>NC_054059.1:26934480-31734480 GCF_017639655.2 Falco naumanni
TTCCTTTCCCACTCCCCTTTGCCTTCCGCTGCCCCTTTCCGTATCTCTTTCCCATTCCTTTTTCTTCTCTTCCAAGTTAGCAGGTGGTGAAAAGTCCAGATGCTGGTAGTTTTAAGACAATCCACACTATGAATATTACACGCTTACACCGTTGAGCTATTAACAGCTTTGCTTTCAACACCAGGTGTCACTGCAATGATAGAAAATCTTAAAATATTTTGTAGAATTGGTGAACAAAGCAAGATTTGCTATTGAATATAAGAAAATAATTCCAGACATAGGGTGGCAATGGAAACAAAATGTTTGTCGAACTCCATAAAATAGGGCAGCTGGCATAAGCATGTAACTTTGAAAGCAGTATGGCTTTAGCCGTAATATACCATTGGTACTATACTCTGGAACTAAATTAACCAATTTCTATACTTTGTAATTGCCCACAGCATTACAAGGCTACTTATAAACAGCATTAATTATCAAGTGATGCAACTTCAGGTAGGTAAGTTCATCAAACTAAAAAATGTCAACACTTTGCTGAAACTGAACTTGCTGTGAAATAAGAACACTTCCACTGAAGTTATCAAACCTTTTGGGGTAGAAATTAAACCCACCAGTAGATAGCAAACACATTCTGAATAGCTTAAGAAGCACTATTTCACAGCGCTGTTTCACAGACATTACTTCAGCATGTCAGAGGTTTCAGTGAATTTTAACAACGCTAATCTATTACACTTTGCACTGAATTTATTTGCTATTTTTACCACTTCCGTGGTGGTTTGAAAAAGGTTTAGAATCTTTAAACCCAGGAATAATATTCAGAAATATTTCTCACAGAAAATTATTTCTATTTTTAGACCAGTTCTAGAAATACCAACAAAAAAGATTCACAAAACAAACACGTGTCTGTTTTTCTCTTTTCTGGTAATTCTGATGCCTGAAGAGAAGTAAGGGTGTTATAAAATGTTGTCTAAAAATGCTTGCTGAAATAAGGTTGCATGGTTGTCTATTTAAAAACATAATAAGTGTTTTGAGATTACAAGTAAGAAGTAAACCCTTGACTTTTAATAATAAAGCAGAGGGAAAAGATGAAAATATAGAGAAAAAGAGATGAGAGGGAAGTAAGACATGAGTGAGAAAGTAAAGCTGAGCCTGGAAAAGAGGAGAGGAAGGTGCTCTAAAGTTTGTCTTTTTGTTTCTCACTACCTGAACCCCTTGTAATTGCCAATTGTTGAATCCATTTTTTTCTGGAAGAGTTTGTTTTGCCCACCACAGTAATGGGTAAGTGATCTCTCTGACTTTATCTCAACCCACAAGCTTTCTCATCCTATTTGCACCCCCATCCCACTAAGGAAGGGGAGTGAGGGAGCAGCTGGGTGTGTGTTGGGCCCTTGGCCAAGGCTAATCCACTGTACATCTAAAGGCGCTCTAATATCAGTGGTCTTGCTTTTGCTAAAGTGCTAAAGCACTTTGCTCTTTCCTTCCTCAATACACTTTATTGTACTTGTAGACAAAAAGGTGTCTTCAATGAAAGGATCTACATTCATCCAATTACCTTGGCTTAACGTGGTCATGGTACTAAAAGTGGCAATCATAATTTGATTAGCTGTTCTTTGTTTTTTCACGAAAGGAAAAATCTTAGGGTGTTTACAACAGAATAAATAAAATATATTGAAATGTTAACATCTGTTGAATGGCATATCCATTAAAGCAATCGGAAAACTTTTGAAGTCACTCTGCTAATTGTCCTGAAGGTCATCCAATGAAACATAGTTCAGGAAATATAATGTGACAATTTATACCAGAGTCTTGAATAAATCTGTTCTCTTCAATCACCATCTTCACTCTTCTATTTTCACAAAAGGGCTATGAAGTTGAATTAATTTGTGACTCTCTGGGCGTGAAACCCCAATTGTTTAATATCTCTCAGCACAAAAGAGGGACACTTCATGCTACTGTATGGCAACAACTGTAAAGCAAATTGATGGAAAAACCTTACTGTGCACTTTAAAATGATAGAACTTGTAGCCATAGGCTATTAAGAGGCCAAAGCTATGAAAGGGTTCCTAAAGAGAAAAGTAAATTAATGCAGGAGAAATCTGGTCATGGTCAGGAAATAAAAGGTCTGAAATAAAAACTGGCTTGAGAAGTTTATATTCTGAAGGTTATGCCAATGTTCATATATAGTTCAATCTTTGCTTTGGTGTCTTATCCTTTCTAGATGTCCATGAAAACAGCTCCTGATGGAAATAGAACTACCTCAACTGGTCTTGGACTCTTTCTTTATATTCCAGTGTCATTAACTCTTGATCCACAATAAACAGGAGTGTTCCCACCTACCATTCTACAGAATGCCTGGTGGAAATCTTGTGAAAGTAGAGACTGTAAGAGCAAAAATAAAGTATGAGTCCATGAGCAAATGTGAACGTCTTACCAAGTTACTGTTGATTAGCTCAGTCATCCTAAACCTTACTGTATATACTTTTTGGCTGAATTGATTGCATAGCTAGGTTATTTAACTTAGACCATATTTTTCCTTACAAATGGGTCAGGATAAGAATACACACCACAACAGCTTGATGACTCAGCTGATGGGACATAACTACCTAGCTGTTTGAAGCTGAGTGTGAATGACTAGGTATCTGTACTACAGCGGGCAGGGTGTTCCTTGGTTAGTTGGTGTGGTACTCTTCTATCAAGACCTAATCTATTCAGTGTTTTCACTTTAAAACACAAGCAAGGCAGGACTCAGAGAAGTACTTAAGTGATCAACTACACTTACCCTTGGGGATTTTCTCTGTATCCCTGATCCCCCAGTTGCACAGCCCTGTGCCCCTATCTGGGCAGTCACCTAAAAACCAGAACCTGTCAGAGGGCTGGCAAATGAATATGTCAAAAACTCTAGTGTTTTCCAGAGGCAAGACTCAGTCTTGATTTACTGTTTTTGTGGTCTTATTTTAGAGTCCAAATAAGTTCTTCTTTAATGTGGTATGCTTCTCACATATGTGTCTTCCTAATTTTGAAATAAATTTTTCTGATAAATTACAGAAACTTTTTAATGTGTATTTTCTTCTCTTAATGTTTAGTCAGGCTGTAGTTAAAAAGGAATAGAATTTCAGATTTTCACAGAGATGGTAGCTAAATCAAGCTAACATTGTGTTCTCATTTAATACTTTGAATATTTATGCAAGTTTGGGACTGATTTTTCTTTTCTACATTGCATATAACAATAAGTGAAAAATTACATATCGTCTTGACAAGTCAAATTCCTGAACCCACCTTCCTCCCCATGTCTTGAAAAGGCTTGGAAATTTAGAAACCTCTGAGTAAAAAAAAAAACTTGTCAAAAAGTGTATTTTCCCAGAGAACTTGAACCAAAAAAAAGTGTTTCTGTTTCGAGGAAAAGCTCTATGAGCTTAAGGTACCTGAGAAGCTCGAATTTTTCAATAAACATATATATACAACACTTCTGTCAAGTAGGAAAATACTATAATCCACATTTCACAGATAATATATGAAGGCAAAAGGAGGTGAAATGTCAACTTTTCAAAGAAATGTTGACCTAATGAATTTTCCTAACTTTGGAAAAACTACACAAACCAAATCTTGGAATCATGCTCATTTTCTAATGAAAATGTTTACAAATTAAGAAAAGGTCTGCCTTTGGAAAGCTTCCTAGTATCCCACCTGATGTATATTTTCAAAATGGATGTGAAGCCATATATTTTAGACTGGCAAAACTATGATTTTGCTGGCTGAATTTGTGTCCTCTTCCCCAAATTAAAGACACTATCTGGGCACATGCAAAGTTTTCCTAGAAAACCATCACTATGCTAGCTGTTTGTGTTGCCATAGTTCTGACAATCACACTTTGTCACAACATCTAACTATGGCAAGCCAGAATTTATTGTGCAGACCTGTTCTCTACATCAATGTCTAGACCTGATACACTACAGTATGGCCAGGGAAATCTCTGACTGAATTCCTGATCCAGAGTGATTTCTGCAGTGGAATAAGAGTTTATCATATTGTGAATGATGCTGTGTACCCCTGTTGGAATATTGGCTTTGTGGATGCATTAATTTAAACACACGGAGGATCCATTAGGCTGTATTCCAGGCAAATGTTTTTTTTCTGGGAAAGGAGCTTGACAACCCTTTGAAAGACCAAGAGCTACCTAGGCTTTTGGCATGGATCAACTAATGCTTGATTCTTAACCATTCACCCATCCCCACAGAAGACTAGTTCTTTCATACGAGAACCCATGATGGATAGATGAGTTTTAATGATGGATATATAATTTCATCATCTAGGTATCCTGCATAAATGTAGAAGTTCCATTTAAAGCTGTTTAGAGTTTTCTTTTATATTTTTATATCCACCTGACATGGCTTTCTAGAGAGTGAACTTGCAGGAGAATTTTGGCCAGTAGAGAAATGTCTGTGAATGTTGAGCAGAAATGGGGGATAAACCTCAATGATGAGATGTAGTTTTGAGATAATTGGAAGGTATTCTGCTATTTCAATAACCAGGACTGTTGTATGGCATTATCTCATCAGTGGAGAAAACATATCCAAAAAAATCAAACCTAGAAACATGCAGTAAATTTTTTAGAATATCTGGTTAGACACCATCAGAATCAATTGGTTTGAAATCATGTCAGACTTAACAAGAGCCACAGGCATCATTGGTAATGATAGCCTTTACTTTTATAAGGTTTTATTACTTCAGACTTTCAATATCACTTCTGGACAGGCACTGAACTGTGTTGCATTTTTGAAGTATGCTATCTGTAAGGGTTTTTTTTGCAAATCCACTCCAAAAACCCCTTCATTCAGCTGTGATCTTAGCAATGTGCATAAAACAGTGACATCAGATTCGTACCCACATATCTGCAACCTATTTCTCCCTAAAATATGCATATAATTTTTTGAAACCTTTGTCTTAAATCTTTGCCTTTTGATGATTGCTGTGCAAAGGTGCAAAAACACCCATGACAAACTGCTCTGCCCTTAGAAATTTGAATTCAGCTGTAGCTTTTCTCCATGTAATTTTTATCATGAAGAAAGGGTTTTGGCATGGGTCACCAAGAGAAATACTTTGGATCAATTCTCAGACACAGCTGTACTCACAGGTTATGCCTATACAGCTAAAAGGTTTGGGTCAGAGACAACCTCCTAGCACTGAGACCCACAGCATTTCTGCAGCTAATCTCTGTTACTTATTGAAAGCAAAACAACCCAGTACAATCTTCCCGTTGCCTGGACCCTGCTACCTCTACTGTCAGCAACATGCAATTTGGGTTACATCTAAGTTGTGTTACAGGTGACACTAGCAATTTAATGGTATGGACACATTAGTGGGTGGGCCCCAGTCTGAGTAGGTGAAGCCACGAAGCCCCATGTCCTTCAGGTGGTCATGTGCAGTAATGCAGAATTTTGTCCTGTTGACAAGTGGGGAATCACAGAATCACAGAATGACCAGGGTCAGAAGGGACCGTTAGAGATCATCTAGTCCAGCCCCCTGCTAAAGCAGGTTCACCCGCAGCAGGTTGCACAGGATCACGTCCAGGTGGGTTTTGGATGTCCCCAGAGAAGGAGACTCCACAGCCTCTCTGGGAAGTCTGTGCCAGTGCTCTGAAGTGATTGCTAGTTTGGGTCTCAGGTTGTTTGCTGAATTGATGTCACCCTGTAGGAGCACCTCACAGCAGACAGTGCTGGCAGTGCCACTCTGGTGATGGTCCCTCAGTAGCAGCACTCACCACAGTGTTCCCCAGTCCCTCACATAACAAGAGCATTTCAGTGCCAGGGTCTGGTTCTGCTGTGGAGGGACCACTCATTTCACATAAGAATGGTTTGCTTTAGAAAAAAACCAGGTGTTATGATCCATTCCATCACTCCTCCTCTCTGCTTAAGGCTCACCAGCCTAAAAGGCTAAAATCGACAAGGATTCTCCCTGGAAATCACAGTGCATGGCACAAAGAAGCATGCAGCACTGAAGTCTTTTTTGGGTAGTTTACTGCAATGTAGCAGTACTCCTTTACTAAGGAAATAAACACAGCTAACTGTTAGTGTCATTGTTCACTGTCATTTGGTGCACTTTGTCATTATTCATTTAAATATTGGTGGCTTTGTTTCCTATCTTAGCTGACTTCAAGCATCAGAAAATAAAGCAGTCATGTAGGACAACAGATTGCAAAATACTGGGGCCCTGCTGCTTGTGTTTGCTTGGTCAAGCCAGGTTAGCAACACCTCCAGCAGTTGCACCACTTCACACAATAACCTCTGCCAATCAACCCAGGAATGTCAGAAATAATTCTCCTTCCCAATGCTTTAACACATTTTATCTTTCCCATAGAGAGATAGGGGTGGCTACATCCCCTCTTACTCCTCAGGCAGAAAATTTCATTTTGACTTCATTTCTAGCTTTCTACCCTAAATCTAAATATAAATGGCATGTATTAGATCTCAGTTCAAATTCAGTTAACTGATTCTGCAAAAAAATGTTCTTAGTTTCCTATCTATTTAGTTTACTTTTGCTTTGTTCTGAGGATTGCTAGACAAGCACATTGATAAACGGGTCAAAAAAACCATTTAATGCTCATGTACTGCATAGGAGTATTGAGATCTACCACTCCAGAGAGAAATATCTCCAATATGGAAGGAAGTGATATGTGGCCAGCAGTATTTCACACTCTTCACTCATCTAAACTGCCCAGAGAATCATGTTTTATAGGAGCAATAAAACAAATGGAATGGTGAAAGACGAGGCAAATGATCTGGTTAATGTATATTGTTTAGTGTTTTATAAATGTTGTAAATATCAAGAGACATTGCATCATCCATAAAAGAAGCATCCTATTTAAAATATTTATTTACTATACAATAGTGCTTGATTTTAGTGCAGGCAGAACATAGTCTGTAGCTCATTATGCTTTCATATTCTTCAACTGTCCATCATGTTAGCAAGAATCATATATGTAAGGCTTAGGTATAGG
The DNA here is from genome assembly GCF_017639655.2 of Falco naumanni. Taxonomy (NCBI): domain Eukaryota; kingdom Metazoa; phylum Chordata; class Aves; order Falconiformes; family Falconidae; genus Falco; species Falco naumanni. The sequence goes on from NC_054059.1 coordinate 26,941,472, forward strand.
CCATCTTTTCCCATTATTTACACGGTAAACTCACTCCTAATACTAATGGAACAGAGATTGAAAATGCACAAAACAGGTGGTAATGTGTTCCATACAGTTCTTTCTTCCTGTAATTCTGTTATCTCCATACTGGTTGTTGGTTCCAGTCATAAGAAGCTTAAAGATTTTAAGGATGTGGTTTTAGTCCATTTTACCAGAAGTGTGGAAAACTGCTCCTTAAAGCTCAGGCAGATGAGCTTTCAAACTCCCCAGGAGCACAGTGCCTAGAGGCAGTGGCTGAGGGAGTTATTATAGTGCCTATCACTCTCCCAATTCACCTTTGATCTGTCATCCCCACACCATGTACCATGCACCTTTCTCACTGTCACATAGGTGGATTCCTTTGAAGTGCAGGCTCCCTTGGCTCCAAATGCAGCTGCCATCCACCAGGACAAGAGAAATTCATTTTGCAAAAACTGGAGAAGCAACAGCCCATTGGATCTGAATATTAATTGCTTCTGTAGACTGTAATAGCATATACAATGATCATTAAATATATCCAGATACAAAATGGGTGCTTATGTTTTTACAATAGATGTTTCAGAGGAGTGAACATTTCCATAACTCAGATGGCATAATTTTGCATTCCCTAAGGACCTGATGTGTTGGTAATGGATACAATTGGTCAGATATTTTCTGCTAAAGCAAAGTTTGCTGAAAACTGCCAGTTGGTTGAGTGTGAAATAGTTCATTCAAAACAGCTTGGGTTTGATAAAGTTTTGCCGAATCCAAGGCAAGATTCCAAGAGAAACTGTGTTTCTGGCAGGCCTACCCTAGTCCTGGGAACTCTGTAAGCTACAGTATGGCCAGCCTGAAGGCAGGAGTCCCAAATGGGTCTGCATCATGGCTAGGGATGCTGGAAAACTTCAGGGTCCCCCAGTAGAAATGAGCCTGGATATGCTCCAAACAGACAAGCCTGGATTTGTCCCAACTGGGGAACTCCCTAAAGCTACCAGAATTAGTTACAGGATATGGAGAATCTCTATAAGTTTGAAATTTAGAAAATTTCCACTATGGATTGTAACAAAAATAAGAGTAAGATTCCTCTTTTCCAAATACTCCTATTGATAGATACACATATCTATCAATCGTTATAAATATCTAGGAACACAGAGTTTAAGCTTACTGGTCAAATCTTTATTAATCTTGACTAAGTAGAGGACTGGGCTATAAACATTGTAGAACTAAATCAGCATAGTTCAAAACATGGCCCATGGGTCAGATCTGGCAGGGAAATTGCTTCCATCTGGCCCAACCACTGGTCCCCGGAGTGGAGGGGGAGCGGGTGTTCAGACAGCTGATACAGCTCAATCAGCCAAACAACTCCTGACCCCGCACATAGCCCTATGCAGCTGTGGACCCTCTGGGTCCTCACAAGGGGTGGGAATGAGGCTGAAGGCGGTGGGATCCCTGGTGCACAGTGCGATCTCCATGGTTGCACCTCTTGGACCATTCTGTTCTCAGCCGGTGGTAGGCCTCTTCATGGATGCTTTCAGCTCAGTGATGTGCTGTGGCTCACTTTCCTACCTGTCATGTCTCCTGTCCAACAGGTGAAAATAATGTTCACTGGAAAACACTGGGGTTACCATAATTTGAACTTAAATTATGAGTCTCAGATTGTTTCTGTGCAACATTGTAGGTTACTGAACTCACTTATGAATAATCCCAGTGTTGCTCTAAAATGCTTAAATATCTTTCCAACTAGATGACTTAAAAGTTTGTAACTAAAACCTTAGCTGGACAAGTTTCACATAGCTTTTGGATCATAAGTGCTATTATTGTCAGTGTTTGTCCCAGTGATTACAATTGCATTAAAACTCCCATGCAGTAACACATTTGTTGGATACTACACTGAGTTTAGTCAGTTATTCCCCTCCCTTGGAGGCACAATTTCTTACTTCATCCCTGTATTGTCATTGTTTGTGGAGGATGAGGCAGGCCAGCATGTAGTTATGATTTAAAGAATTCAATATTGTTTAGAGCAGCTCAGCAAGGTTGGTGGGGATGGAGTCGGTAGGTAGGGATAATTCCTTGTGTAGCCTTCAGTCCCCTTCAGGTATTTTGGTGGTGGGGTAAGAAGCTGCTCTGTGGAGCTTCAGGTCTTTATCCTGGATGGAGAGCAGGAATAGGTCTGAAGAAATTGCACCAGCCCATAGGCTAGAAGTAGCCCTTAAACTTTATTTCTTAGCTAAGAGGTTGAAGAAGATGCCAGAATTTGTTGAAGGCAGGAGATGACAGATGACCTAAGCAGGAACAAATCCAATGGCCCTTTGAGATAAACCAGGCTCAAAAGCAAAAGCTAGAACAGGTACAGTTGAGTGCATGCCGGAACTGAGACACATGGAGAGAGGGATGGAATGCTGCATGGAGCTTGAGGAAGGGAATATTGAGGGGATATTGCTGAGGTAGAGAGTGGAAGAGCAGAAGAGCTGGTTATGAAGCTGTTTGGATTCTTGATCATGGAGTACAAGAAAGAATACTACTCCTAAAATCAGAGCTACCAATAGTCAGCAGGACCCTGCATCTTTGCTAGCATTTTTTTCCATTGATCATAATGGCATCAAGAGTGGAAACATCCACTGAGAGTTCACTGAGCTGCAGTGAAAGTATGTTTCTCTTTTGCTTTTACAGGAGCAGGAAACCGCAAAGGATACCCTTTCAGCCACACCACTTGGTAAGGGCAAAGACAGAGCAGCTAAACATCAACAGACCTTTGAAGAAATTGTTCATATATTAAATTTACAGAAAAGGAAATGTCAGCCTTTTTCTTGCTGGCTTGTCCATACTTGCTTGTCCACCCACACAGGGACCGTGTATAATCTGTCTCCTACACGTTCATTTTTATTTCCATGCTTCTTTCATGTCTTCTTTCTGGGTTTTGCTCTGCAGCATTTTTTTTTCCCTTTCTTCCCCAGAACTGGTCAATGCCAAGCCCAGTGTTTCTTGGAAGTCGTCCTTTGGTGACGGTATCTCAAAGCAGCTATTGTCCATCCCTCATGATTCCTTCAGGAGTGCTGTCCTGTGATTATTAACTGCCTCCTAGAAATGTGATTGCACAGTCTTTATTTTTTCTCCACTACTCAGAGATTGCAAGGCAAGATTTCTGAGATATTGAGAAAAGGATTTCCTTTTGTAACAAAACAGTTTGTACAATTAAACAGAAAGTATTTGGAAGTCAATACCAAGATTCATTTACATCTCTAAAAGCCAGCTAATGAAAATTAATTTTTCTATGTGTTAATGAATTGGATATTAACTACTTGTTTGTTTAAATAGGGAATATTTTAGGTAAAGGAAGTGCCCAGTTCCAGCATGGAATGATTTCTGGCAGATCATGGTCTCATGAACCCTACTGGGCTGAAACTATGAATCTACAAATGGCAGCACTGGAACACACAGAGCTCAGGATCAAGGTAGTTCAGTTTGGAAGGAACCTTAGGAAGTTTGTAAGAAGGTGGTTGTTTTCCCTTCAAAACATTGCAGATTTTGATTCTTCTTGAGCAAGTACCTGAGCAGATTTGTGTAAAAGTGTCAAGAGCAGCTGAAGGACAAGATTCAACAGATACAAGCTGCAGCACAATACACAGAAAAATTTTTAACTCTGAAGGTAGTAAAATACTGGAACAGGAACTAAGGGAAGCTGATGAATCTTTGTCCTTGGAGACACTCAAAACCTGACTGGGGAAGGCCTTGAGCTGTTGGACCTGCTTTGAACATGTGGTTAATCTAGAGACCTCCAGAGGTTCCTTCCATCCTGCTTCGTTTTGCAATTCTGAGATTGCTTGGAGACACCTCCTCCTCTCCATCAACATATTTACTTAAACAGTAATTAGTTAAAAGATGCATGAACAAAAATAACATAATGTGAAGAATGATGTTGCCAAATTGCAACACATCAGTGAGCAACACCTCATCAGGAGTAGAAAATCTGATTAAGAAGTGCTTACACTGACAAGGTGACAAGGAAAGAAGTAGTCAACATCTTTGGACTGTCATACTCTGGCGTTCAGGAATGTGACTGATAATCCCTGTTACCACCTGTCTGTTTGAGGAAGCCTGTATTCTTCACTATAGTGGTGTAAATGTTTCCATAAAAATTAAGCAGACAAAATCATGAAGTAGCAAACCCCCAATTTTCATAAAGTCAATGGAACTGCTAAATCACTTTGGAGACAAAACAGACAGGCAAAAAGAGACCATCGCAGAAGAGCACTTGAACTATTTTGTATTATCAATTCATACAAAGGGTGATAGTGAGACATTTACTACAGAGATACTTCTTTCTGTCTTCAGAAAACAAGGCAGAACAAGTTGATAATTTGAATCTCAGTAGGTCATTGAGAGATCTTCATGAATTTAAGATGTAGTTGCCACTGAACTCCTAGCACATATGTAAACTTTCATTACATGAGATGCTATACTGGAGGAGGGAAATGCTCCTCCTATACTTGGAGGGAGAAAGTGTTTTTCTTCTGCTAAAGAGGTGTTAAGGGTGAGCTGTAGATTTATGTATTGTTCAGGCCTTTTTCATGGTCATTAAAATAATACAGAAAACAAAAATAGAACACTATCAAAGCATGTGTCTGTGGTATGACCAACTTTTAGTCGGAATTTTTGTGAACAATTCTGCTGAAAAAAAATGAGGATTCTAATGATGCTTGTATTAACAGAGCTGTACAGCACACAGACCATCTATACGACATCATGGATATTTTTGTGGTAGGACAATATCTAAGTTCTACATCAAAACTCATGAAATAAAAACTTTAATATTCAGATTTTGTTTGGAATGGTTTAGAGCTAAAAATCAACAGAAGGCATTTTTTTTTTTTAGCAGCAAAGTTGCCCGTCGAATAAGGAAGAATATTTACTATTTCATATATAAAATTTATGGGACATTAAACACAAATCCGGCATGCCAAACGAGTTCCTTTACCTTCTACTGTCTGTTTGGTACTGTTGTACCATAAGATTTCCTTACATGACCCCAAAAGGGACACAAGGTCAGCCCTTTAATTACTAGCAAGTTTCATACATTGAGTATATTTAGTACATTTAGACAAAGAACTGCATGATGGAGAGAAGAGGGGGAAGCCCTAATGGTTACATAAATCCTAGATGAAGCAGCACTCTTGAATGCAGTGTCTCTGCACTCACTCAGACCGGCTTAATATGAGACCCTAATGCAAGGAGGTATCTTCAGGGTGAACAGTTGTATGGCTAAGTTAAAGAGCAGCAGAGCCAGGCAGCACTGTGTAACATGCTAACAGGCTATGGGAATACTCTGTTCAGTTTTGGTGTCCATAGTGCTGGGACAGTGATGTAAAGTCGGTCAGGATGAGCTACAGAGAGGTGAGACCTAGAAACACTGCTTATGATGACAAACTGAAGGGATCAGCCTACTGAATCTACTCAAGAGGAGGTTCAGAGATTACTGGATTTCAATATATAGTTGTCCCCCAGGAAAAAATGGTAGTAGATGGCTCTTTACTATTAACAGAAAAACATATGTAACAATGTACTGGGTGTAATTTGAAATTTAGATTAGAATTTTACATTTTGAAAAACATGTTGTCTATTGGAACTAGTTGCTTCTAAGTAGATAGCTTTCCATTACTAGAAGGTTTTAAATCAAAATTGGTTACATTTCTAATATACGTAGTATAAATAAAACAGAAGATATAGACCCAGGGCAGAATTTATTTCAAATATTTGGTGAGTTCTTCTGTCCAGCCAGTACAGTGTGTCCCTCCAGCTTTGTCAATCTGCTGGTCACACCTGCCTCCATCTCAGCCAGCACCTATCCACTCTCTGTCCCAAGTTACCTTCCAAAAACCTTGGCTGGTCAGTTCACAACTTCCACTCTCTGTTTCAGTCCAGCTAGCTTTCATAGTTGACATTTTTCTCCCTCCAAACTCCCACTAGACCTCCTTACATTAGGATCAACAAGAACCACTGCCCAGGCCCGGCACAGAAGCCTGCTGACACCAGAGGGGACTATGGCCAGACCACAGGCTCAGGCGCTGGCATCCAGTTCTTCATATTGTTGAACAGTTCACATGCTCACTGGCACAAATATAGCTCACAGCAAATAACAGTTTGTCAGAGAGCCATCATACACGGTTTAGAGTACAACATGTTCCCAGGGTGAAAGACACAGACAACCCACCCTTGTCTTGAGGGGGAAGAGTGTTAAATCATATGGATACGAGACACATGAGGCCATTTATTCTCAGAGAGCATATCCTGGACTATTTTACTTATTATTACAGCAGTAGCCAAAGAGCATGGAAGAAAGGAAACTCCCCACTGTTTATTTCTACAGCCCTGGACCTGATCTGTCCCATCCTGTGGCAGTCCAGAAAAGCAGCATTGGGGGAAACCTGGGATGGTGTCTACTTGGTTGTGGAAGATGCTTAATCGAAATTCTCCACAGAGAATGAGTAAACTTCAGTTTTGCAAAGGTGGTGCCAGGATGTGGCCCAATGGAATGTGTTTTCTCAAACATGTCATGAAAGCTTACACTTGCCCAAATGTTGCTTTCTAAAAGATGGGGTTTTTCTAAGCCAATGTGTTTTAGAAAAGTTCAACAAAATTCAGCTACTTTTTCTTTAATCCTCTCCAAAATTCTTCCTGAAAGAGTACAGAAGACATCCAATTTAGAAATCCTCATGCTCAAAAGAAGACCGTACCTCATCACATGGGCTTGTGATAGGAGAAATGTTTAAAAAGATTGGTAAAAGGCAGTGCTATCAACCAAGGATTGAATACAACAGTGCACTGGGAAACCTAAAAGAAAAAAAGAAGAGAATATGGGTCATCTGTGACTCAATTTTTTTATAATATGAGCAGGATGACATCTAGTGAATTTGTTTAAAATTATTTGGGTTTGAATTAGTTTACCAAGGTGATTTAAAACTGGCTTCAAAGTGAGGCACAGTTATTGCAGTCTTGATGAAGTTGTGTTACAGATATTTTCAAAGTCTAGGCTAGTTATGCTAAGCCCTCCCACTTCTCCTGGGAGAAAAAGAAGTTTGTTCCTCCAGAAGATGATCTCATATTTCCAGCTGGAAATTAACTTTAGGTTCTCTGAATTGCCCCAAGAGGAACATACTGCTCTAGCATCTAAAGACTCACCTGCTTAGGTTTAGGCAGACCTTTATGAATATATTGTCCCCAGATCACTGTTCCACATCCCTGCCCATCAGTTTGATATTTCTGTACCTTCACCAGCATGTATATTAACTTATGCTCTATAATGTGAAGGATACAGTTTTCCAGCCTTTAATTTGAATGCTCTTTGCAGATTTCAGCACGCACCTTTCACATTGTCTGCTGCTTGTTTTGTATTAATGGCCTATTTTTTTTCCTTTAAAGAAAAATAAATTAGAGATATTTTTCTGAGCCTGATGGTGTGTGAAATGACATGCCATCCTGCACCATCAGCACATAAATAATTCATATCTCCACTGTACATACCACAGTAAATGTACTTACAAGAATCAGGGTTTTCAAAGCATTACTGACCTCCACGCACTTCCCCGCCCCCCCCCCCCCCCCCCCCCCCCAAGTAGGCGAAGTTATTTTTCGTGTTATTTATAGGGTGTATAAGATGCTCAGATATTACTGTAATGGCTAAGGCATCAACATAAGATAAAGGGCTAATTATGGAGCATTAATGTTGCTCTACAGTATATTAAAGGATGATCTGAGTTTCATCTTATTACACCCCTTATTAGGTACTCTAAGTTCTTGCCATGTCTTACATCCCACAAGAAATACCAGTGAGACAAATATCACCTCCTATAGTCTCACAAAGACTGATGTTTACCTTGAAACTGAACCATGAGCCCTAAATACAGCCCCAATGATAATTTTTTTAAAAACCCACATTTTTTAAAAATCCTATTGGTATCGGTTGAGAAACTTTATTATATAGATAAGACAATAAAGTAGAAAATTAAAATAAAATTATTTGTTTTCTACTGGTTGCCTTAGAACAATTCCTGTGTTTCCCTTATATCTGGAATACATTAACAAGTTTTACATATCTCGAGTATGTCTCTTATGTAGTCTATGGTAAACATGTTCAAGCAGGATCTAGGAGAGATTACTTGCTGTAGCCAGTGATAAAAAGTCTGCACAATTATTTAGCTGTACCATAACTCTAAAGTTCTTGAGAGTTTCATTATGGAATTATCATAGTAATCTTATCCTTTTAAATTTTGAGGCTTTTATAAATACACAAAGACATCTGGGAAAGTCACCAAAACCGAACCATTTATCAGCTACTCCATACTATCCTATTCATCCTTAGAGTGGCAAATTTGGTCCCTTGTAAACCTGGAGAAGAAAGGTGCCTGACTCGCTGGTTATCAGGTTAGATACCTACTGCAGTTCTGCTCTTTGCATACACTACAAGGTTCTGATGGTTCAGCTCATACTCTTTTTTTTCCTTTAAAGAGTGTGATCAGTTTTGTCCAGTCCCTTCATTCATTATTCATGGCTAATGAAGTGTTTGCTCAAGCTGTGTCCTTCTCATCCTCCAGTCTCAGCACAAATCCTTACTGTGGGACTCTTGGGCTTATCTCTACATGCGCTGAGCTCTCTTATAGGCAGCTTTTCCATAGGATGATTTCTGTCACTGCTTACCAAACGACTTTTATGTCCCTCGTCCATTTTGTTAAATAGAGGGTGACTCACACAAAAGAAAATAAATATGCAATTTCAAATATAGACAGAGTAACAGATTAATGTAATAATTTATCTTAATCAGGGCCAGATGGATGCACTTTTAATCATGACTATTTGCCAGTGATGGCAAAGATTGTATTATGGAAAATGAAGTATTGTAGCTTAATAAGTTGGCAGGCATGGAACTGAAATTTGACCTTGGACCTGGTTGTTCCTGAGAAATGTCGTGATAACTCTTGGTCCTCTGTGGGACCCTGCACCGTGGCTCCTTGTGCCTGTCTGACGGCCTATTGATGTCAATAGCCTCTCTTAATGGGAACAGCTGTGCTGATGTCATTTTGCAGACTTGAAAGCCTAACCGGCTTTAGCTTCAGTTTGAGTTTGATCAGTCGTAAAGTTAATTAAAGCCTATTTTTTTTGATGTAAGGAAAAGCTAAATTCTGGTGAAAAAGAGAAAAAGTAGCACCTTGAAGTGTTCATAGACCACATTTTTCTATGCCATGACAAGTAAGCATTTGATATTCATTACAAGGCTGAAATTGAGATGTCAGAGGGCTCACAAAAAGAAGTCAATCCATAAGCTAACCTCCTGTTCTTCAATTTCAATAAATAAAAAAGGCTGTATGATACGTAAGTCAGGGTGAGAGTTAGGCTATGATTTTCAGTGACTCATAGATTTTTAATAATGAATAAGATTTACCTGTGGAGTACCTCTGGATAAACTAAAGCCAAATAACAGGAACAAACACAATCAGTTCCAAATTCTTACGAACAATGACATGTGAAATGTGGCTTTGAATACATTTGAACTGTGCAGACCAATTTCTAGTTACTGTGAAATTGGTTTCTTGCATTCCATGAAGAACACACAAAAAGCAATATAACAATTCTAGTTTACCTTAAAGTTTTCATTGCACTACCCTTACAAAAGCCACACTACCCTTTCTTTTTGCCTGGACCTCTTTAGGCCGAAAGCTCATTAAAGGCTTTATGTTACAAGGTGCTGAAAAATCTTTTGAGGAGTTTTCACTTCCTTCAGATCTATTTATTTCAGAGTAAACTGTGACTGTTCAGCACCAGTCTGCTCCCTTTGTGAACTGAACTCTCTGCTCAGATTTGCTGGGCAGCAAATACAGGCAGCAGTAACCATCATTCATGTATTTATAGAAGCCGTGAAAATTTTGCAGTAGCTATAGATCTTCTTAAGTAGAGAAAACACACTAACTTATGGAAGTTCCAGCAGAAAACAGTCCATAGAATTGTGAGAAAGAGTCCAATACTAAGTTGTCTGATGTTTGTGAAATATAGCATACAATTAACTAGTATCACTGTGATGTTGATGCTGCATTTGATGAGCAAAGCTTCTGAACTTGAACAATTTAATTTTACACTTAATTTCTTGAGCTAAAGAGATAGTTTTACAAACGAACTGTTTGTATTACATCTGAAGATACCTTGTTGCACTGTGTTCATGATGTTTGTATTTTGTAGAGCAATTTTAAGTACTTCTATATAAAGTATTTGCCTGTGTTAACTATATCAATCTACTGCTTGTGAAAATTCAGTCCAATGCTGACTACAATTGCACATTTTCAGATATTTTTAAAGAATCTATAGTGCTCTGTGAAACTTCTAATTCTGGTTTTGAATTGAGACATAGGTTCTGTAAATAAAGTCTTTGAAAAATGCTTACTTTCACATGAAAAACACATCAAGAGCTCTTATATCACAATAATTCAGTATCTGCTGTAGTAAAGAAATATGTCTTAGAAAACTTGAGACTCTGCACTGAGCTGAGATACCTAATCCCTTACCCTTGCAGGTGTGTTTTTCAATCCATTGATTTCAAGTGGAGCTTCTTCAAGGTTACAGCAAAAGAATCTTAGGAACATGTCATCTTGGCAGAACAAAAAGTAGCTAAGATAATGAGCATCAACAATTTGTTCCTGTCCTTTGCCAAGGAAAGATCCTCAGACAAGCCCTTTAAATATCTATTATGTAAAATATGCTCTGCTTCTGGGGAGTCTGTACATAAGAATAAAATCAGAGAAGGTTGCTTTCTCACTCTAGAGTCCCAATCTCAGACACAATGTAAAGTACTCCAGAGCTTCAGCTGTGGTGTTGTTTAGTTTTTGGTTGGTGTTTTGTTTTTTTTTTTCAGACTCGTGTGTTACAAAAATCTTTACAGTTATTCAAAGTGTGGAAAAAAATATGCAAAATATGTTTATAGCTATTTCTTTTTTTCAGGTTTTTTATGTTTTCACATTAGGAGGTAGAAAAATCCTTTTCCTTCTCTAATTCTTTCATAAATAAGAAGCATTATGCCCAGGAGGATTCTACCAGTAGGAAAAAATTACACAAGCCATCAGGACTCCAGCACACTCCAAGGAACAGCCAACCTTTGTAATCCAACCATGGAGCTCTGGCTCCTCAGCGGGTGTTATCGATCTAGAAAAAAATGTCATTGTTCTTAGGAAATGGTTATCTCAGACCACTACAAGTAATTGTCTCTCAGATCTCTCCTGAAATGCCACCTTTGCTGTCACATTAACTCCTAATGCAGCTAAAACTTCCATGACATAAGTTGAGACAGTGATGGAACTAAGAGCAGTGGTAAACTGTCAGCTTTTTGTCCAGGTAACAACCACAGCACTTCTCCCCTGCCTCCTGGCTCAGGAGCTCAGGACCAGCTTTCCTCTGCCGAGGCCCATGCCTCTGTAACTTTGCCCTGTCACTCAGATAATCCTTATCCACATTTGGAAAAGTCTGCAAAAACTTTTTCACTTTTTTAATATCCATTGATAAATCAGAAGTGCACTATGTGCATGTTGTTATAAATGTCTCATTACTTGTTGCTTTATAATTCGGTCAGTTTGAATTAACTAATCAAGGAACAAAGCCAATGTGATTCCAGTAGGCAAACCAGAGTATCAGTGAACAGAGCTGGGACCAAAGGAAAAAGGAAAGGCTGAGGACAGAAACAAGAAATAATCACATACCTCAGAATAATAAGTGTGTATATACATGTATGTAATGTGTGATTAAAACATATACACTAAAATGAGAATTCAGTCATGAATATCTTGTTAATTAGAAATCCATGATCAATCTGAAATGAATAATAATCCATTGATCTCTACCTCAGACCAAGACTAATCTCAAGACTGAGCTTGGTCTCCATTGTTTTCCACTCCAGTGAGGAATCATTGTCACCGTTGACATGGGTATCAATGCTATGACATGTCTAGTTAAGAAGCCTGTCTTGCACTGAAGCCACTGTCCCCACTGGATCAAGGTAGAGCAAATGTTCCCTTTTGGGTGTGAGTATTCAGTCCCACCCAAGCGATCTGCCGATGAATGGAAATTTCACTCAAGCCTATTAACTATACGGGCAGTAACACAGATGTTTGCACATTGAACAGGCTATTACTTGAGGGAGCGAGGGTGCTGGCACTCCAGTCTTTAAATTCTCCACATAGAAGGAAACACCACCTGGAGCAGGAAATGATCCAGGGACAAGCAACCAAAGAGAAAAGGGTGGGTGGAAAGGAAGCGGGAGGAGATCTATTGAAGGAAGAAATGTCTGTCATGTTCTTGCCAGCTGCTTTTTCTTTCTATTGAAATGCAGGTTTGTCTCTGTTCCTGTTCATGCTTGGGGGGGTGGGGTGGGCTGGGTTTGTGTGTGTAAGATCCTCAATCTGCTGCATTTGCCCCACAGAAGGTGGGAGTCAGCCCATGAAGCTCAGCAGCTCCCAAAACCATATGGGAGGCTCAGGAGAGGACGTGAGAAAAGTATGTGGGGGCTCAGCCTGAACAGGAGGTTGAGCAGTGGTATATCTATTGTAACACAGCAGCATGCATATCATGAGTCTTTATCCAATGTGCCAGAAGGCTTTTTCAGTCAGGATTACACCATCAAAGCATCTCAGTATCACTCAGTAGTGTTGATTTTGAAAAAAAAAAAAAAAATTGTGAAAATAAAACATCTGCCAGAGCAGTACATATATTATTACAAAAAGAAAGAAAAAAACCCAACAACTTGCATTGCATGAAAATCTGGCCATGAAGTCAAAGTCTAATCCAAATCACTCAGGAGACCATCTTTGGAATAAGGCCATCTCAGAGTTACTAGACAAAATGGATGCCGTTAGTTTCTGCTGTAGCAATAAGGTTTGTGGCTGCAACAGCCATGTTGCATTTCAGGAATTTTTTCCTTCACCAAACCCTTTCCTTAATTATAAAGCCTAAATAGCCATTGTTCCCAGTGACCAAAAGCCATCTATTGTTTCCTGCCTCTTATACAGCTTAATGAAGTTTCTGGGGTGGATATAGCCATATGTTTAGAGTTTATATGGCAATAAAAGGGTCTGATTTCCATCATAATGCCAAATGCAAATGAAGGCTGTGGAGGACTGCACAAAGGCTAGAGAAATAGCCTCAAGTCCAAGTCCAGGTCACTCTGTTCCCCATCACAGGAGGGTAAGCCTCTGAGCCTGCAGAGAAACCTCTGCCAGATGTGGGGAGCTTTTGCAGAGGACCCCAAGCCGGAACCGTGCACTGAAGTAGGGCTGGTCTGAGAGCACAACCCAGACCACAGCTCGAACAAAAGCACAAGCTAACTCTAATGCCGTACATTTCCCACGCTGGTTTTGCATAGCTTGTGTGGTGTCTGACAGGCACGATGGCATGGGGTAGTGCTAATGCTGGTTTTACCACGTAGTACTAAGAGCAGGCTGCATTTGAAAAGAGAAATGCAAGCCCCCACTGTAGAGCACTCAGAAGATGAGTGATGACCACTCTAGAGATGTGCTCTTTTTAATTGATATCCCCGTATATTTTCTGATATTTTAACATTGTCGGTCAATAACTCTCTCTCCTGCCTCTGCTGTACTTTTTGTCTGTCCCAATGATTTCATTCTCAGATTCCATCCACACAGCATCTACTCCACTCCCTTTGATACTTGCTGTCTTACCAGTGAGCAGGAAAACCAATTGGGATGAAGTTGAATGATTTCTTAGGACTAACAAATTAATGAGAAAGGCTCTTACAAAGACACAGTGTGTAAAGTAACTATAAACATTGTTTCTACTGTCCTGAGCCTGGGTTTGGTCACCGTACATCCTTGTTTCCCCAGACATGACTTATTTTTCTCCTCATAGTGCTGTCCAGAAATTCTTTGATTTCAGACATCTAGAGTTTCATGAACCTGGCAGCCCAAGGGAAGAAACAGCTGCAACAACGCATCCCCATTGCTCATGTCCTGTATGTAGGCAGAGCTGCTCTATAGGATGTGAGGAGTTAACTAGGCACATCTGGGAAGGACTGGTGTCACCCAATTCCTTTTCAAAAGTTAAAGCAACCTGCTTTGGAATTTTTTGGAGTTCTGCACATGTGAACATGATCTAAAGCTCATCAAACTAGGTCTGAATTCCCTGGTTAAGTGTATTTCAGATAAAGCTGACAAATACAAGCAGGATATCACTGGATTTGTTAACACGTGCACAAATTGAAAGGTTGAACTCTGCCTACATGCACACTTGAAAGAGCATCACCCAAAGGAATTTGTTCTCAGTGAAGAGACATCCAGTTGACTGACAAGTAGGAATCTGGGGACTTGCTTTGCGTGATGAACCCACACCAGGTATGTAGTCAGGTGTTTCTGAGAACTGTGCTGCCTTTTAGGGGTGTTTTAGTTTCAGGACAGCTTGAATGCCCTGCACTCTGCTGTGTTGCCCAAACCATCACTGGTGTGGTCTGGTGATAGCCTGTGCTAGGAAATAAAATATGCAGGAATACTGTCTGCTTCAAGACCTGCCAGAAGTTTGTTGCTATACCATCTGGGCTGTTTTTATTTATCCAGCTGTGATTTCTTTGGGTTTTGCATTTTTAATTAACACAATTTTGAAAGAGGGGCAACTTTTGTTTAACCTCTTCAGTGCTGTGACGTGTAAATGAGGCAAAAGACAATTCAACCACAAAAGCTCTCAAATTCAAGGTACCATTTCTTGAACTGTTTGTACATCCAGGAAGTTATCATGGGTTGTTATTCCACAGGCTGCAATGAATTCCAAAAACAGCTAGGGGCTTTTTTCCAAGGGGAAGAAGGCATGTATAGGTGGTGAGGGAAAGGCTGTAGTAATGAAGATTCAGCCATCCTATTGTTAAATTACTACATCCAGGTTTTCCTGTCTATATATGTCCTTTTTTCCTCCCTTCTCAGCTTTAGGACTATATCATAAAGAGTTTGACCTCACAGGTAAGCACACAACTGCTCATATCCCCACCAGATTTGCCTAAATGTTCACTGCTTCTTTAAAAACACTATGAACAGGGATATGGCAATGACACACATTTAGGCAGGCCACAGTGGGCTAGTACACACGAGTGACACCCTGCTGTCGTGAGCTACAGTAGACAGATACAGTGATCTTGGCAATCCCTGTGCATGGGCTTAACTTGATAAGAAGGTGACTCCAAATAGACTTAACATTTAAGCATGAGTGCTTCGATGAATAAAACCTAGTGCCTTGACCATTTGCATTGGAGGATTTTACAAAGATGCTGGCCGAATTTTTCCTTTTCATAACTTAAAGACAGAAAATACAACTTTCTGTTACTATTTTTCATGTACTTCTGCAGCACAGTTTTCGGGCTGCTCTCAAGCTTTTCCTTCAACAGACCAAAATGAGCAGTGTGGTTCAGTTTCCTGTAGTACCTCACACAATCCTGTCTGGTCTTCAACTGCCTGTCCAGAAGTCTTGTACACATCTTGTAGTGGCATCACACTCATCTTGCATCATATCTGCTAGTCCCATGTGAATGCCTCAGGCATCCTGGGCATGTCAAATGGGACTACATAGGTACATTTAGGATTGTTACTAAGCAAGGGAAACACATAGCTTTGCTTCCCTTTTTAAGCCAGAGCACCCTCAGACATGCAACCAGGTGCATGCCAGGAACTAAAATGGCAGTCCATGACTCCAATTGTCTACACACATCTATTGAAATATAATAATTAAACCCTCAAAGTATCAACCCCTTATCCATATACACAGTAAAATCCAACAGGAATGTTGCGTCCCATTAAGGTTATCATCCTCCTCAATCAAGAAGATAAACCAAACAATATAGCAAGTAAGCTCTGTGGCTGTGAAGATTGGTGCCCACTGAAGCCACTCTATCACTCCCCTCCTCAACTGGACAGGGAAGAGAAAATATGATGAAAGGCTCCTGGGTTGAGATAAGAACAGGGAGAGATCACTCACCAGTTGCCATTATGGGCAAAACAGACTAAACTTGGGGAAAATTAATTTATTGCCAATCAAATAAGAGTAGCATAATGAGAAAACAAAAACCAAATCTTAAAATACCTTCCTCTTACCTCTCCCTTCTTCCCAACTTAACTTTACTCTCTAATTCTCTATCTCCTCCCTCTGAGCAGCGAAGGGAGATGGGGAATGAGGGTTATGGTCAGTTCATCATGCATTGTCTCTGCCAATCATTCCTCCTCAGAGGAAGGACTACTCACACTCTCCTCATGCTCCAGAATGGGGTACCCTCCATGGGAGACAGCCCTCCACAAACTTCTCCAAAGTGAGTCCTTCCCACAGGCTGCAGTTCTTCACAAACTGCTCCAGTGTAGGATCCCCACTATGCGGTGCAGCCTCTCAGGCACAGAGACTGCTCCAGCATGGGTCCCCCATGGGGTTGCAAGTACTTCCAGCAAACCAACTCCATTGTGGGCTTTCTGTCTCCATGGGTCTACAGGTCCTGCCAGAAGCCTGCTCCAGTGTGGGCTTCCTACGAGGTCACAGCCTCCATCGGCTGTGGTGTGGGGTCTTCCACAGGTTGCAGGTGGATATCTGCTCCATAATTAAGATCCATGGGCTGAAGGTGGGTATCTGCTCCATTGTGGATCTCCATGGGCTGTAGGGGCACAGCCTGCCTCACCATGGGCTGCAGGGGAATCTCTGCTCCGACACCTGGAGCACCTCCTCCCCATCCTTCACTGATCTCGGTGTCTGCAGTTATTGCTCTCACATTGTCTCACTCCTCTGGCTGGAATTGCTGTTGCACAGTAACTATTTCCCCCCTTCCTAACTACACTATCGCAGAGGCACCATCATCTCGATGATAGGCTCAGTCTTGGCCAGCAGCAGGTCCCTCTAGGAGCTGGCTGGCATTGGCTTTCTTGGAAGTAGGGGAAGCTTCTGGCTGCTTGTCATAGAGGCCATCCCTGTAGCCTCTCCACTACCAAAACCTTGCCATGCAAACCCAATACAGTGGCAAGCTAGAAACATAGACGTCTTAAGAATAAAACCTACATTAGTTGGCAATTACTGATTAAAATATAAATCCTTGCCTCTGTGAACTTACTTTTGCATCCCTTTTCTGGCTGGATGAACTGTCTACAAGTCCATTGGTTTCCGGAATCTAACTCTGGTAGAAATTTTTGCCTCTGACTGAGTATATAATACAGGGAATTACAGACCATAGTCATACACATGGCATTTGAAGTATTGGCACACAAGTGATGCTCAAAGCTGTGTCATTTGTCCTTCAGCTTTCCAAATGGGCACTCCACCATTCTGCTACTACTGAAAGCATGACTGGATTTTCTTTTCACAGCCCTGTGCTTTTTGCTGTAAGTCATGCCAGGAGAAAAGTAGATGCTTACACTGATGATCATTTCACTTCCATCCTGCCCAGCAATGCTCTTCAAGGCACCCTGCTGTCATCAGGAATAATGTTCATGAGCCAGCCCAAGGGAAAACTTCAGCCCAACAAAAGAAGAAAGTCATATCCATTGCAGTTAACACATCTGCAAACACATGTTTGGAGAAAGGCCTGGGGAATATGGATGCAATCTGCTCATTTTAGGTACCTAATCTAAGCTTAAATTCCAGGCACTTGCTGAAATAGCTCTAAAATAAAAGCTTGAGTTCCCTATGGAAAGAGATAAGGACTTATGAAGGTTTCCAAAAAAACATCTTATCCGCAAAATTTTAGACAGGATCTTGCTCTAAATATTCTTTTGAAACTCAGATTAAGACTAATGCCCAGAATTCCCATGGGAAAAGTTTATGTAAAAAGTGGAGTGTAAGTAAGGTAGAAAGTTAAGAATATTAAAACTTCCAGGTGACTACTAGAACTACCTAAAATAATATTAAAAATCAGACATAAGTTGTAGAGAAGTGTGGCCTCAGGTATCCAATCCAGCCAATGAGAGCAGAACCCACTGAGGTCCTGGAGCAACGTGACGTTAATTCTGTCTTTGCACATCTTTACTAGACATGGAGTTAAATGTCTGGATTCTCAAGAAAGAAAATCTGGTAGAGATCTTGCAATGAATTTTTCACTCTCTTTTTTGGGAGTGATGACCTGAGCCACCAGGAACTATTCTTTAATATGCCTGAGATTTCACAGCCTTGAAAATGCACAGTATACACCAGTACTTGACAGAACAGTCCTTTGGCAAGATAGGAAATAATTCTAGTTACCAGCACTTCTTTCTTTTTGTTCATCTTAACATTGTCTTGAATGTAAGTTTAAATCATTTTATTGTTAACTGTGAATAACATGGTTAGTCTGAAGAAGACACAAGAAGTTTATTTGAATGCGTAACTGTACAGTCCAAAATCCAGGAATTAATTTTCACAGTGTTTTAAATCTTCTGAAATGTTTTGCAGTAAATTTATTCTACCACATCTAATAAGGCTTTTTTTCTGCACTATCATTACATTTCTTCAAAGCATTTCCAATAAGAACACTCCAAATTATGTCCCCTCAGCTAGTTCATCTGTTCAGTCAATAAGCAACATTTTATTGCTTTTATGAATTAAGCCCACTTTACATCCAATCATTTTGCAAACATCTGTAGCCGAATCAGTCTAGGGAGCTTTTGAAAAATCAATCAGTGGGGAACAGCTTTCACTTTTTTTTTTTTTTAAATTTTAATAAAGTATTTACACATGTTTGCTCCACATGAAACAGGAAAAGCACTAAGCTTGGTTGTCATATGTGAGCATCGTAGTGAATGAAGCTCACTTAAGTCTTTCTTATTTAAAAAAGAGAGATATGATGATGGCATCAGAATGATAAACCACTGATAATTTGTGTCCTAGCTATAAGAAACTAATTCAGAGGTATTATAGCAGCTCAGCCTAGTAAGAGAACATAATGTTATTTCTAAAGTGTGTAGCAAGGCCATAGTATTGCAATTGTCTATATTCTACCACTTTTTGTTGGTTGCAAAGCTAGAAAGAAAGAATGAAAAGGTTTTGAGATGATGTAAAGGATCTGATGTTAGAGAATATTGAGACTTTTCTATCTACTTTTTCATTTGAAAAACACTAATTAATAAAGCTTAAACTTCTGCAAAGTATGCGAGAGCTAGTTTTGACAAGAATAAAATTGCTATTAAAAATAAGAAAGATTGTAATTCCAGATTAACCCCAAAATTAGGATATTCAACTTGGGTTCTTAAAAACAAAAAACCCACTTCAGCCTAAGGATCTGACTCCCATCTCTTACTTCCTAGATGCCAGCTAAAACTCTGGAATATTCCCAAGTGAAATGGAGAATTTTTCACTTTGAAAGGACTCGGTTTCATCAGATTATAGAATAGGAAAATTGTCTAGATTTTGGAAATTATTTTGATATGGGAAAATACTTGTTCTTGCCCAGCTATCCTTGGAATCGAGAGACATAGTTCTAACTTCTAGTTTGATGATTTCTAGGCCAAGGTAATTTCAGCATGCCATTCTGTAAAACAGAGAGAACTTCCTTCATTATATATCTTTTTATTTTCTCTGACTGAGCTGGAAATAATTTGGCTCATTTGCTGTATTTTTTTACAATGCAGTACAAATTAATAACAGTAAGTTGCGCCCATCTGGTGTTTCCTCTGGTTGACATGGGAGTGAAGAGGGACATATTTCTGTCTGAATAACCTTGGAAGAAAAGCATATCAATTATGAAGAACCAGAGCAAACTGTGAAAAACTGAAGCAAAGCCCTGGAGTGGTGACTTTTAAAAGTTTACCAGTTTTAGCAAAGTTAATTATAGTTACCTAAGGTCAGGGTACTTTCTGATATCAGTTATTGCTCAGTTACTGAATCCAGTAATGAGGACTGTGATGAGGTTGAAGGTATTGGGAACCAGGTTCTTAGTTGTCTAAAACTGACAAATTTTTGTGGGTTTACTATCCATATACATCTTCCTTGAAAATGTGAGAGTGAGACCTTTGATGTAACTGGTTTATGAATTGGTAAAATTTGCATACAAAATACTTAAGTTTACATTTCTAAGCTTAGCAAAAGGGGTCAAATATCTCACCACATTATGAATATTGCTTCTGATATGTTAGGAGAATTCTGTTGGAAACTTATATCTCCTTCACGCCTTGTAGAGGTACCTTGCAGAGATACTTACACACATGTGAAATAAACCAGAATGTTAATTCTTCTGCTGGGTATTTTTGGCTGCCTTCACTCAAGGGAAGGTAGAGAAGCTGTCACTTAAATGGTGGGTTTCTGCTCCCTAGAAGTATAACTGTGTGATGAAGAACTGTTCTAACCCAGTCACTGAATCCACTTCCAAACTTTGGGGAAAAAAAGGCTTGTGGAAGCAATAAAGACCCTCTCTGGGGATGCAAGCCCTGCTTGGCACCAGCCAACCTGTGCAGGGATGGTCTGAAATCACACGGTCCTAGAGAAACTGCCAGGAATTGTGTTCTGGAGCCATCCGGAGGGTGTAACCACATGGGCTGCGTTCACTGGTGGGGGAAATGCCCCTGTTCTGTGGGACACAGCCATAGCAGCTCCACCTCTCATCTCTCCTCACCATCTCAGGACACTGCCACATGGGACTACCATGCGCGAGACCTGACCAGAGCTCCTTGTCTCCTGTCTTTCCTATACACTGGCTCCTTGATTCCACATCACAAGAAGGTGTAGTATGAGAGTCTTCCTTACTGTGCTTGGCTGCTTTTGCTTTTATTCTCTTAACTTATTCTTTTGCTCTGTGATCCGTGGGAATAACTTCACTGTGCAATTAACATGGGTACCCAATCTGTTTGAATGCATTTGGCACGTTAACTATTTCAAAAAAGGTTCTTACAGGTGCTTAATATACATTACTGGCATTTTATTTGGGAAGGTCATTTGAATATTTTCTCAGAACTGATGAATTGTTTATTGATGTCATAATTAATTGTGTTACTTCTGATGTTTGCTTTCCTGGGCACCATTTCATGTTATTTAAAAAAACCCAAAAAACCCCCAAAGCCCACAAAAACACAAACCAACAAAAAGAAACAGCAACACAAAACAAACAACAAAACACCCGAATTTAAATATGATAAAACAAATGAGCTGATTTTTTTTTATGCTTGCGTCTTTTTCCTTAGCTTTTTTGCCCCCAGTTAATTTTTTTTTTTTTTTTTTAAGGAAGAAAACTAATTAAAAGGAGTAACTAATACATTTTTTTCTCTCAAAAGGAAGTTTTAGATTATTGTTTGTTTATCTAGAGGTGGAGATTATGTTTTTGCAACTATTGACAGCTCCTATAAACTTCACCTGGGAGCTCCAGGACCCAGGATATGAGCTTTTTAAAACAAAACGCTTAGGGCCAATTTCAGTAAACCTACTGTATTTACATAGTACGGGCGCTGGAGGCCCTACAAACCTCAGTGCCCACGCTCAGGCAACTCAGGGTACTTAGCTGAGAAAGCACATACAGTATCTCACAGACAAAACAAGTGTCAGTGATGCATGACTGGGGGAGCATGGTTTCAAAAATTACAGCATTTCTCCCAGTACCTTTGAAGGTTTCTATCCCTAAATAGGATAAACACAAACAGTTGATTTAGCATTCACCACAACTGAAGGAATAGAAAACCTCAGTGAGGAGGCTGTAGGTAGCAAAGAAAGAAACCTCCTGAAGCAGACCAGCTGTTGATATAATAGAATCATTACATACTTTATGTTGGCAGAAGATCTAGGAGTCTAGGAGGCTCCTGTTCAGCTTTCTCCCATCTTTTCCCTGAATTCTCATCCCACTTCCTTTTTCCCTTACTAGTTCTTCCTCACCAACCCCCAGCTGTGCTGAATCACATAGAGGTCTGTGTTTTAACTCCAGCAGAGACAAAATCAAATGTCCAGAGTAAGAAATACCCTCGTGTGTCCCCCCGAAGCAATTCTGCAGTGTGAGATTCCTGCAAACAAAAGACAACAACTCATATGGCATAAGTCTTTGTATCCTTGTGACCAGGAGTTTATCATGTTGGTTTTGTTCTTTGCCCAGCAACTGTGTAATCCTAGTGTGAAACATACCTACATTCCTGGGAATTTAAGTCTACCCTGGAAAAATGTATGTGAAAGCCAATATCATGAGGTAGTGCCTCCTAATACAGCCTGATGCTTTTTTAAAGGCTGTCTCATAAAATAAGGGGCAATCTAGCCACCTTGAATTGAGGTCACCTGGGTAATCACATACACTAGACTGCTGTCACCTGGCACTGCCTTCCAGGGAAGCTTTCCTACAGCTGCGATATTTAGAGCTTTGCCACAGGGACTCCCTGTTGTGTAGTTAGGTCTGATCTCTGTATCTAGTTTGTGAGCTGAACTATCTGGGATGACTCCTGCACTTAGTTCACCGTTAATAGTCAGGACATTTTTATTGTAACTTAATGGCTGCTAGATCTGGCATTTTACGGGGACAACACCCAAAATAAGATCCACTGCAAACTTCTAAATTTGATCAGATTGCAGAAATGCAGGCAGGCTCGTGCTCATAGCCTCCCTGAGCAGCTTTTTCTTGGCAGGTTTTCGATACAGGTTTATGTAATACCTAATGAGCAAGGTTTAGCTTTTTTCAAACTGCATCTTTTCTCATAGTGATGTTTTTTGCCTTCCCAGTTGTGTTTTAATAGACTCCAAAACTTACACATCTAGCACAGTCAGCAAAAACTGCATTGGGATTCAGAAACTCACAGATACACTGTCAAAAATGAAACCAACTGTTCATTAACATTTTTAACAGCAAAGAAAAGATCTGGGGATCTATACAGTTGGTTTTCCCATTAAACTGGTAACATAAGAAGCATAACTATCATCTATGCATTCCTACTCTTAACTTTGGCCCGTAAGGTAAGAAAATGCATTTTTTATAACTAATAATCATTATGAGGTGCTAATTGCCAGATTTGAAAACACTTCCAACCTACATAATTCCGTTGTTTACAATATTAACTACAAAAGCAAAGAGAATTGTTGTGACACCCCCTGGACAAAGACCAGAATGTAGATTTGCATTAATGCTCCAGTAAACAAATGATCATTAAGGAAAGATTAAAACGCAGAGGTGGTTTCCATTCTTCCTCTGTATCCCCCCTCCTTCCAGTTTTGCTTCTCCTGTCATTACAAGTACCTCAGCTGCATTTTCAAATGTTTGATTATCATGTAAGCATACTCTATAAAATGGTACATAACAGCATCATAACCCATATGTTCCCTACCATGACAGAACAAAAGCATTTCTTGTGTTTAGTTGTAGAAATTAAACAGGAACCGTTCATTCAAATCTTCAACTTTCCCAAAATAAAACACAGAAAGTAGGTGTGAGGCTACAATGTTCTATGCAATCCAATGCAAATGTATGCAAATTTCTTCATATTAGAATCATTGTCTAGTTGTCATCCTCACATGGGGCACATCAAAGCCATATGACCTGATTTTGCACCTGCTGTTTAATTAAATTTACAAGGCAGACACTCTCTCTACTCCCGGTGATATACAAATCCATTTTTACTACCACAGCTTCTAATTTACAAGGTAGTCGACTGCTGTGTTTCACCATCAATAGCTGCCCAACTGCTCTTTGTTAAAGTGAAGATTAAAAACTGAAAACTGGCCACCATTTGGGTGTATGAATTAAAAGAAATATTAAATGTGATTTCCCTCTTCACCTTTTTAAAAAAATGGGGCAAAAGGGAAACTACAGTAGGAACACTTCATACTAATTATAACAAACTTGATTTTTTCATTCCCCTGCTGTGAAGAGGCCGAGACACAACACTTTCGTCAAGTTATCAATAGTTTTTTCTGTTTTGCAGGAGCCATATGTTAAAATGTAGCAATGCACCAGTGCTAGTAGCAATGGTATTAACAAAGCTGTCTCTTTTCCTGGATGATCATGCAAAGTTTTCAGTATTTATGCTATTGAATTCATTTCTTGCTTGGAAATGATTTTGCTGATCTTAATTTGATTTTTTCCCCCAAAACCCAAAACCTGTTACTTTTTACTCCTCCCATGGTGCAGCCAGTAACGCTGCAATAAGTCAGTAAGTCGGAATGCACAGTACCATGAAACTGTTGCCCAATTGCCTTTCTTTAGAAGCCGGTGCTCCATTATTGTAGCTAACTTTATTATTGCCAAAGTACTGTTAGCCGTCTTACATAGGTGCATGTAGTGCACAAATTATGTTACCAAAAATCACTGATTAATCTTTATTTCATATATAGAATCATAGAAGCGTAGAGCGGTTTGAGTTGGAAGGGATCTTTACAGACCATGTAGTCCACCCCTCCCGCCATGGGCAGGAACATCTTCCACTAAGCCAGGTTGCTCAAAGAACTCTCCAGCCTGACCTTGAATGCTTCCAGGGACGGGGCATCCACAGGGCAACCTGTTCTAGTGTCTCAACACTCTCATAGTAAAGAATTTCTTCCTTATATCCAATCTAAACTTACACTCTTTTATTTTAAAACTCTCGCCCCTTGTCCTGTTGCTACAGACCTTATAAGCCCTCTTTAAGTCTCAAAACACTGCAGTGAAGTCTCCCTGGATCCTTCCTGCGTCTGGCTAAGCAAGTATACTTGAGTTTAATTATTAAAAAACTATTAAAATTATATTTAACTGAGAGTGATTGCTAGCAACACATCAGAGAACGGGGGGAAAGTCACCTGTGCTCACTTCCTTTTACAGGCAGAGTGAGGGAAAGCACCAACGATACCCCCATATTCACAAGCAATAAGGCATTTTCGGTGAACTACCTTTAACCGAAATAGTGAAATTAGCTCATTCTCACCTGGCTTATACTTCATTTAATGCCACATTCTGTAGCGAGCTCCAAGGATAGATGGGAGACGTGGGAGAACAGGGGAACAGACGTTCATGTGAGAAGTGGTGGTGTTTGTAAACTGCAAGAGCAAAGAGACATTTTGGGGCCGCCTATGGGTGGCAGCACACGTTCGCTCAACAACATCTGAGAGAAAAGTAAGAACTAGCCCATACAAATAAATTAAAGGCGCTCCCCCCCCCCCCCCCCCCCCCCCCCCCCCCCCCCGCCCCCGAACTTTTTCATGAGCTACATAGGGCGAACCAGTGGGTTTCAGCAGTACTTTCTAATGATGCAAAAGCTAAGCACTGCATAGCTGAGAGGACAAAACCGATGAAAATGGTGCCCAAGACCCTGTCCATCTCAAAGCCTCCTGCCACAGGTACAATGCGGAGCAGCTCAGGCGAAATTCCAGGACTGCTTCCCGCAGGCTGGCTCGCTGTGGCTGTTGTGCCTGCCTGCGAGTGGCAGCAGCTAGTCCCAGAGTCCTCAGAAACCATTCAGGTGATCCGAGGTCAGCGCTGAGGCTGAGCTGGTGCTCTGCCCCACACCTGCTGGCAGGCATGGGGCCATAAGGAAATGCCACCTGGCAGCCCGGGCGCTGAACCTTGAGATGCTGTGAAGCTGCTGAGATTTGGCTGTGACGCCTCTGGAGACTCCTGGAGAAGGACTGATTCTCAGGAGGTAACTGTCTCAGCCCTCAGTCCGGTATTTCTGAGGAGTGCCTCATGCTTTTGCATCAGCTCTGGCCCCTACAGGTTTTTTTCCCTGATTATTCTGCATATGCCATTTCTGAAATTACTTGCCACAGTTTTCCTTAGCCTCCACTGGCTCTATATCCATGCTTTGCGTCCCTTTGGAAAGTTAATTCAGATCTAAAGTCACTAACAATTCTAGGTTTTTCCAGGATATCAGGGTACAAGGTATATGTTTCCAGCACAACATTTCTCTCCTTAGCTTTTCCTCATTTCCCCCTGAGGGTATCTCCCTGACTGTGGGAGCTGCTCTTTGTGGGAAGGGAGTCACTTCAGGTGTGGCACAAAAGGGGCTGCCACAAATGCAACAGTGACTGAAAGCATTCAGCAAGGCAAGCTTTTCAAATAAACCCCAAAGAACAGGAAAAAACCCCACCAAACCAAAACCAAAACACCAAACCAAAACAGAAATTAAAAGACCACATTTGACTCATATTTAGGCAAGTTTGGACACAACTTTTAGTCCCTCCCAACTCAGGGAGCTGACAGCAGAATTTTGCCCGGTGTTTTCACACCATGTAAATGGACACATGCAATGGTCCTTTGTCTACCTTGGATATTTTATAACACACATTTTACACAAAAAGCAATAATTAAGACTTAACTTTTAAATAAAAAACGACCCAGTTTCAGCATAGCCCACTTTAGGTTGCCATAATACCTTAATTTTCCTGTTGATTCATATTTTAATGAGGAAACTATTATTGCAGTATCTTCATTGTTTAATTAAAATTATAATTAGATATTAAAATGCTAAAGCACAAAAGTAAGTTCTTGCTGAAGGGTATCCTTTGGAAAACAAAGGCTTATAAGGGTTGTTATGGCTTTGAGAAATTAGATGTGGTCACCAAATTGCATCTGATTTTTTTTTCTCAATAATAATTACCTCACTAAGAACATACTGGGCTCCATAAAGAATTACTGGATTATATTTGGTAGCCTGTATAATGAAAAAGGTCATTCTTGATAATCAGTGTTGAACTTTAGGCCTTAAACTCTATAAATCAAGCAAATCAATAGTAAAAAGCAATTACACTTAGCATTTGCGTAGTGTTAAAAAATACAGACCACAGAACTAATAAACCTTCAGGGTCCCCATTCTAATTCATTTCCTGCTCTGCTACAACATTAACAGCATTCAATATTTCATCATTATATATTATCTAATATTTTAGAGGCAAATGGAGACTAAGGTATGAAGACATAATAGCCTCTTCCAGGAAGAATACACAGTAAATAAGACATTATAGATACAAAAAGGTATATGTAAGTGGAACTATTGATACAGGTGATGAAAAGTTCTTAGTTATATTGGGAACCAGCAAGCAGGACAACAGAAAGAACACCTTGCAGAAGATCTGGTCCAGAGGAGAGAGGACTAGATCCTAGCAAGGGAACTGTGAAGACAGAGTGTAAAGGAGGTGAGCAGGAGAGGAAGGATGAAAATTTGAGAGCAAGTTGTGTAGTGGCTTACAGGTAGCCAAGATCCATAGCAAGAGTTGTGATTGGAATATTTACTGCTGGGTATAAGAGCATGAACCACAACTCTTCTCACACTCCCAGAGCCTTTGCTGTGTCCTGTGATCCACCAATCCAGAAGCTCGGTGGTGGGAGGCAGGGGAGAAGGAGCTGCACACATGGGCCCTGCAGTGGAGATGTAGGCACGGGGTGCACATACATGGTGCCATGGTTTGGTGGGACGCCTGTTCTGTGTCAGCAGCCACATCATGAATGGCTCGGTAGGAAGGGCCACCAGGCAGAGGGCAGAGAGGGCCTGTGAAGGGAGCAGTGAGCAGAGCAGAGAGTGAAGGTGAGAACTGGTTACCTGCGCTGGAGAGCAGATACATAGTTCTGAGGAGTCCCAGGACAGGATGCAGCTGTCCAGAGGGAAGCATTTATTTCATTTTAGGTCCTGGGGGATACCCAGTCCAGCCTCCAGATGGTGCTCCAAAGGTTACTCACAAATCCTGTGTCATCTATGCAGATGTCTCTGAAACCCTGGCAGGCTTCAAATGACACCAGATACCTATGTTTATCAGACAGAGGTACTCTGGTGGTGTTGACTAAGTGTCAACTCAGCTGCCTGATCCTTGTTCTCTCTGACGTGTATAAGGGTACCTGTGGGGTTAGGGAACCCAGGGCCTCCAGGAGGCTTGAGTTCTTCTGAAGTAGCAGCTGGACGATGGGCAGGATACTCTGGCACTAGACTTTCATGCCCACATGGTTCAGTCTCATGCAAACATGTGTATATGTTTTCAAGCAACTCAGGAAACAGACTGGGAAGAAATCAGACTTCCAGAGCAGGATGCAAAACCAGACATAGCATGGACATGGAAAAAGCAGTTGTGGCTGGAGACCTGCTGCTACACAAATACATGGTCCTGTTCAGAAAACACAAAAAACAAAGATAATGATGCCTGCAAAAGCAGGGGATTGGATTCAATCACCCACAAAACCCCCTTCCGCCTCATGGCTGTAGAATAGGAAATAGGGACCCATTTGTCTGGTTACTGCCAAAGAGAAAAAAAAAGAAAAAAAAAAAAGACTGGAAATTTTCTGTCACATGTAGATTCTTGTAAGGGAAGTCACAGGCTCTTTGCTACACTCGCACCAGTGAGGGGACATGGCTTAGAGGTAAGATTTCTTGCCCCTATTCAAGTCACTACACAGCTCTGTATTGCAGTGCTTCTTGACAAGCCTTAACTTTGCCCATTATTAGCGATGGAAGCGTTTTTATGAATGTACATTTGTAAAAGCTTACCATCTTATCCCAGGTGATTTCTGCTTGTTGTGATTGTCTGTCTTCTAAAAAGTAGAACAACAGGTATTATTCTAGGCAAAGAATGAAAAATGATAAAGAAAGAAAACAGAAGCAGAAGCAGTTTATGGGCCCTTTAACATTTTTCTTTTGTGCACGATATGCAAATTTAGAAATGACAGAGTCAGAAAGGCAGGCTTTTTTAATATCCTTCCCAAAAGCTGATTTCATTTGGGCTTTTGTACATTATCAATGTTTTGACTGCTAGTGTCTATTCTTATTGTGTAATGAAATGTCTTATCCATGCAGCTCCACAAATGTAAAAGTCCAGTAAATTGAGTCCAGTTATTTTTCCGCCTTTGCATCAGCAGGGGGAACGTTGCACATATTTGAATTTAAACTGGGTGACAGGACCAGAGATAAGCTTTATTATGTGGCAAACATCAACAACAAGATTGATATAAAAAACATTTTAATTGCAAAAATATACCAACAATGTCATACGAAGACATCGCTACAGTTCATATGTGGGTGTACTGAATAGTGAATATGTGTTGAATTTGTCAGATTGTTTCAGGGGGAAAACAAACAAACAAACAAAAAGGTTAGAACTTTTGTACTGATCCTTTCAAAACAATTGGCTGATTTTTCTCTCTCATTTTCCAGATATACTTACATGGAATTTTAAAAAATAGTGTCTGTTTCTTACAAATACTTCCTTTCGTCCCTCTGAAATACACCAACCATTTCATTTCAGATAGAACAAGCTGTTTCATTTGAAGGAAGAGAAGATTGGAAGGAAGAGGCTGGTATTAGCAGGGAGAACAAATACTGATGTTATAACCTGGACCAACACGTTTGCATTGTGCTTTAGTTTGATTATCCACATTGTCTTCTCATTAGCACCAGCAGCATTCGAATGGCTGAACCACATCCTTTCCATCTATCAAATCCCCGTGACTGAGGTGAGCTGCGATCAGCACGCAGTCACAATGTGACCGCGGGCAGGGGGAAGAGGGGATAACCACATTGCCTCCTTGCAGTTCCGTGCGATAAAAGGCTGTGGATGGGCAGCTGAGGCCAGTGCTGATGGTGACTTTGTCCTGACCGCTGCACACAGGGTCAAGCTCGCCCCTGCAGGAGAGATTACTCCTACCTGGAGAGAGGCTCAGCATGTGAGAGAGGACAGGCTTCCTGGTAAGCAGGTAAGTGAGGAGAAAGGTAAAACGGAGCGAGACTCACATCCAGGAGAGAGGCTGAAACAAGAACAGGGAGCAAAGACAGAGCTGAACCACAGCAAACTTTGTCCAAATGGACCATGGAGACACCAACCAGGAAGATGCTGCACTAAGTGCCCGAGAGGACACCTGCAAGGATGGAAGTTATTTACAGGCTTCATTCTAGCTCTTACAGAATATCTTCAAAAATCTCATTTATTTTTCTAATAATAGCTTTGCTTTTGAAAAGTAACCCACTTTTGTTTGCTTTGGTGTGTTCATTATAAAGCTAAGGAACAGGCATCTCCTAAAGCTCTGATCAGCTTTGTGGTGCCTTACTACAGTCAGGAGGGTTCTGACTTTTCACTGAAATTTTGGATAAAAGGGAAGAGTGATGGTCGGGATGGGGGGGCGGGGACCCAAACTTTTGTCAGTCATTATTAATTCTGAGCGAGGCTGCAAATTGCTGTTTTCTTTTTTTTTTTTCTTTTTTTTTTTTCCTGGAACTATTTCAACATTTTAAAATTAGCAAGTTAGAGCGGCATGGCTCACCCCTGTTGAAACTTGTTTTTTATTTATTCAGCATTGGAAAATGGTGGACCCACATGTGGAACACAATGGTTACTGATGTGAGTTTCTTGAGGTACAAATCATCAGTAGGCAGAAAAAGACTGCCCTCTGACAAGCACACATGAGAGCTGGGACAAAGCTAGAAAAGCCTTGAGGCATCAGTCAAGACAAGAAACGTTACCAAAGGGTCAATGCAACAATTCAAAGGAGCAGAAACAGGCTCACCTTTACATGTTCATTCAACTTGGTAGTAAGAGAAAGGGTGCATTTTTTTAAAGAATCCATACAAGTAACCCTCCACCTCCCACCCCACAATCTCTAGAAAGGAAAATAAATCCTTTGAGGAGAGGACTGTTGCCTAATCACTTATTTCCAGTGGGACGCATGCATAGTACTTCGTGAGGAAGATAACAAAGCTTGGAAAATGCCTGAGACATCAGGTCTGAATCCTCCAGCTCTTTCTTAAACAAACCAAATTACCTAAAAACCACGGTTTATTTGCTCTTAAAATTTAACAGGCTTTAGATTTCACACTGCCACTTCTTTGGTTTTTATTAATGAGATCAAAAAAACTTGTGCTTTGTCTTCCAGTAGAACAATGTGAAAATTCAGTTGTAGCAAATGTCCAGAAGTTCCCTCTGTTAATCGCCTGAATATCTTACAAGCTGTGGTGGAAAACAGACTTTTTATATACTGTCCAGTATGTTGTGACTCCAACTAGGTTAGAAATTTTGTCATGGTAATTTGAAAGATCTCTGCATAGGTCTGTCTGGGAAAATACATGTGAAAATGACAAAACAAAGTTATTTTAATATTATATTAAGGTTTACCTCATGCTGAGGGTTTTCACAGTGGTTTACAAGCAGTTTCCAGTCTGCCTCAGTTCAATCTCTTAATTTTTCTCACAGTTGAATATATGTGGTGTTTTATGCAAATAGATGTTTATCTTGACTATTTTGTACATTTGCCCTTGCAAATGGACATATTTGAGCTTCAATATGGTAATTTCTTTCTAAAGAAAATACGGTGTAGGCAGATAATAGAACCGAATAATGTGCCTTTTCCATTTCTAACTTCTAGGATTCCATACATGTGTAAATTAGAGACCACTTGAGGAGAAACATTTACAATATTTTAATTAATTTGATGGGTTAAAACACAAGAATCATGGGGCATGTCTAGAAAAGTTAAAAGCTTTCTCCAGCAGTGCAAGTTTCTAACAGATTATTATCCCCACTGGTCCCATAAATAAATAATAATAATTCATATTATTTCTTGGGCTCAAAATGTACTTGGCATCATACAATGCACGTAAATAAAGACAGTCCTTGCCACACACAGTAATTATCCTCCAATTACGTATTCTGAATCCAGTCTCTGTGGTGCTGTGCTTGCCTGAAGAAGCTAAGTGCCCTTTGATATGGACAGTAGTTTCTTTCTTTACCCCACTTTCCCATTTGCCTGGTCTTTTCCAGTGTGAAGCCCTGCCCTGGTGAAGCTTTCAGCAGCTTCTACTACAACTGCATCAGTGTTTTCCTCTGTACTGTCCTTACGTATCAGCTATCATTCTACAGCTGGTCTACCACTGACCTGTCTTCAGTTAAGTGGTGAACCTCTGGTGGATAGTCTACAGCTCATTTATGAGGCTCTACTAAATAAGAAGAGTTGTTCAATAAAATAAACAAAACAAATGTGATTTTGGTATCATAAAAATAAAGACAGTCCTCCTGGATAAGCACGTGGTTTTTTTTGAGTCACCATTAAAGCCAGACTTGTATGATATGAAATGCAAATGCCACAGAAATGACGTGTTAGTGGAATTTGTTTCAAATTCTGTTACATGTTCTAGCAAATGACACTGAACAGAATAGGTAGAGTAGGTTTCTCTTCCTTGAGCCAGGAAGGGATGAAAGGCTTAAACCCCTTACACACACTGCAGGTGAGATGAAAGGGATAAACTGAAGTTTTATGCCAGAATATCTCTATTCCATCTGAAATCCAGTTTTAAGCTGCTCTGAAGTAACAAAAATGAAACAAGTATTTTTCTATACAAATTCCCATATGTAATTGCCATTCTCTGTTTTTGCAGTCCTGCGTTTGCTTCTTGTGAATTCATGTATAGCCCTATGGTTGATTCACCTATTCAGCTGCAGTCAAGTAGCACATCACAATGTACTTCTACTCTACTAAAAGAAAAAGTCTCTTAATAAGGAAATCTAGTAAGATTTGTCCCAAAGGCACACGCAGTTTCTTAACTTCCAAGCAAGTTACAGAGTGTCCCTGAACCCTAACAGCCCAGGGCCACCATCTTCTGCCATTTACCAGGCAGTTTCCAAAAACTGCTATTCTATACAAAATTAGTAGGCTTCCTTAAACAACTTAAAAATGTGGGAAATTAAAAGCATAGGTACAGTTAACAAACTTGGAATTAAATTAAAATAAATTAACTTCAAGAGGTTACAAGTTCAGATGTTATTTTATTGCAGATCATGCACAGCATATATACAGTTTCACCTCAGTATTAAGTAAATCTGTTCAATTACAGTGTTTCCATGTAGTAAAGGCAATAAGCATGAGTACTGGGTAGTTCTGGGTCTAAAATCCACCTCATTTTAGGCTGCTGCAGGTCCATGCTTCCTCTTTCTTGTGTATCAGCTAGTGGGAAAGTAAGATGAATAAACATATACGTGCAGGAGTTCCATACCGCCATTTGATATACCGTGCAGAGATAAAATCATGTGGGAAACAAGAAATTTAAGTTTAGATTCTTAAAAAATAACAGATATCAAAATTCAAGTGTCCTGCATAATGTAGTTTAGACATCTTGTTGAATCATTATGATGGTCTTCAGTTACAAACCAGTGGTTTAACTTGACGAACCCTACAAGTTTTCTTTTCTCCCTAATATTCAATTCATATCACTCTAGCAGTGCAGTTGGAAACTTAGAAAGTGAAAAATTCACTTACAGAGTATAAGAAATGTGAAAATGTAATTCTACCAATATTAGAAGAAGATAAATTCAGTTTATTTTGTGGGTACCTCCCAGGAAGACCTGTGTCTCCCCACTACTATTTCTGCCATGTCTGCCTCTAGTTTCTTTTGGTCCGTCTAGGGGTTAATTGCTTCTGTTGCAGCAAAACAGCATCACCTGCAGCATCAGCTTGTGTTTTGCTGTGAGTACATCAACTTACTAAGAGTCATGGTTTAACCTTAGCCAGCAACTAAGCCCCACACAGCTGCTCGCTCACTTGCCCTTGGTGGGATGGGGGAAGAGAATTGGAAGAGTAAGAGAAAACTCATGGGTTTAGATAAAGAGAGTTTAATAGGTAAAGCAAAAGCCGTGCACACAAGCAAAACAAAATAAGGAATTCATTCACTAGTTTCCACCAGCAGGCAGGTATTCAGCCACCTCCAGGAAAGCAGGGCTTCATCATGCGTGGCAGTTATTTGGGAAGACAAACACCATCACTCCAAACATTCTCCCCTTCCTTCTTCTTCCCCAGGTTTCATTATCGAGCATGATGTCATATGGTGTGGGATCCCTTTGGTCAGTTGGGGTCGCTATTTGGGAAGACAAACACCATCACTCCAAACATTCTCCCCTTCCTTCTTCTTCCCCAGGTTTCATTATTGAGCATGATGTCATATGGTGTGGGATCCCTTTGGCCAGCTGGGGTCAGCTGTCCCGGCTGTGCCCCCTCCCAACTTCTCGTACACCTCCAACCTACCTGCTGTCGGGGTGGGGTGAGAAGCAGCAAGGGCCTTGGTGCTGTGTAAGCGCTGCTCAGCAGTAACTAAAACATCTACACTGTTTTCAGCACAAAATCAAACCATAGTCCCATACCAGCTACTGTGAAGAAAATTAACTCTATCTCAGCCAAAACAGGCACACCAAGTAAAATAGCAAGAATAAGAAAATTTTCTTATGGAAGGTGACTATGTCTTTTTAGGTATATGAGTCTTTGTGGAAAACAAGTGTACTTCATACTGCTTTTTTGGTGTTTCTAAGGGATCTTTACTCAACATATTTAAGATATGTAATAACCCACAGGGGAATGGAATCAAATATAATACTGTATGCATAAACCACAAAAAGTACTGATTAGAGAGAGAAAAAAATGTTTGATCAGATTGAAAAATGTATTATGAAACTGCAGAGATCTGAATTTTTTAAAGGCTTATTACCATATTGCTGTACTCAGGGAAATGACTACACATCAGCGTACATTTTAATTAAAGCATAAAGTTTTAAAACTAGATTCTATTGAGTTCTTACTCAGCATACCCAGAGGGCTCCCCTCCCTGTTTGATAAAACATGTGATTTTGCTGGCCTGGAAACGTATATTTTTCAAGTGATGGCAAACAGCTATCCAATAAAAGTGATCTCAGATATGAAATGCCTGTCCAGATTTATACAATGTGTATAGATGTTTTGTACATTTACTTTAGAGTCCCTATAATGCTGCTTGATTATTGATAGGCAAATTTAAAATCCAGCTGTGAAACTATGAAGCTGCTAGATAAAAAAGAAAGAAGTGGTGATCAAAAGAGCTCAAGTTGTGGATATAGTATTAATCTTTTTTTTTTTTTTTGTGATTGTGGCGACATGCATGTTCACCTAGAAACCTGCATATGTGTACACATGTACAATGAGCATGTTTATTGCCCTGTTTTCATGCATATATATATAAATAAGATTAGAAAAGTACTTTTAGAACTTTTATGAATGAGAATGCAAAAAGGAGTGTGCTTGTCCTAGCTTTTAGTGCCTGCTTTATGTGCTGAGCGGGAAGATCAGTCTCTCTAGTCTCCCTATACATTCAGCAAAGAAAATGAAATTTATCCCTAGGGAAATCAGAGTACCCTTTAAAACAGGTCTCTCTATATCAGCCTCAAAATGGAACCTCTTTATCTCTTTTGGCTAGATAAGAGGTAAGCTTTTTAACTTATGTCATCCTACATAGGTCACTAAGCAAGGTACCATGAATTCCGTGTATACAGCAACTAAGCGCAGTAGCTCTCTAACAAGAACTTGAATCTTTTAGATTGCAGTTTTCTGAAACTGTTGTTGAGGCTGTTTGTACCTTAATTCTACAAGTATCAAAAGACTTCTGGGTTTTCCTTGTGTATAATCAGCTCTGGCCTTAGCAATATTTTAAACTTTACAAAGACTTCAGGTAGTGAGTACATCCAAGTTGAGCCTAATGCTTTAATCATTGCAGGATTTGAGACCGGTATGTTCTGGTATGAACACACATTACGGAGTGCTCATGACAACGAACATGGAGGAGGAATTCATTAATTCATTTTCCCATATGAAAGAAAATAGGAAAACCTCTCAATAGCATAATTGATGTTTTCACAAAAGTTCTGAGCACAAAAGTTCATGCAATCCTCTCAAACTCATTAATTTTCCCTTCTCTTGTTCATCAAAATTTCAGTATTCATTCAGGCATCAAGAATTTTTTTTTTTTACATAATAATTTATCTAATAAAAATAACAAACTGAGGGTATGGGGTGATGCATTTGATCATCCATGAATAACTGATAGCCTGCCATGTTCCCATACAGCTTGCTTCACACAGTTTACAAATCATTTTACACAAGTTTTCCTTCTAAGTGGAAAAAAAAGAGGAATGTTGCCCAGATGTTTTGCCATGACCATTTTACTCAAATACATGAAATCCAGTTTGACAAGATTTGGAAGAATACTGTTCTATGTCTTTTTTTTTTTCATTTGTTTGTTTTGTTTTGTTTGTTGTTGTTCTTTTTTGGTTGGTTGGTTTTTTTTACCTCTTTCAGCTATTACACAAAAAAGAAAAAGTGGGACTCTGTGGTTGCCTGTGTGCCTGGAACCACCCATCACTATCTCAACTGGCTGGGGTAGGGCAGGAACAGACGTCTTTGCTGCCCTTAGCCAGTTCAGAGCTCCCTGCCTCAGACAGGCAGCACTATCCTCTGAGGACTTTCTCCAAGTGTATTTGTGACTGGGTGGAGTAGGACTGAATCCAGTGTTTTCACCACTGAAGTTTTTAAAACTAATTTCACCATTATGTGTCTCAGTTCTGGCAAGGGTTAGGGGAAGAAATACTAAATTTTTGTTCAAGCCAGTTCAAGTAAAAATGCATAATGTTAAGTATCTGATTTGCAGGGATACAGAGTTTGAAGAGTAACCTTTTTTATAAAGTTTTAAAATTATTATTTTACTATGTGATTTTCTCTCACAAACTGTACTCAGATGTCCTTCTTGGTGTCTGAGACATTTGTACTGTATCCCTCACTTTCCATATCAAAGATCATGACATGGCCACGGTCCAAGACATGACTGGTGTGTTCACCCTTCCTCCATTCCTCAGTGGTGTTTTCCATGGAAAAACTGGACCATGGGATCTGGTGAGAAACTATGTCATGATGCAACAGGCCCCCAGTCCAAACGATGGAGTCAGCAAGACTGCATGGCACTCTATGCATTGCTTCCCTCCTTCTCACATTGGAAAGAAACTCAGCTTACTTTCTACTGCTACACATTACTATATGTGCTTAAATTAATTTAACACTACCATACTGTCTATAAAATTCCCTGATGTCTCTCTTTCTTTTTTTTTTTCAGATGCGTGCCTTGAGCATTTTACTATAATTTTGTGCATTCACACTCTCTTCTCTTCAGTAACTCTTGAATCCTTTGATAATAAAATGCCTCAGACCTGCCCTACACATGCAAATACTTGGCCTTAAGAGGCGGGAGGTAGTCGTATGACCCTCACTGCCCTTCTCCAACTGTTAAGCTGGGCTATTCTGGCAGTAGCTTAATTTCAAAAGAGTGACTACAGAATCTTCTGGAGTAGGCAGCTAAATAAGCAGTGAAAGTAGATAGACACGAGTATCCTGGAGGCTGAAGTGTTTCTTTAACTTTTCCTTTAGACAGTTTTAGAGAATGAATACATCAGTTTCCTACAGTGTTGTTCACAAGGGTGGGGAAAATGGAGATCTCCTAGATCAAATTGTTTAGTGTGAACAGTTTACTTAACGATCCACAGTTATGTTTGGCAATGTTTTGGAGAAACTTACTATCTGCTTTTACTTTAATTTTTACCTTAATTTACTTTAATTGTACTTAAATCTTTGTTTCCCAATCTATCATACATCAAAAGGGGGAAGAAAGGAGACTGAGATTAGATGCTTTTCAGAAATGTTTTTCAAATCAGCGTATGGAACAGCAATCTTGAAAAGAATTATTTTATTCCAAAGCAATGCAGTTGCTGGCCTTGGAAGAAAGAAAAAGTCCAAACCCAAGTAAAGACAGTGTACCTTCCCTCTAGCACGTTGCAGACATTGAGAAAGGATCATGTGAACATTAATATAGTGCTTCAGTGTAATGACCTTAAATTTCTTATTACTGAGATTTTGTAGTGGTGTGGGCAGGCATTCTGTTGCAGGTCTGACAGAGAACATGAAAGGGTACTCTGGCATCCTCAGGTGGGCTAAGGTGTAACTTTAGGAAGAAACAGCAAAACTGTCAGTTTTTTTCTTTACTGCAGCCTGCACACGTTCCTGGGACCCCACCTTCTATCTTATTCAGAATGTGGGGTGCTTATTCTCCTATCTGCACTGTTTTCTGCCTTTCTGCTTCCACAAGGAGGTTTTTCCCATCCCTCAGGCCTTCTAGGGGGAAAAAGAATAAAGGAAAAAAAAGGGAACAAGAAAGGAGATGAGAAACCTATTTCCTTTGATACTTGCTACCTGCAGCAGGAATAAGAGAACAGAGCCTAAACCAAATGCTCTCATTCAGGCCCTGATCCTCACTTGGTGGATGCTGACCTAATTATATTGAGGTTGACCACATGCCAGACTGCATGGACTTACATCCCCACACCCACTAACTGAATCCTGAATCCTGGAAAAAGCTGATCTGCAGCTGAAATGGCTTATTCATTATTTATTGCTTAAATAATGGCATAGCATCTCCACAACCCTGTACATATTCAAAGCAGCGTCCAAACAGGAACTTTTTAATTAATGCTAACAATACCCCCTATGAAGTAGTTAAGTAAGTTAATGGGAGTTCACAGGCTCTCAGGACTGATTAGAGCTCGCAAGCAAGGAAGTGTTTTGCTCAGGCTGGTGGTGTGAATGGATAGATGAATGAAGTGGGAGGGACGGATCTGTTTTTTACAGCTTTCCAGTTTACAGGTCGAAGTCTTTAAGGAACTGAAACAACTATCATCAGTGTTCATACCAAAACTGTCCTTCAAGAGTGACTCACATTATATTTGGATTTTTTTGATTCCTGGTGAAAGTATAATATTTATTTTTCGTCAGAGTTAGTGTTAGTATGTTTCTGTGACATTCACATGGTCTTACACTGGAAAAGAATATTTTGTTTATCACATGGGCAGCAGGCTGTGAGTGATGCTATTAACTATTCTTTCCTTTCCCTTTGGCAGCTTTAAGGCAAAATGGCAGCAAAGTTACTATCACTCAACACTGGTGATGGGGTTTTGAATGAGCTATGTATGACATTTTAATTGATATCCATCATTAAAATGAAATAAAAAGTAAAAGTAAAAATAAAAACACAAAAGGAAGGAAGAGAAATGATGGTGATGATGGTATAAAATAAACTTGAAACAAATGAAGAACAAACAATGGTTCAACATAAAATAATAATTTCCCTTCTCAGCCTAGATTTTCTTCAGTTGCAGTCTATTAACATAGATTAAGAGTTTAAGAGCATATAAAGGATTCATACAAAAAAGCCCAATAATGGGGCACCTGAAATCATCAAAATACTGGTAAAAGTAGAGTTAGGTTAAATCATAATTTGACCTATTTTTGGCTGCAGTCACCTCCTACTCAGCAGCCAAGAATTATGTGACACTGGTTCCTTCTCTCCAGCTGGACTGAGTGTCACAGACAGAAATGTAAGAGCTGACTATTATTCATGGATGCAGGAGGAAAAAACTGAGTGGGTAAGATGCTTTTAAGAGGAAGCGTGCTGGGAAATATTGCATTAGACTCTCTCAGAGAGCTCTTCAGCTTCTGAAACCTGTGATGGGAGAAAAGACAGAGGGGAGCCTGCAAGATCAGGTTATTTAAGGAATAATTTTTCCTGATTCCAAACCTGGCTCCAATGATTAGTGATCTGTTTAAGGAATTGCAAGATCTGGCTCCTGTTTTTCCTCCCCTGGTCTCTTTTTCAAGGAGAAATGGTTTAGTGTAGAGGTTACTTAGTAACTCGGAGAACCTCTACAAACAAATATGATGGAAAGTTGTTTTTTCCTATTTAAAGAAATCGCCTGAAGCAAAGCATTTTTTGTATTGTTTGAAACTCATATGCACATTAAATTGCTGACACTCCATTCCATTCTTTTTTTTTAAAATTCATTACCTGCTATTTTCTATTTCTGTTTCTTTTTTTTTTTTTTCCTTACCTGAATCACACCATTTACAAAAGTCCATTAGCAGACATTTTTTGATAGTCTTTAGTTTCTGCTACCTTGGCAAAAAATCTCTCTCAAGTTATTTTCACCTCCTGCAGCTTAAAACTGGTGGTTAACATCTTCTGGAGATCTATAGCACCGAAAGGAAATCCCCTCAAAATAAGGATATGTTGATGCCTTATTCAAAATTCAAATAGGATATTGATAAATGTCTACCTAAGTTTTGTGGGATGAGAGCTGAAGTGTAACAGGGCTTTTCCTGTGTCTGATTCTCTGTTACGTTGGTTATTGAGATGTCACAAGGAAGAACATGACAAGTGATACTTTGCACCCATGAAAACTACCGCAAAAGGTGCAGGCTAAAAGAGAGGTCAAATTCCTTTTCCTTCCCCGAGAGCTTAATTCTGGGTCCCTGGAACGTTGGGTCATGTTCTCCACCTTCCCATACAAAAGGACATGGGAAAATTTGTAATCACT
Source organism: Falco naumanni (assembly GCF_017639655.2). Lineage (NCBI taxonomy): Eukaryota > Metazoa > Chordata > Aves > Falconiformes > Falconidae > Falco > Falco naumanni. The sequence goes on from NC_054059.1 coordinate 26,981,546, forward strand.
AGAAGTGGTTTCACTTATGGGAAAGAGGGGTCAAATAAGGATCTGCATCCTATTCTAAGTGTCATAGGACAGGAAATGGGTACACTGTGGACAAACGTAGCTCCTCTTCAGTACGTATTCAGCTCTGAGAAGTGTAACACAGTGTCCCTTCACTGCACTTCTGAATGAGAAAAATCTGATAGCAAAGGTATAAATGTCTTGATCTGATCTAGGGATCTCAGATATCTTGGAAGACAATCCATTCCATCTCAAGTCAATCAGATTAATCTTACCTCACCCAGCCCCCACCCCGTCTTCTCTCCACTGATTATGACAGAAACCTAGGTTATTTAGCTCAGATGTAGACATCTCTGTTGTGGATATATAGGACTTCATTCCTATAGTGGATATAGGATATGTAGTGGATCCAACATAGTGGATATATAGGACTTAATTCAATAACCTTCATTCATTTAATTAATAAATTAATTCAATGTGCTGCCTGAGGTGTCCCAGGGTACCCACCCTGTCTGGCAAATGGCTGCCACAACACTTATGAGAGAGAGAGATCAGGTGGAATAGCCAAGGGCATCTCAGTGATTTATTCTGGGAAACCTATATGGGAACAACTAAACTGAGACCCAGGTTCATGTGATTTCATCATCTGATGTTCTTCTCTATGTTCTTCAGCAGTGTTCTGCAGTAATTTTAAATAGATCACATCTAAGTCCTGCACTGGATCTTTCAGCCCCATGTAGGCATTGTGGATGCCCTTGGATCTTTGAAATGACACTGGATCCCTATACGAGACAACCAAATCTCCCCTAGTTACTGCAGAGCTCTGAACATTAGCTGTACAAAATAAAAGAAAAAAAACCCAACTGGAAGTCATGATCACATAACACCTACAATATGGGGATGCTGAAGAATTTTATTTGTAAAATTCACAGTAAAAAATTCAAAGTGAAAAAAATCACTAAAAATACTTGGATTATTAATTACCTTCTCATCTAGATAAAGCTGGGGGGGGGGGGGGGTAGGGGAGAAAACTACTGGAAGAACCTAGGTTATGACTGCCAAACAGTAAAAATAGACTTCAAAGGCACAGAGAAACAGCAGCTCTGTCTAACACTAGTTTTCTTCTGAACAGCTTTCTTTTTAATTTCTTTTTCTCTAAACCTCTATTGCTTTTACAGAAATTTCCTTTTCCATATTTTACTTTTACTCTGCTAAAATCAATGATTACCATGCTTAGTTTAAGGAACAGGAATTAAGGGGGATACAGACCACTCAGGTGCAGCCATCATTTGCAGAAGACCAGGAGCAACACATATGGTTGTAACACGAGTATATGAGCAGTTTCCTGTTACAATGTAATGGACCTGACAAGTGCACTGTACTGTACAGGGTGATAACAATTTATTTACACACAATGCCTAGAAATCCAGGGGCTCAGACTATATTGCAAATATGTTTAGCCTTTGTTATCAAAGTTAAAAAAAAATAAGGCCAGGTGATATATTTGAAGCTTTCAAGTATTTTAATACTCTCAGAATTCTTGAGCAAACATCACTGAACTTAAAGAGATTTGAAGATTGCCCTTGGCTGTTTTCTATGCATCGGTTCAATGAAATTTTTGTTACCTGAACTAAAACTGTCTTGGTGCCACTGCTAAGTTTTAAGGGTATAACTGTAGAACTAGGCAGGGTCTGTTCCTTACATGTTTCATTTCTGTTTCATTCAAATCAAAGCAAATCAAACCTTCCTTGCATACTTGTGAGTCTCACATTATTTGAGACTCACATCCAGTTAACAGTACTTAGTCTGGGTCAAAAATAAGACTTTTCTTTGTCTGATGGGGAGCAGAGTTTCTTACCTGCCATTGCTCTGAATCAGGCAAAGCAGGAATTTAAACTTCAGCCTCCCATGTTCCAGGTAGTATCCAAACCCAATCTATAGTACATGGCATGTTACTGACAAAAGCTTCCTCATTTCCCTGTCTGCTTCTCATTAAACCCACCGTTCTACTGTCAGCCTCTTCTAGGCTTCAAGAGAAGGACATGCCTTGATGACACCTCATTTAGTTGCAGTGCTAATGGATAAGAATATGAAAATAGAAATTTCGTTCCTACTGAACACTACATTGTGCTTTTTTCAACAGCGGCTCAAAAGCTGCAGCATTTGTCTTTAGGCAGCTGTGCCTGCACAATAGAGGGGGCACTAATACCAGAGTATACCTGCACAGAGCTTTGCCAAGCTGGTTTTCAGCTTCAGAGAAATGCTCTTCAGGAATTCATAAATACAGTGACTCCTTGTGCCCAATCGTGTGATAAGTGCAACAGAAAACCAACTGTAAATGATCCCATGAAGATGCATGGGAACTTGCCTGCCCTGTTATAGTGATCTCATGATTTTCTGGAGTATGTCTCATGCCTTATGTGACTTGGTAATAATACCATGCTTCAACCTGTAGCACTAAAATGCCAACAGTGCTAGAGACAGATAGAAAAAAGAAGGAATGCCACAGCTTTGCCTAATTGTATAGAAAGCATTTGTGTGAGATGTGTTAGAACAGTAATATATCTGGACAAAACCAAATTTCAGTATACTGCTTTCGACTACCCTAGCACACTGTGATTTATAGCTTTAATGCATCTAAAGCTTTTTTCCAGTGTGAATAATGCAAATCTTAGAGCACAGAGTATTTGCAAGTGAAACTGTTTATAAGCAAAAATGAATGGATCTAATTTTAGTTATCCAAGATAAGATAAAAATAAATATGATCTCACTGAAGTGTAGAGCCAAAGAGCAGCAATTTCTGTCTATGGTGAAAATTTGTAATCTACTTAGCAAACAATATGCGACCATCAGAGAGAAAGAAATCACCATTCTGTTACTGGTGGCATAAATAGTTGGAAGTGTAATTGTTCTTTCTAACACTGTGACACCCTTTCAGTAACTGAGATTATGAAATGTTTTTGCTCATAATGAATATTCTGAGGCTGAAGAGTTTTTCCAGCTACACCCTTAGAATAGTTTTAAGAAAATAGTAGAAAATATAGTCTTATCCTAAAGTTCCCCCTGCTAGATCAATACAATACACTCTTTTCAGACACACTGCAGTATGACAAACTTACACTTTGCAAAACACTGTCATTTCAAATCAGTAGTGTCTTTGAGATATATAAAGTAAAAAGGTAACTTTAGAGGGTCAGAAATTTATTCCACCAGGCAAAGGCTAAGTATAGATTTTAGAAAGAAATGCATCTCTTCAGTCTCTTCTTTTCCTGATAAGACTTTGTCTTTTATAAACCTTATAAGCAGTAAGTCTCAGTAGTTTAGAAAACTTACTGATTTATAGTGGGATATAAATGACTCAACTTCCTTTAAAATGCATGATGAATCTAGAGGTAAACAACCTCTCTGGCAAACCCAACAGAGAAATGCAAAGGGAGCTTATATTTCCAGCCTCAAAGATGACACCTTGGTAGAGACAATGACTTTACGTGGGCAATGTTTTCTAAGTCCAGATCTCCTGACAGAATCACATCAATATATTAGCATTTGATCTGCAACTTTATTTAGCATTTACTTTGTATTATTCGATTAATAATTTAGCAGGAATAAATTCACTTCTGGAAATACATTACTAGCTTTTTACTGGGATCAAGATCTTCCGGGAGGTAAAGTGTTTTACTCTAAAAGAAAAAAAATAAGATGAAATAACCTTGTTGTTTACCTCCCTGGAGGTAAACAATGATTTTCACAGCATTCAGTAGAGAGGGAGTGATGGCTAGCACTTAGAGAAGGAGCAGGAGCAATTTTTTCTGAGTAAGAACTATGAAGTCATTTAAACATTAAAAGTAATTATCATGGTACTACACTTACTGAGTGAAAACCATCACTGTATTTAATACACAGGAAAGGAATGCATCCCAAATGTTATTTATAATAAATTGTTAGTTATTGATTGCTTTTAGAAAAGAAACAAAAAAATAAAAACAAAAAATCAAAACCAGAAGGAATGAGCTTGCTGAGCTCACTTACAGTAAGTTGTGTTTTCTTTTCCCTGACCATTATGATGTCCATTAACACAACAGCATAAAAGTGTGCTTTAAGTATTGGCTTGTAGCCAAAACATGGCATCATTTCTGTATGTCTTTTTCTTAAAAAAAGATCTTAAAAGTGCTATTACTTCTAAGATCATAAAAACTGAAATTAGACAAAGGCTATGTTCCTCACTGTGTGACTTTATGTGGTATGCTCTGTAGCATTCTTGAATTCTGTCACAGTTTAAAATATTCAGCAAGAGATAAATGAGTAGAAAAAATATATCTGACTAATGGCAGGGAAAATCACGGGCTAAATACAGAATCACTACTTTGGGTGCCTAAAATATTGAAAGACAGATCTTTTGCAGTTTTCTTCATCAGATTCTCATATGATAAATAACTGAATCTTTACAATCGGGACTCATTTAACTGAGCCTCAGTTAAACCTCTGGATGTCTTAAGATAAGAGCAGACATCATAGGAATGGGTATAGGCAGTGAGAGCAGGAGTTGGTCTGGATCTGAATCCTGCTTGGAGGGCTGCAAAGGGAACACCTCACAGGCTGCAGGAATAGAACAAGAAGGTTTGATCCTTCTCCCAGGTATTCTTTCAGACTCTGCCTATTTTCAGCTCAGGGTATTTCCTGAACCAAACATGGTTTCTATCTTTTTTGTAGCTTTGATAGATTCTCTTTCATCTTTTCCTCTGAGTGTCTATCCCTTAATCCCAGGTAAAACTTTAACATTCATAAGGTCTTGCCAGTGATTTCCCAAGATTGCTACCCACTGCATGAAGAAAAAACAACTTAAGGATATGTAACTGTTTAGGATCACTTGATCCTTCCTGCACAATAGAAATACACCAAGTAAATATTGTTTCTTGAGGTATATTTGCCACAGGAGTAAGCGCTAAATGTGACACTTAATGATTTCTTTTGTAATGCCCATAGGTCAAACTAGCATGTACTTTCCAGCAGTCTCATATTTGTAAACTCTGTAAATTCTCTTTCAATTCCATTAAAAATATATAAATGTGTACATGCAGATGTGTGCATGTAGATACATATCCCCATTAAAATTAAAAGCAGTTGCAGATAACCAGTAGTTACAGTATGTATATGGTCTACAAAGTATACTTATACTACATCCATCATTACAACATCGTAATTGGTAGTGCAAAATGAAATCTGGCAGTTTACCATACCAGTGAAAATACATGCAGTTCAAAAACACTTTGTTGTCCCCCCATCATTAACGGTTCTGAGATGTTATTTGAAAAGAAGTGTGCGTAGCAGTACTATTTTTAGTATAAATCTTTTTCTTCCAAATTTCATTATTCTGCATTTCTCCTGCTCGAGCTGAGGAAGGATAAAATGACATGAGGAAAGTAGCTCAGTGCATGTTGAAGTGTTCCTGACACTTTTGTTTACTGTGTTAAAACCATAAGATTGTGAACATGAGATTAAAAAAAATAAATCATTTTTCAAAATAGTGACTTTTCCATCCATTTTTTGTCCCTGCTTACCTTGTGTTAACCCAAAGGAATTCAATGAGCTGCAATGCATTCCTACAGATTTATGCCTGTATAAGTGATAGCTGTATCTGTTCCCTGGCTTTGTTGCCCTTAGGAATCATGGGGGCTTATCCATGTTGTTATATGATGGCTGATGTGCATCTGTGTCAAGTGTTAGTCATCAATCACAAAGGAACTGGTCGGCAGTTTGTCAGTGATCATATTATTTGTTCATACCTGTTCCTCTTTCTAGCTTCATTTTGCCTGCTGAGGTGAGTTGACATGAGTTTTGCATATCTTGAGCTGAGCAACTCTTTTCTTCCCTTATGCAAAGTCTTTAAAATCAGGCTAGGGTTGACAAGTTATTTTCTACCTCTTCAACACCGATGTGTAATTCTTTATCTTCTGTGCATCATACTGGGGTTAAAACACAAGAATTTCCATGCTTTCTATATTCAGACAATACTCCCATCGGCTTCTGCAGGTTATTCTGGCAAGCCTTGTATGTGACTTAATATACCAAGCAGTATTTTTTTTATACATTAAGCATCATCAGTAGATATCACAAAACCAGTAGAAGCAAGTTCTACATCATTTAAAGCTTTTATGCCATTTTCAGTTGTGTCTAGGGTGCAATGTCCAGAAATTGGTCTCGTACATGCATCTTACAAGACAGCTTCTGCAAGGCTCTTTTTTCAGCAGTGAAATTATCAGCCCAGGATACTGTTTGGAGGTTTTTCTAATTGCATTAGAGAATAGAATCAGTATTAGAGATGACCAGTATTTATGTGGCCTATTTTATGAAAAGTCAAAAAACCTGTGAAGCTATTCCTTGCAGTACTGGGTTTCTCAGGAGCCACTATGTTGCTCCAGCCTGGAGAAATATAATCAACATTTAAATAGAAAAGATCCCCCCCAAGATCTCTGTTATAAGTCTATTTGAAGAAAATATCTGCCTGTATTTCTGAGTTTTGTTTCAAATCCAAAATTGAGACAGGTTATTCCCAAGGCTCATGGGTGTGCACAAATAAACCTGAAATTAACTCAAAAAGCCCTAACTCAATACAATATAGTATTATTTGGCCTAAAGTGTGCAAAAATACATTCATTTAATTTGTTAAAGAGGCAAAAGATGTGGCATAAAAGATTATTTAATGTGAATCTAAGAAATATTTTAAAATATAGGGGAATACACTTGCTGTACCTGAATTTCTATATACAGGATAAATGCTTGCCTTTTCTGGCAATATGATCCAAAGTCCATTACAGCTAATGGAATTTGCATCAGGCCCTATAAAAAAAAAAAAAAAAAAAGTAAAAAACAAAAACCAAAACATAACCAAAACAAAACAAAAAACCCAAACCCAAAACACCAAACCAAAACCAGAAGAAATGGAAAAATGTTTTGCATACCAAAGTATCAGTCTTAACTAACAAAACATAACATGACTTGTTCAATCTTGTATTTTTTCCCCCTCAAATTGTTCTATCCAACTCCATATGCAGATGTGCAATTATCACTTGGGTACCTACAATTATACATTTTGTGGTACCTGTCATGTTCAAACACGCAGGTCTTCAAGTTGCAATTTAGTCATGCAAACTTTGACTCAGCAAAGTCCTAAAGCTTATTTGCTTGAATTTGGACTTCAGCACTTTGCCAAAAGGACACCAAGCACAATGTAATATAGAAGCTCTGCTGATGTAAGGCAGATGTCAGTTTGCATTCACCAACTTTTTTGCAGAGTTTAAATGTTTTATTTTTTGCAGAGTTTAAATGTTGCTGTCATAGCAATCTTTACTGATCATTTTGGGTCAATAAGAAGGTCTAAATGCTATCACTGGTAAGGAAAGCTTTACCAAGAAGGACCTGTTGGAAGCAGATCTGCTGAAGTCACACAAGGATGACTGTCATCCTCTGCTACAATAAGCAGTAATCATCATCATCAATTACATCAACTAGGACAAAAAAAAAAGGGGGTGGGGGGGTGGGAGAGTAGGAATTGAGTTAGTTACAAGTCTTCAAGCCACAAAATGAAAGTTCCAACAATTTTATTACGAAGTCCTTGACTATGAGTGTAAGATAAAGCAAGACTATGGAGAGTAATAAATCTATATAGAGTCAAAGCACAGGGCACAGGGATTTAGAATTTCAAAGGTTTTAAAAATGAATGCTCTCTGTCAAAATCCCTGGCTGAAATGAATAGGAGGAGTTAGAATTTTCACTAATGAAAATCAGACTTTCTGATGTTTCAACTAACTAAGAACTAAGTAAATTCCCCAAATTCACTCACTTACACAGAAAAATATGATTAGTATAGGGAAGCATATTATCTACATTTTAAGAGCTCTTCTTAAGTAACTAGTCTGAGCTCATGTTCAGCTGTGCACAAATGTAAGCAGCATCACACAAAAATGGCAAGGCTGTTCAATTCCCATCAGCTGGCTAAAATGCAATGAAAATGGGAGTCACTAGGAACTTGTTTTTCTAAAAAAATAAAATAAAAATCCCATTGTACTCATCATCACTTTTGGAACTATTTTCAAAGATTACAGATAATTTTTATTACTCTTCCAGAAATTAGTGGTTGCCTAGAGAGTCAGTGATCATAATCTCTTTGCATCCATCTCAGAAGATGATAGTCCTACCTAGCAAGATATACTTGATTTTCCAAAAGAGCTAGTGACCAATAGCTGAGGGAAATTAAGCTAGCTAAAACTGCCTACTGTCCATAATACTCCTAAAGTGGAAGTCTGTAAATAATTATTTCCAAGATATAAATAAATATACTTCAATTAACCAGCAAAGGAACACTTAAGTAATTAAATCATTCAGACATTTTACAAAGGTAATCATGGGTGTCTGCATTGCCCCTATAATTGTCCTTTTAAAATGGGCAATGAACATCTATGTAGGCAAACACCCAGCATCTGGAACAGGTGATAATTATGCTTGTGTGTTTTGAAACACAGAAGTAAGTCTTGGCTCAGAAACTTTTCTCAGAGTATCACACAGTAAAAACAATTAAAGAGGTCAAAATTAAGAAGAAAAACAAAATACAAATGTCCTTTCTCAAAATTTATATCATACTATAGTGTTTCCACATAAACTCCTTTTCATTATATGAATCTGTAGGCCTATAATGCTTCAAATAAAGACTTTTAACCCCAATTTTCAAAAACAAATCAGCTAATTATATGGGGTTATAATAAACCTCTGGATCCCTTCTGATCAACACAAGTTAAGAATTTCAGTCATATTCTGTCAGACTAATTTTTTCTAGAGCTGTTTATTCCCATTGTTCAAAGATCGTCTCCCTTCTCAAATTATTGTTTTGTAGTCAGTTCTTCCTTTTGTTTTCTTTTTTTAAACATGATACCACATGTAATATACACATATTTTTACAGACTGATAAATTAGTTCTTCTTAGTATTTACAGACCAATATTTTAATGAAACTGTGCCAACACAAGGCAAGTACAGATTGGGGGGGTTATGCTTTCTTTTTTAAAGGGTAGATCAGTAACCAAGATACAGGCAAAGTTCTCTAGGAAGTCCTATATCTAATAAACAGCATGGTTAAAATCCTTTGTTAAAAAAACAAAGGAAGCATTGTTCTCCTTCATTTCTCTGAATAGAGAAAACACAATGAAATCAAGTGCAAATTTCATGATTTAGCTTTTACATAATGAATTATAGGTTTCCTTTTGATCCAAAAATAGGAACTCCTGGATTTAGCAATTACTGATCAGTAATGCAGACCTACTACATACTTTTTAGATTGTAGATGAAAGGTCAAATCACGGTCCATTACATACCATCTGTTTCTTGATAGAGTTCTTCCCCTGCTATAGCAGAAGAGATTCTGTTTTAAAATGAATGGGCCTTTAGATCCTGATCAGACATGTTTAAGTTTGCAGATTTTGAATGTAACCACATCTGTACAGTTTTCAACCGATTGCTGAAGGCTTGTTCCAGATTTATCTCTGCATAAATAAAAAGAATTCTCAGCCTATTGACTCCTATTTTATTTTATCCACTCAAATATTATAAACTTGACATAACAGATCTACATCCAGTTCTTTTGCTGAAAAAAAGATATAGTGTGAACATCCTTGTTTCTTTATATCATACACCAGATTCTCAGCTGAGGTAGATTGACAGAACTCAGCTGAAAACAGAGGAACTTGGGCAATTAACATAACTAAGCATGTGGTTCCTGGTCTTCACCTTCAAAGTTTTTTTTCTTTTTTTTCCCCTTTGTGATAATGAGCTGACATTCATTTTCTGTGTCTTGACAGGTCACAAGCACTCATACAAATGACTTGTGTGTATACACACCTGACTGTGTATTGGTGCAGAATACTCAGGGACATTTGCAACAGGGAAAGAAAGGGAGTGAGAAAGGGGAGGGAAACACTAAATGCTGGCTGATCTTGTTTAGTGATTGATAGCTTTGCTTTTATAGGTACAGTGGGAACTGTCAGAGTGGCCTGAGCAGAATGCAGCTGCTGGCTCTGCACTCCTTGAGCAGCCTCTCCTGTTACCCTTCAGGCTAGCCAGGTGGCTGTGGATCTTTGCTGGTATCTTTGCTGGAACTCACCGACTCCGGCTTCAGGTGTGGGCCACTCTTGCAAAAACCTTCTCAAGGGGCATATATGATTAGCTCCAAGAAACTCTCCAAAACAACATCTGAAAAATTATGCCTGCCATAAGCGTTTGGTGTTTAAAAAGAGAAAGGTGGGGAAAATGGCACAAAACAACAGCAAACCCAAAACAAAACAAGCTGTTAGGGAAGAAGTGTTTAGGAAAGCTTGGCTGTAATTGTGCAGGTGCAGAGGTTGGGTAGATGCCAGGTCATGCTGATGCCATAGGTTTTGCATTAACATTTGTCAGGATTGAGAAGTTTCTGAGGTAAAAAAAAAAAAAAAAAAAGAAAAAAAAAAAAAGAAAGGTAATGATTTTAATATCAGTCAGCTGGCAATGAGTTTCAGAGTTGAGAATACATAAAATTCTTTGTGTAGAGCACTGTCACTGCTGAAACTCCCCAAGTGGAAAGGAAACTTACATGTTGTAGCCCTTCCTTTTTCATTAGTGTGCTGTCAGACAGATTAGCAGTATGACTTCAAAACAGAAGAAAGGAGATATTATATTCTGCCAGTATTGGAAGATGATTTTCAAAATATTTTTAGGAAATTAAAGAGACATAAACCAGCTTCCCCTGGAGACTGGAGAAAAACTCTTTCTAACTTTGGTGGAGTTAAGTCTGAGACTCTGGGGATTTAAGACTGAAAACTGAAGTCCCCATGATGCAAACATCTGTGTCTTCATCTCTATTCAATATCAAGTAGGCATCCAGAATCTTTTTTTCTTGTTCATTTGGTGTAGCTGAAGAGAGGTACAGTTTGGGGCCTAAGGAAAAAAAACATAGCTGTAGGAAACAAACCCAGCTGTAAAGGGATATACTGATAGGATGGTTAAATCACATTTATCTGAGAAAGGACACAAAGAGACACAGCCACATTATCACATACATGGTTAATTGATTTGTAGATTTATCATGGATCTTAAAATGGAAGAGGCTTCAGAGAAGTTCATAGAAGCTTTTTAAGCCAAAGCATATGCAGAATGAGTGAAATATTTGCAAGTATTTATGTAACTTGATTTTAAGCCTGTTTTCCTCCCTAGCTGGGCGGAATAAAGCTTTTAAAATGTCTAAAACCTGAAGCCATTTATGAAAAATGGGCATTTTCTTGTGTTCAGAGCAAGTAGTCTTTGTTTTATTACTTACTAACGGGAAAGGGATTTTAGTTGTGATTGTTACCATTTATTTGCACAATCAGTAGTTTCAAATAAAAATATAATTCAGAAAATAGGACATTGACAGCATCCAAATTTAAGACTTGGCATCACAAGTTACACGTCACAATGAAAACGGTTCCTACTTTCATCTATAACAACTGCAAACCAAGGTGCTTATAACTGCAGAAAAAGATCTTTGCAGGTCTTACAAGTACAGTAAATAGCTGATTCATCAAACATGGCTTTCAGGATAATAAAAAAAAATAATCTAATTTTGAAAATGCTTTGATATTTGCTGTAATATTGTGCAGCTGCTTCACTACAGTTTAACATCATTATTTACTGATGCAACCTGTCTTCTGGCCTCCTATCAGGGCACAATTTCTGTTGTCCTGTCCTCATCACAAAAAGCATGGGTTTGTCTGCTGCTATGTTGAATCCTCACCCATTGCTCTGAAGAAAGGTAGCAGAAAAGGATTTCTCTTTCTAACTAAACTGCTTAGTGTGGAGACACAGAGAAAGCTTAATGTCCCAGAGAGCAACATTGTTACCTTCTATACCCCTGCTATCTGCAGCAATGCCTGTAGTGAATCCTTTACCCTACATGCTTAACAGAGCAACTGAAGTGCTGCTTAGACATGTATCTCACAAGAAATAGAGACACAGCACCTAGAAAGCAGCAAAGTACCTGCAGACTGGAAGGAGATTGCTTCTCTGTGCTACAAGCAGTAAATGTGTATGTTTCGTCCCATTTTACACATGGAGACAGTCCCAGAGAAGTCAAGGGTGAGTCCCAAATTAAAGAGCAAATGAAACAGGAGACTAGAGATCTAAAAATATGCAAAGACACTAAAAAGTAAGTGTCCATATGAAGGTGCACTAGAAATCTGAGCTCCCTTTATAGCCAAAGGTAAATTAGGCCATGTGGGCAATGCAGCCTAGAGAGTGACTCAGTTGACCCTGCAGCAGACACCAATGGCATGATTCAGTTGCTCAGAAATAGGCCTCCACTGCAATTTGAAATGCCCTAGTTTATCTCTACATAGGAACTGGCAAGTAGGAGACTTTAGAGCCAGGGGAAATGTACTCTTCTACAGGGAGCTGGAGGAGAGGCAGGACACTTGACAGTGGGCACCTCTGTCAGCCACCTGAATCCCATGGCTGGTCAGCCGCATCGCTCCCCCATCTCCACTGACTATTTTGGGAGCTCAGATTCCTAGCACATCTGCAGACACTCAAAGACATTTATATTAATCTCAGTCTGAATCCCAGAACAAGCCTGTAGCTGACATCACAAGGCAAAGCCAGAGCTGTCTCAGATTTCTGGAGCCTGTGCAAAAGTGTCCCCTAAGGCTGCCGCCTGGGGAGGCCTTGGGAGCTGTGGCAGGGACGTTGTGTGTCCCCCATCACAGCTCAGCAGAACTTTCCCCTGGGTCTTGTTTCAACAAGTCTGTAGCAGACCAAATGGGGAGCGATAACCTGCACAGAAAAAGGTGCTAACACACCACTTAATGTGCAATGAACAGTCTTGGGAAAGACAAGCAAAGAATGATTTAGACTGCAGCTGAGTGAGTCTATCATGCATTTGCCTTGGTAAGAGTGGAAAGATACATCTTCTCAGTGACTGGAAGTCTGAAATCCTTTATAGCAGCATTCAGGGATGTAAATGACCTTGTAGTTCTGCCTGGGCACTGGGCAAGCCAGAGCTTCCCAGGGCTGGGACCACGAGGGATCCTCACAGAAGGGGCAGCAGGGCAGGGCCTGGCAGCCAGGGCCCCTCTCTGCCCCAGCCAGGAGCCGGGCAGCTGGGGGGCACCAGGAGCAGCCCCAGCCCCAGCTGCCCCCTGGGGATGGGGCAAGGCCCAGCTGGGATGGTGGCCCAGAGGTGGGCCCAGCTCAGCAGGGCCTATGGGTGGCCAGGGCAGGGTTTTGGGGGGCCAGAGACTGGCCCTGCTGTGACAGTGCTGGAGCTGGGACTGATGGTCCCAGGGCACTGAAATGATGGGGTCATGGGCCATGGGCATGGTGGGGGGAGTCCTGGGGGGCATGGTCACGGTCATTGCAGCCTGCTGGCACCCTCAGAGCCCTGACAAACTCCCCTAAATCTTAAATATCCAAATGACACTGGAATCACATTCCCCATTCAGTCTTGTCTGTGTTAAAATGTAGAAATTATTCATACTCTTTTAACACAGGTTTTCTTTGACTTAGACCATAGAATCCACCTAACTGTTATTGTAAGCCTATATAAAAAGTAGTGGTTTCAGTTTCCTTCTTCAGGTAAAGTCCTTGTCAACTGGCCGTATAATGGCTGTACCCATCCAGGAGACAGAGAAATCACAAAAATTGAGACTTCCTCCATGAGGACGATGAATAAATGGAGTGCAGTGGCCTAGAGATGTTTTCTTTCTGCTACTTACTTCTCAAGTTTTTATTTTCAGAAAATGAAGGGAGGCAAGATCAAAACAAAAGGGATGAATTTACACACAGAGTGCCACTAGTAGACTGCAGAACCCATGGCAAGAGCATGCTGAAACAGCCAAAATGCAACAGCATTGAATGGAAGACCGGGCCTTTCTTTTTAAGGATAACATTTAGCATATTGTGTGCTCTACTTAAAATTACATGTTGTCTCATGCTGACAGAAAGGGTGCTGGAATCAGATGAAGCCAGGCACAAGACTTAAAGCTGAGACTGGATTGTCACTGAGCAAGTTACCTCAGAGTTTCTCATAACGGAGTTTCTTGCTTCAAAAGACTTGGCAATTAAAGGGGGAGCAAGGTGACAACTACCTTATTGGAGATGGTTTGGCCATGGGAGATAAAAAAATACAAGTCTGCAGTCAGTTTTGTAACAAGGCCTAACTACTACAGAGGTCAGTGAAGAGCTCTTCCTTAACTAAAACCTAGTAGTTATTCAGGTTTTCATTCAGTGTGTATTAGATTTTTATTGTAATCATAGTTTTGTATGAGTATGTAGGTCTTTTTGTTACTCTTCACTCCTGTTTATATTTCTCCCCTGATTTCTGTCTATAGCAAAGACCACACATCAGACTGATATCTTCATGCAATGCACAGAATCAAGTCTTACAGATCTACTAATCTTTAGTGTGTTCAGCAAGACTCACTGTCTTTCCTGGAACATGAAAAGTGAAGTGTAACTTGTGGTCTAGGGAGCTCCAACACATGTTACATGATTTCTTTCATCACAGTTATGAATTTACCTTTACCCATTAAGTCATAATTGCAAGACAGAAAAGCTAATTGTGTGATGCTAATGGTTCCAACTTTTTAATGAGGTCCTGGTATGTCTGTATCTGATACATGATTTGTTCATTTAATGTTGCTTCAATCTCACTTGCAGTTATGCAGATATTTATATCACAGATCATCTACCTTACCAATCTTTAAAATGACATTGGAAGGTCTTAGAAAACAAATCTGACGTTTACTGAATATTGTGTAAATCTAACCAAGAAACCCAGCAAAAGATGAGTTTGAGAGTAGTCTACATCTTAATTTGATTTTCTCCACATTCAAAAGAACAATATGAATGTATCTTTTCAAGGCTTCCAAGTAATCAGGATAATGATGGCTTTGTGTGCAAATAATAGGTTGCAAACATACTCTACTTAAAGCCACAGTTTGAAAGGTGCCTTCAAACAATACTCATCCTGAATGACCTCATAATTCAACAGGCTAGCCTCTGTCTTCCAGCCATAGCCAACATCAGAAGAAGCTACAGAATATATCCTGCAACAAAGGCTTGTGGGACCACAATTTTCCATAGAATATTTCCTACTCTTATCTAGTTACTAACTGTCATATCATGAACCATAATCCTGGCCCTGATTAGTGAGAATTAAATAGAGAAATACTGAAAGGATGCTTTAACAAATGTTCCCTGGTTTGAATGCACAAAACAGACACAAATAAAATCTTACTTTTCCAGAACTTTCAATGTAACAACTTTCATTGATACTAAATTCCATGTTGAAGTGGATATTTGATGGGTTTAAAACATTTTTAAACTCCCTGAGAGATTAAAATACAGACAACACAGTTATAACAACATTTATTAGTACCATTTCCGGGAAAACATCTATTTCCATATCCAGCACCTCACATTCTGTGGCAGAAAAGAAATTGTGGTAAACACAGGCTGCTCTTGTTACTTGGAAAATCACATACCTCTTCCTGATCTCTTACAAGCTGTTAGCTACAGCTGGCCATGATAACAAGCCCTTAAAAATCACAATGCCCTTTAACATCTAAATTGCCATTGCAACATTCCTACTAAATGCTCAGCATGACTGGTGATGTTTCAAAAACATGCACACAGCTGGTGCCAAATAAAACAAAAAAGTAGTAATTTGTAAAGTTCACGTCCTAGTCCAAATAGTCGGATAAAATGTTCTACAAGGATTTAATCCTATGAAACAAATGGTTGCAATTAGTTTTTTTGGGGGATTATTTTTAAATGTTTCCATTTTATTTAGTGCTGTTTTAAATATCTCTTTATTTTTGTATTTTGCTGGACATGTTTCAAAAGCCATTTGTTATGACCCCCCGTTCTGTGGCAATTCTTTTGTCTAATGCATTAGTGGAATAGCACTGTCTAAAAGTGATGTAAAACAGATCGGTTCAGCCAGCAAGCAATGCTGCCAAGAGTCACTCCAGTGACCTGAGGAAAATTTGCAAAAGAGTAGTACATTCAGTATCTATCTAGAACCAAAAGAACAGGGAAAACACACTATTGTGTTCACAACTTTACCCCTTTTGTTCCCCTTTCCAACCCCCACTCAGTGTGACTCCATCTGAAGACCATTTGAAGGTGCAGTGTTCTGGAGGTAGCAGGGCAGGGCTTAGTACTGGGGCCAGTCCAGTTTAATAACTTTATTGATGATCTGGACGAAGGGATTGAGTGCACCTTCAGTAAGTTTGCAGACAACACCAAGTTTGGGGGGAGTGATCTGCTGGAGTGTAGGAAGGCTCTGCAAAGGGATCTGGACAGGCTGGGCCAATGGGCCAAGGCCAATTGTATGAGGTTCAACGAGGAGAAGTGCTGGGTCCTGCACTTGGGTCACAACAACCCCAGGCATTGCTACAGGCTTGGGGAAGAGCGGCTGGAAAATGCCTGGTGGGAAAGGACCTGGGGGTGCTGGTTGATGGCCTGAGCCAGCAGGGTGCCCAGGTGGCCAAGATGGCCAACAGCACCCTGGCTTGTGTCAGACACAGTGTGGCCAGCAGGCCAAGGGCAGTGACCGTCCCCCTGTACTGGGCACTGGTGAGACTGCACCTCGAATGCTGCATTCAGCTTTGGGTCCCTCACTGCAAGGGGGACTTGGAGGTGCTGAAGCGTGTCCAGAGATGGGCAACAGGGCTGGGGAAGGGTCTGGAGCGCAAGTCTGATCAGGAGCAGCTGAGGGAACAGGGGTTGGTTACTCTAAAGAGGAGAAGAAAACTCAGGGGAGACCTTATCTCTCTACAACTACCCGAAAGGAGGCTTTAGGCAGGGGGGTGGGTCTCTTCTCCCAGGTAATTAGAGACAGGACAAGAAGAAGCAGCCTCAATTTACACCAGGGGAGGCTTAGATTGGATATTAGGAAAAATTTCTTCTCTGAAAGGGTGGTCAAGCATTGGAACAGGCTGCCCAGGGAGGTGGTGA
Organism: Falco naumanni; assembly: GCF_017639655.2. Lineage (NCBI taxonomy): Eukaryota > Metazoa > Chordata > Aves > Falconiformes > Falconidae > Falco > Falco naumanni. The sequence goes on from NC_054059.1 coordinate 26,998,558, forward strand.
AATCAGCACCCCTGGATGTGTTTAAAAAATGCATAGATGCAGTGCTTAGGGACATGTTTTAGTGATAGACTTGGCAGTTCTGGGTTAATGGTTGGACTCTGTGATTTCAAAGATCTTTTCCAGCCTAAATGATTATATGATTCTATTCTATGATTCTAATATGTAAAAGACCAGATTTTTTCAATTCAAACTGTAAAACTTCCGTTTAATTCATCTTCAGAGTATTTTGATGATGGGATGGTTCACTACCCAAAGGTCCTGAATTGGCTCTTGCACTAAAGGAGAATCCCAATGACTTGAGTTGGATTTTATTAGGGTGGAAGCTACCCAGGGCATGTTAATGACCTTTATACAACTATATAAATCACAATATTTGGGATTAAGGATGTCTCTACTGAAGATATGTCATTCCCCTCTTTTGGGTAAGGTTCAGGATCTCAAAAGAAAATATTGTCATATTTCTCTGTTTGCTTAGAAAATAAAAAAAAAAAAAAAAAGAAAAAAGATTAGAACTTTACATTTCCAAAGCCAAAGAAAGAAACAGAATAAAACAAAAAGAAAGAACTTTTTAAATGCATCATTCAGAAAGGAAAATGAGCAAAACATTGATAAAATAATTATCAGGTTACCTTCAGCAAACGTTTAGGTAACACATCACTGACATTGCAGGTTTCATAACAAAATTTTACTTCAATAAACATTATGCAGAAACTGCAGACTATAATAGATGAAAAAGAAGAATGTGTTTAAACATTGTGGCAATCTATGGAGGGGTCAAATTTGAACACAATCATTCAAAATTGGATACTAATCATACTACCTTTTACTGATTTGAAAAGATGCCCTGTAAGAAAATAATCACATTCTGCTCTTCAAGGTAAATAGAGCTAATTAGAAAGGTATAGGTATTTAAATAAAGCAACATAACCAAATCTTTTGCTTTGTAATTCACAGCAGTTTTTCATGTTCCAAAGAAAAAGAACAAAAATCAGTCTTATGAAAAAAATATAAATATTTTCTAATATTGAATAATGTTGATGAAGCAAAAAGGTCCATGACAAATGTTTGAAGAATATAGGGCTGTTTTCCTTATAAAAATGTTCTTATAAAGGTTGAGGTTTAAGACAAGTGTAATTCTAAGTAGGATGGTCATGTCTTTTTTATTAATAGAAATTGGATCCTGTGTTTTCAGTGTGGTCTACAATCCTTGTGTGAAAATCAGATCTAGTGAACTGATGTCAACCTATGTAACAAGTATCGCTGCACCAATGGAGTTACCCTCCAAGTAACTATTGTTGAAAAAGGAAAACACATTAGTATAGCTCATATCTGTGACTTCGTATTCAGAGGAGCTCATGTTTTAAGGCACACAAAAGAACATGGATAATTTGTAAGGTTTCCCAGAGAGTACCTGGGTATTCTCAGCATATTTGTAATAAAGCATTCTCTATGCCTTGAAACAGAACAATACACAACAAAAAGGGGTAATTAAACTTTTTAACGGTTGATAAATGTGTCTCTACATAAATATGTATAGTCTATGTGTTTAGTTACCTATAATGAGTATTATTTTAAGGAGAAAAAAAAATCAGGCCACATAAATGTCAGTGTAGAATGGAGATATATGAGATTTAGATGAGATCCACAGAATCAAATATATTTGTTTCAAGTTGTGCTTGAATTAGTTTGGGATATAATCACCTCAATGCATGACATGTCCTCGTGTTTCTTTTTACTGGAAGTGCAGCAGGTGTGACTGACGTTCTGCAATTCAGGATAAAGTTGATAAGTCTTTACCTTTACCTGTTGAAAAGACAGATAGGAATAACAGATTCTCATGTAAATACCAGTTTTGAATACGATGACCTGATTTCTGTTTTGTATTTAAAAGAAACAACTTATATTTTAGGAAGAAAATTCTTACCCAGCATGTCTAGGTCTTCAAACTCCTTCCTTAACACAGGAAGGGGATCATGAAATCCCACAGTCTTCAGGAGCTGTCAAAAACCATGACTGCAACTCTGTTCCAGGTACCTTGGGGTCCTGGGCAGTCAGGGGAAACTTGGCACCCAATTTGAATGAGATAAGACAACAAATGAGATGATGGTACAATGTACAATCACTTGAGACACATTTTCACCAATCCCTAGCAAAATTACAAGGTTAGTGGAAAGTATTTCAAGAAAACAGCCCGATCACCTACATTACTTTTGTACCAAAACTCAAACTCCCTTTCCCAATTGTCTACAACATATACAGGCATATAAGAAGATAACTCTCAGTGCTATGTGTTTTAGGCTTAGACTGTGGTACATCTTTAGTTCAGGGCAAGAGAATGGTGAAGCCTAGAGGAAAATATAGTTTGTTTCTGGCTCTGCTTCCACACACACATTTCTTCACTTGAGCCCACCATTTGCAAAATGAGAGTGGCAGAAACCTTCACATAAAGTACTTCGAGCCTGTAAATGAGAAGGACTGTAAGGGCTAGGAGCTGCTTACTAGGCTCCCAAGCACAATGGTGACTGCAGGTAGTCTCTGGCCTATATTTTCAATCCTCTGGTGTCCTTCCCATTTAGGTTGTTAACTGATCTCATTTGTGACGATTTGGGCATCCCCAAATTAATGAAGTGGGGAAAAGGTCTCATTTCTAGCAAGCTAGGCTAGTGTTGTCGAAGCATCCTCTGGATCATCACCAAACCCAAGGTATAACGTTAGATAAAAGTCTGCACTGCTGCCAGTCCTTGTTACAGAAATGTTGACTGGTCAGCGTTCCCTTAGCTACCACCATGACATTTGAAGGAGGGTGAGTCCGGTTGTCATTAACTACACAGCACTCCATCCTGTAAAGAAAAGAATGGCCTGTGCTTCCCTATTGCTGTAGGTAAGTGGGCCATTTCCTGAATGATTTTGTCATGTTTGAATATGAAAGAAGAAAAGGACTCAGAGACACTAAATTTTCTCTAAGGTTCAAAAGCATTTGGAAAAGAAAGTGAAGAGACTGACGGTTTCATTTAAATGAAAGTCATTTTGTTAATATCCCATTTAAACTCCAGCAGTCATGGCTGGGTTTTACAATTAGAAGCTTTTCCCATAGTGAGATCTTTATTGGTATTCCTATCAGCATTTTCTCTCTCCTGCTCTGTTTCTTCATCCTTCCTAACTAAATATGTGTAATTTTTTCACTGCATCTCATTAAAATCAGTTTTGGTTTTTATTTAATACATAAATTGGCATATATCCACATGGGTGAGATAGTGGTAGGCGCACCTCAAGTGAGCTGCTATAATTCACGTTTTTTCCCTAAAGTTGCAATCTTTCTAAGGTCACTGAAGTGGGAACGATCATGTCTATTGGTGTGATTAGTTCCAACAAGTTTTCCAGAAGAAGGCTGCTATGCTGATGAACACTCACTGAGAAAAGCATGCTTGTTTGCAAAAGCCATGGCTCTCTGGAATGATTTGTTCAAGTGGATCCGTGATCATGACTGATAACTATACTGTTTGTGGCCAAACCCATGTGGTTGTTTTGTTAAGCTACATTGAAGTGCAATTGGTATATAAAATTCCCCAGGAAATATATACGAATATCTGTTTAGTGAGATCATTTACCTAGCTGCTTCACCTCCTGGAAAGCAGTTCATGTCCCCTGCTACCTAATAATTTGGATTCCATTTCCAATGGAATTTTGGAGCAAGAAACCTGTGAGATAATCAATGCTTCTCTGTATTAGATTCCATGTAGCAAGGAAACACCGAATTGGCCCCTTGGACACTGTTAGACAAAAGATTATCTCCCAGCCTTGGTTCATATGAGTACCACATAAGGGACCTGAAAGAAGCTTGGGGTTTTTTTCACAACAGTTGCTTTGTCCTGACTTTTTATCACTGAACTTTTTAGAGTAGGGTTCATTCTGTTGTGCACACAGAGGCGTTGCAGAGGCATTCTAAAACAAATTGATCTATTTGCCATTTACAGTTTTTCTTTGTACAATCTGATGATACTCTAGAGCTCTAATACTCCTCTAAGATATTTTCTAACCTCATTATCTTCTAGTTTAGATCAGTGTTCTGGCCAACTGTCAGATGACTGTGAATGCTGCTGCTAATGAACTGTAAACTGTTCAGGGAATAAAATGTTGGCTTCACATTCAGTTTACAGAGTTGAAGATTTTATATATGGGATAAGAAATGGTGTTATACTTTTTTCTTTATCTTTACAGGTGTTAACACTTAAACACGTTATCCATAACGCACCTAAGACAATTGCATCCTTCCAAGGATATGTTTCAGTCAAAGGAGGAGGAAAAGATCATAATTCACAACACATGAGCACTCTTTCAGAATTCAGCTCAGTTAAAGTTATGACTTCATTTATAATGCATTTAGAGTGCACCCAGCTGATAAAGTTCTCCTTGAAATTTTGACTTGCACCATGAACTACAATTCTTAGGAAAAACACAGCCTGGGCATAATTTTGGTTGCCTGTGAAACCCCATTAGTATTAATATTCTCATAGTGGCATAGCTGAAATGAGAATTGACTCTAATTAGGTTGTATCTGAGTGCTTTGTAAGGCTATGTTTTCTTTGTTACTTTAATGCAAGACTAAATTGATGCTAAAAAACTGAACAATGTTTTATAGCACTTCTGAAGTTTTCTGTAACTTGTTACTGTGAAAAGAATGTCACCAGATATACCTCTTCAAAGCTCCACTATATGAAATTTACTTGGACTCATGTTCATGTTCTGTCAACCTGAATCCTGATGGATTGCATGTTGAGACATCTTCATGGGAATAGGATTCAAGGGAGTAATAGATTGACATTATGTAACTAGCAACATAATACCTAAACGCCAAACAGCACAGAATTTCATTGACAGCATTGCAACACACAGAAATGCACACAACACTCATGTTACTTTCCAACTAATTTGTTAGACACATAACAGTTACGAAGAGAATGTCTCAAGTAGACATGATATGTCTCTTATATGTTGAATAAGTATGTGGTAGAGTGCTGCCAAATGGCAAAGCATATACTCCTCTCTTGTCCACTGAGGATAGAACAATATGTAATGGGCTTAAATGTCAGCAGAAGAGTTTTAAGTTACCTGTTAGGAAGAAGATTTTACTGTATGGAATAGTTAAACATTGGAACAGTTTATTTAGGAAGACTGTGGAATCCCCCTTTCTAGAAGCCCTAAGACAGGGCTAGTTTAAACTTCTGTCAAATACAGTTAATATGCATTCATCCTGTCTTTGGCCAGTGTAGTGGGTAATATGGCCTCATGGGATTTATTGATCAACAGTTTTTTGGTTTTGGTTTTTTGGGAGTTTTTTTTGCTAGTGGAATAGTATTTGCTAACAATAAAACAGTGTATGTTTATCTTAAAAATCCACTATCTCATATTTTAAATCATCAGATCATCTTGATAAAGTAGAAGAACTTGGTAGTAAGTGTAGTTTACATCACATATCTACATCCAGCTTGACACCCAGTTTCTTCCCCAGAAAGAAATGCCTCATTAACTTCTTCAAGAAGTGGTACATTGCATTAATGCTTTGTATGGATTTATAACTTCAAGGAAGAATAATCTGAATACAAAATACGAATGAGGTATTTAACTCCAACATTCATCCTACTCTGGATGATGGCCTACCAATATGCTAACGTGATATAAAACATACTAGCTATTTAAATTCAAAGATAATTTCTAGGCCACATATGGAGCATGGAAATGACAGATCTTGCTCAAATCCATTAACATTCAATAAACTAATGAGTGCTATACCTCTAAATCTGTTAGTCTGGTCTGTTTTAGATATCCGTTTTAGAATTGCATCCTAGATATGCCCATTTCTCTCTGATGACTATAACAGAAAGCTAGATGACTAGAACAGAGGTAGGTGTTTATATTGTAGAATACTGAAGCTAGATCATATAAATTTTTGGATTATTGTCCTATTATTGACTTAATATTATCAACCATCTCATTATTGATGTAACACATGTCTTAAGGAAATAGAAGAATACTACAGCAGTTGTCTGGCACCAGTGGGGATAGCATCTGAGAAACCTTCAGGGTGCGCCAACCTAAATCAAATTATCTAGTATTTGCCTAGGTCAGGAGCACTCCCAGAGGCAATTATCACAGCTGAGCTGATGGACAGTAACTTTCAAAGCCACAGTAACAATATAGTTATTCCAATCCCTAAGGCCTTTACTCTGCACTTAGATGTAAATTTATGTGGACCTTGGTCTGAGCACCTTGTATGGTAGCATACAATTGCGTTCATAAGTACAATTATACCTAAAACTCATTTACCTCATTAAAACATACTAAGTAGCTTTGGTAGAAATGATTTAGGATCTAAAAGTCTTCTACACATGCTGCTATTAATGTATTAACTGGCATGGCTAACATCCTTTACATATAACTGGTTTTTTGTCTTACCCTTTCTATGCCATACATTGTTTTGGCATGGATGTGCTTATTTAAACTATGTATGTCCTACATTCTTTTAGTATTATAAGTCTCTAGGGTCAAAAGTAGACTACCTAGCACTTGCATTTAGATAGGCAAGGCAAAAGATATAAAAATTCAGTCTTTAGTCAATCTGGTTCCAGATCCTGAGCTTGGCCAATAGCCATCATAGTAACCCAGGAGAAAAAAAAAAAGTTGAGGTTTTTTTTAATTTCTTGAAGGTGGCAAATTCCTCCAGTCAGAAGTTTTTTTCCCCCTTTCAGACTCTTCAGGGCCTTTTTTTTAACCTCACCACTTCTAAAACATATGTAGTGAGAGAAATCAAACACAAATATGTAAAAATACATTAAAATTTTAACTGAAGTCAGAACTGGATATGATGTATAATGTAGACTCTTATACTTCACCTCAGCATGACATAATTTGAGTCAAAGTTGTTTTCTTGGAGTTTCATTCCCTCTTTCATTTTCTTTTTTCTTTTTTTTTTTTTTTTTTTTTCTTTCAGGCAGACAACCAGTCCTTTATGGATATGTTGTTTTTTTAAGTTTTATATACTGCGTCTGCACACTTGCCTGTTTACTAGATGATAACAAGGAAGAGAGAAAAGGGACCAATAATGGAAAATAATGATGGGAGGGGGAGGATTATTAAATACTCTTGAACCTCCAGAGGCAACACATTTCTATTGCTACCTCTGGCACCAAAAGTAGTTGGCATGAGAACAAGTGTCTCATTTACTCTTCTTCAGTGCAAGGAGACAAAGTTACTGGTAAGATTTGTACTACTCAAGCGAATGTGAAAAAAAAAAAAAAAAAGGATTGTTTCACCAATTGTCATATCTGTACTGCACAGACTTCTTCCTTATGTGCTTTTCAAATTAGCGACACAAAGCATATTAAACTGATTAATAGCTGTGTGAATTCAGGATCAAGCTGGTTGAAAACAATGGCTTGCACTTGTATGTCTAAAATTATGGGGCATTGAATAATACTGGTAAAACAAGAAAGTATTTGTAATCAGTTAGGAATTAGCACCAACATTTAAGTGAAACTGCTATCAAATCAACTTAAATTTATTAATATAATCAAGTGTAATGTTACATCTTCATATTGTTCTCTTAGATAAGCCTTTTGACCTAACCAGAGCCTTAGAATATCCTAGGGAGCAAGGGCCTCCAAAGAAATGTTTGCGCATAATGTGAGCAGGACCAGCTAACACAATCCCAGAAATGTGTGTGATGACAGCCAAGAGAGGGAAATCTGAGAGTGCAGGCATGAGGCCATGAGGTAAGATAGTATTTTGATTTAGCAAGACTCACTACAGCCCCCACAAACATGAGGAATTAAGGCTCCCAGAATACAGTGGCAGTACAAATGCCATCTGTCCTGTTTCTGGGTTGAATCACTTGCATGCAATTTGTTATACACCAGACATACTTTGGGGTATTGTAATAATTGCAATGTATAGTCTAAGCTGCTCATAGCTTTGTGTGAAGATGAAAATAAGAAGAAATATGCTTACAACACAGAAGACTTGAACTCCTGAGATTTTTCCTTTTCTGTAGACTCTGTGTATGACTTACATTATCTTCCTACAAATACTGGTGCCTTGGCTTGACTACCTTGCATAGCAATCCATACTGTTCCCATAGATTACTAAGTGTATAAAATTAACTGTAGGTGTAACATTTTGCATGATTAGCACTGTCTTTTTTTCTGTGCTTCACTTACTGTGGAATATTAGATCTTCCAATCTAAGGAAGGGATTGATCCTTGTCTTCCTCTTTTTTGAGGTTGTGCCCCATGTTGGAACAATCTAACAGAACATCTGCATGGAGCTGCAAGAGAGATATTGTATGACAGGATGAACACACATGTCCATGTGTTTTCTAGCTATGATGCAGCACAGCAGCTTCTCTGGCTTTAAAGGAGCTAGGGAAAAACCTGCGTGGCATGGGAGTTAGGAGAGTGTGAGATGCCACAGCTGTAAGCAAGGCTGTGTGGAAATTGCTCATTTGCTGCAGAGCAGCAGCAGACCAAAAGCAGATTTTTGCTGGCCCTCCATGCTTCAGTGAGCTGTTGAAGAATGAATGAACTGTAGATAAACTTGTTTTTTCTCCTTGCAAGCACTGCTACTACTCTTAGACCTTATGGATGGTATTCATCTTGCCTAGCTTTAGATCTGACAGCACAGATGTCTACAAGTACTCAACGTAGCCTCTCTTTATAATTCATAGAGGGCACCTTGGGGCACAATTGATCTAATTCTAAAGTAGGCATCTAAAATAAGCCAGAAAAATAATGTCTCAGAAGTATAATATCAACCATTTACTGGATTTGAATTTGATCTATCATATCCATGCTCAGTACGCTATATAATAATTTGTGCATTTATAAGTATCTTCATTGCCTGTGTCATCCTGAAGAAGGGTCTTAAAAAGATTTGCAGTCATAAGAAAGAAGAACAGATGGTATAACAGCTTCCTTTGGCAATGACTAACATATACATATGAGGCCTACTCAGGACTGATGCTTTCTCCTCTAAGTAATTCAACAGCTTCTTAACAGGACAGCTGAAAGGACTGCTGAGCCCACTTCCATTCTTCTGGATACATCGGCCTGGATGTGAAACAGTACAGAGGAGCTGAGTTTCCTGGCATGACCAATTATTTTTGCTCACAAAATCAAACATAAACAAGGAGAAAATAAGTACAGTAGTACCAAAACCATAAAATTTGTTTCTATGTTCCTTTTGCTTATAACAGTAAATTGTAAGGTTCATATACCCATGAAGCAGGAATAAATCAGAAGTTGAGTTGTTAGTGATGGAGAGAGAAGATGAACAGGAATACGCCTTTAGCAGAGAAAGTATAGATCTTGCAGCATCTGAGGAAGTCATTCTCTTGTAGGTACCAAAGGTAAACCCAATAAAGCTATTCTGAGTGAAGATGCTGGTAAACAGATTCAGGAAGGATTGAATCAATACTATAAATCTTGGTACTGATCGTGGTACATAGATAACACTGAGAGTTCGTACCCAGGCTGAAGACTCTAGTATGTTCTGGGACTTTGTATTAAAGTTATCTCAGTACTGGCATACAGAGAGAAAGTGAGTTCTAATATAAGGGTCCCTACAGGCCTCAAAGGAAGCTGGTTCGAGCTGGGACCTAAGTTTTCAAGAAGTGGAAAAAGAGCAGCGGAGGTGTGTTTTTATTTTTATAGATCTAGGATAAATGTCTGCCTTTATGTACTAGGATATTGCTGTTGCCTTTTTGGCAGAAAGGAAGCTCCGGAAGCTAAAAATGTTGAGAAGTGTTTGAGGGAAGGAGCATAAACTATAAAATCTAATGAAGAGATACAGACAAGGTACATTAGAATAAGACTATTCAAGGACAGGTGGAAACTTAGATTCAAAGCAGGTCTCAATTACTTTTCTAGTAGAAAAAAACCAAAACAAACAAAAAAACAAAACAAAAAACTAACCAAACAAACTATAAAATAGAAACAAAAACCTTTTGATGGGTGGTGAAGCAAACCCAAAATAAATACTCGGAAAAAGAGACTGAGAAGGCAAGTTCTTCCATGAAACTGTAAAACCTTGAAAAGAGACCTAGCTCATCTCAACACCAATTGAAAACAAGATTTAGGGACACAGAAAGGGGAGAGCTTTCAACCTATGTACAAAAAAATCATGAAATACTTTTTAAAGTATTCATCCTAAACTGTTCAAAGGGCATTCCATTACAAGGTTCTCTGAAGACTATGGATGAAGTTATAAACAACCTGTCTGAGGATGAAGATATAAACAACCTGTCTGATGCAAACACCACTTAGAAGAGATGTTGCCTAAAACAGCCACCAGTGGAAACTGGAAGTCAAATTTCTTAGCAGATCTTCACTGTAGTCACTGCCACAATAGTAATTTGATGTTCTTCTTTATACTTTAGTTATCATGTAGTACCTCAGCATTTTATACGCACTAGTGAATTCATCAGATTCTGAACTGCTCCTTAAGAAAAGCTGTCTGTTTTAAACCAAAAATTCCAGAACTTTTTTTTTTGGTTTATTGTTTGGTTTGTTCTGTTTTGTTGGGGTTTTTTTAACACCAGTTAAAAATCCACTTAAGCTGCTTCATTGCGAAGCCTACACAGAGTTATGGTGTAGACCTGAGGGGAAAATTGCTAGTGTAGGGACATATGTAATCAATGGGTAACTGGAAAGAATATGAGGTATGAGAATATCCTCAACCAGCACTGCAGTTGGATATGGTTTGTCACAAAACCACACCCCACTTCCTACGTCACTGGGCCTGGCCTAACTGAAAGACCAAAGAAATTCAGACTCCTCTGCAGAGATTTGCTCAACCATCATTCCTTTGCAACCACTAGTCTGACCCACATGTGCAACATTCTTACCTTTTCTCTAGCTAAGGCAGCCAATACCACAGACCTCCTGTAGACAATGAAGACTGGAGGAAGCTATTCTATAACGTATCTATCCTTTGTAGAACCAACACAATTTCTACTCTCCATCTGCTGTGTTCACCTGACTATACTCTAGCTTTCTCAAGGTCACAAAGCTCAACACCACATTCACATTTCAAAGCACTCTGTGAAAAGGAAGTTTTCCACCACTGGGGCTTTCTAGATGTGGGTTAATTTGCTTCTGAGACCACCACAAATACCCTTTCCCATTCAGCTTCCCTGAGTGCAAGATGTTTATAATCTTAGCATGTGTACCTTGGGGAGAAACACTGCCAAGTTTTGCAACCAAGTCATTAAGCAATATATATGAAGTGTATGGTATCTCACACCGAACCAAATGGTAAGGGGTCTGAATGATCAGAAAGCTGAGAGACAGAAGGTGCGATGATTTATTTGAGCACCAGGGATCAGGTGCTTGACAGTGACAAGGCAAAGAATTGAAAGCAAGTTTCCCTGTGGGTCCTGGCATTTTCAGGACATAAAGGTGACACATTCAGCCTAGGCTTGGGAGTATGGATTTATATAGTGCAGACAAACACATCTGCTGCATGTGTAGTCCTCTAGCTTTGGATTAAACATTGCAGAGGAGAGGAGGGAAGACAGAAATTTATTGTTCCCAGGTCGTTCTTTTAATGAAAGATTATTTTGCCACTGGAGACTAGGGAGAATTAAAGCAGCTCCCAAACTTGTCCTAAAAGCTAACTTCACCCAGGTAGTCTGTATGTGAGTTGGGAAAAAAACCACCTACAAAGAATATCAATGAAAGTAAAAGATGAAATAAAAAGTTCTCCTTTGCCAAGTTCATGCCAGCTGAATGAAGACTGTTTGGTATCAATGCAAACAGTGAAAAAAAAATATACTTCCAGAGCAAAGAGCATAGCTCAGCAAGCAAATGAACGTTTTGTCTTTCTTTTTGTCCTATTGTGAGAGCAAAGTTCACCTTCCGTGTGTCCCATCTCTTGTAACTGCATGCCTGTATGTGGTTCCAAGTTGTCCGGTTTTGAGATAGATCTACCTAAAATCTATTTAATTTTTATTAGAATAGAAAAAGGCATCTTTAACTTTAAAGCAGAGGAAACTCAAAATGCAATGGGGGGAGTGAGGGGGGAAGGACTTTTAATTCAGTCTCTCACTGCCCACTCTGCTGGGAAGGTCCTCACTATCAGGGTTTTTGGATAAGATATTGATTGGCTGAGCAACAGAAAACTCAGTAATTCCCTTCTGGCCTTTAGGAAGTTGTCTTTTTGTGCCAAGGCCCAGCTTCTTGCACCCCTCTTCTCTCAGTAGCTTCTCTGGGCTGCAAGCTCCTAGTTGCTTCTATGATGCTCCTTTTACTGCTTGCCAAAAGAAAGCCCACAGCTTTCTGTGGGGGTAGGCCCATTAACTCCACAGGGAAGAGGCAGTCTCCCCTCTTTCCACATGACCCACTCATTCCCTTCTGAACCCAAAAATATATCACTTGGAAAAAATGTATAAAACAGATTAAGTAAGTTTGTGAAAAACAACCTCAATAGCCTTCCATCTGCAATTATTTCCTGCTGTGTCCTCAACAATAATAATGGACACGAATCTGAAGAAAACATCTGCACCAGAACACCTCCATAATTTATACAAGCTAAAATGCTTACACTTAGTGCTAGCCCTTCTCTGTCTACTGAATGCATGAAGCCAAATGTCCTCAGGCTTCAGGAAAGTTTGCATTTGTAGCTGAACTTTATGGCTTATATCCAGCTCTGATTAGCAGCCAGACTTTCTCTGTTGGTCCCTCACAGATGATGTGTTGCAAAAGCGTCATTGAGATATTGCTTCTTCCTCACTTTCTCTAAGTATTTTTGGTTCAGTCTTTATATGTCATCACAGCTGGCCACTTTCCTTACAGTTTTGGAGGCAGATATACCTTGGAGGCAGATGTACATTCAGATTGCTTGGCAGCAGAGGGTGTATTGCTGGAGCCAGGAGAACAAGATTAGAAGGTGAGATAAACATATGTTTTTATCTCTCAAATAAAGATTGGCTTCTGTAGTACCTTAACTGTGAAACTTTGGAGCCTCCAAAGGACCTTGGAGCTATGAATTTATAAGAAAGGGAGCCTTTTTTTCCTGAAGTTAAAACATCAGGTACTTTCTACCATTTTTAGTACTTATTATAAATCAAACAGAAATGTGAAACCTGTTTTTATCGCTCAACACAAAGGCCGTTTGGTTCTTGATCAATAAAAGGGAAAGTGGTTAATAGTCCTAAAGAGTGTGTAACAACAGTGTAGGAAGGTCACGGAGAGCATGTAGGGATAGTACAGGCTTTATTTCACAAGCCTCATGAGTGACTTTGGAAAAGTCACAGGCTGACATTAGTGCTCTGCTGAGGTCAACATGTGATTTTCCATTAGTTACAACAGAGCAAGGAATGAAGCCTTAATCTTGTAACAATTGTGTTTCTCTGTATAAAACAGAAGTAGAATAATTTACCTTTATGAACAAGATCAAATATGATATGTTTTAAGATCTTTAAGTGTGAGCAACTGTATCTAGATATACTATGCAAGTCACATACTGTACATAGGGTCCTTCACATCTATTTCATAACATAGAAATACATACACATTTGTCTTTGTGGTCAAGGTGATGAAACAGCTTTTTCTTTACACAGTTTTCTTCTGCAATACTAAAAAGGCTATATATAAAAGGCTATATCAATTGCTCAGCATGTGTAAACATACGTATTTTGACCTACTTCTAAACCTAAACAGAAGTAGTGAGCTGCATTCCTTCTTTTCTTATACCACTTCTGTAAAAAGTGTTGCTTTTGCTTCTGTTTGGGATCAAATAACCTTTTGAAGCCCCAAGGCATCTTTGAAAAGAAATGTAAAAGTTTTTTATACTTCAGAATACTCCAATCTTGTTTAAATGGCTGTGGCTGTATTTCTGACACTGAAATAAGAGATAATTCTATGAAAATCAAACCAAGATAAGTCAGCTCGATGTGAATACAAAATACTTTATGTTCAGTCTGCAGGTAAAAAAAGCAGTAAAGAGTTAGGATGCTCTTAGGTCCCAATCCATCAATGTACTTAACCACTTCTAGCATTAATCATACAAGTGCTTTAATTGATTTCCATTGAACTATTTTATATCTGAAGCATTTCACTAATGACTGAACTTACTGCTTTGCAGGAGCGTATGGAAATATAAGTATTTGTAAATATTCTCTTCTCCCTACCACAGGGACAAAAAAGAAACTAAGACAAAAAGACAATGAACACAATGGACAAGTAATGACATTTCAGAAAGCTTAATTCCTTTAAATACCAGTATACACTTCACTTAAGGTTTACAAAGCTGTTATTGGTCTTGGTGCAGCAAATATGATACAGGAAAAAAGATAGATTTTGAACCTTTTGGTGTTTTATATGACATACTTTACTTGAATAGCTGAGTGGCTATCATTCCAAATGCAAAATGTTAAAGTAGTTTAAGGTCCTCCAATAATTAATTATTTAGTTGCAAGGTGGTCACTACATTTTTGAAGAACTCTCATGAGGAAATTCACCTACAAAGTTAAGAAATTGTGAATGGTGTATCAGTTTCAGTAGATTTCCTTTCTACACTTGCAGGGAAAGGAAGTAAGTGTACAGTGGTTTTATGTTATAATATTGGCCAACTTTGGCTTTGCAAAGAGAAGTGCTGTAAGAGAACCAGTTAAAGTGTCTGTGTTGTGCTGGATGTTTAGAAATTGTGTTGGAAAAACAATCTACTTTGATCTAGGCTGTGAAGTCTTTACAGCAACTCTGCTCAGTGTTTGCCACAAATAAGTTCATGTCCCAGTATTTAGAAAAACATACAAACCTATGAAAACATCATTCTGTGATTTTGTTCTTGAAGCAGTGAGTGTGCCTTAAGGCTCTGCAGAATAAAGGATTTAAAATTTAAGGTTCAGCCTCAAGCATTATTGTCCTTGATAGAACAGCAGGAGGTAAGGACTGCAGGCAAAATTATCATAGCCTGAAGCCAACCCAGCTGCAACAGGAGAGGGAAGCAGGAGCCAGACGACCTGACAGAATCACAAGCCAGCAGCAGGACAGCAGTATGAAGAGCTGAATCCAGCCAAAACTGGAACCACTATATTATCAGCAATTGGAATTTGCGGTTACAGTAAGACATTGTTTGATTTGTGAAGAAGAGATGACATAACTGTGGTTCATGCATTAGGCTCACTAGGAACTGAACACTGCATAGAATTACTAGAGGAGTCATTTCCTGCTAACATTTGATGAGGAAATTAATACATCTTGCAAATAACAACAACAAAAACCTGTGTTATAAAATCATCATGACATTACAAGTTCATGTAATCCAAAGTTTGGCCCGGAAGCATTCAGAAGTTTAGCCAGCCTTTTTCCAATCCCTTGTGTGCATATGTTACGAGATAACCATTAATTGCACACTCATTATTTTCTGGATAGAACCCGTCCTCATCAAAGTGCACAAAATGGATGATGTTCACTGACCAAACATTCAGAATTGTCTAATTTTGCCAAGAATTTTTTTTCCTGATCTTATTCCTCTGTTCTTCAATATAGCCTAATTGGTTTGGTAAAGCTTTTTAAAAAACAAAAAAGAAGCAAAAGAAAACAAACAACAAACCCAGCTGCCACAGCTAGAAGCAGGTACCAGCTTGGAAAAGCATGGTTGGACAAGTTAAAGTTTTTCAAATTTATTAGTAATTTTTAAAAGTTTCTTATAATGGGCAATAATGAGTTCTAGCAATAGGTAATGTTAGTAGCCACATCTAAACCAAATTATCTGCGACCTTAAACGCTGGATCTCTTCTTCTCGTGGGCTATCTACTGTTAGTTCAAAGACTGTATATAACTCCTATTCTACTTTCATTTCATATTCCTTTTTATAAAGATAATGTTTATATCAGATTACAGAATTAGAATTGCTGACTTCATAAGGAGATGTGTGTCATTCAGTGAAGTGTGTCTCTGATTCACATGGGTTATTAAATCTGAAGCATGGCCTACAACTGAACAGACAAATCTTTTCCCAGGAGATCAGCTCCCTTCTTTGAGTCTTTGTTGTCTCAATCTGACTGAGGCATCATAAACGCAGCATCTGCCTTTCACATCCATTAATGTGTACTGCTAAACGTCAGAAATATTCTTCAGGACTAGAAGAAGCACTGCTCTTTTTCTGTCTGACAGAAACTGAACTGGATGTACTGGGTGTACTGAACAGCAGGGTCCTGTAACAGCTAAATAGTATTGTGTTAAATAATTCTGAACTTATCTTGCAAACTTTTTAGTCACTTATGCTGTTTTCCAAAACAGTAATTTTTTAAGGAACGATTTTCTTCGCCATTCCTTCTTTATTTTCCCACATGGAGGAGCAGAAAATAAAATAAATAATTTTTAAAAACCCCAAACAAACCAGGTGGAATGTCAGAATGGTTCCTTATAAACAGCAGAAAGAGCCAGAACTGTATGCAGCACCATTTCTCCTTGTGCTAATGTGGGGTACCAGGTCGTGTGGGAATAATGTGAGAACATCTAAATCTTCCTTTTGTTGGGAATCTAATAGCACGAAAAATATAATATTTAATCTCTGACTGGATTAGGAGATGTTACACTGTAGTGTAATTGGTACAAATATTTGGGGTTTTGTTTAAATATATTGGTATCCATTAATTTTCCCATTAGTGATAGTTGTGAATTAACTATATTATCACAAGATAACAGCATAAAAAGTTAAGTGTCAATTGACTAGTTACCGATAGTAGGTAGAGTACTGTTTGAGTAAATTTTCTGAGAGTGCATCTCTTGCAGAAACATTCTATCCTTTTTTTTCTGGTTGTTGTATTCTTTCTTCTCTTTTGCTTTTTCTTCTGTCAGTCAACCTGTCTGCCTGTCTGTCTGCCTCTTTATTTGTAGCCACCAGCCTTGCTGTCACCCAGCTCACAGCATTTTACTGGATTAATTGTGTCCAAAGCACAGAACTCATAGATGTATTTTTACGTTGCAATTAAAATGCCCAGTTAATTCTCCCAACCATATATCTCACCCAAAGGGACAAGTCTAAGTTTCCCCTGAGCAATAGTTTTGTCTTAAATTTCACTACCTTACTTAGTTTTTGGCATTAGTAAAGTGTGACGCTCTGTGTCTCATCTAATCTACAGAAAGCTTCTAATTGTTATTACTCATATTACTGCTAGAGTTGGAAATGCAACTTCTGGATGTTCAAATACCACATAAGATTTACACAAAATGTAAATTTTCCGTATTCTAACAATGATGGATTTTAATGGTTATATGAAAAGATATGTATTAACTTCATTAATAAAATCCCTTGGTGACTTATTTAACACAAATCTTTCTTTCACTATATATTCATCTGAGGAATACTTTATTTTTACTACTTGTCTTGAAGTATTCTTCAGGTAACTTATTTAAAATACAGAGCTTATGAGCTGTGTTCTTAAATAACTTTTTCTTAAAAAAATATTTTTTCAGTTATGCTAACAATAAAGAAAGCATTGAGATAATTATGAGAAAACTTTATAACCCAAAATTCAATTTTTTAAAATCACTTTTCTTGCTACAGAAGGAAAACTCACTGTGGAAATCACATATGAAAATCTTGAGTGCACATTCCTATTTGAAAAAAAAAAAAAAGTGATGGATTCAGGTGGCAGATATGTGGGATGAATAAATATTTTGCTTATACAGTTTTAAAAATCATGCTTTTGGCAAATGTACTGGGATTTCTGAAGTGGGGTAGGTATCATGCGTCAAACCAAGGTCATGGCAAATATTGCTATCAGTAAAAACTGATTGCTGACAGTGTCGGTGTTTGTTACGTGGGCTGGGGCAAAGCACCGTGAGATCTGAAATGATTCGTGCACCTGAAGGTGGGAAGCAGCAGCAACACCACAGTCTCATAAAAGCCATCACATTTCAGAGGATCCTTTCCTTTCCAGAGCCTCATAATTTGCACACAACCTTTTTGCGTACTCAGGAGGAAGACAACAGACAGCAATCAAAATGTTGTCTGTCATTAAGAATAGACAGGAGGCTCCCTAGGGAAAAAAAATACATGACTCCAGATTTTCACCAGGAGACACTTTTCTCAACACTGTTAGAGCACTTTGTTATTAGTACCATAGGGAGAGGATTACCTCATCTACCATTCGTCATCTTGTCTGTGCTGCTCATTTAGAACTCTTGTCTAAGCAATAGAGAAAGATAAATGGAAGAATTCCTTTCCTGCAATGACTGTCTCCCCAGTGACAGCAGAGGAGTGATCCGGCCAAGTGGCTTAGTCTAGGCATCTAGTTTTGGGGAGAAAAAGTAAAATAAGATGATTGCTATTGCCAGCAATTTAAAGAAACCTAACTGGAATCTTACACCTGAGATTCTTCTGTTTCCACACTTGGAAATATCACATTCCGTGTCTCCCATACACAGATGAGCAGTTTAATTTTCTCTAAACCATTACACATTTTACTCTCAGCTGACCATTTTGCTGTAGAAATAGAGAAAAATATAAGTGAGCACAGTCTAAAGAAGTTCAGGAAAACTGCAGTTTGGTGCACTTGCAACTAGAAGTCTTCAATGGTCAAAATTTGAAAGAAATGTCACTAGAAAGCTGCTTATTATAGTATGAACAGCAAGAATATGTCCCCATCTTTGGAAAAACAAGCTGTTTTGGTATTAGCAGAACTAGTAAGCCTTTGCTTCCATTGGATCCTTGCTCTGGAAACCTCTGCACCTCCACCACAGGAGAAGCCCCTAGCAAGCTTGCTGTGGCAAACCCAGGGCAGGGAGAGCAAGTGCTGTGCAGCGGTGCACTGAGCTATGTGCATGGGCACTGACCAGCCATGCATGCTGGTGGGCTCTCAGACTATCACCCAGCAGCGTGGGTGACAGCTGCCTTCTATTTGTCTTTCCCTTAGTGGGAAGGGACAATCTCTTAATTTTCTTTTCTACCCAGCTGGGGATCTTCACAAGGTTTCAATGAGTTTAGTTACCTCTAAGATTTCTCTGCCTTTTCCAAGGATGCTTGAGAATGGGTGTGACTTAACATTAGACACTGACGGTTACCCTTGTCTTCAAAATAAAATAAGCTGTCATCATAAGTATGATGTGGCGCCAATACTAGGAAGTTAAAATAGTCCAGAGTAAACATAGTAAAGCTGTGAAGCACTGTGGTATTAGGAAAGGATTATCTCTTTTTTTATGAACTGTTCAGGACAGCGAAACTGTAGATACTCCTCAAAGCTGGGTAAAGCCACTGGGTGGCAGAAATACTGTCTTCAGCTATGAACTGCTGCAGATCTGCTCTCTGCCTAACCAAATTTGACCCCTAATGTCACATATTAACATTATGCCTAAATCTACTAGACATGTTTGCCCTAATAATTAATCTTCTCTAGCATACATTTGATCAGTCTTGATGGAAATGAACATATGTGGGTTTATTTCTGGTTAAATGAAAAACCAAAAATATTCCAGGATATCATATATTTTCCCCTGACAGAAAACCAAATACAACAGCTCCCCACCACCATTTTTTTTAATTTTTTTTGTGTGTGTGTGAGAAAAATGTCTGGGAGACCACAGAATGCCATAGGAACTTACCAAATGGCTGATGCACATAAAAATTATGAGAGTTCCTTTCAGCTCTGATCCATACTGGAATATCAGAAATGTCCATATAAATATATGGAAAAGTATTTCTATTTATTAAAGACTGTAATAGCATTTAAAAATATATATTCTAATATTTTTTTTATAATTAGAAATTACTTCCAGGAGAATGGTGCATTGATTTGTCCTTTTCTTTCAAATTCCTTTCCAATTTTTTATTTTTTTTTTAGGGAAGAAACTTTTCTGCCATTTGTTTTTGCCACTATGCATTAGCAATTTGGAGTCTGATGGCATTTTCAGAGCCATGATTAGAAACTTTCTTACCCCCAGCACCTACAATGTCTTTGTGTGTTATAGCTTGACAATGTGTAAAACCCAGGTGATGTTTTAGACAAAAGCTCTGAAACTATTGGCAGCTTTGCCATAGCACATCAGGTGTCTGTGGTTGGCTATCGATGGATAAGCAGTTTTCTTTATTAACTTGTCTAAGCATGAAAAAGTATTATGAAATACCACAAAATTAGCCTTGTGAAACACAGGGCCCTCTCTGCTGCTGTTTCATTTAATTCCAAATAATTTCAAATCACTGCTTTTGCCAGAATAATTCTGCTCTCTAAAAATTAATTCCATAATGATAGGCTTTTAAAACTAGAAACCTATTTTAGTATTTGAAGAGATTTCCTTTCCTCCCCACAATAAAGAGTTTATTTAAAGAAAAAAAAAATTCTTCCTGTTTCCACCCCTTGTTCTAGCTCCCATTTAGACAAGAACTTCTTTTATCAAACTTCCTTTGAAGAATGAGTAAGATATAGCCAAGATTTTGGATCATACTACTGACTTCATGCAATTACATGCCATAAAAAGATACTGAGATTGCAAACGAACCAAAGTCACACAAATGCTTCCACCTATTTTTATTTCTTGAATTTTACAACATGGAAAAGTTGTTTCAGACACTATTAAAGAGTGTGCTAGGTTTTAAATGTAAAACCATACTTTGCAACTTAGAGCAGTGGAATTGAATCAAACTAACTTTAGGGAAAACAAGGGATTTTGTTGAAAATTTACTCCTCTAAATTACTGGTTGGGACCTAGGGGACAATGAAAAGACATGCTTTCCTGGCAGAGGTAGTCTTCCCAAACAGACAGATTTGACAGATCATTCAATTGGAATGTTAATCAATCAGTTAAGGTTGTTCATCTATGAATATTGAAAGTTTTTTCAACCACTAAATCAACTGCTAATGGGGCCCAGCCCTCTAAAATAAGTCCATAGTTTGGTAAATCATTGTGATTTCCCTGGGTGAAAGGAAAAATGGCCATTATTGCCAACCACTGTGTACCTCAGCTGGGATGGGACACGTGTGACTTTTTGCATTAGGAAAGTCAACCTGTGTAGAGGCAACTTGGCTGTCTAAACAGGCCTTTGAAAAACAGAAAATAGGAATTGTCAGTGTACCGGTGGTCAGTACATCTGACACCTCCAGTGAGATGCTGCCTTACTGAATACCGTAGACAAAGGGGGGTTGTCAGTGTGTGCCCAGTCCCTTTTGTTCCAGGACCTTGTATGAGTCAGGTATGCAAGACACTCCTCCACAAAAAGAAATAACAGAAAGCTTTGCTTAGATTTTGCAGAATTTGTTTGTTTCTTGGCAGGGTAACAGAAAACAGTGCACAGAATAGGTTTGCCTCCTTCAGAGGTTTAGTTTTTGACAAGGAAAAGCACTAAAAGCAGTAGATGGCTATAAAAATAAACTGTGTGACCTGTTACATGCATTTCAAAAACTGAAAAAACACAGCAGGTTCTAAAAGCTGATTATGCACTGTCTACAGGACCAAACTCAAGTGAAATGCTGCATTAAAATTTTAAGTCTTCCTTTGAACCATCAGTACTAGGGATTTTTCTTGAAAAAGGTGAACTGATTAGTGTGGTGAACTGATCTACTTGATTTTATGTAAACCAGTCATGATTAAGTGTTTTCAACTTACTCTTGGTAAACTATTGATGTTTTCTTTAAATACTTATTTTGGTTTTCTATTGCTGTAATAACTTCACAGTCCATTCAGGAATAGAAGTCTACCAGCATAACATTAGAAATAAATAAATAAATAAATTTACTAAACAATAAATTAGAACAACTGATTATCTGTCTCTTTCTACTTTCAAGCACCTGATGTTCTCATCATTCTAAAATATTGCATTCAACTGAGAAGGCAGTTAAAAAAACAAACAAACAAACAAACAAAAAGAAGAACAGGAAGAGGCTAATTTCTCAAAATTCATTTAATGGAGTGAAGAGCAAAATCCTTGCTCTATAAAAATTGATGATAAAGTAATGGTACTCCACTGTCTTCAGTAGTATTTCTTCTAAAGTATTTAGCAAACCATTGATTCAGGCCAGTTCTTACTGAAGACATCTGGAAGCCAAATCAGCCCCATATCCTTTTCTTTGCATTTCCCTCATTTTAGATATTTAATGTAAAGAAAAGATTTCATTTTTCCTTACTTTTTCTCACTTTATTTAATGATTCTAAGTATATATCATTAATGATTCTGAGTATATGTTACGGAAAAATGGTCTTGTCACTTTTCTGTCCTTTCTTTCAATAAAACTTCACTTTTTTAAACATTACCTTTAAATTAATATTTTCCTAACATTTTAGAATATCTATTCTAGATACTTTCCAAAAAGATTTTAGTTCTAAACCATACAAAGCTATTTTTCATGGTTACAAACATTAAACAGTTTTGCCTACTTACCAGCTGCTACTCAGCACAGCTGTCAATATGGCCAACAGCCTTATTCAAGACCATTAAAATAAAAAAGCACTTCTTTTCTGCTACAACCTACCACCTTTCACCAAGATGATGCACAAAATGGATGTGGAGTACCATTTACAGGATTAATATTATCCAGTGTTTACATCTAATGGATTTGTGTTACTGCTTCATTTTTCAAGGCCTTTTTTTCGTCTTTTAATTTATCCTCAGGTCTGCTGCTTTAGTTTTGTTCCATCGTCCTATAAAAGCCATTATCTTTCCATTAGCAAACCTGTTAAATAACTCTTCATATGCTCTTTGATCTGTCCAGCATCCATTTGCATTCTTTGTAGTGAGTTTTTCAATTACACTCAAGAATTTTAAAATACGAGTTTGCTGAGAGATACTTCACACACTGTGGTACGTTTAATTAACATAGGATGGAAGAAAGCTTCGCAACCGTGTTGCTGCTCTTTGCTGCCATAACAACTCATGGTTTCCTTCACTTTTATGCAAATCAGGTCACAGACTTTTGTGTCAGTGAAAATGCTGTAAAACTTTTATGTAACAGTGGACAAAGTGCATTTCTCAAAACCTGCATGAAAATAATTGTGCTTTCTTTTTGCATTTGGTGGTTTAACTAAGAATTTTTCTTTCCAGATACTGGATCTTGAAAGGATTTTCTGAGTGAGTGAGTGTGCTTGACTTCACAAGTTATATTCTTTATATTTATTCTTTTCTTTTAATATTATCCTGACTAGAAAATGTGGAATAGAACTCTTTTTTTAAGGTGCGTTTACTTAGTACCCATTGTGTGATCACAGTGTTGTTTAATTGTATCCAACAATGGTTTAGAAAAAAATCCATAAGCATCAACTTGTACATTAAAATACATCAGTATTGCCTTAACACTGAAGTGACCCCTGGGCTATGAGACATGCCAGCGAGAAAAGTCTTTCTTTTTCCATCACTCATCTCAGATGTCAAAACACCTTCTTTTCCATGGTAGTCCACAGAGAGCTCATCCTGTGACTCTGTGTCCCACAGAGAGATTTAGTGACACAGAAATTAATGTATCAGAGGATACCTTACGGTTCTCTTTGCCTTAATGCCAGGAGAGGAGAATGTTCAGTGTGACTGCATTGTCTTTCTCTAAAACTAAGATTCTTCTTTCTAGTAAGGCCAAAAAGCATGGTTTTAGTAACACAGCTTATTATATTTAGTAACACAACCTAATTTCAGGAATCAAGGAGATACCCTTGGGGAGCCCAAGATGCTGGACAATTTCTTTAAGCTCTTTCTTTAACTGATAATTTTCCCTGATATCCACTGCATTTCTAGGATAACAGCTAGAAATCACTCCTCTCATGAGCAGATCATTTTTCTCCACTTGTCTCGTCATGATTCTTCTTTTATTGCAAAATAGTGACAAATATTGTACTTTTATTTTAGGAGTGAACAATATCCTGCCATGCTCTTTATCTGCAAGAAGTCTTATAGAGGCAGTAGAAGAAAGAGGAAGGCAAGTTGTAAGGATATGTGTCCATGATCAGGGACTACAATGTATGGAGGAAAACCAAATGGAGGAAGTAAAAACTTACTGCGAAAGAGCAAGAAGGCAAGATGGGCCACATGTGAGACTTTGGTAGGTCATTTTGAATTGCAATAGACCATCAACAGAGAGTAAAGCACTCGGTGGGTTTGACTTTCAGGCTGCTATTAACTTTGACTTTCACAACCAGTATCCTATTGTTACACTTGTTCTTTCACATCATTTATCTATGATACTCTAAGTTTCAAGATGCTTTGCTGAGAAGTAGCATAATATCATTCCACTTGCTTAGTTTTCTTTTCCAAAAAGCCTTTCCTTATTTTGTGATACTGAATTTAAATGCACTATATGCTAATTTTTGATGACATGTCTATTTCCTGTGTGGTCCACTACATATTTCAGGTGTGTCTGCTGCTGCTCTATTTTCTCATGTAGGGATGTAAAAGAAAAAAATCGTTAGGCCACAGTCTGCTGTGTGGATTATTCTCTCTTTAGCCATATCCAGGCATTTCTTCTTTTCAAAGCAGCTCTGCTCTGAGCATGTTTAATGTTTATAGTTTAGGACAGAGAGCAAAATCAGCAACATTTGGGCCAAATAATGCCTCAGCCCAATGCTCATCTCAACACTAGTGATAGCTGCTGGCAAATGAACTTCTGGATTAAAATAGTCCCATTTACCATTAGTCCTTGATTATATGTCCTTGATGGCAATAGCTTTCTGGGTGCATGCACTTCACTACTTCTTAACGAAACTTCACTTTGCTGCTACCAAATCAGGAGAAATCCTGTCAGTCACATTCAGCAAACCACTGAATTGTTAAGAAATGCTGAAAGTAACATACATGACTTTAATCACCCCAGCTACAACTCAACAGAGCTGTCTGTAATTGATATCAGGAGTGCAGACCACTAAGATGGAACAATGTGACACTTGAATAATAAGCATTGTGAACTTTCTACTGACCTTTTCTGCCTCAGGGATGATTGCTTTTCTGAGATAAAGGTGCAAAAAAATTGTTTATCGGCTGAGTGGACTTCAGCCTCTCTGTCATTTCATTTTGCCATTAGCTCAATTTACCAAAAGAGTTACAGTATTGTGCTCTGATTCGTGTGGGAGCTGCTAATACAAAATTTAGGATTTCTTCTTTTCAGGAAGTGTTTACTGCCAAATAAATAAATTTCAGAATTGGCTCAAGAACAGAAGGGTTTGGAATTGCTCCACTACCTTGCAGTCTCTTGCTGTGGTTTCCCCTGTGGTGGAAGCAGAACAAAATCAATCACTCCATCTATCGTGTCTTTTCAATACCTCCAAACCCCCTAAGGCCCTTCGGAAGGCCTACATATTCTGGATACATTCACACTGAAGTGTTTAGAGTGTCATTTGTTATTTTCCTTCCACAAAATATATGCATACTATCACTGGTCTTGATCCATTTCCTCTGAAGTCCATAGGAGCTGCATCAAAAACCTGCTTTGGAGGGTGTGAATGAAAATCTGAAATTCTAGCTGTGGGATTTTCTGTTTCTTCTGTTGTTCCAAAGTTCTTTCCCTGGTATATCTGGAGATTTTAAGATCTTTCTGTGTTGTTTTAGTTTTTATTTATTGTGAAATGGATGGAGTAGAGTAAGGAAAAGGCCTC
Organism: Falco naumanni; assembly: GCF_017639655.2. NCBI lineage: Eukaryota > Metazoa > Chordata > Aves > Falconiformes > Falconidae > Falco > Falco naumanni. Next base: position 27,024,120 of record NC_054059.1, read on the forward strand.
TGTGTTTCTGCTATAGTCCTTGATTTTCTTATGGATTACTTGCAATACAAGATAAAATATTATAGGGCATTTTTTTTCTACCTGAATATTTGCTTTTAGCATTTAGCATAAGTGTGTTGTCCTTGAACAGCAGGCTATTTTTTCTACTAGTGAAACTTTGAGATATAAGGTGTATTAAGAATCAATAGGCAAGACTAGAATGAAAGCTTGATGTGATCATTCAAAAACCATCCCATGGTACATGTTAGTTTAATTCTGATCAACAGTAAAAAATTTACTACTCTGTCCTCTTGGCACCAGTTAGAGACAGGTTTCAATAGCTTACAAAATAACAGACATCCCTCTTTCACCTCCACCCCTCTTTCAAATATTTTTGGATTTTCTTCAAGAAAGAGGTCGCCAGCCCAATCCTGTGCACTGTATGCTTTCTGAAGGTAGCTTGGCCTGTCAGTTCTGCACTGAATGCTGGATTAAGTGATAGATCAAAATGTTTTCTGATATCTGTCCTAGGAAGATCTCTAAGATGCATTGATGATTCACATTAAGTATTACTTTGATAGCTATTTAAGATGTCCATCTCTGGGCTTACTAAATCTTTTACTGGTTGTGTTTACCGTACTGGAATATCCATGAAAACGTCCTCTATCTTTCTCTAGAAACCACTCTAGCTCATCAAGAGAAAAAAATAATGGAAGCATTCATATTCATATATCCATGCAAGATTCATAATTGTCAGTTTATTACAACCCTCAGAATTCTAACTAGAAAAAAAATGTTTATCTTTACAATGGTTTCATGAGCTTAGTGTGATGCTCTCAGTTTTGTACACAAATAATTCCAAAGTTAAATAAAAAGACAAAAGATGGACTTGGAATGCATTTTTGCCTTGTTGAGAAGTGAAAATATGGCAAGTTTCTATTATACATGGAACAACTGAAAGAGATACTTACATTTCTATGCATGTTTGTAATAAAAAACCCTAGTTATTTGAATGAAAGCAAAGAACTGTGCAGGCCAGAGAACATGGGCGTTTACTTCTAGTCTTAGACATACTGTGCAAGTGAAAGCCCACTTGGTGACTGCACTCTAAAGAAGGCCAGGTCAGGCCTGAGACTTCCAAGTCTATATCATCAGGAGGTGGGATGAAATGAGCAGAGCTCTTGTGACACTATGGAAGAAGTAGAGTGAGTCAGTGCTGACCATGGCAGAGAAGGTGAAGTCCCACACTTGTACAGAGCCGTACTACTATTTTTCCAAAGTCCTTTGCTGCCTGTGTTTTGATATTCCACTGTAATTTTTCAGAAGGAGAAAGACAGTGAAGTACAGCTATTTAATATGCTTAGTTAAGGAAGAAGACTTCATTCTGTGCATGGTATTAAATATACAATGGGTTTAGAGATCTAGTGACTGGGTAGCTGTAGATAAATCAGGCTAAGAAACTGCAGGTGAGTTGTGTTGAGTGAAGAACTCAGGTGTGGATTCAGAACAGGGTTTCTTCCAGGGACAACTGGAGGCTTCCATTCAATAGCTGGAAATAAGTAATCATATAAAAGTGGTAGTGAAGGAGAGCTAATATAGCAAAAGCAAAGAGGAAGTATACACTCTGACATATTGATTTATAGGTCACTTTGGTGGGCTGAAGGTGCAATTTCATAATGGAGTTCATCGTATAGCAAGTGGCATCCAGAACAGGCAACTTCATCTCTGTGCTCCATTAACATTCCTTGTATTTAACTCTTGTATTCATTCATCCCGCTAAAAGCATGGTTCAAGGAATTTAACCAGCAGAAAGGTAACCTTAGAGATTACTTTTCTCTTGGTTTAGTTTCTTGAATTAGCTCATTTTGGGATAAGAAAAGTGTCAGTGATGGCATGATGGCATCAGTGAGGATGAAGGAACCTACAGCCTGTTGCTGGTGGTAGTGGTGAGTCACATTGCTTTCCTAAGCAGCAGTGAGATACTATTACTGCTCAGCTATATTGCCAAAACTTCATCCTAATTTTATATCTTTTTTGTGTAATCCTTGGTATCATTTCTTGAATCAAGATTTATTACTATATTTAGAACAGGAAATGTTGGGGTTTATTCTCCTTTGTTCCTGGTGTCATAAAGGATATTTTAACTACATGGTTATAACCTGAGATGGTACTTACAAGTATTTAAAATTGCCAGATCCCTCTGAAATCCAGGTTATTCAGTTACTGCTTTTCAGCTCACTGCAGGACACCAGAAAAAATAAAGGGAAGATGATAATATTCAGAAGGAGAAATAGTATCTATGAACTTGAGCAATTCTATATACAGTTTATACTTTCCTCCTTTAGCATTTTTATAGAGCTTTTTTCCCTCTCTACATTTTAAAGAACTGTTGCTCTAATCTTGTTCCTGTTTTTCACAGCAGGCCTACACAATCCCTCCTGCTGTCTGCGAAGAGTTACCAAATTGGACCTATTACATTGTTCCCGTATGCAGAATGACATGCAATCAGTAAAAACTCCTTTTGTTTATACTGTTAATAACAGATGTTGCTCTGCTACATCACACATGCTGTTTAATATTATCAAAACAATTATTCATTTATTCATATTTGTGCAGTGTGTGCAAGCTGGCATTACAGATCTTGCAGACATGGCCTTCATGAATACATAAACAGAAATGCATGTCATATATAATAAATCATCTCCTATTCCCATCACCATTTTTAATCTTAAATCTAAAAATTTGATGATAACTTTATTGCTTACACATTGACAAGGGGGTGACAGACAAAACTCTGGGCATGTGGGAAAGCTACTGAAATAGCAGAGGGCCCCTTCCTACAGGAGGCCATTGTATATGCATGAAAGGAAGCAAGCTTTGCTTTGTCAGGGTGCAGGGACAAGCACCCTGGTGTTAGTTCACACTTCTTCCCTTTATCCCCTCAGTCCTTCTCCAAAAGAAAAACACAAGGAAGAAAAACAGTTGAAGAGTTGGTTTGATTCCTTTTGATCGAATTAACAAGGATTCATTTTAATTGAATTAACTCGTGGGATAACAGCATGACTGAATTTTAAAGTATAATTAAAGGATTCATCTTCTACTTAATGACAATGGAATAGAAAATTACCTCAGAACAGACGCTACACAAGTTGTCTGTTTTCCCATTATAGATGTGCATTTTCAGGTATACATGGCCATTAAACCTTCTTCTATAAAAGACACAAGGTTTGGAACAAAACATCAGTTTAAAGGAAATAATTTATGCCTTTGTCATCTTAAAATGTTTACATTGCTTATGATGACATGTCCTTATTTGTGCTGGTTAGGATGTAAGACCTCTTGTTTTTTTTAATTAACCAAGTTATTAAGATAATTTCTTCAAATAAAAGGTCTTTTTTTGTACATACAAATGTAACCTTCCTGAAGCATTTTGTTTATTCTCCTGATACTAAGTTTGTGTTTGAAAGAAGTATGATATTTTCTTCATTTGTTTGGCAGAAATCAGATTTTCATGCTAATGAGGTAAAACAATATTTTCCATTCCCTCCTCTTTCAGCATTAACTTCACCGGAAAAATGAGACAAACTTATCCTTACAGGTTTATAGTAGTTAAACAAAACTCAAGGAGTAAATTTATCCATGAAGAAACTGTTTTGAAGTGAATGGAATTTGCCCCCGCAGGCCTGAAGGTAATAGCTTTTCCTAGAAGTATATTCAGAAAATAATTATCAGGTGCCTGATACAATCTTGTAGACCTGCAAGCCAGCAGTCAGTAGGTTTATCATTAACCTTCATAGCTGGATGACCTCGTGCAAGGAGGATAGAGGTGACTAAGGGGAGGACTGAACGATTTCTATCTTCCTTCCTCTGGAGTCTGGCTTGCAGAATATGGGTTCTCTGTTGAGTATATTATTGAAAAAGATGGTTTGGCTACAAGCTGGTTTTCAGTAATTTTCTTTTTCATTTTCCTTATGAATGTTTTTTTCTTCACTGAGTTGTTGTTCACTCCTGTTGGGAATGCTCAGTAGAAACATGGGATCTTTCACACTAAATTAGACCTGTGGCTGCTGTAGATCAGTGTCTTTCCTCTGACGGTGACAAGCTTAAAGGTCTCTATTTGTATTCTGAAACATAGGTGTCGAGAGCCATCTGAGACACCATACTGTATCCAAGGCATCCTCATGAGACCAACATGACATAGTATATCCTGAGGTATCTCCAATTGAGCTAGAGGTGTATTTATACTTAGACCTGGGTGACTGAATCAAAACCCAAGTATTACAGAAAAAAGGAAACCTGAAATGTGAGAGCGAATAGTTCCCAATGCTATTATTATGCAATTCATCACCTGTTCATCCAAACACTTTCAAGCCTTCTGAGTTTCAAGCATCAAAGACATACTCTGGCAATAACTTCCACAATGTAATCACAAGCTGGGAAGAAATGATGTTTATTGCTTTTGAAACATTTACTTTTAATGTGTTGAAGGGCTATTTCCTGTAAAGTCTACTTTCTCAATTCATTCTTATTATTTCATGCACTTTTATCATGTTCCCCTTTAATCATTTAACTTAATAATATTTTAGTCTTTCTTTGAAGTAAATATTTTTTTTTCTATGCCAATAACTTGTTCTTATCTATCTTCACTCAACCTGTCTACTTGTCCAGTATGTTTTCTCCAATAAGAAACCAGTCTGAAGCAAGAAGTATTAGGGGCTACCTCAGTGACAACATAAAAGAAATTTTCCATATTACTTACTGTCCTATTATTTATGTACCTCAAGAACTTGTTTGTTTCCTTTTAGCACAGCTGTACATGGAGCAGAAGTTCATGATGAACGGTCCATAACATTTCCCTGCTCTCTTTTTCATGAGACAGCCGACCAGTCTGTATTTTAGCATTATGTGTCACAAATGTAGAATACTGATTATCCCTTTGTTAAAGACAAGTTCATATATGCTTCATTATTTACATAGCTATATTTTCTTCAAGTGGCTCTTCAGTTATGAACAGGGACATCGTCTGCCGTTGTGTTGACCATTTTCCCAACTTGATTCAGTCCTGTTTAAGTTCTGCACAGGCCTTTCTAGATTTAACCAAATGTAACAATGGTTTGTGTTATTGACAATGCCCGCCCCACCCCCACCCCCCTTCCCCCCATTATTCATGTTGGGATTTGTAGATCATCAAAAATGTTTTACAGTGAACCTCATACAGAGCCTTTAGGAACCCATCTTTTAATCTTTTTACCATGATGAAAACTGACTATGAATTCTATTCACCGCTATCATTGCAGTTCTATTGCCTGTCTTCTGGTTGTTTCTTGGTGATTGAATGAAGCACGGAATTCTTTAAAGTTTGGGTGATTTCATGTAGCATGCATAAAGCTTTTATTATGTACCAAGAGACAGCAGGTAGTTCAGGTACGTAGGGGGAAACCTTTTAGAAACATTGCTGCAAAACTTATTTACACAAAATGAAGTGCCTAAACCACCCCTTATCAAAGCACTCAGGAAATGGTCTGTGTTTATACAGGTGGTATTTAAGGGAGAAAAACAAACAAATACCTATTGATGCATATGTTTACATTGTAGTGTATGTTATTACATTCAAAATATAACAGATTTACACCTAGCACTGACTTAAAAAGTAATTTAAGCTTCTGAATGAATGTTCTGTCAACTAAGTGCCCTGACATTCAGGCTTCTTCTTGCATATATGCCATTATCTAAACCAAGTAATTCAGTGGTAGGTAGCACTGACTGCAAGGCGAGACACATTGCATTGCAAAGCTACTGAGCTAACCAGCAATAACTGCAAACAGATATCTTCAAGTGAACACTACAAAATTACTGATGCTTACAAGTTTACTGGTGGCATCACTGAATCTTTTACAAATATCTTCATAAGGCAGACATAGGATAAATATTTATATATATAATGATATATTAATTAATAAAATAATTGTTGTGATGTGTGAGATAAGAACAGAAATTAGGCTTGTATTTCAAGCACCAATAAGCTGAAGAAGTCCACAGACATATAAACTTAAAATAAATAAATGTCTGGTTAGCAAACATCTTCAAATGATAGGGCTGCTTCAGGAAACAGGTTAAATATAACACGTATGTCCACAAAAGATAACACAGATAAGAGGGTCATCAGATTTTCAACTCTGAAAAATGGCTGTAAGTAATAAATAGTGATACTATTCCCCATGCCCCAGGGATCTGTATGCACAATAACCTTTAAAGGTGGGAAAGTATTATTGTAGCCATACTACAGTCAGGGAAATAGAGTTATAAAGAGGTTAAATAAATGTTGCTCAGGGTTAAACTTGAAATCAGTACAGAACTTCAAACAAAGAAGATATTGCCTGGATCGTTCACTGAGGTGAACACCAGGTTTAAGCACACCAGCTGCTGAACGCTTGCTGGGTCTGTACATACCGCTGGCTGCTAACTGTCCCCTGACCTCAGACATGAGGAGTTCATAAAGCAGTTGGGAGGAGTGGGGCTCAAGGTGTTTGCAGGGAAGCAGCATGCTTGGCCCTTACACTGTCCCAGAGTTTGTAGACATGCTCAGACCTTTCCAGGCACTGGAAGCTTTGATGTTTATAAGTACAGGCCCTGCATATGCATTTACGGTGTTCTACTTGAACTGAAACTGCCAGGCTCTTAAGAACCAGCATGACACAACAGCTACCAGGCAGGCATGCTGCTGGCATTCCTCCTGTCCTTGGGCAGAAGACAACAAGGAGCATTATTTTTTTTCTGAGGGAGTAACCTTTTTGCCTTGAAATTTATGTCAAATAATGATACATTATAAACTTTCTGACCTTCTGAAGGATTGTTCCACTTTTTCTTGACTTCAGCCAGAAGTACCTCAAGCTAAAAATTTTTGAATTTGCCCCATTAAACTTGTGTTGCTGTATTTCCTATCTCTTCCAGAAAGTTTAATTCCATTAGTACCTCACTGCCAGCAAACTATAAAGCTTCTCCATCCAATAAAATGAACACTTTGTGATAATCTTTTAATGTCCACTTCCATCATGGCACCTTCTGTCAAGCACTGATACATATTAAAAATGCACCCAATCTAAACTTCAGCTTAGAAAGGGTTTATGAGATGCAAAGTTTTGATCAAGGCATGCATATGAATTTAAAATTTGCCTCATTCTGAAGTTTTAGTTTGAATTTTGTTCCAATCAAAATATTAGTGATACCTTATTAAATCACACATTTTATCCCTGTTTGCATAAAAGACTATCCTGCTTACAGGGAACCAGTTGTTCATTTAATTTTGGTATTACCGAGGTTTTTTGTCCTGCGATCATACAGATAGGAGTACAAGGTCAGACCAACTCTAAAACTCTAGCTGCTGTTTTTAATTCTGCCTTGACTTGTTGACAGCAGCTGCTGATATGAATCTTTCACAAAGCTGACCCTTGTTTGCTGCCACTGCTGGGACATTTCTATTGTAAGGGGACTCTCAGAGCCTAAACCAAAGGTCACAGTTGTTCAGTGCACTACATGCAGTTCCCATAATTAAAAACATTTGTTAAACTCTTTGGTTAATGTACTTCTGTTTTTATTTGAGAACTCATTAACTATTATACACATCAAAAGACAATTTTAGAACTGCAGGGGAACTGCCTCACTATGCAGATGTGTGGGAATCAGCTGTAAAATGAAAGAAAATAATGAATAATTGTTCTCCAGGAATGAGATTCATATAGCCAAGGCCCTGGCAATGACAGAAGAACTTGCCAAAGCCAGAAAGTTAACAATTGCTTAGTATGTTCTATCTTGTAGGGGTAATTTCTTAGTTTTCCATATCTGGACAATAGACCGCAACGATTTGTTCATCTCTGGCAATTTCTTTTGTAATGTTCAAGAAGTTATCCTGAAGATTAGAAGTAGAATAAAATGAGAAGAACTGACATTTAGCTGAGGACCATAACATTTAGCCTCTTTTCAGTCGATAGTAGTGATGGATGAGGTCATACGCTTCTGGTCAGACCTCACTGTTCTGCTGGGGTCCTCAGGAAAGGAACACCGGACAAGCAGTGAAAACCCCTCAATGAGAGTTTTTTGACAAGTCAGTAGAACCAAAAAGAGATTTACATTTCTAAAAGTGCTTCAATTTCCAAAGCCCCTCACTGAGATTGTCAACATCCCTGTTCAATTGATGCTTAAACTTAACCTGCTTCAATTAACTATATATGCTTGTAATGCTGTGCACATGCGCAGCTATTGGTGGCGAGGTGCTCAGGGCAGGACTGTATGCCTTGTGTGTAAAGATTTAGACCATTTCACCTGCAGGCTCTGTCACTATATTTTGATTGTTCAGAAAGATCTCATCATTTCACAGTTTAAGGGGCCAGTGGGAACATTGCAAAGGCCAGTGGCAGATGCAGGTTGCAGTCTTTGTGAATAACTAAAGCATTTTCTCTAAAGAGAAGCTGGAGCTGTCCCTTTGTTGTGTCAGCTCAAAATAACCTGAGATCGAGCAGCATGGGTAAGTGAAAGACATAACCACACATCCAAGTTAGCTGAAAAAGGAGCTGAGCTGGAGATCCAGCATGTTACAGGAATGCTCAAGGGGATGATGCTACTGTTCTCTTTGGAGACCTGTTGAAACACCACAGTCAAAGGAAGGGTTGCTATTTCTGATGGCTGACTAAGCAGATAAAACAGTTTGGTTTTTTTCCTCTAGTCCTGGCAAACAACAGGTTTTAGTCCCACCTGTGTCCTCAGCACTTTCAATTAATTAATGTAAGTAGCAGCTTCTGCAAGTTGTGGCTTCTGTAAATCCCATCATTGGTACTAAATTGTTTCCACTGTATGGAAAATTCAGTCTCTAGATTATAGCTAACAATTTCTGGACACTTCATTGTAATGCTATCCCTCTTTGAGGAATCAGCCCTTAAATATCTTTTTTTTTCTTTTTTTTTTTCTTCATAGTCTCAGTATAAAGTGGCTTAAACAAATGAGACCTGTTGATACAGGACAGGTGGCAAGTTGGCAGTTCCAAACTGATTAGTCACCTGCAAGCAGTTTTTCTGCCTTTTGTTTTAAATTAACCATTGAACTCATGATAGATCCTGCATAATAGCTTTGCTGTGTGGAGTGTCCTAAGCATAGGCTTAGGAATGTTTTGCTCTGATTATTAACATTTCAGTAAGATCAAAAATAGAAGTTGTTACCTGTGATTAGTGGTCCTGTGGTACCTAAAAATATTTACTTGGTAACTTTCCCTGTTTATGTCAAAACATACATGAAGGACTTCTGCCCATGTGACTAGAGAACCATATATGCAATCAGAGTTAAGAGGTTCATAATTAAAGCTGCTTCATGTTTCTGATTTTTATTTTTTTTCAATTGCTATGCCAAGTCCAAACCACTGAGACAGTCAAGCTGAGTACATGGAACATAGCAATGGAGATACTAAAAAAGATTTACATTCTCTTTAGTCAGTATCCTGTATCTGGCAGTGACAATATCAAACACTTAATGTAGTGTTTAGAGATGTCTTGAGCTTGAGATTGCATTACTCAGGAATTTCCCAGGGCTTCAGTGTTCACTTTTGAACTTTTCACCATTTTAATTTAGCTGGGATATAACTTTTGTCAAACTAAAAATGTGCAGAAAATGTAACCAGAATCCAGTTTTGAAACATCTTGATGTACTTTTGGTAACTACTTTCCATGAGCATTTGTGCAAGCAGTTTTACTGATTTGAAATTTCTTTGGAAAAGTGAATTTGGGGCCAGTAGCTGAAATTTATTTTGTCATTAACTGTAAATCTTTTTAGGCAGAAAGCAATATGTTTTCTGCTTGTTCAGCTCAATCTGTCCAGAAAAAGTTGACCTTTCTCTGAAGCAGAACCTGGTATTCAGCAGTGAGAAAAAAATTCCAGGTAGAGATGTTGAAGTTATCTCTTGGTGCCCATGTTGGGTTTGCTTCTTGGCAGGTGCTCTTGGCTTGAATGGATCTTGTGGGCAGGTCCCTTCATTCTGCGGATCCTCATTTGTGCCTTGTCTATGCTGCTGACAAGTAATGAAAAAATTCCTGCTGTGAATGCAACAAAGAGCAAGGCCCACTGAAATGTCCTCCTGAACCCCTTGAGGTATAAATAAACACTGAGGAAACTTCTAGCACCTGGCCTCCATCAGTCAGAATCATGTACTGCAAAGTCACGCCATGCTGATTAGATGCCTAGTGTACATGGCCAAGCATGAGGAATGTGAAAAAAATAGAAGCCAGACTGTCAAAAAATCCATATTGGAAGTATATCTGTCTTTAGGATGGCAAGATTTGCACAGTATTTCGTCATCAATAATCCTGTAAGAATTCTGCTACTGCTAACAAGGATCTGCTTACAACCTGCTTTGGCAGAGCTTTTCATACCTTCAATGGTATAAGAAAAAAGAGCAAAGTTTTGTGACATTGGAGAGAGATGGCAAATTTATACAATGTTAAATCTCACTAATACAAGTTGTAGGCCTATTCAATTTTGTCCAGCAGTATTTACTAGAGTATTAGTGGAGCGATGATACGTTTGTCTTTGATGGTTTCACAAATTGTTGTGAAATGTTGTGTGCAAAATTGTTAGGAGAATTTCAGGAATCCATTTCATCTTTATGTCAGGGACATAAAGAAGGTAAAAATCAATATAAATTTGAATTCTGATGCAGTGGGAACATTTATTGATTGCTGTGTTTGAGGCAGTTACAGAATATTCATTTGCAGTTGGTTTGGCAGGAAAGGGAACAAAAAAGGTTCAACTCAAATTCTTTTTTCTACCGTATCATTCTGTCTGTTGCTTATTTCCAGTAAGAAGCCTGAATTCTAATCTTGTTCTAGGTTGTGTTAAAACTTTAGTATTTATCTAGTCAGGACAAAATTTTCTAAGTGAACTCAGGAGCTGTTTGAACAACTACAGACTGATTACTTTAGGAGTTCTAGGAAACCAGGCATATAAATCTTGATGCCTAGCAAAAGCCTACACAATTTTTTCACTGTAGTTTCCACATCCTTGAGGGGTCTGTTCCACACAGAACTGTGCTGTTCTGTCTCAGGGGTTTTCAGTTCCTTCACCTATCAGGTATTTGCTTTCAACGGGGAATCATTCTCCCATATTAGCTATGTATTTTTCTTTCTGGGCCACAAGTTTATCTTGTATCTTTTTGGATTCTTCCACTGAAAACAAAGGGTGTTTCTCTGTAATCAGCCAAAGAGTGAATCACCAGAACTGTAACTTTTATCCATTGAGAAAAACCAGAGGCTTAGAGAGAACCTAAAGTGAAAAAGTAAGCAATCTTTGCAAGTTACAAAAGCATGAGCTGGAATAGTCACAGGAAGACAAATGGATATGAATAATTTATTAATGAAACAAGGCTCCTGACAGAACTGGAAGTTGAGACATCAGAAAAGAAGGTCCTGGAGAGAAAGCTTAGGGAATAATTGCTGGTAACAATAGCCAATAAGGAATGACAATTGCAGAGAATAAAATTATTAGACAGGCAAAATTTTGATCAGTAGTACAAACAGGTAAGAAAATTTAAAAGACTACTTTTAGTTGAGCAAAGATTCATCTGTACAGTCTTTCTGCATGGAAATGGTCTCACATTCCAATTAAATCTAACCTACTTCTCTGGGCTATGTTTGAAGAAAATATAAAAAAGCATGGCTACTATGAATTAATGAAAAAAAATATTGATCAGCTTCTGAGTTATAACCATGCATAAATCAACCTTGATAACAGTGGCAGTTACCATTTACCAGTGGTAAAGGAGATAGCAGTTCCAGTGTATTTTGTATGTGACATTTGTAAAATTACATCACAGTGAAATGTAATCACAAAAGCTACCTTCTCCAGATAAGTAAAAAATTAATTTCTCAATAAGAATTGTGAATCATTCTTGGATAATAGGGTCATCAGCTCTTTTCCAGACACAGCAGATATACTGAGGCTTAAGCAAATTCTGCAGTAAAAGCAGGGAAATCCTATTGCACAATGAAAATCAGAGCTGATCATTGTGCGGTGCACCAAAGCCATTTCTGTAGCCTCTCACTCTTTCCCTCCTCAGGCCTCAATACTCCTTATCTCTCACATTCGTGCATTCTCTCTCCTCCCTTTTTTCCTTTATTCTATGCTTCTGCACTGTGATATACACTGCGTGATAGGAATTCATGTGAATTAATTTCTTGAAAACTTCTTCATAACTGCTGTTTGTTATACCAGTGTTTGCTCTTGGCAGGTTGGTTTCTGTATGCTGGATATCAAATAATTCCATTTGGATTCTACTGGAGCTGAAACTTCTGCCTTTTCTAAGCTTTTTCTTCTGTGGAGGAATCTGGAAAAGCATTTAGCATTTACAAAAGAAAGAAAGGAACAAACAAAAGATCTCCAAAACCTGGAGAAAATTGCTTTAACTTTTCTTAGTAGGAAAACCGTTTATGGTGATATTGTGAAAAAGTGCTTGTAAATCAAGCTTATTAAAAAAAAAATTGTGGAAGCCATTCCTGTTTATTAGTTCCTTTGAAGAAGTCCAGTTGCACAGAAGTGACTATTCTGAAGAGTTTATGAAAAGTCCAGCTTCCATGTGAGGTTTTAAAGCCCCTTAGCTTGCCAATGGAAGCAAAATTATTTCCGGTCACACAAACCAATCCAATTGAATAGACTCTGCAAAGATAACAACATGTATTTGACATAGACATGGACTTCCAGTATAATCTGCTTTTTTTCATATATTTAAAAAAAAAAAAGAAGGGGAAAAGAGGAAAAAAGAAGAAAAAAAGAAAAAGAAAAATGAAAAAAGCAGAGAGAAAGCAAGAGAAATTATTTTGATTTTGTAACAAGTGATGGTAATTAACAGTATCTTCCCTCTTCTTTCTCTTGTTCTTTTTCCTTCACCAAAGCACAAATACACTACAATAAGACAGTTCAGCAGTCAGGTATGTTTGTGTGCATGCCTGAACACATACTTGTCTGGTCACATACAGAAACTGGCACAGATGATTCCCAAAATGCTTCAATTGTATTTTAGGTACCTTTAAAAATAAACCAAAGGAGGAAGGAAGAGTGCAGGAAAACAGGAGAAGGAGAGGCAAAGAAAACAAATAACCCTGTCAGCATAAAAAGAAAATTAAAATCTTGAAAGAAGGCAGAGATGCTCTAAAGACAAGAATTGTTGATACAGAAAATACAGCATAAAGAAGTTCCTATGACCAACGTGCTAGCTCTTCACTGTGTACTCATAGACCATCCATTAATGGTCATGTTCAGCTCCAGGCCCATTGCCATGGCTAGGATCCAATTTCAAGATCCATTAGCACTCCTTACCTCTTGAAGCTTCTTTAGATCAGCCACTGCTCATGATAAGGAAATTACACATTAATTTGCTCAATAGAATTTAAAATGAGACACACCAAGATTGTCCTTGGCAACAGACAAGAACTGATCGATGCTAACTGTTCCCTAATTTAATTTCTTGTTCAATGTTGTTCCCCTTTCTCTTGCAATCCATGGTATTCATAAATAAAAATACAGAAAATCACAACCTCTCAGGCATTTCTAATATAAACAAAGCTCCAGAGTGTAATGGATCTACAAGTTAATTTGGAAGTTAACTTGTTACAAAACATCTTATAGGAAAAGATTCATGGCTGATAGTTAAGTAACCAAGGTGATGTAGGCAAATCACTGTCACTGTTTCACATCTGTTTAACAGATACGACTGAAGAGCTGAATGGTTGACCCATATCCTCAAAGGAGCACTGTGGGTTTATATTTATTCAGTGTTGGCACTGAATAACTTGTGGTGAGGGCAGTTTGGCTTTATTTAATGGACAAGCACTGTGAGTAGCTTAGACAAAAAGAGGTCTGTAATGTTATGTCCCAGGAAGACACAGAGGTACTGTGCTGGTATGTGAGAACAATGTTCTCCTCAGACCTGATAGCCTCCTGACATCTTCTTCTGCTCAAGTTAGAGGCTGGTAAAAACACCAAAGCAAACCCCTACGAGAAAGCTGAAGCCTCACGTACCTGTGTTCCCTGTTGCTTTAAAACCCTCCTGAGCAACTTTCTACGGCACCAGGTAGCCATCTCACATGAAAAGAAAGGACAAAACACTTCCACAAGTAGCTACTGGCTTTTGAAAAGGAAATTGTGCTTTACCTGACAGCTGCAAAGTACATTTGGGGCTAAGGGCTTCAAATCTCATATTCTACTCCTCTTCCTGACAACAGCAGTGTTACCAGTAATTAAAGGTAATTCTAGAAATCTCCTCAGGCAGATGTGGCCAGTTGGTGAGGTTTAACAGTCTGGGCTCTTACCCTTTTCCTGCCCTCCTCGGTTTAGATGTCCTGCGCTCTGCATCCCCTGTGCTAGTAATGCCCAAGGTGCAATGCACAGAGGTGCGAGATCTAACATGCTGCCAGCAAGGCCCAGAAGAGGAGCTGTCAAGCCTACTTCTAAAAATAAAGGGTGATGGGATGATAGGTTCATGGATGATTTTATGTAGAATAAGACAGCTCATTCTCTTTTTCAGTGAATCGTGGACAGCTATTAAGCTGCCGTATATTGGTCTTTAATTAGCAGGAAAAAGAACATGTTTAGAGACTGTAGAAAAGAATGAAAAAAAACCCCAAACGACAAAACCTCCAAGTAAGTTTTTCTCAATAACTTTTTTGCCTTAGAAAATTCCCAGAAGGATCATGGTACTAATTTAAATACCTAGTACACTCTGGCTAGTGCCCTCTGTGAATGAAAGTTAGTTGTTTTTAAAAAGCTTTGTTCCATGAAGATGTTTTCATATTTTGCATTTTAAAACTGAACTTCTATGTTAGTAATAAAAACACTTTTCTTTTTTTTTTTATAATGCCTAAGATCATATTTGGAAAGCATCCCTGCTGGGTAGCTTGCAGGCTGCCTACTCCTCTCATGTATAAAGTTCATACCTTTTGTGAAGGCAGTTTTAAATTCTGACAGACTGGCCTCCAGGCTGGCACTCTGAAGGCTGGTGACCAACATGGGAACTAGCACTTTCCCAGCCGTCTGTGCAGAGCTGGTTTGAGCAGCCCCTTCTGGGACCCACATCCATGTTTCTAGACGTCCTGTTGGAGTGCCACCTTTCAGGATGCCTAGGGACCACGCAGCTGCTCCACACCAGGAGGACTTAGCTCAAAATAAAAATGACAACAATGCACTCTTTTCCACCTGGAGCTGTGCATAGCAGTGATCATGCCATTTCCTGCTCAGGAAAGCTCCATTAGGACTTTTTAATAAAATTAAACATTTAAAAATGTTCACACTGGATGTGATTTGTCTTTTGGCCATCTGGAACCACAACCTGTCCAGATTAAATGCATGTATCCAGAGCATTCCTACTCCTGCCGTTGGCTCTGTGCTGCCTTGCTGATCCAAATGAGATTTACCATACACATGGGCTGTTGCTTTTGTCCTTTTCTTAACCCATCCCCTTCTTTTCTGCACAACTCTCTGTGACTGAACCTTATAGGCTCTGTCATTTGGTCTTACTCTTGATATACTGTATAACTGCTACCCAGCCTCCTGTCCCTGCCTTTAAAACATTGCTGCTTCAGCTGCTTTGACCCATGTATATCTGTGCTTACATTTAACATTTCTTCCACCATTAATTATAAAGTATCATTACAATTCGTGCACTGCTGTTGCAGCTGTTTTTTATATGGATTTTTTTAATGTTCGCAAGACCGGGATACATTGCTTTACTCTCTGAAACCAACAGCACATTGTCAAATGTGGTTGAAACTGGTATGGGACTCATACGGGCCTCCTCAGGTTAAGGTCTTCCCTTGAGCTTAGCTACAAAAGGGCACAGTTTAGTCATCAGATATATGCCAAAAACAGTGCCAGTTCTGTATTATTTACACAACTAAACCCCACAGGTTTTTGTTTTTGTTTTGGTTTGTTTTTTTTCAGAATTTAATAAATCATTCATCTGGAGGCCTGAAGAAAAACAGAAGCAGGAACTGAACTTTTGATTCCTGCCTTCTTGCCTTTGCGGTGAAAAGCAGAGAGAGTTCTCTGTGGTCATTGTCTTCAAAAATTTAAATATTGACACTCAGCTCCCCTGGGTTGTATGCTTTACCCTTTTTCAAGTTTAATTTGTTTGCTAATATTGGTCCTTCCACAAGTCTTTCATTCTTCTCTACTGTTGAAAAAAAATAAACTTCATAGCATAGAGTAGCTACAATCCTTTCTTCTTTAGATTTCATAAGATGCTATTGAAGTTGTCTTTGAAACTTACCTCCAGATTAGTTCTGGCATGAGGTTTTGTAGCAAAAACACTTTACCTGACACTCTTTAGCCTTCAAATGTCCATGAATTTCTATTTTTCCAGAAAACCTTGTGCTGGTAATTTCATAGACGCCACCACTGTAAACCAAAAATATATGTAACACCATCAAGAGCTAAATGCAGACAGTCTTACACATTTAACCTGAAACTTCAATAGACCATATTTCTAGATGGTGTGTGTTTCTTCTACAGATACTGCAGTACATACTATGCTGCTAATATTCCCATTAAAGATCTGCTTGGATTTGGCAATAGCTACATTTAAAAAAGTGCTGGAAAGGTCACCAAGAAACAGTCCATCCCTCAAGACAAGATTAACTATACATGTTATCATGTTGCTGACAGATGGCTGTCTAGCATATTCCTAGAGACCTTAGTGGTGGCAAGTCTCAAAACAAAGTATTCAGCACTCTGTTTTACTTAACTTTTGATAGTTCAGATTTTTGGCTTCATTCTTTCTTTCACAAGTTATTCTATGGACATAGAACATACCTTCTCACTTTTTTACAATAAATTTTTGTACTTGAAGGTTTTTATCATGCCCTTATTAATTCTTCTAAGGGGAAAGAAATTTCAGCTCTTTCAATCTGTCCCCACAGATCAAGTTTTCTCAGCCTCTGGCCATTTGCATTGCTTTTCTTTAGACTGCCCACTTCTCGCCATGCTGTACACCTGGTCATCAGATTCCAGATCAGGTCTTTTCTGTCAGATGGAGCAGAAAGAGTCCATTTAATGTCTTGCCAGATAGACTCCTGTGTGATGATTGCCGCCTTCACAATAACATTATATCTGGCTTGTTGTTCAGTGCAGCTCTATTTCAACCCTTGCTTTTAAATTCTTCTTAAAGGAGTGATGTTCTTTATCCTTTTCCTCATCTGGTAGTTTTTACTTAAGCAGAGCTCCTTTCACTTGTCAGTAGTGAGTTGTATTCCATTTTGTCTAAAATGCAGTAATTACCCTTTTCAATTCTAATGCTGTTTTCCCAGCAACATGTAGTCCTTCCCCCCCTAGGCAGCACCTGTAAATTCCTAACAATCATGCTTTTTTATTGCATTAACCGGATTGTTAGTGAAAACTCTGAACAGAATTGAACCAAGAACAATCCTCTCTACTCAAGTAGTCTTCCACTTTTGCACTGAATTAGTGACAATTACTTCCTGAGTGTTGTGGTCCAGCCTGTTGTTCACCCACTCAGTAGCAGTATCTGTCCAGAGCTGTATGGACGATCAAGTTCCTCATGGCTGGGCAGCCAGAGTTAAAGATGACCTGGTGCTGGTCATGACCTCACAGTCCCATGGGGCTGGTGATGGGTCAGTCCATCAACAGCCCCCAACATGGCAACTGATTAACCGAGGCCAGGGCCAGACAGGGGGTCCAGCTGGGAGCAAAAGGAGATGGGGGCAAAGACAGAGGTGTAGACCAGCACTGCTGCAGCACTGCTGGGGCAGGGACTGGTGGCCCTGGGGGAGCTGAATGGGGTCCTGACCAGTGAAGATAGAGTCTGAGTGTGGCTGGAGGCATCTTGGCCTATTGATGCCACAGGGCCAACATGCATATAAGACTGTCCCATGAGAATGTCAAAGGTTTTACCAGAGTTGTGGTGTTTGACACCTACTGTGGTTTTGTTGCTTTCCCAAGACCTGCTATTGAAGGTGGTGGTTTGTTTTTTTTCAGTATGATGGTTGGCAGCCATAATTTTCATATGAGTAATCAATTTCCTTCTGCAAACTTAAGAACTTAATCCTGTTCTGAAGTGAAGTAGGGACCTCATGTTACTTTTTGTGACTCTTTCTTTTCAGACACCCACTCCTTTTTTTTTTTTGTCTTGGTACAATGCCACTAATAGTGATGGAATATTACATGACTATAAGCAGACATTATAGGTTTAATATTCTTTAGTAAGCTTTCATCACAGGAAGTGACCACAACTTATACTTCAGGTGAAAGGTAAACTGAAAGGTGGACTCCGTTCTAATGTATCTAAAGCATTTGAGTTAGTTACTATGGCAATCCCACCCATGTGATATTTAGTTTTGACTCACAGCTGCTGGAGTCTCTGGCATTGTTCCGGAATATTTTTTTTTTTTTTTTTACTATAATAAAAATGCTCAGACTATAAGCATTCTGCTTGAGGCATAAGCAGCAGCTTGAAAAGGAAAAGGTGCCTGCTGCTTAAGCAATATATTTTACTTTTAGGGTTTTTTTTAAGGGAAATGAAGTAAATGGCATCTGCCTCATCTTAACAATTTTCAACTTAGATTGCAAAAAGTACATTTAAAAAAATTCTAAGCTGCTGCAGTAATAGTGTATTTGTTTTTTCTTAGATTACAGACTTTGAGGGTCTTCACACAAATGCTTTTTCGTATAGAATAAATTGAGCGAGCCTATGTTTGAACACAGAGAGCCATTCTGTTCTGTGTGTGGAGCTCCTAAGGCGATGGGAATTCTGTACCAAAATAGAACGATCCTATCACCTGCCATCTGCAGAGTCCACAAAGCTCTTCTGCAGTTTTTCAAAGCTCCCTCAGACTTCTGCTTAAGACCCTTGCTCAAAAACATCTCCTCCTTTCATCCAGTTTGTACATCTACTTTGTCTACTACTCTTAGCCTATCTTACAGCAGTCTCTACTTAAATATAAGCAGATAATCTTTACCCCTGCCCCCGCTATTTTTAACTGTCTTTAATTCTACCTTTGTTTTATTTTCATCCCTTTGTTCTTCATGTCATTGCTTTAGGGTATTCTGATCTTGAAATAGTCTAACTAAAAAAATGGGGTGTGTACTTGTGGGAACAGAAGACCAAGAACTTCTAATGCAGCTGGTGATACCATTGTATTCTTAGAACATGAGAACAATTGCTGTGACATTATGTGGAGGATAAAATCTAATACGTCTGTAATGATCAGTTTAATCTTATTTGGAATCACTAATTTAACTTATGCATCACCATATGGATACTGTGTGATGTATCACAAGGAAGTCTTAACATTGTTTGTTAGCTTCGCCATGCACTAGTTATCAGAATATATTTCATCCTAAAATACTTCCACTCTCCCGCTATGCTTTTGGTGCAATATCCACTAAAAATACACTAAATTACTTCAGTTTACCAAAGCTAAATACTGTATTACTACATGTTACAGAGTAGAAACTTAACTGGGTTTCTGACATAACTATTCATTTTACTTGTCTGAAGAAAATCAGTTATAATTTGTCAGTTAATAGATCTTTTTCTAAATACACTTAATATGCATATTGCAGGTTTGGTTATGTAATCAGCAGCCTACTCATATTCTGATGGTTTATTGATAGCTTAAAGCATTTTAAGGAATATGATGATTTTTTCCTTGTTGCTCTACTTCCACTATGGAAATGTCAAGATCACAGTCAAAAGAAGGGACTGACAAAAAGAAGCTCCTTCCTGCTAGTCCCATTAAAAATTCTGCTTGGAAGCTTGGCAGAGCGAACTCACTGAGAAACTAACATACCTTGACAGTCCAGTTTTGATAAAATCATCTTAATGAGTACATATACCTTTTAATTCACATTACAAAATGCTACATGTTGTTATGTCCTGAAAAAAATTATTAGCTGCTACTTGGTTAGGGTACCAATAACTAGTCATCTTATTTGCTGTTTACTTGCTTTGCAACCTACGTGCTTCCAGGCTACATGTTGACTCCTCAAACCAACATTTGTTTAGCAAAAAAATCTTCTACTACAAAAGTGACAACTACATGTAGTGAAAGAACCTGTCTGTTCTACCTCTCTGTTAAATACTGCTTCTTTTTTGGATTATACTTTATCTTCCATTTCCACCACTTGTTTATGGTCAAACATATTGCCTTTGATGTAATTCTCCCTCATCTGTGCATGTAAATGGGTTTAAGAAGCCTGATAACATCAGAATTTTGTACATTGTTTGCAGTAATCTAAATCTGAAGTGAAATCCCGCTCTGTCTAATTTGTGCATAAGTTTCAAAAGCCTCATAAAGCATTTTTTCTTAAATATTTGGCCATTTTTCTTACCCAATCAACAGAAATAGGTTGGTAAATCTAAAGCTTCCAGAAGGAGAACTTAATGTCTGCTTTAGAAGTTTAAACTTGGACACTCAGATTCTATTGCTGAAGGTCTTTAAAAGTGAGTAATTCCTTCTATCAATAAATTAAGCAAATGTTTTAGGAAGCACTTAAGACACATAAGGCTTAGGCACATTAATCAATGTGAATTTGATTCATTCAAGGATTTTTTTCCCCAACTTTTCAATGACTCCGCCATGCTACCTACCCAGAACAATGCTGAACTTCAGGAGCAATATTCTCTACTATCTTCTAGATAATTTGGAATGTAATATCCTTCTTTCCTTATATTTCAATATTGGTTTATGCATCTTAAGAGAATCTTTTGGATATTTTTTCCAGTTCTCCCTTTAGATCTGTTTTTAGTTGAAGATATTCTCCACTATATAACAAATTTGGTTCTTTTGTTTTATAAGGATGACTTCCTGAGTGGTCCTGAAAATACCTGATTTTTAACATTAGTTTTCAACTTTTTTTCTTAAAAGGAGTCCCAATTTTAAGTCACCTCAAACTGAACATAAAAAATAAGGCTTTACAGATCCTCTCTGTAAATCTTAAAACTATAATTCCACTTCTTTTTTTTAAAGATTGTCCTAACACCTTTCTCACCCATTTCATTTTTTCTTCCATTTTGCATTTAATATTTTCCATATCTTTTCATTCTTCTCAAACTTCTCTTGACCTGATTTCCCTTTAAAACCATTATCTATTGTTTACCTCCTCTATCACTTAACTCATTCCACACCTGATTTACTTAAACACTGCTGTGCCTCTTAGCAAGAATTTGACTCATTATCTGTTCTGTATACCTTGCAGAAATACTAAGTTGTTTTTATTTAAAAAAAGGAATAAATATTAGCACATCCACAATTAGATTAAAACTACAGACTGGTAAGACTGCATTATAAAGAGAACAAAAAAAGAAAAAAAAAAAAGCTGTTTATACTTGTTATGGAATATTACCTAGTATGTTTTATTATTTTAGAAAACACCTGTCTGAAGACCTTGACTTCTGATACCAACATCTCGATGTTGGAAGTGTACTGCTGCTGTTTCACTGGTAAGGTATTACTTTAAGTATATTTTTGTTTAATACAGTTATGTTCACACATTCCTCTACATATTTAACTCTTCCTGTCAATTATTTTTTTCTTTTCTTTTTTGTTTTCTTTTTCTTTTAGTAGAAGCCAAGGAGTAGTAGTCAGCAGCTTAGAAATTCTCAAATCATGCAAATTGCAATGTAGGTAGAAATTAGGATTTTGCTTATAACTGGGGAGCTAGTACTAAATGCATTAATTATGTTATTCATATAGATAGGCTCCCCCAATCCCCCTTCAGGGGTGCTGATTTCAAGATACAGAAACCTCAACCTGTTTTTGAGAAATTCAGTTTGGTTACAGAAGCAGCATAGCTGCATTTATGTGGTTAGTCCAGACAGTGTTTAGTGCAAACAAGTCTCATCTCTTTAGGTAAATGTACTCTAAGCTGCTGTTAATGTTAGGTCTAGCTCTAAAACAACCCACAGCTGAGTCCTCTGTCTGTAAAACTCCCTTGTCCCCTTAAAATATTGCAAAAAGTTGGATATTAGAGTAATGGAAATAATGTAAGCAACATAAATAGGTATAAAAGATAAAATGGTTTAATTTTTTATTAAAATTCAGGGATATAATCAAAAGCAACAACACAGTTTATTTTTTAATATCAGCATTAGGGCTTATGTTTGCTGCTACAGGTCCTATAACATTTGTTTTACTGAGCTGGAAAAGTGAGCTATCTTGCTTTACAGTTGTTGGTGCTGTATGAACAAAAAATAAACTTTGAGCTTCCCAAGGCATTGCAGTAAAACAGCTAAATAAGGACAAGAATAAGTCCCAGGTTCAGAGGTTTGCCAAGACACATTGCATGTTGAAATTTCCACTCCATTTTTGTACCCACTCCATTCTGAAGAACATACAGATTGAATGCTGCAGCATCTTTTCCCGTCTGCTCCTTACCTGTAGCCTCCCTATAATCAGTTCCACACTCTCATGGATCCTTCCCTTCCATGAAGCATATAACCGCAGTCTTTAGACAGCAAAGACACAAAGATACATGCGAGAGCTTTGTTGGCACATTGCCTATGCTTGGAAGGCCAAAGACTATTTCACACATTGCAGGCTGCAGACATACAATACAGCCGTGGAGCATAGCAGGAGTATTTCTTATCTCACCCTAGCGTCTGCTTGTTCTAGTTTGAATTCCAGCAGCAAAACCAATTCCCAATGGAGTTTGTACTTCATTATATACCAACCCTGAGAGAAATAGACTGCAAGTTCAGCTTATTTGGCAAGGAAGTGATGTCTCCTTGAAAGACACCAAACTTGTGCAGATATACGGGTTGAATATTTTGCTTGCGCTTATACTTTACTAAATCTATACAAGTCACTGGATACATGTGAGCAATTTTATGGAAAAAAAAGTGCTTCCACAGGAAAAATGCTTACCCGTTTTTTTAAAGATATTTAAGGGTCTTAAGCATTGTTTAATTATGCTTTGAGAAGTTTTTGGGTTTTGAATAATATACAGGACTACCTCTGAAACACCTGTTACTGAACATCTTTGAGTGCTCTTTAATACATCTTTAATGAGAAATGACTCATTGATTTTAATTTGATTTCTTGAATTGAAAATTTTGTTAAAATAATGGCATTTTGAACACTGTGAGCAAGGTCTCTAATGGACTTACCTGCCTTTTTGAATCTTGCCCTTCAGTCAGATAAAGTCAATCACAAAAGTTTTGCCAAATTCCCTACATGCCCAAAAGCTAACAAACTTTTAGTATTAGAAAACCAGTAAAGGTCCCTAGAGCTCTACCACTAATGTCTAAGCATCTAGTCACCTATCCTACTTCAGTTTCAGGGTGTTCAAATTAAAATTCCTCATTTTGATGGATGAGGAAGAAAGAATTAAGGCAAAACAACTCCTGCACCTCCAGTTTATGTTCAGGTCTCTTGTTTTCAGAATAGATAACTTTAAACATCAGGTAATCCTAATAACAAAGGACTGGAAGCCACCTGTGATGCTTCTTAATATGTATATCACAACCCCAAAGTTATGGTTCTTCATGATTGTTCTCTAATTAGGTGACTTTGACTGCACAGTAGCCCAGCTTCAACAGGATGCACTTCAAAAGGATGTCTGTTCCAGAGGACTGGCATCATGGGATATGTCCAGACATCATCTTTTGGCCATAACTATGTTGGCTTCTAAGGTCCTGTTGGAGATTACTGTGTGCACTCTTGAACCCACTTCCATTCAAGCACACTGGTCTAGGAAAAGCCTGTTTTACACATTTAAATCAACTGTGTTAATTTGGTCTAATCTGAGTTTAGAGAGCAATTTTCATAAGATGCTGAAGCAATGAAATGGGTCAGCAACGTAATCAGGGAGCAAAGGCCACTGGAGGCATGGTAAGCTATAGCTGTACCTCAACTTTGCCTTGGTGTGACCATTAGTTAAGAGTAATACAAAATTAGAAACAATCTATGCTTTCTTCAAAGCCTTATATCAATTTTTGAAAAAGCTTATATGCAGGGAATTAGGCAATGACCCATTTCGTAGTTTGACAGTTTCATCCTCCTGTGCAAATACCTAATCGTACTTCCCCAGCTTTGACACTCCACTAGAACTAGTTCAGAACGTTACAAGAGTTTTGTTAGAGAACATGAGCCTTAGATATTACTTTCTTCCAGAGCTGTAGAGTCCCTCACAAAACGAGAACTTTGTATTTTTCTGATCTTCTCTGTGTTGAGGAAAAGGAAAAAAAAACCCAACAAACCCATGAAAAATTTTAGTTTAGTGCAAAGACTGTATTTTGGAATGCTGATTCTCAAGAGCTAGTTCAGTTTGTTATTAGTTTCTATATCCAACACCAGCACCAAATAGGCGCACTTATGTATATTTGTAAAAGAAGTACATCTTTTTTTTTCCTTGACTGTAAAAATTCTATATTAAAATATCAAACATGAATGTTTGGGGATGGAGGAGCTTACATTGTAATGCAGCAGTATTTTGCCTTATTACTAATTCTGATTATTGCTTTGATCTAAGCCCTACCTCTGCCCTCCAATTCATCAATAGCCTACTCTTCAGCTGCTGGGAAGAGACAGCCATCTCGATAGTCTGACAGTTCTCTCTCAGTGACAATATTTCCCTTTTGGAGTACTGCTTCTCATCTGCCTCTCTGGCTCGCTCAATAATCATACACAATAGCATCATGTAAAACATTTTACTTTGGTTATCTTCTGTTCATATTGCAAAGCTCTGGGGAGAAGATTACCCATCTTTTATTGACTAAGTAGCAGAGTCCTTATATACCAGAGATCATTATTTGAATTCTTTCTCCACCAGCTCTGAAGAATACTACTCTCACTTGCAATCAAACATCCATATTTCTGGGAGTTTTTAATTTTTTTTTAATTCCTTGCTGGAAAGCTGTTTCATGGCTCTTTATTATAAATTGCCAGACTGTACTTTCAAACTGAAAATACATACGAATAATGTTAGGAAACTAGAATGAATTCCAGCACAAAAATCCCCCACCTCTGCAGTTTCTCAAGGTTGGTGGATTTTTGTATAATAATCTTTTTTTAAAGTCATGTATTTTTTATGAGTCTGAAACACACCGATTCCAATAAGTCTTTGGGCTATAGAAATAGAAAAGAAACAGGATGCAATGTTGCATATCATAATATATGAAGCAATCATTCAAATGTAGCTTGAAGTAAGTCAATAAACCTCTACTGTACTGAGGCAACTGAAGTGTAGGATATTCATGCAAAAGATGTTTATTCAGTACATTTGAAGACCATTTTTTTTTCTAGTTTTCAAAATGTGCCTGAAATGTATTCCTAATTCCTTGCAACTAAACCAGTAACAATGTGGTAGGTGTGTTAAATGGTAGTGAGAAAAACAGAGCATGGACAGCTTTTTGTTTTGCATTTCTTAGAAGACTAGGCAAATTCCTGTGAATACCAAATTCTGCATTTTTTTTTAGTCTCCTTTGTAATAGGGAAGGTTATTCCAGCTATGGGTGTGCAGCTCCGTGTGTTTTAAAGAACAGAGAAAGGGTTAGAGAATCTGTTTGTTCTTCACAGAATCTGAGGATTTTTAGGCAGCTAAGTCTATGTTTCAGAGTCCCTGGAAAATCTTATGTGCTTACTAATAAATGTTGATGTTACACAATATAAACCACACATCTTGACAACCTTTCAATGGACCATGGGTAGGTTAAAGTACTTCAAGACATTAAGGGGTGCTGTTTGGACAGAGCAGACTGAGATGGGCAGACTGAGGGTCTATTCAGTGCAGGATGGGGAAGATGAGGCCCAGGATGGCAGTGCTGATTGCATTTACCAGAAGCTACCCCAAGGGAAAGAAATGGCAACTTCTTGTGACAGCTAACAGTGCAGAGGAAGTTGGCCTCAGGGGTGGGATCTGAGTCTAGAAATGGACTTAGGAGGAAAATCTTTTCTCAGTGAAGGAGCAGGAACATGACCTTGGCAAAGGCCACATTGTGTGCACAGCAAGGATTCAGCAAATTCATGCACTCAGCGGCAATCCTGGCATACAGATGACACGTACCACATCCTCTCGCGTGATGGACACCCTCTTGTCACAACCAAATTCAGAAAATTAAGTGGGGGTTTTTTGTTGTTTTTTTGGGGGTTTTTTTTGTTTGTTTGTTTGTTTGTTTTTGTTGGGTTTTTTTGTTTTTTTTTTTTTTTTGTGGGGCTGTCTTTCATCTATCTGCCAGGTTGTAATGAGGAAACTATACTGATGTCAGTCGATGTTAAGGCCAGTCCCTTGCATAACCTGGGGCACAGAAGTCTGCTTGGCAGGAAAATGTCTCCATCTGCTGCTGCTGAAAGTACTTCTTTTCAGTGTGTGGCAGTGATCCATAAAGGCAGTTAGTCTATTTTATAGAAGGTGATACTTAACCAAATCAGAGGAATGAGATTCTCAAACCTCCTTATCTAAGCTGTGACATAAAAGCAATTAAGCAAGGTCTGATCACACTGTTACAGCAAAGACTATGCAAATACCTCCAACTACCTTGAGGTAATGTGGGAAAAGTGATGGGGATGAACACTTTTCCCCATCTCTTCTCCCCAGACCCACCTAATAATGCAGGGTCCAGTGTGGCTCAGAACAATGAGTACTTCGTACTCACACCAAAAGGGCTGTGATGCAAAATGGAAAAGGCATAGAATTAATCTAAAATATCTTAGCTGTTACATTTATTTGCCTGGAAGAGAGAAAAAATGGTTTCATTATGCTGCTCTCTAGGTTATAAGAGCAGCCATTCATTCAGGAAGAGAGAAACAATGCATTATGATTTTTCTGATAAAGCCAGCATGAGTCAGATTTCAAACATTAAGTAAAAAATACTTATCTCATGCTGATCATAATCAGTCTCCAAAGTAAAAATGACAATGGGAAATCAATATACATCTCTACTCATCTGTATTCTGTGGGCAAAGAAAAAGGGCCATGTAATTGAATAAAACACTTACTATGAATTCTTTATTCAGCTTTCATAGCCAGGACTGAAGTCCCTCCATCAGTTATCATTATATAACCTACTTTACATATTGGGGCCACAAAAAATTGTGTATTGGTAATTCATGGAGAGGTTTCAGGTTTTCCTCAAGGCAGAAACTTACTTCCAATTATTTCCTGCTTTCAGAGGTGCAATGCTCTTCTAGGAATCTCTGCAAGGGGTTTGTGCAGGGCTAAGGCTCAAAAGGGAGAAATAGCAGTAAGACTTTTAGAACCTGAATTAATGGAATAACTGCAAATGAATTTTATACCAGTGTAACATTTACTTCTTGTGAACTTAAAAACAGGCTAGAATGCTCTTCATTGTGCTACTTCTTTTAAAAAGTGTAGAAAACAAACAAACCAATTGTTTTTATAAAATCCAACTTTATAACACTCCATGACTGTTTCAGAGAACATTCTGACAAACAGAATGCAAGGGACCAGGGGCAATTTAATTATAATTTTGTACGTATGGAGGTTCACCAGATGGCAAATATCTTTGCTGCAAGAAGAAATCCTTGAAGACAGGGAATATACAAAGTTCAGATGGTAGTTTTTATATGTCTGATGTTAAGTAGAACTGGAGCTAATGACAAATGACCTGGTAAGAAAGACTCAAAGGTGGATAGGACTTAGTCATAGGTTGGGCCTCTTAATTACCTTCATGTTTATGCTTCTGACTAATGCATTGTTAATTCTAGCAAGGGTGTTCACACTTCAAGGGTGGCATATGAGTGCATTTAGATAATGCCAATAATAACTTGTTTTTACAAGGCTGAGAATCCTCTAAACATCTGTCAGAAGTTTAGTTGTTTTTCTTCTGCTAGAGAAAAATACTTTCCTGGAATTATATCTTGTCTTGGATAATGCCATCCTATTTTCCATTACATCATCATAATAACTCTACAGTGTGAGTCAGGGTACAGAGTTTTAGAATCTTACCTGTGTTAGACTTAGGTTCTCTCTGAAGTTCCACGTAGCACTCCAAGACACCTACTTTTTGGATTTATACTGAATTTGTTAGGTACCCTTATCTTTAGCTTGAGTGTTCCTGCTGCACTTAAGTTTAACTGCTTACATTTGTTCAAAGCATCTCTTCTAGGAAATAAAGCACTAATATTCCAGCAGTGATTCATGGGGAGGTATATAAACACACTTAGGAATCTGAACTCTATCCCTAGCAAAGCCACAAAAGGAAATAGGTATACAGGACTGTGATCAGCTGCATGTGACATTGGTTGTTGGGGGCACTACCTATTTTTTGTGCAGTCGCTTAGTAGCTAAATTATTTGTCTAGGAAATAAAAAGCCATCATGTCTATTTTCTTCTCATTCTGAATATTAGAAAGACTGCAATGCAGTTATGCAGTGGGGTGTCCTAGTCACAGCCCTTGCCATCCTTCAGGAGATTCTTCACAGCAGCCGAGGCACGCAGTGAGAAGATGGCAAAACTGTGTTATACACTTTACTCTCTGTAAATTTTATTCTGAGCTAGTGTGGATGTAATGTAAAATACATATATTGCTGCATAAAATATAAGCATGTATAGGTGGGCAGTTATAGAAGGACTTGCTGAAGAAATTTGGGTACCAGGCCCCTGGAGGAGTGATGTCATTTAGGCATCCGCATTCAGTAATGGTGGTGTCATGTACCTTCTCCCTCTTGCATCATGTGACATTCTTAATTCTCTGTGTATCCCAAAGTTTTTGCACAGTTATAAGGGAGGCAAGCAAACAAGCAAATGCATGAAAGATGGGCAGAACTAGCCAATAATACATGAGCAAAGCTGCTCCTACTGAATTTCTATCTAGTGTCTTGATTCATATGCTAACTTTTACTGTATCTTGATTTCTCAGTTGGTTTTATCCAGGTCCAGCCACTAGTGAATTGTCCCTCTTCTTCTCCAGGTTCAGCCCTAGATGAAGCTGTGTAGAGGCATGATGGCTGTAAATGCAGGAACTCACCATTGCATTGCTGGAGATTGCCGATCAGAAACTCCCGCGCTGTGTCTATTCATGTAAGTGTGGGTCCAGGGGCAGTAAAGATGTATTCACTGGGGCATGAGTGGAGCTCACTAGTTCCAGACAGCACCATGCTACCATAATTGTGCTGTTTACAGGCCTGAACTGGTACAGTAGTGTGTCATGGTAGGTTCGCACTAGTTTGCATTCCCTATGTTCTCGTTGAAAAAGCCTGAAAAAGTATAGAAGCAAGGTTTCATGTTCATATCTGTGAGTGCATTTCAGTATCGGAGAAAATAAGAAAATTATTCTGGCTACATCTACACTATAATTAGAAAAAAATAATAATATGTATTTCATTCAAACTGGCCCTGACACTAGTATGCTGAAAGCACAAAAGAACAGTCTTCAGCCCTAGCAGCACAAGGCTATATGGAGCCAGGGGTGTGATCTTAGGGGCTAAATCTGTGCTAGTTTTTAGGTTTTTAATCTCTAAGCTAACTAAACTGAAGTACATACATATTTCTGTGGGCTTCAGCCACATACCTGATTGCAGAGTAGATATATCTTGAAAATAGGAGGCCCTGCTACACTTACCAGGACATTGGGTTGCACTAGAAAGACAGTTATATCAGCTTTATGGTATTTGCTCTGAAAGCAATGGAGATCCAAAGTCTATTTTTAAAATAATACATTTGTTATAGTTTTGTTGGTTGCCTGCAATGAATTAGTTAAATTGGTAAACAATTTAGAACTAGATCTCATAAAAACATATCTTTGCTTATCCTGGCTTGCTCCAAACAGAGTACTTTCTGATATACTCTAGACTCCTCTTTCCAAGAATATTAAAGCTGAGTGAAAAGAAATAAATTAGGCCTCCAACCACCCGAGGTGGAGTGGAGAATTATTATTTGTCTACTATACCTAATCTTTTTATTAACATCCCCAGTCTTATATGGTCTGCCTGTAATTTTTCTCCACGGAAACCCAGAAAGATATACTGCCTTAGACCTTTCTTCTGTCCAGGTGAATGGAGGGTCAGTCCCTAACGTTCTGTATTAACTTGCTGACACTACCACAGTGGAGTTAGGGGTGCTGTTGAACTGGTTCGTCCTAGGAGACTTGTAATGAGGAAAGCTGAAAGTTGCAAAGCCTTTATTACTGAGTTTCAATCAAGTAATTGTGGACTTGATGACACATTTATAGCGATACCAATGCGTATCAACACACCAGCATCAGAATATAAGAGAAATAACTAGAATACCTTCTGAAATAAACAGGCTTGTCTGACACATGATGTAAATGTTGGCAAGCTCTATGGCAGTGCTTGGAAAGAAGGTAACCTTCAATCATAGAATCACAGAATACCAGGTTGGAAGGGACCTCAAGGATCATCTGGTCAAAACTTTCTTGGCAAAAGCACAATCCAGACAAGATGGCCCAGCAGCCCGTCCAGCTGAATCTTAAAAGTGTCCAGGGTTGGGGAGTCCAGCACTTCCCTGGGGAGATTATTCCAATGGCTGATTGTTCTCATTGTGAAAAATTTTCCTCTTGTGTCCAATTGGAATCTCCTCAGGAATAACTTGTGCCCATTACCCCTCATCTTTCCCTTGTGACTCCTTGTAAAAGGGGAGTCTCCATCTTCTTTGTAGCCACCCTTTAAATACTGGAACATGGAGATAAGGTCTCTCCTAAGCCTTCTTTTCCGAAGGCTGAACAAACCCAGTACTCTCAGCCTTTCCTCATGTGGCTTCCCAGCCCTTTGATCATCTTTGTAGCTCTTCTCTGGACCCTCTCCAGCCTGTCCACATCTTTTTTGCATAGCAGGGAGCAAAACTGACCACGGTATTCTGGGAGTGGTCTGACAAGCACTGAGTAGAGTGAGATAATGAGTTCTCTATCTCTGCTGGTGATGCCCTTGTTGGTGCAGCCCTGCATCCTGTTGGCTTTCTTTGCCACAGCAGCACACTGTCCACTCATATTGAGCTTGTAAACAAAACACAACTTTCTTCTTAGTTTTTAAATGCTTGTGGGTACTCTTAAACAGCTCTCTTTACTGTGCACTGTCTCCCTCTCTTTTTTAACTAGCAATCTTTGTTGAAATACAGTAAAGTGGGTTTTTTTAACAGAACTGCAGAACACTGGAAGCTGGGGACAGCTGGAGTGTGTGGGATGTGGCATGCTATTTATTCTTCTCACTCTGAGAAAGCAGCAGATGGGTGACTACTTTATTAAATCAAGAGTCCATGTATGGTATATTCCAGATGTTGACCACATGATATGCTCTGCTATGGCATGAAGAACCTATTGTTGTGTGCTCACTTTTAAAAAATCTGGTTCACAAGTGCTCATTCTACCAAACTGCTGAGCTGCTGATTCACATTTGTCTTGTTCTACTGATGGAATAGGGAGGATGGGCTTTAAAAAGGAAGAAAACAACTGCTGAGAGCTTTTCATATAATTTTAAGTACTTTCTGCAGCATTTATAAACATAGAACAGAACTTGCAGTCACTTTATTTCAAGTGCAATGGTGTATGCTTTAATGGTACAGTGTGTTTATAAATACATCAGCATTTAAAGAAGCAGCAATATGGCACCTATAAGAACAAGAGGGGGAGAGAACATTTTCAAGACTTTATTAAGCAAAGGATATAAAAAAGAAACAGCTATTGGATGGGCAGCTGATCAATAGTGGAAGAATAAACCTCAATCTAGGAGGCATTAGTGATTGGACCTCGATAACCACAAGGCCAATACTGAGTCATGACAAGCCCCAGCCAGGCCAAAACTGAGTCTTGCCCAGCTGTTTTGGTTATCCATAATCAACATATGGAGACCTCAGCAGAACTGCTCCACCTGCTTAGGTGCGGGTGTGCAGACACACTGTGGCATGAAGGCTGGAGTTATGTTGTACAAGTAATTGATATCTTGTTTTGTTTGCTAAGAAGAAAAAAACAGCTGACCATTTCACAGGTGAAGGAAAACGGTTTCATTTTCTTTAGGATATGTAAAGCAAAGGTTTGAAAACTTATGGTATTTCCAAAGAGGCAGACCAAGTGAGTCTAAGCAGCAAAGCTTCTTGTAGCCCAGAAGACTCCACGTGGCTCCACACAGTGCAGAGCATTATGAGGGATGTATTTCCACTCAACCAAAGAAGTACCTGAGACCTACGGTTATTTGAATCTGGCACAGGTTGTCCCTTTACATGAAGGCTGCAGAGGAATGGTATAAAATAAAACTAATTCCCTTTCCATCTTTCTCAGCACCATGAGGAATGAGCAGATACCCAGACTGGGGCTGTTAGAGCTCTCCACTCCACGACGGTCAGATAATAAAGCCGAGTGCTCACTGAAGCAGGTATGAGCCATTTCCTGTTCCAGCTACACCATGGGACAGAGCCATCCAACAAAACTTGTAGAAGTTTCTACACAAAGAAACAGGTACTCAGGGTGGGTGCAGACTTGATTTTACAAGTACATCTGTTCTGTTTATTTTTGCTTCTTTGCAGTATTATCAACTTCTGCTCCATATGGATGATCCATATTGTGCCTTGGTGAAATGATACCACATTATGCTTTTATGCTTTTATCATCAAACACTACTCATGAAAAAATCACCAGGTTTGCCTAGGTTCATCTGTTCAATTTATTTTCCCAAAACTTTATTTTGAATAAAACACCTACGGTAAATGTGATTTATGTAAATGAATAAAACAAAACAGTTATATAAGCTTTTTGAATCATTCAGATCCTTTCTGTTGCTGTTAAACCATATGAAATACTCTACCAGCATATTTTCTTTGGGCTATTTCATCTCTAAAGTCTTACGGCTAAATATATGAAATAATAGGATATGTACAAAGGCTTTCATTTGGATTTTATTTCCATTCTCTATGCCAATCTTTTCAGACAAAGCAGCTCTAATATTTCAAAGAGAGTTTTACTTATGAGTTTTTCCAGTCTCTTTCCAAATGCCTGTTGTAATCTTTCCCTTCCCATCTTGGAAGTGGACTTTCTTTTCATCTTTTCCTTTTTCTTCTGTGTTTTCCCCCTTCCAGACCTCAAGTCAGAGGAAACAGGCCAAAAAAAAAAAAAAAAAAAATTAGAAAAATAAGTCTTATAACTTTAAAGAAGAAGCTTGGTAAAATTTTAGTCCTGTGTTGCTATTTCCTCTGTGTTCTTTCCCCACCCCAGGCTCAACCTTGCAGTCCCCTGGCAAATCTTCCATTCCTAGTGACCCCAAGGATGTTCAGGGCAGTGAGGAGATCCGTACGGGGTCACTGGTATTTGTTCTTGTTGCATCTGGAATAAGAGTAAAATAAGAAAAGTATTACCAAAGAAAATTGAAAAAAGGAAAAAAGAGAAACTAAACGATGTCAGCTGTGCAACCTGGACAGCTAGAATATCTTCTGCAGTTTCTGCTGGAATTCTGCTCCCTGTACAAGTCAGCACAGCCATGCGAGCCCTGCTCAGCTTGCTCCCGGAGCCTGTCTGAGGGCAAAGGGTGACGCGCTTGCTCCATCAGGCGACTCTCATGTCAGGGCCCTGAGGCCCTGCTTGGCCTGCTCCAATCTGGCCTCAGGCCCTGCTGAACCTCAGCCTGTCCCATCCCAATGCCCCAGGCTGCCCCTGGTGTCCCCCCACCCCAGCCCCTGGGGAGCCACAGGCCCCTGCTATGCCTTGACATTCTCTATGGCATCCAGCTAGGTCCAAAGGCTGCCTGAAAAAGAAGCAAGGCGAGCTGAGGCTTCCTTTCTCCATTTCTCACAGGAGAGTGCTGGTCTGGTGGTTCCACTCACCCTTATGCTGTGCTGGACTCCCAGTCCCAGCAGGTTTGTTAATGTGTCTCCTACTGTTGGCATGTCATGTAAGGACATATGTGAACATAACCCGACAAAAATCTGGACCCAAACAGACAGACAAGAACCAACTACTGGGACTTGGGATTTCAAATGATACTCTTGCCTTGGAGCATCCAGCCTTGCCCAGATGATACCTGTCCTTACACATAAAGATTCTTTCTCTGATTTTTGAGGGATGGCATCTTTTACTAAATAAACAGCTTCTCTGACTCATCTTTGTCACACTCATATCCATCTTCTACAAAATGACTGCCACTTACTTCTTAACCACTCTTACAAAACCCGGTCTGCTAGGATAGCTGATACTACTAAAACCACTGTAAACGGAGAATGGAGCCGGTCAACTGCACATGTTGCAGTCAAAGTCAGATTTAAAGAAGACAGCAACAAGATATTGTTCCTGTCCAAACATGTCTTTGAACTGATTCTAACTTAGCAGTCAGGCAATCCTGGCTTCAAACCCTTTTGGCTGGTTTAGACTTTAGGCCTATTCTGTCCCAGCAGAGTAGCCCTGCCCTGACTTTACCGTGGTGCTGGTTTTCTAAACACAGAGACTGTACAGCTTTAGCAACATCACCTCACTATCGTATGGTATGATGCCAGCTGTCATCAAAGGTGGATGAAGTTATTGTGGTCTAGCAGCTCACATGGAATTATTCCATGCAGAAAAGAAATAAACTATACTTGTGCAACCAGTTTTTTTTAAAGTGTTTCTGCATTAGGCAGTGTAGTGGTATAAGTATTTCATTTTTTTTAAATCACAGAAATCAACCAAGCCTGTATGTTGACAGGTTATGTTTCCCTGGAGCCTTCAACTGCACTTGAATAAGGAAAACATTTTTTTCATCAGTCTCATGATGGTATTTAGAGGGGCCAAACCCACTTCTATCCATAGAATAGTGTTGACAATATATTTCATTGTTTTGGGTTATATTTTCTGTCAGTAGAAGTGTATTGGTGGCATGGGGAGAAAGAAAATTAATTTGTACATGTTTAGTGAGAGAGAAGATAAAAAGAGAAAAGACAGCAGGGCTATGTTTTTATCTATCCACATTATTTTTTGTATTATAGTATCAACAATGTTTATCTTTAAAAAGAATAACAGGTCTCATTGTAAAGCCAAAAATAATTAAGTATATAGAAATGGTGTAATTGGGATTTTCTGTTCACATTGTCTCATTCTGCAATAGTAGGGAAATATTGTGTGACTTTTAAATTTAGCAGAAGCAAGGAATGGATTAAGAAATCACCTTTTCTCACAGAATATGTAGAGCCTGTGAAGCTCTCTGACAGATGGTATTGCAGAGGTTATCTGGATTTGGAAATGGAAGAAGTAGTTCAGTAACAAAAACATCGACCGTTTAAAAATATATGTTTACCATAACTGAATTTGGAAATATGTTCCTTTTAGTTCCATGGTATTGGCCAGCCCATAACTAATATGCCCAGAGGAATTATTTGTTAGAACTATCAGTTTTCCTATTTCTGGAAGCATCTGCTAACTGCTTAACCAAACTAAGCAAGATGGCAAATCATATATAGTGAAAATCTATTGAATCAAATGGGTAAAGTTGAAATCAAAGTAGAAAGGAACAGAGTAATGGAATGGAGTGATGGAATGATAGAATGAAAAGGTAAAGGAGAGAAGGAAGGGAAAGAAAAACCATGTTTTACTAGCAGGATCTGACAGCTGTCAGACACTATCAGAGCTTTAAGTAGAAGTGAAATCATAGGCATGAGTGCGCTTGTGTATGTCACCCTTTTAATACCAATGTTGGAGACTGTGTAGAGATGCTAGGCTCTGATATGGCTGAAGGTACTAATATTTAATATTTACTCTAGTTGCTCAAGACTTCATTTTGGTGGGTCTCCTTTCCATTATGAAATAAAGGAGACCATTTATTCTGTTTTGGTTTGTTGTTTTTTTTTAACACATCTGCTATCACAACAAAATTGCTACTCTTAAACCTTGTCTCCAAACTACTTTGTTTTCTCCTTTGATCATGTGCTGTAGGCTGGCTAGTGTGCCTGTATGGACAATGTGCTGCAAAGTAGTGGTTCTGCTGGTTTGGGGCATTATGAAGGCTGGAAGGAATTCATTTTAATGTGATGTGTTTTGCTAGGACCAGGTGTAGATGAAAAATCAGTCTTGTGTGGTCTGTATATTACATGGGAAAAGTCTGAGAGGCCTTAAAACAGGTGGTTGACAGATGCATGTACAAGGATGATCATGAACAGACACTTACTGGAGCTCCTTTGCCATAAGGAATTACATTATCCACTGCTGGTCAAGGTTGGCAGAGCATTATCTTCTTTAACTGTTCAAGGGGAATGAACAGATGTGGTGTAGCTCTGTACAGCTTCTTCCAGCCTAAAATGGCAAACCTCTTCATTGTAGTTTGGGGTGGTGTCCTGTTCTGCTGTTGAAAGACACCCTTTACCCTTTTCTTGGGGGAAAAAAAATCCAAACTGTCAGTACATAAAAGTATTTCAACTGGTAACAGTACGTAAAAGTATTTCAACTGGTAACCTGTAATAAACTGTAGAGATGTGTATGTACATACATATTTATGCCCCAAATAGCTGGTTTTACTTTTTACTCACTTCTAATGGTACTATTTTTTATATATGTATATAGAAGTGCATGCACTGATATTGAAAAACACATGTATTTTGGGCAACATAACTATGTGGAAAGCAAAGAAAACTTTCTCAATAGAAAAATGATGCTATCTGTTCTTTCCTCGCATATTGCTCTTTTTCCACTTCCTTGTCTTCCCTCTGACTCAGCCTACAGTCCTGTCACATTCAATCCACTGAACACAACTTGGATAACTTGCTCTCTAATGCTAGTGCTATAACTTATACATTAAAGTATCTTCATATCATAGCTTTTATTCAGCCCATTATCCTAAAAACAGGTGCATTTCCTTTAATTAGTCCTTCTTGCATTTAATTAACAGGGATTTTGAGTGAGAGGGAGATTAATCTCCTGTGTGGCAACTTTTGGGTATCCCACACACCAAAGCCTTGCACAAAAATGTTCTGTTAGAAAGCCTCTTCTCCAGCTGTAACCTACTGCATATTCTCTTCTGTTTCAAGTCCCGGTAATGTAGACAAGAAGGTGAGTGATCTGAACCTGCCAATGTTCTTTTCATGAGATATTAGATTCCTTTACCCATCACTTCATACCATTTTCCTTTCTACTGATTTTTAACTTTAACCTTTTGTTTGGGGTTTCCCCACCCCCACACCCCACCCCCCGACCCTGCCTATAATGACTCACTTTTTGCTGTATTTTTAATGCAATTTTAATGGTCTTTTAGCTCTCCAGCTGGTTACCCTATGGAAATATCTTCTTCCCCTGCGTCTGAATACTGGAAAAAAGCAAATGTGACTCCTATGTTCAAGAAGGGCAAGAAGGAGGACCCAGGGAACCAAAAGACAGACATCTTACCTCAATCCTTGGGAAGGTGATAGAGCAGCTAATTCTGGAAACTATTTCTAGTATGTTAAGGACTGAACATCTGCAAACACTTTGTTACTGTGAGGGTGACTGAACACTGGCATAGGTTGTCCAGAGAGGTTGTGGAGGCTCCATCCTTGGACATAGTCAAAAACTGTCTGGACACAGACCTGGGCAACCAGCTATACATGGCCCTGCTTGAGCAGAAGGGTTAAACCAGGTGACTCCTGGCCCCTTCCAATCTTACAGAGGTCTCTTCCCACCTTAGTCATTCTGTGATTCTCTGGTTTTGTGAAAGAAAAAAATTGGAGAATTAGTAATCATTACCTTGATGATTTCTCATTGATGTTGAATATGCATTAGGAAATTAAAGTTCTCTCCTTATGCCCACTCTTATTTGTAAAGAAAAAAAAAAAGTGCATTTGGAAAATATTCAAGAGCAAATTGTGTGAAGCAGTATTTCCTTCTTGGATTGTTTTATAGCCTGTCAAGATTAAAATTTTAAAATAATCTAGACTGACCTGCCCTAGGATCCCAGACTTCCTTGCATTATATCATAAAATAATAACATCAAAGAATAAATCAGGTTGGAAGGGCCCTAAGGAGGTTTCTAGTCTAACCACCTGCTCAAAGCAAGGTCAGCTATGAGATTAGACCAGGTTCTTTAGGGGTTGAAAACTTCCAAGAATAGAGACAATCTGCCCCAATGGCATGCTGTCCTCATGGGTTCTCTTTCATATGAAGGAAAAGCATCTCTCAGAAAATACCCTATTTTGATTTCAAATGCTCCAGAAATTGAAACTCTACCACAGACCTCCATCAGTTGTTTCAAGGGTTAATTACTTTTATTAGTAAAAAGAGTTCTGCATTTCACCTCTAAATTTGTCTCCTTTTAATTGCCACTCATTACATCTTTGTATATTACTGTGTATCAGTTTAAAAAGCTCTTTGATGTCATACTCCTTTTCTTCATATGTGTGTACTCATGAACTGTTGACTACTTCTCTCCCTTTGTTAAAGCAAACAGATTGATCTCTTTAGGTCTTTCACTATAAGATCTGGGTTTAGGTTTTTATCTTGACAGAAGTTCTTCTCTAAACCTCCTCCAGTTTATCACCTTTGTTGAACTGTGGACACCTGAAATAAACAGAATTTTCCATAAACAATCATATACCACTTCCAGTTATACAGTTAACAACGCTATTCTCCTACTCAATAGCTCCTATTTAAACACAGTAATTTGATAAACTTCCCTGGTCACATGTTAACCAATTGCTACTATTCAGTTATCAATTTCACCTCTAGTTAAAATGGAGCATCCTTTGCTGGCTCTGTGTATCAATCCTTCACAAAAAGAAAGCCACAAGAAACTTAAACATTTTTTTTCTAAAATTCCAAAGAGTTCTTCTGAGTTCTGAGACTTCAGCTGGGCCTACGTTTTTTCATGCAGTGCATGAGGGAAATGATGTGGTGCTGCCTTCTAACCATACGATGGGGTGGGTCATAGTCAGGACTTGAGCAAGAGGTAGCTTGTTCCAGCTTCCCAGAGGGACAGCTAGGCAGGATCAGATCAAATTGCCTCTAGATGTCAGTACTGTTCCATAAAAATACTACCCGGACTGCATTTTGTGGGGCTGTAAATAAGGCAAACTGCAGAAAGAAGTTTGGAAAACTTATGTTTGAGCTTCACCTGTAAAGATGCCCTTTCTCATTGGTCTGCAAATTGCATTCACATGGCATCCCTTCAGGCTCCACGGCTATGCAAGTCATCCTCCTCTGCATCTTTCTATTTGAATTCATCATTGCTTTAGTCTACGCAGTCTTCTAAATTAGTCATCTGTTATTGTGCTGCAAATATGCAGCATCAGCATCTTTTGGCTTAAATTGATTTACAGTTAGAAGCCATTCACTAACTACATTTTACATTTGCCAAATGGAAAAAGATGAGATTAGGGATTGATGTGCCACTTAGATTTTCCTTTCTCTGCAATATGAACCTTTCAGATCAATACAGCTGGACAATAAGGAAAGCAGGGGTCAAGTGTCTTTTTGATACAGGTATGTTGAAAAGGAGAATTTAAATCAGAAAAGACATTTGCAGGCCAGTCTTTTCTGGATGATAAAAAGTGCTTGATATCTCCATTCATCAGAACCCTTATTGATTTCTAAAAAGTGAACTCATCAGCCCATGCTTTTTCGATCTCAGAGGAGATATAGTTTTATTTAATGTGGCCTCTGTATTCCTCACATTGCAAGGCAGGGCCATGTGCATGTGTGTGTGCACACTTTCCCCCCAACATTTCAAACACTTGACAGCTGGGTGAAGTTTTCCTTCCGCCCAGAGAAGGACTTTTTACGTTTCATAATGGATTGCCAGTGCTGCCAGGGCTATTTTCTCTCCAGCTGTGAGAGTGGCTTTTTAAAATGACTCACAAAAGCTGCTAGCCAGCTGCTTCACCTCAGACTTCACAAGGGGCCTGCATTCTAAACAGGGATAGTGCTGACTTACTTTAGAAGGGCTCATTTATTTGGATGTTGCAGATGTATTCTGCACACAACAGTTGATCCTAAAGAGACCTCCATTCAGGCAGGTGAGTCATGGTCTTACATCACTGCAGGTGTTGACTCCGCGTTAATGTTGTGAAGAGGAAACATCCCATGTGTTAGTCAGTCATTCTTGGAGCCCTTCCAGAAAGCACACAAAGCAACGTATGCATGATATGCTAATTTGTAGCTACTGTATGTACTATACATCTTAAGACATCTGTAAAAATCAGTGCTTACATGGCTATTAAAACATGAATGGTGTTCATGATGTCCGAAATGGAAAAAATACTAATCTGGTTGGTATTTATGTGGAAACTGGTCTTAAATCAAATCATAGAATTATAGTGATTAGAAATAGCAAAGACCTTAATGTCATTCAGTTTTCTTTTATACCAGCTCAGAAGTGTTCCCTGCAGCATTTTGCTAGCTTTTATGGGCTGAGGAAAATAAATATTGTCATCAATAGTCTGGGATCAGCTAGTGCTCTCTGATTTGGTGTCAGGCAAGACAGGCTTTCAGATTTAGACTTGAGGTCAATGATCATGGTTTTACTTCTTGAAAGCATAAATATTTCTACCACAAAAGCTGAACTTTTTTAAAAGGCAGAGTTTGCTTAAACTCTGTTTTCAACTAGTTCGAGAACTAGTATCTCACCATTATAAATCACTGTTCATTAGGCATACTCTGCGAAACTCAACCCATGTTCCCACTTTTCCCTTTTTTATTAGAATTGTAGATACATGTGGTTTGAGATGGCTCCAACTCACATGATATAAACCTAAACAACAGAGGAAGTCAGTAGTACTTACAAAATGGTATTCTGCCCAATTTTCAATGTCAGTTCGATGACACAGTACAGCACGGAATAAAAACCTTCCTTGGTCTTGAAAGCACCAACTGCTACTCAAAAACAATTCAACTATGGGAATGTTTGCCCAGACCAGTGCAGACAAGCCTGAGCTCCCTTGCTGCAAGCAGTCTGGACAGATGCCGATTCCAGCCTGGAATCCACGTAGTCATGCTATCCACCTGGCTAATGCATCCTCCCTCGCACTATTCTGCTGAATAATTTTTCACGGTTTTCTAGCTCTTTAGGTCACGTAGGAGGACATACCAGCTAATACACAGTACTGTTTTAACACTGGTGAATGTTTTCTGGATTGGAGTTCTCTCTCACCTGGCCCATGTGGGACACAAGCAGTGTAGGGTGGACCTGTCTGCACCCATCCACACAGATTCTGGTAATTAAAAACACTGTAGGAACTTCTTCCACCTAAATCTCTCCAACTTAAATTGGATCTTAGCTTCCTTAAATACCTTTCAAATATTTAATAAACTCATCCATGTTCTTCCCAGGACTATAAAGCTCTGAAGGCACCTACATTTATATTCTGAAAGTGCAGAGGGTGTTCAGCTGGGAAAAAAAGTCTAGAAACCTGCATCACTGCTACCACGAAAATAAGGCCATTCAGATTTTGCTTAGGCTTGAGTAAGCCCAAATCATTCATTCAAGCCAATGCAAAAGAATCCCTGTGCCTTTTTACGGTACCTTTAAGTGTCATGAAGGTGACTCAAAATGGAGAGGGCTTCTTATAGTTAACTGACTACAGGATTTCAGCTGCTAGCTTGGGACTTTTTCACAAGGCTGAGAGATTGCTCATCACCGAAACACACTGAAACACCTGAATCTCAGACAGGTTATTTTTAACAAATTGTACACAGAAACTGTGGGTGTGACACAGTAATTAGGGTGCAGTTCTGCAGGAGGTCAGCTTAGAATGGTTTCTTCTTACCTGAAATCTATGACTCCAAGGATTTTTTTTAGCACAGGGAGAGCAGGCTTTGAAATCTCTGTTCCTATGTCACATTGTTTAGGCCAGAAATCAGGAAAACTCATTTGTTTAGACTTCACAGAGGAAAGCAGGGTGAACTCAGGGGAAATAAATATGTTTAGAGAAAGAGACGATTTTCACAGTTTTATGCTGAGTCAATAACCCTGATTGTTGGCACTTCTAACTTTCACTATCCATTATTCTGACAACCAAACCTATTCGTTTCCACTGCTGGCAGTTCTCTACAGTTTTTAGTACTGCTGTTAGCAGTGAATACAGAAAAAAATTCAGTTGTAGTGCAATCTTTATTGCCTCAGAATTCTAGCACTTATTAGGTGGGGTTTTTTTGGAACCTGTTTTCACTGTGGATTTGTACTGTGTTTCTGTTTCCATCGGCCTTCCCATGTGGTCAATGAAAAACAGCTCTGAAATCAAATACCCTTTGCCTATGCCCCTAACATCTGTAAATTCAGCATATGTACTTCTGACCCAAACTCCCGGTTTTATCCACTATATTAATTGCTCTGAGTGTAATTGGTCTTAAACCTGACTGTGTTTACCATTTGGGGTTTTTTTTACTGTATATTTTCACATCCCATCTTTTCATATTCTGCTTGCTAGGAGACACCAAATATGTAAAGACCTTAGCAGTCTCCCTTTTAAGAAAGAGAGATGTTTTATGGGTGCAAATGATAAGAACCTATCTGGCACTAAATTCCTGCTAAACTAGGAGAGCCTTTGCTTTGTTGGTATTTGTCTTTGGTCAGGTCCTCCTCGTTGTACTTCCCTGTAGTTGTCACAGGCATCCTCAGATGCCAGGAACAAGCACTGATGTCTAAAAGCCAGAACAAGAATTACTCTGTGGAAGCTTCATATATCCAACAACTGGACATGAAACATCTAGGAGTAAATAAAGCATTCAGGAGCCAGTGTTTAACTTGCTTTTCTGTTTGAGCGCTCACAGACTGTCCCACTGACATTTTCAGGTAAAACAACACAAATTATAACGAATCTATTTTCTCTTGGTTTAAAAGAACACATGAACTAAAGGCTCTGATGGACTTATACAATTACAAACTAGATAAATAGACATTGTAATCAACTCTCCTCTTCAACTTGGATGCAGTTCTCCACATAAATATGAACATACTGATATACTGTGCAGTGCTTCAGTTTCACCTGATTCTTGCCACAGGCTTTAGGTTACATGCAGAGGGCCCCAACATGTTGGCATATGCAAACTGTTTTGGACAAGTGGGGCATTTTAAACCCCCAGGTTTCCAATAGGGAGCACCTGGAAAAAAAATAATCTTTCTGTTTTAAAACAGGGGACCAAAGTAAATGAAAGTCTCCTACATGGAGTGATTCCAGGCTGGTTGCATCTTCAGACAAAGTACTCTTCAAAGTTTTTGAGCCATCAGGGAAGGTGCCACTGGTCATCTTCAGGGTAGCTGAGAAGTAGCTAAAGGAATAGCTAAACTCTCCGGCTGGCCTCTAAAAAACATTGGTATGTCCACCCTGGTAAGACATTTAAGGAGTGTAGTCTGCGTAATGTTACCTTGAGGGTAACTGCAGCTGCACTACAAAAACTTCTTGAAGTGACTTCTTATCACATATTGCTGCAATATAAGGTAACTTAAAACAAGGTTTTTCTCCTGTAAAGCAACTTAAGACAAGTCCTTCTACCAGAAAAGGGAGTGGAGGGGTGAAAGAGAGACAGACGTACAATTATGAGGAAAAAAAATCATGATGTAAGGCATTTCATAGCTTCCATAAACCTCTGTTACAATTACTGTTTATTTGTCAACTAACAACATCTGTTTATTCATAGTCTACACTGTATATCATACAATATCTGACCTTGTTTAATTCTACCCCAAAAATTTAGATCAAGGAATTTATGCTGCTTAAGCTTAAGTCAGAGACACTATTATAGGGGGAAGAGATTATTCTTTTATGTATTTAATTTCTCAATCTTGAAGCAATTTTAGAACTTCATTCCTGAATATATAGTTCCTCTTTTTTTTCCAAAGGAAAACAAACAGTGGCCCACACTAATGTCTGGAAGATTGTTTTAAGACATTAAACTCCCACTGACATGTAAATGAACAATTTTCATTTGCCTGGTGTGTTGTATACAAAAGTGATTGATCTACATAAAAGAATGTGATTTCTAAATGTTTTCTATGGCCCCAGCTGTTCAATGCTCCAAACATGTGGGGAATATCAAGGACAAAACCTACAAAGTATGTGAGGTTTTTTTCCCAATACAATGATTGAATTGTATGCCACAAGAGACTTCCTACTGGCCTATCAAGGAAAAACTCATCTAAAGCCAATAAAATGGAATGGATCAATGGATATTTCATCATAGGAAACCCAGCTGCAAGATAACAAAATGGACTGCATTTAGCCCTTCATCTCTCAAATGTCTGACACCAAAAGTGGGCAGCTGTGACTTTTTGGTTGTGCTGTTTGTTTATTTTGTGGCAGCCGATTGCCTTTGAGAATGTAGTAAATACTAGATGTTTAATCATTTATTTGAGGGAAGGAGGGGGAGAGTTGTTTTCTTTTTTTTTCCTCTTTTTATTCCTGAAGATACTTGGCACATAGTGTTTAATGTGACCTAACTATAGAAGAAGAAAAAAAACACCAACCACACCACGCTTTCAGTGTGGTTTGCTGAACACCCACACATTAAATGCATTCTGTAGAATATACAATAATAACTCATTCTGGTTATAGGCGCAATGATATCTAAAAACAAATGTGGAGAACTTTTAAAGCTTGCATACTGCATTCTTAAATAAAAAGAAGATTCATCTTCATATAGTTTTTTCTTTTTCTTTAAAAGAAAATACTTAACACTTTCCTAGCAAGCTCAACGAGATTCTGTTGGTGGAATCTTCAATGCATGTGAAATGTTCTGGTGAGCACGCACAAGGCTTTGCAATGTGTCTGACACCATTCAACGATTTCATCAGCAATCTGGAGGCAAATTTAAAACTCATTTGATAAAAATTTTCCCATACCGAAAGCCTGACAGAGGAATATGGGGGCAATACAGTAACACAATGTGTCCTTGGATCCTCCCATACCACCTGAACCTGTTCAAACTATTTTTCTATGTACCCATGTGTGAAGTGAAATGCCTCAGAGTCAGGAACACAAGTAAGTCCTTCAGCATCAATCCTTGGATGTGTTCATCCCACATTGTTTTTGGTACTTGGGT
Source organism: Falco naumanni (assembly GCF_017639655.2). Lineage (NCBI taxonomy): Eukaryota > Metazoa > Chordata > Aves > Falconiformes > Falconidae > Falco > Falco naumanni. The sequence continues at coordinate 27,069,007 of NC_054059.1, forward strand.
TAGGCACCCACTACAAAGTCAGCTTTCTCTGTTATCGGTGGTGAGAACTGGGTAACTGTGATCTCTGTCCAGAGGGACCAAAGTCTACGATGACAATAATAAGAACCTACACGACTGTATAATTTACTGGGGAAAAAAATACGTCAGTTTTTACAAAAAAATCCAACTCGTCTCCTTGAAAATCATGCCTTTAAAAAGCAGGGCATATTGAACTAGCAATTAATTTTAAAAACAATAAAATGGAAATCAGGATAAATGCTGGGCCCTAGAGGCATAAGAAGACATAACAGAAAACTAACAATTTTCTGAATTGCAGGTGAATTGACATTAAAATAGGCTTGCATTTTTATCAATGGAAATAATTAAATTTGAGAAGAAGTGCCTGAGTATAGTGATAAACTGTCCATTTTCTGATGTCTCCCATCAACAATGATGGCTATCTTTTTACAAGGAACACTTTCAGTGGACAAAAATAATGTTTTTGCTGAGGACTAGGTGTTAGGCTCCGAGAAACTGAGATGACATTGATGTTGTAAGATATATTGGAAGCCACACTACAGGACCTGATGTTTTCTTTTACCTTAAGCTCTCTAAGTTCACTAGTCCCCAAAGTTCTATTCAAATATTGATTGTTCTAGGATCTTTCTGATGTAGATGTTATTTCTCCCTTGCAGATCAATAGGAAAACAAGCGGAGAGTAAAAATTTTTCCAAATGTATGTGTCAAAAGTCAGATAGATTATTTTGGTATCTGAAGGAAAAAAAGTATTTCTGCCTCCCTATTAATGTAACCACCAGCAGAGAAACAAAAATACTGATTTAAAAGGCAATCTAACTTTAAACTCAAATTTTAAAAGTTTCCATTAAACTGATGGTATAAGCACACACATTGAATCAATGGTAGAATTTGGAGTCCTCACTCTTGGAGTTGGTTGTGCTATAAGTAGGATTATGCATAGGCTATAAAAATATATGCTAAGACTGGTGCTTTCAAATGTTGCACTACACGGAAGTGCACTACAGGGCTAGTCTGTCCATGCACAAAAAGTCAGCAGCATCCTAAACTCTCTGTCTGGGATTTTTAATATATGTGAACCTGAACAGATATGGAACTATGGAACATGCTGGAATCATGTTCATTATCTTGAGGAAACCTGAACAGATAAACAAGCTCCTCAAATTGCCTACAGATGAAACTTCCAAGGGTGCATTTTTTTGTAACCCTTTCATACTACCTCCTCATTTTATTCAATATGATTTTCAAATGTGGGGAATTTCATAACTGGCTGCCCTATTCTCATTCCCATCTCACCAATTCTGTAACCAAAAAGAAAATTATCACCCTAGATTTACTCTCTACACCTATATCTTTTCATAGAATTAAATGCATTCTGTTTGTTCTATGTATATACTAAAGTCTATACTTAAATTGAGAATATGTTCAGAAAATATTCTGGTATCCTTTCTTCACTCACAAAGGTTATACTGTAAGTATTGACCTCCTTTTTTAAACATAGAGAAGATTTGTTTGGTCTTACATTTACTTACTGAACTTTAAATTGCTTCAACAATACATTATAAAAGCAAGAAATAAAAATTCTTTCTGTTCACAGAATCTCCAAAGCATATATGAAGGTAAATCTTACAGTATACATTACTTACTGTAGTGGGTTTGTGAGGCAAGGTGGTTTTCTTTGTGAGGGGGGGAGGGCTACAATGGTGGCTTCTGTGAGAACCTGCCAGAAGCTTCCCCCATGCCCAATGAAGCCAACACCAGCCGTCTCTGAGATGGACCCGCTGCTGGCCAAGGACGAGCCCATCAGTGAATGGTGGTAGCACTTCTGGGATAACTTAACATGTTAAGAACAAAAAACCAAAACCATAACTCCAAAACTGCACCAGCAGAAGAGGGGAGTGAGACTATGTGAGAGCAACAACTCTGCAGACACCCAGGTCAGTGCAGAAGGAGGGGCAGGAGGTGCTCCGGGTGCCGGAGCAGAGATACCCCTGCAGCCCATGGTGAAGCCCATGGTGAGACAGGCTGTGCCCTCAGTCCACGGAAGTCCATGATGGAGCAGATATCCACCTACAACCCGTGGAGGACCCCATGCCAGAGCAGATGGATGCTCTGTGTGGGAAGCCAGCGCTGGAGCAGGTTTGCTGGCAGGGCCTGTGAGCCCGTGGGGGACCCACGCTGGAGCAGTCTGTGCCTGAAGGACTGTGCCCTGTGTAAAGGACCCACACTAGAGCAGTTCATGAAGAACTGCAAACCATGGGAAGGATTCACATTGGAGTTCATGGAGAACTGCCTCCTGTGGGAGGGATCCCAGGCTGGAGCAGGGGCAGGGTGTGAGTAGCCTTCCCCTGAGGAGGAAGGACTAGCAGAAACAATGTGTGATGAACCAACCATAAATCCCGTTCCTTGTCCCCCTGTGATGCTGGGAGGGGAGGAGGCAGAGAAGCTGGGAATCAAATTAAGCCCAGGAAGAAAGGAGAGGTGGGGGGAAGGTGTTTTTTCTGATGTGAATGGTAATAAATTAAACTAGTTTCCCCAAGTCAAGTTTGTTTTGCCCATGATGGTAATTGTTGTGTGATCTTTGTGCCTTATCTCAACTCACGAGCCTTTTGTTATATTTTTTCTCCCCTGTCTGGTTTAGAAGGGGAGTGGCAGAGCTGCTTTGGTGGGCAGCTGGCGTTCAGCCAGGGTCAAATGACCATAGTTACGTATAATTTAAGTGTGTAATTGTATAATTCACCTATGTGAGAGTGACATATCTTATTTAGTAAAATAGATTAGCTCCTTATCTGAAGACAGAAGCATCTCACATGTAGCTTATGGTAACTGATGTTCTTGCAAGTGAAAGTGCTCCCTAATTATTTTTCTTTTCCAGTCCTAGAGGGAATGAAACTCAAGTTGTTTAATTTATGAAGTCATTTTTGTGTTAGGTTAATGCCAAACTGCATTACATTCATCTAATTTGTTGCCAGGTTGAGTCCCTTATACTTTTTCACTACTGATAATAGAGCCAAACTTGTTGTCAATCCAGACTGGAGTGTCTATTCTGTCAACATGTTGCTGAAACACACCCTGAAGGAAGAGTTTTGTAGTTCACGGGAGCCTCATGTCAAGCATTAACATTTTGCAATGCTGTATATTTGAAAGTTATGCCTGAAAACATGTTGATGAAGAATGTACTAGACCACGGAGAGAAGACCTATAGTTTCCAGATATGGGGCCCATGCAGAAATGGGGCAGGGGAGGTTTATGCAGATTGTAAACAGCTGTAGTATAGTCCCACTGTGACCAGCACCTGATAAGATGATTGAAATCTCCTATTTTGTACTATGTAAGTTTTCAAAATTCTAATTTGAATCTTAAATACAACATGCATCTTAGGAGGGAGTTTATAAAATGGAAGAATGCATGCACAACTCATGCAGTTTTTGCCCTCACAGAAGTGTTTGTTCCAGGTATTTCGAGAAGCTGATGTTTTAGTTGGGGGCTTACTAGAGCTACCATGCTGGACAAGAAAAAACAGAGATAAGTACCAACTATTCCAAAGAGATATTGCCTCTCCAGATTTTCAGTTAAATAGTATTCCTATGTTTTCAAAAATGTGTTATTTAAAAAGTTCATGTTCTCAAATGTATTCCTGGAAATGGTGCTATGATTGGGATGAACAAGGGACTTCAGTAGCCAGCACCAGTAATTATGCAGCCTGGCTGAGGCAAAATACAATGCCTTGATCAAAACTCTCTACAGCTGTGTAACAATGTTAGAGCTCTGGCAAGACAGCCCAGCCTTCAGCAGACTTCTGGTTGATACATGCCTTAATATCTCTGTATATATATGTATATTCTCTGAAGTGACTTAAGTGGAATCTTGTGATCTGCCAGCCTTCTGGCTTTGTAATTGTCTGTTAGCTCATCTAGCCCTTGGAGTCAGCATGTTCATGGTGTGCTAGGGTAGCAGCACTTCGAACATTTGGGATTCAGTTCTGCCTTACCTGCCCTACTCCTTCCAGACAACACAGGTAAGAACTAAGCCAAGAACTCTTCCCAGCAAAGACTAGGCTGAAGTGTTTGTCATATGAGGTTCGAGCATTTAAAACTTGGTGGTAGATGCAATCTTTCTCTCGTGGCCGTCAGAAAAACCTTCCTCTGTTCATTAATAATGCATGGAATTTTAGGTTCTTGTTTTACAAGGTACCTGAGATATAAGCACAGAGTAGGTACCTAAATAAAGAAGACAAGATCAATCCTCAGTGACAGTCCCAGAACTATGGAGTACATCAGAGGAATGTAAAACCTATAGCAGGCACCAGTGTTCAAACCTTTGTATTCCCATCTTCTTTGAAGGGGGACAATATCTAGTTATTTTCCAATATCTACTCTTTCCAATAATTGTTTTGCTTTTTTTTTGATAACTGTTTTGGTTTTTAAAATTTTCATTAGAACAAGTGCAGTTATACTTTTATTTTCAACACAGATTTTATGGGACAGAGATCATATTTTCTTCAGTTAGTTTCTTTGGGGCTGTCTTTTCCCAATATTTTCCCATTCTGCCACACTGCAGACTTTTTTGGTAGTGCTATTAGCCATGTACTCAGATTACTTGCTCCCTCACCATATCTACATGTACATTCTCTCCTCTTTTCCCTGCACATGTGTATGTTTCAGGAAAACCTACCTTTTAATTGCTTTTGTTTACTATAGTATTGAGATAACATATGGCTTCCATTTCCAGGACTTCCGCACTGAAAAATCCACACTGAAAAACTTTTTTTTTTTTTTTTTTTTTTTCATTTCAGCCAAATAAAACAAACAGAAAAAAAAGTTTCCAAAGACATTTGGATGTTAAGGGAGAAGATTCTGCTGTAAATTAGGAGATACTTGTAATTTCTGAATTAAATGAATTTCAGAAATCTAACCTTTGTAGTAGACTGAAAAACATTGGATTTTTATATTTTCCCCATTTCTTTCTCTTTCTTTATTTAAGGATTTTATTGCTACCATTACACTTTTTGTGCTTTTGTTGTTTTGCTTATGGCCAAATCTGGAAAGAGGCTGCTGTCCTTCACAACCATAGTGAAACAACATTCACAGTAGGGTGATCCATTAGCACTGGGGCCAGGCACTGTGGACCTGCCTGCTTCCTATCCATTTGTAATAGATGAACAAAACTGTGTGGTTTTGGTTGAGTTTAGCGCTGAATGTATCCAAGCACCAGGCACTGCTGTGGTAGGAGAGCTATGCAAGGGAATTTAAACTGGAACACAACCAGGGCTTATTCCGAAGCCTGTTGGATCAATCACCTTATGTTCAGATTTGGTACACAATGCTTCTCAGTCACACAAGATGATTCCCTTTCTGCTGGTGCTTTTCTCCAAGAATTTCCAGAGATGCAATTGTTAAAGTCATATCTGTGATTTATAAAGACCAAGCAAATCTAAGCTGGAAATGACAAGGAACCTTTTGTGCTCGTGCTCATGATCATAGCAGGCTGCTTATGATGGAGGGAAAACAGTCTGGAAGGACCATCCTCACTTGAGCTCAGTCAGAGAGAAAGGATCCATGGATGCTTTTTAAGATGGTAAAGCCCCAGCTTCACCACAAGCTCACTTAAAGGCCTTGGTCATGTGCAGGAACAGGATTTCATCTGCAGTCATAGAAGTAAACAGCTCTACGAGTTTTAAAACAGGTATCATGTACAGAATAACATACTTCCAAGAGTCTGTAAGGATACTAACTCACAATGACGTCAAATAGCACATTCATCCAACTTGGGAGTTTCTGAAAACTGTTTTGGGTTTTTTTTCAATCTGTCATGATGTAGTTATGTAAAGGTATGAACCAGATACTGAAGGTAAAAAGGACTTTTACAGAATCTATGCTAGCCTTCTGCCCAGGAGTGAAGGTCATTATCTCAGGTCATGGACCAAGCCTTGTACACGACAAAAATGTATCTCTCAGGTGCACCTCTTCGGCCTTTCCTCTTCCCAAGTTAAAAACATCTATGCTACTGCATTAAACCTCATTCCTCTCTGAGACTGGCTCCAGCTCTATCTGTCACCTCTAGCTGAAGGGTAACACAAGATGAAGGCTATACCGTTTCTTCTGTTTACTATTTCAGGGACTAATCACTTCCACTGTAAGTGTGTGTTTTCTTCCAAATTTGAATTCATCTGCCTTTAAGTACAGACTTTGATTTCTTTTACATCTTTTCAACTATGTTAAGGAAGTCTGAAATTTGCAACATTTTCTCCACATAGAAGTATTTAGACTATTCTACAGTCAAATCAACATGATGTAATGAGCCAGCCAAATCAAGCTTCTTAAGTCTCCTACTCTAAAGCATTTGTTCCAGTCCTGTTATTATTCTGTGGCTTCTTTCTTCACCTTCTCCAACTAAAGAGAATTAAAAAAATGCTTTCCTTTTTTTTTTTTTTTTTGAAAGATTTCAGGATGGTAGAGAAAATATCTATTAGCATTAGCTTTGCTCAAAGTGCATATATACAAAAAACGCATACTGTAACATTTTGCCAAATTGTTGATTTTTAGTCACTTTCTCACATTTAATGAGATTACATACAGGTTACCTCTTTAAATTCAGCAATGGCAGATCTGTACTAGTCTCTGTTTAGGGCTGGTAGACCATAGTGCCTTATACAGTTGAAGGCGAAAAGTAGTCACAGAACCAGTCAGCCTAAGAATCATAGAATCATAGAATAATTTGTGTTGGAAGGGATTGTTAAATGTTATCTAGTCCAATTCCTCCCCTGCAAGGAGCAGGGACATTTTCAACGAGATCATGTTGCTCAGAGCCCTGTCCAACATCCAGAACGCTTCCAGGGATGGGGCATCTACAACATCTCTGGACAACCTGTTCCAGTGTTTGACCAGTTTCATTGTAAAATATTTCTTCCTTATCTCTAGTCTAAGATTTAAAGATTTAAAGGGTAATAAATAACTGAGAGATATTTAGAGGGTATGCCTGGTCAGTGGTCATATAATTTAGCTCACTGCTTTGGTTCTGTGTCTTGGTCTTCTGGACTGCATATATGCTAGTTGATATGTGGGCTTGTTTTTGAATAAATAAATCAAGTGTCCTGAGAAACAAAGTTTCCTCTGTCCCTCCAGATATGATTCTCTATCATATCTGCGTTCATGAGAAACACCTGAGAACCATGCTTCCCTCAAACAAGTTCATCACTTGTCTGCCAATACTATCCCAGCACGCCTTGACGATACCACTGCACACGCACTCACATGCTACCAATATCCTTGCCCTTATGCTGCAAAAATTCCATTCTGGTGGACTCCAGATACTTTGAAAGGAGAAAACCAAAATACAACAGCAATTATGTTTTACAGCCACATCCCTTCTTGCCTTGGAGAGATCTAGGTGCGGTGCTATACACAAGGACACAGTCCGCTCCAAACCCAGAATGCTCTGCATCTTCTGGCCTAAGATCCAAGGATTGTTCCTGGTTGTGGATACCATTGGAAGTACAAACATAGTCAAAGCAGCTGAATAAATGTACCTGTCTTAACGGATGTTTTAAATTATTAAGATCCATTCCTGGAGGTTTTCAAGACTCTGCTAGACAGTGACTATTCTGATCTAGCCAGCAATTGTCCTGCTTCAGGCAAAAGGTTAGATGAGATGGCTCCCAGACACTCCTTCCAGTCAACGTTTCTACGACTTTAAGATCCAAGGAGTCTTTGTGATACAACAACTAGACCTTCTGCTAAACAGGGAGCAGAAAACTTCAAGCAGGATTTCCTTCACTAAATCCAGAATTTCTTCCCAAGTTGGGCTTTACTTTCCAAAAATTATAGTCCATCTTGATTTAAACACCTTAGGAACAGAGAAAACCTTTTCTGAATAAGGAAGTTACTTTAAAGTTTAATTAACCTCACAGTTCAAAATAAGATTGCTATATTTTTTTCCAAATTAGGGGAAGTATAGAGGGGTTCTGTCCAGTCTTACATCCCCTCTCCCTCAGGAACATTGCCTAGTATGCTTTCTATCAGCTTGTTGGGAAACAACTATAAAGCTGATGGGTTTTGGTAAGACTTACAGCGAGTATTAAGATTTGACCAATTAACATTTGTAGTAAATCCTGAAGTCCTCTGATAGAAGGCACAGGAGAAAGGGTGCCATTCTCATCTCCTGGAGTCTATTAGTGTTGGTGTCACTGACTGCTGGCGTGTCTCCAAGACTATTTTAACCTAATAAGGGGAGATAACTACAAATGGTGTTTGCTTTGAACAACATCAACAAACTTTCTTCTAAGAAGGAATGCCTTTGGTTTGTGTACTACAGTTAAGTTTTATGTTAGCTGTATGTTTGTTCTTTCTAAGTAGAGAACACTGGCAGCTGCCATAGGTCTCAAGAAAGTGCAAAGTACTCATTGCCTCCAAAAAATGAAGCCAATCACATGTGCGATGAGTGTGAAAGGCTGTGAGGATCTGATACTATTTCCATTAAAGAGATTCATTGCTTCCCCATGGTTTTAATGTTGATTGATACTAAAGTGTTTGGACAGAAACAGTCAAAATGGAATTAAAATGAATACAGTCAATATGGATTTAACATTACATTTTTATTCACCTTATTCAACTAAGTCTCAGGCTCAAAACAAAGACAAAATCTTTCCTTCTCATCACCTCAAAACTCTGGGTTTAGGCAAAAGATAGGGTGATGCAGTGTCCCACTGACAATCACGACCATGCAGTCAAAATCACATAAACGACTAAGGAAACTAGCAGGTCTCCACTTAGGATCCATTGTCTGCCTATTCAGACTTATGAGGACATAAATATGTGTCACAACGTCCAACCAACTTTTCTTGAATTGAGAAACTATCTTTTACTCCATTTAACTATGTACTTGAGCCACATTTGAATTTTTATTCATTTCCTCCTGACTTCTAAAGCAGTGCAGGGAAGGTGGAAGAAAAAGAATGTTGTAAAAGCACCAACCTGATAGAATGTCACCAGGGAAAAATATAACGTGGAGCAGAGATAATAATAGCCTGTCTGTCCTTCAGCAATGGGCTACAATAAAAGTTGATAATCCTAAGTGAGAATAACCATTTAAGCCTAATCACCTTGACATATAATGAGATTGAAAGGGGATGGGAGACAGAAAGAAAGGAATCAAAGTTCCTGCTTATTGGAATGCTCCTTTTAACAACAGTATTTATTTCACCTAGGCTGAGTAAAGACAGTGACTTACCATAGGCTGCCTCAGGAAAAGCATCAATTTGTAATGAATGCTTTTTTCCCCCTGCTCACATTTTTAAGCGGATCTGCATAAAAATATGAAAACCCAGAAAACAATCCTCTACAAATTGAATTTCTTTAAAAGAAATAAAACATAAGTGAAAAAATAAATGAAACAGCACCATTATTTGGATTACATTTATCTTTAATCCACTTTGTCCTCTATATGAAATAACAGTATGAAGACATCTGCCAATATTTTAAAGGCTTCTGCTTGTGTCTGAATTATGTTTTTAAATTAGACCCTAAAGCTGCATTCTAATGCATTACTTTCATTTACTGGAGTATGCATATACTATCATACTACTCCCATGACATTCTTTATTTAATCAGTCTGAGAGCTGTACAGACCCATATCTATTCCCACATAAATCTCTGCCAAATACTGCTGACTTTTAAATTTAACCTCGCTGGCAATGAATGACCTCCTTGGGAAAAAAAAATGGACAAATATTTTAGAGGAAGAAGCAATCTTTTTGGATAATCAGTGGAAAGTATGCAAATCTGACTGGTTCAGAATGGAGATGGTGTCCTTGTGGTGAACAGGAATTGCTGCAGTAAACAACTTTAGCCTTTCCTATTAAAGGTTAGGGGGAGTGATTGATATGTTTGACAAAGAAATGTAAGGTCAGGAGCAATAAAGGCAATCTGTTCTTTATACAAAAAGTACATGAAAAGCAGTACATATAGTGGATATTCTCTAGTTGGTTTTGGTGCACCTGCTATTTCAGAATAATAAATGGAGCTAAGTCCCGTTGCAGCTTGTACAGGTAGGAAGCATCACTGTTAACTCACTCTATTCTCTGATCAACTGTTCATCTCGGAAAAAAAAAAGATAGTCCTCATGAGCATCTCCTTGACCCTATTTTAACTTAACCTTACCATTTTTTTATAGCAGTTAAGGTGCAGCTAAATCCACACAACTGTCACACTCATTTAAGTAGAACTTCTTGAAGAAAAGAAAGATTAAGCATCAAGTTAGAGTATCAGAATCTGCCCAAATAATTTTAGTCCTTTCTTGGGTTAAGGTTTCTGGAAGTATAAATTAAGGATATATCATGACATTGTGCCAGAAATGGCTGTTGCTATTGTTTAGGGCTTATGTATATACTTTCTATGAGATTCCAAGTGCAGTTACATTGACATAAACCAGGATGAATCCTCCTTCAGGCCAATACTACATTTTTGTCAAAATTTTCTGTTAAGTTTACTTCCTTATCTTCCAGTGAGCTCTGAAAGCAAAATCCCCTGCCACCAACCACTCCTTTACAGTGAAGGAAACCACAGATTTCATTGTGGGCCTATAAAACAACACATTCACTACAGAAAATTCATCATAGAATCTGGACTTCAGATATTAACATTTCTTTTATATCACAAATGACTTACAATACACACAAGTGACTTAATAGCAACCATGACACAAGAAAACCCAATTAATCACAAAAAAATAAACTTTTTTTTCAGTCAAATAACTTGGGGTAACATGTTTTCTCCCAAAGCAGACATTTTTCTTACATTGAAGGCAATAGCAGACAACACAGAGACCTTGCAATGCTGATAGCAGTCAATAACTGGGACCACAGAAAATAGGTGTATAAAAGACCTTTCATTATTATCTAGATTATTCTTTATTTGAAGGCAAGAAAAGATATACCTGAACTGTTCTTGGCAACTGTTTTTCTGACCTGTCATTCAAAACCTCCAGAGATGTAACTTTGGTAGCTTTTTGAGACAACCTGCTCTGGTATATCATGACCTCCTGCACTTAGGTTCCTCCCAATTTTTCTGGTTTTACTAGACCATTTCAAAGCACTTTATATTATTCAAACTATACTAATATGACTGAATACTTTGTTTCACGTAAAATTTCCCACTAATTACTCTTCTTGAGTCCAAGTAACATTTAGACTGTGGAAGAGAGGTGTATTGAAGGTAGGTCCAATACCGCCAATCACATCTGAAACGGTACTTCATTAGCAGGGATTTAGGTAACCCACGTACATGCCCAGGACCACAAAAGAGCTCATGCCCTTCAACTCCCACTGCTGTCATCCTCCAGCAGTGCAATCATAAAGCCACAACTGCATATCAGGCTATTCAGCTGACCCTTCCATTTCTACAGGGAATATATAATAATTGCGACCAAGGGCTAAACTACGTGTCTTGGTTTAGTGGACCCAAGCTGAAACTGTACATCTTCTTCAAGAGTTTAGCAGATTGATCTAGGTAGTGGCCAACCTCACTGCAGAACTGGATCCTCCCGGGGGTCTGCCTGCATGTTAAATGTTTCTCTCTGAAAGGACGTGACCTTGGGGGAGGTAGGTCATGCAGAGAGCAGTTTCTTACACAGCTAGCAAAGTTTTCAGCTAAAAGACAGCTACCGGTAACAAATTTTCCAGCTGGCTGTACTGCCTCTTAGAGGAAAGGAAGAGCTCTCTTGCAACTGGGCTCTGGTGTCAGCCAGAAAGCAACAACTTGTTTGCTGGAAGCGGGCTGGAAGCATCTTCTCTAACCACTGTTTAGACACAGCTCACTGTTTTATCCATACTCCATATCAGACATGGATGGGACACAATCTTATTTCTGACTCTTACAGCTCTCTGATCATAGCTATGGCCACAGCAATTTAGCTTAAGGATTGAATAGTTTTTGTGTATTATGGGCTTGGGCTTGGACTCAAGGAAGGGATCACACAGATTTGTAGCTTAAGAGAAATCATTATAGTTTACAGCATCACATTGCTCTTCCAGGAAGCCTGAACCTCTCCTTCTGCCTTCAGTGTTCCTTTTTTTTTTTTTTTTCTTTCACACTGTGCACACATTCAGTCTCACCTTTTTAAATATTTTGCTTCATCATCTTCTTGCTTCTTCCAAAAGTCTTATCATATATGCCTGTCCTCTGGACTGAACCCCTCTTTACAGCTTTACACATCCCACATAAATAGAATTATTTATTTCAGTAGGTTTATCCTCTGAAGCTAGGATTTTACAGTTTAGATTCAGCTCTCAGGAGAGAAACTTGAAGCATGAGCTGTTATATATACCCAGGCAATGACTCTCAGCTGCCAGAAAATTGCAGGGCAATGGGACATTGCTGTAATCTCTGATTCCAACTGGTCCATGCATTTCCAGTGGCCGTGCTTAAAGAGACTCAGAACTGTTCATTAAGTTTGTTGTGAAACCAAGTGTTTAATATCTGTAATTCCGAAGGATCAATAGGAAGTTAAATTGAGTGAAACTAGTTTTGAACTGGTGCAGTTTCAGAGAAGCATCATCATCACATATCTCAAAAAAACTCACATTTTAATGTAGCACTATGAGTTTGAAACTATTTCTACTGTTTTGGGCTGATGAGGGTTTTTCATTGTTGTTGATTTGCTTTTTAATGAAAGGCTTCACTGTGCATGTTAAGAAACTGCTGTAAAAAAGCTGCAATGTTCATGTGTAAAAGCATTTATTTTACTGATAGGTTATCACCACAACCATATTATTTAAAATGGATTGTCAGCAAGAATGTTGATTTTCTTTGCTTTTGTACATCTCGCTTGCATTTTCATGTTATTATAATGCAAGTACAATTCATGTTGGGAATGCATTTCTCTTTAGTAATAGTTTTGTTGGGTTTTTTTTGTTATTACGGTTTCTTCTGTCTATTTGGGTGCAAATTACTTGGTTCACTGATTAAAATCTATTGGAAATAATGACTGCACTTTTTAGTTTTTTCTGTGCAGCTGCTAGTGAAGTGGTGTCTCTCCTGTCCTTGGTAGGTTGCCAGGACCTCCAGGACACCACCAGCACTGACTGCCTGACAAGCCCCCTGAGACCTCCCCACACCTTGCCCATCACCCAGGACCCCATTTCAGCCCCCCAGGGCCATCAGACCCTGCCCCAGCATTGCTGCAGAAGGGCTGGTCTTTGTTTTCTGTAGCACAGCCCTGCCCAGCTGATGGGTCCCACCGGGCTGGGTGCACTCATGGCCCTATGTCCCCATCCCCAGGCGGATACTGATGCCCAGGACAGGAGCTGCCCTTGATTGCCCCCAGCTGTCCTGCCCCTCCTTGTCTGGGGCAGTGGATCAGGTCCTGGTTGTATTAATTATTCCGTGTAAAGTGCTACTGTCAGCCTCTGCTGCATTTTCTTCTAACTGAGTGAAGGTAAAAGCATTCAGCCCAGGACAGACTCTTTGGCTCAGGAAGCTGGGAGAAAAGAACTTCACTGGCAGAGGCAGGCTCTCAAGAGGCAGGCTGCATCAAACAGCTGTTTTATGCATTCCCCAGAATTTTAAGTAAATAGAATTTGTGGGATTTTCAGGTATGCTGATGCTGCTGAGCTAAGATGTAGATTATGAGAAAGCATTAAAGCATTTTGAACAGTCTTACAAAGGAAAATTATAGAGATGCTAATACAGATGAAATACATATGTTTCTTCGGAAATTTCTTAGAAAATTTCTACTTGAAAATGATCATCTTTCAATAGTAATTCAGGACAACAACATAGTTCTTGATTATCTCAGTCAGATGTATTAAAAAAAAAAACAAAACACAAACAAACCCAAAAAACAACTGTTGAAAGGTTGACACTCCTTAATGGCTTTGTTTCTTAAAAGTACTTATGTAGTTGCCTTGAAGGCTGAAAGAAGAAGAATCCTTGAGAACGCTGTCTGAAATAGACTGTAAGGAATATGTCATTGCTAGCATGAGAAAAGACATACTCCATTCCATTCTAGGTGGAATGAATACATGCCTGCTATTAAGAAAAAAGGGGTAGGAGCTGTGGTAAATGAGTTTCACACTATGCCTTGCTTACATAGCAAATTAGAACTTAAGCTGTTATTCCACCAGCTGGTACCTTCATAAAATGACTTTCTTGAAGAAGGATTCTGAAACTGCTGGGGGGCATGACAAGAATGGATCATGGTGGGGTTTTTTTGCTGTTTTAATGGGTTTTATTTTGTGGGTAGCCAAAAAGCTCTAGAAAAACTATTGTATCCCAATTAGCTCTTTGAAGTTACACTTCCTTGCATGGGACAGGTCTGCAACTCAGAAGGTAACACAGGAGAGCAGTTTTAGCAGCAAGGTAGCATCCATATTGCACTATGGAAAGAGGAGCAGAGTAAATGCAATAATGTTGTTTTCTCCAGTTAATACAAGGATTAGGAAAAGTACACTTTTCCCTTCTGTTCCTCTTCATTTTGTTGTTGTTGTTGATCTCTGAAAGAAAAAAAACTAATAAATAAACAAATCTACATCTGCTATAAACCAGTGATGGGCTCAGTATTTCTGCTTTCTGGACTGTGGTGGTTTGTATGAGAAAATGTCAACAAAAGGGTGTTTTAACAGAGTCTGTCATGAAGAGCAGAAGACGGCAATGGGAGCTCTGAAAGGAATATGGAACCGAGTGGTTGCATTACCCTATGTTTTATTAACTACAAAATGCAGCAAAAACATCAAAGAAATTTTAAGGTTGCACTCTGGGATCCTGCAGAATACAATTTCTTTTCAACAGTCTCTGCCCTGTATTTTGCTGCCAGCCTTGACATGATCCCGTCTAAGTTACAAACCACAAGAACTGTGATTAACTTGTAATATACTCCTCTGAGACAGTTTTTCCCAAAATAGTAAAGATCGTTCCACAACGTAATTTTTTTCCTAGCAGTTTCTTTGTTCTCCATTGCCACACTGCATAATTGTGTGATTGTATGCTGGTGAAATGGAAGCAATTTCCCATGATCAGATTATCATTGTATAATGTAGTATATGTTAGTAAACATTGCTAAAACAGAAAAATAGATTTTTAAGGCCAGAAGGATCTGATCTTATCATTTAATCTGAACTCCTGTGTAAGATGTCACATAGTCCCCAATTTGCCACAGCAGAGCTCTAATTCCTGTACTGCCAACCTAAACTCAACTGCTGAACAGATAGCTAACTTTTTTGGTTTCTTTTTTGAGAAAAAGCAAGAGGTATGGAAAATTACTTTGATATTGGCTGTTTTTCTTATTCTGTAAACAGCACATGGCCATGCAGTGTCCAGTACAGTATGTACAGCAATATGGAAGTGTTTTCTTGGCAACAACAAGAAAGTAAAGCAAGAGATGTCCAAAGGAACATAAGCGGAAGGCTGGTTGCTGATGGGCAAGATAAGTCTCCCCACCGAACTAGCCTACTTTGTCATTCCAACTGTTCAAAACCTGACATTTTCCAAGATGTAATTAATATTCACTTTGAAGATGCTTTTAATGAGCTATGGATGCTAAGTTAGTCTCTAACAGCTTTCCAGTTGTAAGTAATGATTCATTCGGAGAGTAACAGATTCAGCTTTGGAATGTCCCATCTTACTGCCCAGTCTTGCTATGCTCCTGCCAGCAAAACTCAATGTCTGTAGTGGTCGACCAAGCCATGTGGCACTAGTACTGTGTAGTCTCTTGATATTAACCTGGCATCTAGCCCCCTTATTTCAATGTTCCTCATTTCACGTTGCGGTTAAGGTAGACTATTATTTCACTATTATACAGCACCAAAGAACTGTTCAGTCCATCCGTTAATATGCGTAGGTAAATGTTCTACTTCATGCATTTTCAAGTGTCAGGGAAAGAAAAGGCATTGAGGATTTGATTCCATTTGTATCCCATATGTACAAATGTGTTCAGTTTATGGCCCTGGAGAGAAACTTCCCAGCTTCCAGAAGTGCATACATAGTCTGGAATGTGAAAATCTGGTTGTTTTCTTTCTCTTATATTATCTTTGATAATAAAGATTGTACAGTTGCGTAGCTGGCATTTTTACTAGTGACTCATAAGGAAGAATAGGATCCAATTTTCTCGTTCTTAACTAGCTTGGCTCTAATGCTGTAGTAAACAGAAAGCACTTATTGTCAGACAAGTATGTAGATATGACTCAAGGATAGAGCAGGCCACAGATCACTTCAGGGAAAAAAAGAAAAAAGTTGACCCCCCTGCCCCCCCCCTCCCCCCCCCCCCCCCCCCCCCCCCCCCTTCTGTGAGCAGAGCAGCTAATGAAGCCTGGTTTGTTACAGGCTGCTTACAGACCTCCCAGCACATTTCTTCTTTCCCTTTCCCCTAAATCCTCTCCTTGTCTGTTTGGCTGGATCCGTGTCTATTCTGGTTGAAACTGATTAACAGGTTCCTTCGCTTAGAGGAAGGGAAGAAAGTAATGGCTCCAAAGACAGACAAACAGATAGAAAACAGCATTACAGAACCTTCATTTCCCTGAGAAAGCAAGCCAGCATATGTTTCATATTCTAGCATGCTGGCAGTGTCTTGAGGCCCTACCCAGTATCCCAGTCCTGCTGCGTTAGGTTGTGTTAGGGCGCAAGGAGAAGGAAGCAGCTCCCTCTGTCTGATTGTCCTGCATGTCGACAAGACGCACATTCAGCTAGAAAATTTATCATGGGTCACGGTCCCCTTACTATAAGGCTTTGTTTTGTGTCTTTCCCTTAAAATACAGGCTCCAATGCAGTTGCAGCTATCAGCCTTGAAGCAAGAATTAATTCAGATTTCCTAAGTGTGCTCCACCTAGAAGGTCAGAATAGGTGATAAGTGATTTCATCCGGTTTTAAAATCTTATCTGAAGAATTACATATAGTCATGTGAAAAGCTTTCTTATCCCAACTGCCTCTCTGTAAAACAATCATCATTCTTCTCAAATATGCATTATTAGTTATGAAGGCTACATTTATAATTTCCGTTTTCTATTACCCCTTTAAAAGAGACCACTGGTCTGCTATTTTCTGTTTGTGCAGAATCATATTTGCAAAGGATATAACCACATATGGTAGTAATGTGGGCTGATAAATGCTTAGTATCAGAGTTTGGTCAAATTGTGGTAAGATAGGGCCCCATATATACAGTTATTTCAGATCTAGTATGTTCAAAATCCTTTTGGCCTGCAATTCACCTTAAGAACCTCAATTAAGAGCACTGCATCCCTACAGTCACTGTTAAATGGATCTCTGTACAGAATTACAGTCCTCATATTTCTTGAAGTATAGAAATCCCCACTATAATTTTCCTCCTTTCCTATTTCTTCTATTTCAAGTCAGGTTCCAATAGTATCTTGGCAAATAAACTTTTCTGAGCAAACACACCCATATGGATAGCCAATACACAGAAAAGACCTGTAACCATACCTAGGTTATATACACATTTTGTGGAATAGTTATAACTAGCTTTTTCTCCCCTCCACAAAGGATTCAAATTTGCATATATGCATCAAAAAATTTTAAGGGTTATCTGTTGTAAATTCTTAGGTCAGGAAAACTTGATTGTTAGAATGTCTCTGTAATATTACTTGTGCTTGTGTTTGGGCAGGGCTACATCCCGTGGACTCAGGTATGTGAGGCAGCCCTTAAAAAGAAATGAATCAGCCAAGCCTAAAATGCCCAAAACACAGTCTAACTCCGGTGTTCTGCATCTGTGTTTAACTTTGAATCCCCTGTCCATTGCAATTCTACTTCTGCACATCTCCAAAAATCTCGAAGTATCTCATCTCTGCCCCAGCCCTTTCAAGCACAGATAAACCAAGGGCTCAGCCATCCTTATTGCCTAACTGCCTTGTGATTCCACACGTGTTCTTAAACTTATTTAACATATGTGGATGGGATTCACAGGGTTGATTCAAACTGAAACTGTGGGCACTTTCTTTCAAGAAATTGTAACAGTGAAATAATGGATTTTGCATCCAAAGGGATATCAGCATGTAATGCTACACTTTTTGTATTTTTTCCATATGGGACTCAATCCTTTCCTACACCGTGCACCTACCTTAAGATCCAGAAGAAAAGGTTGCATTTCATTTTTGCTACTATCAGATCCAGAGTTAGCTAAAGTAATCCAAGACTTCAGCCCAGCACTGACCCTAAAGTCACCTATAATTTCCACAGTGGATACTGTGATGATAATGACAAGCACTGTCGCTTGTGTGTTGAATTTTACTTTGGCACTTTCATGTGGGTTCTGCATTTTCTGTGAAGTTCTGGATAGCATGCAGTTCCTCCAAATCAGAAATATTCAGAAACAAATCATTTCAGGCTCGGCAACCTAAAAAATATCTGCATAAATATTAATAGCTAGACAAGAACAGTTGATCCTCACTGTCCTAGACCGCAGTATCTGTTGACATATTTTACAACACACTTCCCACTTTGTGATTCCATCCCATGATAAAACCAACTTCCAAGTATCTCAGCCCACTAAGCAAAGTATTAATTGGACTTCTGACACTATCTTAAATTTCATTGTTTCCATTTACATTGGGTAGGAAGAGTAGCCTGATGACTCCCTGCATTTCTTGATTTTGAATTCCACACTATTGTTTTAACCTTTATCCTACTGGTAAGGAAATAACACCTACAACCTCTCTCTGTGCCCACTCTGGCCCTTTACACTGTCCTGTGGGATTGGATAAGGATGGGGGCTGGCAAAAAGCTTGCCTAGAAACAAGCCATTCGCATGAGAAGTGTTTTACAAATGTACCCTAATTTAAGCAGTAGAAGATCACGTGCATGCTAGATAATTAATTTGGGGATTTAACAGATCAAAGGTCAGAATCACAACAAAATTATCTGGTTTCTTCATATCACCACTTAAGAGGCAGAAGGTGGGGGATATGTATTGTGAGCACTCTAGTTAAACTGTTGTGCTAGCAGAAAACATTACTGCATTAGGCTGTAGCCTGTAATCAATCCCAGCTGGAAGCTCATATCAACATTACTGTTCTTCTTGCCAGTTCCCTGTTAATCCTTTAAAAGGGTAGGTAAAAACAGGGCTAGTGTCTTATATTACATAGGTTGATTTATAGAATCCAGCTATTCAAACATTTTATTCTACACAATTTACAGGCCAAATAATTTTATTTCTGAAATGTTTAATTGGTTAATTTAGACCATACAAAATAAATGACAAAAGGCTCCAGCGGAAATTCCACTCTATAGTCTCATTTTGGAGTATTTTGTTCCCATTTGTAATGTCAGGCCTCCCTCTGTTCACTGTAGCAATGCTTTGTTGGGCTGAGGAGTGAGCTTTTATATACATATGGAATTCTTAGAAATACTGTCATTGAGCCAGGTATTTCAAAATGTATGTTGTTTCAGAAACCCCAATCTATCGTACAGCAAGCTTATCCGTGCTGCTTGTCTCCTTTCCAGAGCTGACACAGGATGGATAGATGGCTCAAGTGCTGCAGCTTTAGCTGCCCTGAGAATGGCATTATCACCCTGATGTACCTCCAAGCCAGTCAGCCCCATCATAATGAAGCCAAAAAGCCTGTAAGAGACTGTCCCCTGGATGAAAACAGATGAGTTGAAACTGGGGAAAAAGCAATATAAGCCTAGCCACAAAACAACTAGCTAGAACTTTGTACTTTTTTTTTTTTTTTTTTTCCTCCTTAAAACTTTCTCTTTCCTCTCTCCTGTACAATAGTCTTCAAAGAGGTTTGGATCCTTGGAGTCCAGTTCACTTATCATGAATCCTAGATAAGTTAGTAGCTTGTCTGATGAAAAAGCCCTTTCCTTCTGAGAGTTACTGACAAACTCCATCCCTTCTCCACAGAAGAAGACAGGACCATAGTGATCCCACATACTGGTTTGTCTCTGCTTGAATTCCCCAAACACAGTTATTAACCCTCAATGCACAGTGGTGGTTTTAGTTGACAGTAAATTCAGCGGCCGAGGCTCAGAAGAGCTGGGAACACATAACCTTTATCTCTTCTTTCTGTCCACTTTTGCTTCCATATGCTGGTCCTGAGCTTCAGTACTACATATGGCCAGGAACCAATCTTCTGGGTGAAATAGCAGGCTTTTCAGGCTTCAGGTACCTCCTAGACACACTAAAACTTGCTAAAAGATGTTGTTGATTTTACTAAGTATGTTTTTCAGGAAAAGAAAATGCTGTCTCAAATGAGAGTAAAACCAGAAAAATCTACAAAAATCACTGAACACAGAAAAGACTTCTAGCCTTAAGGTGGTTGATTTGGAAAAATGCTTCAGCAAATGGGGTGCCATTTCAGGATACAAGTTGTACTGTTAGGGAGATCACAGTCTGTGCCACACTGCCTTTATACGTAGTTGAGAGCAATGTTTCTTTTATGCCTATTACTTATTTCTAATCTACAGTAAGCTATGGTTTGAACACTGATTCTGGTTTTTTTTTTTTTTTTTTTTTTAATTTTATTTTGAAGCTTTTTTTCTAGCAGAGATGAAAGATTAAAGCAGATCAAAGTTTAAGGTAAAGTCTGAATTCCATAAAGCAGATTTCAGTCCTTTAGCTAGTAGAGGAAACTGTCCCTTGATAGTCACAATAGATAGCCAGAGCCTTGTGAAAAGGGCTTTGAGAGTTTTTTTGATTCAAACCTCTAGTGGCTTTCCTAGTGGAAAAAAACTTTATTACATTAGAGTCAAATGTGATACACTATCTATTTCATTGATTTTTTTATCTTTTTTTTTTTTGAAAACCACCACATCATGCTAGAATCTAATATCATTTTGGCAAACAGCTTTCCTGCCATAGTCAAATGGAAAAAAAAAATTACGTTAAACCCATAGTCAGTACTACATTGATTTTCAACTCTTGAACTTTCACACATCTCCTTGACATTTGAATCCCTATTATATCTTTCACCTTGATCTTGCAACTAGTTTGTTCTTCTAAACTTGTAACAATAGGTCCAGGGAGGTGGAGAATTTTCTTCCATTTATAGCAAATCCTGTTATGAGGGTTTCTTTAACTGAATTTAAGTCATCATTTTTTACAGTGACATTTCCTTTTCTGCATTCTTATTGTTTGCATTAAGAAAACCTTTGGTTTAGTTATCAGTCTCTCAGTTGGCTTTTAACTTTACCAAACAACACCTCAGAGCTCTGAGACATCTTTTTGTGAGTTGAGTGGACATTTATTACTGAAATTGGCAAAACCAAATTTATAAGAACTGAAATAAGATACAGTGCCCTAGGTGTAAAAGGGAAAGGGAAAGGGAAAGGGAAAGGGAAAGGGAAAGGGAAAGGGAAAGGGAAAGGGAAAGGGAAAGGGAAAGGGAAAGGGAAAGGGAAAGGGAAAGGGAAAGGGAAAGGGAAAGGGAAAGGGAAAGGGAAAGGGAAAGGGAAAGGGAAAGGGAAAGGGAAAGGGAAAGGGAAAGGGAAAGGGAAAGGGAAAGGAAGGAAGAAAGAGAAAGAAAGAAAGAAAGAAGAAAAGGAAAAGAAAAAAGAAAAGAAAAGAAAAGAAAAGTAAAAAGAAAAAAGAAAAGAAAAGAAGAGAAAAGAAAAGAAAAGAAAAGAAAAGAAAAGAAAAGAAAAGAAAAGAAAAGAAAAGAAAAGAAAAGAAAAGAAAAGAAAAGAAAAGAAAAGAAAAAAGAAAAGAAAAGAAAAGAAAAGAAAAGAAAAGAAAAGAAAAGAAAAGAAAAGAAAAGAAGAAAAGAAAAGAGAAAAAAAGAAAGTAAGGAAGGAAGGAAGGAAAGAAAGAAGGAAGGAAGGATATTCACTTAAGCAGAAGCACATGCTATGCATCAATGGATGTCAAATTTAGTGATCATGACTGACATTTATTTGGTATACACATAAGGCCCCCACATTTATGTCAGAATTTCTCAGATAGGGACAGGTATACATACAAAAAGCATTGTATCTGTTGTGTTTGGGGTTTATCCAACACACTGGGCAATGCTTTATGGGGAGCCTGTGTCTTTTCTGTGTGTCCAAATATGTTCCATATGCATTGGACAGGTCAGCTACAGTGATGTGCAACGATTCCAGTACACCCAGAATACACAATTTGTTACACAGGCACTGTGTGTCTGAGCAGCAAATGAACCATAGGCACCGACTTGTCCTGGATGTCTTCCAATTCTTGCATGTCCAGCAGAGCTGACCTGAACACACACTATGATCCACTGCCCAGAGATTTATAGCCACTGCCCTGACTGGGCTGTTGTGTTACACCACGAATTTCCTAGAAAAATAGCAAAAGTTCTCTTTTCTGCCTGGATAAAAATTATAGGTGGGAAAAGAGAGGTTTGGAGAAATGCCATAGGCCTAGTAACACTATATTCCAATGGACAACTGCTCCTTGTCATGAGAAAAAGCATAGAATTTCCTAAAATCTGCTCCTAACTGATCAGAACTGGTTTAAATCATTGGTTCTCTCTGTAACTAATAGAGTAAAGGAGCTCTGCCAGGCTTCTAGAGAGAATCTGAGGTCTGCGTTTAGATTTTAATAATTTATAGTTTATGTATTTTCTTTTTCATAATCTACTTATTATTAAAAGCTTATATTGTTTAAGAAAACTCCAAATGACTAGCAAGATACTTTATTTTGGGACAAGGTACTGTATGATGTTTCCTCTGTCCTGAGGCAAGTAATATCTGTGAGGGTCACTGGACAAGCAGTTGTATTTGCGAAGAGACAAATGCAGTACCTTTTGTGAAGACTTGCCTCCAAATACTGCCATAGAAGCCTAAATCTGAAATGGCCAAAAGGTAAAAATTAATGCCACCCATGTCCATGACAGCAGAATTAAAAGTACTGTTTTACATGTCTTCATGTGCAATAGGTTTCTAATCTGTGAATATGAATTACTGAAAGCAATATAAAGAAAATCAAATACTTATACAACTGGTTTCTGGACTTTTTTCTCTATAAGTGGGCAGATAAAAATGCTGCTATGTTCCAGCATCCTTATTCTTCATTTAGTACTCCAGGAACCTTACCATATAAAGAAGTATGAAAATATAAAGTACAAAGACTTCATAAAATTACTAAGCATGAAGAACCAGCCACTTCCCAGGTGTACTTCTCTTTTGCCCTCAGTATGCACTGACCTTATCCAGTCCCTGATCTTTATTAAATTGAGATTCTGGGAAAGATCTTAGATAAATAGAGTTGTGACCCTGTGAAGACAAACTGGCTTGTAGCCTATTAAGAAGTCCAAGTGGACTATCATGTTCATTTTAATCTAAGGAATAGGCTCAGGGACTCAGGGATGTTAACAAGAGCCTGTCATGTTAAGGCATAGTATTAGACAAGGTTTAAAACCTCCAAGAGTCATTTGCAAAGCATAAAACTTTGCAAAATAGGTGCTTCTCGATTTTTGCAAGGATAACCCTACGTTACTTGTGCTTGGCTTTTTTACCTCAGGTTATCCACTGCAAGCAAATTGAGTTTTTGTTTATTAAACGTGTTCTGTCTTAATGTTTTGTACAGGTTTGAAAGTAGATGAACTGTGATACGGGAATACTCATTTAGGAAATACAGGCTTCGTGGGCCCTATAGGTATTCTTCTTACACTCCTAACTGGAGTTTTTAGTATATCTCTTTTGTGAACGCAGTGCTCCTACTGATGTGAACATAAAGACCTAAACTTCCACCTTCCAGAACTTTTTTTTTTTTTTTTTTTTTTGTGAGGGTTGCACAGGTTTGTCTAATAATAAAATTTGGCCCTTGTATTTGGATGGGAAAATGTCTGAAAGTTCCATATAGAAAAAAAATCTTGTACAAAATGTTCTCAAAAGCTAAACACTTTCAAGATGTGATAGGCACTTGTATGTCAAAGTTTATTCATTTTATGAGATTGTTCTGAGGACTGGATATGTTGCTTATGCAATCTCCCAGAAATCTTGGAAAGGCTCTATTTTAAAGCCAAAAATCTTTATACAAGTTTTTGCATACAAAGACTTCTAAGTGCTTAATATAAAAACATGAACGTGACCTTTGAACCATGAGCTCATAGGCAGGGTGGATTTAGGCTGTTTGCAATGCCTCAGCTAGAATTTGTTTTCGTGTGAGGTGTCCACATGCTTTACAGTGCTCAAAAAGAAAGTGCTTTGCTTTAAGCTGTATTTTTTTCAAGACCACTCATACTCCGCATTGTCAGTCATCTGTGGCATCATGTGGTAGCTTCACAGCAAATATGCTTTCCTAAAGACACAGTCATTTTAGTGCTGGACGAAAAAGGAACAACTTTATCTCACAAATAATGTAAAAATTCTGAGGGTATCAGTTTTCTGCAAGATACAGAGCTGCATCTTTTCAATGGGTTTAATGAATCAGCCTAACAACAGTCAATAGTTTAGAGCAAGTGCTTGAATTTGCATTTACCATAAAACACGCTTCACATTGGTACCTAGGCTAAGAGTTACATTATGAACTCTCTATCTTGACCAATCTTTCTAGTGAAGTCTCATCAAAGTCAGTACATTTCCATTAAAAGGATTCACTTGAACTGAAATGGTGTTTTAGCAGTGGGGGAATAAAAAAGAGGAAAAATATTGGCTGATTCTTTTTGTTGTTCTGTGATCCTTGCTTCTTCGGTGGCAAAAGCTAGCAAGTAGCTTAATGCAGTAGCTAGACACAAAAATGCTTGCAGTGATTCCGCCAGAGATTATTTTAAAGAGAGGAAGGAATGTCAGCAAATTTCACGTTATCAACAGGATTACAATGGCACATTATCATGAACAGAAGAAAGAGAGTCAAGAATATTAAAAAAGAAACCATTTTTTTTTCTAATGTCCTACAGAATTTTAATGCATATCAAATTCATTTCTGCTACATGGTTTGGTTGCACAGTTCAATCGATGTGCAGGTCTCTAGGTAACTGCACAACTACATCCAGTTCTCTTACAGTTTTGTCATTTGGTCCTGGTAGCTCCAACGATGATAGCTCTGATCCAAGCTTTCTGTGGTATTGGTCACTGAAACACGCAGGAACTTAATATCCTTGAGAGAACTATTCCTCTGTGCAAATTCGTTGCAATTAGTAACACATTCAGAAGTTACTAGGGAGGGACTGACTAGCAGGGAGGCAGATTCCCTTTCATGCCTCCTCCTCTCCCACACACAAAATATCCTCTTTAACATGGGAAACTGGTGTGCTACTCCTTAACTGCACCTTGTCAGAGAAATGTCTAGGGTTTGGCTTTAGTCTTGTTAAATTCCTTGTAAGTTTTCTCTTAGGAAGCTTTTAAGCATTTTTATGTTTTCAAAGCAAACTCTAGATACCTTTTGATTGAGTCTTATACAATTCTTATATAATACACAAGTCTTCTACAAGATACATACATGTTGAATGTCGTTATTCCTTCTTTGCATATTTAAGAGAGATTGAGAGAACAGTGTTTAGGACTGGCTGCATAAAGGCAGGAGACTACGTATATGCTGAGACTTCATTGCAAATACCTATTGGCGTCTGTCTTGTGTTCCTCAGCATTCCTTGGAAACAGACCGCTTAAATGCCTACAGCTGTATACAGGCAAGCTCCAGAGATGTGCAAATACAATCCTAAATGATCATAGGCCACAACATATCACGAAACTAATTTTTTTCAAGGGATAAATTGTATATTGGTGGCAGCTCTCCTCCTCTGCCTGTTCCTATTCAAGTCTGAGAGCACCAGTGAGAAAGGGCAACGTCCACACCATGCTGTTGGCAGAACTTCTACTTCTTGTCTGTTTTCCATGAGAACATAGAATATTATGCTGAAATCTCTCACTGTTTATGTGATTGTGTTGTGTTTCACGTACTGTAAAGGATCTGAACCACCATTTTTAATGGTGTAAAAACCATTCACTTGCAAGTTATGCATAATATTTTGCACAGCTTGAAGAAATTTGCCTTTTTGGCACCATGAAATGTTGAGTGGCCATGGAAGTGAGACATGGTAACAACCAGCAGTTCTCTGGGGGACATGATTTGTTAATGTAATTTCATATTGCCTAATTCCATATTGGAATTTCCAGCTTGAAAGTATTCATCTCTCACATGCAATTTTCTGAACAACAAAATACCTGTTTAAAAAAATAATAATCTATTTCAATAAACACAGCACAGACTTCAAATTCTGGCTGCTGCATGCATGGACTTTGCTGATTTTATTGCTACCCATGTCACTATAAAAATGCCATGGCACCCTTAACTGTTTAATCAAAGCTGGGTCATGTGGGATTCTTACTATTGTCAGAACATGGGAACAATTACGCCTTGTGGAAGCACAAAGGAAGAAAGCAAGTCACTGCTGCTGCCACTTGCAGGAAAACAGACTTGTCATTTACTTAGAAAACCAATGATTAGTCTACAATAGCAGCAGCAGCTTAGTGATTTGCTTAATTTTTTAGCAAGCAGAACTCAGCACCTGGACAATGAATTTTGCACCTAATCATCATCACAGACAGGATATGTGGTTTGACAGGGCAAAGATACCTCACAAGGAATTACAGGTTTTCATTTTAAGAATGCACAATGGGTACTAATTTACTATTTAGGACATTTAGTGGCTGAGTTTCAAAGCACAAAGCTAAGTCTTAAGTATTCATTTATTGCTTCGTAAATTAATCACAAAATTGTTTTACACTTAAAAAAGACAATGTGCAATCACTTTTAAGACTTATGTGAACTGTGTGTTGCAGTCTTTTGAAGACTACAGTTTCATTTCTTCCTTATAAAATGATACACGCATTTTATGAAGTTTTGTATTTCTTTGCCAAGCATTTGAATTGTGCAAGAGGCAGGATACTTCTGTGACTGACGCATCAGACTGCCAAAATCTTTTTTAGAAGTGATTTTTTTAAGTGAAAATTATTCACCTCTAATTTGATTTCATGAACATGTTGCTATGTACCTGTATCATTATCATTTAATGATATAATCCCAGGAAACATCCTCCTAATTGATTCTTCTGTTACCAATCAGACAAAAGGGTGCCTTTTGTCTTAGGGCTTCTCACACCAATGATCTGATGAAAATGGGCCATTCATATGCATAATACCAGTTGCAGTAACCAGTCTCATCCAGAATCACTTGCAGATAGTCAAGTACCTGACGCTGCAAATTGGTATTTTTTTTTCCTGCTCTGACAGCTGAAGAAGCAGAATATACTAAATAGAATGCATATTATTTATACCTTTTCAACTTATGAGCAAATAGCATGATATCTCAGAGAGAGTAGTGGGAACAATACCAAGAATACATTGCTTTGGATCTTATAAACTGTGCCAAGATCCACCA
Source organism: Falco naumanni (assembly GCF_017639655.2). Classification (NCBI taxonomy): domain Eukaryota; kingdom Metazoa; phylum Chordata; class Aves; order Falconiformes; family Falconidae; genus Falco; species Falco naumanni. The sequence continues at coordinate 27,096,304 of NC_054059.1, forward strand.
CTGATTTCTGAAAATGCATGACTTTTCATTTCAATCTTTTTCATATAAACATTTTTTAGTGTTCATTATCGGAAGCACATCATACTTACATCACCCTGATGATGAAGAAAAGTATTATTCTCTAATTTTAGTGATTTGGACTTCCCCAAGATCATATAGTTAAACTGCTAGAAAAATATCAGGAGTATGTTTCTGGACTGCATCCATTTTCTACCAGGCACTTCAGGACATTGCACAGGACCTGACTTTGAATCCTGAATCCAGAGATGAGTGTTACACCAGCTAAGCTCCAACATGTTGCTGAAGAATTCGGGGTTGTCCCTGAGTTTGCAGGCTGAATCTAATTTTCCTGGAGTTATTGGCTTGTCATACATCAAAATGCTCTGGTAAAGGTTGCCTCCTATCTGCAGCATGTCTTAGCAATATCAACTATATATGAGCAGAAAGCTTCCACCAACAGAGGCAGAGTCCTGCTCCCGCTGCCTGCAGAAAAGGCTTCTGTTAGTGTCTCATGTCTTTCCAGCCTCCCTGTAACTCCAGGGCAAAGATGGCACTTTGACACTTACTATAAAGTAATGCAACCAAGAGAAATTGGAAGGCACAGAACCAGCTCTGGGATATTTATATGGGAAAAAGTTTCTTCACACCATTTTTGCCCTAGGAACTCTTTGAATTATGTCACATATACTATGTATGATTTGGTTTTAAGTGCAAATCCTTTGAAGCCAGCCTTTCAGCTTCACCATTGAAAACTAAGAGTAAGAGGCCAGCACATATTTAGGCAGCAGTTAAATTAAATTCTTTCAGTTAAAGAAGTTTTTATCCATATATCTTATTTTATTTGAAACACTAAATTTTTGCTAACACTGTAATATAGAGATGATTGCTAGAAAATAGTCTTTGCCATTCCCATCTATCCTTTAATGTATTAGATTGCAGTACTGTTCCCTATGGTATGTTTTCAGGCACTTTCCTTCTTAAAGCAGCTTATTCATTTGGTGGAATCAGTTTCAGGTTATTTTTTTCCTGCACAACCATCTTAGTAATTTTGGAAAGGATCTTTGTAAATCAGCTGGATATTAAACCCGTTCCCTCAGAGGAGATTATTACATAGTCCACTAGAACTTACTTTTCAGAATTGCATCTGGACATTCAAACTGTACATCTCTTTACTGACTTTTAATCCAATTATTGCTGTTTATGAAGCCTAAAAAACTCTCCTTCTTCCTTATTTTCCTGTATTTCACTTTGATGAATATGCTTGTCGTGTCTTTCTCTGTCATTGTTGGCTATTCTTTACAGAATTTATTTAATTTTTCTTTATCACTCTTTCCTTATTTTTTAGTATATTTGAATGTTCTTCACTTTGTTGGCACATTTTTCCATTCCTGAGATTAGTAAAATTTTGTATTTCAGCCTTGTTTTCATAAGAACTTGAAAGGAAAAAATTGTGTTTCTTCTGTCTTGAGGCCTTGAGGTGTTGGGGGAGGGTGTTTGTTTTCTGTATGTTTTTGTTCAGTGCCTTAAACTGTGTTGGTTTATCACTTTCATTTTATAAGGAAATTTTGCCACGCATAGCCTTTTATAAGAAGTATTGCTTCTTATAAAGTCCCCTAGGATTTCTGTGCATTACACTCTGGTTGGTTGTTTTTTGGTTTCTTTTTCATAAACAATATTGTTGTAAAATTCAAGTTTTTAAGATCCTAATTCTTACAGTTAATTAATTTGATTCTCTGTGTGCATGAGTGTATATGTGTATGAGTGTATATTTGACTACATGTCCTCGCTAATAATTTTAGAATTCATTGTTCCGTTTGGAAAAATGTTGATAGAAGGTTGAAAGTTCACAAATATTAAGTTCTCACAAATTTTATGAAAAATGTCTAGGTAAAAGAAAAAGATTCTGCTTTCATTCCTAACTGAGAGAAAAAGGGTGCCATGTTAAGCAGAAAACACACAGAAGAGAGATGTTATGAAGGCCATCATCAAAGGAAGATCTTTGCCACACTACTGACCTCCCTAGACAAGAGAAAAACCCAGCCACGAGACACAAAGCTATAGGAGTCCAACTTCATTGGTTCATAAAATCATGTGCTTTATGTGCTTTAGGATAACCTAATTTCATTGTTTTCAGCTCCTGGTTTTTGCCTGCTTATTTTCCTGCATTTTGACTTTCTGTGAGCTCTGTTACTTGCCCTGAATTACCTGACTGATTATATGAATAACATAAAGATGCGAAATGGTAATGTGTAGGCACCTTTATTTCCAGTGAAAACAATAAATGTGTAGAAGACTCAGCATATCTAGAAGTTTACATGAAGAGTAAAAGAAAAAAAAAAAAAATCCATGAATTTTAAAAGGCCTGAGTGTCAGGGTGTGTAAGACACTTTTTGTAGGTTATACTACCTGAAGAGTTAGTTCCACACATTGCCTAGTCTGAAGAAACAGTATTTTCATCTATGATTTTTTGTTTGACAAAGTCATTGACATCAAAACTTCTACTGAATTCAAAAGGCACTTTGATAGAACTACTTTTTCAAGTAGTTATAGTAAACGAGGCAAACTATTTGCCTTGCACCAACATGAATCACAGGAACCGTATTTCCTACCACCTCTGCTAGAAAAAGGCATTGCTTTATTATCCTTACAGGCACATCAAATCCTTCTGCTTCTAATCTTCTAGAAATGCTTAAAAAAAATCTTTTACACTGATGTTTTCATTGGCATTCATCTTCAAAGGTTCAGTTTCAGTTCTGAAATAAGCCTTCATAGTTGGGGTTTTTTTTTTGCCTATTAGTTATATGACAAGCTCTCTGGTCCTTTCATTCTATTTGCACCACTTCCAGATTGCTGGGTACCTGACTCGTAGCAGAGGCCCTGTCACAGCTGCAGTATACGTGAGTAAGGCATGATTGCTGACTTTGAATGCTGAAACAATTACCAAACTAAATATGAACTATGTTCTTACGAATGATTTTGCTTCGCTTTTTTGTGGACAAATGTAAAACAAGGAAAGAAGAAGCTGGATGTGAGTGTAACTTTTTAAAAAGATAAATATATTTATATACATGCACACATGTGTTTATGTGTATATACACTTTCCAAAAAATAATCTATAAAACCATTTCTATTTATAAACCAGTTCTACCGAGTCTGTACATGATAGGATAGAGCAGCTCTCCTAAATCCTGCACAAGTTACAGTGAAAGCACCTGACTTCCATGAACAACCTGCTTAGCAAACAACCACTTATTTTCCAATATAGACAGTAAGATTGTAAAGCAAAAAAAAAAAAAAAAAAAAAAAAGGCAAAAAAAAAGATTCCAAAAAGAGACATTTTCTTTCCAAGCTTTTCTGGGCTCAGGTTTAGGTGGATAAATGCTGGCATCCTGCCCAGCTTCCACAACTGAGTTGCTGTGCACCAAACCCTCTCATTACAGCATGCACCTTTGCTTACTGACTAAAGGAGCAGCCAAACCCATCCTTTGTTTAGTGATTAACGGTAACTTTGGAACTATCAAGCTTGGAGTCAAGACCTTCCTCAGCCTGAGCAGATTTCTATATGCAGCTCCTACCTTCCCCAACCACCAGACCAGCGTTGTTTGACTGAGGGCCCCGCGTTGCAGTTGCCTTGAACCATTAGGGCAGAGGGGTTTGGTGTGTGAGACGCGGGGCAGAAGGAGGCAGGGCAGGAAGGAAGCTCGGGGTACCCACTGGGCTGTTGAACCTGGGGCAGGGAAACCTCCTGCTTCTGGGGGTCTCAGGGCAAGCAGAGCAGTCAGTTTACAGATTAAGACATTAGATGTCAGTGTCTACAGGAGAGCTAGGATCATGTAACCCTACGGAGTGATTTGCTTGGTCCTAGAGCAGGCATTTTGTCAGCTATGCTAGGGGTCATGCTGACTGTATTGACCACAATTCCATCAGCTTTAGAGAAAGTTTTGTTACACAGACTGCTTCTAGACACCTGCGTGAGGACACCTAAATGCAGACATCTTAATCTGACATCTGAATCCCACCATTTCTATTTTCTTCGAAAAATATAGTATAGAAAACTTTTCAAGGACTAAGATCAGGAACTCCATTCTGCTCCTTCCCATTGGAAGGTAGCCTTCTTTTGCTTTTCCGTTTCCACCCCTTATTAACAAAGGGATGCTATACTTCTTCTATTCCGCAAACATCTCATACTGAAGTGATTAGGACATGTTCCTGAGATCTAAGTGCTATGGTTTAAACACTCCATCTAGTCAAGGAGAGTTTACAACCCAGTTGTCCTCTTTCCAGTGTTCTCTAGCTACTCGGTTATTGCAGGGAAGAAACGGGTCATTGCTCCACCTTTGAAAAAAAGGCTCTTCTGGGTCTACTGGAGGTTCATGATTACTATATTTCTAATGCTGTTCATAACCGTGACTGAATGACCTAGATTTCCAAACTAAGACATTTGGCTAGTAGCTGTCTCCACAAATTTATTTAGTTGTCAGTATTCACTATGTAGCTGATGTTAACAGTTTTCCATGTCAGCTGATATTGCTGAGCTAAAATACAAGACCTATCAGAATGTTCTGGAGTAATTTTGATTCTGAAATGTTTTTTATTTCCATTAGGCCATGAATAAGTTTAATTTTATCACCCCCAGGACACAGAACATTTCATCTCAGGAGGCTGCTGATTCTTTAATTGAGGACTTTATTCTCTCTGTTGGATAGCTGCAGTTAGATTTCCGAGACCATTCCAAATCTTTACAGTAAGTCACCATTTACCCAGAAGTCTGCAGCTGGAATGCTGACTCCCATGCCACCGAATATGTAATGACATGCTGGAGATCTCTGGGGTTGTATCTGTTATGTCACAGCAAGGATTCTTCTGACCTAAAAAGCTCTTTCACCTAACCATAACGTCCATGTTCACCTCAGTTCATTTCTGAAGACACAAAACCAAAGTTGGAATTTAGGTAGCTATGCAAGGTGTGGCTTGTGTTTAGCAATCACAGAGGTGAGATGTGAGATCATAGAAATATGGCTTTCTTGGTGCTGCCTGGTGAAAGGGAGGAAAGCATATTAAAACTACAGTTTAGCTTCTTAAAGGTATGTTAGAAACGGTACACAGACACTTCACTTCTGAGACAACTTAACAGACATCAAACAGAAATATGAATGTTCTTGCTTTTTTTGACCAGACAGGGATGAATCTAATTTTCTTTAGTAACTAGAATGATCTGGATACCAGCACTGAGTCTCTGTGGAGCTAAGACAGCACTGCACTGCCATGCAGAAGAGTTAGAGGGTAGCCAAAAATCTGAAATGTCATTACCAGCCAATAGAGACAACATCCCTTTACTTTCTAAACTATCTGATTTCCCATTAAAAAAGATATCTTGAATACATTAAGAGTATACTGACCTTTGTGATGAATGTGTAATGCATGCTGTTAGCAGATCAGAAAGAAAAGAAAAAGAAATGTCATAGAAAGTGAAAAATATGGTTAAAATTAGTTTAATTATAGTGGAATTCCTACTGGATTGTATTATACTCACAGTAATACTAAAAGAGTTCACCATGATTAATGTTATTAAAGTGTGTGCCAAACGAAATAACGATTGTTCTCCTTTCATAGGAAAAAAGTTTCCACTTACAGTGTAGTAAGATGAAATATTTCACTTTTGCTGTGTAGGTATGTTAACATCTGTAATTAAATGAATCAGATGCAAGGGCACACACAATGTTTTTTAAAGATGGTTTCTCCCTGTTTGACTCCATCTCTGACCCTCTCTTTTCTTCTGCCTCAACTTCTTTTCTTTGCATAGGACCTCTTAGTCTTTTTTCTAGACATACAGGATTAAAAAAAACCAAACAAACCTTTGTTGTCTCTTCAGTTTGTTTTTGTCCCTGCTCTCTTGTTACAGATACAGAAGTTTCTTGTTTTTTCTTTTTAATGCTTCCCTATTTCAGACGTATTTCAAAGGTCCAATAGTCTTCTTTCCATCACTGACCACCTACAGTCTCCCTTTCACACTCATCTTGCCTCTCCCCAATTGCAACACCTAATAGTCTAGTCAAGCTTATTTTTGTGAAAAAATCCTATTTCTTACTGCTTCTATAACATTTCCTTTCACCTCTAATTTACTGCATACGATGTTTACAATCACCATTAGATGTTCTCTTGCTTACTGTATTCTCACCTCTCATTCCTCATCAATACAAATTCATCTAGTGTAGTCCATTGAGCCTCCCCATAGTTGAGGTGATCATTTTTAGCAAAATTTTAAAACACTGCACTTACATTTTCCCAGACCTGTCAGCTACATAGAACACTATTGCCAATTCTATTACTCTTTATTTTTTATTATTTTCTTAAGATCTCTCCTGGTTCTTCTCTTTTATCTCTTGGATTTTTCTTTTGTGTTTGTTCGTGGTTTTGTTTTGTTTTGTTTTGTTGGATTTGCTGTATCTGCTGTATTCTTGTTTCTTCTTAAATTTCTTCAGGTAACCCCAAAACATTGTCTCATACCTTTCTCTTGCTCTTTTTCATGTCCCCAAGGAAACAAATTCTAGCAGCGTCACTATTCCGCTGTTTCACAGATCTGCACTTACACTCTAAACTTCTCTTTTTTAGCTGAACTAAAACCTCACTGAGTTTTTCCAGACTTCCTTCTCTGCTACACTTTTCCTCCTCGAGCTCTTTACATCAAGGCTATACCCAAATAATATTCTTAAAATACAGCCTTTATAGCCCTTATATGAACTTAAGACTTGTGCCTTGAATGCAATATCCAGGGGTCCTCAAACGTTTTAACCAGGGGGCCGGCGCGGATGAAGTGGCAGGCAGTCATCTGCGGCTGCTTGGTTCCCCCCCAACCCCTGGCGGGGGTGGGGTGGGGTGGGCGGGGCGGTCTGTAAATACCGGGGGCCGGGTTGAGAACCCTGCGGGCGGTAGTTTGAGGACCCCTGGCAATATCTTTTATTCTGAAACTAACCAACGCAGTTTTAGCTCACCTTGCTATATTCAGGAGAATGCTGCTTTTGGATCATCACTCTGTTTGTATTGCTTCTCTTTTTCCATCCTTCCATATGTTGTTTCATGAAACAGCTCAAGAAAAAAGTCACTTGTCTTACACACAAAGCTGACCATTGCTAATTGACCCTGCCACTTCCCAGTGTGGAGACCAGATTTACCTTCAGTGCCAAAGTCTCACAATTTCATTTCAGGCTTAATTTTTACACTGTTACTATTATAAATGCTCCCTCACCACTTCATTATTTTCCTTCAAATCCAGCTGTAAAATTTTTATATATGAATATGTGTGACAAGAGAACAACTGAAGGAGGATGCTGTACCTACTGAACAGTTGTATATTATTTCCCTACACATCTGTTAATAAAAAATAAATAAATATAATATTAACTGCTAGCCCAAAGTTTGTGCTTAAGCCTTCTTAAGCTCTCTCCATTAGAAAGTTTCTCCTTGTTAATGTATTTGTCCTACTTCTATTTAAAAAATAAATCATGGATCACAACCAAGCTCATAGCTAATATAGTAATACAAGTATAAATAGCATTGCTGAGGGCTTTGGTTTATATATATTTCAAATGTCTATAGTGCAAAGAAAAGATAGATGGCCCAGTTACTTTGAGTGAGTTCACCTCACCTAACTTCAGCTACATCTGTGGTAGATTTCTTTTACAGTCAATAGGGAAAATAGGCACTTCTAGAATGTGATTCACTTCCTCTTAATATGGATGTCAAAACTTGGTATATAGCAAGAACGAAATCCTACACTGCTAATGTTCAACTGGAGTCTTGCCACCAGCTTCAGTAGGGCCAGAATTTATCCCCAAATATGCTAAGAGCTTTTTCGGAGATATGTTCAAATCAACTTTCCAAACTCAACAAAGCACACCAAAATCTTAAGCCAAACCTAGCAGAAGATCCAAAATCAATATGACTTTTCCAATATGCTAAGTTCTAAAGTAGAAAACTCATAAATTTCCAGTTAGAACATGACATAAATGAACACTGACATGCTGAATAAATAACTAGCTATGATACAATTACATATTTTAATCAAAGACAGAATATTGGATCACTTCAGTGGAAAAACTAGATACCAGTGAGCAATCACATCACTAACTCGAAACAAAAATTAGTGATCATTATCAATCTAATCCTAATCAAATTAATTAATAATAATATATGTTAGAGCAAGAATGATTAAAACAAATGAGCATTTTTAAGATCCTGTTATCCTCATCCATATTTTAAGAATTCTTGATCATGTTGAGAGTTTAGACTTGGCATTTGCTCTAGAGAAATTCTTATTAAAACCCCCAAAATTATGAAAATCAGTAAATCATAAACAATGCTAAGATTGTTTAAAATGCTAATATATATTTTTAAACTTACTTCCCCAACTTCTAATAACTCAGTCTGAGGTACCTATTTTTAATAGTTAGTGCCAGTGAAGAAAAATTTCTTAGTAGAAAAGCTAGATCCTGGAGAAGTCATATAGGTGCAGCTAGTGTTTTTATCTCATGTTAGTTTCTGTCTCAGAAAATAATTATGGAGAAATATCAGAACAATTTGGTATCATCATCATCATCATCATCTTGTCACAATATCTCTGGACTGCTTCTGTTGAAACCCTACTTCAAATACAAAAAAACACTTCCAAATGAACTGTTATCATCCCTAAATGAGGACTGAAACTTGAAATGTGATATCTGAGGTTAAAACACTGTTTTCTCATAATTTACCAATTTATACATGCTTTACTTTCCACATAAACAAGTTTCTCAGGACAGCATCACAGCACTGTTTATGAAAGTAGGTGACAGATTGTACTGGTTATGGCTGGGATGGAGTTAATTTTCTTCACAGTAGTTTTTATGGGGCTATGGTTTGAATTTGTGACCAAAATGGTGTTGGTAACACAGGGGTGCGTTCATTACCACTGAGCAGCGCTTGCACAGAGCCAAGGTCTTTTCTATCAGCCAGCAGGCTGGGGGTGCACAAGGGTTTGGGAGGGGGCGCAGCTGGGACAGCTGACCCCAACTGACCCAGGGGATATCCCACATGATATGATGTTGTGCTCAGCAGTAAAAGCTAGGGGAAGATGGAGGAAGGGAGGACATTCGGAGTGATGGCATTTGTCTTCCCAAGCCACCGTTATACATGATGGAGCCCTGATTTCCTGGGGATGGCTGAACACCGCCTGCTGGTGGGAAGTGGTGAGAAAATTCCTTGTTTTGTTTTGCTTGTGTCTGTGGCTTTTGCTTTACCTATTAAACTGTTTTCATCTTAACCCACAAGTTTTCTCACCTTTACCTTTCCAATTCTCTCCTCAGTCCCACTGGGGTGGGGGTCGGGGGGCATGAGTAAGTGTCTGTGTGAGACTGAGCTGCCTACCAGGGTTAAACCACAACACATATTAAGCTATAGATGTAGCATGATTTAGCTATGTTGCAAGAATAATATTCAATAATACTCACTTCTTTTTCAGCTTGACACAGTTTAGACCAACGGGGTAAACCAAACAGGAAACCCATGGAGAAGTAAGGAATCTGTCATTAAATGCTTCTGTAATAGGTATGGTATATTTGTCTAAGAAATCAGGAAAATATTTGAGGATTAACTCCTGTAAGATATTTATACAAAAGATGGAGACCTGTAATCAATTTAAAAGATCTTTCTTCAAAGTACCACCCTATTTCACAAACATTAAAAGGAGTAAGGAGATCTGCCTACAGAGTTGGAAACTTGCTGAACAAAAGAGATACTCATTAAAACCTCCCCAAACATAAAATATATTAAATCCCATTGACAAAGGGGGATGGGGAAATATTCAACAACTGGCAAAAGTATAAAAACAAGTTCAAATGAGAACCATAAGTCCCACAACGATCTAGTGGAAAAAAAGGACAGGACTACAAGTCAGCTGAATACTGATTCAACTCACAGGCTATCAGTTGGCACTGAATGATATATGAAATCCCAAAGATTGCCAAAATCCAAACCAGCATAATATTTAAACTATAAAGGGGCCCTGCTGACCCATTCCAGAGTTTTCTTTATTTTTTAAATTATAGGTTGGCCTCTTAGACGTGCTTTGGCCAAACTCTCATGAGAAGGGGTTTAAGCCTTTTATATTTGGAATCATCATTTGCTTGAAGTTCATACCTCTCTCTCCAGGGCTAAGCAGGGGCTGTATCATCAATGCACGATAGCAGCATAGAGTAGACATGCGGTGTACACTGTTACCGTCCACGTATTTTGAGCCATGCTGTCTGTGCAAAAGAACAGTGAATCTAAACTGACTTACAAGTTTAACCAGGTTGCAGCTGCTTTGCATTGTTGAAGTGGTGCAAAGAAGCAAAACTGTACCAGTGAGTCTGGCCCTGAGAGTGGAAATTCAAAGGACATTAATTAAAACTTACACACACTGGTTAAACTTGGAGGAAGCATGCTATTATGGTATTTGTGTGTTAAACTAGTTGAAAACAAGAACCTTTTTTTTCCCTAATAGACTAGTAGAACAATTCTCAAAGACTAGAAAATGTTGTTTAAGAGTCTGAGGTTTTATTATCGTGCCTATGTTTTTAATGTCTTTCAGTTATGTCAAGGAGCTGAAAGGATCAAAATTCTGAGATTTGTGTGGTATTTGGGGTCTCGCCACACCTCAAATTTCTGGAAATAGGAGAAAGCAGTTTGTGCTCTTAAGGTTTATAGTTGAATTTCTAGACTTCCCAGGGTAGCTAACTATATTATAGACAAGCTCAAATTAATCCTCTGTTCTGGACATCTGTGAACCACAGATCAAAATCAGGATCCATGGTCTGCAGTTCTGTGCTTTTGTAGTTTGGATGAATTATCTGAATCAAACGTTCAAGGCATCAACAACAGGGAAAAATCAATCAGAAACATATGCCATTTTGAAGCTCCTCTTCCAGCTGCTTCAGGGAATAGAGGGATAGCTCCTTCCACAAATCTCTTAGGACTTCTGATCCACCCAAAAAAGCAGCAAATAGAAGGAACAATATGGAAGTAACAGTGGAAGCTGTTGTCACTATCCTCTTACACACGCATTTTAGGATAGTGTTGTCTTTAAGTGGTGACAAGAGCTATTTCCCTTCTGTGTCCATATGGGAAGGCATAGTTCTATCCCACATTTTTTTTGAAAAATGAGACTGCATGCTTTAAGGTAGAACCTCAAGATGTATCTGCGTAAGTCTCAGAACTGGAAAGAAAGGAGTTGACATTTAGAAATGTTTTATTGAAAATTCTGGGGAGGGAAATGTATTTTTTTCAGAGAGTAAAATATAAAATTTTGAGCAGAGACATAATAAATCTTAGTGTAGATGGTTTTATATGTGTATTTGGATTATACACTTTTTAAAGTTAAGTTGAACTCTGGAGATCCAATCCAGCTATGATTTCAGCTGCAGTCTGTAAGTCACTATCTCCCCCACTGAAAATTTCAAATTTAGGTACCTCATGTAGGTGCTTAAAGTTAAGTCACATTGATCCGTGAGATACAGCCTCACATACAGCTTGTGCTGCTATGGGACAATGACAAGCATTAGGTTTAGCAAGCCTTGAACCATCTCAAAGCCAAGGATGCTTGTGGCTACAAAGCTGGAACACTACAGAGCCTTTAACCCAGGGCAGTCCCCACAGAAAGTCAGGGACATCTGCAGGCAAAAGTGAACTGGAAAGAGACCAGTCAAGTTTTGAGAGAAGCCAGTTGGAAGCTTGTTGATGTCACTGCATGTACATTAAACATGAAAACCTACTTTACGGGAAAATGCCTGATCTATTCTGTGCAATGCTGCCACACTAGGCTTACAATTACTGATGTGCTTTGGACTACTACAGAATCTCTGAATTTTATAAGAGCTGCTTCTAAGGAAGAATAGTGAAAAAAAAACCCCCAAACATTTGGCTTCATTGTATCTCTTAAACCTGAATGCTGTTTTCAGTATAACAAGGCTTACTCAGTGCAAGAACAGGAATTTATATGCAGTTGCATGTACTGCTGAGTGTTCCCTAGAAATTACCAGACAGTTGGGAAATGGAGAAAATGTTTGTAAGAAGACAGATACTTTCTTTTAAATTGTCACATCATAAAGTCTCTCAAACTCTTATAGAAGATACAGAAGCAACATGCATAAACCTAGAAAAATTCCTCTGAAGAGGAATGAAAAGCCATTCAAAACGCTACATTTCTTGTGCAAGACTTCAGTGATATTCTCTTCAATGTACTTTGTTAGGTTTTGCTGTGCCTCTGTATTTTCATTTTTCCTTTCCCTTTATTTCTAAAGATATTTACACCAGAGTGGAGTCAGATGCCAATCTGAAATCATGCCTATAAACCAACTTTATGAAAAGAGGAATTTGTAAAAATAAAACTGAGGAGTGCATGTAAAGCTGGTAGAACTCCTCTGGCTACTTTTATATCTTGCATTATTTTATGTCTACAAAGATACACCTACACTTTGCTGAGTGGACAGAGTATTTTTCATGTGGTTGGCACATATTTCTTTAATCTTTATCTAGATGACAAGCTCAGAATAAGCCAGTTGCAAAAGAATTAAACAAATGTTAACATGAGGAACAGCCTTGCAGTTGCTGCAGAAAATGGATATAGAATAACTGCACTGACCACCAGGTTCTACTACTGGCTGTTATCGCTGGCCAACTTGCTTGCACTGTCAATCCCTCAACTGCTTATCTGTAAAAAAAGGGATAATACCTCCTTTTTAGCACCGTCTCTGTTCTCTTTGAGCAGAGAGTTATTCTTTTCATGTGTGCTTGCATGCTGTCTCTCACAACAGTAGCTTAGTAGCTTATACTCAGGAAAAAAAATAATTCTGAAGTGGGCAATGAATTTTCAGGCAAACCAAAACTTTTTGTGGTAACATAATGACTTCTTTTATCATTAACATACCTCATGGCCAGAATCCAGTTTCTGGAGATACAAGCAAGCAGAAAACGCATAGCGCACTCATCTGGAATGCAGAGTTCACATCGACTCCAATGAATCCTTTGGATTCAAAATAAGGACCTGTACTTAGCTCTCATCACAGGAAAGTAGTTCTTTTAGAGTCAAGGTCTTTTAGCCCATCTTCTGCAGATGTTTTGTGGATATAAAGCATCCAATTCACCATGATGAATTTCAGGAACCTAACTGAGGTTCCCTAATTAATAGCTTAGGGATCCTGTATGCTCGGTAGAAAGACATAAGCCTCTTAGACTGTTTTCAGCCCTTTTTGGTTTTTGTTTAGAATAAAGAATTAATCCTGAACCTTTTGCATCACCAAGGCACAGTTTAGCCATATTTCTTTTGTGAGAAATTAGCCAGTTCGTATGATGATTTAGAAAAGTTTTGTTTGCAATCCAGCAATAAAGCAAATACAATGTTGACTTTTCAGATATTTACAAATCTTCATATTGCAAGGAAGAAATAAACAAATCTTTAGGAAAGTGAAATCAGCTCTGTGTGGTTTTGGTCTGATCTTTCTGGATACCTAGAAAGAAGATATAAAACTAAATAACTCTCTGCCTAGAATATGATCTTTCTAAAAATAGTGCTTCAGCTGCAACCAGAAATACTAAAATAATATAGCATTGTTGGGGGCCACCTTTTACCATAGGAGTCACATAGCATTTTCCAAATGTAAAAATGGTGCAGTAAAGTCATTGTTAGGAAGTACAAATGCACCAGGTCCTTAACAGAATGCTGAAATTAAATTTAGCCTCAATAATTTGTTATACCTACAAGAGATTTACATTGTGTAAGTAAACATTGCAACTGCTTCATTATTTATTCTGCTTTTATAAAGCCTGAGCCAAGGAAATAGCATAGTAATTTTTAGTTTTCAGTTGGAGAACTAAGACCTGGGGTGGGGGGGAGGAGGTGTTTTCTACTTGTCGAACACCATAGACAGCACAGTGATTGTACAGAATTTCGTTAACACTAGTTCCTGTAGAAGCATATATAGTCATGAAGGGTGGCAGATACTTCAACCATTTTGATACTCCAAAATGTAGGGCAGTGATGCATTTATGTATATATATGTACATTTTGCATACATATATTATGAAGGAAAATGGCAAGGCTGCCATTCAGAGACCTAGCCAGGCTGGAGGAGTGGGCCAACAGGAGCCTTATGAAATTCAGTGAGGACAAATGCAAAGTCCTGCATCTGGGAAGGAAGAAGCTTTGGCAGCGATACAGTCTGGGACATCCTGGCAGGGACGTATCTTGTCAGCTAGTAGCGTGGCCCAGAAGCAACCCCAGGGCCAGGGAGCTGAAGCTGAGGGTGGCTTCGTGCTGGCTGTGCCCTAATCCATGGGGCACAGTTCCATGGGGATGGTCACGAGGTCCACTGGCACCCCCCTCCTCCAGTCAGGTGCAAATCGAGACAGAAGCAGAGACAGGACTGGAAACCAGCACTGCTGTGGTATGACTGTAGGGACTGACAGCCCCAGACTGGGCTGAAATGGGGTTCTGGGCAGGGAGAGTGGGGTGGAGGTACCAGAGGAGGCTGAGCAGGGCAGTTAAGCCCTTGATGTACTCAGGGCCCTGAAATAGCTGTGTTAACTGGACCTGGGGATCATGGTGGACACAAAGTGGACATAGGCCAGCTGCATAGGCCACAAAGATGACCACCAGCATCCTGGGCTGTATGAGTAGAAGCATAAGCTGTAGGAAAGGGTTATCCTGCTCTGCTCAGTACTTGTTAGACAACACACAGACACCGCATACAGGTTTTGGCCCTTAATACAAGGAAGATATAGTGAAACTGGAGAGAGTTCAGTGGAGGTCATCAAGATGGCCAGTGTTGGAGCATTTGCTCTGTGGAAGAGGCTGAGGGTACTGGGCTTGTTGATCATGCATCCTCCAAAAAACACAGCTTCAGCAGGGTCTAACAGCAGCCCCCCAGTACCTACTAGGTTTTCAAGAAGACCTGAGGTGCATGGTGGAAGGTTAAGAAGCAAGAAGCACAAGCTGCAACACAAGAGATTCAGTCTAGCAATAAGGAACACCTTTTCACCACAAGGCCAGACAAGCAGTCAGACAGGTAGTCTGGAAAGGTTGTGCAGCCTCCATTTTGGCGAGTTTAAAGACCTGAGTAGATAAAGCCCAGTGCCACCTGGCCTGATCTCACAGCTTGCTCTGCTTTGAGCAGCAGCTTGCACTGGACATATCCTGAAATCCCTTCCAAACAGAATCATCATCTGATCCTATGAAAATGAAGAGCAACAGGTCCTGATTATACAGGCATTGAGAGCTGTTCATGTCCCTAAAAAAAATTAAAACTGAGCTAATTCTTCTAACAAGCTAGAATAATTACTGGAAAGTGGAGGCAATTCCACAAGTTCAGAATTCTGTGTTTGCAAGACTGAATTTTTGTCAGAAATCTCACTCTCTAGGTGGACAATGTAAAACTACAGGTCATCATGTTATTGCTGTTTATCCTTTATGTATGCTCTTCTAAATCACTCATTACTGAAACAGTGGCTCACTAAGTTTAAATTAGAAAATCAAAGTCACAGCAGATATCCTCCTCAATTTCTGCATTAATTTTTGCTTCAACATACTGCTGGCTAAGAAGTGAAATCAAGTCTGTTCACTTATCCCTTTACCCTCAAGCTAGAGGTAGGAGGTGTTAGACACATCAAGAATAGTAGTCATTTCTCAGACACAAGGAGAAGAGTTTTGACATTGAGCTTCTGATTTGATTGTCCATAGTAATGCAAACTGATGTTAGTTCCACAATAGTACGCTTCAGAGAAGTATAAAATCTTAGAAACACTATAATATAAATCCACATCGAAAGCACTTCTAGAGTTACATTAGTGTGCATATGAACTATAATTATAATAATTAGAAAATTAAAATTAGAAGAAGACTCAAAGAGCACATGAAAGCTTGCTTGTCAACATATCATTAAAATATTCATTCAAAAGTTGTACTGGAAGATCTGGCATGAATGAAATACAGATTTTCTTTTAGATGTTTATATTTCATTATTGATTGTTTACATTCTCTGACTGGAGCCAAATTCCACAGAAAGAGTAGTGTTTAGTCTGACTACTTATCTAATCTCCTTCTAACATCAATGAATAGCGATGGACACCCTCAGAGAATGATATATTTCACCTATCTGTAGACCTGTTTTAGGAAGGGCTAGTCAGTCTTCTGAAGGCTCATATCCTGGTCTCCACTGCCTTAAAGAGAAAGCCCAGGAGACTGTCTAACAACAGATGCTCAACTCCTAGATGAATTCTCCTCTCCTTCACTTCCAAATATTGATTCTACAATGTGTTGAAAGTAACCTACTTTTCAAATGTTTCTTGGACACTTAAAGCATTTCAGTCTTTTCTTGTGTATTGCTTGCCTTCCAATTTTGGTGTCATAATTACGGTTAAATTAGACTTGCATCTTCATTTAAATAACATGTGTCTCCATCTATATTCTTCCTTACTCTGCAGTCCATTGGTCTTGCTTATAACAGTTACTTTTGGAAACTGTTTTTGAATTGCTATTATGTTTTTCTCTATCTGGTATTTAAGTTATTTGCTTGTTACATGGCACATTTTCAAATGTCTGTACACAATTCTGCATACATTTTCAATGTCCATATACAATGAAGTGGGCTATTTGATTTCTGGGGTATCACTTACTTTTTGTAACTGGATATCATGAGGAGGAAATGAAAGCACCTTTCTGAAGTTTTAGGTGATTTCTGAAGTTTGAGTTGATAGTTCAGAGGTAAGTGTGACCTGCACTGTGGTATTAAAGACATGCATTTCTACAGTGATGCTTCAGACCCGAGAAGTCTCCAGAGATGTTGTTCTCATCTTCCAGAGGAAACAGTGAATATATTTAAGATGGTAACAACATGCATGCTTTTAAAAAAAGGCTGACATAAATGCACAAAAGTAATGAAACAGAAAAGAATACTCTGCTTGCAAGCCTGTTAACAGAGTGGTTTAGTACATATCAATTGCTGTAAGGGCAGTTAGGACATACTTATGTCTACACCATCTGCTGTCCTATGCCTATAGCCCTCCAAAACAAACCTGCTGTTTGACCTGAGCTTCAATATGATTATAACCTATACCTAACAACTGGTGACTGACATCTGATATTTCACTGATGCTGTGATGTATGTTACCTGGTGGTGAAGGAAAACAATAGCTGCTGAGTTTCTTAATGCAGATTAATGACGAGGATAGTTAATTAGCAAACATGTTTCACAACGTTATCCTCTGGAAAGTTCAGACTTACTCTAAAGCCTTAGGCTGTGATATATGGGAGCGATAACTATTAATCACTTAATCTGTCAAGTCCATACCCTGTAGATATTTCAAGGTGTTTGTCATTCACAGCATTGAAATCCTTTCTAGTGGTCTTAGAAAAAAGCCCAAACTGTCCAGCACAGTACACACTGCTCACCCGGCTGTAAAATGATCAGCTTGCGTTGGAATTCATCTCTGCTGCTCCTTGTCATCCAACTCCATACCCTTTCCAGCTGGAACAGCTTACTATCACCATGGAAAACCAAGTGCCCATTCCCTCAACACCAGATGTCAGTCATCCTCTAAAATCCATCTAGCTTAGAGGGGAGGTACATTTAATTCCCCAGTGCCCCACAGCACAAATTGCAAAATGCCAAATGGCAGAGCCTAAATTCTCGGCCTAAAATCAGGTCCAGTGTCCTCTTGCAGAAGGTAGAAGCAGAGCAAGTTCTGCTAGTTCATATCTGCTGTCTGCCTCACACACCGTTTCCCTTTACACCAAAAGCTTCAGCTGAATCCCATTAGGAAAAAAAGAGAAACGGGGTGGGCAACATTTCTAATTTCTAACATGTCTGATTTCTTTCAATTTGACTACAATATGGCTATAATTGTAGCTGAGATTACTGAATATATGCAAATTAAGAAAAAAGACAACAAAAATTACGTGTCAAATTGCATGTTTTAATTTTAAAAGTACAGTAGACTTTTACGGAGATGATGCAGTTCTTCAACATATTACTTTAAAAAAACACAACCTGAAAGGCAAGGATTACAACTTTGATTTTCTAATATTTGTGATACTTCCACCAAATGAAACCAATATTGACTTACTTGTTTTTTCTACTTCATTTTTCTTTCTGTATTAATGTTTGTTTGAACTAATCTGAATATTCCACATAATTTAAATTTCAGCACATGAACTGAATTAACCTCATTAATGAGAATTTTGCCTATGGCACCCCTTTTATAAATGTTTCCCATTGAGAACCTTGCTGAGAAGACAGCTTGATTGTGATTATATTATAATTCAACTTGTTACTGGAAATCTCCATTTTGTTTTAGATTTTTTTTATCTGATGGCTAAATTGCCCTGAAAATGTACAATATAAAGAATTTGACTCACAGGTTCCTGAGGACACTGAACTCACTACAGCCAGTTTGCTGTGATCAAAGCAACAAATACTAGCCACTGTTTTCTCAAAAGCTCCTTATTATGTACATTGTAGGGGACAGTCACTATGGTAAACATTACCAAAAGTTAAACATGAAATATTTTATGAAGCTGACACAAGACCTGCTCCACTTCCCATTTTGATTCACCTGATTTTCAATATCTTTTGATGGATTAAGCCACTTACCTATTCAATATTAGAAGCATATTTTACAGTCCTAATATCACAAGTTACTTATTTCTATAGACAATTTGATAAGTGATCCTGATTTCTCTTGCTTATGGTTGTACAGAAAATATATTATCCAGTTACAGATAAATAATGCCTCAGTAGAGAAGCTCACTTTCAGAAGAAACCAGCTGTTCTAATAGTCTTCCTGTTAACATCCTGGTAGAAGAAACAGAGAGAACAACTGAAACCAAGTATGTCACGTTGGGTGACAAATTTCTCGTTCTGTAATTGTTTATATAGCTTTACTATAAAATAAAGCTGGTTCAGCCAACAGGCATATCTATTCTCAACTGCAGGGAATCAATTACTATTCATTATTAGGGTGGCAGTAATATGTGTGTAAATTTGTTACCTAGGAAAACAGAGGCAGAAAGAACTTTCCTGAAGTTATACACTAAAATCCACAATATGGCAAGGCAAAAGGCAACTTGTGGCATTAGAAACTCAACTGCGTCAAATTTTGCTGGTTCAAATTCAACTCAGGTTGTTGTTATCTGACAGCTATTATCATCCAACAGCTGTTTGATAGCTGATGTGAAGCAAGCAGGCAGACTCTGTCCAAGTCTCACCATTGACTTCAATGGCAGTGGAATAATCTCCAAGTGCTACTATGATTTAAAACAGCAAAATCAAATCATCAGTATTTACCCTTTTAGAATTTCCTGCACAAAAGCCAATAGACTAATTATCATTTCACCTAATCTGCCTTTCATGCCTTCAATATCATCCTAGGAAAGAATACTGAAGACCTTCCAGGTTGGGCTCTGCTAGTAAACTTTCCATCCTTCTGAAGTGTTGCAGGACTGGCTCCTATAATATAATAGAGAAAACCGTATCATGGCTGACATTTTATAACTTGCAATGAATCTCAATCACATTCCCATAAGGGTGATTTAAAACTGATTTCCATGAGGACAGGATTGACCCTAAATGTAAAAACAGTCAGAAGGTAACAGAATACTACCAGAGTGGAAAGATACTGGGTGCTAATTAAAAAGACAAAAATAGACAAATTTCAGCACAGTTCCTATAAAATGAAGCAAATTCTTATAAAATGGAGCAACTTGCCTGGAATCTTTGGCAGGACAAAATTGGTTGAGCTCATCTTGTAATGTCTGCTGGTACTTTTAAAATGAAATTGCATCTCACAGGACTGAGTGTTTAAAATTCATATAGCAAACTTAGCATGCCACAGTACTGGAGCATGTTACAAAGCCATCATTTCCACACTACAGGGAAACTGGGTACACAAATTACCAAGTCCAAAATATACTTAGTTGTTTTGCAAATATTTCTACGCAATGTTCAAACCATATCCTATAAAAGATGATCCATTTTAATCAAACTATTCTGAATACAATTTTTTGGGTTACAACAACTTGTTTTCCTTTGGATGATGTTATCAAATAGCATAGACCAGGTAGAGTACATACATAAATTGACTAGTTCTACGGTATCTCCGTGTTGGACCTGCTTTTTAGAACTGAAGATTCAAACAACTACACCCACTTACACCAGCTGAAAATTTCTCTTAGTATCTAAGTTGAGTGAGTATCAACTGTGTTTTATTAGAAAGTCTCTATAACCACCACATAACAGCCTTGAAGATGCCTGAAAAAGAGCATACTGCTAGTCCTGCTATTGGTCACAGGACCAAGGGTTGGGAGAGGTAGATTTATTATTGCTGAAGGAAAAGCATTTGTCTGTGCCTTGGCTTCTGTAAGTGCATAGCGAAGATGTATTCAGGGTGCAGTGCGGTGCACTGTTCCTTCTTATTAACTCCCATTGCTATCATATACATCAGCATCGCAAAGCCAATCTATGGTCTCAACACTGCAGCCTCATCACATCAGTGACACAGCCTAGTTGCTTCTCAGTCTTTGCCAATTCCAAAATCTCCACATGTGACCTTGATGTGTCTTTTCCAAGTGCTTTAAGATCTCTGGATGAAAAGTTCAGTGCAAGATTTAGGTGGCATAACTATATCTCTTCTGTCAAGCTACCTATAAGTCTTAATTCAAAAGCTGCTTTATCAGCCTGCTCACTCTCCTCTTTGTAATAAACTTCATCCTGATAACATTATTAAGCAAATATTATGAACTGGCTTTCATTAGACCTTGTTAACTAGATCCTGAAAGTAATAATAACCTGATCTGTAACCTTGTGCCCACTACAGCTGGAGAAACATTACACAGGAAAGATTCAGAGCTACGGAGTTCCAATGACAAGGGGATACACCGTTCTCTCTAGCACTGAATCATTCTGGTTTACTTGACTTTCAAAGCGCTTTCTGGGAACAGGAGGTTTTGTGAAATGCTTGTGGCATACACTGGATTCTATACAGAAATAGATAAAAGCTCAAAAAACCACCCTTGGTCCTTCTTTTTAGTTTCCTCCAATAAGATGCAACAGTGCACACTCACCCTGAGTGAGCTGGGGGCTAATGGCAGCTGGCAGGCAGGTTCTCTCATCAGGTAAAACTACAGACCAGTTTAACCCTGGTAAGAGTGACAGCAAAGCAGCTGAGAGAAACAGAGTTGTAGCCCTATAGGACCAAAGCCAATCTGCTGCTCTGGTTCTTTGTCCCACCTGGATTGTTTTGCTTGTATATATTAGTACGTATTCCTTTTTTCCCTCCTTCATTATCTCCCATGACATGCTGGCTTCCTGTTGGCTAGGCTTCTTTTTACTACCTCGTTTTTGGACTTGGTCAAAGTAACTATATTATCCTTGCAGCATCTGAAAGTTTTCTTTCTAATTATTATTACCAGATATTCCCCCTGCTGGACCGACACTAGGCTGCTTGTCTTCCAGCAAACATGCCTGAAGCTTTACCTGATTAATCTTTAACTTATTAGGAACAACTGTTGTAAAAAGTTTAAAAACTGTTGTTGGAATATTCCACCATCTTCAGAGAATTAGGCACATCATTTATAAAAGAGGTGGTAAAACAATCACTTTCTCTGGTGTCTTGTTATAAATGCTGAGGCAGACAGAGAAAAAGAGAAAGAGAAAGGGAGAAAGTGTTCTTCTGGGGTAGCTGGAGATTACTCCAGAAACACTGGAGGGGCACCTCAGCTCATACTTCAGGTACCTAAAGTCAGTCGTCCTCTGGAAAGTGCCTCTTCACCAACTGTCAGTGAGCCACGAGCCCAGCAGCCTCCTCCCATAGTTGCTTCAGTTAGGATCGTAAGTTCAGATGTGATGAATTCAAATCTTAAAGCCCAAAATAGCCTGTAAGTCTTTGAAAGATTATTTCCAGAGGGGAAGGGGGAAAAAAAATTAAAGAGAGAACAACAAACCAACTCTGCAAAATAAATTAAGGTAAGATTTGACAGTACACTTACTACCCTGTGCTATCTCTCTGCATGACTACATCCCAGGAAAGTCAAGGTATATAATTTCACTTTCAAAGTGTCACAGATTTATTTGAATTTACTATAAATGAAGAGCAGCCAGGTGGGAAGGTGGAGAGGAATAGTTAATCCCAGCTTGTCCTGTGGTAATCCCCTCTGAGTAGAAAGTTTACAACTGGATCTATTCTACCAAAATCAAGTTACAGAGACATTCAGCCATACAGAGGCTGCTTGGCACTTGGCTCAGACTCGAAGTCCTAAGTCTTTTGTGAAGTTGGCCCTTGTCTTCAAGATTTAGATGTGAGCACAGTCAGCAATAATGACAGTGAATTCAGACTAAAGAACTGGGGGGGCTGTGTTTGCTCTGTAAACATATTCATTAACAAATTTACTAGCATGTGATTATTCCAGTGGCAACATCAGGATTGTAGACTGAGTGTACATATCTTATCAGGGGCCTTTGAGGCTCATCCCCAGCCAGCCTAACTGGAAAGCACGTGGACAGGTTGTGGCTTACATAATGTCTTGCCTGTCATCTTATGGCACAGCTCAGTCTTGCACAGAGTCAGAAGGCAGCTGGAGGCAGCTGGAAGCAACTTCCGTAGTGAAAAATCACTATATATATATATATATTTACCACCTATGGAAGACTAATCTGAAAAAAAGGTGATGGACTTTCTATAAATATCTGTGAGAGAATGATTAGGCCTTGAAAATACATGATTCCAGTGCTCCTTTTATAATAACTTTACATGTTTAATAAAACAAAGAAGAATTCCTGTAGATTCACCAACTAAACAGAGGTGTGCTCTGCTCATGATACAAGTCCTGGTGGTTTACAATGAATTGACAATGCTGTTCTTTTCCTAGACATTTAACTATATCAGGGTTATTTATAGCAAAATGAAGAAAACAAATGTCTTCACCCTGTGCTGCATTTATGCAGCTTTAAGACCCGTTCCACCGATAACACTGAGAGAAAAGGAATTCCTGAGTTAACAAGTCCAGTTTGCTTCAAATGGAAAAAGAAGATGCATTATCTGGTTTGCTTTTTTGCTCCTTCTCTCACCTCAAATTTCACAATCTTCAACATTAATGACACTTACATAACAACCCTCTAAGAGAGATAACAGAAAAGATGACAAAATGAATGGGTATTTTAACCATTAATTTCCTTGGCCTTTCCACCTGATGTTGAAGGTGATCACTCCTCTAATGCCAGATTATTAAAGCTGTTATTTAAAAGTAATAGGATCTGGTTGTCACATGCTTAGCTCTGTGGAGAGTCATTTGCACTGGCAGAAAAAGGGCATCTATTACTAAATCAAGACAATCACACTTTGCATTCACTTTACCCAACGATGAAAGTGCAAGTCTCTGCAAAAATCACATAGCACACTGCCATGCAGCTGAAACACCTTTTCAGTTGGGAAAGTACTTTTGGGTTGCAAAGGTCACATTTACAGTTCAGTTAGAGAGAAAATTATAGACAATCGTATCTGCACCAGATATTTGGGGTGGGGTGGGGGTAAGGGCTGCTTTTTCTGTGCTTTCAGCGTCTTTAATAAACACCTCCCAATTCTGGGTGAGAGGATGTGGTTTCCATCAAAAACCTTTAGAAGATAATCAACAAGAGTAGAAAAACACACCTACGCAGTCACAGGTGCTTTCAGATCCTTCAGCCAACAGTGAATGAGTAGCCCAAACTTATTGATGCTCTCTGTTTTCTATTACCCTGTGAGCTCAGTTTAAACAGATATTTGAGCTGTTTGTTTGGGGGGGGGGGGGGGGGGGGGGGGGGGGGGGGTTAAGGTGAGAGAATGCACAATGGTTAAGCATTTGTGAGTGTGAAAGACCACAGTTTCAGTTGGAGCAGAGGATGTTTACTTCTCACTTTTCAGCTACCACATGACTTAAATTAATACTCTTACATAAAAATACAATAGTCCATAGCTTAGTGACAGGCTGACACTTTATGTAGCTCCATGCTGGTTTTGTTCCAAACTGAAGATATGTATATATGTATGGGATCTCCTGAAGATCAACTAAATGTCTTCTAGTTTTCTTATCTTTGGCTAAGATTTTCTAATATTAATAATCATGTCTTAAAGACTACAGTCTTTCTTTCTAGGTGGTAAATTTAAGATTACTTAGAACGGTGATATTCAAAGGTGTGGCGTGCCTTCTGTTTTGTGGAAAATCACAGTGGTATAACACCTCCTGTTGATCACCCAATTTTGACTTTGCTTTTCCCCACCCATGCTCCTGAGAAAGGTCTCTGTCTGAAATGCTACTCTCTTTAGAAAGCTGACTGGATGCACTAGCACATCCAGGCCGTTTCACACTCTCCTAAGAGCTCAAAGACTAATAAAGTGGCTGTACCCACACACTTAGCCAAAAGCACAGCTGCTTGACATCAGTCATTTGGAATGATGAAAACTGGTCCAGGACCTGAACCAGGTGAAGGAAAGGACTAAGTAGTATTGTCAAGGTGGTACGTAGCTTCACACAATGAGGTTTTCTTAAGGACCACAGCACTATAGGCAGTGGTCGCTGAGGAGAAAAACTGGGGGAGAAAACAAAGAAGTCCAGATCATTAGTGAGCAGCGGAGGAGGATACCTTGGGTCAGCCATATGGCCACAGGGTGCTGGAAGAGGTGTAAGGGGACAATGCAAGAGGCAGGGGCACATGCACTGGGGGTGAATGGACAAACCTCAGGGGACAGATCTAGGGGTCAGTGCCTGAAGTACAATTCCAAACCTCAAACCTCCCCTCTGTGCTTTGGCTTATTCCACTATAAGTGGTTTCTGTCAGGGGGCAAGGAGAATGGCAGAGAAAAGTGCATGAACCTAGGTAAAGCCCTGTTCTGTTCAACCTAAGGCAGTTATGTCAGGGGTGTTAATTAGCCCAAGATTTCTCCCTTGGTACCTTGGAAAGAGCATTTCTAACTTGTGGATGCTGTGGAGGGTGGGATACATGGACCAGAGGAAGTCCTCGAGCCACAAATTGTTGAAGGCTGAGTGAGTGTTCAGAGAAAGGGAAAAACTGCTCTCTTGTTCTTGTACTTTATCCTAAGCACCCACTTTCGAAGACTGTAGGCTGGGCTAGAAGGACTCTGTGTGACCAAGTATAGATGTGCTTATGTTATATTTAGTCATGCTCTAAACGAGCAGGAACTGTTCATCTTAACACTAGACAATGTCACCTTGAGAAAAGCTGTAGAGTGCCAGCAGACTGAGTTTCTATTATCAGGTTTTGTATCTTTTTTTCTCACAATTGCACGTGTTGTGTTTCTTCCCAATCTATATAAAATCTATGCTTTTCAGGGTAAGTACTGCTCTACAGTAGCACAAATACTGGTATTCTTTGCCATCTCAGCTGTGACTCTGAGGCTACATAACAAAAAGAGAATGCAAGGAAAAAAAAATGAATTAGAGCTAGGTATCATGATGGCTTTTCAAGGAGAAACACTTTCATTTTTATAACGTGCATCAAGTCTTCGCACCTACTTTGCAGCCCCAGCCATCTCAGTCCAAGTGGCTTACTAGCCAATTCCCATTTATTTGTTTCTAAGAGAGGAATGTGTTGTTTGGCTTAGTTAGGGTAGAAAAGAGTGAACTTTGATTTTCTTTAATAATCTTTTAGCAACTCCATGGCTAAAATAACTACAAACCTTTCACACACTAAAAAAAAACATGTACAGGGCTGCAAAAATCTGTCAGTGCATTTGCAGGAGGAACAAACAGCATCTAATGTAAGTATAATGGAATTTGGAGTGACACCCAGGCTGTGAGCAGCCTTATGTTGTCATGCCTGGTGTGCAGAATATCAAAAACTCTTTTAAGAACTCAGTGCTTGCTTTTCATCAGGATGTTTCACTTTATGTTCTCCTGTGAGCAATGCATGAACCGCCAACGCTAAAAAGGACATTTGCTCTGCCAGCGCAGCTCTGCCATTATTCTGGACTTGCATTAGTTCACTAAACCTCACCTCCAAACACAACATGTCAGATGACAACAGGGACCTTTAGTATTTAATGTTACAATACCTCTCAGAAGCACTTCCTGAAATGGGAAGAATCTTCACGTGATGTTGCTTGTAAGCAGAGTGGGTGACAGTTGTTATCCTGAAGACCCTATGATCCTGGAAGACGCAGAGGGAAAAAGTGATTTTCTGTGCACTCTGTGACTCCTCAAGCCTCTAACACAGCCCTCATCTTATTAAGTTTATTTTGCAGGGATATCAGCTACTAGTTACAACAAAACAAAACATCTTACCTAGGAAAGAATAAATTTCCTGTCATGAAACTGTGATAAACTGACATTAAATATGAAAGCCCCCCTCTCTGCTTCAGATACAGAAGAAATTTATGGGTGAAACTGTTTTACAATATTGACAAATCCTGGGATAAAAGATTGCCTGTTTAAGGATTTTGTCGCAAGATCAAAATACAGATCGGATAAAATTCCACTCAAACTTATGTGAAACCAAAAGAATGTATAGATTTTAATATACAGCCAGGTAAAAACATGGCTATCTTGGCCGAATTTCTTTTTCTATTGGTAAGGTGGTTTGAACTGAATGTTCAAGCAGGCGAAACGTGCCTGCTTCGAAGAGTAGTGAATGCCTTGCTACATTTTTAGAGATTGTTTTCTGAGAATGTCTTCTGGCTGGCTGCTAACCTAATGGCTTTTTTGAGATATTTGACCTCAGAAATGGCCAGATTTGGGGGCCGAGGGTAACTTCATTCTTCCAGGTTTTAGATTTTTTGAGGCCATCGTGTTATTCATTTAAAAGTTGTAATTTTAGGGCATTTTAAATGCAAGTGACATGATATGTTATTTAGTTATGAGGATCTACACATGAACAGTTCACAGTTATCTAAATAAGGCTTATTAAGCCAGGGGAGAGAAATTAATCTCTTTGAAAAAGTGCAGGAAATCATCCCACTGCCAAAGCAGCCATGTTTAAGGAGGCAGGTCAAATGGCACAAAAATTTTCACTAGTTTTTTAGAGATGACTGACTTTAGCCTAAACGTGCAAAGGAAAGGTGGAAAAACACCATTTAGACCATGTCTCTTACCACCACCTAGAATTAGGAATTTGGCTGCCGGAGTTCAGCCACCAATTAGGGAAGATAAATAGAACCATCGACATAATAACAAGTACATAGGAACAAAGATGAAATAAAAGAGCGGAAGTTGGCTACATTTTGTAGTGGAGGCTATAAAAGGCTACAGTATGATCTGAAAAGGAGTTGGATCTGCCAACCTTGCTGTTTTTCACTGAGCTTCATCTTTTTACTGTTCTGTTTCTCATTGACACATTAGCTGCTGCACCAATACATCACATGCACACGGCTAAGTCAATCCTGAATTAGATGAGCCATGGAAAACCATAGAACCTGCCAAGAGAGAAGAGATTTAGCCAAATATTTCTAAGTAAAGCCTGAGTGTGCTCAAACTGCCAAAGAGCAGCATTTGCAAAGACAGCGGGGAGGTAGACGGACCCACTCTGCACTCATCTAATCAACTGATCTTAAACCTTTGCTTGTCTGACACTTCTTTCTCATAACACCATTGAAAGAAGATTGTACAGGAATGAACTGTATTGAAAAATCAAGTTATTTAATGATTACAGGAACTAAAATGAGAGATAGAAGGTCTTTGAGGTAGGTTTTGCGTTTCAGATGATTTCAGAATAGGCACATCAGCTCTAAGTAAATATGCTCTTCTAAATAAAACAAAAAGAATTGTTTCTTCTCATCCTGTCCTATGCAAGTGTTTCACCCATTTTTACTGCCAGCATAAGGTAAATGTAATATGACATGCAACTTTTTTTGATCAACCACAAAGAAGTTTTCCAGCATCTATGAAGCTCAGCTAGTAAGCACAATTTATAAAACAATGAATGACTAACCCCTGTAACCATTTTAATGACCCTAAAATAAAGTGCTTAGAGCAACATCTGTCTCAGCAGCTGGGTTCTCTGCATGAGTGGGCAGAGCGACACATTGGGACAAATTCTGTTCTCCCTTTTGACAGAAACAATTGCAGCAGATCATTTTTATCGTAATCAATTTAGGTACAGTTTCTTGGAAACCATCTGTGTAGTGTTCATAGATTGTGCTTAAGAATTTAAATGTGTGTATTTTTGGTTGCTTGATGTAGCATCTGCTAATGACCACATAAGTTCCACTTTTTATGCATAAAGCTGTTTCCTTGTAAAGGGATTAGTAGAATGACTACTTGATTTTATCCTTTTAACTACCCAATAAGCTGTCGCAGCTTGAATGACATCCGCCACAGAGTGTAAGTTACAGAATTAATTGCATTTTTGAGCTGGAGTTGAAGCCATAAGGATAACAAAGCATTAGCAAAACATTTTATTACATTTCTCTCTCAAGTTAGTAATTTAAAATTAATACAGGTTTTGTGTGAGCATTTTAGACTAAAGAGAAAAAATGCCTTTTTAGATAGCAGATACTTTTACAATCCTTTTCTGGTTTTCATGTGGTCCTTTACAAGCTTTTCTAATTTAGTAACATTCTAAACAAGTGGAATAGCTAAAGACCAAAACCATATTTTACTTCCCAGGGTTATTTGAGAATTGTCTGAAAAGACAATGATTTTGAAAATGTAGGGAAGATATTGGGGAGGACATACTTCTTGAAAGGAATATGAAACATCAAACTCTTTTTTTAAGAATAATAATGAAGCTCAGGTCCGATTCTTTTTCTAGCTTCACACAACATTTAATATCTTATTAAGCCATTATTAATAATGCTTTTATGATTTCATATGTGTAGCACATAAAATCCGAATACCAACCCTCCACTGTGCTAATCGGTGCACAGGTGGGCCCTGTAACTGTACATTGGAGACTGGAATTCACAGAACACTTGCTTAGAGAAGTACCAGAGGGAAACTCAGAGGAATTAAAAAAAAAAAAAAAAAGCCAACAACCAAAAACCCCAACCAAACAAAACCCAAAACAAACAAACAAGCAAAAACCACTTTGGAAGATAGATATTTACAATTTGCTTGTTTAAAAGGAGTTTGCTGATAGAGCTCTTTCCTAAACAGGAAATACAGGGACACTTTTCAAAATAATTAAAGGAAAAACACCTTTTCCCTCAGGGACTGGGAAAAAATTCCTAACAGTTCTATGGAAATTTCCAACAGCTAGGCAAACAGGTGAGTGCACAACACAAGAGCTGATGTTTTGTGAGACATACATCAGTCATTTTATATGCAAAAGTCCAAAACAAGGATAAACTATGCGTTAATTTACCCTGTTGTGATGAATGTCAAGGAAATAGGTTCACCTCTTGTAAGAATTTATTGGATTCAATTATGTTATGGACAACAAGAAAAAGGATGAAAAGTATTGTTATGCTTCCAAAACTAGCTAAGTCAGAAAGCAGGAAAGGCATGATAATAAAACATTAACAACAGAAGGTTTTAAGGCTGCGTCAGTAATGCAGGAGTGATTTAATGTATTTATTAATTACCCAGAAATGGGGTCAAGTAACATGACAGTAAAATTCACAGATAACATGAATTTATTTATGTTTTATTTAAATCCAGAGGGACAGTGAAGAATTTCAGAAAGTATAAACCACTCTAAAATAATACAGTGGCAGATTAGCACAAGATTAAATTTGAAGGAAACCAACTGAAAATGTATATAAAAGGGGGGGAAACAGACAATGTGCACCTAAACTTCATAAATCACTGACAATAAATACCACTAAAGCCAGGAGTTTAGCAAAAGTCAGTGGGGAATTGGACATTTATATGAATACTGAAAATATGCAGTTATAATAGTGAATGCTAAAAATAGATGATGGGAAGGAACGTAAACCTCATGTTCAGGTTTTTTAGCCAACTTGCAGCTATTAGGAAAGAAGACAAGAGAATTTCATAAGTGAGCGGACGACTTCTTGCTGACCACTGAGAGACCTGTTGCACTGCCCTCTGGATGGAGGACCATGGAGAGCTGGCACACAGTGAATGCTGCCACAGTCTGATCCAGTTTGGAAAGCCTTAGATTCCTTTGAATCACTGTTCTCTGTGCTGGTTTGTATCCCAAAACATTCTTTCCCAGGATCTGGAGCTATTAAGTCTACATTGTAAGAGTTCCTATATAAACTGGATTTACAAAAGGTTTGCAGAAAACTTTTCAAGTTCCAGGGAGTTCATGGAGCAGGGTCATGCAGTATATCTTATAGGAGAAGAATTAGGGTGGTGAGTTTCAGAGGAAGCATGCGCCTCATAGGATCTTGGTGTCATCAAGACCCAGACCAAACATGCAAACATAGCCCAGAACGAGCTTAGAAAGGCTCTGTGGATTAATCCACTTCCACAGCCCGATGGGCCACTTCAGAAGAAATGTTTTGTTAATTAGAAGTGTCTATGGTAACACCAAGGCCATGTAGTCTGAGAGCATAATGAGCCCACCTTCTGCAGAGAGTAGTTGTACTGTTTAGATGAGTATTCATGACTATAAAGGCTGTTATTATTTTTTTTTCTTTTGGATTCTTTTTTATTTTCAATGTAAAGAGAAAATGCAGCTGTAATGTTAACCCTCAGAAGCAGAGGAGTCTGATGGTATGGGCAAACAACTGGGTTACTGAGTAGCAGCTCATAGCAAACCATCTAGCCTGTGGGAATTACTTGTGAACAAGGGAGTTTACTCTTACATCAGTAAAACATGGGAAATCTGTTTTACCTTTGCTTTGCCTTAATATTTTGCACTGAAGCATCCACTGAAGCAACCATAAGCTGATGGGCTTTAAAGTCATGCTGCAGCTTACCTTACTGTAACTTTTCTCATGTGCCAGTGCTCTAACTCTGTCCAAAAATGAGTGAAAAGCTTTTTGTAACTGTAATCTGTAATCATGGAAATAAATTCAGTCTCCTATCAGATTTCTGGGGTAGCACAGGATATGAATTTGATACGTTCCTTATCTGCCCTGCTTTATTCATCTCTGTTGCATAATTGGTGTCCTTTGTGTGAGGAACACAGGGCTATCATATAAAATATTCTTCTGTTAAAAGATATAAATGGTAACCAGCTATAGAAATGTCTCAGAAGCACCTTCAGTTGGTTAATGGTTGGGCCAAATGCTACTAACATTTTAAACATTGCCTCGTATACATGCTGAATGCATACAAACACGCTGAGGTACAGAATCTTTTACCGTGTTCCTCCCTTGAAGTTTTCTGCTGTGATTTAGAGGGAGAGGTTTCTTTCTCCCAAATGATGCCAATTCACCCTTACAGCCCTGAAAGATTTAATCACAGCCTGTTATCATTAGCTGGTGTTTCCAGTGTGTTCAGAGTACCACAGGGTGGATGCTAGCCCTGTACAGCAGCACATCTTTCTTCCATTCCCTGCAAGCATATAAATCTATTGCTCAACAAACAAGGAACAGTGCCAAAAGAAACCCTGTTAAAGGAGGGTGCACAACAGTGGTAGGTAAAGGACATAATTTGAAGTTCAACAACGCAGTAGCATACTCAAGAGGATAAATGATTTGTTTTAATAATAATAGCTCTATGCACAGATTAGAAACCTAATTTGGCATGAATCAACAATAATGCTAAAACCATTCTCATGATCTCTCATTTGCTTTTCCATATGAACAGTGCCTTGCAAACAGTGAATAATGACCTGTGTTTTATACTTTACTGCAAATGTTAATAGTACATTTATCCAAACAATGGTAATTTTAGTTAGATCACCTATACAAGCTCTTGATGGATTTTATAAACCCTCTGTTTTCTCCATGTTCTTAAGAGACGATTTTACTGTCCACAGCTTTCTCCTTAGTTTCTGTGCTGTATATATATCATACATAGAGCTATGAGGAATGAGTTCTCACAAGAAAGCTTCCTTGCCTTTCCCAGTGATAGCTGGATGATTCCTTTCAGAAGAAAAATAACAAACACTGTATGATATGAACTCCTTCTTTTTCCGTGTCTCTTCAATCACAGTTCCTGCATTTTTTGGTCACAGAGACCTTTGTTGTCTGCTCTCTTCAACTTTTGCTACCTTGCCTCCTCATAATTCCATTTCTATGGCGCTGCCCAATCCTATTTTCTGAACTTCAACATGGCTACTTTCACCCTTCACTACCTTATTATAGTCCTTCTTCCTCTCCCTTGTACTTCTTTCCCTTCACAAGTATTTCTTCAGTTTCTCCTTCCTTAATGAATTTTAACGCATATGAAATAAATCTAAAAATCTGTCAGGTGAACTCCCCTGCTTCTCCAACTGTTATTCTCACTGTCTTATTTAATTTTTAAAATTGCAGAATGTATTCTTAACGTTAATTGCAAAGATTCGTTCTCACTATGTTTTCTTACACCTTCAGCTCCCTTTCTCCTCTTTCCCTCCCATTGCTTCTTGCACTCCATGGGATCTGCTCTTAATTCTTAATTAAAAAAAGATTCTAGTACTTTTGACTTTTTAGCCAAAACTCCACTGAGTATTTTGTCCTTGACCCAACCCTGACCCAACATCAACCCTTACCTTCCTCTTACCTGATAATTGTCTCTCTTGAAATCTTGCCATTGTGTTTGGCTTCCACAACTTTAAGTCTTACATTACTCCTTTTAAATATTTTATTCTTCCTATGTTACTTTTTTCCCTCTAGACAGTCCCAGCACAGTCACCTTCATGCTCCTATAGAGTCCAGCAAACCATTATGGATACCCTTCTTTCTTCCTTCACCTCACCTCACCTCTCTTCACCTCTCCTCACCTCTCCTCACCTCTCCTCACCTCACCTCACCTCACCTCACCACTCACCAGCTAATTCAAATACACATTCAACAACTGTTTCTCTGCAAAGTTCTACCTCTCTGTTTCACACTCCTCTCCTTTTGTTCACACTAAAACCTCATCCTGAGCAACACTTTGTGTATCCCTACTCATCTGTTCTGTTCAGTGTAGAGGAAACAAAGTTCTTCATCTTCCTGTTTCCGACTCCAACAAGCTCTCTCCACCTTTTTTTTTTCTCAGTCATGGTTTCCACCATCCCTCAAACAATAAACTAAAATAAATCTTTAAAGACTTCCTTCCAGAAAGTGTGTTTAATGAAAATGTATTAAATCCAACCTATTCAATAGCAGGCTGGTAGTGGAGAAACCATGTGCTTGTACTAACACCAGGAATATTTGTGATTAGTACAGTGATGGTAGGACAAGAAGATGCAGTTGAATCTATGTCACATTACAGCTATGTTTCCCTAAAGAAAGAAGCCATTGCTGCTCTGAATAGAAAATCTTGTTTGCTACTAGCTAGTCACAACACATTTATTCCAGACTTTTGATTTTTTAAAAAAGCAACTGTAATAACAAGACTTCAGACGTTCTTTACAGAAGCTCTCTGAAAAGAATAAACAGAGGAGCCAGCAGTGCTCTCTACCAGAAAATCTGAACATGAACTTTATTAATATTCTTAATAACCAGAAAGCAATTAGTGGAGTGCCATAGTTACATCGGAATAATTACTGTTAAATGAAAATAATACATTTTTTCTTGAAGTTATACACACATGTTTTATAGCTAGAAAATACACATAACAGTGTTGTGCACAGACCCTCAGTAGCAAACTGGGTGATTGTCTGTGCCTGCATTCATTTGTAGATAGCATAGCCAAGGGTCATTAGTTTAATAGGATATTGGTTTTTTCTGTCTCTCTAAAACGTCTGTTGAAACATCCTCCCAGGAGCCAAATCGAAGAGGTGAGGAAATAAACAGCAACTGACAACTTTGATCGCTGACAGCCAGAGATCCATTCAGCCCAGAAAGTACCGTAGCATAGGGATCAGGAAAAGTGTTCACAGAGCAAGGAAATAACGACCGTGCAAACAATGATGTCCAACGCCTGAGGTAAGCACACTTGGAACAGAGGACAGGTGACAAGAAGACCATATAGAGGACCCCTTATAGACAGAAAAGTACAGGGAGACAATTTATGGATCATGTAATGACAGACACGGTGCCCACAGGAGTGAATATCTGAGGTGGAAAGAGGGTAGGAAGATTAAGGAGGAGGTGCTGGGTTATATGTATGCATGGGTTAAAAGGTGAACAAGGTATTTCAGCAATCACTTCCTTGCTTAAGTGGGGGTGGTGGATAGTGTTTGAGTGATTTCATTTAGTATTTGATTTACCAATTATCTTTTTCAGCCAGCAACACAGTTTGAGCTCCAGTATGATGCCTATTTGTCTGTGGAGAGATATAAAAGGGATTGATTGCTGCAGAACTTGTTGCCTTCCCTACAGTAATGTGCTGAAGGGGAGATTTCAGGGACAGCTGGGAGTGATTTATGATTGTTATAATTTCAGTGCCAAACTGAAGGTAAAATTGGGATGATTCCCCTTCCTTTGATAAAATTCTACCTTTGTCTAGATAGTACTGAATAATTTCTGCCAAAGATGAGTCACCTGTCAGGGACATGAAATGATGCTGGAGAACCTTCTCGGGACTTCAGAATGGATTGTTTCACACTGCTGGCAGGTATTTTCGAAGTGTATTTTCAAGTGATTGGGATGTATCTGGAAGGTTTCACCTGGTTTTATTCTCATCCTCAGTTCAAGCTTCACAACTAGAGACATCAAGTTATATCATAAATATACACCAAAATATATCAATGGTATGTCAAAAGTAGTCTTTTCTTCAAGTATGGACTTAAAGCCTAAAGCATCTCTGAGAACTTCTGTTCACTCTTTCCTCCCCACTGTTAGGAAAGAGAGGTTTTGGTGAACAGGGAGAGGAGCATAACATTCAGAATATTTCCTCTTTTTTTTCCACAGGTGAAGCAATTCCTCCTGCCTGACGTAGTATTAAAACCTGAATGAACATGGGAGTTTCTGTTGAAAAACGCTGCGTTAAAACATCAGTACCATATCACAGTTGTGCTCTGTTGTATCTTCATGGATGAAGATTGATTTCCTGAAAAATAGTGAAGGTATTATTTAGATCTATATTTTATATTGTTCTGGTCTGCTTTGCTCTGTTTTAAGAGGGTTTCCTCAGTTGCTGTAGAACTGTCAACGCAATACACTCAGCTCACAGTCTTCTAATACAACATTTTCAGGAAGGACTTCTGGTCTTGCTGCCTCAATTAGATGGTGGCCCACTGAACATCCCCATCCAGGGCAGGGTATATCCCCTGGAAGAGAGGAGGAATAAGCTATTCATGTATCAAAAGCAGTGCAAACACCTGAAAGTCATCTCCCGCTCCTGACACACTCAACACATGGAGCAAAGCTATCGATGTCACCTGTGGGAGGGAGTGTGGACACTTTCCCTCCCTTCCTCAAAAATATCTCCTTTCCCTGGCAGCAGCAGCACCAGCTGAATGTCTGTGTCAGGCCGCAGCTGTGAGGGGAGGAATGTCACATGCTCAGTTGGAGGGCAGAAAGTTTCCATCTGGCCCTCATTGTTGCTAGGATTAGACCACCCCCGACTTACGTAATTAAGATATAAGTAAACAAATATAGAAGCAGTTTAAATGTAGTAATAAATGAATGCCTAAATGGCATATAGAAGCAGTTTAAATGTAGTAATAAATGAATGTCTAAATGGCATTCTAATTCACTTTTAAATGCATTATTTTTATGATATACAGATATATTTACTTAAGGGTCCTCACATGTAGAAGATTTTAAATGAGCTATTGGGGAGGATGAAATTTCATTTTTGCAGGATTAAGAAAAGAAGCGGACCCCAAATGCTAGCATCAAGCTTAGAAGCAATTACACAGAACCACATATATATTATATGGCAAAGTCCTTACTTCTGTTTCATCGTATCTTATAATTGCTAATTGCTTATGACTTTAAATATGCTTAGCTTCTCTGCTTCATATTTTTCACTGTTTCACTTGCCTCTCTTTATTTAAGTTTTTACCTGATCTTACCTCTCTGTGCTGTTCATTTCATTTTGCTCATGGAGGGAAGTCCACAATTATCCTGTGAAATGAATAACAAAATAAGCAATGCCCTGGAAAATGGTGAGCCATCAACTGTTGCCTTCCTTCTCATTATTTGTCTTATGCTTCTGTAAATGAAGTAAAAATAACTCCTTTATCAGCTACATTTAAGTGCAATACACAGTTTTCTCATTGAACCCTCCCTTCTTTGCAGAAGACTTCATGGATGCAGTTTGGAGAACTCAGCAAGAACACAAATAATTCCCTTTGAATGAGCTGCAGAGTAACCGTCCATCAGGGCTGTCCGTATACTTTTGTATTTCCCACAACTCTGTTAGTGAGGAAACAGTTTCAGATTGCTGACACCCAGCAAAACTGCACTGTGTGTGCATTATGAAACGATCCTGAAAATGTAGAGCTGACGCTTGACATTGCACACACCTGCATATTTGGGGAACAGAAAGCCTTCCTGTCCTTGAGTGTGCCCACATCCTGTGCAGGTGCCTGGAGAGGGATGCGTACACAACCAATCTTCTCCAGGGAGACTGGAAAATTAGCTCTGACAGAGAAGTTTGCAGTTGATGATACAGCTCATCTTCAGCTGATAGAGCCATCTCTTACGCACTAAGACTGATGTGGGGATCCAGTAAAAATACCGTTGTTTTCTTTTGCCCTTCATCTAACACAGAAATGGTTTCTACCTCTACTTATTGCTCAGGTCAATGTCAAAGCACAAAGTAAACAGGCTAGAAGTCAATTACTTGATTGTGTCTAAAAATAATCCCCTTTCAGCCCTTAAGTTGTCAAGGAAGTCTGACTGTTAGCTGTGGGGAGCTGCTGGACTTAGGCTGACAGCCTTCAGGCACTGAAGCCCGACCAAAAGCCACCTTTTCCTTAAGAAGGGGACAACTCTGTGGAGGGTGCATCAAACAGGCTTGGTGCAATCTTATTTCTTGAAATAAGATCACCCATAATGTTCACTAACATGTGAAAACACGTAACGGGGATGAGCCAGTTAAACCATTAATTATTAATTACCGTGCTCAGATTAGACTGATGCATTATCTCTTGGTCAGTGCTGGAGTCTTCAGGAGACACAGTTTTCCTATGTTCAGCCATTGTGTTGTAGTGTTCAAAGTGCAAGAAGGGCTTTTCCTAACACTAAGCATCGTTTCTCTTAAACAAAACAATGCTTTATTGTCTATTTTTCTGTAGTAACGACCAAGGAGCGGCTCAGTTCCTTGCCACTTTGTCTAGGTACTGAAAGTAGTGCCACACAACTGGTTATCTCCATTCTGCTGGATCTAATCACAGGCATATCAATAACTCATTAGGTTCAGGTTCCTGCAAAAGGACTGGATACAAAACATGCCACAGAGAGTAGGAAGACTGCATAGATTTTTTTTCCCCCAGGCTAGTGAGAGTGTGTTACTCACCTGCCCACTACTTGCCACACTTTCCCAAATACTGCGCAGTCTGCACATCAGGGTACCTTCTGGAGTGTAATGTCATCTGCTTGGGTAAAGACTCCTGGTTCACCTGGACCTTGTGGAAAGGTGAGAACGAAGTAATCCTTCACATCATGAGATCCTGAGAGGGGACATGTCGCTGTCTTTGTATCACCTCTGTGCAGAACTGCAGCTCCCTGTAAGCTCCACAAAGGACTCTGTGAAACTGTTACTTATTATTTCCAATTTCATTCAGCAGGCCTTAAATATTTCTACAACTAAGTCACTAAAACAGTAGCATTTTCAGTATTTCCGTAAGTGCTTAGAGATAATCTTATTGTAAAAAGTACCTCATAAAAACAAGTATAACTCTGCCTTACTCAGAACCCATCTATTTTTGGCTTTTGACTGTAAATTATATGACTTCTTTGGAGGTCATAACAAGAAGGAAATGCTCTCTGACATTCTTCTTACTATGCTTTCTGCTGAACGTAGCATTTAGATTAACACACCATGACACAATACGCATTGTATAATTTTTTCTTTTTTTTTTTTTTTTTTTCAGGAAGTGTTGAGGGGATGGCACAGGGAATAGAGAGTGAAGCTTTATCATTAACAGAGCTAGCAAATGCCCCATCTGAAACCCAGGTGGGTTTGGCAGATGGATATAAAGTTGTAAACGGAATATAACAGTAGAGTGTGCAAGCTGGTGAGAGATAACTGCCTGAGTTATTTTTGTTCAGTTGAGCCGGTTGCTATTTTCTATAATGATAAATTAATTTGGTCTTCCGATTTTAGATTGGTATATTTTTCTGATTTTTCCTCATTTCTGAAAAAGTAAAAACTGTTTAGAAATCAATGTAACCAGGATTTAAAGAAAAATAAAAGAAACAAACTAAAAAAAAAAAAAAAAACCAGAACAAACTAACTAAAAAACCCCAAACAACCTAAAACCAGAGTGGAAAAGTATTAAAAGGCATTTTTACTGTATTACAAAAATGTATATTTAAAGTTGTGACATACTATGTATTTCTCAATACGTAGTGAACAGACATTTTATTATCAGATTTACAGATCTGCTGCTAAGAACTTTCACTGTTGTGCAGAAGAGTACGATAAAAAGCACAGTCCACCTATATTGCCATAAAAAAGCGTCTTTGAGATTTTGTTTTTCTTTTTTTTTGTTGGTATTTTTGTTTCATGTTTCCTTTTTTTTTTTCTTTCTTTTTGTTGGTATTTTTGTTTCATGGTGGCAACATTCAGCTTTTAGAACAATTTCTTTATATACTCATAGCAAGTTACTTGATCCTACCTGAAGTAAATATCAGACAAAAACGGCATAAATCCCCATGTACATAAGTTATCATGCTCTATCTTTCTTCCTTGCCCCCATCTCTGGCTTCTTCCTGTGCTCAGGTACCTGTTATTTTCATTTGCACAAGTTTGGTTTTGCCATTTCCTGATGCAGAGGGTTATAGCTCCAAAAAGTGGGTAATTTAGATGCTTTGCTAAAATGGAAGAGCCATTACAGCAGTTCAGAAGTGAAGTTTTCACATGTAGGATATATATGCCTAC
This sequence comes from Falco naumanni, assembly GCF_017639655.2. NCBI lineage: Eukaryota > Metazoa > Chordata > Aves > Falconiformes > Falconidae > Falco > Falco naumanni. The sequence goes on from NC_054059.1 coordinate 27,135,338, forward strand.
CCTTCCTGGGCTGGAGACTGGGACAGCCTGTAACCAAATCCCAGCTCAGCTGCATCCTAGAATAATTCAGTTTCCGTTTAAAGCTTGTCTTTTCAACTCATGGCTGCCTCTGCTGTGTGCTGCAAGGTACTAGCAGTCAGGCAGCAAAACTTGTGGGTTTGGGAGAGGCTACCTTGTGATTTCTTCAGGGTCAGCAGAGGGGAGCTCAGGTCTTGGACTGAAATGTTTGCTTACTCAGTAAAATACTGTGCTTGGCTTCAAATCAGTCTTCTGAGTGTTTGTTTCAGCACCAAATGCCTAGTGAGAACTCTTCTTTTCTGATGAAATCCATGAAAACAGTCTTGTCGTGTTCCAAGGCTGTTAGCACAGGATGATTTGACTGTTTGTATCGGTATATATTTCATCGTTTCTGAACCCTCCAGTCGGCCAGCAAGCATGCAGGGACTGCTGGTCCTCTACCACTTGAGTCCCACTCCTCTTTCTGTACTCTGAAACATTAGCTGGGTTTTAAGACAATTAACAGAGATTCCAAAACTTCCTTTTGAACAGAGGGAGAAGAGAACAATCCCCTATTAAATTCCCAAGTCTGCTGCTGCCAGCGAGTGCCTTTGCCTGCTTCGTGCTCCCCTCTGAGTCCACTCACATGTAGCTTTTGTCTGTTCCAGCAGTCGCTGAAGCAAGGACTTTGCAAAGTTCCAATCAGTGCATCCAGTGGCAAGTTATCTCCCACTGCAGCCTGAAACAGGAGATTTCTAACTCTGCCTAAGTGACTAAATTGGACCGAAATTTTTTTATACCATACCTAACTCCCTTTCAAAACTCCATTATAAAAAAGCCAATCACTGATCAGGAAGTTTCAGCAGTTTACACACCGTGGCAACTATGACATCTATGGTATTTAAAACTTTTTTAGCTAGCATGTTGGGTTTGGTTTGGGTTTGTTGGTTTGCTGGTGGTTTGTTTTTTTTTTTGGTTATGCTCTTTTTCCATAGTGGCATGATTGTTATAGAGAAAGATGGTTGGATGATGAATTATGCATTGTCAGAACATTTCTACTTGTCCTGCAACATGGTGTCTCCACTGCGGATTCTGTCATGACTTTCATAACACTGAATTCTGCTTCTTATTTGATGTTGCATTTGGTGGGTATACACACAACCCTCAATATGTGGACATGAGGTAGAAACACTAGTGTTATTGGAGGTGGAGATACAAAGCAAAGAATTGCTGTAGCAAAGCAGAAGAGCTTGTGGTGTTCGTACAATTGCTTCAGCGCATAAAAGGCACAAGAAACTCTTGAAAGTTTCTGGAGGTGGTGCTTCCAAAATTTGCAATGAGAAACAATGGAGGCCCTGTTGACAATAAAGTATTCAGGGTGACTAAACTGACTTATTTACTTGAAACCAGAGCTGATAAATTTTACACTCCCCTCCTCTGCCAGGTTCTTTCTTACTTCCAAAAAATGTGAGACATTTAAAAAAATCCAGGCTCAGAAACAGAAGTCAGACCTTAATTATTGCTACATCTATGGATCCTACTACCTCTATACATAGTGTGACATTATTATAGGATCCTGTAGGATAACAGGTTTTATGTTAATGTACCGTAGGATGTACCTCCCATCCTCTCCTCAGCAATGTTTCTTCACCAACATGAAATGAAACTTGTTAATGTTTCTTATCAAACTTTCTGATCATGCAAGCCTTCTACAAATCAGATGTAGGTTCTCTGAGGATGTCTGCTTTCAGATGAAGCATTCTCCTTTCCTGGCATTGCTTGAACATGAAAGAAGTGATATTCCAGCACTGAAGGTAGGAATACAGCAAGTAATAGTCTCAAAGTTTGTAATTTTGCTCCAATAATTAATAAAACACAGACTAGAAATATTACCTTGTCTACTGAAACCTGTTACCTATGGGAACTGCAACTGTAACACCGAAAATCTGATGGTTTAGGTTTGTATCTGCAGTCCACTGTCTAGAGTCCCCACCACCAATGGGAACCAACTAGCTCTGTGCTGAAGACATTAACTGCCAAACTGGCCTCCTCTCAGTGCGGCATTGGGGGGTCTTAACTAGTTATAGTCAGACCTCAAGGTTCAATACCTTTCCATTTGCATGTCCATCCTGTAAGTCAGCTAAGTCTGATACATTTTTTTGCTTTCTTTCAAGATTTTTCCATCGCTTTGATTCAAGAAAAGCGGGAAATAAGAAACAAAATAGTCTGGAAGACCATATATCCTTATGAGTAATGGTTTCCTTTTTGGTATAGGATAAAAGAATCAGTAATTAGTCAACTCCTTTCTTTCCACTCACCCATCCATCCTTTTCTTCTCACACACAGATAAGGCAATAGTTTGCTGATATGTTGCATCATCCACTGTGGCTCAGGGTACGCAGACCTGCCCTTGTGGACAGTACACCTCTCCTTCAGCCATGGCAACTCATTTGCAGTTTATGCTGTGAGCCAAATCACAGGGGAGACTTCTGGCTTTAAAAAGCAACAATGCCATAACACAGGCATTTTGAGGGGGCTTTTTTAAAGCCAGATCAGTTTCTCGATGCAGTTCAGAGCTACATCTCACAAATTGCTATGCTAGAAGGGAGACAGCACAACTCACTGAAGGCAGTGCATGGGTGAAACAGCACCCAATATTAAAATTAAAATGCAAATAATGGCTTGAAACCTGATGTTAATTTTCAGAAGCAGAACAATTCCTAAACTCATTTTAAAAATCAGGCGCCTTGTCATCTATGCATAAGAAGGAAATGCCTGCATTTCTTTTTTTCTCAGGGTGCCTGAGAGTCAATGTAAGGCTGCTCAGATATGTTGACTCTGAGTGGAGCACAGATGTCTAAGACAGGCAATGTTTGTAGCACTTCCTTTCCAGGGTGTATTTAAGATGAACATGCAAAAAACACAGTATATAACAGCTCAGATACATAAGCAGAACAGTTACCATCAGTACAGGTGCTCTCCTGTTAAGTCTCTGTTGCTCAAAGATATTCAGTCCTGGGTGTTTGACTTGTCTTTTGTACTAGTCAGATACATTACTGAAGCATCACAGAGTCCAATTCATACTTCCACTGACCTCATTTGAATTAATGCAATTAGTTTAGAGATTACTTTGGTCTATGTAGTTATTTATAGCTGTCAGGTTTTATGTAGAAAGCCTCTGCACTGTAAGAAACAGGCCACCAACAAGACAAATTTGCTAAGTATATTAAAAAGTTATTTTCCCTTCCCCAGGGAAAAACACAGAATTGCAACCAAGGAGAAGTCATGGAATAATCAGTCACTTAGCAGCTATCACCCAATGATGGTGAGTCTATAACACTTCTTATTCAGAACACAGAGGAAAGGTACAGTATTCTCAGATATATGGGAACTCCTGGCAAATGCTGTATTTTTAAGTGGTATGTGTATGTTCTTTATTATAAATATTGTATCCAAATGTGGAAGAGCATAGAGGGCTGTCTGAACACATGGAATATATTTTAACACTTTCAGCCATTCAGAGCTAGATGCCTCAGCCAGGTACACCTTTTTCTTATGAAAAAAACACACCAAAAAAAACACCACCAAACCAAAAAAAAAAACAGAGCAGGAAGATCTTTATACCAGCAGTTACAGCACTGAATTGGTATGTGGAAGTGTTCAGGTTTCAAGCTGTGTGCATCCTATCATTTTCCAAAGCAGAACAGTTCCTGCAGGAGATGGAGATCCATGTGAAGAGTTGGCCAGTCTGGTTCATAAACATGCCGCTCAGATGTTGATGACTGACACTTGAATCTGTGCTTCAGATCATGTTCAGATGAGATGTGAAAAAAGATTTCCTTTTTTAGGTGAGTTGTTTAACTTGCTTGTCAAGTGGGGGGTGGGCAGACACATTTCCTCATGCCTTTCTTTCCCCATGGTCCCAGCAGGTAAAGATGCTGTGAGGTAATCTCAGTGTTCAGAGCTCCCCTATTCTGTGGGACACGGTGTCAGGCAGGTCTTTCACCAAGGTTACAGTGGTAATGACTTAATCTTATCAAGATTTTAATGGTTGTATATACAAACATTGGCAGAAACTTAGGCATGCAAGTTGAGTTATGCAGTGGAATCAATGTGCTCCACAGCGCGCTCCTGAGTCTCATCCCATGAATACCCAAGCTGGGAGATCTGCTGGAATATCTAATGATTCCCTCCTGGCTTGGGAACAGTGTTTTCTCTGCAAGGAGCCAGATATTGGAGAGAGAGATGCAAGAAGCAGACCCAGGTGCCCTTCTGATGCTGCCAGGATGTGAAGTCAGACTTAGGAAACATTCCCAGATTTCACAACTTAGACATAGTCCTTGTCCTCAGGAAAAAAAAAAAAAAAAAAAAATAAAAAGACTCTGAGGGACTTACTGTTGATGGTTAAGTTCCTTTCCCATGTAAGCAGCCCACAGCAGTGTCCCCATACCACATGTACCGCGTATACCTGGACAACCCAAACGGCTGGCTGCCACATACCACATCACACAGACGAGGTTTGTCCAGTCACATCAGAGAAGTCTCAGTAGCAAATGAAATAGATGGCATCGTCACAGTGCTGAAATACCTTACTCACACCAGAATTTCTGTGGGTAGTGCCATTCTGTTAGACCTTCCCAGTTCATTCCAGGTATTTTAGCTCAGCTCTAGTCTTTTTATCTAATAGATAGTTAAAAATCTACTCTAAATATAGTGTAGTGTAACTGTGTAATGATATGTTTATGTTCAGCTAGGGGGAAAAAAAGTAAGTGAAAAGAGTAACAGTTAACAGTGTCACCTCCTGTTGTGCCCAAACTGTGAGATGCAGAAACTGGAGACAGCCTGCATAAAATTAACAAATAGCTGATCCGTGGAACCATATATTCAAACCTGTCTACAGAAGGCTCTTCTCCCCCTGTTCTCCTACTACATCAAGCTATATTACAGCTGAATATGACAAAAATATTTTAACAATATCAAGTAAATATCTGGAACTTATAAAACAGGTCATTTAAAAGAAATTTTTAGCTTTACAAATCCCACTTATTTTAACTACAATAAAGCCATTAAAGAACAGAAGCATAGGGATGGATAAAGTTGCTTTGTTGCAGCTGTGCTGGAAAAATCCGTGGTCCTCCATGGATTAACAACTGATTTGGTCCAATCAGACTGAAGAGTGGTGCAATTTTAGTTTCTTTTTCCTTTTTCCTTTTTTAAGATTTTTAATTAACTTATCATTACACAAGGTATCTGTGAGTTTAATTTCTCACAAAGTTTCCTGCAAACTGAACCAACAGAAAGCCAGAAATAGGTTCAAACCACAGACTTTGAATCTGGATTTCAGACACATGAAATCTCAATCTGGTGTTTTGATACAGACTTTGATACAGATAAAAAGACATTTCCAAAACTGATCTTCAGAGCAGTTAGTTTTGTAACACTGACAGCCCCACAACCCAGGAGCATCTCAATACGTATATTTTGTTTGGTCTCTATTTCTGCCTGTCCTTGTTTTTTCTTTCTAAACACTTAGTAAAGATAAGAACCTAGTGGATAGCAATCCACAGCCTGGCAATACTTCAATAATGTCATCTGCATTAGCAAGAAGTTACAGCTCATGGCCAAAGGGTGCTCTGCCCAAAATGTATTATTAAAAATTTCCTTGATTTTTTTTTTAGTATTCTTTTCCTCATTTATTTATGGCCATTGTTGAATGCAAGATATGGGGACATAGGGCTCTGTCAAGCCATTTCTATGCATAGAAAAAATGTCTTTCAGAAGTGTGTTTTGCCAGGCAATGAGGCAATGGGATCTTCTTATTAGCGTCTTCGAACATTTAGAACTAAGGATCCCTTTTTCTGGAACCAATTACTGGAAGAAATCATCTGGGTGATACCATAGTTGAACTGAACTGACAAAAAGCCTCATACAATTTTTGTATCTCTGATCCAAATACTCAGCTGATGGAGGAGCCATCAAAGGAAGCTTTCCCTCAAAGTGAGCAGTCATCTCTTATGTCAAGGCTTGTCATCCATCTCAATGGCCAAATGATCTCTTTGTAAATCTACAAGTCTTGAAGCTAGTTTGGGTCTATATCTTTTGTGGATTCAAAAACATCATAAATTTTTAACTTTATATTAGGAATTCAGAGATGTTTGTACCCATAATTCACTGTTTCTTACTTGAGAGCAATGCTTTGTCTGTCCTTCAGATTGAAGATCTTGTAGTTCTTTGTTCATGGCAATGGATCACTTTGAAAACTAGGATTAGATAGGTGATGTGAACTTCTTTTGACAATCACTCGATTTGACACCCCATAGAATTTATGGGATTAAGCAAAACTAGAGTGTTCTGCATTCTCAACAAGTAAAATTCAAGCAACTTTTGCCCAGTACGTGACTCTAAGGTAAATGTTTCAAAACTTTTTCTTTTTCTTCCTCTTTTTCCTCTTTTTCAAAAAAAGATAACAAAAAACTTTCCTCTTTTCAAAATGCAGATGGGAAGTAACTACATGTACTCCATTTAGTCCTATTACAGGAGTCCTAAAACTGTTTGTCTGAGTTGGCAGTTGTGGAGACAGTTCTTTGACATGCTGTGATGTTACTCTGATCAATGTAGAAAAATTCCTAGCAAACCAAGAATTTTCACCACTGATGATAAATACAGAGTTTTGTGAAGCAAATGTCCCAGTCATTCATTTTGAACATCTGGTGACCCTGTTCTGAAGTTTCCATCTATAGTAAGTAATTTAATTTTTTATTCACATTTCTGCACATTTTGACTATACTTTACCTAAGAATGACAATGTATTGGAAGTCAAAATCCTGTTCATAAAAAGTTTCTAATCCAACTTGATGATGCAGGAGCTTTGAGAACTGAGGATGAGCTCTTAACAAAGTCCAGCTCTTAGGTTTGTTTAGCATAAAACTACACATTTTTCAAAAGATTAACCTGCAACAAAAACATCCAAGTCCCTGGAAAACTTGGGGTACAGCTGTGATATTTTTTATGTCTCTGCTACTAAAACTCAGCAGAAGATGCCACATACCCTGATATAGCAGAGAATACTGTGCCTCTGAATGGTTTTATTTGTGCTGCAGTTGGACAGTCCGGAGGCTGAATTGGACATATCTTGTGTTTTGTGGACTGGATTTTTTTAGCGGCTTGCCAGAATGGATGTCTTTGTGCTGGTCCGGAGGAGCAGTTTGCCCAGTGCACAAAGAGAAGCACGATGGGGGAAGCAGTTGGCAACGTCTGCAAATACCCCAGAATCTGCAGTGGCCGCTGCCGCACAGCAACATGTCAAATGATGGTATCAAGAGGGTAGGACTCCGGCTTTCAGTGTCTGTGTTTTATGTGCATTGTCCTGAGAGCATGTCCCTCTTGCTTGGGCTATGTGCTGATTTTCTAGGAGTAAGCTATATCTTCAATAAAGACAGTAATAATATATCAACAGTGCATTTTAAAAAGCTTCAGCCAATCTTCTTGAATTATCACAGGGTCAGATAAAAAGCTTGGAGTAACTGTAACAAAAGCATTGTTTGCTCTAGTACACCTCAGTCACCTTCCAAGCCACGTTCTGTAAAATAATTTTTAGCTAATAGAGTTCTTGACCTCGCAGCTACAATATCTAATTAAGTAAAGTTAGTCAATGGGCTCTTATTTTTCTAACATCACATTCCCTGTGTGGTGGCTGCTCAACTCACACTACCCAGCCATGTTGGTTATTTTAACTAAAAACTTGCTTTAATATAATCCACAGCACCTAGAACAAGAAGCACACACACTGTATATCCGTCATTTCCATCTCGATGAGGAGAAAACAAAGGGATAATTATAAACTGCATCTCATATTGTTACTCTTACACTCGACATGTGCATCTATTTTTTATTTTTTTTTTTCCACAGTAAAGTGATTCTGCTGTGGAGATAGCACCAGGTGCATGGGGGTGACCTCACACACACACCAAATCGGGAGCTGACATCCATCACACTTTGAAATTTTGGATTTCATCATTTCCTGATCTTTCTAAAGGGATCACAGCACCTGGCCCTCACAGCTGTAGTTCATTTAGAAAGCAATTTAAAAACCGAGAAAAAAGCAAATGACATCTTGCTGCCTCAGCCTTGTCATTAAGTATAGCAGAATGGCCTTCATTTATGAGACACATGGCTAAGAATTAATATCTTTCAGTGCTTTCTCAAGTCGAGATTACAAAAGGTTTGAAAGACCACTAAATAATTAGTAGTATGACTGAGACAAGCGAGGGAAAAAAAAAAGAAAAAATAGAGAAACAACCTCTCTTCTTCATTATGAAGAATATTGAGAATCACACTGACTTCAACATGTTCCAAAAGCTGTGGTCTTTGAGCATTTTGTCCCCACTATACAGTAAACCTTCAGCTTTTATTTCCTCCCCTTTTCATCCTCTGTAGCACTGGAAGCTTTGTACATATATGGATACCTTCTCTCTACAGTTAAATGCCTTTGTGCACACAAACTGTTTCTCTGCATCTGCAGGGGCTGGACTTCAACGCTGAAGTTAAAGTATTTTAAAGTTTTGCAAAATATCATCCTTTTCCTTTTACTTGTTCTGTTACATTGCGGTTTGCTCCTTTTTTTTTTTTCTTTCCATTTTTTTAATTTATAATTTTAGGGCTGACTTTAATGCTTATGAAATGAGTTGCTAATGACACTGGCTGGAGCCAGCTACAGTGCGGGCAGGTGCTGTGCAAACTCTCCCCACGCAGCTCTGCCAATGCATCGCAGACCGGCCGCATCCTGCCACGCCGCTTGCCTCCCTCCTCCCTGTGCCCCTGCCGCTTCCCTCCCCAGCAGAGCCCAGCACTCGCACCCCCCTGCCAAACTGCACCGAGCCTTTTCGAAAGAGAGTTCAGAAGGTTTTATTAGTCTAAGAAGAATTCAGACTTTTGAGTCTCAAGAAAAGCCCCCAGTCGTGGATGTGTGCTCAAGCTATTGTCCTGTGCAGTTCAAGCCTGGGAGCAATCATACCTGTCCAAGGCATTTTGCTGGGAGTCTTCATGTTGGGTTCGAACTGTACTGCCCAAAGTTTCCTCCCATCCCTTTCTTTGGGTTAAACTCATCACTTACTGGAAGTGTTTATGTTCTCATAAACAGGGCTCAGATAGTGGGTACAGAACTGTTTAACCCTTTCAGGCAGTGTAGCTGGAGTTGCAATCTTTCAAGTACCATCTGATAACAGACCCAGTTCTTCGTATTTATCCCACAGAGCTAATAAGGCAGCAAAAATCTCATTTGTTCTGAATTGTAGTGTTTCGTCTGTTGACTGAGCATCTTTGGGTGAGTTTGAAAGGATTGTACATGCAGATGCAATTCAAATAATGAATAATAATATTTATTTTTCTTGTTTCGTATCAACTCTGCACTACTAGCTGCTGTGATTAGGTGGCTCCTATTTCAGCTCAGGGCTTGCAAACTGGCATGCTGGGCTTCCAAAGTTACCTCTGAATCTTTCCCTTGCAGAACACCTTCAAGCTTAGCATTAAAAAGGATTTCAGGACTCACAAATTTTGGGTTCATCTCACTGGACAGAGTAAGACAGCATGTTTGCAGACAGGAACTGGATGCTGGGACTCCGTGTGTGTGAGTGTGTGTGTGTGGGGGGGGGGTTTCACAGCTCAGTGCTGAATCTCAACCTCTTAGCAATGATACCTAAATGAATTCTTACTTAGCACATTGCTGAAATCTTCTGGGACTGAATCCACTTACTCTCAATTAATATCAAACTAAACAATTACAGCTGTATATTTAAAATAATTTTCACTGCGAGGTAAACATTTCAGGCATAGGAGAAAGCCCACTGAAATCAATTAACCCTTCTGTGGATTTCAAAAGGATTTGCATCATTCCCTTTCCGCTACCACCATTCTCTCAACTCCCTCATCTCCAAGAAAATCCTCTACCCGAAAGGCTGTGCTGCACATCAGTTAAAATGCCCGTTTTCTTAGGACTCTGTTGATCAGAAATTCACTTTCCTCTGGGCCTTCTTGGGCTGCCCTGCCTTGGCATGTGGCTTTAGACAACAGCAGGACACATCCTCTCACTTGCCAAATATTTCTACCTCTTCTCCTAACTCATTTCCCAAAATGCCACAACCACACCCAGCTCTTTCCTCCAAGAGTCATATCTGACTGAATCCGTGCATGCAGAGCTTTCACTAGTAAATAATCTCAGGGAGCCAAATGATGCGTTCAGGAGGGGGTAGTGCTCTCAGAGGCTATTGGCAGTCATTCAGACGACAACCAGCTGCAAAGAGCTTTAAGAACAGTGTTATACACATACACACACACACAAAGAAAAGAAAAAAAGGGAAAATTGTTGACTGAAGACATATTGCCCTTGCCTGAATACTGAGGAACCTGCTGTCAACAAAAGAGATATTTGGGAAACCAAAAAAACCCAAACCAAACCAAACCAAACCGAAACAAAACAAAAAACCAACAAACAAACAAAAACAACCCAACCTTTGCCCATTTTAACGGCTGTAGATCAGCCCTCAATTGTCAGCCTTCAGTTGCTGAGGACAGACAGTGGTGATTTCTGCTTGATTAGCCACTGAGTTCACAGAAATTGCTTTTCCAGTTGCCTGTTGATTTTACTACAAGGACAAGGTTCACTGTAGCTTTGTGAGTAGGGAGCTTTGTAGAAGGAGAGCAACTCACTCTAATTTGTAGGACTCCCTGTAAAAGGTATTGACAGAAATAGTAGCAGAATGCCTGCGTGTCCTGACCATATTCACTACCCAGACTGTGGCCTTCCAGTCTTTCACATCACACACTTTAACAAAGGTATACATGGTGCTAATGTTTTTTATTAAAATTGCATTACACACAACTGCTTTCTGAGTCCCTAGGAGAGTGGACCCTACATGGTTTCTGTTTCCCCTTGAAAGGGATAGAGTTTAAATATAAGTACAGCTGTATAACCTCTGCAGGGGTAACCTGGTTCCTGTTACAGGGAAAAGCCAAATATTAGTCAGTGTTTCCAGAAAACAATATAAAATTACTTTTGCAAAGAGGATAACTTAAAATCTATGGAGAGAAACAGAAAAAAAAAAAAAGAAAACAACAAAATATCAAATGTATGCAAGTAAAACTTTGTTCTTTTTTGTCAGATACTTCTGTACAATGATCAAAACACGTCTGTCACTTTGTGAAATGTACCATCTTTCTTTTCCATGTTCTAAACTCCTATAATATAAAATAGTTGATCTCTATGGATGTTCAGTTTATTTGCCAGGGATCTTGATGTGAGCTTATTTTGCCAGCAGTTGTTTGTGCATGTCAACATTTCTATGAATTCTATAGGAAGAAAATGGCAATTAGGATGGGGATTTAAAAGGTGGGTGTCAGGATTATGCTCAACATGTAGTCGCATCAGCCCTTGAAACACCAGAATTGTCTATTTGAAGTGCTACCTTTGTTCACTGACTGTAGACAAAGCCTAGATAATTCACACAGATGATTCGTCACACATGATTCTGATGGACAATCAAGTTGTCACATTCTAAGCAAACAGCAGCCCAGCTGTAGTACCCATCCATGCTCTCAGAGCATGCAAATGCAGCATGACCAGAGTTACTTTATCCTGCAGTCAGTAAGAACTGCACTAAATCACATTGTGTTGCATTTGCCATAGACAGAAAATTAAATACACGCTGGTGGTCGTTGCTGTTCAGCTTGCTAAGTTATAGCAACTCAGTCGGTGTCTGAGGACTTAATAGGTGCACAAACACAGCCCAGGATCACTTTGTGTCCGTAGTCACTGATGTAATACAATGAATTATGATGTCAACAGAGCATGTTGCTATGCATGCAGCGTGGACACGTTTGCACTCAGCGCTATGGGCAAAGGAGAAACAGGATTAAAACATTGTTCCTCACCTGAAGAACTTCAAGAATGTCAGCAGACAAAACCAGAGAAAGTTACCCAATTTTTGCTGAACCTGTACATTAGCAGAGGCCTGAGGAACATCAAACTGTCATTTCCACAAACACTGTAATTCATTATGCTTTAAAAACCTTTAATAATACTATTACATTCTGAATACTTTAAATTACATAACTGGGTACACAGATCATTCTCCCAGAACAAAAAGCCTAACTTGTCTTAACACCCTAAAATACAAAAGTCATGCCTGAAGATGTCTTTCTGCAAACCCCAAGCTACTTAAATTCCTGTCAAGAAAAAGGAGCTTCTTATGAAACATATACATATGTATTTCTACATGTATATAGACACACAGAGAACATACATCAGCGTTCTTTTTAACTGTCATGTTTTGCACAATCCTGCATTTAAAACATGGCATGGTTTTATGCTTTCATCTCAGTATGTTTTCCATTTGAGCATCCCAGATTTACTGTGTTCTAAGAGTTAAACTATACAATAGTTAAAAGTTAATTTTCTTTCCTGCCCTCAAAAAACAAACAACAGAAGAAGGAATTTAACCTCATATCCTCACACTGAAATTAGCTCTATTGTCAAAAGATGACAGCTGTATCCTGATATCGAGAATTTCATGTTGGAATTAAGCAGCATTTTTGAAACCATTGTGTTACTTCAAACAGATCCATAATGGTCCCTCAGCAAACCATTTTCAGAAGACTTGTGTAAGTAAGATAAAAAGACACCATTTCTGAAGAGATGCTTTTATGGGCTAGGTCAGAGTGCTCTTTCCATGTTGTTCATTCCCAGTCGAATTTCCTAATAGCCTATCTCCTCAGCTAACAGATGCCCAGCCTCATGTCGGAACCAGATCGAGCCACCACTGAGATGATATCCAGCTCCTTTCTTATTGAGCCGTTTCCCTAGCAGATGGTGCAATGCTGCAGGCACACTCCTTCCTGTTAATTACCAGCCTTCGCTACAGATGGAAATGTCAGTCAGCCTCACAGGTCCTGGTTCCTGCCATTGCCTCAGTCCATAGCCCTCTACCTAGGCAAGATGCTGCCAACACACACCATGTGTTTTGTGACTGCTGACTAGGCAGGCAACAAAAAACAACTTAGTTCATGAATATTCATGGAGGAATGTTTAGAGTTCTGTTCATCTGCAATGCTTATAGATCTGCTTAAAGGAGATTGCACTTTCCTAGGAGCCCTGTGCCCCTTGTTTTACTATGGTGCGGGCAGATGAGTTATCAAAGTGTGTTGCTATAGTAACATATAAAGGGCTATTAAATGTCTGTCGTTTGGAGACTTCTATAGGCACATCAGTTTCTGGCTGCCATTTTTTCCATACCTTAAGTGCCCTTTAATTATTCTTGTCCTGCAATAACAGACCAATAGTCACCAGGCTGAACTGATTATCTAATAACTGTTGATTTTCATTAAAGCCTGATTACCTCATTATAAGTAACCAATATGAATTCCTTGATCTTTCCTGGCATCTAAGCACAGCAAATCCAGATAAACAAAATTCTGTGTAACATTTATAAATTCATTAAACACATTTGTTTTAATGGCTATAGAAAACCTGTTAGTAATCAAAAATACATTTTTAGAAAGATTTTATATAAAGTTTGAGTTAGAAGATTAGGAAAACATCTACCATGCCTTTTTTCTTTTTCTTCCTATCTTCTCTTTCTTTCTTTTTTTTTTATTTTTCTTTTTTTGTCTGGAGTTAATTCATTCACTTGTGAGAATCTGTGTAAGTGTAATGTGTAGATATTAAAATAGCAATATGACTCAGAACGTGCCAATAATATTCTTCAGTTTTTTGACTCATGACTGTTCATAAAGTGAGAGTTTAGATGTTCCAAATCAGAAAAGCAGGCATCTAGTTTATGTTAAGAACACACTTTTCAAGAAAAGGAGAATTGTATTCCATTTCCAGCATGCAGAATGAGCAATATGTACAGGAGTAGGGGATGTTTAAGCAACAGTATTTTAAATCCACTCTGGGCTGATTGTTGTCAGCCTGCTAATGCTTCAGCAACAGAGCAGAGCACCCAGAAATACTGGAGAAAGACACATGTTGTTTCTTTGAAAGAAATGCAAGCCTGACCAAAAAAAAAAAAAAAAAGTTCTTACAAATTGATCAAGTATACTTTTCCAGCACTGCTTCTTTCTGCCGTTTTATCTCCTCACAAGGGTTGAAAGTGACTGCTGAAATTTCTCTCTTTCTTGCTTTGCTTATATTGTTCTAATCGTTTGGACTGTATTTGCTTATAAATTGTTTACTGCTAAGGGATGGTGTTTTTCAAGTTGCTGAAGTCCTTTCTATAATCCTAGAGAGCATAAAAGCTGTGATGTTTGTTGATTCATTATGTTTTGTTTTTTCACAGAAATATATTCTGGTTTTATTTTTATCTTCATTACAGTGAATCCCAAAAGCAATGTAACATATTTCAAAGGTTTTTTTCAATTTTTAGGTCCTACAACGTTGTACTATTTCAATAGTAAATAATGCAGTGTAACGCTATAAACTATTCACTTCTAAAATATATTTAGCTTTATCCTTCCAAGATGAAACTACAAAACAAATGCTATTACCAAATATCTGTCAGTTTCACTGGGAAACTGAAATTGCAAAATACCAAAGAGTTCAAAAAGGGTACAAAAAAGGGTGCAAAAGTTTGGGGATTATGTTATGTGTTTATAAAACTGAATCTTGACTTTGTAAATCACTATCTGAATCAATATGTAAACTACACACACATTATTTGACTCTATACGTTGTAAACTAATTATTGTACTTCAAAAACAAGTACAGTGAGAAGGAACGACATTCCAACAGGCAAAGCTCAGGTCTTAGATGGTGCACCCATGCGTCTACTAAAGCTTATGCATTCATAAATAAATAGTCTTATATTCTACACAAACTTGGTAATATTTTACAATAACATATAAAGGGCAGCATGCTCTTCAGTGACCAACACTTGGCTGACTGTCAGCTAGTCATCAGCTTCCGTACAGCCAAATTTATTCTCGGTAGAAAGTGATTTCCTCCCAAATTACTTTCCTCAGCCTTTCTCAACTTGCACTTTAGAAGTACTTGTTATTTCCAGTTACAGTAAACTTTTGTTTTCTTAAAAGGGCCAGGCATGACTACCGAGACTTAAATAGCTGGCACCTTGCGTTCCGTGCAGCAAATCTGCTCTGAATGCACAGCAGCTCTGGCTGTATCTACACTGCAGGGGAGGCGCACTCCATGGACGCTGTCTAGGAGCACTCCAGCTCCCTTCGAGTGCCTGTGCTCTTTTCATACAGACCAGGGCACAGGGAGTGAGATGGATATTTTATTACAGCCTGCTGCATGGGTAATATATTTGCAATGAGTTTCAAAGCAATGTGCTAAGGTAATTTAGGTTACTGTCTCAGAGAACTGTGGGGCAGTGGCAGCTCTGGTGCTGTTTTGCAGGTGGGATCTCAGCGGGCAGGCATGGTAAGCTCCTGATCTGGCGTGTCCTCCTCTTGGTGCTTGCACATGCACTGCCCAGCAGTGAAAAAAATATTTTACCAAGAGTGATAAAGCTCTGGTAGGAGAAGGATCCACAGTCACCAAGAAAAGCATTGTCCCTGCTGTGGGCATTGTGAGTACTAAGTTTAATTGACCAAGTCAGCAAGTTTCACAGCAACCCAAGGAACCGATTGCTGATTGTTTGGTTTGAGTAATACAAAAGAGGTCTAAAAGCCAAATTACCATACTTATTCTAAAAATAGATATTGCTTCTATTTTTATTATTTTTATTGTTAATCTGATTGACATAAGTGGCCTATCCAGGGAAAGGGGTGTTTCGAGATTATTGTTATTTCTTTATTGCAGCAGAACCTGAGTTATGATTTCATGACATGGAGCCTACATATCCTGATGTTCCTTTCACCATTAAGTGAAGATGGCAGATGAGGAGGATGACAAATTTGCTCTAGGGTAAAAAAGCAAGATTAAAAAAAATTAGATGGACAAAGTTAGGCATGTGTGGGTGGGAATGACATCAAGACAATCATATTTCTTGAAATTAGCAATGACACATTTCAAATGCCATCTCATTTATTAAGCCTTAAATAATTTAAGTTGTAACCACTGTTCAGCCCGCAAGACTGAGCTGCACTTTAGTTAAGGCGGAGCATAAAGCCTCACACAGCAGTACTCAGGGACTGTATACATCAACCTCTCTCTCACAACATGACCAAAAGAAAAGTAAATCCTGATTAGCTCATTTCCAATTATATGAAAGAACACACAAGTGATGAAACACATGCCCACTTCCATCTGATGACTACCACACTTATCCATCCCATATAGCAAGTTAATCTTGTAACATGGTGAAGTAAATACTGCAGATTTCCCAGAAAAGAAAGGAGGAGGAAATAAGTAATTACAACAATTCACACAGACAATTAAATGCATTTCCTGATTGAATCTAACCTACCAGCCACACATTGCATCCTACATTGGTCATATATCGAATAGCTGGGTTATATCAAACTGTCACAAACATTTTCTTCAGTTCTTTAAACTAAATAACCTGTGATTCCAGCTTCACACCATCTCTTTGGTGGGTTTTGAGTTGCATGGTGGTTTTTGGCTGCAATTACTCATGTAGGTTTGCAAGTCTGTAGACTTTCTTCTAAGTATGCAATATTACAACATCTAACCAGAACCGTTCGAGTGCAAATACATACAACATGAAAGTACAGAATTAAAAATGGAAACTATGGATAATCTTTCTGCCACCAGGATTTTGCCAGCCAGCAAGGACTTGACTCTTTCCTTTGCATCAAAGCAGGCCAGGGATAATTTTGTGATGAATTTCCAGGGAAATCAAAGGGAAAATTATTAAATCTCTGAAGTGTTGCTACACAGAAATACGCACTTGTTACTCTAGGATGCCTACTCTATAGGAATTAAATGAGCTTATATTGCTCAGGGAGGAACACAGAGGAACCACAGCCTGCGTTACATGGTGCCGAGTAATAAACAGGTAGTGGAGAATGGGTATGCGCACTGAAACAGAGGGTCCTCTATAGACTGGACAAATGAGATCCTTTTAAACACCTGTGATCTCATAGGTTAACAACCCACCACCACAGATCCCATGCTGACACTTGGGGCTTAAAACACTTTCACAACCAGGGCTTCTAGGCATCAGGGTGGGGGCTTAACCCCATGCACCTAACTGCAAATAACCTGAATCCCACTTCTTTATAACCTGTTATTTTTGGCCGCCTTTGCCACCTTTTCTACTTAATCCCTTCTCAGTCTAACTGCTGCCATGGCAACATACAACCTTGCTTGTTCCCAGCTGGAATGGCTAGAGTAGATTCTTCTGAAGTTGGAGAGGACTTGCTCACCGGGTCAGCTGGTGGGAGGCTGTGGGCTAAGAGAAGAGGGAACAGACTTAGCATGTATCCAAGAGTGCTCGTGTTGAGATAGTTGCTTTTTATTCTTCTGCTTTGTGGTTAAGAACCTTTAAGTACCACAATTACAGGTGTTGCATACAGTTTGTGAGGTCCTTAGCCTTTTTATTTTACCTATCTTCTTAAAGAACCATTACAGAGAAGCAAGTAAATTGAAATATTTCTTCATACTGAATGGAAAACACAGCTTCCTTTCAGTATTATAAATTTATATGAGCATGTATGTGTGCATGTGTATGTCTGTAATAAAATATATGACAGTAAAGGGAAGTTGCTTGGATTGTAAAGTGAATTAATTGTTAGCAAATGCCCAATATATGGGCATCCATCCCTAATTCTGTTTCTGATGTGCCTTTAAAATACTAGGCAAGGTCAGATTTTCATGGGAACTTTCAATACATTTACAGACAGGGCCAAATTAAGGTTGTCTGGAGATTCTCTAATCCACAGGAAGTGGACTTTGCAGCCTTAGCAATGTCCTTTCAGGAATACTTTTGCATACATTTTGATAGAGAAAGATGGAATTCCACACTGTTATATACCAGAAAATCCTGGTCATTCAGTACCACAGCACGGACTATTAGTGTCTGATATTTGCCCAGGAGATCAGCTCTCTGTCCCTCAGCAACAGAGCTCCCTCCTCAGAAAGTTGCCAAGGAAGAGGTGATCAAGATGACACTGTATGATGGTTGCAAGACATGAAGATAAGAAAGTCTGGGTCACTATCTACCACAAATGACAACCAGCCTTCCCATTCAGTGTTCCCAGATGAGGGCTGTTGGCTTCAAGTCCCTTGCTGCTTTTTTGGTAATGTCTTGCATGAGGTTCTCTGTAGTGTTCCAGGATTGCAGCAATCATTAACATTTTCCTAGAAAAGCTAAAGACACAGCAATGCTCAACACTATGCAGCTCAGCCAGTCTTTATGGGCATTTCATTGTGGAAAGGAAATACACCACTTTCATCTGTAGACATATCACATGTCTAATTACAAAGCCTTGCAAAAGAGATATTAGAATTTCTCAAAGCAAAGCTACAAAGAATCCTTTAGATGATCTGCAGAGTGATATTTCCTGGCAGCTCCTTCCTTAATGATTAGTGAAAACTTCCAGTCTCCTGCCATCTCAAGGGAGCACATCACATAAACTCCTCCAGAAGCTGATAAAAGTGTATAATTATTTTGTGGCAATAGCTAAAGCTGTGGCTAAGAAAATTACAACTTTTTTTAATAAAGACTGCTCTAATTTGGATCAAGGATTGTTAAAAAGTATGAAGATACTTAGGAAAATAATGATGGGGATCAGTAATGTCCAGAGATGGCCAGCTGAGGCAAATGACTGAAGGTCTAGCATTAGCGTTGTCCAACATGTTCTGAGTTGTGTGATGGGAGAAAGACTGTGTAGCCTTGCAGCCTGTTCACGATCTCCTTATGACAGTGTCTACCTGGTTCTCACTTATACAATGGAAACGTCAAATATGCTCATTTCTCTTGCCATGTGTCTGGAAAGGCTGTGAATTTTTTCTTTGTCCTTGGAGTCCCCTTTTATTTTGTGAATACCATTCACAATCTCAATTTCTTAAATGGATTTCCATAATTCCTTTCCCTATGTTTCAGCACTTTTCCCCAGGGCTCATTTTCCTTTTCATACTACTGTAGAACTGAGACTGTATTATCTGTTTTTTGTGGGTTTACATTTAGCTGCCAACTACTAATTACCGTGAAACGATTTTCTTGTATGTCTTCCACTTCTAGCATTAAGGTATTTCTTCCAAGCATGTCCCAGGAAGCAGCTCTTTCCAACCCAACATAGCTATTGAGTGAATGACAAAACAGCTAGAAGGCTTTGCTGTTTCTAGCAAAGATTATTGGTCTCATTTTAACTTTTTCACTTAGTTCTGGAGAGTATCAGCAAAGCGTTAGTTAATGCAGTAGCCCACCAGGACATGTAAAGTACTTTGTAAATTATTACAAATTAATTGATAAATTAGGATTTACAGGGACTCTTAAAAATACAATTGAAACAATTCTGCAGGGTCTTAGAATGTAAAAGCAGAGTGGAAAAAAAGCACAAATAGATTCCTGAACCAGGACTCCAGCAGTTTGAGATTACCTTCTCGTTCCATCACAGACTTTCAGTGAACCTTTGTGTAAGAGATTTATTTTCCGTGCCTCATCTTCTCACTGTAAAATGGGGATAACATTTCCTTTTGCCAATACTTTCTCTTGTGCATGCTGAATATAAGTTATCTGGGGACAGGATTGTTGGGTTGTGATTCATACGACTTAACTTCAGACATCTACAATGCTGATGTGTACATCAAAGGCAAGGTTTGTCAATGGAAGGAGAGGGAACGTAGGGAAGTTACTGGCTCAGTATTATAGAAACCTCCTTTAGGAATAAGATGAGTCGTCCAAGGAATACATATTGAGTATACATACTGACTACTTTAGATACCTACTTGTAGTTGGAGCTAAGTCACTTCACTGTCCCAAACACGCGTTGTGTAAAATACAATGGGGTAAATATGGGTCTTTATTTAATTCCTATTCTGAACAGAAGTGTGACTTATTATAGTTGAGTTTACTTCAAGCAGTAATGTTTCCTCAAGAGGATGATTCATGAAAACATCTTGACACAGAAGTTTTGATCTTTTCTTCTTGGTTTTTTTTTTTGTTCTTGTTGGGTTTTTTGTTTGTTTGTTTGTTTTTTTGTTTTGTTTTGTTTTTTTTTTTAATCTTTTTTAAAACTGCAGGAGAAAAAGACTGATTGTGGCTGTTAAAGTGCTTTTTCTGCTTGTGGTTAATTAGCAGGTGTCATTTCCCTGAAGTAGTGTGAATTATTCTAATGTAGGGGCAAAGCTTGAAAATAATGAAGTTATTCAACTTGTTTACATTCAGTGACAGACAAACTAACTTTGCCTAATTATGATTCTACTTTTACAGGGTTGGGTTGAGAGTTCAGTCCTAATGTTTGCTGGATTTCTGCTTCAGAGAAAATGTGGAGAATGAACAGATACTTTTTCTAAACTAAAAGAAAAAAAGTCCAGGATAGACAAGCAATGAAAGGTTATAAGAATGAGCCAGAGAGGGGAGGAAAATAATAATTATATGAATAAAGCTCTGCTAATAAAATTGTACTAATAAAATAATCATTTGCCATCTTCTGAATGCAGTTCTTTTAAATTAATCAAATTTTTATCTTCTGAATGTACTAGTAATTACCTTTTTGAGTACTGCATAATATAAAAACATCTATCTGTACCATACCTATGCATTTCTTCTAGATGCACTATGGTTTAATAATAACAGAATATATGAAAAATATCCTTTGTTTAAACAACAGGAGGGTAGTTCAGAAGCTTTGCAATCTCCTTCCTCAAAGTCAGAAATTCTCAGACTCATTTATTTATCTATCATGTGTTAGGTTTTCCCCTTCAATAATGCAATGGATTCAGTCACTGTTTCTCAAATCCCACTTCTCAGAGCTGTGCCTACTTGAACTGACAATCCCAATCCTACTGCCTTCTTCCTTTTACACTTCCATTTCTGCCTTTGCTATTTCATGTGATCCTTTCTCAGTGCGTGAAATGATCACCTGCAACTGAAGAACTATTTAGCTCCTTGCATATTTTGTCCAGCTTGTTGCTTTATTTTATCAACAGATCAATATTAATATTTCCCTCAGAGGTAAGAAGGCTTTAATATATATGTTGCAGTAACCTCTGTTACTCTAAAAGGTGGTCTGTTTTTAACTGTGCCATGAGGAATCAGGTATGCACTGGCAAATGCAGTCAGCTTTTTTTTTCGAGAGCTTGAAGAAGGCCTGATGTAAGCTAGGTTTGATTCTTTTTTTCTTTTTTCTTTTTTTTTCTCTTTTTTTTTTTTTTTTATATATAGGATAAAAGTTGCTTAGAGAGCATTCTGTGTTAAGATGCTTTTACCTCTGCACCCTCACGGATAGCAAGAGGCAGAAAGCGTTCTGTGAAGCTTTTACCTTTCCTCTAACATGTCTATCAAAGACACTGCTCCTGTATTTGTGATCACAAGTTAATGTCTGTGGATTGTTGCTTCCTTAGGGCACATTAACTCTCCCAAGAATTCTAAACTCTCCTATTTCTTCTGCAGGAATGGAGTACTGTACCAGCACACAGGACAAGATTGCCTTGTGTCAGAGGAGGTCTCTGTCCAAGTAGACAAGACATTGAGTGGGTGTGATTTGTTGGAGGTGACATAGCAAGATAGTGTCAGAGGAAAAGAAAAACCAAAGGGTGGAATTAATGTCAGTTGACTTTGGATGCGTGGATCTGAACAAGTTGCCCAGAATTCATTTATAGTTAATAGACAGAAATAAGCAGAGACTAGGACATTGTTTAGCTGACCTATATTAGATACCTACTTCTAAATTAGATGAAACAGACCTGGAAATGCCTATTAATTCTATCAGCAGCAAAAGGATTCTAGACAGCTGCTAGTTCAGACACTTTTTACTCTATGGATGGTTAAGTGAATCTCGGGTGGTATTTTATTTTTTTTATGCTAGTGCTTTAATCAGAAACCCATATTGTTTATGGCAATGGTTTTCTTAAACCTTTTGTATACTCGTTGGGTTTTTTCTTAGCAAATGCACCTTTCCTTCCTTATCCACAAGTTATGTTGTCAAGCAGGTTATTCTTTTAAGCCTGATATTGGTAAATCCTTCAATAATCTTTCAAGAAAGCTTTCTACTGAACTTAGAGTAGCCAAACTGATCAACCCGGTATTTTACTACCGACCATTTCCTTTTCCATCTTCTGCTCCATTTCTAGCGAGCAGGAATAAAAAGCATGCTGGCCACATAAACGAAAAACCCTTTCAGTAGAATTTTTGTGAACATTTTTTAAACAACCAAATCTTTGACTTATAAACATCAGCAGAATTAGAAACAGTTTCCTTTATAAGAAAGGAAAAAAACCCACCACATTTGGAAACGGGTTCTTAATAAAATAAACACCAAATTAATTTCACAAGAGGCCCTTTCTGTGTAAAGCTGCCTCTTTCGCTGTGGTGCTGGTGATAAGTATTCTTTTAACATGGAAATTACCACTGTGGAACTGCCAGTATGCGATCTCAGATCACTCTTTTGGCTTTGAAATTCAAACCTAATAGAAATCCTGCCAAGTTATTCAATGCTAGAATCCAAGAAAACTTAGCCCCATGTTAAGCTATTGCTAATCAAGAGCTATCCCTCGACACCTGAATGAGTGGATTCCACAAAGAAAAGAAAGGAGAGGTGTCTTTGCAACTTTGCTCAGTTTGCTGCCCAGCTGCAGCAATTTTGTTCTATAAGCAGTCAAAAAAGAATTAAGTGAAGAAAGCAGCTGTATGGGATTATAGGCACATTTGCAAGATGCTCCATGTGTGGGTTTTTCCCCCCCCTTTAAATGCAGTGTGAGTGCAGTGTGACTAATTATACCAGAGAGGAAAGCAGAAGCTCTCTAGTTAAAGTATTTGGGTAATCATGTTTACTGCAGGGAAAGTATGTCTGCATTAAATAAGTCAAAACACGGTGCATAAAATGTGGAATGACTTTGTAGGCACTGCAAGAAAGAAGAAGATGTAGAAATGATATAAGTCTCATTTGTCCAACTAGAAGCACTACCAAAAAAGATAAACCATCTGCTTCAACTAACTCGGCTCCACTTGAAAAATGCTAATTGTACAGGAGGAGGAGGCTTAAACTTATTTAAAAAAAAAAATCAAAAACTCTGTCAGCTAGCATGTTGCTAAGTGGTTTGACAAAAATGATACTACCCACAACTTGGTGATGAGGTGACAAGGACTGGTTCTGCCCCTTTCACATCTCAATTTCCATTTCTTTGATGTTTTAGGTAGGTGCCATCTGCCCCATTATACAAGACAGCAAATGCTTAGTCAGGGAACAAATTCCTTCAGTTCCTTACTGTCTTTGAAATTAATCTTAAAATTTACCTTTGCCATGATGCCTGCCAGAGACTGGCAGTGGTTCGGCAGCCAACGTGCCGAGATCACCATCTCCCCTGGTGACCTGATGTAGTTTCCTCATGCTCTGCCTCTGTCTGCTTTTCTGTGTCCATCTGCTATTTTATCTCAAACAGTTAGATTGCTAGCTGTTCAAACATGTTTTCCGCTAGCTGTTAGTAAGGCAGAAAAGAGAAAAGGGCAATATACAAATCTGGGTTTTGTTTGGAGCAAAGTTGGAAGAACTTATGTAGCAAGTCACTGAAGAAACACTTGATTGCAGGATTAAATCTAGGTCTATCAGGTTAATCCTGCAACCAAGAGTCCTGAAAGATCCAGGAAAACAGCTTCTGGCCTTGATAGTTTTTGCTGTAGCTTTGAATAGCAGAGAAATTATAAGTTAAAAGATTGGGGCAATATTTAAAAGGGCAAATGAAATGACCTGTATAAGCATAAGCTAGCTGGCCTGAATCTAACTCTGGGAAAAATAATGAAAACATATGTGGACATAATTGAGAAGGAATTAGTTCATGGGTATACAATATTTATGATTTTATGTCAACACATTTTTATGGAAAACAATATAAAAGAACAAAAGGAATTCCATTATTTGAGTGAGATTATAGTTTGGCTGATATGGAAAATTGTATAAATGCAATATAGTTTCCTAAGATATTTGGGATTTCTGATTTAACTTGCTAATATTAAAAAAAAAACCCCAACCAAAACCAAAACATAGGCATATCTTATATATAATGGGAACCAATATACCAAGAGCCAGTGAAATCACTGGATGTATGGAAGTGATGTCATAAGTAAATTAGAGGATTTATTTTACCTTGGAAAACAAAACAAAATAATGGACCGATACTGCAGCAATTTCTGAGTTTCATATTATCTATAGGACTTTAAGGTAAGAGTAGGAGGTTTTAGATGAGCATGATCACTATCCTTTTAACTCTGCAGAGAATTCATTCAAGAGTTTAGCCTCTTGAATGGAATGAGACATGACCTGAATGCTCTGTAGAAATACATTGCTGGGTTGATGAAGTTCCAGAAAATCTTACTTTTGCTATTGCTTAAATTTCAGGCATTCTTTAAATTTGAAACCCTGGTTCTATTTAGCTAGAGAAGAAAGGCAGAGCAAGAACCAATAGCTGGAAGTTCACATCAGAGACATTCCAGTTTGAAATCACATACAAATCTTGAGGGGCAGAACAAATAATCATGTGAATAAAATACCAAATGAAGAACCAACCATCTGTCAATATCTTGAAATCAAAACTACAGTTTTATTAGGTTATGTTTTAAGAATTATCTTTTCTAAAGGGATATAGAGTTGAAATTTTCCAGCCTGTTTAATGCAGAATGCCCAACATAATACAAAATGAAGCTTTATAAGAGAAAAAAAATTAATAAGCTCATTATTATTTTCCACTAAAAATGGGGGTTTAGACACTAGAAGATTTGTCTGTCCTGCAACCCTGATTTTAAATACCGGCTTTCGTTGCTTACCTGATAGCAAGGTATTACAGGTCATCCTTTTTTCAGTAAAAAATGCTTAAATATCTCTCAGCAGTAACGGTCAGCATGTCAAAACTGTAAAAAGCAAGATTTCAGAATAAAATGAAAACATTCCATATTTATGAAGTGAGAAAAATAATCAGGGGAGAGATTAGTTTCTTGTATTAATAGAATAGATCTTTTATGACCATAATTAAGGTCAAGTTATCAAGGTTATTTTGACATATTTACAACCTAACAAAAAGAAAAACTATTTATTTTTTTAAAAATAATTCTGTTAGTTCCTGTGCTTCTGACTCTTCACACAAACATACCACATACATTATAGCAGAGAGCTAAGTCTTACAAAAAAGAAAATCCTGCTGTAATGGTTTTTACAGGCTGAAAATCCCAACCCCGACCAGCTGTAGAGGGGACAGTAAATAACCTACGTGTGATCTTTGGGGAAAAAAAAAAAAAAAAACAAACAGTGAAAATTTTCAGCCCCAGTCATTGTTTTATATCTGGCCATGTTTCCAATGATATCTTTCATTTTTAAACGAAAACCCTTACCCATAATACTATATTCTTTTCTTTTTTTCTCCTATAAAAGAAAGCTTAGCTTCCAAAAACATATGAGTGTGCATGTTAAAATACAATATTACTGTGCTAGCTATACGATAAAATTCACCAGATTGCACACTGATATCTCCCGTGGCTTATTTGGACAATGGTGTCTTGCAAAATGTTAAGAAAAATATTAGCATTTATGTCCAGACCTCAGCAAAACCAGTTGGGCTCCAGCCCTGCAGCACAATCACAGAAAGAAACTTAAAGTTTCGTGTATTTATACACTGGAATATATTCTCAATGAACCCTCTTGTTAAAGCTCCCACATATCTTTTTGCTGACCTTACTTTTTGTGGTGTGATTATAAGGAAAAGAGGCCAGTCGAGGATGGGAAAGGGCAATAAATGCTTCTTTCAAATACATACTGAAAAATGCTGTGATGGGCTTCTGGAGCTATAATGACCAAACTCCACTGCCCTGTGTTATGATCACATTGTTATAATGGTCTACCAGTATATCAGGAAAAATGCACAGCTGGAAAAAAACTCTCTGATGACATCTGGCTCACGGATTTGCATGGAAAGTCAAGGCAAAGAGCAGTGCCAAGAACTTAACAATACTCACTATGTCCAAATAAGAAAGCGGGAACATACATACATAAAAGGATTAGCTTCCTTGCAGTCTAGTTCTCAGCTAGGAATATGGTTGTTCTTAGGCATTCAAGCAAGAACACAATGCAAAATGACTCGGCCAGTGTTGCGACGGAGGGAAGACACAGTCACTCAATATGAGTGATCAGCAGACTTCGTTTATTGTCTCTTACAGTCACCTTTTATGCCTTGTTATAATTAGCTCATACATATCACAAAAGTTAAGCTCATTATTGGTTAGTTGCCTAAATACCAAGCCTGCCCCTAGTTTCTTTTCTGTAGTTATCTGTTCCCACCTGCAACATTCTTTTCCCACCGCAATCTTCCTGTTATATTTTTGCTTTACTTCAGATAAGATGAGAGCGATGTGCATTTTTGTCCAGCCAGCTGGACTATGTCTATGTGACCCTTTTCAGCTAGCCAGTTATCCACAGGCCAGCATAAAGACAGAATTTTGAAGTTTCACAGAGCAAAAGTATACTCTGTTTCATATTGAAAACACACTGTGCAGAAAAATCATGTCATTCTGCAGTGCACAGAATTGAAATCTGAGGCCCAACAGGAATTGTGACGGTTCCAAGAAAGTGTAGGTGGGAAGAGGAAGGTATTACTGAACTGTATGTCTGCCTAAACAATGCCGTAAGAGTAAAGTTCCTTTGCTATCTGCTGTGCTGTTAAAATAATTTTTTCTCTCTTTTTTTTTTTTTTTTTTTTTCTGTTCCCCTCAATCAGATTCTGTTACAGATTCTGTTTAAAATGTTGATTGCTGCACAGGCAAAACATAACCTGGAGATTGGTTGAGTGGCTGAAAAAAACACCTGACTGATTGACCTGAAGTTAGGACAAAAATTGACAAGATATTTAACTAGGATATTTTTGCTTAAAAACTATGGCACCTGCGTGGTGATGATCAGAAACTTTGCTTCATTAAGAAATACTTTCTCATCTAGCTGGCAATGAAGAATTTATTCTTATTGTATTTTTTTTTTAATAACTGTTTTCAAGCTGTATCAGAAGCAGAGCAAGATTCAGGTTTCATGTGGAAGAAACCTAAATCAGAGAAGGTACACATTTGCACTCAGCAAAGCTGCACTCTGCGGTTCTAGATTCAGATTTCTGCTCTAACAGAATCAAAGCAGAAATTTGAGCCTATACTTTGTATATACTGAGTCCTGTAATCACTTCATTTACACCCTTCTACCTTGTGTCCAATTTACTTTTTCTATGTAATCATTTGTGAAAACTACTCTACCACCTAAAAGACAGAAAGTATCCTAACTTCTAGCACACTTACCTGTGAGACTTACCATGAAGTAGGGAGTGAAGCTGGATCACTGGGGTATTCTTCAGAGTGTGCACATGAGGTAAGAGTCATGTTAGAAAAGAGAGACAGTTGCATAAATAGCTTTGCATCAGAAACAAAGCAATTCATCTTGGACAGTATGCAGACATGTTGCTAGTAGATTATTTTTGCAACACTGGAAAGGTTAGGGGGACAAAAGAAGTATGACTAATTTTATCCAGATACTTTTATACTGGCTTTATACAAATTTACTTGTATAGTCATAAACCAAAGATGATCACAGTTGCAAAAACTAACTTCTCAGCACACAGTATTGAAAGGAATCACACAATGTACAGCTGTTTAATACATATTTTACCCTTCTTGCTTCCTTATTTCCTTATCCTTGTTCTTTTAACCTCCTTACTTCAATCCTTTTGTCCATCTTTTTCTGAGGGAACAACCATGATAATTCAATATTTTTGCACATAATAGCCTCAAGTAGGTAAAAATGCAAGGTAAGTTAGCATTCACCTTCCCGGAGTCTCAGGTCCCTGTTACAATCACTAGAGAGAAACAAGCATCCCCAAATTAATTTCATCCTAAGGTAGGTTAGAGACAGAGATCCACTGAAGGTGTCTGTCTGTGTTCATTGATAAGAACAGGTGCCAGCAATGACTAAATTAGATTTAGATTCTAGACATTTAGACCTCAGGTGACATTAAACTAATCAACGGTGGCCACCCTTAAAGGGTTACTTTTAAATTACTTCCCTAGCCTTGCAGGTCCTTTGGGTAGTGACAGAGTCCAGTTACTCAAGGAAAATGCCACTGATCCACCCCAAGATCATTGTCCTCTATCCCCAGCTTCTAACTTTGGGCACAGCCGTGGCAGACAGCACGCCTATCCCTTGTGTCAGCTCATCTCTGTGTCAGATCTGATTTTGGCACTGAAGGGGAGTGAGTCCTCCTGGAAAACAAGGGTGCGATTGTGCGGCTGCGGGTCAGAGGCGAGCCCAGGGAGGAGCAGCAGGTCAGGAATGCCTCTCGCCTGTGCTTCAGCGCACAGCATCGGGACTGCGGCTTTCACGTGTGGTTTCCTAACACTCTTCAACAAAGCTAGCTGAAAGGAAAGCAAAGCCATCATGTGACACTTTTTTGACTTTGCTGTGAGTCAGCAGCTACTTGAAAACTATCTACTGCAGAGACCTTTTCTACGTGGAAAAAAATGCGGTACCTTAGAATGCATCGACTTACACTCTGTGGGTCTGTTCTCGTACTCTTCCCTAGGCATTTACTGCTGGAGGAGACAGGATATTGGGTTAGGTGGTCTGACCCAGCAGTGTCAGTCTGATGTACTTACCATTAATAGCAGCAAATCTGTTAGAGTTTTCATGAAAATTGCTGGCAACAGAGAAATGGTAGGGCTTGAGATTCTCTAGGTTTCTGCAGACTGGAAGGGAGTAAACGCTGACGCACACAGACCTGCCAGCCGCTTCTGGCTTTCCTCTGTCTCCCTCCCAGACACCTCATTCCAGCATTAGCCTCCAACCTCAACCAGTTTCAGTTTCCATCTCCTGCTCCAGTCAATTGCTGCTTCCGCTGCTAGTTTCCCATCCAAGCTCCAGCACTAGGATGCTAATGCTAGCACTGAGCTCCCAGGTCCAAATTACTGTCTTCGCTCATCCATTCTTCTCTCAGTTGTAGCTCCAGCACTCAGTCCGGGTCCATAACAACTTCCTTATTGCTTTTACCAGACTGCTCCCACACTTTTTAAAATTCTGCATCTTAAGGAGGCCCTCAATATGAGAAATTTCATCCCCAAAAATTCAATGTTTGCAAATATATAAACAATGTAAGCCAGGGTCAGATAATGATAAATATTGCACTCGCTTAACAGGCAATGCTACCACCCACCAATATAATTTTATGAGACAGGATTTGAAGCTGAGGTTTTCCACAAAAACAATGTGATGAATAATCAGGTCTGAGAGGAGGAAAGGGAAATCACGATTGTTTCCTTGCTGGAACGGATCCATTCACAATAATTTATGCTTTATCTTTCATTTCATAGAGTGATACCAGCCTTCCATCACTCCTATCCACCACAGCTTGAAAAATCCTGTTTCAAGTGAATCCTATTGAAACCCAAATGGCGAGGCCAGGTGTTCGACTTAAGAGCAGTAGCTTTAGAATTCCTGACTTTTCCTTTCAGAAAGTCCCACAGAAGACAGCCCAATTATTATTGTTGTTGTTATTATTATTCAAAAACTAGTTCTGAGGAATACTTTAAATAACAGAGGAAAGCAAAAATGCTAATCCTCTTACATAACACAAATCCCAGATGGCCTTGTGCAGAGGGGAGGAAGATGCCATAATAGCAGTCACCATTATCAATTGTGTTCAGTGACAGATGTTAAAACGATGCAAGTGCTTGTGCTCACTCACAGAACTTCAGTAAGCCTTTTTTTGTCATATTTCCCACAGAATAAAATCATAAATATATAAAAAGTCATGTGCAGTCAAGCACTAATCTTCACTGCAAGTACACAACTCATTCTGATTAATACTTAAGTAAAGCTGTTACAGTCTCTTCATTTGCAATTCTGCTTCTTAGCTAGAGAAAACTGCCACAGAAGCAGTGTTATCCTATACATCTTGATTCCTTATCTCTCCATCACTCTATAAAATATTAAAATAGTAGCACTGATTACTAGAGATACCTATACTAGTTCTGTCACCTACTGCTCCACAGACTACTTTTATGTTAACATGGAAACAGCTTGTGTTCTCTGGCCCTTTCAGATTCATGGCAAGTTCATATGACATAAAGAGTGCACAGGTATCCATTTCCCAGAAGATTTTGTCCCAGGGATAACCTCGTAGTTAAGGATGACAGAGCTGCAGCGGAAGGTGGAGGAGGTACCCATCTGCCAGGGAGCACCGATTACTTCCTGAGTATGATAATGAGTATGAGGATGATAATAAAACATCCTGAGAGCCTGCACAGAAGTGGTCACTTAGCAAGCCTACAGTGCAGGAGAAGAAACATTTATATGAAATAGCTTCATCTTCCTATTTCACTAGTCCTTCAGAGTGTGTGAGGAACTGGGCTTGCTCAGGCCTTGTCAGCTCTCAGAGTAACATCACCAAAAGTCACTGGGAACCAGGCACCAAACAAAACCAAGCAGAACCTGTTGCATATGATGTTACAAACAAATCTGGGGATAATCTGAGGTCAACACAAGAAGCTTCCTTGTCTACCTCTCTTGGACCCTCTCCAATTCCCATAACTCTGAAATCACTATTTCCTGTCCTTTTCCCAGGGATTCATGAGAATGACAGAGACTTTCCCCCATTGCACTTCCTCAGACACAGGTGATGCTGTAAAAAAGTGCTCGTTGCAGGTGTCAGTCTCTCCCAGAGAGCCAGGGAGGAGCTCTTGCCCCACAAGGCAGTGGTATGTGTTAGCTCAGTAGCTGTCCAAGGAAAAGTAGGAACTGTTTCACAGCTGTCCTGCAACTGCCCTGTAATAAATATCTATTCAGTGTATTACTCCTGACCCACTCCATCTCCCCTAATGCAGAGATAAATGTGGATGGCCTAAACAATGTGGTTTAGGGACAAAAAAAGTCACAAATCCTC
Source organism: Falco naumanni (assembly GCF_017639655.2). Taxonomy (NCBI): domain Eukaryota; kingdom Metazoa; phylum Chordata; class Aves; order Falconiformes; family Falconidae; genus Falco; species Falco naumanni. Next base: position 27,166,365 of record NC_054059.1, read on the forward strand.
AAGAGAGGCTGAACCTTCTTATTCCTTGCCCTTTCCTATAGCAACCATGAATATCAGGGATACCAGCCTTCCAGTCATGCTATTGGTCTGCATCTGCATGTGTGTAGTGATTAATTTATTAAAATATGCCTCTGAGAACCTTATCTGCACCAGTGGAGAAAATACCCAGAAAGCAGTTCTCACCGGGGCATGTGATCTGGCTTGTAGAAATGAGCCATTCTTAGATTTAAATCGGAGTCGTTCCCCTTCCCATTCCTTTACATGTCCATTGCAATAATCATGAAACAAATGCTCCCAAGCACCAAGGCAGGAGCAGAATTTAGGCATAGAACAACAAAACGATCCCATTAAGGTATGCAGACTGCAACGCCTTTGCTGTTTTTCTTTTGTCTGCTACTCTTCTACATTTCTTCTAGTTCCTGCAAATAAACCCAGGCAGCACATCGCTCTGTGCATCACCTGACTGGGAAGCAATTCCTTCAAAGGCTCAGCATGGTAATGGCTCCTTCTGCTAACCCTACTGGCAGCCCACTGAGGTGCTATTCAGTCAGGAGGGTAACCAAGAAGCAAGGTCATGCGCAGAAAGGAAATTGTGAGTTCCCCTGATATCTCTGGCAAGCACAGGAAAGGCTTTTTGCTTAGCTTTGTTGCACAGAAAAGGCATTTTGCTTTAGCCTTTTTTCAGCTTCCCTTGCAGAGCAATCATTTATTCAAACTACAGTTTTAAATGTCTCCTCAAAGAGTTAAGTTATTATAAACGATCGTGAAAGAAAGTGCCCGTTTACACCCAAATTATAGAGAAGTCTCTCGTCTTTATCAAGTCTCAAGTGTATTTGCACTTAAAAGCTTCCCCCACCCCACTAGAAACAATAGTGCAGGTGCATTGCCCTTCAGTGTACAATGTATTTATCCTGGGAGGCAGGAAGTTGGTTTCACACCTGTTTCTTCTTTTTATTTGTTCTTGGCCTGGCTAATTTGCCGAATGTCATGATTGGTACAGCTGAGGCTGTCAGAAAGAATTACCACTTTGTAACATGACGGCCTAATTCTGGCAGTTCAGATTTTACAGTGATTTGCCTTTTGTTCTTTCTTTCAGTAGCAGAGTCTGTTTTCTGTATTGCACACAAACTGAATCTATCTGATCAGTAGTAACAGAAAATATAAGAATAAAATACGCTGCTTCATTAGATTACTGTCTCTTTTTTATATTATGCTATAAAGGTTCTAAAGACAATGTGGGTAAGTCTCTGATATGGTTAAAAAGGGTCTTGCCATGGGCTGAAATAAATAATACTAATGACCCAGACTATGCAATTTTTTTTGGTCAGAATTCATGGACTACGGAAAATTGAGAGATACTTTGTTTTCACATGAATATTAAAGAATTAGTAAAATGTGGTGCATATTTTGTATCCATATATTCATTTAGGTTTTAACATTATTACCAGCCCTCTATTTTTTTAATGTAAATTGAAGTGGGCACTTCCAGGAACTGCATTATCCTGCTGATGACCACTTAGACTCTGCAGTTGACAGCTAGGGAGTTTTCTCTCTAAGTCAGCTCAACATGAGAAAGAACAATTTATGCAATTAATTATGCTTTTTATTTTAAACATTCTTAAAGAGAGATACAACTCTCTTAACATCCCCCCTCACCCCCAGTTTCTTTTTTACCATATGTAAAGAAGTATCAGACTACTGAGAATTCTTATAGCCTACACAGTTTTCTTCCAAGGACTATCCCAACAAGGACACCCCTTCCCAGGCTGCTTTGTTTACCTCTGTTCCGCAAACCTTTAGGGAACCTCATCTGTGCCCAGCATGTCCACATTTCACAGAGCATGGGCCATCTGCAGGCACAGCACCCAGCACCTCACAGCCCTTCCAGAATTCACCACCCTGGACTCATCCACATCACATGCACCACCTGTACCAATAAGGAGTCTGGTATCTCAGCATTTGTAGTAATCTTGTTGCGGTAGCAAAAAGTGGTTAGCTACCTTTTTTTCCCCTCTGCAAACAACAGATTCCTTTCCCTTTATTCATATAAACAGACAGAATTTCTGGATTGCCCTACCACCTTACACTTAAAATACCTAACGTGAGTATGCATTTACTCTCTCCTGGTCTCTTCACACACAAAAGCAAAGAAATGGGACTCAGTGAGCCTGTTCCTTCTCCTGCCACTCTCTTTCCTCTACTTTCAGAGAACACAGTACATACGTCAACCAAAGAAACACACGCCAACACTCACAACTTGAGAATGCTATAGAAATGAGAGAAACTACTTTCTAATGTCCTGTTACATTTTGCTATCCCTGGACAGGCAATCTATTCACTGAGCTACAGATCTTGAAGGGGGTGAAAAACAGGACCAGTACTCGGGTGTAAAGCTTTCCTCCACAAAGGGGCAGTGACTGGGCCACTGGCACCTCAGTCTGATGGAAAGTAGGCTCATTTTTCCTACTGACACAGCCAAAAGAACTACCAAGTGTTATTAAATGCAGAAATTTCTGGTTGCTATATAAAGAAAAAATATTTTAAAGTTGTCAAGCAAATATACTCTTCACTGTTTTACAGGTGAAACGTATCGGTCCCATAGAGAGAGACTGCTGGGCAGGCAGACCTTAGATAGCAGCCTGCCCCGGAGGTTGCCCAGCTGCACCCACCTCTTACTGAAGGACGAGCTTACAGACCAGTCCTTCCTACCTAAAGGAATTCAGGAGAGGAGCAGGTCAGTCACATTCTCTAAGGGCTAGCTAACCTGCTTAACTGGGGTCCTATCAGCACAGTCATAATTTATTTGGGTCACTGAGATGAGATTAAGTGCATGGAGAAGCCCTTTTAAGGCCACAGATGGGGACAGATTGCTCAAAGGAAGATAGGCATCTGACAAACAATCTAGTATTAATGCATATCCATAAAAGGAGAGCAAGTGAGGGAGTCTCTGAATTATGGACTGCCTTTCTATGTACATGATAGAAATGCCTGCTCCATAGTCTGAGGAGACAAAAAGGAAAAGAGAAAGAAAAAAAAAAAAAACCAACTAGGAAACACAGTTTATTCCAGGTTAAGCAAAAAAAAAAAAAAAAAAAGAAACTCAAACCAAAACAATCCCACAACAAATATCCTTTTCTCTAACCTTTCCCAGAAAAGTAACCCAAAGAAAAGCGAACACTATAAATTTTCAGCCCCATCTACTGGAATAATTTCCCGAAACTCTTTTCCACCTCTGCTTCAGTGCCAAATCAGCTGCAACTGGCTGCCTGTTGGTGACATTGAGGGTACTGTAATAACACTTCTGCTCTATCTTCAGCAGGTCTAATCTAATATAGATACTTGGGCATATAATAAAATCCCTGGTGAGCTGACTTTCTAGATGCCCACCACTTCAGAAACGCCTGCCACCAAAGCAGGGGAGCTGCAATCCAATTGCAGAGCCATGCAAATCTGACAAAGTATTACACAGCGTCATTAACCGTGAAAGATCAGTTGTATCACTGGTGCACTGGTGTGCCTCTCTCTACTCCTAGCTGGAATCCTAGAACAAGACTGGGTATTCCTCATGCAATTGCCTGTCACTCCTCCCAGCCTTGTCTGTCACCATTGGGTATTCCTCATGCAATTGCCTGTCACTCCTCCCAGCCTTGTCTGTCACCATTTGATGATGTTATCCCAGGGCTTCCAGATGACAGGCAGCCTTGATAATGCAAAAATGGTCACCTGCTACCTGCTCTGCTGCTGGGGCATAGCAATAAGGTGCCCCTATATTGCCAGAACTGGAGATGTTGGCAGTTGAAGTGCTTACTTTCAGAAGTAAGATTTTTGAAAACTGCGGTGATACAGCCTTGTTAGATGGTGCTAAAAGAGTGGAGAACCTGGTAGAGTTTCAGTACAAGTATAAACCGAACCTGAAATCACATAAATACTGCAGGTACATTCATATTATATGGAAAGATTGGACATAACTGAATAAAAGACACCATCCCAGAGATCCATAGGTTACTGAGAATTAAAGCGATAAGAAAGATGGTATTTTATGCTCAAATTCTTGTTTGTAAATAACTGCCATTTGAACACTCCAGCAGGGGGCTGTGTGGCAAAATAACTGCTTACCATAAAAAGCAGTGCTGTTGCCAGATCCTGTAGAGGTCACTTCTGCACGTGACCTGTAGCAAAGGAAGCTGTAGAAATAAAAATCCTTTAGACAACTTTTTATTTCAGAATTAGTTTTTTAAAGAATAAACTGAGATAGCTGATGAAGATTATCTTGGAAAATCAATGGTTGAGAGTTTCATTGTCTGGGTAGAAGAAGGGAGGATTCAAATTCTTTTGGAAGAGTCACTAATACTAATCTGAACTGGTGAAATTAAATCCTGTGATGCAGTCCCAAGGAAACAATTAACTGATTGCAAATTGTTAAAAATTATTAAAGTCCAGGGATTAGTTTAAGATAATTCTTGTATTCCATATGTATTAGTGACATAAAAAGCACAAGTGGTAAACACTTGTTTATTTAATGGAAAATGGCATTTAAAATTGGCACAGATACAGTGAATTTAAGGCCAGAGGGGACTGTTCTGATCCTGCAGTTTTACTTATATAAACCAGGACAAAGAATTTAAAATTTCTGTTGTGAGGGAACTGCTCTTTGACTGTACATATTATATTTAAAGACCTAAAGAGTAGTTAAATATTGAAAATTATTCTTCATGGCAATAACTATTTTTAATGATATCCCATTTTTCGCTGAGATAATAAATGAAATTCCCTGAGGATCTAGTGACTCCGAGCTGTTAAATAGTAAAAGATATTGCGCCTTGTAAGAAACTGGGTTAAAACCAAAAAGGTTTAGATAAAAAGTTCATGGATTTGAGCTTTTCATGCTTGATCAGAGTTCACACACTAGAAGTTTTTGTGTAGCTCAGTGCTAGCAAGAGCTCAGTGGTGCTTATTCACTTTTAAGCTATAGCTATGGGGCAGTCAGCAGCTCTATGCAGGCTCAAATACTAAATTTGGAATTTGCTCTCCACAGTTCTCCTCAAATCATAGAGGCTTCACCACTTGCCATAAAGCAGTACAATGAAACCCTTCCCTTATCTTCTGACCCTGTGATATGGACACTAATTATACAGTGTTACCATTTTGTTTTCACAGTGTCAGTTGCCATTTGCTACCTGTTTCCTGAAACCATTCAGCCAAACTAAACAACACTGAGAGGGCTCACCCTCTGGTTTACCTTCATTGTGTGTTTTAGCTCCTTTTCAGGTATAAGTCCGCTGATAAAACTTACCACCCCTTTCTGACAAGGAGAGATGTCCATTTCCAAAGCCTGGTTTGACACCATTTCTATACACGATACTTCCTTGCATTCTCTTCTGAAGCATCTAAAAAGGTTTGATGGGAATATGTAGGCCAGATAATCTTCAGAAATAATGAAGGTTTCTGCAACAGGGAGGGCTTAAAGAGTCTCCTTATTTGTGTGGTGAAAGAGGAGCTGATTATCCAGTGCATTCTCTCTCTCTCTCCAGGAGAACTGAGAAAGGACTTTTTTTATCCCAACAGTGCACAATTTCTGCCTCAGGTAGGTTAGAGTCTAACTGCTGTAGGCTGCACCTACAACTCTTCCCTTTGGTGTCTGTGCATCACGTTTCTCTTCTTACTGAAGATTTGCAGCCCTGATATGTTTTTGGCAGGACGAAGAGGCTCAGCTCTATGGTATATCCATATGTATCATGCAAGGCCAGGTAGATAACTTCTGAAGGGGAGAGGTGTAAACAGTGATGTTCATACACAGAAGAATGGAGGATCAGATAAACAGCACATGTTCGATTGCTCACAGACTCTGTCATACAGGGCTGGGGATGACACATTATTTGTTTTGAATTCTCGGAGTCAGGAGCTCTCTTTCTGACTAAGCCATACCTAAGCTTCCTCTTCCCCACATGGACTTCCTTTGTGAAATCTAGCTGTATTGCCTGACGGGAGTAAAGCTTTAGGGCTAAAGATACAGCCGTTTTTTAAAAAATGAACTTTACAAAAGCAGAATATGGTTTCTCACTTGTTTTCTGCCAATAATTGTTATTAAATGCATTCAGCTTACATATAAAGAAATATTCTATTCCTTCCAACTATTATGTCTACAAATACCAGCTGGATATGGAAGACCATTACTGTTTGTACCCTATCAACCTTAATGAGGGCTTCAGAGCTCCAATGAGCCTCTTGGATACAATCAAGTTGGTTTTGATTAAGATACGAGATGCATAAAAATGCATTGCTTCACACCACCTGAAAAGCTGGATCACAATCTTCACTAACTCCAAAACACAAGTGAACAAAATTGCATGTATTTTATAATTGATGCAAAAAACTATTTTGTCAAGTTGAAAGTAAAACTGGCTTCATCTTCATGTTGTGGTCTTTTTTATACTAATATCTTTCTTCACATTCACCATTCTTTCAATTTTCTGAAAAACACATCTGGCTTTTTATAAAACAATCAATTATTGTGATTAAGATGTGTACGCTGTTCCTTAAAAAATAAAAAAAAAATAATAATCAGAGATAAGGGAGCAACACAATGATTCAACAGGCACGTTTTACAGAATTCAGGTTCTCAGCATATGAAACCAGAGAGGTAACTCAATCTATCATGCTGAGATAACCATCTAAATAATCCTGCACAGTACTGAAAGAGGTAAACAATTCTTGAGAGCAGAATGGTAGTACAAAACCATAGCAACAGAAGGTCTAGACAATGTGGTACAAATGAAAACAGAAGTCTCCATATGTATTGCTGTGTCCTCTGCCTAAGGTAAAATTCTACTTTAGCTCCAGAGTATTTCAAATTTAAATTAATTTCCTTGCACTTGTCATGTCATCTCTTCATTACTTGCACTTGTCTCCTTACCTTCTGGCTTTGGTCAACTTTTGTCTCCAGCCAGGACCTGAGCTCAAACTGTGTATCTATTTCCCTACCAGAAACTCCCACCCCTGCTTTTTCTCCCATCAGCCCTGGCACACACTATCTATTGTGCACTGCCGGAGTGGGTGCCAGGCTGCTAGGTTTTCCTCACGTGTCACATATAATCAACAGAGAGTGAGAAGTCCCAGGAAAGACTTCCAGAGGAAAATCTTGTCCTCCCTAGTTCATCTAGTGAATTGATGATCTGACAGCTCTCAGAGATATGTACTTTTCACCATTCCATCAGAATTTTAGACAGTTATGTCAAGACTACTGTTTCATTACAATTTTAAATCTTATATGCAAACTGTCTTAGGCTGCAGTTACATTAGCATATTGGTTCAGAGCAGTTGTGCAGTCTTGAAATAACTCAGTCATCCCCACTTACTGCACATTGGCTGAGTTCACAGAGAGGTTTTAGTGTTTACAAATGAGATCCCTTCTGGGAGCTGTGCAATAGGTGCACACCAAATGTGCTTCGTCCCTTCAGGGGGATACAGGAATCTCAGCCAACTATTGGTCCTTTAGTTAGCTCAGAAACATATTTGCTGTAGGGGTGTTCGGTCCAGAACACCATACTAAATCTGGACAGAAGTAAAAACCCCAAACAGTGTACAGTACAGATATAAAGATCTCATACAGATTGCTTTAATCTATATGTTCTGATGAGTTAAATTATTTGCTAGTATAGTCATATCTTTATGCCAGCTGAACTCAGACTTCCTTGCCTCCTACTATTTCACTACTTCTGCTTTTCTCCCATTGCTTCAAACCAGCATGCACCTCCTTTGACATTACTTTTCCTGTAATAGCTCTCTCTTATATTTTTCCCACCCAGAATCTTTCCATCTTAGTAATTCAATCCATTAGCAATTACTCAGCACATCTTTGGCTAGCAACAAAAGTGAAAGTAGCTGTCTACAACTGAGCCATTGTAGAGACTCTCCTTATAGTCAATAGAAAGAAAAAGGCATTTTTAGGGTATGATTCATCTTAACCTACAGCAGACACTGAATATAGGTCAGATGAATCACGTCTTTAAAAAGCCTACTTCTCCTTATTGATTATAAAGCAAACTTAGTGTGACTAGATCAGATTTAAATCTCCACACTGCAGCCATCTAAGATCAGCTGTTTTCCAGGCTGTCTTCTATCTTTTCCAGCTTGTTTTTCCCTTAATATGAGTGACAGCAAAAGCCCTGCAATCTGGATGTAACTACATAAAAAAAAGGGCCCTCAGGCATGTGCTTTTCTGGGGAGAAGGGGGAAGACATGGACCCTGGGGATACAGTACCCAAACATGTTTTCTGCAGCAGGAGGATGGGTGGATTAGCTTCCAAGTGATGTATATGCTAGGTGATATTTGTGTTAACCTCTTCTGTCTGATTCAAATCAAAGGAGAAACAGCTCACGCTTGCTTTGTACCAGTCTCAGCTGAAGCAACAAGCAGCAGCATTCCTGTCCCACCTAGATTCAGTGCCAGCACCTGTCACAGCACTCTCCAAACTAGCCAGCTGCAACAAGGTCTTTTACCATCACATAGCAAGTTAACTTCAATAAGTAGTTAGCATGCCTTGCCCCAGCCACCAATCCCTCACAAGGTCTCAAAGGTCCATCTACTGTTCATGCTGTTTCTTCATACCAGTCTGTTTCCTTGTCTCTCCTCATCCAGGTATGTCTCTTCCCTTTACACCTTCCAAGTCTCTCTTCATTGGCTGCTCCTTTTCCATACCCCTTAACTATTTAACCACTTAGCAGGAACCAGCCACAGCTGCTCCTTATCTACATCGGCCAACCCACCGCCCCTGAAGCCAGCCCACAGTTGTACATTATCAATGATAATTAACCCAGCTTCATTCCTCTACAAGCACCTTCCTAGATAAGATGATTGTCCAACTATCTGAATGGAAAGATAGATAAAATCAATTAGTCATCAGTGAACATTGCAATAAGAATCAGGGTATTCACCTCCTGAGGAAAAGGAATAAGTTCAGATTTACCCAAAGGTGAAGTAGGGCGCTATTTGGATGCAACTATGTGTGTGTTGAAATGAGAATTGGGTAGAGCGTGGGGATTTGGTTTCACATACAGATTGCATTTACAGGGTATGTTGAGTACTGAAGTATTTAATAACAAAGCAATGAGTTATTTACATAGAGGAGAACAAGACTCCTTTAAAAAATATTCATCTCATTGCCATTAAAAGCAAATGAAGTGATTATGAACAGTGTAACCATACAATTAACTGATTAAATCCACACTCTTCTCTATACCAAACCTGCTTTTCAATACGATTTTAATGATTAAAACAATAGGCTTGTACATGGTGACGCATATCTAAGCCTTCTAAGCATAAGTGAAATTTTTAATTAAAAATGTATGTTTCAAGATAAAACAGCTTTTTCAAATGTAGGATAATGAAAGAGTAAGGCTGCTAACAGAGGTGTGGAGCTCATAAAAAAGGCTTTGGGGAGAGGGGGAGGTAATTAAATGCCAAAAAATGCTTAAGTATTTGAAAATTACAAAAATCAATTATTATAAGGATACTTCCATTCTACAAATATAATTCTAATTAGACTGCAAAACAAAAGACAGTCAACAAACTACGATGTTATGAAAAGTAGAAGAGAGAAAGCAGCCATGTTTCCTAGAGATTTGAAAATACTGTATTGTTCTTACCCAAAATTCTCCACGATGAAATACATTAGAAGACCTATGATCAAGTGATAGGCACTGTGGACTGCAGGGAATTTTGACTAAAATGGAGGCCATGGAAGGAAATATGATGAGTGGACAACAGAATAGCCTTTCCTCCAGACACCAATTATGGTCTTGGCCAAACAGTAGGGTATTTCATTTTTCAAATTCCTTAATGTAAGTTTCCATGTTATGTATTAAAAGCTAATTTTTGTTCAAATGTATTTTGCTGTGAATAACTGAAATTCATTTTCCTGAAAAAGGCACCTAAGGAGAAATACATAATATGGGTGTTGTATAAAGGCAAATAACTTCATTTTCAGTATTTAAAGGTCACAATATCCACCCCATCAAATATTTTTAAATATTCTATTTCCTAACAAAATTGATATTGACACTGAAAGAGCTAAAACTGGTTATGGAGGACACTGGTTAGATATATAAGGAGTCCTATTCATGCAATGACTGTTTTGGGGTTTTTTTTCATGTCTTATTGTACATTTTAGTATAGTGACCGATCTAAATAAAGAATGAGAAACACCAGAGTTTTGAAGGTGCTAAAACCCAGCAAGACACCAAACTTGTCAAGAGAGTGAATGAGAAACACATTCTAAGTCAGCTGTGGAGAAACTAAAGTTTTAGAGGTAACACTGTTTTCTTAGTGTACTCACTATAAAGAAAAGGAGAGTTTTGTGATTGTTTTGAATTAGAGCTTCAGGACTAATTAAATGCATTTCACAGAAAAGAATCATCACATATAGCAATGAAAGATGCAGGATGTGAGAAAAACCTGTCTCTTGACAATGCAGGATGTTTTTTGTAGAAGTATATTTTTCACGCATCAGTCAGTCTGTTTTAAATTTTACAAGCAGTGGTACTAGAGATTGCCTGCAACTTATAACTATTAAAAAAAAAAAAAAAAAGAGCTAGTAGCAAATTTTTTGGTATGTCTGATAAACGAATAAGATAGCTCAGGCTTTTTCTGTATGGGAGGCAGGCCTGAATTCCCAAACAAAGTGAAATACATAAGTGGATTTTCAAAATGCGTGTCACAAAAATTGATATTGGTTGAGGAATGAGAGAGGTTTAGTAAATATTCAGCTGAAGAGCAGTTAGTTATGTTTTCTGATAAGCTGTCAGAAAACAGCTTTATATTTTGAGCTTGGATGGGCCTAATAGTTTAGTCACCATGTCAAGCATCAGTAAAACTTCATTCTGTCAGCAGTAGACTTACAGTGTGCCACTACATTTTAAAACGAAGAGTTGGCATGAACTCTGTTAACCATAACCTCAGGCTCTTCCTGGAACTGTGATACACCCACGCCATGCAGCCTTCACTGAATATCGTGTTAACACTCCTCCCCCAAGCACGGCTGTTATACTGTATGTGAACAGCAACAGTCAAATATAAGACTAAGAACCAGCTGCACCCTATTATTCAGTTCACTTTCAGATTTGCATACTTACCAAACAGTCCCTCACTGGGATATTCGTTATTTCTAGTATTCTACTAAGCACCGGTACAGAATTTCCCACTAAAATAGGTTTTCATCAGAAAGGACATTTACTCCTTGAAAAGGCATTGGAATGCAGGTATATATTAACTTCCTATGAATTTCCACTGAAGCACAAGGGAATTTGGCCTAAAATTTCGGACTGCAGTTTCACGGCAGCTTCATCAGGAGCACTGCTTTAAATTCAGGCATGTCAAGGCTTACAGGGAACTTCCATGCAGAATTAAGAACCTGAATCCTAGAAGCCCCACCTGTCTCTTTTTTACCTAAAGAACATGTTAGAACTTAGAGAGAAAAAGCTCATGCTGAATGTTGAAAATATTTTTCCTTCTTTTGAAAGTCTGTGGAAATCTAACTCCCACCCCACCCCCCGGGGAGGGGGGTGGGGGGGGGGGGGGGAAGTAGGTTTGGGACCCTGTTTTCTGCTTCAGCCTCAGAAATGAAAATTCTTCATTTGCATGACCTCTACTTCAAGACCAGGAAAAGATACATTTTCTGACCGGTAAGGCTTAAACTGAAACTGAAATTGTTGCTGAAATCCCTCAGAGGCTGTCCTCTGGGAGCTACACAGTTTGCTAGATTACATAGTTTGCTACACTTCCAGTCAAGCAGCACTGTAAGCTAAATTATAAAGTCAAGGCACTTCCTGTAGCAAAACAATTTTATTTTTTTAAAAATCAGAATGAAAGGAATCTGCCAGTTCCTGGGATTTACCACTTTTAGGGCAGTGACATATCTGAGCACTGAGACCGATAGTAGCGGGGGTTACTTTTACATGTTCACTTCCTTTTGGGGGACTGCTAAAGATACACACATAGTGACAGGCTTGGAGGTCTCCTAAGCCATCAGCCTGGGCTTGACATCAGCTCTTAAAGCTACCATGGCAGCTGGTAGGGTTCACAACAGGGCTAATCACCTTCAGCTTACATCTGCTCAAACCCCACGGGGCTTAATTTGACCACTGATACAGTTTGTGATTTTTCTTAGAAAGGCATCAGAAAATAAAAGGGCTGGGGACAAGTGGAATTTAAGGGAAGGCAACAGCAAGAAAAAGGTGAAGCCATGAAGCAACTGAGGAAGAAAAAGTGAGAGAAAAAGAGTAGGAGGAAGAGAAAATGGATCCCAGGGAAACAATAAAATAGCATTGTTATAATGCAAATCAGCTACCTGTGATGCCTTAATTGACAGGATAGTCACATCTATTCCTACAGGTTCTGCCTTAGTTTTAAGAAATGGAGTTGGGCTTGATTAAGTTAATTGCTCTAGGGGCTGAAATAAATGAAGGCTATGAGTGGCTTGAGAGAAGTAAAAGTAAGGATTCGGTATTACTACGGCATATGTATAGAGGGGGGGAAAGGGCAAGAGGAGACTGCAGTAGCATCTGTAAGGGATCATGCACTTCACCAAGTGCTGCTAATGAGAAAGCTGCAGTCTCCTTTGACTGTCTGCTAAATCCAAACCTGGCACAAATAAGTTGAAGGCAGTGAGCTCTGTTGCATAGTCATTAGAATCGTATCATAGTAATATCATTGTATCAATACATCAGTTCTGTGGGATAGTGCAAAGCAATAGGAAGTGATGGGACAAATGAAATGGGATTACCTTGGGTCACTAATGCATTAGGGAAGCACTGTAAAGGAGTTCATCCTGAAACAGTGTTTGAGGCCTGCAGACCACTGGTTTAAACTGAATATGGATTTTTAGAACACTTGAGACACAAATGCATGCTTACAATACACTTGACACACTGCTGGGAATTACATGACCATGGGAGACCAACCACCTGCATGCAGAATGCGACACAAATGCCACTAATAAAGCAAGAGATCTTATACCTGTGGAAGTGACAACCCACCAACTGCAGCCTCCAAAGACAAGACCCAGGGAAGATGCCCAAGCTGTTTGAGCTAAAAAATTGAGACCAGTCTTTCTAGAGTGAGACTCGGACCTGCCATGGGCTGATGTGTCTTCTGCAGTTGTCTTTCTCTCTTCTTTGACTGCAGAGGAAGCCTACCACCTCACACATTATTTTTGGCTTACTTTTGGTAAGCAGCAAAGGCTTTATAGAAGGTCCAATCACAGAAGAAACTTTGCACTGTATAGAATCATAGGATCATAGAATCATTTAGGTTGGAAAAGAACTTTGAGATCATCAAGTCCAACCGTTAACACAGGACTGCCAAGTCCATCACTAAACCATGTCCTTAAGCACTGCATCTATGGATTTTTTTAAACACTTCTAGGGTGATGATTCCACCATGTCCCTGGACAGCCTAGTCCAATGCTTGACCACCTTTTCAGGGAAGAAACTTTTACTAATATCCAATCTAAACCTCCTGGCATAACACTGAATGTTATGAAAATGAGGCCATTTCCTCTTGTCCTGTCACTAGTTATCTGGGAGAGGAGACCAACCCCCACCTGCCTACATCTTCCTCTCATGGAGCTGTAGAGAGTGATAATGTCCCCCCTGAGCCTCCTCCTCTCCAGGCTAAACAGCCTCAGTTCCCTCAGTTGCTCCTCATAAAGCTTGTGCTACAGACCCTTCACCAGCTTCATTGCCCACCCAACCTGCTGTCATCTGCAAAGTTACCGAGGATGCACTCGATCCCCTTGTCCATATCATCGATAAAGACATTAAGCAAACAGGACTGGCCCCAACACTGAGCCCTGGGGAACACCACTTGTGACCAGCCACCAGCTGGATGTAACTCCATCTACCACCACCCAGCCAGCTTGTAACCCAGTGCAGAGCACACCTGTCCAAGCCATGAGCAGCCAGTTCCTGCAGGAGAATGCTGGGGAAGATGGTGCCAAAGGCTTTACTAAGGTTCAGGTAGACAACAGCCACAGCCTTTCCCTCATCCACTAGGTGGGTCACCTTGTTGTAGAAGGAGATCAGGATCTTCAACCAGGACCTGCCTTTCATAACCCCGTTCTGGCTGGGCCTGATCCCCCAGTTGTCTTGCACGTGCCGTCTGATGGCGCTCAACGTTCCCTGGCATTGAGGTCAGTAATGATAAGCTGATTTAGTTTAAATGAAACAAATATACAGATTCAGTTTTTAATTCAAGAAAAAGACTTTGGGAAATAAAGATGATTAATGTCAACTGGGCTGAAGAGCTCAAAGACTCTATGTGAAGCCTGGAATTTTTTTCTCAAATTTATGAATTTGCCTGTCATTCGTTATCCAAGCAAGGAGAAAACATGTTACATATTAAGCGGATAAATGATTAACTGAGAAGGGATGTTAGAGATAAGCAGAGATTCTACAGGCAACTGAAAAAAATACTGAAAATACGTATCTTTGTATATATATATATATATATCTTGAAGTGGAGAAAGTGAAGAGACAAAGTGAGAACTGCCATAGTATAGCTGAGTCACATATCACAGCAAATGCCCTCAATCATATAAGCAAGAAGAGATGAAGGAAAGAAGAAACAGAGTTCCTCATCACTGGGGTGAGATAGAGAAGGAGAAATTAAAACATCTAGATAAAGTCCAGATAGCAAAGGAGCATTTTGTCCCAGTTTTCAATGAAATTACACTGAATGGGAAGAGGTGAAGGAATGAAGACAAATGAAAGCATTGAAATGAAAATCATTTCCAAAATAGACACAGACCCCAGAGTTCAACCCGAAGAAGGTATGGGAGGGAAGGGAAACAATCCAGAATATTGAAAGAACTGACATAAGAAATTGCAAGTCTTATATCCGGGGTTTTTAGGGAATCAATCAAACCAGGCAATATATGAGGGAAGACCAGCAGATAGACCAATAATATTTTAGAAGGGAAAGATTAGGATTCCATCAGTGAGCCTCAGGAATGTGCATTGTTTAGAATGTAATTGAAAAGACACGATAATTTTCCATGGAATTTTATTGAAAATGGGATAAACACAGTAAAAGATTAACAAGAAATATTTTTAAATTAACAACGTATTTCTTCCTTGATTTTTTTTAATAAAAAGAAAAGTCAGATTTAATCTAAGATACAGTTCATCCATCTAGACTTTGGGTTTTAAGCTTTGCTTACATTTAAGCTTCTTTTACACTGGCAGTTAGTTAACAGGAGCTGAGGTTTAGCTGAGAATTGTATGGTAAATACAAAATAGAGCCAACAAGGAGATGGCAGCAGCTTGCACAGAGAGTGACACTTGTATTTGAGAGACAATGTTCTTAAAGATGCTCAAAAAAACTGTGAAAGACCGAATGTTTGAAAGCTATCACAAATAACACCAAAAAATGTAGGAACCTACAAGTTAATTTCAGGTGCTACATAAAGCTGAGAGATACCATCAGTATGGAGGAGACCTGGAATATCACACAGTAGAAATGTTACATTGACCCTGAGGACTGAGCTAATAGAAATTCATGAATTACCTAATTAATCTGACATATGGAAGCTCCTGCAATTACAGGTTCATAACAAGAATAATTCCTGTAGGTTAGGAGCTTTTAGGTGTTAGTGACAGCAAAGAGGAAGGTCAGTGTGATCATTTCAGTATTGATCAGTCAGGGATTCATCTGACCTAACTTCAGATGTCTACAGTGTCGACCTATTTCCCCTAACTGCTCAACCCAGCCTGCTTTTGCAGTCAAAGAAGACAAACAGGGACTTCCAGACATTATTGATCTGACCTTTTTTGAACTTTTACTTTAGAAAGATGAATCACTTATTTCTCTCTATTGATTATGAAAGAAGTCTAGACAAGTGCATGAGTTTGGGATGACTACACTGCAAATATGCTTGCAATCAACTAGGTATATAAGGCCAATATGAAAAAGACAAATGCAATATTCTGATACGTTACTCAAGATCTTTCTCTAAAGCAAAGAAAATATTTATTTATTTATTTTTACTAAGCACTATGAAAAACTTGATCTGGAATACTTTGTAAAAGCTTAGTAATTCACATTCCAGAAAGATACATTAAAGATATTCATAAAGAAGGGATGATCTGGGGAAAGGAGAGTTTACTATATGAGAGCAGTTTGTGCTAGCAAAACACAGCATAAGACGAAATATGATTGCTTTCTATAAAAATTTGGTGATGGTGAAAACCAAGAAGGGAAAACAATGCTGCCAAAACTAAAGGCTATGGGTAAAAATATAATTGGATAGCTCAGTTCCCACCTTCACTCCTTTGCGCTCATTGCTTGCTCATATATGCCTATGTGCAATACTTATTCACTTCCAGGACTTCTTTGGGAAAAATTCAACCAGTTCCCACCAAAACAGAACACAGGAACCCTCAAGCATCCCCAGCACATTTATGCCATTGCCCAGAGCATGCAACATCTACTCTATTTCATGCCATGGAAATGCCATTCTGTGGGCTGCAATACAGTCCTTACACTTTTAATATGATGAACCAAACCACCGCCCAGACAAAAACCATCACTATGTTTCAGATGTATGTGAGAACCATGTGGGCAATATCAAGTGGACTGGGTTCAGCCACTCATCTTCTCTACAGAGGATTAGCCTTGAATATCAGCCAGTCTGTGCTACTCGGGCCAGGGGACTAGAGATCACCCCATGGGGCAGGTGTGCTGAGAAGTGTAGCTGTAGCCAATGTCATAAATAGATGGGTATACGAAGTCTGGATATACCATGGCCGTAAAGATGTTCATGATGGAAATAAAATAGTTTCTAACCATCACAGGAATGAAGCTAAGAAACAGCTTTCCCACTGCTGCTGTGAGAACAATTAACTAATCAGCTTCAAAAGGAAGCTTTTGTGATGCCTGCCATAGAGGTGGATGATTTTTAGACTGGGTCTGAGCTGTTATATCCTTGTCCACTAATCACCTATACTACCAGCCAATACTATTTTTATCTTACTGTCTAGTATATGCTGAATGGCTTCTCAGTGGAGTTCTTCAAGTGCAAAATGGAGTCTGGTTCACTTGTGCATCATGCCTTTTGCAATGATGTGTGCTTTCAGTCCTGTTTTCTATATACTATGCTCCCACTTGCTAGGAAGTTTTACAAAGAACAGTCTTTTTTTTTTTCTTTTCTTTTCTTTTCTTTTCTTTTCTTTTCTTTTCTTTTCTTTTCTTTTCTTTTCTTTTCTTTTCTTTTCTTTTCTTTTCTTTTCTTTTCTTTTCTTTTCTTTTCTTTTCTTTTCTTTTCTTTTCTTTTCTTTTCTTTTCTTTTCTTTTCCTTTTCTTTTCTCTTTTCTTTTCTTTTCTTTTCTTTTCTTTCTTTTTTTTTTTCTTAATGTGAAGAGCAGTTTGAGAGGTTCAAAGAGTTTCAAATGCCAAGAAATCAGTCCTCACCTAATTAAGAGCTCATTTACTCCAAACAGAATTGCTACAGTGAGCTACAGACTGTTTCTGATCTGCTCGGAAACACCTTTTCTGATGATGCCAGATGAAATACCATACACAAGATTTTTTTCAAGCACAAGTCCCTTTCACATGTAATGAAGATAAAAGCTCTATCTGTACACAGGTTTTCTTAATATCTAACCATATGCACTTGTCTACATCTATATACACAAAGACACATATATACAGGCTATATTAGCGGTCCATGAAGAAGCTGAACAAAAAGTAACATGTCTTTCTTCCCTTTTTGTTTTGCTTTCGATTTTTATTTCCTTTTCACCATTCCTTTCTTTTCTGTTTTCTTAGCTGTTTCCCACATCTGTAGTGTAACAAGGTACTCTAAGCACACATTTAACACTGTAAACCTATTTACCATATATACAGAGCTTATACTTAGGCATGAATGCACATTCCTTAAACACACAGAGCAGCACACATTTTCCAGGGCAGGCTAAGTAGCTTTCCTCCTTCCTTCCCCTCTTCCCATCATTTACACTGTCCTTCACAGCATGTTCCCATCAAAGCCATGTGATGTGGTTGCAGTAACATGGAAGTATGTCCTTCCCTGTTCACACTGCAGCTTACTGAACAGTCAGCTTGTCAGTTGTAAGAATCATGCTATGCTCTGGGCTGAAACTGGTGTCAGAGCATCACAGTGCCTTACATTTATTGTCTGTAATGAATAGTGTCTGGGATTTTCCTGCAACTGTCACCAACAAGCTCCTACTAATGAAATCTAAGCTGGTGTCAAAAAGGAGAGGACTCCTTTAGTTTGTTTATCACCTCATTAGCAAAATTAATTAGCAAAAGCACTTCACCACGACAATCACAAATGAATCCCCAGGATACCTACCTGTAGATTTTGGGATGAAACCATTTCCAGAAGGACTATTTTCTCTACATTCTGAAGTTAGCTCAAGCACTAGCCCCTTTCAGGTTTTCATTTTCTATGTGCTCACAAGGATAGAAGGAAGATCTGAAAATAATTGGAAGTGCTTGATGTATTTATTCACTGTCTGCAATACTTCGCAAAGCTTCTTCAGAATTGTGCATTTCAAACACAAGAATAACATTCAGCAGCACAAAATCTTCAGGAATGATTAACTTCTAAATTTTTTACTCAGAAAAGTATTTACAATCCTCTACTGAATAAATGATACATGATGCTAAAACCACAAAATCATAGCAGAAATATATAGATTGTGGATTCTCTGGCCAGCCTTGAAAGTAAAGCATAATTACATTAATAAAATGAAAAGGGAACCCAAAAGTAAAGTCAGGGCTCACACAGTAAAACCAAACAAAAATGTGTTAATTAAATGCCAAATCAAACTTGTGCATTTTTTAACAAGATTTTAGGTCTTGCAATGATTTGCTTATTCTGCTAAACAAAAGGAAAGGAGTTTCACAGCATGGGAGCTTAGAAGAGAAACACCCTAAAACCAGCATTATCTATTTAACAAACAGAGCTGGAAAAAGAGTTTTTATTCAGCTAATAAATAGGTACTATTTTCTTTAACTACTGGTAAATACATACCAGAAAGAAACAGAAAATATTTCAGGTTTACTGTCTTATTCCCAGCCCCTTGCCATTTTGTTCTGTTCGAAAAATTTTGGCAGCTGCTAAGCAGCCAGCAAATGCAAGTGAGTGACGTTCCAGAGAACGGTATGACCTTGCCACCAGTAAATCCATGTGGACAGGTTGGAAGAAAGCTCATGTCTACAGGGCAAGACAGACAGATGACAGTTTTTTCCCAGGGTAAGACAACTCACTTGGTGGACACAACAGACAATCTGGCTACTGCATCTGTAATCCAGATGGTCATTAGTATTTGAGAATGGCTCACTATTACTGAGCCCAGTCTAGTTCATTTAATGTAGACGACCTTCTTTGCATCACCTCCAAACCAGACAGTCACTTCTTGCCTAGAGGATCCCCAGCTTTAAATACGATGAGCATTAAAGAATGCTGCTGCATGCAGAACCAGACATTTAGTTTGTGCTGTTATTTGTGCAGTTTAAAAAAAATACATCAGCAATAATACACTGAATTTTGAGACATACCACCACACCCCATGACATATTTCTGATGTGCATAATTTGGGTATAGTGAGGGGTTTTTTGTTTTGCTTTGGTTTTTTTTGTGAAACCATTTGAAGTTCAGATTTTCAAGTGATAAAAGTGGGCAGAGTTTCTCTAAGATGATCAGCTGAAGAGCTGAATCTTAAAGCTCTGTTTTAAAAAACATGCAGAGTGCAAGCTTTCGGAGGGCTGAAAGAACAAATATGAGAAAACTGGATGTAAAACAGATCCCAGTCTTTTCTTGAAATTTAGATCATTACTTCTTGAAATTAAAATAAGTATTATGTTTTGGGCAAATAATACATTGCTAAAAGATGCGGGAAAGGATTAAAACAAAATTTACCTCAATCTATTCCCCTAACAGCTTGCTTTGTTTGTAAGTAAAGTAGAAACACAATTTGGAGACTAAAACTCTAGAAACCTTTTTCATTGTTTTTCACTGATTTTATGGTTCATCTGAAAAGTTCAAGTATTTCAGCAGATTTGAGAGGGTGCATTCTAAACCCTTTCTTTATTCCTGTAAACATTTGTGCATGGGGTTTTTTTGATTCTTGAGATGGGAGATGATTCTAAAGAAAGAATATTAATTGTAAATGGGACAGAGTTTACAGTTTACAGTGTAAACATATCAGAGAGATGTTGTAGATGTCCACAAGGTGATATTTATCCACCTGCACAATTAAATGACACCTTAAATGTCCTAGAACTGATACTCTAAGATTGATATCCTTGTGTTTGCTACTTATTTAAAAAGTGCTGTTCACTGCTTTTAAGTGAAAAGTCATTTTGTAGTTAAGACTCTTTGGAAGAATATGGATAATTTTCTTCCGATTCTTACAGATTTCCAGGATGACTTGGAACAGGTGACATAGATATTGAAAGATATTTTCATGCCTAAGATTTGCTGTGGATTTACATAGGATTCAAGAGACCTAAACAACTAAGCCTTATCTCCAAGGATGTATTTGGGCTCATCAGAAAGATTTAAGCATGACTGTAAGAACTGTAAAACTTCAGCCATTTGGATTATGTGAGGAGTAAATGCCACATTGCCTGCATGAGACGGGCATAAACTCTCAGCTGCATCACTAGCTGTGGTGAGTGCTCCATTGTGGTTCAATGAAAGGCAGCAGCTACGTACAATGTGCTGGAGTGCCAAAACAGCTTTCTTAGCTGACACTTACGCACCCTTGAAAATGACAAAAGGTATCAAATTCAGCCTAAAATCAAGCCTAGTGGTAGTCTTCTCCATTTTAAACAATTCACTTTTTTCTAGAAAATGGCTCACAGTCTCTTCAACCTCAAGACTTTCCAAACGACTTCCATTCCTACCCAGAAGAAACCTCACCTAATTATACAGTGGTCTGGCTGTCTGTTCTTCCTGCTGAACGTGAGTCACTGTATCCAAAACCATGAAACATTCCTGGTACCAGAAAGAGGAAGAATAAATGAAAAGAGTATGGATTCATAGCCCACTGTCAGGAAAACCCTCAAAATGAGGAATCCTAAGTTCTGTTCCTTGCTTCAGGGGTGACAAATGCTTTTCCAACTAAGGAGTCTTAGGATGCTTGAACAATGTAGCATGAAGTCTGAGTGTGGCTCTGTATCTCAGTTACCCCTCTCTGGGAAGCATGAGGACTTCCCTTCTCCTGCCCTTTATCCATTCTGACATTCACATCAGCATTTTCAGAGTGGAAATTTTCAGGGCAAGGACAGCTCTTCATAAAACCTGTTTGGAAAGAGCTCTGTGTAATGAGGCCTATTGTACACCAAAAATACCTTTATTTCGGCTATGGATGCATCTACCTCTCCATTTGACACCCAAGAACAAAATCCCTCTCTATACCTCATTTCTGTTCTAGAAAAACCCAGAAACTCCATGCTGTAGTTACCTACCGTGTTCATAACCCTGTTCCCAGCAAAGCAATGCAGCGCAGCAGCACAGCTGCCACCTCCCCGCGCAGCTGGGCTCTTTGTTGGGCAGGAACGCCCCAGGAGGCACAGCTGATGTTTGTGCTCCTGCACAGATGGGAGCTTCCCTTCCTGCCCTGGTGTTTGCTGGAGTCCCCAAGCAGGGGCTGCTGCAGGGTGGAACTGAACCATAATGTCCCCCAGCCATCCTTGTCCTCCACCATTCCTCTCCAGCGCCCTTCAGCTGGGGAGCCCTGCGGACTGGCTCCACTGGACACTGGCACAGGGTGACCTCTGCAGCACTGAACCCTTTTGCAACAGATGCCAAAACCCCTTCTACCTTCTTGAAAGATCAGTTCAGAAACCAGCAGCATCAGCAAGATAAGGACATTCTCCAGCTGTCAGGGTTGCATGTGAAAAAAAAAAAATATTAAAAAATCCACACCACTAAAAAAATGAGTGAAGTGCCACAATACTGCTGGATTTCAGTTCACCTACCTTTACAACCCTCGACTCGCTTTCTGTCAGCGTTTCTAGAGTTTCAAGAGGGGGAGCTAGTTAGCTAACAGAGCCCAGGTTGTTACAAAAACTTCCTTGACAGCAGCCCACAGCTTTAAGATTTTAGGTGAAACAGAATGAAAACCGAGTTCACAGCTTCAGACTCATCCCTGAGAAGTACTTTGTATGGCATTGCTACTCCTGCTTCCCCCCATAAACCTGACTGATTATTGAAGATATCACACAGACACAGCATGAAAGCTGATTATGTCTTGACAAGCGAAAAAAACATAAACAGAATTTTTAATCATAAGACAGACAAATGAGCTTGTAAAAAGCTTACGAATGTATAATATACAGATCTAAATAACCAAGGGAATATAAACTTACATACAGAATGACCTGCGACTGAAATTCTTGCATCAAAGATTTTAACATAGTACAAAATTTCACAGAAGAAATGTCAGGGCAGGGAAGTGGCTCATATCTATGCAGACAAGGACTTTTGCTCCTAGCAAGACAAAATGCATTCACTTGTCGTTAAGAAATGCGGAGGAGTCCTGGGCCTTTGCAGAATGTTGTACCAGTTTGCTCGTTACATGGAACAGCAAGTAACTTTTACAGATCTTGATGTCTTTGAGTTTTCAGAACAAAGATCAAACATAGTCCCTTTGTGTGGTTTATCTCTTCCTTCGCTATTCTTCTTCCTTCGCTGTTCTTCTTCCTTCGTTATAAACTCCCCACCCACGCACACACCTGTGTGCTCGCCTGCCCTGGAGCTGTTGTTAGTGGCAGAGCCCTGACTTCTGCTCCTCCCTGGGCAAACATTCACACCAGCGTGTGGCATGTGCTGAGAAATTCTGTAACCCCTGTAAGAGCTCTGTGAACTGGCATGAAAGGTTTTGTGCAACAACACCGTTCTACTCCCCGAATACAACATTCTGCTTTTTTTTCTTTTGTTTTTTAGGTATACTTTTTTAAATGAAAATGATTTGGCGAAACTGACAGTTGTTACTTCAGCCTCCGGAAGCATTCAGCAGGCTGCAAGTGTTATGCTGCATTTGTCCCATGCAACTCCATCAAGCCTGGCAGTTCAAATGGTGAATGACTTCTATAAGCCCTTCTTCCCACCAAGCTCTTGCTCTAAACATTGAGATCTGGCAACAGCAATGCTGTAAAAGGCCCGTGCTGTGCTCTGAAAGTCACACGTAGAGACTCTTGGTCTAAAATCATGGGGTTTTCCCATTTTTGCTACAAAGCGATACTGTGACAGGTCAGGTCCCGCTGCATGTAAATGTTGCCAAACACTGACTCCATTCCACTTGATTCCATTTCTGAGTCTAGCTGAATTTTTAAAAAAAACAGTGTTTCATGGCAAAAATCATTTGTTGAGCTGAAGCAGTAGCATATGGCACTACTTTTGTCAATGTCCATCCACAATTCTGCAAGGACAATATCCCACAGCTGATGCATTAACTCTTGTTTTCTGTAACGCTGCCTCCCATGAGGGGAAAAATCTTGTACTCTGTGGTAAAACTGATGCTATTTAAATGCATTTCTTGATAAGGACGAAATGTTGAAGCCTGTGGAATTGCTGTCATTGATTTCTTTGACTTAGAATTGTAAAGCTACTGGGGATTCTAGAAATATGGGAAAAGTCCCAGAAAACTCTAGGATTTCATACTCTGGAAACATGAACTCTTTTTCCTTTTGTGTTTGCATGATTTTACGTTTTCATTTTCATTCTATGTTTTGAACTTTATGATGTAACTTACTTTTGGTTTACTTGTCAACTGCTTTACAGATCAGCCTTCCTCACTTAGACACATCTCAAAAGAGAGAAAGAGCTGATTGTTACCCACAGAAATGAAAATGTTTTTGATATGCTTGCCAATTTCACTCCTGATATACAAAGCTATAAGCAAAGGATATCAGTTCAGAACAATCTGGCCAAGGCTAGCCACTGCCGTCGTTGCATCCCGAATGCCACCGTGGCTCCCAAGCAAAAGCATGGAAGGTGAGAAAGCTTCCATTACCTTTAATTACTTCTCAAATACTAGTCACTAGTGAAAGATCCTAATAATAGGAAAGGTGGGGAGGTATGTTATATGACATGCATGAGAACAATAGTAAAGCAACAATAATTTAAATGATTTGCAACAGTAAAGTGAAGTACATATTATTCCTTTTTAAAGTGTTTTACTATTTGCGTTTTATTCCTGGAGACAAAGAACTAATTGTGTGCTCACTGAGGATACTCAGTGATCAGTGTCTGTTAAGGTGATCATGGTATGTTGCAGACTTGGAAGATGCAAAACCACTGATGCAATTTTATTCAGGTGTGCTGCTTAACCTTGGGAGTGCTTGGCTCTCCTAGCCGACTGAACATAATCCTGCTCATCTGTCTGTTGGTAAAATGCACAGTTCTATTGTTGTCCATGGGCACTTGCAAAGGTGTTTGGGAAGAGGCAGGAGTCCACCTTTATCCAACAGACGCTTACCTACCAGACAGCCAAGCACATTGTATGACAATCTTTTTAAGGGCATTGCAGATGCAGAAGCAGAAGGTAACATGGATAAGCTCTGAGCCCAAAGGGAAGCATGTATCAGCAGAATCTTTGCAGATTACCTTGTGAGTAGATATACTGATTTTAATCACTTTTGCATGGCAAATTGCATCACTGTGGTTGCACACCATGGCTCACAGTTATGAAGCAAACCCTCCCTGAGCTCTTTACGAGTTTGAAGTAGAAAAGCGATCTGAATCACTATTGTCTAAAACTTTTCTGAAATAGAATTTAATATTGCTCCTACAAACATCCAGTTATTGGATTGAAACCAGTGTGTTATTTCCTTTGCTGTTAAGAGTTTCCTGCTTTGGGAGAATAATGTTCTCAATTTCAGCTGAATGGTTTCTATCAAGATATAAGATAAGGCCCATCAAATCACATTGTTTTATAATTATTTGGATAGTGTTTTCTGCCTTGATGGAGATACTTGAAGTATGAAGTTAGCTGGCAGTGGAGTTAGAGATAGAGCTTATCATTCATTGTCTCCATGGATGAAGCCAAACTGTCTCTAGCTGCAAAAGGGCACGGTCCCTGTTCAGAACATGAAACCTCAGGTGAATTATTTTGGTACTCAGGAGATCAAAATCTTTCTATTCTTTGGGATGGGAAAGGCATGTGAATATCTGCTTCTGAGCTCCTCCCTCTGTGCCTCTATTCCTTGAGCTAGCCAAATGCAGTAGTCACAGATAGGACAAGAAAAGTGTTCTTCGTTCCCAATGTGGTGTTTCAAGGGGATGTCAGCCCTGGCTTCAGAAAATAAAACTGATGAACAAAGCAGGGGAACTGAAAACATGACACGTAGAAAGGAATAAACTTCTGGAGTATTCTCTCTCCATCTTGCTATATGAAATTATTTCTGAATTAATTCTCAGTCTGCATGGCAGCAACATGGGGAAGAGGAGGCTGATGATAAAATAAAGCAGAGGGGAATCTTCTAAGGCCAGGTTGCTCCTTTCCAAGTCTGGGTCCTCCAGGAAAACCTGTGTGGAGTCATGAAGAGAAGGCTGCAGTCCCTGCTGTAGTGGTCTCTCCTAGAACAGACTGCTCCAGGGTTGTTCACCATCCTGTTCTTCAATTCTGCAACACTTGCCACAGTCAAAGAACAGATGCCATAGCACACAGTCCACTGAAGCTGATCTGTTTCAGCAATTCCTAAATATTTATTCTATCTTGTTATCTAGTTAGATATCTTTTGCCACCACGTTATTGTTTTCTTGTGTGATAAAAATACAAAAATTACTAGCAGCATTTAAGACTCCCCAGCAGAAGCTTTGCTTCTGTATAGAGATTTTTGTAACTCTTCTGTTTTCTTGCTTTCTATTTAGATTCCATGGCTTTTACAATTATATCAGAATGGGGCCATCAGCTGAACAGCAGTGAACTTGCTAGCTGAAGCCTACAAGCTTTGCGAGACTTGTTTACCAGGCTTGTGAATTCTGGCAAAGAGGCAGCTGTAGATTTTCAATTAAATTAACAGATTTGCACAGAGCCCTAATACCTGACCTGAACAGTTTGCTAGTAGGAAAATTATTGCATTCCTTTTTTAATGCCTTACCTTTCTCTTAATATAATCAGGTAAGAACAATTGCTTTTAAACCCATGGACAATATTCCTCCCACTCCTGTCACAAAATTTCCACGGGGTGGTTCAAAAGTCCTTCTGCAGAACAGTTTGTTGATCATAGAGGGGCCATCTAGAAAATCCGGTCCAGAAAAATCCAACTGATCTCTGGTGAACATCTCAAATACCAGGGCATTAGATATCATATGTTTAGAGATCCAAACTCCTCTGTTCACCACTTTGGTCTTTTGACAGACGACTTCTGGCCTCTGGAGTAATGAATCTGTCAGGACAACATGCCTCTTAACTGTTTCATCCAGGGACCTTCTTTGTACCTCAAGTGTCCCCATGCAGCTCAGCTGTGCTTTCTTTAACTTTGGGGGTTTTGCTGCTCTAGAAGAGTCATGATCCATCCCAATCTTAATTACCTTGTTGACATATTTATTTCTTCTTTGCTTGCCTAGCCTTTACCTATTAAAGAGCTTGTTGAATTCCCCAAATAAGTCAAAAGCTCACTGGCATTTTGCGGTCCTTCACACAGCATGGACCCTAGCGGAAGTAATCTATGAACCCAAGTCTACATTTGTTGTTCAAGTTGAGCAATCCTAAAGAGGAAGGGGGGATAGTCAACCCTTCATATGACAGTGGCATGGTTACACCACCACCAATGGTCAGTCCTCTAGTACCTTCTGTCAATGGAGTTTGAAAGGCAGCTGGCTGTTAGTGAAATGCCTCCTGGAGAGTGTTTGTAGGTACAGTACCAAATTTCCAGCCGCCTGGGTGGCATTGCGCTAATTGCCAACTGGCATTTGGACTATGTACACAAAAGGTGTCTTGTGACTGCCCGTCAGTGATGTCATAGCTACGTCAATAACCTTCAGTAAATACACAAAGTCTGACTTTTATCCTTTCCCTTACAATTTCCATTACATAATACCTAAGAGACTCTCCAGGCATTGAATTTCTAAGGCGATTAGTGCATTTCTTGAGAAGCTAATGTCACTTGGCCTCTGGCTCCATGCCTCAGAGCTCCACAACTGGTGCAAGTATTAACCATCCAAATGGCACTGTGTGTTGCGCTTGCTGCCTAATCAAACTGCTGCGTAAATGCCTTAAACATAAATTGCTTTAGAGCCACTCTAAATGCAGGAAAATATTGCAGAATAATTAGAAAAAAGGATTCTCCCCCTCTTTTCTCCCTATAAAGAACATGGGAAGCCTCCAAGCCAAATTTACTTTTCCTGAGAATTCACAATTAAAATCTTAAGTCTTCTTTGTGTGATAAAAAAATACTTATTTTCTTTCTCATAGAGTGGGATTAAATTGACCATGTTTACTATGCCTCCTTACAGATAATGCAAGCAGACCAGAATCTGGAGTTGCAATAGTAAAACCTCAGAATGAAATAATGTGTTCACTAACTGAAGTGCTGGATGACTCTCTGTGGTAGCAGAAAACAACATATTCCAATTCGCTTACTGCCAAAAATATGGACATAAAAGCAATGGGACTAGCATGCTGTTTCAGCTCAGTTATGGGGAAAAGATCTGCAGTTTCCTCATCCTCACATCCACCTTTCTGCCCTCAGTCTTACTGCTTCAGCTAGCACTGGATTTGCTGTGAGTTGTCTCGTCATGGGTGACAGGCCCGCTGGGGCGAGAGGCGCAAGATGAGATTCACGCTGGCTGGCTTTCTGGGATGCAGAGGTCGCATTGTCACTGGCAGCAGTTCTGGGGTAGAGGAAAACACAACGCATCATAACACCTTCGGTCTTTGAAAAGTGGTTTTGAATGTATTGTCGTACGAGAAGGCAGCTGGGGAATTTATTAACCATGGTTTTAGAAAATTGAAACTCTGCTTTATAAGGTGGTTCTTTGCTTTTTAAAGACTAAGTCAGATCTAGGTTCATTGCTCACTGACTGAATCTGCATTATGAACTAACAGAAGAATCTCATGTCATAAAAGAAATGTTTTTCTCATTCTTCTACCAAACCTCTGCTAGCTCCTGAATCTGAAGTTTGAGCCTGGACAAGGCATTTAGATGTGGAGGAAAAGAAATGAGCATTGACCTTGAAAAAGGGACTTCCACAGCATGTGTTTTGAAATACTGATGGTCTTCCAATTGTGCAATTTTCCTGCTTCTGTTTTTTGGGGTTGACAAATCTATATTTGCACAGTATGTGTTTCACAGTGAGGATGTACATCACAATATTTCAAACCTTTTGATCTCTAATAGCTACAACCAGATACAACCAGCAAAACCCGCTGCCATTTTGTGAGATAAAACTATCTTGTTTTAACAAAAAAAGCAGAAGCTGAAGACTTTCACATTCTCCGTGGCAACTTCCCAGGGGTCTGGTTTTCTCCAAACTCTTACAAAGCAACAAATTGTGCTTCTGTTGGATACAATGCCATTGATTTTAACATATGGCATTACATGTATGTAAGCATCACATTCCGTAGCAGAGGCTCAGAGGATCAGTCTGGCTTTTTAGATGGGTGATCACTGCTCATTTCAGTCTGTCTATTTCTGTAGTGGGTTTGCATGGCAAGGTTTTGGTAGCAGGGAGGGCAAAGGGGTGTCTTCTGTGAGAAGATGCCAGAAGCTTCCCCTATGTCCAACAGAGCCAGCGCCAGCCGGCTCTGAGATGGACCCACCACTAGCCAAGGCTGAGCCCATCAGCAGTGGCTGGTAGCACCTCTGAGATAACACAGTTAAGAAAGGCAAAAAGTTACTGCACAGCAGCAATTGCAGCTGGGAGAAAGGACTGGGACAATGTGAGAGCAACAGCCTTGCAGATACCCAGGTCAGTGCAGAAGGAGAGGGACGAGGTGCTCCAGATGCTGGAGCAGACATTCCCCTGCAGCCCGTGGTGAAGCCCATGGTGAGGCAGGCTGTCTCCCTGCAGCCCATGGAAGACCATGGTGGAGCAAATATTCCCCTGCAGACCATGGAGGACTCTATGCCAGAGCAGGTGGATGCCTGAAAGAAGCTGTGACCCCGTGGGAAGTCCAGGCTGGAGCAGGTTTTCTGGCAGGGCTTGTGACCCCATGTGGGACCCACACTGGAGCAGTCTGTGCCTGAAGGACTGCACCGCATGGGAGGGACCCACGCTGGAGCAGTTCATGAAGAACTGCAGCCTGTGGGAAGGACTCACGTTGGAGAAGTTTGCAGAGGACTGTCTCCCGTGGGAGGGACCCCATGCTGGGGCAGGGGCAGAGTGTGAGGAGCCTCCCCCAAGGAGGAAGGAGCAGCAGAGACAGTGTGTGATGGACTGACCCAGCCCTCATTCCCCTGTGCTGCTAGGAGGGGAGGAGGTAGAGAAAATCAGGAATTCAGTTAAACCGGGGAAGAAGGGGAAAGGGGGGAGGAGGGGAGGGGGGGAAGGTGTTTTAAGATTTGGTTTTATTTTTAATTATCTTACTCTGATTTAATTGTAACAAACTAAACTAATTTCCCGAAGTCTGTTTTGCCTATAATGATAATTGGTGAGTGATCTCTCACTGTCTTATCTAGACCCACTATTTTTTTGTTGTATTTTTTTTTCCCCTGTCCAGCTGATGAGAAGTGATGGAGCACCTTGATGGGCACCTGATGTCCAGCCAGGGTCAACCCACCACAGCTTCTCTGTTCATCACATTAAAAGAATTGTTCATTTGTTGTTTATTTCCTTAATGTACTTTTTAAAAATTATATTGTGTTCTAAGATTAACCAATTTAAGATAATGAACCTGATTCTTCCTTTTGTTTAGCTCTGCTTAATGCTTTTCTGTCAGAGATAATATCATTTTGTAGGTGGCAGCTATTAACTACAGGGACACAGGGATCTGAAACAAAAAGATCCTTTCTGTTGCTAGCTGCTGGTGTTATTCCTTTTATGCCCTTTCCTCAAGAGTTTTGCCATGCAGACCTCCTTTGGAATGTACTTCAGGAGCACAGTGTTGCACTGGCAGGTTTATCACTCTTTTCTGTACTGGAATTTTTTGTTTCTGTGCAAGGGGTATCCCAGCAGTTATAGATGCAGTGGTGATCCTGATACACTGGCTGGCAGGTAGTATTGCCATGTAATAGACAATTGTAGTATTTGGAGGATAAATAGAACTCACTCGCCTGAAGACAGTAAAACCCAACTTAGCTGAGATGTAATTTCCACCTAAGGAAGAGTGGAAGGTTCAGCTGGCCAAAAAATTCTCATCAAACATTTTTCTCTTCCTTTGAACCTTTCAACATTTCATGACAATAGTGAACTTTGCTACAATTTGGATTGTCCTGCATCACCAAGACACCTGCATCACCTGCATCCTCTGTGCAGACTTATTCCATTAACAGAGGAACCCAGCCCTCCCCTGACCCAGAACCCCAGGGTGAGCACCCAGACAAGCTGCCTTTAACACAAGTTGTTCAGGGCTTCCCAGGGTTTAGCAGGCCTGCTGCTCATGTGAGCTCCAAAGTCCTGAAAATTAGACAGCAAAGGTGATCTAGGTATCAATTATACCAATTTCCTATCAGCTCACTAGGCAGACTCACTCTTCAGGGGTTTCTAAGTCTGTGTCAGTCAGACAGGAAAATGCAAATGTTTCATTCTTTTCCCATCTCCTTTCTTCTTTGTCAGCTCTATCACATTCAAAAAGTAGGCAAGATTAATTCTTAGTGGAAATCTAATGATCACAACATGTTATGATAAAGAAATTAGTCTTGCTGGCCTAGTTTAGTTCATTTACATTATGCTCTCCTCCAATTTGCTACTTTTCTGCAAATTAATATATAATCTGGATATCCAAACAATTCACTCCCTGTAATATTTTGTGCTGATAAAATGACACATAAGAAGCCCTCTTTGCATAACAGCTAAAATAAGACAACTTCAAGCAACAGTACATTGGCAATAGTAATCTCAGATCTGGTACAGCTCATTGCAGAAACTGCCAACAATTTGCATAGAAATAGAAGGCATTATCTGTCGCTCATAATCCCAGTAATATATACCTCAGCCATAGATTTCTAGGGAACATGGAGGACTTTGTCCCTTACACATCACACTCTTTACCATTTACACAAACCAGTTTCCTTATCAAAGGATAGGCTTGATCAGTGTGTGAAATCAGAGTGATATGTATCCTAATTCCTCATAGTTTAGCTAAGGGCAGGTTAGCTTGTTTTATTACCTGAGTTATTTTCTCAGCTGACAAAAGTACCATATCGGATGCAAAGAGCAAAGGATGAATGTTAACTTCATCTGACATATAACAAACAGAAAAAAAACAAAGCTAGGCAGGAGGGGGAATATGTGACATACCTCTGCAATGTCGACAAAAGCAGCTGGCAGCTGTGTATCACCAAAACATTCTACTTCATTCATTTCAAGATTTTACAGCAGTTTCTGAACTGTACTAAATTCCATATTTTTTACAATTTAGCTTTCAGAATTCATTTTCAAAATCAGACACAGGCATGGAAATGTGTTTTCTTGAAAGCACTTAATGTAACTGTTTCAGTAATGACTGTAGGTAACTAAAGTGATATCCACAGTGACTCACGGCAGCTAACAAGGAATCCGTTTAGAATACCATCTTTACAGTTTCACAAGCATCCATGGAGCTATAAAAAATCTGTACTGTAATATGCTTGTCAGGTGACTAATGACCAGAATTAATTTGTTTTCACATCCCAAGATTCCTTTTCTGTTTTATCAACATTTAATTAAAACCATTCAAACCCCTTCGTAGAGTGCAAGTTGCTCCACAAATTCAACTACCGTAAAGACTGAAAGCAAGTAATAATGAATCTTGGTGTACAGTGATATTTGCTACAGCATTGAGATCTGGTCTTGATCTGAACTTCTAGCTTTAGGCTTATCTCTGGAAACAGCAACACTTTTCATGATAGACTTGAAGCATAGGTGAATTACCTTATTCAGGGATATGGTCAAACCAAAAATGATTGCTAGCATCTCCAGTCCTATCTTCTGTTGACAACTGCAAAAGATATTTTTTTTTCCTTGGAGGCAACAATTCCAGATTAAAGAGAAGAGTGAGAAGAATAAACTTATTAGGTAGTGAAGATCTCCCAGTTCTATTCAATAACCATCCATGCTTGTGTAAAACAAATGTTTGCCGTGCAATTTTTTCTCAGTGATACCACTCAGGAAGTTAAATTTGCTCTCCAGAAACTAGTTTGATGTAACAACTCTTACAATGCAAACGCACTTGCCCTTGTACAACCATCCATACTCTAGCAGCGTGTCCCAGTCACAGTACCGATCCTACTGTCTCAGTAGAGTGATGACCTTTCTCTCACTGAATGTGATGCAGTGATCTAAACAGAAATCATTAGCAAAAACACCTAAACCAGAAGTTTGAAGCTCTTTTTCCAGTATGTCATAGCTAATGACTAGATTTAAATGATGGCCTAATACTCAGAGAATATACTGCTTGAAAATGTTGTATTTGCTAGCATTCCATTAGCATACAATACCATCTTTGTACAATAGCATGAAAATGATCCACTTGTCAAGTACTCATCCAGTCAGATATTCACTCTTAAAATTCCTTTCTGTACTTTTAGCATTATGGGAAATGAGAGAGGTAAGCTCCAAGCCACATATGCACTTCTTAGGGTGTTCCCCAAGGAGACAAATTGAGTATCATCACCTTCAATTCATAAAGAGGGATTTAAGGCAAATACAGATTAAATCAGATCTCAAAGTTCATGCAGAATATCTGCAGCACAGATGGGCTTTCACCCAAATTTCTTTTCTCATCCAAAATATCATCCTTCCATTTTATTTTAATGATTTAATGTCTGGATGAAAAGTTCTTTTAAACAAAAAATTTTGTCTTAATCACATGACAACACTTTGGAACTTTCTCCTAACAGCTTTAGGAAAAACCTTAGAAATTGGATGCCTTTTATTTATATAATATGGGAAGTTACATGATTTAATTCAGACAGCTACAGCCAACATTTATCTCATGAGATATTTACATCGGGTTTGTCTTGCACACGTTGTTATAGTTCTGTATGAATATGCTTCCCACCAGCAATGATGTAAAATGTTACAAGATGCCAAGTTATTGCTTAAAATGTTGCACCGATTCCCAACATTTGTTCCCTGGAGATACGGAAAAGTCTGGCATTACGTATCACTGTCTTCTAAATACGAACATCTTGAACAAAACAATCAGTGAAGTACTGTGATTGTTGTCATGTCTGTAAAACTAATATTTCAGCAGAGTAGAAAGAGGAGCTCCCAGTCCACAGATTAGGGTCAGATTTGTCCTGTAAAGGTGAATGCAAAGAAAGATTCTTGCAAGAGGACAAAACAGGGATTTATTCTGAAGTACTCATGTCTCTGTAACTCCCTGAAAGTCTTCAAGTAAAATCAGGATTTTCCAAAATTCACTCAGAAAAGGTGAGTAGTTTGCAGTTTCTTGTCAAAGTGGCTATTCCATACTTTCTTTAAAGAAGAACAACAGAGTAATTTCTTCTGAATTCTAGATCAAACAAGATAATTACTATTTAAGGATGCAAGACATTTTATATTGGCAAAATGAATTAGTATAAAAGAGTGAAGAGTGTTTTCAATCTCATTTGTAGCTTTTTAGCTATTTTTTAGCCACCTGTTGAAATGATACCAAGCAACAATGGGAAAAATCTGGCCATCTAGAGAAAATGTGGGCTCTAAAGTTGACCTGAATTTAATTTCTGGTGCTTAATTCCTGTTTTCACTTAAAGAAACAAAAAAACAGAATGAAAGAAATTGAAAACAACAAGAAGAAAAAATCATCCTAGTCACAGCCAATTTGTCCACAAAAAACTTTTTGTAACAATTAACATAAATTATATTGTTTTCAAATAGAATAGGCATATGCGTTTTCCAGCAAGCTTGGCCTACACAGAAGATTGTTATACGGCCAATAACAATAATATTTTAAACAAGAAAATATTTTTTTTAAGTTCAGATGCCTCATTGGTATTAATGAAAAAGCTTTGCTTTTTTTTATTTTATTTTATCCACCATTTCACATGGAACTTTTATTGGTCTCTAGTTTAGGAACAACTTGGTGAATTGCTTTCAAACACCACAGAAATATTTATTTTAGATTTTACCTGTAGCAAACCTGGCAATTTATGGACAAAACATATTTTTCTCAGCCTAATGCAAAGGATGAGGAGGGCTAGAAAAACACTTTTGAATTATTAGTTCATTGCAGACCTTAAAATTGGACAGACTTTTCCTCCCCCGTGACCTACAGAAAAAACTATCACTGCTTTCTTGGCTAATGTAGCAATGTGTTCCATGTGGCTGTGTGGCAGTGATGGCATTTCTACAAAGCAGAGCTCTGATCTTCATCATCCACTGGACTCCCATTCCCATGTCATGTTAATTTTCAGCGAAGCCTCATACACATGCTGGGTTTTGCCTGGTTACTCCTCTTTTTTCTTCCTTTGCCCTTTTCAATTTATTTATTATGTTACTAAGAAAGAGCATATAGGGTTCATCTTTGATTGCTAATACATTATTAATCACAATCTACCAAATAGTTTGAAGCAAAATCCTATCTGTCACAGTAAGCTGTACACTTCTGTCACTTGCAGACAGCACTAAAATGGCAAGATTTTCTCTTCCAAATATCTAATATTCCCACAATTTCCTCCCAAACTCATGCATTATCTCACTCCTGGAATATAAAATAGCATTTGCAAATGCAATGGGAACATAAAACAGATTAAGAAGTGTCTTGAATTGTTCCCTGCAGAGTTCTGTAGAGCTGTCTCCACATGTAAACTCTGTTGGTTTATATCTCCCTTTGTGTCCACAAAACTGTGCCGTTTGCAGGCCAGGCTTCTGTGGAGGGAAGTTGTTTCTTAGGTGCCACACTGCAGCAGGCTTCTGCTCCCTCAAAACCCTTGTATTATCCGTGTAGTTAGTTCACACAGACTGATTAAGAACAACATCCTTCAGCCTGAGTAACTAGAGTTTGTTTTCACTCTACCAGTTACTTTTTTCAGCCAGTTAGAGATTCTGGAAATCAGGATAGTTTTGATCCGTGTGCTGTGATATAAATATAGAAGCTTAATCACTCACCTAGATGTGGAACTGTTACTTTAAGAAAACAGCAATGTTATTATTAAAAGAAAGAAAAAGAGAAATGAGTAACAAAACCATGGAGACATCATGATTTTCCCACAGTGAATTTTGTGACTTCTCATTATGGGGTTATGCAGGGAAGTGAAAAATGAAATAATTACATTTTAACGTTTTGTGTTCTTAATGTTCCCACATTAAGTACAGGGGCATAGATACAACAGGACCACCGCTGTGGCTGGCACAGTTAGCAGTTCAGTTTGTGCTTCATTCAAGCATCAAGATACTTTTAGAAAGAATCCAACGTGCATAGAAATGTGTCATAAGCACCTTTTGAGTGAGTGAAACTTCATAGCTAGAACTTCATCTAGTTACAAATATATTTTTTTTTTTCAGAAACTGAATTTTAACAGAAATTGTTGGCATTAATCTTTAATTCATTTCTTCAATATCCCTGTGTGGAAATTCATTATCACTCTGGCTATTGATCAGTGATTCCTTTATAAGTTCACGTGCTTGCAAATAACTTCTTACAACAGAGCAGAAAATGTTAAAAAAATACGACAAGGAAAATAACCAGGAGAAATGGTAACAGCTTCGACATGTCTTTCCAGGTGGAGGTTTTTCTTCTACATTGAGGCAGACAGCAGTTGGAGTTCTGATGGGTTTTAATATCCAGATCAAGCAGCTTCCTGATGGTTAGAGTTCACCTGGTGCAGGATCAGTTACCAAGGAGAAACTGTGATGCAATTTGTCTGTCTGCATGCCATTTCTGGACCTCTGCAGCAGAAATAGTTGTGTAGCACGCATGGCTGTTAGAGGTTTTGACTGATATAGCCCCAGAGCAGCTTCACAATGAGCCTGGATGGGGAAGAGACTGGATGCTAGGATGAGACATTCTGCTCTCAGCACAGCAACAGCTTACAACTGCAGCTCTTATTAAAGAGCACTGCTGAATTGCTAAGAACTAAGCATTTTGCTTGTTCTGGCAAAAAGTCAATGAGTGAAAGTAAAACTGCACACACACATCCTTCTATTGTTCTGTTTGGAAACCTTCCATTGCTCAACAACCCTGCTCCATGAAAGGGGAGAAATGATGAAAACAATATCCCCATCTGAGGATTTGAGAACACTTATTTAAACCTCCCCTCCGAAACATCTATCTACTGCACAAATCCAGGTGAAAATTTCTTTTGTGAGATCTTTAGTTCTGCAATCATTACCACAATAGCTTTCAGCCCACCCACCTGGAATTCCTGAAAGAACTACCAGTATTTTATGCTGAAAGTCCCTTTTACAAAGATCATTATAACTTACATATTAATGAACTAATTTGATAGAATTATTCTGCACAGTAAGCCATACCACAGCTAACAGTCATATCAAAAGGGCTAACTTTTGTCTCTCTGATTATTTTGCAAAATCCTTAATCTTTGCCTGACAGGTTCACTGTAATTTTGTTTCTCCGGGGAAACCTTTATCTCCCATACAAGTTCAGACTCCCCATTTCATTATCTGTACAATGTGTTGACATATGATATAACCAGCAACCGCACAGAATAGTAACACTGAATGGCGGGAGAGCGTCCCCCTGTTTATATTACATGAAGGTTGATTTGATGGGCTGCAGCAATTGCCTCTGAGAGCAGACATAAGAGCAGCCTGACTCTTTCAAGTTGACACTTTGCAAATACCATGCAGGGCTTGCCACGGCTGCATGCTTTGTATCAGTTGCGCCAGGAGATACAGTAAATGTCACTCCCAAAGCTGCACATTACTAAATTAGTCCTAGTGTCAATTGTTATCTGGCAGCGGTCAGTTGCCAAGCAAGCACTGTATTTTCAAGGGCTTGCTGTTTTACAATGAAAAAGCACAGGCCCAAGAGGGCTGAAGAACTGCAGACGTTGGCGGCTGGAACACGTGAGCATTGCCAAGCGGCACTATTTCCTTTTGTGCTTCCTAATAAGGCAACTCGTGTCATTCCCTGGGTGCTTGCTTACAAACAGAAGACCAAATTCGTCCCTCTGTTGTACTCTTCTGTAAGCACCACTGAGTGTAAGCAGTGGCAGAAGCCAGTCCAAAGGGCACAATTGCAAAAGCAAATACAGTGTTGCACAGCCCAGACAGAAGACACATTTTTCCTGATGTGGAGAACTGTGCAACGTGCTGAAGCCCTACCTCTGTTGCCTGAAAAACAAAGTGTGTTACCACGCAGGGGTTTCTTACTCTTCTGCACTTCAGCCATTGCAAAAAATTACATGTTTCAGACCCCTGCACAAAAGCCCACCTTATTTCATGTTTCATACATAGAGCATTGTTTGGAGGAGAGGGTACTGAAAAAAATAATCACTGGCCATGTCTGAATGTTGTTTTCATAACATTTCCTTTCTTAGCATGCAAAACAGTCCACAACAATATGAAAGGAAAAAAAAACCCCACCTGCTTTAAATGACATCTTACTAGTTAACATTTCTTAGTTTGTGTTTTAAAACAAATTCAGTTACATCTTATTTATCTGCATTTTGAGTCTTAATCTTCTCCACTACATCTCCATTCTCCCATGTTATAGTTAACTATGGCTTCAACTTAACAACTGAAGTTAGACAACTGCCTCACAAGACACTCTCAGAAGATTTACCCTAATGCCTTGTCTTCACTGAACACTTTTACAAGAATGTAGAAATAGACATAGACTCAGACTTACACACCTTTCCTTCAGCATGGTATAAAATGCCTCTTGTAGGCCAGCACAGGATAATAGGATAATCTTTTTCCTGCATTAGGTCTCAATCTGTCTTTATGCTTGTAATTAGGATTAAGTCCTCAAATTGTGAAGTTTGGAGATTTGTAAAGATATATTTTAACACTGGGAGTGGGGAGCTGTCTTGCCTTTTCTGTAAAAGCCCTAGTCTTGTCAAAGAATCCTAGAGATGACTTACAGCCAACTACAATGTACAATTTCAGCCTCACTGATTTAGACAGAAAATAATGGGTCCTTGAAATTCAAAGCCTCTTTGCTGCCACTGTCCCTGTTCCGCTCTTATCTCACTGTTTCCCCACTCCCATATACCCTTGACATCTGTTTCACACAGTAGATCTGTTGTTAGCAATATGCCCAGGTCTTCACATTCAGATCTGGCTTGTAGGTCTGGACCTCACATGATGGCAAAATAGACCTCACCTATAATTCATATTCACTTTCCTGTCATAGCAAAGAGGAGCGAAGGCCTGGAAAAGGAACAGATTTACTGGACTGAGAGAGAGGACCATGAGGTTCTGACACAAGTGTACTTGGCATATAATAGGGGAGCAGCCACAGAGCAACACTTTTCCACTTTCCACCTGGATGCTGCAGGCAGCTGGCTGTAGAATTTTGAAATGCTGCTCTTCTGGAGGGGGCTTCTTTGTTCAATAGGTGACACACTAGCAAAGATGACGAAGACATATGAATCCCATTCCTCTCTTACCTGGTATAAATCTGAGTCTACTGGTGCCAAATGAGGTAATTTGAATATGCATCAGTGCAACTGAGTCAAATTTGGACTTAGTTTTTTTGAGATAATGAAAGGAAAATATCCTGCAGGTAGGTAACATTTTTTTTCAAGTGTTACAAAACAGCTCATAAAATATCCCACCTAAACAATAATATCTTTTGAGATGTTTATGTAAAATAGAAAACCTTTTACAGAATAAAACACCAGAGTGTTACAAATCTTCAGAGACACCCACTGCCTTCTTTCTGGAACTGTTCCTGCTGTCTTATCTCAGTGGTAGGATTTGTGACTGATACTTGCTAGGGTGCCAAATCTATCATGGGGATACCCTTGCCAGGGAGAAGAGATGAAATTAGTGGTATTGTGAGAACTTGTGCCAAGATACGAATGTCCTAAACAAAGGGATACTTAAAGAGGTAGTATAGACAGGAAAATAGCTTGGTTTAGCTACACCACCACTCACTTTCTCTCCAGACACTTTCTCTATATGTATTTTTAACTAACAATACTTTAAAACACTGCCTCATTTTCTTTTGCAACATAATTTAATTTTGAAAAGGCTGGAGGACATCTCTGCCATAAGTACCTAGTGACTTAACTTCCTGAAGCTGTCAGGTTTTTCAAAGCTGTTATTGTATATGGATATGGAAGGGAGTGACAGGTTTTACCTACTTCTTGGTGAAGATAAGGAAGTCTTTTAATAGGCATTAGTAAGCACAATACCTTCTCCATTATTCCTTCTCACTGATCCCTCTTAACAGAGAGTAGCATAGACCTTTTATTACAGCACAGAGCTAGGACGGAGAGACTACTGCCACACCAAACTTCTGTACTTTTATTGGCAAGTTGCACAGCATAAGCTTTTCTTTGTATTCCTCCAAGCAATATAAAGAACAAATATTTAGAAGAAAAGTAAATATTTTTTGCTGATTCCAAACTACCTAGCTTACGAGAACCTTCAAAATCTCAGTTAATTTCTCACAGAAAAAGGTTATTAGAAAGTCTTGGCATATATGCATTAAGACACAGACCAAACTTGCAGGACAGTACTTTTTGAAACTGGATCTCAGCACAAAGGGACAGGAGATGAGAAATCCAGCTTCTGCAAGGACGCCGATCCTAATTAGTTTCATCTTAGAAATGTAAAACTACGTTACAAGCTTTTAGGACCCACAAAGCTCAAAGATCTGTAAAGAATGTCACAAATTTTATTGCAGTAAATTTTTCCTGCAGTTAACTTCAACCATTAGAAAACTTGTTTCATAATTAATATTTGTTTAACAGGAGTCTTTATTAAAGGTTTCAAAAACCAAAAATTGCAGTTATTGAAGTATTTGGAATCATATCATCCCTGTGAGACGATACCAGTCTAACTTTGTGGATAAGAAAAAGCTGTGAACACAGGGGTTAAATACTCATCCCAGGTCAGAAACTACGACTTGGTGGTAGAGCTTGGAATATAAACCAGACCTCCCAGCAGCCAACACTTCGCTGTAGCCACATGTTCACTCTTACTTGTACTGGGCAGCCAAAATAGCAGGCGATGTT
Source organism: Falco naumanni (assembly GCF_017639655.2). NCBI lineage: Eukaryota > Metazoa > Chordata > Aves > Falconiformes > Falconidae > Falco > Falco naumanni. The sequence continues at coordinate 27,206,632 of NC_054059.1, forward strand.
TCTCACTGCTTAATTCTACAGTCACGGCCTGTGGCAAGGAGTAAAGCAGAACTGTTTTGAGTGGGCCTGATTCCCTCTCTAGCAAGTTTAAAGCCTCTTACTTCTATGAAGTTATTCTTAATTTGTCCTCATGCATCTAACAGAAGCATCAGAAAGTTAGGATAACATTATTTCAAATACACTTTTAAAGTCACTATAAACCATCTGTAAATCTCATCTATAGGGATTCAGTGACTTTAAGAGATGAGGGGATTTCTATGTCTGTTTGGTTTTTTGGCAGAATTTCAGACTTTTTGGTTTGCTTCTTCAGCTGCACAGCTTAAATCACACCTATTTTGGTTTTGCAATTCTCAGCCAGCAGTGATACAAAGGTTTTTATACTTTACCAGTTTCTCTGCTGACTTATGATATTATTAAACTAACAAAATAAAATCCCATTTCCCCTTTCAATTATTCTTGTCCTGCCCAGCACTGTGGAAGAATACAACATGCTAACCCAGGCTCAACATTACAAACCTACATACTATTTAGGAATACGCACTAAACCAACATGCCAAAATACACATACGGTAGGAACAGGGCATAAAGCAATTCCTGAATTGCCAAAATACACATAGCAGCATGCCATTCATAAGTCACTCATCATTACCAGTATCTGTACACAAGCATGCAGGAAACCAGCCCTTCTCATTAGCAATGATGGTTTGCTACCAAATTCTTGCACAGATCTGTGGCAGGATTGTGTACTGAAACAGGCATGAAGTTTCTACCATAAGAAGCCTGCATATACATATATATATATGTAACAAGACTACCTCCACGAACCAGCAGTTTGAGTTCTTTTAATAACCTTTGAGGATGCAGACACTTATTCAGCAGTTAGTAACAGAAAGCCCCAAGTAATGATAGAAAATATCAAAATTCTTCTATTTGGATGTCTCCATATCATCAAGAAAAAATAAGATTCACAGATTCCAGTGCTTCTTCCCATTCACAAGAATATTCACCATCTTCACCATGTAGTAAATCCTGCTTTCTTCTCCAATACTTCTTTTTTTCACTTATTTCCTTGACAGATCACAGAGTAAGTGGTAATCCAACCCTTGAGATACTAGCAATCTAATCCAGCATTTTCATGATTTATCAGTTTGGTCAGATTAACAGAGAAGCTCCAACAAATGTTATCTAAACCCATTAGATAAATAAACTCAATAAACATCATCTTAGCTCAGGCTGTCTAAAACCTACCTTAAAAGTGACACAGGTCTGTCTGCAGCCTTGGATTTTTGGGGCTAGCTAAAGGTGCAATTTGTACTTATACAGATGTATATTGAGTATATACCCATAGAAGGTGTGTTGTTTCTTATTTAATCATATGCATTTAATTATTCGAGTAGTTCCTCAACATTCTGCACTTAGGCAGAAATACTTCAAGTGAATAACAGTTCCTCAGGACAAAAGCCAAATAGATTTCAATTCCTTTGACTCATGGGTAATGTAGATCTTAAAACACTTTTTGGAAGGTAACAATAGTGTGTTACTTCTATATTTTCTCTGCTAGCTTCTCAGAAGTGTGTTCATTCCTCAGAGTTGAACGATAATCATATCTCTGATTGGAACTAATTTCTCTCTCTCTCATAAGTATGCATTTGAGAGGATCTGGTTTTCCCCCATACAACTACACTTAGTCTACGGATTATGTTTTGCAATATTTGGAAAGAATATCACAAAAATGCCAAAACACTTTTACCTGCCTGCCTGCCTGCCTGCTTGCCTTCTCTCCTTTGTTCAGCTGAAAGTGGCCTTTCACTGCAAAAGTTGCAGAACCTTTTTCAATGGATGAAGACTCATGAGGAAGAAGAAAGAGGAATGACTACTGGTACCTTTGGTCTACTTCTGCTTCAGTTCTGAACTTTTTCTTTTATGATGAGCATCACTTCTCAGTTCGTAAACCACCACCCAATCCACATGGTAGACTCTTTACTCAAAGCATAAATGATTTTCAAAGAAATCAGAGGAATTTGCCTTTTCACAGATGCAAATTCCAGAAAAATCTGGAAGGTTCTGTAACCCAGTTTTCTTCTACAATTTGCACAGGGAGACAAACCGCATCAGTAAAAGCACTCTTTCCCACAGCCTGTGAGAGGGTGTATTACCTAGGCTGTATCAGCCTAATAAAAGTGCTGCAACTGTCTCTATCTGTATCCCTATCAGTGTAGTTTGTGGCTACTCTGCGCAGAGCCAAGAGCTTTCACTTTAGTGGTCATCACACCAGATATTGATGGAAAACCAGAGGTATCTCCAGATCAATTAATCTTGCAAGCTGAGGACTAATAGATAACTTCAAGGCCTCACCAGTGTCTGCTTCTTCATGATGCAAAAGAAAAATGAAATATCAAGTTCAGTGTATGCATACAGACTCAACACTGTCTCAACAGAGGGAGTATTAACTCAGGTCAGAGAAGTTCAAACTTCAAAAAATGTGAAAATCCCGTATGAACCTAGATCCATTATGTGCTTGCTGATTAGGCGCCATAAGACAACTTTACACACTCAAGTATCAGTCATTTAGACAGTAAGTAGCCAATAAGACATAGGTACCTGCAAACTTTCACAACACTACTTACCTAACTTCTGTGGAACAAAGTATCCAAGTGCTTTTTCAAATCCTTTAGCATATACTTTTCCTTCTTTGGCTATTAAATACCTGTTGAAACCTGGCTTAAAATATCTGAAGTAGAGCAGAACTGCTTGTCAGATGGATAATAATATCTTATATACTGCAGGACACTGTTTCATCCTATAATAAATGTATATGGATTAAAGAAATGGTGGCATTTCTAATATGCATTTATTTATATATTCTATTAATATTGATTACGCTGAGTTTTTTGCAATGACAATGTGGCATTAGGAAGTTGTAAATATATGTGGACCTTCTGAAAGAAAAGGTATCCAAACCTTAAACTCTAACTGCTCAGGAATATCAAATGAAATATTGGAAGCCTTAATAAAAGATTGACATTTTCTGAGTGCTTTCTTCTAATGCACACTCATAAATCCACAATTGCACAAACACAAACTTAAAAATAAACGAAGGGTTTAACTGATAAAATTCCTGAACACAGACATAATGAAATGATTGCAACCGGTCCTTGGATTCACTCCATGAACAGGATATGGAAATACAAGGAAGAATTCAGACAGGGACAAGGAACTGTCTATGTGCCACAGTAAAGACAAAGTGATTTGGTCAGTGATATTTGCAAAGTGAAAACATGTCTCAGGAAAAGGGAAAGGATTTGACTGTCCAAAAAAAAAAAAAAAAAAAAAACAACAAAACACAAAAACCCCCAACCAGCCAACAAAAAAAACCCCAACAAACAACCAAAACCCTACAACAAATAGCTGAGTGCTGAATTTAGAAAAACAAGATATGTTTTTCTACAAATTGGGTTATATAAAGAGCTGCAAGCGTTACACAACTGTACTGCTATTCTGAATGATTAAAGTATTTTTAATTTTTTTTCAATAGAAAAGGTGGTGTTTCAAATACTGATTTAGTAAGGAAGGACATTCAGTAGGGTGAAGTTCATCACAATTAATATCAGCTACCTTAGTGTATACAACTATATCATACAAGGACAAAAGCCCAAGTTTTTGCCATTCGTGATTGATTATTTTTTTTCTGGCATCCAGGGTTATAACCACCAGAGGCCCATCTCATCATTCATATTTAATCTATTTTATAAGAAACTCTACAGCCTGCATATGCAAAAGCCCAGCCCAGATGATCATAGCAATCTTTTCTGGCCACAGAGGGTAGGGCTCTGCAAAGCCAGTGTGACTCAGTGTCTTTCTTCATTAGCTAGACCATACCTAATGGGGCAAAACTTTGCTGCTGCTTCTCTGTTGGTGAAGCAGATCCTTTAGCTCCAACAACTTGGCACCTGTCCTTCGAGATATCATGCTCTGTCCTGGTAGAAAACCCACCCAACATTTTTAGTTCAGTAACTAGTCTAATTTTAGGCCACTTTCCCAAGTTTGTACCCCATTAGGTGGCAATATCTAACATGTAATTTCCTGTCTGCAGAGGTGAATAAAGAATAACGGCTAGAAATAGAAGTGAAAAGAAAGTACAAGCACTGAATAGAGCGATGTTATGCAAGGAACTAATCTAATGTACTGGAACCAATTTAGCAGTAACACAAAACCAACATTCATGGGAATTTTTTTTGCTAACCAGGGCTTCATTTAATATAATTTTGGAAGATGTTCCTTTTAGAAAGTTCAAAACATATGAAAAATGTATAAAATTGACTTAAAGGACTGATTTTATTTCCAAAAGATACCATTTAAAAAGCTTACATATGGTCCATTTTATTGTTTTAACTTGTAAAAAAGGAGGAATTTGAATCTATGGAATTATAATTGGTCTGAAAAAAAGTCTTTTAAGTCTATTTCCTTAATGTATTAAACTTGTTTAGACACTTCAAAGAATTTTAACTTGTATATCAAGAACTGTCCAAAGATAAATTAAGCTTATTATTATTTCACTTTATCTCTGGCCAGAACAGTCCCCTCAGATCCACAAGTCATTTGCAGAGATTTCTGGACTCAGTTTCTGTTATGCAGATGATATTGTTCCATCTTTAGATGCAACAGTTTAAAAATGTAGTCATGTCTCAATCCTTTTTTCTCACTGGTAATTGTTGTGTTTCCTTTTGTTTTGTTTTTTTGGGGTTTTTTGGGTTTTTTTTACATTGGTCCTTAAGTTTCTGAGATTAAGGACTATTAAGCAGTGTTTTTCTATAACTCAGAGAAAAAGTTTGGATATCCAACAATTAATGCTTTTCAAGTTTCCAGTCTGATTTCACCCAACTGAAAGACTATAGGCTAAAATTAGATAAGCATTTCAGGTATTTGAACTGCAAAGGGCACAATATTAAAAACTAGACCCAGTGTGGTCAGTTAACCTTGGCTAGGAGCTGAACTCCCAGCCAGCCACCCACTCACCCCTCACAGTGGGACCAGGGGAAAAAATAAGGAAGAAGAGGAATGAGAAAGCTCATAGGCAGAGATAAAGACAGGGAGATTGCTTACCAGCTACTGTTGTGGTAAAACAGATTTGACTTGGGGAAAATTAACTTAATTACTAGCCAATTAAAATAAAAATGTAATTAATAATTTTGGTAGTGTGAAACAGAAGGTCAAACATTAACAGCAACACCTTTGGTTTCTCAGGCTCTACTTCTTGCTTTCACGTCTAATTCCTCTACCTCCTCATGTGGCACAGGCAGGATGGTGGTGGGGGCGATTACGGCCAGTACGCAGTGGTTCCTCTCTGCTGCTCCTTCCTCTCAGCTCCTCTCTTCCCCTGCTCCAGCCTGCGTGCTCCACAGCTGCAGTGGATACCTGCCCCACCACGGAGCTCCTCCTCCTCTGACCTTGATGTTCCCTCTCCTATTTCTCACTCTTTTTTTGTTCCCTCTTCCCTGAAATTGGATTGGAACAGGCTGCCCAGGGAAGTGGTTGAGTCACCATCCTGGAGGTATTTAAAAGACATATAGACATGGTGCTTAGGGACATGGTTTAGTGGTGGGCTTGGCAGTGCTAGGTTTACAGTTGGACTTAATGATTGTAAATGTCTTTTCCAACTTAAATAATCTGTTTTCCCAGAGGCACCACCATCTCGATTGACAGGGTCGACTGTGTCCTGTGGTGGGGCCATTGGAGCTGGTTGGAACCATCTGGAGCCAGCTGTGTCTGGCATGGGGCTCCCCCAACCTCTCCTTACAGAGACCCCTGCAGCCCCCGCTTCATAGGAATTCAGTATTTTCAAAATGAGAATGATCTATCCTTTAGTAATCTAAGGACTTAAAATAGATGACTCGCCACTGCTTTTGGCTACCCATAGATCAGTCACCACCATTTTCTCTTTTTGCTTGTAGATATGCAAGTATGCATTTTAATAGTATTAAACTGGTATTTGATTTTATTTATTCCTACAGATTCCTGCAATTATTTTCACTGCACTGCACCACTAGAATTGGGTCCTAATTCAGCAAAATGTAACTACTCTAGAATGGCAGGTAAGTATATGCGCTTAAGCACACACAAAAATCTCATGAAGTCGTAAGGTGCAGCCCTGTGTTCAGATGCCAGTCTGACTGGGGTCACTGGTTAAGGAAAGGTTGTCCTACTGGTCTAGCAGCCTTAGATAATAATCCTGTTGCTGACTGAAACACAAAATAAAGAGGTCTTTTGTCCAGGTGGCTTACGCATCTGAGTTTTCTTCTTTAAACAGAGTTTTAGAGTGTCTCAGGAGGCCAAATTTTCCTCATTTTGCTCATGAGTGATATTCTGCTGGCATCCAAGGATATAATAACCACACTTTAATGTTACACAATGCAGAGTTAACATCATATCAAAAAAAGATTGCTATGAAGAGCTATAATTTTATTCTTACCGCTGCCATTAAGGCATGCAAACTGGATCTCAGTGTGCTCATCAAGGGGCCACTCTAATTATTAGACCTGTAACCTTTGAGCAGGAAACAAGGTAACAGAACAGCTTTCATTTCTGGAGATCCAAACCACACAATGGCATTTAGCATGGCCATTACTGCAGGCAGACCCGCAGTGCTTGAAATGACTTTCTACTAGACCAACAGTGAAGGGAAACTATGAGCTATCTAAGCTTGAAGGAATTGGACAGAAAATGAGAAAATCAAGGAAAAATGAGATCAACAATGGTGTGTATTGTCTCCTTGGTGCAAATGCTTACTTATATTGACATTCATAGGAGATGCATGAATTCAGGTGCAGATTTCTGGGGCTAATTCTTCACTCACAAGCTTTTAAATTGTGCATGAGTGAAAATTTACTGGATGGAGACAAAAGTGACCATAAGCTTCCCCCACTAGCTCAGCATATAGGGCAAATATATTCCCTGAGATTTCCTCTGCAGCTCCAGAGTCATCATTGCATTACTGCTCAATCACGAAACATCCCTTTCCCTTTGCAAAAACAAGGCAGGCTATGAACCGTGGAGAAACAAGGACAAAAAAATCAGATATATCTCATTAATGTATTTGTACATACTGAAAGTTTTGTAAGGTATATCACTTCTTGTCCTAAAAAGGGCCTCCAAAATAAACTTGAGAGCTTGTACTGCAAGGTATTTCTCACTGTTTTGATTACAAAGGGAGCACAGAGGCTAGCTCTGTTGTAGATCCATGTTTGGTCAGATTAATATCACAACTTAAAATTATCAAATGTATCTTTTATGAGACTAAGGGCTTTCACCACTTCCAATACCAACTCTGAGCTATAATCACTTAGGTTTTGCCGCCATAAAAGCATGTTACAGCTACATTACTTTTATAATGGGAAACAAATTTTTATTCTTCCACTGTCTTAATACTTAAAAATAACTATAGGTTTTTTTCTAATTTTCAAATGCCCAAAGAAAATAATGATCCAGGAGAGGCAAGGCATGATTAAAATCTCATTTTAAAGGTGACTACTTGGGAATATTATATTACTGAAAACAGGAATAGTTACTGAACAAGAATTAGGTACTGAACTGGAATGAAATCTGCCAAGAAAAACCAGTGATACAGAAAAGGAAATAAATGTAAAAGGAACAATGGCATAGAGAAAGACTACAAAGTGGAGAGGGCAATAAAAAAGGATAGATTAATAGTGGTCTTGTAATGCATTCCTCTCCAACCATTTCTGTCTGTAGTTTTGCATACTTTCCCTGTTTAGGCTTCGGTCCCACAGATAGGTGTGAGAATAAAAGTTGACTCATGATCAGCTCAACAGGAATGCATTTATGTTTACACTTCATTACAGCTTCAGGATCTGAAGAAGTGGGAGTGACCTACTTCTTACTGTTTGTAAATAGTTGAGGTTTGTGAGTGCTGAGACTCAAAGGGAAAATGTGTGTTTACATGGATGGCAAGGATCTAGAGTCAGAACAGCTAATGAAGCTATTGAAATCATAGCAAACTACTTCTTCAGAGACTTATCTAATCTCTAACATTGATTAGAAGGCCTTAATACAGCACATACTATATTCTGCCTGGAATTGCCTCGGATTGTGCTTACAAGCAATTGCCTTCAAAGACAGGAATTTTGGCCAAGTGACTCGAATGCCTCATCCAGTGTTATAATTTTAGGGGTCGAATCACCTACAGTACTTTTACCCTTGTTTTAAAAAGTGCTGAGCACCTGCAATTACCATTGAAGTCAGAAGACTCAGTATTTAGAGGGTCAACACCATATCAAACTGAATTAATGCTAATAAACCGCTTTGTGCAAAACCCAGGAATGCATTTCTTGTGTAGGCAACAAAAGCCATGTTCAGCTGGGGAAGACCTGACCTTCACTGGGTTATCTGTATTCCAATATGTTTTAAACCTTCTATGTGCTTGGGAAAGGAGTTGGAAGTGGGGTGAAGTTGAACTAAACAGACATTTCATAGACATGGCTCACGGACTAAGGGAATGATACTTGTGTGAATATATCAAAAGACAAGAAAGGTGATGGTGTACTGGAAAGTGTGGAACCTGGACACAACATAGACGGTACAGAATACGGTGTGGATACTGTCCTGGTTTCAGCTGAGATAGAGTTAATTTTTTTCCTAGTAGCTGGTACAGTGCTGAGTTTTGATTTTAGTATGGCAATAATGTTGATAACACACTGATGTTTTTAGTTGTTGCCAAGTAGTGTTTATACTGTCAATGACTTTTCAGCTTCTCAGGCCCTGCCAGCGAGGGGGCTGAAGGGGCACAAGAAGCTGGGAGGGAGCAGAGCCAGGACAGCTGACCCAAACCGGCCAAAGGGATATTCCATACCATAGAGTGTCACGCTCAGTATATAAACTGGGGGGAGTTGGCCGGGAGGGGCCGATGGCTGCTCGGGTACTGGCTGGGCATCGGTCAGAGGATGGTGAGCAGTTGTACTGTGCATCACTTCGGGTGGGGTTGAGGGTGGGGTTTTTTTTACCCTTAAGTATTTTTTCTCTTTCTCTTTTTGTTATCTCCCTTTTCATTACAAGTATTATTATTAATGTAGTGATACTGGTATTATATTTTACTCTGTTTCAGTTAGTAAACTGTTCTTATCTCAACCATAGGCTTTACCTTTTTTTTCTGGCTCTCTTCCCCACCCCACTGGGGAGGGGGGAATGAGAGAGCGGCTGCATGGTACTTAGTTACTGGCTGGGGTTAAACCACAAGAATACTGTACCTGCTTAACATGTTGGTGAGCTCTGGCAATTAAATGCAGAAGAAGCTATGTGCTATTCTAAAATCCTAACATTCCTTGTATCAGCTGGCCCATTTACACTTTTTCTGTGTTCTGCCAGAGCTGGGAAAACAGTCCTTCCTTGTCGTGTCGTCTCACCACCTCCAAAATGTTCAACTCAGCAGGCAGGTGATGTAGAGAGAATGAAGAGAGTGGGAGCCCGAGCATGTGTTAACACTGTGTGTAGCTATAGATCTGACACATTCCCTCTGAGAATTTCTCCACTTCCCCACGCTCTTCCCTAGGCACGTAAAATCCACACTGCTTCAACACAGGGAAGTACAGATGAGAAATACAATCATATCCCCGGCCTCATAGCGTCCAGTGAAAGTACTGTCTAGTGAAAGGGCACTCATGAGGCAGAATCCTCCTCTGGCCTCTTACATGTGCTTAGATTTACTTGCCTGCAGTCAGGTTTGTGTCTTCAGGACTAATCAAAAGCATACTTTTTAGTGTAAAAGCTAAGAAATGCATTTGGAAACAAGTAACAAAGTTTCTATTTTTGCCATCAAATTTGCACTGGAAATCATCCCTCTTGAAGTGCTGTACCACCACTTAGCACACAAGAAACATAATCAAAATAAATGGAAGACATTTTATTTGTGAAGCAAGATCGTGTAAACTTGACTGGACTTTTATCTAATGAAAATGTTTCTAAACTCATGCTTCTCTTTGTGTTGTCCCTTCTAGCTGTATCATTGCCACCTTAATCTGGACAGACTTTACCTGTTCATTTAGGTTTCTCTAAAGCTTTAACTACCCCAAAGTCCAGAGTGGTGTATCACAAGTCCGTGTGAGTTTTTCCATTACCCTTTTGTTCAGAGCAGATTCCTTATAAGACCTGATGCCCTCCATGATTCTTGGCTGATGAGGATTTGTACCCTGACATCTTAACTCACCCATTACATGTCCTACCTTTTATATTTTGTACCAGTACTGAGGAAGGTGCAAATTCTCAAAGGTGCATGTGGCCTTCTATCTTACTCTGCTAAGTGAAGCTGGCAGTTCCTATGTATATCACTTCATCTAGTTAAAGTGACCAAGCGCCTGTTACACTGACTTCAAGGATAAGGAAATTACCTCATCTGAATGTATGTCAGCTGTGCTTCCTGATCTCTGAGGAAATACTGAAGAAAATATAAATATGCCTGCAGTGTCTGATGTCAGCCATGATCTGCTCCGGTTTAGGTTTATATATTTCATTTGAATTCACACTGCATTAACCATATATGAAGTGTGCATTATGTGAGGATTTAGGTGTTGCTTATCCTTCCTTTTTTTCTTTAGCACTACAATAATCCAATATTTTATATCACCAGTTTCTCTGCCTTCATTGTGACTGCTCCAAATTCATGCAGATGTGGAAAGCTGAATAGCCAGTACCTGTATCGGCACTGGTGTCTCAGAACACAGACTCAACATTTTGTTAGCCTACAAAATACATCTAAATACTGTTATTAAGCACCCAGTTTTTTACCAGTGTGTCCTGATGCCTGTCTGTTCAAAACAATAAAATTTATCAAGTCACCAGGGTTCAGTAGTCAGCCTACCAATACATGAGATGAGCCAATATGAGACAAGTACATTTCAGGTTGACAGACATTTCCTTTCTCTGACACTGTGGCTCCCAATTCCACTACGCTTCTGCCATACACAGAAAAGTGCTTCTACTCTGGGCATGATTCTCTGAAAGCTGATGAACAACACAGGACTTCCAGCAAACCAAAAATTATGTCCTGGGACTCAAGATATATGTCAACAGACTGGATGGGGCAAGTGTTGAGGTGAAAATGACTCCTGTGTTACTTTCATCACCACTAGGCTGCTTGGTGCACCTCCTGTCCTAGTCGATGACCTAAAACTAGCCCCATGTTGCATTGGCTCATGAATGACCTTCTTCAACCTTGAGGTTGTACAGGAGACAGGCTGACATTGACTCAGTGAAGTCAGAGACCTGTTCTCAGTTCTTCCAAACCTCTGTCCACCCTGCTCACCTGGACAAGAGAGGGGAATGGAGGCTTTCTGTCTCAGAGCCCTTCTCCAGGGCAGCTGAGCCATGGAAACTGGCATTCGTTTATGCACGGGGCATGATTATCTTTTCCAAGGACCAACAGTTAAGCAGAAGTTGAATAATTTTCTGAATACTAGTTAGCTCTTTTTTCCATTTCTGAAGCACATAATTTTTCACCTATGATAATATAGTAAAATACCAATCTTATCCTGAGTTATTTTCTTAAGAAAAAAGGGGCAGAGATAGGAGACATCCGGGTCACCTCATAGAGAGAAGAAAAATAGAAGGAATGAGGGTGTTTTACAATTAGATAAGTGATGTGAAATCATTTCAAGATTATTTTATCAACTTTTTTCCCTCTTTCACAGTCCAAAATAATAATTTCATATTAACTACTTTAATTGTATTTTCCTTTAGAATGAGTGCGCTTAAGCAATACATTTAAAATAAAGCAACAGTGGACAATTAAGTTCTGAGGCAGAGCTGGCTTTATTACTATTGGGAGAATATACTCTGTGTTCATGTTGGTCTACCCAAGTTAATTCTTGAAATTCACCAGTATTTAATTTTCACTAAAAAAAAAGGATGTGGAGAACACTTTTGACTATTTAAACTCTCCCATTTCTATGTGTTTGAACCAGATAGGAGGGCTTCTTACTTGTTTACTTTAAATATTTTTGTATGCCACCAAGTATTAAAAAATAGCTAAAATAAAAAAGAAATATTTTAATGCTGTTTAAACAGAAGACTTTGAGAGAAATAAAACAGCTTGTACTATTTCTTTCAAAAAGGAATCTGAAATTGTCAGGTTTTGTGCTGATTCTGAACAAAGCCAAGTTTTGAAATCATTAAATACAGCATTCCTACTCTTGGCACTGGATTTGTAATGAATTTCTGCTTGATTCTGCTTTCGTTGCTGCTGACCACAGAGGGCTATGTTGACCTGCACCTAATCCCCTTCAGCAAATTATTCCACTGCGGTGTTTCTCCCTTTAACTTGGTAAATTCATGTTCCTGCTCATTACTGTTTAGTTATTCTTTTGGCTGAGCATTACATAGATATTTAGAGAACAAGACTTTTGTAGATTTTTTTCCCCTTTCCAGTCAGATGGTTGCTTTAAAGCAATATGTTTTGATGAAAAACAGGGTTGCTTTTAAGATATGAGTTTCTCTTTTTTTTTTTTTTTCTTTCCCTTAATTTTTGATGGCACCTGGGGTAGGGAGGCCTGTTGCCTGCAAGAAGGAATGTTATATATGTGGTGCTTGTGAGTGAGGCAGCATCACAGGAATGGAATGTGGAAAATTGTCTTGTCTTGCTTTTTCTTTTCTCATTTATTTTTGCTGGTTTATGTACAGCCTTTTCCTTCCCTCACTTTTTTAGTGGGGTTTGTTTTTTTTCTTTCTTTCCTTCTTTCTTTCCGACTTTTTAGAGGAACTTTGAGGAAAGTCAGCTCAATTTATGCTAGCAATTACCCCAGAGGGACAGGAACTAATTGCTCTAATTATTACTTGAGGGTCATATGGGGAGATTTAAAGCCTGAGGCCAGCTATAAAGGAGCAGGCTAAAAATTAGCTTTCTTGAATTTGACAGTCAGTTGATAAATCCTAGTGTTGCAATGTTCTTAACTACTGGGGGAGAACATGATAGAACAGGTGGAGCAAATGGAACATAAATATGTTTATATTTCTAACTACCTGATTTTTCAATAGGACAATAGGCTAGATTAATGAGACATGTTTGCAATAAGATTCTTCTTTGTTTAGAGAAATAAGTTTTAAGAGTAAGACTACCCCACGAGAGCACTGATACACAGAAGACATGAAAGGACCATCACCATAGCAAGATGATAGGGCTCACTTAGGCAAAACCAATTGTAAGATCAGGATGAAACCCGGCAACATGTAGGTAATAAAAGTAACCTGAAAGTCCAAAATAGGAATCAGTAGTTACTGAAGTGACAAGTCAGTCATTCACATAACATATTTGTTAGACTTCAGCAGCCATGTCCAGCACTGAAGTTTTGTTTTGGTGAAGTTTTAATACCTTTAGGTTCTTAAATTTTTCTAAAGTCTTTGTGGAAGAAAAGTCTTTCTAGATGTTGCTATAATATCAATTAAATATGAAAACATGCTTGGAGACTTGTGGCCATTTTAGCATTAATACAAATATAGTCATTACAGACCTGAAATAAGTCATTTGAAGGGCCTTTGTTCACCCTTCAACAGTAAAATTCCAACTGTCTCAAAAAATTAGAAAAACGAAAAAGAAAAAAAAAAAGAAAAAAGGAGGAAAGAAGACCCACAGAAATAAAGCAGGTAAAAACTTGTTTTAGATATTTGTATTTGGACATGATTTTTCTTTCTTGTCTGGACAAGGTCTAAAGATAGGTTTACACCAGTTTTGATTAATAGATTAAAACATATCCTGGATTTCATGCCAGAGTCTTCCCTTGTATTAAGTGACAGAATGAATCCTGACCTGGGAATAGGTTGCGTATGTGAAATGGGAAGGAAAATTTATCTTCCAGATTCTAATCCCTACTGTAAATCTTGCAAGCACAAGCACTCACCAGGGCTTTTTTTTTTTGTATTAAGAGATAAAGAAGACTTAGCTGGTACTAGCAGGTACCAGTAAATGTAGCTTAGTTTGCAGTCACCTTGTTCATTGATAGCTGACTGTAATGGTGGGCAGTGGGCATGAGATTCCAACGGGAAGGCAGATTGCCTATCTTGTCAAGGTTTAGGAAATGAGTGAGAATGTAGTCAAAAGTGTAACAGAAAAGCTGTTATGTAGGTTATGTATAATCACCAGGCTCTGTCAGGTGATGATGTAGGTTGTGCTCAAGCCTTCACCTTACAGAAAATGGTGCTCACACCTTTAATAAGGAGACTTGATTAAAATGCCATAAACACACAGTTCTGTAGGAAAACAGAGCTTAAAGCAGTGGGAAGCATTAGAAGCAGCCAACTGAAGAATACGGGGGTGTTTTCTAAAGGTTAGGAGAAATCACTCCTGAGTAATTCCATCTTTCCCATACACATGGAAAAGATATTTCCACATTTCAGTTGAAACAGGCAAAAAACAAAACAACAACCAAGCAAGACAACATCTGTCAGAAATGCAAGTGACAGGTTCCTGTCAACAAAACATTCTCTGAATTTTCAGGCTTGGAGTCTTGAAGACTGGTGGTGTTTGAAAATAGTCTCACTCAGAGTTTCAGTTTTTTGTTTTCAAGGAGTCATAGAAAACCAGGCAGAAAGGGACATGGCAGAGTCATCTTATCCATTCTCCTCTCCCCCTCAAAAACTAAGAGCTACTCTGTCTACATCAGCCCTGACAGAATCTTGCAAGAGCAGCTGCCACATTGAGGCAGAAGAGTCCCAGCCAGAACTTTGCAGTTCTTAGTAAAACCTACTGAGTCTTAGTCTCCTGCTGTGCTAAGCACAAGAAGCACAAATATTTGCTCCAGGCCTGGCACAACAAGGCACAGAGCAGTGAACGTCCTGTGCCTTTGAAGCAACCCTTGGGGGAGATTTTACTGGCTGTCCCCAGGCTTGCAGAAACAGGCAAGTGTCACCTTAGGCTTTGTGTAAGAAGCTGTGCACAGGAGAAATTCATATGGTCCTTTACAAAGTAGTGGTTGTGGGGTTTTAATGATTTCTAGCATATAACCATCAAATATTCACATAATTAGTATTGTCTTGGTAATGGATAAGCTAGGATGTTCTTGCTTTATATAATTTTTTTCTCTTAAACCCCCATTGTGTGCATAAATATACATAAACACACACACACACACACACAAGTTACTACAAAAACTTTAGTTGAGATCCCCAGAAGCTGAAAAGCATTAAAAAGACCACTGGATGCCTGTGCAAGCTGTTCTTAAAAACCTCTAGTTTCAAAGATCACATTGCCCTCTCAGTCAACTGATGCGACAGACTATCCTTTCTATTACGAAGTCTTCTCTGAAGTCATATTTTTAATAGCAAAATTCACTTTAATAACAAAAGTCAATTTAGTAGCAATAAGAAGTTTCTTGGACCATATTTCCAAAGTACTAATTACCCTTTGTACTACAGCAGTCTGTCTAACCAGTATGTTTCTTTCTGAGTTTTTGTTTCTCTTTTTTTAATGTACCTGTTTTTTCTCCTCCTTTCCTGTTCTTGCATCATATCCATGTTGGCTGCTTATTACAGATTAGATTGTGCCATTTGGACATTGGAAATTATATTAGTGCAAAGTGGGGCCCATCCAGAGGAAGCCCCTACTGAGGCTACACAGTCCAACCCTCCCCACAAATATCATGTAGTTACCGTGGTAAAACATTGTCTGACACCCTATCCTCTTTAATAGAAAAATTTACTTCCTCTAGTACAACTGCATTTTTGGGGTGGATGTTGTCCTCCTCCACTCACAGCTTCCTTTGATTCCTTTTCCAGTGCCAGGACATGGGTAGTGAATGGGCTGCACCATCTTTCTGGGGGCAGGGACGTCTTTTGCAACAGTCTCTGCATGGAGAGAAGAGGACCATACTTCTTTGGTCACAGAACACATAGGTTTTCATGCCCATACTGCCTGTGAAGTTGGTGACCTGTTAGTGAAAGGCAGATGAAGAGGACATCACAGAGGTGTCAGAGATTTCAGGGATCTGATATGTTCCATTTGTCTGAAATGGCAAAGAAGCACGTAAGAACAGCAGATTCAGATAGCTATGGGACATGTGCTGGTTCTCCATAAAGTTGTTTTGTTTGCTAGTCATCTTTTTGTTTGGAAAAATCCCTGGGTGGGCCAAACTCATCCTGGGGTATCTGGTCTTTAATCTTAATAGATCCAACATTTCTCCAGTAGTGTCAAAGATGACACTTCTGGATTCAACAATGGCAAGCGTTAAGCCCTTGGCATCTTACTGTGCTCTGTTACACAGTGGAGACGGATGTGCACCCTCCACTACTATGTCCATAGCTGTGGTAATACTCCCAATAGCCTTTAATACATTCTGAAATGTCAATTGTTAAACTAAATATCAAAATATTAAACATGAAATGAATAATTACACAGGTTCTAGTGCTTTTAACATAACAAGCCCATATCAGCCAACAACCTACCAAGTTAGAAAACATTCAGACACAGGTCATCTCCTTTGCAGACTTAGGTCAAATTTTATTGTTAATCTAGGTAACACAGCCTTGTAGAACGAGTTGTGTGATTCTACCTTTTAACTCCTATATAGCCTTGGAAACAATTTTGTCTTTCCCATGTTCAGCTGGTGTCTGTCCCATTTGTACATACAACAAGCTCTTCAAAGCACTCTTACAACAAAGAACTCTTACAACAAAGTACTCTTACAACAAGTTTCTACAGTGGTTAGAAAAAAGCAGTCTCTGCCTTCCATAGGTATCTCTAGAAGATTCAGGAAAAGTGGGGGATGTACAGCCAAGTCCATGATTTAATGTTAGATGATCTGTGGTTGTATGCTTTCTTTCCACATAACAGTTGGATATCAGAAAGGTGCATGGCCTGCCAAACCTGCTGGAGATGTTCTCTCAGCAGCAAAACTTTTCTCATATGAGTTACAGAGATAGCGACAGGAATTCATAAGCACATCATTCCATCCTTAAGAAAAATATGTTGCGATCACCAGCATAGTGTGACCTGCCACACAGAAAATCCTAGTTGGGCTGAAGGACAGGGTGCACAGTAGCCTCAAAGTTAGTAAATTTCCAGAGAAAATTAAATTGTGTAAGGTTAAGATGGAGAGCCCATAAACACAAAACAATTCTAACACATTCCAGCTGGTCCGAGAATGCAGGCTGAATGCACACAATAACAGGATAATTTTATTTTGAGCTAGGTTTCACTCTAGCCTTTACCACAGATTTATGTGGTCTTGGCATGTATGGTCCTAACTGTACTTTTGACTTCAAAAGGGGATAATGATCAATTATAGGATCCCATACTTCCCTGAGAAGACAGGGACAAGGGTTGGGGGCAAGGTACTGAGCAGTCCTGGCTTCAGCGGCCAGGACCAACAGCAGTTACAAGCACTGTGCTGTGCCTCTGTGGACTGAACCCGTAATACAGAAAAGAGTAGAGAAATAGTCCACAAGCTCATGGATCTTTATTAACATGGAGCTTATGTAAATTGCACATTAAATAGGTTACAATACTTCCACTTGGCAAGAAGAGAGCCAACCATCTGGACTGATGTGATTAGCAGTGTTCATTCTAATATTCTTTGACTAAAAAGCACAGAGTTTTCTGGAAACAGATATACATGAGAAAAAATGGAGGATTTCTTTAAGCTGTATTAATAGTGGAAGTTGTGCTGTGTAATTCCAATTCATTTGGGTAATGAGGTGTACTAATTTTCAGACTCAGTCCAGTTTAGACACACAGCATGCATATGCCCTGTAATAGGAGTGTTTATTAATTATATTTAATTGTCATCGTTTTTCCTAATGATAGTTGTGTTCACCCCTGTTCATTTTGTTTCGAAATGGCGATTAGTGAGAACAGGGAACATGGATGAATAGGCAGCTGGAACTAAGGAACCATGGGTGGCTGCAGCAGAAAAATCGGCCCTCAGCAAGCCAGCCATCAACACAGTCACCCGGGCCATCATGCTCCAGTGGTTGGGAAAGGAAAGCTTGCCCAACCCCATTGCTGCTCTCCAGTGGCAAGCAGGCCAGTCATACACACAAGCTGAGCGCCTTTCATATAAGAATGTCTGCGCCATGAGCACAGGCTTAATTAGAATTTTCCAATTAGCCGATTGCACATTTTTATGGGGTTAACTAGTGGTAACCTCCATATCACTCGTAGCGGGGGCATTAGGGTTTATAGGCCTTAAAAATGCCACCAGTAGGTGGAGAACGAGTGACGTGAATCACGCACACATGAGCACACATGCACTCAATCTTGAGACACTGCTGTAACTTGCAGAGTTGCACTTTATCACTAGAATACCAGTTCCCAAATCCTTTCCAGTTGCAACCTTACATGTGGTTGAAAACTGAGCTCCTGGCTTAGCACCAAAACAGAATTGCTATCATGACTCTTCATGAGGTTGCAGCCTGTATGTTTGGAAAAGCTGTGTTAAAGGGTGATGTAGCCTCCACACGTGCTTATGCCTGTCTGAGGTGGCTGAATATTTAAGTGTTCTTCAGCTTCTCTGAAGGTGCACCATGTATATTATGCCCAAGGTAGTATTTCCAAGTTCAAGACGCCATGAAATTATTGGAACTATACATGTAATATTCTGGCAAGCACCAGGGCCTTAAATTCTGTGTACGTCAGAGGACAGCTGATGAGTACTCCATGCATCCAATACATCTCTTGTCTGTGCATTCATTTGTGTTTTCTTCTATGTTGTGATACAGTGACAAATATCTCCCAACTACATGCGATAAAACTGGGGTAGAGGGAGGCTGTTGTGAAGTCTTTTTATTGCAGCTCTGTCCTTCTTAATGATGGACTTCAACAATTCAGTATATGCATTAATACAATGATGAATAATTTAATGGCACATCAACCTATGGAGCAAAACATTCTTGAAATCCAGCTCATTCTGTTGAACTTTTTTTAAAGTAACAAATATTTTCCTGTCAGAATACCTGACACAGGCCACATTAAGGCTTCTTCTTTTCTGAGCCCTCACAAAGTCACTAGGTATAACTTTATATTTTTTTCACACATGTGTTTATGGCCGAATAGGCTCATTAAAAAGAAGTGCTGTAGTCTACTTTCATTTTGTGTGAGGCTGGGAATTGTTTCCTTTTCCTTCATCCTGTGGCAAAAAGTAGTATCCATTACCATCTTGGACAGCATATTTCTGTGTTGCAACTCATTCCCTTTTTGCTTTCTAAGTGTCTTCTGTGATAGTAGAGAAGGCACTGCATCTTATGGTGCTGAAGCTTTTCTTTATAGGATCTTCTTCCTGAGACAAATTCTTGGGCCTTCCTAGAATGTATGCATATAAAAAATACGTCATATCCAAAGACGAACAAGGAGAACGTGGCAAAGCAGATAGCTACATAATTTTTAGTGAAAAGACATCTTTTACCACAAAGATCTCAAAAGGGTTTTAAAAGAGATGTGTCACTGAAAAGAGAGGGACAGTATCTGTCCCTCTGCATGCTCATCCAGACCTACCAGCCAGGACAAAGGAACACTTATGCCAACATTGCATAATTCCATCTTCCCCTCTAGTTCAACACGTGCACATCTCTTGCCAACCTTTACTAGATACACAGCATTTTTCCACTGTTCTGCAAAAACTGAATCAGAAAGGTGATGGGATGGAGAGAAATGAGCAAATGAATTCTGGCAATTGAAATGTACTCCCATCTTTGTTCCTCAGTCAGCGGCATCCTGTTAACTGTAGTCATGATGACTTGTTTCACATTCCAGTTGGGACGTCTAGTCCCTTTGTTACAGCCTTTTGCTGGAGTCTGAGACCACATGCCTTATCGTATGCAATTGGGAAGCTGTCACATATATCACCCAACAAAAGCACAGTGCCCTGGGAGAGCTCCAGAAACACTGTACACGCATGCTACCAGAAGCCTCCAGCACCTCCTAAAAGAGCAGCCCCACATTTCAGGAAGTAACACATTACAGAATGATTCTTCCATTAAGATTTATGCTTAAAATAGAGGAGCCACAAACTCGTGCATCAGCAGAGTTTTCATCAGCTGATTAAGCATGACAGATGAAGCAGGCTCCTGACCTTTCTGAGGCTGAGGGGGAAAAGGGAAAAAAAAAAAACAAAAGAGAAATGGCCTCTCTTTCACCTCGGTATTCAATTGTGCACTTCCTCAAACAAATAAAAAGACACTTTTGCAGCTGAACAAGAGGCCATGCAGTTAGCCATGGGCCCCTGAAGTTGTTCAATCAAGAAGGAACATGATACTATATGATTTGTCTGTTCATTGCTCCTGGGGTGGGCCATTGCTTCTAAGTGAAGAATAATAGCTGTCAATTACGTTCAGATCACTGTAAGGACCCTGGCATTCTTAGGCAACCTGTTATTAAACTGTTAACTTTCTGATGTCTACCTTATTACTTTAAACATGCATACCAGACTGACTTTAAATATACACACTGCAAATAGAAATAAATCTTCCCTAAAACTGGGTACTTAATTTGCTGAGAGCAATCAAAATCTTTGGATGTATGCACAGCCTTTATCTATCTATTTATTTATTTATTTATAATTTGTGAATGGTTCTGCATGTGTCAGTTGTTTTTAGTGAAGTCATATCACATAACCTACAAAATGTCCATCACGGAAGTTTCCTGGATCTGGACATGTTAAAAAAAATTAAAAGCTAGTGGGTTGAAAACATGGAACAAATACATTTCTTCTATATTTTTTAAAATTTTATTTGTTCTACAGTAGCATTTAAAGAGTTGGATAGAAGCCGGTGCACTTGTATGTAGCATAGCTTATCATTACTGAATTTGCCTTCATTTCTTAGCATAATTTAGTCACAATCCTGTTGTTTAAGCATTGCTGAAGATGCTGAGATTAGATTCTTTTCTACAAGCGATACTCTAGTTCAAGTAGGGATTTATGCAGGGAAGTTCTATGTCCAGAGTTATGAAGTAAGTTACTCTAGATCATTACAGTAATTTCTTCAGAGTTTGTAATACAAAACTCTATGAAAATATGTCTGGTTTGTCTTACACTTACAGAAGCAGTAGTTAATTAGATTTACATATTACTGCAAAGAAAAATACTAATCTACCTTATAGCCTTCCTGGTTTTATAAGTGAAAATTTACTACATGTTTAAAACCAGACATTGCAATCTTTGTTATGCTGCCTTCTTCCTTTCCTGCATGCAGTAGAAGCAATCTAGATACATTGTGCCTGACTTTCATGCAGATTCAAAGCTTTTTAAGGAAGAAAAAGACTGGTGATATATCACGCATTCTGAAATTTTGCATGAAATGAAAATACAAAGATAAAATTATTGTTGCTTAGATTGTAAATACTCACCTGTGTAGGTTTCATAATGCTTCGTGAATTCTGTAGCCTAAATCCAGCTCTCTGAAAGTTTTTGAGTTCACCAGCTTGTTCTTAGACAGGAGCAGCTTCGCTGGTGGAAGTTACCCACCAAATGCCCTGCTCATCATGGAAAAGAGGTAAACCCTCAGAAAGAGAAAAACAGCTCACAGAAAAATTTAACAGAAGGCAGAAACTTTGATTCAAACTTTGAAGTCCTAGGGAACTGGCATAGAATGAAGCAGGAAAGCTATGTGTTCATGCTGGCTCATGAATTACCTTTCACTATTACCCAAATCAATAGTTTTTTTAGTCACAATGTGCTTGTTCAGGGCAGGTATTTGAACATAAATCACTTACCTCAATGTTTCATTTTCTTTCCTTTCTGTTCTCCACCAAAAGATTTTATAAGATCCCTGATCATTCCAAAGGAGATGAAAAATACAGAAATATGTCTGAAGAGTTTTACTAGATGGAAACAGTGCAGCTCTACATTCAGTTTTAGGCAGATGGCAATCTGGAATAGTTCATCTATGTAAAGGCTCCTATCTAAGACAGCTGGATTAGAAGTGGAGTTACTCTGAGACTTTCTGGAGGCAAAGAAAAAAAGAAGTCACCAGCAGAATAGAATACATGCAAGTGACAGTACCTTTCCAGTGCTTACATTGATTGAACATGAAATTAGGCTTGTACGTTCATTAAGGAATACTGTGGTCCCCTTCTCAGGACAACTCAGTCCTCACCCTAGTTCGTAACTCACTTTAGAGAACCAGTGTCAGCTACTATTTGAGTAGTGGGAAAGTAAGCACTTGGCTAGCCAAGTAAATACAATACATTTACTCTTTGCCAAGCAATGTCAAGATCTATTTAAAAATACAATAACTGAGGTAAATATTTTCAGGTGGTTTTTTTATGTGTGCTGGCTTATTCTATTAAGTAGAGTTTTCCAGGCTCTTTCATTTTTAAATGCAATAAATGACTATGAAAGGTCAAAAAGTACACGTAATTTTGGTATTTATCAATCTGTAATTGATAAATAGAATAGGAAGTTTTCATTTGCAGAACATTCACCCTCCTCTCATGGATACAAAATTACAAAACAATGCTCTTTAATTGAATGGAAATTATATAATTTAAAAAATACAAAATACAGTATAACAATATTAATTTACTGAGATATTTAAGTTCAATTTATTGAACTGGATCACCATGTTTTAGTTTGGCCCCATTTAAGAATTCATTGCACTTGGACGGGTGTAGTGGGTTTGCATGGCAAGGTTTTAGTAGCAGGGAGGCCAAAGGGGTGGCTTCTGTGAGAAGCTGCCAGAAGCTTCCCCCATGTCCAACAGAGCCAGCACCAGACGGCTCCGAGAAAGACCCACCACTGACCAAGGACAAGCACATCAGTGACAGTGGTAGCTCCTCTGGGATAGCATATTAGGAAGGGGGAAAAAAGAAATGCTGTGCCAGTGGAAGAGCATAAGACTATGTGAGAGCAACAACTCTGCAGACACCCAGGTCAGTGCAGAAGGAGGGGCAGGAGGTGCTCCAGGTGCCAGAGCAAAGATTCCCCTGCAGCCTGTGGTGAAGCCCATGGTGAGGCAGGCTGTCCCCTTGCAGCCCATGGAAGACCATGGTGGAGCAGATATCCACCTGCAGCCCATGGAGGACCCCATGCCAGAGCAGGTGGATACCCCAAGGAGGCTGTGACCCCGTGGGAAGCCCGCACTGGAGCAGGTTTGCTGGCAGGGCTTGTGACAATGTGGGGGACCCACTCAGAGCAGTCTGTGCCTGAAGGACTGCACCCTGTGGGAGGGACCCACGCTGGAGCAGTTCATGAAGAACTGCAGCCTGTGGGAAGGACTCACATTGGAGTAGTTCATGGGGGACTGTCTCCCGTGGGAGGGACCCCAGGCTGGGGCACAGGAAGAGTGTGAGGAGGAAGAAGCAACAGAAACAATGTGTGATGAACTGCCCACAACCC
Source organism: Falco naumanni (assembly GCF_017639655.2). NCBI lineage: Eukaryota > Metazoa > Chordata > Aves > Falconiformes > Falconidae > Falco > Falco naumanni. The sequence continues at coordinate 27,229,956 of NC_054059.1, forward strand.
CCATTCCCCATCCCCCTGCTCTTTTGGGAGGGGAGGAGGTAGAGAAATTGGGAATTAAGTTAAGCCAGGGAAGAAGGGAGGGGTGGGGGGAAGGTTTTTTTTCTGATTTGATTGGTAATGAATTAAACTAATTTCCCCAAGTCAAGTCTGTTTTGCCCATGACGGTAACTGCTGAGTGATCTCCCTGTCCTTATCTCGACCCGTGAGCCATTTGTTGTATTTTCTCTTCCTTGTCTGGTTGAGGAGGGGAGTGATAATGCAGCTTTGGTGGGCACCTGGCCTGGTTACTGCAGTATCTGGTATTCCTCATGTTCTATTTTCTACCACAAATCTCCAGATATTCCAAGATACCTGAAACAAAACTTTGAGGAGGCAACAAGGGAATATAAACAAAGATAAAATCACCCCAGAATTAAATGCTGCAGTTTTAATTCAGATTGTCTTATCTAAAAATGTTTTGTTAGGTTTCCCTGATAGGAATCCCAAGATTTTTGCAAAGTCAGAATTTCCCCAAGAGAATTGCTGTCTGTGCCATATGTAAATCCGAAGTCAGGGAGACACCCAATAAGAAAGTGAAGTGAATGGCACAGCATTTTACTAACCTCTTAGTCACCTTATTTACAAAAGAAATAGACTGAGCAGTTGTTTTTGAGACTCATATTGTCCAGGGATCCATCCAGGGATGCCTTTTTTTTTTTTTTTTTTCAGTGATCAGAGTTTTTGAGTGTTAGAGGCTTTAGGGTACTCTCATCAAAGCCTGTTGTTTGCAGAGGTCTCAAGTATTGACTGATGTTTTTACAGTCCAGGAAGGACAGAGGTCAGAGTCACAGTTGGAGGCTTAGCCTGATGACAATGCTTTTGTGACGGTGTGGGAATGGGCTGACTAGTAAAAAGAGGACATTGTGTCTTTGTCTATTCTCAACTTTAAAAAAAGTTCTCTTGTAAGGCTGTCTCGGATATGTGTAAAATAAGACAATAATTCATTGTATTGCAAAAATGTGCCTGATCAGAGGCAACTTGAACTCATGGAGACACTTCTGGTGCAGAAATATTCTCCACAGTGTAACTTTGCTCATCCTCATAGCTGTGGCAACCCAAAGGAAAGATTACCTTGCTCCCGTGTTTCTTCAAGGAGACACAGCAAATAGCTACTCATACCTAAAGAAATATTGAAAGACTCTGTGTCCAACTCCACTATAAAACTTCACTCATAAAAACTGATAGTGTTTTAAAACAAGAACTTCCCACTCCAAAAAAAGTATTTCCTACTGCCTTCCCATCAGAGAGATCCCATCCTTTCCTGCTGGGTTACCCAATGAACTTTCCTCACCTGATCTTCAGCATCAGAAAGGAGAGGAATAAAGAATTTCTCATAACAGAACACAGGTGATTACTCTTTGCTTATACTAGTTTATATCTGCACCATTTTGTAAAATCTTATATCCACAGTCTGTTCCAAATTGCTTTTCAGTAGAAATGGAACAGTTTTTCCCTCTTCTCTTCCCCTCGTATCAACTACCAAACAGAGCTGAGCACACTTTCTGTATCATGGGCACCTCCTCATGGGCGATGACCTTTCTTGTTGCTCTTTGCAGCTCAAGAATCTCCTGCATTATCAACATGAAAGGATGTTTAAGGCCCAGAACCTGGAAAATTTGTTTTGTCCCCTGTTCAACTGCAGACTTCCTATGTGACATTAGGCAAGCCATGGAGTCTTTCTTTGCTCCAGTTTCCCATCTATGAAAAGATATAGTTGTACCTGCTCTTCTCAGTGGCTTTAAATATTGTGAGGCACTCAGGTGCTGCAGCAACAGGGGATACACCAACCCCTAACCCATACTTTTAGGAAGACAGTCAGTCCGCCATTTTGGCCAAGTAGACTAGACATTCTCGCCATCCATCAACAGAGTCAGAATAGGAGAAAATAGAGTCAGCTGGTGCATGAGGCTCTTCAGTGGTGCTGGAAATCAGCAAACAGCTACATCACACATGTCTGTTTCAGATAGACTTCAGGAAACCATTTTACAACCAGTCAAAGCAAGTTATCTAGTCAATAAGCCTTTGTATTCATGATTATTTCTACTAGGAAGCTACAGATATATAGAATTAATCCAAAGGAAGGGGTGTTTATCCCATCAGAATTCTCTGCTTAACATCTATTCAATCTCAGGGAGAAAAAAGTAATCATTGCGTTGCCTGCCATGTACAAAAGCAGGAGAGTTTGAATGCAAACAAGAGCATTCGTTATCAGTTAACAAATGTAATTATTTGCTGTTCGTCACTCTTCTGCTTCTCATGGAATTTTCAGGCATATGATGAGAGAGTCAAAACGACTCCAGAAACTTTAGCGATCTGTCACACACTGCAAGTGTGAACAGTCAAAATGATCAACATTTGAACATGCCATGTGATAGTAATTGACACAACAAGGAAAGCTTTTACCCATTCTAAATAATTAAGAATAATCAATATATTGGTAGGACTGATTCACTGCTGATTCACAGACAAGGAAAAAAGCCATATTCCTTGAATTATTTATTTATCATGATCAGTTCTGTCATATCAAACTGCAATGCTGCACTACTAGCACTTATAAATGAGCATTGATTTCCATCAAACATTTAGTAAAAGTTTGCAGCAGAGTTAGGCTGCTGACATGTGTTGCTCCAGAAACAAAGCCCAAAGCCTATTTTTCAGACTGCAGTCACAAATCCCATTTTACAGCTGAAACAATGGATCTAGGTATAGAAATAACATACCAAAGAGCAACAGTTTTCAATGCAACATGAGACCAATGTGAATATGCAGCCTATATGCCCATCTTTAATGTTGGATTTTGATTGATTACAAGTTCAGAGAAGATGAATAGCACATTTCATTAAACTGCATGTTAAAATATATATCTAGCCATGCATAATACTGCTATTTGGCAGAATATATTAATTATAAAACACAAGCCTGCCTGTGGTTTCCTTATTTTCAGGTGTTCTGTTTTTCCTCCTTGCTGACCATTTTGACATTTCTCTCAGTTTTCTCCAGATTAAACATCACATGTAATCTCACAAGCAGTGTTTGATATCCTCTAAGTAAACTATCTTTTTTTTTCATAGATACATCACTGACTAAACAATTTGTTGTAAAAGTAGTTTCTTTCCTCTCTTCCTTTGCACTATTGTATTCAGTACAATCCATTTCCTAATCACTGTTGTCATTTATCTCTTCGTTTTACCTTGTCACCTACTTAATTCCACTAGAGGCATTTCTAACATCTCTGTCTAATAATCTCCACTAACAATGCAGAACACTATTAGCATAATAAGCATTTCCCATCTGCACAAATGAGACTCCTTCTCATCAGTCTGAAAACTAACTACTGTACATAAAAATAGCCAGGAATCATTAGAATTAAAGAGAGAACACATTCCCCTGCAAACAAGCTTCTTCCCTCTCTCCTCCTGGTGGTAACAACTTCAACTGTCCTTGTAATAGTGAAGTATGCAAGTCCAGGATTGAGCACAAGGTCCCAGGCATCCATACTGTTTAATGCTATTATGATCCCTCACACAGTTTTGAACTAGGACAAACTGCCGACATTGTCCAAAATCCTTTTAGGAGTTTAGCACAAACCACAGGCTCATCTTAGTGAGGAGTGTAAAAGACCACACCGTTCTATGGGTGAACACAGTCTGGCCCCTGAATACAACCCAAACCCTACAGAGCTGAAAGGAGACTTGCCAGAGAACATACTTGGACTTTGGACCTAGCCTCCCTTATGCATGGATACCTGCAAAGATGAGTGATGTTTGAATAAAATGAAATGGCATATTTCTGTGCTTATCATCTTTAGAAGGTTCTCTATCAAATGCAGAGGCATAGGTGTTGGCAGACCCTTATATTTGTGTCCTCTAAATTAATTCCATCCTTCCAGTGTCAGACTCAGGTGACAGCCATTAGCCATCATTGGTCCCATCTTGCCCCATATTTACCCAAGCGTTTAATTGGGCTAAGTTCTTGATCTGCATAGTTATTTCTTCAGTCAGTATTGCAATGGATCGCTTTACTTGCATTGTTTGGGGAAGGCACAGCTTGTTCAAGGAGATGCCTGGCAACCTCAAAACATGGCCAAGGAAACCTACTCTGTTTGACCATAGGCCTCTACAGTTTCAACAGCATCACACAGAAATCAAGAGAAAGTTCCGGTGACTAAGTAACTAGAAACACAAACTGGCCCCTTAATAATGCCAATGAAGTCATGCCTGTGCAAAAGGGATGCTTGTGTAATACAGTCTCCATTTTTTCAATGCAAGACAGCTTTCGCTCCTGAAAACTTTTGCTCAGATTAAGCATAAAAACAGGTTTCTAGCCATAGCCAATAACTGAAGAAAATTTCAGAATGTCATTGGATTTGGCCAAACCATAGCTTTATCCTTGCCTGCATGACATATTCTACCACATTTGGAGGCCTACCACTTCACTCTAAGTCTCAAAGTATTCTGAGTCTTTCTTTGCTATCAGGTCTTTGATGAGAAAGATGAAAGGATGGTGCATTTTTGAGTGTAACTGACATAACATCCAGTAAAAAAAAAAAAAAATAGGTTAGGGGAAGGCTATTTTTCATCCTCTAGTTCCTTGATCTGTTTCACTGCATTTCTGCACAAACAGTTTTGCAATGCCTCATTGGAGATGGTGGGAGAGGAAGGTCAGGAATGAGGAGTCAGATTGAGGGGAAAAACAGGGCTACTTCAGGCAACTTCCACTTTAGAAAGCTTTCAAAAACTACATTTCTGGCCTTTAAGGTAGATCCCAGTTCTAGTTTCTAGACCTTCTTCTAGTCTGGAGTTGTTATATAATCTTTCAAGTGTTTGCTATGAGGTGACGTGTATCAATTCTAATTATTTCATTTTACCTCTTGCCCATTACATTTTGCCAGAAAGCACCCACCAAACAAAAAACAGCATTAATCTTTACGGAATAGTGTTATTTTCAGCACATACACTCTAGCATCCAGTTGCAGAAAGTAGCAAGGATTTTTTTTTTTTTTTTTGCTCATCTTTAGTGATTGTGGTGATGCTCTCCCTAAAGAAATAAGTTACTCTGAAGGAAAAGAAACTTTTGCCTCATACTACATCCTGTTTCACCCACACATACAGTTGTCCCTTACGTTTTTCCAGAACACCTAATGGTTTTGCTAGCTTTGCCCAGCCTAAGAAGGAATTAGGAACACAGAAGGATTTCAGAAGTTCTGAAAAGGAAATGCAAAAAAATATTAGAATAATAGAAAGTCACTGAGTAAGCCATGAGCATTTAATTGTGTGTCATTACAGTCTGTCCTTTGTGGCTGCATGCTTGCCTCCCTTTAAGCGCATAGATAAGAGAAAACAGTTTCTTTAAAATTTTGCAGCTGTATTGGTAGTTAAAAACATCACATATGGCTTTTGGTGAGGCTGAGGACCTTGCAGAGGAAATGAGACTGTGGCTTGTAGACTGTTGGAAAGGAATGGCAAGAACTCTTCAGCTTCACTGTCCCTGCAAAGGATCCCTCTGTACAGCTACCTCTTTGCACTGGCTCCTTTCAGACCACCACTGGCCAGACACTAGTGAGTTCTGTGGCACCCTTCAGTGAGAGGTGGAACAAGTGAGATCATTTTGAAGACCTTTAGAATATCTTGCTTGGCCATTTTGAAATGATTGTTTCTGATGGAGATTTTATTTTCTAATTTCAGTTGTACACAAAAGCAGGAAACCTCAGGAAATAAGTAACGTTGTTAGAAAAAGGCTTTGCCTACAGTGCTAGACTAGGACTGTATAATGCAGACAAGCCCTGATGTGTTCATCTGTACTGTTTTTGTCTACTCCCTGGCAAGGACCAGACATATCTGAGGCAAGAGTTTATGCAAAGGTCTACTGGCAGTCAGGGAGAGACCACCCTGCTATGAGGTAGACACCTCAGCCATAGGGATACCATGCCAGTTGACCACAGGACCAAAGAAGAGGCCCTGACCTGTTTTATTTGCTAGCGTTGATGTAGCTAAAAGCCTGCAGATCCCTGACCACATCTGAATTTGTGTCTGAGGCATGACATTAGTGCTTCTGGTGCCTGAGGTGCAGGTAACAGAGATAAACTTGGCTCTGCCAACCCTCTGGCCTGCTTTGCCCACAAGAATCAAATGTCACTCAGCTCAGGAGACATTGCAATTCATGTCATCATGAGAAGCGTCACTACATAAAATATTATGTATGCATATGTATGCAAGTTATGAAGACACTAGAAACCATGATTGTTGATAAATTAGAGGTGTGTCTCATGCCATATATTTTCATACTGAAAGAACAAATTTAAACTAGAAAGACTCTTTAAACAGCAGGTGGAAAACACAAAGATTTAAATCAGGATTTGGATAATGCTAAGCAGCTTTCATCTGCTTTAATTAGAGATATTTTTTTCTTAATCATAAAATTGAATTTATGGAAATCAATTTAAAAGTGTGAATATTTTTTTTAATACTTAGAAAAAAGTAATTTTCTTTTATTTAATGAGAACATTTCCAGGCTATAAAACCTGAAAGAAAATGTATTCATTAGGATGTTCTGACCCACATGTCAGGTTGGAAATACCTGATAAATCTTAATCCTAACCAAAAAAAATGGGGTTAATTAACAAGGATCCATCATTTATTTATTAGTATCAAAATTTTCCAATTTCTAGATCTGTCACCATCAGATTTAAATATAAACACAAAATCTGAATTTTTTCCACATCTAGTTACCTACAACATATGATGAAAAATATTTTTTCTGGAAGATATAAAATAAAGACTACCACACAGCTTGTTGAAATTGTTCTTCAAATCCCATGTCCTTATCAGCTTGTTAACAGACAGATATAAGTGTTTCTTTATTTGAATTTATCTGAAGTCTAAGATACTGAAGAAAATGTTTTGGTTTCTACAGGAACAGTATGTAGAAATATTTCCAGCTTTTAGACACATTATCCTTATAGTGTGTCTGTTGTGTTTGTGCTCATGTACACAAACACACCGAGAGTATATCTGTTAGTCTTATATATGAGACTAGTGAGAGTCCTTGCTATGATAAAGAAACATATTGTGTGTCTGTGTGTGTATGCATGTTTCTGTTGAATTCAGACAATTGTTTTCTTTTTCACTTGTTTTGCTTTTCAAGTACTGAGTTATTTGGATGCTGGGTCAAAGCCCTGCTTGATGTAATAACATTTACTAGTACACAGGCTGGCTGGAAGAGAGACAACTGCTTGGGCAAGTAAAACCAACAGGATACTTTCAAATATTTTAAAGCATTTGTAAAAAACTCTTAATATGCTTTTTCTTTTGTGCCACCCTGATAGAGAGACATGATGAAATTATAAAAATATTCTGAGACTCAGTGGTATAATTCTTCTAAACATATTCTTATTAAATGGCTACTGATAGTGAATATTGTCCCCACCTCTTTCCTCTCTCAGATCCTGTACTGCCTGCCTAACAGAACAACACTGAATGTAGCTAATCTAAAAACACTGAATTTTACTAGAGTAGAATATGAAGCTTTGCATCTTTCACATATAGTAACATACCTTACAGACATGTATCTATAGCTTACATATATAAAAAATGTTTGCATATAGGTATGTATAACTTTAGGTCATCTATTACCATATCATATGGCACGGAGTTAACTTTTCTTTTTTTTTTTTCACTTTGAAAGATCACCAGTCCCAGGATTCTGAATAGCTAGATACACACAACAAATAAATGTCCAAGGACTTCTAAAAAAGCTCTATAAACTAAACTGGGTGATGTGACAAATTTTCTGGATAAATGCAGGATTTAACATGTTGAGTGGTGCCTCACATTTCAACATTATCTCTATAGGCTGCTAATACTTGTTTACATATCAGGGATTTTTTTTTAGTTACATGTGCCTGAAAAGGGAGAATATTTTTATGGCTTTGCACAGTAGACCTCCACCCCCTCATTTACAATCACTGAGATGGAATGTGGAGATACTGACTTCAGTGATACTTGGATCAGGCCCTCAGACTGTAATTGGACACACTGAGATCTCTGCTAAAAAAAGTTCCTTAAGGCAAATGATGCACTTTAGAGGACATGACCTACATACGGCTTATAGGGCTTTTAGGAAAGCAGAATTTTGGATAAGAGAGCTTCTAAGACACATGCCTTTCTTCTTCCTGAACAATGTGAACATTTAATTTTGCCTACACATCTCCTCCTCTTCTACCGCCTGTCAGATAAAAAAAGGCTCACAGATGGTTTTGTGGGGGAGATAAAAGACCCTCTTTTAACCTCTACCCCACCCCCCAAATAACTGCATATCCAATGTGAATTTATCAGAAGACTTATGTGAGTTTCAAAACTTTTGCCAAGTCCACATTTTCTCTTTTACCAAAAATCTAATTTCAGATTTCATTCTTTTAATTAACAGATCACAGATACCACTTTAATTAATTATGCTCTGCCAAATTAAATCAGCTAGATGTGGGTGCTTGCTTTTCTGCTGAGCTCAGTTGGAATTACACTATCAGCACAAATGTTCACTGATGGAGAGGACCTGTCTGCTCTTATGACGAATGCGATCATTCTTTAGAGCATTGTGTTGGGTTTAGCTGATCAGATCTCTTCTAGGCTTACACAAGGGCAAGAAAACTTCCTTAATGAATTCTACAGCTAAGTGCCTAACCCAGCTCTAACTCGAACAACTTTTACCACTGATTTCAACCAAAAGTTAAAACTGATTTCAAGCTCCCCCAAAACCGTATTTCCCATCTACTGTGTGTATGTTGTCCTTCAAGCAAACAGAACAGATGTCAAGTACAAAATTCTGAAGGTGTTCCCTCAAATTTCAGCAATATACGTTACAGTGTCTCACTACACAAGGTACAGAGCTCATCCTTCTCTCAGGACTTTCATCGGTGCATTTTTCTCATATTACCCCAGAGCCAGGCTGATGTGTTTAATTTAATACACAGTAAGTCAGAAGTGCCTTTTTTCATGACCTAATGAAAACATTAATATTTATTTTTGTTCTGTGCTCATTTATCTCACTCCCAACTGTGTGTCTTAGAGTAAGGCTCAAAAATCAGAGACAAAGGGAATCCCACTCTAAGCAAGAATGTCAACAGCTGAAGTAATTCTTGGCTCAGAACAAATTAATTTCAGTTCAGACGGAAGTTCTGCAGTTGAGAACAAGAACAGAACCATAGTATAATAAAAGCAGTTCAGGTTAGAAGCGACCTCTTTAGGTCATCTAGTTCAACCTACTGCTCACAGCAGGACCAGCCAGACCAAAGTGACCAGGGCCTTGTCTAGTTCAGTTTTGAATCTCCAAGGAAAGAAATTTGACAGCCCTTGTATAGAAAGTGGGCTTTCTAGGACCATATGGCTTTTCATGGAACCACAGTGGAAGAATCTAGGACACTGGTGATACCCTTGCTTCCACCTTCTCCTTTTCATATGGCTCATCACAGTCTTCTATGTCATTTGGTATTTTATCCTAAAGGTTACCAGTTTTGTGGCATGCAGAGTGCACCAGATAGATGCTTTATGAAGTCATCTAGACTGTATATCTATTGACTACACTCATGGCAACTAGACCTGATGACCCAGATGGTCTCCTGCAGGTCTCTGTTCCTAGCTGGATCTGTAAATATTAACTGCACAAGTAAACCACTACTTGCATAACTGACAGCTTGTTTTTCATAGTCTACAACAGCATATTTTTGCATGTGAAATTACCTGGTTGTGACAGCATAGGCATGTTTTGCATGCATATTTTATGAGAGTTGCCTTTGAAAGATGGTCTTTGGATAACCTATACAGTCCTCCTGGAAATCCATATAAATGACTTCTGTTCCAAGGGTAAATATATGCAAATTAAATAAAGAGGTCCCACCCTTCCCAGAAAATTTCAGCTTCACACATGTCTATCCAAAAGATGCATTTTGCATATCTGCTTATTAGAGGAACAACACAAAAAATGAAAGGAATGGTACACACCTCCTGTCAGCCTGTTCTTTCCGTAGGCATGCAAGAGAGAGAACAGAAAAGATTGTCCAGTCCTTCACCAGCAATTAAGAGTTGAGAGGATTAGGCCACACCTAATTTGCAGATTTGTTTCCATCCACAGTTCCATTCTCTACTACAAATTATTTAGACTGCTAAAGAACTGAGAAACAGTGTAAAAGAGGAATGTGCAAGAAATTAGGAAAGATAAATTAAGGGGAAATTACAGAGTAAGCACAGTATTTAGCAAGACATATGCCCTGGGCTGCTTAACCTGCTCCCCAGGCCCCCATTTCTACATGACTTTGCAAGCACTGCTGACTGTTTTGTTTTATTGTGGACCATGTAGATAGGAAATGGGAATGGATGGGACACACTACCAGGTAATGGAGGAACTCAGTAGCAAGAGGAAAGCAATAAAAGACAACATACTGTTTCTTACATTCCTTCAGCCCCACACTGAGATTCTTCGTAGTTTCTGAATTTTGTATAAAATATTATGTCAGATTTTCAAAGAAAAGAATTTACTTGCAAGTGAATAAAGGAAATATGACATGACCAGGAACATCCATAAAGACTATTGCATTGCAGACATTCGCTATCTGACAAGGGTCATAGCGCTTCAGCAATATACAAAAAAAGTTGGCTTTGACTCCTTCATGAACAAGTAGGTAGCCAGGAACAAGTCACTCAGGCCTTCCACTCCTCAGTTCTGCACCTGCAAGATAAGAATACCTCACTGAGAGCTGGGGGGGGGGGGGGGGGGGGGGGAGTTGACTACAATGAAAATTCTCTTTTACTTTTTTACAGGGAAAAAAGCAACATATGGTGGAAAAACGTCCTTGACCCTACATAAAAATTGAAAGAACAGGAAAACACTGTCCACATTAAAGATAAAAACTGTGAATAACATTTCTCCCCATCTTTCTACTGCCACACTGAGCATACCTTTCATACCTTTAACAGCCTTGTGGTGACAGGCAAGCCTTACTTTTGCCTGTCCAGGGAGTGGATTCTTGGGCCACTTCCTCAGTGACCTCCATAGGGGCCCTGCTATTCACTGCCTCTCTCAGTGGAAGTGAAAGGGAAAATGAAGTGCAAGGGTAAGACTCTGATAAACCTTTACTTTGGTGTTCAAATAAATTCCCTAGCATGTCTCAGCTGCAGGAAAGTGCTTTCTACAACGAGATACAGGAAAGGAAGGAGAAAGGAAGCACTCTCTTCACACAGATAGCAACCTGCACTTGCACAAGCAGATGACTTGTGAGTACTCCCACTGAGACAGTGCAGATGACTGAGGTTTCCAAAAACCTCCTACCCTGTTTGCATGATGTGGAATCCAATATTATTATGCTAACCAAACTGTTTATGAGCATCCTTCTAATGGTCGTACTCCAGAAGCCTCGACTTGACCTCCTTCATGGCCCAATCCAACACCCACCAAAGTAAATGAAATAAATATCTTTAGACGGGAATGCTAACAGCACTGAAGGTGCAGAGGAGACAAAAAGAGGCTGACTCCCACAACTCTGTGACACTTCCGTGGCAATACTATGTTATATTTAGCATGCTTTGCTATTTCTGTAGTTCCAGGTACTAAGTGCAGTTCCATTTCTATAATTCAAGCTATTAAGTACAATCATAATTTCATGAGCTCTGACCAAGTGGCACTTGTTCAGATACTTTATAAATGTTCATGGTATACCTCAACAACAATGAGTTGAAGCATAGGTTCACATTCAACATAGGAAATATTGCATATAGCACATAACTGTTTAAACATGATTGTGCTCTGCTACAGCTCCTTTAAATGCAGTTTTAACCTCAGATGAATACATGAGTACAACAAAGCAACAGGGAAATCCTCCACTGACATTGTAATTCTGAAGATTTATAAGGAAAACCGTGGGGTAAAACTGTGTAGTTTGGAAGGAAAGCATTATTTAATGGGAAGGAAAAAAACCAGTGGAATCAAGACCTGCATCACTGCAACAGTTTTCCTAACTATATGAATGCCCAGAAAGATATTTAGCATTCTCTCCTTGTTATAACAGGTTAGGCTAGTCTGTTGATTTATAATCTCTGAAATACCTGTTTCTCATTACTTTCTGATTCCTAGTCATTATTAAACTATGAAATCAAGCTGAATTATGAAAAGATGTAGAGACATAAAAATAATCAGTATTCTTTAATGAGGGCTGAAATATTTTTCTCCAATTGTATCCAAAATTAACAAGAAACCTCTAAAAAAGCTATCCTGATTTCTATTTTAGAAAATAAGAAAAAGAAGGGATGTAAAAGACCTCATTTAGTCCAAGATCTTTCTTCAAGGATTTTTGATGGATTTATTATTCCAAGAATAGAAATGCCAGTAGGATTTTCAGAAATCTTTTGTTTCTGACAGAGTTGCAGTATCTTTTATTAATATGTCTCCTGTCTTAAACTATCATCTGCAACTTAAAACACCCAGGATTTAGTTTGTAACATTATGATATTTTCTGAAGGAATTGTGCAATGTGAATTGTTTTATTCTGGGCCCTCAGTACAATGAAGACATGGACACACTTGTGAAATCCAGTGAAGGACAATGAAATGATGAAGGGACTAGACTGTCTGACTGTGCTGTTCAGCCTGGAGAAGAAAACACTCCTGGGAATCTTATCAATATGTGTAAGTACCTGATGGGTGGGGAGTAAGGAAGACAAAGGACTCTCATTGGTGCCCAGTGAAAGGTCAAGAGGGAACAGGCACAAACTGAAAGGCAAGAAATTCCATTTAAACTTAAGCAAAAAAAAATATTTATCTACAGTGATGCTCTTCAAGCAATGGAATAGGCTGACTAGCAAGACTGTGGAGTCTCCATCCTTGGAGATACTGAAAATTCAGCTGGGCAAAGCCCTGAGCAACCTGTCCTAGCTGACCTTGTGTTGAGCAGAGGTGTTATACTTGGCACTCTCCAGACATCACTTCTAACCCTCTGTGAAAATCTAGAGTCTGTAGACTGAAAGGTCTGAAGATATTTCAGTCACATTTTTTACTTCCATAAGGCTGATGAGACAGAAATTTGACTACTGTGGAAATCACAAAATGGTTGAGGTTAGAAGAGGCCTCTGGAGGTCGTCTGGTCCAACACCCTTTTTCAAGCAGGGCCACCTAGAGCTGCTTGCCCAGAACCATGTCCAGATGACTTGAATATCTCTAAGGAGGAAGACTCTACAACCTCTGTGGACAACCTGCACTAGTGCTCAGTCACCCTTACAGTAATTCCAATGTTCAGAAGGCACCTCCTGGTAGTTTCACTTTGTGACTGTTGCCTCTGGTCCTATCACTGAGCACCACTGAAAAGAGCCTGGCTCCATCCTCTTTGCACCCTCCCTTCAGATATTTTCATGCATTGATGAGATCTCCCTGAGATCCTCTAGTCCCTTCATCATCTTTGTGGCACTTCATCAGACTCTTTCCAGCATGTCCATGTTTCCCTTGTACTGAGGAGCCCAGATGTGGATGCGGTGCTCCAGGTGTGGCCTCACCAGAAATGAATAAAGGGGATCACTCACCTCCCTCAACCTGCTGGCAACACTCCTCCTAAGGCAACATGCAGGCATGAAACTGCAAAACCCGTGTTCGATTTTGGTTCATGTTCAGCTTGGTGCCCACCATAACTCCCAGGTCATTTTCTGCTATGCTGCTTTCCAGCAGGTTGGCCCCCAGCACATACAAGCACATGGGGTTACCTCTCCCCAGTTGCAGGACTTTACACTTCTTGCTGAACTTCATGAGGCTCCTGTTAGCCCTTTACTCAATGCGGTATTTTCTGCTGGAGGTACCTCCAAAAACAACTAAAAGAGATTGTGATTCATTATGATTAAGATTAATCAAACCCTCCATTTATATACAAAAGTTTTGTTGGGGAAATACAAACTCTTCTGTAGAAAAAGTATATGTGAACAGGTAAATGGAGGGAAGAGATCCAATTTTTCTTTTTCATACACAGACAAATAAAATTAGGAAACATTTATTGAACCTAAAATGCATCAGTTTCTTAATGACATCCCAGATGTCACTAAATAAATTTACATTAATATAAAGCAGAAATTATAAATAAATATTAAAGGCCACATCAGATAAGAATTCATATCCAGCCTCCAACACAACCATGGACAAGATAGTCCCAAAAGCAGTTATCCACAATTTATGAAGTCTGACTTCTGGTGTTCCTCTCCCGTATAGATTATCTACTTGTATTAGATAAGCTTTTTAGCTCTTCTTTCTTTGTCCTTTTTCAGATTGCCTATTTTCATGAGCCGTGCAAGAATATAATGTCCTTGAAACCACTATTTCTCAGTCAAACATGATGTAAAAGTAATAATATGTTCAAATGTTAATGTACAATATATAGACACAATTAAAACACATTAAGAACCACAGGGCAACAGTGTGTATAATACTTTCCCAGAAAGTACTACAGAGGTAAATAAAACACTCTTGCTTTCTAATTCAAGCTGACACTGCAAAAACTAGTTCTGTCTGTAATCTGTTGCAGCAATGATGTAAGCCAAGTGACACTAAACATGCTTTAGCTGTAAGTAGTTGTATTTCATACTACTACAGCTAACTTAGGGAAATCCACCACATTGATTTAATCATGCTAATAAAGCATCTGGGCGATGCTGACATAAATACAGTCCTTGTTCATGGTGAAGGTTTACTTAGAATGGTTGAAAATATAGCTTTCCCTGATTGCTGATTTTTAGAAAAAGCAAAAATATCTGTGGCAATGACTAATGTTCATTCCCCTTCTGCTTGGTCAGAATACAAATGAGCTGACCTACCAGGCAAGAAAGATATGCATGTTTATCCTGACTTCTGCCTGTAAAGGTATTAGATGAAAGATGTCCCATATTTAAACAATCACATACTGCAGGACTTCCAAATTATGACATTTGTTAGTAGCAATTAATATTGGGATCATCTGCTTCCTGACAATCTCTGGCAGTTTGTTAGGGATTTTTGGTATTAATATATATTTTAAAGGTTGAAAAGTCATGCAATAGATGCACATTTGATAGATGTGTGGATATATATCTTAAAAATGAGTGAAAAATCCTAGCAAATTGAGAATGTACAAAAAAAGCAGAACAAAGGAAACAGCATCTCTTACTGTGTTCTCTACTTTTTCCATCTTTATTCATTCCTACTTGGTTTTCCAGATCTGGTTCATAATTTGCCAGAAAGAGATTGTACCACTAGTTTGTGTGCTTATAGAGACTTAGAAAGGGTGAAGATTTAGACTGCAGGAAGACAAATCACAGACAATTATTCAGAACATATCAGGAACTATGATATGGTTGTAATATGTCTAAAACATAACCAGCTAGTAAAAACAGAATTCTTATTTAATTAAAAAGCATTTCTATGCTTAAATGTCTTAATCCATTTGTGTATGTTATTTGATTATTCTTAGTATCTGTTTCTTTAAATGTGGACAAAAATTGTGTGCCATTTCTAGTAATAAATTTTAAAAGAATAATTATTTAGTCAAAGGAAAACAGACTTCTTATGATATGCCTTCTTGTGATGCAGCTTTGATAGAAAAAAAATCAGACCAAGTGTGAAGAAACAAGACAGCAAACTGGCCTAAGATTTCTCTTCATCTGTGTGTGGTTGAGGGAATTTATAAGGCAGGTAAGACTCTGCTTTGGTTTTATAGTGATCAGATTTGCAAGTTGCAAGGCTGTTTAATAGAGAAAGCTAAAAGCACCCCTGTATGGATTTAAATGGAAGTCTCATCTGTTCTACAGAAATACACCTTTCTTACTACTGTGAATTTGATCACCTGCTGTTCTCCAATTAAACTATGAACAAGTAAAAGGAATACAACCTATTTGCATGTGAAATGCAGCATAGTAACAACCAGAGCTTTTTTAAGAAAAGATCAATTTGGGAAGAGCAATGTGTGTCTGTATTGTACAGCAAAGATTCCTTTATTCTTCTGAATTTAGAAAACAAAGTGCTGGGAGCTCTATTTTCTTAATGAAATAATTCTAGGATGATTTGCCACCCACCTGGGACTCTGAGGGGCACAGCAAATGGAAGGTGGAGAAATACTACATGTGATAGAAGCAGCTTAAAAAACTGTTGATGAAAATGACTAGTCCAGAAGTCAGAAAATACGGGTTATATTTTTGGCTTTATTGCCTACTTAGTGTGGAACGAGAAATGGTATTCCATGTCTGTGTCTCAGTTTTATCAGTTAAATAAGGATTTTCTTTGTTTTGCAAGCTACTTCCGTCTACAAGTGCAGGAAGGTCTTAGTTACTGATCTGTTCCAGTGGTTTACAGAGGAGTTGCACTGCTCTTAATACACACCTGCTTTGTTTCACAAGTTAACATTTTACATCCACAGAACTCAGAAAGGTAGAAAGAGCAGCATGGAAATAATATTCTTGTTGTTACAGGAGAGGGAACTAAGCTGCAAGGAAGTGAGGTGCCTGCCAGTAGCCTTCTCATATAGAAGCCGGGCAGTCAAAAATGGCAGCTCGGATCCCCTGGTATCCAATAAATGCCCCGATCCATTAGATCATATCTCTGTCATGTAAAAATAACATAGCTCTAACACAGATTAATGCACAAAGGAGGATTCAGTCTCGTATCAGTCCTGTTTTCTTTTGGATAACGTTATTATCTGGGCTTTCAGTGCTGCAGTTCACAAAATTAAAAACCCTTTAAAAAGCCAGGATATTTGCAACAGGAGTTTAAAGCAGCACAGGAAAGCAGCACATCATTTAAGGTTTTCAAAAAACTGTGGGACCAAGGGAAGCTGTCCGGGCAGCACGGCGGCTGGGGGCTCCCCACGAGGGTCTGTCAGAGCAGGGCCCGGCAGCCAGGGACCACCCACCACCCCAGCCAGGAGCGGGGCAGCCGGGGGGCACCGGGGCCACCCCAGCCATCAGGCACCACCCTGGGGACGGGGACAGGCCAAGGCTGGACGAGGCTGTGGGCCCGGCTCAGTGGGGCCCATGGCGCAGCAGGGCAGGGCTGTAGGGATCTGGACACTGGCCCTGCATACCTGGGGCAGGGGCTGGGGGCTGACATGGCCGGGCGCTGTGGGCAGCAGGGGGACACTCAGGGGGACTGGTCAGGGGCAGTGGGGCTGGCACCTTTGGGCCCGGGCAGAAACACAGGTGCTGCTGTGAGCCCTGCCCCAGCAGCAAGCTGTGCTGAAATGCACAGGTGAGATTTTCCGTATCAGCCCCGTTTATTAGATGCAACCCATTAGTCTCATTTGTATTTTAAACCACTCAGCTCTAGCATTCCGAGTGCAAAGTGCTGTTACGCTTGTTCAGGAATGAGATAACACAAGTCTGTGCTACCTTTTCCCATAGGCTTATGAGATTTTAGTATAACCTTATACTCGCCTCTCTAAAGATTAGAATAAGGAGGTAAAAATGTGTAGTCCTTTCAAGCATCCCTTGAAATAATACAGCCTACAAAATCACAAATTTTTCAGGGTCAAGGCATTTTGTTTCCCAACTGGTCTGCACAGCCAGGGCTGGATTCAGAAGTTTTATGCCAGCACTGTTGCAATGACTACCGCTGAAACAGAAGTAAAGCTGGAAAATTTCAGCCTTGAGAAACAATCCAGTAATGACCACTGATGTCTTGGGGCAGGTAGAAAAGAAGGAATCCCACGGGAATCACAGTACTTACTGGTTTTATGTCCATATGTCCTAGCACACAGGGTTTAGTACGGTTTTCTCTTACTGGTGTAGACACAAGGTCTGATGGTCAGTGGCAGAGGCAGGAGCTGAAACTGTTTGCCCCAGCCAAGTCACACAACACAACCACCCCAGTTCATCTGACAAAGGCCAACCTCCAACAAGTGCTTTTAAACAGGTGTCCCAAATTTGGTGTATATAGCCCACAACTCAAAGACAAGCAGCAACCCTGTGCAGTAGCAAGAGAGAATCAACATTAAATTTGGGAATGAGAGACAGACTGATGGATGTCTGATCCTATGGTCCCTCTACCCTTATTGCCTTCTTCCAGCAGATCTGGAAGATGTGGGTTTTTGTTTAAATACCACCTTAACTGGGGGAGTGGGGGTGGAAGAAACATGTGTAACTGCTGACCACATTCAAGCAGCACATCTTTTATAAGGAGACACTCGAACACTCAAGAACTAAGAAAATGTAGCTTTTTAACTATTCCAGTGATTTACATCCTCACCCACTAAAGTAAATGAGATTTTTTGCCATTGATTTCAAAAGAGTTTTATTAGGTACAAGTGCTTTTGGAGAGTACAGTAATATCATTGTATTTCTAATCACAGGGACAACATACTGCCCTGAAGTATTAGCTTCAGTTACATCTGGTTAAAAATCCTCCAAAAGTCTATTGCCCATCAACAAATTACAGATTTTTCATAAGTCACAATTCAATGTGACATGCCAATTCTGACAAATACAATTCTGAAAGCAAAATTAGCATTTTTAATAGGATAATTCAATTTTTACTTCCAAATTATTTTTTAAGTGATTTGGCCAACTGTGAATGACAATTTGGCTTTTCTTTTCCAGATAAATTTCAAATACTAATTCTGTCTAATTTTTCTGCATTTTCAGAACAGAAAAAATATTACAGATCCAAAGAATTTTGTAGCCTTACATAAGAAAGCCACATTTCAGGCAATTCAAACTATACTACCTTGTGCTTGTGCTGATATAGTACCTATGCTGGATTCTCTCTTGGTGCTTATTTACTACCTTCATAATATAGCTGGATTCCCAGAGTAGTCAGGATTGTGACATTTACAGTGAAATGCAGTTTAAACTGCATACCAGAGATGAAAAACTGACATCCACCATAAATATATTGCAAACCATCCCTGTCTGAATCTGCATTTCTGGGCTTGTTCTGTTGAAAAATGCATGATGTTTGCAGCATTTACCTGACAACTGCATTTATTTTGCTCAGGTGAAGTTAGTTGTGTTTCAGGATCCAAAACCTAGTTAAATATTTTTCCACTCATTATTATATTTGGAACATTTCACTTTTCAGTCAGCTAATAGGATCCTATTGCATAAAAACATAGAATAAAATGGTTTTAGCTTGTTACATTTTCAGGCCAAGAGGTCTTTCTTCTTTTTCAAGGTTTAAATTAATTCTTTGAGGAAAACAGTTACATATTTCTTCAAAGACAAAAAATTAGTTCATAGAACATATCTATCTGTAGGAAACATCCAGGACTGTTACTGTTGCTACTCTGTGGACATACGGAGTATATTTATAGATAAGAGATTAAGCAGTGAGTGAAGATCCTTCCAGGAATTATAGCTATCCTATTCAAAGATTTAAGTAAAATAAACTAATAAATAATTAGCAAACAGTATACTAAATATTAACCTAAATGTTGTCTGTATACTGATGCATAATTAAGCCCTCTGTAAAAACACATATTAGTAGGCAGCTTAGCAATTCCACCTTTAAGAGGCCTTCATCAGTCAAGTCATTCCATACAAACTGTAGCCTTGTTATTTGCAAGCATAACTCAGAGCCATAACCTGAATTATATATAGTTTCATCTTTGGAGAAGGGCTATATAGTATGTCCTCACTCTGTGGAAAAAAAAACAAATGGTTGTTCAGCTGCACACCCAAGCCATAAAGACTTCCAGAAGCAATCAAGAACTTCCCGTATGAGTGGCTATGCCACATACAGACCTTTCTGTTGCCATTGCAGAGTCCAGCTACTACAGTCCTTATCCTACAGTGCATCTTAAAATAAGAGGACTTTTTTTTTTTTTTTCATCTTTGCCATTGACACCAGTCTCTGTGATATTGATCTGGTTTGTGCAATGTCAAGAGGTCTCTTAGCACCAGGCTAAGAGCCATTTTGTTTGGGGAAATGCTATCTTCTCTTCTCTTCAGTCTTCTCATCCCTGCTCCACAGTCCGTGTTTCAGGCCCGCTCAGACTGAGCTGTGGGTTTAAATTCCCAGAGTTAGCCAGAGTTAGCAACGTTAGACCCTTGCTCCACACCTGGGCCTGGGCCTCTGGTAAAAACTGGGCAGTACCACACCACTTTGCTGAGTGAAGCTGTTTGTATAACACAGAGGAATGCTGCCCCAAACTCTTCATTCTCTATGTCCTTTGATAGTTTTTCTAACTTTAAATAAGCTTTTCCTACCAGAGAAACAGTTCTATGTTTTCAAAAGCAAACGGAGAGGGTACACTTCTAATTATAAGACTGCTTGCTTGGTATGCATTTCACTTTTCCTTAAAAATAAATAAATAAATAGACAAACAACTAGCATAATGGCTCATCTGTTAAAGCAGTTCTTTGGCTGGCAGAGTTTTCGGGAAGTTTGTCTGTAGGTGTCCACATCAAACAACATCAAACAGCACCTGTTTTCTCTTTACTCTTTATTCAGACATCCATCCACTCTCTGTAACCTACCTCTTTCCATGCACACAAGCACTTTGCATGCAGAACGCTTTTACGAACATGAATGAACCATGTTCTGCCTGACACCTGCATGTTGCCAAGACATTTTTATTTTTTATTTTTTTTTTTTAACTTGGGCCTTAAAAGTTTAAGTGGTGGAGGGAAATAAAGGAGGCAGGGGGGAAGCAGCTCTATTTTCATTCAATTTTCCAGCTATCTTTTGGACTACATTGCAGATTTGAAGAAGGATTTTTAGCTTTCAGTTATTTCATTCCTGTCCATGTTTTTTTCTGGATGTGACATCATTATTGTACACTGCTTCAACATAAATACACCACAAAAATTACTACCAAACACCAAGATATGCTAACATAAGAAGATGTAAGAATGGCCATTTCAGTTCAGACTGCAGGTCCATCTAGCACAATGATTTGTCACCATCTGCAGCCAATGGAGCCTGGGAAAGAACCGAAGAGGGTAAATGTGGGCTGGTATATTCTCAGCTTTGTTTTATACCTTCCAGTGGCAAGGCATTCAAAGACTTGAAGTAGGAGCTGACATCTTTGTGTTTAAACTGTTCTGATGAGCATTTCTCCCATGAATTTATCTAACTGCTATTTGAACCCAGGCACTTCATATTTACTTCAATTTATTATATATTTCAAAGGTATTCAGTGTAACAGAACTAATGCAACTTTTCAGCAAGTCTAGGAACTTTTCAGTTGACAAATTTTAGGCATGTGCATGCTGACAGAAGACCACTCATGAGAACTCAGTTCCCTGCTCTGGATCACATGCCCATATCATGGCTTAACTCCTGTTTCTGCATCATTCCTTATCCACAGCACTGTCTCACAGTCAGTCATAAAGAAACGGGTCTCCCAAATCCCAGTCAAGCCCCCCCCCCCCCCCGCACTTTAGCACACATACGTCTCTAGCTCGTTGTAATTTCATGCTGGATCAAATCCCTGTGAAATATCATGAGCTGGGCTTGGATCATAGTCTTTCACCACAATACATAAAGATATTGCTTGTGCCACTGGATGAAACACAGCAGTAAGAATACAAGGCAACAGAAACAATATTAATACACACAAGTCATGTATCTGCATACCCTAAGGAAAGCATTAATATACGGGTGCAGTGTTTATATGTGGCAGACCAGAAAAACAAACTACAGGTCATATAAGCAATATTTATATTGGCTGACATAATTAGGATTTGCCTTTTTCAGAAAAATTAGTTTTCCTCTGAGCATCGCAAACATGCTGGATTACCCTGATTTTCTTTTCCTTGAAATCCTAAATATGCCAAACCTGAAATATTTTGACTAGAAAAGGTCTCAAGTCAGTATTGACACTTGCAAAATGTTTGCCTCCTTTATCTCTTAGAATAAGCTTTGTTTGGTTTTGTGGATCCCAGTTTTTGTTTTGGGTTTTTTTTGTTTGTTTTGTTTTTCTTTTTTTGGTTTGTTTTTTTTTGGGGGGGGTGTTGTTTTTTTTTCTTGTGTGTGTGTCATTTCCAATGACTTTCTGCTTATTGCTGAGGCATAATGTTTTCACACTTTTCAGGAAAATAGGAACTGAAGAGCTCTCACAAGCAGCCAGTTGCATTTATTCAGAGGGGTGGCAGGGCACAGGAAGTAGGAGGAAAGTGTGATTCCCAAAATATATTACAGAGAAGATAAAACTATCCTAAATTTTTATAAAAAAATAGGTATTGTGTATTTTTAGGGCATCCAATAATTTTACATGACTCAGCACTATGCACAATGACCTCAACAATACTGTTGGTTGTTACTGAATAACAATACAGTGCTTTTAAGAAAGATAATGGACATATGATAATTACCAACACAATTACACTCACAGCATGGCCAGTGTTCTCCTCCTTCTTTAACAAGCAGATCCTCATCTTCCTTTCAAACAGTACAACTCTTTACTGTAGGCTGCTAGACATGAGGGGCCATACACAAAGGATTTATGGAGAAGCTTTCCAAAGTATTGTAATGGGAGGTAGAAGCCTAATTGCCTCACAGGTGAATGCCTCCAGTATGGATCTAAGCTGCAACATCTTTAAAAGAACTCAATCACTTGTTTTAATGCCATTATGTTTCAAATTTTAAGTGCAGACACTTAAGGAAAAGAATTCCCCGGTTCAGGTCTATATAGTAGCTCTTTATGTTTGAATGACTGACACCTGTTAACTTAATTAGGTAATTAGTTTACTTTGAATTATTAAGGGAAGGATCTGAAATGATAAAAGCTATAACAGAGCTGGAGGGCTTTATTATTTTTTCTCTTTTTTTCTGGTTTAGCTGAAAAGATAAAGAGCAAATGCACAGAAACATATGGTTCTAACCTTCTTGAAGATAGGCCTATGGGGGATTTTTCCAGGTTTGTGAAGTCAGCTCCAGAGTGATGTTATCCATTTTCAAACATTTTCTTTCCCTGCTTAGCATTTTGAGTTTTCACAGACTCCTTATTCTCCCTGGTTCTGATAAGAATCAGTCACTGATCTATTGAAGTATTTCAAGAAAAGATCATTCTATTCGTATTTTCTGTTTGGCCAAAACTGGGACAATAGTGCAGTCCTCATAAGGAGAAGACCTATTCTCATGGGATTTCCTAGCTGATTTTCATAACAAAGAAGTTACTGAAAAAATTTTGTGTTGCCTGAATCAAACCTTTTGAGATTCATCCTCTAGTAGAACCGTTTTGCTTTTAACAAGTTCCCACTGATATGTATGGTGAAGACAGTCTCTGTGCATTAAGAGCAGCTTGCAATACAATGGGTTTTGAGAGACAGTAGCTTCCCAAGCTTTGAAGCACCTGGCATAATAATGGCTGTGCTGATGGATGACCTGATGTGTTACACAGACAAGAGTATAGCCTATCAGCATTATACTGATGGATTCTTTCCAGTACCTAAAGGAGAAGGTTTTGAAAGGAAGACCTATTTCAACTTCAAGAGAAAAACAACAGGGCTGCAGAGCTGTGGGAGAGTGATGTATTGCCACACTATAGCTTCTGCTTCTAGGTATAGCTGTCAGAGCCTGAATGCTTCCTCTGCTCAAGTAAGCATTTTCAAAGGTTAATGAGATGGAAGGCAAGACAACCGGTATTATTACTAGAAGCATGATTATGTTGAGCAGAATAATAAGTTTGGTGAGTTGCTCTGTTGCAGCTCATCAATGTTATATATAAAGATGAAGGAATTGTATGCTATAGGGGATACATCAACATCACTTTCACTTTGGAGAATCAAGAATACAAACCACAAAATTTATGACCAGCAGTAGCATACTGTAGATGGCAGAGAATTGATGCTATTTCAGTTATGTTTCTCAGTAAGCTACAATTATGATGTAAATTGGACAAAACTTCAGACAACATTTCTGAGGATACTGATACCAGTTCCTACTGGGCATCTTGAGAAAAAGCAAGTACAGAAACCTTTGCAGGTGGAGGATGTGATATCCACTAGCTGCAGCATAAACTCCAGGTATCACAGGGCATTTTTCTACACCATCACGTTCAGATGAGCTTACTCTGGCCAGAGCGCAGCTGACTTGACATTTCTGATCTTGTAATCACACAAAAATCTTAGCACTGCCTTGTGCCCAGGTGGTAAGCATTGGTAAAGGCACGTTATACTAGTTTGGACATTAACTATATGGGCAGAGTGTGTCTGTCTGCGTCCATCAATATAAACACATAAATGTCTGTGTTTTTTCTTTGCTGACTTTTTGTTGCACTATCTTAAATTAACCAAATTGCAAAGTGCTTTTATTTCTCTAACTGTAAAAAGGGAAATAATTGTATTTTTACATCTCACAGATACACTGAGAACCTTGATCAGTGCTAAGCTCATGCATGGAGTAATTCAAAAGGTGTAATGTGTTGTTTATTCTCAGAATGAGGCAGCACTGAAATTGTTCCATATCAGCTTTTACACCAAGCTTAAATGATTATGAAAATTTTGACCCTGTAAATACTAGTAAGGGAGAGAAGGTACAGACAACACAAGCTCTTTTGGAAGGGACACAGGAAGGTTTGGGAGATCCCTAGCCACAGAATTTTTCAGAGGATCATGCAGTAGGTAGATAATCACGTTTCTGGGAACCACCTCACTCCTTCTGCTTTCTCAAGTAATTCACTGTTCTAATTAGAACCAACCACAGAGCACTGATAACAAAGAGAAGCCCATATGATGTATGACAGTTATTTAACTTGTCTTGAATCAGACAGGCAGCATTATGTCTCTGGCTGCAGGTGACTGATACAAGAAAACCATGACTAGAGATTGCTGTGTAAGAAAAGTCTGTGTGTGGCAAGGGAAAGGATATGGTAGTACTGTTGTCACAGACCCAGGTGACACCTCTGTGTGTGGCAAGGGAAGGGATATTGTACTACTGTTGTCACAGACCCAGGTGACACCAAGTGCATCAATGTCTTAAAAATTCATTGTAAATTATATACACATCCCTCTAATTTGCACTTCAGAGACTTACTGAGGACAAAAGAAGCTGTGAGCATGACTTTCTGTGTGAAGTACTACATTTTCATATGGTAAGTTTGAAGGGGAAGGATGATCTTTTCTGCTTAGGCTCAAAATAGTACTCACCATGTATTTAACCTAGGAACCTGATAAAAACCAAAATGAGTGATCTGCCTTTTAAAGTCAATAAATAACAACACAGAGAGTGCTTTATTTGCACAGCTTGTAGTTCTATATGGACACATGGGATCATATACAACCAGCTTTCAGTGCAGCGTTTTCCTACCGTGCAGATTACTGGGATTGTGGGCCTAGTAGATTGCCCATCTGCCCTTTTACAAGAGAGGTAGACTCTGGTACTGTTTAAGTGAAGGTCAGAAAGTGGCAAGTAAAGAAGCAGATGCAGTGTTAAAGCCTGGTGTACTAACAAGGGTACAGGCTTGCTTTCATTTATGCCAGATGCGTAATGGCCAGAGAACTGAAAATGTATCCAGAGGCTGACATGACAGAAGGACAACATGAACTGGACATACCAGCTATAACCTTGGAGGCAAGAGGCAGAACGGTATATAGGCATTATGCTGGCAATAGAATTTCTCACAAGGGATCCTCCATTAGATGGTATAGTGGCTTTACGCTCAGATTGCATTGCCAGTGTTAGATATTGCACTAACAGCAGGTGAAGAGCCTGAAACCTTTGTTGAGGGCAAAAGGAGATGTGGAAAAAAAAAAAAAACAAAACAAAAAACAAACTTACCACATAAAATGGGATGTTTTTTCCATAGAATGTTTGAAGTCTGTTTCAGTATTTAGCACCATCACATTTCATACAGCATGTAAGAGCATGGCACACAGTCATGTTCAAGAGATAAATGTTTATCAGCCATGGTTAACTGCAGCATGTGAATCAGCATGAGGTTTTGTCTTGCTTGCTCGCAGTGCATAAGCTCTCCCATAGCTCCACTGAAATGAATAGGAGAATTTTGACAGTGAGTTACCACCCAGAACGGGTAAGCAAATCAGAATCTAGCTTTTAATAATCTAAAAACATAGATTTTGTGTTCTTTAGCAAATCAACAGATCAGCAGGTTTTACACTGGTTTCCTGCCCCATATGTTCTCAGTGAAAATTTTTCCCAACTCTTTCATTCCTTTTTGTTCTCTTTTATTTGGTAGATGTTTCTAAAACTGCAGCTGTCAAACCAGTTCATCAGAACTGGGCACGAAACAATAAAAAGCTTCACATCCCAGGGAGCTTAGTGACAAACAGTGCTTTGGTGAATGCCTTCCTCTTTTCCACAGCCTTCATGGCCAGAAAGTCTTTTGACCTCAGAAGCACTCTCAAAAGGAACATTTATCCAGAGAATGAATGCAGGGGAAAGTTGCTCTGAGCCACTCATCAAGTGATCCATCACCTGGGACCATTTCACTCACATTTGTCTGGAATTCACTGCAGACTTCCAGGAGAACTTTTCAGTAAAAGCCGTATGCTACCATTGATCAGAATCAATCATTTCATTAATGAATATTTGGATTTTAGGGGATGTTTTCTTTTTACACTCACCCAAGTATTTAATTTCTTTTGCTTTAAGCTTCACTTTGGGAAATTAAGGGATAGTTCTGAAAAGCAGCACAGAACTTGTCAAACCAAGAGCTGCAGGGAAGCTCTACTTGCATTCAAACACCCAAACAAGTGGTGACAATTTCAAAAAGTCTCCAACACAGTGGGCTTCATTTCCATGTCTAACATTTGCCACATTCTGCTTTTGAGTTCTTTTCTTCTCTGTTCTTGTTGGATATATCTATACTGGCACTGCAAAGTAAATGTGTACCAAGGACTGTTTTCTGGCCCTGAGGCCAAAGTGCACACACAGGTGTCATTTTATATCACATCATGTTTAGTTCAAAGATTTATTGGGACTTCAGGTGTTTTAGGACAGAGTTGCTGTGTGTTGTACATTCCTCAGTTTAAGGGTCTGAAACAAAGTGAGGACCATGTTATAACCCATCACAGTGAGATGGTTTCATGGCATAAAATGAAGGAAATGTTACATCCCAAGACACATTGGAATAAATTTGAAGACGCACACACCCAGACTGCATAGGTATTGATGGAGGGATGTATAGAATAGAGGGAGACAAACCCAGTCCTTTCCATACTGCCTTTGGGACATAGTTCACAGTACATGCTATCCACCAAACTTAGGAGAACACTAAACCACTGCCCTGCCTACAAACATGCTAGCAAATACCCAGTATGAACAACCAGTAGTCCAGTGCTTAAGCTCATGCTCTGCTCCTACTTCATTTAGCAGCAGAGATATAGTCTGTTTTTCATGTGATGTTTACTGCATGTGATATGGTGTTTTCCGTCTTCATGCTTCCAATCACAGTATTGCAGTCTGTGCTACTTTCCTGTCCTTTAAAACATAAATATTTCCACAAGCATTCCAGCTATGCTGTTCACACCATTCAGTGCCTGTGCTATTTGAACAGCCTTGGGCCTTTTAGCTCTGGAGGCATAATCTGTGAAGCACAGCTTGACAATCATAGGTGTCTTACAGAATTAAAATGTTATATAAAATAAAGCATTGTGTCATGAAAAAGGTTGGTCAATGCTAACACAGCATCTTTGGATCCCTGTCTCTTAACTTGCATTACATACACTAAGAAAAAGAAATATTAGGTTTTGGCCATTAGAATAGTCCCATCTTCTAACTTTGCATCTTACTGAATTCAAAGAAATAGCACAAGCTGAATATTTGGTTAGTAGGTGTGTAGATATAGACCGAAACAGAAACACATGTACATAAAAAGAAACAACAGATTACATTGCTAATGCCTGTGATACCAGTTTTAGGAACAAAGCTAGTGTATGTTTTACTGATATCAAAGATTACATTTTCTTTAGCTGGCTATTAGCGTATTGCTTAAAATATTCCCTTAGAAAGTTCATTTTCAAGGTTTTTTAGCCAAATGAATGTCAAGCGCCATTGGAGAAACATATTGCCTGACACTAATAGGGTTTTAAAAAGAAGCAGACAGTGTTACTAATATCCCTATTCTGGTCTCATAGATAAGGAACCTTTTTAATGCTTTGCTTTGTAGTAAGTGAAATTTCTCATCCTTATTTCAGATAAAATGTCAGTGGTTACTGAAAGCACATCTGAGCTTTCAGTTTAACAATTTTTTAATGGAGTGGGGTGCACTACACACTTGCCAGGATCCAATTTATTTTTAGTAAATCTTAGCCAGCAGCTATGATACCTGTTGTGTTCCTTGCTGACTCAATAGTCTATATACCAGATATGTTGCTTCACTGTAAAGCTGGAAACAAGTACTGAAAAGCTACAGAACTTACTTCTTGCCACCACCAGTCTCTGCTTAAGGTAATTAAGGTCACAGTTCTCAGAACCGAAAACTTGAGTCTGACTTTACGAGTACATTCATTGTACCACATTGTGACATGACCTTGTCTGTTTTATCTGCCATATCAGCTTTTGTCTGAAACAGTAAAAAAGGAAGAACATACAACACATGATCCAAGAAACAAGATCTGAGAGATCCAACAATGTCATCCTGTATGGTTAAATACCAATATTGATCATCAGAGGCTTTTTTGGTGTTTTGGGCTTTTTTTGACATTGTGCTGTCCTCCAGACTTTCATTAATGAATTGATGAACTCTACTCATTTAGTTTGTAAATCGAGCCCTAACAGGACTCCTATTGCCATGCAGAAATCTCTGTCTGTGTGGCACTGATTAGAAAACACAAGCTAAGACAGTACTGAACAAATTCCAAAGTCCTCTAATACTTTGACACAGCATGTAAGACCATTCCCCAGGAGACACCCCAAATTTTCCTTTAGTGTCCACCTACAAATACACTCACTATAACCCTGCAATGCTAAAATAGATGGCCCATTCCCAGACTCCATACCTGTAGTATTCTTAAGCTGTTCTTTTCCAACATAGTCATGTTAGACAACATCCAGGACAACATTCAGGAACAAACACTGCTGACAAAGCTACAGTGACTCTTGTGAAAAAAAACATCAAAAAATCTGTAGAGCCAAGAGCAGATAACTGAAAAATTTGAAAGTTTTTCAGATCACACCTACTTGTCCAGTAATGCCACCAGTCTAACTATGAGAAGCTGGATAAAATATTCCTCAGCACACAAAACAAAGACTTGCTCATTGGAGAGCTCTGGAGGGAGCAGCTTCAATGCCTTTTTTATTGTAATGAAAACTCTTTTTTGTCATTGAAAACACTGAAAAAAAATCTTAAGAGAGGATTCAGGAGGACTCAGATGGAATTCTGAGTTATCATGGCCATGGTCACCCTGAAAACTCACAGTAGTGAATCTATGGCCATGGTCATCAATAACACTCCAATAAATTGTCCTTACACGAGTCCTTGCTTTAACTCTTCAAAAGTTCTTGTAACAGTTTTTTGCTGCTTGGCTGCAGATTATTAAATGTAAATTGTGAACAGCCTTTGAATATTAACAGGCAGAAATATATTCATT
The DNA here is from genome assembly GCF_017639655.2 of Falco naumanni. Classification (NCBI taxonomy): domain Eukaryota; kingdom Metazoa; phylum Chordata; class Aves; order Falconiformes; family Falconidae; genus Falco; species Falco naumanni. The sequence goes on from NC_054059.1 coordinate 27,259,471, forward strand.
CACTGAAGGATGAAGGCTTATTACTCAAGATTATTTTTTGGAAGGAAAGTGCTGAAATGTCACAATTTCAGTTTAAATTCTGAAAACAATTTAGTTCGATCACTGAGACTGTTTTTTGCTTCTTGTTTAGGCACTTTTGAAAACAATGGAAATCAATAAGAGTTTTAAGAACTGACAGTTTTATTATGTTCAATGTCACTGTTGTAACACGTATTTCTTCCATTGCCTTCCATCAGATACTAGGAAGTTCTGTTCTCTAACCTGGTTGATTTATGAAAAGTGTTTACTTACGAAATGTCTTCTTAGTATGTACAAATCTGTACTTAGATAGGGGTGATAAGCCAACAAGATGCCATGTAACTTTACATTGAAAGACTTGAATTTTTATATAAAACAGATATGTTCTCTTCTGTACCTGCACAAGAAGAACTTGCTGAAAGCTGCTAATAAATGCCATATATATTATAGTGGCTCATAGATAATGAAATGTGAGAAAAATTATACAGGTATCAAAATAGTAGAAAGAAGTTTACAAAAAAATGTTGTGCAGCATTTCACTGGCTAGCATTTCCCAGAATTAATCTGAGTACAATTTTATGTTGTATTTCAGATTCAGTTACTCCTAAATATATGTATCAATCCGTATTGCTGACACTGTGCTTCTTTTGGCCTGCCAGCAGATTACATCCTCACCATGGTTTCACCACTGGCAAGAAGCCTAGGAGAGACGTTTGCAGATGGAAAGGGATGGAGAAATTCCCAAATAATCTGTTCCATTCTGGTCAGGCTCTTATACCATGCCCACCACCATTGCATCAGGGACCTTGCTGAGCTGATACATTGAGGCCCTGCTTGCAAAGCACAAGCTCTCAGGTCTGAAATAATGATGGATGAACATTACGTTTTGGTTCAGTTACAGGTCTGGGAAAAATTAAGAACAGCTCTCATTTTATCAGAATGAATTCACCCATCCCTAATATAGAGCTGGCGAGGTATTTTTTTGCAGCATTAGAATACTGTTGCATAAGCATAGTGACTAAATGATAAATGTCTCTAATGGGGATGGAGTAATGGGCTTGAACTACTGTAGACAACTCCACTGGAACTGCTGTTCATCACTCACAGCACTGCTAACTTCAACTTTGTAGTATACTAGCCAGATAGACGGTTTTCTCCACTCCACCTCTCCACTCCATGCTTGCTGAAGTGTTGTTAAAGGGAGTGTTGTCATTAAACAGGGAATCACAGGGACTGGGTCTATATATTAAAGCGCTGCATTAGACCTTACCCCACCACCCTGAACTCTCCGTGCTGACCTAGGCATCTCTTTCTCCAGAGTTTATTGATGTTCTACACTAAAAGTACTTGGGGGAAAAAAACCGCCTTGATTATTGATGATGCAAATATATTTCTTCATTATTAAGTGTATTACAATTAGCATGGGTTTTAACATCTATTCATAATGATAGTTGAAGGCAACTTGCAGCAGAAAAAGGTTTGTAAACTTTCCACTTACCAATTAATTCTTCTATCAAATGTTAAGGAAAAAAAAAAGTGCCTGCCAGCTGTGGCTTTATTGTGTTCTCCCAGAACTAATAATGGGAAAGCTGTGAAAGTTTTTCTTTTTTCACTTTGTGGGGTTTTTTTGTTTTTATTTTTTTTCTTTTTTTTTTTGTGTTAGCCAACAGCAATAACAATAAAACCCACAATCTTTTCTTTCCTACAGATTTTTTTTTTTCAGAAGGTGATCTAAGCAGAAAAGTAGTGTTAGTACTACTAAAACTAGGAGCTTCAGTTTTAAGCTGAAACTTCCTTCCTGCTAAGCACTTCTGAGATATCATGAGCAGTTATTTCCCTGACATGTAGATGCAAAGATAAGGTGAACTGATTTGGACAAGTGACAGTACAGTCCAGAACAAACGCATTTACTCACCTACAGATGCTGTTTTCTGCATCAAACATTGCACACTGAGTCTCACTGTACTCCAGCTATTTGTTGAATTAACCACAGACAAGTTTAAATGAAAGAAAAGCTTCCCCTTGCTTCTTCAATGCCCAGCTGTGTGCTGCAAGAGGCATGTCAATGCCAACAATTTGTTTCTGACTGAGATATCAAAACCTTATTTGAAATCCTTCAGACATGAATGAAACTTCATAAAACTCTAATAGTTTTACTCTACTTAGTGCTCACTAAAGGTCACTATTAAATGGACTCAAACACTGGGCTCTCAGTCCTCTTTTTTTTAGCATCTTATGACTAAACAAAGTTTTTTTACCAATTTCAGTTACATCATTTTCTTCACAGGGTGAATATTATTAAGCCTCTTAATCCTGAATTTTATTTCACCAAAACCTTGAAATGAATTTAGCTGGGGTCCTCCTGGTACAACAAACTGAAAAGGACTACTTTCTTCTCTAGGTAAGCACTTAGGCAAAGAAATAATTAAATTACTTTTTCAGCTTCTTTCACAACTGACAAAATTTCCTCGGTGAAAGCATAATTAGACTGTGCAACTCACTGAGGTGGGATGCCAGCTAGGCCAATTCAAATAAGGATTTATAGAATAACAATGTTCAAGGTTATAATGACTACCGCTAAGAAAAAATAAATGTAGCAACTAGAAAACTTTGTGCTTCACAGTTTGAAATGTACTTTATATCAGGGGATTGGAATGAAACCTTCTTGAGGAAATTATTATCATTCCATGGGGTTTCTAATATACTTTACTGAATTATCTGACACAGGCCACTCTGAGCACCAGGATAATAGGACAGATTTCTAGTCATTAGATGGAAATCTGGCCAAGTATACTAATTCTATGGAAGCAAGTTGTATCACATATGATGTAGATATTTTAGTGACCTATTGTGATGGGGTGGAATGGCAGGTGGTAGCCCATAGCCCACGTTATTTTAATTTATTTTATTACATTTAATTTCTCAGTGTCATATTAAAAATACTAATGCTGAATTATTTTTTTTAGGATTTTTATTCAAAGCTGTTGAGGTTGTAAAGTTCTTTTTGATTAATATAGAAGAATATTGAGATGTGTCTTGCTTGTTGGCAACCCTGATACTTGAAAGACTCCTGAAGATTACCTATTAGTTACCTGCACCCTGTTTTTGACTTCAAATAAAGGTCATTCCAGCTGATTGTGTTCCTGGTATCCCTTGAGAACTCAGCAGTCACAGATTTCACACTTTTTTGAGTATATTGAACACCGCTCTCTAAGTTTTGCATTCATTTCACAGAACTTACGTGTGCTTTATAGCGCAGTGTTGAATAGCATGGGGTTGTCCCTAGAGAAATTAGTCAACAAACAAACCGGAGTCTGACCTCTTACAAGTACCATAGAAATGTATTGATAGGTCAGGAGACAGTATTCAATTTGTAACTTTAGACATCAAAAAAAGGCATTTAGTTGGAATAATGTCTAATTATTCTAGACCACGTAGTAATTATCTTGGTTTCATGACAGTACAATTTCTTCAGCTACTCCCTTGAGAAGTTTGTTGTGTAATTTGCAGCTAAAGTGGCTCTGGTCTGGTCTGGTCTAATGAAGTAAGCTGCAGGGGTCATGAGGCTTTATGGTCATCAGTTTGGTTTTCAACGAGGGTTTTTTTGCCATTGTTTTCCATACAGATCTGGCTCAGAAATGGGACAAGGTTTTGATCAAGTCAATAACACACACACAAGACTGATGATATTTTTATAAGGCTCTTATTCCACAACATTTGCTTTAGGAAACACCACAGCCTCACTGCTGCAGGGATGGATTAGAGTTTCCAAACAAAAACGTACTTCTTATTTCCACCCTGTGACAGCTTGTGCAGCCAGGGAGCTGGTGCAGAGCTGTGCAGCTCACCTGGCCACAAGGCTACAGGCAGCCCCATAGCTGGGGCAGCTTGTACAGCCAAATAACCTGCCCACCAGAGAGGCATATGGCCAGAAGTGGTCTCCCAGGGAAGCCTCCCCTTGCTGTTGAGGCAACTGTGTGAATTGCACTTAATATTCTGTGTCCAAATCTACAAGAGTTAAGCTAGAGTTAAGCTCTTATGAAGCCCCAGAGAATTCCTGTTAAATATATGAAGCTGCTCACTTCAGTCAAGCTCCAATGTTTTCTTCACATGCTCAGAACAGATAGAATGTATTATAGGAATAATTTAAATTATAAACAAAACTATTATTCCTGTATATAGCCCATGGTAAATTGTTTCTAAAGGATTTTGGTTATTCATTTGGTTGGGTATTTCTAAAACATGTTCTAGCATTTAACTTGAAAGAAACTTGCAGTGGTTTCTGTAGTGGAGTTCATCTCTCCTGTCCAGACAGGAGGAAATGGAGGGATATTTGCAAAGAGAACCTTCAACAGATGTCTATCCTCATAAAGGCTTTTACAAAATTTTGTAGAGTGAGGTGAGATGGTGCAAGTTCTTCCCAGGGAATAATCAGTGGGGAATAAAATACAGTAAAAGGAAAAATTCAAGCAAAAAAAAGAAAATAATTAAGGAAGAGACTCCCAGCTGATTTACTGTACCTAGAGAGAAACAAGGGGTATGAATGCAGTGATTTCATGTTTAAAATAAAAATTTAAAAAAAAAACCCCAAATTAGCCTGCATTAGAATTGCTATCAAAGAGAATTTATTAAATAATGAGATAAAAGCTATTATAAAATGCCCTCAAAATGCCTTTCAAGTTGTCTTTTCCTACTCACTTCCCCAAAGGTTAAAAAGTGCCTAATGTTTTCTTTCTGGCCAAACACCTGTCTAATTCCTATTTTAGTTAGTTTTTAATTAGGAGCAGGAACTAATACCTTACTAATTAATTGAGCACACCTTCCTTTTCCAATTCCTCTGCTGCCTCTTCTTCTACAAAGATAACCCACCAAATAGAATTGCTATAGAGCCATGAAATTCCCTAAAATAAGACTATGAAGATAATAAACAGTTGAACACTCAAAAAACTAATATATTCAAATTTATTCACATACTCTTAATTAATCATTAAAATTTTGTTGGAACTGGATAGCTTGGAAAAAATTCATTTAAACAGCACATTTTCATGTGTCTGATAACATAGTTGTTATCTATATCTGCAGATTGCGTATGAATTGCTCGAATGAAAGCAGAAATGGATCTCCTTGTCTTTTAATGTGAACTGTCTTTTGTTCATCTTAGATTGCTCTGTTGATATAAGGGTATGATTTCCATGTGCTTTGCTCTCAAACTATTTGTCTGCAACTCAGCAGACTATATGTTTTCTATCAACTTAATTCCAGTGACCACAAACATTGTATGGTTCATTTCAGTTAGGGAACTACCCTGACCTAGGGAACTACCCTCTGAAGCTTTTCTCCAGCAATCCAATCTCCTGCATCACATTTCTTGACCAGTATTAAATGAAAGACTTGCTGCAAAGAGAGGTGAAAGAGAGCTACAGAAAAAGTATGCTTCATAAACTCTTCAAGAAACAGCTGATCCATGTTTACCATGAAAGTGGTCAGAGGCTGCAGAAGGGAAGAAATGCACTTGTTTTATCTAAACTAGCTTTCCCCTCCCAATGAGCCTCTTATTAGGAAAAAAAGGATGCACTTTCTTCTCGAAGCACTTAGGATCAAGCTTGAAATAGTATTTCTGTATATTTACAAACCAGATGTTCTGTAGCACCATCCCTGAAACACCTCCAAAGCACGATCAACTGTGTTATGTTGCCATGCCCTCAAAATGAATGTTCCAGTGCCATCATATCTCACAATACTGCTTTGAAGAAATAATATCACTTCTGGGAGTTGATGAACACCCAAATAAAATACTCCTGGATTCTGTCACCTTTTGTCATCATCTAGAAACTTTGTCATGCTGTCACAGATAAAATGAATGCACAAAAAATAATATATGAGATGTTTGATAAAAATGGAGTATCTATTATGCCTTTATTGGAATTTACAATTTATTTTTAAACTGAATGACAGAAGTTATCTGTCATTAACCTGTGATTACTCTGTTTTTACAACAGCTTTGGTTTTTATCAGCTACTTTATCCTACTTATTCACTCAGCTTCAACTGTAAATTGGTGAGAACCTGCAGAGGCTTCCAATGCCTTTCTCTCCTTTCTCTGTTCTTCATTATTTGAGAAAATAAAGGAATGAGAGCCTTATGTAGCCACACTGATATCTTTTACTAAATGCTAGCTTTGGCATTAAGCTAATGTACATGGTAATGAGATCCTACATCTAAAAATAGTTTTCTCTTCTGACAGTCACCAAGGCACTGATAGGACTGAGAAATTTCTTCACCATTGATTTTGGATTTGGTCCTTTAATTGGCAGGCCTTCAAGATGAAGATCTGGCATCTACCAGAGCAGCAAATGGAAGAAGAGGATGACTTACCATGTGGGAAGGCTGAAGGCAAAAGAATTAAGACAGTGGTTAATATCCTGCTCTTCAATTCTAAACCAAGATCTGTCATGGGCCAGAGCTGGAGACAGGACATTGAGCCCAATCCAGATGCAGAACTGACCCAATTTAAAGTAGCCAAACTTATGCCATGCTCTTTGGTCTAGATAAGGATATGTTATCATACAGTACTTAATCAACACTTAATTTATTTTAGCCTGAGGGAAAATCTACATGATGGCCATTCATATTTAAATAAAGATAGCACTTTTTCTCCAGCTTTCAATGCCGCAAATGTTAGAATTTTATTAATATGCTGAGAAATGTATTTGCATTATATTCCATAAAGTGATCTCAATCTCTGCTAGTGTGAAAGCAATTTAAAAGCTACTGCTTTATAAAATAGTTTTACAGACTTATTAAAGTAATTAAGTATCTCCATAAGAGAGACAGAATTACTCTTACACTAAACTCTGAAGCACTTTATAGCTGTATTTCTTAACCAGAATAGTGCTTTAAATCAATTATATCCTGTTATAATGATCTTTTTGCTAAAATACATGATTTGGGGCATTTCTGTAAAAGCAATTAATAGTAGCTTTTTAAAACAGACTCCATACATTCTACATACTATATATGTGAATGTGTGAAACATGCCACACCTTTATGAAGCATTTTAAAATCGTTTAATTGCTGCCATAAATCATTTAAATGAATTTTACTCTGTGTAATTACTTTTGATTGGTTCAGTGTGCTGTTTTACTTAATACATCGTGTTTTTCTAATTGGGCAAGGTTTTAATAACAAATTACAGGAGGATGGGTAGTGCAACTAGCAGTTTTAATATATGTGGTGTCCTGAACTCAGTTAATTAATCCAAATAGCAGCGTTTGAAATGGCATCTGGTTGATGCAACTGGAAGTGCTTTTATAATCCTAAAATGCTCTTTAACAAATCTGCTAAGCCTTCTTAAATATGTATTTTTAATTACTGTTATTATTTGAAATAAAACATATTTGGTTAAAGAATTCTATGGTGACTGATATCTTCAGGGCATATTCTCCTTACACTTCTTTTTTTTTTTTAATTTAATTTGGAATTCCTCCTCCTTAAAGAATTTTGCGAAATACTGTGACTTAACTTTCTGTCTTGAGGGAAAAAGCAAGCTTGTGACTACAGTGTCCTTAGAGCAGATCAGGGAACTTGCTGTGACACTGACGGCTGGGATGGTCAGGGATGCTGTTCTACTAGAATTATGCCAGTTCTATTCCTTTTTCAGATTGTCTGTTCTCAAATATTTTCTTCCACAATAATCACTCTCTGCTGAAAGTAGAGAATCAACCGGTGTGTACAGAAGAGAAACCAACGGGGACTGTGATCCTGGAAATCGGTATATTTTTACCATTCTGGTTTAGCAGTTCCAGGTGGACACTTTTCTATGGAATGTCTTCTACTTTGTGGAAAGCGAATTTATCTCAGCATGAAAGATGGGACTTCCAGAATTGTGAAAGCTGACTATGTTAATACCATTTCCACTCAGGATCCTGAACTAAGACCACTCTGCAAGAAATAGACACCAATCCCATTAATTTTGGCTCCTTGATAAAATGGACCCCTGCACACTGGAGAATTAAGAACAGGTCTTTGACCTCCATAAAAGCACAGATGATGGATAAAACAAGGGATTTATGTCCCCTGCAAGTTCCATTTGCATCTCTTTTAGATATGGTAAGATCTGCTTACTGTGGCAAGAGGATGACAACAACACCTTTTTGAAGATTACTCCCAGAGATCAAATGTCACTGCCCCATGGAGCAGGCTTTCTTGCTAGTCCTGGAGATTGTATTTTTCTCAGGAATTAGGATGGTGGGAAGACCTTGGCTTTTGTTGCTTCCTGAGTATTGAACAGGATCATCTGAAATAGGTAACATTTGTGGCTCTAAGACTTATATTCTCATTCTATGTTATTTCTGTTAAATACAGGTAAACCAGTGCCTGTAGTTGAAACAAACTCAGTAAAGCTCTAAGCTACATGTCTCGGGTCCTGCTGGCTGTCCAGCTGGAGCAGGACAGAGCTCAGCTCATATTGGCAAAGCTGTCCAAGAAACAGACACCATACTCAGGATGCAAGAATTAGCCCCAGCATAGCTATGCCGTTCTTCAAATAATTTGTTTTTTAAATCCTGCTTTTTTTTCAAAAAAAGGAAATAAAATTAATAAGAACAGTGTTCAAACTGCAGAAAATTAATTAAAAATAAAATTTAAGAGGTAAAATTGAAATTTGAAGCTCACAGTCCTCTTCCCTGGTCCCAGCTTTAAAATAAGTATGTAGTGCTATTTCAGTTTCAAATTAATTTATTTGAAAACTTGGTAAAACTCCACAGAATATTTCAGACAAAAATCTCTAATTTCAGCAAAAAGATTGCCCCTTTTCAACAGGGAGAAGTGTTGGCCAGAAATCAAGGCAAAAGTCTTTGTCTTATAGCTTTAGCCTTGTTTTCTGATTACTATTTTCTACCCAAGAGTAGACTTTAGATAAATCACTTAGGATTTTAGTAGTATATAAGATGCTGAGTGGAGCTTCAAAAAGCATCTGGGGAAGCATGACTAGGTAGGTACTAAAATAGTTTTAAAATTAGTCCCTATTTTCCCATTGTCTTCAATTATACTTCAGCAGAGTGCTCTAAGGGTAGATGAAATCAAGATCATTACATGTTCACTCACTATCCCAGTGGGTATCACCATCACCATACAGGTGACGTGGTAGTAGGTACCATAAGCACCACATGTGGTGAGGGATCTTGTTCTTAGGCAGACCTCTTCACACCTTGTGGGATTACAGGGTGCTCCTTTAATGCAGGAAGACAGACCCAGTTCCTGAAATTCCAGCTGTTTCTTCACATGCAGCAGCTGCTGTCCCTACTTCTGCATAGCCTTAGGGCACAGAGTGAGAAGCCCTGGGTGGAGCTATATCCTTCCAGTCCATGTCATGATGTTTATTTTTAGATACTAACGATTACCAGAGAGTTTCAGAGTGAGGACGTCTCACTCCACCCGCAACTCTCCCAGGGCCTGGCTATTTGTAACGTTCTCAGAAAAGGCTGTGATCTCATATAACAGGGCTATCCAGAACAGGGACTTCAGTCCAAGTGGAAGTCTTGGCTCAGGATTGTCTGTTTTTCTTAGTTTACAATCAGCTGGTTAGTCTTACTCAACAAAGTTTGTGTGTGTGAGTTGTTAAGACACTTGTTCCTATTTTGTTGCTCTGTATTGTACTTTGTTGTAATAATTACAGGCTAATGTTGTAATTATAGACTTCTTAATTTCTATTTTCATTGCAACAGCTCTGGTGAGTTTTTTTATTTAAAAAGTAGATACAAATTATAATGAAAATAATGTGTAATTCAGGGAAATCTGCAAACAGATCAGTAAAACATCAAGTTAATGGCACAGATGAAAAAGCAACCAGATACTCAATAACTTCTCCAGGAAAGCAGGTAAAAAAAATTCATCTCTTCCCACCAAAGATTTCAATATTTGGACAGCAGCAGATCTCTGCATGTGTGCAAACAGGCAACTCAGCACCTTCAGCTTTCACAAAACTGAAACACTGGGAAGCACCAGGTGGGATCGGGCCCACAATCCCTTTTTCTCATCCTTCCAGGATCCCCTTCTTTGAGGAAATGCAACTCAGTGATGAACGCAGGAGTAGTGAGAAACAAATGAAAGAGCTTCCCTGAATATAAAAGAGATAACATGGGAAACCCAAAGAAAAGATTAACAGCTCCTGCATGTATGTTGCAACCTCCTTTCAGAAAGTATGTGTGTAAGTACTTGGGTTTCTATACTTTGCCACAAGTGCTTGCTCAGTCCACAAGACCTGACTTTATATCTGCCGTAGGCTGCCTGCAGCCATCTGTTTCTATGGATTGTATAGGGAGACAAAATGCATCAGTCCTGAATAGTGGGCCAAACCACTCACATGCCTGAACACAGATGGACTGTATGGGACAAAGTCACTGTGCCAGCCAACCACAGATACACCACCTCCATGCGCCAACCACCAGCCTTTGAGGAATGTGTCTGCACAAGGTGGATCACTAAGTTAACTTTCAACTGTGAGTTACTACTTTCTGTGCAAGGCCATACCAAACCAACTGCTTTTTCAAATCCTATGAGACACGCATTTGAGAATGTATTTGAGAGTATACACTCGATTCAATAGGCTAACCTGAGTGCATTTCTAGTATGTTAAAAGTCTGGAACCTCCAAGCAGGATTTCACCTTCCATATTTGATTAATGTTCATTATTTTATTCTCTGTGCGTTCTTGTCCGATTGTCTTTACCACTACTGAGAATCTTCCATTAAGATTGTAAGTGATGGGACTAACATCTTCTGTATTTGATGGGCTCCTGTTCTATCTGTAGAATGGTTTTCTGCACAGATCACTTAAAGCACGCTATGTCAGTAATCTTCTGCCCTCTCCCATCTTCCATGTTCTGCCTCTTCACGCTCACAAAAAAATGAATACACAAATAGTTTCTCAGCTGAACAGGTCTTCCAATATTCTGTGGGTGTTGACATTCAATACACACTACATCATTTGATTAAAAAAGTATCAACTAAAATAACCAATGTAAATGGTACATTCAAACTATCCATCTGAAAAAGTATTTTCTTAGTAGAAATACTTTGTATGAAACTGATCCTTGCAAGACATGAAAGACTTAAATTACATTCTAAGATGATCTTGCATTAAATCATAAGACTGCAAGTACTTTGCAGACTTAACATATTATTAATGTTATATACAAATATCAGTTCTTCTACCTCAAATATGCAAACAAATCTAGGGTGCCAGAGGCAGCTGTCTCCCAACACGTGATAATACTACATATAGGTTTAGGGAAGAAATTAAAAATAACTGAATTGAAACAGCCCAGGGAATTTAGGTAGGCAGAACGTAATTACCCAAGCTGGAATTTGGCCAAGACGCTGGGGCTAACACTCTTTCTCTTTTGAAAAGTGCCAGGAGATCTTTAATGAGAACAAGTACCCAGGGATCTTTAATGAGAACAAGGTCAGGACCTTCATTTGATATCTCAGCTGAAACACAGCAATCTCAGCAGCATCACACTACCTAACACAAGGCTGGGGTGTAAGTTCAGATCTGACTTAGAAAGAAGAGTGACACCAACAGCATCACTACCACCTTCTTCTTTTGTACCTTGCTCTCCATGGCTTTCTACCACTCCACAGTTTAGCAAAGCACTCTTTGTCAGGTAGAGCAAAATGTAGGAAGACTGGTATTTCTTTTAAAATGTATTTGGCTCAGCCATCATTGTTCTCATTTGGTATTTTCTGCTTGGTAAATCTGTCAATGGGTACTGGCTGACTATGAATGGTAAGCTAACCAAGGACAGTAAAGTGGAGTCTACTCTTGACATGAGAGAACATAATTATGACCAGAAACACAAAAGCATTCTAGTAATTTTAATCACTTGCCTTTATCAGTAAAAAAACTTAAAACAGTTTTGCAATGACAGTTTTATATTGTCAGAAGAGTCTTTTCTATTTAGTGAAACATTTAAATATGCATTTTGTCAGTCCAAACACTGTCTTTCTGACCTCTCCAGTTCCTTGGGGAGAATTTGGCTATTACTGTTGCCATTTCCATGGTTCAGGTATGATATATTATAGTCTGTTTGCATATTGTGATGTAATCATTTTTAGAAGAGCCACAAAAAAAAATCAAAGGAAAGGAAAAAAGCAAGCATAATTTTCAAATGCTGCTGAATTTAAACCCCACATGTTAATAAATAGTCCTGTTTTCAGAGGCACTAAGCATACTCAGACTCTGTTTATTTCAATTTATTCCTACTGATGGCACATGATCACATGCTAAAAATGTGTTTGGCAGGATTAGGCCCCAAGCCGAAACAAACTAATTTAAAGACACTTCAATAATATTCGCAAGGGCAGCAGATATAATCACAGGCAGTTGCTCTCTTCTTTTTCTTCCATTTATTCCTACTAGGTCAACAACGAGCACAGCTGGTCCCAGATGGTCCATGGCTTGCATAGCCAGAGAACGCTGTCCTGGTTTGATTGATCGAGATACAAAAAATTCCAGTGTTACAGGTGGCAAAGTGTGTCCCTACCCTCCAAACACTACAGGTACCACCATAAGAAAGGCTTAACTAATCTTATTAAACTATCCTTTTTCCTACTCTTTTCTGCTCACGATCTACAAGCCTGTGAGCTGGTCCTCAAAATAATACCAAAGAAATGTACCCCTAATGCTTCTGCACCAACAGAAAGTCAGTTTTTCCCAGCTGGACAAGCCACAGTGTCCATACATTCTGTGGAGCTCACAACTGCATATTCTGTTGATGGACTTCATACATTGTAGTATAGTAGCATAACAGGTTGCTTCGACTTGAACTTCTCTCCGTGCCTAGGTAGATCCTAAAGATCCTATTTCTGCCTTATTTAAATTACATGTCATCTTCCTTCAGACTGCTGTTTGTCTGTAGGATCTTGCCTTGTCAAAAAACTACAAAGCAATGAAGAGTTAGGAAATGCAAGTCAGCCACAGCTTGCTTGGCATAACAGGATGACTCTGAGTAACACGCAGCAGGAACACAATTCATGCAGTGTGTATGGTACTCATGCTATACACTTGGTTTGACAGAGGAATCTGGGAGACAATAATTTGTCTCATAGGTCTCATCTGCTATGATATTTGCAATTATTGCCTTTCATCTAACATCTTGATAACAATGACATACCTTCTCCTACCTGGTAAAGAGCAATTAAAAATTGTTTTGAAAATTCAGCACTTCAAAGGCTTCAACATGGAGGGGCTCAAGTGGGATCTACCAGACACAGAAAGTGCTTAGTATGGCAAGGAACCAGAACCTGACATGGGAACAATTGGTCATGGGAGACACCACACCGCCACATTGCCACCTCTTCACCTGACTACAAAAGATGCCACCATATCATGCAAATAGTTGGAGTGGGAAGGAGTTCAGCATCCCTTACCCATCTTTCACCTTGTAAATCTGCCCCAGCATGAGCAAGGTCCTTTGTCCAAAGTCCAGGAGGTGGTTCACTGAACTAAGGTACCTGTCTTGAAATCTATGTGGCTTTATTTGTCTTACCTGGATTTTGAGTCATTAAACTGTGTTCTCTTTTCATCCACACTATATATACACGTGCATATGTCCAGTTTAACAGGGAGGATGTAAATGAACATCTAAATACCTAGATGTTTCAATGTCTGTATATTCACATTATTCAACCTCTTCTTCATGCTGAGTGTGTACCTGAACAGACACTATGTATATTATATGCAGCTCATAACAGCATGAAGCTCTTGGCCAGGACAGCACCCAACTTTAACTGAGAACCTGTCAGTGACTGGACAAGTGCTCGCATACCTGAACTATTACAGCTGACTTCATTAATGTGTCAGACATTCTTATTTGCAAGACAACATCTCTCAGTCAGGCATTTATATTCTCAGCTTGCCCCTGAGTGGGTTAGATAGGCAGATAACAGATTACATATATATCTGTACTTTACAAACACATGTGAAAGTTAAACCTGAAAATTTATTAAGAGTTCTAGTTTGAATAAGCAATGAAAAGCCCAAGGGAGTCAAGAGTAATAGCCAAAATGCCCACTGGAGTAAGGAGATGAAGAAATCTAAAGAGATTATCCTATACCTGTGCAAAAGAGGTAGAAAAAGCATAGTGTTACCTACATGAATCCATCCGTCTCCCCTGAGCTGAGTTACAGCAATTACAGGTAATTGCCTGACCAAGAATATTCAGAACACAGTAAGGTCCTGGGCTACACCAGACCCATGTCCCGCTCAGCAGGACAACGCCTCATCACTGACCAATCCCCCACCTGCTTTTTCAGCAGGGTGATCAGCACAGATCCTGCCTTTCATCTCACTGAGCTGCAATGGTCAAGTGTTCGCCACGATTCCTTTGCTTGTGCCTAGCATCTGTCTCACCTAGGTTTCGGATAGGATCAGGACAACTTAGTTTCCAAGACTAGAGGTGGTAACCCAGCATGGTCAAGATCTCAGAATGTACCAAAGATGTTTAGCCAAAACTAATAAAACTCTAACTTCAGCCTCACTTGCCTCTCTTGGCCACTAACCAGAAAAGCAACAAGAAACTTTCAATCTTCAGCAAACTGGGATGCTGTACAGACAGCAGCACATAGTGCATCCAGCCCTGGCCTTAGTTCAGAGAAGGGATTTACCTGAGTTCACATTCACCTCAATATTGACTTCACCTCATAGGAAGGTCTTAGACAACTTTTGTACAAGCTGACTGACCACAGATAAGAATGAAATGTGTATGGTTTTACCTGCCCTTATATACACAAGATTAGTGATCAACAAACCCCAGAAGTGCTGAGTCTGTTTCAGATAACCCCTAACACATTGGCATAAGTATCTGAAGTTTGCTAATACCTTCTTGCTATAATTTATTGTATCTGCAAAATTAGGCTTGAAGTCCTGTAAGAACAAGGTGCAATAGCCTATTGCTGCGAAAAGATGAGGACAAAGCTAACATTTCAGAACCTTCTAAAAGGTTTAGTTGTGGCAATTGACAAAGGGTTAAAGGAAAAGAGAATTCATATTTTATGAGCATTGCCTCACCCATTCTTTGTTAAGATACTGACTAAGCCTCAGTATGATAGAAAAGAAACTGAAGAGGTCTTTGCTTGGCAGTGGGTCGAGAACAGCTGTGAAAATAAATGATGACTAGAGAGAGAGAGAGAAAATATATGAGGTACCAGTATGCCTTACTGTACTTTTAAATTTATGCTGCAGATGGTGAAGTGTTTTTGAATCTCAGCACTCTGAAATAACTAACCTGGCAGGTGCACACCTGGTGGACTTCTAAGGGGAGAGATCCAACCATTATTATCATAGACGATCCAGTTGTTAAAGCTGAAGAACTGCATGGCTATGCAGGTTTTGGGGTTTGTTTTGTTGGGTTTTTTTTCAGCTGCATGCCAAATCTACATATCAAACCACAGGCAGAGATTAAAGTCTGTGTAAGAATTCATACACACATATAGACATACTTCTGTCCATGTTCACACACAGACTTCATGCAAATATATGTTTGTAAGTATCTGGAGTTAATGGGACATTAGAGCATTCCAAGCATTTTTAATTTTTTTTAAAATTTTTATTTCAATTTTTTTGGTATCATTATCAGAAGTACTGATAAGAGGAAGGAGGCTCTACCTCCAGTTACAAAAAAAAATCAAATAAAAATATCCCTTAACCCATGTGATTCTTTTCAACATCTGCCTCTTCTTTTCTTTCATAGAAAGCATGCATGAATAATCAGACCATAGTGCTGCTGTTAATTGTAAAAATCATTAGTAAACTTCCAGGTGCTGTTTACTATATAACCATTGTAATTTTCTATCCTAAAATCAGCATCTCACCAACATCATTGTCTGCCCTGGGGCATGGGGATTGTGCAGCTTTTACATTGTCAAAGGCAGTTGCAACCCCATTTGCTAGCAATGAAAGAAATGGATCCACACCTGCAGCGTTTGAGGCAATAATTCCTAATATTAGGCAGACCTCATGAGGAGAGGGCTTTTTTGCCAATCCTTTATGATTCAACACTTTACAATCCATTTGAAATCATTTAAATATTCTTTTATTTTGTTACTTCTACCCCATGTTTATTCTTCCCCTCATTTCTCCTTCCTCCTGAAACAGACCTATGAATAAGAGAGAGGCACTATATCATACCATACCTATGCAGCTAAAGAAATCAAAGAATTTAAAACCACTTCGTATTTCAGAGTGTGAATTATTAGACCTATCCAAGAAAAGAGCAGACAGATATTCTACAATACAGTATGACTAAGTACAGATGAAATCCAAATCCCTCTTGGAAATAACACCTGGTTTCTACCCAAAAAAAAAGTTATTTCAAAATCAGAATTTAATCTCAGGGCCAGAACAAACTGTATCTCATAAGCCAAACTACAGATAGCAAGACCTCAGCTGGTTCAAATCAGAATATTTGCCTGGAGTTCTAGAGGGCTGCACCTGTTTACACCTACTTGGGTTCTGCCCTTTCATAGCATACCAGCCTTCCACAAGTCTCTGACCCTCTCAGAACTTCAGAATTGATAGATTTATCTGTGTCTCTAAAATGCCTCCTGAATTATCATCTTCAGTTTCCCCAAGAGACCCTGCTCAGAACAATTCATTCAAAGAGAATTCAAACCATCTCAACCATAATGTGGTTTCTGAGAAACAAATGATGCTGGCTGCCAATTCAGAATTTGCTGGAGATTTAAGAGTGAATTTCATCTTCAGCACTATGTACATAGCATTACTAGGCTAAAATTAATACTAAAACAACAATCACGGTTATTTTTGACATAGCATACTCCTAGCAGGATCAGCTTTGAGTAGCTGTTCCTAAATACAAATTTATGACTTGTAGCATAGACAAAAGGAGAAGAGCAACCTGAACACTTTTAATTAGGTGTAGCATAAAAATAATGTGATTTAGAAAAGCCCTACTTGTGTGAACTGGCTTGGAAGCCAATGAAACTGCTGGGAAGGAATCAAGGTCACAGCACTGTAGCCCAAGGAAAACAGTGGCGACCATGACTTTTATAGTGCTGAGTTTCCCCAAAACCTTTTGGGGCACCTGAGAACCGGTGAATGCAGCCAATCCAAAAGGAAGAGAGACAGAGAAAAGAAAACCAGAGGAGTTTTTCAGCAACAACAAGAGGGAGGAAGGCCAGTAAGAAAAAAATGTATTGTTGGGGCTTCATTCAGCATATTGTGCTTTAAAAACAGCACTGTACAGCAAAGGATTTAAGTATTTATTTAACGGCTAATGTTTCATTAAGATCAAGTCACTGGCACATAAATCATGGAATCATTGAATCATTTAGGTTGGAAATGACCTTTGAGATCATCAAGTCCAACCATTAACCCAGGACTGGCAAGTCCATCACTAAACCATATCCCTAAGCACCACATGTACCTGTTTTTAAACACCTCCAGGGATGGTGATACAACCACCTCCCTGGGCAGCCTGTTCCAATGTTTGACCACCCTTTCAGTGAAGAATTTTTTTCCCGATAGCCAATCTAAACCTCTCCTGGCATAACTTGAGGCTGTCTCCTCTTGCCTTTCCACTTGTTACCTCGGAGAAGAGACGGACACCCACCAGGTAGCTGTAGGAAGCAATAAGGTCCCCCCTGACACACTCTGGAGTTCTTCACTGAACTGCAGCCTAAGCAATACTGACTCAATTAGGAAGTAATTTTAAAAACTCTAAAATATGTAAGTGTCTTTGTAACAGATTGTATTGTCTTCCATAATGAAGAAGGTTCTGCATTTTCATGAAACAAACTATGAATTGTCTGGCAACATTTTCATCACGTGTAGACATTTTCTAAGACATTTGGTCTTGACTTTCAAGAATTCATCTACATAAACTTTCTTCTGATAACAAGAATTGATCATATAAATATGTTCTTTGAAAGTACTTTTTGATTTCTTAGAAAGATTTTTTTATAATATAATATCTAAAGGATACTACTAAAATGCACAAGAGCTAGTGCTGGGGAACAGTCATCCACATCACTAAGAGAAGTATTTCCACACTTGTCAGTGTTAACCTATTTCTACTTTACGAATTTTACTTGTGACCTGAAACCTTCACAGGACACATCAGAAATTCTGACATAAAGTCAGAGGCAATTCAGTGTTTTTAAACAGATTTACATTCTGAATCATGTTAAGGCAAAGACCAAGTATTTGTAAGTATTTTTTCCCTACTTTTATCTTTCACTTAATGGTAAAATGCCTTGAAACATAGGCTGAACACATTAGGGAAGCCCTAAGACCCCTGTGCCTCTGTGAAGGCTTTAACCTGACTTCTTGAACTGTTAGGCTGATTACAAGCACTTTGAAGTAAATGTAAAAAACTTTAATAAACATCAGTAGGTTTGATTCAGACCCATTGGGTCTTCAGAGAACTTTTTTTTTTTTGGAACAGACTGGCTATTGTGCTCTTCACCTTTTAATATTGACTGTCATTTGCATCACTAGAAATTTATTTAAAATGTGCTTTGTAAATAATCTGTTATTTACAATAAGTAACATACAGTATCATTTCCCTCCTTGGCTTCCACATAGCATTGTTCCAGATACTCAACTGGAAGTTTTTAGCAGGTTTAATTTTCATAACTCTATGAAGTTTGTTCCAAGATTTCCAGGTGTGTCTGATCACTGAGTTATTTGTCTTTAAATCTTTCAGGGTGAATTCTTGGTAGGTGCCAACCTTGCATGTGTCTGTTAATTGATGCTCTGTTTTCACCCATGGCAATTGCACTTCATCAGCCTGCCAGACTCTGAAAGCTTGAGCCAAATTAAAAGCCCACTGCTAGAGCTTTACATTTGGTAATTTTAAACCTCTGAATTTAAGGTTGGCAAAATGTTTTCTACTTACCATCTTCAGCCTATATTTTGGAGCAAGAAAATAGATATGGCCTTAGTCACTTGCATATGAGCCATGCAAAAGCAATCTTGGAAATGTACAACTAATTTGTGGAGCTGAGGTGATCTGAAATGTGAACTTGAACAGATCCTGGTGTCAGACATCTTCTTTTATATTCTGATGTATGTTTACAAGTCTTATGGCTTTAAAAGTTTCTTTCCAAAAGTATGCTCCTATCTTTCATTAAAAGGAGCTGAAGGAGTGATATACTACACTTGAAAGAGTTTTGATTTCAGACTAGTTCATGAGGTAGCTTGCTATCTGGGTGAAATCAAATACCACTTTCAGATAGCCCAAATATAAGCAAGTTTATGGCCACATCTGCACCACCCAGCAAAGCTAGCTGCCTTCCTGAGATCCTCTTTTGCTTTAGACCACTTTTGCTATATTGTATTCTGTAGATTTCTGTATAATTATGAAGTTGCCATATCTGAAAGACAGCGATTAGTTTACCTTAATATGCATAGGAAACCATCTCAATCCAAGCCAACACTAGTTGATTTTATTCCTGTGTGGATAAAAGCTCAGGGGAAATGCATACATTTGGTTGTGTCTTCTAGGCTTCATCATTCAGATATTACTTCCCCCGCCAATCTTGGGAAAGGTCATTGTCTGATAGTCTGTGAGGGTGGTACAGGGATATAAATATTACTACTAATAATAAGTTTATGACATGTATTCATCACACATAATTTAAGCAATCATCCAATAAAATCTGTCAGGGCCCTGAGGACACCACCAGCACTGTCCCTGCCCAGCCACTCTGGGACCTTACCCCATCCTGCACATGGTTCAGGACCCCATTGCAGCCCCCCTTAAGGCAATCAGTCCCTACCTCGGTGATGGCGCAGCAGTGCTGGTCTCTAGCCCCATCCCTGTCCCCATCTCCTTTTGCTCCTGGCTGGAGCCCCTGGCTGTGCCCTGGCCCCAGTTCATCACTTGCTATGTTAGGGGTCTCTCACTAGACCCCATTACCAGCCCCATGGGACTCTGCCCGGTGGGTGAGGGCATGGCCAGTGCAGGGTCACCCTCACGTCTGACTCCACAGCCCCAAGGGAGCCTCCAGCCCATGCTGCTCCCTGAAATAACTGTACAATATACAATGGAGATTTAATTTGTGCATTTCATTAGCTGATCCTACAAATACAAAAACACACCTAACTTGCCAAGCAGCTCCACCAAGGATTACACCATTCTGTGGAGAAGAGTTTCTTTGGAAATTAGGCTCTGGTCTCTACATCATTATTTTTTTTCAAGTTATATTTTCAATTCACTGAGAAACTGGTAATGACACACCCTGCAGGCTGAACACGTTTGAAAATGGTTTTATATCAGTTCTAAGACTAAACTGTGTAAGGGACAGAAGAATATTCATTTGTGCACCTTAGAAAAACAGCAATGACCTGATTCATCCCACTTAATGAGACCTGAAGAACATCATTAGGTGTGTGGCAGCATTAGACTCCCCCACAGTTGTTTAAGATAGCTCAAAAAAATTTAATCTCTTTTCAAAGGGACTGGCTTTTGCAGGAGGAAGGCTATATCCCTCCATACCATAACCACTACTGTAACTTCAGCTCACTGCAAAAAGTAGGTGGTGACTCCCAAAGGGCTCTGTTTTGTGGTGATTGCTCCACACTCTGATATTTTTCTCTGAGCACTGCTGTTGTGATTTAACCCCAGCCAGCAACCAAGCACCACGCAGCCGCTTGCTCACTCCCCCCCTACCCAGAAGGATGGGAAGGAGGATCAGAAAGGAATGTAAAACTCAGGGGCTGAGATAAGAACAATTTAATTGATAAAGCAAAAGCCGCGCATGCAAGCAAAGCAAAACAAGGAATTCATTCACCACTCCCCACGGGCAGGCAGGTGTTCGGCCATCCCCAGGAAAGCCGGGCTCCATCACATGTAACGGTTACTCAGGAAGACAAGTGCCATAATGCCAGATGTCCCCCCCTTCCTTATTCTTCCCCCAGTTTATATACTTAGCATGACGTCATATGGTACAGAATATCCCTTTGGCTAGCTTGGGTCACCTGCCTGGCTGTGTCCCCTCCCGATTTCCATTGCCCCTCCAGCCCTCTGGCTGGCAGAGACCAAGAAACTGAGAAGTCCTTGATTTAGTATAAACATCACCCAGCAACAACTAAAAAAATCAGTGTGCTATCAGCATTGTTCTCAGATCAGAGCCAAAGTACAGCACTGTACTAACTACTAAGAAGAAAATTAACTCTATCCCAGCTGAAACCAGGACAACTGCTTAGATGAACTTTCAGCAGAGGCACAGAGAGAGCAGAGAGTTGCCAACTTTCACTCCCTCTTTGGAGATGTGAACCAGAGACTGTCAAATAAGGTAGGAGGAGAGCAATTCAGAAAAAACAGCGGCCAGCAGTATGTGGCTGACCTGTGCAATACCTCTCAGCATGCATGTGTTCTGTTGTAGGCTATAGATTGCAGCTGTAGTCTGTCAGAGGTAACCAAATGCAGTGGCTTTGGCACCCATGGGGATCTCTCCTGTCTCGCATAGGTGCAAGGCTGCTGCAGTGCCATGTCCCCAGGTCCAGCCAGTGGCGAGGCAGCTGGGCACGTATTCCCAGCAGATGCAGTCGTATGGCCAGCCACGTGGATCAGCACAGAGAACAGTGCCTTTAACAACACCCACGCAAGCATACCCTCTACTCAACATGGACAGCACAGAGGCTCAGTCCTATTCCTCCTCTCCAGCTGTAAGGATTGAAATCCATTGGTGGAGCATCTACACACACAGTCTGGATCTCCCAGTAGCTGTTCTTAGACACTCACTGGCACTGGGACCTGTAAGCCCTTTAGGTCAACAGACTCTCGCTCCAGTGGCTGGCACTGAGACCTCTCCTACCCACAACTACTCCAACTCAAAGATTGCTAGCTGTCGCATTCACAGCCTCAGAATACAGTGTGCACCCACACAGAGTGTAGATATAAACAGGATTTAGTAAGGTTATATGATAGATTGTAGAGAGCAGGGAACTCAGACAAGTATATTGACCAGACATCCTTTTACCCTTAACCAGCCTCTTTTATCCCTTTTATCTTCTATTTTCCCATGCTTGTTGGTCTCAAACCAACCTTGATCTTTCTCTTTCCCCATTTTTGGTTGTTCCTCTAACAATCCATAATAAGCCTTGTATTCCACTTGAAACATCCTGTTATGTTTTGAACATATGTTTTGAACATATCAAATTCTTTTCCCTCTACAACCCATAATAAGTCTGTGCTCCTTTAAGTAATGACCCTCTTTAGTTTGCACTGGCTCAGCTCAGCATTTTCTGGTGGGTTTCACATCAGGGACACCGGTCTCACCATTCTCCTTGAATGGTCTCAGGAACAGCTGTCTACATACAGTCAGAGGAGGAATGGCCAAACTAATGGAGGATAAACGTTGGAGATAAGCAAGCCACTGAGCTGCAAGTGATCGAAGGCCAGGAGAATATTAAAAGGAAGTATCATATATACTTGTTTTGTTCTTAAACTCTTCCTTCAACAGCTGCTTTTGGTTACTGTCCTAAACAAGGCACTGAGGAGATGAATCTTCAATCTTCTCTAGGATGGCTGTTCTTACAAGGCACTAGTCCAGCCTTAAGAGCAATGCAGATCTGTCCCCTTCCGACACAAAGGAAAGACTTGGCTGCCATTGTAATGAGCATTCATCTCTGTCATGTCTTTCTCTGCTTTAGTCCTGTTTCATGAGAAAATATCTCAAACGTCTAGCCCAAATAAAATTACAGAATGGCAGGAAGGAGAAAGGTCTCATTTATCACATGAAGATACTGGCAGAAGCAAGGAGGAACAGTGAGTCAGGGGCCAGGTAAGAGGCATAAACTGATGTGGGGAACACTTCCCACGTTGCAGATTTAAGATCAACCAGTAAAAGCTATTCTTTTTTTGTGAGCTAAAATGTAAGATTGGACCTCTAGCACATTATTTGTCATATTTTTTGCAAAGCTTATTTTAGCCTTCTTTTATCTGAGGACAGATCAAGACAATATACAAAACAAGGTAGAGCAGAACAGGGAAGGTGAGTTACTCTGCAGCCCCCAGATCTGTTATCACAAGCTGTTTCTTTATTTAACATCTCCACTGTGCCTTTCTCTGTAAAGCACTATGGTTTTGCTCTGAATTAGAGCTGAACTATTTGCTGTTTAATGCGAGGGGGGTTTTAACAGATTATTTAAGGCACAATTTCTGTTTATGGTCCCAGGGTATATTCTAATCACCTTTGTTTACCTCATATTCCTTTCCTAATTAACTGACAACCTATTAGCATACTTTTTTTTATCCCAGGAGTATTAATTATACATAATTTATATCATAAGCATTTATTCCTTATCAGTCAGCTGAATAAAACATTTACCTGTTTATAGCTACTTGAGGTTAACACTTCTATACAAAAAACTCACCTGAGACTTCCAATCAAATTATCAAATTTTTAATTTTCTGTTACATAATGATACTGTATTAGTCATTGTAGTATTTTATTCCACTCTAGGCTAAACAATCATTTAGTGGAGCACAGTGTTGGCAGCATTAATTAACCAATGATACATGCTCAGTTGAACAATAAGCTGCAAATAATAAAAACACAAGATGAGATAATGTATAGACCTTCTGTGTTAATTGTATGCTGGAAAGCAGCACTAAACCCCGCCCTCAACTGTACACATGTAGCTCAGGGTGAGCTATGCATCTGAGGGCTCTGGCTGACAAGGAAGGACTGAACATTGTCACTCTCAGGCTGCAAAATTCATGGTGTGGATTTTATCTCTGCCCACTATCACTCAGCCATTTCTGAATGCAAACTGTAGAGGAACCAGGTGGAAAAGCGGGCTATTCTATCACCTCAGGAAAATAAGTTGATAAAGATACCATAGTAAGAAGGTTTGCATAAATGCCAAAAAAAAATAAAAAATAAAAAAAATAAAAAAAAAAAAAAAAAAAAAAAGAAGAGAGAGAGAGAGAGAGAGACAGAAGAAAAAAGAAAATGCAGACAGTCCACAGGTGAAGTAAGCTCGATAGTCTTAACTTCAAAATTGTGTTCTTACAGGACTGGAGTCAATCAGTTTATCCATGCCTTGGTTGTCCTGTTTGCCTTTTTTTATTATTTTTTTTTCCTCTCACCCTTCATCCTGTTATTTTCTTTTAACTGTTTGGGTTGAGGTTTTTTTAAACCTTCTGTGGCTTACTGAACTACTTCCATGTTATTCACTTTCCAGTGTTATTTTCATGAAGTATCTTTTTTCCCATTTGATGTTTTTTTTTCCATTTCCAGTCCCTCTCCTACTACTGTGGTACTGTGACTTTTCATCTTCAGTCTCCAATATATTTCTCACTGCATCTCCTAATTCTTTCTCCCCTTCTCTTTGTTTCTGGTCTTCTCTCTATTTGCTGTCCATATACTCCCTTTTCCCTCACCGTAGTTCTCTATTTACTTAGCTCTTACTTCATTTACTATTCATTATTCCCCTGTTCTTTGTACAATCGTTGTGATTTAGAGCTCTAGCCATGGAGCAAGCTCTATTGTACCAGGCACTATAGAAACACAAAGCAAATCATGTGTCTCTGACCCAAGCAGCCAGATACAGGAGAAGAAACTAGAGGAGATGATTGCTAGATCAAAAGAAAACCTTCTCCTTTCACCCCTGCATATAGATGGTTTCATTTACTTTAGAAGGGGGAGAATAAGGACAGTGTTGTTAGACAAAAGTAGTCAGGGTTGGAAGCACATGAGCATTTGGGGTGAAAAAAAGTAAGAGAACAACACAGAAGAAAAGCTAAAAAAGAAAAGCTGAAAACTGAGGGCCAGAAATTTTCATGGTGGGAGATCTCTAAGGACAAGAAACACACAGGAGGACATTGAAAAGACCATACAACATGCGTGACACAGTTAAAATGGCATTACAGCGACTCATAACAACCAGTTCTGTCTTGGGGTCAGGATTCATCTGACCAACTTCAACATCTAAAATCTGAGTCAACCAACAAAGGGAGTTTCTGGACAGCAAATTCTTCATTAAAGTAAATTTCTGAAATAGCCAAGGTTGCTGCATCTTAAAAATGTGTTCACCTTTCCCTTCTGACTGAAAATGAGCCTGACTACCTAAATATTGACTCTGCATGAGCTTAAAGCTAGGCAAAAGGGACTCTGCAGGCATGTCTCCATCCTTGATAATAGACTGGCCTGAGTCCTAATTTTGTCCTTTGTGCTCCTGTGATCCCAGCAGCAGAAAGCCTAGGCATTGCTGGGCCACAGTGCTGGAGGCCTGTGGGAGCCCTCTGACCATGTACATAATCAGGTTTCACAGAAACTCAAGGCTCTGTCATGATTTCCTCCCCTTCTGTCAGACAGGATGATGACTTTGGGCATCCAGAAGCCAGGACAGGTCAAGAGGACCATTCATCTTTCTCATCTTGTCTCTAATCTTTTTTGCTGTCTTTTGCAACATGCATTTGTTAATTTGGAGTCTTCTATCCTGCTGTGGCTGGCCTCTAGATCAAGAATAGTTATTTCTAATTTGAATGAGAATTCACACAGTGCTCCAAATGTAACCCCTATAAACCTCTTGATTTGTCAGAAGCAGAGCTATCCTGATATTACGAGACATTGTCTGGCTTTTGTTAACAAGATCTCATATCGTCAGTGCATGACACTTCTATGTGATGCCCTTAGCTGTTACAAGAAGGTGAAGACCTTGAAATGTCCTTTTCTTTACCACTTCTAATAAACTTCTTTTGCTTCTTAACATCCGTTTGTTTCTTCCTCTTTTAGTACCAGTATTCTAAAGATAAAATTAAGCACTTGGGCTATCTCCTGGCCATTAGTGACTGGTAGTGGGAAACTCAAAGTGTTTGAAGCAAGAGAGTTTCGTTACTTCCACAGACTGGTTGAAGACTGATCTCCAGAATGCCAAAGGTATCTGAGAGTAACTGAAGTGCTCTTTGTGGAAGGTATTTGGTTTATTGTTACAAGCAGTCTGGACTGAACTATAGGTTTTCCACTCCCACTTCCTTGGAGAAGAGAAAGTAATTACTCTGGTTGGAGATGCTGTCCATGCACAGGATTTGTTCAGACAGACTATCTCCATTGTTGTCACCCCTCCCTCCAGGATGGTCTTCCTATTCCCTTTGATCATTTACTTTTTTTTTTTTTTTTTTTTTTTTTTACATTTGAAAAGGAGCCTTAAATTTTGCAGAGGTTAAAAAATTTGTCTGAATCAAATTCTCCTGTCTGTATTCAGTACCAAGACAGCATGTGAATGAGATATGAAAAGGGAGAGGGAAATGTGCCTTAATAAATGGATGCAAAAAGCACTGTAATGACCTGCTTTGCTACTTGCTAGATGTTACTGTGTGCTGCTGAAACGGACTGCTGAGGCCACCAGAAGATGAGAAGAATGTCTCTTGCCTCTCACAGCCTGTTAGAACAACAGCCTGGATGCAGATGCCTGCTCTACAAATTCCTCTCCCTCTTCCCCCATCAGACAATGGGTTCATTTCTGACCCTGTAGCTTCCAAGCTGCACTCAGTGTACCACCAGCAGGCCATGCAGTTGTGGTAATGATCAGCAGAAGTCTGGTGAAGTGTAACAGCCAGCCATACCACATTGCCTTTGAGTTCAGTAAAACCATAGACCAATAGGATACACGGTGACCCACAGGAATGCCCAATGGTTGGCAAAAATGTATCATGATTCACCAGAAATGTTGAGGGTTGAACAGCAGCTTTGTGGTCCAAAAAGTAAGAAATACTGTTTCAAGCTGTACAACTGTTTTAAATTGCAGCAGATATCACATAAAATCTTAATTTAGCAGTTTTGCTGCCTGCATCTTTTTAGAATTTTTCATTTGTTGGTGACAATATGGCTTCCAGGGCTTTTTCACTCCTCTTAGTCCTTCTGATGATGCAGCTGGGGTTTTATTTCTCCTGCTGTAGCAACGTAGCAACTATGCCTTTGAAGGTGCCACTTGACCTGCCCAGGCAAACCTACTGAAAACACTGAAGCTGTACCATTGCTACTGACGACACAAGGTGGTATTTGAATACCTTTGATCCAGCTGAAGAAGCCACAGGTGTCCTCGATCCCAGAGAGAGTTCACAATACAATAGTTACAAAAGAATGTTCTACTTGTGAATCCAGTACATTTAATGCGTAAAATTATTTCAAGACTACCAATGTGCGATGTTAGCAACTTATGCCCATATGCTTAATATTGCACTGTCACTCTTAAGAAAGCTTTTGAACCATGTTTTTACAAGTCTGATTCAACTGTCTTGCAGTAGTGAATGAAGAGAGTACTTCAACACACAGAGCACATCTTCCTTTCAAAGGGAAGTCACAAGATCAACTTTTCCAATTTCTGCTGATCAAAATTAAGCATCTTGCTCTACAGAGAGGCATTTAGGTGACTTCACTTTTACTGAGGCGTATCACTTAAAGCAGCCAAGATTTAAAAAAAAAATAAATCTTGGCTCAAGTCCTGAGGAGTGGTAAAGCCTTGAGCAGTTTTATGTGGGATATGTAGTTATCAAGGCCATCAGCTACCCGAATGCCAATCAAAAGATGAAGTTTTGTGCCCTCTGTGAGGACTGAGCCCGCTATTTGGGATCCCCTCTGCCCTTTTGCGGGTGCAAAGCCTCCCTCTGAGAAGCGGAGTGATACTGTCCCAGGTGTCCCCTGAGCACCATCGTTGCCCTGGGGCCGGGCGGGCTGGCAGGTGGCCTGGGGCTGAAAGGAGGGCCCGGGGATGGCAGGCAGGCATTGGACTGTCAGGAGAGCCCAGGGGCCGGCAGGGGGCCCCGGACTGGCGGGAGGGCCCCCGGGCTATCAGGAGGGCCCTGGGCCCGGGGCTAGCAGGCGGGCCCCGGGGTGTCAGGAGGGCCCCGGGGTGTCAGGTGGGCCCCGGGGTGTCAGGTAGGCCCCGGGGTGTCAGGAGGGCCCCGGGCGCCTGGCCGCTCCCCCGCGCTGGCCGCCGCCTGCCCGGCCCGGCTGGCGAGGGAGGCCGCCCGCTGTGCAGCCGCGCTGGGCCCCGGCTCCGCGCCCCCCCGCCCCTCAGCTTCCCGCTCTGCCGCCCCTCGCTGTCGCCCTGAGACCGAGCCTGGGTGTCTCCTTCGGCAGGCTGCCTGTCTCCTTTCCTGCTGCACACCTCCTGCAGGAAAATCCACCCTTCACGTTCATCGCCACGATTATGAACTCTGTTAGTGTTTTCTCCAGCTCAGTTAATGAATTAGCCAGAGGAAAACTGTCCTTTCGGGAAAATACACTATTTTCAGGACCTTTCAGACACTGAATATCTCAGAAGAAGTAACAGGCCGAGGCTGGGGCACGTACCTCCCTGGTACCCAGCTCTGTTCAAACACTCTTAGTGATTGTACTTCCTAGCAGACACCTCTTTAACAAAAAAAAAAAAAAAAAAAAAAAAAAAAAAAAAAAGGCAAAATAACATAAACCCTAAACTTTCACCCTTCAGAGCCCAGAAATGGAGGAATGCTAAAAGGTCATTTTTATCATTACCACCAGTTCTGCGGCAGCTTACAGCACTGGTGTCAGTTTGTGCTCAGCTGAGCTTAGACACGTTGCGGTGTCTTTTGCTGGAATAGCCAGAAGTTCAACTTGTTTCAGGAAAATCTGAGCAAATAAGGATCTCCTGAAGGAAGAAAATTGACACCTTAAATAACAGGGCTTACTCCTTGAGAAGGCAATGCCTCTGGCCAGATTCATAGTACATCAGAAACCTGCATTGGTGCAAATTAACTTGACCCCATTCAGAGAATACAGACTGAGATATAGGGATGATTTGCTTCCCGTTTTGACTGCTCCCTAATGTTCTGTGTAGTAAAGCAAATATTTATGCTCCAGAATCAAAGCCAAATTTCAAAAAACATCCTGCAAATTAAACAGTCTTTCAGAATTACAGCAAGATATTAATTAACTAAGACTGTATTTAATGCTGGGATATGCCATTATATGGAGTATTGAAATTGTATTATTATATTGGAGTTCTGATTGTATTTTATGACTGAAGTAAGTCTATAATTTTTAATATTAAAATTAGCTTCACTTAAAATGCCTGAAGGAAGCATGTAACTCCTTTTGACTTAAGAAACCAAACTCTGCCAAATCAGTATTTAGGGAACTAAGTATAGAGGGGAAACCTGTCTTACGTGACCAAGAAATAAAACCAGCAGTTGTCACAGGAAATGATCAGTTAATAAGGGGCTGTCCACAAAAAAGAGGCAGCAATTTGAGACGTCTTCAAAAGTCAAGAGAGTTGTGCAATTCATGAATTTACTATGAATACTGAAATATTTGTCATTTCTCTTGAAAACTAATTCCCAAATTAGCACTGCTTAAGTGGAAATCTCAACTTCCAACATAAACCCAACAGATTTCTAGCCCTCAAAGCTGTGGCAAACAGGTTGAATCATACCACACAAACAGAAATCAGAAAATATTTTTTTCAAAAAAAGCATCTCACAGTTTTAAAGTTTCATGATTTATAAGGAGTTAAGGTTGATAATAGTACATAATCTCAGTCTCTCGTAACATTATTTCCCTGGAAAGTACTGTGGATGGTACACAAAAGCATTTAAAAAAAATGTATCAGAGAGCCCAGTCTCTTTTTAAATAGCCTGTTGGGCACATTTATGAAAGAAGGATCACAGACGCAATGGACACAACACAGAGGAAGGTGATGCCGATCCATAGCACACTGATTTTTCAGTAGAAAACTTCCACTATGCTATATAGGCTACAGAGAAAATGAAGCCATTTGAGTACTTTGCCTCAGTTTATTCTTCATCTGTTCAATGCGCTATGAAATCTGTATATTTCAGTAATAACTGGAGATTTAAGGTACTGCATTCTCAGAACATCCAGTTCTGGCAAACTGTTTTCAACGAAATGTGGTAGCAGGAAATGTGGAGCCTTCCTCTACGTACACCTTAGGACCTAGAGGTCCTGTTCACCCACCTTTTATTATTTATCCTTAAATTTTTTGTCCATTCCTCCTTCTTCCCCCAGATTTTGTCCTCTTCTTCCTCTCTTGGTCTTTGCTTTCCATTCTTATGTTCACATAACTAGCAATTCTCAAGTCATTCGGTGAATTGCTTTAAAATTCCCCACCCCAACAGCAGTTCGCTTTCTGCTAGCTGCCTTTCGGAGCTGGCAAGCAAAGCAACCTACATGAAACAATTGCTTTCAGATAGGCCCTTTTGGATTCTGTTCATGCAGGAAGGGAATCCCAATGGCCACTCTGGAAACTCTGTGGACCTTTTCAATTCCCAGTGAAGAGACTCCAAAGCCTAATCCATTAGAAATTCATGTTAGCAGCTGCTGGACCACAAATGTTTGGCTGATCTACGGACCACATATGGTAGCTGATGCTTCAATAATGAGTGAGAGATCTCTTGTCCACATCAGCTGTACAAAGCTGAATTACATTTCACCTTGCCCATTTCCCAGAAATAGGTCAGCTACATGGAAAATAAACTAATATTTCTAGGCAAAGGATGATGAAAGAGCATTTAGTGATTGCATATATTACTAGAAACAAGGAGAAAAATTCAGTTTCTAACCAACAGCTTTTTCTAATATTATCTTCTCTGTTCAGTAATGAGAGACAAAAGTGTATCTTTCCACCACTTTTTTTCCCCCAGCATTCTCTTGGTAATACATATTTTTGTGTTGTTCAAACAGAAAACATATTTTCCTGTTTCTTGAAAAGTCACACAATTTACACAAGGAATTTCTGCCTATCCTGATCTCTGTTCCAGAACCACTCAAACTGAGAGTGCTGAGTACATTCCTTTGTATGAATCTATGTGAAGCTAAACTGGGATATTATGAAAAACAGTTCACAAAGCCAGTGGAAAGCTATATATAAAATGATATTCTCATTTCAGATGAAGCCTGAGACAAAAGGGATATAGGTAAACACAGCTGCAACATTTTTAGGCATATAATCAAAGGCACAAAAAAATATTGGAAAACTATGTTAATTATTGTAATTAAATTGTGAACAGTATTGATAGAAAAATATCTTTAAAGCATATAAAATCAAAACAAATCTTTTAACATATGGGAATTTATTCTAGAGGAAAGGTCTGCCAGAACAAAAGTACCAGTTACCTACTTGCTGCTTACTGCTAGTAGAAGTTGAAACTTAAGAGAGAAGCAAAAAATGGAAGAAGTTCTTCAGTTCTGGTTCACTGAGTCCCCTAGTTTATGAAGAAATAGGAAACTAGCATCAAAGCGATAACAGTGGGGTTTTTAAAATGTTCTGTGTTAAGACACTTCACTCTCCATCTGCAGCTCCATTGGCATTCCCTTCTCATACCGTGTTTCCATACCTTTTTCTTCCTTATCAGTCTTTTGATTCTGATCTTTTCCTTATTCTTTGTAGATATTTTCTCTTTTTCTCACTGTGATTATCACAGAAAGTGAGTGAGAAATGCTCAGCTTTCAGCTGATCTGGCTTCCACTGGGCTTAAGCACGAAGGTAAAATTGTACTTGTCAGTGGAAGACCATGAAGCTCCCTATGCAGTCTGTGGAGACAGGCAAGCTTTCCCCAGATGGATTCACATTCAGAATAAAAGCCAAACTTCCAAAAGATGCCATGACTGTGCAGGCAGCCTGAGGCAACCACGCACCTGAAGGAGGTCACCATCAGTTCTTGGTCATTCCATGGAAGGCAGCCGATGCCCCACAGCAGAACTTCCCACTGCTTTGTCTTTCTCAGGTTCATGCAAATTTTTTTTAGTAGGTGTTACCAACAGTTTGCTCTCCAGATGCCTTCTATTCAACATGGTCCTTTAAGTTATAACAAAGGAGGAATAATTTTGAATCCTAGTGTGTTAGGCAGCAAATACCCATCTAAAGACAATAGGGTAGTCTAAGCCTACGTTCTACTCTAATGTCTGCCGCTTGTTATGGCTCCAGCCATCCAGGAATAAAACAGCAACAGGCCTGATAAATCCCCTTTCAAAGTGGGGAGTGGATGCAGTGGCCTTGACTCCACTATTAGTGGCTGGATGCCATGGTGCAGAGCGTGCGCTGCTCTTCAGCACAGCACTGCTCCTGCTCCTCGCTGCTCAGAGGAAGCCGCTGTGCCTCTTACAGAGTGCCCTTCACTCCGTACAGGCTGTGAAGCCTCAGTAGTCCTGAGTGCAGCGTGAGGAGTGGAGCAAGGTACGTGCTTTAGAAAGTCAATCAAGCCTTAAACAGGATGTGAGAAGGCACTGACAGCTCCACAGATCTGAACAGCTACCCCGGTACTTGTTTGGAGAGATGGACTTTTTCTGTTTTTCCATTCAGAAACTATTTTTCTCAATTTGTCTTTTGGAGGGAGAGCTGACATCTTCCATCCACAGAGAAACATTTAATTTTAAGATAATTTGCACATAATACTTTGCTTTTGCATTGCTTCAGACAGAACAATTTCCCATTAAGGTAAAGCAAGGATGAGCAGACTGTGACCACTGAACAGAGTGTGCTGTGCGCTGGCAGAGCAGAGCAGCAGTCTAATGACATTAAGTCTTAGATTTTAAAAACATTCAAAAAATAAATCAAATTACAGAAGAAAAAAACAGTCCAAAATTATTTGAGCAGCACAGAGTCACTTGGAGGTCCTTCACAAATGTGGAACTATTGGCTTCACCTAGAGCCCTTAACTGCTACAGCTGGTCATTACCTGACCACTAAAGCCCTTTGGATGAGTCAGTAATGTTTAAATAATCCACATCCAGACACTGTCTTACACCTTCCTTAGTGGACTGCAGTGCAAATGCACGGTACAATTAATTAACACTGGGACCAAAACCAGAGTCTCCAGCTTCCAAAACAAATGCTCAGCCATGTAGCCAAAAGCACAGCTCCAATGGCATAAGCCAATTTACTGCCTGTTTTATGAAACTTCCACAGTGTTTAGAATTGCTAAATCACAGTGGGTTTGGCACTTCATGTGATGAACCTTGGTGAGCATTTCCTTACCCACCCAAACAAAATTGAAAGCCTGTATTGCTAATTCCTCTATCTGAGATGTTCCTGTTTTACTGCAAATTGTATGTAACGACATGAAATTTGGCAACATGCATAGCTGCATGAACGCAATTAAGACATATGTCTGCCTCTGTATATGCATGTGTCTGCTTTTCTTCTACAAATCTGAATTTTTTCTTTTTGGTCTATGTGTTTCTCATGGCACTGCCTGAGAGCACTTTTAATGTACAGGCCTCCAGCTGCAGACAGCTACAGTCAGCTTAGCTTTGTAGCCATGATTCACCCTCATTTACTGGCAGTCATCTGAAAGTTAAGTTTCAAACGTGAGCTGATGGTCTGGATTTCCTATATACTGAACAGGCTGATGCAGGCACCTCTAGTCCTGCCCTAAGCTTAACCATCAAAGAGGCTCATTTGCTCTGAGGTGGCCCATCATCTCTCCCTGCTGGGCATTGATGTAGTCTTGACACCACCTTACAAATAAAAAGTTTTTTCAGATAGCATGAACCACCTGAGTGGCATCCCATTCTATGGGAAGCCATGCTATTTGCCTTCCAAATAATATCTCAGTTTTGTAATTTCATACTATCTCCCTTCTATACTACATTTCCCTCCTATAAGTAGGGGGAGATCGAAGAAACTAAGGAAAGTACATTTCAGGGTATAATTTCAATTACGTTCAAACACTGTATACAATTTAAGGAGAACAACCACGGGTAAATTCTAGAGCTAGGCAAAAATTTACTTTTTTTAGTTTTCTGTTGATGTTCTTTACAGAAATAAATGTTATTGAAATACTGCTTGGATTCCATATATTACCAGAGGTAAGACCTGCTTGTTGACTTTTCTTAGCTCTTCTTGTTCTCTCAGGGGGAGGGGAAAATAACCATTCTGTTGAGATTTTTGTTCTGTGTTCTTCTACCTTCTTGTAAGAAACAATAGTAAAGAACATTTTTTTTTTTTTTAAGGAACTAAGGGCCGTACAGGTATACATTGATAAAGAGAGTGTTTGTAGAAAGGTGAGAACTGAACATTATGACCAGAATTAATGAGATTTCAACACCAATATAGTCACCCTGAGCTCCCTTTGTATCCCTTTGAAGAGACAGAAATGGGCACTTTTATAGCGTTGATTGATCTGATGTCCTTTAGACTGAGATGAAACCTTGGCCTTTGGAGAGGCCAGTTTCTCTTTCTTGATGACAAAAGAAGCTTATGATGGCTAAATCAGTTATAGAGTACCTTAACCATAAACAATGTTTCATTCAATAAGTCTGGGGTTCATGGAGAAGGATCAATGTATTTTATATTTAACCACTTCCTAAATGGATTAAAGGAAATGAAAATAGTAGTAGTGACACAAAGGGTTTTCTCAAACAGCACTGTGATTTAAAGTTGCTGCTGTTCCTAAATAGCAATTCAGCTCACCAGACATGACTATCTGCTTCAGGGTGAGCTGAATTTTTTTTGCACTTCATTGACTAAATTGCTATTTAGGCTGCATTGCCCTTATAGTTCAGATCGCACGCACCCCATCCCCCATGGGAGCTCAGACACCTGCCTCACATGTGGCCAGTGCATTGAGGGGAATGGATCTGAAGCCAACCATGTATCATTGTTAAATGTTCAAATTTTGCAGCACGTAATCATGATCTCAACACACCTAAAAGACCAAATCCTACCTGTTATCTGGGATTACCTAATAGCATTTCATATCAGTTCATCTATATCAAGAACATTGCAAGATGCAGTTTTCCGTTTATAATACACAGCTTAACACGAGAGTAGTTTTTTCACCAAGCACGAGCCGGGTTTCTGATCATTTAAAATCATCCTACCCTCCTAAAGCACTACCCCTTTAAAGAACCCTTTCTAGAGTTGTAAAGTAAAAATGTGACCCTTAGTTCCCACATATTTAGAATTTTACAGGTTATTGAAATAGCATAAGCTGGAAATAATTGCGGTCAGCTGGCAGAGTGCAATAATTCTGGTTTAGTTCATATCTAGTCTATACTTGTTTTTAAAGCATCTTGTTGTTTTAACATCTGTCACTTTCTAGATATAATTATCTCTTCAGATCCTCTATTTTGTTTCAAAATAATCTTGAGCAAACAGAGGTTATTTGCTTGTCCTCCTTTTCCATTCATAGCTGTAAGCAATTGATAGTAAAACAAATGCTCTCTTATCTGTCCTCACCTAAGCCATATCCTATGGTTGACCCATTCTGACAGAACAGCAAGGTCTGAGTCTTTGCTTCTGCTGTAAAACTTGCCAGGTGCACTGTCCTGACTTATTTAGAAGACTTGGCTTTCTCTTTTAAGTAGTTCTACCATACCATCATTGACGGTATTTACATACGGTGTTTAATGTTTCTTCGTAATGTTAACAGTCACAAGAAAGGATATTAAAATGTTCCTAGTAGAAGACATCATTGCTAATAGAGGTTGCCTGTTGCTTTACACTGGCAAACTTGTTTTATGGAAATAAAATCACTTTTTGTAGGAAATGTTTCAAAGTTTCACTGGCATCTATAATGCATAT
This sequence comes from Falco naumanni, assembly GCF_017639655.2. NCBI lineage: Eukaryota > Metazoa > Chordata > Aves > Falconiformes > Falconidae > Falco > Falco naumanni. Next base: position 27,295,026 of record NC_054059.1, read on the forward strand.
TTGATGCAAATGCTCCCTTCATTAAAACTGCTTTGATGGTATTAATGAAAGTTGTGTTAGGGTACCTGCAGAAAGCAAGGGAGAGAGGAGGAGGAGAGAGGGAGAGAGCTGTCTGGATTTCTAGCCAGCACCTACCCTAGAGCCCTAAAACCATGTACTAGTGTCCAGATTTCTTGAGAACATGAGACATTCTTGGAGCGAGTAGAGGCCATTTGGCTCATCATGTCTCATTCCCTTTTCCATCTACACCATGATGTCTTCTAATTGTTTCTTTAATGACCTCCGTGTTTTTGCCTTAACTATCTTGCCTAGTAAGCCATTCCACACATTTATGATTCGCTGCTTGAAAAAAACGCTTCCTGACATCTGTTCTGAATTTGTTTTTCTTTAATTTTCATTTATGCCCTCTCATTCTATCATCTGTGTTGGGCTGAAAATAGGAACCCATGTTGACATTTTCTGAACCGTTTAAACTTTATGTTCTTTAATTAAAAACTCCCTCTCAACTAGACGGAAGTCTAACCTGGTGGTAGGGAATATAGTACTGTATTTTAAACCAAATACTACTTTTTTAAACATAAAAATTCATTGATAAGTATATTTAATATTCCATAGGTCAGCTTATTAATGTCTCGTAAAGAAATAATTCCAACATTTTCTAAAGTTCACTCATGAAAAGGGCAGGAAATGCACTAAGAAACACTAAAAAGTGCCAGGACCTAAGGTTTTTTCTGCTTTTGTATATGACATCCTTTTATTTTATGGTTTTATTCTTCTTTCAATGCCTTAATGTTATGAACACCATTGGAACTACATTTTCCCCTTATCAGAATTTCACATTAAAAATCCAATTTTCAAAAAATACTAAATCTTTTACCATTTCAGAATTAGATTTTTAAAAAGGTATCCCAGTTTGGACTCCCAGTCCCTTTTAAAAGAAGCAAATAATTACATTTTACATATTTTGAGAGCTAACAGTAACTTTAATCACCAGTGCTTTGTTGACTTTAGTGGGCCATTCCAAGCTCAAGACCTTTACACTGTATGCTTCTCTAATTGGTGAATGTTGTGAATTTATTTGGGATATATTGTACAGTGTGTGTTTACTTCCTTCTGTTAATCTCTCCTCTACTTTTTCACTCATTACTTTTTCTCCTTCTCTTTTGCAAAAAAATGCCCAGAGTGTCAAGATGGCCCTAATGCTCTAAAGTTTCACTCACCACAGCCAAAAAGTGATTTTAGTTTCAACGCCTTGATGTAAATAATGAACAAATTTCTGGTTAGTTCTTCTACTTGGGATTCTCAGGCAAATGTTTTATGCCAAAGGCCTTGAGGAGCATTGCCTATTCTAGCCTGGTGTGCAAGTAGCCTCCTTGGGAAAGACCAAAACAACAACATAAGCTGTAGTTGCAAAAAAGTGTAGATGATCATGGTGAAATTCCTCTCCTGGGACTCAGTGACATGCTGATACCTCTGAATGCTATTAAGAGGCAACACACTACTAGATAGATTCTATAGAAAAAAATCTCACTTGTTAAAGGCACAGCTATTCTTATGTGTACATTGAATACAGAAAGAAGAAAAAAAAGTGAAGATTGTAAAGCTTCCAAAAAATTGAATGAGAAATTTGACCATTCTGAGTAATTCTTTCCTGTTGCAGATCACCCAAATGCCAATTTTAGATCCCATGCATGTAAATAATATTTCTAGACATTTCTGAGAAGGTCATTGATTTGTGAGAGAGGAACTAGGTCCTGACATTTCCCTGAGCCTATATGCAGTGTGGAAAAGGATCCCTTGTCCTTTCTATACAGATTAGAAGTAGCCCAAAAGGCAAAGGACTAAGCATGTGCCATTTGCTTTGACCTGAGGGCCGTAGGTGAGAAAAAGAGCAAACATTTACCCCTCCCAACCCATTTAAGTAGTAAACCTTTTTCTTATTCACTTTAGCACCTTTCTGCTCAGATCTTAGCATCCTTCTGCCAAATTCTTATTGCCTTCCTTTTTTATCTTCTTACCAATACTCTCTGATCTTTTCTGCCCATATTCTAAATGTGTGTTCTGATGAGGTCATGTATTATTACCCAAGCAGATAATAGGACTCAGGAGTTTCAGTGTGCCATGTTTAAGTGCCATATATCCTCCGGAATTTTGCAGTTTCTGCTGCTTTTGGGGCCAAGTGCCTCGACTGAGCCTGTATCAGTGGAATTTAGAGCAGTTTCAGAAACTTACACAGAAACAAAGGAATGCAGAATCAGTTTAACAGAATGAGAAGCGATAGCCATCTCAACAATTTTCCAGGGTAATTTGGCTTGGTGCTTATGCCTAAAATTCATTTTGTTAGAGTGACTGATCTTCAGTAGAACTGGGTAATGAATGGACAGCTAGGTTAATGTCAATGTGCTGTTAGAGGCAGAAGCCAAAAATTCTCTTTAATGTCATCTCATTAGGAAGCCCCCGTGTAAGCATCTTTCCCGGAATACTGTGAGAATCTGTGCGCCAGAGCTGGTGGGAGGGATCCTCCACCAGCTGCCAAACATGACATTTCTGGACAGGCTGCTGAACCCTCAGCAGGTGACATCTGTGAAGCAGCCTTTCATCTTCCTGTCTCTCAATGGCTGGATACCTGCATGGGGCAGGGATCCCAGAGAGGCTCTATGAATGCAGCCTGTCTCTTTCTCCCAGCTGGGCTTCCACAGCCACAGGCTGAGGATCCCAGAATTTGAGCTTCCAGTGTCAACATCTGCTCTCAGAGCCTCTTTTGTCCATTTCTGTCTTTATGTGCTGACAGCTAAAGCCCAGTCCAGCCAATATAAACCGTCTGTAATCAACAGAACACAATCTACTGACTGTTTACAGCTTACAAGCAATAGGTATATTTTTTCACTTCTGCGGTGTATTTAACTGAATAGGAAAGTGATGAAGCAGCAGAAAGGACTGAGCAGTTTAGAAATTTTTCAATTGCTGTAAAAGAAGGGAAAGCTTTAAAGCATGACCTGAGTGAAAATTTACTTATATATGATAATAACATCAGAAGCATTTAAAATTTTATAGCATTGATGCACAACTTGTGGTTTTCTTGCATAGACTGGTGTTAAATGAACTATTTTCTGAGATGGGAAGAATAAAACAAAATGGAAAAAAATAGAAAAGTGGTTTATTTTTTTCCTTTTCACAAAGCCACCAAAAAGGCAAACATTCTTTTCACAAAATTCCAAGTGATGCTAAATGTAATTTATTCATCACAATTAATGTTATCGCAATGAATACCAAATGAATTGCTAATCATTGGCCACCCTGTTTTAAAGTGTTACCTATCCATCTGTCTGTTTTGCTAAAGGTACTTTTCATAACATATGTTTCTTTTGGCTCTTTGAGTGCCACTAGCAAAGGCATAGTCACCCATCAGAAGGACATTCAAATAAATAATAAGCAGAAAATTGCTTAAGAGCTTTTCTATGTCTTTGCTAGATACTTATGGTTTATTTTTCTTTATGAAGGAAGCAAGGTTTTACCTCAGTGCTGGATAGGTGGGAAGATTATTTTTTGTGGCCAAGGGATAAGGATAGGAAACATGAAGTCTGGATACTTCTGCCACAGGCAACCTGGCCCACATGATCTTGAGCCTTTCAGAACAGAAAGAGAACATAAGTAGAGTATTTAGGAGTTGACATGTTACTCAATTTCAAATTGAATTGGGGTCCTAAATCATCTTTTAATACACCTACTACAGCCTTTGGGCTTTTCTTGTTTGGTATGTGTAAAATGAACGTCCTAGCAACCCTTTAACTGTGATAACTAATTTATGGCTATTCATAATATACATTGGGAGCCTCAGCCTAAAGGAGCTCAGTAACGGAGGTATAACCATCTTCATGAAGTTCATCCTCCTGACACTGGTGAAACAATTCGATGACAATTTTCTGCTACCACTTCTTTTCAGCTGATCTGTGCCAGTATTTGCTAAAATACTTATAGTAGTTGATATTGGTTGTTATAGTTGATATAGTAGTTGATATAGTAGGACGTGGCAGTGCCTGATAGGCAGCATTGTCCTATGCACCAAATATCATCTCTGCATAGCTAAACACCTTGCCTGGCCTGACTCTTTAGCAGGGGCAGTATACCTACACCTCATCACCTACAGCCTGTCTCAACAGCCGCTGAGAGCAGCAGTAATAGATCTGACGCTTTACATGAAGAAAGGATAGAAGCCTGAAAAGACTGTACTTTAAAAGGCCAGCTGTGAGCAGGCTAGGTACCAAGAGGTATGTTCACTACAGAAAAATAAATATAGAGTTTCTACCTCAATATAGTTGAGAAAACAAGACTAAACAACTGGGTGATGTACATAATATGAATAGAAATGAGGTGCTGTGACCAGACTTGCAATTCTGACAAATAATTTAGTTTTATGTTATAACTGGAAAAATCAGAAAGATATTTACAGTAAAAATATATACAAATATGTGAATACAGGTATTTAGAAATTAATTTAAAATGCTGAAGACCTCTGAGTACCTGCTTGTGTGTTCAGACCATGAGCATTTCAGAGTAAGCACTGAGTCTTTGTGTGTACAATGCATGGGTTAATATTGGGTAGTGTGTTGTGAATACTACAGCATATAAATACAAATAATAAAATAATAGCTATACACTTAGCTGCTTAGTTGTAACTCCAAACCACTACAATTATGAAGTAACCTCCCAGCTAGAATTTAGATGCACTGTTAATGTTACTAGATCCTGAGAACTCTACAGAGCACTAAAATGAAGAGAAGAACTGAAATAACTCTGATTTTCGCCACTCAAAGTCTCACTCTGCTTTACTTTTACTTTACTGCTCACAGTAAAGCAAGACCTAATAACTCAGAAGGAAATACAACCACTGTCTGGGTCATCATTCTGCAGTTTCTCAGGTGTGTTTGGAGTCAATTTGTGAAAAAAAAAAACAACACCAAAACACAGAGAAGAGCAGCAGATGTTCCTAACTCCAATACTAGTGAAGAACACAAGCATTAAAGCATAAATGTATAACGCTGTCCTCTTTAGAAATTACATCATGTAGGTAGCTAACAAAAGTGTCATAAGCTTTGCTATTTGGGAATCAGTGAATCCAAATAAATGAATTATCATCCTCCGTAAATGTACACACCTCAGTCCTCTCTTGTATCTCTACTTACATTCAACCGCATATAATAAGTCTCACATCTCTGTTAAATTTCCAGTTCACAAAATCCACATCCTGATAAAGCACCTTCCAAATGAACAAATTCTCTGGAGAGCACTGACATTCTCTTGCTCAGTGTTCACCAGCATGAAGGCAGGGGAACCACCTGTTTATGCCTTTTCTCTTATGCCTATGCTTTTTGAAAACTCTTGTCTTAAAATTACATCATCTCCAATTATTAGAGATTCTTAGAACGAAAATACTCTAATTTCTTGCAGATTTATTTGCCTAATGCCAGGTATGCAATTATTTTGTCACTTTGAAGTGCAGAATATCAGCGCAGTACTTTAAAAAAAAAAAGAAAAAAAGTGCAACTAACCTGGAAAGGAGAAAAAAAATTAAGAACAAAATTATCATGTCCAAGATATTAATAAACTCCTTGTTAAAAGTGCTGGTTAGTGAAGAATGTCCTCTGGCCAAAGACAGGAATACAAACTGGGATATATCAGCCTTGAACAAAACTTCTCTATGTCAGAATTTGTTGGCCAAACCAAGACCTTTTTTTTTAAAGATTTTTTTTAAGTTATTGTAAAGGAATTAATTTGCATTATAATCTTTGTGGAAATAATGATACATTCCATATGATTCTAATTTACTGTCAGAAAAAAAGCCAAGGAAGGGCAGAATCTTTTAACGTTTATTTCTGCTGTTTGAAAATGCTCTAAAAAAGGCACTGTGACTCTGGTGGGGGCTCTTTGATGGAAGTTTTTATGAAGTTAATGTTGCAGAGAGATGGTCGGAAGCCCCCAACAAGTGGACTGTGGCGTGTCGAATGGTCAAACGATTCCATCTGTAGTTAACTCTGCTACTGGAAGCATTTATCAACCTCCCAGTTGTTTAATTTGGGATCCTGCTGCTCCCACACTCTATCTGGATTTTGTCATTTACTGAAGCAGCACCCTTGCTAAGCTTGGAAAGAAAAGCAAAACCATACAAGTGTTTCATCTGCTTCAGATACTCTGTTCAGAAACCAGAAATACTGAAAGCCCCAGTTTTGTTATAACTTTCCTCACATACCCATATAATCTATTTATTAGTTAAGTGAGGGGGGTTTGAGTGAGGGATTCTTTGGAAACTTTACTGACAGTGTTAAGTAAACTTCACTAACTTCATTCTAAGCCAATTTTTTTACTAGAGGGACTCAAAGCCGAACTGCAAGTGGCAGCCATCCTCCCTTGAACTCATAAAAATATAAATCTCGATTTTATAGCTTCATCCTTCTTCTCCAAAAAGCTCAATCCAGCAGTCCAAGTCAGCATATTTAACACTTTGTCCTCCTCTCCCTCACCTTCATCTGCACCTTTCTTCCAGTTCCACTTCAGGCCTGTGACAGCTCTCCAAACAAGGGGACCCAAGAGTTTTTTCTCTCAGACCATTTGCTCCCTGTGCCTATCAGCTTACCACAAGACTGCAGCTGAGACACAAAACCTGTAGACCCGAAAAGAGTTAACAAATGTTTCTTGCTCACAAAGGAGTCTGGACCCCCAGAGAGCAGTCAAGGCTCCCCACCCCACTGAAGTAGTCACTGTCCTTTATGATATTGTGAACCTTAAGCACCTTAGCTGGAAGTTGTCTCTTTATCTCAACATCCTACCAGTGCACCCCAGCCATGCTGCATGACCCCTTCCAAGGGGAGAAAGGGTTTCATCACCATTTCTATTTCCTTCTTCTTCTAACAGGAAAGGGGGCACCACACAGAGCTTTTAACCGGGAGGACGGTCAACACCCATCAGGGATATCTAGAGGTGGAAGGATCCAAATCCTGCCAGTAGAACTGGAGTTAAACATTATGAAGTTACTGGAATCAGTACTTCCTCTGGTGGTGCTGGATTGGCAATGCTGTAGAAGAGCTGCAGGGACCAGCAACAAAAGAAGGGTGATTCAATGCACATTTAATAAAAATGACCTTGTCATCCCAAAAATGGCAGACGAATATGAAAGACGGAAACACAGTGAGAGAGGAAGTAAGGTAGCAAAAAACATACAACACAAGCCCGTTTACCTGACTTTTGGGTGGCAACCATACTGAGTATGTAGATCTACCAGTTCTTTGGAACAGAGTTACATTTTTCGTGTAGAAAATGGTGGCAGACCGGTTAGAATATCCCATTGCACAGTGTGATCTGGATGCCAGTATCTTTCTGTTAGAGGCATCTGTAATAGGACCAATTTCTTTTATTGTGGAATTGATAGAATCAAGCATTAACTTCCAGAACAGTAACTTGCCTTCATGTCAACTGTATTTGTTACACTTCTCCCATTGAAACTATCATAAAGGGACAGAAAACAAGATGAAAGAGGGTGGTGGGGTGGTAGGGAGGTGGGGAGTGAGGGGAAGGAAGGAAGAAGAGGAAACATTGATAATAAAATTCCTTGCTGTGGTGAATTCACCCCAGTTTAGCACCCAAGCACCCACCCAGATGCTCCGTCACTCTCTCCCACACCCCAAACCAGCTGGACAGGGGAGAAAAAAGAAGAATGAGAGTGAGACATTTCATGTGTCAAGGTAAAGGCAGGGAAAATCACTTGCCAAGTACTGTCATGGGCAAAACAAACTTGACCTGAGGTATTTAATTTATTGCCAATACATATAAGCATTTAATTACTGATTAGAGCATTGGCAAATAATAAAAGGCAAGCACTAAAACACTTAGAGAAAAACCATCTTTTTTCCACTTTCCCAGACTTGGTTGCACTTTAGGCTCCTCTCCTCCTCCCTTCCTTGTTTCCACTCTACTCGTTTACTTCAGACTCCTCTCCACCTTCATTATTGACAGGTTACACTCAGTCCCATTGGTGAGGCAACAAGCAGCACCAGAGGTGGGGGCTCCATGTATAGTGGTCTCTCTCTGTTTATCACTCTTTTCCTGTGCTCTGCTGTGGGCTTTCCTCAGGCCACCATCCCTTCCTACACTTGAGTACCTGTTCTGCCATGGAGCAGTCCCTCCTCTGTCTTTGGTGTTCCCTCTTGTTTCTCATCCTTTTGTTCCCTCCTCCTCTGCCTTTTTCTTCCCTTTTTAACACATATGTTCACAAAGGCACTGCCAGCTTAGCTGGTGGGCTCAGCTGTGTCCTGCAGTAGATCTGTTTTGGAGATACTGGTTGTATCTGACACAAGGCAGCCCCTGGTCTCTTCCCCTGGACACCACCCCTGCAGCCCTCCCCACTGCCAAAACTCTGCCATTTATACCAAATACACTAAGGAAGAAAATGAACTTTTGTAAGTTGACCATAAGTTAGACCTGTACTTCCACTGATACATTTGATGGGAGTGTTAATCAGTGCCACAGGTGAGAGAAGACCCAAACCACTCTATATTTTATCTGTGTGTGCAAGAATGCAATGAAGGTGCAGAACCTTCTAGCCCCCAGACATCTCTTGTCAATGGGTAGTTCCTTTCCTTCCAAATCAGTCCCCTTCCCCTAAGGTGCAAGAATTGCTGTAGACTAATACAAGACATGGTGGCACCTTGCCTTATTTGCAGTTATTCAGAGATGCCCATGTGTGGAAAAGAACTGCCTTACAGAGCCTGGTATTTCAGTCTCATAAACCCAGTGAAGTTCCACATGAAATGAAACTGACTCAAGTAATCAGTGCTAGAAGAATACTTCTGCTTACTTCAGTCCCCTGATCCTGTTATTTTCCCAAAACAACTGCCATGAAGCAACCTCTGTATCAGATGTGTTCCCTTAGGTCACATTTTCCTCCATATCTCTACTGCATCCTCTTTCAGCTCCTAGCCCACGTATCTGGTGTGCATACTATAGGAACTGATTTGACTCCCTTTAAATCCAGAAGGTCTGCCAGTCTCAATGTACTTCAGACTAGGCTGTGAGTTTGCTTGCTTAATTTCCAAACATGAGAGTGATTAGAAAGTCAGTTATCAATGAAAATTGAAGTTATTTGAATTTTCTAACATTTTATTCATAATACCTGTATTTAGCTAATGCAGAGCCTAATACTATGAGCCTGGTTTATGGTGCAATATCATCCTTAGCTCAAATTCTGGTTAAGTAAAGGAGTGGAATTGAAGATCCATTCCCAGCTCCTTTTCAAAATTAAAGCATTAGCACTGTTGCAAATAGAGATTATTGCAGCTTTGTAGCTGTGGGAAGAGCAATATAGTGTAAAAGCTAGATAGCCCATATATTAGGTGCCCCAAGACAGAACCAATAAGTGGTATAAATGCATTCTATATGGCCTTTTGTAATTAGTAATGAAATGCCTGAAATAAATCCAAAGCCTTGCAAGAAGTCAGCTTTCCCTAGAAAACCTGTTTTCAAATGGTATCATACTTCAGCATTCTTCAACTTTGTGAGTTCACAGCATCTGCTGCTTAAATATAACAGCACATATGGCAGCATCATTTTGGAAAGCAATGTAAAAAAAGACTGAAGAAACTATTATGAGGACTGCTGTCATGCTCTTGGGGCACAATTGCAATCTTGTGTTCCCATACGGCACCGCTGGAGAAAGGATGTGAAGTTTTAGTAGGGTAGATATGGTCAAATACTGTATAATAAACTGACTCAAATGTTCCCTTTTTGTACTTACATTTTATTAGTTCCAAATGAAATACACAATGTAATTTAGGTCATGACTTTTTACTTGGGACTAAAGGAGGTGCTTCAAGATTAGCACGAGCATAAGCACTGTTTTCTAGCCTAAATCAGCATTCATGCAAATCCCAGCAAATGCTGACATTCTATCTCTGGCAATCCAAGTGTATAATTAATTTGCAGATCATCATATACCGCTTTTGTGAACTGGTATCAACATCTAACTATTCTGCCACTGGGTAAACATGTGGCTTTTATCAATGAATCTTTTTTTTTTTTTTTTTCCCTGTCTGACTGTATTATAGTAGAGCGGAGTTGTGTCTCTCAAGGGTTAGCACATTCAGCTGCAGTTCTACTGATGTTTCATCATTGAGGGAGTTTTATAACACGAAAACAATGACAGTGCAATTATGCCATTAGGGCACAGCCTCCACCCAAAGGGAGAAGTATGGCCAAGAGGTTTATGAACATACAATTCTTTCATGAATTCCTGGAAATACTATTTCCCTTTAGCAATATTAAAGCATGGTATTATCCCCTCTTCAGGGTATACGTATCTTTGGGAGAACGTGGAGGAAGGTCGCCTATATGTCTTCTGCAAATATGAATATCTATGGCCACTACAGAGGGAAAATGCTTCCTTTCTGCCACTAATCACCCACAGTAATTTTCAGGGGTTTCGGGGTGTAGTTTTGAAGAGGACAGCAAGTAGAGGTTCAGGGTCCTAAATGAAGATGAGCACTGTGAACCTTTACTGGGACCAAGCCGCAAGAATTTGTCCCTTCTCTGGGTGCATGGAATACCATTTGATTTGTCCTGTGGTGGCTGATACCCCATGTGTCCTGCCACAGCAAATGAGTGCACAAGGAACATAATTAGTAGCAAGCAAACAGCACAAGGGAAGTTACTAAGAGATGGATGTAGTCATGTCCCTTCTCTGATGCTATTCATCCCTTAGATGCAAATTCAATAGTGGCCAGTGGAGCTCCTTGCCAACAGGCATTAGCGAGCTGAGCAAGCTTTTAAAAAAGAACTGAGAACCAATGAGGTTTAGTGGCAACAGTTTTTCCTGATTTCTACTTCTTGTCTTGCAAGCAACTTAAAACTACACTTTCCCACTCATGATTAGGTTAGGTTTAGGTTATTATTAAGTAATCTTATGATAGAAAAAATCCCAGAGCAGCAGAACAGCACCTCATGTAATTACTGGCATGTTCTTCTTCAAACCATGCTGTATTTCCTTGTCTCTCTGCAACAGAATTACGTTAGAAAAAAATGATCTCCCCACTGCTGCCTAAAAGAGTCCCAATTTTTACCACTACAAATGCCATGCTTGAAGTATGTTTTCTTTAGGAACTAGTTCTCATTTACTGGTCATCCTCAGATCAGTGTGTTTTGTCTCAAACTGGCATTTTCAGCTCCATCTATAACATGTGGGCTCATTTAGAAACCACAGCTTTATCCCATAGTATGAGATCTTGAACTAACCTGGTAGTCATTGTTAGCCTGTAAACTAAGATCATTCAAACAATCCACTCTGAAGATTCAGATTGCACTGTAATTGGTCCAAAATTTGGTCTGCTGTGCAGGAGACATACAAATTACAGTTCTGTTTAAAAGAGGTACGTACCTAATGATTTCTTTCTTTAGGTACTATACTTAGATGAGACACTCTGGACCTCAAAGGCGTAAGTTATCATGATAACATTATGATATCAAAAATGATTTGTTTGCATACCATCATCCCTGCAGCTCTTACTAACATATGGGTACAGAAGGATGTATTCAGTGTCCTTGTCCTGCTTTGCTATACAAATTAGTACCCACTTGAGAACTTCATAAGAGCACAGGGCCTAGGACTGTTTTTTTATAGAAAAACACACAGGAAAACTGGAACTTTTTCACTCATTTTTCTTCACAATTTAAGTTTAGAGCAGTTATTAGCACAGAAGTGAACATTTTTGTTTCAATAACAAAATGTTAGAGGAAATCGTATCATGTCTTAAAAGATCTCAGTATGTTTGAGAAATATCAAGAGATGAGAATATTTTAGACTGCTTTTCTCTTTTTCTTCTTTTTTACTACTTCACACCTCCTTCCTTTGATATATGGAGTTTGTTTTTTATGAATACAAAAACAGGAATTTCATGCTGTGACCCAGATTTCTATCCCATCATATACATTCCCCTGTGCATCAAGTTTAAAAGCTAAAAAGACACAGAATTTTGCATGAAATTTGCAACTTAGATATTTTTTTTTCCATCTTTTGGATTTGTTGAAAATGAGTCATTTTGCAGCAAAGGAAAAACTTTCTGGGGGAAAACTAATCTTTTTACAAGTAAGGCCTCTATAAAGAAATGTTAAGAGAAATTCTGTGTTATAGACAAGGAAAACCAGCTATCTACATACCGAAATCTTTATCTTTTGGTCTAGTGTCAAGCTCCTTTATTTCTCTGGGCTTTATTGTGATTAGGTTAAAAGCCCATTACACTCTATTGCACTGTTCTGGAATAGATAGAGATTTTGAGACTGGGTTCAACAAGGTAAAGAGATTTAAAGCAACTTCAAGCTGCGATAGCAAAGGAGGCAATAATTTAACACAAAAGAACAATATTTATCCAGGAAGTGGTTGTACAGAATGTCTTTTTTGACTGTCCTGCACCTATCATTTTCCCCTAGCAATTTCCTTTCTTCTAGGCTCTTGTTTTGGTTTCTTTCTACTTCATGAATGGCTGTACTTGTCATATATATTCTGAAACATGGGTTTCAGAAGATGCTAACTCATCTTGTTGGTAATCAGTTTTTCATGACATTTTCTGTGAGTTAAACAACTTCCCTTCTAAAGGATGAACTCTGCAAAGACTCTCAACCAATTTTTCAGAAATAGGTACATGAAATAACAGTCTCAACACCATACATGAAGCTCTATGTGGTCTTTTCCTAAAAGGCACCAAATGCCTAAACATTGAATCAAATGAATCAAATTTTATTTGAGGGGTCTCACAGTAACAGTTTTATGTTTATCTCGGTTCAACTTTAGCTCAGAATGTGAATGGTGATAATGACTGAATTAAAAAAATCTCAGGCATCCCTTCAAGAGCCAGAGTCTGGCCTGTACCTTCAACCATGAAAGACATCAGATTTTGTTTTGATCAAACCATAACAATACATCTTCTCCTTATTTTTAGGGATTGGTATTATTCCATGTATCAAACAAAAATTTCCTTCTCTTTAACACTTCTCTTTGCTTTTCTTTTAGAAAACAAGTATCTTGGCAGCTTTCTTTACAAAGCAATCTTTTAGAGAATGAAAAGTTAGACTCTCATGATATACCAGTTTTCCTAATTTCCCTTGGACTATTTAATACTTTTCAAATTTGCAGAAAAGAAAGATGGTTTGAATCTGTGAGTCAAATGAGAGTCACGTTGCCTCCAAGACAACGGCTAAAGATGCTCTGCAGTTTAGGAAGAACATTAGAACTGGAATAGAAACTGGTCCCAGTCTATACCTTTACTAATTATATGATTTTAGCTCTCCACACAAGTGAGATTCTCACACACTCACACAGTTCTGGCTTTAAGCTTAATCTTTGTTTACCACAAATGTCCAATGTCAGTAACACTGCTTCTTCTGCTACACCCATATAATAAGCTGATGAACACATTGTAAGAATTTATACAAATAAATTTGCTTCTAAACTAGTTAGATTTCTTTTTCCTTAGGCAAAATAATAAGTATAAAATAAATCATTGTTTTTCAGAACTGGAAACCATACATTGCCAGAGTCCTGAATGCTGCAAGGCTATTAGCGTGATAATGCCATAGCAGCATTCTGCTAGGAAAGAAATCTACATCCTGCTTGTTTGGATAATAGTTCTTCCATTAGAGGCAATATTAGAATTTCAGCTTTTGATCTCTCCTTGTGGACCTCTTAAAATCCAAGCTGTGAAACAGCAGCTGATGCTTTACATACTATCACAACAGCTAGCAATATACGAAACCTGGAAACGGCATGCAAGGGAAATTAATGATGGGCTGTTAAGGGATATACAGTAACTCACGTTTGCATTACACAACATACAGCAAATTAAAGCTGCCTTTCCTTTGTTGTGCTGGTGATAGCGCAAATAAACATCAAGCAGCAATGCAGAATGGCAATACCTGAGATCACTTTTAATTGCTAGACGTCCTAGAAAAAATAGGGATATTTTTCATCAATAGCGCAGAACAAGCTCAGGAAGTTACACTGATCAGTAGACAGAAAATGAGCTCTGCGTCACCATTGCTAGCCCGAATAATAGCATATGGTACAGCAGATCCATAATAGCAAAAGCCAGAGCTAGATCCTAAAACACTCATTTGTCAAATTAACAATTGCTAAAAGAACAACAGTAACATTAATGCATTTGTTCCTTTTGTGTGTGTGATTTTATTGCATTTTTACATATGATTACAAATAAGAAGGCATCAATGACATTTTATTTCACAAGGGTTCTCTCGCATGTATTTTGTCTTCATGCAAATGAATCCATGTAGCTAAAGGACCAGGACATCATAAGTACAATGTAGAAAGGTTAAATCTGGGGCCTTAGTATTTATTATAGTTAATATACCATGGGTTATGCAAACAATGTTTGTGCTAAGTGTGGTATTTCAGCTTATCTCTGACAGTAAGCATCTAGTGATTTCTGCTTAATATTTTGTTGTTAAGTGCTTTCAGGCTGAATACAAATTAAGGAAATTTTCTGTGGATTGTCTATAAACCATGAGAGCACTTAAATTAGTTTGTCTGAGTGTACTGTCAATTTCTATCACATGATCATATCTTTCATTAAATCAAGTATCAGACACATAAGCTTATTTAACAAGAATATACAAAAAATCAGATGCTTCTTCACCTAAATCACAAAGCAATAGAATCTGTAACCATTCTTTAAAGTAAAATTAGTAAATTAGTGTTTCCTGGGTGAGGTTTTTTGAAGCCTTCCACACTGACTTACCTTAGCTTCCTTTCACCTCAGCAGATGAATAATTAGACACAGGTGAAGGCTCTTTCACAGCAATCCCATCCTCAGTGAGGGAGGCATATGAATCAAGGAGCCTCAGAACGCAAACAGAAGGGTGTTATTGGTATTCTTATTATTACTATTATTGCTACTATTTTTACAACTGCTCTGTAAAAAGTTGTGGGGTTTTGGTGAAAAAAAAAAAAAAAAAAAAGGAGCAATGATAAGCAGATAAGAGCTAATACTATTTATAAAGGTCATGCTGCAACAGCCATAAGACAAAATGCTGGTTTTTTCTGAACAATGGCACAGCATGACCATGAATGAAAAGTGGGTTAAGTCTGCCAAATGAGGTTTAGAAAATGTTACCGTGCCACACCAGCATTTCTGTAAATCATTTTGAAGTCTAAATCAAGAGGAAGAGGAAGAGGATGGGATGCAGTCTTGTATACATGTGTGTAAGCAAAAATTCTGCCGCTGTCTATCTGAACTCCTGTGTTGCCACTCCATCTTGCCGGACAACACTGGTAAATGGTAACACCTCACCATACAGCCATGTAAGCCAGGCATGTAGGTTTGTAGCACCAGGTAAAGACCACTACATGGCAGTCAGTGCACAGCTGGCTTTACATGGTGATACAAACCTACATGGGTGGGCTCTGAGCATTAGGAGAGGAGCCTGGCTCAGCTTGTGCTGTCCCCTGCACTCGTACCCTAATTCCTCCATTTTGCCTTTCATCAGACACTGGACACTAAGAGCACTCACACTCCTCATCCTGGTGGAGTTCCTGACAGAGCTACCTAAGGCAGCTGTAAACTAACCCAAAATGACACTTCTTTCAGGTCCAAGTAGGCATCTTCTCACTTGCATGTCTGTCTCCTGTCCCACTGCTCCACAGACACATGCTCAGGCTAGGGTTATTTAAGGCAGCAGGCACTATCAACATTAGTCTTTCTGCAGCAGAAATTAAAGCACCCAAGAAATTTTACTGGCTGAAGCAGTTTGTCTCAAAAGATGGACAACAGCTGAAACAAAGGGAAGGAAGAAGGCAGGGCTTGACAATAAAAGGTTTTACCTCTATGCCTGAATTGGCAAATAAATACCTATGTCTTTCTGTGGATTTATTCCTTCATGTGTGATCTCCCTGGTCCCTGTTCTTAACCTCTGTCATAGTTGTGCTGGAAAAACTGCTGTGAGAGCCTTTGGCTGTCATTTATTTTATGTTGCGTTTATAATCTACCTATCATAGGGCATTTTCATAACTTAGATTTCATAGAAAATTGAATATATATTTAAGCTTTATCTAAAGCTGTATGTTTAATGTACAACCATCAGTTCAATAAACCTGTCAGAGTGAACGCTTGACACTACTGCTGCATCAAAAAAATAAAACTACCCTACTCTAAATGATATTCAAACAGACTAAATGATCCTTTTCCTGTTTCAGAGCAGGAATTCAAACCTTATTTGTTCAGGATGTCAAATTGCTGGCAAAGAGTACTTGGCTTGGCACGCTTTAAATCCTGTACTTAAATTGAATGTGATACCTTTTGAGTGAAAACACTCTGCCAATTTTTAAGGCACACACAACTGGGGTAAGAGACACTAATGGTGCATTACTTAAAGATGTTGCTAGTCACAGAAGAAAAGAAAATCAGTCAAATGATTTTAAAGCGCTATAGACAGGTCTGAGACATTAGGACATTAGGACTGGTTTGGACTTGAGGATCCCCGAGTGTGGCCACTGTGCAATATCCAGGCACCTATCATGTAGTATAAATGATGCAGAGCCATACTTTTATCTTCCTCTTCATGCAGTTCAGCCTTGTTCAATGCCAGTCTTCTCCAGGAGCAGCAATAAACTCCCTACTCTTGCTACCTCCCAATGTAGACATTAACATAAGCAAAAATTGTCCAAACACCCTGTGCATGTGCACATACACATATTGCTGCACCAAGAACATTTACAGTCATATCCTGAATTGCTCAAAAAGATGTCAGCTAAGATTTTTCTTAAGCAAAACATGGAAAAATTACTTAACTTTAAACTTCTGCACTGCCAATAGTCTGCATAAGAACTAGTCCTCTTAAAATCCATCAACTTGAGTTTCCTACATAGCCAATAGAAATAAAAAGACATTTTTATGGTGCAGTTTATCCAGTCTGTTCTAGATGCCTGTTTTAGGATGAGATTAATTGCTTCATATTAGTTTGCTTTGGTTACAAAGGAACTGGCGCACATGTAGATAGTGGTTGAGGTGATTCCCACTTAAAATTTCTTGTGTTGTAAATATGTATAACTGACAAAATGAATCCCAGCTTTTATGCCTCAGTCCTACATGCAAAGCTTTATGTCCCACATATGACAGAAGTAAGAACAGAGAACTTGGAGGAATGTTTTTTCCCACCTACATCTTTGCTTGTTTACTCTTCCAGGTGCTGCTCCATCTCCAGCCATGCCTCCTACTCCATGAACATGTACTTGTCCTAAAATTGGATTCCTACCTTTAATTACACCAAATGGCTCATATGTTTCCATCCCCAGCTCTCTCCCCCTTCAAGGGCCTCCTCCATCCTCTTTCACAAGGGCTTTCAGTCCTATACCGCTCTTTGTTGGACTTTGCTCCTAAATCCTTGATCGTGGGCAGTTTTATAAAGAATTTTTTCTTTCCTTGTGAACATTAAACTATCTCAGCTACAATAACTTCTGCAGCTTCTCTTAATGTAGCATGAAGTAAATTCATGTAAAGAGAGCCACAGCCAGGTCTATGCATCACTTCAGATGCTGAATAGGCCTTGTGCTGGCTCTGCGAAGTGAAGTTCACCCTTTGGGAGGAATTTCTCTCAAGTCAGAAAAGAACAGAAGGGAACTCTGTTCTCTCTCTCCACCAAACTATATTCCCCTTATAAACAAACTTTGAATGTGAGACGCTCTGTATTGCCAAGGCTTCCAATTTTATCACAAGCCCAAACACAGTGGATTCCCCACCCCCCCACACACACACCCCACACCCCCCATTAAATCCCAGCTCCTGGAGTCATGTGAATACCCAAGGAATTTCAGTTGTCTTATAAAAAGATTGCATTTCTGGCCCACACAGATGCAGAGGAAACCCTGCAAATGTGACCCCATTGCACCCTAAACACTCAAAACCAGAAGGCAAATAAAAAGAAGCCAAGTACATTCAGTTGCATGATTTTCAGGCCAATCTCATGATTATTTCAAGCCCGATTCAAGATTTTTGGATGGTTTGGGTTGGCAGCGCTGAAGACTTCATTATAGTTTCAAAGACTATAAAAAGAAAAAAAGTTTCCAAGCTGTATAATTATCAAAATGATGGAGAGTCTGAAATACAGCAGAAATGACAGGCACACTTGGGCCAGCATTTTCAAATGGGGCCTGATACAGCATGCTTCAGCTATTTCATTGCCACATCCAGACACAGTGGACCTGATTAGCCTAAATATAGCTCTCACTGGAAATCAATTGGCTTAGGCAGGAGTTCAGTGACACAGGTCTTGTTCTTGACAACTGCCAGGGGTGAATTTCACCCTGAGAAAGTCAAACAAGAGGAGGGAAGGATTGCTGACCTTACTCAAACTGTGTCTTGAGAAAGCAATTTGTAAAATACAGGACACAGATTTATTCAAAAACATGTGGAAGTGATTTATGGTTTCTATTGAAGGTTTCTGGTATTAAAGCCTGGAAATATGTGCTACTCCTGTATTTTGGTTGTAAGAAGGGCTACGTTGTTGATGTTTCATCTTTAAACAGGCATACTAGCTTCCTAAATTTCATTTTCCTTTTCCTCTCCTTTTCTGTTTTCCTGCATTTCCTCAATTTTTCTTCCTATTAGTCTAAGCTTTGGTTAATAGGCAAGCTTCAGAGAGTATAGAAGTGCGTGCTCTGCATATTCTTATTTTGTGAGAATTTTCTGTCCTTCCTTATATTCAGCAGTATATTGTTCCCCAAGCAGTCCCACTGATGTTAACAGGTACCTCCTGATGCCAGCATGGGCATAATATGGAAGAATAGGAGGGTAAAACAGGCAAAGACAGCCAGGAGGTAATTTAAAGGATGTAATGAGACAAGCAAAAGCTTGTAATCTTTCCATAAGTTTTTCCATGGTGACTTACTCCTCCTTTCATTTAAGTCAGTGGGAAAATTCCTATTGATTTCAGTGGCAATAGGCAGTGTTTCCTTCAGCCTATAACCATAATTATATTACATTGCTATATTGAAGTTTCCTATCTATAATAACATTATTTTGCCTTTAAATGTAACTCTTACTTCAGTAGGACAAATTCTACGCTAAAGACCAAATTCACCACAGTGTTCATGCACAGCCTAAACTCTGAGCGCACAAGCAGGCCCACTGATTTACAGTGAGGAAGCTCACCAACAAATCAGCCTTGGCCATCAACAAATTGGAACCTCTTTTATTTATTCAAAATAAAGGTACATGCAGAAACTGCTCCCTCAGCCCCATCAGCTCTGCTGCGGTGTGACACCAGAAAGTACAACCCACAGCAAAATCATTCTTGGTGGCAGCACCAAGTGAGTGGTTTGCACATCACCGATGAGGGAAAAAAAAAATGGAAAGATGCAGGAGTGCTTGACTTTCCAGGGCCAAAGATTTAACGTCAGTTGCTTAATACCACGTACAGAGGAAAGTCTCTTCACTTATTTATTTTGGGAGAAGGAGGAGGGGGCAAGGGGCTCCTTCAGAAAACCTGCTGGCAAGAGGCCCCACATGGTGTGGGGAGAGTGGGTTATTTCACTTACAGGCATCCTGGTAGCTGTCCTACCTCCTTGAAACATTTTCCTGACAATCTTCAAAAGCAAAGTCCCAATTTGCATTTTTAATACTGAAATGTAATACGCTGTTACCGGGAGACACCCCTGAGTGTTATTACTTATCACTGGGCCATTATAAACAATCATGAAAGATTACAGTTGATCTGCCTGGCCAGATGCATTCTTGAAAACCCAGAAAGAGGGTTAAATGAGAACCAACATATGTAAAAGATTCACAATGCTATATTTCAAATAAGAAACATGTCAGGAGTGGAAAAAAAAAAAAAGCCAAAGAGCATAGTGGTTAAAGAAAAACTGAAAGAAAAACACATAATTGCTTTTAGTCTGTCATTTCCCCCCACAGAGTAGTAAATAAGAGCTTTGATACATAAAAGCCGTTATCAAACAGTAACAAATTAGTTCTTCACCATCTGTGATCCACGCGAGGGGGGTGACAGTTATAGGCAAGATTTTAAAATATGAAATCAACTATTTATGAACTGGTTTCAGAGTCTTGCTGTCTACTTTGCCTCTTAAAATGTGGCCACAAGAAAGAGATGGGGTTTTCAAAGCTAACAGAAAACAGCAGTTGTGGTTCCACTCTTTAAATGACGCTAATTGCTGGCTGACATTTGTAAACAAGATGTTTCCTTTCCTACCACTGCCTACTATAGCTCAGCGTCACTTTCAAGAACAGTATCTCATTTGAAAAAAATACAATAAAATCATGACTCTGACCTTACCAAATCTTATTACTTTGAGCTCCTTTATGTTACACATGATTGGTCCATTATTTCATGCTGGACCCACTGCTTCAGAAATATTGCAACTTAGGTCAAATTTCTTTCCTTTCTTTCTTTCCTCCTTTCTTTCTCTCATGCAGGTACACTTTCTCACTTTCTTGCTTTTTCACTGCCTTCTTTTCTCTCTTTTTGTTTCTCTCCCTTTTTCTTGCCATCTTTCTGTCTCTTTTTTCTCTTTCTTTCATTATCCTGGGGGTTTTTTTCCCCCTCAAAAGCACCTCCTTTTGGAACTCTGTAGGTGAACAGATATTTCAGCTTCTTATTTTGTACTGAGTTCTTCATGATGTGCAAATTACTATATATTAACTGACAACTAACCCCAAGTTAATTTAAGAGAAGGAAAAAACAACTCAAAGCCACTCATTCTTTACTGATTCATCTAGCATTTCTTCTTTTGCTTCATCCCTCTGTGCAGAAGGGGTGTTTTTCTGGAGTGAAAGCAATTAAATCTCAGAGAGATGGTGGTAATTTGTTTCTGCTTGGGAAGTGAGCACATTTGAAAAATGAGTTTGAATTGATCTAGGGGTTTTTCCATCTCCTCAGTGGAAGAAACAAAACAGAATTAAAAGCCTGAAATGTTAGGAGACTCTATTACTTAGAAACTGCTGAGAATGATTATTATGATTTTTTGAAAACAATGTTTTTTCTTGCAGTTTAGGTCATTATGAAAAGAAAAAAAAAAAAAATTCGTTAACATGCTGTGGATTGCTGTATTTCACGGGACAATCCAATGCCTTTGCAATGTGTCATTTTTACTTTCAGCGAAATACAATGGACATTTCAGCAGGAATACAAAAGTGCAAAAGGATTGACCATTTATTCCCACAATCCCACATCCATTGACTACAGCACGAAGAGCTCTTTCATTTAGGTTAAGAGGTTTTGACTGACAACAGTATATTTCTCTGCTGTCATCAATTTCTTCCAAGACAATAAAATATGTTCATGTGGTAAATAAAAAAGACTATACAAAGAGACAAATGTAGATGCATCTGCTTAGGTCCTTGAACAGTGGAAGAAGTACACACAGTCTTGGGTGCCCTAGGATAATCTGATAATTGAATTATGTGAATTATATGAAGTAAGCTGAATTTCTCAGCAAGTTTTCAGCATCTGTAGTGGCATTATTTAGCCAAATGTAAACATCTATAATGCATAATACGTATAAGAACTGATTATCTAAACCCAGTGGAAGCAGGTATATCACATGATGCAACAGCTCAACGCATATATATCACCGTATCTGTGACTGAGAGAGAGAAGTAGACAAACGGCAAGTCAGTGGAAAGAGAAAGGTGCTTCTGCCATTATTCACCTCAAACAAAAATAGGTACTAAACAGAGTGGGTAAATTGTCATGTGTTCTCCTTTAATTAGAAGGGGAGTCTGGTGCCAGTCCTCAAATGTAAAATGGGTGTCCAGCTTTCGGTGAAATGAATCCTATCCCTACAGTCTTAAAGCAGAGTTAGGCAGAATCTAACTGACCTCAGTCTATAGCAGTAATGGATAAGAATTTTCACTTCCACCAGCATTTTTAAAAGTAAAAATAGAGGAATTCCTTTCATTAACTGCACAATCACTCTACTGGGTCCTGAAAAATGTTCAGCCCACATTGCTATGCTTGAGGTCTTGGTAGCACCAGTAGTACGGCAACATCAATATTAAAATCTAATCCTTTCATTTCCATTCTGATAAATTATTTTAGATGGCATCATTTTGCTATCATGACATAATTCATCTAAGAGATCAATATATTTCTGAGTTGATAGTATTTTGCCAGCAAGGTGTAATTTAAATTCACTGCATACCTTGTTAGCATACTCATGACTCACAAATGAAAAAGCTGGGTAGGCTGCAGTCTCTACTGGAAGCACATTTGTACTGGTCATTTCAGTGCTCCCAATATTTATAATGATGCTTCTGAAAAGGATATATAGTGTTCCTTATTCTTGCCTCATTTCAAAAATTCAGGTTTTCAATTTTTCCTCCACTTTCAAGAGCTATCTGAGATTTCTCTAGTAATTCAAGTACATCTCTCATTCTTCCTGTACCATTCGTTCTCCATTTCTACAATACATGACTGTGGCTCTACTGAGGCAGTAACGATTTTTGCTGGCTTCCAGCTGTTCTTGTTTGGTCTCAGGTGGCCTGGCTACCAGCCTGGACAGCAGTCTTCTACGTCTGTCATAACATTTCTGTTTCTTTTGCCTTTCAGCTGGATTTGGAAATTTGGTATTTGCTCGTTTGACTCTTATGAAAAGAACTGCCAATTAACATCTGTTCAGGAATAGGCAGTCTTAGTTCATTTCTTATATTTAGCAACATAGAGGAGAAATTTTCACCTCTGCTTTCAGTTTCCTTGAATATATAACTGAGTAATAGCGTTCAGCAAGATAAAGCCAGCAAAAAGCTGAAACTGGTGCCTAACTTCAGCACAAGAACATCTGCAGTAACTTTCATTATTCAAAAATAACACTTTCAGTTATTTTACTGCTTTAAAATCCGTTTGCTTTCAAAAAAAGCTAATACCTGTGGCTTCCCATGCAGAGCAGTTTTCCTTGTTTCATTTTGCTAATAACTAAAGCTTGTTTAGAGAAAGATATAGCAGTAGTTAGGCACTTTGCTCAATACTACTGGCCCTGGTGTCTCAATAGTTTTGAAAGAATTTGAGCAGTAAAACCAGACCACAGTTAGTCCATTAGGTATTGTGGCCCATTTTCAATACATTGATCTGTATTGTATGTCCTGTATATTGTAATTTCATATAAATGGTTACCATTCTAAATCTTGTACTAGTTTTGAAATTGTACACAGAAATTTTCAGAAGTTTCTGAATGAAAAACCCTTTTCAAAAATATTGATTCTGTCACTACTTTTTCGGAGTGGTTTTTTTTTGGGGGGTGGTTTTGGTTTTGATTTTGGTTTGTTTGTTTGTTTGCTTGCTTCAAAAAAATTTACATCTTTATTTGATAACTCAGTTTTCATCAGAACAAAGCAAAGTCTTCAGAAGTCCTTTGTCCTTAGCAGACTGTAAATTAAGCTGCTTCAGGTATTGAAAGTATTCACCTTTGATTCTCCTTTGTGAGCATGGGATCCTTAGAAGAAAACAGAAATATCGATCATTTTGTTCATAATCATTTCCTTGGAAAGGACTTAGGACAAGCCACAGCCTCTTTCTTTCAACAGATAACATGTAGCTGAATATCTAGAGGGCTCTGGAAGCCCCTTCACTTACATAGGCTGTTCTATACAGAGGGACAGTACATAAAACCACTTTTCAGGAGCACAAATGGACTTCATTAAGCGCTTTAAGATTTAATCAGAGTGCCAAGCTGAAGCAGGATCATCACTGATGAGAACATATTGAAACTCCTTAATTAATCTGTTATCTGAACCACATGCAGATTGTTATCTGTGAATACGTGATCTGATACAATAACTAAATATATCTTCTAAACAGCAAAGAATGTCCTAAGAAGTTTTGAAGTAAGCAATCGCAGTAAGTAATAAGTAATCCCAATAAGTAATCACAGTATTCATACGTCAGTGCTAGTGATGGATTACCAGGTTATTGTTGATATAGCCCAGGCTGTATTTTGCTTTCATCACTGCAAGGGCACACAACTGAACTGGTTTAATCTGGTGTCCACAAAGACTCCCAGGTACTTTTTTGTACATCTGCTGAACAGTCTCCAGTTTGTACTGTTGCACAGGATTAGGTTTTTTCCCAAGCGCAGGACTTCATGCTTACTTGTGCTGAACTTCATGAGGTTCCTGTTCTTTGAGCTTGTTCAGGTCCCACTATATGTCAGTCCTGCCCTCCGGTTTACTGGTCTTGCTCCCCTAGCCTGGTGTTGCCCTCAGACATAGTATCTGTATGAAGATGTTGCCAGCCCTGGTATCAAATGCAAAGTAACACTAGCCACCCCCTCAGCACACTTAGATGCATTCTGTGAGGTCCTGTGGACTTGTATATATATATATATATGTGCATAATCAGCTCACCCGAGTAGACGCTAGGGTGATCCTCTTTGAAGCTTCACTGGGTTCCTCCCCTCCACAAATTTTGTTACTTGGCGTGCAGACCCAAGAGGCCTGATTAAAGACCTTCTCTGCAAAGGCTGCGAGTGCCTTAGCCATTTCCCTGCCCTTTGCATGAGGTTGCCTGCACTTTTCATCAGCAGCTCTACATTTGCCCTGGTGTTTGCTTCACTGTAGAAGTTATTCGTATTGACTTTTTCCTTCACCAGTTTCCACTGGTTTTCACCAGTTTCCACTTAGCCAAGGTCTGACTTTCCTATCTCTCCCAGAGTGCTTGGGTGATGCTGTATTCCTCCTTGGGTGCCTGTCCCTGCTTGCACTTTTCATCCCTTCATTTCTGCTTTTCAATTCAGTTTAAGTTCCCCATTCACTCAAGCTGATCTATTCTATGTCAGGGTGGATTATTCTTGTGTTTTAAGGAAGTTATAACCAGCAAGCGAGTTATGGTCAGCAAGCTTGATACCATTCCTTCACCCTTCAAGGCAGCCTCACATAGGATCCCACTGATCTTCAGAGAAGTTGTTTCATTTTATAACTTAATCTCTTCGATATGTGAGGTTTAGCAGTTCAGTAGCCAAAATTTCTTGAGCCAGTTAACTCACAGCCTGTTCTCAGATATCTGGCATGTTTTCAGGGTAAATAAATGAGCTACATAAACATCCCAATAGGGAATCACTTTTTTCCTTAGTCTTCTCCATCATCTAGAGTAAGTTCTCAGTGTCTCATTATTGCTTTAAAATTCTGGCAATTTTGAAGCTTTGCTATGTAAATTTCATATTTATAATGCTTACATTAACAAAGTAGAGAACTCTTTTCTATGCTGCCAGCAGAATCTGTATGTGTTTATTAATTCCTTACCATTTAGCATTTCATGTGACAATTGCAGATTTTCTGTTTCGGCATTAGAAGTTGGATTCCATGTGAAGGTAAAAGCAAAATATTTTAAACAAACTTCAGCTGCATTGTGATCTGTTTGGACACATGAGTTTTTCTCCTTCCATACATACAGACAGAAATTAACCATATACGGTCATCAGGGCCCTCTTTCCAGCCTTTAACAGTCTTTCCAGCTAGTTAAATGCCATCTTTCTCTAAATGTCTCTAAAATCCCTTCCAAAGTCCTGACCCACTGGGTTGATGAACTCTGGATTCAGGTCTTATTACACAATCACCAAATACTCCCTTTCTCCTTCAGACACGCTTTTTCTGTTAAGGGAACTATCTTGGTTCAAACAATAATATTTTTGTGTGTGTTTGCCAAAACACCTGTTTAGCCAAGTTATGTCTTAGTTCAGCTACTCCCTGAAAGACAAACAATAACCTTTCAAATCAAAACCTAAAACTATAGTAAGAGTTAAAGTGATTTGTTTTGAATGGGATCTGGAGCTGTATAAAAATGCTGAGCTGTGCAGGTCATTTTCAGGTAAATATTTAAAGAAGGTACTGATATTTATTGCACTGTACTTTTTGCAATGCTTACCATTCTTTGCTTAGGAAATGGTGCAAATGCTGCAAGGAAGACAAATACCATAGTGTGACAAACAGCCAATGTTTATGATCATTCACTTTCTTTGAAAAAGTTGTTTGTTTCCTTCTTAGAAAATATATACAGTAATGATCTGAAACCATATAATCATATTATACCACAAATGTTGAATACTGAAGTGTGTTTTAAGGGCACAGTCTGTATATAGATGTTTGCGTATACATAAGACAACTCTTTTTCCAGTATTCGTATAAATATGCTCCTTATAAGGTTTCAGTATGCAGTCTATAGTTTCTGTAAGTCAATACAAGATATGCTTCATACAAGCAATGCTTAGAAATTACGTAATTGAGCTAGTCTAATTCAGCATTTATTATAATGGAGTTTTATTGATTATATGATACCAATACAGCATTGTCCCATAAATAGACCTCTTTATTGTCTGTAGGGGGGTAAATTTGAAAGTCTTCATGTTCAGATTCAGTTCAGAAGAGCACCAGTCAGACTGGATGCTTACCTGAATGCTCTTGTGTTTGAAAATTTAACTGGAAATCTTAAAAGAATCTAAATACTTCCTGCTCTAAATCAAGCCTGAAGTATCTTGAACACTGTCTTTGTTGTGGTATTTTGGTGCTTAGGTTTCTAGTCTCAGACAGAAACCAGAAGCGCAGAAGCTTGTAAAAGCTAGAATGGAAAAAAGGTTAACCAAACATTTCAGAGTACTCAAAAATGTATGACTGTTTGGAGGTCTGAGGTACATGGTTTAGGGTATTAGCCATTTATCTCTAAAAGAAATATTCAAAGCTATTCTATTTCAGTGACTTACCATCCTCTGTGCAGTGTATATTATATCGATATTTTTGTATAGCTAGGTCTGTATATAATTGTAAGTTTTATGTAAGACTGGAGTCCGTTATATATACATCATATTTATACTATGTTTTCAACCAATGTTATATGTCCTACATGAACTCATGTAGGTCACCAAAAGACAGTTCACTGACAACATTCACTGTTACTGTTAGAAAGGAGGAAGACAGAAGAAACATGGTGAGAGAACAACCTACCTCTAGAAAAGTTTCTAGCAGCCCAGATTTGAACTTGTACAATGGCAAATTACTATCGATTTTGAAGCCTCTTCCTTGCCTGTATTTGGTGGACAACTAGTCTGAGTTCCTGGTTCTACCAGACTAGCCAGGCAGCACTTGTCATAGATGTGAAGAAAGTGTTAAGAAAATAGCTGAAGGAAATAGCAAGTGTAAGACTTACTGAAACATTGCTCTCTGTTCATAATGAGTTTAGAATGAGGTTTACCCAGAAGCACATTTGTTATGGAATGTCGTGGCTCTAGACAGAAATATGTCCCTGGTTTCCCAGTCACATATACCCATACATACATAAACACATGCTTAGACATTAACATTTCTCATATTATGAAGAAAAGCCCAAGTCAGAAATTTTAAGGTAAAAAAGTATAAGTATTATGGAGAACTTTTACTGCAGAACAAAGGGAGCAACAGATAAACTGTAATTAAAGTGTATGTTAACCAACATGGCAAGCCCAGTTTGTATCCTTTGACATTTCATAAAGATTGACTGCTCTTTCTGCAGTTATGTGGTCATTTATCATACCTTATCATTGTAAAAATAGGACTTTTGACATACTAACAGATTTAAGAGTTTCTTTTAGAACTGGTTTAGTTAAAGGAAATATTCATAATATCTATATTGAAATTAAATAAATTGTGAGAAATTATAAGTCATTCATGCCTATATTGCCAAATGACCCTGGGTAAAAGTCCAATAGTAAAAGCCCAGCAGTGTCCACTTTTTCAGCTTCCCCAATTCTCATTTTAAAAAAGATTTGTATATGTCTAATGTTTATCAGCTATTAGTAACTTCAATATTTAGTTCCTTGCAAAGACTTTCTGAGATTTTGTGACATTAAGGTCCCCCTGGACCAAATTCAGTTCTTTGTTTTAATTGCTTATGTCTCTTGCCCCTAACTGGCCTAGGATTATAGAGGCTCAGCAGGAGCTGAAAAGTCCCTGGAGAACATGGCCAAGGGGGGAGACATGAAGAAGAATAATGATTTACTTTAACACTTCAAAACCGAATGATGGAAGCAAAGGAACGAATGATGCCCTGTAGATAACATCAGGGAACGAGGAATGGGAAGAGAAAAAAGGAAGTGTTTTTCTTCAAAAGTGCTCTTTTTCTGAGAAGTTACTGGCCAGCCAAGGCCACATTGGTGCCTCGCAGCCTATCACTCAGTTGAGGGATGCAGGACCATAGGGAGAGCAGTGCATTAGCAGTGCCATGATGGCACTGCTGTCCCGTGTGCATTCACAGGGGCTCCATCTGTGCACTAACAGAAGTTCAGGCTCCACTGTGATGCATCAGGATGAGCAAGACTCCCACCACAAATACAGACGTGGCTCCCTAGGCTGTATGGCAATGCTCACCAAGGCTTGCTTTGCAGCCCTGCCTGCCTGTTCTGCATGTGGGGGCTTTGGTCAGAGCTCTCTTCCCTGTTTTTCAGGCACACTCTGGACCCAATGATAAGAGGAAACAGGTGCAAACTGAAACACAGGAGGTGCAGTCTGAACACAAGGAAACACTTGTTTTTTATTGTGAGGGTGACTGAGCACTGGAACTGGTTGTCCAGAAAGGTTGTGGAATCTCCATCCCTGGAGATATTCAAAAGCTATATAGCCATGATCCTGGGCAACATGGTGTATGATCAAATGACCTCCAGAAGTCCCTTCCAACCTCACCCAGTCTGTGATTTTGTGTGTGATGTGATCCTTCCCCTGGGCTCCTTCCAACACAGAGTGAGGGTACGGGCTTGACATACACCAGACCCAAGAGTTAGGAAGTCCTGTGAAGTCATTTCCATCCAGACCATTATCCGTCTTTTCCCTGAGACAGCTGAAGCCCGTTTCTGTCACCAAAACCCTACTGATTAGGATTTCAATCTCTACCTTCTTTGAAGCAAGGTCAAGTTTTAGGGCGGTTGGTGTCATGAGACTTAGATAATAATTAAGAAGGTGTTCTTTAGCCTAGCAAGGATAAACTTTGATGTTAATATTGCACTCAACTTAATTTCATTGCACTTAAGATTTTACATATCATTCTTACCATAAAAGGTATAAGCACAATTTTGAAAAAACAAATTCATTGTCCTCCAGACAGCTTGCAATCCAAATTCCTGTCATTAAAAGAGTTTTTATATATAAAAGAAAGAATCTACATAATATTGATTCTCACTTGCTGTTGCAAGAATACTTTCTAAACCAGGAAATTGTCCCTGCGTTCAGCATTTCCACCTTTTTCTCTTCTACATTTGTATGACCTTCTGTGATGTATGACATCTCCCTCTTTTAAAAGATAAAACAAAAGATCTCATCTCTTCTCATTTTGAGTTCTTCTCCTTCCCGCACATCTGCCGTTTTTTGAAAGTACCCCAGAAAATATTAAGCATAACTGCCATCTCTTTCTTTAAGAGTCTAAGAGACATTCATACCTAATTCGTTTCTGGACAATGTCTAGAAACCATGAGGAGCTTATTGTGTTCAATCAGTAGAAAATGAATAACTGATAGAATTTCAAATGTAAAATTCTATTAAGAGTTCAAGTGTCAACGTTGCTGTAACATATGTCCCATATTACTGGCTTGTGTTTTACGTCTGTTGCAGGCTTTAGATATTTTTTTAATTGTTGCAATTTTGTACAAACATAGCAAAATCCATGAATTATGTAAATTTGGATGTTTTCTATTTAGTCACTGAGGAAAGTCAAAACTGAACTAGATAATTATGTCCAGACCTTTTTCTTTTCTTTATTTTCAAGATCATTCTTCATGCAGCATATTTACTACCTTTTTCAACTCAGAACCTTGAGTGAGCATACGTTAGATGGTAATTCATTTCTAAAGTGAATATAACTTTGAAATAATTGACATACTATTTCAACAAAGAATTTCCACCACATGTTTCATTCTCCCATCAGAATATATACAGTTAAAGTAGTCAAATATGAGAAAGAAATGCAAAGTAAATGTGGCTCTTCTGGTACTATTATCAGTGAAACTAAAAATGCTGTGGGTTCATTTTAGCCTTCAAGTTACAAAAGTACATTTTCAGTCCCTACAGCAGCATCCACATGCATGTAAAAGTAAATCAAGGCCTACCTCATGATCTGAATTCTCATTGAATTCCAAGACTCTTTTTTTTTTTTTTTTTTTTTTTTTTTTTTTAAATAATGTAGTGGTAGAAACACTTTATCCCTTTTTAGTTCATAATAAACTAATATTTTCCTCATCTGAATTAAATTACAGTAGGTGGATTATTTAGTTAGAGAGCAAGGATGCTGGACCAGGACATTTTACCAGTGTAAATGCTACCATTGCAAAGGGAATCCTAAGGGAAAACTACACAGTAAAGTGTCAGGTTGATTGAAAAGTAATGAAGCTCAAATGTTTTTGATGGAAAGTGGGACTTTTCAGTGGAAATTATGACCCCAAAAAATCCTGTTTTTCAAGAACTATCAGCTGTTCTGCAGGATAGAGCTGATCCAGCAGTATGTGCAGCATACTATGGATACTAAATCTTGGCGGCAGAAATCTTTGTGACAGGATTTATTGTTCTTGAGCAATACATCCCATGATGCTCTTTGACACTGGAGTTTATTTAATAGGATCAGCCCCAGACTCATTCTTTCAGACTCTCCTATTTCATTGCTCACAGTGGGTTCTTAGAAGTTCATTTTCTTACATGTGACTTCTTCATAAATATGAGACAGAAAGGTCTTATTTTATTCACCATCTGTTTATACTCCTTCAGTGTTCCTTTCCTACATTAACTTCACATCTGGTCCATACTTTCTATAGCGGGCCAAAATTATGGCCACATCCACTATCTTCACAACCTCCTCTCCATTTCATGAATTTATCCACAGTAAAAATTGCCAGAGTAACAAAGTAATCTGAAGTCTTGTGGGAAGCTCATTCCTTTTGGGTGCTTTGACTTCCAAGTTTCTTTCCACTTTTGCCAGACTGAGCAAAAACCCAGAATATATGACTACTTCTAGAAGTCACCATGCTAAGATCGTCCCTGTGTCCCGCTTAGAGCATGGGATGGGTGCCAAGTGCCATGTGCTGTCCTTTGTGGTGGTAGGCTTAAAGACACAGGGATTTACCCACAGAAAACGACTGAGATCTCTGACTCATGTAATTTCTGAGCATAAAAAATTCGTACACAGCTATGATTCTCTGCCCTTGTTAGCTCAGCCAGATTCGCAGTGGTGGCCTAGAAATAAGCGTGCCTACCATGCCATGACCATCAAGTTAGAAAGTCATGATTTCCCTCTCCAACTATTCATTATAATTCTTTTGCATTCTTTTGCTTTTGATCAAATGAGACCATTAACTGTTATGCAATTTGACTGCTCACGGCTATTCTTTTCAAAGCTTTCCATTTTCTCAGCTTTTTATTCTAACCCTCTTTTCCTAAAAGCGAAATGGTAACTCCCTCCCACTAACCTGTGCCCTTGTGTGGCTCACCCCGACGTTTCTCATACCACCTGTGAAAAAAATATGTGGGTATGTAGTTGAGGTTAGAACATCTAAAGTCTTTGCTGGAGTAACTTGGCTGAAGGCTGTCAGCTGCATCAGCAGAAGACCTGAAACTCAGAGCATATTCCCTGTCCATTCAGTTTGTGTCTCCTGAGTGCTCTCCAAACATTTGAGACCTGCAGACATATCACCTGAGCTCACTCTCTGAAGACAGATCATGGAGGTACCCATCTCATAACTGTGCAGCTCCACCACCAAAGGATTATTCCTGATGAAATGTTACTTACTATTTTCTGGTTTAGGCTTTGGATTTTAGTAATATCAAGCCACCCCTACTTCTATAGGATAATTTTAACTGCATTTTTTTTAAAGCCACCCTTTTTCTAGGAAGTTGCAAGGCAAGCAAGGTAACTTTTCATTCCTGCTCAAAATATCCAGTATATACTTTCTAGCAGTTTCTCAGTGTCAGATTTCTAAACTTCTCAGTTTCCTTTTTAATGCCAAAACAGTTTGCCAGACTTTTTGGCATTAGTTGCACCCTAAGTGCCAACCTTTTTGAAAAAAACTGTTCACAGATGTTGCAGTGAGTGAGTACTGCAACGTTCCATGCGTACTTCAGAAAATGTGGCCCCTTATCAAGCACAGAAAGTTGACCTTGAGACCTGTTGGAAAATTTACCTTCACACATTGCAAAGTATATTTTCCCCTCCCCGAGAAGATGTTGAAAGATGTGGTTCAAAAAGTACAGCAGGTTTCTTACTTGTCTGAGTTTCTCTATCATAGGATAAGGGGGAGGGAAGATTCAAACGTTAGTGTTTTCAAAAGAAAAGCAAATTTAATGTGATTTCTAACATTAGGGAAGCAGGAAGGAAGTATGTTCACCTTCATTCACTCAAAGACAGAAGAGCTGGTTTTGATCCTGAGAGCTTTTCATACTTGCCACTAGCAAAAACAATAGACAGAAGAAGATGAGCATGAGTAGGCTGATATATTTATATCCACAGAGCACTTCTAGTCAAATACCACTGTTATCCCATTTTACCTGCGATGCTATTAACATCATCTGCAGTGCCTAGATAACACAGATGACTGAGTTAAAAGATCAGTTCCAAATACATTCCTCTTTCTTTTCCAGTGGGAACCAATTTTTTTCTACCCTCGCCTGGCAGTGTTCTCAGTGATACTAAAATTGTCTTAGGGAATAAGTATTTCGCAGTATTTCACAACAATTTGAGATCTTTATCACAAGTAAGTTTTGTGGACTGAATTATATTCCTTCAGCTAGCTCTACACAATATCATGTCAATTAAATTTAGGTATTTATCAATTAAAAAAAACAACAAACCCACAACATTTTTTAGCTATTCTCCTTTTACTTTCTGCAATTTTTTGAGTGCATCCTTAACACACCCAAGTGTCATTTTCATGGAAATATTGTGATGATACGATAAATGAAAAAAACACACTCAAGTAATTTCTGGGTATTATATTTTTGCAAATTAGTCTCTTGTATCCTAATAGGAGAAATTTTCACCCTTTTTATACAGGAAAATATTACATCCAAGAGCCATAACATATGATCTGATTTAAATTTTCTCCTATATGAAGGATCCGACTAGCTTTGTTTTGTTGGTGTCTACAAACGAATGTGTTCGAAAAGAAAAGGCAAACCTGATACGCAGGTCTTTTGTAGATATAATAATTTATGGCCTTCAACTTTGAAAACATCATCATTTTATTGGGGAAAAATGTTTTGAAAAGTGGTACTTTTAAAGTGATGTTGAGACATTGTCAAAAATATTTAGCATTAGCTATGCTCTGCCCAATTAAAGTAAAAAGATGTATTAACACCATCTCCAACATACGCTGAATTGAGCTAACAAGCCTCACTTTTCAAAATTTTATTCAGAGTATATGAGAAAAAAAAATATCTTTGCAAAAATACAAATATTGCCTGCCCTGCCAACTGTTCTGCAGACTGAGAATCAAGTCAAGGATTATTTCTGATTTTTGCCACATCACCGATACCAAAATACTTTGCAAGCCCTTTTTTAACTCATTAACTCTACACAGCTCCTTTGCACTGAAAAAGATTGCACAACTCTCAGTGATGACAGAATTTAGCCCAGCAGCTAGAGCTTAGTTTCCCATTATGTTGATGATCTGAAAAACAGTAGACTAGAACACTCCTCCCCTTTAACAAAACTGTGTTTGTTCTCATTCAAGCAGATTATCTCCAAGTATACACAGAAGACATGATGTTTTCTGATAGAATTGTGATGGTATAAATTGGTCTATTATTTTTCTCTGTGAACTGAATTCTTAGCTCGCACACTGTGGAATGAAACAGGGACACTACTGTTTTGTACTTATAAATATTTGCTCATCGCTTTAAGAGCAACAGTACTATACCATAACTCATCATTAAGCGTGTGTTATAAGTGCCATACTGTGCCGATCCACAGTAGATACAATGTGTTACCTCCCTCTCACGAGCAGTCTGAGTCATTAGCTCAAGTTATATATCACTATATATATAGCACTAATACCTCCCTGTGACAAAGCCCCAGAGGTGAGCTGTGCAACTTCTCCACCGGACTCTATAGAGGTGGGCATCACATTAATATGCAGTTATCTTTGTACTGGGTTTGCATGGCAAGGTTTTGGTAGGCAGGCGGCTACAGGGCCATCTTCTGTAGGAAGCTGCCAGAAGTTTCCCCTGTGTCCAATACAGCCAATACCAGACGGCTTCAAGATGGACTCACCACTGGCCCAGACTGAGCCCACCAGCAACAGAGGTAGCACCTCTGGGATAGCACAGTTAAAAAGGGGGAAACAAACACTGCAGCAGAAGAGATGAGTGAGACTGTGTGAGAGCTGCGACTCTGCAGACACTCAGGTCAGTGCAGAAGGAGGGGCAGGAGATGGTCCAGGCATCGGAGCAGAGATTCGGTTGCAGCCCATGGTGAAGCCCATGGTGAGGCAGGCTGTGCCCTCAGCCCATGGAAGTCCATGCTGGAACAAATATCCACCTGCAACAGTGGAGGATCCCACACTGGAGCCGGTGGGTGTCTGAAGGAGGCTGTGACCCATGGGAATCCCACCCTGGAGCAGCTCCTGGCAGGACCTGTGGACCCATGAAGAGAGGAGCCCATGCTGGAGCAGATTTGCTGGCAGGACTTGTGACCCCATAAGGGACCCACGCTGGAGCAGGCTGTGCCTAAGGGACTGCAGCCCATGGAAAGGACACACGCTGGGGCAGTTTGTGAAGAACTGCACCCTGTCGGAAGGATTCATGTTGGAGAATTGCATGGAGAACTGCCTCCCATGGGAGAGAACCCACTCTGGCTCAGGAGAAGAGTGTAGGGAGCAATCCCCAATGAGAAGAAAGGAGCAGCAGAGACAGCGTGCAATGAGTGTGATGAGCTGCCCGCACACCTTGTGCTGTGGGGAGGGGAGGAGGTAGAGAAAATCAGGAGTGCAGTTAAGCCTGGGAAGAAGGGGGGGTGGGGGGGTGGGGGGGGGGTGGGGGTGGGGGGGCATTCGTTATTATGACATTTGTCTTCTGGAGCAACCACTACATGTACTGAAGCCCTGCTTCCTGGGAAGTGGCTGGACATCGCCTGCTGATGGGAAGTAGAGAATAAATCTTTTGTTTTCCTTTGCTTCCGTATGTGGCCTTTGCTTTCACTTTGTTAAAAAAGTTATTTCCATCCTTTTTTCTCCCCCCACCTCCCCGCTGGCGCCATCCTGCTGAGGAGGGGAGCAGCTTGGTGGGCACCTGGCATCTAGCCAGGGTCAACCCACCAAAATGTAATGTTGTTTGGATGAGAGAGTTGCTACTCTTTTGGACTGGTTTATTTTGCAAAGAGCGATTAGAAGAAAATTCCACCATGCAGTTTTAAAGAAGCAGTAATGAAGTATTCTGTATAATTCTTCTTATCCCCAAACATCCTGACTCACATACAAACACACACACACAAACTGCTGCACACATTACAGAAATTCAAGTACTTCAGAGTTGTTACAAGACAAAATTCTTGTTGTAGCAACCTCTTTTGACTATGTATTGGATCATGATCCAGTTTCTAAGCTTGTTTTAGTCCCTGCCTTGAGGTAAACAGCCGTATTCAGAAAAACATTAGTACACTTTCTAGTTTTGAAGTCCATGGGGTTTAAGCATACAAAATTAGAAGGAAAAAAAAATATCAAGAAAAGTTTTTTTAAAGAATTTAGAGCACACTTCCTTGTGTTCAAAGAGATTATTCTGTCCTTGTGATGCAGCCTCCTCCTGTATCAGAAACAGGTACCCCCCTCAACTGAATCCCACGGAGCTGAAGTACAGCTCCAATACACCGATAAGGCCAGGTTGTATAAGTTCCAGGGATTTTCTTCCCCCTCCTCTCCCATTGTGTGTGCCAGAGGTCCCCTGCTTCCTGTCTCCAGCTGATAGTGGTGGGATGGCGGAGGGTCAGGGAGAAGGGGAGGGGGACGGTCCCTTGGCGGCTCGGGGGAGCGGGGGGTGGGGGCCTGGCGGTGTCTGACAGCTGAAACAGATGATGCCGCACACCACCTATGTAAACAGAAATAGGCACTGGGGCTGATGTAGCACAGAGATATGACCCTGCCCATAGAGCCGCTGAGTCTAGACTCCAGATGTGTTCTCACTGTTACCAGGCCAATTCAGATCCAACTGGTAAATATTTCTACCAGATGACAGTGGGCTCGGTTACAGAAATGAGGACAAAGGACAAAAATAGGCAGAAAATGAGTACTGGGCATTATTGCTGCTTAGAAAAATATTCTGCATAGTTTTAGAGATGTTAAGGGGCAATTATTTAAATAGATCATATACATTCTTTTATTTTCTTACCATGTTCAGCTGAAAAAGTTCCAAAGCAAACTGAAGGCTATTTAGGCAAATTAGTCACTTAAAATGAACTGAAACAGAGGTCTGTAAAGGATAAAATAAAATTTATACTAGGACTTTACCATATGGACGTAAAGAAATCAGGAAAAACCATAGTGTTGATAACCTCAGGCTGGTAAATACCAGTTTATTAGGAAGTGAGTGTTACTTGATTTATTTCCAGAAATGAACGCTTATAGAACAAGGACACTTTACAGAAACAAAATTCAGGACAGAAAGCCCTGTCCACTGGTGTTTCATCTCCCCAGATGTAAGATTGTGACTCCTAGTCCATGTGGCATTCAGAATGTCATAAAGTATGTCAATTAAGCAGCAGCCAAGCACCACTGATGCAATCAAGGCTCTGACAAGTTTTAAGAGGTTACTGGTTTGTATCTGCCTCAGACAACTAGAATGAAGCAACAGAGACCTGCAGTGATCTGGGCTCTTTCCTTATGTCTTTTTCTTCATATATGGTGTCACGCCACATAACCACAGCCAAAAAAATTGTCTTTGCAGAGAGCTGCAATCCTAGACAGTGTATGCTAAGGGACAGTAAGCACAGGAGAATGTTACCTCTATCCTTTATGAAGACATTTTTAATTTGCACAAGTATTCTATGATCCTCTGTTTTAGTCCCATGTTTGCAAGATGACTGCCAGTAAGTGATGCCAGCAGCACATACATGAGCCAAAGATACATGGCTTTAAATGGTCGTCTTTGATTATTGGGAAATGCAGTTGTCCTGCTTTTCACATTTTGTGTTGAACCTTCCTGAGATTAATTGTCTGGCTGATGAGTAGGACAAAAATCACAGTACATAAACTTAGGTAAGGTATGGAGTGCCAGCTATAAAAGGAAATTAATGAACAAAGGTGATTTTTTTAATTTCCTTTCACATAACCTGAAATTTGTATGAATGTTGTCACATTGTTTTGAAAACAATTTATTAGAATAAAAACGTTTCCTAGCATGTCTAATACTGAATGCATTGGTGCAAAATGTATAACCTCAGCCTTGCAACAGAGTGTTTTGGGGGTATTTTATCCTCACCCCAGTAACTGGTAGCCAAAAAGTTACTTTTATGACACACAGATACGGGTAAGCAAAAGAGCATCCAGATCAGCGGAAAGTGGAGCCGTACCATCTATAAAAGCAAAGTTAGAAATGGCTTAGCTATTAAAATAATCACATTAAACAAGGAATAGCTTGGTTCCTCACTTTGGCCTCATAAACCAGCAGCAGGAGCTTTGAACTGAAGAAGAAAGGCTACCCTACTCTAAACGTTCCTTGAGGTGACCTTTTAAATAGTTAACCTTCTAGTTATGCTATAACTGCAACTTCTGTGCACACCTGTGAAGCTATTACTTTGTGTTCAAAAGACAGAGTGGATTTACTTACTAATTGGCTCTCGTTGCACTATGTTCCTTTGCTTTTCCTCCTCCCTCTCATCTTCCCTTTGTGTTTGAGAAGCTCTAGCCAAATGTTAAATATTCCTGAGGAGAAGTTTGCAAGCACTGGTACGAAATGGTTTGGCTGACTACTCGGAGAATATCAGTATATACTCTCTGGTGAGCAGTAGTATACTGTGAAATTGCTGCATTTAATTGGGTTACAGCTGCTGATCATTTTGTGCAGCTATACTGGGGGTTTACTAACAGATTCTCTGACAACACAGTTTCTTTTCTCAGACCTTTTCACCCACACACAGAGGAAAAGAAGGTACAAGTCTGAGAATACATGAGCCTAGACAGGTGAGAGAGTGAAGTTCTGTCTTTGTACAAAACCACAGTGCTTCATTTTTCCAGAGGGAGTACACTTTTAGCATTTATTCATAATGGGTTGACACCAAGCTTCCTGGTACCAAAAGAAACTGTTTTAAAAATGTAAATAATATAGACATGTAAGGCCTGAAGACACTGAAGACACAAAAGAAGTTTTTATTTTGGTGGAGAATAAAGAGCACTGAGCAGACCCTATAAGGAAAAAAAAAATAGAAAAAAGAAAAAAAAAGATTAAAAAAAAAAAAAAACCAAAAAAAACCCCACAAACCACTTTTGGTTTCCTTCACCAGAGGATCCCTTCTCTTCCATCACTGTCTGTTCACAACAGGATCGGCATCTCAGAACTGACCCCATTCTCTACTTCCTTCTCTCCTGA
The DNA here is from genome assembly GCF_017639655.2 of Falco naumanni. Lineage (NCBI taxonomy): Eukaryota > Metazoa > Chordata > Aves > Falconiformes > Falconidae > Falco > Falco naumanni. The sequence goes on from NC_054059.1 coordinate 27,333,593, forward strand.
GAAGAGATTTTTAAACATCAGATATCTCTTTGATCTGCTGGCTTCCTGTAGTTATTCACACCATGGTTATTCAGCAACTTCACCTCACCTACCAGGTCAGTGAACATACTTGAAGCAGTACCACACTGTACTTTCTACAGAATATTAAACTATAATAGATTCTCAACTCCAACAGCCCGCATCTCAGAAAATCTGTTGAATTCCCAGCCTTCATCCCCATGAATCATACAAGAATCACCTACTTTCAGCATACTGGGAGTAGGGGAAGGCCTTCATGTCCCAGGAGTATCCAACTTTAAGAATGGAATGCCACATCCCATGTTTTCTGTACTAAGGGAAATTCTAAATGTTTTCAGCCTCAAGCTTAGTTATCCCAAAGGTGTACACAAACCTTTTCTCTAGATAAAAACCCTGGAGATTAAAGGATGGGAGAAACAGAGATAGAGACCTGTGAGCTAGCTTAAAGCTAAGAGGAACAAATGGGAACCAACTGACATTTTTAGATACCATAAATAACAAGATACCAAGAACACCCAAACTGCCACAAAGACTACAAATATGGTTACATCAAAAAGTGGTTATAATACAAGCAAATACTCACAAACAAAATTTTTTTCAAGAAAATTTTGACCTAGAATCTGGAAGGAGTAGACTTTGTACCAAGCTACTATTGATAACCACGATGAATGAGTTATTTTTAAAAACAGCCTGAAATGCACCCTGAATTTTTCAGTTCTGCATGTAAATATTTGTTTGCCCATACAAATGCAATTTGTGTAGACATGCACACATACTTAGAAAAGATGCCATCTAGACTGTATAGAAGAACTATTGCTTCTTATAATCTCTCCCATCTTTTCACTTTACCTTTCCTTTTCTCTTTTCCTTTCCCTTTCCCTTTCCCTTTGCTTTTCCCTCTCCCTAGTCTCTTTCTTGTTCCCTTTCTCTTTACTTTTACCTTTAATTTTTCCTGGTTTACTTCTTTTTAAACAGTTCTTTATTTTTAAACATAGGTCTTTATTTGGACTTTCAGACTTCAGAACATCTTTAAACATCCAGTTCTGTGCCTGTGTACAACATTTAGTTGAATACTCCAAGCACATGTGTACTTCTTCATTTTTGTTCCAACTATTCTAAAAAATTTTCTTCCAATCTTTGGTAACTGACTGTCCATCAGAAAGGACATCAGAAAATATTTCACAAAATAATAATGCATTTGAGTTTGAGGAAGGAAAATATATATATATAATGTTTCCATCCAGACAAATAAATTGAAGGAAATAAAAGCAATGAATGTTTGTTTATTTTAGCTTAATGTTTTTATTTGCAAATAAGAGCTGTTATGGTAGTACTGCATAAGGTGAACCATGTATATTTTTGAAAGGGTTAATACATCTTTTGATTCCTTTTAAAACAGTTTTTTATGGATTAAAAAAGGTTGAGAACCACTGCTCCAGAAAATCCGCACCAGGCTGATGGGTACAATAGAAGGTAATTAATGGCTATATTCATTAGATAGTTAGTATGCAAAGGAGAAAGCCTAAATCAGGAAGCCAGTTAATTTGCAAGAAAAAAACCCTCTGAGAGTGGAGAATTTTCAGAGGCAAAACAAAGAATCCATGGCACCAGCAGGGACATATAAAATGGGCCCACACAGGAAGTTTCTGGGCAGAAGACAGGAAGAGATGGGAATTCAGTCATTCCTGGTGGGAGCCAGGAGGCAGTTTGAGCTCATTGAGGAACAAGCCAAATTCAAGAGAAGCTGTCCTGGTGGAGAGAGAAAAACCTCTGTGATTCTTGAAAAAACTCGTGTAGGGAAAAGATTCTGATCTACAAAAAAGCCTCCAAGAAGACTCCAGCACAAGCCTGGAGAATGATCCAGACCATGAAACTGTTGGTGTACAGCAGGGAAATGAGGATAGAGATTGCATTTTTTCCTTAATTTTGGGGGATTTTTTACTGAATCAATACAATTTTATCTTCTATTTTTCTATTACATACAACAATGTTTAAAAAACACAACATAGGCCTGTATGGCTAACTCTACACTTACAAATTATGCAGTGCCAGGAAATGTTCCCAAGGGTTGGCAACTGATCACTTACACTGTTAAATTGTCAAAATGGTCCCAGTACATTTCTAGCCTAGGCCAACAAGCCCCATCCCAGACAATTCCTGGACATGGTGCAGGAGCAAGCATTGGCCAAGGACCACTCCAGTAGGCAGTTGGGATGGAGCCATCCTGTTTGGAAGGTAGGAGAGTTGAACAGTGTGAACACCGATCATTCCATTCCAGTTTGCCTCAGTGCCAAAGAAACACACAATTAATTTGCTAGCATAGATACAGACTCTGTATGTGCATGTGCTGTGTTTATCATGGAGTCCTAAAAAGGCAAATTATGAACTGGCAATATCAGGCTATTCAGCAGCATTATGGAAACTATATAAGAACTGCAAGAGGCATGGTATTTTGTTTCAAGGCTAAAACATCAGTATCACAAGAAGGAAGAGATTCCATCCTTGACTGTTGGGATTCTCAATTAAAACAGATTTACAGAGTCATAGAATAGTTGAGGTTGGAAGACAACTTTGGAGATTGTCTAGTCCAAACCCCATGCTCAAAGTAGAATCGAGTAGGCTGCCCAGGACTGTGTCCTGTTCGTTATAAATAACTTCAAGGATGAAGACTCTGGAACTTCTTTGGGTGACCTGTTCCACTGCTCAGCCACATTAACAGTAAAAAAGTTTTTCTTATATTTAAATTTCCTTTGTTTCAGTTTGTACCCATTGCTTCTCATCCTTTAACTGGACATCACGGAGAAGTATCTGGCACCAGGCTGATAAGTTGCAGATCTCTCAGCCTCTCTTCATATATCAGATGTTCCAATCCCTTCATCCTGTTCGTAGCCCTGCACTGGACTCTAGTACGCCTATGTCTCCCTTGTACTGGGGAGCTCAGCAACAGACCCAGAACTCCAGGGGCTGAGCAGATGCAAAGGATCACCTCCCTCTACCTTCCAGCAAAACATCAAAAGAGGAAAAAAAGATTTCAGAAGACTTATGTAGTGATTTCTAGATCCTTCCACAGAATGATATAAAAGTGGAAAAATCATAGAATCATAGAATGGTTTGAGTTGGAAGGGACCATAAAGATCACCTCCTTCCAACACCCTGCCATGGGCAGGGACACCTTCCACCAGACCAGGTTACTCAGAGCCCCATCCAGCCTGGCCTTGGACACTTCCACGGATGGAGCATCCACAGCTTCTCTGGGCAACCTGTGCCAGCATCTCATCACGCTCACAGTAAAGAATTTCTTCCTAATCACTGGTGTAAATCTATCCTCCTTCAGCTTAAAGCCATTCCCCCTTGTTTTATCACCACACACTCTTGTAAAAAGTCCCTCTCCAGCTCTCTTGCAGGCCCCTTTAGATACTGACAGGCTGCTAGAAGGTCTCCCCGGAGCCTTCTCTTCTCCAGGCTGAATAACCCCAGCTCTCTCAGCCTGTGCTCACAGGAGAGGTGCCCCAGCCCTCTGATCATCTTCATGGCCCTCCTCTGAACTCTGCTCTGACAGGCCCATGTCCCCTCCTTGGGGGCCCCAAAGCTGAACACAGTACTCCAGGTGGGGTCTCACGAGAGTGGAGTAGAGGGGGAGAATCATCTCCCTCCATGTGGTGGCCACGCTTCTTTTGATGCAGCCCAGGGTACGGTTGGCTTTCTGGGCTGCAAGTGTACGCTGCAGGGCCATGTTGAGCTTCTCATCCACCAACACGCCCAAGTCTTTCTCCTCAGCACTGCTTATAATCTATTCTATAATCTAAAAATTCTTTCTATTTAATCTATTAAAGAACAGATTAAAGCTTATATTTGTGCTTAGGATTGCCCCAAGGCACATGCAGGACCTTGCACTTGGCCTTGTTGAACTTCCTGAGCTTTGCACAAGCCCACCTCTCAAGCCTGTCAAGGTTATCCCTTCCCTCCAGCTTGTTGATCATGCTACCAGCTTGGTGTTGTCAGCAAATTCTCTGAGCGTGCACTTGATCAATCCCAGTGTCCACATTGCTGACAAAGGTATTCATGCCGGTTCAAATAGTGACCCCCAAGGAACAGCACTCATCACCGGTCTCTACTTTTACATCAAGCTATTGACTGCAACTCTTTTGAGTGCAACTATCCTGCCAATTCCTTATGCACCAAGTGCTCCATCCGTCAAATCTATGTTTCTCCAGTTTAGAGACAAGGGTGTCGTGCAGGACAGCATGAAATGCTTTGCACAAGTTCAGGTAGATGACATTCATTGTTTTTCTCTCACCCAGCAAATCTGTAACTCCATTGTAGAAGGCCACCATATTTGTCAGGCACAATTTGCCTTTAGTGAAGCCTTGCTGGCTGTCACCAGCTACCTCCTTATTTTTCATGTATCTTAGCATAGACTCCAGGAGGTTCTGCTTCAAGATCTTAGTTCACAATGTGCTTCTAAATCAACTTTATGGCCTCTTGTGATTTTTTGCAGTGGGAGTATTTCTGGTTTTGCACCGAAGATGCCTCATTAGATATCCTACCTTCTCACAATAAGAAAAAAAAATATATTAAGAGAATTATACATAACAAGGAATACCTTGGCAGTATTGATTAAATTATGTTAGTAAAGTAGGAGGATGGAAAGTGATTAATATTAAGAGTAGTTCCAAGGGAGAATTCAAGTAACTTGAAACCACAGTCCCGTTTTTCTGTTATAATAATCTACACAAATCATTGAAATCTAATGCACTACTCGTAACTGTCTGGAGCTATGTTAAGCTTAATTAGGGTTTGCATATTTAAAAATTGGTTAAAATTGAACAGAGTGCACATTTTTGGTTCATCTTTTCAGTTACTGTTGACAAAGGCACTGCAGGATGTTCAGTATTTTAAAAGTATAAATATTTTTAAGCAAGTACATAGATTGCCTCTAGCAATGTTCAGAATCATTTAGAAATAATCTGAAGGCTGAAAATTTGGTTCACTGACAACATCCGCTTCCTCTCAACTTTTAATTTGGCACATTTTATTAATAATGTCAGACTAACACGTTACCACTGGCACATGGTAACTGGAGGATAATTATCTCTGGATGCCATGCTTGTAAGGCTCTGTCTTTACTACAGGGATCCCACAGTGTGCCCTGCAGCCCTCATATCATGATAGACCAGACTGTAAAATCTGCTTAGAGATCACCATGACTCCTTTCCATCAGATTTCATTTTTCCTAGAGCCCCAAGTGTAGATAGCAGGGGAATACGGTGTGCACACGGGTCTTGCCTGGTAGGAATCACAATGCAGAAGGAACACTAGGAACTACAAATGTAATTCAACATGTGTGACACAAGCAATACCAGATTGTTAAAACCTTGTGTCCATTTGTCTACAAATTCTTCTTCAGCAGTGCTAAAATACTCAGGATTTCACTGGCAGAGATATAACTCCTTCCTGAACCTACCATCGGTACTTTTCCATAGTAGACTTCCTGAAGTGAGGACAGGGAAGAAGGTAAGATGTCTAGGACTGAAAACACCACAAGGAGTGTCTCATGCTCCCACCCACATGGCACAGGAGCACACGCAGAGCAGGACAGTGCGTCAGACACTTTTCTACATCTCCAGTAGTAAATGAAATGGAGCCAAAGACATCATGCCTCATTTTAAAGTGCTGGCACATCCCTGGAAAAGTTTTGATCCATGCCTAGCTGGCATCTCCTATAGACCATCCCCAGCCATGGTTTAGTGCCAGGGACCATTGTCAGGAGTCAGTCCCGCCAAGGCTGCAGCTTTCAGCAACATAAACAACATCCCTGGTCCTGCTTTATGCCCTAGTACAGACACAGAAAGTGTAGCAACATCCAGCCTTGGTCCATAATATTAGGTATTTAGATAAAAGAAAGTTTACATGAAATAGCCCTCCCAAAAGCTACTGTTGGTAAGATAGAAAATGGTGGGGAAGAATTTAATAATTTAATAATTGCTATTAACCTTTTTTTCCTAAGTAAGTGCCCTGCTTTTCTCTGGGTTTGTACAGCATTTAGCACAACTGGGACATGGTCCTAATTTGGGGATATTGTAGGCTACGGTAAAAGTAGTGCACATAGGTCAAGCCAAACTCTTTACTTGGTCCTCTGTTTTAATTGCAATGTATTTAAGATGGCTAAGAGTTTGCATCTGAAGTTTTTTTCATTGTGACAGCCAAACTGACATACAGGTAACTATAGGCATTGTAGTACATTACTGTTACTGATTTTTCTGAAGCAACGTTCCCTAATTTCTTGCAAATTAAGACAAGTATGAAGTTTTTTTATTTATTTTGTGCTACTTTTTGATTAACTGACATCTCCTAGGGTAAAATAAGAAACCTTTACAGGTTTCACCCCTAAAGTCCTGCAGAATATAACAGCTATACTCTTTAGTAATAAGTCATACTGATAGATTTGTGTCTTTCAAGTGAGCATTTGTTCACAGGACAGTTCTACAAAATAGCTGAAATCATTCCAGGTAATACTTTTCTTTCTCTCATTTCCCCATTAACTTTTCTTTTATATTGCTCAAAAATCTTCATGTCATATGCCCTCAGGAACAGTCTCATTAAATTGCAACTGCAACTCCATATTAGCAGTAATCTTTGTACAAAGAAAAACAGAGTTCTTTTGCATAAGGAAGAATTCCACAAAAATGGAATTTTGCTTAAAGTTTAACAGAGAATGTGACATGGAAATCACAAGCCTAGCCATTCGGCAACGGGGCAGCCAGAACAGGCTTGACATCCAATAGTAATCTGACTATAACCTGTGAATATTTTATGTCTCGCAGAATGCTTCTCCTGCCTTTGGTAATCGTTGCCGTATTGTGATCAAGAAACTTTAACGGAAGCTGGACGATGTTGTTCTAGGTCCCCTGCTAAACAGATAAATAGATGCAGAAAGGAGAAGAAAAAAATTAGAGCAGCAGAAGTATCCATTCCAAAGGGATGTATTCCAAAGTGTGGTAGTTTGTCAAGCTGAGCAGAGGTCTCCTGATTGCCTTTTTTTACAACAGTGCTACATCCAGTGTAGAGCCTGCCTTCTGAATGCAATTTGAAAATGGTTTGTACAGATTTCAATGACATGAGGATGGCTCTAGCTCATTGTGTTATCACTTCATTATATTATTGTATTGCAGTAGTATCTGGAGGATTAATTTGCATACATAGGCACTGAAAAAAATGCAGATAATTTCGTGCCCCACAAGTTTACTGTTAGCAGTGAATAACTGATATGAATTATTTTACATTCAAAATCATAGTTAAAAGAAGTGGAACTTCCTTTTTTGGAAAAAAAAAAAAAGAAAAGAAAAAAGAAATGAACCACATGTTCAGGACTGTTTCAAAAAGAATGGGCTAATTTCCAACCAAACATGATTAAAAGCCCTAAAATGTTATATCTGTTTTATAAAGACAGGTTTGTTCAGTCACATAAAAATTTGGTGATAAAAGTAACTTCTGTTTCAGACTAATAAAAAATTGAATCTGCAAAAGAATTCCTCAGCATAAGAAAGAGAATTGACCTGTCACTCTTTTCCCATTAAACCATCCATAATAGAGGTCAGATAAACAAAGTGTAGTCTAATGGGTAGTGACGCTTTATCCTCTTTTACTGAAAATAACAGATTTTTTCAACAGAAGCACTAAAACATTATCTTCCACATGATGTGCATTCATTGGAATCAGTTTATACAGACTTATCTATTAAAAACACATGTAAACCCAGGTCACACCCAGTATGCTGTTGCATACAACCCACCAACAGACTTAAGATCTGCTTTTGCAACCTGCATTTTGGTCAAGTTGTGTCTGTATGTGTCATTAACAAATCCACAATATCAGTTTCCTGACCTGTGTACTGTTAAACGCTCCAGAAGATGTTTTGTTTTGAAACTTAGAATTGCAAAAACTATCATTTTCAGAAGCCCATAGGCAAAAACTCTGCTTCTCTATGGCTTTACAGACTGAACATTTCCTGTTACATTCAAGAAACACTGAGTCCAATAGGGTGTGGTACACAATTAGGCACACTGTTTTGTTAAAATAATTGTCTAATGTCCACCAAATAAAGAAGAAAACCTAAATCATTCCCTGAGACATGCTGGAACCAGTGACTCTTATATTAATAAATATGTTTACCAAAAATACTCAGAAACTGACTTTCTGGGCGCTTTTTTTTTTCTTTCTTTTCTTTTTTTGTTTTATTTTGTTTGGTTTGGGTCGTGTTTTTTGGCAATCCTTCCTTTTCCATTCTCTTGTAGAGAATGGAAGCATTGATTACTACATAATAGTATCTGTTAACAATCTGAGCTCTCAAAAAGCATAAGCAATCTCTAAATCCTTAAGGACTGTCTCAGGGCTTTCTTCAAGCCTTTCCTCCTTTTATTTCATTTAACTGAGGCTTGGAAAAGAACATCTTTGGAGTGGAGAACAAATTAATTCGTGTAGGACCTCCTACATTCCTGTGCTGACTACTAGCAGAGAGCAAAATCCGTATGTATTACTTTTTTCTCCTGTAAGAAGAGTTGTCATAGCCTTGCAACCACAGTAAATCAACTCCAATACTTACATTGGCACCATGAGAAAATTCAGTTGCACCACTCAGGGCACCACTACACACACACACACTTTTCCCATAATGCAAAGTTATAACTAATCAAATGATACCATAAATTTTGAAGTCACAGGAATTAAAGAAAGGCCGGGTTTACCCCAGCTGGCAACGCAGCCGCTAGCTCCCTCCCTCCCGGTGGAAAAGGGGAGAGAATCGGAAGAGTAAAACTGGGAAAATTCCTGTGTTGAGATAAAGACAATTTAATAGGTAAAGAAAAAGTTGCACATGCAAGCAAAGCAAAACAAGGAATTAATTCACCACTTCCCATCAGCAGGCAGGTGTCCAGGCATCCCCAGGAAAGCCGGGCTCCTTCATGCTCAATAGTTACTTGAGAAGACACACGTCATCACTTCAAACTTCCCCTGCCACCTTCTTCCCCCAGCTCTACATGCTGACCATGATGCCATATGGTATGGAATATTCCTTTGGTCAGTTGGGATCAGCTGTCCCAGCTGTGTCCTCTTCCAACTCCTTGTGTACCCCCAGCCTGCAAAGGCTTTGGTGCTGTGCAAGTGCTGTTCAGCAGTAACTAAAACATCCCTGTGTTATCAACACTTTTTTCAGCACAAATCTAAAACATAGTCCTGTATTAGCTACAATGAAAAGAATTAACTCTGCCCCAGCCAAAACTAGCACAATATCAAAGGCATCTGAAAGACAAAAAGTCAGCACCACGGTCTTTAGCCTCGTGTCAAAAAAGGGTCAGTAAGAGACATCAGTTGACGCTTTCTCTGAGCTACTGAAGTTGTGTCTGGTACATTGCTTTTCATGATGCAGGTAGTTAAACAGTATAAATAGACATCGAAATACTATAAAAAAACATGATATTGCCACTGACATGAGCAGAGCTAGGATTTGACGCTGCCTACAGTAAATAGTCTTCCAGGTTATCTGGTCGCTGAAAGAGCACTGCAAGGCACCCCACTTCTACAGCACCATTTTAGCTGTGTTGGGAAGTGGTTCTCCTACATGAGTGACTGAATTTCTTTTATAGCTCATTAAATGCTATAATTTCCCTTGAAAGCCACTAAATGGTGGGCATGTGGGTGGTTTAGATCTATTACTCCTTTTATTAACTAAGGAGGATACTTGGACACTTACTAAGGAAACTGCCAATGTTTCAGGTACACAGATAGGTGCATTGGTCAAACCTTAAGCTAGTTTCCTCCTTATCACCATTCCATTCACCATTGCATTTTCAGCATTAATTTTAATGGCATTTCATTAGAGTTCACAGGAGCCTTAATGTATTTTCCCTAAGTTTTCACTGTAATCTTCTGCAATAATAATATTTTTGTAATAAGATTAAAAGAAGGAGAGCCAGGATGCAATGCCAGTGCAAACCAAGAAATTATATTCCATTAGACCTTCAAAGGAACTGATAGGTCCTTGTTTTTCTAAGGCATGCTTTCAGTGCAATGGGAAGATGGACAATGGAAGGTAAATGAATAAAGGTAATTATTGCAGGAAAATAAAATAATGAAAAGTAACTAAAAAAAGAAAGACATACGTCACCCTCCTTACAAAGCTGATGGAGAAAAACAGAAGAATAGAGAAAGAATTGTCAAATGGATGAAATTTTTTATAGAAATATTTAATCCTCTATGTACATCTGTGTAAGCTTCTACATGATGTAATGTCAGTCTAAGGTCTAAACATTCTTGTCCCCTTCAGTGAATATACAGTACTCCAAGGAAAGCCATGAAACTTTTAGAACACCTTAAAGCAAAGCTCATCATATCCCTATTACTTTTACTAACCTTTTCTTCCTCATCATCTTCAAGTGGGGAATGCTTTAAAATCTATCCTCTGGATGGATGATGTCCCTGCAAGGCACCTTTGGACCTCTCCATGCAGTGAAGTTGTGATTCTTCAGCACTTTCTCAGCAGTCTACATCTTCCAAATGTGCCTGGAGCAGAGAAGGGAGAAAGAATATTTGATTGAACACTACTTGAAGAGAGAAAGCTAAAGGTCAAAGCAGAAAGACGAAAGTATTTTTCTGGGGAACATACCCATTTTTTCCTGGAGGAACTAATTCCCAAATTAGTATGATTAGCAATGCCAACCATGTTGCTACAGATCCTACTAAGACAAATCATTACAAAAGGTCTCCAGCCCTAATATTTATTTTTTTTTTAACATTAGATGTGACAGTCACTGTATGACTAGGTTTTTATCCCAGGTGCACTTCTGTCTATAGCAAGAAAGCTGCAATTCAGCTTGTAATAAATATAACCTACTATAGTCAGTGAATTTTGAAATTTTTGCTTCAGATGTGATTTATAAAGATTAGATGCTTTACATCATAGTTCATAGAAACAATATAGAAAGGGCAATTATTAGAGCTAATTAAAAATTCACGCATCTGGGAGTATGGAAGAACACTTCAAGATAACTATTTATCTACCCAAATTGATACCAGACACAGTGAGATTACAAGAAAGACAGATGGATGGTATGTTTCTGGGACGTATATGCTGTTAGCTGGTAAAATGGTAGATGTGTTTTGCTCATCTCTCCGTTTCTAGTCGGGAAAAAACAGCCCTCAGGTTCCAATATAGAATGACACAAAATGTGACTTGTGTAAATGTAATATGTTGGTGCAATTGAGAAGACCTCACATATGTTGAATTGACTACAACATGTCATCAGCCACTCGGGGCATTTGGTTAATGCATTTAATTTAGCACAGTAATTGCTGTATCAGACCAAACAAATTGCCATGCTATTTCTTATTCTGTGTGTAAGAGTGGTTATTTTCCTTTCTTTTACCATGCACTATTTACTATTTTTATTTCCTTCTTTGCTCTCTTATCTCTTCTTTATTTTAAGGAAGTTGTCTGTGACTCTAGTAAAAAAGCAGACTGACACGATCAGACATAGGAAAGCACTTATTTCTGAATGTAAGGTTTCTTAGGCTGATGGGATTGACTATTGTGGTCTGAGTAATCCTGGGGTTTTCCCGCCTAATTTGCTTCTTCACTTAACTTGCTTATTTATTAGGATCAAATCAGCAGATACATTTTCCTACCATATTAGTCAAGCCAAAAGAAATGTTCCAAAGTAACAACAATTTGCTTCATTAATATTTTTCCCATGAAAACGTGTCTGACGTATTCATGAACAGCTGAAAGTACTGAGCAGTTCTGTAAGTGCTTCATAGGAAGGATGAAGATGTCGAGTCACCTATTTGAGCTCCCTGGTTCATTTGTATATTATCCCTGGGAAGAACTATGAAAGTAAGCCATAGTATATTATGGGCTGAGCAAAGATGGAAAAAAAGAAAGTTGCTATTCTAGAGCTGACAACTCAAGGGAAGAACAATACAAGTACCTGAATTGAAATAACAGAAAATAGCAGAATAAAATAGCATCAGAAGCTAATCCTAGGTATACTTAATGGGTTTCATATACATATGATATCTGCACAGGAACTATCTGCTTGCTTCTCTTTACCAGCAATGTAGGGAGATGCATGTAAACTTAAGCATGATATAAATCCATGACTCCTGTCTGACTTGACTACTGAGGGAGTCAGGACTAGTTCAGATGTACCTTCTATATAAGAAGCACTAACATTTGAGGAGGTGTATCCCACTCTAGCTGCCAAACTATTCCTATATTTTCCATACATTTTTCAGCAGGGGAAAATTTTACAGGGAAGTTTTGGAGGAGGAGAAGGAAATAGTACTGTCGTTCATTATGGGTTTTTTCCTCTGTGTACCTTAGGAGAAAACACAAAAAAAATTGAACAAGGACATGACAGAAATTTACATCAAGTGTTAACTAATGCCGGAAATCAACATCTCACCAGCAAATACCAATGGAGCCAGGAGAACTTGTGAAGTGCTTTGAAGATCAAGAGAGTCATTGATTCAAAAGAAAAAGGGAAACCACTGAATTGATACATAGTCTCCTTGACACAGTCAAAGCAAGAATCTGCGGAAACTATCTTTACAGCATGAGAGGATAGATACAGAAGGGCAAATATGTATCTCTGAAGTGATTTATTATTAAGTGACATTAAAGATGCTGGAATTAATTTGGAATGAGGGTGTAATGAAATGTCTGGACAAAAGTTTTCACAGTGTGGAAGCATGAGAAAGAACACACCTTACATACCTTAAAGGAGCATCCACAAGCCCTAGCCATACCCCAGATGGCAGAACGCAGAGAGAGGCCCAAGTGAAAAACAACACTGAATTATAGTCTTTTTAGTAGGGCCTGTAGCAATAGGACAAGGGGGAATGGCTTTAAGCTGACAGAGGATAGATTTACACCAGTGATTAGGAAGAAATTCTTCACTGTGAGGGTGGTGAGGCACCGGCACAGGTTGCCCAGAGAAGCTGTGGATGCCCCATCCCTGGAAGTGTCCAAGGCCAGGCTGGATGGGGCTCTGAGCAACCTGGTCTGGTGGAAGGTCCCTGCCTGTGGCAGGATGGTTGGAAGGAGCTGATCTTTAAGGTCCCTTCCAACTCAAACCATTCTGTGATTCTATGGTTCTGTGATATCAGTGACAAGCAGGACGATGTCACAGTGATGAAGAAAGAAAAAATGTGAATTGTTAAAGAGTTAGAACTTGATTTCTACTCAGACTGACCTTTAAATAGACTTGCTGGCATCCACAAAGATGTAGTGTAATAGTTGAGATTTTTCTGTTGGTAGAAAAGGAGAGAAATCTGAAGGAGGGCTCTGTCTGTGAGTCATCTGCAAAGAAACAGTAGTTGGTTTTGCATGTGTTAGTCAGAGATGCAATATATAAGGAATGGAGAATGAGAAAAAGATTTAGTTTTCTAGGGATAATCAATGAAAAGAAACTATCAAAGGAAAGACTACAGGAACTATCAGAGATGTCAGAGGAAAATCCAGCAAGTGTTGACACCTTGCAAGCCAGGGGATGATGGGAATTTAAGAAGAGCATAGTTAGTTGATCATGTCGAAGACATCTGACTAGGTTGAGAGAACAGAGTACTGAGGATGAGATTTGGCTAAGAAGGGTGCATTTGAAATTTGACAAGAGTAATTTTGACTGAATGAAATTGGTCCATGCTGGGCTTGGGGAAGAAAAATTGAATGACAGGACACAGCATACATAGGAGTGAAATGCAAAGTGGAGCAGTAACTGGGAAAGGAAATGGGGACAAGGCTGAATTGTTTTGAATAGGAGACATTAACACAAGGTTCACAGGAAGAATAACAGAGAAGCTATCATTACCTTTGTTTCTCAAAGAGAAGACAGAAGGTTCTGTCCCTCTACTCCCATCTGGTCCCTTACTATCAAATTTCTTTAGTAATAAACCTCATTTTTTTAGCCATGCTACTTTATCACACTAACAACATAACAAAGGGACATGCCACTATTCCACTGTCAGCTTTCCAGACCCTTCCTCCCAGAGATCTAGGCAGGGCAGTAGGGTACTGTTGCCCACAGATTGCCAGCTAGCACTCGCTGATAGTTAAATATGTCCCTCTTTTGGTGGTTATATGAATATAACCTGTCTGTCCCTCTCCTCCTCCAAGCCAGCAGTGCCTATCCCGGTCAGCAAGCTTCTGGCTCTCTAGCCACAGATGGTCTCTCTGGTAGCATAGTTACTGAGTCTGATTTTTATTGATCAGCAGCAGTCAAACCTCGCTGTGCACACAAGCTCAACAGCTGCTATTTCTTGAGCAGTTCATAATTCATGCTTTCTAACTTACTTTACCTATAGCACACTAACAGGTCTGCACTTAACTTCTGCTGAAGAGAGGACAACGATATTGATGGCACTGGAAACCATGAAAGGCAGCCTTACATTGTGTGGGTGGAAAGGTGGAAGAGTCGTGCTGAGGTAAGACCAAGAGATGGTCAAAGCTGATTAATTCTGAAATAGCCTCTTGTATGTGATGAGAGGCCAGAAAGGAAACAACACGTGAAGACTGAGGTGAGAGCAGTGCTGAGGAGAAAGACTTGGGGTGGATGAGAAGCTCAACGTGGCCCTGCAGCGTACACTTGCAGCCCAGAAAGCCAACCGTACCCTGGGCTGCATCAAAAGAAGCATGGCCACCACATGGAGGGAGATGATTCCCCCCCTCTACTCCACTCTCGTGAGACCCCACCTGGAGTACTGTGTTCAGCTTTGGGGCCCCCAAGGAGGGGACATGGGCCTGTCAGAGCAGAGTTCAGAGGAGGGCCATGAAGATGATCAGAGGGCTGGGGCACCTCTCCTGTGAGGACAGGCTGAGAGAGCTGGGGTTATTCAGCCTGGAGAAGAGAAGGCTCCAGGGAGACCTTCTAGCAGCCTGTCAGTATCTAAAGGGGCCTGCAAGAGAGCTGGAGAGGGGCTTTTTACAAGAGTGTGTGGTGATAAAACAAGGGGGAATGGCTTTAAGCTGAAGGAGGATACATTTACACCAGTGATTAGGAAGAAATTCTTTACCGTGAGGGTGGTGAGGCACCGGCACAGGTTGCCCAGAGAAGCTGTGGATGCTCCATCCGTGGAAGTGTCCAAGGCCAGGCTGGATGGGGCTCTGAGCAACCTGGTCTAGTGGAAAGTGTCCTTGCCCATGGCAGGATGGTTGAAACTAGATGATCTTTAAGGTCCCTTCCAACTCAAACCATTCTGTGATTCTGTGACTGAGTCACGTGAATGGCCCTTTGGCAAGATGCAGAGTCGTACCAAAGCTGAACGTTGAATGAAAAGCCAAATCAAGCAGCACACTGCTAAGGCATGAGATGGGTCATCAGTATGAAAGTTAATGTTAGTGATGGTGCAGAGTAAAAGATTATGAAGGAAGGAAGAACAAGCTGTTCATGAAAATTAAGCAGGGATGTAGATGGGTATAACAAGGTAGAGAGCAAAAGACACCAAGTTACACAAGTGGAAACTAGGATCAGACATGGGGAAGGGTATAGGGGAGGAAACTTGGTGGCATAGATCTATTAATAATCTACATGCTTCAGCACTGCGTTTGAGATTTGGGGTTTGGATCCTATCAGTGCTAAAAGATCGTACTTTATATGATGACATTTTTTCTATTTATATGATTTCCGTTCTCCCTCCAGGATATCACGAATTAACATATTTTATTGTTTTCTGCCCTTCCACCATACACCAGCATGACTGTAAACCCACTCCCTCTTTTTTGTTAGGCTCTTTGTCTAGCTTGTCTTTTTTCTCCCCACCCCCACCCCCCACCCCCACCCATTTTTGCTTAAAGACAATATGTTTATTAAGTTTCTCTGTTGCTGTATTTGTTTCCATTTTATCTCTGAGATCATTCTCTGCCTAGGGTTAACCCTCAGTACCCTTAGTAGTGTCTGTTCTACCAAATTAAGTCTAAGTCTGTCGTAATTCAAGTGTGGCCGAAAATTATTACCTTTCTGATGGCTGCTCAGACTCATTTTTGAAATGAACTGTAGTCCTGGTGCAACTCCTGGTGGATGGTTCACATCCCCCAAGCATGGTTACAGCTGGCACTAATTGGCACCCTTGTTCTCAATCTTAGTAGGTAGGTTAAGCACCAGATCGTGCAATGAATTATTTTCCCACTCCTGGGTGTGATCTGCCTAGGTCAAAGTTGAAGCAGAATACAGAGGCAGGCAAGGAAAGCCCAAGTAATTGCTGCTTTTGCTGAACATTCTCTGTGACTCAGGTCACCAGGGCTTTTTCAGATTTCATGATCTCCGAGGTTAATGTAAAACAAAGTCACTTATGAGATGTCCTTGAAAACTATTTCTAGGCCATTTTTATACCTCTGCAGTGACTGATAGTGATCTGAATGCTAACACAATAACAGTTTGGCAGAAACATTTTATTACCTTAATTGTGGATGGGAAGTAATTCTGCAAAAAGAAAGAGGGAACTTGTCATCCCACGCTTCAGTGGGATTCTCAAACATATTCAGATAGAAGCTGAGTGCTATGAATGTCAGATGGTGGGTCCCCCAGGCTCCCTGGCAACCTGCATGTGACTAAGAAAGAGGCAACAGCTTGCTTCAAGTATCCTTCATAGAGATGACATAGTTAGATAAACCCAACAGGGAGTATAGCACGTGGAGGGAGCAGTCTGGTAAGAGGAAACCATTCCCTGTGGGACTGGCTCCATATTGCCACATGAAATGTTCAAAACACTGCTAGCCAGGAAAGTTGAATTTATTGCTTAATGAGCAGAGGACCCGGAAAAGATCATTGACAACTGCAGTGTAAACACAGCCACTTAATAGGGTGTTACTAAATGCCAAGAGGAAATTAAAAAAATCTGTCCTACAAGCAGCACTTTCTACCATATAGAATATGACTGGAATAAATACGGAACACAGAAAGCAGCTGTAGAGAACAGATGAGATATTAGATATGGTGGAAAGAAGAGAAGAACCTAAATCCAGAGGGCATTTTTTTAAACTGCCCTGAGTATGAGTCGTGAAACAGAAGTGATGAAGGAAGGCAAGTTAGTGTAACAGCAGCAGAGTGACAGAGGTAACACAAAATGACACTGTGACATTATTAAGAAGCTTAGCAACACACTCAACCTCCATCACAATGTCATCAGGACAGATGGGAACAATTGGCAAAGACAAGGCACAGCATGTCTGGAAAGCAGTAAGATCCTATAGAAGAAAAAAATAATATGAGCAGCTATGGAAAACACAAGAGAGTACTACAGATTTTTCTAGAGGTAGAAAAATAATTTACCCTCCCACCCTAAGTGTGTTTGTCACAACTGCCTGATGGATATGACATCATTTCCCACTTTGTCAAAGCTCTGCAAAGAATCAGGGCTTTCACAGAACTCATTGCTAGCATTTATTATTCTTGTTAGTACCTGTGAGACCTATTGTGAAGGACTGCATCATGCTAGGCACTTACCTAAATCAGAATTAAAAAATGGTCCCTGAAAAATGAGCTTACAATGAAAATGTAGCATGAAACAAAACACTTGTTTGCAGATACAAGGCAGCACAATGAAAGAGACTTGTCTTCTAGGAATGGCAGCAAAGGTCATAAAGAAATGACAAAAAGAGGAAGCTAAAGCTATAGAGAGTAAGGAGATATGGCTATTTATTCATAAAGATCTCACTTTTAAAATTAACGGACAAAAAGACAGGACCTGGACAGCCACGGCATGGGTGAAGGACGTGACTGTAAGAAATAATAAACCTCAGATAGGAAGTGGACTCTCTAGGAAAAAAAATGCAAAATGTACAATTACATCTGTGGTATCTGATAGCACAATAGACAAGAGAAACATCTGAGACAGGGAAAGCACTAAGTAAAATAATTGTTGAGTAACAGAAAAAACACCAGTTCAACCAGAGCTGGTGTAAGCCAAGCAGGACACATGAATGTTGTTCTTCCTACACCAGCAGTGTCTGTCAGGAAATCACTGAGCAATATCAACAAAACCTGAACCCTTGCATGCTGAGCTCCCACTGGAGGAGAAAGTTAACGTCCTCTAACCAATTGAGCTTCTGGAAAAAACTTCATAAAAATCTTCAGTTAGTAGGGCAGTGGGTGCAATAGGGTCGAAGAAGGAAATCTTTCGCTAGCCAATAATTAAAATGACATGGACTTTGGGAAGCCACCTTGTGGTTGGGAAGGGCTATCCACATATTTTTTTTCTTAGTAGAAATTCATATTGTTTATTTCTGCCTCCGTGTTTTCGCACAAAGACACATTTTGAACATGAGTTAAGGGATATTTACAGAAAGGTAGAGAGCGGCAATACATAAAAAAGCAATGTGAGAAGCCGTATGTGGCACCAGGCCCTGCTGTTCAATTCCACGTGTGTTGGGTATTTGCTTGACCCTTCCCAGCTGTTGTGTACTTCCTGATCCCCCAGATGATATGAGCCCCTTGCCTGATCAGCTTCCAGATGCTATACTGTTCCCAATTCCTCCTGATCATGTCTCAACGCCAACTCAGTTCCAGCTGCCATAACTCTCATCCTTCCTCACTGAAGAGCTCCCTACCCAACAGTTCCCCCAAATGTCATAACCTGCCTGACCCTCCCCAGCTGTTGCAATCCTCCTGATCCCATACTGCAAAACCTCTTTGATTTGTCCCCTTCCCAGCTGCTCTGCCCATTACCAGTGAAGGCTGTGGTCCAGATCCTATCTCCTTGAAGTGTCCTACAAGTGCAAAAATTTACAATTGTAGCTCACGGATTCCTTGGTGAAACAGTTTTCTTTACAGGACATAATGTTTCAGCCAGATTTCAGACAAACCTTCCTGCTGTAGTAGGTTTACAGTGGTAAAAATCTGACTTAATGTTGTTTTATCGGGCGTCTGGGATATTATATAATTATATGCTGTGATACATGCTATATTGTATAACACAATATCAATATTTTATTGTAACAATTGCATATTATATAACTAATATTTAAAGTTAGTATTAGACAATTATATAGAATAAATACATAAATAAACAAGATATAATAATAAAATGCACAATATAACACAATATCTTTATGGTTTTCTTTTATATATGGCAAGTGGAAGGATGCTGTACAGGAAACTGAAGCTCCCTTAATTGAGAGTTGACCCCAAAATACTGGCTTAATTTAATTACCCTCAGGCTTCTTTATCCCATTCTAACAGCACATTCCAAATCCTTCTTACCTTGTGTCCACTTCACATTGTAAAACCAATGCAAAGAAGCACTGGCATAAAAAGAATCCAGCAGTCCACAGAATTTAACATTTAGGTTCCGGTTATATTCTTTTTTTTTGCATACAAATTATTACAAGTCAAGAGAAAAACATCACTGATTTTTCACACAAAATTACTAAATACATTAGTATTTAAAATCATTATTTACATGATCTAGGTATCTGCGGAACATACGTAAAAGCTTCACAAATCACAGTTCGATACTTTTTCACTTGATTTGTTTTCTCCAGAATTGTTAAAAAGCTCATTGTACATCATTTGTTATAGTCTTCTCTTAAAATGTTCAGTTATCTATTTAGAGGGAGATGGGGAAAAGCCAAAACAAGATTAAATGTATGACTCACCACTCCTCTAACTCTAATAATTCTATACTGAGTATATGGAGAAAGTATCTGCTCTTCAATATTGGTCTGTCAGCCACACCCAAAGTCAAAATGCACAGTCAAGATAATAAGGTCTTCAGGTTTTCAGTACTGGGACTACTCCATCTCCACCCACAATTTCCCTGTTACTGTTATACACTGTTAAATACACTGTTAAAGGTGCTTCAATAGTTTTATTAGCTGTCCT
This sequence comes from Falco naumanni, assembly GCF_017639655.2. Classification (NCBI taxonomy): domain Eukaryota; kingdom Metazoa; phylum Chordata; class Aves; order Falconiformes; family Falconidae; genus Falco; species Falco naumanni. The sequence goes on from NC_054059.1 coordinate 27,353,479, forward strand.
ACCATATATCCTCTCATTCTACATCCATCTTGACCACATGCATTGGCTAAGTAAGCCCTAGCACCATCTATGGCTGATCCCCAGCTGGGTATGTGACAATTCACCGGAATGTATGAGCCACAGTAGCAGCTATAGGTATCAGGAACCCCTGTTTAGACAAAGAAATAGTGAATCAGTCCAGTCTTACAAGACTGCCTATGCCATCATCTAGACTTTATATAGATCAGAGATTTGGCTACATGGAGTCAACTAAGAAACATGTCTGAAATCATCATCACTTTAGGCAGCTCTAGATATGAGGAACTTCTAGATCTGAAAAACTGATTTTCTGTGATACAGGGAAAATACAGCAACATATATTTTAGTGTTTTGAACAGATTTTTGTTTGTTTTATTTTTGAAAGGCACAGATAGCAATCCCTATAAATGGCAAAGGACCATGTCTTCTTTTAAAGAAGACAATGTAATCCAGAAACCATGTAGTTCTTCCTGCCTAAATGCCTCTCTGTGTATCCTGGCAACAAATAATAAGCTTACCTTGGAAGGACCCCCTTTTATTTCAAAAATTTCTCCTAATTTCACATATTAGCAAAACTGTGCTGTTAATCTCATAGAGGGCATTTCTGAAGTTGTTCCATTTCTGTTCAGTCATCAGAACAATAAAGGTAAGAAAAGAAAACAAGAAACTGGAAAATAAAAAATGACAGCAAAACATTTTAAGTGAGACAGACTTAGGGTTTCTTACAAATTGAAAAATTAGGTTGTTGCCCTATACATCTGAATTTGCAGCAAACTACAAAATAACTTGATCAAGCTTTTTGTGTTTGGGGTTTTTTTACTAACATGCTCTAACATTGTTACTAACATATTACTAACATGAAATAAATTACATTCACAATCTAACAGAGTGAGAGAGATAATGAAGACAGCAATGCCTCAGTGTCAATTCAGAGAGGCAACTGTGGGGAAATGTGGAAAACAGCTAATATTTCCCTTTTGTTCAAAACTACTCAGACACTTGTCATCTATGTCCAAATTCAAATACAATGTTTTCTACCTTGTTCCCCAATAAGAACAAGGGCTAGCCATTAAACTGTTTCATTTAGTCTTTAGGTAGGGTAGCCTTTGAGACCACTGCATAAAGATACAATTTCCAGTAGAAGATCTTCTCAGAAGAAAAAGGCTGACAAGGACAATGAAGAGCAGGCAAAAAGGTGAGGGTGGAGATGCTATAGGTGCTCCTCACAGCTGGTAGGTTAAATGACTGATACAGACTTGGCAGATTCTATTAGCAGCTGTCCTGTGGATGGCATTTTTATAGATATGGGAATCTGAGAAGTCCAGTTCAAAAATTTAGAGTGTGTGTAGAAAAATTACACAGGAGTAAAAAATTAAGAAACCTCCCATTCTCCTTTAGCATTTCTGTCTGTATCTGTGTGTGTGCAAGAGAGAAAAAGAGAGATCTCAAGTAAATCATATCTCCATGACTCAGTTTCCCATTCATAAAAAAAGAAACAATTGGGTAGTTTGTCTTCCTTTCACAACATGTATGATTCCTGATGTACAAATATTTGTCAATGCCCTCCTTAGTGCATTTGTTCTGCATAAAACTGAAAACAATTTTTCATTTCATTAACAGTGTTTTTTCTGTGGCATTAAGCACTCCATCAATTTTAATCTCAGTTCCTATGTTTGAGTTACTGCTGAATACTTCTTTTCTGGCAAAGCACAAGACCTTTCATTTCTGTCTTTTCCCATTCCCTACGTGTAGACAAGTTACATTAAGTCCCCTGGGATCAGAAGAGACCAGAAAGCCAGGCTGATTTGTCAGGCCCCAAGGCTTGGCCTCAGGCACAAGCATGTACAGTCTGAGAGCTTCATTCTCATCTTCAGCACATATGTAACCTCTGTTCTCGTTAATGGAAGTGATGCGCATACACCGAAAGACCAGATATTTTGTTGTTCCTTCATTAAAGAATACCATAAATATAGACCAAAATTATCCAACCAGTCTAGAAAATCTCTGTCTAGTGCGTGTTTTGCAGAGGAGCAACCTGGGATCTGACTTTTGAAATGAGAACTATGATGTGTCCTTAAACTGAAATATGCTAGATATACACTAGTAATGAAAACTTCTTCCGAATCCCTGAGCAGTGGACTATTCAAAGATAACCACGAGAGACAGGTCGTGGCATGGTAGGTGTAGCTGATGTTGACACAGTGAAGGTGTTCAGTGCAAGAGAGAGAAGGAAGTACAATTGTTTACATCTCAAGAGGAATCACTCTGAACTGGATTCAGCTCCCTTATGCTCGAGGATACATTGTCTGCAAAGGAGATGCGGTCTGCAATTTTGTACACCCAGGAGAGGCTACCTTAAGACAGCTAGTTTGCCACCAAAGGGGAAAGAGTAAAACAAATTAATACAAGCTACCCAAAGTCACGTTCAAAACCTGATCCACAATCTTTAAAATCACTGCAATTCCTTTTAAATCAAATCCCTGATGTCTCATTGAACAACTACGTATATGCCATTTCTGTAAACTTTAATGAAAGGCCTAAATTTATGTTCAAAAAATATTCACAACCAGGATATCGGGAGTGTTACAGGCTCAATTCAACTCATCCTTAACACTTTGTTTTGTTTCACATTCTTCTTTCCCCGTTTTAAAGCAGCCTAGCTCCATACTTCCTCGTTTAGTTGTGCAGACCAAGGTGAGGAAGACGGGCAGACCAGCAGAAACGACCCCCGTGCACAGGCTGTCAGTGAAATGAGACAGCTGGGCTGGAGAGTGCTATTCCACAGCGTAACTTAGGTTGTAGTAGTTCATCATGGACAAAACTGGCCGTTTCCAATTCACGAGCCTGCCTGATGGCTGTACCTGCCTGGGCTGCCATCCTAAGATGACTGGGACGGTGACTGGCTGTGCTGGTGAGTCATTAAAGATGGGATAAATGGGAGCTGATCAGGAAGGCAGCTCCACTGAAGTGAGGACTGTTGGCTTGGATCACGCGTTTACTGCTAGTGATGAAAGGGAGGGAGGGGTACAGAAGCCTGTGATTTGACTGAAAGATGAGATGAGATTTTCTAAAGAGTATAATTCCATTTGAAACAGGACTCCGTGGTTTTATAAGTTCTTGGATATCAAAATAAAAAAAAAATAATTGCCTTATTATTTAACTGACACCATTTAAATAATTTAAAGCACATACAGAGACAATGAGGCAGACAGAAGTGCTATATTTATATACAGAAGACCCTAAACTTTGTGGCTCCATGAGAGTTTCATCAGTATCTAACAAAGTGTTGCAGAAGAAAAATCCAGCATTTTCTGGCAACCAGTCCATAGAGATAAGCTACAAAAGCTATTTCATTGCCCCTTCAAGGTTCAGGAAGAAAGTAGTTTGCCAAAGGAAAGGGTAGTTATATATGGTTTTAGAAATATTATTGCTGTTGTTTTTGTTGTCGTCATCATTGTCACTGCTGTTGTTATTATAATTTAGATTTTTCCTGCAAAGTGAACCCCCCACCACATTTGGATGATTAGACCACGTTTGGCCTGCACTCCACCGGTTAGAAAAGCCTTCCTCCTTTGTATATTCAGAACAAGTTTCATGAGAAGTATCTCAGAAACATCTGCCTTCATTATAATTATATTTCTATTTCAGCTGCACCAAGCTATTTACAGATGAGCCTGTTCATAAAGAGCTTTATAATTAAGCAAACAGAAATATCTTTTTATAGGATGCAGATCTAGGGGTGATAATCACACACAAAATACACAGACACAGTTGCAAATAGAGTGTTTAATGCTAGTTATATAGTTAGTGATGTGCTCAATAAAGCCTGACATGTCTTTGTTCCTAAATGTAAGAAAATATGGTCTTTCCTACACAATTGTGTAAACTGCCTTTTTCATATACAAAAGGCCATATATTTTGCGGGGGGTATTGCTTGAAAGCCATCATGAAAACAAGCCCTCATGTCTCCAGTGCAACATGATTTCCAAGCTCTTGGGTGAAAAATGGAGCTGACAGCACTATATATGAGTTTCGGAAGTGTAACATCTTCCTTATGTATGAGGTGTGACCTGACACTTCCACTGATGGACACCAAAAGACAGAGAATTGAAATGAGAAAGTATTGGCAGAAGGAAAAACAGACAATCTATTATTTAGTGAAATTACTGTCTAAGGTCTTTTCACAGTGTATGTGCTCCAGAAATCCAACCTTACCCCTTCTGAAGAACATCTTTGTCACTTACTTCTCTCCAGATTGCAAACTTGATCTTTTGCAGCACTTTCTTAGAATTTTTATAACCAATTGTAGCCCAAGTGGGTTTGTAAACTGAACTGCTGTGATATACTATATGAAGCCCAAGTGTGAGCAACATGCCAAAGAAAACCACACAAAGATTAAATTAAACTGTACATGACACCTCATTTTTCAAAAACAAGGTTTTGTTTGTAGGAATGTCTATGGTGGGTTGCTTTTTTTTCCCCTTCTTCATATTTAAAGCAGCCAAAATAGATGTCTGAAAGAAGACAGCAGAGAGCAGGCCCCTAGATATAATGTTAAAAAAAAAACCCAACCAACAACTATGAACAGAAGTGACGTAGAGTAACATCTTTGCTAAAATGTTTGCTAAAATCATGTGGAAACACTTTCATACATTACTTGTAAACTAAATAGGTCCAATTTGGTTTAGAAGTTTCTATTAACTTATGTTATTTTTATATCCTTGAACAGTTTATAAATATTCTGGTGAGATATTCCTGGAAGGATTTGAAAGGGAACTATGTGGAAGATTTCAGTATTTGTCAAGATCCTTTAATATGAGCTCTTACAAGGTTTATTCATGCTTTCTACTTCAGTTTGGTTTTACACATTCAACGTGGGTGCTTTGCCTCCCTGCAGGACCTTTCCTTTGTGCGCTGACTATACAGAGTGCCTCTGGAGGCAGAGCTACAAGTGGGCAATGTAAATACTCTCATTCAACTGCACCACCTCCAAAGCGGTTTCTTCATTGCTAAACCACTGATTTCAGAAAGTGTTAAGTAGTTCTTATGATCATGTTAGATAAACAGTCCTAAACTCAATTATGGGATTACAAACATGTTCTGATGCCTGATTTGTACTGCTGTTTAACTTGAAAAGGTCTTGCGGTAAACATCCAAAAATGACTTCATTCCATTCCTTGAAACCGAAGATTTGACAGCAGTTAAGCACTGGGTAAGGTGTGATCTTCCCTTCTTTTCCCCATCATGCCAGTCAGTATTTTATTCTCATTTCTCCAGGCTTCTCCATCTGTATCCACCCATTGCCTCTTGCCTTGTATTTCAATTGCAAGCTCTTGGAGACAGATATATCCCTGTTCTCTCAGTGCAGTGAAGCATAATGGAGTCAAGAACTGTCAGTGTTAGGTGCCACAACAATACAAATAACAAACAGGGCAATATTTCTTCATCCACAGAACTGCACAGAGCAAGAGACTCAAATAGAGAAAAGTATTATGTAAAACAAGAATATTGTTTCTCTATTATGTTTTCATGCATTAAAAGCAAGCATGTCCTTTCAGTATCAAATCAAATAGTTTCTGGTTTAAATTAGAGGGGTGGGGGTGGGCAGGGGAAGTAAGTATGTCTCAATGAGGATACAAGATGTAGATTGTCTACAATGCGGACAGTAGAATCTCAGAGAAAATAATACTTTAATGGATCGGTGCTATTAAAAATGTGATAGAGACCATATCTCAGATAAGACCCGTCAAGAACCATACAATCTCCTGATGACCAACACGAACAATCCCCACAGCCTGGCTGAGCGTGTGACACTTAGTTAAGATGTGGGAATGCGTGAAATCTGGCAGCCCTGAAATCTCAAGTCTCACACACAGAAAACAAAAAGCATCATTGCTGTCTGTTCCAGGTTCATTCCAGTTGTAGCTTCCTAGCACCATTGTCCCTGCCAGACAGACCCCAAATGAACTGATACTTCTAAAATTAGAGTTGCATTTCATTAACTCTTTAGTCTGCAGCTTGTGAGGCTAAGAACATGGTCCTATGTTTTGTGTGAAATTCCCAACTGGATAAAGTGTGAAAAAAGAAATGTTAAAGAAGAAACTAAAATTGAACTTATTGACGGTTTCCATCATCCCTCTCCCTCCCCCAGTATGAAGTTGGAAGCAATGTAAATGCAGAACATCTGATTCTTGAAGTCTTCACTCCCAGAGGTGCTGGTTCTGGGTTAAGCACTCACTTTCTGGCGCACTCCAAGCTTGCTATCAACTGACATTATTGCACTGTTCCAGACCAAAATCCAACTCCACAGAAGAATTTTAAATGCTAGAAATGGGGGAATTGTAACAGAGGAGCCCTCTATCAGTTCTTTTAGATTGTGGCTGACAACTGAATTTACATAACTGCTGGTGAGCATCACTTAATGCTGACTACTGGATAGCCTTTCCAGCTGAACAAGTAATATGCATAGCTGTGTCCACATCAGGTAGGCTAAAGATTTCAACATAACCACAAAGTTGCAAATGAAGACCTGTCGCTATTAACCCTGAAATGCTGGTAGAGTGTGTGGGAGACCCAAGTGTTGATATGCTAAGTCAGCCAGTGCTGTCCCAGGGCCAGCAACAGGGCAGAAGGTTTTACGTGTTGTCATATTCTCACGTGTCAAATCATCCACTCCATGTTGTCCTTATGATGTGGTCAGAGCCTTATTATAGAACTCTTTGATGCAGTTCAGTGCAATCTGGATGAAAGAATAACTTGTAGTAGACAAATATAAAGCCTCTTAACTAGGGTTGTGATGTGTTCTGTGTGGGATATGTTTCATCAGCATATTCACAGCATGCGTCTCTAACAGATCCAAGTTTGATTCTCAAGGTGTGAAAGTGTCAAGCTATCATCAAGTCCAATTTTCCCATGCATCAAGTTTCTCATGCTTATCAGCAGAGGAGAACCATAAAGCTCCTCCGAATGGGTATCTCCAACTCTGACTGCAAAAACAAAAAGGATGAGAGTTGTAACTGCCTGTATGAGCCTTCTTCTCAGCCAGACAAGAGGTTTTTACTTCCTTCTTCATGCAAGAAGAACCTGGCAATGCAGCATCACTCCTGATTTCTTGTCAGTATCAAAAGGAAAGGGATACAGTCTTCTCATCTCTCTTGAAATGAAAGAAATCCTTATGACAGAGAAAAAAAGGTTGGAAGGAATTAGCTTGGAAATGCACGCTGTTAACAGTCTGTCATCCACATTATTAGTGTGTCGCGTGTGGTCTCCAATATCTGGAGCTGTGGGACTAACAGCAATATTGCAAAAATAATAATGTTTATCATATCTAACCCATGGAATGTTGTGAAGACAGTTTTTAAACTATCCTCGCGAGAGAAAAATGAGCTAATTAAGGCTTCAGCAGCAGACTTGGAGAAGGTGAGAAGTAGGGAGAGTCAGAATCTGAGAATGAAAGATAGCCAAGTCAAAATAACTCTTAAAACCAAATTTGGCTTATGAGCTGTCAAAACTGTGTTGCCATTGGCTAAGATAAAATATGAGTTATCAAAATACATTGCTCTCTATCGAAGGAAACTTAATTTAAAAGGCAGGAGAGAGGAAGGAAAAAAAAGGGCAGAAAGATTGCCATCTTGAAAGGGGAAGGGTGAACTCTGAAGGGAAGCCCGTCAGGATTCTGTACTACTTTTAAATCTAGGCCCCGCAAAGGTCCAGCATTCAGACCATGAGGTAAGCAATGGTCTCTTGAGACACAGCTTAAGGTGAGGGAGATTAAACAAATAAGAACAGGTCTTATTATGCACGTATACTACAACTGAACTGACATTTTCTTTACTTTTTGTTAATGTCTTCCTAACTTTTTACTGAAGAGCTTAACCCATTGCCTGGCTAGAATAAACTTATACTGCTTTCATTCTTAAGTGCGTTTGATTTAACAGGCCAGCCCACGTAAAACTGAAAAATAGGGTACATAATAATAAATGAATCACTGCAGGCGATACTCAGTTAAGCTGAGATGGCCACAGAATAGGTGAGTACAGCAGGAGGCAAGGGAGTGATGCTTTGTTGGTTAAAATGCCACTTCCCCTCTGACATTTGGAGCTCCAGGTTTTGGGAGCGACTATGCAGGGATCAGACTGCAGGGAGGCAATACGCCTGCTCCTATACAGCCCAGCTCCCTTTCCCGGCAGCACCACAGCATGACCCCAGTCAGTCCCCCACAACATTTGCTCTATACCATGGTCAGAAATCTGGAGAGACAGTTCGCTTCCCCCCACGGCCAGACAGACTCAGCCCCTAGTGAACCCCACACGTGCTCATGAGTCAGGGGCAGCCAGAACCCCAGTGGCATCAAGACAGAGCAAGCTGTAAGCTTAGAGGACAAGGAAGAAATTGCTGCAAGCTGGACAAAAAAGCTTTCCTGGACTGCATTAGCCAGTATCCTTTGTGAAACAATTGATTAATAACAGCTGCATCTGTACTGTAGAAAATAAAATCCTATTTTATCTATATGTATTTGTTTTAAAAGAGCAGAAGGCTATTCAAAGCCGAGTCAATAGTGGCATTACTGGAACTCATTTGGAATGGACAATGTTTGGCCTATTGTGTTAAATTCCTGAGGGTTTGCCTATTTTTGTATCAGATTACAGCTTTATTAGGTACAACTGTTTTTACATTGCATTTTTGTGATTAATGATGCTAAAAGGATTTTGGCATTTCAAATGTTGTACACAAACCTAATGGGCAAAATCTTCTGTAAACTTCTTCTAAGCTTTTGGCAAACTTTCCTCAGGAGCAAATATTAACTCCAGATAGTGTTTATTAGCTTTTATAAAATAATCACTGTAATAGTGGCATGTAATTGCTGGAGGTAAGAGAACATCCAGGCCAAGAATTAATCAAGTTTGAGCTCCTTAATAGAAACAGGTCAGGAGCAATTTATTTCTTGCCCAGTTTGTATTTAAAATAATATAATTTTCCTCTGATTTTGTGTCATATTCCAAGAGTGATTTCATATACAACATTCCCTGAATAAACTGTATTCTTAACTAGAGACAGGTCTGAACAGCAAAGTTCAGGACTCACTTTATACTCTGACAAAGTATGGAAGCGTTTGGACTTTAAGCTTTAATTTGCACATTACATGGGGTAGAACAAGCAAAACATTCAGATCTTAATCCAGCCCCACAGCCTTTTTAACCCACTGCCCAAAGTCTGAATGTTTCTGTAGATAGGTTTTTATTTGAGGGTGTCCTGTCAGCATCAGACAAATGGGAACCAAATACTGTTCTTCAAAGAGATCAGAGTCAGTAATGCCAGACTCATTAAGCTCTTTTAAATGGTACCTTTCATGTAATAGTCATAACAGCCTCTTGCAATTGCCCTCTAGAAAGTCAGTGGAGCCTTCCTATTGAACCTCTGTGTGCCAGGTAACTCCTTGAGCAGAAACAATGCAGAAACAGTCTTTTGACAAGAGACGTGAGGAATGGCTAAAGCGCCAATATAAACTTATCTGTATGTCATGAATACAGACATATCTAAAAAACCACCAGATTAAAAAAATCTGGAAGTGCCACCAAAAAGAGGACTTAACCCAAGTTAAGTCCAGTCTAAGCACCACTATATAGCCTCACAGCTTGGGATACTGAGTAAGGTAGATTTATCTCTTAGGGTTGATGTTACATCAGGCACCTTTGATTCCCACTCTGTGTACAGTGAAGCTGTTGGTCACACATTTTCTTTGAAGTTAAAGCCATAGTATAGGATGCACATCAGAGGAAGTGATCTTTCAGGCATATCAAACTGCATCAAGGCATCCAAGTACAGGAGGTGAGTTATACACATTAGCTCACCTGGTATCTCTGCAAAATCAAACATGCCCAGGACCTTTAGCACTGAGGACAGAAAACTTGGAATGGTCTGTGTCCATATTCAGCTCTTACCCTCCAAAGCAAGGTGGTTGCATCTAAAATGCTCTCTGGATAAAGTCAGCTCCCCATTCCTGTCTGGAAATTGTCTGGGAGAGTGGCAGTTAACTCCGGCAAATACCATGACTGTGACCAGCCTAAGAATTTGGCAGCATGGATAACTGAATTTTCTGGTACCTGGTTTTGTATTCTGAAGCTGTTTAATTTTCTAGGAAACAGAGACAAAGAGGCTTCATGTACACTAGGTTACAGAAGCTTTCTTTGGTCAGTCTGTTTTGGGGAACAAAGACATCCTTAGTCACAGGCCAGTCCTAGAATCTGACACTTTTTGGTTTGGGAGAGAGACTTGCCGTGGGACTTTTAAGGCAAGGGTCTGATCACCAACAGTTTGAAGTGGTCTGACTGGATAAGCAGGAATCAAAAGCACAATATCCACACTGCAGAAATCCATCCACTTTCTAGTGCTAGAATTCATATTTCTATTCAAAAAAGCTCACAGAAGCTAGTCCACTCTCCTTTTATAATCTGTTGAACATCAGCCATCAATCATATTTAATGTATATAAACACCTCTGCACAAAATCTTAGGGGATTCTAATTCAAATAAAACCATTAACTATAAGCTTTGAAACTCCTTTATTTTTAATCATAAAATTTGCCTTTAGATTTGTCCTGATCAAATCAAAGTTATTTCAATGTTATTGTTTTCCTAACCCTAACCTTCTAGCGTATACTGTGAAATCATAATACTGTACAGAGGAACACTGTAAATGGATAATGACTCACAGTTGTGATGCATTACATCATGGAAAGCAGCATTTCCCACTTCTCACTACTGGAGCTTCACTTAGAAAACCTGCCATTTCTGTGCCTCACGGGGCTCCCCAGCTCCACGGGTGTCAGAGCCTTCTATTTATCTAAATCACTTCTGCTATCAGCTGTGGAAAAGGTAGTATTAAAACTAAATATGTAAGCCTGTCCATACCTGGACCTCATCCAGCTCCATGCAGACCCATGCAGGTGTCTCTGAATGCTGATCTCCAGGGCTCCAAGGGAACACAGAGCAGAAAATCCCATGTTGACCCTGTCCAAAGCCAGCACAGGCTGCAGATTAGTTGATTTGCATGGGCTGTATATCTAACGATTGCCCTGCAAGATACACCTCACGGGATAAATTATAATGATAATTTTAATAATCTTTTAGATTGGATGGTCACTTTGGAGGACTAAACGTGGACACTTAACTGCTATTCAAAAGCATATTTGAGAACATACTGCTTACACAGAAAAGGGAAAAGAGTGGAATAAGTCCCAGGAGATATTTTTCAGTCTGATTCATGACAATATACACCTCTGTCTTTTTAACTTGATTCAATATCCTAATATAAAACACAGTACAGTGTCCACAGATTGATTCAGAGTCTGTTGTTTTGTATTTACAGCTCAGTTTCCCCCCAGCCAGAAGAACTGTGGAGTTACCAAACCAAGCTGACTCCTGTGCTGGAAATGAAAAAACAATGGATATGAGATGAACCTAGTTTTGGTTGAGTGTTCTGGTGCAACCAATTTTTTAAAGAGACCCTAGAACTAGAATGAGGAAAGACAGCAAAACTCCCGAAGCTGTTGAGTGGCATTTACAAAAGTCCACAATAACTCAATTGTTTTCAGCGTTCCACAGAAAAATCTTTAACAGGCCTGTGAAGAAACAAAAGGAGTTTTCTTACTCCTCTTCACAAATTGGCTAACCACAGTTACAGCTTAAGTAAAGAATTTACCTTCAGGTAAGGATCTCTGCAAGAGAAATGAAAAATGCAAGAGAGAAAAGGACCCTTCCCTCTGCAGCTGGCCATGTCGGGTACCAGGACCGCAGCAAATGGCAGCACGTGGCAGAGATCCCGAGTCCTCGCTTTGCCACATATATCATCATTCAAAGCAAAAAAATCATATTCATACCAAATTATGGTCCTAGCAAGAATGAATGCTGTAGATTTTTATTGCCATGCATTTTTATATTACGTATATAAAAATACAGTGCTCACTAAAGCTAAAATTTGTCTCTAGAAAATCCACGTAATCCTGTGTTTGACAGGATATAACAAATATCGTTCACAAATAAAAAATAGCTGAGACATGCATAGAAAGTGCAAAGGAGACAATGATAAAGTGAGGTATTAACTTGAACAGGCATTCATCGAAAATTACAGATTTCATCCATTTCTGGTCACTTATTGTAGGCTTGTGAGAAAAAATACCTTTCAGAATGAAAATGCATGTCTCAGAAGTAAACGTGGCTTTCTGGCTGGGACAGGCTGCACAGAAGGCATAGAGAAGTAACTCAGAAATACACATAGGATAATACAAAGTTTGTTTCACATCTACAGGCATGATCCATGGAGAATGAGAAGGCATCCGTTCAACCTGGGACCATCCCTGAGACCATTTTTGGGGGATCCTAGAAAAGAGGATATACCTGCTGGCATATGTACCTCTGCACCTTCACCACTGGCAGTAAATTATGGGAAGAAAAAAAAAAAAAATCTAATTTGATTTCCAGGACCTAAGGATTCTGATCTGGACCTGCAGAGGCACAGTAAGAGTCTTGAGTGTGATCTCCGTAGTATCACGCCGAGCAGGCTTGCACACCAAGGTACACGCACATCAAAGCCACACTTCTGGGATTGTGCCAGTTCATTTTTACCAGTCGGGCAGCACTTTCACGCGCTGCCTTTGCAGCGATGGTGTCAGATACATATGTTTCAGATGTACAGTGAAGCACGGGATGAAAGCCTGGCTATAATTTCATACCCACTCATCCAGAAGCATATTGATATGCCAGTGTGACGCTTACTCCAGCAAACAAATGCTGTTTACAAAATCTTTCTCTAAATGTGTATTATCTACATGGCACTGAAAGTTTTACTGATGTCTAAGAATCAAAGTCCTTGCCACAAAAGGTTCATAATCTGAATGAAAAACATAGGCTCAAGAGTGGTTACGTGATGTAAGAAGTAAGACAGTAAGCAAAAAAATTTAGCACGCAGCCTTTCAGGCTTGGCACTTTTTAGAGAATGATAAAAATCAAGATTTCCTGAAGAAAAAGAGGCACAAATCCTACCTATTAAAGCCACAATAGGAAAGCAGTTTGAAATCTTCCCTGTTTCTCAATTATGGTTTTTTGGGTCTATTTTCATCCACTTTTTGCAGAGCTTTCAGCCTGTGACTGAACTGAAACCAGCCAATCTCTCTTTCTGGTTCGTGTATATTAGCTCAGTGCTGTTAGGCTTGTTTCTCCAAAACAGCAGGGTGCTGGGATTTTTTAAAGGTTTCCACAGAAATTAAGAGGAGAGGGATATAATACCTTCAACTCAAATTTATTTCTTTTAATTCATTTTATATGCACTGGGGGCCTAAATAACTCAAGAGTAATTACTGAAAAGTAGCCTATTGTGTGACTTGCACCCCTTTGTGAGCAACTATTGCCTTAACTCCAGATGCAGAGTATTTTGTAACATGACTACGCTCCATATTCCCTTTGTGGGGCATAGAGACAAGCAGTGGATCCATTTTTCACTTGCATGCCAGAATAGCTAACCATATGTGTACAGTTACCCATGTATATAAAGGCCAGCAATCAATTACTACTACTAGAAGTTAGTGCAAATCAGAGGACAGACATAACACCTCACAACTGTCTCTCTAAAGAGCAGTGCCCCCTAAGCCTGCCTCTATAACAGATTAAAGTTACTGCTGATAAGACAATGTAGTCCTTAATATTTTGACTAGTAAGTGCCAACCTCTGGAAATGTGGTTTCGAGTAACAATAGCAATGACAAACAAGAAATTTTGAGCATTCATTCAAGTTGCTGGTCTCTGTCCAAATTGTTACCACTCATAGTGTGGCTTGAAAACTTTAATACGCACATTCGTTTGAACAGAGTTTGCTTTGTACAGGGCAAACAAGGCATCTCACACAAAAAAATTCTGTCAGCTGCACAATATACAGTCATATTGTTATTACAGGTCTCCAGGGCCTGTGTGAAATACAAATGAATGTGCAAGTGTTATCAGAATGAAAGGGCAGAAATGAGGAAAATCTGGAATAAACTAGCCACATTTCACTGAGCTAGATAACTACATCTTTCCTCTCCTCATTTTTCCTCTCCATTACAAGCATCTGGCAAAAAAATGAATAAGGTGTGTGGGGAGAGGAGTCATGTCTGAAACTTTTTTCTTTGCTTCAATAAGCTGGAAATCTTAGGATCACTAACAGCTGAGGTTTTTTCCTCCTCAGCCCAAAGAAAGGGGGCTGGGCTTTTTCCTCATTAGCATGAAGATTTTTATTTTTTTCATATAGAGACTGGCACTTCTTTCTCTTAGAAATTTCTTTGAACAGAAAGCATTTGCAATGAAATTAGATTTTAGACAAAAGCATTAAACTAGTACTATTCCTGGGTTGGTTTATGTTTAGATTTTCCATGCACGCATTAGGAAAATGTAATTCTGAATCTACATTGCATTGTGAAATGTAGATGGACACACAGCTGGCTGAACACACTACACTGTAACATAGTTTTCGAATTATATTTTCTTAATGAATACATTCAACTATACACAAAAGACATCAGTATTACACAACCTATCACTCAAAAAATAGCAAACCACATAAAGTATTGTCCATGAAACCTTATCATCTTCCTTTGGGAATATACATCATGAGGTGGTACAAGGTGGTATAACTGCACCACCTCCTATTTTTGCACAGCACCTTGACTCATTCTTCTCATTCTCTTTGACTTCTTCACTCACTATGTGATGGCACGAAGTCACGTGCTAAGTGTAGGATTATTTAATTTCCTTCTGGGCGTTATGTCCAGCCAGTCACCACAATAACTGAGTTATTCCCAAACATGAGTGACTATATCTGCCTGACACCTCTAGGGCATTAGATGTTGTTGTTGGTTTTATTTTGTTGTTGTTGTTAATCCACAAGTTAGGAATAAATGAGATATTAAAGATAAAATTTTCTATTTAGAAGAGTTTGCTAACTGAAGATCCTAGATTGAGACATTTAGAACCAGTTGTCTCAGAATAATTTATGTTTTAGAGATCTTTGTGCATTCAAACACAGCAACAATTAGTATTATTTGTGTCTGTTAGCAGTCGGCATTCTTGTAAACCTGTAACAGCATCATATATTAAGCTCTCTGTAAATTAGGAAGCCACAGTTAGTGGCCAAGAGTAAAACTGTAGCTTTAAATAATGTTTGCTTAGTCACAAAAGAACTCTGTGGGGAACTGTAGTCACAGAGTAAAATTGCATGACACTGCACCTCTTGAGCCAGAAAGGTGTTCGTCTTTCCTGCAGCTCCCCGGCTCTTTGGCCATGCACACCTGCAGGACAAGGTTCTTCAGAGAATGTTCTTTAACACCCTTCAAGAAAGTTCATACTCTGTCTGGTGCACTAAATAAAACACTGATTCTGAAGCAAAAATGAAAGAAAAAATTACATACTTGCTTAAATAAAGAGCAGAGGTGACGGTGTTTTTAAAATTAAAGATACAAATATTCTGTAATTAAACATGGTCTATCATACCTTTTCAATTTTGGGGAAAAAAATCCACTGGTATGGAGGCATGTTGCATCTGTAAGCATTTCTTTTATAATATTCTGAAATTGTAATATTTTTGAAGACTAGAACCAAAATTTCTATTGGAAAATTTTAAGCTTTGTAAGAGACAGACCACTGGTTTCTAGTTAGCTGTGTTACAGGCTGTCATAATTTACAAATAGAAAGAGATTGAATTAAAGTTAAGTAGAAAAAAAACTTAAAAATGGTATTTTCTTCCTTTTTCAACCTTCTATTCATTATGCTAAAATTCTTCCTCTCTCTCCCATGCTCCACAGATAAAATTACAACCAATACTACTGTCATACGGAACTGAACTGGTTACCAGTGTGGTCTTTGGCGAACCCACAGTACCAACTTCATTCATTTAGGCCAAAGAGGCAACCGAGCATTACCGTTAAAAAAATATTTTCTATTTAAATGCTATACACATTGTACAAGGGCATTGCAGAGCAAAGGAATATGTATTTTCAGCAAAACTGAGCTAGGATCAAACTTTTGGAGGAAAATGTCTCATTTCTCTCATATAATCACAGAATCATTTAGGTCAGAAAAAAACTTAAAGTTCATAGAGTTCAACCATAAACCTAACACTGCCAAGTCCACCACTAAACCATGCTCCTAAGCACCATCACTCTTGTTCTGTCCAGCCACTGAACCCTGGGTCATTCTTGCAGTCTTCTTGTACCTGTGGTTCCTGCAACAGCACTGAGGTTTTTTTCTGGGGAAAAGAAAGGTAGCTGGACATGCCTGCCATGTCCTATGTGCTGGATTTTATTTCCTTTTAGAGAAGGGACATATAGGTCTTGCTGATGTGTATAGTCCAGGTTCACTTGGAGCAAGTGCGTCTACATTACATCATTCTGTTTAAGAACGGCTATTGGTGTCTACTGTGATGCTGATGCTTCCCTTTTCTAAGCACAAATGTCTTAGGGCTTTATAGGTCATCTTCCTAGTGAATAAGAATTAAAAAGTCAGGGACAGTCTGGGAATATTCTAGTTTACATATTTACTTCCATACGTGCACAAACACTGAAAAAGTAAAGGCCGAATGGAATATAGGTACTGCATATCTCTTACTTCAGAATTCTTTGTCCAATACAAAAGCCTGGCTGGCAGCAAGCAACTGTGTCCGAAACCTTTAGGGCATCAGAGCGGCATAAAGCAAATGCCTCTCTCCTGTAAGTCCCTCCAATAGAGTACCATGTGTTATGCATTTCTTCTCGAGACTGAACATTTGCTCGAACACAGAGAAAGACCTTGGCAGACCATATATAATAGCACCACCTAGTGATTTCCTGCAAGAACCACGTACTCTTCCAGCCCCGGCATTTTAAAATTAAAATTATATGAGACAGAAGCATTTTAAAATACTGAGAAAGTGATGCTAATCTACATAATCTATTCTACACCTTAAATTATTTGCAAATTGTTTCAAAGAGAATTATTCTTAGAATAATGTGTTCTTTCAATGATTCATGAGCAAGCTCACAGGAGATGAAGACTTTTTTGAAACAGGATTGAAAGTACTAGAAAGAAGGTTTTTGCATGACTAAGAAATTCACCAATACTTAACCTTTTAAAGGGAAGATATTTTTTAATTGCTTACTTGAAAACATACCATCATTGTTTAAATTAAAATCCCTTGCAGCAAAAAGACTCTGATTTAATTGAAAAAACATACATGTATTAAGAGTAATTGGGCTTGCTTCTGATCAAAACGGTATTTTTAATGATGTGTATTCTTTGAATGTAAAAAACTGGTAGGATTGCACACAACACAAAGTCCCCATGTTGGCAAATACTGCCAGGAATAAATTCCCCCTCCAAAAAACCCCACACATTTTTTTAATATGTCACAACCCCAAGTACCGAAATATCTTAGCTATTCCTTCAGGATTTTATTGCTGTCTGTACAAGAAGCTTTTGCTCAATACATGACTAAATTTGAATGTGGCGTTATGGACATAAACACTTCAGATGGACCAAAACTTGAGCGTATATAGAACACATAGAATTTAAATTTCAAAAGAAAGGTTAGCATCAATGAACACAAAGATTAGATAGGCTCTAAGTCCTTAACCTTTCCTGCTGAAGCCAATGGAAAACTTTCATTAACCAAACCAAGTTAAAAAAATGCACGTGTGTGTGTGTGTGTGTGTATCCCTGCATGTGCATATGTATTTTTATTTCCATGTGTATGTATATGTGAGTGTAGATTGACCTTAGAGTAAAATGGGTCCTCTAAGAATGCTGTGATGATGACTGTACAATGGGGTCCTTTGCTTCTCCAAAGTTATGCAGTTGTCACAATGTGCTAAAAAAGCATAAAAATTAATTACATTATCCTTTTTAAAAAACAAATGCCTAAACCCTGCTTCTCCTTACCAGCAGTTCTAACCCTCATCAGAGATAAATCAATCTGCAGCAGTGGCAGGAAGCTATTTAAGGCCAGCGGATGGGGCCAGAGCCATGGCAAGTGCAGGACTGTAGCTGTCACATCCTCAGTACTGCATTCCCATGCTCAGGACTGAGTCACGCAGCCTATTTCTTGTGAGCAAGGCTGTCATCAGTTTGACTTTTTGTCTCTTTATTTCTGTTTGGCATCTTCCTGTACATAGATCTCAATTATTCCCCTGGCATTTGTCCATTTTTTTAAATGCTTGGGGTTTGTTTCTTTCAACTTAAAGTTTTGGATCTGAAGATTCACTGGAAATGTCTTGAGGTCGGTGGTAAGAGCCAGAACCTGAGCTGGATACACGGTGATCTAAAGTGCATACAATGGTGTTTCTTCCCTGGTTGGATAACCTCTCTTTAATAAGACCAAAGACGTAGTTACACTATGCATCAAGGCAGGACAAAGTTGCCTGAACTAATACTGCTCTAAGATGAAATGTCCTTCAGCGCAGCACAGCACCATGAAGGGATCCGTGCTTCATGTGAAGGAAGCAAAACAGAATCAGTACCACACTGACTGGCATACCTGCTAATCCCAGACCAATTTATCACTGACTTTGCTGTACCACATGCAATCGTGAAGCTACCCCAGACCTTGCCGTTTCATGTGAAATCTTCTCCACTCAGGTATCACCCAGCTGTTTTCTTTGAGAAAATTAAAACTACCATCACTATTGCAATTTCCATCTCTTTCTGTGACAACTACAGGAGCAGATTCAGCCTGGCTGCTGGCCAGCGGTGGCTGTATGATGCCAGTGTTGCTCTTAACTCTACAGCTGAGCACCGCAAGGACAGGATGCGGTCCCAGGGCGGCTACTGCTCATGCTGCAGTACCCGTAGGGGGCTATAAGAGATATGTGGGCAGCAAGAGCAATAAAAGATCTACAGGTAGTTCATTTTCCTCTGCAGCCATGGGACTCAGCACTTGGACACTGAAGACAATGTGTGAGCTGTACGGAAAGACATGTGGGCTCCTGCCATGTGTGGAACACAGGCTTTTTGATTGTTTTCCTTCAGGTAACTCACCTCCCCTTACTTCCTTTGGGAACATTAATATACCTTAATCTATGGTATAGACTGTACCAATTGCATTTTAGTACTCTAGACTATATGGAAATCTTAAATGTGGATCTGCATTTTCCTACTATTTATCTGTGGCATCTCTCTCACTCGCATTCTGTTGTCATACACGTTTTCTACGCTCTGTTTTCACAACTCATTTTCACCTTCCCACATGAAGGATATCTCTGGCAGAGGACATTTATATTGTAAGTAACCTAAACATTTCGTTTTGTGCTTACTATACTGAAACTGCAGTAGTCTTGGAGTGATGGGGAAATGCGTGCCCCTGTGTGGCCTTGAAAACACAATGTATTGTACACAGGACCTATGGTCCTTTAAACTCCCCACGTACACACTCCTGCCGTTCTCTCCATTCCTGTTTGCCCATAAAACTTAAACTTCTATTTTGTTCCTCAGAACAAACTTGAAATGCAAATGAAGGGCCAGAAGAGGGCTGAGGTCTGTCTGCACGTGATTCAATGTTGGCTTCAAGGAAAAGAACTGTCTTACTTTAAGATAGGAGAGAAGCAAAGAAGTATCTGAGTCTTGCCACCTGTTTTGATCAGGGAACCCACTTTAATACCACTGTGGCACCACTTTTCATGTTTCCCTTCAAATTAAAAAAAAAAAAAAAAAAAGCAAGTAGGGAAAGACTTAAAAGACTTGGGTTTGGCAGTAAGAAGGACTGCAACTTACAGTGCATGCTTAATAAAACGTTTTCTTCTTAAGAAAAAGAGAATTAGCTGTACTCTGGTTGGGTACTTCCCCTAAGAACCTTGAAAGAAACCCTGGCAGATGAAGTGTGAACTCACATGGGAGACTCAGTAGATGGCACTCCTGCCCCTGAGTCAACACAGGGGCTCAGCTTTGGTTTGGAAGCTGTTCTAAGGGGGATGTGTTGAAATCTCTTCTATAAGATATAGGATTCAAAATGTATATACATACACACAAACTTATATATTCAAGTTGTAAATAAGTATAAATCTTAAACAACCTAGAACCCAACTTGCCTGGAGACTACCTTTCTCCATATACCCCAGTGCAACCCATTTCCTCCTAACTCCAGCCATGGTGTTCGAGTGACATTTGCTGTGGGTCACAGCAACAGGTTATTGCAATATGAAATTGCCTTGGAGTATGAGAGGAGCCTGTTAAATCTTCTTTCACAGGATGAGACAAACACTGTTCTTTAGTTGCTCTGCTTGCATAACTTTTCTGTTTGAAAATATAAAAACTCCTCTTATTCTATCCAGGAGATGATTGCAATGTTTGGATAAATAATTCCTGTATTTGTACAGAATTTGTAAATTCTTTTATAATCTTTACAACCAAAAAACCACGATAAGTGGTTACTATTAAGGTATGCAGAAAAAAGAACACATTTAAATCTAGCTAAGTCAGTCCTCATGTCAATAATGTTAACTTGCACTCCAGTTCCTTCATCATGGAGTTTCCATATATTTCACTCTGCTGAACAACATTTTCTTAATACTTACTGAAGCACTTTCCGATCCAAAAACATAGTTCACATACCTCTATGCTATCTTCCAAATCAGAGTTTGGAAGAAAATTGTGAAGTGAAATGACAAATAATCTGAACAGGGAAAAATAAGAAGATCTAGAAAATAAAGAATTGTTGGAATAGATATTAGAATTTTCCATTGCAAATTATCACCACTAACCGGCTGTCTGGGAAACACTCCAACCTAATGTTGGGTTCTCTTTGATAACGTGGTGTTTCTAAGCAACATTTCTAGTCAGCCCATGTGTATGAGTGGTCAGCCACCACTCTGCAACTTCAAAACATGAATTTCTTTTGTTAGATGCAGATCCAATTTGCTGTTTGGTTTTCATATGAAAAATACAGCAGGCTTTTTAAGATACAGGTTTTTTTTAAAAAAAAAAAAGAAAGCAGTGCTAAATATTGTAACACATAAATTTCAACACATATAGCAGCGTGTCTAATTTATTCAATACTACATTAATGAACCCCTTTTTTGTTCTTAAGCTAAGCAGATGGGTATTCAGGTAGCATGTGTTAAAGTTGTCAAGAATTTATGTTCTAATTCCTTTCACATAGGCAGCCAAAGGCACTTCTTACATAAGAATGACAGCGATAACAATTAGCTGGTCTTTTCACTCAATATGTTTCCACTATAATCCCAGACAAAATATTTTTCAGGATTTGGACCTGCTGAACTAGAATTTCTGAAGTTCGTTCCTCCCAAACCTTGTATGTAAAAGAGATGTGAATTCCAGTCCCTCTGAGGCCATGGACTACCCATCAAGCTTGCACCTATGCTTTGCACACTTTCAAGTGTGAGGCATATATAACGATTAGGTAATTCATAATTTAATTTGGAAACTGTTCCTATCTCACCCAAAAATAATTTTCGTTTGATATGTATTCATATCACTGATAAATAAAGAACAGGCATGTTCCTGTGAAGCAAGCGATAATCAGTTCTACCACAGACAGGATCCCTCATACTGATGGTAGGAGTGAAGTGGACCTGTTCTTGGCTGATGGACGTTGAGCTAAAGAGTCCTGCAGACTGCTGGCAGGGATGGGGGTATGGTGGAGCCACAGGAGAGCACTGTGTTCAGTGAAGTTAGGCACCATTTTCTGCGGCTGTGCTTACATCTCAGAGACTGACTTCATATCGCTGGCAAGGACAGTTGCATTCCACACTCAGGCAGAAAATATTTTAGATTTCTATAAAATCATCCTATCAAAATGAATATATTTTATCAACTCGGATCTTGAATATATGCATCCTACAGGTGCTAATTATAACAAGACATATGGTGAAACAGCACTTCAGATTGAGACAGTTTGGGGAATTTCTCTACCTATGATTTCTTCTTGACACTGGAATCTTTCTTATGGACATCTGTCAGGATGCAAATTCCAGCAGGAATGTGGCACACTCAGCTCCTTCTTCCAATCCTTTGCTTCCATATTGACATAAAACCCACCGTAGGTGGTAGAAAAGTTGCTTGCACCTGGCTCATGGCTAAAAACCAGTGAGCTATTAAATTTTGATGATCCCCCATTTAAATGGTGCACACTTGGATAAAAGACGGCAACTATTCAGAGAAAACGGTTATTTCAAGTCTGATTCCCAGGAAAGATAGCAATTGAACTACAGATTAGTTACTGAGAAACAGATCATCTGATACACCTTATTTAAAGGCCATCTGAGGTATAGGAAAGGGACAAGGAAGTCGTTTCCTCTAAGATCACTTCAGAGGAAAGAAAAATGGAGCAGACAGGACAGAGCAAAACTCAGCGGTTCAGACCAGGAACCGGAGAAATGTCACGGACAACCCAGAAAACTGACCCAAGGACGGAAACAATCCAAGGTAAAGAGAACACTGAAGCAGAAGTCTGAATGTGGAAATGTTTTGTCCACAGACGTGTAGTTCTAACTCTAGCTGAAGTAGGACATGATGGTTTTTGCTACCAGTCTGTTCGCCTCAGCTATCCTATATCTTTGAGAGGAGAAACTGCAAGTTTATGTTGACCATAACGTGGAGTTCTGGGAAAAGATATGTGTGGAGAAGTAGTAGAGGAGGCAATGGGCTGTAGGAGTCTTGCTTTTCTAAAACAATAGTAGATAAAAACCATACCAAAGTCATCTGCCAGAAAGAGAAGCTAAATCTTACTGAGACATAAGAAAGCTTAAAACATTTAGATATCTTGTAATATTACCCAAACACAGCAGCTTGGATTGTACAAAGAGAACGAGTTTTATCAAGGCTGTGGCACACACGGTCCTAGAAAAATTAATTCATCTAGCCTGCAGCTATGTGTTCCTTTTCTTAGCACACTGGCTCCTCTTGTTATAGTCACGAGAGTAATTCTGTCACACGCTTTCCCTTTCACAACAGTCAGTCTTCACACAGCCCTGAATTTTGGCTGCTTATGTCGATCATGCCAAGGTACAGTACATGGAGGGGCCTTTCTAACCTTTTCTAAGCATCCCTTAGGGACTCATGCAGCCTGTGGACTCCCTGTGTGCAGCGGGAAAACCATCTAGTGCACCTTTTCACATTTCATGGCCACATGGAAGCATGACCAGATGGATAAGGGGTGCAGACACTGTCCCTCTCTCAGTCTGGCTGCAGGCACTGGGGACTCTTCTCACCATAGCGTCAGTGGAACAGCATTTTGTGCCTTTTTTCACCAGTGCTGGCTGAGGTATTTTCCCTCAGTATCCCTGGGGGTTCCCTGTATCTTTGTGGAGAAAGACAGTTCCCTCTGGAGACTTAATGAAATCACTGAAGATCTGCACCACGCAGTCAACATGTCTATCTTTCAGCATTCAGCATGAGCAGAACTTAGGTGACATAGCTTGTAACACAGAAACCTTACTTAAATTCCTGAAATAATAAAAAAGGGATGTCAGTTTAATCATATCCAGTGGGAAAGACTACAAACACAGCCCCTGGAAAGTACAGGAGAGGCTTAAGCAATAAAAGCCATGAGAGAAATTCATTTGTAGAAAATTCATCACAAAGACACAGAATGAATTTACAGTTAAACACAGAGCTGAAGACAGTATTCCAAGCAAACAATTAATCTACGTAAACTAATCTTTAACTTTTTTTTTTTTTAAGCTAGTGCTGAGTTTCATGAGTGGTGAGGATCACCTACCAATGTTTGTCACCAAATGCTGTGAAGAGATCTGTGTGACACTGAGATCCCATAACTGACCTTGAGAACAGCAGCACAAAGGTCAAACCAAAGGTCCGTCTAGCACAGTGAAAAGTAGATGGTTAAAGAAAGTGTAAGTGCTAGGAAAACAATGTGATATTTTGTCTACTGTATCATTCCAGCTTCTAGTGCAATGTAGATAAGTGACTTCATAAGCCAGATGTTGTAACTTTGTGGTTAGTACTGTTTGACTGATTTTCTGCTCATGATTTTCACTGGTCACTACATCTGTGGTTCAGACCATGGGCTCATTTCATTTCCTTCTCTCATGAGCATTTCCATGCTTTCTACCATGCAGGCCACCACACTTGAAGTAACTTTTACTTATTACTTCATTTGATTCTCCCCATCTTAAAACTCAGCATTGCTCCAGAAAACCCCTGGGAAAGTGGTAATGAAAAGATTAATTAATGTATCTTTCAAATTGTGCATGTGCTCTAAAGCTTGATCCAAACCCCCATTGCTGACTAAGCAAAAACCAACTGATACTCACTAGCTCAAATGTGATTTTGTTTTGAGAGATGCCAGAAAGTCTCAGGGCACCTGAAAACTCAAAAGTCATATAAATTGGGATTGAACATTAGATCCTATATTACTGAGGTTTGTTCCCTGATTTAATTAAAATAATTGTATTTTCATTGCAAATCCAAATAGTTGTGAATTTGACGACATTTGGATTGGTTATTAAACAACGTGCATCAAAATACTTTTGCTGTTAACATGCTTGGTGAATATTCACAGAAATCCAGTACGTAGTCAGAACAGTTTTGTATTATCATACCGATAAACATTACAATCCCTTTTGACAACCTACATCATTCTCACCAGTGCATGATTATGCCACTGAATATCGTGCAAAAAGTAGCAGAATCACTGAAGGCCCAAAAAGTCATTCAAACCTCTTTTGATGTTTGATAAACTCATCTCTTGTCATTGAGTCTGCAAATATGAAATTGAGAGATCGGCATTTCATACCATGGGTGACACCCAGACTTGAAATTCACTAGATGGATCGGTCTCTTTCTCTTCTTTGAAGATGGGGTGGAAAGGACAAACAATCCATGCCACAACTGATCAGTCTGGCAGGTCTGCCATTTGTCGTACCTCTTCTTCATTTTCTCCAAAATGTCTTTATCAGATACCATAGGATAAAGCCATCCTTACTGGGAGCCTTTTCATTTTCTCTAACAGATGGCTATTGAAGTCTCAACACAAAGCCATTTTCTGTGTCTACAACCTTTGCGCATATATGCTCTGGCGTATTCTTCAATACAGTATCCCAAGTACCAGCTCTTTCTGTTGGTTCCCATAGTTCTTTTCAAGCTTTCATATTTTAAGATGGACTGCACCCCTTGATTACCTTTGCCTGCTCACCTCAGTCTCCACCATGACATTTTCCCTCCTTTCTCCAGGACCAGTTAAGATGCAAGTTCTTTGGTGGGTCTTCATAGCCTGCTATGGGGAGCTTCCTGGGGAGGCTAATACACCAACCAGTCTACCTTCTGCTTTTCCATTCTTCCAGTGAGAAGCCTGCAGGCAAACCCTCCTCTTACCCTTCTGCCCCAAGCCTTTTCCTGCACTCAGCTGTTCAGTTCTGCTGTTCTCTCTAGTTCAGCTTTAGAAGGTTCATATCTCCTCCCCTCTTTCCCATCCTGCTCTCCCAGAAGATAAAATATCTTCTCTTGTCCCCATAGGGTCCCCTCACCCCTCACCAGTTAACTGACTTCTCCAAAGAACCTCTGCAAGCCTGTGACCCCTCCTGCCCCTCTTTTTCCAGTTATTAGATTCAAACCTTCCTAATCAGTTCCAGTTGAGGTGCAAATGCTCAACCACAGGAAATTACACTTTGGTTTATTTGGCGTCCCTCTGACAAACACTCCTCTACTTCACAGGATTGTACAGGGTGAGTCCTCCCAGGATCAGAACACTTTCCAAAGTCTTGGTTTGATTACCCAAAATATTTCAGGGTACAGAATCAAATTTTATTCCTAAAAGGTTCCTATTCTTTTAGAAGTCAGGACATACTTTATTTGAACCTTCCACCTCAGTGATCAAGAGATGTGTCCTAAACACCTTGTGAGAGATACTTGGAGATCCTTACTTGCATGGAGTCAATTAGAGCATGAGCAAGTAGGGCTCGGCACCTTCAGGCTCTTTTTGCAGTGATGAGATGGTACGTGCCCTGACAGCACCTTTGCAAACTGCATCGGTTCTCCTGCACGGCATTTTTTAAAAAAATCATTCCATTGCAAGCTTGGCCCCTCAATGTGCTTAACGTTAAGCACATAAATAGTTTAACTGATGTGAAAGAAATCGCCTACATGCCTGCACACGTGATTAAATGCTTTGGTGGATCAGGCCAGAATGCCGAACACATTGTTGAATCAAGCAATGAGTGTGTATATAAACAAGATCTTTACAAACTGACACAAACATAGCACTTGCGTTTCTTTACGCATCTTGTAACTGAATTCAGCCCTAGCCTAAATGCATTGGCTTTAGTAGGAAAAGGCTAGCAATTAATTTAGCCTTACTTCTTTTTTTGATGTAAAGACAAACTGCTTAGGTAAGAGTCCGTGGCTCTACTTTTATTACTTACAGGCACAATTTCACCAGTTGCTATACAATCTTACGTGATGATTTACAGTATTGACAATACGCACAAACTTTAAAAATATTTGGATTTCTATTTTTACCAAGTCCTGATTGCTTTTATGAAGGATGGTATTTGTGTTATTGGCCACTGGAGCCCAGCTAAGAACATTGGAACATTATCCTGCCCTGCCCCTGCAAGTAATGAACTCTTTTCCAGTCTGTAAAATGTTGGTGTTTTGTGGTTTCCTGGAAGGGAGATAGCAACTCGCTGTGCCTGCTCCCACCGAAAATGATGTCAGGGTTCTCAGTTTGTATCAGAGATTGCACTGCCAGCCCTGCTGCAGGCATTAGCGCAGAATTAGGGCAGCAACCATTCTTTTACTTCACCATCATGACCGCACCACTGTAAGTAATCTCCAACTGGTATAGCTCCACTAATAGTCAGCCTGTTAGCCACCACTCCACGTACCAGGACAAGTAGCAGTGATGCTTTTACAACATTGAAAGTAAACATGGATTTACACATACTATTTTGATCTTGATCCTGTTCCATTTTTTTTAGCAGTTTATTTTTAAGCGCTGCCATTAATTTTCTAAAAACTTACTGCACTTCTTTCTTTGCCCCTACTTCTGTATTGAAATGTATCACACGCCATCTTAAATGGGGTTAAACTAGTCCTCCCAAAAGTCTCCTGGTAGAACTGACAAAGGTTGAATTTCCTGCTTTAATCAGTCACTTACTCTGCACTTTCAGAAGACAGAGCTTCCACCGACTGCAATAAATTCACATAACTGGGATTATTTGGGTAGGTAGGCTAAGAAAACTGATAAGAAAAGTGACTATTTTTGTAGATGGCTTCAGAAATATTCAAATTTCTCTAGTGCTTACCTCCTATCAACAAGTGGAGGATCTGTGCACCTCAGACCTGCTAGTGTTAATGAAAATGATCCCTGCAAACGTCCTGCTTGTAGCTGGGAAAGGAAGAGGTTCCGATGCTCTTGCTTGTTAACGTTCTCTTTTGTTTCTGCCCTCTCTGATTCAAACACTTTCTAGCTGTTTTGCTGGCAGCTTTAGCAGCATTAATGCATTCCAAACTAGAAAAGTTTCTACTTTAATATCTTACAACTAGCTCAATATGTACTGACCTCAAACCCAGGATAGTAGTAATTTGATATTGCAGCTCATTATTGTTACTCCCAGCAAGTTTCCCCTTGAAAGTGCCTGATGCTTCCCCCTCCCTCTCACACACACCCTCCCACCCTCCATTCAGAATTTGTTTTTAATTGTTCAGGAGAGAAAATTCAGACTGTGAGCCAACAATATATTTCCAGGGGGTACAAGATATTAATAGAGCTACATCGTGGCCCCATATATTGTAATAAACTGTGCTGTAATTTGTTTACCCACCGTAGACAGTAACTAACATTCAGATAAATGGAGTTGGCGCCTGCGAGATTTATGATATACTTCTGTGCTTAGCAATGTTTAATCAGGGAGTTAAAATATTACAGTGTAAAATCCTTTACAAGCATGCACAAACAGAGAACTACCATTAGAGGCTTGGCAGACATACTCGGTGTCAAATAGTACCTCCAGACACTCTCAAAACACAAAGAGGAATATTCAAAGCAGCTACTAACTGACTAGCATTATTTGAGAACCACGTCAGAGCTCATTTTTTTAGGGGGACTTGCTTTTGAAGTGACAGAATGATAGGCAGGGACAAGTGGGCTTGTCTGCAGAGCCCATCAAGCTGAAAGAAGTTGGGGTGGGTGGAAAGCGTGGAGGTGGGGGGGGGAAGGGAGGTGAATTTTGGTCAAAAAGGTGGTAGATGCCTGTCACAGAGCTTAGTGTGTTTGGATAAGACAGGCTAGCATGTGGGGGGATCAGCATGAAGCATCACACCTGGAGGAAAAGACAACTAGCTCCAGCCTCAGTGCCATAAGCCTGGCTCCACAAAGTCTAGCCAACATCTGGAATGGATATCAAGAGACACAGTGCAGCCCTGACTGGCGCACTACTCTACCTTTGTACTTTTCACTGCAAATTGAAAAGCAAAACAGACATCAAGGATATATTTATATAACTGTCTTCAAGCTGCATTTTCTACTCCCATCTGCTGCACATGATAAGTTTCAAGTGTTTTCTAATAAAAAAAGGATTTTTTTTTTATTTTATTTTTTTTTTTACTCCTTGTTCGGTATACAGACTGACCTTTTTTTTATTCACAGTTTTAAAGGAACAGTAAATATTTTACAGCCAGAGGAAGTGTCAGCGCTGTAAGACTTTCTGCTATTGACATTATTTAACCACACTGGCTATAGAGCCAAATGTGACAGGGCGCGAGCCTGCGCGCATGCAGGCGCCTGCATTTGCCCCAGTGTGTAAATGAGCTCACTCGTGTGCATTTGTACGTGCACATGTGCTTTGGAGAGGAACATTCCTGGGAGTTTCTCGCTTTATTTTCACATCATGTTGTTGTTAGTCACTCGGAGGGGGAGGGCAGCCCTGTATGTACAAACAGGGGACCCTGTGGTAAACCTCTCCCCAGGAGATATACGCCAAAGGAATGTAGCCATGGTATCAGAAAGGCTCTGGTGTTTTCTCTCTGCTTTCCAGCTATGTAGCTGATGAGACAGGATCAGCCTTCCAGTCAAGTTGATTAATTATAAATTAAATAAGCAAAATGAGAAATGGTTACATTTGACTGTGAAACTTCACCCTCGGACCATGTGGCACCAAAATGGGCCTGGCCATATATGGGTGTCTGCAGAGATGTGGGGAGCATGGCCTGATGCACTTCTCAGCAAAAGCCAGCTAGACTCAGATGTTCCAAAACACACTCTGGACCCCACAGGAAAAGGCATGTACAAGCAGCCACTAGAAAGCACAGTTATCAGGGAGATGACTTCAACCCATAAGAGACAGTAGGAACCAGAGATACTCATCCAGCTCTAAGAAATCTCTTCAGTAGAGAGTAATGAGCCTGTTCCCTACCTACCTCATTTATTGCTATAAATTAGGGATACCTGCATTTGTTAGAGGTCCACTGGTACAAAATGTTCAGAATAATGCCCATTGAGCCCACAAGTGAAAAGTTTCACCAATACTAATAACAGGAATAACAAACCTATAGAAACTGGCTGGAACATCAAAACAGTTATTTGCCATTACCTGTTGCTCTCATAGGGAGAAAGGAGAATCTTACTGGAGAAAGCTCCGGTTTCTCCTCTTCATATCGCAAAGTACTATTTTTGGCTGGTTTAGTACAGTGAACAGGAGATGGGGATGTAAAATGTATGGTTCTGTTGTGACTGCACCAATTCACCTTACAAACCCAAAGAATTAGCAACATCTCTGTCTACTCCTTTACCAAATATGTGTAATTCTCCCATTACAGGGAGAACATGAGGCTTAAATAGTGGTCCTTATTAAGATAATCCTGAATTTGGTGTTGGAAATTTATTGCTGTGCCATAGGCATTCAGTGAAGCAGAAATGTTTTTCGTTTTCTCCATGGGCAATGGTATCTTTTTTTTCCCCATAAGACAGCCTTCAAGGAAAAAGATGTCTTTAAATAAAGTTTTATTCTTGTAATAAAAATATTTTCACCAACATTTCTTATATGAACCCCCCCATCATTCCTAATTCACTCTACTTGTAATATGCTTCAGCTGTTTCAATGAAAAAGCCCAGTATAAGAGCAAATGCTATATTTATACCGTAGGAAGAAGTTGTACACCCTATATAGTGAGACCCCCTGAATTTCAAAAAAGCTAAGAGATGTTCTTAGCTGAACTTTTCTAAAGTAATATTAAAATGAGTGCAATCTGAAAAATGGATCACTTTATAATTTCTGTTGAAAAGCATTGTGTTAGCTAATGAAACATATTTGTCCTCTTCCATAATATGCAAGCAAATTCAAATATCTGTTTTTCATTTGCTGCTGTGTTATCAGCAGCAACTATTTTGTTAGGTAGTTTTGGGTGTTTTGTGGCTTTGTTATTTGGGGTTTTTTTCCAGTTAAAAGCCTGTAACTTCATTGAACCTCCTAAGTTTTATTTGGAAAAAAAGGGTGACATAGGATCTATGAAGTGAAACTCACAGTGTTGGTAAAGCTGGTGAGAAATCACAAAAAGGAGAAGCTTTTTCTTTGGCTGAAACCAGTCACTCTGCATGAATCAGGCAAATTTCACAGGCAAAAAAAATAAAAAAAAAATTGCTTGCTCTACTAATTCAGAAAATATGTTTTTCCTTTAAAATCTCACTGGCAAACTTCAGGCATCTTCCCAATGTAATTTTAGAGTTTACTACTTCTGCAGCTATGGTCCCAAGTGAAGTTATCACAGCAGAAGTAGCATACGACAAAAAATTTGCACATGCTTTTAATATGGAAACTCTGTGGAAAGAAACTCTAGGCCAGTGTTTGGACATAAAGAAGGAAGTGCTTTCTCCTTTCCATATCTAGACCGGTTCACAGCAGTTCTTGAGATGTGTTTTGCCATGCATATCCATTCAAAATAAAAGCTCCACGAGTGAGTTTGCTTTCTGGAGAGTAGTCATTTCTGCTTGCCTTTTAGCAGAAGGGATCATAGATCAAAGGAAAAGCAGCCAGGTGGGTCAGAGGGAAACACCAGCATTTCCTGAGCCCCCTTACTTGTTTACAGATAAGCACAAGACGCTGTTACTTTTACAGCTATAATATGTTTGCACGAGTGAGAAGGAAATAAAATTGAACAAATCTGAAGACATAGGAGCATATTTCTAAAATTACAGTTCTTGGGAATATTTAATAATAAAAGTTTCTACAGTTATTTAGAACACGTTCAATAGTACATATCCATCATATATGTGTATTTGTATTGCCTCACTTGTTAAATTTGGATGGAAGGAGTTGTTCTCTGCAGAAGGTCTGAAGAAACCAGAAAGTCATCTGTATGTAGTTTGTAGTGAGGAGGGCGGTTTGCAACAGACCATGCTGCTAGGTCACCTCATGCTACATAGAAAGAATGAAATTGGCACTCTGTGAAGTTAGCCATCGCATGCTGAAAGGAACTGTTTGCAAATTCAGTATCAAGATTACATTAAAGCACTAAAATATGCCGAGTGAGCTTCAGTTTCTGAGCTTGTTCCTCCCTCACATTTCATGTGGTATATTTCTCAAACAGGGAACCTGCTTATTCGCACTGTTTACCAGTATCTGTCTGATAAAGTAGAACTGAAAACACTGTGCTGTACTGGAACGTGAAGAAGTTCGGAGTTCAAAACAATTGCTTGCTACAAAAATAAAGGAAGGCCTTTCCTATGAAATCTATGAACTCAAAACAGGGATACAGAACTAGTCATTGCCAATAACTTTAACTTCATTTATCTATATTTGGCAAAAATTGTGCTGCAGCTGGAGATGAAATGCTGAGCTAAATAACTGCAGCGACGTGAGCTCCAAAACAGCAATTACTAAGCTGTGCTGCCTTGTGTAAGATTTTACTTTTATTTATTGTATTTAAAGCAACTCTGTAGCTATGTACAGTACAACAAGAACTGCCTGATCAAATAATGCCTGATTGCAAGGCATCTCAGCTCCACTGTCAATATAGTTAAGTGTTTAGCAAGGCAAACATCTCTTTCACAAAGCCATATTAAAGTGGTGTGCATGGTAGTTTTACCGTTCTACATACCTTTTTATTGTCTCCGATTGCAAGGAATACCTCATTTTAAACTTAAACTTGGCTTATCACAAACACTGAATGCATTAAATTTATTTTTTCTTCTTATTAGGAAAGCTATTGATAGTTTAAAAGGCTGAAGGAAAGGGGCACACAATCCTTATTCACTGCTGTAGTGAAAACCTCCATCTCTAATGACTTGGTTGTTTAACCTTTCTTCATGGTTACAAGGACAAAAACCACTTATTAATAAAGCTGTTGAAGGAACTGCTTGCCAACATGATTTCTATCATTACCCTTTTTTTTTTTAGAAAAGAGGACAAGAAAGTTGGAGAGGTTTTTTCTGCAGTGCCATCTCTTCCTTCCTGGTGGATGTCTCTGCTCTTAAGTGTGAAGCCCAGGTAGCTGTAATTGTGGGTGTTTTCCAGTACTATCTAACTCCGCACATGTACCTACTATCACAGCAGAGCTTCACAGTGGTTTCCGTCTCAAGCACAAAGAGATAGAAGAATACCGAACAAGTTTCATCATGCATAAACAACTTTATCTAGGGTAATGTTGACATTTCTGAGAAAGAAAAGGAGAAAACGAAGTGACATATTGAGTATTCTGTTAGTTATTCTGGAAAATGGATGCAGACACCATAAATCTAGCTCATTCCCAAAATGTAATGAGACTGAAATAATATCGCAGTGCCAGAAAAGCTGACTAATTGCCTGGATTCCAAAGGTGACATCATTTTTCCAAGATGACACAGTACTATTAGTAGTAGTATTCAGTCCCTCAACCAGTGGATTTCATCCTCATTTGCCACATTTCTAACTCTCTTTAGCTTTACTTCCACAACCAGAAATTCTGATACAGAGACTTCCCTTCTTCCAATTTCCTCATCATTCATAAGCTTTTAAACCCAAATCAGCACAAACTCTTAACTACCTCAGTCATTTTCTACATGCGGACAGCCTTTCAGCAGCTGCTTCCCAAACATTTAAAGTCAATGGATCATTGTTGTCACTCAAATTAATCAAAATTACTCTGCACTCTTCTAATCTAACTTCTACTTGAAGGTAACACTCAAAATAATTCTTAATATAGTTCCAAATTTCATCTGCAGACCACCACCCATGACTTCATTGATTGACCACTAGTCATTGGTGACTACAGAACTACTGAATTATTTATTATTATACTGGTCATGTTTGCTCCTCATCATCTACATCCTGGAAACAGCTATGCCAGAGGAAGCAGCCATCTAGCTAATAGCAGGTCATATTGCTTTATTTCTCACTAACTTAATCTAAGGAGAAGCAACGTTAGATTTTTCTGTGTTTAGGGAGCACCAAGCTGGCTGCTTATATGTCCTGGGATGCTTCTCCATTTATTTCAAGACATTGAAACTTCCTAGGAGAGGTAGAAGTGAGAAGGTGGCTTCTTGTCACCTTCTCTCAACTTCTGAGCCTGCCTCATTTAATGAAATAAATTTTAGTCCAGCAGTATGCATACAGGTACATCTTTCACTTTTTTTTTTGTGATTTGTCTAGATCTTGTGATTCCACCCTCTGCTAAATTACTTGATTTCTTGGTGGGAAGAAAAGCAAAGCAAGGTGAATTGTATGAATCTGCAGAATTCTTAATGGAACTTATCTACCTTTCATTACTGGATACAGTTTGTCAAAGCTTGGCTTTTCTCTTTATTTATTTATCCATACCATGTGTCACTTCTGCAGTTTCACAGGCGCAATGCAGAAATATTTCAACATGTTAACCTACAGCTGCATCACCACCAAAATTTACAAGCTATAGTTGTTCTCATAGTACTTGCTACTATAGAAGACCTTTCTGAATGGAAATGATAAATTGCAAATCGTGTGCACCTAGCAGCTATTTACATCCCTAGACCAGCTCTGTTGTACTGACTGAGAAGCTAATGCCAATGTCCCCCTAACCTTCTGATATTCCAGTCTGAGTAGATCAGTGATCAGCTGCTCTTCACAGCAAGATCCTTGCACCCTGAAGGACATGAAAACCATATCATGGTTTACTCTTCCTTTGCAGAGTCACTAAGAGATGGCAGAGCTAAACATTTCAACAGTCATCACTTTAAACTCAGTAAACCAAATGAGCTGAAGCATTCCAACATCATTGCTAGTGCTTTTAAAGTACAATCCCTGTTTTCACATCAGAAAGGTCATGCTTACATCAACTTCCTGCTAAAAGAGAGAGACTGCACACATACTTCCAGAGTAATCTGACTTGTACCAGAAGCTCCTAGAGATTAACTGACCAGGTGTTACTGATGTTGACACTGATATATGACTCTCCTACTTCAATATCTTATGGCCATTGCACATGTTGAATGTTGTTTGGGCTGTGGTGCTTCAGCATAACATGAAGCAGGAACTAGACAGCAACATATAATTTACAGTGGAGAGTCTATGTTTTACTTTCACATATAGAACAGATACAGAGTTCTTCCTTTTAAAGCAAAGTTTCCTTTTCCATTCATCACACACCACTAATCAACACTACTTAGGCATCTTAAAAAAAATATGTAGCATGTATCGGAAAAACTGATAGGGCAAACGACTGAAACTGAACACATCTGTACAAATTGTGAAAAAACTGCAGGATTGTTATACAAACAATAATAATGGCAGCCACATTTCTAAAAATAGAATAATTCTCTTGCCATTTACAACAGTTTAGAATTTACACACCTCCACAAGTCTTCAAACCACTCTTCCTGAGTGATTCTGAGGACTAGATCATGTTCCTGTTGTTTTGGAAAGATCAACAACTAGTCA
Source organism: Falco naumanni (assembly GCF_017639655.2). Lineage (NCBI taxonomy): Eukaryota > Metazoa > Chordata > Aves > Falconiformes > Falconidae > Falco > Falco naumanni. Next base: position 27,388,351 of record NC_054059.1, read on the forward strand.
GGCACATAACAAAATAACAGCCTGAACTAACTCCTCATATTCAGCAGGATAATAGCACTGCGGAATCTTCTCATTGCTAACCAGGTTATAGTCTATTTGAGGAAGATCTATGTGCACACAGATCTCTGCATTTACTCTTTCTGTTGGGATCTGCTCTCCACTATCCAATTCATCACCTTCTTTACCATTCCATATTCCAATCTTAGCTATTAAATAGGAAAGACTATGGTGTTGAAATTTGTGTTAATGTACATGATGATTACCATGGTAATGGAAGCATTTGGTATCTTTTTCTTTTTCAAATTCCTGATACATCTTGGCCACTCTTTGTCTTCTGTACTGTTTTCCTCCTCTTGGCTACAACGTCACCTCTTCTGTTCCCAGTTCCTCTGCAGTAGACTGGACATAAATCTATGTCACATCCACAACTGGTCAGATAAAGACACGAGAAAACACTAAGCACGCTAAAGCGAGGGGCAAGGCATTTCAGCTGTGAAAGCCAAGGGATAAGGTAAAGGCAACCTGTAGTTTGCCCCACTCCTGTCTCAAATAGACCCTGCTTTGCCCTCTTAAATTTGTGCAGCTTCCCATGGGGCTCTGCCATCCTATTTTCCTAGGGTACCTACAACACAGGTAAATTACTGTCACAGCAGTAAGGTAATTCCCATTTCCACATTCTTCTAATCTGCCTCTACCTCAAGTTCATTTCAGTTCTTCATGCTGATTTCAAGACAACAGTTCTTTCCTTTTTATGACAGCTGAGGGCAAGAGTCCACCAGCTTCTGAGCTTATGGTTTATAATCTCTGTGAAGTTCATGTTCTTTTTTGTTTGTACCACAGAATTCACTTTCACCTGTTGAAAGAATGACTTAGCACCATACCCAGGAACATCTTGCGTATTTCCACCAAGCACAGCACATTGCTGCCATCCTAAGATGACTCTACTGTAAATGACTACTCAGACACAACACAGTGAGAAACCTCGTATCGACATGCAAAAAACCCTGAAGTGGGTCCGTGCCTATTACAAGGGTGCGCATTATCGATAGCTCATAATCTGCAATCATTTAAAAGGCCCAGCAAAATCATATTGGACATCGTGAACTGCAGTTTCAGATAAGGAAATAACTAAGTAGCTCATATTCTTTGATGGCAAACATTTTTGGAAGGGAAACTATTGTCTTAACCTTTCTAAATAAGAAAAAAACCATGCAGAATAATTTATGAGGCTTATACTAGACTCATGGCCCTCAATTTTTATTTGTTTGGTTGGCCTGTTGGGACTTTTTGTTTGTTACGGAGATATTTTCTTTCTTTATAGAGAGTTCAATATTGTTAAAAACAAAGGATATACTGTTATTAGTAGATCTGGCCTGAATATCATTCAACTAACGTTAGTTATTAGGTCAGAAATAAAACTTACCCTGTTATTAAATCCATATTCTACCACAAATACTTTGCAAGTAAAAGAGCACATTTCTTCATATGGCAGACAGGAGCTGAGGCATGGCAATGGTAAGGGATAATAACAGTGGAATCTCATTTATCCTAAAACGTTGCATAAAACTTAGGTTGTAATTTTCCTCTGCCTTATTGAACTGTTTTCCTTTAAATTACCAAGAGCAGCCAGGTGAATCAGGAAAGCATGAGAATGAAGATTAAACAGATTCCCTTTCCTACACTTCCACTCAGGTGAGGGGGAAGGATTCCAAAAAAAGTTATTTTAACTGCATTTCTTGGAGAAAAAGAAGAACAATTTGGAGATAGTGCCTTTTCATTTACAGATTATTAGCCACATTTACTGCAGAGAATAGTGCAATTATAGGCCTGCCAAAATGGCTGATACTATTTGATAAAGATTCATTAGAGAAGGAGAAAAGTAGAAAGTAAAGGAATTAACATCTTGGATAATCCAGCATGTTCCACTGAAGCCAAGAGAGCCAAGGATGCAGTTTCAGGTGCATAGTTTCCAGGTTTGTTCCCTATTTTCACACATTGCCTATGCAATCAGTCATTTATTTCAAGTCAATAGGTGCTGTGGGCTGATTACATGACAAATAAAGATCAGGTGAAATAACATGCAGCATTTGCCAAAATGTATAATTTCAGTAATCCCAGAATTATTTCTGGATTTGCACCAAACAAGCAGACTAAGGGTTTAAGAGCTGGATGTTGATAATGCTGTTATCTGTCACAGCACCCTCCAAACTATCAAGCTGTAACAAGGTCTTTTACCATCTCATACCAGCATAATCTTCATACAGTCCCTCTGCTGCTTTCTCCCCGTCTCACCTCATCCAGGGCCCACTCTCTCTTCTCTTCCTTCTTCCTCCTTCTTCCTCGGCTGCCCTCCCTTCATCGGCTCTCAACCCCTTACCAGAACCAGCCACAGCTGCACCTTATCTACATCGGCCAACCCACCGCCCCTGAAGCCAGCCCACAGTTGTACATTATCAATGATAATTAGCCCACCTTCATTCCTCTACAGTTATCTATCACTCTGTTTTCATACTCTCTTCCAGGAATTAGAACTCTGCCCAGTTACATGAGCCTGGTTCAGTTCTGCCCTTCACTAAACACAATTCAAACGCAAACCACTTTTCTCTAAAGAGAATGCCCTAGACATTGAACTAGGCATTCAGAGTATTCAGCCACTCTTTACCACTATTTTAACATTCCTTGAGTTGACAAGAAAATAGCCCAGTAGCCTAATGGCTGCTGAGCCTGTAGGTGACCTTGGCTTCAGGGACCGTTCTGAATCAGTCATAACATGACCTGAATGTGGTTCTTGCATTTTTTAAGCACATGTCTTAACAACAGACTGTCAATCAACCTAAGCACTAGCTTCCTCAACCTGTTTCTGGTGGTCTTTCACAATAATTGGTTATTCGTCAGTCCAGTGAGTAAATTGCGGTTTAGCCCACTGGTTAGGGCATCGCTCTAAGAAACATGACACGTGGCTTCTCAACCTCCTCCACTGATTAAGTCACTTATGCAACTGAAACAGAAATGGCTTAAGAGCAGTCTTACCAGGGTATCTTAACCAGATGGCTCACATTTTCTACTATGAGTAAGACACCAGGATTCAGTCTTCCTTAGGAGAAAAGGGGGACTGTCTCCCACACTGAATAAATGTTCCAATACTGAAGACAGACAAAGCGTAGGAGGAGGAAGAGGGGTAAAAAGGAGGTAATGATGGAAAGTGACCCTGTCTCAGATCAAATAGACCATAGTGTTAAAAGTGCAACTAAAATTCAACCTTCTGGCAGCCAGGACACAGCCTCAGTTACTACATGGCCTTGCCTGCCCTCACTTCATTTGTGGCTAGTTTTCCTAACTTGTCAGGACATGTTCAAGTCAGTCCATGTACGCTGGCTTTAGGGTCCAAACGTGTGTTGACAAAGTGTACCCAAGCTCCATTTCTGGGCAGTGGAGACCTTTCTTCCTCTCAGTCTGGGACAGGTTTTGAAATGGCTGAGGTGAAACATCCGCCCAGATTGCATGGTGTCTGACTATAAGAGGGCCCTAGGGCGAGAAGACTGGGATGACTACATTTCTGATGCCTGAACTATACAAGAGGAACCTCTATGATTCAGCCGCCCTGTCCGAGCCCTACACCTGTTTGCCCTACAGAGACATCATGATAGTTACTGCACATCCCACAGTCCTCAGAAAGAGGTATTACATACAAATTATTTTCATCAGCTCTGCAGACACATTCAAATTAACTTACAGGCTGCTAGTACTCTTCAGTTATTAAGAAACCCATCCTATATTTTCACAGAAGTTTGAGTTAACGACAGAGCTAAGCTCCCACAACATAGTAACCATCCCTAACAGCTGGCTTTTTTAATGGCATCCAAGACAAAGAATAGGAAATATTTCAGTGATGCTGACCAAAAAGATGTGCCATCTCTTCATGAATAAGAGAAAGGGAAAAGCACTCCACAACTGAGCATACTCACCAGCTGGAAGAGGAGGAGAGGCAGCAGGCAGGTGCAAAATAGCCATTTTGGGGCTCTAGCTGGTTTTCTCTGTATTCCAAAGAACCGACATCAGAGCAGCTTTCTGTGAAAAGAGACAAATCTAGATTTAGTCCAGAAGTGACTAGTCAATGAAAAGGGACAGTATCCAAACTCCCACATTTTTAAGGATTAGGCCCCTCACACACACACACTGTTTTTTCAATATTGTTCTCTGCAATAAAAACTGAGATTGTTTTCTGAACAGGACGCCAGCTGCTTCCTGTTCATGCTGCTAATACATAACACTGCCATTGTATCAAATCAAGGGATCCTCACTCTGATCATCAGCCAGCAGAACAAATGCACTATATTAAGAAAATCCTCATAAAAGGCTACAGCTTCGACTGGTGTAATTCAGCCCACACTGACTTCAGCAACATTTTACTCCTGCTTAGGACCTAACCTGCATTGAAATGTATCTTTCGTGTCATTAACTAATACGTTGTGCACTTATATGTAGGAAATACAGCTCCACAGGTTATGCACATAACACGGGCCCCTTAGTTAGTCGTGCTTACTAGTTACAACCTCTCAAGCACACTTGTAATGAAAACGTTCACAAACGGTACAAAGTTCCCTGTAGCATGAGCAGAGCATTGCTCTCCTTTGCCACAAAGAAGCAGTCTCCAACCTTCTGCAGCTCTTGCTGTGAGCATCCCCTTCCCTCCCAAGAGGCGATCTTCCCCAAGAAGCCACTGCCTCATTCCACAAAACTCGAATCTGCTGTTACCATGGTTAATATTTCTGACTTGATTGGCACCACTAGTAATTGAACTGCAGTCTCTTGAGTGCAGCAAGCTCTATTCATTAGCCCCTATTGTGTTAGGACACTGCATCAACCCACACTATTTTTCTGTGTTAAGGGGGAAAAAATCAGCCATGAATACAAAGTCATGTTGCCATACAAGATCATGCAGTTTTGCTTTTGGATTAATTTTACAAAATTAAATAAAATATCGCAGATAAATTTTATTTATAACAAGAGAAGCGCAATATGGGATGAGGCACCTTCATTTTGACTGCACAATGTTATGTATATCTAAACCCTGAAATAGCTCAGTGTAAGCTTTGCAAGAGGAGTTTCAGTTTCATCATCATATTAGCAAAATATTTGCAGTGTTCTTTCTCCTTTTTTCTACTTTATACAGTTACACTTCTTACAAGGTTGCTCATTTGAGTCTGTATGGGACAGAATGCTATATAGGCAATTAAAAGAATCATGTACCAGAAGGTTTCCTGTATGAGAAACAGGGCAGATAAGCTTCATACTGCAGCTTCCAACTGCCTATTTAGATCAAGATTTTATATACTATATACCTTTTAGTAGATTTTATAGATGACCCTATGGTATATGTAAGTGAATTAGACCAATTAGAAATCACTTCATAAACCTTGGTAAGTTTGAGCTGACAGGCTTAATAGAAGTAGCCAAAATATGAAATTTTTTTTCTATCCTGATTCCATACAATCTTCCACAAATGAATAACCTCTGACATCAAGGAGATGGCCATACTAGCAAGGTATGAACCACAGTGATCCTTTCATCCATTCTATCACATTTTTACTGTAATAAAGGCCCTCCTGGTTTCATCTTTGCAAAAGTTTTCACGCTTTGTCTGGTTTATTCCTTTTTCCTTTCCCCTTTTGAAAGGCCCATTAGAAAGGCCTGATAAATATTTGCTGCAAAGAGTCCTTCCCATGGGGAAAAGGAAAAAGAAAGAGGAAAAAAAAAAAAAAAAAGGAAAGAAAGAAAAAGAAAGGAAGATATAAGAAAAAAAGGTGCCAAAAGATAAAGTACTGCTTTACTCCATCAGCCTGCCTTGACATTGTGAGGTGGATCTTGGAAGATGAGGAGCTTGCAGGGCTTCAGGAATGTGAGTTTCGGAAAGGTGAATGGAGGGAGAGCAAGAGACACTTCAAGATACTGACAGCAGACAAACTGCTTTTCATAATAGCTTGCTATTGAGTAAGCTGTTCTTCACGCTCTCAGTGCCAAGACTCTCACCTTTCCACAATTTTCACTCTGTGTTGAAAATGCAATAATATATTCCCTATTTCTTCAGTTTCTAGCCACAGCTGAGGCTGCATTGTGTAGAGTCAGGTAGATTTACAAGGAGTGAGGCAAGTCACACCAAAGAGCATGTGGTTCTAGCAGAGATACAACACAGCAGTGCAAAAGCTCAGCACTGCAAGATGTGTATCCCTGAATCCACAGGATGGATGGTCCTGTCAGTGGTTCTGACTTGTCTCAGCTCTATCTGAGAACAACCCCTGCTTGGCACATCAGAAAAATCTAGCTGTGTCCCATTTTACACAAATGTCCATTGAAGCATCCAAAACTGGTGGCACTGTTTTTTACTCTTTTTTTAGATACTCTTCCATAGCATGCAGATAATAACATTTATCTTCCCCTTTATCACTGTAAAGCTTACTTTGTATTTGCAAGGTACTCAGCTAACAGAGTAGCAGTTGCCAGAAGAAAGTCCATGGCACTGTGAAAATTCCTTATCTGGGTATGCCTGCTGCTGGGACTGCATATGAGGAGTGCTATGAGTGACAAACCCAAACAGACTGTGAAATGCAGTATTAACTGAACCTGATTCACTCTGAGTGATTCTCTGATGTCTAATATGCTGAGGTTCTGAGGACACGCATTATCCCCCCTTCCCCATGTCAAGTTTAGATTAGGTTGTCCAATAGACTTAAAGTCATTGGAGAGAGGACTGGCCAGCAGAAAACAACAGAAGACTTAGTTTTTAGGAAAACAAGGCTAAAACTAAGTATTTATCACGTCTCATCCAGAAATCTCTGTCTACGCCTTTTGATAAATGAGGTAGGCATCTCATGGAAAACCATTACATGTGATCAAGTAATAGTTCTCACAGTACAGGTACCGGTGGGTATGTATGCCTGTAGGCATCAGGTAAGGCATGTGGCTGTTGCAATACCAATGCATTCCCACTTCTGATTACCTCATTTCACAACCGTAATTTGTTTTAAATTTAGTCTTCCCTTAATTTAACTTTGGGTGTGCATAATCCAAACAGCTATATGTCTTTTTATACTTATGCTGCACTTTTAGGTTAAACCGGCAACTTGATGCACCAAGGTACACTCAGTGTCAACAGCGCTATGTCCCCAGAGCACGGACACACACACTCCTGTAGCATCTTGAGCTCTTTCTGTCCTTTCACAGCCTCACCACCATGTGGGATTTGTAGCGTTAAGTAGGCCCACAAATGGTCATCTCTGGCATGCGTTAACTATGCATTTGTTTCACAATTTACACAGTCTCCTTCAAGCTCCTGCTGGGACCACTGTAAGCAAGACTCATGTACGAGCAGACTGGTTATTTTCATGCCCGTCAGCTTTCATTCTTTTTGTTGGCCAACATGCCTGCTACATAAATAATCATGGTTTAAGAATAGAGCTAAATTCTATTCCTCTGTTTGACATACTGAACTGACTGCAAATATTCTCAGCTCAGCTTTTTAGAGCAGTTTGTAAACAGCACAAAAACCAGGTGTGACTCAGAAAGCACACTCTCATGTAAATATAAAAAGGCATAATTCAAAGTACAATGTTAAGTCTCAGTAATTCACGCCCATTTTAAATTTATGCTTTGATGGTAACAACCTCAACCTGACAAATACTTCTTTGGTAAATTTGTATAAATATGAGTACATTACAACATCTTAAAATCAGAGTCACATTATAATAATAGCAGTGGACTTTTCCCTTGAGCCCAGTACACACAGATTTTCTAAAGCGCCTAAGGAATGTAGGTGCATAAGCACTACTGAAGGTCAGTGGGATTTCCATGGCTAAATCCCTAAGGCATGTTGGAATCAGTCCTTTACAATTACTAATTCAGATACAAAATACAGTTATTCATTTCTATATTTTAATGTTCACCTTAGATAGAACAACAGGCCACATTTGGACTGATCCTGAGTCACACCTGCCTGCATACTTTTCCAGTGAGGCAATGCATGTTGGTTCAGTCATCTCTAATGGCAGAGAGAGCATCTGAGTCTGGCTGTGGCTGTTTATTTTTATTATCTTTGGTTCTATTCTCTTGCTTTCCTCTCTTTATGTTCAGCATCTCCCATTCTCAAGCTAATTTTCTTCATGTGTGTTTTGATATACACAATATTTTTCTTCTTGGACACACACTCTCTCCTCTCTACATCACCAGACTGAATTCAGAACGGATTAGTGACTTAGCTGCCTCACTCTCCAAGCTGTATTTATGATGATGACAGCACTTGGGTTAACTCCTTCTTGTTTTCTGACAGAAGCAAAATGAAAAGCCTTTGTTGGCCAGACAGCTACACTAGGAAATTTTTTAGAGTTAGAGGTATGTCTGTGGTAGCAGAACACTGTCAAGGGTAAAAAAGACACAGCCACACAACCCTACATCCCCTATAACCCTCCCCCACTATCCATCCAGACTTAACTTTCCCTCCTATTCCCAAGCGCAGAAGTGGAATGCTTCCCTGGACCGTCTTGGTGAACCTACTGATGAGCAGTGTCTGCTATAATCGAACAGCTTATACGTTACAGCACGATATCCATCAGGGAAGGAGCAAATAGTTCATTTGTCACCCACGGCAATACTGTGCCTGCATTACTACAAAAGAATGCTCCTGGGGCAAACATCAAGTGCTGGGGGAGAAACCCCAGCAGGAAACTGCACATGAGGTCTTTTCCATGTGAGCCCCCTAAGAGACAGCAGACATGGATACAGCACGGTCTGCAGATGGGCTCCACAGAGAGATAGGCGCTGGTCAGCAGCTGATTGGACACACTGCTCAGTCGTAAGCTTCATATCCCAGAGGAAGAAAATGGTCACTGCTTCACTCCATAAATGTGATGAACAAATGCAGCAGAGTCCAGGTTTATGAGCGTTGTTCACTGCACTGACACTGAACAGGCTTTGATATTATTTTGTTTTAGTATTCAAACAAAAAAAAAAAATCAAAAGCCATTTTTGTAAAATATTATCCTAATATTTGGACCCAGATCCCCAAAGATATCAGACATGTGAGGATCAAAGCCTCTGTGTGTATTCAAGCTCCTTCACCACTGAAAAGCAGTGAGATTTAATTATTTTATGGCTGGAAGATATATACCAGTCCCTATAGGAAACTGCTAGTATTGCAAAAGATTAGCCTTATTTGGTTTTGTTTTCTTTTACACAGAGTAACATAGCTGCTGAATCATTATTAATAATTGTTTATGTTAGAGTAATGCCTTAAGCAACCCTCCAGGACAAATACTAAAAAGGATAAACCCTGAGCAACAGCTCCAGAAGAGCAAGGGGGATTTTGTTTTCCCTGGACTCTGAGCCCCTTGCACCTGCAGCTGGGCTGCACCCATTTTGCAGGTCCTGAATTGTGTTGCTGCATGGGGTGCTGCTAAGCAAGTGGTGCTACCATCCTCTAGTCTGCTTCTGAAATCCAATCACCCCTCAGCTCTGTAACTCCCCAAGAGATCTGACAAGGAAAATAAAACAAGCCTGGCATGCACTCAGCTATGTTAGTCAATCTGAATAATTCCCTAGCTTTGGTATCAGGCACCATGCGGCTCCCACTCACCTCAGTAGGAGGGAACTGGCCCTATGCATTGCCCAATTTATCAACATGATACATGAAGTCTGTCTGGAAGATAAACAAGGGGACATATTGCGGTGACATACGAACTCTTTTCAAGTTGTGCATCCTAGGAGATAGATTACATGATGAACATGTGCAGTATGCCTTTTCCAGCTCATGCTTCTAGGCTGAACTGTGATGTCCTTCCTAAGGACAAGCTGCATTTTGTCCCAGGTATAAAGCTGGCTTCCCTTTCTAGGGGGGGGCACTCATAATTCAGTTGCTCAGGGTATGTCTTGGTTAAACAACGGCAAGGTACTTGGCAAGTGCCTAATGAAAAGAAATTTATAACCCTTTGCCTGATGAGATTTTGTGTTGTCTTTCTGTTTGGGGAGAGGTGAAGCACACTTCTATTCAGAGAAATGCAAAGGAAAAGGAGCAAGCCCTAAAACTGTCCCTGTCCCTGCCTACCTCCTACCAGAGCTGATTGCAAAGGTTGTTTGAATCCACCTCCTTCCATGCTTCCCTTCTAATGCACCATCACTTGAGAGATAAGCAAGAGCAGCCAACACACAGGAATTTTTAAAAGGCATTAGGAGTAATATTGTGACAAACAAGTCAGCAGCAATTCAACATCTCCAAACACAGAATGACAGAAGTGTGCCCATCAAAGCACAGCTACAGAACAATTTCTGGACTTGCCATCCCCAGTGTATGAAGGTGGGAAATCCCAGAAGGTGGGAAATCTCCAGGAGCCTAAAAGACACATAAAGACAGCCTCCCCTCTCCCAGCTAAGCTGTGGGGACCTTTGCACTCCTGCCTTAAACTCCCTCTTCTAATGTAGCTGATGTTAGAGTTATTATTAAATCTGCATATACCTGGACTGCAGCATTGCTGGAAACAGTTAATCTGATGATAGAAACCTTTTAATAATATCTTTTCAATTTATCTGTTCTGTTGTCACTGGTATGTTGTCAGATGCTCAAAATTCTTTACAAATATTGATGTCCAGCTTGAGTCACCTGGCTGGAGAAAACAGGTTGTTATGGCGAGTTTTTTAAGACATACATTCACAAAAAAAGGCACTTTTAATAAATATATTAGTATATATATATCAATATATATAAACCAGATAGCTATACTAATAAAGGGGCTGGCATTCACTATACACTTAGACTATGTCAAAGCATGAATTAAGTAGAATTAAAATGCTAGGTGCCATAATCCATAATTTCCTTCACATCACTTAATCCAAGGATACACTAAGCTTGTACCTGACCTGGTCAGTCCCAGAAACAGGCAGAAGCCCATGTCCTGAGACCCTAAACTCACACCAGGCTGCCTACAGCTCCCTTGCACCCTGGTGCTCCTCGACATTGGGGCCTCTCTAGGCAGAACATTTGGGCTGGTGGCTCAGCATTGCTCAGGCAATGGGTAGATGGATGCAATCATCAGGCAGAGGATCCAAGCCTGTCCAGGTGGAATACCCTTGTGCCCCAAAAGCATACAGCTGAGCTCCTTGACAGTTTAGCTCCTCAATGGTGGTAGCCACTGAGTTAGCCCAGGGCTACCAAGCTGATACTTGAGTTTGGCCCTACAGGGCTTCAAGGAAAAAATAAGATGGATAGTGGTGACGTATCTCTGCTCCAGCCTCATGGCTGCTGTACCGCTGCATCTGTATCATGCTACAACTATACAACCATGAGCAGACTAGAGATATTTTTTAGGCTTTGAAGTCAAGTGGCATGGCTTAGCCAGCATTCATACTCACTGAAGACCCCCCAGAACAGGATGGCCATATCCCAACTGCTTTTTGGGGATAGTTCTTGTTATATGTTCTGTTCCCATCCATCCACAGTTGAGATAACGTGCTGGCTAAATCCATTACAGGGACCCTGCTAGCAGTTTAAGTGTGGACAATCACATACCACTGCTTCTGCAAAAAATCCCAACCAGGTTAGCTTACCAGCACAGGTGTAGCTCCTGTGTCCACAATGGCCCAGGGAGAGCCGAACTCCAGATATCCACTGTTGTCCTGGGCTGCCAACACCAGGTCTCACCTGGGCTTGCTGCACCCAGCATCCCAAGAGCAAGAATTTGGGTCCAACTTGTGGCCCTAAACATACCCCGACATGGTGTTTGGGCAAGCCTGGTTGGCATATAGCCATGCAGCTGGTGAGACAAGATTTGGAATGTGGTTTTGACTGGGACTGACTGTCGTATTTTAAAGTTTGTATCAAAAAGCCCCAAAAGAAGCAAAAATAACGTGCTCTCCGCACAATCGCAATTAACATCAGAGCGGCCTAAAGGACAAATTAAAAAGAAGATGCAGTTTTATTACTTTGATTCTCGCTCAGCTTTCCATGCAATCTTCTAAACCAGCCTCCTCAAAATCCAAACACACTCCCTTTTGCACAGATCCACAACACACACAAAAAGGAACACACCATGAAATTTGGAGAGACAATATTAGGTTGGAGAATTCTGGACTATTTCTTTTACAGGCACAGTCCATGCCAGTTTTGTATATCTTTCTACCTGCATGAACAAAATAATTACCAGACTACAGCATTCTGCAGCAATGATCATTAGCTGCAGTAGCAATATTGCAGGCTCTAGGGCCTTATTGTAATCTTCCTCATTTCAGTGTTAAACTACTCTAACTTCATTAGCTTCACTGGAGATACTCCACTTTACACCTACCTAATTGAGAGCAGAATCAAGCCTACACTGCTGTGGAAAATACTGTGTAGTGCAGCACTTTTCAAATAAAATGTAATTAACATGAAATTCTAGATCCATATTGCAATTTGCAGAATGATCACTGTGGGTGCAACATGACTTCCAACTCCCTCTCTCGTCTTAATTTAGTTAGAAATAGGTCTGCCTGTGTAATATTTTCTCCATACAGCAGAGGCATATTTCTTTTGCTTTTCCTATTGTTATTTTTTTCTCTTTATAAATCTTTGTCAACAAAGGATTACTGGCTCACCTGAGAGAGGCAGTTAAAGTTAGATACTCGCCCATAATTAGGGAAACTTGGAATCCTTGACAGTGAACACCTGGCTTCTCATTACTACCTGAATTTTATACTTCCAAGTGTTAATCTCTCCTCAGGGTTTGCCTTGGAGTTTCATTCTGGTATTCAATGAAACCGTCAGGTTTTCCAGGCACTGACACCTTTGAAATGTTTTCCACATGGGAACCAATATGAAACATGTGTGATTATTACCGATTTCTCTGTGTTGATTTCTATTATGGTAGCGCCCTGGAAAAATAGTACAGACAGCAGTAATAAAATCTTTCATTCAATGACTTTATGCAGCAGGAAGAGTTGTGTTTAAAGGGGCTGGTTTGGTGAGGGGCGGGGGGTGTGTGTGTTGTGCTGCTATGATGAATGGTGTTATCATGATTACAGCTTGGTTTAAAAGGATTCGAAGAACTTCTTGTACATTTTTGAGCCTTCAGCCTACCAGCAATTTTTTTCTTTTTAAAAGCCAGCACTGCTGCCATTCCTCATAGCTCTAGGTGAAATAGGTGGGCTAGCTGGGAGCTGGGAGCTGAGCGTGAACTCCCAACTAACAATACAGGGCTACAGTTCAGGCAGATTATTATCATTTCCTTTACTGAGTGCAGAGTTTTCTTGACTTCCCAACCTTTTCCAGCCTTATGAGCAGGATGATTTTCTTATTCTTACAAGATCAAATGTGCTGAGAACTTTGTACTTTTACTCCAGACACCAGAAACTCGAGCAAAAGGATATCTTTGGGGTTTGTGTTCTGTAAACCAGAAGGACTTACTATCCTGTGCCTGAATAAAGTTTGTTTAAAGCCCTCCAGGCCCAATGCTCTTACTGACTACTGCAAGGCAACGGGGGTAATAAGAAATCAAAATAACGTGAAAGAAGACCAGCAAAGCTAAGATTTCCCATGGAGCTGAAACTCACTCAGAGGCATGAAAGCAAGTGGCTTTTAAACAATAGTTCATTTGGTTTCTGAAAGCACCAGGTGCCATTAAGGAGGAAACCAACCAGGTTATCTTACCTCTATCAAGTCCAAGACCTGATGCACTTGACAATTTTTAAAAATTTTCAGTGAATTCAGGAAGAGCAGGCTATTACATTTACTTAAGGAGTAGGTAACATACTCAGTGAAAGAAAATATGTAAGTCTTGTTTGGGATCTGAAGGGAAAAGAAAAAGGAAGCAAAACAGAGATCTTGTGACTGATCTAAGCCCAAGTATCCGAATTAGCAGTGTTTTGCTGATAAAAGAGTAATTGTGATTGAATCCCAGAAGAAAAACACAGAAGAAAACTGAGAAACCCCAGATTAACCTATAGTTAGCTTTATATGCGAAACAATTAAATGAACAAAGATGCAAAATTTAATTAAAATATCAGAAAATCAAAGGTGTTGATCAAAGTGAACTTTGTCTTGCATTTCAGTGATAAAAAGTGGAAAACTCAGTTGCCTTCTGCATTTCCCTGACATGGTTCAACTCAGACTCCGATGTCTAATGTGTCATAGATGCTAAAAATCCTGAGCATCAATATGTTCCAGCAGAAGAAGAGAGTTTATACTTCCTAGATGGATACAGGAAGTTTCATGTCCCCATTCACCAGAACTCAGTTTCATTTAAAACCAACCACAGTCCAGTTCTCACCGCTGCCAATTTTTCCCTGGAGAATAAGATTTTCATTCTTTAGTTGCATGATTATGATTTGAGCTCTGGGCAGAGCTCTGGAAGAGACTGATTGGAGAAGATATACTTTGAAGGAGGCTACATAATCTTGCTATCAGAACTGGAATGCAAGCACGTTTCCCCAGACCCTTAGTGAGGTCCTAGATGCATGACATTTCCCAAATTCCTTGGGGATATCCAGTAATCCTTACCAGTCTCCTGGTCACTTGGGGAGCAGTTGCAGAGCACTGCCTCCTACTCAGCAGAGCACAGGGCGGGAAAAACCATATCTTAAAAAATATATGCTTCAGATTATTCACAATATTAAAAAAAAAACCAACTCACCCACAAAAAAACCTGTGCCATAGCGACAGTGCACATCATGTACATATATAAGTCATGCAAGGGAAATTTAACCTAGATGCTTCTCCCCTCAGCAGTTTTTCAGTCTCCATTGACTGTTTCAATTCCTGCATTTAGACCCTTCCACTCGGTTCCCCACAGTCTGTTTTCTCTCCCTGTCTTAACACGCTTCCTGCCTCTGCCTCTGATTTCATACAAATGTGGGTTATGTGGGGTGATGATTATGGAACTGAGAGTGATACAACAGCCCTGCTCTACAGCGCTGGACTTAAAGCCCAGTGGATCACTACCTACTCTGCTGGGAGCATTTCTGGGCACTTAGCTGTACCTTCTGCAATTCTTGTGTTCCTTCCTTCAGATCCTACTGTTTCTTTTCCACGTGTGACTGTCCAGAATGAACCGCCTCATAAGGCCATAGGACAGACTCATGCGATGGTCCAGCTCCCTGGGACCAGTGACTCGCATCACAGATCAGTGCCCTGTCTCAGGAACGACGTGATGCCAGCTTTCCAGCATGCAATATTCATATATTTAGTTGTATCTGCATATAGTTCATTGCATCTATCATCTGATACTTCTGCAAGTCCCCATTTCTTCCAACATCAGCTTGTCTCCTGATAGGCACTGTAGTTCTCAGTCTTCCATGAAGAAAAACTTGCACAGAGGAAGTGACCAGCAATGTTGCAGTGGTGCCTCCCGTGATGAGCTGGTGAACCTGCCCCAGTACACCTGACAAATTCTGGTCACTGATGGAGTTACAAGGAAAAGTGTTGGGCTGTGAAATGTTTCTGTGAATTCACCTCAGCTGTTCTTTCAAGATGAGCAACCCTGAGGAACTGCTAATCTTAACTGCTATGATTTGACCAACTTTGGCTCAAGCAATTGACTGATGAACCTTGCCTGCCTGCCAAGAGGAATGAGGAATAGAAAAATCCCGAGGATTTGAGAGACACACACAAAAGCAGTGAGGGAGAAGGGTCATGAAAGACAGGACAACAAACCCTGTACTTTCATGCAGCGGGGAGGATCTGACTTAGCTCATGGATCAGCTCAAGATGTGGAAACACTGCCTTATTCACAAAGCAGCAAGAGAATTATCTTAAAGGATGCCAGAGGACCTGCTTCCAGCCTAAATGATGTACCAGAGGAATAAGGAAAAGGCAAAGAAATGTATATAGGATTTATCATGTTTATCTTGTGCTAGTAAGCAAGGAGCAAAAGAGTTCCAAAAACCTGAACAGAGCTCTCTGAGAAGGTATTAATAAATATATCCATGCCCTCCTGAATACTTACAACATAAAACAGCATGTTCACATACTTGCCAATAGTGATTTCTAGGAAAACATGTTTAAATTTGGGAAGTCTAAAGAGTTGGTGTTTTGTTTAGTGGAGGGAACGAAAACAAATGTTGTTTTGGATGAGTACAAATGTTTCATTTTGTCTTTTTTTTTTTCAGTTCTGTCAACAACAAAAAATACTTCATTGCTAGTTTTACTTGTGAGCCAGGCGTATACATAGGAAAACAATAAACATAGATTTATGTTGTCCTGTGTTGCACTGGAGAAACCCAAGGGGAAACTACGTTTGACAGGCAAAAAAAAAAAAAAAAAAAAAGAAAACAGTGAGGAAAGAATTCTTATTTTAAAACCTCTAATAGGATTAAAGTGACAGGGAACAAATGAGCACAAACCTCAGAAGCTGAGGACTTCCATGCTTAGGTGTGCTGGCACTTCTATTATGAGCCCCCACTTCAAATATAGCTACAGAGAAGAAATTGATTTTCTGTTTTTATGACTTCTTAAAGGCACATTAATGTCCTACATAACTGAGTATTCGCACCATTCTTTATTATGTGAAATACCATTAATTTCAATGGGAGTTTGTGTAGTATGGTAACGATGTCATTAAGCAAGGCTGTTAAACTCATTGGGCTATATACCATCCTGAATTCCGCCTGTGCACTACACTCCCCCTGATCCGCCTGCCCTCTCCCGCACCCCTGTACCTAAGCCGTCCAGCACGCACTGCCTCCCCTGGCTAGCAGGGGCCAAAGGCCAAAGCTCTGCACCTGGTGACCAACAGGTGACTAACAGTTTTGAGGCACAGCCCATGTTATATCCATCTGCCCAAGAACAAGATTTGTCTGAAAGACACTCACAGACCTTTACGTTACTTGTGGCTGTGCCATGGGCAGGAATGGATTCATTTATCATTTTATCTTTGTCACAGGTCCATTCTCACACAACACCTTTGTGAAGAAGAAAAAGAGCTATTTAATTCCCTGGAGTGGAACTGATGCGCGCCCAGAAGATAAGATCTGAACACAGCAAATTCCTCCAGTGAGTCCTGAGACCTGAGCAGCATCCCAGCTAGAGGTTGCTTTCCCAACCCATTACAGCTGCAACCAATAGAAGCATTCAGTATATGACATGCTTTATAAGTGATTATTTCCATTTTAGTCCATGGATAATAACTTGCATACTCAAGGTCTTGCAAGACTTTGTCCCTTTAATGTTCAGGAATTCAACTGCATTTTCAGGAAAAGCTTGAGATAATGGGTGGTGAGTAAGCTGCACCATCCCTGAAGTAGCTCCAGGAAGTATTGTGCTCAGCATCGCTCCTCTGAAGTACTGTCAAGCCTCTTTCCTGTGCATGCCAAACCAAGGGAAGAAGGCACATTTTCCTTCCTACCCTACCCGTGCTGGTTGCCTTAAAGAGAAGAGAGAAATCGACATACATATAGATTGGGGAACAGGAGACTGGAGTGCAGCCCTGCAGAGGGGATCGGAGGGTTTTTGTTGATGATAAACTAATTCTGAGTCAACAATGTCAGCCAAAAGGGCCAGCTGTACATTTGGGGTGCATTAAGCGCAGTATAGCTAGCTGGTTGAAAGAAGTGATTGTCCCACTATACTCGGCATTGGTGCAGCCTCACCTCGAGTACTGTGTGCAGTTCTGGCTCCACGGTATAAGAAGGATATAAACATTTTAGAATGTGCCCAAAGGAGGGCAACAAAGATGGTGAAAGGACAATAGGGCACGACTTGTAAGAGGTGGCTGAGGATACTCAGCTTAGAGAAGACCAGAGGAGTGACCTCTACGCTGTCTACAACCTCCTCAAGAGTGGGAGCAGAGAGGGAGGTGCTGATCTCTTCTGCCTGATGTCCCGTGCTAGGACACAAGGGAATGGCTTAAAGCAGCCTCAGGGGAAGTTCAGATTGGATTTTAGGAAAAAGTTTTTCCCTGAAAGGGTGATCAAACACTGAAACAAGCTCCCCAGGGAAGTGGTCATGGCTCCAAACCTGTTGGATGTTCAAGCAGCATTTGGACAATAATCTTACAAACCTGATCTAACTTCTAGGTTGCCCTGTGTGGCGTCAAGACTTGGACTCAACAATCCTTCTGGGTCCCTTCCAATTCAGGTTATTTTATAATTCTATGAAAATACAGCCCCATCCTAACCTTTCCACTTGACCTGGCAGAATGGACCAGGAACCAGCAAGGGCCTAGTATGAAGGAAGCTCTCACTTTTCATCTTCACATCATGGCTTGCAGCCCAAATAACCTCTTTGACTTTAACCTCTGTCCTTTGCTCTCTTTTCCAACGATGGGCTTTTTTCTAGGATGGTTTCTTCCTGTCCCGTTGAGTCAATGGGAGTTTTGTTAATGACTTTAGCAGAAGCAAGATCAAACCTTTTAGGGTTTTTCCCCTTTTTTTTTTTTTGGTTTTTTTGTTGGTATCTAATTTGGATTGCAATTGTACTGATTGACAACTCCACTACAACTACATTGAATTGCTGCCCAAATCAGTAATCTACGTTGGTGTCTTAATTAACTATAGTCAAATTTGAATTGAATTGCTTTTCTTGGAGATCTTTTAGGGTAGCTGTCAATCCAAAGGTAAAGACTTTTATAAAATTGCTGCTCCTTTTAATTTTGTACAATTGCTTCAGATAAAGATATTTTTCATCTCTTACCTCTCAGTACTTACATTTTTCTTATTTCATATTCCTTTCTATTTCCTTTTTTTTCATTTTTAATATATTCTTTTCTCCCTCTTATTTTTTAATTAGCCTTCTATTTGAATTTAATTATTTTCTTCTCTTTCAGCTAACTCCTGTCTTACACAGCACACTATCTCACCACCCCCTTCAATAAAGCTCTGTCTCTCAGCTTCACCTGCCTCTTTTAAGTCTCAACTCTTTAATTTATTTTTTGCATTTATAATCCCCCCCCCCAACAATAATTCTTTTTTAACTCATGAGTTTCCCTTCCAGCCACAGAGCCTAGGTTTCTCCCCTTTTGCTTCCTTTACATACAGTGCTGCATGTCCCAAATGAGCAGCACCAGGTCTGTACCCTTCTCATGTAGGGAAGAATTAGACCCAGAAAGAAACCCAGTAAAGAAAACTGGGACGTTTTCCTGGACAAAACTGGGATGTTTCCTTTTGAACAGACTGGGAAACAACTGTTCAAAGTATGACAAATAATGGAAAAGAATTTCACATTCCTGATCCTAGGAGGGTGGAAGAGCATTGCCATAAGCTGCTAATAAATATTCCTGGTCTTCACCTATTCCCTACCAATGTTTCTCTTCCCACTCCCCTTCTTCCTACAAAATTCACATATGCTTTCCCTCTTGGGCACAGACTCTGATCTTGTTTTTACTGCTTTTATACTGGCTTCACTGCACTAATTTCTGTTTCATTTCTCTTGAGTTATCCAAGCTTAAGCAAGAGCAGACTCGGGCTCTCTGTTGGGCTAGGATTTTCTGGTGAGGTTTTTTTATTATTTTACTTTTTTAATTTGATGTCCCAGCTGATCTTAAACAGCTGGCTTTTTTCATTTCAGGAGTAGCTTAAGTCTGCACTCTCCAACAGCAAACAGCAGTTATCAGTTAATGAGATGACTTGTACCCTTGTCCACACTTGCATCACTACAGCTGCTTAAATGAGCTGATGTGCTGCAACTGAGGATTAAACAGTCTCTTTCAATCCTGCATGCACTGCAGCACAAGCTACTCACTCCAGCAACCACAGAAGTGATTGCAGTCCTGGGAAAGTCAAGATGAGCAGAACCCCTTGTGCATTAAAGGTAAAGCAACTTCAGCAGTGGAAAAATGGAGAAAGGAACACATCATCTGCCTCCTATTCAGATGCTGCAAAATCCCCTACCTGTTTGGGTTTTTTTCAAATATACAGTGTTTTCTGTATTTTCACATCCTTTTTTAATCCACCCACCCAGGCTTCATTTTTGCAATGTGCACTGTGAACACACCAGGGTTAAAAAGGACACTCCAACATTCATGCCTGTAGACCAGCATTCCAAAGCCAAGCACATACACTATAAGAAACATGTTCTAGAAAAACAAGAAAACTCCTAGTGTTAGAATGTGATCTTTGGGGCTTCATACTTGCAGGTGAGGTAACAAATTTGGTACCCTGAAGTTTGAAGAAGAGTTATTTTTATTATCATGCTATGTTTGCTCACTCCACAAGGAAATCACAAATGTTGGGATGTGGTTCCAGAGGATTTAATCCAAGTGTTGGTCCCATGTTGAAGGATATTCAGCAATAAATGACTACCTGGTCATTTAAACTGGGGAGCTGGAGATAATTACATACATCTTTTGGTTGTTATTGATTACAGAAACACCACAACCTAACTGTTTCAGCCCTAGGGCTAATGGGGTTCAGATGTACCCTCTTCTTTCGACACAGACCTCAAGAACAAAGATGCCTTAAGGAAAGGTTGGAAACTGGGGTCTGTTTATCAGTGTAAAGGTATACTTTGTTCAGAGAACCTATATCAGTTGTTCCATTTCCATGTTACAGAGACAAAATTAGTAACATTTTTTTCATATGTGGAGGCAGTATTTGCACTGAGGTGATTATAGTTGCCAAAACAAACAAAAGCCTCAGTTGCTGAATATTTTTGCTATCATCGGCTATTACTCCCTTGTCTGAAAAAAAAATCTGGTTTAGGCTTCTTTGACGTACTACAGTAGACAGCTAAGACACTACTCTTATAAACAGCTTTATGTAGTACCAAGACTTCGCAAGATCCCAACACAGCGCTAGGCACTGTACAGACACCTATCAATAGACAAATCCACACATCCATTCGACCCTGAAAGATATTTATACCAATGCAAAATGAATGTATTATTCTGCCACTCTGGTTTGATGGCAACTGAGGTCCATCAGTTAATCAATTGTGTGCAGCGCCAAAATAGTACCAAAGGGACACAACAGTCCCTGCCCTGGCAACCTCATGTACTACTTTCCAATCCTTTCCATGTCATACTTGTGTGAACTCTACACATAGGCAGCAAGTCTTCAGGCTTAGAAAGGATTCAGAATAAAACCTACAGCAAAACAAAAACCCCATTGTGTACTTTCTGATTAATTTTTGAGTGCACCTGAAACAATTACAGGAGTAGTAATGATATTCTTCATAGAGCCTATCCCTTAATGTGCACCATAATTAGAGGAAACTTTGGATCCCAACAGACATGATCTCTAAAGACTCAAGGGGGGTGGTGGGTGGGGGTATGTGAAAAGGAAGGGGGTAAGGCATAGCCAAGGCACCTCTGCCTGTCCCTCTCAGCACAGACCAATGCAAATATGTGGTCTGAAAATTAACACAGCTAGGAAGAAACATCCCACAGGGAGAATCAATACCCAGCAAAGGATAATGGGAACCCTGTGCAAGCAGCTGTGATCTGCCCTCTGAACATTAGCACCTGTCCATGAGAGCAATCAATGCTGGTCAATGGGCAGCTCTCCTTACAGCTCAATTCACACAATGATCGTTAGCTGGAACCAACGCAGTGGCACCCCATGCTGCCAAATGGTGTCCCTTTCTTCCTAAATGCAGAGAAACAATGACTTCCCCAAATAACTGGCACTGCTCTTTTTAATCTTTCCTCCCTCCCTTCTGCTTTGGTCTTTCTGCAGTATACAAGGGGGATTCATAGAATCCACAGCTAGAAATTAAGTTATCCAGCTTAATTTCAGAATGTGTTCTGCCACAGAGTCAGGGCATGACAGGCACTTCAATTCAGCCATAGCAAGGAATTTGGACTTAACTATTTCCATTGATACCATGTTTATCTTGTACTTCACGATTATTATTAAAGAACTTCATTTACTACCCTTTCAAGGACAGCAACAAAGCAAAACTGGGGATCCTCAGAGCAGGTTGGAATTTGAATTATTCTCCACAGGACAGAGAAATTCTGCAAGCAGTGACCTTTATGCCTGTCTATAGCTAAGTTGCATCACTGAAGACCATTCTTGTCACAGCCTTTGTGCATGTCTCCATACAGTCACCCTATAACACAGTAAAAAGAGAAAAAAAATAGATATAAGCAAAGAGTCATGATGCTATCATGGAGTCCACTGGGCAGAACAAGGATTTAGTCTGATGTAGTCAGTAGCGGGTCCTGGGAATGTTTCAGAAGGACCTTCTTGTTTCTGGTGCAAGTAGTAGCAAACAATATCAAAGTCTGCAGATTTGGTTTTGAAATTTGAAGCATGTCATTTTGACTGTATGACTCCTCCCAATAGTCTCTAAACTGTTGTGCTTCAGTATCCTGAGATACTGTGAAATACATGCAGGAAGCTGAATTCTAAAGAGTTCAAAGCCTCAGTCCTCTAAATGCCATGTGACTGCTCACATGCTCAAAATTAAAAATGTGCTTCACTAGACTGGGGTCTGTGAAGCTGCTCTAAACGCTAAAAGGAAGAAGAATGGCTCCAGAAGTTTGCAGGAAATCACAGTAGCCACCAAAAAGTGACACCAGATCTTGCAGTTCCCAGTCCCCTGCTCTCAACGTAACACTACCCACTTTCCCACTAGAGAACCTGGTAGCATTAGCAAACACAGAAATGCAGATTAAGCTTACAGAGATGCCAGCTAGGGCTCTGAAAGGTAGACAGCTGAGCAGCGTACTGGAAAATGACCAGATATATTTAAACTGGCACGATCCAGTTCACTACATTCTGAACCGATGCCAAAAGTTCAGGGGCATTGTGAGCACAACTTATGTAAGGGACACACGTTTCTGCCATCTACCCCTGGTACTGAGCACAGCTGAGCGGAGAGCAGGGAGCAGAGGGCAGAGGATATCCTAGAGTGTTCTTTCAAACTTGACACAGATTTCCATTTTGTCACGTTCTTAGCATGTGTGTTTATTTTCCTTGAATATTCAAGCATTTGGAGCTTTACAGTTGCCAGAGCTTATGAAAAGTGCATATTTAGCTCAAAGAGTTCCCAGATGTGAATTTCAAAATGACACTGTGTTGATTAGCTATAGAAGGCAGCCAGTCAAAGAGCAGAAACAACATGTGACTTGGCATTCCCCAGCCAGCCAGAAAATAGTCACCCATTTAATTTTTCATGAATTTTCCAAAATCTGAGAATATAACAAAAGTTAAAGGCATGAACAAATGTTTCTGTTTCCTAGTCCACACCTAATCATCTGTACCATACCATCACTGCCGTTTCACCTCCTCCTGTTGGGAAAGGTCTTGAGAAGACCTGTGGGGTCATTAGGAAGCAGTGGCCAAGACTTCAGGGTTCCTCCATCACTGAAGTTATCCTGCCATGGAGACACCTGGGGCTCTGCCCCATATCTTGGGGGGGGGGGGGGGGGGGGGGGGGGGGAATGAAATTACAGTGAAATGAGTTTATTTTCTCTTAATGTTATGCATTGTTTGCAGCTGAACATTCATAATCACAGCTCACCCCTATGAATGATTCATGAGGGGACAGCTGTTCCCAGGGCCTAGGCTCCTGAGCTGCACATACCACAGAAGGCATCCCCAGGCTGGTTATGTGAGAAGCTGAGCACCTGAGAAGTGCTGAGGCCTCTTTAGCTTAAAGAACGTCACTTTTTTTCAAATGAAGGCAAGGCTACAATACACCCTAACAGTGCAAAGGGGGAAGAAGTAGGTAAGTAGGTTACATGCCAAAATAAAAGGTGCTTCAACGTATACAGTAAGCCAGGCTTTAAGGAGGGGTAGTATTAGTCTGATCAGCTGGAAACATTGGGATTCAATATCATATACAGTATTCTTCTAGCTTCCACAAAATGCATGCGTAAAACACAGAAAACTTCATTAAATGTTGACAAGTTTTGCAGATATTATTTGGTTTGTGTCCTATTTTTCAAGAAGAGGTCTGTACTGAAGGCACTACAAAGGACACACTAAAGCCAGTTTTCATATCCATTTCTGATTCACTTCAGAGTCCTCTCCTTGCGTAAGAAGCTCTATGTCTCATACTTTTGTGCACAGCATGTGTAGCAGTTTCCACTGCAGACAGGACTAAACTTCTTCTAATGAAGCTTCCCAAACTTAAATTAACAGTAATGTAAAATTAATATCCTCCCTCTTTCTTTACTATTACCTCAACTGAAGGAGAAAGACATTAGAAAGAATGTAAAAATCTACTCAAAACCCACAGCTGGTAATATTACAATAATTACTATTACAAATCAGCTATTTCTTAAAATACAATGACAATTTTGCCTTAAGAAAATAGGAAACTGGCAGTAGAAATGAAGTGGCAAACAATTTCTGCACTGTACATTGAAGCTGCACAAATCAGGAACATATCTTATGCCTTTTTCTTCTCTCTTGTGTGCTTGTCCCTTTAAAAAAAAATAAATTACTTCCAGGGTGATATTCTACTAGCAGTTTTAGGAAATCCCTAGACTCCAGCAATTGTGCTGACGGAAGAGTGGTTCTATTCTTCCAAGCTCCACACATAAAATAAGATTGAATTGCCAAAATCTGATGCCATTCCTAATAAACAGCACAGATGTTTAGAATACAAGAGAAAATGCTCCTTAGAATTTGGGTTTCAAACTCTTTAAAACCATTTGGGTTGAAAAAACGCATCAGTCTGACGTTTCAAAAAATAGTTCTTAACTGGAAAGTCTCTAAAGCTACAGCCCAGGTTTGGGATTCACATATTGCTCCCTTCTTTAAGGAAGAGTAGTTTACACCAATGCAGAATGGGATTTATTTTTTTTTTAACCATACAGCTTTTGTGTTATATGTTCTTTATCCTATTTGGAAAGTGCTTTCTCTCAGCCTCGTTCTGACCTTTCACTCATCCCACCACAGACTCAGTCTACAAAGTATTCAAGGTTATTTATACCACAATCATTGTTTATACAGAAGTGGGCAAGGGAAACTCAGTTGTTTGTAAATGCAGGCAATTTAAAATAGAATGAATTTCAGCTGCAGTGCTGGAATTCTTTACTGTGTCTCCATAAGAGATGTACAAACCACTTACTCTGCAGAGAACAAGGTTACAAGTCACACATCATACATACACTGGAATTACATGGTTTGTGGTAGACCTCTCTGGTGCCAGAGCCAAACCCTGTTCTCAATCTCCAGAGACAATGGGCTTGTGTTGATATAAGGTTGCAGAATTCAACTTTAAATCAGTAAGCAGGCACACCAAACAAAAAACAACAGGCCTCTGCAGACATATGTCCTTGAACAGATATTACTTGCACATGGAAATCATTTTTAGTTACAGAAGAAAGCCTTTTGCTGTCTCCAGAAAGACCAATGTCTAGGCAGCCAAATGTTAAGTAGGTCCCTGGAAACAGCAGCAGTCACCTTCGCTGTAATGGAAGGGATCCACGGAAGGATCTCCCAGGGGGAGAGGCAATGTGTCTAGCCACCTTTTCTCCCATTAACAGTTAGTGCAGTTCAACCTCCTTATCATATAGACAAGAGGCACCAACACCATCGTACCTGCATGCAGCCCAGAGAATTAAATACAGATCCCTGCTTCAGGGAGTTGGAGTTGATGATCCTTGTGGGTCCCTTCCAACTCAAGATATTCTCTGAGTCTATACATTTCAGCTTGCTCCAGATAACATTTTCCAATAACAAAAGCCCAAAAGGATGAACAACGAAACCATTATTCATTTGACAAACAAGCTGCTATAGGATTCTTTCCTTTGATATAAAAACGTCTATTAATTCTCAGGCTCATATTTATTTAATGAAGATCACTTTCAATGACATGGTGAAAGAAGACCAAATTTGTACAGAACAGTAGGATCCTTGAAAGTGAAACAAGGGCAATTCCTTCAACTACAGTGTGGCTATAATATAATGCCTCTCCTCAGTACCCTTCAGATTCCAGCTGTGCACAGAACACGATACTATTATCTGTAGGAAGGAAAACAAAGACAGAAAGAGTGGCTGGTTGTCTGGAACAAATTACTACTGTTAAAGGTGAGGCATAACAGAGCTCAGAAACCATTAACAGTAGGTATGTTTTGTACGCCGATGCTGGTCAGTTCTTCTCTAGCAGTTGTTTCAGTCCTATGTCCTGTATCCTTAATACTGACAATCTGATTCAAGTTTGATTGAAATTCAAAATCAAACCAGATTGAAAAATACTAAATTTTAAGTACTTTGACTCGTAATTAAAACTTTGCATTACTTATTATTATTTACTGTTGCAAGGCCTCTTAATGGTGAAGATAAAATTTTACTCTTGGATAACATTTATCTGCAGATTTGCATGCACTCTATCCAAGAGATAGAACTGAGCATCAAAGAAGCAAAGACCATAGATGAGATCCTCAGCAGAGCTAAGGTTAGATCCTTCAGTTCACTACCTTGTCCCTGGAACACTTTGCCAGTAGAAGTCAAAATTCTAGAATTCACAGAATCATGGAATCATTCAGGTTGGAAAAGGTCTTTAAGATCGTTGAGTCCAACCATAAACCTAACACTTCCAAGTCCACCACAAAACTATGTCCCTAAGCACCACATCTACACATCTTTTAAATACCTCCAGGGATGGTGACTCAACCGCTTCCCTGGGCAGCCTCTTCCAATGCTTGACAAGGCTGACAGGCCTGTAGATCCCCGGATCCCCCTTCCAGCCCTTCTTCGTAGACTGGCGTTACATTTGCCTCCTGTCAACGTGGACCTCCCTGGTTAGCCAGGATTGCTGATAAATGACTAAACATGGTTTGGTGAGCACTTCTTCCAGCTTCCTCAGCAGTGTATGTCTAAGTGGTGTAACAGGCCACTAACCATTTCTCCTTAGATTAAGGGGGATTCATTCCACTACCCATCTCTATCTTCCAGCTCAGGGAGCCGGTTACCCTGAGAACAATTGGTCTTACTATTAAAGACTGAGGCAAAAAAGGCATTAAGTACTTCACCTTTTTCCTCAACCTTTGCCACTATGTTTCTCCCCACATTCTATAAAGAATGGAGATTCTCTTTAACCCTCCTTTATTGCTAATGTATTTATAGGAACCTTTTTTGTCATCTTTTATGGCAGTAGCCAGATTAATTTGCATTTGGGCTCTGGCCCTTCGAATTTTCTCCCTGTATAACTTCATGACATCCTTGTAGTCCTCCAGAGTTGCCTGCCCCTTCTTCCAGGGGACATAAACTCCCTTTTTTTTTTCCTGACCTCTCTTTTCAGCCAGGCTGGTCTTCTTCCTCACCACTCATCTTTCAGCACATGGGTGGGCTTGTTCCTGCACCTTTAAAATTTCCTTCTTGAAGAATGTCCAGCTTTCCTGAACTCCTTGGCCCTTCAAGACTGCTTCCCAAGGGACTCTGTCAACCAGGATCCTAAACAGGCCAAAGTCTGCACTCTGGATGTCCAAGGTAGCAGTTCTGCTAACCCCTCTCCTTATTTCTACAAGAATCAAGAACTTTATCGTTTCATGATTGCTATGCCCAAGACGGCCTCCAACCATCACATCACCCACAAGTCCTTCTCTGTTTGCAAACAGAGCTGGCACACTCACCAGCTGTGTCAGGAAATTTAAGCAACCAGCCTGGCTGCAGACCTCTGTGCCCAGGATTGACTTGTTTTCCAGCATTCTCAGGTGATCTAAGAGAGATCCTACAGCTGGTGCTGAAAACTGAAAACTGATGGAGAAGAAGAAAGAAAAAAAAATGTTGTGCATGTCATGGACACAAATGGAAATTCTATGAACCAATTAGCACAGCAGTGTGTTCATATTGACATATGAAATATCTGTGGACTTACACTATTTTTCTGTGATGCTTAATAAACCTTATATCTATGACAAACTAAAAAACTGAAAGGGCAATTTTTCTTACAGTAACGTTCACTCCCATTTTTTCTTCATAATGCTTAATATTTCTGTTCCCACAGCAAAGGATACTTTCTCACCCTTATTAAACACAGTAAATATTTGAGACAGGACTGAGATAATTCTTTCAGACAGATGTATATCTCAGAAGAAAATCCAGCTGCATGGAAGCAGGTTAGAAAGGGAATTATTTTGTAGTCTCTGTCATTCACTCCCTAAAATACCACTTATCTCTGTGAAGAACTTGTCCTAGAATAATTCCAGAATCTTTTTCCATATTATGGGTAGGCTTCTGTGCATACGTTTATATCAAAACTGTTCTCTGGATGTTCAGTCATCTGCGGAGATGCGTGTGCGCTGTGGCTCTTTTAAAGACCACTAATTCCTGCAAGAGCACTAACCCACTGCCCACTAACCTGATGTCAAGCATCACTATGGGAAGCAAAACCTTACCACTGCAAACAATCCACTCTACCATTGTGAACGTGCTTGCTATAAAGTAAGCGGCAAAAAACATTGCAAAGTAGAGTTTGAACTAAATCACTTCCTAAGGTCACATCGAACCTGAATTTTTCTATGAACCTGTGACAGGTGGCAATGGGGTACATGAGAAAAACTGCTTCTACTACATAAACCTGAGGATTTACTATTATTACCAAGCTGTTGTTACAGTTCTTCCATCTGATATGAGGTACTGCATGATCTAACATCCTGATTGTGTGAATTGCCTCCCTCTAATATACCTTTCCACATAAAATATGAATATATATTTTATTTATAATTTATATATCTATACATTATTATGAATATAAGTCATTATATAGGCCCGCACCACAAAATCTAGTGAAGACAGTGTAAGCTAAAATAAAACCCAAGAAACTCTGACAATTTAGCAATGTCTGTGCTGTGTGCTACATCCTTTAAGCAGAAGCCCACACATGAAGATAGAGCGTGAAGTGCCTTTCCTGGGGCTTTATGGCATCCAGGGCTGTACTGCCAGGAACAGCACGGCGCTCAGCCATGTTCAACAGTTGTGCAACACTGATTTGGAGTAATATCAGCATGGGACCCCCCTCTATGACAAAAATAGGGCTGACAAAGTTGAGGAAGGAGCCAACACTTTACAACACGTGGTGAAAGAGAATGCTGCTTGGAGTGTAACATAAGATAAGATTACACTTATACAGCATTGCTCTTTGCAGGAAGAAAGATGTTACCCCCCTCCCCCTCCTGCAACACAGGCAACACAGGCACACTCACACACTGTAATGAATCACAGATAAACTATTACATTATAACTGCAAATTCAAAAGGCTGTTGTACAGTAAAGGGCTGTGGGTGTGGTTGCCCTACTGCTAACAGCATCAAAGAGTTGCCTCATTTCACCTGAGAGGAGGAATTCCAACATTAAACTAACAGAAGTGCTTGAAAAGGCCCTTTTCCCACCTATGCTGTGCTTACCATCATGAACACAACCCTCAGATTCTAGCTATTTCAGTTTATTTCAAAAACCAGTCCATTACCTGGTGCCAGTGGCTGGGCACTCAAAATCCAAGAAGTGATTCAAAGCATGCACACTTCAATGGAAAGACATGCTTTGCCTCCCATCCTGACTCACATGGGCTGAGGGTCAGGCTCTTAGAGTCCACACATGGCTGGTAATTTTTAAATGATTACAATGAAAGGAAAGACTGCCTTTTTAATGCCCAAGCACAACAGCTGCAATGTCATTGGGGTTGTGTTCTGAGATGCTCCTAGACTGCAGCCCAAATAAGCGTCTTAATGATACTTCGAAAATATGTAAAGCACTTCTTTTATATGCAATGACAATTCTGTCTGGGCACATCGTCTGTTTGTCCAGCCAGAACAGAATTAGAATTAATGAACCTGATTCTACTCCGATTTGCACAACGTGCAGCTATAGTCAAGGCCATGAGGATACACCATGTGTAAATAAGGGGAGACTTGGACTAAGTTATTTATTTATGACCACGAGCTTACAATTAAATAGCAACTTCCAACTCCAGTGGATCTCCAGGTTGTCTGACAAGTGGCACACTACACAAGGTTCTGCTTTATTATCTACTGTTTAATAATTCCTAACCAACAGCCTCAGAAAGCTATACAACAATAAGAGCTGTTATCAAAGCTACAGAAAGAGTTTGGGGAAGCAGAATACAATTACTTGCACAGGAATTTGGACAGTATGCAGGCACTTCACCTCTACTTCTGTTAAGAAATGCTTTTGAAGGCTTTAATGATCATACTTGATGATGGCCTTGTCTTGTTACCATATAGACAAGACAGCTTCTCTGGCATAGTGTCCCAAGACTCAGCGGTGACACCTAATGATGGTCCAAAGGTGTATTGCTGATTCAAAGAACTATCATATCTTAGCTGCAGTAATGGTTACATATGGTAACTACGTTGCTAATTATGTTTATATATAGCAATTGTTATATGTGGTAATTTATAAGGTATAAAATATATAGCTGGTGCTAAACAAGTAAGAAAATGTTCTTGTCCTTAAAAAAGGAGTAAAAAAAATGAGGTCATTGGGGTGCACAGCATGGTCCACAGAAGGAAACGGCTGAGGTCCCACAACTTACTGCTGTTGACATCTCAAAGGAAGCAAGTGATGACCTAAATGCAACATGAATGAAAACAGTGATGGTTATCTGTATTGGTGGGAGGTGAATTAAAAACGGGCAAATGAAGCATTAATAGTTCCAGCAATTCTTTTGTATTCCTACTGCCCTTATTCTAGACCAGTGTAAGAGCAGCAGCATCCCAGACAACATCTGACGTATCTTGAGTTTATAATTGCTGTCCCTGCCAGACATTTGGCTTTTGTGGATTCTTGAAGAATAAGCAAGGTGCAATGCAGGAAGATACAAGCCTATCCAGATCTCTTCCAGTCTGAAAGACAACTCACCACTAATTTATAAATCCATGAGGGGAAAAAAAGAAAATGCTTTATTCTAAAACTCTAAGCTTTTTGTAGGCAATGTCCTGCTATATAAAGCAAGACAACCTAAGGAATGGTACCTGCTTGACAG
Source organism: Falco naumanni (assembly GCF_017639655.2). Classification (NCBI taxonomy): domain Eukaryota; kingdom Metazoa; phylum Chordata; class Aves; order Falconiformes; family Falconidae; genus Falco; species Falco naumanni. The sequence goes on from NC_054059.1 coordinate 27,419,201, forward strand.
CACTCTGCACACGGAGGTAGGCCTAATAAGCTCATTAAAATCTGGAGGCCAGAGAAGTTTGTAACTCTTCCCCATTCTGGCATTTCACTTGGTTTTACCTAGAAAAGTCAATTGTCCCTTTTCTTCTTTCTTTCAGAGACAGTTCCTGTGGTTAAGGTTTGGGGAACAGGGTGCAGGAATAGAGGGGAAGGAGGTTAACGTGAAAGTCCTGAGAAACTTTAAGAGGCCTCAGCTGCTCATTAGGCAACATCTACATAGCCACCAGTATGCAGGTGAATAAGGGAGCTACACCTTCTGGACAAGCAACAAACCAAGTATGACACTCGAGCTTATCGGATGGAGAAGAGGCCCCTGGGAACCAGCAGCATAGACCTTGAGAGCAAAGTGACTTCAGTGAAAACGTATGGAAGGTAGCATATGGTTATGCCATCTGACTCATCATTATACTTCAAAGGACAGAGGTCTGGTAATAGCATGGGGTTATAATGCTACAACAGCCCGCATGTACTTCTCTCCCAGTAAAAACTTCTGTCTCCTTCACACACCTATCAGGCTGTGTCTGTCTGATTGACTATAGCAAGTGACTTCGGCAGGGCAACACACAGCCCTGAGGAGGAAGGGCTATAACATATTAATATAAGAATGTAGTTGATTACAATATAAGCCGCTGAAAGTGAGCTGACTATAGAACAAGACTGGAAGAATGCAGCTGTCTGCAGGGTCCCGCCAGGAGAATGCATCTATCTATACCTACCAGTGTGCGGCTGACTGCGGGCAGCTGTCATGCAACCAGAGTGCTCTGCTGGGCTTGTCACCTATCAAACAATCGCACCCATAGTTACTGTGGGTTTGGACATGCTCCCCGTCTACCTCCCGGCAGCTAACCAGTGTTTGTCCTCAGCAGGCAAGGAGAAGGAAAGGGTCTCACTGGGTTTGTTTAGAAGTTTCTGAATCTCCGCTTTGACAAAGTTTTGTCCTTCAACTGGCAAATGCCATTTGGCTCTTGTACTCAAGGGAATGATTCCATTATTAAGAATCTGATTTATTTTTAATAACCCTTCTGCTGTATATATAGGAACACCCTGGATATTATAATCTAAAAAAATCTCTAAGGGTAATTTGTTTTGGAACAAATATACTGTCTGGGATTTTTTGAATAGTGGACAGTGATCAAATGAGGTGCATTTTCTGTATCTGATGGGTTGTAAAACACACTGAAGCATATGGGGGGTTTTGTTTTCTTCTTCCAATATGCACAAGAAACATTTAAATAATAAAGCATTCACAAAAAAAATAGATCTAAATAAATCCTTAATAAAGGATAACCAGTCCTGCAATCAGACACGTCAGGCCCATCCCGCCTGAAAGCCAGAGTCCACCTGCTCTGAGCTGACTGCTATATTTATATGTATATCAGACTGGGATTTGCCACTTACTCTCTGCCTTTAGTTACTGGAGCTCAGCCCTGCACGGTCTCAGAGAGGATGCTTAGGATAACTCTGCACGGGCTGCAGCCGTCCTCTCCAGCTGGTGCAGCATGCCTTCCCGTGCCCAGCTCCCCTTCAGAGCGATGCATCCTTCCAGGCACCTGTCTTCTTGCCGGTGGAACAGCCCACTGCCTTTCAGCTCTCAGCTTCCCTTTCCAGATTTCCTGCCCTGAAGGCTTCACATGCAAGCGTTAGCTGGCCTCCCCTCTCTTTCTTCGGTACTGGTACACGGGAGTCCATTTAAACACCCCAGGCTGGGGCTTTCGATATCACTCTCCATTTACATGGATCAAGTAGGCTGAGTTTTTTCCTATTCTGTTGTATGAGCTATTAGTATCTGAATATTTTGTCCCTTTCTTCCCCTAAAAAAAAAAAAGCTTAAAATGTTATTTGCTTTGGATTCTGAGAAGTACAAACTCTACCACATGGCGGACACATGTGAATCCATATGCTAGCATGTCTGTAAAGCCGAAAGAGATTAAAGCCTGAAGTTTCTATTAAATGCTCTCCTTTTTTTCTTGCATGCAACATTTTTAGATCGAGCTCTAAATGTTCACCGACTCATGAATATTTTTGAGCCAGCTCTGTTCACTGTGATAAATCATGCTGCTTGTGTGTTGGTTTAGTAGTCGATAGTTACCTGAAAACTTCTAATGTAAAATGGTTTATGGCCATCTGAGGAGGAAAAAATCTGTGATCTTTGCCTGACTGCTGGAACAGTATGACAAGAGGAAACATACTGTATTCAAGCCCCACAGCATGCCAACTTTCTTTCTTTCTTCTAGAAATGGACAGAACTGAAAGGAAAATGACTGCTGGCATATTGTGAAAGGACTTCCAAGTTTGTACAAGCTCCAGTGATAGATGCAAACACAGACAAAACCCTTCATAGGAAACTAAAAGTTTTGCAAAGAAAGCTGAAAAATATACTATGAAGGAAACAGAACTATCATCGTTAGCCCTTCCAACAAAAAGAAACAGATGCTCTCTAGGCTTATGTTCCAGAGTCAGATTTATTGTAGTTGCTAAACCAAATATAGATATTAAAGAATGTTATTCACACTGTAAAAAGCACATATCATATTTAAAGCAATGCAAAGAAACCTTTTCTTCTTTTAGAGATATCATATACAAAGATTACCTTGTCTCCTTGAAAGTTAGCTACCTTGATTCACTTTACATTACCATGGTGCATGAGCATATAAACAGGGAGTTGGGTGACAAGTTACCCTGCATGAACTGCTCTGTGATAGCAGCTTGAACGTTCACTTCGACACAACTGTAAATGTCTGATTTAGCTGATCTGTAATGGCCATCAAATTCAACCCTTGAATTAGAGATCCCTCTGGGATGGGGGAAAATTGTCTTCCGTTCAGTTGAAGAATGAGAAGGAAACTGCCCACAGTGAGCAGACAGCTGCTATCCCTCCCCATGATGTTGACTGAGCAGCAGCAACCTTTACCGGAGTCATCATCAGGCATCTTGTATCATGTACCACACCAGCCCCGGGCTAATGAAGAGAGAGGGATTTTAGTTCTTCCCCTGCCAATCCTTTCATCTTAAATCAGTCCTAAGAATGGATGAGTTCTTCATAGAATAGGGGTTCTCCCGGTTCTGCAGATATATGAAATTTCATTCCTTTGGAAGGGAAATAGAAGATGTAATGCAAACAATTTCCTCCCACTGCTGGGTGGAAGTGCGTTAGCATAATACAGGACTCTGTAGTTAGGCTAATAAATTGTGTTTTCATAATTGGAAGTAAATCACATCATAGTTATGCTATCATCATTAGTATGACATCACTGTTCTCTGAATACTTCAGCGCTGGGCTCTGAGTAAGACCTGACAAAACTTCTTGCAGGGTGGAAATAAATTCCACCATCTATTGTATGATCAAAGTCATCAAATCGAGACTTTTTTTCCCAAAGGGATCCAAGGGAATAAACCACCAATATCCTACTGATTTTCAGTAAGATCTGGACATTAACTCCCTGTAGATGCTTTTGAAAATATTAGCCTGAAGTGCTCAGCCAAGAGTGAAATTTTGCTCAGTAAATCTGGAGAACACCACTAACATCAGTTGCATTGAGTGGGAAGGATGAAGGGTAATTATAGTCCCAGCTGCCAAATTCACCTCAGTTGCAAGTAATTGTGATTTGCACTGGAATTAGGAGGTGGGGGGACACACTCTGAAAATCAAGCCACTTTTATTAAATAGTAAACATGGATATAAGCACTTTTATCTGTGTCTGAAAATCTTCACCTCAATGACTAGGGAAGGTCACTGAGTAAATCTGTGCAGAGATGCTAATGACATCAAGATCATCTTGTTCCCCAACAAGCACACCATGCCTCCTCTTCGATTAAAAATATCAGAGTCCCTTGTTCTCTACCCAGATTAGTACTTTTGCATCTTTTATAATTAGATAATGCTAACAGTGAACTCTCCACAACTACCATAATTTTACTGATACAGACTGTTTACATAAAGTTACATGTGTTTGTAGGAAAAGTACTGTCGTTTATTCAGCTATTGCTATACTATTATACCATTGTTCTTTATTAAACTATCCATTTGCTATTCTTTTATATGTATCTGATAAACTAGTGTATTAAGCCAGCCCCTCCATTAGAAAGTTGTTATTTACAGTGTGAGAGCAGACTAGCACAGTAATGTACCATCATCTGAAGTTCCTTGCAGGGAACCTCTGCAAGGATAAACGAAGGGACAGGTCGCTGCAGCTGCAGCACTTCATTCCTGACTCTCAGCCCTCTGTAATTCCCAGTCCTTTCCATGAAGGCACCCTCTGGAAGCACTGCTGCTCAGCACTCCAAGCAAGTTCTCAAGCCAGCTCTACAGTAGCTGCCACATACACGTGCTGTTCTAATTTGGAGGAAACTCCATCCTGGAGTGTTCATTATGGGACATAAGGAGACAAAATACTTAAGGCAAAAAATAGAGCTCCATTAAGTCACCTACCATTCTTAGCATCAAAAGCCTGCTGGGGCCATTTTCATATTATGCCACTAAACATGACAATCAAATCAGATATGGCAAGTGGAATCAAAGAGAGTTCATAGGAAGAAAAAACCAACCAAATTTCATGATTTGCAAAGCTTTTGGCTCAGTGGCCCATTGACAATACCCAACATTTCTCTCACACCATTCTACACATTTATCAGAAAATCTTCAAGGGACAACTGTTACTTGCAGGGGCCTGAGGCCAGCCATGAAGCAGGCACACTGGCCTTACAAAGCAACCACTGTCTTACAGACAAATACTGAGAAAACTTCACTCCAGAGCATCTTATTTCTTTTGTTCTCATAACTGTGATATCTGACCACCTTTAAGAGTAGATTATTTGGAAAAAGTAAAGATGAATAAAATAAGGAACTAAGTAAACACAGATGGACTTTCACTGCAGCAGACACTGGGGATCAGTGCTCTGGATGTGATCTCTTGCCTTCAGTGAAGTGTACATTCAGCAGTGATTTGGATCTCAATCCAGATTTGAAAGTTAGATGTTTAATAGGCCAAACTAAGTCCATCACCTGCAGACATTTGGAATTCAAGCAAGAATATGACTCGGAAAGCCAACACTATTTCTTTTTTAAATTTGCCTCCTCTTTCTAATTTTCTCAGCTTGCCAGCTTTAACCTGCCTCAAAACCAATCACTATAGAGAGCAACACACTTACCTGTCACTGACAGTCTTTGCTTTGTATTCTTGCCGTTCCCTCTTGCTAGTCACAACACATCAATGTAAAAAGAAAAAAAGAGAGGAGAAGGAGAAGGAGAAGGAGAAGGAGAAGGAGAGGGAGAGGGAGAGGGAGAGGGAGGATGGGACAGGTACCAAGCTAAATTGCTTTTCCCTGAATCATCTAATTAAATTACCTCCCTGCAGTAGCTGAGATAATTGCTTTTATCCTGCATTTCTCTATTCCCATTTCACCTTTGCTGGCTATTTTCTAAACACATTTCCTATCAGTTTCCCAGAAGAAACACTCCACCACTTAAAGCCATATTCTCTTTCCTTGAAGGAGAGGAAATGTACCTTAAAGCTCCTCCAGGGTGAGTTTTAAGCACCTGAAATGCAAAGTTCAATGGCACTGTTCCTTATTCTCATGTTTCCATACAGTCAATGGACCCCAGTGGAAACCATCCTACTCTTGTCCCCCTTCAGTAGCCAGGTGAATAATTCTGAAGAGTAGTTAGAAGACTCTAGTTTTGGACCAGCTGGGAGAGATCTCATTACGGCCACCCCTCAGCCTTCTCTGTCCATATGAATTTATCTAATATCCCAACTCAGCCACAACTCTTAGATTTGAAGTAGGAACTAGTTAAGGTAAACTCAAGCTCAAGAGTCAGGAAAGGAGAGGAAATATACCAAAGGTCAAATTGGATTATGACAGCCCATTGTGGGTTTAAAATATATAAATACAGATCTGTTCTCCTGCAGTAGTCTTTACACAGTGCTGTCACACATTTCCTAACCACAGAGACTACCAGCATTCCTCAGCTGCCCCACAATTTTTGTTACCACATGGAAAATATCCAAGAAAAAAAAATCTTCTTTGTTAGCCAATCTGGAAAATTTTCCTCAAGTGCAATATTAAGCATGCTATGATAGGAAACATCCTTCAGACAGGTTTCCACAACCCCACACACAGTCACAGTGAAATCAATACATGTGACATAGGAATATGTGCGGACCTTACAGTGTACCAGTCTTACTGCTCCTCTTTCAGAAAATGTTCCCCCCTCACACGGCCAGGACAAAGCCTTTCATGAAGTACAAAGAACAGGTGTGCGTGTGAGCTACATCGTCTCCATTGTTTTATAACAAGCCCTCTCGGTTTTTTGCACTTCAGCCCTGTGTCCATTAAATGCAATTTAGTGGGATCATCAGAGCTTGAAAGGGCAGATCAAACAGTACTGAGAATCCCAGCTGCGCAGACCCCAGTTCAGAGTGAACATTAACCTTGGCATTCAGCAATAATTTATTCTACTTGAGACAGGAAGATGCTTTATTTCTGCCTTGCATTTTGGTCCCATTGGTTTTTTTCCTGAAGCAGTCACACATGTATAGATATGTGATGAACTACAGCAATTTATATATGTGTTTGTGTGTATACACATACATATGTGGCACAGAGAATTTTCTATCTGTCTCACAATTAATTTTAGATGTGCTGAGGGCTGAACTAATATCTCAGAAGTCCTTCCACAGGAGCAGATTATTTCTATAATTATTATTATTTTACAGCAGCTGATTTGAAAGAAAAGAAACCTCAGTAAATACAATGACTCTACAAGCTCGTATTCACATCTTCGTGGCACTGTGGCTGAAACCTGATGGCTGAGGCCAAGGATTACGCTGAAGGCACTTATTTTAGGCAGAAGATAGTGATCAATGATTGTACATTAAAGGTAAACAGTGAAACAGTGTTGTGTTGGGTTTTTTTCTTTTCTTTTCAGTCCACTGTTAGCTAAAAGCTCTCAAGAAGTGCTTTTCCTAGCACCTGAAGATGAGAAATGTGCACAGAATGATTTGCCTTCCAGTCCGATAGGCTGCACCTCAGCTGATATAACCTGTATGCATGATATATCTCTCCATTTCACAGTATATTTCTTCCTGACATTTTTTTAACTATATGAGATGTACAGTGGTACAAACCTCCAAAACTGGTCAAGAACCAAAACCTGCAACTGTCCTTAAGGTAAAAGCAGGCAACTGTAAGGTGTTAGTGTCCACGATGCCCATTATGCAAATTGTTAAATTATGTACTAGAGACACAATTGCTATTTTGACTACTAGTGACATGGCTAGTATTTAAAAAGTAGCATTACTTTTGCTACACCCAGCAATGGAGCCATTCAGGGAAAGGTCAGCTCCAAAAGATGAGTCATAGAATAATTACAATTAGTGCCCAAAATACAGGAATAACCTGTTGAGGTTTCCTCTTTCTCTTTCTTTTTTCCTTTTCTTTGCTTCTGTACCAGATTGTGCTACATAAAACATTTTTCTTGTTTTGATTTTTCCTAAACACTAAGGTTTATTTTGGATCAGTGAGGTGAGAAACCTTTGAAAGGCTCATGAGACTCCCTAAGCCTGAGAGTCCAGAGTTTGCACCTGTCAGGATCACGGTTTCCTTCAACAGATTGCTACATTGGAAATTTAGCAGACATATTTCTGCATTTATTTCCTTCTCTGCCTTAACGAGAAAAAAAGCAGTATTGTGTAGGTAACATGTAATCAAAGGTTTCACTTGTCAGATTAAGTGGATTGTGATTTTTTTAAAAGTGAAAAAAAGCTGCAGCAAATGCAGGCTGCATTGTGCAATCCCCCAGATACACAGACGGTAGTTAGCTTGTCTTGGAGAATGTTAGAAGGATTAAAAGATTGTGTTAAAAAAAAGAATAAATAAATGGGGTTACTCTGATTAAGGAAAGCAATGGTTGCCTGTGCGTTTGTTTAAATCTTCACAGTCACATTAAGGGCTTAATTACTTTTTAGTTAAGGATTCAGGTTCTACTAAGGAAGAGAACTATAAAGAGGCAAAACTAATTAATGTAAAATATTCAGAGTCAGAGAGCACAAAAAATTCTTCAATACCCATTTCCCTTAGACATGTTTAAGTTAGTGAAAGGTACATCCAATAATATCAGACAGACTTCTTCTGCTGAAGTATTGCAACATTGCTTCTTTCCTCTATTCTTCCTTCCCTTTAGATTTAGTATTTCAATTCCTTCTATATATAACTATTCATAAAACAGAAAGTGAACAGATCCTGGGATCTGGACAGATCGCAGCTACAGAAAGATGCAAACAGACTTCAGTCTGGACATCAACAGTTTCAGAGCTCCTAAGCTCGTTAGCAGTCTAAATCCCACAGATAAGCCCCACTTTGAAAAGCAAACAAGTAAGAATTCAAGCTTCACCAGAAAGGGAGAATTAAGCTCCTGTCTGTCTTCCAGAAATCAGTCATTCCATCATAGAAGTCTATTAGGTTGGTCAGGCATGATTTCCCCTTAGGGGATCCATGTTGACTACTCCTGATAACCTTCTTTTCCTCCACATGCTTGGAGATGATCTCCAGGATGAGATGTTCCATCACCTTTCCAGGGATGGAGGCAAGGCTGACTGGCCTGCTGTCTCCTGCATTGTCCTTCTTGCCCTTTTTGATGAGTGGAGTGCCATTGCCTTTCCTCCAGTCCTCAGGCACCTCTCCTGTCCTCCGTGACACTTCAGAGATGATGGACAGTGCCTCAGCAATAACATCTGCCAGCTCCCTCAGCACTTGGGGGTGCATCCCACTGGGGCCCATGGATTTGTGGGTGTCAGGTTTGCCTAAATGGTCTCTAACGTGATTCTCCTCAATCAAGCAAAAGTCTTCCTTTTACTGGACTTTCTCTCTTGCCTTCAGGGTCTGAGATTCCTGAAGGGTGGCATTAGCAGTAAAGACTGAAGCAAAGAAGGCATTAACTAACTCCACCTCTGAAATTGGTGCTGCTTTGTGAAAGGGCCATTTGCTTTCCATTATGTCAGAAATGCTCAAAAGCTTTTCCAGTTAATGCTTAGCTGTAACACACTATGAGCCAAAATCACGATCAAGAGCCAACATGAATGAGCATGACTGAGACACTACGATCCCTTTCCCATTGCCTTCTCCCTTCAACCATGCACCCTTTTAATGCTATCCTAACACCGCTAACGAAGAGAAATATAGGTGCCCCACAGCAGCTCATCTTCCCAGAATTACATTTTTGCTGAGCCAGACCCTCCAGCTTTCACGTTAGTTTATGCTGACAGCGCAGAGAAAAGCAGCTGCACAGTAATGGACACTCCTGCCCTACATTTCTATTTCTATCTAGCCCAAAGGAATCATAAGAGGATGACCACATCAATCATAAACCATCCAAATGTATTTTGATGCATACTATGAAGTTGGATGAATGTTGCATTAAAGAAGGTTGTGCCTCTTTGTTCAAATAGAAACCATGAATGAATTTATTTTGAGCTTTGTGAATATTCAGTAGTTAGGTTATGCTGTTAAAACATTCAAAGGAAGTACGTGTGCTTTAAAACATTTGCACGTGCATTTGTGCTAATGTTGATGGAGGTAACATTCTCACTGCCATCTTGACATCTCTTCATCAAGATTCCATTTACCCAAATCAGGGGACACAGACAATGGTATGTGCCCTATTTAATCTAATATAATTTGTAACACCTATAGTAAAAAACATTACAAAAGCTAAAGAGATTGCATATATTGTTAAACAAAGGAAAGTAGTAAGGGGATTACCAATATCCAATACAATACATAGGAAATTCATAGGTGAAAGATTAAATATTCCCTGAAGCTAGTTGATACTTCCCCAACTCATCACAGTATTATAGAGGACACAAGGACCTTGGCAAATTATATTTACATTTTATATTTACACTGGATACCAAAAGCAGTAACACATAGCAAGGGACAGTCTGAATCTCAAGGAGCCTTTTGTCCAAAATGAGCAAATGAGGTAAATAACAGGATGGTGCCAATGTAGATAAAGCCTGTAGATGCTCACACTAAATTATGTCTCAGAGACATGTCCCCAACACCGTGGAGATGCGCTGTAGAGGATGGCTCTCCCCTGCTCCGCACAGCACAGTAAGTGCTCCAAGGCTGGGATACAAGCCAGGAAGCAGAAAGACTTGTCGCACCCTGCACAGTGTGCTATGGGTAATTGTCAATCAGGGGCAGAGAGGACAGAAAACTCCTCTAACCTCTTTTCCCCTGCTAAATCCACAGCTAGGTAAGTCACAGAGAAGTGAAACTATTTGTCCCAGTAGTCCAATGACACAGCTAGGAAACTCCAGTCTTCCCACCTCTCAACACAATGTGCTTTCCATTAAAGCATATTTCTTCAAGTGCTCTTTTAAGTTAATGCCACACTACGACCTGGCTCACAGCTTGTCATCTATTAACAGGTCACCCAGTTCTAGTAAGATCTTCCCAGCCCATACATCTTTCCATCCAGGAAAAAAATACCTTTTTAAAAAAAATTTTATTCCTCTGTACCTGGTGCCTTGAATACATCATCTCTAACAACTGTGATGATAGGAAAGCTCAGTGTGAAGGCTGCAGAACTCAGCAACAGGCTTGCATGTAGTGTGAGCCACGCATTCATCACTGCTGGCCTGTGTTTCATCACTGATGTGATGTACAGAGCTGTATGTAAACTACACTCACTCCTGAGGAACTTGTCCAATTGGAATTGGAATCAGCAAGAAGTTTTGGAGGATTGGGCATGGGCAAGTCTTCCGAGAAGGTGTTTTTGCCTAAGAAAGAAAATTAACATGGCCAGCTGGCATCCAAGTAAAATATGAACCATGTAGCATTTTATTTTCTAAAAGTTGCACATTTCATGCTGCCTACCAGCTTTTAAAGGTCAAACATGTAAACTTAAGAAGTGTGTGTGAGTGCATACTAGTTGCAAAGCTCTTTTTTGTCAGTTCTATGAAGCAATAACCCATGAAATATAGTTGATATCTCATGGGCACAGTTCTCCATGCCTGCAAACATTTAAAATTGCACTTGTGGTACATAAAAGATTTATAATGATCTCACCCACAAATATAAATTTTATCCCACATAGGAGAAAAAGACCTAGAAGCAGAAGCAGTGAACAGCTGAATATGAGCACAGTGTCATAAATTCATAACACTTACAGCTTTTTAACAACCAGTCATAAATGTGACTGATTTCAATTTAATTTATGAGACTTTGTGATAGAACCAGGATTACCTCCTCAAAACTGAGTTTTAAAACATAGCGGGTACAATTATGGCCTTACTAGGATGTCAGTTGGGGCAAATGGGATTGAGGTGGCCATCTGGAAGGTCCCTGAGTCATGCTGCATGTGCAGGGGCAGACGACTGGAGCTGAATGAGCTCCACCAAAATGTAGTGGAGATCCTACTATGGCTCCATGCCAAGCAGCACATCCCTTCGCAGCACAACCTGCCACTAAGGGACACGTTAATAGGGGCTGTGCAGCTTGCCATCACCAAACCCTGCATTCTTTGCACTGATACAGCTGGGCAATAGATGGCCAAGGCATACATCACAGTACTGCTGTGATTGTTTATCATGCAGGTAAGTATCAGATTCACCTCATCTCCATTGCTCCATCACCTCCCCCATACATTCACATTAATCAATTCTTGTAATATTTTACACATATTTTGTCTGGACTGGAATTTTTAATGGCAGTTATTTGAAAGGAAAGAAGAGCTGGGAAGGGACCGGAAGACCAGAAAAAGCACCAGCCAAGAGAAGCTGCTGAAATAAGAAGTCAGATACGCTTGCTCAAGCATGCTTCCTTGGGCATCGCTGGAACAGCTCATGTCAATCAGCTGCCATAAGTTAAAAACCTTTGCTTTCCAAAATGCAAAGTCATGTTTCTCGCACAACTGTATTGTTTAAGTCCAGTATCCATGGTAAAAAAAAATAATAATCTGAATTTCAGCTACGTGTATCTCACAAAAACTCCAAGACAAGCCCTGATATCTGGCAGTTCAACAGAACTGTTTATTTTCTTGGACATAGAGACTGAATTTTATTTTGGGTCTGGCAAGAGGAAAATTTTTTAACTACCCTGGGGAGTCAGAGTTTACCTCAGAGCTCTCTCTTTCTGCACCTGTCAGAAGTTTGACTTATTTATTTTTTCTCTACTGTACATATTGGCAGCTTGGAAACCTAACAAACAAACAACTTGTGTATTTTTCCTGTAACCTCATCAGGAAAAACCAGGAGGAATAAAATATGTTTTACTACCTAAGCTTTTTGCTTCCATTTTTATCTTACATTGTACTTGTTCTTACACATGGAAGACAACAAACATTTCCTTGTGTTGCCTACATGTATGTATTTGAAGGCAAAATATTATGTCACAGTGTGAAGTTGTAATATTGTGCCTATTAAAACATCAAAACTAGCTCAATATAGAGGTGAGGTCAAGCTGCAGATGTATCCTCAAAGGTATTAACTAAGGAGAACATTTTAGTCCCAATTATTTTTAAATGTGTGTTGACAACTAAAATGTAATTCTTCTGGTTTTGAGGAATAATGTGCTTGCTAATAGTTGATGGCTACACCATCTGAAGAGGCAAAAGTTTTTATGGTTTATTCACATTTTTTTTAACTTTAAAGTGTTTACATTTTCTTAACAAGAAGATCACTGACCAATTAAGGAGAGAAAATGTCTAATGACTGACAGTTTCATGATATTCGTTACTGTTTGATACCTTAGTCAAACTAATTGCAAACTATTAGAAAGCAGCATGGTGGTCTACGTGAAATGTAACAGTGAAATGAGCTTCTTGCACAAAATTGTAGATATAGCTGTAGTCAGCCCTGGGTCAAAAAATAATGCTGAATTAACACAGTGTGCATAGTAACTCTCAAAGCATGTTAGAAAACTACATAATTACTACATGTTCTGTAATAAAGAATAAGAAAGTGATTACAGACACCAAAAAAAGAGTTAGTGGTGTCAGCACTGGGGTCTCAGAAGGTGGTCTGTGCTTTTCAGAGATGCATAGAGGGGAGGAAAAATGGTAAAGCCAGTTAGCAGGACAGCTTGCAGAGCCCTTGATCTCAGAATAAAGTGGTTTATATCAAGAGCTCTTCAGTGTCTGAGGGGAGACCTCTCCATACCACACTGAAATCACTACAGTACCCAAATAATCTGGATGCATCCTGGACTCTGGGGCAAAGTTGCAGAAGCCAAAAGCTCCAGCCATGGCCTAAGACACCACTGGTCTGGTTTGTTGCTGAAAGGCCAAGTGTCTCAGACAAGTCAGTTCTCCTAATAAGAGATACACGCCTTTCTTCTAAATACCTATCTCAGTTTATATTCTCCAGACCATCATGGTTACCAGGAGTGTTGTTTCAGGTTCAGAGAACAAGAACATTTCTGTCTCTGAAAGAAGCAAGAGAATCAATATGCATTCAAGAGCTTCACTGGGACGCAAAGCTTTTAAGAGTACAGAATAGGATTTTTTACTTAAAAAAGAAATAACAGCATCACCAAAATGTTCCAGAAAGGTGAAGTGGGCTCAAGGTGCTGAAGAAACCCCAATGAAAACCTCACCTGTCACCTTCAGTGGGATCCTGCACTCAAACAAAATCTGGGCTAGAATGATACTCTATTTATCTGGACAAGGTATGCACATGGATTTGGAAGCTCTTCTGATTTTCTGCAAGTATTTTATGACTACTATTTTGTCTCCAGCTAAGATGAAAAGAAGAGGCTGAAACAAGAAGAAATAGAGTTGTTTGTGTAGTCAGCACATGTCAGTAAGCCATGTCATGCTCTGAGTGAGGCTTCTGTGCCAACAGCAGAGGTGCAATTCTTTCCTTTTCGGTTCCTCATAAAACTCATAGAAAAGTAGCATTTGTTGAAATCATGACTGTAAGATTTTTCTACACCTGCATTTAGTCTTGCAGTCATGACACCTTGGATGTTAAATTTACCATTGCCTCTCCTAAAATAGAATGACCTGCAGGAGGGAGAAAAGGACAGGTATTTATATCCTAATAGATGCAGGAACACAACTTGCATTTGCCCGGATGCTTCAGCTATTAACTAAAAATTAATATAAATTTCTCAGAGGGCAAGGAGAAGGAAGAAAGATAACATTTTCTTCTTAAATCAGTGGTCTGGAGAAATGACTAGAGAAAACAGAACAAGAGGTTACTATGCTTTCAGTTCTTCATGACAAAATATAGTTAGTCATAGTTGTAGGGTCTTTTCCAAAAAGTCTTTCAAGTACAGCAGCCCCAAACACACAGTTCAGATGTAGGCTCATTTCCACTTCTATCAGGAGGCAACATGACCATATTCAGGTAGCTTGTATCATAGTAAATTCAAATGTCACAGCATCTAGAGCATCTAACTTTAAAGGAGTCAGGGAGGCTTCGTTACTTACTGCTGTCATATTCCGAGTCTCAGCTGACTCGAAGGGAAACAGCAGCTACATGGCCAAACTGGCCAGCAGCTGTAGACACGCTGAGGAGCATCTCTTAACGCCTGCAGTCAAGATTTATTCAAGAAGTTTTGTATGTGCCAGTGTAAAAATAACAGATCCCAGAAAGGCTCTGAAACTGTAAATATTAGGGTTATCAGAGCTAAACAGTTAGCAACTGAGTCACACCAAAAGAGCAGTTACTCATGTGCACAGTACATTTTCAGTGGCAGATCCTAAATTTGCCCTGCTATAGTGACTAAAACGTTCTCTCTGCTTTTTCAGAATATTATACAGTTGTCATCAACATTTATCAACCTAGATAAAAACAAGTATTCAACTTAGCGCTCTGATTACTGGTAGTAAAACAGCTATGGAGTTGCAGGAAGCAAACAGCCGAACATGCTTTTGCAATGCTGAAGTAGCATTGCAAGTGGCGTGAAGTTACTCTTTGCTCCTTTTTCTTCTCAGATTCAATATTCCTGTTCATGTGATACAAAGTTTAAGCTGAACTAGCCACCACTTTAAGCTGAACTAGCCACCACTTTGGCATCAGAAGAACAATGTATGATTTTAAATGATTGCTGCTTGACAGCCTAGGTACAAAACTTGCCAGATAAGGACTGAGGAAATTTTTTAATATCTATTTAACTGTTCCACAGCTCTGCACATTTCAGACAGAAAATCATACAAGCCCCAGGTTCTGTCAGGCATTGTCCATTTACAGGAGAAGTCACAAGAGAAGAGGGAGATTTAAATAAAGAAATAAATAAAATCTATTTGGTAATTCATTCTCACTGTTTCCTGTACAATTCCAGCACCTATATGCCTTTTACATGCATATTTATTGTGGGGTCTTTGCATTTAGGTGTACCCCAAACACTAAGCACACCTGTTGATGATCAGTAAACCATATTCTGAACTTGCTTGATCTCCCTGAGCTTTCTCCAGCCTTTTTCCATTGTATCTGGAAACAAATTGGGTGTTTACATGATGGCGCACAAAACTATGTTTTTTCCATGAGACATGAGACACCAGATAACTGGAAGCACTAAAGGCTTCAGGGTGGCAGACCCTTGTTGATCTAAAACATGACATAAAACATATCTAAAAAATAAGTGTGGACCAGCCCCACAGCCAACAACTGGGAAGCAATGAGAAACACTGGAGGTGGTAGTGATGAAATTCATGGGATATTGGTTCTGGTCCTGGCCCTGCTACTGGTTTTCCTTGCCTTCAAAAAAACTGAAAAAGGAAGCTAAAATATTGCGCCCTCTGCAAAGTACAAGTTGGTCTGTGAGCAAGAAGTAAACAGATACTAGATCATTATTTCAGCACAATAACTGCATAGCCACTAGGGCATGTTGAGTCACACGCTCTTTCACGTATCACTTGAACAGCTATCGAATTCACAAAGTAGCTATCCCCCAGAGAAACAGCCTTAGTCATCACATTGCTCCTGGACACCACAGGGGTTTCCACAAGACAATTGGTGCATGGTGGGTCACCAGCCTCCTCACAACCTGACCAAAGACAAGGGGCGCACGTGACTCTGAAGGTGTACATATGTGACACTGCTCTTGACCACACTACCATTTTTTCTACTTCTGATATTTTTCATTCTCCAGAAACTTCAGTCCTTCCTTCCTTCCTTCCTTTTTAACCTGTCACAGTATGAAAAGGTCTCAAACTGCCAGGAGAACACTGTCAGGGTGGGAATAAACCATGGCTGAAAAGGTTTTCCATTTTTCTTGTCTAATCATACAATCACAAATAGGAAAGAAAGGGTGTTAGACATACCTGAGAATTTGCTTTTACACAAATGCTTTTCTTCACCTCCACATACACACAGAAGGCAGACATCCAACTACGCTTTCCTCATCTACCTTTCAGCTCATGAGGAACAGTAAACCAGTCTTTCTGTTCTGCAAATGAATGGGTAGACCCACTAGCATT
Source organism: Falco naumanni (assembly GCF_017639655.2). NCBI lineage: Eukaryota > Metazoa > Chordata > Aves > Falconiformes > Falconidae > Falco > Falco naumanni. The sequence continues at coordinate 27,435,665 of NC_054059.1, forward strand.
AGTCAGACCTTAGCTAATGTAGACAAGGAGATGATAAAAGTCCATGCAATTTACTGCTGGTTTAATGAAACATATTCACACTGAAGAAGTGCTACTTCTTTTCTTTTACCAGCTTCACTCATTTTATTATACAATCCTTCGCGCCCGTGCCATTAAACCCACCAACTTTCTGGACCATAGCCTCTACAGACATCTTCCACTCAGCTAATGAATATCGCCCAGACAACATTTGTTTTATCGGCATCCATAAAAGTCCTAGCTTATTTGCCTTGCAAAAGTTAGATCTTTATTGGCTGTGTATGCTTCATTTAGTTAATTAAGAAGTAACCAGCAACAGCCTTGGCTTACCCTGATTTTGAGAACTTAGTCTCATTAGTCCATTTCCAGTGCTTTAACATGTCAGTTTTGCATGATTTTTTTTCCTGTACATTTTCACATAGCCTAAAACAATGACTAATAATCATTTACTATTATTTGTTTCTATTCTAGTCATGTCTGAAGATTCATACCTGATTGTGTATCTGGTATGTGTTCCAAAACCACAACAAGAGAAAGTCCATGCTTCCCAGAAGCTCACAATACAAACAAGAAACAAAAACCAAAAATACAAACAAAAAAAAGTGGAAGGAAAAATTATATTATTAATGAAATATTGGCTGATAAGATGACCTACCTATGGTAACATTTGGAGCCTGTGAAAAAGCCATGGAAGTCGGTAGTTATTTAATTATTTTTTTTCCCCTGGCTTCTTTGTAAACAGATATCAAATGCAGTTAAACTGATTTTAAATTCTGTGAAGAAATTCCATAGTGCCGTATCTGAAAACCAGTGAGCATGTTTTAGGCATTCATTCGCTTGGTGGGCTTTTTTTTCCTTCCATACAGGGTTTATTCATACCTCTGGGCATTCATATATCGGTGGTCAAACAAGCCTAGTAACAAAGTTCAGCCTTACTGAGCCTTCACAGTGTTCATTCAGTCATCAAGAGAAATCAAAGAGCCATTTTGAACCAAAGAGCCATTCCGGCTTGTGATTAGTATGCTATGTCGTTGCAGGATCTGACCTGCACGAAATTCACTCCTCTCTTTCAGGTGCAGCACGAGGTGCTTGGCAGGGCTGTGATTTGTTCAGCACGCCGGGGCTAACGCCAGAGGCTGCAGGCAGAGTACCTGCTTGCAGCAGGGATGCTTGCTAGCAAACCTGTTGTGAGACACAGCCGAGACCCATGCAAGATGAGGGTTGATCTACCTCTTCATCAGGTGTTTCCACAGGGCACTGGTGAACAGGAAAATATTTGAGATTGAAAAATGTTTCCTGAGAGTGTAGGAGAAAATACTTTGTGGACACCTCTGTATATTTTTTAGCGGCTTTTCCTTTTTGTAACTCATTTATGTGCAATGAAGGGCCATTTTCTATATATTATTAGGACATTTGCCTGTCAGGTAGATGACTGTTTTGCAGATACTTCTGAAACAAGGGCAATATATGCTATATAAAGTGCTTTCTACTTTTCACAGGCTGACCATTTCATGGGCACAGATTTTGTGCCAAGGCCCATGTGGTAGAAGCAGAGGACATGGGGCACATTCAAAGCTCTCCCCTAAAACACACAGTCCGCAGCCTGCTGTGCTGTCCCTACAGCACTCCTTGCCAGCTGGTTTTAACCTGATGAGTTTTGTAATGTAAAAAGAATCCAGACTTTCAATACATTGATCTTTTTATTATTACCTCCTTACATGAAAAAACACATACACTGACTACAGTCAAGGATCTCCATTCCTCAATTTTTCCTTGACTTGCTTTTGGAAGGAAGGAACAAAACCCAGCAATAGCTTTTCTTGCCCGTTTTACATTCATTTAGAATATTTTGTTGAAATACTGCACTGAACAGGAAGCCTCTCCCCATCCCCGAGGGTATTTCTAATGCATTGATATACATGCTAAAGAAAGATTTGTGTTCCGCATGGACCATGGCTTCAAAAATAGTAGCAGCTCTGCAGTACAAAAGGTGCATTGCTCTGAGGGAATGTTCCGCAGTCAATCTGATGACTTCTGTGACCTTTTCCAATGAAATGAGGACGATCATAAGACCTACGCGTTGCCCCCTCAGTCCCCAGCCTCAGAGCTGTCGACGCCTTGGTGAAAGCTGTAGCTGTACATACTGCCCTTGCAGCAATTGCCATCCGACACAAAAGATGGCTTTGAAGACAGAGCCAGGCTAGCCACACAGTGCCAAACCAGAACAGTGCTGGATACAAGTTTTAGACTGATAGCCGCGTTCTGATAATTGCACACTATTAAAATATTTCCTGAATTTATCATTAGAAAAAATAAGTCTAAAAATAGGGATTCCTGCATGCAGTGGTCCATAATTTTGAAGGGTAACATAAAAAATCCCAGCAATCAATGATTGTGCATTGGGAGTGAAAGCTGCTTAATGTCTAAGTCTGGGGAAGAACAGCTAAGACATCTGGGTTGTTTTCTAAGCTCTGACACAGATTTCTTTTATCTCCTGGGGCTTAAACAATAGGAAACTGTTCAGTACCTGCAGCCTGCAGCATGCTTTGGAGCCCTGGACCTTCAGTCACACAGAATGGGATCAGGTTGAACACACTAGGGCTCTCTTCTGGCCTTCAGGGGAAGAGGGGGTTTCATCCACCAGTAGAGCTTGGAGTGAAAGCAAAGAAATCCTCCAGGACCTGGGAAAAGCGTGTCTTCACTTCCCTAGTACTGACCTTCTTTAATAATAAAAGGATAGAGGGGAGGGAAGTGGGGAAGGCAATATAAGAAAAGATGACAGAAAGCAGGAAAACTGGGAAAGCTCCAGCCTTAGTAGGTCCTAAAGTATTGGAAGTCTTCAGGTTAACACTGTAACAGTGAGAAGAATTATTGTCTCTGTAAACACAACGTGCTGCTGTGCCTTTGTAAGCTATGCCAAAGGAAGACTGCATTAGCTGAAACAGGTCAGGAACCGACATTGGATAAACAGCAGCTTGCATACTTTGGGGAGCTGAAAAATATAATAAGCAATAAGCATACTCCCTTAGAAATTCTCCTTCATTCATTTTCTTGCTTGAACTGTGCCCCCAAAATCTGTACAGAGGTCTGGGTAACGTGTCTTACATTCTGACATTTCCAGACTTTAACTGACAGAGAGCAGAAATGCCATTGAAAAAAAGAGCATCAACAGTAGAGAATACGGGCAATTAGGCCTTCACCCTGACACATTTACCCAGGCAAGCAGGCTCCGTGAAGTCAGAAACGTTGCTTGAGCATGGTCTAAGACTGCAGTGCGGAAAGCATTTAAACACATGCTTTTGATTTGAACAAGACTTGACCAGCTACTTAAAGTTAAGTGCAGTTTGATGAACTGAGGTTTGATGAATGGTTGCAAGATCAGACCTTTACACCATTCAACTCAAAGCTGCTTTTAAAGTCTCTTCACTTCCATGTTTATAATGCTGCCTTCTAGAAACATCACTATTCAATATAAACCTTGCTTATTTTCCTTCACAGTGGCATTAAATCCTGAAATTAAATTAATGAGTTGCTAATTTTCACTCTGTAAAAATGTGTTGACACGAGGAGTATAATAAACAATGGTTGGGTCAGACACATAGTGAAGCATTTACCTGACCTCAAGCCATTATTATAATTAGCTCTCTCTGACACATTACAGTTTGTTCTTCAATCTACCACTCACTGATCTTCCAAAAGGACATCCACACAACAGCATCAGTGCATGCTCCCAGGCGTACTGGGGAGAAGTGCTTTCTGTCCTATAAACAGCATAGCAGAATGCAGTGTTAAGCCTTTCCAAGGCTTTAAGCACTGTGGGAATGGTTGTGATTTCAAGTTTTTTTCCTGTTTGGTCAATGTTTTTAAACCATCATTTTACAGGAGACTTGGACATTTGGTGTTCTGTCACAGCAAACAACAAACTTCAGCATCTCAGGAGCAATAACAGCAAGAAATACCCCAGACCTGTACAGAATCACACCCACAGTGGAATCCTACAAGCCCACTGTGTATCGTTCTTATTGCCCCTTGTCATGAATTTCCTCTTATTTGAATATCTGGCAGTATTCTGGATGAAAAAGAAAAAAAAAGATTTAATTTAAAGAAGATTATCAGCTGTTCTGAGTTTTTTCGTCAAATGCCAGATCTTTCCAGTTTTCACTATAAAATACAAATAGGTTATTTTTATAATACGAAGAATTCCGCGGGGGTTTTTTTTTTTCTTTTTTTTTTTTTAAAACAAAGGAACACATGATGTCATGGACAAACAAATATTGTGTTAGTTTGTTTCTAATAACGGACACATTTTTTAAAGTTAGGATAACAGGAAAAAAACAAGATAAAAGGAAAAAAGATGAAGTTAGTGTTGAATGAATTAATAGCAGGCAGGTGGCTGGGTGGGTGTCATGGCAGATAAACACTGAGATGAAGCCAAGGTAATTATAATTATAATCTGGCTAGTAATGCTTTCAGCTGAGGGTGTATAAAAACCTCCGTAACTTAATACTGAGATGTTCAGATCAAACTCCTTCTTGCCTGCTCCCCCAAAACACAATCTCATATATTCAGACTCATGCTTTATGCATTTTTTTATTTTCTGAGCGTTTCAATCAGTATTTTTTAAGAGGGCTATTGTGTTGTAACTAGAGTTCAACCAACTTTCCACTCTCCTCATGCAATACTGGAAAACATGAGTATGCAATCAGCCGAGTCTCTCCTGACCCCCATGTTTTGCTGGACAGAATTCACCTCTTTCTATCATTCTCTTTCGCAGGCTTTTTCTCCCCACTGTGCTATTCATGGGGGTATAAAATGCTCAGGCAAACAGAAGTCAATGGCAGATGTGTCGGCAGCACTTCTTTCTGTAATTTTACTAAATGGATGTAGCTCATAAAAGCAGCCTTAATTAATGGAAACATTTTAAAGGCACTTATAATAAGCGAGGAAAACAACAGTTGCCAAAAGCAAACTTTATTAACAAAGTATGCTTAAAAATTATTTTCCTGAAGGTGACAAAAAGTTTTATGTATGCGGTAATTAAAAGAGGTATTTCTTTATTCAAACACCCTAAAAATCTTAAAGGACTCAGATTTGGGACATATTTTCTGGAGGATGAAATGGAGACAGGACAGTTTTCTTATTCCTGTGTGACAGAGGGGAAATGCTTTTGCTGTGCCTCAAGAGTCTTCTATTATTTAGGTGTCTGAACCTGAAAGGTGCTGAGTGCTCTCAGCACTCATTGACTTCAATGTCACCTAGTCCTTCAGCCAGCTTCAACAGGATCTGAGGTAACATCACATCCCGCAGCAGATGTTTCCCCCGTAGAGCATCTTCTGTAGTGCACCCCACATTCAGGAACACCAGGGCATCGATTTAGGTTCAGCAGAGCCCTTCAGTGCATGCTTAAGTCTATCCCTAACAAAAGACCACTTCAGCAGGATTTAGACACATGTCTAAAAATCAGTGTGTGTTTAAATACTTTACCCTCCTGAAAGGAAACAGCATACTACTTTATTTTCTGGGCTAGATGTGACAATATGTGGTTGTGTTTAAATATTAAATCACCATTTTGGAAAAAAAAATAAATAAATATCATAGGTTAATATATTCGCAGCAAGTGAACAGCCTGGACAAATCCCCTTGCCATTTTCTAAAGCCATCACAATTCATTTTTGCCTGTGTACACTTTGCATTGTCTTCCTATGGCAGAGATGCACACGGAGAAACTGAATAAACCCCACGTTCTTGTTTCATCAAAGGAAAAGGCCTTCTTTGGGAAAATGCCCCCTCACACACCATCTGACACTGGCTTTCCAATCAAATATAAAAAGTAAAAGCAAACTGTCCCCACCATCTGTGACAAAGTCCCTTTAAATCTTCAAACACTTCTCTGTAAAATGTAGCTATTAGTAACAGCCATACATTTTGCTGCATTTGTACATTAGAGTTATTTCCTTTCATTCCTGATTGAGACAGAATCATTGTATTATTAACCCAGAGAAGTTCTCTGTCCTTTTTAATTCCAGAATAATGAAACTCATTGGAACTTGGCGGCATTCGGTCCTGCTGACTAATCATTGGCATTGGCTAATGGCAATTTTTAATCAAATCTTATTATTAAATCAGAATATAAAAGATTTAGAAAATGCAAGGTTGCAGCTAGAGGTCATTAGTCATGAACACAAGAAGTAATCAATACAATTATGGTTGCTCAAATTGTGTTGGATGGCCCAGGTGGCACAGTGTGATAATGCGTTACCCTTTCACCTCTGGTGTCCTGCCTGCATCGCAGATAACAGCAAGTATGCTGGTTTCCATCTAATCCCTGGTGGATGCTTGAACACGCAGAACCCATTAACAGGAATTCAACCAAATGAGCTAAATGCAATTCTTAGTCACATGGGTGTAAATTTTCAGTGGAGTTATTCCAGATTTACACTTGCCCTGTTGCAAGATTTTTAGCTGTCTATTTTAAAGCTAAGATATTGCATTGGATAATAGGAGATGAGCTGGAAATGCTCACTTTACAAAGCCATCAACAGCCTAACCTACTGTTTTTCACCATAGTGCAAATATGAAGTAATTAGAACAAAGGCATTGTAGATTTATACTGATGCTAACGAGTGCAGAGCTCAATTGTTGGGTAATGCCTTTTCAAGATGAGAGTGTTTTACTGAGGTTGCTTCGTTTTGTTTGTCTTAGGTTCATATTTAAGAAAGGATCATGAGGAAGAAAAAAAGGGAAAGACTAAAAAAAATGAGAGTGTGGGTAGCAGGTGGAGCTACAAACAATCTGTGGAAAAAGCTGTACTTCATCCTAATAAATGAATTTTCCATCTCAAACTGGTGTTAACTCAATGGCACTAGAAAAGTTTACACCAGCTGTGAATCTGGCCCTACTGGCAAGTGTTCAAGCAAAAATATTGCCATCCACACGCATTTACTTTCCAAAAGACATGCTTTTATTTATCTCCTTTTAACAAAATTATTGACTCAACTCCAATGTTAGGCAATCTTTTTAAGGATTTCACACTTGCATCTACCTGGACAAGGGGAGCTGGTCTCCCACCCCTTTCAGCAGGAACATTGAAAAATGTCTGGTTACCAGCAGAGGTTGATATCTGGGGCATATACCTATCAGGAGGAGTATTACCTTCACTAAGAATTAAAAAAAAAAACCCTTAAATACTTATTTTGGACATAGTTTTCTCTTACAAAAATGCATTGGTTTCACTTTGTGTCACTGTATTCCATGCACTGATCTACACATCCACTCTCTAAAACAAACAATGGAAATTCCAACACCACAAAAATACTGTGTTCACATGAAGGTGAGATCTCCTTATGAAAGCCTGACCAAAAAAAGTGGACCATCCTGAATTATTTTTTTTTCTTTTTTGCGAACAGTGAAAATACCTCCTTTTTTGTAATGTTTCATCCTGTGTACCTTCATGTATGCATCAGAAAGAAACAAAAATTCACACAGCAAGCTAACCACCAACCATAGAGACATAATTGCTTTTGGAAATATTGTGCTTTAAGACATTTTCATGTCAGCTGTATGTGTTCGGGTATCATCATAACATGGTGTTTACACCAGATTAATACCATATGCTGTGTGGGAATTATGTCAGGTTATAAATGGAAATACAGTAGAATATCTGAAATTCAGAAGTGCATTAGAGTATGATTTCTTTTAAAGTGCTGCTAATCAAGAAGAACATAAGTTTGAATAACATTACTTTTGATTTCCACCAGTATAGTGCGGATAGAACCGAATTCCAGCTACCATTAAGATGCATTAAACATGTGTTAATATTATCACCAATTAAAACTGTTTGTACACAGCATTAGTGGACTCATGACTTCATTAAGGCAGCCAGGAGCGCTGCCACAAAACCATGGTGAGTCCACAGATCTGATGAGAATCATGTTTCCAGCTTTTTTTCTCCCAAAATGATGCCACTTCTCCACGTCTCCTTTAGGTCTCTTGTGAGTTCTGTCAACACATTTTAGTTCAAAGCTGAAAGCATTTCTTTAGTCTGCATTTGACTCACTGCCTAAGTAATTTAAGTTGTTGAGCAGGTCAGGAATAGAAATAAAAGTACACATAAGTGGGGGAAGATGAGGGATGTGGCCAAAGTGGGTCTAAACAGAAAACAGAGTCAAAACCAGACAAGTCCGAGTACCAAAGCTTGTAAAATCCAAGGGAGCTTTCCACCGATTTTAGTCAGAACCCCTGGGAATGATGGTGGGGAGAATAATGACGGGTGTCGAGAGAGATGGCATCATTACAGCAACGGAGTTCAGCAAAAGGAGAGCGGCCACTGACAGAACATGCAAGTTTACCAAGGGAGTGTCTTCCCACACTGCCCAAGAAGACGCCGTGGGCTCCTTCATGGGCTAAGCCAACTGGCTCCAGGAGCCAGATGGCCACATTAAGTCAGCATTGTGTTCCAGGTCTTGATCCCGCTCTCTGTGGTGGTCATTAGCTGCAGCACCTGGGCAGCACTCAGGCTCCCACGTGGAGCAGCTTCCCACTGAGCCGGGGCAGAGCGGGAGCAGAGCCGAGCCCGCTCTCCCCGGCGTCTCCGCAGACCTGACCCACATCTCTTTCATATTCAGGCTGTCAAAAATTAGGCAAACACCTGACCCCTTGTCTAGCTCCTTAAATTCATGCTCAGGTTCTTCTGAACAGACCGCATTACTCAGGTTAGCAGATTGGAAAAAAGAAAAAGCACCAGAAAATGCTCACACACAAAGTTAAAGCTCCAGTTCAAATAACACCATCACATTATTAAATGCACAACACTGTATGGGTAGTGTTCAGAAAATGACAGTATGTGAGGAGACCTCAGAAGTAAAGTAATCCCTCAGAAAATAGTATTCAGGCCTCAAGATGATTTTTGTTTTAGAGTGGATACACATGGTGTAGGATCACAGTTTCTCGTGTAAAGTATCTGCAAGACACTCTGTGGAGTGTTTTCCTGTGCTGCAGTAAGGTCTCCCATTTTCCATTAAAACATGGTATGGATTCATGTTATTCACTTAAACATTACCTAACTCTCTTAGGGATGACAGATTGCCATTTTGATTAAAAATTTAAGGGTATGCTGTTGATTTGACCCTGATTCATATACTGAGTAGGACGTGATATCTTTTGTGCTAATCCAGTTCCAAGCAGATTAATATATATATACACATATATATATACACATACACACATATATAAATATATGTATATATAAAAAGCTCTGTTGGAGGATTGAATGTAGGAGGAGAGCATTAACTCTCTCTTTACACAGTACCTATTAATATGAAAATTACTGTAATATGATTAACTGCTCCTCTTAACACCAAAGAGAGCGAGTCTTGAGAGATTATTTTGCAAGATGATAACGTTTCCCTATCCAGTTTGTAACCCTAGGGAAAACTGAAAAAATATGGATTTTGATTTGAACAATAATGAAATGGTAAGTGATATAGCTTTGCTGTCTTATAATGACTGTATTAATTTGCAAGCTGTAGTGCTAAACCAGAATAGAGGTGCTCAAGGAGATATGCCTGCTATCTAGGCAACAGTTAATATGATGAAAATGCTATTTAGAAGCAGCTCCGTGTTTTTATCATAAATATAACTTTAATTCCTTGAGAATCTCCATAAAGTCCTGGTAGAATGTAATAAATGCAACATAATCTAAAAGAGAAGACTGTAATTTATAAGCATTCCCAATATTAGTTATGGATCTCTTAAAGTTTAAAAGCACTTTCTGTAAGAGAATCTATCCTATATCTTCCATCCTATATTACTTCCTCAGTTTAGAAAAATGACTTAACTGTGATAAAGAGATTCAATTTTTACCTTTTGCTTGCTTTCGAGTTAGCATGGCAGACCTTATCTATTAATTTGCCAGGGAGAATTTCTCTTCAACGGTGCTCTTTTCCTCAAAAGTGAAAAAGACTTTTCAATTTTAATTTTAGTGTAGGAAAGAAGTACTCCACAAGCAAATGACAAAATGGAACTATATACAGATTGATGCTTTATCACCAGACTGAAAGTGCAAAGCTTCTGCAAATGCAATGCTCTTACAATTGTCAGAATTTTGTATTACTGACATTTCTACATGACTAGGCTGAAGAAGCCTTTTTATTCACTGGTGGGGCTATACTCTACAGATTTCATGTCACATTCACTGAAGCTAAACTTAATTTGGCAAGACCATAAACCACAGCCAATATTTCTATAATAATTGCCTAACTTCAGCCTTTGGAAAACATTATTTTTAATATTTCTTGGAGGTGGCCTGAGAAATGTAGGACTGAAGCAGGCAACAAACACAGGATCGTACCAAGTTACCCACCACATACAGCACAGACCTCAGTCAGAGTCTCCATGGCACTCATGTTTTGTCATGTCTTACCTTGTGTCACAGTGCAAGTATGCTGGCATGCTCTACACACACCTTTCTTCGGACAGAAGATACCACAATAAGGCAGGATGAGGAGGAGAAGTGGCCCCTACGTGCTGCAATACATCACCAAGCTTGGCAGGGTGCTGCAAAGAGTGTTCCTCATTCACAAGCCACTGCTCCCAATGTTTCATTCCTGAGGATCCATTTCACAGTAGCACCTAACATATGCTAACAGGCTGATGTTCATGGAGGGAGAGTATTTAAGGTTGGTCTTGCCTGGCTGCATGAAATAGATATAAAGTTATTTTTTTCTCAAATTTCTTACGGAGTGCTGAATGAGCACGGTCCAGGCATTGTGGGCAGAACGGTTCAGCAGCTGGGTGTATCTCACGAGGCAGATGTTGTTTGTGACAGGCTGAAGCATGTGATGTTCACACAAGCTTTGTAGGCAAATTTGATGTTACTGAACACATAGTGGTGTGATAGAGGTGAGGATTTCCTAATGGATGGCGAACACTTACATCCTTCCGGGTAAGGACAAAGAGAAACCTTGCTTCTCAAGGGGGGTTTGGCTTTTCTAGTCCTGCTTAAAGTACGGAGAGAGAAAGAGAGAAAAGGGGTGTAGCGGTAAGCTTCAGAGCACATCTTCTGATGTTTATATGTGCAGTACATTATCATAATTTTTTCTCCCTGTGACAGTGGCACCAAAATCTGCCGCGACACGTTGAAACAGACTTCCAGCTCCAAAGAAGAAAAACACAAGGGGAAAAAGGTATGGGATATTAAAATGTATGTATTCTGTTTACTTTTTTTTTAAGCAAATATAAAGCACCTCCAACTGTTCATCAGCCAGATCAGCAGCTGGCTTATAATCACTGAGAATGGGAATACGATGAGAGGAGATTCTCTCTGCTGACTGTCCACAGAAGCAGCTACTCTAATAAGAAGCTGTCTCCCTTGCTATATATTCTACATGGTTTGTATTCTTCAAGTCTTTGCCACCTTCTCCTGAGTTAGAACTGACAGAAAATAACTGGGAATCTGAAGGATATTCTCCCCACGCTGGTATTTTCCTTTAAACAGTCTCTTGGGTTAGGGGAGCAGGAAGGAAGTTTTTTGTTCAGCTTTGGTGTGCACAAAGTCTTCATTTCTGTGCAGATTGCAGGATGTTATGGAGTTGGCTATGTCAATATTGTCTGAGTGCATTCTTAAACCCTGTAGCTCTGAGCAGGTAGAATTCTGTCTGTAGCTAAATGATAAGGCTCTATCTGCTATAAATATAATAACATCATCCACACACATGTACAGATGGCTACAAAAGAGTGATGAGACATCTTGTTTTGCCAAATATAGAACTTAATGAAAGAAACCACAGACTACATTTTAGCTCTTGAGACTTTTAGTCTTTGAACTTTTGAGTTCATGTTCTTGGTTATGAGAATATTCAGGGGTTTACTACATCATTTAGTTCTTCCTTCCCCCACTAAAATCCTAGGGCATGAATTAATTACAAATAAGAATCTTGGCACAGGTTTCAATTTAAAGAGAAACATTTTTTTTCCTGCTAACTTTATGCCTTTTCTTCAGGAGATCCAGTGAAGGGACAATTTTAGATTACAACAGGGAACACAATCATCCCAGAAAGGTTTGGGAAAAAAACACATTTTCTTCTAAAGGTTAAAACACTTCTCAAAAAATTGTGTTTTTTGAAAAAAAAAAAATTTCAAAAAAAGAAGGATCTTTCAACACTGCTATTAAAATATATGTGACCATTTTCATTTAGGTTTATGCAAAAAGAATCCATTGTCTGACAAGTCTACTGCCAAATTCTCAGCTGGTATAAACCACCATTATTCCAGGTTGGTGGAGTAACAGTGCTGTACATCCAGCTCAGGATTTGGCTCCTGTTTTCTATTAACTCTGATGCAGGTAGCTGGATAAAACTCTGTGGCCTGCGTTTTACAGGTAGTTAGACTAGATGCTCTAATGGTCCCTCTTCTGCCTTTAAAATCTATGAATCTAATGAAAATTATGTGTGTGTGCCAAGGGGAAAATATACCTGTTTACTGCACAAAATTTTTGTGCCTCATTTCACAAAAGACATAGAAACCTGGCTATTTCTTAAGCCAGGATTTCTTTTCACAGTATTGATAATTATATTACAAACAGTATTTAGCACATGAAATTAATAAATCTTTTGCTTCCTCGTTTACACCAGTTTCCCATATTGTATTAGTAACCACACATTAGCTAATCAGCAGGTTGAGGGGAAAGCTGCCAAAAGCCGATCTGATAATTGGCAGCAGTCAAACAATCATAGCAGGAAACTTTACACTTCCTGCAGACAAGGCTACTGATGAAGACAATGCTGAGATAAAACTTTAGGGAAAAAATTTAGGATGTTTAGTTCTTTCATGTTTAATGATGTCTTGGAAAACTGGATTCACATCTCACAGGGAGACAACAGGCGTTTTGCACAGAAACAATATAGATAAGCACCCAACACCACTTAAGGGAAACTCGGTAATCTAGTGATCATCTAGAAACACTTGTGAAAGTTGTTTTCTGCCAAATTTTACAAGCCATTTAAAACACTTTTTCTGTCTGTCTAAGTCCATATATGGTACAGTTATTACTGTAATGAGTGAGCACTTGACACATATCTCTGCCCAACGTTCCCCTGAGATAAATATCAACACATCCATCCCACAGGAAGGAATTTTAAACACACATCAGCTGAGTTTTAGACCCACCCAACACTTTTGGTCTTCAGATAGGATTTAAACCAAAATTCAATATTCTAAACTTCCGCCCATCTATTGCTTAGCTTTGGCATCATCTGAAGTCCTTCAAGTGTTTATATTTTCCCAGATCCTCTCAGGGATTCTCCTTCTAGGCATACATAGAAACACCAATTTTTACAGTATGAAGAAGCTAGGAATCCAAAGTAGCTTTGACTTCCAGCATTATCCACAGCTTGGCATCCTTCGTTTACCTCGTTCTTGGAGGCATTCTTGCTAATGTTTTACATCAAACATCCCTCAAATTAAATATAGTAACAGTGGCTCAGAAAAGCAGGGCTGAAGTTCTCCCACTTCTGCTCACACTTTGGTGACTCAGTCTCCCTGGGCCATCACAGCTGCAGGCCTCTTTCACAAGGAGGAACCATTGCAGCAAGAAATTATGAGATGTCCTTACCGCAAGATATCCTATATCTGAACAGGCAGGACAATTTTAAAGACTTGGTGGAGAAATAAACATGTCCTAAGAGTTGTGCTACAGGGCTTTGAAAGAAAGAACTGCTGCTCTGTTCATTCTATAAAGCAAAGGGGTATGAGAAGGTACGAGATTTTGAATCCTGGGAAGAATTAGTTCCTATATCTTAATATATAGTACCTACATTCCTACAAGGAAGGTATTTTGGAAACACCCTTGGCACAAGCAGTTTTTACCACTTCTCCCTACTACAGATGGCTGATCAGTGCCTTTCCTCAAGCTCCTCTCATGCCTAGTTGTTAAATTAGAGAATAAATCCTAATAAATTTCTAATTATGTAGGAAACAACTCTCTTTAGGCAGCTTTTCTCTTCCCAAAGAAACAAACACCTACTTTCACGAAACAAACAGGGAACAGCCAGGCCACAGATTAGGTACAAGTCCTGAACTTGAAATTGTAGCAAAACACAGAATCAAAGAATTTCAATTGGCAAAGGGAGAAAAGTACTATGTCACCTATCTTGTCTTCCCCAGCCCACCTGGCCTATTCACTGTTTCTACTGTCTTTTATACTGCCTTTGGGCTGTCCTTCCATTCCCTGCATGTTTGCGGCCCCACATACAGGGTCCTTATTCACACCACAGACTTAAGGCAGGGTAAACAAACAAACACAAAACAAATATAAAAGTAACAACAGGAAAACTAACAGCTGAAGAACAATCAGTGCACTGCAGTCATTTCCAAGCACCTTATGCTGGTAAAGCTTCAAATACAGTATTAGTTCAGTAAAATGTACAAAAAAGTGAGATGGGGAGTAGGAGACAGCGGACTAAAGTCCAGCCTAATCTTTGAAACCAGGCTGCCTTTGCAGCCATTGAAGGCATGTACACTCCTTGGGAACTGTGTGTTTTGGGGAGAGATTTGTCGTGCCTATGCTATCTTAGAATAGGATCACCATCTGCTCGTGTTTATTGAATTTTGCCTCTATGATCTCCTTTATGGATCTGAGATTAAGTTCTTTGGCCAGCATAGGAATCAGATTCTGGGACTGCACATCGTGCCTTTGTCTGGGGTACCTCCAAATATACAGAAAGTGAGGCCACACATTTGCACATTTCCCTTCTACTATGTGCTGAATCCTTTGAACTATCAAGAATAGCAGGACCTCAAAGGATATTCTCATTACCACCAAGTATCAAAAGCAGAAGGAAAATGCAGGGCAAAACGCCATCCTTGAGGTAATCCCTAATCTCACAAAAAATCTCTGGGAGTTTTGTTTTTACTTTCAATGCAAGCAGATCAGGACCTTCTAGTAAGCCATGTGTTTTGTGGATTAAATGTTCATTTTTCCAAGGTCGCACAGCAAAATGGAATGATAGTCTTCCCCTACAAATTTCAGATTTACCATTTAATTAATTGACTTCGGCAGTTGGCACACAACCTTTTAAAAAAAACATTCTGAAATGTCAGCCTTGAAGGGGGGAAAAAAAATCATTTGATGAATTTAATCTAAGTGCCAACCAAAGCACAAATGTTCCCTGTGGACCCGTTACAACACTGGAGTTCACAACTGATTGCTTGGGAATGAGCAAACTAATGCAGCAAAATATTTACTAGCTAAGTAGATGTAGTTTAATATACACAACTCTACTCGCCAGATATTTATACCTGTATCCTGGAAAATGCCGAAATCTTCAGAGTTGTTAGATTAATTAATTTAATTAAGGTAAATAAATAGAAATACAGGTTGTTGTTTTCCCAAAAAAGAAGTTTCACAGACCAAGCGTGTTCATTTATGATTTCTTTTTTTGTTGTTTTGTTTTTTTACAAGTGTGAGAAACCACAAAAAAGTTTTTCTCCTGCTTCCTGTACATACATGTCGTGCAAATTATAAATAGTTTACTGGATAGTCTTCAGCAGTGAACTTCAGGTACCATCTGTACATATTTCTGGCACTATTTATTTGCAATTAACCAGGGCCTTATGTTTTATCCCCTGCAACTTAAAGATTTAAATTCTGGAGGAGGTAAGTTTAGCAGAAGGGAATATTCAGTTCAGCATCAGGCTTTCTAATGAACAAAACCTATACCACTACTCCATTTAAACCTTTGTGACTGAGAAAGATTTCTCTTCCTAGGTAAAAAGAAGCTCTTGGTAAAAAAAAAATAAATAAATGTTTTAATAGCACCTGCAAGTGCAGATTAAATTATTTGTAACGATTCATTAAACTTGATGGCTCAGATACTACACCAGTGAACTCAAGCTCCACTGATTTCACCAGAACACAAGGACTTAACTAATAACTGAGAGACTGTAGTAATTTACCCCAGGTGACTCAAGGTGTCCAGTCGTATAATAACCCTTTCAGCCTGCATAGCTTCTCTTGAGGTCAGTGTTTAAAAAGCAGAACCTGTAAGAGAACAGATAGTGATGTGAGGCGCCAGAAATTTTATTGACGCTGGAGACCGTTTCTTCTTCTCTTCTTTCACCACACCACACTCATCCCACCCCACCCACAGAAACTGCACATCTTGAAACTTGCAGATGCACTCGTCTATCTTCAGAGACACCTAGCTTAGGGAGAGCACTTGAGCAAAATGCAGCAGGTTCAGAAAAATCCCTCTATTCATAAAATCACTCGAACCATCTACGTGCAGCTTCCTGTATGAGAAGTAGTAGTCAAAGATACGGCAATGAGGCAGAACTATGAGCCACACTGACATTTTCAAGAAAGACACAGACAACTGCATCACCTGTTAGCTAAATCCCTCCTCTGCTTCTGAAAATGGAGCTAAACTGGGAGGGCAGCAATTAGTTTGTGACAACATAGTGCACCCCAGCTCTTCATAGCACTACTTTCGCTAACGCTGTTTGTGTCCTAAGTGCTGAGTGATAGGTGCTTTAGCACCCTTCCCAGAAACACCCACCTGTGATGGTAAGATTGGTGGAAATGACTCGTGATGCTGAAAATATAAACATTTTATCCCAGACATTGGTCACATTCTCCTCAGCTGAGTGAAATTCTCTGAAACCTGCTAGTATACAAGTACATCTGTGTGTGAGCATGTATAGAAGTGAGGGAGGGAGTGGGTGGGGAAAGTATGTATGGTACAGAACAAATAAAACAGAAAACCCCAACCTTATCTCTTTCCATGCACAAGGAAAGTCTATTTGTGCCAGTGCAAGTACTTCTGAAGCAAACAAACAAGACAAGAGGGAGTAAATGACCGTGTTTCCCTCCAATTTTTTTATACCATCCCTGAGCATTAGTATCAACACATTAAGGAGAGGGAACTGGTGAGTGGTACAACCAGGAGAACATGAATAAACATAAAACAGTGAGTCGAAAAGTGATGGGGATTATTGAAATTTGACTGCCTGGTTAAATTAAATAAGGACACACACACACAAAAAAGCCAAGCCACAAAACACTAGCATCACCATTTCACAGAAATAAGTTTTGCCATTTCTTGGCATAATTTTACTGGAATTGAGTAAAAGACACAGAAACTCTGAATTCCCCTCCCTCTTCTCAGGTTCATTAGCACCAAAGGGCTCAATGAGGAAGTTGTGACTGGGAAGCAAGTGGCCCTGCTCTGAACATCCCACTGTGGTCACAGCAACTGCCACCAGCTACCACACACATTCACACGTACACTTCACATATCATATCAATTACAAAACAGAATATCTGAAAGTACCCTTCAACACGGGAACAGTTTTGCTGCATGAGACCAAAGGTCCTTACAGCCTTTTGTCTCATTTCCAGCAACGGAGCTAAGGAAGAGTAAAAGAACAGGGCAAATACATACTCACAGTTTCTCAGTTCGCTCACTCATCCCTTCATGATGTGTTGCCAGGGACTCTCTGGTAAGAAGATATTTTAATAGCTTTTAATGGATTTTTATTCCATGAAGTTGTTTTAATAACTTTCTGTGCAGGTCTAAGCTTTTTCTTGCGCTCGTGAATTCACAGTCTTAACTACACACTGCGTATTTGTTTCAAACCACCATCCAGTAGCTTACCTTTGATGCCTTCTAGTTCCAGTGTTGTGAGAAGTGTTAAAGAATCATTCTTTATTCACCTTCCCCTCCCCTATCACGATCTCAGGGATTTCCATCACCTCCTCCTTTCACACCGAAATCCCCTTGCCTGTTTCATCTCTCTGTCTGCAGAAGCTGTTCCACACATTTGACCACCTTTCTTGCCCTCATCTGTGTTGAGTCCTGGGCTGATGTTTTCAGAGAACTCCAAGATTTCTTTTGAGTGCTGAGAGCCACAGCCATTACCGTGTATCTAACGTTAGCACCACTTTACACCTATTACCACTGAATTGTATCTGACATTTTGTCACAGTCAGTCAGTACCATCATATTCCTCTGCAAATTTCTCCTAATACCTTTGTATTATTTGTAAGCTACTTTACTTCAATATTTCATTTGACAGGTCTTCTAATAACAGGCATATATCTTTGAGGGACTATATACTAACATATAATATATACTAACAGCATATATCTTTGAGAGACTTCACTGATGAGTTTCTACTGGAAAAGCTGACCATTTATTCGTAGGCTTTTAGTTAGTCCTTACAGAGAAGCAGAGAACCAGGAAAAAGGGATTAAATAAATACTAGAAATCAGTCTGTTATGATGACATACTGACAGTTCTGCACAGTTTGATTATTGGTACTTCTTGTGGTACCTGTGACATACGGTTCACAAAATAAAGGGTCTTCCTCAAATATCCTGCACCACAAAACTAAGGAACAGCATGCTAGGGTATGAAGTTTAAAAAAAATCTTTTGGCTGAAAACACTTCATTAAACTTTACTTCTCATTAATAGCTCTGGAAAGGTTTTTGTATGGGGCTACTGTCAGCTTTCCACAAAGGCATCTGCTTCTTCTGAAAATACAATATTCTTAACACCTCCAAACCCAAAGTGCTTACACTTGGAAATGATGCCATGGTGGTGACTAATAGCAGTTGTATGTATTTGCCTTATTTCCTTCCCTATGAGCAGGGCTCTCTGGCTAGATACCATTTCTCAGTATGCACCATGGCCCCAGATTTCAATGATGGAGCTTCCAAATTCAGACCCTACCTTCCCCTTCAAAAATAGCTGCAAAACATAGGCAGAAAACCTCAGTTCTCCTGCCACTACTTTCAATTGTTGTGCTCTTTTTTTCTGAGTTGAGTAACTTTGGAGTTCAGATGAAAGCTAATATCTGGGGTCCAAATGCTACTAAGAGTAGTTTAACAGATAATTTAGATGTACATTTTTAGAAATGTTGAAGTTCTTCCTTCATTTCCTATTCTGCCTCTATAGGAAGTGTTTGTATACCTGTTTGAAGGGAATGGACATTCTCCAGCCCATTTCAATTGCTGACTGCTGGTCACTATTGATTTTTGCAAATGGTCAGATTCCTTTTGGGGCATTGTATGGTCAGTAAGCTGCACTGGCAAGACATACAGCAATACCATCATATAGATTCACTTTAAATAAGCATTTGAAAAATGCAGAGGATGCACATATCTTACCAGATAATTGCTTTGCGTTTTCCAGTATCATGATTCTGTTTCTCACAAGAATAACTTGCTTCATTTACAACAAAGTTAATGATCTGGTTATGCTCTGTAGATCATTGCTTATAAAGGTCCTTGATCCACCCACCTGCCAGGATCATATTCTGCAAAACTGGTGGTGCTTTTCCTCTTCACATCTTAAGTCTTTGAGATGAGCCTAGGTGGTATGGAAGTTTCTGACCAGAAGCTACCTGGAATGAGGTGAGTTGAAAACATGAAAGAAACAGATCTGTAACTGCTGCCTTCTCTGTACCTTACTTTTAATTTTGTAGTGAAACATTGAGTTTGCATTGGTGGGTGGTTTTATTTTTCTTCAAGAAACTTTTTTTTTTTATATTGCTGACTTCCCAAGACTCTCTTCTTTTGAGTGGGATATTTTCTCCCTCCCACATTTGCATGTCTTGTGCCAGAAACCAAAAAGAGGAAAGGAAACTTTGTCTTTGGGGGAGGGGGAGATTTTTCCTTTCCTAATTCAAAACACATACCAGCAGCCTGGTAGAATTTGTATTTTCTCAGGTTATTGGATTAGATTCCATCAGAAGTGGTAAAAATGCAAACTCAGAAGGCCTGGTATGAGGTTATTCATCCCGGCATCCATTTTTGAAATAAACTGGTAGATATTCGTGATAGTCTGTGAAGTGACAGTATGGCAATCCTCCCATTTCCCCCTTTGTCCATTGCTCAGTAGTCTTCTACTGAATCATCAAGGTACAGTGACAACCCCTAGGAGCAAGGAAGTCCAGAAGCCATGCCTGACGGTGCCCAAAACTCAGGGCAAAATAAATCCAGACTGCAAGTCACATCTAGAACATACGATTTCCTTCCACGGCGTTTCTACCACAACTAGCTCCTTCACATTTGCCCTGCTTTCACAAATTCATGGAAAACATAGTAAGAAAGCACAATATGGCACTGGAATGTTTCTGGATGACATAGGTGACTATCAGTTCCTCCTTCAAGTCTGGCATGCATGAGATTTATTCATGAATAAGGGTTAATTGGTTGGACTCTGCATTGCCATCACAGCACCTACACGTGACTTCAAGTTGCTTCTGCCAGACACGTAGGGTCAAGGGGTAGGAAGAAAGGCTGTGGGTAGGTGTTGGGACCCATGGCCAAAGGAATCCCCTTCTGAAAGGATATTCTTCTACAGCAGACATGTATACTTTCCTTCTGCACACAAAATGGACAGAAGAGACTCTAAATAGTTTAGAGGCCTTTCGTACATTTTATTTGTGCTGGCCTGGTATTGGTTACTCAAGTAGTCCCTTTTATAAAGCACTCTTTTAACAGCAAGGGCTGTGCTTGGCATAGCAAGCACTTAGCCCCTGCTGCTCTGTGGACGTTACCACTGTATCATAAAGCCATTGATCCATAACATAAAGGCAAACTTTGAAAATAAGCAGGACCACATCTTCCTCACAGTTACTTTTAATGAAACATACTTTTCATGCAGTGATTTAATTTCAGTAGGACTAGCCCAATAAGTAAGGTCAAGCCCTTGTAAGAACTACAGAGGATAATCTTGCTGATCTTGACAAATTAAGTAGTGTCACAGCACTACTCTTTGCATTAGTATGGGAGGCCAACAAAATCATTGCAAGAGATAGAGTATTAGGACATAATACTAAAAAACGGCGTTCCTATAGTTACATAGTTAATACAATGTTTTGGATTGGAGACTTGAACATGCAATTTGGAGATCCGAAGGTACCAAGCTCCGTTCCTTTCTCTCCTCGCAATGTTTTGTGTGGTCTTGAGGACCATCTGACTTTATAATACTATCTTACCTGTTCCACAGAGGTACTGTGAGCATTAGTTAATGACTGCTAAGTGCTTTGAACACATAAAACCCCATGCCTCACAAATCCATGTATTATGAAATATAATTATGTAGTTATTGGAAAAGTCCCTGATTGTCTCTTAGAAACAACTGTCATGCAGCACTTACTATACATAGGGAGTGATACATAATGATGAAGCAGTTAAAACTGAAAATGATACTCTTGCTTCTAGACAGAGCATTTGCATTTTTTGAGAAAATTCTTGTTTCTTTTTAGGGATTGGCATAAAAAGCTTTCAGAAAGGCTAAAAATACTTTTTTATATTAACTAGCTTTCCTTTTCTTTGGGCTAAGCACACAGAGGTACAGAACAGTTTTGATGAACTTCTGAATATTGACATTAAGGCTAGAAAACTTCAAATGATAGTATGTTATATGGGCCCATTTTATGTAGCAGTAAGGAATATTCATTACGAAAGAATTAATTTATTCTGAAATTATGATTGTATAGGTTGCCCTTGGGGACAAGACATACCATAGCATTTCACCCAGGCACTTCTGCACCAACCCTATAATTTCTGGCCAAGTTAGAAGAGCTTTTAGTAAAGATATGTTTTAAAATCTTAAATATTGAGAGTCCACCAGCACCCTAAAAAAACTGCTGTAGCTGCTACAGTCTCATACTTGCTATATCCTGTGTGAACTTGTCCAGCTTAAGCATTCAATCACTGGATCTTGCTATGGCTTTGTCTGCTAAATTGGAGATTCCCTGTGTATTGGAAAACTGTTTCTCAACTTGGGACTTTAAGACCATGATCAAGTCACCTCTTAACCTTCCCTCAGATAATCTAAGTACACTGAGCTTCTTTAATCTTTCAATGTCAGGCAGGATTTTCAGACTTTCAATTGTTCTTGCTGTTCTTTTCTGCAACCTTTCGAGTACGCCTTAATCCTTCAGAAGTAAGGACATTCAGCAAAAGGATTACAGGATTCTGGGATAGAAATCCATGGGAAACAGCCGTAGCTCTGGAGCACTAATCATGGGAATGGTATTAAAAGCGGTGGCCATCAGCTTTTTGCATGGCCCCAACTAAGCCAGGCTGGGAGGTTGCTCTCAGGACAGAAATTGAGGAATTTTCTCTATCCAGTGGCTGGAGGTGAGAACAAGGCAAAGACCTTCAGAGCCAGAGTCTCTAGAACTTAGTCTTTAACAGGTTAATTTAAATTTTACTATGTTAGTATGTTTTGGGTTTTTTCCAAGCTGAATTAGAATCAAAAAATTTTGTTAAAAAGCTCAGAATTCTCTAGGAAAAAAATTGAATCAGCTTTCCTCACATGATTTTATTAATGATATTAGAATTTTTTCATTCTTTATTGACTGCATCCCATAACAGCATTTACAAGATCTGTGACTGGGAAAATATCTCTTTAACCATTAAAGACTG
The DNA here is from genome assembly GCF_017639655.2 of Falco naumanni. Lineage (NCBI taxonomy): Eukaryota > Metazoa > Chordata > Aves > Falconiformes > Falconidae > Falco > Falco naumanni. Next base: position 27,458,122 of record NC_054059.1, read on the forward strand.
TTTTGCTAAATCAAGTAGAAAATAATATTTCTATTACAATCAAATGCTAGCAGACCAGACTACAATGATAGAACAATTAATGGTTGAGAATGCTTATACACATTAAAAATTATACAGCATGGTTGTGAAGCATTCTGAGTATTTGAAATTCACCAATTAACCCAAAACCACCTTGGTGAGCTAGACAATATAGTAGTATTACAGTCTATAGATGTGTGGTCTAGCCAAGACTGTACAGTTGCCTCAAATTAACATCACTACTATGTACATAGAGAAAGCAAACAGGGCCAAGTTTTGTTGGGAGAAGTTTGTGTGCCAGTGCTCAAGGGTCCCCTTCCTGGTAATTCTGACTTCCCAACAGATAAAATAAGCAAATAGTCATTAACAGGTTAAAAAAGGAATTAATAACTGAAATGATTAATAACGTTATTATCCTCATTCTCTCCTGTCGTAATCTGTAAACTGTTGTCTAGGCTAATTCATCATTGCCCTAACACTTGTTTACTTGTTACTGGAATGTGCATATTAAATGCTCCTAAAGGAGAATTATGCATTGGTGTAAATCGGGTCACATGATGCTCAACAACAGCAAACTGGAGCTTGGGTTTCTATCCTTTCTCTCTTCTCCTTCTTGCTTCTCTTGGCAGAGCCCACCCGTGTATGTCCAACTGACCCGTAAAGGGATTTGGCAGCAACTGTGCCTGAACCATGCTAATGCTATGCCTTCCACTGTGAGTGAAGTGTCAGGCAAGATACTGAAGGCAGCCATTAGGTACCAGTCTTTCTGCCCACATCCTCCTCTCCTTAACCACTTATCCTGCTCTTGTCCCTGAGAACCAATGCAGAAACCCTGGGCCCTGGCCCAAATCTTATACAGCAGTATGTGGTCTGCCCAGTTTAACCATGTTCTCTGTAAGCACAAAGAGTCCAGTAAGCAATAATGCAATTAGTCAGTGTGGGCAGCCATTTCTTTAAGGGAGGAAATGTAAACAATAATACCAATGCAGATGTATAGCTCTCCTGTAGAAAAGTAGGAAGCCTTGCTATGCCCACTGCACTGGTGGGTGCACTGGGCAGTATGGAATGGGCTACGCCTGGGGCAACAAATGCTGGCTTCAAAATACAGCTGCGCACCGTGCATCTGAAATACTCATTATTAAAACTACACATCTAAACATGGCTCTGGGAGAGCATCTTCAAGGTGCCACCTCAGGAAAAGCTGGCGCAGGGTCTCAGCCAAGGTCAGCCTGCACTCAAGCGAGCAAAGCCCGAGAGGCACCTTTGCCTGGGGGAGCAAAACCCAGCTTAAAAAAAGCAACTCTGCTTTCCGACCAAAGCTCTTAACACCCATTCTGCTTCTTGTATGTCAGAGACCAAGATAAAGGACAGGAAGAGAAAACTTCTGTTCCCTTTGTTTTTAATGCATTTCTGTTTATCGCTTCATTGTATCGTTTTGTGAGGCAGCTTCAAAGCTTTGTAGGCAGGCTGAATATTAACCATCCACTGCGATCCACTCAGTCACTCCTGGCACAGGTTAATCCCTGTATCATAGGCTGCCACCAGTTTGCTAAGCAGCTTAAAAGGACATGTTATAACTTTGACAATGACCTGCTAATGGTTTTACATTTCTCAGAAGTATTATGAGCTATCTTTGTCATTTTTATCTTCTAATGAGATCAATAAATTTAGGAAGCAGACATAGATGGTGCAAACTGCAATGCCACAGCCAAGGACATGGCATGTATAACTGCTAAACTATAAATAATAATGCAGGAACTATAATCAAACCTTGACTTTTACAGAGGGAAATCGAGTTGCAGTGCCTCAGCATCAAAAAAATCTTCTTATTTGTTAGGAAAACAGTGCAAACCCTGATTTCTTCTTTCATATCACACCACGCCAATCTCTTAATGAAAAGCTTCACACTGAGAAGTATGTTTCACTCACTGTTGTTTTTTCCTTTTCCAGTGGGAAATAACAGTTTTTGATGTTTTAACCCTCCCTCGCAGTCTTTGGTGCCTCTACATGAAATAAGCATGTCAGATTAAAATTTTTGCTTACCAGCACAGCACATCTTACTGTTTCTTAAACACCTGTCATTAGCTCTGCCTTCACCCTTCCACACAACTATAAAAAGTCCTAGACTTTAAAAAGGCAAAGAGATCCCAGGTTGCTTCCAGTGCAGTGGGCCACAGCCTTGGGGTAACATGGTAGGGAACGTGTCAGTTCACGTGTCCCACACGTACCTGCTATGCCACACTGTGCCCAGTTTGGGGCTGGGATGCTGGGCCATCATTAAGCGGTGTGAATGCCAGAGAGGCTCCTTTGCCTGCCGATCCCTCTGGGAAGTGCACAGTCCAAATGGTCTCCAGAGATATCAAACCATTCTTGATGTGTTTGCAAATGGGGTAGATGCACACAACACCTGAATGGTCTGGGAGCAAGGCACATTTATCCTCCTCTGAGTTTTACACCTGCTGTTCTCCTCTCCAGCACATACAATGGCCCCAACAAACCATTCAGTGGGCCCAAGACCCACACTGTATTTTACTGTGCCTGCAATTTCTGTTCTGTATAATGAATCACAAGCTTAAAGTCAAGCAGCTGTACCAGTAGTTGTTTCTCCAGCTCAGTAACTGAGTGCAGAGGAAGGTACTAACTGGGTGGTGAAAAAGAAGACATGTCTCTGGACATATACGCCTTCAGGCAGAGAAACACCAAAAAGTATAAGGTAGCTAAATATTTAAATGGTCCTCATGTCTGTGGTGTGCAAGCATTTGTCATGCAGTGGTTGTATAAAAGATGGGAAAAGGAATGCACCCTTTTAGAATACACTAGCTGGCTACAGCTTCATATATGAGGAGCACAGAGTACTCTTTTCAGAGCGCAGGTTTGCTTAGCCTATTATAGTTGTCAATCTTACCAAATTCAACCTAAAAAATATATTGCGGCAAATCATTCCACATCCCACTGCCTACTGTGTACAGAAGAATCATCCTCTTTAGTAGGGTTTGGATCTGTGTGCCCATTGGATTCAAAACTCTTTGACTATAAAACTTGATGGATTTTTGCCTTGTACAATAAAGGTATCTTTAAAGAGATTATCCTTGACAATATTCAGGAGATATTCTAGTAGAGCACAGGTACTCTTCCCCATTCTTAAACACAAAGCAAACTGTGCTGCCAGATTACAGAGCTGTCCTTTGGAATACTATTTAAGCAGCAATAGTGTTAAATGCAGAGAGAGATTCATACCAGCTGTATGTGTGTCTATAAACAAAGAGAGGGCTAGCTACTAATCCAAGTACCCCAGGAACATATGGCTTGACTTGGAAAAGATTTTCCTACTGCAAAATAGAATGGTTTGGACTTTTTTCTTCTATTTTTTTTTAAGCAAATGATCACAGACGATGAAAATTAAGGCAATTGAGCACCTTTGAAATGCCAGCAGCTCCCACCTCAGTGCATTGCATTGTTGCGATGTCAGGAATGAGCCCCAGGAAGGCTTTCAGTGGCGCTGCAGCCGTGCTGCTCTAAGTGCTTACTGCTGACATTGGTGCAGATGAGCCCAAGCTACATGTGAGCAGAAAATCAATTACAGAAACTAGAGAATGGGGAAGGGAGAAAAACAAGTCTCCGGTTATCAAATACCTTTCAAACTATTGTACACTCACAAACCAAGAACATATTTTTCTGCCAGCTTTGAAAAATATCGTTTCTGATTTGGATAACAAAACTGGATGATGTTTTCTCATTAGGTGTGCATGGCATCCAAAGAAGACACGAGAGTCACATTGCTGTTTGTGCCCAAGAAAAAACACAGAGTTCAACACACACATTATCCCTGAAGCATATGTGAGCAGGACTAATGCAAAGATACATGTGCACTATTTAATCTAGGCTTTATTTCACCAGCAACATCTGCATTCTGCTCTTCACCTGCTCTGAAATGAGGTTAATAAGGGCTCCAAAATGGAAATGCTGGGCCCAGCTCTGTCCCCTCCCTCACCAGATGCAGTAGCAAAATCTCTTTGATGTCAATAGAAACAGAATAAACTGCACTGTTTGTTGGGAAATTCATGTTGCTGTGTTCCAGATACCGTGAAAACCCACCTGGCCTTTTGTCGAGGGTTTCTCTCCTTTTTTATCTACCAGCACAAAACAGCTCTTTCAGACCCTCCGACCACAGTGAGATGTTGTGCAATGGATGAAAACCATGCAGTGTGTCTCCAGCATGATCAGGACGCAGATCACCTCACGTATTTCTGACTATCTATAAAGTGTGTGTCTGTGCCTGACTTAGCAGACTAGACTCCCATCTGCTAGTCAACAGAGAGGAAGAGAAGCTTCACTAACATGAACTCAGATGTCAAACTTAGGGTGACACAGATCATGCCCTAGCAGTGCTTATTTCTCTTTGATGTCTGCTAAACGTGTCTAGAAAATGAGCGTAGACTTTGAGCAGTTACAGTGCACTGATTTATGTTCTTCCACATCCTCTACCTAATTGTTTATCTTCCATTTTCATGGCCATGGTTGCAGAGGTCCCTGTTCTTCCTGTATCTTTACTATTTTTAGCCACAGTTATTAAAACTTTTGTCATTATCTATACATCCAGCTTCCATTTTCCCTGGAACTGCCCACTGTTGTAGACATGTCCCTCTACATGAGATTAGTGATTAATCTCACATGACATCTTGGAATGTAACATAATTTGAGCCATGCACCATGTCTCAAGATCTTGAAATACCAATGAAAATCAGTTACTTTCTACATGCAGATGAGTAGGCCAGTGGAATAAAAGCACTAAAACCTGTTTTGATCTCCTTCTGTCTCCATATTGCATCCAGTTTGGCTCTAACATTTGCTAGAGGTTTTTAAATCCTGAGTTAAGAATCACCAAGCTGATACTATAGGACTTCCAAAAGCTGAGCTACTTTTAATATAATAGGCTGGAGGAATAGGAGGAGCCGGGAGAGACAGAGCCTCTGGATATAGCTATACCAAAAGAGATCCAGGAAAATGATAACACAGAGACAGAAAGGATCAAAAGATTTTACAGCTATTGCCGTCAGCTGGATTTCACCTTGTTTCCAGTATTTCATCTCAAAATATTCATCTCATTTCTAAGAAGAATGCTGTCCTTGTTAAATATATGCATTTTAATCAATTATTGGCTGATAAGGCTATGGTATGATATAAACCAGAAAGCATAGCAGGCAAGCAATGAATTTGTACTGTTGGAGCATCCTTGGTATGTGGAGCTTCATAATATCTGAACATTTCATATTTCAACACAAAGATAATGATTTATGTTTTACAATTGCTTAAACCCTTACACATGTGCTTCATGGCTTTACTAATAACAAGCAAAATACAAAGGCCCAGTATTATTATTATGGATGAAAACTTTGTATCTATTGAAGCCATTGACCTAAATACATACATAGAGCCACCTAAACGTATTAAGGAAGGTCTACCTTTGAAAGTGATACTGCAATGCCAGACCACCTATTTGAGAATATAAAACATACTCCCACACACACAGAGTATCAGTGACACTGATGAATGAGTATTAGCATTTCAATGATGAAATGAGGAGACATGAGTGAACACCACCTGATACTGTAAATAAGCACGCTTTCAGAGAGAGAAGGCATAATTTTCTATCTACAATCTAACCATGACCTCAGTCCTGACCTGAAAAGACCACTTTCCCTAGTGATTAGATCAGAGATAATCCCGTTGTGGCATGCACCCAGGTGTGTTGAACTGAGCTGAAGAGGTTTTGTGACAAATACTGAATTTTTAATATTCAAAAGCAGGACCGGGAATATCTTGCAAACTGAACTCAATTTGTGCACAGTGAAAATCCATTATTTTTTACTCTGTTAACCAACCACACCCAAACTTCAGACAGTATATTTTAATACTTTACTGTGTTCCAATTTACTGGCTTTTTTATAAGTATTATTCATTACTAGAACTACTCTGTGATGTTTAAAATTCTGGTCTGTGAAGAAGATTTACATGACGTTTATGCATCCAGAGAATCAGCACACTATTGGGCTGGCTGGTACATGGCATTTTACCGATACAAGTACTCCAATGGTAACTCAAAGTCCCAACTTCAGTACTCAGAAGACCAAATACCATGCTCACAATGGAACTATTGCCTAAACTTGCTGGATATAAAAGTACATTTCATCTCTTGATGCAGATACCCATCCCTGCCAACTCATCTACACAAATTTCAACTCCCTGCCTTCAGACTTTTTTTAACTTCACACACATCAATAACCTCTGATCCCCAGCAGTAATACACTTCAGCACCTGAAATGTTTATCCTTAAAGCATTGAATAGAAAAGAATTATGACCCATGTGTTGCAAGTGAGTAGACAGAATGACCTCTTGCACTCACTCAGGAGGACTGTGTTCTCAACCGAGAAGAAAAACGCATCTTTTAAGTCTCAGATCTCAGCCAGATAAGATATGACCATGAATCTGCAGTAATACATACAAGATTCAGCAGTCAGTGTGCCCGTGCTCTAAAATCAAGGGTGAGCACAACTGTAGCAACTTACCACAATACCTCGATCACACAGCTGAGCTCACAGACTAGCAAGCGGATCAGTAGATGCCGCTTCCTTCCCTTCCCTGCACTGATCTGCAGGGCCACAGACCTCCCTTCTGCTACCTGCAGAGCCTGTGAGCCTGGTGCTGGCTGCAGGTCTGAGATTCACATTCCCTGATCTTTGGTGTTTATTAGCATTTATTTGTTGAGCTGTTTCCATGTGTAAATATCTAGTTATTGCAATGGGATTTTGCACACCCCTATTGTACCAAAACATTTTAAAGTAGCGAGTGCTTTTGCAAGAGTTTCACCTGTGCAGCAGCAGGTAGTTTCAGACTGCTGAGCAGTTTCACCTGATGCAGCACCATGAATATGAAGGTCTGATGAGAACAGTTTCCAATAAGAAGTCACCTAAGTGTTTTTATTTTAAATGTCACTGTCTCAGCTGCATGAGACAAATCAATTGTTGTGAAGCATCTCCCATCTATCTGTTCTTAGGGTCGGTTTTCAGAGGCACAGCCTCATCTGAGATGAATAAATACATATCTTTTTTAAGTACAGCAATTTCCCCTTACGTTGCACTAACCATCAATTTGGTTTCAGTATTACACTTTGTCACTGGATCCAGTAATGGGTCCACTCTCAGGAAAGAACTGAAGCAAGTGAACTGACTTGCGGTGTACTTCTGCACACCAATGAAATATGAGCAATGACAAGCGGAAATTTTAGGTACCTAAAAGAATATATTAAAGTACCATCACAGTCACGCATTCTTCTCATTGTTGTTCAGGCTTGTCAGACACAGTATTTCTTACCACGAGTATCAGCACTCTCACATCAATATGGAAAGAGAGCTAGGTCCCGAAATACATTGACGACGTCTGGGGAGGAAGCACTCCTCGTTCTGTACCTCAGTGCTGCTACTGACCTTCCCTCTGGCTCTGCATCCTTTGAACCACTCTGAATTGTTTATCAAAATCAGAAACGAGGCACAAGTCAATTACCCTCTTAGAGCATAGAGCTCGGAGTCTTGATTACATGTGCAAGAGGAATATTTACTTTTTAATCAGGGTTGACTGTGGGGTGTGGAGGTAAGGCTATTTTGAAGATTAATTAGTTAGTATTTGTACATTGCTTTGAAGATGTGAGATACTAAGTATTTTTATGGCACACAGCTAATGGCCTTAACTCTTTCAGCCATACTGATGTTAAGGCCCTGAAAGGTGGTGCTGAGCTATTACAGAAAAACAAACCATTACATAAACCTTTGGTAGGCTGTATTGACAAAATGCAAAGATGGAATTTACTGTTTCACTCTTCCCTCTCTGCCAAACCCTGCAAGAAAATGGTACATTTTTAAAACATCAGTAGAAGAGGCAGGTAGCTGCATAGCATACACTCTTACCTCCTTTTGATTCACTGTTTGGCTTGGCAAGGATGAGCAGTTTGTATGTTACAAACGCAGTGCATCTGTTCTCATGATATCCTGCTGAAGAAAACCATGAGTTTCTATGTCCATTTTGCAGATAAGGAGCTCTGAAAGATTTAGGATCTTTTTGAAAATTTGAACCTTTCTCCTATCCAGGTGGCTAAATCCCACAATGGGATTTAGGCACATAAGTATATTCTGGATCTCAGACTGTGTGACGCGCCCAAGGTCAAGCACAAAACATATCCATCCTGTAAAGGGAGAAAAAAGTTCCAGGTTACTGCTCTAACCACTGCCTTATCCCTCCTTTCTTAAAACAGACAGCTGAGCTCCCATGTTCTGCATCAGGACAGCCATTTCTAAATAAGAGTTCAGGAGTTTAGCTTTTTTTAGTCTCATGAACAGTCAAATCCATGCAGAGGATCTGGGGTCATAAGGAGACATAAACACAACCCCTTTCTTAGGCAAGCACAGACTAGGAAATCACAGAGGACGTTCAAACTTCGGGATGTACCAACTGCATCCCTTCTGTATACCCCACAGCAGCTGGCCAGAGCGCAGTATCAAACCCCAGGAGGAAAGTGGCTATTCTGTCAGCCACAGTGCTGGTGTGCATCTGCCACTGTGAGAAGGGGAGATTATGAAAACAGGAAAAACAATAAGGGTGGCACACTGGTGCCCGTCTGATATTCCAAGATCCATCCTCAGGAAAGTTAAGAGGCCTCTTGGCATATGGCTTCAGCTGAGACTATGGGCAAGATAAAGCCCTAAGGTCTCCAGCTGAAAATACAGATGACAAATAAAGAGAAATTTCTGGAGGAGAGAGAATGGAGTGAGCCACCATGCATGTAACTGGCATTTCAAATCAGATAACAAATGGGAATCTTGTTATCATCAATTACAACAAAGCATAATGTCACATAAAAGCTCTAAAACGTAAAAGAGGCAAGGTCCTTTGACTGAATATGCTCTAGCTCCATCCAGCACAAATTACAAAGGCTGGAAAACTAAGCAGTTTCTTACAGGATCAGGTATTATGCGAAGTGTTCAGGATTTGGGTTAATGAATACAGCGTTCTCCCAGATGTTCCATCATTGTTCCAGAGTGGGAGGAAAGCTGGCTGCAGACCAAATCAATTTTTTATATTCCTCTTAGATAGTGCCAGACACTAAGATTTCATCAGTGTAACATCTGAGGCACAGAGACAACGCATCATGGTTGGATAACCCTATATTCAATCCATTTTGCTGAAGACAGGACAAATAAACTAAGAATCAGAACATTCAATGAGTCATATCAAAGGTATAAATTGAAAGTCAACACTTGTACTGCATATAATCTAGCTGAAAAAGAATTTATAGTCTGGAATTTCCCATTTAAACACTGCTGCTGCTTCTTGCAGATATACTCCAAATGCTAACTTTAAACACTGCCAGTCCTTTCAAGTTGGGTTTTCTGCTTACTTTATAATATCTTCAGGATGCAAATCCTTCTCCAGGGTAATGGAGAGTTTGAGAAAATAAATTAATTGCTAAAAATGCTTAGTTTGCTTAGAAAAAGCACACCATTTAGTTTTTACTAAGGAACCAAAAATCAGTTTAATTTTTTTTTTTTTAACATATCATCCTTCCTTGTAAGCAGAATTAAACAAGGAAGTTTCTGGGATGTGCAGAAACAGAGATCACTAGAGACAGAAAAAGGCAGTCAGCATAACACTCTAGAAATGCCTAAGAGGTGATGACAGGAATAAAGAGAATCAACATCTACGCTGGCCAACAGAAACCCACCACAAGAAATAAACCAAACTTTTCAAAAAATACACAGAAATTAATAATCATTTGCAAGTTCACATTGAGTGCATGGCTGATCCTCATGCTGAGCAAGAGGCAAGCTGATGTCAGGGAAGAGGGTGTACTTGGGGAATGAGTTTCAAGTCTGAGACTTAAAAGCAGACTGGATGAGGACTGCGATTAAAAAGCTAAGATCCAGTTCAGTTACACTAATCTGATTTGGTCTGCACTTCTGCTTAAACTGGTCACTTAGCCTTAAGGACTGTGCACGTGTGTGTGCGCGCGTGCTTGCTGGTGTGCACACATCCATGAGACCTAAACACCTACACAGATTCTTTTAGACCCTCTAAAAGCAGGTCAGCAGTGAGCACTCACTGGGCACGAAACAACATTAAACTATAAAATGTTCCCTGCCTGGTGTTGGCAAGGATTTCAGTTTGGGGGGACAATCAAATATCTGGGAGTACTGTAGATACATTCCCCACAAGTATTTGACACAGTGCTTCATAAGTACCCTTTCTCAACAGACACATCTGGGGTCACATAAAAGGAGAGAAAACAAGAAGGAGAGAAGGAGATGCCATGAGGCTGCTGCCCACGAGTGTGTCCTGCCTGTGATCCTCTTTAAACCCAAGGATCAAACCAGGAGTGCAGCAAAATGCCTCTGCAGCTTCAGGGACTCAACAAAGCCCAGAATGAGCAAGTTACTGCATCATGGTGAACTCGTGGTACATGGGAGACAGGAGGTGGGGGGCAGCCGACTGAGCACCACGCTTGGAGCACAAGCCCAGCATTTAGCTTGTGCTAAACTTAAGGCTGCACCTTCTTCAGAGTCAGCAATGCCACAAATCAGGACAGTAAAAATTAAAATACATTCACAGCATTGCAAATTCAGGGAAATGTACCTTGTTTGAGTATACCAGATGAAATTCAGCCAGAACACAGAGCTTACAGGATCTTCCTTTTTTTTTTTTTTTTTTTTGGGGGGCGGGTGGTGCAGGACCACCAAAAAAAAACCCCAACCCTTTAAACTTTAAGAGGACCAAGAAATACTAACCTTCATCTATGTCCCATACAAAATCTTCCACTCCATCAGTTGCAGAAACATGACATGTAAGTGAAAGAGTATTGACTTGTTCTTAAAGGAACAAATAATTTGCATAATATAAAATATTAGTTTTGTGAAGTCTGTTTCTGTGTGTGTGACAAGGTGACAAGTTGATAAAGAGCGAAATGTATTCTTGGAAATTCAGACTTCAGATCTTGTTGATAATAGGTGAAAAACTTGAACTGAATATATTAACCTGGGGAATATCCTGTCTTTTTAGCCGAAACCATGTTCTTGTCTACCTGCTTTTGCTTAAATAGGTCTTGAATTTCCATTCAGCCCTGGCTTGTTTGGGTTTTTTTCTTTTTAAGTAATTATTTACAAATTAGATTTCTTGAGAGTAAACTATCAGAGGAGGCACACTCCCCTCTCTTCAAATGTATGCAATAGATCTAATTATTTTTCTGTAAAACTACAAACAACCTTCTAAATAATGACAATCATTAGAAAACATTAGGGTCTGTCACTTATAATCTCTGCCAACTGCTGATAACATTTTATTACTGCTTAGAAAGGTTGATTAAAGCTTGTAATAGATTTAGTGAGGGTGAAAGATTAACAAAAAGGTATTTATGATAGAGACACTAAAACATAATATGTTCTCAGCAAACACTCAAAAAAACCCAGCCCTGTGACATTTATAGATGTTGCTCAAGACGCAGTTTTTCATCTGAACAATGAAACCGATAACAAGTTTCTACATGCCGGGGGGGGGGGGGGGGGGGGGGAGCGGGGGAACTGAAAAAAAAAAAAACAACTGAGAGAGAAAGGGAGAAGAGCACATTACCTTTATAAGTCTCATGTCAAAGCAAGCGAGAAAGTGCTTTCCAAAAATAAAACAGTTAAAACCCCTGAGTAAGTTCCTGGGACTGTTCCTGTTTGACCATTTGGACAATCTCCTTTGAAACTAAGGCAATGGAAAATAAAGGAACAGTTTATATCAGAAGGTGGTGACTAATGGGCATCTATTTATGCCTGGCCTTGGAGGAGGCTGTTACTCACATCCCTCAGTCCACCCACCCCATACCGCTACTTGAGGGGACAGAAACCACGTGAGGCTGCGCACTGTAGAGGACAGCAACTGAATGCACCACAGCTGGCACTCTGCGATGGGCTGGCAAGGTGGGCATCAGAGCTTTCCTTCTGCTCACCTTTCACTGGGGGCAGGTGCAGCCAACAACAAGCTAGCAGCTCTGAAAAGCATGTTTCAGTATGGAGTTGTTACAAAGGATGAAGAGAACCGCAAGAAAGAGCATGTGGAAGCACCCACATCCCTCACCAGGAGCAAGGTCCACCAGCCTCTGGAGCTGCCAACCTTGCAAAGCATTGGTGCCTCAGGCAAAAACATGCGTTCCTGTGGCACAGTACAGTCTCCCTGAAACATTTGATCATCTGTCCACTCATAGGGGCCACTTGCAAGCATTAATTTAATGGACTGCAGGCTCAGCTTGCTTCTCGCTTCAGAGCAGCCTCTGCTGAGGTCAGCCATGAAAGACCCGGTGCAGCTGAGAAGCAGGTGCCCAAACTCAGCAGTTACAAGCTCAAGCCAAGGATGTGAATGCATATGCCATGGAAGGAAGCTTCAGCTGTCCTCGCTCAGTTCTGACCTTCAGCTGACTGCTCTGCCTGTCTCCACCCACCTAGTCAAGAAAATAGAGTAGGAGGTTCATCTGGCTTCCACAAGCCTGTGGCTTGCCTTAGTAAAATAAACTCAGGTCTGTTCTCATAAACTGTGGTGAGTCAGAGGATGCTGAGCATCCCCACACAGACAGGGAGCAGGACAAGTCTCCAGGAGTGAGCTGGAGCAGACAGCAGGGGGGCTAACTGGTTTGGACTGCCTACCTTAAGCCAACACAGAAAGACTAGATGACCTCCCAAGGTCTTTTCCGACCTGACTCTGTAACACCCTCCATGAATTATCTTCTCTCTCGTTTTTTCGAAAACTATGGGCCAATATTTAACAGCACTCACCACTGACCAGCCAATACCACAGAAATCATTTACCAGGAATAAGCGATCGGCCAAATCACAGCCAAAACCAAACACATTTGAAAATAAAAACAATTCCTGCACTGTGCATGACTTGACAAGTCTATAGCCAGATATACATGTAAACACATTAATGTGTGGCTCATCAGAGAGGTCAAACTGTGGTGAAGCAGAATGAGCTTGTGGTTAATTTGAGCAGAGAGCCACCGTCTGCAGCCTGTGAAAATGTTTGTAAGTTAAAGTACTGCAAAGTGGGTGACAGATTACAGAACCTGTGAACGCAAGTCAGCCTGTCCCGAACCGTTCCTCAAATGCACTGCACGGGTGACACTCACTTGGAGGATGACTCACGGCTTTCATGTTGAAAAGTGGAAATTTCTTTTTAATGTCAAATGATGGTCAAAACTAAGGTAGTTAGTTATCTCGGAAGATGTAAACCCAGATCTGTCCCAGGTTTAACCGTAGTCCATTGTATCACAGCCAACACATGAACCCAAACACATCTTCCGAGATTAAGTTATACAGTGATTTTTTTCTCACTCATTCTTTCATACCTGGGAGATAAATGTAGCCTTGGAAGAAATATTTCCAGGCTATATAAAGATACACAAAAAGCAATAAATACAAACAAAAAATCTCATATTTATGTGTTGATGTAGTGAGTCAGAATAAATATGACAACTTTACCTGAGTAGTTAGAGTCTTGAAAACAAACCCCGCATGTTTGGCAACAGGCACAGACAATTTTTAAAAGAAATACCAAAAATAAGCTTAGCAACATACTTTGCAACTCCCACAGGTAAGCCTCATTCACCCAGACAGACTCACCAAAGTCAAGAAAAAAGAAGAATCCTGTAACATTGGGTGCTGAGCATCCCTCATGCCCTGTATTCCACATGCTGCCTGTATCCCACTAAGCTGCCCGCTGAAACCTGCTCAGGCAGCAATATTTCTCCTGGAAACAATAACAAATTAGAAGTTCAGCAAAGGCTGGCATAGTGAGCTAAAGCCACAGAGCACACAAAGGAAAGACTGGGACAGGCACACTTTACTTCCAGCATTTATACGCTGGCTGCCAGCACAGCCAGGATGTGACCTATTGTACTATGACAAGAACCTGCACCGCATCAGGGAGTGATGGTGTGAAGCTGACAGGCTCCTCTACCTCCCTAGTGATGCTGTTGCTGAACCCTGTGGCACCTGAATAACTTGAATACAATCCAGAAAGATGATCTTTCTACCGGGGCAACAAGAATGACAAGTGGATTGCAAAAGACACTGCTAACACTTGATTGAAGCTATGGAAAATTAATTCTACATAGTCTGAACCATTTTGTAGCAGACAACGGACAGAGTACTTCCACCTGGCTGAACTTCTGGTTTGACTATGACAAACTTAGTCATAGAAGAAATTGAGTAAAATTCTGAAAGCTGAAGAGTATGTCCAACACACATTTAATTAAAAGATAAAGAGAAGATCAGAAGAACCATGAAAGCCATGAAAATTTCCATACTGTCAGCGGGTGAACAAAGCTAAATATCCTAATTTCTAGTTCATCACATGTGAAAGCAGAAGATTAGCAAAGAAATCAGGATAGGCTGAACTTAGGGGTTTTGACCCCCAACCTCAGATAGAGGCAATATTTCAATTTTTGCCTCCCAGTTAGAAGGTACCACAGCACAAATTCACATAAAAACATTGTTATTTTGTCTATATCTCACTGATTCAATGAAAAAATTTTGGTGATAGGTATTCTTGCTTTTTATGGATTTAAAACCAAATGTTAGCAAGTCAGAGGTTAAACCATGACTTTTTATCAAACCTCTTTGCTCTTTCATGCCAGAGAATTCTTCTTTCTTCTAGCTTGGGAAAGAGCTTCATAGGCAGAGCTATGGCTAGTACTAAACACATTCAGAGGAATGGCATCCTTTCCTTTTTTTTTTTTTTTTATTTGATAGTATAGACATTTTAGGAAAAGACGCTGACTTTCACAAATGAAACAAATATATTCAAGAAGCAACAGAATAATCACACTTATCAGGACTATGACCTCAAATTTTTGCCTCTCCTAGTGTAGCACCATTTCCCACATCTCAGGTATCACACATTCCCTAATGGTGTGTCTCAAGCTGGGAAGCAGTAGGTAACATGGCTTTCTGTATGTCATACCTGGTGGAGTTTTTAAGAAAATAAGTGGAACCTTCAT
Source organism: Falco naumanni (assembly GCF_017639655.2). Taxonomy (NCBI): domain Eukaryota; kingdom Metazoa; phylum Chordata; class Aves; order Falconiformes; family Falconidae; genus Falco; species Falco naumanni. The sequence continues at coordinate 27,473,220 of NC_054059.1, forward strand.
TCTCCAGATTCTACTGGTAAATGACCAGGGTTTTATTTTATCTTTCCCTGAGCTCAATTCGGCATCCCTTGAAGTCAGTGAGAATTTTTTCACTGAGTGTTGAAATAAATCATAACGAATCAAAAATTATCCACACTTGCTTGATAGCTGGGAGTTCTGTTATGTTCCACAGGTATCAGGAGATCTTTCTGTTATGTTAATCAGTTTTATTTTTTTCTACTGCTCTGCATCCACTCTGTGCGTGCAGCCAAATTTCCAGCATAATTTTTCTGTTACAGGCAAGGGATCATTCTTCTAGAGAGGTTTCCTTTCTCTTGGTGGCATCTTAGCTTTTGACAAAGTCAATGCTCTTTGAGGAGTTAGGACCCAGTACCTGCAGGGCAGGAATAAATTTCCTAGAAGAAATCACTGCTAGGGTTGGTGGGACAGGCCCTGGATGGTAAAGCTCCTTCGTTGTCAGCCCAGGGAGCCCCCTGCCTCTCCTGGCCCCCAGACCCTACAGTGCCCTGGCAGCATCTTCTCTTGAAATAACTCACCATTAATCTTCTGCTTGAAATGGTAAAAAGCTCCAAAAATCTGATGGTCCTATTATCCTTCCTGAGGAAAAATAATTTAATTTGAAATATTTCTTTATGATTACTTTCTTCTCTAAGTTACTCCAATTTCATGAGTTAACAGTATGTAACTTAGCTCCCGACCTTGAAGTAAATCTGATTCATCAGCAGCAATCTTATCTATCTCCCTCCTGCAAACAGAGTCCAGAAGCAAATTGGTCAGAAAAGCATAGAAGAATTCATATGTGCATCAAATATGTTCACTCCTGCAGGAACTACCGAACACCTTTCAATATAAAAGAAGCAGAGCTCTCAGAGGAAAGCTAAAGCATGTTACCTGCTTTTTATGTGCTCCCCAAGAGCCTGGACTGTGAACTGGCCTAACTCCTTCAAATGCAAATGTCCCTTAATAGGCCAGGTGCAGACATTCCTTATCCTCTACTGATCTATCAGTAAATCATTAATCCACAGAGGAGCAAAACACTCCTGCTTACCAAGACAAATCTCAGTGTGAAGTTTTTCCAGGCTCCAAATTTCCTATTTCAAATCAATGTATCCGTTGACAACCACAGCTGATGCAAATGTTTACATGTGATCTGTGCTTTTGGGGTGACTGATGGACCCCAGCTTCTCCCAGAGGGTTACCATGAGCCTGATGTTACATGGCCACCAGGACTGGAGCAAGAGCAGAAAGGGTCCCTGTTGTCAGGTGTAAGAGGGTCAAGCCTTTGATGGCTCTTCATAGTTTTAGACCACTGGAATCTGCATCATCCTCAACAAAGGGTCTGAACAGATGTGTGCTTCCACCAGATTCTGCCAAATATTTATTAATACAACATAACAAAAGGGAAAAATCCACAACAGAATCTAAGCCTAAGGATGTCTTAAACTTCAGCATCTCCAGGTCACCTTCTAAAAAATGCCAGGGACAGCCGAACGGGCTGCTGACTTGCAGGCAGCGTCTTGGACAGCCTGAGAATGCAGCTCCTGCATGAAGCTGAATGAAGGGCAGGTGTGGCGAGTATCAAAAAGAAAACTCGGCTCTGCTGTGTCTGCAACCAGCGCCTCAGCCTGCACACCACCCTGCCCCAGTCCCGCCACCAGTCATCTCTAACCAGATCCTGCACCGAAGTGTGCTGAACGAGGAACTGCTGGCGCTGAGTCACTCTGTTTGGGACTGCCCCCACATATAAAAACATTTTGGTTATTGATCTAAAGATTCATGACTCACAGGCTCAATATAGCACCAGGTTTAAAAGACTGCTTTGTTCTTGGAAGTGACACATACGGCCTCCTCGGGGCACCAGCCCTCCTCTGTGACACCTGCTCCCTCAGAAGAAACTTCACAAGGAGTTGAAGAGATGCCCAAAAATGAATCAACAAGGGAAGTCCACCCTTTTCCAGCTCACAAGGCTTGGATGAGGCAATATCATCCACATTGTGGTGTCACAGAGGATTATCATGATGTCTCTTCTCACTTTATAGCAGACGAATCTGAGGTCCCCGGGGACCGTTCACTACATGAAGCTCTGTCTAATCAAACAGCTTTAGACCAGAAGATCTCAAGTCAGACTCTTTACACATAAAAATTCGACCTTGACCTGAACAAGTACTTACTTCCTAGAGCCACAGAAATATGTAGGGGCCAAACTTCAAGGATCTCATCAAATTCATACATGGAAGCGGTAACAGCTGCAAGTGACCTTTCATGGTGTTCAGTCATTTACAGAAAATACAAGAGCATACTCTTCCAGTGTACTCTAGCATACTTTCGTTGCCTGGGGAAATTCATTTTGGAAGTGTGATATCTCTTTGAATTAACTGGCACCAGTTTTGCAATCAAGCACTGTTGAGCCAACAGGAAGACAAGGACTTACGGTATTTCAGTGTGGAATGCACACAAAACCCAAAAAATTGGCCCACTGTGCTATAAAAGACCACAATACATGCACTCATTCATACAAAAATTAAGTATATAATCACACGATGAGCAAAGGACTTCATATGATGGTATACAAATTTAAAACACATACAACCCTATTTAAATAAACTGCACACTGTGCTAGATTCCAAAAAAGATGAAGTTACAATAATTGTCACTTTCAGTTTTATATAATTTCCCAAATAAAAATGTGAGAGTTGCCATTAACTAGCACTGACAATGCACATACAGTACACACATTTGTCAATTTCATTAACCTTCCAAATTAGGTATTCACAGGGAGCTAATGGCAGCATAACACATCATTACAATATTCAATGCAATTTCATGGATATTATGTATAGGGAGAAATTTTAGGCTCTCTTGTCCTTACAGCTGTTAGAAAATATTATACTTTGCAAATATCCCATTAGGGATAGGCAAATGCTAAGTAGCAGAATCTGAATAGCATGAATTATGTCCCACTCTCCCGCCTCTCCTCGTCAGGAACAGGGTCCCTCTATTTGTGTCATATTTGGCCATAAGTAAGGCATACAAATCATCTGCCTGGACTTTCCACCCTCCATACCATTGCTATTACAGCTCTCGCAGCTGAATTGGGATCCACAAGGTTTGGGCTTAATTTGCCCATTAACTTTCTTTCTGACCTTGGGCAAATCACTTAATTCCTTGCATCTACAACAATTCCTTGCTTCACAGTGCAGATAAAATCTATCATGGATCGTGAGGGACTGAAATACCAGCAGAAGGGTTACCATCCTCCTCATAACTCATAAGGGGGGAAAAAAGGTTTTATTAGAATGAGAAGAGGGGGTCTTCCAGCTGGGAATGAGAGTGGGAAGGCACTGGCTATGAGAAGAAAAGTCAAATGTGGGCAGGTGTGGGAAGGAGAAGAAAACAAGTTACTTTGAATTATCTAAAGAGTCTTTTGGTGATGAGATGGGAGAAGACACTCAGAAGAGAAGCAAAATGGAAGGAACTTAAGTGAAAGGAAGATTCTCAGGAAATCAGAACGTGGGCAGAAGTAACTTTGTAACACACAAAACAGATAGATGTCATAGCACTGTACACCTCAGAAAATAACATGTTCTTACCAACAGCAAAAGGATATGAAAGGAAAAGATAGTCTTGCATGACCAGAAGAGGAAGTGAATGACAGAAATAATTTTTTTCAGCTTTGATGTATTTTGAAGGGGTTTCTTCTCTGAGCTACTTTGAATTCCACAAACCAGTCACCTGTGAGTCAAATGAGCAGGACTGGACCTCAAGGGGATTGCTCTAGCATCAGCAGAGAATCCTTAACTCTGAGGTTACCAAAAATACTTGCCTCTCTTGAATTAGAAGGACTTTACTAAATGTATGCGGTATAATAAATTACCAAACTTTTTCCTTTTGATGAGCAATAAAGTGTTTAAAACATAGCCACACATCCATGTGTAATCGAGAAGGACAACAAATTCCCATGCAAGCCACCCCCTACAGTAATGGTGGAGGTTTCCTGAAGCAATTTTAACTAAGCTTTGCCTTTACACTTGATGCCATTTTCCCTGCAGGTCCTAAGCAGAGCTCAGTACAGGATCTGTTCACCTTGTCAAACAGGACTAGAGCTAAGTGGCCCTGTAGCTCACCAAAGAAAAACTGTGTTTTCTGTAGGTGGCGGCACAGCAAGCAGTGTTAGCAGCAGCCCTTCCTCATTGTTTCTAACCCAGTTGGCTATGTTGCACCCTACAATATCTGAAGTTCTCTATTCATAGGAAATGCTTTGGACAGTCCGGCTTTGCAACAGCCAGCTTGTGTTAATTTGAATCACTTTGGTTTGCTTTTCTCACTGTTGCTCTCACTGCCAAGGGCTGTCAAAACACATTGTCCTGCTTTCAGAAAAAAGCCACATACTGTGTCATGGAGAGATACAAAACACAGCTGATAAAACTACACGGAAGAGTTCAGCTGTCTTCCTAATCTATTAATTTAAATAGCATTCTCCTATAGAAATGAAGCGGTTTTATGTTAAGTTAATTTGACTTTTTTCCCTTCCATACGGAGGCCCTGTTTCACTTTGCCACTTCCTTTTGTATTTAGTTTTTTGTTTTAGCTCAGTTTTCCATTTTGGAGATTTGACGTCATCCAGAGTTCCAGTAAAGCAAGATGTTAGCCATCTTCCTTTCATCAGAGTTGAGTTATCCATCCAACCAGTGCTGGTGGTTTACAAAGTTAGCTATACGAGTAGCCTTCCATTGCTCTGTGTCTTGACTTTCTGTTATAACATACAGATAAAATGCAGAACAAACGGGTGACTGCATCTCCAACAATATGGAGAAAAAAAAATGAAGTAAGGTTCCAGTCTGTTTAAATTCTGGCCAGCACAAAAATGTCTGATAATTAGGGGGAAAAAAACAGTAAAATAAATATATTTTTATTCTTATAGTTGCGGATTTACCACAGACAAAAAAAGAATAAGCTGTGACACAGGAGAGTGGGAATATTTTTAATAAGATGCTGTGCCAATTTGGCTTGTTATTCCTATACATAAAGTATCCTGGTGTCCTTTAAATTAAAAAAAAAGTTCAAGCTGGACAGAAGTGCCAGCAAATGTTATAAACCAGTGGATAGTGGGTGGGTGGTGTGAAAACGTTTCATAACTGCTAACAGCAACCCTGTTGTGAACCAAACAGCTGTGCGCAGAACACAGGTGTGCTAGCACAACAAGGGCTATTCATGCCTTCCCACAGGGTGCTGGCCAGGTTTGCAGAGCCACAGCTGACCACATAAAGCATCAGGGATGGAAAAGACTGAGTGAAATGTCCACTAAAAGTGTAAACACCGGATGCCACACAGGCACGCGCACACATGCACACACACACATATGTTTTTAGTCCGTTCTGTTTGCTACTGAAATGAAAAGGGGCAAGCAAAGCCTATTCTGCTGTGGGAAGCAGAGAATATAATGACGTAGGAAGTTAATAGGAATGTTATGCGTATGGAAAGATAGGCAGGTAAGAAAGTACTGGGATATGGCACAAGCCAAAATATTCATAATTTAATTGGCTCTGTCGTGCCAATAAATCGTTCCAACATTGTATTCAAGACATTTGTAATTAAAGAAAATCTAGAAAAGATCCCAAACAATGCTATCAGAAGGGTTACAGATCCTCTTTTCTTGTACAGAACCTCCAAGAGAGAAGATCAATTTCAGGAAAGTAAAATATTATGCTTAAAAATTAAAATCATTTACCTTTCACTCTGCATAAAGTGTTTTTGCAGCTTTTCTTCCACAAATATCAGTGCAGTAAAAGGTTGGGGGGTGGGGTGGGGGGGTGGGGTTTGTTTCCTTTTTTTTTTAAGCAGGATTCTTATAAGATGGTTTAAAAAACAATTGATGTGGAAAGGAATGGTAATTAGGAAACCCTGAGTTCTAATTCTCGATACAGAAATTCTGCTTTGGGCATTTCAATTGAACACACAAGCAAATATAATTTAGTTACAAAAGGTAGAAATCCTTTGCAGAAAAGCAAAGGATTACCTGCCTGAGTAGATCTTCTCTGTCTATTGCACCTATTAAGAAAATGCAATTATTTGTTAAAAACACCATCTCTAGATACGATATTTGTGTCCAGATAGTACACATCAGGAACAAATGCTTTCCTGTTCTAAGTATATAAAAGCCACCTTTCATTAAAAAAACATGGCAATGAAAGTTCAACATAGTATAACATATGATGCTGACTAATATCTCCACATTTGAAATTCTCACCAGCCAGTCCAAGGTGAAATCCCACATGACACCAGCTTTGACATGGCAAAGCCCTGCCTGATTCCTACCAGTGCTGGTATTCCTGGATTCATTTCTGCTTTCAAACCAAAGTACAAGCTACCAAGACTGAACAGGGTTGCTGTGCCAGCTAATAAAGCTAATGATTAAGTGATCCTACGAACCTAGAAAATCTTCAATTCTCCAAGTACCCTTTTGCACGAACAAAGTGAAGAACACTAGTTTCTCTCTCGTATGAAAGACCAGTTTCAAAGGTATTTAAATATCGAACAAAAAATCTTGCTCCTAGTAGATGTAGGGCCTCGGTACAACAGTTAGAAATGTGTAACAGCAGTGACAAAGATACGTTCCCCACGTGGCTGCAGCCGCACACTTTTGGCTCCCGATGACAGTGACCTAGATGTGTATCTGCCCAACGTTCGGAGTGTGGCTGTTCCACTGCTATTAGCAGCAGCCAGTGGTCAGCCTCCCTGAACCACGCTTCAGAAAACAGCATGTACAAGCCGTGCTGTTTACACGTTATGGCTACTATCTGGGGTAAACTGAACATCCTCTCTCACCAACTAAAAAGGTCTAGAGAAATGCTTTTATCGCATTGTTATCGCTGCTTTCTTCTAAGATGGCCCCAGCTGTCACAGGAAAAATAGGTCCCGAGATCGACCAAGATCAGCAGTTTGTACGTGCATTTTCAACATCGCTTGAAAATCTGATAAAAATCCAGTGTTTATCACCATTAAAACACTTGCAACAGAAAAGTGGCCTCCAGGTCTTCACTCATCCAGCAGACACAGGCAGATGTACTCCAGCAGGACATGCATTTCTCATTAGTCACAATTTTGCCCACAACCCTCACGAGAAGGAGCTATCTCAAGGAACCAGGGCACAGTTCAACCTCTACCTCCGCTCAGTCCCTGGCCTCTCTGGTGAAAAGTGCCTGGAGTGGCTGATCACCCAGATTTTGGCTGAAGTCCCCAATTTATCACCTCTAATCCAATAAATAATTATCATACTCAACCAAAGGAGTTAGTTTGGCTTCTTCTCACTGTTATTCCCACATGAGTCTACTGATAGTGCAGGTATTAGTCACACACTTCTTTCATCACGGCTTACTTAAAGTGATTTACACTTACCTCAAAATGTTGAGCAAACCTGAAGCACATGCTCACAAAATTCTCAAGTTCTTTTTTTTCTGTGTAACTGTCAAACGCAGCTTCTTTCCAAAAGCACCAGAATTTGATGTCTTCCAACAGCATGGTATCTATCTGCCTCGCAGCGCTGCTGTTAGCCAGCATTCTGTATCGAAGGAGTCAGCCAGGGAATTACTGGGCCATTGGGTCTGTCATCTTTCAGTAAGTGCATGCTAGCACTACACTGGAACTAAAACTTTTCCTTATATAAGATGTAAATTGTTTCAACTCCAACAACCTTGAGAAAGGTTTAAAAAATTAGAAGCACTGAGGAATCTGGCCAATCATATTTGTAAAAAAAAAATGTTTACACCATGGTGCTGATTCTCCATTTATTCAGCTGCTATGGGTTCACACTAGCTACACTCGTACAAAAGCAGGACCGATTTCAGCTAAGCAAATGTAACACCTTTAAAGGGAAAACTTAACACTGACATTCTCATCTTAAACCTTCCAATCAGTCTTACAGAAACCCTATTTTTGTGCTTTTTCATGTGGAAATGAATGACTTGCTGTTCTTTTGTGTGATAATTTAGCTAAGCAACAATTATTACTTCGCGTCCTCAGCTGTGGAAAGGACAGAGTTGAGTTACTTCAGTTCATTCCCATTTCTCTCTCTTTGCATTTATAAATTATATATTTTTGTCTTTATAAGCAGCTTGCAACAGGAAATAAATTGAATTCATCTGAGTATTAACGTCACCTAACTACTACTATAGAAATTTAATTTCTAATCTCAAGCATGGATAAAACTTTGCACTCATATTGTTTCCTCAATAATTTTATTTGTTTTTCAAATCCAGACCAAATTCTGCCCTTCAGCTTCTTAGAGGGATCTATATACAAGGGTCAAGAGCAAAAAATGGACAGAACTACTGCTGTGGAAAGGAGAAATACAATGTGTGAAAAAGAAAATCTTCAGTCCTTGCTCATAAGATCCTTTTATTCCAGACCTGTGATTTTATAAAGTTTTTAGAGAAAGCCTCTAGACAAATTAAGTCATGGATTAATATAAATGATACAAAGTTATCTTTATAACAATAGATTAGTATACTAGTAAGTCACATATATTATTTTCTCACTATTTATGGTAGTGGTGATCCCAGTAGCACTAGCATAGCTAATGCCACTGCAAAAAACCAAAGCCAGTGAAGCCTTCCATGTACAAATTGCACTAATCACTTCTTAGAAGCAGATTACCTTCAAATGAGAAAATGTGAAGAAATAACACCAACTGCAGCAAACAAAAAACCCACTAGTTATTTAAAGAAAATTGCACACAGCAATGCTGCCAAGATGCCACAGTGTCTCCATCACAGCCGGAGGTGGATGGCTTCTGCAGGCTTGGGCAATTCACATTTCAGATTCTTTTCCCACTGCCCACATGTTCAATTTTACTCAACAGCAAGCCCTATTTCTCCCTTATTTACCTTCTAAAGCAAAGCCCACATTGGTGGGAATGAACACCAAAGTGACACTTAGAAAAAGTAACATCATTTGAACAGCTGTAGACAGTCTGTTATTTATCAGAAATTTTAACAAAGGCCAAAGGAAAAAAGCAGCAGTTCAGCAGAGAGCGAGTCCTGCCCTAGCACAGCTGTTACACAAGATGCGAAAATTTCAAAATGAGAAAGTAAACACCACTCTATATTCTAGCAAAGAGGGAAGAGATTTTTCTTCCCAATCCTTGGAAATGGCAAACTTAACAGTAATGAAATGCAAACATCCCCCCCATTCCCCAAATGTAAAACCTGGGATCCAGTTGTGATTCTTGCCTTGTGGTATTACTTTGCCCACGCTACCTACAGGGCAAAAAGCTATAGATGCTGGACGGGGCCCTCGGCAGCAGTAAACCAGCACTGTGGTGTTGATGTTCATGATCACTGCTCTGACAGTTTTGCTGGACAGGCTCAGAGTTCACAGCCAGCCCCTGCCAGCAGCTCACAGTTTGGGGAAACACCCACAGGGGTAAAATCTTTCCCCAGTAAACAGATTTGTTAAAGGCAGTGCAGACAGATCTTTTCCAGGGTCCTTTCAACAGGTTTCTTGCTGAAGGCAGGAACTGGTGCTCCTGTGGTAGCAGCATTAGGAATGCAAAACTCCCCATTCCGCATCTGGAGACAAACAGATGGATGGAAGCTCTAGCATGAACCAGTTTGATTTGGCTGTTCTGTCATTTAGAGGCTCACATTCCTCAGTGCTGTTATTTACGACTCAGATGACAAACACACAGAAGAAAAAAACCCCAAGACCTCCAATTGAATCAAGGAGGTACTTAAAAAACTCCCTGCCAACAACACAAGGCAAGTCAAGTGCAGCACAGCCGTGCACCAATAGTGCAGGTAATACATGGACCTGCACTATTGGAGCCAGACACATTAAAAAAGCCTTACATGGAGCAGTGTCATCACCCACTCAGACACAGAGCTGTAACTGATGTGTGCAGACTCTCCTGGGGGTGAGCAATGCACGGATGAAGGCAGAAGCAGAAGGTCCTATTCCCTGGGCATCTCTTCTCACCATGGGGTCCTCTCAGCACCTCTGTCACTATCTTTCCCTGGTAGCTGGTTCCTACAAATTAGAACAGACTAGTTTTCCCAAGGCAAAAGCACCCAGGAAGCTGTTCAGAATTATGTACCCTGATTTACTGAAAGCAACACCTCACCATATCTCCACTCAAGAGGATGATGTGTAGGTCCAAATTTGCCTTATTGCAGATCTCAGACAAGCAACAGCCTCAAGGCACAAAGATGGCCAAGCTCTATGTCAGGCACACTCACAACTAAGTGACCTTCCAGCAAGAGCTGTGCTGGCCACCCACACATGCCCGGGGTCCACAGGCCTCCAAAGGTATCACAAAGGCAAACTGTCCCATAACATCAGAGATAATGGGAGAGACATTACAAGGGGGGGTGTGTGTGTGTGTGTCTTTGTTTAACAGGACTGTTGGCAGTTCTCTTCCTATTGTTATGTCTGGGACAATATGGCAAACAAGATATGGATATCTGGTTATCTGCAGAAGCAGCTGTGTTGTGCAGAGGCTTGTGCCCCACAGAGCTGTGACGGCAGAAACCAGGCACTAAGCAATACCAGCTCTGGATGATGTCTGAGCACCACTGATATCCTTTGAGTATTTTTCTTACAAAAGAAAAGAAAAAGGCAGCACACCACAGGAACAACTGTAACCCAGCAGTTTGAGGACATCCAGGAGACATTAGATGCAGGCTTGGATATTAAACCTTAATCTCTATCATTCTTTGAATGTCTGAGTCACTGGTTGAGGGGTATTCTGGACTAAGCTCTATCCATCTCCTTTGTTGGAATAACTTAATTTCATGTAAACAATCATATATTAACAGAAAAGGGAATCTCAGTGATCATCTTCCACCTACCATGGAGTTATTCACTGCACAAAGTCCATCTTTTTGTCCCTAATTCAAGGGATGTGCAAACAAGAACAACCTCTATTTGGGAAAGTGAGAGGCCTACAACAAAAAGGCTCAGGCATACCTTTGGAAATCTACACTTCTTGCCCACCTTTAAGCACTGGGTTGTTGGTTAGTCTAGGGTACAGGCTGGGGTAGGTGACCAGAAACTCTTTATGAGTGTTATCACAGCTAATGCATCCCAGGGTTACAGCAATCTGACATTAGCGAAAGAAAACCCGTTTAGTCAGAATTTTTTCTGACCATTGTTCCCCTTGACTCCATTCTACAGCTATTTCCCCTGGTTATTCAGTAAGCAGCAATCTGCTGCAGTGCACTGAATGCTCTGTGCTTTATACCATACCCCAAGGGTCCAAAGCAATACGCCAAAGAAATAACACTCTAGCTGTGTTTCTGAATTTTAGCTTAGTTATAACACCCTGGGCAATAAAAAACTGAAGGTTCCAGTTACTAATAGAAATTTTAATAACTTCTGAAAGCAGAATTTTTAATCATTCACTTGCAATATTTTCCTTTTTAAAACAAATATTCACGTTTCTAGGAATTGCTGACTACTGTGCTTATAAAATGGAGCCTATTTTTGCTGTGTCTGGGGAAGGATAAGGAAAACATGATGCACAAACCAGGAAAATTGTAGAAAAAATATTGGCTGGAAAGTCTGTGCTCCTGAAGACAACCAAGGATAACATTTAACCAGAAACTGGTTTTGACATTCAGCTGTCAGTAGTTCCCTTAAGCACCGGAGCCTCTCAGTCTGCAAATAAAATCCTGATTCATACAAATGCATATACTAAACAAGTGTATGAATCCACCCAGTTTTTTCAGAAAATTTAAAAAGAAATAACCTTTCAAAAACTGATTTCCAAAGCTCTGAAGTTGGTTTTTATATGCATGCAAATTGATGTATATGTTTATTATATATGAAACGCACGACTTTATATATTTTGCTTCACTTTCAGTGTAAAATCTATTTCTTATTAGTAGAGAAGGTTTAGCATATAGACGTTAGCCAGGTGGTTAGAGAACTTGCCTGTATGAAACACGATAGGTTAAATCCCATTAACACTAATTACATCCACAGCAGCATTTCCACATACAACCTCACATGTGTTTCGGCTTTGACACTTAAAGAACATTCACTCAAAGTTATCTTAGGACATCAATGTCTTTATCTGGAATAAGCTAAAGCATTTTTGTTTTATTTTTCCTTACACATCAGCTGCTCACTAAGGATTTAATATGTATTTTCATGTTCACAAACTATGCCAGTTGAAATATACAAGCTGCAAAATAGAAGAGAAGAAAACAAAGACAGCAAAGCTCCCACCACTGGTCAATTTGCATATAAAATCACATATCAGTATAATTTATAAGAAATTACCTAAGAACCCCCATAAAATTTAACAATCTTCAGTAACACTTATTATATTCTTGACTTCTGAACAAATTTTGGTTAACAGAAAATGTTGCCTATTTCTCTGCTAAAATAACTTCTAGGTTTTCTTTTCAAAGGATTCTCCTATCACTAGTAGGTAATTCTGCCATATATATAGTAGTTCATATATATAGTACTTTCTATAGCAGAAAAGCTATGTATATTTTTGCCATATACAAAATACTGACAAAGTTCTAGGATCTGTTACTACTATTATTTTATAGGTTTCAGAACAGAAGACAAAAAAAGACGTCTCCTTTCTGAAACCTAAAAGCTAAATTTTAGCTAAGGTATAACTAGAGACAATCAACAAAAGAAAAAAAAAAAAACAAACCAAAAAAAAAAAGTGAGGTTATAGCAACAACTTTGCAACTCAGCCAGTTTAGGAAAAGGGAAAAAAAAAAAAAAAAAGAAAGAAAAAAAAACCATTGTCACACTTACTTTAAAATGGTAAATAATAGAGGGCATAGAGGTTCTGAGCCAAATCCTGCCTAAGGCAGTGGAAAGATATGCAATGGCTACAGTGGCATTTTGGATCAGAACTAATATTTTTATCTAATTTAAGCTAAGGTCATAAAGCATTTTAGCTCACACTTCTAAACCCAGTGAACCTTACATTTTGCAAATGCCTGCTGAACATCTTTGAATAAGCTACGGTATGCATAAGGTGAGTTTCAGGAAGACATTTAAATGGAGAGCAGTACCTCTTGCTTGAAGAGCACTTTATTGATGTGAAATCCTTGAGCTGTACATGGCTGGGGGCTGGGATTGTACACTGCGTGAGCACCCTGCTCCTGTACCACCCACAAGCATCTCCTGTTGGCCTCCATCACAAACAGGACACCAGGCTGGGGGGCCTTTGGCTAAAATGGCCTTTTAATGTTCTTATGTACTATACAGAAAATCAGACAGGCATCTTTGTGAAACTTCTTCCCTCTCCCCTCCTCCTCCCCACTCCCTCACAGCTACAGCATTCACAGACATATTCCACAGATTTTATTTTCAATTTTTTTTTCATTTTAAATCACTGTCAAATTAAAATCAGACTCACAGGACTGGCTGTATCTGAGTGCAACAAGCAAGTGGCTTAAGCTTATTTCTTCTGTTAACAGGGTACTGTACGGCTCTTCCTGCCTAGCATTTTACCAGAGCATCTTTCAGAAGCATTAGAAGAAGATTACACAGTCCTCCTTGATTATCTCAGACCTTAAATTTATTATGCCCCTATCACACACAGCTATTATAGTCAACTGCAGGTTTGTAATTGCTCTCAGTGGGAGAAAGTTCAAGCCCTTTATTTCTTCCTCAGAAGGATATTGGGCCTGATCCAATTCAGGCCAGGCTCATACTGTTTTCTTCTCTAAAAATCTATTTCCTTATTTCTAGATTAATACAAGCTACATGATACCATCTTTCTCTCTGGCCCTTGACCTTCCAGATAACCCTTCTTTATGCGAGAAAATAAATGTGTAGGAGAACATAATATTAATTAAAAGGCAACATAACTTTGATTTAAGCATCAAATAAAATTATGATATCACTGAAGCAAAGAATCTTGAATACAGTTCATCATACAGACATTGAGCAAAATCAAAGTGTAGCTGTGAGCCAGTACTAACAACGTAAGCATACTCCCCTCTGATGCAGACACAGTCACTCAGCTCCATTAACACTCCAACTTAGGGGTAGGATCCTTGACCACAGGCAGCTCTCATTTACTCACCCCACTGCCCCCCTTCGGTGCTGCCAACCAAAGAGCCACTCATTCATGGGGACCTCTCTGGGGGGGCCCTTGACTTGCAAGTTATACAAATAACATGAGACACTCACCCCTCCACACACACATACATCACCTGTAATTGTACTCCGGTGAGTTTGCATCTGAGTATTTTCTTAAAGACAGACCCATTTGTCTTTCCAGTTAGTTGTCCTCTGTGAAAACACAAACTTTGATGCTTATTTTTTCAAGGCACATAAGAAATATAATTCATTATGAATTAATCTGCATAAGAAAAAAATGCAGCTCAAAGATTTTGTAGGAGGACACCAACATAAATAATAGCGTTTGCAGGGAGAGGTGAAAATCATGTGTTTGCTGCTACTTTTATTCCAGCTTGATGGGCTTTCCAGGAATTCAGGGTTTAATGGTAGCTCAACAAGGTAAATGGTCAACATCTAAGATTGGCTTTAGCATATTACAAGTCTACAAAAGCTACCTCTCCCAAAAGATGCGCTCGCTACTCAAACTCCTCCCACCGAGAATCCCCCAATACTTGCTTCCGAACAGGAAAATTGATAGAATCCTTCACTGGACAGAGATGCTATAATCAGGTTCAGGAGGTGATTAACATGGAAAAGCTGGCTGATGTAGGTATCGACGTTAAGTGACAAGTCCCCTAGCATTTCATTTTGTTCACAATCTCCACTGCAAAGGCTACTGCTCTTCCCGCTTCCTCACTATTGAGTTAAAACAAGCAAATGACTAAAACCAGTTTACAATATTTGCCAACTCCAGCTGCTGGTCTTGTCTTCCGTTTAAATGCTATTCATTTCTCCTTTACTACAGTCTCAGTAGAAAACAATGGACTCTATAAAACTTAGATTGGAGACTAATTCTAAATTTAGAAATCTTTCAAAGCTGAGGGCTTTTGGATAAGGAATTCTCATTTAATGCTATCAGAAGGATTAGAAAGTAACAAAATGTTCATGTCTTTATTTTTTATAAAGCAACTAACCAAGCTAAACTGGAAGATGAATATTAAAATGACTAATTTTAATTGATGAACTAAAATGATTAAGTCAAAAGCCCATTGCATGATATATAGCACTACTGAGCAAAGTTAATATTCTTTGGATGGATGTCATAATTGTGTATTTTCATAACCTAAAATGTTTTTATTTCATAGATGTGCCATTTTAGCAGTAAATTTCTTGTCTTACATACTTGTAGGGTTAATTTCAATACATGTATAATGTATGCTATGCTTACGTTACTAGAACATACTGTCATTTTTAGCTAAAATTTAACACTATTTTCTACTTCAGAGTACAAATCAATTGTTGCTTTCTCTCAGTCTCTCCAGTCAGCTGCATCATAAAATACCCTTTAGACCCCAAATATTCATGTTTTACAAGTCCTCATAACATAAGTGCTGTAATGTTTTGGTTTATATCTATTGAGACACACTTGAGTTTTGATATTTAAGGACTTGTGCATTAGTGATGCACTGAAATTTGGACAATTTATGTGCTGAACTGCCAGAAAGGCTCTGGGAAGACAAAAGCTCAGCAACGATGCTGTGGCATGACACAAAGATCCAAACTGAGGATGTTTGTGAAAGGGCTTTCATTGAGCCAAAGAGGTTTTATGAGACTTCAGCACAGTATAGCATTATAATGTCAGAACTATTAGGGCAGCTCACTGTTTACTCAGCACAGATATAGCTCTGGGGTATGCAAAAGTGTGGAAATAAAAACTATTTAGGTTACAAATACAAAATCTATAATCCCCAGCAATTTAGGAAATTTTCACTGTTTCCTATAACAACCTTATCACACTTTTTAAGAACTGTCATAATAACGAAACAGCTACAGCACTGATTTACTTAAAACTTTGCTACTGAGAACAGTCCATTTTACAAATTGCCAATTAGTCATGTTCAAGTAGTTACTACTACAAATTTGCTGGAATAAATAAATAAAAAACCAACTGCTTTGATTTTTTTCGGTTTTAATCTTCTGGAACTTGATCTTTGGGAAACTGAGATTTTTAAAGTGCTCTACATGCTGATTTAAAATATGGAACCTGGAATTTGCCCAAAATGATGATATCCTCATAAAAAGGCAGGCTGGTCAAATTTGTTAGTATGAAGCATAGACATCCAGGCTTTAAAGACCCATGTGCTGAGAGAGTCTCACATTGACATGGCTTTAAAGGTCACATGCATGCTCTGCCTCAATTGAACCCCAAGGGATGCTGTGGCTAAGCACACAAGATGTTCAGATACTACAATTAGGTTTAAATGGGCATATGGCAGAAGAAATCTGTTCCCATAGGAGGAGGAAAAGGAGAAGTAATATCACAAGCGAAATTAAGAAAAATCAGGATGACAGCATATTACTAAACTAATAGAAGGGGTGATACAAAAGGGAGGAGGCTGAGTTGCAGGGAGACACTTGAAATTAAGAAGCCAATTCTGGGAGCATGGCAATGCGTTCAGTATTCATGCTGACCTTCAGCTGGAGAAAAATGTCATTCCTTTTGATTCATTTGGATTTTGGTATATTTCAAATTTATCTAATGTTTTCAGTACAAGGCAACTAATCTCAAAAAAAGCTTGGTTTGAAAGCTTTACAAATGTGGTAGTTCACACAGGACAAAGTAGTAAATGAGTGAGTAAAGAACGAGAATTTTCCCTCCTGTTCAAAGACAAGCTGTATTCATACACCAGTCTCTAGACCTCGTAATCTCTCAGACGCTGCTGCCTCTATCCTCCAGGCCTAGCTTACAGAGCAGAGGTGAAGTTTGCTAATTAGTTTGGACCCAAATCTGTCTAAGATACTTTCTTCTTGGGTTGTTCTTTCCTTGGGCTAGTAAGACAGAAATCAGCCTCAGAAAGAATGAACGTTTTTTGCAACAGTTTTCCTTCTGCCATGTCTAAGCTCAGCTCTAAAAGCGAAGCTGCAAATGCAGAAAGATTCATTTGCCTTCCCAAATACATTTTGGGATAGCTCTTAGCTCTGCAGTATCAACAAAAGTGCAAGCAGCATGTCTGTGACCTCCTCTTTGCTATCTGCACAGGAGTGTGACACATCTTACTCATTTTTCCCTTAAGAAATAATTTAGAGGAACACAGGTATTTTTAAGAAAATTTTTTTCATATCTTTACCATCACATATATTTTTTAAAATCCAAAAAGCATGAAAAATTTACAAGAACTCCCATTTAAAAACTCCTCAGGTCTATAGAGTGTTTTCTCCACCTGCCTGGAATAACATCATTTTGGGGAGGATTTTTCCACACGGATATATGACAAATGATGCAAAAATCCTCTTCTGACACTCCTCTATTGTATCCAAACAAGGCAGGGAGTATTTGGTAGCCCCCACCAGGCTGGGAGCTGGCTGCTGCTGAAGCTGAATACAGCATGGGAGGAAAAGAGTCCAAAAGAGGCTCCAACAGGAGGCTGAAGGAGAGGAGCAAAACCCCCCCAGACCTGCCCCCCACCTCAAGCTCTTACTCAGATGTAGCCTTGCTCCAAAGCACAGTGCAGATTGCAAGCGCCTTTGCAGTGACTGGGAAGGATTGGATCGTGTCCTTCTCTCCAAGTTTCAAATTTTTGTGGTTCATTTGTTTGCTTTGTTTTCCTTTAACAGTACATTCTAACAATATTATTTTAATTAAAGTCATATCTATACACAACTTTGACTGCATCTTAATGAAGGCTTTTTTGTTGTTGGTTTGGGGTTGGTTTGTCTTGGGGTTTTTTTTGGTCTGGTGTTTTTAATTTATAGTTAAAATATCTAATTACCAAAGAAAATATAATGAAATCCACTAAATGTGAAACAACAAACAGCAATTCCAATTAGCAGGGGGGACTGATAAAAGAATTTACATTTCCAAAGCTGCAGACAGATACTTTTTCTTATTATGTTACCTACTATTCATTTCATGCTATCAAAGTTCTTTTGCACAACAGAGAAGCATTTATAAATTCCAGCCATGATTCTTCTCCCAGATAAGCAGCACTGAGAGGGAAGGAAGAAGTGGGCAGCAACGAGAAAAGAAACCTAGGAAGTTTCAATGAGAGCTCATGGGCAGAATACTAGGAGATTTTTGCCCCTTTCCGTTTTTCCTACCTATCTAAATCCCATATACAGGCTTAGTCCACAGGAGTGCACTCAAATCCATTGGACACTGTTGTAAATGTTGACTGTAGAGCTCCTATGACTCCTGTAAAACACTTCACCTGCACATAGGAAAAATTATGCCAGAAGACATCTGACTACTGCTGCTTTCATTGATTTTACTCCCAAGAAGACTAATCATCTACCACAATGTCACTCTGCATCACTCTGGTGAGAAGCTGCACTCAGCTTTTGTTTACAGACTTTTTTTAATTACCTAACGTGTCTCCTGCAAGTGAAGGAACTATTAAGCACAAAGTAGCAGCACTGTCACCATCGCAGCGTTCAGGCAGACTCTGGAAATGATTAGCCCAACACGATTTCTTACAAGAGTGAATTGCAAGCTATCCATTGAAAAAAGAACGAACCTCTTTTCAACATGAAATGGCAATTTAACAGAATTTAGGTGCGAAACAACAGTTGTAATGACGATACTTTAGTGCTTATTACATAAAACCCATCTCAAAATTCAGTTCTGTGGCAAGTTTTAGCTTTGTCAGACAAAATTTTCAGCTGACATAAAATCAGACAAATCAGATAGAGCAAAGGATTTTTTCATGTTTCAATTTTCAATCCTAAGAGCCTGAGGGGGAAAAAAAAAAAGGTATTAATTTCTAAACTTCTACAGGAAATCCAAAACACTTTGTTTAAAGAAATAAAAAATAGGATTGTGGAGGACTGTCGATTTTTGTTGAACTGCTTTTGTGAGAAACTCTCTTCTTTTTCTCCCACCATCCTTTTTTTGGTCCCCTCTCCTCTGCCTGCTCCGGGGGGCTCTGGCCAGAGCAGTGGCAGCCAGGAGAGCACTCCCACTAAGGGCAGCAGTGAGGTTTAACTCTGGCTCCAGTTCCACGAGTCAACCCTGTTGCTTGAGGCTGGGGGTGGTTGGGAGCAGGGTAGGTGGCACAGGAGCCAAACTCGCCCGATTCAGGCAAACCCAAGCATTTCCTGAAATAATCGTATCTGGCTGGGGTATGGGTACCCCAGCACCTTTCTAGTGGGGTCCTCTCTGTGGAAACTTGGGCACACAGGAGGAAAGGCTGTAGCAAGAAACGGCCTGTAAGCCAGAAACACAGAGCAGTACTGTTTGCTGCCCGGATACCCTTGCCCAAGTCCTGGGAACCCTCCTGACAAATATTGCGAAGGTCAGCTATAGCTATCAATAACAATATGCACCACCAGCTCTGATGACACCATCAAAGAAAAACACAGAGCTGATTTTATCCTTTTCCTGAGTCCTCTAAATCTTAATTTTGATCTGCTTTATCTTTTCTTATTTTGTTATTTCACCTCCTTTGTATTTTCTGCTTGCCATCCCAAAATGCTGGGTACTGCTGCTGTGCACTGGTAGAAAGACGTTCTGCTCCCCAGAGCTCCCTGTAATTCAGTGGTGTGGGAACTGATTCATGTAGCCACATGTAATTTGTATAGCACTTTGGGACCCTTCTGGAAGAAAGACACTATAGAACAGTCAGATCATTTGCATTATAAAGGTTATGGTGGCTGTTTCTTGGATTAGACACTTTAGGTTTGTATTATGTTTCTATGTCAGAAGAAATAGGAGCCAAAATGGAGAAAAAAGTCTTCCCCGCAGTCAGATATGCATTCCATATATTAAGTACTGTATATTCGTTAGGATTCTGATTTTCCTTTCCACTTCCAACACACACTTATTTTCCAGATTCTGTTTCATTGTTTAAAATCAAACCTTTTGAACATTCAAATTAAGGTGTTGCTTTTTTAGCTTTACATAAACATTGCTCTTTCACAGCAGTAAAGCCAACCTCAGAGGCAATCACAAGCATCCAGCTTCCCAGATCATTAGATGAAATAACACAGTCGCTCTCTCGGTGGGAGAGTCCTCCTGTCACAGGGGGAAGCATTCATCAGTGCCTTCTACAAACCAGTATCCTGGAAGGGTCAGTGAGGTTGTTCTGAGGCAAGATGTCAGATCACTTCTTCCTGGGGAAAAAGCACTTGTGGAAAAAGGAGACTGAGGTAAACATGGAGAATCTTAAGTTTTGAATGAAGGAAACATCATAAGGAAAGAAGGGGTTAATATGAAGAGAAGTATAAGGAAGATGATTTCTGAATCCTCTAGCCCAGATGTACAACTGATAAAAATAAGATTAGCTTCATTGACTTCAAGCCCCAGTTTATGCCAGATAAGGATCTGGCTGACTTAATTTTAGCCCTTACTTTTTAAAACGATGAAATGACACTATCTGTAGCCCTGTCTTCAGCAACAGGTGAGCAGAAAATATTCTGTAGCAATAATAAGAATCCATCCTTTTTAAAATAGCTTTTAGCTTCTCTCAATAGTTCAAAAATGCCCCACAGCGTTTTCTTACCCATATTGCAGTACCAGCTTCTTCCACGTACAATAGGCTTATTCCAGAGTTTGTTGGAATTACTCCAGATACTTTCAACAGCAAATGACAGTATCCCTCTGACCAAACTTATATATACATACCATACGCTCCTCTGCCAGCATAACAGTAAACTGTCACATTTTCATGCCATTTCATATAAACAGACCCTTTTCCTTCTTTTAACTATTTCTTTATAATGTAGAAGCTGTTCAAAGTGATAGTTGGGGGGGGGGCGGGGCAGGGATGGGACAGTCAGAGATTACATGTACAAAAAGAACATCCTCTTTTAAGATATTCTGAATAAGTCCTTAAGTTTATATACTTGCAGTGTTAGAACTGACTCGATCTGCTTCCTTATTGCCTGATGGCCTAATTATACTGCACTTTCTCCCACTTGGAGACAGACCAAAAGTCCACCGCAGCTACTGCAAATCTAGCGTTGGGTCAGGACCCGATTTCATAAGAAAAGGAGTCTGTCTGCAGCAGGACTTACTGCTGGTGCAAGCAGCTATTCAGTGTGGGTATGGATGTCACAATCTGGTCCTGAGTATTTTTAAATGCATTCTTCCATAACTAATCATGCATGTTCTAAAAAGTTTGAGCAAAGTCTTTAAAAAAGATGACACTACAGCAAGCTACCCGAAAGCATACCACAGTAGAGAGTGTGACTGTTATCAAATAAAACAAAATAGACATCTGTTATTTAAGTTATTACAAAGCATTTGGTGTCATACTCAATAAATAATACTCCAGGAAGTTTAAATGTAATCCTGATGGACACTTAGCAAAAAATAATTTTAAAATTAATAGCATATGTGAAGAGTATCTAATGGTTTTTCACTCTGAAAAATGAAAGAGAGCTATTTGTGGCAGAAATTGACATTCTTCCAGTTATTGCCATGCTAGGGTAGCTGTGCTCCAATACAGTATACCATGTGCATAAAATATTCTCACAGTTTAATGTGGGCCAGAAATGTAGGAGAGGGGGAAAGGGAAAGGAAAAAAAAAAAAAAAAGAGGAAGAAAAAAACCCACCACTGATGTAGTTAGGAATTCCAGGCTGCTGGTTATTAAAGTGCCCTTCGTTCACCTGCTACATCCAAATCACAGTGCAGTGATTGGCGTTTGCTCTCGTAAGCGGGTATTGTGTGAGCAGTGGGCAGCTGGAACCCTCCGAGAATCTTCACTTGTCAGAGATGAATCAATCACCTCAAAAGATGTCAGCATCTGCCCAAACCATTTTATATTAGAATAAATGGCAGATGGTGGTGTTTTTATATTTAATCAGTTCCACCAAATGCAGTTTCATCTCTTATAAAACTAAACCATCTGCAGTGTGTAGGTGTACAAATCTAGCTAAATGCCCACTGCAGAGCCTTTCCTCTTAAAGGTAAACTGTACACATTTAACATTTGTGGATGCTAAGTTCAATACATTTCAAAAGCTCTAACAAAACTGCTCTGTTTTTATAAAACCTCTTATTTTTCTAATTTAAAATATTTGGTATCACTGGTCCATGCCTAACTGTCAGATTTGAATCTTATTATGTAAACTGCTCATACTTGAAAGTATTAAAATACTTTCTATGAAAGATTGTTTCTCCCTTCTTTCTATATAACTGTAAACCTCAGGTCCAGCCTCATAAAACACGGCACAGAAAGAGACTTTGCAACTTGTCCTGGACAAAAGACCTCAACAGCAGTATGACACAGAAAAGGTCCAACCTGGCAGGATTAGACCTGAAGATCTTGACTTTGATAAGGATTTATCTTTATTTTAGCATGGCTTTCAATACTGTCTCATAGAACAGCCTCATAGACAAACCGATGAAGTACAGACTAGATAAATGGACAGTGAGGTGGACTGAAAACTGGCTGAACTGTTGGGCTCAAAGGGTTGTGATCAGCAGCATGAAGGCCAGATGGAGCTCAGTCATTAGTGGAGTACTATGGGAGCTGATACTGGGGGCAGTACTGTTTAACCTCTTCATTAAGGGCCCAGATGATGGGGACAGAGTGCACCCTCAGCAAGCTTGCAGATAATACAAAGCTGGGAGGAGTGGTTGATGTACCAGATGATTGAGCTGCCATCCAGAAGGACCTCAACAGGCTGGAGAACTGGCCCAACAGGAAACTCATGAAGTTCAACAAAGGGCAATGCTGAGTCCTGCAGCTGGGGAGGAACAACCCCATGCACCAGTATATGCTGGGGGCTGACCAAATGGAAAGCAGGTTTGCAGAAAGACATCTTAGAGGTCCCTGGAAGACAGTAAGTTGAAGACACACCAGCAATCTGCCCTTGCAGCAAAGAAGGTGAGCAGCCTCTTGGGTCGTGTTAGGAAGAGCTTTGCCAGCAGGTCAAGGCAGATGATCCTTCCTCTGGTCAGCACTGATGAGAAACATCTGGTGTGCTAGGTCTAGTCATGGGCTCCCCAGTTCAAGAGACATGGACATACTGATGCACATCCAACAAAAAGCCACAAAGATGGTGAAGGAACTGGAGTTCAGTTCTGCAGAAATTAGTGTTAAGTTTTCTTTGATTTTGCCCCAGTGTCTCTCTTTGTGGCAGGTTGGTGCTTTCAGTTGCATGGAGACACCCAGAATTTTAAAATAGTTTCTCCAATGGCACCTGGGTGAAGTTTGGCAAACAGCAGCCTGGACAGCTGATTTCCAATACAGACAGATGGGATTTGACTGGGACAAGAGGGGCAGCAACAAAGCAGCCAGACAGCTTAGCACTGACTTCAGTCTTTGCACTTTTTCTATTTTATTCAGTCAGCACTGATGCCAGTGTGCAACAACCAGTACAAATCAGAACTACTGACATATATTGGACTCTGCTCAGACTAAAATTAATCATTAAATCACTTGGAAGGTCTAAAAGTTCCACAAGTTTCATGAAGAAAGATAGCTACATTCTCTATCAGAAAGAATTAGAATCCAACAATGGAAAATATTAAATATAGACCTAGCTATCCAATATTTCTACAGCTTTGGAAAGTCATCTAAACATAAAAAATCACCTTAAGTTTAGAAAAAAGATCCTTTGCTGTGTCATAAACTTGCAGTGCTAAATATAACATTTTCCTTAGCACACTGGCAATAAACGTGGTGTGAGGCTTTTGTGTATTGTTAAGCAACCATCACTTTTCAACCCAACAGTGGCTATACTTTGAGGAGTAACTATAGACTACAAGAAACCGGGTGGGGCGGGGAGGGGGGGGGCAGCGCACTTTGCACCTTTTCTATTTTTCTATAAAAAATGAAGATTTTAAAAAATAAATGAGACTGAAATGCCCTTGAAAAGGTACTACCCAGGCAGCCCCTGGAAATATAGGCACAGAAGATATAATTGAGGGCTGCAACCCATGGCGTGTATGGAAACATGCTGCCTGAAGAGGCTGGACACCCCAATAGCATCAGCAGGACAGAGACAAAACTGTGCCAGGAGCAGGTGGCAGCGGGAAGAGAAGTCACTGCTCAGAAGGGTTTATACCTCCACCGTCTTCCACACTGCAGGGGAGAAGAGTGAAGAGTGGTTTGCGCTTGAAGAATCGTTCCTTCCTGGCATTGTATCTGGGGCAGAGCCCTTTGCTCCAGGTCATCTCTTATGGCTTCAGGCCAGTCCCTAGGGAGCAAGCAGGAGGAGGGACCTCAGCTGGGAAGTAGGGCACCCATCTAGGTTAGCACAGTGGTTTCCGTTTATAGCGATTCATAGAAAGCTTTTCTTCAGTTTCAGCCCAAGTGCATTCACAAACACTCCACTCAGGTTTCAGTCTGAGTTTGCCTGTCAAATACGGCTCATTTGAAATGGAGTTACTCCTGAAACTCCTGTTTACTGCCTGAAAGTGAAAACTGTCCCTATGCTGCGTTGTTTAAGAGGGGGGTTTTTGGTAACCTGAGAGTTCAACACCTTTTTCTGAGTTACTGATTTAGTCTGGGGCCTTGAATTCCCCTGAGGTCAGTCTTTTTTCCAAAACATTTTAGGACTCATCCAGGACATGTCTACGCACCTTACAAAATCCTCATTTCAGTGTAGGAATCACTTGTGGGTTTATGTCCGGCTGTCTTCACCATACCCTGGTTCAATAGATTTTGTATTAATAAGCAGGGAAGCAGGGCCAAAACAATCTACCTTTGAAAAAGTCTCTTGTAAGGGCTGTTGTCTGGGTACCAGAGCAGGGCAATGAGAAGGCTAACATCTAGGAAAAGGCAGATTGTATGTACTGGCTGCTGGAGCTAGAGCCTGGGAATTTTCCTAAAGGCAGAAGAATGAAATGAAGCATTGATACAATGCTACAGAAGTGCATACTTTTCCTCGATAAAATCTCACAGATTAAGAAGCTGGAGAGGGCAAGCTGAGCAAAAAAGAAATCGAGACAAAGAGATGGAGAAGGCAGCGGGCCAAGTAAGGAAGTAGGAACCAAATGACACTGAGCCCGTGATTCAGAGGCAGAGCTGTGCACCAGATGAGGACCAGGGACGGCCTGGAAGGCTCTGACATAGACAATGCCTGGGAGCAGTAGGGAAACAGAAGAAAGACAAGGCAATGAGTGTATGCATTCTTTCTTCTTTTTAGAAAGATACACATACACATTTTTGCACATAAATACACATTTTGAGTTCATAAATATGTATGCCTACATATCTGTGCACGCACGCATATGTGTGTGTATGTGTTATTCCTTGTGCTCTTTCAGTAGAAAAGTGACTCGTGCACAGAGTGTCTGTCCACTTGCTATCAGCTGTCACACTCACAAAGAATAAATTGTAAACTCACTTTTCCAGTAGGACTGACAGTCTCAGCAAAGATGAACTGACGTTAGTCAGGCGCTTGGTGGGGAGGCCAAAAGGGCTAATACAGCTGTGAAAGCATAACAGGCTGACACACTGTTTATTGGAAAACTGCCAGAGAAGGCAAAAGAAGAGACCGTGTTTCAAACCACCCAGTCAAAATGGAGCTTGGGAGTTCACCACAAACTTGAAAGCTGAGTTTAGCACAAGCTCAGAGTTCCCTACCAGTGCTGTGACGTATTTTAAATAACAGTTTGGTATTTGTATAAAATTCTTACTTGATTTGTTCTAAGCTGCTGACGAATCACCATTCCAAAGGGAGAGCCTCTGCAGTATTAATTTCATCAAAACCATTATTCAGAATTTCCAAAAGAATATTTTTTTCTCCCAGAATCACACAAGTGCGTGAAAACTTCATCTACATGTTTAGCTGCAAGGGTTTGCTGTAATTACTTTAGCCACAGATCGTGCCATGAAGTGCTGGTCTTAGCCACTGTCCTCAAACCATTGAAATTAAGATATATACAGAGGTTTTTATTATGGTCTACAGGGATCCTGTACACGCAGCTTTCAGAAATGCAACACCACAAGAATAGTACTGATCTTAGCCCACCCAACTTGTATAAATATACAGCATCCATGACAAACCAAAACAAGCTGTTTCATTACTTGAAAGTTTAATGATGCTAGATGGAGAAGGCAAGAAATGGATGGTAGGTGGGCAAAGGGTTACTGACATACAGAAGCAGGTCAGTTTTCTGGGGAAGAATAGTGCCAGGGATAGAAAATATTTGTCAGAAGGCACAAAGTTGTAGGCAGGGCACAGATATGAAGCTGGTAAACTAGCACAGGAAGGTGACATGGCAGTGAAGGCAACATCTGTAAGGCCCTGAAGATGAGGTTGGGAGATTCCATGTGGTGCAGCTAAACAGGAAGCCAATGAGTGGCATCGAGGGAAAGCAGAACTACTACTGGATCACTTCATCCACTGTCACGTCAAGTCTCTGTGCAATTCACAGCTTACAGATCTACCAGCTAACACATTCCTCACTGCAAATTTCCAGCTGAGCCAACTGTGCAGAAAGTTTTCAATTTGCTCCACCTAGAATGCCTTTTTGTTCACAGCACGGAGAAATGCAGGAGGAGAGGGCTCCCATTTTCTGTCATTGCCATTGTACGACATTCGGCACACTGACGGTGGCATCCTTACTGGAATGCACCATGCTTTGTGCAACCCTGTGAGGGACCCAGACGTAGAAACAACCCCAAAGTAATGCTCTCTGGATAACAGAGACCAGGTGCGCTGTGGTCATGAACAACTTTGCCACTGGGGAGAGGAAAGAGGACTGCACCAACTGCTTTGCTCTAACGATATTGCTTCCCAGCCTATTTATAGTGTGATTTTAACAGCCATGGAGGACACATTACTTGGCTGCCCAACCTGGGGAACACAACTAGCAATGAAGGAGGGGGAGGAACAGCAGAGGTAATGGAAATCGTAACACATAGACTACAAGATCATGAGAAGTCTCTTTTGTAACTCAGTGCAGCAAACAGGGGTAGAGGTGGTGAAGTTTGGGGTTCAGAGTATAATCTGGAGTTAGTCTCACCCAACTAAATGCAAATAAACTCTTCCAGGAGAAGTGAAGCTGTTCTGCATTTATACCAAAAATAAATAGGAGCAGAGTCTCATCCAACATGATAACTACTTCTGCTGATTTCTTTTGGCTTGTTTCTTTCTCACTCCACAAAATGCTGCGTAACGGGCAAATGAACATGGAGTTCTCTTGCAATAAATTGGATGAGTGAACAGAGGGAAATCAATTTCTTTATGATGGCTCCTACTATGAACAAAACCAGAATGCCTAACGAGTGCTGGAATGATAGATGGAGTTCGAGGACAAAGTCTATTATTACATTATGTTAAACTAAAACAGCTTTATTGACTTCAATACATTTATTCCAAATTTTGCACAGATAGAGACTGTGACTGGAATATACACAGTCTACAAAGTTGTAGAGCAGGTTCTGGAAATTAGAGGGGTTTCTGCTTCTTCTGACACTTAGAACTAAATTGGATCAATCACCAATTACACAACACATAAAAGGGGGGAAAAATATAACATTTCTAACAATGGCTATACCAGATGAATTAAAAGGAAATTTCTCTAATTTATGAGGTTTAAAAAAGAAATTCTTACCTGGGTTGGAACTACAGAGAGAGAAATGAAACTTTTCAAGTACATAAAATATATCATTGAAAAATAGCAAAACATGCTCTTTCACATAATATGCAGATGACCAGAAACAGTCATGTGTGTAAGATATCCTCTACTTAGAGTTTAATTGGAAATTAAAATTAATGTCATATACAATAATTAGGACTGATGTTCTCAAACTTTTTTAAACATTTCCCTTTGAAGCTATGGTTTGCTTACCCTGTTTTATACTCTTCATACCTATTAAACTAAAAATGTGTATACATAATTATGAACAAATCCAGAATCTGCTCCAAAACCCTACTTCCAGTGATTTATAAGGTTTGAGTTGGGCTGTCCAGCAGGATCCTCCATCTCTTTCATATCCCCCACCAGTCTGCCTGCCTTAAACCTTATCACTGGAGTATGATAATAATTTGTCAGAGGTACATTAAAGGCAGAAATTAGCACCTGTATTAATACCTAATCAGGGCTTTTAAAGAATCTTCCCATTGCCATACGTTGTCATCCCCTGGCAAATCTGAAGATAGGCACCAGAACAGAAAGTGCTCTTACCTGGAGCAGTAACTCCTACCATGCTGTGAAAGAGCACTGTTCAACTAATGAACTTATTTTGCAAGACAATACTAAAAAAAAACATACAAATGCTTAAAAATTCAGAAGCCATCCACAGACATTAGGATGGAGAATTTGACTCACATCAGGAAGTTGCCATTTCTGGGACACTCCTCACAGTGCACATTTTTCAGATCAGATAGGGATGATTAGGTTCTTCAGTTTGCCGTGGCTGGAGATAGCGATGTTTCTGGCCTACAGACAGCAGGGGAGGAAGCGAGATACTGCTGCTGCCAATGGCATGTTGAAGCCAAAAAGGTTCCATGTTCAGTCTGCAAACATCTTTGTGGAGCAGACTTTGCAGAGCTCCACTAGCAGCGCAGCTGAAGATGGCATTTCTGACACACATTAGGATCTAGTAACAGGGCATCCTCCAAAGCACTGATTCTTACGTCTGTATTCCTCACAAGGAATAAAGAGAAAGCCTTTCCTGATCCCTTTACTCTGATTTCTCATGTCTTTATTGTATCCTACAGGGCAATATCAGAGGAATGGTGGAACATATTAAAACACATATGTGTATTTATTTATTCATTTAATTTACATTTGTACAAACCCAGGATCCTGGAAAAATGACTTATAAAGGGAATGTCTGTCTGCAGGCATATGGACCCCAAGCGTTACAGATGACTGCAAACTTTTTCTGAATTACAAATTTGTTGCTTAATTTTGAAACTGAAACGTCAATCTTTGAAAAAAAAATATTTTCTTAATATCCAAATGTTAAAAAAACTACTTCTGCTTATTTTCTACCTACTCACATGTTTAGCTGTTATTTTAAAAGGGGTTCTAACATCTCCTGATAACTGTTCACCAGTAGTCGTGGTTTCCAGTGACGACACCTGTGCCAGTCCTCTCCTGATTAAAAAGGGAGAAATCTCACACTATGAAGCAAACGTTCGTGACTAATTTTCCCATCCAGAGGCTCAAAGTCAAAACCCAGTTTTGCAAAGTGTATAAACCCACATTCATTTTAAGCTCTGTTCCCAGAGCATGTTTTTAAAGTAAAAATTTTGCCGAATGGAGATTGCCATAAGCACATCTTCAGTGCTCTGATGAATCAAGTCTCAGATGCTGATGAAGTTGGAAAGCTAATTCTTATCTTGAATACAATCTTAGAAGACATCTACTTTTTAAGATTGGATTCTGAGCTCTTGATATACACTGTATATCTGTAACATCTAGGAAAATGTGTAAACACGTCTGACAAATGGGGATGAACATCTGTTGGCCACTCCGGGTTACTAAACAGGCTATCAGATTTGCATCACACACATACATGCGTTTCCTAGCTCCCCTCAGTACATGACCTACTTGAGCTTCCTATGTGGAAGGTTATGGTTTAATCAGCAAAGTTCATGAATCGTCCTCTATATACTCTGCATGCTCATGTATGTAAGCTCCTACGGAACGTTTCATGCTTGCAGCCATTGCAGTAAATATTTTGAAATGGTCTGCGCATGCCAACTCCTACCTGAAAGTAAAACCACGCCATTAGAATAAATTCAGGACATTCCCTTTGTCAGCTACAGAATATAAAAAATTCTCCTGTGATTTTTACACAGGTGCGATACCCATTGCCTTAATGAGATTATACAGCAAGCAAATCACAGCAAGGTTGGATTCAAGATTTGCAGGGAGGCATGCAGTGTATCAGGCCTGCAATAGGAAAAAATATTCATCAGCTTTGCAGGAGACCTTTGTACATAGCACAATGCCTCCCAGATCACTGAACAAGTCTGTCCTATCACCTACTGCATATATGTAAAATACACACCGCCTCCTGTCCTCTGAGCACAATCTGAGGAGCAAAATCACCTCTCCTTCTGTCGACCCTGACTGGGCAATGAAACCCATTATTACCTCACTCCTCGCTCGGCCTCCTCGGAGAGCAGTGTTCAGGTTTCTTTTCTCTGCGGTACTACATCAGTCACTATTACCAGACTTCAGCCTTTGCTAGATCTATTACACGTCATTCTGTAAATACGTTCACAAAAATCACTTTCCATCCCAGGTCAGGATTCAATGTGTATCAAGAAGACCTATAAAAGGAATAGAGCCATCAGACGTCACGTCATTCTGAAACAACCCCAAAAAAACAACTCGGCTTTTTGGAGGAGACAATAGGCTTTGAACTTGGTAATCACCAGTTATTCCTGATGGCTGTACGTAGGAAAAGCCACAGCCTCTACTGTTCATGGAGGCTGCAGATGTAAACCCTTCATTATTGTTTCTGCTATATAAACATTCTTTTGCTTTTCCGTGTATTTAACCTTTATGATGGCAAAGAAATTCAATGTTTAAATCAGCTTTAACTATGTTGCAACAAGGTCCCTCGAGTGACATCTTTATTTGTGTAAAAGGCAGAAGAGTTTGCAAAAATGGGATTTAAAACACTGCTTCTAGTCCACAAAAGTATTTCTCTCACAGGGCACAACAGACAAGGAAAGAAGACAGCGTGTTCGCCTAGGAAAAATACCTAAGATGGAAAGAGTTTTCAGGAATCCAGTTAAAACACAAAGTGTTATAGAGATTACAGATGTCACTGCAACCTGAGAGGACTACACAACTTGGGCAGAGCCCTTTCAAGGCTATCTATCTAAATTGACTCTAGCGTCCAAGACAACATCAGAGTTGTATGGCACAAAGCCATCTCTACTCCTCTCCCACATAATGCATTTTTTGTGATGCATTGGATTTCTACATGTAAAATGACTGCATTTTTAAAGACACTTAAGCACCCTAATCTTTGAAAAACAGAAGCCCAAATAGTTTTACAAGTCTGGCCCATTATCAGCTGGAAACCTGGTCAGATTCAAGAAATCGGTAAAAGTACTTTCAGACACTTCTTTCTTTTCTCTGTTCATCATCAATATATCTTTTTCATATATTGGTCTAATCTAGACTGCAAGCTCTACTGAGGAGGGAATATTTTTTAACATTTATAGACTGCCCATATATTTATGCACTGGATGTGTTTTTATAACAATAAGTAAGAAAAAAAATCAATTATTTCAGTGAAGTGATACTTTCCTCAAACTAGCAACTGATATTAATGCCTCCAGCAATAGCTGATGCTGGCTATATCAATATCAGAGCCTTGGAAAGATCCTGGAAATTGTGCTTATGTGTTTCTCTAGTGTTTGCATTTTGGACTCTTGGAAAGTAATAAAGCATTGCAATACAAGATGTCTCTTGGCTCCTTGCTGACATAAAGGCACTCTGCTTATCAGTGAATTAAAGGCAACTTCTTACATTCACATGGCTAAACTATTACTGACATAAGACCACTACATCAAATGCCCAGAATACGTGCAAGTGCACCGTACTCAAGCTTTTGTTTCATTATAAATTTCTTTGAACACTGATATAACTGCTGTACCTCCCTTTATGTAGGCTTTTTGTCCTTTCAGCTTTTTAAAGTGCTTCTCTGGCCCACGTTGCAGGACACAGTGTGGTTTCAGGCATATAGTTTGCTCTAGTGGTATGCATGCAAAATGAATGCAAAATATGCAGCCAAGATAAGCCCTGGCAGGTCTGGAAAGCAGAGCAGAAGACATAATTTTGCTCGTTACTTTTAGAATCTCTTCTATTTGATAATTATACAACCAATAGAGGGAGAAAAGCACTTTTCTTTGCCAGATATACGTATTTTCTTGTAATCAGGCAGAACTTTCCAGGATGCCCACTCTCTATTTGAATACATAGGAATTCATTGTTTATCCACCCATTTCCACAGGACAAGGCCACTAAATAATGAGACCCATAAACCTTTATCATCAAGGAAAAATACAGATAACATAGAAACAGGCAGAGCTTTTGGTGGCATAAAAGGACACCTCTAGCTAGTTAACAGGAATAACCAATGCATTCCTGATCCTAAGTGCAATGATTTTAACAGCTAGTCTTACAAAATAGATCCCATAATTAATACATTTGAAACAAACTTGAGTTGCTAGATTAGGGCACTCTGTAGAAGCAGTGGGAGCATTCGTTAAATTGCGCATCAGATATCCATTGTCTGAACATGGCACTGATAGTCTCATTGTAAAGCTGATTCTCTAATATTCTTGGGATGCAATGTACTGCATTTTTTTCATCATTTCCTCTACATGTAAACTGATCTCCTGCGTTGAAGCAGTACTATTTAAAACAAAAGGGTTTGATTTATAGCCAGTCCCCAGCCTCATAAATCACACCTGCAGTGTGGTGCTCTGAGCTCCCTGTGTTCTGCCAGCATTTACGTTTTATAAATGATTTGGGTTTACCTCCCATTGTGATGGAGCCTAATACAATTGCATTCTTCTCTCCCAGCATTCACTCTTGCTGTTGCTCATTATTCCCACTGGGAATTCAGACCTAGTTTTTGCAAGCTTGTAAGGGGGAGGGGATTGGTGTTGGTGTGTTTTTTTTTTTAAATTAAGGAATGTTGAATTAAAAATTTATGTTCGCATTCTGTAGCTTTTTCTATCACTAGGCATACTATGCAGCAGATTTTTTTCCTCCCCATTGACTATGCTTATATTTAAGCTCCCATTTGCTAAGCTAATGATTTGGAACTTAAGCAGGACAGCAGCTTGAAATGTCCAATATACACAGTATTTGACCTTCAGAGTAACCCAGGTATGCACATCAGCCATCCTGTGAACTGCATAAGGAGCTTAAATTCCCATTAAAAAAAAAAAAAAAATATCACTTGAGCCCCCCAAAAGACTAAGTGTAAGGATTTTATTCTTAATTCTCAGAATCCACTGAAGTGTCCAGAAGATTCTTATATAATATTTTGCAATTGTGTCTCAAGTTCTCAACCATATAACAGTTCTAGTTGGTTAAGCACAGTTCAGACACTTGAAGATAACAAGACCTGCTCCTTTAGAGCTGACAGCCTTAAGTCCTGATTCAGAGAATTATTCCTAAAGTCATGGCACCATTTAACTGAGATTGATGGGATTTGTGTACATGACTTGATTTCCCCTGTTCCAAAACAATCAGTGATTTAGTTTGTTCAATTAATGACTATCATCACTGTCATTTTTAATGTTAAATAATACTGCTACTAGCATACCTACAGCCAACAAAGAATTAATTGTAGTTTGAGACTGGTAAAAGCAAAAAATCTAAGTCACATTTCTGTCACAAATACTCAGTACAGCTTAAATTCAGTTTTGGAGTCTAGTCTTCCAAGCATTTAAAACGGAGTCTACTATTTGATGAGATAGTTGCAAAATTTAGACTTGAGATTTGGAAGGCTGCAATGCATGTCAATGGAGATCAGGCTCAGACCTAAGTAGTTGGAAAAATATTTCTGAAATCAATAGTAGTTATTCAGAAAAGCTACTCCCTTTCCAACATAACTCACAGGTGGACTGGAATAAGTGGACCTGTTCCAGTTCAATGAAGGATTAAGCTAAACACTTCTATTTTCAAAGTAGATTAACTGAAACAAGAAGACATTTTGATTCCCATATTAGAGCTGTCCACACATGCATTTATACAGGAAGAGCTTTTGCACTTTAAATGCAAACCTTATTTTAATCCAAATTAACTTTCAAATGAAGGCAGCAAGCCTTGAATTATTGTGTCCATTCTCTGAAAATCCATATAAAAGTATTTGTATGAAGAGCAGGCTTCTGAAGTTCATAGTGTGGGCATAATCAGTTGTAACGTTTTTTGTTAGGTAATGTCTAGCCTAATTTTTAGAACCTATTTTGGAATTATAATGACTGTGTAAAAACTAGTTATTCCAATAAGTGCTTCCAAAAAAGAACTCAGTGAATTCAAATGTTCTGAACAACGGTTTCAATTCTTCAGTAGTTCAAAACTAGAATTTATTCTGAGAAAATAAATTTTAAAAATTACTGATAATTACTGAGAAGCAAACACCAAAAATTTTATGCCAACATTTGTTAGCTCAAGTTTAAATTTCTTGGATTTGTAACCCAAATGTGATAGAGCCATGAGGAGAAATGGTAACTCTGCAAATATTGTCCGTCTGATACTTTATCTTGCTGCGGGACAAGGCAGCAAAATCACTGCATGAACATCCTCCTTCATTGCAGTTATTGGTTGATCCAAAGGTCGGTTTTACCATTGGATTTAACTGCGTAGAGTGCAATTATGCAAATCCTGGTACACATACAAAAGGTTAAATTACATCTTGCTGTGTAGCCTTGTGCTCCCCCAAAAGCAACCATGTAAGGCAGGGGTCCTCAAAGTTTTTAACCAGGGGGCCGGCGCGCGGATGAAGTGGCAGGCAGAAATCTGTGGCTGCTTGGTTTCCCCCCCAGCCCCCGGCGGGGGGGTCTGTAAATACTGGGGCCCGGATTGAGGACCCTGGAGGGCTGTACCCTGCCCACAGGCCATAGTTTGAGGACCCCTGATGTAAAGCATGTAACTCCAAGCAGTTACAAGTCCTCTGTTACAATTTGGTTTATAAAATATCTTCATAAATGCAGCCTCTCATGAAGAGAAGTCCAGGATCATGAGCTTCATTCTGAAGTAGCTTCACATGCACCCACGACCATGAAATAGAGAGTTTTATTGTGGGCTTGGTCCAGCACTATTTCAAATCCTTTTAATCCAGCTGCATGGGAGGCAGCATAGTCATGGTATATAACTTATCCTTATACATTCATTTGAAACAACCCTAAAATTCCAATGTTTTTTCCTAAAGGCAATGTCTTTACACAAGACCTTATAAAAAATAAACCTGTAACAGAAAATGTTTATGTAAAAAAGGAGATTTTTAGTTGAATGCATAAAGTCTGCTCCTCTATCGAAGTAGTCATTTGGGTTAACTTTGAAGCTTGATTTAAATATTTGCAAATGCGCAAGATTTATTGTTGTCATTACACAAAGCAAAAAGGTATTAAATGTGCCCCAATGTCTTCAATGAATGAAACTCATTTCACTAAATGTAGACATGCTTCAGTTAATGGCTTTGTTTATAATGTGAAGCAGCAATTACAAGCTGTATCTGGAACACTGATAAACTCATCCAATCACCTCTCAGATACTGGCACGACCAGTTTAAAGGGGACTACTAAACTTCTGCCTGCTGACTTTCCGTTTGCACACACAACTGTGGTAGCTGGAAATGTACAGTTTGATTTGCATACACAGCTCTGACTTCTTCACAGACAGGGCTGAAGACAGGTATCTAGAGTTCTAGTGGAAATTTGCCCCCCTGTGATTCCTTAACACGCTAGTATTCTCGACATGATCCATCCAGCTGTTTTCCTGAGTTCACATTCATATAATAAAAAGTCTTGCAATCTGTTGTTATTGGAATCCAAATGGCTGCCCCAAATGCTCCTGTAATAGATCTGATACTTTGAAAATACATTTAAATATCTAGACCTAGCAGAAGAGGACTGCCTATGTCCACTTCTGCCGTTCATTTACCCCTGGGAGAAATCAATAAAGAAAATCAAGAAACTTGCCAAATAAATACCTGATAGATCCATTAATATGAAATAATAATCAATAAGAAGGCTTTCTTGGCAGTAAATGACTAGCTGGAGGACCTATTAACTGTGAGAAATTTCCGATGCAGAGTGGAATCTGATCCTGAAA
This sequence comes from Falco naumanni, assembly GCF_017639655.2. NCBI lineage: Eukaryota > Metazoa > Chordata > Aves > Falconiformes > Falconidae > Falco > Falco naumanni. The sequence goes on from NC_054059.1 coordinate 27,509,033, forward strand.
ACACTTATACACATTATCAGTTCTTATTCTTGCAAAATAATCCTGATTTGTGAGCCAGATTTGCTCATTGAAGTAAATCCTACATAGGTACCATAACATACCTATTGTTTCTTAGCTACATTAATAAAGTACCATTTTTAGACCATTTGTTAAAAGGTTCTGCAAATGTCACTTATAAAATTACTTTAAAAGAAAAAAAAAAGCAGGAAAAAAATGGCAAGCTGCTGCTTTCTTAAGAGCTTTACTTTTTAAAGTTGATTTCTATGGATACACTGCTTTGGTCCTATAATGGTCTTGCTTCAGTACAGTAAGCAGGAGGGAAACAGAACTTACCTTCAACATTTCAGCAGGCTTAGCACCTTCATTAGTTAAGCATTCCTCCAGTGGTGCCCAATGGGATACATTATTATTTTTTTTCATTCTGAGAAAAAAATAATTCTTGTTCTTGTCCCAGCAGCTGATCTCAGCACAATAATAAGCAACTGTGTCATTTCTCCCCAATATACCCCAGGCAGCTTTCTCTGGCTGAGTCACACAATGTCAGCTGGTTACAAACTACTTATCATCCCAGATCATTCATACAAAAGTATCATCACTGACTTCTCCCCTCCCCCAGAATTGAAGTTTTTAGTTTATACACAGAACCCTGTTTTCTAGAAGAATACTTAGAATGACGGAATGATTATCAATGCAAATAACGAATGCCTCTGCTCCAAAATAAATGAGTTATTAAATGTCGCATCAATCCCACCTTATCCAATTGTACATGAGGAATAATTCTCTGATGCTACAGGTTGTTCTGCCTTCTTGTTCTTTGATGATGATCATTATGATCCCCAGGATAGGTCTCAAAGACATTTTTAAGGAAAGCGTTTGACAAAGACAGAGCAATCTTGGAAGAAAAAGAGCCTATACAGAAAAATCATTTTCTTTAGATGCAAAGGAGGCAGAGAAGGGTAACATATTTCTTAAAGGGTCAGTAATGGTAGACACAGCTTTTCACCTCTATATCACTAGTTCAGATGTAGCTGAGGTTGTCAGTGATAAAAAGTTGGGTGTCTACAAATGCTGATAGGATGTTTTGCAGCCAAGAGGCAGAGGGATTATTTACAGCAGCATCGAAGACAGAAAGGAGGCAAAATAGGGTTAAATGAATGTTAGCTTTCAAAATAACATGAAGACATATCTCTAGACAGAATACAGTTAAAAGAAATCCTATCTCCAGGGTGAGGTGGACTAGTGACCCAACAGCTGTTTTCTACAAGATGTTTTCAGATATAATAGGATCACTGCTACACTTAGGTCAAATGAAAATTTTCCCTAGACTAACTTCTAAGATTGCTACTGGTCTTTCAAACATTCATCAAAATTCCTCTATCATCCAGTCCATAAAAAAAAAAAAAAATCATCTCTGTTTACTAGGTTCAGAATGGCCAGCAAAGTTCATTAGAAAGTTCTTTTTAATTAAAATATTGACAAGTTTGGTATTTTAAAAAATCATCACTGCATTCACTATTTTCAAGGTATTTCAAGTGATGACAAATCTCAATAACTGTAAAGCTAGCCTGTGCATTCTGTATTACGATCAACACCACTGTTTTTTCTTTTTACTGTTGTCTTTCAAGTTTCATGTAGCTTTTTCAGCCTTGGAGCTATGTCACCCTATCTACTAACTAGTACATTGGATTCTGATACTGCCTGGGTTTTCAGGACACTGCTACAGAACAAATCACCATCATGATCAATATCTGGGGAGCTGTGACATTGCTAGATGTGAGCTTGGCTCAATGACTCCATTAGCACCATCAATACACATCCAATGGCCATGTGAACAGCTATGTGATGTAGTAGCAGTCTCTTCAGAAGAATCATTGACTGACTTAGTGCACAGACACAGAACTGACAATTAAATGAACTAACAGCTTCAATTTACTTGCCACGATCAATTCAAGCTACAGTGCAGTCATGCGGGGAAAAGTTAGGAGCAGCGTGACCAAGCCTGAACCACAGCTCCCATTTTGTGACACATTGTCTCCCAATAAAGAGTTTTTCTGTCAAGGGCAAATAAAGACATCTTAAAAATCATTCTTCATGGTAAATCTTAAAGGTGCTCTTTCAGACACAAGGAAAAGATTTTGGCCAAGAACACTAGCGAACAACTAAGTGGAGCAGCTGCCGAGTGGGCTGCAGGTCTTGTTTGCAGTGAGCAGGGAAACCTCCTGCATCTAGAATGGAGTCTACTGAGTATTTGCATATAACCCATACCTGGGTCTGATTCTTTGCTGTGTTGCATAATAGGTATTTATATCTGTGCAAAGACTGTGAAACATGGTCACTCTAAGCACTTTCACAGTCACTTTGCAGCTCACAGAACAGGAGAGTGGAGGGATGGTCCCCAAAGCCAGTACTGCCATTACATGCAGTAAAACCTCCATTTACATATTTCTCCATGCACCTCCTCATCCACTTATTTCCTTCATCCTGGATACAGGAATAGTTTATTTACTTTTCATATCCCTATTCTGTCTGAAAAAGGTAAAGCACTCTTTAAAACTGATAAAACACTAAGTCACACTGAAGTGGTTTTGTGAAATTCATCCAAGTTCTTCAGTACAATTGACACTCTTTCCTTTTAACGTATGTGGCAGAGTTGAATAGACTCCCTGGAGACTCCACAGTTACTGTCAGTAGCGACAAGAGCCCATCCCAAACATAACTTTCAATCTGTTCATCCCTCCTTGAATACTAAGTAGAGCCTTTTCCTCTTGCAATGTACTGAAACCACCTCTGGATAACAAGAACACCTCCAGCAGTCCAATACCACCTGACTTACTTTCTAAGGTATGTGTCCTAATGCCACAACTTCTCCCATTGTTAGATGTAACTCAGGCCAAAAGGATTGTGCACTGCCTTTTATCCAACCCTACCAGCATGGAAAGTTCCACTGGGAGATACCCATTTGTGTCAGGGGCAGCATAAAGCATCTTGAAATATAAAAGAACCACTAATGAAGAGAGGATGCACCCAGAGGACAACAGAGATTATAAAGCAAGCCACAAAGTGTTGAGAGTCCTAAACCCACCCACCCCACCACAAAAAAAAAAAAAAAAACACCAACCCAAACAATTAACTTTTTAAATGAAGTACCAATATAGTAGTAGTTCCATGTAACAGCATCAGTCAAAAGTAACAATTTACTTTTTTTTTTTTTTTTTTTTTTTGGCCTATGGGCAAGTAAATAAGAGAATTCCCCACCACTGGTTCTTTAACCCATTTGTATAGATATAGGATCTCTGAAAATGCAATGTAAATTCAATTTTGGCAAAGCTTTGGTTATTACAGAAGCAGTAACTTTAATTTCCCCAGTAACTGTCTGCACATACCATCACTGAAGTCTTACACTACAACACAAAGTTTGGAGACTGTTTTCACCATGTTCCTATTATTTTTTCCTGGACTGCAAGATTACTTTAAAGAAAAGAAAACAATTGTGATACATTGTTTGATTGTGATCACTCATTCAACAAATGTATCATTTCCAGAACACATTCGCATTTCACATGCTCCAAGTTTACACAACAGTGTGCCCCTCTTTCCAACAATTTGCATGTAAAATCTGGGGAAAAAAAATCTCCTGTTAGGTAAAAAATCCTACCCACATACATGCTAGACGCCTTTAAATGTCTTTTCAAAAGGAGATGGGTCTCGGGATAAAATGCAAGACATGAAAGGCCTGCAGACTGCATACAATTCTCTTGTGAAACAAGAGACATGATGCTCCAACAGCGCAGCCAGTCTTTAAGCATTACTATAAGTCTGCAATCCAGCCTGCCTTCAGTCCTGCAGCACAGCTGCAGTCCCAGGGGGTGGTTTCCCCGAAGCCCATAACACCAGGCTGGTTACTGGCTCTGACACCCCTGGCAGCAGCCCTTTCACGATTCCACATGTCTCAGCCCCTCTTCCAGGTGCACGCACCCGAGTGCACCCGGTGCTGGGGGCTCTGGGGGCTCATCAGCCGCAGTACCCTGCACAGAGACACCGCAAAAACAGTGCATACCTAGAGTGTAAAAGGGGATCTGAAGAATAACTTAGCCTGACAGATAAAAGAGCCAATTAAAAACAGTGACATGATTCAGATACACAGAAATCTATGATGAAGAAAGAAGTACAGTGCTACCCTGCTACCCCTGCTCAGAAGAGAAATGCTACTGGCTTTGCTGGACATTGTACCAGTCAAAAAGTAGCAAAGACATAGTATTTTGTTAAGAGATTTTTTACTTGCATGACACATGCATTCAAAAGATAACTTCAGTTTCCTATTACTATGAATGCATTAAACTATGTTTAATGACATAGCACAGCATCATAAACATTCCTGAAACCACTCTGTTTATCTTCTGGTAGTGAATTTGATATGACTAGAAACACTTCAAAATTTGTTAAAATAATTTGTAAGCCAAATATTGTCATCATGGAAGCTCATGCCCAGGTACTGGAAAAATATGAGTATCACATTATATTTGGCATGATTATTGGCTTGTAGTAAAACACTGTAGAACAGGTTATAAGAAAAATTTAGAGTGGTATGAATGGTTGTACTATTGGATTCTATCATATTGCTTAAGACAGCAAGTACATGATCTCTTACGACTTTTTAAATTGTTATTTGTATGGACTTAGCTGTCCTCTGTTGAATAATGTCATACAACCACTGACCCAAAAAGCCAATTGATCAGCTGAACAACATAGAAAGATTTAGTATCTGTACACAACACAGCAGTCTTTTTGCACTTTGTGTACCTGAGATGAAGTACTATGTAACACCACAATGTGCCATTCACATGTCTCCAAAGCAAATTAATTAGAATGTCTTTAGCTGCGCAGTTCTAGGATTGCAGACTAATGCCAGATTTTGCCAGGAAACCAGTCCTGATCTCTTCCTACTCCTATTGTTCACTGGAGGCAGACAGGAGGTGCAGGAGGTGGACCACTTTATTTTGCATACGTTACTGACTTCTCAGTTCACAGTTTACTATCAGTTTGACTTCAATGGGAGTAGTGACCAAAAAGAAGACAACGCTTTGTGTGTGACTGGCTCAAAAGACTGTTCATTCTCTCACTACTAAACATTCAGTAGGATATTAACAACGAATTTTTGCAAAACCCAACTGGTTATAGGCTTTGTTGCAAACTGCTGGAAGTTTCACATTACCAGCATTTACACTATCAGCCATTTACTCGTGTTCACCCTCCCTCCTATAGCCTTCACACGTCCCCTTTGGAGAGGCGGTCTCAATGCAGCAGTCCCTCCCACACACTCAAAACCTACATTACCAACAATCAAAACAGTCCTCCCTCCTATTCTGTACTGAAGGAACTATGCTTTATTTTTAATGTGCCACACAACCCACTGCTGACACCAAAAGCAACATTCCCAAGAACAAGACTACGTAACAGATTTTGTTCAACGCCTTTAAGCCTTTAAATGACAGGATGTCTCAGCAGCCCTAATCAACCAGTCCTAGAATCACAGAGCCATGGAATGGTTGAGGCTGGAAGGGACCTCTGGAGGTCATCTGATCCAACCACCCTGCTCAAGCATGGCTACCTGAAACAGGTGGCCCAGGACCATGTCCAGACGGCTTTTGAACATCTCCAAGGATAGAGACTTCACAGCCTCTCTGGGCAACTTGTGCCAGTGTTTAACCACTCTCATCATGAGAAAGTGCTTCCCGATGGCACCTCCTGTGTTCCAGTTTGTGCCTATTTGAGTGCACAGCCTGACAGAAAGATGACAAGGAACAACCAGCTAGGGTACCAGGCAGAGTGGTAAGACAAGCAGGCATTGGTATATGAGAAGACAGAACGTACTCTAAATCTTTCTATGCACAATAGAGTAGGCTCCATACACAGAGGGACCCGTTTTTCACTCCATTAGAGGTCCTGCCATGAGGTTTGTGATACAGCTTCTGTGACAAGCTCAACTTGCACCCTCCATGCTCTCCTATCCCTATCAGAAGATCAGCCTCAACCTCTGTAGTGACGGGGACACTTAAATAAATTACAGTGAGATTTCTGCAAACTGTCATCTGGAAAGGGCCAAAAAGCCTAATTTTCTTCATTACAGAAGCTTCAGGGCAGGAGTTTGAATCTTTGTTCTGCTTTATTTTCTCTGGTAAAATATCAATTTAATGTTTTTGGAAAGATTTTGCCTTTTTTTTTTTTTGTGGGCATATCATCAAAGCCTATTAGTGCAATACTCGCTATCGTTCATTTACTGGAGAAAACTCGTTAAACACATGTCACTTCAAAACTGTGTGACATAACATGAAATTGAAATGACCTTTATTTTGGCACACTACTGCACTGCGCTAGAGTATTGCTAAATCCCAAGCGTTGTCTGTTTACAAATGCCAGTCAGGCTACTACTATGGCTCTAATGTGCTCAGAGATTGTGCAGCCTATGAGCAACTGTAACTAACTGCAAATAGTAAAGTAGCTTTTAAGGAAGATCCACAGCTTGACAGAGAGCAAAGCCACTACTTTGAGACAATAGATTAATTTATGCTGGAAATTTGACCGAATAGAAGTGGGAACTTTGACTGATTACTCACTTTTGTCAGATGCTGTTTCAGTGTTTGGCCTCCTGTCTTGCAATTCGTGAACTTGCATCTTGGGTCTAAGTTACTTCTTCCCATCCATATGGTTCTCACACCAAGTCTGTTAAGAGTGACAGCTGAATGAGTCACAGTCATGCTTAACTTCAAGCCCAAAGGTGTCTAATTCTTAGTCTTAAAAATGCACATGACTGCATCATAAAAAGCCACAGGCTACACCACAGATCTTCAAAGCACTGCCACAGAGTGCACAGATGCAAACGTCAACCCTCCAGCGCCCACCTTCCCGCTTTCAGGACTCAGGATAGTCAAACAAGAGTCAGATTTCCACTCATTTCCTGAGGTTGCTCAACAGCTTTGGACAGCATCAAATGGATGCTGTGGATCACTAAGTTTCTGTCCCCTAGACCTTTTAACACACATTCGGTCGTCCCCCTCTCTCATCAGGGGACTCCTCCTGAAGAGGTGCCGAGCTCTAAGACAAAGACGTGACTGATTCTTATATCTGTTCCAACAAGGGCCTTCATGGCTATAGCAAATGCAGCATTTCACTGTGTCCAGCTGAGGTCCTTCTCCTGAGGCCTAACAACACAAAAGACATTTTGTAATAGCTCCCTTTGAAATCAAATTAGTAATGTTTCAAGGCGTGACCCGTAAAGGGCTGCTGTCCAGAATCTACATGTGTTTGACAGACACATCTTCCACCTAACAGGCCACTTCAAGAGTACAGATGGAATCAAGATGTGTGAACAGAGCTCCAAAAAAGAGAGCCATGGGATATCAGGATACACAGCAAAGCACTCTATCTCAACAGATAAAAAGAAAAGAATATCAGATACACTGTGAAATAGCTCACTTCAGCTGGTAGGACAGATTCTGACACCATTATATAGGTGAGATTATTGCAGAGGAAGATGCTATTCCATATGTGCAAAAGCCAGCAAAATACAGCCCAAAGTAAACCATATAATCTTGTGCCAACTCCTTATAAAGGTCATACAAAGTCACAATCTCCTTTTCATATATGACCCTACACTGCAAAATACTCAAAGTTACTGTGGGCTGTAGCTCTGTATACCCAGGTATCCTGGAGGGCTGGAGACTAGTCTTTAGAATGCAGCTTATTTTACCTAGCTAGCTAGCCATTTGTTAGCTGAAGGACTATGCTTGGTAACTTACACACAATGTGTATTTCGTTTCAAAGAGCTAATAAGTATCAGGGGAGAACAGTTCAGAGATAAACTTTAGTGTACTTTATGCAGAATCTGTGGGTCTTCAGAGTAAACCAAAATGAATGGAAAAGTTAGAAAAAAATATAAGTTTTCAGGTTTTCCATGATGTATTTGCTTACCTGTCAGAAAACTAACAACCCCAGTGTCCTGCAGGGTGAATCTCTCTGGAGCAGGAGTATGAAGATGGGAACCCCTTCCCGTGGTGTATGAAAGTGGGAAAGCATTTGGTGGCTGGCCTTTCCAAATATCCAAAGGTCCCGTTTGACTGTAGAGAGAATCAAAGAAAGTCAATGCCCTAATGCAGGCCAGACCTCAGCTCCATAATTCATTTTCACATGAATTCACAGACAAGGGGTGGGGGTGGGTGGGGGGGAATCACACTAGTATATCAAAAACCCCTATAGCAGCCAAATAAAATGAAACACCTGCTGGCAGGAACTCCACCAGCTACTTAGTGTTGCCAGTGTCTCCCATCTGAAAAGGGGACATACGCAGAGATGAACGTGTATTTTACAAGATGAAACGGAGTCCAAGGCAAGACCATAAAAACAGGTAGGCTGTGCAATGTACACTGTGTGTCAGGACCATAAATCACTAACACTCATGATTTTCACACTATTTTTCCAGAAAGCTACTTTAGTGACCAGGGAACTGTCACAGTTATTACAAAACTACATACAAGTGCCATCCTGATGAACCTACGATCCCCATGAGACATGCACAATACGAGATTCAAATCCTGATGCGAAGGACCAACCCAAACAAGGTGGGAATTCAGCTCACTCTCCATGTTCAAGCAGATCTCCCTACTTGAACTGTGAAGGTCATCAGTTGTCACATTGACTTTCACCTTTAACAGCTGTCCCTCAGGACACAAGCAAGAAAACCAAAACACTACTACCAGAATTTGATGATGAATGGCTTTGCACATGAATTGTAGTGTGGCTGCAGCACTCTCTCTTGGATTATAAACCTAGTTAAACTTTTGATTACGCAGTAAGTAAATGAACGGTTTCTCATCAGGTATTTGTGTCAGCAGAGTGAGACCATCCCATTGTATCTGAAGCAGTAACTGGTGTTCTCCACGTGACATGTAAATAAGCTTGGCCCTGGAAACTGTGCTGTTGGAGTACTGGGTAAGAGGAAGCTTTAAAACAAACAAACAGACAAACAAAAAAAGCAAGCATTAAAACTAGGACTAAAGACCAAAGGCAATGATCAGTCTGTCTCACAGACTGTCACTCAAGTTTGGGAATGTGAGTCGATGCTTATGCACTGAGATCCCCCATAGAGTGGTACCTCTTTCTTTTCAGTCTATCATGACATATTTACAGCTTTGTCTCTCAGCAGGCCCTACTGAGACTCCAGGGATCCACACTGGCCTGTCATGAATGTTATTTTTCTTGTGCTACTACTATTTAGAGCCAACAGAAGATATGCAGCAAGGAATTAAGAGTCTGTGTTAATGTGATTTCCCCATATATCCTGGATTAGGTTAAACACATTCTTTCTCTCTTTCCCTTTTTCAGCACTGCTTCCAAATGTATATGGTATACAAGTAAGTTTACATTAACTACATCCGTACTAGAAAACTGAACACATTCTTCAGGATTACAGCTACTGGTTGCAGATAGTTCCTATTCATAGTATTTAACCCTCTTAGGCTCCAAAACAAGATGATCAGTTACCTGTTCAGAATGGGTCCCTGGTTGGAGTTAATCCCTGAACAGTGCCTGTAAATTATTTGGGAGAATCCTAGTTGGTCCAGCTCTAAAGCCTGCCAGGGACTTTTCTAACACTTTCAGTGCAGACAATGCAGTGCTTGGGAACGTTTCCTCAAAGTATTTTTTATAGACATTGCTGTACAGAACAGAAGAAGAAACTCGAAGTCATACAGAATCCAATGTCTAGTGCTTTGGGTTTACAGTGGCTTTCTTATGTTTGCATTTAAAATCCTGGTCAAAACCATCTTAAAACCCACCAATATCATATCTTACCGGTTTACAAAACTATTCAATGGCTCCTATGAACACCTTGATTCTAAGTGTATTATCTAAGTGTATTATCTAAGTGTATTATCAAACCTAACTCATCATATTTGGCACAGGAAACACTATGGGTATGTAAATCATACAATCACAACCATAAATGATACAAACCCTTCTGGTCTGAAGGGGTCTAACTGTTTTTCAGACCTCCACGAAGAAAGGGAAGAGACCTGAGTCTTTCCTAAAGGGGTACCCAAACGGTATCGTTCAGATCTGAAAATGAACCCTGAGTCACATTACAGAGCAAGCCAGTGTTTACAGGTCTTTACTCTAGGATGGAGTTGCCCATCTCTTGTTCGAGTTTGACAGATGCCACGCTAAGGCCACTGGTTATCGGGTTATTCCAGCATTCACTGCCGATGTAGAGTCGACCTGTTTCTGCTCAGTTATGCAGCCAGGCCACATCAGCCCTCAGTTTCACTGTTCTTTCTCAAAACGATACACAGACACAAGGACAGTAGTTTCAAACCTTACAGAGTGGAAAAATGTTCTCTGCTCAGAGGCAAAAACCCCTATCTCCCTGGTATCATTACTTAGTAGCAATAACTCCAAGGTGTTGAGACCACATTTAGCTTTACGGAATAAAACATAACAAGCTGTCAAAATGTGCATAAATAAATTAGAGTCATTATTCCAGCTTAAGGTTCTGGGGACATAAAAAATCCTCTTGAAGTTCGTTGTGACATATTTTGCAGCGGGAGCCAAGCATTAAAATTACGTCCTGTATACAGAGAGCTGTAAATGCATTCTGTCTTAGGGCCTGGCACTGCGGTGCAGAAATCAACAGGCCTGCCTTGGAATAGAAAATAAAGCAGTCGAGGGCCAATTCCCTGCTCCTGAGCACAAGTTTCATGGCACAGCCCATGTCCATATGGCTAAATTCTGTCCTTCTGCTCACTCCCCAAAGAGGAGTCTTCATCCATATCTGCCTGCTCGGAACAGTGCCTGGCTCACGCTCCTGCCCTAACCCCTATCCAGACACGGTTGCAGAGTGCTGGCTGGCACAGGCCAAGCCACGCAATGGAGTGTGCTGACAGCTAAACACCACAGGTCACCACATGCCACTGCCCCTGGCCCTGCCCAGGTTACTAACACAGACACAGGCTGGGACTTCTGCTAGGATATTACCCTAAGTCATGCTTACCTTTCCATAAGCAACTTCCAGTTGCATAGTAAGAAAGGCAGCAAGTGAGACCCAAAAAAGGCATGAGGAATGAAGACACACATACGTTTCATGTGCACAGGGACATAAAGGAGCTGTACCAGGTGAGACCACAGACCGGTCACACCTCCAATGGCACAGACTTAAGAAAAAGTATGAGACCAGAGTAAGTGTGCAGTGGTACCTCCCCAGTACAGTCTCCTGCAGCACTTTGTGACTCAGGGAATTCCTGAGCTGAAAGTGGTATCTTGGTATTGAATAGCCCTCTGAGGATTCTTCTTGAAAGAAAACGAACGTCTATTTAAATGCTACATAATTAAAAAGTCAGTGAAAATAGGCTTTAGCAATTTGAATTATAAACAAGGAGCAAACCTATTCACTCAGAAAATGCATTTTACATCAAAAGAACATCAAAAAAGGATGAAGAAGAGTAGTGTCATTAGAAGACAGCATCAAGCTGAAAGCTACAGTCTAAGAGCAAAATGGCGATGACATCGTCACAGAAGGCTTTTGCTTGGGCTCAGTGCACACAAAACAAAACAAAAACAAATTTCATAGCATATTCAAGGCAGGACCTGCTGTGACAGAAATCAAAGTAAATGGCTAATAACTCAGCAGCAAAACATAGGATCCTTCCTAGTTTGCAAACAACAGTTTTTATAGCAAAGGTTTTTCCTGACTTTTTTGGTATGTCCCTTTAAGGTTTTGAAAAACCCATAGCAGCTGCATCTTTTGGTCCTGATGGGTATTTTTGAGCTACTTGCTAAATCCATATTAGGAGCGGAGGCAGCCGTGGCAGTATGAAGAACTGTTCCATTCCTGAGTGGGAAATTCCATGAGATAAAGCATTCTTGCATTTTGTCCAGCAGAAATACCATATTTCCACTGAAAATGCCATACTAATAAGCTCACGAGTGATTTTTCTTTTAACATAAATAAGACAGAAAAAAATCTGAGGCTCTCTTTCTCCCTTTTTTTCTTCCCCTCTTTCTTTCTCTTTCTCTTCAAAGTGGGAGCAAGCTGGTCAAAACAAAAATCTAAATATATTCCCCCCACCCCCACCCCCTAATAATAAAGAAATGGATATTCTCTTACTTTTGCCTTGTTGTATCAAAAGCACACCAAGGGAAAACCATCCTGTTTTCCAAAACCTGTTGGCCACAGACATGAAAGACTCCCTAGAAACACACCTAGCACAGAAAGGTTTGTGCTTGCTCTATGCTAACTCACAGCTCAGGCATAGCCACGCAGGTTTTAACATCCATGATTTGAATCCTCCGAGACTTCTCCTCATCTCCATGCACTTTGTAAACATGACACAAAAGCATTCCAATATTTTTATTTGGTAAATTAGGGAAAGCCTACAGAAATTCATTTGGAGCAGGTGACAGAGCAATTCTGACTAGGACAGAAATCAAGAAGAATGCAAAATCTTCAGCCAAACTTGCGAAGGCAGTATAAGGTGCTGCAATGCAGAATTCCCACATTCTATATATCATCATCTGATATATATTAGAGGAATGCAGGTTACATCATTTGATTCTGTTCTGCCAAAAATTTCCTCATCTGCAAAACGGTGACAGCAGTACTGCCAACCTCACAGGGATCCTGTGAGGACAATGAACTGCTTTGCAGTGTTCCTACACTGGGCAAATATTAGACGAAGGACAGAGTAGCCCATCACCACCCTATGGCCTCCTCGTATGTCAGAGAGGCATACAGAGCTCTCAGCATGCAAAGCAGCTCTATTCATTCTCACTTGTAAATACTGTTGTGATGGATTATCAGCTACTCAAAAGAGCAAAACACAAGCCCAAGGTTTTGCCAGCAAAAGCTGTGAGCAAAAGCAGTTGGGATCTAGCTGTGATCACTAGATACCAGCCAGGGCAACACAAGAAACACAATATCCAAAGACACACAGGAGTAGGACGGGATCAATTTATCAGCCAACAAACTCGACATAATTACCACTAGCTATAAACATACTGATTGCAGTACTATTTAAACATAATAAATTAGATTTCCTTTCACCAGGAGGAACAATCTTTGCCCTGGTGCTCTACTGTAGATTGACAGGAAGGTAGGGAACCATGCATGCCACTGGGGAAAGATCTGTGATCATTTTACCTAAACCAGCACTGGTCTGGCTTCCTCAGGTCACTAACCACCTTCAGATCAGAACACAACCACTAAACTTATGCAAGACATAAAAATACACTGTTTACAGTTATATGTGTAAGATCAAATTAAATAGGGAAAGGGGAGAAGGGTAACGTAGGACAAATGAATCTAATAAAAGCATATCAGAATACATTTGGGTTGCAAAGCGTTTAAGAAAAAAATTGGGGGGGGGGGGGGGGGGGGAAGTGTAAAATGACCCTTCAAATTAACCAGTAACTCTATCAAGTCACCCATACAGCAAGGGCTCAATGTTCAATACTAGCTTTATAGGGAAGGGAAGTATTTTCGTGATATGGAAACTATCATGAGGGTAGCAGGTGACACAAGCCCCTCAAAAACACTGCATTTTCAAAGCAGTTCCAAACATGCTCTCAGAAGGAACAGTTTTATATGACATTGTCCCCAAGGCTCTCACACCCTGTTAGCAATCTCCATGTCTTGGAACATATATGGAAAAAAACAGAGGCATCTCTACAAGGTAACCCTGGAAACAGGCTAATATACAGCAGGGGCAGATTTACAGGAAGACACCATGAGGTTCCCCATTTCTTTTCCCCTCAGCCTATGTTGTGGCAGGAGGAAAGGCAGACATCATAAATACGGGAATCCCCCAAAAAACTAAGAAAGGTTTTTCTGAAAATACCGTGTGTACAAGATTATATCCTACTCCTTTCCCCTCTGGTGGTTACAGTCCAGATTACATAGGCATGCCTTATCACTGAAGACAGACAATTAAATATGGGAACGGCTGTCAAGCAAATGGTCTGCGTTCTTGTGAAACCATTTCACCATTCTTCCACAAACAGGAAAATATTTAGCAAGAGGTGTGCAAACTGGGCACAGATGTAACAGTGCGATTGAAAGGTGGGTGTCATCTGCTGAAAGCAGATCTAGACAGAAAGATTCAGCATGAAAAACATTTCCTTTGTCCTCCAAACTTAGAATTTTCTTCCTCTGGTCTGAAAATATTTGTTACATTTATTCTGAAATTTTGAGTATTTTCTGTTCACACTTCCAACAACGAACTGTCAGCTGCAGTCCCATATTTACAGTAGTTCTCAGAAAAACCTACTGACCACAGCAAAATATTCCTCTGCTTGCTCACAGAGACCAAAGCATTTGAGCCATTGGAAAATACAGCAGAGAATAAAACATTCAGACATTAAAACCCACTTACCCATTTAGTTTCTCTCTAACAGCCCTTCAGAGCTTCAGTTCAGTGACATGAGAAACTCCCAAACCTGGTCAGTCTGAACAGAAAGTACTTTCCAGCAGCCTTGATGTGTTCTGGTGAGATTCTGCATTACTCCAGAAGCTCCAGGGATATATGCTGTAGTAATATATGGGTTGAAATTTGTCTTTACATTTTTGTACCGCTAAAATCCTGCATAATCCTCATTTTGAAGACTTAAGTGAGACTTAAGCAGCACATAGCCTCATACCAGGTCTTCTTTGTGTTGGCACAAATTTCACCCAGGCAAGACAATATTTGCTCAGGTGCAGTACCTTGGGTGAGAGTTAATCCCTTTCATTTCTGACACAATAGTTATTATGTACAATAACTAATAAAAGCCACTCTTGAGATCGACAACCTACACATTTTCAATTTCCTCTCATGTACTCTAGCCTTTCATAAGCTCCTTTGATCCTGTATAGGTGTCAATCTTTGCATGCATATAGGTCACAAGAAAGTTCATCTCATGTTAATAGCCTGGTCACCTTCAGATGCATTGATTTGAAGCTATTTCCATTTCCAAATTTCAATTTATCATCTTTTTTTCAGTCACTGCATTATTCTTAAAGACACCAGGCTACAGGAACTGTGATTTTTCTTGGTCTCTGTATTAAAGAGGAAAAAGTCAAGTCAAATATGAAAGCTTCCTTCTTGCCTGGCCAGTTGGAGACACGTGCACATCATACCCTTCCCTGTCAAGGGAAAGGTGGGCCACCTGAAGCAGGGTTTACTGGGGCTCCTAACCCAGGAGCAATACTCCTAAGAGTGACTGGACAGAAATCACACAAAACGCAGAATCGAATCACACAGGCTCGGGATGCCTTGTGAAATCTGCACTGAGGACTCTGAATTTAGGGAAAGGCAGGGGGCTGCCTGACACAGGCACCCCTAGAAGAGCTCTGATGAAGGTCCTCCTGCCCTGGGTTTCTGCACGGAGCATGACTGTCTCGTCTTCTCCCTCCAGCCCCCAGAGGCTCAGCACAGCCCTTCGCAAGCGCACAAGCTGGACCCTGCCGCAGCCTGGACTCCCCCTCCCGAAGTAAGATGTCCTGCACAGTTTTTCCCCTTTTTCCACAAACCACCAGCACCAGATCAACACACTGAAAGTCCTGTCTTCTTTCCTGTTTCAAACAGGACCAGATGCTGCCAGCGACAGAGTGCAAGGCAAGACGGACTGGACTTAATCTTTTCTGGGAAGGCAAACCTTATAGAAATGTTTGTTTTCACTCTGCTGTTCAACATTCCAGCTAGTGGGAAGCTTCAGGAACTTGTTCCAATGGCTTGTTTCTCCTGCTCCCCTCCCATGGCAAATTGAAATCAATATTTTTAGATTCTTGTCATTCCCTTAAAGACTCTCTCTCTCCGCCCCCCCCTCCTTTCTGAGGTCACACAAACTTTGCTTTGGACTCCAAACTATTAATTTTTCACATTACTCATTTTAGGTGTCTGAAAAGCTTCTTACTCATCAGCCTGTGGAAGGAAGTGTTCCTTTTTGATATTTTTTTTCTTTTTTAAGACAAATAAGAGATACATGTCTCAGCAACAGAAACGAAGTCTCCTCCATGCCATCACAACAAGGTGGCTCCCAGCCTGATTTGCAGTGTGTATGTGTCCGTCCCACTTGGTACACACTTGCTGGCTTTGCTTCACACTCACTCAGAACCGTTTATTTCTGTAGACACAGCAAAAAAACTGTGCCAATTAAGGAAATCCAAGATGCCTTTTCATCCAGGTAAAGTCACTGCAAGGAATCACAGTGAAGTTGAACTCATTTCTCAGAGGCCACCAAGCACCATGCTGCACGTTAACGACTTTTGGTAGCCACAAGCTTAAACTACACTCTTAGCTAGACCTTAAAAGCTGCAGGGCCCAGCGTCGGCCTCCAGAGCTCAGCAAGGACTCCTGTCAGCAATGCCTGGAAAAGAGATGAGCGTGTAACACAGGAAGTGGCTTGTGAAGCAAGAAGCAGCCTTCCTCATTTACCAAAAGTTCCCTTTTCTGTTCAGCTCCTCTCCCAGACACATTTGGACCAGCAGAGGAATATATACCGGTGCAGCCCTACCTGTCAGCGGGGAAGAATGTTTGTACATCTGATCCCTCTGCCTCTCTACCAGAGCTTTGCTCTTGGATCTCCTCAGGCTCCTGATAACCTCCTGATGTTACCGCAGCTGTTTGTTTAACATAAACCCATAAAATTCTTGAGGTTGCCACATCGCCCTTTTCTCCTGTCCACACCCAGGACCTCCTCATCTTCTGACACACAGTAAACAATTCCCTGCAGGGTCCACATGTATTGTGATAACTAATAAGCCCATTAAAACTTCAGCTCTGACGCACACTATACAGCAAGCTTCAGTGCACTGCTGTCAGGTAAGACTTTGCTGATACATTCAGACTTTACCAATAAAATAATATTTGTGTTCTCACAACGATCTAGTTTCCCAGAATTCCATAGCAAGAGCTACAAAGTCTTTTTAAGAAGGGGGGGGGGGGGGGGGGGGGGGAGAGAATGAAAAAAAGAGAAAAAAGGTAAAATATTTTTCCCCATACAGAATTCAGCAAGTCTAAGCTTATGTAGACAGCGTGGAAAGCATTTTGCAAAGGCAAAAAGCAGATGTTGTCACAAAGCCAGTTTTGTCCTCACCTATATAATTCCTCTGGTTCAGAACAAATCAGATGCAAGTAGCACCATAATCAAGTATTTCTGGTTTGGCCCCTGGGTAGACAGAATACAGCTGAAATCCAGATGATCCACATTTTTTACATCAGGTAAGCCAGGATCACATACAGGGCAAAACAAAGCAATTTGCAAATGCCCCTATCTAGAATTCAGGTTTGAAAGATATGCTGAGCCGCTTGTGCTTGTTTGGAGACACTCTTAAGTGTCAGTCAGCAAGAAGATCTTTACTTGCTGCATTGCTTCATGCCTACCTGGAACATCCTGTGCAATTGTTTCTACAGCTGGATAGAGCATTCAGGATGTCTGTCTGAGATACAAGCCCTAGTTCCCCTCCCCTGCGGACACTCAAGAATACATTCTGTGACAGACTGTATTATGCGCAGTTTCTTCATTCTGTTTTCTCTCAAGCTGAGACTACCTTTTTGATAAATACATACGTCTACATTTACACAAATGTATAGACACACAGCCAAAAGAGAGAGAATTGAGCCAATCTGTATTAACAACCTTTGTGTTAATAAATCAAATATCTGAAAGCATTTCTTTGTACATACCTTTCTGTAAGTCCACAGCCTATTTCCCAATCAAAGACAACATGTTGCCCATGCAACAGCAATAAAGCTGTCATACCGCCTTCGGCTGTAACTTGCAATCTGTCTGTATCCAATACTTCACTGAAAAAGAAAAGGTGCAGGCCCTAAATCTGGATGAATTGACTGGCAAAGGGCTGCGCTACCTAAAGTTCAGCTCACTTTTTTCTTGGCAAAAGCATTTAAATCCTCTAATGTAGATTTATGTCATTTTGTCTGGGTGTCTTCCCCACAGAGGCTTCAGAAATTAATCATGCTTCCTCCACAATCATGGAAACATCCCTGAGTTACCATGAAATTACTTGCAAATTTTTTTTGCCTCATTTTTTCCACCCCTTCCCTCTCCCCCGAATACCTGTCTCAGCTGAAAATATCACGTATTATGTTTTATTCTTATGGAGAATTTTATCTGTGATAGTTAGCAAGGTTCTGCAA
The DNA here is from genome assembly GCF_017639655.2 of Falco naumanni. Taxonomy (NCBI): domain Eukaryota; kingdom Metazoa; phylum Chordata; class Aves; order Falconiformes; family Falconidae; genus Falco; species Falco naumanni. The sequence goes on from NC_054059.1 coordinate 27,527,212, forward strand.
ATGATTGTTAATGTAACATCTTCAACATTTCTTAAATTGTTTTACAGACTTTGTTGCTGTTTGGTCAGATTCACAAACACCTGTAAATTCAGTATCTTTAGAGATATTTTCCTATTTCACAATTTCAAAAAGTTCCAGACTTGTGATTCATTTTTTGCTATGTTTCATGTTTCATTAGAAGATGCAAAACACCCTGACAAACAGGAACTGAAAAAGAAAATATTGGAACAGGGAGCTGTGTTTGTAAAGATGTCAGTTTAATATGTGCAAAATGAAAGATATTTTATAAAACCTATTAATAAAAAATATTCCCAAGCTAAACCAAAGTCAACTGCAGTATTTCTGCTCTACTTTAAACAATATTGGTTTCATAACTAATTATCTCACAATTACTAATATTTTTCCTTGATGAACTCTGTGCTGCATCATCCTAATGAAAGTGCTGCAAGGTAATACAGCAGTTACATGACAATGCAAATAGGACCCATTCAATTTGCACAAAAAAAGGTTGCAAGGAGCAATTAGCACTTCATTAATATGATATAAAATGCTAATTTGCCATATATCCCAAGTGACTCAAAACTCTTTTCCATCCATATGCGCAAATAATAGTTAATATGATGCAGTGTATGTGAACCAGGTTCATGGTGCATTAGCTGGAATCCCTGTGTCAGTTTTTAGTATAATAGCTATTAGTTAATATGAACAGTAGCTCATATTTAACCTATGACAGCGGTGTTAAATGATAAAAGGATCTGTTGGCAGCAATATCTCATAATTCCACCCCTGTAAAGTTCTCCCTTCCTTGCTATCCAGGATGAAGTATTGGAAACTGACTTCTAATCTAATTTATAAAGCAGATTGAAATGAAGTGCTGGTAGCACTCAGCTCGGCTGCTCAGCATTTTGAGAGACAAGATCATTCCTGGTGAATTGCACAGCTCAGGCATTCAAGCACTCACTGGCAGCTTCTAATGATCAAAGTATTTGACTTAAATAATTGATTTATTTATACCAGTAAAGAAGCTCCAGGGGGTTGTGAATATTATGAGATATAATCACACCACTAGGGAATTAGAGACACTCAGATGTGCCTTGTGCCTGCTAATGCCCTGCGGGTGTGATTAGGATATCACACATCAAAGGAATTTGCTCTAAAATTGTTCATATAATAAATTAATAAAAATAATGTATTTAAATAATTCCACTGATTTAACAGGACAGATCTGATGCACGATGCAGTATGCGGAGAACTACAATGAAGTGTGTTGATCTAGGACAGTACAGAAGCCTTGACCAGCTTCAGTTAATGCCCAAGTATTATGCCCAGATCCCTTATGAGGTATTAGCATTGTCTCAAAGCTTACTGTCTGTGATGAGCATTCCCAGAGATTTTAGCCAACCTGCATTGTCTGAGATGGAGTAAAATGGTGCTCTCCTTCAACAAATCCTTTCAGGAAGAGAAATGTTGATTAGCAGTGACATACAAGGCGGTACAGCATGCTGGCACGGGCAGGCAAAGCAATGGCTGCAATACCTCATGGAGAACCCAGACTCTTCTGGCCAGACTGCTTAATCAGTTATTTTAACAGCTACCTTAATGGTTTATATGGCTTGACCATCGCAGACTACAAGTATTTTAGTCTTTAATGCACTCCTCACTCCAACATACAAAGACAATAGGGAAGTGTTCTTATTTCAACGGTACTGACAGTCTGCAGACCAGGGGATTAAACCTGAACTGACTTTTTGCAGTATTCTTCTATTCCAGAAATATACCAGCTTTTCCACAAGTATATTACATCAACAGGCAATTAACATCATGTTATCTTTAACCTAGCATGGTGCAAAGGAAGTATATAGATATTCCACTTCCAGAAGTACAATCCTTTCCTATATCCCAGGACCCACAGGGAACCATTTATCACAGTAACAGGAAAAAAAAAGGCATCCTTTTAGAGAGGAGGTGTGCATAACCTTTGTAGATCCTTTCAGAGCCATAGAAAGGCATGAAGATGGAAAGCAATATTTGGGGGCAACTTGTGCCTTGGAGAAACTAGTACTCCAGGTGCAAACTATGATTGCTGTCCTTGGGTTGCAGAAAGAATGAGTGAGTAAGACTCTTTGAACCCATGTCCCAACTCCCCCAGGGTCAGGCCTTGTCTTTCTTATATTGATTTAGTGCCCTCCTAAGATGTTGCAAAAGAACTCCAGAACTGCAAGGCTGAAGCAAGTCACACAAGTTCTAAGTAAAGAAATCAACAGCAATTACAAATTCCTGCAAAAGTACCATCTCTATCACTGAAATTAGAAAGAGGGAGGCTTGGAGGGATTTGTTCAGGCCTATGGGAAAAGCCTGAGACTGTGTTCAACTTGTCCACTTTTAAGCTTCATTCCCGTCCTTGCATACCTGTTCTGGTTTTGGAGCATGCATTGTGCATGCTGGCTGGGCCCATTATCGACTTAAGCCACAGAATGAGGTACCTGGGGACATACCACAAGTCAGATGTCCGCCATATCAGACACGTTTTTATTACAAGGGTCAGATCTGAAATCAGCTTCAAATGCACACAAAACTCAGTCTCTCTTAATTAACGAGTTCAAAAGAAACTTTCCTGTCTTGAAATTTCAGGATTTAAACTGAGCCTGGAGTCAGCAGTCCACTACCAATTAGCCTGACAGTGCTACATGTAGCATGCTGTGTTGAAAACAAATGTGTGCTTCTTTTTACGTTTATAAGCTCTTTACCTTTCTTTACCTCATTTTTCCAACATGCACATAATAAATACAGTCTGTCCTACAGCTGCAGTTTCACTGGAGTACACAGAGGACTTTTTTCTCCCCAGCACTAGAGGATACAGCACTGTCCACTCGATGGAATGTGGCGGAGGCTCTGTGAGGGTGCAGCCCCCACATTTAGGCAGGGCTGAATCTGCCCATATGCTTTTATAACATGATGTGTATTTGCTTTGTACTACTTATGTCTCTCTTCTGCCTCAGTTCTCACTTTCCAATTTACCCCTGTAGAATCTAATTAAATACAATTACCATAAGGAAACATAAAAACTCAGAAATAATCTTCATATCTAGGCCCACCTCTAAAAAAGAAGTACAAAAAGAAGATCCCTGACATATCTGTCATCATTAGACACAGAGTCATGTCACCAACTCTGACCCCAATTTCAAATTCTTCCTGTTTTCCGTGACTGCCAACTTGAGCTTCAACAGCTACCTGATCTGAGGGAGTCCTGTGCTGACTAGGATATTTCAGATGTGATCCCGGGTTAGATTATGACACGGTTCAATATTTCTGATCCTAAAGATATCCCAATATGCATCCTACAGCACAGCTGCCTGTCAGTAAAAACTGCAAATACCAGCAGTCTACCCTTGAAGCGCACTGTCAAGTCTGCAAGCAGCCAGTGAAGATCAAAGTTTATTAACATCAGCTCTCAGAACTGAGGGTTTGGGGTTTTTTAAACAGTGTCTGTTTATTACCTGTATCAGCCATGACCTGTGTGTTGCTTTCAAGGATAGCAACACCTTGAGCAAACCAACTACTTAGGACCCCAGTGAAATGATTCACCAAGAGAGAGCTCACACCAGAAAGCAGCCCCTGAACATCACAGCAGTGAAAATACCTATTCTTGATTGGAGACAAAAATTGAATGTCAAGGAATATAACACTATTAAAAGCTGAAGCTTTTCAATATGCTAGAATTTTCCACACTTATTTATAACTGCAAATATTATTTATATCTATACATGAAGGTCTATGAGGGAATATAAAATTCTCTCTGCATACAACAATGCCCTTTGTTTGAGCTGAAGTGGGAGGTGGATAGTATTTCTCAAAACCAAACCTCAGCAATATGGAGGGGCCTGGCATCTACCGTTAACGTAACAGCAGCACGCTGACTGGCAAGCCGTGGCTGAGCTCAGAGGCAGCAACATAACTGCATGCCAATACAGGCGTATGAATCACAGGACAAAGGTGACTAAACAGGAGCTTTCATGAGCAGGACCTGGCCTTGAAGGCTCGGTTGTAGCGAATCAAGGATGGTAGTAGCTAACACATGGCTCTGATGAGCCAGACCACAGCCAATAGCCTGGGAGCCTGGAGGAATATCAAGACGGGGTGGTAGTGGCTCACCTTCCCAGGGATACATGTGTCATATTTGCACAAGCTGAGTCTCTGACTTGCCTCCATCCTCATCCTCCATTGCAGGAATTCAGTCTGAAGGTAACAGAGACATGAATCATCATGCCAAATAAATAACACCCAAGTGGAAAATGCAAAGTTAAAAAATATCTAGAGTTGTGAAAGAAATATTTCAGGGCATAAGGAACCAACAATAGACTGAGCAAGGGCATGGGCTTTGTAGATGAAAAGCAGGGGGCAGCTGTCCTCCGATGAGTGGCTTTCCCTTCTGCAGAAAGCCACCTTTCCTTACAGCCTCTCTCACTGCCTGAATTCAGTTAGAAGCTGCTCTCCTTCATCCCTGTGGTTCTGTCCCAGGCATTGTGAAATCTTAGTGCTGGCGGTGTTTGCAGCTGTAGGAAGTCAGATATAAGCCCTAGCGCCACCAGTACACTCCTGGCCATGAAGCCTGGCAGCCCTATCACCAGCTAGGGCCTTCAGCACACAAAAAAACCCAGTTAAATAAACCACAGACCTGGTGATCAGTGACAGACCTCCATGCTCATTCTGTCAGGAAATTAAATTCCCTCCTTTTGAGCCAGCTGTTTAAGTGCCGCTCTTCTCCGAAAAATACCTGATGTAACATGGCATCCTCTGCCTGAACCAGCCAAGCTCCTCAGCAAAAGTTTCAAATCTGGGACTTAAGTTAGATAACTGAACACACACTTACTCCCCTGCAAAAGAGAAAAGGCTTTTTAGGGGCATTGGCCACTCAGCAGCTCTGAAAGATGATCAGTATGGGAGATGCAAGTGCCAATGCAAGGCACTGCAGCTCAAAAGCGTCACTCTGGGTACCGATCTCCTGCTCTGGCCGCTTCCTAGTCATGGAGGGAGACACCCTACCTCGTGTCGCTGCCTGTTCTATATTCCTCCTCTCCACTTTGTGGGCCAGTTAGGCCTTCATTCTGAGTAGAGGTTCTGCAAACTGAATGAATAAAATGTCAACTACGGAGCCAAATCCAGTCCTTGATGTATGCTTGTAAAGGTATAGACAAAACCATCCAGGGAGAAACCAAATGACACATTTCCAGATGAGGTACAAAGAACGTTACTTATCTTTTCAGGGCTTTATACTGCTTCTGATAAAATCAGTAGGAAATTTGTCTTTGGTTCCAAAGGGAGTAGAAAGCTGCACTATGTATTTTAAACAGAGTTTGTAAGGTGTTGTGGTTTGGATTTTTGTTTGTTTTTTTTTTAAGTCTTGCCATTTTCAATAAACTTACAGAATGAGAAAATCTTCTTTGCAACCAATGAAAAGACAACAAATGCAGAACTCATTACTCCTTAGCAGCCTTTGTACGTCACAGCAGCACTGTTTTGATGAGGAACTGCAATGATTTCTAGTAAAATGTTTAAATCTAACTCCTCGTTACTCGAAGTTCCCCACCCCCCTGCCAGCCTGACAGCCTTGGAGCCTGTGAAAGGAGGAATGTAATGAGTATACATTAATGTTATATACTTTCCACAGTTCTTGTTCTGGTGTGACCACATTTATGTATGGAGTAGCTTGAATGTAATCCATCACGATTATACACAGCATTGGCTTCAACATTTCTGCAGGTAGCACCGTCTCCAGACTCTCTTAGCTGTGGCGGTATGAAAGGAACTGAGATGTGGTGACACAATGTTCATTTGTTTTGGTGGCAAGACTCAATTAAAACAACATAACGGGGTTTAAAAAAAAATACTAATCTGTGAAAAAATGTGAAAGTGAGTTAAGTAAAACCTTCAAATATTCCCTTGTTCAGGACAAGCTGTGTGGGCTGACAGCTTCTCCCAGCGGAGTGAGAGGTCTTAGAAAAAGCCCTGCTACGAAAGGGCTGGCTGTTAAGGCAAATCCCCACCAGTCAGAGCCCCGAGGAGGGTGAAGCCCAGCTATTGATGCCCAAACACAGAGAAGACATTGTAAAGGAAATATGGGGGATGAGAGTGGCAGCAGAGGAAACAAAATAGGGACTGGCTCCCACACAGGGGGACAACAAACCTGTGAAAATAAGAAACTGTGTTTTCACTTGACAGATTTTTAAGGAAGAAAGACAAGTCCCATGGCCTTCAAAATGCCACCTGGGCTGTTAGGGAACTCCATACTACCATGGCTTGAGGTATGGTGGGAGTCAAGAAGGCAGATTATTAAAAGTAAAAGAAAAATACAAGGAGGCTTCTTTGCAACTAAAAATCATTTCAGTTGCTGCTTTCTTCAGTGGGGCCAAAAAAAAAAAAAAAAAAAAAAGGTGTTGTCAAGTATTGCCGAATCCCCACTTTCACCCCAAGTCCTGCAATAGCCAGTGTTGTTCCCAGAACACCGGGATCCTTGAGCCTTGTCACCAGAGAGCTCTCATTTTTCAAAAAGGATTGCAGTCCAACCAAGTCATGTTTTAAAGCCTTTTCTTTTTACTCACAAGCTATAATCATGAATGTAATGCAAACTATTAGAAATAAAGTAATTTCAGACAGTCTCAATTGGGAGCGGATGAGAAAAAGGAGGAAGAGCCATGTAAGGAACTTTGAGTCTCTGGAGCTGAGAGTAGCTTCACAGAGCTGGGATTGCTGAAGGGAAGAAAAGCTTTCTTGTTGCTGTTATACACTGTCCAGAGCCATAAACGGATCGTAACTGAAGGCAATAATAATTTACGTTCAGAGAGTGCTTTTCGTGGAAGAACTTACAGGTAATTTTACATATCTGCAGTTCCCACATGTCACTACACCTCTCCATATAGCTGTTTCATGGCATACCATACAGAAGCCCTGAAAGCCAAAATGTCATGCCCCAGGACACAGTCCAGGCAGCCTACAGGACCATAAAAGCCCTCCTCCCAGACCCCACGTCTCACCAAAAGTCCCTAACATATCTGTGCAGGCAATGCTGGTAAATGGTATGACCATAATGACTGAAGAGAAAAGAAAACATTGAAGAAGGATTCAACCTAAAGACAAGGAGTTTTCTTATTTAATACTGCAGTGTTGTACCTCCAAGTCTCTCATACTGCTCCTAAGTTCTTCTAATACATGAGCTGTTAGAGAACAAATTGCTGGAGGCCTGCACATGAAATAATATGTCCCACGTGTTAGGTTGGATTTACTTCCCCAAAACTTTACTCCCTCAGAACCTTTTTCCATAAAATAAATCCACTAAGGGAGAAGAATCTATTTACAACCTCTATTCTTCACAGTGAATTACCTAAGATGAAGGTTGTTCCCACAAAGTAAGCAGGGTATTCAGCTGTGGAAGTTTAATTATAAGACAACTGTACAGTTCCTGGAGTCCTCGAAGAGAAGATGTGCCCAGCAAGACCCAGGACAGCCCATTAGCAACCTTGTTTTCTCATGACATGAACTTTCTTGCATACCCCAGAGCAGTTTCCATTAAAAGCAGTGTTGCATTTGTTTAAATTTGCATTAAGAACAGTAATGGTTTGTTTCTTAGAAGGCAACATCATCCCAGCAATTACTTTACTATACTAGCATCTCTGCTTTCATTTTTTTTTAAAAAAAAAGGAGCTGTCTCTGGTGTGTGTGGAGAGCTGCAGAAACTACGTGGAGCTTGCAACAATCTACCAAAGAGGCTGAAGGCAGCTCACAGCCCTAAGACAATGCCAGCAGGGCACTCATGGGGAGGTGAAAACAGGACAGCCCCATGGTCTTACAGTATCCCAGACAGCCCTGCCCTGACCCTCTGGTGTCCTCTAGAGGGTCTGAAAGAGGTATGAGTGCCCAATGAGCATTGCTCCTCACCATTCCCATTTTCTAGAGCTCTTGTCTGGGCCCAGTAACAATGATGTTCAGCTCTCTGTGCACTGTTAAGCAGAGTAGAACGTTAAGTTTTGCATCTATAATGCCTAATACAGCTCACCTCCAAAAGCTCCCACCCCTTCCACTAAGCTGCACGGCTCTAAGTGCCCCAAACACGACATCCCTCTCACACGTACAACAGCCTCTATCTTAAGACACCAAGACAAAGCTGATAAAGGGATGTAGCATGTGTTACTTTAACATATTCAAAGCTTCTTTTGGATCGCCATCTCCTGTGTTAGCACTTCTGCACTCAGGAACTGACAGCAACAAACAGTGTACAATGCAGTTGAGGTGAGGCTAGGCAGGCCACTGCATTATGAAAATTATTCATTTGCAATCTGGGGTTGCTTATGAACTCCAGCCACAGGCCCCACAGCACCGTAGGCACTCTGTGAACTCTAATAAGTGGGGCAGAACAGATCATTAGCTACTGGACTTACGACAGATTATTTCTTGTAGAGGCAGCATATATTTGTGCCAAAAATGGGTGTGCTGCTTTTGAACAAATCAGACAGAGAGAGACAGCAGTGTTTCTGTTTGCAAAGGCTTCACACAACAAATTAACACTATTTCCAAATAACTACCCTAGCTGACTACACAGCAGCAAGTACCTCTGTTGATGCTGATGCAAAGAAAAGTGTGTTAACATAGGAAGAGTTTGGGAATCCCAGGCTCTCTTTTCTCAGGTCCTAGTTGTTACTTTATTACTATTACCATCTCAAAATCCCAGAGAAAGAGCTAGGGATTTAAAACAGATAATCAACATTATAGCAACATTTGTGGAACCTGGATGTAAGGAGAAAAGTTTTAAGAGGGAAGATTTTGGAAGGGTGACTTGAAAGTTGGTCTGTATGCATTGCTAGAATGCTGAATGCTTCTCCAAGAAAGTTTCAGTTTTTACAAGCGTGGCATCCTTTTCACATTAGCACATGTTATGTGAAACATCACCCTGCTCTCCCAAAAAAGCAGCTCTAATGAGTTTCATGGTAGATGTCCTGCTGATCAAACATGGGTTTATGAGCAATACAAAGAATCAATAGGATGCTTGCACTGCACGCATCAGCCCAAGTACAAGCACACTGCAGAATGCCTGCCTTCTGCCCACACAAGCTCTATTTGCTGGCTAATGAACAAGGGGACACAAATACAATCATACCACAGCACATGAATAAGTTCAGCTGAAGTAGTAACATACAGCTGAAACTGTCCAACAAAATATTTCAAAATGCAATAGTCTGGATACGACTTTCTGTTGGAAAAAAGGAAGCTAAACCAGTGGTACACGGAACACAAAGGTTTAGCCTCTTTCCTTCAGTGGACATATGAGAGGGGGAAGGAAAGAAACAAAAAGCTAACATGCTTTCCACCCTCTCCCTTCTGCCACTAAACATGCATAAGCCATCAGTAAGCTTGAGCTACACCCGAGTGCATCATCTTGACACAGGGACACACATCAGTTTTATATGCAACATTGAATCCCTACACGGGAATATTAATACTTATCCTCCATACTTTAAGGCTCCTGTAACAGGGCACAGGAGTCAGGCAAAACAACACAGCTCATGAGGAGATACCAACCGCTCGTGTAACTGGAACTCCAAAAGCAGGGAAGACAAATTTCTCTGGCAAGGTGGACCACATTGCTTCTTATAGAAGTATGAAAAGGCAGTCAGCATACTGTGATCCTCATTCCTAACATATGATCAGACATATTTTAGTCTTCTTTTCAAAACATCACTATTTTGCCACATGACAAGAAACATACACAATCAAAGAGAGAACCGGAATGGCAAAAAAATTGCCTTGGTGCATGACCAGAGCCCATCATGCAGCTGAGATCCTGATAACGTGACTACAGCAGAAGCACCCTGAGCACATGGCTATAAGTCCACGAGTCCTTATACCAGAGTCCCACATGCTGCCATCATACAAGGAAGGAGTTTTTCACATATGACAATTACACAAGAGGGAGTGCCCCATCAAAAAAAACCAGGCAGTCTGCAAATCACTTCCTGCCTACAGCTGCAGGGACTTTAGGGCAGCAAGAGGGTGGCCTCAAGCTGGATGAATTATGCAGCCCAGGTTGGATATGACTTGCAAGACCTTAAATTGGGCAAACCTACTGCAGAGGGACAGCAGAGAAGTACTGCATATATTGCATCATTTCTGAGCTTTCCCTACCCAAAGAAGCTCAGCAGGGTGAACCGCTGTGTTCCCAACAATCTTCCCCTACGATATCTGTTTCCCAGGTGGTAGGGACCAGACCTAGTTAAAATAATCAGGTCCCAGCTCATAACATCTTGCCCTCCTTTCTCCACTGGGCGCACCATTACACTGGTATGCATTGCTCAGCCTCTATCACACGTACAATTAAGTTCAGCTTCTAAAAGCTCTACCTGTAATTGGAGCCAGCTGCAACCTTCCTGACACATACTAATTGCCAGTAATGATTTAAGTGCAGTAAATTCACATGCTGCAATTGTTTTAAATAAAGGAATCTCTCGTAGCTTTTCCCTGAGAAAAATCTGTTAATCTTTGCTGCTGACTTATCAAATCCTCCAGTCACCTGTTTGCCATCATTTTCATGAGCTGATAACCTGTTTATTAGAGCCATAATATGCAGGTGGAAGAGTAAAGATCTCATTTGGTGGAGTATGAATTCTGTCTCATATATCTGTATGGAAAAGCTTGGTTTCACCATTCAGCTGTGCCTCAGAAAAGAATAAGTTCCAAAATAGTATCTTATTCTTTTCAAATGGAATATTAGTTCTTTTAAACTCAGTACATACCTTAAAATAACATTTGGATGAGCATGACAGGTTGTTTTTTGTTAAGCCCCAGATATTATCACTTCCTATGGTGAATCTATCCAGCCTTAGTTAATTTCAGCTTAATTGTATTCTCCTTTTAATTGTTTTTCATATATAAAAGCAAGTTCTACAAAATAATAAAATGTCATGCTGATTTTGTAAGGCTGGTTTAAGAGTTCTTCCCACAAACTATTTTAGTTTCCTGCAGAAGACCTGACCTGAGATACTGCAGACAACACATTTCTGGCAGAATGAACCCACTCTCTCTCTAGAAGTTTTGCTCTCCTTTCTGCTGAGTTTGGGGTTTATGGTTGGGGTTTGGGGGGTTTGAATTTTTTTTGGGGGGTGGGGTTTTACTTGTTTGACAGCATGCTAGTGAAATTACTACAGCTTTGAAATCAGTGCACAGTGTTTATCAGTCTATTTCTTCCACCAGTGAGTTACTCAGAGTGGACAATCACATGGCAAATGGATGTTCTGCTACAGCTGAGTTCACTGGCCCTTTGGCTGGTTTACATGTGTGATGTACTGAATGCCCTTAGCTCCTGAGCCAGTGTGTAATGAAACCCAGCCTTAAATGGTGTCTACCCCAGATATCTGCCATTTCCAGAAAGATATTCATAACCCTTGCCTCCCCTGTGAGATTACAGGAGAAAAAGAAAAAAAAAAAAAAATGTATGGTGGACCAGAATGTGAAGTGAGGATGCTCAACCAAATATCTTTAATTATATGAAAGAGAAGAGAAATAAGCACCAAAAGTACTGACAAGCCACTCAAGGAATCAAGGCAGATCTTTCATGCGAAAATGCAAGCCTGAATAAAAAAAAAATTAAAAAAAAAAATCTATAAGAATGAAAAGAAACTGTAAACAAGAAGGCAAGTGAAAACCTAAATTATGTTTGGGACAGCCAAAATTTCCAACTACAAGTGGAATTTCATATGAGTTAGGACTCCTTGACTTGGCTTCTGAGAATGTAAAGTAGGGGCCTAATTCTAGGACAGTATGTGGTTTACTATAAAACAAATCTAGCATATAATAATTTCCTTCCACAATTCCCATGACTTGTGGCACAGACCCAAAACCTCTTCCATGATTCACATCCAAACCTCCCAGGAGAGATGTGATGGCCAAATTGTTAGTTTTAGTGCATGAGTAGTTTGGGTGAAATGACAAATGCTAACACTCAGTCATACTGTGGAGAAGAAATGACCACAGTTATGAGCGGACGGCAGAGCTGCACTGACAGTTTATTATTAGCATCTTGAATATGTGTAAAAAACGTTATGTTTTTTTAAGGTAAATAACATTTTCCTACCTAACTGGCCAGTCCTCAGGGACAATTTGTTAGTCATTCCACAGCACGGGCCAATTCCTCTTTTCCAGAGAGGAGAACAGAACGTCTCAGTAGATCCAATAGTCCAACAGGCTGATGTTCTGAGGTGCCTTACAACTCCTAAATTCTGCTTCTATGCCCAGTAATCTCCTGAATCTGCATTTTATACAAACTCTGAGCCAGTGCTGACCATGCCCAGACTAACACCTCCTGGAATAGCTTTCCCTACTGCTGAAAACCTTGCCAGAGTAAATAATGTACCAGTTTGCTGATGCAGCCTATTCCAGAACTCCTCCTAGCTTTAACCTTTCCAAATAGTCTCTGAATCTGAAAATACAGCTGATCTGCAGCTTCAACTAGTCAAATTATGCATTCCAAATTTCATGTTTGTTGTTAATTATCCCCTTTTTCTTCTTGTTTGCATATTAATCATGGATCAATCCATCAAATCACACAGAGAAACAAGTCTCAGCCACATGGTCTCTGCCCACTACTCATTGCTCCTGATGCAAGAATGATCACTTACGCCACATGTTATTTTCTTCTTCTCCCTGACTATGTGGCTGAAACTCTCGAACTGAGAATACTGACACCTTTAGCACGGCTTTGCGGGGGCGGGGGGGGGAAGGCATTTCTACTAAAATTTGTGAGCATTCTGGATTCAACAGTCTTTCTAAAAATACATCCTAGATATCCCAGTATTAGCAAACACACAAAAAATATTAGAGAATACAAAGAGGAAAAAGATGAAGAAAGAAATGGAAAAACCTTGCAACGTTTGACTGTAAAAGCTATCACTGGAGAGATCACTTTATGCAGTTAGCTCTATCTAACCACCTCACCTAAAACTTGTGGCAGTTAGAGATAATTCAACAGTGGAAAGCAGAAAGGCAGAGGTATGCCTCAGAGGACCAGCAACATCCTTTTTTTTTCTCTCAGAGCAGTTCCTACTTCACGTGTGGTGTCCCACACGCCCAGTGGACCACGAGCTCTAAGCAGGAGCAGCAAGCCAGTTATTCCTGTTTTTGAAGGGGAACTGAGGGCAGAGACAAGAGGAGGCGAGAATGGTGGTGACCACTAGAGAAGTAGAATTTGAAGAGCAAGATTTCCTGATTGAGGTTAGAAGAAAAGATGACTAAAGAAAGAACTATATCTCCTTGGATATTTTCCAACATATATCTGAACGGTACCGGTCTTATCAGATAGAGGCACTAAGAAATGAGGTGAGCCAGTGGACAGCCACATGAGCAAAGGAGGGCAGGGGACAGGCAACACAGAAAGGTCACACTACTGCAGAGTGGGGGAAAGCACATGGTGCTTACTTCCCAGGCAGCCCCTTTAAGCATGGAGAAAGGAGAGGAATGCCACAAAGCGGGCCACACCTGAAACCCTGGCTACTAAACATCCAAGGACAGAGTGGGAAGGGGTTACTTAGAGCCGTTACAAACCCAGCAGTGCTGACAGGACTAAGAGTTCAGTCTGGGCCAAGGCAAATTTGGAAGTGGCTCCATATGAACCTAGGCAGCCTCCTGCCTTCCTATCTGATGGGCTCTTAATGCAGTTCCCCCATCTCCCACATGTGACTAGAGAGTTGTAATGTTATGTTCTTACTTGCTATAGAATACCAGAGGTGTAATAGTAGTGGAAAGGCTGGAGAGAATTCAGGACAAGAACCAAGGATTTCAGAAAAATGCCTGGTTAATTGTCATTAATAACAAACATTTCGCAGAGTGGCAAGTTTCTCTATGCTATTTATCACATAAACTTCCCTTGAAAACAAACCGCTAGCCCCCTGAGGACTTTTCCAACAGTCACAGAAGATATCTAATGAGGCAATGTTTGAGAGACCTAATTATAAGAAAAAACAAACCTTGATAACCATCTTATCCCACATACAGCTCAAATATGACTCAGAGTTTATTTTAATAATCCTCACAGGTTAACACAGCACAGTTCAAGCAGCAATGCAGCTACTGAGAGATCATGAAGAGGAGCTGGGAAGTCACCCACAACAGGATGCCTGACCAAATGGAGGTGAAAGAACAGAGATGTGCTATGGAGGGCTGAAAATAGCAGCCTTGAGAAAGCAGAGCTTTGCATTGCAAACTAATATCATTATATCAATTTTGGCCACTTTGCTCTGATCACCTGTGTCAACAAGGCATTTCCTCTGTTCTGTACCTTGAGCCACATTGCTGCACCTGCCCTTGCAGGAGGAGTTATTGGATTAACCCAGCTTCCTCTTATCTGTGTTTACTCACCAAAAGTACTCTGAAGACAAAACTCCCTGAATCAGTCCCGGAGTCGCAGTTTCACTTATATGCAAAAAATCAGATGTAGCATTAAATATGCAGAGCTAAAAAGAAAAAAATAGAAAAAAAAATGACCTCATTGTGACTAACCACCACAAGCCAAGCTGGGTGAAGTCACTGGGGATTTTTCTTTCCAGCACGCCCACACCACTGGGACTCTTTCAGAGGGACAGACACCTGCAGTGCTGCTGGGCACAGGCAAACCTTTCTTCCCCACTTTCCCTGAACTGGGGGAAAAGAAAGTGGGTAACCAACTGAATAGACAAGGAAACAGGTTCAGACATGTTACTTTTGCTGCCTGTGCAGGGCCAACAGCAGAGAAAAAAAAAAAAAAAAAAAGAAAGAAACAGAGGAAAAAAAAAAGAAAAGTAAAAAATGGTGGAGTCATAAAGAATTCTGCTCAATAACACTACTGCTGGCTCTGCTCCAAACCCATGACCCTTACAACATGTCACTGTAGGACTGCTGGGCAAGCTGTTAGAGTCACTGAAGCAAGAGAGAGAAGTCCCCAGATTTCCTACTGTGTATAATTCTGTGTACCATGAGCTAACCATAAACCCCCTGAGATACTTCTTGGTTTTCATCTTAAAATGGGCCCCAAAAAAAAAAACAGAGGAAAAGAAAAAATAAAATTAAAAAAAAAAAAACCCTCACTCAACCTTTAGCTTTAAAGCAATTAAGTTCTTATGGCCAAAGATATCAGGCTTCAGCAAAGTTTTGTTACATAAAGCAGCTATTCAATAAAGAACCAGGAATAAAACCTCAGGGCTGACTGCCCAATTGCTGTGATGAAGCGAGAGTAGTTCCTAATGAGTCTTCCCACCAAACAATCAGCTTCTTCAAGGTGAGCAGAGATTTCAACTGAAGGATAAACAGGAAACTGTTAATGACAATCTTAAAAGGTTAGATAAGAAAACAGGTGCCAAAGTACCTTATATTTATCTACTTGGCTTTCACCTGCAGATACTTGTCACCACTTACTGCCTCCTCTGTGGACCTTTAATGACCCACCATATTGCTTACAGAAGCCTTCATGTAAGTAGTTTGTGTTCAAGAACTATAAACTTGTATCTACTTGTGAAAAAAAACTGAAAATGTTCTTAAAGGCAAAGGAAGCTGGCCATTTCTCTCACCTGTAAACATGATTTTGCCTCTGCTGAGGCCATTCTCTAATAATATAAGCCTGTAACACGTCAGAAAAAGTGATTTTTAATCTTAAACCCAGGAATCCAAAAGTTATTCACTCAATACCTCTGCTGAACCTTTAACATACTGATTTCTAAGGGGCAGAACTCCCTTCACAGCATCCTGAAGCTCAGGTGGCTCTGGTCATGGCATAAGGGCAAATTCAAAATTCATCGGAGATAAAGCATATGGATGTAGGTTTAAAGTTGCATCTTGCAGCTTTCCATGCTCTTGTGCCATTTCTGCTGACAGACAGTAAACCCCAGTCAAAACCCCCAAGTATGTCATACTGCACTTCCAAAAAGATATGCCACCATTTTCCAAAAGTGGCCAGGACAGTAGGGTATCAGCACACCAAAACATTTTCTCAGCCTATATTCCTAAATACTTACAGCAGTGTTTCTGAAGTCCCCTTCTTCTATCAAGTGGAAAATTTCTGAGATTCCAGAGGCCCACACGTGACTTGGCTAGAAAAATGCAAGGCCCAACCTTTTAGCACGCAGGCCACCCACATGAAGAGATCACTCACAGGACCTGGGATAAGAAGCCTGAACTCACAAACAAATCAAGAGTTTGATCTTGGGCAGGTTTATCAAAGCTTAGAGTCACAGCTAGGGAGTCAAACAGAGGTGATCAGAACACTCCAGTCCTTTGCCGCTAAAGCTTTGTGGTAGGAGAAGACAATGATCAGTATTGAAGAATAACTCAGTAACAGGAATGTAGAGTGGTGGCAGAGGTACATACACTGGAATACTAGACACTTTGAGTTGCAGGAGAAGAGGAGATGGGAAAACACAATTTCTCACCAGGGGAAGGGAAATCAGGACAGAAGTGAAAAAGAGGAGCTGGCAAGCAGCACTGCCAAATAAAACTTGCTGAACTGAGAGGCTTTCCATACCTAGAAGACAGAACGTATCTAAGGTGTTGTGATGCTGGGTACCACATCATTTTCTGGTTGTCTGTAAGTTTACATAGATGTAAGGCAACAATTTTCCCCAATAAAATTATTCAGCAAACAGGTTTCTAGCGATTCACTTAACTTCTAAAATAAACACTATCACGGCTGACTATAAGCGCTTACCCATGCTGTAACTGCTGTCATGTTCAGGTATAACATTACCTTCAGTAGCAACACCAGGAAAGTGACATTAGTTTTCTGAGGCAAGCAAGGTCTTACTTTCAGCTCAAGGGCATTCATCTGTCTACCTGTGATATGGGAACTTTTGAAAGTCATCTCCAGGCAAGCCCAATGTTCAGAAGTTCTACAAATCAAAGCACAGACCATACAATTTTGATGACAACCCGATCACCTGAAAAGTTCAGGATGCATGCAGTCCCTTGCCTCCGCCCAGCCAAACCAATACCTTTATCTCCCCCTGCAATGGCTTCTATACTGAAAAAGAAAGTAACTTGCTATTAAACACCTGCTTCTCACCCCATTACAGCTACAATGTGGGTAACTGAATAATTTACTTCCCAGCTCCTAGCACAGCAAATGAGAGGGACATGAGCAAGAGAGACCCCTGTTTCCTGGTAGAGATGGAAATGGGGGTACTCCAAGCATAAGAGGGCAAAACTGTGGTCAGCAGGGATGCTCGAAGAAGCAATAGATGGGAGAGGAGCCTGGAGAGAGTCCACAGGGGGGAAAAGTATGATGCAAGGAGCCCTCAGTGCCACATTCAGGGCTGCAGAATACTCACTACTCTGTGTTTTCCAACAATATTACATCTCTCCAAAACTAGTTATTATGGCCCCTCTGACAGCCTGATACACTTTATGAGCCAGATTTGGTGCAAGAAGTGGGTTGAAATGAATTCACAAGGGATGCTGGACTTACTTTGTGTGGTGAAGAACACTGGAGAGGTAGAAAGAGATGGGGTAGACAAAGCTACAGGCTGACTGTCACACCTGGGGACAGCCAAGAAGCACAGTGTTGGCCTGCACGTAGGCATCTAAGGGCTGGTGCTTGCTGATAAAGAGGCAGCATTTTTACCTCAGGGTAGCTAACATGCACGTCAGCTACCTTGAGGTAAAGAAACAGTGACGGTGAGGCAGTACAAGTTTTACCATAAGGTGACTTGCCATGATGGGTGTTGTGTCCCTGCCTGGGGTTGACCTGAGGGAGTTTACCTCATGGTAAAACTAATGTGTGTTGCCTTCACTGAGCTTTTGTATTCACAGTTGACGTGTACCTTTGTTACCCTGAGGAAAAACCACTTAGGTTTTTCTGACAGTAAAAATGTGATGATTCACACCTAGGTGCCCTGTTCAAGAAACTGAAACCATTTTGCACTAGCTCTGGGTGTCATTAGTATTTTTTATTCACTTACTTTCACTTAAAAGCAAATAAATTGACTAATAAACAGTTGCATATGCTCACCAGGCAAGCTTCTGCAAATTCTGCAAAGAATTTTTTCATACACTGCAAATTTACTTTACAAAGATCTGCAGACACCAAGCGAGTAGTGCAGTTTTGATTTCTGTACACAACCTAAACATTTCATTGTGTCATCAGCGTCTTGCGAACAGTTAAGAGGAAATTAATATAGCTCAAATTAAATTTTCTACCACCATCATTCTAGAGGAATAACCCATCTTATTTTAATTTAGAATAAACCATATTATTCAGCATTTTAAGAAAATAACTAAAAGTCAACATGCAGGTGAAAACCCTTCATACAAACATTCATGCATACACAACTCTGTATGAGTCTGCTTATGTGCCAGTATCGCAACATACTCAATAAATACATATTAAACATCTCACAAGCATTAATTATTGATAAGAAAGCTAAATTTTTGCATAAAGTCCATATTATTAATACATTATCAGAATCTTCCACACTAAACTAATTGGAGATCATTTTCATATTCCCTGTATCACCCAGTACACATGCTGGGCAATAACTGTAAGCGCTTCAGGGTAGGGACTGGCCCTTCCTTATTTAAGAAATGGCCAGCACCATATGTATTTTTGCTCCTAGTTCACTATGAACAATGATCAGTGACAATTAGTAGCAATCTTAAAGATTTTTAAATCCTTTATAAAGGATTTGAGACAGAGGTGTCTTAACAAAATTTTTTAAATTAAAGCAATCTTGGCCTTTTGTCAAAATACAACACAGGAATTGCATTGCTTTTAATGTGCCTTGTTCAACCAGGCAAGATTTGACAGGCTAGTCAAGTTTTCCCTGACCTTCTTCCACACTCTTGTGCCCCAGTAAAATGACCTTTCCCATTCCACGGTACCACAAGCAGCTGGCTGATGGATGTAACTGGTGGCTGCCCCCAGTTCAAAACTCTAAACGGTTGTGTATCTGTATGCAGCAGTCAGAAACATGTGGTGTGCCTGCTACAAGCATTTTATACTCAGTGGTAGATAAGCTCCCAGCTGATGCTCCCACCATCTCCCACCAGGATAACAGAATACACTTGCAGGTACACCCTGGCCAAGACGCAACATGTCACATCTGCCCCGTATCAAGTGACCCATCATTTCAGATGCCTGTACCCTTGGCATGACCATGTTAGAACTTCAAGAATGTGGGAGATCTATGCAGCCAACATAAGTATCCAGAGAGCTGGGTCATATACCAGGTAGGAGTTAAGCAGGAATACTAGCTTTGGGCCTAGGTTCTCCCAACCATCTAAAAAGACTAAAGCTTTCCAGCTTTTTTCATGTAGCTAGAAGCTACATGAACACTGAATGTCTGGGTAGAAATAGTCTTGTAGTCACAAGCAGTGCAGCCATAAATAACATGCAGGCATAAAACCCATTTTCTTATCCATCTCTCGGAGCACTTCAAAGGTCAGGAGCAGTATCTCATTTTCACTACTGGAGGAGGTTATGGATTACATAGTTGCTCTGAGTTGGGACACGCAAAGACGGTATTAGCAACCAATGCAATATGCAATGCAGTAGAATGTGGCCTAGGTTTTCTCCTATTTCAGAGGTTTTGGTCGTGTTTCCAAACCATACTGACAAAAGGGCTAAAAAATTACTATCCTGGTGACAGACGAGGTTCTCAATGTCATTACCTTCAACCAAGAGCTAGAAAACCACCAAATATTGCAAGAATCAAAATAAAAATTACAAAGGAAAGCAACTGACAACCTAAAGGAAGACCAAACCTGCCATGCCACATCAGGCCAACCGCTCGTGTCCAGCATCCCACTCCTAGCAGAGGTATTTAATAACTGCCTCTGAGTTAGAGAAAAACAATAACCCCAAAACACACCTGGCCAATTACAAAATACTCTATACGGATAAAGGAAAATCCTTCCTGATCCCTACAGAAACTAGCCAATGTCCTGAAATACGAGATTTAATTAAGCCTGTCTTATTACTTCAAAAGTTACAACTGTTCATAACATTTTCTAGGCGCTTTTCAATCCAGCATGGCACTCACATTTACAGCCTCCCGTGGCATGGAAGTCCAGCAGCTCAGCCTCACACTGTGAGGCACCTTCTGCGGATGGATGAAATTTACTGGTCCTTTTGCCTCGGGGTTTTGTTTTTTTGTTTTTTTTTTTAATACAAAGCCATACCAGGCAGAAATCTATGGCTTTTCCAATAATGTCACCCACCTCAGACAGTCACCCCCAAGCACACATGGCTGTTGGCTTGGTGATAGAGTAGGGGGGTGAGAGAAGGAAAGGAAGCTAGTTTAGATGGTACACCAGGACTAGCAACACAGCCCCTTCTCCAGCTTGCCTAGAACACTCTGAATTTGCCCTGTGTGAAAAATTACAATTATACCTGTAACAGAAAGATTATTATTAAAAAACTATAATTAACTGCATTACTGTTACTTCAACATCCCCTCTGGAACATCCTCTGCTTTCTGCCTCTGCAATCCCACAGAAATTCACCATTAGTATGTTGAAAGCAGAAGATAAGACAGAAATGCAAAACCTTAGGTCCAACTGTAGAAAGAAAAGGAAGGAAGGAACAGGGAAGGCTTCACGTTAATAATTGTTCAGAAATTGAAGTCTACAGTAAAGAAGGAAATAGTTCTGTTCTGTTGAACAAACACCTTACTAATGACAGGGTCTCCTGCCCATTTCCCACATTACTCGAGGTAAATTAAAACAAAAGGATTTGTAAGTTCAGCCTGTGCCTTACACAAAGTCAGTTCTGAAGTAAATTACTTTGGGAGGTGAGGGGAATGGGAACCGAAGGAGAAGTCAATTCAGAGAAGAACATGTTGCATTTTTGGAAATTCTCCTCCCTGAAATTACACAGTACCTCATTTTGGAAACTCCAGAGTAATGTTTCAGCAGTCCTGGAACTCAGTGAGACCCTTGGCAACACCAGCTGACAATCTGCCCCAACCACAGCTGCAACGTTGCAGAGCCAGTCAGGCCAGAAGCCCTGCAACCCGCTGGCTGACTGTAGGGACCACATTTGAACTGGAAACAGTTTTTCTACAGGAAAAACTGAAATTTCCCATGGAAATTTTTAATTTTGAAGGAACTAGATTTCTTCTTGTAAATCTGCCACCAGAGAAGCAAGCATATCAACAAACCAGAGTGAGTTGGGCAGAAGGCCACTGGGGCTGGAGCACTTGCCCGATGAGCAGAAGCTGAGGTGGACTTGTTCAGCCTGGAGAAGAGATGGCTTTTGGGGGGGACTAACAGTAGCCCCCCAGTGCTTCTGAGGAGGATATCAAAGAGATGGAGGCAGGTTCTTTACAGTGGTACATAGTGGGAGCACAACAAGCATAAGTTGCAAGAAGTGTTCAGACTGGATCTGAGGAAAAATACTTTTTTGCAGTAAAAGCAGCAGAAATTAAGCAGGGGAACAGGTTGCTCGAAGAGGTTGTAAAATCTCCATTCTTGGGGGTTTTCGATACCTGACTGGACAAAGCCCTAAGCAACCTGGTCTGGTCTTTTAGCTGACCCCACTTTGAGTAGAAGGTTTGACAAGAGACCTTCTAACCTGAATGATCCTACGACCTTAAAACTCCCAACCTGCTCCACCAAACACAGATTTAAGAACTGAACCATTTGGACCAGATGAATTCATTCAGGAGAAAACCACATCACGCCCTTCAATCTCCTCTAAACTGTGTTAGAAACCATTCAGCTTATCATCATCATCATCATCCTCCTCCTCCTCCGTGCCTCTTTATCTGCAGTTTGTGTGACTAGAGAGATTATCAAGTACTTCTGTTATCTGACACTTATAAACATTTCTATGGCATTCACAAATGCTGTGCAAACAGTGCACTAACGATAATGAATCAAGGTTCTTGGAACACCCAGAGCACAGCCTGCAGCCACTGCAAGGCTTGGAGAGGCTCTAGCCCCTCCTTTTAATTGTCTTGCCCTATGAATGATATCTCCTGTGATACTGAGAGGTCTGCTTGCCCTCCTGTAACACAGCATGGTATCAGTAGGCTTTACCTTACTGTCCTTAGCTATCTAAAAATTTTGAGAGGCAAGTAGAGCTAAAGGAGCAACCCTTTTGAGGTACTAAACACTTTTCTTCCTGTGAGTGTCATGCTTGTGAACTTTGTGCATATCAAACAAGTGTACAGTATCTAATGAACATAGACGCAGCTCTCAGCCATCTTGAGATCAGCCTCTGAAATGTGAGGATATTCAGCACACAACAATAAATATGTTGGTCCACGTGGGTCCTGAGGTTGTTGAAGTCCAACACAAAGTATATGAAGTCACTCCAAAGGTGCTAATAAAACTTTACAGGCCTTGGAGCATGCAAACAGAGCAGGAACAGTAGATTGCTATGATTTTGGAGAACTTTGATTTTTCCATTTGGCAAAGCAAAATATCAAGAATAGGAATCCAGGGAACAACAAATGTACAGCCTTCGGACTTTTCGCTGTCCTATACAACCACGGAAATTGAGCACATCACACTCTTCAATATACTGATCTCTGAAACACCTCTGCAAGGTAAACACAACACCCCTGTTTTACAGATGCTGAAATGAGGCACCAGAAAACTAAGTGATATGTTGAAAACTATGCAAAGAACAAAGAATAGAATCCAAGTCTACCAAATCCCAGGCCACTGTCTAGACCTGGTAGATACTGTTAACATATATTTTCTTCAGAAAAGGTCTGCAAAGGTTTTCATAACTGAATTTTCTTCCAATTTACCAAGAGTTCAATTTGTCAAAATTTAGGCAAACATTTTGCTGAAATGTAACCCAATAAATGTTCAAACTAGATCACTTTTGATCACTGTGAAATAGAATTACCATGTAAATTTTTAATTGCATGTGCTTTTTCTACCTTTTTATTTCCATTTTTGTAGAGCAAGAATAAACCTTGGCTGTTTGAATAAATGCAGAGACTGGGGGGGTGGTGTCAAGAAACTACAAGATTAGACAAGTAAAATCTACCACACCTGCTGCTCTTCTGGATGCCCCACACACAGGATTTTTAGCAAGAATTACTGAGTCAAGAGATATCTAATTAACGCTTAGACCTTGTGCTTTCCGAGTCTGACCCAGGTGCAGCAGTGAATATGCTAGCTGAAGTTTCAGTTTTCGAGCTTTCCGTTTTTAATGAAAAAAACTATTTTTCTGTCAAACAACACTTTTAATTGAAGCTTTTTTGAGCAGTCCCATTGCCAAGTGCTCTCAAGCCCCATTAATTCACCGAGTGTGGGCATTTAGTATCTCTAAGTGCTCAATACTTTTGTACTTGACCCTCTGGGATCAACATAACATGATACTTGGAGCCAGAAAAGTAGTTCCAAGTAGCACAAAACCTAAAAGTGTCAATTCACATTCTCTGGCAGATTTAACTGGGATGGATGAAGCATTTACCGTTGCCAGCTGTCGCCTCTGTCCCTCTGTTGGAAGCTACTATCCCAGGGACAGTTTAGCAGAACAAGTATCCCCTCTTGAGTCAGCAGGGTTTACAGCCTGAAATCAGCAGGAGCTCACATGAGTACAGTGGGCTATAAGCTCCCCTGGCTGGGGTGCAGGCACACATCACACTCAGCCAGCCCTGTGGCAAAGCAGCATCCCCAGCAGAGGGTGGGGAAAATAGCTGGAAGCCGTTTCTACTTCAGCTATTGACTGAACTCTGTCACCGTGCGCGAGTCAACACCCAGAGCTGGTTAGCTGGCTGCTAGCATATAGTGCTGCTGGTTTATAAAAAGGAATGACCCTATAAAAACAGTTAGGGCTCAAACTTTCAGCATGCACATCTGTTCTTTGAGACGGACTCTGAGGTCACTTTGAATCACGGAACGAAATATATGACTAGTGAAATCCAAGAAAAATGACTGCCTTTCCCCTCATGTCTGAACTTTTATCTGCTCATCTGAACATTTTGCAAAAACCAACAGAAAACCTATTACAAAGACTGCTGGTGCATGAAATGATTGAGAAATATTTGCAGTTTAAAAGCAGTTTCACTTCCTGCCTGATACCACAAAGAAGCTTTTTAATAAAGTTAACATCACTGTTATTTGTTTTACATCTATGTCCTTATTTTGTCTATTTTAGATTTCTTGACTCGTTACGTTATAACATAAAAAAAAAGACTCCTAAAGCCAGAAGTTCATGGCTTTTTATTGTAAGGCACACTGCTGATAATGTAATCATGTTTCTAATAATAATACTTTGTGCTTACACTGTAAAGCAGCTTTCACCCAAATATTTCAAGGCATGCTACCAATTTTAGTTAAGTTACCCAAATATATGTATACCGTTTTACAGCTGGGCAGACTGAAAGATTTTGTGACCCTCTTTCCATAAGCACAGGGGCTAAAAAACTAGGTTGTGGAGTCCTGAGTTAAAACACCCCAGGAACCATTAAACTATACTGCCTGTGCAACACCTATTCACAGTAGTTAAGCTCCAGAGCTGGTAGAATACTAATTAAATTAATTTTGCGAATGCTTCTGTGCTGCTATTTGTGAGGTTGTGTTCCAATATGCAGACAAGCTGTTAGATAGACATAAAATACATTTGTGAGTCCTGAAAGTAATGAATTTCGGCATGAATAACTAGCTGAAGACTGTCCTATGAAATAGGAATCATAACAAAAAGCTATCGTATGTTTCCTACTATTATTTTTGGTTACTTAAAACGTTTCAGCTACCCACTCAAAAAGCCACGTGACCAGTATCATAATCTTGCAGGCTGTATCTCTTTCTAGAAACTACTTGCACGGTGACCAGAATAAAAAGGCTAAATTTGCTCATTACAGTTTGGACCAATACAGTTAAATGCAAAACCAAAAACTGTTCTGACACGCAAGGGAATTGCCATAGGGATGGCTCACCAGTAGTTCTTGGGTTTAGTTCAAAAAGACGGTCACTGGTTTCTATGACAGCCTCTTCCAAGGCTGTGTCATTGGCAGTGGTGGTGTGGCAGTCACCCGATTAGAATCACTTGGCCAGTCTTTGCTAACATGGTAATACTTCAGCCCATGTTCTGCACTGCATTGATGGTCATGTTTCTTGCTGCTTCTTCTGAAGCCATCTGGGGGCACCTGCTGGCTGTTGGACTTGCTGGACCCGGTGCCAGTTCTTGTGGACACTGAACGTTGCCACATAATTAAGAAATGTGACGCATATATGTTAAAAGTTGGGGGGTTTCACTATTTTTTCCCCAAAAGGGAAATTTAGACATGCATATTTAAACTCAGGGCTTTTATTCCTATAGGGCTAAATGAGTTGCTAGCTCCACACCAAAACACGATTCTGGTTAGTGACAAATGGGGGGGGAAAGCAGTAAGATGGGGCAGGAAGCAGAGATTGTATCTGGGCGACTCACGTGTGCCTCTTTCTTTCATAGAAAAATTCCATTGCCCAGGGATAACCCCAGAGTGAGCTGAAGGGTGTGAAGCCATCACAAATGACTATATTCCTGCTGCGCAGGTACACCCATGTAATTTAGATCCTTCCAGTGTGCCTCCTGGGTCATGCACCAGGACCCAAAACAACTGGAAATAGCAGAAATTCTAGAGAAAAGCTTTTTCTGATGTGCACAGCCTTCCTTCCCCCTCAGGGAGTCCTCACAGCAGGCTGAGGCTTGCACTGCTCTCTGTCTGAGCTCTCACATCACCTACTGCCCACTGCCCACCCTGCAGCAGGGAAGAGCTGTACTGCCATTGGGCACGGAGGACTTGAAATGCGCGTTTCCAGGTGGGAAGCGTCACTATGGGACCTGCAGAATCTCCAATGCTTTGAAATTGTGCTTTTATCCTTCTCTTTAAGCATACCATTCCTCTTTTGTTCCCTGATCTTGACCATGCACTCCAACACACAAAGATCATCAGGTCAGGTCACCGGCAGCAGGGCTGGCAGTAACCCTCTGTGCATGCAGATGTGCGTCTGCACACACCTGGCAGGATGACCATGTTTCAAACTGGAAAGCAAGACACCAACAGTGGATGATCATTGAAGTGGAATATGTGAAAGGAAACTTGGAAATCAGAGGACAACCCCTCCCTGTTTCAGCAGGAAAAGCAGGGTCAATTTATAACAAGGGACAAGGTTTTATAATGATGGAATTATCCCTGTAGGATATTTTTTCTTCTGCCAATTCCCAGAGTTTCCAGTGTCTGTGCCAGGACATCTTCTGTACTCCTACCCCTCACCCTTGCACTGCAACTCACTAACCTTACTCTTTCCCCAGTACCTTCATATCCACCACTCCAGCTTCTTACAGCTCTAAAAACTGCATACAGACCTATATATATGGAACATACTGAACATACGTACCTATGTTCCTCTTCACACATATGAAGAATCTTTAGGCAACACCCTCCACTGCTCTGAGCCTCCCTTGCTCTCCAGATCCTCTTCTCTGTATTACCCAGGATTTAAGACAAAATCTTCTATCTGCTTTTAGAAATAGGCATAGGCACAAACTGCAATGCTAAGAGTGCTGGGAATTGCATCTCCTCATACCTACTTTCCACTAGATGCGAGCACTTGCCATTCAGGTTATTAGCTTGGCTTCTCAAGTCTCTGGAGCTCTTAGCTCCAGAGATGTCAGGCTGTATTTGTTCACGCTGTTTGGCTAACATATATAAAATATATTTGCATCCATCATATGAAGAATGGATGTTACTATGTTGATGGGCACAGTAATAAATAACAGGTTACACAATAAAATGAAACAGACACCCATGCTATAGGAATAACAATTGGTAAACATGCTGGCTCCCTTTTTATGGAGCATTTCAGATTTTGTCTGGGTTTTACTGCACTGCAAGCAACATTTGCTTTGTGTTAGGTTACTCTTCTCTTTTATTCCCTTTTAAAAGCAATGGAGATTTTCTCTATAGTTACTGAATTTTTATTCTTATCTTATATACCACTGTGCTATCCATATAAATGCAGCAAGATTAACCGTTCAAGTGTGACTAAAGCAATCTTGGAAATAACAGGAATAAAGTGATATATTCCCCAACCCCCACTTCAGCACACAAACAAAAAGTTGCTAAACAGTACAAGCCAGCCAACATAGAAATCTCCAGCATTGTTCCCTTCTTGATCTTGATTTAAAAGGCAGAAAAATTGGAAAATGGGGGAGAAAAAAAAAAGGCATAGGCAAGTACAGTTATGAGGACAAAGAGAAGTTCTCATATAGTGCATTGTATCCAATTTCCAAAGCTTTTTCTAGTGTATAGCAAATGCTTCCTCATTGATTCAACTAACAGAGGAAACCACAGTCTATTGATCCAGCTAGCATAGCTGCAAGTTGCATGTGAGTATGCAGACATGTATGAAACACATTTTGAAAAAAAAAGAGTAGGTTTTAGTATATCACCCCTCTCCACACGGCTGTAGCAACGCTGCCAATTGTGCTGCAGTTTAATATAGATTTCCTATGGAAATTAATTCCACATGCTGATGGCTTACTAATTATGAGTTACTCATTTATCTGTTTTGCATTTATCGACTGTCAACTTCATACAGTGCCCCCACCTTATGTTATGAGACAGTGAATAGTAGCTCCTCATGTTCCATCTACTCAGTAGTTTCCAATAACTGTCTTACGCCTCTCAAGGAAATTTTACAGTGTTTTAAATGTCTTTTTATACAGGCCTCTTAACTAGGATCATTACACTCTTACTTAGTCTATTTTATTTCATACAGGTTTTGATGCAATCAAATACCTTTAGTATAATTAGTAAGCTCCTAAATTACAGAGGATATTGTTAATACTTTCCTTATCAATCTGTTTCTTTGCAGATAAAAAGCAGTTGTTAGGTGAAGACATGTAAACATTGTTGAAATGAGAGAGGACAAGTTGCGTATTCGCTTTCTCCATGTGAACTCATGTATTTCTGTAGGACTGATTGTGTTAAGGCTATAAATTGTTTTGAGATCTAGTTTCGCAAGGAAAGCATTGTTAACCAAAGCTGGATCCTCTTACCCTCCTTTTTATTCTACTTTTTTCTACTCCAGCAAGACTCACCTGGAAGATTTGCAGCTCACAAACAGCCTGAAGTCATTGTCTTACATTAAGGAAGTGTATCTAGGGAGTCCAATTTCCCTTCTGTATTATCAGTGCTCTTCATGTACATGACAATTACAGGTCAGGGCCTGATTCTCAGCTTACCACAACAGTGAAACCGCATTAATGTCCACTGAGTTGCTCCCAATACAATAGAGATTTCCAAACCCTACAATCAGTTAAGATAAATATTACTATTTTGTGAATGACCCTGTGTGGATCTTGGTGACCATATGTTTGAATTCTAACATGCGTGCTGGACATAAACATGAGCACATTTTTTTCAAACAAATTGTGAAAGTGGTTTTGTTAAAAGTAACATTTGGTAAAAAGTTCTTTAGTGGATGAATTTCTGCACTTAACAGAAAGCAAGAATACAATTGTTTCCTGTAATTGGACAGTTTGATTAGAGGCAGGTGGTGCAGAGCTGAGAAAACTGGAGCCACAAAGCCAATTTCAGCATCAAGCACATTTCCTTCTGCTTTAGGATCCAGAAGTATCACACAGAAATTGCTTAAAAAAAAAAAAAAAGGAAAAGAAAAGAAAAAAAGAATGGAAATATGTACATCTAGTTCCTATTTATTATCCCTACTGGTATACTATCCATAGTAAAAGTTTGCAGCTCAGAAAGAGGTGCATATTTTGTGTTCATAATACACAATATTCTCAGAATCACAGGTATAAAAAGAACATAGATTTAAGAGAAAAAAGAAAAAGACTTTAAGATTTCCTTGAAAAGGTAGGAAAAAAATATGGTGAGGATCTGTTCTTGTAAACCCTAATTCAAAAAACACACCCCCACTAAACTATTATCAACTGTAGCTTTATTACTTATTATTTTTATTACTAGTACACTAAAGAGTCCCAGTGATGGACCACTGTGCTGGACACCATGCAAAGCAGCACCTTTGACTGTGACAGAATTAAATTTCATTCAACTCTTGCTGTGATTTCAGTGGGTATCAATCTCAATTACTGCACAAATAAATATAATAACCAGGTCTACTCAACCAGCCTCAGCCCACATTAAGCCAGACAATATATCTAATCAAGGAGAAACTGAAGTCCTGCCATGGGATGATAAAGAGGTTGACCATTTTACATACAGCTGATTTAAAGTATACAGAATACCTAACATTGAACTGAGATAGAATTAATTTTCTTCTTCATAGTCCACTTCACATTGATGATGGTTTAAACAACTGAAGGGTGAAAAACCCAGGGATAAATTTGCTGTTGGTGTAGACCAACACATAACATAGGTCAGTATTCGGTGTGAAATATATGTCTGAATGAGGGGAAATTCCTCCTCAGAGGATGACAACACACCAAGAACTGCCAATGCCACCAAACCTCTCTGGAAGCTGACTCCTCATGCACCGAGATGGGAGACGCTCATTACTCCCATTCTGACATGGTAGAGAGGACGTGACCTCATCCCACCTGCTCTGACCGAGAGCCCGCTGCACATCTTGACAGCAAGTAAGAACAGAAAAAAGAAAACTCAGCTGGGCTCTGTGCGTGGGAGGAGGAAGCCGTCTTGGTTAGCTGTCACCCAGCACGACTGTGAGCGATTGCACACTCCCACTCCCACCACCTGCATCCTACTCAAGCGAGCTACACCTCTGACCTGGACTTAGATGCTGTGTGAGCACAAACTTCCTCCCCAGCGCTGCTGGGAAGGGGATGGGGAAAGCCCGTGCAAATGGTGCCACTAAACCACTAAGCGCTATGAGCAATGCAGAGGCAGGAAGGAGCTGAACTTCTCAAACGCATGGCAAAACGTGCAAGGGCTACTCCTAGGCTCATGAACCTTATGTATCACACACAGTTCACAGCCAGGCCTAAAGTCCCCACCTAACCTCAAGCATGGGAGTGCCTTTGGGCACAGCTGCACCCAGCAGCACTGCCTGGTGAGGTACCTTAATGAAATGCAGACAGATCAAGATAGAACTGTCAACAGTGTGATCCAGGGACAGCTGACACTCGTGCAGAACATAGGAGGACAATTTGCAACAAAGTTAAGAGACACCGCTTACTTACATACATGATGGGGCAGAATGAACTTCCCAGCTGGTGCTTGCATGAGACATGATTGACACATAGGTATGTTGGTACTATGACAAAAGTAATATTTTCACAAGGAAGACAAGTACTGAACAATATATTTACTACACTAGGAAACAGCTTCCATCAAAATCAGCTGTGCATGACCTCTCTTTCATCTATTCTTTCCCTCAAAGCAATATTTATTGTGGGCAACACCAGCCATACTTACAAGGCAAGTGACTAATTGCATCAGTACTTGCACCTTTTAGATGAGGAGGTAACATGCTGTATATTACACCCTCAATATTTCTAAGTTAGGCTTAGTAATAGCATATGAGTAAGGGACAACAGACATTCCAAGTGGTTTCTTAATGTCAGAAAAAAATGCCCTTTGTTAAGAAAATTACAAATTCTGAAAGAAAGAATCGAGGCTATATGAAATCCAGGCATGCTTATGTGTCTCTGACACATTTCAGTGGTCAGCACTAGTAACTTGTTAGTTCCAGCTCAAAATATCCTCTGGCTTTTTCCTAGCTGTCCAAAAATTGTTTTTACTTTGCACATTAACTCTTCCAGAGCAGAGCAATCAGGATCCAGCAAGGTGATTGTCAAGATCATCATCAGTTCAGTTGTGACCAGACAAAAGGCTTTGACAAAAGAAGAACAGGCATTACCCACACCATGGCAAATGAAGCACTTTTTGAGCATCTCCTAGAGCCCATGCCTCCCTTGGCAAGTCTCTGTGATGCCCACTAAGAAGAGAGAGAAAGGATCAGTTCTGATCATAACACTCTGGATGCTGGTCTGGAAAAGTGTCTGTAAAACTAGGAACCTGCTGCTCAGCACTGAATATGCTTGATCACCCTGCATTACATTTATAGTATCCAATTGTTCCATAAGGTCCCTAAGTGAAATTCTAATCACAGTGTCAATCCACTGAAATTCTTTGTATTTCCTCTGAGAAGTCAAAACCAAACAGATCCTCTTTTGTAGACAGTATTTCTCATGCAATCCTGCTGACTATGAATAATGAAATTATGGTATTTAAGCTGTCTTACTATACTCCTTTTTAGGTTTTCCAGGCTCCTCCCCATGGCTATTATCTCTTTCCACACTACAGTATTTACTGAAATGTTGCAACAGCACAGGGATGCATTTGTGCAATCACTAGATGGACAAAATTGGACTAAAGTCAACACAGATTTGAAAGATGTTTAGGCATTTAGCTCCCACAGCATTAGGAACAAAACATATCACAAAATGTGGTTGTTAGACTGGGACTGGAACAGAACTGCATTCCTCTGTACAGCTGGAGTCTGATGGTCATGTCTGAAAAGGGTCTTTATCACTTAAGTGGAGAGAAAACAGCCACAAATCAGCTGAACACAAGATCAACAGCTATTGCAAGGGAGAAGGAACTCCGTCCTTGGTTTGCCAAATCTGCGGCAAATTTCAGTCCCACCACACCTTCTCCAGGATGAACCGTTACTGTGAAATGCAGTCTCCTCCCCAAAGTACAACCTTCCAGTTCAGGCACAAGACACATTTCTCAGCCCATCCTGTTGCAACAAATATCCTACAATACACACACTAATAATAATTTTAAAATGCTACTGAAACAAGGCCCTCCAAGACACACTGTTCTCCCAGGAGGAGAGGCTGAGCAAGCTAAGACCACGTGGCTGCTGTTACTGAAGGTGCTCAGGTATGCTAGCAATCAATGTGGTGCAGAAAAACACATAAAATAGAAACTACCCAGCTGTCAATACTCTGTTGTACTTTTTTTCTCTCTAGGTCATCATTGACATTACATGCTTACCAGTCTTCCAGCACCTCCCAGTTTCCACATGTTGTCCCATTTGCCTCAGAATTCAGAGAAGCTGGTTACCTAGGCATGGGTTATATTGACCTTGAGAAATTGAGTTTTCAGGCATTTCAATTTCATGATCACCTGTGCAGGTCTAATCCTGATCTTCTCTAGTAATTCTCTTTTCTCCCTTGGGAAATTTCTGCCATCTGTCCTCTTATTCCTTCCTGAAAATGGAGGCAAAAATATAGCTTTTAGTAACATCCCTCAGTAAATGCTTTCACTTTCTCTCACAGGCCCCATCACCCCTTTCAGTAGCCTGTTATTCCAAATGCCCTGCAAGGAAATACATTTAACTCTCTTTAAAAGTGAGCAAAGGTTTCAATTTCCAGTTTCCTTCTTGCCCACTGCATGTATTTATTTCAAACACTTCTGTGCGTTTCTTTTCTTTCTCCGTCTGTCTTTTTTTATTTCCATTCTTTCTTTCTGTGGTCGATTGTCATCTAATGTAGAGCATTATAATGGAAGGCAAGTCTTCTAATTCAGCTGCTTATCCCCCAAACTTGCAGTGTGACCCTGTGTGTGTCATTAAGCCTTAATAAGACTCAGTTTCCTACCTTTAAGAAGGATGTTGTCTGTTTGAACCATTATATTAAAATTGCTTAATTTAATCAGGATAATAATACTTTCTAAATGCTAAGTACTATTACTATTTCATGTCAATCATGCCACCCACATTAATAAACTCCTTTGTGTTTACCTTTGGGCTGATACATATGTCATAATTGACTGTCAGGCTCTGGGTTCACAGTGAATAGATAAATTTCACTTTGTGGAGATCTGTCTTGCCTCTGAACCCTTTCCCCTCCCGCACGACTTTCCTCCAAAAATTGTCCTTCTTGAAATGACTCAGAGAAAACCTGTTGAAGAGAAACTGAATTTTTAAGCTGAACAACAGATAATGTAAATAGCTTGGTCCTCCATACTTCTAATTGTTCCCGTTCTTCAGAGTTTTTTGTAGGAGCATCTGAATGCATGCATTCACCCAAAGCATTTTCAACACAATGCAATCAAGCTGAAATGAGGAAGGAAAACCCAGTACAGATAACTGGGGCATGGAGCACATCTATTTATTTGTGGCTCAGAGAGATGCAGAAAGCACCTAACACTCAAATAATGTTAACAAATTAAAAATTGATACAATGTCTTTTACTTTGGTTTCTGTGGGGCTTTGAGGGTTTTTTTAACTTCAGTATGATATTATTAAATCAACTGACAGAGATAGGATACTCTTATTTTAGTTTTGAATGTTCTCATTAACATTCAGCTCCACAAATTCTGGTTTCTTTTAGCAAAGCAAAAACATCTTTCCTACTTGGAGCAACTCAACAAAACCTCATTTGGTTACTGCCACTGCAACCTTTGCAGACACAAGTCCAGGTGGCCTTTGTGCTTCAGGCAGTAATTTACTAACACCTTTTTTACACGTCACTACATTCCCCACATGCCCAAAGCTCCTCTCAACATTATTTGCACATTAGAATATTCAAGAAATGCAGAATCAGACCCAAGGACAGCAGAGCATGTGTTATACAATTTATTGGGATAGAAACCTCTCGGTCATCATTTGTCCTGGCTTATAGGAGGTTATATTACCTCTCCAGCTCTGGTTTCTCTAGCAGAGACAATTACTTATCAGTTGCTCTCTATTACAATGTCAGATAGTGCCTGCCCTGCACACCTTCAGTAACGCACATCAGTGGGAGACAGTTTACAAGTGGAAGAGCGTGAGGATTTTCATTATTCCTTTGAAATATGAAGGCTTGATGAATGGCTTGCCCCTAGCCATTGAGAGGACTGGAGCACAGCTGAGTGCCTATTTCATGTCCGGTTTTTGTCTTCCCTGACCAGATAAAAAGGGATAGGGAGAAAACACAGCCATGACGTTCTGCCTCAGTAAACCCATCAGGCAAAATGAGCCACAGCAGGAGCACTCAAGGAAACTTTTTTGAAATTCTGCAAACCACAGCTTTTTCTCTAAGATGCACCTCACTTCTTTTTTTTCAGTGCTTTTTTTAGTGATTCCTGGCTAGGCCGTTACAAAGCTCAACACATGCTTATAGTTCCCATATATGTCTCCACAAGGATGCTGGCTTTTTTGTGCCCTGGCCACTTAGACATTTCCCCTTACCCAACAGTCATGACCTTTTTCTTGGATTTTGTTTTCTGGAACTTTTCTTCTCCCTCCAACATCAAAGTTATCTATTTTTCAGGTCACATGGTATCTCAAGTGTTCACCACTAATTTCTCCCTGTCTGTCTGATTGTCTAAATGTCCTGCAGAGATCTCTGCCTGTCCCTTCCCATCAACCAGTATTATTAAGCGGGTAGGGGCTGCAGAAGATTCTGACTTCTCAGCAACTGCTTTGTTTGTTCTCAAAGAGTAAGTGATGACTCTTTTTAATTCATCATCCAAAGATAATCACATACATTTACCAGCAAGAGGAGTATTGCTACTCAAATACAAGTGTTAGTTGCACACACTGTTACATCTAAGATGGATACCATTTCCCTGTTGCCTTCTGCAAGCCTCTTTCTCTGACTTCAGGCCTTATTTTTTCCTTCTTCCCTACATAAGGATATTTCCCCCTGTGCTCTGTTTCACAACAACGCAGCACTTTCCAAGAGATTAAGGATTTATTTGGCAACATCAGGCTCTTCCACCCCATCTTTCCCACTGTTTCCTCACCACTAGAGCTCAGTCCTCAGCCAACGACCTGCTGAGACTTTCACCCTGCAGGCTGCTCCATCTTCCATCTCCAGACCACTTGGCTGGCTTCTGCTCCCCATATCTCTACCTGAGAAGTGCCGAGTAGTACAATTTGCTCAAACACCTACCTTTGCATTCACACAGCTTTGGAGGGCTGGTCCCGAGGCACATCCTCCTGTGATGCAATACCCACCCCCTTTAGATTCACACTTTGCAGACCTCCCTCTCAGGAAAAAAGAGAAAGGGTTTGTCTCACCCACAGACATTACAGGCTCATCTGATTCTCTGGTAGACGAAAACATTTAGAATATATATTGCTGCCATAAATTGTAGATGGTTAAAAGAAAAAGAATCCTGTGGAGATATCTGAAATCTAAACTCAGACAGGCAGCAATCTAAAACAAACTGCAGCTGGTGTTGCAGCTTCAATTCTGCTACCACCAAAGGCAAAGGGCAGAATTGCCATTGATTGCAATTAAATCATAGACTACGTCCTCTTCTTACTCATCTTTCTTTTTCAGATGTCTCTATTTGCTTTTCAGTAGTAAGTTTCCCTTTAGTACTGTGTGGCTCTCAGGAACATGCAAATTTTTCAGAGAAATCCATACAAGTGTAAATCTTGCTCCCCCCCCAAGTAAGTAAGATTTTAAACTCCTCTAATTAGTAGCATGGAAGAAAAATCAGCATGGTTTTGTGCTCATGGTTTAGTTGGTTTCAGTTTGCTTTATAATCCATCCTAAGATTCAATATACCTCCTGTACATCTCTCTGCTTAAGAAAAAACCCACTCTTTTATACCACTAAATACATAAATACTAAAACGCAACTGTTACTCATTTTGCAGTGATAGTTGTTTAACCCTTATGCATCTATCTTGACCTTGACATGCCTTATCTCAAAGCAGAACTTGCACACACACATTTTTAGCCTGTGTTTTGCACACATGCATATGAAGGAAGCTATGCTGATATGACATCCTGGTGTTGCTGCTGCCATTCTTGTAGGAGATGCATCACCACAAGCTATGCAGCTCTTTGTTTCACTCTCCTTTTGTACAAGGACGGCAAGAGGGTCACCTGGTTTACACTTAAACGGTGACAGAGAGTGTGACA
The DNA here is from genome assembly GCF_017639655.2 of Falco naumanni. Taxonomy (NCBI): domain Eukaryota; kingdom Metazoa; phylum Chordata; class Aves; order Falconiformes; family Falconidae; genus Falco; species Falco naumanni. The sequence continues at coordinate 27,563,038 of NC_054059.1, forward strand.
CTGAATCCGTGCTGTTGGCAGTTCAGTTGCAGCCGTTTTGAGACATTCAGGAGTTAAGTTTCAGGGTTGTCAGCTCCTGCACTTTGCTGGGCTCAGAGTGCTCTTTCCTGGAGGTTAATACTTGCTGTCCTTAAGACTCTGGCCTTCCTGGTTACAGAGAAAAGCCTGAAAACACGGAATCTTACAGTATTCTGAAATGTGACTCATGACTTTTTACCATGAAGGACACATACTATTGCCTCCTTTCAACTTCCCTTTGTCTCTTTGCATGCAGCCGCACCTGCAGATGTTCAGGGAGGAGTGCTTGCACTCATGCACCCCAAAAGCAGCTTCTGTGTATGCAAAAGTCAGCACCCGCGTGCACAGGTGTCAGTATTCCCAACGGGTGGGTGCAGGGGTTCTGCTTGATGGGGCTGCATGTGTATAAGCAGTTGCCCCTTTGGGCAAACTAGTCTTTAAATATCACATTTTAGCAAAGTAGCGTAGCTTCTTCCATGTGTTCCTTCCACAGCACATTTCTGAAAGTAGTTTTATAGTGTTAGGTATACAGATTTCTATCTCAGAAGATGTTTTTTTTCCACTTGTACTATCTGATGCTACCATGCGGAGCTTATAGTTTTGTGCCACTGATGGATCCTGGGATAAATTTGCTCTCTTTTGCTCATCAGAGTTCTTAAAATAGTCAATGCTAGTTGTGAATTTTTAGGACAAGATTTGGATCCATTTCCTGCATGTGTACCCAAGCAGGGCACAGGGTACAAAGACACTTCCAGAAACAAATTACTATCAGGCACAGAAAAAGATGTAAATGTCAAAATGTCATTGCCATGTGTGTGTGTGTGTCTGTCTGTGTCTCTCTGTGTCTGTGTGTCTGTGTGTCTATGTTTCTTGGTCCCACCGTCCATGATCAGGTCAGCCACTATCTTCCCACATTTCTTTCTCTTTTGTATCTTCTGTCAGTCTCCCCAATACACAGCTTACCCCTGAAGAGGATGGGAAGGCAGGATGAACGCTATTTGATTCTGTGAACGCAACTCTGACAGCAAAGGGAAACAAGGACCACAAGACAAGACAACCTCTCTGTACCCCGCCTGAGTGGCTGTGCCACGGAGAGTGGCCATCTTGGGGCAGGAAATGCCTTGGTGGTTTTGTTCCACACAGCACCATCAGCACCAGCTCTCAAAAAAAAAAATATTACAATATTATTCTGAGATTGCTGCAGAGAGGAGGACAGAGGATGCCAAGGTGAGCTGGCATGGGACCCTAGCAGGGCAGGGCAGCCAGCCCTCACTCAGCTTCTTGGGGAGCTGCCACCACAGCCCCAGTCGGTGGCGGAGCCCCTTCCCTCCCTCCCTATCTCCACCCTGCACACCTACCCCGGATGGCACCTCAGGAAATGACACCCGTAATTGGCGCTCAGGCTATCTATCAGACATAAACAATGCTGTTGATGAGGGTAATTTTCAGATGAGTTGAGATAAGTGTGTTGTGTTTTACTCTGACCTTCGAAGCTATTTCATACAAAGCCCAGAGCTCAGTTAACTGTTTCTGATGTCTGCTGCCGAGAGTGCCCAGCGCACAGAGGAAGAACCAGCCCAAACAAATGGCCATAGCGGAAGGGCTTAAAAGTACCCAAATGCCCGTCCTCATTACCACCCATCCTCTCAGCTTCCTCCGGGGCTGGGGGGATGCTCGGCCTTGTCCCATAAGCGATGCAGCTGGGATGTTGGTGGGCCAAGCGGAGACTGAATCCCCCTACCAAAAGAATGGCCCTCCTGACTTCATGGCATGCTGGGGTCATGTAGCAGCACACAACCAAAACCTTCTTAATTTAAATTCATCTTAAGACAGATCTTTAAAAACGTACCAACGAAAATGTCAAAGAACTCTGTCATTTTGCCTCAGAGATGGCAGAACGGGTTTGCTCCTTCTCCAAATCAAAAGGCAGGAGTTATGTCCCTCCAGAAGAGTTATGTCCTGGAACTCTGCTGGAAGAAGACCTTCTGCAAGCTGGGAACCAGTTTTCTATATCAGATTGATCACTCAAAACACCATTGCTCTTTCAGAGCGGTACAGAAAGAGCACAGATCTCATTTCTCTTTATAGTCCCTGGATCATTTCACCAAGAAATGACACTAGCCAATGACACCAACACCATGGCAGCCCCAGGGGAACCTGCCCAGAATGGCCCCGGCCACCTTAACCATGAAGCTGCCCAAAGAAATCATCAGTCCAGATAGCTTTAATAACAACACCTATGACTCAGATAAGCACTTCTCATCAGTAAACGTCAAAGGTAGCTAAGCATCATTACCCCCTACCAACGGGGAAAACCAGACCCGCTGGGCTAAGTGATTTGCCTGCAGCACCATAGCACCTGGCAGACCTCAGAGTAGAAACTAGGGCCAGGGCCACGTGGTGCTAATTCACAGCAGAGAGCCGGTGCATCCCACCTGCCTCGGAGGGGTTACAGCCCGCTTGCTCCCTGCATGCATGAGCTGAGTGTTACCCCATAAATTCTTTTGCCTGGAGACAGGATGAAATATAAATTTAACTGATTATTTTTTCCATTAAATGCGTTCTACCAGCTTAGTCCCACCTTATAGTATACATGAACACAGCGCAAAACAGAATGTTAAAAATTAAAGTGTAAGTGGCTCAACTCAGTAAAGCCAATAGTTGCATTCAATAAAGTATCATATTTGTGATTATGGAGTTTTGTCAGACACATTTTTAAGATAACATCTTATTTGTACAATGTAGTTAAAATGAATGGTTAGGCTAATCAGTGCAAGGGTTTAAATAGTCTTAAGGACATTAGCATAATCACTCATGAAGCACATGTAGTTTATAAATGAATTAACAGCTACAAATTAAAGAAGTGTCTGCTTTTTAAAGCATCTACCGAATTTAAAGGGAAAAAAAGGCATGTTGGCCATTCTGATTTTCAAATGCTCTCAGCCTGTGCACTGTGGAAATGCCTGCTTGCACCCTCTGCTCCTCCACCTGCCCGGCCCCCTGTGGGGCTCCAGAGGCAGCTCACAGGACACAGGACTCTGTGCATGAATGAAGCTTTGCAGACACCAGTCCTGAGCTCTAATCAGTTCTACCTCACTCAACTTGAAGGTTTTTTATGTTATGTTCTGTTGGGGTTAAACTATTACAGGGGTTTTAACTGCTTGTGCCTTCCCAAAATTTAGAAAAAGCGTATTTTTATTAATGGGATGATTTTACAGACCTGTTGAGCCTTCTGAGCTGAGCGCAATGCATAGTTCCCACTCTGGGGTCCCTCATCCTTGCACCACTTTCACATGCATTAGGCAAAGCAGGACGACTTCTTCACTGCTCCCTGAAGTCAGACACAGCCAACCTGTCTGGAGATGAGGAAGACAAGTGCCTATACGGCTGCTCTGCAGTCAAGGAAGGAACTACCTTAAGAATATACTGAAGAGATCCCTGCTGGAAAGACCCTCTGCAGCCCCATGCCACAGTCTCCATTGAACATGCAAAGATGTACACAAAATGGGTGTTCAGATGTTCCATTTCCTGGAATAGAAAATTAAGGGCTATGATTCTTCCAAAAAGTGACATAGAAAAGGTGAATAAGAAATGGTCACTGAGAATGAGGGACACAAGACAGAGATCAGGAGACAGAGCCAAACCGAGGAGAGGTGCTTCTCAACAGAACTGGTAGTTAAATGGCAGAGCTCCTTGCTGAAGGATATTGTAAAGAGTACATGGTCTCAAGATGCAGTTCCACAAATTCACACGACAGACATCCATTTGGGTGCTAGACATAGTCTTCTCTGGTTTAGGAAGGAAATGTATAAGGAAATAGCCTGCATTTGCCCTGTACACCCTTGCCTAGGCATCTGGTTGACCATTATCAAGACAGAGCTCAACTAGCTATTTACGTTCTTGTATTTTTTACTCTAGACTGGCACAAGTGGGAGTTAAGAACTGCATTTTCCAAAAGGGAAAGTAAGGGGGATCGTTTTACCCTAAGGAGGCAGGACGTTCCCTTAGTGGTTTGCTGCACCATTGCTTCAAGGAGCTCGTTAACCTCCCCTTCCTCAGCATCCACCCCACCCACAAAACGCCCTGGCAGTGGGTGTGTTGGGGCTGTGGTAAACACCTCTTGTCCGCTCCCTGCCCCCCGCAGCGTGCCACACAGCTGGCGTGGAGGAGACCAACAGGTTTATGAGTCCTGCTCGTGCTACAGTTTCATTGTGAGCAATTGTCAACCACTGTGTGTGGAGCAAAAGTGTAGTGAACACACTCCCCTCTTGGCTACAGTAATACTATTTCCACTCCCCCGCCCCCCCCCCCCCCCCCCCCCCCCCATGAAAAAAGATGCCACTAGGGCATATTTAGCCCTTCATACACATTAAGTCACCAAAGGTGAATTTGCCTAGTATTATGGATGGATATGTTTGTTTTCTTTATCTTCCTGACTGACGGGGAACCACTGTGCGGCAGTGATCAGGAGCCTTGCACTAGAAGTCCAACCTTCTCCCTCAACTCCCTAGTAAATTTACTGCTGTTTTCATCTTAGGCTAAGGGCAGCCCAGTCACCACTCACACTGAGAGGTATTAAAAATACTTCCCCCAGTTCTCAGAAAGAGAATAATCTAAAGTCTCAAACTAATTGAACTGAAAAAGAAAAAAAATAAAAAGAAAGAAAAAAAAGAAAAAAAAGAAAAAAAGAAAAAAAAAGAGGAAGCCTTAACGTGAAGAGCTATTATTATGTCTTCTCACATTTTGCTGTAGCTAAAAGCATGAGCTGTATATATAACTAATGTACCACCCACCCAAGCAAAAAATACTTGCTTGAAAAAGTAAAAGCATGCCTGTCAGAACTCATCCTCTTCCATTCAGTCTCCATTGTATATTTTTATTCCTGTGATAAATTAGCCCACTACTTCTCAGGTGATCCTAGCATTTCAAATTTTAACACAGGACATAGTCAAGTAAAATCGTCAGTGCTTTAAGTTCACTGGCAGGCTGAAATCACAGGGAATCTAGTACTCAGCAAAGCAAAACCGAAATGTGAAGGTAATGGGGTGAAAGTTTGAGGCCTGCCCTCCACTTGCACTCACTCACACACATAAATGTTTCCATCCTGGCAGCTATAAACACTGTTTACCATCAAACACCTGCAACAGATTTCCAATACTCTCATGCTTGTAGACTAGGTTAGGATGTAATCTGTTTCGTATGCCGGTACGTAGCAGAAACCTGAGATTGCCCTACAGGGTTACAATTTGTAGGTGGAGCTGCTGGGTCACATCTTTCTTCTTAGCATTCTCATTTCTGTCTTTCTCCTTTGAGATTCTAAATGTTCTTCTCAGTGTCAGCACTGACTTAAATTCTTTTTTCATTAAGCATAGCTAACCTCTACTTCCATCTAAGCTGTAGTCATTTTCAGGTGTACACCAGGCAGACCTCCCAGCCACTGAAAAGGAACACAGAAAGATACACAGAGACAGCTCTCAGCCAGTAAAACAGCATCTTTGCACCAGCATCTTGCAATTATAGCTCTAGAACCATGCTTACAAATAGAGAGACTGAAGCAAGGAGGTTTTGCTTTATCTTTTCATGGAAAGATGGCACAGTCTGTGAACAATTATACTTTTGGAAGGCAGTGGTGACAAATTCTTGGAGTTTCTTTGAATTGTAAAACAAGGCTGAGAATTTCTAGACAAGACTCCAGACATTCAAAATATTTAGCAACTTCACAGGTGGTTTTACAGGGATATTCCAGTACATCTTGGACCTCTGCTGTGTACCATTAGTAACATCAGGATATAGGACAGGTCTTCTTGCTAGTTCTACTGCTTTCAAAACCTCAACATGAACTCAAGCTCGACATAGTTGGCCCAGCTCCTAACTTTCATGCAAAAGGAAACTATTATCCTGTAAGATAATTCCCAGGTAAAACCATAAGGTCATGCACTATTTCTGGACCAGGTCACCTCCCCAGTCATCATACGCTTCTGCATCATGTCCTTATGATGCACCCTAATTCTTCCTTAACAACCCACCACTGAAACCTGGGTAGAACGGGCTGAGAAGGAATTCCTTCATTTCTAGGGCAACTGTTCCTCTAGAACATCTGATATCTAGAGCAAAGCTGCATGGGCTCCAAGGGAGAGTTTTAATAAGTATCTGGACTGAGTTAGAAAAGGTATAAAAATTGGGAGCAAGATGCTTCAGCAAGTACCATTATGTACATATTTTGAGGCTTGTCGCTGAGGTTAGCATTAACATGTTGACATGCATTAAATGTTGGCATGCAAGGACAGAATAAACATTCTAGAAGATCTCCTCTAAGATGAAGTATTTGAAGCTGCTCTCTAGCACTGCAAAGTATAATTGCATTCAGGTATTTGTGAAGTTCATGAAGTTCGAAGCTCTTCCAAGCCTTTGCTGGGTCACAAACAATGATAGATGTGATCCTACAGCAGAAGAAAACTCTAGTCCAAGACTTGTGTACCGGTTTGGTCTGAAACCACAGGCACAGCTCTGCTCAACATGGGAGTTGTCCCTGGAATTATTCTTTATGTATATTTTTGCCATACAAAGCCCATGTTTCCTAGGTTTGGGGTGCATGGGAAGGCCTATGTGTTACTGAGCCCTTCAGAAAAGTGGGGTTTAGTTTCCCTGTGCTGCTTTTTCTACCTTTGTTATGATACGAGTTTAATGCTTATAAATCATGCAAATGTGCCTAGAGATTGCAATGGGTGTGTGTTTGAGAAATCCAAAAATAAAATAATGTAATGCAGCCAAATACTTAATTACCAACATGTGCATCTGTTGTCAAACCATACGCTAAGTGAGTGGCACTGCTCATTAGTTCTGCTTTCAGGAGCTACCAGGCGTTCGTGTCATCACTACCAAGAGTCTTCTGAGTCTGAATCATCTCCGGAAGGGACAGATTCTGTCACTCATGCAGTCACTGTTAACAAGAATGCTGATGGCGTAGCAGGTGTTTCCTCCACTTCTCTAAACCTGGAAAGGTTCTGGCACAGCTTCCCTCCAATTTTCCCTCTTCAGAAAGGAAAAACAACCTTTCTCTCCTGGCTCACATGAACAGGCAGGCATGTTCCAGTAACTCAGGTATAGGATACAATTGCTCCTGTTCTCTCTGTTGCCTACAATACTATGTGATTATTGCACTGGGCTAAGTCCTCAGGAAAGACTGCTGGTTTATCCAGTCCAATCCCTTTTCATGCAATAAAACTCCAGGCCCAGCAAAACAGAAGGGGGTCTGTGACCCACAACAGTAAAAATGAACCGCTCGTTGTTTACCTGACCCATTAATTCTGCAGTGCATCTGAAATTTTCTTGCAAAGTCACTGACTGATAAGCCCTTTCAAACCTCTAAGGCCATCCGATGTTCTGAAACAGACCTGGAGAACTTACTGTGCTCAGTCCACATCAAGAAAATGCCAGCTGGGACCCAAAGGAAAGAGCAGAGCACCACTACCGAGAAAACAGCACTCAAGCACCAAAGAACAGTAAGAGGGTAAAAAGGATCTGCACAATCCCAATTATGGGTCACAGCCTGATGAAATGTTACAGTAAAAGCTCTACAAAACTGGCTGCTCCTTGCAGCCTGAAAATCCCACAGCTTGGGATATGGAGCAAAAGGTATTAATGAGTGGTACAGATTGAATGCAGCTTCTGCTTAGCTTTTGTGGTACTGAGGGACTAGGGCTCACCCACTCCCCTCTGGTGTTTCCCAGAGATGGGGCTGAGCCCCACATCTTGCACAGTCAGTGTAGTCTCCTGCGGTTTAGGGTGGGCTGTAGAAGAGCGCTGCTTGCCTCACACCTCATTCTGGCTACTGTCCTTTGGCAGCTAGCTGTCTACTGTAGTGTGCAAGAGCTGATCCAGCCCACACTGGGGATGTAGCAGAGAACCAAGGAGCCACAGCTGGGCTTCATCCCAGATGGGCCTTCGCTAGATGACAATTAAATCCCAGCTCAGCTCTACTCGGCTCTCCCACACTGGCTCTGAGCCAGCAAGGCACAACCTATGTCTCTTCCCCCACTAATGAAATGCCTCGTAGCCACACAGGGCTCTTTACACAGGGAAAAAACTCAGCAGCTGGCCAGCATTGAATGTGGCCAAGCCCAGGCTCAGGCTGTGGCATTTGCGTGGGACCTGCAATTCCAGTTTGCAGTCAGGTTGCTACTGTGGAGCCGGAGTAGGCAGGGATTCACTCTCCCTCCCTCCCTGAGCTTCACTTTTCTGTGCAACAAAAAGGCCAAACCAAATCCTTTTTTTGAAATGGCTGAAGATGGCTCAAGCACTCCTTTTCACTCATAATCAAATACACATTTTCTTTTCAGTACAGTGGCTCCCAAGAGCCAAAATTCAAGCTGGAACATTGAAGCTCACGTGGCTTAAGTCACCGTGGGACACCTCTGGTGCTGACGCTGATGTACCCAGCTTGGACCCGTTCAGAGCTTGGACAGTGCTGGGCCCCTGTGCTCCAGAGCTCCCCTCTGCAAGCTTTCCTGTCCCTGCCAGCTGCAGCAACCAACACTGCCTACAGCAACTGTGTCACATGTAGGTAGGTCACAATTTACCATGCCCAAATGCAACACAGGACCAGATGCCATTAAAAAAAAAAAAAAATCCTGTTGATGTAAGCACTATGCTTTTACTTCCCCAGTCTGACAAGCCTCCTACACAGCCAGCAGCAAGCAGCTATTTCCCTTGTAATATCATCAGCCTCCAGTAATGTTCACTTGCCTGTTTTTAATCCCCTCTGCAGCCCTTCCTACCATCCCATGATAAACCTCTTCCCCTCTACCATTTCATGACTGCCCAGATCTCTTCCTCTCTCTCCCCACCACATCTGGCTTCTAGACTCCTCTCCACCTTTTTCTGGTAAGATTTTCAAAGTTTATCTAGGGCTCAACAGACTTTTTTTTCCCTTCTTGGTGGTGAAGGGAGGAGGAGGGGGAACCTGCTGCCCAGCTGGCTTTGGCAAGCCTGGGCAGCTGTAGCTAAACTCCCCAGCCCTCTGCCAAGAACAGTCTAAACAGGAGCACGAGAAACATCTTTTAATGTCACTTGTATTAATATTTTTGGAATCTTCACATGCACACTTGAAATGGCTTTAAAAACAAAAAAATAGAGGGAAAAGGTTGGCAACAACGTGAAGCTCAGACTGTATCATGCACAATACTGTCATAGGGAAGTGGCTACAGCAGGATGAGGGTCTAAGCCTTTTGTATCAAAGGTCTATTTTTCCATCATTTCATTTATTACAGTTGTTTGTAAAACAAGACTGCTCTTAGCCTTTGGGCAGAAGAAACCATTCCTGTCTTTGCTCATCCTAAGCAAGGTCCATTAACAGTGTACATGTTCTTGAGGAGAAAGAGACCCTATCCCCTTGAGGTATTTCCAAGAGGAGGAGAAAAAAGCAGACCAAGATGAAAGGCACCTATGTGCCTTTTCTCTTTCCAGCCCCATTTCTTACTCACCCATTTGCCCTGCCACAGAAGCAGGGTGAGTCTCTGGAGTGCCCTACTTACTCACATCATGAGGTCCAAAGAGCTCCTCAGAATTTCACTCTGTGCCTTAACCTTGGCTCTGTAATCATCAGAGATTTCCTGTGTACTCGCTGGACCACCACCTTTAACATCTTACAGGATCTGATAAAGGAGCACTCAGCCAGCAGTTTTAAGGAGAGTTAAAGCCAGGCATCTTCCCTCCTTCTCAACCTTTAGCTTCAGAGGGGTGGTAGAACCAACACTGTGGGACAGATTCAAAAGATCACCTTTCAGGGAGCACAGTCTGGATTTCAGGCTGGTTTTCTGTAAAGGAATGAAGCTGGGCTAATTAGCATTGATAATGTACAACTGTGGGCTGGCTTCAGGGGCGGTGGGTTGGCTGATGTAGACAAGGTGCAGCTGTGGCTGGTTCTGGTAAGGGGTTGGGCAGACAATGAAGAGGGAGCAGCTGAGGAAGAAGTGGAGGGAAGAGAGAGACAGACAGACATGGAGAAGGTAGCAGAGGGGCTGGCATGAAGAGTATGTTGGTATGAGATGGTAAAAGACCTTGTTGCAGCTTGATAGTTTGGAGAGTGCTGTGGCAGTTTTCTGATGTCCAAAGCAGAGCGCAAACTAGGTTTATTTCAGGTATGAGGGAACTGGAGACACTTCTTGTGCTAGAGGTGGGGCCAGATAAGGAGAGGGGTTGTTAAGCCCTGGGGAGCTAGGGCACTGCACAGTTCACAAGTTCATGCCGCCTTCCCCTTCTTCCTTCCATACCTGATCCAACAGAAAGGCTTCAGCCAGTGCTGCAAGGGTGTCACTTAGGAGATCCAGCGAGATAAACTAAATGCCCCCCATCACAGAGGTCTGCAGCTGACTATCCTCAGCTCAGGTCTGTGTCTCCAATATGATGATCACATCCATCTCCATGCCTGAAACATGGATACAGCTGGCAGGTCTACTTTGGGACACTCTCCACAGTGACTTGAAATCACAAATGAAAAGCCTCCTTACAAAGCAAAATATAGGTTTTGAAGCATAAAAGGAAGTAAAATAATCTGCATGAGTAATCTAGATATATATGCACATTTAGGAGGGAAAACAGATAAGAATCTTTCAGGTGAATTAGAGGGCATATATTTGCAGAGAATTAATGTTTCTTGAGTCTATGATCATTTCATGATCACATCTGCTTTCCTGGCCAAGGAATGCTGGTTTCTATTTTTCCATGCCCAACCCTTGTTCCTAGCTTCTAGATGGGCTTTTGCATTTTAATTGCCCCAGTAGGAGACATCATACTCATTCCAGCTCAGTTTGTATTTAACAAATTTCTCAGGCTCTTATTTGTCACATTAAATTTATTCTATCTCAATTAAAGATTATAAGCAACTAAAAATGACGAGATTTCTGCTTGACTTCGGATCATCTGTCTCTCAGTTGTTATTATCAATATGATCACAGAACAATTTGTATTGTTACAGGCAGAGGAGAAAGAGTCTATGAATTTCACAATTATTTAGAAGTCCCTCAAAGCCTGAAAGAGAATTTGTCAAAGCCTTTTAAATATTTTGGCCTCATCTTGTGATTTCTCCTTTCTGAAGAGAAACTTTCTGGGGTCCTTGCAAGAGTGAAAAGTTCCTTTTTCTTTCATCAAGAAGAACAGCTTTCTCCTAATGAAACCCAAAAGTTGCCATACATCAGGTGTTGGTATTTGAAGGTTGATTTGGGAATGTAAAACTTGCCTTTGGCTTCTGCGGCAAAAGGGAGCCCAGTTCAGGTCAGTGAAGTGTGTGCCTCATTTATGCATGTGACCTAATAATCTGCAGTACTGAAAACCTTTTCTTGCTAAAAGGACAAGAAGGTTGTACGCTCAGGCCTCCCCCCATACTTCATGGGAACTGGGAGAGCTTAAACATGAATGGCACAATCAGCATTTCTCTAGAAGGCAACAGGGTTTGGGTTTGTTTTTGTTTTTTTTCATTTCCTTCTGCCATATACTAAAAGTTGCTCTCATTTTACATTTATTATAAAATTTTGAGTTGTTTCTGTGTGCTGTACATTCTTCTGTAAAACAAGATCTGTGCAGGAAATTTGATAAAGTCATTTATGTCTTCTATTCATTGCTACTAATTTCACTTGCTGACAAATTAAATTCCAGTCATCTGAGTCAGCCTCTAATTTCAGATCATCATCCCATTTTCCCAGTGTTTTGTGAAATAAATACACTTGTATGTGTAACTACACACAGAAACCTACAAATGATCTACATGACACTCTCTAGCTTTGCAAATTAGAAGAAATTAGTTCTTCTAGAATAAGTTATTTAGGTTTCATAATCACTTTCCATCCCACTTTCCACAGCTATAGCATTACCAAACTTCTATTGCCTTCTGCATACAGAAGGCTTCTTATTAGTTGAGACCCACTTCCTTGCTTCAAAGTTATTACAGCCTAAGAATCTGGCTATGACAGAGAAATAACAGCTCAGAGAATTGCCCTGTGAATGCATCCGCACCATGGTCCATACAGGCACTAGAGTGCTGAGGCAGGGCGCTGACCCTTTCACTCTTCACTCACCATCCAGCCGAGCATACAGCCCTGCTCTTCCCACCGTGCCGAAAGACTGCGCATCTCCCTCTGCTCATTAAGCAGCCAGCGATGGGCTGGGTGATCTGACCCACTCCAGAAGGCAGTTCAGATCCTGGCAATGCTGTTATGAGACAATCAAATAAAACAAGAATTCAAGCCAAGAATTCAAGGAAGGGCTGAAGGAACAGTAGGATGCAGCCGAGAGTCAGAAACATACGGGCTATCTGCACTAGGCAACCAAAGAGGGCCAGGGCATGGGCTCAAGTCACTGGCACAGAATCACCCCCCCTGCTCTACTGTCAGTGCAGTCCTTGGCACAGATTTGTCCCACAGCAACCAGCTCTCTCTCAAACAATGCCTGGACACTTTTCAGCAATAGGCAGGGGCCATTCCCAACCCACAGTTTGGATGGGCCACCTTGTTGGGGTAGGAGAGGAAGAGAATTTGTGGTCAAAAGCCATGACACTCCAGCTGGCCTTGGGGCCAGAGAACAGTTCCCTGACCTATTTTGTTTGCTAGTGTAGAAGCGATCTTGAATACCACAATTCATTCAGCACAGAGAAGTTCCCAGAATGGGCACTGCCTCTTACTAGGACTGCCCCGACTGCTCCAGCATAGCAGATTCAGTTTCTTTGTATTCTTTTGTTCCCTGAGATATTTCTGTAGACTCTATTTAATCTCCCCAGTCTTCATGCATTGTCTGGGCTGATTTTTAATTGACCAGAAAATTAGATGAATGCATCTATTAGGCCAGAGCGCTCTTTCACCTTGATCTGGCCCTCAAACTGAGATTGTAGATTGCATCTGCAAGCAGCAATCTTACAAAACCCTCCTCCTCCTCTCTCGTGGTCATTCTGTCTCTGAATCTAAGCTTCTCCTATTGGATTTAATTCCAAATACATTAAGTACAAGCTGAGATCAGCAGAGACAAGTTATAGGAAAGATAAAGATCCTGTTCAACAGAAAAACAATTCCTGATCAAGTTAATGCTACTTAGCAATTTCTATTTTCAAAGTGCATTACAAGCATAAATTAATCTTCGCAATATCCAGAAGAGTTAGGTATGCAAGCACTGTTATGCATCTTTTACAGATGAGAAAAACAGAAGCACAAAATCACCTCCTAACCTAGGGTTCCTTGCTTTTTGAGCACTCCCATTCCAAACAAAGCCAGTGTCTCACATCATAGACCATGTGAAAAACATGTCTTTCTTGTCACTTTTCCATGACACTGTGACACCATGGTCCTGACAAAAGTTTCCACTGCTTGACAGACACAGAAAATACAGAACAAGTTAGGGAAGGAACCAGGAGAAGAAAACATTGGGAGTTGCTGGCACCCAGCCTACAGCTCAAACCACTGGACAGCGTTGCCTCTCACGGCTAGAGATTCACAGCTCCAAGGGGAGAAAGGGCGAGCACGCACTAGAGTAGAAATCTGCCTGCTACATAGCATATGGTACACCTGTGTAAGAAAAAAGAATAGATAGGTATAAACACTGGAAAAAGCAAGTGGCTGTACAAACACTGACAAATAAAGATGAGATATGTTCCTGTGAATGCTGTCCAGGTGCTCTTTGCAAATCTGATCTCAGAGGGACTTTCTTGTAAAGTATCAAGGTAAAACAATATTCAGCTTACATCATTTTTTTAGCAAATGTAGATCAGTCAGTTTTCCTGCTTGGGTGCTTATCATTTTCCCTCTCTGTGGATGCAGCGGTTCCTTCCACCGCTCTGCTACCCTGTCCCACCTCAGCCCCACAATCCTGCTTAACTCTGCTGCTGCCTTTACCAGTTCTGATGCAAGGAGGTGTTTGTAATTAAATGAAGGTGACCAACGCAACCTTTCTGCAGACCTTCCTTCCTTCCTTCCTTCCCAGAGCTGCAACCTTTCCTACGCTGCAGTCTTTTGCCTGCCTATGGCTTGAAATCATTATGCACTGGTTGCAAACAAACATGAATAAATTAAAGTAATATTCAAATCAGGGGAAGAAAAAGAGGAATAACAGGGAGGGAGACTAGGAAACCAAGGAAGAAATGCTAATTAATTCAAATAGATTGATTTGCCCTGTTTGCTCAAAAAATTAATTACAAAAAAAAAATTGTAAATTAAGAATTAAAAGCTCACAATAAGAGGAGCCAAAAGGTTTTTCTCTGGAATCTATTATGAGTATCTGAAAAGGGATTGTGTCTAATTAGACATTATTTTGCATCAAGATGACCTCATATTATAATTAGAGATATGCTAAATTACTTGGAAATAATTATAATGATTGGATATCCTCCATGACTGCCAGTTTGGGAGCTTTCATGTTCACATTGATTCTACCCACCTCAGTTTCTTTTGGTCAGGAGCTGGATCTTTAGCAGGTACCTAACACGCAAAAAACCAGCATTCTTCAAAAGCTCCATCAGGTGTCACTTTCTTTAGACGCTTAAAAACACAAAAGAGACATAAGAATTTTCATGTAATAAAACCATGACCTACACATGTGGCAGGTACCAAGGCATAGTTATTTGCACTCCATTTCCTATGCAAGACACTTGCAATGCAAAAAGATGTTATTAATTTTTATCTTTACAATGAATATATCCGCAAACACTCCAGGCTTCTAAAACATACTGCTCTAGGACAGAATTTAATTCTCATCTACATATTGCAAAAATGTTAGCCCGAGCTCTAACAAGTGTCAGTTGCTGTTTCAGTCCTGTGGTTTGCCTCAGTGTATCAACTGAACTCCAGCTACTTGACTGGATACAGAAAGGGAGGCAATACAAGTCTAGCACACTGAGCTGCAGACATGCTGGGTTGTGTGATACAGTTAAGAAAATGCTAGTCATGCTAGAAGACGTTCACAAATAAGCTAGGTCAAACAGTCAGGTCAATGGCAGGGTGAGAAACTGGAATAAGGCAGGCAACAGCTACAGGAGATCCTCCTCTATTTCAGCGTCTTTCTGATTCACGTGGAGAGACAGACGGACCAAGCTGCAGCGAGCAGAAGACACTGAGGTAAAAGTGAGCCTGCATACCCTGAAGTGCCACCCAGGGAAGGGAATGGCTTCAGAGCTGCCTGCAATGCTTTGAAAGGTACGAAGGATAAGGGGTTGCACAGCAACATCAGCCCCTGCATGGGGCCAGCAAAGGAGCCCAGCTCCACATCCAGATGAACAAAACAAACACAAAGTTTCCTCCAGGAGGAAAGAAAATGGCTGCTTCAGCATCAAACTGGACAAGATGGACAACATCATTTTTGTGGGAACAGCTCAGGTTGTCATAGGGTGGGTACGGCTGGTATAACTGGTCTCAGGAAACACAATTACAACATACCTCCCTGCTCGGTGTCTGGGTTTGGTCCCTTTCACAAGGCCCTGATACGGATCTTCCTGAGGGCCAGCATATAAAGACAGCTGGCTTTGAAAGGAAGGCTCACAGGCACTGGCTGTGGTTAGCCAGAGAGAAAGCAAACAGAAACGGGATCCATGTGAAATAGCTACCTACTGGTGTGGCAATGAGAAGCACTCGTCTGCTCTGTGAAGGACTGTGCTCTTCTGTCTTAGGGGTGGTAACTGCCTAGGGAAGAGGGAATTATTGAAGCTGAAGGACAAAGCATGACAGAGAGTTAAGAGCAGAGCCCACCACCAGCTCCCACAACTGTTGGCACAAAAGGTGGAAGGGAGGACAGCAGGACCCCAAAAGGCTCCTGCAGACCAGCACCACCCAAATATACTCAGCAAAAGTACAAGTCCACACAACCTGTGCAGGTATCTGGGCACCTCAGTACCTGTGCTGCTCTGTGCCTTGCCATTTCAATATGCAGAGTAAAAGGTGATATGATCTGCGCGGTTATAAAACAGGCCAGTGTCTGAGCTAGGAAGAGAAGGTACATTTCCCACATCCAGGCCCAGTGCCCCCATCCACCAAACCACAGGGCTCCGAGTCTCACCACTGACATACGTGACTGTCAGCACAGCCCAGCCACAACTGCCACATGCTTTTCTAGCACGGTTCCATACATCTCGGCTAATGCAGAGGCTCAGAAACAACACTTTTAGTATTCTGTGGTATTGACTTACCCGTTTGTTGTGTAGTGACATTAGCACCCATGAATAATCATAATATAAAAAAAGGATAATTAATATTTAACTTTGCCAGAGGGATGTACTTAAGGGAGAAACCATGTTTTGGAGAGAGCAGCTGATATTTGTCAGCTGGAGAACAGGACTAATTGGATGCATCAGGCAGTGGTGACATGAAGTTGAAAAACAGCTTGTCAACTCTGAAATGACTTATAGCAAATGATTATATATAAAGATGCTTTGTTATACACTCCCACACAGGTGTGTTCCTCATTTTCCAAATACTTCCTGTGCCTTTTGTTCCTGTGACAAAACAGGTGCAAAGCAGATTTCCCGCTCACAGATACACCGTAATTATATTTTAGGTAGAGCAGATATGTGGTCCGTTTCTCGTGCCCAAACCAACAAGGTGTTGAACACTGAAGCACCCTCCGTTCTCACTGATTTCAGTGGAAGATGGTCAACAACTTACAGGATCAAAGGCTTGATGTCTGAACCACATAAGGAAAGTGATGTTGTAGGGGATGAGGCAATGAACCAGGAGGCCAAATTCATGTCTGTTGTAATGTTGGTTGACTGCAGCCAGACAGTTCATTGATCATAGCGAAGGATTTGCCCCAGGGTGTTTTAATTTAAAACAGATTGACATTAATCTGAAGAACAAATCACCCAAATCCTAAACTCTGATCTGATGCAAGTCAGATGCAATATGACAGCAACTCAATCTCCTGGGCAGCAGAGCTGCTAGCTTCAACTTCATACTCATTTCCGAATGGTGTCTGGAACTTCTTGAATGCTGCTGGAATAGGCCCAGCGAGGAATAATTTATCCCAGGTAGAGGTTCACATCATTCAGGACGTGCAAGAGCTACCAGAAAAGTGAAATTTCACGGGGCAACGGAGTGCAGGTACTGAGAAGGGGAAGGGGCCGCTTTAGGAAATAAGTGCTTGACTGGTGAATGAACAATACTAATGCTGAGCAGGCAAAACAGAGGCATAAATTCTGAGACACCGGTTAAACTGCAATCATGAAGGACTCTAAAAAGCTTATTAACTTACCTAGGAAATCAAACACAAACTAATTGTTTGGATTGAGCTTCTCAGACAATAAAAATATTTGAGATGTCCTGGGAGTAATTTGTTTAACACAGTATTTGAGCCGTCACAAAAATAAAAGACAGTATTTCTCTCCGTCCATCACAAAATCACACCAATACACACACCTTGGCACCAGAGAAGAATATTTAAGGCTGTACGTAGCACCTGTAATACATTGTTTATATTTATAGTCCTGGTATGATTGATTTCTAAAGAAAAATTATGTCCACAGACAGCACGTTTTGTTCCTCCTCGTTACTCATATGCAAGAATGAAAGATCTATTACAACATACTCTTCCTTCCACCTGCTTTGATGAACTGCCTCAAAGCTCTCTGGGGAGACTCCTGCAAAGCCTGTGACTTAAAGCTTAGGCTCAGAAAACTGATACTGGATTGCAAGAGCAGACTCGAAGGTCAGTTCAGAGCAGCACGGGCAGCAGATTGCCGTTC
Source organism: Falco naumanni (assembly GCF_017639655.2). Classification (NCBI taxonomy): domain Eukaryota; kingdom Metazoa; phylum Chordata; class Aves; order Falconiformes; family Falconidae; genus Falco; species Falco naumanni. Next base: position 27,580,763 of record NC_054059.1, read on the forward strand.
CATTTCTAAAAGCAAAGGATACCGCTGTGGTACAGGTGATTCCCCTCAAGCCTATACCCTCACAAAGAAAAAACTTAACAGATCTGCCTTTAGGGACAAACGTAAAATGTTCAACTTGAAACTCTAACACCTGTTTTACAGAGACTTCTCCAGATTGCGTATTATTTAAAAATTGTAGTTCACCTCAGCACCATTTCTCACTAGGTCAGTTAATGGTTTCTACGTCTGCTCAATTTTCTGAACAGCGTATTTTGTTCTGCTCAGGTTAGTATAGCATGCCTATCATTGTGACATCTCAACACCTCCCTGCAGTGTGACAACCCACTTCCCTGATGTGCATCTGTCACACGTTGATCCTTCTTTTTTTCTCTCTTCTCCTCCCAGGGAGAAATCTTCATAGATGAAAATAAATATGAATATATGCGGTTCACTTTTCAAATATAGCTATATAATGCGTTTATACACTCATACGTTAAATACAACTTTGTTAAAATATGGTTATTGATGCCTGCTATTATCTGTGCCTTCAGTGTTGAAGGCGGAGTTGAAGAAATGCATCTTAGCAAAGTACCTAGGTTTCTGGTAGGTCATACATCTTACTGAAATTTATTCTGCAGACTTGTGTAGGAGCCTGAGAAATTTTAGCAGAAGCAAAAAAGAGAACTATTTGTTACAGAGCCTCAGACAATCTATCAGGTGTTCATGCAACACACTCCACAGATAAGCTCTGAGATCTCAAGCTGGACGTAGCAGATACCCAGATTTAACAGCGAGGAAGGTAACATCATGACTAACACTGAGCTTTGTACTCGGCATCTTGATAGCACTTTTAACACTGCAGCACTGGCTGATTCACACAGATGTGCAGTCACCCTGCTTTGTTGATGACACCGACCTGGAGAAGTTGAATGCTTTGTCCTTTGTCATATGCCAGGCTACTGCAGGGTCACAAACAGAAACTGGGGCATTGGGACACAGCCCCGTGCTCTAATTATGTGGCAACCAGCATCTTGCTTACCCAGACTACTTATGTGCATCTGCTAAGAGAGGCGATTGACACACTTCCCATTGCGTTTTTTGCAGGCACACATGTAACTGCCTTGCCAAATGTGCAGCACCTACACATGGCTTTGAATATTTCCTCAAACCTATTTTCCTTTAACCCTTTCAAGCATGCTGCTGACTGTGGTTAATTACAGCTTTAGAGAGAAACCTATCACAACACAGCAGTATATTTCCTAGAGGTACAGAGGTTCCAATACGCACATCTGCACAGCATTCATTGCTTTTCTAACAGTCCTATACAAAACAACATTTCTGTCATTACATTTTTAATATAACAATTCCCATGGGAAACTGTTGATGAGGACTGGGATACAGATGAACAGAAAGCAGAGAGTGCAAGATGAAGGGCTGTTCTCAGCCCACAGATAAGTGATGTTTCTTGTAGGGGCTTATCATTAATTACAAAAGAATGGTAAATTCTGCCATTTTTAGTAAAAACTACTAAACCAACAGGGAGACTGGATTTGATGGAGGTGTTTTTTAAGTGAAGAACTTCCTTGAGTATAAGAAAATGTCTCAGATGTCACGTGTGGAAATCATCAAAGTCCACAGTACTACCGAGAACAACCAGAGCCAAATCAGCTCTTTTAGCTCCTTTCCCATGCCTGGATCTGCAGAGCAGATTTCTCAACCCCTACAGATCACACCACAGGGGGGAGGACTTTGACACAGGGACAAAGGATGGCCAGATATCAAGATGTGGCGGCCTAGGAAATCAGCTGAGCCATGGCAAGGCTACTCTCAGGCCTCACAAATGCTGTTTCATAGCAGTTTGTACTGTCACATACATTCCTTGTGACTAGGAGCACGTACCTGTGGGTTTTCACAGTTCAGCTCACCATCAGTAACTCATTAACTCAAATGCTTGCAACTGTCTGTCTGTAACTTTATAGTTTGACCTTGGGAAAACCACTCACACCTGACTCTGTTAATCTATTAATTGCTCCCTGGCAGGTGCTGATCTTCCTTGTCTTTTTCTGAAATGGAAACTTGACGGATTCAAGCTCTGTGTGACATTGTGCCTCAGATTCCCCGTCAGAAAAGCAGAGATAGTAACATTTACCTACCTCAGCAGGTAGTTTGGATGCTTAATTAATCCTCTCAAAGCTTCTTAAGACATAGAAAGAAGTTAAAAATTAACTTTTAATATAATTTTCACTGTGTAATTAAAAAAGCACAAAAAGCTGTTTTCCCAAGCAAAAAATAGTCTGTTTAAAAGAATTAAAAACTATTCATTTCTTTAAGACCTAGTCAAAAAGCAAGACCCTTCCAGTAGTTCATCTGACCTGATGTTTGACTGAACAAATTCAAAGGCAACAATTCACTCGTGACTAAAATAACATGGTTTCAGCCATTTCTTTTAATCAAGTTCAGCCAAATATCATATTTTGTATTGGATAACTCGGTCAAGGGCTGTTTAAGTCTCTGAATACAATTTAACAAGTCAGCTCAACGAAGGCTCATGCAAAAGATGGCTGCAGCAGGGACTGTGACACTGAGACACAGTAGCTAATGCTACCAGCATTCCCGTACTGTGTGCAAGATCTAACATGCACCTGGTGGGTGGTCACATAGGCGATCAGATCAATTGCTTGGTTAGTCAAAGTCATACAAATTAACTCAGTCGAAATCTGAAGAAGGACTTATGTATGCAGAGGGTGAGGGTTACAGGCTGCCTGTCCATGGGAAAGGCTGTCATTCAGGTCCATGTCTGCTCTTCAGTGCGACACCTTCCATCCAAGAAGTCTTGACCATGGTAGGAGGCATGGGAGGCACACACAAGGTTCTTTGTGCCAGGAAAGGTAAAAGGGTACAATGTGGGGGAGCACAAGGACAGAGGCCATAATCAGGAGCACGTGCCCTTCAATAACAATAACTTATATGAGGTGTTTGTTGTTAATTATTAATATTTAAATATTACTTAGCACCTTTAACAGTAACACTTCTGTAGGTATAGAGGTAGGACAAAGTTAAGATATGAAAGCCTTTGATAAAATTTTGCTTTTATCACACACATGCCAGCAAAAGTTATGGCTGTGTAGGATTGTGAGTATGAGTCACAATACTATACAGGTTTTGCTTTAAGAGAAATGATGGCAGGTGACTGTTGTTGGATTAATAAGGGGGTTTAATCTTCTAATGCCTTAGTGCATTGGTCTGAAGTGTTTGCAAACAAGATAAAGGGATGTTTTATTACTGTGTATCCTAGAAGACATATGCAATGTCAGGTTATGTTTTTCAGTGTATTTGTACCATCAATGTTTGAGTGGCCAGCAACTTTGGTGACATCACAATGTGACAGAACTGCAAATGTGATGTTCATCAGGAGACTTAAGTTGTTCAAAACACAGTGTGAAGCAGCTATAGGTTATAGCACTACAACGCTTACAACATTATTGCATTAGGAAGCTCACTCGGTTTCAGAAATACTGCTGTTTCTCCCATGGGAGCAGTCAGTTTTGTCCACAATAACTTTTACATGACTTAGCAAAGAATTTCAAGCCTGTATTAAACTGACCTAGCTTTGGTTCACAGTCTACATTAGCTTCATACTACCTCTGAGTAGGAGAAATCACAACGCTAAGGCAAAGAGGACAAGGACTGGAGAGAATCTGCCCCTGGCTCCAGGCAACCATCTCATATAACTCCATTTATCCAGCCAGGTAGCTGGGTTACAGAATCCATTTTGCTTTGGTTTTTAATCAATCGTGTTTCAGCTCAGAATGCCCCATGAATGTCTGGCAGAGAACCAATAATATAACAGGTAAGTGATTAAAGGATGCCTGTATGTGGAAATAAAAGCCCAACCTTAGCTGCAGTAGCAGGGACATGATGCCAATGGCACCTGAGAAATGCACAACCCACCCCAGCAAAAGTCACCCTGTGACTTTTTAGTCGTTTACACCTGTGCAAAAAAAGAGATAAAAACCTCCTGCTTGTCTTTGATGAAGTTTTACGTCTACTTTCCAAAGGTATAAATGATTCCACAAAGCTTGCGGCACTGAATACTCATGGCCTATCTATTTCTTATTAGCTATTATAATATATAAAAAATGTTTTACTAATTTGACAGACTTTATTAGTACAGAGGTTAATTGTCTTTCTCTGACACATTTTCACTGCCTACATCTGTGTCATAACATTATTTGCTTCATTAGTTTTTAAAGTGGAACAGCTAAAACTCAGGTTATTGAAATAATGTGTCTATGACTGTGCTTCTGCACCACACTATCTGCTTGCAATTCAGCTGATGAATCACCTTTATTTCAGGCAAAGCTGGCCTTGAGTTTGGAGGAATGCCAGGAAAACAGGTCAGTGTTATCAGCTGTAGGCACTGCTACCCCTTTTCATTTCTTTTGCCATCTTCCAGAAATAGTTCTTTCCTGCAAGAAGGTATTAAGAGTTAAGATGACAGCAGATGAAATATTCCTTTCTCTTTATTGGGAAGCTTTATTTCTTACTGGGCCAATTTTTCAAAGTTTGATTTGTGGTTTTAGCAAAATGCAAGGTTTGGCTAGAAGTTCTGGTCTTTAGGCCATTACTCAGAGGCACACATTGGTGCCAACTGAATGATTAAGTAGGAAAAGGATTAGTTGTTTGTGCTGAAAAATCACCAAGAACTTCAGACACACACCAGCACCTACTGATCAAAGGACAAAACAGAAACATGGGTTTCCTGCTGTGAAAATGCGCCTGTCCCAATGGAACATCTCTATCTTGCGGCCCATGTCCAAAAAATGTCAGCGGATGCGTATGAAGTGCTGACGCGATAGTCTGTGTGATACTGGCCCTCTGCAGCAAATGATGAGACGACAAGAAGACCACTGCTGCCCCAAGCAGCTAACAACCCAATTAAGGCCAGTAACAGAAAGCAGACGTACAGAGAGCATAAGGAAACAATAAAACAACATGGGCACAACACTGCTTTTTTGCTTTTTTATTTTTTAAGATTGTGCTTGATCGGGAATTACAGGATGTGATAGCAGAGATTGAGCACACTGCCCCAGGAGGCTCCTTCCTGCCCTCTGTTCCCGTGTAAGATGAAGACGAGAGTCATGTGCGGTGGCACAGCAGCTGCCTGGCTATGGCTGCATCTCTTACAAAAGGGATAACTCTCGTGCTATGGATGACTGCATGAGTCAGCGGGAGCATGTCCTTTCACTTTCGGTCCTAAATGTGCCTCCTGTGCACAGCTCACTACCTAACTCAGGCATGCTCATTTGGTATCATGTCCCTTCACCGCTGATGATAAAATGCATTTTAGCACTCCTGACTTCACCCCCTGAAAGACCTCCCTGTTGTAGCCCACCTTCCTCCAGGGATTTCTTCTCTCCTTTCTCTGCCTCACTGGGTTCCCTGTTTCACATAAGAAGGATGCTAGGAACATTTCCTGACCTTTCGTACATTCAGTAATATAAGACTACAGAAGAAAGACAGCTGGAGGAAAGCCCAGATGCAACAGTCTCAAAAAGGTGCCTCCACACTGTCCATGTGGCCTGACCTGCATGGCTCCTGGACGTGCGCAGTGTCAGCGCCGTGCTGGTCTGCTCACCCCAGGCTCCAGCCCCAGGTCAGCATATGGCAGGAATGCCAAGCATAGCCAACGGGGACAAGTCTCCCCACTCGTACACCCACTCTGCACAGGCGTAGCTCACTCCAGAGCACATGGTGTGGATGCAACAAGCCCATTCCAGGGTGATTTCGCTCCCAACAGGACGGACACGAGCTGGCCTGCAACAACTTGCCGACCAGATGGGGTTTACCCCCCACTGCTGGCCACAAAGGTGATATGGACAACCTTGAAATGCCACTAGCCAGAATGTCAGTGGTCTTGTCCCAAGCTACACTGCAGCTTGTGTGGGCAGCCCTGAGCTGGTTTCGTACAAGCTTGCTATGGCACAGCCCAGGAGCATCCCAGGAGAGCAGCATGGAGCTCATTGCAGCCACCTGCCTGCTGTTTGTTCCCAGCTCCAAGCAGCTGAAACACAACTATGCATTGCTATGGCTACACTGGGTTTGATACCCCGCTCAGCGCTAGCTCAGGCACAGCTAAGAGCACGTCTTCAGATGCAGGATAAACCCAGCACAAGCAGCCTGTCAGCAGCGGCTGCTCCCCGTGCAGCTATTCCCCTGCACATCCCTTCTCCCAGTTCCACTTGCTGCAGAACGCAATCACGGAGTACAGTGCACACGGGCAAGAAACATAATTGCACATGCACACACACTATGTTGAGCCCTTCATAACTACATTTTAAATTGGTTTACTTAGAATTCTTTCAGCTAGTAATTTTCACCCAACTCTAATGAACTCCAAGCACTAAAATAAATGTAACAGCATCTTTACCTGGTGTTGCCTCTCTCTTCTGCCTTAAGACACCGTACCCCAGTTTGTTGGGCATTGGGAATTTGAATAAGGCCAGTTTTAGGTTCAACTTTCATTACAAGCAAGCACCAGACTTTCGTTCTAAGCCACCAAAATGCACTGGCAAAATTCACACGTGCAAACCAGTGGCAGCTTCCGTCTCTGTGGAATCCCACAAGTATTTTTTTCAGTTTCAGTTCCCGCACCTCTGGATATATCATAAATGTACAGCTGAAACAGAATGCAAAAACTCAGTGCAGATGGATGCCTGATTCTCATCCAGAATCAGTAATTAACTTACTTTCCCCTAAAACTGAGCCTGAACCAAAGATGGCTAAGCTCAGTCTGCATCAAAGGAAGCAGTTCACAGCTTTTTACTTGCTATGCGAATGTTCTTACACACACAACTGTAAAATCTGCATTTTCATGAGCAAGTCAGCATTTCTTTGAGTTGTCTCTGGCCTATACTTGCCTGCCTGCAGCTTGCATTCACAGTTTAGGAAAGGAGGCTTGAAAATTCAACCCCAAGTATCTTCAACTTGACTCACCAGAGCTGTGTATTTCCCATATCCTTCTAGCTGCCTTTCATGACATGGCCACTTTCTCTATCCTTTACTTTTCTGGGTATGTCCTGTGTTGGCTGGAGCCCAGCACCTGGCGTAAAACCTTCAGGGCTGTTAAGAAGAAGGGCAGTCATTTTCCCTCGGTTCACACGCACCCTTAATAACTCTCAGCAGCACAGCAGTGTGGATCCAGCTCTCGGCAAAGCTTTAATAGCAAAGCTGAAGGTGTGAAGCTTCATTACTTTTAAAATATACTACATAGTTCTGCATATTCACTACTATACATAATGCTCCAGCTTACAGCACAGAGTGCTTTCCAGCCACCGAGCTCAGTGCTTTATTCATACTAAGGAATTAAGGTTCCCAGAATTCTGTAAGACTGGATACTATTTTTAGCTTCTCGTTGTGGGCGGTGAGTGAGAAACAAAGAGGTTAACTGCCTCGCCAGAGGGCTCAGCATGGCCACCATCATCTACCCCCACACGGCTGTCCAGGACCAAAACCAGCAGGGATGTCCTGGTCCTTAATGCCAATTTCTGAGGTTTCACTGGTCTGGGGGAGGTCGGAGGAGAGGTGCCAGAGCCAGAAAAACATGTCAGTATTTAAATCACTGGACAGAAAAACAAGTAAGAAGGAAATTAAGTTTCCAAATGACTTTTTTTCTCTCTGCATCATGAGTCACCTCACCTGCTACCAGCTGGCTCACAGGGATCATCTGCCCTTGGGCTTTGCCTTCTCTTGCCACATGCCCTCCCCAAGCAGCTCTGGCCACATCACACTCCCCTCAGCACTGACTCTCACTCCCTGCCTCTCCGCTCGACCTGAGCAAGCTATTTGCCCTTAGTCAACTCTTGTTTATGGGTTCCGATACAAAAGACAAGTGTTCATATGGCATACTGTATCTAGGAAAATGTCATGCTTCATACATTCAGTTATCAACCACTATGCCAAGTGCTTTATGTTATCTACAAAAAGCAGACTTCAGAGGGAAATGAACTACAGCAAATCAAAGTCTATTACTGGGAAAGAGAGGAGAGTTGTAAGCCAGGCTTGCAGCATTCTTCCAGCTGCATAACTTTCTAAATAACTTTAACCAGCCAAAGAGTCAATAAATGTTCACCCAGTTGCAATCAAAAATAACAACTCACGTGCTGTTACCTAGAAGGGCTTTTCTATGCCCCTGGGGCACACCATCCCACACAACTGCAGAAGACAGCAGCCTGCTGGTTCCGATAGCAGGAAGAAGGGTGAAAAATGTCTCACACACCCCCCAGCAGCTGGGAAGGAAGCAACGAGAAAGTCTCACTCATCCCACCCAATGTCTCCAGATGCCACTGCCACCCCACCTCAAAACTCAAACCAGCGCAGCACTTAGGCTTTACCCTCCTATCCACACACCCAGGGATGAGCACTGCTGCGAGTGGCTGCTCAGCAGGACAGGGAGGTAACGTGCATGGCTTCAGCCCTGATGCGTTGAATTCATCACTCCCTGCTGCCCTGTTATTTCCCATCTGCCCTTATTTATACACACTGCAGCAGCACCTGGACCAAAGTGCAAGAGCTTGGGCCTCCTTACCAAATAGCTGCTCCCTACCTGCAGAAAGCCTCTACTCTCTGCAGTCAGTTCTGCAACAGTTTGAGCACTGCATGGGAGCAAATGTCAAGCAGCCTCATCCACCAACTACCGCTGTAGCCAAGTCCATACTCACCACTCAAAAAATAACCCAGATATTTCTGTCCTAGTGCAAACCAGTTCATTCCTGGTTCACAGGAATGAAACAAATAGGATTTTTTTTTCCTAATCTTGATGCTGAAAGACCGAGAGTCACTGAATAAGAGGTGGCTTTGAAACACGCCAGCTCTTCTGGATTCGGGGCAAAGGATATGAAATTCAGAAATTAAACCTCAATCCAAACTTTATAGCTGCTTGTTTGTACTGGGATAAGACAAAAACAGCGGCCCGGATTCATTAAAACTTTGGTGGTTTGGACTTTGGACTTGCATCTGGATTTGACAGTGTGGGTGTACATATAACAGCAGCGAGGAAATTACCATAGGAAATTTAAGGCACCAACATAGAAATCTGCAGCCAGTAAGAACAATAAAGAGGAACTGTTTAAATATCAGGAACAAACAAAATCCTAACAATGGGATAGCTCCACAGCTAGATAGGAATCTCAAAATTGTCAGTCATGATTCATAAAAGCAGAAGTATTCAATAAATATTTCAGGTTTGTATTTGGAAAGTAGCAGGATGATGTATTCTTATCTCACAGTGATAAGGAAACACTTTCTATTCCATCAGTTACTTAGGGGAAAGTTAAACAGCAGCTATCAAAACTGAACATTTTTCAATCAGCAGCACTTGGTAAGCTGCACCCCAGCATATTAAAGAATGTGCCAAAGAGTTCTCCAAAATGTTCGTGTTGATTTTTCACACATTCTGGACTACTGGAGAACTTCCACAAGACAGGCAAAAAGCTCATGAGGCATCACTGTTCACAGAGTGTAAAACAAGCAGCCTGGGCAATCACAGGCTGGTTAGCCTAACACTGACCAAGGAATCAAGTGGATCGACGGGAAGGGTTAACAAAGCAACAGTCTTTTTTCCCCCACATCCTTTCATGACTAGTACAGCCCAGCACAGCTCCTGGCCCAGACACACAGCTCCACAAGTCCCCTCTGCCCCCATGTCTCATTTGCATTGCAGCTTCAACCTGCTCAGACAGGCTTATGTGGGTCAGAGTTGAAAAAGGCTTAAAAGATGGCAGCGTAATTAATAGTCATCAGCATGGCTTTGTGGAAAAGTCTTGTCAAATGAGCTTGGTGTTGCTTTTTGGTGAAATTACAAGTTTAGCTGATAAAGGTAGCTGTATCTATGTCATGGGTTTCAACATCTGTGAGGCGTTTAATGCAGTCCCACACAGTATTCTGATTAAAATAATTAGCACTATCCACAATTAATGTACCTCATATTAAATCAATTAAAAGCTAGTGAGCCAATAGCACTCAAAAAGGCTCTCCTGATTCATCCCCATCTTCATAAGATGTCTAATGGGATCCCACAGAAACATCTTAGCCCAGTGGTGTTCACTACCCTTAGCAATTACCTGGAGAAAATGAAGAAATGTTGCTATTGAAAGCTAGATCTGATTAAAAAAACCACTGGATTAGTAAATAATGGAGAGACAAATAGTAATACTAGCAGATCTACATCATTAGGTCAAGTGGATTCACTGGAACCTGACCTTTAAGAAGCCACATGCATCAATGTCTTGAAATCTGTAACACCTTAATACATGGCAGGAGCCCCACAGCAGGCACAGAAAGATCTAACAGGTAGTTTCCACCTTAGCATTCTGTGGTGCTCAGTTGGACTAGATTTTTCCTAGGTATGTCTCCTAAAGTGACCAGAAGAGAAGCAGGCATCAATGCTGAATGTCAAACACAGAGTATTCATGTATGCTGGCTCTAGGATAGCGAGACAAATTTGAGAGACTGTGCCGTGAACATTCAGTCTCCCGGAAGCTCAGCAGTGAACTCTGCTGCGTGATCCCGATTTCTTATTCCCTTTGATTTTCCACAGTCTGCCTCAGCCTTTGGCCCAAGCACTCCTGCTTCCAGGCATGCGGTTAGCCTGCGTAGTTGAACAGGACACAGTCATGGTCTTATCCATGCTCTTATCCATGCCCTCCCTACACTTAATTACAGAGGACGCAGCTACTGATGGTATGTGTCAGGGCTTAGCAAAAAGCATACAAGAAGTCACAGGAACTCAGGAACTTCCATACTGCCCCATACTCCAGCATAAGGATGTATTACATGCTGACTCATAAAGCTCATAAAAGTTTAGCGAGTACTTTTTTTCTGAGAAGGGAAGGGAAGGGGAGGGGAGGGGAGGGGAGGGGAGGGGAGGGGAGGGGAGGGGAGGGGAGGGGAGGGGAGGGGAGGGGAGGGAAGAGGAGGGGAGAGGAGGGGAGGGGAGAGGAGAGGAGAGGAGAGGAGAAAAGGGAATTCTTTGAGCAAGGCTTTGAACTCGACTCTTTCCACTGTTTCAAAGCCATTTTTTCCAATAGGCCAGCACCCCAGAGTCTGGGGGGGCTGATTTCTGCCCCACTGTACACTCATCTCATTTGGGGCTGAGTAAAACCTCACTTTATAGCCCTGAGCTCCAAAGACTTGGTTTCCCCAGAGCAGGTGCTTCCCAAAATAGCCCCACCAGTAAACCTAAAATCTGACCTGACAGGAGCAACAGGAGCAAGGGACACGTCTGGTAATACTGACCCTCCACAGTTGCTGCACCTTGCTGTGGCAACAGGGACACCTCCAAACTGAAACACGTGAACCACGCTTCAGTGCTGTCAGCTCAGTCCCAGCCTGGAGAACAAGCCATTTTCCAAAAGGCTTAGGCAGAGGAATTATCACCCTGTAAAATACCAGATTCTGGATCCGGGGCAGGGACTTGTACCCCACTTTAACATCTCTGTGGGACAACTCAGCAAACGAGGGAAGAAGGATACTAAATGCTGTCTCCGTGTGCTGGGCAAATGAGTTGTAATTGTTGGTAGACACAATTTTGTGCTCATCAAGCCTCAGCCATAACACTCCAACAATGCAAGAACCAAAATAAAATTAATACCGTGTCATAAACAGGAGGCGTATTTCTTAGAGTGACATTCTTTAATTGCCCTGACACTACATATGAAGAAATTCTGTATATAAAACTGCAGAGCAGCCTTTGCAAAGCCTATGTCCAAGAAATAATGTGGCAAAAGGCTCAGAAAGCTCACCATTGCCTGTATGCCTGGCGGAGCTGACTAAAAGACCAGTAGCAGCTGGCAGGAAATGGGTAAGAAAGCTGACCACAGATAAACTGTAGGATGCTAAAGAGTAGCAGAAGATATACTCTGGGAGAGGAAGCCAAGCTGTCAGGTCACACTGTAGTCTAGTGCATACAGTACATACAGTCTGCTATTGAAGTATGTGACCGCCAGATAATGGTCAGGGGACACAGCTGTCAGCCGACGATGAAGTAACTCCAAGGAGCCCAAAGCAGAGTGTGGTACAGCTGCGGATGTTTCTGTTGAGCAGGATAAAGCCTGCCTGTCTTAAAGGTAACATAGCAAATTCAGTGTCATGTAAGCAGCACTAGATAATTAGGTTCACGATGCTTATTTAAATCAGCACTATCGGAACAGGACATCAGCAAAAGCTCCTAACAGACGGGCCTGATCCAAGCGTACACAGAAGCATTCAAATACTTACAACATAGCCTAAATAAAACATTTGGGTTTCATACGTATTTTGCAGGTAACGCTGCCAGCAGTGTCAGGGAGGGTTTTTCTCTGTGCCACAGAACTGGGAAGTCAGCGGCTGTGTGGAGGCGGTGGGGGATTTACCGCTGCTTCAGTGGGAGCAGGACAGGGCCTCAGGTATCATTTAACACGGGAAGGCTGTGCCCAGGCTGGATGCTAGCGTATCCGCTGTGGAGATATTGAGCTTTCCTCATTATATGAAGAAGGTAATTATGGGACATTAACCTGCTGGGTGGCAAACGGTGCAGCGTGCTAAGTGGATCCAGGAGAAATGTGATGACAGAGCAGGGCATGTTTTGCTGGTTTTGCCAAACGGCCAGAAAGCGGCTGCTGGATCATACAGGGATCAAAGAGCAGGCATTTAAAATACACCGAGTAATGGCTTATAAATACCGGTTCGTAGTCACACAGCTCTCCAGGAGAGTATGTCAAATGATCCATTGGCTGAAACCTTGTTTTGGGCTCAGGAAGCTCCTAAGGTGGAGGAAAAGAGCCTCATCCAGATCCACAGACATGTTTTTAACAACATTTGCTCAATGAGAGATGGCAGGGACCCTGACAGGTGACACTGGCCTTTGGACCGCTCCAGGAGACGCCTACACTCACCCGCAGCGCCCAAAGGAAAAATTAACCACGCTCCAGCTGTGCAAAGACATTTCGGCACGAGGGACAGCCGCTGCCTTGGCAGCAGTGCTGCAGCTAACGGCAAAGGGAGACCTATGAGCAGCCAAGGGCAGAAACTGCCCTTCAGCAAGGCAAGGGGCCTGAAGCAAAAGCAAGAAGGGTGAGCTGCCGTGTGCTCACGAATGGCTTTTCCCTTTTCAGTGTGCAGAATGAGAGGATTCGATGCATTAACTAATGTGACATTTGCTTTGGCAGTGTTGGTTTTTTTGTTTTTTTTTTTTAAATTCCAAGCATCCTCTAACTAATGGAAACAACAGGGCTTTGCACCTGGGAAGGCCGTTGTGCATTTCTCTCTGATAGGCAGGATATCAGGGTTAGCTAAATATGAGTTCAGCTGCGGGACTGACTCACCGCTTGTTCCTGGAACTGTCTGAAGGAGGGGAGGATGCTGTGGGCAGGCTCTAACTGTATCATCTGGGTTAGGGCCGGTAGCAGATGGTCCTAAAAACATACTTCCATGTGGGTTTAAAATAGCGCAGCACCCACAATCAGCTGAATGGGGAAATGTGAAAAAGGCTTGTCACACAAGGAATGCTGCTGTGAAGATCTGCAGTCAGGAGGGGATCCAAAGCTTCACCAGCCCTCGCAGTGTGGAAGTGCCCGAAGCCCAGCTCTCCTCGCTCGCTCTGGCTCACACTGCTGCCCTGCCCCACGGGCCCTGGCAGGGGTGTTCTGGCCTTCCTATCAAATTGCATGCAAGAGAATGATCTTTTTATCCCCCACCATAAAACAAAATGAGGAAACTTTGTCTGAAAGCAGCTTTTCTAGTGAAGCAGCACTCCCTGTCCACTGTGGTGCAAAAGCTTGAGCCTCAAAACCTACATTTAAAAAAAGAACACCTTCTCTTTCACGAGTCAACCTGCTGTACGTGTTTGGTCAGCAGCAATGACAGCCCTAAATAGTCCGAGCCTGTAGTTACGTCCTGCTGGCTGCTCTGATACCACAGAGTAAGAGGTGGTGACAGGGGAGGGATCGGCAGTCGGAGCCAGCCGAACCACCCCAGGGTCAGTGGGGAGCACCCCAAGGAGCACCGGAAAGACCCCCCAAGCGTCAGCCATATGGCCAGTTTTCACAGCGCACAGCAGCCCAAGCAGAGGGGCTCGCTGGCCATGAGGGAGGCCAAGCGGCCCAGGGAGCACCACAGGACTGCCCTCGTCCTTGCCTCAGCCCATCCGAGGTCAACCCAGGGTAACCAGCGATGGCTAACCTCACCTCAGGGTGCTCATTTCCTCTAACTCCCTCTGCAGCCAGCAGAGAGACCCCTTCCCAGCGCACAGCCTAGGACCCTGCTACTGCTGTCTTCTGCTTGAGGAGAGCCAGCGTGACTTGCTTCTCAAGGCTTAGGTTAATCCCCAAAACTCCCAGCGCCCGAGGGAGCGGGCTGAAGTGAAACCAAGGGACCGCATTGCTGTTCGTGTGCCTGGCTTCCTTGGGCCGATGGCTACAGAGATATGGGGAAGAAAAGAACACCCAGCCCTTCCCCCAGCCTTCCCCCTATCCTCCCTGCTGCAAGGGCTGTTACTGGAAAAAAAGCCTGATTCCTCCTCAGGCCCCATACTTGTGTCTCAGCAGATGTGCAAACACACCAGCAAAGCTTTCTTGCTCCATCCCATCTTCCCCACCTCCTGCCTTTTTGCCATGCAAGCACCAAGAGCAATCTGGGCTGTAACCTTTAGAGGAAGAAAAATATCAGAGACACATCTGTTTTTACAGCTAATTGGCCACAGTTTTTGAAATGGGCAGAAGTGGCTCATAGGAACAAAAAGAGATCCCTGAGAAGCCCTGGCCCCTGTGGGGGGCCGGCTCTAGCTCCTAGAGTAGTTTTTGGCAAATGTCTCACTGACACCAGACAGACGCATTGAGGTTAGCTTGAGATTGCACCAACTGCTGGTGCACAGTCCGGCCCCATTTGCTCCGCTGGAATCTTGCATGACTATGCAGCAGTGAATTTGGCCCTTCCTTAAAGTACATTTTGAAAGCAAAGATTTTCCTAGGCACTACCTCAGTCTTAAAAAGCAAACACATGGTATCTACATCTTGCACTTTGTTTTCAACATCTCCTGTAAACTGTTTTTAGCACTGCAAGAAAGCATTTCAGAACACAATTTAAAAAACTCTTTTCTGTGTTTGGCTTGACTGGATTTTTATCTGTACAAAACTATTAGTACAGCACTGGCTTGTTATGCACTTACTGCCAATACAATAAAGGCTGTAATGACATGTTTGAGATGAGGATTATTTATTACTGCCAATGGTTGCAGAGAAAGTGCTCATTTGGGCAGAGTGGGCTGAGGGAAGGAAAGGCTGTTCTGGTGTTCGCTGCAGCCTTCACTCATTACCTTTTCCAGAAAGCATTAAGCTTCCTGCCTGCACTTGCAGTACATATCCCACCATTTTATCAGGAGACAGTCTCCAAAATCTAGACTCAAGAGATTTTAAGAGATGGGAAAGCTATCTGAGTTCACATAGGGTTGCCCTTTCCACCCATGTTTTCACATTTTGGTTCTAGCCAGCTGCAGCAAAGGAGCTTCCCTCCACATTCACTACCTACTAGACCCCAACGAACAGACTCGGCTATGCAGGAATGGTCACTATTCTGTGCAAACTGCAGTTGCACAAATGAGGCAGGGCACTTTCTAGATGCAAAGGAAGGCACAAAGGTATGGTCTTAAAAGATATGAATAGCACTTCTGTTTCTGCCTCCACGTATGCAGAGGAAATTCTCCAAAATCTCTAAGATAATCTCTTTCCTTGCTGCTTATGCAAACTATACGCCCCTCTAACTGGAAATTATCACCTCCCCAGGACTCTACTTACTTTTACTGCCTCTCTCATCTCCCTCCAAGAATTCAACATACAATAGTGAAATAGCAAGCCTAACATATGCCACAGTCTGAGTACATAATATTTTGCAATAAATGTAAATTATATATATAAACAGAAAGAGCATGACTGTGAGAAAGAACAACCCTACCTACTTCCCATTGATGTTATGCAAACACCTTTCACACGTGTCTTTGCTCACTGCATGCAAACAGTGAGTATGCGTACTGCCATACCCACAAAGTATGCATTCCTCATTAAAATCCATGCAATAAATTTGTATCTGATTGACTTTTAAATCCTTCACCTTCCCACAACTCCATCTTCCCCAGATCTAGTGCTCCAAATGCTGTTCACTTCTTCAGGCAGCCTGTTGCAGTCAGGGTCTTCTGCCTCCATTAGTGGAGAGCATCCTCCCATCCCTATGGATGTTACTGGCTTGAACCCCAGAACTGGTCACATCCAGTCTCACACGATCAGCAACAAGGTGAAAAGGTGATATACACGGAGCCTAGCATCATGCGAAGGGAATATACTGAGCTTTCCAACAAGGCACTATTTTTTTGGAAAATCAAGGCACATGAGGACATTAACATGCTTCATTTTCACATAGGGAAAGTTTTTCTCAGGTTATTTTTAGAAAGATTTACTGGTTTTAATTTTGGTAGTTGGATCCTAAAAAAGGAAGCATGGCACATGGCCTCTTAAAAAGTTGCAAAACCCACTCTCAATAAAATTTAATATGCCCTGCCTTGGCTTTTCTTTAATGTGCACTGTGTGGAGTGCAGTGGTATAACATTTTTAGCATCAATCATTTTGGCACACTCCTGAGTAATGCAACTACCTCACACCTCTGTAGATAGGATGTTTATTCAAATGTACCACTTATTTTCTCTGCACTATGTGCATACCCACAAATGTGTGTATTGCTGGCAGCTTTTCCTTGCTCTCCAACGTTATTGCCCAGTGCAGGAGTCACTAAGTGCATGGAGATCAAGAGAACTGCACACAAACTCACTGTACCAGGCCAGATTGTCATCCCAGCAAAACTGGAGCTCTGATGAGTACATGTGGATATGTACTCTGGGTGTGCACTGTGTATGTCTAGGTAAATTTCCTATCCACTAATCCCTCATGGAACAAGGGTGGCCAAATCTGCTGCTGCAGTGAACCAATGGAGTCCTGTGTAATTTGACAGAGCTGTAACAGGTCAAAGCAGCTGAATGGTTGGCTCCAATGCACTGGAAAGCTGCTCTAGGAAAGAATTTTGCTGCCACATCTATTATGTGATAGCAACGCTGCTATAGATTGTACCATTTATTGCATACTTTGTGTCACTGGTGCAGTCAGGAGAGTGCAGTATACAATAAAGAGGAGCAGGAACACACACATACAGGCACATACACACACACGCACACACACACACAAGCACAGAGCATAAAACACTCCTAAAAACCTAATAACAAACTAAAACTGTTAGGATACAATACCAAAATAGATAAAAACTGTAGTGTACCGCAGGAAGTATGAGAGATCAAAGTGTCACCAGTAACCTAGGTCCCAGAAGTAACTGGGAATTTGTTCCCATCCCCTAAAAAAGTTCATTCAAGTATCACCATATGTCCTGGATGTCACCTGGAGCTTTGGCTTCGTCAAGTTAAAATGTGCGCAACAGGGGACTGCACCCATCACAGCTGATTATTTATTCAAGTAGATGTTAACTGCTAACATTTTGGCTAACCACATAGATCTCCTTGAACTGCAAGCCCAGCTTTCTACAGGGTGGGTTAAATACCATGACTATACAGAAGAGGACTTCAAGAAGAAGCCCTTGTTAGTCAGTATGTCCCCTGTTAGTCCCGTTAGTCAGCATGTCACTGCAAAACTATATAAATAAGCTCATATTCCCCTCTAGGTAAGGTTATAAAACGGCTGTGTGAAAAGTACTACTGATTTAAAGCAAGCATCCTCACTTTCCTAAAGCTAGTTTTCCTCGAGGGAAAGTTTCTCATAAAACACAGAGATCCATAACATTTGGGGTTTTAGTAGAGACAGTCAGATCGGCACAGCTTTGAACCTCCCATATGAGATATGCACTAAGCTTTCCAAAGGAACAGGTGGATTTGAAAGCAGAATTAGACATTTCATATTTAATCATCCAGAGTTATCACCTAAGACTGATTTTCAGACAATTGGATGTGAATTGGCCACAGGACATGGTTAAAAGGAAGTTCATAGAAAATAGAGCACGTGAAATCTGGAGCCAAAGTACATATGGCCTAATTTAAAAACAGGATTAAAGGAAATTCACAAAGTCATTTTGCTGCCAGATTTAATTATTATGTTTAATATGTGAGATCACCTGAATCTACTTTTACTTGTTTTGTGCCCCATTAGGAGTTTCACAGGAGCAGTAATATGATTGAGTGGCCCTTGTGAGGGATGAAGCTTAGGCTGCTTTGAAAAAAATTGAATTAATTTGAAATGATTCTTTCCAGGTATGACATTCTTGGAAACAGATGTGGGGATAAGGAGGGAAGGCATCAAAAGTACAGATAGCGAGACCTATAACCATACCCACTTCTTTGTATACACATCGGCACCTTTCTAAATATTCGCAGAAATATTGTAACGCTAGAAAGCCTAATCACGTAAGATTACAATTGGTGGCACTCTCTAGAATTAGGTCAGCATTTGAGATACTACAGTGGCAAGTGCCCTCACACAAATTTTCCATCTCTACTGGTTCCCTAAGATGTGAAAGTTGTGGGGACTGGGCCATAAAGCTTCTTTTGGAAGACGTTACAGGGTAAATTTGTACCCAAAGGCTTCACAGTGAATGATACAGGCCAGATTCCATGTCGCTGGCTGAGTTAGAGCTCCCGTGGAGGAAAGGGAGGCTTACTTTAAGTGACGTTCACAGCCTCTCCACTTGATTTCACTATTGTTGATTGCTTTTGCCTGGAAGTGACTTAGGGGTTTACACTGCTGAGTAGCAGTGTAAACCCCTAAATTGTATGGATAGAGCAGATTTTATACTATTTCCCAAATAAATGGTATCATAAATGGTTTAAATAGTACAGTTTCATAGATAAAATACAATGTAACAACAGAGGAGATGGAGGCAAAAACGATAAGGATGGGGGGGGGAAGCTGAAACTGATTTCTGAAGACAGAACATTGAAAACTTGCACTCAACTCTGCAAGCTACAAGTGCTCAGCTCGCCTGAAAACAAGCCTATGCATATGCATTCTCATTTTAACCTACAAAAATATTTCAAAATCCAGGCCCTGATCTGGCAAGATGCTGAATGTTTTCCCTTTTCATCAGACAAGCCTCTAAAGAGATACTGAAGCGTGCATACTGTAGGAGCCGGAGCGCAGCCACAAAGGCTAATTTACCGAGCCAAAAAGCAGTCATTGCTGCAACTGCCATGCAGACATACCCACTGCCTTCAGCAGAACTTCAGCGAAGACTGAGGGCACTTGTCACTTCACAGGGGGCACTCAATGTCTCCCAGGCTCACGTTGGGTCTACATATGGATGAACCGAGTATTTTTCGTTACAAACACTCTTCCCCTTCCAGGCCTCCTTCGCTTTCAGTTCTGAAGGGTGAATTCATTGAAAACATCTGCACTACTAGAAACATTCTGTGCTTTTTCCAAACCTCATCCCCATAGTGGCTGTGTAGTAACAGAGAATAGACAGAGCTGCATAACACAAGCCTGCAAGCAATGAACTGCAGTAGAGAGAGGATGCCGAATGCTGGAACTTTGCCTCCTACACCTAGGCGCTACCTAGGCTCCCCTTACCTTCTGCGCTGTATTCTGCCCTCCGCCGTAGAGCCAAAAGGTTTCCACAGCAACTGCCACATCACACCGCATCACTCTTACCTCTGCAATACAGAGCACCTCTTAAACGAATTTCACTCAGCAGTCTGTCATGTTAACTTCTGCACACCTACGAGTCGCTACGTGCTCCCCTTGGCATCAAGGCCAATACCGGAATTGTTTTGGGGGGATCTTACATAATATGTGTTTCTCCTTCTTTTGTCCCTTTTCCCCCTTTGCACATTGCAGATTTGCAGCAGTAAGGGAAGGAAGGACTCTGTAAGCATGTTACAACAGCACGGTAGAGGCATAAATGGGACTGATCCTGTGTAACTCACAAGCAGCGATATTGTATCCGGGCAAAGACTGCAAGAGCATGTTTATGGCAGTAAACTTTAATGAGACACATGAATTCTTCAAGCAAGGGAAGGGAAAAGATTTATTTTTGTTTGGGGAACAAGGGATGTGGACCAGCCTCCAGCAGGCCTACCAGGAAGGCGTGTGTAAGGGCTTGCGTGGCCATCTGTTTCTCCTCCTTATCAGCGCTCTGGTGCCAGCTGCCTCTGTGGCTCAGCCGTCCCACGTGCAGGCTCCCCTGCCCGGTCCTGCGCTGCCGTCTGTCTGCTCCTCACTAATCCCACATAAACGTATGTGCCTGCTTCCCACCGACCCTATTTGGCCACACCCCACCATAAACCCCATATAAATCACAGGAGAGGAAGCTGGCTGTCCCCACAATGGTGCCAGTTAGCTACACTGCTCCCTTTCCTTGAGCTGCTTCTAAGGCACACGAGCGGATGCTGCGCTTGCCTTGCTTCCCACACCACCCATCCCCATGGTTCTCCAGTGCGCCGGACTTCCATTTCTTGCAAAACCATAAAAACGTTGTCCAAGCCTGAGCAGCGCCGGGATTTATGTTTGCTGGCGTAGCACCCACATCCCAGCACTGCTGTGCCCAAACTGCAATTAAAGCTGCAAAAACAGCCCAGAAGTCCATACCCCGGATAGACAGGCAATATACAAACCTAATACCAGATAGACAGGCTGATAGGCAAGTTTTAAAGCTGCAGCCACCTGGGAGACACGAAGGGTGATGCAATCCAGCAGTGACAGTTGCCAAAGTCTTCTGACAGAGGAGGCCAAAGGCGGGCAGAGTGCCTGCAGGGGCGCCGGGGAGGGGAGCGATGTCCATGGCCTCCATCTGCAGATAGGTGTGAAAACAGGCAGAGCCACAGCCAAACTCCCTTTGGGGTGTCTCGCAGTGCTGGCAGCGTAGCTCTCCACTAAGCCTTGTGCTCAGAGACCATGAACAACAGGGATTGAAAAAATATGTATAACCTGGCTAAAGGACAGCAAGCTGCTGGAGGAATGGAAGAGGGAGGCAGGAGACTGTGGTAGGATGTGGATGTCTGAAGGATGCTGACCCCGACAAGGGTGTGGAGGCCTAGTAAAAGAGCGAGAAATCATCTAGGATGCTAAATTTTGAATTACTGTTCCCTGAATGAATTACTGGATGAAACCAAGAGAAGAACAATGAAACACAGCCAAGCAGGACAGGCTGACAGATGCAGTGGTGCTTCTTCTCCTTTTCCAGCATCTCTGTAAGGAGGGCAACAGGGAGGAAGGCGTGGGGGCTGCTCCTACGTCTCACACAAGGAGTGGCAGCCAGAGCTGTCCTTCTCAGGTCACTTGCAGAGGTGGAGAGGGTCCATCTGTATCGTTATAGTGTCTTTGAGCCCAGAAGGTACTGCCATGAACCAAGCCTGGAGACAGTTGCAGAACAATATGATAATGCCACTCCCTGAAGAATTTACCATCAGTCTAAGCGTAAGAGAAGTAACAGCAATTGGATGTAGTCTCTCTGCCAGGGATTTAGAAGTTTACAGTGAGGTGCCACAGCACTTTCCCTAGCTTATCAGCTTCATCTTTAGCTTTACTGCTTTCCAGCCAACAAATTAGTCTGTACAAAAAACAACACTTAATGCAATTTCCACTTTAACCTACATGTTGAACTTCAGTGTCTTCAGTGAACCCAGGGTTAGAGATGGACTGATGCACTTTTCAAGATAGGTTTACAAACTCAGATCTGTCCCAGATTATTACACACTAAAATCAATAATAACTACTTCATAATTTAACTGTTTGTCTGCCAAATGCACTGCACAAACACTATTTCCCACTAGTTTCCCAGTATTGCTACCACCACAGCAGGCTGTGGCTTTGGGATTGAACTCCATAGCAAGACTAAGGACTGAGCTGGACTGACAACTGAATTACAGGACCCTGCTAAAAGCACTTGCTTTATTCCGGTGTTGGATTTGGTAAGGCAATGCAGCAAAGGTCACACCAACACTGGCTTCCAGAACAAAGAGCTTCTCTTTCCTGGGGTGTCAACTGAAGTAGTGGTTACAAACTATTGACTACCTCTTGGAGAAAAGTCAGTAGTCCATCCAACTTATTTCTCATTTTAACTCTTAAAGTGGTGATTTGCATTACAGAACAAGTGATGATCCCAGTGCACAAAGTTTCTTGAGGCATGTTTTTGCAAAAGAGAACCTGGAAACTAAAAAAAAAGAAAGAAAAAAAAAACTAGGAAGAAATGAAATGCAGGAGGTGAAATGAAAGGTAGGAGAGGAGATGTTCCATCACTGTATCAAACCTAAATTCCTATTGAAGAACACATTGTCATCTGAAGAAGTACTTCAAAACCCACTAGCGTTTCTGAGGATTTTACTGAGACTGAGCACTAGAAATACAAATTCCTTGAAACAGACAGGCTAAAACTTCCTTACCAAACACCCTGAACAATGTACAAATGTGGATTTGAATAAGATATGAATTCAGGCTGGATCCAGTCCTGCAAGGGTCAACCCCATGTCATACAGTACAAAGCATAACTTTCAGATGAAGGAGAACTGAAAATAAATCCTTGTTCTGCTTTGGCAATTTTCATTTACAGAGATGCAAAGCACAAACATTTATAAACAATATTCTTACAGTACTGGGAGGGTATTCTTCACTTTCAAATAATTACTATTTAAAGAAATTCTGACCTCACTTAAAATGAGATGCAGCATACAAGTATGCAGAGCTTTGTTGGAGAAAATAAATACTATTAAAAATAAAATCAGTGTTGGAAAACCTCAGGCAATAATCCCAACCAATCAGCTTGGCAGGCTTGAAGGCAGACATGCAAGAAAGGCTCAGATAATGCAGTGATGCAAGATGTGAAAGAATCTGCTTTCTTGGGTAAGATAGAAGATCACTGTTTAACACCACCAAAACAACACCTCCAGGCTCTTTTATTTCAGTACCGAGCTAACCTGGCTCTGTTTAGCCTACGAAGTCTGTTGTGACCAGATGATGAAGTCAGAGGGAAGATAACTGGAAATTAACCTTTACAGGTATTTCTGTTCCTGAAATTACTTCCCTTTCTATACTCTGCTACTGGCTCTGGTTCACAAGTTTCTTATTCCTTCTTAACGTTAATAAAGTTTAAAACAGTTCAACCAGCTGAGGATCAGGCTCTGGATTTTTATTGCCCTTGATACTGGTCTGTTAGAAACAAGTGAAATTAATGGTGCTCATAAAGCCTCCAGAAGGTCAGTGAGAGGTGCACAGAGCACCCTGTGACTTGGGATTAAAAGGAAGAAATGCCAGTCCCAGTTTCTCAGCTACCTTAACTTCAGAGATACGGAATACATCATGTATATGCAAACTGCAAATGAAGAAGGAGATGTATGTGATGGACTGGAGGGGGTAGGCAGTTACTCATTAGTACAAAAAATAAGTAGGAGGAAGACATTACAAGTACAGCAGTGGAAGAGGTACTTTAGAAGTGTGAGGAGGAAATGCATCCACAAACCCATTGAAATACCAGTGCTGTCTGCATGGTTCTATGGTGAGTCTTATTCTGAGCGGGTGAGGAATGCGAGGCAGGAGGTCTGCGGTCTATGGCTTGTTTTTCCATCAATACATATGTCTGACTTCAAGTAAAAGATTAACGAGACAGCTAGCAAATGTCCTAGGAGACAAATGGATAAAATGCTGTTTGTACATGTCAGATGAGGAAGGGTTCATTTTCCTCTTAGTCTCTGAATGAATCTGCTAGGATGCACACCTGCACCAGGAAGATTTCCTTGACAAGGTAACCCTTTCCACTACGGAACGCATGAGCACGTCAGCATACAGCTTACCTGACACGTACATTCTTTCGGTCAATGTGGTTTGGAAAGAACCTTCCACCTACTTTTTTTCTGCATGTGACGTACATTGCTGCATGTTACAGAAAAGCCCCAGGTAAAGTAAATGGAAACTCTAACCAGCAGCTATGCACCTGGTGTTTTTGCATTTCCCAACAGATATTACAGTTGCTGGAATGATGTGTGAATCTTCTACAACACCTCCTATTGACAATTTAGTTTAGGTGTGGCATGAGAGAGATCTGTGTTATTGATACTAATGACCCCACAGCCTGTTGCTGAAGAGAATGAAAAAAGGAACTAAGGGAATTTAACGTTTAAAAAAACCCAAAAACAACAACAAGCAAAATCAAAACCATAAAACACCACAAATATTTACATTCTATTACATTTGACAGCAACCGCTCTGTTACAGGCTGAAAAGATCACAGACAGGCGTGCTGACACTTTCATTTTCCAGGGATGGTCACAGTGGCAGACAGAACAGCTAGACTGTCACTAAAGCTTAACCTTCCTAGGTATCAAAAACTCTGTTGCGTTTTCCTCTCCTGTTGGCAATCTGTGCTATTGGTGATCCCACAGAGCTGATGGTGTAATGCCTTTGGCCTGAGTCCCACTGCAAGGAATGCAGTGGCACCCAGTCAACCACTAGCACTAACCACAATCTCCCTGCAGATCTTAACTAACCTGGCAGCTCAGCTCTGTGTAGTAACACCACAAAAAATGGGAGCACCTTTTCCTTTCCTCACTGCCCTCCTCCTTTTTTTTTTTTTTTTGTTCTTTTTTGCTCTTTTCTAGAAAAAATCGGAGGGAGTTGAGCAGATTCCCTAAGGAGAAAAGTGACACATCACTTATAACACTATCATAACCTTCAACATCTCTCATGTTCTGATTTCTGCTTTACCTGAAACCTGTGAAGTGTGAGTCACATCCATTTTCCTTATGCCATGACGAGGAGGAATGTTGATATGTGGGAACTGACAAAGAAGCATGAGGGAACCAATGCCCATCTCTTCATCCCAGTGAAATCTGCTAGTGAATCATAGGGTAAGAACTTGACCTCACCCATGAAGTTGCATGAAGATTAAAAGAACTTCCCTGTGTCTCTTCGCTGTGCCACTGACTACCAGGTTTATTGGCTAGAGGTGAGCAGTTAAACTACTCCACTAAATTCAGGGAGAATGAGTTCAAGTCTTGTCAACCTTGACAACACAGCTCTAAAAAACATAAGCTAGCCCTTTCAGTGAGTCAAGAGCAACTGGTCCTGCTCCTGGACACATCAGACAGATATGGTAGGCTAAGGAAAGGGACATGCTCAACCATCCTGGGCCCTTTCATGTTAGTGACATCAGATACATACTTTTATGAGACGAGTTTGGAGCCCTGAAAAAGAAGGTGACGTTACAAGAAGTTAGCCCTCAAGTAATGTTTCTCTCTCTTTAAGTTAAGTATGCCAGCATGCAAGGCAGCTTGTCCAAAAAAGCTGAAAAACAATCAGAAAATTCTAATGCCACCTCCAGCCACCTCTGAAAAGCAGAAAAAGAGAACACCGTGAAATTAATTGTGATTTGTTATGAACTGAACAGCCTTCTGTATTCAAGGCTCTTTGTCACCTAGGGATTAAAACTGTCCTGATACTTTAGCTCTCCTTCCTCTCCTGAGTGCAGCTTGAACTCTTGAGCTTTTGGCCTGTAGTCACTGCCAGGGTGTCGTGTCCCTCCTCCCCAAGAGTGCTGCCAGAATGCAGGAAATAAGACACTTGCTGGTCCATCCTGTACTGTACTCTTGCTTCTATTTTTTTCCTTCTTTGCAGCTGCAAAATACAACTGAGCAAGTTAATTTCCACTTCCCTTGAACACGGAAGCAAGCAGTGCATTTTGTCACGTGGTCACATCAGCAGACCGCAACAACAAGCACAGTCACCTGGTGAAACAATTCACTCAGAGATTTGGAAGGAAAATTTCCTTAGGGCAGGTGACACTGGACATCTGGCAGCCCTCTACTTTTGTTCTGAGAATAACACCTACATTGTAGGGCATGTTGCCAGAAGCTGCACCCACCTGGGATGTAGCCAGCCCAAGATGAAAGGGAACACCAAATCCAGAAATGATGATTAGCTTTTACTGATGTTGTTCAGAACAGAGGTACCTGGGAACGTGCTAGTTCCCCTTAGGTGTTCAGTATTGCTTGGTAAAGTCAGGGAACTAAAAAAGTAATCAGGTCAGAGCCAGGCTTGCATATGCTTTCTCCACAGAGATTACAAACTACTTGCCAAATATTCAGATTGGGTAATTGTTACCTGGATTACCAAGGGTATTCAGTCCAAAGGAAGATAATTGCTTAGAGTTTCTGATAGATTGCATCACTCCCTGCCAAAGTATAGGGCAGAATAAGAATCATCAACACATGAGGTAAGGATACAAGCCTGCATGTAGTTTAGACAGTAGAACTGAACCCATCGTGGCTGACTGCAGCACAAGAAACATTAACCCCCCACACTCCATTTATAGGAAAGCAATAATTTGATTCTGAACTCCAGAAGCACTTGTGGAATCCAGTTTCCCCAAAATAACCTTCCCTTTCTTAGGACACAGGGGATAAGCATTTATCCTTGCACTAAAATGTAGATTTGACCAAAGCTAATTTTACTTCAGCATCTAGCTATGAGATCATTGTTCTACCAGCATACGAGTTTAGCTTCACGCTGCCACATATTTTATGACCAAGTGCAACTTGGAGCAGAGCCTGCACTGTCCGTCAGGGGTGCTGCTACATGATAAAAAAATCCATCATCCATTGTATTTAACTATACAGCTTCAGTGAAAATCAGGTTCCTTTTAACAAAAATGGTTAGGTACTACTAAGATATACGGAAAGATTAGGCATCCAAAATATTACAGCATAACTGCATATGAGAGTATGAACTTCTATAAGCATTTTAGAAGTGCTTTTCTTCTCTGCAACCAAATAGCAATACAATCCAGGGAAGAGAACAGAAATTATTTAAATTTTCACTCTATTCCAGTCAGCCATGCATACAGTGCTGACTCAGGAGCAAACATTAAAAAGCAGGAGCCATGCGGGAACTTACAAATCCAATTGTACATCTCCCAAGGGGGGTCATTACACCAGTGTCAAACAGGCCTTAAAGCAGGAGGAATGAATAGGTGGGGGGAGATTTGACAGCAGGGGAAAAGAGTGCTGGTAGGAAAGGCCCCGATAACAACAGGTCCAATCGACACGCACAGCCTTCAAACCGAACTGTGATCCTGAGGTTTTTAAGGAGGAAAGTGATAGCCCATATCAGAAGGTAATAAGGAAGACATGGTGAAAACGTAATGAGAGACAGCACATTGAAATATCCAGTGCAGGGCCCACTTTCTGTGTGCCATTAGAAAACTACATTCCTCCTTGTTCTCTTAGTTGTATAACTAAAATAGTTTATTTTAGACATAATTGCAAAAAAGCAAACAGACTTAAAACCACATCTCTAAGAAAGCTGGGAGATGGCAATATCATTAAGGTTTATTCAAGGTACTAAACCTGGCCATAGATGAAATATTAATTAAAGGCTGCATTCATTGCCTTCAGAAAATGATTATTCAACACAGCAATGACGTTTTGCCTAATTGTGTAATGAAGTTTTATCTTACTATGCGGTAAAGCTTAGACCAAAATGTTAGTGTAATAAGACGATCACAGAGCTTTAACGATGGGCTGAAACTTAGGAAAAGCATGTGTGTATTAATATGTGACTTCAGAAAGTATGCAAATCACTCAGTAACACTGTACTTGTCTTCTATATGAGATAATGGATAAACAGTCAACAGCCTTTATTTCATTGTTGGGTAGTTCATCAAATTAGTGTCTAAATTAAGGATCCAATTAACCTGTATTAAATAATTTGTCAATACAAATAAAATAATTGCAATTTAAGATAATCATGTTTGTGGCATTTTTTTTTCCTCTTATTACCATTAAGAATAGGGAGTTTTATCAATGCCCAAATCACAGCTCCCTTAAACTGGGAGGTATCCAAAATTCAGATCTTGTGGCAGGCCTCCCTCTCCTACATATGCATAAAAATCCTTCTTTATCTTTTGTGAAAATATCTTTTTTTCTTGAGATGGGAACGACAAATTCCACTCCTCCCATTCACACTGAGGAGAACATTACTCCCTAAACAGTGCTACTTAATCCAAAACAAACAGCAAGATATCTAAATATCCCTTAGTTTATGAAGGGGGAGTACCTCCTTGAGACAAAGGAGGGGGAAGAGGGTGGATTTGAAGGGACTGTATTCAGACGAGTCTAGCTCATCTCCAAGTACCATGGTCAAATTTATGAGTGTTTCCACAGGAAAAAAAAAAAGTGTCAGAAGGATTTCCAGGGCTGGAATGCAGCAGAACTGATTCCCACAAGCTTGGGAATGTTGCTGGCTTTCACAGTAGATCTGTTAATCTTGTAATGAAGTAAATTTTTAATGTATTTTGCACTTGGTGATGAGCTTTCCTAGCCGTAACCTCAGTGTGAGAAGCTCTCCCTAATAATAATATGGTTGTGGAAATATTGCTGGAGGCAGGTCTTGCACTGCTTTCTTTTGTCTCTCCACTTAGTCTTTGCAGAAAGACACTACCAGACGCTGAGAAAGGCTGTAAAACAAAACATTGTTTTAAATCAAACCACTTTTATTGTTGTATTAAAGGAGCTATCTGTGTTCCTAATAGTGACTATAGAAATTAAACAGTAAGAACGTCTAGGCAGGTGCATAATTTAAAAAGAAAAAGGATGGACACACACACACCCCTCCCCTTTAGGAGAGGTCAGAGTTTATATTTCAGGAGGTCTGTTTGCCTAAAGGAGTAGAAAAAATGAGAGCTGAATGAAAGAAGGAAAGGGGTAGGATAGAAAAACAGACGAGATGAGAGACAAGAATGGGCAGCAGAAAAGAAGCAGGAGAGGAGGATGAAAGAGAGAGATGACATCTGACTTGGACAAGGGGTGAACCGCAAACGTAGTCATTGCCAGTGTCCATGAACAAAAATAGCTCATTTGTCCACCAGCGGCAGGGCAGCTGCCAGTGCGGCGGGACAGTGCCTTCCCTGCGCTGCTCTGCGCAGCACATCCCCACTTCCAGATCTGCCCCTTTCGCTGTGCTGTGTGACAAAACTCAGGGTGTTCTTGCAGTCCCTGTGGTTGTGGTTAGGAAACTGCCGCATGTTGGGTCTCAATAGAAAAAGTATTTTAATACAAGAAAAACAGGAAACTCAAGCACGTTTTGGGTCTAATTCAATTTCAGTTCCCCGATTCCTTTATTTTCTATGGACAAAAGGCATGTAACAAAATTATGAACTGGGACGTGAAGAAAGCAGAACTGTGCACATGACAGATAAAGCTGGCTCATTATGTGAAAACTGAAGCCATGCAAAATAGAAATTCAGAGCAGATTAAAACACCTCTCATCCAAAAACCAGTTAGGACCAGTCAAGCAAATCCCAGCACCTGGACAGAGTTTGAGCAGTACATATATGAACTGGCATAGGTCATGGTTTCACAAGAGCAGACCAGATTACAAAGAAACGCAAATATTCTTTCTTCATTTTAAGCTGAAAGCAACCTCTGGTTTAGGAATCTACAGACAAGGTACAAGGTACAAGGTACCAGTTCAGCGTCAGCCACCCTATGCTCCCTTTGCAAGATCATCAGTGCATTTTAGTGCTAATGTACTAAAGCATGACACTAGCTCAAGATAACCACATTCTATTGAGAAACATAACAATAGAAATAATGGAATAAGCACTTCATGCAGTTTGCTAGGAATGTAGTTTGGACACCAACAGCCAAAACAAACTAAAATGGCAAATGCAAGGACTCTATTTTGAAAAGATCTGCAAACAGACTCAGCAGCTTTACAGGGGGTCATATTTTCCTCAAGGATAAACTGTCCTTGAACAATATTTTCAGTGTTCTGGGTACTAACATGCTTTCTTTTCATATGGATTGTTCTCACCTCCGCTCCTTTTCCTTGAATAAATATTTACTGTGACCAATAAAATTCTGCTCTCCATTTATGAGTTAAATAGCATCGCATTCCCACACGCTGTTTTATATACCCATACATAAAGCATATGTGCCCACAGAAAATGACATCTCTAAACTATGTCTGGTGGAATTATTTTTAAGCAATCATATTCACTGTAGATTTCAGTCCTGATTCATCAATACATTTAATTCACTGTGGTATTAGATCTGTGAGTGAGAGGAACGAAGCATTCAGCTCAAGAAAGGAGATGACATATTTCACCAGAGATATAGCGTTTCTGTGAGTACGTGAAAGAGTGATGCCTGATGCAGCGTCCATAAGCATGGGAGTAAATACATCATCTTCACAAGCAACTACTGACGTGTTTAATTTTAAGAAAGTAACCAAAATTATTTTTAGTGAATTATTCATACACTTCTAAATGTGTTCAAGGGTTTTACCAGGTCAGAGCTTAAGTGGGCAAATTACAGTCTGCAAGATGCCAGCAGACTGTTACTGATAATCATGCTGGACTACTATCTGTTATTCATTCATTATTCACCCATTGTTATTTGCTGCTCATCATCTTGAAAATTTCAGTAAACAAGTCAGGAATGGAAAGAATCTTTACATGTGAACTAAGAACGTCGAGCACAAACTATGTATGGGGGAAAAAAAGGGTTAAAAATTCACAGGTTAATATATATAAGCGGAGCGCGTCATCTAAACCTCTTCTTTTTTACAAGGCGGGGCACACCCTCGACACACCGGGGCTCACCACTGTTTCTGCTGTTTGTATAGCTTTGGGGAAGTTGGGGACTGTGCTCCACACAGAGGTCCTTTTTGCTGAATTCCCCTCCAGGAGCACAGGGGCAAAGAGGAACACATCTCTCGTGAACACCTGCCACCAGCAGTTCCTTCCTCAGGCACTTAAATAGATTTTCCTCATGCTACAGTAAAAGAAGACACCGGCTGTGCCCCTTCATACACCCCAAAATATAAACAGTGGTACTAACAAGAAAGGTGAGAGTGCCAGCAGGTTTCTCTGGGATGCAAAAGCAGAGCTACGTAAAGCATTCATGCCTGTGCTGGACTTGAGTTTAATTTGCAAATCCCAACTGCTCTGTGGTGCCCCACCGAAGAGGCGGAGGTTCAGGCTGCATAGCACGCCCAAGGTCTATCATGTGCATCCTCATACTAAAATACCTTGTTGAGAGTTGTTCATAGTCTTACAGATCTCTCTCAAGTCTTCTGGTCTTTATATGAGAAGCTCAGTGGCCACAGACCATCTGAGAGCCTGTTGGATAGCCCCTTGGTGGTGGAGGAAGACACACAGGTGCACCCATGCAGACGGTGACACAGACAGATTGTGTCAGTATGTACCTCCTAACAACTTGATTAGTACTGGACCTAACTTGGTTTAGGCCTAGCTAAGCCTGCAGTTTGAAATGATTAGCGTAGGCATGCTTTATTTTCTATTTTACACTTACATTTGTCCTGGACAAACTTTGGTTTTAGTCAAGATAAAGGACACGGTGATGGCCACAGGGCAACCACCAGGCTAAGCCCAACAATGAGGGAAACACCGACTTCCCTGTACATGGAAAGAGGAGAAATGTATCAGCACCAGCCCTTGGCCAAAGCAGATGAGGATGGGAATTCCCTGCCAAAAAAGAGAAATCTGCCCAGCGTGAGGAAGGACAAGTTAATCAGCCCGCACTACCTACTAGAAGATGCACGACACAGCAAAGCCCTCTGCATCAAATGCCAGTGAAGTGTTAAGCAGCGAGAAAATAGTCTCAGCCACCAGCACTCTGGAAAAAGTAAAAACTATTGGCTTTGGCACAGGTACAAAGCATATATGCCTGTCTTGCCTGGAATAGCAAGAGATACAAAATTCAGGACTGCCAGGAGTGTCAGTGAGAGGGACTGGGGAGATGCCACACTGCTGGGCAGAAAAAAAGTATATAATCCCATGTGATGAGCTCAAAGGAAGTCCAGGTGATTTCCTGATGACCTTGAGAGTGAGAATTTCAGATCCATCAGGCCAAGAAAGGGGAACTACATAGAATCATAGAATCATTTAGGCTGGGACCTTTAAGATCATCAAGTCCACCCGTTAACCTAGCACTGCCAAGTCCACCACTAAACCATATCCCTAAGCACCACATCTACATGTCTTTTAAATACCTCCAGGGGTGGTGACTCAACCACCTCCCTGGGCAGCCCGGTCCAGTGCTTGATAACACTTTTGGTGAAGAAATTTTTCCTAATATCCAACCTAAACCTCCTCTGGTGCAACTTGAAGCCATTTCCATTCATCCTATCACTTTCTACTTGGGAGAAGAGACTGACAGCCACCTGGCTACAACCTCCTTTCAGGTAGATGTAGAGAACAAGGAGGTCTCCCCTAAGCCTCCTTTTCTCTAAACAACCCCAGTTTCCTCAGATGCTCCTCACAGGACATGTTCTCTAGACCCTTCACCAGCTTGAGACAGTCATATCACTACCTTTAGGAGACTTTCTTGTTCATTGGGTTGCTACGTTGTAAGGTGTTTTTTGTACTTAGCAGCAAGCGTGTTCTATACAAACACCTGTATGACAAACAATTTGATATTTGAAAGCTGTGTCATCTGAAACCTTACCTGTCTCATTTGAGTAAATTTACCTCCTGTCAGAAACCAAAGATGTTTACTTTTACTTTAAGATGACTTTATTTCCAAACTTTGTAAACCCTTCTTTACAGAGAAAACATCTTT
Organism: Falco naumanni; assembly: GCF_017639655.2. Classification (NCBI taxonomy): domain Eukaryota; kingdom Metazoa; phylum Chordata; class Aves; order Falconiformes; family Falconidae; genus Falco; species Falco naumanni. The sequence goes on from NC_054059.1 coordinate 27,613,389, forward strand.
TCATCTATTATTTGGCCACTATCAAGCAATTATCAGCAACAGAATAGTACAAGTCATACTGATCTGTACACCATGCAATCCATACAAAAATGTCTCTCTTTTAACTAGTTCCTAATCAAGCCACAGTGCTGGTTTCAGGGGCTTTTTCAGCACTTCTGAGAAGAGACAGTAGACCGAGTTAGACAGAAGCAGCAAGCAGCCAGTCTGCAGGTGAGAGAAGAAAGGGGCCCCTACCTTCATCTCTGCCCAGCACCTTCATACACCTGACCCTTTCAGCCTCTATGACTAAGATTTCATTGATTTCCATAGAAGAAATGCTATTGAACAACTATTGGGAAGTCATTAAGCATTGCAAATATCTAAAATAGATATATTGTTGTCAAAATACACTGAATAATTGCAATTTGTGATTTATAAGCTTTGCTGTGCTGGATATGCTAACTTACTAAATTGCAAAATTAATTCAGCCACAAAGGGTCTCCCAGTCAACCATGCAAATTAGCATGGTTCTGTTGCAACACTTTACATTTCAATATTGCCTTTAATCAGAGGATCTCAAAATATATTTATGATACCTAATTAATAAGACATACTACATTTCCTTGAGCTATGCAAGTCTGATTACAGCATACACTGCACTGCTGTCATTGCACATTTCCACACCTGTAGCACTTTTGAGTGGGCTCATGCAATAGCAATAATCTCTGACCATTGCCTTGTTTCTAGTTTACATATGTGCTAGTCATGCAAACATGCATATGCATGTGTCTCCACTTATTTTTCCCCTACCTGTGCAGGTACAAAAGATACAAGTTGGTGGGAGGCCGTAAAACTTGCAACAGTCTTTTTCCAGATGCCTATTTATTGCAATTTTTCAGTGGGATCCTCCAGAAGAGGAGCAGCAACAGAACTGAAATGTGAACATGTTTGTGTACACATGGATGCATGAGCTGCAAATCAGTATATCGCACGGCAGAATCATGTAACATCTGAGAAGCAGACAGGTAAGCCTAAAATTTACCATTTAAAAACAACTGCATACCTAACTTGTCTTGCTAATCACTCAGAAGATTATTCGTGGTGAAAGACATTGAAAAATCCAATTTCGTTTTAACCATGTATTCTTATTTAAAGGCTAGAAGGAAAGTATTATTTTACAGATAGTGATCAGAGACACCAGGAGACTTACTTTCCCACAGCTGCATTGTAAGTCTGTGGCCACACTGGCAATTGCATTCACTCAAATTACTATTAATTCTGCTTACAACATCAGCGCCTAAGGACTACTGAGAATGGAGTGCCTTCAGTCTTGCTAGGCTCTGTACACAGAGCTGCAGCCAGACCCTGCCTGAAGCTCTCACAGCCAAAACAAAGAATGATGGAGGAAAGGCAGTAACACAACTGGCAAATTGTGTAATATTAACAACTTCAGAGAAGGTCCAATCGTGTTTTTTTCTTAATGGGGTTTAGATAAAGTGGGGTGTGTAGAACTAGAAGAAACAAGGGACTGCTGAGGAAAGGTGCAATGAGAAATAGGCCAGGAAAGCTCAAGATATAACAGAGAAGACAAGGCGCAAAAATGAAGTGAAAGGACTGCGGGTAGTGGGAAGATGCATACAGGAGAGATATGGAGCTCCAGCGAAAGAGGATGGGGTGCAGAAAATCCTCCAGAAGTGCAGCAAGCTCGCAGAGCATCTAACAGTCCCTATTTCAGCAACTCTGGTAGCTGTTCCTCTCTGTGGTTCAGTAGAGGCACCACTTGAGTCCTAACATCCTCTGAGCAAAAGAGCTCCCTGTACAACTCTGCATCGAGGGAAGGGGGAGGGATGGGCACTGGCCAGAGCCCATATACTTCCCCATCTCCTCACAGCCAGCTCGGCCCCAGCTGCCTCTGCAGCTGCTCCACCAGCTACAGAGCTTGGCCACAAGGCCAACCACAAGCCCAAACTTCTTCTCGTGCTAGTTGGTTCACCACTTGTATCACACACAGGAGGCCTGTTGTGAGCACGCTGCAAAAACGTTGAATGCTCCTGCTTCTCTTCCATATCCACATCATTTCCCTTTCTGGATCACATGAACAGAAATATATGCAACAGATGAGTGAGGAAGAAAGGAAAGAAGAAAAAAAGATGCATCTTTCTGGCTCATCACCTAGGTGGTCTTTCAGGCAAGTGTGCTGACAAACATGCAATCCCTCTAAAAGATGTTATGCTGTTCCTATTAAACCCAACTGAATTTGAAGGACAGGCTTGCTTGCTTTTTTTTTTTCTTTTTTGAAAGCTTTCAAAAAAACAGATTTTTTAAGTCTACTGTACCAGAGGGTTATGTTGTGTATGTTGTGCACCCTTTTTCTGCAGACGAAAGGACATGGGCATACAGCAGATCATGGTTCACGATATCTGGAAACAGATGAGGGAGGCACTGCCACTTACTTACCTCCATACCCCTGTCCCTCGTGGGAGGAAATGGAGTTCAAGGGTTGGATGTACAACCATTTCTTGCAGTATTTTGCCAATCCTCTGCCCTTGAGTCTGTTATAATTAATGCTGATCCACCACCTGGAGCCTGTGTTGGCCGTTCATACTGTTATTCATGGAGAGCACCCATAGTAAGCATGTGTAATGGATCTCCACCCAGATTTTTGAAGAGTTCTGGGACTGCTGGAAAGATGAAGTGAAGTTAAGCTGGGCCCCCGACCATACCAGGCAACCAAGTCCCCCAGCAATCAAGTGTTGCTCTTTGCTAAAGGGCTTGTAGCAAAGGTTTCCTCTCCCTTGTGGGTATATTAGGAGTAGCAGCAAGAAAAGAGTTACAGCAGGGTCGCTTCTCAACAGGCAGCAGGTAAGAGTTTATTTTCTGCTCTTAAGCCACTCTGAATCCTGTTCAGCAGCGAGTTTCCAGAATCCTTCAGACAGTACAATACTGATCACTGCCTCTAAAAGCGTGACCTTCAAACAAGAATATCAAAGTTAGGGCAACAGGTTTCTGAAACACTTCAAACAGTTTTTTGTGAGTCATCATTAAAATGGCCAATTGTGGGAAAGAACAAAACCCTGAGTAAAGGTTAGCGCTCAGATGCTTTTGAAAAGCCGTGTGCTGTGTTAAACAAAACCGTTTCAACATAAGCTGCAACCTATTTTCAACATCCAGAGCCAGAGATCATATAAAACTATCAGATTAGATTTGTATTGTAAAGTTTCTACTAAAATAAAGTCACGCCTGATAACACTGATATACTGCACACTATACATAGGTAAATCAATATTATCATTACCCCCCTGAGTGCAATACTCAAGCAAGGTTTGGTAATCAAAGCAGACTGCATTTAACAGAATATCAGAAGTATTTATGACATCTTTAAACAATTGCAAACCTAAAAGCTAAAGCCCTGATGATTCAAAGTACAAAAGCAGGATTTTGACAGTACTCCATGGAAAGAGAATTTTCTTTCTCCTTTTGGCATACCACCATTAGATCCCCTGCATGCAATCCAGCCCTACAATAAATATCCAGGCCACATACAACACACATATGTACCCCCAGGCACCCAAAGCTTCGTTGCAAACTACCATTGCTCATTTGACTTCAGTCCAAATGTCCACAGCACCTGAGGAGCTGGCCCAAGCAACATGTCCTATCAGAAACTGAAAAGCACCAATTTTCAGGTTGCTTTTCACAGATTAACAAGGTTGGTGGTGTTTTTTAAATTAACATCCTTTAGTTCATTACAGTCTTCAGCATTTTTATATAACAATAACCATTTAAGCTCATCTGCAAGGTGTTCAGGCCAATGTCAACACACAGTATTGCCAGACACTGGTGTTCAAGGTTTACAAAATATTATATTTCATTCACCAAATTAAAAGCCTAGAAATTTAGTTGAGATTTTAATCTTCACCCCACAGAAGTGCAGATTATGAGCTGGGGCTGAGATTGTGGCTGTGACAGAGAGGGCCTGGCTTCATAATGAGCCTCATCAATTCTTACACCTCCCTCCTCACCTAACTTTCCCACATAGATGCCTTGCTTCCATGCTGACACTGCTGTGAACATGATGAACAGGCTCTGGTTTAACAACTGAGTTGTCTTGTCTTTCTGTCCAGTCACTAAAGTGGGTAGGTCAGTAGGATCATAAGTTTACCAAAGTTTACAAATTAAAATCTGCTATTAATACAGTCTGGGTGTTTGTGTTTTTTACTAAACCAGTACACAAGACTCGTCTATTCATCTGTTCATTCTCAAGAAATGTAAACTTCTTAATTCAGTGCACATTTAATTGGAAAACTCATGGTCCTGTGATGTATCAAGAGCCCTGCCACCCAGAGAACCACTGCAATTTGATGATATATTAAACAGTGTCATTAGTGGGAGCAACTTCTAGGTATAAACACTGAAAACCTTTATAAGCAGTGGTCAATTGGTAACTGCTGTTAGAGGGCCCCCCCCTTCAGCTGGTTGCTAAAGTCCCTCTGAAAAAGGTGGCTGCCCCCACCACAGAGGTCCTCTTCATTGTTATTATAAAGGCTAGGAGGTTAATTTAACCCAATGAAAGCTCTTTAAGCTGGCTGACACTGCTCTGAAGTAGATTCTCACTGTCTCTTTCCAAACGGCTCTACTGGGGCAACTGCTTTATTAAAAAAAAAAAAAAAATTTGGTAACCAGCAACACAAAGGAAAGAACATCTGAAGCCAGTGTGCTGTTCTACAGTGGATGTCTACCACATCCTAAAACACAAATAAAACACAAATCATCATTTGAAGATGAAATCTGCAGGCAAAATCAATTTTTGCCTGCCAGTGCCTTTCCTTTGAAAGAGATTAAACAAAATGCAATTGCAATAAAAAAACTATTCCTCCCTTACCTAAACAAAAACCAGGGAAATTCTTGGAATACATACCTTGGAGAAAATGAATACTTTCTGGAAATTATTAACAACTAGTTGACTTCTTACAGTAGTAAGCTCGAAGCTAAGGAAAAAGACGGTAAATTTTAGCAGATAGATCTGAATTACACTTCTCTAGCACTCAGACCTGAACGGTAACTTGATAGCAGAGTGTGGCCACACCAAGTTTTTTGCCTTGATTTTTGTTTCATTCCTGTGAAACTCTGAAAGTGTTTTTTCTTTTTTTAATTTCAGGCTGGTTTATGTTCTTCCAATTCTATTTTTTCTGTATAACTGCCCAAAAAGCTAAGTGTTCTGTTCATATACACAAATTTCAAATTCAATATCTAACGCTTTCTTCTGGAAAATGCCAGATTCCTCTAAAGTACTGCTTTTCAATGAAAAAAATATATATATATGAGTTTCTTCTCTTTTCTACGGATGGATCTCATTTCAAACTTGCAGTAATTTGTCACCTTTTATTCCAGATCTTGGAATAGTAAGTCAAGATGATTTTCCAATTAGCCAGATCTTGAAATAAAGAGAAGGAGGCACTTCCATAGAACTTGCTTTGGTCTGTAGGTTCCCCCTGTAGCTGTTGATGAAAATCACCTCTTGATGACAGCACTGTCGGACTTTGCAGGGAAGGAGGCCTGAAAAAATGGGAATAACCAATAGAGAAAACCTTTCTGAAGAGTTTAAGATTTCTGTTCCACTCTGCCAGGCCCTAAATGTCAGCAAATCTCAAAAAATATATAAATTGTGCCATTCAGCACTAGTGTAACTGACTCCTTCATGTCCTCCTCATCCTTCTTCTTTTAATATTAGTGCTATGGAAAACGAAACCAAGTAGCTCCTGTTCAGCCTGGGCATGGAAACCAATGCTGCATTATGCAGGCAAGCAAAGATCTCCCTGATTTCAAGTGGGAGTCTGCAAAACCAAGCAACAGCAGTCCAGCATAGTCAGTCCCTATATGAGGTCCCCCGTGCCCCTTTGCAGACATCCCTCAGATGTGACCTGCTGCAGCCTTGGGTCTTTTCACACCAGAAAACAGCACTTATGCCAAATTGTGGTTTTATGAGGTGGAAAGGCACCAGCTAGGGGCTAAAGAAAGGCCAATAAACTCTTCTAACTTGTAACAAAATAATAGATTTAAACCCAGGTCAACTGAGGCAAAGGGCAAGTGATTAATCGCCTGTATTAACAAGGCTCTCTGTGCCTGCGGCAGCACTCAATTGGAAAAGACAGTAGGTCTTCTGTAAATAAGACAAATAAACAGCAGCTACAACAACAAACCTTTCCCCGAATTTCTTTTACTTTTCATTAAACGAGTAATCTGATTTTTATTAAGTCCTCTTCGAAGTCTGTACAGGTCACTCATTATAACTGCGCCTGTTTACACCACATATATACTCTCACACATACATTACAGTCTGACGAATGCCTGGAAAGGAACTTCAGCCAGTTTTGTTCTTAAGTGATAATCAAAGAAATCCTCCGTCACGTGTTGCAGCAGTGTGAGTTGGCCATACCAGGACGAAGAGTCATGCAGATGTTACCCAAATGCTTCCATTAACTTAATCTTCCTCAGAAGAGCCCTTCTGCTGCCAAGTACTTAAGAGTGTCACTTGGGATTTAGATGCCATTTTTGTTCACTACTGAAGACTGGTCATGTGTAGGAATCTGCAGCCCTCATAATAGGGTTTAAAGAACACCATGAAAATAGATTACTGGCTGCTGAAAACATTTAAAAAAGATAGCGTTACCTTTTACTAGCCTTCAAGTGCTTTCTGGCATGGAAAGGCTTAATGGTTGTTTATTCCGGTATGTTTTCTAGAACGCCAGCTTAAGAGCAAAATAAGGATCTTCATAATAATTAGCTGAGATATTGACAATATGATACAAGAGTCTAGATCATTAAATGATTTCTTTCAAACAATTTTAAAAAATAAAACTGTAATTTGTGATCAGAAAATGCACCAGACTTTTTCAATTGTCCTAGCATATGCGGTTATCTCAGTAATGAAACCAGTTTTACTTTTTTCTTTTTTTAACTCAGTTGTTATGTGGGAAGATGTAGTAGTATAAAATAGCAAGAAATAGTATGAGTAAATTTAACTTGAAAAGTTTAGTATGTGTTTTAGAGAAAAGATTAACAAGTCCTATTTTTTTTTCAACTGTCTTTTTATCTCCATTTTTTCATCTTACATTTGCTTCAGCCAAGCAATTCCAACAGTTCAGAAGGACAGATGTTCAATCTCATTCTATTCCCAGACAAGTCACTCTGTAAAATTACATTTCTTTTGAAACATTAGTACAACAGTTTAAAGACCATCAGAAGTTTTACAGGAGAATTGCAGAGGAATAATCAGTAATGTGTTTGGATCTAGTTTCTATACTGGAATATTTTTTTTTTTCCTTGCAGTACCATTCCTCAGTGAGATATGGTTTCAAATTTATTTTCCACCTTGTAGTTCCTCCTGGTTTGCATCTATATAGGTACCACAAGCCTCACTGCAATCCATGCAGAGTATATGTATTTGTGATATTCAAGAGTGATGTGTTTGGGGATATGTTCAGTGAACCAAGGCATACCAATACACCTCACAAGGAGAAAAAAATGATTTAAAATACACTACTATGCTGACTGGCTAATCAAAGCCTACTCAGTAAGGACATTCAGATCACATAGCTGCATTTCATATCATCACTGTTAATCTGCTCATGCTGATATGCTACAACAAGGCCAGAGAGGTAGAAACATTTGGTCAATGCTCTCAGGAGCCAGACACCTGCACTGGCTCTTCCTGAACGTGTTAGCTCTGGCAGAAGAATTAAATACAAAGTCTCGAGAAATGCAAATTAAAACTTAAAAGCAGTCAGTTAAGAAAGTGAGCAACTCATGCGCAAATCACTCCATGAGGGTGCATCTATACTACTGCTTTAGCTGGGATCACAAGGACTCTTTGGAGTCAAACTTCCCAGTCATCCCCATTTACCACACTTAAGCTCGCATTGCAGGGTGGTCTCAGAGCTAAACCAGAAAGACGTGCTCCTGAGAGCCCTAATTTACTCACTTAGGTTACTGATGTTCAGTCCATGGGATTAGACTAGCATCAGCCTGAGGTACCCTCCTGAAATGTGCCCAGCACGGGCACCAGGTACAGAGCACCGGTTCTTTTCTGCAGGTGCCTTGCTGTTAGTCTGCACTGCTTGCTAATGTGAACATACAGTCTGTATTGCATCAGATGCAAGGCACCTTACTATTAAGGCCTTAATTTCCATGCTGTTCATCAGGTATGAACACTGATGCTTGTAAAATGGAAATAACACATTTTATGCATCTTATATGGTTTAAGTCTGATGACACAAGCTTTAGGAAGTACAGAATTAGGCCCTGTATCTCAAGTCTTAATACTAACTGATCAAATCAATTGACTGTAACTTGTATGATCTATTAATACATATCTGACTCTGGCACATAGAAATAAATTTCAAAATAGGCTCTTAAAATCCTATTCAATATAACGATTCTATGATTCTATGTCTTCCTCGGCCAACTATTTCTCCAAAAACACAGACTTAAGTTTACTAACGCTGCCAGTGAAAATTTGTTGCTTAAAGCTCCAAACCTGCAAATACACACAAACAAAAAACTCTTTGCACGTGAGCATTTTATGTAACCTCAGTGTTGCCTACACATAGTAAACCTTAATGCATACATCATCATTCCAAGATCAAGACACATAATCAAGATCAAGAATTTCACAAAGAAAGGCCTGTGCATCCTCTTACTCTGTTACAAAGATTCACCTGAAACAGTAATAGATGAGTTCAGGCCAAACTACTCGGCTTCAGCCAGTTCACGTCGCCTCAGAGAGACGCCCAGCTTTATGCATCTTCCCATGTCAGACACAGCTTGTTCAAGGCCCACTGAAGAATTTGACTCCTAGCTTTTGAACTTCAAAGGCACCACTAGAGATAGTGGCAAGGTACTTTTATGTTTAACTTGAGCTTTTCTTTCTCTATTTGTAGCTCTTTTGGAGTTATTCATCTAAGATTCCTCTACTGTCAATGGAAAGAAACAGAACCCTTCAGGGTATCATCCTTCTGTGATGTGAACCCCACTTTTACTGGACGACAGTTGACTAAAAATGACTAACCGCAACAGTGGTAAAATTCCTGCCACCTTAATGTCACTAGGAATTTTACTTGTGATTTCAACATGAACTAATGAAGTGAGGTTTCAAGGCAATTGTGGATACCTTTTAGTTATTCAGCACTATTTACAGCAGTACTTTGTCTTCTCTAGTGGGAATTAAAAGAAAAAAAAAAAAGAAAGGATGCTCGTGTTTGAGTGCAGAAATAGGAAACTGTTATTGTGTTAACCTCCCTGAAAAGCAAGATAGCACACGGTGAAAAGTGTATTAGGTCAAATCCAATTATTTGGTAACTCCGAAGAGGTCAATGGAATTGCAGCACAGATGAATTTGCTCTAGTGTTGCAAATTAAGAAAATTGAGCTGAATTCTGCCCAAAGTAGGTCCACTGAAGTAAGGCTACACATTTAGCAGATAGGAAAAAAGCTAGCTTACACCACACAGGATCAAGTCGTGCTTGCTCTGGCAGCATAAATCTCTTACCAAATGCAGTGGACCTACTCCTCTAATTTGAGGAAGCAAGATTTGGATTTTTCTTTTTACAGTTACATATAAGAATGTGATCACATTAGGAAGATTTTCTGTCATCACTTTTCCTTCAATTACAAAACAGAATACAGAGGGTAGGGGATATTATGAAATCACAGTATTGGACTGTATCCCAAAACAAGGATTACATTAAATAAAAAGGGAAATACAAACTTGTTTCATGACCGCGGTGCTTCAGTTTTACTTAGATAACTCTAACAACAGTAATCATTCATGCCTGATTTACAAATGTGCACATACCAAATATGGGATGGAAGATCTTAGTAGCCTTCCAGGAAAAATGTGGAAAATACATGCTCCCTAATAAAAGAAAAAACCTGCCTTTATTATTACAGGACTAACGTTATTCATCTAATATAGGTACAATAATGGACTAAGATAACCTGTAGCTCCAAAACACAGAAATAGCCCCTTCCTTCACTCATTCCAGCATGTTAGACTTTCCTCTCTACAAAACCTATTGCTCAGCTAGAACCCAAATTTTCACCTAATATTACCATGCGCTAGTTACAGCTAATGCTCTACACCTAGAAACTGCAAAACTATTTCCTTTATCATTAAATGTTACAGAGCTTATGAACTTTCAAAATCCTGCAGGTGTTCTTAGGACTTTGCATCACTGGCAATGCAAACTGGGACCCTCATAGCTATCCCGCTGCCCAGTTCTTGATTTCCATTGAACATGCTATTTATCTACTTTTGAGGACGTGGGCCCCAGTTTCCCACAAAATAATCCATCAATACTCACGGAAAGAGGATATCAATATGTGTTTTTCAGGCTGAGCCCTGAATGACAAATATGGGAAAATCTTAAGGAAAAAACTTCCTGTGTGATGATAGCAATTTATCTTCAAGTATCATCTCCTTTTAAATTTTCAGACACTAGAAGGACTAAAATATCACATAAATGTTACATTTTAAAAAAGGAAAGTCCTGGAAGTATAAGAAGAAATAAATGGAGTTCTCAGGGGCAAATTCTGCACCCTTTCAGTGGGAGTCAGCCTGAGGGAGTGGGAGTGGAGTCACACTAATTGGTAACGAAGTCATTCAGTTCACTCTTAGACTGGTACTAATTTCATTATTACACTATATAGAAACGTGTAATTATTTACAAATAATTTCACAAATAAATTTTCCGAATTTACACATGAATAATTCAGCCCAAATTTAAATTTTGCTCTGGAAAAAAGCATTTTGCAGTAGCTTATAAAGACCCAGGCTTTAAAAAGAGGGACCAATTCAAATGTTGCTTCTGTATGTTCTGTTGATCTTATGTGCGAATTGGTTTAACATTAACAATATACGCCGCACAAAAACTCATACGGGCTGAACATTGCAAGGCTGCCAATTTAATTTGAAATGACTTGACAGAAAATCTCTAGGCCACCAAATGCTATTATAAAGCACTGTGTTCTCATTAAAGGTCTGAGCCCTTTTTTTCTCCCCGAGGGCAGACTCCTCGTGAGGCTGTCCCTCTGGCATAACATGTGATAGAGCTAATCTGTCTTCACTTGGACAGCACTGCAGATATGCAAACCCAGGTGGCACTAATAGGTTTACAGTAATAACTATGGAATTGGATACAGTATGTTACACTGTGAGAAATTCCCACAGATCAATTTTTGTGGTGAAGGTTAACCGACAGACATAGAGCTGTAATATTCTTTTTTCATGGGCCTGTTAACAATTTTATGGTTTTAAAAATAAAAGAAGAAAGACTTTCCCATACTTGGAGAGAATATAAATATTTAACTTTTCAAACATATTTACAATATATGTGCATAAAAAATGCTCTCTTGGAAAGACAACTTCAGTTGTCAGTTATTCCAGCACAAATCTGGAGGAATTCCATTGGCTTCAAAGAAAGATATCAATATAAATGAGAGCAGAATATGCCCCAAAAATGTATTTAACATAATATCGCGTCATATCATTTTGTTCGTACATTTTAGTGGCACTTTTGTAACTTTATTATTGAAATTACAATGAGAATAAAATTAGCTGCATAATTATAATGAATGCACTATACAATTGAAAATACCCTTGTTATAGTAAAGCATTATAGGCAGAGACATAAAATTGTGATCTGACCATTTGTGGTCATTAGAGATCCCATGGTACTCTTTGTAAGATTAGGGGGTTTAATCTCAGTGTGTTGGCCAAATTCCAGCATGCGTAATTACATTCTCTCTACCTAAATTCTCTGCATTTTACCCAAGTTAGTTGCATTTCCATGGTGTATGAAGTGTTCCTTGCACATGGATTTTAAAATTCTGTAATACCTGTTAGTATGAAAGGTGTTATACAAGATGTGATATCCTTGTTACAATTAAGTTAGAGTACGTTCGTGCCAGAAAATAGAAAAAGCCATCTGTCAATCAACTACAACATTTAATGTACTGATTAAAAACTTCATTTCAGCTCAAGAGGCACTCTTGTATTGTGGTATGTTACAGTCTTTGCAGTCATAAATTCCATACCCACGTTAGCTACCACAGATGGAACATATTGAGAAGTTAAACACACAGCACTGGTGACTGAAGAGGATGTATACAACCACACTGCAAATTCACCCAGCTTGTCAGCCCCCAAACAGCACTATTACCAGCTCAAGCCAAAGCATCTGTCTCGCTTGAAACTAACAAAGAGATCTCCTCGAAGGAGTGTAATCATCTAGGAGAAGGAGTTCTGAAATTGAAAAACAAAGCCAGACAAAAGGAATACATTTCTCAACACACAGCCACCTGAGCACTTCAAATGTAGGATACCTGCCTACCTGCAGATAGGATGATGGGCGATTGCCTACCCAAGCAATTTTTTTCTCCCGCAGATGATTCAGGTAGTGCCTCCTACTTCAACGCCTACTTATCCTCACTAGTAAGCAAAGACATATGGAAAGAGGGATGATGTACTATGCAGCCATGCAAGATGGTTTTCCAGCCCAGAATGCCATCTCATGTGTGCCTTGTGCCTATGATTTTGTCAGCCATTTTGGTTCATCTTTCACAAAAAGAAATGGACTGGCAGCAAAATAACACATCGTCACAAGAAAAAGCAGTTGTGAAAAATACTTCTAAGCCTTCCTTTCACCAGCATCTCTTTGCCACATTGCTGACACAGTCAGCTATTCCAGTAAAAGGCTTGATAGTCCTCAAGCACAGAACAAAATCATTAAAGTAGATTTGAGTTTCATACACATCTACTAAGGAGTAAAAAAACCTTTCAGGATTGTTCTAATCATTGATCCAGTAAGTCATGGGCAAGATCCAGAGATGCTCACTTGCAGAATGGCATCTTCATTTGAGCCTAGACTGTTGCACTGGATCTAGCCATGTGCAATTGAACATAGGTAATGTCTCAGTCTAGCCTGGTGAAACCAGACTTAAAGATAGATAGATAGATAGATAGATAGATAGATAGATAGATAGATAGATAGATAGATAGATAGATAGATAGATAGATAGATAAGTGGTTAACAGACAAATCACTTGTGTTTTGCGGCGCCATGTGCAATAACTGACACTAAGTGCAGTTGGAAGCAGGTTATCACTGATTTTCAGTTGATATTTAAGCAGGAAATCATTTACTATTGGTTTTTATTAGGCAGACACTGTTGTATTGAATTAGTGCAAAATGATCTGACATGTAAAAGACCTGCCGTTAATCAAGGTAATATTAAGTGAATTTAACTGCATACTTTAAACAGTTCTCATTTGTTTGAGCCTTTCACATCAATCTACACAGCCTATTTACACAAGATACAGTTTACTGCTAATATAAATGTTGTTTTCTGTATTTACAAAAAGTCTCATGTGGGCTTTCACATCAGAAAAAGATTTTATACAGTGATTTCTGCTAAAAGGTTGTTTGATAACTGATACCATGCAACTGCCACAGCCAACACTTTTTCTCTCTAGAGAAAAGTGGAGGTATTTCAGACACAACATCTGATTAAAGAATTCAATAGCCTGTCTTTTTAATTTTGAATCTTCAGATTACCATACTGTATCAGTATTATTTTTGTTTTGATGTGGGATCATATTTAACCTATATATGGATAACTTAGATATCACAACCAGTGTACTGTCCAAGTTCAAGAGAACAGCATCCCCTTCAGATCACCCATAATCCAGAACTTTCAGACCTGACTCCACTTGCAGGAAATGAGAAGAAGTTAAATTAGGGTTGTGGGTGGTATTCCTATTTATGCTTTGCATTGCATGGATGTATTAAGATCTGAACTGACCCTATGCAATGCAGGTGCTTCTGTGAGGTATCCAGTTGGAATACAGCCTCCCTTTGATCCACGTTTTGCCAATAAGGATGGAAAGGCACCTCAAGAACATCACTCCAATTGCTTCAGATCTAAATCAAGCCTGGAGCTGCCAATCTCTTGATGAGGTAAGTTAGAACCAAGACAAAAACCTTACAGGGCTCATATCCTGAACACATTAAACAGATGAATGAAGAGAACAATTAACAGAAATAAACTGTCACGTCCATTGAGTATGAAGAAATGAGACACAGAAATGGTGACTTGTCCAAAACCCCAATAGACAACTAAGGAAAACCAGGAATAGTTCTTGGTTCTATCAAGCTCTGGTTTAGTATCTTGCTTTCAAGATGCCTTCCTGCCACATATGCTTGCAGAGGTGCAGAATCCTCAATGTCTTATCAGTTAAGGCCTTCAATTTTAGCAACATCTTTGAGCAACAGAGGAAAAAATTATCTTCCGTAAAAATTTAAACAAAAAATTTTCAGGAGATTTTTCCTACTTCACTTCTGAGGAAGAGGCCCGGCTGAATCTTCCAGCTTTAGAGAGAAGTCTGACTGAGTTTAAAGCCAACTAATAAATTAGTTAATTAATGAATTGGCAGCTCCTGAAATGGTTGCCACATTTTCAGTTACCCACATCCAAACCCAGCCTTTTATCTCAGTTCTTCTTCCCCTTTCAGTGAAATCTCACATCACCTGTTCCTACAATATCACAGCATCAACCTCTGAATTTCCTTTATCTCAAACAATTCTCTTTTCTCAAAAAAGATATCCAATCTCCTGTATTACACACTCTTGAAACTATACCTTATGCAGTTTTATTCTTCACCAACTCGGTTTCACCCCTCCATCTTTTCTCCATCCCCAGACATCAGTAGTCATCATTTTCCTGTTATGCAACCCCCATTTCCCAACACAAATCACAACGCTAAAATCAGTGCTCTGCTTTGTTCTGTACCTGCTTATCTTCCTTTAATACTCCCTTCCCTCCCTCTATCACGTATGTCAAACAGCACAAGTTTCCCAACCTCTCCTCCCTCCTTCCAAGCTCTCTCTAAAATGCTCCATGTGAATCTTCTTCCTATTCTCATCTTTCTGCTCCCCTCTTACAGGCTTTGCTCTCTCTTTTGTTATTCACCAAGTTACTTTTCTCCTCATTTGTCATTCACTTGCAGTACATTTCTCCTACAAAGCGTCTTAATCATAATGCTATAGAGAAATTTTTATATCTCCGCTAATAAGAAATGTGAATATTCAACCCATGTTTCACTCAGGCAAGTCTACCATAGGCTCTGTGGGGCAGTAGCATTTTCTCCTTCCATATCTGTATAGTACCAAGTACTCTCCTACAGCTCAGCAAATAATAAAGCAGTTGTGTATCTTCAAGGAATGAGATAACGCAGTAATAATGACCATACGCATATGCAGTAACTTCTCCAGATGGATCTCAAAGCACTCTATACCATTTGCCAATTAACAGTATAAAATGAAGTATTTACATAGGAATCATTTCACCCACGAACAATGGCATAACGCCAGCCATGCCTTAATTACATGAAGTTACACAATACAAATTAAAGACAAGAAGTGAAGACTCACATCATATTTCCAGGGACAATTAAGGCTGGTGTATTATAATTTCCAGGACTGGCTGTAAAATGCAAAAAAAATTCTCAATTAAAAAAATGACATGTTTTGCCATAATTTTGGAAACATCCAAATAATTTTTATCTGGTCAATGAAGAGAACAGTTAAACACACCCCAAACTCTGAACACTTTCAAAGATTGCTGCAATTAAAAAATAAAACAAAACAAAAAGCAAAGACTGGTGTACTCCTGAAGAACTTTAATAATACTCAAAACTGGAAACTAGCCAGGACCTGAGCCCTCTTCAACAATTGTCATAGGATTTTACTCAACATAATCTGGGACTTCAGATGACAGGAAATATCTTGTTGTGGAAATCTAAAGAAAGCAATTTAACTGTGTATTCACATATCCAGATTCAAATTATAACCTAAATTAATTACCTTATAAAAGCTGAAGTAATTCCTGCTCATTTTTTTCTACACATCAAATTCACAGGCAAGTTTACCTCCAATACTTAAAGTTCCACAGGTAAAAGCAACACTTAGTTCTCAAAAGACTTTTAATTGAGTGAAGTCCTGGCATCAGTCAAATCATTCAGAATGTTTTCACTAACTTTAACACAGTCAGAGTTTCACCCACAGTCCATGGGATGGAGGACTGAATAATGAAAAAAATATTTTGAATAAGTTATTCACTGATTGCTCAAAATTTATGAATAATTTATTTGGAGAAGAGTATTCAACCATACATAAAGCTTGTCAAAGAGGGGCAAATGTGTTTCTGAGTCATTTATTCAACAATTAATGGAAAAAAACTATTCACAAATGTCATTCAAATAGCTCTAGACTATAGTAACTTGGTTTCCAGTTGACTCAGTATGTGTTTTAGAAAAGTGCCAGGTTTTCATGCACACTAAACTTTCTTTCATTATTTGAGATCCTCTTGTTTCTATTTTTCCCTTTACTCTAGCAAAATAACCTCTTTTTCCAGTACCACCGCCACTGTTGCAGGCCTGACTTGCTTTGACTGCAAGCCCAGTATGCAACTGCGGTACTGGGCTTGAAAAGATCTCTCCCTTCGCCAAGAAGCCTGAAGCAAAGAAACGAGAGCATATATACGATTGAATTTCCGAATATATACTAGGTGGGGAGCAGAGAGGAAATCCACCTCAAAACAACAGCATGAGTCAGAGGAAATGCAGAAGAGGTGAGACAAGAGTAGGTAGCCGCGTTCCTCCAAAGCCCTTCTTCCACTCACATCCGTGCTTGGACCAGTGTGCCTGGAGGGACCCGGGAGCACCAGCACACAGCCAGAGAGAATTTCCATTCTCAAGCCACAATGTGATTCATTGCAACCACTGGCCAACTAGGTTGCTGTTGAAAAAGAAATCCTGGCATTTGGTGCAATTATGCTTTCTTAACTATAGTGATGTTAAATGCAGGAAATTCGTTTTGTTATCATTGTTTTTCCAATATGCATTTAAAATGTAGCATTGTAAACGCTGGCTGGTGTTACTGCCTCAATGGGATTTTCTCAGCGCCTTGAGCACAGCATAATGGAGCGCACTCATCTTTCAACAACCTGACACTTTTTTTTTTTTTCAAATGCAACTTAAACAATAAAGGTCAGATTTAAAGACACAGCAAGACAAAAAGCTCTGCTTTACTTCCTTTTTTTAAAAAAAAAAAAAGTTATTCACTGGCATTTAATGAGGATTTCCAGGGTACTGTAAACCATTGAGGTTAAACAGAAATGAACTGCTAAGCAGAATTTACCTGAAAATGAGGGGGACGTGGAAGAAGGGTTGTATGGCACTCTGATAAATATGGAATCGGTCCTCTTCATATGCAAGGTGTACAGAAATTGATGACTTATTTCTTGTGTTCTAAATAAAGAACAAAGGCAAAGTGAAAGTAACAGAAAAGGTCAGAGCGCAAGGCCGTGTACAATAGCTATTCTAGAGCAAAAAAAAAAGTCAATTATTTTTCATCCAGTTCTCCTTTAAAAACATAGATTCATAAATCATAGAATGGTTTGGGTTGGAAGGGGGCTTAAAGACTGTCTAGTTCCAACCACCGTGACATGGCCAGGGACAGCTTCCACTAGACCAGGTTGTTAAATAGAACTAGGTACAGTATTTTCTTAATTTAGAATTTTATAATACAATCTGATTTGGCATCTAGAACATATAATCACCAGAATATAAATGCTATAATCCTCATGTCAACATCTATTCTACCTACTCTTTTTGCTGCTATTTTGGATTGATGCTAAGAAATCATACCACACCGAGTATTACTTTTACTAATAAAGGTTAAGCATAGCCGAGTACTGCTTCGCAAAATCTTATTTACCTGAATAAATAACTCCCTAGAAATGAATACACACAGCAATGTGCATGCTTTCATTTCCACGCAATATACATCCATTAACACTCACTGTGCAATAAAAGTTATCAAAGAGCTATGTGCCCTGCATCAATTGAAAGAGATTTATTCAGCAGAGCATGATTATAAAGGTAAGTACTTTTTGAATCCTTGGACTGTTTGTTGGCCTATACCACAGAAGTGAGGCCTGGAGCCACAAAGAAGATAAAAAGCAGGTGGTGTGGTTTATGGTGCAAGTCACTCCTTCAGTGGCATTTCTCCATCTGAGTCACTCCTGAAGCCGCACAGTGCCAAGGACAAGATACCGCTGGAGGTGCTGCCTTTCAGAGGTGTACAGCCTGGCTTTAACCTACCTGAAACCAGCAGAAGAATGAGGTCACAGCCAGGAACAAAAGGCAGCAATCAGGGAACCTGCTGATCACCCAACAGCCCTGGGGCTTAGCTCAGAGGTGGAGGGATCTCCAATCTCTGACCTCCCTGATAGCTAAATGGAAGAAGGGAGGAGGTGGAAGGAGTTCACAAGGAAGACGAAAGGGTAACTGATTCCTGACAAAAACAGCATTCCTGAGACCCCTGTGTCTAACGTCAGCAGTTAGCCTGTATTCTCACATCTAATTTGGATGCTGCCGGACCAAGGTCTCCCAGGCACAACCCGTCGCCATGCTGATTCCAACAGTGTTAAAGCGAGACACGTTTGTCCTGCTGATCACACTTTAAATTGTCATCATCTCCTCTTTATGCTTGCAGCATTAGACTGAGATTTCTTCTCAGAATTTCAAGCAGCAGTCTGGCCACACATTAGAGCATTCACACCACTGACCATTTAACCACCCAACCCCCTGAAAGAAAAGAAGCCTCTTTCTTTTCCCCTCCCCTCTCTAGCAGATCGATGTTCAGGCCCCATCCATTCTCTATGGAAATGACCCCTCTGTAAATATCCTGTTACCTAATATTTACCACGCTGGTGCAGAGTCCAAAAGGTAAGTTTGAAAAGAGGTGATTTCAGCCCTCATAAACAACTAACCAAGAAATGCTTCAGGAACAGCAGGCACGTAGGATTCGTTAGCTGTAGCAGGGCTACAAAAGCCATTCACAACACCCTTGTTGACACTGCTTTACTTCTTCGGTACTCCGCTTGCTAATAAAACTGCAAAAGGATTAACCAAGGAGTTTCACAGAAATCGCCACAAAATGCCTTAGCATTTTTAAGCAGAAAACCCTTGGCACCGATTTTACAGATGACATACTGAAAAGGTTGGGGTTTTTTGTTGCTTTTTTTTTCCCTTAAAGAAAATAGGATTAGAGGTAGAGGCTTTTATATTCTACCACTTCTGAGACATATGTTCTGCTCTCCCACCAGTTATGAAGTGATTACTGGAGTGGCACAAACAGATTTTTTTTTAACAAAGTGAAGGTGTGATTTTCTCAGGTTCTGTGAGAACATGCACACTTATTTTTACCAACCCAATCTGTTTTCCAATAGTTTAATGTCCGCAGGGTTTATAAGGCTATCTTAGGTGTCAGATTCAACGCAGCTTGCAGGGTGCTACCTGACTACAGAAGTTTAAAGAAAAAGACACAGACAAAGCAGAAATGATACAAGACTCAAAGTAATTTGGAGACGGATTTAAATATACAAAAAGATTGACCTTTTTTGCCACTTGCCCATATACGGTTCTCTAAAGCCTGAAGGCCTTCATATCATAAATACTTGCTTCATTTAAAAAACTCACTGAAAATCTATCCCTAAATAATTTACATATACAGCCTGACTTTTTAAAGTATTATTTTTATTCCGCAAAAAGGAATTTGATCTTGTAAACACTTACTGCCAGGAACAGCGGGTCCCATGCAGGAAACAGGACTTGATTTCTTGCACCTTGCCTATTTAAGCTGGCTGTAAAATGTTGCCAAAGGAACAAGTGAAGAGATCTGATTTTATATCAGTTCACACCCATTTTTCAAGTATATAAAAACAGAGACAAGGAGACTCCCTACAAGGCAGCATAGGGAAAGAGCTCACACCTGAATTGGACTGCTCACCTATTCCAGATTCTCAGCCAAAAATCTACAAACACACCAACAGAAGACAATGCTCCTCCAAGACACTCTTAAAACTAAACTTTGGTCTGTTACACTGGGACAAATTTAGAATAACCACTTCAAATGCAGTGAAGTTACCCAGGACCAGAGGAAGTGAGAACAAAATTTGACAAGGACTGCACAGGGAAGTAGTCAGTTAACATTTAATCCCTGATGAAAATCTTCAGGTCGAGTGTCCATACAAAGAATTTGCACTGGTTTTAAAAAACAATCTATCTGATAAACCCTTTCATGGATATATTTCAGAAAGCCATATATCAGCTTAGCTCATAATTTAGCAACACAAGCAAAAATGTGGGTTTCCAGCCTGATTGAAATCTAGACATCTGAGCGCCTGCAAAGGTTTGAAGCAATTTTAAGTATAGTACTTCTGAAAAAAAAAACAACCACCTCCTTTTGTTAAATCACTGAAACTTTACAGGTAGACTAAAGTCTTACAGAGGAGAATATGCCTTAAATGTGTTTCTGTTCGATGGCTTTACTTTGTCAGGGCTATTAAGACAAGGGGTTTGTAGGGCATTTTGTTGACACAGGATAGTTCAGCCCTCCTAATCAAGATTTTTCCCAAGAACAGTCTCCATCTTTACCTCTATGCTGAGGGATCGGATAGTGAGGTCAAAGTCATTAGTCTCTGACAAAAGCCTTAGCAGGTCCCACTAAGCACGCTCGGTAGGATTTTTTGTTGTTGTTGCTTGTTATTTTGGATGAACAGTACCCCCTCCTTGCAAACTGGGATTTTCAGTGCAGCCTCATGTGAGTTAATCTGGCCACACTCCCAAGGAGCAGTGAAGTCTTGTGTTCAGCAGCAGAGGTAGTGCAGACCCTTTGGTACCAGGGCGCAGGCACTTCAGACCCCTTTGAAATGCAGCTTTCATGAAACCAGAAATTTGACTGTAAAGTTGAAAGGCAAACGGAGACTGGGAAAAATTCTACACACTGAAACTTGGAGAACAGATAATTCTTTTGTAGGAAGTATTTAGAGATAGCCTTGGTCATTTCATCTATACACCTTTACAATGCCAAAGGCACTTCTGACTTTTGTCAGAACTAGTTGTTCTTCTAGTTTTGTTTTTCCCTGCTTGCCTGTTACAGTATTTCCTGTGACTGAAACAGCTCCTCAGTGATGGAATCAGTGATATTTCACTCAGGCGGTTTGGTGGTTTTTTTCCACAAAATCTCCCCATCTCCTCTTATTTCACTCCTTTCTTTCATGATGGCTTTACAAAATTTGTATCAGACAAAGCTATGAACAAATAAACATTCCCCTTTTAAAATTTACTACGTATACTGTATTATCCCGTAACTACACTATGGTCATCTCAAACACCTTGCATGAATTATAACCACCATTTTTTATTTATTTTTAGTATCTGCTTATTACCATCGTTTAAAGAAAAAGCACAATTGAAATTAAAGTGCAATAATCTATGGCAATGCAAAATGTTAAGTATCTGCTTTGGATCCACAGAGGGAAGGAAATTAAAAGAGGCTTAAACTCTGAGCTAATGCTTCATCCCTAATTCATTCTCTTGTGCCCATATATTGAAGTCTCAGCACAATGAATCTGTGAAAGGACACATTAATGTGTTGTGGAACTGGTGTACAATAAATTGATAGGGAATTTAATGTAACTCTGATCAGAGACTGAGCCAGAGATTTCAGTGATGAGTAATACCAGGCAAAGAATTTACATTTTAATTCAGGCCTTCCTTGAATTTTTGGCTTTAATTCATACTCCAAATACTTTTGGGAAAGAGGGCTTCTGCTGAGGCATCCTATACAAGGCAATGAATGTCTGACAGCAGTTAGTACTTTGTGATTTAATTGCATTGGTATTTCTTAAAAATAAGAGGTCATATGTCACAAAGCAACGTCAGGGTCTGAACCTCTTCTCTTAAAGACTACTAAAAATTAAGTCCCATTTACAACAGGAGGAGCATGCTTGTCTTAACATTGCAGAATATGTTTGCACTCACAAAGGGCTCACAAGATCTCATAATCCTATATTCTAACGAAGCAAAAATATCTTATATGGTATTAACATCAAATCAAACAGAAACTCATGCTCTGTGACAGAATTTTTCAAGAAGAAAAGCTTGTTTTTCAAAGTTCTTTCTGCCCCAAGCTTGCTTTTTAGATTCGTTATGAAATGAAACAAGATTTTAATGAGTGGAGAGTCAGAAAAAATATAGAAACGGTGTAATCTTTCCACTGTAAATACACATGCTGAAATGACAAAGGAAAGAAGAAGGTGTATGCAAAATCACTGCAAATAAATTGTTACATGCGCCATATCTCATAGAACTGCTGAACAGTTTTTATTACATTTTTGTTCATTGGAGATTGCTATAGAGATCTCTGCATTGCAAGTAGCCACAGCATTTCACTGCTTTGCTGTTTCAGAAGAGCAGATTTTCTTGATTAATAACAAAAGGTTTTGTTGGGATCAGAGCTGTTTCCCACCATCTCTATGCAAACCCGGCAACACAAACTGTGTACATTAGCATTTCAAGGAGCCTCCTATTAATGATGGCAAGAAAAGCTCCTCTCGGTGGGTAAAATCCATTTTGTCCTCTCTTGTGACATCTGTTCTAACTTTTAAAGCCAGAAAGGAAACTAGATAATGCCAGAGAGTCTTTTGATTTACTGTATTGGCACTTGTGATGATGCTTCAGACTATAAAAGCATGTAACCCTAGTGGACATACATGACTGTGTAAATGTGAACATCTGCATATTCCCACAACATAGGGTGAATTGAAGAAGTAATTCCAAAGTTCTTTGTTAAACTTTTAACTAGCTTTTTCTTCAGGATTTCACAATTATGCTTTCAATTACTTCTATACCATACAAAATTCAACATTTTAAATTGTATTTTTATGTAAATGTTTAGTGCTACATATGTTTTTTGAATTAATTTCATTTCCCGAAAGCTTTTCTTTTTTTTCGCTTTTTTTGTGAGTAAAGACAGTTAAGCAAATAGAGTTGGAGAAACTGGAATATGGTTAAAGAAAAAAAAAAACAACCAAATAGTAGAGTATAAGAAAAAGTAAACTAAACCCTGCAGATTTCTTACCTCTTTATACCATCTGTGCAGTATTGCTCTTAGGCCTTTTACATTGGTCATCCTGGGAACAAAGCTGAAGGCAGATTCCAGCAGTTTTTCCATTCACTATTCATTCAGAGGTTCATCAGCTCCATATGGATCCAGCCAACTGCTGTGTTAAATCAGAGCCTTTTCCCAGAATTGACATGGTAATGAAGTCATGGTATTGCTCACAGAAAAGGCCTCCATAGGTATTTTCCTCTCTAACAAATCCAGCCTTTTCACCCCATTCACTCCCTAAAATTATCTCATAACGTTACAACATCTGTGAACTGGGTTTTTGCCTTTTAATGTCTAGCATGTTTTATTACATGACCATGCATTACATACTGGTTAACAAGACTCCTACACAACCAAGGAAATAAAATAAACTTGCACTCTTCTCTTTCCAGCTCAGATTGTTTTGTCCCCTTTTCTTTTAATTTATTTCTGCTATATTTATTTTTCTCCAAACAGAGCTGTCCAAAGTAGTGATGTACAAGACAAACTTCAATTTTTCTGATTTCTATTAAAAGGTGGGTTTAGAAATATTCCAAGATGAAAAACTGTTTAACCACAAAATGGTAAATTCATCAATAAAAAAAGAATTGCTAAAGAGAGACTGTGTTAATGGCAACTATGTTCTAACAGTTTCCTTTACTTCATCAGATGTACGGAGCTGAACTTTGCTTAAATGGCAATGGTTCAATGTTTGTTAAAGAATAAATATGAGAAAGTTTATTTCTGTAATACACCATCTGCAATGAGTATGTAGATACTGCCTTGATATGACAACATGAGGTAGCCTTATTTGAAAACTCCATCTTTCTTATAGTAATAATGTACTTGAACGAATGTGGTCTATTAAAACAGGTATTATAGATGCATATGTCCAAGATTAGCCTTATACTGACTAAAGAGAAAAGAACAGTTAGTTACATACAATTTGTATAGGTTTTGGAGATGGTTTGTCAATATGTATTCCACTTCTGGTCTGCATGTATCCCAATTTTTTTTTTTTTTTTGTATGGGTTAACACTGTGTCCTGGTAGACTGATACTTTGGACAGGAAAGCAGAAAGCTATGTCACACATGATCCCCCTCCTGCACCCTAGCATAACATCCATCCAGCTCCGTAACTCAGAGGGAAGCAGTATGGCTAACAGATGACAGCTCAGGATCAAAGTTACAGTGGGTTTATGGGGTAACTGACTAAAGACTCTCCTTAGAGAAACTGTCTGCGGTATCCCTCGCAAACCTTGAGTACTTTTCACAGTGCTGGTCCCAGCATCTCAAGATGAATGTAGTACAGTTACTGCACATACAGAGACGGGCAACTAAAACAATCAAAGGAGTGGAGCATTTGTAAGAAGGAATGAGCAACTAAAAAAGATTAGGGGTCCAATTTGAAGAGGAGGTAGCTGAAAGAGAATATAAGTAAGATTTATAGAATCACAAAAGTGGTAAAAAAACTGAAAGAAGAACTGTTTAACAACTTCTGCAATACTAGAACCATGGGTCACTTGATGAAACCAGTAGGAGATTATTTAAAAGAGGTAAAAGTACTTCTTTAAACAGCACATAGTGAACTTCTGGAACTTGCTGATGCAGATGTCTGTGGAGGGAAACTGCATCTGTAGGAACATTAAAAAAAATGAGATAACTTGATGGACCAAGAGTCAACAAGTAGACACTGAAAGGACGAAGCAGGGCTACACTCTAACATCCCTAACACAACTGCTGTGGGTGCTAGGGAAGTCAAGGGGAATGGACTGTACAAAGTGGCCAGGCTAGTATGGTCTCCCTAAATAACATCTTGTTTCTGCTTTTGGAGACAAAACATCTGGGCAGCTGGATATCGGCCTGACCCAGGTAGTGCCATTCCCAAGTTCTTTTTTACATCCTGTAAATGTCACTGAGCCATCACATAGATCGTAGAGCTCTGCATTCATTCTACTTAATGACTGCAGGACTGCTTTGCCAAAAATGGCATCAAACACAGATCTGCTATTCAAAGTAAAGCCATCTAAAGCTACATAGAACTTAAGACCAAGTCACAGAGAATCAGGAACAGCTTTGGAGCAGAAACTGTAAGATTTCTTATTCTCATCTGTCACAAATATTTCATAGTGTCTCAAATAACAGAAGACACACTTTATTACTGAGATACAATTAATGGTTGCCTTATGGGGGAGTTCCAGCTGGATATAACACAACCCCCTGGAAGATGTGGGAGCACATACAGTCACCGATACCTCAACTAGGTGCTGCATTATAACTAGGTGACAGCACCTGTGCTGGATTAATTTCTGGGAAAAATATTCTTGTCTGTGCTTAGTGCAGTAAGGTGCACAGTCATGATTCTTGAGAAGTATTTGTTACTCAGTTGGGAAAGGAGCAACAAAAAATACTGGTAGGATATATGTGCTGCTCATGGGTGAATTAACTCAGAAGTATCCATTATTAGTGGGACCAACCAAACATGTCTTTAATCCTGACATCTTTAAGTTTGTCATATTTAAGTATACAAAGGTCTAAGTCTGAGGATATTCCTTCTATACTTTTAATTCCAGAGGGCTAGACAGCTGTAATGTACAGTGACTGCTCCACCAGCACAGTTACTCAGAAACATTACCCTGGGTGCATCCAAACCTGTCCTAGGATACATGACAACAGTCCCAGAATAAGAATAAAGAATAAGAATAAAGAAGCATTTGATGAGCATTTATAATATTTAGGGCAATTTGCTTAAAAAAAAAAAAAGTTTCTGTTTGAACAGAAATAGAAAGAAATGCAAGAAAAAATAACATCTGCAAGGAAACATAGCAAAGAAAAAACGTGGAATTTCTATAGTAGATTATGCGAAAGAATACTCTTTCCACAATGACTTTGTTTTACCTATCCATGAAAAACAGCTGCTGAGTGAGAGCCAGCCCACTCCATTTCTCCATCCTTCAGCTTTCAAGTTAACTAGTTTCTACCACCTAACACAACGTTAACTGTTCAAGCAGGAAATACAGAGCAAAGAGAAACACCACACTACCTAAGGGCCTCCCTGGTCCCTCTGAATTCAGACAGGACCCCATCCTGTGAAGTGATACCAGGCCTTGACGCAACAACTGCTGCGCAAAAATGTGGAACTGAGAGCAAAGCCCAGGCAAGTTTCAAGTCCCAGTTAGTAAGTCCTGCTATGGCAGGCCACTGTGCCAGCCTCACACACCAAATGGATGGTTTCTAGCAAAGTTTTCTGTATGCCCTTTGGCACCAGGCAGTTATGAAAAGGAAATGTGATCAGCATCCTCAAGAAATCACACATGTCCTCTCCACGGCACAGTATGTCTCCTCCTCTCCAGGCAGCAGTTTCCGAGTTGGTTAAAACCAAGCTGTCCTGCATAGCAAAGAGATGAGACGTTTCTTGCCCCTCCGAGGGGGGGGGGGGGGGGGGGGGGCATGAATGAAAGTTCCTTAATGCTGCTGAGGAGGATGCACTTGCTCAAGTCTCTGAGGACAGTTGCTAAAGAAGTCGGCACACTCTGTGTC
The DNA here is from genome assembly GCF_017639655.2 of Falco naumanni. Taxonomy (NCBI): domain Eukaryota; kingdom Metazoa; phylum Chordata; class Aves; order Falconiformes; family Falconidae; genus Falco; species Falco naumanni. The sequence goes on from NC_054059.1 coordinate 27,639,960, forward strand.
TGGGACACCTACTGACAACTGATCTCATCCTTTCTTGGAAGGACCTTTTTCACTATTCAATGTACTTTAGACCTCTTTATCCCCAACTCAGGCAGAATAGCTGTTTAAATGCAGCCTGGGGCATGGATGCATGGCATAGTGTTGCAATTGCTTCCCCAATATTTGCAAAGGGATTGCTTATCTGTAATCTAGGTATTATGCATCTCCGCTGTTTGTTTCTTCCTATAGGCTACTACTAAGAACAATGCAACCCTGCCTGAAAGTCTTTTAACCCAGTATACAAGCATTCACCTTGGTGAACAGCTCACATGATGTATTTACAAAATCACTACACCTAATACTCTGAGACTACAATGTAGTATCTCCCCGTCTGCCACCTGGCTATAAACCCTTGGATATGTATGCCAAAGGTAATGCTGATACCAGGAGGGAAAAGACTGCTGGTTTGAAAGGGGATGCTGGCACGTTGTCAGCATGGTGCCTATTCTTCAGACAGAGCTCCTCAGCCCTGCTCACACACAGCACTGCCCTAATCACAAGAGGGTGAGGAGGAACTAAAAACGTAAATCTGTCTCCTCGGCCAACCAGAGCTCTACTTGCAGGTGGAAACTGTATTCTGGCTCCTTGCATCCCTGCAAGTAACAGTGCTTTCACTGCAACTTCCATACTTGGGGTATGGGCTGTTTGATTTCGTGATGCTACACAAGACAGGAAAAATATTCCTTTCCCCTTGTCCCAGGAGTCAGAGACACTTTGCTCCTGTATTACACCTTATTAGAGTTGTAATGAATGAAAAAAAGAAATAAAGAAAACATAATTTTGGTTGGAATCAGGCTCACAGGAGTTTGCAAAGGAAGGAGAATCCTTTACAGCCTTGTCAGCCCATCCCACCCAGGGTGCAATGGCATCTACTCACATCTACTCAGGGATTTGGTGCAGCAAGTTAATCAGTTAATTCCAGTTTTACTAATGACCTGGAAGGAAATCTCCAACATGAAGAACAGCTTTTCTAGCCCCTCAGAAGAGGACATGAGCCAACAGACATAGAGGCTAGAACATTTTCACAGCTAGAAGTAGCTGTGGTTTGAGGCACAAAAGCACAAAGTATGGAGGAGACTATGCTGTTCTTACCAGTGAAGGAACAAGGAAAGACATTGCAAGGGTCTTCAGTCCTGAAAATTTTTCTAGGTATAAACACTCGATTTACAGAATGTAAACCATCAAACTAATCACATGTAAATTTAGGACCACAAAAGACAAAAACTTTGATTTCATTTTTTCTCCATAGCTCACAGGGGGTTCAGTTCTGCTCTGATGAAACCAGCAGAAATCTTTGCTTTTGTCTTTCAGAGGGTAGACACATTCCTTTAGTCGCCCCTCAAATAGTCCTCCAACTTTTCACCTCCCTTGATTTTAGTCCAGCTTTCAACAGCAGTCACTTAGTGATTCTTGGATATCAGCAGCAAGTGTACAGCATTTCTATTTTTTACCTCACTTCTTTTAATCCTTCCTGCCTACTGCTGGTGGGATTTGGTTTGGTTTTTTTTTTTTTTCATTTCTAGGAAAGTTTTTTTCAGCTTTTGCATATCTTTTCCATTCTGGAGTTTCTGTCCTTGCCACTTCTTTACATCCTTACTCTCCACCTGATGATTATGTTTAGGTACACTTCATCCACATTATTGTTTCCAATCAAGCCACTACCTGCACCTTTTGTCTGTATAGACCAACAGCTCCCTAATATTTGCTGCCTCTACATTTAAACCATCACAAGCCACAGGAGACCTATTTTTCCTGTGGTTGACTAACCTTTAAAATGAAGATTGCAGATAATTTGTAGAATTATAATCAACAGATACATAACATAATAAAGAAATTTAGCTCAATTAATGACCACCTGTACTTTCCAAACTAAAAAAACCCCAACCAATAAAATATTTCACTGGTTACTTCAGCATTTATTTTCTAGGTGTCTTTTTTGGCCCTCCTTAGGAGCACAAACACTTCAGGTAAGCATTAGTGCACAGAACAAGAACACATCTGTAAAATAAGGTACTCATTAACAGTAAATGTCAGCGTCCAGATTCCTTACCAATATGCCAAGAAAATTGAGATGAAGGACTGGCAGGAATTTCAGGCCTGGTGTATATATTCTTTTGTAATTTCTTTAAAGATGAGTGGGAGAAAATATGCTTACTAGTTTGTAAGACTCTTTAGATAGAAGCAAAGTTCGCTTTGAAGTTCACAAACTTGCAAATATTTCAGCTTGTGGCTATTATATTGAACTGCTTCTTAAGTGCAGCAGGAACAATCTGTTGCATGATTAAGAGATCTACATACCTGCACTACTAATGATGCTGTCATTAAGAAAAGAGGGAGTGCTTCATTCATAAGACCTGATCCTGCAGTGATCTTCACGTTGACAGTTTATGCATCAGTTTCAACTCACAGCTGTATCAGGTACCAAGCTCATAATTTCTTGTCTTTACAGTTTGCATCTTTTGCAATTTGCTTAATTTCATGTCACCTTAGAAACCTTAGTTGGTCTCCAACTGATCACATAGCTAACAGTCAGAGGCGTGTTAATGGGAAAATACTTGAGTGCACTTCCATTTAGCTGATTTAGCTACATCAACTGCAACCATAGCAGAGCCCAGGTACCTGTGCCAGGGCTGCTTACTAATGGCAGTAATGCCAGAATCAGACAAACAGACAAAAACTTCCAAATAAGCAAACATCTGAAAACCAGCAGCGTGTCACATGGCACAGAATCAGGTGCACAGCTGGGTATGCATTGGCCTGTCGCCCTGTGATGGGTGCGCAGGACATTCCAGAAAAGCATGGTATAGCAAACAAATGACACGTAGTGTGGAAATTATCTCCTGGAATAAGAGCAACAATTTTAGTGTCTTATCTGTAGGTGTCAATTTGTGAGTTAGGAGTCAAAGGCTACAGGGCAATTCAACTGACTCAGAAGTAGACATGTATGTTTGGGCAACTGGTTAGACACTCCCTGGAGACTCCCCTGAGTGTATTGATTAGATGTCCGTTGGCTACAGTTGGTGTCGTTTGAGGTACAATTGGGTGTCCAAGAAATCCATGCAGGGCTGGCAAGGATGGCACACCACATGTAGGACTTCTTTATCAACATGGAGCAGCAGCTGGAGTGCGGATGGGAGACCTGAGCACTTCAAATAGTGCCTGACTCCTACATGTGGGCAACTAAATCAAGCCTCTGAATGTTGATGTCTTAATCTGTGAGGTGAATCCCACACTTACTTACAAAAAAGCTGCACAAAACTGTCAGATTTTAGGGTGCATCTATAAATAAGTTCCATGGGACACAATAGACCTCTGAGAGACAGCAGAAGAGTCACCATAGTTTTGGGGGGGGTTGTGTGGGGACGGAATGTCCAGTGCACAATTAACCCTTACAATTGTTTTGTATTTTCAAGGGTTACTTTAGTAGAAAAAGGACTGGAATTATCTTCTTAAAAGTATCTGGAAAGCCTAAACACTTTGAGAAGCACACAAACACAAGAGGTTGACACATACAACCTCCAAAAACATTGCTTCTGAACAAGTAACTCTGGAAGACTCCATTATAGTCATTTGGACTTTGTGAGAGACAAACATAAAAACATACTTCCTACCACTGACAAAGAGACACACTGTGTGATTGCATTGCGGGGGATGTTGCTGCAGAAGGTCTTACAGATGTTCATGGAGAACAGAAAGGTGCTTTCTAGAAAATCTGACAAGAGCTGCAAACCAAATTTACTGGGTTTATGTAAAGCCTACAACCATGCCACAGATCCTCAGAAGTAAAGGCAGCCTTTGAACTGTATGTTATATGCAGCAGGTTGTGGCTGATGAGGCTTCAAATGGGAAAGCAGTGACAGATCAGGCAGCTTCTCTTCTAGCTGGAAAGGTACCTCAACTGCTTTTGTGCAAAAGAGATCCTCAGTTCTGTTTCTCATTGGAACTGATTCCTCAAAATTAAGGCTAATCCTTCTTTTGATGTTTACTCAGTTTACTGCCTTTCTGCATTCTGCACTGTTCACATCTGGCATTACACTTTGTATTTATACTAGACAATATACATTTATTCATCAGCTATGTCTGTCCTAGCGATGGTTGAGATGGCAATTTCATTCTAAGTCTCTGCATGCATTGAGGGATACGTTACATTTCAGCTGAACTTTCTCATGCATTGTTCTCAGGCCAGAACTTACATTTTTTTCTGAAAGTTGGAAGTAATCCTTTTCAAACCTCCAAAATGTAGATATAAGAAAGCAGCATTTTAACAAAAAACACTTTTTGATATGAAGTGGTTTTATATTTCTGTTTTTGAGTCCTTCCATTTTAAAGCAACTCTGAAATTATAGGCACAATTATTTCTTCAAACTTTATCATAAATGTGAAAAAGGCACAAGACTGTGTTTAGGCAAGGTAAGGTTTGTAAGAAGGAACACCACCACTCCTGTTTGTGCATGAACTCCAACGGAGGGTAAAGTGTGTGACTTTGAGAATGTCTGAGTCACATTTGCATACAAATAGTTACAGAGCACTCAAATGAGTCATGAAAATTCACATAGTTTCTAAAAGTGAGTGGATATGTTAATGCAATGGTAAGGTTGAGATTTCAATTGAAGATAAGTAAAAATATTTACTGTTCTGATTCCAACTTCTGCCCATTATTCCTACACACTACAACAGCCTATGTAACATTTGTTCAATTCAGGTCTTGCCAGTATTTATCTACATAGAGCTTTGATTTTTTACATTTTTTTGAAGGGAGGGTGGATTCTTTTGGTGCAATCCAACATTTATTTTTTTTTTGTATTAATGGTGAAGTGCATTGTATCTATATCACTTTCTATTTTGTGGCCACAATATCTGCTGACCTTATCCTCCCTTCTAGAGACAACACTTCAAAACAGCACTATGCAACATCTTGAAAGCTCACAGAAGTAGGGCACAGAGCAGTGCTAATCCACTGACTACAGAAGGCACTGCAGCAGCAAGGCCTTTCTCTTAGAGCTTTACCTCCTACCTGCAGGAACCACCAGGGTGATAAACCTCTCCATTACAAGCACATAGGCAGCCTGAAACCAGCATTCAGAGTGGCTAACAGTGTCAGCTACAGGAGCAACTGGACAGGATTTCTGGAAGTGAAAAAATCAGATGAGCGAAGAGAAAGCTAGGGCAGTCTGGGGCCCAGAGCAGACAGGATATATATTTATGAGGGACATCCGGCAAAGGGGCAATAGCGATATATTATCACAAGTCTAAAATAAACTTAAATTCTGTGTCCTGGTAAAAACAGGCACTTGGGCTAGGATCATATAATGTGTTGTTCTTCAGGAAAGTAAGGAAGGTGTCGGATTGCTGGGCTTTGTGCGAAGAGAAAGATGGGAAGGGGAAAGAGTTACCACTTTAGGAATACAGCTTGGGTGCTTACTTGCAGAGCTGTGTCAGGCAGTATCGGAGAATGACTGAGAATTAGTTAGGATGAATACAGTCTTCTGTTGCTATCATAACACAGAAAAGAAAAAAAAAAGGAAAAAAAAGAAAAAAGGAAAAAGAAAAAAAAAAAGAAAAAACAACAAACTTGAGTGCTGTTGATGTCCAGGACCCAGAAGACAAAGCAGCAGGCTTACCACAGCTTGAAGAGCTCACTTTCCATTAAAACGGTCTATACAAGCTAAGGTACTGTAACAAGCAGCAGAAGGAACAAAGGATTTTTCTTTCTCCAGTACTAAATGCAACAGCTAAACAACTCAGAAAGATGACTCTCATTGATAACTCTGCTTCCATACCGGCTATCATAAGCACCTATCCATGCCACGGGTAACACTTTTATTGGTCTAGGAGAAGACATCACGTGAGGACTACAGCAACTAAGTACTGCCTGACTTTTGCATCTGTCATCCTCGCAAGCTGCCTGATTTTAAAACATTAGCAAAAATGGCAAGGTAACAGCTTGTGTTTGTTCTGTCATCCCCCCACTTCAAGACCCCTGACGTATTGAGAGACAGACTGCGGGTCAGGTTCTGCTCTGCCCTGTTCTTTCTGTAGTTATTTACACCTGTACAAACTGAGTGGAAAACATGCAAAATGGTACCATTTTGTTTTGATAGTGTTTTACCCTCACTTCACAGGGGTGAGAATGAATAGACAGGGTGCAAGGCAGTGGAGAATCAGGGATTCTGTATATTAAAAAACAGTGCAGACAGCCGCAGAAAGTGTCAAACACCATACAAAAGGACTGTTCATGCATTCATGCTCAGCATCTGTGATCTGGACAGTATAAACAGAAGTCAGTATCTTTCTGCTATGTGGGGCTTATAGGGTTTTGTTTATATAATTTAAAAATCAGCAGACCTGCAAGGCTGAATGTTGCAGGGTGCTTTGCAAACAGCAATCTCACCCGTTCACAGCATTTCAGAAGCCTCTGGAGCATAAGCTGAGGAATTCCCTTATTGTTGGTAGATGGCGAAGGCTATTGTCAGATGACTGATACTGGCTCTCTGCCACATGATGCTGGAGCCTACAGTTTTAATTAAAAACCCTAAAACAATTTGAAGAATTGCCTGTCTGAAGCTATGATTAGCTAGGATGCCTGACCCTTCCATACACAGTTAGGCGAGTAATAGCAACTAAGAAGGAAGCCTTTCTGCCACTCTGAAGGGTTAAGATCTGTGGCTCCATATGCAAGAAAACCCGCCCCAAACTGACTTTGATGCTGGAAGCCAAGATGTGTTAACATATTCTTTGCATCAGTCCCTTAGCAAGGCAAGGGAGCTACATTCACAGATGTGCAAGAGTCATGAAGAATGAAAGAAGCAACCTGGTAGAGTTGTGACTGAAGGAGAGGGAAGGTAACAACCAGAAGAGCTGAGCTGCTCTTATCTACGTCAGCTTCCAATGACAGCTGGTGATTACTAAAATGACATTATGGCCTTGTCCTCCCCAGCAGGAAAAGGGTTGACAGTAAAACCACAGTAGGAATAATGCAAGCATGTTTTCACATAGGCTGCCTAGAAAACAATTTAACTTCCACTCTGCCTAGCTATTATCAGCAATGCCCCATAGGTATCAGGGTTGAAGTGCAACTTAAGGGCTGATTTGAAGGAGAATAGCTGGAGAGAATTTCCCAGACTTGAGTCTGTTGTTCCATACATGGAGGATAAGATGCAGGAAAGCATGAAAATAGTGGGGAAAGGACTTACGCGTGGTAAAGACCGGCATTGCTAGCAGAGCAAAGGTCATGTTCAGCAATGTACTAAGTTAATAGACCTGGAAAGAATGGATAAAGAGAGTCAAAAAAAAAAAGCAAGGTTCTTTTTTTGCCTGGAGCACAGAGGATGTAATGTGAAGTTAGTGGCTGTAGGTGCAGGTTTTCCTCTTGAACTATCTGATTTATGAATTGATGGCATTTTTCGTTGTCTGGAAGAAAATCTCATGCATCATGGGATTTTGTTTTGGTCTCCCTCATACTGTAAGCATGCTCGAGAGCTATTAAGTCAAACAGCCACTAGTGAAGCAGTTAAAGCTAGGCTCTGACAGGTTTCCCAAGCTGCTTCTGAATGTATTTGGCAAATAAATTCCTCCTCATCTGCTAATTTCAGACTTTTAAAATAATTTAGCTCTCAAGTACATAACATAAAGTGATTATTTGTTCTTTACAGTCTGAGGGTAGAATCTATTTAGAACCTGAGCAGGCTGGCTATGTGCAAGTGGAAAGCTTTAGATAAAATCCACTTGCCAACCCAGAGCAGTGAAACAAATTCCCTCTCCGTTCTCATGGGTAACTGCTATACTAGCCATATACCAGCTACATCCCTCATGTACATTCACAAACACACCTGAAGCTGGATCCAAAGCTGTGAACTGACAGGGAAAGTCTTCCCGGGTTTCAGTGGATTTGCATCAGGCCCCATGTGTATAAAGCATCAAGACTATTGAGGCTCCATCAAAGGAGTTTCCACAGCCTGTTTCATGTCTTACCCACAGCCACCCCCATAACAGCTGATCCACGCAGACAGCCTGCTTTATTCTATACAGGAATGTACATTTGCAGCTTATACACATGCGCTTAACTCCACAAAACACTACCAAAATAGCAGAAAAGAGAGCAATTGGCACACTGCAGATTGCTCCCTAAAACAATTCTGCAAGGTGTGCTGCTGCTCTCAGTAAAGAACAGAGTGTTATCTCCCCAGATGGCAATGCCTTTACCAGATTTAAAAAGGGGACATCTGCATTACAGCGAAAACTCACCCAGACAACAAAAAATTACCTAAAACTTTCCCGTGACATTTATTTTTCCTTGATAGAGTCTACACACACACTATTGAAAACAAAGTGGAAGCTCACATAAAAAAAAAAGACAAAACCTTTGAAGCAGAACATGCCCACTCTGTACTAAATAATTTCTACAAACAGAGCCAAATACCCTGAAAATATTCATCAGAATTTTAATATCAGGTAGTCTTTACAGTGATGCTGGATCCTACAAAAAGATCCTGCACCCCAGATGATACTAAATGGATACAGGAAGAATGATTCTTCCCATCTTGTGAAACTTTTCAATATTTCAGCAGTCTTACTATCATGCTTCAGAAGAAAACCAAGAGTATTCTCCTGAATATTTTCTCAGGAAATTCTCAAAGAAGTGGTCTTATGTTTAAAAGGCCTGTCAAAAACCAAGGTTTCATAGGCTGTTCTTCCCGGTTCAGACTGCAACTCAGAATTTCCATTGCACCAGGTGTATGTCCCAAATGACCAGTTCTGGAGTGTCTCTTACGTGACAAGTTATACAGACCTCACTGGATCAGTCTTGTACCTGTATCTCCCACAAGCTAGGAAATTTATCTAGCTAGGGCTGAAATCACCACAGTTGACTTCACAAGTTGCCCTAGCAGGAGACAGAAATACAGGAAACTTCTTTAGAAGCATTCACTTTCTGGATAATGTTGCTTATTTTAGCTTGTCATTTTAAATGAAAGAAACCTACAGCAATGAACAGAGATCTGAAACTTGAATTACCCTTCTCCCCTGTTCCCCTTTAATCCTTAGACTTCCTTGTTCCAGCTCCAAGTCCTTATTCAGCCGTGACTGGTACTTTCCCTTTCCCTGGCCCTCCAGCCCCATCACGCTCAAGCCAACCAACCCATTATTGTCTCTCTGTCAGTGTCACCTTGTCCCTGACAGTCACCTTACTGGCTCTGCACCACCTTTCAAGTTCCCAGCTGGAGAGCAGGAGGTAGAAGCAATCTATGGGCCCTGAAAAACTTGCTGGAAAGGAGACTGGAATGTCCCTCATTACAACGAACTTCTAACCACCCTAGAATCATTTCCTACACTGACTAGAATATACTCTGTCCTTCCCTCAAAAGGAATACTCCCTTTTCAAGGAGAAAAGAAAACTAATTATAAGGTGTTAACTTTAAACCAGTGGTCATTTGTGAAGCAGCTGACCAGAAAATATGCTGGTTAATAACTCCAGGTCTGGCTGCCAAGCTTATGATAGATGGGACCTGTTACTTCAGAGTGCTTTGGCATTTTTGTTATATTTTAGATATTCAAGAACAACTCCCGTGACTTCCCATGTGGTAAACAGTCTTCTGACAAATATCTGCTTTAAATGACTTGTCCATCATGTCACAAAAAAATTTGTGGCAGAGTCATGGATTGAATTAAGTTCTCCACAGCATAATTCAGCTGTTTTACGGGAGCGTCTTGCCTCTTTCACAACTCTTTGCATACCTTCTACAATAACAGAGGCAAAGCTCCCACAGAAAGCAACCTCCCTAACATGTAAGATGCATCTATGCCACAAATGAGTCTGCAGTCCTGCAATCAAAGATTACCACAGCTAACAACAGGCTGAACTATGGTGCAGATATGCACAAAGTTTACAACTCTGAGCATCTAGCCTAGAGGTCATACACTGTGTCCTGTAAATCCCCAGTACTCCACAAGACCACAGCCAGAACAACTTCTTAGTGAAAGTATATTAGTCACTACTCATTTTCTCGTTGCTGTCAAGTATTTTAATTAAAATGTGTCAAGTCACACACACACACACACACACACACAAATTTGGAGAATTGACAAGAAAGTCTGAGAAACAACCCTGGTGTAGATCATCCACATCAAGGCCAGGGTGTCTAGTTAAACCATATGCTGGCTGGGCTAAGGACAGCTGGGCTCAGAAGTCAAAGGGGTGCCAGGATAGTCAGAGTCCTTTAGACTTCTGTATTAGGAAGAAATAAGTCACCACAGAAGCAACGATTTTCTCAATTGTCTGTAAACTGAGTCGTGAAAGACGGGCTTAGATGTAGACATCAACCAGACACATGCCTTAAGTCAAGTGAGGTGAATCCCATCTCCAGAGCCAAGAGACCTGTAGAGCTGTGAAAGCAACTAAGGAGCACAAAGCCATTGCTACTGGAGTGAAAACAAAGCAGAGTGAGAAGGCAGGAAATTAAAAAAATGCAAAAAGTCTGAATTCTGACTGTTCAACAGAGAACAACTGAGATCCTCAGCTAGGTATAAACCAGCTGTTGTGTTCTGGCCCGAAATATTCTAAGTTTGCACATCCTTTTAACATTTTCAGACCTCTTGTCTCTGCTGGAAACAATAGCTTGAGGCTTTAAGTAACTTAATTTTGAGTCCATTCTCAGTTACTTTTACGCTGCCAAATTTGAACAACTTGAGTACACATATACTTTCAGTATTTTGATAAAAGAAGTAGAAGGGTTTCTCAAGCAAGTGTTTTGTAATAGTTGAAGACATTCAGCCTTATGGAGCAACTGACATGAACAATGTGGTACAATTATCTCTTAACTGCATTTGTAGCTAGAAACCCATGAGGAGAAATATGATTTTAATTTCACCAAACTGGACACTTATTGTCTACCACTGCCTCTATGATCTAAATTTTGCAAAATGACTGGACATAACCCTTTGATGACCTTTGACAAATATTAAATTATAAAAACACATAGCTTGTCTTTTCCTGCGATCATCCATTTGCAAAGAATATGTGTGCACCAAACTTAGACTAGCACAAGAAAACACTTGCACTCCTGCAATCTGATAAGAAAGTTGGGTGACCTTTTGCTGATCTCTGATGAAACAATGAGGTACGTATTTGGGATTTATCCTGTAGTACACCTCAGCATTACTCCATATTATCAAAAATAAGAAAAAAACTCTAACTTTTTGAAACTTAAAATTACATGCTTATCTCTTCAGGGCTAGAATTAAAGGTAACATTTTTAAAGGCATCCAACCTCCAGTTTTAGAAGTTAGAGACACATTTTTCTGGGTATGCAAGTGCATAAAATGCAATATACACTTTATGATATTTTCCATAGTACTTAACTTTCTTTGATTTAAATAAGGAGCCTTTCAGCTCTCTGAAAATCCCAGTTGTAGCCTCTTTATATCTTCTGACATTTTTAATGCAGATTTTTATGCAACTGACTCCTCTCTTAAAAATAGTGTGTAGTGCCTCTAGTCACTTAGACCATCCACAAAAGAAGTTTGCATGATGACATTCAATAGTTCCACGCTTAACTTGCAGACACCCAGTGCCAGGATTCACAAGCGCCAACTAGGGGCACACATGACCTTTAGGCTCTACAGGCTTAAAGAAAGATACACATCATCCCCAGACATTTCACCCCATCTATCCATCTCCAGCGTCCCAACGAAAGGAATGACCATTGTACAGAGACAGAACTCAAATGACTAACTTTGATTATATACCAACTCTTAAAGGCTAAAATCAGGTATGATGCATGAGAAAGATTAGTCATCTACAGTGGAATTCACCTCACTTGGCATCTATAAGTCAGGCTTTGGTTGAAATTGGTTGTCTAGCTTCTGCCGAGAACTGATAGGGAGCAACAGCCCCCAGCAAGGAGATTTCGTTCCATCCGGAAAGAAGTGGTGAACAGGCACAGAATGAATCACTCTCTGCAGGTGTCTCTTGTTCTATTAACTGACTATTGAGAGACAGACACCAAACCTCTAAATATCTATGATAAGGTGAGATGAACCTCGCCCTCAAGAATGGGTTGGTCTGCCAGGCCAGGCCCGGTCTTCAGGCTTCTTGCCATCCAGGAGATGCCTTTACCTCTGAGCTACAGTGTCAGGCTCCCTCTTGTTTATAATCCCTCTGGCCCTTTGAAATTTGCATCTGTTTCCTTAGCATGGCAAGCTTGAACAGGATGGGTGGGTGTCCTCCACCTTAGCCTTATCTCTACTCTGGTTGTTAGGGGTGCTTTGCAAGCAGGAGGGAGTTTGTATCACCTCTGATAAGGAGAACATTGAATTTGAGTCTCTCACTTCCAGGGCAAGTGCTCTCATGAGAAAAAATGCTTATAAAAAAGCAACAGTTCTTTTCCTTTTCTCCCTCTGAACATTCCGGCAGCTACAGTTGCTGCGCTTTTGCTAAGCTCCATGCTGTCAATGCACATTTAAGCATGATTTGAGCACACCTCCTGGACCAGACCTCTCAAAAGATTTAGGCACATACCTATTTTGTGATTCCCAGGTGGGTTTATGCAGGTGACAGTCACTAAGAAAGTCAGCTTAACCTAGATAATGCTCATTCTGGGGCTATAAAGAAGCAAAGTTTTAACAGCCTACGAAACTGCACTGGAATTCCTGTGGTTCAGCAGGACTTGTGAGGGTGCACTTGCATTTGGGATGCAGTACACATTTCGCTAAGCTGCACTTCCAGTATCCAAACCCCGAATGGAACTAGGCTTTCCCGACCATAGAAAATGTTGCTCTATAAGTTAGTTAAAAAGGACTGAGAATGCTGTGGGTCCTGTCCTAACATAACCAATAACAATAGCTTTGGTAAAGCACCAAATTAGTACTGCCTGCTCAACACTGCAAAGCTTTGCACCACGTAACTGAGGTATTCTGCCTGAAGTGAACAGGCAGGTGAGTACAGATTCACCAACAATTAGACGACAGTCGCAGTACAGACTCCATTTTTCCTCTATGTTCATGAAACATTATTAGTGAGCCAGAGCAAACACAGAAAGCATACTATACAAACGCATCTATACTTGAATTTATCATAATTTTACAATTTGAATGGAGGGGCGGTGGTGTTTAAAACCATACCTGGAACTGATTTTCATAAACTTCTCCGACCAATCCAATTCCCTCCTTTTTTCAGTGAAATTAAGCCAAGCATTTTGTGATCTTATTCCCACGGGTCTGTACCTAAAAATCAAAGTTAGGCCAATGTGGAAGGCTGAGGGGAGCTGGACCAGCCAGCCAGATAATTAACAAAGGAAAGAATGAGCCCATTTTTTATTCCTTGGTTTGTTCCTTACCACATGCAAGGTACTGTCAGTAATCACCTGCCTGACCCCCGTTCCCTTTTCTAAATGGGTTTTCCAGAGAATTGTTGGGGAGTGCAAAATTTGCAACATTCTATACCTATACTAATTTAAAAGTATCACTAGAAAAGTTGTGGTAGATGAAAATCATCTGCTACGTAAGCCATGCACTGAGAAGTGAACTTGTTCAATCCCAGATTTTAGCACAACCATGTTAAGTCAGAGACACCTAACTGATTCACTATGAACACTTTTAGAAGACATGCTACGCAACAACTAAAATATGGACATTGCATTAATAAAATAGTTCGAGAATTTTAAAAGGAAATGTATTTGTTTCTGAGTAAAACCGTAGAAGTTAATACGTAGACTTAATACACCTCACACCAGAAACACTTACTATGCCAGAGAGATGCTGCTTCCAGAAAGTTTTCATGGCTGTATTCTTCAACTAGCATTAGGTAAGCAACAGCTCTTTGCAGGTGGCAGTTTACATAGAAATGCCTTCAGGGCACTGGTCCTACTTATAGAAATAAGAAATCTTACAAAACAGATGAAAACATTAGAACAGAGGAGTCTGAATTGGAACTTGATATAAATGTCCTGGCAAAACCACACAATTCACACAGAAACGCCCCTTTGCAGAGGAGTGCTAGAAAATACAGTTTGAGTAAAAGGCACTCCTGCAGAACAGTAGTTTGGGCATGTGATGACAAAATGATATGCATGTCAAAACTGAATCAGAACAAAGGCCTGTCCATCCGATAGTCAAACACTTCTGACCAAAAAGCAGATGCCTAGGAAAAATGAGAAAATATGTACTTTTTGTCACAACACTTCCCAAGCCTCCACCAGCACGCAGCCTGGGAATATAACAGCAGCAGATGAGGGATGTTTAAAAGTGGGAATGGAGGGAGTGATACTGTTCAAAAGCAACATTGTTCAAAAGAATAGTGGGGGGAAAGGAAGAGAGATCTTACAGTTGGCAGATCAATGGCATTTGCAAATATGGCCCATAAAAGAATGGAGTTGGGAAATGGGACTCGGAGAAGGTGCACCCATATGTTCCTTGAAGAACAAAGCAGGGTGCAGAGTGGGGTGGGGGGAAGCAAGGCCCTGAGCATCCTCATGGCCAAAAGTGAGGGGGAGCAATGATGCCAGCCCTACTGCCCTGAGAGGTGCTGCCAGCAGGACACCAAGAGCCCTGCCACGGGCAGCACAGGGGTGCCGGGAAGCAGGACTCATGCCCTCAGAAAGTGTGGTCATTCACAAACAGCCCCGTGAGCAGGGAGGTGTCACCCTGCCGCTGCTCTGTGGCTGCCCACGCAGACGGAGCACACCAGAGCCCCGTTTCCCAGCTGGTGGTGCACAGCAGCGGTGTCCCAAGGGCAGCTCCATGCCACCGGGACCGGGGCCGCCGGGTGAGCCACTGCCAGCGCTGACCGGTATGTGGAACAGGGCTTGCGGCCACAGCCCCATCCCTGTGAGCCAGTACTGCAGCGCTGGGGACAGGGGGAACAAGGAAGGCCTGCTGCTTGCATGGCATGGAGCTGAGCACTGAAGCAGGGGAAAGTAAAAATAAAATTAAAAAAAAAAAAAAAAAAAAAAAAAGAATTCCCTTCCCCCAAGGCAGCTGCAGAGCGCGATGAAACCCCCTTTTAGGCACAATCAGCCCTGAGCATCTGGGCAAGGATGAGGTGGGTGCAAAGTGCACGGGGAGGAAATGTGTCAGCTGCAGCATCTGAGAGCAGCAGAGCAAACTCAGACGGGAAATGAGCTTGCAAAGTGCACCCAACAAGATGATCGTGGGGATAAGTTGCTTCTATGGAAACTGCAGCCCGATGAACCAAAAAACAGTTTGATGGCAAAGTTTTAGCAGGAGCCGGCTCATGCCTGGTTTCAGCTACATTCCCCACTCCCTAAAGAAGAAAAAAAAAAAAGAAAAGGAAAAAAAGAAAAAGCTGCACAATGTGTTTCTTGTTATGGACACACACACAAAAAAAAAAAAAAAAAAAAAAAAAAAAGAAATGGGGACACAGGTTTTTTCCTGTATGGGCTACATCATATTAAGCTGTAAGTTTAGTTCTGGACAAACAATCTCTTGTTGCATCTCTGGGATGGAGGTTAATGAATTCCCACAGATGATGTTGGCCAAACAGTGGTCGGCTTGTGACTTGATTTCCAGCATCATGATGTGAGGGGATCAGTATAGAAAAGCACTTTGAAGGGAAGAGGCTGCCTACAGCAGGATTGTTTCTACAAGCTAATTGTACTGAGTGCAGCTGCACAAAGCTGGATCAACAGTAATAGAAGGCGGCGCAGACTTCCTGACGCCAGCCCCGCAGAGCTCCCACCAACAGCCTGGCAATTCCAGATTGTTTTCCAGACCTTATCTCTCCCCCAAGTTTTTTTTTTTTTTTTCTTCCGACTTTTTTTTTTTTTTTAATTTTGTGACCGGAACAAAAGTAACAGGAAAATCCTTTGTGAGAGTAGAAAATGCTGTTACAGATCGGTGCCTTTCGCAGAAGTTGTAACTAAATATTTTGCATGCATTACTCTCTCCCTCCCGCTCAAAAGAAAGAAAAGAAAGGGGGGGGGGGGGGAAGCCTAACCCCAAACTTCTAAACTTCTTTATTTGAATGAATTGGAAACGTGAGGCAAACAAAAGGGGCCGGGTAGTTAAAAGCAGCCGGGTTTAGCGAGATATTTCACCTAGCACATTGAAAACTCCTGTATCAGAACGCATTTGGACACCCCGCTTGCATAGGTTGGATGGTGTCAATGACTTGGAAACGGGCCAATTTCAACAATTTTTTTTAATATATATAGTTTGGTTTGATGGCTTAAATACACGGCAATTAAAACCATTTACATTATTATTAGATGTTTTAGATAAATTTCGTCGGAGGCACGGGACAGGACCCGCGTAGGAACTTGCCGGTCCCTGACGAGGCGCCGACGCAGCCCCGCGGACCCTGCCCGCGCCCCTCGCCCCACGGCCGGCACTCGCACCGGGGGGTGTCACCCAGAGGGGGGCTGTGTCACCCAGAGGGGGGCTGTGTCACCCAGAGGGGGGCTGTGTCAACCAGGGGCTGGCCTTAGAAGACCTTAAAAATCGAGAGGGCAGGAGCCTTCAGAAAAAGCATGACTTTTCCTCATAGATATTTTTTTTTTTTTGGGGGGGGGGGGGGGGGGGGGCAGAACAGGACAAATTCCCCCCGCTCTCCCGGCACGCTCCTTCCCGCCCGGGGGGCGGCGGCCCGGCCCCGGGGGGCGAGCGGCGCCGGGGTTTCTCCCGCGGATGCACGCTCCGTCCATGCGCGATTTTGCCCGTTTTACTCTTTTCTCGCCTCTTTCTGCGAGCGGGCGCCCCCCCCCCCCCCCCCCCCCCCCCCCCCCCCCCGCGGCATGGCGGGGTGTCCGGCGGTGGCCCCCGCTGCAGGTGCGCCCGGGAGGGGGAAGCGGGGCCGGGCCGCCGCCTGCCGCCGCCGCGGGCGCAGCCCCGGTCGCCATGGCAGCCGCCTGAGCGGCGCCGCCGGGCCCGGGCGGCGCGGGCGGGGGGGGCGGTGGCGAGGGCTGATGTCACGGGGCTGGCGCCGCGCAGTCCGGGCCGGCCCCGGGCGCGGGGCGGGGCGGGGCGCGGCGCCCGGGGCGCGGGGGAGGGTGCCCCCGGGGGCGGCCGCGCACCCGCCGCCGCGCACCCCAGAGCCGCCGCGGGCTGGCGCCGGGCGGTGGGGGCCCCCCACGGCGGGGCGGCCCGGCCCCCCGGCGCGGAGCCCCAAGTTTGTGCCTCCCGGCGGTAGTGGTGAGGGGGGGCGCGGAGGAGAAAGCGGCGCTTTGTGCGTGGCGAGCGGCGGCGGCTTCCTAACAGCTGTTTGCAGCGGCGTTTGGGGCTGGGAACCGGCTGTAAAAATCCCGGCTGAGAACGAGAGGCGGACGCGGCTACCCAAGGCGCCCGCCGCCGCACGGGGGGCCCGGCCCCGCCTGGGACGGGCCTGGAGGTCCCGGGGTTCGCTGCCCCGCGGGTTTCGGGGAGCTCCCCCGCCTGCCCCCAGCGGGGCGCGGCGACCTCGCCGCCGCCGCTGCGGGGAGCGTTCGTGCGACCTGTCTTGGGGAGCGGGGGGCTCTCCGGGCGGGCAGCCGCTGCCGAAGCTTCCCGGGTTAAAAGAGCAGAGCTGAGGGAACGAAATGTTAGGAAAAGGCGCTTGGGCCGCTTGCCCGGGGTAAGGGGAGCTTGCCCACTCGCGGGTCTGCTTTTCGTGCAGAAAGCGCACGTGGCTGTCACTTGTCACGAGAGAAAATAACCAGGTTAGCCTCTCCGCACAACTTCCCAGTCTTTGAGAAAGTGTGTGAAGCCCTTAGTATGTAAAACCGAAACCGTTTGCAAAGGGGTCCTCTGCAAAGCCCGGACGGAGGTTACTGTAAGCTGCTGCGCTGTCCAAGAACGACAGTGATGGGAGAAGCCTGAACGTACTTGTTTACGTTGGCTATTATTATACCAAAAATAGCGTCAAAATTTCTTCCACTGGTGCATTGATGAGACGGAAGCACAAGCACGTTGAAGGACTAAAAGCTGTGCCTGCAGATCAAGTACCAGATACGCTTGAAAGTCATATTTCAGTGATGGAAAGGATTGAAGTCGCTCTAAAAGGCGATTTTAATCGAGTCGCTAATCGACAAGGTGTTCTTTATTATTATGTACGCTCTTTAACTGCACTTGAACAATGTATTTGTCTTCCTATCAGATCGAATGTTGAGATTCACTTTCACCCTTCGTATTTCAAAACGCGTTGAATTGTGTTACTGTCAGCCTCAGCACCGCCTACAGTCCACCCCCAGAGAAAAGCCCCGGGGCAAACACCCTGGTGTGACAGCCACCATGATGCCCTGGCTAGAGAAGAGCCAACCAGCAGCTCAGGAATGCGACGTTAATTGGCAAAAATATCGATCCGGCTCTCCGCAGCTTGGGTCTCCAAGTGTCCGTAACGTTCCTCCCCCACAGCCCCAGCTCCTTTAGTGTAGCTATGCAACAACAGCGCAGATAAATCCCGTATTTGTCTGCTTTCAATAGTTATGATTGACAGCACAATCCTCACGGATTTTATGGATGTATGCCGTTACTACGTTTTTGTTTGCAACGAACACTAACGTACTTTTAAGTGTCCGGGTGGTTGTTACTGAACTGCTGCGTTTTATGTAGAATTTCATTTATATTAATTGTGTATGTGTGTCCACGCTTTCCTAAGTTTAACTTGCCTAAGGTAGTATGTGAAAAGACGGGTGGAAGCTACGTCGGTATGTTATACAGCCGTTTGTGTCAGTGAAATACAGAAAAATACAATGGAGCTAAACTTAAATCAATCAATCAAAGTAACTTCTCCAGCTAAACAAAAAAAAACAAACCAACACCAACCCAACTTTTTCCTCTGGAATGTTTCTGGAAGATGTTTCATTGGCCGCAACCAAAAGCTGCAAAAAGTACAGCTTGTAGTAAGTATTTGCATTTGTCACCAGAAACAATCTATGCATAATTAATGACAGTACTGTGTCACAAGCACTGATAGGGTGCAGATGAGCAGCCTTGCAAGGGCAATACATGTAAATGCACTTCCAATACACACATTTGCTTGATGATCTCCAATTAATAGCATCATCTAAAATAGCCCTGTCCTCACTATGCACGGAGCTAGCACTGCCGCCTGACCCCATCAGGGCTCTCGGTGTCCTGTCCTCACCAGGGCAGAAAGCTGCAGTCGAATCTATAGGTTTATTTGTCGTTATTCTCGACATTCTATCTGCAGCCTACCAGCGCTCCGCCGCTGACCCGACCACTGATTTACGCTGCCCTGTGTTTAAGGAGGTACGTGCAAAAACCACTCGATGCTCCAATTCACAGTGACCCTCGGCAAGGCTCAGCCCCCGCCGGCACCTCGGTGCCGCCTCAGCCGGCTGTCCCGCGCCCCTCGCCCCGGTAGCTATTGCGCGCTTACGGAGAGGGGCACAGCGGGGAGGGGGCGAGGGCAGGAGCGCCGCCGTGACTCCCCGGTGCCTGCACGGCGCTACCCGCCCCGCCGCGCTGCGGGCCCCGCGCCTTCACGAGGCGGGCCGGGCGCCAGCGGGCCGCGCACTATTTACTCCCTCAGCTGTGCGGCGTGGCCACGCCCCCTCCCGGGATTGGCTCTGCGGGCGGAAGGCCCGCGCGGCCCCCGCGCCGCCCGCCCCACCAGTGAGGGCGCCCCGGGGTGATGGACGTGCCGGCGGCCACCAATGGCAGCGAGCGCGGGCCGGCCTCGGCGGCGGCGGCGGCGGCGGTATAAGAGCAGGCCGCGCAGCCCCGCGCCTCAGTGCGAGCTCCGGCAGCGCCCAGAGGGGGAGGGCAGCGCCAGCGCTCCGCAGGCTTCCCGTCCGCCGGAACCGCGCTCCACGCCCGCTTCCCAGCATGAAAGCCTTCAGCCCGGTGCGGTCCGTCAGGAAAAACGGCCTGTCGGAGCACAACCTGGGCATCTCCCGGAGCAAAACCCCCGTGGATGATCCCATGAGCCTGCTGTACAACATGAACGACTGCTACTCCAAGCTGAAAGAGCTGGTGCCCAGCATCCCGCAGAACAAGAAAGTGAGCAAGATGGAAATCCTGCAGCACGTTATCGACTACATCCTGGACCTGCAGATCGCCTTGGACTCGCACCCCAGCATCGTCAGCCTCCACCACCAGAGACCCGGGCAGAACCCTTCCTCCAGAACTCCTCTGACCACCCTAAACACAGACATCAGCATCCTCTCGCTACAGGTAAGTGCTTCCCCGGCTCCCCGCTGACCTGCGTGTGTGTGGGGGTAAGTCGGTATTTGCGACTCTGGAGCGCGGTGGCCACGGAGGGGCCGGTGCTGGCCGCCTCGCCCCGCCGGCGGGGTCTGTAGCCGGGCGTGCGGCGGGAGAAGCGCTTCGAGGCCCGGGACGGCTCTCCCCCAACCCCCCGGCCACCTCGCCCTTACCCCCGTGTTGTTTGCTTCTCGCAGGCGTCCGAGTTCCCTTCAGAGCTCATGTCGAGCGACAGCAAAGCACTTTGTGGCTGAATCAAACGGTGAGTGCAGCGCATCTTGTTTCTAAACTTGGGGTAAAAAGTGCCTCCCCGGGGAATGGGAGGGCGTCGTGGTTATTGCTTAAAAATCGATCCTGAAAGTTGATCAGGACATGCCTCCATAATCGGTAAGAAATTAAGACTTACAAACTGCATCTTAGAGTCCAAAGTGTACTTTGTTACCAAGGTTCATCAGGCAGCGCAGGCTGCTGTGATACAAGTCGCTGCTTAAATGCAAATGCTCTCGTTATCTGTTCGTGGAGTCATAACTTCCTGGGCCAGAGTGACTGATTGAGTTGGGAATCTTGGCACAATTCCTTAAATTCTGTGATGTGGGATTGTCTGCGCTATCAGTTAAATAAGTGACTGCTTTTAATCATATAATTGCTGTAAGAGGCAGACTGGCGCCTCTGAGCGCTGTATTTACAGAGATCTAAACAGAGATTGGACTGAGAATCCTCCTTCTACCCTTTTCCCTTGAGTGTGTGTTATTTTAATGTTCAATTTGTGCTCTTGAGAGCGAGTGTGTGAGCGTGTATGTGTTGCATCTGGACGCCAGGGTTTGCCCAATCTCTGAGTGTTTGGTTAAATGTTCAAACTGTGGCTTCCTCTCTGGCGCCAGGCTGTCCGGATCTCTGCCCTGTTAGCATTCTCCTAAATATGCCTCTTTTTCAATCTCTTGCAGGTGTTCCACTGAGGTTTTTTTTTTTTGCACAAGAAAATATCTACAGGATTCTTTTTTTGAGGTGCTGAATTTATTTTTCAGCTGTATCTGGAGGGGGAAATCCACATCTAACTAAAAGGACCTTTTAAAATTAATAAAGAAGAAAAAAATTCAAGATTGATCTTTATCCCCACCCCATTCTTCAACTTGGACTGAACCTAGTTATTTATGAAGACTCTTAAATACCCTTTCCCTAGTTGGAAGGCTTCCTTTATATACTATTCCCAACGTGGGGAGCAAAACAAAAATCTCACAAGGAGTTGCCCATTTTAAAGCAGACTTTGCCTTTTTTTTCCAAAGGTGGAGCGTGAGTACCAGAAGGATTCAGTGTTCAGTTTTTTAGGAAAGTCTGGTCAGAAATTACCTTTTTGACACAAACCTACGACTGAATGCTGTGTATATATTTATATATAAATATATATATATGAGTGAAACCTTGTGAACTCTTTAATTAGAGTTTTCTTGTATAGTGGCAGAAATACGCATTTCTGCAAAAAGTGTAATGATGTACTTAATCATGCTAAACTTTTTATAAAAGTTTAGTTGTAAACTTAACCCTTTTTATACAAAATAAATCAAGTGTGTTTATTGAACTGATTGCTTCTTTATTCTTTGGGGACCAACTGTTTGCTGGCTTTGACTTGTGCTGTGTTGTTTTTTTTTAAATACTTATACATTCTGTTACAACTTTACCAAGTAAAAATTCAAGTATGTAGAGAATATAAAGAATAAAATTATGTGAAGTGAATAATAATTCTTGTAACTTGGAAAATCTTATTTGAGTGTATATTCTAAACTTGTAAGTGATCTGTCTGTAAACAGTGTAAAAGGAATTTATTACAGAGGCAATGCTATTGACAAAGTGTTTGGAAACATACAAAAGCAGTTAATCCCGAGACATTCCCATGGACTATTGCCTTTTTTTTTTCTTCTTCCCTCCCACCCTTATAGATGATTCAGTTCTCAGTAGTAATGGCCCAGATCTGTTAATTTGTGTTTAGAATAATCGCTCAGAATTAAGGGTTGTGGGTAGTTATTAGTCCCCCAACTATTAAGTTTCTCTAAAAAGGCTTTGAATGTAAGAGTTGGTGATGCGTTAACATGGGATCTAGAATGATGAAGTGACTGTTGCCTTTCCACACTGGAATTTTCATGCTTCCATGCAGTATTTCAATGAAATGGGGTTTCTAATCAGTTGCAGCAGCTTTTCTGTATGACTAAGATACTGAGAATTGAGCTAAATCGCTGTTGTGTTACTGATTAAACTTTGGCTGCTCCTAAAGGGACTCTTTCTCCATAAGAATTAAATTAAGTTTGAAATAGGAGTCTAAATTCCTGAAAGCCAGTAACAGTTTATTTCTTTCTCCCTTTGCCCTCAGAAGCTATGCAATATCCCTTACTCTTATTCAAGTGACACTTACTGTAGCCTTTGAAGCCACTATTACTGTTCATTAGATCTGTTTAATTGTCATAAGACAGTGGATGGGGGAACGGTGCCTTATCAGATGACATTCTAATTTAAGCTCACTTACAAACTTGCCTGAAATGGGAAGTTTTGAGTCTTATATATGAATTGAGAAGAGTCACTTGCAATAGGAAGAGAGGAAACTTGACTGATGCTTTGGGTAAGTACAGCTCTCTGGCAGGCACTACACTTGGGACCTGAGGGAGCACATTTAAGGGTTCTGTCCTCTGGGGACTCTTAGAGTGAAAGGCAGGAGCCTCACCTGGCGCCAGTAACACTTTCACCAGCAAACAGGTGGGTGGGTGGTGCTCTGGGGCTGCAGCAGCTGCCCTTCCTTGCCCTTGACACCAAATCCATTCACGTAGGCTGAGAGAAAGCCAGCTCTGATCTCTTAATACAGAAGCTGCCCTGCCCAAGCAGAAGCACACTCTCTCAGAGGATCAGTGCAGTCAGAAGACAAGAAGGGTTAGCGAAAGCTGGGACGGGGAGGGGTGGGGCACGCGGGACAGAGCTGATCTGCTTCCCACCGTGCCCCCCCCCCCAGCAGAGATTAAGGGTCTCTCCCCCCGCAGCGAACACACGCTGGCTGTGCCTCCTGTGGCCGAACCCTGCTACTGTCGACACCCAGAGTGCGGGGTTGTTCCAACTTCGTGCAACGAACGTTTAACCCTGACAGCCCAGCAGCAAAATATTTCATTGCCACAAATCAGCACACCTCGGTCCCTAAAACACTCCTTTTAGTGTCTATTTTAGCTAAGTTTGAACAGTAACAGATTCACGGTTTTAATTGCAATATTGAGATCTTCATCCTTCCAAACTAGTAACAATCTAACGTAACGGCCACCCCATTTCCCTCTCAAAACTATTTTTTTAACCCTGTTGTTCAAAGGATGACTTTAGTGTCACTTTAAACCAACAGTTCAGTTTATGAAATTAAGGAGCTGCAACAGTCAGATCACTAATTATTTTAAGCTCAACCCCTTTAAAAACTAAAGGCATTTGCACTTTGATATGTTTAAGCTACTGGATGATTAAGACACTTGTAGAATGAAATCAATTTCCTTATCACACAGAGCCAAAAGAGAAATTCACAATTTACAAGGCGTGGGGAGCTAAGCAGGAAAACAAACAAACATGTTTTTAAAAATGTAAATTAAGAAAGGAATTTTTTTTTTCCTTTTAGGATTAACTAATTCATTGACTTGACAATGCATTCCTATGATAAGAACCAGGGGCTTAAACTAGGTGTTCTACTTAAAGAAGTCACTCTTTGGTTTTGTTCTTAAGATTTTGTTGTTCAAAGATAAACAGCAAGGTCAAAGCTGACTGCCCAAAGCCATAACGTTAATTCTTGAAGTTTCCTTGAAGATGGGGGATTTCTTTATTCAAAAGCACCATTATTGTCTTTCCAGAATACACTAGAAAAATCTGAAATTTTCACCACTGTCCCTGGCCCATTTACGCTGTCTCTGACCACAGCTGTTGCCAATGCCACTGTAAGCTGACCAGCTGAATGCGACAGATCAAGAGGACCCGTACTGGGCTACGTGATAGCAAAATGGTTTTGGCAACAATCAACAGTTAAACACTGTAAAACCTTTTCCAGCACGCCATGTGTGAAAGTTGCAAACACACCCGCAGACGCTTCCCCACAGTGAAAAAAACCCCAAGGGATCCAACAAGAGACTGAAGAGGACTCTCGCCTCTAGAGGAGAGGGTTCCAAACCTGGCTTTGCCTGTTTATTGCCCCGAACACCACACGGACCCGCTCCTCATCTCATCCTAAGTCACAAAACACCACACGGACCCGCTCCTCATCTCATCCTAAGCTGCGAACACCACACGGACCAGCTCCTCATCTCATCCTAAGCTACGAACACCACACGGACCAGCTCCTCATCTCATCCTAAGTCAGAAACACCACACGGACCCGCTCCTCATCTCATCCTAAGCTACGAACACCACACGGACCAGCTCCTCATCTCATCCTAAGTCACAAACACCACACGGACCTGCTCCTCATCTTATCCTAAGCCAGGAGCACACACTGAAATGTTCCATCAGGATTTTCAGGGAACATCTCTGTATTATAAAGCACGTAACACACTGCTGGTGATACGTATTGCAGCTGCCCAGAAACCTCCCCCACAGGCCCCGCCGCCTGCCTGCCACCAGGTAAGGGAAACCCCGGGCGCCGGCGGCTGGGGCGTCGCTCGCTCTCCCCTGGGACAACAGCCTTGCGTCTGCTGCACCAAAACCACTCTACACGCCGCTTACAGAACCAGTGCCAGCAGTTTGACAGGAACACGAGCGGGAACGCCGACTCCCAGCTAAAATAGCACCGTACCTTGGAGCTGCCTCCTCCTCAGGCCGGCCGGCCTCCCTCAGCGGGGCCGGGCCGCGGCGGGGCCGGGCGGTGCGTGGAGGCCCAGTGCCACCCTCTGGCCCGGGCCGGGACCGCAGGCCCCGCAAAGCGAAAACGTGCTCCTACAAGGGTCAGCCGCTCGATTCTTCAAATTTTACGAATAACAGTCAGAGCACGGGTCTTCCGTGGGTTCTTTTAAAAAATCATATTTTATAGCTGCAGCTGGGAAATGGCGTTTGAGCTAACTCAGTTCTGCTGGCTGGGAATTTCACTCTGAAGCATAGCGGTTTGTAAAAATCTGAGGAAAAAGTTGCATTAAAACCATAAATACTTTGCTTGTACCGTTATGGGAAAAGCACCGCTTGATCAGCACTAGTTTGTGTTTGACTCTGGAAAAGAAAACACGTTTCTAAACGATCTTGTACATGTTAAGGATTCTCCCATATGGCAGTTTGCCGTCTGGGTTGATTAATGTAATGTGGAAAAGATATATAATAATTTACTAATGAGAATTATCACATTTGTGAGTAAGCGTCTCTTCCTGTTTACCACTGCCCTTGCTCACTTACATGTGACAAGAAATAATTTGCACAGCCTTTGCTGGAAGCTGTAAAGAAGAGGGGTAACAATGCAACTGCCGCATGACAAAAGATTGAGTAAACTACATAAACGCTGCTATGTAATTTTGTTTAGAAAAAGGTTTTCACAAACATACTCTTTAAGACTACTGTTTTGCAAAAGGATCAGTATTTTCTGATTCCACAGATAAATGAAAATGTTCTTTGAAACTGAATTTGTTTCATCCTCATTACCATTTTCCTCTCTAGAACAGCCATCTAAGTTATCATAATTCTAAAGTCTACGAGACAAATGCAAACAGTATTTCAATACAAGAAAGCTTATATTGCACAGCAATAGTCCCTGATTGTGTGAGTCACTTGCTAAAGTAAATTGAAGGAGGAAACAAAAGAGGGAAAACAAATGCAATTACTTTTGGAGTCAATCATAGTAACTGAGAGGAATTTGTATTTTAGTTGGTTGCTTGCCTTGAGAAATACTTCAAACAAGGGATGCGGGGCAGAGACTGTAAATAGGGCCAAACTGAGAAAAATTAATTGCACAGCAAGTGTTGCAGTGGACTTAGTGCTGCTGGCTGCCCTAGAAGACAGCCCTTTGCTAGCTGTCTATCCTCACAAGAACGTGAAGCATTAACAGATAATACAACATTATATGATGTTACAGGACCTATCCAGATTTGAAACAATTAAACTAACTACATTGCTTGCCAAAAAGAATACGTCATTATAATTTCCAGTAAATATCCCCACAAATTACACCATGTCTGTGGTGAACAGTTTTATGAATAGATCAGGTATTTCTGCTTAAAACTAAGAGCTGGAGCCAGCTCTTAAGCTTTACTACCAATGGCACAACTTCAAAGGCTCACACAAAGCTTTTTTAAAAAAATTTAAAGATTTTTTTTTTTTTAACAGAACTGGACTGTAAATCTGCTGAATTTCTTTTCCATTTGGAAGAGAACAAATTATTTTGATGCTTACTATCTTGCATTTGAACAGACACAGGACCAGCAGTATTGCCTCAGTGAAGTCCACCTTGTGCAGCCCTGTCACTGACAGCTGCAGTAGCTGATGCCTAGGGAAGAAAGCAAGACCAACATTATAGGATACTTCCTCCATGTACTCTCAACACCTTATGTTCTCTGGGAACAGCCTTCCTGGTATCTGTGGCATGTAGATTCACTTCCTTGTACAGTTTGTCAACACAGAAGCCAAATATCCTACCCGAGTTATACCTGTTACCTTTTTTTCTGATCCTGAGAAGAGGTGTAGTGTACTCTGAAGGGGGAGAGAGGGCAGGAATAGAAGAGAGAAGGGGAGGCCAGAGATAATGTGGGACCAAGTATCTGCTGCACATTAGACTGGGCAAGATCAAAGAAATATATCATGCCTTTAAAAAAAGCAATGAGATTGAGGTTTTGAGTTGTGTTTTCAGTCTTGTGCGCAAGTTTCACCCGAGTAGAGCACAGCCTCCAGACCAGACCGACCATCTCATTCAAGCAGAAAGTTTCTTACACCCCATAGAACTAAGCTGGTTTAGCTACGTCTGAAAGCAGCACTCCAGGGAAATGCCATGTTCTAGACAACCTCTAGAAGTGTCCTTCAGCCATATTTTCTGTAAACCCCATCCACAAACTCTACGTGATCTTTTAGAAATTTGTGCAGTACTTGAAGATATGGAACGTGATTACAGTCTACTCGAAACCAATATAGAGAGCAGAGAATACAGGAGAGCTTGTGCTCACAACAGATGCTGGTGCTGAGATTTCTGCCATGTTCAGACCGGTAGCTTCATACCCAGCTGTCACATATTGACGCACTCTAGAAGAGACATAACTTTGTACATCAGAAAGGTACAGAGAC
Source organism: Falco naumanni (assembly GCF_017639655.2). NCBI lineage: Eukaryota > Metazoa > Chordata > Aves > Falconiformes > Falconidae > Falco > Falco naumanni. The sequence goes on from NC_054059.1 coordinate 27,667,407, forward strand.
GTACCTCATTAGAAATGAGAGAAAATGTTAACTCATTGACATAGTTATGCAGGAGGTTAACTGCAAGAGATGTGGAAGATGACAGAAAGTACCTATCTTCCATTTGTTAAAGGTAGGAAAGATCTGCTCCCAAGAGCAAGAGTATGCAAAAAAAAAAAAAAAAAAAAAAAGGCCACAAATACAAACATGTAAATTTTTTTTTTTTTTTTAAGTCCAGATTGTTAATATACTGGAATAAGTGATGAGTTCATACACTGGAAAAAAGTGATGGGAAGGCTATTTCAGGAAAACTGGTTAAGCTACATTTCACAATTTCTTGGAAAAGTATCTTACTTGTGCTTTTGTATTTCTGCTCGTAAATATAAGAAAAAACAGTGCCACTGCCAGGGGTTTGCTTTTTTTAATTAAAAAGTTTGTGTAAAACACATTAAGTAAACCTCCCATTAGTAACTTTCAAAGATGTAACAGTTACAAGGCTGAGTAAACTACATGCCAAATCTATAAATTCAGTCTAGCTCTTGTTAAAAAGCTGTGTTACTGCACATACATATTTTGACCCAACAGATATGAAAATAAGGTGCTACACATGTGGACACATGCTGTTTACTAATCCTTACTGATTCCCATTTTGCTCAGATTATCCCATCGTTGCTCTTGCCACTCTTACAGAAAAAGCTGGAAGTGGTTGGACCTCATCCTGTAAGTATTAAAACTTCACAGTACCTATAAAGTTAAATTTCTAAATTCCACTGTAAATCTGCTTCTTCAGTCATTCAAAGATTTTAAGAGTTCCTTGGAGACCGAACTTTTTGACTGAACTTGTCTGATTCATGCACCTAACTAAGGATCTTTTTCTCCTTCCAATCTAATTTAGAAAAAAACCCATGCTCAGAGGAAAAAAAAAAGCTTAATTGTTTGGACCTTTTTAATAAATACATGCATTAAAAGTTGTGTATGTTATGTACATACCACATCCAATATGCAATTAGCAGTTTATTGACAGCATTATGAAAATTCTCATGATCTGAAAATCTAAACCAGATTGTCACTAATATTGAATGGTATGTTATTTTGGGGCATCTCTGAGTACTTACTATTTATCACTATTTTAGCACCCTCTGAGGTCAGCATTATTGTCCAAAAAGATAAAAGTTGGATGAGCAAGGCTTGCTGGGGAAAGGAAGCACTTACAGATATCCAAAGGCAGAAGCATATACCTAGACTATGGCAGACCTGGAGGAAAGCAGATTTGTGAATTATGAGCCCTAAAATAACTTTAAATTTTTCAAATGGAAAAAGAGAACTTGGAAGCCAGGCATCAGAATGAGAAAATGAATCAGGTACTTCAGGATTTACTGGAGTTCCACTGGAAAAAAAAATATAGTGGGAACAACCTGTCACAAAACAATGGAAATGTGACTAAAAGTGGATGAACAAGACAAGAGGGATACACAGGGCAAAGGAATAAGTGACATCGTATACCCACCCCCCGCCCCCAAAGATAATCACTGTGATTCTGCCAGAGAAGGGAAGAAAAGCAGGTTTTATGCAAAGAATCACAGCTAATGAAAAAGTGGAAAATACAATGAATGAGACAAAGAACATGTGTCCAGGCAACAAAGAGGCAGGACAGAAGAAAGTATTTTTACAATGTAGAAAGTGACTGCAGTCACAAATTCTACAAGAAAAAAACCCAGAGATAGTAGAACAAAGGTATGGAAAACTTACTCATCCTGTGAACTAAGGAAGGGAATGCACAGATTTATCCTCCAGCCTCACTAAAGTGTTTTAACACAGAGCTAAAAAACTCTGTTGTAATTCCACAGTATTTACAAATATAAAGTGCTAGTTTCAGCTGGCCTTGAACCTCAACCAGAACATAGATGATTTTTTTTTTCATTTTGTAGATTATTCACATATGCATAACCTACAGAAGATAAACTGGGATTTTAGCCCTTCATTCTTATGCCTGCTATAATTGACCACATTTAACTTTTAAGGAAAAATAAGATAATTACCTGTAAAAGTATTTCTTAAAAACTTCCTTTTGCAGGTTCATTTGCTAGGAAAATTACAAATGAATCATCTTCAGTAACTCAATTCCTGCCAAGCATACTGTAACAACAGAATATTATCATAGGTAGCATGTAATTCACTTAAAACAGGGAGAGGAAAAAAAACCAGGTCAATTGACAACTTATTTTTTTGGATTCCATACTCAGGTTCATTGAATAGTGTTATTTCTGATAAAATCCTATGTATTTATAACATCCAAGGCCTCACATGATCTCAGAGATTTACCAATAAATCTGTAAATAAATAAGTAATCAGGAGATTTTTTTAATACATTGTTTACATAAGGAATAAAAAGTGTGGTTTTTTCCTTCAGTTCTATAAGCAAAAAAGGATAAAAAGGACTTTTATCAAAAATAATGGACATGATGAGCAGAGTTCAGTAAGTGACAGAGAGGAAAGAGTTCTGTGATCTAAATTTCTCTGTCAATCAGATTTGCTAATGAAAGTTGTTCATTAATAACAGCAGGTTCTTTTGATATACAATTTTCAGGTTTACAAAAACAAACCAACTCTATAAATGCGATTTTTGTGGGCATTAATTCATGCAGCAACTCTAAAGTTAGAGAGGGAGTGGATATGAAGATGCAGCATTTGTCCAACCCCAAAAAAGGATACATCTGTAGTATAACTGGAAAGCATGACTGCAGTATGTGAGGTTGAGCCTAACCAAACTTCCATCCTGTTAGGTACCCAACACCAGAGAAGATTGTCCAGTACAGACTTCAATGTAGGAAACAGCCATGGAAAACATACAAGGCTGTAACTGACATACAGATCTTCACAGCCTGACTGCTCTGGATGCTTCGGATAGCTGCCTCAGTCATACTCATCTGTGTGAGCTGGCCTAATGCTGTCAGACTACAGTACAGACATACCCAAAAGTAAATGTTGGAAGGCTTCAGTGGAAGTACACTTGGAATTATTACTTCACATAATCAATTACTGGATATCTGTTCTTCTCTTTGAGACACCGTCACATGGAAATGTAGGACCTAAGGGTAACTGTGTGGCCATTTGATGTGAGTCCTAACAGAAAAAGATCTCAAAAAAGACCACTCACAAAGACACCTTCAGTTAAGAGATACCTCTATGTAACTGAGTATTTTACTGAGCAGGCATTTATATACATTCTCCAGTTTCCTGGAGAGAAAAAAAAAAGCTTTATGAATGTAATCAAGCTTTAAAAGTACTAGTTTACTATTTCTTAGTCTCTGAACTATTGCTGAAATGTATTTTTAAATTTTTTGATCAACTGATGGCTTCCACACATTTCTAAAGGAGTTAATTACATGTCAGGAAAGAAAGTCCATTTCATTTGATGCCTATAAAGTTGGTGAATGATTTAACATGTCCATGAAAACACTTAAAAGCTACAAACACTTCTTACCTTTCCCTTCAAAGTTCTGGTGTTTAAGCAGCTCAAACAAGTAATTTATCAGCTATTGAAGGTGATAAAACAGGGCTTCACCAACCTAGGGGAAAATAACAATCTCATGGTTAAGACTTTGAACTGGGAGCTGCGAGACATAGCTTTTAGTCCCAATTTCCCACAGACTTTGTATGTGACCTCTGCAAGTCATTTCACTCCTTCATGTTTCTATGCATCTGTAATAATGGGAAATTTAGTCCTCTCTCTTGGGAATTCTTACAAACCAGCATGTCTGAAATGGCATGCTACTGGGCTACCTTTGTAATAGTAAACAATGGCAGCAACAGTCTTGGGCATTAAAATTGGTCATTTATCACATGAAATTGCACCTGCCACACACTCAAACAATTGCCAGTCATGACTTGGGAGTTACACGGCCTACAAACCCTCCCAGAGTAGCCACTGCTTTTAGTATTATGTTTTAAAGAAAGTCTATCAGTATCAACAAGATAGACTCTATCACAACACGCCAAAGAATAGTTCTTACCCTGTGAGTACTGTTAACACAGATTCAAGCCCTAGTTTTGATTATGTTGCTAAGCAAAAAAAAAAGTCACGGAGAAAGCATAAGCAGTGGTCTTCCACATATCTCTGCGGAAGGAAAAATACATTTCTTTGGGCTTGAATATAGATCAGGTAACATGATTTTATGGAGGCCGCATTTTGCTTAAACAAGCCTGTAAGATACACATTCTCTCTCCTTTCTTACCATCCTAGAGTAGTACAAAGATGATTTAAATTGTGCAGACCCATGAGGAATTGAACATAATGTAAACAGTGAAGAGACAATTAAACCTGCCTGAATGACACTGTAAGAAAAGGAGAGACAGGGCACTGAAGGGCAAAATTCCTTAAGAAGTTAAAAAGTTAACAGCAAACCATTTTTCTCAGATTCTTCCAAGATGCATACATTTAAATATCAATGTTAATAACATTGCAACACAGAAGCAAAAACCCAATATGAAGACAGGTTGCATGTAAGGTCACTGTGCAAAACACAGGAATCGCACTTGTGACTAGAAGCCTGGCCATCAAGAGCATGAACAAGAAGTTATTAATCCGATATACAAAATATACTGGTTTGTTCCTCTGTTCAAGCTGGCAGCCATTGTATCCCACACAACTGGAATGGTCTGGGGTTTCCCGTTGTTGCTGCCACTGCCTCTTTGCCTCCAACCAGCTTTGTGTCCCCTGGCACTATTTCTCAGTACAGATTAAAAGTGTGACCTTTTGCATTTGAACTTCTATCTCTGCTCCTCTGCAGGGGAATTTTGCAACTCTTTCTCTTTCACGGGTATTTACACCCAGGCCTACTCCCTTCAGTGAATTTCCCAGGAAAACAAATGGTTTGGCACATGCTGTTTTTCCTTTGGGAGTCCTATCGGTGGTGAATGCAGTGACAGCTGCTGCCTGAAACAAATTTCTGTGCATTTTTGCTATGTAAAACCAAAAAGTGCAAACCAGAGTGGCAGGAAGTTATCTTACGATTCTTCTTGTTCACTTACATTACTCTCAAATGCTCCCAGTGAATGAAATTCCACAACTTCCCCAGGTAATGCTGATATTACTTTATTAGAAAGTTTTATTTTCAGAATATTGTTCTTTTCCCACCGCAAATGAGAAAGCTGATTACTTTGTGCTTGACTGATGCAGCTTCTAAAAGTCCTTCTGTAACAGTATTTTACATATGAAAACATTATGTCCATTCAGCCTTCCTTCTTTTACACTCAACAAATCCAACTTTTTCAGTATTACACACCGGTAAGTAATTTTTTCTGGTATTTTTTGCTGTTCTCCTCCAGTTGCTTATTAAAGGTGCTCAGGTCTGGACACAACACACCTTCAGCAACGAGGCACGCGTCTCCTGGATTGTATGATACTCCTATCAATACACTGCTCAGAAATTTCCGTTTCTTCCCTCTACTTCCAACAGTATCACTTACCTTGTTAGCTTAGTACTGGTTTACCAGCCATGCTAAAACCCCATTCTCTTCTGCAGTATTTCAGTGGGTTAGACTCCATTTTATATTTGTGCATTTGATTTCACTTTCATAAGCGCAATACTTTATACTTGCCTTCATTGAATGACATCATGTTAATTTACAGTCCTCTATGTATCAAGTGATTCTGCCCTTTGGGATAAGGCAAGTTCAGACAAGAGTAAACTGAAATTCCACCGATACGGTTGCTAATAATAATACTGAACAGAAATGGACGCGACCCTGCTTTAACACGGGATAATTGATAATCGCTCCAAGTCTACCTTTTCAAGCAGTCTGCTTTCACTTCATTGCATGATTTGCTGAAGCTTCGATGATAAAAAAAGTCTTACTGCAGTAAAACATACATGACATCTGCTGTATCCATCTTCTGCAGGCCAGTTAGCTAAAGGACTAAATTAGAGCAATTTGATAAGGGTCATTCCTGAAAACACCACATTGACTTTCAGACCTGAAGTTTAAAAAGCTTGATGAATAAAGTTCTTGCAGATTGATCAAAGTGAAGATGACTTGTAATTCTCCAGACACTCCCTTTTCCCCTCAAATACGCTTCCAGGTAGTCCTTCCCTACCTTCTAACACCTGTATCTCCATGATACAGCTGTCTCCTCTTTTCTCCAAGAAAAGTGATCACGGTTTATGGATTGTCTTGACTGGATCCTTAGCTTCAACACGAAGCAAAGCTGGGCCATACTGACATGAGCCAGTCACTGAAAGAAAAACCAAATGCGCTCAAATTACTATCTGGACAAAAATTCTTGGTATGCTAGACAAGCCTAAGCATTCAGAACCTCCTGTTCCTGATCTTAAAAGCATTCTCTTTTTAGTAAGTACTCATTTCTTAGGATTACACAATTCCTCTGCATAATTTAGCTTTGTAGGATAATTGGAGAGAAGAAAAATATATCCAAAGGTAAGTCTCTGGTGCTGTCCTTAAGCCTACACAGTCAACCTACCTTGAATTATTTTTGTGTTTCTGCCTGGTTTTCATCAGAAAGAACTAAACTGAAAGCCTTACAATAGCTAAACATGAATGCATTTTAATGATATTTTCTTTAGAGTATTTTCCAAATCCAAATAATTCTAAGATAACTGAATTGAACACATTTCAGTGCTACATAGCATCAATTTGGAAAATTTTAATTACTACATTCAGTATTTTTTTTCTGAAATCTCTTTTCTTTAGCAGTGATTTACTTTCATAGAAGTGTTGCTCATTTGCATATTTATATTGTAATTGCACTTTTTCCCAGGCAGTTAAAAATCTTCAACTTTTGCACTGTCCACAGCATGTGTTCACTCCACATCCACAGCTCATACCTGAGATACGGGTGCTGCGTCATCTCAGTCCTGGTTCCACTACAAAATTCCAGATTTCTCAGACTTACTCTTCAGGGTAACCTACAAATAATTTTTTTCTCCATTTTAAAACCTGTATTTAAACATCTCCATGCATTGCTCTCAGTGACCTGGAAAGGGGTGTCCAAACCTTTATACTAAGGCTAATGGATCGATCTTACAAGCTTAGTGTTAACTCCTAGATAACCTGTCTGATGGCCTAACTTTTGCTGAACACCAGCTCAAAGTCTGTTGGCCCTGCTCCAAGCAGAGAAGAGCTTGACAAGTATCTACAGTGGAGACTCTCCTCAATGGCTGCCAGAGTTCTGATGAAGTGTGCCACTACGACTGAGCAGGCTCCACTGTAGACATGCCATATGTCATGATCCTGTTTAGCAGACTTTTCAGATAGCTTTGCTGACTTGAAAGATCCTGAATTGAAGACACCACCACCACCTCCTAACATCCTGGTCATGGAAGAATGGCCTAGGTATGGGAGGCTACGTGAGAATTACATTCCCTAGTTAAAACAGAATCACTAGGGAAGAGGGAAAGCCATAAAATCTCACCGACACTTTGTCCAATAAGGTGGCAGTGGCCGAGTCTCACACGTGGATTTCACCTGCTCTCCTGAACAATGTTGTAAGGTCCAAAGTTCTGTCCTGTAGTCAGACCTGATCATTACCTGGTTTGCTCCTGCTGGTCTTCCAGACTGCAAGCAATTCAATTAAACCTAGAGAACCTTTGAGAATACTGAATGAACATGTGCAAGTGGTGCGCCAAGACAACTTTGCCAAGTGAATGTGGAGCAAATCATGGGATGGCTGAGCTTCTTTAGCTCCAACAGAAAGTCCAAAGACTGGACCTTCAGCAGAGAGAGAACAGACAGGAGGCTAAGGATTTCTCCCATAGCATGGGAACATCAGTACTCCTAACACTGACAGACATCCAGTATTCACATTGAAATATGAAGGCTGAGTGGACTAGGAAGGTAAGGAATTTTTCATCACATCAGAGATTAGAAAGAGATGTTATTTCGAGATTTGTTACTGACAGAGCAAAAAATTCTATGTGATGTAAGAAATCCCACAAACATGCACACTGAATTCCTGATCATAGACTTGGGAATATATTGAACAGGGATTAAAGTTAAGGACACTTCAGGAACAGAAAGCTCTGCTGCTTACAGTAAAGTCAAAAAATATGTATTGAAATAAATCAGGATTCATAAATACATACGTACATATATATATATATGCACGCACACAAAATCAGGACAAAGAAATTACAATTCTGTTCCCAGTCATGACTCAAGTCATCCACCACATATTTAAAACACTCAGGAGAGGAATGGGCAGATGAATATGGTGCTTAACATACAAAACCCAAGGATTTCTGGCCTGTGAGAAGTAGACCTTGCACCATACTATACATTGCTCCAATAAATCTCTTTGGTGTTAATTGCCACTTGAACACCCCACCTCTGACTATGGAAGAGAAATGCCCAACATGTGTTTCAGACCTACATTTTGAGATATTGATGAGCAGAATTTCCTCCTCTTCAGTCTGAGCATGTCTCCGAGAAGTGATATGTTACCATCTTGTAATGGAGATACGCAGAAAGAGACACCTTTTTACATAAAGTAGCTGAGTTTCACTGTCACAGTCTGGGATTTCTCAACTTCTAGAAATATGCCATGGGATTATACAGTTCACTGCTAGGCCTCAAAACAGATGTCGACAGATAAAAACAAAACAAAACAAAATAAAAAACAAACAAAAATGCCATAAGGTTGTTTTCCCAGGTACTACAGAAAAACTAGAAAGGAACTTATTGTAGTAGGAGGATGAGTGTCCAACTACTTTATCCAACTTTTCACAGCCTGAAATGAAACCTGAGGAACCTGAGGAAAAAAAAACCCTGATGGGTTTCTTCTTTCCCCACCCTCCCTTGAACTCCAGGGGCTATTTAAATATAGGTGATTTTTTTGAAAAAATCTACTGGCTTTTGAATTAAAAAAAAAAATTGAAGAAGCATAAAATAGTTTCTAGAACCTGAGCAAACTGGTATTATCGTATGTTTTTAGAAGCCAGTCATTCAGGCAAAGGAGTCCTGGTCCAACTCAGATGAATTATCATCACTGTTGAGTCTTTGCTCCAAATGAGTAATTTGCATTTTTTTCTGAAAGTTCGAATATTTTCAAGGATAAGAATAAAATAACAGTCCCCTTCCTATATTGGAAAATAACAGAAGTGGGACTACTTTCCTGAATTTGAATTTCAAGCAAAACTGCCTTCTTTTGCAAATCTAAGATGAATCACTATTGTACTTTCTGCTTGGATATGAAGTGTGTGTACTGTAAATGCAGAAAAATGAGTACTATGGGTCCCAGTATTGCAAAGAACTTACCAGGTGCTTAAAGAAATTACTGTACAGAGAGGCCTGAAAGTTGATGTGAAGACTGTGCAGTAAAACAAAACAAAAGATAATTATTGAACACTGTAGCCATGGACTACGAAATTAAAGACTCCAGTTCATATTAGCATATAAAAAGATCTGATGAAGCTGAGCTAGTCTGTCATCAGATGGAAGAGAGGCAGAAGGTAGCACAGATGGTGAAAACAGAGGAAATTATTCATGGTTCCTCATCACACCTTGAAAGTAGCTACTGAAAAGATGTTGAAAATTAAGACCAGAAGGCATCCAGGAAGAACAAAACCTTGCAACCCTCCCTTATATTCTGAAGGTGTAAATATGTCCTGAGGTTAAATAGGCTTATGGTTTGAGGATTTGTCTTTCATAGAAAATGAAAAAAATCAAGATTTCTTTTTATCTTTCAGAGTAAAAATACCTGAACACCGAAGGTTGGCTCTTGAGTCTTTAAACAAATGTAGAACCTCATAAATTTTGGCATACTAGATCAACACTCATCAACATAAGTCCTCAAAGTTTATCTTTCTTTAGATTACTTCAAAGCAAGAGCTAAAATATCCTGTACATTACATTATTTGCAGTGCCATTTAGACCTGCAGCATCAAGCGTAACTTACAGATGTCCATGAGGAAAAGTAACCCTTCCTGCGTGCAGCCCTAAAGTTTTTCTAGACTCTTAACAGACTACTTACAAAGCGGATGAGGTGACAACGTGCTTATCTTATTGAGCAAGCACTGTCTGATTATTTATCAAGAATACTTGTAAGGAAATCAAGAAGCAGATTTTCCCTCCGCTAAAGCATTTGAAGGTTCTTTCCATTGGCAGATATAAACTACTGCACTTTTTTTAGATGTGTCCATTACTGTCCACAACAAAGTTATCAGATAAAGTGTATTTTAAGTCCTATTTTGCGGACTGTGGATATGTATATCCTGTGAATTTTCCAGGACATGAGGAAGAGGACGGAGAGAAGTGAGCAAAATATTTATTGTAGAATGTAGACCCTACGTAGGTTGTAAAACCTTCCTAGGATAGAAAACCCCACCAAACAAAAATCCCCATCCAAGAAAAAACACCACCACCACAGCAGGACAGTATTTTCTATCGTTGCTGAAGTGGGAAAAATGGCAGTGTACAGCGGTTCTAAGGTTTTGATAAAATAAGTTGAAGAGAAGTTTAAATTACACTGTCAGGGACCAAAGCCCCAGCTACCAGTCAGGTGGTGAGGCAGAACTGAAAGAGCTCCAAGTATTCTACACGATGTACTCATGCACTGCACGGGGTGAGTAGGGGCAAGACAGGACATAAGTGTGTCCAGTAAGAACAAGGAAAAGCAGACATACTTAAGTCCCAAATGACTGGCACGCCAAAGACATTCAAGAGTTAGAATCATAACTTTTTGCCAAAAGCACAGGACCACAAACAGGCTGCAAGGTTTACAGTCAAACAGGAAACATAAGGAGGAGGATGAACAAAAATGCTGAGTGATGACAGAAAGCTAACTTAACAGTAATCTTCTGTTTAGTTTGCAGGTCTTCTCATGGTTTATAAGAACATAAAATAAAGGAAGCCTCTGATATCAATAAAAGTCCAATTTGACTGGCAGATGAAAGCTCAGCACTCAATTCTTGACTCTCCTGGAATATAGGTATAATTCCATATTCTACTATTGCTGAGGTGGGAAAGGATTTTTCTGGTGTCCAAAATGAGGCTAGTAAAATTTTGCTGCCTCTGAAAAGTACTATGTAAATTCAGAAAGATTTGAAGGTGCCATGATATGTAAACAGATTCAAGAATATGTATTGCCTTTAGCCAAGCACAAACCATTGCACCATTTCAGAACAGAGAAATATTAAAAACCAAAGAAGTTAAATCTCTGCTGATTGCTTCCCAGTAGTTTAATTAGTGAGGAAAGGCAGTAAGGCATCACAGAACTTCCATTTTAGTTTTACTGTTCCCCACAGTCAGTATTTTATGCCTGTGTTTTTATTTCTAGGTTCCAGGGACCCATAGAAACCATTCAAACTTTGTTCTTTTGTTTTCTATCATGAGAAATCCTGGACACAAATAAAATCTTAAAATGAACCACTGTTATTCCTCCCCTTCCCTTCTCTTTCATAAACAATAAATATGTTGTACTCAAGTAATGGCAGACAGACACTCTGGTTTACTTACAAAGACAACTCTGCAATCCAGGTTACTTCTGTAAGAAGCAATGAGGTAGTGTGGTACCAGTTCTCAGAAAGGCGACTTGAAACATGAAAGAACCCTGTACACCGTGCTATGTAGTGGCAATACTAAGAATTCACATAATAAAAAGTATGCTCTGTTGCTAGAATCTCATCTTTGAAAGAAATATACACCAACTCTCAAATACAACCTTTTTTTGCATTAAACCTCAACATAACCTCTCACCTATTTTTTTTCCCTCCAAAAGACCACGTTCTTTAAAATATTCCAAGGTTTCTTTCTTTTTTCCCCTTCCACTTCAGAAGGTGACCCCAAGATATGATAAACTAAGAGAAAGAAACTGGCCAACAGTATTTCTTTTAGAAGTTCAACCAATGTCACTACCATAACAAAACATGCTTTGGGAAAGGAAAAAAAAACCAAACCCTTTTAATGCTTTTTAACACAAACAAACATTTGGTGTTGTGAGTATCAGCTTTATTAAGGAACTACAATCACTTATAACTGAGAAAAAATTGCTAAAACCCCTGTAACTTTGAGTCCTTCTAGAAAATGGGCCATACATTTCCAGAACAAAGCTTGACTAAAATACTAGGTGCATCACAGGAGTCAGCCTTGCAAATGAAAATACAAATGTTAGCCTCAGAGTTCAATAAAAGAAGAAAACCCTCCTATATCATTACTCTTATGTTTTACCACCAAAGAACCGAATCATTGCAGTGCCTGTAATTACAGAATTACAGAAGCTGTGCTAAGCTGCAATGAATACACACATCTTACAGTTCTATGCAGACTTTAACAAAGCAATCATAAGCAACCTAAGCATAAGATCAGTGAAATAAAACATGAAACACACTACAGCAAAAAAAAAAAAGCTTCTTATGAGCCTTAAATTGCATTTTGACTTCTATAATCTACTTCTATTTGTTAACCAAAGGGCAGAACATACTGCATACTCAGCTTGCATGATAGACATCTTTAATGAAAAAGTTATCAGGATGTTAAATAGCTAAAATAATCTTTTTAACACTGTTTGATAGGTCTCCACATGCCAATTAGTGTTTAGAAAATTCCTAGTTCTGTTGGAAACACAGTTTAATGTTATTTATATTATTACAATTCTTGAGCACCTACTTCCCCTATATTTTCTCCTTTTTGCTGAAATTCAGAAACCTGTGAGAACATGTCAAACTCATGAAACTGTTCTGTATTCCCATGGAGAAAGATTCTAGGTAAAATTAACCCCACCCTGCCCTTAAACTGATGAAATGGGCCTGACTAAATCTAGAAAATATAATGCACAAGGCTAACAGAAAACAGTTAGCAGAGTCTTTTCAGTCCTCTCTGCTTAACTGGAACTTGAATTTTGCTCCAAGTTCTCCCCATTAAAGCTATTATTTGTCACAGAAAAGACCAAAATCCTAACAGCAAGCTTTATCTCACACTAACTAGCACGTTGTGTATTTCTCATGTGTCTGAAAATTCACTACTAGGTATTAACACGTCTACTTTACCACAACTGTGGCTTTTAGTTAAGAGACCTCAAATATCCAGGTTATTATTTTCTTTTGCAATTTCTTGGTAATGTATTTAGAAACTTAAATAAACCCATCACAGATGACAAAGCTGGTCAAGATGATCAAGGCCACAGGGTGCACCATGCTGGACTATGGATAACAGATGCTACTGGGATCCTCTGCCTTTGTGTCTTGTGCCTGTACAAAGAACTTCCCATATTCTCACTGTGAGGTCCAGAAAGCTTCCCACAAATGATCAAAGATAAAAAATGGACTTTGAGGATTCTGTGGACAGAACTGAACAGCTGAACCCCAGATAACAAGAGAAACCACCTATTTTCAGCATACCGTATAAAACCATGTTAAGTGTGTCCCAGGAAAGTTTCCCAAAGATTATATATAAAAAATAGTAACGAGAAGAAACAAAAAAAATCAACAGTATTTGAAAAAAATCCCAACCCTCAACAACCCTTAAGAAAGCCAAGGACTGAAAACATACTAAAACCACATATGTATTCTGCTGCATGAGCAAAGGCATACAGGGTGACCAGATATCCAGACTGAATAGGACAGGCACAAAATGGAAACCTTCTTCCTGAATCTCCAAGAATTTTACTAGATCATTATTTTGTTGCAAGTTTTACAAGTGAGATGTAAGAATTTCCCTCTCCCCGCTTCCTCATAAACTGCAACCCTGGAAAAAGCTGCCAAATAGCCATAACAGTCTCACATAAATCCTGGAATGTTACTTGCATCCAGTTTTTCCTTTCAAAACCAATTTAACCCTACCATGCAAACATATCCATGCATCAGAACAAGAGAACAAGCCAAGCTGTGCTCTTCAGATTCAGTTAGGCAAAGAAGTCATGGTTTCAAGTTCCTGTAGTGTTCAGCCATCCAAAATTAGAGTAGATACATAAACTATTGTTACAAGAGTTCTGGAAAGTGGAGAGTACCAGAAATAAGTTTGCAGTTGTCTTATTGTTTTATAATCTACATTCATTACCATTCTCCATGGTACTCTTTGGTTCCATGACTCCCACAAATCACATAGCTAACATTTAAGATTTCAACACTGGAAATTGTTTATGGTTTCTTAACTCCAAGAATTGTGCAACAAACTAAGCAAGCTAGTAACCATAGTAACTGTGGTACAGAGAATACAAGTTTCAGCTATCAAACTGCAGCGTATTTTTAATTCTTGCAAATGCTATTCTCTCATATTCTGTATGTGAAAAATTCATTAAACATTACAGTAACTAACATACGTATCTATTACGTACTAAAAGGGTTCTTGCTGCTGTGCTGTATTAAGTACTCCATTTCTCTCATCTCTCTTTTCCTCTCTCCCTTTATCAGAGTACTACACTTTCTTCTGTTTGCTTATGAACACCTGTGTAAAAAAATCAAAAAGATGCTTCAGTAGAGAAGAAAAATGCACTCTGTCTAGTTATTTTTAAGCAAGCAGATTTCACGAGTCAGTTTTATTTCCTGGACCATTAATAAACACCTTTTGTAGCAACCTGTCCTGGAACCGGCTATGAAGCACTCTTTTGCTGGTTCTAGGAGCCTCACTAGGAAGGCATTAAATAACAAGCCCATGAACACATCTGATTATATAAACTGCAGCATGCATTACTATATAATGCAGTTAAAGCAGTTAAAGGAAGCAGGACTGAACCACTGTTTGGAACTGAAATGATTTTAGGTACCCACATCACAGACAGGGCACAGGCCTACATACCCAAAAAGAGAAATACATTAAGACCTGTAAAATCTTACACAGACACTTTGCTTGCAATTATTGTTTCTTAGTGATGATAAGCAATTATGCTGGTATTAGCGAATACAAGATAGAAGCACTGAAAAGTTTACTACTCAATGACCCATTTCAACCCAATTTTGGTATTTTATGAAGCCTTGAGGAATAAAACTTTCAGGAACACAAAGATCTCTGAATTATATGGAAACTTAAAATTCACCTATTTGGATTATTTGAAGAACAAGATGATTTGAAATAATTGATGTCTTCCATCAATACTGTCAATATGTCTAAATGAAGGCTACACTTCTTGTCCTCTCTTATGAAACAATGCTTCTAAGTATCTTTATGTAAAAAAGCTTCTACATCCAAAAAATTTAAGAAAGTAGCGATATACTCTTTTCTTTTTCTTTATTTTTTTCAATAGGAAGAACCACCTAAACCAAAAAAACTGTTCCCAAGCAAGCTACACAGGCTTCAGGGGCTTCTGATTTTGTTTTGGGAGGCTTTTTATTTAAACTAGTCATCTTTCTTATAGATTAAGATACATGCACACAAAGTTTCCAACACTTGTGTAACACTCTGGTAAGTAAATTTTAATTCAATCAAATACCAATTTAACAGAATCCAAAAACTTACTGATACCAACTCCAGTCCTGTAAGTATGAGACATTCATGTAATGAAAAAAATAAAAAGCCTAGGTAAAGCCAGTTTTTCTCTGTTGACTCTGGCACAGAAAAGCACCCTCTTGATTTAGATAACGGAGGCCACGACCACATGGTCCTGCTGGAGGCATCTGGTTGTAGATGCAGTAGGACAGAAACAAAGCTGCTCCAAACCACCAGCACATGTTAATTGCCACAAACAGCGGGATTACTGCTTTGGACCAGCAGGAGGTGGCCCCATCTCTGCAGCTCACAGCACTTCCTTTAGAAACGTCTGCTCTGGCAACTCCATCTATCAAATGTATTTTTATACTTGATACTTATTTAGTATTGTATTGATAACAATATAGGTTTAATGCATTCTGTTTAATTAAATTCATGAAGTAGTTTAACCAAAACAACATGGATATGACATTTTTATCAAGTGAAGAAATAAAATACTGCAATAAATACAATTTGGACGCAAACCCAACTTGGCACTTTGTTTTTTATTATCTTTGTACTACCAGAGTCTAGTTTGAACAATTTTTCCTCAACATGCAAATTTCACTGGACAGTACGAGTATTTGCTACAGTAACATTCAGGTACATTATTTAGATGACACAAAAATCTTCAAACACTGTACTTCAGAAATAAAGAAGCTGGCATACAGCTCTGATGAGATTCCAAAAAGCATGCATTATTTTTAAAATGGCAAACTTGATTATTTTTCTTTCCATAACCAAACACTGTACCAAGGGAAGATCATGCACAGCAACAGATACTCCGTTAAATTCAGACATCACATTCATACTTCATCCTTACAGTATTTTAACGTAGCTCAGGTGGTTGCATCTATTTAAGACCAGTAACTGTAAAATTACATACCTATAATAAATAATGGATCCACTAAATCAATGATAAGGCATTATCTTATAAATAACTGCCGAATCCAATGACATGTCGAGACAATGTTGCTTACAAACATTACCACCACTCTACCCAAAGTTCACAAAGTCAACAGCAATTACTGAACGTACACAGAGTAAAAGCATACGTATAGCCAAACAGGTATCTTAACACTCAAATTTCAACATATGTAATATATGTTGCACACATTAATCCACTAATTAACAGAAAGTTTGATAAGGGTGTCACAGGTGATATTCAATCTTCTGGCATCTCTTACATCAAATGGCAAAGATGCACAATCTTAACTTCACCTGCAAATATGCAGACTTAACTGGAATGTTCAGAAGGGATAAGTAATACACATCCCAAAAGAAAAGCAAAATCACACCATAATCTCAACAATTAAATCATACTCACTTTCATAACATCTGCCCCTGACCAAACCTTTGCACAGTGTCTTAACAAAGAACTGATTTTTCATGCTGACAAGTACTGCTTTTATATATGGGGCAAGTCTGAATTTGCTTCTTGTAAAAAAATTACTTCTCTCCAAGAAAATGACTGAAAATAATCTAGACCTTCTATTACAATACTGAAAGCTTAAATTACAGAGCTTAATGTAACCACACACTGACAAAGAATTCCAAGCAAGCTACAATTCATGGGAGCCTACTCTGTTTTAACCTGGCTGCTTTCTACAGGATGCTCTCTCTTTCTTCTCCAAAACCAGCCCCTTCTGAGGCTGCAACAGTGTGGAGCTCTGACGAATCTTTAGAAAGCCTGGTATAACTTGAACGCTGGCTTCGCTTGTGAGCAACACTCTTCAGGTTCTCATTCTGAACCCCAGTTGAACTAGAACCTGAGCCAGGATGCAGGATAATTTGAGGTGAATCTCTGATACCTTGTATTTCTTCAAAGTTTTGATTAGCTCGATTGTTTGGAGCACTGTTATTATTTAAGGTTACTGTACTAGGGGTTCTATTTAAATTATAGACTTTCTGGCAAGCTGGCCAGTTCTCTTCTGGGCTGCTTGCTATCAAGCTGCTTTCAGAAGGGCTTTTCTTATCTTCTGAGCAAATAGACATGCGAACCACAGCTGGATCTTGAAGGCCACTAAGGCTGTGTGGAATTCCTCTTTTTGCACTGTGACTATCATCTTCAAGCTCAATGAGATTTGCCTTTTCAAGCTGTGAATCATCTGCTCCTTCATTATGGAGGGAATGATTTGGAGAACTTTCATTGGATCTTACACCAGAGTCAGACGAATCTTTTTTATCTAAAAGGGCATCTGTCAAATACTCCTTTGCTTTAATGAAGGTTCTAATAGGTTCAGATCCATGTTCCGGAGATTTCGGTTGCTTCTCTGTTTTGCCATCTGTTTTCTTATCTTTACCTTCCTTAAGAAGTGGGGTATTATCTGATTCCTCTGTTCCTGACTCATCTTCATCGCTTGGAAGTTTCTGATACCGGAGAGTAACTCCCTTAAGCTTTAAATCTGCAGCCTGGAAAATACTTGTTCTTTCCAAAGACTTCTTCCCTGGGAGAAGCTTGGAACCAGATTGATCAGATTTTTCATCTTCTTCAGTAATAGGATCCAAAGGAGATGCATCATTAGTAGAAACACCTGAAGTACTGTAATCAACAACATCATTTCTCTTCAGCAAGAAGGACTTTCTTCCATCATCTTGTTTCTGTTCACCATCTTTTCCTTTTTCCTGTTCTGAACTGGAATGCAAGGAACCCCCTGATGTACTATGCCCCATATAGAAAGCACTTGAGCTATGAGGGGAGGATCTACCACTTACTGTAGTAGAATTGGCACCTCCTTCTAACTGTGACATTTGAGCAATATACTCTCTATATGCATCTCTGTATTCTGCCTGTACCTTGTCAGTAAGCTTTGATATTTCAATACTAGAATCTTGAGAGTTAAGACTTGAAAGACTTGGAGTTCGCCGAGTTTGTGACTGGAAAAGAAAAAGAAAGAAGAAAAGAGAGATAACAGTTAAACGAACTATTTATTTTTACTTTTACTGATCTTTTTTAATTAAATAACTCAAAGCATCAAGTATGTGCTTAAATGATTTTTTGTTGTTGTGAAAAGATTATGCAAGTGAAATCGTCAGTGCTATAATTAAAATACACTCACTATAATCACTTATATGCAATCACACACACATCCACTAAACTTACAAAGTATTCTTATTGTTGGTCCCCATAACGGAAGATTTCCACAAAAAAGCATCTTATCCATTTGAAGCCAACTCTTTTGAGTATGTAATTGTAACAATTGAATTTGTATGTCAAGATGGGCTTTTCTAATAAATTTTTGTACATTTACAAAACGAGCATTTTATATTGGAAAGACAGCAAGAGTTCATCTAAATGTTGAACATCTCAACAATTTTTTTCAAAGACCCTCATCCTACATACCCCAGTATATCCTGGCAAAATTCCATTGTGTACAGCTGATTTCAGAAAAATCAGTTCTTGAACAAACATATTCCTCTTTGCCCCCACCTCTGCTCTCTTTTAGTGTGCACACAGAGAACTCCACAGGCACAGGTTGCTAGGCCATCTATTAAATGCTACAGCCAAGGTCTAGCACAGCGCTGGACAAGTAAAGGAGTGGATTGTGGCTGAACGCAGGGCTTCGTGTCATGCATTTAACAGGCTGCTCATTACCACCAGTAAAAGATGTACAGTGGCCAGTGCACTAGAGCTGAGGCACTGACTTAAGCACAAGTAATTCAGGGAATGTACTCAACCTTGCAGTGCACAAGAGGCGAGATACTGAAAGACTGTTGAGGTACTATGTCTTATTTGGGGCAACACTGAAAATGAACCTACCTTCTACTAGAACACGCTATTAAAAAAACCTGAAAGGGTTCAGGTAATTTTAACAAGCTAAAGGTAAGCAGGAAAATTAATGTGTGGATTCAAACACTGTGAATGAATTTAAGATTTGAACAGAACTGCTTAATCATATAGATATATCCTCTTGGTCCATCCTTCTCCTTCTCACCCTGTTTTTTTCTGCTTCCCCCCACCTTTTTCCTAATCTTATGTGCATCTTTCTTATCTTTCTTTTTTCTGTTCATCTTTTCCTTTTTCTTGTTCTGCACTGAAATGCAATGCAAACCAACATGTTTGTTTCCTTCTCAGAAGATGCTCATAACCCCCCCAGCAAGCAACATATAGGAGATCTACAGGTTACCATTCCATTATTCCCTCTGTACTACTAAGCAAACATTACTGACAGCTTTTTATAAAAGTCAATAATGCTGTATAGAGTACTGGGGAACAGCTGAACATGATTAACTAAAGGAAAAAGGTGTTTAAATGACTTCTATCTGCTGTGACTCCTAAGCAATTTAATGCGAAAAGCAAAATGTAAGAATCACAGAAATATTAACACTCGATCATTTATGCACATTCACTACTATTTATTCATACTCACAGCAGCTATGGTTCCTCAACAAAGAGAGAAATATTTGATTTTGCTGTGCATTTCCAGTAGTACATCTTTCTACAAATGTATTGGGTTTGGCAGCAAGGTTTTGGTAGCAGGGAGGTGCAGGAGTGGCCTCTGTGAGAAGCTGCCAGAACCTTCCCCCATGTCCGACAGAGCCAGTGCCAGCCGGCTCCAAGAGGGACCTGATGCTGGCCAAGGCCCAGCCCGTCAGTGACGGTGGTAGTGCCTCAGGGGTAGCACAGGTAAGATGAGGAAAAACCTGTGCAATGGCAACTTCAGCTGGAGAGTGAGAAGATGTGAGAGAGACAGCCCTGCAGACACCCAGGTCAGCGCAGAAGGAGAGGGACGAGGTGCTCCAGGCATCTGAGCCAAGATTCCCCTGCCGCCCATGAAGCCCATGGTGAGGCAGGCTGTCCCCCGGCAGCCCATGGAGGTCCACGGGGGAGCAGATCCCCACCTGCAGTGTGGGGAGGACCCCACGCCGGAGCAGGTGGAAGCCCAAAGGAGGCTGTGACCCGCAGGCAGCCCGCACTGGAGCCGGCCCCTGGCAGGACCTGTGGCCCCACGGGGAGAGGAGCGCGGGCTGGAGCAGGTTTGCTGGCCGGGCTTGTGACCCCCTGGGGGAACAACACAGGAGCAGGGGGAGAACATGAGGAGCCCTCCGGGCCCCGAGGAGGAAGGAGCGGCAGAGACAACATGTGATGAACTGACCGTAGCCCCATTCCCCGTCCCCCTGCACTGCTGCCGGGGAGGACATTGAGAATTCAGGAGTAAAGTTAAGCCCAGGAAGAGACAGGATAGGTGGGAAGGTGTTTTTAAGATTTAGTTTTATTTCTCATTACCCTACTCTGATTTGATTGCTATTAAATTAATTTTTCCAAGTCAAGTCTGTTTTGCCCATGACAGTAACAGGTGAGTGATCCCTCCCTGTCCTTATCTCAACCCACGAGCCTTTCATTGTATTTTGTCTTCTCTGCCCAGCTGAGGAGGGGAGTGATAGAGCAGCTTTGGTGGGCACCCTGTGTCCAGCCAGGGTCAACCCACCACCACCAGTGGCAGTATTCTTTCTTAATCACTATCAATGAAAAAAATTCCACAGGAAAATTGTAACATTTTCTGAAGGACAAACTATCTTTTTCCTTCTTTTGATTCAACTTCAAAAACTATGTAAGCATCAGAAGCGCTATTTATGTAAAGCTGCATTTTAAAGAGTGCTTTAGAAAAGATTTTCTTGTACTACTTTCTGTGCTTTTGATACAAACACGGTGTAACAAATTTGAATCATGCCACTTCATGCCACTTAGGTTTGGAAAAACATACATTGTGATCCTGATTACCCTTACTGCCTATTGCCAGCAACAGAGTATCACACACACAAAGGTATCTGGGATGTGTATTTCTCAAAACTTTTTTCAGTGATAGCTTTGGATATTAAAAATATCACCTATAGCTAGTAATTTGGGGTGTCTTCATATTTTGATGCACCTTCAAGACTTTCTAATTGAAACTTTCAGAGATGAAAAAACTGATAAACGTTTGCGTTGGGTTTTTTTGTTTTGTTTTCCTTCTTAATTCTAATCACTATTTAGATATCAACTGATTTGTGTTATTTCTTAGAAAGGACAAAAGACATCACACGCTTTGGGTGATTTCATAAGACACAGAAGAAAACTGATCATAGCCTGGATGTCAGCTCTGGAGTCTATGAATAGATTATGCATCATCAGGACAAGGCTCTGATGTCACGGAGCACTAGAGTTGTCTATTTAAAAAGTCACAATAAATGTATCTGTAATCCTCTTAATAGCATAACATCTGGCTAGCACATAGCTAAAATATTTCATATACATATTTCATTCACAAAGTCTGAATACTATAATAACCAGAAATCTTGCAGGACACCGCCCTCAGCTAGATGAGAAAAGCATGACAGCTTGGATTTTGCTATTTTCCTACTGAAGAGTGATTACTGGAACAGATGAATAGTTTTCAGATGTCAAAGACTAAAGACTTTGACTCAGAGAGCGTGGTTAGAGTTTACATCTCTGCAAAACTGGTCTTTGGCAAGACACAGAGCTGGAAGTACCTGAACTATTACAGTGGACTTATTTCTTGACCTGTCTGTATCCAGGAATGGAAAAAACCCTTTGCCGTACAGGTAAGCAAGAGGAAGAATACATGTGTATTAAATACCTGCCAACTTAAGTTACTATGGCGTGGAGGAGCTTCATCAAGACCAATTGTGTTGAGTTCTTCAAAGCTGAAGTTGAGTGTGTAGGGAGCTTGACCAGAAAGACCTGTAAGCTCAGTGTGAGGCAACTCGGTGTTGTGCCCAGGACGACGCGTAAGTTCACTATGAGGAATCGCAGTGGTAACATGCTCAGTTGTTCCACGAGGATCTTCCTGAACAGCCTGGTTTTCTGAATTTCTCATTTCAAGTATCTTAACACACAAAAAGAGACAGTATAAATGTAATTACATAAATAGAAGTCCTCAAAATTGTTAAAAAATAATTCTATTAAAAATAGGAACAAGGAATTCACAACTGTAAAAGTGTACTTGCATATGTGGTCGTGATCATGGAAAACTGTGAAGAAAAATCTGTTCAGAGATCTAGTGCATTCATTGTCTTTACTGCAAATCACATTTTAAGATTTTTTTGTTATTTACAAATTAATTTTATTACTGCTCAGACCCTTAAAAAAAACTCATGCCACAAACCACCTACATTCTTGTAAAACTAGATAAGTGATAAATTACAAATTTAAAAGCAAAACCACACACTTCCATTTTATAGCTTAATCAAACTAAATCTAACAATAAATCTCATCTGGTAATTCCCAGTGCTTTGGCAGTTTTTACTGTTATTTTCAGAGAGAAATCTGGCAATATACTAAAAATACTTAAGAGAAAACACAGTTCTTTGTGATGCATAACCCTCACCGTAAAACTTTCAAACCAGGTGGAGGGAAATGGGGGAAACTAGATATCTGTATGTATGCTTCAGTAAGAGTATGTAATGCAGCATTCTTGCATTATACAAGCATGCATCGATCAAATATTCTATTGATCAACCTCACTGGCTTGATTTTTAGCTTAAGGTTCTTTAAAAATTATGCTTATGCAATTATGTGCCAACAGGCACCTCTTAGCAGCCTGGTTGTCCACTTCCTGACACTAACAGACTTTAAACTCACTGAGTAACTTCTAACAGAAGGACAGAGGCTTCAAAGAGAAGTTCTGACAATTACATTAAAATAGGCAAATTTAAAAAGGGAAAAGGGAACCCACGCAGGCAAAACAGATCCTACAAAAAGAGGAGGCAAAACTTCAGAGTTCACAATTAATTAAGATGCAAATCCGTAGGCAACCATTCCTCCATTGAAGTGCTCAAGACAAAAAGACAAAGTAACAAAACAATAAATGCATGCGTGTTTTAAGACAATACTTATCATCTGAGAGATTATGATAACAAGAAAGGCAACAGGAAAGAGAAGAAGATAAGGTTCATAATGAAAAAGACTTATTTATGAAGACCTGAATACTGAACAGAAAATCTTACCATGCTCCTGAACAGGTGCCAGTCACCAAAATTCATATTCATTTCTTTTTTCAATTCATCGATGTTGCACTGAGCCAAGACACGGCCATTTATATTTGCCTAAGCAATAAAATTAAATAATGTAAATTATCGATATGAGACTTATGGCACAGCAGTATCAGACTAAAAAGGTAATTGAAATTGGATATATTGATGGGGACTGCTAGTGAAATTCCCCAACATCGCTCTTAGGTACAACCCTATAAAATAAACACAGGTTTTTATATAATAATATGTATTGATGATTGCTGATGGGCAAGAACTTAGGTGTCATGAAAAAAATTATAATATTAAACCCATCAAAAATGTGTGTATGAAAGACAACATGACTGTGTTCTATGAACAGACATAAGGAAACAGCACATCAGTGGTAGAAAATTTCACACACACACATTCATCTGCCTAGATTCCTCAGACTCTGAACACAGACTGCAGATACCCAAGTATCTGAAGATAATCAGACATTAATTCCCAGGCATCATCTGACCCACGGCTTGAGGCACCTCCCATCAGTACTAACTCCATCAAGTTCCTTCCCTGCATAAATACAAGCTTACATTCCTCCCATCATCAGGAATAAAAGACTAGACTTAAAATTTTCATCGTCATTTGGAGATTAAGACAGATGTGCCTGAACACCACCTGTGCTCCAGGAAGGCGATTCCTTGTGTTAGGCGTGTTTATATAGTGTTTAACTTCCAGCAGCACCAAAGTCAATACCAAACCATTTTTATTACATAACAATAGAAGTAATTTCTTTTTATGCCGTTTATCAGTGGATAGACAGAACGTAAAAGAACCATCATGTCTTAGAAAGATAGCCACAAATGGAAGACCCAAGTTGACAGCTCTGCTCAGTCTGAGGGTTCTCAACAGTTTTGTTCCCATATACCAGTAAGTAGATGTTCTTAATCAAACCAGGAAAAAGATCAGGCTAAGCTATTTTCATTCCTCCTTTTTTACATGCTATCACTTGCAGTAAGAAATGCAAGAATATAAATAAGAGGGATCTGATTAGAGGTAACTGATAAGTACATTCTTTTAGCACTCTAGAGCCACTGATGCAACTGGAATTTTTTGCAGCTACACTTAATGAGCTGCAATCTGACATCCTACTTCTTGCTTTAAGCAACACCGCTGAAGCTTCCTATGATAAACCTGACTCTTAATCCTTGAATTAACATCCTCCCCGTATTTTTTAAGGTATGACACGTACCAGGACAAAGCGAGCTCAGCAAAAACATTCACTAATGACAACCTTCAGTTTTCCCTTCTTTCTTTGTAAAAATGTATTGGGTCTGGCTGAGCCTCACAGCAGCCCTCACAGTGCCGTGCTTTGTATTAATAGCTAGAAAGGTGTTGATCACACACCAGTGTTTTGGCTGCTGCTGAGCAGTGCTGGCACAGCACCAAGGCTGCATCTCCAGCATTCCCCCCTCACCAGTAGGCTGGGTGTGGGCAAGATCTTGGGAAGGGACATAGCCAGGGCAGCTGACCCAAACTGACCAAAGAGATATTCCATAGCATATGACAACTGCTCAAATATAAAAGCTGTAAGAAAGGAGGAGGAAGAGGGGGTGTTATATTATTTTTACATTATTATTAAAAATATTATTTATGACTTCTATGTTCCAG
The DNA here is from genome assembly GCF_017639655.2 of Falco naumanni. Taxonomy (NCBI): domain Eukaryota; kingdom Metazoa; phylum Chordata; class Aves; order Falconiformes; family Falconidae; genus Falco; species Falco naumanni. The sequence continues at coordinate 27,692,421 of NC_054059.1, forward strand.
GCCAACCAGTATGTATACTGAAGCCCTACTTCCCAGGAAGCAGCCGAGCATCACCTACTGATGGGAAATAGGGAGTAACTTCTTTTGTTTTCCTTTGCTTCCACGCATGACCTTTGCTATTGCTTTATTAAACTACCTTTATCTTGACCCACAAGTTTGGGTTTTTCCATCTTATTTTCTCCCTCCTCTGTTCTGCTGAGGAGGGGAGCGATAAAGCAGTTTGGTGGGCATCTGGTGTCCAGCCAAGGTCAACCCACCACAAAAAGGAGCACACAGAATAATGAAAAAAAGTAATAAAGACAAAAATGATTCTGTGCTAATGTCTCAGAGAAAAGAACAGTAACAGAAAAATGCACAATGGCCTTTTTCTGAAGAAAATACTGTGACAAGAGAGACATGGAACCATATTCACCACTCATTTACAACAGAAGAGATGTGCCAGTTTCTCACAGGGAGGGGAAAAAAAGGGATGTTGCTACCTGGATATATAATTTGCAACCCTATTCATCTACACGTGGCAATTTTGAAAACATTTTTCCTCAAAATAACCAGTCTCATCAGCATTTATATTTCTGAGTCTGTTTTTCCTTTTTGAGAGAGTATTTTCTCTGAAAAATACATGCTCATATTAAAATGTTTTCCAAACTTAGCAGGCATAGAAGTTAACAGGTTGTTTTGGTATTTGGTGTGTTTCAATAAACATTTTCAAGAAAACAGGCAACTAAATATTTCCTTTTCCTTGTTTATCTCCCTGTTTAGGTACTAAATACATTAATGAAATCCAGCTGATACCTTTCTTATAGTTGCAGAGTACTGAGGTAGCATGCTCTGGTCCAGACCATCTATCTGCTTCAGCTTCTCACACACAGCTTCCACACTCATTGTGCTCAGAGACACATGTGATACTCCTGCAGTCGATCCTGTGCCTGTTCCTGCTCCCTGTAAGAAGTGAGAAAATGGGCTCATAAGATTTGTTCAGATACTCAGTAAACCCAGAATTTTACAATATACACTAACACAAATCAAGCTGTGTTCAACTATCTTTTAAAACTAAGAGATGAGAATAAGAATGCACAGGCACTTTTTTATTACTATCAGAAGATCTCCGTATCGGGAAACATTTATTATAGGTATTTATATGAGAAAAAACACAGTATCTTGAGTCCTACCTATGTGGGACAATAAGTCTCTTAAATAATGTTATTTAAGGAAAGCAACATAAAAATCAGGAATATTAAATAAGGGTTAATCAATTTCAAATGCACCTTTACTAAAGAGTTACCCCCTAATTTTAGTAGTTAGTTTGGTTTAGGGTTTTGGTTAGGGGTTTTTTTCCCCATTTTTTTTAAATAATGCAGGCAGAACTTAGATTTTCCTGTCCTGTTTAAAAACTCCTGGTTTAGTATCATACAAAGATGACCTAAAATGAAACTCCTCAATTGCTTGGATTTATTGGACAATTTTAGCTACATCTGTTTAGCAACACAGGAAAAATTTAGCAACATCCAGAGGTTCCTTCAGCCCTGTTTATCCAAGATCAAACAAGGGGTTGTATGCCACAGTACAGAAACACAGAGCAGCGCTCACTGCTCTCCAAGATACTATGACAATGCTTCATGTATCTTCAACTTTGGCCAGATTTAGGTAGAAATTATTCACAACTCAGATCTGTAACACAGAAGTTGTCCTGCTAACGTTGCCAGCTTCTGGGAATTCCAAAGTGTGGAACAAGAAAACAAATGCATCTGCAGGTAGTCAGTATACTAAGACCGTATGCTCTCAAAAAAGCCCACGTTCTCCCTGGATGGGGACCTGTGCATTAAGTAGGAGCGAAGTGCAAAGCTCTAAACAGTTACGCTAGTGATTCCAAATTCCCAAAAGCAAAATCAGAAGCAGTTTATCAGCTAGGAAATATCTTGTACAACCTCCTGCTGGGAAGGAAGTTGCACACTCCCCCTTTTTCCAAACATTGAATTTTGGTTCCAGCACTGTAGACCACGCACCAAATGAAGCTCATTTTGGGAGGTGCAGAAGAGCTTCTAAAGCTTCAGAGCTCATCAGCACACGTGTAACACCTGGGATGTAAAAGTGTATTTTGACTATCCAGAGTTCAGTTAATCAAGTTTGACCCTCAAATCAGCAATGAAGACTGTTTTTAGTCACAATACTTGCTTCCGTTTTTATTTATTTACTTAAAAGTATTTAATCTTGCAGAATTAATATAAATTAATAGATCCAAATATATTGCTTGTGAAAACCAAGGATTATCATGCAGGATGGCATTAACCATATCTGAATTATCTAAAGCAGGATATTTAAGGAGAATTTATTCAACTATTAATTCCAAGGCAGCAATCCAAAACCCATTACCTACTACCCATTACCTAACTTCAGAGTAATTTCTAACTTACTGTTATCAGAGATAGCCTGATCTGGGGGGGTAGGCATGCTCCCCACCTAAGCTACTCTGAATTTCAGATTTAGATGTTATTACATGTAATTTCCCCAAAGTTCTCTGCCAGATATGCTTGAAATGGACTTAAAACTGTCAAACTATCAACTTCACTCAAGAACACTACAGGAAGTCATGCAAAAACCTAAGCTAGTAGTTGGCACACTTGCCTGAAAACAGAGCTGGGGCACCAACCTTTGTTCCTTTGACCACTTATATTTTTATGTGACATCAACCAGACACTACACAAACAAAAGTTATACCCTATTTTCTGGGTAGCTAGTCTACCTAAATTAAAGTTTAAAAATTAAGCATTATAATTCCACTACAGTCTAGGGAATACAGCTAATTTAGGGGCTTGGTATTCCTTCTGAGGACAAGACAGTTACTTTTCAGATTCTGCGATGTCTTCCTAATTAGGCGTCTACAATACCTCATTAATTATCGTACTAGGCATATAAAGGAGGGAGTTTAGGTCTTAATCTAGCCTGACTTTTAGCACAGCTAAAATTTTTATTGTGGTAAGGATATAATCCAACCATCAAACTGATGAAAATGACAGGAAGAATCTTTACCCATAAACTATTTAACATATACCTCTTTTTATGTACATCTCTTTTTCCTCTTTAAAAAAATTGCCTTGAGTTTTTCTTCTCCATAAACACACTATTTACTATTGGTATGTGTTAGATAATACATCAATAAAGAAAAAGTATTAAGATAATTCAAATCTTAATTATTTTTTCCAAGAAAGGTTATCAAGTAGAATAAAAGAAAATGTTATAGCCAAAAATTACATTGCGGCACTGGGCACTACTAAAATAAATGATCCCTAAGCAGTGTGTGTAAGCAATTGCCTTTATTCTCTGGGTCTATTAAATACATTATCTATCACGTATCTACAAATATGCTTCCAATTTAACAATTCTCCTTCAGATCAAAATATTTTTTTAACAATCAAGAGCAAGTCATTCTTTCTGCATGCATTAAGAGTTAGTTTAGAAACTCTGCTTACTGTGTATAAAGTAATACGGAAAAGCACTAAAATATTTAGACTATTTCTGTTAGAAGTGTGAACTGTTTGAAATAGATGCACATTAATCCAAATCATTTTTTACAAAAAGCACTCTCTGAAGAATAAGTAAAGTAATAGCTTTAGGGATATTGTCATCATGTAAGTGAATTAAAACCGTACTTAAACTGACACATTTTTTAGCCTTAGTGGTTTTGTTCGAGATGCTTAGAGAACAGTATTTGCAAAGTATTTGCCATGCAAAAGCTAAAAGCAGCTTGTCAAAACAAACCTCAAGGCTAGTAATGAGCACTAGTTTACAGACAGCCCAGCATGAAGCGCCAGTATGATAGCTTCTGCAATGACTCTGAAACAAGTGAACAATAATTCACAGAAAGTGGCTGTACCTGTCTGTTTTTGTTTAACCCAGACTTACACGGCTTTGAGAAAAGGACAAAACAGAATGAAAAGAAACAACAGCTTAAAGCGACATCAGAAAGGTTGAACATACAGATGACATGATTTAAAGTAAACAGAGGAAACAGTGTTAGGAGAGAAACAGGATATTCTCATAATGTGATGAAACTTTCAAGATAGACCTTCAGAATATATATTTAATATATGTTATACAAATGCTATTTTTCTATAAGCAGACTACTCCACTCCGCACTTGTAAAAAAGCGACACTTACTGTATTTTGTTTGCATAACAGTTTTACATTACGTTTCTGATGGAAAATTCTGCTTTTAACTAGACATCCTCCTGCCATTTCAAAATCATATTACATCACCAATGTATCTCAAATAACTTTGAACACTTCTATCTAACCATACCCTCCCAAACAAAAGTAAACCACCCCCACCCCCACAACTGATGAAGGTGGTACTTTTAAGAACAAATATTCAAAGCACAAAAGTGCTACGTTAAAAGCATCTGGATAATCCATATGAAAACTCCCATGCCACACATTTTCATTCATCCTCAAACTTTTGAAAAGCGCTTCAGTTTAAAGTGTTGTACATTTATCTACACTACGTGCTCTGGGCTGTGTTAGTTCTTGTTCAAAGCACACATACTACATCTTAAGGTATTATATATTCAATGCAATATGAAAAATGTATTAAAAAAAGTAATAATAATGCAACAAGCTGCATCCTAACAAGTCATAATTAACAATGCAAACTAAAGCACACAATTAAGTTCATGACAGTTAAGCACTGCTAATGCTCATTTGATATCTAAGACAACAACGATACTATGAACAGACACAGGTAACACTGCAATCCAACAACAAACTCTTCAGAAGAGCCCTACATAAGTTTTTGCAGTTCCTGTCAGACATAACCATTTGTAAAGTCAGCAGAAATGCGTGTTTGCCTCCATCACAGATGTGCAAAGGTTGACATCTTAAGTCTATTTTCATTAGTGATTTAAGCTGATACCCCAAAAATTTGCAACAACTTTCATGTCGATACAACAACATAGATGGTATTGGTAAACTTACTGGTTTGCCATCTACGTTTTGATCCATTCAGTAAAGAACAGCAAACTACAGTCTGAGATAGACAAGTTTTATCATCAGCAACAGACTCCAAATACAGAAAGTGGCAGAAGCGATAACTGCTCTCAAAATATTTCTGATTTCCACTAAGTTAATCTAGACTTACACCGACTTTACAAGACTAATGATTAGGGTCTGAAATTTCAGAACTCTGTCAACTCAAATATCTCACTGACAATGATGGCAAGGCCTTAACTAGATCATGTAACATCCTCAACACAGCTCTGTCAACTCATGCAATGAATAGCAATGATGATCTGTATATATGGGAAAAAAAAAAAGACACTCCTCATGAAATTTTTTTTTTTCCCCCTAGTAAGACCTGAACATTCAAAACAATGATTATTCTCTATTTTACACAGAAGGAAAATCACAACATTTCTGGCTCCTTGCCAGTTTTGCATGAATGACAATTTTGATTCTACACACTCCTCTTGTTTTCAATCACTGAACCAATCACACATCTTGGTGTTCATTAACTACTTCGTACAGTTTTTTAGTTTACTTCATTACTTTGCATGCACCAATCCATTTAATAAGTAAAAGCTGTATCTTTTATCAACTAGCAATGACCCATCAATTAAGAGCTACCTAAACAGCTGGATGAAATTATTGTACCCGTCACCTATGGATAATTGCAGTAGGTAAACCAAGTATAATACTGTTCCTTTCACAGAAATTTCAATCAAGTCTACAAAAGAAGTGTTTTCAGAATAGATGAAACCCTGATGAGGCACCCTGTCAGGCACACAAAATAACGTACCCTCACAACATTCTTGTCAACTACCCAAGAGATTTTCAAAAATTCAAAATTTTATATTTACACTGTAGGTTAAATACTGTTATGTCTTTGAAAACTGTATGATCTGATGTGCTGTACTCCATAGACTGACAGTAGTATAAATTAAACTCAAACCCAGATTTAATAAAATCCTTCATTATCATTATTTCAAAGAAAGTTTATTTTTAAAGTTTAACCCCTGTATTTTCTTACCTACAGCCAACAGACTACACAACTTGCACAAGTCTCTTGAATTGCTGCCTGAAACTGCAGCCTATATGTGCTTAAAATACACACTCACATCAGCAAGCAGGAGGAGCAACCAGGTCCAGGTCTGCTGCTGGAGCTCATTCACTACTTTGTTCTGAGACTAAATCCCACTTTTCCAGCCCTGTATCCCTTCTCACGCTCACAGATGCACACATACTTTAGACATCACTCTACTACTTCCTCAAAAGTCCTTGCTTTTTCTCCTTGCACTGACAAGCTGCAAAGGAGTAGGAAGAGAGTGGGGTACCAAGATAAGGAATCAAACACAGGGAAGACTTCAACATCACCGAAAATATACTACAAGGAAAACTTACTCTAAAGTTGTCCCTTCACACAACGTAGCTAACGACCTGGGACTGAGCACTTTAGGGTACACTTTCCATTGCATTGCCCGTACATGGGTGCTCAGTGAAAGTTATGTGCAGTTAAATACAGTTCTGGAATATGTGTGGGTTTTTCTCCATTGCACAACAATGGAAAGACATTTTTTCCAATTATTTACTAGAAGAAAAAATAACTGGGATCAAACTATAACCGTTGCCAACAACTATTGGCAGAAAGTATTAAGAGAATGATGACAATCATATTAACCTCTTTGTTTTGGTAATACATAATGATTTTCCATCAATACTCACAATTAAGAGTTAAAACAGATACCACTTAGAATAAAATGAAGTAATGAAAAAGGTAGATGTTAGCATTCTGACTCATGAATAAGCTTATGATCAACAATTATTACTTTTTAAGATTGCTATCTGTAGTTGCATTATACTGTATTAACTGCAATAGCTTTATGTCACCAACTAAACAAGCAGGGATCAGGTGGGAGAGCTGACTAAAGCAGAAAAAACACAGTTATTTCATTCTAAAATCTAAGTGGTGAATGACCAGCTGTCATTCGTCACTGTTTAACTACCACAACACTCTCTTTACTGAAAGCTCACCACAGCTACTGAGAAAAGTAAGGGGAAAACTACAGGGAAAAATATAATACATCTTTTAAGTGAAACATTAGCTCTTAAATTCATTCACAAACTACATTAGTTTTCAACTACTCTATTTGCCCACCAAAGCCACTGATGCAGTGTTAGTGAACTGCAGTTATGATTAATGCAGACTCATTACTGCTGAAAAAGCAATGAGATGCTAAAATTTCCACACCACATGACTACTCATTTACCATCGAGGGGTCTGTGGGTGAAGGAAGCCCCTCATCAGCATCTTCCTTGATAACATCCTAACAACAACAAAATATTATGGGTTTGGGTAAAATGATCAAGGGCTTAACAGAAAATATGAAGTAAACAGTGAATGAGAATGATCTCGCAATAATACATAATTCAACAGAAACATATTTGTTTTCTTTAAGTGATTAAAGATTTTACCACCTTTTAATAGCTCTGTTCATTGTATCAATATCCTAGAATTAAAGTGACTGACAAGTGAGGCTTTTACATTTTTAGCTTTCCTTAGTTCTTAATTTCATTTGAGCAGCCATCTGTCAGTAAAATAAATACTGTTAAATAGGAATTTTATTATTCTACAGGAAGCTAGAAAAGTCTGCTCATATTTCCTTTTCAATGGGTAATGTTGAATTATATGTACTTGCAAAACCAAGCTACAACTGATGCATACTTAAGATAAAATGTATTTTGTTTTACTTAAATATTTAAAACATTCCTTTTAACTTTTTATTAAGGCCTTCCAATTTCTAATATTAAAGGATGTCATTTTATCTTCTCCAGACATGTCACAGAATTTGTGTTATTAAAAAAAATATTAACACAAATTTACAAGTAGCTGTCTTTCTCCTAAAATATTACACTACATCACTTTATTTACTATAGTACAGTTGGCATTTTCATTAAATTATTTTCCTGCCAGTATTACAGGTCATACTCCTCTAACCTCAATATTTGGATGTTAGAATTGATTTTCCTCTGTAAGGAACTTCTAAAGATAAAACAAAATACATTTTACATTACATGTTAACAACACCTTTGCTTAAAATATTTATAATAAAGAGCTTGTACTTGTCTAATAGTAAAACATCATTAATAATCTTAATTTTTCATTACTCATTATATTTATTGTCTAGGTTAGTATTTGAATTATCCTTCAAAATACTTACTAGGCCATTGTTCTGATCTCTGGACAAACTCGTTTTTAGTGGTGGACGTGAGATGAGATGAGAACTGCCAGGGTAATACCTTGGCATGTAAAGATATGGGGCAAAGAATGGCTATGGAAAAAAAAAAAATGTAACAAAAAAGGGACAAACAATTACACAAATCAAAATGTAGTAATAAAATAAAAATTATTTCAACAAAACACATCCTCTAGTTCAGTTTAATAAAGTGAAAATAACAATTACTAATAGCTTTATTTTTTGCATTGAACAGAATTCAATCAAAAGCTCTGGAGTGAGGTCTTCAAAATCCCCCAGCAACTGACCCCCTTCTACCCTCCCCAGAGCAAATAGGTGCTCTGGCATGGTTTTCTGGAGGAACAGAGTTGGAGTGGTTTTGGTAGCTACACTCCAACATCTGTTTTGAATATGGGAAAATGAGAATTTCAGGGTAATTCAGATAATTCCACTCTGACCTGCTAAACTCAAAATCAGATGCTCAATAAAACTTAGAATGATTCAGAATACCCCCAAGACAATTGTAAAAAAAAAAAAGTGTGATACATAATAGCATCACTAGAACTTCCCATATTTGTGGTAACCAATCTGAAGGCTTCCACAAATACTAGATTTTATAAACCTATAAAGAGATTTTTATAGCAGACAGTATTTGAGCTTTGTTTTGCAGGAAATATGTTGATGCATGTTGTTCAATACAAATACAATTTTAAAGGAAGGACAATGTTAATTATTATAAAACAAATATAAAAACCATTTTTTTAAAACAGAAATAGTTCTTTTTCCCCAGAAATATCAGTTGACACTTATCACTACTTTTATCACCAGGTTCATTTTTATCCCTTTTTACTAACAGATTTCAAGAAAACAAACACTATCCAAGTTTCCAAAAGTCTTATCAGCATATCAGTGTAAAGGGTCCAAATAAGAACCCTGACTTTTAACAAGTCACTTCTAGAAGCTATAGAGATCTCAAAATTACAAATACACTTCCATTTTAACAGGTGACTCCATATGCTCCCATCTTTCAAGTGCTAAAATCAAGTATATAAACACTTTTCCTGAAATTCACACACTACCCACTGGCATGCAATGAAACGTGTGCGCGCGTGCGTGTGTGTATGAGCATGCGTTTGAGTCACGAACCCCACAAGTGGTAATGCAGTTAAAAAGTAAAATTCTTTTCAAATACAATGAAATTTTGTTTTGACCTATGTGTGAATTTGAGTTAGGTTTTGAAATGAAGCTTTTCATTTTGTTATCACTTCTCTTTTAAGGCAATGTACTGGAAAACAACAGAGTCTTTAGACTTTAGGAAGAGCAGAATTATAGCGCTCATTGCTTTCAACTCATTACCCAGTTCTTACAAAAAAACAACCTACAACTCTCAAAACAATGGCTGTATTACAGCTTTCTGATGTTTCTATATATAGTATTTTCAAAATTGTATTATTCAGCTATTTAACAAAATGGAATGTATTTGGTTTGTGTTTCTGCACATGACAAGATTTTGATAAGTCTACTGCACCAAATTCAGTATATAGTTAATAATTTTATGACTCAAGGGCCAGTCTATGAGGGAGGAGTAAAATTTGCTGAAATATTCCACTTTGAATTTGTCAATAAGGTCTAAAAAACCTCTGCATTCAGAAGCAGCTGTAAATTAACTGAGAAATGCAAGTTTAATTCCTGCACGCATCACTTACTTACATGGCATATACTAAAACTTTGAGTGATTTACGAAAAATACAAATAGTTCCATAGTCTTAGCTGCCAGAGGTAATCTTCTGCACAGTCTTTCACACAGTTACCACAAAAATTTCATATGTTCTTCCAACATATAGCATTACATAATATGCAGTGTAACCATAGTCTAAATGGGAAAAGTTTGGTTGGTTTTAAGTAGGCAGGAGAACCAATACCCAGCCTTTGTGTTACCATTTATTGATTACTATAGGATGATTCAGAAAATTCGCCGATTTAAAATTATTTCCCTGTCATAAGGCACAGTTTCCACTGTGTTTTCTAGAAATTAAACTCTCTTTAAAAAAAAAGTTAATGTTATTTTTAGAGTAATTTAATGCTTCAGTTTTCCACTAACAACTTAAACCACGTGGAAAACCCCCAAGCACGAAATGCTTAATGATCACACTGCATCCAAATGCCTAGCTCTCACTACAAAGACTGCCCTCTGAAACACATAGCGAGCACCTGTTTGTTGGTTGCAAGTCATCAAACTACAAAGCAATGAAAAAAATTTGTCCAATAAGGCAACTATCCCACAATTCTTTCATAATTTCTAATTACACCTTGAGCCCACTTCAGCTACTCCACTGCTTTCCAAACATGGGATTAATTCTCTGATATAGGCTTGAATTCTACAGACTCAATCTTCATTTAAAGTATAGTAATAGAGACACCATGACAACATGAGGTCAATATAAATACATGTTGGGCATAAACTATTGTGGAGCTGTTCTCCACGTCTGCAGACAGCCTCTGAAGCATAAGCATAATGTTCATTATTTTTCCAAGATATCAAAGAATTTGCCCCCCTTTGTAAAAAAAAAAAAAAAGTCTTTGTGTACCATAATTTCTAGTTCCCACTCAGGAAATCCCATTTAGACTTGCCTACTGCTCTGACCTTCCCCATAAGAAACATGATCTCCACAACCATCCAGGACAGCAGCGATTTTGAGAACCTGAATTTGAATCCAACTTGTAACCAGGCCATTAGACAGTGGTAAAATGTACACATCTAGTACAGCCCAATACTGAGAGCCAAAGCACCAAGTTTAAGAGCTGATAAATGGGACTATAATCTTCTCTTTACAGCTATACAGAGGGACAATGGGGTTCTAAACAAAAACTGAATAGATTATGCCACTGGAAGTTCAAAGTCCATAACACAGGAGCATTAAAGAAAAAAGCATAATAAAAAAAATTGTATTTCCTAAAAGTAAAGAGTTTTCCCCCCACCAGCTCAAAGGCTTTTTTTTAAAGCCCAAATGAATGCTGAAAGACAACAGGACAGGATCCATTTACTGGTCTGAATAAGGCATCTATCTCAAGAACTTAAGGCTTTTTGCATAAAATTCAGGCATTTCCACAGAAGCATTTGAACCCCTTGTGTTGTGTCACACAGGTATCCAAACCTCTCCCAGAAACTCCTACTGGGGAGAGCCTATTCTTCAGTTGCTGTTCTGCTTTTTAAACATCAGTTTTACAAAAACTTGAAAAGTGAAATACAATTAAAAATGCTGAAGGAAACAGCCTTTCAGTATATATTTTCTACTATCATACTGTTCTCCTTACTTATCTTAGTATGTGGTGTTCAAGAGTACCTTTTATGACTCCAAAGTAATGAACATAGATAACTCTGCCAATATTCAAAAGTGTGAAGCACTAAACCTAATTATACCTTAGAAAGGCAGCATAAAATTCCAGAGAGAAAGGCCAAACCAAAAAGTATTTTAGTCTTCAGCAGGCAAAGAAGTAAGCACGCCTGTAAGCCTATGTATGCATTCAATATAAATGGACAAATAAACCGATTGTAAGAACAGGTTATGACTCACCAATAATTGCTTCTGTAATGCTTATTAGAGCCAAAAAACCATACAAGTTTCAACTATGTATCACCCATACTTTAAACCTTGTCATGTACAGTAACACAGACACAAAAACAGGGCTTCCAATTAAACACCTACCCTAACAAAGCTGAGCTAGTTATCAGCACAAAGATTCATGTGACAAGCAACTATCATTGTTGGACTACTTCAAAGTATGTGTCACTTCAAGTTACTTTCAACAAACCAGTACATTGTCCCCATATTGAGGGTATATACGAATAATTTCAGAACAGATAACTGAAGAAGTTCTGTGCTACATGCACTCTTTTCTGCCTTGGTTAACAAACTTCAGTTTAGGAATATCTCAATTTTCTTTCCACCTTATTAGCTTAAACATTTACCTAGAGTCAAGTCTACTTAAAGTTGAGGCCGTTTCCTGTATATAGAAGCAAGCTGTGACTTCTATCAACTTCCTACTTTTTCCCCCCCCCTTTATAGTAGCACAGAAAAAAAAAAAAGTAAAAAATAACATTTAAAAATACTGAATACATACCACATAAACAGAAAGCTTAAACTTGATCCAACTACACAGTAAAGTGCTTCATTCAATTTTCAAGTGAGCCATGCCCAGGACTGTGTTTTCTGAGGCCCACAAATAGGTCAAAAATGTATGTTCAAAGGAATTAACGTAAACTGCATAAAACTAGTGCAACACTGGTTTAGGGAAAAGATCCCAGAACAACTTTAAAAAGAGACAAAAAGGAAGACAAACATATATTCTTGTGATGTAGCTCCCCACATGAATTTCTGTATGTGTTAACCAAAGTCACCAAGAAAAAGCCAGGATCCCTTCCAATGTCCATGAGCAAGTATATGAATGACTGAGTACAGTTTACTACACAAAAATAAAAAAACCCAACCCTGCAACATCCTACTATTGAGCAGTGTCTCAAAATCATTTGACCTTTTCCCCTCGCTGTGTAATTTGTTTTTCTGATGTAATTTACCCAGACTACAGTGACTGAACAGTAGCGTGAAATTTACCAACTTTTGGACTTTTCTTCATCCCTAATTAAGACCTGAATGGATCTTTCAATATTTTATAGATCACATCTGCGGTATTACGAGATTACATCAGAAGAATGTTAATTGGTTCTCGATTATTTACCCGATTGTAAAATGGATGTTGAGGTCCTGTCATACCACTATAGTAACTGCTATGAGGTTGTGGTGATAAAACTCCGCTATTGAAAGGTCCGTTGAAAGAGGTTGTAGAAGAGCAAGCCGATGAAGGCTGACTGAACAGAGATGTTGCTCTAGCAGGTGCCTCATGTAAAGGCAACGTGGGATAAGGAAGTCCTCCAATATTCATTTGATCTCTTGCAGCACGAACATCTGAAAAATATAAGAACAAAATTTTGCTTGAAGTATTTGAAGAAGTTTTGATTTTTTTGCCTATTGAAGTAAATCTTTGTGTACTTAATTCCAATCAGAACTCATCAAGTAGAATGTCCAATGTCACTTTCTTCTGCATTCAGTTGATTTTTCTTGAGGATCCCATCTACACAGGAGTCTTTAGGAGAGTTAGGACAACTTACTGCATAGATTTACACAGGCATATTAAATGTACTCCAAATATTTTCCTGAGAGAGGACAAGTTACAAATCCCAACCCAAACAGGAAGAAATGCAAGAATACATCATGCCAAGCATGTCTCCGATGGTAAGCATGTCTGATGTGGTAAGTCAGACCTGTATTGTTTCTGAAGAGATTAATGGAATGGAGCTTGTGAACAAAGTTAGGCCATCCCACTGCAGCTTTCAAGTACAGAGAAGGAAGTTGGAAAAAAGAAAGAACAAATAGGATTCCAGTTGAGGACTGAAGTGTCACGACAGAAAAGACAAGCAAAGAAAACTATTAATACCTGAATTCAGTTTCTACTTAGAATACTGACTGTCACACCAAAGACTCATAAGGATCCTATTTTAAATTTAAAGTTCAGGTTTTCTTCATAGCTTTAGTGTCTCTTAACAGGTGGAAATGTTAACATGCCTTAGCCTTACTCCAGTGCCAATAGCCTAAGACTGGACAAGAAGCACCATACCATGCATCACATCCATTCACAGCCGCAGTAAGCAGTCAGAATGTTTGAGTGGAGTATGCAGAACAGAACGTACCTGAACCTGAGACTACAAGCAACTAAAGATAACTGCATAACAACCACTACACAATAAACAACGTTTGCCCTAGGATGAATTTAAGTGTCATAGCATACTAAAAAGTAACTCCCGGGTACCAACTGCACAGGTATCTAATGGGGTGTACATTAAAAGGAGATGTTCCACTTTGTTTCACTGGATTCAGTCCTACAGGATCTTACTGACACTACTCAAAATTGTTAACAAAGATCTGGAAATCAACTTGCATCTCTACTACTAAAACATCATTACGTGTATTGGTTTCCTCCATTTGCTAAAGAAATCTTCTAATGAAGAACAGTGGAGTGCCCCCTCCAGAAGAGAATCTTTAGTCTAGTATGATCTGGCCTTTACAGTAAAGCTACTCAGTGAAACTGAATGGCCTGTAACTGAACTCAAATCAGACAATCTGAAGGTCTGATTTCATGAACAACATCAAACATTTGCAAACATGCAAAGTAGCCTTACCTAAAATGAAACTAAATAATACAATTGTCATTTGCCATTTAATTGAAAGCACACTCACCTGCAATGATTTCTCGTAGCTTGGGATCTAAGTTCACAGTGCATGGCAAAAAGGTTCTTACATCACGTGCAACAAGAACAGGTGTTCGTGAAGATAAAAATACTTCAAAATTCCGTATATCTCCATCAATTTCAAGTAGAGGTTCAACATCTTTAGTTGTAGGAATATTCTTTGAAATTCTGGGGTGGGAAAAAAATTAGATAAATGATAAACTATATTTATTGAAGTATGACTTCCATCTGCACAGGGATACTCTAGGGTGAAATACTAGTACACTTTCATCCATTCTCCCTGTTCTCCAGAAAATGAATAGAACCTGTAAGGAGCTGCACTGTCCGCAGAAAGAACAATTTAACATTTTCTAATACGCAAAAAATCATGAACGGCTATATAATCTGACCTAATTGCATGCTTCAGAGAAATCTCAAAGAAGTCATACAGAAGACTAAAATCAGATCAGGAATTTACAGATCAGTAACATCAAATCCAGCGTAAGGGGAAATTAACATTTGTCAACATTAACTTCAAAAATCCATCCACATTCTGATACCCCAATCAAAAATTCGATTGGTTAAAAATCTCATTTTTAAACTAACATTTCTTGTAACAGGAACACTCGGGTATCTTAAAGACTGATCAAAACTCAACTGTGTATGATTTCATGGTAAAAAGTGGAAAAACAACTGCCTGCGTTCAAATAATTCACCTTCTAAAACAAGAAGCCACAAATAAGAACAACAAAACAACGAGACATGATCAATACAAGGGACTATTGATGCATTATGACTTGTTAAGCAATGGTGGGGGTGGTGGGATTGTAAGCACTAGTATAAAGGAGAGTTTCAGGAAGGAACAAGGAGAAGGCTTAAACGTTAGCCTTGTGGAAGTTTATGAAAAGCTACCACATGCAAGCAAGTGATGGAGGCTGACATGATGGGTCAGATGGACCTATCTTATTCGACATCCCATCTCATAGTATCATGACTGGTATCTCATCTGATACCAAATGAGAAATTATAATCTAAATTAAAGATTACTAAAATGAAAACATGTTTCTCACAGCCATTATAATAAAAATGGAAACTGTGAAAGAATGCAGCGAGAATGGTTGGCATGGCTTAGT
Organism: Falco naumanni; assembly: GCF_017639655.2. Lineage (NCBI taxonomy): Eukaryota > Metazoa > Chordata > Aves > Falconiformes > Falconidae > Falco > Falco naumanni. The sequence goes on from NC_054059.1 coordinate 27,708,059, forward strand.
AATGACTATAAAGTGACAGTTACAGCACTCTGTATGGATACCAGTGAAGTAGCCACACTGTATCTAAAGTAAAAATAGAAAAAAGTTTTAAGGAAAAAAAACCCAAACAAACTTATTATAAACATAAAATGAATTTTGCACCTCACTAGTTAATGGTTTTTCCCAAACACATAATTTGATTGCAGCTCCATGAAAAGGGGAGATAGCATAATCGACTGTTCTGCGAGCTGCTGTAACTTGTTAAAAAGAACTTAGCATAGCACAAGAAGTGTAAGAGTTTTCTCTGATTACTGGGCAATTAAAGCAGCTAAGGCAACTGTCAGTGCTGTCACGGGGGAAAGGAGTGCATTGATGCATGGATGGAAAGAGAGGAAGGAGCCCTCATGTATACCCAGTAACTTGGCAAAGCGCAATGAAGAATCTCTTACATTAAATAAATACACACATGTATCTATGAAAAGAAAAGAACACTTAAACATAAATCTGGTTGTATCAGAATACAGCTTATGAACTAAGTCTATCATTAGCTGAACTATCTTACCTTATTTCACAATTTGTTAGCTTTTTAAAAGCAACAAACTTCTATCTTCATTTTTAGATCCTTCGTAAAAAGTAGAAATTTATGTACCATGGGATTATTCCAGAGACAACAGTGGCAGTTTTACACAGAATATTTAGCATTTAACATTACAAGAAATAAAAGAACTGAGCACCAATGCTAGATGCTTGAAGTAAGTGCAACTTTTTACATTAAAAATGTATTTTAACTGTGTTAATCTTTCAATCTAATCTTTTAGGACAGTCTTGCCCTATACTAAAATTCTTATACCAGATTTTACCAGAAAATATCTGAACGGACCATGAACCTAATAGATGGAGGAAACTGCCACATTGTCACAAGTAGTATCTACAAGTAAATTTACTCACAATGAGATGTTACTTCTACAGCATAGGAAAACATAACAAATATAAAGCATAAAAGTAAGAGTAGCCTATTCCAACAAAGGTAAATCCTTTGTAAATTATTATGAGATGTCACCAGGATGGCAGTAGGATTATCCACTTTAGGGAAGCTCAATGCATGTAAAGCTTCACAGGCTCCAGCCTGAAAAGAATAAAAGGTGGCATCTTCTGTAAGAAGAGAAGCCTGACACCCAGAAGTAGGTTAGTTTCGAAGAACAGAAACAGTTGATTCTTCCACGCTTGAGTTCAACACTGGCAAAATGAAAATTAAGTCACTTTTTAAGTCGGGGACTGAAGAGTTAAAAGAGTGGCCTACTTCAACACTTAAATCTACAAACTAAAAAGCCAAAAAGAATGTGACATAGATTTAAATAAAACACACAGCTGATGAATCACATGAAACAAATTAGCTGAATTTTAATGCCAGCTCTACTTAAGTCTGAATGAGAACAGTGTTCTGAATACGATGAACAAAGCTACTGTTCAGAAGCCAATAGCCCAACTGCTGGTGTGCAGATTGAAGTCTCTATTCTAACCTCCTGAGCTCAATGTCTTAAACTACGCCTTTGAAAGAAATATTTATGTAAATGATAATCTTCTGGCAAAGAGCCACAAAAACCGTATGTGCCTGTACTTCTCAGATAAAAAATAAAAGGTTAGCATGTAAAGTACTTTAGGAGTTACTTTTTCTGAAATAAAAGCATGCAGATCTAAAAATAAAGCACTGTGAACACCCCATTCTCATTTTGGGGCTAGATTTTCCTGAGGCAGAAGAATTATTCTTTACATCAAGAACATCAAACACCATCAGTGTTACAGAGTGTCTGTTTCCATGAGAAACTACTTGGATTTAAAAGGGATGAGCTCAAAACAGAACATTACATTGACAGAAGAGGACCTTAAAAATTCCTTCCATTATTCCACACGTGTCCTTTCCATGAGCTGCTGTAATTAAAAACTGCTTTCAGTGTGGATTAAGACATATTCCAACAACGATGGATTATTTGTGACTTTTCCCTCAAATAATTTACTACAAGTACACAGAGGTACATCAACTTATCTTCCATTTAAGAGAAGGTAAATTTGCTCCAAATTTTTTCTAGTTTATGTCCACCTTGCACTTCCATGACTGACTTGGAAAATAACCATCATGGTCCCACAGCGGGTCCAGCACTGAATGTTGCCAGCATTGCTTAGAGAAAGACGCCAGGCTGTTGGGTTATACAGGACATAGCCTACCTTATTCATCACCTACTGCAGGAGATGGTCACCACCACCGGACGTGGTCCTTCACCACCCAACCAGGTGGTAGTAAAGTGGCAGCAGCACCCACTACCTTCATCCACACTGAAGGCTGTGCTGTGCCCACGTTCCCTGTTCAGTCGGTTATGTCAGGCTCGACCACCTCTTTCCCCCGTCCCTGCCCGGGGGTTTCAGTGCATGTGCTCAAGACCAGCTCTGATACAGTGCAGCTGAGCAACCTGGGATCGGACTGCTGTTCCGAGAGCTGCAAGAAACCTCACTGGAGGCCTCTCTTGCCTGATTCAAGAACTGCCTTCAGGCTCAGGCCTTTGCCCGAGCTACATCTATATACCTTACTGATCTTGACCTTCATTCACTGACTTGACTTCCTGGCTTGACCTAAAACATACCTCATGGCTACAGACCACTGGGCTGTTTGCTGTCCCTGCTTTCTGTCACTGAACCTGCTCTGATTTTTCTGTTTGGCTGCTATGTGATTGCACCTCTTGCTCGTGAGGACAACCCCCTGCCCTCCTCCTGCTCCCAGTTTGCCTTCTCTCACGGAGCAGCCTGCCCTGCTGCTCTGGGACAGGAGGAAGGTTGACTTCTCTGCAAGTCCTCATACCCTGAAGGGCCATCCTCCCTACTCTTTCCAAACCTCCTTCCTCAACGTGAAAACAAAGAAATCTTACAAGTTACTCTTTGCACACCTAAATCCCACCCCCCGCCCAGCATTTTACAGGAGCAAGTAACTATGTGGACAAGAGTCATTTAACTTCTGCACTCCATAAAAGGCAACAGACCTAAATAATTGTTATTAAATAATAACTAGAGCAACAGAAGGCATGAGCATGAAGCCACATCATGTTTTATTTATCACATGCCTTTTAAATTTTTCTCTCAACACAGTTTAAGCTAAAAATGTTGCTTACAAAAATGAAATAACTTTTCATTAAAAATTACACAAAAAAACATTTCTTTCTAAAGGTTTGATACCGAAAGACAGAAAACCAGAAAATCTGGGCCACTCTGGAACGCAATATGAAATTTCCATGCTTAACAGTCTGCTAATTAGACATCTGATCTCTTAATATCTAACAATACTAATAATATAATGCTTTGCTCTGAAACTATTTATCCTATTCTTCTCATGTCTAGTCAGTATATCTTCAAGTCTAAGGGTGATTTTTTTTATTTTATTTAAAGCTCTCACACAAAACAGAAAATTTGCAGTACTGTCAACATATCAAGAACAGTGCTGCAAACATTCTTACAAACTGAAATTTGCAACAGGTCATTTGAACACTGAAAAAGAGCATTTGCTCATATACCCACTCGTATAAAGGCAGAAATAAAAAGTCATCATGCACTTAATAGTAAAACATAAGGTAATCAATGTTTTATCTAATAAAGATAAAAAAATAGAAAGCTATAATTTGATATACCTATCTAGAAGAAAACCATAAACCCTTCAGTGCATATTAAGCAGTGAAGACTTCACTGAACAGATGCAATAGCTATTTAAAAAACTATTACTGTAGATATTCAGGAAAGCTTGCTTTGCAAAACTGACTCTATCCAATTCAACAGTAGATAAAGCACCTCTTCTGACTGTTCCTGCTTTTGATAATTTCAGAAAGCAAAAACATTTTGATCCTTAAAAGATTGATTTTTATTAAACTAATCTCCCACACCCAGTTATCATGTACCGTCACTGAGCCATATTAAAAAGGTCTGGTTTTAATACAGCTTTCCAGAATATACCCTACACTGGCATTCTTTATAATTAAAAAAAAGCGTTAATACAGTTACAAATGCCTGGATTCATTCACAGCTTTGCAGTGCTGTTTGCATTACAGAAGGCAGAAGAATTTTTTTTTAAAAAATCACTATATTTATTACACAGATGGAAAGCTACAGAGTAGCACAGAAGAATCTAAGACTGCTCAAAGCTGCTCTGTAAACAAAAAAGTAATTATGTCTCACTAACTGACAAGTCCAACAAGATCACTCACACAAGTGAAATACAAAAATAGTGTATTAATCTGGTTTTGGTATTTTCATCACTGAACGTCAGTTACAAAGCCACTTTATGGCTTTATGCAGTGACTCTTTTATTCAATACCTCCACCTGTAGGACTTCATCAATACAGCAAATATATGCAGGTCCTCTAGCATTAGAAGTGGCCATTGTTCATCTTAGTCTCCAGCACAAGGTTCTTTTCTAGGGCTATGTTATGGCATGCAGTTAAACCTTAGGACCAGGCAAAAGGACTCTCCTCCTCCAAAAGTGCACAGCAAACACTTCACTCATAGAAGCATGAGTTTCACTTCTCAGAGTAAGTCACAGACTAATCTATCAACCTGTTGCACATGCTATCCAGAAAAGGAAGGCAAAAAGGCAAAATTGCTATACTACATTAACTTATGAACCATATACATGAACCAAAATTCAAGTCAACCAGAAACAAAGAACAAAACTTCATTTATACACTTCTTTGATTACCTGATCTGTTCCGTATCTTGCCCTTCTGAAGCAGCTTTTTATGACAGAGTTGACCTAATGTGGCAAATTTATTGCATGGACATAAGAGCAAGTCACTGCAAGGAATGCTAGAGCATCAGTTTCCAAAGAATTTCATATTCTATGCTACTGCTCAGTGGTAGGCTTTTACATCAATATGAGACACAAGCCTCTTCTGAACATGAAGCAAGTGTTCTATCTCCTCTTTTTTCGAGACAGATTATGTCACATTTATCATGAGGTAAGAGCCAGGATATGGGCCACCAGCAGTGCGTAGCTGAGATGCATTTCCAGCTTATCATATTACCTACCTTGCAATGCCTTCCCATGTTCTCAGGTTTTAAATAAATATTCTGCTTTGGACAAAGATGTTCAGCAGACACAAAAAGATATCATCTCCGATCTTATTTCCCTACTTTATCAAGTCCCCAAAAAAGCACAGAAGTCTCTTGAATTGACTTTGTCAGGTTAAAAATAAAAGTTGGGTTTTTTCCTGAAATTGTTTATAGTGTTAAAATTAAGGTTTCTGTGTTCTATTCTAAACTAGTATCAATCGGCAGTGCTCGGAGGGATTTGAAAATACACACAGGAGCATTTTTGAGAGATGTCATTAATGCACTTTAACCATACTGTAAGCATTTAAACTTATCTGGAAAGTATTTTAGAAATAGGACATTATCCAATATTACAAAGGTAAAAAAATAAGCTAAAAATACTCCTCTCTCTTGTTCTGCTCAACTTTTGCTTCAATCCTTCTCTCCCTATTACTTTTTCATCTGAACTTCTTTCTTGTCCTGTCCTCTGTCTTCTTTTATGCCCTGCTTCAGGTAGGTCTATGTAGCAGACAGTTTGGGAACCAACCACCCAGCTGCGGTGTGATGCGCTGCCTTGTATCACTGACACCAGACTATTAGCACAGTAAGAAACACAGTGAATTTACGTACCCTGCGTTTTAAGTAGGACGTAGTAATAGGAAACTGAAAAACAAAAAGCAGGTTAAATATTTAGATGTAATGCCTCACTGTGAGGTCTAAAGGAATATGAAATTGTCTACTTAAAGGAAGTGATTTATTTAAACCTGGCCTGGGCAAAAGATGATTGCAGAGAACATTATAATCAGAGTGATTAATGTGGCACCTTCCGTAGCTTTTTCATTTTTAATTTCTATAATCACCAAAGAGCTACACTTCTTAAATTAATACATCAATAGATTTTATACAACTCGCAAATCCCTCAAAAGTTAATTTCACCCTTTTTAAAGGTATTATTAAAAGGTATTTAAACAGTGTCAAAACTGGAATTAACATCATAACCTTCCAGAAAAGTTAAATTTCAAATGATCTTCCTCAATTTTAACATTGCTAGAGATTTGCTGAAAACATGTAACATACTTTTTTAAAAGAATAATTTAATAGATACTTGTGTAAAGCACTGTAATGGAAAAGTAGACAGATAATGCTTATCTTCAGTTTTTATTTTACTTCTTTTCTTCTTACTTATGTATATTAACAAAAACCCTCAAATGATTTAAACAAAAGCTTTTAGCTCAACACATAATTGCAACAAAATTACAATAATTGTACCAATTAAAATAATCCTGAATGAACAGTTTGTCATCTTAATGTTCCAATGGTTTATAGAAGGATCTACTTAATTAGCTGAAATTGCTTTCCAATGTTAGCATCAAATGTCATTTGTTAAAAGTTGAACGATTTCGAAAATAATTTAACAAAGCAATTTTACAAAACACCAAGAACCAACATTTTCTTTTCAGCTGAATAAAGCAAGCAGATGTGTCATCAAATTGCTATAAAAATAAATGAGCCTTTATATGGGGAAAAATAAATTTTACTACTAGTGCTACACAATACTATTTTCTGATTTTTTATGAAATCAATTTCTTTAATAAAATGATTTCATATCACTTATACCTTGGTGGTATTTTTAGTATGCTGTAAATACACCTTCTTAAACTGAAGCAGTAAACAATGAAGTAAGAATATTCTACTGTATGCGAAACAAAAATGTTTTAAAGTGCCTAGGTCATTTCCTAATTTGATTCATACAGATGTATCACACAAAAGATCTCAACTTATCAGTAAAACATAGCACCAACGAAACTGTTACAGAACTCCAAATCTATAGTAATCAACCTGCTGTTCCACTTGTAACTGCATGAGTTTTTACCAGTTTCATCTGAAGAAAAAAGGAGGGAAAAAAAAAAAAAAAAAGAAACAGGATGAGTTGTCTAGTAACTTGAAATGAAGTATTTCTCTGGTTACCATTACTAGAGCTATTTCTGTGGTTGCTTCCAATAAGGGGTAACTTCAATAAAAAGAATGAGAAAAAACCCAAGCAAAATCATATACTAGTGCTGAAACAGGAAAGGTAACATCTAGAAATGAAGAAATGAAGAAACACTAGTATCTTCCATTATTGATAAATCAGACAGGGCAGACACCTTCCACAAATTACTCCTTAGAATGGTCTAAGAGTTGCAAAAACATTAAAAAAAAAAAGCTAATAAAATGAGCTATGGCTGGCTTAGATCCTTTAGTCCCACACACAAAAAAGAATCCTGAATAACAGAAAGCTACTATGTTATTCTTCTAAACGTGATGTGTTCTGCCTCGGTACATCAGTTTGCCATCCAATTTGACATCCATCATAGGTAGCCATGCATACATACGTGCACGAATACTTTATTGCAGAGGTTAAATTAAGCCCAAGTGATGGATAAATTAAACGTTTCTAAGTTTTAAATAATGGATACTTACAACTCTGAGGAAAGCACAACCAGTTTCTCATTCTGGAAGACATAACTTTTTCCAAAATCAAAGATTTAAGATTCTTGATTTCCAGAGTTCCCTTCAGCTTCCCAAAAAGCATGTTTTCAAGGCCATTAAATCTGAACAGATGGCTCATGAGAGTTTTTTCTATCCTGAGCCAAGCTCTCATGTTCTAGTATTTTGAATGAATACATAAGAATAGTCACATTACATAAATTCAGGGACCAGCAACTATCTGCTGATATCCTCACAAAGAACTGACAAGCCTTGTCTTAATACCCCAGATTGAGCAAAGTCTGGGCAAAGAACAACAGATAGGACTGTCCCTCACGACATCAAGGATGACAAACAGTGTAACATCAGAACCAGCCAGCTGGAAACGCTAGAATAGAAGGTTGTGTGAATACCTGAATTTTGTATCATCAAACAAACGGTAAATTCAGTTCTGGGGATAGACATTCACTCTCCTGTCCCCAGTGAATATCTTTAAGCAAAGAGACAGTGAGTCACAGTCTCTCTTCGAACTATCTCCCTAGATACACCAGCCTCACATTTCTCACAGTTTCACCAGGTAATGGCTAGAATTATATTCAGAAAGATAAGCAATCTAGCTCCTAACTGCATGAAGGAGAGGACAACACTTACCATGGATCTACCTAATTCATGGGTGAATGTTCTACCTCAATGCTGAACAATCCACACATGATCATGAGGAAATTCTCATGGATTATTATAAACTTTGTATTGACTTTTTTCCCCCAAGGGGCCCTCCACAGCAAGTAGATCATCACATTGTTCTAGTAGCGTGCAGCATGTTCCCTGTCATCTTCTTTTCAAAGGCCAACTGGAACTTTACTATAGTGCCTGTCCCTGCCTAGAGAATTCATCATGCTCACTAGGACCAGAGGTTCCTTCAACTTGTCATGCAGCCTGCCCCAGCACTTGGTATAACTAATTCAAACATACCTATCTTAAAATTAAAGTAGCCTTTGCTGCTGTGTTTTGTGCTGAACCTAATCTTTTCCTCCTGCTGCAAACATGCTCAATCTACATTTATTTGTCTAGGCTTTTTAAGGGCTTCAGCTATTACAGACTCTCAAGGACCCTGACAGGCTCTAGCCACAAGGTAAGCACCAGGAGATTCGACTCAGGCCTCGCGTTTAGCAATTCCAGGCATTCACGCTAGCAGAACTGTAGACGTTGCAGGAACTTCAGTAAAAATTCAGACCATCCATAGTTTTTCAAGTGTTTAAAAATTTAGTTGGTCAGTTTGCATTCTTGAACTCAAGGGGCATATACATGCCTGAATTTCACTTTCAACTGTATAAACCTTAACACACGGAACAGACTTTAATCGGAGAAAACAGTCCAGCTACTAACACCTTTAAGAATTGGTTAAAGTGTGGTTTAAGAAGTGGTTACCAGTCACCAACTGGTAAATCTGCCACATCTAGAAGACAACTGGTTAACTCACAGAGGCAGAAATCCTTCCTAACACCTCCAGGCTGCAGAAGGACAAAGGCCTACAGGCAAGGGTTACAAAATTGATTTAGTGACTTTTAGGAACATCTTCCAATAGACAAAGCACTGCAGACTTTGGTTTCTGCCGAGATAAGGAGGATATAAACAGATAAAATGTGTTCAGCAGATTATCTCATTTAGTGAGTAAATTTAATGAGGAAAGGGACTGAGAAGACATTCTCTCCCATACAATCAGCTTTAATAGCATGATTTTTAATCAACAAGGTGGCAATATCAAATCACTGCCATCTACAGCCTTAAGCAGTAGAAAATATCAAGAAACAAAGTATGACAACTAAAAACTCAGAGCCTCAAACTGAAATTAAAAACTAAGGCCTTGGGGGAAACTAAATAAGTTAATCAAACATCTTAGACCACGGAAGACTTCAGAATCCAAAAAAGAGAGGAGCAAGTATTCAAGCAAAACGAGGACTCCTCACTGCATGGGAAATCAGACAGTGATGACATGCACAGCAAAATTTTATGCGAGACTAGGGCCCTTCCTCATCCTCTTTAATATCTGTTCTACTTTGGTACAATCTTTTTGAAATGTGGTGACTAGAATCTCACAATGTTTAGAATTTAGATACATAACAGATTTGGATGATACAATACCTTCCTTCTTTCCAGTGCTTTGCTAGTAACTTCTAAAGACAGTTTCATTTTTGACTGCTGTTGAGCACTGAATGTATTTTTTCAGAGAAATCACCAATGATTTGTGAATTAATTTCCTCAATGCAGATTTACAGCCCATTACTACAGTAGCAGAATTATAGATGAGATTATTTTACCTAGTACGTTATGATACCTATATCCACAATGACTTTGACCAGTAATTTACTCATAGCTGCTTCCACAACCCTCTGTGAAACAGCTGTCCTGGTTATACTCCCCGATTGCATCTTCTGCCTCTGCCAGACCATTTACAGGTATGTCAAAGAACACCAGGATTATCTTTGGAAACCTCACCTGCAAGTTTCTCATGAGACACTTACTCCTGTCATTTGCTTCCTTCTTTTGTTCTTCCTGAGGCAATCTTGCCTGTTATTACCTTACATTTTAATACATTTAAATGTTCTTAGATCAAGTCTTGCTTAAAATGTCTTTAATTTCAAATTATTACATTGCTGCCTTCACACGTTCATCGACTGTTTGAGAATTCACTTTCTTGAAATATATTTTCTCTCTACAAAAGCCACAATGACTTTTCCCAGTATATCATTTATTTAGATCTGGCACTGACATTTATTCAGCTGTTATGGATGTTTCATTTAGCCTTCACAAGAGAGCACATTCCCATAGCTGGCTAATTTACAAGTCTGAGAAGAATCAGTTGCAAACATTCAACAGAAACTTGCTTTAATCTGACAACTTAATTCTCTTACAAATTCATTTACAGAAAGTGCATGTATTTTATTCCATTTCAGGGCTTTAAAAATTTGCTTTTTGCAACTTCTGCAAACCATCCTGGCATTTCACAAAACTGGCATTAGAAAGACTCTTTACAGCAACATGGAGGAGAATGCAGCACAGCATAAATGTAGAGGAATATCAACTGTATGTCAAAATCATAAAGAAAATGGTAAAAATAATTTAAGCAGACCAGATGGAGAGGTGGGTTAATGACAGTAATGGGTTTGACCATAGAACAACCTCAACTCAAAAGGGCAAGGACAACACAATAGACAAGAAATCAGAATTAAGGGCTTAACCTGGCACGGAGGGTGACTGCATGAAAATCCTGATGATAAGGTGACTTGAAAAGGTAACACATAAACCCAAAGGAGTAAATACTGATACTAATAAGAATACCAGCTGGAAAGCCAACCCAAGCAGAGATCTAGACCTGCAAAGAGAAAGGCTGGAAGTAAGAAGACAGAAGTGAGATGATACAACAAGTAATTTAAGGAAGTAAAAAGAGTGAAGATATTCTTCTCCAGAATCTGGATCAAAAGCCAAAAATGTAGACTCAACCATTTTTTTATTTCCAAAATTTGACACAATTACAAAGCATGGGCTTGTTCTCCTCTGCAAAAGAACAACAACATAGTGTGTCCACCCGTTACTAAGATAAAAGTCTAAGTGGTTCCAATTCATAAAGATTGTTCAACAGAGGAGTGCCTCTGTCACAAATTGAAGCCTAATTTTGGTTTTGGTTTTTGTTTTTATTTTTTTGTGGTAAATTTAACATTCAGTAGGTTTTCCCATCTCTGTGAAGTATGATACAATAAAGAAACACTACTCCTGACAGAACTGGTTTCATACTCATCAATATAGTCTTCCATATTCATCATAGTATCTACAGAAAAAATCTACAGAAAAAAATCTACTTGCAAATTTACTTTCCCCAACAACCCTTCACAATCAGAATACATTACTTAGCTTTTTTTTTTTTTTTAATAAAAAAATAAAGCACAGAGATATGGGTATTTTTATTTAGTAACCAAATTGAGATACCTGTTTTTTCCCCCAGAGTATTCCAACTGAAAACAGAGTTCCCACTAGCTTCAGATACTGCTCTGAACACTTGAGCATTTACTAATATCAGCCTACAGAACTGTATACCGCCTCCCAACAGAAGCACAAATACTGTCCAAGTGAAAGGTATGATAGAGGTAATTAGTCCAGCATCACGCACACTGACAAATAGTTCTACAGTAGCTTTCAGTTGTCTTTGTTTTCCTATTGAATTCTTTTCAACTACAACAGATAGCACTGAGATGTGACAGAAGATGGCCCTCCCCTCTACTACATGGCCTGTCTATACAGTTTGCAAAATTAAATTTGGACATTATAAGACAGTAATATTATGGAGGCAAGATAGCATATGATCATACAAATCATATATCATAATGCATACAGAGGGGAAATAACTGCAGACTGGTTTTATTCTTTCCTTTCTTAATGCTCGACTACTTGATTCTTTCCATTTTACTATGCTTCTTTTATGTTGAAGTACTGCTTATTCTTTGAAATACTGAAAAATCAAAGCACCTAGTGAAAAAGATCACTAACATTAAATACAAATACAGAATATGCTGAGACAAACAAGCAAACAGAAGCTGCCAGAGCTGGACAGACAGTCATTCTGCTGGTGCCACCTGCCGGCACAGCTGCCCCGTACACACAGGTACCGCGTGTAACTCCTGCACGGAATCACGCTCCCTATAGCATTAGCAGTATCGATAGCAAAGAGCTGGGTATAACCTGCCTCCACAGATACAGCAGTAACACAACATACGTTTTGTTACCACCTGTCATACCCTCAGTTCACACACAAATTATCTACTGTAACTCTTCAGTTGAGGGTACCTGTAAGAGATCAATCCAGCTTGCTAACCCTCTGCCCCGCAGAGTCAGCAGGTAAGAGGAAGACAAGGGAGAGTTCTCACTGCAAGGGAACCCTGGTGATTCACAAGCTTTTTAACACGTGATATTTTAAAAGTTGGAAAAGTAACTAAAATATCAAAGCGTTCTCCTTATATAATGTGATTCAGTGTGAAACTCCCACGCTTAACACAGAACCTACAATATCCCTTTCATCCAAAAGAGATGTCCAAGCAGACCCCACTCCCACAACACAGAATTCAGAAATGCAGCAAAACCAAAGAAGAATTTGCACTGTCACAAGAAAAAGTAGTTTGACACAAACTATTCAAGACTAGGAATATTATATTCTGACTCCTGTTCTAAAGTAACAAAATATTTTTTTAAAAATGCTTGCAGAATAAAAGGCAGGGAAGGAATAACACAAACTCAGTACAGGAACAGAAGCTATAAAAGTATCAAAATCTGGTATCTATTCATGAGACTCCAAATGGGAAAGCTGCTCTATAAACCAGAAAACCTTAGGTAACAGAAACTGAAGTTTTAAAAGAGGAACTAAAGTAAATAGTCTACTTTGAATTGACACAGAAACAGATATTCAAGCCAAGTGACTTCAAACAGTTGTAGATAAAAAGAATTACAGTGACACAGAAAGGATTATTTTGGATAAAACAGAATTTTTCGAGCATTAGATAACCCCAGAGAAGAGTTTACAGACCTTTTCATATTCAGCAAATGGTAAAGACGATCACACAAATCACCAGAAAGATGACATCTCAGCTTTGTCATGACATCAGCAGAGTTACATATTTAATTCCTTAAACAGGTTCAACAGAAGTGGCTAAGAGACATCAACTCTCTTCCTGATCATGCACCAATGTTGTTATTATGAAACCCCCTTTTTTATGGCTAATTAATTAAACTCAGTCTTGTAGCTTTATAATTTTCAGATCAAATAATCCTGTTGGTATTTTTTGCTAAAGAGAGAATCCTGAATGTTGGTCCTTTTTCTTGTCCTTGTTTTCCTGATCTTCCTTAAAAGAAGATCATCACCTTCCCTTTTTCAATATCTAGTACAGGGTTCTTCATTGTTTCTTCACATTACAGATCCTAGTTTTACACACTATAAATTTATTTATATGTTTATAACTGTCAGTTATGAACTGGCACTCCACTCAAGTGGCTATATTACTCCCAAACAACCTGCACAGCAAGAGGTACAACAGCATAGCAGAAGTCATTAATCTCCTCCACACCTGAACTAATAAACCCTGACACACTCCACTTGGCACTGCGTATCAACAGCTCAAGTGTCTGTACTAACAACAAATAATCCAGAACCCAAATAAGCCATTCACATTTAATTGTGACTGTCCTTTCCTTCTCCTCACATTGGTTTACTACAGATTTAATGTTAGTTTATACTGTAATTACTAGTACCTATTTACGAGAACAAATCAGGTCTCTAATACCTCATTAGGTTTATCGGAAAACATAAAGGTTGTTATGTCTTGAAGACAGCTTTGGACTTCAATCACTCCAAAGTGATTTATTACTGTTGATGATAATAATCAAAAAGCTGTAATAAGTTTGTTGGGTAAATACTGAAAATATAAAATTGTGAAACATGGCATATGGCAGATCTAAATAACGGGAAGTCAGAAACACCTACAGAAAAGGTACTGAAAAGCATGGCAGGAGAGGGAATCTGTGATGATTCCGAATTACTCTAATTACCTGATCACATAAAGATTTGTGACACTAGCCCTGTGAACCAACAATGGAGAGGTGGGCTCCCATTACTTTGTGATTTCACAGGTATCTTACACTCACATAGGAAATGCAAAACCCAGAAACTAGACCCATTCTCTAGAAGAAAGTGTTTTCTAATCACTCATTTACCTCTGAAGTTTGGTATTTCAGGAACAACCCCCCAGCTTGAAGCCACTCCAGTCTACTACTTGCCCTCTTTGTATATTTCAATCCTCAGCCTCATCATGCCCAGTTGACCCTTGCCCCTTTACCTTCTGGGTTTTCAAATCTTAACCTTACATTGACTTTCCCAATACAACTCACTCCAGTTGTCATTCCCAATCAATTGTAATGCCATTCTCAGCACTTCAACTATTTCCAGTCCATCCCATCCAGTTCATCATCTGCCATTCCTTGATTCCCAGTGCAGGGCACCTTCCCAAAATTTTCTGTCCAAGTTCGCTCTCCTCTCTATTCTTTCCCTGGACCCTGAGAAGTCTCCAGATTTTCTGGTAACTCGTTCAATTAATCCCTGTCTTCCCTCTTTACCTCAGCTGTCCTTTTCGTTTGATCTCAATTACTTCTTACCAAAGTCAAACCCTTTTTTCCTCTCACTGGCTTTCATTCTCGGATTCTGCATTTTTGCTATAGGCCCAACTCCCAGTCACATTCTTCCTCTTCCATTCCTCCCACTGTCACTAGGTCACTTGTCACAATCCACAAGCCCTTTCTTACAAGCAGCCAGGTTCTGGAGAGGCATGTTTGCTGACAGCACAGGGACAATTTGTTCTCAGTTGCAATACCTACACAGCTCAGTTGGACAGCAACTTGTATCAGCAATGGAAAAAGTCATGCTTCACTTTTGTATTCCTTAACCACAGCATAAGGCACTGCCATAGTTTCAAGCACGCTTGCTAAGCACCAAACCTTCAAAGACCTTTACCGGTATGGACAGTTTTTGTAGCGCTTAGTTCAGATTTCTAACTAGGGAAGAAAACCTAACTCCTAGCTTGGCCAAGGTAAAGATGAAAATTGTATCAAGAAAAAACAGAAGTACAGATAGCTATCTGTGAAAGAATTCTAGTGTAATTGTGGTTTTAATACAAAGCACACATTCGTCCATGATACACCAAATGGCAATTAAAGTAATTTAGAAGTTTCCAAAAGTTGACAGAGGTGAGCAAGATGGTGGGAATTTTAGATTACAACTTGGTAGCTGTTTGAAAGTTGTATTACTCTAACAATTATTAACAATGATTAATATTTTAATCATGAAAGTGTATACCATTAACAGAAGAGCACCTACCTTTCATAGATGGTTTTTAAAGTCAACTGATCAGGAACACCTTCTGTCTCTTCAAGATGTAGTATGAGCCATGATGTTCTGTATGGCCACTGCTCTGTGAGATTGATCCAACTAGCCAGTCTATCCCAGTTGAATGTGATCTGATTAGCTCTCAACAAACGACCTAATATAACAGGGAAAGTGGGAAGAAACACAGGGGATTTTTCTCTTTTGAAAGGCTGTGGGGTTTTTTTCCCTCCTCAAAGTAACAGCTATGCAAGTCCTTTAACCTGATCTGTGAATTTCCTGTTACTGTATTTTTAGCTCAGTAAGTTCAAAATCACTTCAAGTCACATCTAAAAATATCGTTTGACAACCTAATAAAATTTCTTGAAAATACATGATCAGAACATGAGACTCTTTAAAACGGTCAACTTCAGCTTCAGGTTAAACACTGATTACTATCATCCTGTTGCAGGTGAACCTTAAGTTACTGTAACAAATTTCATACAGCATTAATTTCTCAATCTAAACACAAGAATCATGCTAATACTGTGAAAGATCTATGTATTAACGTATGAAAAATGGTCAAAACAAGTTAAGCATACAACTGCCATCTTCAAGAACCAATGAAGTAAACTTCAAAGCTATAAAGAAAAGACTGTTTTAAGTTAGTAAGACAAGGTATGGATCACAAATGAAGTTAATTTTAAAACCAAGAAAAAGTTAATGCTACAGGTCATGTATTTCAAGTTTTAGCCAATTTTCTAGAATTACATTATTAATATTGGTGATGATGTATAACTTACAGCCTGAAGGCTCTGCTCATGAAGCTGTTCATGAAATCATCATATATATAATCACAGATAATAGTACACTAGAAGTGTTATTGCAGGATTTTTTTTGTTTTTGCAACAGCTTATGATTTTGTTATACTTGCACATCTGTACTATAGTTTGCAAAAACCAGACGATGAATTTTACTTTTCAGATATTTAATTGCTTCTGAATCCATGTAAGCTTCCAGCATCCATATGATACTTTTGTAGAGTTATGCACTTAGCTATATACAGTGTGAAAAGTAACTCAACTTGCTATTTGTGAACCAGTTAGCTGTAAGGTTATTCAGTGCCTTTTAGTGTCTGTAACAGAAAAAGACACTAAATAATCATTCCCCATTCACTGGCTATATGAAGCGTGATTTTATGAGACTTCCATAACTCCTTTTCTAGTTGTTTCCAGTTTTTAAACCTCAAAGATACAATGTCTTGAATATGTTTTGTTGAAGGAAAACAGTTCATAAAATGTTTTCGTCAGCCCCAGACAACCATTTACAGAAAAAAGACTCCAAATACCCATAGCAGAAACATAAAGGACACATACCTGGTTTTGCCTCACAGTTTACCTTTTAAGATACCAGCAGTACTACGAGCTTTGCTCATATTGGAGTATTATGAAATTGAAAAATGTATTTTATTACCCCACTTAAAAATTTACAAATATAAAACTTCCTAAAAATGTAGACTAGAATCATTTGCCTCCCAACTTAAGTCAATGAAACAACAAATATTTAATTTTTTTTTTATTCTACATAAAATAGTCTATAAGAAGGATTTTTAAAATCAACACATGGACTGACTTTTTCAGTTTACACACTAAAAAGTAACTACAAGCAATCAAAATACAACACACTTTACTGTACACAAACATGCCACACCTACCTGTTACTGAAACAATATTTAGCAATCTTCTCATGGTCTGAGGACTGATATCACTGAACCAATCCTCTGTAACCAACAGCTTGGTCAAATCAAAAGACATTTGGCGGGTAATGGTACGTTGCATCTGGCGTCTTCGGTAAGTATCCTGATAAAGATACAAAAAAGCAATGAATACTGATTAGTATCAAAAACTTTTAATGTACTTCAGTTTACTTGATTATAAAGTTAGAACCTTTGTGAATATGTGTTTGTGAAGTTGACATGAAATACCATAAAAATATTTACCAGAATTTAATTCTGATTTAGCCATGTAACAGTTGAACATGATTTCCATACAAGCCAAGAACTAGTGAGAGTTACACATTTTGGTTCCATGCCAATTCTGAGAGGGCAAAATAGAGTGACACAGCGAGATACACTGTAAAAGGCTTACTAATTTTAGAATAGCCATCATAATCTCCTACTTTCTCTTAAAAAAATTAAATGCCATCCACTTACTAATTACATTTTAAAATTGAAGTGAACATCAGGTTCCTCTGCTACAAAACTCCCCAAGTCTCTACGGTAGCTGAAAAACCTCAGAATCCTCAGACTGTGTTGCTTTTCACTACTTTCTAGATACCTTTTATTCAACCACTTCCTGATCTTACATAAAGATAGGATAACAGAACAGAAAGCAGGAAAGAAAATGTGTTGGACATGCTGCAGTAGAATTCTAGTACTATAATATTCTAAATTCCTTTATTTGTTCAATTACTGCCCCTTGCTATCACTTGATCACAGGATGTTGCAACAGGCTTACAAACAAAAATCCAAAATATACATACATACATATATCATAGCTACTACCAGCATGCTGTATCATCTCGGCATTCACAGAAAGCTGAATTTAAGTATTTGTGGAAAGTAAACTTTTTCCTCTTTGACAGTGAATCGCTCTGCTGATTTATAACTGTACTCTTCCTACATGGATCATTTATATTAATTTCATAAGAATGGTTTAATAAGTCTTCCAAGTGGACATCATTAAAAATGTGAAAGAAAAAAAGAAAAGAGAAGAAAAAAGGTATTATCAGTATCTCCATTTACTCTACAAATCTTTCTCACCCGCCTATTGAGAGCTGTTTTGCTACCAAGCTTGGTCATGTCCCCAAGACTGTTCTGAGAAACTCTTCTGTCAACCTCTTCATGCAATCCTACAGAAAAGAAAACAAAAGCTAAGCATTTTCTCCATTCATATCCATTTGACTGATCTATAAAATAACAGTAAAAATCTGCCAATTATTTAAGTAGTTTGTTCCAAAAAACAGATTTTCAGAACGCTGGTTTTGTAACTTTTGTGTTAACCTTACCTGCATTATCTGTATACGGAATATCTCCATTGGTTGTCGAAGCTACCATCAGTTTTTTTGCATTACTAAGCCCTCGGCTATTCAGAAAAACAGGCAAATGGACTATGTTTCGCATGTAATCATGTCCATTTATGTTTGAATCACGTAGAACGCTGTTGAGATTCTGGTTAATAGCCTTTATAATAATGTGTGGGTCACTCGCAAAAATAGCAATAAATGGCCCTTTTGAAAACAAGACTCGCACCTGTAAAAAAGTAGATGGAACACTTTGTTAATAGTAATTAATAATTAATAGTTGTGGATCATTTGAACATCTAACTCAACATTTTATGTTCATTCTGTTTGAATTATAGATCTGATGGGACAAGAGATGTATACAGATGTCACATCCTTCAGTGTGATATATCTAATATTAGGAACCTCGTAATTAGAAATAACCATACCTGACAAGTTAGCAGTAGTAGTTACAGTGGAAGTAAGCACCAAGAAGGTATTATGCAGTAATGTTCTAGCCCCCCCCCCCCCCCATATTTACCATTTTAGTATTTTTCATCTAAAGTACTTAAAAAGTAAGTATGAAAACCTCTCCAAACATTTAAGTTTATTTCAACAGAGTATTAATTTTCAGTAATTTACATATGATTATTTCAAAACTTTTCAAAAGTATTAACGTGTAGTACTACTGGGATTTAATTTTCAACTTTTAAACTGCTCTTATATTACAGTTATGCCAATGCACACAAACATTAAAAGACTACAACACACGGACTCTGCAGACACAATTACTGTATGTATCTGAGGTCATCTATGAATGAGATAATCCAGATGATCCAGAGATCAGCTTTATAAAATGATCCAACTCACAGTATCCAGCATCTGTAAAACTTTGTCCTGTTCACAAGCATCCAATCCATCAATAATTACAACAAGTCTTGTCTGGTTCTGAGTGAAGCTGTCAATGGTTTTTGCCATTTTGGCCATTAATTCCACTTCACATTTCAAAACCTATAAAAATGAAAAGTAGAAAGAAAAAGATATCACTATAATATCTAAAACTCACAGAAATGCATATAATTCATTTTGCAGATTGCTACTTGTCCCCAAAATACTTCAGTAAGATTACAAAAGTAAACTTATAAATACCCAAAGTGAAAGTCCTAAAGTGCCACTTACAAAATTTTGATTTCCAATTTGCACAAAAACGTACAGCAGAACTGCATATTCCACTTTAACATCACAAACTATCCTTATTTAAATTCCATGGCAAAGTTATTTTAAAAGAAAGTAATATTTATGCACAGTAAATCAGTATTTCAAGAATAAACAAGAATATTTGTAGCTTCATCTAATCCTCAAAAAAGGTTTTAAATAAAACATACACTAAAATTTTCTATCTGCCTTTCAGCTAAGCAAATTATGTTCTAATGCTCAGTCACTCCTATTCAGGACATGAAATCTGAAGATTTTTAAAGTTTTTTCAGCATCAAGTTAGACAGTTAACAGCTACCCTTAATACAGACACAAAGGTGGAATTCACCTGCCCTAATTTCAGCAGCTAACAGGTAGGCATTGAAAACTGATCTAGTCACCACTAGATTAAACTTGAATGTGCACATTAAGATCACATCACTCATACAAAATAAAAAAAACTATTTCTCTCCCTCGATTGCAAAGGGTGAACCTAACTCTTAAATGGCTGAAGTTATGCCGGATAAATACCCCTCAAAAAACAACTGTCAAGAAACACAGTAGCAAGACACAGATGTCTTCTGTGCTACAAAAAGTATCACCACAACATATTGTTACACAATGTATGAGCTGTAACCTACAGAGGTAACCATCATGACCCTAAAATTTATTTTCAAATAAGACCATAGAGGATATTTGATGACAGCTTGATGGGTACATTTTTTATCAGTTTAGATACAACCCAGCAAAACAATAGTATTTTCTATCATTTTTCATGAGATGCGGACTGTTTTGGGATGTTCTTTCAGTGCTATCACTCCTTTCTTGGTAAAGAGGTCTTGCAGACAGCCAAAGTTACGCTTAGTTTTTCACCTTTAGATTACTTTAAGTTATTCTTTCTAATCTTATGATCTAAAGTAAGCTTTTACTAAACACTGATCATTTAGAACAACTGTTTTCCTAGTACCTTCCTCTCAGCAAAACCAAAATTAGAAACTGAAAACATAACCCAAATTTAACATTCCCAGTTGAGCAGACAGATCTTGCACACTAAGTACACCAGCAGCAATAGCAGTAATCTTGTACACCAGCAGAACAGAAGTGTTCCCTTCAAAAACTTACCAAGTCTCATTCTAATGTTGTAAGACTTGGCCTGACTAAATAAATGACTAAACTAAATAAATCTCTATTTTAAGATTTTTGTGGTTTAATCCCAGCTGGCAACTAAGTACCATACAGCCCCTTGCTCACCCCCCACACCCCTAGAGGGATGGGAAGGAGAATCAGAAAAAAGGTAAAACCCATTGGTTGAGATAAGAACAGTTTAATAACTGAAAAAAAATAAAATATACTACTAATAGTAATACTACTGAAAAGGGAGATAACAAAAACAGAAAGAGAAAAAATACTGTCCTGTTTAATTTGTTCAAAGCCCTGTCATTGCTCAGGGCCCCATTTGAAATCATTCTTCCAGGTCACTTCATAGAGAGGGCTTACAATAAGACTGTACTTTGGAATATGCATTCTCCGAAAACCATCAACGCCTAAGGAAGCCTATTTCTTTCTTACTAGTTGGTGGAGACCTAGCTGTTATTTTGCTGCTCACATCCATCCTCACAAAATCCATCTTGCCGTTTTATTTGGATTTCCTGTGGAAGTCCCTTGACCTTACTCTGCTTTATGGCAAAACCATCTTTCAGAAGGGTTTGGACTGTTTTCTTCCCATTCTCAGAAACAACTTCTGCTGTATTGCCCCACACGCTAATATCACCAATATATTGCGGGTGTTCCAGAGCTTCAACCTGTTCCAGCACAGCCTGGACCGGCCCATG
Source organism: Falco naumanni (assembly GCF_017639655.2). Taxonomy (NCBI): domain Eukaryota; kingdom Metazoa; phylum Chordata; class Aves; order Falconiformes; family Falconidae; genus Falco; species Falco naumanni. The sequence continues at coordinate 27,729,554 of NC_054059.1, forward strand.
GCTGATAGTAGGGTTGTGTTCCTACCCCTGGGTCAGTCAATTCCAGCTGTATTGGATGCCTCTCCAAATGAAAGCAAACTGTGGCCTGCACTCTGTTGCCAAAGGGATTCAGAAAAATGCATTAGCAGTATCAGCTATGACGTACCATTTGGCTGCTTTTGACTCCAGTTCATACTGAAGTTCTAGCATGTCTGGTATGGCATCACTTAGCGGCATGACTTCATTCAGGCCACGATAGTCCACTCTTAATCTCCATTAGACTTCTGCACTGGCCATATGGGGCTGTTAAGGGTGAGCAAGTCTTGTTGATTGCTCCTTGGCTCTCCAGTTGATGAATCAACTTATGGACGAGAATCGGGGAGTCTCTGTTGGTGCAGTATTGCCACCGGCACACCACTGTGGTAGCCATCGGCACCCATTTTTCTTTGACCTTCAGCAACCTCACAACAGAGACTAGGCAAGGTAGACAACTGCTTCATTTCCTTCATCTCCAAGGCAGCTACACCAAAAGCCCACCGGTGGTACCCTGCTGAGTCCCTGAAATACCCTCTCCTGAGATAGTCTATGCCAAGGACACACAGAGCCTCTGGGCCAGTCACAATGGGGTGCTTGTGCCACTCATTCCCAGTCAGGCTTATTTCAGCCTCACAGTTAGCTGCTGGGATCCCCCTGTGACTCCAGAAATACAAATGGGTTCAACCCCCTGTATACCCTGATGGCATTAGGGCACACTGTGCACCAGTATCTACTAGAGCCTTATACTCCTTGCGTCTGACGTGCCAGGCCATCAGATCCACACAGTGCAGAAAACCTGGTTGTCCCTCTCCTCCACGCAGCTGGGGGCAGGGCCCTTCTAATCCTGGTCATAGGGTTCTCCACTTCTTGTAAAAATGGGTTAGAATTTCTTTCCATAGGATCAGGAGTAAGTCAGCCCTTTCACTCCATCTGGGAAACTGCCCACTGGAGACTGCAGCAGCAACCTTCCTGGAAGTACCTCTATTTGTGATTGATTTTCCTTGAAATTCAAGTACCCGTGCTTCTAGGGTTGAGGTGGGTTTTCCATCCCACCTCCTCATGTCCTCTCCACGGTCCCACAGATAAAAATCACAGTGTACCCCGTGGTGTGTAGCTTCTGCCTCCTCCCTCTCGAGCAAAAGGATGTTTACTGTTAATAGCAGAGCCGCATGTCTGTACAGGTGAGGAGTAGGACCTATCCTTGTTGATAGAAGTTGGCTGGACCAACTTCTCCACAGCTGAGAGAAGGGAGGAAGAGAGATTATATTCGTATACCTGAAGTCAGCAAGCCACTTCATCCACCACCAGTGCCCTTTCGTCTCTACAGCTCATTGCTGCCAATGACCTGGCATACAATGCTGGTGTGCTCCATATAAATCTCCACCACATGGGTTGTGCGCATTGGACTTCATCTGCATCTGTGGGTAACTGCATGTTGTTTGAGTCACAACCAATCATCTCTAGCATGACCAATTCCCTCAGGTACCGGATACCTCTCTCTATTGCAGTCCACTTGCCTGGGCGACATGTAACATCTTCCTTGAAGGGACACCTTTCCTTCACGCTTCACAGGAGTCACCTCCAGCAGCTGAGGACTTGTGTCCCTTTTCCAATCACCTTGTCAATACTCCCTTCCCTAGAAAGTGATCACAGCTGCTCAGCTTCTCTGTCCTCTAATTCTGAACCATTAGCCCTGTCACCTCACATCACAGCAGTCAGATGATAATGTGTTCACCTGGAAAACAGCTAAAAATCTTTTCACATATCCCATAGCTCACTTAGGGACAGGAATCAAGTGATTACTTCTTGTTCTTCCTCTTCCTCCTGAGATGTCCTGCTTCGTTCTCCTTTACTAAACAAGCTGACTTTCATGTCCACTTCTTCTTGTGTATAGGGGTGACTGATACTGTCATGGATTGGTTCTCTGGTTCAGTCGCAGTGTCTTATCACCAAGGTTGGAGTAGCCGCAGTGTCTGTCACTTTGCCATCAGATCCAGAAACCTTCTCTTCCCATTAAGGGTACTGAATAGCATTGAACAGCACCCAGCAGGCATGGGTCAAGCCCCAGCACACTGCAGTGATTTCTGTCTCTCCACAATTGCCAGGGTGACAGCATGGTTTCTCCTAGTATTTCACTGGTTTTCCTGGATTCTGCACTTGTTCAGGGGTGAAGTTCCAAAACACTGGAGGTGCCCACTGTCCTAGGCACTTACCCATACTATCCCACACACCCTGCTACTCTTAACTTGTCCAGCCTTGGGACAGATCTCTGTGTGGTATTCTTAAATAGTTACTTTAAACAAGTTCCGGAGCACATTCAGCAACATGCTGGTTCTCTGCACTAGGACCACGCTGGTTTCAACATCCCAAGGATATCCACAATCTTCAAAATTCTCAAACACTACTGTAATCAACCTGGCAGGCAAGGTTTTATTAATAGTTCCCATTACATGACTCCCAAAGTACAGAGGTGATGGCAATGCTGAATACACGTACCGGATTAGTTTCATGACCAGCACTTCTATTGTATCACAAGCCAGCATTACAAAGTACAACAAAACAAGAACCTTAGCCCAGGCCCCAGAGGTGATAAATATAAACCCAGGGAACACATACTGAAAGTAAGGTATTACATCATAACACAACTCTGAACATGTGCAACAGCTCTGAGAGCAAATAAATCAACACTGTGACCAGCAACTATTAAATCAACAAAAGGAATATTTATAACAAGTCTGTTTTAACACTCTGGTCAGATCTGTTGTTATCTCAACACTCTGTGCCCCACATTAGGCACCAAAATGGACTTTTGTGGTTCAGTCCCAGCTGGCAAATAAGTACCACACAGCCACTTGCTCACTGCCCTCAGTGGGATTAGAAGGAGAATCAGAAAAAAAGGTAAACCCCATAAAATCCATGGGTTGAAATAAGAACAGTTTCATCATTGAAATTAAGTAAAAAGTAATAATAATAGTAATGAAAAAGGAGATGATAAAAAGAGAAAGAAAAGTAGCAAGGCGAGGGGAAAAACCATAACCCAAACCAAACAAGTGATGCACAGTACAACTGCTCACCACCCATGACCGATGCCCAGCCAGTCCCCAGGCAGCGATCCCCTCCGGCACCCAACTCCCCCCAGTTTATATACTGGGCGTGATGCTCTATGGTATGGAATATCCCTTTGGCCAGTTTAGATCAGCTGTCCTGGCTCTGCTCCCTCCAACTTCTTGTGTCCCTTCAGCCTTCTCACTAGTATGGCAGTATGAGAAGCTGAAAATTCCCTAACTTAGTACAAACACTACTTGGCAACAACCAGAAACATCACTGTGTCATCAACATTATTTTTATACTAAATCCAAACCACAACACTGTAACAGCTACTGGGAAGAAAATTAACTATCTCAGTCAAAACCAGGAGAGAAGGCTACAGGTCTGGGGATTTGTTTCAGTTTTTTTAATGGTCAATTCATACAAATGATTACCTTCATGAACCCCTCACTTTTCAACTTGTGAAGTTTGGAGGCAGCATTGTGAAGACGTTTTCTTTGAGAATTCAAAACTGAATCCATCACTTGCCACCACGTGCGACAATTCAAGATAAAGGCCAAACCAACAACACAGGTAACTGATATAAGAATAACATTCACTGTCATGTTGGCCGGTTCTACATTAAAAATCGCCAGGAGGGCAATTGCAGAAACAACGCAAGACAGTATAAACAGGAAAATCACAAAGGATGGGAGACAGCAAGTTTTCTTCCATTTCTTTTTACCTAGGAAACAAGTATTTGCTGTTAAAATTAGTGTAAAATGTAATAACAGGTGCATACAAAATCTATTAACTTGCATACTTCTCATTAAAAACTAACTTGCACAAAAGGTTACTGCAGCGTTACCATCCCACCACAATCTGACTTAGAAACAATGACTGAAGTGCTATGGAGAAATACCATGCTGCATCTAAAAGGATGAAATATAAATATACATTTCCATTGACACTTCTGAAACCTATACTTCACAGAAGATATTCCTTTATGTAATTAATAAAATCAAGATGAGCAAAGAAATCAGGGCTTTTTCTCTCCAGAACAATACAAAGAGTTTTCCCTTCTGTATAGATTTCTACACGACTACAACAGTTTCTAAAAAGAGCTTACAATGTGAAAAACAGAACCCCTGATAACAGTGCATTGAACTGAAATAGTCGGAAATGTAATTCAGGTAACAAAAACCTTGTGTATCTTCTGTCTTGAAAACTCGAAATAGCCTTGTTGCTAAGAAACCAAATTCCCTTTCACATGCATCAGAGAGGGTAGCAATCATCTCAGCCAATGAAGTTTCTCCACCTACACTGGACAGTCTATTGTAGTCTGTAAATAAAAATCTGAAAGAGAAAAAAACATGTATTTTGTATGCTTTAGAAAGCTTTAAATATTTTCTGGCAACCAAAACAAAAATCTTTCTGCATCCTTGCAACTGCAAGTTTTTTCAAGTGGCACAAAATGTAAAATACTTTAATATTTAAATTTTTAAATTCTGCATGGAATTTAAATATTTTTTCTTTATTACTTCTCCTGTTACCGACCTCTTCTTTGCCCCACTTCCTATCCTAAAACTTGATTTCTTAAGATGATAAAAATGATCACGTCACTAACAGCACCTCAGATGGCAGTAAAAAAATAAAAATATCTTTATAAGGCCAAAATACAATACTGACAAGCATTTTAAAAACTGCATTCTGAGCTATTTTCAAATATTTATGGAGAATTAAAAAAAACCAGAAGAACAAGATCACATAAAAGCACCATGAGGCTAAAATACAAGTCTCTAAACAAGGAGTAAACAAAATGATAAAACACATGGCATAAATTTTCCTCGCTTTCAGGTAAACTAGAAGCCTTGAGCAGTCTGATGCTCTACCTACGGGAAATTAAAAAAAAAAAAATTTAAAAAAGACCTTAACAGAAGTAATCAGTGAAACAAGCATTACACATAACATAGTAACCTATAAATTAAATTTTTATTTTATCTGTTGCAAATTTCTATTAATAAGAGAGTCAAAACTCCTAATACTAAAAAGCAGTACCTTTCACTGACTGGCAAAGAGTTTTTCTTGAAAACAATACTATCTTCCTCCCACTGAAAAAAATTAACTACATGATCTTCCAGGGCTACTGTTTTTCAAACAGGAATCTCATCAGCTTTTCATAAGAAGATAAACATGCATATTAATACAGAGTTTGAAAACTGATAGAGTGAACCTGAATTATCCATTCAGAGTAAATAAATGAAATAACTAACCTGACAGGTAAAGCTTTAGTGGTTTGCTCTGGTAATTCTGGTGGGTTTACAAACATGAGTTTGAGAAGCAACTCTAAATATCCAATATGTCTTGCCAACCTTGCACTTAACACCCAGGCCCAGTTCCAGCTCTCACCTTCTCTTCGGCCACCAAAGTAAATTACAGCTAAAATATTGAAAATTTAAAAAGATGTTATGGCTCTATTTTAGTCAATGTTCACAACTGAAAGAACCACGAAGTCTGAACAGATAAAAGGAGTCTAATGAATATTTAACAGTTATGGCTAAAAATGAGAATGGCAACAGCAACACAGTGAAGTTAATATACTAAATTCTTGTTTTTAAGAATGCCCTCTCACAAATTACATGAAAAACACAAGGAAAGGGTCCAAAGGGATGCTATTTTCTACAAAAATATTTAGTATTTTTTCTGAATCACAATGCATGTCTACAAAACAATACTGAATCCCCAAAACAGATAAAAACCTTCCAAAACTTCATATAAATTAAGACTTACTAAAGAAAATGTAGAGAACTGCTAATAAGCTGAGCGACACTGCTATTCCAAGCTTTGCATCCACTGTGAAAGCAAGCAATAAACCCAAACCTCCACACAGCAAAACTGTGAGGAATACAATAAGCCAGGAGAACTGAAAAAGAGGTTCGATCTGCTGTCCTGCAAAAGTCTTCATTTCATCTGAAACAAAAAGACAAAGACCAGTTTTCACACGTTAACATTCTAGAACAGAAAGCAAAAAAGGTATAATAATGATCATCTTTGAAAAAGAAACACCTTTCACTAGACTCTATACATTTTCCCTATTACTGATCCAAAAAAGACAATGATGCTTGAATTCTTCTTCAAACTTAAGCGCAAACCCTAAGTTCTCATCCATGCAATGAAATGATTTACATACATAATACTTGCACTGTTTGCTGTCAATTTCTACTTTTAAAGGCATATTAAAACCTATGTCTCTTCCTATTCTCCTTCAAAAGTGTAAAACATGTTTTATGAAACCAAGAAAAATAAATACATCATATCTGTCAAAAAAACCCCAAACACCCCCAAAACTTCATTCATCGAAATGTGAACCATATTCCCCAAATAGTCGTATATAACAGTACAATGTAAAGGCTTCAGTATTTACTTGTTTGTTTGATTCCTATTTACTAAAACAGGAATTCCTGAAGAAACTTAGTTAGGATCTATTGGATAAGAAATATTAAATACACAATCCAGAATAAAAAGATGAATGAGGTACAGGAATACTGAAAAAGTGTTTTAAAAATGTAAGAGTTCATCAGCAATAAACACCACAATCAAAAATGCACACTGCTTTTTGTTTATGACATGGGGCATGAGGTGAACAAAATAAACAGAGAGACCTATTTTGACTAATATAGAAGCTTTTAAAAACACAGAAATCACAAAAAGTAACAAACATTGAGACTGGTGAAAGTACTTTGAATTATACCGAACATCTCAGAAAAACATCCTTTGTTAGAAAAAGCTAAAGCTGTAAAAAATATGTCTATTTCCACTGCAAAAAGCATTGACGCTCTTCATATATTGCATTTGCCATCCTCTATCATTTCAGAAAGCTCAAAAAACCAAAGTAAATAAGGGAAAAAGGGAAGAAAACTAGACACAGAAAATATACTAGAAAGAAAAAATATTAATAGCCTGGAATTTGTTCTTAAACATAAAAGAAAAAAAAAGACAACACCTAGGAGGCACAATAAATAAATACTGCAGCAAAAGAGGTCTGAACCTGATTTGACACATGAACACCCTTAGAAAGGCACATTTCAGCAGCCATACTTTCAGCAGTACCTAAGGGTAGATTCACTGCTGCAGGAAACCCACAGGACAACAGACATAACACTTAAAGATGGAATCGACAATGTATAAATGAACAAAGCAACCTGTGGATGACCTGACCACACCAAAATTTAAATCCTGCATATAACATTACATCAACCAATGGCTGTCACAAAAACTAGTAACTCCCCACGCGATGCTTTTCATAGATTTGAACCTACAGAAAAGGCTAAATCCACTCTTACCTTCCAGCTTCTTGAGCAGGAAAGATTTTCCACTTCCCCACTGTGCATATAAGCCTACACAGATAGGTGGCTGCATGGTTGGTTCACTCAGAATATCAGCCAAAGCACTGCTGTACAGATCATAGCCCAGCATGTCACCATCAGATTCCGTGGGAGACAAGTGTCCTGTAATACAAATACTATGTTACAGAACTTTGCTTTAAGAAATCTCTTCAATATGACAATTTTCGTACATAAAATCATGACAGGTTCGCCTGTATTTGTATTGAAACCATTAGAGCTTAACAAAAGATACAAACAAAAGCCTGAATCACAGTAAGTCAAAAGAAAATTATTCCTACACAAGCAAAATCTTTGTAAAAACAAAACGACCAACAGAAGTTGCACAGTATCAAAGTAAAAAACAAAAGGTACATTTGACCTTTGTTAGGCTTTTAGAATGATGAATTTTTTGGCCAACTGATTTTTTTTAAAGCTCTCCCATTAGCTGCACGATTAAAAAACCTAAACAGTTACCACTTTTCAATACAGAATTGAATAAACTGGATTATCAATATACAAGCAAGTAAAAAAAATAGAAAATTAAATACTTATACGTACTGGCTCCAAATATCTGTGTTAAAATACTCTTCTGGTGGCTACAGTCAATATTGTAAGGTGTTTCTCCTGTTTTGTTTGGTCTATAAAGCAATCTACCATCTTTTGGGTTTCTTAAGAGTAATTCAGCAAGTTTACGGCTTCTTCCACGAATGGCAATATGAAGTGGAGTATCTCCTTTCTGCAATTAAGTGAAAACTGAGTAATATCTAACATGAATTCCTAAGCTTATGAACAGACTGTATGTTCCACATCATTTCAGATGTGTTATTTACTTGAAATACATCTTAAGGTATTCCAAACATCACAACACCTTACAGCAAGCATTTTTTCCCCTCAAAAGAGCATTGCAAAAGTTTCAGAAAAGACATGTGAAAAGGGAGTTCTTGTAATGCTAAAGCTAAGGCAGCCTCTTCTTTCTCAAATGTTTATAACAGCATCTTAAAGTTCATGGAAACTGTAATCTTTACTTAGAAACAAGTGTCTACGAGCAAATTCAGAAACCTGGTTGGAACAAAAGATACTGCTTGTTAAGAATTCTTTCAATGTCTATTCAAACTTCTCAAAAAAGCTTTCCGGTAAAAGTTTCCTTATCCCACCAAATCAACACTATTACTTATATGCCCTAAATATAATGCTAAGAGGTTTAAAATTACCAAATGTTTCTGTATTTAAAAGGATTACAGACAAAGTAGGTAATGCATAAGAGGACAGCAACAAACCATTCTATTTCTCCTTGGTATTGTTTAGTTTAATGTCTATTAATCAAAAACAAACATCTGTGACAAATCACAAACACCACGCTCTTTTTCAAATGTACTAAGAAATAGTATTCTTATCTGTGAAATTTTTATTGATAACCCGGAATTTTTTCTTTTCATATTACTAAAAGCATCCTAATAGAAGTAAAAGATCAATATATTAATGGTGAGAATTAATACATATTTAAATATTATAGTCTATTTAATTATTAAGCATATGGAAAGCTCTCTTTCTGTATTAGCCTTGACAGCTCACTACAATATTCTTACTGCAAAACTAAAATGATTACACATCCTAAAGTAAACAAATAGATATGCTTTACCTTGTCTACAGCAGAGACCTTAGCTCCTTTATCCAGAAGAAGCTCTACTATTTCAATATTTCTCATCTTGGTTGCCTTTATAAGCGGTGTTTCTCCGTCCTAAAAGGGAAAAATAGGCATAATAAAAAGATCTCCATATACTCAAAACCAAGCAAAAACTAGCAACAGCATAACAAATTAAATCCCAAACACAAAAAGATAACTTTTAAATTAAATCTTACTGTGCAAGTAACAGCACTTCAGCACGTATGTTATTGAAAGTACCCACACCTTCCCTGCTATGGAGTTTTAGTAGCAGGTGACGTTTATCAACAAAGGGGACATTACCACTGCTGAGAATAAATTCTGTATTTCAGAAGGGTTTGGGGTTTGGTTTTTTACAATGTGCAAGGTACCAACACTTGACAAACTGAATTTGGTGTTATGATCTTAACATCACACAGGAGTTGAGAACATACGTTAAACAAAGCAATTCATTTCAAATTCTCATCATTACCTTGGTACAAGTCTCAGTATCAGGGTTGCATTGCAAGATATCCCTCACCATTGTAGCATTTCCTTTCTCAACTGCCCAATACAATGCAGTTTTATTATCCTGCAGGAAAAAAAGGAGTATTCAATGTTTACAGTTGGATTAATTTCAAAAACTGTATACAAAGTATTGAGAACAGCACATAATATAGCAAATTTAACACAATTCAGGGCAAAGGGCAACACTACCAAATCCAATTGACACACCAGCTGAACACTGAGGGGGAATGACAATGTGGCTAGAGAACACAAGTCTACTTTAAAAACCTATGCCAAATATATTAAGAGCTTTAACAATCCAAGTACATTCAACCTATCTTGAAACAGCTTCTAAAACGATATATACTCAGTTGTAACTCAAATATACAAGTTTTCTAATGAAATAAAACAACTTTTTCCATAATGTTGTCCTGGTTTACCCCTATTATGTGAAGTCATGTTTCTCTGCAGTTAAAAAAATATTTTATATATATATATATATATATATATTCCTGTGCTAACCACTTCCAGGCCTTTACAAAATTTTTCCCATTTTTGTTCTTAATTTTACAGTGTAGTCTAATAAAACTCTTGAATTGGTTGGCTGGCCTAAAACCAGGCCATGCAAGCTGGAAAGCTGTAAAAGTAGATGGACATGAACAGCCAACCCCAAGTACCAGAACCCAGATTAGCCATACATTGTATCACTGAACCAGGGGAAATGGTTGATAGTTGCAAATCAACTTGGGTGATTTTTTTTTTTTTCCCCTGCTGTGTGTGCTGTCCCAGGAAGACTCCATGCCTGCAATCTTTGTGCAGCTTAGTGACTGCACCACAACTCTTTCTGTTTGAGGCACACATGTGCAGAGACATTTAAGAAAAGCCTCTAAACACATACCTGCTTCTAAGCAGGATTGTCACAGTTTCCCTTGCAGCCTTCTCCCTTGCTTGCTTCTTTCATTTCCAGTTCTTCCTCTCCTGCTCAAGCACTTCACAGCAAACTGAGTTTAAAGCCTTTCTTGCCAGTTTAACAAGCCTGATCATTAAGATTTCTTTCCTCTCTGGTCACCTAGGTTTCATGCCAACTGTTCTGCAGCCAAGTTGCTTCCAGAAAGACACCAGCCTGAGGAAGCTGTCTCCTCAGTAGCAACATCAGCTGCACAGACAGGCACAGGTCTGCCAGATGCTCCCAGCTGGATTCTTTCCCCTTACCAGAAGGACTGGTAAGACCACCACCTAAACCCTCCACTGCCCCAACACTTGCTCCTAGAGCCCTATAGTCACGTTTTGTCTGCTCAAGGTCTCCCTTGACTAGTGTCCATATAAGATGAATGAGCAGCAAGGAACATAGTTGCTGGAAGGCTGGACAAGAATTGGAATGTCACAGATTTGGGCAGGCAGCAAATCTCCTCAGAACAGGTCTGGCTGGCAGACAGGTGTTGGCAATGCCAAACAGTAGGAGAGTTGCTGAACACTAGTGCTCATCACTGATTTTGATACTGTGGGTCCTGAAGCAAGTGCAGAGCCACAATCTTCCTCCGATGGTACTGAAAACAACAATGTGGACTTGTTGATGCTGTCAACAAGGCCACAAACGTATTCTCTAGACTAACCACTGCAAATGGCTATACAGACACCCTCACACTACCAGTCACAACCCTCCCTGCCCACCATGAGGCTGGGTTCTCCTGCTGTTTCTGCACTGCCTTCATCATATCAAGATGTCTGAAAAGCTCCAGAATTTCAGACCCATGTCAGCAAAAAGCTGAGACACACAATTCCAGGTTTCCAATGACAGGTTAAAGGAAGAGATCCAAACACTACTTTCTCTCCAAACTAAAAGCTTCTTGGCTTCTCAAAGAGGCTCTGCATCAATAGCACATACTGAATCTTTGCAGCTCCCCATGACTCAGTTTTGTGTTCGAACTCGGTAGAGAATATGTGCCCGCAAGCAGAGTGATTTGAATAGCTTCAAGCAAAAGAAAGTTGAATGTAACAATAAAAACAAGTACTGTGCTGAGTAAGAGAGCTTTTGGTAGAAGACTAAAATCATTATCTTCATCATGGGACAAAAGAAGAAAGGGTGGGTAGAAAACACAGAAATCACTGACAACACCACTTAATGCAAGAAAAGAAGTTAGTGGAGACAAGAACCAACCAAGCACAGTGACACAACTGCCCTGACAACAGATATGATCTAAGGTGTATCGTACTTAATATATTGAAATTACATTAAAAATATTAAGTGTTAAAGTAAGAATAATATTAAGGGTTTTTTTTAAAAGTATTTCATCTCTTCAGTAGGGCAGAGGAAATAAGTTCAATTTACATCTTTTGCTTTTCAACCATTATAAAAATTAACTGAAAAAAATGCTGCTTAACAAGTCATTGCAATTACATATCTCTTATATCTTAAAAACTGCATGGCAGTATGATGTATTTTTAATGTTTGATGGGAATCCGAGTTTCCCACAAAGTAAAAATAGCAAGTTTTTAAAGCCCTGTTTTTAGAAACAGGGTATTCAAATTCACATCCTATTTAAGAACTACTTTAACATTTACATTGTTGTACTTACCTGACCTCTGATATCTATATCAGCATATTTATGGAGCAGGGCCCTTACAATTTCAACATGACCTCCTCTTACAGCCCCAATCAGCACTGTATCTCCACTCTAGAAAAATTATGAAAGAATACTGAAGATTAATTAATACTATTTAACAAAAGAAATGCAACACAGAATAAAATATTGCTTAAAAATACACATTATGCCTACTTATATAAAGAAATCTGCACTCATTTTCAAGAGAACCACAAAAAAACAGTTATCTCTGCAAAAAATGGGTACACAGAAGAAAAAATTATCCATTTTTTAGTACAATTTTTCAAAGAGATGAAATATGTTTATGGGAAAACACATTATGGGAGCACCAAAAATAGGTCCAGCTTAAACCACCATCCTAAAAAACAACAGTACAAATTAATAATTAATATGAAAAAATCCAGCTGTTCTCTATACTCATAGGAAGACGAACCACTCACAGTAATAACCACTTTACAATCAGACAGGAATGTTGGATGTCTCCTTTAGCTGTTTCACAGCTAACAAAATATCTCCAAGTATTTTAAAGAATTTTATCTTTTTTGTGTGTGTGTGCAGATTTGACTGCTATCCTGTTTACATAGACTGTGCTGTTATAAAGAAAAGAAGGAAAAGGCTGATTTTATGCGAAATTGATCAAAAGAAAAAGATACTTGGCTGTGGTAAATGGAGTTGTATATATGTAAAATAAAGTTACAATTCTGTTTAAGGCTTCTGATTTTAATACACTTAAGGATATGTCAGAATTTCAGAAAATGAAATCCTGAATTTACCTAATACTTCTTTTATGATGAAGCAGGAAAAATAAATAGAAGTATAGCTAAATCACAGGTATGGAATTCAGTTAGAAACCTCAGTAGTAGTAGATCCCCTATTAACCAGTCATTACATACTTGGCTGCAAACCAAGAGATTTTCCTTATCAAAACCTATCTCGCATCCAAAACTAAGACTACTCATTGCTTGCTTTATTTTTGAGATACAGTCAGCTGTACTTAAAGCTGTAATTTAATTTATCCTTCCTAAAAGCACAGGAATGCAGTTGTAGAATTTCGTGCCAGAAGAGGCGGGAACGGAGACTGCAATGTATTTTTTTAAATATTTAAAAGTTTTGCTTTGATATGTGCCTGAGATTAAATCTGTTGTCACATGAAACACTGCAGCTCAGTATGTAACCATCTAAGAAACACACTAAGCTGACACTTGAAATAAAGGAAAACGCATCCAAAAATCCTTTTAATGTGGCAAATATTAGGTTTTCTTCTCTTCTCTGAAACCCCAAGCAGTTCCATTTAGAGATTGGGAATTCAGCCTCAAAACCATATTGCTGCTCTAAACTAAAACACTGATCTTGACAGAGACACCTAAGTTTAGGTATCTAACCACCCACAGTACCCCATGGTGCAGTGCTTGGACCACTTGTGACACTTTAGAAAAAAACCTTACTATCAAGAGGACATTGCAGACATTCCAAGGCACCTATATAAGTAACCACATTAATTCCTGAGTCATTAGCAAGCAGATTCACACTCTGGGCACTGCATGTCTCTACTGAACAATGAAATCGCAGCTCAGGTACACAGCACACCTTTCAACAGTTACATCTACATTTTAACCCAGACCTGAAGTCTTCCTTTTATATACGCAAGTTTCGTAGTAAAAAGTTTCATTGTAAAAGACGTAAGGGTAGACACTGAACAAAATATATTCTTTTTTATAATATGCATTGTTCTATAATTTCAACAGCACTGCCACATGTATTAACACACAAAAACGCCACCCCAAACCTGCAAGTTAATTCAGTATTAGTTTTACGTTATGTACACAAAAATATACAAACATAAATCATGTCCATGCCCCATGGAAACTCACAATTCAAGAATCTCAAAGAAAGAAAGAGTAGCTTCTGTAGTTTATCCTTTACCTTCACTTACATCAACTTGTAACATAGCAACACATAAAAATACCCCTAGGTGGCAGAAAAATTAGAAAGCCAGAAAAACCATGTACCTACAAATTTGTGTACGCTGATATTTAAATATATATCATTATTTCATATATATAAAATGACAATTATGATGAAAATTTACTCACTCTATCAGGAATGTTCACATAAGTTCCAGCATCAAGAAGATCCTGCACGATTTCAGTATGTCCCTCCTTCGATGCAATCATCAAAGCTGTATTTCCATCTTTATCTGTCAAGTTTACATTTGGGTTTCTTTTCAGTATTTCTTTTACTGAGTCAGTATAGCCACCCTTCACTGCGACAATAAGTGCTGTCATAGAATTCTTAAAACAAAACAACAGATTTTACTGTACAGTGGATATAGAAACCATCATTACCTCAGCAGTTTCAGTAACGAAAGAACACTCACTGATATTACTTTCTTAGCCATCCAAATGTTACTTCAGTTTTATGTTTTAAAGTACCCTTCCAATGCTTTTTTTAAAAAAAAGAAATAAACTAAGTACTATAGCAGAGAACACTTCAAACGCAAACAGTAAAGCATCAGATCAGTTTAACTCCTGAATGTTACACGCATGGTAAAGTTATTATCTTGTTATATGACAACACAGTATAATTAGAGCAAGCAGGTCTGCCTATCCCACTCACAAATGTGTTTAAGAACTTCAGAAATAATCACGTGAATACCAAAAGTTATCCACTTTTACTGATTCATTTTTATTTTGACAAGCATTTAAAAAAATAAAATCTGTTTTATTTGAAAACAAAACACAGCTGAAAACGTCTAAAAAATTTCCACCTTCTGAAAAGGTACAACAGTCTTTATTATTTTCAAAAGATGCTTTGCATTTGATTTACTTTTCAAATAGCACTGAAGAATAAATTGTTTGACATATCGGGCTTGGGTACAGAATGAATTTTGATAGTGTTAACCTTCAGAGAACAGTAACTGAAATTCATTCATGTTCATTAAAATCTACACTTCACATAACAGTGTGTCAACTGTCTATATGACTCCCTAGTTGCATATTTTTATTAAAAGGCACAAAGCAGTTTAAATAATCCTTACAATGTAATTATTCCATCATCAACTTTTCATCTTGTTTCATGGATTTCTTGGTATTTATATTATAAAATCAAACAGAACACACATGTATGTACCCACACCCTATCACCAGAAAACAGTTACTTACAGCTCCTTCTTGATCAACATCAGCTCCCATCTGCAGCAAGTATTTCACACACTCTAAATGACCTTTCCTTGCTGCCCAAACCAGTGGAGTGGTTCCATACTGAAAAAACATTTAGAACATTTTATCATATTGCTCTCTGTATTTAGTATCCCCCCTACAATCTAGTATTCATACTATGCTTTATTGCAGGGGTCCTCAAACTACGGCCCGTGGGCTGGATATGGCCCCCCAGGGTCCTCAATCCAGCCCCTGGTATTTACAGACACCCCCCCGCCGGGGGGTTGGGGGGGGGGAAAACCAAGCCTGTCACTTCATCCGCGCGCCAGCCCCCTGGTTAAAAAGTTTGAGGACCCCTGCTTTATTGCTTTAGTTTTTACAAAGACATAATTCGGTCTGGTGAATTTTCAAGCATTTGAAAAGCCATTTTAACTTCCTCTTTGTAGACAATAGCTGTACGTTATTTTTCTATGCAACCTAGGATAGCAAGGTTTCCAATAGCTTAGAGAACAGAAGTATGCTCCACTGAAGTAAATGTTCACAACCATCTCCAGCATACCACACAGATTCTAATCTTAAGGGTAAAATAAAACCGCAGGTGTTTTCCCCATCAAAAACTCACAGATTTTATTTTTTTAATAAAACTTACTTTTACAAGAAAGATATCAAGCATAAAAGAATTTGAATATTATATAAATATAACTTACTTTGTCAGAGCAGTTCACTTTAGCTCCATGTTGCAGTAAGAGATGTACTACGTCTGAGTGGCCCCGTCCTGCTGCCCAAATAATTGGATAAACACTGTATTGCTTAGAATTGGGGAAGAAAAAAAAAACCAGAAAACCAAATACATGAAATAAAATTACAGTCTTAATTATTTTTCATGAACAGTATGGATCACAATGCTCCCAGAGACAATAAACCCACAAAAGAAGGAACACACAGAAATAAATCTAACTACACATCGGTAACTGTTGCCTAGTATATTGTCTAGATGACACCTAGGAAGATGTCTACTGTTTTGAGGTAATTTTGGTTTGTAATGTCTTAAGGTTTAAAAATTCACATCCTTATCTTAATATAAACATAATGTAAGGGAGAAGCAACAGACAGCTATGCAATATCCTTAAGTACTCAGGACCGCAGACCAGTCATGTCACGCATGCAGAAGCTGCACATGCAAACCAGGTGGAATCAGCAATCAGCAAGGTAAAATGAAAAAAAATAAGCAAATGAACTAAATCTCGAAATCTTAAGGTTTTTAATTCTCTTTCACATGTATCGTACATATTTATGTAATTAGCCCATTTGGTAACTGTTGTGAAACAACTAAAATGAATTGTTGTTTCCAAATTACACGTATTAGTTACTACATTAACTTACACAGATGCAGAAAAATTACAATAGTTATACAAGTAGCATTAGATACACTACTGATCTTTTCTATTATTTCCTCTCCTGCTAATTTGAATCTTATTAGGACTATACACTCACTTGCTTTAATTAAAAAAAATTAATCAAAAAACCAGTGGCTGTCATACAGATTATTAAAGCAATCCCTTTATATAGTTATTAAGGTTATACTGCAAAAACATGCAAAATGTTTAATCAAGATAGTAAGATGAATGTACAATTCCAGATTTTAAACATCTGGGAGAAGGGGGCATTTAAGACTAAAACTTACCATTCCTGTGATGTTTGGATTTGCTCCTTTCTCAAGCAGCAGTTTAGCTACTTCAGTACGGCCTTTATACGATGCCCACATCAGGGCGGTCCACCCTCCCTGGCGAGTACAATTCAAAGAAATGCAAAAAATGAAAAATACTCTTTAGAATCCTAATTACAAACTTTTCTTTCATATTGTATTTGTCCTAAATCCAAAACACTGTAAAGATTGATTACACAACCTTGTAATCCTACTTATGTAGGGTAAATAACAGAACACATATGAAAGTACCAATTTCCTGCTGTGTAGAAAACTTGGGAGTATACCATGTCCTAAATGTTCCTGAATTTGCCGTAAACACTCAGTTCAGACTTCAAGCGCATACAAATCTAGTCACTGGATAAACAAACCAAAAAGGAAAGCACTATCTTCAAACAAAAGTCTAGAACCCAAATCAATTAATATGGAGTGTTTACTTTTGATCTGTGTAACAGACAGCTGGCCTTCGTACAGTAATTATGTAATGATTCATGAAAAAGAAGCAAATTGTGTCCTCTTAAGGGAGTAATAAAAGCAATGAACTTCAAACTGCATTAGCATGTTCATTGAAGTTTGTAAACTAGGAGACAAGAAGTTTCACTACCTAAGGCATCTGACAGATTAGGTAACCAAAACTTAGTCTAAAATAACAGTATGTCTCTGATAATTGTATACACAATTTTTATTTCTTTATAAAACACTTCTGAGGAGGTAAAAAATCCTTCTCAGACTGACACTGCCCTAGAAATCAACCACTGGCCTCGTGGGTGTGCTTAACATTATGCTTATGAAAAAGTTAGGTTAGCAGGACATGGTAAGATGTAAGATGCCTCAGCCTTCAGACAGAATAGAACTTTAATTGAAGGAAGCACTTCAATGCTCCCCTAGTGGTTTTCCATACTCTAACTTAAGCAGAATTAAATTGGTCCTTCCAAGTACCTAATTCCTTCTTCAGTCAATGGAGACAAGACTATACCTCTTCAGAGGCATCTAATCTTCTAATCATGTAAGTAACTTCTGTAAGGCTTCATGTGGAGTGGACTAGAGCACCCACTTTCCCATATGAAAAATTTGGGAAGACGAATGAAAACAAATTCCAGGATATCAAGAACAAGGACTACTATGTGAGCAATCACAATTGTCCAGAGGAAAAGTAATTGCGGACAGGTACCCTCTGTGAAAAGGTAACATTTAGTTTACCAGAATACTGTAAAAAAAGCCATCATCAGAAAAAAACCAACCACAAAACAAACTAACCCTCCCCCCTCAAAAAACTCTCCCCCACAAAACACAGCCAAAAATCCAACTGTTCTTCAGTTTAACCTTTTTCCAAAGCAAATTAAGAGGAAAAAAACAGCCCTAGAAGAAAACAAGCTGCCATTAACAACACTAAAACAACTATTTTACAGCTGTAAAAACAACATTTAAATATATATTCTTTTCCATTTTAACAGCAGAGTACATAATTTAAGAATAAAAGATCTTTGATTTGTTTTACAGAACTGAAAGTCTCCAACTGCCAAAACCGTTGTTCTTACTAAGAACTACTTTATTTTTACACTAGGGCAGCACATACCAAATCCCGATGCTCCAAACTGACATTGTAGTTGAGTAGCTCTGCTACAATAGCTGCATGTCCTTCTTTCGCTGCTGAAATAAGAGCTGTCCAGTTATCCTAGGAAAAGAAAAAAACCCAAACATTTAAAAAGTGATATTCAGTATTTCAGTACAATTACCTTGTTTTTCAACACCCAATAGGAAATCTACAACTCTTTAAAAAAGCTGCTAACAAACAACAACAAAAACACCAACCAAAAAACACAGAAAAGTACTCATACATTACCTGCCAGCTATACACATGAAAATACAGACCACCAACTACTGCAAAATCTCCCCTCCAATTATCTCCTTTCCCACCCAATATCCATCACCCTCCACTCCTCACTTCACTGCAGGTTAACTTCTTAAAAATTTTATGGAGGAAGCAACACCTACAAAAGATTAGAGAATGAGGTCAAGACATTGAGAACTGCTGGGTGGGGATAAGACGGCAACCAAGACTACATAAAAAGGTGGTGGTCTGTCGCCACCCAAGTGGAGCTAATATGCAGCACCCAAGGGGCTAATATGCAGGGGAATTTGGACCACAGCTCTTAGATTTAGGATCACTTCAGGAGATACGTTTCCTCTTGCATTACACTTCCCTTCCATCCACTGCTCAAACCACGTCCAGGTGCAGACTACTGTTTTATGTGCTATTCACACGTAAATACAGCAACAGTTCACGTGGTAACTGTTCTCCCTATAAGAACTGTAGCATTTACAGCAAATATAATAAAATGTCTCAAAAAAGACAGAGACTTTTTTTGTTTGGTTGGTTTTTTTATAAGTGACAGATTTCATACCAGACCTTTTCTGGATGTCTACACTGCTAAAATTAAACCAGGTACAGAAGAAAAAAATACAACCACCCAAGCAACATCCTTTCCCTGTTTGTCACTCTTCATTGGAATATACAGACCTTTCAAAACTTTTTAACACCACCTCTGTCCTATTCATCCTTTCTGGGCATCTTTCACCTAGAGTCAACCTCTTCTGTCAAGGCAGGAAGACAGTTCATAAATTTGAAACCCTTCTCTGTCACTGTTCTGGTTTTCACCTGAAATAACCCTTTAACTGAAATCCTCCCTCAGTACTTATTGGAAAACACCAAGGCCACACAAAAACAAATAAAATAAAATAAATAAAATATCCTGACATACCACAACATCACCGAGATGAGCAAAATCACCCGGACCTCATTTTTGATGCTGAATTTCTCTATTCCACCTGCCTTTTTATGTCAATGACTGCCAATCCTAAGAAATCAGCAGCAGCATTCAGCAGAGACCCTCAGACATTCAAAACATCTTAAATATCCCTATTCTTCATGAGGAATCAAATCAGAGAAACACAGAGCAAAGCAACTTTGGATAAAATGTCTCTTATATGTCACTGTTTTCCACCTTTTTTTCTCCCTCCCCTCAACTCTAACCTAAATTCCTTTTCTTTGCCTGCCTCTTGAAATTTCTTTTTCCTCTGCTGTTAGGTACCATCACATAAAGCACTAATACTTACTGCATCTTCCAAGTTGCAATTAGCTCCCTTCTTGAGAAGCTCCTGGACAATTTCTAAATTGCCTTGCTCAGCAGCCAACATGAGCGGAGTCTGGCCATTCTGAAATCAAAATGATAGGAAAAGTGATGCATTGGGAAACAATGTAAATGACACACACACCAACAATCAAAGGCCATATACTATACACGAATGTTAAGTTGTTTCTACTTTTTAACTGCCAGTGAGAAGAACTGAAAAGGACTGGTTTTCAAACAATGCAGTAAACTTGCAATTAAAATGGAGAATGTGGCATTAAACCCTGTCCCATAAGAGATTAAAAGAACTAAAACCAAAACAACCCCAACATTTCAGCCATTAAAAATGGCTACCAGAAAAAAGTTACATTGCTAAATATCTTTCTTCCTGAATGATTTGCCCACTGAAGACATCTCTAATACACCCCGTACATCTTTACATCTTGAAGTAACTCAGTCACGTTGTTCAGAAATACATAAATCCAACGTAAGAACAACAATGGCCATTAAAACATGTACACTGATTCAGAGTAACAGTAAGATCTCTTGCTGAAGCCTTGCAAAAAAGTCAACCTATATACCATACTTTCATCTGACATTACATCAAACACAGACCAAATTATTCCTGCCCTGTGCAACACAGGTTTTTAACAGACAGCCTCACCTCAGGGAAAAGATAGAAAAGCTGTTTTATTTGCCTTCAAGGACATTTTCAAAGTCAGCTACAATCTGTCACCCTTCCATTAGCCTATTTCTGTGTCAGCAAACTTCTGAGATACAACTGCTCTGCACGACCGCAGTGGGTTTGCATGGCAAGGCTTTGGTAGGGGGTGGGCTACAGAGGTGACTTCTGTGAGAAGCTGCCAGAAGCTTACCTCACGTCCACCAGAGCCAGCGCCAGCCGGCTCCAAGATGGACCCACCACTGGTCAAGGCCAAGTTAACCAGCGATAGTGATAGCACCTCTGTGATAGCATATTAAAAAGGGGGGAGGGGGAAATAAATCTGTGCCAGCAATGAGAAGAGTGAAAGTATGTGAGAGCAACAACTCTGCAGCCCCCCAGGTCAGTGCAGAAGGAGGGGCAGGAGGTGCTCCAGGCACCTGAGTAGAGATACTCTTGCAGCCCATGGTGAAGACCATGGTGAGACAGGCTGTGGAGGTTAGCAGTGGAGCAGATATCCACACTGAAGCAAGTGGATGCCCAAAAGGAGGCTGTAACCTCACAGGAAGCCTATGTGGAAGCAGGTTTGCTGGCAGGACTTGCAGACCCACGCCAGAGAGGAGCCCAGGCTGGAGCAGTCTGTGCCTGAAAGACTTGCACCCCATGGGGGGGACCCATGTTGGAGCAGAGCAGTTGGTGAAGAACTGCAGCCCATGGGAAGGACTCACACTGGAGAAGTTCATGGAGAACCATCTCCCGTGAGAGGGAACCCACGCTGGGGCAGGAGAAGAGTGTGAAGAGGAAGGAGTGCCAGAAACAACATGTGATGAACTGACCATAACCTCCATTCCCTGTTCCCCTGCCCCACTCGGGGGAAGGACGTAAAGAAATCAGGGGAAAATTTGAATCCAAGAAGAAGGGAGGGGTGCAGAGAAGGTATTTTTAATTTATTACCATTCAGATCAGAAAACTAATTTTCCCCAAGTCGAGTCTGTTTTGCCTGTGACAGTAACTGCTAAGTGATCTCTCCCTGTCCTTATCTTATTCCATGAGCCTTTTGTTACATTTTCTCTCCCCTGTCTGGCTGAGGAGGGGAGTGATAGAGCAGCTTTGGTGGGCACCTGGCATCCAGCCAGGGTCAACCCACCACAATGATGAAAAGTAAAACTTAGTAAATTTGACAGTAGATTTGTGAGTTTCAACAAGCTTAATAAACAAAAAGAATTTGTCCTGCCCTCTCTTCTGTCTTTTCTCTGTACCATATAGAAAACTCAAATTATCTAGTCTCTAAATAATACAAAAGCTACATCTTAGGAGTTATATACCAGCAACTTCCCTGAAGAAAATAAAAATCAATGCAGAATCAAAACACAGTAACATCACTAATCTTTGTTAGTAAAACAGTTAACAGTAAGATTAATAAAGATATTTGAGGAGTTCTTTCTGCTCTTTATATATTTTGAACAAAATAATTAAAAAAAAATTAAATCACAGAAATGCACTGATTCTTTCAAAAAAGCTTTCCAGCCTATGAGCTACTCCCTAACCAGACTTCACAGAATCTTCCCCACGACATTATGGATGACAAACAGTATTACTTGTGACAAGATATAACTTAATATGTAACAGTGTAATTTTTTTACAGGAAGAAATTATGCTCTCGTATAAGTTTATATTGTTATAACCATACACTGTATACATTCAAAATGGTATCCCTGCATAGTTCCTAAGGTATATTTTGTATCAACAAGCAGCTGTATTTAGGTCTGGACACAAAAAAAAACCTAAAATGCTCAAAAAATCAAGAGGAAGGAAAATACTATTTTCTAGAAGATAATAGCTCTACAGAGGAGAGAACAGTCATAACTTTTGCTCCTTAAGAAGAGTTCTTTATTTGCAAATTAATACTTTGGGAATACAGATGCCAAGTGATTTGGGAAATCACGCCTGACCAATCTGACTGCCTTCTGTGATAGCATCATTGGCTCGGTGGATGAAGAGCTGAGATACTGCTGAGCCCACCTCTAACAAGGATTTAGGCACTGTCTCCCAGAACATCCACAAGACAAACTACTGAAGAACGGACTAGATAAATGGACAGTGAGGTGGACTGAAACTGGTTCAGCTGTTGGGCTCAGAGGGTTGTGATCAGCAGCACAACATCCAGCTGGAGGCCAGTCACTAGTGCAGTACCACAGGGGTCAATACTGTGGCCCTTCATTAATGACCCGGGCAACGGGACAGAGCGCATCCTCAGCACATTTGCAGCCAGTACAAGGCTGGGAGGAGTGCCTGATGCACCAGGTGCTTGTGCTGCCATCCAGAGGGACCTTGACAGGCTGGAGAAACGGGCAGACAGGAGCCTCACTGTACTGAATGTAAGTGTCCAGGCTTTGGAGCTGGGGGAGCTGCACAGAGCCTCTGTGAAAAGACGCTGGGCCTGCCCTGTGCTGGACGCAGCAAATTCCACTCAGGACACAGGACTAGGTAACCTCCAGAGGTCCCTTCCAAACAGTGCTCAGCAATACACAATAAAATCCCTATTTTAGCATGAGCATTCTTCTTATCTCCTTCTGAACAGTTACTATTGTTATCATTGTGATTGTTGTCTTCCACAGGTGGGTAACAGAAACTGAACAAAAGTATCTCTGGTCAAGAGGATGTTGTGGGTAAGGAAATGATCCCCTCCTGTAAGACTGTCATACAGTTGTAGACTAGGCTCTGGTATTCTTAGCCAGATGTAAAACTTTTCTATAGGGGTACTAAAAACATCCTTCCCTTTTTGCTAGGAGATTCTCAAATACAGTTTCAATGTTTTAGCAAATAATGGAGATTTCCACCAACACAGAAACAATCCCTGTGACACCTAGATTAAGTATCAAAAGTTGCCCAGGAGTCTAGACACTCCACAACAACTACATGCTTATATTTCTCACAAGTACTGTATATCTGTACATCACAGCCAAGTGTAAATATTGGAATATCCAAATTATAAAGAGGCACACCTGTATCTCTTTAGGGAAACCATTCAGCAGTGTTACCTTACAGATTAGCTCTCTCTTGCAGTCCATGAGAGAATGGAAGATTCAGGATTGAAGATGCATAAAGTACTTCAGTATCAAAAGCAGAGAAGCAGAAAAAAAGACACATCAAAGGAAACTGAAGGCTGTTAGGATCAAAGTGTATCAGACAAGGCAAGCATCTATCATTAGCTGTTAAGTAATCTATGTATCTGGTGTCAGACAAGAATGCACACAGGGAAAAGGATGTGCAGGGAGAAGGCAGAGAGACTGAGACTTGTTCCACTTAACTGCAACTGCTGGTGTAAATCCAAAAAAACCCATCCATACACAAACTGACTAGAACATCCCAATGTTTCTAGCAACTGATCACAGCCAAGATATAAAGGGTTGGTAACAATGTGGGTGATCCTACCATTGGACAAGTCACTACAGCCTGGGAGGTCCTGCCACTAGCAAGCCTTGGCTTGTCAGAAGTCTTTTTAGATCTGCTCCACTGACATTCTCATTTTGGTATTTTGTTTTTACACAAGAAGAAAAGACATCTTGGCAGGTCCAGAACTGGAAACAGAATTTGCACTCAATGCCACTGAACTCCAGTGAAGAGCTACCACTTAAAAAAAACTCTTATAATTGATACATTCAAACAGTTGTTGTCCCTGGGTTTAACACTGATGCAAACCATACACGTCTCCAGAAATTACCTTCTCCAATGCAATATATCAGAGGACTGAAAAAATTCGGTATCAGGGAAATGATCTCTGCAAAAAAGGCAGTTACTGAAACCCAGGAGTGCACTTAGTCCCATCAAAAAGAGAAGTAAAATTTAGAAAAGGTGGTGAAGGCGGTGACACTACTGAGATAAAGTCAACACAGACCATCCATCTAATTTTGGCCATGCTGTTGAGAGGAATTACCAGCAGAGGGAACAAGCTACTCCTCAGATACACATGAACCTCACCACCTGGCATGCAGTAAACACTCTGAAACAAAAATTCTCCCATCTCAATTACCTCAGCATATGCACATGCACAGCATGAAATAAATGTGTCGACAATGAGAGAAAACTGTCTTAATTGAAGCCAGAACTGATAACTACAGTAAGGCTAAATTCTGTACATTGGTTTCACATTTGCATGATGCTTTTTGGTTTTGAGTGGTATATGCCATTCGACTTCTTTCCAAAAATATTCCTGCCATCTTATGCAAATTTAAAAAAACAACGCAGCAGAACAAAACATGCATTTTCGAAGACTTAAAAAAAAATAAAAAAAATCAGAAAGCCGCTCTTCCATGCACTGTAAGGTACGTATAAAAACTGCCTAGACTGTTAGACTCAGTGGGTAATTGCCAACTGTTCACAATAACGGATGCTCATCTGGGAGGGTTTGATTTGGGGCTAACACTGTAGCATCTTCATCAACACAAACCATGAAACAGAAAGCGCTCTAATCAAGTTTACAGACTGCCCCAAGCTATGGAGAGCAGCTGATATGCCTGCCGTTCAGAGAAAAGGCCTGACAACCCCTCTGCAATTCAACAAAGGCAAATGCAGAGAGACTGGAACAGACTGACCACAGGCAACAGTACTGGCTAGGGACGCCTGCCTGGGGAGCCACACTGCAGAAACAGGCATGGGGTCCCAATGGACAAGAGGGCCACAAGTCAGCAGTGTGCCCCTGCAGCAACAAAGGCAACTCAAATACTGGGGTGCATTAACAAGACCACTGCTAGCCCTCTACTCAACACTGGTGAGGCTGAATCCAGAACACAATGCCCCATTTTGGGCTCCCAACAACAGAGAGATTGACAAACTGCAGAGTCCAGCAATGGGGTCACTCAGATGGTTATGAGACTGGAACACAAGACATGCAAGCAGAAACTAAGAGCTGGATTTGTTCAGTCTGGAAAACGGAAGAGTAAGGGGGCATTAACATCAGTCTTACCCAACTTAGACAGAAGGGGAATCTTTGGAGACAAAGGCAGATTCTTCTCAAGAGACACACAAGACGACAAGAAGCAACAGCCACAAGATGCAGCAAAGGATATTCCAATACAACATAAGGAAAGGAAAATCTTTTTAAACAAAGACTGGTTAAGCACTGGAGAATTGCCCAGAGAGGCTGCAGGTTCTCCAAGCTTTTAGGGACTTTCAAATTTTGCCTGTTAAGTCCCTGAGCAACCTGATATAACAATGAAGTTAGTCCTGCAATTTGGAGGAGACTGAATACAATGACCTCCAGAGGTCCCTCCTATCCTGAATCTTTCTGCAAATCTGATTCTCTGAATATCCTATGTTAAGTTGACAAGGTTCCAGATCTACAACACTATTTAGAAAATCAGAACAAAAATAAAATTTTATGATACAAGTTGCACATCCAGATGAAAGAAAAGTCCAAATGCTTACAAATCAGAAAAACTACACAGAAGATGAAAAAAATTAATCAAATCATCTAAACTTATTTGTAAAATACACAGAAGACTTAATAGTACATAAAGATAACCTGAATTTTAAACATTGTGCAAAACAATGTAAACAGTCACTAGCAACAGACATTTGCATGAATCAAACCTCCCAAGAAACTCTCAGGAATCTTTAGCGCAGCATACTGAAACCACAGCACCGCAGCACATTTGCTTAAATTGGTGGTGGCAATATGCTCAAATCAGACACTAACAATTATTGCACTATCACAGGATTCTGAATAATCCACATTTAAACTCTCTACTGTGTATCAAGACTTCCCGCATAATCCCAGTAAAGTCATTTAATCCTCCTGGTTACATCTAGACTTAACTTTTTGGATACAGGTCTTTTCATCCAGATGAGCATCTGCTCAAAGTAAATTACAAAGATGCTTCTATTTGGATCATATAACAAACTTTCTCTTGCCTGGAAACCAGGATGTGGTGGAGGAGTTGTTACTATCCCGGGTTTCACCCCAAAGTGGACGGGGCAAGAACGCACATGCAGCTGGATCTGTGAACTAAGGAACAATTCCTAGTTGTGGAAATACAGGTATAATCTTCATTCACAACGTAAGGATGGAGCTGCATTTTCCAGCTCAGAAGAACACTCAGAAAACAAATGCAATGAAAGATGTTGAGATGTTGAAAGAGACTGAACACTCTGTGCAAAGGTAAGCAATCATTTGAAAATAAAACTGAAATTTTGTACGTTAAATAACCAGTGTGATCTCACTAATTACTCATTCTGCAACTAATAACTAATAAGCTGCAATATGAAACTGAACTTTCAAAAAATCATCTTACCTCATTCCTCTCATCTACATCCCTGCATTTCTCAAGAAGTGCTTTCAGAGCAGGAACATTTCCTTCTTCTACGTAGGTCAACAGACTCTGACTCATTAGACTTGCCATCTTCGCACAGTATTTAAAATGCTTCTGTAACAAAGCTTACCTCTATTTCAGGAAAGGAAAAAAAAAAAAAAGCAAATGTAAGTAAAGGCTAAGAGAGTTACCTTTGACATTAGAAACCATGAATTGAACATGCCAATAAGTTATTGGTTGGCTAGAAATAGCCATCATTCTCCTCATCAAAACGCTGTAGAGACAATTGCAGTGAAACACACTATATTTCAATGAAAACTCAATTGCTTACTCTTTTGAGTTCTTGGAAAATTACAGAATTTATTGTAATTCTTAGGTATTGTCTACATATGTAATTTGAATGGAATGCATAATAGTCTTCATTTGCATATTTTTTCTACATATATAACATTATAGGAATACTGTAAATGTTACATACTTTACATGTGCTTAGTTATTTACAATATAACCCTTGTCTTCTATGTACATAAGCAGAATATTGACACTATTCAGCACTATGAAATACAGCAATAATATCTAAATTGCAGCCATATGGAAGTCTGAGAAACACCATTTATTAAATCAGTTATCACCAATTTTATCCAGAAATGCTTGCATGTGGCACATTGTTAACTTGCTAGTCAAACTTAACATAGCTTCTGTCGACTGATTACATGTTTTTAACCTCCAGTATCCAAGACAGGAAAGCTTTTTCTTGCTGAATGCAGACAATTAAGAACCATTAAAGACTTCCTAAAAAGCTGTTGGCTAGTAAGCTCAGAGAACCAGCAGTATTACTGTGCCAAATTTATATGCATACAGCTCCAGAAGCTAAATTATTCACTGCACCTAAATTAAGTTTCACTGGATGCAGAGCAAGTATTAGGCTAAATTTAAGACTCCACCCTTCCCACTACCACCTTTCTCCTCACCAGTAGATGACATGAGTTACGGTCTCTCTGGCTTTTTTGTGTGTGTTATAGCAATGTAACAGCAGAGGAAAAACTCCAGTTTAGTGCTAGCTAAAGCCTACTGGTTAGGCTATTCTCTACCAGGCAGAAGCCAAAGACCAATCACTTTCCCAGGCAAATGTTCTAACTTTTATTCTCACAGAAAAGCAGCCAGTGACTTTTTCTGCACTCCCAACCGAAATGGACCTTTAGGAAAAAAGAAATGAAAGGAAGCCAGCAGGAACTTCACAATGTTTAGCATGGAGAAGTTAGCTTAGATTTAGCTGTTTGAATGGAACAATCTACTTCAGCTTTAGACTGCTTACATAGACCATAACAGTATTGCACCAACCTTTCTCCTTTAGCAAGTAAACACAGACAAACACGCTGCTGTCAGGATGTTAGACACAACCTGAGCCCACTTGCAGCACCACAGCCATCAGATGACTCGCATATGGAAATGCCTTGCACACAAAAATGCCAAAGAAGCCAACACACCCAGTTCAGTTGACAGCAGCTCTGGGTACATGTAGAAGAACTTTAGGAACACACGAATGCTTAACGACAAAGTAAACCATACATTTTAGGCATGCAAACAGAAAAGCATGAGAGGAAGAAGAGAGGAAAAGGTTGGACTGTGACTCCCACTGTTAAATTTGGGCTTAAAATCCAGGTTGCAGCTTAAAGGATAAATTCCAAATAGGATTTAGGCACCTGGACTCTCCATGCTCTGAATGCCCACATACCAAGCAAAAATTCACAAAGCTAATCATATCATTCAGACATTATTTAAAACTCAAACCTAGAATCAGTTCAAAAAATATCTAGATTTGACATACAAAGGCCAGCAAGTTTTACTGGGCACTGCACAAACAGCCAGTCTCTACCACAAGGAAGTTATAAATAAACTAAGAATACACAAAGTCTGTAATGTTTACTGCATAGTTAAAAGTACTGTCATGCAAAGGGGGGTGAACAACAGTGGTGTCACATAACTGTCTTTTTTTTTTCAGTAGAATGAAGAGCTAATTGAGAGGTTGCAAACTTTAAAAATCCTAAACTATGCCAAAAATGAAAGGTTGAAAAGGAACAGTGACTGTAGTGACTCAGTGCCCACACACAGGCTCCTACTGCTATTTCAGATACAAAACCACCAGAAAAGTCAGCATCTTGCCTGGCATTCAGCTGCCAGTCCAGAACAGTCCACCTCCTTTATGGCCTGCACCAGTATCTTACAGCCCTATGCAGATGTTTCTGATATTCTCCAGCACCTAGAACGTTGTTTAGATATTCACATGCAGGCATGTGAATTCCTCCCATACATTTTTACATATTTTGACAGAAATTCATGAAATATGACTTGCCACTAGCTCCACTGCTACCACATTTTCTGATTTCCCTGTGCAGCATCCCACCTTCTCTCCTGTAGCTGTACCTTAAACCCCCATGCTATGTTC
Organism: Falco naumanni; assembly: GCF_017639655.2. Classification (NCBI taxonomy): domain Eukaryota; kingdom Metazoa; phylum Chordata; class Aves; order Falconiformes; family Falconidae; genus Falco; species Falco naumanni. The sequence goes on from NC_054059.1 coordinate 27,759,145, forward strand.
CATACCAAATACTAAACTGAAAAGATTTAATATCACCAGTAAAACATGACAATGTTTCACCAAGTGATTTACGCTATGCAGTTGCTATCAAAATTTCACCAATTAATTCTGAGCTAGTGAGAAAAAGTATTTGGCCTTGCTTCCTCCTCAAAGATTTTCCCCTTGATTTTCCCTACTGTGATATTTCAAAAGGGCAGACGCAGCCCCGCTGCACTACAGATCTGTATCCTGCTTCACAAATCATTACTTGAACTCCCAGTTATCACGACAGCACAGCTTCTACCTTTATATAGATCTGAATCCTTATAGAGGCAACTCAAACCTTTGCCTAACAGCGAAATAGCTGATGCCAATGACACATCCAGAGCTGCACTAACTCCATGTTAATATTACTTTTAAAAATGATAAAAGTTTTGTAGGGCTGAAGCACCTCCAAGCATATTAATATTCTTTGTCCCCTATGCTTCACTGTCACATATCCCCTTCTTAGAATTGATATTTTATGTCTATTTTATAAAAAAAAGAACAAAATTGGATATTATGAATTTCATATCCTCGTGCTTCCATTTGCCATTGTTCAGGTGAGCTTCTCGGAGCATCCAAAAGATTAGTATCATTGGAGGGCTTTAGGAAAGCACTGTTTATAGAGTCAGCAACAGAAATTTCCATTTAAAATGCAACCTGAATTCATGAGGTTAATCTATGTGTTAGTATTGTTCTCATCCTTTAATAAACCCAGCAAAATAAAGAAAGAAAAAAAGAAAAAAAGACAAAAAAAAACCCACCACCGTACCAACAAAATATATGTAAACAAGGTTGGTGGTATGATTTTTGGAAGCATTCCCCCAAGAACAATAAACATACCCGAAAATAGGCTGAAGTTCATTCATGATGTTTTCATTCATGACACCAAGCCAATATAAATTAGAGCACAGACAGAGTCCGCCTTTTTAGTAAGTAAGATTTATGTTATGAAAATTAAGCACCCAAAGTCCGTATGAGTGCTGGACACTAAAATTTCTTCCAATACTTAAGACTTCTTTTAAATTATCATAAATGCTTTGAACTGAGACTGAGGCGCAGTCTCTATCTAGGTAAGTAACTCTGTTCTGGCCCCTCCAATGGAAAAAGCTCCTGAAATACATATTCATACCCTTCTCAGAACAAAAAACCCTAGAACAAAAACACCTCAGTAGCATATCCTTTACCAAAATAAAGGATGAGAACTTAATCCCTGCCAAATTTCATTAAGTCTAGTGGAAAATCAAGAGCCCATCTGGAAACTGATACCCTTACCTGTAAGGATTAATGTTGGGGTGTTTTTTTCCTCCCACCAAAGTGAGCTGATTCCCAGCCCATGAACCACCTCTTTATTCACAATCCAAACTTCCAAGCTTGAAAAAAATCTCACAATGCCCCCAGGCACCAAATCCTGGTATTTTACAAGACTAACAATACGCCAAGAACTATGAAAAGATATTCTAAGAGCACAAATGCTCAGGTGAAGGTAATGTTTGCACAAGGATTAACCTGTTTTTGTAAGGCACTCACATCCTCAGCTGAAGCAGACGTTATCACTGTTTTGGAAGGACTGCAAAAATTTGCTGATTTACAAGAATTTAGTTTCTCTCAGCTACTCCAATACTGACAACAGAGGTTCTGATAACTCAAATCTGCAGATACTTAATGTACTCTCAGAATCTTGTATCAGCTTCTAACTACGTGAAAAAATTATTATTACGCTAAATTTTCCAAATATCACCATCTTTTTCATAGCTCTCACCCATAATTTTTTTACTGTGTGAGCTGTGCTTACTGATGAATATCAAAACCAGTCAACAAACACTAGCCTTATTGAGAAGACTTTCTTTTCTTGTTTTGTTTTTAATAAAGATTGTAGTGACTTACATAAAATTCATACTTTTCATCATACAATGCAGAAATTGTCACCTTCTTTTTAACATGTCTCCTTCTATTTCCAGACACAAAAGCTACCTTCCCAACATGCAGTACTGTGGCAGATCTTTCAGTTAACTGTAAAAGAAAGTAATTACAGTGCCACTGAAATCTGGGCATGTACAAATCAGATACCGAAACATGCAGTATGTCACTCTTAAGAACTGGAAACGCCACATTTCCAAAATAGAATTTAAAGAAGTATGGAATACAGAAGAAATGTAGATATAAAATTTATTATAAAAGACTAACAGAAATAAATTTCATATTCTCAAACATTTTTATACTTCATGATGGCATAAAGAACTCAAAAACATGTTGGAACATCACCTTTACTCACGCTGCAGAGAATGTTGCTAATACAAACATTACCTATCCTTGATGACACCTTATCGTAAACACTTGCTAATGGACATACTTCATAAGCATTAAGAGATCACAAGTCAGGCATTATGTGAAGTAGTAAATATTTTTTAACTATTCTTTCTATAGGGACTGAGTCAACCAGGATTCTGTTTAAAGAACAAATTTTCGAAACAGTTGAAGTGAGTCTCTAAAATACTAATTTCTGGTATTCACTGGCAGAAAGAAATAACATCTATATGTTATATTTATGTTATATAAATAAAATCTAAGTTTCCATAAATAGTCTATACCCACAGCTCTCCTCCAGTCCCTGAAGCTCCAGTATGATTAATGACCTTATGCCAGTTTTCGTCTTTTCCTTATTTATCTGGAAACATTTATTCTTCTTCTCTTAGCCACACTCCTGTTATCCAGATGAGAAACATTTTAATACATTACCCTATTTGTTTGTTACTTCACATTAAAGAACAAACAGCATAATTAGAAAATATTAAAAGACACAAAAAGGTAACTAAAGATACACATGCAGACTTTGTTATTTTGAAACCCTTAACCAACAGAACTAAAAAAAGTTTGCGCAAAAGGAGGTCCCTATGGTTGTAACTGTTATCACAGTACACAGTAAGAAATACAGGAAACTGGAGATACATAAGTAATTCTTTTCCACCTTAGGCACTCTAGGCAACAATTGTTTCAAAATATTGTAGTGAGAGGGCTTTTTTAAAATGTTTTTTAAAACAAAACAACCAAGACTGGGGATTACATCCGAAAGACTGGAAAAATGCAAATATGTATTTAAACAAGGAGTCACCATTATCATCTGACAGCAACTATCAGATACGTCCATGTTCTATCCTAGTTAAAAAGACGAGTTAAAAGAAGGGGGTTGTGAATTATCTGACCACAGGATTTAAACCTTATCAGAGAAACTAATGTACCTTTAAAATGGAATTTAAATATGGTCAATGAGCAATATGGTATTGCTAAGAATATCTGAATTCTAAGACAAAATTCAATTCCTGTACACAGGAATACAAAAAGCTCAGTTTAACAAAACACTATTTCAGCTTTTAAATACTTCAAATAAAAGAAAGTAAATAGAAACAGATGCCAATATTAAGTTTTCCAAGAAATTATACCAACCAATATAAACCAATTCTGTTAAAACCTGTATAAAACACACACAAGCATTGCAAGAAAGTCTACAACATCATCTTACGCAATACTGTAAAGCCAATGTGTTTCTGTGATCATAAAATCAAGGGTTTGTTAGTCACAGACACAAACCCTTTGAAAGAAAACCTAACTTTTAGAGTATTTCACCTAAGAAAAAAGTCAGTTGTGTAGTGGAGATCTTTGTTAATAAGATTTTTAAATTTTTAAGGTCACATTTTATAAGATGTAGTTGCATAGGATTTCAAGTAGATGTGAGTTTCTTATCAACCAAGTTACTCTGAATAACCACCACTGCAGAACAGAGAATAAATGCCTATCCAGCAGACAAACACACATATTCCCTTACACATCATAACCTGATTAAAACTCCCTCGTTTTTAGCTTTCCACTTCTTTACTATTTGATGGGGGGGTGCGATGGGTTGTGAGCTAACCCCATAATTCAAACACTTTTCCAGAATTATTGTATTATTTCTCCTGTCAGAAGTTACAGATAGGAAATCTCATTTCCCAACCAATTTTTAAGCATACGTGAGAAGTAGCAAAGCCCTATTCCGAAGACGTTTTGCTACTCAAGTTCTTCAGCGGTGCCCAGTGACAGCAGCAGAGGCAAGGGGCTCCTGAATGGCAGGAGGAGCTGTCTGGGCATCAGGGGACACTTTGTCAGGGTGAGGGTGACCCAGCACCGGCACAGGTTGCCCACAGGGAGGCTGTGGCGGCTCTCTCCCTGGAGACACACAGAAGCTGGCTGGACGCGGCCCTGCCACAGCAGGGGGTAGGACAGGTGACCTGCGGGGGTCCCTCGCAGCCTCAATCGTTCCGTGATTCGTCACCTCGGAAATCAAGTGCCAAACTTCGCTAACGGGTCGGGCTCGTACCCGTCTTTCCAAGTTAACAAAGGGAGAAAAAAACGGCGCACGAGGCGGCGCTGACAGCGGCACCGGGCCGTGCCCGCGGCACTCCACGGGCCGTTTCACCGCCGGGAAGCCGCCCCCGCCCGCCGGTCGCACACGGCGCTGCCGCCGCCCCGGGGCCGGCCAGGGTGGAGCGGCCCGGGCACCGTCGCTCCCGCCCCTCGGCCCTCCGGCCCAGCTCGGCCTCGGGCGGGAGGGGGCCGCGCCCACAACCCCACCGCTGCCCCCTCCAGCCCCCGAGCCCCGCCACCGTGAGGGGGCGGCAGCGGCGGGGGACGGGCGGCAGCGGCGGGGGACCCGCGGCCGCCCTTTGTTTGGCAGCCGGGAGCGCCCCCTCCCCCGTGCCCTTCCCCCGTCCTTCCGCGCCCGGCCCGCGCCGCCCCGTTCTCCGCCTTCCTGTGGCCACTCACCCCGCGGTCGGACGGACTCGGCCCCTGCGGGCGGCTCCCCGGGCCCAGCCGGAGGCTGACAAGGTGGCGGCGGCCCCGAGCGCTCCTCACGTTCCCCCGGCGGCAGCGGCCATCTTACCTCCCTCCGCCCGCTCCGCGCCGGTCACGTGGGCTGGGGGGCGGCCCCGCCCAGCGCCGTGGGGGAGGGCGGCCATCGCCCGGACCCGCTCAGCGCCCAGCCCGGGGGCGGCCGGCCGGGGGGCGCCGCGCAGGCACCGAGGGCCTCGCGTTGGACAGCCCCGCGGGGCCGGCGCGCTAGTAACCGCATAGAAGCCGCTAATAACGGGGACCCAAACAAAAAACCCTGCCCGGGAGCCCTGGCGGCAGCGAGTCATCCGCGCCGCGGCGGGAAGGGCGGGAGCGGGCGGTGCCTGAGGGGGCTGCGCGGAGCGGGGCACCCCTCCCCGCAGCGGCGGCAGCGCTCCGCAGAGCACCTGGCAGTGACCCGCAGGCTGCTTTCTGAAAGAAAACGGGGGAAAAATAACGTTTTGTTAACGGCTGCCGCCTGACAGATGGGCCAACGAAAGCTGGTTTTCAAACCGAAGGTGAGGACGGCTGTGGTGAAGGTGGGGAAGGGGAAAAAAAAAAGATACAAATAAAAGAAACAAATCTCACCTCACCCCAAACTTTGAGATCCACCAGCTTCTCCCAGACCTCTCCCGCAGGCCAGCTGCCCGGGCAGCTTCCCGGCTAGTTTCAATATTCACCTCATGGCCTGGGCTGGGCTGTGTGTGGCCAGAGCATCACAGTGCCAATTCCAACATGTTTTGCAGTTCTTCAGTCTGTACTTTCTGTGATAAAAATGCATCCAGTGACTGCTAAAGGTCACTTCCATCTTCAGCACAGTCCAAACCCATGACAATAGACATGTCTTTAATTCATTTGGATAACGGGATGACAGATAATGCTCTCTAATGACTGCAGCAATAAAGTCTCCACAAGAGATCACTGAACCTAGCTTAAACCCAGGATGGCAAGAAACCAGCAAGGGGAAAGGAGCATAGCCCCCATCTGCCTGCTTATTTCAACCATTACCGATTCCCAAGGGTCAAAGCGTTGATTTAAAATCTTTACAAAACTGAGATCTTCCATCTCTCTAGAGGGCCGTGACTGTGAGCCTCTGAAAAAAACATCTGACAGTGCTTCCTGTATATTCCCAAATACTTAAAACCAGAAAGCACACTGCAAATGCTTTTGCCCACTTTAAACCTGATTTCTCCTAAGAAATTCTTCACACCCAGATAGACTAAAGACAGAAGTCATTAATACAAAGCAAAAGAGCAAGCTATGAAAACCAAAAGCTAAATCCACTTAGATCTTGCACTGAAACACAGATTCAGCTGAAAAACTGGGACAAATGAAGGAGATAAAGCACATTCTTCTTATTTACATAATAGAAGTCCAATGTGAACAGATGGAGGATGAATGAATCCTCAGGCTGAGAAGTGCTCACTCTGTACCACCTGAATGTATGCATAAAGGCCAATGCACAAGGATGAGTGGTCCTAATGTTTCAAGCATTCATGTAATCTTATGTGCATAAAAGAAGTTAGTCTGATAAAAGTGCTTATTTTAGTCTCTTAAGATTTTATGGATTTTCAAACATTTTCAAATATTACTTTTTCAAAGTTTACATTAAAATGCATATTAATCCCTCAATTAATGATCTCATCACCCAAATCCTTATTCCAGTATTACAGCATTTCCACCCATCAGGTGTTAGCTGTGTTCTCACACCACACTATCTCCTTCCCTCCTATGTATGAAGGAATTGTACACACACTAGGCATACAGAGGCAGAGAAGGCAGACTTTTCTGTATGGTTCTTCTCTTTCTTCCCCTTTTGCTACACATCAGTCCAACTCCTGATATTCTTGCACTCTTCTATTTGTACCCTACGCTTACACTAGGAACGCTTTCCTTCCAGTGATTAATTCACATAGACAATGAAATATGGTCCCACTGAAGAGTTAAAACTGGAATCTAATAGCGTTAGGATTTCACACAAAGCAGTCCATTTCCCATCAAATACCTTTTGTTGTTAAGGCATATAAATAAGTTGTCCCCAAAAACTTTTGTCATATCATTAATATTGTTTAAGTGACACTGAGGTCTGAATAGAAATCTTCCAGTGTATAGAAATACTTGATTTTTATGATACTTTTTTAAAAGGTAATAGATTTTGATGTTTGTAAACTGCTGCAGCACAGCATATAATCTGACAAAAAATTTCTTCCAAGCAATTTTCTCTTTCCAGCTATTACATCTCCTATAGGATTTCACAGAATGGTTATGTTTGGAGGAGGCCTTTGAAGGCCCCTTCTTTGCAGCAAGGGCATGTTGATGGCTTATGTTCAGCATGGTGACCACCAGGACCCCAACATCCTTCTTTGCAAAGCTGCTTTCCAGCTGGGTGGCTACCAGCACATGCTGGTGCATGAGATTACCCCTCTCCAGTTGCAGGACTTTTCATTTCCCCTTGTTGAACTTCATGAGGTTCGTGTCAGCCCATTTCTCCAGCCCTCTGGGTAGACTTATGACCTTCTGGTGTATTAACCACACCTCCCAGTTTGGTGTCACCAGCAAACTCGCTGAGTGTTTGCCCAGCCTCATCATCCAGACCATTAGTGAAGATGCTGAAGAGGATTGGATCCAGTATCAACACAAAGTACACTGCTACTTACTGGCCTCCAACTCATTTGTGCCACTGATCACCACCCTCTGGGCCTGGCCATTCAGCCGGTTTCCAATCCACTTTGCTGTCCGCTCATCCAGCCCATACATCAACAGGTTCTCAATGAGGATCTTACAGGTGGCAGTGTCAAAAGCCTTAATGAAGTCCGGGTACACAATACTCACTGCTCTCCCCCCTTGTGTACCAAGACAGTTGTTTCATCACAGAAATGTACTGAGTTGGTCAAGTATAACTTCTTCATGGTGAATCCATGCTGACTCTTTCCAATCACCTTCTTGTTCTTCAAGTGCCTGGAACCTGTTTCCAGGATTAGCTGATATTCAGTACTGCAAAAATCATGGATAAAGCTCAGCAACACTCACAAAAAAACCCCCACCAAACCAAAAACCCAAAATAAAAACACCACAACAAAACATCTAACCCAAAAAAAATAATTAAATGCATTTTCCAAGTAATTCTTAATCTTTTTGTTTAGCCTCCCTCATAATACATATACAATTTTTCATCTTCTGATTTTTAAACTGAAAATTTTAGCAGACAGATTAAATAAACTTGCCTCAGGCACAAAACAGCCCCACTATTTCAGATTTCAATATCTACCCAATATAAATAAAAAATATTGCTGTGCTTTCATTTATTAATAAGCTTATTATTCTAATTACTATAATACTTAAAACTGTTTTCTTTCCTTCCTCCCATTTCTTCAACTTAAATTGATCAAAATCATGACCATGTAACAAGCATATTTTTGCCATCTGACAAAAGCATTAATATGAGAAGAGGCTGTTAATGGAGTCTAGTACATGGACAGCCATGTTAATCATTGTGTAACAACCCAGCCTGTAAAGTAGGCAATGGAGGGCAAACCAGGAGGATTTGACACAAAGACCACCGTATTTCAAACAAAAGGAAAGCTGGCATGGAATTCTCCCCCCGTTAAATAAGTTGTTATTTTTCAATCAGGTAATTTAGGTACCCCATCAGGAAATCACTGGGAAAGACATTGCTTTACACACTTAATACAAAACAAAACACACTAATACAGCAGTGTTTTGTTTTATAGCTCATGTTTGATTTGTATGTAAATGTTTTTCTTATGACAGCAGAATAACTAGAATAAAAGTGTAAAGAGTCCTCTTACTGTCATAATTTATTTAGTTTGGAAAGATAACGAGTAACCTGCAGAGAAATAACTCTTTTGCTACTATATATAACCATCCTAGAAGATCTGTAAGATGTACTGGCAAATCTGGCTGAACATATAAGTCTCCAACTCTGATCCAGTAAGTAGGCTGAAGACATTTCCCTAGAACTACTTCTGTATTCTGTGCTGAAACATCCTGCATGTTATCAGGAGGTTACTCAGATGGAATTAAGTTAATTATAGGCACAGGAAAATATCTGCTGGTTCTGGGATGTTCTTAATCAGGATTCTTTCTGTTCAGTACCTTAAAAGAGCAGTTAAAAATTTCCGTCATAAGAATAATCAGATTCTCCACCAAGTCTTAGCATCCTGAAGTAGCAGCAGAAATCTGTGTTTTACCTTAATCTGTTCAAATGAGTTTTTCACCAAATGCAGTAATAAAAGCTTAGTTCATGAAGATACTTTTCGTGCTCCTGACCAACTCCATTGTGAATGTGTATTTGAGAAGGCAATTTCCATGGCAGTTTCTAACTTCTGATTGAAATGACAAATATCACAAGAACTTCCAAAATTATATCTGTAGTCCTTTCTGTTGAAATGGCATGTATTTTTATCTCACAATACAGCTTTCTAAAAAATAATTCTAAATGCACAAGGCTTACAAATCATTACTTATAGCAGGGCCTTTCAAGAGACCAACATACACATTCCAGTCCACTAAGGTGGGACTACTTGCAGAAATGAAGATGTCTTCACAAGGTTTGTACTGAAGCAGAATTAACACCAGATCAAAAGAAGAAAAAATTATTCAGTGTAACACAGGAAGTGATGTAAACAGCCCTTGTTTAGTAGTGACATGTCATATCCCTTCTCTTTAACAAGCTAAACACACATGGTAAAGAGCCTGTAGGTCAAGGACTCTTAACGTACAGTCACCAGCCAACAGGAACTATCATAGTGGAGTCTCAGTAGTCAAGTTTCAAAAAGCAAAAAACAGAACAACAAACAAAAAACCAACCTGCATGTGTATGGTACACATTTAGTCCTGCTTCTTTGGAAGCATCAGTTACAGCAGCATCTTGTTCAAAACATTGATTTTGGTTTGTTAGTTATGAGGTTTCCATTTCTTAAGCTAAAATTCCCTTCAGGAGTGCAAGTGAGGCAGCAATATGCTTTGAGATGGGGAGTTTAAAGTTGTGTAAGTACCCTTCCCAGGTAACAAAAGGCTAGACATGAAGTTCTATTTACCAGCTCTATTGGAAAACAATTATATACATATATTTGTATATAAGCTCTATAAAACAAAAGATATAAAAGCAATTCTGAAGCAGAACACTCCAAAAACCAGTGTAAATGCACACATTGTAATATTTAGTTTTCTCAAAGGAGAAACTGCATTAAAATATTGTTCTTCAGCACTCATTAAAGATAGACACCATAAAGACTTTAGAAAAACAAGTTCACTTTTTTTAAACTACAGTTTAATCAGATTTAAAGACACAAATTAGAAAAAAACATTTATAGGCAAGTTAAAAACACCTTTAAAACATAACAGCATGCTGCTTCTGCAGCACTGCTGAGACAAATTAGAAATAAGTAATTATTAAAATATCACAAACACAGTGTAACTAACAGTGGTATTTTAATTTTACCATACACCAACACTTAGTTTATGGATCTGTTGAAAAATAACACTTTTTAAAAAATATATATTTTGGAATAATAAAAATGAAATTCACTGACAATGCATTATAATCTGAACCCGGAAAGGCAAATTTAGGAATACTGTAGCTATCCACTTTTAGGGGTGCTTTCTCGCCTTAACGTATGGGTAGTTGGAGGTGTAACTACTGCATTGAGGTAAAACTACTCCCTTGAATGTGTAACCAAGGCAGGAAAGAACAAAGTTCCATATTTTAAATTCTTAAATTGAGTAACTTATTACAACATCTTTGAATAATGCTATATCAGCCATCTTAAACTATTATTCAATAAATTTTGAATGTTCTCTTCTCTCTGATCTAGAACACATCTGAGGTCTGGGATTTAAGAGTAACTACCTAATTACTAACGTATCATTTTGACACCTTTGTCACAGTAAGACACATCAGAAGATTCTTCATAGAAATAGTCAACACCACTGGACAAAAGAAGGTACAAAGAAAAGATGTAAAGAGAACTGATAAACACATAGAAAGGCAAAGTATGCATAGGCAAATACTCCTTAACTTATCGTGACAAAAGATTGTTGCACCTTTAACATGTAGTGTTGCACTATGCTGATTACCGGTCTCTAGGCACCCTGTTTCTCTATTTTTTGTTTCAGATAACATCCTCACAGCCTGGAAGCCTCATCTGACTAGAGCATGGACCACACCTATCTGTTCATATGACATATTGTAGTGAAACCTAAATGAAAATCCAGCTTGGGGTATTTCTCCCTCAGAGAACAAAAGGAAGGGAAGAGATTGTGCAGAGATCTCTCTTTTGCCAAGAGGTTTGTTTGGAATAAGGTGCTAGACTGAGTCACTATCAATACAAAGTTTCCTCCAAAAGTGACCCTAACTAGATTCAATCATGTACCTGAAGTAAAATTTTGTATTTGTAGCCTGCAGCAGAATATCCTGCAAGGGTTGGTTTTGCAACAGAGTAAAAGCCGCCCTTCACTTTCCACTTAAAAGTATAACCAACAGATTCTGTTTTCACTTGAGGCAGCAGGAAGCTTAGCATTCTGAGAATGGAGCCCCAGCAGTCTTCAGCAGACGTAGCATACAACTGGAGGGCTCAACACCAGCCTCACGCCAACATTGATATGGCCTGTTTGAAGTACATTTATGCACACTATATGTAACTACAGTTTGTCAATTCATAATGCTTCCACAATGTTTATATGGATATGCACATGGCTTTTAGAAAACCTAAAACATCTAAAACCAAACCCAGGCCTAAGTCAGTCACTGGACACACAGCTAATGCACAGATGATGAAGTGGCACAATTTGCTTTTGCACATTTGTATACGTAAAGTGAGCAAAATTATGCTTTAAACATGTAACTGGATGAAAATAGATACAGTTTGTGGTTAGGTTTTGTAAAAAACATACAAAAAACTCAGCTCAAAACAAGTTTTTAAGGAATTAATCTTTTTCTTTTCCATTTAGTTTTCACCATAATAAGCAACTGTTGCAATATTCACAGTTCTAACCTTGCAGGGTGACTTCGGGGATGCCTGGATTTCATGGTGTTTGTAAAATGTCTAGGTTAAGAGAGCAAACACATCAAAAATGCAGGTAGATGTAGCACAGAACAGCTGTGGCCTGGGTCACAAGCAAGTAGATCTTCTGTCAAGCTCTGCATGGAGGGTTAAGCTCCCCCAGGAACTCTGTGGCAAAACCTCCCGGCCACTGACAGAACACCTTCTTACCATGGCTTCTTCACAGCCAGCTTTTCCGTCATGACTATGAAGAAGATCAAGACTGTCAGTGCAATCTAGCTTATATCCAGACAGATCTGGTAATCTAATGAGATTAAGCCCAATTCACTACAGTTTCTGCTTCGATACTTATTCAGCATAGCATTTAAATACTTAAATACTTAGAGCCAGTGATTTGGAAATCTGAAAATACTCCCATGTGCTGTGCAGAGTATTACTAGACCTAAATAAATACATAAAGGCTAATCATGTAGTGAAATGCTATGATGGAACAGTACAGAACCAACGTATATGTATTTTTATATGTAGAGTCTACATCATATTAAAATCTTTATTTCCATATCTGTTTTTCCTAACACTGATCGCTTTTCAGCATAAATGGCAATACTTCCAAATTTTCATTGAAAACAAAATACTATCAAATCTGATTTCAGAATTCAATGAGAATTACAAAGTGAAAAGACTTAAGGATAGATGAAATGAAAGCCTAAATTACTGTAACTTGTGCTTTTAAGTTTCTTTATCATTCAAGGCCAACTTACAAAGTTGAGCACGTGAAAGTTAACACATAAGCAATAGTGACACATTTGCAGGTAAACATGAGGACACATTTGACCATGTATTTAAGCAAATTGTCAACAATTTGTTAGCAAAGCTTCTGAGAGAAAAATCCAGACTCTGTTAAAATTACTTTTTATATGAATTTGACAGGAGGTGAGGATCTCATAACATTTCCTCTGCATCAGAGGATATTTTACCACTAACCAAATCAACACCATTAAAAGAGGCACAACCACCTAGCGTGCATCCTGTCATACAAACATAGCATTTATATGAGTATTACTTATTCCCACAGGAGAAACAGAACAAGCTATTTAAGTGTAAAATTTTTATAATAAATAAAATACTATACTGGTAAAACTCATACCACGGGTCAGTGTAGAGCAGGGAAATATACAAAGATCTCTTTGTAAAGTGTTGTCACTGAAGCATGATTTGTTATCAAGAGCATATGGAAATGCATGCCAAAATTTTTGCGTGGTAATGTATTTTAAAATGTCACCTATTACTGAAATCTTGTCGACATGTCAACTTAAGGAATGGTCGTAGAAGAGTAAGTTTCCCCAAATAAGAAGGGCATATCTGTAACTGTAAAGCTAACAAAGCCTTCCCGATTACAACAGTAGTAGGCACCACTGAAAGTATTATTTAAATACATAATATAGATCTCTTTCATTAATACAGAATCATAAAGGTTAAAAAAGGTTAAGCAAGCAAATAGTAACTATCAGGGTGACTACATTTACTAACTAACATTAACTCCTTAAGTGCCTGAACAAATTGTTCACAATAGGCAAATATCCGCAAAGCACCATAAAATTATTAACGATATGTTGTATTTACTTTTCATAGTGTGCTGATCTGCAACATTGAGAACACTTTTACTTTTTGGATATACATTAATTAGTAAGTGAAAGAATACTTAAAACCATGTTTCCTTCATGCCCAAAACAGTTATAGGAATTTACTTTCTACTGTTTTTCTCCACAAGAACAACAGTAAATCACCACCATCCTTTCAAATTCAGTAATATAAAATGATGTGTGCAAAACCTACACATTATCTAAAGCATTGAGGCTGGCTGCTCTTGACTTTCTGACTGAATGGATAAAAAAGATCCAGTGTGATAGCAAGGCAGAAAACTAGTAAAACAGAAGGAAAACAAGAACAAAATCCCAGTTCGACTAAAATCAGAGCGCTGCCTTTAAAACAAAACACCTCTTTCCATAGTCCCTCAGAGAATTCATTTGCATGAAGAGCAGATTTTGGTTCAAAGTAGTTTCATACACAGAAATAACATTTTAAGGGTTAAATTCTAAGACTAAACTTACAAATAAATTCTGTGCAGAACTAATAAATTGTAATATTTTTCTTGTTGCAATTATTTAAGGGGTTCAAATCATGAAGAAAAAAGTAACTGTATTGCACACAGACACCAGTCATGTCCAGTCCTGAAACCCGACTAAAGCATGTCAATATTTTCTTAGCTGTTCTAGCTGCCCCATATACAAAAGTTCTGAACAAAACTGTACCTGTGAATTCACCCACCTTCAAGTACCAGTCTTCACTATCCTAAACCTGCTTATTTTCTGGGAGTGCTTGTAACTGTTTTCATACTTCATAATGAAGAATTTTAGTAAGCCTCTTATCGCACATATGGACACACATGCCAAAACAAGAGTGCCAGAACACTAATGGAAAAAATGGCACATTAGATCTTGTTCTGGCATTCAAAAGTGCTTGTTTGGATAGACTGCACCATCAAGATGAATTTCAGTTGAACAGCAACAAATTCTGAAAGAATCGACCCTAGTCCTACTTACCCACCCAGAAATATGCAATTCTAATTTATTTTATGTAAATATTCCTTTGAAAATAGGAAGTTGAAAAAATCTTTCCTGATTCTGTATCTAATAAGGATAATTAAACATAAAGAAATTAGTGTGCCCTTATAAACAACAGAGAAAAGACACAATGCTGCTTCAAAGAAGCATATGACAACCATGACCCCAGGTAAGGGGAAGTCTACTTGGGTAATCAAAGCACGTATTTGGAACACAGATTATTTTATCTTAAAGATAATACAGCTGCCACTGAAACAACAAACATCCTGCTCACCTAAACAGACTCATCCACTAATTTCACATTTAGTTCCCTCTACCTGTGCAGGTTAATTAGTGCTAACCTACATGCATGGAAAAGGTATGTTATCTTCCTGGAGTTTTAGGCAAGGAGCCAAAGGCCAGACACAGAACCATCACAGCAAGGAAACAACCTGACCTGACTTGGGAGCTGGTTCTCTAGGAAGTAAGCCAGAAGTGCTGTGATTATTTTTGTATGGTAGTATTCTCAAAGCTGAGGCCCATCACTGCACTTCCAGTACCAAGAATTTTCACCCCACTAGTGCCAGATATTTGATGAAAAACCTAAGGTTCAAAATATTACGACCAAATTTTTCTCATTTGTAGGTTATTAATCAACAGGCTGCATTATTTTTCTCAAGTAGTATTTTGTGTCAGTTTTAAAGCTAAAAAAAACCCATGTGGATAAAAAGTTCGTGTTTACTTTAAAATTATATGAAAATACAGAATATAAGCAATTAAAATGTAGCCCTTTAATAGCAGTACTCTAGCAGGAACCGTCGTCACAATAAATGATCTGGAATAGATAAAACCACTGCATTATTCCCTTGACACACTTCCGTAACTCAGTAAGTCAGATACTCTGAAGGATTTCTTTCATTATGTTGCCCACAAATATAATGTGAACTTTGCACGTAAAATTCTCATTAAAAAGGTTTACCTCAAATTCATATACTTCTTTGGATAAAGGGCCATCAATTATCAAGCATATGGAAATCGGTTATGATAGTAATTTCATGTTTGACTACCTATGCACTAGAGCTCAAGGTAGTTTTACTATTTGATACTGAAAGCATCATCAACTAACTAGTGTATGCCTGAAAATTCAAAATACCTTTAAATTACTAAAAATATTTTTTTGTAAAAGTTTTATTCTAAAACAAGTATTTCTGGTATTTAAGCGGAAAATGCACTTTTGTGGAAATCCTGGTGCTTGCATTGTCCTCTGTGTCTTCTGGCTGCCTTTCCTTCTCTAGCTGCAAAGACTACTTGGCAGTGTTTTATTGGTTTTAAGTACTTTCTTTTACTTTAAACCTAGATTAGAGCTTTCAAGCCCTGGAAAAGGTGAACCTTCAGGTGTTTCATGTTTTTTTTAATGCATTCAGAAGGGCTATGTGTAATTTATACTCTTTATCAAAAGAAACCTAACTATAATTTGGCATCAGTAAAGTTTACAGTTCTGTACTGTACTGTAATAGTTTGAGTACTTTAAGAAAACCCTCCAAATACTGAGATGCTTATTGCAATTCCCTTTTACAGATTCAAAAACCTTCTAATCACTTTGCATTTTCTGGTTTTATCTTCTTTATAGCATATAGTATTATATATTTGAAATATGCTTTCCACATAAAAATCAAACTTGAAAACACCCACTTAGAAACAATATTTCAGTAAATAGAGGGTTTAAGGCAAGTCATTCATTTGGAAAACTTCCATTTGTTAATCCTAGATTGACACAATTTTATTCCATCCCATCAGTGCCTTGGGATACACAACGTACATTCAGCAAAGGGCACACATATGACCCTATGGACATACGCTGCAAGTCCTGAGTGCCCATTGAAATAATGGTAATATCTTCATATAAGGCGTGACCCACAGGGACATGGCATGGGAGGGGTTATTTTGTTTTGTTTCCAGTCTTGCTATTGTATGTGATTTTCCTAGGTAAATGCATTCTTTTCTTACTAAACATCTTTGCAAACAAATACAAACCCCTTTAAAAGGTGCTAAAAATGGGTTTCTGAAAACATACAAAATATATTCATCATAGTATTTCCTCAATCACTGTTTTAATGCTTGATATCTGCAGGTTATTTCTTGCTTCTGACTGAAACTATTATTTGTTGTGGAATAATTGTTCTTTTGCAAAAGATTTTCTTCTTCTAGTTTTTTGGACCACACAGGCTGGACGCTTTCATGCGTTTTACTTCCTTTTTGAGTTCTTTTCAATGGAAATACCAACAACACCAGGATGCTAGCAATATGGAGACAGAAATAGCAGGAGCTAAAAAACAAACAAACAAAAAAGTAAGTAAGACTCTGACCACTCTTGCAGGATGCTTAAAGAATAAACTGTCAAAACGTACTTGCATACTTCGCAGGTAAGACAAGATAACATTAATATTTCCTTTAAAAAAAGCAATAAGGGGGAAATCAGAAACGAAGTCTTCCCTCACAGTACTTCAATTTTGTAACAGAGATGTAAAGTGAATAGAAGTCTGCTTTCAAATTTTTTTCCACAAGGTACTTTTGGGAGGTCATTATCTAGTCTTGCTATAGAAGAGTTCAAGTGCATATAGTAATCTCAAAGGTACCCTCTTGGTTTTGGTTGGTTGGGTTTTTTCCCTGCCCAGGGAATACAAGTCTATTATGACAGGAAAATGACAGCATTTTATGGTTTCTCCTACACAACACCGACTATGTTCAAGCCCTAGAAGAGAAATACAGTTTGCTCAGCTAATAAATCAATCTTGTAGTTATCACTAAAATAGTTTCAGAAATCTTATGCCACAGAATATTTCTATTCCGAGGTAAAGATAAGAAAAAGAAAACAGGCAGAAAGTGCTTACCTGTAAAAGGTGAAAGAGGGTTTTACAGAGAGCAGTACAAACGGTACGACTGTGTAACTTATTGCCACTTGAGTTGCCATCCATGTTATAATATCATAACATAGTTTAACAGCAGGAGATTCAACAAAATAGTGTCTGATATTGTTTCTTATCTGAAAAAGATAATAGTAAGCTATCTTAGGAATAAACTTTGAGAGCTATCTTACTGTACGGTGAGTTTGCTGTAGTTCCACAAAATTCACAGGGTGAATTTACATGCCGCAGTTTGGTCAAGTATCTTTGAACTACTCAAAATGCCCATCAACTTCAACAGCAGTCAGTCAAAACTCCCTGCCTTTTAGGATCATGTGCTTCATCCAGCACAGGAATTTTAAGTATTTACGAATTTAAGCAGAATTTAACTAAGTCCCCCACTAAATCCCACGCAGCTTTGGACTGCGAGTCTGAGTGAGGCAGACATTTTATTCTACCAAGCCATATTTTAAATATAGTGTTGGAGTAAATGAAAGCCAGAATGCTTCTGTCGAAACTGCTATATGGTAAGCTATATTCATATGCTTGCTAATAAGGTATATTTTAGGACAAGTAGAATATAAATCAGAATACACAAAGTATCAGTTCTAATGATATATTTCAGGAGTCTTAATAACAACCAGTATCAAGTGGGACTACTATAAAATGACTCTATTTTCTATGCTGTTCTCTTTTGTTTGTGAAATTCTGTTCAAGCAATGGAATACCAAAGGTATTTTAAAAAAAAAGCCAAAACCCACACAGGTTTGGGTTCAGTTTTATTTAATTCTAAAATGGAAAAGACACCCATGGATCTCTGCCCTTCCATTGACTGAACTGTCATTCCTCCTCACACTTATTTGCTGACAAGCCAAGATGGCTCAATTCAGCCTTTGTGTGGCTTGCTATCGAAGTCAATTTCCAGACATCTGCACCGAGGTAGTCCTCTCTAAAAAGCTGCACACCAAGGTACAGTTCAGCTTCCTCAAAATTTAGTTTCTTTAGAAACTTTAGAACTCCTGGTTCTAAAGAACATATCCAAGGCTAATTTCATATCCCGCTAATTTCATCCCTTACATTAAAAGCTTTCTTTACCATTCTTTCTCCTTCTTACCCAAATTCCCCTGTAGATAACACATTCCCACTCAGCCTTTGTTTAGTTAAGCTAACAAGTAATTCTAGCCACACACCCTTCATCCTGCCATCATCCCCTAGTTTTCTCTTATAGTCACCAACAATGACTTGTTCATAAGTTCTGTAAAACTTGGATGAAATTTCACGGAATTTCTTGTAGAGTTATCTAGTATTTTAGGACTCGAAGGACATCTTTTAGGATAAAGCTGTATTTGCTCCTAGTAAACACATGATTATGAGATATGTAAAGATTAAAGAGTAAAACGAGTTGCATACATGTTTAGGCGTGACAGGAGAAGAAAGTGTGGATCAGAGGTACCAAACTTTGCAGTTAAAGGCTAGTAAAGTATAATAATAAATATGAAGTATGTCTAACATATCCTACCAGTTAATATGAACTACGTGTTACTACAGAAACTCAAAATACTTTTATCTAATAGCCTATTGAATGCTACATATAAAATGTGAATACAGCGCAGCTTACTAGCGAAGGCCAGGACGCAGTGCAGTGAGCACTCCGATTTACTGGACTCACCTTACTACGGGAACACAACAACTTTTACCTGTGAACTGTCCCTGAACCTTGGCTTTTGTACCAGCCCCTGGCTGATAAAACATAAAAAGTTCACTGTGATAGAGTCTGGGAAGGAGAAGGCATCTATACCTATTGTAAAGAAAGGAGCCAATTCTGTCAAACAAGGACTATTCCCACATCTTTGTGAAGAAAGAGGAGGAGCATCTGTTTTATCACCATTAGTAATAATCTAAATCTGAAGTACCACCTTCCCCATGCTGTTATAGCAACAAAGAGCAGTCTGCTTCACTTCTCATTCTGTTTCTTTCAACAGTGAACTGGTCTGTTATGCTGCTCCGAGCCGACAAGTGATTTGCTCGTTCCTCTTTCCCATTGAGTAACTGATAAACCTGCCTCTGTTCTTACGCAGCTTTCTGAAACAGAACTGCGAGAGATTTCTTGGCAGATTTTCTGGTTCCATACGGTTCTGAACAGCAGCTGCAAAAGCTTATTAATGTGACAGCACTGCTGGCTGGCCAATTTTGAATAGCAACTGCACTAGAGATTTTTATCTGCTGGCTGCTGGGGAGCATTCTTCAGTCGCCATCTTTACAATAGTACCAGACAGAAATGAGGGAGGGGACAGACTCTAAACATATAGCACTGATCCCCAAATTTCAAGCTACTCATCATCAGTGATTTTTCATCATCATTTTGAAGAAACTTTCTGATCTTAGATAACATCATCCTGTTCAGCATGGCATAGTAATACATGATCAGTTAATACAGAGGAAGAGCTTCCACAAAAGATGTGCTGCAATGACGTTATAGGCTGGGTACAGTCTTGCTTTCCACAGATCAACCCCTCCTTGTAATGAGAGCAGTGGGAACGATTAATAACTGAAAAGTAAACACCACTATCAGACAGACCATGTATCAACTGTGAAGTGCACCTTTGGACTACAGAACATGATCAAATTTCTTTTACAAAACTTGAAGATAGTTGGTTGGTACTTACAGCTCGTGCTGCTAGTGTCATTAGTACTCCTGTTAAAAACGTTAAATAATATCCTGGGTAAACCCCATGCCAGATGGCAGAAAGGATGAAGGTCTGGATCGTTGGGCTGAAGGTGGCTCGCTCATAGCACACTCTAGCAAGTCAAAGACAATTCAAGATAAATAACATGAGACGAATCTCCAATCTTCCCTGTTACCATTTTTACTTTTAACAGTTTCATCTTCAACACATCATTTGCAATGCAATCACAGTTTATTATTATTTAGTAATGTTGCCAGTACGACCTACATGAAATACTTCAAGCTACTCACACTCCGGAGATAACCCCTCAGCGGTAACCTCTGCTCAGTGCCATCACATATGCTAGTTATTTATAATAAATAATACACAAGCATCCCCAGACAGGTGTTGGTGTTAATAAAGGATCTTGAGCCATGCAAGAACATGTTTGAAAAGCTACACCAGAAGGCACAGATCACACCGCGAACTCTAGTGATGAGTCAGATACGTATGTTTCATAAAATAAAAGCAGCTTATAGAATGGGAGAAGTAACAACTACCTTCAATTTTGAGCAATGAAGAGACTACAGTTGAAAATGTGTCTGTGTAGGGCAATTAGGTGAGCATGATGATGAAATTATAATTAATGACTCTAGGGAGGTGAGAATACCAAATAAGGAGAACGCTGAACTATGATGCCATTCAAAAAATGAGACTCTAAATTATTAGGCAAGGTCCTACAGTAAGGAATTCTAGAAGGAAGAAAGGAAAAAGGAATCCAAGAAAGGTAGTTGCTAGAAGACAACATTAAATGACACAATGACAAACCATCATGATGTGGAAGAATGATAGGAAACATGGTAAGGTCCTGATACGACTTCATCAAGAGTTCTTTAATGATCTGAAAACCAAAAAGCAATAGGAAATATGGGAACAGATAGACACTAACATGAAGCAAAAGTAAACAGCACAAGCATGCATGAACACAAATCTAAGGCTAATGTACAAAAATGAGTTTTAACTAAAAGAGGTCAGAGACACCAATATGCAAAAGGTTGTATAAACACATAGCAAGTAACAGACAAAGAGAATGCACATCTACTATTCAAAGACAAGCCAATGATACAGAGGGCTGAAACATCCACTAGTAAAGTAACTACTCCACTACAACTTCCATATGTAGAAAAGACTGCCAAGACCAAACGATACATGTTAAAGAGCAGAAAGCAAAAACACAGGATCTGAATAGGGAAAGATCAAAAGCCTATTTTGCTAAGTAAGTTTACTCCAGTCAAACAGATGTGGCACCTTTTATCTTATGAGGTCTTCAGCACAGGATACCAGCACAACCCCCTCCCCTTCCCAAACAACGGCCTTTAAGATGAGAACACGGGGCTAAGTAGGGTGCAGGTGCATGCACGTATAATACACAAACCTATCTGAGGACATTTGCCAAAACCAGACCACCTTGAAGAGAAAAGCAACACTGGCCAGACTGAACAGTAACCACAGAATTTCAAAGGCGCTTTTGAGACCTTTAAGAGAGAGAATCTGTCAGCCCAGAAAGTACAAAAACATTAAGACAATTTGTAACAAATCAGGGAGACATCCCGGAGCAAAACACTAGTCATCAAAAGTTGGTTTGACACTGCCTGAAGTTGCCCCACCAGCATCACGACTTCCGTCTCCACCAAGACAGAGCATCCTCCCTGGAGACGCCGAGTAGCCCGCACCCAGCGAGGGGACTGCCAGCACAGCACGGGGAGCAGCACCTCATATCTATCTGCCGCACGCACCTGAATCATGGCACGCTTTCCTAACTGGCACGTGAGTCAGGGGGCTGACACAGAGGCAGGGCCCCCACAGCCAGTGCACACAAGTAGGGGGCCACGCTTCCAGGAGGCGTGGGTTTGTATTCCCCATGTCCTTAGGAACGGAGGCACAGCTTGCATGTAACTGTGTGCATACATGTGCACTTTTTAAACTCCTTGGGATTAGTTACAGAAGAGTGTTTAGAAATGTTTATTAAACCAGAACACTAAATGTGTACAACACTATCTGCTCTAGTACTGATATTTATTCTAAATGTATATTTTGCTGACTGGTGGTTGATTATGTCTCATTAATAAACTGATAAAAGGCTTCGATCTTTATTTGGTCTAAACAACTTCAAGCAAATTCTTCCCTTCAAAGCACTCAGGAGCTAACAAAAATAACTACATTAACCAACCAAGTTTTAGCTATATCAATGCAAGTCAGATAAGGTACGTGCTAGAAAAAAAATAATCAGGCTTTAATTTCAAAGAGTAAAAAGCAAGCTTAAACCCCTGCATGGAGTTCAAGAATAAATAGTGTTGAAATACTTCACTTGACATTCCTAAAAGCAAGCCAAGGAAATATGGTCATCACCACAGGCTGATAAAATCTATTCAAATACAGGTGGTGCAGGTTATCTTATCCATCATTTTCTCTAGAAGTAGGAAGATGCATCAACTGTTCAACAGGGTACTGCCTTCGGTCTGGTTCTATATTCCCAGTACTAGCTTGGGTAGTAGACTGAGAAGTATATTATTCCATCTTCCCTTCCCTTTCTTTTTTGGGGTGGGAGGTGGGGTGGACACGATCAGCATTGTTTTCTTGGCAGAAAGAGCACTAGAATCCAAAACTATCCTGGCAGACTTGAATGACGTTCTGAAACCAACAAGGAGTCATCCAAAGTATAGAACATCTAATAAGAAAACTGGAAAATAGAAAGCAGTACCCGTTCCTGTAACATTACTGAAAAAGTGTAGCCAAGCATGAACCAACAGTATGAAACACTGAGCATGAATCAACAGTAGACTGCTGTTGCAAAAGAGACAGAGGTAATACCGTGATGTATTAGAAAGAGTGTTCTCTGAAGAAAATGGAGGTAATAAATCCACTCAAATCATTCAACTCTGCCTGTAACAAGCCAGGGAAAGACCTCAGAGGTCTTAGCAGAAGTACTACATCCACTGCAAGAAGACAGGAAGTTTGGAAATATGCCAGAAGAGAGCAACAGGAAGCACAGAGGTTTTGCAAACCTGACCAAAGACAATTGGAATTAGACGTTTTCTTTGGGAAAAAAAGAATGAACAGGCCACGGGGGAACATAACAGCTTCACCAGTCAGGAAACATTATCATGATATATGTTGTTGATATATGCTACTATGTAAATCCCTATTTTAACTTGCAAGCTTGTAACAATAATACCTTTGAACTGCTGTATTTTGTGACATATGTTAAATGTTCCTTAAACTTTTCGTGATTTGTAGCTGTTAATTCTACTTTTACAAGGAGTTTGTTTTTACACACAGTCAGGGTTTAAGTCTTGTAATCCGATGGTTTGGTTTCTCTTTAGAGAGTATCAGAAAAGAACAGAACAAATGCTGATGTCTGGTATTCCACGTGAGATTAACAGCTAAGATTTTAGATACTTCTATAAATGGCAAACAAGTGAGGTATTAAAAGTGAATGTTTAAAGTAATACATGAGCCTCTGTCTGAACCGCTGTAGCATTCCAACTAGCCAAATGATTGGTAATAAAATATATATTCTGTACCACTGTTTATGGTCCACATACATAACCATTAAAACAATCTTTTACTTGCAAGAAAGCATCCACCCTTCTCTCCCTTTCACTGTGGCAGAGTCAATATGGATTTACTCTGTCCTCAAAGAGTCTTCTACAACTGTCCTTAAAAATACTTGTTAACAGAGATGCTTCTAATTTTTTCCCCACATATTCTTTAATGTCACCCTCAGAAACTGATTTATATTTTTTTCTTTTAATTCTTAAGAGAAGTGTTACTTTCCACTAAAGGGAATTTTCATTTAGAATCACTCCATTTAACAGATTTGAAAGTTTTTAGAAATACCACCTTTTCCTATGAAGTTTTAATACTGATAAAATTCTGTTCTCTAAATGAAAAAGCATTTTAAAATACCCAAATAGCTTATTTGCTTATTAAATGATACATTTCAATACCTGTAAGCATGCAATTCTTCCTTGCTGACTGTCCTAGCAATAGATTTTATTGCCTTTTCACCCACTTAGAATAAACACACAAAATTCAGTATCTGCTTTTAATTGGGTCAGAAAAATACTTAGGGAAGAAATTATGGAAGCAAATACACTATAAAGAAATCTGATGGAAGAAACATCCTATTTCCAGCCATCCAGAGTAAGGGAGAAAGTCCTCTGAGTGACGCCACGATAGGAATCTCAGTTAAACTTGCAGCTACTGATAAAAGATCAAATAAACAGAGACTAAGAGAAGGGACACACCATCCCATGCACTAGTCAAGAACACTCCTTTTACTCTGCAGTTACTACAAAGAAGTAGTAAATGCAGAGTAATGTAGTTCACTGGGCACTATACCTGTTCCCCAGACAAGAAAAGAAGTGCATCAGAGGAATATTCATTTGCAATTTTTGTTGATAGCACATTGTAGGGTTTGCTATTTGCCATGCACTCATTAGGGAAAGAGAGCAGAAAGTTCTCTCACAGAATGTGTGGAAGTTCCTTTATCATTGCATGGCTAAAAATAACGCAAAACTTCCCCAGGCCAAGATGTACATTTTGCCTGCTGCTCTCAGCAGCATGCACTTCTTCGAATGCCAAGGTGGGGGAAAGGGAAGGGATAAAAACAAATAAATACATACAAGACACACCTCCACATATCAGTAGCTCTATGACCAGTGAAGAAAACCAGTTTCTATCATAACCTGAGGTTTACACTAAGAAAGAAGTTATAAATTCAGATGCTTTAATTCAAGTATTACAAGAAGACTATCCCATGCAGTTGCTAAACAACTCATGTTTTGTGGGGTTTAGCTTTAAATGTTAGATTACCTTCAAAGAAATACTTATGTAAGAAACTTCAGTGCAGAAAAGCTTTCCTTTAAGAAATAAATACCTTTTAAGCCAAAGAGCTGTTTGGATATTCCAATTATCAAGAAACATCTTGAAACTTGTGGAAAACTGTAAAGTAAAAACAAACCAATTATTTTTATAATTGTAGTGTTATAAATTTTTTCAAAATTCTGACATAAATTATAAAAATACCCCAACTTTGTGATGAGTTGAATAAGGTATTTACTCAACTACATATAACCACAAAATATTTTGGCAGTCAACTGACAAGTAGAACATATTCAAAACAGACTCTATTTTTCATCCTTTCCTAAGGGTGTGAACATGTCATTTCTGACTCAGAACACATTCACTATCTGGAGGAACTAAATGCGTAGGCAAAGTTACTGAAATTACTAGCAACTACCTACACAGGATGTATTTTACTTGAAAGAGCCAGAAACAAACCTCTATCTGCTGGATTCTCAGATTTGATATTAGATCCCAACGCGTAACTCCATTTTTATCATAGCCTCTAAAACCAAACCCTGCTGCATTATTAATTGCATCTGCTGCAAGGAAACAAAAAGAAACAAATTAATTATAAACTGCCCATATTACAAATTGTGCATTGCACAACATGCTGTTCATTCAAAATATTTATCACATTGTAAAGGCTACACATTTTTTTAAAAATATGGAGGATCACCGTATTAGACATGAACAAACAGAAGATAATCTAAGCAACACACTGGCTTTCAATTCAAAAACTCATACAAAAGGAAAAGAATGAAAGGTAGCACTATCCACTTCACAGTACAGATGTCTCATACCACCTACTTAGACTTGCTTGAGAAATTTGACAGAAAAACAAACTCAATGCATCAAGACTACAAAACAGTGGCTGGTTGTAACGATCTGAGATATCAGCTCGACACTCAGATGCATGTCTTTGGGGTTGTCTTTACGCAGCAACAGTGATGTTTAAAGCATAAAGATGATATTGCATTGATTCACTTCAAGCAGGTGCACGTTCACAGCACCACGTACCAACCAGTGCAAACCTAACAGAAGAAACCAGTAATTTACTAAGTGATGGAGGGTTTGTCAGACTTCCACTAACGGCGCAAGGTTGCTGTTAACAATGCTTCCGAATGCTGAGTTTTTACAGAGCATGTCAAAGGTCGAATGGTTCAAAGCAAACAATGTTTTTCCCTAGGAGAAAAAGCTTCTACTGTCATCTGGACTATACAGGAAAATCAAAGGGATCTCAGTCTGCATACCAACTGCCACCTTCAGTCATCACCTTTGCCTCGGCTTTGTTAGCTCCTCCACTGTACTTCTCAATTAGGATGGGCACGTACAAGGAAACGAGTTTTTTCCCCAGGTATTGTGCCTCTGTTGAGCCAGGTGCTTGGTTCCATGTACCCAGTCATGGACCCATACCCGTGAGGCATGAACCCAATCACGTATCCACTTACACGGGTAAGTAAGTGACCATGGGAAAAAGAATGCCAGCCCCTCTCCCAGTTCAGAGGGGTCCTGGGGAATTGGAAGGGAGGTAGGCAAAAAGCTCTGCAGAAGCAATACAGATCTACTCTTCTAGTTACAGGGCATGAGCCCTCTCATGAGTTAGTTCAGATTTCATCTAAAGCACTGTAATTAGACTGTCACTTTTCAAATCACAACTAGCAAGGCAAGAGAAATGGCTCAGTTTGTATTGCCATATTAACAAGAATTTACTTTATACATAGTGACATGTAAGAGAAATTAATCTTTTACGTTTTCCTTTCTTCTCAACAAGTTTTTCAAGGTATTAATCCAGTGTATTTGGAAAGTAAAAGAAACAATTGACTCAGACACACAAACAGTTCCTTTCCTGAAGTTCAACTTCCCCAGTTACCTACCAGTCTGGAAGAAGAGTTTGCAGTATTACAGATACAGACTAATATATATTATTTTTATTTCCTCATAAAAAACATTTTTAAAAGCATCTTTGAAAGCAAAAAAAATTGCTGCCATACATCTGATATCACTGATATCAACTTCAAACATTTAGACAATGGTTTTATGCTCAATTAGAAACAGCTGGAGGTGAACGCTGTAATCTCTTGCTAGCTAGAGTACAAAGACTATAGCTACAGTAAGAACTCATTTTATTAACTAGCATTTGGTAAGTATTCCTTACAAGTAATTCATTTTATTAACAGATTTTTTTTTCTTAAGTGTGAAGAATAGTAATGTACAACTCAAAAGCATAATATCTGGTAAAACTGTGAAGGCCCCTTCACATTCTATGTATACCATTAGAAGTCATTCGGTAAAGTGGAAGGAAGGTGGTTAAAAAAAAGAAAGCGCTATTTAGCAAACTAAAAGTACAGATTTGATAAAGGTTATTTTTTGTCAGCATTTTACTGAGGCTAGCTCTACACTACTAGCAAGTGCATAAGGAGAAATCCATCTTAAGTATCATAGTGAGTGAAAAAAACTCCACAAAGATTATTAGTTTTTCAGATGACTCCTATTCTTTACAGGCGATTATACTGGCACATAAGAGCACAATATTCAAAATTATTTCATTCCACAACAAGCCCCAGAATTACTATATCCAGACAAGCTGAAAGCACTTCATTCATTGACCAGGAATGAAACCAGCAGCTGTAAGTGAGTCATGCTGCTCTGCTACACTAAAGCTTTCTTTTATTGCATTGTTTCCCACAGATTCTCTCTCAAAAGAATTATGAAACAAATATGTTAAACTGGAGAGAAGGAAGAAGCTGATGAAATCTGTTTTGTGAGCCACTTCCAAGATGTCAGCTTACATAAATACAGCATTTTGCTTTTTTATGTGTTGGGTTTTTTTCAAGTAGCAGGAAGTAAAAAGCAAAATGTTCTTTAAACTATATCAGCTGTCTTAAATCGGTGACTACAGGTGGTATCCCAGTCATTAGAACTTTTAGTAAACAAAGACTAAAACTGAAGTGTCACTCATGAAATTCTGAAAATCCTACTGTGAATGCCATCTACTATTAACAAAACTATGATATACTTGAATTTCAATATACTCATTTTTCCTTCATGCTTCAATAACATCAAGCAAATTACTGATAACTAACCACAGAAAAAGGCTTAGAATAACTTCTCAGATATGCCAAAATCAAGGTATCAAAATAAATAACCAATTCAGGACTGTACATCAGACTAGATTTACTCTTCTAAAAAACCAAGAAAGTCATTGCTCATTAAAATAGTATTGTTCTCAAAAAAACCTTGTGTTTCACTCAGATTTGTTCGGGAGACCATGATCTCATTTGCAACACTGTCACAACACTGTGCTTTGATTTACCGAGCTTTGTTTCTCAAAAAGAGAGATGCTATTCAATACACTTTGACAATATCTCATAATACTTAGAAGTAATCACGTTTTCCTAGGGCCTCAAGAGGGCACTGTCACTTTTTAATACATGCTTAGCACGCAGCATCTCAAATGAAACTCAAAAAATTAAAAGGAAGTGTATCTATTAATAGATCTACTTACCTAAAGTCCATGCAAAATAATACTTGGGTCTGGCAGCCATAAGAGATACATATAGGTAGAAAAACCTTACAGGCCATGATGCTGTAGCTCTGAAGTTATCATCAATGTTGTATTCCACAGGCAAAGTTTTTGTAATAGTCATATGGAAGAGTAAGGACAGTCCACAGATTAAGAGTTTCTGTGCCACAGCTATCTGAAAAGTTCAAGATGGGAGACTTGGTAAGCTTCATTTTGTGTTAATCTTCTGGAAACAAAGGCAAGTTACAATCTTCCTTTCCCTAAACAGCTCTCTGTGCGTGTGTATGTATATATATACATATATGCGCCAGGTTTTCAGTAATATATACTACCAACTTTCAAATAGCTGCTAACATTTTATAGAGGCTCAAGGAATATTGTTATGCTGGTTAAGTTGTGAGCACCACTTCTGGCAACACAGAAAATTCAATCTGACTACAGTGAGCCTCTAAAAACCCTTTCAATAACGGGAGCACTTTTACAACATCAGGTGTTTTTTTTTTCCTTATTTCATTGT
The DNA here is from genome assembly GCF_017639655.2 of Falco naumanni. Lineage (NCBI taxonomy): Eukaryota > Metazoa > Chordata > Aves > Falconiformes > Falconidae > Falco > Falco naumanni. Next base: position 27,788,180 of record NC_054059.1, read on the forward strand.
CAAATTACTGAAGCAAGTTGTTAAGATATCATAACTCAAAGCATATTATCTAGGGCAAGATGAGCACAATTATTGCAGAGATCCCAAAAACAGTGGCAAAGCTTCAGTTCATTTTCAGTAATCATTGGCATAATACAGGTGTTCAGTTGCTGCCCAACTCAGTGCAATCATCTCTGTTAGAATTCAGATATTGTAATAATCTAAACCAACTAAAATACTGAAATAATTTATGACTTTTCAGCCAAAATACTCAGTTCTATACAGACCTGTTTTCCCTACTAGAGTGATCAAGCTATAAGGGGTCAAATAACACGCTCACAGACAAGTAAAAATACAATTGTTCAGGTAGGACCTGGACTCAAGATTTTCCTCAAAATTCAGTTTTGCTATAACCACCACAATAAAAAGTATGTATTTTTAGGAAAACACTTCTAGGGTTCTACTACAAAACACACAGAGCAATAATGCATAACATTGACTAGTCGCTAGTCTTAAAAATCCATATGCCAAGGGCAGACACCACGTTCCTGAAGTAACATACTAACCAAGCACTGACAAAAGAGAAGTTTGAGAGCTAGTTCATTTAAATGTAATTGACAAGTTTTGATTGTAAATAATCTCAATATTTAAATTTAAACATTACAGTTTAAATTTGCATTACAATTCTACAGACACTAAACTTGGTAAAAAAAACCCAGATCTAGGAATTTTAGTTTGAAGCACCAGAACAAAAAGATAACCAGAAGCCTTTTTCTGTCCATCCTGCTGCCAGTATACCTGCCCAAACTTTTAAAGATAATGTCCTGCTTTAATTAGAGTGCAGCTTCAAATATTCAGTTCCCAAATAAAGAGTAACTCTGTTCCATGATACAGAACGGAACATTAAGTGTCCCACTGAAAACACAGATTTCTGCAAGCACACAGCACCGAAGATTCATCCAGTCACACAGATGTAAGAGGTGGTACAACGTGATAAAAAAATTAGACTTGGAAAAGCTGCAAAATGGTGAGGATAACTTTGGATATTGCATATTTCATGTGGCTCTTCTGAGAAGACCTTTCAGAGAGGATCAGAAACTGCAGCTAATTAAACAAACCAGCTGGATAATTCATGAGGCAACTACCTATTAACAGCTAGAGCTAGCGTTTAATTGTTTCTACTGCTTTCTAATAAACATTTTAGTATTTTACTCTATTACAAGAGTTCAAAGTAAAGGGCATTAATTTTCTAAAAGTGTTCCTTTGTTTTTCTAGCAATTATTAATCCATCTTTCTCCTTGCCAGAGCAGTGGGAAAGTTCAGTTGGCTTAACTTCTTCAGAATTTAAACAGAAATGAATGTTCATACAATCAGTTGTTATTAACACTGATGAATCTTTGATTTTCATATGCAATACCTGATATAAGCAGAAGTAAGATATTTGTAAATACCAAAAGGCATCACCCCAAAGTTCTGAAGACAGTTGCCAAGGATTTAATCCAAAGTCTAAGCCATAATTAAAAGTGACATTCAATATAGCATGAGAAACAGTATTTACATGCTGGTAGCATCAACACACGGCTTAAAATATAAGCATAAACATATAAAATGTATGTTTTCTATCTGAAGACATGTGTAAAATCTCAAAATATATTTTGGCAGCTTATAAGTAACGTTATCTCTGGTTTAAGTCCTGTTCTTTGCCACTCTCTCTATCTACCAGTTTTTCTATTGGTAAATAGAAATCATCAATCTGCCTACTCAATCCAAAATACGCTTAGTACCTCCTTGAAGGTTTTTTACTAAATTGTGAAGGTGAAAGCCCTTCTCTTAAGGATAAGCATCAGAATTTCACAAAACTTATCTTAAAAAATAGCAAACTTATACAGAGCTCTACCACAGATTGTGCTTTAAAAAACAACTACTCTGCAGTTTTCAATTTGTAGTTGTAGAAAAAAATGCTGTTGGAAGAAGGTGTTTTAATTTATTTATTAAGCATTTAAATGACGTATTTCTAAAATTCTTCTTTGGCAGCAACATTTAGGTGTAGGGACAAGCATAACTACATCCAAAAACAGCATGACTTTTTTTTCTTTCTTTTTTTTTATTATACTACTCCCCTCAATAATTATTAATCCCAGAACTTCAATCAAGCATGCTGGTACCACGTACAGGAATCAGTATCAGAGATGTTTGTGTCCTTCGCAAACAGCGATGGAGATAATCTCCTCCCTGTACAAAGGCTGGGAGCTGCAGTTTGAGGACTGGTCTAAACAGTTTCTGAAGGACAACCCACACAGGCTGCAATACAAAGCAGCAGTCCTGCCCTGTCTCCTCACCTTGGCTGCAAATTTTTACTCTTTTTCCTTCTAGTGAGTCAGATTAGAGGGAAAAAAAAAAAAATCAGTGAAAAACTAGACTTTTTTTTTTTGGGGGGGGGTGGGGTGTGGGGTGGAGAAGTGGGTGGCAGTGGTGGGGTGTTCTTGTGGATTTTTTGTGTATTTGTTCTTTTTAATGACAACTTCTGTTTAGGCTGCATCAAATGATCTGAATCAGAACACAATGCAGTGCAATACAGGTTAGCACTGCCAGGATAAGCAGAGGACCCAGAACCCACCGCCAGGACCTACCATATTCAGCAAGAGTTTATACTTTGGTGGCCTAAATAGATTATTAAACTACAGCCTGAGGCTTGTTTATAGCACTCAAGTTTTGAACACATTTACACAGAAATAAAAGTCCTCACCTGACACTAAAATAATCTGTAGTTCAATTACCTATAGAAATGCATTTGGTAAAACAGTAATTCATTTCCAATTGCTTAATTAACTAGGTTGTTGATATAAGTTTCTTTGCCAAGGCGTAAACAGGTAATCTAGATTACACATTCACAGGAGGGTAGATCTGTTTTTACAAGGATGAAGTAACTAATTTAAAAGTTTGAAGTTTAATTTCACTCACTCTTTAAAGTTTTCACCTTATCAAAATAACTTTCTGTTAAGGAATTAAAAGACCGTAAGCTGCAGGATAACTTTGACCTCATATGAAACAGAATATGCAATTTATTTCACAACAAAAAGGTAGAAAGGCCTGGCTCATTTTTGATAAACAAAAACTGGGCATACCTGTATAAAAATATCAAATACGGTCAACTCTGGGAAGCGAAAGCGTACTTAAGCTAAAAGATAGCGCCAGGACAAAACCAAACATGCATAAATTACATGGGAATATAATTAGGTTGAAAGCTAGATACCTAATTAGAGAAAGGAGTTCAGGAGCAGCTTTCTAATTGAAGCAACAAAGGTAAAACACTCACTGAGCTCAGGAATTTTACAAATGTATTAGTACATAAACATGTATAATACAAAAACATAAAGAAAGTAGAAAAGTATTTTTAAAACTTATTTGAATGAACTTGTTCTTGGTTGATAAAGGATCAATAAGGAGCTCAATACAATATTAAACTATATTAAGCATATTATTCGGGGGAGGTTAGCACCTCAAGTAAAAATTGTAGGTAATGAAGCAAGAACTTTATAACCTGTAGGAAGAGTCTGCATACTAAGCAAGAAAGCAGATTATCTGCTGACAGGAATCTTTTATTTTAAGGGTAGCCATAATAAAAAGAAACTTACAAAGACAGATATTAATTTCTGAGAGTTGACACCACTTTGAGCACCAACAATTGATAGCTTGCAAAAAGGCACAATAGGAAGGATATAAGAAGTAAGTTTTAATATGTTGACTTGATTCACTTAACATGCAATGAACACAGCAAAAATACTAAACCATGTTAACATCATGCAGTCAACACGCAGTATAGAGGAGGAGGCTGGCGTGAACTACTTCGGTTATGTAATTATATTTAACAAGAAATGAAACTTGCTGTAACTCAGCTGAAAGATTTTTTTTTTCATTTACTACATTAACATTTGCTGATCCCCATTACATTTTTTTTTTAAGTTACCTAACAATTTGTTCTTCTTGAAATAATAACATGAGAATCAAGGAACAAATTTAAAGTATTAATATGAAGTTAATGGTATTTAAGAATACTTTTAGAACAAGACAATGACTATTTTAATTGATGCAGCAAATGCAGTAAAATTATATCATCCATATTTCTCCAAAAGCACACAATACTCGCTGGTGTTACAAAATGCAGCCAGATTTCTCTAACACCAGCTGGGAAATGAAGTATCAACAGCATAGACAGCTTCTCTTTATTTTTACGTCAAAAGCTAATGCAGCAAAAATTGCAAAAAGTTTCAAGCATCTTAAGAGCAATTAATTTTAAGGAAAACTGCTTACCTGAAAGAAGAATCCATCATAGGTTTACATTTATTTCTACTGACTTTGTTCAGATTACTAGCAAGGTTATGTGGTAAAAAGCTAGGAAGTCCTACCAGGCAATCAGTAGATGCATGTCCAGAAGTCCTGGTACTAACAGATTTGGTTAGTTCCACTTATTTGCAATAATTTTACTACATGTTTTTCTACAGAAACAGGATTTTGGTACATAGGATGTGATGCCTTTACTGAGCCAAAACAAAGACAGAAGTGTTTGCAAGTTTGCCAATACAACACATCAATGCAAACTACAGACTATGAGGCACCAACCTATGTATGCAAGGAGTTCTCCTGTGTCTTCTGCACTTCCTAGTGACCTGCTCCACAGCACACTTCTATGAGCTTAGGTGCTCTGTCAACATGTGGAGCAGTTTAAAGTGTTACCCTCTAGCCACTAGTTTACATTCCTGTGGTGCAAGTTACTACAACCACACAAGACAGGTAGAATGGAATGCGCAATGAGTCCTCAATCCCATTTGAAGGTTGCAGATGAAGTGGTTGCAGATGACACCACCAGTTGGGAAGTGCTCCCTGTTAGTCCACCTGTGGGGATGGTAACATCTAGATGGTAGGAGGAGACAAGCATCTACATGCGAGAATGCTTTCAACTGCTCCAGCAACAGTTGGTGGTCCGCAGGATAAGCGGAGAACAGGTAATGGGCACTGGAATTAGTGAAAGCCATCTGTCTGAAGTGTTCCAACCAACTCCATGGCAACTCCGCTTTTTATGTGTGGCAATAATTACATTAGACACACACAATTTTGTAAGTCTGATATACTCCTATTTAAAAGGATATGAAAAGGGTGAAAAGATAATATTCAGTACCCTGACCATTAAAATAATTGGATTAAATTTTAAAAGTAACAAGCTTTGGGAACTTTTGATTTTAGTTCAGGCCAAGCAATCTCTCTTGTTAAGGTATGATCAACTGGATTTTCTTCTGTATATATTTGGTCTCTTCCAATAAAAGAAAAAAAATGTGTTATGGATTACAAGCCATAGCGTTACAGCTAGTACACCTTTTACTACACCTTCAGATCGAAATCCATCTTTAATACCTCTCTACATGAATGAAAGCAAGAAAAATGAAACTACTTTATAAGTGTTTTTCAACTTGTTACACACGAATGTTTTCTACTTGCTGCAAGAAAACATACAAAAACAACAGTAGAATTTGAGAATGTTCATGAAACCTTGCTGGAACTTTTAAGTCTCATCAGTCTTTTAAAAACAAAGCACATACTTTGTCCTTATCAGGATGTGTTTAAGCATAGTAGTTGCTTCGAAGGAAACATGCATGAACTGTTTTAATTTAAAGATGGCTTTTTACCATATAAGCTTGGTAGGAAGCTCCAATTTAATCTGCTTTTATCCACAAGATCCAGACTGGAAACCATGGAGAAAACCTGCCTTAAAAAAAATAAGCATTTAACTTTTTGAACAGGGAACTATACTGTTGATGAATGAACTCCAGATACAGCTCAGAAGTTATGCCTGTAAATGAACAGTGCAAACCAAGCTTTTCATGCAATGATACGTAAGCATCAGCACTGCAAGAGTCATACATCTTACATTTGGAGAAGGATCCGTTTGTTCATATTTTGTGTCTTCCTTCCCATTTGCTTCAGACTGTTGCAGTTGGTATGATCTGCCTTCAATGAAAGTAATATAGTCTTTGTAAGAGCATAACGGGCCTGCCAGGATACCCATGAAATTACAGTTGTAACTTAAATACTCCAGTAGACTTGGCATGCGTCTGTAATTCAAAGACAAGCAACTTGTGAGATGGAATGTGTAGTTCTACAGAAGTTCCACAACAGGAAAAGTCATACTCCATATTATTGGTTACCCTAGCCACAGTAAAAACCCACACGTAGAAATGCAGTTTGTGTGTCTTCAGTAACCTGTTTGAAACATTCTACACATAGAATTTCTTTCCAGTTCATAATGAGCATTTTCAGACAGATCTCTCTAACTCTGGTGACTCTGCAGATCTCTCTAACTCTGGTGACTCTGCAGATCTCTCTAACTCTGGTGACTCTGCAGATCTCTCTAACTCTGGTGACTCTGCAGATCTCTCTAACTCTGGTGACTCTGCAGATCTCTCTAACTCTGGTGACTCTCTCCTTGCCCAGTAGAGGTGTCTGACTTGAGACTGAGTTTGGGGAAGGAGAAGGAAGGGTGTTTCCCTAAGCATTTGTTCAATTGATTGCATTTTCTTTTTCCCTCCCCTCAATAACTGAATCGGTGAACAGAAGTTTGTGTTAACTGGCAATAATTTCAGTTAAGGAAAATGCCTAAGTCAAGACTGTTTTGCCCAGGACAACATACTGTTTTCAAGTCTCTTGAATAAAGAAAGGAGAAAGGGTAAGTTAAATACTGAAAAACAGAATTAACAAAAAGTGTTCCTTCACCAGCTCCTTTATATGTGTACTTGACATTAACTAGTCTCCTATCTGATATGGCATAGAATTTGCACAGACTGCACAGAACTTAGATTTTTTTTATTAAATAAGTATAAACCCTACTTCTAGTGATATTTTCCAGGAGAATAGATGTATTAATTAAGCTACAAATACAAAAAGTATGGATCTGTTTTACATGAGTTTGTAAACTCTCCATCTTGAATGTGACCTGTAGCAATTCCACAGAGCGTTAACAAATCACACAACCCATCAGCTTCTGAACCCCACTCCCAAAACTAGACTCAGAGATATCTGAAAGCCTACCTTACAGCCAAGCACCTCTGTGACGGAGTCAAATCTTCATTTTTCCGAAACATTCCTAGGGAAGAGGGCATGAAAAAAGAAAAATAAAGAAAAGCAAAACCCATATACATTATTCAGCAGTTTCTTTACTCAGTAGAGTAAGCCTAAAGCTGCAACGTAACTTCTTAAGCTCTCAAGTAATTCCAGAGGTATTATGTCACACAAAGTTTTGCTGGAGTTAGAACAAACAGTTCCTACTGTTGACAAAATTACAAACTCTCATATTCTCAGTTATATCCAACAGTGCCTAAACCTGAGATCACATGGATTTCAAGAACAATAAGATTTCAAAGCCTGCAGGTTTTAAACCCCTTTATTCCCAGTCCTGGAAACTGGACAAGCCCCAAGCCCCTTTTGACATTGCAGTAACCAGGGTCATTACACTCGCCATTGCACTTTTGATGTACAGTATAAACACAGTCCAAGATAGATTTAAGCAATTAAAGACTTAAGGCAGACCTCAAGAGCACCTTCATGCACCAAGTAAACATTGTAAACAAGGTCCAGTGAAGCAGGCACAACAGTAAAGGGTGCTCAAGTCTTTTTAACGAGCACTAACAAGAAGCCCTAAGCCCTGCTAGCAGAAGGGGGCAGGCCAAGTCTAAGTTCAGCAGCAAGACTGAATTTACCTCCTTGCCATTCACCTCACTTTCCAAAATGCTGGTGGCCCACCCCTGAAAAATAGGCTTCAAAATTTGAATTCCCATTAAAAAAACAAGCAAAAAACCCAACAAAAAACCCCAAACCGAAAAAAAAGTAAAAAATGTGACCTTCAGCACTTGAAATTATTATAAAATACATTAATTCAGGGGCACAGAAGAAGCAAAGCTCCTTCCTTTATACCAGCCAGCACTGCTTGCCAAAATGACTGCTTCAGCTCCTTCTGCAGCCTGTCTACTAGTTCAGACGTTAGCACATGCATCCATTCCCGGCTACTCACCCTGCAAGTTTTCTTTGCCATTGCAAGCACTAAAAAAAATTATTTTTATGAGCACAGCTTCCTAAACATTATGAAGTTTATGGAATCCCACTTCAATTATGTTCCACCCTAGGAGTGCCTAAACCCAACAGCCAATTTCTAACCAAGTTTGATGAACGATTATCATGGAAGAGTAGCAGTAATACAGATTTGAAATCCCAATGTGCTTTATGAAAATAGGTGATTCTATAGAAGATCCTCCCCCACTCACGGCAAAGCTGCCTTCAACCCCACCCCTTGACGCCAGTAAATCCACAGAGGGGGGATCTCTTATATTTGATCCAAGCATAAGGAAAGATTTAACTGGAGCCAAGTTTTTAGATATCAAAATCAGTCAGGCTTAAGACAAATAAGATTGAGGGGTGGAAGGGGAAGTAAAACTTCATTTAATTCTATGACTTATGGAAATACTTGTTATCTAAAGAAAAGGTAACTCTGTTGTCTGACTCCAGGAACTGCGACCTATACACGTACGACTCTAAAACTGTACTTTGAGTTTTCAACAGAGGGGTTAGCAACTTGCCATTACCTCTCTTCCAACACTACCTGGAAAAATACCTTCCTCGGTCCTGATCCTTCACAGTGGAAAGTCACCCCTTTTTGTACCCACTCAAGGCAAGAAACAGAAGGGCAAAGCATCGCCCCTTAACTTCACCCAGGTACTTTCTCTTACCCATCATTAAGTTTTCACACCTTCTCCTTAGTGCTACAGCAAAGGTTTCTACACTGATAACTGTACAATAAAGTATGTGGGAGAAGCATTTTGAAAGGTCCTTTAACCTTTAAGGCCATAAGATTACAGTTGTCAGGTAATAAATCTTTGAATTTAACACAAACTTAAACAGAAGTTTAACACAAAGACCCCTACAGGTAGAAGCAGATCATACAACATGACTAGTGTAGGGAAATAGCCCATACAGACCCTTCAGTCTCTCACAGCGTACACAATGCAAACTGACTGGAACAGGAGCCTCCTTCACTGTTTACATTCTGTATCAGTATTTTGCCCTTAAGTGAGAAAGAGGAAGCAGTCACCAAGTGTGTCCAAATGAACTTGCATAAAGCCTGACTAAACCACTTAAATACAAGTAATTAGTCAAATGAAAGATTTCACATCATTTGTGTGATATGAAAAAGGAGGAAAAAACCTCAAACCTGAAATAGAAGAATCTAATCACTGAAATACGACCTATACTTTTGGAAGGGTGTGGTGAAAATTTATTGAATTGATTACTGCTTATGAAAAAGTCTTTGTCTTTAATTAGGGATCGTTTAACTTAGACAAGTGAGCTCAGGGAGCTCAAGGACAACTTTAATGAGCAGGTGGTGTTTGTCTTGAGTCCCCCAAACAAGCAAGACATGAGCAGGAACATCCAGACAATAAATATTATGTGCAGCTATGTCATGATGGTAACTCCACCACACTCAGGTATCTGGCCAACACGCCTGGTGTGTGTGAACCTTATGAACCATAAGATAGTGCATGCCTGCACTTAGCCTAAATGTAAAAGTTTACATACGCTAGATGTGTAAACTATTTTTGTTTTTCACCGAGTATAATGATAGGCAAACTCCGGGACTAGGTCAGAAGCCTCACCTACTGCACTGCGCAGGAATTTTCCCAGTTACCAAGAGACTTCTGGCACCGGCTGCAATGGGGCTTCCCAGCTGAAGCGTGGGCCTGGATGATGTTAATGTGGTAACCGGCGATGTATCCTTTTCTTAGTCTCCATAACGCTTCACAGTAACGATTCCATGCTTCGCTCCTATTGCTCTTTTATCATATTGCGCATAACAAGTAGTACTGTTTCCTTTTATCATATTGCATGCTATTTTTTCCTTTATTATAGTGTAATATAATAAATGGCATTTATTCTTATATTTTATTTGGAATTCATTTTTGCTCTGTATCCAGTCTATCAGCAAAACAGGTAAGGAAGAAAGAACTGACATATTTCAAATGAGTTCAAGTTGCATGCATACATACATGAGAAGTCACTTCAGGCCTAAATAACCTGATGAGGGGTATACTTGCTGTCTCAAAAATACCACATACATGTAAGCCTCCATAATTTTTCATCCCCCTATCTCACTAAGATTTCCCTCCAGCCAGCAGCTTCTCTGAGGCCAGTTCAGTGGCTTTCCCTGTTTGGTTTTTTTCTTTTTTAATGTCTTCTAGGTGCCTTGAAGGCCCATTTATCATCTTTGCATAGAATGAAAGAACAAGGAAACCACTGATCTCTGCCTGTCATACTCCTGAAAGGTTTCAGGAAACTACTGTTAACATTTTAAAATTCATAAAAAATACATATGGAAAAGGTGCTCTTACATTGATGCTTATCTAATATGAGAGATGAATTAATATATATACATTCAGTATTTCCCAAACAGTGTATCTGCCCATGGGAACAGAGGCCTCATAAATCATAGCTGTTCCCTACACCTGCTACACATTGGAGATGAAGACACCTCATTTCAACAGCACGCCACCACTAGGGAACTCACAAAGTTTCGCAACCTTTCTCTAGGGATTAGGAGAATTGTTTTCTCCTGTCCTAAAGCAGGAGAATACTGCAAGGGCTGCAGCTTTTAGTTGCTACTAAATCACACAGTGGTGATCAGAGAAAATGGGTTTTATCAAACCTCCGTTAAAGAGGTGAAATCATTTGGTCACTTGGCAACTGTAACTAAGTTTTCTCATCTGTGAAGTAGGAAATGCTCCTACGTTCCGTCCTCAGTAAAAGACCTTTGTAAATCATCAGCAAAAATATTTAACCCTCGTGGTCTAGATCATGAGCAAGTTGCATCTTTTCATTCCTCCTCAAGAGAACACATCCTAATGGCAACAAAATCAACATCCTCAGGTACGTACAAATACCTTGCCATATAGGCTTTATTAAAGTATATTATGACTACTACCACGCTCTCACTACAGTAATCCAATGTTTACAATTGGATCATAGCACCACCCCAGCTTTGCGGTTAATCTGCTTGAACATACCCATCTTTGTATTTGCATGAAATCTGGCTACTCGGTAACTCATTAATAATGCTTAGATGCAAGATTACATTAATAATACTTAAACATAAAGATCATATCACAGGCTCTGTTGTAATTACAGTAAATTTTAATTTCAAGTTCTGAAATGGATCACCAGCTGAGCCCAAATGCATGCTGTTATTAAAATATTTTAAGACCTGAAGAAGATCGACAGACAATAATGTTTTTTGTTGTTACTAGCACATTGGCAGCAGCAAAAGCAAACAGACACAAAGGCCAGCTGAGTAAAACCGCAAAGAAACTACAACAAGCAAGAAAAAATCAGAAGTCTTGATATCCAGAGAGCTGTGAAAGCAAACATAGGCCAGAACACCACCTGAAGACTTAGGAGGGGTGACATACAACATAATCCCTTTAAACACTCATGACATGTACTATAACCAAAGTGAATTTGTAACTGATACTGAAACAATAACGACCATGCGGTCACTAACACAAGAGGGAGCACTTTTAAAATACATAAATAAATAAAAACACAGATCGAGAGACAATTGGAAGGACAGCATTAAAAGAAACTCCTAGACTTAAGAAGAAAGCATCAAGTTACCAAAAAAAAATACACACCCACACACTACCATACCATGGCAGTTTCCCTGATATAATTAAACAGACAAATTAGAAAACAACATACTTTGTTAAACAGCTAGAATTTTTTGCTGTAATACCTGCATTTATAAAGTGGAACTGGATCACGATAACCTACCAAAAATCCTTAAAAGTATTTAGTTCTACATACATAAGCACACATTTCTGTCTCGAGAGTTGTTCAGTTTTTTCTTGCTTATACTTTAACAGCAACATCCAAATACACTTTTTAAAAGACATAATGATAGCAATAATAAAAGACCTATCTGAAGTCAGAAAAGCACTTTGATAGTTTACAAGACCTTTATTTTCAAAAGCATAACATTCTTTACTGACCGCCTCTCACTACAATAAAAAACTTCACTTAATCACAACAGTAAATGGTCCAAAACCACGGTATGCTCCTTTTTACCGTGGTGACACATTGTGACAATCAACAGTTCAGCCTGGTAATCCTGGTCTGGTTTTACAGGTATCTATTTAAAAAAAAATTGAAATATCTCATCTACTGTACAGAAATACATGCACAGTTCAATGTACTCCCACATTTCCACCCTTTAAGCCAGAGCAGACCAACACTGCTGTTGTCTGCAAGCCTTTTGGAAAGATGTAGTGTCCTTCTGCTGAATATGGGAATTATTTTCCTTTGAGAAAAGGAAAAGGCAAAGAATCTAGTTAATTGAAAATGAAGAAGAAATGTTTATATCAACTAAATCAAGAAATATTATTCAGTACTTCTGATACTATTACACTGTTCAAGCACAGCTAACAAAACCATTACTACTAACATAATAGCAGGTACTACAGTTTGGATGGGACTGTTCATTAGCTCCAAACCAACAAGAAATTTACTTTATAAGGAAAAACAAGGCAAGCAAGTGTTGTCCAAAAAACCTCCCAACCGTATGGCATAGTACCACAATGTCAGGAGCCAAGCAGCAATAGATAATTAAGACCACAGCAACTAATACAGTGTTTGCACGTAAGTTTCTCCAACATCACTTCTGCTTATTTTTCCTCATCTCCTTCCCATTTTTCATGTGTTTCATCTATCCATCGAAATAGCTCTCCTCTCAAGTGCCATATTGGACAGGGACTATACTTTCATTATTTCTGCAGAGGAAGATAGGCTCTAATAGTCTATTCTGAAATCTTACAGCTTTATAATAGTACAACAGCAGTATGAGGAAAATAGCGTAAAATAATCCAGCCCTTGTCCTAATAGCCTGCTGTTGGATCAAACTAAAAGAGACTGAAAACACTGATGTAAGACTAGTCTTTAACTGTATTTCACCAATATATCATTCAAACTAAAAGGTGGAGGTAACAAAAATAAAAATATCAATCATTCAAGTTCCATATTCACTGTACTCTACCTCCTTTAAGTTCTCACAGTAAATGTAGTGCCTTACCAGATCAGCATCAATGTCTACTCTATTGCTTTTAAGGGAGAGTACCAAGACACACAGGAGGAAATAATAAGGGGTGGGGGTGGGGTGGGGTGTGCAGCGAGTGGGGAAGCCAGCAGCATTCCACGAAAAGCACATTTAAAAATTAGCAAGACAGAGCTAAAACCCAAGGCATAGGGGATGGGAGAAGGGTACACACAGGAACAAAGAGTTATTTTTTTGTAGTCAGAAAGGCTGTGAAATAAGCCCCTGGGAACCAAGAAGCAGCTAACAGAACAAAAAGAGAGTGTTATGGTTCTCGTTTCTTACCTGTATTCACACATTTTTATGGGCAAGTGCAACATAGTAATATAACAAAAATAATTTGGAAGAATTAGATTTCATGTTTAGTAGATTGGTATTACATTTAGAATATGACTTTCTTTCCTTCAAAGTTTTATGTATTATTTAATTTAAATCACAGCAGACAAATAAGATTGGAAGAAGCTGTGAGAAATTTTTTTTTCCTTTTAAATATCAAATATCAAGTCTAATGTTCCCTAGCTTTGCTGGCTGCATCTCTTGGAGATTTAAAAATAAATACATTGAGAGCTCCAGAACTTTAATGGGTTATGAATATAAACAATTGAAGAGGCTCTTTAAGACTCATTAAGTACTATAATTAAAAAGAAACTGCCAAAGCGCATACAGATTAGCGAAGTTAGATTTGAATACAGGTCTTTCTTGTAGAGATCCCTCATCTCCTACAGAATTGCAGTAAAACAAGTGAGGCTCTCTACAGCTGAGTGGGTCATAAGCAAAAAAGGGAGACTACCACATGAACTCATTGCAGAGATACAGAGTTAGAGTTAATCAGTGACAGTATCTTTCTTCCTCTCCCCTGCTTAACTTTTAGCACCTTCTAACTACAATTGCAAAGGCTTCTCTACTTGCCACCCTCTAACTAGAAATTTCTTGTCCAAGTACAATCCTCCATTTTATAGCCCTTCTAAACTGCACCTGTAGAAAGCTCCTTGCTTCTAGAATAACTCCAATGCTCCCTTCCTTCTACTAAATACGCTAGTTTTAAAGTTGATGGAAAAAAGGTACTCCAGAATGTAGCATCTAAAGTAAAAAAAAATGTCTCCCTTAACTCTGTAATTAGGCTGATTTTTGCATATTTTGCATATTATGCATAATTGCATAAATAAATATCTTGTCATGAAGAATTAATATGGACACAAGCATTCTCCAAATCATGTAAAAACATTTCTGCCTTTAGAATATACATGTGTGATGCCAAAGATAATCCGCAACAAATACAAAGCAAATCTTAACATTCTGCCTACTCATTTTTGGCAGCGCTCAACTGAATAACAAGAAACTGTAAGGCAGCAACAACTATCAAGGGCTTAAGTTCAAAAAGTAAATCAGAGCACACCAAAGGCATACTCCAAATTCACTCAGGTGTATATTTTTGATCCATTCAGCCTTCTAAAAAGTTGGTATTATACCGCAATCATATTAATCCTATGCAACTTGCATTGAATTTTCCTGCTTGAAAAAAAAAAAAGCCCACAGTAAGTTATAGAAGTAGTTGTTATTTATTTACAGTATTCCATACTACTGTTCAACTTGGAACCAAACATACCCATTCAGCTAGACAGACTCTTTAATATGCAGCACGAGTGAGCAGCCTTTGTGATTACTTCCAGTTCTCTCCAGGACCTTCAAATACAACACAGAAACCAGCTAAACACAACAAACAGGCTGTCAGGAAAAGATCAAGTCCAGAAGACTTGCTTTTACTGCAAAACCAGTGTAACTACAACTAGAGTCTTGAAGCTTACCACAATCTTCCAATACACCAACACCTTTCTTTCAGCTGTTTATTTTCATTACCTCTCCTTGGATGTACTGGTAAAAACGAGGGGGGGGGGATAAAGTAACTGGTGTTTAATATAACCAAGCTGATGTGACTGGAGACTCTGAATGCCTTTGCATAATGGTTTTCAATATTATCTCCTCCCCAGTCTGTCCCTCCCACTGGGGAGGATGGACCTTTGTACAGTGAAAAAAAGCCCACTGACAGAGGGCTAGTTTTCACTAATTTCTCATGGTGGATCCCTTTTAGGTAAGTCAATGGTTAAAAATAATTGCTTTAGTACAATCTCAGTTTCCCCTGTACATGTTTTCTTAACATTTCCTGACACCAGACTAGCAGTTGCTCTCGAATTCACATTGGTCATGTCAGCTTTTTAAAGTCATCTTCACAGTGTGCTCCCAGCAACAGTGATCATCCAACTCAAGTAAAATACTCTGCTAAATCACAAATGGAGCCAGAGAGAAAATTTTCCAATATATTATCAGCTAATCCCGACAGGCTGACAGACTCTAGAGGATCTCTGATATGAGGTCAACAAGGAACAAAACTTCAGAATTGATACTCAGAATTCAGCGATACCTACAAGAAATTCAGACAGAAAATAAGCTGGGCTTATAAGGAAAATACAAATTATCTGAATTGATTTAAGTAGGAGAAAAATCTAGTTCAGTTTGTGATGAAAGTTAAGAACAGAGCTGACTAAATGAAACAGTTGTTTCAAGATTACCGGGAACAATCACATGCTTGTGCCATACCACAGCTCCAGTATTTGTGTATGACGTCAACAAATAGAAAATAGCTCTTTCCCCTAGCAAAGTAGTAGTAAGAGGAAGCTTTTATCTTTGATACTAGAATTATTACTTCCTTATAACACGCTGTTTCCTCTGACTTGTGTGTTCCGTACTCTAATTGATAACAGCTTACAAGACTAATACTTCTGAATATATTTTCTCTGGGAGTTAGATACCAACTTCTTTGACTAGATACACCCAGCATTATTTATTTTCATTCACACAACAGTTCTTACAGAAAGGTGGTTTCCTGACTCTTGGTATTCATGGATGTTGTTGACTACAGGCTTCTCTAGACAGTGTAACTTCATGAGAATGCAAAAAACCAAAACACCAACAGCAGTAAACCTAAGATGCTTATGAGACAAAACCATATTGAACTCCATACATAATGTTACTAAAGAAATTTCAGAAAAACAGGTGTCTTATCCAGGTGTCCAGGGCTACACTCCCAAATCTTCAACTGACAGCTGTAGCTCCAAGTGATTCAAGCTAACTGGCTAGGTTTATTGGACGATATTTTAAATCTTAAAATCAAACCTACTCCTTTGCATTTAAAGGTAACCAAAAATCTAGATACACGAACCATGAAAAGCAACATTAGGATCAATTCTTGTCACAGCTAGGGCCCACTTATCTGATGGATAAATCTGACAAGAGAAAAGACAGAATCATAACTAAATAATCTCCCTGTTCACACTGGTATGTTAGCAATGTCATTATGACAATAAACAAAATGAAACCTGTACAAAGGTTTTATAAAAATCAGGATATGTGGCACAAATTAGAAGGAGATTAACAGCTTTTTTTTAAAAAAGAGGTGCTCAACAACTGAAGTTACATGTACTTTTTCTACCAATCTTTCAGCAACTGTGATCTCTGAATTTGGAAATTATTTAGCTAACTCTTGGGATCAATACTCCAGCCCCCCAAAAATGTCAGTGGTCTTTAGTCACTGGCCTCAGAAGTGTCATTCATCTTCTATTAAGTAGTATCGTCTGCACAATGTGAGCATTTTCAGAGCTTTTGTAGTGTCTGAGCAACATTTCTTGGTACTTCCATTAGTAAGGATCAAAAGAAGCAGTTGAGACAAAAACACATTTTGCCCTAGAACACAAACTGGACTGAAGTAACTCGTAGACTCATGACTAACTTTCCTTAAGTTTCTTTTGTATGGAAAATTAAACACAGTTTAAAGAAATCTTACCATCATGAATCTCAAATGCCAAACTAGTGATCTTCTGTGTAATTATCATCATTGGACTGTTACAAAAAAGGAAGAAAGAATAATTTAGAAAAAAGTCCAGGATTTTCTTTCATATGTAAATAACATCAGGCAAAGTTTATACTAATAGTCCAAATTAGTTACTCGCAACTGGAAGATTTTCAATGCAAGGACAAAGCAATTAGTTTTTGGAGCTCAAACCATTACAGAGTTTTCAGTGCAAAAGAATTTAATCCTTAGACACAGTATTTGATAACCCATGCCTTTTATTGCTGCCTTAGGTTCCATAAACATGGCCAGTGTTTCACATTTATTTTCTAAAACATAGTTTTTTTTTTTTTTTACAGTGGGAAGAGTGAAGAAAAAAAGGGCAGTAACAGCAATTATATGCATTGTAAATTAAGGCAGCAGTAAGCAAAAATAAAAAATATACCAAAGTTGAACAGTACTATGCATGCAGACCACTTCCATTGTTTCGACTAACGCCTGGTCCTATGCTTAATTTTTCCATCTAGAATTATTATTTGCTTCAAGTAAATATAGCTGGCAAAAGAGAAACCCAGAGTAATTATGCTGGCTCCAACAGAGTTTAGTTTGTTTTGAATTTTGTGCACTTGAGCAGATCCTAAACTGTCCAATAGAGATCTTCCCCTGCTAAGAAAGTCAGGTTTATACCGAGAAATCATTCCATCTTTGTAGCATCTAAGCGTTTTTTGACTGACATAAATCCCAGCACTGCTAACTGGGGGGAAGGAGAAAACAGAGAAGAGCATGAAATAGGTTACCAGAATTTAGAAATTTAACTTGGAAATCAGATCTCATAAATGTATCATGGATTGTATTTACCTAGTATTCATCTAGTAATATCTGAGCTGGAGATAAACTCCCCCCCACCCCCCAACCAACAAAAACACTACAACAAAGTAATCATACTGTAGGATGGGCACATAGTTTTATTCAAGTCTTTTGATTGCACTGGGCCTTTTAATGACACATTTAAGTTGGCACAGAAAAACAACCCAACAGTCATCAAGTCCTTCATTGACAGGGCTATGCCAGTATTTTGCCAAATGGCTCGGTCTGTCAAATTAGTTTTTTTTATGGTTAAGTTTACTTCAAAGCACACAGTATTTCCAGTCCTCAAAATGCAACCAGGGATAAAGGTTTTTCTACTGTATAGCCGTGTGCCAAAATCCTGATATCGAAGCTAGAGTGACAGGCAAGGGTCAGCAAGGAAGAAACCTAAACAAGAACAGGCAGTCTGGGAAATCTCTCCTGTCTCTTTCTAGCATTTGACCTGCAGACCTGCCTGGTGCTGACAGAAATCCCCAACTGATTCTCATCATAATGGGTTTTTCTTGCGTAAGTGGGTATGTGACAGCATGGATCCTGCCTGGCGGAAGGACGGAGCCCAGGAGGAGCTCAGTCAGACATTTATTCTAGCAGATACATCTGTCATTACTATCAGAGCAGACCCTGCTATTTCTTTCCTTCTCAAGTGGTTATTTGGCTGAGTAGCAACAATCTAGAGACTAAAAGAGGAAGAGTCCTTCCTGGAACAGTGAGGCTGTGAACCAGGATTTTAAACGATCCCTTGTAGGTGCTGGCAGAAAGGCAAAGGAGGTGCTGGAAGGCTCACTGGCAGCTGGGATCTGTTAGTACTGAAGCCAGGACCACACAGCTCTCTACAAGCATTTGCACCTCCAGCATGAGGTCTCCTCAGCTTTCTCCACTGTCAGTACATTGATACCTTTTTTCAAAGCTTTTGCAGATTCTCTGGGCTTGGCCACCTCAGATAGGCATGGTATTCTAGGAGAAATATCTAGGTAAACAGACATTCAAAGCTTTTTCGTGGCTAACCACTATATGAATCCATGCCAACACCTTTAGAAGAACTTGCTGGTACTGAGATTCAACAGCTAGTTAGGCAGCTTTTGTTATTTTCTTGAGCTTACTCTCTTCCCCTAGAACTTGAGAAAATTGACAGAAGATAGCCCAATTCTTTTTTCTGCTCCTGTTTTGGAAGTAACCTCTGTCTCATGACTCAAGGGAGCTGACAGAGTATACGCCAGACATTTAATACGATATGCATACATCAAACTGGTGCATGAAAGGATGGTTTAAATCAGGCAGCTCAAATGTACAGAGTTGGATCTAGGCTTCAGGACAGTTCTATCCAGGGCACAGGTCTCCTAAGTCTTTGGACACGTTAAGACCTAGCAGGAATTTCTGAGCTAACACCAAACCAAGACAGTCACAAAGACAGCTGCTATCTGAAGGCAGTAGTTGCGTTTGAGCAGTGGTGTTCTCAAGTTCTACTAACAGTTTGGAAAGCAGCAAACAACAAGTGCAATTACACTGCTTTCAGAGTCAGCTCAGAGCTTCGATCACTGCCAAGGTTGTACGCTTTGGCCCTACAGTGAACTGGAGGGGACAGCATTTGGGTTACAGGTCCACTTTTAATGATGAAATCTAATTCAACATCAGTAAACCTAATTTTAAAGTGCCTTTATGCGTATGTCTGTGTTGCAAGCTCTCATTACAGCCAGTGGAGATCTAGTCAATGGAGTCAGGGGCGTCCGGCAAGCGACCCAGTTCACATCAAGGTAGATACTTAGTGGTGGGTCAGCTGAAATGCTCTACTGTCCAGACCGATCAGATCTCTGCTGACTACACTTGGAACTTAGATATGTGGCTGAAGGCAGACGCTTGGATGTAGGCATACATGTAGAAAGATGTTTCAGAAGGTAAGACCCAGCTAAAAATGACAGAAATTATGAACTTAACCATAAAGGCTTTTGGCTTCAGCCTGCAAGTTCCTGAACTACATGCCTGTTACCAATGAAGACTGCAAAGCAGTAAGGCTAACAAGAACGACTCTGCAACACAACACAGGTAACACTAAACTACCAAGACCCACTGCCATTCACAGTATTCCTGAAAAGTATTTAATGCATTTTTTATTTTAAATCAGATGGGGAGCGTTTGCTAGTCTCTCTTTTCCAAAATACACACTCTCCTTTAAATCTACAGCACATCACAGTAGCAAACTTCTTTATACAAAATGCTGTACTTCACTTCTCTGTGTCTGCAGTATAAAGAACAGTCACTAATATAGTTTATTTTTACTTTACCTATTTAATTCTGTTTTACTGCTGTACAGCTCAAGTCAAATATAGGTTTAAGTTCATTATGTAAAATGAGAGCACATACAGACAAAATGTCTTGTGTCCAAGGGCTGCGTGATGACTACACCATACAGATGCCTTTCTCCTTACCTTTCTCTTTCTGGAACACCTAACATAAAACCAAAACAGAAAGAAGCTAAAAGCTAAATACCATAAAATATTCCGATTTTCCTCACACAGTGGTATCAGACTGTGCCAGGCATGCAAATACATCAGATACAACTCAACTTTCATCATGTTATCATGCATGGTAACATAAATTTTAGAGGAAGAAAGAGAAGTAAAAAAAATTTCCACAGCCACCAAATCCTTTATGCCCTTCAGACAGGCACAGAAAGCAACAGACAATGCATTTGTGGTTCTAACATGACAACTGTTCCCAAAATTCTCAGTTTGCATGATTAAAGCATAGGTACATATATATTTCTATGTGTGCCAATACACACATACAGAGCTTTCTCCCAAAGTTCAGAAGATTGACACACTTAACCTGGAAAAAGAACCATAATAGACAGTGTCCCTTAGGAGGACAAGATGGAAAGATTGATTTTCTCCTTACCCAGAAAAATCAGCAGAATACTGTCCATAATCAAAGATATAGACTCTAGTAATTTGGCACACAGTGAGGTATCCCAAAGCAAAAACAAAGCAATACCTGGAAGGAAAATGGGGAGAAAAAAAAAAAAGCTTATTAATTAAAAACCATAAACATTTCTCCATTGAATAAACTACCTTAAGTAGAGTCTAGTCTCCAACTCTTTCTGGTGACTATTGGATAACTGGAATGTGCAACTCACCTCCATTCTGACTGGGGGTTTTTTGGCAGTATTTATTTTCTATGCAAGCACATAGACTTTTTTTTTTTAAAGTGTGCAGTACTAACTTACAAATTCTGTTGTCATTAGCCAAAACATTTATTCACATAAGTAACATTTGATTTATAATTTCAAGCACCACTGTAAAAACTGGAAGTCCTATAAAGCGTAAATTAATCTGTTAAGCTTTTTTTTTTAGTTCAAGTTAATTTTTGTCTATATGAGTATAGAAGTTTAGCAAATTATACATCAGTTTCCACTGCATGTGCTTCTATACATTCAAAATTCAGCACCACAAATCCCACTACTGTTGTCTTCAAAGTAACTGGAAAAAGCAGTTACTTTGTAAATACACAGATTAAAACATGACTGTAAAAGGAACAGGATGCCTTTATGCCTCCTGTTAAAGCGGATCTTCAGCAAATATAAGAAAAACACAGATAAGAACCACCTTACGTAAGTATTATACATTTAATTTCATATATCATCTTTTCAGATCAGGGTTGGGATTACCCCTCCTGCCTTCTTAATACGTACAACAATTGAACAGTAAGAACTGATTTGCCAGTACACTGCACAAAATGTGCCAGATACTCTTTGCAGTCGAAAAGGATTGTGAATGCCAGCAGGAACTTTCTTTTAGGACTAATCTTTCAGGAATTCATGTATAAACTTCACAGTCTTGAAGATTTCCATATGATAACTTCAGAAACATTCATGGTAATGAAATCAAGTACCTGTTTCATGTTCACAAGACCAACATGCAACCCCTACAGCAGGCCATATTACACATTCAAAGTCCAGTTAGAATGAAAATATTCATACATCAAACGGAAAATTATGACTAGGACTGGGTTTAGGTGAAATAGTGAGGGACTCTATAGGAAGACTTTGGAATATGCTTTTACTTTCCTTTCCAAATAGACATTTTTGCAAAAAAGTTTTAACATAATAAATTCTAAAGTCTTAGAAATTATTCTTCAATCTAAAAGTTGTCACACAGGACACATGCAGTTTAACCTTTAATTAAAATTGTGTTAGAGATAAACAATTTAATATTTTAAAACATCTAGCTTCCAAATTACAGATTACCTTATATAATAGTAGCTACATTAAACCACACTTGTTGCTTTTTTTGAAGAAAGGTTTAGGGTGCCTGTTTTAGCAATAGTTTACTTTCCATTTTGATAAATATTAAAAATCCAGAAACAGTATTATATTGGGTGGGTAACTGGTACAAAAGCGTTTATAACAAGCATCCAACAAAATTACAGAATAATTTGATCTAATTATGAGCCAGTTATTTCAGCAAGTAAAACAATTCAACACAATTAAGTAGTATGTAGTAGACTGCAGATATCAGAAATATCATATAATGTAGAACTTTTTTTTTTTTTTAAATTTGGAATTAAAATTTTCCTAAGGTATTTTAAGAAAAACTAACCCACCCACACCAAAAAATCACCCAGGTTTCACACAAGTGAGTGTGAAACTGACTCATACTTTCTCATACTGAAATCAGTCCTAGTTCTTCCATTCACTAAAAATTCTGTAAGCTTTTCAGCTTTACCAGCCTCTTGATTTATATACTAAACAGCATCAGATTAAAAGTAACTTGTTATGTGTAGAGATACCTACACATACTCACCCACAGATACCATAAAAAAAAAGCCAAGAAAAAATTAAATATTGTAGGTTTAAAAGAATCTTAATTTTATCCCCACTGGCAAGATCATGTATTTATAAACAACAGTCTATTCACAATATATTGCAATAGGTCTAGAACAAACAGAATTACAGAAGTAATGCTAACTACAGCTTTTATACCTTAAAATGCTATCCATAGCAGCAATATATACTTCGTCAGGACAAGAAACACAGTTTATACATTAGTGGATTAAGTGTACACACTCAGATGGAAGAAAACAGACACCAGTTTCTACCTTATACAGTTTAAGTCATGAAACATTTACACTGTTTTTAAACAGGGCTTTACAAAGACTTCCTTCTGCAAGCAGAAAAGCTATGCTGGCAAGTACAGCTAAAGAACAACTAACAAATAACCCAAATGAAGAAAAGCACTGAGAATTCAGGAAACCTTAGGAATTTACATAGTCATTACAATACAGTCCTGCAGCCTACTATGAACATGAAACCACAAATTCCCATTTCTTTCAAAAAACAGGTCATTATTCTTGATACCTTTTAAAGGGTTTGCATTCAAGTTCAAGATATATCCAGTGATTTTACTTCTTGCATATCTTCGACATGCTGCACTCAAGAGGTTTGGGATTTCCTCATGAGCACTTCCTCAGTTATTCCCCACGCATTCAAGTGATTCATAAAAATTACATTCCTCTTAAGATTAACTGCAGTGATAGTCAATCTTACCCCAGTTCTACGTACATGAGGAAACTGAGAAAAAGTTTACGTGGGTCTGAATACCAAACTGGGGAGATGCACAGTCAATTTCTGGGTGAATTTAGATTTTTTTAAAGATGACAGCTCTAGTACATTTCAGTCACACACAGACGCAAGTGCTCTGTACTTCTGCAAATCAAACACAGGTGTTCCATGAAAAGTGAAAGATTGTATTTATAGCTAATACAAGTAGTTTAAACCACTTTGTAGCGTCCTGCACTTACGAACACAGACTGAGGCTGCAACGCTACCTGAATATTCCACAGTGAAACATGTAGAGCAGTTTAAAGGTTACATCACTTGCAGGTTCCTGTGGTTTAAGTGCCTTCCAACTTCTGTGAAAAGTCCAGTTAGAAAGAACAGCAACAGAAAGAGCACAAACCTTTCTTGCCTTTGTGTTTATGGAGCATATGGGTTTGGTATCTGCTGACCAAATTGTCAGCCACCTGGGACTTCCACATACCCTCTGAAATAGATGTTAGCCATCATAACTGACATGGTAGGATTTCTTGCAACATTCAGTTAATATCCACGCTGAAGTCACGGTGCAGAAACGGAAGGGGCAGGGGGAAGACGCTTAACAGTCTTGCTGAGATTCCAGATTCCATTTTACAATCTAAAACAAAAGCTGTCTTCCCACAGAGCAATGAAACTTGTTGCTACACTGCATTCACCAAACACAACTATGAATTTTAACTCTCTCAGCTATGTCAGCTCCAAGTCACATACAGCTTGGAAGACAACAGTTTTTTAACTGATGAGGAAAACACAGGAACTTGCAACCCAAACAATGCTTTTCACCTTCCAAGTGCATCTCTGCATATTAGCCATGCCACATGACATCCCTTGTTGTTGAGAAATGTCATTTAACCGGGGAAAATACAGCAACATGTTCTCCCTAAAGGAGATTTAAAAGCTTTATGACAGCTTGCATCTTTCCTGTTGTTTCTCCTGCAGGTTTGTGGTGTCATTTGCAGATTTGTAAAAATCCAGCTTTACTTCAAAAATTTTAAAACATATCTGAAAATGCTTGGAAAACTTTCTAAAGTACTCTTACTACATTTCCTACCCTCTTCAAAGACTCATTCACCAAAAACACCCCTTAGATCAGAAAATTGAGTAAGGTTTTGCAGAGCTCAACCACATGAAGTTTTACCCAACTACAATGAAATTAATCATAGGCTGTACCTGAATGCAACAGTTCTACCCAAGGCTAAATTTTCCCTTCCTGTAGAAAAGTAGTTGGTCTTAAACAGGGGTCCTCAAACTACGGCCCGCGGGCTGGATACGGCCCCCCAGGGTCCTCAATCCGGCCCCCGGTATTTACAGACCCCCCCCACCGGGGGTTGGGGGGGAACCAAGCAGCCGCAGATGACTGCCTGCCACTTCATCCGCGCGCCGGCCCCTTGGTTAAAACGTTTGAGGACCCCTGATCTTAAAGGTCAATGTTACTCTATACCTGCTACTCTGAATAATGTTGTTGTGAGAAGAACGACAGAAGTCATTCACACTGGACATGAACAACCAGAAACAAGTCACAAAGTTGTTATTATTACAAATAAATTTAAGATAAACTAACCTGCCATGAATACTGTATTATATACAATAAAAAACCAAAGACATTCATTTAGAATATGTTTATCTATCAACAGATGCACCAAAGTCAGATGTGTCTGAGAGACACTGCAGTACTGAAGTAGCAGAAAGCAGAACAGATTGTCTCATAAGGCTAACTTCTGATTTAAAGTTTAAAAACTAAACAGATTCTAAGCAAATAGTGGATAACCTATTATACAGGAGGGCTTTTCTTAAACAAGTCTGCCATATTATGCTTTAGTTCTTTATTATTTTAAACTTCCCAGAGCAGTAAAAATAATATTTAATATGTTCTATCCACAAAATTCTATCATTCCTTTAAAAAGAAATATATCGACTAATCAAAAGTTTCCTGAAGGTATAGTCTAACATCTCATACATAAAATATAATGTATAACATGCTATACACATATATGTCATACTAATGTATGAATATAAAAATTAAATAGATTATATTTATATAAATGCATATTATAATAATGCAATTATATGAATTATATTAAGATAATTACAAATAATGGTATAAAATTATCTTATATAATATATTGATATATTAGTATATTAATATATATAAATTAAAATATATTGAAAATACTAAGTCAGCATCCTCTCCAAGCAGTACTCTACAGAAGGGTGCTCATCAAAAGAACTTCTGTTTAATTTATTAAAAAAAAAAAAATAAACGCAAACAACAGATTTTAGGGCTTTTTATCTGCATATGTAGTGATAGGACATAGGGTAATGGCTTTAAGCTGAAAGAGGGTACATTTAGGCTGGACATTAGGAAGAAATTCTTCACTGTGAGGGTGGTGAGATGTTGGCACAGGTTGCCCGGAGAAGCCGTGGATGCCCCATCCCTGGAAGTGTCCAAGGCCAGGCTGGATGGGGCTCTGAGCAGCCTGGTCTGGTGGAAGGTGTCCCTGTCCATGGCAGGGGGTTGGAACTAGATGATCTTCAAGATCCCTTCTAATTTAAACCTTTCTATGATTATAAGAACAACTGTAAGTTCATTCTAGAACCTTGTATCCGCTGACAGGCAAGCCAGGCTGCACAAGGGCCCAGGCTAACCATAACATCAGCTGACTGTATTTGCATAATGAGAGGTGGAAGTTGCATTTTTGTTCATTTTACACTTGCGGGGGACTCCACATCTTAGCTATAAAATATTTGGTCAAGTACCCACCACGCCTATCTCTGCACAAAATGTGGCAAAAATAGAACTGTGCCCTTGACAAAAGAACACTTTGGGAGGTGTCAGAACAGCTTCTGTTATTTTAGGCTCTTCCCATGCAGCGGAGGTCGACAGCACAGTATGCTATTGTGCTGGGAAAGAGTTAAATAAACCAATCAACCCGGGGCACTTTTTCACCAGCTAGTTGGCACATACTGTGGATGTAGCCTTGAAATAAGGGTTTCCTCACTCCTTCCATTATGTTCAGATTTTATTTTTTTAAAAATGTGTAATCATTAAGTTTCAAAAGGCAGACCTGTCCACGGTGTAACATTATACTGCTTTGAATAGCCTCTGTGTTTTCCCATGCCCTGTGCTGAAAGCTACTGTCTGGGCTTGCTTGTTTGTTTTTCCTACTGTTTCTGTCAACATAAAAAACAAACTAAAAAAAAAAATTATTAAAGTCTCTGGGGTCAAAACTGAATTCTTATCAAAATGCAGCTATACTAATTGTTTAAATTCTAATAAGCATAGTTAGTTTTCATTGTTCACAGGAAGAAATTCAAGTCTATGCAGTTAGAAAGCCGCACAAAGCCACTGGACACAAGGCTTCATGAGCTCAACTGCACCCAGAACCACCTGCAATGGTTTTGCTAGTTTTGTTTATTACAGATTCTCTGCAAGCATTATCACTTGCCTAATGCATTTTGATGTTTTGCTACATAGTGGCAACATAATGGCCTCCTAAAGTGAACCCTGAACCAAGCCAAATTAAATGATTATTCCATTTGTAACTACAGGCCATATTCCAAATGCAACATTAATGTATGACAAATACAACACAGGTATTCTTGTCAAAAATGCATACTAAAAAGGTTGGTAATTTCCACATACTCCCTAAGTTTACATTCTCTGACTTTCCAACCTCTCACCATGCTCCCTCCCAGTCTGTAATGTCTCAAGGATGAGATCAGTTTCAGGCTCTCCTACAAGGGAAAAACAATCGACAATGAAGTGGGTTAGGATGTGTTGGTGCTTTCATTTCTTCCCTGGGATGGAAGAAACATGTTGTGTACTTCATTCTTCCCATAAATCTCCAACGGAACATGGAACCAGGAAAGGTGAGAATAGAAAACCTGATTTGATCCCTTACCAAACTCAAAGCTGAGAGCTGAAGCTGACCCTGTCCAAAATCTTAACGTTAAGCTGAGATGAGACATGAGAGGTCACCTAAGTTCTCCCTCACTTTAAAAACCATAGTGTCATTTCAACCCCTATTTCTGCAATCTCTTGGAAGTGTAACAGCAAACAACACAGATAAGAGAACCAGACCTGACCTTTATCTTCTCAAAAGTTGACAGTAGTTCATAGCACTTAAAAACATGCACAAATAAGAAAGCCTAACAGCTTCACAACACAAAATACGTAAAGGCAGAACTCCCTGATACTGGAATCAGCCTTACAAAGCCCAGATAAAGGAAGGAAATTCTTGACACATCTTCTGACAAAGATGAGTACTCATAACTAGAAATACAACGGCTGCTAAGTTCCACAAACACTTCTATGCTGGCGCTGTGAATTTACATCTGTTCATCCATTTTTTCTATGCAATTTTCTATGTAATATTTCCACAGCTATACAATGTTTTAGCATCACAGCATGGAAGTGATTTTATCCTTGCCCTTTGATAAAGTAAGCTTCTTTCAAATGTCAGAAACATGTCCAGAACCTTTACTTTCACAAACCAGAAGCCCATAGAGCACATAGCCAGAAAATGGGTCTCCTTTTAGGAACTGGGCAGCAACACTTCATATTTTTAAGGAAATAAAGATGTTACTATGTAACATTGACAATAATAGGACTAGTGGAAGTACTATTTTGAAGTACAGCCCTACTAGTCATAATGGCTTAACAAGTGTAAACTAGAACCAAGTAACAAAATATTCTGCAAGACTAAATAATTTTATTTCAGTGGACCATAAAGCTTTATACAAGAACTCTCAGCCAGTAAAACAGAACAAGTTCTCTGCTGGCAAAAGCACAGTGAGGTCAATCATTAAACCTGCTACTGCTGTAAACTCGGTACTTGGCAAATTATCATCTTGGATAAAGATAAGAACTGTTGTTTTCCTTCACCCACTCATCACCCTGCTTCTAGCTCCACGCCCCCCTCATACCCCATGCGCATCCCCATGTGCTGCAGCTGTTGCTCCTTCCCTGCTGCAGAGCAGAACGGATTCCCAGCTGTCTCAGCCCCCCAAGCTCTGCTGCAATCCCACATCCTTGCCTGGAGACACAACACCTGAGACAAAGGGCACAACTGCAACACCACAGGGAGAGAGGGGGAAGTTTTGCTCAGTCATGAGGTGATGCCAGCTGGAATTTGTGTTCCGCCGGCCAGGAGACATTTTCTGCATGTGTTAAGGATGGCAGCAGCTGGGAAACATACCGCATATGATTTGCTGAGGTGGTTCCGCAGCCAGAATCAGCACACAGAGCAGCTAGCAGATTAATAAACAACCCAAATCCCTGCAAGATGGAGTACACAAAGTGGAAGGCCACAGGAATCAAATTTAATTACAGGAATGGAATATTTGAATGATTCCAGTATCAAAGGAAAGCCAGGAGTCTGTATTAACAACCTAACACAGCTGCATTTCCTTTTAACCCACCTCTCAAAACAAAACGCCCTCTTTTACAAAGGTACTTTATCAGAAAATGTGATGGTACTCTATTTCCCACCCTGTTTCTTGGTTTGCCTTCAGGAAAGAGTCAAAACAGTTCTTTGATTTCAACTGATGACTGAGTCAACTGCCAGCCCCACACCTGGCCTGACCTGCACCACCACAGATGCAGCTCTATTCCTTCCCAAGCTCACCTACCCCAACACCATCTCACAATCAGACACACATCTCAAGCAGCACAATATCTGGAATAAATGCTTTTCTGAAAAATCCAGTTTACTTAAAATACAGCTTAAATGAAATGTCTGCTTTGCTCTGATGCTTAATGTTGCTTTAACCTAGAAAGACCTATCCCTTCAGATGACTTGTTTAATTTCTCCCCAATTTTCTATGCACCCACCCCCCCCACCACCAAGGTAAGTTAAAGCACCACAATCACACAACAATTTCATATCTTAAACATCACAAAACAGTCAGGGATGGAAAGGACTGTGGAGACCATCTAGTCCCACCCGCCGCTAAAGCAGGGTCACCCACAGCAGGTTGCACAGGTCCCATTGGCCTTGGCCACCAGGGCACACTGCTGGCCCATGGGCACCTCGCTGCCCACCAGAGCTCCCAGGCCCTTCCCCGCAGAGCTGCCTCCCAGCAGGCCAGCCCCAGCCTGTACTGGTGCGGGGGGTTATTCCTGCCCAGGGGCAGGACCCTCCACTTGCCTTTGTTGAACTCCATGAGGTCCCTCTCCGCCCAGCTCCCCAGCCTGCCCAGGTCTCGCTGAATGGCAGCGCAGCCTGCTGGGGTCTCAGCCACTCCTCCCCGTGCTGTGTCACCAGCAAAGGTGCTGAGGGGACACTCCGTCCCTTCATCCAGGGCACTGATGAATCAGCTGGACAGGACTGGACCCAGTACTGACCCCTGGGAACACCACGAGCCACAGGCCTCCAGCAGGACTCTGCACTGTTGGTCACAACCCCCTGAGCTCTGCCACTCAGCCGGTTCTCAGCCCACTCCCCTGCCCACCCATCTCACCCA
Source organism: Falco naumanni (assembly GCF_017639655.2). Classification (NCBI taxonomy): domain Eukaryota; kingdom Metazoa; phylum Chordata; class Aves; order Falconiformes; family Falconidae; genus Falco; species Falco naumanni. The sequence goes on from NC_054059.1 coordinate 27,818,099, forward strand.
CACTGCCTGAGCCTACCTGTGAGGGTGTTACGGGAGACAGCGTTAAAAACCGTGATGAGGACAAGGTAGACAACATCGCCCACTCTCCCATCATTCCACCAGAGAAGGCTATTAGGTTGGTCAGGCATGATTTCCCATTGATGAAACTATGCTGACTACTACTGATAATCTTTGTTCACATGCTTAAGAGAGGACATCAAGGATGAGCTGTTCCAACTCCTTTCCAGGGATGGAGGCTAGGGTGACCAGCCTGTCATTTCCTGTGCTATCCTCCTTGCCCTTCATGAAGACGGGAGAGACCACTGGCTTTCCTCTAGTCCTCAGGCACCTCTCCTGTCCACCATGACCTTTCAAAAATGATGGAGAGCAGCTTAGCAATCATGTGCCAGCTCCCTCAGCACTTGGGGATGCATCTCATTGCAGCCCATGGATTTCTGGGTGTCAGGTTTGCTTAAATGACCTCTAACCCGATCCTCCTCAACCAAGGGCAAGTCTTCCTTTCTCCAGACTTCCTCTCTTGCCTCCACAGTCTGGGATTCCTGAGGGGTGAAACTGTGTTCAGTAAAGACTGAAGCAATGGTGACATTCAGTAACTCCACCTTCACTGTGTCCTTTGACACCAGGGCACCCACATCATTGAGCAACAGGCCCGTATTTTCCCTAGCCATCCTTTTCCCACTTATGTACTTGAAGAAGCCCATCTTGTTGTCATTGACATCCCTCACCAGATTTAATTCCGAACAGACCATAGCCTTGTCACATCCCTGCATGTTCTGACAGCATTCCTATATTCCCCGGCCCTTTTTCCACATCATTCATCTATGTAGGCCTCCAACCCTCTTTGCTTGATTCCTTACTCGTAGGGATGCACCTATCTGAGCTTGCAGAAAGTGATGTTTCAGTACTAGCCAGCTCTCTTGGATGACACCCCCCCCCCCCCCCCCCCTTCCAGAGCCCTAACTCATGGGACTGCTCCAAGCAGGTCCCTGAGGAGGCCCCAAGTCAGCTCTCTTGAAGTCCAGGGTTGCAATTCTACTTATTGTGCTGCTGCTTCCATGCAGAATCCTGAACTTCACCAATCTCATAGTCACTGCAGTCAAGGCTGCCCCCAACCTTCACATCCCCAACCACTCCTTCTTTGTTTATGAGTACAAGGTCCAGGAGCACAATTCACCTCCTTGGCTCCTCCACCACCTGCATCAAAAAGTTATCATCAATGCTCTGCAGGAGTCTACTGGGTGGTGTACACCTAGCTGCGCTGCCTTTCCAGCAGATATCTGGGTGGTTGAAGTCCCCCATGAGAACCAGGGCCTGTGACCATGAGGCTCCCTCCAACTGTCTGTAGATGGCCACACTGACTTCCTCTTCCTGATCAGGTGGCCTGTAGTAAACACCCACAACTGTGTCACCCATGTGAATGTAACATTCACACGATGTATCAACTTCACCACTGTCACAGTATTCATCATAAATCTCTACATGTGATTCCGCAGGAGTATAAGTCAACTGTCTCCTCCTTCCAGCCAAGAGAACCCGTGGATAGCTCCATTTTCTTTTCTCCCTGAAGCCTGACATAGGTTACTCCTGATTACAGCATGGCAACTTCTATTTTCATGCAGCTTTCTTTCCTCCCATGTGACAGAAACACTGTTGACCATTTCCAGGGGGGAATTTGAGATAATCCACAAAAACAGTGACATGCAATAGAAATGGCATGACATGAAACCAATTCTCAGCAAAAGTAAACTCTACTCATTATAGTTATTTGTGACATACAGTAGTCCTACTGCACATAAGGAAATACTTCAGACTGATGGTGGGAAGAATCAGTACTTGTAGATTGCTGCATGCAAGTACACAAGTAATCCATTACAAAAGCAGCCTTGCATTTATTTTTGGAACATTCTTCCTTCTTCCAGTTAACAATAGGAAAACAAACAAAAAAGAAAATTAACTACTGAATGACAGTCCAAGTCATGGCACAAACACTCACGGGAGTGTCATACTTTAACCCTAGGCACGCAATAATTATTCAAAGCTGTATTTATGATCTCTCAGCTAGGAAGTAATTCATACTACTGGTTAATTCTGTTTTGTACAAGCCAGAATATGACAAAATACAATGAGCTATTCTTTATGCAAGCTGAGACCAGTTTTTTTCTTGTCACAAACAGGGTGTCCAAGCAAACAAACTTCTTGCTCCCGAATCTTTTGTAACACTGACTTATCAATGAGCAAGATCTTTTGCTGCTAGCATGACTGCCTGAAGGTTGCAAGTTATATACAAGGAAGGTATCGGCAATCATTTTGCCAGCTCAAAGCCAAAGCTTCCTTTGTGAAAATTTTCATTACTCAAATTCCTTTATCTACAGGTAACACAAAAGTCACAAGAGAATTCTAAAAAGACATTTATGAATTTTAAACCTGAACTACAAAAAGAGACTCAGAAAAGAGGTTGTCTTGATTTGTATTTTTCATGACTGGTGCTAGTCTGAATTAGGAAATATGTTCAAATTTATTTTTAATCATTATTCTAGACATTATGCAGTGAAAAACTCTGTATTAAGACACTAAAGGCCAAATACTACCACTTTGAAGTAAGTCTGTTAAACTTAAAGCAACAGTCAAAAAAGTAATTTACATAATATGGTTTATACCTATTTGTAACATTATTTCCTGCTATGAACATATAGAAGCAGATCACTATTACTACGGTGGCAAAGGTCCCGCTGCACACTGGACAGCTGACCGCAACACCGCTCACCAGCCAGCACTGGCAGGCAGAACCATCAGGAGAACTGAACGCCAGCAACCTGGAACACCCATCACAGACTCATCGTATGGTTATGAACAGGTGACTTAAACCAAGATCCACAAATGCAAGTGTTCCTACCTACACAGTTGTTCTTTAGGCATTCAAATTCCCACTGTATAAAGCCACAGAACCTTAATGTTTAGGAGCTAAATTTACTATTTCTAAATTTACTATTAGAGCTATTTCAGTCCCTCTGACTGCCACACCTGTAAAACACAGACAGTTACCTAGTTCACAAGAGCATTCTATAAGTGCATGCTTTAAAGATTACGATTCACTGAACTGTTTTATGGTCACTGTTATAGGAACACCTAAATACTAAACTTTTCTACTCTCCAAAACAAATTTTTTTAGAAAGTGTCCAACATATGTATAAATTGTGTTCAAGTTAATTGAAATCCCTAATTTTCAGACAGAAGCGAAATTTAAATTTAATTCTAAGCATGTTACACTCTATAGTGTAATGCTTTGCACTGGTTGTGTTTGGAATAGTTAATTTTCATCATAGTAGCTAGTATAGGGCTATGTTTTGGATTTATGCTGAAAACAGTGTTGTTAACACAGGGATGTATTCATTACTGCTGAGCAGCCCTTGCACAGAGCCAAGGACTTGGCTGCTCCTCACACCACCCACCAGCGAGTAAGCTGGGGGCACACAAGGAGCTGGGAGGCGACACAGCTGGGACAGCTGATCCCACTGACCAACGGGATATTCCATACCGTATGATATCATGCTCAGCATATAAAGCTGGGGGAAGAAGAAAGGTAGTGGGGAGGGACAGGACAGGGCACAGTCGAAGTGATGGCATTTGTTTCCCCAAATAACCACTACACATGATGGAGCCCGGCTTTCCTGGCGATGGCTGAACACCTGCCTGCTGGTGGGAAGTGATGAATCAATTCATTCCTTGTTTTGCTTTGCTTGCATGTGCGGCTTTTGCTTGACCTCTTGAACACTCTTTATCTCAAACCTTGAGTTTTCTCACTTTTACCCTTCCGATTCTCTCCCCCATCCCACTGTGGGGGAGAAAGCACGCAGCTGTGTGGGGCTTCGTTGCTGGCTGGGGTTAAACCATGACACCCTTCAAGCCTAAAAATAGCATGACTGCCACTCAGCCAGTTCAGCATACATCCAGAAGCCTCTACACTGCACTCGCCAGGAACGTCAAGACTTTGAAAAATCACATATATTATAACAGTCAAGACAAACTAATCTGTAACACAAGCGTCAGTGCACACACACTGATTATTCTGTGATGCCTGGCAGTGTCACTGCAGTTAAGCTTCATTCTGTGTTTTCATTATAAACCAAATTTGAAGAAAAATTTCGACTAAATGTGCATGTTCTGTTCTACATGCCTTAAAAAAAACAAAACAGTTCAACATGTTTGGGGTTCATGACACTTATTAGCAACTCAAGAATGTGAGTATAAGTGGACTGTATCTTTTTAGCAAGCAGAATTTTACACCATTTTGGCCACTGAAATCCATAGGTATCTATATAGTCACAGACCGGAGTAATGGGAACTCCACCATGAGGGGTTTGAATCTGCTGTATTCCATTTGTGTGAAACAAAACATATTGTGCTTATATGCCTAATTTTTGCCTTAGTTATTTAATTATCAATTACATTTCCAAAATGTGACCAGATCTCATTTCTTGATCTGAAGACCACCAGGTAACACTCCAGCCAGGGCTAAATCGAAATTGCTATTCAATACTCGGAGTCCTAGCTCTGCAACCGTTTATAATGTTCTTGTTCTACTAGTGATCACTCTCCTTCTACCTTTAGTTGTTGGAATAGTTGAGAAAGCAATTCTGTAAAGACAGTCTTGGACTGAAAACATACTGTTCTGGCCTTTCTGTAACTGAGAATATAAAGTTTAAATGGGATTCATTTGAAGAAAACATCAAGATGGTACACTTTTCAAACTTCCGCTAGGTATTAGAGACAAATACTTTTTGCTGTAACACCGTTTCACATAGTCTTACACCAGCACACACATTTAAAGTAGAGAAAGGTAAGAGGAAGAAAAGTAGTAACAGTCTTGTGAGAAGAGCAGAGAATTAAAACCAAGCAAACAGACTGCAAGACTTATATTTTGCTTTGGTGAGATCAGCTGAATGCCAGAACCTTGTCATACTTCATCTTTGTAGATACAAAGATAACAAGAAGTTTAGCGTGAAAAGGGATGGGAGAAAAGAATCAACAAAAGTCATCAAGCAGTACCAACTGTAAATGACACCTACAAGAGGGAGCTTCAGTCTTGTCACAATTCATAGTCAATTAATTACTTAATAGCCAAAGACAATAGTCTTAAAATTTTCAGTTGCTGGTTTATTGAAGTATTTTCAGTCTATATGAAGGCTCTACCATGCCTTCCTAAAGGCTCTATACGAAGGCTCTACCATGTGGATCAGATATTTCTATTGTAACTGAAAGCAGCACATAGGTTAGCCTTCAGCTACTAGTAAATTAAAACCAGGGACACAGCCAAAAAATAAACAGCATTCCCCCAAGTTATTTGTACCTTTGCCAGAGAAGGCGCTTTTAGGAGATCATAAACATATTAGCACACCTTTAGACTAAACTCATTATTGCCACTAGATACAGACGTACTACACCTCTGCAATGACTTAATTTCTCAAGTTATTTCAACAGTAAAGCAATAAAGCCTCTGAATGCAACAACGCAGAAAAAAGTAAGAATGTATGTCTCATTAAATCTGTGACTGCAAGAATAAAGGACAAAGATTTTAATCCAAAGGAGTATTTATTTATCACTGCCCACGTCATACTGGACTGCTGCAAAAACCATGAGACCAGCTGTGCAAGGAAGAGGGAAGACTCAGACTATCAGAACTGCTGTTAAGAAGCCCACAGCTTGGCATTTTGTTTTGTTAGCCTAAGGTATGTTTTATGAAGTGGTAATAAAATACATTACCTGTGGTCAATTTTAATTCAATGCGGACGATGATGCGTAGGGTAGGTTTTTGTTCTCAAGGTCCACTTTGATCTTTTATAGATCTACTCCTAACTGATGAGCAGCTTGAAGGAGAACAGCATACAATGGTGATGGTTATTCAGGCCCAACAGGATAAAGTCCTGAGTAACCTCATCTGACCCCACTGCTCATCCAGCTTTGAGTAGGAGGCTGGATCAGAGACCTCGAGGTCCCTTCCACGTGAAACCTCTCATTCTATGAGTTTATTCAATTTACATAACTGTTATTTTAATGGTTTATTTAAACATTAAATAATTAAACATAATTTTCTAAGATAAAATGGGGTAAAGAAAATAAGCAACTTTTTCTACTGAAGTTTGCCACTGAACAGTAACATAGCTGCATTCCAAGTATAAAATAGTACTGTCTAACAGCTTTTTGTCCTAAAACAAGTTAGTTATCCTCAAATAATCAAAAATCTTCCCAGCACTTGTGAGAGAGGAGAGTTGCACGAGAAGAGTACCACAGGATGCCAGGTGAAACAGACCTAACTGAAAGGGCTTAGAGTACAGCCATCAATGCTGGAGCACAACTGAGATGCTGCACCATAGGATAAACCAACAACGATTCTTTTGAACATAGTTTACCAGTCACTACAGTTTGCTGTGAGAAAACAACGTTTAAAAAGTCTCCACCTGTGCATGCCCCAAACTACTTTGTGAAAGACAGACAGGACTTATGCAAATCACCCAGAGTTAGCCACAGATTTAAAATTATGCTTCTGCATGCCCCCAACACACATGCATTACTAGAATAAGAACTTAAAGCTTAAATTTGAAACAGAGGAATCTGAGAGCAAGTAGGGCAGACAGAACAAAAAGCACATCCCTCCCTCTGTTCATTGTGTCCTTGGCAGACAGGCCTATACTTCCAGCCAGTTCTACTATTTTCTGCACAGTGGCAGATTCTGCTCAATTACCCCAGTCCTTCAGAAGCTCTCCCTGTCCCCTCCAATGCCTGGCCGCCTGCTTCTGGCCCCTCACCGAAGCCTCACAGCCAATAACGAGTCACAGGCATCCACAGCTCCCTCCACAACTCCCCTTTTGCAACACACTTCAGCAATTTCTCAGTGCCTTAATCCCTAAGCAAGTTCTCACAGGAAGATGGAATTTCCCCCTCCATACAAGAGATCCACTTACCCTTGTCTTAAAAGAAACGAGTCACAATGCATTTTGTCCACTTAGACAATTTTTCTTTTAGGTAAAGGATCAAATCAATGGCTCACTTAACTCAGTATCCTTGTCAGGAGCAGATAAATCAGCAGCAGTTGCAAGAAAGACATAGCACAGTAGCTCAGACTAGAAAATACATAGTTAGAAGACAAACAATACTTTCATAGTGAAAGAGGTCCCTCAGGAGACATTAAAAAGGCAAAAAACAGGCAGGATAAGAAATAATGCCAGGAATATAGCTCAAAAACATTCAGACCAGAATCAATAAAAGTGATTAGGAGAATCAACTTTTACTGGAAAACCTTTTCTGAGTCTTGAAATCTGCAAAAATATCCAATCGATTTTGAAATACATTTAATTAAACAAGTTATTGGTTTAACCATGGAAAATACTACATCTGTGCTATACCAGAAGCTAGGTAAGATGAATTTTTAAATCTCCCTTTAAAAGCTTGACTCATGAAGGTTTTATCTTAATTCCTCATAGCTACAAACCATTTTAGATATTCATGTCTAGCATTTATAAACCTTCCAGAATCCTTTCTCTCTAGTAAGGATATTAAAGCCTTTCTTGGCATTTTCCTACCATCTTGGCTCCAGGAACATCCTATACATTTAAAATCACATTCCCACTATGAACTGAGATGGAAGCAAACCCTTGTGCCTTTTGGAAGTGGAATTTTAAATGCAATCTGCTTTTACATTCTTCATGAGACACGAGTCAACAAGCTGACTTTCCTATCCTGCTCATATACATCTCTAGTCACAGCCCAAACTAGATATATCATTAAAAGTAGGTACTTGCTTAGGGCAACAGATTACCAGGAATAAAAACACTTATTTTTAGAAATGGCTATCCTTATTGGACAGAACAGTCATAACTCCTGCTTATTTTCTGAGCAGCAATAGGAACATCAAATCCAAATTTCCATTCCAGGTCCCTTCCCAGTTTTCTCCCCACTGTCCTACAACAGAAGTGCCATCTTGCCTATGCAGCCCAACAGCTTTAGGCAAGTTCTGATCTTACGTCCCTTCTAGTTAACTTCCTTTTCAAGATAACCAACCCAAATGTTCTCCATTTCTCATCTGAGTTTTCCATGTCTCTTATGTTTTTTTTACTAGCCTTCTCCAAATCCTCATTAACTGTCCAGTACTCCATGTTAAATAAAGTCCTTGACACTGGGCTCTGTATGACACCACATCCCCTTATCCATGTAAGGACACTTCTTCCCTGTTATTCTCCACTTCACATACCTTGCTTTATGAAGATTCTCCTAGAGGTTGTCCACGATATACAGATGCAATTCCTAGTTTCAGGCCAACTATACTGGACAGTTAAACCACCTCAACTCAAGTACATACTGTTTCCTTTCTCAGTGTTAAACTAAGCTTGTCATTTTTTGTCCATCTATGGTCTTATATTACTTCTGAAATTTCTCAAAATCTTCCTTTGTCTAAAGAAAACACTACTACCTGCAATTGTTTGCTGAATTAGGCAGTGTTGACAGCAGGCTGAGGGAGGCGACTCACCTCCTCTACCTCTGTACTGGCAAGACCACACCTGGAGTGCATCCAGTTCTGGGCTCCTCAGCACAAGGTAGACATGGACATACTGGAGTGAGTCCAACAAAGGGCCACAAGGAGGATGAAGAGGCTGGAGTATCTCTCCTATGAGGAAAGGCTGAGAGAGCTGGGGCTGTTCAGCCTGGAGGGGAGAAGGCTCAGGGGGATCTCGTCAATGTATATAAATACCTGGAGGGAGGGAGCCAGGCTCTCAGTGGTGCCCAGTGACTGGGCCAGGGGCAGTGGGCACAAACTGAACGCAGAAGGTGCTGTCTGAACAGCAGGAAACACTCTTTAACTTCAGAGTCACTGAACACTGGAACAGGTTGCCCAGAGAGGTTGTAGAGTTTCTGTCCTTGCAGATACTCAAAGGCCACCTGTACATGGACCTGGGCAAAATGCTCCAGGTGGCCCTGCTTGAGCAGGGGTTTTGGAACAGATTACCTCCAGAGGTCCCTTCCAACCTCAAGCATTTTGTGATTCTGATTTTTTTTAATGTCTTTTCCAGATCATTAATACCAATTCTCAGTTGCAGAGTTGCTAAACATTCACACAGAAAAAGTCTATTTCTATTAGCTTCCTATTAGCAGATGATACTTAATAGACAGCAGCCCTTTCCATCTCACAAACACTTAATGCTTAAAGACAATTCACAAGAAGCTGCTTTTGATCCATCTTTCCTTCTAACAGTCACAACACATTCAAAAACATGCAAATCAAACAGCCTCTAATTCATAAAGGCATTATTGCCACTTCCAGAAAACAAATTCAAAGATAAAATTCTGAGACAACGTGGAAAGGTTGATATGATATTAAGTTAAACGCAGCTTAACTAGTCATATTTAATAATTATCCACTGAGAAAAAATTATCATCGCTAAGATTTCCTTGAAACTGGAAAAACGCTACGTTGCCTTAGAACCTTATCTTTAAAGTAGAAAGGGGAATTTAGGAAATCTTAGGCCTGTAAACTTGGTATCAAATACTATAAAGGGTTTTGTTGTTTGTTTGGAGGGTTTTTTTGGTGGTGTGTGTTTTTTTTTCTTGGGGGTGGTGGTGGTGAGGTGTTTAAACCCACTATGTATTTATAATCACCTAGAAGGTGAACAGTCCAACACAAAACTGAGTCAAAGGCTTGTCCAGAACAAGTATTACCAAAACAGCCCGTTTCTAGTGGCGTGGTTAGAGGAATGCAACTAACCAACGTAGCCTGCCCTATGAACCACACCATGCACACACAAAGCCTAGTTACTGCTATGATCAAAACTACCCTATTAGCACAGCCAGTGTGAGGTACAGGTATGCTACTCTGTCCTAATCCTAATATTCGAGTTGCTGGAGAACACTTGCCAATATCCACATTGTACAAAAAGTTATTGATGAAACACCATCGAATTATAAGGATGTATCAGATATAGTTCTACTGACTCAAACATATCAAAACAGGAAACACGTATTTTGGTAGCAGCAAGTGCACTAATTAAATCTGCAGGTGGACATTAAATTATAAAAATTGCAAACACTTAGTCTACCAGAAAACCAAGTTACCTTGGGGAAAAAAAATAATAACGGAGAAAGGCTTAAAAGCATCAGATGGAGTTGAATTAAATTGTGCAAAACAATTCTGGCTGTAAATAATCAACCATACAAATCTGTAATGGAAACCAATTATTAGGTAGCATTAAAACAGAAAAGGATCTGTGGAAAGTCACAGGATTGAAAAGCAGACAAAATAACCTTTTTACTCTGCTTACTCTAAGGTACAAATACCTCAACCTATTTCAAAAAGGCCATCTCCAAATGACATAGAACAACTGGAAGAAGTCCAAAAGCAGTTATGCAAAAATGGAAAGAGGCCTTGAAAATATAATCTGAGGAGAGATTTTAATAGACTTGTTCAGGTTTACTGGACTGAAAGAAGACAACACAAACAGAAGACTGCTGCAAATGGCCAGGGGATACACTTCCCTACATAAATGAAGGGGCTCAACTACCAAAGATTTAGGCTAAATGTAGGTTAATTTCTACAAGAATCTAACCACAAGCATAGTTAAGCACCTATACAGATTGCCTAACAGGACTGGAAACTTTGTGCATTTTAGATTTTTTTTATTATTATTCTAAAAGACCTCAGACTGCCTTTGATTAGAGGTCCAGATAAAATCTCAAATCCCTTTCAACCTTCTTTTCCAGAATTCTATTGCTGGGTTATGTTTCCGAAATAAATATTTTTTAGAAATGAGAAAAGGAATCTGCCTAAAAATTGTGCAGTATGTAGATGAAGAGACATCTGTATTTAAAGTATTTATAATATAGAGTCTGTTAAGACCTCAGATGCAATAGCAAAGAAAAACAGCTGTGGGAGCCAGCCAGGATGCTGATGACCTGGCAAGACAAACTCCAGGATAGGAATTAAAGAGGCACACCCACAGGAGGTTTTTTTTGTGTCGTAACATTTTAGTACTACTCAGATTTCTTTTAAATGTTTCCAGCCTTGTCAAACCAAGGTTATATTTGCTGCAAAGATTTCACATTTTGCATGATATAGTCATTAACCTGCTTTTGAACACATATTCCACATGCTAAACATTATTTAATCAAGGAGTTCAGCTATGCTGTGAGTGTAGGCAGTCTTCAACTCTCTTATCTCCTGATTAATGCAAACAAATATTTTTCCATTGAGAATGTGGCTTTAGCACCAGTAATTTCAGAAACATTTGTTTGGCAAGGGGGAGGTAACCCACAATTTTTTCTATCTTCTAATTTACAGATTGTTCAAATACTTTGTGTATCAGATTTCTTTGCAATAAGCCACAAAACACATCATTAAATGCAAAAGTAAAATGGAGGCAACATAGAAAATAGAATTGTGCTGAAGTTCACACACACACTTCTCTTCCTTCTACATGTATCTCTCATTTACTCTACATAATTTTCTCCTGGAAAAGCCAGATGTAACATTTCTTATTAATACCTTTGGGAAAGCAGGGACTGCAAAAAAGAGGACACGATCTCTGAAGAAATTCAGAAATAGGATTTCTATGCTTAGAATAAAGGGGTCTTTAATGTCCAAAAAAAGGGGAGAAAATACTAAACAAGATGCAGATCTAGTAACAGACCTATGGTATTTGAAACAGCACCAGCCCAAATGAGTATATAAACTTTGTGGTCAAAGCAACACAGACAGTGATCCTCCATGATGTGAGTTATTCCTAAAACTTTCATTTAAAAAAACCCCAAATACACATATTTCCTCAGGAACAGATGTAAATAAGTTCTGGATTAAAAAACGGGAAGTTATATTCCATCAAAAGCTTTGCCCCTCTTCCTTGAGCAGTGATCTTGGACTCTGCAACAAAACTGCACCCACACATTGATTCTCACAATACATGCCCTGATCAGCACAACAGGAAGCAGGCAGAGAAGCATGGAGAAACATAAAGGTTTCTTCCTTTAAAAAAGTTTCTTCCAGGAGTGTTTATCTTTTGACGTAGGTCTTACATTTTTCTCCTTTTCTGCAACTGGGAGAAGACACTGTAGGAAAAAACCTAATGCTGGTTCTGGTCTACTTCTGGTTACTCCTGCTGGTCTCATCATAGTCTACCTAGTCTGCCAAAGGGTATAAAAACCAAAACCAAAATAATACACTTAAATACAAAAGCTTTCCTTGTTTTTAAGAAAAAAAACAAAAAACAACAACCAGCCAACACTAAATTGAAAGTACTTGTAATATTCTTCAGCTCAGAAAAGGCTTTCAATTTCCAAGTGACATTTGAATAGTGACAAGTTATCAAAAATCAATCTTTTTCGAAAAGTCTAAGCTCATCTAAAAGGAAGGTTTATACTTGCTTCGTTTACATGGTAACCTCCAGATTAGCTGGTCAGTAAACATTCTGCACCCTGCATTGTAGACAGCTTTGTGTCCCAGTGGAATACCTGGGAATAGGACAGCCAGATGTCTGAAATCATTTCTAGGTCACCAAGGAAGTCCAAAAATGCTCTCTTACTATCTAGAAATGTTTCCTATTGATTTGGTGCTCTATTTACACAATCTTTGCAAATCACATTTCATTTTATTTATCTAGTTCAAGCAGCAGAGACATCTGAAGCTTCATGAATGATATAATACCTTTCATTACTGCCGCCAAATAATCTCCAAAATAGCCTATGACATTTAAAGGGTAAAGCTGTTAGGCTCCTTTTAGAAATTAAGTCACACCCTCCCCAAGGTTTAGCTGGAAAGCATGATGCAAATATTTTTTAAGAAAAAAACCAACAAAGCCACAAACTATATTTGTAGAAAAAAAAAGTAACAGCTACCAAAGTTCATATATAAACTAATTAAGCCAGACAACCTGCTCCCAACTCACTTTTTGTGTTTTACTTCCCTCTTCTTAGCTTTTGCTGTGCTGAACCATGTCAGCCTATAAAGCAACAGTAAACATCCAAGGACTTGTGGGGTTTTGGGTTTTTTTGTTGTTGTTTAGTTTGGGATTTTTTGGTTGGATTTTTTGGGGGGTGGGGTTTGTTTGTTTGCCTGGAGGTTTTTTTTAGGATTTGTGGGGTTTTTTTCCTTATAACTAAAACACCCTAGAAAGGAAGATGGACCTCAAAATGATCTTTTAAAAGAACCCTAAAGGAAATGAGATTCTGGTACATGCTGTGATAGCATCATGTATTTGGGAGAGCAGCTAATCCCTTCAAAAAGAAGAACAAGAGCATTAAAATCATTTGGAAGTAGTTGCTCTCTAACTTATACAGTCCAACACTTACTACCACAAAAGCCTGGAAAAGACATGCAACAGCATTCCTGCCTGAAGCCGAAAGGGCCTTCCTCTGCCCAAACATAGGTCAGAGGTTGACCTACAGAACATGTTCATAACAGACACAGATACAGAAAAACATGAGAACAAGTATGTAACAGTCAGATAAATATCAAGAGTTCAAATTCAAGAAAATCTAACATGCCACTCAAACTGGAGACCATGGAAAGGCATAGTAGTTGACACACAAAAGGTCAAGGCACCATACAGGGTTCTACAGAAAGACAGGAGTGGCAGGCAGTAGGTGGAAAGAAAAAAGGAGTTGCATCAGTTCACAGGAATGCAACCATTAGCAGGTTCTCAGAAAGGAAATTGATGGTCCAGCTAGTGAAAGGGAACATGTGTGTAGAAGAGGATGGTTAAATTCAGCCTGCAGGACAAAGCAAGTCTGCAAGAGATAGGTGAAGGTTTGGAAGCACCACAAACTTAGGACAGTCAGTACTGTCTTCTCCACTCAGCATCCAGTTTTCATCACATGCAAAGGAAATTATCTTGAAGAAGGTCAAATTTGTGCCCAAGCTGATTGAACCAGTTGGCTCATTTCAAATGCACAATCATAGCATTAGCTTCCTTTTGCTAAGAAACTGAAAGAGGAAAAAAAAAAAAAAAGAAGAAGAAAAAAAATCCCACCAAACCAACCACACAAAGCCCATTACGCACTTCCATTTTTAAGAAAAAAAAAAAGGGGGAACCAGAATGGGCTTGAACTGCGGAAGAATAATTAATCCCATTATTACTAAAACAAGGACTTGATCTTTGGAAATCTGCAAGTGTCTTAAGGTATCACTTTAGAATTAAAAAGTTAAAAAGCAAAATCAAACATACAATAAAAGAAACCAGTAGGGCCCTCTGATACAGCCAGCAGGTAAACAAATACTGTGGCTAGAAAGATTTGAACAAAAGTAAGTTGGGATTGTTTTGAAGCTGGTAGACTAATATCTTAGCAGGTTTTCTTAAGGGAAAACACTCCAGTGTTTGTTTTCCAGACAAAAAGATCTTTCTACTTGGTTAACAGCCCACTCCAGACATTCTCCAGCAGCGTCCTTACCACAAAGATAACTAATGGTATCCTGGGCTGCATTAGGCAAAGTATTGCCAGCAGGTTGAGGAGGGTGACTCACATCCCCTTTACTCAGCACTGGTGAGGCCACACCTGGATTGCTGGGTACTGGAAGACCCAGCACTGGACAAGAGAGACACGGGCATACTGGAGAGAGACCAACAAAGGGCCACTAAGATAAGGGACTAGAGCACCCTTCTCATGGGAAAGGCTGAGAAAGCTGGGACAGTTCAGCCCGGAGAATAAAAAGGCCCAGAGGCATCTCATAAATGGATAAAATGCCTGAAGGGAGGGTGCAAAGAGGATGGAGCCAGGCCCTCTGCAGTGGTGCCCAGTGACAGGTCCAGAGGCAACGGGCACAAACTAAACCACAGGAGGTGCTGTCCAAACAGCAAGAAACTTTTACTGTAAGAAAGACCAAGCACTGGCACAGATTCCCCAAGGATGTTATAGTCTCTCCCTCCTCAGAGATATTCGAAAGCCATCTGGACATGGTCCTGGACAACTGGCTCCAGGTGGCCCTGCCTGAGCAGGAGGGTGACTTCCAGAAGTTCCGTCCAACCTCAACCATGCTCTGCTTCTGCAAAGACTTTTCAGCCAACTGCAATTAATAAATCAGATTTCAGGTAAATATCAGGAAACCAGAACTTGCTCCTGTACAAATCAAACCTAGAACCCCAAGGCCAAAACTTTGCCACTAGAAAATAAGATGCTGACAAAGCAGGCAAAGCAACCAGTTGCTGCAGAGGAAGGCTCACTGCTGAGCCTTTAATGAGAACTGTCTGGTTTATGTTGGGGCTACCATCCATTTTCTCTCTGCCGCCTCAGATCTCTTGGCATCTAAAGCATCCAGCAACCAGCATCCATCTGGCACAAGTCCCACTCTGGAATCCATCAGGCTCTCTAAGAGATGTGGTACTCTGAACTTCTCTGGCAAACCTAATCAACATTTACATTTGCAAAAGATTCCCTTTAACAGAGAATCCTTAACTGACCACACTGATAGTTCAAGGATTGCCTGCTCAAGTTAGCCAATGACAAAGCCTGATTACTCAAAGATAAGAGACCAACAGGTCAGAACAGCAATAAATACACAAAGTCCATAATTCAAGTACTAATTG
The DNA here is from genome assembly GCF_017639655.2 of Falco naumanni. NCBI lineage: Eukaryota > Metazoa > Chordata > Aves > Falconiformes > Falconidae > Falco > Falco naumanni. Next base: position 27,833,656 of record NC_054059.1, read on the forward strand.
TTCTGTTTGGGTTGTTTGGTCTCCTCTTTCCCATCCCATCTGCACTCAACCGCTGAATGAACCACAAGAACCTGTTAATCACTCACTACCTACTACAATTCTTAAGCACACCTGCACACAGGGACACATGGCAAGAATTCTCACTGTCAAAGAGAGCAAAGGAAAGTGACCTATACAGGTCTGTGAGGTATCTGCTCGGTAACTTGATCAAATGCCATTTCAAACATATGTCATCACTGTTAATGTCTTGTGACATGGAAACTGAGGCAGTGTATCCAGAACAAACCAGTGAGTCTGCCACAATGTTCCCGTCCATTTGCAAATGGTAAAGGAGAAAAAGAACTATTAAGACACAGAAACTATCTGCTGATTGCTCACTTACTTTCATTCTTACTATGAGAAAATAAGGAAAGAAAATCCAATGTGCTTATGAAACACTGTAGAAATACACTATGGATAATCAGATAATGGTTTCATTTCACAATGAACACAAGTACACAGCAGGTCACGACCATTCTGATAAAAGACACTTTAAACAACTGGCTCCCAGTGCTGATCTGAAGAATAAGTTTCCAAGAAATATCTTGAATAATAGATGTTCCTTTATCAGTTAACACCTATAGCAGAGGATTCAAAAGATTAAGAATTATTTTATTTCTTCATTGATTCTGCTCACAAACACAAGAAGGTGATGTTTCCGAGGAATGGATGTATCGGCCAACACTGGCATTATTTCTACCATTGCCCATTTTACCGATTTTAGAAAGCATCACTCGCTTCATAACCCAATGCATTATTTTTAGCTGCTAAGATGGAGTTTACTACTTCCAGCAAAAGGATCTCTCCCACCACAAGAACTGGACAGAGACTGCATCTGATTATTGTGTGTGTTTCAGATGATTTATGTTGCACTTTGTATCTCAAACCTCCTTCATAACAGCATGGCATTAAGAGCAGAAATCAGGTCATAGTCTTGAGGTATGTGCACTTCTACACACTTGCTTGAAATCTTTGAAAAATACACCAAGGAGTTATATGAATAGGAAAGCATAGCTGGCAGAACCAACTACCTGCTTCTAGGTGCCTTAGGCTCCTTTATTTAGATGCTTCTAGTGTTTATACAGATTGTGTCACACACACTAATTGCTCAAACATGAACTGCGGAAAAATGCCAGAGAAACTAACCAGCTTCCAAAGCCACATACTTTATATCAAACCAACATCAGAATAAAGCTTTACTTTAACCCACTTTTCAGAAGTCACCTATGAACCAAGTTTTGCTTTCACACCCTTTTGAAAGGTTTCAAAAACCATAGCTATTTCAGTTTAGAGATATCCTACCCAGATGTTACTTCACACATTTATATAAAACACAGCAAAATCTGTTATTCTACTCTCCAGCACCTAGGAATGACGAAGATGCCATTGGCTTCTGACTGCAGCTCCAATAGCAGCTCGGTAGCAAGGCCCTCCCATTGTTCTGGAAAGCTCCCTCAGGCCCATTAATACAGCATACTGCATCATGTTCATATAGACCTATTCTAACTTTGTTACTATATAAAGTGGCAAGAAATTACTGTGCAGACATTTCTTAAGAAATTGCAATCACACTGCTTACATAAATTTCTGAAGGAAACCTTCCAGTGAAACTAGTGCTGTCAGACAACTGAAAAACAATGTCCTCAAGACCACAGTCCTACATGAATGTCCTCTGCCTGCAGAAGGATGTGCCTACAGCATTTACTGGTCAGCTTTCCGGAGCACCATGGTCATGCAGAGCAAGAGCCAGATGAGCCTGGACTGTTTCATTACAATTTGAGACAGTGAATACTGCTGATCAAATGAGACCTACATCCATCTTGTAGCAAAAAAAAAAAAAAAAAAAAAAAAAAAAAAAGATGGCTGTACAGGTTTCTCTTTTGATTTACTAAAATACATTTATCAAGTTTCAGCTGGAAATGACAGAATCTTACTAATTCTCACTATACATATACCACCTCATTCATACCTCACAAGATGTCCTTAAAGCATTCAATAGATTGTGAGCCGCTTTGAAGTTGAAAAGCTCTGTACAGAAGCAATAATACCAATCACCAAAAACCAGCAGATTAGACACAAGGGTGACACCACAGAATACATTAAACATGGTATCACAAATGCATACCATGGTGGGGGAAGCAGAAGAGGAACACCTAATGAGCTAAAAAGCCTAAGACTTGCTAAGGAGTTTCCAGGATACGGGATTAAAACATCACAGACACTCCTAGAAAGGGCAGAATACCAAGAAAAAGGAAGCCAGCTACATGACCATTGCCTAAAATTGTGCATTACTTGGATGTATTGTGCATTCCCACGTGATATGATCTATTAATAAAACAGATTATTTACTCCTGAAGTAACCATACGCTGAAATACCCAGAGCCTCCTTTTGCAAGCCTACCAACTTCACAGTTCCTGTTGTGCCTGTAATTAGTAACGACTCTGCAATCTGCTCGGCTATACTAAGTGGGTTTTATTTCATCCACTTGAAGATGAACGCCACGCTACATTGTCCAAGGTACTTGCATCTTCTCACCAGACTGAAACATTCTGCAAACCTGCTTCAGTACCATATAGCTAAAATTTCTCAGAAAACAGAACACCAACAGCTCCACTATCACTTAGGTCAGATTTAAGATCAGAATCAGGGAGTCATTTACAATCTTTTTTTATTTACCCACTTCTCTTTCAACAGAATTAGGTGTAATTTTTAAACAGCAAAGTTTGAAATTTCACTGTCATAAAACAGTAAGCTTCCTAGCTAAACACTATGCCAATCAATACACAACAAAATAGGACTTCTTGCACGTAGCCCTCTTAAAACTTCCAGGCAATTCCTCCATACTGAAGAGAGTATATAGGTAAATGCCTTACATACCTTCTCATGGCATAGAAGAGAAGAATGGATTTCTTGTTTGAATACTGGAAACGCATTTATCTTGAAACACAATTAAAAAGTTAATTGCAAGTAAACCCAAACTTCAAGTATCAAATACACCCTCTGACATTTCTTTATTACTCAGCCTGGCTTCCACCTGTTTCTGCTGACTTAAAGACACAGGAGTTATGTACTTTCTCTTGGCACAGTCTTTGCTTTGTGTGTTTTGTTACCCTCCTTTTATTATTGATACTATCTGTTATAAAAAACAATAGGAAGACAGACTACTACTACTACTTGTTACTTGGTCTCAATTGCAGTTGTTTTATTTCACTTGAAATTGAAGTGAGCCTAATAGATTTAAGTTAACAATGCTACTTCTGTGAATTTTCCTTGAAATTTGACAATACTGTGCAATTGTTGGGTGGGGGGAAAATAAAGAATGAAAAACGTTTTTGTAGGAAGTCCAGATCAGATCAGAAAACTAAGCTGTATGAAGTCACCTCAAAAATTTTAAGCTATAATAGACATTGAAGCAAGACACCAAAAGGAAATGGCTAGCATGCTTACAACAGCTGGAACTATCCAGGATCATGTTCGTATTAAGGAAGACTTGGATTTCATAGAGCAACCCACTCTAGTTGATCCTACTTTGAACAGCAGGGCCTGACTTGGAAATGCTTCCCTCAGCTATTCTATGATTCTGTGATCTCATCTTTGACTTCCAGTAAAGGCATTTGATCTACAAAAACAATCAGCTTTAAAAGCTGTATGAAACTTATTTACATGTTTAATTGAGACACTGGATTTTAACATGAAAAAGTTTGTACTTTTTTAGTATCAAAGCTTCTTACTTGCATCTGTCTTCCTCTAAAGGAAACGAAATACAGGTTGTTTGTGTTTTGTTGTGCATTGCTAACAAGGGTCATCATCTTTTACATCTGCAAACATCTTTTAGCTCCAGCCCAGACACTCTGCACACCACCACTTGCAGTTCTGCAGGCAAAACCGACTTGCATAATTTACAGCCAACAGTTCCATTAAGGACAATGAAATGACTGTTTGCTGAGCTTGTCGTAATTACTCAGATGAAATTTGTCTTTAATACAAGATATTTTACCAAAGAATAAAAAACTATGCAGAAGCATGCACTTAGAGAAGAAAGTTGACTATAATACACAAAATCCTTGCATCTAACCTCTCCATCACAAACACCACTGGTTCAATTCAGTCAATGCCACACAACCAGAATTTTTAATCAACTCATTAGTGGCAGTCTTTACCAGGAGCTGAAGAACACAGCTTTCACTGAACTCTTCTAGGTACAATTTATTCTGCCACTTCATTTTGCAGGGAGCCTGATTTATTTGACATCAATAGTTTGCTGAGGTAATAAACCATGCAGCAATGATATCATGACTCAGAGCTCATTTGCTAGCAGTCAAGTTGCTTGGCAGCATGACAGGCAGAGTAATGTGCCTTGAAGAATCACCTATATAGATGCTACAACCTTCAGATTACCAAATAGAGCCCAGAAAACATGACTACTCTCACTATCAATTTTCTTTTGCTTGATTGAGTGTGCTCAGCTTCACTTTCAGCATAAATATTAAAAAAAATTGAGACCTATGCAAGCCAAAAAGCAATAGCTACTCAGTCCCAACAGATTTCTAAAACACCCAGCCATTTTACACCACTGCCTCCTTTCAAGAACAGGTTGTCCTCTACAGAAACTAGTACACAGTGTAAAAAAACTACCTATAAATTTAAAGTTTAGGGAAGTAAGAGAACCCTCTTTCAGGTAAACATCAATACTCAATAATGTATAGCTACTTCTTAAAGTAGAAGTCCAGAAATTTTTTCACCTCAGTTTTCTCAAGTGTGATGATAAAAGGTTTTCTATGCCAACAATATTGTTAAAATTACTGATGAGAACTCTGTTCTTTCAATAACATCAGCAACCAAGCCAAAAATAAAACTGAAAATTAAAAAAAAAAAAAAAAGGCGGGGGGGAAGAGAGATAGGATTTAAAAAAAAAGTCTGATTTAGACTCTTCTCCGGAAATACAATGTTGCATTGTCAGCATATGCCCCCTTTGTACCAAAGCAACTGAAATGGCTACAACACTTCAAAAATGCCTTATTTTGTACTGTTGTTTATTATCTTTATTAACCTTCACAAAGCTGCAGCCACTATATGATTTCTGTCCTTCCCTCTTTCTCCCTACACATACACACATATACACACACACATATATATGGCACACACACCAAAGATTCAAAGATTAAACAAATGTAAACCTTCAAAAATAAGGCAAAACTGACAGGCACTAGAAGTAAGAAAATTCTAGTTCTTTTCACTCCATTTCTGTAATTACAAAAAATATGATCAATAAAGGCCTTTCTATTCAAACATTCCAATCTTAAGAAGGATAATGTATCAAGTTATTTTTCAACTTACACTTCTATTGTGTTAAACAATGCATTGAGTTCTACCCAAGCACAGACAGCAGAGTTAGCTACCAAAGCAGAAGAACCTTTAATACCTATTTAAAACAAATACTTTCAAAAGAAATTCATAAGGATTACTAGGAAATTCCTTCACAGCTGTTTACTTCAACAGGTGCTCACTTTTCAGGTCATCGAAGACAGCCATCCATTTGTTATTGCTAACAATCCATGGCTATTTTTGTAATGGTCAAATCTTCAGCATACACAGAATCACTGCCTGGTGCAAGCCTGTTTCCATTCACACTTCTCAGAATACAAAAGAAAAGTCTGATATTTAAGTAAGCATAAAAAAAAATAATCAAACATATAACATATGCAGCCAGACTGTACACTTTGTTATTAAAAAGTAGAAAAAAACAAACAAACCACTAACCATTTCAACAAGAGAGGTGAAGCATCCTTCTGCAGAAAGTCGTAACAGTATTTCTGGTAACAAAAAAGTTTCCATGTAAAGGAAAACAGCAATCTTGCTTTCAGTACTATTAACTGACTTTTCTGTAATGCTTTGTCTGCTGAAATAGAAGTTCTCTGCATTTTTATATCCAATATGAATAATTTACTGTCTTGTAGTTCCTTGACAAGACCCCAATAAGGACCTTAACAGTACTTGGTTTCAGTCCCACAAATCACTGCTATGGCTCTTCACATAAGACTCACTATTTTAAAATCATTCTTTAACCCTGGCTAACAGAATGAGACAACATTCTGCAATCTCACTGATACTTTTGGACATAATAAAAAAAAACAACCCAGATGATCTTTTTTATATAGTGAAGATTTGCATTAGCTATTTTAACTACACCACCACTCACGCTAAAACAGATATATATGATGACCATCTGACCCTTCATAGAATCACTGAGGTTTGAAACAACAGTTGAGATCATCAAGTCCAACCATCAACCCAGGACTGTCAAGCCCACTACTAAACCATGTCCCTAAGCACCGCATCTACACATGCATTTTTTTTTAAACACCTCCACAGATGGTGATTCCACCACGTCCCTGGGCAGCCTCATCCAATGCTTGACCACCCATTTGGTGAAGAAATTTTTCCTCATATCCGATCTAAACCTCCCCTGCCACAACTTCAGGCCATTCCCTCTTGTCCTGTCCCTTGTTACCTGGGAGAAGTGACCGACCCCCACCTGCCCACAGCCTCCTCTCAGGCAGCTGTAGAGGTCCCCCCTGAGCCTCCTCCTCTCCAGGCTGAACACCCCAGCCCCTCAGCCGCTCCTCATCAGACTTGTGCTCCAGACCCTTCCCCAGCCCCGCTGCCCGTCTCTGGACACGCTCCAGCCCCTCCAAGTCCCCCTGGCAGTGAGGGGCCCAAAGCTGAACACAGGATTCCAGGTGCGGCCTCACCGGTGCCCAGTACAGGGGGACGGTCACTGCCCTGGTCCTGCTGGCCACACTGTGTCTGACACAAGCCAGGGAGCTGCTGGCCCTCCTGGCCACCCGGGCACACCGCTGGCTCACGTTCAGCCGGCCATCACCCAGCACCCCCAGGCCCTTTCCCACCAGGCACTTTCCAGCCGCTCTGCCCCAGCCTGTAGCGCTGCCTGGGGTTGTTGTGACCCAAGGGCAGGACCCGGCACTGAGCCTTGTTGAACCTCATACAACTGGCCTTGGCCCATCGGTCCCAGCTGTCCAGACCCCCCTGCAGAGCCTTCCTGCCCTCAAGCAGATCAACACTCTCCCCCAGCTTGGTGTCATCTGCAAAGTTACTGAGGGTGCACTCGATCTCCTCCTCCAGATTACTGATACAGACACTAAACAGGACTGGCCCCAACTGAGCCCTGGGGAACAGCGCTTGTGACCGGCCACCAGCTGGATGTAACTCCATCCACCACCACTCCTTGGGCCCAGCCATCCAGCCAGCTTGTAACCCAGTGCAGAGCACACCCGTCCAAGCCGTGAGCAGCCAGTTTCTGCAGGAGACGGTGCCAAAGTCCAGAGAGACAACATCCACAGTCTTTCCCTCATCCAATAAATGGGTCATCTTGTTGTAGAAGGAGATTGGGATCGTCAAGCAGGACTGGGCTTTCATAAACGCACGCTGGCTGGGCCTGATCCCCCGGTTATCCTGCACGTGCCACGTGATGGCACTGGGGATGATCTGCTCCATAACCTTCCCTGGCACCGAGGTCAGGCTGACAGGCCTGTAAGCTCCCCAGATCCACCTTCCTGCCCTTCTTGTAGAAGGGCATCACACAGCCAACCTCCAGTCTTCCGGGACCTCTCCAGCTTGCCAGGACTGTTGATGGATGACGAACAGTGGCTTGGCCACCAGCTCCCTCAGTACCCTTGGGTGGATCGCATCCAGCCCCACAGACCTGTGTGTGTCCTTTCTTAGAAGGAACTCAACAAGTGCAATCCCTTTACTTTGGAAAAAGACTTATCACTTCAAAATGGAAAACTGATTCTTTTTAGTTGATAAGTATTGAAATATGCTCCTAAATACAGCCATTCATTAGCTTTCATGTTTACTTCTAATAGGGGAGGATAAGATTTCTAGGCATGCTGTAAAAATTATACTGTTTATTAATACATATTTGATTCTTATCTATTAAAAAAGTGTTTTACTTGCTTTTTATTAAAAACTTTTTTATTATAAAATCAACAGGGTTGGGGTTTTTTTTGCATTTATTACAGATCTGGTAAGACAACAAAAACTGCTTGCAGTGACATCACAGGTTTTTTTTCAGATATGTTATTTAAGGCTTCAGAATAAGCAGATCTCATTTTCCTCCATCTTGCATTTATGCTTGGCTGATGGGTAAGAACATATTTTTCAGGTCTCAATTGGTTTCTTAAGATAAACTTATTTGAAATTATTTGCACTAACTGTAGAAACAGAAATACAGAAAAATTGTGTTTGCATATGCAGAACATATGCTGTTTACAGCTACCAATACTTGAAATCCTGAATCCAGGTATTCTCAGTGCTATGCCCACTGTCCTTTGGCAGCTACCTATGTACCAGACATTTTTATTCACGTTACATAAATAAATTACAAATTTGTAACTGAGAGGTTATAGCAGATAGCTTACACTTGCCTGGATGGCCTCATGCCTTCAAAGATCCGTAATTATATTGGCTGACTTCCAGTCCTAGATTTACTAAAAAAATGTTACTAGGAATTGATGGCATTTTTCCGTCAAACCCTTAACAATTGTTAGATATTGTTACTTTGGTCCGTTGATTTAATAATGACTAATTTTAGAAGCTGCATCAGATCCTCTTTTGCAGATAAAAATATCTTTATCCAGATCATGCATGTTCTTCATAGACTAAGACACCTGTGATCATATTAAAAGCAGACAGCAATAAAAAAACACCACAAACCAAAATAACAAGCTTACATTTACCTTGATCAAGGGCCTGTGGAAAAGACAAGTTTAAAAAAACCAGCCTAACTCATTTCAAAAAATAATTTCTGCTTATGAATGCTCTCAATTCTGAAGATACAAAGACGCATATGAAAACTTGCCAGTAACTCACAGGATAAATAAGAATAGTGTGCTTAATCCATTTAGTATTTCACTGAAATGGTAACTTTTTAAAAATATCTAACTTAGATTGCTGTGAAAATTAAATTGTAAGCTAACTGGCAGTCAAACCTATCTATCAACAAGTCATGACATTCATCATTATTAACCCCCTGACTTGACAAATTAGGTGCCTCAGTTGACATCCTGAGTGAATTAGTTCACTCCAATGAACAAAACCTTACTTGTCTCTTAAGTCAAGATTTCTAAAATCAAGCCATCAAGTCTCCTCCACCCCTCATTTACCAAATCTACTGCTTGTCAAAGCCACAGCAAGGAATGAAGGAGAAAACGGGGGCAAGGCATTGCTCTGTCGATGCACCGGCTAGGAGGGTGAAGGGAACTTAATGAGGACTGACATTCCCAAATCTTAAGGAAATGGATGCACCAGGAAGCACTTCCACAGGGACCAGACCATTTACAACTGAAGTTTGTTTACTCAAGTATCTCTTTACATTACGTTCAAACAGCTCACATACATAAGCATAGGTACAGTACAAAGAATTGTACGTGCATCAAAACAAAAACAGAACCACAGAATGGTTGAGGTTGGAAGGGACCTCTGGAAGTCATCTGGTCCAATGCCTCTGCTCAAGCAGGGCCACCTAGAACCAGCTGCCCAGGCCCATGACCAGATGGCTTCTGAATATCTTTAAGGAGAGAAATTCTACAACCTCTCACAGTCAAGAAGTGTTTCCTGCTGTTCAGACAGCACCTTCTGTGTTCAGTTTGTGCCCACTGCCCCTGGTCTAGTCACTGGGCACCACTGAGAGCCTGGCTCCCTCCCTCCAGATATTTATATACATTGACGAGATCCCCCTGAGCCTTCTCCCCTCCAGGCTGAACAGCCCCAGCTCTCTCTGCCTTTCTTCATAGGAGAGATGCTCCAGTCTCCTCCTCTTCTTTGTGGTGCTTGTGGCACACACACATCAGCTCATCATGTATTTACTGCTATTAGTTATCTCAGGTCTCTGGGTCCTTCATTAACTTACTTTTTGCAACTTAAATAAGCCCAAAACCATTTAAGTTATATTTTTTCTTTTCTAAAGCTCGAAATAAGTTCCTTAAGCCTTAGCAGTTCAGCTCTAGACTTCTGGAACCACAGAAGTATCATCCTGCAACTTTAAGCATAACACAGAAGATATCAGACATGAATAGTATGTCTATCTCTTCATATTACACTAGCACATTTAAGAAATTTAAGTAAACAGTTTAACAGGAATGACTTAAAATAAACAGATTTATTTTCTACACTGACACAGCTGGGACTTCTATATTTTGTCAGTGAAGTCACTGAGAAACTACTGTCTTCAGTGAGCCCTCGCTTCCTGTGAGTCTTACAGTTAACATTCCTTTCACAACAGGCCGAGGGACATGATTTACCAACAGTGAAATGAACAATCAAGTCAAAAGAGGAGGAGTTACCTAGAAACCTTAAAACCTTGTCATCAAATCACCTGTGCAAGTACTCCTTCCATAGTTTTTAGCTAGCAGAGGCCAAATGCTTCAAGGAAAAATCTTGTGGCATTTTGGGTTTTGTCTTTTAAGAAGAGTAGCAATTTCGCAACTATAGAAGAAACATGAGAATTTCTAAGGAAAAAAAAATATTAGCACCACATCAGTTATGAAATACAAATTTATTGGAACTGAGAACTTGTTTAAACACATTTTTCAGTTTCATAATTAACTGAGCCATGAAAGCACCAAACGAATATTAAGATAGCTTATTAAAATAAAAGATGAGAGCTTTTGAACCATTCAGGAGAACTAGTGTTATTACGCCATCTTCCCCTTACAGTAGCATCATTTAAGTAAGACTGAAGTACAAAAATAATCAATCAATTTTAGTTAAATCCAAGTCTCAGGTAACTCATTTTCTGCTAACTAACTTTATTCTAGAAGTTGCTAAAATATAAAACTAAAGTATCCTTCCTTTTAATACGGTCAGTCCATCCCTACCACCCCCGCCCCAGGTTTTACTTTTTTCTTTCTTTTTCTCCCCTCATTTTTCTGTTGTTCAGGTAAAGCTTTCATCTTTAACATACCAGGTATTGTCAAGACCAAACTGGAAGCAATAGTTGTACAAGGTTCAGTTCCTGCAGGAAAATCACAAAGGTAGGAACCTTGTAAAGTAGAGCCTTTCAAGATCCAGTGGAAATACATTAATAAAGTAAAAGAGGTTTAGAAGAGTATCAGACTTGAAAGTCTGCCTTGGAAAATGTAGTTTATCAAAAATCTCTCCTTGGTTCAGATGGTAAGGAAAGCTAGTATACCCAACGCATAGCAGCTAAATTGATAGGCAGCCTAAGAACTTCAGTTGTTTGTCTTTTGTTTAAACAATTTTTAGAGAGGATACAGAGACAGTGGAACTATATTAGGGGGTACGGGAAGCAGGAAGAAGAGGGATAATGGTTTTCGCAATCCATACACTCATGGAATCTGCAAGACAGCAGAGTAGGGCGAAGAGAGAAACTTACTTCAGCGAATGCATTTAGATCATGGACAACAATACACAAGTGCTTTTCCAATACCAAAGTCACTTGAATGCATATTGGCATCACTTATAGGTATTTGATGTTCTATAGTCTCCAAGTTTATGAACAATTCAGGTGATTTCTAGCAAGGACTGCCAGCCAATGGGTCCCTCTACTACAAAATAAATCACAAAATGGGCTGTGCAAATACTCTGATTAGCTGTATAGATACAACACACCAGTAAAACATTGACAGGGCCCTACTCCAACCCTGAGGCCTGGTGGTACCAGCAGCACCTTACTATATAGCACTTAACCTTGAACCTCCCCCAAGCTCCATGAGACACGTTTATAGCCCGAAGACAAACCTTTAGGTGGGGAGGGGAGTCATTTACATTAGTTTCTGTTCAGACTGCCAAACAGAAAGCTGCAAATAGCATTTCCATAGCAGAAAATTAAGAGCACATGGCACATTCCTTCAGTAAAAGGTACAGGCATACAGGGACACTAAGAGGCATCGCATCCCTTCTAGGATACCGTGGCAACGGAGGGAACAAACCTTGTATAATCTTGCCTGTATCGCCTATTAGAAATGGTTCCTGGAGTTTCCCGTGCAGCATGTGAACATTGTTCACAACTTGAAGAAACAAATTACTCCATTTGTAACATTTTTTGCCTCCATTCAAAGAGCTTTCTAGTTTTATCCAATGGTATGTTAACTCATACTGTGATAGAGCAACATAAGCCCAGTAATCAAATCTAGATTTTACCCTCCCAACTCTGCAGTAACTAAGAGGAACAGTGAGAATATGTACACAGTTGCATATAGCACAGGAAACATTTCAGCAGATCAGGCCATGCAGTTAAACGAGCTGGTATGCAATTGGGAGGATCAGGAACCAGTAAGTTCCCTTGTTTCAATGCTGCAATGTTAAATACACACATGCCTACCTGCCTCTCACTATTAGGGAAGTAAACCACTGCTAGATTTCCTCTTATGAGAAACCTATGTAATTTCTTATAATCAAGACCCAAGTATTCCTGGCTGGTACCTCCCTTTGCAGCATTTCACAGCAGTAATGATTGCTTTTAAACTATTAAGCTACATAAGTTATAACTTACATTGTTACATGTCTAAAGAGAAAATGGTATGAACAAGTTGCTTTAATACAACTTCTAATCAAATAAACCATTAGAATATAAACCAGCCATCCAACCAAATGAAGTTCTCTCACATCTGTGTAGTTTAAATACATCAGGCATTGTAGAAAATCCTGAAAATAAGACCCTAATATGGGATATTTCAAAGGACAATAAAATTATATTCAGTAACAGAGTATAAAGACGCAGAATGTTCTAACAGGCAGGATCATGAACTAAGGCCACCCTGCCTTTGCATTTTCTATGTAAAGCAATTTTCCTTTTTGGCTCTTTTACCAGCATCTTTCCTGACAGCCTCACATGCTTCAGGAACCTATTCAAGCAAGGATTTGCTATTTTACTAAATATTTATGCAGGAACTACACAGTGGGAATCTAATTTCGTTCTCTAGACTAGTGGAAAAGTAAAACATACACATACAGTAATAAAATAAATGTCTTTCCTGTTTTTAAGAATGATTGAAAAAGAGAAACAAGTGCCATTCTATATGGATTCAGATACTGCTAATGTAATCATACATCCAAGCAAACCCAAAATAATGTCCTATGTATGTAATTTTATGATAGCATTCTTAACTTCAGACAGCATTCACACTGCATTATTCTTACAAAACAACACCACAAATCTCACACAAATTTTGTTCCCTTCAGACATCTTCCTTCTAATAGCATTGGTTGTTGTCAAATTACATTTGTTTAGTTAACTCATTTGTGAGACACCTAGAATTATTTGTGATTAGGTAATGATGAAAAAATCAGAATGCTGAGAACACAAAAGAAGTCTCAGTGGGATACTACCAATTGTAACAAGCCTCAGATGTTCCAAAAAGCTGGCAAAAATACCCAAATAAGCAATTTTCTCTCCTGGAAATAAAACCATGGTTAGCAGAATTCAAATACTAAAATATTATGATACAACCAGAAGTATGGCATATGCGCACAGTTACAAAAAAAATCTGAACAGTAGCATTCTTGTAAAAGCAAAAAAAAATACAATTTTTGAATGGAAACTTACTTGTGCATATTTTCCACTCCTATAATGATCATGATATAGTAGGAAATTCCACTTTGTATAACAAAATGTAAGGCATACCTAGGAAAAAAATAATAGTAAACCCTCACAGAATTTTCATTAATGAAATAAGCTGCATGCATTTATTTATTTAATGTGAAATTAAAGCAGTTCAAATTTTAACTCCATCGCTGCTTCAAAAAAAACCTTTTTGTTCTATTTAGATTTTCTGCAGCCCTCCGTTTTGTTGAATTTCCCCCTTTAGCATAGCACAGGCAGCAGTAATGACCAAAACCTACAAACATACCTAGAATTCTCCAGCTCATACAGTAAAAGCTGAAAATCCTTAAAATACAAAGAATGTGTTTCATATTACTTCTACTTGACATTATTTCATGTGTAAATAACATCAATGTTTTGTGGTTCAATTTCCATACTCATCTTTTTACATGCTTGCAACAATAGGTATCTCAGATAAGGCCAACAGTATTTTGTATCAACAATATCAGTATATGGGAAGATTTCCCAGTCAACAGGAATGGTAACTCTGTCCAGTCAGTCTCTTTGCCCCGGGTCATCAATAACTGATAAAAGGGATGGTAATGATGATGGTCTCAAAAAGACAGATAAAAAAACCCTACACACCAACAACCCACAGATTTATTTCACAGAGGTGCTCTAGCCTCTTCTCCTTATTTGTTTTCCACAGCTTACCACCATAGCTACACCACCACCGTTATTTTTTTGGGGGGTGTTTTGTTACTGAAGTTATAATTCAGCAATCTAGAAGAACACTGGTGGCAAACAATTGCCAGTGATTGGGGAAAAGCATTTGATCTTCAGCAAGCCATTTCTCTTTCACTCTGATACCTTACATGCCTTAGTAGCATACTTAAACATGCTCAAGTGACATACTGATCTAGTTTTGGAATTTTCCCCATAAAGAGCAGTCAATATTCTCTTATCTTGATACTGTTTTCTTTCAGCTTACCAGCAGCAATTTCCTAATTCCACTCCTCATCTATTCACAAAGAAATGTCTTCACTTTCAACAACAAGCCCAGTTCTAGGCAGCCTAAAATCCTATGAAGTCTTCACATGATGAAGGAAAACAATTCACTTTTATATTAATTGACCTTGAAAATCTTGACTTTTTATAGAAGATCCAATCTGCATACACTCCCATGCTTCTGTACTAGCTAGTCTCACCTAAGATATGGCTACCTAAAATTCAAAAGCACATTTAATATAAGCAATTGCCAATTAAAAAAATAATTCAGATTCTTTTCATATGAGCCACCTATTAGCAACACTGTATAGCAAAGACAGGCATTAGTGAAATGACAAAAATTTAAGTTTAAAAAGTTTGCTTCTTAAACAGAGAAAGCAGCATAATAAGATAACAAAGCCCCCCAAAAATGTGAGTTGATATGGAGTACCATATCAAGACTATAATCTCTGAAAAATATTGCTCTTTCAGAGTTGTTAACAGTGGCAATATGATTGATCGTCAATTCAAAAATTAAAAGGGAGGCATTTAAATACAACATGAAGTAGTAAAGTTTAGCTACATGCAAAGGTTATTCTAGGCCTGTAATACTATTTGCTATTATCCCAAGGGAATTATCCCTTTTCTTCCTGTCCCACAACACCATCACAAGCACCAAAGGTAACTGAAAATGAGACAACATAATTAATAAATACTCTTAAAAGGGTGCAGATTCCAAACTGTTTCCCCCATTTAGGTTTGCATGAGATCACCTCCAAATCTACATTTACTATATACACTGTATGGGAGAACACTAACAGTTTTCCTCTTGTATATACATATTACAATGCAATTGAAGAGTTGTTGAAGGTGTACCGTGGGACTGTAACCTGTATGTATACTTGATTCCTTAGGGAGGAGGGAGGGGAACCGAACAAAACAAAATCCTCAAAAATCATGCTTGTATAACAAACACTTAGGCAACAGGAAAAAAGAGTTGGCACAAGTGCAACAGAATTACTAGCTTTTTAAAGAATGTGTACTTTTAACATCTCAAATTATGTTCTTACTTTTTGGCATTTTTAAAAAGCTTTTAGTTCTACAACTGTAAGAAAAAAAATCTTGCAGTAAAAAGAAAATCATTGCTAAAATAATTGCTTTAAGTATGATCCTAAGCATAGCAGAATACAGATTTCTACTATGGCATAACATTTCTCTCCGATTACCTTTCCAGGGCATATTGCTAGTGAGAGGCTTCCACAGATCTTTATTTATGTCTGCTGGGGGTGGAGGTTGTTTCTATAGTCTCCCATCCCCAAACTTCAGACATGAGTATATTGTTAATACTTTCTAATTACATGCTACAATTAATAATTTCTGTTTTCAAAGCAATGAATATGGAACGTGCTTCTAAAGCTTACACACACAGAGTAGCATCTCCCATAGCATCCTCTTCATTTAGTGCTAAGACTCGAAGTCTTTGACATCAGATCTTTCTCTCAGAGCAGAATACTATGGCCAAAAGTTTAAGAAACACATGGGAGTTACGGAATTATATATAAAGGTAAACTGTACCTGTAAATCCAAAGAAGAGAACTTACTGATTTTTCTTTGAAAGTAATATGTATCAACTAATGTTGAAAAGCCTCTACAACATGCTAATATAGAGGCTAAATCTGTGGTTTGAAATTCCTACATTTATCTATACATACTCTATGTGTGCACAGACACACGGGTGCACACTGTGTGCATCTTCCCACCTGAACAACAGCTTGACTAAATCCCCCTAGTTCAGCAATACTCTACAACAATCAGTATAAAAAGTCTTCTATACTCTTCAAGCTAAGCAAGCACTTTGTTTACCATGCAACAGAACAAAAACAGCACTTAATCTCAAGCCACCTTGGGAAGAAGAGTGCTACTTTGCAAGCTGATTTTGAAGGAAAAGAAAGTTTTTTCACCAAACTAAATGCATACCCTTTACTAGCCCTACTAACATTATGACCTGCTACACTATGAAAAGATCAAAATGTAAAAACAGCAGTCACAGAAATTTTGTGTTTAAAAAAAGAAAAAAAACCACCCAAAAACCAACCAACCAAAAACCACAACCCCCCACACACACCCCTTCAAAACATAAAAGAAAAAACCCACACACAAACTACTCTCAAATCAAGGTCAGCTCCTTTCCAGGTGTTTTATACTACTAGGAGCTTTGTAAGTACCATAGTTCTGGCCACTCTTCCCACAAAAATTCAGATGATTGCTGATATTCAGAAAAGACGCAGCAAGTTATCTCATGTAGTGAATATTTAAGAGAAATTACCTTAGTCATCACTTCTGTGCTGCGCTTCCAGAATACTTCTCAAGCAAGTTTACAGAGAAACTGGTACAAGTTAAACTGCACCTGCTCCATCCTCCCAAAACCACAGGCAGACAACATGTTTGTCAGTTGCTAGTTTGTAAATGAAGATCTTTCAAAATTTGTGCAACATGAGAAAGTTTAAGCTAATTTCTGTACATTTGCCACAGCTAAAACCCCACCAAATTAAGTAATAAGGTTCTTCATAACAAAACTCTGCTTCCCTCCAAACAAGAAATGAAAGTCTGTAAACCCCTGAAAAGAGAATTTAAGTGTAACTTACCATCCAAAACAAAAAAGTGCAAGATAAAGGCCCAAGAGGGTTGCAACAACATGTCTTATAAACGGGCTAGTTTTGCTTGAATGAAGGTATGTTCGAAACCAAATAGCCGCAAGCAAGGCAAACAGTTGGCACACTACAAAGTTGACCTGCATAAAAAAAAGAAAAGTAAGTCTCACACATTTGTGTATTAAAAATTAACACAAATATCCGCACATTATTACCAATTTGCAGAATCTTTGGCTCTGCCATGGCTCTTACCCTTGCATGTCAGCCTCAAAGAGCTGCTCCAGAGAGCCCCACCCTTTTAAAAGTACAAACCAGCGCTCCCTGAACATCTAAGAAAAGATACATGAAAACTGTAGAGGCAATGAATCAAGAATATTCTGTGCAAGAATCAAGAAAAAAAATTTTTTCCTGTAAAATTTCTATACACCAAACCACATTATCACCCATGGAATCATTTCTACTCTCCCAGTAATGTGAAGACCTGGGTTAGGGTTTTATTTGTTCTTTTTTCTAAGTGAGCGTGACTTGGAAATTCCTATCAGCTACACGAATCACTGGCAGATCACTTCAGTGGCCTGTGCAGAAGCAGGGCTCAAAGTTTTTTTCGGTGGTATGTAATCAGATAAACAGCTTGGTTGCACACTGGGTTTTCTTGTACATTCAAGCAGGATAGTTTCAGAAATTCCTCCTCCCTTCAGGCCATTTATTCTAGAAGATAGAAAGTCTCTTGTATATGAAATATTTAAAGATGTTAGGGCACTGAAAGCACAAGTGGAATTAAAAAACCCAAACCAGTGAGTCAAAAGAATCCTTCTGACTGTGGCCTGAAAAAAAATTAACAGTAAGGGCAGAAATAATTTCCTCAAACACAGCAACTGCTACCAAACCAGCTTAATCTACAAAAAGCCAGATGAATTCCTGTATTTAGAAAAGAACATTTCCTACTCCATGGATTTCTTTTTTCTTCCATAGAGAACTGCCTAAAAATTTTCTGTATCTAACAGTAGCATTCCAAATCATCACAAGCAACAGCTTGGGGACCACTGCTTCAGGTCATAAGCACTTCCACACAAGAAACTTGCACGTACTGCATGCTTGACCAGTCCTTAGTACAACAGTGTTTTAGCCTGTTTGATGTCACTTAGCTGAAATACATACTTAATCTTAATACCACAGGGTACAATGACAATACTATTTTTATGTTCGTGACAGCAGGCCCGATACTTATGTCTGCAGCAACACAGTGCACACCTCTAGTACTATTATTCAGCTAGGTCATTCCTTCAGGTGATAACAGGTAAGAGAGTATGCAAACATGGGTCTATTTTAAGTCGAATCTAAATAACACCACCCACCTGCAGAACTCTGATCTTTGTACAATGGCATAGATTCCCCATTTGCAAATCCCTTTTTCTGAACCACTCTAAAACCTTCCGTAATACCAAGTTACACAAGCGTTAAGTGCTAGCAGAGAAAGAGGCTCAGAGGGCAGGGCTCCTCTTCTTACCACAAGCAGTTCCCTAAACTAAACTAAACAGTCATGTACACTTTGCCATATATTCTCTTACTCCCACATTTCCATTATGCTTTTAACAGTATTTGAAAAATGCTAAATAAATGAGATATTCTTTCAGGGCATAACTTGACCTATTTTCTCTCCTTTATAAGCAATGATGCAAATGAAACAGAGCGAGGTTTATAACTCAGGATGAGTCTATGGATTTAGTGGAAAAGTTTCATACAAAACAGTGAAGTTTAATGAACCACTGAAAGGGAACTGATAATGTTTTAAAAGAGAGCAAGCAAGAAAAATTAAAGCTAATTAACTATGAATTCAGTATCAACATTTGTTTGGGGTATTTATTACAGAAATTATGCTATGTGTACCACAGAGTATGTTTCTGACTTGGAACTTGCACCCCTAGCCAGACTACAAGGGGGAGGAAAACACAGAAGATTGGGACAGATACAAAGTGAAGCTGAGGTGAAAGGCAGATGGAAGAAATTGGCATGAATACCTGTCTGTAAGTGGACATTAGCATTGCTGGTTTTACTGAACGTCCACACATCACTGCTGTGGCTGCATTACAGATTATTTACCAATTGGTGTCTCATGATGCCCTTTTTTTCCCCCAGATTACCCCTCAAAGCAAAGTAGCAAAACCTAGGGAAGATGAAAGTTATCACCAGGCTCCTACTATTACCATGGCAAAGGGTAGAAGTGCTTGGCATCTATGACCTGTGTCATCATCATCTCTATAGGAGCAGGCACAAGCAAAACAAGAAACCTTGAATTTCACAATTCAGGATAAACCCGGTAGGTTTAGGAATCCAGAAAAACCTTGTTCAGAACATGCAAAAAGAATCCAAGAAAGATGCCCCCCTCCTCACTCCCTACCTGCTGACTCCTTTCCTGGGCACTTGCTCTTGCTTTAGCTATTTACTCAAATGACCAAATCCATATCTGAAAAACAATATCCCATTAAATTAAAAAAAAAACACCCGAACAACCACAAAACACAACAAGCACAACAGAAAGCCTTCCCTAGTAAGAGTATTTTGAGAACAGAAATAAAATGGAGGAGTTCATAACTTTAGACCAAGCCCACAAGCAAAACTTCCAGGGATATCAATTCATAGTGTTGGTGTTTTAAACACACAACTAAATGACTCCAGGAACAAGCTTGTTCCAAAAGCCTTCCTCACAAGTGACTAAAACTATCAGTGGGTATTTTTAAACTGCTCTTCCCAAAAAATGCACACACATATGCAGATTCGGATACATAAAAGGTCTTTCCACAATGTTCACACACTACCCTGCATACCTTCTCTACTCTTGCCAATCCAATCCTTACACTTGCCTTACAGCACACCAAAATGCAGATTAAAAAGCACCAACAGTTTTGCAGACCTGTATCACATTGAATCCTCCCAAAGCTTTAAATACATACTTGTAAAACTAAACTGTGGAGCAGTTAAGACTTGAAAGCAATGCAACTTCAATTTAGCCTTTATACATACCTACTTCTGATAATATTCTTTCTGCTGCTTTATTCCATTCTTTCCAGCAGGATTTCCAATTCATTCAGCAAATGGACAATTGCCCATTTTTTGCCCTCAACCCATTAAATGCTTACCATCTGCATCCTACTCTGAACATAAAACCCTTATATTTCCCCATAGACATGTCTATGCAGATCTGTCCATCACATGGGGAGACTGCATACAACAAATGCGAACTCTGCAATAACTTTACACTTCAGTATTCCTACTCTAAAGGTGGGTGACTGGCACACAATGATGAGAACCCCAACGGCAAAATAAATGCCCACAAACTTTGGTTGCCCAGTTTCAAACACTCAGTGCCTAGTTTTCCAGTCGGTGCTTTCAACAGAACTTTAACTGGAGATGTCCTTTGAAAATACAACTTCAGCTGCTATTTTGAATATCCAGCATGCCTATAAATCAAGTCCAAAGTATCGGAAAATGCAAGCAAAATTTAAAATCATCACTGCCACATATTTTCATAATATTGTTTCTTCAGATCACTAAATCTCTAGTTTACTGGTGATTTGTATTCCAAGTAAGGGAAGGAGCTCATACAGAACAATTTGTGACCACTACTGGGCTGTGTTAGTCACATAGGTAATTCTCATCTGAGGCTTCTTCTGACTTCTGACCATCTGCTATCACAGGCCATATTCGCTTGCTAAACATTTTGAATACCTGAATTCTTACATTTTTTACAAGAAATGGAAAACACAGTATTTCTACCACAAAGTCAAAGCTTATCAATCAAAAAAACCTGTGGCTTTTAGTCCAGAGCACATGTTTCTACCACTTCAGCTATAAGAAATATGTACTCAGTTTCACAGGGAAATAAGATCAATCCCTTGTCAATACTATAAGGGGTAGAAAGAGAAACAGACTGTGGGCTGTCCTGGTTTCAGCTGGGATAATTTTCTTCTTAGTAGTTAGTACAGTGCTGTTTTGGCTCTGATCTGAGAACAATGCCGACAGCACACTGATGGTTTTAGTTGTTGCTGGGTGATGTTTATACTAAATCGAGGACTTTTCAGTTCCTTGGGCTCTGCCAGCCAGAGGGCTGGAGGGGCACAGAAAATCGGGAGGGGACACAGCCAGGACAGGTGACCTGAACTAGCTAAAGGGATATTCCGTACCATAGAACATCACACTGAGCATACACAAGCTGGGGGAAGGAGGAGGAAGTGGGGGAACATCTGACATCATGGCATTTGTCTTCCCAAGTAACCATTACGCGTAACACAGCTCTGCTGTCCTGGGGATGGCCGAACACCTGCCTGCCCGTGGGGAGTGGTGAATGAATTCCTTGTTTTGCTTTGCTTGCATGCACGGCTTTTGCTTTACTTATCAAATTGTTCTTATCTCAACCCTCAAGTTTTACATTCCTGTCTGATTCTCCTCCCCATCCTTCTGGATGAGGGGGAGTGAGCAAGCGGCTGCGTGGTGCTTGGTTGCTGGCCGGGTTTAAACCACAACAGGGCTCCTAAATTCTATCACATGCACTTCCAACTCCAGCAGCAAGACAATGCGTGTTGATGTACAATGTAGATGGACAATCTGCACTGCATTTCGGTTCAAATCAGGATAAAGCTTCTGAAGCAAGCCTCCCAGTCGTCCTCACTGCACATGCTGGTGTGCATTGTACAGTGGTACTTGAATATATAAACCTGATTTCTTTTAAGCTAAACTGAACTAAAAGGTCTGCTCCAAAGGCGAGTGGACATTTAGCCTGTGGACTGACCTAAGCAAAAGCAGTACTTCCAAAATTACTATGGCACCAATGTTGGATCCTCAATGCCAACCACTTCATTCCACAGAAACATTTCTCCTGTACTGCACTACTTCCTGAAGTACACAAAGCCAAAAATTAACATTCAGCTGTTACCTTATTACGCCTCCCATCTTTACTTGCATTGACCAGTATGGAGCTGACATACACTTCCACTGTACCCACACACAGACACGTGAAGAACTGAAGATACAAAACTTGCCATAAATAGAGCACAAAAACTATCTGACTTCCTAGAAGATAAATGGAACAGCTAGTCAGATAACAAGTGAGCAGGAGCAAGGACAAAGCTGGACATCATCTCAAAAGCTTCCACAAAAAACAGGTGCTTAACCAAGCAGTTACGTTGTTGGCAAATGTTATATACAGTAACTTCAACATCCAGGAATGGTATACTTGCATACCTTTTGAAAACTTATGTCAGGTTCTTAAAATATTGTGAGTATGGGCAAAATACAACTTTACACACCTCATGACTTGGTCGGATGTGAGCAGAATATCCACAAAGAACAAAGACGACACATTCCTAAAAGCTGCATGATTCATTCCTCAAGCCAAATTGTAACATGCCTCCTCCAAGTCATAAAACCTGTTCTAATAAGCAGCTTCAGTTTTGTAGAAGAAATAAAAAAACCCTGATCCACTTAAAGCTGAGACACTGCATCAGAGAAAATTGTAATGCAGACACATAGAATAGCAAGTTTCACCCTCAATAGTTATAATTTAGCACATGTATAAGAAAATAATTTTTTACCTACTGAGGTACAGGTCATATCAATAGCTCAGCTTAGGAGAGTAGCATCTCAAAGTCCCCTACAGAGTGCAATGTGTAACAAAGTTACACGCACATGTTGGAACTAGAGGATTTTAAGGTACCTTCCAACCAAAACCCATGCTTCTATGATAATGCAAATTAACAGCATTGATTGTTCAGCAATGATTGATGTAGGTCTGTGTTAAATACAACTTAAAACACACTAAAGTATTACAAAACCTGCTGCATATATTCTAGCAACTGAAAAATTAAATCCACTATTTGGTGCAAGACCAGTTGAACAGCCAGCGCAGTTTATAGGCACACTTTGTGCCAAATGTAACATGAGCATAAATTCAGTTTCAATGGTTGGAGCAGCTACATAAAATGGAAATCATTATATCAGAGAATCACAAAGTGTTTGGGGTTGGAAAGGCACCTCTGGAGATCATCTAGTCCAACCCCCTGCTAAAGCAGGGTCACCCACAGCAGGTTGCACAGGATCACGTCCAGGTGGGTTTTGGATGCCTCCAGAGAAGGAGACCCCACAGCCTCTCTGGGCAGCCTGTGCCAGGGCTCTGGCACCCTCCCAGTACAGAAGTTCTTCCTCACATTCAGGTGGAACTGCCTGTGTTGCAGTTTGTGCCCGTTGCCCCTTGTCCTGTCGCTGGGCACCACTGACAAGAGCCCGGCCCCATCCTCTTGGCACTCGCCCTTCAGACATCTGCAGGCATTGGTAAGGTCCCCTCTCAGTCTTCCCTCCTCCAGGCTGAACAGGCCCAGCTCCCTCAGCCTTCCCTCACAAGGGAGATGCTCCACTCCCCTCAGCATCCTCGTTGCCCTCCGCTGGGCCCTCTCCAGTAGTTCCCTGTCCCTCTTGTACGGGGGGAGCCCAGCACTGGACACAGCTCCCCAGACGCAACCTCACTGGGGCAGAGCAGAGGGGACAATGACCTCCCTGATCTGCTGCCCGTGCTCCTCCTAATGCACCCCAGGGTCCCACTGGCCTTGGCCACCAGGGCACACTGCTGGCCCATGGGCACCTCGCTGCCCACCAGAGCTCCCAGGCCCTTCCCCGCAGAGCTGCCTCCCAGCAGGCCAGCCCCAGCCTGTACTGGTGCGGGGGGTTATTCCTGCCCAGGGGCAGGACCCTCCACTTGCCTTTGCTGAACTCCATGAGGTCCCTCTCCGCCCAGCTCCCCAGCCTGCCCAGGTCTCGCTGAATGGCAGCGCAGCCTGCTGGGGTCTCAGCCACTCCTCCCCGTGCTGTGTCACCAGCAAAGGTGCTGAGGGGACACTCCGTCCCTTCACCCAGGGCACTGGTGAATCGGTTGGACAGGACTGGACCCAGTGCTGACCCCTGGGAACACTGCCAGCTACAGGCCTCCAACTATCATTATTATACTATTAACTGCATTAAGCTATCTACATAACAAGTTTTCCATTTGCATTATTTGTGCAAAAGCTAACAGTTTATGATAAAACTTTTAAAGACACTTATTCTAGTCTTTTAAAAATCTAAATGTAATTCATGCCATGCGTTTGCAAAAACAAAGTTATTTCCTAGGAAAAAAGTGTTTGAGGTTATCAATTCTTTACATAAATCAAAAAAAAAGTCACTATATGCCACAGGGATTTTCATCAAGAGGAAATTTTGGCAAAACTTTTCATTTGAACAGCTAGAATTCTTCAACCTTCTGACAATAGGCAGCATCTTTAATAAACCATTGAAGAAATTTTTTAAGTCCACATTAAAAAGAAATATAGAAGAGATTATCTCTCCTATTAAACTAATTTTTAATACAATTTTTATCCACTAATTCAGACTTCAGGCTAAGATTCCTCTTCCCATCAGCTATATTTTAATATCAAAAACCAATCATTGCAGCCAAGCTGTCCAGAATCCTGCTACTTCACAGCACAGAAGGCACTGGCCTCATTCAGAAAAGCAGCCTAGGCAGCAAGGGAATTTTACTGATACAGAAAACTCCCAAGTGGATAGCACAAATTAATCGTACAGGCCCGCACAGCCTACAATCCAGTAAGCAGCAGCAATATTGGTTGTATATAGTTTTGCTTACTAGCTCTAGCAAGGCACTGAGAGGCAGTCGGAAGAATTAAGTACCTCAGAAGAGAAACAGTCATGTAGTGGTTGGAGCACCAAATAAGATTCAAGAATATTGCACGTTGCCTCTCTTCTGCCAACGACCCACACAAACTCGTTCAGAAGTTACCTTACCTTTGTGCTGCTTTATTTTCTCATTTTTAACAAATCTTCTCTGACGAGAAGAAAAAAAAATTATTCAAATCTATAAACTACAATGAATGCCTGTGGCCTGGATAACACACCCTGGATGAATTAAAGCTGATGTGGCTTTTTTGGTTGGTTGGGTTGTTTGTTTGGGTTTTTTTTTTCTTTCTTTTTTTTCCCCTTCATTTTGTGGCATTTTTTTAAGCTATTCTTTAAAAACAAGGCAGTTTAGTTCTTATAGCTGATGAAATATACTTTGGGAAAAGATTACCCAAACATAAGCAGAAGCACTGAAGCCTATGTGATCACGTACAGAGCCTAAACCAACCATTTTAAGATGCAAGACATTTCATAGTAACAGTCAAGGACCTATGGAGGCAACCATCTTGCAGCCAAAGATTTAGGGGTTTCTCCCCATTTTGCCAGACTATGTTTCTTCCATGGAATTCAGTTTTTCTGAGCTGCATAATGTCAGCATTACTTGTTTCCCTGTCTATAGTCATTTTTTGTCCCCACTCTACCAGGGAAACAACATTACCACACATGCTTCCTGCTCCATTTCACAGGGCTTGTGAGTAAGGTGCACTGAGCAGCACACCTATTCCCCCACCCTTAGACCTCTTTTCAACAACTATCATTAGTAGAGAGAAGAGACATTTTAAACAGATGTTCTAGCATATGATCTACACAAACACTTTGAAAAAAACGCTTGCAAGAGCTAGGAGATCAAGACAGAAGAATGTACATTTTGTTTAATAAGAAGCACTGATCTTCAAGATAAGGCTTTGATTTTTTTCTGTATCTGTAGGGCTATTTTAGCAGTAACACTTTAAATACTAATTCCTCCAAGCATCATATTTGTTAACACATATTTGTCAAAAATTGCCAAACTTTATCACAATTAATGAAGCCTTGGTTGTGCCTTCCTTCTCAAACATCAGTATTTTCTTGTTCCTGCTGTGAGTTAGGTCAAAACAATTTTCCTTTTTCATCAAAACAGTCAGCTGAGTAATTAAAAACATCTACAAATGGTCACAAAAAGTTACTTATAACACAGGAGAGCTGATGTTTCTCCACAGCAACGAGACAGCAATACAGATGGATCTTATGTTCAATTTCTAACCTTCATCCAGTATAAAAAGATCAAACAGCTTGTACAATTATCTAATAATTATCAAGTGCCAAATCACTAAGAATTGAGGAGTAAGAATAACTATGATTTGAAACCAATGATTAATTTTCCATCTATTTCCTGAAAATTGCTGCACTGATACTAAAAGTAAAAAGAACAATTTCCACAGTAAAGCTGAAAAAAGCAATTCTATGACAAGAATCAAAATCAAAGTGTTTGGTAATTTTCTTCAATTTATTGGGAAATATCAGAAAGAGGAGTCCAGAAACACTGGCACAAGTATCTGATAGAGTTGAAGAATACTTGAGAGTAATTCAGAGAATCTTTCTTCTCTGACAGGAAGAAAGAGGCATTCCTCGTTCAACTTAAAGATCATAAATGTTGTGGCAATGCTTTCAAATGCATTTTTGATTCAAATAATAACCAGCACCTTACCTGATGAAAACAGTAAATTAACAGGCCTGCTCTGAAGTCTCAACCTCACTTCATGGGTGAAATATGACAAAATAGAGAATAAGGCGCAGTGGTTATTTTGGGGTAGTATCAGTATGGGAGATGTTAATGTTAAGGTAGTGTATTCTTTATAGCAATGACTGCGTTTTACAGCACCTAGTGTGAAGGGACACTCGTTTTCATATAGGACTTCCAAACACAGCCACTCTAATAGCAGTCACTTCCTTGAAGTGCATACACTAAACATCTGTGTTAGTCAACTCTAACAACTGGCAAAAGCTTTTTCATGTTGCACAAATATACTTCAATTTCACATGAATTTACTGGCACCTGTAAAGACTTATTCATCAGATTATGAACACTTTCTTTCCAAGCTGATTTCAGGCCAAAACATCAAAAATTGTCATGACATACGTTAATAACAGTACTTCTATTTCCAGTATTAACTTCAAATTTCTAATTTCTAAGTCTTAAGTATGCTGGAGAGAGTGAAGAATATGATGCAGACACTAGTAATCTGGTTTGTGCAACAAATGAGCATCAAATCCAATAAGCTTTTTCAAACAGGGCATACTAAATCATCACACTAAGAAAAACTGTACAACTAAAGATGTAAAATGAAACATTAACATACAAATTTTATCGTGAAAACAACCAAACCTAATTCATTAAGGACAGGAAGACATCAGCTGAAGTGTGTTCTCTCCAATAGGCTCTTAAGGATTCAGCATTACAGATAAAGAGCTGTCACAGGTAACACCTATTTATTCACAGGAATAGCCGAAGTCTAGGAAGCAAGTTTGGTTCAAAGGTGAAAACTGGACTAAGAATGCTGACTTGGGGTTTTTGCTTGTGTATTTTGTTTTGTTTTCTTCTTTCATGAAAAAACAATAAGGACCTAAAACACTTGCTTCTGTTAAGCAAAAACTGGTTTGTCCAGTTACGAGTCACAGAACTCAGACTACCAGAGAAGAAGGGTTTACAACATCAAAACACAACAGCCTGGCATTATGTTGGCAAAACACAGTTTCAAAGACCAACTCAGCTACTGTTTTCCAGAAGTGTGGTTTTCTGTCACACACTGATGGTGCACATGCACATAGCAATTAACCTCAAAATCTCTACTCTCCACCACATGATTATCAGCAACATAGAGGACACAGATGTTTTTGAACAAGTTTTTATTTTAATGCTCAGAGAACTACTACAGTGCCTGAAATTTCATAAAAACTTTACAAGTTACTTTCCTAGCTGTTTAAAAATAAAGCAAAATAACTAACACCTATGGAGGTATCCTTCTCAAACACAACCAGAAACAGACACTTCCCATTAAGATCTACCTCAGTACTTCATATTCTGCTGATATATGAGAAACTGAATCCAGCTTAAAATAAGCAACAAAACATAGGAAGTAACACTTTCTCATACATACAGCCTGCAGGAATCCAGTAACAGCAGCACTCATTTTAATTAGCAAATAAAACAAATATATCCATTTTTAAAATGGTCAGCTTCTCAGTGTTCTCCATGGGATGGAATGGGGGTGGAGTGGAGGATAAAAAAAGAAAAAGGACTTCACCACACACTCCCTTGAATGAACCCAGTCAGTCTCTACTTCTCCACGTCTATTCTCCTGCTCTTCCCAATTCCAGAATCATCTGCATGAAATCAGCCACCTACAAAGTCTCTGAACACAACAGCAGTTCCGTAAACATTTGCAATACACAGCAACCCGCAGTACTAATGGGCACTACTTCAAGCTACTACAGCTTTTCAAATTAATTCAATGTTATTTTATAATATTTTAATAACCTTTTGAATTATGCTTCCATATTAAAATATTTTATCTAGCTTTTTACATTCAATCCCATTACAGATAATCATTTGTTAACATATTCTAAGGCTATACCCTTCTACACATCTCAGTCATCATTGGGCTGCTTATAGATTCCTGCAAATTCATGGTGGCCTCAACTTCTTTCTATCTTTTCTACTGTGAAGAATAAAACCCCATTCATTATAGTCTGAACTGTCAACCCCCTTTGAGTGGCATACTTAGTCTTCAATTAATTAATTATATATATGTGAATGACTGACAGGAAACAGTAGAATCAAGAGCATTACTCACCCAGAAGGCAGGTCATAAAGATTAAGAACGATTTATACAGGTAGCATTACAGTACAGAATATATCACCATAGTTGAACAACCAGTGTGCTCACAAGCCATGTTTCAGAATAAGAGCACCTCCTTCTCCTTCAGCTTAGGCCACTTGGATTAGAAGTAAAAGGAACACCAAAATCACAACTACAGCAAGTGACACCAAAACAGCTTTTTCATCTTTGGTTATATTATTCCAGTATAAAAGGCAGAGCTATGCATGTTTTCCTTTGCAGAAGATGGCTTAGCTGCTGAAAACATCACTTAAAACAAGCAGGCATAACTAGCATTTATCTAAATTTGCAGACCAACTGAAATTGCCAAACAGCTATGTTCACTTGCAGAAGTGCTAAAAGACTAATAATGATGAATTTAAAGTACTTTCCAAAGCAAAGAAAAAAAATCAAATATTCATACTGAAAAACTTCATCAACATTCTTTGTAAACTAAATACTGTAAGGATGCACACATTAAGCAAACAGGTTTTCACCTGGGTATGTGTAAATTTTCTCACCTTCCAGGAGAAAATAAACCCCCAGTTTAGACTCCCTCATTCAAAGGCTTGGAAAACAGGAAAAAACCCTGGGCAACTGTTACTCAGGAAAAGTGCAAGTTAGTCAAAATAATAAATGTAAAGACATACTGCAATCAAGGCTGCAAAGTATGTATCACAGTGTTTCATTAGGTCAACACAGGAACCAGGTAAGCAGGAGTTAAAGTCAACAAATACCAGTACTAATGAAGGAAGACAACAAACATCAGTACTAATGAATGATAAAGATGACTCACCTATCTCAGTTTTATCGGATTTCAGAACTGTTGTTTTAAGTCAGCATTGTACCCAAGGAAAAGCCCAGAAGGAAAAGATTTACATAGCTGTGGTACAACAGATTTACAGCAGTAACACTTCAAAAACAAAAAAAAAAGCAACACCGTGGTAACTGTCTACTAAGTAAATAAGCGACTCCTGTCACCTTCTCTATGCCTTCCTGTTTATTAGCCTGTTCTTTGGGCACTCCAGTATTTCTTTTCAACGACCCAGGACTGCAATATTTTGTAGCAATTTCTGAACCACATTTTGAATTCAGAATTGGCTTGTACTGTGGTGAACATCGGTCAGGAAGTGCTCACACTTAACCTACCTGAATGAATTGCTTAAGGACAGGAAAAATAGTATGACAAAACAAAGCAGGTGACTATAGGCTGTTCAGGTAGATACTGTTTATTTTAGATGTTTACTGTAGAAGCCTTGAGCTGTAATTACATTTGAGGTTTTCCACTGCTTCATGAAAACCTGGAGAAAATATACCCAGGATGAAATTGGCAAGAGTATATCAGAAGGAAAATTCACTGATGCCTCCCTAAAAATTGAAGTAGCTCTATACTTTACATCCTCACAACAATATTCATGAACCTGAACTACAGAGGTATTTATTTCTTGTACTAAATCTTTCTACCACTTAATAAATGGCTTGTCTTTTCCAACACTGTAACTAGTGTCTGCTTTCTTTTCTTTTCCAACTGTTTGTTACAGCTTCCACTCCTTCCTTCAAGATAGTCACTTCTTGCCAATTTTTTTCTCCTATCCTAACAGTTTCAGCCTTCTCAACACATTGCACAGTAATTTCAACAAACAATATGCAAAGAGTTAAGTCAACACCTAAAAAGTAATACTAAAATCTGGGAAGGCATCACTGCAGAGCTTAGGACCCTTCTGATGACATATTACCCACCTTCCACTAGTTCAAAGGGAAGTTAAGAAACCAGTAAAAACTTTGCTAGTGAATCCAAACCACCCAAAACATCCAATCATTGAGAACAGCACATACAGAATGGAGAATGGAACTACTTTTTTTCCAGCTTCTTTCACCCACTACAGTCTCCATCTATTGCCATGGGAGATCAGGCTTTGCCATCCACCCTTCATTCTTCTGACTGCTGCTAGCAGCAGATAAGGAAAGCACAAAGCAAAGTAGGGGCACAATTTTCCTACCCTACTCCTCCCTCATCTTCAGTGTTTGGATTTTAGATGCCCACCAATGCTACTTTTACTCACTTCTATTACTTGTAAGTTTCTGTGGTCACATCAGAAAAATCAGTAAGGTGCTGCTCTGTGTTTCACAGCTGCATACAACAGTCTAAGAATCAACAGTGAAAGATAATAAAACTTAGGACACTCTTCACTTTTTTTATAGTTTCATAATGCTTAAGACAAATATTAGGCCATCTAAATTCTGGACAGCTATACAGGACAAACTTTTTGATTTCCACTCCATGTTTAAACAAAAAGGTTTTTATCAGACTAAAACATTTCAGTCCTCAGGAGGCTAGGTAGGTTGCCTTGGCAGAAAACAAGGGCAATCAGTAAGAGCAAAAAACATCAGTAATGCCCAAGCCTTTGTGAAATAACAGAGATCTAACTAGGAGACACATCCAGATGTTCCCCGCAGGCAAACTGGGCACGTTCTGCTGCTCAGTAGAATGATGTCCTACGCCACCTCCAAGCCTAGCCTTTTACCTGAACTTCAGCTGTGGCTCATCTTCAAAGCATCAAAATAAAGTAAAAAAAAATTGCAGATATATCTTGCCAATCACATACGTGTAAAAAATAAACATTTCATATGTATATACACAGAAAAAAACATCCTGCTCCCTCTCTTTGAGGGCAACAAGGTGAAACACAAAGGCTTTAATATACATCAATGATAACTGCTTTTAGGTGGAACTGAGTGTGTTAAGGGCATGTTGAAAGCAAGTCGGGTAACCCTCTGCACAAGGAAGCATATGCAGAAAATTATGCAAAGACGTAGATGCAGCAAACTGGCCTGTGATCCTAAATTAAGGAAGCTCACATGGTTTATACAGTACACCATTAGGAGGACTTGGGGTTTTATGCCTAATCTTTTTTTAAAAAAGGTTGGTTTAGAGTCTTTGAAGGCTGACGGCAGTAGTGTAGAAAACTGTATTTATTCTACACAAATGAACAAATTTATTCAAGTAAAAACTAAAATTAGACTGGGGAAAAAAAAACAAGAAAAGCGTGGAAATAGCAAGGCTTTTTTTTGTTGTTGTTGAAAAAACACTGCTTAACTTTACATCCTGGATTTAAGTGAAGCGCATAATTATAAGCATGACATTTTATTCAGTCCACACATCTTCACACAGCTATACTGTTAGCAGTTGAAGCCATACTCTTTCTTTTATTATCTAGAAGATAATCACTGAAGTTAGCTTAGTTGATCCAGTTGTTCAGACCACATTCCAGGATCTCAAGATCAATCTCTTAGACAAGCCATGCAGAAAGTTGACGCTCACACATTGTCGTAGTCAATATCCTGTCTCCTCTGCTCAGCTACTCCTCTACTATATTTGTCTGTTTCTATGGCAAACGAAGGGCAGTAATAACCCGTATAATTTTTGCCCATTTTCAGATAAAAATTTTGCTCCCTCTGGTGGAATCAGCAAAAGCAAAATTATTTTCTAAACTGACCTCACCCTGCAGACACCTAAAGCTGAGAAGCTCTGCTCTCCTAGAATCTTTCTCATGTCACAGCAGATTTAAAATATGTCCAATTTAATGAAAGATAAGCTGACATGTCATCAGGAGAAGTTATTTGTCAACAATCAGCCAGATAGTGCCAGAACTAGAAACGGACCAAGGTCCAACATGCCATTTGTCAGGCTTCACCTCAGAGAAAGAAGAAAGCAACATAAGTACAGGCAGGAAAAACAGAAGGCTAAGTGAGAGACACAATAAAATAATTCAAGTTACAACTTCAATGCATTACGCAACACATGATTCTCTAGCAGCCAGGTTTTTATGATAACCTTTCTGATACTTCTCTTCAGGTTGTCAGGGGGTGGGAAGGACATAACTACTTTCATTCCCTCTCTCCCTTAACAAGACAGAAGGAATACTGCAGTACATTAATATTCACTGATTCATTAAGGACCCAAGACAACACAGCTGTCAACAGGATGCCTTCTTTGCCAAGTAGGAAACTTAAGTAGTCTAAAAAGCCCAAAGATACTGTTCTTGTGAGGCTTTTCACTCCCAAGTCTTTTTTTTTTTCTTATAGCAAAACACGAAAGAAAGGTGTATAAGTTTGCATTCCCAGATCTACAGAGATAATTCTAGGTTCTTGTTCACACCAAACATCTTCCCTTGCACCAAACAACTGAAAATAACAATAGAAAAATTGGAACAAGAAGCCTGCCAAAAAAACACTAGCTTTTCCAAGTAGCCATTTCAGTTAACTTGGCACAAGACAAAAGAGTCAAAGGAAGGGTTAACATAGCAACAAGTTATGACATAATACCTTGTTGGGGGATATACACAGAAGCAGAAAACAAGTTCTTCTCCATTCCTATAGCTAACTAGTACTCTAGTACCAAGAAGAAAAGTCTAGCAACAGCAATCTGTTAGAGCAACAAAGCTTTTCTCTTGTAACACAGTTGGGCACAGAGGAGACTGTTCTTGCTTACAAGCATGTCAAATGGCTCTAGTGGGAGTGATCATCCTCCACTTTTTATACTGATTTCCACCTAGCCCATAATCAACGCCATTCTCAAACAAATCTGTGCCTCTAGTTCTACCAAGTCAAAAAAGTAATCAATTTCTCACTCAGTCCACACACTGATATGGATCTGATTAGTTATTCAATCCTAGAGGTAGAACAGCTGCACCTTTAACTGAAATTTCTACTTCCATTTGTTGCCAAATAGGCAAGGTTCTTCCATCCATTTGTTTGAACGCCCAGACAGTAGAGTAACATTGACACATGCTATGCAGATTTATCCTCCGAGTTACATGCCTTTGCCTTCACCCAAAACTTTATAGCAGAATAATTTGATACCAATGGCTTAAACATAAATCATAATGACAACATTTTAGATACAAAGATCAGTATCTACTTGTGGTCAAAACTGAAACACAGAAGTGGAGAAAAAAGTCCATCAGTCCTGAGTGCTGGTATTATTGTGGAGTGCCCTTTCCAAGTACCTGCTGTACTGGTATGATTGTAGTCACAGTACAGATTTGGAACAAGTAGTATAAACAGCCTCCTAATGTGAAAACCGTTATTCTTTTTTCAAAGCACTGCTACATTTTCATAGCTAGTACGTATACAGTATCACTGAATATCACACACAATCTTTGAGCACAGCAAAAGGTATCAGCACTTTTCCTTCTATGCCCTCATCCTTTTCTTTACTACCTTTGATTTGATTACACTGAACACATTTCACATTCTTTCTGTATTACAAACTTAGTATCAAGATAGACTCTTAAGCTGAGAGGTTACAAAAAATTTAACTTTGCCTTTTTTTTTTTTTAATCAGCAGTAGACTCATTCTCCTCAGTGCAGCATAATTTTGTAATTCTTCAATTCATACTCCAGTCATAATCAGTGCTCTTCATACACAGCTGGACTTATATTATGTACAGTCCCTGGCATGTAAAAACAAAGCATGTATGATTTTTAACTGCATATAACAAAACTTGTAAACTATGTGTTTAGCCATCCTCCATTGTGATCATCCCCAAAAGCTTCAACAGAGCTCAAATGGTATTTTATAACAACATGTTGGCTTTACAGGAGCATCTGTTGCAAAAACATTCAATACAGGGAAGTTTTCCAGGCTTTGATAAAAAGTAACTTTATTATCATCAACGCTTAAATTTGGTAGAAGCTGCATGACGTCACAAAGCAATTAAACTTGTGACTACTATTATGAATACGATGCCAGCATTATACCATAAAGAGATGGCTATCTCTTATTTGTTTTATAGTACCCTGCAGAGGCTACACGCTTTATGGAAATAAATACATGGCACCTGCCAAGAGCAGCTCACAGCCTGCATGTACGAGGCACCGAGCCATGTGGTGCCATTGATCCCAGATGCAGGTATCATTGCAAGTTGCGTATAGGATCTGTTCCATCACAGCAAGCTCGGTTTTCAACCTGCCTGCTTTTTGTCAGTTTTCTAGAAGATACTTTTTTACGTGTATCCTTAAGCAAAGGTTCCATTCAAACAAATGACTAGGGGAGTGAGTGGAGAAAAACAAAGAAAGAACATACAGTTCACAGCCACTTCCGAAACTCTTTCACTAGACAAGCTCCTTCTTCTGTATTTCACTTCCAGTTACCCTTCTCACTTGTTAGGTGTATTTTGTAAACCCAAAACATCAAAATCTGCCTCTACATAAGCACAGATCGTTTTCCTTATTGTGTTTCACTGGTACATTAATGGAGATCTCTTAAGTGTTTTTAAATAAGAATTCCCCCCATGAAATTTCCTGATGCTGCAAAATTTATAGGAGGTGTAACTTCAGGTTAGTTATGCCTTCATAAACACATAAACATTTAGGGTTTAGGAGGTCTACACCACTTCCCCCACGAACAATCTTGTCCAACTTCAGTCATTAAACTCTACGAACCTTAGTTTCCCGATCTTATTTTGTAACCTTCTGATGTTCCGTGCAGACGACACGATTAACCACCTTCAGGAATTTTTACACCGCTCGGACAAAAGACACCAGGGAAGCGCTCTGCCTACAAAGTACATACAATTCCCCACCGCGCCGTGTGCGGCACACGCTGTTATTTAACGCCGCATTTAAAACTCCCCGGCAGGCGCATCCAGGCGCAGCACGCTGCTTTGCATCTGCAATTATTACCCAACCTTGGCAGCGCCGAGCCCACACCGGCCCCGTTCCCAGCTGCGGAGCCACAGCTGCCCGAACGGTGGATGCCAACAAGTTGGCCGGCCCGGCGGCGCCGGCAGCCCCCGCGGCCCGAGCCCGGCACGCCCGAAGGCGCGCACCGGCGGGGCGAGGCGGGCCGTGCCCGGGATGCGGCCGCGCTGCCGGGGCGGGCGGCGGCTGGCGCGAGGCGGGCGGCGGCGCGAGCGCACCTGCCCGCGGAGCACGAGCGCGGCCGTAGCTCCCCGCCCCGGCGCCCCCCGGCGGGCCGCGCCCCGCTCTCCCCTCACCCACGGGTCCGTGAGGGGAACCGCCGCCGCCGCCCCGCCGGGCGCTACCCACCCTCCTCCGGCACCCCGCCCGGCGGAGGCGGGGAGGATGGAGGGACCGCGGGGGGATGGGGCGGGGCGGGACAGCGCGGAGCGGAGCGGGGGCGCTCGCACGGCGCGGCACCGCCCCTCCCCGGCGAGCCCCCGGGAGGCAGCGGCGGGGCAGGCGCCTCCCCATCCTCACCTGGTCGACGGGCAGCCGCACAGCGTTGCTGAGGGGCTGCAGCAGCGTGGAGCCCGTGGTGCTGGTGGCCATGACGAGGGCGCCTCCCCCCGCGCCAGGAGAGCGGGCGACGAGGCCAGGGAACCGCTCCCCTCCCGGGCTCCCGCGGCGGCGGCAACAACGGTGGCGACGGCGCGAAAAGCCCCAGCCCCGCACGGCGCCGTGACAACAAGGGGCCGGCGCGGCCCCTCCGCTGACTGACGGGGCCAGCGGCCAACCGGCGCGCTGCGGCGCCGCGGAGTGACAGGCGGGCTCGCCCAATCCCCCGCCCCTCGGCGGGGTGGGCGGGACGAGGCGGCTCCCCTCCGGCGGCAGCCAGCGGCCGCGGCCCGGCGCGGGGGGCGGGAGAGGGAAGATGGTGTCCGGGCGGGCGGGGGTCGGTGAGGTAAATTGTGGGGCGGGGGACGGCTCGGGAAGGAAGGAAGGAAGGAAGGAGTGAGGTGGTGGCGGCGGCGGCGGCTGTGGCCGTGGCCGTCACCACCACCCACCCCCCTGCGCTGAGGGTGGGCAGAAGCTACGCGCAGCGCCCAGGTACCGCGCAGGGCCCGGCGCGGCCTCGCCCTGCACCAGGCGAGGCTGAGGGGGCCGGGGCCCGGGCGCGCCTCTCTGGGGCGTGCGGAGCCCCTCGGCGCCGGGCGGATGGGGCACCTGAGGAGCGGGGGCACTTTCCCGCGCGGGTGGGAAGGCAGGGACAGCCGGGCAGGGGAGCCCCCCGGGGAAGCGGGGTGCTGGCAGCGCTGGCGGGGTCGATGCCGGGCGGCGGGTGGCCCAGGTAGCGGCTGTGGCGGTATCTGTCGCTGAGGGTAGCGCAAAATCATGTGGGCACGGGTGTGTGTTGAGGTAACGAAGAGATCGGTCCCCTGTTCTGCTCCTAACTATCTCCCCTCAGCCAGGACGGACGCAGAGGCAGCTCGGTAGCTGCACACACCACGGTGGATAAGTGATGGATATGCGCAGGGCATGAGGGTGGCCTCGCACTGTGAAGAAGTTGCAAAAAATGGGTAAAAAATCCTGTTCCTACTGCCACTGGTAGATTTTAGGAAGTCTGTCATGGCTATAAGCCACAGTTTTCAGTTTATTAATTAAATAATTAAAATAAATGTAGTTTATTAATGCATATATCAAATATACAATTAATTTAATAATTGTATTAACAAATACAATAGGCTTGTTTTCTAAACACAAAAACCTGAAATGGTACATGCGTGAGTACTTTTTCAGGACGTTCAGCCGCGCGGTGCAGTTTCCTGAAAGAAAAAAAGAAAGAAGTGATAGGGTCACGCCAATTGTGACAACTTGGTATGCAGCACAACTCTTCCACCTGTCCAGGCAATGCCATCCAGTGTGAAACAGTGAAGTCTTGAGTGAAGGCTTTGCATTAGGGTGCGCAGCAAACTGCCAGATGAGCTTGTGCAGTAGGCTGCTTATCACATCATTCTGGATTAGTGCCCCACCTGCCTCTTTGACATTACGGCTTTCTGTAGTTTTTTCCTTACAAACTAACTAACCATAATTGTTCTAAACGATGTGGTAAAGGAGGCTCCAAAGGAATATACTGCTCTTACCTATTAAACTGCTCAAGAATCCTGGGTCTCTTGAGAGAAAACTGTAGGTTATTCCTTGCACTTTATTAAACATTTTTAAATAATTATTGTATATTATACTTCTAAACCATGCTGTGATAAGTAATTTACCCTCAACAGAAATGTTTCACCACTTTGAGTATGTGAAAGGTGAAATGCCTCGTCCAGTATCACGCCAAGAGTCTGAACCATGTCTGGAGTAGTGGTTAGGTATAGTGATTTACATAGCCATTTAAGTTCACGGTTAATGCTAATTGGTAGTAGCAGGAAAATGGAGGTAAGTGTAATTATCTGAAAACAGCCGTTGTTTCTCTTACTGAATTACAGAGCACACTCTGTACTTATGCCTTAGCTTGTGGTAAGGTCTTTTGTCTGCATTTAAAGAGACTGGTTAATAGGTATAAATAAGTGTTTTTAATTAGATTTCTTCACTGCGTGACAGGCAATTACAATTGTGGTGGCATCACCAGCTTCAGAAGCAATAGCATGATGGTTTTGTAGTAAAGCAAAGAGAGCTGCTTTCAGACGGGGGGAGGAAGAAAAAAACTTTTCCCAATTAGTTCTGAATCAATCCCTTAAATCTAAACCAGCAAATTGTATATACATATGAGTAACTTCTTAGGAGCGCAATGCCTCTGGGCTCAATACAGTCTGCATCACACTATACATATGTATATAAAGACTAAGATCATTTTATCTGATTTTCTTTTAGTAAGGAGACATATACCTATGCACAAATCTTTGGAAATCTCAGCCTAAACGCTCTCCAGTGAAGCCACAAAAGAGCTGCTTTAGAAAAGGCTGATAGCTAATTCTGAATCATAGTCTAGTCACAATAAATTATTCTGGTGCACCTATATGAATCCATGGAGGTGGTGTTACTGAGACTTTAATGAAATATTCACTGCAAATAATTGACCTACTGAATGAACTTCTTACTTTCAACTAACAAAATGCCTGACAACAAGCTCATGATAACACGGCCTAAATGTCACTTTGCTTTAAAACACATCCTTAATTTTCTGGTCATTTTTATTTTTGTCAATGTTGTTGTTCTTGCAGTGCTCAGAAAATACAACAATATGCTTCTCTGCATGACTTCTAGGATCTTAGGAGTTCACACTTAAAAGATATGTTTACCTGTGCTGTAAGTTGCAATATCATTATAAATAGTTTGCACCTGTGGTATTAAGTTACATAATTACATCTTAAGTTTCTACTGGAGAAATGCAGTGTTTTAGGAAGCTGTTCTTGTCTTCTTATTTAGGAAGGTATGTGTTGGGGAAGACAGTGTCAAAGAAATAGATCTTGAAAATTAATTAATAGTCCCTTTGTAGCGATGGGGGAAATTGGTTACATGAAAGAACAAAAGGGGCCGTGCCCCAGAGTGTAAACTCTACATTCACAATTAAAAGTGAAGCATACAGATGCTGGTCAAGAAGAAAGCAACGGGAAAATAAGCAATTTCTGCCAGGGAAAAAGTAGCTTGTCTTTGATGTCTGCTGTAAAATGTATGGTAAGGGCTTTCATGGGCACTGCAGTAAAACTAGGTCTTCTGTTTTTCCTTTTTTTTTTTTTTTTTTTTTTTCCCCAAAGAAGATTTTCATTATATATGTTTTCAGAGAACTTCCTGCCTGTGTGAGAATACTGTGTTGTGTGTGGGAAGATGAAGCATTGCTGGCAACAGGTAGCATTCTGTGTCACATTGACACGGTAACAGCGCAGTTTGTCCTGAAAGTTAAATGATACTGTGAAAAAGGAGGCTGGTGAGTGACACAAAGAAGCTAATGTACCCAGAGTAGTGAATCTATAAAATTTCACTTAAGTAGCTAATGTACCCAGAGTAGTGAATCTATAAAATTTCACTTAAGTGGGACAGTTTTCAGTAATCACTATTTACTTTCTTACCGTTTAAAATATTTACATGTAAGTGAACAAGAAGTGGTACTTCTGCAAGGAAAATCTTTCCACCAAAGGCTGTCGGTCAAAACGCAGGAGGACGTGTTGATTTAAATAATCCCTGGAGAGTGGCTTGGCATACCATGAACTACTTCTGATGTTCTGCAATTAAGTTTTTATGGTCCCAGAAGTGCTCATAGTTCTTGGGTATAAAAACAATCACAAAGGCATCTCTCAGCCTTAAAGAGATTACTTAACCTGTCAGAATGATGTAACAAACACTAGAGGTTTCCTGTAAACTTAATTTGACTGATGATTTAAGATTATTCAGGTGTTTACAATACCAGTCTTCCCATATGACATTCTACAATAAAGAACAGAAAGAGAAGAGCTGTGGCAGGGGACAGGAAGGGGCAGTGGGACAAAGTTACTAGATGCACCATTGTGTACAGTTCTTATTTCTCTATTTGTTTGATAAGGTCATTCTGGGGACACATTCACAGTCAGAAAATGGAAACAATTACTGAAACTCCCTTTAGCAAAACAGATGAAAAAATGGGTTTCTGTATTAGCTACAGAGAGGCAATCACTTTTCTACAGTAAAGCCTTACTTTAGCCTTACGTGTATCTGGCTTTGCTTAGCCTGACATATTTGAGACTTCATTCTGAAGAGAGGAATATTTCTGCAATAGCTGATCCCAGTCAAACTGAATTACTGTTCATAAAAAATCTACTATTGAAATTGTGGCATTTCTGTGTATCTTAGTCTCACCCTTCCTCCAAAGCAGTCTTCTGCTATTCCTTCAAATATTCTGTTATAATAATAATATATATATTACATATATATGATATATATACATGTGAGCATAATAAGCCTCACATGCATCTGCTGTTTACATGCATCTGCTGTTTCTGAACTACTCTAATCTTTAATTAGCCAGTTCTGCTATATTAGTAATTTAGTGCCCAGTGTGATTCCTGTTAATATTAGGAGGAATTCTTCATGATGATACATACTGTTGCTTGCCAGCTCAAGTAACATTTGTTTGGCTCTCTACTGATGAGGAAAAGTATAAATACCTCTCTACAGTTTAGCTACAAGATAGCTAGAATCTCTCTTTGGCTCTTTTAACAGAACACTTTGGCTTTAGATTTTTGAGTTGTTTTGTTTTGGTCTTAGAGCTGCTCTGAGAGCAAGCAAGCTTTTCTGTTACTACGACAACAATCAGTTTCTGTCGTAAAACTGATTTGGAACAACTTTCTTTAAGTGCTTAAATTTTGTAAATTCTGTGATGGGAAAATTGTTGGTGTCTCTCAAAAACATAGATTCATGTTCAGCTCAGACCATTGTGTTTTTCAGTTATAACACAAAGTCTGTTAACAGGCAGAGCTGCTAAAGAATGCACGAAAGCTCAATTTATTGTTCAGCTGTAAATATCAACTCTCAGGTACAGATCTTAGAAATGATAATTTCCCTGCTAAAGGAACTTCCTGCTTTCATGACAAGGACAAACCAGCTGACTTAACAAGAAGTTACTCTCATAAATGAGTTGCCTTTTCAAAGCAAATTCTACTCTAAAATTCTTTATGGGGAAACAGTACAAAATGACAATGTACAGCGTTTGAAAGTGTAATAACTAGTGCCACATGCAGTTGGGGTATTGTTGCTCTGGTAATTTAAAAGTTTGA
Source organism: Falco naumanni (assembly GCF_017639655.2). Lineage (NCBI taxonomy): Eukaryota > Metazoa > Chordata > Aves > Falconiformes > Falconidae > Falco > Falco naumanni. Next base: position 27,874,929 of record NC_054059.1, read on the forward strand.
GGAATAGAAGCCCTTTTTTCAGAGCTGAAATAAAAGCAATGAACTTCAAAGCTAAGTTATGAGTTTAGGAACAGTTGGTTTGAGATTAATTAGGTATTTATCAGACTATGGGAAATACGGTGGATGGGAGAGGCTGGTGATAACCTTGCAAGGAGCCTACTACTATAAAACAGTAGGAAAGAACTGACAAGTCTTACCTTTTTAATTGATTTAACTATATAAAAAAGCACATTTGTATGAAACACATATGAATAGATGTACATCATTTAGCTTCATTTCCTGTCATACTGTAACAGCAGGACATGGAAATAACTGCTTTTAACAAGTTCCTCAGGTTTCTGGGCTGTCTTTGTATTATGTCTCCTTGGCTGAAATGGGAGACCTGACTTTTCTCAATATCTGATGTTACAGGTTCTCAAACTGATCCTTGCCGCTTAGAGAGCTCAGTTCCCAAGGTGCCTCCCACTTGCCTTAGGTGACTGCAACAAGATAGGACTAAGGCTCTTCTTTATTTGGATTAATTGTTTCTGAAATAAGAATACACCTTATTCATCCCAGAGTTGCTTAAGAGTTGTTTTTAATGCCAAGATAAGCTTGCAGAGTAAAGTGAGTTTATTCTAAGAGCAAAGGTTGAACTGTAGGAGGGGGTGCAAAGTAAGTAACAAAAATGCAAGTCAAAATTAAGTTTACCAAATAAAGTTTTCCTTTCAGTTGCTTCAGGTTCACAATTAACATAAGGGAGAGAAAGGGAACACTATGGAATTTTCTTTTTCTGTCTCCCAGGACTGGCTCGCCCTAAATAGCTTTCTCAGTCCATATAGTCATTGCTACTTAGCTTAGGATGGTTCTCCTGTATGAAGTATTGTGTTCAATCCTGATCGTATTCCTATTAAGTAAGAAGTAGGAATCTTTCCTTGAGGGGTTTCTGGGTTTGGTCCTTGTGCGTTCATTTGAGCTTAAATTACCCTTCTGTTTTTGGAACATTTTGTAAGTATTTGTGATAAGATGTCTTTGGTGCCCATGCATCTTATTAGTTTTATTGTCTGCGATTAATTTTAAATTCTTTGTAAAAATTGCACATATCAACACCAGAAAGGATAGGGTTGGTTGTATGACGCTTCATTCCTACCCCTTCCGTCATTCCCACTATCCTCACACAGGTTTGAGGCTCCTGCTTTTAAAATTCCTCCCTTGCTACTTCTGACTCCAACAGTGTCAGTCAGCACAGCTTGAAGTACCTCCTCTTCGCCAGCCAGTAGGTCATGCCGGACTGTTTTGTGGCCAAAACTGGTGGTGTGTGTCAGAGTCAGGGTGAGTGTCAGGTAATGAATAGAAAGTAGGTACTCAGGATGTTAGACCTGTCAGCCGCAGCCTGGAACAGCCCGGTGCAATTGAACTTGTCACTGGGTCAGAGCCCAAATGTTCCTGCAGTTGTTCCAGGACCCACCTGCTTCCCCAATGCCTTTTGCTTACTTTGTATGACAAGTGAGAACCTGTTGCCGTCTGTTTTAGTGGGTAAGCCTTCGCTTTTCAGAGCAGCAGAATAGGGGAAGCTTGGCTCAGCTCGGAGATCTGGAGACCTGAGAGGAAGTGGACATAGAGCCTCACACTGGTCAGCTACTGAGCATAATAATACTTAATTGAGATTTAATTTTGTCAGTTGCATCTTAGCTTGATGTCGTGTCTGCTTAGTCTCCTTCTGCGAGCATGTGAGCATTGTCCAAACACAAATTTGTGAGATAATAGTCACAGTAACATAGTCCTCCCCACAACACACCCAAAGCTTCAATGAGTAATGTTTTGGGAACAGCAGCCAAAGATGCGTATTAGTATTCATGTTTCTGAGAGTTACTTCAAGTCACATGCAAGCTCAGATATATGTTCCATTTATATAAGTAGTGTTATTGCATAAGTAAAGCTATGAGTTTGTTCAACCATTCAGTCAAGCAGCAGTCTCTCTTAAATTGTAGTATGTGAACCTGAAATGCTGTACATAATAAATTTATTTTTCAGAAAATCTATCTAGGAAACTGAAGAAGCATTTTAGTAAATGGAACATAATAATAAATAAATATAAATTCAAAATTTTTCCTTGCCAGTTCAGCTAAATGATTATCACATTAGATGTATTTATCCTGAAGTATTTGATATAGTGCTTTATTCTTTTGACCCCCTAAACTGTATGTAAGAGCAGAGTTTGGCTGTTGTGTCCTCCGTGATTTTTTAAATTTGTATTTATGATGAGGGTCAATTTAACATGATTCTAAACTGTACCTTAATTGGGGTGATATTTAGGATCGTGAAAGATTAAACAGCCTGAATGAATAGGCAGTATTCCATCTTCTGCTTTGTCAGTAGCACTTTCATCACTTCTGTGATGATTAGGAGATAGATATATATATATATATGTATAACGAAAACTGTTCATAACATCAACTTGTTGTAGTCTTTTATGGAGGTCAAAATACTCCATTTCATAATGTTTTGTCCTCATGTCTTTGTTGTAGAAAGCAAAATTGTCTGACCTCCTGCTCCTAGTTTTGACATCTTTATTGACAAATTGTGATTACATTTAATAAGGAATTGTGAGTACTAAAGATTTCATAGAAGCACTGGCTGTATCTCCTTGTCTTTTTAAAATGTGAAGTACAATTATTACAAAATTAAGAGAACAATGAAGAACTGTTCCTGGTTTTCTTCTAAAAGTACCACATTGAAGTGAAATTCCATGAGAGAATGTAGAACAGACCACAAATTTTAAAGGATGTCGTTATTCTGTGGAAATCACTAGCAGAAAATAAAAGCCATTTTAAAGGTATGTGAAAAAATACCAGCAATGGTAGACACAGTTTAAAATTGCAAGGGTTATAAATCTTTAAGGCTTGGGCTTTTAGTTATGTAAGCTAAGCAATTGTTACCTGTTCTGTGGGAGAAACTTATGTGTAGGTTATTATGTAATTAACTTCACAGATATTTTTGCAGAGTTTTGAAAGACCCAAGAGAGAGAGGATGCTAGACCACTGATCTGAGTCCCTCATGCTGTAAAGTTGTTCCATCTCTTCCTAACTATACCCGTTTCTCTTAGAGAGTTACTATGTCACAGTGAAGAAATACGAACTTCGGGATCCCTCAGTACTAGCATTGCAGGGGACCCTTGAGGCTGAGTGGAGCCCTGTTCCTGCAGTGCTACAGTCAAATTAATATCGTGAACCGTGTGATTGATGTTCTCAGGGCTGCACTCCCTGCTGTTTTAAACAGGAAGCTTTCCCAGTATCGCTTCAGTTCAGCAAACAAGGCCACTTCCTTAACAATACAATAACAGGAATTTGATCAGAAACATCAACATTCAATTCTCAAAGACATGAAGATGATTGCTTTTGTTCCTGCATTATCTCTAGTATTTAGGTATAAAAGTTACGGGTTCTGTATGAGGGGAAAAAAAAGCTTTCCTCATACTCTCTTTCACAAGGGGAAGTCTAGCTTTTTTAATGATTGTTAAAATACTGTTCCGGTTTTGTGAGATTTGTTATTCTTCTTTCTTTCCCTAGAGCAGATTTATGTTGCCAATACCACAATGTGATTCTGCAAGAAAATGCCCTCACCTACTTCTAACAGTTTTTAATCTTTAATATCTATATGTGTTTCACCACTAGGAACAGTAGTTTTAGAAAGATGCTGTTCAGGTGCAGGTTGCTCAAGAGGCAGCCCTCTGTCACTGCCTGTATTCATTTGCTGCTTTTAATACAGATACAAGAAATATTACAGCTAAATAAAACTGTATTATCTATTTGCCTTGGTTTTTACTGGTAAGATCTGATTTCAGGAATGCCAGGCCATGGAGATAAGTGGAAAAGTCTGGAGCTCTGAAGACTTAACGTCAGTAAAGGAGGATCGAGTTAAGAAACATTTAAACAAATAGAGCATACACAAGTCTGTAGGATTTGGTGGGATTCATCCGTGCATGCAGGGCTGCTCTCAGTTATATCTGGAAGGTCATAGCAATTGGAGGAAGTTTCTGGGGGCTGGAAAAAACAAATATCCCACCTGTCTTCCAGGAGGGCAAGAAGGAGAATCTAGGGAACTACAGGCCTGTCAGCCTCCCCTCAGTCCCTGGGAGGGTAATAGCTACTGTGAGGACTTGCTCTATTTTCAAATATCTCATGGACAAGATGATTAGGCGTTGTCAGCGTGGTAAAAGCTGGGGAAGTCATGCCTGACCAATCTGGTAGCCGCCTGTGACGAAACAATGGCTTTGCAGGCGAGGGGAGAGATTCAACTCAGGCATGTTGTTTATCCTGACTTTAGCAAGACTTTCGATATTGTCTCCCCGAATATCCACACAGGCAAACTAATGAAGCACAGACTAGATCAATGGACAGTGAGGTGGACTGAAACCGGCTGAACTGTTGGGCTCAGAGGGTTGGACTGGGCACAAAGTCCAGCTGGTGCAGTATACCACAGGGGTTGATGCTGGGGCCAGTACTGTTTAACCTCTTCGTTAAGGATGTGGATAATGGGGACAGAGTGCACCCTCAGCGGGTTTGCAGACAATACGAAGTTGAGAGGGGTGGTTGATAGACCCGATGGATGTGTTGCCATTCAGAGGGGCCTTGACAGGCTGGAGAAAAAGGCCAGCTTCTGTTCATGAACTTCATAAAGTTCAACAAAGGGAAATGTCAGGTCCTGCAGCGGGTGAGGATGAACCCCGTGCACTAGTACACACTGAAGCCTGGAAAGCAGCTTTGCGAAAGAGGACCCAGGGTTCCTGGTGGACAAGAAGTTGACCATGAGCCACAATGTGTGCTTAAAGAAAGGAAGACTAGCAACATTCCAGGCATTGCCAGGGGGTCAAGGGAAGTGGTTCTGCCTCTCCAGTGAGGCACTGGCAAGACCACACCTTTAGTGCTGTGTCCAGTTCTGGGTTCCCCAGCATAAGAGATAGTGCACGTAGCGCAGAAAGTTCAGTGAAGGGTCGCAAAGATAATTAAGAGACTGGAGCATGTGTCATACAAGGAGAGGCTGAGAGCGCTGGCTTTGTTTAGCCTGGAGGAAAGAAGGCTCAGCAGAACTTGTCAATGTGTGTAAATACTGAAAGGGGGGTAGTGAAAGACAACAGAACCAGCATCTTTTTACACTGCTGCCCGGAAAGGACAAGTTGCAGTGGGCACAAACTGAAAGATGGGAAATTCCACTTAAATATAAGAAATAGCTTCTTTACAGTGAGGGTGGTCAAACACTGAAACAGGTTTCCCAGAGGGGTTGTGGAGTCTTCAGCCTTGGAGATCCTTGAAATCCAACTGCATAAGGTTCTGAGCAACCTGCTGTTGCTGACCTACCTTTGATCAGGGTGGGGCCTAAACTAGACAATCTGATGAGGTCCCTTCATGCCTCAACTATTACTATTCTGTGAGTCTATCAAATGAGGGTAGCTAGAAAGGTTTGAGATACATTCCATCAGTTACAAATGGAGCATAAGAACATAGGGAGCCAGGTAAAGCCTTGAGGTATGTTGTTGGCCAGGAGTTTCTATTTGAGAATACAGGATTTGTGCATGTGAGGGGTGAACACATGTGAATGGGCAGATGCTTGCAGAACAGACCTCAACAGACCTCAACAGTTCCTTTTGGCACTGTATGCTGAGTTGCTAATAGACATCCTCCAGATTGGAACTTCCAATTGTAGAGAGACCTTTGAATGAAAAAGTCATTTCAAACCCTTTTCAATTTCTTTTGAAATCTGTTCATTCAAGGAACCTGCTGGGAAACCCTGTGATTCAACCATGCACAGACTTGTATTTGTGATGTGTGTTTGAAGAACTCAATTAAACTGCCAAGTCTAAGAAATCACAAGCTTTGGCTTTTATGTATATATGCAACAATGTCACTAAATAAAGGGGAAATTGCTTAAAGATGCGTCTCACCCTTTTGCTAAATCTTTGTTTAGTAGCTCACGTACACAGTGTGCAATTAGTCTGTCCAGAACAACTGCAAAGGCTTTCCCTTTTCTCTTCAGTAACAGATGGGTGCTTGCGTGTTTGGGAAAGAAGATAAAGGCTGGACCTGTATTTCTCAGCCATCTGCTTCCTTGACGACCTCTTTCTTTAAACTGTGTTATGGAAGAGGACTAGCAGGGTCTCCAGCATGATGTTTCTACATAAACAAATAAAAAGGCATGGTTCCGACTCTAAAATTTTACAGTAAAAAGAGAGAAGTGCCATGGAAAGAATTTAAATCATTGAGGCTTGACACAGGTATCTAAGTTGAACAGGGGTAAAGCTGCATCACATGAGATAGAAAATATTCATCAATTCAATCTTTGCACTACATCATTATTTATCTCATGTATACCATTCTACCTGTAGATCCTAAAAAAGCTGCCAGAATGTCATATATTAAATTTTGCAGCACTATAGAATAGAAGTGCATGTATGCGTTTTATACCTGACGTGAAAAAGCCTGTTGACAGATGTGCTTGTGTTGGAGGGACTGCAAAGTCTGTGCTGCTTAATTGTATCGTTCTCCCACTTGCTCGTGTATATATACTTGGGTTTGTCCTGCAAGTTGGGAGGTGCAAAGCTCCTTTTTTTTCTTTTTCTTTTCAATCCCACGCTGTTTTCTGAAACTTATGTGAGGTCATAGTATCCATGTGCATGCTGTGCTGCTTGGAACTTCTGGCTGCATCATCCTGGGAGGAATATTGCCAGTTTCCTACAGGACCCATTAAACCAGTATTTTCCCTTTGGGAAAGTGAGTCATGTTTCTTTATTACCCCAAAGCTGGAGGCTATTTTAATCCTCCAAAGTCTGCACTTTACTGATCTAGACTCAGACTTTCATGCTTACTGCTGTGGAGAAAAAAAAAACCCAACAAACATGGATCTTTACGTCATGTTTTCGTTTGGGGGAATAATGTACAGGCACATTGTGCAGAGGCATTACAGCACTAAGGAGGAGATAAAGCAGGAAGGAAGGAAGCCGTACAGATGTGGAGGGTCTAATACATGGCTGCACAATGGGCTTTTCAGAGCAGGGTAACTGTCGCTGTCTATATTGTTTATACCTCTCCCAGCAGGCAGAAGAGTATCAATGACCTCAAGACCTCTGCCCGAGGAACCTGCCTCAAATCTCTAGTGCCTCAGGCAAGAAATGGTAGAGATTTGCTACCCTGGACTGGTGTTGGCAAGTCAACTGTTAGACTCAGCAGATAAACCATGTTATCAGGAACACTCCTGAAATGCTAGCTAGTTTTTAGAATGTTCTAGTTATAGGATACAAATGTGCACTTGGTTGCACCATTTGAAAGAGCCAAGTTAACCGCAAATAATAGTATTCCTTCATCCTGCAGGATTAGGAGACTGTTGGGGAACATTCATAAACACCCATTTGGGTGGAGGCTCCACCTCAACCTGTTGGGAAGCAAGTGAACAGTTGCCTCCTTAGACAGCCAAAACCTACTGCCACTTGTACAGATCTCTGTCATGGTTTAGGGGCAACTAAGCCCGTCATCTTCTGATGTGGCCTGAAAGCAACCTCAGACAATACGGGACGTGCGAAATATCTTGTTCCTAGTTGCTCAAAGGTAGCAGATTTCCGCAGTCATAAAGCAGTCATGTAAGCAATGTTGACCTAGGCCAAGAGAGGCTAGTGAAATTGATGTTGAACATGTTTACTTCCCTGCTCTTTACAGGTACTTTAATAAGTAATTGCCTGCAACCATGTACAGTGTCAAGTTGCAAAATACCTTGCAACATGTCCTCATTTCTTGCGGGCCGCGTGGTCTGTATTTACTTCAGCTTCTAGTGGCTGTGGCTGTTCTTCTGCCCAGGGTGTTTTGTCACGGATTTTTGGAGTTCATTAGGCAAGCATTTAATTACTGTGGGGAACAATATGACATGTTTAAACAGAGAACCGTACTAAATTCACAAAGCATACAAGAAAATACTTAAGGAGCCCTGTCAGATTGCTAAGAAAGAGTAAATGTACTGTTTAACTGTGGGAATGTATGCAAACAAGCCCAAACTCAGCTTCTGAGGTGTTAGGACGGGGGCATGAGTTGTTATTTCTTCTGCATTTGAGGGTTTTCTTTTCCCCTACAAACTCTTCTTTGGCATGGACTAAAGGGATCGCCTGATGGCTGTGTGAGATCACAGAAGCATCTCAAATGCTCGTCTTTGCCTTTTTCACTCTCTGAGAAGCCACAGAGTAAAGATTCAGAGGAGTTTGGGACGCCTGCCTCTGAACTTGGAGGGGAACTTGCAAGACGAGGATCATGTGTCCTTGTGTCTGTAGAAGCTGGTTCTCAGAGCCCTGGCCAAAGTGCCAGTGCTGGGACTTGCACGTACTCTTGTTCCTGCAGGAGTGTTTATGGACCTTCGTCACTGAACCAATGCTCAAAGTGTTCCTGGTCTACCTCCACCAAAGGATTTCTCTTTCAAGAACCCTGCCAGAGTTTGTGATTCCCACATGCCTGCAATAACTGCTGTGATTTTTTGACTCTTTAATTTGGGTATAGAGGTGCATTTTCTCCTGGCCTTATACTATGATGACCGTGTGCTCGTGCTCCTCTGTTTTTACAGTGCCTACAATGGGGAAAAAACAGTCCCTTCCATATACTTCCTCAGATAGCAAGACATGTATTTTCAATGTGAGAATTAATTACTTTTATATTACAGGATTGCAGTTTGCAGACTTGATTTTATTTTGTGTCGTTTCACCTTTGAGCTCAGCATGCCTCAGAGGTTTCTGGTAAAATGTGTCAAGGTGACAGCAGACCATATTGTGAGAAGGTGTTTTTTATTTGTTGCTTTGTTCAAATCACTTTTACAACTTACTAACTTCCAGTGAAAAGTGATTTGCCTCTCAGCACTAATGTGGCTAAACAGATAATTAGTGCCTCAGCCTTGGGCCTGTTCGACTTTCCCAGAGCCTGGGCAGCCCACTGGTGATATAAATATCTTAGAGATCCCTAAATGGGGAAGAGAGGAAATCTCCCAGGCCAGTATGGTTGGGGCATTCTCTTCAGGCTGTGCAAAGTTTTTTAATAGCCTTATGAACACGCAGTGTGTAAGTAAAATAAGAAATAAGCAGAACTACAAGAGCTTGAAAACAAATTGTGCTATTAACTGGCCAAATCCGTTACCTGAAATGCTTCCTCCCTTAAATATATTGTCAAATATTACTTTATATCTGGATCTGGAAGAGTGCTGATGTGAAGTAACTACTGTTTGATAGCTGCCAACCAGCCTTCCCATAAGGACAACTTACCTGCCACGGCAGAGGGAGAAGCGAGTGGTATGCAGTTTATCACCAGGGTCCCCCACGATACACCTCTACAACTGTGAATTCTCAAAGGAACCCTCGCCAAGAAGTACCGGCTGCTGCACTGCCTGCGACAGCTTCCACCTGAAACAGGGCAGCGGGACAGACCTCTGGTGACTTTTAACATTAACAAATGTCACCCACTAAAGCAGCCTGACAACTGAAAAGCTAAATCACAGCTTAACTTCGCTAAAACTTTTCCTTAGACTAATTCACAAGCGCTATGCTTATGCAGACGATTTGACGATTGAAATTAGCAACGTACAGGTTGCAGGATTTCCCACACACCAGAGACTGTCTTCACTTAAGGGATAACCATCTATAAAAGCAGACATCATTAGTATAAATTTACCCAGGAGAAAGAAGTTTGAGATGGTTGACTTAATAGTTCTGCAGCATTGGTACTGGTACATGACTTTGGGTAGGGTCGCTGAGACAATGTTGGAGAAGCTGCCCTGCCATTCTTACCGGTTTTGAAACAGCAGGTCCATTAAAGATGTCTCAGTGAAGAAATTGGCCAAGTATCCAAGGCAGTTTCTTTTAGGGGAAAAATCCTGGGTTAGCTTGTTTCCTTTGCAGATCACTATACCACACTGGCTGGAGGCAGCAGTCAAACCAAGTAATGCAGCACAAGCTCTCGCCTGCTTCTGAAAGTTATTTTTCACGTGAGTTGACTGTACTTGTCTGCAAGTGCTGCAATCATGACAAAACCAACCTTTTTTTTCTATTTGAACATATATGCACATAATCGCATATTCTAAATATTTTAAGCTTTGTGTGGCAATTGCTGAGATGTGCTTTATGGCATAAATTATTTTTTTTAAAAAGCCACTGTGGCAATTCAAAGTGATAGAATTGCTCGGTTTATGTCTATAAAAACACCTCCTGTTGGCAGTCATCCATGCCAGCAGCAGGCATAAACCCATTACTGGGTTTCTTCCATAGATCAAACCCAGGTCAATCTGTGAGGAGGACAAGTTCCTTTCTAACAGCATGGCTCCCTGCAGCCATCTATCCAGAAATCTCCTCCCCATTGTACAGAGATTTCCCTCAAACAGTAACAAATTCGGTGCTTGCCGTTTTGGGGACTTCATTCAGAGCACTGAAGAATTTCTCCCAGTGCACTGGGTGCCCTGATAGTTCTTCTAGCATCTGGGGGAACCGTTTGTTAAGGAGGTTGCTCCAGATTGTGTGTTGGACACCTGGCCACGTTTGTGTTGTGGTACCACTTCATGGCATGCTCTTCTACTCTCCTCCCTTTTTTCTCCTCTGAAAAAACGACTTGTGAAAAAAACAGGATTGCAGAAATTTCTGTGCTAAAGGCAATATAAGCATTTTACTGGGCTGTACGTAGCGAAGACTTGAAGCCAGGGCATGTCCAGGCATGGTTCAGGCCTGTTGCCTTTCAGGAAGTTAGCATCATATGTCTGATGCTATGTGCAGCCTCCCTCAAAATGGCATTGCTGCAATGTGCTTAATATATCAGCTGAAGTCATGAGGCCTGTTGTGTCCCTGCCGGGATGTGACCAGGATTTGTCTGCACTCTTCCCACTCATCGGCTGTATGTCAGGAACGTGTATGACTTGGGCTGGCAGCCTGGCACAGCCCACAGCAATGAAAGGCTGAAAGCCAAGCACAGAATCGTACAATACCACCTCAGTAAAGCAGTGGAACGGGAAACTTTGTCCAAAAGGCAGAAGAGCACAAGATTTGGGGATGGCGAGTGGAGGATGGACCGGCTGAAATCTCAGCAGCTTGTGGTTCGGCTACAGCTACGGTGCAAATGAGCAGGATGAAGTGGGGGCAGCAGCTGAGGCAGGTGTAGGGGTGAAATCTGAGCTCCCCGAGTCAGGCTGCCCTTACGCCACAGAGCAAATATAGGCGTGCAGAGGGCTGCTTCTTGGGTGGTCTGGGCAGGAGCAAGAGCAGGAGCAGGAGCAGGAGCAGGAGCAGGAGCAGGAGCAGGAGCAGGAGCAGGAGCAGGAGCAGGAGCAGGAGCAGGAGCAGGAGCAGGAGCAGGAGCAGGAGCTTACACCCAAGCCCAGCTGGGTGGTTACTGTGCATGCTCAAGGAGGCCCAGCTACGGCAGCGCTTTGCAGAGCTGCTGGAGCACTCTCAGTCAGATTTGTGACCATGCAGCATCACCATGGCCAATAACAGGCTATCATCTTTGTCCTGAGTCTGCAAGGCCTCAGCCCAAACTTTTCTTGACCTGCCTGCAGCTTTGTTTTACTTGGATTAACCATGGCAGCCATTTCTGTCATTAACCAGGTCTCTGTATCTAATGAGCTTTGCTTTAGTTTATCTTTGTGTGGTAGAGCAATATTATACAGACAACAGTAACAAGCAGTTGTTCTGGGTAGGAAGAGATGTTTACAGCTGTGACACCACGATGTCCTGTAGAGCAATACAGGGCTGGTACGCTGGTATTGGTGGCGTTGGGAAATGGAGACACAGGGTGCAGCATGGAGGTGCGCAAGGTGCAGGGGGTGGTAGCAGATGGGGCATACGCTGGCACTGGAGGTGAAACCCCACAGCCATAAACAGCTCCGTAACGCTCAGTTGAAAGAACCTGCAGACCTGGAGCTGGACAAAGCTGGCTTTAGGAGTAACAAAGAAAACAAAAGTAATATTTAATATATGTAAATGGGACCATATATTGTAAATTTGGATGCTACCTGGACATACAGAGCCATTAAGAAAGACAAAGGTGTTAGCAAACATACATCTATGACCCTAAGTAGAAAGAAGATTGCCATCACTGTAACTTTTTCCATATATAAATAGCCTACCTGCATTCTCATTCTTTGGTTTTCCGTAATAATTACATCTAGACTAATGATGTTTCCTGAATTAAACTGCGGAGATTTGCATTATACTAACAATAAGTTCTTGCCTTTACTTCTACATATAAAGAATGCTTCTTTTTTGCCCATAAGCAAGATTTTAAACGTAACAAGATTGAACACAGGTATTTTTTTTATTTGTATAGCTCTTGCAGTGTCCCCGGAAGACAGGGACTACCCTGCGCAGGCTGATTGTGGAGCAGCCCAGGTACCTCCCCAGGGTACAGCTGGGAGGGCAACTAGCAAATGCACTGCAGAGGGGAACCAAGTACCTACATCATCTTGATTCATCCAGCACGTGTTTTCATTGTGTGGCTACACCCTTGTTTCCCACAGATTTTAAGCTTGAGACTTCTTAATTTAACATATGATCTAATTATGTACTTTTGACACTACCATAAAACCACTGTCCTTAGGATTATTTTTTCTCTTTCCAGTGTTCTGAAGTAAACCTCTAAACTGAACACAAGATTACTCAGGAGCTCAGATCTTAAGTGCTAATTTTTGTTTAAAGATAAGCAATAGTAATTACTACTAATTGCAACGTGTACAGTTCTTCTTACCCAGCAAGTGCATAGCACTTTATGAATATTGATGGAGTCAGTCTTGTAGTGCCAAGAAAATGTAAGTAGGCATACATTTGGGCACTCAGCATGAAAAAAATCTGGTAATACATGTGTGTAATGGTTTATGCTCATTTACTAAGTCCATTGACTCACTATGTAACCAAAACCCAGTTAATGGAACTGGGGAGGGGCTGTGTAGGACAAGGGGCAAGGACTGTACAGCCTGGAAGGGTTTGCTAGGGCGGGACACTGTAAATACAAGGCAGACAGCTTGAATTGATATTTGTTTCCTCACCTTGTTTCTATTCTATGGTTGTCAAATTCGAGAAAGGGACAAGTTTCATTGAACGTGTCATTGAGCAGGTTGGGTTCTACATCTGTTCATATTACAACTGCATCTGCTTTGAGAGAGGAGATTGGAAGAAAGCGTAAAGGGAACTCTGGAGCAGCAAGTATCACCTCAGCAAAGCCAGTCTCCGGCTTTATTGAACAACCACCTCAGACATTTCCTTTTATAAATTAATCAAAAAGATTTACAAGCACTGTTACATTGTTTATCCTTCTAACTCCCATTGGAAATTTTTTTCAGAAACTCACTAGTTTGTTCTCATGTCAGTAAAAATCAACTTGAGTACCTTGATACCCACTGTGTGCTTTAATTTGAAGAGTACGCTTCCTTTCGTGCGCTTCTTTAACTCAAAATATACTTTAAAGTCCCTTTCCCAGTGATGGTCCTGCACTGGCAGCTGCCCTTAGAGCACCTGGCATTGCTGCTGTTTCCAGTATCTTAAGTCATCTGTGTGTTGTTTTCTTCACTCATTACCAGTGCTCTAAAGTAACCAGTAAAAGTAATTTTCTCTAAGTGCAATAATTTTACTACAGTGAATTGCACTTGCTATCACTTTGCTATGCATGTTTAAGATGTTTTCCTTAATTATTCCATTCATACATTTCTGCATTATTTTGAATTCGCCACTCAGTGTGCTGGATTGGATTGACAGCCCGGAATTCAGTGTTCACTTGTCCTGCCCTGCATTATGGGATTTTTTTTCTCTTCCCTTGGCAATGTTCATGGGTTCTTAGCAGAAGGAATGGAGATCACATTAACAAAGCTGTACGCTTCCTTTGCTGGCATGAAATAAATACTGTACATTCCGAGTCATTTCAGCCATTCAATCCATTTTAAGCCACTTTCAAACCACTGTCAGATAGCCAGGGGAAACTACTGCTGAGCTCTGCTTTCTTAAGAAGAAAATGTTGCACTTGCATTTGGAATAGCTTATTAATTTTGCTTGCTAAGTACAGCTAAAAATCAAATATAAAATGTGATTGAAAAACAAGCCAAGAGTTTCCAGCGCTACCTAACATAAATCACAACCTGTCACCAGCCAGTGACTGACTCCATCCCACTAAGCAGGTAAGTCCAAAGCTAAACAGACTCCAATGCATGCCTCATGCAAATCAGATTTTTTTTAATATCTTCCACTATTAACATCTTCCAATATAACTGCAATACTACAATGATTTTATTCTAGTACTTATTAAGCATATTGTTTAATACATGTTGTGTGGTAGACAGTTTTTACCATGCAGCTAGACAGCCCCTTCTTAGGCTGTTGATATGACAAATTGTTCTGAATAAAATGCACTGCAAATCAGTAATTAATCTAGTAACAAATTGCTTTTAGCTGCTGTCACTGAACTTTGTTGTGGAAAAATAAGGAAAGTTGCTAGAAAGAATTGGTCAAAATAGTCAAGAATTTATATTTGAAAAATATTGAAAATAAAGAACTGTAAGTCAATTGGGATTTTATCAAGGTTTTTTTCCTGAGTGCAAGTAAAGATGAACCAATTCAAGCAAAAGACAATTTGTTACGGCAAATAATGTAGTTTGTTTAAAGGTTTGTTACAGCAGTGGAAGAAAGTGTCCCATGCATTTCTCTCCAGAATGGCAAGACACTAGCAACCAGGCTGGCCGCCCACCCCTACAGGGCACTTTAATAATATGTTGCATGAAGTATTGGTCAAAATCTCCAACACTCTTGGCTGTAGAGTAAAAGCTAATGCATCCAAGTTCTTAAGTTTGTTATCTTTCACTGACTGCTGTTTTCCAGCACATTCTCTTGTAACTGACCAGCTCAGCTCAGCTTCGAACATATTGAGGATGAAGCTGTACAACTTTTTTCCTAGAGCTTATTAGAAATGAAGGTTATGTTTGTGGAGTAGGTCCAATGTAATAACTTTAATGAGCATATTAAGTTGGCAGCTTGTAGCATTCATGTTGAGTCAAAAGTGATTCTGTAGATAAATATGTTCTAAACTTACATACTGCTGGGATATCATCCTCTTTTGCGATCAAAATCTACTGAGAAGCCCTATCAAGACAGACACTGAATGACGTTATTGCAGCTTCAGTTGGCAAATACTCACTGATAGCTTGGATTGGTTTTAGCACAGGCAGCAGGCTTTCCAGAAGCTGCCAGTGCGCTGCTTTCATGTCTGGTTTGTGTTCTTCTGTATTTCCAATGGCACTTGCATTGTGCAGAAAGTACGATGAGCCATCCCACTTCCAATGTCCATCCAGCATCCTACAAAACATTGCTTATCCTTGCTGTGCAGTGCTGCCTTGGACTGTGATGTGTCAGCAGCCTTGTCACCATCACCTTGTGTGGGGAGAGCTGAACTCCAGTTTGGGAAACGCTGCCAGGCAGATGAAAGCCTCAGCTGCAAAACCTCACATTGGCAACGTGTTTTCTCCCATGACCGGTAGAGCCTTGCACCGTCATGACAATTGAAGCTCTGAGGCTTCACTTTGAGGTTCCAAAGAAATTCTGACCTTCCAAAGAAACGGGTATTTTTGGCCAGTTTTGCTACTGTTCTGACATTTGCCAGAAGTGCTCCAACATGAGCAGTTGTGCTGACGTTTGACCCAGAAAGCTGAGCTCTTCATGGCTGGTAAATTAGCGCTGCACCACTTTTCCCCACCTTAGTAAAATACCTGCAGGCATCTGCAGGTATTTTTCTTGATCAACATGCTAAGTTCCCCTTTGTGCCAGGTAAAAAGACAAATAAACGATGGGCTGAACAAGGAAGCCTCCAGCCTTGAATTAGAGCTATGACTGCTGAGTGATCCTATGTTTGAATGTTACCTTTATGTTGCTCGTGAACTTTGTTGTCATGAAAATTAATTTTTTCAGCAGAACTAGTGTGAACCTCCATTATGATTTCAAAATGTACTACTGTTTTCTAAATTCAGAAAACCACCCATTTCAGTGAAAAATAATAGTTGCAAAATTTTATGTCCTAGCATGGCATGCTAGGAAATTACTAATATTTTCATACAAGGAAAAGTGCATATTCGTTTTAAAACTCATTTGACTTAGCTTTTAAAGTCATTAACCTTTGTTAACGTGATTGGTTATGGATTAAGAGCCCTCATTTTGTCTCCCAGACACAAACATATTTGCCCCTACAGCTTCTACAAGGAACAGAAGAAGGTAACAAAGGAGTGGCTTCTGGAAGGAGTATACCTACAGCATATGTATCTTGTTATCAGTCCTTAACGCTAGCCAGCCTGCAGTTGTCAGTGGGTGACGGCAATGGATAAGGCAGTAGAGATAACTGGGAAGTTTGGATAATAAAAAGCCATTTTCCCAGAAATAAGTAGAGAAATGCAGTGACGGAAACCCTGTGGGAAGCATACGGACTGCGTGACTCAAGTGCTCACACCCATCACCACTGACTGCTTCTGTTAGCACTTAGGTTTGGTGGTGGTAGTCACCTGCCAGGGCGGTACGGCAGAGGTTTGCAGCACAGTTTGCCTGTCACCGAACTGGGAAACCCAGGGCAGGGAGCTCATGGCTGGCTGTGTTGGAAGACAGACCCAATACTCAGGTGGGACTGATACCTAAAGATCTCTGGTAACAGGTTGCACGGAAACAAGGGCCCATTTGCTCAAAAGAGCAAGGAAGGAAATATCTGCTCCTTAGGATATTGGGGATGTTAGTGGAATATTCTTTTATTTTGGAAGATGTTGCTTCCATCGCTCATGCCCGTTAGCCCACGAGAAAAGAGTTTAGCCATAACCCAAGGGACTGCTGAATGTCTGTCGGATGTTCTTTCAAGAAGCTGAAAGAGAAATAACGTCTCTTAAGGCAAGGCTAGAGATTGGCCTTTGCCTTTGCATCAATATGCGCTCCAGAGAGAAACACCTGCTGTTGTACAACACTGGGGAGAGCAAAGGATTACTTCTGGGAGGGGGATAAAAGCCAGGTACAGTCTGAACAACTCAGAAGGATGCAGGGAAGTGTATGAAGCAGTCAAGAAAACAAATCCTCCCATTTGCTGCCAAAAGAAACCATGGCTAAGGACTACGCTGTAAGCAAGGAAACATGTTTGTATCTGATTTTATTAGAGATAATTGTATCAACTCCATATTCTGAAATACTTAGGCTAAACTATATTTGAATAACATTTTTCAGGAAAATAGTAGCAACAGATTTAAATAAGACAATGAATCTAACCATGAAGTTATCGAAGATTGCAATAAAAGACCAATAACCACGAGGAATGGTCAAAATAAGGTTCTCATGATTAATTGTTCCTGTAATTAGGCAGAGGTGGGTTAGAAGTGGAATTTTTATGCTTTTTGAGGGTAGAATATGGAAGGACACCACTTCAGATATTTGAGTCACCAGTTCTGTGTGTTGTTTTGGCAGCCTACCTCCTCCCTAGTTAAGGCTGCTCACAGACCTGAGCACCACCTTTCTGCTTCAAATACCACGGCTACGATGAATTCTGCCTTCACAAACCTCTCTAGCTTTTAGAAATCTGTCAGGTTCTCTGACAGAAGTAAAGTTCTCTCCCTCCTGACTGTAAGTGCTATGGAAAATCAGAAACTGAGGTTTCAGAAGATAAATAGCCAGGAATATATGAATTCTTCAAGATCTCAGTAGTCCAATTACACCATTTTCTTCATAAAGGCTCAGCTCATGAAAACCTGAGTATACTAATAAAACTGTGAGTCATCGTGCCTTTCTTATTGATTCTTGTTATCTTTCTGTATCCGAGGCAACAATAAACATGATTTATATGCACTGTGTTTAATTTCCCGTGGTGTTCTAATCTCATGTTGGTGTGGGGGAAAAGTCAATGAAGATGGATGGTGAGCAGAATGCAAACTGGGAGGCAGGCAGCAAACGTGGCCAGAAACTGGAGGAGGGTGTGGGTTCATCTGGCAGAGGTAAGTAACACTTTTACATCTCTGAAGCTGATGCCGTTTAGAATACATTACAAGAAAAGGAATGATGTGACTGGTAAGGCAGAAAGATGGTCCTGTCTGTACCCACAAAAAATGCTCATTTAAATCCCCATGTGCAGATCCATCATAATGTGGTGATTAATACTTAACGAGCACTGCTTCCCTCCACACCACTGCTAAGCAAGATCAAGTTTCTGTGAGGATGTCTTTTGTAACGTCCAGATAACCTAATCGATACTGGTCCTACCTGCTACAGCAGTTCTCCTCACGGGACCACGTGGACAACATGACACACGGCATCACAGGAACTTCCAGTGTTTCCATGTGCATTTCCTATTTCACGTGGGTGCTTGATGGACAGCTGCCTGGAAATAGGCCATAGGCTCCCAGGTGGCATCGCTCACAAAAAAATTAATTCAATCTTCTAAAGTATAGGCAGACTAGAGGAAAATTACTACAGGCCATTTTCTAGTTCCTGCTTTTCGGATACATTGTTGGGGCTTCTTTGTTTCGAAACAACATTGAAATACGCTGTGAAAGCCCCCGCTTTCATTTACTGATTCTGGTAATATCCTCTGTGCAGCTGTGTTCCAGTTACTGTTGAAATGGCTCTCTTAAACTAAATGCTATTTATCTTTGTACAAGGGACAGTGAAGCCTACAGTTTCTGATAGAGTCATGACCCTCGTGCCTCCGTGCGGACCTCTGTGTGGAGGTATACGATAGAAAGGAGGCACCACTGGCTGCCTGTGAGAATTTGAAGATGAGATGTCAGAGCACTGGGAATCAGTACTGAGGATGGCTACCAGGAACGTGCTTAAGAGGGCAAGTGCAAATACATACTGACTTCTGTTCCTCACAAGATTACTTACCACAGCTCAAGACGCCAAGAACATTGATTTAAAAACACATCAGTCATGGAAACAGAAAACTTAAGAAGGAAGGTAACTAGACTTCTAGAAATGTCTGAGGCTTTCTCTACAGAAATGTAGAGAAAGCCTGAGAAAGAATGAGAAAATGCCTTTCCAAGGAGCAGCTATTTGTAGGGCCATTGCAGCCACTGGAGACGAACATCCTGGGAAGCCCAGCTTTGTCTCCGGTTGTTGTTTTTGGAATAAGAAAAAGGTCACATTCTGAGGCAACAATAGCTTAAGCCTCTGTGAGCAGCTCACTCTTTATGGTTCGTGGTGTGGTCTCACCAGTAAATTATATTCCTTTTTCTTCCAGGGAAAGGCAGCCTTGCAGTTAGAGAAAAGCCTTTTGGGTTCTGTTCCTCAGCTCGGCTATCCCTCCCTTCTCCAGTGAACACAGAGATCCTTAACCTACTTTTACATTATTATGAGGCTCAGAGCCTGTGCTTGCTCCCTTTGAGGACAACTGGAATGCTGCCATTGACTTTAAAAAGAGCATGGGCAGGCTTCTCGTTAGTTAACATTCGTAAAGTGCTCGGAGGTACTTAGGCAACAGATGTTACATAAATGCAATTAATATTGTAACTTTGCTATCAGTGCTGCAATGCTGTACTGCAACTTGGTCAGCAGGCGTCTTAATTCACACTTAAGCACTGTGCGTTTGCAGGATGAGGGTTTAGTTAAACGCAGATAAAGAATCTTTCCAAATTCAATGCAACTATTCATCTACATAAATAAAGCTTTTACCTTAGTCTCCTAAATAAGAAAAACTCCTGTTTGCGTGAAAACTCTTTTAGAAGTATATATTAACACAAGCTCTTTATTTCTGGTACAATTATAAAACATCTGTTTGTTTAGATGTTGTATGCTTGAATCATCACAGATGTCCAGGGCATGGCAATATAATAATAGATACAGAAGGCAAATGCTATTTAATACTGATCATTCAACCGTTCACATTAGCTTTTTCCAGTTAATTCTCAAGATTTAACTTTATCTTCCAGCGATACAGTGAAGTCCGCTAACACTGATGAGTTATATAGGTTACGTTAATACTTTGGTGTAGTTTTTTAGTTGCACATACCATGAGAACAAAGTTATTTCTTTATAATTTCACAGAATTTACATTGGCGCTACAAACTCTATGGGCATTTCTTAGCCATTTCAGACAGGAATTTTCAAATGAGCTTTGGGCTGTATTGCTGGACTCTGTCAGCTTGAGGCCACTACAGCCAGAGATTTGAAAAAGCATGTTAGATCCTTGGAAAGAGAGTCAGCTGAACGCCAGTCCTTGAAATCACCTCCTGATATATAATGGCAGCCATTGCAGATAGCGAAAGGTGGATGCAATATGCTCACCTGAGAGGGATCGCTGGCAGAGAGCTCGTAGGAGGAGGCAGATTTCGTATGAGTTATGGCTCATGGCGCCGGCAACAGCAACAGGGTGGACAGTGGAATCCAACAGCTGGAAGGGAGTAACAAGCACAAATCCCTGCCCTGTGCAGACAAGTCACCTACGGGGCATATGCTTTATGTTGTATAAACAGAGCAATCATCCGTTATGGAAGCTATAATATGCATTAACTGACTGATTGAATTATGTTCTGGGAACAATTGACTTGTTTCCAAAAATTCAGTCCACGACATAAAATCCAGCATCAAGAGACTTTTGATAGATTTTTTAACATGATGTAAAATTCCCCCTTTGTATCACATCCTTGCAATTCTCCATTGACATTTTGCACTTCTGTTGCTCAGAGCCTAAAGCAAATATTTTACAGTAGCTCCTTTATGTCTAGTAAGCACTTCATTGTCACATGCTGCAATGATTAATCAATTCCATTATTCTTAATAAAAACAATGTAATGTAAATGATTAACATGGCCATGTATCTACCATTTCAGATACTAGTTGACTTTGTTGAGATCATAACCAATGCCATTTGCAGATCATCCACGGATAATTTACTTGAAGAGCAATGCTACCTTGTAAAAATGAACACAAGTTCAATGACAAAATAAAAATATAGAATACAGAGGAAACCTACTGTGTATTTGAAGGGGAAAACATAACACGCCTTACCAAATCAAATATTCAGCACTTGTATTCCCACATTTCTTTCATGTCAAGTATGTGAAGAAAGCGATTCTTGATACAGGCAGGTGTTTTACTAGTCATTTACTGATGGAGAACCTGAGGTCCACGGATAGTTATATGAGCTTTTCATTTCTTAAACACATAATGTGAGACACTTGGAGTGTGATGTCAAGTATTTAGTCCATTATTCCAGTCATGGCCTAGCAAACGTAATGGTAGTTCATGCAGCTACTACTGAACATATTTGGTGTCTGAACTTTGAGTCACAGCATCTCTACAGAAGAGGATGTTCAACTGCTATTCACTGTAACTGCTGCTTTGCAGACACTTTCAAGGTTAGCATTTCCGAGGCTGCTGTTCCCTTCTGTACAAGTTTGACCTTTCATTCTCTTAAATCATTTGTCAATAATAAAACGTGGGATGTCTCTTTGCACTCTGCCTACCGAGTGATACAGAGCTTTTCCTATAAAAATTAGGTTTGCATTCTGAATTTCCACTCCATCAGTCTTTGCTGCACAGGGATAGTACAGCTAACTCTAAATGAGCTCCCTGCAGACTCGTGTTGCTGAACAAAGCCATGCTCCCAGCTGCCTCCAGGCTTTACCAGTTCCCTTCGGCCACGCACCAGCTCTCAAAAGCATACCATTTCTCAGCCAGTTCAATGACTGGTGGGGAGTAGAACTGGATAGAGAAGTGGAATTTGTCTGCAATTTGCCAGCCATAACCACAGAAGTGGCACACTAATGCTGCTCTACGGGTTAGCTGAACTAGCCGAGTCAGAGAGAGGTTGGGAAGCTTCTTACAAAACTTCATTGCGCTATGCAGATATAATCTTTATCTTCTCTCTATAGCTTATGAGCAACTATCTTATATAGTCTTTAAGGTGACTGATTGAAAATTTAGTTTAACGTATAGCTGCTTAAATAATTTAAATTCTGCAGTGGCGTTAAATTGTCAAACTGAGTAATGAGGATGGGTACTTTCTCTACCCCACCTCTATTCAAATTCAGCCAGTATTTTATGCCTGTAAAAGCTTTGCACTGAAGTTTAGAGAGAAATGTTGTATATAGGTTGATAATGCATTGAACCTGAAGATCCTTCAGACAGGGCTTCCATTTTGCAGGGAGAAGGCAGGGAAAGCAGCTTCCTCAGTTCTAGATATCTAAAGAGAGCTGCCTCCATTCTTCCTATGAACCTCTAGCATCTGTCATTTACAGATATATGTATAATCTTTGTTCACAAGACTGGAGAAAACCATTTTGTCATTGTAGTATGACCTCCTGCATGAAGTGCCACAGGGCTGCCCAGCATTAGCTGTTGTCTAAACTAGAGCACAAATATCCTGTCTAGATGTTAAAATTGACAGAAATGAGCAAGGAACTGCAACCTTTAGATGCTCTCAGAGTTAAAGTATTGTTTATAGCCACAGTATATCTAGCATCAGTGTCATCTGCATGTAAGGTAGAGGGGTATTTCTCCCCTATGTTTAGCACGGTCGTTTAGTAAGGCAGACCCAGTCCTGCCTAGAAGCTACGAGCCACAGTCAGCCCTTGCGTAGCTCCACTGAAACAAAGAAAGCTTGCCCCAGCCACTCTGCTAAATGTAATCTACCCTTTAAAGTCCTTCTACAATCACATTTGGATCATCCACCTAGTGCATTTTTTCTTTAGTTTTTGAAATAAGACTCATTCCAAATAACGCAGCTTCTTTTTCTCTGCAGTGCTTCACAAGAGCGGACGACTGTTGACTAGGAAGTGGTGTGCGCTGCAGAACAAAGTCACTGATTCCATACTTGAAAAACTGCATGGACTTGTCATTTACAACAAGAGAACCTCTGTGCTGTGACCGCAGTGGGCAGAGACTCTGATGTGACCACCACGGAAAACCATAAATCGTGGGGGTTTTGTGGGTTTGTATGGTTCTCCCACAGGTGAACTGAATTATTAGTTTCAACGCTCAGGTTTTGTCTCCTTGAGCTCTTAAAAGCACTTGACCTGCACCATTCACATCCTAGTACTAATGAGCCCATTAACGATGTGCCTACCAAGATTTTTTATGTGAAACTTTTTTTGTTCTTTCTTTGCTCATTTCAAACTCGGCTACAATCTCAAACAAAGCCGTACAGCCATAAGCAAACTTAGAACAATATTTAGCAAACGTGATTTGTGTGGCTATCTGTATCATTTCAAATCATGCCTTGTTTGGCAATCATATGGGTACACTACTTGTAATTCACCGATGTTTTGTTTTTCACCACATTATGCAGTTTATTGCTGAATAGTTTGCTATTTCTTAGTTTATTTCAATCGGTTTACTGTTGAACAGGACATACATGCTTGGACAGTGAGAGGAGACTGACTCTGGGCTGGAAAAAGGAGCCAACATTTTCAGTTACGTGGTCAGTTTACTATTTCTGCCCTCTAGCAGAAAGGTAGCATCTAGACTCCAAAATAAGACCAACATTTTATTGCTAATGTTGGGTTGGCTATGGATAATAGGTTTAAACTGTTGCAGTCCTAATGAGTTCACCACAGTAAGTTAATTAAACAATTGAACGTGACAGGCAGTGCATTGTAGAGGGATTATTGCATGCCTTTAATAAAACGTAAAGTAAAAAGCAAGGCATTTCAGCTACCAAGAAACCTCTGAAAACAAATTTTCTGTCCACCTTGTTGAAACAAAAGAAACTAATGGAATTTTAAGAAAGCAGAAAAGAAAATAGGTCTGTCTTGCATTTAGCAGTCTGAGGATATTTATCACCACATAGGAAAATTTGCTGAGAATACTGTATTTATTTCTCATACACATTGCGTGGTAATTTTTACCCTAGAACCAAAAGATGATTCAAGCAACCATTTAATGTTAGACCCTTCTCCACATGTTCTGACAACGAGCATGGATCGTTAGGGAACTGACTTCAAGGTGCCCTTTTAAGGAGTGAGCAGAGATGGAGGGAGACAATCTGCTTTCAGGGAGGTTTGTCTCCTTTTCTGGGAACAACTTCAGAGGCAGTGCAAATAAATAATATTAACAACTAGGAGCTGGTGGGACAGAGCCCAGTTTACTCAAGCCAAGCCCTGTATTTTTATCAGAACTTTGCCAGACCAAAATAACAAAATTAATTACAGCAGATAAATTTGTATTGACTAAAGACTTGAGTCTAGATCCAGTTACAGAATATAGAAATGTTCACACCACTTATTTCACTGGAATTATGAGGAGACCTGCTACCCTGCCAAGTTAATAAAAAAAACGTTATGTGCATGAGCCAAGTACTTACCACAAGCGCCCTACTGACAAGGGCTACCAGCATAGTTTTACTGTAATGCCTTCCAAGACCTTACCTTCAGTCTTCCTCACCTAAATGTAATATGGTAGAAAAGGAATGGAAAGATTAGGCTGGTCAGAGCCAAACCAGGAGGATACGAAGCTACTCTCCTGTAGAGGAATGAAGCTGGGCTAATTATCATTGATAATGTACAACTGTGGGCTGGCTTCAGGGGCGGTGGGTTGGCCGATGTAGATAGGGTGCAGCTGTGGCTGGTTCTGGTAAGGGGTTGAGAGCCAATGAAGGGAGGGCAGCCAAGGAAGAAGCAAGAGAAGAGGGAGTGGGTCTTGGGTGAGGTGAGATGAGCAGAAGGCAGCAGAGGGACTGCATGAAGCGTATGCTGGTATGAGATGGTGAAAGACCTTGTTGTAGCCAGCTAGTTTGGAGAGTGTTGCAACACTCACATTCTTAGAGTTTTTTGAGATTAGCATGCTGCAGATTGCATAGAGAAATAATAAAGACTTTGATTAAATCTGCTTCAATCTGGAGCAAAGAAACAAAGAGTAACATGGAGGATATTGTGTTTAAGTCTGCGTTTGCAAAAGGGTTTGGCTTTCTTTTGATCCCTGCTTTTCTGTTTGAGCTCTGCTACAAGGTCTCACTAGGCTATATTCAGTCTTCAGCACGTGAAGGGTGCTGACTGTCCCTGTTGGATACCTGATCAGTATCAAGTGTAGGCAGTAGTTAGGTACCCACATACTTATTTAACACAAACTCTTTACTGTCTCAATATTGTCTTGTATTTTGAAGGCTATTCAAAAACCAAATCATGAACTTTATCTTCAGCTTTCTCCCCACAGAGTCCTTGGACTTACCATGGATGTCAAATATCAATCTCCTATCTCACATCTGACGTCAGTGATAAACTGCATCCTCCTAGCAGCATGTGCTGTCCATTGAAGAACAAAAGATGAAGTTACTCCACCTATCCTGGAGTTAACTAGTGGTCAAAATGAAGGAGATGCCATTTCTATTTAGTGCTGACACCCAAACAACCACTGGTATAGAAGTCCATGCCCATGAAGGAGAAAGAGAGCTGTGAAGGTGCCTGGTGCACTCCTCATCTAAACGCTACAGAGGCATTTCTGCCACTCTGGCACCAGAGCGAGGGCTGACGTTCCCTTTGTTTCCCTTTCTTGTTATCTCTCTGCTATGCTTTCTTCCTTGAGCTGAGGATAATCACATTAGGAACATGTGTTTTCTATGTTTAGATCTCTAATTACATTATTCAATATGGTAAGTATAATTATCCTTATTTTGAACCATCATAAGAAGATAAAACAATTTGCTCAGCATCTCATCCCAAATCATTTATATATATGCTTTTATATCTATGAAATTCCTACAATTGTATTCCTTTTAGTAATATCTTGTCGCAGTTAGTTCCACACGCTAACTGCGCCCCACTTCTCACTTTCAAGCATTTATTTCCAAGTAAACTCTATACTAGACTCCTGCCCACATCACCCCAGACAGCTCACTGCAGAGGGTGAGAGGCACAGCCACACAGTAACAGTGGCGAAGCGATCTGCCCCACAGGGCACCTCATTCTCTGCAAGGTAAGTAATGAAAACTTTGAAATTTTCCCTGTTTACTCTGATAAACCAGGAGAAAAAGAAACCAAGCATATATATGTTGACATTTAATTTCTCCCAGTCAGCGTAAGTCAGTGTAAGCACACCACTTCTCAGAGTAAATATAAAGTGATGCACATACGTGTTAAGTAATTCTAAAAAGACAGTCTGCGGCTGATGAGTCCCAACCCAGTTTTCTGTCCAGTTACTGCTCTTAGTTGTAATGAAGGACTGAAAAGTGGCAGTCATAAGCCACAGTCATTCAGAAAGTTCACTTTCCTTTTTTTTCTTCAGCTCTATTCTATGTGACTTTTTTTTTTAAAGGAACCTTTAAAAACTTTTTTGGCAATTACCTCCGCAGCGGCGCACATATTCTGTTCATTGGGGCATACAAAACCCCAGCTTTCATTTGTCGAGACTGGCTTTTAAGAAGCTTTTTCATCAGTGCATACAATTTGGTCTGTATGTCCTCTTTTGTAGCCATTATTAACTCGCAGTGTGGGGTTTATAGCCAAGCTTCCTCATCTGGTGCCAACTGGCATCTGTCACTACTCTCTCCTTATCTGCTACCTCTGCCAGTTCCCAGTGTTAAATGAGGCCACACCACGCTATCATCGGGATTAGACCTAATGCACTGAGTTCTGTCTGCCCCGTTTATTTTTACCAACTTATTTAGATTTCTAGTCTGGACATCCGAGCTCCAGAAATGCTGGTGGTTTAATGAGCAGTAAATCCACACAGATGCAAAGCCTGACTATTTTCTCTTGCATTTATCTGTGTGTTCTTAGAGAGCATGGAGGAGAAGCAAAATCCTACAGCACAGGAAGCTCTGCAAAAGTTACTTCCATACTACTGCCATGTGTGTGTCCAGGGGCTAGGAGGACCAGGGAACACAAGGAAGGACAATTGCCCACATGTGGTAAGAGGCACCTGGAGCAGATTGAGCTAATGCTCTGCAGCTGTTCATCAGAGAATTGTACTCCTACTATTTCCTAAACTAGATAAACTGGAAAAGCAAACAAATGGATTTATAACCTCCTCTAATGTACAATGATGATTAGATAAAACCATTGTATGATCCCTTTATAAACCTGATCTGAAACTGATAGAGCAAAATCCAAACCAGGTCAGATGCCAAGCACAAAGAGCAATGACACAAACATGAGATACAGTTTGGTTCCCATGTGTGGAAGAACATAAAGGAGCTTACTGCAGACAGAAAGCACCTAGCAGCTATTTAATGCCAATGCAGACGTATCCTTACCCACTCCTTCCTAAGGGTCTCGGCTCAGTCCAGTTTTAGACACAACCAACCTCTTACTAGATATTTCAGATGGGAATACATTGCACTGTTGGAAAATATTTTCCTTCACAGCCGGAACAGAGTTCTCCTCAGTCTCCTCCCTTCATGTCTTGTCTTATTACTGCACAAAATTTTTCAGCATCACGGGTTTTTACACCTTTCCTAATACTTATTTACTTGTTAAATCCCTCAGTACCCTGTTTACCTTCCTTAAATTCCATACCATAACTTTTTAATTTATCAATTTACTAGTCTGAAAGTAACGAAAAACATCAGGCTTACAATTAAGAAAATAAGGCTAGTAAGGTTAAGAAAAAAAGTGGAAATTAAGCAAGCTTCCAAAGCAAAAAGCTGTGGGACACTTCCAGTGGATGTTATAGGTAGCAAAATTTTATACGTGTCCCGGAAACAATTAGACTTATGGAAGAAAAACACTTCAAGTGCTGTGAAACAGAGAGATGTCATCTCTCAGCAAGTCAGTTAGCTGCGGATCACTGAAGGATGGGTGGTGAACCAGGGAAGCGTCCACTGCTTCCCAAGCATGTTTTGCCAGCCACTTTCAAGGAAAGACTAATGAACTAGATGGACCTCTGGCCTGATTCAATACATCATTTCTTACAGTATTTTATTATCCATTTGGAATGGGTAGATTGCTTGTTTGATTGATTTATCTACTGTATCGCACAGAAACTGTGCCAAGAAACCAAATTGCTATATTCATCATAATGTTGCTGGGATGGAGGTCAACAGTGCAGAGTAGCACTTCTGGACTGATGAAGATATAGCTTGACAGCCTCGAAACCGAGTTTCTGAAAGAGGTGCTCAAGGTGCGTCCTTGCACAGGTAAGAGATAAAAGAATGGGCAAGTGCACAAGAGCAGAAATGTCACTCGGATTTGCTCTTCATGCATCTTGCATAAGTGAAACTCTTGTGACAGATGATGTATTTCTGTGCAGCTTCACTCAGAAGCCTCGTGAACTAGGAATCAAGTAGTGCTGTGTTTATGGGGGCCCATATACATATGATGAGGCCTGGTGGCAATGAGGTGCTGGCCACAGAGCTGTGAGGTGGTGCTGGCAAGGAGCTGGAAGCAGCAAGCATGACGCAGCTCCATCAGCACTTGTGCTAGTAGGATGCCCTGCTTTATCAAAGCCCAGGAGAGTGCTCCTTACAAGCAAAACATCAGCACCCTGCAGTGCAACACTGCTTTAAGCTGCAGAGGAGTCATGTTTTTCCCTGCATGAAGTTCATCAGGATGAGCTCCAGGTCATTGGCTGAGGTTTCACTAACTGAAACTTGTGCTTTCAGGCTGTTACAATCTCAGGATCTTATGCACAGATTCCCCTTTCCTCACTTTCTTCTTTTTCTGTTCCACTCAATGGTGATGCTTGGCTTGTAACATCTGTGGCACAAGGTGACTGAGGGTAAGTGCCTTGAGCTTAGTGACTGTACTTGGGTCAGAAGAAGGTAAAAGTTGATGGAGACTCATAGACACAAACCACAATGGGTTTCAGAACTCTGATTTCTTATCACCGCACAGAAAGCTACATTTATTTAGTCCAAGAAAGTGAAATTCAATATTTGAATTAATATTTTATATTTTCCTTGGTAATTTAAAAATTCAGACCACTAAAGTTTGAAAAAATAAACAACATTTTACAACAGTTGATTGCTCCTGTAGGCTTAAATGTAGTGATTTATTCAGAAATATTAAGCCCAGACACTGGTATATACCACTTACTACTGGGAGAAAAATTGTCCAAACCAGTCAGCCTTCAGCTTGTTTCATTACCACCTGGTAAAACAGACCTCTCTCACAAGCAAGGCATTGCAATTTACAGTCCTTACCAGTCAGATATAGCCTCTGACCGTATTCTCCATAAACAGATCTAGAAATTGCAGCCTCAATAATTATTAAATTCTTGGAGTTTCTTTTATTCCTTTAGGTAATTTTTATCTATCTGTCTACCAACAGAACAGAAGTAGGATTCATAGATCAATTACTGTTTTCTTGATAATTTAATGTATTCTGTGATTGCCTAACTTGGACTAAGATGGTGAGAAGCATCTGTTCCATTCAGTTCAGGCTATTTTTTGTATTCGGGGAAGGGAGAAAAATCTTGCCTCTGTTCCTATTGGCTTCAGTGCTCCGATGCAATTCATTCCTATTTTTCTGTACTTCACTTCCCTTTCCAAGCTATAAAATACTTAGGCCAGGTAATCCACTCTAAACTCATTCACACATGCTGAAGACAGTTTTCAGGAGCCCGTGGATAAAAGAACCTTGTTCACCTATTTGTTTTTACCTCATTAAACAAAAGCCAGATTGAATTGTGTATTCAATTGTATTATAATCATCTTAGTACATGTGTCTGCAGTAACCCGCGACTTACAAACTTGTGCTTATATAAATAGCTTTATGCTTGAGATATTTACAGTGGTTTTGGGGGTTATTCAAGAATCAACGTCCTCATATGTGTTTGTGTATGCAGGATCAGGGTCACAGCTTTCAGGGAAGTAATTTCTAGACAGGAACATGATATGCTATGTTTCACACTATGACAGATTTTGTAATAATACTCAAATCTTCAAAAAAGATCCTCACAAGAGTGTGACTCAAACCGGCCTCGCCTGTCAGCACAAGTAAGGGATCAAATGCTCAGCAAAAAAAGGAGTATCAAAGCAAGAAGCCAAAGCAGTGTAATTATTCTCTGGTACAGGTACCTGGCTGACATAGACATGGTGGTTGCCAATAAAAGGAAAAATAAAGATGATGCAGAGTGTTAGATGAAGGACTAGTTAAGGAGTTTACATAACCTGACTTTGCCTTAAACCAGATGATCAGAGATAAACTAATAAACCAGAATAACTCATGAAGAACATATCTGATGCACTCAACCTCTGCAGAGATCAGAAAAATCTTGTTTTGAGGTGTGGTGTTTCTACTACAAAAGCATAGCTGTGATTTGTGGAGTAATATCCACATTAAATATTTTTCACTGCAAAAACTATTGAAAAATAAATATTTTCACAAAGCAGGACGATCTTAAAACATGTAAAAATTTTTAATCAATACTTTTACTTTTTTATTTTCCATCCAATTTTAGAATTATTTACCAAACTTTGCATTGCACTTTTTTTTTGGTGAATGTAGCAGGTTTTCTATGTTATTTTGACTTGATAATTGAAAATCCTATTTCTCTTTGAAGTGTCAGATGCTGCCTTATGTGTTGTTGTATTAGATAATGAAAAATATTTTTCATTGAATCACTGCAGCCCTATGCAGTCACAAGTTCCTTATGACTGTGTATTATGTTATCGATGTACTTGCATAGTTATATATATATTAGACATATTTTTCTACAAGTATCTCAAATAGAAGTGTCCTGGTTCAGCTGAAATAGTTAATTTTCTTCTTAGCAGCTGGTGCAGTGCTGTCTTTTGGATTTGGTGTGAGATCAATGCTGACAGCACACTGATGGTTTTGGTTGTTGCTGGGTGGTGTTTACACTAAGACAAGGGACTTTCCAGTTTTTCAGGCCAGGACAGCTGACCCAAACTAGCCAAAGGGATATTCCATACCATGGGATGTCATGCTGAGTACATAAACTGGGGGAAGAAGAAGGGGGGTGGGGGGGACGGGGACATTTGGTGTTGTGGCATTTGTCTTCTCAAGTCCCCGTTACGCACGATGGAACCCGGCTTTCCTGGGGATGGCTGAATACCTGGCTGCAGATGCGAAGTGGTGAATGAATTCCTTGTTTTGCTTTGCATGTGTGCCCGGCTTTTGCTTTACCTATTGAACTGTCTTTGTCTCAACGCCTGAGTTTTCTCACTTTTACCTTTCTGATTCTCTCCCCCATCCCACTGTGGGGGGAGGAAGCGAGTGGCTGTGTGGGGCTTAGTCACTGGCCAGGGTTAAACCACAACAAGAAGTCGGTCTGAAATTGGCCGAAAGTTGGTCCATGTGTACGCTGTAACCACTGGGATGTGCTGGTCTTCCTGTTCAAGCGAGTTACGGCTGGGGCTGGCCATCGCGTCAGCTGTGTGCCTGATGTTATGCTGATGTGTGCTGGATTGCTGTGGACCTGCTGCACACTCTCAGTGACCAAGGTGGGTTTATTTCACATGTGCTTTTATAGCCATGTACCTACGCCCTGTGGATAGGCCTGGGATTTCATGTAATATTAATTCTCTCTCTTTCCCACTGAATTCACCCTTTTATGGCTTGTCCACTAGTCTGTCCTCAGCTTCCTCTTGCCAGGAGAAACGAGCGCAGCTCCCTTAACCCTTCCTTGTAGGCTATATGCTGTAGGCCCCTGACAATCTTCTCAGCATCCATCCTAACTGGCCCAAAAAAAACCCAAACCCTGGAAGCTGTATTTCAGATGGAGCCTCACAAACACTGAGAGAGACAAGACAGAGCAACCAAGAGTGTGAAGCTATGCATATAAACGTGCTAAAGACCTGGATGTTTTCATTTAGGAGTAAAGTGTCTTTAGAAAGCTCTAACAAAAACGCAACACGTTAAGATCACCCTCACCCTGGACAGGAGCACAGCATCAGGGCACAGCCCTTTGGAGCACACATAGCAGGGCTTAGCACTTTCTTCTTCATGTTCATTTTCTTTAATGTTTTTAGCTCGTAAATTTCCACGAGTGCTGCTGTAACAACTGGGCATGAAAACTGCCCCAGCTGAGGACTGCTGCCACACAGCAGTCGGGGCGGGCAATTCAGACAATAGTTCTTGGCTCATTCACCATCTGATTGGGACTGGTAGCTATTGCAGCTCCAAAGAAGTGGAATACAGTGACACACACACACTTTACTGGTGACAATAGTGAACAACTACCAGATAGATTAAATTAACTGTTTGTCTACTACAGCTGCTGTTAAGTGCAATTTGATCAGCTTTTACCCATGTCCAAGGTGATTAATCTGAGGCTCTTTGGTTCTGGTACTGCTCTTTGATATGGAACAGTTGTTGGTCATGTTTATAGTCACCCTTGAGGATGTTTGGTCAGGACTGTCTTTTCTGATGTTTTCTGCTCGCCATAATTGCTGAGGTGTTATTTAGAACTATGGTTCTGCCTAGTCATGGGCTTCATCATATCTGCTGTGGGCGGCCAACCCTTCTCAATGTGCCCTCCTACTCGTGGTCAAACTGCTGCAATTTATGCCATTGCTACGCCAATTCCGTACAAGTTACATTCTGGAAAAGATGTAGTTGCTTACCAGCACTCACCCCAGGGGAATGGCATCTCAGAAACACAGTTATAACATTTTCATTTAAATAGATATAACCACATTCTGGTGAATTTAACTCCCTGAATTCAAAATGCATCCATTCTTGGCAGGGATTAGCTTCTGGTTTGTACCAACTCTTAGTGACCACAGCTGCCCCTCCGTGTCTCTGTACACTGCTTTGAGCTATGTAAAGAATTGCTAACACTCAGTAAGGTCTACATATCCAACCTGATAATTCAATATTGGTTTCTCATGTGATGAACGATTACTGGCCCTAATGAAGGGTTCTCCAGATGACTGGGTTACAAGGTCAGTGAACTCTGGTTATAGCTTTTCCTGCAGCTGCAGGGATTAGTGTGGGTTTTGCACTTCAGATTCTCTCTCACCACCCAATACAGGTGAACTCACGCTGCAGCTGGTCCTTCAGCCATGGTACACATAGCTTCCCTCTCCACACCCTGGCCAACTAGCTTCATGAAACTGCGGAATTCAGGGTGGAATTAAGGAGCTGCGTTCAGGGGCTCAGGTTTAGATGGGCAGGATCTCCCTCTGGAGGCCTTCAACAGCAACTGCTTCTCTCCCTTGGTTTCACAGAGACCTGCGGGAGAAAAGCTTTGGCAGAGCCAAAATGCCGCTGCAAATCAGACCTCTCAGCCCGGAATGGATGTCCTTGCTTTCTGATTTGCCTTACAACCCCAATCCTTCTGCCAAATGCGGCTGCAATTTTTTTGAAGTAGCAGCTTCAAAAGCTCATGGGCAAGCACGTCTCCCCCCTCCACCCCAAACAGAGAAGCAGGGAGAAGAGCTGAGGCTGTCCCTGTGCACTGGCCATGGGGCCAGGGGCTGCCCAGCACACAGTGCCCAGCACCAGTGGGGGCTCCTCCCTCCCTTCTGCTCAGAAGGACTCGACCCCAGCTCGTCTGAGAAGTCGAACCAATATCAGAATGGGAATAAAGAAGTCTGACTGAAAGTCTTTCAAAAGACTGAAAGAAGATAAGGAACCAGAGGAAACTAAACCAACCCATAATGAAGCTTCTAATGCAAATGTTTGAAAAGCATAAAAGAAAGCCAGAATTAACTGCTTAGGTATTTGGACATGTTCAGGGATTAGTGCCACATGTATTACACAATTATATACTTACTTCATTACCATAGTCCCCATCTGACTTGTTAAATCACTCTTTTTTTTTTTTTTTCTTTTTTTTTTTTTTTTTTCTTCCCAAATATACTTCGCCATACAACAAAGTATTCCTGGGCATAGGAAGAAAGATACCTAGGCAACATTTTCCCCCAGCAAAATATTCTGGATGTTATAAAAGGTTTACTGTTCTGAGTTTATAAATAATAAACCTGCCTTTTTTTCTGTTAACTGCAGTAAACTGCATTGAGTACTTAGAATCAACCTTTGTTGGAGAGACCATGTTGGATTAAATGAGTTTCACTTAGTACCTTCCATTCTTTTTGTATTGCTTTTTTTTTTACTTTCATGAGCCTTCTGAACTCCTGTTGATCAGGTATCCCACTAATAAGGTGGCCTCCATTACACTTTTAAAAGACGAAACCCAGTGAGTTGCAAAAGTTGTTTGAAAAGTTATACTGTAATATCAATACCTGTGTATAAATAAAACGCTTCCATTGAATTTCAGCCAGTTTGGCTGGTATAAAATTCCTGAGGAAAGAAGAATTCAGACTGCAATCTCTTTTGAAATTACAATGGTTAGCAAACTGGACATTTTGTAATCAAAAGGCATCTTCAGTACATTTAAGATGAATTTTTTTAAAATAACAGATAATAGATTTTACTCAGATTTTAGAAGTATATCTAAGATTGAAAAAAATTCAACCCATGATCTGAAGTGCAACAGAGCAAGTCCATGCATAACCATAAATGTAAGAACTATGGCTTGAATAGTAAGAATAATTCTCAGATATAAGTTATTGGAAGTTAAATCGTTTGTCTGCTGTGTTAGATACTTTGGAATCAAATAAAAGGAAAGGCAAGTAAAAATGTTCCTGCTCCTATACTAACTAAATGCAGAATTTACTTCTATCACTAAGAGGCACTGCTGCATAAGGTCCATGGGTACTCTTGCTTACACACTTTGCACACTGTGAGGTGTAGCCAAGAGTAAATACCTGCAATACACTGATGCCATTTTCTTATGCTGGAAGGTGTATGTATTATCTATATACATGTCTGAATTAATATTATTCTTTCAAAAAAATATCTTTCAGCTTAAAAAATACATTTTACTTGAGTGGCTGCTGTAGC
Organism: Falco naumanni; assembly: GCF_017639655.2. NCBI lineage: Eukaryota > Metazoa > Chordata > Aves > Falconiformes > Falconidae > Falco > Falco naumanni. The sequence continues at coordinate 27,909,648 of NC_054059.1, forward strand.
TTCCTTCAGAAATGTCCTTTATTGTCATTCAGTTATGGAAAGCTTTGTGCTGCACTTGTAATCTCAGAAATCATTCTGAAAGTTATGATGATACAGACAGCAAATTCTTTGTGTCTGAGGCTGTAGAAGTCCTCAAGCTGATAATACATTAAAAGGAATTTTAGACCTATAGACTCAACCCCATTTTCATTGGAGGATCTAAGGACAGGATCACCGTGCTTTTACACTATGATACATAGAGCATGTTAAGCAATATTTTAGCCCATTTGTCAAGATGGGAGTTTCAGGAGGGGGCATAGCTAAGCCAGAAAAACACATAAATATTGTTAAAATTGGATATACAGGTAAGGTGTCTGTTACCAGATGGTACAGTTTGTTCTAATTTAGCAAAGAGGTTTCTCAGCAGTGTTCACAGCAAGCTGGATGTGGACTGGGATGGAACAGGGTAGGAATCTCAGGAAGGATTTGCAGGTGAGGAGCAGGAATGCACCCGTAAAACTCATTATCAGTATAAGACTAGCATGGCTGCAGCTCCAGGGTGCAGCTGGTCATGCATCATCTAGAAAGTACAAGCTGGGCTTAGTATACTTAATTTAGTTTTGCTCTTTCAATCCTTGCTGTGGATGCTCTGGAAATCCCAGAGACAGAAATATTAGGTTATAAAATGATAAGTGGTCCTTATGGCTCTTCCAAGATGGTTTTTAAGAAGAGGAAGGGAAACACAGTAATTCTCTCCCTGAAGAACTGCAGAGAAGAATTTATGGCTGTAAGTACTGATTAAGCAATAAACTATCCATCTTTTCAAAAAAGTGTATGATGTAAAAATAGCACAATCAGAATTAAATCAGTTAACAGTTTGTCACAATTGCTCTGTATACTGTTCTCCTGTTAAAAGCTAACTTAACAACTGTGTCTTTTTAAACTGTTTTTGTTCCATTTGTATTGGGTTTGCGTAGCAAAGTTTTGGTAGCGGGGGGCTACAGGGGTGGCTTCTCTGAGAAGCTGCCAGAAGCTCCCCCATGTCTGACAGAGCCAGCTCCAGCCAGCTCCAAGAGGGTCCTTTGGATGCTAGTCAAGGACGAGTTAATCAGCAATGGTTGGTGGGATAGCACAGTTAAGAAGGGCAAAAAGTCACTGTGCAACAGCAACTTCAGCCAGAGAGAGGAGTGAGAATATGTAAGAACAACTCTGCAGACACTTGGGTCAGTGCAGAAGGAGGGGCAGGAGGTGCTCCAGAGGCTGGAGCAGATTCCCTGAAGCCTGTGGTGAAGCCCATGGTTAGGCAGGCTGTGCCTCTTAGCCCATAATGGTCCATGGTGGAGCAGATACCCACCTGCAGCCTCTGGAGGACCCCACACTGGAGCAGGTGGATGCCCAAAGGAGGCTGTGATCCTTAATTTAACAATTTAACAATCCGCACTGGAGCAGGCTCCTGGCAGAACCTTTGGATGCAGGCTCCTGGCAGAACCTTTGGACCCGTGGGGAAAGGAGTCCATGCTGGAGCAGGTTTGCTGGCAGGACTTGTGACCCCATGGGGGACCCAGGCTGGAGCAGTCTGTGCCTGAAGGACTGCACCCTGTGGGAGGGACCCACGCTGGAGCAGCTTGTGAAGAACTGCAGCCCATGGGAAGGACTCACATTGGAGTTCATGGACCCACACTTAAGCAGGGGAAAAGTATGAGGAGTCTTCCTCCTGCAGAGGAAGGAGCAGCAGAAACAGCACATGATGAACTGACCACAACACCCTTTCCCTGTCCCCCTGCACCACTCAGTGGAAGGAGATAGAGAATTTGGGAGTAAATTTGAGCCTGAGAAGAAGGGAGGGGTGGGTGGAAGGTGTTTTAAGATTTGGTTTTGTTTCTTATTATCCTACTCTGATTTGATTGCTAATAAATTAAACTAACTTCCCCAAGTCAAGTCTGTTTTGCCCATGACGGTAACAGGCGAGTGATCTCCCTGTCCTTATCTTGACCCACGAGCTTTTCATTATATTTTCTCTCCCCTGTCCAGCTGAGGAGGGAAGTGATAGAGTGGCTTTGGTGGGCAGCTGATATCCAGCCAGGGTCAACCCTCAACACCATTATTCAGAAGAAAGCACAAACTGTAAGAAAGAAAAGGGAGATAAAATGCATTTGTAAAGGCTCTTGTAGCTATAGGCTCACATCATTTGCTTCTGGAAGAAATGAAGCAAACTTAACACAGGAGAAAGCAGTACAACCACAATATTTACTGCTTCCCACTCCTTGCAATTATTTAACAATTAAATCAGAAGAGGGATGTTCTTCTCAGTGATGTTGGAACTATAAAACAAAATACTTTCTAAAAAAGCAAGTTCAAGGGTACGGTTTTAAACACAGCAAAGCCATTCCAATGGCAAGCTGCTGCTAGAATGCAGTCCCACTCCCCTTTCCCATCCTTGGTCTTAGCCCTGCGCTGATGGTTGCCTGATCCTATCACAGGCCAGTGAAAAAAATCTAAACTAACAGAAGACACGCTACCAAATAAAAATACAAGTCAATACATTTTTGCTAGTTCAGCTCCCTGAGCTCATGTACCAGCTGGTCAGACAAGCGCTAGTGAAGGGAGGGCATGGGAACAAGTGGCTGCAGGGTGGGACGCGATCAAGTAGGGGTGTCTATAGCCTTTCTCTTCTGGATGAAGAGTCTTGTAAGTTTTGTCTCTGTGACTCAAGTTCTCTTCAGACATTAACTGTTATAACATCTGACTATGCTTAGCTGTCTTCAGCTGGAAGATCAGTGTTGTTTCCAATGCAATTTTTGCTAGTTAACTTTAAGAAAAAAATCAGTTCCTATCAAAGGACTTTGAGAATTTCTATATGTATCTTCTTCCTGCTTCTTTTGCTACATCAGCATCCCACAGATGATCAAGGGACTGTTTGGACTTCTAAGTTACGCTCTTCAGTCCTGTAAAGCAGATTACGAAGATGTGCTGCCAAGACGCCCGCTCTACCTCCCAGTGCCACTGCTGGAGACGGTGCTGCACAGAGAGGGGCTTCATCCAGCAGGGCCATGTCCAAGTCCTCACGAAAGGCTCACTGTCCTCCGTCAAACTTTCTGCTTCCCAAAAGGAGCACAGTTATGAAAGAGGCAAAGGGCATCATGACCAGAGGTCAAGAAACACAAGGTATGACTTTAACATGGTAACAATACAGCAGTGTCTGATAACAAGGAGCTGAAAAGCGCTTCAGCACGTTACATGCTCTGTAGGTGTTCAGGACACAAAGGTAAAGTGCAGGGTGGTTTATATCCTCTTAGCATTCACATCCCATGCCTGTGAAAGCTCCAGTTGTCCCTGTGAGAACTGGGGTTTGTTTTTCTTTTAAAATCCTGCTGGTCTTTTGGCCTCAGGTGGCTGAAAGTTTCTGATGTTATTTAACGTTGTGCAAAAAAAAATGTCTTTTGTTGGCTTAAGAATGATAGCTCCACTGTGATGGTTTGTAAGTAGGAGACAGTAGCAGAATCAAGATTCAATATTCAGTAAATACAGAGAACAGCTGAACAGGAAAATAGCTCAGCCTCCTCAAGTAGAGGAAGATTTATAATTGTAAACATATAGAGTAGAAATATAATTAAGATATTCAGGGAAACTTCACCTTTTTTTAAAATTTCAACACCATTTTAGTCATAAAAGTATTAAAGATGTTTGATGGAAACTGTCTGATTTCCATTATATCCTTGTAAAACTGTTTGGCACTGTAGCATATTATCAAGAATCAACAAAGCAGATCAAATGTAAGATTTGTCTCTATCTCTGTCTTCAGCAGTTGTAATAAAGCTGCATATCCCTTCAGAAGGGTAAGGGCATACCAGCATAGATGGATTCAGAATTTGTTTTCATTTATCAGCATTAAGAGTTTGGTGGAAAACATTTTGAATAATAATTAATTGATGATATGATGATTGTATTTGTGTGAGCACTTTGCTTTCCCATGAACTCTGCTTCTGACTGCATCCCAGCATAGCATTAGCAGTGTCTGTCTTTTGCTTTAAGTTCAGTCATTCTTTCCATTTCTAGAGACACCACAGAATTTGTAATTGAACAACTCCATGTAAAAGAAAAGTGCCTTCTGCCATAATTAAACACTCTGTGCTGCAAACGTCATAATAAATCAATAAACACACTGGTATTTGTTAAAATTACTATAATTCTTGTATCTCAAACTCTGATAACGGTCCCTTAAATTCAAAGCCCATAAAAAATGGTTAAATAAGAAATGATCTAAAAAGGAATGGTAAAGGGAGGAAGAGATAATTTCTCTGGAAACATAGTGACCATATTGTATTCCATCCAAAATGTCTAGCAACAGCAAGACAGTGACTGTATGTTAACCACTGAGCAAACCACATAGAATTTCTCTTTCACTTTCCCCCAGTATAAAATTTGGAATAATAATCTTTCTGCATGTTGCAACTCCTACTTAACTTCCAATGGTGTTTTCCACTGTGTAAGGATCTAAAACAGATAAGCTCTTCTGCTAATCCCCAGCTTTAAAAAAAATAATCATAGAATCATAGAATCATTTAGGTTGGAAAAGACCTTTGAGATCATAAAGTCCAACCATTAACCCAGCACTGCCAAGCCCACCACTAAACCATGTCCCTAAGCATCACATCTATGTGGGTTTTTAACACCTCCAGGGATGGTGATTCCACCACCCCCCTGGGCAGCCTCATCCAATGCTTGACCACCCATTTGGTGAAGAAATTTTTCCTCATATCCAATCTAAACCTCCCCTGCCACAACTTCAGGCCATTCCCTCTTGTCCTGTCCCTTGTTACCTGGGAGAAGTGACTGACCCCCACCTGCCCACAGCCTCCTCTCAGGCAGCTGTAGAGAGCGATAAGGTCCCCCCTGAGCCTCCTCCTCTCCAGACTAAACAGCACCAGTTCCCTCAGCCGCTCCTCATCAGACTTGTGCTCCAGACCCTTCCCCAGCCCCGCTGCCCGTCTCTGGACACGCTCCAGCCCCTCCAAGTCCCCCCGGCAGTGAGGGGCCCAAAGCTGAACACAGGATTCCAGGTGCGGCCTCACCGGTGCCCAGTACAGGGGGACGGTCACTGCCCTGGTCCTGCTGGCCACACTGTGTCTGACACAAGCCAGGGTGCTGCTGGCCCTCCTGGCCACCCGGGCACACCGCTGGCTCACGCTCAGCCGGCCATCACCCAGCACCCCCAGGCCCTTTCCCACCAGGCACTTTCCAGCCGCTCTGCCCCAGCCTGTAGGGCTGCCTGGGGTTGTTGTGACCCAAGGGCAGGACCCGGCACCGAGCCTTGTTGAACCTAATCAAGAGATGAGCAGCAGAGAAACACTGTAGAAACTCTAGGCTGATTTTCACTATGTTTATAAACTTTTCCTGTAGCCAAAGTGATCAGAAACTAACGTTTAACTAAAATGATACCCAAGATTCCTCCTCTATAGGTTCTAGAATGGGCCTTCAGAAGATAAACAACAGTCCTGAGACTTGTGATAAAATCAGCAGAATTAGCACAGCATGGAAATGTAGCATGTTTGGAGTATTATACAGTGAAGATGGAAAACAGTGCAAGAGGTAATTCCACAGACAGTATGGCAGTCATTTCAAGATTAAACATTTTTTGGGTCACAGGCATTCTTGATCATGCTGATTCATCCACACATCACATTTTGTCTGATTCTTTTTTCCCAGTTAAATAAAATGCAATCTTATTATCTAATTGTTTTTCTGGCAAGGACACTGTTTTTCTCTTGCACTTCTTAAAAAGAGATGCACATTCTTAAACAGCTGGGCATCCAACAGAAATGATCTCATTCTTCAAATCTGTAGCATCAAAACAAGACAGAAATAACCTTTGAGTGCAATGAATATTTTTGACAAGATTGAAGTCCCACGCAGGAAATGGGACACAGATTTGTTTTTTAAAATCTTTAGTATGTGTCTCTCAGAAGAGAGCTGAATTGACTTTTGGAGAGGAAGGATGAAGTGAAGTTAGAATTTTCTCGTGGCTGTACCATAATTAAAGTTATTGTTGCCAGGCTAATTTATACTCCCTAAAAGCCCCTGCTTTCCCCTTTGACTGCATAAGGAATTTGACTGCAGGATGGAGTAAGTTTTTCCAGTAGCCTGGGTAATCCCTGCTCTTCCTACCCATTGCTAAAACCAGTCTTTACATTAGTGTGGTTTTCAGCCACACTTCAGATCTGAAAGCAGAAGCCTTAACAGTTACTGAAATAAACTCCAAAATACTGTGACTAATACTACAGGCCGAGCTATAAATCATCATGGCATTAAAAGGTAAGGTCTAAAAAAATTATCTTTGTATTCCTAAGAAACTAGAATTTTAGTATACACCCTGAAGTATCAGGGGTTTTCAAGGTTCTTTGTGGCTCCACGAGTGCCGGAGTCCTCAGGAAGCAATGGAAGCAGAGACCAGGCATGCATGCAACTTCCCGAAAGGTCCTCAGCTCCTGCTTCCTGCACACCACCACTTGATACCAAAACATTGGGTGATTTTCAGAAGTGAGACGAATAACATAGTTTGCTTCCCTGAGGAGTTTTGCAGTTTTTTTGGTCTGGGTTTTTTTATGGGTTTTTTTCTGGCTCGGTAGTTTGAGTAAATTTTCTGGGTAAGCTGGAACAGACTAAACCTCCAAGGAGGAGAGGAACAGCTGTGAATGGAAGAAATGTTTCTGCTCAGAAAGGGCTGTCTACTCTAGAATATAATTTACTGTAATAACAAACAGGATACTGTGGTCTCTGGGAAGAGTTGCAAGGGGCTTTAGAGCAGCAGTATGGAAAGAGCTACATCCTTCCTGCAGCATCCAGCAAGAACAGCAGCCAGCCAGTGTAAAGCCAAGATAGTTCGTGGTCTTGGTTAATCTCAATCTAAGTTTAGAATGATTTGGGTATTAGGAAGAATTTCTTCACTGAGAGGGTGGTCAAGCATTGGGTGAGGCTGCCCAGGGAGGTGGTGGAATCATCACCCCTGGAAGTGCTTAAGAAATGTGTAGATGCGGTGCTTAGGGACACCGTTTAGTGATGGACTTGGCAGTGCTGAGTTAACAGTTGGACTTGATGATCAAAAAGGTCTTTTCCAACCTAAATGATTCTATGATTCTAAGTAGCTCTGAAATTCCTGCAGCAAACACTATTTGACAAACTCCTGTGATGGATCCACCACAAAGGCTACTTATTACCTGACTCTCTTGCTCAAGCTCCCAGTTTTCCAGGAGTCCTGGCAGTCACTCAGGCTATCAAACAGAGACTAAGTACCCGTGCTCTTTTTTGAGGGAACAGAATTTTAGGAGGAGGTAAGAATTTCAAGGCCAGTAGCTGCGTGAAGAGGACCACTGTCATGTGGGTCATGGGGAACCATATTCAGCAAACCGTGTTTTCAATATCCTATGATCTCAAGTGTCAGAATACAGTGCTCCAGATGCAAAACAAACCAGATGTCCTGTGTAAGCATTTCAGGTCCAGGCTGTCTTGTGCGTGGCTGTCACAGGCACAAGATGACTTGAAACTGAGCTCTATAAATACATATCTCTTATGCCCTCCTCGCTCACTCAGCAGTTTCCTCAAAGAGCTGACAAAATTGCTTGAAAATAAAGCAGCTTTGCCCACATGTAGATGCTGATAATGTCATAAATAATTAGAGCTGGTTAGAAAGAAAAAAAGTGAGACTTTTTTAATATTTTGTCCTAAATCAGGACAGAAAGTACCATTTTTTTCTAAAGTAAGAAAATCTAAAATATTTGAATTATTATCATAAATATAAAAGTTATACATAGAAGTGAAATATGTCCTTCCTTAACATATTAACCTTTTAAGGAGGAAGAACAAATCAACATTCACTTGAATTTTTTACAATATATTTTCCACTTTTTTTTTTTAACCTGACTACTCCATTTTAGAGAGAGGGTATCGAAACAGAGCAATCTGTTTCAAACACCATCACCATGCAGTCACCACGCTGGGCTCTTATCAGGCACTATGTATCACTGTAGGCTACACCTGCACAAATAGATATGCCTCAGCTTGAGCCACCATGATGAGAAATCACACCCTTTTTGTCAATCAAGAATGGGTCATGCAGGTATGAAATGGGCAGAGCTATCACCAGAAGTTGAAAGGGCTTTGCCAAACTAGGTTAAGCAGCCTCATGCTTTCACTCAAAATGCTCTATGAATGGAGATAAATCAAACATTTCATCATAAGAAAAGCTATACCTATGATTTGCATATTCCAATTTTTTATGGTGTTCTATGAACTGATGCCTTGGAAAATACATGGTGTTTCATGTCACCTCTTCTGTCAGGAATTCTCTGAAGAATTAAATGTAAATGTGAGAAAACCTCAAGTGCTGTAGGATGCTGCCTCAGTGCCAGTTGATTATTCCACCTTCTTTACATGTTTTCCAGAACTGTTCTTTATCAGCATGAGACCCTGAGCCACTACTTTGTACCATAGCCAAGCTGTCCTGGAAAATGGTGACTGGCTTCATGAGCAGCTTCTCACTGACCCAGAGCTTGCACAGGGACATCTTTGGGGGACCACAAATCCCACTTGGACACAAAACTGCCATGAACTCTACAATCGCGAGAAGCTTGCTGCAACACATAAAAGTGTTTTCTCAAGCCAGCTTGAACATATTCTTAGTTTTTAGAGACAGAAGGGCTTTATGTCTGCTCTTCTGACTGTCCATCCATCACAAGCCTTTAAACGGGAAAGCATAGATTGTGAGAGTCCCTTTTGCTTAACAGTTCAGAATTCAAGCCCCTCTTGCAGGGCCTTCAGTCTGGTCCCTGCTCCAACCTGCCTTTTTAAATTGCAAGCTGCATCTGAATACATCTGAGACAATCCCCCTACTGCTGTCCTGGGCTCCAGGGAAGAAGGATGAGAAGAAAGGAAAAGTTTCTTGCCCAAGCAGTTATGAAAAGGGTCGTTTTGCCTGTTGTTCTCTATAGTATTTCCAAAGCAAATCTTCTCATCTCCTGATTGTCTGTTCATATGCACCCTGGCAGGTCTACCTGACTGACACCATCTGTTATTCCTGTGCTTGGGGAAAGAAATTAGTCTCTTCAGTCTCTGTAGGGAACCATATAAAAACAAATGCTGAAAACCTAGTTGCTGTCTCTAATATACTGCAAAGTCTTAAGCCAGTGGTGTTTATATCTTGAGTTGCATTGAATTTAGGCTGTGGAGAAATGCCAGATCTTTTTTGCAAGTTGTTGCAAATATTTGTTGACAATAAATATGACAGGACTATCCAGGATGTCTATGAGGAAGAGGTGTTAAAACAACATTTGTGCAGACAGCTCTTTATAATATATTCTTGGAAACTTGTAGCTAAAGTATGTTTGTTACCTTGACATAATTTGTAGATTTATTGTCTTAAGGCATGAATATTAAGGGAAAAAAATATTTTTAAAAACCAAGAATGCTTTAAATGTTTAAACAAACAGGACAAGAATTGGTTTGGGGCAGGAACTACAACTGTGAAAATTAACCCCCCCTTACAGGAGTCCTTCTCTACACTTCGTCTTTTCATCTGGGATGCATCATTGCTTTATTGTGATGCTTTGGGTCAATCAGATTTTTATCTGAACTGATAAAGAAGGGTAAATCCTTAAGTAAAAAAGGAGTATTAGTTATTTGTACCAGAATTAACTAGCTGTATTTCATAAGGAAAATTGCTGAGATGCTTCAAAGGGTTTTTAATAACATGGGTACTGTAGTTCCTGGGAGCTAAATAAAATTAATGAGTGCTTAAAGCTTGAAATGTTAGATCTCATTCATAAAAAGTCTGGAGGGTGGTAACCTACAATAGCTGTTACTAATATTCCTATTTCCTTTGCTTTAAGGAGAAATATCTCCATAGCTGTGAAATCAGCAGCTTATAAAATTCTTAGATTACATGCTATGTAGCTTTATTGGTAGCTTTATTCAAGCAAGAGTTGGCTGACACTGCCATAGTAGTGTCAGAAGCTGTTTGCTTCACAAAACATCTCTCTGATTAGACTGTGGGCAGATATCTTGGCATTAAAGCTATTAGACTATGGTGGATTTCACTGAGTTTAGACATACATTTTTCTTAAACATTTTATTTCTTCTTTCAGACAGTATAATTAGACTTAAACACACAGTCATCTTTCTTTAATCAAGGCATATTGTAAAGGACCTCCCACACAGCTCTTATTGTTACTGTGATTTTTTTCCTGCTTGAAGGTGACATTAACCTGATGCTTCTCCAGCAGAAACCCCCTTGAAAGAGACTTTGAACCTTTTTCTGAAAAATCTGTTCCTATTTGGTGCTGTCAGATTAAGTTTCTCTATTTCAAGATAGCAACCTTCTGTGGGCGACCAGGGCTTTCCTGCCTTTCCTGGTATTTTTTTCCTACTGCTTCCAAGTAGTGGGACAGGATCAACATCTTTCTGGAAGTTCTCTGGCAGTTTCCAAAAGTGCTGTCACAATTAGACATGCAGTACCACACACGACAGATTTTCTGCCAGCCATAGAGGAAGATACAGACTCAATGTCTTTCTGCCTGGAGATGTTTTTGTTACTGCCCCAAATCAGGGATTAATTTATATTCCAGAAAGTTAATGTAAAATAGTGACTATCAGAGCGGTATCATATTTACCTTGAATATATAGCAATATGTATTACCTAGCAAGGTGCAATGCAAAGAGAATTCATGTCTGCTATAACGTACAGACACCATATCATTGTGCTAAGTGATTTCCAGATGTAACAACTAAATGTAATGCAATTTTGAAGATCGTTATCATGGTCTGCTACAACAGTGGTAGATATCACACAGTCTTAAAAAAAATATACAAGAAGCTACCAGTAGACACTATGTTATCATTAGTAAGTACTTTGGCTAAGAGGTTTCTGTGAAGACTAAAAATGCTAAGTACTCCAGTCATAATTAACTCCAGTACTCTGGACAGTAAAGGTCAAAACTGAAATATCTGGCGGACTCAGAGACTGACTGCATACTGCCGTGACCTAATTCTATCCAAGTTACTACAGAGACTTCTTTATCATAACCAGCAAAATGATTCAGTTAGAATGGAAAAGAAACTGGTGATTTCTACAATTTCTCTCTTGTATAAGAGAGAAAACAACATCTCTGAGCTGACTACCACCTCCACAGCGCACTTGTATCATCAGACAAATGCTATCCAGAGGCAGAAGACATTTCCTCACTCACCTTAAAGCAACTGTGGCAAGCTAATTAAGTATTTTATACTCTGTTAGATGATTGTCTGCTTATGTCTAAAGAAGATTTCATGTCTTCAAGGTTGGCAGCAGACGTGCACACTTCAAGTAATACCTTTTCAATAAGCAAACTCAAAGCTGCCTCTAGACACAACCTATTGCTGCCAGACTGCAAACACTGGCCTCTGGGCAAAAATGGAGGTGGCAACTAGTTCACGTATGAAATTGAATTGTATTGGTCTTAAGTTTTCTGCTGAAAATTGTGGAAGGAAAGACTGAGTGGTCTTTTTATTTTCTTTTTAGCTATTATTAATTGACATTACTACTAGAGTTCCACCGCCATGCATCTTTTCCCTTGGCTTTCATTTTACAACTGAAAGGAATGGCTAAACAGAGACTACCCATGAGGCAGGGATTACCTGCCATCTCCTTCACTTCAGCTACAACCACGTGCAGCAAGTAGGGAACTGTAAAACAGTGAAATAAAAGAACAAACATAGTATTTTAAAAAACAACACTGAAGATGCAATATTATAGCATGTAGATATAAAGGCATACTTTGGGAGCAGCTGAGTTTGCAGCCCCAACTGCTTATTGATGTGTGCAAAGAGCTATTGTTTTAAACAATGCATGAGCTTTACTGCCACGGGCACACCACATACATGTCCCACTTCCACGAAGAAAAGCACAAATTGCCTTGCTGGTTGCAAAACTATGGAGAACAGTCACCACTAATGAGGCTTTGCTTTTTTTGCTTTTCTGTGAAAAAAGTCAGCAGATTGTTTTCATTCACAGGCATGAAAGAAAGGGTAGGGGAAGATGCTGACTTCCAGACTCTGCAAATGTTAACAGAACATACAGTCCAGAAACGAGTGATTTATTTATTGTCATTCTGTTGTGAAATCACCACACTAATTTCCCACCATTGTGGGAGGAATAGATACTACGCATTCAAGTGGCCTTAAGTGTAGAAATAAGCTGCCTTCAAATGTCAGTTAAACTGTCCCTGAAAATGCCCATCATCTTCGTATATGAGAACACATTAACATAGTGAAGATGGGACACAGTTGGGACAGATGAATTTTAGAAGACATTTAGTTGAAATTAACGGAAGGTAGGTACAAACCTAACTGGATACCAACATGCTAAGAGTAATCATTAATGGACCACTGTTAAAATAGAGGGATCGATCAAGTGACATTTTTCTATCAAGCTTGGGGCTATAGGAATCTGGCCCAGGTCCAGTTTCATTCAAAGTTTCATTTGCAACCTGAATGACAGACTAAAGAACACTTCTGTTAAATCTGCAGACAGCATGAAACTGGAGGGGACTGAAAGGATACTGGCTGACAGGATTAGAATTCAAAGTAACTTTGACATATTGGAAAAATATTCAGAAGAAGATATGAGAAGGAATTCAGAGGAAGTGATGCAAAGCTGTACACTTAGGCTATGTTTCCATAATACTGCTTAATCACCTTACCATTACCACCTAGCTCAATAGCAGATATAATGTTTAACATCACCATCTGTAACCTACTACTGCATGAGCAACACACCACTTTCACCTCTATCCCAAGCAGCAACAGAAGCAGCAGCAGCAGGCTACCTGGAAGTAGTCAGAGAGCTGTGTGAAGAGGCACAGACTCATACAAATTACATCACATACATCAAGGTAAGTACATGCAGAAAGGGCCAGCGCAATCGTACGGCAGTCAATGGCACTAAATCTGGGCTGCTGTAGTCCTGCCACCTGCAGGACTTCCCAACTACATTCCCATCCCTTTGTTTTTGCTAGCACTGCTTCTAACACCACCACACAGGGACACAGTTCAGGGGTCTGACAGCTGGCTCCACCAAGAAAGTGATTACTTCTCAGCCAGAGCAGCTCCCAGAGCCAGCTCACCACATAATTACATGAGCTTGTGCAACACAAGGGATAAGAACGTACATCTGGGGTTGAGGGGGACAGCAGGACCACAGCAGCCCAGATGTGATCAGCTTCAGGCACCATGTCACTGTAAAAAGAGAGAGGACTCAACTAAGACTTCTCTGTGAAGAATTCACTCTAGCCATGAAGACAAAGGGACTCCCACTCCAAAACCATCTTTTCCTATGAGAAAAGAGATGTCTCATAGCTATGAGATGACCTCCAGATATGGGGCGATTGGCTGTAGAAAATGTGCTTGATCACCTGAAGGCCAGAGGAACAGTCCTTAAAAGGAAGAGAGTTAGATCTCAGACAAACCTTAACAGGATTCTGCTTCTCTGCTGTCTCCTGCATGGTATTTGCAGGAGCAAAGAGAAGCAGATGGCACAAGGCAGAGAGCGAGAAGCCTAAATGGAGCCACGGTCACCACCTGTGCCTGCCACAGCTTGTTCACTCACCCGGGATAAATGGGAGGGGCAAATGGTGCAGAATGCCCTGACCGGCTATTTTATGCAAAATCCCTGACTGCTGCTTGCTGTGCTGTGAAATTACACATATGCTGGAGTGAAAGCAACAAACATTTGTTTTCTGCGAATCTTGCTCCCAGTCTTTTTTTAATGGTGCTTGCCCTGCTTTGCATTCTAGACCCCCCAACCTATGCCAGCCCAGGCACAGGGCTGGCACAGCCTATATCCCAGAGGCTGTTATTTCATTGATTATTCCCAACACTGTCTTAATAGCCCCCAAAATTATTATAGCAACTTTTCTGCTTGGCAAAAGAAAAGCGCAAATGCAACCCAAATCTGTTAAAATGTAACAGAATATGTTAAAATGTAACAAAGGGCTGACCTACGCAAGGAGAAATGCAGTTCTGAAAGACAGAGTGTGTACGGGCAACTGCAATGGTTTAAACCCCACACTCAGCATGTTGCATCATGTGTCTTGCTGCATCCATCCCATCTAGTGACCCTTACAATCTGCTGTTGCTCAGTAAAAGGTATTTTCCAGCACTAGAAGGAATCTTGGTCTTCTGGGAAAGTATATCAACTGCCATACTTAGAGCACAAACGCTGAGGCCGCCGTGGTGGAGGAAGCTGCATATATGCAGAATGTGGCAGACGATGCAGCGGTCTCTTTGCCACTAGCACCAACTCTCCGTTATCTGCTCTCACTTCAACAAAACCACATAAGACATGATCACCTGGATAGAATCCATAAGGAAGCAATAAGAGCAACTGGAGGTTTAGAAACATAAAGAAAGATTAGGAGAATAAGGGCTATTTATTCTGTGGAGGAAAGACAAAGGAAAGTCTCATAACAGTCTTCAAAACTTTCTGATGGTGAGAAGCAGAGCACTGGAATAAACTGTCTGCAGTAATTAAACTCAGTCTAAGTCTTTAGGAGCTGCTCAGACAAGGACCCATGGGGAATGTGGTGGTACAATCTTGGGATGAATTGGTGAGCTGTGCCACCTCTGCCTAAATTTTTATGATTTTATAAATAATACACATCGTTGCATTTGCATCCTAGAGCAGACAAAACAGTAAAGAGATTCATTAGATATGGAAGAGGATTACAGGGATTTAGTTAAGAATATTGCTGTAATCAGGGTCCCCTCTTATTACACTGAAGGGATTCTTGCTCAGAAGTCAGAGGCCCAGACAACTCTGCAAGCCATACTACCGATGCCAGTTCCCCTTCAGTCTTCTAGTTATTTTTCGATTGCTCTTTCAATTGTCTTTGTTTTAATTAATGTTACTAAAATAAAAAATCACTAATATTTACCAAACCCAGAAGTATTTTACAACTTGTATTTGCACAAATAGAATATGTTGCCATCTATTTGTGCACTATTCTGTGGGTTTAATACTCTTAAACCACATGGAGTTCTTCATCCAGCTATTCTTAAGTCCTTCAGGGTGTTGCACTAACAAGTACGCTCTGGAGAAATGCTTCTGGAACCACCTCCTGTCTTTTAAGGCAGCATCAGAATGGTTCCAGTAGTTATTCTGTCAAAAAAACCATTTTACTGAACTACCTGCACAATCTGATTTGGCTATGCAAGGTAATGATAACAATGAAGCAGAAGATCAGCATAGGAACTGCTTCAACAACCCCTGATTCCTCATTCAAATCCCTCTATGGAAATGTTCATTTTGCTAAGCTTCTCCTCCTTTTGCTCATCCTTTAGCAGGTAACTGGTCCTTTTACTGGTGCACTTGTCTACCTGAATCTCACTGCTTGTTTCATTTCAGCTGTCTGGGTGTGTTCACACTGCTAAAAGGAGGAGGAAGCCTGGATGTAGTCTGGGTTGCCTCCAAATGAACAGACTAAAATGTTGTTTAGTGCTTTGCTGTTGCTTACACTCCAGGGCTGAATGACAATGTAGAATACAAGTTATGATCATCTGATTCCAGATTTTGTGATGGTAAAATGAATCCTGGGAGAACAGACTTCCTGGCATGATGCAGTTCTATTCTGGATGCTATTAATATTTCCCGTCCCCTGCTTCCAAACATACACTCTTACTGCCTTTTGATCCAAAAAGTTATCCAGTTTTCTGGGTTCTAGGTGGATCATTCTAGGGAGAAGGGGAAGCTGATGTTAGGGCAATTACGGTATTTCATTGCTTTATTTACAATTAGGTTGTCTTTCTCTAAATATAAGAAAAATCAAAATAATGGTACATAATTCTACAGCTCCTATCCTCAAATTTGTCCCATCCAAAACTCAATTAAAAATCTTTTTTTTTTCTCAGCTTTTTTCTCAGATCACAGTACCAGTCTTCTGTGGGTGTGCCCTATTCCATATTTATTTATCTGAGCAATGTTTCTGCCTCCTTTTGTAAAGACAAGTGAAAAAGAACAAAGCAATGCCCGTAAATTCCTCTGTTGATATATGCTTTCTTTTGGGTGGAGCCTGCTGTTGTTTCAGCTGCTTTTTTTCCATTAGAATGTTTAGTAACTTCTTAAGAGTTAATCTTAAATTAGGACTCTTATAATGCTCAATACATAACAACATACTTGCCCTTGCTGAATGTGATGATAAACCCTGATTTTTTACTGCAGTATAGGACTTCAGGAGAAGTAGAGAAGAAAGTCATAAAGTAATCCTTTCATTTTTCATCTGAATTTTGCAGAGGTTTCAAATATGCTTAAATGAGCTTTGTAGGCTGTACTTCCCTTGGTCTTTGTCTTCTCTTCTGTATATTTATACTATTTTAGCCCCCTCAGCAACACTCAGTAAATAGTCATTTCCTTTCTGTTAAAATCTACCACTGTATGATGTTTATTCCAATGCATGTTTTTTACCATTTTAGCTGAAAATCACCATCACCAACAGACTGCTTAATTCAAGAAGTTGTTAGTGGAGGCTAGCGATTAAGAATGTAACTCACAGAAGTTAGGAAAATGAAAGCAAACACAGCTACAGTTCAGCTATGTAGCATACACAATCCTGCATGAAGTGAAAGTCAAAGATTTTATTTATATTACACATTATATATAGAATCAAAACACTCTTAATGTAATAGCATTTTTGATAAGCATACGACAGGAGCCAACAGAAGTGTATTTCCCATTGATACCGAGTCAGTAAGTCTGATCCTGCTCAAGCCTGATTTCCAGTTTGTGGACTCAATAGACTTCCAGTCCTAGTGGAAGAAAGGTTAACTGCATGTTTTTCCAACAGAAAACTCAGAACAGGTAAGATCTCAGGATTTTTGAGATCTTAAAAAAATATGTGTCCTGCTCATTCACAAGACAGAAGATTTCTTAGTATTCATTGGGTAGAATTGTTCTTTCCTTTTCTCAGATTGAAAACAGAAGTGCATTGAGAGATTTTACACTAAATTGACTGTGGCATGCAATGTCTCGACTAGAAGGTGACAAGAGCAGCTTGGAAGATGAGCTTCCAGCCAGTCTTGCTATAGTCCACCTTTAATATGCTACTCATGCACGTGTCCACTCATTGATGCAGTCTTGCTACTGCCTTCCCATAGCCATACCAGTAAGTACATTTTCTTCCTTTGAAACAACACACTTTGCTGTATGTACATGTCTAATCTGAAAAGCTTTAAATAATCCTGAGACCTCGTTAACAAGACAGACCCTAACATACAGCATTTCTTTAAACTAACATACAGCATTTCTTTAAACCTTTGTCGGTAAGTTCCTTGTAAGACATACAGTCAATTCACTCAAATGAAAAAACAGGTCACCCCATTGTACCTTGCCACTGAACCACTGCATACCTCCCATTCCTGTGCTTCAGATGCAAGTACTGTGTTTTGCCACTCTATTACATTTTAGTTATTTTCCTTTAATAAAGTGAGTTCAAGGCATTACCAAATCAAAGTTCTCCACTTGTTCTGGTGATAGGCTGTATAACTTCTTGGCATAAATGCAAGTTTTGTTACAAAATGATGTCAATAAAGGACTGCTATACTAGGTCACTGAAGAGCTTATACAGAACCTGTTATACAATGTCGAGTAGTAAAAGTGAGCTATCAGTAACAAACGTTGACAATGGCAACAGAAATGATAATGATGTTTAGCTACCTCACAGCTGTTGGAGTTTTCCACAAAAACAGCACTTTTCATGCAAATAAGAAGTCAGAACCTGCTGATAATAATTTATTAAAATGACATACTGTTTTACAACAAACAAGCATTATGTTAATGCACAAAGTCTAAACACTCTTTTGGACTACTTCTGGAAATGCAGAATTGTATAAAGGAGAACTGCACTAGCTCAGACACATGGTCCAACAGTGGCACAACTGAGACCTCAGTGCTTGTGGGTATGTTTTATTATTGCTGTAAAATAACAGTAATTTGTGGTAACACGAGACAGAACCCTTCTTCTGCAAACACCTATAACATTGCTTTCATTGTCATTCCCAGAGTTTTCCAGGTAGTGGTTGTAGTCTACAGCAGAGCTGAGCTAGCATCATACAGCACCAGGGAGAAACACAGGATTGTAACAGAGGCTGTCACAGGGAACTTAGAACGAGGATATAGAGAGGTTAAGCACCAGCAAGAGGTCATTTTACGTAAATAGAAGTGGAAAGCACTGAATTTAGTCAGCTGATTATTCATCTCATATTAAATTTTGCTTGAACATTTGGCTGTGGGATACGAAAATGCTAATGTGACTCTACGGATATTTTTGAAAGCATAATAAATTTGAAGAGTACATAGATAATCTCATAGAAATAAATACTTTGGACCACACTGAAAATGACACTCACGACAATACCACTTAGACATTAGAGATATTACAATAATTGGTTTCATGTAAAACAGATAGCTAAAAACATTGGATTGGTTCCCAGGAGTGTGCTAGAATACATCACTGAAGAGGAGCTCTTTAATTGAATGCATATAGGAATAGATATAACAGCTTGAGCCATACCCAGTGTGTCACAAACCTTAACAATTATGGCTACATTTCATTTTGCACACCATCTCATCCCCATAAAATAGCTTGTTTCAAATTTAAAGGTACAGAATCTAGTCTGTTTTCTCAAGTGGAGTTTTATATTATTTGAGGAAGGAAACACATCATCCTGCTTTTTACTGAAAAGAACATAGTACAGTCTTGGAGCAATATAAATAATAAATCTCTCTCTTATGCATTTATAAAGAATCCATCAGTATGATACATATTTAACATACACGCACTTTAAATTTCATTATATATGTATGTGAAAGTTAACTCCACTTTCTGGTTTCCATAAATGGTCCTGTATAACTGGTTTATAAATATGGGCTAAGTATTTTTATTTTCATTTCCCATTTTTTTAAGTACGTTTATAGAAGCTGAAAACTGTTTGCAGCTATGTTTATCCTTTTCCTACTTGGGGGAAGTGGTATCCCTCCATTTTTTTAAAAGGAGGTGTCAATATCTAGACTGTTGTTTTGATGAAGTATTTATATATTGGTGTATATATTATACTTGAATTTTGATGCAGGAAATGAAGAATTTTCATTGGTGGACTGTACCTACCCTGTTCTGATTTTGCAGTTGTACATGTGGAAATGTAAAAACAGAGCCACTCAAGCCACAGGGACTGCAGACCACTCTGATAAAATAATCAGACATCCTGTGTTAAAGAATCTCCTCCAATATTTTTTTTTCCCCAAAAAAAAGATAGGTATTATAGAGTGAGTCACCTCTACCTTCGGCCAAAAACAACTGTGCACTGTAATGGCTCTCTTCTGAGAGTTATCATGAGACAATAGCTTTGGAAATAAAGGGGTGTGTTGTCTGTTAGTATAAAGATAATGAAAATATGTGAATGGAAATCATGTGACTTCCTTGGAATGTTATATTAAACCTCTTGATTGACTCTCATATATCACTTTCAAAATACTGCACCAATTCTTTTCCCTTGGTTAGAGATGAAACAATGTAGTATTTGCTCAACAAGTTTCCCAACACTTAAAAAACACTTCAGAAAAAGTCTGAGCTGCTTTCAAAATGGCATATATACTTTGAAGCATATACTGGAATTCACTGGAAGTTTTTGCAGAATCTATTGTTCTCTTACACAACAAAAATAGGTTGTAAAAAGCTATAAATGTCAAATTAGGTTGTTTGCAGTTTGCACCAGAGTAGCCTCATTTCAGAGGTGTTCAGAAACTACAGGATGGAGTGGATTGCATCAGCTCTGAATCTGGTGAAGATAGTTCCCATGACATGCCATTCATGCACATGGCAATTATGGGGCAAATTCTCATGCGCAGCTTACTCTGATCAATAGGGACAGTTTAGTTCTGTAGAGCCTGACTTTCTTCATGTACTGCTACTTGGGATGTTAATGCAGAGGAATTAAGGGGCTGCCTTCTACTTCTTACACATGTCATAGTAAGGAACTGCGCTGCATACAAGCACTACTGCATTTGAGTTCTTAATGGTAAGTCAGTTGTCTGGGTTTTTTTTATTATTTCCTTCATATGATATTATAAATGTTAATATAAATGAAGGATTTTTTTAAACTATTACTTTTAATCAGATAAACTTACTAGCTACTGACACCAAGCAACATGCTGGTATGCAATTTGTTTCTCTTCATTGACAATATGCTTATAGTCTTTTGTGCCAAGGCATGAAAAGTTCATTACTTACAGCATAGGGTATTACATCTCCTTGGATTATAAGTGTCAGTATTTTCTTGATGGACTATTTAAACAATTTTTTGAGGCAACAGTCTCTTTTTTTGCTATTTTAAGGCACATCATGATTATGTCCCTTTTTCTTCCTATCTAGACTTTAACGATGGGTCGTTTTTTTGTTTTTCCTCTGGGTATTGATGATAAATTCTTTTAGCCACTGAGAACAGTGTACCTATTACCACTTTTCCTTACTTCTTTGTCATTAGATGGTGACACCAAAGGGAAGACTGGCAGATGCCTTAAGAGAGTTACTGCAACTCTGCTCAAACACAAATAAAGCTGATGTAAAAGGACTGAACTTTATGGCATCCACAAGTCTGTACATTTCTATTGAAGTTCGTCACTGTCTGCCACTAATCCTACAAAGCTTGGCAGGGATCAGCTGCTGCTAACACCAATGAAAGAGGGTCTTTGTTATAACACTCTTAGTTTTTTGTACATATTGAAGACCTTGTAAGCCTCACTCAGATTGTCTGTTACTTAGCAAACATTAACAGTGTATATAATTCAGTGCTTTAGAAAATCTGTATTTTTGGGTTTTTTTTCCTGTTATTTCCATTAATCACAGATGTTTTTATTTACAATTCATGCTTATGATTGAATTCTCTATCCACAATAAATGCCTCATAAATAAACATTTGATTTTTCTGGCCTTCTCTTTAGTGGCAAAATAATGATTGCATTGATAAAGTTCAAAGTTAAAATGTTTTGCCTGTAGTGGATTTATTATTACCACTATAAAAGTTATCCTCAAAGAGTTAAAGTTAGTTATCCCAATCCTCTCTGCTTAATGAAATTATTTTGTTTCCTTAAACTGTGTTTAATAAGTAATAAGGGAGACTGGAAAATTAATATACATCTCGCTGTATTGATTTAGTTTTAGTTCATTCTGGTTTTGCTCTGAAGTCTACATGCCTTCAGGTCCCACCTAATCTATTAATTTCTGACATGTGCATCTTTCCACTGCCTAAGTGCCTCTGCTGTTCTTGAAACAGCCTCAGAGATTATTTAAATCCTTATGCTTTGCTTTTCCAACGGTTTACCATTTCCCACGTAATTTTATTATGTACTCCAAAACATTATAATTGCACTCTAAGAAACTCCATTATCGTATCAAGTCTAACTTAAAACTGAACAGCATTATCCAAGTATAGTCCCTACATCCATTGTCCTGCAACTGCAGGAACATTGCCAGATCCTCCCATGAATTCTACAAGTGCCTGGCAACAATTCCGTATTTAGGACTGCATTTTACAACGGATAGCTACTAGTGTTGAAAGGTAATGACTTAGTAATAAGGGTTGTGCATAAATAGGTAAGATGCAAGCAAAATTAAGACTATAGGGCTATGGTAAGTGCAATAAGAGCAGACTGCGTAATTATTTAGATGATAGCATAGGAAATACAATGGTGTACTTAGAACCCACAAAGTGCTAAATTCAAACTTACAAAGTGCAGGGCCACTGTGACTGAAGCAGTCAGATTTAGCAAAGTAAGGTGCCAGCTGTAGCATTAGTTAACATATTTAGGATGAGCCCAACAGTTTGGGAGTGATCTGCATTCAAAAACAGGCTCCTAAACATGACACCGAAAGGGAAAGGATGAAGAATTAACCCCTGAGTATCAGTCTTGTCCCTTTATGGGTATCAGACGTAAAGAGATGAGTAAGAGTATCACCAGTTAAACTGAACTACATGAGAATAGGGATTGTATTAACCAAAATACTTTTTGTTTAATTTTTCTCCAAGGAAACAAAGTGTCTTTCTAAACTAATTTTGTTTTTAAATAGGCATCAGAATGTTTCACTTTCAGAAGCTAAAGTCCAAGAAAGGGAGGTTAGACTCGGAACTGGTACAGAAGACAAGGCTGTTTTTAAAGTCCGATGATTACAACAGTCTTACAGTCATTCTCAAACTTGTCTGTCTTAAGAGATTTTAAAACACACAATACACTGTAGTATATATTAGTATACATTAGTACACTGTCCTATCTCCCACAGTGTGCTTATGCATCTTCTGGAAGACTTCAGGAATTCAAAATCTATGCCAGGGACTGTTCTAACAATTTAGCAGTATGGCTGATTGGACTCCAGGATCCATGCTGTATTTTTGTACTTTTAATTTAGCACTACAGATGTGAAAATCTGTCCCTGTCAATGGAGATGCACCATGCTCTGTTTTTCAGTGAGAGTGTTCTCATTCTTGCCTGCCAATTATATTCAGCTGCATCAATTACTTACACATTTTCTGAAAAAGAGGGACAAAGTCTCAAATCTAGATGGCAGGGAACTCACCTAAGCCACAGATTTGAATTGCGGACTTCCGTATCTCAAGACAAACTCCCTGATGTAGAAGAAAAATTTCTAAACACTAGATGTTGAGTAGCTATTAATGGAAACTTAAGACAGACATATGCACAATTCCAGATACACCTCCCACCAGTCTGAAAGCGCTTCCTATTTGGTAACTCCATAAAATCTGACCTACAGCTGAACCAAAGTTTTATAACAAAAATCCTGATAGACAAAGCACAGTCTGAAGTGGAAGATGGAATGGCTGCACCATTACCACCCTGTAAAATCATCCTCAGAGACAGCATCAAGGTCAAATCAACAAACTCTGATTAATCCAGTGAGAAAATACCCCTGCATCAAATGTCAGACACTTAGACCCACACTCATCTCAGCCCAAGGTTGCTAGCCACTCAAAACCTGCCTTCTATACTGCCTGCTGTCGTGGTTTAACCCCGGCCAGCCACCAAGCACCACGCAGCCGCTTGCTCACTTCCCCCCACCCCCAGAGGGATGGGAAGGAGGATCGGAATGTAAAACTCAGGGGCTGAGATAAGAACAATTTAATTGATAAAGCAAAAGCCGCACATGCAAGCAAAGCAAAACAAGGAATTCATTCACCACTCCGCACGGGCAGGCAGGTGTTCGGCCATCCCCAGGAAAGCCGGGCTCAATCACACGTAACGATTACTCAGGAAGACAAACGCCATAATGCCAGATGTCCCCCCCTTCCTTATTTTTCCTCCAGTTTATATACTTAGCATGATGTCATATGGTACCGAATATCTCTTTAGCTAGTTTGGGTCACCTGTCCTGGCTGTGTCCCCTCCCGATTTCTTGTGCCCCCTCTCCCCAGCCCTCTGGCTGGCAGAGCCCAATAAACTGAAATGTCCTCAATTTAGTATAAACATCACCCAGCAACAACTAAAACCATCAGTGTGCTATCAACATTGTTCTCACATCAGAGCCAAAACACAGCACTGTACTAACTACTAAGAAGAAAATTAACTCTATCCCAGCTGAAACAAGGACATTTGCTTTAGAGAAACCTGCCAGTTGTGATGTGCTGGCTCAACTCTCTTACCCCAAGCAGGAGCACTGACCACTCTCTTGAATAATCAATAACCACTACTTCTGCCTGTGGCCAGTATGCAAGAACACGAGAGCACACAAGTGAAAATATGACATTAATTTGACATTGCGTGTTCTCTGTACTGCAAGGGGAATGCACTGCATGGTCTAGAGCTGATCTGCCTTCTGAGTCTTCTCCAGTCTGCCACCCTCCAGCAGCACAGAGGTGGACTAGCAATATACTGTAGGGATGAGATGAGGATTTCCTTTGTCCTCCCAAGAGCTGCCAAACTCTATGGACATCTCAGCTCAAAGTTTTAAGCAGGTGTCACAAATACAGTTCATCAGGTGGTCCTGCATTAGCACAACTCATCCTGTAGGATGGACAAGACAGGATACACTACTTCATCCTCACTATCTTTCTATCCTCATGACTTCCTCTTCTTTTTCTCCTCCTGACCTTTCTGAAAGACCACTTCCTTGTTATCACACCATTCAGTGCTACTGGCTATTAACTCTCAAACTCTGCTACAAGTTCTGTGAGGTCCTTCAGATCACACAACTCCATTTCCAAGAAGAAGCTGAGCAGTCAAGCTGGAACTCCATGTGGGAGCTTGAGGCTTGGCTTGCCACACAACCCTTGGGAAATTGGCCAAGGCAGAGGAGGCAGGCTTGCTATTTGCTTCAAGCTGATGTCTCATGCTTCACCATCTCATGGTTTTGTTGTACAATAAACCAGGTGTCATCACCATTCTGACACTGTGATACCTGGGTAAAGCATCTCCTTGTTGGGACACCTTAGAAACACAGAGAGTAGGCCATATTGGCAACAGTGCAGACAGCACTAGTCCATAAGGACAATCTAATCCTAATTTTTGTCCACTCCCAGTCTTCACTCTGAGCTCCTCTTTCTCCAGCAGTTCACTCTTGGACTGAAGTTTGTAGGACATTAAGACACCTCATACTAACTTATTCCACATTTCAGTATGCCAAGTACTAGAAGATAACATTAAGAAAAAACAAACATGGACAGAAATTTATTAAAAGTATGAGTAACCTCAAAAATAGCTAAAAAAGGTTTGTGGCACTTAGATTCGTAAGTGAGAATTGAGGCTTTTTATTGACAAAGGTCAGTAGTCAATACGACTGTGCGTAACCAACAGACATTTGCATTATGTTGCTTTCCTAAGATAACTTGCCTAGATAAGACAGCATTTCCTCACTGATTATAGAAGGAAGAGCTCTGCTCTGAGTCAAGGTATTGGACTCATACCCTACAAAAGTTTTCACTTACAGCTGTCCTAATATTTTTTAAAAATTTGTGAAAACGATGTAAGATTTACTCCCTAATATTCTGGGTATATTTTAGCATCCCCAAGAAAAATGTAAATTTTTGGCTATAAACTTTTCTCTCTGTCATTATCCATATCCATTAAGCCTGCTGACAGTAGGTTCAGTATGGGTCAGCAGTGTGCCCTGGCAGCCAAGAAGGAAAACCACATTGCAGGGTGCATCAAACACAGTATAACCAGCTGGTCAACAGAGGTGATTGTCCCATTGTATTTAGCATTGGTGCAGCCTCACCCTGAGTACTGTGTGCAGTTCTGGGCCCCACAGTGCAAGAAGGATGCTCAAATATGTTCAGAGGAGGGCAACAAAGCTGATGAAAGGGCTGGAAGCAATGTCCTATGAGGAGTGGCTGTGGACTATGGGTTGTCTAGTTTGGACAAAAGGAGGCTGCAGGGTGGCCTCATTGCTCTCTACAGGTCCCTGAGGAGGCGAGTGGAGGGGGAGGTGCTCAACTCTTCTCCCTGGTATCCAGTGACAGGACACACGGGAATGGTTCAGAGCTGCACCAGAGGAAGTTTGGACTTGACATTAGGAACCATTTCTTTACTGTGTGGTCAAACGCTGGAACAGGCTTCCTAGAGAGGTGGTCAACACTCCAAGCCTGTTAGTGTTCAAAAGACATTTGGACAATGTCCTTAACAACATGCTTTAACTTTTGGTCAGCCCTGAAGTGGTCAGGCAGCTGGACTAGGTAATCCTTGTGAGTCCCTTCCAACTGAAATATTCTATTCTATTCATATAGTCATGGTGCTGTACTACACAAACTAAATCTTCTTGGTATAACTTGAGGGAATGACCTTCTCCACAGAATCCTTCCTGCCTGAGAGCTTCCTGAGGCATGGGTTGGTCCAAGTTCTACAGGTTCTTTGCAGACCCTTTGCAGGTCTGAAATGCCAAACTAGCCAAGTACAAGCATCAGGAACACGTATAGAGCAGAAACTTGCTCAGGCTGAACTCAAGAGCAGAACCAAGACCTCTGAAGGGAGTTCCTCTCTGCACTGCCTAGGGCCTGCCATGTCCTCTATCAACAAGCAGTTGTCCCACAGGGTACACTAACATTTCCTACCATTTTCCATGGATTCCAGATCATCAGCTGCAGGCAAGCAACCAACGCAGCAAAGGATGGCCTCCGAAAGGCACCCAAGGCAGCTAGTTCACCACTGCCAGATATTCCCATTCAAGGTAGGTTACCTGGCATAAATTTGAATAGGTGAGGCCACGACTCCACCATACAAGGATAGAAGACTTCACACTAGAAGACTTCCCCCCCCCCCCCCCCCCCCAATGTATTCTCCACCTGAAAGGTCATCACATTTTATTTAACAGACATTCATGAAGTACATGATAACATATGCTTTACTTTTGACTGGAAGTCTGACTCTGGGAGATGAAATACAGTAATGCTCTTTTGTTAAATTCTACTCTGATTTGAGCCATGCTTCATTGCGATGGAGAAACTTTGAATTCCTATGTTTATTTTCCATGTCAAAGCCAGGTGAAATTCATTCTTAGTTCCCTTTTTTTGACATTATTTCTCTACTTGACTCAGGTCCTAGCCAGATGAAATTGCATTTAATTTCTTAGGGTTTCCTAGTATTCTAAGGTGTCTTTTTGAAGAGAGACCACTTTCTAGTTTCCAAATTCTAGTGTGGCAATGGAGCACTGTCGTTTTCTGAACTGACTTCCCAGAGTCTCTCCTTGACAGAAAATTTCTGAGAGAAATAAAGGTGTTTTGTGTTTGACAGCAGTACAGGCACTTTTCCCCCCCCTTTCTAAAAAGCCTTAAATCCAAGAACATTCCTTTTGTCTCTTCACTTTATGCCCACAGGAACTAATGTCTTTTCGTTCCTAAACATAGTCCGGTTGCCTTCCATGTAAGTCCTGTCACCTGAAACTTTGCTGATCCTGGGACCAAATTGTAATTCTGTAAATTCTCAGAAAAGAAATCACCTTATCACAAGTTATACATCAGGGAGCTGACGCAACAGAGCACAGTATACTGAATATGGTCTGGTGAGTGCACAAGTGGCCCATAGACTGCTATCTTACCTATTTTCATTAGTGATCGGGAGCTGCAGGGTCAGAGTAAGATCAGAAAGGCATGTCTACAAAAAGATAGTCTACCTCTGTTGTGTTGTCTTCTTTGGGCACAGCTGAGCTGCTGACAGGACGTGGTTAAGTGTGACATAAGGCTTGAGAAATGACCCTCCATGATGTGCTTGTCCTTTTTATTGTGATCACAGTGGTGTTTACGATTGCCTAGGTACTAGAAAGAGGGAGTTTCCCTCTCCTTGTGTTACTCTCTTCTCCTTGTGTTAGCAGGCCTGTTTACCAGACCAAGTGCAAAGATGGAAAGGTTGTGGCAATTGGGGATAATGACAAAGGGTGAAGTAGCAGGCCATCCAGGGGAAATGCAATCTGTACAGCATGAATATTAGAAGAATCTTTCTGGGCCTGTAGCAAGATAACTCATCAGCAGTTGGTATCCCTGAGGGCTTCCCATCTGATGCACGTTCTAGAGATGGCCCAAGGCCCTGCCGCTTGATCCAGACAACACAATCCAGCCTGAGGCATCATGAGAGGGGCAGCACTTGAGGGCATCCTGAAAAAGCAGTGCAAACATATCCAGTCTGACCCACTGAAATGAACACTGGATTCCAAAAAACCTCTGAAACATTCTTATATAACACACACGAGTACACACATTCATCCAGGGCATACCTTACAAAAACTGTGATGATAAGATACGATTACCAAATTCAAATTAAACAATGTGGTGCGGTTCTGCCAAACCTCAGTATGCAAAATTCCCTTTAAAATGAAAGGTATAGACTCATTCGTGTCCAGTTTGACCCTTTACATAGCATACTTCTCCTCTAGTGGTTAAAATAGTATCTTTTGGGTGTTTTGAGGGAAACGGCACAACATGCCAACAGTCCTTTCTGTGTTTTCTTTCTTGCCTTTGTCCACATGTTACCACTTTAGTTGCAGTGGTGTTGTTACTATTAATACTAGGCAAAATAGATCTTCGTAAATTCTCCACAAAAGCCTGAGATCAATGCTAGGGAACACAACTACATAGTAAGAGTGGGAAAAGCATACAATCACACATGCTTGAAACAGAAGCTCCCAAGCAGGCACTTCCAAATCCAAAGGATCTGAAAAAATATACTTTTTTGAACTAACTTCTTAAATTTGCAGAATTCACACTTATTTGTAGACATCAGTCTCTAGAAATACACCTATGAGAGCAAGTATATTTTCAAATAGGTATTATTTTCAACAGAAGAATGCCACAAAGTCATTCTTAAACAGCAGACACACTTGTTATTCTAAAGCTGCTACATGCTGTATTGGTATCATTAAAACGTGAGTTAGACCTCCAAAATCATAGCAGACACTTAAAAATAACCAAGTATCTGCTCTTTTGGGGGTTTGGTACCTTTAGAAATAAAGAGAAGTCTTTCTCCAAAACTGTGCAAACTGATTTTCAAAAATGGAACCTGTTTCAAAGGGGTTTACCTGAACACAACACCAGGGATTGATACTTTAAGAAAAAAAAAAAAAATCGTAAGACTTGGGATGAAACAACAGGATCCAGTAACAAGGCTTATCACATACTGTTTTACTTATCTGATGTGACTTACATGTACTACGTAAATTTCTCAGTTTAACAACTACAAGCCTGAAAATTGTCATCCAGTAATTAGCAGCTGACAGACTACATTTATTGGCGTGCTTATTTTTTAAGTTCAAAGATAAGCAATGAGGCTAATGAGATTTTCTGTGAAACACCTTATTGTTGTTTTCCCTCAAATCACTTTTAATAGAATTAACAAATACACCTCAGAATCCTTGTAAATACTAAGTACCTACAAAGAAGGCCAGGAAAAAAATACTTTCTCAAACTATCTGTAGTTATCAAAGAAAGAAATTCCGTGAAAAAAATACTCATATCAAAGAAAGATAGGCAGAGCAAATACTATGAAACAATTTGTTATTGAGCTAGTCACTGAAGGACAATAACGACATGACTCTTGTGGGGAAAAAAAATTCCTTACACATTTTGAGTCCTATCCCAGGCAGCTGCTTGAGGGATCATCGAATATGCTAGCCAGCTCATCATGTTCTCTCCCTGCTATTCTCACAACTCCTTTAGCATGTCCTTTCATTAAACAGACATTAACTTTTGCCTTTGTTTGATCCATGATGTTAACCTCCAATTCTGAACTGTTCAGTTTTAAAGGCACAACTTTCTTGTGCACTTTCTCTCACGCTGACCCTCATTCTTGTAATAATTCCCCTTAAGCACCCTAATCTATCTCATAAACTTTCTTGAAAACTTAATTAAAATGTCTTCAGAAACATTTGGGCAACCATGTGTGAAGATCACAGACTGTCATACAGACCAATAATGGTCCAGCATTTCCTTATATTCACTCAATTGCCTTCCCATTAGTTAATTTTAGATCCCCAGATTTCTAGAAGTTGACTTACTGTTCTGTGTTTGCAGAGCACCTGGTCCTTGGTTTGGGTTCTTACTGGCAGCAACACAAATAAATATTCTGACATACAGATAAAGATTTCTAAAGGCTCAATAACCAAAAAGAAAAGAGCATTTATTATTTTAAAATCTATCTTACAATTTTGAAGGTCTGATGTTTTTAACAACACCCGATGAACCATTAATGCTGGTTTAAAGTCAGTGTAGGAAAAAAATGCTTGTACAAATCAAGTATTCTGATTTTCATACCTTCTGCAAGGGAAAGAGATCTAAACTCTGAAATACCACACCACTTTATGGAGTTGCAGTCTATGCATATCCACAAGATTAGAAGCTTTGCAGCAATGTGCAAAGACTGAATGTTTCAAAAGTAGTTTTGTTATTTATTTCTCTTTAGTAGAACATCTGTAACTGTGTGAATGGGTTGAAGACAACAGCGACATTTTATCTAGTATTAATTGCAGATAAGAAAGAAAGGAGCATCCAAAGTCAGAGGAGAAGGAGCAGTGATGTGCAAACAATCAGGAAAAACCTAGAGACAAAACAGTAGTAGCAGATCCCGCACAAACAAGCCTAATTCACAGCTGCCCCATTATCAAGTCATTCCACTGCTGACATTTATTCACAGATCCCAAGAATGGTGCTGGATGCTGAAATTAAATGTTGCTCATAAAGACCTAGAGGCCAAAGTAGACAGGTAGATGAGCCATGGTGGCTCATATGATAGTGGGACTAGAAAGTCTAATGATAATCTTGAGTATAACAATGAGGCAGTAGCGAACCAGGAAAAATTCTTGAGGTGTTAGAACTACAAAAATGATGGAAAGGCTGAGAAAATATCCTTTTGGTGGGAGATGCAGGACTCACACACACTAATAAAAGTGTTACCACAGAGTAATAAGCTGCCTTGTCAGCTGACCCACAGTCACCATCTGTGTACCAAATCTTGGTTTGTGGCCAATGCAAAGCAATACAAATTAGCTCTGCCCTCTTTAAAAGATGGGAGTTGATCAATTTGGTTTATCAAGAAACAAAACTGAGACATTACATCATTGCAGTGTACTAGAATGCTCATAGGGAGAAAAGTCCGAGTACTTAGCTCCTTAAGCTACCGAAAAAATAACAAGCAATAGCTGGAAGACACAGTAACCGTGACTAGCCATTGTCATAAAACACTAACAGAAGCAGTGGATTCTCCAAGCTGTCGAGTCTTGATACCGAGACTAGATATCTTCTAGAAGGTTCACCCAAGCACAAGTCTTTAGCTTCAGGAGAAGGATAGTTGAGTCAAATGCAGTCTATCAAGCAAAAAGGCCTAGCAGTTTCATTGGGACAGCAAATTTTTGAATCTGTGAAGTTAAAGATCAGAAGATATTACCACAACCATCTAACCTAACCTGCTGTGTAAATAATGGTCTACAGAATTTAAAGATTCATTGCACGATGATACTGTCTTAGTTGTATATACTCTAATATAAAACTGAAGATGCAACCACTAGAGACTATATTGATGTGCTACAGATTCAAGACCTGATAGAACAGCTCTTGCATAAAGTTAAAATCTACTATTATTTGTCTTTCAGATCCCAAGTTTTTCATTCCCTTCAGAATTTCTAAATAAATATGCTGCATTGGAAGATGTGATATTTTTAAAAAGTCTATTAAGTTTGGATAATAGTGTGAGAAGTATTGCTCTAAACGTATCACCATCAGCTGAAACAAAAATGAAGATGTAAGATCACACATATTTTTAGCAAGAATGAATTATTCATACTCAGTCTGGCCACAGATAATACTCATTTATTATGTGACATACAAACACAGACAAGAAGTTTAATGCATTAGCACCAGAACCATTTATACATGTACATGCCCCATTAACAGAAACATGCACAAGTCTTAGCAAGGAGGGTGGTTTATAATACCAAGTTATTTTGCTTTTAACTTCTGTCTCCATATAACGGTATGAGAGAAAACAAAGAATTATTAGAATGGAAAAACTAGTAAGAATTTAAAAAAGGAAAGAATATGCAGATAGTCCTCGTTCATTCATCTGCTTTGCTACAACCAATAAAATAAATAAAGCTGACAAGCTTCATCACATATGTGAGAGAACTTCTCTTAACACTAGCAAGGATCGCAAAGGGCAGTAATGTCTAGGTAGGCCTGCAGTTATTTATTTTGACATTTTACAAACTGCAGCAAAAGAGTACCTGCTTACTCATCTGAATTCCCCGGAGAGTTTTAAATCACAGTAACAGAGGATCACTTACAGAAAGCTAATAACTGTATCACCAGCGGGGAGTGAAAGAGCCACGGGAGAGTTTCTGGGCCAAAACAGACTTCCAAAGCTTTCTGCACTAACAGGCTGGAAGTCCTAAGGGCTTTGAGGCCAAGAGAAACCACTACGATGGATCACACCACTGTATTCCCAACAGAAGCAAGCACCATGCCTGCTCGGTGACACCTTGCCAGTCTCCCTTCTGCCGCATCAGTCACAAACGCCACTGCTGGGGCCGAGTTTTGCCCTTTCTGCCTCGATTAATCCTTGTCGCTTTAGAGTACAAAGCGTCTCCTCCTCTAATAACACTTCCTCTTCGAGTACAGCAACAGCTTTCTAAGAATTTAGATATAAATGTTACTTAGCCTAGAAGTATTTTCGCATGGACCTCTTGGGAACGACAGCATTTCTCAACTTTAGCTCCCTTGAAACAAGGCAGCAAACTCGTAAAACAGATTTAACTGTAAAAATAAAGATTATGAACTGTGGGGGGAAGAGACTGTCCCCGCCACCGCCGGGCGGCCACGGAGGGGACAATGCGGACACCTGTCCTGCGGACTTCCACCCGTCCCTCCCGCGTCAGGCAGGCACCGCGCCTCACCTTCCCCTGCCCTTGGGTTTTTATTGTTGTTGTTAAACACGACCTTAATTACACGGCTGGATTGGTCCTGCCTGTCCCTGGGATCACCCTGCCGGTGCCTGCCGTTAGAGTCGCGCAGCTCCCCGCCAGTCCGCCCGCTCCGCTGTCCCCGGCGGGGCTGGGGAAGGAGGGCGGGGGCCGCCATCTTCTCCGGGCGGGCGCCGGGGGGCGAGTGCGCGGCGGCAGGTCTCCCGCGGGCGTGCCGAGGCTGAGGGGGGGGTCAGGCGGCCGCGCCTCGGCCCGCCTCCGCCCTGCGTGTGTGCGAAGGAGAAAGCGAGAGAGAGAGGGCGGGGTGTGGAGGCTGCTCTCGCCGCCGCCACCGCCTCCCCCCCGCTCGCCGCTGGGCGTGTGCCCGGCCCCCGGTGCTGCGTGACCGCGCGGGGAGGCGGAGGAGTGTGGGTGCGGGGAATTTCCTTGTGTGGCGACGGAGGAACAACACCGCTCCAGACGGCGGGGCTGCGAGGAGGGCGCTGCTGCCGCCCGTTGCCGAGCGATGTGAGGGGGGAGCCCCCCTGGGCCCTCCCCTCCCCCCGGAGCCGCCTGCCTTCCCCCCCACCCCTCCCCTCACTCATCCCCGCCCCGCCATGCCGGACCAGATCTCCGTGTCGGAATTCGTGTCCGAGACCAATGAGGATTACAAGTCACCTACCGCCTCCAACTTCACCACCCGGATGGCCCAGTGCAGGAACACGGTGGCGGCCATCGAGGAGGTGAGCCCCGGGAGGGGAGGCGCGGCGGGGCGGGGAGCGGGCTGCGCGGCTCCCCCTCCGGCCTGGCTGCCCGCCGCGGCGGCAGCAGAGAACAAGGCGCTACCGGCGCTGGCTCCTGCCGCTCCCTCTCCGCGCCCGGCCCCAAGGAGCGCCCTCGGCCGCCGCTGAGAGGAAATGGGGCTCGCCCAGGTGCAGAGGGGAAAGAAAAGGAGAGGGGGGAAGGGCTGAGGCGCTGCTGCCCCCGGCCCGCGGGGCTCCCCCGCTCCGAGCTCGCCCCTCGGCGGGGCAGGGGCGCCGGCCGGCCCCCACCCCCGCTTCTCTCAGCCTGGGGGCAGGGGAAGCCCGAGCCTTCGGTCCTCTCGCTCCTCCTGGCGCCCGGGGAGCCCTGTGCCGGTCGGTTCCGCCCGCCCTTCCCTCCCTCTTTCCGTCCTACCTGGGGGGGGAACTCGAACTCTCCGGCCTCCTTCCTCTGCGCCTGCACGGCGACACCTGAACCGCCTCGGCCCCGCCGCGCCCGCTTCCCGCCCCGCCGGCTGCCGGCGGGGCTTGGGCCCTGGCAGCCCCGGCCGTACGGGCGGCTGGAGTGTCCTTTCTTCCCCCTCGTGTGTGTGTGTCTGCCTGCCTCCTGGCACAGGTGGGATTTAATCTTATTTCCTGTCACCGCACATAAAATATAAACATCCTCCCTCTCTCGGGCATATGCTTTAAGGTAGCCTTCCCTCAGGAACCGCTTCTCAGGGTCGTGGGGCGATGCCCGCCCTTCCCGGGGGGGGGGCGAGAACACGGTTCAGCCTCCCCGCGGTGCGCGGGAGCCTGAGCCTCCTCGTTTCTGCCGCCTCTGGGGCAGCCGGGGCTGCGGATACTTCGTGTGAGCCTCTTTTGTCTCACGAAGAGACCTGTTTGTTTTTCTTTCTTTAAAGATACTCGAAACGTGCCGCGGAACCTGATGGTAAGAGCCCTCCCTACCACGGAGGGTGGCTGCCAGCACTGGAGAGGGAGAGACTCTTTCCCTCCTGTTTCAAATCAGAGGGAAATGTGGAACAGGTCTGAACACAGCGAGGGCACATTCCACATCCCAGTCATATATGCACAATGAAATGAGAAGCGTCTGTGTATCTTCATTCCTCTAGCAGCTTCTCTGAAGTAACTTGTGTGTGTGGAATCTTACTTGTGATGCAGATTAATTTGCTCCATCTACCTGTTACATCAGTCCTTACAGTGTGTGTTTAGTTGATTTGTTTTGCAGTATGTGTGTATTTTAAAAACAGCCTCTTCAGCAAAAAGAATCTTGTCAGTAGTTGATGCCCCTTCTTACAAAAGAACTGCCACTAGCAATGGATTATTAACATGTCTTAAATGAACAAAACCCAGGTTAGGTGCTTAAACAGCCTTTTCAAGATTTTCCTGTTTTGCCAGTTCTCAAAACCACTAAAGTAAGGAGTTGAATTCAAAATAATCTGCACAGAGGGAATTACTGTTTTGTTCCTGAGGTAATTTTCTTCCCTGCAAGCTTGCACTTAAATGCCTGGATTTAATTACACCTTATTAACCTGATAGTCTTAAGATCAACAATCTGTATCAGAGAACTTTTTCTTAAAGAATATTTATAAATAGTGGATTATTTTACTTATAAGGTAGAGCTGCTTATTTGATTAAATTCAAGCAAGTGTGTTTGGGTCAAAAGCAGTTTTGCTAGATTTAGGGATGTTCATTACAAGTGTCACAAAAATTAGTCTTTCTCTAAGCCCTAATTTCTAGAGTTGCGTGGTTGCAAAAATTTTATATAATTTCTCAGAAAAAAGATGCAGAAATTTTTGGTTTCATTTTCATGTCTGATGATACAAAATTTATATATGATGGCATGAAATTTGTAATGCATCTTAGGGTCTTTCAAAAATTGAACTCATTAAGTTGCATCTTCAAGACCTTTTTTTTTGACATTGGGAGAATGATACACATTTAGAAATTTGAATACTGTGAATTCCTGTTTTATTTAATCTGCTTGGCATTTGTTTTTATGTCATATCTGTGGTACACTGCTGTTTGATATTTAAAGAAACTCAATCAGTATGTAAAATCTTTGTATCTGCATATTTTGGATATTAGACACTGTCTGCTAGCTTAGGTACAAAAACTTATCTTTTATGATAATGATAGTAAAGAATGTGCCTAATGTCTTTGATCTTAAGTAAAGTTTGCAAGGCAGGAGATGGGAGATTTCACTGGCTATAGCTGTTCTTAATAGTATTGATCTATCTAACACTTTTGGCAAAATATCAGCAGTTGCTGCCTGTGCTGCTGTCCTAAAGTATATGTTGAAACGACTACTGAATTTTTTCTTTGTGATTTATCAAGAGCAGCAAACAAATTTTCATGGTTTCAAAACTGTGAAATCATTTTTCAGACTTGGACTTCTCTGGTTTGGAAATACTTGGGTCCTTCAGTACGATGTACCTGGTTTTTCAGGTTACATGTGATCCTTTGATAAAAAGCTGTGTATAAATTGTGTAATAGAGAAGTCAGTGCTCAGCACCTTTTTTCTAAAAGGCTAGGCAAGAATTAGTTCATCAGCTCGTTGTGAATGAAGACTTGATAAAGAATGCATCTAAAAATGTATAGGTAATACAAAGAACCTGTGCATTTCCAGTGTCACAAGTACTGTGAAGCATCAATTTCCAGTTCACGCTGCTCTATTGCAGTAGACAGTAAGGTTCTGAAAACTGGGAAGTCTGGCTGTGTATGATTTCTGGAATGTGTTACTCAAAACAGTTAATAGGTAAGGTGAAACCATGCTGACTGCTGGCTTTGTGTATGCATGACTTCAGCAAGTGACTCTAAGGGCTAGTTTATCAACTGAAGACTGTTAAGGTTTCATTTTTGAGGATATTGTATACATGTATTAAATCAACAAATTAACTGGTTAACACTGATACGTTGAGCATTTGTCTTAAATGCTTTTCCCAGCTAATCTGGTTCTGGAATGGATTGTGCAACTACTTGCATGAAGCCAGCTTGAGTCTCTCAAGCTTCGTGCTCTCTTGGAAGCAGAGGCACGGGGGAGGCAGTGCAGAAGCACAGGAGGTGGGGGCTAGTGTGATTTGTTAGTCTGAGCTCAGCTCTGTGGAAGCACAGATAGCTGTTCCCAGATCCCACTGGGAAATCTTTTGCAGTTACCGTTAACATTGTTGGCTGCCAGTTTTGTAATTCTTAGTTAATTAGCAGGTATCTAACAGTGTCTTAGAAGTTTAGTTAGTGAGGCCTTGCTTTCAGTGGCGGAGTGGAAAAGGCTTGTTAGGTGAGGAAATCAATAGGATGTTGGACAATTGTAAGTGTATAATTTACCAATGTGTCTCTGTGGGCAGTGGTATTGCCTTAAATCAGTGTTTTCAGAACTTGGATTAACTGACCTCTGTCAGTTGCAGAGTATGATTTATTTTTTGTATCAGTTGAAAAGACTGATTTTTACTGGTTTATGTGGTTGTGTACACAATTACAGACCCCAGATCTTGACTTTTGAGATCACCAGAAGCACCTGCATTGCAGTTTGGGAGTTGGTGCCTATTCAAACAGTTGGAGAAAGAGAATCTGATCCTTTGCTCTTGGTAGTGGAGAAGGGATTAGGAAAGGCATGCTTGTGGAGCACAACATGATTTCAAAGGAAAAGGAATCATATAATTTCTGCATTGTTCTCAGATTAGGATGTTGCTTAGCAAAATGTTGGGAATGTTTAGCTTCTGCTTAAGCAAAATTACAAGTGAGCAGTATATGTCACAGGCCCTTACAGGTTACTGTTTAATCTTTGCACGTATGATAGTGACTAAGATAAACAAGTTTTAATTGATGGAGTACAAAGCATGGTCACATGACTGGGGGAGGGGTTGCTTGAAATCAGTAATCTAGTCTGACATGCAGTCTTTTTAGTTGACTGTTTTCTATTAAAGGTCCCAGGATCTAAAATGTCTGGTGACCGTTCTTAAGCTATGAATGCTTAAAAATTTGGTTTCAGTACTGATAATATTTAGAACATACAATTCTCTCTCTTTATGTGCTATAAGTTAAATAAAATAGTCCCTAAAGTGTAATGGAGTTTGCAAAGTGGACCTAATAGATGTGATCATTATAGATTTTTAGAAATTTCTTCATAGAATGGTTTAATGAGTAGAATCCAAGTATGCCACTTCTTTTTGAAGCATGGGTTACGTTTTTACAATAAAGACTGGAACTGAGGCCTATAAAAATCCTACCTGTTTATTTCTGTTCTAACTGTTGATCATGGTCCAGTGCTTGTGGACCAAGAAAGAAGGGGGGGTGGGGGTGGCGGCGGGGCGCACTGTCAGTTGTGTAGCCTATTGTATAAACGGAGAGTAGCAGACAGTTCATGTGCTTATGCCATTTCCATCTAAGTCAGGACTTGAGGTGCAGAGTTTATCCTGCCTGCTTAAATTTCACTGCATGTTCAGGTTTCCCTATAAAGAGGGAAGAACGGAAACAAGGCGGCAAGTTTAATAAGTTACTGAAACAGTGTCCCCAGCATAATAGCACTTGCTACTGGGTTGAATGTGTTCTAAGTAGTAGACAGGATGAATGCATGGTGGAAAGATGTAGAACATACAACCAAAAGAAACAGTATAGTGATACCAAAGATGGTCTTAGTTCTCTGGATAGAAATAGATTTTAATTGTTTGGGGTCTGTTTAAAAGCCAGTCTCCAGAAATTTCTGTAAAATCCCCGAAATTAATGTGAAAGCCATAACTTGTAATTTCAGGTCTCTACTTGCCTTTGTTCTATAGATCCTGTTTCATGATTATTGCACCTCAATGAATACGTTATTTTACAATTTATTTTTTTTTTTTGTGATTTCCACTCCTAGGAATGCAGTATGTCATTTCAGTATCAAATCCTTTTCTTCCTCACTGTCACTTAAAAAAACTTGCATTATATCAGAAATGGTAACAATTTCTTGCCACCTAAGGCAATCCCATGGTTTTCAGCTGGCTTGGAGAGGCATGAGGGATCGATGTTTATTGAATTTCATTCCCTCTATCTTAAAATTCTGTAATTCTCTCTGCTCCATTTTGGTTCTGCAAAGCTAACTAGGGCAAGCAGTAATAACAGCTTGATAGGGTGGGCGAATGTGAGACTGGATACATGCATACAGATGTGTGTGTTTAAAATTTGTTTTTTCCCCATCATATATTTTTTGCTTGTTAGGTCTTTGGGCCTGGAGTTCTGTCTTCCTATACTACATGATTTTGACTTGCTTTTGAAAGCTATGTGAAGAAGCTGTTTTTGTAGAAGCAGCAGGAAATGTCACATATTGTGGTGTGTTTTGGGAAATTTACTATTATTTATGTTTTTCTTTTTAATAAAATGTATCTTTGTGCTCACTATAACATGCTCTTTGGTAGAACATATTTGCAGACTTTTCTTACCTCATGGTTAAATACAGTTCCATAAATGCATGTTTAAAACATTTTTGATGTTCCACTTCTGCTTCCTCTTTGGAATCTTGATTGTCTGTCATCAGCATCCAAAGAGGTTAGATTTCTGGAAAAGTCATTATGACACAAATGGCATGATGATTTCAAAAGGAGTGTGGGAACTTTTTTTTTGGGGGAGAGGAATATAGAGGATGGAAGTTGCAGAAATACAGGAGCTAAGCTGTAGGTCTTCAGCTGAACCTTTGTGTATATTTTAAAATACAGAACTTAAACCTTTAAAGTACGGACAATTTGCAGTCGGTTAAAACAGTTTCAAGCCATGTAAGTAGATTGCTGTGCACCTTACGTTGGTGCATCTGATGATCCATCTGCTTCCTATTACCAAATGCCCCCATTCCCCATAGAAGTATCAATGGAAAATAGGTACATTTCTGAGGTATTTTGCTAACTGTGGCTTTTGTCCTTTGATTTTTCTTCAGCATTGCTGCATTCCTCAGAACCATCTTGTCTGAATTTAGTGTGTTTCACGCTGGTAAAAAAAGAGAGCAGACGTGCAAGTGGCTAATTTTGCTTGAGATTTAACCCACCTTCACTTCCTTTTTTCATCCTCATGTTGTTCTCTGTGTACCATAATTTACAGCAATTTTAGCTAGGTAAAGGTGAAGCCTTCATTCTGAATGACATTGCAAAGTCACAGAACAAAAGCCTCTAATCCCTGCTCCAAAGCGTTTACAATCCACATGTCAGGTGGACATGGTTGACGAATACAGGTGGAAGAATCCAAGAAAACTTGGTGCGCCTGACTACTGTACTGTTTGTAGCTGAACCACTGTGAGGTGGTTTCTTGTTATTCATATGCATTTGAGTAGTGGTTCTTAAATGTCTTGGTTCAACTCTTAAATCTTTTAATTTTTTATAATTTGCACCTGCCATCTTTGTGTGTATGTATATATATGTTACACGCAACCATTCTCTATCTAAACTCCTGCACCCCAGCTTCTGAGCCTCACTCTTAACAACCCATGCGATCTGCCTGCTCATTTCCTCAGAAACAACCTTTGTGCCTGAAGCTCCAGAAAAGTTGGGCCTAACCCTATTTAGGTTAGCTCTTCCCTCTATTATCTTGGGTATCAAGTTTCTCTATACTTTCTTGATGTTTGCAGTCTCCTTATCTCTCTTGATTTCTGGAAACTGCTTTGCTACAGAGGTTGTTGGCACTTTGCCGTAGCTCCATGGAGTTCCCTAGCCTTGTCCCCCTCCCTGTCCATGGTGCTAGGGCTCAGGTGGGCTTCACGCCAAACTGGGTTCTCTCTCCTGGATGGGCTAGCAGCAAGTCTTCACCTGCGCTCAGTCCTCACTGGCTCTAAATAAATGTTACATTCTTCATGAAGTTGGTAGAGAGGGAAGAAGAGACATTCTCTGGATTAAATATTTCTGCAGCTTCTCCAGCTGTAGGGGTATCTTCCATCCTTGCACCCCTGCCCATTCTGTGTTTATTGATCTGTACAGGTCAGAAGAATTTGTGGATGCTGTAAAACCTAAGTGTTGGTAGGATAAGTACCAACTAAGTGTTGGTAGGAAAACATGAAGGTGTGATTCTGAAAGAACAAATGGGTATTTGTGGATGGAGTTAGTCTGATTGGAGAGAAGGGGAGTCCTAAGTGAACAAGAGATGATTGATGTTTCCTATTAAGGATTAGAATCAAAACCCACTGTTTTAAATTTGATGCAAAGGAGAGTGCTGTTACAAGTATTGCACAGAAGACAAACTGTAAAGGTTTAATATTGTGAGCGGATGTGACTGAGGAAGACTGTATTTATCAAGGGTGGAATGTTGAAATAATCAAAATTAAATGATGAGATCATGGATAAAAAGCTTAGAGTGAAAGGCTATATTTTAGAGATACTATGGAGAAGGGATCTGCATAGTTTAAGAGAACCTGTTGGTTGTAGTCTGGTAAAGCAGGCTGTCTGCTAACATCACAAGCATGGAGGAATAGTGCAAGAGGAATTGACAAGAGCTGTATTTTGGCCACCTTACTGTCAGGCATCTGTGACAACAAGCCCAGATGCTAACTTTTACAGAAGGAAGCAGACAGAGACAGGAGAACATAATGTGAGAATTGCCGATTTAAATGCAGGAATCAAATGGATGTTGTGGATGAGACTGCAAACAAGGGAAGTGTTTGTTGAGTCGTTGCGACTCTGTTCATTGTGTACAAAAAGCAAAACAAAGAAATTAAAAGCAAAACCAAGGCAAAACAAGCAAAAGAAATCAAAAAGAAATATTAAGGGAAAGAATCACCAAACCGAGAGCTGGTGAGGTCAACAGAACTGAGGGCTTTATGTACTAAAGCATGAAGAACGTTCATGAAGTATCCCAAGAAAAGGGAAAGTTATGGGGAAAACTGTGGACTTGAAAGACCCCAAGAAGAATGTCACAAATTAGCTAAGCCTATCAGAAATGGGAAAAAATCGCCAGGTAGTCAGAGGAAAGTTTTGCACTTAAAAGTATGTATAAAGATAAAAGACAAATTTGCAAAAGTGAAGTTTCTTCAGGAATGACAGCAGGCAGTAAGGAAAAAAAAATGCTCTTTAAGCACACAGAGTTGTGAGGAGAAAAGGAAAGGATAATAGGCAGTTAGAATGTAGTAGTATTAAAGATAATGTAGGTATTGCCAAATCTAAGTAAGTGCTCTGCTGCAGTTTTTGAGCTCAAAGTGTGGGAGAAGGTAGAATGGATAGTGGGAACAGAGATGCAAACAAGCAAAGCATTAAACAAAACTGTGAGCTTAAAGCACTCTGTTGCAGCTGGTTATTTACCAGGATTCTGAAAGGACTAGGATGATAACTGGCAAATACTCCTAACAAATCCTCAGAAGACCGGGAAGATACCCGATTTAAGCACCGATGGTTAAAAAAGCAGGGATGGAAAGAAGAGCAGAAGTATTTACAGCTACTAAAAATGATTGCAGTGGATGCAAAAATGCAGACCATGACTGTTACATTGAGGAGAAGAGATGTTCTTACTCAAAGATTGCAAGTATCCATGGGTGAGTGGCACGCTAGCAAAGTAACCAGTTCCCTTTCCTGCTTTCAGAAGTGCCTGAAAAATACTGTAAACAAGTATTTACAGCAACTGCCATGCTATGCAAGAAGACATTACTATCACATTTACTTTCATTTTTTAAGCTGAAGCATAGTCAGATGTGCAAGAACTTCACATCAGGATAAATTGTGTGGCTCCTTGTTTACTCTTGCATTGGTGCTGGCAGTTTCTTATAGAAAAACAAGAGTTACTGAGAATCATACTTGTAAAGCTGTAGAGGATGGTTACACCCAGGTTCCATATAAAGTTAAAATCTCTGGTTTGGTCCATTTTAACTGAGACAGGTTGGGTTTGGGTTTTTTTTGTTGTTTTCTTTAGCTTAAACGCAGCTGGAAAATGTAGATCAAGTTGTGGGACAAACAGAAGTTTAATGTTCATAACTACTGATTTTATTGCAATCTGATGGTAGGATTGTTTATCTTTTATTTCCTATCCTTTTCCCCATGCAGTCTCACATTTGTTAGCATCAAGCTCTTCTGTATGCACAATGCTTACTGTAGTTGCATGTAGTTATGTAGGTACTCACAGTGGGGACAGAGATAGGAGCTCGAAGAGTTTTGGTATTAGATACAAGATTTTCTGTGGTTAAGATCACCATCGGCTTCTTTTATTTGGACTAAACCCAGACTTCTTTCATGAAGTTTACATCAATGTAGGGATTAAGGGGGGGGAGTAAATTCAGCTAGGAAACAACAAAAAATGGGAACACAAGAAAAAGTGAGATTCAGAAA
Organism: Falco naumanni; assembly: GCF_017639655.2. Lineage (NCBI taxonomy): Eukaryota > Metazoa > Chordata > Aves > Falconiformes > Falconidae > Falco > Falco naumanni. Next base: position 27,952,107 of record NC_054059.1, read on the forward strand.
GTAATAGCTGCAATGTCTAAGAGGTCTGAGAGAGTCATCCAGAGGCAGAAGTACTGTGATGATGTATGAAGAGTGGAGGGTCAGGAATTGGCAGAAACATTAAGGAGGGGATAAGGAAATGCATCAAAAGTCTAAGGAAGTTCAGAGGCATCAGAATTGACAGGAACTGGAAAGGAATGGGGAGTGTGGCAGTGTTTATGCAGGAAACAGGATGAAAATACCAGGCAGAGAATATGGAGGGAGGGCTAATGTGAAAAGGATCAGTATAGGAAGGAGGCAGGCAGGGATGGTCATGGAGGAAAGTGGATAATGGTATCATAGCTACAACCTACCCTGTAGTTTAGGGGAGTGGAAGAAGAGTTCTGCATGTTATATATCTAGAAAATGGGATGTAGTACTAAGTATTATGCAGACTTTATTAGCTGTTGTATATATCTCAATTTTATTTGGAAAAAGAAAATAATTTACCATATGGGGGAGAATTTATTGATGGAGGAACTGAGATACAGCACTGTAACTGAATAGCTTTTTTGGAAGAACTGAGATACAGCACTGTAACTGAATAGCTTTTTTCTTACAAGCAATGCCGCTTTGCAGGAAATAAGCTGCCGTAGTGCAATTTGGTGCTTTTCCTCTAGAGCAGTAGGCTTTGTTTTCAAGTATGTAGATGTTGGACAGAATTTGAAAAATTTGCTACTTTGTATATGTGTATGCTGTTTCACAACAATATTTACTGTGCAAGTGACATACCATGCAGTGAAGTGTATTTCTTTGGAGTATGTTCTTTGAAGAGGTGGCTGTAAAACTTACTGTGATAGAACCTATAGTTTAAATTCTAGCATCTGACTTACTAAACCAAGAAGAAAGAGAAAATTGAGAGGGAAGGCTGAAACTGCTCCTCATTGTCTTGGAGCAGTATGGTGTATAGAACCATCTGCTGTTTGTGGACGCCTCAGCTATCCCTGATTAAAGATGAGATTATCAATGTAGTTCCAGTACTGAAATCTATAATTCTTTCTAAGCATTATGCTAAGTATGCATGTAGATACATCAAAACGGTTGAAGTGATTAGAGCTGAACAAATTACTTCCACATTCCTAAAAGCTTTGTTCTACATTTAGAAGGCATATAGAAAGGGGAAAAGGTAGTGAAGCGATGCAAACATTAATATGGACTATTTTCTCATGTTAAATGGTTTCTAGTCTTTCTTTAGTGAAAGATTTTTTTTCCTAGGATACGCAATTTCAAGGAAACTTTGACTGTATTCTGAGTAAGTCAACTTAGAAACAAATGCATTTACTAATCATTTTAATCCACTTCAATCAAACAGGATTACTGTTTGGCTATAGCAATAGGAGTGGAAATTTCCTTAGCTCATGCAAATACAGAGCCCCTGCTCTGTTGTCACATGCAAAACATGCAGTATAGTCTTGCAAAGCACATGTTTTTAATCATTTGTTTGTTTTCCAGAACTGTAGGTGTATGTTTTGCAACAACAGAAAAATACCAGTAGAGTCCTCCTACACTTAGAGCTCCATGTAGACTAGATGCTAGCTGTGCTGAAGACAGTAGCATTGAAGAAGCAATGAAGGAGTAGATCTTTTGTAAGCTGCTTTCTGTTTGATGTTATTCATTCTTTTGCTCAGCTCATTCTCTTCTGTTGCTTAACTGCTCTGGTTGTGGATGACAAGCTTTTCATGTAAGTATATTCAGTCAGTCTTCTCTGTGTGATGGATGGAGTGGTAGTGTTTGCCACTGCCTTCCCTGTTCCCCAAGCCATATAGATGCGGTGATGGTGCAAGGACACATTGGTTACATGTAGATTCAGGTGTTTGTCTCTTCAGAATCTAAAGGATAAAACCAGGCAAAACTTTGTTACTTTTCCATAAACTTAATCTCTGCTCTATCTAGATGTTTCCTGTTCTTCTAAGAACACAACAAAAGTGCTGATAGGCCTGGATGTGCTTCTCTGTTCTAAACTGCTTCAGTTTTAAATGCAGAAGTTGTTCAGTGTTTCGACTTAAGGAGCAGCTGTATATGATTATACCAATGAGCACTGGGAAAGTAAAGAGAAGTACGGTTTGCTCCGTTTTATAGGTACCATCTATGTATGTGAACTCCTTAATTATTTTGGCAAGGGTCACCCTGGGGGGAAAGCTGCTTTTTTTTTTTTTTTTTTTTTTTTTTTTACATCAAATATGTTGTAAATGGGTGGTGTATATCTCTGGTTTGGTACGCTAATAATTTTGTGACTTAAGATGCACTTAAACTTCTAGGAAACTGACCTTAGTGACAGGAGTGCCTGAATTGTTATTTTTTTGAAATTCCAGCAGAATTTAAGATCGTTGTTTTCAAGATTGTAATAGTGTCTTGAGATTTGTCTGGTTGGGCACCTAATATGAATTACAACATATGACAGTTTGGATGCATTCTTTCATTTAAAAATCAAATTCCCAAATGGAAATTCATAGAATATTATGTTTATGCGTTTGTACAACAAGAACTCAAGCTGTGTACCGATAGCTACAGCATGACAAAGCTTCAACAAAATGAAGTTAATGCAATTTCTTTTTTCCATTTAACCAAAAGAGGAAGATACTGCTGTTATTGAATGTTTGATTGCTGTAAGCTGGCTAATTTTATATTTGCATTAGCTGCTGTTAATTATACTATCATGCATTTACTTTTTAATGAGGAAGAAATTTATTGATACTGAGAGACCATGCAGAGATATTCAAAGGTGGTATACTCAATTATAGAGAGGGTGGAATAAAAATCACAGGCTGAAGTCTGGAAGCAGCTAAAGAATAGAAATAATTTTACAATGTTACAAGAGAAAATAGGTTTATCTTTTGACAGTGGGCTTTCATTTGAGAACTGGTGAATGAAACCAAAAGGTTAACTATATAAATGTATTAAATTGTGAAAGGAAGCAGCTCTCCACTGAAGAAAACTAAGCTGTAGTAAATAATATGCCACCAGTGCTATAGGAAGATGCCTTTTGTAAATCTCTATCCTAGTAATAGAGAGGTGATGTCTAATATGTTGCTTTGCCTCTGCTTATCCTAATTTTGACAGCTGGTTCAGTGTTCCCCTAGAAATAATTAGTACATTTGAGGTGATTTGTCTTCATCTCTTCTAGAGTCCCCTCTAGTTACCTAACATTCTTTATTGTGGGAGTATGGTGTCCTAAAAGTTGCTTGTGTATCATGAACTAGATAAAGTTTGTGTGCCTTTTTATTCCCTTTCAGAATGGCCACCTCGCCAAAGATCTTTGTAATATACAGGTTTTATTGTTTCTGTTAAGAAGCTCTCAGAGGCCTGTTAAGACTGATATTTGGTTGTGCAACATTGCTGTAGGCGCTTCTTGGTTAATTTCTGGTCCCTAGAATTATTGGATAAATGCTGAAAAAGTCAAAGGAGTGCTGGATAGGGAGATATAGGTCTGTTTATGACAGGCGTCCTCAAACTTTTTAACCACGGGGCCGGCGCGCAGATGCAGTGGCAGGCAGTCATCTGCGGCTGCTTGGTTCCCCCCAACCCCCGGCAGGGGGGTTCTGTAAATACCGGGGGCCAGATTGAGGGCCCTGGGGGGCCGTATCCAGCCCGCGGGCTGTAGTTTGAGGACCCCTGGTTTATGACATCCAGTTGATCTATGCACACACCACAGAGGTTTTGATTTTTAGGGTAGACTAAGTGCATCGTATATAGGGAAAACTTACTGTTTAGTTTTTCATCATTTTATAGAGATTGCAGCTGGAATGTATGCCTGGTTCAAATAGAAGGTTTGAAGACTACTAAAACTGAATTAGGCCATTGATAGACCAACTTTTGAGTTGTGGTGTTTCATTTGTTGATTACTCCTGTAAATAACTAAAAACTCTCTATTCAAAAAGCTTGTCAAATGGAGAATAAAAGGGCATTATGTTCTGCAAAGATTAATTCTTGTTTGCTCTGATGGTGTATAAAAGGATTTAATACCAGGGGAAAGAGTACTGAATTGAGGAATCTGCAAAAGGAAAATCCTTCAGCCTAGCTCATCGTAAATACTGTTGAGTGATACAGGGTGAGGATCAGCCTCTTCCAGCAGCTGGGCTCCAAACCATGAAGGGCTTTGAAGGATGCTGACAGCAGACAGAAATGCAAAAACAAAACTAGAGAAAAGTCTCTGGCAGGCTGAGGACCAGAGAATTTTGACATGGGTAAAGGGATAGTGAAGTTTATTGGGTGTTCGAGGCAGTCGTCATTGGAATTTTAACTCTTCATTGATATCACTTTGTTTTACAGAATGATGTATCTTCGGGTGTTGAAGCATATAATACTAAATACATGATACCGATATAAGGAATTGGCTAGTGCAACTGGAAGATTAAACAATAAATAAGGGAGTTTTATTCACACAACCTTTTGTTTAAAAATGAACCACTGTAAAGAGTAAGTGCATCAAGTCTATTCTGTTGCTTACGAGATCTGTATTTAAAGTACAGTCATCTTGTCTTTGAAAGCAGATGGCTGTAATATTGGTGGTGAAGTTATGAAAAGAGAAGGAAAACATATTTTGCAGTATAAAAATTGTTTAATGCAGGAGGTGGATGTGTTCTAGAGAAATAGTTGGCATAAGTGGCCTCTATTCTTTTCTCTTAGGCAAGAGGTTTTATTATACAAAAATGCTTGTTGTCTTTCTGCCTACCCCCCCACCTTAAGTAGCTGTTTTATTTCCAACTTATTAGCGTACCAAACCAGAGACATACCACCCATTTACAACATATTTTATGTTAAAAAAAAAAAAAAAAAGGCGAGAGGAAATTGAATGATTAATACACAGATACAGCACTTTTTTTGTTCAGTGTGCAAGGGTATCATGTAGTGACTTGTCTTAATGATGCAACATTTTGTAGGCTCTGAACCTCTGATTTGGAATTTCTCTTTACTGATAGAAGTGCTTTGTTAGAGTATTCTGATTTTTAGGCATCGCTTCTTTGGTTTTATAAAAAATAAAGTAATTGTACAAAGTCATCATGCTCAAGTGTGTTTTTCTATACAACATTGAGCAGCATCAAATTTTCCAGCTTCTGCCTTTGCAACAGAATTACCTTTTATTTACAAATATTAATTTCCCAAAGCAGTGGTATTACCTTTCCACCGTGCATACCCATAGCTTTATGCACAATAGTTTAGAGCCAAAATGTTTACTACTTTTTTCTGCCACATAGACCAGTGCTTGTTCAAACAGATTGCCTTGGCATTGGGCCCATAAGAACCACAAACCCAGATGCTGGAGAAATAATGCTTTTGTGGAAAGGGACTTTGCAGAGACAGTTTTGCTATAAACCTGTCCTTTTTGTTGCATGTCTGTCTCTGTACCTTCACAGTCTGTTAAGTAGACAGGTCTCATGCCTAAGAGCTTATTTATGCAAATTAACTGTCATAGCTACTGTTGAATATAATGTTCTGGAACATTTCTTCACGTGCACACTCCAAATAAAGTACCGAAAATGTAAGTTTTTAAAGTTACTATTCTTCTAGAATACATGCAGAGGGTAGAATGTCTTTCCCCAGACTATGCCTGTGAGGTTTTTTCCACCCTTTGTATCAGTCCCTCCCTGAGTGTTCCAAGTGATCAGTGGAAGGAAACTGGAGAGGGTTTAGAAAAGAAACTAATAAATGGAGGGAGGAAATGACATAATAGGAAAACAGAAGGAGGATTTTGGAGGGGAATAACGCATTTTAGGAAGTTTTATACCACCTTCTGTAACAGAAAAGTGGATTGAGGCCAGCAGTGTAGACATTTAATTTCTAACAGAAAAATAACAAACTGAGATAGAATGTCTGTGGATGTCTCTGATCTTTTGAGTCAGAGAGGATTAATTACAGCAAGTATCAGATTGCTGTAAAGATACACCAGAAAAGCCAAACAATTGTGCTTGCTGGATATGAGTATTCAAAACTTTCTATTTCTGCTTTTTAATTGAAATCAGTCCAGTAAGGCACAAGAGCTGATTCTTGCGCTGCTGTCTCTACGGTAATTATTTAATCACTTCAGTTTTCCTTATTAACTGGCAAAGTTTCTTCCTGCATCCTTTTGGTTTTGGGAAAGACATTCCTATTTGTGTTCAGCAACTGCAGCAGCCTCTAGCATTATTTCTCAGAAATACTGGAATGGGTGAAGTACAGAAGGATTTATGGCTGTTGAGTAGCCCCATATTTTAAAGCAAATTGTGAAAACTGAGAATGAGATTACATTTTCTGTTAAAGATATAACGGTTAAGATAATTGTTTGTATTGGATCTGAAGTCACTATGGTAATATTTTATATGTATCTATGTTTGTTAGATGGGGAAGAACATAGGTTCCTGTCTCCAGGATTATTTTTCAAATAGCAGGAAGATTTATTTCCCAAAATTATGTTACTACTTTAGCAGTACTTCCAAACATTTTTTTTTGTTGTTGTACTTCCAGTAGACTCTATTTCTTAAAAAATACTGAACAAAAAAAAGAGAAAGAAAAAAAATGGTTACCTTGAGACTTTTCACAAATTTAGATCCAGTTCTGTGAAGTTTCAGCAACCCCCCATCTAAATAACCAAAAAAGTGAAATAGTTAATTTTAGCCTTTCTAAAATGAAGCTGCAGTTGGTAAGAAGAAAGGAATGTATTAGAGGCTTTCAACTGTTTTAAATAAAAAATAGAGTAAAGATGATGACTGACTCCTTCCCCTTCCTCCCTCACTGCTTCCCACAGTAGGCTGTCGTGCAGTCATGCAGGCACTCATACTGAGCTGTGAGAAGTCTTTTCTTTCCCTTGTAGAGTTCAGAAAGTTGGGCTTCTTGTTTTGCTTGAGAACAGCCTGTTGGGCTGTGTAGTGTTTCTGGTTGAGTCTCTCTCTGTCTTTTCTTCTTACACTGATTGCTGGAAACTGGGAGATAATCCTGGGGAAGGAAGTATACATCCTTTTCTGTGCTTGCTGACCTAAACATCTGCTGTTGGCCACGACTGACAAAGGATATCAAGTTAAATGGAGGTTGATCTGACCCAATATGGCTATTTTTCTCTTCCTGTACAGATAAACAGTTATTTGCTGGGCCACAAAGGAATAAGGCACTGGTATAGGGACACTTGCATTAAGATGAAGACCTAGACTTCTGCTGCAAGCTTGGCATAGAGGGTATTTAATGAATATTAACTGCTGGAGCCTGGAGACTCTCCATTTATGCTGCTACTGCCTGTTTTTTTCCCCATACCCTTTGGTTCTGTAAAAGGTGCCAAAATCATTGTCGGGATGTTCAGTAACTCAGTTTCTGACTTCATGCTTTTTTTCCTTGCCCAATTAAGTATGATAAAAATAGAACAGTTTTTCCCCCCGCTCCACTGACAAAAGCAAATAATATATTCATTCTTTATGCCAGCCTGAAATGTGTTAAATGCATTTATTAATTTGAGCCAATACACCTTCCAGAAGAAAGAAGCCTGTATATTACACAGACCTATTTAGACAATATAGATTTTTGGATTGATGCTAGTTTTGAAGTTCTTTTGGGGAAGAGGGGGAGCAGCAGTGAGGTATTTGAACATCTGATGTGTCAGGACAGATTGTGGCATATGAAGTAGGACATAGAATAACATTTCAGGAAGTTTCAGTAACCTCAGACTGATTTCTTCCTGGTAAGAAAATTAATTGGCACATTTTATTGTTCAGAGTACAAAGCTTTGAAGCAGCTAAAATGGAAATTGGCCTTTGGCAAGTGAAACTGGACCTTGTTTCTACATGAGGAGAAAAGCTTTGCTACTCATCACTGATAGTTGAGTTCTCTCTAGTGCTTGTTTTAAAAGCCATGTTTTCTTTTGTTTGTTTTGGTATGCTTGTCCCCCTGCGTAGTATACTTACTACAGACATGTTTGTTGCTTAGTTCTCATCAGGCACATAGAACTTTAAAATAATTTGTGTAATGATTTGAATTGCTGCTTCTACACTCTATATGGGCCTCAGAAATCTCCTTCATTATTGTAATTTTGAAATTTTCCGCCTGTGACATCCCAAATACCTAACACTTGCATTACTGAATACCTTGTGAAAAGTACATGAGCAGTGTGTCCGAAGTGTATTTGTGATGGGTGCCAAAATGTTAGCCTCAACTTGCTAGGAAAAACCAACTTGAACAGTTTTAAAAAAATATTTGCATATTGCAGGTAATTTTAGTGTTGGGTTTTTTGTGGTGTATATGATCATGTATGGTAACATCTTTTTAATCGTTTTCACTGTGTAGCCTTAGGTTGTAAGGTAAAACAGTTTTCAAGCAAAATCATGTTTCTGTGCCGTTTTAAGAGAGATTGGCTGTGCATTTTGAAGAGTAATACTGATAGGAGTTGCAGGTTTGGTAATAAATTTCCTAACATTCTTGTATTTTAATCAAATACTGCCATTTATTTAGAAGTCTTGATATTCATGTCAAGAGAACAAGTTTGATACCAGGCTGATCATAGCATAATTGTTTTAGACTTGTCAAACAAGTGATCTCTGTGATCCCTAGATACGCTGCAGCAACACCACATAGATTCTGATGTAAAAAGTAATTTACCTTAATAACTGTTTTACAAGATTAACATTAGAAGTCACATAAAAGTAAGCAAATAGAAGACACAAATACTGTGTTTGGAAAAATAATGCACTGACAAGGGCACGCTCAAGAAGGTCACTTTCAAGTTTGTTTCAGTTCATGCTGCATAGCACCACTTCTGTAATGATATACCTCCTTTTCTTATGTACTGTATGGAATGAATGTGTTTTTCCCTAAATCAAAGCTATATTTACAGTTGTTAGCAAGAGGGAAGTCTGAGCGCTCATCAGCAAAAACTGAGTGGGACTATGAAAGTGATTTTATATGGCTTCTTTGATTACATTGTTCTGAAATAAACAGATGCCAAAATAAACAGTCTTGCAATAGAGTTTTTTGAGTCAAAACTAGAAGCATTACATGAGAGGACAAAATGATCCCACCATGTGAGTTACATGATCACTTCTGGTTCAGAAGTTTACAGGGCGTTTAAAATCGGTAAAAAGAAAAGCTAGAATATGCAACATCAGAAGCCATTTTAAATTTCACTGCTTCTGACACTGTACTGAAAGTGCACAAAGCAGTTGAATTGGGGGAGGGTAGCATTTTGGCATGTGTGTGAATAGGTTTAGCATATGTATATTTATGAAACAAATACAGGATTAAAAGTTCAAAGTATAATAAAGCTACAGGTGTATTTAAACTGATTTGTAAGTGCTAAGATTTGGACAAAGAAAAGGATGAGAAAATACCAAAGAACTGTACTACAGACAAAGAGCTGACACTTTAATCTTTTATGCTGAAATGACTCCTTTGAAATACTAGTTGTGAATAAGCACCAATGTCTTTCAATTAAACAAATGCAAAGTCCCCCTCCCCATATTTTGGTCTGTAATCAAGACTAAAATATTGTATTAAAGTTGCAAAGTTTTTCAGTATTTTGTCCATTAGTCCATAGGTGTACATAGCCCCTCTTAAATGTAGCATTATGAAAAGACTTCACAAAGGAATGAAGGACTAGAAGAAACCTCCTACAGGACCAAGTCTAGTTTCTTACCACAATGGGAAAGAATAATATTTTATAAATTTACTCAGGTACCTCTTAAAATAGTGAGATACCTGTTACCCTTTATTTCCTGTTTGGAAAGCTTTCCAGAATTAGATTTGTTTTTCCACAATTTCTAGTCGCAGTTTATTCAGGTACAGCTTTCACTCAGCTGTTGTTATGCTTCAGCTTAAATATTTCTTGGTGTTTATCCCTTTTTCCTGTTTATTGCCAGCAGTAAGGAATTTATGTAGGACCCTTTCCATTCAGGAGAGAGGAGGCTACCTACACCCTGTCTGTCAGGGTAACTGAACAAGCACGAGGTACAGACAGTCGGTGCTATATTATCCAAACAAAACTGTATTGATCATTAGTTGCCCAGATAATAGCCCTAACAAGCTTGGGTGACTGGGGATCATTTCAGGAAGGCAGCCTGGTCTTCCTACATTTTGTGCTTTTTAATTTTTAAAAAATATTTATTTATTTAAGCATTTTGTGCTTTTTATTTATTTATATTTCTGTAATGGGCACACTCCAGTTCCCTCTAGCTATCTGTTTGAGCTAGCCAATTTGAAGTTTGCTACAGCTTATTCCCAGTAATCTAATTACAAACCCAGAGCAGTTTAAGAAAGACTTTTTATTCCATTCTATACTTCACCTAGTGGTGGATGAAAGCAACACATATGTTGTTTCCCATTTTGTGTGTGTAATTTTTCTGTAAGTGTTCTATCACAGTCAAAAATCCAGTGACTGAGAGATGTGTAGGCTGTCAAGATCAACATTTTGGACCTACACCTTTTTTGCATTTCAAGGAGTATGTAATATTCAGTGACTTCTTAAAATTTGTTTCCTTGGTTTTGGTAGAAGGAGATCTCCTGTATCTTCGTTTCTTTGTTTTTCATGGCTATAACACTTTGGTACCCTGTGGTGATTCTTCCATCATCTGGTAAAACAAAACTTTATTCTTCTGAGTTTTTTCTGACTGATTTCCCAGTTCATATGTGTATTTTTCCTTTGGATACACACCTTTGTCTTCACTGTTGAATTTCTTCCCATTCTTACTAATCACGTCAATGGATTGAATCAACAGTATTTCTAAAGAATGAAACGTAGGTTATTTTTGTGACCATTTGTTCACTTGGCTAATTACAATAGTCTTTTAGGTTTTCTATGTAAATAAAATTCCATGGAGTACTGACTGTCACAAATACTTCAATTCCCCACTTTTTTGATTTTCTTTTTTGACTGGGAGAAGGAAGAAATAATGAGTCCATGTTGCCTCAGTACAAAGGTAGAATACTTTGCTACTGGGATAATTTTGGTCTGTTTTTCATGGCTTTGGAGTGGACTATCTATCTGAACAGAAGCTGCACCAAGTCCTCAGCTAGTAAAGTCAGTGTTAAGTCAGTGTTAGTGAAGGTGGTATTTAGCCTGCTTCAGTTGTACTGGTTTTCTGAGTATTTCGGCATCATTCTACAGGCGCACTGTCTGCTGACACCATACAAATGTGATAGCAGTTTCCAGGTGAAGTTACAAAGCCTGTTCTATTGTGGTGAATGAATATGTGAAGAAATGTTGAGACTAATGTAATGATAAGGGTTAAAAGAATGTAGCTGGTAGAGGTAACTGTGTAGTAAGAGTGCACACCACACTCTTGCATCTACTGAGTTCTTGTTTAGGAATGGCCCTGGGGGATTCTTCAGCGGGAGTACCTGGGTACTTATTCCTGTTTTTCCCATTGTGTTTTCCTTTGTGTTGTGTTTTATCAAGAGGATGCCAGATAGCCAGAGTTGGAAAGTTGATGCAACTGAAAAGTAACTTTCCCCCCCGCCTCCCCTTGCATCATTTTAGACATGGATTGCTTCTCTCCTGTGGTTCATGCCACATCCTTGCAAGCATCTGCACTGGCACAGCTGAAGAGGCAGGCAGGGGAAGAAGGGAGGACCCAAGGAAGCCTGACCTGGCAGTCCTGTACGTTTTCACCGCATCTGGGCCTTAGGTTTTGTTTATTCTGTTGCCCTCAGTACTGTCTGTGGTTGTTTTTTTTTCCCTGTCATCGTTGTTACAAATTTTTTTGTGGACCAACTGGCTGAGATAACTAGATGCTTAAATTGTCATCATGGTATGTTAGGGATGTTAGCTATCGTTTCTGTTGGACCCTGGCTATGCTGTGCCTCACGTGTTTGCTCTTCTACTGCCTAATCCCAGTGAAAGCGGGAGTTGGTTGAGAGAAGCTGCAAACCAAAATGATGACTTTCATTGAGGAAAAGGACCTGAAGTTTTTTTCTTACTGAGAGTCTGTGCTTTCTGACTGAGGCAGCCATGGGCCAAAAGATTTTATGAATCCATAGGTCTGTCTGGATCCCTAACCACAGTAGTACAAATTGGATTAATTACGAACAACGTGTTTATCCTTGCAACGCTTCTGGTTTTTAACAAGTACTGACTTCTACTGCCCGTCCAAACTAAGCTGCAAAGATGAAATAACTTACCAACTGCACGCACAAATCTGAGACTTACCTGGGAAATGAATCTGTAACTTCTGAGTCTCTGGCTGTCAGCCTCCTCTTTGGGGTAGGATGGGTTGGGTGAGTGAGCGAGCAAGCGGATGAATGGTGCTTGGTTGCCAGCTGGGGTTAAATCACCATAGATTGTTACTTGTAAGGCTTGTAGTTAGAGACATTCCTTTAGCTTTGTCTCCAAGAGGGTAATTGCCCTTTGATGCAGTCTTTGATGAAATTACCATTCCTCTGTACTCAGCTGATTGGATGGTGCTTTTATGAGGTTATTTTTAGAAATCACGGAGTACACAGTGAGGGAATGTACTTTGTGTACTCCCATCCAGGCAGGTGGCTAATCTAACCTTTGAGATCTCACTGTATACAGGTTTGTTATAGTGAATACAATTCAAATTGCTGAAGAGGGTGACAGAGCTGATGTGACCTTTATGGGCTTTCTTGGAGTTTTTTTCCCTTTCCTCTGTACTTGGAATTCCAGGTGAAAAGGCCTGTGCACTTCTGCTAATGTTTCAGACGTGATCTCTAAAGATGCTTGAGGTAAAACTTCCAATTGATATAGGAGTACTGTGACAGTGTAACATTAATGTTAAGGCAACATCAGAATCTGTTGGTTTCCATGGAATGCTGCAGAGATTTTGCCCAGCTATTTGTGGTCTGAATGGATTCAGTTTAAGAATACTCCCAGAAATGTAATAGAGAATATTTCTCTTTGCATTCAGTATGTTAAAATAATTGGATAGGGTCCTAGGGACTGACTTTTCTGCATCATTTCTGTTACACAAATTATTAGCAATAAAACAATGGTAGATCAGATGTGTAGCTGCTGTGATGCACTGAAATCTTTTGAATGAAAACTGGAATGAATTTGGTGCTTTTTGTTTGCTTTTTTAGCATGTATCATGCTAAACAGCTCTTGTAATACAATTTGTAGTGTTCAGCGTTGTTCTTCAGTGGAGTCTAAAGACATACTTAAATTATTTTCCAGTTTCACAAAGTGTTGGGTTGGGGTTTTTGTTTTGTTTTTTTAACCACATTTGTGGGACCATAATTCTGCTTTTCTGTTCCAGAACAATTGTACATTTTTGGGTCTGCCCATATTTCACTTCAGTAAGCAAAATGGTTGCCTGCTTCCATTGCACTTCTTTCTTTGAAACAAATTGACTATAAGTGCTTGAATCTTCTGGACAGGATTTAATCTTGAATTTTATGTTGTGTTGCTGAAAGCTTTGCCTAGTGATAAAATGTGTGAAAGATATTTGAGAGATAGGCAATTTATTTTGTTCAGCATAGCAGTGAAAAAGTTCATATGGTTGGAAGTGCAATTAATTAACTAAATTATCTAGGAAAACTGAAATTAAATTCCATTTTTAATATTTTGCCTGGGGAAACAATACTGCTTGTTTCTTCAGCAGTGTCAGAACATACGATGGGTTGGAACTGTTTTAAGCTTCTTTAATAATTTAACATAGGAAGAAGATACTGTGTAGATAGTTTCATTTTAGATGGTGTTGAATATATGTGATGCTGGTCACCAGCAAAAGAGGGAAGATATTTTTTTTTTTTTGTGGACTAGGGGACGAAACCAGTTGTGTGGATGGGGGTAGGAGCTACTAGCAAGTAATTGATTAATTACAGAAATAAAGTTAACCAACATAATAGCGTTATAATTACAGAAGGTTTCCAGAGTACAGGTTTACCAGAGGACAGTCCAGTATTTCACATTTAATTGTTCTCTTTTGGTTTAGGCTCTGGATGTTGACCGAACTGTTCTCTATAAGATGAAGAAATCTGTCAAAGCCATAAACATATCTGGTCTGGGTAAGTACATCATAACTCCTGGTAGTTTGAATCGGTGAAACTGGAGGTTTTAAACAGTCAGTCATCTTAACTGAATCGGAAACAGTTATATAGGTAACTCTGAGAAGAGAAAATGTACATTTTAAATAACAGTCTTGAACTAGCTGCTTGATCATGAGCTCAGTAAGGATGAAATTTTGTGAGGTAGCTGCACCTATCTAGCTGGCTTACTGCTACCAAGTGGGGAAGCTGTGCTCTCCTCTTTCCACCAGGTCTGGGCTACCTGTTCCTCCTGCCACCCCCTCATGCTTGGCAGATCCTTAGATGAAATTTTTAGCTCATATAAAGCTGCATATGCAGTGAAATCAACTTAACTGGGATTAGATGAGCACCTGAAATGGTAAGGCATATGTATCATTGAGAACTGAGGGCATGGAAGGTGTGAAATTACTCTCTTTGGCAGCAGGAAGAAGCTGCATTGGCTCTACTGCTTAGTGAAACCTCACCCTTCCTGGGGGCTTCCAGTTATGTATGTTGAGAACTTCGTGACAAGGGAGAGCTGATGAGCTGCAATTTTTTATCATCATCATGCACAAAGTCAGATATTTCTCTTACAGTGCTGATAAAAATACAAAGCACTATTGCTGTGTGCATTTTTTTGTGTGTGCCAATTTCTTGGAGTTTTGTGTGTTCATCATCTTTGACAAAATAACAAAAGCTTTTGTTTTTGTGGATCCAGCAGCATTTTGTAAATAAGAAACAACATTTGTTTTTGTGAATCAGAAACAGTGTTTTGTTGACTTTTGTTCTGGCTATGCAGTTCATAGCAATTAGAGCTAACAAAACCTGTATTACATGCAAAATAGATAGGCCTGGCAACCTTGGAGAGCCACCAATATCTGACGGAACTTGTGGGTATGTTGGTGTTCAGGTAGAAGGTTATAACAAGAACTGCTGTTGTGGTATAATTCTTATCAGGCAATTGAAAAGAAGTTCCTTCTTGCCTAACGTAATGAAGCTGTTATCTTTTGATTGTGGAGAGTCCAGTTTAAGATTCATCTGGAGCTGTGTCATGTGTTTACATGTTTATTTGGCACCCTTCAGGTTTTTGGGCATTTTGGTTTTTTTTTTTTTTACATTTGTGGGTGGGTTGTTGGTTTTTTTATTAATTTTTGAGTGCTTGACTATGCCTAATAATCAGTGTACATGTTAAAGCATTATATCAAATCACTACAGTTTTTGCATAAAATCAGTACCTTGTCTAGTTTTTAAATTCATGCTGCCCAGTCTTGACAAGAAAGTTTTTGAGGCATTTCTCTTCCACCAACAAAAATGTCACTAACCCAGCCACGTGCCAGCCCTTGGGTTTTCATTTGACAAAATAAAAACTGGGGCCCTGCACTCATAAGAACACAGTTACTGGATTTTTAATATAGGTTCCCTGAGCATTAAGTATACATGTTTTGGCTTTCTTTTTTAATGTGTGAATTTAGGAAACCATTATAGAGGATTAGATAGTGACTCCAATTTGTACATAATTTAGTTTCTTACTTAAAAAAAGCCTCTAAAACCTCAAACCAACCTGGCTCATTTCACTTTTTTGATAGATCCCAAGCCTTTGGTTTGTGAAGAAACTTCTAATATTCATCAGGAAGAATCCGTAATGCAGGGAAAGTATTTTAGAAGGTTCCACAAAAAAATGCCATTTCATGTTCTTCAGAAGCACTTTTGAAGTACCAGTTCAGCTAATAGTATTGCTGCAATAAGTATCATCAGCATTCTGGGGAATGCTGTTGAGCTGCTGTTGAGCTGCTGCTTTGTTGGCTTTATTAAATCTCATACATAGATCCAGAAGAATTGGTCCCTAGGGTGCTGGGGAATAGAAAACCCTTGGGGATACTGTATGGAATAGAAAGCTCTTGCTTGTTTTGTAAGGTAAAAAAGTCAGCATGGTTCACCTGCATATTGCACATCTAACTACAGCGAATGGTAGCAGCCTTTTCACCTTGTTTTCATGCAGTGGCAGCCTTCTTTTTTTGCTGTGTGAATTGTGCCCTGACCTCCACCCTCACCTGGTTTCAAATATGCTAAGCTGGATGCAGGAAGCAGTAAGAATGCAGAAAGCAATATGGAAATAATTCAGCTTGCTGGGTAGCTGTGTGAACTAGAGGAGTTGTGACCTGCCACATCCTGTTGTTTGCTGTCTGTGCCAGTTTGTTCAAAGCTTGTTCAGGTGTGTGTACATCACACAACAGTATTAGTTGAACATCCTTACTTCGTCCTGCAGCTCAAGTAGCAAGAAGTTTGGTAAGTGCTCAGCCCCTGCTGTTGATGCTGAGGAAAAATAAGTACAGTTTAGTGCTAGAGTTTAGTTTTTAGTTGAATAGCTATATGCAAACTATCTTTCACAGGCTGCAAATTCAAGCGCTGACGTTAGAGACTTGTAGAATTAATGTCGTTTGTGTAACTTTAGTTCTACATGTAAATTACGACAGTCTTTAATTACACGTTATTATACCACTGCTCCACAATGTTTTATTTTCATATATTGGAAATTAAATAAAATTTGTAGCTACTTGAGAAGCAGAGTTCTTAAATGGCTGTCCGAACAGGAATGTGAACAGACAGGCTTGTTTCTAAGTTGAAGCGTGCTAAGTTTAGTGAACAGGTTGTATAACTAATTCATAGAAATTTGGAGAAAGGACATTGCATCAGGAATGCTTTGGATATTAAATGCATTGACATACACAAAAGGGCTTGAAATGAAACTGGATCATTGCTTGGGTTTATCCTGGTCTCATGTAATGACCAAGAACAGGTCTTTGTTCTTATTAATGCCTAATCTGTTTTCTAGGGTGTGGTTTCTTTTCCTGACTTCCTTTGAAGTGTTAGAAATTTGCCACAGCTGGAATAAGAAATGGGCAACAGTAACTTTCTCAGGTGCCAACTTGGTGTGCTTTGTCCAAAAGTTCCTTTGACAGGAACTTTATGCCTGTCTACACAAACAAGTAATCTGGTGTCCTAGGAGTGAATTAGTAGGCCAAAGTAGTTAAGACTGAGGCCCCTCAGATTTTCATTATATTTGAATCAGGGGAACTTGCTTTAGGCCCAGACTTCGTCTTATTCCATGGGCTGAATAATCCCCCAGCATGCATGGCTCAAAGCATTTTGAAGGGCAGAAGCATTAGGTGTGTGCTAGATGACTTACTTTGATCAGCAGCCTGCACAATGATTCAGAACCTGCTGTCTCAGTTAAGCATTGGACCACTTCTGGGGCAGAGCTGCTGGTTTTGTTGTCTCGGAAAGGTGTCTAGCTGTTGTGAACCAAAACTGCTTTGAAAACTGAACTGGCCTGTGGTAAGCGCAGACTCCTAGGTTTTGGCTCACATCTGAGTGCTGCTCTGAATTGGAGAGCTAACAGACAGGGGCTTTGCCCTCATCTGTAATGTAGTTTGTAGACCCATTTCCTAAGTCTTACTTGATCTGTTGCCTTCTATTGTAGAGATCCAGAACTCTGCCAACTCACTTGATGTCCTCTATTTCTTTATTCAGCACACAGTTAAAATTAGAGAGCGATAACAAAAGATTCTATGAGATCATTATAATGAGTTGAGAATTGTTATGCAGTCTCCGGTCCAATGCGGAAGTATTGTGGGTCTTTGTAGAATGGGTATCTGTCAGATGATTGTCTTGTCTTGATGACATATTGTCCATTGTACAGCATGTGGATAGATAGACATAAACCAGAATTAGTGAGATACATCATACTTCTGGCATATCAGCATTAAAAGATAAATAATGAATGTTTAGCATATCAAGTAAATATTTTTAGCAAGAAATCATCTGAACAGGTTTTTTTTAAAAAAAACCCACTCAATTGTAATTTCAATAACCTTTTATCTACTGATGATATTTTCATGTTCTGCTCTTTTTGAAGCTCACGTGGAAAATGAAGAACAGTATACACAAGCACTGGAGAAATTCGGAGGCAACTGCGTTTGCAGGGATGACCCAGATTTGGGAACAGCATTTTTAAAGTTTTCTGTGTTTACAAAGGAATTAACTGCACTCTTCAAAAATTTGGTAAGAATTACTTAAGAAAAATATGTAGAAATTTTAAATCCATTACAAAGGCTCTATTTCTGAATTATAATAGCTCTTCATGTTGAAGACAATTTGTGTTTTAGCAACCAGTGTTCTTAAAAAATTCTCAGCTTAGGAAAACGTTTCATGCTCTAGCCTTTCCTCTTGCAAAACTCAAAGAACATGAAACAACCCAAATGACCACAAAAATCAAACCAACCCAACAAAAAACCCTCTTCTAACAATTCTCATGTCTAAAAGCTTCCCACAATAAAGTAGTTATAATGTGTATTATAAAACACACATATCAACTTGCTTTAAAATTCTGAAACCAGCAAAACCCAGCTTGGTTTACTCTGCATTCATGTTGCTTTTACTTTTTCACACTTTTCATTTGTGTTTATAAAGGGAGATTTTAGTGTCCCTGAAAGAGTCTTTTGCTTCTTAGGGAAGAGTCAGGAAAAACAAAATCAAACATAACACTGTAATGACAGTATTGTCTGCTGGGGACCAATCCTGCAACTGAAGCCAGTAAGATTTAAAAACACTCTTCAGTGAGCCAAATGGGATGGAGCCAAATGGGCGAACAGGAGTTTTAATTATGAATGGAGAATTTTCAGCCTCATTCTCACATTAATCAGAGGGTACAAAAAGAGCAGATTCTGACTACATTCTACTAGCTGGAGCTTTCCTATGTCTAAGTCCCAAATCCACTGGAAACCACAGAACTCATAAACCAGAGGCTAGGAAGGGGAGATGACCCAGATTCCTACAAGCATTTAAAAATCTGTGCCTGCTGTAATCAATGGGATGGAGACGCATCAGATGCCTTTGTGAGTCTAGACCAAATGTCTGTAGTTTGCAGCCAGCTGGTCATAATCAGTTCTTTGGGGAATGTTTCCAGCTGATGGGATTTAGGACAGTCCCATTCACTCCCTGATGCTGTCCTCTTTTTACCCATTCGTGATATTGATGAGAGAGAATCTAGCCCCAAATGTACTTGACCAACCCTGAAATGTATTTCCTAGTGGTCATATTGATTTGAATATCTCTGGAGGTACAAATATTATCTGAGATTATATATAGAAGAGGTATCCCTGCTGAGTGTCAGTCAGTTATCCTGAGTCTCCCATACAGAGGCAGACTGCTCATATGGAAAGGGAAATGGAATTCTTCTAATTGATACCTTCTGTTGACTAAAAACCCCTCTCTATCATGTATTAATTGCAATATGGTGACTTCATTAGGCAAATGGATCTGGGAAATGTGATCTTTAGGTGGTTTTAAAAAGCAATCTACTAAAAGCTGCACCCCCTCCTCAGAAAAAAACTTTTAATGTATTATTTTTCAAGAAGAGTCTTAAAAGGTAAAAAATGTTGGCATTTAAAAAAAAAATCTTAGCTATTTGTTCTCTTCAAAACAGTAATTACTATGTTTGCAAAATGTTTCTGACAGGAATAGCTTTTCAGCCAAAAACTGGAAAGCACAAGAAAAACAAAGTATCTATAGGAAGCGAAATGTATGTTGTTATTACCTTTTCTTACCCACATAAACTTTTGTGTGTCTTCTCCAAGGAATATTTCTGAATCTTTTTGCTACGTACTGCTTTTTCACTAGCAATTATGTATTTTTGCTTCAGTTTGTATGTGTAAGAAGAGGATATGTCTTGAGATAGTAGCTAAGTCTTAGGGTTTTTTTCTCCATTTATTGAGTTTTCTCTATTTTTGAAGCAAATAATAACTTTGGATGGACATGAATGTAATTTAATTTTTTTGTTGTTGTTGTTAACATTGCAATAGCATAGGCACCTTCTCTAATACTGTCTGGTGAAGGACAGGTCTCTGTAAGGTTCTGCTCTTTCCTATTATGCTTCATATTGTTGAGGTTTGAAGCTTTTTGTTTTCTCCTGACTGGCAAAACTGAAGATACAGAGGAACCTAATGGTCCCTGAATTTGGTGTCTTTCTAAGGAAATAGTTTCCTCTAGAAAGAAGTACATAAGAAAAAAAGATGTAAGCTTCATTATTGCTTGAAAATACCATATGTATAAATAATTTTAGAGTTATAAAATAACTCTATTATAAGAGTTATTTTATATAATTAAAAGAATTATAAAATAGAACTATAGTTTTATGTAGCTTTGCCTATTAGAAGTTAATATCAGTAGAATAAACTGTTGGTAACTTGTCACTTTGAAAGTTTGTTCATAAGTTCACTGATGGGTGTCTAGTTTAAGAGGTTACAAGGGTATTGACTAGTGTAAAAAGTCCTATACAGTAGTTGGAAATAATTTGGGTTGCTGTCTTTTTATAGTCACAGGCATATGTGAAAGAAGCCCCATGTATTCTCACGGTGTGGTGAAGTATTCAACTCCGAACTCTTTCAGCATGTTAGCAGTAAAACCATCCCTCTCCTCTGGGGTTTCCTTCTAGCACTGAACATATTTTGGTTGTAAATAGTTTCATCCAAAATGTAGCTAGGGCCAAACAACCTTCTGCTTTTAAACAAAAAAGTTCTGAAAGGTACTCTGTTTTTTAAATAGACCTATCCCTATAGTTTCATAGGGCGCTGAGTTTCCACAGAAGATTTTAGCTGAAATGAGTGAGGGATGTGCAAGGAAGTGAGAGGACATGTTCAGACTGGAACAGATGCCAAAGCTATTAACGCTGGCAAAGCTGTAAGGCTACTGTCAAGTTTTGCTTTGTCATATATTTTGCTTTTGTTTCTAGAAGCTGATGTGTTCTGTCAGCTCTTGGCCTGGGTGATGTTTAGAGCTGTAGCTCTAAAGTACTTCTGCAAAGATTTTCCTTGAATTTGTCTTTAGCAAGGTGAAGGAAAGCTGTTACAAAGTTGTTCTGCTTTAACAGGGTTTTAGGTTGTTGTTTTCTCTAGTGTTTTTAAAGTTTTCCCCAAAGACTTTGATGGTTTTGTGGACTTACCAAGGCATCAGTGTTTTAAAATACTTCATTAACAGCTGAAGTTTTTTGTTTTTGTTTTTTTTCTTGGAATCCAATTATTCAGTTGTAAGCTATTCAAGTTAAAGTTCAAGTCTTGGGGTTTTTGTATGTGTTTTACTATGCTTCTTTTATCTGTGCACTTTTAAGTACTGCATAAAACTCAAAAAACTTTGAAGAGCTTTGGTTCTTCACAATTGAAGTGATTTATAAACGTGTTTTTAAGAGGAGAAATGACTTGACATATACTGTATTTCACGACCTTGTAACTACTCACTTTAGACTTTCTAACACATTGTTTGCATGGTCTGGATCACTTTATGATATACTGTGCGTTGTTTTTTTTTTCTCTTGCCATAGCTCCAATATCAAGCTACAAACTTTTCTTCAACTTCTTCTGGATTAGAAATGTTTTTAAGAAGACTGATCTATCAGTATGTCTGTTTTTGCTAGTGAACTATAAGAAAATACTAGAGGCATTTTCAAAGGTAACATGGTACCTTTGGTGGCATGTACAATATTGCTTTTCGATGGTAACCTTGGTGTTAATTCCTGATGGAATGGTAGCACCCGCAGTTCCCAGGTAGGTTAGGTCTGCATGGCACTTGTTTATAATGTTAATTACTCTGTCTTAATAAATTTAGTGCCAAGTAATAAAGTGTGAATCTTAATATGAAAAATGTTAGGACAAGGAAAGGCAATGTGTTTGCACTCTAAATGTTTTTTCCTTTAGATCCTATTCTTAGATTGCTACACCAAGAAGAAATAAAATCTGTAGTTGCCTGTCATCTTTGTCAGCAGTCCTTGAAAAGGATTTGATCTGTGAAGATGAAGTAGCTACTTAACGATTTCTATTTTCTGTATTTGTTGTTCTTGTACATGCTCTTGTCCGTTCTTTTTCATTTGTTTAAATTTAAAGTTAATGAGACATGCTGGAGGACTGGAATCCAGTATTTCCGCTCTGTGGAAGGTAGCTGGGAGGAAGAGATTCCATGTGGGAAGTTTTACTGTTAGTAATCCTTGGATTTTTAGCCAGGAGAGATGGAAGAACAGTGTTAATATTTTTCTGACCATATGCTCTTGTTTTACTTCAGCTTTTTAAAAGTAAGAAGAAAGGAGATTTGATTACATGTAAAAGGGTAACAAATAACAAACCTGAAGGAAATACCTTTTCTGTATTACATAATGAACTGTATTATGTGATTTATGCTCAGAATTTTCTTTCCAGGGTAATATTTCACACAAAGTTTTTAAAAAATGTTTGGTGCCTGAACCTTCACAAGCATATTTTGTTTAGAAGGACTCATCTTAGTAAGTGCATAAAAAAAGCTACAGATAGATATATTTGAGGTTTGGAGTATTGTATGTGAAGCTTAATGATTTAAGTTGTGTTGTTTTGCTTTTCACTGTTACCCTTGAGGAAAGATTGGCTTAATGGTGAGAAGAAAAAAAGGAGAGTGTTGCTTGATTTACGTCTGTAAAGATACAAGATGCAATAATTCCTCCTTAGTGACATGGGTTCAGCTCTACCTGGGACGTTATCTTTATTTCTTTCCCCGAAAGATAATGATCCAACTGGAAGAAACTCAGAGGACAGTAACAAAAAATGATCGGAGCTTGAATAGTTTGATTTATGAAGAAGGCTTGGAACAGTTGGAAGTGTGTGGTTTGCCTCACAGATAACTGATTGTGGAAGAGGAAAATAATAAATTGCACGTAAATGGGATCTCACTGTGGAAATATTAGATGAAGTGTCCCAGAGAAAGTGATAGAAGCTTATTGTTTAGATGTTATAAACTAGGTTAGAAAGCATGCAGTTGGGAAGTCTCCTCCACTGGCAAGGAAGATGGGCTGGAGTAACCTCAAGTCTCTTTCTTCCTTTGCTTTTTGAATTCTTTAATTTATGCTTTTAGAATTCTTGACTTCTAAATACCTTCTAAAAAGTATTTCCTGTCATTTTTGTGCTTGCACTTCCTATTAGAGAAGCTCCTAGCCTGTAGTTTGTATATTGGTGGTGGTACAGGGACTGTTTCCAAGTAGTACATGGTGGCCACACTTGGTACCTTGTGTGAAGGCATGTTTCTAGGCAGCTGAGCCAGCAGATCCATGTGTGGGCAGATAGCGATGTTCAGCTCCTGTTTCGCTAAAGTCACTTTTTCCTATGGCATATATGGGTGGTGGGTGATGTCCACCTCAGCCGCCAGCCTGGTGTGATGCAGTTTGTGCCATGGGGGACACCACTGTGCTGCACCTGGGGCAGGGTGTGAAGACAGCAGAAAGGCAGTGTTGTGTCCTTGTGTATGAGAGGGAAGCATGGTGCAAAGATGAAAGTTTGTGCTATAAGCCTTTGTTACATGGTTTTCTGAAGTCTTGGGGTTAGATGCTAAAGCTTAAAGGTCAGACAAACAGTGTCTCTTCTATACTGGATGTTCTCACTTCCACTTGCTCCCTGCTGCGTTGACTGGCCTTGTTCTACTAAAGCTCATATCACTGGGAAAACTTTTGGAAAGTATTAAATCCAATAGTACTTGCCATAAAAACATGAAAATAACTTAAATAGTGATTTGTTGGCAGGCGGTACTGCCACCATCTGTGCACACCCAAGTTCATGGGTGGTTGAGAAGCCCACAGCCAAGTACATCGACTGCATGTAGAATGTAGCAATGGCAATAGGAGTCATATCATACACCGTTCAACTACCTGAATTTTAGTTTAAATTGAAAATGCTTAAAGATCTGCTCTGTTTATCTGCTTGTTAAGGTAAGTATTTTAATTTCTGAAGTAGTGAAAAGGCTTTCATTTTTTTGGCTTGGATTTAGAAAGCAAAACCAATTCAAGTACTACAGGCAACAGTATCCAAAGCTCTTCTGGAAAAGACTCATTAAAAATAATCAGGAGGGCTGGCGAAAGAAGAACGTCAGTGTTTAGCCACAGGCTCTTAAACTACTTGAAAATCTTCTTTCCCCTTTGCAAATGTTGGCTTCCCTGTTGTCTCTACCATCACTTCTGGCAGCTACGTGTTTTGTTTATTTTTACGTTCTCCCTACTGACATTTCTTTTTCTCCTCCTCTGAGCCTTCTCCAACTTAGGAAGTTTTAATTTATTACCCTGTCTGTGTCATCTTATCTTGTTGGAAGCTGTCAGAGGAAAACTGCAGGTCTGCCAAAGCAGCAGTGTTGGAAGTGGAAACCAGGTCAACTAGGTTTTCAATATTTTTTTTTTCTTTTTTTTTTCCCCCCAAACACATGGAACTTGGTAGTGTTCCTCTGAGGCAGGGTGACTAATTTCTGTGAAGCTTTCCTGCACCTTTGAGTATGTTTCTTTTTAAAGAATATTTTAAAACATAAAAAAGTCAGAGTAGAGGCAGTTGCATACATTTTGGCTCCCTGTATACACACAGAGTAGGAGCTGCAGCATATTAATGCCTCTCTGAGTTCCAAAAATGGGTCTGTATTTTTAGATAGTTCAGCTTAAGCTTCTTGAGAGAGGGGAAAAACATGAAAGATCTTTCTTCTTTGTATCGCTTGCTGATTTATAAATATGAGCAAGTATGATTCATCTAGCTAGGTTAATAATGACAAGTTAATGCATTATGTATGTTTACATTTGTTGCAAATAAAATAGGAGCATAGGGAATACAGTAGACTAGTAATAATATACAGGTGATAGCACACAAAAGGAATTAATTCGAATAGGCAGGCATTCTCCAAACTGTAAAAAAAATGAAAAAATGTTCAGTTTTTTCCTCCTATTCTTTTTTTTTTGAGTTGCTTTGGACTTCAGGCCCCATGACTTGAAGTTCTAGGAAGTATCCAGAACTGTTTGGGAGGCTGATTGATGTTTATATGAATGTGTCTGGGATAATACTTCAGGGTCTGACATTTTTTTTCTTTTTTGACTTAAGGAAGAAATAGTTGTCTTG
Organism: Falco naumanni; assembly: GCF_017639655.2. NCBI lineage: Eukaryota > Metazoa > Chordata > Aves > Falconiformes > Falconidae > Falco > Falco naumanni. The sequence continues at coordinate 27,976,976 of NC_054059.1, forward strand.
AGTCTGCTGTTGAGAAATGCTTTATTCTTGCTTTGTACCTATTTGTCTGGATTTTAAGGTAATTAAATGGAGGCTATGGAAAGTGTTGATCTTTAGGTTAGACATTTGACTGCATCATAATTATAAAACAGAATAGCAAAGTAGAAAACTTTGTATAGAATGATATCTTAGATGAGACCTCTTCTGCTTGTCCACCTGGATAGCCATACTGGGTGTGTGTCTACATGTTCCATCTGTCTTTTTCTAGAATAAGTTTTTATTTCTTTACCTAAGTTTTGTGTGATGTAAACCTTTTTGCTTATCTCCTATATCTACAACATACAATTTTATTAACTTCGAGCATGGTTATGTTGATATGCAGATGTTATAGTACTGCTGAGAACCTACGAGGTGGATGGCCTCCAGCACTGCCAGCTAAGCATGTGTAGATGTTGCTCCTTCAATTTTTATGGGAATTATTTGGGGAAAAAAACCCAGAGAGAGAGCTGAAATTTAACTTGTCGATTCTAAAGGCCTGTGGTTGAGTCCTGCAGCTTTTTGGGAAGGAGGAGAAGTAGGGTGGGGGAGGAGAAATGTGATTTGTGATAAGAGTTTTCTATATTTCTCTAGCCTTCCCATGCAGAGGCGATCTCTTTAACCTCTGAAATTGATGTACTTTCACTTTCTTTTTGGTTGCTGGCTGAAAATTCAAACAAGTTCAGTAAGGTAGCATCTTTGAAGAGGAAGGGTGGGGGTTTGGGGTCTTTGTTTCTTTTAATAGCAGCACTGCTGGGGATGGGTCCCCTGAGTCTTCTCTAGTGAGACCACCAAGTAACTATAGGGTGATAATGTTTTCTATTTTTCCATTCTGGGGAGGCAGAAGCGTGACCATTAGAAAAAAATATTCTTGAAGTTCCTGTTGTTGTCCTTTCTTCTCTGGATGGATTATACTAAAAGGACCTTTGATGTTCCTCATATTGTTCCTGAAGAAACAGAAGCTTTTGTTGCTACATGATGCAAAATTAAAATCCATCTTCATATATGCATTTCAGTGTTTCTTGAAAAAAATCACGTTTTAAAAGAACAGCTAATAATAATATCCAAAAAAGAAACCCATCCCAAAGCAACCTTCACCAAACTGCTGCAAAAGTTACTCTGTTTTTTTCCATTGTGTGGTTCTAAAATACTCTGGTTTTTACTCTTGCATGCAGTCCATTTGAAATGTTACAGTTTAAACTCTGTGTCTAGACATCATGGCCCATACCTTGAACATTTTCTCTGAATCATAAAGGATTGGACATGAAGTCTTTTTTTTTCCTGGTGTATGCTACTTACTCCTCCTGTCGGTCTTCATTCTTTTTCCTTATCAAAATATTGTCATACCAATACTGATCTAAAACCATGAGTATTTTACTGCTGTCTTAATTTGAAATTTTTCTTGAATTACTTACTGAAGTTGTCATAAAATCTTTGCTTCAAAGTTTGAGAATAAAGATAAGTAAAGCAGATATATTACATTTTAAAAATAAATGGAAAGTACTCGAATAGTGGCTTTTTCACAGGCCAGCATTCTTTGTCTTTGTAACTTCTGTTAGAGTAAGGTGCCTTGTATTGTGAAAATAGCAGGTACATTTTATGGAATAGGTCTGAAGAGACTGGAAAATAAAAAAGTTCAATATAAAATATACTGGTGAACTTAAAACGTATAACTGCTGAAAAACTGCATGATTGTTTTCATGTAATTTACACAGTGAAATCAGGCAATGTAAATATTAGTGGTCTTACTTTGCAGTCACTGTTGGATGAGATGTTTATCATCAGCAGTAATTTTGCAGGTTTCCTGCTGGCTTGCGTGATAGTGTTTCCAGAGTAAGTCTAATTAACTCATGTTCCCTCCATCTTTGATTACTGGCTGTACTGGTAAATATCTCCATAAAGCAGGGTTAGGAAAATAATGTCTAAGATTTCACTGTGGAACTTTCTGAAATGCATGAATTAAAGCAGTGTCTGTTCTGCATTAAAATATATTAAAAGTTTTAATGTAATTTTTTTGTTACAGATTCAGAATATGAACAACATAATCAGTTTTCCATTGGACAGTTTGCTGAAGGGAGATCTGAAAGGAGTGAAAGGGGTATGTTCTTATTTATAAGTGTATATATTGTACCAACAATATATGTATATTTATTTAGCTAGTCTATGAATCCTATTTGATGGAAGGAATGGGTTACTAAAGTAACAGAGTAGCTTACCAACCAGGAGATGTTGGGGATTTTTTTGTGAATTGAGTCATTCCTGTTTGTGGTTTCACATACAGCATGCTCTTGACTGTGTATACAAAACAACATTTTACAAGCTTTAGAAGCAGCCCTGAGATATAGATAAGTGGAGAAAGAAGGGTAAGTATTTGGATATTTACTTAGTTGAGAAGGGCATAGTACTTTATTTAAAAGGATTGTTATTAATATATTTATTTAGCATTCTAAACCTACCTGGAACAATACAGATTATTAAGACAGACATACTAGGCTGCATGAGCATAGGATTTTTCTTAAGAAAGCTGAAATCTGTCTGTGCCCTGAGGATGTTTCCTATTTGAAATAATAATAACTTAGAACTCAAGTAATGATACGTTTATAATAAATTTCAAAGCCTATAGCCAACAAACTTATTTGGCTTGTGCTTTATTTACTATTGAACAAACAGGAAGTGACTGGCAGCTATTGTTCTAGGACATTGAAAGAAGAAAAATACGCATAGACTAAAAATGGTCTGTGTAAATTATTGGAGGATAAATAGATTATTTAGTAAAAGATGCTTATCATCTTTGTGTTGCTTACCACATTTCACTCCTCTTGTTCTTCTCTTTTTCTGTGTCAGAATATATACATTTGTTACAATACACTTGCCCCATGTTCCTGACTTGAGAAAGTAATCAAGTGTTGCTTGAATTAATTTCATAATTGTCAAAATAACTAGCTGACATGTAAGAATTAGTTCCTGATCTGTAGTTGCAAAGTTTCTCCAATGTCTGATAGTTAACGTATTGGTTTTGTAGTTGGCTGATTCTGGAACTTCAGTATTGAAGCAGAACTTCAATTGCTGCAGTTTTAGACATCAGTGAAATAATTTTACAACTTGTTAAGATCATTTTATCCAAATTGGCTGCTTCAGAGGGAAAAAAATGTGGAACATAAGTAAGTCAGAATTCTCACAGAATTGAGTTACATCGAGCTGTATGGCCTACACTGTTCCCATTAAGTCAGTGGGAAATTGATTTCTTTAACTTTAGTGGGATGAATCAATTCCTTAGCCAAGGCTGAGGTTGTGTGACAGCCTCAGGACAGTCACTTCTTTCCAGTAAAGCCACAGATGGAGTGATGAGAAAATAGCTGATTTGATTAATTGCATAGTGCTCTTTGGATGACATGTGGTTATACCTTTTAAGGGGTAAAATGGAGCTGTAAAAAGCATAGTAAAGAGCATCCTAGAGATGTTTTTAAAAAAATGAGTGTATTAGTTTTGTGTACAAGATTGTTTTTCCTAGGTGCAAGATTGCTTTTACACAATCCTCAGGTGAGCTATTCAAGAAAAAGCAAAGTCCCTTATTCTAGCAGGCACAGCAAATGGCCATGTTGTGTCTTCATTGTTAGATCTACAGTATTTTTCACACAAATAACTGTATGTTTTTTTTCTTTTTCTTGACAGGACCTGAAAAAACCCTTTGATAAAGCTTGGAAGGACTATGAAACAAAAGTGTATGTTCTTTTAAACTTTTATTTAGAAGGGAAGTCTAACTGAAATCTGTAAAGGTCATTGGTTAATATTCAGGTTCCAGCCAGAAGTTTTATCTGGGAAGTGAAGTGTTTGTTCTTACTTTTTTTTTTTCTTAAAACCTGGAGCTGTGTGAGGGTGCAAGTGCGTGGACACAGTAATTTCAAATTTTGTAATATACAGCTTGTTTCATGAGTAAATTATCTTTTGTATGTTTTTGTGCCATGACAGTTAGTGTCTGTGGTAGACCTCTTTGCTTAATGAAGTTCCAAGTAACAAGCATAACCTCCCGGTGCTTGTTCTTCCACTGCATATTCTTCCACTTCAATTGAGAAAGTTTTGCTTTAGTTGGGCAAGAAATTTGTTAAATTTTTTTACAGTATCAATATTACTACCCAGTAATCTACTACTTTTCCTTTTCCTGTTCTTTTCCCTTCCTTTTCTGCCATACTCTACTTTTGGAGGACACTACTATATAAAACTAAAAGTTGCCCACCCTGTGTTTTCATCCTTAACTACCAAAAAGTGCAGTACCATAATGGTACTTGATGACCTAAGCGTTTGTGGTGTTGTGTTTTTTCTTCTCATCAGTGATTACTTCACTATAATTAGCAAGTTTCTTTAGCTGAAGAGCACAAAAGAAATCATATGGTTTATGCCTGAGTGTGTTGAAATGTCTTAACAAAAAATAACAAGAGTGTGCAAATCAAGATTTAGTTCCGGATTTGTTTAGCCTAAACCCCTTGTAATCACTCTAATGTCTCTGGCTCTAGCACATCTTAGGAGACTGTGCCCAATGTTGAGGTCTCTAGGAAGGCTTTATTTGATGCTGAGCTTTTGGCACTTACCAGTGAGGTGGTAAGGCTGTTGAGGGGCTGTTAGCTGCTATCATTCCGAAACTGCACGTGACTCCAGATTGATCCAGTACCAGGAACCTTGGTAAATCACATTTAATTAGTGTAGATTGTTTAAAGATACAGATGTTTTCTGCATTTAATGCCAAGGCTGGATACTCTCAGCAGGCGTATTGTGTACTAGAAGTGGATGAACATCTATCTGAGTCTTGTCAACTGTGTCTCATGTTGTGTGTCTAGCCCATCTTACCATAAGCCACTGTGTGAAGGTACCAGATGCACAGTATAAACAACTATAAAATCATATTTAATAACCGAATTTTATATCCAGCTAAGTGAATCAAATGAGTCAACAAACCTCAGCACCTAAGATCAAACAAAATTAATTTTGGTACCTTGTAAATCTTCAAGTGGTTTAGTGCCCTACATCAGGAACGGTTGTTTCCTGGGTTGGCCAAGTCTGTTGTATTGTCTCAGCTGATAGTCCCTGAAATAGAATTTCATGGTGGGTTTTATTCCTTATTCCAGTATTACCTGAGTTCTGGCTGTCGGTTGAGTTTCATGTCACACATCCAGCTTCTTTGATCTTGTGAGATAGTGCTGCATATGTCAGACCTTTTCTGATGATACAGGTGCAGAAGAATCACACGATGACACTGTTTAGTGTAAATAGGTTGCAGATCCCCAGCCACCTAGACTAGCTAAGAATCTAGCAACATCTTTTAGTATTTTTTTAATTGTGAAAAGTTATAATGATTCTCTGGTGCCCACTGAGTTGGCCCATCTGAAGTCGTGGGCAAACAGTCTTCAGAAATCATTTTTGTAAGTGGTTTACTCACAAAAGCAGTAAGTTTAGCGAGTTGTCTAAGTTTCATTATTCCTTTTGTGAATAACAATGAGAATAGTCTCATTACTACTCTTGTAGGCTCCGTGTGTGAGGAGGACCTGAGTGGCTTTTGACTGTAGCTGGATTTTCACAATGAGACATTCTGAAATATTGAGATGAACCTCCAGTCTGACAGTTTGAATCCTTGGACAATTGTGATGGCTCCAGTGTTCCATATTAATACTAATGAACAATCTCATTTGGTGCCATGCCAGTTATTGGCTATTGAAGTAATTAAGATTTCCAGTCATTGCTCGTGGCAGTAGTTGATCTCTGAGAATGGGCCATAAAGAACAGTCTTGTAAGTTAGTCTGTTATTGTGTCCCAGTACTTGGTCGCTGGATCTGAAAGCTTGTTTACTTACGTATAACTTATTGATAGTGGCATCCTACAAAGTTTATGTGCAGAATTTAAAATACCTATGCATGCTGCTGGGTTGTATACCAAGAACACTATTACTGCTGGACCAAGTTCTCTAATGCTTTTAAATTTCTGATATAATATTCACCAGGATAAGTGTATTGCAGTAATACAAAGATTTGTACTTTGATCCTCAGTTTAGTCAGAGCAGGTGGTCTGTTTCAGAGCCAGGTACTCCAGAAATATTTTCATTTCTTTTTTTAACTTAGGTAAGTATTTGAGAAGTAGAAACGCCCATGGAAAATGTATATTTAGGGATTCTCATTTGAGTTTAAGGACAGTAGGTACCTGGAAATGCTCTAGTGTATGTTACTTCATTCGGGACCTGAAAATGTGATGTTGACATGGTGTTTATTTGCTGTCTGTGGGATTGGATCCAATGCTGCTTGTACGATACAATGACATTATTTTTATTTGTTCCTTTTAACCAACAGTCCTTTGGAAAGCCTGCTTTATGACTTTGCTTTCAAATAAGACACTTGGGTTTTGATCCAAAACAGGTTCCTTTTCCCACTGTAAGGAGATACTTTTCCCAAGTCACCTCTGTAGTTTCTGCAAGATTTTTTAACAAATGAAGCACACCTCCTTGACAATGCTTATTTCTAAGCCATTTATGTGTTAGGTTATTCAACATGCAAACACTGAAGGTAGCACATGTTCATCAGGAAATTCTTCCAGAACCATTACCATCTTCTGTGATATTTCCAGGTCGTGGGCTGGTACAATTGCTGTGTGCTCTAGGTTTTTTAAGTGGTTAGATGAAAGCTCCACATCAATATTCTAGAGTTTAAAGCTCTTAGTCTAGCCTGTTGGAATCCTTCACTTTGATCAAGACCAAAGGATCATCTGCTTGAGGCTTGGGATAAGGAGCCTGGGAATTCTACGTACAGGAAAATCCTTTAAATCAAGGGGCTGATTTTTGTTAGGTTTTTTTTTTATTTGTGTGTTTTGTTGGTTGGTTTTTTGTGTGGTTGTTTCACAACATCAGAAATTACTTATTGCGGCTTAAATTTGGCAGTGAGAGAATATTGTTTTTCAGTGCAAGCTGTCTGTCTTCTACCATTTTTCTCTAGTTCTGTTCAGACTGCAACTTCCCCAAGTCCCCTGCCCCTGCAGAAGGACTGCAGAATTTGTCAGACCCTCTTGTGCATAAGATCAGTTTCCAGATAAGTTAAGATGTTGCCAGCTGTCATTATTGAGTATTGGTCTTTACAAATCAGAGACAGGAAGTTTAATTACGTGGTTTTGAAGCTAGAGTGAGAGTATTAATTTGAGCCTGAGTCTGGTCAGGTCACCTTTATCATCCACTAAATTATGGGCATAGGAAAACAGGGAGGTTTTTCTGTGTCGCTGTTATATATGCCACTGAGATTTCTTGAGATAATAACTGTTTTGATTCTGTGGCTGTCCTAAGTGGATCTATACTTCTTATAGCTGTGCATTTTGGTTATCTGTAGCAATGGGTGGATGCAGAGTCATTGCAAGAATTCTTAACTGCAAATTGAATTTCTGTGTTGTAATATCTTAACAGTCTCTGCCTTAACAAAAAGGGCAGAGAGACTGGGAGACCTAACCTCAGTCTCACCTGCAGCTGGTGTTGTCAGAGTGGGATGGTGGATGTAGGTGTTGATAAGCCATAGGTTTGCTCAGCCTTGTTCCATCTGTTACCTTAGATGGTTCCTTGTTTGGACTGTGCCTAAAGCCATTCCTAGGTTTATGCTTAGTTAGCTATCTTTTCCAGTGATACTTCTTCCAATATGTGAGTGTCTCTTTCATTTTCCTTTCTTTTTTGTTTTCCCTTTGGGTTAACAAACCATTCAAGGCTGCTAGGCTGCTCTTTGTCTGCATATCCTTCTGTGTCATATGTTTAAAATCACACCATTCATCTGCATTTCCTAGTCACAAGTACAGACCTGTGAAGCTAAGGGCCATATACCAAAGTGGTATTTTTGTAGTCTGTGGAGAAGTGAGTGTCTTCATCCTGATTTCTGTCTCGATAGGTTGTCTTTATATGGAAGAATTAAAGCTTATTTGCCTCGATATCTCATCTTTATTACTTGCACCTTTGTGATGACATATCAGGTGCTAATATACCCAAGTGTGACCTATTTGAAAATAAATTCATCTAATGAAAAAATGGGTTTTGTTTTGCTTTTTCCCCATAGCAATTTCTGAGCTGCCTCTTCAAGCTCTGTATGTAATTAAGCGTGTTTAAAAATTACTATGTATTCAGTCTTGTTTGAGAGAGTGATGTTAAGATCCATTTTTAACGCTCTTGGATCATCATCTATCAATGCTGATTATTATGCAAATTCTTCGCCCTGTAGCTACCTAACTTCTCAGAGTATTTTCCTGAAGATCACCTTCGCTGAAGTAACTGAGGGAGGCTGGATCCATTTTTCTTCGTACCTTGGGACTGTTCTCAAACAAGGGAATAAGAGGAGCAAGTAACTCGTAGCTTTATGCCAGCCTACCTCAATCAAAAATTGGGAACATCCTGAGGTGACATTCATGAATAATTCATCTTTTCTCACCATCAGTCATTAACATGCTTCAGTTGAAGCCATAAAGATTTTAAAGTGTTTTTAAAGCTTTGAAGTAGTTAGAAGCAGTGCATTTCTCTTAGGACCTCAGTTACAGTGTTTGTTTCCCATGTAAGAGCTGGGTGGTGCTGCCTGCCACCTCAGCACCACCGTGGGACTAGTCTCTCTATGTCCTTCGGGTAGAACTGGTGCAGACTGGGCTCTTCTTGTTACAAGGCAGTTGTTTTCCCCCATGTACTTAAACACTAATGGCAGTCGCACTGGGGGAGCATATGGGGAATGAGTACACATGTCGTAAAAACTGCTCATTCTCCCAGCAGGCAGACTGTATTCAACAAGGCAGTGGGCCAGATTTCACCCACATTCTTTAGTTTAATTGGCCCTGTTGTGGTAGATTTTGAGGTAAAGATGTTGTATCAATGCTGCACAGGAAATAGAAGGATAAACTTACTGAGGTGTATTAATTACTCATTTTTAGCTGAATATTCTCTGTAATCCAGACCTAAACCTGTCTTTCTGAAAATAAAAAAATGTTATTTTTTTATATAAAGGTGTCTTAATTTTAGGCCTACAAATGTATTATTAACTTCAGAAGTCCTGCGCTGAGTGTTGTGCTAATGCTATGAAACATAAATGCTTAAGGAAAACTAACAAGATTTTCCTGGAAAGGCTGGTTTCCTCCTCTCCTTTGCCATTCTCCCTTGAAAAGCCAGGCATGAGGTCCGTTACGCACAACTGAGTGAAGAGGATAAGTTGTTTGAATGTGCTTATTGGATTATAAGATCAATACAGTAGTCTGAGGTATGTTATATTACTGTGTAGAAGCGCAAGCACTTGTATCCAGGTATATCTCTAATATGAATGATTTGTTCCTATACCATTGGAAGTCAGTGGAGGAATGAACAAATTCTTATTACAGTCTCATTTTTTAAACGATATCTGAAATTTTTTAAACGATATCTGAAATTTTATCTGAAAATTCTGCAAGCTTTTCCTAAACTACTTTTTCAGAGCCCTGATGTGACTCAGTAGATCATTGATATTTATAGGTCATAGATATTTCTGCCATGTTTCCTTATAAAGCATGTACGTAAGACAAAGTGGAGGCCACATCTTGAAAGTAGTGGCATAGAATGAAAGTGCTAAACAAGGTAGCTTTAATATAGAATCACAGAATCATTTGGGATGGAAAGAACCTTTAAGAACAAGTCCAACTGTAAACCCAGCACTGCCAAGTCCACCACTAAACCATGTCCCGAAGCACCACATCTACGTGTCTTTTAAATACCTCCAGGGATAGAGACTCAACCGCCTCCATGGGTAGCCTGTTCCAATGCTTGACAACACTTTAAGTGAAGAAATTTTTCCTCATATCCAATCTAAACCTCCTCTGGCACAACTTGAGGCTGTTCTGTCTTGTCCTATTGCTTGTTACTTGGGAGAAGAGACCAGCACCCCCAGGCCCTTTCCCACCTGGCACTTTCCAGCTGCTCTTCCCCAAGCCTCTAGTGCTGCCTGGGGTTGTTGTGACCCAAGGGCAGGACCCGGCACTTCTTGTTGAACTTCATACAGTTGGCCTTGGCCCATCGCTCCAGCCTGTCCAGACCCCCCTGCAGAGCCTTCCTGCCCTCAAGCAGTTCAACACTCCACCCCAGATTGGTGTCATCTGCAAATGTACTGAGGGTGCACTTGGTCCTCTCATCCAGATTATTGGTGAAGATACTAAACAGGACTGGCCCCAACACTGAGCCCTGGGGAACACCACTTTGTGACCGGCTCCCAGCTGGATGTAACTCCATCCACCACCACTCTTCAGGCTCAGCCATCCAGCCAGCTTGTAACCCAGTGCAGAGCACACCTGTCCAAGCCATGAGCAGCCAGTTCCTGCAGAAGAATGCTGAGGGAGACGGTGTCAGAGGCTTTACTGAAGTTTAGGTAAACTGCATCCGCGGTAAACTGCTTTGAGTCTGAGATTTCATATTAAGTATTTTTATTTTGAAAGACATTACCTGCAAATTAAATGGAAAAAGCTTTGAATTAATTTCCAGATATCATTAATAAAATATTGGAGAGGTCTGGACATGTTTTGCTCATTCTGCCATCTTCTCCCCCATCCTCTAGTGCAGGATGAGCGAAAGCAAAAATCTTTCCCACATTTCCAAAAGGAATTGGTGACTTCTCCATTCAGGACTTGGGTGATAAGTGAGAAAGTCATGCTTTACTGTCAGCCTCGACAGGCAGTAGGATACAATCAGATGAAAGGTTTTTCACTTAAAAGGTAGGATGCCAGAGCTGAAGTTGGAGAGTCAGGCTGGAAAGGAATTCTTAAGAAAAAAAAGGATGTTTAAAGTGAAAATGTGTAATACTGTTTTGTCAAACAAAATAGCCCTTGGAAGCATTCCATTTTCGAGAGTGTTCCCCATTCAAGACTGTGCATTCCAGCTGCTATTCCCAGTCTCTGCACCTTCTCATGTACATACCCAGACTCAGCCTGGCTTACTGCTGTGTGAGGAAGGAGAGGAAGAAAGACCTAAGAGTTGCTGCCCAGCCAGCCAATTCACTACTGCTGTGTGTGTACAGGGTGTTCTATTTGTTTACCCTTGTTCACTAGCTGAAAATAAATACCGGTCTTTGGCATGCTGAACAGTAAAATAAGGCCTTTTTAAAGACTGAAACAATAAAAATGCCTGCTTTATTGTTTATCTATACCATGATTTGTATGAAAAAAATGATTTATTTGAAATACAAATTAAAATCTGCGTTGAAAACCAGTTGCTTTTCAAAGTGGAGCTGTAAAAATATTCATATAGCGGACACTTAATGTGTAAGACTTTATGTTGTAACTGTAACTGACAGACTTCTCTGTTGTAATTCTTAATCCGTTATTGCAGCTTTACTTCTCTGTTACACAGATCTGAGCTCACTGTATGTTAGTCATGTGCAGCTGCATTGCAAATGAGCTGAAATGTGCTTAGCTTTTAATCTTAGTCAGCAAAGTCTATCTATGTGATATGTGCTATATGACCTTCCAGAACAGCAGCTTTACAAAATATTTGCTTGTCTTGCTGCTTCTAGAGGATTTTTCTAGAGTTTTCCCAATTTTCTTATGAATTTTGCTTAAATTATCTGTCTGAAAAACCTGAATACCCTGCAGTATTTGAAAATCTTACAGTGGTGCATTGTAGAACTGTCTTTGCCAGAAGGATTTGGTTAATGTCACCATACAGTGACACTTGAAGCTGAGTTGACCCTTGCATTTGGGTAGGAATCACAGCCAACCTTTAGCACTCAGAAGATGTGCATGCAGCGCTGCTGTATGTGCTTTCTTTGTTTCCTTAGAAACAAGTTCCCTGTAGTATCAGTCAGATAGGAGGTGGCATATTACTGTTGCAAAACAACAGGTTGGTTTCTGGATCCCGAAGCTGAAAATGTAGTTAGAGACTAAAAGCCTTAATAACAAAGAAATGCAAATGTGAAATGCACCATCACTGATCTCTGGTACTTGTCACTGAGGGATGGTTTGAGGCTTTTTTTGTAAAGCATCTCTGAACTTTCTGAAGCTTTAGCGAACAGTTTCAAGGATGTCTTATTTCTCTGAATTACTTGTTAGATGTCAGTCTTGGTTTAAATACTTTTTGTCTGTGGAGTAAGATTTATCCTTTAAAGAGTAGAAAGGACTCTTTCACTGAAATCTAGCTCTTTCCTTAAAAGGAATTATATTTCTTAAAACAATGTATGCTGTAATAGTGTGCATAATGTTTGACTATTAGGCAGTTGTCTTTTGGTTTAACTAGCATTTAGAGACACCTTATAATGTTAACAAGCTCTTAAAATTTTGGAGAGGGTTATGTTATCATGTGTTTGAGTATTGTTCTCTGTAAACAAGGAAAATACAGTACAATAGCAATTGATAGTTACTAGATTTGACTTAAATTTCAGTGAGTTCTCTGGCCTCATGAATTGTTAGATTAACGTGGAAATTAAGAGAGCAAAAACCGTCCTGGATCTTTGCTGTAAGGTTTGACTTTTTTAGAACTACCAATTATGATACAATGTAAAGTCTCCTAAAGTGTGTGGTAGAAAGGAGCTGCCTATTTGTAATTTTCTGTGAATCTTTTTGTGATGGTGTATCTCCCCTGTTTGCGGTTGGTGTCTCATTAATTCTTGTGTTTGGACTCTGTGGCTACAAAATGGCATACCTGGCAGTCAGTGAGTAGGAGTACAGACTTACTTTTGATGAAAACTGGATGTCCTAGAACCAAGTTTTTATTCAGGCAAGCAAAGGTTTTCAGAACATTTATTTCAAAGGAGAAGGAGCTTCCCTCTGAACGTTTGCTTCTGGCGGGACACGCTGGGCTGAGGAGGAGTGCAGTGCTGGCTGGGTGTGCTGGCTGCTGGAATACTGCACAGGGCTGGCTCTGCCCTGCCTGCCAGCACCAAGAGTGCAGTGAAGCTTTTTGAATTGCTGTTCAAAATGCTTCCCCTTGGAAATGTTATGGGATGGGATTAATTCTAGTTTTCCCTTGCTGCTTGAGGTGTAGAAGGAGGCATTTCCTTATTCTTGAGAAGTGTAAGTACAGCATATATTGCTGACTGGAAGTCCGTAGACCATCTAGGACATTTTCCCATAAGCTGCTAAGGTAAAGTTAACATCAGGTTAAGAGAGCACTTGAGACGTCATCTTTTCAGAGGGAGAGCTGAGAGACACTTGACTGCCCAAGAGGAGGTATGATAGCGCGGATGTTAATTGTACCTCTCGTCTGCTTCCTGTATTCCTGTGTAATGCTTCCTCTTGTTAAAAAGCAATATAACATTTCCTCAGGAAGCTCTTCCCAGAATTTTCAGCTTCTTGAACAGTACAAGTAGCAAGCTAAAAGTCTTTCTCCAAAAAGTAAACACCCTCATGTATTTGTTTTTATTAGTATCTTTTTCCATATCAGGCTTGTCTTAACTGGGTTATGTAATTAAGCTACTACCTTTAGGAATAATATAGAGAATAGCTGTAACAAATGCACAAGTGTGTTTAGGGGAGTTATACTGTGTGCTAGGCATTGGTTATTCATTTATATTCTGTAGGAGAACCTGTTTTATTCAGAGCTCTTGGAAAACGTTCATGGAAACTTTTAGGGAATTAGGACAGCTGGTCTAGCAGACTTTTGAAGTCTGCAATACAGCTGGCTGGCCGGCATTCCCAGCGCCAACTGGCTCAGTAGCAAGTAGAGATGGCAACTGTGATTTTTGGCTTAGAAAACCCTGTATATATAGAAGATGACTTGACGACAGGCAAGACTCAATAAATCTGGTGACATAATTGAACTCTGTTAACCAGTGTTTGGTCAGTAGCAATTAAACATCCCTCTAGGTTTCCAATTAGAATTTGTTATTTTGTTTCAGGATTTTTTTTCTTCAGTGCGAAAACTTAATATCTTCCTCTCATTTAATATCTTCTTTTGGAATATCTGTCAGGACATTATTTTAACAGATGATTGAATTAAGATTTCAGCTACTGTATGTCGTTGCTGATCTTTAGTCATTGTCAAATTTCAAATGAAATGTCATCTGGAAGTAAGTCATATGCAAAGCTACGAGACTTTGGCTCTGCATCTGTCAGTAGACTTTGTGAATAATCAGATTTCCAGAGAGGCTGTGGATTTCTCACTTCATTGACTGATTCTTTGCCTTATAGTACAAAAATAGAGAAGGAGAAAAAAGAGCATGCTAAGCTGCATGGGATGATCCGTACAGAAATAAGTGGAGCTGAAATTGCAGAAGAGATGGAGAAGGAAAGAAGGTTCTTCCAGTTACAGATGTGTGAGGTGAGATTCAATGTAAAATTCATACTCTGCTAATGTTTTTAGGGAAAAATTGAAAACCACAATTGTTTAATGGCAGCTGTGATCTTAGAGGGACAGCCAAATTACTAGTGAACTCCATTTGCTAAGCCACTTTTTTTATCCTGATGTGCTGCCTTTGCAGGGAATTTAGATCTTTTCTAATTTCACTTAACATTAAATTGTAGAATAAATAAATAATGCAAAGCTCAATTAAATGCGAAGAGATGATAATAAATAAGCCTGTACACTACTGCTTCACTGTAAGTTATTTTAAGCCCTAGATCATTCTCTGAATTGTTCCCTATGCTGACAGCTGTTGTGTTATTATGAGGAGAGACTCCAGTCTAGCACACTGTTGGGCTGGTGCTGAAAAAAAAGTGCTATGGCTGGAATCCAGTTGTCTCTCAAGATGTTTCAGAACGTTTCTACTTTGAAATCTCCATGATTTTGCAGTACATTAAATCTGATTTGAATATTTTTGGTTTGATTCGTTTGAGGGCATGTCAGGTCCTGTGGTCAGGAATTCAAGTTGCTGTGTTCATTGTTTCTGTGCATTAACTCAGAAATACACTATGGATGTTTCTTATGGTTTTACTATGGTGATTAGAGCTAATTTGACTCATATGCCAACAGCTTAACAGCAGTTGTCCTGAATATCGCTTTTAGTAACTTCATGCACTGATACTTGGTTGAAAAGCTTCATGTTGTTATACAGTCAGACTAAAGTACTCAAAACTGATGAAGAGATTTGAGTACCCAGTAAACTTATGGATGTTGCCAGCTAATTGTCCATCTGTATCCTTCCTAAGAAACAACCAGGAACAAATACTTCTGTCTTCCTGTGTCACAGTAAAGGAGAAGTTCACTTTAGTCAGTTGTAGTGATAATAAAACGCAGGGTGAAGTCTGTGAAATTGGATCAAGTCACCTTAAATGTGGAATAGCTGAAGTGTATCCTGTATTTCTTCTGATTTTTTGAGAAAAGATGTTTATACTCAGTTACCTCTGAATTGTCATATATGGGGACTTTGTTTTGGTTTTGATAGTAAGTCAGAAGTGTGACCTATTAAAATTGTATCATAAGGACAGGCTAGTCATTAGTAAATTGTGAGAGTGAACTGAATACCAGATGCATAGAGCTCCTTTTTAAATTAACAGGAGCTGGAGAGGTTATTCTCCTAAGTACTATCTAGTACATGTGTCTACATTTAGGCTAATCATCTGTTCACCTGAACCAGCAGAGAAAGAGATGGCACTTGGGTACGGCTTTATTTTAGTGGGTTTTAAACATTTAGGATGTACTGCGGGTTAGGAAAAACCATATGCATTAGGGCATTGATAAGATGACATTCACTCCTTTGCTTGGAGGTCAGTGTCTAAGCAGGGGTTAAAAACTGTCATCATTTAATGGACAGTTAAGTATGTAAGTAAGGATGGTCAATCTTATTTCTGCTGGCATGGCTGACACTTTTGTGCTATGGAATTCAGGGGAGGAGCTGCCACTTAATATAGACTTTGTGCCTAATGCAAAAGGACACTAATTAGACTTTTTTTTTTTTCAGCTTGACAGTAGATTTTAAAAATCTTTTGCTAAACTGTAATTTGTTATAATTACCATGTATAAGAAATTTGTACACAGAATGATAAAATCAGAAGATAGATTTAAAAAATGTTTTAATAGAATCCCTCACTTTTGAGAGTAAAGTGGTTCTTCCTTAATGACATCTATTTAGCAGTAAATTTAACAGCTGGTGAGATAGATACCTAGGTGGGCTGCTAGGTTTAAGAATGGGTTCCTAAATTTACTAGACAAACCCTTTTATGCTTCCTTTAACCCAGGCCTCCAGTAGGAGCCACCAAGTATGTTTTAACAATTTGAACTAATTATGGTGAAGTATCCCTACAGGGTTCAGAAATCAGTGGTGACAATTGCTTTTGTGTGACTAATACTTGAAGCCACTATTTTACGCATTCTCTCTTTTAGGCCTTCTAAATCTGCAACTGTTAAAGCTTGTTGAAATATAACTGAAAATAAAATGTTAAAAAAGAGTGTAGCAGTAATAATTACTTTCTTTTGTGAATTACTGTTCTAACAGTATCTGCTGAAAGTCAATGAAATCAAGATTAAAAAAGGAGTGGACTTACTTCAGAACTTGATCAAGTATTTTCATGCTCAGTGCAAGTATGTTTTAGTTTTCTTTTATCTACACAATAAGTGAAGCAATGCTTTGTTTTAAACTTTTGACATCTTCATAACACATTTCTAGATTTCTCAAAATCTAAGATTCAACTGTTCTTGCTGTCTTTTGACAAACTGCTTTTGTCATAGATTAGTTACTGGTTTTGCTACTGTATTCTGAAACACGTAATAAGGTTCAGCTAGTCCCATGGAATATAATAGTTGTTCCAAAGGAGTGCCACGCAATAATTTGGCATATTTCATAAACTACTGTTGAAACAAAGCTATGTGTTTGGGTAATTAGCTACTGCTGCATTAGTTTTGATGGGCTTTTTTGAGTGTATCTAGCAATGATCTAAATTGTCTGTGCTCGAACATAAACTGCATAAGCAGTGGGATAAAACTATATTGAAAGAATCACTCTAATTAATTGAAGGACTCGGTAATAAAACACAAAGCTGTCATTAGAACGATGTACTTTTTTTGTGGTAGGCTTATAGATCAATTAAGTCATATCTATAAACTTGAAAGAGCCATTGTTAACCTGTTCAAATCAGTAAGTTTTCATCTTAAAAGACCAGTCTAAATCTATCTAGGTTTTTTTCCCTATATAGCTATGTTGCTTTTAAAATCAGTTTCACTTGTAGTATGTCATTTGTCTGCTTTATCCATTTAATAGACTTTCAACAACATAAATGCTGTGTTATGTTGTCACTTTCATGCCTGCTTCCCAGAATGAAAATATTTTCTGTTGCAAATGGTGCAGCAATTCATAATCAAATGTGCGTATAGTTGTGGTTTCTTTAAATCTATTTTATCTATTTTTTAAATCTCACTTTTTTTTTTTTAAAGAGCTGGTTTACTTGACATAGATAACATTACTGTGTCAATACAAAAATGCATACGATACAGAAAGATGTAACATATTCAGTTCACATATAGGCCATAATTAATGCTTGGGAAACAAAGGGCTTTTGTTTTAGTAGGAAGATTGTGTCAGGTGTGAAGTTACTGGGCTCCAAAAAGTCACAATTATTTTAGATCTGCTAGAGCTTTTGCTGTTCTACAAATAAATCTTGCTTGTTCTGAGCCTTCAGAAAGTGGGATGAGAACCTGTATTTGAGGTGAGAATGAGGAAAATTTGTGTGGGCGTTCTGAATTTAATTGGTGATTTTGCATCTTAAAATAAGCTATGATGGAAATAAAGAGGTGGAGCAGTCAAAGATGTATAAAAACCAGATGTTTAATGTTTTGAAGTTTATGGCATGACATAATAATATGCATGTCTTTCTTTGGCAACTTTTAAGACAGAAAATACAAAGTAAATTTTACTAACAGTTTGCTTTTTCTTTTTCTTTTTAAGTTTCTTTCAGGATGGGTTAAAAGCAGTTGAAAGTCTCAAGCCTTCAATTGAGACACTCTCGACAGATCTTTATACAGTGAGTAGCAACCTTTCACATTTGTGAAAGTTGTAAACTTAGTTTTTTGCAGTACAACTTACATCATTATGGTTCAGGTTGGCTGACTTTTAATAGTCAGCATTCTAAGGTTTTGAGTAAAATTTTGTTTTAATATCATATCCAGAAGCTTTAGTTTCAGTTCTTGACCCCACTGTGTAAAATGTTAGGAGAACAGCCTTTGCTCTCAAATATTTACTGACTTAAGTGGAAAATAACGAACGCAAGGAAGCAAGAACACAGTGAGGCAATATCAAAGTCTTAACCCAGCAACATCCTAGCTATTATCAAGCTTTTTGAAGATAGAAAGGAAAATAAACAGATCACATTTATCTTTTCTCTTTGTGTTTTCATTCTTAGCTGAACATTTCTCAGAAAAATGAACTAATTAAGTAGCAAGTTTGGAAGAACTGCATTGAAAGAAACAATAATGTTATTTTTAACCTGTGTTTTTCTTCATTCAAGATTAAACAAGCACAAGATGAGGAAAGAAGACAATTAACACAGCTTAGAGATATTTTAAAATCAGCACTCCAGGTTGATCAGAAAGAGGTGAGCATATAAGGTGGTTTAACTTTGAAATACCCGTTTTAATTACCTCTAATGTAATGTTAGTAATTGAAATTGAGTTATTTTAACTTTTATCAGCCATCTAATTTCTTTTGTTTATTGATCTTTGTTTTGCTGCTGATAGTAAATGTTTTTGAAAAAGGCAGGTGTTTTTTAAAATGAATTCCCACTAAAAATATGAGACGTACTACAAAATATTTTCTTTTTGTTACCAATATTGCAAAATACTCAAGATGATGCACTGTCTGTGAACTAACAGGCAAATGTGCCTACGTTGCTTAAAGTGAGAATGGAAGAACTTTGGCAGTATTGAGGACATCCCATTAGTGCAGTCTTATCTCACAATAATATTCCAAACTGTATAAATATGTAAAACTGAAAATCCCAAACCACCTCTTGTCATTATCATATGCAAAAAATAACAACTAAGTTTGCTACTCTACTGCAAAATGCCAGTTTTCAAATGTGTAAGAGCTGGGTCAGTTCGGCAATCTAACAAGTACGTACTTTTTGAGTTTTGGTTATGATTGGTGTTAGATTTAAAGAATTCTGGAGTAGTTTTATTTGGCAAACTGATCTGGGAGCAAGCATCTTTTTTATAATCTAATCCTAAATATTTGGTCCACTTTGTTTCAGAGTGCTAGTGATTCCTCTTCATATAGATAAATACCAGCCAGCTTCCTTTGTGTGGCTGCTGGGTCATGAGTAAGTGAGGAATGAACCTACTTCCCCCTTTCAAGATTCTTTTTCTGAGAGGGATCACAATTAAATAGTTCAGTCTGTAGAGCTCCGACTTCCTTCATCTTTTCCAGTCTTGTTTTCATCTTCTCGTAAAGGTTATGGTGACTTCTAGCTCTTAGTGGTGGCCAGATGATGGCTGTTGAGCAACGTACTCTAGAGAAAGATGTCCCTGCCCATGGCCTGAGGGTTGGACTAGATGGTCTTCAAAGGTCTCTTCCGACCCAGACCATTTTGTTATTCTGTGAATTGCTGATAGGCATTCAGACAGTCTTAAACACACTTCACCATGAGGTGCTGTTTGTTCCCATCTGAAGTTTGTGATAATAACCATCATTTACAAAGCCCCGTACAGTTTGCAGGCACTTTCTTAAGTTCAGCCTGGCATTTAGGACTCACAGGGTGGTGCATTTGCTAAAAACTTCCAAATTTGAGCTTGGTGGAACGAAAGACTAATGGTCATAGTGGAAGTGGTGACTACTTTGCATTCACCATTGATTGCCCACTCTCAGTAAGGAATCTTTGCTGTTTAGGTTGTGTTATGAGGCTTCCCATTTTATTTGGGTTTGCGTTCAAGAGAGATAATAGAAGCAACAGAGTTTCACGGTTGCTGGGAATGTTGCTTCTCTGTTGTTTACCTGTTTATCGGTGATACTGGTATTAAATGCATATGTAAGATGTGGTGAGCACGCATCTTTTCAGAGACTGAAAAATGTAATAATACACTTAAATTTATTACTTGTACTGGTTTTGTTGCATTTAAAAATACACGTGTAAAAAGTGCTTTGTGCTATATTCAGTTTTAATTCTGCAAATTCAGATATAGATGCTTACCTGCAGAGCATGAGAAGAACTGTAATTATTTTGAAAGTTTTTTGAAAACGTCAATTAATCAATGGGATGCCAAACAATCCTGGTATAATTGACTGCACGACCCGCTAATACTGTTCTTGTTGCACTGTAATTTCCTTCACTATAACCGATTTCTTTTTCCTTCCTGAAATGCATTAACATTTTGTGACCGAAGTCTAGGAGAGTAAGTGTTACTATGTTTTAATGAAAATAGTTGGCATGATTTCCATTCAGATTTCAAGAAACTGGATTTTTCCTTTGAGTTTTTTTTCTGTTGGTATGAAAGGCTGGTCCTTTTTTTTCCTCTTCTGTTTGTTGTATTATCACCACCATCACCCCCCCCCCAAAAAAAAAAAAAAAAGAAGTTTGTTCTTGGGAAAGAAAATTGCTGTAAGACAAATTGGTAATTTCCTTTGCCCTCTCTTTTGGGAAACAAATCCAGTTGCTTGATTTGATGTTCTTGCAAGGTTTTGAAGATACATGTATTTTTAATTAAAATGGACTTAATGTATGAAATAATAGAATGTTGCAAATATTGTTTCTGTTGTGTTTTTAAAAAAAAAGACACACACACTTAGAGTGAACCTTTTTCGTTGTGCCCGTATACATAGTTTCCTCCTGCACAGAACTTTCTCAAACTTGGTTTGTATTGAAACTTCTTTTTGACATGTCATTGTGTGTACACCCCTCTAATTTTTAATTTTTAAACTTTTATTTTTCAAACTGTACAGCTCCTACAAGTTTCGAGGTCAACCGTAGAGTCATATTGCCTTCATTTCTCTCTTTTCCGTGTGCTGTCTGAAGGTAGTCTTACTGTAGTGTTTAGATTTGCTCTGCTTCTTCTACATGTTTGTAGAACCCAGAATCTATTTAGGCTACTGCAAAATAGGATAAATTTTGGGTTTCTTGACAAAAATTATAGTAGCTGTGTTATAGGAGAGGTTGCCTGCAGGGGGTTCTGGCAGATACATCTGTTGAAGGCTCTGTGGGGCTGTAACAGATAAGGGATAGATCTCTGAAACATCCTCTTGGCAACTATCGTGCAAATGCAAGAGAAGCTCAGGCTGTTGGAGAACTGTAAAGGCTTTTTGGCAGCTTTACACACAGGAGTGATCCGGACAGTCTAAAATCCTGCTCCCTGGGAGCTGTGGAATGGCTAGCCAAAATTTGCTGTGTATAAGTTAAAGTACCTTGTGTGGAAAGTTCTGTTGTGTTCAAATATTAGAAGAGATAAATAGGTTTTTGGAGTCTCTCATCAGTAGTCACAGACCATCCTTACAGAATGCTGTTTTTACATTTCTTTCGTTTTTAGCTACGCTATTCAACTTGATTTGCAAGTCAGACGATCTTTATAAGACTTTGGAAGAAATCATTTCAAATCTCTTTATGGTCAGTGAAGTGATTCACTATAAACATGCTGCAATTAAATGATTCACTTTTTTTTTATGCCTATCTGCATTTCAAAGCTGATGAAGTGGACAGAGTTCAGTTTCTTAGGCTTGTGTACTTCAATTTGTTCTGATCTTGGTATGTTCAAGAGAGATTTAAAATGACAGTACTCTGCACTAGGTATGTCCTATATCCTGCAGTGATCCATTGCCTTCCATAGGTAATGTATGTTATTCCTGCTCCTCTGATGCGGCCATGGGATCTGACCCTGTTGTATTCATGTTATGTGCAATATGCAAACCAGAAACAAGGGAAGATCCTTTGGGGAGCCTGCATATGGAAAAGGCATGCTGAGATTACCCGGAAGGATGTTAATTGTGATGAGTGATTTGTGATATGGCATCCTGTCTGTTAGGAACTAGATCAAAATCATGAACTTGCTTGTCAGAGAGCTGTGGAAAACCTTGATGTGGCAATCACGTGGGATGCTATTGATTTGGGCATGGCCTGAACTGAGGATTTAAAACTGAAAATCTCCTTGTCTTGTCCTTAAGTTGTTTTTATGAAATAGTATTAAATTTTTTAAAGATACTGTTCATAGTAATGAATGTGTGGAAGTACACGTCAGCTACAGCAGCTTCCTCTCTGGTTGAAGTAAGGCAGGAAGCTTGTATTACTGGCTTGCCAGTTTGGCCAAACAGAGCAGCTGAGCGTAAACAACAGCTGAAGGGACGTAGCTGAAACGCAGCAGAAAATAGTGCACAAAAAGTAGCAGCACAATCTTAAGCAGTGGGAATGGTGCTATGGGCAAGTGTTGGAGGTCACCTGAAAATTTTACATGATTGAGGATGTGGAAAACTGAAATTAATTTCCTGTAAGGCTTCTAATCCTGGGAATGGAGTTCCTTTACTGGCTAATGGGAGGCAGAGATCAAGGCATTGGTAGGACACAATAGGCAGTGTCAGATGAGATTTTCTTCAGACGACAGTAAATGTATGCATGCAGTGGTTCTTAATGAGCAAAGAGAATGATTTTAAAATGTTGTTCTGTTTTATGTTGGGCAGCCAGGAAACCAAATAATTATGTGTAAACAGACTGGTAAGGAATGATAAACAGACTGGTTTTAATCTGAAGGGGTGCTTTGTCAGGCATGGACATTTAAGCAGTGGTTTTGTAGTGTCTTTAGAAGCCTCAGGTGAATGTTGTAGCTACCTGAGACAGCTTCCTAGATCACTAGCTGAGAGATACGGCAGTGGGCACAGGTTTTTTCTGCTGAAAAGGAGCACCATGGAGTGCTGCAGCCTGTATTTGGGATGAGCCTGAAGTCCTGCAGCCTGGAGATGCGAAGTCCTAAGTGCACTGAACAAGGGTATAGGTGGTAGCTCTGTTCCTCCCGTGATATTTTGGACCTGTCATGTGTTGCTGCTACTGTGGAGGTGGATCCTGAACAGCTTTGGCTGCATTAGTAGATTTGGTAGCAGAGTATCCTGCTGGAGTTTGTAAAGGAGCAGCATTCCATCTCAGCAGCCATTCTCTGGGGAAAAGCACAGTCCAAGTGCGTTCTTGGTTTTAGTTGGTCTTTTTCCCCTGCTTATATCCGGAGATGTCTTATACTTAGGCTATTAAAGTGTATGAAGCTAATTGTAATTATGAATTAGGAAGATAGTTTTTCTATACTTTTAACATCACTTTGTACTTTATCATCTGTGCACTCTGAAAACCCAAAAGGTTTTATCTCAAGATCATATTCCTATTATATGAGACACACTTTCTCACCTTTTTAGCAAAAGGAATTTTTTTAATCAAAGTATTAAGTTTATTTCTTAATAACTCGTTTAAGTTTTTGCTTAGAATAGTTCAGATAGTTGAGTTGCTTGCTTTGTGTGTTTTTTCCTTGCTATACTTATATTATCCGCCATGTATCACAGAGGTGTATTGCATCCATAGAACAAAGATAGTAGAAAAGAAAACAGTAAATATTATAAGTACTGCTCATTGTTACTGTATGCATTGAAAAGTCCATCCCATGTTACCACTGCTAATATAGTATGACACATCAGATTTCTCATTATCGGGTTCTTATTTTTTAAGAAGTTGGGCTTTTGCAGCAGGTGGGTCCTGCCTCTGGGTCGTTCTAAGAACAGTGAGAAGGGTTTAGTTAATCCTTGTCAGTTCCTGTCCCAGAATTCTACTTTGTACAAGAAATTTTGGTTTAAGTTATTGTTCTTATGGAAATAACTTTTCAGTTTTCCTGTATGCCAGCTGAACTGGTTCTAGGAGGTCTCTTCTGCTTTCAGACAGTAATGACTCAGTTTCCACAAGGAAAACTACTTCTTCAAATTTCTGTATGTAATTTTTTTACAATGGAAGGGTGCACTAGGAATTGCAGGTAATAATAATTTTTAGTCTTTGTACACTGCAGTGTTTGCATGAGTTGGAAAGCCTGCTGCTCAATTAATTTTTTGGTAAACCCCTCCATATATTAAGGCCAATAGTAAAGCTAAATAAAAGCAAGTAGGAGGATTTTGGCAGGTGATAATGGCTGATAATGGCTACTTCTCAAATTTTTGTTGTGCCCTCTGAATAAATAAGTGGATCTTGTTCTGTCTCATTGAGGAAGAAAAATGTGCTTCGTGTGGCCCTGTAGGGTTAGAGCAGGAAGGAAAGGCTCTGAAGCTCATTAATAGGGGAGATATTTTGGTTGAAGGTGTGGAATGCATTATAAATTGCTGTTCTGTATATTTCAGGATTCTCAGATACGTCAGAGTACAGCTTACAGTTTACATCAGCCTCAGGGAAACAAGGAACATGGCACTGAACGAAATGGTAGTCTGTACAAGAAAAGTGATGGGTAAGTACTGCTGGATTATAACTAGGGGAAAAAAATTAGGTCCTAAGAGCTGAAGCAACGTAATACTAAATATATTAAAAACTGAGTCACTTTTTTTTCTTCTTCTCCCCCTTTAAACCAGAATCAGAAAAGTATGGCAAAAAAGGAAGTGCTCAGTTAAAAATGGTTTTCTTACAATTTCCCATGGTACAGTAAGTATTTGTTTACAGTATTTTATGTACATGGTTGCTAATACAAAAAGGCAAGCTATGCTGGTCTATATTTATAATTTGGAATTAAGCTAGGTTCCTGATGCAGTGTTTTGAACATGATGGATAGTTTTTTAAGGCAGTCTTTCAGAAATATATTAAGACACACACAGTATCTAAAACAACAACTGTTTTAATGTTCATGACTGTTAATGGGGATAAAATGGCTTTTTAAATGACTCATTTAGTTCATGTAAACTGTTCATATTTTACCAGACTATCTAAAAATACAAATTCTAACTTCCTTTTTTTGGAAAGATATGGTTGGGCATTAAGCCATCTTTTAGATATGGGTTAAACAACTTTTTATATTTACAAGACAAACTGAGAGAATGCTGAATATTTTTTCTACCCTGTATTTGCTGCTCTGTGGTAATCTGTTAGGAAGGCAGCTTTCCTAGGGTGTAGCTGTTGAGGAAAATCAACTCTGAAAGCAACTTCTACCAGAATGACAACAGAGAGTTAGAAGTCCCTTTTAATTTGCTACCAATATTTGAAGCAGATTTACAAGCTCTTAAATATTTATACCTAAAGTTTTAAAACTTGGTATTTTGGACCTTGTACACTTGGCTTTGAACTCAGCTGGTTTTGCTTTCCCGTAACTTTTCTCTTTTTATATTACTTTCTCAAAACTTTTGAGAAAGTTTCGTAAGGCAAAAATTGGTAGTGACATTATTTCCCATTCTTGGTCTAATGAACAGTACTGTGTCTTGATCCTGTTATGAACCGTTCTGTTCTTCATCCTGTTATGCCTGTTGCTATGACTACAGGTTGACCCTGGCAGCAAAAATGAATCAATCTCTCATTTGTGCATCTAACCACAAGCTGTTGCCTTCTGAACTGACAACTGGGAGTTAAGGAGGAGTGCAAAACTGCGCTTGCAAAGTAGAGTAGTTACTGTGGCTTTGGAATTATCTGCCAGTTTATCCCTGTTCTCATTTGAGTGTGTATGAGTACATCTTTGTTAGAGAAAAGTCTATCAGTCTGTTCCATACTGGTGTCTCCATGTGCTGTAAATGCGCTTGGCATTGGATGTGTTGTAGTGGTACCCGTAGAAGCGTAGCTAGGGCAGCTCAGGGCTGGCAGAGGCTACAAAATCCACTTGTGGAACACAGCTTTAAAACTTTCACATGCAAGTACAGTTACTGAGTCTATCAAGATACTGTTGTTCTTCTCTTTTTATAAGCTGTCTACCAGATGGTCTAACATTTTTAGAAGCAGTAAGTTCCCACTGAAATCAGTGGAGCTGTAGCTGGAAGTCAGTTGCTAAGGTGGATATGAGTTTAGATATGTGGGTTTCACAGGTGTGGTCTTGATCTTTTTATGTTTCAAAATCAAGAATACCCTCTTGTTTCAAAATATACTCCTAAAAAGTATTTTTTGCTTATCTGCTCGCTTTCCCCTTATGTATTGATTGCAATTTTGTGTAAAAAATCAGTGCTTGTTTCATAGACGTTGAAATAGGTAGAAGTGATTTCTGTTTGTTAAGAATTTCCTGGGCTGCTCTGAATGTCTTCTGAGACTTTTGAAGCAACAACATTGATTTCCAAGCTTTCTCAGGGTTAGTATCTCCTGGTGTCTAAAATACGATATGTTGTTCTCTCTTACCAGCTGTTCATCAAAATGAAACATCTCTTAGAAGTTCAGTTGTCAGTTTTGTTTGCGTTATCAGATACAAATTTGTAAATGCTTTTCCTTTAAAGGCTAAGTATTCTTTGTGGATTTCTGTGCTTTGGTCATGTAGCCTCTCTTTATTGAGGGACTACTGTTTCTGTTAGTTTCTAGAACGGCTATCTTCAGGCAGTTGCAAACGCTGTATTCTGACTGCCAGGTGCTGTTGGCATGCATGGGTAGAATAGGGTTGGTTCTCTGTCAGTCACCCAGCTGTAATGCTGAATACATGTGTCTGCATTGGCACATGTGCAGAAGTTACACTTTTAGACAACTAAGAGCTTCAAAGAAATTAGGATTCATAGGGCAACGTGCAAGGTAATGATTGATGGAAAAAAAGACATTTTGTTGGATGTGCAAGGTAATGGTTGATGGTTCCTTTGTGTAATTGTTAGCAGTTGGAAATCTTCTGACATCTACCTGACTGCAATTTAACGCATGTGGAAGAAAAAACTATGATAGAAGCAGATTGAACCATGTAAATAGGAATTCCTAAGTGGTTTCTGGATCAAGAAGTCACAAGAGAAAAACTTGTATTTGAGGAACCTCAGATCCCTCAAAGTTAATCTGTGTTTAAGGAGTTTAAATGGAACTTGGTCATTGTCTGCAAAAAGGGAATACAAGAAACTCATTACGTGAAGGAATCTTTTTTGTTGTTGTTCTTTCTTTACTGCTGGAAACTTTAATCTACAGTTATGATTAACAGGACAATCTGAAGGCAAAAGAATCACATTTAATCTTTTGATTCTTAAGTAAATGACTGTGATATCCAGAAAAAAATGCACGATAAAATCAGCCAAACAGTCTGTTAAGTAAGTGGACACATTTGCTTGTGCCTTTTGTAAAAATCAGCTCTGTATCATGGCACTCCTTCCTATTTTTTTAGAGGCCCCAGCTTTTGATTCCTACACTTACCGTTTTTTTGCTAGAATGGATTGTAAGTCAGTTTTGCTGTATAGAGGGTTACTGTTTCTGCAGGAAGGAACATGAGTTGATGCTGACATCTGTGTGTATGGCATGAAAGGTGGCAGCACATCTTTTCAGGGTGTTGGTGTGTTAATGTGGGTGTCCAAAAATTCAGTAGTAGTCTGAAATTTAGTTGTCTAATCAAAGACTTGAGCAGGAAAATGAAGCCCTGAGGCTTCAAACAAGTAGTGTAATAGCAGTTACAGATTTGTTACCGTTTTCTGCTTCTAGTGTCTCCTAATCCTGCCAAATGTGAGGATCCCTGTACAGCATAGGGTGGCTAAGGAATTTATACAGCCTTACCTCCCTTTGTCTTGTGGCTCTAACTTCTCTGCAGGCAGCATCCGCTGTGTGATGGAAGTGTGTTGTCCACCAAGTAACGGGTGCATGTTGGGGAAGTGAGTTCAGGGAGGCTGTTACTTGGCTACAGGATAGAAGCATGAATAAGGTGGTATCAGCCACACATGAAGATGTCAGAATTAATAAGGATACCCTTATTAATGCTTACTTCAGGTTGGGAGGTCCTCAGTTAAAAGCTTTGGAATTTGTTTGGAATCAAGATCAGCACATTGGCCCGGGTTGTGTTTTAGGTTGTTGCAGCCATTTCTTTATATTCTCAGATCCTGATACGGATCTTAGTGCTGTGCTTTCCTATCCGGAGAGATGAGTTCTGTGTGTTTTGGTCCTTCAGGCCTCTCTGAAGCTTTCTAGTGATCCAGTTACAGCCTCATATTTCATAAGTTACAGAAAACTAGTTAGGTCCTGAATGTGCTTCAGATCCAAAGGACTGGGGGCAAGTTGATTCTTTCTTAACTGCAGTTTACTTGTGTTTTTACATTCTCATAGAGCTTGTGAGAAAGGTATATATGAGTTGCCCAGTGGCTTGTTTACCAAGTACTTAAATTTTTATTTTTGTTTGCTTTTTTTTTTTTTTTGTATTTTCATTGTAGGCAGCTTCTGGACACTTCTTGGACAAGCAGTTACATTAACAAATATAAACATTGGGAACTTTAGTGCTATGGATATTAAGTATATTTAAATATAACCGAGAAAATGGGCTCAAGCTTCCGTTTTCAAGAAGTTTTCTTGCATGCTTCTAGTTACAAAGAACTGTTGTTGATAGGCTGAAATAATGAAAACTGTATGGGCTTATACTACTAAAAGGAATGTCTGGAATTTGAAAAGCTATTTACTAGGCAGAGAATACAATTAATTAATTGTCATCTTGCTGCCTTCAAAACCTCTCTTGGGTACAATTTGTTTACATTGCCCAGCAAGTGACCTGCAGGTTTGTTGTTTCAAAGCATGCATGACTTTGTTATTCTGCTGCTTATGTTGGGCAAAGCATGAGCATGCTGTTTCTCAAGGACAACATGCTTCTCGTCTTTTTTTATTTTTTTAAACAGTAAAAAAATATATGTAATTCTTTTCCTTCTTATGTTTCTCCATGGTTTTGATTTTTTTACTGGTCTTCAGATACAATGATGTTCTTTTTTGGCCAACATCATCATTATACAATTATTTCAAGGAAAGCTGTACTCTTCAGACTTGCTCTCCCTTCATTTTTGAATGAAAGGTTTTCATTAATAAGTTTGAAGAGATTGAGAAGATCTACATTTCTTATGATTCATTGCAAGTTAATTACATTATGTGGTAGTTTACCTTCATTTTATAATAGTTCTTGTTTAGATTATTATATCTTGTTTTAGCAACTCGATAGGTTAAAATTATTAGAACGCAACAAGTGCAGTAACGTGTTTATAGATATTGCTGTCTTTATAATAGTACATTCGTAATGATTGAACTATTATTTTTCAGATATTATTGTCTAGACCAGAGCCTCTCTGGTTAAATTTGATTTCTGATTTATTTATTCTAAAAGAAGAGTGAAACTTGTTATCCATTGCAGCAGGTGCAAGCCGTTCCTCAAGTCAGGATTGCAAACATATCTTTCTAGGTCTTACCCCAAGTCTGTAGGACAGGCAAATTAAGGGAAAGAACACATTAGTACAGAGATGCTATTTGAAAAGTCTTTGTAGCCTTTATGAGACTTTTTCAGAATGAAGTTTGCTTGTGCATTTTGCTTTTAGTAAAACACTGCCACTTTTTCTTCAGTAAGGAACTGAAATAACTGAGAGGAACTTGACTAGAAAATATGTATCACTATAGAATATATTTTGTTTCTCTACGTTTTTTAGTAATGAACTATCTCAGCTTAGTTTTGCATGTTTGTTGCAAGACTTCTTTGTGCAAATTTCTTATTTTCCTTCTCAGTGTCACTTTACTGGTTTTAAAATTGAGCATTTGTTCTAAACTAATTATTTAGATTCTTTAAAGACATTAGCAGGAGTCAAATTGTTTGATTATTGGAAACCTAGACAACTAAGTTTTTTTGAACTAAATGTCTAGAAGTTAGGAGGATTACTCTTACATAAAATGAATCTCTCTGTCATACCTGATTCCTTCATATAAGTGTTACTGGTAAGGTGATCAGAATAGTGATAATTAAAGTGACTTTACCCCTCTCCCCTTTCAAAATTCTAGTGTCTATCCAGTTATGAGTGAACAAAATAGTCAATTATAAAAAAAAAAAATGTAGTTTACAAACTGTGATGCAGGAGAAAACATAAATCAAAACATGGGTACCTTAAAGTAACAGCCATTGGTCAAGTCTTTTTGACCAATGGGGTGTTACTCTATGTTTTCAGACTGCAGGGCTTGATCAGTAATCAAAATACTAAAATGTGTATGTTTTATCTTCAAATAGGCTAACCGACCTCCAGCAAAGCTCAATCTGTTAACCTGCCAAGTGAAAACAAATCCAGAGGAGAAAAAATGTTTTGACCTCATATCACGTAGGTTTGTTGTTTAGGTCTTTTTACTTGCAGCAAATATCAGAGTTTTGCATTATTTCTGTAGATGTGTCAATAACACACTTAAACATTTTCACAATTGTAGAATGCTTGCCTTTATAAAATGTCCTTCCTATGACAATTTACCATTTTACTTATTTTAGCATAATGCAGCTAACTGCCTGTTTATGTGGAAAACCACTTGTTTTTAAAGCTGTCTTTACTCCTTTCTACATCATTTTGTGCTACCTTACAATAGAGTAACAGTATTTTTGCTGTGACATCATTCTTTATATTGAAAATGTCATAGCTAATGATCTTGAAAAGTTACCACTTTTGTACAAGGTCAAAACAAGCTTTTAAACCATGACATTTAAGCATAGTGGTTGCTGTGTAACTGGAAAAAAATACTGAAAACTTCAGTTTTGTTATCTCTTAATAGATACAAAAATGACAGAGTGTACATATTAAAACCACTGAAACCTAATAGTTTCAGGAACTTAATGAGATGATATGAAATTGTACAGTAGAATGTTTCCTTGATTTTCTCACTGCAACATTTTAATGTATTTATGAACTCAATAGAAATACATTACTAAAATATGTATCTCAAATTATTTGGGGAGAAGAACATAATATTCCTTATTTGTTCATTTACTGGAGCATGAAGTTCTTTTGTATTAGTAAATGTAAGTGTGCTACTTATGTTAATAGACTAGTACCCATGTATGCAATATACAGCTTTTCCGTTTCTGCACAAGCAAGTGATCTTCTCTCTTTGCTTTTGCGCTTTCTTTCTTTGTTGATGACTGTGTCATATCTTGCACAGTATCAGCTTATCACAACATTATCTTTTGTCCTGTCATACCTATGAGAAGTCATAACTGGCCTCTTACCTTTCTCCAGATCACTTTCTCACTTTGATTTCCTATAGAGTGTAAAAGCATTCCTTGTTTTTTTAAATACTGCAAATTGCTGTATCATGGCAAGATAACATCTCTTATTCTTTATCTAGCATTTTCCTTTCTGTCTTTTCATGTATCCTTACTCTCTTACTATTTTCCATGTTTGAAACTATCCTTTAGTATCTTTTTGCCTGTTTTTCAAACTTCAGGAATTTTCAGCCTAGGATATCTTTTTGTCAGTAGCTTTACCTCTGTTCTTCTCATCAACTATTCTAACTTTAACTCCAAATCAAATTGTATCATACCTCATTTGTTTCACAGACTTAAAATGTATTATGCTTTTTTCTTCAATAGCACACTATGATAATGCTTAGAATTTCAAGAGTAGTAATAAATTGAAATTTTTGAGCTTGATTTACTTGAAACAGCTTAGAGCTTATTCCAGTTGTAGTTTGAACTTTGTATTTGGCAAATTTTTTTTGCCGTTTTTGATTACTGTGGTTTTAAGAGCTCATTTGGAAACTTTAAATCTTTCTTATACATAGATAAACTCAAGTACAGACACTATATTTTACTCACACCACCCCCCCCCCAGCATAATTTTAGACTTGTGATTACTGAGGTTATATCTAAAACATGGAAAAATTACTGTTCTCCTGTTGCTTATGTGATAGAAGCACAGCACTGAAGAAAACGGTTTCTGTTTAAAGAGCAACAAGCCACATCAGTAAACATAGGTGAACTGTGGATAGTAAGAGTGAAACTTGCTAAATAGACTTTTTGCCTATCACTTCAGTGATGAGACTAGAGACTTCAGGAGTCATACAACAATTAATTTTAAATTTTTCTGAGAGATTTCTGCAAAATCAGTTTTTCAGTAATCTATTTTTTTAATCAGTATGTGAATTATTTATTGTGCAGATGACAGAACATACCACTTTCAAGCAGAGGATGAACAGGAATGTCAAATGTGAGTTACATTGCTAAGTTTATTTTTGATACTGGTGTTCTACTGAGACGTTACCTTGAACTTCAGAAGTGCTGAAACATTTAATAGCAAAATATTACTGCCATTTTAGATGGACATCTGTGCTACAAAACAGCAAAGAGGAAGCTTTAAATAATGCATTCAAAGGAGATGATAACACAGGAGAAAATAATATTGTCCAGGAACTGACAAAAGAAATTATATCTGAAGTCCAGAGGATGACTGGAAATGATGTGTGTTGTGACTGTGGAGCACAAGGTGACTCAATTAAGCATATTTCTAATTGGTAAAAATTCTGTGTCTCATGAGAGTATTTAAGCTGATGTTTTATGCTTTCACTTTTACTGCTTATATCACAAAAATTATACACAGTAGAATATGCTAACAATTTAATTGCACTACTTCAGTAAGATTGATGTGCTATATGCATATTGTCAGTAAGGAAAAAAGTTACTAAGAAGCTTATTTTTCTCCCATGTATTTTACTAATTGTAACTTTTGCTTATATAAGTCAATTGAACTTACTTTATTAGCCTGTATTTTACATAAGATTTAGGTGAACTGGACAGCAGTAAAATACTGGAAGCATTTTCCTATACACATTTTTATTATTTATTTTTGGTAATGTTTGACTTAGCGAGTGAGCCAGGGGATATGTCTAAGACTGTGCTTATTTGGAAGAGAATGTACCTGCTGTCTACAGTTCACAGTGTTGGTTTTGTAGATCGATGAATTTCTACTTTTATCCTCTCCAAATGATTTTTTAAATCCTGCTG
Source organism: Falco naumanni (assembly GCF_017639655.2). Taxonomy (NCBI): domain Eukaryota; kingdom Metazoa; phylum Chordata; class Aves; order Falconiformes; family Falconidae; genus Falco; species Falco naumanni. The sequence continues at coordinate 28,009,707 of NC_054059.1, forward strand.
CTTCCTGTGTTTTTTTTATGTTACAGTGGCACTGCAGAACTTGGGTTTTTTTGATCTGAAACTGCAGCTGAAAACATTAGATCTAGAGGCTATATGCACTTTATTATAAATCAGTAATAACTTCCAGCAATAATACTGTATAAAAACTATGGGAAGAGTCAATCCTGTTGTCTTTAAAGAGAACATTCTAAATAACTACTACCAAACTTTTATCAAAGAAATGAAATTCTAAGCTGTCTAATACTTCAGAAATTAGTAATTTGCCTGGAAGATTAGGGAATGTTATAGCAAGAATGCATAATACCAGGAGAAAAGACAAGCAAGGGTTACAAAAGGAGAGGGATGAGCTTTAGTATGTTTTAAATAGTTGAGTGAGAAACCATTGTAGCGCGGTGCTGTATGTGTACTTTAGAATCACTGCTGCTTCACTTAGTCTGAAGTCTATACTTGAAATACAAAAAAAACCCAACCCTGCAGGTGTTGTTATTTCAGTTTGAACTGCACCTATACCACCAGTTGAGAATGTGACACCATTATATTGGTGGTGGAAAAATGCAGTTTTTGAAAGCTGTGTGGAGAGCGACAAACTGGACTGTTTGAGTAGCTCTCACACTGAGAGCAATGGCCTTTACAAAAAACAAACAAACAAACAAAAAACCCAAAACCACAAGCAAACAAACAAAAACCCCAACAGAGTAATGTAAAGACTTAAATAAATAAAAAAGATAATTCACATACAGGTATCTTATTTTACAGAATTTAATTTCTGTATAATAAGTTTTCTAGAATTAAATAATTGCCTGAATAAATTTTAATTTTGTGGGTGCTTTCTGTTTCAGATCCTACCTGGCTTTCAACAAATTTGGGAATTTTAACTTGCATTGAATGCTCAGGAATCCATAGAGAACTTGGTGTTCACTATTCCAGAATGCAATCACTGACATTAGATGTGCTGGGAACATCTGAACTTTTGGTAATCAAATTACTTTTATTAACTTAAAAATAGTTTCTATAAAATACTTCCAACACAAGTATATTTTTGTCACCTGGAGTACTGCATTCAGCTTTGGGTCCCCAAAGAGGGGACAGCGGACCTGTCAGAGCAGGCTCAGAGGAGGGTCACAAAGATGATCAGAGGGCTGGAGCACTGCCTGAAAACAGGTTGAGAGAGTTGGTAGTGTTCAGCCTGGAGAAGGGAAGGCTCTAGGGAGAGTTTTTAGTGGTCTTTCAGTACTAAAAGAAGGGTAGTAGGGCGTGTAGTGACAGGACAAAGGGAAGTGGCTTTAAACTGAAAGAGGGTAGCTTTCAATTAGCTATTAGAAAGAAATTCTTTACTGTGAGGATGATAAGACACTGGCACAGGTTGCCCAGAGAAGCTGTGGCTGCCCCATCCCTGGAAGTGTCCAAGGCCAGGCTGGATGGGGCTCTGAGCAACCTGGTCTAGTGGAAGGTGTCCCTGCCCATGGCAGGGGGTTGGAACTTGGTGATCTTTAAGGTTCCTTCCAAACCAAGCCATTCTATGATATGTTGTTCCAGTCCTGAAGGTTGCCTCTGGACAAGCATAAATTAAGAAAACTTAATTCTTCAATTTTAAGGGAACCTCCTGGAACATAGTGTCTTACTGTAAACTTTGCCTGATCTTAAAATTCAAATTACTAGAGGCTACAGAGTTTTTGTGTTTCCAAGTCTTTTTACCCTTGGTTGCTTTTTAAAAGAACACAGTTGTTGGACATATGAATGTGCCTCTCAGATTAAAAATTTAAGGACTTCATAAATACTTACTCCATTAATTATTTAGCATTATTTTAGGAGAGAACTGTAATACTCAAAGGAAGAAAATGTATTCAGCTTTGCTACACAAAGAAGTTTCCACATATCAGCTGTTCTGTTACAGTTCATGTGTGTGTTCTTACCCAGCACAAAGTATTTGCTGGAATCTAGGAATCAGAAACAAAAAGTCCCAACTCCGATTTTCCCTTGTCCTCCCACTAGTATGTGCGTGGCCAATAACTGAACATGTTTACTAAGTGATCTGTGGATTATGCTTTTTTAAACAGCTTGCAAAGAATATTGGGAATGCTGGGTTTAATGAGATTATGGAATTCTGTCTGCCAGTTGATGAGATGGTCAAACCTAATCCAAGCAGTGATATGTAAGTAAAGAGCCACTACTTCTGAAAAAGGCAGGCATTTAATGTAATATTGCTAATGGGTTGTGCCATTATGGTTTGCACCAGCAGGCCATGGAAGGCATAATGTTTTACACATAGCCTTACAGTCAAGGATTAAACCTTTTTTCTGATGCTTTGCATGCCTCTTTTATTGAACTTTATCTGATTGTACCTTCCCTAATAGTAAAGATAATTTTACCAGCCCTCTGAATCATGATTTGTGGGACAGAAACAAATTAGCCATGACTTGTTTGGAATTTTAAAGACTTACAAGGGTAGCAATTAAAACCACAGCTATTAATTTTGTGCTATTTAAACCAGAATCAGAATAAAGTGCACGTGTTACCTGAAAGATACTGAACACCTAGTGTTTAGAAGCTATACCTAGGACTTAAGTCCATAACTATGTGGAATGAGGACAGAATATTTAATTGAATTCCTTGAAAAAACCTGAACGGTGATGGCAGAGACGCAGCAAGAACAGCTGGCTACTTGGCTGGGTATTACTCTATCAGAAAAGAGCTAGTAAATGATGCAGAAACAAGCCCAAAAGAATTGGCTTTGGATTAAGCTGATTTTACGTTATTTGGACTTTCACCATTCTGACAGAACCAGCATTAAACCATGCAGTTTAAATAATTCTTGCCAATTATATTCAAGTGTCAGTACTATCAGTAATAATAGAGAATATTAATAATTAGAAATAGTAATAATTTGACAATGCTGAATCAATAGCATACGAAGACTTCTAAATATTCATATTTAAGATAAGTCATTTAGTTTGATACTTCTGCATATCAGTATTTCATTTAATGAAATGAGAACCTGAAGACTGGCTTTTTTTTTTAACTGTGAAGGAATACTGTCATATGCTTTAGGAATAAGAGCTATCCATTGATTCAATTTATTTGATTTTTTTTCTTTTTGCCCATTATGTAGTATCTAGATGATAAAGTATGACTTTGTTACATGTCTTCTGTGCGGTGTTACATACATCCCAAAAGCTGGTAAGGAGTTATGCCTTTGGGAGGCATGCAAGCTCCCCTCTTGCTGTGATGGAAAGAGTAGTCATTTGTTGGTTGAGTATCAGCAGCAGAAGGGGTAACTCATATGCTGATTCAAGTGTTCTAAGTCTTCACCTCAGTTCAGAGGTGAAACTAAACACTCCACTACATCCTCCCTGTTACAGTTGTGATCCAGAGTTGCTTTACAGAACGTACTCGCTGCTGTCAATACAGATCCAAGGCCTGGATAGTCTATGCGTCAGAGGTGTAAGACATATTTTTGTATCCCATGCCTTCTGTCTCTTTCCAGCATGTGTAGGAGTTCAAGTCAGGTAAACATAAACCTGCAAGGCTGCTCTTAACAAACCAGCGTTATGAAGCTTTGATGTATCTTCTGTACCTAGACCTGGGTAATCTTGATCTCAACTTCACACCAGAGTTCAGAGGGGAAAATTCATCATCTGTCTTCATACTGGATGTTTGAATCATCTTCTGTAGCTGTGTTTCATACTGGAAATACAAGACTGCATGTCTTACTTGCATATTTAAAAAGAAAAATTTTACTGAATGAGAAATAGTCTTTCCCAGATTTTATTTCAAATTACTTGCATGTATTTATGGAAATTCTAATGTGTATCTTCTGCTAAAAGTTATAGAAGTAAATTATATTCAATTTCAGGAATGCAAGAAAAGATTATATTACTGCCAAGTATATTGAGAGAAAATACGCAAGGAAAAAGCATGCTGACAATGCAGCTAAATTGCATGCTCTTTGTGAAGCAGTCAAATCAAGAGACATTCTTGGATTAGTCCAAGTATATGCTGACGGTGTGGATCTCACAGAAAAAATTCCACTGGCCAATGGCCATGTAAGTATTGTAAATTTTATTGGACAAATTGTTATAAGTGCAATATGCTTTCATTAATCAAAAATGGCTGGGTTTTTTTTTCTTATTTGTAAATAAGATTTGAAACACTGTTCTGAACACTTGTCCTTTTAGTGACATAATTTAATGGTAACAGAAGATATTATCTAAAACAGTTTCTATACACTGTCATTATTTTAAATGTGTTAAAATGTTAAATATGAAATCAATCAGTAATCTATTAGTTTTCAACCCACTTTTTTGTTTACTTCAAAGAAACAAAAGGGAAGCAACAAAAGTCTTCACAAGACATGTTTTAATGGTAGCATGTCTGGATATTTTGAAATGAAAAGTTTTAATTGATCTAATATGTGTCTTCGTAAAATTCCTGCTTCTTTGTAGATCAGAAAAAACAAATGTCCTCTTTTTTTTTTTATTCTTAGGAGCAAGATGAAACGGCACTTCACCTTGCTGTTAGGTCAGTTGATCGAACATCCCTTCATATAGTTGACTTTTTAGTGCAGAACAGGTAAGTGTATGGAAAACTATTATTGATACTGCTTTTATGTCAAGTAATATAAATACTAAAACTAATTCTAGTATTTGCAAATGTAATTTTATTCTTTGAAAATCTTGTAATGAGAAAGGTTTATTAATATAGGATAGGAAACTAAGTTTAATCAGCTTTCTTCTTTTTTGTACTCCAATAGTGGCAATCTAGATAAGCAAACGTGTAAAGGTAGCACAGCCCTGCATTACTGCTGTCTGACAGACAACGTCGAGTGCCTCAAACTGCTGCTGAGAGGGAAGGCTTCTATTGAAATAGGTAAAAGGGTAATGTGTACTTCAATTTCGTATTTGTCACTGCTTCAGATAAGAAACAGCGAATGTGGAAGAAGTGCATTTTCTCCTCAATTGTTTATCATAATTCTGTGAATACAATCTTCATTATAAAAAAACACACACCAGTAATCAGTGTTTATTTCAAGCTTAAAATTTCCTTACACATTACACTTGTTATTTTAACAAATCTAGATAAGTAAGTACTAAGAGTTTTAGCTGATACCTTGTCTAGTTTTATACTTGCCATTTCATGGCTATCATTCCATATATATGGCATGTTAGGTTGCTACTGCTTGTTACATTCAGAGGGTTGGTATGAGTTGGACCAACATGTGAAGAAAAGAGATGAACTTTAGAGTGTGTTGGTCTAGTTCTTCACTATGTACCTGTAGGTTTGTCTTTATCTTTAGCAATGGTCATGTTAATAGTGACAGCTATCATCATAATTTTCTTTTCTTGCTGTAATATAGCTAACGAATCAGGAGAGGCACCACTTGATATAGCTAAACGTTTAAAACATACTCACTGTGAAGAGTTGGTAAGTATGGCATATTATTGTATGTTTGTGTATTTTTAAACAGAATCATGTCTGAATATTTAACATTTACAGTTAAATATGCGACTAATATATTCCAGACAGAATAGTTGTAGGCTTACAAATAGTTATGTTAGATGTGTTTAAGAAGAAAACCACGTTTCTTTTCAGATGCTTTGAAAAGGCTAAACTTCTTGGAGCCCACGAATTATACTGTTTGAGCTATTAGTCCCAGGTCCGCAAGTAGGATCCCTTCAGTAATTTGCAGACACCACCAAGCTGGGGGAGAGTGTTGATCTGCTTGAGGGCAGGAAGGCTCTGCAGAGGGATCTGGACAGGCTGGAGCGATGGGCCAAGGCCAGTTGTATGAGGTTCAACCAGGCTCAGTGCCGGGCCCTGCCCTTGGGTCACACCAACCCCAGGCAGCGCTACAGGCTGGGGCAGAGCGGCTGGAAAGTGCCTGGTGGGAAAGGACCTGGGGGTGCTGGGTGATGGCCGGCTGAACGTGAGCCAGCGGTGTGCCCGGGTGGCCAGGAGGGCCAGCAGCACCCTGGCTTGTGTCAGACACAGTGTGGCCAGCAGGACCAGGGCAGTGACCGTCCCCCTGTACTGGGCACCGGTGAGGCCGCACCTGGAATCCTGTGTTCAGCTTTGGGCCCCTCACTGCAAGGGGGACTTGGAGGGGCTGGAGCGTGTCCAGAGACGGGCAGCGGGGCTGGGGAAGGGTCTGGAGCACAAGTCTGATGAGGAGCAGCTGAGGGAACTGGAGCTGTTTAGTTTGGAGAGGAGGTGGCTCGAGGGGACCATATCACTCTCTACAGCTGCCTGAAAGGAGGCTGTGGGCAGGTGGGGGTCGGTCTCTTCCAGATAACAAGTGATGAGACAAGAGGAAAACACCTCAAGTTGTGGCAGGGGAGGTTTAGATTGGATATGAGGAAAAATTCTTCACCAAATGGGTGGTCAAGCATTGGATGAGGCTGCCCAGGGAGGTGGTGGAATCACCATCTGTGGAGGTATTTGAAAAGATATGTAGATGTGGTGTCTAGGGACATGGTTTGGTGGTGGACTTGGCAGTGTTAGGTACACAGTTGGACTTGATGATCTCAAAGGTCCTTTCCAACCTAAGTGATTCTGTGATTCTAAGTGTCTCATGTCTTACTGAAATGGCATCACTGAAGTACTTTTTATGGGTGAGGGACATGGATGAAGGCCATTTTCTTGTTGCCCAGAGAAGCTGTGGATGCCACATTGTTGAAAGTGCTCAATGTTACATTGGATGGGACTTTGAGCAACCTGAGCTAGTGGAAGATGTCGCAGCCTATGAGCGGGTAGGGACAACAACACTAGATAACCTTCAAAAGTCTGTTCCAACCCAAACCATTTTGTGATTTTTTGTCAAGACAAGTTGTATGCTGTCACTACTTTTAGTAAACAAGAAAAATGGATTAGTGGGTTCAGGGCTTCTTCACAAGTGAGTCTGATTAAAAAAACAAACAAGTGCCATTGCAGTTAATTTCTTTGACTTGGAATTTCTAAAGCAAAGCAAATAGGATGTGATGCTTATTTTCAGAAAATGGAGAATGGACCTAGAGTGGTTAATGAAAAGACTGGTTGCTTTAGATTTCTTTATGTTGTATTTGGTCACAGAGCATAATTCTTTAAACTTAGCCCAATACAGTAATTTCCAGATTACTGAAATCTGTTTTTAAAATAAAATTAGTACTTAGAAACCGAGGTTCTTTCTTTATGTGGCTTTTGTTTGGTTTTAAATATGTTGTTTTAAAATAAGTACTGCCCATAACAGGTGTTAACAGTTTTTTTTTTTTTTTTTTTTTTTTCCCTTAGCTTACTCAAGCACTGTCTGGAAGATTTAATTCTCATGTTCATGTAGAATATGAATGGCGGTTACTCCATGAAGATCTTGATGAAAGTGATGATGATGTGGATGAAAAGCTGCAGGTGTGTATCAATTTTTTTTTTTTTCTGTACATATAGATGTGTGAGCATGATGTTCACAATGGTTTCAGTAACACTACTTTTTACTACAGGTTTGAAGGCACTGTGAAATAAAGTTCTATAGTAAAATGTAATAGCTTAAATTTTAGTTCCTTAAATTTTAGTTTGTCTTCTTTTTCCTCTTTAATATAAGTTATAGAACATATCAACATGTGATGATCAAATGATGATTACCCAGATGTGGTATCTTTTTTTTTAATGGAGTCAATAGTTTTTTTCAATAAATCAGGAATATTTAGTTCTGCTGATCATGAAGCAGAACTAGCATGACCTAGGAAAATTGCCTTTCCAAAGAGGGGCCTTATAGTATCTTCTCACGTTTGTGAACACATAGCTTTAATTTTGGAACAGTTTATGCATCAGCTTGTCTTCAGTAGAACTAAACTTGTGCATTAAATAAGCTATGTCCATTAATAGCAGGGTAGGGTCTTAATTATAAATCTTCATGTAGAAGTATTTTTGGTTTTCTCTCTTCTCATACCTGAAATTTCTGATGGTGTTGTGGTGCTGTTGGATCCAGAATCAGAGAATGGTTGGGGTTGGAAGGGACCTCTGGAGGTTATCTGGTCCAACCTCCCTGCTAAAGCAGGGTCACTAGAGCCAGTTGCCCAGGACCATGTCCAGATGGCTTTTTTGTATCTCCAAGGATGGTCATATTGTAAATATTACGAAGCGTTCCAGTAGCATAGGAACTTCAAAGCATTTTCAGAGTTTAATTTCCCAATTTAGGGACCAACTGCAGCACCTAAACATGTCAACAGGGAACGAACTACCATGTTGGGATGCCTGAACAACACTTTAAAATGGTTTAGATTTCTAGAGGCCAAATAATTTGAAATGGCATATAGACTCCTAAATACTAATGACATTCTGAAACTTTCGTAATTTGAAGTATTCCATATTAAGTATTGAACACATGATTTTGTTCTTTTTCTGTGTGCAGTGTTATGATTGTTTATTCCTTTTCTGCATCCCTTATAAAGTATAAGGAATACACAATAGGCTTTATGTTAGTTAACCTTCAGTTGTTAGCACAACCTTTTTTTCTCTTGCAAGTAGCTTGCAAAAACCCCTTTCTCTTCTGGATAGTGAAATTTGACTTTTTTCTTTCTACAAGTTTTAGCATTTTAATACTTCTTTTGCAAAGTCCCCATCTCAGCTAAGGCATGAATTGCTAATAATTCATAATGTAAAAGCAAATCTTGTGTGTTGGATTTGTCTGTTTTCAGAAATACTAAATCCTGACAGCCATAGGTTCATTTTTGCCTTCACAGGATGTCTTCAAAAATGCTAGGTCATCAGACCATTGAATTGTCCTAATGTTTTGAAGACTAATTTTGACACCAATAAGTTTCCTCTGTTGCAAAATACCATTTTCGCAAGATTTTGTCTGCATAGAATTCTTCTCCCCATGTCCTTCCTATCTTTTTAGTCCAAGATGGCTATTACCTCTGGTGCTTGACTTGAACTAGCAACAAAGAGCAAAAAACATGTCACGAGTGATCCCTTTCAAAGCACAGTTGCTACCTTTAGAGTCTTAAGATTTTCCTTGACAATTTTGGTATCGGTGCAAGAATCTGGAATCTGTGAGCTGATAAAACCAGCTTCTTCTGGGTGAGCTTTCATATTCTGTCCTGGTATTTATGTATTCCTATATATTGTACCACCATTCAGATAGTAACAGCAGTAACAATGACCTCTTTTTGATAAAGCAGCTTGAAACTTTGTTATGTTTTGGAGATTTGATTTTTTTCAGCTGTAAAACTTTTTGGGTAATTTACAACTAGGTATCAAGCAAATCCCTTTCTGGGACACCCTAAATGTGTACTTTGGATCTGTTTTTCCTTCGCTTCATTATTGCCAGTTGCTTTCTTCAGTTGAGCGTTCTCTTTTGGCTAGTCCCTGAGCTCCATCTCATATAGGAAGTTACCTGCTACTCAGCAATGAAACTAAAGTAATGAAACCGCAACTTCAATACCCGCTATTAATAGGCTTATACTACAGGGACATTTAAAAGGAGATTAAGGACTATTAATCACAGACTTGTGTCTGTGACTACATTGGCTGCACTAGTGAATACTGCTGTTGCTTAGGATCACGTCAGGGCTCTGTTTATAGATGTCAAGCTGTTGGGCTTCTCTTTCTGGTAAAGCAATCAAATAGATTTTGTAATCTCTGTCAGAAAAGGTCATGTCTGAAATTTAAGGGTTTTTTAGTCCAGAAGTTTTCCTATAAAAGAGAGCCTAAACTAAAAGAAGGCTAAGACAATCCAACTGGTTTCTGCTGCCATTCCACACACCAGCTGGCCTGGTCCTGCCTCATATTTTGCCTGCATTCTGGCACACGTTTTGCCTGTATTGAGCTGTTCCAGTTTAGTAAACCAGTGCAAAGCCAAATCAACAAAACAAAAAATAATTTTCTGCTGGTTTAGAAAGCAGAAGCAAGTGTGGACTGAAACGAACAGCAGAATCGGGGCAGCGGAGAGGTCAGGGAATGGAGAGTGTCAGCCAGCGAGGAGTAAGGCTGCTAAACCGAAGTAAACGTAGGGATTAATGCATCTGCTGTCAAGTACGTTATTCTAATAGATCTTTGAACTATAATGCTGTGCTATAATATGTCTGAAGGCCCTACATGATCACTCCAGAGTAAGTATTGAATATATTCAGATGAAAATAGATTGTTTATTTGTGATACTGTTGGTGTAAATCTTTATTCTGGCTAAATGCTATTACTATAAATGTTTATTTTAATTTCATACTGACAGTATGTCAGTGACATGTTTATGTAACACTATTTCTAAAGGCATACTTATGTTCTCTGAGCTGTGAATTGTTGCAACCCGTTCCTGTACTAGCCCCATGAATTTATAACTCCAGCTATTTTAATTATCATTTGATAACAGTAATTGCTACGCTTGCTGTTCAAACAGGAGTAATAATGATAAGGGTGCATAGCAAGCAGATGACTTGCTGTAAGTCCCGGATAACTAATTAGATCTCATTTGATAAGTTGCATGGGATGAGCAATGTTCCATTCCTGCTGCCAACTGAAGTAATCTCACGAACTTGTCCCATGGTATTAGTGAGCTAAAAAGAATTCATGAGAAGTTTTGGCTCATAGTTTGTTGTAGGCTGAGCTACAGGTAGAATACTTAGATACATTTCTGTCTGGTTTTTGAGATCACGCTCATCTATTTGGGATCTAATACTGCTGAACATCAGATGAGGCTTAGGATCTTCAGGGTTTTATTTACTTTTGAAAATATTACCTGGTATTTTGGTGCAGGGAAACTTTACTGGATCCAGTCTGAATATTTATATTGACCATCGATAAGAGTATAGTCCTGTGTATATAGCGATACAGTATTATCCTGTAAGACTCTACTACAGGAGAAAATAAGAAAATAATTGTTTTGAAATGCTATTCACATTTAATCTTTCTTTTGTTAATGTTCACAGTTACTTGGCCTTGAAGAGGGCAGAATGTAGCTTTTAGATTACGTATTAAAAGCAACAAAAATGCATCTTAGAAGGCATTTTTTCTTTCTAGACACTATTAACTTTCTATCTACTAATAAACAAAATGAGTACAACTAATGTGGTATCAGTGAGTTACTTCTGTTGTTGTGTTTAAGCAACCCAGTCCCAATCGGAGAGAGGACAGGCCTGTCAGCTTCTATCAACTTGGGTCAAACCAACTTCAGCCTAATGTAGCATCCTTGGCAAGAGATGCAGCAAACATTGCTAAGGATAAGCAAAGAGGATTTATGCCAAGTATATTACAGAACGAAACATACGGAGCAATACTCAGTGGCAGTCCACCTCCCATTCAGCCTGCAGTACCTGTTACAAGTAGTGCACCTCCTCTACCTCCAAGGAATATTGGCAAAGGTACTAACACCAGACAATATCATTGTATGTTAGAAGAATGAGATCATAACTTTTTTTTATATTATTGCATTTTTAGGTTTTCTTTTGCAGCTATTTTGCACAGGTAAGTATTGGAACAGTTTATTGATAACTTCATTTTATGTACTTGAAGTGAATGTGCACAACCTGTTCTGAGTTTGGTTTTCAGTATACCTGCAAGAAAGCACACAATAGTGTTCGGGAAAACAATGCCTAGGTAACCTCAATAGAGTTAAATTATTTATTTAAAGGAAGGCTGCAGTCAGGTTAGTTCAGCAAATTGTTTTTTGTTATATTCCATCTTTTCATACTTCTGCTTCCTGAAGATGTCATTGTCAGAGTTCAGTTTAAACGTACAATTTCAATAGCATTTGACTGCTGTGGAAAATTGTTTTAAGGCCTGTGACAATGGAGAGCATATGCAGAACATGAGAGGGTTTAACCTTGCAAAGTCTTCTCTTAAATACATGCTTCAAGGTTGTTGAAATAAAATTGTAAGTGTCATGATGTGGAGAACTGAATGATTTTAAAGAACTGGTAGCTGACTCAAAATCTAACTGCCAATTTCTGGTTATACCCTGATCAGCAAAACAATGTGAAATGTACATGTCTCATCCTGGTTCAGAAGGGTTGTGTGCTTGCAAAACTCTACCATTAAAGCTGATACTGTGCACATCATTCTTATATTCATAAGTAATCTGTTTGGATCATAGTGAAGAAGCATAGAGAAATCTGTATAGGTCTTCTTTGTACAGTACATGTGCGGTGTAATTCATTGTTTTAGTATCTCTATTAATCCAGCAGCTTTCATGGATGCTAAATTTATGTAAAGTTCAATTCAAGAAAAATGGCTGTCCAAACACATGGTTTTCTATGGTGCTGTAATTCAGACTCCCTAAGAGGAGATATTAGCATGGAATGTTCTAGGCATATGTGAGTGGCTTCTGCCTTTGGGAGGACTGTACAGAGGTCAGAATGCAAGACTCCATATACCAGTGATTGTGTCTGAGATGGCAAATTGAATGTCTGTGTAATATGAAAAGTCAAGTTACTGGTCTCGCAGAAGTGGCTGCAGCATAAAAGTCAGATTAATATGTTATCTTGGAGACAGAAAAACTAAGGACAATAGAACAGCGTGGTATTGGGTTACTTAAAAAGGGTGGCATGAGACTGGGCGAAGTTTAGCAACATACAAAAGTTAACCAAGGTGGGGTTCCTTTCATCTAACATTTTTGCATAAAGTCTAAGCTTAATATCTAGACACTTCTTTTCCTTGATGGAAAGGAGTGTTTCCCCCACCAAACAGGAAAATTTACCCAAGGAGTTTGCGTAGTCTAACTGTTAGATTCTATCTCTGAATTAGTAATACAATTGAGTAGTTAAAAAGACTATTCTACCCTTTGATATTATTTTAGTCATGGCCAACCATACTATTTTACCCACTGTTTACCCCTGATTAAATGACACTTTTCAAAGAGCATCATTTTAATTTCATTCCCAACCCCAGACAACTTGGCAGTGGTATAGTGCAACTCGTGCCAAGAAAGCATGCTGCCTGGCTTAGATTATTAGCTCATATTCTTTACTTTAGCAATGTATTAGCCTATCATTTTATATTCTTAGTTAAAAGCTGTAATAGTATCATTGATCTTAGCTTCTTGTTGATTGCTGATGTTGTTGATGTTATGCTTACGGTGTATTATTACTCCTTTATCTTCTTAGCTTTAGGCTGTTCTCCAAGTCTTCTGAGCCTTTTATGCTTTTCCTGCAAGCTAATATTTATTCATACCTTACTCTGTTTCATCTTTTCTTGATATGATGCTCATGTGCTGAGTAGGGAGGAGTGGCATGATATGTGCAAATTACTGGCTTTATGAAGAAAACGTGTAGTGTGTTTTTATGAACTGGGGAGGCAGCTCTTCAGCTTAAGAATGGAGTCATTTAGGAGGCCCCCCAAAAGTTGTACTTTGTAACTGTTTCATGACTAGCTATTATACCTTCTTGTTTGGATGAAATTCAGAATTGCAATTTTATGTCAATTCCAAGACAAAACTGATGTTTTGCTTTAAGTCAGCAATGTCTGCTAATGCTCATGCAAGAATAAAGTTCTTTTCTTGCAGTACCCAAGAAGATTACAGCTGTCAGTCAGGGATTAAAGAAGGTAGCAAGACTTGCCTTCTGTCTTCTTGAGAAATTTCTGTTTTTTCAAGTGTTGCCGTATTTTAAAGTGATGTCTGTGGATTAATTTTACTTGGGTAAAGTGTTAGTAAGACTTCACCCAGAAACTCGTATGTCATTTTTTTTTTCATACCAGATTCTGGTTTCTGCTCTGGCATTCCAGCAGGATGGCAATGGTTCCTATTGCTGAAATAGTGGTATAGCTACACCATTTTTAAAAGCACGAGTGTGAATATTAACACTTTGTGCTTAGGGTAAGCAATAATAATAATACAGTATTTTCCTCTCTTTTTAGTTCAGCCTTCAGTTCTTGGCAGTGGTATTCAGACAATTTCTTCATCTAATGCAATGTGGAAGACAAATTCTTTAGGAGTGGAAAGTATAAGCAGGCAGAGGTCTTCATCAGATCCACCAGCTATTCATCCCCCTGTGCCGCCATTGCGTGTAACATCTACAAGTATGTTTCCACTTTCCCCTGTTTTCCCTTCTGCTGTATCTAATCATAGTTGGCTTATTTTTCCATTTCCACAACTCATACTTCCTCTTTTGGTGACTGTAGCTTTGGCCTGTCGTTCCCATCCAGTAACTTTGTATGAACTGTCTTCTCTGATGCCCTAGTGAGGACTGTATGGTGTAGTGCAGGGTCAACAGGAAATACTACCTATTACTAGAGCGAAAGAGCTCTTCACTTTTTATATGTGTTGTTGCAATGCCGCATTTCTCCCTAATTGTAAAGGTGAGTGTTACATGTAGGCCTGGGGTTGTGCTTGATTGGTGCAGACCATACGAATGCAAGAAGATGCTTTAATGTGTTACCAGCTGCTGTTGTGGTTTCAAGAATTCAATAGAAATTTTAATTAATTGCTAAATGTAATGTGAAGTTATTTAGATGTTAATTGTAACAGGATTTGATATTCCTCTAAATAAAACTTCTCAGATATTATTCCCTCAGTTATTTTTCTATAAAACATGAACTGAAGGTCTTGATGGGCAAACAATAGTAGCATTTCATTAAATATCTTCTGATCTTGTATTTTCAAGAAAATTATGGACTTTGGTAAGAATTTTCTTTGTTTGTACTTTAGTGCTTGAATGAATTGAAGTACTTGTGAGCTCTCTGACCTTGACTAGGTGGAACAAGAGGTAAACCTCTTTCCAAAGAGGTCCTCCTTTCAATGGAAAGATTGCTTTCTGTTTATGTTATAGATTACATGTAGTAAAGCATTTTTCTTGGATTGGGGTAAATCCTGTAACAGGAAAATATCCTGTGCTGGGAACCCAAGAAATAAAAGGGTAAATAGGAATTTAATTCCACTTCACTGTCTAACTTTCTTCTATAGATGTGCTTTCTCCGGCACCGCCGCCTCCAGTGGCAAAAACAGCCAGCATTATAGAAGCTTTGAACCAGCAATCTAAACAGCAACCAGCTCTTCCACAAACAAAGCCAACCCCACCACCGCTGCCCCCACAACCTCCTAGTAGAATCTCTCAAAGAAAGCCTATTCCTGGGTAACTGATGTCATTTTAATATTTAATATAGTTCATGATTATTAGTAACTTTTTAATTTTATGGTATATAACGTGGAAGTCATCTATACAGCATGCATACTTTTGCCCATGATGTATTCTAGAGTATGGGAATGAACAGAAGGCAGGCACTAAGGGAGCAGATTACAAGACAGCCTAGTGATTTAAGATTGTATGACTTGCAGAATATCTAAAGAATGCTTAGCCGTGATAGAACTGAGAAGCCACAAAGAGTAATCCATTTCTAATTCTCATCTAATAACAAAAAAGAGATAATGGGATCTTATGTCTGATTGTGCCATTTATTGTTCATATACTTTGACTAGGTTCAGTTCCATTCAATATTTTCATTCATGGCAGGAGTACAGAGACCTGGAACAGAAAAAACTGTGTTTTTAAATTTTCAGGAAACAAAGTTAGGAGGTACAAGTGTACTGGAAAAGAGGATTATATCCAAAGCAGTTGAGAAACTGGAATAGTAGTCAAGGGAGGGATTTCATTCAGTAAGCAACACTTAGGAACAATCAACTACAAAAACAAGCATGGGGAGCAGCGGAGTGTGGTTAAGCAAAAGTCCTTAAAAGAAAGATCTGCAAGGACATAGTGAATCATAAATAAAAGGAAGTCAGAAAACTCATGCTGTTGTGGAAGAGTCAAAGAGAGATAGTATTGTTTGATTATAGCCTGCAAAGTGTATGAATTCATCCTTCCAGTTGACTGAACATCAGTAATGCCTCAGCTGGACTGCTGTAGTGAGGCAGAAACCAGGGAAGATGAATAAGGTAATGAGTAGTCTAGAAAATAGGACCTGTGAGAAAAGTTTGGAACAAAGAAGATTCTCTTACATTTTTTAAAAAAGAAATTGTAGCATAGATACAAAATAGATACAATAGATACAAAATACATAGTGTTGGATTATGCCATTCCTTTTTACATCTCATAATGGCTCTAAAAAAAAGACTTTCATTTAAGCTGTGTCAAGAAAAAATCAGGTAGACACTACAGAAAGCTTTCCAAAAGTAAGCATAAGGAAATAAAGCAGTAAACTACCTGGGAAGATTTTGGAGTCTCTGAAGCTGAAAATTTGGTGGAGTACAGCCTATACAAACTTAGATAGTTATAAAATAAAGGAAGATGTGTGCTTGTATGTGAGATAAATATATTTGATTGATCCTTTGTGAATGATGGAGGTAAATTACCTTTGAGCTCCCTTTCTAGTCCTTTGACTGCATACACCATACAAAGTAAAAGGGAGAAGCAACTTCCTGAAGCTTGCTGTAATGTACAGACAGGTATGGATATGTGATTTTAACAAAGAATTTTAAAATAGCAGTGAAAGAAACTTCAGAATTTAGGAAAAGAAAATCAGCTCTACACAAATTGCAGTAATAAAGCCTATATTGTTCTTCTGCCTTTTTAAATTAAGTGCATCTTATAATTGGCATAATCAAAAATACGGAAGCAAAGTAGTATTTTTAAAAGCAAAACAGTTGCCACCAGAATATACTGAAGACATGACAAGAATTTTATTATTTGGAAACTACTCTGTATTGTTGTGTTTCAAGTTCTTGTTTGTTTCTCAAATGGATGAATTTCTAACTTTGTGCACAGGACTGAGAAGCCATCTGGATTAACTAACAAAGGGCAGTCCAGAGGACTTGGTTCCCTACAACAAACTGGTAATTGTGGTTTAGACATTTATTTTATTGTAATCAAGCTATCATTATAACGGTCTAAGGGAGAGTGTGTGTGGGGGGGTTTATTTGCCTTAAACATTTAAATACAGTCAGTACAATCATTCAGTTCAGGATGTTCCTGGAGTCTGTGGAAGGTGACTTGCTGACACAGCTGGACAGTGAGGCAGCCAGGGGAGATCCCGAGCTGGACCTGCTGTTTACAAACAGGGAAGGACTGGTGGGTGATGTGGTGGTTGGAGGATGTCTTGGGCATAGTGATCCTGAGATGTTATTGGAGAAGTAAGGAAGGGGGTCAGCAGAACCACTGCCTTGGACTTTCAGTGGGCTGACTTTGGCCTCTTTAGGAGCCGGGTTGACAGAGTCCCCTGGGAGACAGTCCTGAAGGGCCAAGGGGTCCAGGAAGGCTGGACATTTTTCAAGAAGGACATCTTAAAAGCGCAGGAGTAGGCTGTTCCCGTGTGTTGAAAGATGAGCTGGCAGGGGAGAAGACCAGCCTGGTTGAACAGAGAGCTTTGGCAGGAACTCAGGGAAAAAGGGAGAGTTTACTAGCTTTGGAAGAAGGGGCAGACAGCTCTAGAGGACTACAGGGATGTCACGAGGTTATCCAGGGCAAGGTTTAGAGAGGCAAAAGCCCAGCCAGAACTCAGGCTGACCGCTGCTGTAAAAGATACAAAAAAAACGTTTTTACGGATACGTTAGAAACAAAAAGAGGGCCAAGGATAATCTGCATCCTTTATTTGATACAGTGGGGAACATTGCCATAAAAGATGAGGAAAAGGCTGAGGTACTCAATGCTTTCTTTGCCTCAGTCTTCAATCGCAAGACGAGCTTCCTTCTGGGTACTCAGCCCCCTGAGCTGGAAGACAGGGACGAGGAGCAGAATGCAGTCCCCACAGTCCAGGAGGCAACAGTCAGTGACCTGCTGCTCCGCTTGGACACACACAGGTCTGTGGGGCTGGATGGGATCCACCCGAGGGAACTGAGGGAGCTGGTGGCCAAGCCACTGTCCGTCATCCATCAACAGTCCTGGCAAACGGGAGAGGTCCCGGAAGACTGGAGGTTGGCTGTGTGATGCCCTTCTACAAGAAGGGCAGGAAGGTGGATCGGGGGAGCTTACAGGCCTGTCACTGACCTCGGTGCCAGGGAAGGTTATGGAGCAGATCATCCCCAGTGCCATCACGTGGCACGTGCAGGATAACCGGGGAATCAGGCCCAGCCAGCGTGCGTTTATGAAAGCCCAGTCCTGCTTGACGATCCCAATCTCCTTCTACAGCAAGATGACCCATTTATTGGATGAGGGAAAGACTGTGGATGTTGTCTCTCTGGACTTTGGCACCGTCTCCTGCAGAAACTGGCTGCTCACGGCTTGGACGGGTGTGCTCTGCACTGGGTTACAAGCTGGCTGGGTGGCTGGGGCCAAGGAGTGGTGGTGGATGGAGTTACATCCAGCTGGTGACCGGTCACAAGTGCTGTTCCCCAGGGCTCAGTGTTGGGGCCAGTCCTGTTTAGTGTTTTATCGACAGTCTGGATGAAGGGACTGAGTGCACCCTCAGTAAGTTTACAGGTGACAACAATCTGGGGTGGAGTGTTGATGCTGGTTGATGGCCGGCTGAGCGTGAGCCAGCAGTGTGCCCGGGTGGCCAGGAGGGCCAGCAGCACCCTGGCTTGTGTCAGACACAGTGTGGCCAGCAGGACCAGGGCAGTGACCGTCCCCCTGTACTGGGCACCGGTGAGGCCGCACCTGGAATCCTGTGTTCAGCTTCGGGCCCCTCACTGCCAGGGGGACTTGGAGGGGCTGGAGCGTGTCCAGAGACGGGCAGCGGGGCTGGGGAAGGGTCTGGAGCACAAGTCTGATGAGGAGCGGCTGAGGGGCTGGGGTGTTTAGCCTGGAGAGGAGGAGGCTCAGGGGGGACCTTATCGCTCTCTACAGCTGCCTGAGAGGAGGCTGTGGGCAGGTGGGGGTCGGTCACTTCTCCCAGGTAACAAGGGACAGGACAAGAGGGAATGGCCTGAAGTTGTGGCAGGGGAGGTTTAGATTGGATATGAGGAAAAATTTCTTCACCAAATGGGTGGTCAAGCATTGGATGAGGCTGCCCAGGGGGGTGGTGGAATCACCATCTGTGGAGGTGTTCAAAAAACATGTGATATGGACTTGGCAGTCCTGGGTTAGTGGTTGGACTTGATGATGTCAGAGGTCTTTTCACCCTAAATGATTCTGATTCTTGTTTCTCTTGATTGTGTAGGCCCTGACGCCTCAGGCTGTTCAGCATGAACAGTTATGGGCCAATTAATGTAAATAATGGGGCCGTGTAATAAGAAACAGAATCACAGAATGGCTGAAGTTGAGAAGGGACTTCTGGAGATTGCCCAAGGCCGTGTCCGGATAGCTTCTGAATATCTCCAGGATAGAGACTCCACAGCCTCCGTGGACAACCTGTGCCAGTGCTGGGTCACCCTTACAGTAACAAAGTGTCTCCTGATGTTCAGATAGCTCCTCCTGTGGTTCAGTTTGTGCCTATTGCCTCTGGCCCTGCTTTCCATCTGGGTGGCCACCAAGATATAGTGACGCGTGGGCTCGTTCATCCCCAGGTGCAGGACTTCGCACATCCTTGCTCCAGATCTCCCCCTGGTCTCTGGGACCTGGGATTCCTGAAGACCATTCTTGCTAGTAAAGGCTGAGGCAAAAGTGGCAGTCAGTTTCTCAGCCTTTTCTGTGCCCTGTGTAACCAGGTCCTCATCTCATTGAGCAATGGACCCACATTTTCCCTAAATTTTCTTTAGTTACCTGTGTATTTACAGAAGCATTTCTGTTGTCTTTGACATCCCTTGCCAGATTCAATTCCAGTTGGGCTTTATCTTTCCTAACCTCACCTAAATCCCACTCAAACAAAGGATGCATTATGAAAACCTTAGTTTACTCTCTTATTTGCATGTGTCATAAACAAGGTAGCAGATACAGGTAGAAGGATGTGTTTCTAGTTTGAAAATCCAAAGCTCATATAATGTCACTTGTAATTAAATTGCAGATCAGTATCTGTCTTTTCATTATAATGAACAGAATTCAGAGTTCATTATTCATTCTGCACTTTTCATTGTTCAAAGTAACTACTACTTTGGGACGCTACATTAATGTCATATTAATAAAATGTCCAAAGTAAAGTTGTGTGGATTCTGTGGTGTTTGTAGTGGAATTTCTCCTACCCAGTTTCCCCTTCCACTGTATCTATTAGTTTCATTGGGTTTTACTGTGATTCTTTCTTGTTTTGCTTGACATACCGAAGGGGAATTTGCTAATGACTATTTGCCATCTGTGTCAGGAGTCTCCTGTGAAGGATACAGCATCTTGATAATGATGGTCTTTACTAGGAAAGAAGGGTGCTGAAAGCACACAGTCTGTAGTGAGCAAATGGAGAAATGGAATATTTGGTTCTGCTCTCATCCGTGTCATAGGCTTTTTTCTCTTTTAGCATGTCTGCAGTATTAAAGGTCTTAGGCAGTTGTCTTTGGGAAAACAGGCCTGTTTTGGTAAGGAAAAGGATAGAAAAATTCTGTTCATTTATTTTGAAGGAACCATTAAAAAATGAAATACTTGTGGGATATAAAATTATTTGTATCTTTTAAAGAATAATTAATTTGGTTTCAATTTGTAGAATCACTTTTACTGTTATTTTAAAGCATGCCTGAAATTTACTTGTTTTACTTACCTTAGGAGCAGGAGAGTCATCTTCTGTATGTGAAATTCCAGTAACACAAACTGGTTCTACAACAAATACTTTGGCACAGATCCAGCCACCAGCACCAATGCCAAGGAAATCACAAATAGTAAGTAGACAATCTAGGTTTCTGTCAGACACGGTGTTGATATAATAGTGTATCCTGTTATGGAGAAAGTGTGAGAGTCATAAAAAATAAAAAACCCGTATCCTGTGTTAAATATGTGCATGACTATGCTAAATATTTATGAAAACTCTGCTTTTCTTGCATTTGCTATATGATAGTATGCGATTTTAAATTTTAAAAAAAGCCACCAACAAAACCCAAAGAGAAAGCAAAGAAAAGATGGCTCTTTACTTGTTGTCCAAATGTGGCCAACACAATGTACAGAATGTATGGTATAACTTGGTGAAGGTATGTAAGCTTCATAAGTTAGTTACTTGTAGGTGAGCTTGGTGAGTGAGTCACTTGTAGATCATACGTAACTTCATTCTTAACCTTCAGTGAAGTAAGTAATAAGGGAGCTTTTATGCTTACTTTTGTAATAGAAGTTAGCAGAGTTGTTCGCATCAATAGATCAAATGGTTTCAGACAAGACTAGTAGGAGTCAAGCTCAGAACAAAATAAACTGGTTCTTTGTACGGTTCATTCTCTTTGCATCTCTTTGTCTTTCATTCATTGGGTGACAGGAGAGAAATCTCTTAGTGAGTACACAGAAACCGCATCTGACTTGAGACATCCCCAGCCGGAAGGTGGCTGAAGGGGAAGGCTGCAAGTATTGTATGTTCTTCTCCTGCACCCTCCCCCAGCCTTACAGTGACTGTTAGAAGAGAGATGCTGGATTTAGATGGTCTCTTGATACAACTGTGTGGCCTTCTTTTATTTATAATCTAAGACCATGAATGGTAACACACGTTAGTGTCAATACCTGTATTCTTATACTGGCGTAGGTGAAGGGATGCATTTCCATATGTCAGGTGAGCTGTACATTATGTGTAGTTCAGCTAGATCTTTGGTCCTTGCTCTCGTTTTATGTTGCTTTCTCGTTTGATAGACATAAAACATTCATACACGCTTGATCGTAACAGTATTTCTCTGCAGTAAGTAAATCACCATACTTTGTGAGAGTCCATACTTTCTGAGACACTGTATGTGACTATGTCTGGGCTGTTTCATGCTTTACATTCTGTGCAGGAGTGTGGTTCAGTGGGTGAATAATAAACTGAGAGGTAGGAGATGTGCTGTTCGTGGCTCTGCGACTGTCATATTAATGAGCTGTAACGAGAAGACCTGCCTTCTTCGGTTCTCTGCCTCTCTTCCTTCATCCATTTTCCCTTCTACTGAAATATACATCTACTGAAATAATAGCTCTCCAGGACAGACTTCAGTGTATTTGTGTGCATAGCCTTGCTTGTTTATCTTGAGCATTTAGAACTACTATTAGCTGTTTCTCATATGATAATGCTGAAAAGCCACGGAGGCATCCGGAGTTCATCTTGCATTAGTTGGGAGTATAAAATCTTCTATTTTCTTGCCTCCCCCACTCTTGTTCAATCAAGTTACTGTCTTTCTTGCATCAAAACAACTTCCATGTTTTAGGCTACAAGAAAACAAAACGGTCTGAGTAGTGTAAAATGGAATATTTATCCCTTTTGCTTACGTGCACAGAGGGAATTGCCATATTTATTTTGTGAAGCTGTTGAACTCTTATCACAATTTCTGTTGTGTTTTCTGGGATTCAGGTGTGAGCATTGGCCACGTACTCTGAACACATCCGTTGGTTCTGAAATGGCTGTTTACCTGGGTTTCTGTATAAATGAAAGTTGTATTAGTTTCTCTATCTTGTTCACTCCTTTTTAGTTTTATAGGACAAATTGCTTTAGTTATGATGAAATGAGCTATCCTGGCTAGTTTCTAGGGAACAGTCAGTATCTCCACTGTCTAATATTAATTGCAGGTAATATGAAGAACAGATCTGACTCTTCAGGTGTCTCTAGGGCTTCAGTAGGGTGAATTTTGTGAGACTGAGAAAACCAGCTGGATGATTTTCTTCTGTCATAGGACAAAGAATTAAGGGAAACCTGGCTTAGGGAGTATGTGCTAGTTAAGGTGCTTTAGCTAAATCAATCTAGCTAAAGCATCTTAGCTGAGATTTAGTCAAGGGCCCCTCAGCTAAAGAGCTTTTAGCTAGATCAATCTAGCTAAAGTACTTTGGCTAAATCGCTCCATTTAGCCTTATACTCCAGCTTTTTTGCTGAGTCCTTACCCTGCTAGAGGATCCAGAAGCCAGCCCAGGTTTAGGAAATGATTGCAGAAGTGCTTTACTTCTGAAGAGTAAAGAAAAAAGAGGTCTAGTTGTACGTGCACATGTAGCCAGCAGCTTATCTCCTATACAGTGCATTTGCCTAATAGTCTAATTTTCACATGGAAATTCCTGATGCATCTTTTTTTCTTCTATGTATATTTTAGATTTTTGGAACCATATTGTAGATACATGGGAAACTTTCCTGGAAGTTTTTAGTCTTCTGGGAATGGGATCTATTTTCATTTCCTTGCCTTCCAAAAGAACAAGAAATACCTGTAATTACTGTACTTTGAAGTTAGTGGTTATATCACTGTTGTACTGGTGTGAAGCTTTTCCTTTTTGACCTAAAAGGTGGTTGTGGTTCAAACTGTAACTTGACTGAGATGGAGCATCTGGCAAAATTGCCTTGATGCCGTGCAAGGCTGCCAGCTCACAAGGGTGTGCCCAACAGCTGGAGCCTAAAGTTATGCCTGGTCTGGGCAGGGCCAGGTTTTTGTATTGAAATGCAAATGGATAGTTACAGAGGAGCATAACATCATGCTACCTCTTCTCCTTCCCCATACACATCCTCCTTTTTCTGCATGGCGCTCAGCTCTAACAAAATGGCACGTTAAGAAGCTGTTGGGTAGTACTGTCCTCAGCAGAGCATTTTGCTGGTAGAAAGAAGCAGACTTGTGAGTGGAGTCTCTTCTCTCCTTACAAGCTTCCTGCTCCATGGCTGACCTGACTAGAGGCTGGGACTGGTGCCTGGGAGTCTCCAGGATGGTGATGAGACCTTCTTTTCCTTATCCCATCTGGAGCCTCTGTCCCATACACCCATTGCATTAACAGTTGTTTCTGGATCTAAATGGCACTTACAGCTCTGCTCTCACATCTTAGGGTAGAAAGGAGAGATTTTTGCTGGCTGTGGCTGGGGCAACGAGGGGAAAAGGGTGGATTCATGGTAGGAACTTATGCCCTGCCTCCAGGTCCTGTGCCTCTTCACTCCTTGCATGGAAAGACTAGGTAGGTAGCATTATTGTCAGTCTGCAATAGAGAATGAGGAGGCTGAAAACAAAAGTAGCAGAAGGCTTGGGTTGCACCGAGAGGGGTATGAGATTAGGACAGTGGATACTGTGATACCAGAGCAAAACAATTTCAGCATCACTTCAAACAGAACCCAACTAGGATTGGAGTCCCACTGCAATATTGGAGTATTGCAACTTCTTATTAAACTTTCGTATTAGAAGAGTTGCCAAACCACACTCCTGTAGCTTGCAGTCCTCAAAGCACTACAGAGAGGCAGAGGATGTTTCGGAGGGTTTGTACACTGCTGAAATGGGTTTAGCAAATTAAGAAGGGGCATACCGGCAGGTGGCTCAAGCCTCTTTCTGATAATGCTGGTGCTGTTACACTTGCTGTGTAGCACTTGAACTTGATCACCCTACCTCCTGCATGAAATCATTCTCACTGCTGTGATACACAGCTCTGAGGACAGGTTTGGATGAGTCACAGTGGAAGATTGCTAAGGGGAACCTGGCCCCTGTTGGAGGTGCCATTGGTTCCAAAAGGCTTTGGGTGCTGCCAAATTCAGCCTGAAGCATGAGCACCCAGCATAAAAGATACAGCTGAACTCTAACCTATGAAAAGTAGCAGTTTGAAGCAGTTCTGAAGCTTCCTATAGACCAACTCTAAGTCTCTTCTGTCTCTTCTCTGCTACATTGCTTTTTACATTTACATATTTTTATATTTCAGTCAAAAACTAAACCCAAGAGAGTAAAAGCAATTTACAACTGTGTAGCAGATAACCCAGATGAGCTTACGTTTTCGGAGGGAGATATTATCGTGGTTGATGGTGAAGAAGATCAGGAGTGGTGGGTGAGTGTTTTGCATTTTCTATCAACACACTTGGAAAGAAATGAAATCTAGAGGTTGACACTGACTTCAGAAGGTCCCCTGCTGTTTTTCCAAATAACAAGAAAAGTTTCATCTCATGGGAACCTGATTCCAGACATGTCTTTTGCTCAAAAAAAATCAAACCAGACAAATTTTCAGCTTTTCTCATTCAGAAAAAACCAAACCTGATTAGTGAGGTTCACAATACACAGGGGACATGGTCTGTGTGATTCAGGAAGTTCTTGGGGTGAGGTGTCAGTGAATTAAGAATCTGCTACTGTTTCAGATGCTGGGTGGTGGGCCTCAGAAGACAGCTGTGTATTGTCCTAACTCATCAGCTGACTGAGAGGGAGAAATGGTCTATTTGAGCTGGGAAACCATCTCAACTATTTACATCCCAGGTTCTCATCAGCTACAACGTCTTGGGAAGTTGTTACACATGAAAATACTTGCATTACTCTGTTAGCTAACAAAGAATAGAACTTCAAATTGCATCTAAGTTGACAATAATGCTGCAGAAACACAAATAGATGCATGCAAAACCCAAAACTGTTGAAGCTTCATCTATCCTTTTACCTTTCGGTGATTGGTAAGTGGGGGAAAAAGAAGCAACTTAACAGAGGCAGAACATGGGCTGTGAGGCATTACAGAATGCGCTGAAATGGTGCAGCAGTATACTACATTAAGAGGTGTTACTTTCAAAGAACTG
Source organism: Falco naumanni (assembly GCF_017639655.2). NCBI lineage: Eukaryota > Metazoa > Chordata > Aves > Falconiformes > Falconidae > Falco > Falco naumanni. The sequence continues at coordinate 28,035,054 of NC_054059.1, forward strand.
GATAAAACATTTAAATTTAGGAAAAAAAAGACACGTCTATAGCTGAAAATTGAGTGCACCCAGTAGGACTGAATTTTCCTCTTCACAAAAGAAAAACACCACTACTGCAGAAAATATGTAGGGAGAGGCTTGCATGTTATAGGCAGGAAGGTGACTGGTATTCATTTTGGTGTGACTGAAATGGCGTTTTGAAATTAACTTGAAAAATATCTGGACTCTTTCAGATTGGTCATATTGATGGAGATCCCAGTCGGAAAGGAGCTTTCCCTGTATCATTTGTGCACTTTATTGTTGACTAAATTGCTACTGATAAGTGGAGACATTTCTCATTTCCAGCGGTCACAGAAATATGTTTTGCTCTATTTCATTTCATCTACCTATCTGCAGATGCCTTGCCAGAGCACTGCCCAAGTCCTAGGTACTGTAGCTTACTTTTTTATTGCCATCATTCTGATTTTGGGACTTTTAAAACTTTTTCTATGTGAAAACTTCTTGTGAGCAGTTTACACTTTAAAGAAAACAACTCTTCCTGTATTTTTCAAGGTGAACTGAAAAGCTTTAACAATCAAAATCCATCTAAGTGTGTGAACATCACAACATTATGACTGTTCTTTTCAATCAATTCACTGTAATTTTACTCTCCCTTCTGTAACATGACAGTACCACAGTTCAGTGTTGCTTCCCCAGTCAAAGAAATCGTGTGCATCTAACAGGGCAGTGAGTTTATCCAACACTCAGTGCCATTTGAAGTGTTGGAACCAAAACATGCGAGCTGCTGCATAGTTCTAAAAGGACTTCAGCATCTTGCCACACTGGCTGTCATCCAGGATGTCAACAATTGTAGAAGAAACTTTTAATCGGGTGTCTTTGGCCAGGTAAAAGCGAAAAAGTATTTCAGTTTACCACAAGAGAAACTTCTTTCTTTCAGAACGGATGTAGATATTTGCGTAAAGTTATCTGAAATCTGTGTTAGTCGTTGGACTTCCTAGTTCTAATTTTGTGAGCTTGAGACTGTTTCATTTTTCTATGCTGCACGTGTGTAGAACCTGTTTTTTGAATGTTCTTTATGTACGTTACATCCATTTCGGTCATTTAATGTGACTACTGCTGGCTAACTAAACTATGGCAATATTAACGAGTTACTACATTAACTCAAGGATATGAAAACTGCACTTCCTGAAATGTACTTAACTATGATGATGGATTGCAGAGCATTTCTTACACTTGTCTCATTATAGTGATTAGACTTTGTTTTTAAATCCTTGAATTTTCTTAAATCATCCAGCAATGTGTTCACAGAGAGAACATATTTGGTGGAACACTTAAGATAATTATCCTTGGTCAATAAGGTATCCGACACCTCACAAGTACGCTATGTTATGTTCCGTTTTATAAAGTTTGTGTGCCACTACCTTGCAAACAATGATAGTTTGCTCACTCACTCTGTATTTATATAATATACCCACATATATGGTAGCTACACTGTTAAATTTGTTTTACTAATTTGTGAAAAAAAATTTTTAAAAAAGGCTAGGCCATGGATAGTTCATAGTTGGTTGATGGAATACAAAACACCAACACCAAAATGATGTCATTTTGATGTTTGTATATTGTGAAATTGTACCAGGTTTTGCTTATGCTACAGGAAAACAACTGATGGCATAGAATAAGAAAAACTGATGTCTAGGTCACATTGGCTTTGATCACATTTTGTGAATATTGTATCTCTAGATTTATCAAGAGAACTTTGAATTTCTGACAAATGGTGTTTAAATTGGCCATTTCATACTGAACGGAATGGAAAATGGGCCAGCACCATATATGCTTATGTGGAGAAAAAATCCCGTTGCGTTAGTGCTGGAAGAGCAACACTGATCTTACCTTGTATTGCCTTTCCTACATGGTACAGTTGGTTGACAGCCTCTCGAAAGTGTGGGTACAGCCAAGTCCATGCATAACTTTCATTTCCTAGATGCTGTTGCTGCAGTAATAAATGGGGAACAAACTGGAATGTTTCAAGATATTTTTGTTGCAAGTTGAAGCAAATTAGTCTGTATTTTCAAAGTTCCCGGTAAAACAATAGAGTAATAGTTTAGCACTACAGTTTTATTCACTTACTGATATGTTCAGTTTGCAACACTATTTTGTATGTTTCTATCCCTGATAGAGTCTAGAGAGTAAATGGGCATATTATTTTGCACAGATCTCCTAATGTACAGTATTTTTAACACAGAATCTTATAGTGTATGTAACAACTCGTAAAGTTAAATGATGCAAATTTTCCTTGAGTTCTGCTAGAAGAGGAATACACTTTAAAGTATCACAGCCTTCTTCACTGGTCACTTAGAAACCAGGAAACTTGTAGAACACAACATAACGGCACTAACAGTGCATACAGCTACAATCTTGAGGACCAATAAAGAGCAGCTAAACAAAATTTACCCCTTGATTTTTCCATGTTTCTCAAAGTTTGCTCCTCTGGCAGAGGGAAAAAGAAATTCTAGAGCCTGTAGATATCTATTTATAATATAAAATTAAGAATTTTAAGTCCAAAATTTTGGCATATTTCATACAACTTTTCAAATCTGATTAAAATAATGACTCAAAAAAACCCTGTTAATAGACAGACTATTAGGTTGCTGTGTTAACTGTTTAAAAAGGAGCAAGTGACACTTAAAATGCAGCTTAGAATGCTATGAGATGTATAATATTCAATTCAGTTGTTTTTATTTTCTTTAGTTGCAGAGCAACTGTACATATTGTATAACCTAAAATCAACTCTTATTTTCAATGTCCTGGATGCAGTGATTTATAATTAGAGCATGATTAATAAATTTTACTCTTGTTAACCAGTCAAATGTCTGGAAAAATAAAACTACTTTTAAAATCACTTTGGCTACGTCTCTTCTGTTACTCTGCATTGCTTAGGCAATATTGTTCCTTTCAACATATAAAGCAGAAATACAAACAAGTACATTTTTTTGCTCAAGTGCTACGTCTTGTGGATTTTTAGTTGAACATAGAAACTGTGTAGACAGCACACCTAAGATGAAATTAGAGGTGTAAATAACCAAACAGCTACCTATTATCGCTTTGCTCTCGTTTTGTTCTAGTATCTAGGCTAAGCAGAAGTGAAGCCTATATTAACAAATTCTTTTTCAGACAAAGAGATAGAAGCAAGTGTCAGTTTTATTTTACATTTCTACAATATTGACATTAATATACAAAACAATTTAGGAAAAAAATAATGTTAAATATAAAATTCTCTGTTATCCTGGAAACTGAAGATGGTATCATTCCTTCAAGTCCTGTTTGGGGCATGACAAAGTACCATGTGCAATGGTGCATGGCTCTTGTTTGCACAGCAAATCTCTTCTAGGTTTGTGTATAGCTACAGCCGGTCTGCGGTATCACAGAGGAGCCCCGTTTTGTCCCTATGCAGAGGCCTCTTGTACTGCACTGTCACGTGCTGCTGAGGAAAATCAGGACTTCTCTGACATTAGAACTGAATCAAAGGCTGTAGATAACACTTTGCAAATAGCTTGTGCTTGTTCCTAAAAAAAAAAAAACAACAAAAACCCAAACACACATATTAACACTTTCTGAAGAACTTCTAAATGTCTCAAAACTCATTTAAAGCGCAATGTAACCTTTATCATTCTTTTGGCAGACATGCAAAGTGGAGTAGCACAATGACATCTAATTTGATTTCTGTGGTCTGCGATGACATGTGGGAAGCTGTTTTAAATGAGCTCTTTTGAAACAAGTCAGAGTTGTTAGCTTTCATCATAGCATGATACCAGCATTCAGAAAGTCAGTTCATGTGTTCCCCCAGTGCTGCTAAGGGTGTGTGTCTTAAAAGTATCTTGACAATGAATTCTCCTACTCTTAAGAAAGGATCACTTCCCTTCCTTATAACTATGAATGCATGCTCTGTTACCAGAATTGTTAACTTGATCTGTTCCCGCCCTGTCCGATCTTAAAAGGTTTTTGTCTTTGAAAATACAAACAGAGGGTTGTCCTTAGCAGCAACATCAGCACTCTTGAAATTGCAAAGAGCTTTCTCTGGCGTGTACATTCATTAGCAATTTTAGGGAATGGAAATATTTTTCCTCAAAGCTGATCAAATGCAGTCAGCAGGGTTTTTCTCCCCAGGTTTATGCTCTCTTCTGATTGAGCAATTCCCCTTCTGCCAAAAAGCCTTCACAAGGGCCTTGGGTTTTAGAATCTCCCTTTACAATCAAAATACTGATACCTAAATTAAATACTGTAAACATAAACTCTTACCAAACTATTGCACTGATATACCCAGAGGCTGCATTCTTCAGAGGCTGCATCTGTTGTCTTCAAAGCCAGTAAACTTTTTCCTGCTCCCAGACCATCATCATAGCAGACCATCCGTACAATTAAATAGAGAGCATGCCTATGTAACACATCCTGAAACCATGTGGCAAATAAAAGTTACTCTGGAACACTGCAACAGCTATTTCAGTTTTCCACCTGATTTAATTCTGTCTCCTACAAAAGAATACTTCAGATTTCTTTACAGAGAAGAGTATTCCTTGGCAAAATTACAATTTTTTTAAATGAGAGTGTAGTCAACATTTTAAAAAAATAAGTGTTGGTTTAACAGTTTTAGCTTTAATTTTTGCTTCTATTTTAGAATTGCATTCATATATGGACTCTATTCCTGGCCATACTGCAGAAGCACACATCGGGTTCCAACCTGTCCTCACTCACCCTCTGTGAGTAGGACCGGTGGTACACTGTACCTCTGGCACAGAGATAACTTAAAACAACTTTCTGCTTTTACAGTATTTTTCTAGACAATCCCCTGCCTTTGTTCCAGGAAGCGTATGCATGAGAAACTGTTCCCCTGTTCCCAGAAGAGGGCATGGACAAGGTTAGTTGCTTTGAGGGGTGGGTAGCCATGCGGATATAGCCAGGCCACTTGTGGCCACAGCATGGATCCTGACTCTGGCAGAGATCTAGTCCAGGAGACTTCTCCACACTGCAGTTGCAGGGTTTCAGCACAGTCCCAACAGTTCTGATCTTGGCCATTCCACAAAGGTTGGCTGATGTCATCCAGTGCAAGGTCTGCAGACCTACCCTACACAAAGCCTTTCTTCTCAAGCCATCCTACCCAACCAATACGGCTCATCTGGTTTACTCCAGTCATACCACCTCTAGGGTCTTACGGCTTCTATACAGCTTTTTCCATGTTCACGGCATCAAACACCTTGTCCCTGCCAGCAGCTGAAGGGTCTAAAGAAATGCCCATTTCGATATAGAAGCTGTAAAAATGGACAGTGAGATTGATCCCTACTATGAAACCATGAAGGGAGAAGCCTCTGTCAGAGCTCCTGAGATCACCTTGCCAAAGAACATCTCCATCACTCGTGAATGAAATGAATGACAACATTCACTCGACAATCACAATATTCATACTGTCACCATCGTACCATACTGAAGGCAGCTGGAGCTGACACGGAACTTAGTGGATCAACTCTCCAGTCTCTGAAAGATGCCATGATTTTCCTCCAAACTGCTTGTAATTTTTTAGTTACTTGCTTGGAACTTGCTACAGTGCTAATGTGCATGTAAAAGAGGGAGGATATAGTTCTGTTAAGTACGCAGTCACTCTGTAAATTCATTTCCTTCCCTCCTTCCAGTATTTGGCTCTGAGGGGATTTCACATCTCAGAGAGAAATGAGGTGACGGGTGGACAAACTGTGCTATAAGTGTATGTACAGACATATAACGTACAAGCACACACAAATGGAATGTGAAGGCGGGCAAAGACTCAATGTGACTTATGTAAATACTTCACCTTTGGTTTCTAACGGTTGCATCCACCAACAATGGAAATGTACCAGTGAATTATATATCTGTACATATTTAGGTCACTAATGAAATAATTTCTCAAACACGGGCTGAAATCCATGAGGAAAACACTTGTATCCTGCAATCAGTTCTCTTTTTGGCATCTGAAATAAATAGCTGCCTATTCACCTGCAAAAACATCTACAAATCACAGAATTCGCCTTTCCCCCAAAGTCATAAAAGACTGAATTCTCTGTATGAACGCAGAGAAAACCTTCCCATCTTGGAGCTCTATGAAAAGTTACGTGGACTAACACACTAAAGGACAAACTAAATGTCCGCCATGACAAAAGATGCAGAAAGCCAGAATTTGGGAAGTAGAATGCAGTGCAATAAAATGCCAGTGCAAGCTAGCTTAATCACAGAAGGCTTTATCAGCTTGTGCATGCTTTCAGCTTAAAGACAGAAGAATGATGGATAAAAGTCTTAAAAATACCTATTTGATCTTTATCAAAGTACAAAGGAATTCAAATAACAGTGTAACCTATGTTCTTAATGAGAATTAACAATTTAGGAAGACAGCAAAAACAGAACCCGAAAGAATTCAAAGTTCGAGTAACAACTACTACACTTCCTCCCAGGCACTGGAAACAAGTGTGGTGTTTTCTGAGGGGACCAAAGGAAACTTTTTGGTTCTCTTCAGAGTATTCAGCTATTGAGCAATGCTATTCACCGTCCTCATACTCGAGGCTTGTACTAACAGGCATTGCTGGGTTGTTGATGGGTCATGACATCATTAAGGCCAAGTATTTATGGTATTTGGGGCCCTGAGGGCCACCAGAAAGAAACCACATGGCTGCAACACAAAGCTACACAAAGGCAACTAGAGGGCCCTGGGGAAGAGACCAGATTATTTATTTTTAGCAAAAAAAGCTACTTGGAAGTGCACTAAAGGAAAATAAACTACTTGTAAGAAACGATGCAAACGAAAAATAGGCTTATTCAATAAAGCGGCATCATGAGGCTTTAATGCTGCAGCGAACTCACACTCTTGGATTAGGGGTGCAAGGCTGGAACTTTAAAGAGGAATACAACTCAAGTATTACTGAAAAAAAGCCCCATGCTTTGTTTTCTCCTCTCCACAACTGCGCAGGAACTGCATTACTAACTCAGGCTGAGGAGCGGTCTTGGCCACCAGAGTCATGCTACTCTTCCACATGAGAGGATGGCAGGACAACTACAGAGAGAGAAAGGCGCGCCCAAAGAGCAGAAGGGCTTGCTTGCCTTCTGTCTGGTGCTCTATCTCAAAAGGGATGGATTTTTGTCCTAAGCCAAATCAATCCAACTAGGAAATACAGAGCCCTGAGGAGATAACAACATTAAGCAGTGCTGCTGTGAGAGCTTTTTTTGTCTGTTTCTTTGACTTTTGCTTAAAGCCTGAAGTGACATTTTGGTCAAACAGTTCATCTATCAGAGAAAAAAATAAAAGCAACTTTCCAACTCTCACCAAAAAGACAGTTTGTTGTGAGTCACTTACATACTGATCAGATGTTGAAACTTTAATGCCGTATTTGGAAACTCCCATAATAAACTCCTCTTCACCTGGAACAAAAGGTAACTTTCCATCTTGCTTTGGAGGGAAACAAACAAAAGCCTTTAGTGCAGACAGAACAACGTGAACAATGAAGATACATAATAGAAAATGTGTTTATGCCTACAGAATCAGCAACATCACTGACCCGGCTCGTATCTTGCTGCGTGGAGTCTGCCTGCCACACTTGCACTCCTCCCATCTCTTAACATTACGTGAAAAATGTTTAGGGGAAGTTTACACTTGACATGAGGAAGCATTTCTTTACCAAGAGGGTGGTCAATCACTGGCACAGGCTTCCTGGAGAGGTGGTCGACGCCCCAAGCTTGTCACTTTTTAAGGGTCATTTAGACAATGGCCTTAACAACATGCGCTTAACTTTTGGTCAGCCCTGAGGTGGTCAGGCAGTTGGACTAGGTGATCGTTGTGGGTCCCTTCCAACTGAAATACTCTGTTCTGTTCTAAATATTACATGATTCCAGAAAGGAACTGATCATCTCAGGGGCAGTTTGGCCCTGTGGACAAATCAGATGGGCTGAGAAATAACGTATGCCCTGGCATGCTGCGCTGACCCTGGGTGATCTATGTTCCACACTGGCAGCAATTTTGTTATGTAAAAATAGTTTTAGTGTATATTCAGGTACTTGAAATGTCAAGTTGCTGTAAGATAAACAGACATTCTGTGCTTTTGAAGATACAGACAATCACCTACATAATGAGAACAACCAGTTACGGCTTTCAGTACAAAAGTAAGTACAGGTAACCACACTTTGGCAAGGACGACCCAAATATTACTCAACTTTTTTGGTCATGGGTTCATAAGTGATTGTAAGCAGAAATTTGACATTTTCCTCTATGGGAAAACTTCTACAGTACTGAGGAAATCTGGAGGAGGTATTATTTCCTGGATAGTAATTCTAACAGCACTGAAGACAATACAACAACTTTCAAGACAATATAACAACTTTCAAGTGGGTTACTTATACAGTAATGACTCACGAGAAGTGCCTTCGCCCTGAGCCTGCTTCTTCAAAACTGCTTTTTGGGCGCCTTCTCCAGTTACTCAGTAGGATGGAATTGTGTGACAGCTTTTGGGATTCATAACATAATGTTTTTTAAAGTAAGCTACTTCATTCTAGTAAGTCTAAAATTTACATAAAAAGATGTCAGATCCCATGATAATATGAAAGAAATACGCCTAAAAGCTTAGTGTTCTGATGTTGTTGGTATTGTCTTTTGTAACCCACTTACCTGTGCAACATCTATGTAATTTATCAAGTCCAATGGCCCTTCAAGACTTTTGCTCTCATTATGTTTCAATTTTTCAATGGCACCAACATATTTAACTCTGAATTCTGCACACGTATCAGAATTACTATTGCTTTGTCCTGCAACAAAATAAAACAAAGCAATTCTGAAGAATTCCAGAACAGTAACACTATTCTAATTGGTGCCAATGGAACTAACATTAAATTGCGTAATTTTTGCTGACTTTCATCAAACACTAAACTTTACCACAGTATATTAAATCATCTCCTTAACGAACTGTCCTGGGTCAATTCACAACAGTCCTTGGAAAAGGCAACAGTTTCATATGAATCTGTGATACAGTGTTGTTTATACTAATTCACATTTTTAGTTAACAACCTTGAATCAGCTGGTTCTCCTTTTCTATATAGATTTGTTTTAAATGAACTATTTGGTCCAACAGTGACACACTGTGATCTAGTGAGCAAGAACAGCTGAAATCAAATCTTATTTCCATTATTTCAGGGCAAATGTAAAAGCAAGAAACATAGCTTCCAAAAAGTTACACCAGATTTATGCCGTGTAACAGACTGGTACTGCAACTAAGTTTTTCTTACTCAGACACTTTACTTTGAAAACAGTGACATAATCCTAGATGAATCATTAATAATGTTTTAGAAGCCTAGAGCTATGCATACATTAGTCAACAGGCTACCTACAGAGTCACTCACAATTATTAAAAATACATATTTTAACCCTTTCCATTCTCTGCTCTTTCATATGAACACACATAAAGTTAATCCTGCTCCACAAGTATCTGCTCGAACTGCGATTACATACCTGAACTTTTCGTGGAGTCTGTATCTAGACTAGCCACAGTACTAGACCTGGAAAGTCCCCCAAGACTGGAATCTACAGACTACAAAAAATAAATAAAAAATTAAAAATCGGGATCATCAGAAAGTTACTGAGAACATATTAAAAATTCACTTTTAGATACCCTGCCTCAACTCTTTTTTTAAAAAAAATAAATCAGTGTTTACATTCTAATTACTTCAGCAGCACTGCAAAATGAGGAGAAAAAAAACACCACCACCTATTTCTTTCCTGAAGTTATCTTTCTGCCTCAGTGTAGATTAGATTGATACAAAACCAGCAGGAACCCTTGAGAAGTCCACAAATACTTTGAAAGAAGGAGGAAATAAAAGAAAAAGAGAAAATGAACCTTAAGGTTATGTCCAGACTTTTCTGGTACTGCATCTTAACTTGAAGAAATTGACAACTACATGCTTGTCACCAATGCTTGGAATAGCATAGCAGTGCAAGGGAAGTGAAACGGCACCTTGGAAAATCCAGAATATTCAAATGATCATTCCAAAACCTATCAGACAAAATGGACACATTATTCAAAATGAAGAATACTTTTTAGAGATCCTGAGTAACCAACTAGTATTGAAGAATAAACTAACTCTTGGTACCTAGCACCAGGCATCTTCTTAACGACAGTATTTAGCACTACAGAACAAACGTACCACTTTTTCCTCCAAACCTCACTCACTATGTGCTGCCATAAACTCTTGTGGGCTTCACTATGGAAGCAATCGAGCATTCATCTCAGAATGCAAGGGCTTTACAACGAGTAGAGGGGGTTTAACTCTCATAACACAATCTGAGGAACAGCAGAAGTAGAAAGTTGTCCTTGCGGAACATGGCATTTTATATCCTATATAGGAAACATACCCTACCATCAGTGCAAGCGAACCACTGAACTGTCAGCTTGGCACAAACAAAAGTGCTTCCATAAACAGAGTATATACTAAATTCAGCTTACCTTGCTTTTAGTACTGATTTCACTGCTTTGTGAGCTGCTGCTGCTGTGTCGTTTTTTTCCTTTTCTAAACATTTTTTCATAATTGGATCAAGGAAGATCTTCTAGGTAGGAAAAATAAAAATTAATGCTTGTCATACCATCAAGGGAAGGAGTTCCTGGCAAACACCAGAGTTAACTGTGGACAAAACCTGGAAATTTATAAAGGATTTGAGAACCGAAGCAGCAATGTTCCTCTGGTGCTCTCTGTGTGTGACTGTGGCAAGTCCCTCAACCTCTCTGCTAAAACTTCCCTGTCCTCTGATTAATCAAAAAAATGCTGCTACTGACTTTACAGACTATTGCAAAGGTCAGTTTCTATTGATGCAGATTCAGAAACCAGACAAAACTTAAAATGTATAGTATCACTTGAAAGCATTAATGATTTTTAAGTGCCCTGCAAAATGCATCCAATGCAATCCCTGCTCCAAAGATTATGCTCCCATTAAAAAAAACAACAACAAAAAAACAACAACAAAAAAACCTACTTCTGAAAAACTACTGACTGTAATACTTCTCTGAGCAGCCATTACTACTTAACATGTTCCTGAAAACTCCAGGCAAGAAGGATGTTATATTTAGTGCCTTAGAACTGATTTACTGGGAGTTCCGAGTGTATTCCAGAAGTATTTTTCCTGTATCTGCTCTACTGCTTTCAGTTGCTTAACATTTGGCTAGCCCGTGTCAAAAAGCAGGAGCACAAAACCCCTATTTCCCAGCTTCACAGAAGAATATTTTAACTACAGGGCTTCAGACATGTTAAGCAGGTGGAAAGAAGAAGACAGAGGAGGCAGACAGCCTACTGAAGACAGCCGACACTGCAAAAAAGAATGGAAGATGCATAAGGAGGAGCTTAGATCTGCGATGCAGTGCTGGATTACAGTCCCCAGGCTGCCGCCGCGTTTGTCATTAAGCGAACACCGGGTCTCTGGCAGACCAAAAGCCACCCTCCGCGACAAGCAGTGCTGCAGGGAGTCGTGGCACCCAGCACCCCACTGAGCTCCTTCCAGCCACCAGCGCGGATCCAGCAGCCCCCCCCTTCAGAGCGGCAGCTGCCGCAACACGAGCAGATTCGCCGATTCTGCCTGCCGTCTCTGAGGAAGGCACAACTCAGCAGATAGTAAATCACGAGCTTTCCCAACGCGGTAGGTGGTTACGGAGCTCCTGCAGCTCCATAGCGCGTTCCCTGCGGTGCGCCCCTTCCCCCGCGGCGCGGGAAGCGCCGGGTCCTGCCCGAGGCCGGGTGCTGCGGCGGGACGGGCACGGAGAAGCCAGGAAGGGCGGCCCCGCGCGTGGCTTTCCCTCCCGTTCCTCCCTCCAGCCCCAGACGATAACCTGATCGACGGCAACAACGGCAACGCCGCTTCCCACGGAGAGGCGAGAGGCGGGGCCCCGGCGGGAACGCGGCTCCGCCAGGGCGGGCAGCGCCCAGCGCCGGTTTGGCCGCCGCAGCCGCGGGCCGAGCGCTCCTCTGCGGCACCCCCCCGCCTCCCGGGGACGCTCCGCCTCGGCTCCTTCCACCCGGCGCCGCTGCCGCGGCCTCCCCCGGCAGCCCGCACCCGCTGCGCGCCCCCGGCCGGCCGGCCCCTCACCTCAGCCCGCCGCGCGCCCACCCTTCCGCTTCCGGGTCGCGGCGCGGGCGCGGGCGCGGCCGGGAGGAAGCGGAAGGCGGCGGGGGCGGGGAGCCGGCGGCGGGAGGGAGCGCGGTGGACGCCGCCGGGGCTGGCGCCGCCATGTCGGCGAAGCGGAAAGCCGAGGCCCTGATCCCGGCGGAGGAGAGCGATCAGCTGCTCATCCGGCCCCTGTGAGCGCCCGGGGCGGGCGCGGCGGCGGGAGCTGCGCGGTGGGCCCGGGCCTGGGGCTGGGCCTGGGGCTGGCGGGGCCGGGGCCGCCGGGCGGCTAGCGGGCAGGCCCGCCGGCCGGAGCGGGACCGGGCTGCTGCCGGGCCGCGGGCCGGCGCCTCCCCCAGGCACCGGTGGTGCCACGGGATGGGTGAGGCGGGACCGTGCCCTGGGCGGCCCGAGCGAAACGTTGTTGGAGGCGCCGGGATCCCCCGAGCTGCTTTTTTCCCCCGTCCTGTTTTTCCTCTGGTTGCTTCTCCAAGGAGCCGGCAGCCTGCAGGCTCAGGGGTAGCTGTCATATCGGTTAGAAGGATTGCGTCCTGCCCTGATGCACTACTTAAGATTACCTGAGAAAATTTTTTTTTTCCTCTTATGCTTTGACAGCATCATAGGTTTTGTAGTGTTTTTAAGTTGAAATTTTTTCTTCTGGTAAAGACGTCCAGTGCTGTTTGAAGGTTTTTCTGGCAGCATCACAAGAGTTGTCTTCTGGACAACCTGAAGATGCTGCTACTTACATAAACTTTCCATTCATCATACATCACAGTACTTTGAGACTCGAGTGCGCAGGCATGCAATAAAAACCAGAAGAGACAAAAATATTTTCCCCAAACAGATTTTCTTTATTTCTGCTGCATTAAGTAGGGTCTCATTTCCATCGAGATAAATGTAGCTGTTCAGTTACTTTATCTGAGTTTAAAAGGACTGTACAATCATTATTTCTTTGCAGAAAAATAATCCCTCTAGAGGCATCCAGTACACAGTTACATCTGTATGGTGTAGGTTGTTTTAATTTTTACAACTTTGATGTCCTTTTGCAGAGGTGCTGGCCAAGAAGTAGGAAGGTCATGCATTATTCTGGAGTTTAAAGGAAGAAAAATAATGGTAATTATTGCATGAATGTGTTTGTACACCGTCTCATGATACTTCAGATCACAGAAAGATGTTACGGGTTAAATTCAGCCTCCTGCACTGAAGTCAGGCACTGTGCTGGAAGAGGCATGTTCTGTAGCTTTCTGGAACAATATAGCATATAGGACTGTAGACGTACAGAGGCTGTCCTGCAGAATAAATCCATATCCCCAAACAGAACATATGTGTCTGAAATACAGATTCTAAAATTTACGCCTGTTAGGTTTCAGTGGAACCTAAGGCTAATGTTTACCAACAGTTGTGTGTAAACAGTCACATATAAACACACACGTCTTCTCTTTCCCTTTTCCAGCTGTTGTCTTAGGTGTGATGTTGGCTGAAATAACTTGCATACACTAGTTCTGTATATGCAGGTGGTGTTGAAGTGTGAATGAAGGCTTGCATAGGTACAAAATGTGAACAAAGACTGGGATCTTGTGAAAGGTGTTCCATTTCTCAACGAAAGCAAGTCGTTTGTTTAGACAGAAACCCGAGATGTGAAATCCAATGCTAAAAGCTGTGTTTAAGGAAACAATACTTTTTTTGCATGATGCTAAAAGTTACCAGTCACTATTTTAGACCAGAATGGAAGAGAGTTTTTCACATGTTCTGTTAGAAGCTTTAACTTTCTTTCATTTTCAAGCTTGATTGTGGAATCCATCCTGGACTGGAAGGAATGGATGCTCTTCCTTATATTGATTTGATAGATCCTGCTGAGATCGATCTCCTCCTAATTAGTCAGTAAGTTGAACCTAAGAGAACAAATAAGCTGAGCTGTGTTCACTTGTAGGTTATTGACAGACTGAAAATTAGTGTTACATAGATGGTAATGGCATGGCAAAAATTTAGTTGCCAGCTTTCTTTGAATTAAGGAAGTTCAGCCATTTTTGACATTACAGCCCTCCTCTGAGCTCGCTGTGATGTCTGACTTTCTTATAACCTGGCCTGCTTTAACACCATGGTGACAGCTTCTAAAATGAGTTTTCTACGCGAAGGCTACTGAAAAGTATTCATTGTGGGTTTTGCTCTATTGGCTTTGAATGAAGAATGTTCTTAGAGACTTAAGCAAGCTTTGAATGTGGTTTAAGTATTGTTTACTGGCTGAGATACAAGGAAAGCCATTTCTAAATGATTGAACCAGTCATAACAGGGTCTTTATAAAATACTGAGTGTTCACGATACATGCTTGTTTGACCTGTATTTCAAAAGTACATTCTTAAGATAGGGCCAACTGGAAGTGTGGCCAAATAATATTACTTTAGTAGCTCATGTTTTAGTCTGTAGTGTCCAACATGCAAACTTAAGATCACATTTGTGACTTTCTTCTATCTTTGACATATATTGTGTTCCTGGTTCCTGTTATTTTTCCTCCTCTATATGTAAATTACAAAAGTATTAATTTTTAAGTTGTATAGATAAAACCTTTGCAGTTAATGGGGAATTTCCTGTATTACTCTTACCTTTTCTTGGTTGCATTTCTAGTCACTAAATATATAGAATGTAGACCAGCATAGTTAACAATAAGATTGAAGATTCTGTTTCTGGATTTTCATGACACCATGTTAATCCAGTGAATTACCGAATTATATGTTATATATTGATGTTATATAATGTCAGTGTATTAATTGGATTTGTGTTTCTATTTTAAGTTTCCATTTGGATCACTGTGGGGCTCTACCATGGTTTTTGCAGAAAACAAGTTTTAAAGGAAGGACATTTATGACTCATGCCACAAAAGCTATTTATAGATGGCTACTTTCAGACTATGTCAAAGTCAGGTAAGATGACCCATGGGTTGTGTCTTCACCTCCTGAATTATTTCACCTATATATCCAATAGGAAACCGAAGATGAAACCACCAAAGGTGGCTAGATGAACCTGGATATCACCACAGGTAGCAACATTAGAACCAGGTTAGGAGTAATGAATCTTCTTACTGCCTCATGGATAATGTGTCTCTCAAATAATTTCCTATCAATAAAAAAAATACTTCTTTCCTCATTTTTTTCATTTGCCTTGTTTGGACCTTTAATAGTATCCCTTTTTCTCTCCATCTGTCTCTCTTAAGACACTCTTTTGTTCTCATGCTTTTTGATGTCTGTTCTTAATTAAGCTTCACAGAAGTATTGAATTGTAAGCTCCTAAAGATATAAATCATTATTCAGGACAAGGTCAGATTAAATATTAAATATACAAAGAGTTCTCTATTACTTACATGTTGTTGGAGGGGGGGGGGAGGAGGAGATTACTCTCTCAGCCCCCCCACCCCCACCCCTTTTCTTTTTTTCTTCCATTACATGCCTTGACACACTTTTCCCACATCCTGAGCAGTGGGCCTGAGCATACCTCAGTTCAGCAGATTCTAGCTTGGGTCAGAAAGCTGATAAACAGTCCTCTTGTAACTTGTGTTTTCTGGGCTGATGTGTGGTTTAGTTCGGTGTTTGAGGACTGTTACAGGCTAAGTGGCACATCTCTGTCCAGGGCTGGGAATCTTTTGGTACTTCTAGACAAATACAGACCAGATCCTGAAGTAAAAAAGACTATTTTAGCATGGCATTTCAAAAGAAAGATGCTTTAATTCTGCTTATATGAACTACATTAGAGTACCTGGACTTGATTTCTAACGTAGGAGACATAGCGTTACTGAATGGAAGTCTTACTGTCAGTGGGGAAAAATCCAGGAAGTTTTTTTTCCATCTGTTATATAATCTAAGCTGGTAAAATGAGCTGATATTTAGCCATTTCACTTATATCCAGTAATATATCAGCGGATGACATGCTATATACAGAAACAGACCTTGAAGAAAGCATGGACAAGATTGAGACCATCAACTTCCATGAAGTGAAAGAGGTGGCAGGAATCAAATTCTGGTGTTACCACGCAGGCCACGTTCTGGGAGCAGCCATGTTTATGATTGAAATAGCTGGTGTGAAGGTATTTTTTAATTATAAAGTTGAAATCAAGCCTGAATTCTAATGTAGTCATTAATTATTTGTTACTGTGTGTTAAGCCCCACTGCTGTGACAGGAGCTGTCAAGTAGACTTGGTGGGAGGCCTTGAATTTGAGCATGTAATTTCTCATTGATTAGAACTAGCAGGTGGCGCATGTATTGAACCGGGTAGGGTGTTTGGATTTTATGGGAGCGAATTATGACTCAGACATGGAACCAGTAAACATGTAGTTTTCCTTGCTGGTCTGCTCAGAGATAGCTGATAGCTGATGCAGTCTTACAAAAACTGCGTTTTTGTGAAATCTGTGAACAGATGGGGGTTTTTTTGTAATTCCGATTTACCATGTCTGCCTGTCTTGAGTGCTTAAATGACATTTGTCAAAGTATGTGAATTGTGTAACAGTCTAAAGTACCTAAAGAAACAGGATTATTATTAATTTTAGGCACAGAGAAATTAAATAAGTCATCATGTAATCACAGGCAGCGCTGTGTCAAAAACAGATACTTGAAACTAATCTCATGAATTGGAGTTCAGTAGGATAATTGTGGCCCAAGCAAAGTTTCCTACAACCTTGAAGGGGGAAGAGAGGTGGTGGTCCTGAGGCTTGCTGTCTAGTAGGACTTTGTTTGTGGTTTACAAAGATTGAGAATTTGAAAAGTTTAAAAAGAAGTATAGAAATAGAACTGAATTTACAATGTTTGCAATAAAATTTAGACATCTTACTGCTGTTTTTTTTATTTTCCCCTCATTAAAGCGTGATGGAGAAAGAGATTTCCCTCTTACTATGCATGACTCAAAAGTTCTGGGGTTTAGTAGCCATAATTTTCTTTAATTTCCTGTGGCGCAAATGAGGAATGTGATAGTAGATTACCAGTTATTTTCTGTTGCTGACTGTGTTTTGTTATTATTCACATTTTCATCCATGGAATGGTTAAGTAAAAAATATTGGGTTTTGAAACCGTCATTTTGGGCACAGAGAGCTGCATTCCACCCTGCGGTTAAAATTCCATTTACTAACAGTCACAAATTACTTCTTGGTGTAATGGTGAACATGATCATTCCATTTGGGAAACACTAGATTACAGGGTTTGTTTTAGTATCAGAAAATCTTAGAAGAGTTTTTAATAAGTAATTTTATTGGATTATTCATTATATTTGCATTCTGATATGTAAATGCAGTTTTATCTGCTTTTTACTTCAACTTAGGACCTGCTATATTTTCTGTTGCGACAGTTTTTTCTTCTTAATGGACAGTGCACATATGCAAAAGGCTGAAAACGACACTTTTATGTCCCAAAAGAAAGATAAAATCTCAACAGTTGTTTACCATGTTCCCTTGGAATTACACTACTGCTTGAAATACCTTCACTTACTGTGGTTAAAATATTTGTGTTGTAGTACTTTTGGTCTAATATTGTAAGCACTGTCCACATCAGAAGAGGCTTTATTTGAAGTGCAAGTGACCTTATTATCACAAATTCCTTAAAACCATCTTTGCTTAAAAGTATCCTATACACCAGCTTTTTAAAGACTGCTGACATGGTGGAACCTGTAATCAGAGTAACTGCTTCTCTTTGTTTCCAATAGCTTTTATATACAGGTGATTTCTCAAGACAGGAAGACAGACATCTGATGGCAGCAGAGATTCCCAATATTAAACCTGATATTCTTATAATTGTAAGTTTTACAAAATTGTTTCTTTAATTAGCAATTAAATATGTGTAGGGGTATTATTTAATGAAAGCTAAAACGTAATGAGAAAGACAGTGGAGATTTAATGGCAGTACATGATCTCTGTTAAATATCCAAATGCTTGGGTGTTCAGAACACTCCCAGCATTTCTTTTCACTCTAGTTTTCGTTTTATAATTCTTCTGATTACATTCCTTAAGACTCTAGACAAAGGTTTTCAAGATGGGAGATTTATTAGGTTTTGACTTGGGTTTGCTAGATATGTTGTACAAACCCCAATTTAGCCAGATATCTTTCTGTAGTAGATCCTAACCTATTTCCAGTCATGTTGAGAATTGGTCCTGGGTGGAGGTGCCCTGAGTGTTATTCCTTTTTTTTGTTGTTGTTTTTTTGTTTTGTTCTCTGAGCAAAATGGTTTTCTTTTGAATCTATGTTTGGAAAATTAGAAGTTCAGGGGAAATTTTAAAAGTAACAGTTGCATCTGGGAATTAACAATGGGATCTTTCAGAGTAATTCTTAAAAAGATTTCATTTATTGTGTCCCTTCTTTAACTTTCTGTAGCTTTTTATGACTGATAAGTTCATTCTAAGTCATGTCAAAATCTTGTATTTTGTGTATTCCTATGTTTTAGGCTAGGTGTTTCTGAACTGTGGCACATGTACCACTACTGAGTCATGTGAACATGATAACCCCTTCATCAAAGCAGTGGCAGCATTTCCAGTTAGGAAAATAAGTATGCTAAATTTGAAACCTTTTAAAAGAAGCATCAAAATTAATAGTTCTGACTTCTTTTTGGTTGTTTGTTTGGTTTTGTTTTTCTTTCTTTTTGCGAACAGGATCTGTCTTCCAAATTGCTGAGAGGAGTTTGGGAGAGGGGAAATTTTGGTTATTTGTCTTAATGGGGGTGGTTTTGATGTTTCCCTTCACCTTACCCCTCTCCCTCCCCTCCCTGCCATGTTAATACCAGTATGTTTTTCTGCATTTTCTTGTTGGATTCAGAGGAGAAGAACAAGAGGTAGTCTCTGTCAGTGCTTTTAGTATTTGGTTTCTCCATGTGTAGGAATCCACTTATGGTACTCATATTCATGAAAAAAGGGAAGAACGAGAGGCAAGATTCTGTAATACCGTTCACGACATTGTAAATAGAGGAGGTAGAGGTCTCATTCCTGTGTTCGCCCTGGGTCGAGCTCAAGAACTACTTTTAATTTTAGGTATGTACGTTACCAGCTCCTCTTAATAAAAGTCATATAGAGGTAAATGAGAATGTTTTCATGTGCAGTCTTTCAGATATCATAGTTTTTTAAATAACTCTTCAGTCATTTTCTAGCATGTTAATTACCTGAGAATATACAATGCATGTTTGTTCAAATGCAAAAAATCCAATAAACCGAACGAGACAGTTCTGCTTTGTGAGTTGGGATGGAGACCTAGAAAAGAAAGGGTAATAGCATGGTAGTATGTGCTTGACTTTTGAATCTTGTTGAACCAGGATTTTGGCAAATAGGGACTATTATAACAGATTGAAAAGTAAGCAGTCACAGTGACAGCTGTTCTATTTAAACTGTACTGGTAAAAAAAAGGGTGTATTTTGTTCCAAAGTTTCACTGTATTTCCCCTTTAATTCACAAACCTATATGAAGAATTCTTTATAGGAAAAGCTGAGAAGACCGTAACACACACTTCTAGCATTTCTAAAGTCCTAATGATGATGGGAAAGCAAATTAGGCTTTGTTAAGCGGAGCAAAAATGGTGGGGAGAGGGGAATTACACATGATCATAACAAGCCACTTCACATAAAATATATAGGTAGTTGTTACATGGTACTTCAGATTAAACAGTTTTAAAATAAATTATTTCCAGCTTCTTCACTTCCTTTTACCACATTTAATTTATACTATGTTAATGTGATTTTTCACTAGTCTTTTTGCTCGTGCAAATATAGGCAAGATCAAAAGATAACTATCTCAAAACTAAAATACTTATTTTTAGAGGTGTGGCATCTAAAGTGTCACCTAAA
Organism: Falco naumanni; assembly: GCF_017639655.2. NCBI lineage: Eukaryota > Metazoa > Chordata > Aves > Falconiformes > Falconidae > Falco > Falco naumanni. Next base: position 28,054,994 of record NC_054059.1, read on the forward strand.
ATACTTGAAATTCTTCCTGCTTTCCATTTCAGTTTAGCTCAATATTAGGAACTAGCTTGTTTTCAAAATGTGTTACTGGTGTATTTAAATGTTAACAAGAAATTTGGATCTAGGCATGGGTATTCTATTCGTAGAATACCTAAGAAATAGGTGTCGATGTTGTAGGATTATTTACTATTTATCATTGATTGAGGGTTTTTTTTTATTTTATAGAGAAGATAAAAACTGAACACTTCAAATCTTAAGTAGCCAGTAGCTTGTAATTTGTTGGCCTCTCCTTACTGTGTGTAGCTATTAAAGTGAGTTTCTAAAGATAGGCTTGAAAATACGTCTAGTAAAGCTAGACATGCAATTGGATGTTTAATTAAGTAGAAAATGCTATTGCACCTAGCATGCCTACACAACTGAGCCCGCAGGCTTCTGCTTTTGTTTTTCTTCTTTCCGTAAGTGTATGACAAAAAAAATAAATACTGCATTATGGTGTAGAAAATGGTGACAATGGGTGCAGTCTTTTAATGTTACTCTAAGTCCTGCTATTGATTATCTTCTATTGGCTGCTTCCACCTTACACTTGAGCTTATTAAGACAGTCATGGCAGTGAGCCTCTGACATGTTCTGAAAAGCTTTGTCTGCAAATCAGATGTACTCTTTAAATGTACACATACAGCCAAAAGAGTGTACCTCTATTTTTGGATGATTGTTCCTCACTTTTGCAATATAAATAGATTTTAGACCAGCAGAACTGTATCCAAGTGGGAAAACAAGTAAGTTATGTTTGTAGAGCTGCATTCAGATCTCCTTTTTTTGTGTTTAGTAAAGGTCATGGTTACTGTCATCAGTGGTAAAATAAGTTGTGGTTAGTGGAGCCTTTTTTCCTGGTTTCATTTCAGTTAAGCTTGTAAAATATAACTATTGGTGGTACACAGGAAGCCAGACTTGATAACTGGGTGATCCCTTTATGCCTTGAATTCCATGGATTTGTTCTACAGAACTTTTGATGTAGTGAGTTCTCGCCAATATATTCTATGCAGATGTCCCTAGCTGTTACATGTATAATTAATATTTGACAGAGACATTTTAGCTTTATTACAGTGGTGTGGTAAAACTTGAATTGTCGTAAAAGTAGATTTATTGCTGTGTAATATCGTAAGGTATACTTTATACCTTGTAGTTGAAGTTGATGATTGATTGGAATTTGGCCTGCCAAAAATACATGAAGTTCATCTGTTTCTTTTTTGTTTGCCTGTTTGTTTGGTTTTTTTAGATGAATACTGGCAGAATCACCCTGAACTCCATGATATCCCTATATACTATGCCTCCTCTTTGGCAAAGAAATGTATGGCAGTTTATCAGACATATGTCAATGCCATGAATGACAAAATCCGCAAGCAAATTAACATCAACAATCCATTTGTTTTCAAGCATATTAGTAATCTGAAGGTAAGCTTGAGATAAGGTTGTCTTACAAAAGAGGAAGGGTGACAGAAGAGTTCATACTTGCTGAGTAGTTGGTGTGGGTGCTACCCTAACAGACTGATTAGGTACAGGTTTATATCTGAGTTACCTGCTATCCCAGTGTTTATAGAGGGCTGGCCGAGGGGAGCTTATGCCCAAATTTTCTTCCACTGTAGATCTCTGTGCTTATGGTTTGCTCCTTACAGGCATCAGTAGGAGGCACTTTCCTGCACAGGGCACTTGGTACGAAGATCGGGTATAATCTGTGCACACAGGACTTCACTTGTGTGTTGTTCAAGGGTGCATTTAAGTGAGTTACAGTAACTGATATTCTTGCTCTTTGTCCATTTAGAGTATGGATCATTTCGATGATATTGGCCCAAGTGTTGTGATGGCTTCCCCAGGTATGATGCAGAGTGGCTTATCCAGAGAGTTGTTTGAGAGCTGGTGCACAGATAAGAGAAACGGAGTCATTATAGCAGGGTACTGTGTTGAAGGAACCCTTGCCAAGGTGAGTTGCTAATGCACCACAACTTCTTAATACAAACTAGTACTCAAGTTGTGTTTAAAAAGAACTGGCCCATAGCAAGTGTCTTTATTTGGATTTACTGAGATTTTTGTCAGGTATGCATAATTATGTAGTCAAAACTAATTGCTTTTGGCTAATACTAATGAAAAGTACAGAAAAATGTGCATATGGCCATTTCCAGTGATGTTATACAGAATAATCTTTTCTAGGAGCAGTTATCTTGCCATGAGAAACAATGATAGATACTTTTGTCCACCTTTAGACCCCTCCACCATTTAACTTCTTGAGGGGAGCCCTAACTAATTCTAGAGGAGTTGATATTAAATCTGACAGTACTTATGTATCAGATGTTAGACTGCCTTACAGCTGTTGTGCCACTGTCCAGTTGCAGAGAATGAAATCCTTCCTTCCAAATTCCAGCAGCTAAGGGTGACCAGAACATCTAGTTTTATCTTTAGAAATAGAAGTCACACACTTGTTATAATTTCAGTGCAAATTTGAGAGACATGTATCTGAGAGAAGAATGAACTCCTGGATCAGCTGAGAATGCAACAGATGAAACGGTGTGTGTTGTGCGTGCTATTTTCATTTGTGAGTGTACGTTTTGTGAAATTCAAGAATTTTTTTTTCAGTTCCTCACGTTAAACCTGGTTGCCAGTATTATCTCATTGATTTCTGAAATGTAAAGCATTAGTTGTGTGGTGTCTGTAGGAGGATTTCAATTTTTTATTTAGAGTACTCTTCTTTTCCAGCACATCATGTCTGAACCTGAAGAGATCACAACTATGTCAGGGCAAAAACTCCCATTGAAGATGTCTGTGGATTACATTTCTTTCTCTGCTCACACGGATTATCAACAAACTAGTGAATTTATCCGGGCTCTGAAACCTCCACATGTGGTTAGTATACGTGCTGCCCATTTCTCCAGAGTGGGATTCATCACACCAGTTCACAGCCTTGAGTCATCAAGGCAGGTACCGGTGTCTAGCACTAGCTAGCATCCCTGTGCTTTGAATAATAAAAGGTGGAGATTGTGTAACCATTTTTCATCATGTTACCTTAGCAAAGTAAAGATGAACTTGCTTTTGACTGTCTGCATGTGGGGTATCTGGGAATGACTTTCTTGAAAGTGGTATGGTCCGTAACCTGTTCAGCAGTGTTTTGCGTAAGTAAGATACAGCATAGGACAACATTAAGTTTGGGACACTGGTATTGGAATAATTCACTTGAATTTGCCCCAGAATAAACAAGAAAACATTGATGGAAGGTATGTAGCAGGCAGCAAAAGACAAAGGCAGCACCTGAGAGGGAAAACCGTGAGCAAATCACAGGGAGCAGGAGGTGTGAAGGTCGAGAATATGAAAATGGGGAGTAGGATCTGAAACGTAATGGGACTGGAGGAGAATCAATGTGCCAGCATGGATAAGAAAGAAAACAAATTATAACAGAATAAAAGAGGATTTAACTTGGCAAAGAAAATTGTGAACTGTGAAGCATCCTGTCTGAATTGCATGTTTATTATGTTTATCTACATGCAGACACAAAAATGTAAAGCTAACTGATTTTTATTGTTGAACTTAAGTTAATAATTACCTTTCATAATATAACAGTCTGTTTGTGTATGAAAGGTTAAATGGAATCTCTGGAATGCATTCTGCTTGATTGCATGTATTCTGCTAATACGCAGAATTGTGAGATCTAGGCCTTTGAATATTGCATAGAAATCAAAGACACACATAGAACTATGTAATATAATTGAGCTAATGTTTCGTGTATCGTGACCTCATAAAATTACATTTTTATAAAAATGAGATACAAGGGGGCAGTTTTCTTGGATAATTTGTTTACTAAACATGTCCAGTTGGACAAATAACTTCTGCTAAAAGGGAAACTGTCTTTCCCATAGATTTTAGTTCATGGTGAACAGAATGAAATGGCCAGATTGAAAGCAGCATTGATACGGGAATATGAGGATAATGATGAAGTTCACATAGAAGTTCATAATCCTAGGAATACTGAAGCTGTGACATTAAACTTCAGAGGAGAAAAACTTGCCAAGGTATAAAATGAGTATTTTCTTATCTGTACAACAGTATTTTCCTCTGAGATAAAACCTACACATTTTCTTCCAAGCCTGTCTTTTTAATTGATTTCAGATTGTGTATGTTTTCCAGGGACTCAAAGTATGTGAATGTTTTGTATTTGGGGTTTGCTTTTGGGGTGTTTTTTTTGGTTGGTTGGTGGTTTGGGGGCTAATTATTTATTTATTTGGTTGGTGGTCGTTGTTTTTTCTCTTCACTCTTCCAGCCTTTTCTTGTGTTACATCTCAGAATGTCTGACCTTTTATTTTCAGAGTTAATTTTTTGCTATGTTCGACCTTTCTGAGAAAACTGTATTTCATCTCCATAGTTACCTTTAAGCTATGAATACTTCAGAGTGCCTTGTTGCACTGTGTGTGCTTTTGATTCCAGGTGATGGGATCTTTAGCAGATAAGAAACCAGAGCAAGGACAGAGAATTTCTGGGATCCTAGTTAAAAGAAATTTTAACTATCACATCCTTTCTCCATGTGACCTGTCCAGTAAGTAAAGACAGTGATGTGCTCAGTAGGTAACTGAAACTTACTGTATCCTTCTTTTGCCATTAGAACACATACAATACTGGGTGTTTTTTCTGTAATTTTGTGTTTGATAAGCAATTAGTGAACATCTTGGGTTTATGTTGGTTAAGTTTTACCTGAAGTTCTGCACTGTTGTAGTGAGAAGAAAATCATTCGATTCATTGTCCACTGAAGTTTAAAATCTCTTCTGTTCTTTCTGTCAGATAAAAGAAGCCAAATTCCATTTCCCTTCTTGTTACTTAAAACTTCTTCCTCTGCCTGAATATGCATGAAACGTGCCAGCGAGAACAAAAGACCATCTTGATCAAGTGTTCTCCCAGTTTCTAAAATGGCATTAGTTTTTAGTATAAAAAACCGCAGTACAGTGAAAATGTTTGCATTACTCCTATGCTATTTATTCCTAAAGAAATGGATCTGTTCTCAAAATAGAAGATTAATTAAATGTAAGGTCAGAAGAGCTTGGGGGAAAACAATTGCACTGAATTTCTAGTTCATTGTTTGCCTCTAATGGGTATGGCAAAATAACAAGCTCTTACTGGTTTCTTAACCACAAATATATTATTTATCTTACAATAGATGCTCCACCTTCCTCTTTACAGATTGTCCTTTTTAACACTCTATTTTAAATGTGTTGATGCCGTTGTTCATCTATAGTGGCAATATTTTTTTTAGGAAGTAAATTCAGATGGATATTTTTTAATACATACTTTCTAAAATTCTTTCAGATTATACAGACTTGGCGATGAGCACTGTAACACAGACACAAGCCATTCCATACACGGGCCCTTTTAATCTGCTCTGTTACCAGCTACAAAAACTTACTGGTGTGTATTTGGACAGACATGGTTATGGTTCATAGTGGTCAACTTTTAGAACAACTTCTAGTCTTTAGAGGTCTTCTGAGTGGAAATTTCTTGCCAGTAACTGAGGTGCCACAGTTTGTTTCATATTTTACAACTTTCATTAGATTATGCAGCTTCTGCCAGATCCAGTTCATGAGTATGATACATCCTTTTTGGGGGGATTCTGCTGTAGTTGTTTCACAAGATCATTAACATACAGCAATATAGAGCTTAGGCCGATCTTTGTCTCCTGTCAGCCCCCAAAGTGAGTGCTATAGCCACTCTCATATAAAATGTATTAATTGATCTTTTATCTCCAGCCCCAAAATAGAATGGGTAATGGCATTTAATAAAAACAAAAGCTCTGACCGCCTTTGTGATAGATAGCCTCTTCTGTCCCTCCCCAAGTGTCAAGAATATAACCTTGTTACTTCAGCCTTGTTGACTTTTACTGAGTCAGGAGCAATTTAAATCTGCCTCTAGTGTGATCCCTGGTACCCCTGTCAAGCTTTCTTAAAGGTTAAGGGCAACTCCTGTCCTAGTTTGTTAAAAGCACGCTTTGCAGGATTCTTCCCAGTTTTAAAGCTCAGGAATTTTTTTTCTTCTGTAGTGTCAGCATCTAATTCATATCACTAGTGAAGCGAAAACCTGTGTTCAGTTGGTGTTCAGGTCTCATAACCTGAGCGCTGCCTGGCACACAGATGCACTTTCGTAAGCAATGGATTATCCTTTAAGGGTATAGGAGGAGCTAGTTAATTCTGCAAATGGAGCATTAAATTTCTTGTTTGTTTTCTTTTTAATTGGTGTATTCACATCAGTGTACTGAGCTAGTCAAATGAGAGAATTCAAAACGAGTAAAATGGCCAATATTACATACTAAAAAAACCCCAAACAATCCAGAACAAAGAACACAATATTGTCAGATAAGGGAAGAGAGTATGTGCTTGTATTTTGTAGGCTACTCTGAGCAGTTGTAGTAATAGACAACCCCTCTTACTCTTAAAACGGCCAATTTTCTTATGCAGATGAAGTTAGTCTTGCTTTCAGTATAATTGCATTCTTGCTAACCATTTGTTCTCACTTACTAGGTGATGTAGAAGAAATAGAAATCCAACAAAAACCAGCCCTGAAGGTTTTCAAAAATATTACTGTGATCCAGGAACCAGGCATGGTAGTCCTTGAGGTGGGCATTGGTGAGGGAGAAGGAAGTATTTTGTTCTCCAGTTTCTGCAAAATAGTATCGTATAGATGCCATGCAGAATTAAGTGTTTCAAGTAGTTTTCTGTTGGATGACAAGTAGAAGGAAAGCTAGAACAAAGTTTCCCTTGAGCTATGGCCCTGTGTTAAGGCATGTCGTTTCATTTAGCCACTGCTAGTTTCTTATTTTGTCGTGACTCAGGAGTGTAAAGGCAGATTCAGTGCCCTTTTTTCATTTGGCAAATAGTAATTGGAAAAAATGTCAAATGGTGTTCCCTCCTTCCCCCTTCTCCCCCTACATAACTCTGGTAATTAATAATTATTTCATAAATGTGTTCAAGAACACTCAACAACTTGTATTTTCATGGGAAGTTACTGGAATATACCAAGTTAGTAGTTAATAACTCGTTGTAAAATGTGTAACAGTCATTTGAAGCTAGAATTCAAAGAAAAGCAAATGGCAGAATGCAAGGACTGTTACATTGTTTTTATGTTGCATTATTCACTAAGCCCAAATAATGGGCTCAAATTACGAATTTATATTTTTTTTACCTTCCAGTGGGTGGCAAATCCTGCTAATGATATGTATGCAGACACCGTGACAACAGTGATACTGGAAGTTCAGTCAAATCCCAAAATACAGAAAGGTAGTAAGTTTAGTGTATGCTTTTTTAACTGAGGCATTTCTTCTTAATTTTTTTACGTCAAGCTTATAGGGATATAATGCTTTGCAATAGATTGCAATTCCCCTATTGTACTTCCTCCCCTTGTAAAACTTTTTAGAGAGTAAGATTTTCTACTTAATTAATTTTCTACTTAAGAATTACAGCTTGATCTTTATTATTTGTATTGCATTCATTTGTTGAAACTTTCTCTTGGCAACTGGTAGCTGACTGGAAACTTAAAATAAGTTGAATGTTACTTACTTCAGATTTTTGTATATAAACAATTTGTGATACCTCATTTAAATATTCCCATTTCTCATTTGAAAGCTGTGATTACCATTCATGAGTGGTATTTCTATGCCTGTACATCAGCAAGAGTTAAATAGGCAATGCTGAAAAAAAGTCAGACTAGCTTCACAATTACACGTACGTAGACCCAGTAACCAAGTAATATTATTGGGTAGCGATAGCATCATCAGATACTGAGTTTCATGTTGCTGTTCAAGAATCACAGCAGTTTTATTGGGATCATTACTGATGATAGTTTATATTTTTTGTTCCCCTGTTTTGATTTTGAACACATATGTCACTGTGCTAAGGAACTGGAGCAAGTATTGAATATTGGGTTGGCCACTGAGGGTGAATGTTGGCAGCTTGGCAACACAGTAACACAGATAATTTAATGGTAGTCCCATCTATCAAAATTAAGATATATTTTTTTTGTTTTCTAGGGGTTTAAATCACTTTTTTCCCACTACCTGCATCATTACTTGGAATATATATTACTATTTAACTTACAGAAATCTTAATAAATTCTGCCTTTGGGTACGTTTGCTTACCTAGTGAAATAAGCAACAGTTGGGTATCCATCTTGGAGTACTATTCATCTCCAGTTTGGATGTGGTTAGGCAAATAGAACACAAAATTCTATTCCTTGGGTGTTACGTAAAAGTAATACCATTTGGTGGTTGGTTTTCTTGGGTTTTTTTTCAGCAAAAGGGCAATAAAAGTAAGAGATTTTATTAAGTTATCTAAAGGTCAAACCTTAAAAACTCATGGGCTATGTCTGTAATGTCCAGCGGGTATGTTCTGTGACCCTAAGACAGGGGACCTGAGTGCCCATTTTTCCTTTGTGTGAGAACTAGAGTACTGGGGAGGAGGTCCTTCAGACAAGAACCCAGGACACATCTGAGGTGTGCACTTGAACCCAGAAGCCTTCAGAGCAGTCTTAGATCCTGTGCCATATCCTGTACTTGTCACCCCTTCAGCCTCCAACTTCCCTGTCAACTCATTCTGTCATCATCTCCCTTTTAATGAGTTCCAATGTTAAAAATTCTGTACTCTTCCACATCTTCTTATCTTACCTAAGGGTTTTTCATGTCATTCTGTATCAGCCTCTACCGAAGTCTGATGGTCAAGATCCACAAGGTATCCTTAAAATAACTGATAATTTTAAATTACCAGAGACTGATAGTGAGGAATCAGGCTTGATCTGACTCTGTGAACCCCATGTGATGTTTTCTTCATAACACTTCTAGTAGATTTTTCTTTCCAAACCAGCATGGAAAGCACTAGAGCTATACGCACAAATAATGTTTATTTTCCCTGGATTACTTCTCTTGTCTTTTCATTATCTTAATGATTTTAGATAACATAGCAATCAGTGTTCCTTAGGTGCTTAGTCCCATACCTGACTCACAAAACTTATTAAAAATCCTTTCTCCTGAGTTTATAAATGCACATAGCAGTTAAGGTTTTCCAGTCACCTTGATCTAAGCAAATTCAGATGTAATTTTCTTATCTTGGTTGTGATAATTTTCAGTATATACAGCCCCTTTAGCCACACCTTCATGTTCTCTACTGAAACCAACCAAAAAAAGGAATTTTATAATTTTATTTTCTGCTACTTCTTTGGATGGTACTTTTTTACTTTTTTTTTTTTTCCTTCTCGTCCCTCCTCTGTCCTGGTTTCAGCTGGGATAGAAATAATTGCCTTCCTAGTAGCTGGTACAGTGCTGTGCTTTGGGATTAGTGTAAGAATAATGTTGATAACACACTGATGTTTTTAGTTGTTGCCAAGTAGCATTGATACCAAGTCAAGGACTTTTCAGCTTCTCAGGCCCTGCCAGCGAGGGGGCTGAAGGGGCACAAGAAGCCGGGAGGGAGCAGAGCCAGGACAGCTGACCCAAACTGGCCAAAGGGATATTCCATACCATATGATGTCATCCTGAGTATATAAACTGGGGGGAGTTGGCCGGGGCAGGGATCACTGTTCTGGGACTGGCTGGGCATCAGTCAGCAGGTGGTGAGCAGTTGTACTGTGCATCACCTGTTTTGCGTTTTTTTGTTTTGTTTTTTTTCTCCCCTTGAATTTTACTTCTTTTTCTCATTTTGTTATCTCCCTTTTTATTACAATAATTATTATTATTAGTAGTAGTATATTTTACTTCATTTCAATTATTAAACTGTTCTTATCTCAACCCATGGGTTTTACCTTTTTCTGATTCTCCTCCCCATCCCACTGGGGGTGAGCGAGTGGCTACTTAGTTGCTGGCTGAGGTTAAACCACAGCGCTGGCTTTCTTTATATGCCTGGAAAAATCTTCGGCTGATTTGCTAATTTTAAAAATTTCTTATTGTAATATCAGCCAGTATATATTAGCCTGACTTTTGGTAGTCTATGCTTTCTCTGTATGGTTCGTACATGACAGTATCTAGCTTCACTGCCCTGCCCCCAGTTAATTTCTCTTTGTATTATGTTGTGCCTTTTAGTGTTGTTTCTCATGTTGTTTCATGGTGGTGATTCTGCCAACTAATCTCAGGTGTGGCTTCTTACAGGACTTTTTTGGGGGGAGTAAAACCACATTGTAAATAGTTCTTGCAGCTGTGTATTTTAGAGTGAGTTAATTAAAACATCTTAAGTTTTTGTTACTTAGCTGGTGATGTGCCTGCTTTTACCTCATTTCCAGTGTAAAGTTATTTTGCTTTGTACATTCGGTTACTGCGTCTTATCTAAGGGATGGTAAATTTTTAAGATAAATTTGCTTGGTCTCTTGCAAGAAGTTATTCAAAGAATTTCTAACTATCATTGTGTTCAGTTCTCTGAATTCTTCAGCTGATTTAGAAGTATTGAAAACTAGTTTTTCAAAAGCCTTATCTGTTTATCTATCAGTGGAAAAGGTAGTGATTTTCACAATTATCTCTTCCTGTAGACTCTGGCTCCTTTAATGATCAAATACTTAAATAATAACATTCAAAAGAAAATTATTTGTTTTAAACTACCTTTTGATTTCAAATCCAAGTCTAAAACCAGTATTGCTATTTTTATTTCAACCTCTCTATGCTGAAACATATTCCAGGAATGTATATGCCTCTTATTACTACTCACGTTCCTTGTCCAGTTATACTTTATGTATTCTCTGCATGCTCCTAGCCTCCATGATACAGGATTTTCCTTTAAGAAGAAAAAATGGAGGGATTATAAATAAATGATGAAAGCAATTATCTTCATTTTTAAGTAAAAGGAAATCTTAGAAGTAGTGAGTGTTAACAATAAAAGTGAGAATTAGACTTGCAAAGTTTTCTGTTTTAAAATGTGGTAAATACAGGGAATATATATTTAAAATGTATATCTTTCCTTGACTCTTCCGTCTTTTTTAAAACATTTTCTTTATAAATTGCTTAAACAGATTTTGTGTAGCTTTTGGATTGTTTTTCATGAAAATCAGTTAGAAACCAGATGTATCAATAAGCCAATTTTCCTTCTCAGCAAATGTCTGTGAAAGTAAAACGACGTTTTCTTTTCAGCTGCAGTACATAAAATTTCCAAAAAAGTAGATATGGATGTGTATAGGAAGAGGATGGAGATCATGCTTCAGTAAGTTGGCATATATTTTTCTAAAGGAAGATTATCACTGTTAATCATATAAATACAATAATTTTAGTATAATACAGTTTAAAGATACAATTATTTAGAAACACATTATGCACATTTACTTCAGTCTTAATTTCTGTGAAAGCCAGGAATTAATTAAAGAAAGAGGTACAGTAAAAAGTTCTCAGCATCATTAAAATTTTGAATACAGGGCCTAGTTTTTACTTCTAGAAGCAGATTTTTAAATTGTCTCCCAAAATTACGCTATAAATGGTTATGAAAATACCTTTTTGGATCAAGTCTCTTTTAAAACTTGCTCTGATGTATATTCTGTTATTTAAGTAAAAATCTTGCCTCTTTTGAAATCAAAGGAATCCTTCCCTTCATTTATGATAAGATTTATTTCACTAAAATGCTTACTGTTATGTGATACCCGTTCTCATAATGATTTAGATTGGTGTTTGTTAATTATTTCTGAGTGGGTTAAAAAATCGTTGCTGAAAGGAGAGTCACTCTGCTGAAAAAATGCCTTTGGAAACCTAAGTTTAATAGAAATAAAAACATAGGTTTGCTGTTTGGCCACATCTTACACACATACATCTTTTTTTTTTTTTTCAGGGATATGTTTGGAGAAGACTCTGTGAGTTCAAAGGATGGCTCTGTCTTGTGCATCACAGTTGATGGAAAGACTGCAAACGTCTCACTGGACACTCGGGTATGTACAGCAAAGCACTTGTGTGAACTATGTTTAGCAGAGGTGAGTCTTCAGTCTAGTTTACAGTGCTGCCTAGAATATCATATAGCCATTTGCTAAGGAAATGTTTTTGTATTTGGTATCAAAACAACTTAAGCCTATTTGCTTTCCATTGATTTCATTGACATTCTCATGAGTCGATCAGTACCCAGCTTTCTGAGAGAAGTACTGATCCAGCCTGCAAGCTGAGTTTACTGAATTTCTTCTGGAAGCGTTTCTAGACAACTTCTCCTTCATTAAAAAAAAAAAAATGCTAGCAATGTTTCTGTGACAAATGCAGTAAATTTGGAGGAAAACCCAGTATTTTTCAGCAGCTCTCTACTCGTATAAAAATGAATAAAGAAAGCTTGTAGAGGAGAAACAGATTTAACCCACGCATTTTTTTTAAATGCTCTTATAACGTAGGCTTTGGTCTGAATAATTGGACAATCAAAGAGTAGGAATGTTGCTAATAATTTTTTTTTGGTCATCTTGATCCTTTTGTGGCTAAACTGTAAGCCTGAAATACTCACAAAAAGAAATACTTTACTAGCCAAGTTCAGAGTTGGATGCCACGTGTGTCAGAAGGCTGTTTTAAGAAGCTATCACAACTAGTTGCTTGAACTAATGTGGAACTGTAAAGAATGGTTGAAACCACATCCTTTGTGTCCTTAAGCATGTTAATGTGTTGACTTTCTATCATTATTAATACATATTAAAATATATAATGTATTACCACTATCCATATTAGTAACATATTCCACTAGAGTAGCTCTCAGATGCTGTCCTTAGGGACCACAACAAATGTTTTTAATTATTCTACAAACCCAGAAGAAAAGGTTGGTCCCTGCCCAAAATTTGTTACCTATGGAAACAGAACAAATGAATGTTAATTTATCTTAAGAGGGTAGTAAATTAGTGTTGCAGTTAAGACACCATGCTTGCTGTGTCATCTTTTTTTAGTTTTTTGATAAACATATGCTACATTTCAATGTATACGTAGTACAGAGAAATACAGGAGTGATGAAAAGAGCTTTTGCAATGGAGAGAAAAAAGTAGCAAGACTGGAAAAAAATGCGTACTGCTGAATCATGAAGTTAGATTTCATTTTCATGTTGTACTGATATATGTCAGTATTGTTAAAAGACTTATGTACTGACAGAAACCCTAATGGCAGCTCAGCTGCCAACACTGTAATACTTTGTAATACTTATTTTACATACTGTGTTGGCAATGGCAACCTTGTGCCATTGTGAACCAAGTCTTACAGGAAAGATCTGTTCTTCTTTATGTGCATATGTATCTTCTTACTAATAACTTTAAAATAACTCTTTAGTATAGATCTGACTATATGGTGGGGCATGTGGATTTATTTTTTCCACCGTTAACTCTTAAAACAGTGCTGTTACAGTTAACATGCTTTTAACAGCATTGTTAGGTAACGGTAAATGTACGTTCTCTGTTTCAAATGCCTTTCCCCCCAACCCCCTGCCAAAAAAATCTTTATGATTGAAAGGAGTTACATGTTTGGAAGAGTAACAATACTGAATTAAGAGAAGGTACAGTCTTACAGCCTAGAAAGTCCATAGGAAAAAGAATAGTATTACTATGCAAATGATGCCCTTTGGTTTTGTGATAGAGCCGTCAAGGGATTGGGCTGAATGTTGATCAGCTTGCATGTTTAGGGTGGGCATCTCTCTCTAGGAAGGCTTGGGTTAGTGATAAATTAATTTATTTGGGTGTTTATTTTGATGTAAATGTTACCTTACTGGTGTGGAAACAACAGTGTGGAGACTCCCTGATTACAGGTGTCTGCACCTCTGTGATGAATGCACGTGTTTTACAGTATCAACCTAATACAACGCCGGTGATCAACCTAATACAACAGATAAAATGAAATCTCCAAGGACAGAACCTTGTGTGGTTTTATTTGGTTTTGAATTAAATGTGATCTACAGAACTTAATGCATTTTACATAGTAGTTTCGAAACAAGTTATTAATCAAACATAAAACTCGAGATTAAGCTTCTTGTTCCATAGCAGGACTTGCATAAGTCTTCTGTGAAGTCTTACTTGTTGGCAGACTATTTAAAACCATACATTGCTGCTGTTGATAACTTTATTTTCAATTTGCATTATTTCTTTTTCCTTTCACCCTGTGACCATTCTTCACATGCCAAAAAGGAATATGAGGTGCTAATATACTACTTTTTTTGTTCCCAGACAGTTGACTGTGAGCCGGGAAGCGAAGATGATGAATCCCTTCGTGAAATGGTGGAACTGGCTGCACAGAGGCTTTATGATGCCCTCAGCCCAGTATACTGACCTCTGTAGATACCTAGGTCACATCCAAAAATCTTTTAAATGTTCAATTTATTTGGACTATTTTTTAGGAGTAAATAAAATCTTTTTCTTCAGTAAGTCAAATGTATTAATTCTGTGACTGTGAAACTGCTGAGTTATTTCAAATAATGGATGAGCAACCTTATAGCAACTATCTTTGTGCATATAGGTCGTAGTAAAATCAGGGAAAGTGCATATGTTCTTTTTTCTTATGTGCAAATACAAGAAATAAGGAAAATTTGTAACCTATCTAAACAAAGAATTAAAACAATTAAGTTGAGAGAGTGTTATATTTCTGAAGATTACCGACCAGTTGTAGGATAAATTGGATGTACTGGGTTTGCATATACTCAGAATTAAAGCTTGTACGTAATTTTGTGCCTGGCAAGGAGGGAATTACCTGCACGCTTGTATCTCCTGGAAGTCAAAGGGGGCTTGAACACATTTAAAATGGAATCAGTGTTTGCATACCGGGGTTAATTGGAGCTTTCAGTCTATGTATACAGGTGTCACCCTTCGTGGGACTACCTGAACAAAACCAGCTTCAAGCGAGGTGAGCACTTGCGGCCTGCAGCAGCCTCCCGCTCCGATGGCGGCCGTCGCTGTTCCTGCGGCACTGGGCAGCCGCTGCTCCCGCAGGGCCTGGCTGCTGGTGGGGTGGCCTTCCTGGCAGGCTGGAACGGCATATCCCTAGGGAAGGATTCCAGGCCCAAGCGCCACACTGGGGGTCGGCGGGGCTATCCCCCAGTGGTCCGGCCTGCCGCCGCATGGCCCCCCCCCCGGGCGAGCCCGCCTGCCGCAGAAGGGCTTCCTCTGCCTCTTGGACACGCGGCTCCCCCCCACCCCCCCTTCTCGGCTGATCACATTGGCACCTGATAAGCTTTATAGCTCTGTTAGCCTGCTAGTATTAGCAGAATTAACATGTTAGTATTAGCGTGTTATTAGTATTAGCAAAATTAGTGACAGCCCCCCAAATTGCATGTCATTAGCTAGCTAAGAGTATGAAGTCTTTTAAAGGAAACAGAAGTATTTTCTTTAAAAAGGATGTCTTTCTTTGGAACCGATGAAAATCTCATTTTTAAAATTATGCCTTTTTGTTTTTTTTTAAAAAAGTGCTCTCAGCCCGCGCAAAGGCGGGGGTTGGGCGCGCCAGGCGCCCTGCCCCCGCCTCAGGCCCCGCAGTAAGCCTCACTCGGAGAGGCGGAGGAGCAGTAACGCGTTGCGGGTGCTGGAACGTGAAGCCGGTTTCTAACGCGGGCCTAACCCGCGGGCGGCCCGGCCCGGCCCGGCCCGTTTCCCGCCTCAGCGGAAGCAGCGGGGCCGGCCCGCCCCCCGCGCACGCCCGGCGGCGGCCATGGCGCTGGGGGAGGCGGGCGCCCGCGGGCGGCTGCTGCTCTGGCCCCGCGTCGTGCTCCTCGGAGACTCCATCACTGAGGTAGCGGCCCTGCGGCAGCCCCTCAGGGCCGCGGGGAGCCCCGCGCGGGACGGGCCGGCCTCGCCGGTGCCGCCTGGAGCTCTGGGGCCCCACGAACATCCCGGTTCCTCGCTCCGGCCGCCCGGCTTCCCTTGAGCGGGCGGCGGCTGCGGCGGGAGGGGGCGCGTGTGTCCCGGTGCGGGGGCCCTGCCCGGTGGGGTCGGGGTGAGGGGCGCCCCCGCCGCTCCCCTCGGGGCTGGGCCCCGGCCCGCGGGGGGCCCTGGCGCCGTGAGGCGGGTGGAAGGGGAGCGGGGCCTGGCACAGGCGCGTCCCCGTGGGACCTCCCGCCAGTGCCCCGGGGGCTTTCACACCTGGTGGTTTTCTGGGAGATTTGGAGCCTTCCCGCAGAAACTCATGAAGTTCCAGTGTGAGAGGCGTGATGTGGTTGAAGTGCAGCTTCTGGCGTCGCGGTGGCAGTGACGCTTTCCAGGCGGGGAGGCGAGCCTGCTGTCTGTACTGACCCCCACGCTCCCCCCAGCCCAGCTGCTGGTGTGCCCCGTCCCTGCGGCTCCCTGCATCCAGCTCCTGCCCTGGAGACACGCTCTGTCTCAGGACCGTGGCTGGGTGAACGTCTCCTTTGATGCAGCACCGGCTTTTTGGTGTTCAGCTTGTGTCCCTGCTTTCTGTTGCGTGGTGGGGTGGGTCACAGAGCTGCTCTGATGACACAAGTTTTGGACAAAGACAAAGGGGATCAGTAATGGGAGACGGGTTGTCTGAACCGACTCGCTGCGCAGCATTGTAACAGGAAGGGTGATGCAGCAGCAGGGGAATAAGGATTATTCCCATTAATTTTTCCACTATTAGAAGAGGTAGGTATCAAACTGCACTCTGAAGCAGCACGTGGAGAAAGGATTTTTGAGAGGCGCTTTCCAGAATGAAGGCACGGTGAAAGGATCTTAGGAAAAAAAAAAAAAAAGAAAAAGAAAAAGAAAAATTAAAAAAGGGGGCCTCGCCAGCCAAAATAAAACTAAAGCCTGACAGCAGCTGCTTTTGATTATGAAGGGACCACAGGGCGCCACGTTGCCTCTGATGCCAGTCCTGTGTCTAGTAAGGCCAGGGCTGTTTGACCCCTGCAGGGACAGGGCCGGCTGGCAGGGAGGAAATGCTGGGGCAAGGTGCTGGTGCTGGGACCACCAGCTGGGGAGGGAGTTCTTCCAGTGAAAGTCTTAACCTTTTTCCTTGCTTTCAGTTCTCCTTCCAGGAAAATGGCTGGGGGGCATCCCTTGCTGAGAGACTGGTCAGGTAAGAGCTTAAATTTCAAGTAATTTATCTAGCACACAGGAAGTCATGCAGCTTTTCTAAAAGAAAACAAACGCAAGTTAATATTTACTGTATATTTATTTGTGGCATCTATTTATTTATTGAAGTGGAGCTGCCTTACTGGTGACCTGCCCGGTACTGGTGGAAATACTCATTGGGTGTTTCTTTCCCCTCAGAGCTTGACTGGAAAGAAAAAAGTCCTTAGTGATTGTCAAGGTTGTATTTCTGGTTTCATAGTCTGAGTGGCAGGCATATAGTACACATGCAATCTGTGCATGCACTTTCAAAATGTAAAGTTATAATCCCATTGAAAACTCCTGTGATATCTCTTCGTCTTTGAGAGAAGCAGAGGCAGGTATCCTGACAGGATGGTTCAAAACTTACCAAGTTTCGTTCTGGTGGGCAGAAGAGATATGTTCTTTTTGATATTTGTCTCTGTTTCAGAAAATGTGATGTTGTAAACCGTGGGCTCTCAGGGTACAACACCAGATGGGCTAAATTGATCCTTCCAAGACTGATCACTAAAAGTACTGGTGCTGAGAGTACTGCTGCGGTTACTATTTTCTTTGGAGCTAATGACAGCGCTTTGAAAGGTATGGTGGCTTTCTTTTTTTCTTTCTTTTTTTTTTTTTTTTTCCATGAGTTGTTCTCTTTAAGACAGTTTTACAGTTTAGCAGAAAAGACAGAATGTTACACAGACTTTTCTTGCTGCTTCTCCATTATCTGGTTGCCCTCTTTACATTTTTACAGTGGATTGTTTTCAATTATTTTATTTGTATTTAAACCATGCAGTGCCTTCTGTTTCTCTCCCTCTCAGCAAGTTTTAATATTAAAAGTAAATTTCAAGATGCTCAAGAATTAGTTGTATATCCATTGGCTAAACTTGGAGTTGTGCATCTAGCTGATTTTTCTACTTTTTAAAGCAGTCTGATGAATTTGTGGCAGATGGGTTGAGGAAATGAGGGACAGTAGCATTTGGATTCTCTTTAAGATAAGCATAGCAGCATGCAGAGCTAGTCTACTCAAAATGATAACATCAGTGCACAAAGGACTGACTGTACATCCATGGGAATTTCCAAAAGTTTCTTTGCATCCCAAGAGAGTTAAAAATCTTAAGTTTTGCTTGAGGTGATTATGTTACCTAATAGTAAGATACGGAGTTGTAAGACAAAGCATCTTTTAAAAGGTGATTTTTATTATTCCCCTCCCCTGCCCCGAGCCTTATTTGTGTTAGTTGGAAGTGTTGTGTTTAACCTCTTGATTCGTCTGTTTTGGCTACTGAGGAATAGCATTTTCCTGCCACATCTCCTGAATCAATGGTGGAGGTGAAGTGCATATTGAAAATGAGTGCCCACATTCATATGCTGTGTAAAAAGCACATTCTGTGGTGTAATGAATCTGTGAGCAGTTCAACATCGCTAATGCATGTGCTCCATCCCCTAACAGATCTGAACCCTAAGCAACACGTTCCTTTGGAGGAATATGCTGCAAACTTAAAGAGCATGATACAGTATCTGAAATCAGTAGACATTACCGAAGACAGGATTATTTTGATAACACCACCACCTCTTCAGGAGTCCGCTTGGGAAAAGGAGTGTCTTGCCAAAGGTAAAAGAATGGTACAGATGGGCAGAATTTCCGCATTTTACTGGCAGAGTGTGAGTTACTGGTCCCAGGCTGATAGATGATTAGCTTTGTGCTTGTGCCAGATTGCAGTCATGTTCTTTGAGTTGATGGAAGAGGACTGCTAGCTGTTTTGCTAAACAGCTTTTGGATAAGGTCATGGAGTAACTACCAACTAATTAGCAACATCCTTTCAGAAGTGTTGATTGATCTGTTCATGCATAAAACTGACAGAAGTGGCTGCCCTTTGAGCACATAGGTTTTGCCAAGATGTCCTAGGCAGACTATATCATGTCCTACCAGCTTCCAAAATAACATGAATAATGGAAGAAATTTTGGCATTGTGTGCCTTAGAAAAATTTATGATAGGCACAGTGTACTTCACATCTGTTTGGATAAGCAGGAATGTACTAGGCAGGTTTATTTTAAATTTTAAAATCTCCCCAGAGAATAGCACATTCTAAGGGTGCTAATAGAAGTACCTTAAAAAGAAGCAAGAAGCGAATAAATGATTTCTCATTATGTTGTTCAAGCTAACTCTAGAAATAGAGATGCACTGCTTACTTCATGTTACTCAACTGCTGGAAAATGCTGTAATCCCACCGACTCCAGCAGCAACAGCTGATACCTTCTGAGAGTGTTTCCTCTTTTTCATTGGGACAGCTTGTCCACCTCTTGCATGTTTATAAGTCTTTTGAGTTAGATTTAGGTAAATAGAGAGCTGTCACCTTAGCATTTGCAGGGTTTTCTCTAATGTAGGTGGTATTGTGCATCCTGACTTGTGTACTCAATCAAAGTGGTGACGTTTTGAAGGTGGCCTCATGTTTAAACTGCATTAAATTAGGCTATGTTATCACATGACTTTGCATTAGGGGGCTTTGGTGTGCAGCCGTGATCGCTGTGCAAAACAGATATTGGACTACGTGGACTTTCAGTCTCATCTAGCAGGGTAGTTCTTACATTTAATTTGGAAAAGAAGAGAAAGTCCTAGAGTAATGCTCACAAATTGTGTAAGACAGTAGCAGATCCGATCAGACATCAGACAGGGCTAGTGCTGTGCATGTGACAGCGGTAGATCCTTGCGTAGGGCGTAAGGGGGTAGGTCAGGTGCAGAGCAGCCTTTTGTGGCGTGTGTGCCCAGGTCCTGCTAAAGCTGCAACAGCTGTAGTTAGCAAAATGTGCACGTGTATTGTCCTGTTGAAGATCTCTCAGGGGAGCACACCATGAATGCTGCTTAGCTGGCTCCTAGCTGTCAAGTAACACTTCTAAAATGTTAATTAATTTTTGTCTTAAAGCTATCCTTTCTATGGGGTAGCAAGGGAGGAAACTTGCATTTACAGTGTTGAATCTGCCAGCATCTGTCTAAAAGAGATTGCTGTCTAGGGACGGAACAGGAGACAGGTGATCTCAGACTGTGGACCACAGATACGAGTATTGTGGGCACAGTAAGCAGCAACATCGCATCATCTGCCCTCAACCAGTATTCAGGAGAAACGTTCTGCTTATTTTTAGTTTTGTCAGATCAATACGAGGGCAAAGGAGAGATGCGAAGCATCAGAAGGATAGTGTTCACAGGAACGTTCATCCAGGTGTGAAGAGAGGTGCAAAAATAAACACGGCTTCCAAACTAGAGTGCTGTGGGAGATGGAGTCAAAGCCCTTACTAAAGTCAGAACTGTTCTTCATCATCTGGGTGGTCATCATTCCATCACAGAAGGCAGTTGGGTTGGTCAGGCACTGGCTTTGCTAACTTTATGTTGACGGTTCCTTCTTGTCCTTCATGTGTTTGGAAATGAATCTCAAAAGGAGGCAATCCCGCTGTCTTTCCCAGCAATGAGGTGAGGCTGAGTGATCAGCCATTCCCCAGGTCCTTTTTCTTTGCCTCTCTTAAACGTGGGTGTAATGTTAACCTTCTTCACCCTAGGTCTCCCGTTAGCTGTGAATGTTTGTAGGGGGTAGGCGCTGACCAATGCAACAGGCAGCTCCTTCAAGTCAGTCCCACACACCCAGATGCATCTGGCATCTCTGAGTGTCCCCTAACCCTTTGCTCCCGGCTGTCCTCCTTCCCAAGCTGGGTGGGTACGTGCGGGTCGAGATGAATCACCAGGCTGGCTCCTTGATCCCTCAGGAGACGCCTCTCCCTATGTTCCCTGAGTTTCCTTTGGCTGCTGCTCTTTGCTTATAGACCCAGCACATGCACCTGCAGAGCTGCACGTTGGGAGGAGGTGTGTGTTTGTGTGCTTCCAGAATGGAAGAAGAGGTGAAACAGTCGAGAAGTAATCCTAACGATGAAAGAAAAGGCAAAGGCAGAGTAAGAAATTATCAGCTCTGCTAGATCAGAAGTCATAGAAAGGGAAAGGGACAGGACTGAAGGGTCACGCTCAGGGAGGTGAAGTTGTGGTCGGTACAGGGATCTTGGCAATGAAGGGCTGTGTGGTGGAGGCTGAATGACCACTCAGCCTATGGGAGAGTTGAACCAGGAAGAAAGTTGAAGAAAGCAAGAGTTAGGAAATGTGCCGTGGTGAGGAAGGACCACTGAGGAGGCTGAGGATGTTTTTGGGATGAAAAGAAATGATGGGAGGAAAGAGGTGGCACTGCAAAGTCAGAATCATTAGGTGCATTACATGGAAGGAGGGAGTGGAGTAGGAGTTGCACTGCATTATAGGTCCCAATAAGAAGAAAACCCAAACAACATAACTTGGTAATACCCTGCCCTAACGTGTCGCAGTGGTCAGTGCAAAGCTGTTGGCTTACAGTAGCCGGCACTGAGCATATGCTGAAGGCCCAGCTCCCAGGGTGTCTGTGCACAAACGTGACAGTCACAAGTGCAAGTAAAGCTTTGGACTGGAACGTACCCCGCTCCACCAGCATGTTACAACAAGGAGGCTACTGCAAGGAGATATTAAATGTCAAATGCCATCCAGGAAGTGGAAGGCAAACTTGTAAATAGATTTACATCTGCTTAACTCTGTTCTACGTGCTGGTAGCAGGTGCATGAACAGTTTTGAATCTGTGCACTGATTTCACCTGAAGCTTGCCAGAAGGTGAAGGCTGCAAGCAGCACAGAAGCGAGCTTTACGCTGCGTGCTTGTTGCTGTTGCCTCTCTTTTACCTGTCATGCATCTGTTAACAAGAGATGTATTTTGAAATGCCTCAGAAACAAAAAGTGCCCTGAAAGAGACTAAATGAGCTGTAGCTTCCAACTGAAATTGAGGTGCTTTGGATTTAGATTGTAATTAGCTATGTCTGCTGGTTTAACAAATGGATATGCATCACATGTACCATAGAAGACTGAAATCAAGCTGTATCAGTCGCAATTGCTAAATGTTCTCTTTTTTTTCTGAATGATAGGTGACAAATTAAATCGCTGCAATGCCACCACTGGGGAATACGCTCAGGCCTGTGTTCAGGTAGCTAAGGACTGTGGAACGGATGTGCTCGACCTCTGGACGCTGATGCAAAAAGATCAGGTATGATGTCTTGAGAAAGACTTTGAAACAGTCACGAATTGTGAAATGCATTATTTAGCGTAGAGGAACCAGTAGTGCTGCATTATCACTGAAATGGTGTAAAAAATATCCAAACTACACTTTGGGGAAGGAAAAATAATCCGGAACGCTTCACAGTGTGCTGTAAGAAATAAATCTTAATACACCCTGGCCATTATGTTTGTTAGATGTCCCCTGGGTGCATTACATGTAAATAACTTTTCCTTGGACTTTGATTCATGGAATAGTTCAGGTTGGAAGGGGCCTCTGGAGGCACCTAGTACGGCGCAGTGTTGGACTGGCTTCAAAGTTTAACCAGGTGGCATGGGTGCCTTGCTGCTGCTTCTGGCCAAGTACCCAAATTCGTCCACGTGACAGATTGCACAGTTTCCTGCAAGCAGGCAACTCCAGTTCAGACACCGAGTCTTTTCTCTCTCCTGCGCTCCCTGGTGCAGTAGAGTCCATCTTTTGACTGCATCAATCCCCTGATCTTTTCCTGATAAATAGCAGTGGCCTTGGCCATCAGACCATTCTCTTAATATATTAATACAAACGGTGAAAAATGAAACTGGTATATATACCAGCTAGCTTTGAGGAATTTAATTCATTACTCAAGACCTTCTATTTGCAGTTAGCAAATACATTAAATCATGGTTTTAACCTCCCCCATAGGATTTCTCTTCATATTTGTCTGATGGTCTTCATTTATCAACAAAAGGCAACAGCTTTCTAGCAGCACAACTTTGGTCACGCCTGGAAAAAAAACTGTCCGCTCTTCCTTCGCTGCTTCCGTATTGGCGCGACGTTGACCATACGAACCCCGAGGCCAGTCTCCTGTGAGATCCCCTGCGGTCAGGAGCCAGAGCAGCCATGCCTGAGAAAGCCGGTCTGCGTGCAAACAGCAACACGCCGCAAACCTTGCATGCGTGGGGTAGTGGGGAGCTCGCCGTCAGTACTCTTCCGTGTCCCCTCTCTTGGGCTGTGGGACAATAAAGGTGAGACCACACAAGGGTGTGTTGTGGGGTGGTCTGTCTGCCTGCTGCCTGTGCCAGGACAGCTGTGGGGACGAGCAGGTCTTTCCTTGGAAGACTTGGAGGAGAGTGAGCCTTGGCTGCCCCGAGGCGTTCCCGGCTCAGTTGAGCTTTGGGGATTACACTTTGGTCAATACAATCTACTGGCTTTAAACACCTAGGAGTGGTAAGAGGCAGGAGCGTGGAGCTTCTTGAGAGCCGTTAATGTTAGTCCAGATTAATTTATTTGGCTGTAATACAGCAGTAAAAGCCATTATCTGAGCTTTAGAGTGAGGCTTTTTATAGCGCTGTATTGTAGTTCAGAGCAGGGCTTTTAAAGTTTAACTTCTTTTGGCACCAGCAGCAGCTTCTCTACACCTGGCCATTGTGTATAGGCGCAGATTTCAAAGCAGTGGGTGTTCTTGGCTGGTATAAAGCTGGTGATGCACGTTAATACAGCCCAGAATTATGTAGGGGTTTCATCTCTTTATTTGATTTTAATCCATGGTCCAGTAGTATCCTCACTTTTGCTGCTATCTGGCTAGCTAATTATTTCCCAAACTGCTTTTTTTCTATGCTTATTGAATTTCATCTAGGCTTCAGGCAATTTTCTACAGTTTGTGAAGGTAGTTTTCATAGTTTGTGTTCTCTTGAACAAAAGCTATACGTAGTATGTAGTACTCATCTGTTGTATCAGTTAAATGACGGATGAATACCAAAGCTCACTTGAAAGGTCTCCTTCACTTGATGGCAAATGACATACAGTGCAGCATTGTCACCATTGTCGTTACATTGGCACAAACCAGATGAGGCCGATAGCGATGTACTTATTATGCACTGAGTGAGACAGATAAGAGCACGTCAAGATGTCCTGCACTGTTCGCGCCGTGAGGCTGCCTTTGCTTCCTCAAATCAGACAAGTTGGCCAAGACTGTCCTCCGCTATGTAACGGTGTTATGAAGTGCAGCACAAGTAGTTATTTTTCATGTGCCTGGAGCCAGACCAGAAGCTAGCTTGATTTATAAATAAAGATGAATATATGAAATGGGGCTGTCCTTTCTGTAAGAAATGCTTCCAGGAAAGGCTGGCTAAGCAGCGGAGGAAGCTCCCTGTGGAAGCTGTGGATCTCCCTGCACTAGGTGTTGCAAATGCACTTGCAGGTACCGCTTTCACGGTGTCTAGAGCAAGGCTCAGATTGGGGATGGATTCTGTGATTTCCAAGGGCTGCTCCAAACCTCCATTTTTGTGCTCCCAAGTGCCTGCCATTCCTCTTTTACAGGTTTGCTACCTGAGAAGGCATCTGAGCACCCCCCCATACCTTAGATACGAATTTCACCATTAGAACTGACCATAACACACAGGGCAAGACTAGCTCCCTCCCTGGGGGAAGCAGGGCAGCCCTGTGGGTGCTCAGCGTTTGGCCTCTGCAGCAGCTGAGTTCCAGTAGGGAGCTGTTACTTCTGACTGGCTCAAGTCTGACTGCACAGCCAGGCTTAACCCAGGGGTTGACAACAGAAGAACTTACATCTTATCTAAAAGGATGGACAGAAACAGCTCATCTAGCTAATTATTTTTTTTTTTTTAGTATAAAAAGCTTTTATTGTACCGGGAATTAAATTAACTCCTCACACATGTACTTTGCACTGAATCAAAAAAAGAAAACCCAAACAAAAAAAACAAACCCCAAACAAAGTTCAAAATCAGTATATAAACCACAACAGCCAGTCAGACAGAAATACCGTAAGGCACACAGTTCAAGTACTAGTGTAACAGGTATCCTCAGGCAGGGAGGAGAGGGGGGAATCCTTCCAGCACACAGATGCTTCCTGCAGCTGTGGCTCCCCCGTAGCTGAGCACAGGCTTGTAACAGTTCCAACGGTTTGACCCTTGGTCCCCCTTTATGTCAGTTCTATCAGCAGAGTATTATGGGAGCAAACGTATGTAGAATTAAAGATTCTGCTTTACTATCGCGGTTGCTCTGTGACTGCACTGTCAGCCCATCTGCCACTAACCTAAACCATCCCGGCGCACCTTACACATCTCCAGGTGTATCAGAGGACAGCATTAGATTACCAACTTCTTAACGTCACATTTTACGACCTGTGTGGGAATTTGAATTCATGAAGTCTCCTCCTTATACTTGCCCTGTAAGTTTAACAAAGATTTCTTTCTTTTTTGGTTAAATTCACTATTTTTAAACAAATGCCCCCCCCCTGCAATGGAGTAAATTCCACCACCACCCCTTATTTATGCAGCAGGAGTTTCCAAAGGGCACAGCCAACTGAGGCTCAGCTCTTTGAACATCTCAACAACAGTGTTACCCATTTCAAAATAACATTTGGAGAAACATTTCTGCACTGAAACAGCTGGTTAAAACAGTCCTCATCCACATCAATGATTTCCCTCCTTACTGCCTGCTGCTACCAGCCACCTGTGACACACAGGCCTCTCAGCAGAGTGGGAAACTCCCAACAAAAGCCACAAAGACAAGTTCACAGCTAGAAGCAAAAGAGGTTCCTGCTAGAGGAGCATTTCCATGCATCGGGCAAGGTTTAACAGCCTCTCTGTTATCCTTTTGGTTTTATTTTAGAAGCTGTGTTAAGCTTCTTGATTCTGATCATGCATCTTCATTCAGTGCTGTGAGACTGTATTTTTATCCGTTTCATTAATCCCATTCTGTTCTCAAGGCATCTGTTTAGGCATGTACCTTAAATCGCTAAATGATCTACATGGAACATACTGCTGTGTTTTCATTTTTAAAAGCCCCTTAATTCTGTCTATCAGTGCTGTCCGTCTACAAAATATTAAATTATAAAAAAGGCTGATATACACAATCCAATATCCAGCAGGATATTTGGTTTTGCACCACAGGTTGAAGGAAATGTTAAAGGTCAAGGAAATAGAAAAACAAATCCAAAAAGCTTCAAAAACAAGCCAGTTTTAGTTTGGATTTTCCTTTTTAAAAGATATAATGCTCTAATAATTGTAATTTAAGGAAGGTCATACACATGACCAGCATCTGCAGTAGGTCACTTCCTTATTTCTCCCACTCCCTCACAAAAATATATATACATATATTTATATTTATATAAATGAAATGGTTTTAGATCCTTTTTTTGCAGATACAAGTCACACATTTAGAAGGCAGCAAGACACTAGCATTCCGTCTCTTTGCTGTCTACACGGTTCTGGCGCTGTAGTTTAAAGGACGAAGCTTTCTCACTCCTAATGACAGGATGATCCGTCAAGTCCTCAAAAGATTTGGCGGCCGAGCTGCTATTTGGGAAAGGGTCCTTCTCAAACCCGTCCTCGTCAATGTGAGAGTCAGTGCTTGGGTCCTCCTGGATAGTGTCCATTCTTTGGTGGTCCTGTTTCGGTGCTGCAGCGACAGCCGGCACAGCCGTGATGGGCTGCAGTGGCTGGTGCCGGCTGGTCGACTGCGCTGCGGGGAAGGGCTTGATGATTCGAACAGAGGCGGAGTCCAGGCTGCTGAGCATCTCCACGTTCTGCAAGACACAAGCAGCCTCGTCACAGGGAGAAGCAACCGGGATCTAGTCCAAGGTTCAGTTTTTGTTGCGCCGTTTTCAAAGGGAACGGGCAACAAACAGGCACCATCTGAGCAGCACCCGCACTGCTGTTAGAACGGTTTAAAGGCAACCGCGTCCTCCCCGCCGCCCCCAGCAGCGGCGTGCGCTGCAGGTTACCCTGCGCGAGCCGGGCTGAGCCCACTGCGCAGGGGGGGAAAGGAGGGAGGGAGTCCGATTTTGAGTTTCACAGTAGATTTATACATAACGTAGGAGCAAGGGACCATCCAAAAGAAGTCGTTCATTGAGTAGGTTTTTCCTCAAGAAATTCAGCTACGCTGAGCGCTAACAGCAGAAAGGCCCTTTTATCTCTGCGTGTTCCTTCTCCACATAAAAGCACCACGGGTGACCGGGACAGAGCTGACGACTCAGCCCCACCTCCCCTGGGGCCCAACACTGCTTTGGCAAAACCCAGGACTGGGAATGCACGGTCAAGCCAGACAACACCAAGAGCTCAGTGCAGGGAAACTGGCCACGGTATAGCTTATCCCACTCTTCCAACTGGAGAGTTCCCCCCTTCACGTGCAGGAAGTTGCACTGAACACCGGGGGGACCACTGCGATCATACCCAGATTCTGCACCTCAGATTAAGTTAAAGCCCACTGGTTTCTGTTCTATTTTGAGCATGGTTTGGAAAATATCCAGGGATTTCTGGGCGTAAAAAGACATCCTCACAACCCCTGGTATGAAACAGAGCAAGGTCTTAAAAAGACTGGTAAGGATGAGTTTGGTATAATGCTCTGGGTGATGCTCTGTTTGTGTGAAAGGAATGTACTCTGAATAATTAGGAAAGGTAAGGTGGGCACCTGAAGGAGATAAGGAGACCATGAGTCAGGAAACTGTTAAACAAAGAAAGTTGAAAAGTTCACTCCACCTAGATCCCACCTATTATGAATAGAATGATTCGGTGTCAAAATCAAATGAATAGGTATGTAAAGATGCTGTAACCTCTCATGAAAACTGTATAAATTACCTGACTTTTCACTGAAAACTCAGGAGCTAGTTTGTCCAATGCAAAAAGGCTAGCTCCCTAACATTGCATGAAATAAATACCTTTGCTGCTTAAAGACAAAATTTGTGTCTTGAGCAGTTACTCTGTGCTGTTTTGGCACCAGTAAATGCCAACAGCGGGCAGGATGAGAGGCTGACCTGCTGCCAGTACCGCATTCCCAACTACTCAATCCTCAGCAAATCCAAAAGACACAAGATTTGTTCGTTAAAACTCTTGCTGGTGCAAGGAACCCATTAACTGTACCTGTGCTACAACAAGGCTACAACCTGCTTCTGGCATCTTCTTGACTGAATTCAGGTATTAAAGCCCTAAGGTGACTTTTCTTAGGACATTCAAGGCCAACTACTGGGCACCTAAACTAAGATCGCCTCCAGTTACACCAGAGCAGGTGCCAGAGGCAATCTGCCTCAGCAGCCTCTGACTTCAGTGTGCTTCCCTCAGGGGCTGGGCAAGAAAGCTCTGCAGGAGGGGTTTTTCCACCTCCCGTTACAAAAGGACATTTCCGTAGCTGAAAGTTTCAGTTATTAATCAAGAACCAAAGTGTCAAAGCACTGGACAGGATACCCAGAAATTTACATCAGAAGGCGCCCTGTGCTGTGCTGTAATTAAAATGTATCTAGGCACTTTTTTTGCTCTTCCCCTCTCCCAGCTCGCTCTCTACAAGGTGAGAAGTGTCACCGATGCGTGGCCTGCACCCTGAGGCCCGCTCTCCCGTACGCAACTGGAAGGCTTTAGCACATCGGGCCCCTAGAAGGCACCTCCTGCAACCAACCCCTCTGCAGCAAAGCTGCTGCGTTTGGCAGAGGTTTTTCTGCAGCGTCGCCCTGCTGAGCCTCGCGCTTTGCTGACACCACCTGGCTGGGAACAAGCGGCTTGTGGTTGAAGCTGCCAAGTGACCTGTGCCGAGGGGACGCTGCGCACAGGCACCCACTGCGCGAGGCGGTGCTCTGCAGAGCGGCATGGCTTCCTGCCCTGGGACCTGCGGCTGCTGCAGGAGAGCTGCTCCGGCAACAAGGTCAAGGCACAGCTGCTACAGGAAGGAACAGCCAGGCCCCACCGAGCTGCAGTGCTCGGTACGTCCAACACCGGCTTGTTGGAGAAGACCGTTTCCCCTCCAACTGATCCATCCATCCGCAGCGTGAGGCACAGGGCTCCACGTCTCTGTCATCGCTCCTTTGATAAATACTCTGCGCCCACCTTAGGTTCAGATTTGCTAACACACATGGGAGAGCTTTCTGCCAATTCATATTTGACAGCAACTTACACTGGGGCAAAACAGGGACTTCGTGTTCTCCTCATACTGCTTGTCCAGCTTCTTGTCCTATTGGAAAGCAAACACACGCACACACAAACCAACACAGACACACAAAATAAAAAAGGTTAAGTTTCACAGTTAGAAGATCCCCGTTTTCCCTGCAGGTACACAGCAGTGCGTGGGGCTCTTGTCCCTTCCCCTACCTTCTACCTTCCCATCCCCCCCGGAGTGCTTGTGGGCACAGCAATCCTCTGCTCTAACCCCACACTGCCACCCGCACCATGTGCCCACGCTCCCCCTTGCCGCGAGCTCTCCCTTGACCCATCCACCCAACGTCAACCAGGACCACTTCACGCTATGGGTCTCCCCACAAAACACGTCTTATTTCTTAGCAGGGCTTTAGAAAACTTTTGACTCTTAATAGAAATCACCGAACTTATAATTGGGTACAATTCAGGAGATGGAGGAGGAAAGCCTGCCTAGGAGAGAATGGGAAGGGCTCCAGGGAACAGTCACGGGCGCACCGGGCCTGCCGAGCCCGGCAGAGTTAAGCCCGAGTTTCGCCTGTTGCAGGAGCAGTAAGTCTTACATATGCTGGGTTCCCCGCTGGGGTTTGCTAAAAGCTTCCCATCACCTTCTCCCACAGACGTCTGCCAGTTCACATAGGAAGGGTGTTCTCTTACAGCTCAACCCAACACGGCAATCAACTCAAAGACATCTTACCACGCAGTGCACAAGGATGCTCAGAGGAATCCAGAAAAGCAGGGAGAAGACGAGCACAGAGCCCACTATATTATCCGCTAGGAACTTCCCTGCGAAATCAGGTCAAATCTGTTAGTTACCTACAAATACCGTTTCATGAACATACACGTGTAACACCATTCTGCAGCCACCGCTCATGCAAGCCAAGCCACAGAATTGCTCAGAAAAGCACAAGCTGCAGGACTAGGCAAAAATAAAAGAAATTCTGTAATTTTAGAAAATTGTATCCAATATTTGAACATGAACATGTTCTTCTCTGGTGAGAAATGCTGGCAGACTGTAACATTTAATGTGAATTGACTGGGAACAGGCTACACTGAGCCAGCCAAGCTCCCCCTCTCAGTTACACAAGACACACTCCGAGTCTGTTACTAAATCCTGACTTTACAGCCTCCACAAACAAAGTATTTGAACATCAAACTGTCCCTACCTGAGCAGGCTATTAAATAGCTTTAACAATTACCTAAGAAATAATTTTTTTGATCCTAGAACTCGAGATTGGAAGCCCCAAACCCAGATTACACTGTGTGGGCACAGCAGTACGGTGAGCACACGCAGTTACGTAGCGCCAGCTGCTTAACAGGTTTTGTACGGTGCCAGTAACGTGGAGTGAGACATGGTGTGACACTTGGGGGGGGCACCTGCTGGCACTGCACGGTGGGGATGAAGACCAAGGAGGCCCACTCACAATCACCGGGCAGTGACACGGTTCAAGCACACAGCTTGAGGTGCGTGGTTCTCTTAAGTAAGAGAGAAATGAGGTTTTCCTCTCCCAGTCTGTTGACATTTAAATCCTACAGAGTGGCCCACTTTCTACTGTGCTGAATCTAGCTGACCTCTAAAAAGACTGTCTGTTATTTCCTTTTCTCTAATTGACCTACTTCTTGGTATTCAGACAAGAAGCTATCATCTCCTTTACAAGCTTGGAAGATGCCTAAAAAATAACGGAGTGGAAAAATGCGAAGTGATGGCCCATCCTTTCAGCTTTAAAAGGCAAGATCAGCGCTTAAACACAGCTACTAGCTACGCACGCATACAGGGTATGAATGAACCAGCCAGCTAACTCCCTCCAGGGCTCCAGAGGTTCATGTCATGAACTCAAAAAAAACCCCAAAGGATATGGTTACGTATCTTACCAAAAGTATTGATGCTGAGTTGGTCTATGAAATCCCAAAATCGTTCAATCACATCCTGTACTTGCTTCTCGCATTTGCCCTGCAAAAGTAAACCCTTATTTACAAAATAATCTAAGCATTAACTACCGCCTTCTTGCAAAGGGAAGAAGATACAAAGAGTAATGAAATTAAAATGACAGACACAGCAGCACTTGACTTGCATTCTGCATACAGATTTACATTCACGCCCAGCAGCTGCAGCCCATTTGCACCGCTCTTAGTTCTGGCAAAATGGTTTCAATTCTATTGCTGCCTGAAACAGATGAAATTTTAACGTCTGAAACTTGCAAAAACTGCCCCACCCTCGCCCCACGTTAGGTGACATAAAACTGAAGCTTCTGGCGAGGTTTAAGCACCAGAAGCCTCAGTTCCTATCGCCCCCCGAGAAGGCTGCAGAAGGTTACAAACAGCCAGACCCTTGGGCTGTGCTGGTTTAACACAGCAGATCATCGGTCCCCCAGCTCTGCCAGCAGAAGGGCTGGGGCGTGCCCCGCCCCCCCAAACGGACTTCTGCCGACACCCAGTGTGGCTTCAGCCACCGGCGTCTGCAGGGGAGGCAGCTGGCTGTGTGGCTGTACCACGGAAACGATGGTCACCGAGTGCCAGCAACCCGCCACTCTCCCTGCCCCTGTCAGATACCACCAAGCTAGACTTCCACGTGATTGCTCCCCAACCTGAAATATTTTAGTCAAAATTAACCAAGCTAACGTGAACAACTGACACAGCAAGCGCTGCAAACCTAGCCGAGCTTACAGCCGCGCTCATTCGCCTCCTTCGCACAAACTGCTGGCTGGCTGAGCCGCGGGGGCGGCAGAAGGGGGGTGATAAGCAACGGCAGAAGGCAACAGCTTCACCTTGCACAGGCTGCTGCAGAACCAACCTCCACCTGCAGCCTCGGACACCCTTTCATATTTATCCTACGCAGAGGTACTAACAGTATCGCCCCGCTCAGCAGCGCGTCAAGCTTTGCCTTCGCTTTACCAGCA
Organism: Falco naumanni; assembly: GCF_017639655.2. Lineage (NCBI taxonomy): Eukaryota > Metazoa > Chordata > Aves > Falconiformes > Falconidae > Falco > Falco naumanni. Next base: position 28,086,878 of record NC_054059.1, read on the forward strand.
GAGGCTTCGTCACAGAGGACTCCGCAACGCCCAGCCTCGGCCGCAGAGCATGCAGTGCGCTGACAGCTGGGAAAACTTACATTGGTATCGCAGAAGCCCACAGTGCAGGGCTTCCCCTTGCGCAGGAACAGGAACTGGTCGTTAGCATCGACGTACGGTACACACCTATCCTGCTCGTCCCGGCAGCACACCTTGCAGGAATTATCCGTTTCTGTAACGAAGCAACAAACTCATTCCTCTGAAGCACCGAGAGTCACCTGCAACCCATAACCCCGCGTGGCCCCGGGTGACCATGCTCCTGCCCAGCTTCCCCGCAGGGAGGGCAGGACTGTGCACGTCACCCCGTGCCAGGCACTCTGACGGCCAAGCCCAAAACCCAACCACGTGCCCTGTGCAACATATCAGGGGACACAGTGGGACCAAGCTCTCCAAGCCGATACCCCAGCACCGCAGGAATCACCAGGGCAGCAAAGAGGTTCCAAACACATCCAAAAGACAGATGTAAATACTTCTTGGGCTTTGGGTCCTCTAGGCTCCCTTCTCCTTGGCTATGCCCTCCATCTCAACGTGGCGGCGCTCACAGTGCTTCCTCACGCTGCCTCACTGAAGCTTTCCTCCTACTCTCCTACTCCCAGCTGCCTCACCGCATTTCAGAGACAATCAACACGGGGAGCAAGCGAGCGGCAAAACTTATTGACAGGAGTACATGGCAGACAGGTTTGCAGTAGCAGGGGACTGGACTTGAGGATCTTACGTTCTCAAGAACTTTAGCCTCTTTGAAATCTTTCTTTAACCACTTGTTGGAGGCCACTACTCCTGTGCCATGCCTGGTCTGGAGGTTGGCTGACATCTCCTCATGATCCCTCCTGTCTACTATGACATAGAACGTGGAAGATACAGTCTGGCGCCCTGGTTAGAGAGGGCACTCTCCTAAGTCTCATCTTAATGACTTCAACCCAGACTGTCAGAAGACAGGAGGACATTCACAGGCCTTTTCTAAACAGAAACCAGAAGCCCTGAAAGGAACAACGGTTTAAACTTTTCAGAAACCATAAACTCGGCTCTCCAACGGGCAAGCCCACAGCAAAGGCAGCACTGAGGAGCAGAGATGAAGCACACATTTCAGATCAGTCCCACGTCACCCACCATTGCACGCACACGACCGTAGGTTCTTCTCCCTCTCGCAGAAAGGGACGCACTCCCCATCCTTGCACTTCCCCATATCCACGCAGACTGTATCATCTGGAGCATTCCCTGGAGGGGGGCACTCGCTGCTGTTCCCTACAGATGGGGGTCAACAGAGCAGGAGGACTGTGTTACAGCAAAGGGCAGAGCACCTAAGTGTGCAGAAGAAAAGAGGAAAATAAAGGAAATCCAGACTCATCCTGAGGAGGAACCCCAATAGCCTGTTCTTAGCTTGTCCTGGCTCTGCAGAGAAGGGCCTGGCAGTGCTGGTGGGCAGCGAGGTGCCCATGGGCCAGCAGTGTGCCCTGGTGGCCAAGGCCAGTGGGACCCTGGGGTGCATTAGGAGGAGCACGGCCAGCAGATCAGGGAGGTCATTGTCCCCTCTGCTCTGCCCCAGTGAGGTTGCGTCTGGGGAGCTGTGTCCAGTGCTGGGCTCCCCAGTTCAGGAGGGACAGGGAACTACTGGAGAGGGCCCAGTGGAGGGCTGCCAAGATGATGAGGAGACTGGAGCATCTCCCTTGTGAGGGAAGGCTGAGAGAGCTGGGCCTGTTCAGCCTGGAGGAGGGAAGACTGAGAGGGGACCTTACCAATGCCTGCAGATGTCTGAAGGGCGAGTGCCAAGAGGATGGGGCCGGGCTCTTGTCAGTGGTGCCCAGCGACAGGACAAGGGGCAACGGGCACAAACTGCAACACAGGCAGTTCCACCTGAATGTGAGGAAGAACTTCTGTACTGGGAGGGTGCCAGAGCCCTGGCACAGGCTGCCCAGAGGGGCTGTGGGGTCTCCTTCTCTGGAGACCTTCAAAACCCACCTGGATGTGCCTCTGTGCAACCTGCTTTAGCAGGGGGTTGGACTAGACCAGGGGTCCTCAAACTTTTTAACCAGGGGGCCGGCGCGCGGATGAAGTGGCAGGCAGTCATCTGCGGCTGCTTGGTTCCCCCCCAACCCCCGGCGGGGGGGGTCTGTAAATACCGGGGGCCGGATTGAGGACCCTGGGGGGCCGTATCCAGCCCGCGGGCCGTAGTTTGAGGACCCCTGGACTAGATGATCTCCAGAGGTGCCTTCCAACCCTGACCATTCTGTGATTCATCTGCAGGCTGCCTGCCAGCTCCTCCAAGAGATAGCGGAAGCTCTGGAGGCTTTCAACAACTCTGGCACTGTGGCACTCTGGCATCTAAGCAGTAGGCAGCAGACCCTGGAGGCACCACCAGCAAAGCAGGCGCTCTGACATGACTCCTTGCCTCCAGGAAAGTTTATGAGGAGGAAGTAAACAAGTGGGGAAGTGAAGCAGAGTTGCAGTAATTCCACCCTTTCTATGGCAAAATTCAGCTCATTCTTGTCCCCTCCCAGTGACACAGTGTTCTGCTTTTTTTTCTTTTAAGGGAAAGAAGGAAAAAAAAAAAGTCAACATTTTTCATGTTCTTCTGGGCAGTAAATCACCGAGTGACTCCTCAACTACAACAGAACTCATTGTAAGGTAATTCCATGATGCTTAACTGATCTCTAAAATTACATGTACTGGATGCATAAAGGGCACTAGTTTGAAAGCAGATCGAACAGGACACTGAGCCTGAAGCACTTTGCTAGCTGACGTAAAGGGGACAGAACCACAGCCTACCAGTGCAAAAAGACTCTCCTTTACAAGTGGCATTTATGGCTTCTTGGCATTTCTTCTGTGCACTTTCAAACTGACAGCCTTTACAGCAGGGACTGTTCCGATCACTACGGAAAGATCAGAAAGAAAGAAAGAATTATTAAGCAACTTTTTAAAAAAGAAGTACAAGTATGACAAAGCCAGGGGAAAAGGATGTTAAGGGGGAAAAAAATAAAAGGTATTTCTTGGAGACTCACTGATTCAAAACCCTTGCCCTCTGCCTTCTCCCACAACCGCCTTTCTACACACCCACTCACTCTTCATTTATCAAAGGTAAAAGCACAGAAAGTACAACACACTGAGAGGCTACGCAGGGACTCATATTTATTCAAGGCATTTGGATCCTCTTCTTGTCACTTGCTGTGCAACTTTGGAGAAGATCTCTATACACTCTTCCCTACACATTTCTCCCCTCTTCTGTTTGTCCCTGAAGGTTTACTACTCTTTATTCTGTGCTTTCTTTACACTCAATGCTCCGTACCTAATGCAAGAAGGACCTTAGGTCAAAAGCATTAAAATTGATGGAACTTCTTGCTAAACAACAGGAATTGCACAAGCTCTCTACTGTTACGTGGTGCAGTGCTGAACTCTGAAAAAACAGATTGGACACTACATTGCAACAGGGCCACGAACACCAGAAAGAGCAAGAACAGAAAGAGGGCTTATTTAGGGCAGTCACTGTGTTGTCTGCTCATACACATTTTGCAGCAGTCTTGAAAATACCAGTATGTGACCTTGGTTCAAAGCCACCTTGAAATACAAGCAAAAATTGTATTTGCACAGGATATTTTTAAAATTAATTTTTGATTGCCTAAGTTTGCTTCAAGCCTGTAGCTCTTGACACTTGTCAGAAAAAGAATGCTATAAAAATTGATGTATGCAAACAGTGCATACACACAGCAGCCTTTCCCAAATTCCTTTACTGTCTTCAGCTCACACATTTAAGCCTTAAAGGCAAGGAACAGGTCTGTGACACTGCAGGTGGCTTTAGGAGCCTTCAGCCCAGCCCATCCTCTACCACGTTAAGAGAGGTTGCAGCTTCCCCCTACCTGCATTTCGCGCCAGCTTTCAGTTTACAGTCTGCAGAGCAGCAGGGATCAGCCTGTTGGTGCAAGAGGCCAGGATCGCATTCCTCCCCTTCATCCACCCTGGAGTTCCCACACACTTTGTTGTTGCGCTCTTTGAAGCACTCCTGGGCCTTGATCTCTATGGTCCTATGGATGGATTTTTTGCTGCAGCTTGAGAACATCTAGAGTGACGAGGGAAAAGAGCAGCACTGAGGAGCATACCCTTCTATCAACACGTGGCATCTAGGACAGCCTCAGCTTCCTTACACCTCCAGTTTGGGTGCTTCAGAAAGCAGTTACTCCTTCAATACTGCCAGTTTGATACCTTGGGAAAATTTTAAGACAGGAAAGTAATGGCTGGGTCCATAAAGGACATTGCTACGTTACAATGCAGGGCCACCCCCGCATGCAGTCTGGTTCAGGGTTAGAGCTAACTCCAGCTCTCCCACAGCTTCAGGAGCACTAGCAACCCAAGAATGGAAGCGAAGTTGTAGCAACAGGGAGAGACTGTGCTGCCTCTCGGCAGCGGGACTAGGCATGAACCACAACAAGTCAGAGTAGACTGCAGACTAATCGTTCCCTCCGTAATCTTGGTTTCTCATCTGCAGAACAGGCACAAGGCCAAGTCCACGCTGCCAGTGCAAGCTTCTGAGACTAGCAAGCACCATGGCTGTGGCGCCTGGCAGTCTCTCTCCAACAAGAACAGCTATGGACCACCCAAATGCTATTTGGTACTGAAGGTCCTGCGTTTGACTCTCGCTGATGACTTGCTTTTAGCAGCATGTGGCCACAGCTTATTACAAAAAAACTAATTAAAAAAGCACCTGGACATGCTATGAACTCCAGTGAAACTCAGAATCCAAAGATGAGCTTATCTTGCAGAGAACCCAACAACATGCAAGGATGTTTTCTTTTTATAGCTAATCCATTACATTCTGATGGCTTCAAGCTACAGGAATCATTAACTAAATAGCCCTTCCACGCAAAGGGTCACTGACATAGCAGAAACTTGTACATGGAAGCAACGCTATGCAACTATACCTTGTTGTTTTCATGATCTCCGCTGACAGCAATTGGATACATAACGTATTTCCCTCCCTGGTCTTCAGTGGGCGCACATTCCGGCAGACTGTCAGGATCATGCTCTGCTCCAAAGTTATGTCCGAGTTCATGTGTCGTAACTAGGTCAGCCTCCTTTTTTGAACATGAGAAAAGCAATGTGGAAAAAAAACCTAGTGTGAGCAGGACAGGACAGAAGATCCCAGCTATTTGCGGGCCACCAGCAATTCTAAGATACACTGAGATGGAAAAGGATTTCCCGCTATGAAGTTGTTGGGGGGGGGGGCTGGGTTTTTTTATGTGTGTTTGGTTGTTTTTTTAGAATTGAGGAACTGAAGGCAAGTAAAATTATGGTCCATTTCCAAACACATGTTCCAGGACTAGGTTTGAATACTAAACCACTGTTAAAGGCAAAACGCTGTCCTAGAATAGAGATTCAATCTTGTTTTCAATACAATGCAGATATTTAATATATGGAAAATTGCTTTTAAATAGCTGGAAGGCATAAAAAGTTGAAACAAAGAACAATCCAAACACACACCAGCTACTACAATTAGTCAATCTCTTGTTTAACATATCTTGCCATTAGAATTATTTCTTCTAAATGGATGATGACATTAGGAGTGCTGAATAAGCTCTTCTATTCCACGATTAGTAGGAAAGACATCTGCAAATGTGGCCCAACAGGGAGGATTTCTATCATCATTTATGTAAGACAGGACTTCCTCTGCTGAGGGTGCCAAACCGGCTCTGCCTTGCCACGCGCCCCTCACAGCACGTTCACCAGCAGACGGCATCACGCTCACAAGATGACAACCACAAATAAAACTGGATCAGAAATAAACCTTAACCACAAGGAGACCGAGCAGTTCAGGAGAGAGAGAACCGAGTTCTGATGAGCTAACTGTCATTCCAGCTGCTCTGCAGGCACAGGGAGGACCAAGTACTGCAGCGAGCAGCACCAATGTCTGTGTCTAGGCATAGCTAATGCAAGAGCCAGAGACAGGAGAGCTGCCCAGACATCACTCCTGTGCTTCACTGTGTTTAATTTGGGGAAGGATTTTTAAGCAGGGTTTTGGTTTTGTTTCAGGGGGTTTTGGTGTTTTTTATTTTTTGTTTGTTTGTTTTTAACACAATTGGCCACCATACAGCACTTTTCCTGTGGAAACCAATCCGTAATGCTCCCACTCCCTCATCCCAAGCTCTGTGCCTGCTGCTGGGAAGACAGCAAACAATCTCCTTTGTAATCCAAGACAGAACTTCAGCTTGGAGATTGAACAATGAATGCAAATAGCATGGCAACAGCTAGAGCTCTTTGTCAACGTCCCTCTAGCACAAAGCTTCACTGTCTTTTTTTTCTAGCTTCTTGACAGCTTCTGTGCCAAGTTTTAGCCCACACATCAATTACAAATTCCCTTTATAATCAGGCTACAGAAAAGCACAGCGAAGAAGTCATCTGAAGTCAACAGAAGAGAAATATGCCCAACTGCAAAGATCTGGTAGATGCAAACACAGGCACTGCTCTGGTACAAGTGAGACAAAGCTCATATTCAGGCCTTTATATATCTACTATCTTATCAAGTATGGGGAAAAAAAAATCCAGACAGCAACAATTTACATTAGGCTTAATATTAGCACTAATAAGCCCTGTGTATTATACTGTTCTCTGCTCTACTTTGTCAGGACACACAGAGAAATCACGTAGAGGAATTTCACTAAAAGGCCCAAACTAAAACTAGTTTGCCTGCACTACTTTCACTGCTTTACCTTGCAAATGGAACTGACCAAGTGTACACAATCATCCAACTGCATGTTTTAGGTGCCTGTAGTAGCAAACACGTAAGTCTTTTCTTATTTGAGTCAGCAGACTGATTTTATTATTACTGTAAGGTTACTTGTACATACTGCTTGTTCTGTTTGAGGGTTTGGTTGTTTTGGGGTGTTTTGTTTTAAAGCAAAATACATTTGGATTTCATCTTTATATATCAAAACCTTGTTTATATCTGGACAACTATAGCTCCTATTACACGCTAGCTATGTTTCCTCATTCCTGTTTTGCAGTGAATTCAATCTTCCAATTCAGTCCTGATTCCCCTTTGTCAGCAAGAACAAAACCCAATGATTTTGGTTTTACGACCTACATCCTTGTCCCCAGGGACCTGACTTATCAGAAAGCCAGCAGCTTGTTTCCGAGAGAGCACAGAAGCTTGTCAAAATCCCATGGCACACATCACCAACACACATACATCAGACTGTGCAGAGGAGGACACTCTCCTACCTTTGTGAGGATCGTCTTCCCGTAGTTCTTGGTGCTGGTTAAGCCACTGTTCAGATAGATATCCTTCTTTGCAATTTGACTATAATAAGCTAGAGAAGTGAGAAATAAACAACAACTGACAAACATTTTTCTTGGGTTTCAAGGGTTTTGCGGGGAGAGAGAGGGATCCTTGTTTGGAGAAAGGAATAGCTTTATTGTTCTCACAGGCTCACCAATGAGACCCTGTCTCTTGCCAGTTTTTGGAGGGGGGAATCTTTCAAGCACAGCACAAACAGCTCATGTATTGCAGTAAAGGGCAAAATGTAAGAAATTTCCAAGATAACGGCATCTGACACTCCTGAACCACTGCAAGATGCATTCAGACAAAGCAGCCCGTGGTTCAGGGTTTGTTCTAGCCAGCTTGTTCACACCAGATAACTTAGTGACTTTTATCCTTCCCTCCTTTCTTCTTCCAGCTCCAGCCAAGAGAATGGTCATCTACTCTATCCAAAAACCAGTAACTAGAGTCTAGGCAAACAACACATCATGCTCTGTGAGAGCTGGAGAACAAGATTAAATGCAAACAACAAGAACTAGCTTTCAACCTACAACTGGGATGGAAGAAAAAGAAGCCTTGCCTTTAGGACAAATGCCACCATGGCTGTTAGATCTGGGAGAGCCAACGTAAGCCAGTCCAAGTGTTCCCATGTCAAAATCTTGATACGTGAAGAGATGAGCAAGGCACACATGAGCTGCTTTCTCCGCAATATCAAAGCTAAATTGCTTTAAAAAAAAAAAAAAAAAGAAAAATTAAATCTTTATAAGACACATCACAGTGCATATTACAAGTCTACAGGTAAGAACATTTATCTAATAAGCCAGACAAGCACCTCCTAGATCTGGTTCAGTCAGAAAAAAGCAGCCGTTTAGCTGTCCTACAGAGCTGCAGAAAATTAAATGAGTACCCAAGTACATCGTATGCATTCATTTACATAATTTGTCTGTTCATTTACCCTTTTCACACAGAGGGGAAAACCAAGTACAATAATCTGATGAAGGTCACAAGGCAGCCCGTCTCAGGGCCAGACATATCAGGACTGCCTTTCTGACTCAGGCCACATATTAATAACACTAATTGGTGTGTGCTCTGTAATTATGCAATGGAGCCCTTTACCATGGGCTACAGGGCACATCAGCTAGTTTGCCTTTGTGTAACATCTACACGTCATGCAAAGGAAGTAGAAGGGTTTAGTCTGTTACCACAGAGCAGCTGTATGAATGAGTAATTCTCTGCAAGGGGCACAATTTTTCAAGGGTTACAACTTACCTCTAGCAGCATTTTCACATCCCAGGCATCTTTCTTATCATCTGGGTAACTTTTTGCCATATTGTAATGCTTTTCTCCAGGTTTTACAAGATTTGGCTCATTGTGGATGATAATCTACATTTCCAAAAGGGCAACAACAATGTAGAGGAATTCTGGTCAATTTCACAGCTATAGAAAAGCTTTCACTGTAATTTTAAATGTCTCAATAGAATTGCAAGGAGAAAAACTCAAACTCGTCAAGCTTCTAATGCTAACTTCAGCCTCTGCTAGTTAAGATACACCAACTACAACATAAGTAGCTACACCAGCCTTTTCACAGGACAACATCAACAGTTTTCATTGTAACACTATGCACTGAGATGCATGCTACTCCATCAAAAAAACCAAATACAACCAGGATTTATATCTAGCATAAATAACCCCAAACCATTTCAGAGTTCTAGTTAACCAATACACAGTTTAAAGGACTGCCACTTTCCCAGTAACCTAGAATTAGTGCATCACGTTCTTTCCCCCTCCCTGCCCAACTAACTCTTCTTTGTTCCTGCCGACCTTTTTCCAGCACGGGGACAGCTAGCTTAGCTTGTACCATTAGTAGTCTCCACGTTCCACACCACAACTCTTGCAGTACTCTGAGCTGATGGAGTCCTCTTTTTTTAATGCCCTTTCCCAGAGTTCTGTGCACTAACATTCAGAAGCCATCATATAAATTGAAGTCACTACATCCCCTGCATCTACCTTATACCAGCCTCCACACTATCATATCTAAGGCAGTCATTAAAGCTCTTCAGGCAGGATTTGCGGGTTTGGCCCATTCAGGCTTCGTAAGTTAAGCACTGGCCATAGACACAAACGTTAAATACATGCATAAGAGTATGTCTAACAGAAACAAGAACTGCTCATATTCAGGGGAAAAATAAACACTTAAAAATTGAGATTAAATATGGAAAGATTCTCCCAGAAAATGCCCATCTCAAACCCTGCAAGGAACTGAAAATGGGCATGCCGTGTCAGACCATTACTGCCACCGCTGGCAAGATGGTATTTCAGAGTGCTCTTGGCTGGTGTTAATGTAGGATTTGATTATTTTAGTTCTAATCCAGATAAAATTATCAGAAACCCTGATATCTAAACCATGTTCTTATCCTTTAAATTGGAAACTCTCTGCATAGTTCAGTGAATACCTGCTCTATCTGTATGCCGTACCCATTGAAGGCTCCATTGTCCCAGGAAGTGTTTCGGTAGATGTCATCTACTCTGTCTATCAATTCAATCTGCATAGAAAAGAAAAACGAGTTACTTAGTTCCAAGTTTTCATGCAATGAAGATCAAGGCACTCAGAGAAGCTGCAACATACTTATCTAGAAACACTTGCTTCAAATTAAAAATTGAACCTCATATAACATAACAGACATACTCACTGATCCAAAACTAACAGTACTTGGATCCAGACAGTATTATCAAATATCCTTGAAAATTTTCCATCATAAAAAAGCAGTACAAACTTTCCCACTTATCACCCTTGTTTAGGTAGAGAGATTAATATTAAAGAACAAGACATCTTGGGAAACACTTCACTCATATACTCATTTTCCAGGTTTATTTAGGGGAAGGACAGAGGAGGGAGCTGTTTCTACTGCTTTGTTTCAGCATGACGCTTACCTAGTTTAACTGACCCCTGAGGCTTGCTTCCCTCTCCCAGTCAAAAACCTATTATTTTCACCATTACAATTCAAACACAAGGTTCCAGAAAATCTCTCATCAGTGCTCACTATCAATACCTCCCTTTTCAAGCTGTTCTCATCTTCTCAAAAACTACCAAACTTGCAAAATGAACGAGAAGTTACAATCAGAGCCACTTGATAGTAGTTTATGTTTTAGTTTCCCAATCACTGTGCTGTTAACAGTACGTATCTATCCAGGAAACAGAATAGCAGGTTAGCCTCAGCATGTCAGATGCTGAGATAATAGCATCTCTGCAAACACAGGAATTGAGGCTCCATCACCTGGGGAATGTAAACATTTCTGGGAACAGAAAGGTCAAAAAGCAAGCAAAGGTGGAACAGAGTGATTAGCATTTCAAAGATTCAGGCTCAGAAAGAGACTTGACAAACAACAGACCTCCAAGAATTATTTCATTTGGTTTTGGTCTCCGGCCCCCAAACCCACCCTCTCCACTGCTGCCAAAAGTCTGTGGGCAGGCGTTCTATTTCACAAAAACTTGTCGGATAGACAACTGGTTTTGGTTGGGTTACTTGGTAACCAGGACCCATGATCCAGCCCTGCTTTCCCAAGAATGGCTTGGGAAAACCCCTGCCTGCTGATGAGAAGTAGTGAATCAATTTCTTTTCTTTGCTTGTATGCACAGGTTTTACTTTACCTATTAAACTATTATTATCTCAACCCACCAGCTGTCTCACCTTTACCCTTCCAATTCTCTCCTGATCCCAATTCTATCCTCATCCCACCCAGCAGACTGAGCAAGTGGCTGGGTGGGGCTGAGCTGCCTGCTGGGGTTAACCCACAACACCCATGTACAACCAAACTACTTGTTTACTGCACCTGCTTCTAATTTTATCATTCTGACAGAGGATTCTGAAATAACTGGGGGGGGGGGGGGGGGGGGCAGGGGGAGGAATCTGTACAAGTTGCTTGTGCCAGTCATGAGCTTTAAACATGCTAGAACTTTAAAGATACCTGGATTGTTTGCAGGAGATTTCAAAATCCAGATTCTGAAGCTCCGACTGGAAAAAAAAATTCTTAGGCAGCAAATAGCACAGCCGCAAGAAGTATGTGAAGGGAAAGGATTCGTTTATAAGTGAAACGTGAAGACTACTTAACTACACTATCACCAGTATAAAGTATTTTTAAGGTTTGATTTAGCACTTTCCCAGGTAAAAAGCACACACAGCCATGAGATGTAAATCCATTATGCTGTACAAAGTAGTATAAAGTGTATGTTAACTACTGAATTAACATTTTTTCCTGCATTTATTCCAGCAAATTGTAATAGAGTATATTTACATACCAAATAATTTATAGTGGTACTCTCTTCCCCACGGCCCATGTACTTGAAAAAGCGATGATCTGCCACTACCAACATCTTGCATGTGTTTTTGGAGCTCTCTGGAACGGCTCTTTTCTTCCGATGGATGCTTGCTAGTGTGAACATTTTAAATACAATTAAATAAACACTCAGTTAAAACTGACACTGCTGTGTCTATTATCCTTATTTAAGACACGAGCGTGAGTTTGGGTGGGTTTTTGTGGGGAGAATAGGGATGTTTAGTTTGGGGTCAGTTTGTTGGATTTTATTTTTTTTATAACTACTCCTAAATTTTTTCTTCATAGCAGTCTTCAAACTTGTTGTAAGGAGAGGAGTGTACAGCAGTGTAATAGAGTTATTCAACAGATATACCTATAGAGCTTTTACGGTCATAACCTCAGCCTCAACGCCTCTCTTCCTCCTGCTCCTAGTCATCATCCCAACCTCAGCTGACAAACCAAAGGACAGAGGAAAGAGAGAGACTAAAAACTCTGAAAAACCCATCATAGCTGAAGATGGATGCTTTGAGCGACCACCGAGGCCAAACTGGTCCTGCTGCACAGTGCACAGAAGTACAGTTGTTTCAGTGTTCGCCTTAGAAAGCGTACCTCCATTGCTGCCAGCTATCACAACAGACACTACTCAGGCTTGATGAAACAGGTTCCTCTCCTTAGCCTACACGCTGGTAGGGTGACACATCCTTTCAACAAGCCAGGAAGAAACACGCCCTGAGCGACAGTTTCTTCCTTTCATCAGTTGTTGGGGTTTTTTTGGATGGGGAACAAGCATGAGGAGGAGTGCTGCTTCCCCCCCCCCCCCCCCCCCCCGCCGCCTCAATGAATTTAAAGAGCTAATAGTTAAACTAGAAGCAGCAACACAGATTATTGCCCAGGTTCTGATCTTACTGGCCAACACAGCCAGAAGCGCTCTGCTCTCCCAAGGGACAGGCACTCACCTTCATTTTCCTTCCGGTCTTCCAGTCCTTTTGGCAATAGTTCTTCTTCGTTCAGCTTTAAATAACCACACACTTTGGGGGATTGCAATCTTGAGAAATCTTTAATATCTCCAGATCTGTAGACCAGCAGCCTTTCATCTTGCACATTTTCTACAAATCTCCACAGTGGCTGACAGCACAAGAAGAACCAAAATGCAATTAGTTAGGAGCACAGTGAAAACAAAGACTAAGCCTATGTAAGTAAAAATTATACATATGCACCATCAGCTCTCCACAGCTTTACATATACACACACGAACACAATGACTACAATAATTTCACCCACAGCAGTAAGCCTACTGATAAAACTACATCCACAAGAAAGCCAACAGAATTCAACTCTTTCATGCTACACAGGCATCCAAGAATCTATCATCATCTCAACAAAGTGGTGGCAGCTACCTGATAAGGCTGTAGAAGACAGAATTTTTCTTCCCCTCTAGAATATGAGCAAGCTGAGGAGGCATCTCAAGGCTCCTCCGCTCCCTCCGTAACAGTATAAAGACTGGCACAGCCAGGGTGGAGATGCTTAAACTATGCTAACACATACACTGAGCAGAAGCACAGGAGCTGGCAGATAACAGAGAGTATATAATATTTAAGTGCACAGCAGAACACAGTCTTCAAGGCAGAAGGCAGCCTCTTCAACATTCAATAGCTACCCAAGTCACTTAGAAGTATGAAAACTTCTCCAAAACCAAAGAAAGCAAGAAAACCACGAAACCCCAATGTAAGACACTAATTCCCACAGCAGATGCATAAGAACCGTGTTTTTTCTTTACCGACACATCCCTATTATTATTTGTATATAAGAGCTCACAGCACCACCACCAAATACAACACGGACAGGGTCTGTTCCTTGTGCAAGGCCAAGTAGCAAAGACTGCCCACATCCACAATGCAGAGCACCTGGGTCTGGGTCTCCTCTGGCCCTTCGTTGTCTCAAGCTGAAAGAGAACTGCTTGCTATTTAGAATACTGTGCTTTCATTCACAGCAAAAAGGTCCTGAAACACAAAGGCTGTGCCAGCCCAGCAGCCACACGTCTGCTGCACAAAACTGAGGGAACGTGCTTTGCACCCTAGGGCAAGGTGTGCGGACACCACGAGTTTATACGAAGGTACTCAGCCTTTCTGAATGGTACAGGAGAACCACGAAAACAAAGACACACAATGACAGAGCATGCTGCCTTTTGAGAATATTCTCTGGCACATACCACCTCTGACTGCGCATGGGCATTGTCACATCCATGGCTGGTTAGGGGCCAAAGTTGACCCGGGGAGGCTAACAGCTAAGCAGCATGGGCAAGCTGGAGCCTCCATGCCATTGCCTGCCTTTGTTTAGCTGTACAGACACAGCCAACAAAGAGCAAGGGGGATGGCTGTGTGGAGAACAGAGACATGCTTACATTGCTTTGAACCACAAACACAAAAATGCTTTCAATCACAATCAAACAGCTACTATATGCTCTTAACGTAAAACACAAGTACAGTGGTTTGGGTGTTCTAGTCACATTTTTGTTCTTTAACATGACTGGATTTCCCAGGTTTACCCATAATTCTGCATATCCTTGGGTTTCAAGACAATTACAATATCCATATAACACGCAGCCATAATAACTGTTATTCAGCCATTCTAATACAGCTTGCGCGTGGGAATATACTGCACTGAACAACTCATTAGGATAGTCTCTAATTATATATTTGTTGAATATGGTTTTTAAACCAATGGTTTAAAATAACAAGCAATGAAAATGGTGAAAAACAGAAACAAGGGAGCAGGGAAAAATACCAGATTTTCCAATAAAGCTCTAAGAATGGGAAAAATTCCAAGATGTAACAAAGCCAAAATTTTAGAAAGCTCAACATTGACTCTGCTCAAAAAGCTGCACCATTTGCTATTCTAAAGGACATAATCACCACTAATTCCTAATATTATCCATTTATGTTTCTAAAAACCTTTCCTGTTTAAAACATACCTGCTGATTTATCTAAAACATGCAAATGTCAGAGAACGTCACTCACTAATAAAACTCAACACTTGCAAAAGTCAAATTGGTTTCACATTTCTCTCCCTCCTTGCCCCAAAATAAACACCGCCACCAAGTCTATTTTGAGCTACAGAGGTGTCAACGTGACGAGCTAGAAACACCCACAGGGGGAAAAAAAAACAACAAAGAAATTATTGTTTGAATATAGCTTTCAGCAGTAAAGCATACCTCAATATTGTATTCTTCTCCATCTGTACTGATCCTCACTGTAAAATCTTCATTGCCAATATGTGCCACAACCTTGGAATTATGCTCTCCTTGAACATAAGCAAGGAAAATATAAATTAATTCAGCTCTATTTGCATGCACTCCTGCACAGACACTGCTTGTTGGATTTTTTTAATTGTTTCTAAACTTCATGCCAAATTACTTTCCTCAGTCTCTGAAGAACACTATACTGTCCAGTTTAAAGAAAAAAAAAATAAATGAACCAGCACTCCCCCGCAATCTTAACCTCCCAATGGTCATAGTCATCAAGACTCAGATTTAATTGCTAATTTTGCAGAAAGTGCTGAAACCACTCTGGGGGTTAGTAATGGGACACAGAATATTTCTGCCAACAAAAGCAGCTGGCATCTTACTGCTATCAGCCAGCAGTTTCATGGCGTCAGCCTGCATTCCAGTGGAAAAGACTTTCGCCACATCACATAGGCAACATGAAAATCAAAACAACTTAGCAGAAGCTTTAGTGCTGGACTAAAGTGGAGTAAGACACTCTTTCTTTACAGAAAAGTAATCTGTGAAGAACCATCTGAAAGCATTTTAATATAACAATCTGCACAACACTGCATCACCACTACCTGGGCTTTGTGTTCTGGGACAAGGAACACTCACGTCCTACATTCCAGTTGGAATTAAAGCTACCATCATCATTGAAAAAAAAAAAAAAGAATCACAAGCTGCTGCTTCAGTAAATTATACCTTTGCATTCTGCCAAACTAAACAGAAGAGTCCTATCTTAGAACCTTAATGCAGTAGCTCAAAAAACCCCACCATGCACCAAACCTAAAAAAACCCACCACAAACCCACCACAAAAACAAAACCAGAAAACCCAAGGGGCAAGAAAATTAAGTTTACTTGTTCATCCTAACCATATCTGGTGAAAATGAGGGCAACACACCATTTACTTTGGTCAAGATACTTGTGCAAAGCTGTGCTTCCTCAGCACTGACGCAGTGTCTAGTCCATACTAACCAACAACATGTCCAGTGAAAAAGTCTTGCCATTGAACACTGTATTCCTTTTCCTTGCCTTCACCATCCACAATTAATGCTTGAAATTTTTCTGAAAAGTGTTCAGCAGTTGCAGTTAAGTATAATTTAAAGTGCCTGTAAAAGAATTTACTTCCATTTATTTTTAAGCAAAGTATACACATAACACATACATCCAGTCTCCATTTTACTGAGAGTCCAAAAGAAGTTAGAACACATGACCTCCGATAAGGAGGCTACAAAAACATACACCGTGTAATTCATAACTGCAAATATCTTTAAAGAGTCAAAGATGTTAATAAAAAAAAAAAAAAACAAAAAACAAAATCCAAAACAGTCACAGTTTGCTCATGATGCACCTTCTCCATGTGCAGTCCAGCAAAAACAGCTACTGGTAACGATTTAAAGAAAATCAGACTACAGAATTTGTTCATTTATTTTAAATTAAATTACAGTTCTTATTTTCTGAAATAATACAGTCAGAAGACCATAAAGAGAAACTTGAACTCTGAATATTTTTATGATATATTGTCACAAAAACTAAAGGCTATCCCAAGAAGTAGAGAACCTTCCGTGGAAGGAGCCTCAGGGACTTTTGGTTTATGTGGGCTCTGAGTCAAAGATTTTTGGCATGGCCCTCTGCAATTATTCTGTGATTATCACTGGCAGTATTGCAACCTCACGATAAAGTCAGGGTGCACGAGGCAGTGCAAAACAGGAACAGCCAGATATTTGATCCCATTAACCTTTTATACTTGGTACTTAAACATTACCCCCTCCAAATGTTTAGAGATTCAACAACAACGCACAACAACTTGCGTGACAATTGCAGTTGTAGATGACAGACAGGGAAAGGCACATGAGAGCACAGTAGACAAAGACATCAGATGACCAAAATCAACCTATACTTGTTAATACAAAGTGTTATTCTCACCCTGCTCTCCCATTTTGGGTTCACCATTTCAACACTCAAAGCACTTTACTGACACTCAGAATAAAATCCCAACAGCCTTCACCCCTGCTCTCTTCCACCCCTCCTTCCCCTCTCACCTGTGCTTCTATTTCCTGTCTTATTAAAAAAAATGATTAAAAGAAGTGTTTCGTTGAGTGGGAAATTTACACTCAGTATGAAGAGGATTAAACATTATGAAAAAAACACAACATACATCTCTTGGGCAACACAATACACGCTCCCTGAACTGAAGGCAGATTTTCAAGAACCAGAGGACAGTCGAGAAGTACGACAAAGTAGCTAGATGAGGTATGAATGGGATCCAACCCAACAAGTAGAATTGAAAGAACAGAATAGAACAGAACTAAAGCTAAGAACAAAGCAACAGAATTCTTAAATCACTGTCACTTCAGCAGAATAATACAATGCAATTTTTTCTGTTTCCTCTGAGTCTCTTGAAATCATATAACCATGCAGATCACTAACTTAGAAGAACTGGACAGTCATGACAGAACACAAGACAACTATTTCTGGGTTTGGAACTGCACATTATCACAAATGGAAGGAAGATATTATGCTATTTTATTACTGATGATTTAATTACCTTTGCAGGGCTGAAAAACTTAAGAGCCTCTCTACGTGTGTCTCAGGCTGCAGATCCCTCTTCTTTAAAGAGTGTTGCTGGATGCTAGACTGAGAAAGGATGTCGTAGTCTGAAAGCATGGACTCAACTGTGTCTGGAAGAGCAACAAGGAAAGTTTTAGTTTCAACACACTCTCTATTTCACAAACGCACACCTAAACCAGCAAAACAGAACCTCTCATTTCAACAGCAAGACCACAGTCTGCTCTGATTTTAGGTTAACTATTGTACATTTCTGTAAAGGCACATTTTATGTAGGCAAGTAGAAATCACAGTGTGAGACAAGGCAGGATTTGAGAGAGGCAAACAAAGAATTTAGTTCACTAATAGCAATTTTTGAGCAACCAACCCCATCATTTTTACTGCCACAGCTGTGCAGAGCTAATGCCCTCCCTGTCTGCCCCTGGAAACTAAATGGGGAAATCGTGCTCCTCACCTGCTCATCCCCACCGGAGTCCAAGGAAGAAAATAATGTAACCTTGGAAACTTCTACCAAATTCACTGCAGATCAGAACATTTATTACCTTTCTGTCCAACAGCAGCCTTCCACTTCCTCAGAGCCGCTGATCACTAGCTTACACCACTCAGCCAAGCAACATCACATTGTTTTATTGGACTTTTAAGTAAGCAGCACCACTAGTAAGCGGAGTTTTACTGCCTCTTGTGCAAGAAGCCAAGGTTGCCAATCTGAACTCTAGATTGGTATAGCTCCTGAATATTATTTTTTTTTTTTAACGTTACACTCAATACCATCATTCACCCCGAAATACGTGCCTCTAAAGCCCAAGCCGCACTGTTCAGGGCAAGGCAATCACTTTGGGGTTTTTTTGAGAGGGGGCAGGTGGGGAGAATTAACCACCTACATATGTACACACATGCTTGTGTACACTGGCAGTGAGGCAGCTGCAGAAACAAAGATGACCCTCACAGCCCTCTCGGTCCTGCACCAGACCCACGAGCGGTGATGGACAGGTGACACGGCTGCCTTCTCATGCAGCAGAAGCCATGGAGCAGTGGCTCCCAGGCTTCTTCCACCTGGCTGCCCCTCCCCTGCCGTTAAGCAACACAGGAAGGGCAGTGCAGCTGCAATTTCTTGATTTCTGTTTACAACCCACAGGTTGAGAGCACCTGCAACCAATTACCACGCGTTTCAGGTTATAGGCAAAGGCAAGTTTCCATCACTTGTTTTTCTGTTGTCGGTTTTTCCCCCCATTCTGTGCCCAGTTGTTGCATGCCTGACAGCGCCTTCATCATTAGCTTGCCACATGCTGCAGGGCTGGTTCACTATAGCCACACAGTACGCAACTACCTAAAACTCCTCAAAGCATCCTTTTTCTTGAAGAAGCCTATTATAACTCATTGCTCCTGGTCTGACAGCTGCCCTCATCCAGAACCACTTGGGAGGAGGGTAGGGACAGGCAGGGAAAATTAATTGTGACCAAAAAAAACCCTCATTAAACTGTCTAGTCCTGAATTTTTTCAATTAAACCTGAGATTCTTTCAACACACTCAGCTAGAGCAGGCTCCTCGATTGAAGCAAACGTGGATACACAGGACACTAAACATTGGTTCGTGATACAGAGGAAGCGTGTGGTATGTGGGCCATGAAGCAAGAGAGGTGTGGTACCACTGCTGCTCTGCTCGAGGACCTACTGACACGGGGACTTACCAAGCACAAGATCTGCCCGAGGGGCACAACCCCAGCTGTGAAACACTACTCCTTCTGCCCCTTTCCACCTTTGCCTGAAACCAGCCCAGAACCAGGGGAAGGTCATGCCAAAGAGCAAGACGCAGCTGTCACTGCAGCCAAGACAAAATGTCTCAGTTTCACAGCAAGAGAACTGAGAAGTCTGCCAAAGAAATCAATTTTATTTTATTTGGTAGGCAAGAACTTCAGAAGTCCTGCTTCCCCTCAAGGCACACACAAACACCCTCCTGGAAATGCCTCACAGGGACACAGGAAGGGTAGTAAGAACAAGACCTACAGAGCGCTGAAGATGAGTAAGATGATTCTGTTAAACTAACGCATGACACACAGGACACTCCTAGTTCCTGTAACCCTGAAACAAGAATGCACTTGTTCGCATTTCCTCTTAACCTTCCTAAATTTGTTTGCTTTTGATTTTACTTGCAACATAAGTAAAGACTCTAGACATGCTGCTGCTAGACATAAATCTGTGAACTGATTCAGGGACAGACAGATGTGGAAAAAAATACATTGGTAACACTTAAAATTTTTTTGGTACAATTTTCATACTGTGAAAATGAATTCATGATCATGGCTTACTGAAAATAAAAGATGAAATGTCATTATTTTAAACAAAATACAGAACTGTACAGGGGCCAACTGTACAGCAGTCTGTGGATGAGAGCCACAGCAAGCATATACTTGACTACTTTTTGTTCAAGTTTAATAATCTTTCTGGCATTCCTTCCTCATTATCTTCACTATGGTCCAAGAATCATTTCCCAGGGGCTTCAACAGCACCAAGCTGACTCAGGTTTTCCTAAACCACTTTCCCGTGGTTCCTTCCCTCCCAACCCCTCCTAGATTTCTGCATTCCTCTCTTTTTGGAGAAGGACACCTTAATTTCATCCTGATAGTCCAAATATTTATTTATTTGTGATGACCAGCCTTCACTTCATTGCAACTTCTCTCCTGGATGGGGACCTCCCCAGAACATACACATCCCAGGTCTGTAACAGAAACAGGGAAGGAATATCAGTGACAAAGACAATACCATAAAGCTCTCAAGAAGAAATCCACAGCAGGGACTCTTCCCCTGCCCCCAACTTTGAACTCATCAACTGTTTCCTCCTTTCATCTCACTTCAAGGCTAAAACCCTACTGCCACTAGACTGCACAATTTAGCACAGGAAAGTATCTTTTGGATAAATTATAGTCGGTACCCATCGCAGCAGGCCACCCCAGCAGCAGCACAGAGCTCAAAAATGTGCTGGGCAACAGCTTAGCTCACTGAGTGCAGGCCACTATGTATATTTCAAAAGAAGAGGTTTCTCTCCAAGTGCTCAACTACCAGTTCAAATACCAATGGCATCCTTCTCCAACCAGCTCAGCTTTCATAACCAGAACAGTAAATTCCCATGATCTCATGCCCAATCTATTGCCTAGAAAGCAACAAGTAAATGTGGCAAGTCAGCCATTTCATAAGCATTTTTTTGCACTGCATTATTTATAGAAAGGTAAGCTTATCTAGAAGCATGATGTTTTAACCCAGAAGATACAATATTTTTTAAAAACTCTTCACAATTATCCCACGATAGAAAATATCTCTACTTAAAACACAAGATCCAACAATACTTAAAAAAATATTACTTTCAGGATTTTAAAATGGCCACAAGAGTATCAGAGAGGCTTGCAGGAATGCCTGCAGTTATTTCTCCAACCATCCCAAAGGGAATAAAAGCAGAAATAGATCTCCCGTCAAAAGGCACTGGGATGGGATGACAAGCCTACAGAGAGTAGTCCTACAACAAGCACAGCAAACACACTTGGTGAGGATTTTGCAGTGTGACTGTTAAATCATTGGCGTCTCCCAGACTGAAAAAAAGAGCTCTTGCCTGTGTGGCACTCCTTAACTACAACCCATGTACTGATCTCCAGCCGATTTCCAATGTTTATCAAACACCTACCAAAAGCTTGTGAGCAGCTAACTAATAACAGTTTTTCTGGTTCAGCGGGGGAGCGCCTGAATGGTTGAAGGTCTCTGTATTCGCTATTGTTACTATTTCTGGTTTTATTCTCCAAATCATGCTGCTCTTCATATATTAAAATATTTTAACTAAAGTAACCAAATATAGTCACTTCAAATATAATTCACAGCCTCAGTCTGAATTTGGACCAGGAAACACAGACTGGAGTCTTTCCAACCTTAATCATATGAGCTAACGCAGGTCTCCATCACCCTAAATAAAACAGCTGCCCTCGTGTTTGTGGTAACAGCCGGTTACTGGCTGCGATATAGTGGGATTGTCTGACAGGAGCACCATTCCAGGGAGTGCTAAGGTAGAAGGCAAATACATTCATATCTCAACTGAGCACTCAGATGGTCTTCACCAGCCAGGAGGTGATGCAGTCATGCCTAAATGTGTGTGTGTACCTTCTCTTAACAGTTTACACTGCTTTTAGGAGACTGTCGATGAAGAGGATGTGTTGAGAAGTTCCATCTGTGGGAATGCTGTTCCCCAACAGCTCATTACACGTGCTGTTACATCTTTCTCTGGTGCATCTGGTACAGAGCCATTGCCAAAGACAGAAAAAGTGAACTGAAACATTTATCCCACGTGAAACAGCCCATGCTTTTAACAGTTTAGATTAATCATTTACTTGTTTCCACCGAAGAGTGGCTGCTGGTTTGCTCATTCGGTATAGGTGAACAGAAGAACCTGTGTGAGAAACAGGTTCAAAGTAAGAACCAAATGTACGTCAGCCTGCTTATAAACGGTAACAGGATAAAGGTTTACACTCTGTTTAAACACATTTCTAGACAAACCTGTTAGTAAGAACAGCCAGCCACGTCAGCATTACTGAGCGTTTTAAAAGGCATGTTTTTTGACTTGATCCCAACTGCACCAAACTTGCTAAACCATGTGAGAAAACAAGGTGCCTGAATTCAGTTAGTCACCAGTACAGCACAGACAAAGCCTCGGGGTACAGATACACAGACCTCACACTGGGAGGCAAGGTAGGCTGCTGACTTACTGTCTACCAGCTACTCCATGGTATACTTTCCCTGCAGTTACACAGGGTAAACTACTCTCTACTCACCACACGTTCAGAGGCACCAGCAATGGAAACCATGGAAAAGCTCCCTTTAGCTCACCTCAGGAAAAGCTTGTTCATATAGCTGAACCCTTCCTACTACTCCAAAGTTTTTTGCTTACAGTAAGACACACATCTGTTTCTGGACAGTGTATTTCCTTAAGGGTGCAAATTGTTTAGCAGAAGCTGTACAGGTAATTAAACTGCTCTTTCTGGTGGTTTTCAATACAGCTGAATACTCCCAATGTTTCCTACATGTTACCCCACACACTTGCAACCTTGCAAATTTTCTCCTTCACTAAACACATCTTAAATGGGGATCACTGAGAACAAAATTTATTGTTGGATCTACTTGATTCAGTAACTCAGTCTATCCTATTAGTGAAAGCAGAAAGCACATTCTGAAGAAAAAAAAAAAAAAGAATGCAATATCCTGCTCAAATACTGACATTACAAAAAATAAGGAAGGCCACTGAATGAACATCTTCATATTCAAAGTAAAACAAGGGCAATACAGCTGTTTCACCTTAAACCTGAACAGCATCGTAAGACTCAATGCTTAAAAAAAACCCTAAAAAACCCAACCCAAACCAAAAATCACATGCTTCCATATATCCTGAAGACAAGAAGAGCCAAGTCACAGGATGTAGTGTTCTCTGGAAACAAATCATTTGTCTGGCTCTCCAAAAACTGTCAGCCTTAATACTCTGCTTAGGTACCACACCACAAAATCCTGCTGTGGCACAAAGTAAGTTTGAGTGCAGCTGACTCCAGGTGAAGACTAATTACTGCCTGGACTACACTTGTGAGACCAACCCCTTCTCCCCCTCTGACTGCATCTCTTCTTGTGGATATGACTTCAGATTCGCTCAGACATGACCTTCCAAAATTCAAGGCACACCACAGGTACTGAGGGGGGAAGAACTTTCATGATTTCAGTAACAATCTGAAAAAGTGAGAAAGGAAACCAAGGAATGCAAGGGATACCATGTTCTCATTCAGCACCTCAGTAATTATGGATCAACATTGAGTGGGTGGCAGCTGTAGGTGCCTCCCTGCATAAAAGAGCCCCCTTCCCTTCCTACCCTCCACTCCATATACCTACAAATGTTAAAAATGCAAGTATCAAGGAAGGGAAAAAATATAAATAATGCACACATACTAAGAGCAGCACAGGAAAACAGGGATGGATATTGTGAAGAGATGCAGGACACAAGTGACATAAACATGGGCAGTACAGTCACATACATCGGTAAGAACAAAAGACATCGGGAAGACCATCAGAACCACTGAGGTTGCAGGATATCCCCAACATAAGCAGGTTTCAGTGTGGCATATGGACTCTGTAGAACAGGACAGCAGGATATACTGTTCTTTGTTAAAGAAACTTGCCTCTCCTTTAACCTTTTATTACACATAGCAAAGGACCTCCCTCAATCAGTCTGGGAAACAGGCAAACTCAGACTCCTGTGATTTATAAAAAAGTTGGGGAAAAATAAACTATCTGTTTATAACAGAAGTTAGACATAAACTTCTATTTCAAAGATAAATCTCTACTGTCTACTAAACACACAATTAAATCCTGGTGTAATATTAAGAGAACTCTGCACTGAAGAGCTGGCTGGCTGTGCTTCCTCACCCAATGGCCCTTCCAGACAGAGCAGAAAGCTATGCTGGGGCTTCTGCACACACACACACAAATTCCAAAGCAGCAGAAGCATGAAGCTGAGATGAGTCACTGCTGCTATCACCAGGAACAGCAGCAGTGAAGCTGTCAGTTTTTACAGTGGGGGGGAACGGAAAATAAAACCACCCCAAATCTTAAATGCAAGCAAGAATCTTACTTTCTGGCTGCTTAGAGGACAGACCATATTGGCACTACTGAAAACCATACTCACTGAGCACTTGATTACATTCCCATTACAAAAATCTTGCAATAGTTAAGGGTAACTCTTAATAATTAGTCTAATCTAGTGTTGATGTTCTTCCCTTTGTTGACTTTGAGTACTTCTCAGGAATTACACTTTTATCACTTACTTTTTTTTTCAGTTGGCAATGGAAACATTGACTGATTCACACAAACAAAAGAAAACAAACCCAACAAAACTACTTTAAAACCTTGGTATTAAGTACTTCCACAGAATAGATATTAGCAATCCACAACCCCAAAATCACACTGACAATTTGAATTCAGTAAGGCTGCGACTACATGAAACATTTGCTGTTTATATGGAGACACAGTGTAAGAAGACTATCTTTATCACCTACCCTGCAATACCACCTATAGAAACACTGCATCTACAAATTCCTGCAATGATTTCAAAACAATCCCGCAGCATCCTGGGCAGGTAGCACATGCTGCAGCATACTGCTATTAGGCTGTGTGTTCTTGGATTCTCCTCCTTGGCCTGGCAAGCTACACACCAAAGCTCCAGCTTGCGGAGTCAGACTGCAAAACTAGCTCAATCCAAAACAGTTGTCTCCCTTCAAAGGATATTAAAATCGGATAAGAAACAGTAACAAAAATGGCAGACTATGGCAGGGAAACGAGACATCTGGCCCTTACCTGGGTCTTGCCTTAGTCTCCAACACACTTCAGTCCAGAAGGATAAAGTTTAATCTTGCATAAGGATTCTGTCACCAATTATCTCACTGCATGCTCTTGACACCGAGCTAAACTTCCAGCCCCTTAAACTCTTTGGCAGCCATTTACATTCCTAGCCTCACAGACTTCCTGCATTTTGTCACACGTGTGAAGCAGAATTCAAAACTGACTGCAAATGACGTTAAGCTGCCCTCTGTATCACTTGGGTCCCCCAATTTATTCACCAACACCACATTTGTTTTTTCCACTTAACAACTTGTAAATTCTATTTTTTTCAAGTGCATTACATAAGCCTGTTTAAAATGGGTCATTATTTCAGCTCATTTTGCGTTCTGCATTATTTGAGCACTGTGGAGAAAAAACAATTCAGGCCCAGGTTAGCTGCCTCAGATTTTATTAGTGCAATACAGCAGGTAGAAAAAGACCACCAGTGAGTGATTCAAAGAATATCATCCATCCAGGAAAGAACAGCTATCTTACTGCTTTCAGTTCCCTGCCTAGCTTGTGATTAAAAAAAAATATCTCATTCAAAACAGATTAAGACAGACACATTTTACATACAGACTCTACTCTGGGCAATCCTGGATGCATGCTGCTTAGTTGCTGCAGACTGCTAATACCACTGTGTTGTAAAACAGATTCAAGCAGTTCTTTAGACACATTCAGAGGTATGTTCAACAGCACAAACTCAGTATTTGCAGTGTTACTCTTCTCAAGTACATTAGACCCTGTTATCATCCAGATATGTCTGAGCTCCAAGACAAACAGCATTAATATTTAATAGTTATAAAAGGTTATCTTCAGAGATAAACAAGAGGGATAAAAATTTTAAAAGCATTGACATTTTTTCAGAGGCAAAACTATAATAACAGTCATTGTATTGACTAGTAGAGTTACACTTCTCCCAGAAATTAATTCCTGCTGCCAACATTATTAAAAAGAGCTTCCAGATCATCTAAAGGCAAACTGAGGTGGACACCATCCTACCTTCATCCCTCACCACCATCCTACCTTCATCCCTCACCTTGAGCACAACGACTACCACCCCCCAACACTCAGGGCAGGTACTTGGACAATCATGCTGTAAGGTAGTCCAGGGAGCGGACACCACAAACAGAAAACACCCGAAAGCAGACACACTACACCTTATGGAAAAAAAGCAATCAGCTTCTAGGCAGCTTAGCTCCACGAATGTGCTCACAGGAATGGGGAAGGGATCAGAAAGCTGAGGCCAGGATTGTGGCAGTCCCGATTTAGATCTGTTTAGACTGCTGGAGCACCACACCCTAAGATTACTTCAGCTGAAAAATGCTGGGAAACGACCCACGTCTTTTATCTCCTTATTCTATTCCTTTTCAAATTCTGTTTCTCACTGTATAATCATTTTTTTCCTTCCTGAAAAACTGAACTTACAGAGAAACAGGCAAGAAAGTTCTTAATAGAAATCACAAAATGGTAATCCTTGAAACTTCCTTAGATACTGCTCGCCAGAAATCTGATTTCAGTTCACGAAACAAAAGCTGTGGTTAAACAGAGCTCTCAAAATAGCAAAGTTGAAGTTATCAGAAGGAAAAGATAGTATTTCAGAAAACCAAGCTGTGTGTAAGATGAAGACAACAGAACTCCAGCAAAGTATGAACCTAAAACCACAGTAAAGTAGGCAAAGATCTTTTGAAGAGCAGCTTGTAAAAGGCATAAAGCTAATACTTGAAATGGCTTTTTCTGTACCAAAAGAAACCACTCAGCTAAATAATCAAAGGGACTTTTAAAACAAGTAAGCTGCAAGTACAGCTCCAAGAACAAATGCTTAAGGCCAGTACCAAAACATAAAAGAATAGCTGACATGAGCATTTACTGCAGAGACCAAAAAAAATCCCCCAAAGCTTGCCTTGATAGGATGATTCTAAAGATCTACCTCCAAGACTCAAGAAAAGGGTCTTTATAACAAGGAGGGGAAAAAAAAAAAAAAAGGCAATAAGTCAACAGGACATAAATGTATAAACCCAAGAGTTATAAAGATTTGAAAAAATTAACCTGGTCAACTACTAATCATGGTATGCAAGTACAGTGCCACTGGTCTTGCTGGAGGTGGCCTGAAAAGTGGTAAGTACAAGACCAATTTCCACTCCAGGTATCACCTAGAGGCCTAATCAACAAATACACTCAGTGCCCCTACCTGAAAAACAGGTAATAATAACAAAGTGTGAATTACTAGACCTGTGGCTGCCCCATATATATTAGTGTTCTGAAAGACGGAAGTGTGTGGATAAACGTAACAATTAATGGAGCACACCTGGATTTTTCAAGCTCCCTCATGAAATGCTTTTATGTATTTACTGAACAACAGAACAAAACGTTTGATGACATTCAGTGTGTGACCATGTGAAATAACATGAGGAAAATAAAACCTCCCTGTTATCTATGCAACAAAGTATTTCAGCATAGTTACTGCCACTCACAAAATAAAAAATAAAAAAAAAATAAAAGAAAAGAGATCTCGGAGTAACTATTAAACAACAAAAAAAGGCCACAAAATAGTCAGAAAGAAAACAAACCCGAAAGCATTCAATCACTATAAAACCATGGTACCTTTGCATCACAAATACTGCTTTGCAGTCCTGGTCACACATCTCAAATAAGTAAGAATAAAAATCCGATACAAATAGAAAGTATACAGACAAAAGTAATAAAGATCAATAAAGTAATTTTTCCCGCGATACTAAGAATTATTATATAGACCATGATTTTCCCACTGGGGAAGAAAAATATTAAATAGGAGACAAATTACATAGGTCTGTAAGTCACTAAAGGTGTGAAATTAATAATTCTTCTACATTGACCATTTCTGACAATAGAAATGGTCAAAGTTTAGAAACAGAAGAAAGGACTTCTTCCTCTACACAGTATTCCGTAAAATTGAAGAGCTCATAGTCCAGGCATGGTGCTACAGAGGCCAAGAATACAAAAGCTGTTAGATAAAGGAGCTATGATTTGTGTAACCTTTAGAAAGCATAAAAATCTGACGGCCCAAGACACAATCTCTGTCTGAGGAGCTCCCTGACCTGCCTGATGTTGAAAGGACACGCTATGTTTGTTCTGTCTCTGTTACACTTCCAGGAGCATCCACAACTGAACCCCATCCTTCCCAGCTTCCTGCAGTCACCAGCTGCTGAGATCTGCACAGAACCACAGGCCCACCTCAGGTGTGGGAGAAGAGGGCAGAGGCCCAGCCGGGATGCCCATCAGGATGTCTGCTGAGAGATCTAAGCAAGCAAAGGGAACTCGAAGCACTCGCCACCGGCCACTCCAACTGGAGGTAGGACATCTGACTGGGTAAGACACAACCACTGCCTCTCGCAAGAGCTCAACCGCCATTTCAGCAATAAGCTTTTGCTTATCAAACATAACTTTGCAACTTCTTCATTCTGAAGTAAAAGTTTAGGTGCAAAACTAAGTGTAGGGAAGTTAAATAAAGCAACGGTTCTCCGGGTTAAGCTTTTCTAGAAGCCACATTCAGCTCCAATAGCTTCAGGCTCTCTCTGCACTGGTGCCTCTCCACCCAGGACTGTGATGACGGGAAGCCATTTGTACGATTATCCTGCCTCAATTCAACAGAAACTCTTGTGAGAAAAGCTCGTTAGCAGACCTCAATGTGAAGATAAAGCGGTCACATCACACACGGCCCCCGCAGAGAGCAACGACCGCGAACCCCAACGCCGCCTCCAGCTGAAGGGGGGCCCGGGCGCCCCCCACCCCGCAGGCCGGCAGGGGCGCAGCCGCGGCCTTGCCCGCCGCCGAGGGCCGCCCCCCAGCAGGGCGCACGGCCAGGCCGCAGAGCCCCTTCCTCCCCATCGCCTCACGGCACCGGCCCTGCCCCACCGTCCTCCCCCCTCTCCCGCACCGCTGACCCCTGGCAGGGTGGCCGCGGCCCCGCCGCGCGGCGGTGACATCTCCCCCACCGCTACCCCTGGCCTGCTGCGCCCCTCTCCCCCCGGTTTCCCCCACCCCTCAGCGGTCTCTCCCTCAGCCCACCGCTCCTTTCGGTAGCGGGGAGCCCCTGTCCTCCCCTCGCCTCTCAGCAGTGGTCTCTCCCCATCCCACGTACCCCATCGCCACCCCTCGGCAGAGGCGCTCCCCCCGCCCCGCGGCAGTGGTCTCTCCCTCACACCCCCTGCCCCTTACCGTAGCGCTGCCGGCGCGGCGGGCGCCCCAGCGCCTCCAGCCCGCCCGGCCCCCACAGCAACACCAGGGCAGGGACCAGCCACAGTCGGAGCCTCATGGTCCGGGCGCGGCTCCCTCCCGCACCGTCCGCCCGCTACGTTCGCTCACATCCGGTCGGGGGCGCTTCGCCCTCCGCCCGCCCGCGGCCCCTCGCGCCGTGCCGGGCCCGCCGCCCTCCTGGGCCCGCACCCGGAAGCGCGGCGGCCGCCCGCGGAGCATTGTGGGTGCAGGCGGGGCCGCCATCTTAGGCGGCGGGGGCGGGCGCTGAAGGGAGGCGAGGCCGGGCCCGGGGCCTGGCGGTGGCGGGGCCGCAGTGGGGGCAGCCCGCCCTCGGTGCGGCGTGGGAGGTGTCACCGCGGCTGCTCTCTCTCTCCGGGGCCGGAGGGCGTGAGGCGCTGGTTGCCCCGTCCCGCCACCCAGGGGCACTCGCTTTCCTGGGGCATCCTCGCCGCGGCGCCCTCACTGCTGTGCCCGAGGGTGAGTGGGCCTCCCGTCTGCCTCCCGGGAAGGAGGGCAGGGAGGGGGCGCCGTGTTTCTGCAGGCCCCTTTGGGGTGAGCTGGGGATGCAGGCCTGCGCGGGGCGGGGAGGGGACTCCAGCGCTCCCGCATCTTCTCACATGCACAGTGATGTCTCTTACAGTTGCGTGTGCAGCTCGCAGGAGACAGGTTTTTCTCACTTCGTGCAGGTGACTTTCCTAGGCGACTTTACTTGGATTTGTGTGGCTCTTAGCAGAACTGAGGATTGTGGCACTTGATACAAACAATGATTCCGTGAGTCAACTGTTCCCAAACAGCACACCTTACTGCAATAAAAACACAGGGAAAACATACTTGAGTTACAGCTGCACTGTAGCGTGCCAGTTTTCTGGAGTTGGCTTGATCTCTTAACCTATTTGCAGATGCCTCTAGCAAAGATGATGGCAAGTAATGCAGCCAGCAAAAATGGAGAAAAATTGACAGAGTCACCCATCCTGCTTTTTGCCGCACTGCTCATTACTTACCCTGAAATAATGAAATAGCTATAACATGAATAAAATTACTCAGTTTTTTATAAGAACATAAGGACTGACACAGTGCTTAAACCAAGAGTGTACGTATGTCTTCCCGTTTCTTGTATCCAAGGATGGGAAGATTATAAGAGGCCAGACTGCTGGTGAAGCTTCCAGTGGGTCTGCTTTGAATTTCCAACAGTTTACATCTACTGGCTCTAAATTAGAAGCCTTGTCTTGCTCCTTAGCATCTCACAATGTATCTCTTCTAGATGTGCATCCACTTGACCCTCTACTGCTTGTAAACTTGTAGCATCCATGACAACCTGTGACTGGGAGTTCCACAAGGTAATTCTATGTATGAAGAATCACTTTGCTTTCAACCTGGCATTTCATGACACCATCTGATGACCCCTGCTTCTTGCTTTGGAAAGGACAGTAAACAATTTTTTCTCTGTGTCACTCATCACTTTATAACCTCCATGAAATCCCCTTTCAGTCCGGCAAGGTTTCTCTTGCAGACTGACAAATTCAAGTGGAATTTAGTTCTTCTTTCAATGGAAAGTATTTGCCGCTATTCTATGAACTTTACCATTTCTACCATTCCTGTTTGTGGTAGTGGGACTGGAACTGCATACAGTGTCCAAGACAGGGGCACACAGTGATTTTATAAAGTGGCATAACATCATTCCCTGTCTAGTTCCCAATATTGTTCATAAATATTTATAATGTTTGATGTGCTGTTGACCCCCACTGAGGTGACATTGTCTTAAAAGTAACATTAAATTTCCAAGATCTCACTCCTGAGGTGTAATGGTCAGTTCAGACACTGTTATTCTACGTGTAATGCAGAACTGTGTTTTTCCCACGTGCATTATTTTGCATCTGTGTGTATTCACGATCATCGTTTTGCTGCTGATCACTGAAGGCTCAATTCAGCTGCCCATGTGTAGGCGTCTAGTGCTATTTCAGATGCCAGAGGGTGTCTTACCGAGGCTCCAGAAGAGCATGGGTCTCCATTATGTCCTATGCCAGAACCATTAAGATGTCTCTCACATCATAGAGCATGAGTATGGATAATTGAGCCCCAAGTATTGCAAGGTCTTTCTGCAGTTCTTCTCAGCCACACCTTTTCTTTCCTTCCATGAATAACACGATATCATCAGCAAGCTTTGTCTCACCACTCCTCACCTCCTTATTCAAATTATTTATGAATAAGCACAGACATGTGAAGGTGCATTAGTGACTTCCTTTCACTGTGAAAACTGACCATTTGCTCTTAGTCTTTTAAACACATTTTAATCCATGCAGGGGTCTCTTTTATCCCATGGTTGCTGTCTCCTTAACAGCCTTTGGCAAAAAAGGTGTTGAAAATTTTTCAGAAATCCCAGCAAACTCCCTCTCTCCAATCCTTCTTATCCAAGTGCTTGCCGACACATTCAGAAACTGTCATGCCAATTTTATAAGGCAAGATTTCTTTTTGAAAAACAATGTTGACAAAACCCATGTTGATCTTTCCAGAGTAAATCATATCTGTCCACAGATGCACAAATTCTAGTTACTACTAATCTCTGCAGAACAGGTTTAAGTTTGAATAGTTAGTAGTTCTCCAGCTTTCCTCTAGAAATATTTTTTTAAAATAATGTAACATTTGATACAATCCACTCCTTAGATGCCAAGAAAATTTTAAGCAAAAATACACCACAGTTAGAATTTCAGGTGTTACACCCTTGAGTTTCTTGGATGAACAGAGAAAAATCTGTTGAGAATGTTACTGTTTATTTTGTCTACTCTTAATTTATGAATCTTTTTTTAAGTCAACATCTTAGTTCGAAACAGATGGGAGAGAAGGCCGGTGATTAAGTGTTCCAGCAGAGGAACACAGCACAGGAAGTTCTCTTAGGTTTTCCACTATGGCTTTATTATCATCTCTGAGTGCTGTTTTTATGCCCAGTTCAGTTGGTAGGTTTCAGAACCTACCAAGCTTCTGGTACTTGGTACACTAAGATTACTGAAATCCTCTCAAACCCTCTTGAAAAGGATTTACTATTTAATTTTATACCTTTTATAACTCTTTCCTTTCATGTCATTCATGAGATCTATTGTAACCCTCTGAGGCTTTTTTTTCCCCAATTTTTTTTTCTTATTTGTTTAGTCTTCCCTTGTGTGGAATGATTTTATGTTTGTACTTGTTCTAGTTACCTCTTAATGTGTTGGGGTTTTTTTAGATATAGTATACCCATTCTGAAGTATATAATATATCCTTTTCCTCTGCTCATGTCTTAATTCTAGTGACTTTCCTAATTTTTGACCTCT
Source organism: Falco naumanni (assembly GCF_017639655.2). Taxonomy (NCBI): domain Eukaryota; kingdom Metazoa; phylum Chordata; class Aves; order Falconiformes; family Falconidae; genus Falco; species Falco naumanni. The sequence continues at coordinate 28,119,234 of NC_054059.1, forward strand.
GCTTGATGACTAGTTGTTCAAAAACTATTTACTTTAAAGAAATAGGCATTAATGGATTATGAGTAACAGGATATCTATAATGAAGAACAAGAGGTCAATGGGATTTAAAACAAAGTATATTAATCAACCTCTGCGAATAGTTAACAAGACATGGCCCTGGGAGAAGGAATAGGGTGACACCATAAATCCATCAAATCAGGAAATACCAAGATAAGCCCAAGGAGAACCAAATGATTGATAAGGCCAAAGAGAAAACCACTTGAACTATGTATGAACTATCCTAATTAATATAGTAGAAAAACTGCCCTTGGGTAGAGAAAGACCCCCCTTGCCCCCCCTAACAAAGGCCCTTCGCAACATGCATAAAGAGAAAATGCTGCACCTTCCAGTGAAGATGAGGCATCGCAAGAGCCAATGAGAACAAGGGTGATTGAACGTCGGTGTGAAAGAACTGATAACAGTCACTCAGAATGTACAAAATTTTTTACCATGTATTAGCTGGTGTGCTAGCTTTGTGGATTTACCACCTAGCACCCATCTCTGCGCAGACATAAGTATCTTGACTGTGCGTGGATTGGCTTTTGCACACCCAGGGGAAGAAGCCAGTTTTGGGATAACATGCCGAGCACAGAGTTGAGATTTCAAGTAGTTGATGTTCCACCACCTTTCCAAGATCTCTTTCCACAGTAGTAACAACTAAACAAGTGCTCATCATTGTGAGTATCTGGTGAAGGTTATACTTGCCATTTATAAACAATTTTCATTTGCCATTTTATCAGGTGTCATTTAATATTGCAGGATCTTTCTGCAGCTCTTAGAATCAACTTTAGATTGATTTGGGAATAGCATTGTTTTATCTGCAAACTATTTATCTCTATGTTCAGATCATATACTGAACTGCAGAGGTCCCGGTACAGATCCTTTTTTTTTGTGGATGGGTGGGCTTTCTTGTCTCTCACTATTTTGTGACTTGTAAACCAGAGAAAAGGTTTCTTTTTCTGTTATCACTTGAATTTTCCCAATGAATTTTTTTGTTTCTTCCATTTACCTCTTATCTCACAAGGACATCTTAACAATAAAAGTTGATTGGTTGTAAATATTTTTAGGGTTACAGACTGTCTTTGATTTGTGTTTTGACGAAGCTCATCGCAATGGAGTTGTTAGATTAAGGTATTTAGAGAATGTAATAGCAAAAAGGTAAACGGTAGCTAGGGAAAGTGTAATTGATTTAGCAGCATTGATTATTTCACATTAATAACAACAATTATTTTGTATCAGTAGGTTACTTTAATGGCATGTCTGAGTGTGATTTTTTTAAAAAAATTATTCAGACAAATAAACAATCTTGTGTCCAGTACAAGAGCACTTTGGGAGTGTGTTAATATTCAGTACTGATAGCAATGCATTTTTAGCTTCCCCCATTAAGGAATTTGACATTTTATTAATGTGATTAGGGCCTAAACAAGGATATGATAAATACATAGGGTATCATTAGAAATGAGTGGGAAACTGCATGTAGTGTCTTTTGGTGAGGAACAGCACAAGTACAGCACATTGACTAAAAAATGAAACAAAATAATTTTATATATATAGCCAGTAAAGTGTGTTTTCCTGTGTTACTAATGAAAGCTAGAGAAGTGCAGGGACAGCTAACCCTGTTCAGAAGAAGAGTTCCTTTAAGAACAAGTATTTGATGAAAGAGGTTAGCCCACTAACCAGAGTGATTCCTAAAATATACAGTTTAATAATTTGCTTAGAAAGGAAGGTAGATTTTGTGGCAGGGCCTGGAGGAGGATGGAGGATTACCTTTGTTTTGTGAATGTTTGAATAGTAAATGATGCCCTGAGGAAAAAGGCCTGATCTTGGTTCTGAGCTAAAAAGATAAGCAAAGCCCCACCCCACCCTGGTAGGCTGCATAAAGTTGCGCATTTTCCCATGGGAATTATTGGAACCCCTATTACTTGTGGCTTTTCAGTCTTAATAGGGTGAAGTCCTGGGAAATGTGCTGTCTTATAAGGAGTGTTCTTCCTTTGGGAGGAGGATGGAATGAATGAGTTCATAAGTCTCTTCCATTTTCATGATCATCTGCAAAAAACTTCCTTAAAGGCACTTGGGAGTTTCTCAAAGTAAAATAACCCCCAAAACATGGAAAAAACCCTAACAACAAACCATCATCCATGTTTGTGTAACACAAGGCGGGCATTGTGTTTGTTTAATACCATGGAACATGGGACCTAATAGCAGGAACAGATCTGCAAGAGTTAACAGACAAGAAGACTGGTATACTGAGGTCTTGATCGATGAGGTTAAGTTTTCTCCATCTTGCTGATTGAGCCTGTTCTGATAAATGAGATCCGGAGTCCTGTGGCATGCCAATTCTGTACTGTTCAAGGAAAAACTGTAGAAGTTTCTAGAATTCCTCTCTTCCTCACCTTTTTAGTTTTATTTTCTCCACTGTTCCCTTATGGCTGTCTTTCACCAAGTCATCTGACTTAGTCTCCTCTCTTTTATCTCCATAGATATTCTTCCCTGTACAGCCTTTCATTACTCCAAAGGCCTCACCCTTACTTAGTGCTGTTTGGCCCGTTGTCACTTTCCAAATACGTATATTAGCATTCCACATTAATGATCCAGCAGTTTACAGTATTAATAGCTCTTCCCGCTATTTCCCCTACTTACTCAGCAAGACAGAAACTTGGCTACGACTCCTGAAATCTACACACTGCCTTATTTTCTAACTACAGGGAACTTCTGTGGTCTTCTGTGGTCTTCCAGGATGACACTAATACACTGCAACTGGACTAACTTACTCGCTGTGCTAGTTTTGAAATCTGCTATTACTATCAATATAAAGGAAAGCAGAGAGGCCAACATGAGAGAGCTTTTTAAAGGCAGAAGCAACCTGAATTTGTTCTTCATAATTGTATGTGTTCTCCATAATTACAATAACACATAATATTTTTCTTCCCTTAAGCATGAATAAGTTAATCTTCCTAGGGAGGGAATATACTCCTGTGAAGTTACTTCCTGTTACAGTCTTTTTAAAATCCACAAAGAAATTACGTGCCCTTACTTTCCGGCACAAAGTGGTCCCTGTTTCTTGTATCTGCCAGGAGATGGTGCTGCCAGTCTTCCATCTATTCCTTTCCAGTTCTGGGGAAAGGTGGCACACGTTTATGTGGAATTACATGTACAAATAATGAAGATACTGCTGCTGTCTGACTGCTGCACTTCTGTCCTAATAGGGACCTTAACGGAAACAGAAAACGCCTTTCCATATGTAAAGCTTGCTGCTGTTTTAGAATGGGATATACATACTGAAGATCCATCAGAAGTTTTCCAGAGTTTTCTAGTGTTCCATGACAGCATGATGAATATAAACACTCTTCTTCATGATTTGCCAGTTAGTTTCACACCTGCCTTTCTCACCTTCACAGACACCTCTGGGTGCACTCTGGCAAGGTGGTTCTTGCTTTCACAGGTATCCCAGCCCTGTTCAGAGAACCAGAGCTTTGACACTGCTTTAAATAGAAGCAGGATGGGGTTTTAAATCTCGGCCTAAATCACTTCAGGCAATTTAGGCAGTTCTCTTAACATCAATGCTGATGTGAACAGCTCCTGAAGCCCCTGGTTTCAGTATGCACACTTCACAGCATTTGGCCTGAAAAGACTGTGTGGCATGTAATAGAAGGACACATTCTATTCTGTTTGATCATTGTGATAGCTTATTCTTGATTTTTAATGTACTATCAGCGCTGGGGTTACCTTTATAAATATGTATGAAGGTCACAGAGCAACATACTTCCTTTTAAGTTCAAAATACCCCTTTTTTTAGCTTTGTTAGTTTGGTACCAGATTTTCTTTTCACCAGTGCAATTCTTTGGTAATAGTCATGGCTACAGTAAGAAAAAAGAACAAAAAAGAACTGGACCTAATTTAAAATTGCTAGGTTTTGTTATGTTGTCCTAAAATACATCGTGGTGATTTAACATCTATCCTGATTTCTCTTACCCACAGAACAGCTGTCACAGATACTGGTGAAAGTTAACATCTCTGGTACCAATCTCCTGCTTTTCAGAGGACGTCAGATATTTTTATTGGTTCTCTTTTCTCTCCTAAGAAAAAGTTTCTCTGATTTGAAATAACATAGAAGAAAAGACAATCTAAGTATTCAGTAAGATAAAATGTACTTCCTCTGGGTGATATTTTTGATCAGGCTAATATATCTCCAGGAGGTATTGTTAATGTAAAGGCAGCTAACGTGGAGCTTTTTGGAAAGTGAGGAAATGTGGGCTACTCTCCAGCTGTACTATTTTGGTGTATGAGATACAGAGGGAACTGATTGCCAGTATCCTCCAGCAGCTCAAGCAAAAACTGGCAGCTGGACAACTAAACATCTACTGAACTGCAAAAAGAAAACTTAGTAGAAATTTTAACTAACTAAATTTGCACACATTTGGATTTTGAAAGATCTGCTAGGAATCCACCTTATGCTGACTGCTTTGGCCACATTTGTGTGTATGTATACATATGAACAGTCCCTGTATAGGTTTAGAACTGTAAGGGAAGCTTTATAAAATGAAACTCTTCCAGGCAAACTCTGACATCAGTATTCAGTGGCTTCATAAGTGAGATTTATTCTCCTGAGTGAGAGTTGCAAGGTAGAACTCCTGGTTGGTTTTTTTCTCACAAGCTATGTTGGCAATACGGGATTTAAGTGTAAATGGAGACTTAAACTTGCTATGAAAAATTAATGTATTGAATGCTGTACAATCTGCATTACAAAGAAACAGGAAAAGAGTGGGCTAGAAGGCTGAGCTGGAATGGATTAATGCCTTCTAGGTTTTCTGGCAAGATCACAAGTAGAGAGCAATTCATGGAATACATGCAGCATAGCATTAGACTTTGCTTGGTATTGCTCATTAGAGCTATAGTAGACCAGGCTTGTGAGTGTGGCATTGCTGAGAATTGCTTGAAAATGAGACCCATGGCTCAGCCAAGCAAATAAGAGCATGCATCTTCCTTGGCTTCCATGGTGAGAACAGGAGCCCAGAGCCTCTCACAGAATCAGGTGCTCTTGAAAAAAGTCTGCTGTGATGGGGTGGTGCAGTTAGTTTCTTCCTGTACAATGAGAAGTTGCGTGTCTGTTTTAATGCTCCTCTGGGTACCATCTTAAAGCTTTGATGGTGGGAAAGGATCAGGATAAAAGGAAGAAGAAATTCTGATTGCCTGTAGTGACCTTGTGGCTTGGCAGCAGCAGGATGGGGCAGATTTATCCTAACCTGCACCACTGGCTGAATGAACCTATTCACAGCAGAACTGGAGGAATGCAGGCAGCATTTTGCTGAGCTGGTACAACCTTCAGTGTCAAAAAGCTATCAACCTGTTCAGAGTTTTCATTCTCCTTAGTTATATTTGACCCTGTCAACTCATTGGTATCCGAGCAATGTAAATACTAAGCATTACTGCTCCAGACTAGCAAGTACTTCGTACTCTGAGTAGGTGTAAGTGCCTGCACTGAGCAGGAAATCCGGATCCAGCTCCTCACAGTTCTTTCTCAGACAAAATAGTTCTGTTGACTGTGTGAGCAAGACCAGGAGGATTTATTTTTTTAAGTCACTTCTTTGCAAAGAAAATAATTTCACCAAATGCCTTGGGTCTGTGAACACCACGCAAAAATCTTCACGTGACCAGAATCCGCACATGCCACCTATTTCTAAAAAGAAAAGGAAATCTCTGTGAAATCTTTATCAGTCTGCATCAGGGACACCAGTTCACCGCTGCAAAATGGGCCTGCATGTATCTTTGATGTGCAGACAGTCTACTGATGTCAGGCTCAGGGGCACCAGCTGGCTCACTTCATCTAGCAGCTAGAGCTCAGATTACCCAGACCGGCCATCCCATGACAGAGCTTTGATGCAGGAGTCACACTTGAACTGCTTAAGACCTACAATTCAAGAGTCACCTGCCCATCAGCTGAAATTTCAACCATTATTTTGAGATGTCTTTGTACTTACATGCCTTTAATCTCTCATTTTCATGGTGCCTCATTGCTATCTCCACTGCAGGTCCTTCAGTTCCTTATGCTGAAAAATGTGATTCACACAATTCCCATTCCCCAGCCCTACCTGATTACACTCTGCAATTTGCTCACCAGCTACACCTGATAGAGGACACACGATAGGAAGACAGAGAAGTGTACTTCCAAGGAACACTTCTGCCTCAGGACAGTGCTGCTAGAAGGCATGTTCCCTTGCTACAACTGTGCAAGCTTTTGTCCTTCTGGCCTACCTGGAGAGTTTGGTTAGAATTATACTCTGTGCAGTGGTAGCAAAAAACCTTGAGAGATCTGCCCTCTGGGTCAGCAAATATGCCACTGAGCTATCTTACTTGCTGAGCTGTCACTTGGATTGGTAACAGCTGGTAACACAGCTGTGCCATCATAACACACCTGGGAGCACTTTGGTGATTCTGTAATCACAAATGTTGAACTAGGTCAGTATTCTCCAAACGGTTTGGACTACTGGGTTGTAGTCTTAAAACTTATTGTACCCTGTTATTAGAATTCCACGTGAAAATATGTTTTCCTATGGTACTGCAGAGCCCATACCAGTGGCTCATGGGGCGCAGTAAGGAAGCCACTGGCCAAAATACCGTTTCAACTGTAAGTAACTCAAGGTACCTCTACAGAAGTGGGGAGACCTGCAGATAAGTCTTTTCATCTTTCTGTGTGTGAATTGGTTTTCCAATGGTAGGGTGTGGATACTGGCATACATCAAGTATGCAATGTAAGTGCCAAGTATTCATAGTTATTATACACCTGCTGACCTAAAGCAGCAATTTAAAACAACTGGGAAATAACCTGAAAATAAGCACAATGCTGGACCCATTTTTAAGTTATTATCTTGGAGACAAGAGGCAATTTTCTTTATGAAAAGTGCGACTGATAGTTAGAGTTCCTGTTTCTCACATGTGACTGCATACTGTTAATGGTGAAGAACTGGTAGGCAGGAAGTTTCTAAGGTCCCTAAAGCAGAAGGCACAGGCAGAGTTTACTGCAAATCTAGGACAGAAACCCATAATTGGTTATCGCTCTTTTAGTGTTTTTGATCTCAAAAGAATACTACTTTATATTTAACCAGGGATGTTCATATGGCTGTTTGTAAATGAAAGTATTTTTGCATTTGAGGGAAAAGATAATAAAGGGAGTGTTTGAGTGAATGTTCTGAGCAAAATGCCTGTTAGTTAAGATAGTAGGTAAACAGCACTGTAATCAAAGGACTGAAACTCTTTTGAAGTTGCTGAGGAAGTGTGTGACAAATATCATCAAGAATGCAGTTCAAAGGACACAGTTCATATCTCTAAGACACACACCGAAGGCCTGATTCTGATCTTATGGTACTTGTATACTTGGCTTCAGCTGAATCAAACTTACTCTGCTGACAGAAACCAGCAGTGGGTAACTGTTCCTGCTTTCTCTGGGATGCTGAGAAAAGCTGACCGCGTGGGACCAGGGCACAGAAGGACTCTGAAACAGGCCATAAAGACTGCCATGAAAGATGAGGAGGTCAACAAAGTGACCAAGAAAAAAAAAATTGAACTCTATACTGCCATCAGAGATTTTGCTCTTGCACTTGTCCCCTTGATACCTCCTTTTCCTCTGCCTTTGCTTTTCCCTTTGAGCTTCACAAAAACTGTTCCAGTTTGACCAGTTAAATGGTGCCAAATATGGTTTGTCCTTGTATGTATTTGTAGTTAAACTGCATGGACTGTACATTCATAGTTTGTTTTGTTGGCTGGTTGTTTTTTGCACTTATTTGTGTTCTTCACAAACATGGGTTACAAAAAGGAGTGAAAGGTGTAAACAGTTATGCAGAATTAAGGTCTACACTTGTTCCTGGGTTGTCTGAAAGACAGCTGATTGAGAAAAATTAGACACAGATGGTAACACTTGTGATGGAACACCGTGGGCCTCCACTTACTTTTTACATAGGATTTGTTCTCAATACAACTTGTCGGGCATCTGCATCACGGGGCCCCTAGACTCTTACAACAATGGTCATCCTGGCTGGGTGTCTTCAGCAGGATTACAGACTGATCAGATGTACGTACCAGCATCTTCCAGCTGCAATTACGGAGGCCTTGCTGTAGGAATAATTTCTCAGTAGGAATTAGTACGATCAGCAGACTGTCCTCTGCAAATCAAACCATCCTTCTGGTCCAAAAGACAGTTCTTCTATGTCTTTTGTTGCCAAACATTGCTGTAGCCAGAAACAGCAAGGATGCATTGCTACTTTTTTTTGATGCAATTATACTGACATTAAAGAAAACATCACTTTTCAGGACCTTTTACAAACACAGAAGCGATTAGAATGAAATTGAAACAGTTGAATTTTAGTGTGCTGCTGTTGGACATGTTTTCTTATTTACCACAGCTAATACAAACCCAGGTCTTTTTCCCTTAAGAACACAGATTGTTGGGTTTTATTAGTATCTGAATAATAGCAGTCTAAATAATTCACCGAGCCCCACTCTTCAGAGTGCAGTGACAGTTCACTGATAATAAAACCACCACCACTGACTATACACATGTATTTGTACTTGACAGCTTTTTGCAATAAGAGGTCTAAAATAAAAATAAGATAGTATAAAAATAAAAGCAATTAATATCTTGAGAGAAAAACAGACAAATTGCTGTTTATGTAAGATGAAATAAGTATAGTGGCTGAGTTTTAACACAAGATAAGTCTAATGTATCTGTTTAATAGTGGCAACAACTAACTATGTTAATGTTTTTAATGTTATGTAGATTATTAGGACTGTTTAGCATTAAGTGTGTTTCAAAGACAAGGCCCTGAGGAACCTATAACTTTGAAGTTGGACCTGCTTGGAGAGGAGAGTTGAACCAGGTGATTTCCTGAGGTCCCTTCCAGCCTTAATGAATTTATGACTCTAAAGCATTAGTGAAATTAGGCTAGTTTATTAAAATGTTTGCCCTGTTAGTGGCTGACAGTGTTGTCTAATGATAAGAGCAATGCAGGTGTGATGGTAAGCTATAAAAAGTTATAATTTGTAAGGTATAAAAACATAAACCGATGGCTGTATTTTATAAACGCGTGTGCCGTTTGTGCAACAGAGAAACAGTCTGAGGAGATGTTTTTGTAAGAACTCTAAATGTATATTACTTGTCTTGCTCCTATTAATGCAAAGATATTACATATATGATAGTAAGTAAACCTGAGCAGTTTTTTACATTGTATGCATTCATTAGATTTTTACAGTTGTTTTTACTGTGCATGCCTCTAGTATTTCCTGTAATAACTTAAACAATGTTCAAATGAGCTACTTGAAAAGTTAAATTTACTTAAAGAATAGGTATTTAACTAGCTATTCTTATGTAAGTCTACAAGAACATAGAGAAAATAGGAGTTTATCTCTATCTTTAAGGATTTATACTTTTATTTCTGTTTTTTTTCAGTCAACATGACCAGTAATTACTGTGTCAAATGTTTCTAAATAATCTTCACCTAAGATGCCATAATCAAAGTAAGAGTAATATATTTGGTACAAAATTTTAACTTTAACAACATTTTTCTCTCCCCATTTGAGTCCAGAAATCTGAGTTATGCAAAGGCATGAGCGGCTCAGAGGACTGCAAACTCAGACCTGACAATGTGTAGTTACTTTCATGGTATCAGCCTAGGACCTTAGTAACCAAAAGTTGTTACCATCTGATTATAACTAATTTCCAAAATGAAATGAGTCAGTTATCTGCAAGCAGACATGGTCACATCTCATAAATAAATATGTATGTGTATATATATATATATATACACACACACACAAATACATATAAAATATATATACAGTATAATATTTATAAATAAGATGTATATTTCAGTATAAACAGACCAGCACAACTGAAACTAGTTGGCATACTACTGATTATTTTCCTACACTTTTACTTCCCAGGAACGTGGTGCATCTTTTAGGTTGTAATTTTAAAGTGAGGATTCCAAATTCTCTTGGCTTTGCAATTGAAATTAATAGGAATCTTGCCCTAGGTTGTTTTATTTTAATCAGTTCAACTTTTTTTAGTGAACTAATTTTTTGTGGATAATTATCAGATCATCTTTTTGTTGTATTAATCCCATATTCTCCCATTTCCTTGATTACAGGCATCCGTACCAGGACATTTCATTCTGGAACACTAGAGAAACAGCCTCCCACACAATAAAGCATAGGAAGACTGAAAACAAGGTTTGTCTTTTGATGCTTAAAATTGTTTTTTTTTTACCCCTAGACTCAGCTGTGAAGGTAGGAAGAAATTTGGATCATACAGAATACATGAAAATTGTAGTAAGACACATTTGCTTACCATGCCTGTGTTCTTCTAGGGTGTCATTTGGATTGATGGTTCTGCTAAGGTTCTTTTCATGGTTCTTTCCTTGGTGAAGATTGTAGTTTTGTCTTTTAGACACAGCTTTTATTTTTGTGTAAATTACTTTTGAGTCTTGGGAGCTTTCACTACATTTACAATACTGCAAAGTATAACTCCTACAGAGACTTTCCTCATGCAGCCCTAATAGGTGCAAATCAGTATCATTTACTTTAAGCCAACAATAAACATTACAAGACCAGACCCAGCATCCAGTGCAAAGCAGACAAATAAATCTGCCTTGAGTCTGACAAATAGGGGTGTTCAAAAAGTCCTTGTACTCAGGCTTTGGTTAAGTAGCCACATCAGCTGAATGTAATTTGCTGTGAAATGGGGAAGGTAGTCCTCCTAGTCTGCCCTCTGGTTCTTCATTTTTCTTGTTGCAGAACCAGGCTGCGTGTGCGTCAGCACATGGTTGGGGAAGTGACAAATGAAAGGTGTCCATCTTCATATTTGGTTTTGCATTCAGGCTGCCTGATGTGACACAGCAGAAGGCTTTGGAGGCAGTATGGATTTACATCGGGCTGAACTGACCACGTAACTATGGCCTCACGGGGATGCTCCAAAACACGTATCCAGTGCAGGAACTGGTTGTCAGCATAGGAGGTATAGCCCAGGAGGAGGAGGGGAGGCAGGGAGCCTGCCACTGGAGCTTGGTACTGCAGCAATTCCCATTTAAACAGTCCTCAGACACCATTGGCAGCTGGTATAAATCAGCACACCCTTTGAGTTGCTGTAATTTATAAGGCTCAGACTGATATATTTCATCCTGCAACATCATTTAAAAGCAATGTCTAGTTTTTTTAAGCCAAGGACCTTTGAAATAAGAAAACAGGGCAAGAAGGAGTACTCGGGAAACTACAGGCTGGTCAGCCTCACCTCCATCCCTGGAAAGGTGATGGAACAGCTCGTCCTGGAGGTCATCTCTAAGCATGCAAAGGAAAAGAAGGTTACCAGGAGTAGTCAACACAGTTTCGTCAATAGGAAATCACGCCTGACCAACCTTATAGCTTTCTATGTTGGAATGGCTGGCTGGGTAGATGATGGGAGAGCAGTGGGTGTTGTCTACCTTGACCTCAGCGAGGCTTCTGACACTGTCTCCCATAACACGCTCACAGGTAGGCTCAGGCAGTGTGGGTGAGATGGGTGGGCAGGGGGGTGGGCTGAGAACTGGCTGAGTGGCAGAGCTCAGGGGGTTGTGATCAACAGTGCAGAGTCCTGCTGGAGGCCTGTGGCTCGTGGTGTTCCCAGGGGTCAGTACGGGGTCCAGTCCTGTCCAACTGATTCATCAGTGCCCTGGGTGAAGGGACGGAGTGTCCCCTCAGCACCTTTGCTGGTGACACAGCACGGGGAGGAGTGGCTGAGACCCCAGCAGGCTGCGCTGCCATTCAGCGAGACCTGGGCAGGCTGGGGAGCTGGGCGGAGAGGGACCTCATGGAGTTCAGCAAAGGCAAGTGTAGGGTCCTGCCCCTGGGCAGGAATAACCCCCCGCACCAGTACAGGCTGGGGCTGGCCTGCTGGGAGGCAGCTCTGCGGGGAAGGGCCTGGCAGTGCTGGTGGGCAGCGAGGTGCCCATGGGCCAGCAGTGTGCCCTGGTGGCCAAGGCCAGTGGGACCCTGGGGTGCATTAGGAGGAGCACGGCCAGCAGATCAGGGAGGTCATTGTCCCCTCTGCTCTGCCCCAGTGAGGCTGCATCTGGGGAGCTGTGTCCAGTTCTGGGCTCCCCAGTTCAGGAGGGAACTACTGGAGAGGGCCCAGCGGAGGGCAACGAGGATGCTGAGGGGCTGGAGCTTCTCCCTTGTGAGGGAAGGCTGAGAGAGCTGGGCCTGTTCAGCCTGGAGGAGGGAAGACTGAGAGGGGACCTTACCAATGCCTGCAGATGTCTGAAGGGCGAGTGCCAAGAGGATGGGGCCGGGCTCTTGTCAGTGGTGCCCAGCGACAGGACAAGGGGCAACGGGCACAAACTGCAACACAGGCAGTTCCACCTGAATGTGAGGAAGAACTTCTGTACTGGGAGGGTGCCAGAGCGCTGGCACAGGCTGCCCAGAGAGGCTGTGGGGTCTCCTTCTGTGGAGACCTTCAAAACCCACCTGGACGTGATCCTGTGCAACCTGCTTTAGGGGAACCTGCTTTCTCCAGAGGTGCCTTCCAACCCTGACCATTCTGTGGTTCAGTGAAAACAAGTAAACAAATTACTAATAGCAGATAAGAGTTTGGGGAGTGGGTGAATGCAAGTGAATATGAAATCTCAGTGACAAGGAAGAAAACCAAAGACAAATAAATCAAACTGTACTTGCTAGTTAACTTTTTTGTCTTGATGAGGTAGGTCTCTGAGGCAGCTTCCCTGAACAGCAACAATCTCTCTATTCCGTTTGGAAAACATGGAAAAACTTCACGACTCAAGGGAAAAAACAAGTAGCAACAGACAGGAAATATGCTGTTAAATGTAGGATTTTGGATTTTTGGTCATTTCTTCCACAAAGTGCCCTCAGTAGTCAGACATTCCTAATTTCTAAGTGTTAAACTTCCTTCATTATCAGAGTATTTTTCTTATTAATCAATAAGATTTTTATAATCCACATCTATTTATATTTCTTAAGAGCATGAAGATTTTTCCTCATTGTCTGTTTTAGAAATTGGGATTGCTCTGCACAGGAAAATACTTTAGGAAGAGGAATGCAGGGCATGGAAATCAATTGACATCCCTGTACCTTGTCCTTCTCTCTGGCTCCACAGGTGGCAGGGTGGAGAGACCTCTTCCTTTGACCCATACGAGGAGAAAAGATCTAATTACCAGTGCCAAAGGAACACAGGATTGGTCCAACCTCTTACATCCAAGTAAACATGTAACAGACTTCGACTTCAGAAGGCTCCACAAAACATTTAGTCCATGAATCTGGGCTTTTTAAACATCCTGGAACACAAAATACCTACAGAAAAAGACTGAAAGCCACAACTATTAAAAAAAAAAAAAAAGACAAGCTACAAGAAGAGTTCAGGAGAGACTGGGCACTGCAGAGATCCTGATCCTAAGTTTCTGCAGTAGTAGAAAGTATATGACATAAAGTTCCATCAGGCAGCACTCTACTCCATTCTGCCTTACAGAAAAGGAAATAAAACCTACAACAATCCTTCCAAAATGGATTTGAGGGGCAAATTCCTCCTGGGTCTTAGTTGGATAGTTGAGCATCCATCTAGTATTTGCAGATCAGAGTTGTGACAAATCTCAAGGGTAAACACCCACTTTCAGACAATAGGGTGGTTTTGTGTAGTTTCCATCAAAACAATGGTGTATTTTGGTCAGTGTGTTCTGCTTTCTAAAGTTCTTTATCTTATACACCCTCACTTCTCTTCACCTAGATGCAAGTCAGGTCTAAGTGCATTCTTGCAATCCATTTTCATTATAATGCTACATTCAGGATTCTCTGGTCTTTGGTATTTGATTTTGTTTGTAGATACGACGCGAATAATGTTAATGGAGAATGATACAGATGGGATGACTGAATTTGGAATAATTTTTCATGTACAAATGCTGCATCATGAAGGTTATGTTAATAACACATATTTCAAAGACTTATCCAATGATAATTATCTAAATGTTGATTCCAAAATTTTTCATGTTCCAGATAAGATCTGACGCTGCAAGACTACAAGCTACCTGGCTGAGGGACAGCAGTCAGTCAGCAAGAAGCACCAGGTGATGGGAAAGGAAGATCTGGCAAATGGTCAGGGAAGATTTTACCTGAAAAAAACACCCCAAAATCCAGTCCTTTGGATCATGACAGCCACGTCATGACTGATTTACTAGACAGTTGGCACAGCAAGCCCATGTCATTTGTGTACAAGGTATGATAACGTAGAAGTAGTCAGCGCAGTGCTGTGCTTCCAAAACCTTGTAGGTGAGTTGTATGGGATATTACTACAATGAGGCACACAGTTTATTACCCCCTACAACTGCTTCTTTGAGCTGTTCTTCTCAGATCTTGCTTATATTCGCCCATCAGCTGCATCAAGCAGATGTCTCATGCAGCTGAGAAAGCAGTTCTCAATTCCAGGCAGAGCAGATGGCAAGTCAGTTTTAAAGGTTTCATCTGAAAGACCAACATAATGAAATAAGACTATATGGTGTTCAATCCGTCAGCACTTGCAAAGTGGTGGAATCAAGAACAGCAGGATTTATTTGTTACGCTGAGAGGTATGTTTTCCATATTTTTTTATCTTTATTGTCAGTCATGTGCTTGCATGACTAGTTGGGGAATCAGAGACAGCTCTAATGGAAAAGAGAAATTAGGTCATCTGGTCCATCTTCACTGCCAGGGCATGACTGTTCCCTGCAGTGTATCACTTCCCACACAGTTATCTTTCCAACTGTCTTTTGTAAGATGGAAATGCAATTCAGAGTCCCATTTGGCTATGACTACCAGAGCTTTTGAGGACGTTTTATTTGGACAAAAATGCTTAATAAGAGACTCAGAGCTCACAGTTTTAAATACATTTCAAAGACAAAAAAAGCAAATCTCAGAATTTGATTCTTAGTAAAAACTTTTTAATAGAAAAAGTGTGCAATATTTGGGATAATCGGGGACACTGTTTCCATTCAGACAGGAAATAGTTTCTATGACTCAATTCTACAGATTAAACAATAGGTTTCCTGCTAAAAAAATTAAACAACTAGTTCAGTAAGTAGTTTAGGAAGCAGCCAGTACTTGTGATGCTCTGAGCAGACTCTCATCAGGAGACTCAGCACTTGTGCTAGCTGACTATAGGTATTCCAGGCTGCCTTGATAAATTACTCCAAGTAATTATCCCCATCCTTCAGCAGAACATCTTAATGTGAAAGCACTCAGACTGTACAGAGCAGGATTGGTTTACTATGGAAAGAAATGAACAAATGCAAATAGAAAAAGTGATAAAACTTAGATGTAAGGAAGCGGTAAACTACCTCCTTTTCAGCAACTTCAGCATTACTAACTTCCATGCTGCCTGCGAATGAGAGTAACCCCCATCTTTTACCCCTTGACTACATCACTTCGTTCACCGTCTAAGTCCAATAGTTTCAATTAGTAAGTGGCAGTCCAAATATTTCCCTAAATTCGATCTCCTTTCCCAAAGGACCCGTTTGCTTTGTTTTACCAGGAGGTGCCACCATGTAGTTTGGTTTAAGCATTCACTGTCTTAAGTTAGGGATTCTCCAAACTCTGCTCAGCTTTGCTATAGCATTTCCTTCTACCACCAAATTCTCATCCTTCACCGCCTTCACACGCTTACTTACATCAGTTCTTGTAGTGACATTCTTAGACCATCGTCCTTCACTAGAGAATCCTGTTCGCACTGCGCTCTGCAACATTTTCATTGGGGAGGACCCAAGAGCATTTAAGGAACTTCAGCAGAAACCCAGCAGTTCAAGCTTATCATGACAAAATGAGTAATTTCTCCTCTATAACTTCTCTGAAAAGATCACAACCACTACAACCTCAAGTACAAGTTCATGTGGTTGGCTTTTTATGTCCCACCAAAGGAACTAGAAGGTTTTATTGGTGAAAGATGCTTTTTCCCCTTCTCCAACAGAGGAAGAAGAGTGCTCTCAGGTGCTTCTGAGCTCAGGAGTTAAACGCTTATTTTCTACAGTTGCCTTATTTAATCTGCAAATCAATCCACCTAGCTTTTCCTCTTGTCTCCAGCAAATCAGACTCAAGGCTTCAAACAGATGACAGGGTTGTTCCACCTGTACTATAAAACCAGACGTCATTGTCAAGCTCTTACCATGTTTCTTATCTTTTAAAGAGCATGAGAGCATTTAATTCTTGTACATAAATAATGCTTGACCTTGTGTTAATTTAAATGGGCTTTAGGGCTTTACCCCATGGTTTTAGGTAGTCATTGAAGCATTCAGCTAGTGACCAAAGGTTGTCAAAAAGTCATCAGTCATGAAAGCAGGGTTAGCACATCAGGTGTGAGTTCCTAGGGGCATGACTTTTCTGGATGTTTGTGTATGTAATGGTCTCCACGGCATGGTTTTGAAGCTTTACTGTAATAAAAGTAATGATTAGATCCACTCTGACACGACAATTTTCACTGGTATTCTTGAAGTAACAGGCTTCGAGATTTCACTTGATGAGGAAAGGTGTGATTACTAACAGAACAGACTAAATTATAGTGCTTTTATGGGTGTAGCAATTTCATACCATTTCAGAAAACCAAAAAATGTTCTAGTATTGCCATCCATTGAACAGTCAACTTGTTTAATTCTAATGATTTATTAATTAGTAATGAGGCCTGCCTAGTTGTCTCGACAAGTGAAACGTAGAAAGTCAAGGAATAAAGTAGGAAGTTCCAAGATGCTGATACTGATCTCGTATTTCCATCTGCCTGATAAAACCCGCTATTTTACATTTGGAAGGCTTGAGCGTCTTTTAAAAATCAAAGTGCCTTTCACAATAATGATCCACCCTTTCTCCTCTGGTTCTAATTAGACAAAAATAGTATTTGCAGTTGACCCATCAATCAAGACAGGTAAGCAACATTTCCTGCCAATGACTAACAACTTCTAACAGTGAAGTAAGAAGTGAGCCACCTTTATAAAGAGCAGCAATAAGAAAATAAAATGTTTATTGCTTTCAAATGTCAATGCCCATGCTGTTAAAGATCATTCTGTTAGGCAACCAAAATGAGAATTTAGAGATCCTCCTTCCTCAGCTGTTTTTTTTTTCCTTTGCAATATAGATCCTGTGCACACGGACACCAAAACAAAATGCGTCCCTTACCAACCAAACAGTCATTGACAAAATACAAATTTAACTGTTGCAGACCATCTAGAAACAGAATCCCCACTAGAATCAGCAAAACCTTGAGCAAAAGGATGTGCAGCATTAGGACCTGCCTCTGAAAAACAGCTACTATTACAGATACATTGAAGCTCTGCAATTCCTACCATCTCTGCATACCGCAAAAGGTTCCTGGAGCACTCTGATCTATTAATCCAAGATTGCTCTCTCTGCAGACCTCCTGACAGCAGAATGCTGACTGGATTTTAGCCAACAGGCAGCACTGACACTAAACCAAGTGGGTACGAACTGGCTAAGTGTAAGCTTTTTATTTGGATTTCTAGCTATCAGCAGGGTGAGGACCTGGAGCAGGCTTCCAATGGCAAAGCAGGAAAAGAATCTAAATATAAGGCTTGATAAAGGCTTGATAAACATGCTGTGTAGTGCCTGTGATGGGACTGAGTGGGATGTGATGATCTAGGGGGGTCTCCAGCAGTCTTCTTTTAAATACATAAACCATGGTATACGCTGTCCCACTTTGAAGCAGAAGTCTCTAATTGATTAGATCAGCACATTTAAGGCTTTCTTCTCCACAGGGGACATTTATATTATTATTTCTATAAAGTAGTATGTTTTGTTATTTATCAAAGATGTGTTTGAACCACATTCTGCAGCTCCACCAGAGGTGACCATACACTCGATGCAGAACAGCACATAAATGTATTGTCTCGTTGCTCGTAGAATGGAGCGTCGCATACAGAAGCCTATAAACATCTCTTCAGCCTTGACCACAGAACGCACCTTCATGCCTCTGCACAGCCATGCATCGCTTTGCAAGTGAAAGATATTTTCAGTTCTTTCCACTTCGGAGGTAGAACAAGAGACAGTAGTGTTTGCATTCAATACTACTCTGATCTATGTGCTCTCTTCCTTTTTTTTCCTCTTGCCTTACAGTGCACTTTCATTAGTGATCACCTTGCTGTACCTCGTCCCCTCCAGGATCCTACACACCTTGCACCTGGGTGCAGAGACCATACCCTCCCACAAATATTGTCAAGGTGCAAGAGAACCATCTGTGCCCAGCCCTCACTTTAGATCCTTAGAAGGGCAGGGTAGGAAGGAAGGGCAAGGACAGCTGGAGGGAAGCAGAGCAGGAGAGTAACTAGAACATTAGAAACACAGAGTAGTTTTTAACTCAGTCGGTAAGCAATTAGAGTGGGCCTAGAGAAAGCTTTCATTTTGTCTCCCACTGAGCATTATTGGAACTGTCACAGATGGGATAAAAATTGAGGGAAGGGACAAAATGCAACAGCAGAAACATGGGGTCGGTTAAACTGTCTCTAGCTGCAGTACTACTGTACACAAACTTCTCTAGTGATGCTTAGGTACTCCGTGTTCCTCCTACTGATAAAAAGGTCAACCCTCTCCCAAGCACAAAGCTTAACAGCAACAAACTGGCATGAGAGTAACAGTTTCCACTTGATGCAATACTTACTGGGCACTAACATTTAATGCATTTTGGCATGGCTACATATTAACAAATATATATGCTTTGAAGCCTCGGAATAAACCACATTTTGCATGACTACCTCTAAAACTAATGGTAATAGTGTTTGAATAAAATCTTGCTGAAGACCTGATCTACAAAAAATGACTTATATTCTTTAGGTCCTGTATTTAAACTGATTAATTCTAACATTAAAGGTGAATTAAGTGATGAATAAAGTTCACCAGCTACCTGAAACCTTTTAAATCGGACAGCAAGATCTTGTTCAGACCACTTATTCCCATCAAATTAGCTGTATGGATGGGATTTAAACCACCTGTATATTGAAACCGATGGAAAGTACGCTAACAGAGCAAAAGCAGCTTTTTATGGCAGTCTGGGTTTTCCAGAAGGGATGAGAAAGCAGCAAAACCTTGTGTCTGCCATTTTACAAAATAGCCCCAAAACATTCTGTTGACTCCCAGTTCACATCGGCATAGATTGTTCCATGAGTAGAAACTTGAGTATTTTCTAATCTAAACTGGGCTGATTCATGGATCCTGTACTATAGAGGCTATAGTATCTCTAATACACACACAAAATCTCTTCGGAAGACTGAGTTACATGAAGAATGTTATAATGTACAGCTGTGTTATTGCTGCCACTGCCGAGACCAAACTTCATTGCTCCCTGGCCGTAACACATCAGGAGTTTTCCTTGGAGAGTGCAATTTAAGTAATTTAGAGCACAGAAACAAACATCTCTTCTCCCTCTCCTTTTCCTCCCTCCTACAGGGCCTTAACGAGCCTTTATTGTTTCCAACAGATTTACAACAAATCTGAAATACCTAGCATCTGCCCAGCAATAACAGGATCTGCAGCCGTATGTAAATTGAACCCAAGGTCTAAAAACCCCCCACCCTTCTCCCCCAAACAGGTTTTAAAAACTGTCCTTTTGTTTCCAGAGTAGAGGGATTTTACAATTACAATGACCACAACAGCAGGAATGAGGATTTAACTAAGTGAAAGGATTGGACAACTGAGAATATCGTTTGCAATAAAAGAGCTTATGAGCCACTTCTAATGGCATTTACAGAATCTCAGCTTAGGGATTCTTACCGTCAGCTCACAGATCCTACACTGACAAACTTCCCTTAAACGAGTTTGCATATATTTTTAAGCAAATTTAAGTTTTAAGTTTTAAAATACTTGATCACACAGTTTGAGGCTACACTTTATTATCAGAGATGTACTTACGTCTGTTTATCGATCTGAAGATTCCGGCAGAAGACGACAAACGCGTTCCTCTAGCAAGTTGGAGTCTTCACAGCGTAGTGGAAAATACCATGGCAGTAATCCAGAGCTGGTACTAACATTTCACCCTTCCCACACTGGCATTTTATTCATCTGAAAGCTGGCCAAGCTGTAATTGCTGGAGCTTTCAGCAGCCATGTCATCTAGCTACACTCACACAAAAGACAGCAGTTAGTTCTTGTTACAGAAGTCTGGGATTTCAGTTGTAGAACTGGGATGTCAGGTTTGTCCTTTTCCAATATACGATGATTTATTTCCCAGTTTACCCTCTTGGTTTGACATAGAAGATAATTTTAGGTGGCATCACACCATTTCTCAGACATATTGAGGACATTACTATTACTCTGAAAACCACACTAACATTTAAAACATTAGTACATTAGTATGCTCATGTAAAATCTGGTTAACTAAATTAATATTTCTACTGGCCTGTTGTTTTTTTTTTTTGCGGGGGTGGTGGTGTCTAAGTCAAAAGTTTTCAATCCCCCAAACTTTCAACCCATACTTACTCTGGTCTCCCTACACTGCTTTGCACTGCACAAAAGAAAGCCAGATGCAAAGTAGCAAGTGCTGTATTTTACAGAATCATAAAATAATTTGTCTCCTGGTATAACACGTAGTCTGCTATCATGCCAAAAATACTGCAACTAGACTTAGAGAAAAGTGTGTTTGTTGACATTACTCATTTCAACAAAGATCCTGCGAAATTAAGTACAGAAGTCTATGGTTTGCCGCCAAACTGAGTTATAACACAAATACCTCAAAATAAAAGTGGCTTAGCATGAAGTACCATCTCTGCTACCATCACCCATCCGGCAGAAAAGTCGTCTCTTTTTCCTTAATATTCTCAAAATACTTAGAAGTTGAAATGATTAATGCACCACTATGAAATTCATTGTAGGGGTTAAGACAGTAACTGCCCCACAGGATTTACTATACACACCCATATTCAGCACACGAAAGTCTCATCCTTGATCTAAAAAGATGCTATTGTTTTACCAAGGTGTCTTAGATTGATTGTATTGTCAACTGTCTGTCTGCCTTGCAAATAATAAGCATGGATTGGGATCTGAGGTGTCTGTGCAGTGTTTCCTGAGCTGTGGGGCAGGTCCTTTTATGCGAGGTGGGGCAGCACACGAGCGCAAATTACCTCCTGGAGCTGGAAACCATAACGCCGCAAGAATGCGCCTAATTAGTCTGGGTGTTGTACTAATAATGGAATTTACTGGGGTTGGGGGAGGATGACAAGGCAAAGTCATGTAGGGAATTATGGTCTATTCCTTTTTTCTGTACTATCATCCTACTCTGCCATACCTTTCACTCCCTCCCCCTTCCAAAACAATACATCTATTTGGCCAAATTCTGGAAGTAACAGTATGAGGGAAGATGATGCTGCATTCATTATTATTAAAGTTCAAGAGCTAACGTTGCAGTTTCAAGACTCATTTTTTTGTGCAAAATGTAGATGCAATGAACAAGAGACAACTAGAATTTGCCCAGCTTGATATTAAATGCTCTTTCTAATGTCTAAGTTAAGCTATAATCTATATAATCTATAACAAGGCCCGGTTACTGCTCCTGTAAGGAAAACTGACAATTCTCTCAACAAGTTGCAAAAGGAAGGAAATGAGAAGAGCATTAGCTGACAACGTAGCGGAAGCTAAGACAGCACTCCAGAAGACAGCAAAGAAAGCAGACTCCTAAAAGAGCAAATAAAGCTGACTGCTAATATGTCAGTACTGAAACATCTTTAATAGAAAATGAGAGCACTTAGGAGTTAAAAACCTTTATGAAACAAATAAAGGATCAATAAGAAATGCATGGGGGAGGGGAAGAAATTATGAAACCAAAACACCAATTAAGAAGCATATGAGTTTATGTAGAATCCTGCCACACAATACTTTTGACAGCAATTCAAAGTGACTGTATGAAGAAAATGGAATTGATACAATATTTTTTTAAAAAAAAAAAATCAATGCATATCAGTTGAAGCACATAATCTGAACAGTTTTATTGTAGGAACACTCATTGTGCACACTCAAAGAATGAACACACACATGGAAGGTGGAAGATGTACCATCAGAAGCCTGCAAGGACTAGTAGTATGTCCTTTTTCATAATGTCATATCCTGTCTAGCCAGGACACTAATAGGAGTTAAATATTTTTCAAAAACCCACCAACATGGGAAACTAAGAGGTAGAGGTTTAGGAAACAAACTCTTGAGTGATTTAGGGGAGAAGAAAAAAAAAAGGGGGGGGGGGGGGGAGGGGGAAAAAAAAAAAAAAAAAGGTGGCAGAGCAATGTATTATTACAAAAAGCTCCAAAAACTGGGGGAAACAGTAACACTACAAGCAGTCTAAGGACAGAAAGCAGATTATGATATGGCAGCACACAAATTAATATTTAGAGCAGGACAAATTCTTCTGTATTACTAAAAGTGTAGCTGGAATACTGTAGTAATAGTGATGACCACCAGTGAAAAAACACAACCAGAGGACGGATCAGAGAATTTCAAGAGAATACAAAAAAAAAAAAAAGAAGTGTGATTTAGATGAGAAGATTTGCAAACCATGGAAGAATAGCAAGAAATTGGCTATCTTTTTGTAGGTCATTATTAAGGTGAAGCCATTAGCTCAAGTAGATTTACTTAAGAAGTCCACATGTCAGGTTAACTATAAAAAGTTATCCAGGATATTTTCATCAAACAAGTTAATTTAAGAGCAGACTTTTTAAAAGTATGCACTAAATTTGCAAGAGACACTTCTAGCGCAAGATCCTTACATTTAAGTTTAGCCCTTAAGTGATTACATGGAATTGTTACAAGTCAACAGTAAGTGGTTTATAAAATGTAATTTTATTTAATGTTACTTTGCTGTTACAGAGGGCATAACATTTTCACAAGGCTTTTTTGGGACTACAATCAATGATTAGCAACACACAATAGTGGTCCAAACTCTCTAAATAACAATCACTGGACAAACTTGACACCTTCTCACATGTGCACAAACCTGCATGGAAAAGTACTAAATTTTATACTTGGACATGTGAACTTCAATTGGTTTTCCCATTCCAGTGTATTAAGAAATGACATGCACTTTAGACTGCCAAAAAGCACTGCCTGTACTCCAGCAGTAACATGCTGCTTCTAATACATAGTAAAGTGAATACCAGAACTACAAAGGCGGGAGTGTAAGTGAACTTTTATTGGGAAGGGATATCAACTTAAACAGCAGCAACTGAAGATTAAGAGAAGCCCCTGTTTTTGAACACACAAGCTTCTGTATTATGTGATACAGGAAGCAACTCAATTTGTCATTTTCCAAACTAGAAATGCTCAACTTGATCTGGCCCAATACTTCCATATTCCTACTGACAAGAATGCACAGTAGCATGTGAAAGTCAATTATGAAAAGGAAACCCTGCAGAATAAGAAGGGAATGTGGAGAATTAAAAGCTATGTGGAACACTCTTTAGTTGCAATTAACTACATTTTCATATCTTACTGTAATACAAAACACAGTCAACTGGCAGGAACTGGTTCAGATTTGTTTTTAAATACCAGGAACACTTTAGTCCGCTACATAAGTGTTTGGAAGTTACTTATGTTTATATGAAATGAAGCTATTAATACTTTTCTACAGCAGTAACCGCACACCAGGAAGGCCAGGACAAACACAAATCAAGGAATGGAGTTTTCCCAAAGCTGCAGTGTGAAAAGACTATAAATTGATTTCCATACACATGGATGGGTTTTCTTTGCTATAGGAAATCCAAGTGGAGCTATAAGGAATGGAGACGTGTAAAAAGGTTTCTTGAGAAGGAAAGGGAGAATGACGCCCCACGTGCAGTTTAGTTTTCTGCACCTTCTGCAGCATCACATTCTTCTCCTGCACTGTCTGATGTCCATAACTAGAAAGAAAAGAAAAACACTGTCAGCTTTCAGAAGTGCAGTTTCCGGAAACGGACAACTGCTGACTGTATAGAAACGATAATGAATTAGACTTAAGGATGTCTACAAAGTACCAATGCACTGACTGGGGCTGTACAACCCTGGCTTCCAGTACTTGCTCAGAGAGAGGTAGTTGGAAATGGTTCCCCATGCACAAGGCACAACTAGCTATGCACCTCAGGTATCAGAGGCAGAGCAGACAGTGTTCTAAACAGGTCCAGACTTTCATGTTTAATAGTGAGCTACATCATCGATCCTAGATCATTAGCGGTAGCTTCGTGAGTAACATCAATTTCAAAAGCGGCGGTCTGAATCTTGGAAGTGAAGATGACCATTTTGGTTATTGAAGCTAAGCAGTTTGTAGTGCTAATAAAAGACATTTCTACTGAAGGAGTATTGCAAAGTAATAAATGTTACTGTAGATTTAAATGCGGTGAATATCCAGAGAGCATATTCCCTAAAAAAATTGCCTTAGTTACATATTTTAATAGAATCTAGTGGCTCCATTAGGTGCTTCTCTTAAACGGTTAATCATTATAATACATACTCAAACATCAACTGATTCTATTCTGAAATTTCAGTGTATTCAGATCTTTTATTTTAAATGAAAATCAGGAAAATTAATGAAGAAAGCTGCACTGGATGTACAACAGGAAAGACGACACTGTTTCTGAGGTAGTCATCAAAAACTCTAAGTAAGAATCTCAGACAGGTAACGGACTACTAATTTTTGAATCCTTGTCCTATCTTGTACATGAAGTTTGTGTGTGCACCTTTCTCCCCCTCCACTGAAAAGGCCAGCAAACAATGAAGAATGTGAGCTATCCAGGCTGTTACTCTAGATTACACAGCATGAAGTTGCTGACATCAACTTACACTACATTCAAACTAAGTTATGAAAAGGTATAGTAGGGTGAATAGCCCGAAACAGTGCTCCATTTTATGTTTTGCATTAGAGACAAATAAGGGTTTTGTTTCATCACAAATTCAGTTTAACTAAGCAAATACATGGTTAGAGAACAAGATAGCACATAAAAAGGCAACTTACTGTTAGGTTGTCTCTAAGCAACTGCATGATGAGAGTACTGTCTTTGTATGAGTCTTCGTTCAGTGTATCAAGTTCTGCAATAGCCTCATCAAATGCCTAGAATAAGTAAACCATCTTTAGTCTAGTAATTGATCATTAAACAACCAGAAGCTAAACCTACTAGTAAAGGTAGCTAAAAATAGGAATAAAAAAAAAGCCCGCCCCACACGCAATGTAAGTTAACGACCTGCTCTATTTGAAACAGAAGAAGAATAAAGGCATAATAATAGAAGCTTGCAGTGTTGCTGAAAATTTAAATCACATCGTAAATTCAGCCTGCTTATACCCCTTTAATCCCACTAACAATACGAGCTTGAAAACCAGATACATTAAATAGGATCATTTAGTGCATAAACTCGAGATCTTCACGTTTTTTCATTATTTTAAGCATAAACTCTCTTCTACTGTCCCTGCAGGCATACAGAGGGAAAAAAAAAAAAAAGTAACTTACTGTCTTTGCCAGTGTGCAGGCAAGCTCAGGATTGTTGAGAATCTCATAATAAAATACAGAGAAGTTAAGAGCTAGACCCAAGCGAATTGGATGTGTTGGCTGCATCTCCTTCTTGCTGATATCAAATGCCTCCTGATAAGCTCCCTGTGAGTTTTCTATTGTTTCTGTTAAAAGAATGAGAAACATTAAAGGTTGTTTTTTATTTTTATTTTTTTTTAAAAAAATATGACTACTGAAAGTACTCCATTAGTAGGAGACTGAACAGTCCTGTGTTTAAGCCCGCTCTTAGCAAAACCCTGCACTGACTTTAATCAAGGTAATGATTTCAAACCCATTTTAAGCACAGCTGCCACACTGACAAAACACAGGCAGCAAATTAAGCTACTACAGAGCAAAGGTATTTAGGAGACAGATAAACACACAGAGGTCAGTAAATGCAAACATCCAAAATGACTTTATTACCTCAATGGCCTTTGATACTTTAGGTATTTAAAAAAATAAAAAATTGTGCATTACTTTTTCTACAGAACTCCTGCTTCATTCCCTGCACAGGATGGACACGCTCATGTGAGTTCCAGGTGCAGAGTAAAGAAGGCTCCTCTGTATGGCCCTGCTTCTTCTTGAGGAAGTTTGCAAGGCATGTACTGCGTGCTCCTGAAAAACTGAAAGTCTGCCTCCAAAAACTGTGTGTAGACAGGTCAAGATAAAAAACACAAGGTGGTGCCCAAAATAACTGGAAGAAATGCCACAGACAAAAGAGGTTACCAGGCTAGAATACTTCCAAGAGTGCTACATATAGTCTACTCCAAATTCTCTTCCATAGGCAACCAAAGAGCCAACATCCACCCTAAACATGCCTGCAGAATGGAAGGAGACTGGCAGAAAAAGAAAAGGCCATTGTCAGAGCTCAGAATACAGCTCTGAAGGACTTGATACTGTAATTGCTCTAGAAAGAGCTGAAAAAAAAGTTTGGTAAGTAAAATCTGTTAAGTATTCAAAAGACTCAAACACAGACTTGGGGTTTTTCACCGTTCGCACTGTAGTAAGTGCTAACGGACCATTAGTTTGCTGAGAACATGTGAAAAAAAGGCAAAAAACCTAGCAAATGCAGGAAATAAATTAGCTTATAAGTACACATATTTGAAGCTGAGGAAATGAACAGATGCTTAGACAAGAAACATCAGAAAAGCTTCAAGTAAAATTTTTAATCACGAGAATTCAAGCACAAAATGTATGCATGGTGATACACACAAGCTGTAACTTCCCAGCATAACACCAAGATCTGCTAATAAATTTATCAGTGAGCACCCGTATCAGCATGTGTATCACTTTAAATGCAGTGTTTTTAGCGAAGATAAGCTGGTATTTCTCTGTCAGAAAAGCCCACAGATTTCTAACTGTTGCTTGAGACAAACTATAAATCAAATTATCTTTGTGAAAGCCAAAGACAAGTTGTCTCCGCTACACTTGGACCTGCTGCTGTCATTCGAGTCAGGAGAAGGGTTAAGAATTTCTGAATGCAACTCATTAATGCAAAGACTTTTACTCCATTTTGTATATTTTTGTCTTTCAACTTAAATGCTCTTACAATACCAGGAGACTAACAAAGCCTTTATTTAAATGACAATCAGCTCTGTCCTCCTACTTGGCAATTCAATCGGTTTAAACTAGCCAACACAGTCAAATGCCTACCATGCCCAACCCAAAGGGACAGTCACTTCAGCACTCTGCTCGCTCCAACAGTCCATCTCCTTTCTGTGTCATGGCATCGCTCCAGGACTAATTTTAGTTTGTTATGTAGAAGTGTATCGCTAGTTTATGCCATACCAGGAGTTTTTAACATCACAACAGTATCTAGGCACCTTGCAAGACAGTTCTTACACTTAATTCAATACGCCCTCTGAACAGAGAATTAAAATGCTCCCCAGAAGAGCTTCCTGAGGTACCTCCAACCAACTATGCACATGTTCTAACCTCTAGGAATGTTACAAATTCTCCGGATGCTCTGTATCAAGTGACAGTACCAGCTGTGAAGTTTTCCAGGCCTTTTCTGCTGGATCCAAAAGAGCAAACTAATATTACAGGGACAGTATTATCCCGACGAACACGAACCATTTCCGAGTGCAGCACACACTTTTTTGGATAGTGTACTGACCTAGTAATTTTGTGGCTTCTTAATAAATTTAGGTGACTACAATGAAGTCTGCTTGCTACTGAAATGGTTAAAACTTACAGATCAACAGGACTCCAACACGCAGTAAAAATGTTGCAGAGATCCGTTTACACTTCTTCATCAATTATTTTAGTAAATACAAACCAATACTAAATATGTTAGCAGAAATTGGCCTAAATTGTTTTCCAAAAGCTCTGAATAAGCATTATGGAACAACTATCCAAAATTTTAGGGCAGGTGACAGGAACACCAGCTAAAATTCCCTAGCGTACTATGCTTCAGATCTATTCAGAATTTTACTCTGTCTGTAGGAACACTGGACATTTCCAACTGAAACTTACTTGTTTCCACTCAGCTAACTCACGTGAATTCAGAGTAAGATACCAGTATGTGTACTTCATTTACTGTTCCCTTACCCATGGCCCAAAACTGAAGTTCTTTAGCTATTAAAAACCCAAAGTACAAGGTACTTACGTTTTCTGTCATCACCACAGGCAACTTCAGCAAGGTATCGGAAGTAGTCTCCCTTCATCTTCAGGTAGAATACCTTGCTCTCTGGATTAGTTGCATTAGCTATTAAATATTTGTCCAACAGCTCCTGAAACAACAACAAGAAGACAGCAACATATTACACACACTGTTACAACTAAGTTCAAATTATTTTTCTTCTTTCCAGAAAGTTTGGATGTGCTCAAGTGTTTGCTACAATGAAAAAAGGAGTTTTAAAGGCATTTTAGATAGAGGCACACTTATTTAAACAAACTGCATAAAGGCGCAGCGCTAGAGACTACATCAAGATGATCAGTCAGCCATCTGATCAAACTGCAGAAAAACAAGAAAAGGTTTACTGGCATATAGTTTCAGGACCAAGTTTAGTTTCACAATATGCACTTCTCATTTCAAAAAATGTTGTTGCAAATGAGTAAGCTTTTACTGGAAAAGTGAAACACTATGCAGAAAGTTTTAAAGCTATTTATAGATTAGAACCTACTCCCACTTCACAGGAAATAAAAAAGCAAACCTAAAAAAACAACTGTGCTAATTTTTTGTATAAATTGCATTCATTAGACATATAATAAGGCATCTCCAGCCCACCTACCAGACAGAGCCAAGGATTCAACCCCGTCTAGTTGGTAGCCAGTTTCACCAAACCGTACCAGCTCTCTGCAAGGCTGTAAAGTAACACCCACTCCAGCACAGCACGGAGGCATCTTTCATGCCCACCCTGCCACTCACCAGCAGATGCTGAGCTGCTGCTGAATTTGTTCACAGCTCTCCTACCTGATAACCAGAAGGACAGGGAAAGGTTTACAAGCCTCCACCATGAGGAGGTAAGTCTGTCTTCCAAGGCTGCGAGGCCTTCTAACCCTTCCAACATAGCGGTATAGCAGTGAAGGCGAAGGAGAGAAGGATTTTTCTTCCAGCAAAGGGGGTACTTCAGAGAACTGACAAGGAGGACAGCAGCTTCTGGCTGACCTCCTTGTCCCCAAGCACTGGTGATTTTACCCAACTCATTATCAGAACCAACCTACGCTCTCTGAAGTTGACAAAAGATGCAAATAAACTCAAGGAAACCCCACAATACTCAGAAAAACTTTACAGTACGAATTTCAGTAATAAAGATCTGCATTCAGTTATCTGGAAAATAAACAGGTCACAAAAGCAGAAAGTTCCACAAGGCTTGCCAACTGTGACTAGTTAAGTAAGATTTTTGTTACAGGAACATGTATCCAAATTCATGAAGCCACTATAAAGAAAATGTTTAAGGAACTGTAAACTTTCAGGGCAAAAACCTTTAGCATTTTAATTAGCAACAGTAGCAGTATAGTCAAAACAAGCTAATTTTAGACACAAACCTACTCCTATGCATACCACCGTACCATTATTACTTCCTTTAATAATCAACAGCAGCAGAGCAATCCAGCCAAAAGAGTTTACTCATTCCAAGTCCATTTGAAGTGTTGGCAATTATTATAAACCAACACTGGTAAGTAGGGTACTTCTAATTGGGTGAAAAAAGCATTTCTGCATCCACACAGTGTGCTTACCATGGATGTAATACCGCATACAGCTCCACAGAGAAGCTCCCTTCAGAGATCCCCCTACCAAGGCATTAAGAAACAGTAAAGAGTTATAAGTGCTCTTATTACCACCCTAGAGAAAACAGCAGGAGAGTAAGACGATACTGAACCTGACATACCCTTCCATTTACCAAATCAGAAACAGATGCTTGAGCAAGCGGACTGAATGGTACACCTCACTGGTGATACAGAAAAAGCAGCAAAAATTTACATCTGTTTCAAAACAAGAGTTAAGACATAGCAGGCAGATGGGTAATACAGCCCCATAGTAATACTGTTATTTTGCATGAATCATTCCCATATTAGAACGAGTTATTCCCACCCTACAAGATTCTGCAATGAGAAAAACTTCACATTTTGGCTTGATGTTTTCCTGACGTTTTCTCTTATGACAGATGTTAGCGCCAGCCATAAAAGCAAACCAGTTTCAAAATTTCAGAGATGACAATGCAATAACCTCAAGTTTAACACAAAGTCTGATTTTACAAGAAACTGCCCAGAAAGATAAAAGTTGACACATGATACACCTATGTTTAGAAAGGTTCCTTAAATCAGTCACAATCAAAGAGTAACTACCAGCCTCTAAAGGCCACCCTAAGGCTGGTACTATGTTCAGCAGCAGAGGAGTGATTTACCTATGTACTCAGGTTAGATGTGAAAAACTGTGCCACCATCTAAGAAGCACTGACCAGACAACCAAGACAGATATGTTGTATGGGATTTTAAATCAGATATTTGACAAAGCTGTATCTTTGTTTGTTTCTTTTAAATAGCGAAATAAAAACTTTTCAAGATGTTACAACTGCATCAACAAGGGAATAAACAGGCATTTTTCTTTTATGCCTTCTAAAACCTAAAGATTTACTGCAAGCTTGGCACGCAAAAAATATTACTGGTCTTATTAAAAAATTCTGTCTTCAGAGGTAGCTCTAATAACTGATGTGGCCTGGTTATGACTTAAAAATACTAGCACCCTGGAATCTAGTGTACACTAAATAATGTTTAAAGGAGAGCTTGTCTCATTTAAGCTGAGCCTCAAATGGACATTCCCTAGAGCATTAATGTTCACTTTTTTTTTCCCCCCAGATGCTGTAGGCCACACTTCCAAGAGCACAAAAGGATTTTGCCATGGCCCCAGCCCTACAATAAGCATGCAGAGCTGCAGCCTGTGTGTCAGTGCATCCTAGAAGTGATACCTCCACTATGCAGGTTTGAAAACCTGTGATTCTGTGCAGATTTCTGAGAAACTTAGGAAAAGAAGTGGATCTGGGAGCAAACTGTAGTTTTCTAGAGAGCAAAGAGTGGGTTATGTACATTGCTTAATTTCCTAGGCGCTCCTCAGTTGGAGGAGCTAAGCTGCCCAGTCAGCAGCTCCCACTCTCAGTTCATCTTGAGGGCCTCTGAATCCTTACCACAGCACATGGTAAGGGAGAGATCTGTGCCTGTATCAGCTAGGGTGGAACATCCTTGTTCTCGACTTCATGTATCCGGCTTTGGTTTTTAAATAGCCTTAAATGGAACAAGATCTCATTTATGAATCATGTAGGACAGAACAGAATACAAACAGACTTTGAGTAAAGTTAATTGTTTATCTATCCAGACATTATCTTTGAAATCAATAATGTATTTGGTACACTTAGTGAGCCATTCATCTCAGGATATCATCATCATTTCTTGGAAGGCATCTTACCCTCCCTCTAACAGACAAAATGTTGGCAGAGTACTGAGAGCAGACAGCACAATAAGCTAAATGATTTACTTTACACTGTCGTGAGTCAGTCATAGCCATGAAAACTCAAGATTTCCTATATCTGGTTCTCTATTTTTCCTCACTTGGCCTTTTCTACCTTTCCACCAGGCAGCAATCAGCCAGGCATCCTCATTTTAAACATCACTTGATAGTAAGTAAATGAATGCTTCATTGCTCAGGCTGCCTGTAGACTTCAGCCAACCTCAAAATTCATTATGAGAAATTTTAACTAGAGACAGGCACTGCCACAGGTATGATTCTGTGATGAAGTCACAGTATAGTACACTGCCATCCATGTTCACAAACAGCAAGCATGCCCATCACTTTTTTTTTTGTCAGAGAAAATTATCTATCAAAATACAAATGCTACCATCATTAAGAACTGCAACTGTTCTTACCACCTTTTAAACCAAGGCTTGAACAACCAGCAATTACATGCTTTACAACATCAAACATGCCTCAAATGCTGCCATGAAAAGCCACATGTTTGAGCTGCTGGCTTGCCCTGTTGGTGGGTCATTCTCAGAACCACGAACAGTACAAAGACAAAGGAATCAAAACTGTGTCCTCAAGCCAGACCCGTTGTGTCCTGGTGCAGCTGCATTACAATAGGTTTGCACTGGGACAGTTTGTGTTGGTATCGGCTACTTCCCCTGCACTGATACATTATTCTCAAGTTCTGTGCTGGTCGTGCTGATCCTCCTGTAGTGTGACAGGATCTCCCACCCCACCTCTCATTAGTGTTGCTCATCCATCTCTATTTCTACCTTCACAGTGTGCTAATAACATTAATCATATTCTCATACATTATATTCTTTTCCCCTCCTACAGAAGGCCGGCTTATTTATTTATCTGTTAAAGAGATGCCAGCAACAATAGGCTACCGGTCCCTGGAATGGATCCGCAGCTGCCTGAAGAAGCCATGGGGAGCAGGCTAGGAGCAGCAGTCCACTTCTTCCCCCTTTAAAGCTGAAATTTCTTTTTTTTTTATTATTTTTTTTTATTTTCTCTCTATTGGCAGATTTATTCCTTTACATGCCAAGAGAAAGCAACATTTCAATTGCCTTTTTGGATCCTTCTCCAGCTCTACTTTTGCTCTTCCCCAACTGACTGTCATTTCTTAGTCTCTTCTCCCCTTCTGCTTAAGCAAGAACAAGGGTTGAACATGCGGTTGTAGTATCAGACCACTGCAATTAACCTGAGCCAGGAATACTAAATTTAATTCAGCTGCTCTCATCACTTCCCTATTATTTCAGCTTTATGAAAAGCAAGCCCTGAAGGAATATGCCAGCCGTATCTTTACTTGAAGTACCTAATACAGACAACGAAGCTCCCTGAAGACACAGCTCCTTCATAATTACGTGTTGAGTATGCATCCAGCCAGCCTCTCCTTACATACACTATGCACACATCCCCTGCAATTCATGCACCAGTTCCACTCCACATACGCTTTCAGTCACCTGTTTTCAGGACAGCTCCTTCTTTTAAAAGCTGACATCAAAACAGGAAGTCCCACCAATCTCCTCCCTATTCCAAATAAGCTTATTTTAAAAGACAAGCCTGACTGAGACATCAAGTTCAACCACAGTGTACACTAAATACTTTCTATACAATGTTACTATGGTAGGCAGAAAAATACTGCCACTATCTTATCTGTGCTCTTCTCTTCCCACATATTCAGCAATAAAGAATCCTGACAGTGAAGATAAATTAAAAAAATTAATCTTGTATACCAAATTGACCTTCAAACCGCCTTCAGCACTTGAACCATTTAGAATTGCACTTCAATAACAAAAGCAAATACAAGTGTAAGTCTCTGCATATATTCCAACACCATTAGTTAATAGATGTATTCTTCAACTTACCCATTCAATACCAGAGGATGAACATGAACCAGGTCAGCTCTAGAGATTATCTACTGATCATAAGTAGTTTAAGGTCAATTTTCAAAGCAAGCTAAAGATATCATGTGCCTAGGTATACTGACAGAAGTTCTCAATGTGGTAAACTCAAGTAACTCAAAATATTTACAGTGCCACCATCACTCATATGTCAACACCTAGGACATGTCTGGGTCACATCACTAGCACAAAGTTATTTAACATTATGCTATTATAAGACTGATCTACATCGCCATTTGCATTCTCACCAACTTAGTCCAGTTTGTTACTTTTGCTCCACCAGAAAGAAAAAGTCAATGTAAACCATCAGAGCAGCAATGTTCTTCAAAAGTTTGTCCCCATAAATATGAACTGGTTAAGTTGCCACATATCTTTACAAGGAGTGTGCCAATGTTCAGAATTGCTGGCATAGAGTTTTGTGAATAAAGTCTATGTAATAAAGTTTGTTTTTCAACTCAAGTGTATTTTAGCAGTATTCTTGAGCCTAACACACATATATCGTACTTCAAGTTGTTTAGAACACCTTATTCATCTTTTGGGCACATGATTTTAAATGCTATTCTTTAAAAACAAAGATCATAACCATTTGTGGGAAGTAATTTGTATTTGCAGGTTTTCGTAATTTAAGCCAAAGTCCTTTGCTGGGCTTTAACTCATATGACACACAATGCATCTAAAGAAAAGAAAATTCAGTAGTACTACTTCTTTTTTGATACAAGAACAAATTATTCAATATCAATGCATATAATATATATAAAAAATTATATTCCTCCTCACCCCATGATGGAAAAAGCTCAATTATTTGAAAAAAAACCACCCCCAAACAAATGACCAGCTTGAACTTCAAATTAACTGCTCAGAAGCTCTCTGCTGTCCAAGTGCTCATCAGACCTGCCAGCAGAGGAGGTGCTACCATTCCACAGGGTACTGATTTTCATAGGTCTTACAGAGACTAGATTGAGTTTTTACTGCTGTTCCCTAGGTGTTCCTTCCCTTCCTGAGCCAACACTGAATGTTCCCTGTATCCAGCTTTTAAGTGCTTTTGGTTTGTTGTTGTTATTAGTTTTTTGTTTCGTTGGTTGGTTTTGTTGTTTTTTGGATTTTTTTTAAGTATTGAAGATAGCCACCAGAACAGATGTTACATGGGTGACAGCAAGTAACTGATTAGTTAACATTATACTTGCCTATAACAGTGTACTTATTGGCCAACCCCCACAGAACCAAATGGTCACACGCTATGGAAGAAACTGTTTTGAAATAAACATATTTTGAGATAAGGTTCCTTAAAAATAATGCACATGCACAGAGTGCATGCCAACACCACTTTTTTTGGCAAGTTAACTCACCACTCTGAACATGAATTCAACATCACAGTTCCGCCTAGAAGATAAGCAGCTTGCATCCAACAGGCACAGTATGCAAAGTGTGTGACATTACATAAACTCAGCCATGCTGCAATATGGAAAATACTTGGAAAAATTCTTCAGTCTCAAGTATTTCTGTAGGTCCATCCAGCTCCAATAAGAGAAAAACCACCTACAAGCAGTATACAGGGAAATGGTTTCCACCCTAACTGCACTCAAAAAGTAAAGCTAAGAAGTTGGTAAGGCAGCTCAGACCAATGTATTCCCTTAATGTAACTGTTGAACACAAATTTGAACACATTAAATGTTCCATAGAGTTTGACAGCACAGATGATGGGTGTAGGCTCAGCCCTTTCAATAAGGCTTCTACTCACAAATGACTGCCTGTTTTAATCGTCTAGTAAATTGGTATTAAGACTTCTTGACTATTTCAAGTATAATCAGTCATTCCAAAGTCCACAGTATGACTCACTGCAACCTAGGTGTGTTTTAACATTCAGCGGTTGTTTTCTTGACAGGAAAGGGAAAGTCCCCTGCTACAACAGTAAGATCTCTTTACTTTCAGAAGTGTAATTCAGCAGAAGTTCTTCATCCTTCTGAATTCAAGCTCTATGCATCAACTCCTTCTGGGAGAACATTAAATAGTTTTCATACAGACTTCTTAAGAGCATTAGTACTTCAGTTTATATATTGAGGAAAATAACATGTACGCCTTTCCAGTAATGGCATGGCCTTACGATGACCTGACAAAGCACCATCTAAAGCAGAGACAAACGTACCTGGCATGGAAACAGCAAGGGTGACCTAATTCATCTTTTCCATTTGGTTCCGAGTCTTTGTCTACATAGTTTTAAAAACTGGCAGTCAATATTTAGGATTGGCCCTGAATGAAGTATCTGGAATCCCACTTAAGAGATGCATTGGAAGCCTGAGCTGCAGCATGTCTGCCCACACTATTCCCACCTGGGGTTGAGATTAATTTCATCTAGAACTTACATTCAACGCTTACATTTCTCCTAAAACAAGTTAGAAAGGTCTGTGGTCCCCAAAGAACTGTGGAAGCCAGGAACTAGAAGTGTGTGGAAATGCAAGTTCTCCTTTCAATAGCTTCTCATCAGACAAAACCAACAATCCAGCGGAAGTCAAGGAATTATTCAAGTTTTTATGGAAGAACCTAGCCTAAAGTTTTCCAGTTTTCCCTTGCCAAGTGTAGAAGTGAGTCTTCAAAAAAATA
This sequence comes from Falco naumanni, assembly GCF_017639655.2. NCBI lineage: Eukaryota > Metazoa > Chordata > Aves > Falconiformes > Falconidae > Falco > Falco naumanni. The sequence continues at coordinate 28,155,226 of NC_054059.1, forward strand.
CCAATCCCTTTTTCAATAATTATAAATTTTTGCTGAAGTAATTGCCAAACACCACAGGCAAAAACTTTCAGGAAAATTTTCTTGGGATCAGACAGATTTATCTCAAATTGACTCTAACACTCTTCCATGGTTGCATTTTCTGTATTTCTAATTCCTCAATATACTTCAAATGTTACTTTCCTTTTAGTAAACATGCATTACTGACATCAAATTCTTCCCTTCAGAATCCTGACTACCTAAAAATTACTTCCAGCATCCTCCATTTGTGGTCTTCCACAATACTATAGAATCAAACAAAAAAGTCTAAATTTGCATTTAAAAATACTTCTATACTCTGCAGCTACAGAAGCCCTGAAGGTACAATTAAATGATTGGCTGATATGTATCTAGACTAACAATCCTCAAAATGAACAGCAGCATGCAGGAGTTACGTGGGCTTAGGGTATGTCGCCCTTGTTCAAATAAAAGGCTGGCTTTAAAAATCAGTTATGTAATAAATCAGCTCTGCAGGACCTAAAAGTTCTACTTGCTTCAGTTCTGCCCTGTTTGGGAGCCCCAGATCAGAGGCTTATGACCACTGAAATCCAGAAAGATCATGAAACATGATCACTAAGTGCAGCTGGAAGAGCCTTTTGCATTGCCCAACTTCACCTTGAAGGAAACACAGCAATGTGTTACTTTATCCAGTGTATTAGGAATGTGCCAGTAATTTGTTATTCCCCAAATGAGACAACCTGCCACAATGAAGTCTAACCTTTAAGTCACAAAAACTAAAGACAACATTTCAGATAACCTTGTTATAATAATTTCACATAGAAGGTGAACCTTGACTCTCCTACTAAGGTTCTGCTACCTACTTTGATTTAAACCAGCTTCTGCTTACAAGAATTTTGCAAAATGTATTCAACTTCAGAACAGAACTTCCTGAAGAAGTTTTATCCAGGAAATATGAGGCTGTCAGTCTGATAAGAGTGTATGTAGTGTATTTTCAAAATTTATTATCAAAGCAAATGGAAAGTTTTCTGTTTCCAGAGCCTATATCCAACTGTTTCAGCGGATGGATCACATAAATTAAAGGACAGATTAAAGATTGCTAGGGCAAGGAATAAACCCTTATCAGTGTTTGAAACTGGTAAATCAAACCCTTGATTCTTTTAACAAATAAAAAGAAAGGCACAAGCAAAATCACAGCTCATTCAGGACATCCACTTTCACAGGTCTTCATATTTGATATTCTGGTGCATGCACAGAACCACACCACGTGAAACCTGGTGCTTAAATTATTTTTACTGCCGCTTGTGTCTAAGCACCCAGTTTACATTTGGATGTACAGAATCGATTAGCCAATTACAAGCTTACAATTCAGCTGTACACTCAGCTGGAGCATTCTGATGTTGGTTCCGGCATCCTGGGAAGCAGAAAGGATGAGGAGGAACCTGTAAACATCAGGCCAATGAACTAAGTAGAGCTATATAGAATAAGTGCCACAAATGAAGTGTGCAAGAACAGTCTTACTTACCTTACCTAATTAGTCTGTGATAAAATTAGCTCCAAGTGTATGGTCAAATATAAAAGCACTTGAACAGAAACAGCATGTTTGTGTTTACAAAAGGTGAAAAAACACCAAGTAACTGGGCACTAGGCCCATCACTCTCAAAGATAAAAAGCATAAAACTAAAAAAGGTAAGATCTACACGAATCAGAAAACACTGATTAATCAAGCACACACCTTCACCTACCCAACTAACAAAGAAAGCACATCCATGCAGTTTCACCAGCCCTCCTCCCATCGCCACTTTCCTCACTACCTGCCCCTGAAAATCAGGTAACCCTCATCACTGAAAACAAAATATGAAGCTTCTGTGCCCAGGCAGACCTGGTACAATCTACCGCTTCAATCATGTGCTCAACAACTGCCATTTGTGCCACCAAAGAAATCAACCGCTAATAACCTGCAAGCTCGAGTATGCTCTTTCCTCATAAAGTTCTATCTTTCCAATACATACTTTCTTAAGGCCACCAAGCCAGTAAATGTCCTCCAGGAAATTTAGTAATTCTAGATGTACGAGCAGACTGAGGTACAGTATAGACAAAGCTTTAACAGCCATGACTACAACCAGGCTAGTTAATCTACAGCTTAACTCCATAAAAAAAATGGATTTGACACTGGAGAGAGATGAGGCTTTGGCTGCCCCATTCTCAACAGCTGGTCACCTGCATCGGTATTACCATTTCCTATTTTCAGTTGCTCCACATCCTGCTTCTCATAAGATGTTAACATTTAGGACAGGTCTTTCAGAACTGTTAGGAGCTATCACTTTGTATAAGTGCAAATCTCTGGTGGACATTTCTTAAATTTTTAGGAATAGAGAAGCCATTGATCTACACCAGTAGCTTCTGAAAGAGGAAATGACACTGCACACAGAAATAATATAATGGCCAAGTTTTCAGCAACCTCAGACAGAACTTTGCTGCAGTTTATCTGTTTATTTTGTATCCCTTGCTAGCTTGCTTGTATGTTTTAGAAATTTAGTATCCAGTGGCAAGTGGAGGGGGCAGCAAGCAATGACTGTATGGGATGGAGGCCTCAGCTACCCTCAAAATCCTCTGAACGATTTTTAGTTGGGCTTTAACAGTTCTCAGCCACTTCAAGAACCTCAGTGCATTCTAGGCTTTGTTTCTGCAAGTGTCAGTCCTTTCTTAGAAATGGATTCAATTTTCCTTGCACAAAAGCGTAGTAGTCCAGCAGCAGATTGTAATGAAGGGCAAAAACTAATGTAAGAGAAGGTACAACTAGGAGTAAGTCAAGTTCAGATCATGAATTTAAATTTAAGTTTCAAGCATATTAAACTAGAGAAGATTCATGCATTAAGTTCCACAATTCTTATCATAAATGTGTTGATGTTTACTAGAAGTTGTGTCGAGAACACAATGAAGAATCGACTCCCCACATATTACCTTTCATCAAAAAGGCAACTGTCATTCCAAAATTTAACATTCATCCCACAATTCTGGATCTGCCAAGAAGTAATGTCCCCAGCCTAAGGTCTGGCTTTAAATCATGAAGTAGCTAGTCCTTTTAGTCATTTACTTAAAAAGGACGACTCAATAGTATTTGCTTTCGTTTACAAAAGGTAAAAAAAAGTAATAGTTGAAACACTGTCCCAACCACTACTGGGACAATTCAAGTCCCAAAACTAGTATTAACTGAAGTGATAATATGCCTGACCTTCAAAATAAAACTGTATTCTACATAGTTCCCAGTGTCAGAAAACCATAATATCTTTTTACTCAGATGCTAGTTTCACCTCTACAACACTATGCATTTCTGTATAAACTCTGGCCATTCATTGAAAATAGAAAAGCAGAGAAAATGGCTTCAAAGACATGAAACCAAGTCTTAGTATATTGTTCATACAGCAACATCAAGCTGACACTTACTGAACCTGCTAAATTTCTGCGTGTACAATTAAAAAAATAAGATAAATAAATCAAGATTTCACTTTTCTGTAAGCCAAAGGTAACAGCAGGGAAAAAAACAGGGCTATGGTCAAAGATCATCCATCATCTGAAATCAGATATTTCAGCTGATACCAGGACTCTATTTGCTGCTGCAAGAAAATAACAACTTCATTTCCAATGAAGCTATGAACTTGTGCTTTTGAAAAAACTTTGAACATTACCTTCTACTATGGGGATTTAGAATTATCTTTTTTATGGGATTAACTTTAGAACTAGATCTACAAAATGGATAAAAATCAGAAGTGGACATAGATTTTTACCCTTGTTTTTATTAGCATTTATTGTTTCTTAATTATGCAAAGCTGAAGTAGTAACATGGCAACCTTGGGGGAGAGGAAGGAAGGAAGGAAAGGGGAGCTGGCAAGAACAACATATTAATACATGCTTTCAACAATTAACACTGCAGTCTCACAGATCAAACATTTACAAGCATCCTCTCCACCTTAAGACAGTAAAAATTTAAATAAGATGCACCTTACAGCTCAAGACTATTTCATTGCAGGCACTGCCGCAGGGTACAGAAAAGAATCAACAGCACAAGTAACGTTTCTGCTGGTCCATGTGTAGAAGTTCATAATGCCCTTGCTCGTTTCTAGAAAAAACCTGGCTGACAGGGGCCTGACACAGTGCAATGCAAAACTGCTTACAGAGGATTTCATAAAAATAGATGTTTGGAAACAAACAAAAAGCTTCATATATGTAACTTTTCTGTGCAAAACCTTAAAAGCATATTAAAATAAACTTTTATGTTTCAGCTAGAGATGTGAGGAGTAAGTAGCCATTAAGATACAGTTGTTTCCCTAATGATTTTAGCCATTGCATTTTCACCGAGTTTTAAACTGTGGGCAAGTAGTTGCCAAATTTCATCTCACTTGCTCTGTGAAAAGCTCCAACAGCACCAGGACCTAGAAACTGAACATATGCAAAGCACTTCCAAATATACATGGAAAAAACCCCAAGCTGCAGGTAGAGAGTGAAGTGCTTCCAGGCAAGGGCTGGTATTCTTCCTGCCTTTACACTAGTTCCCTCTAAAGAATGAAGGGGCTTGAATGCAACACAAGTTATCTCCATGCAAAGAAACTGAGGCTCTCTGAAAACCCAGCAGTTTTGATCTGCTCCCACAGATCAGTTCCAATTCAGAAGCTACCTTTTTTGAAAATCTCATGTCGCTACACAGCAGGGTGTATATACAACAAAGCATTAGCCCAATATCGTACCTTCCAACCAACCAAAAATTCCACCTTCAAAGCTTCACAAATCGTTTCACTATTTATGTGAAAGTTGCTGCTGCACTCGTCTCTTCCTACACTGTCTAGTAATCCCTGTCTCGAAATCACTCAGAGGATACAAAGAAACATGAGCTTTGTGCTCAGAGAGTATATGAAACAACACAGTTCAACTTTACCTTGAAAAAAAAGTTAACTTGCCAACCTGTTTCTTTATTCAAGGACAAGAGTTTCAAGAACAGTGTCAACTATGATTCATAAAGGATGAGTCAACCTTAATTCTGTACATTACCAAAGAACTAGTCAATCAATACAGGGACTTCAATAAAACCTCCTAGCATACCTTTCAAATAAAACATTGTGCAAGTTGCTTGACAAAGTCATACCATTTCTTCATTAAAATGCCACTCTCACCTGAAATACCAGTCATAAAATTAACAGTTAAAAAGGGTTCAGATCACATCTACTCCTACTTGCAAGATAGTTGAAATGTCTTCACTGCTTGGCATGAGATGGAGTATCTTACTGTGACCACTGATGGAGGTTGTACATTAATTAATTAGTAAAAGTTTTATTTTTATTTACATTATCTATATCTAGATATCAATGTAATCTTGGATGTTTGTATTCTAGTAGTGATTAAATTTATGTTCCTTATCCATCTGTGCCCTAAAACAATGCCTTACTTAACTGGCTTGAGGCACTCTTTACAGGAAAAGTAATTGCAGATTCAGTGTTGCTGCCTATTAAATCAAAAATTAGCAGTATTTTGTAATGCTAGCACAAGTGTTTCTAAATGGAGGGTTTCTACAACAGCAGATATACTTAATTTTGAAAAGCTGTACCATACCAGTAACAAAAAAAAAAACTTTTGAAAAAACTGTTAGTAGTATGACTAACAGCAGTCACACTCCACCCAACACATCCACCCTTGCTAAATCCAAATACTCCAGATGACAAGCAACCTTTCCATACTACTTGCCAGCAGTTGTTTCAGTTTAGCTGCCTTCCTAGAATTAAAAAGCATCCCCGAGATTCAGCTACAGAGACCTAAAAAAGCTACAGGCAGTTACTATAGTATTAGTAAAGAAGAGATTATCATTCAAAGAAGGAGGAGTCAAAACCACTTTGCTGGTCCTTTGTAGTGCCTGCACATTGTGAGTTCCAACCTCTTGGATGCTGACTCATGGATCATAGGAGTGGTAGATTGAGGAGGAAAGGGAGAGGAGCAGAACAGAACATAACTGCACATGGCCTTCAAACAAAAAGAGTAAAAATCAGAAGGCTTGCAGTAGATAGCTGACATTTCCTCCTACCAAAGGGAGGCACGTCTTTGCCAGCAGGGCAGAACAGGAAAAGCATGCAAAGCTATAGGTTTTGGTCTTCTCTATTTCCTGCAGCCTTCCAGGCAAAAAGGGAAGGACATATTTGCCAACCAGGCCATCGCCAAGAACAGAGAAAGACTAGAATGCAGGCAAAACTTTGGCTGGCACAGGAAGAGCTTGCTTTCCCTGCATCAGAGGTTTGCGTTAACACGGCTACCAGACTACCTGCTGTCCACCATTTGATACAACTGGAATAATTTCAGTATAGACACTGCGTGAAATGGCTCACTACCTTTACCATTCAGAGATGTTTAATCTCCCTATGGAAGCATGAGCTCCTGACAAGATGGCACAGCAACCAGTATGAGATTTTATGCATAACCTCTTCTTAAGGACTAGATGTGGTAGAAGGACAGAGGGAGATTAAGAAGTCTTAAGAGTAAGCTTTATGTTGAGGTCCCAAGAAGTTAGTTCTGAAGTGGGGCACTGAGTACAGCAGATCGAGAGGAATGCCAACAGCATGAATGCTGGCACCCTACCACACTGATTCCAGTGGAACTCTTGTCACAGCAAACAGGAATTGGCGCCCTACACAAGTCACATCATTTTCACAAAGGTGAAAGTTTTACAACTACACCTGTAATTGAAGAAACAGCTTCTTTGGAAGGCATGGACTCTTAAATGTGTTAAGGAATTAATTGATTCATTAAGCTAATAAATTTCCAAATTATTTTCAAGCAAAGGTAACTAATTTTGACTGATTTAGGAAAAAAAAGCAACAACCCACCCTAGGTGGCAGCATGCAAGGAAGCATAAAGTGTATTTTCAGCACAATCCAAAGAAGTACTGCCTTGTACATGAGCCAGAACACTTAATCAGGAAGAGAATTGCACCACTTCCAAACCAGTCAGCTTTAAATTTATGTCTCCTAAACCAGGTGAGGATACATTTACCTCAAAATTGTTTATGTCCTTACAGACTTGCTTCTTCCTGTTCTCATGTTAGCAATACTAGGCACCAAAAATCCCCCCAAACCAACCAAAAAACCTAGAAGGAGGAAATAAACCACTAAAGACTACCTGCCACACAATTACTATTGCATCACAAACATGCAGCTTACTGCAACCACAACTCCCTGATCACACAGAATAGGGTCCAGCAGCCTCCACACTGCTAACACTCATCTCTTCAGCTCCCAGTACAATGCAGTACAGTTTCGCTATTGATAGCATCTGGAATCCTGCTGCTTGTACAGGAATGTGTTCCTGGGCTTTGATGCATGCCTGGGGTGTCATACCAGTCTTTACGCCCTAGTTTGACATGATTCCACAATTACTGCAAATTCATCTTAAAACATTCTTCAAGCTGAGAAGTCAGCTTGAATCTGACAAAGTCAATTTCTATGTCTTTATTTCCCATCTTTGATCAAAAAACCTCAAAATGTCTCTTAAAGACTCCTTGAGAGTATTTTTCTTCACAAGAAGTAAACAAAATGCACACCCAATTACTTTAAAGGCTTTTAACAGGTTATTAGCTCTGATCTGAAGAAATAAAGAGGTTTTCTCATTTTCTTCTCAGCTTATCTTATGAACAGATAAGCTTACTAAGCACAGCACTAACAGGCATGAGGCTAAATTCTCTGCATCTCTGCAGCTACCTAGAACAACACTGTATATGCATCACTCCATCCAAAAACTTACTCCACACACACTCAATTTTGAGGGTGCATCTTCAATACTTCTACACATATGGGGCCCACAGCATGGTGCTGATATCTCCCGCCTCACAGTAACCCACGTTAACGGTTACAGAAGTTACTGCACTGACTTCCCTTATCCCAGTGTAATACTTCACATCATATTCCCCAATCAAGTTCCCAGTCTTATTCTCCAGCACAGCAGCACACATGAATAGCATAATTCTTTCTCTTAAAACAAAAAAAAGAAAAAAAAAAGGGAAAAAAAGAAAAAGAAAAAAGAAAGTCTCCACTCACCAGCACAGTGGTGCAGATGGACCTGAGCTCAGACTCCACCTTCTCCCGATAGTCCTTGATAAGCTGCATCTTCTTGTCACTGGTGTCTGTCTTCTGCTCAATGCTAGAGATGACCCTCCAGGCAGAGCGCCGCCCCCCCACTACGTTCTTGTAGGCCACTGAGAGCAGGTTGCGCTCCTCGTTGGACAGCTCGGCACCCTGCTCAGTTACTGCCTTCATGCAGGTGGCCATATCATCGTAGCGCTCAGCTTGCTCAGCCAGCTTGGCTTTCTGGATCAACTCGGTCTTATCCATGGTGGCTGGCAGTGGGGCAAGAGAAGTATAGTAGCAAAAGCAGGAGAAGCTGGGGATGTCACGCTATCAACAAGAGAATGCACCTCAAAACCTGCCAGAAAGAAGACAGCAACGGATGAAACACTACAGAATCTTACACCACCCCTCACAACCCACCAAAAAGCAAGGATCCCAGGGAGCCTTGCCTCCCCTCCCCACCTCCAGGTGCTTCTCATGGAGAGGGACTGCAGCGCTGCACCCTTCCACGCAGAGCCAAGGGGAGAGGTGCCTGTCTCAAGGCTCCACCGCTAGGGAAACCACGGCCGAGAAACCCAGCCGGGGAAGGCAGCTCAGTGCCAGCCAAGGGTCAGCAGCCTGAAGACCAAGCACTAGAAATTGCTATTTTTCCACCAAAGCGGACTTTTTGCCCTCACCCTGCTCTTCTTTCCTCGCCTTACGTGAACGTATTAATACGGTGTCTAACAGGGACCTGGAGAGGGATAGCCGGTTACCGCCAAGTCGGGTGGGCCTTGCCCAAAGCTCTTCCCCCGTGTGCCACCAGCCCTGCCGGTGAGGGCCGAGGAAAGGCGGATGGCGAAGCCGAGACCAGCTGGGGGGGGGGGGGAATATAAAAGGAGACGAGCTCGCTGGCGGGGAGGCAAGGAAGGGGTTAAAACCCAACGGGCTAGCAGAGCAGGCCCGGGATCCGCCTCCCTCAGGCACCCGCGCTCGGCGGGGCGAGCGAAGCCAGGGGAGCTCGGAGCGGCCGGGGCGGGGCAGCCCTCGGGCCAGGCCGGCGGCCCGGGCCGCTTCGCCTCCTGGCGGCGGGGCGCGACGGGGCCGGGGCCCGGGCCTCCCCGCCTCCCCCCGGCGGCCGCGGCGGGAGTGGCCGCACCTCCGGCCCCGGGACAGCGGCCCACGGCGGGGCGGGGGTAGGAGGGGGGGGGGGGGGGGAGGCGCGGCGGCCCCGCTCTGCCGGTGGGGGAGCGCGGAGGCACGGCGGTGGGTGGGGTCTCGGCCCCGGCGAGGGCGGGGGCCAGGGGCGGCCGCGTCCCCTGGGACAGCGGGGGGCGCGGGGGCGGCGGGCAGGGTGGGCGGCCGGCGCTGCCCCCGCGGCAGCAGGGCGGGAAGGGGAAGCCGGCGGCCCCGCCGGGTGCGAAATGGCGGCGCTAGCTGGCTGCGCCTCCCGCTCCCCGGGGCCGCCGAGCGCTCCACGCCGCGATCACAAAATGGAGGACGCCGCGGCGGCAGGAGGCGGCGGAGCAGGACCAGCGCCCGCTGCCGGGCCGCGGCACCGCGCTCACCTGAGTCCGCTGCGCTAGGCCGGGCCGCGGGCGCCACCCGATCGGCTGCCTCGCTCGGGGCTGTGGCGGAGAGAAAGAGCCGCTCCCGTCTCCGGCGAGAGCCAGCGCTAAAGGGCGTTGGCACAGGCAAGCCTACCCGCTGCTCAGCCCGCGCCCACGCGGCCAATCGCAGCCCGGTCTCCCAGCCTGGCTCCGCCCCTCCACGCCCCGACGACCAATCCGAGCAGAGCGCGCCGCCGCGGGGGCGAGCGCAGGCAGGGCACAAGCTCGGTTGGCCCGTGGGCTGCGGCTGGGGCCACGGGGTTTCCTCCAATTAGATCCAGGGTGAGATGACGTCACTGTCACCATGGCGATGCTGCTACAACCCCCCCCCCCCTTCCCCTCCCTCGCCGGCCCCCCTCCCCCTCCCCCTCCCCCCCCCCCCCCCCCCCCCCCCCCCCCCGCGGCCGGGGCGCGGCACGGTGCGGGCGCGCGCCGGGGCGGCGGTGCGAGGGGCCGAGGCGGGCGCGCCGGGTGAGGGGGAGAGAGGGCGCGGGGGAAGGGGCCGGAGCTCCCGGGTGGGAGGCGCCGGGCGGGGCGGGGGCTCCGCGGGGCGAGGGGGGGGGTGAGGCGGCCGCGCCGCGCGGCCCCGGCCGCCCTTTCGCTTCCCGGAGGGGCAGCGCGCGCTGCGCCGCCTGCGGTGCGGCTGTGCCCTCGGTCGCCTGCCCCCTCAGGTACCGCCGGCCGGCGGGCGGGAGCTCCCGCAGCAGCGGGGCGGCGAGCCCGGCCCTACTCGGCTGCCCCCGCGGTGGCTGGGGCGGGGCGGGCCCGCTGCAGGGGCGGGAGGAGCGGGCACGGCCGGCGGGCTCTTCCGGAGCTGCCGCGCCGGGGCAAGGGCCGCTCCGGCCGCGGGGGGAGAGGGGCTCGGCGCGGCCCGCCGCCCCCCCGGCCCGGCCCGTGCCCGCGGGGCTTCGCGGGGACTGCGCTCCTGACGCGGCGTTGTCCCCGGTGGCAGGTTCTCGAAAGCTGTTTCCCAGCGCGGGTGGCTGTGCTGTGCCCCAGGGCCGGGGTGATCCTGGAGAGCTCCGTTCCTGAGGCCCCGCGCAGGGGGAGGCGAGCATTTCACATAAACAGCCATCAACAAATTTACTACGCCCCCCCCCCCCCCCCCCTTCCCCCTTGATTACACCTCAGTTTTCAAGAAGTCAGAGATGTGATGGGCACAGACTGGAATTTTAGGTCTATGGTCGTGAAATACGAATAATAAAATGTTACCCATCTATGAATGGATAAACATGAGGCGCCTTTTGCCCAACATATGGCCAAAATGCTGACTGGCAGGTGTGGGATTTTATCTGCCCTCAGGCCTGATCTCAGAGGATGCGGTAGGGACGCAGTGGGTTTGTTCTGTTTGTCCCGGCATTCACCATCCAAAATCCAGGCATGGATCGAATGCATCTGGTCTGTCAGGGCTCGGGCTGGTTCTGGTTCACCAACGTCTTTGCGCCGTACCAAGTCTCGGTGTGGGGTGATGTGATTTCTTACCTCTGGTTCCAGCATCACCAAATATAGTCATGCTGAGCAACTTCAGCATCCAAGTGGGATGATGAATTCTCTGAATCAACCCCAGGATGTTACTGTCTCAATTCATAAAGCTCCTGGTCTGCGTTTGGACTAGGACTGGGATTACGTACGTGGAAATTGGATCTATGCTGTGGACAAGCCACTCTCTTTGTCATTTGAGTTTGGGAAGTGTTTATTCCGTTATAAAAGAGGACCTATTGATAACACCCTTTTCAAAGTTAATTAAACTCTTTCAGAAAACATTACGGAAATGTATTACTTTACCCCAGAAATGACTGTCTTGGCAACTTGCTACGGTTTTAGGTTGCCTTTTTATCCTTCCTTGTCAGCAGGACACTCTCATTTTCACCGAAGTCCCTAATGATTATCTTCATTTACACATGAAGACCAAAATGGACCAATTGTGCAACAAAATCTTTTCTGATTAACATCATGTCTCCATCAGAGATAAAACTAACCATTCCACGTATAAGGCACGGATGAGTGGGGTTTATTTGATGAAGGACACCTGACCTAATCAAGGCTACCTCCTTCACTGATTCCCTTAAAAAATGGGGAAGGTATTAGAATTAGCCTCATACCATTTAGTTCATGTCTCTGTCCCACCTGCTGAGAGGTTGCATTAGGAGGTGCAGAACCATCTTAAAAGTTGGGAGGTGATGAGCTTAGCAAGTTTGTGTGCACAGAGCTGTGTGATGGATCCAGGCTTAACTGCACGCATGATACAGTCAGATACATGTGAGCAGAGCAGCTGTGTGGCCTTTGTGGTGGCTTCAGACCTACTGTGTGCTTCTCACTTTTCAGGTTTGGGTCCTGTGGACTTATGTGCCTTAAGACTGCACTGTGATAGTGCTTTTAATCACATAACCATAAGCTCGTTTCCCCAGAGGAACCCTATTGCTGAGTAGGAATGATGTTCTTCAGGGAGCTTTTATGAGAGGAGACTTGAAGAATTTGTTGTGTTTAGTTTAGCAAAGTGAAGGTTAAAAGAAGATTTGGTGTTGTCTCAAAAGGAAAGTAAACGATGTGGATGTAGAATTGTTATTTAAATGGAAGACACATTTGTGTAAAATGGACATTAATTAATCTAGACTGTGAATTAGAAGATTTCAGACTTTCAGAGCAATGAGGCTGTGGACCAACTCCCATGTGTTGAGGGCAGGAAGCCCACCCACTTTGAAATTGGAGCCTGATCAATTTATAAAAGTGCTCATGTGATGTAGTTGCCTGAGATAGCAGGAGGCTAAACTCTAGAAGTTTTCCAGTTTTATGTATCTATTTAATGTTTCTTTTATTGCTCATTACATGTATACTTTAATGTACAGTTTACTGCGTAGCATTACCCTTCATGGAATTAAAAAAAAAAAAAGTTAATTTCCTTTAGAGTATTTCAGGAATGCTATCATCCTACTAACCATTAATGACTTTTCCCTTGTCACACTATTTACGAAATGGTTGGCATTATCTGGTCTTATGTCCAGGAAATGAAAAATATCAACACTTCTGGGTACCTATGTGGAGAAATACAAGACTTTAATTTCCAGAGTGGTAAATACTGAACCTTCATTTCCAGGGTGCTACATGCTTTATGCTACTAGGCATGTACTGAAAGTCCGCTTCCCACTGACTTCAGATGCACCTACTCACATTCAGCATCTTAGCAGCTCACACCACAAATTACTCAATTGGAGTGTGGGAGAAAAATGAGGACTACATGTAAGCAAATTCCTTAGACTTACATGTGAACTTTACAAGAGAGTTAGAACCCAATTTTCTAAAGGCTCCGTTATTTGCCATACATATAAGATTTTTTTAATATTTTTTTCCCCCAGCAGAATCAACCCCTTCCATCACATGCTTTTCATCTCTGTAGCAAATCAGGTAGAGATGGTATAGACAGCAACTTCCCTCCCTACACCCTGTACAATGGCGACATGGCAGGTTAAGGTAGCATCTCACAAAGCAAACATATAGAACAGTGAATTAAAGTAAACACACAAAGAATGCCGAAAAACAGACTACTGTCATGGGTTTTATACAGGCTGCCCCTGAACAACAGCGTGACTGAGTTCTTTGGATCCACAGCATACTCCTGTACTATCCGAAATAGTCCTGTCGTGGGTAGCAGTAGAAAAACTTACTCATTTTGTGTCCTGCCTTGAGTGGGATGGAGATTCTTTACAACTAGTCTCATGCCTGTTTGCTTAATGGTGAGAGAATGTATTTCTTGTTTATAAAGGCCCAGTGTTCTGGTGGTGAAGGACTTTTCTCTTCTGCTCCTGTGCTGCTTCTTGTCCTCTTCTTTGCGTTATTATCTGCCCCCTAATTTACACTGCTATTCCATCTCCTCCCCTTCTGACTCCTGCCTTCTGCTCAGTTCCTGCCCATACACTCCCGATCTTGTTCTCCTTGCTGTCATTCTTTTGGTAGTTGTACCCTCTGCCCTTCTTTTCTTGTTCCAACTTCTAGTAAAGCTTGTGGGTGGAGAAGAGGACTTGCTTAGGAGGACTGGACATTTAGCAGTCTTATGTGAGAGCTGGAGTCTTAAGGAAATTCTGCTAGCAAATTTTAAGATGTCAGCTGAGCATACTAAAATTGAGTTTTCACATTAGATTTTCCATATTTGAGTAGTCTTCCTTGGAACCAGCAGAACACTTTACTTCCAATAGTCCAACTTCTTCATGAGTTTAAAGGTGCCACTCCAGTGGTTGTAGGTGTTGGAATTCTTCAGTAAAATGGTAATAAAGTTTGTTAACTTGGGCAAAACTGGAATTGGCTCTGATTTTCCCTGTGAGAAACAGCTAAACTGTTCTAGCTCAAATGTGAAAAACATGCTAAGCATGTTCATATAGACATCCATGTTTAAGCCTTTGCAGAAGAACTAAAATGATGGTCACAACTTTTCGAGGTAAAGTACTTATTTATGTCTCACTTAGTTTGGGGACTTAGGAATGAGAGGAAAAGGAGAAGATATTTTGTTACACTATTGTTTTTTATGTTCATTTTGTAAAGGTGCTAGAGGCTGGCATGAGTGTTTTTCTGCTTATATTAAAAATAAAAAGTCACCCATTTAAGAGGCTAAAGCAGCATCAGAGTCCAGGAAGTAGCAAATAAATGTGAGCTAGTGGGATCAAGGTCTTTAAGCATTACCTAGCCTGATTCTGTATTGTATCTGCACTGTGCTGTGAGGAGGGCCACAGGACTTCCTAATTTTTTGAAAATACTTGCATGGCTTCTTCATTGCTGGGCTAAGCTAATCGCTTCAGGGAGGACAAGCCTCTGAAGGAGTTGTTGAGTGTGTAGCTAATTGTGAGTGCTCTTCTATGTGAGCCGTTTTCTTCTGCTGGGACAAGAGGCATCAAGGAATGCTTGGGTTAGGAAGGTGACTGTCAGTGTGGAAGGGTGGCACCGAACCTCAGTTTTGCTGCTGAGTGCCATTCGTCTGGTTTAACTTGCTGCAGGATAAGGGCATCTCCATGCTGAGAGTAGTTTGGGCTTTGCTGGTAAAGGATGATATTGATGAATATTGATATCTGCTGCAGGGTAAATGCTGCTGTAGTCTGATATGCTGGAGTAGCTGCTGATCATGTTGGTAGTAACGTCTCAGCTTTTGTCTGACACTTTTTCTTCCCTCTTACTGTTATGGTAGTTGATGTTAAGTTCCAATCCTCTTTCTGGGAGTGTGATATATCGCACCTTATCAAATGTTACAGGGTTTCTCTGCATCCTTTCCTTCCATGGCATGTGGTGCTGAAAAGTGGAAGAGGCCCTGGGGAGCAGAGTCAGACCTATGTTACCTGGGTGAGCTGCCTCCCCACCTCAGACACCTTTCCTTTCGTCCTGATGGCCGGCGAGGGAGGGAGGATGCTGGCTAAACAGAACCATTCCCTTCTTCATGCTGTTGGCATAAAAAATACAAGTTTGTCCGTTCTGGTCCCAAGTAGGTCCAGTGAACCTCTTCTGAAGCGGTTCCAAAGCCCTGGGGCTTCACTGTGCTGCAGCTGCCACGAGACACCTGTGGAGGAGTGGAACAGGGGATTCCTCTCCAGGAATAGCCCCAGGCC
This sequence comes from Falco naumanni, assembly GCF_017639655.2. NCBI lineage: Eukaryota > Metazoa > Chordata > Aves > Falconiformes > Falconidae > Falco > Falco naumanni. The sequence goes on from NC_054059.1 coordinate 28,170,496, forward strand.
CCAAACCAAACAGGACTAGTTTGCAGATCTCCCTTGAGCCTCTCTCTTGTTTTCCCTGGCTCTGTCCCAGCAAGTGTGACTTGCAAGTGGGAGGACAGAGGAGCCAGCTGGAGCTCAATGGTGTCCCTGAAAGTTGAGCTGTGTCTTTTTTTTTACAGAAATGCACCAAACAGTCTTTTAACAGCTTTTGTTTAGTTAAATGCAACTTGCTCCGGCAAAATATAATAAAGAGCCCCCTTTTGCATGAATAAACAGAAGTGGTGAAAGTCACTGAGATTGTCAAGTAAATTTTATCCTCCTATCAGGAGGCAACAGTAGGGCCCCTAGAATTAAGATAAATGCAGCTAATTTTCTTTTAATGGTGATTTGATTATTCTTTTATTACAAGTAACTGGTTCCCTTTTCTAATTGTATGACTTGCTTTTATCTAAGAAAAATTACCCAATATATGGTAGTGGACCATTAAAGTCAGTCATCCATGAACAGTTTATTGTGGTGCTATGAGATTGCTGGTTTCAGAAAATATCTATATTGCAACAGATATGTATAGATTTTTGGCTTTTCTGCTGTTTTGCCAGTGGTCATGACAAATGAGAAAGCAGGTAGTGGGAATGGATGCACAAGGCAAAAATGAAATGCAGAGGGCAGAGAGCATAAACCCTGCACACATTTAGCATGTCTTTAAGGGACCAAGACGTATTGGAGGGGAAGGGGGCACTAGGGAACAAGCATAAAGGTCCACTGGTGCTTGGAAAGGCTTCATCAGTTGTTTAGTAAATTCAGGGAGAGCTCTGTCTGTTGTGCCTTTGATCTCTGCACTTTCTGCTTTTTTTTTATCTCTGTCTTCTCCTTCCTCTGCAGCTGCCATACGAGCAAGTTATCCAAACAGGAGAAGGTACGTCAGTCAAACAGATTGCACAATGGGGGCTGGAAAGGGGGTGTTGGAGGTATAGGTAGGAGCGTGGGGAGGTTGTAAGAAAGCATCAGGTTCTGCAGGCAGGTCACTGCAGGCCACTCTTGTTAGGTTGGTTATCTAAACTGGTGTAGCTGTGATGGGCCAGGGATGTCAACAGGCAAAACTGGTGCAGAGAGGCAGTATCTTGTACTAGATCAATTAACAGTTGGAAAAATAGACAAGCATTTGATCTGAAAGCACCTAATGTATATAATCTAAACATACTTTTTTGTTCTAGGCCATATAATATTAAGGCTGATGGATATTTGAAGGTCAAGTGTTCGTCTGTACAGGGAAACTGATTGTTAAAGGAATCATGAACAATTATACCTGTACCCTGGAGGTAAGCTGGGGTAATTTCTCACATGGAAACTCTGTTCTAGAAAGCGAGCCATTTTTATTCTGAAATACAGTGCCTGATAAGGGACCAATAATAAGGAAGAGTAATAATAATAATAAGGAATAATAAGGAATGAAAGGGAGAGGACAGAAAAGACAGAGGTGGAAAGAAGGTAGTCAAGCAGTTAACCAGAGATAGCTGTGGGAAGATGTGATATAGCTATCCTTTCTCATGGGAACTTTATAGGCTAAAATAAAACTTGTAGTAAGCCTCAGAAGTCTGTTTAAAAGGTAAGGTATTTTTTAAACCTCAGTTTTGAAAAGTTCTTGCTCTTCCATCAGCTCAGTGTGGCAGAAGGATTGAATTTTTCCTTGCAATTTGTAATGACAAGGTTCTTGGTTATGAGTTTAATTAGGACTCTGTACTGTCTTCCTTGTACAAAGATCAGAAATCTGAGGAATATGAAAAGTGCATGTTAAATCTCTAGCTAGTTATGATTATGTACCTGGCACACCATTAATAGTGATTTATAGATAGAATGAAATAATCCTTCAGTGGAAGAAGGGAATGGCATGTGCATATATATACACATATATACATACTTTAGACTGAAATGCTCTTTTACGGGACAAGAACAGGACACTATACATGGATCTTTAGTAACCGGATTAATTTTGGCAGTTAACATACTGCATCTTTGCTTTACTGAAATATTTTATCACTGTTGTACTTATCTGCCATCATTATAAGGAAGCTGCTTAACGGTGGCCTGTGCTAATGCAAATTGTATCAATTTCTTCCATTAATGTTGTAGGAAGCCTCAGATACACAGCATGAGCATCCATGTAGTTACAAGCAAGGGAAAAAAGCTTCAGACCAGTGAAAGAGGTATCTAGGCAATGGGTTGCCTCCTACATTAGTGGGATGAGCTTACCAACGGCAAGTTTTGCCTTCTGGAGAAACCAAAATGAGAGAGGCATCCCTCCTCTCTGTACATGTTCTGCTGCTAATGAGACGGTAGAGCTTTCTGATGAGGTAAAGAGCTACACTTACAACATATAGTCCCCAAAAGAACAAGATAAAACACTGTTTGCTGTGTTGGGAGGTAGTGACATCTCTGCAGTGGGAGATACTTCTGAATAGAGAGCTTCGCATGTGGTCCTGATCCATGGATGAATACATGAGGAGTTTTGTCTGGAGGTGCTAGATGTTCACAATGTTAACCAGTGATGCTGGGAGGAGTTTTCAGATCTAATTTCCATGTATTTGAACACTGGAGACTTTCAAATAGAACACACAGAAAAGCTGTAATTAAATCCTAGTATTTATTTCATTCTGCTTCTTTGTGGGATCCCTCCCACAGCAGCTAAACGGTTCCTGTTCTTCTCAAATTATTCATGTTTGTGTAACTTTCAGTAAAGTGTTTTTGAAAGGTTAGATGTTAGTGCTATGTAGTTAGCATTGCTCCCCTTCTTAAGAACAGGCAATTCTATTAAGTGATCTAATTTATGTAAGTTTAAATACAATGTTTCTATAAATCGTTCCCTGTGCTTAAAAGCTATGCATGGATCATTAAAACCATAAGGTAATTAATGGGAAAGCTTTGGTATAAAATGTTATGTTAAATGTATCAAATATTTCATAAATCTCTTTTTCTGGCATCACAGATTACCACCTTTCTTACCCATTGTATTCAAATGTTTTCCTGGAGAGACGGTGTCTTACTTTCCTGGGTGCGACGTCAGAGGAGTACTGGTTGGCCAGTTTGCTTTATTGTTCCCATGCTGCTGTCATCAGAGCCGGGTAGGAAGTGAATGTCCTCCCCTGTCAAACTCTTCAGGAATTCAGGCTTCTTACCCTGCAGAGGAAGGTTGCAGAACTTTTCTAATGAAGAAAGAAACCATATTTCTACAATAGTAATGAAAGCACTCATCTGGTATGTGAGATCTCTTTTCAAATCCCCATTTTGCCATTTTTTTATCTCGGTGGGTTATTTTAAATGTAGAGTGATCTCTCCTGTCTCTTCCTTGTCTCCAACACAAGAAACTTTTCAAAGCAGGTTTATTGATCATTAATTTTCCAGCAGTCCCTCCTCATGTTTCAGCAGATAACTCTGGACCAGGACCAGCTGTTGTTTCCTGGCTTCAGTCCAAAATTTCCCCTGAAAATAAATACATAAAATCTCAGTCTTTCCCGTACTATGGAATCAATGTGCATAATATCAAAGAAATGTCTGGCTATATAATATGAAACATGGAGAAAGTTTTTGACATTGATTGTAAGTAGGTTTTCCTTGTTAGTATGCATAGTTTAAAAAATTTGTTGTGGCTATTATTGTAGCTGTTGTACTATAACATATACTGGAAACTGTATCAGAATCATGAAAAATGCTGCATGAGGAGAGAACCTGGAAAGACATTTTCCTAGAACTTATCAGAAGCAAACTTTCTATAAACAAACTAAAAAAATTCATCCTTCTCAAGGTGACAGTCAATGCCTCCTTCTTAAGAATCATTAAAATCTGTGGCTTGCGCACATTGTTTCCCCAAATATGATATATTTTGTCCAGTGTGCCAAATGCATCAGGTCTTGCTTCATGCAAGTCAATTTCTGCCGCACTCCTCCACATAGTCTCTCTCTTTTTAAAAAAATCCTTTAGATAGAAAGTGGCCATCAGATGTACCTCTCAAGCCTGAAAGGCTTCAGAGATGGTATCATAATGGGCCAACTTTCTTTTTAGACCAGCACCCTGTTGTGTTGAGGTTTTTGAACTATAAGATAGTTCTACCATTTCAAATAGCTTGTCTTGATTCCAAGTATGTTTGTAAGAAAATGGTCCTTTGGTAAAGGTGATTGGATTCAAGATTCTTTAGAATTGGCAGGTAGTCATTGCTGAGGATGGAAAAATCATAAATGAAAAAGATTGTTTCCATAGGAGAGTATTGTAACTGATAGGCTTGGTTAGGTAACTGCCCAGATAAGATTTAGGTATGGTGGGGACAAACATAGTCTGTGTAGTAGTGATGTGAAATAACAAAGATTTTGTACAATGAGCAATCATTTTAGAAATAATTAATTCTCCAGCTTTATGACAAGTTTACAGGGGAATCAGGAACCCCTTTTGGAGACTTATGAAACAATTCAATTGAATAATTAGAAGTACTTCACTGGCTATTTAGTTAATATGTATTTATTCTTATAGAATCATAATCACAGAATGGTTTGGGTTGGAAGGGACCTGTAAAGATCATCTAGTCACACCCCTCCCTGCCATGGGCAGGGACACCTTCCGCTAGACCAGGTTGCTCAGAGCCCCATCCAGCCTGGCCTTGGACACTTCCAGGAATGGGGCATCCACAGCTTCTCTGGTCAACCTGTGCCGGTGCCTCAACGCCTTCATCTTCAAAAACTGATTCCTTATGTCCAAGGTAAATCTACACTCCTTCAGTTTAAAACCATTGCTCTTGTCCTGTCACTACAGGCCCTGGTAAAAAGACCTTCTCCGTCTTTCTTATAAGCCCCTTTATATATTGAAAGGCTGTAATAAGGTCACCCTTATAGAAAGGTGTATCCTGGAAATGTCAGGTCTGTTTCCCAATACTTTCTTAGTACACTCCACGGCAAGACAGACATGGATTTCTCTGTGGTAGGCATCACTCCAAGTTGCTGAATTTTTGTGCATGGTAGTCCTAGCATCAATTTGTAGCCTGCGGAAAGCATTTCCAGGGTACAATCCTTCCTATCACATAGCCTCTGGAGGGGTCTCTTTCCAGATCCTTAAGCAACTAAATAAAATTAAATAGGTTGAACATAAGCCAAAGTCTACAAATATGAGAGCAATTTGATGAATATTCACAATGGCTGAAATTTACTCCTGATGGACCAATATAAAGACAATACACTAATTATGTTCAGGTTCACTCAGAAGGCACATAAGCAGTCATCAGGTCTGTACGTAGGGCTAAATTTCATACTGTACAAAGTGTATTTTTTAGGGAGCTGAATTCTCCATATTTTCCCCTTTTATATCATACTTACACACTTCCATTCAAAGTCATACATTTCTTCAGGTGGAGAGGAATATTCTGTATTGCTGGTGCAACTGGGTTTATTGTTATTCTTGGCACACAGCTGTTTAATTGGTTTGAACAAACAGTAGTTGCAGGGCCTGATAAGTAGGGTGATTGTCATCAAGAATCATTTAGTGCTTTGCTTTCACAGAGCACAAACTCCCTTTGATTCACATTAAAAGGATAAGGCTGGATTTTCATCTGGTGTAAATCAGAGAAAAGTGCTGCCTGTTGTGAGTGTGTGTCTTTTGTATTTAATTAATTGCTTGAAGATTTTTCTTGTAAGCCTATTGTAGGATTTGTTCAATCTCATTTAGTCCATCCTTGCTTCTGAAATTCTTCTATTATACTGCTGTGGACACTTTCTTTTTCTTAGATATCTTTGTGATGGGAGACTTGGTGCTGAACACTGCTTGCAAGGTGAGACTATATTGATTTAGGCAGTGGTTTAATGCTTTCAGGACTTTCCTCTGTCCAGTGCTTCCTTCTGTCAGCTTTTTAGAGTGTTGCTGAACATTGTGCAAATGTTCTTATTTTGCTGACCACATCAATACTTAAATGATTTCTTCCAAGACTGTACTCGGTAACATGGAGTTTCCTTTGTTTTGTGTTGTCCATTCAGTCAGCATTTGTCTGTATGCAATTTTTTTACAACCTCATCTCAGGCTTCCGTTTGACTGGTAAATAACAGTGTGTCACTTGTAAACTTTCTCTGCTCACTCTGTTTTCCAGATCATTAGTCAGGACATCGAGCAGTAGCCTGCATCTTTAGGCACTGTGCCGTTAATCCTTGGCCTGAGTAAAAAGTAAAACTGTATTCCCACTTTTTTGATTACATCAGTGACAACGGCACAACTTGATGCAGCTGAGAAGGCAGCTAAAAAAAAAATCTTCTTGCCACTGTAGACTTTCGCATTGGTTGAAGTTTGAACCAGTTTGGATAAAAATTTGTTCTGTGAGCAGCTGTGGTGGCATCGGAATCTCAGGGTGGTTCCAAGAAACCTGTAGGAGTTTCAGGAGCAGAGCAGGTGACCGCTTGGGTGGGAGCTGAAGTGTGGGCTAAGGTAATTGGTGCGTGCATGTTCTGCTCTCTACAATATGCATAAGCCTGACTGGCGCACTGGAGATTGTACACAGCAGACTGGATTTCACTGGGATCAATGTAAAGCTCTCTGTACTTTTTTTTTTTTTTTTTTCTCTTTCTTCCATCTGTCTTTCTAGTCCTTACAGGAAAAGGGTATTTCTGCACATAGCTCATCATCACTATGGCTCATTCAACAAGGATAGGGTAGTATGGAAGTCCACAATCCCTGGGAACTCTGTTCTCTTTGCTGTGTTATATTCCGAAAGCTTCAACACAGGATGAAAAGTCTTGGCATCTTTTGCATTCTGGAATGATTGCCTGGCTCCTATTCAGCTATGGGCATTCCACTCTTCTCATGCTGCTGAAATATTGATGCTGCTTCATTACAAAAAAGCCACTCAATGCCCATTTTTAAGTACAAGAGCCTGATGTGAGACATTCCCTTCAGTAGTTCATCTCATCCCTCAGATGCACGTAGGCAGCTTGCAGAGGGAATGGGGGTGTGGGGGGAGAGAATGTGTGAACAGATGGGGAAAAATGGGATCAGGTATCAAAATACAAGGATAGGAGTCCCAGCTGAGAAATCTGAACAAAAAGAAGTGTTTCATTATTGGAAGGAGATGGCTATGTCTAGTACAATTTGGCAAGGAAGATCCACTTGCTTTTCAATATTTCACTAAGGCAGCTTCTGAGGGAGTTGTTCCTGCAGGCCTGTCTCCCCTCTTAGGTCTGTCTTTAATTATGAACAGCAGAAGTATGCTGGGGGTACCTTTGGGAAGGCGGTACGAGTGATGGTGAAAGGCTCTGTGCTTGTTCACTGAAGCGTGAGAGTAAATTCTGTGCATGTTTCAAGGCAGGAGCATGCCTGGTTGGCTGCGTCTGCCTCAAATGCTGCAATCCTACCTTACAATTCATTCATGCTGCCTGCACAAGTGTAGGCTAAATGTCCTATGTGCTAGTCCCTTTGCATCTCCTTCCTTCCCTTGACCAAAAGAGCCCCAGTACCTCTTCAGCCTGAATTTGTCTTTGTTCAACACAACACCCCACTCCCCACCCCCCGTGTCTTAGAGTATGCCAGCAAGGTCCCAGTAGGACTTTCAGTGCTAGCACGTTCCCTTTATTACTGGTGAAAAAGACTCTTCTTAAACCTCTTGGCATCACACTTTGGTTTCAGCTTCACATTAGCAAGGGGTTGTCAGATTGTGTTTAGCAAGAAGTATCGGGTGCTCCTATTTTGCTGCTAAATTATAAGCTCCTAAATTTATAGCAGAAATCCTGGTTCTAAATTTGTAGCAGAAATTCTGGTTTTAATCCCTAAATACATGACTTTATACTCCATGATCTTCAGTTTATCCTGTCTGGTTTACTTTTACTCCACCTGTATAATACTCTGATCTTTCTCTGCACTGACACAGCCTTTGAATCTTGTGATATGCTCTAGTTTCATTAGCATGTTTTCATTTTCTTGTGCCAAGGTCGTTAATGAAAGTATTAAATAAGATCAGTTCCAAGGTCCCAAGCTTGAAGAAGCCTTAATTGGTTGTGCAGGGTACATTTTGTAGATAAACAGAGGACGCAGCACAGATCCTCGTGGGAACAAATCGGCCTAATCCTGGTGTCTTCTGTAGATTTATTCTGGTTATTTGGAGGATGCTGCTTCATTTCAGTCTTTTGTCCTGCACTCAGATAGCAAAACAGTCCCTTGTGCTGTGGCCTGAGTAGTTTTATGAGGACAATGAAATATGATTTGGAAGAAGCATGGTTGGATGGGAAACACCAATGCTGAGGTCGAGACAGGACAGAAATATTAGTGTCTTACTGCTGAGTGCATTTTGCAGTAACTTTGTAAGGAAAAAAAAGAGGGTCTAGTGCAGATGTGGGAAGTGGTGGTGGATACATGAGCCGAATGCCCTGAATAGCCAGATAAGGAGCCTCACAGAAATGCTGTGTGTTCTTGGGGGCATGGAGTCAGAAATGCATTGTGCTCCTGGTGTGACTCGAACAGCCACTTGTGAAAAACAGATATGTCTTTGTATAAAGGATTAGTCAAGCTTATTGCATGTCTTCTTGTGTATGGAATACTGTTGTCATGATTCATGTGTACCTTTTACATTTTGTGCAGAATTCATTGCACTTTCTGTGGAATGGAAATATATTTTCTGTGATTTTTTTAATAAATAGCAAGGAGTACATAGAGCTAAACATTGAGCAAAAATCATTATTAAGCATCTGAAAAGCAGTTAGGAGTATTAAAACCCATGGGCTTTAGGAGGGTTTTCTGCCCCTCCATGATCCCCAAGAACTGTTGTGCTATAGCGTATTGGCCCTTTTCCTGCCCTCTTCTGTCTCTCTTCTCTTTATTATACTGATGCTCTGGGGAATCACAAAGGAGAAGAACAAGAATTTACTTTCCAACTTACAAGCATTAACCCAGTGCAGATGTCCTTTTGCCTTTTCCTCAGGTTTCGGTCTTCATTCTCACAGACTCTTTCCAGACCTAAACAAATCCAAAGTTGCAAGAATTTCATCTTCCCAAATTTTTGCTGGTCCCTTGGGCCTGTTGTATAAAGGCAGAGCTTCTCTGGTAACTCAAGCTGAAATTCATTAAACATGGCATGGATTTTTAGATATCCAGGGAAGGAGCAGGAGGGTAGAAGGCTATTAACTGGAGAGAGGCTTCAGGGGGTGTATGAGTCTCTGTTAGGGCGGTCGATGGCTGCTTTCATTATGGGGTAGCAAAGTACATGAAAGGCAAATTAGTAAGTGGGCAAATTTATGCTCTCCTCACTTTGAAGGATGACACTGTCAAGTTTCTTGCTAGCAGGCAAAATCAGATTTTAACAAGGATAAGGGCAGAGGAGGAAAGATACATCCTATTCTTCCAGGATACTGGCCCCAGACTAGGTACAAGCACACTGCCTCCCAGTATGAGCACCACCAGAGAGCTGTGTCGGTGCACAGCTAAGGGAGAGCACTACTTTTGGCATAAGTTCATTTAATTCAAGCAGGTCAGCATGAAGTACACTGCAAAATGACAGGAAAGCTGCAGAGAATTCCCTATAGCAACTGTCAGAATTGCTTTCCTTTGGCAAGTGTCTGCATAGCTTCAGCTCAGCGATTTCCCTCATAATAATAATTTATGCTGGCTCAAAGCTGAGGGCATCAATTAAACTGTAAGCCAGCGACATGTCTCTAGAAGTTTTTGTCCCCTTGTTCAGTAAGCACTGTTAGAATAAAAGAACTTTTCCTTCCAGCTGATGTGGTTTTCCCTTAGTTGTGGATTTCTTTGGCTGATGTAATAATGCTCTATCATCTGGGCTCAGCTATCAGCTCAGTGGAGGAGGAGGCAATAAGCTTTACCAATAATCTGGATGAGGGGACTGAGTGCACCTTCAGTAAGTCTGCAAATGACACCATGTTGAGCAGGAGTGTTGATCTGCTGGAGGGCAGGAAGGATCTGCAGAGGGATCTGGACAGCTGGGACCGATGGGCCAAGGCCAGTTGCATGCGGTTCAACCAGGCTCAGTGCCGGGTCCTGCCCTTGGGTCACACCAACCCCAGGCAGCGCTACAGGCTGGGGCAGAGCGGCTGGAAAGTGCCTGGTGGGAAAGGGCCTGGGGGTGCTGGTCTCTTCTCCCAAGTAACAAGCAACAGGACAAGATGAAATGGTTTCAGGTTGTGCCAGGGGAGGTTTCGGTTGGATATTAGGAAAAATTTCTTCACAGAAAGGGTTGTCAAGTATTGGGGCCAGGCTGCCCAGGGAGGTGGTTAAGTCACCATCTCTGGAGGTATTTAAAATGTGTAGATGCGGTTCTTAGCGACCTGGTTTACTGGTAGGCTTGGCAGTGCTGGGTTAACAGTTGGTCTTGATGATCTTAAAGGTCCTTACCAACCTAAATGATTCTATGCTATGTCAAAGGGCATTCTGGGGGGAATGGAGCAGATTTCTTGTTGTCTGCAATCTTACTTGTTTTGAAGAGAGGTATTTTTATAGTCTCTGAACATGTACGATGTAATGTACCATATGATATCCTTTGGAATGGTCCCTTCCCCAGTCTACAAGGTAGAGCCAAGCTCCAGCTGGGATTCAGAAAGAACTGGAGCAGTCAGGTCTTCAGTAACACTATGCAGTAGCAGGCCATGTTACCTTTTCTTGATGCCCTGGTACCATTTTGGTTAGGACCAGTGAGGGTCCTAACTAGCATTGTATCCCTCATCTGCTTTTTTCCTGCACTAGACACTTGCTAGTGATGTGGCCAAGAGGCAGTCTTCTCAAAAGGTCATCAGCTCCAGGCTTCATTATGAGATTGTGGTGGCAAATCAGCTTGCCGCCAGATAGAACACAAAGACCAGCACTGGGCTGCTTGCCAGAGTGCAAGAAGGCAAGTCATGGCTGCAGGAAAAAATGGGTAGCTGGCAAAGTAAGTTGGCATGTCAGCAGAAGAATGTGGGATATCTTCAGAAGAAGAATGGACTTCACTGTTATTCTGAAAGCGTTAGATACCTCCAACAGCTTACTCAATCTGCCTCCAAACTGGGTTTAAATCTTTGCCAGTTCGCAGTAGTAACATTAGTTGTAGGAGCAAGCCTAGTTCACACTAGTCTACAAGCTCTCCTACAAGGATCCTCGGTGAAGACAAGGTTGGCATCCTTCCTTCAGTAGTATTCATCTCTTTCTTGGTTCAGAAGGCCAAAAAGGAGGAGGTAGAAAAACTTGTGCCTCCGTGGCTTGAGCCACATCTGAATGGGCAGTATCGCCCCTTTTCATTTCTGTATTAGTGTTTTAAACTGTAGTTCTACTGTTGTACCAGTCCTTAGGCTTAAGCAGCTCTCTGAGTGTGCTGGAGAGAGGGAATTGCCATTCCCAGCTGGACGCGGTTATTATTGTTCATTGTGTATTCAGTGTTCATCTCAACGCTATTAAACTCAGAGCAAGTTTGTGAAATGCACTATACATAACTCCTATCCCTCTGACATCCATCCAGCTGGAGTTAGGCATGGAAAGACAAAAAGCCCTCTCCTGGCTCATCCTTTACTGTGGGTGATCACTTTTGCTCCATTTCCCCACATTCTTTGCATTCTTTCTCGGTTGGGGCTGGATCTGGAGCAAGAACCAGCCAGACCATGAGCTCTCTGCAAAGCCATGAGCCTGAGGCACAGAGATGAACCTTAGTGAATGTTCACCTGCAGGAGGAGGGGGAGTGTGCCTTGGGGAGCACCTTACTCTTACCACTTAAGGATTAGGGATCTGTTTTGGCAAAGGAGAGGGAGTTAAGGACAAATATCCTCTGTTCAAAGCTATTCTCTTTCAGTGATGGGGAGAGGAAAGATTCCCTGTCCCAGGTCAAAAAGGGAGGACCAGGGGTAGAATTGGTCCCTGAACTCAGGACATCATATTATCTACCTTCCCATGTGCATTTTACTATTTGTGTTCCCCCAAGTGTGGACAGAAGCTTCCTAGCACACTTGAAGGAGGATGTGACACACATTTTAAGGTACACTACAAGCAGTATGCCTCCTATGTACAGTAGCAGGCTCACTCCCATTTTGGTTGTACGCTTTCACTGCCAAATATTTGGGAGTAGCTTAGTTCCTATGGTAATGCAGGTATAGATCTGCCAAGATGGATCTGCTCTGAATGATGTTTGCTTTCTCCAAGCAATTGTCCTTTGAAGCATTTGTCCAAAGGAGACACTTCCTTTGTAATGCCCAGCAAAGGACAGCCTGAGAAACCACAGCAACCTGCTCCAAGCCAGCTTCTGAGCTGGAAGGATGAATATGGCCACAACACTGCATCCCACCATTAGGGAAAATAAAACTGGGAATGTTGCTTTTATCCTGCTCAAAGAGAGCAAAATAAAACAGAAGCCTTGCAGCCTTTTGTATTAACCTAACTGAAGAGAAAAATGAAGGACATCAAGTAATCTGGACTTTATAGACGAAATTTAAGCTCTGTCAAAGCATTTCAAGGATGTGCATCTTGCCTGTTAAAAGGCATTATAATTGCAGTAACAAAACTTGCACGCTAATTTGCACTGCCCTTGCCGCAAAGTACCCTGGCAATTTTCCTTCTGTCCTCATTCTGCGTCATGACAGAGGCTGAGCCCATGTCAAAACTCCCAGTCTGGTGGTGAAAGTGAGCCTGCCGCGCCCAGTTGTGTCACTCAGCCGGTAAGAGACTATTAGCAATTTAAAGGCAGTAATGTGAGGTGAAATCATGTTGTAACAGGCAGTGATGCCCTGCCCATACTATCTTGGGGAAGCTCCTGTATCACTTTGTCATGTGATGACACATGAGACCGAGTATCCCTGTAGGTATGTGGTTAGTGCTGTGTTTATTTAGTCCCTTCCATGCTTCTGTCTCAGCCCTTTACAGAGTTGCAGAAGCTGGGGAGGACACATTAGGATCTTTCTAATGAAGAAATGTTTGGAGCATGTTTCCCACAGCATTCTCCTGGAGAAACTGGCTACTTGGATGAGTGTACAGTTTGCTCGGTAAAACACTGGCTGGATGACAGGGCCCAAAGAGATGTGGTGAATGGAGTTAGATCTAGTTGGTGGAAGGTCACAAGCGCTGTTCCCCAGGGCTCAGTTGGGGCCAGTCCTGTTTAGTGTCTGTATCAGTAATCTGGAGGAGGAGATCGAGTGCACCCTCAGTAACTTTGCAGATGACACCAAGCTGGGGTGGAGTGTTGATCTGCTTGAGGGCAGGAAGGCTCTGCAGGGGGGTCTGGACAGGCTGGAGCGATGGCCCAAGGCCAACTGTATGAGGTTCAACCAGGCTCAGTGCTGGGTCCTGCCCTTGGGTCACAACAGCCCCAGGCAGCGCTACAGGCTGGGGCAGAGCGGCTGGAAAGTGCCTGGTGGGAAAGGGCCTGGGGGTGCTGGGTGATGGCCGGCTGAACGTGAGCCAGCGGTGTGCCCGGGTGGCCAGGAGGGCCAGCAGCACCCTGGCTTGTGTCAGACACAGTGTGGCCAGCAGGACCAGGGCAGTGACCGTCCCCCTGTACTGGGCACCGGTGAGGCCGCACCTGGAATCCTGTGTTCAGCTTTGGGCCCCTCACTGCCAGGGGGACTTGGAGGGGCTGGAGCGTGTCCAGAGACGGGCAGCGGGGCTGGGGAAGGGGCTGGAGCACAAGTCTGATGAGGAGCGGCTGAGGGGCTGGGGTGTTCAGCCTGGAGAGGAGGAGGCTCAGGGGGGACCTTATCGCTCTCTACAGCTGCCTGAGAGGAGGCTGTGGGCAGGTGGGGATCGGTCACTTCTCCCAGGTAACAAGTGACAGGACAAGAGGGAATGGCCTCAAGTTGTGGCAGGGGAGGTTTAGATCGGATATGAGGAAAAATTTCTTCACCGAATGGGTGGTCAAGTATTGGATGAGGCTGCCCAGGGGGGTGGTGGAATCACCATCCCTGGAGGTGTTTAAAAGACACATAGATGTGATGCTTAGGGACATGGTTTAGTGGTGGCCTTGGCAGTGCTGGGTTAACGGTTAGACTTTATGATCTTAATGGTCTTTTCCAACCTAAATGATTCATTATTCTGTAATACAGTGTTTCATTTGTGCACACAGGAAAGCTTTGCTCGCCCTGAGTAGCTGCAGATACAGAAGGCTGTTAGATGCAGCCCCTGCTCTCATCATCTTCTGCTGCCTAGAAGTCACTTATGTGCTGTTAGTAACCTCCAGCGCAAAGAAGTATGACATTTCTGTCATGGAGTTTTTCGAGTTTTGCTTGATTCATGAATTAGATTTAATCCCTGCTTCAAGCACTGCTTGAGAGCTTGTTAAATCTGAACATTAAACATCTAAGTTATATTCTAACACTCCATTTAATTTCTCCCCTTTTGCACTTAATGCAGCATCTTGCTTTTTTTTAAAGTCCAGTTCCTCACCTGTTGTTTTTGGTGTATGCCCACACAATGTTTAAATGATTGAGATTGCTGTGTGACAGATAGCTAAAATATTTAAATTGCAAGCCAAGGACTGGTTTATAATTCATCATTTTAGCTGAAATCACTAGGAAACCTGAAGCACTGGTTGAGCGTTGGGCCCGAAACACTGCTCAGTTCCTTTTCAAGGTTAGAAGTTCAGGTTTTACCCACAGATCTAAAGTTCCTAAATGTTACAACTGCCGCAGTTTATGAAAAAAATTGAGATTGTGTTAACAGATGTTATTCAGTTTAGAGTCTTAATTAATTCCTTGTTAAATACCTCAAAAGCATCATTAAAGGCTGTGGGAGCTTGGCCACTTACTCAGGTGCACAGGCTAATGAACTCTGATGCCAGGAGGGAAAACCAAGCTAAGCCAAGCCACAAGTGAAGCACACTTCACCCTCCAGATCCTTTTAGCAGGTCCTGTCCTAGGGCACAACTTGTTGTTTACAACAAAGGAAATACTACAACTAGAACACGGTCCCCAGGGGGCACTTCCCTGCTTCTGTTAACTGGAGGAAATAAGACACACCTTCCATGTGACCTGAGAAACTGCTTTCTAACTGCCACATGGACCTGAGGTAGGCAGAGATGCCAAAACCATCCCTAGGCTGCTGATCTGTGTTGTAAAAAGCTGCAGCATTTGTTAATGCATGTGAGCTCCCGGACACAGATATTAAAAAGCAATGCAATGCTTTTGGAGATCCCACCAGGCCCCTTGTACAATCCAAAGGTCAGGTATTGCTATGATGTGTCCTGAAATAAGAAAAGCTATCCATCTCACTGATGGAAAGCAGCACCACAACTGATAGGGGTGCGGTGGGTGCCGTGTTTGTGATATGGATCGTTTCCCCCCAGTTGCAAACTAGAGCTCTGCTTCATGGAGATGCTGCGCCAGCACCTTGGCTTCGGTGGCAGCTGGGGCTGATATCTTGTGAGGGGTTCTCAGAAGTTTGCAGGAGCACTTTTCAATGGGACAGCAGCTCTTTCTGTTCCTTGGATTATAAATTGTGTCCTTAGGTTGGTCTCCATATTCAGAGTTGTGTTACCCAAAAGGTCAGTATTTCATCCACATAGCTGTCTGCATCTTGATTTTGAGGACAACTAATATTTCAGAAGTGCTGAGCATCCGTGATTCCTGGGCTTCTGGCAGCTCAGTCCTGAGTTTCAATTTATGTATTTAACTATGATATTCATCCTGCATTTGTTATGCAAGCCATGAAATATTTCTTAATAAAGCTCTTTTGTTACCAATAAGTCAAGTTAAGCTGCAGTGCTTTTTACACCAAATATTTTATTCAGAACTTACTTTTGATAAATGCCAGATGATTTGAAGGAAGGAGACATCGTCCATCCCTTCCATGATCATCTCCACACTCTCAGGCTTATGAGTAGACTACAGGGGGATCCTACACCGTGACTTCTTGAGGCTGCTGGATCCCACTGCTTGGAGCGAGGCTCTGAGCTCAGAATCCTCACCTAAAAAAAACATAAAAAATATACCAGTTAAAATACTCTTGCAGGATGATGCCAAGCTCTAATCAGCAGAGGTGAGCAAAACAACAGGAAAAAATGGGAAAAGCCTGAGATTCTCCAAAGGTGGTGGTTTGAAACCTGTGCTTACATAACTTGTTGAAGTCACAAATATGAACTAGGTCCAGCAAACTCATTCAATTTTTTATTCTATAAATAGTTTCCTCTTTCCAGCAGCACGAGTTTAAGGCTTAATAGTGGTTTGGCAGTTTGCAGGGATAAACCTGAACAGTCTGCCAGTTTGCTGTGAGGGAGGAACAGAGAGATGGGGAAACACCCTGCGACTCATTCCCACCGGACCTTACTGATTTAAGGTTTGAACTTAACCCCTTTGTAGGATTCAACATGTCTGATTATTCGGACAACATATGAAAGCCCAAACCTCAGGAGAGGCTGCCTTCCCCAGTGCCCTGCCTGCCAGCGTGACTCAGCGCTGGAGGCTCCGCTGCTCTCCCTGCAGGGCTTCAGCATCTCGGCAGGAGAGTCCTGCGTTTTTATGCATACCGATTTCTGCATCGTTTTTCAAATGATGGAAAAGCACCCAAAATGTTTTGCTCTTAGTTGTTTTTTGTTTGTTGTTGTTGTTGTTTCAGGGGTTTGGTTTTGTTTGTTTGTTTGTTTGTTTTTTAATTATTATCCCTTACAACTTGCTTTCCCAGCTCATTTCTATGTTGCTAACTGGAAATGCAGAGTTAAAGGAGGCAGTGCTGGAGTTGCTAAAGAAGCCGGGCAGGAAAGAGAAAACAATGGCTTGGATAAAACCCATTCTCCTGGACAGAAATGGGTAACCAGGCTGAGAAGGATGAGGAGGGATCACTGAGCTCCCTGTCTGTGAGGCTGCTTTGGGAAGGCTGGCGAGAGGGGAGCAAGCTGAACTGCCGTAGGAGCCCCACAGCAAGGAAGGGAGCTGGGGGATGCCGCGGTGTGCTGGTGGGAAGCTGGAGATGGAGGGAGCTGGCTGCAAGTGATGCTGGCTGCTGCTGCTACCCCTGAGGATGAGCAAATGGGACTTGCCTGTGCTGGGAACAGAAGGGATACATGTAGGTAAGGGAATATGCTGGAAGAAGTGGGTGCCTGGGGGATTATACCTTGGCCATATGTCACTGCAATTTTTGGTGGGGATGAATAAAAAATATTTCCTGAGGGGAAGGTGCAGACCCATAGCAATCAACTGGCAGAAAGCAAACCTTTTTCTGGGAGAGCTGAAGTAGCTGTAGTGGGTCACAGCTTTAGCGTGAGCCTTGGCAAACTCCCCAGGAGAGGAGAGACACAAGCCCCTCTGCTCACTAAGCATCCCTGATGAGACTCCAGGTGGGAGGGCAGTGTGGCCTAGCAGCCACGACAGGTCCAAATTCATATTTATAGCTTACTGTTGTTAATCTTCAGTTCAAAAATCATACAAACACGTCAGAGTCATCCCTGCCTCTGCTGTGGATCCTCTGCTTGGAGGAGGCCCCAGAAGGAAGTCCTTGGAGGGCAGTGGCCCAGCTCAAGTTGCAGACCTGCTTTGTGTCACTGACACAGCTGTGCATGCAAAGCAAGTACACCAAGGGGTCTGTGCCCTGGCCTGACCACAAAGCACCTCTGTGCACAGTGCGTGCTCTCCTGTGCAACAGAGAGAGCCTGCAGGGCTGATGCTTCTTCCCACCACCATCGCAGGTACGGCCAGCCCTTTCCATTCAGGAGTGTACCTCCCTCAAACAAGAAAGGGAGGAACATCCTCTCCAGGAGACACCTGAGAGGATCAAAGAAGGAGAAAGAAACCTTGCAGGATTCTCCTTACGGGAGGTTTCCATGGGTGCCCCCTGCCATGACAGGAGTGGGATTCACCCCTCAGGAAGTCACAATGCCAATGCTCATCTTTCACAGTCCTGCCTGTGTTTACCTGTGCCCTCATGTATTAACACAGCCCAGGTGAGCCACACAACATGCTGATTGTCCTGGCTCTTCTTCTTCCTGGTTCCAAAAGTGTTTTGCCATTGAGTTTCAGTCCTCCTGTGCTTTTGCCCTAGGATCTCGCCTCCCCATAACAGTGTTTTCTGCTCCAGGGCAGGGCATCATCATGGTCATCTAGGGTTCAGGTCTTCATGCATGTTGTGGGGCACCTGTACAATGGCTGTGGAAATAGGATTCGTTGGCATCTCAGCTGGCCCAGGTTTTGCCTGTTGCCCCTTGCCCACCATGGATGCTTTTCATGACCCATGTGCTGTGTAAGTCCAGGCAGGGAGAAAAGGTCTTCTCCAAAGTCAGTGTCCTGCATTGCCAGGGTGCAGTCCTTAGTCAGGCATTTCCATCTCACACAGGAATTGGAAGCCCTGTTCTTAAATATCTTAAGAGTGAGGTGTTTGCCTTTCATAAAACTTTCTGATATACTTCACCATTTGCTTTTTCTCGTTTTCATTCATTGTGCAGAGAAGAACTTTTTTTAAAATTTATTTTAAGAATATAAGGGGTATGGGGTATGTATGTTGTTAATTAACAAATGTATTAAATATTCCATCAAGGAAAGTGTTTTAACAGGCACTCCTTGTTTCATGCACTATTTACGTACGATAGCTTAGGTGAAAATGTTGCTTGAGGGAAAAGGTGATATTCTTATGCCAAGACAAAGTGTCTCTCAGCCCAAGTCATTACATTTACTTGACAATGACCCTGATCAGAAGAGCAGTGAAACTAGTTCATAAATAGATTTTTATATCAGTGGCCTGATGAAAGACTAGAGTTCATAGACTTTAGTGATTGTGCATGGCACTATTTTGCAGAAGTTGTGCTGTTAATATTAATATTCTGGTCAAATTTTTATGCAAATAATTAAAAGTTGCCATATGGACTGTCTGCTGCATGTGGAATGACACCTGGTGCTAACAAAGGCAGTGCTGAACTTCACAAGCATTTGGGGTTAGATCCTCGTTTGGGGTAAATTGCATTTGATACACTGACTTCAGTGTGCCTGTATTTGATACGTCTATCTGGAAGTTAATGGTGGTTTGGGCTGTGTTTAGACGTTTACATATGACTTAATGTTATGCTATTTACATATAGAGTGCAGTATGTGGGAATACAGTATGCTCTTTGTAGTTTGATAAATTGCCACTGAGCTTGTAGGTCTGATGCAATGTACCTGTGATCAGGGACAGCTGAATCAGGGATTGAAAATGAGCTGTCAGAGAAGATGTCATGAAACCAGGCTCAGCCTACAGTGCCAGCTGTCTAACCTTTGGCTGCAGGGGGAAAAGGCGAGGACACGTTCTCTCTTCTCCTGTGATTTAGTATCTAAAGCGACTGCATTAGTGCCTAAAAAAATGAGAAATAAAAAGCAATCTGTTTATGTATTCCTTTCCCTCCACAAATCAAACGGTATTTGGGGAGGATTACAGTCCTACAGATTAAGTGGCTTGGCATCAAATAATTTCGCTGGGAGTTGTGAAATGAAAAGGGGAGAGAGGAAATTTCTTTTCTTTCTTTACCAAAAATTGTTTTCTTCTTTCTTGGCCATACAGAGAGGATAACTCAGACGCAATGAGTTTGTTCCCCTCTCACACGCAGCAGCACAAATCAGTAACTCTACCAGAGCCAGGGCTCATCTGCATGGGAAGTCAGACCACTGTAATTATAGATATATTGCTGCAGTTACGCCGTATAAGCTCCCTTGTGGATCCTCTTATTACAGGATAAAGAGTGACTTTTTTTCAGCTTAGTTTAAACTGCCTTTTAAGAAACGTCAACTGTCTTGAAAATGGCCACGGTCCATATTGGAAGACAAATGCTCACATGGGGGATTTAGGTTGCCAGCATGATTAATTAAATTCACACCTTCCTTTATACTGGTGTAATTCCCCCTATCTGTGGTTAGTGTCAGGTTCAAGGCAGCGTTAATCCTTCTCACAGCCTTTTTAAACTTCTGTTGAGAGTCTGCTGCTAACGCGATGTCCAAACAGAGAACCTTATTGCTGGCATTTTAAGAGGAAAGTCCTTTGCACCGGGGCTGGGCAAAGCCAGAAGTTGCCAGTGTAATCGTGTCCCTGAGACCTCAAAGCAGTGGACAGTGTCCAGTAAACATTACTGTTCCCAGTTTTACATCTTTGTTTATTTGTGCTTGGTACAAAAAATAAAGTCTTGGCCCTGCTGATGCCACTGGTAGAAACTGGGGAGGGTCGGAGTGGGAAAGGTTTTTGCCCAGAGGCCAGAGCAGTTCTCCAGGGTATACCTGTGCCTAGTTCCAAGCCCTGGGCTCACTCCATCAAGCAACGGGTTTAGTGAATTTAGTAAACCTTCCCCCATGAGACAGGTTAGTTTTGTCAGCTCTGATGGGATGTAACCATGTGCACAAAAACTTGCTCAGGCTCTGCACGAAGGCTGAGCTCGGGCTGGCAATAAGGACTGTTTTTTAGCCCTGGGGCCATTTCTCCTGGTTGTTTGTCATGACCTGCTACGCCTTGGACCCCAGAATGATTCCCCCTTCCATTTCTCAATCTGACTGGCAAAAAAGGTGCCATATTGTCAAATACCATAGTCAACAATCTCGGTGCCAGAAGGGCTGTTCTTCAGCAAATCCCCTGTGGCTGGCAGGACACCACACACGGTGCCGTCTGCAGTGACCTGCCCTGCAGACAAAGCAGGGAGGAGAGCCTGCTGTTGGCTGTTGGTAGTGCTTGCATTGATTAATTGATGCCTTTTTATTCTGTTTAAAGGCAAACTGAAATAAAACGGGTACTCTTCATGTGATTGTTAAATACGTGTTGCTGGTTTTAATTCCATAAAGAAAAATAAATCCAGTGGTTTTGCTTTATTTTATGCAGATCTTTGAAAACCTAGATTAGAAAGGAGTGCAAAATGTCTTTTAAAGCCGCTGTGAGTAAAGATGAACCAAGAAATAGCTTCTGCCTCCCAACTTCATTATATGAAGGTTCAACAGATAGAATCTGAGGTCAGAAATCTGCCTCCTGCATCCTAGGGTTCTGATAGCTTTAAACTGGAGAGGATGCCCGTCATCGAATCAGACAGCTGTATTTTTTATTTTTCTTTTTAAGGAAAAGTGTGTTAAATTACACTGTCACTGAGCCAGTTTTGACCAGTGCCTTACCATATGTAGAAAATGTTAAAACCTGAATACTGCTTTCTTATAAGAAAGTGCACCAAATTGCCCTTCACGAAAACCCAGCTTAGAAACGGTGCCACAGGGATCACAGCTCAGTGGGGCGCTGACATGTAAAGTCAGGGTGGGATCAGGCTTGGCTTTTGTGTCTCTCCTGACACAGCTTTCTCTCACCTGAAGCTATAGAAGATAAGGCAAGCTGAAGCGTATTCCTTGCATCACTCCCAAAGCACAGCTCCACATTTTTATGTGATAGCTACAGAGCAGTTTCCCATACAAGAAGATACCATTCCAGCTTGCATCCAGACCAGAACAGTTTCTGTGATCAGACTTACTCCTCTTTCTCAGCCTCCAGCAAGCTTAAAACCCCATAACTCTGCAATCAGAGCCCAAAGGTCTTGCTGTGTGATTGCTGATCTGTAAACTTGATGATGAATATTTATGGTGCAGTACAGGCTGTTTCTTTAGCTGCGATTTTCCAGGGACTAGCTCGACATCACGCAGCCAGCTCTGCAAGTCTTTGGGAGTCTCTCCCTTTCTGTTCCAAACGCAGATGAACTTCTTTGATCCTGTCTTCACTGATAACAGCACACAGCAGGGATGAGGAAGATAGATGCACACCTAAAGCATGAATATGCCACACTTTTCCTGGAGAGAAGGGACAGCATCACAGCTGATAGACGTTGATCACCTCTGCGTGTTACAACATGGGTGGATGATGTACAGGAATGTACAATATAGTGCCTTTCCCTACAGTTTCTGTCTGTTTCTCTTCCCTTGAGGGATTCTTACATACTAGACCTGCTTCCTCAATACTTTGAAATAATGTATTGACCTGATGTGTTTGGCATGCAGAGGTGATACTGCTGATCTGAGTCACTCCTGTGGGATGAGGTAATGCAGCTAATGGCTTGCTTACACACAGGGCGGCGGCAGGCTGCTCTCCCCTCTAGGAGTGGTGGTCCAGAGACAGTGCAGCTGAGCACGGGGGGCTGTTCCTCCTTCCAGGCCTCCTTCCTGCAGGAGGCTACTACACTTTACTGTTCTTCATTAAATTGATTAATCCCGTTTCTTCAGGCTTTATGTTTTCTTCCCTGTACATCCTGCAGGCAAGTGCCAGCCTGGCTCTCTTCATTGGTGGGGCACAGATTAGTAAATCGAGGTTTCATTCTCACACTGAGTGTCAACACCTCCCCTGCACAATAGGTCCTCCCTGCCCTCTCTGCAGGGTGTAAGCTCCCACCCTGCACTAGGAGCAAGCTTTGGCCAACGGCAGCTCCACGTGTCACTTCGCCCCGTGCCGGTGGGGTGTCCCTTTTTCCTTGGGGGTGCCCATGCTGTCTCTGCTTCCTGTAAGCACCTGCCTCCTCCCACCTATGCCTGCATCCCTCTGCACCTCTCTGCATCCCTCTGTCTCCCCCTGCACATCTGGGTGGCCAGAGTGAGATGCTGGGCCAGTGAGCAGCCCTCTGCTCCCCTCGTTGGGAAGCAGCCAAATATGAAGAAGCAAGGGTTGCTGGAGCCTGTGCCTTCCCTGTTTGCTCAGAGGCCATTCACACTGTGTGCCCTATATATATTTTTTTTAATTATGTTGCCCCTGGCTTAAGTGCTGTTCACCTGGAAGAAGCAGGTTTTCCTCCAGTGCAGCAGGGTTACTTATAGCCCTGCTAGAGCTGGCACAGAGAGCATGCATCTGGGGGGCATGCCCAGGTGCTCAGCCAGACCACCAAAACATAGTTTATTTTTTAAATGTACACTTTGCATTATATCATATATAGAATCATAGAATGGTTTGGGTTGGAAGGGACGTTGAAGATCATCTAGTTCGAACCCCCTGCCATGGGCAGGGACACCTTCCACCAGACCAGGTTGCTCAGAGCCCCATCCAGCCTGGCCTTGGACACTTCCAGGGATGGGGCATCCACAGCTTCTCCGGGCAACCTGTGCCAGTGCCTCACCACCCTCACAGTGAAGTATTTTTTCATTATGTCTAATCTAAATCTATCCTCTTTCAGCTTAAAGCCATTCCCCCTTGTCCCATCACTACATACCCTGGTAAAAAGCCCCTCTCCAGCTCTCTTGCAGGCCCCTTTAGGCACTGACAGGCTGCTATAAGGTCTCCCCGGAGCCTTCCCTTCTCCAGGCTGAACAACCCCAACTCTCTCAGCCTGTCCTCATAGGAGAGGTGCCCCAGCCCTCTGATCATCTCCGTGGCCCTCCTCTGGACCTGCTCCGACAGGTCCGTGTCCTTGGGGGCCCCAGAGCTGACTGCAGTACTCTAGGTGGGGTCTCATGAGAGCTGAGTAGTATAATTTTATAAAATATATATTTTTATGGCTCTAAGCCCTCCTCCTCTCTGGCTGGGAGCAATCCTCTCTGGCAGGACGTGGCCCCGACAGCAGGATGAACAGGGGAATGACCCTGTCCCAGGGACTGCAGAGCACACCAGGCACCTTGTGGCCACTCAGTTCTTATCTGCTCTCCCAAAGCTGACAAAAGCAGGCACAAAACTATAAAGCGAGCATAAATTTGGCATTATCTGATCCTCCTAATTCCATATAAATGTAATTATGTGCTGGTGTCAGATCTAGATTGCATACATACCAGTGGTTTATCTCTTATTGCAAAAATCTGAAGCTGATGATCGCATAACTGCAGTGACAAGTTCTCACAAAGAAATGGTCTTCAGCAGGACTGATGGCTACAGCAGATGGCAGATGGTGCCAATGATGTTCTGCAATATGAAGGTCAATCAAAAGAAGGATGTAACTTCTGGCATCTCAGTGGACTTAGTGAGTTCTTCATTAGAATCTTCATAGAATCGTTTCAGTTGGAGAAGACCTTTCAGATCATCGCGTCCAACCAGGATTGCCAAGTCCACCACTAAACCATGTCCCTAAGCACCGCATCTACACATTGTTTAGATACCTCCAGGGATGGTGACACAACCACCTCCCTGGGCAGCCTGGCCCAATGCTTGACCACCCATTTGGTGAAGACATTTTTCCTAATATCCAGTCTGGTGGCACAACTTGAGGCCATTTCCTCTTAAAGAAGTTTTCCATCCCTGTGAGTAGTAATTTATCTCTGTGAGCACTGTCACCATTGCATCCCTCATGTTCAGCTGCTGTTTGCCACCACTACTTGCAAAAGAGATTGATATGATGCAAATCTGTGAGGATGCATGTTCCCATAGACTTAAGTTTTCCAGCACATAAACAAAGCAGGAGTTTTTTTGAAGATGGTGCTTCTTTGGATGAAGCAGGTAGTGTTGTGGGCTCGCAGAAGATGCAGTCATGGGGTGCAAGTGGTCCAGAAAATGCCTGCACCCTCCCCAGACTGCTCAGAAATCGCCTGCTAGCTTTTATCAGAATGCTAAAGAAGCTGAAGCAATGCTCGCTAGCCTTTAAACCTCTGATTGAAGTGGAGAAACATATTGGAAAGGCTGTGAAATTCCACATCCAGCTTTATAATAGAAACACCCACATTCACTCGAGAGCAGTGGTACTCGCTTGTCTGAAGTCTTCAGATTTCTTATGCATGCTGTGACATTTCCCTTCCATTTAATGGCATTAATCCTACGCTGGGATTGCCTTGGCTTGTTGCTGGGACGCTCTTCTGCCCAGCCTTTCGCTACAGTTGAACAAATGAATACTTTGTGGTATGCAAAACTTGCCATTTGGGTATTATTTTTGCTACGTAGTTTTTTCTTAAATGCCAGCATCACTTTTCTCTCTCTCCCTCTCCTTTGTGTGTTACTTTCCATGTAGTGTGAGCCCATCTGCATTTAGTCGGATGAGTGGGATCTGTGGGCATGCAACAGTACATGATCCCTTCTATTACATAATTAAATTGCCATAATGTATATGACTTAGGAATATGTCTGAACAAGTTGCTATGAATCATACATTTTTCAGCCTGAAGCTGCCCTATTTAGCTTTTGTTAATCATTCCGCTGTTCCTACATTTTGAAGGAAAGCTTCCCTTAGCTTCAATTCCAAAGGCTAAAAGATGGAAAGGGTGAAGCACGTTTCCATCTCAGTTATTCTAGTGAAATATGAACATAAGGTGAATTACACCACGTGCAGCTGAGATCAGAATCTGGCACAGCGTCTCAGTGCCGCGCGATAAGAACTTTCTGCAGTCCCAAGCTACTGAACTATCCATGTCAGCAAGCAAGTAGATGGGTAATTGTTGTAGTTCAGCATCTCAAATATTTTTGGGGCACAGATCTGCAGGGCAAATAGATATTTTTTAAAAAATTGGCCCTTAATTCTGTTGTTTTCTTCTCCTACCACTTGCCACTTGATCAAAATAATAATAAGAAAAAATCCTATTCTGAACAAATACCTTCTTGTTTTTAGCAGGATCCTGCTCTGAGCAAAATTCATCTTGTCTTTATCAGGAGTTCTGTCTGATCGGAGAGCGAGGATCCTGCCAAAAACATGGGAGAGATTTCACTAGGATGAAATGCAAGCCAGTGTTAAAGGGAAAAAAGGCCAACATTTGCTTATTTACTGTGTGTAAAACTTTGTCTTCGCTGCAGCTCATCTGTCTTTCACCACGCAGCTCAGAGCAGAGCTTGGCACTCGAGTGCCTGAGGTTTTCCAGTCGGGTTGGAGTTGACAATACGTAGACGGGGTAGCTGAATCGGTGCGTCTGGGGAGCATAAGCACACGTGAGTCAAAAGTGACACATACCATTTGATTAAAGAAATCCACCTGGTTAAGAGAGCCCCTGCCCCAGCGCTGGCACTGTCTGGGGAGACAGTGGGTCTGGGGGGCTTGTGTGGCCTGCTGGGCAGCTGGGGAGCTGCCCTGCCCTGCCCCCAGTCCCAGCCCCAGCCCCAGGCAGGGTCTTGTGCCTGGGGGCTGGCCCCAGCCGGTACACCTGGGTAGCGCTCGGTGGGGTCACCCACCCTGCAGGTCTCAGTGGTATCTCACTAGTGCTCTCCCCAAAACCCAGTATCAACAGGCAACCTGTGTTTTGGACTGGAAACTGAAACAGTTTTATTGTGGATTTTGGTGATTCACTCTTCTGCCTTTGTTTCTGCGCTGTTTCTGCTGTGTCGACCGCAGCACAGTGGTTGCATCTAAGGGGCATCTTATTACCATGCACAATTTCATACTGGGTGAGTAATCCAACCTCTGCAATATATTTTAGAGTCAGGCTTGCAAAATCTCTGGTGTAGTGAAGGGACCGACTGCAGTACAAAGGAAACACAGAATGCAGTCCTGCCCTGCACAGGGGCAAGGTAGTGAATGTACGTATTTTGACAAGAATTTAATGTTCTGGGTCTTGTAAAATGTACTCACGGCACTGCCTGCATGGATGGGTTCAGCCTCTTTTCCCACATTGCAGCATGGAGACTGCATGGAATGAATAATGAATGCCATGTTATTTCTCCTGGTTTCACAAAGCAGAAAGAAGTAGCAGTTTGGAAGGGGAGGGGAGCCTTTGTCATGCAGATTAAAGCGCTTGCATTCATACAGGCAGAGACCTTCTTGGCACAGTCTGTGATCCTTCTTCAGCTTTTCTTCTTCGACTAGAAGATTGACCAATGTCATTTCTCCCTTCTTAGTATTAGTGTCTAGCATGAGCTTACATTTCATTCAGAGACTGCGTTAGCTGCACAATGGTCCTATTTATAAACAATTTACTAGAGAGTGCAATTAGGAAAATATAGGTGGTTGTGAGAAAGAGTGATGAGCCTTTGCTCACAGTGGTTATGACAATATTTTCTTCTTGCACAGCATACAGATGTGATCCCAGGGTTGTAGGGCTCCTTGTGAACATTAAGTATAAATGTAATATCCTGACTTTTAGGCTGTCTTTACAAGAAAATAAAAATAGAAAATGTTCTTACCTTATAAAAATAGAAAATGTTCTTACCTTGCACAGTGAGCTCAAGCTGTCCACCTGCATGTAAAATGCTAACGGCGATAAGGCAGGGTTGTGCCCACCCTGAGACAGTTACTGAAAGGAAAACCCTGCTGGAAGCTGGAAGGACGGCTTTCTCCATCTACACAGAAGTAGATGTTGTTTGTATCCTACCTCCCAGGGGTTTTCTATTTTAACACAGCTGTTTGGACATACGTGCTGCAAGATACCCTGACACTCAATGACTTTAGCCAGAGCCGAGTGTGCTCATCGCTTCTGAACACATCAAACTCTGAGGAGCAAAATTTCAGAGGTGGTCAAGCATTCTAAAGGTGAAGTACCTCAGGGATGCTAAGTCCTACAGAAAGTCTGGCAGAATATGACCCTGCAGGTCAGTGGCACAAGCAGGAGGAAAACCCTGGAGGTCAGTCCTTCTTCCTAGTCCCACGCTCAGCCCATGAA
This sequence comes from Falco naumanni, assembly GCF_017639655.2. Classification (NCBI taxonomy): domain Eukaryota; kingdom Metazoa; phylum Chordata; class Aves; order Falconiformes; family Falconidae; genus Falco; species Falco naumanni. The sequence goes on from NC_054059.1 coordinate 28,197,846, forward strand.
CCAGCTCCGTCGCTTGGTCTCCCACTGCAATAGTGATTGCTTAGACCTATTCCCCATATGACAAGGTCCCTTGAGAATTGCAACACATTAAAAATACATGGGGCTCGTCTGTCCAAGTTATTTCTTCTGTACAGTTTTTTCAAGCTATTTCGAAAACAGGTCCTCAATGTAATTCCAATGTATACAAAATCACACAAACTAGTATAAAAAAGTAATAAAACTGACCCCGTATGAACGATGTCATATGCATCAGCAAAGCCCACCACAGTCTATTGTTTGAACATAAATATCTGTTACAGGTTTGTCTTTATGGGTGTAAAACCAAAGAAAATTACTAGTGCCTATTCTTGGAAAATATTATTAATTACTTTTATTAATATTTTCTAATAACTTCTCCACTGGAAATGATGCAAATGCCTGTCAAGGAGTGCTCCAGTTCTCCAAGCTCATGAACTTAAAACCAGGAAGCTTTCAGCACCTTTGCTTTGATTCCCACTGCAGGCTTTTCATCCAGATAGGCCAGATACCAACTTTCTGGATGTTGCCTAAATGACTTTTTCTTAGGAACTTCATTAATTTCCATCTCATACTAATCACCCTGATTTATCCCTCAATTTAGAGCAAGAACTACTGAGCAAAGAAGTAATGCTTTAGTTTTTGCAGAGATGAAGAACCACTCAATAATGTCACATTTTTGTTATTATAGTGCAAAACACTACGTAACTCTTTTTAGAGGAGGATCCTTCTGCATTTTTCTGGATCTTTACAGCTTCTGAGCAGTTCAGGGATGGAATAAATGACAAGGAACTATAGAAACTAAGAGCCATGATTTTTCCTATCATGTATTTTTCAATTTTTAGAGCATTGAATTGCCTACTGAAAAAGGATTTGAACACGATGTGCAAGTAGGTGCAGTTGAAAAATTATGGCATCAGTTTAAGTGCCGTATCTTGAAGTCAAATGATTACTCTCAAATGTAGCATATAGCTTTTGTAGTCTATAATGGGAGAGCAACCAACTAACCAGCCGAGGACCCCAACATTAGAAAACTGGTCCAGGGCATTGTCAGCTCCAAATCTTCTCTCAGAAAACTGAAGTCAAAATTATTCAGAAGGCATTTGTAGTGAACATTTTATTCCAGTCAAGTGTTTCTTTAATTATTTCAAAGCATGTATTTCTATTTTTATCACTATCAATCAACCAAAACAAATCAATTTGTGTGTTAAATTAAAGAATTTCCCATTGAATCCCATTAGTTTTTAGTGAGACGCTCATTTTAACTCCCAGTACAGCTAAAGCACCTGCCTTGTAGCAGATAATAGTTCCTTTTGCTTCATATGCGCAGATGTCCTGGAATGCAAGAGGATAAGGATTTGAGGGGACATATCTTGTAGGTTCAAGTAGCAGTTCTTTTACTGGGGTTTTGTGTTGTTTTTTTTTTTTTTTTAATAATGGAAAGGAAAGTAAGTCAAGAGAATATTATTTTGTCTTAAAGGTGGGGAATCTAATCCAAACTCCAGAAATGCAGTGCTTTTTCCTCTGCGTTGGGTGAGCTTTGGACCAAGTCCCAAGCTGTTCACTGCAAAACGCAGTGTTTTGCAAAGGCAGTCCCAGCCCCGCAGCCTGATTCAGTGCTGGAGCTGCCTGCCGGATCGATACCCCAGACTGTTCTGCCAGCGATCTCTCTCTGTGGATGGGGATCATAATCCTGTTGCCATTTGCATTTCCAGGTTGTAGTTGGGAACTACTGGGCTGAGTTGGGAGACCTCTGGTAACAGTGAGCATCTTTCCCCAGAGGGACTGGTGCCCGCGGTGGGATGATGCAGGGGCTTGGGGCAGGTAGCAGAGCCCTGCTGGTGCCCCAGGGATGCCACCTAAGGATGTGGGCATCCGTGGCAGGCATCACACAGCAGGTCTGAGAACTAAACAAATGGGCAGGTAGGCAGTTCAATGTGGTTTTGAGGCATGTTATTTCATGGAAATTTTTTGATAACCTGATTTGCTTACCTGGAACTGACCTACTAACGGTTGTAAACAGTCTTTAAAAACAGTATGAATTTTGTGCTGCTGAAAGGCAGCCCTGGAGACTGAAGTTATTACTCCTGCTTCAGGGAGTGATCAGCAAAAACCTTCCCCGTGCACTGCTGGCAGCCTGCCTCATCTCCAGCCAGCAGGATCACTGACTTTGAAGTATAAGGCTGAGTTACTTGGAAACAGTGTGGGACTCCTCAGAGTCTCATCTCAGCCCAGGTTTATTGCACAGGCAGTGGACTGGAAACATTGTTAACGCCGACTGAATGTGCTGGGATCGCTCTGGCTGATCTGCAGGCTCTGAGGCTTGTTTGCACCATGCTGGGATGTTCAGGTCCTTGCTATGCACTGTGTTGCCCTTTCTAAAATGAAGCCTGTTATCTAGAAAAGGAAATTTATTAAACCTAAAGCTGATCATAGTTTAGACTGAAGAGAAGCTTCCACTTCGCAGATTGTGAAGATCTCTCCTATGGCACTTTCAGTCCATAATGGGTTGTCACCTGCAGACTGCACACTTAAAAGCAAGGAATAGATCCACAGATTTCCCCCTGCTCTGAAGAGCAGACCCTAAAAAAGGCTTATGAGTAGTTGTGAACCAGCACAGGAATGCCAGGCATGGAGACAGCTGGGTCCTGCCTCTACTGGAACACTGGGACTTCTGGTGAAATGCATCCAAGGGCAAAAATGGGTCATCTGTAGGTAGGCTGCAAATCTGGGAGTTTCTTTTGAGTAAATGATGGAGTAGATCCCCAGAGAGACCCTTATATGTGGTCTGACCTCTAGGCAGGACTCTAAAAACATTAATAAATTCCCTGTGCAGCACTTCTGGAGGGCCATGGTTTCCTCTACAGTGGTGCAAAGCTCTTCCCTTTGCCACTGGTTCCCATGCTGCAGCTGGGGCTGTGGGCTGGTCCCCTCATGACTCCCTTTTCTAGTATTTCAGGTGTTTTAATCTGCTTAATAAGCAAGTGATGTCTGCCTCCCCCTCCTTATCAAAGACCATGAAATGCACATGAGTATGGAGGGCTGGACTCAGAGCACCAGCCAGCCAGTCTGTAAGCAGGGAGCCCTCCTGTACCTACCCCGGAGGAGACAGGCTCCCCCCAACACCCACCGAGGAAGCAGGACACACGCAGGTCCGTGTGGTGATGCTCAAGGGGCTGAATTCCCTCAGTGTGTGTGTTTCAGGGTGACTGGCAGTGCTATCTAAGGAGATGCAAACTGTGATTAAATCTTGTGCCTGACACCACAAAATAACATCTGTGTACAAAACTGAAAGCAAAGACAACCTTTCTTGAGGCTTTTTAGTTGTAATTATCTTTGAAACAGCAGAAAGGAAAGAAAAATCTTGTTATTGTTGTTGTTGTTTTTTAATTTAATAGACGTCCTCTATTGAAGGACGTTATCACAACAGTGATTTGGCAGTGGAGGTGAGTTGAAGCTGAAAGACCAGATGCTCAGGTGGTGTAAAATGGCTTTAGCTTCGTGGAAAACAGTGGAGCTTCATTGCTTTGCCCTTTATGATTTGATTCATAAGCCCTGACACTTCTCTCCTGTTTCTAACTGCTAAAATCACTTTTTCTCTTAAATAACAGTTTGAGGGTGTTATAAAAAGACTTTCACTAACTTAAACAAGCAGAAAATTAAAACCTTGTGAACTGATAGATTTAATGCTCTGACTTATCCTAATTCAGTCCTTGGGCAGTTTGCTTTAAGGAAATGTTATGACATGAAACTGAAGGAGAGGATTTTAAACAAAAACCCAGCTGGATCACATAACCAGACCTTTCTTACTTGAAAAAAAAAACAACCCACCACTTCTGTTTTTAAAAGTCATTATGTGATACAAACTCTTCTTGTTTGCCGATTCTTGGAGCCAGCCCTGAGATAAAGGCTTACCTAATGCATTGGGATTTTTCCCAGCCCGCGTCTGTCACATCCCATCAGTGCTGTGAGGTGCTTCCAGTCCCCTTCCCTGCCTGCTTCAGTTGTAGTCGGCGGCAGAGGGGGCTGGAGGTGGAAGGTCTCCAAGCCTGGCAGTGTTGTGCCTTGCTTGCTGCTGGCCCCTTGCCCAACACCCATGACATCTTCTCCTTTGGCCTCGTCATCACGAAGTTTGGCATTCCTGTAGGTTATTCCCCTCTGTCTCGTGTTTGCTTGGATTACCTGTTTTTTCCTCAGTATCTCAGGTGAGGTTAGACTGGCTGTGACAGTCCTCAGCACTGCCTGTGTTTTAGGTAGGAGACCCCATCACACAGGGCAGGCCAGTCTCTCTCCTACTCTTGTGTTATCAGCCCAAGCACAAATCAGCTGTCAAGCTTGCTTGTCTCATCACCTTACCCCCAGACAATCCTCGCCTTCAGCAAAACTTGGCTGGGGTATGGTGCTGTGATAGACCATCACTTCAAAATGCACATGGCAGCACTTTGAAAAAATGTAACAAAAAGAGACAAGTAGATTTCACACCCCAATTTTTCCTAAGAATCTACTACGCAAAGCTAGACTCAAGGGTCTCAGCGTACCTTGCACAGTTTGGTACGGAGGTAATAACACAAATAATATTTGCGCAGATGAAGACAACCACTTTTGGACCAGATGACCCCCAAAGTTCCCTTCCAACCTGAACTGTTCTGCGAACGTGTGCTGAGAGACTGCTGCCATGCAGTCGCAGAAATGCAGCCAGCACCTCCACGTAGCATGTGCCCGCAGAGGGCTTGATCCTCTGTCGGGGTAAACAAAGCGGCTGTGCTGAGGGGGGCAGGGTCCCCGCAGCAGGTAGGCTCCCAGCCTGTGATGGTGCTGCGTGAGAACCCGGTGCCTACCCTGCCTTGCACAGAGACTTAGGTTTCCCCTTCCCCTCACCCTGGTTTGAGATATGCGGGACTATTTTTGCCTTCCCTGTGCACGGATGATGTCATTGCAATCAGCCATGACATCGTCTTCCAGGATAATCACTGGTGTGGAGGGGAGAAGGAATGAGGCTTGCTCGTGCCGTACCTGTCCACGTGGGTTTGCTGCCGGCAAGCCTTGGGAGCGCTGATGCCGAGTGAAAAAATCAGAAGCCTTCCTAAAGGTTTGATATAGCAGTTTTTAAACTTCACCATCCTGAAATCAAAGATCAAAAAGGAATTGAACCCACCGGCAGATGGAATGATAAGGCTGGAGCAAACTGAATTTGAACACTGTCGGATTTATTTCTATGATATTTTTAATTGGAGAGTAAGTAAATAAATAAATAAATAAGATCTAATGTGATTGCTTGGCCAATACTAAAAAAAAAGTATCTTGGCTGTTGGCCCTGGAAAACCATCTGTCATACCTAGCAGGAGTTTGCACCTAAGTAATCTTTTCCCTTTTTTTTTTTTTTTTTTTCCTGTGTGTCTGTTTGTAGTATGAGTTATTCCTTACCCTGGATTCCCTCTATCGCTGCCTCTTGTGAGGCTGAGCCCGTCGCATATGTCAGGTTTCAGCAGGCAGCAGGCTGCCTGCCCAGGTAGCAGATTTAATGAAAATTCTCTCTTTTCCCATCCAAGCAAACCAGTTCTCATCTCGTGTGTGCGCAGGAAAGGCACGGCGGTCTCCCAGGCCAAGAGCTGTCTCATCAGCGACAGAGCCCTGGCGAAGGGCTGCCAGGGACAGCGGTGCCTTTGTGAGTGTCCTGTCCTGCCTAGATCCTGAGGATTTACTGTGCTTGCTGGCATCTTTATGAACGTCCCCTTCGCTCCTATTTCCTACCTCAATATACTACTCTTGTTTTCTCACAGAATGAGGCAAGGTATTAGCACCACTACTGAACTTAAACTGCACGTACATATGTATAGGTATCCAACTAGAAACATGACAACCCTCACATTTCTTTTTTTAAATTATTTTTCTGATTTTTCTCTTCTCCAGAACTGCCCATTCTTAGAGAAAGGGTTTCTTCCTCAGGAATTCAGGAGGCGAGGGTCAAAATTCATTGTATTGAATCAATTGATTTTGGCATACCGGGTTTGCACATTATTCACCTTCCTTTGGTTTTTAAGATAGGAGACCAGGAGTTGCTCTAATTAAGGAGGTGACCTTGGCACTGGGATAGCCCTTACCACAGTGAGGTGTTCCCTGCTGGAAGAGGAGAAATTACCTCCCTTTTGTAGGTGCTCTGGGGCAGGGAGAGAGCTGCAACAACTGTGTGGGCTAAAAGTCTCAAGGCAATAATGGTAAAAAAGGGAGGGGTTGGTTTATTTTTAATGTCATGACTTGTGAAGATGAATGGTTAGCAATGCTTGAGGCCCATGCACGCTCTGTCTGCAGGCATGTGGCCGTAGGAGACTGGTCAGGAAGGCAGCCCTGCTGGGAGATGGGATGGTAATCCAGGTCCTCAGCAGTCCCATGGGTGCTTACAGCCCTGCTGACTGCCCCTGCTCTGTCCATGGCAGAAGCTCTCAAGCATTGTGGAGCACGTAGTGCCACACGAGAGGGATGACAAAGTCAGGAGCTTACCAGCTTGATTGTGTAGATGAATCCTGGCCTTACCTCTCCCATCCCACAAGATATTATATCATCATCAACTTTCACTGTAGTTATAAAAGCTACCCTAAAATAAGACTAAATTAAGCCCTGTCACTGTGATCTAGTTTAAAGTTGGATTATTAGTTCTTGCTGAAGTGTTTGATGTGAGGGTGGTGGCATTCCCTGTGGCAGCCTGACACAGAGTGATTCCAACATGACCATTGTCCAGCTCAGTCCCACTGTAATATCTCCCATTCTTTTAGCCTAATAAAATAACCTTTGGTACTGAAGACACAGTCTGGCTATAATCCAGTCCAGCCATAGTGAAAGTCAGCCAGCTGGCTCATTAAACTGCAGCTCAGAGGCCAAAAAGACTCATCAGAAATAAATTAAGGTATGAGGAGAGAGAGGTAGAAAAGGAGAAGGAAGCTAAGTAATGAAATTTTGCAAACTGCAAGAGTGTTTTCTACTTTCCACCAGGCCTTCAAGTGGGGCAAGGATGCTGTGGTACCAGTGGGAGGGATCTCTGGAGAGCAGTGAGTCCAAGTCCTGCTCAGGCAGGGTCACCCGCAGCAGGTCACCTAGGACTGTGTCCAGTTGTGTTCTGAGTATCTCCAGGGATGGTGGCTGCACAAGCCCTCTGGTCATCAACCTGTTGCGGTGTTCAACCACCCTTACAGTAAAAAAAAAGTCTTATGCTTAAACAGAATTTCTTGTGTTTCAGTTTGTGCCCATTGCCTCTGGTCCTGTCACTGGGCACCAATGAGAAGAGCCTGGCTCCATCCTCTCTACTCCCTCCCCATCAGGTATTTAAACACATTGATAGGATCCCACTGAGCCTTCTCTTGCCCAGGCTGCACAGTCCCACCTCTTTCAGCCTCTCCTCGTGGGATGGATGCTCCATCCCCCTCACCACATTTATGGCCCTCACTGGACTCGCTCTAGTATGTCCAGATCTTCCTTGTACTGGGGAGACTCTCAGCTTCCAGGTTCTGGAATAACAGCATGGGTTTTGCCTCACAAATCCTTTACATGCTGTCAAATAATAGAATAGCCATTGCTCAGCATGGTAATTTTGAAAAGAAAGTATTTTACAAGAAAGGGCATTTTACGCTTAAATTTAACTTCTGCATGGGAATGGAAAGGTATCTGGGTAATGGCAGCACTGGGATATGTGGGTTCACATGGATACTTCATGGTTTTGTTGACTGCACATCTGTACATAAATAACCAAAGCACTAATAATGCATGCAAGGGAATAGAGGCCATTTGGAAACCTGAATAATTTTGATGGAGCGTAGAGCAGAGAATACTTTTTCTCTGGCCATGTGTTTCACCACACTAACTCATTTTAGTTGTCCTTGAATAGACTTTGATCTTTTACAAACTTACTTGATATTCAAATTATTTGGCCAGCGGTTGAGTAAATACATTTCCTCCTAGAATTTGCTTATGTTACCCGAGATAATCCATTGTTCATGCTGCAGGGAAAGTCACCCAGCTCATACAATGTGATTTTTGCTTTCTGAGCATCCGCCAATTCATTCATGCATTTCAGTTTGGCCAAGCAGCAATTTCCTGCAAGCCATATGATCAGTGTCTATCTCCAGAAGTATTTATGATGCTTTTCCTACAGATGCGTTAGCAAAAAGTTAAGTTTGTGGAAACATTAATCAAAAGCGAACAAAGTGGTTTGTGTGTCATCTAAGCATCAAAAGCTGGAAGTGGGATATGATCTAAGCATTATATACCTGTCAGAGCAGTATGAGCTTTCTTTTATTGCAGAACAAAGCGTTGGTGACTGTGTGGTTACTCCGATCTCAGCCCTACAAGGGCAGTCCCGGAGCTCTGGCACAGTGGAGCCGCAGCACAGCTGTGTTGTCTGTTGAACAATACCACAGCTCTTCCATTAGGCTCACCAGCCTGATCAAAGTCAGTATTTCCCATGGCCCCTTGTAACAACACAGGTATAATGACTTTAATATTTACTCCAATGTGGGTTTTTTTCAGTACAGAAGGTAATAATGTCTGCAGCTAGTAAAACTATTTGAATTTAAAGACTAACCTCAAGTCATTTGTGAACTTCCACGTACAAAGGAAAGGTTTATTCCTGAAAAATATCACTGTTACAATACAGAAGAGTGGCACCAAAATATATTCACCTCCAAAAGAAAAAGGATAGCAGTTCTGCATGGGTAAGGAAAAAGGTAAGCACTCAGTCCCACTTCATTATGCGACCTGGAATGAGCAACCCAGTATCTTTGTGGGCAAAGGTGTCCTGTCAAGTCTCTTCTGTGGAAATCTGTAAATCTCTGCATTTCCACCTTTGTGACAGAAGGAAGAATTCAAGTGACTTCCCTTTTCCTCTTCTTTAAAATGAAGATATGGTTACACTACATCAATTAAAAACGATCTTTTGCAAATGTAATGCAGATATTAAAAGCCCGGTACAAAAATATTGGCTTAAGATTTGTACGTTCATCTAGCACCTAGTAAGTACTGAGTGATGCAGGTGTGTTTCTGGGAGCCTGAGGTGCCACACTGTATAAATAACGGTCACTCATAAGGTAACTGCTTATGTTGCTTTGCACAGTTGAAATAAACTATTGAGATAACAGCCCTTTGGTACCACCACTTGTTTCAGGGGCTGTTTTCTTTCTGTTGCAAACATATCATCATAGTTAAAATGACTAAACACTTTGAAACTTAAGCCAGGCTCCAGAGGAGTTGCAAATTTAAGTGAAGTTTGATGGATACTTTGATGAAGTCAAATGATAAGCAGTTACTATTATGAATAAATCAAGAATATTTGTTCATATTTGGTTTAATACGGGCTCTAAACAAAGGCTCCAGAGTATGTGCTGGGGACCAAATTCTTGGTTCCTTCCTCATTTTTCACTCTGTCATGCTTCCACTGAACTGGATGAGGATCCTACCGATGCCCTTGTGTCATTTTGAACTTTCCAGCTCCCACTTTACATAGCACAAAGCAATTTGTTTCCATTAAAAAGGACATTAAGGTGATGTAGCTGAAATTGTTCTGTGCCCTAAATCTATATAATTTGTTGCTCTTGAGCAATTCAGCTCAGCTTCCATTACCACAGACTGACATCAACAAACCATTTCATCTTCCAGGCCTGTCACATCAAGTATTTTTTACAGCACTGTTATAACTTCATTTCAGAAAGTGGCTGTGACAAAGAAGGGGCTGCATTAGATTCAGTGTCAATAGCAATCTGATTTGCTTCTCAGAAATCTCATTAGCCATAAATAAATTAGAAAGTGACATGTGTACACCATAAGTAGTTCAAAACCATTGAGAAATTAAGCCCTTTGACAAAGCAGTGCAGTTTCTTATGCATGCCCTAGCAGAAGCACCCGTGACCACTGATGCTTCCTTAGCGGTGGCATGACTGTTGCTGGTCCCATCCTCTCCCTGCTCTTACCAGCTGCCATGAGAGTACTTGTTCTCAGACCCACCTTCTCTGGAGTTTCTTGTCTCCCTCTCGAGGGGGCTGCTTCTCAAGTGATTGTGCAAACTCTGGTTTTAAATAACCGGAGATTAAAAACCAATGAAAGCAGCAGCACCGAGTGCCAGGGATGCAGGCTTTGGTGGGGGCGCGTGGGGAAGGGCTTCAGCACCCAACACGGTGCAAGGGCTGCTGATGGTTTCTATGTGTCTGGAGGCACTGGAAGAGGCTGAGACAAATGTGTTCAGCTTTATGCTTTTTTTAACATAGTGCATTACTTCTACTGCCTCTCTGCTCACTAGACAACTCTGTTGCCTTTTTTAACCACATCGAGTGCTCGTAGTGCGTTGCACTGGTTGCTCCAGAGTCACTTCTTGGGTGCAGTTCTTCTTAGGGCTGGTCTGCCTTGCTTGGGTCAGACCAGCTTTGAATTTGACTGCCTTTAAATGCCTTGCTTTTGAAAAGTCTCAGTTTGCTACACGATCCAGATCTTTCTGTCCTCCCCAACATTTTCTGCATTTGAATTTTTACCAACAGTGATTCTGTGTCTGACGGATAACAGATAAAAATTTTGGAGAGGTACCAATCTCCTGATGATCTTCCTAAGATCTCATAGATAACAAATCTGTTTGATGAAAAAAATAGTTTCTGAGCTGTTTATTAGTGATTTCTTAGTCCACTTTATGCTTTATTAATATTGGATATTGATAATTTCTAATCAGAATGCCAATATGGTGCTCAGAAAAAAACCTTGCAAAAGATCTATTATGTCTTTGCCATTATAAATCAAACACATAATCTCCTCAGAGAATTAATTCTTCTCTTTGGCAGGTCTTATGTTTCATAATTATATTTCTACTCTTGTTCATCAGCATTTACACTTTTTTGTCTAATACCACAATTCACTGTCTTTCAGTTGCTGAGGGGTTTTAGCCTACTGTTTTTGAATTTGCTGCTACAACAGCCCTCTCGTAGACTTCACAACCTGCTCAGGAAGCCGCGGTTTGTCCAACAGTTAGCACCAAAAAAGTGGACATCCTGTCTCTTTATTGCCATCCATCTTGCCAGGTATGACCTTTTCTTCCAGGTACTTAGTTTTCTTTATAAATTTCCTACATTTTATAATATTGGATTTTGATGCCACAGGAGGCATGAAATAGGGCAGGATAAATATCTAATTGATGTCTTCCTTACATTGTTTACTGACATTTAAAGGGCATTTCAGCTGTGCCCATGCAGTGACACAGTGCTGGCACTAGCAGCCATGGGACAGGAGAGTGTCCTTGGGGACACTGCACAGCCCCACACTAGCACAGCAGACCAGACCCTGCTCACACTGTTTTTTCCATCAGTGGGGTCTGTCCAAGTCAATATTTCTCAAACTTTTTGAAAGCACAGCCTTATTTTGGCTCATTCATGTAGGTATGACTCCCCTAAGCACAGTCCCCCCGACACCCACACCCCCAATAACAGCTAAACTCAACATGTTTCTGTTCAGAGCCATGTTTGGCTGATCACTTTCATTTAAAGTTAGTAACCTTACTTAATGCATAGCTCCCGTTTAGACACTGCAGACACTCCAAAAACACGCCTAACACCTGCTCACCCATCCTCAGATGAGGCAGCAGCATTTTGCGGTAAGAAATGCCTCTCCTTTCTGTATAAGTGCCTATACATCCAACTACCTTCAACTGCTAGCAGGTGCTCAGCACACCCATGGTGAGGATGAAGTGTTTGTACCTGCAGAATGTAGAGGCTACTTGTCTTTTTTCCCAGACATCGAGACATCTGGGCGACTGCCCTTCCTCTGTAGAGATGTGTGTTGGGCACCTTGCAGATGAGCCCTGGCAAGTGAAAGGGGTGGCTGAGACCCATCCCAGGAACTGTGTGGCTTGTAGCTCCCTTTTGCACCAATCCGGGCAGCACAGCGTAAAGGAAGCCTGTGAAAAGGTCTTGCACAGTGCCCTCAGCAGGGATTTTGCTGGTTGTCCCCAAGCTCATGGAGGCTGGCACATGGCAATTTGGCCAAGAGTGAAAAGGAATGCACAAGAGAAAGCTGCAAAGTTCTTTACAAGTTCAAGGACCCAAAAAAGACTTTTTTTTGTTTGTTTTCCTACGTATAACAAATGAATATTGTCTTATTATTACCTTCCCAATTAATAATCTAAACTGTTCTTTTTTGTTTGATTTTGTTCACTTAATCCTCCACTGCATTAAGCACACTACAGACACTACACGCTAGCAACCTTTTTATTAAGATCCCTGCCAGCCAGAAAGCATTACGACCCACTCTGCACTGCTGAGACTGGATGATTGGTTGGTCAGCAGGTTGTCTCTGCCCATGTCCAGAAGGAGAGATAAACATTGTGCAGGCCATGGGCTGCTGCAGATCAAAAGATGTCAAGACAAGCAAGAAGATCATAATTTTCCGCCATTGCCTTAGAAATCCTCTGGTTTAAGAAGCACCTGTTCTTTCTGTGACCTGGGCTAGCACACTCTGGGGCCACTTAGTCCCCTGTGAGCTTGACTTACATTTCTGCTAGGTTTCTCTGCTGCATACTCACACCTCTGACAGGTCTGCAGAACAATATTTAGAGCCATGTAGAAGTTAAAGCACAGAAAAAATAAGGTGACTGACAGTGGACACTTAGGGAAGGGCACAGAAGTATGGAAGGTGTAGGATAGCTCCCTCGGGAGGCTTTGCTAAGGAAATCCTGAGTCAAGTATGATATCTTTGTGATTAATAATCCTTGATATATTCTCTCTTCTATCAATTTTTTGAATTCACTGTTTGAACGCATAGAGTTGTGACACCCACCAATGTCATGTGTCAGTGACTTCCCGGGTTTAACAACACACTGTGTACACCTCCTGTTTTCAAATCTGCCACTAGAAAGTTTTAGGTGAGGTTCCTCTATTTATTTATTTTTATTATGAGAAATTGAATCATTATTCCCTGTTAACATTCCCTATGTGTCTCATGATTTTATAAACCCTAATGTATTCCTTATGGTCCTCTTTTCCTCAGGTTGAAGATTCCTTATCTCTCCCAGGTTATTTCCCATATAGGAAGATTACCCTTGCCTCCTGTCTTTGTGCTTTTTCTACTACTACTATGTTGCTTTGGAAAGACATGCCAATGCTATAAACTGTAGAGATGTATGGCAAGATGGAGGCATATCACTGTTATAATATTGTCTGTTTTTTTCTTGATTTTTTCTTAACATTTCCTAATATTAATATTAAAATTAGTCTTTTAAAGCTGCTCCTGAACTTTGAATAGACAGTTTAACAGATCTATCTAAGATGTCTTTCCTCTGGTGGCAACAACCAGGCTGGAGCCCATGACTGAATACACAGTTACAATTCTCTTTCCATAATGCATTATTCCACATTTATCAATATCACGTTTCACCTGGCTTTTCATCATCCAGCCACTTACCATTGCAAGGTTGTTACAACCCTGTGCAGTCAGCTTTTGGGTTTATTGTTCTGATTCAGTTCATATCGCCAGCAATCTCTGTTCCTCTCTTTTCCAGATCATTTGTGAAGATGTTGTCATATGATCCATACGATTCATATGATCTCAGCCCTGGAATAGATCCCTGTGGGACTTCACTGGTAATCATCCATGTCCAAGAATACTGCCTGCCTATTCCTAACTTGGTTTGTCTGTCTTTTAATGGTGATTTGCTCATGCAAAGCCCTTCCTCCTCAGGAAGTTTATGAGGAGACTAGCTTGCAGGCTTACCCAGGGAGAGCGAGGATTGTTAGCCTGAGCCAAAATGCACCTTGTCTGGTCTCCACAGGAGAAACAAATAGAGGTCAGCTACAAGGGATATTACTCATGCCTTCCACAGGTCACGCTTTCTGTAGCAGAACATCACCATGGGATGAAATAGCAGAGTGTACTAAGCCAGAGACTTCAAAAGGTTTGGCATTTAACTGTTCGAACAGAAAGGGCTAGCAATGAGATATTTGTGCCTGCTTGTTGGGGCCCTTTTGGTCCCATTCTTGAAACCTTGTCGTAATCTAAGGACACCTGGCAGAAGATTTGAATGCACATTAAACTCCTGCAGGATGGTTCCTGAGTATGCGTTTGACCAGCAAAGTGCCAGATGCCTGGGAAATTGCTGGGACATTCATGTTCCCAGTGCCGGCAGTGCTGCACAGCACACCGCTTTTGCAATGAGAAGGGGAAAATTCCATCAGGAGAGGCTGAAGATGGTGCTGGCTTATGGGTCTGCTGTGGGGAGCCTGGAGGCGTTTCCAGAAGGGCAGAGCAAACAGGCGGTGACACCTGCACCCATGCCCTTGCTGATGTGCCCTCAATGATGTAAGGCAACGTTAACCCACAGTCCAAGAAGCACTTGTCACCAAGGCTCCTGTGTTTCTTTCTCCATGGCTGCTTGGGGCCGAGTGAAGAGCATGCATCTGCCCAGGACCACTGCCATCCCAGGAGCCTGTGTGCTGGTGCACGCCCCCCTCGAGACCTTCCAGTGGCAGTGGGGAGAAGAGCAAGCTTTCGCTGTGCTTCCCTTCATAACTAAAATTGGAGAGGTTAAGTCCTTTAATTTGCTCCTGATGTGTCTAATTTTCTTTGCACAGGCTGACGCACACCATAGTGCCTTTATACCCTCTTGAGAATGTGGAGAAGCTGCATCATACAAATACCTCTTATGAATAAACGTAATAGTTCACCTTCAGTGAATAGTGAATAGTTCAGAGGTCTTTGAACTGGTAATTCCATTATCTGGTGTTGGTAATGAATCATACTTGCTTATAAAATCCTGTTTGCCTGTATGACATTTTTAAGTTCCAGCCAACATCATATTCTGATGTAAGAAATTTACTAATGGGCACTAATAACAGAAAAAAAATCATTGCTAAGAGAAAGTGATCATGATATTTCTCCTATAATATTATTATTATTTTAAAGTATATAACAATGCAATGAATAACACGTTTCATTTGATGGTAATCTGTAAGACTTGTGGTGAGAACTGGGTTATTGCTTAGCTGCACTGAGACTGTAATGCAATAGGTAAGCCTCTGCTCTGGCAGTCTGACCGGGTGGGCACGTACAGCTGTGCTGTGTCTCGCTGGAGTCAGGGGCTTTCTGCTCCAGAGCTGATCTGTGAATGCAGAAGTGGAACCTACGCACAGTCAGAGCTAAGGGAGGCGATGCAGAAATCAGTGTCACCATCTTTCTCCTTCTGTAGGCCTGCTCAGATGCATTTGAGAATATAAACTCCTAACCAGGGTGGCTCACAAGACGTGCATGCTCATAAGAAAGTTTAACCCCAGCTGGTAACTAAGTACCATGCGGCCGCGTGCTCCCCGCCTCCTCCCCCCACCCCGGTGGGATGGGGAGGAGAAATGAAAAAAGGTAAAACCTGTGGGCTTTACCCACAGTTTAACAATTGAAATAAAGTTGTTAATAATAATAATAACAACAATAATAGTAATGGAAAGGAGAGAGAGAGAGGAATAAACCCCAAGACAGACAAGTGATGCACAGTACAACTGCTCACCACCCGCTGACCGATGCCCAGCCAGTCCCCGAGCAGCCATCGGCCCCTCCCGGCCAACTCCCCCCAGTTTATATACTGAGCGTGACGCTCTATGGTATGGAATATCCCTTTGGCCGGTTCGGGTCAGCTGTCCTGGCTCTGCTCCCTCCCGGCTTCTTGCGCACCCGCTCACTGGCAGAGCACGGGGAACTGAGAAGTCCTTGACTTAGAGCAAGCAACAACTTGGCAACAGCTAAAACATCGGCGTGTTATCAGCATTATTCTCACACTAAATCCAAAACACAGCATTGTACCAGCTGCTAGGAAGACAATTAACCCTACCCCAGCCAAAACTAGGACAGAAAGAGAAGGGTTTCACATTTAATTACACTCCATGGTGAAATGAGAACTTGAAGTTAAGTGGTTGGGTGGGCCTTGTGATATCCAACCCCAGTTTGGAAAATTCTGTCTGCAATCATGAGGAGTAGAAAACTCCCTCATTAAAAAAGAAAAAACCGACAAGCATCAATGCTGCCCAACCCGAACAGGATACGAATAGGCTGCGCAGGCGGCGCTGATCTACACCCTGCTGTTTGGTGGGTCTGGTATTACGAATGCAAACAGCGAAGGTAGTCCCTGAGGTGAAGCTAGTTTCCTGAAGCCTGAGGAGACAGCCCAGAGCAACCCAGCTCATGTGGGCTTTTAGAGACTACCAAACATCACTACTGGGCCACAACTCCCTGCACCCACGGTATCTACCCCTCAGCTTCCCTTCCCTCTTCTCCACGAGATCCCAGGGTGGTTCCTCCTCATTCCTTACATCTGCCATCTGTAATGCCTTAAGATTTCTAAGTGTAACACCTCCCACATCTCTTACTTGACCCTGATTTTGCATCCCTGGAGCCCTCAACCATCACTGCAACAGCCCCCCTCCATCACTCTCCAGCCAGGAGAGCATCCAGCTTCCTGCTCGCTTGCCTCTTGGGCTGGCCAAAGGGAAACAGAGGCAGCTTGGCTGTTAGCCAGCAGCATGCACGTGCCGCTTGGCCAGCCAAATGGTATGTGCACTGACACTGACCAAGAGCCTCACCTGGGGACCCTGCAGCCTGGTGGGCCATCTGGCTGCTCCTCGTGGTGTCTGGAGGTGCCGCGTGGCTCCCACTCCCCCGCAGCAGCTGTGGGGCCGAGCATGTCACCTCATGGGCCATATGCCATACAGATTTTGTCCTAGTTTCTCTCTCTGATGCTGCCTGGTTGCTGCTGGGGAGTGGGCTGGGCCTGCTCAGGAGTTTGTTGTGGTCTCTGGTAGTCCTTCTGCCAGGGGTAGGGGAAAAATTTAATTTTTAAGGGTCCCAGTGTATGCATAACCTTGAAGGGGGATGGTAAGAAATGCAATGAATTTCATAATCTACTGCTGACAAATCTAAAAGTTTTCCAGTAGAAAATAGCCCTGCTGAGACAGTATAAACTTATGCTTCTCCCTGCTTGTGGCTTGTACCAAAATCTTCCCTAAAAATAAGGTATTTTTGCTGATCTTGATAATGTAGCCTACTAATTCTGCATATGATAATGAGACAACCTGGATTTTAGTGCGGGAATGCGTCAAGGAATAGATGATCTTTCACGAATAAAGCATCTTATTTTCACGTAAATATCTGCAACAAAACAAGAGGAGGGAACTGACCCATGAGCAGACCTGTCTTCGCTCGGTAAAGCTTTTCATAAGGCAGCAATAGCTCCTTAGCATGGAGGATTTGAAAGCTGCTTTAGAAATGGTGCCTGGCTGGTATCACGCCAATATTTACATGTCTGAAACCAGGGCCTTCAGTGCAATCTCTGACAGAGAGCCGGCACACATGGGCTCTGACCTGGGCTTCAGAAGATGTGCTCTGCTGTCAAACAAATCATCTTTGACCAAGCTAGAAAGCAGGAACGTAGAGATATGAAAAGCTTTCA
Organism: Falco naumanni; assembly: GCF_017639655.2. NCBI lineage: Eukaryota > Metazoa > Chordata > Aves > Falconiformes > Falconidae > Falco > Falco naumanni. Next base: position 28,215,307 of record NC_054059.1, read on the forward strand.
TTTGTGTGTTGAAGCACAGTCAGTAGGAAAACCAAACCTGCAGTTCAAACCCTTCAAGGAATAATGTTCTATAAATATTTTTTTATTTAACATGTATATAGCAAGAAAAATTTGGATTTCGTATCTGAGCTCTACTAAATTTCCTCACGTAGGATGGTTTGTGTTCCTTGGTATTCAATACGCTATTCGAGGGAAGTAGCTTTGCCTGGTGACACTGTTACGGTACCGAGGTAGGACGATGCGAAGCACACATAATGTTTTTGCAGAAGGAAGGCTGTGCAGAAATGTGTTCTGCAGACTGAGAGGTGTTTTGTTTCCAGATGATGGCAAACATGTACGATTTATTGCACTGACCTTCACTTCTTGGTGCACCTGGTAACCGGGAAGGTTTGTATCACTGAGTGAGTGAACTGGTTTTCCCTACAGGGACCACAACACAGATACTGTGCCAGGGAGCAGCCTTGGGGAAAGTGCCAGGGCTAAGCCCTCCCCAGCATGGGGCAGTTTTCTCATGAGCTGGTCCAAGCAGATGAAACAAATTCTCACCTCAAAACTTTCTCCCGTCTTTTTTGAGGGCAAGGTGACTGTTTCCTCTCTAACCTTCAACTAACACAAGCATTCAGTTAATGCATGCTTTTAAGTGCAGCCTTAGCTTTTCATATCCTGTCTTGGAAAGTGCCTTGGGAATATCTAAAAGGTCCCAGATTTTCATTTCTTTATGACAAGCTGTTTTTTATTTTAAATAGCAAGAAGATCTTTGCGCATGAGAGTTTTTCTCGACAGCTACCAATACCAAGCAGTTCCGAGGAAGCTGTGTTTGATGTAAAGCTATAGGGCAGGTGGGGGTGAATTGTCCTACAGCTGCCTTTTTTTTCCTGAAATTAAATGTTATTAACTCATAGTCAATACTGTGAGATATGCTGGGAATGTATTTACGCCAAGTGCTACTTTGCATCTCCTTCTGCCTGTGGCATAACTGACTGCTGCTAGACACCAGCTCCTAGATTGTGTGGCTTGGTGGTTTGTTGTAGGAAAGCAGTTTTTGGTGCTCTTCCATAGCTTTTGGTGAATCCCTCACACAGCTGGCTCTCTGGCAATTCCCTGCTTTGAAGAAGTATCAGAGCAGTTTGTTCTGCTTCATAAGCTCTAACAGTTCAAAGCAGGAATCAAAAATGATGCTACAGATTTGATTTTATTCAGAACACGGACCACAAGAAAACAGAGCTTAAAGGGATCTTGGGATGCTTTCTGGTCCATCCTCATGCTCCAAGACAGGATCAGCTCTGTCTGACAACATGCTGGCAAGTATCTCAAGAGAAAAAAATCATTTGGGGCCAGCTATGCCCAATAAGGTGATCAGACCTGTCAGGCCTGATCAGGCCATCACCCATGTATGTTTTGTGAGTACGGCTTAGGCATTCACACTTCAGTATAGTCTAGCACAGGCACAGTCATGAAGCGACCTTTTAAATCCTTCCTCTAGAAGTGCCGTACTAGTCTCCGCTGTTTTGCCTGTGGGTGAGGAGGGCAGAGCGATTCTGCAAGTGCTTTTTGATGCCCAGTGCAGCTGGCTGCCAGTCTGGTGACCAGTGAGACACTGCTCTGTCACCCCATCTCTCTTCTTAAGGCACAACTGTTACTTTGCTCTTGGATTTAGAGAAGGGTGTCCTATGGTGGTTAAGATTTTCCAGGCAGTATTTTCAAACTATTTCTCAAACATTATTTCCTGGGCCAGTGATGCTAACGTATGAATATAAATGTCCCATGAGTGACTCTGAATGTTGTCACTGAAACACTGATGCTCAGACATGGTGTGACCCTCGTATCTAGGAGGTGCCAGCAGCATCTGCTGTAATGGCAGCAAAACGATTGTGAGTTTATACTATTAGGCAAGGTCTGTGTCAAACAGAGCCTGGAAACAAGATCTATTTCCAGCTCTGCTGTTTCTAACTCACCTTGGCCCCCATTTACATTCTGTCCCTGTCCCTCCCGTTGTAAGATGCGTGTCAGCCATTACAGGCTGCTGCCAGGTGTAAGCAAATGAAATACATAAAGCATCAAATGTGAAGCCACAAGTGAAAACCTCTACAAATGCTGTCAATTTACCATTGCGTTGCTCAGATAACAGCAGTACAAGTATTGCTATGCTGATATAGCTGGTGTTCGGTTCTCAGAGATACTCTCATGTAAAAGAAAGTAAATCTCCCAAATTGCACATGGATTTATCTCCCATTTAGCTACTTCTCTGGGTAGTGATCCATCAACATGCAGCTGAGTAGCACAAGAGCACCCTGCAGATAACCTCCCTACACCAGAGATCAGCTTGCTTTCAAAGTGGTTGCACGCTTTAATCTGAGACAAAACATATGATTGATACTCCGTGGTTTAAAAAGTCAAACTAATGCCTTATGATTCATCTATGATTTGTAAGTAAGTACTTGCAGTGATATAATGACGATCCAGATCACCTGATGACTCATGCGTGTTTTAAGGTGTGTGCAAAGTTCCTGCGTGTGTCGCTTGGTGAAACTTCAGGCTGAACCATTAAGTTTGCTGCCTCGGCCATGCCCCCGGGCAGGTTCCCTGGAACATCTGCTGAAGAGCAGCAGGGAGGCCAAGGATCCACTTTTCTCCCATATAACCTGTCCTCTCTGAAGTCCAGACGGGCATGGTGCAAAAGGTAGAGGCACAGTGACACGTTCTCCAGGGTTTTGTTGCAATTTCTCTCCTCCAACAAACAATTGCTATGGCAACCTCGCTGCTGCTCAAGTCTTCTCGCTTCCTATTTATTCTAAAACACAGATACAAACTGTGGCTGCTCCAAACATGTACATATCTAAGCCATTAAAAACTTCAGATGAGAAAGAGTGGGAAGAGAAATGTGATCAGCCCAGAGCACAAGATGACCTTGCAAGGCCCTGACTACATGCAAATTTTGTATCTGAATTTTAGCCAGGAAATTGCAGTTTTCGTTGATGTTATGGTTTCCGATCAAATAGGGAAAGTTTTTCTGGCTGCAGTAGACTGCATACCTGGTGGTGCTGCTCAGGGAGGAAGGATGCTGAGCACGTGGCCTTCCTCTTGGATGCTGCAGCGTGCCTAGGGCAGGGGGAGTTGGATCTGCTAAAATGAAACATTTATCAAAAGGCTGTAATGACTGTAAACCTTTGGAAGTTACAAGAAGTTTGTGCATCATCTCAGAGGATGCACAACAGGAAGGCAAAGAGACAAACCCCCGCCCCCCCCCCCCCCCCCAAAAAAAAAAAATCCAGGACTGGGCACAACTTCATCTCCCGTTCCCAGCAGGGTCTGCCACCACACGCACAGCCCTGGGCACCCGCAGGTCCACCAGCCTGCTGAGCTCTAAGAAGACACCTTCACCCTCCTCTTATTTTAAAGACTTAAAATGATTACTAAGATGCTTGCTTTATTCAGTTGCCTGTTATTTTTAAGACCAATTTATGTGGGAATTTGAAGGAAAGATTCACTGCAAGGATCTCCTGCAAAAGGTGCCCGCAGCTTCTGAATGGGCTGTGTTTCAGGGATGCCTGGTCCCAGCGGGCTCTGCAACATGGTGCCTGCTGGCTTCGCGAATCACCAGCTTTCATTTTCTACATGAAAGAACACTTTTTCACTGGAGAAAGAGTAACTACAGTGTTTCTAAGAGAAAGGTTTGTGTCTCCTTTGTGCTTAGAGGGTTCCTTGCCCTGATTTATCTCCTGGTACAATCTAAGTAACAGCCCTGAGAAGGGACATCTCAGACCAGCTTCTGATGTGATGTTGATTGAAAACTCATCTTTTCCAACTTGGGCTGCCTATGAATTTCTAGAGCTAAAATCTATTCCTGACCCTGCCATGCACCATGAATTTGGGGAAAATAACTTGAATTGTCTATGCCTGACCTTCCATGCACTCAAAGCAAGGATAAAAGGAATTAAATTTGTTGGGGTTTACGAGATTCATTATAATCATGCTTTGAGATCTGATTAACGGGACAGAGTTCAAGCATTTATTGTTTTCTTTGGCTCAGGTTTCTCCCTGTAAAAACAGTCACAGTGGTCATGTTCTAAAACTGTTTGTGTGAGAGGTTTGATGCAAACCCCTAGAAGGAAATCAGGAGCCTTGGAAGGAAAATGCAGAGAACTGCACGGGGGGGAAGAGGCTTTCCTGCAGAGGTGAGTCAGTTCCAGGGGAGAAGGGTGGCTGTGTCCAAAAATAACAGCACCAGAAAACAGGCACACACTCCTGCCCTGAGAGCATCATCCACCTGAGGGACACGTTGGGTTTTATCCACAAGTTTCTTCTGCCCTTTATTCATCAAGCAGGTTTACTATCTGCACTGAATGCCGCCAGACCTGTGGTTGTATTTTTGGAGTCCATGTTAATCTGGCCTTTGAAAAATACCCTGGCCACATTCGTCCCTGGGTCCACAGGCAATTCAAAGTGACCCTGAGGAAGGAATTTAGTCCCAAGGCTTAATTTCTGTTTCCTTACATTATTTGAAGGCAGGTTGATGAACATGCATTTATGTTCAGATTCTCGTAGTTCTCACTAATCACTCTCTTGTGTTTAGGCTGATTATACCAAACTCAGGGTATTCTAGTTGGTGTTACTCTTTGGGTAATGCCGGTAACAAGCATCTGCTCTTTAGCTTTCCTACAGCAGCACTGCTGCTGAAGGGCTTCTTCATCCTTTGTGACTCTGTAAGTGGTGCTGAGCACAACAGAAATATTATCCTGGATGATTAACCCCTGGCACGTTTAAGGCAAAATCTTAACTATTGGTTTAAGTACATAAACGGATCCCTTTACAATCCAGACTTTTTCTGTAGAACAGGATAACAAGATGTTTGCATTAAAAAGTCGACAGTTAAATTAGCCTGGATGAAATGAAGCCTAGTAATATCTGGGACTGTCACTTCCACAGGAGTCTGGAAACAGAAACGAATCAGAAATGATCCCCCATGCGGAGAACAGGCCCTGGCATTTTACCTACTTTTGTCTGTCTCAGGAAGGGAGAGAGGAAGGAAGGAGAGTATCTTTAGACAAGAGAAAGCAGTGCCTGTCTTGCCTGCAAGACTTCCCACCTAAAACCCTCACTTAGCTGCTGGCCTGCAGGGAGCCGGCTGGCTTCCCAACTGCGCCAGCCGCCCTCCAGCATCCTCCCAGGGACCAGGAGATGCTCCTGGGGAGTCACAGCTTCATGCGCCACAACAGCGTGGCCTGATTACACAAACAGCAGGGTACATGAGCCAGGGCCATGATATTTTTGGCTAGACTGGAGCCTCGTGTGCCCTGTGTACTATAGAGAGGGAAAGCGTGAGAGGCCAGGAAGAGCTTCTGTCTCAGCTGAGTCCGAATAAGGAAGGCAGGCAGGCTCAGGAGGAAACAGAGCCTTCTCCAGGTTCCCTTAACTCTCCTCCTCATCCTGGCTGATGTCAGGAACAATACACCAGGAGCATCGCTGTACCACTCTGCATCTCTGTGCTTGTTTGTTTTCAATTACAAACCACATTTCCTATATCTGGACCAAATTTAAAGCAATTCCACTCGCTTTTGTACTTAAAACATGGGTTGAAATAAGTCTTTTTTCTCCTTGACGTGCCCATTTAATGCTCAGTAGTACTGCTAGTAAGAACACAGCATGGCTACCTTATCCATCTTATCACAGTAGTCTGTTCAGCCCAGCCTGCTGGATTTACATTGTGTCATTGCTTATGGGCTGCTATTGCTCATCTAATGCCTCATCATAGCGATTGCCCAGTCTATTGCAAATGTCCATTTAGAGAAGGACTATATCAGATCATACTGGTGTCATACTAAGCATAAACGTTCTTTGCAACACATCCAGATTTTATAAGTAGTTAAGTAGAGAAAAACAGATCCTAAATATTTCCAGGCATTTTTTGTGTGAAAATCTGTGTGCTTTGAGCTTTGCTGCGGGTAATGTTAATAGCATCCTATTTCAATAAGGTATTTATCAACTGGGAATAGCTAGTAATGACTTCAGTGGAAACAAGGGATACAGCTAAGAGTTTCATATTGAAACGCAAGCTCTACCTGACCTAAGTGCTGCTCTCTCCCCAGGATATCCTTGTGGACTCCATTATCTGAAGGCTTGTTTTCTTGACGTTGATTTGAATTTTATTTAGCTTATCTTCCCTATGCTTTAGGAGGGCCTGACAACAGTCTTTTCCCATTTAAAGAAAGAAAGAGAAAATAATCTGTTGTGGCTGGCTCAGTTAGATGCACAGCTGTTTAATACATAGCTTCAGACTTTTTATTAGTTAATAGTAATAAATGAAAAAGCAGTATATCTAGAGGAAAAAAAAAGGTTCATGCAAAAGCTGTATCAACTTAGGGTCACATTAGTAAACAAGGAGGTGGATTTGTGGGAGCTGGGTGATGCAGGGCACTGGCATCACAACGCAGCCCATTACTCCAGTGCTACTGGTCTGAACTCAGTTTGTGCTGAATGCCTTGAGATGTGGTTCCTCAGTGCAGCCCAGCAGCTGATGGGTGAGTGTTTAAATGCCAAACTAACAACAGGATGGAGTGGATTTTTGTTAGCAGCATTGAATGCTACATGGAAAGAGCTGTGAGCACCCCTTGGGCAGAGCAGTTCCTGGCGGTGAGTACAAGAAGGCACGTGAGATGCAGGGGGTGGGCAGGGATCTCCCTCTCACCCTCTCACAGTCAAATCCAATCCCATCTTCAAACTCACAGGTGGTTTTCCCCACTCTGCTCCCACAGGGAGCCTTTCCAGACCCTCCCTGCTCTAACAGGCCAGAATCACCTTTGCCTTTTCAGTCCTAAGCCATTCCTGAGCAGAGCAGCCCATTTGCTCTTGCAGTGCAACTGCTGACACCAGCCCTGCCATCCCCTGGCTTAATCATCATCCTTGTCCCTAGTGCCTGCTGCACTAATGGAGATCACTACCATCCCCACTCTTTCCCCTATTTACTAGGCTTATTAAATCAAGCTTATTTTCCTTGCATCAGCCAGGCATTCCCCTGACCCCGATCACCCCCAGAGCCCTTTCTTGAGCCTGGTCCATTTCGGACTCCTGTAGGAGAGCCTGTCCCTCCGTTGGGCTGGCACTGCCTTGCCTGTAATGTCGTTAGCTCATTCCTGCATTTCATGCTAAGCTAATTCCTTAATAAATTGCATAAGTTTGGCTCCAAGACATTTAAACTGAAGAAGCCCGATTGCCTGAACCGGCAAATGTTGTAGACCAAGCAGTGACAGAGCCAGCCCTCATGCTGTGAATCCAGATAACCTCATTGTAGGTTCATACTGGTTTAAACCTGTGACATTTCATCAGATCTACACGTTGCATTTTTAAGAACAAATGTGAACTGGGATCTTCATGCAGAAATTCTCTGGATGTCTGTGGATGTTAAGGTATGCTCTACCCATAAGCTCTCAGGACCTTGAAGTCATAAGTCAGAGCGTATGGGTAGGGACAAATCACTTCTCAGGCACCACAGGGACTGCGATAGTCAAAGGCAGGTCTTTTTGTGGTGAAAACCAAGGTAATCTGCTCAGGCTGACACCATACACAGCTCTTGGCTTTTACTGTGAAGTTAAATCCAACTGTTTACAGTTAGAGTGCGATGCGGAAAAATCGGGAAGAACATATACTTAAAGTGACAGTAAAAGGTACCCTAGGATATTCCCAGGGAAGCCAGTCTGAAAGTCTGTATTGGAAAGTTTCTCCGGGCTATTTTACCGCTGACAGCCCTATTGCAAGGTCTCCATAATTGCTCTGGAAAGATCTTGGATCCAAGCCTTGCGGGAGACCACACTCCATTTAGTAATGAAAGAGGTTTACAGTTTAAAACCCCTGTAAAATGGAAAAAAAAAAAGAACTGTTCCATAATCAGAAATTCTTGAGGTGTGGGGTGGAAGGGTCAAGTAAAGATCCTGCTATGCTTCTTCTCTAAAAAAAAAAAAGTAAGCATATTGTAGAATCATTCCTATCCTAGGTTCAGTTTTCCATACATTAGTGATTGATTTCCTAACATGAACAAATATGGGATTTTCCAGGCATGTCGCAGCAGCACAACCCTTCCTCAGGAATTCCTGGCAAATAAGCCCCAAAGGGGTGAGGCCACATTCCAAGACAAAAATTCTGGGGTAGGATGGTTTGCTGAGGAGATACCACTGATCTGCGTTAGTCTGCCTTAAAATCTCACTCACGCACTGACAGCTGTGATCTGTTGGGATCTTCTTGGTGACTATTAGTTCTACAGGCTTTTGCCAGCTTTGATACCTTGAAAAATAAATGCAGCCAAAAAGGAAATGAATACCCACCATGAGGAAGAGGCCACGATGCAGACTTCTTTCATATGAGACATCAGAGAATCACAGTGAGGCTGGTTTTGGTGGGGAACACGGGACAACCCTTTGGGACACACCATTCCCAGGAGGTGGCTGTGCTGCTTGCTTTGCACTCATGTCTCATGATGCCACCCCTTGCCTGGGGCACAGCAGTGTGTGTGCACATGGTGGAGATGGTGGGGGTCACAGCAGGCTGAGCTCCACTCCAGTGCTGCCTGTTGCTCATCTCAGTCATGATAAACACATTTCTTTGACTTCCATAGCACAGCTGCATCACAGACCCAAGCGTTGCTAGCAGAAGACAGAAGAGGCCTTTCATACTGGAAAAGGCAGAAGGTGCTGCAAAACTGTGTCCCAAAGGCTGTTAGCCAAACTTCCCTAAACCTGCAATTTTGGCTTGTCATGGTGTGGTTTACTGCTGCATGTAACCCAGACCATCCTCTCACTGGTTTCAGGAGAGCATCAGAGGGAGATGCTCTCTGCCTTGTGCCATAAAGCTCTGTGATCTACAAAAAAGCCTTTCAGAGGGCTACAATCCTTAATTACATGAATTTGGCATAGTGGTGTTAACAAAGACATAAGTGGGAGTTAAATCCATGCTTCTCCTACACTGCTTACCAAATCACAGTTCAAAGGAATTCTGGACTTACGCTGGGAAACCTCTCACAGACTCATAGAATCACAGAATCATTTAGGTTGGAAAAGACAATTAAGATCATTAAGTCCAACCATTAACCCAGCACTGCCAAGGCCACCACTAAACCATGTCCCTAAGCACTGCATCTATGTGTCTTTTAAACACCTCCAGGGATGGTGATTCCACCACCCCCCTGGGCAGCCTCATCCAATGCTTGACCACCCATTTGGTGAAGAAATTTTTCCTCATATCCGATCTAAACCTCCCCTGCCACAACTTCAGGCCATTCCCTCTTGTCCTGTCCCTTGTTACTTGGGAGAAGTGACCGACCCCCACCTGCCCACAGCCTCCTTTCAGGCAGCTGTAGAGAGCGATAAGGTCCCCCCTGAGCCTCCTCCTCTCCAGGCTAAACACCCCAGCCCCTCAGCCGCTCCTCATCAGACTTGTGCTCCAGACCCTTCCCCAGCCCCGCTGCCCGTCTCTGGACACGCTCCAGCCCCTCCAAGTCCCCCTGGCAGTGAGGGGCCCAAAGCTGAACACAGGATTCCAGGTGCGGCCTCACCGGTGCCCAGTACAGGGGGACGGTCACTGCCCTGGTCCTGCTGGCCACACTGTGTCTGACACAAGCCAGGGTGCTGCTGGCCCTCCTGGCCACCCGGGCACACCGCTGGCTCACGTTCAGCCGGCCATCACCCAGCACCCCCAGGCCCTTTCCCACCAGGCACTTTCCAGCCGCTCTGCCCCAGCCTGTAGCGCTGCCTGGGGTTGGTGTGACCCAAGGGCAGGACCCAGCACTGAGCCTGGTTGAACCTCATACAACTGGCCTTGGCCCATCGCTCCAGCCTGTCCAGATCCCCCTGCAGAGCCTTCCTGCCCTCAAGCAGATCAACACTCCACCCCAGCTTGGTGTCATCTGCAAAGTTACTGAGGGTGCACTCGATCTCCTCCTCCAGATTACTGATACAGACACTAAACAGGACTGGCCCCAACTGAGCCCTGGGGAACAACGCTTGTGACTGGCCACCAGCTGGATGTAACTCCATCCACCACCGCTCTGGGCCCTGTCATCCAGCCAGCTTGTAACCCAGTGCAGAGAACACTTGTCCAAGGCATGACCCCCAGTTTCTCCTGGAGAATGCTGTGGGAGATGGTGCCAAAGGCTTTACTAAGGTCCAGAGAGACAACATCCACAGCCTTTCCCCCGTCCACTAAGCTCCTTCTGAAGTTCCTTAAAGGAGATGTAACTTCCTTTCCCTAAAAGGTTTTAATTTTCTTTGAGTAGGTTTTCTCCCTACTTGCCAGTAAAGCGCAGGCCACCAGCCAACTCAGACACACAGAATAATGGTTAAAACCACTACTTCAAACCGCACATTTCACGAAGGGTTCTTGGAAACATGTAATCCTAACGTTGTGAAATTGTTAAGACACACAGGGCTCTGCATACATGGGGATGTTCACACTGGAAATTTATCAGATGTGTTATTATGAGTGGTGCCTGGTGTGTTATCTGGAGAGGATGGGAGAACTAAATCTTCTGCCTGATATCTCAATTCAAAAAGAATAAAGCACACCATCATGCTGTGAACGATTCTGACATTAGACTTGGTTGAACTGCTTATTATAAAATATATTCACCATATATTTACTTCTCTTCTGGGCAGTGTATACCCCATGAATCAGCTCTGATTTTCCCTAATTGTATTCATCAACCCTTGTTAAGCAGATTGAATGAATGACAAATTTTTAGCTTCCTGGCTTTCAAAAGTGTTTGCCTCAATTATGTCTGGTACAAGGCAGTTCCCTAGCACGGCGGTGTATTTACCTGCAATTTACCATCTGTCCCCGGTATTTTTACAGTTACAGCAAGAAGATAAAGCCTTAATAAGCAGAAAATGTTTTTCTGCTAAAATCAGGAAAACACCAGAACTTGCAAACATGACATTAATACCTAGCAGTTGTTTGAAATGGCTCTGAGCAGTTTTTCTCAAAATCCCTTAAACCCTCTCCAAATTAAAACTACTCTATGAGAGTAGTGTGCATAAAATGCATAGATTATTCATGCTGATTATTTACTTGCTAAGCGTTGACAGCAGCCAGGGAGGGAACCAGAAATGCTCTACTCTCTCCAAGCCAAGAATGTGGATTTTCTTGCTGTTCATCCCCAATTCTCCCACTTTATCTCGTGACTCAGCTGCCTGATGCAAGGGTTTGCCATTAGAGCTTTGCTGATTAGCTACCCAAGTTGTGTGCTGTGGTTTCTAGACTTCACATGCAATTTTGACAAATGTATGGATTTTATAAATTCCCTTTTGAAAAGCGCTTTGCTGTCCTATTTTGTGAGTTTTCCTGCTGATAAATGCCAACCACCTGAATGTGAAAGCCACCTGGAAGCCAAGACACAAGAGCCAGCAACAGGGCAAACCAAGACTCAGTTCTCCTCTGAAAAAACATTCGATCACTTGCTTAGTACAGGCGATAACCTCAGTGCAAAAAGGATGTTCCAAGGGAGCTGCCTCCTAGTGCCGATGAACCCAAGGCACCATTGATCCAGCCCCTTGGTTTCCATCAGCTCGGCTCAGAAACAGCCTGCTAGCAGGCACTGCCTCCTGGCAGGGGATTAATACTCCACGGACGAAGCCGTAACTGAACAGCAGGGAAAGTTCCTACTGTTTGTGGCTGCAACTGAAATAATCTCTCCCGGACCATGCCAGCTCAGCTGGAGGAAAGGCCCTGGGGGCTAACATGGGCTCTGCTTCCTGTTTTTCTCTTCACAGAGCAAACAGGTTTCTAAGGTCTCCAGAGATGTGCCTGAACCAAAACCTCAGATCTGAGCATCCTTGAACTTTTGGCAAGTTTGGATTCAGTTCTGGATGCAGAGATGCAGGTCAGATGTATTTTCCATAATATTTATCCTCAGAAGGCTCTGCCCGTCCTCTGCACAGCACAGCACAGCAGTGGCAGGAGTGCTGCTGTACCTGTGAGCAAACACGAGATGTTAACAGGGGAGGATATATCTCAGCTTACCCAGCAAACTGTGCATTTTTTCTTTGCCATTGTGCATTATACGGATTACAAAAGTGTGTTGGGGTAAGTGAGGTCAGCGGTTGGCAAACCCCAGTTAGGCTGTGCAGGCAAGCCGGGGAGGGAACAGCTCCTTCCTGCCCCCCCTCTGCAGCTTCTTCCAGCAGTGGGTGCAACATCAGTTACACAGTTTAGCATTCAAAAAAAGTAATTTCCCTTAAAAGCCTTGATTTTACCAAATCTCCATTAGTTTTCTCTTTATTTTTAGGTGTTTGATTTAGGGGATGCAAACTTTATAAATGCAGACATCAAAATTAGTGGTCTGGTCTGAGACATAAAACTGAACTAAACCACCAAGGTTTTGTGTTAGTATTTACTGCTCTCCCCCCAAAAAATGCAAGTCAGCAGAACCAGACTGTTCAGTATATACTGTAACTTTTCAGCCATAGTTCACATGATTTTCAGTTATTCTTTTGCTCCCAGTGATCACTAAATACTGATGATTAAAACGTTAATTAAGAATTAAGAACATTATAATTATCCTTGGAACCTCATGGAAAAGGACCGCCTTGATCAATCCACCCTCATTTTTCAAGCCTTTTAGCCTGAAAAGGGGCTTTATTTCCTCTTAGAAATCAGGGCGCAGATAGCCATTTTAAAGTTATTTTATTTTATTGGTGGTTTCTGACGGCTGAGATGATGAGGTTGGTGTCCAGTGTGTGTCCTCACATGTGTCCCATCGGGTGCCACTGATGCAGGCGTAAAGATGAAGCCCACAGAGAGTGGCTTGGGCAGGTGGGCTACCCAGGAGTTTTGTCCATCCCAGCCAACATGCTGTGTAAAAGTCCTTCCATTTATCATTTTGGCCACATATCCCATAGAAATGTTCAGTGCTGCTTGTGATGATGCCACACAAACAGTGCTTGCAAGTGATTTGGCAAGGTTATGTGTCAAATGCAGCTTTCTAGCTAGGACTGTTCGTGTCAAATGATGCTATAGCTTGCAGTTTCCTTATGCTTTCCCAATTACAGCCCGAAAGTGTACAGGTGAGGTTTTGGTAAACCCTTGCCCCCACATGCACAGTGCCACTCTGTCTTTCCAAAAGATAGCCAAAGGATGTGCAAGGTCCTGGGTGCAAGCTCAGCAGTGTTTGTGTTTTCATGCCATCATGATGTCTTCCCACGGAGCTCAGAGAGAAACGTCTTCTGAGCAAAGGGAAGGCAAGGATCTGGAGCCTCTATCTATAGCCTCCCTGGGTAAGTGGAGCTTTCTACCGATTAAAACACCAATATTATTCCATTAATGTAGAAGAGAGTTCCTCCACCAGCTAATGTGCTATTACTTATTAATGTAAAACCACCACCTCGCTGGTTAGTGAATTATTGCTCTTCCTGCAGCCAGTTTTTATTTGTCTCAGAGGGGTTACTTGCACTTCAGGATTTGTTGTCTGGGACCAAATGCAAATACTTCTGGGCACAACCTGCAATTGAGCACCATGCCCGGGGGTACGGATGGTGCAGGACAGAGCCTAGACATCTCACCACTGCAAACACTGCCCTATGGGTGAACTTCAGAGCCTGCAGAGGACACGTGAATACAGCCACAGAAGATCGCGATGGCAAAGCAAAACATTTAGGTCTTTTGAAGGAGGGCTGCCTTTCCTCTGACTACATACACTGCTCTGGGGTTGGGTGTCCTAAGGCAATTTCGCTGCTGGTGAACTCACTGGGGAGACTAAAGGCTGAAGAGGTGGATGCTTTTGAGAGAACAGCCATGGCTCAAAATCCTTCACTAAACAGTTGCCACAGTGCTGGCTGCTCCTTTTAGTTACTTACTCATTTTTAGTAATTTTAACTCCAATATCACCTCTTGTCCTCATTTTGGCTGGGATAGAGTTAATTTTCTTCCTAGCAGCTGGTACAATGCTGTGTTTTGGATTTAGTGTGAGAATAATGTTGATAACACGCCGATGTTTTAGCTGTTGCCAAGTTGTTGCTTGCTCTAAGTCAAGGACTTCTCAGTTCCCCGTGCTCTGCCAGTGAGCGGGTGCGCAAGAAGCCGGGAGGGAGCAGAGCCAGGACAGCTGACCCGAACCGGCCAAAGGGATATTCCATACCATAGAGCGTCACGCTCAGTATATAAACTAGAGGAAGAGGAAGGAAGAGGGGGACGTTTGGAGTGATGGCATTTGTATTTCCAAGTCACCGTTACACAACAGAGCCCTGCTTCCCTGGGCATGGCCTGCTGAAGGAAAGTGCTGAATGAATTCCTTGTTTTGTTTTCTTGCGTGTATAGCTTTTACTTTACCCATTAACCTGTTTTTATCTCAACCCACAAATTTTCTCACTTTTACTCTTCCGATTCTCTCCCCTGTCCCACCAGGGGTGGGGAGTGAGCTAGTGGCTTTGTGTGGTTTAGTTGTCGGCTGGGGTTAAACCATGACACTTCTCCCCCCACGCCTGCAAATTCTAGGGTGTTCCTGTATGTCCCATCTTACCTCTTGTCAACAAAAGACTAGCAAAGGTAGTTTCTGCATTAATGCGGAGATAGCATTAAAGACAAAAACAGAAGCAGAAAAAAATAAACTTTACTCATGAAGAAGACTTCTCATTAAAACTACTGAATCTGCCCTCTTATCTAAGGTGGCATTTCCTCCTGGGCAAGGAGAAAGCCGGGATGTATGTGCGGGAGGGGTTATTTTTTCTCATACATTGTGTGCTTTCAAATGCTTGTTTGGCTATTTTGATTAATTACCCTATGTGAAAAGGGGTCTCATCCTCCCAGTGTTACCTGGAAGATAATAGCATCGGAAGAAGGGAAGCTGCCTCCTAAGTAAAGGCATTAGGCATATAGATAATGGCTTTTAGCTTTCTGCATCCCAAATACTCTCTGTCCCTATGGGGGTTTCATAAATCACACTCTCCAGAGCTGCTCTCAGGCTGTCCTTGCAATCAGACGTGCACAGTGCTTTTGAAAGCTATCACACACACAAGCGTCGGTCTCACTTGTAGGAGAGACAATGTTGCGGGCTCTTGCGGGAAATCCATACATGACTGCGTGGGGAAGGCTTGTGCCTCCAGCTCAGTGCAGCATCCATAGTCTGGGAGATCCCCGCCTGAAGCCCAAGTCAGCCAATGTCTTTCTGAGCTCAGGAGGCATCTCTGAGGACAAAGCCATTGGTGGACATGAAGTCTGCTGTTGCCAGCAAGGGCCACCTTGCCAAGGAAGAACAGCATCATGGCAGGGAGCGTGTGGCTACTTTGGTGCTCCCAGAAAGCTCCAAAGAAGCCATAATATTAATTAACTTTTCAGAATTAATTAATTGAATCTCCTGTTTGGTGCCTGACTTAACCTCTCTTCAGCAGAAGTGGAGGGAGACCTAGGTCTGCTCCTGTCTCCTACCACATTAAAGGGCTTCTGCTGGAAGTGCTCCTGCCCATGCCCCAGAGCAACAACCACATCCTCCAGTTTTCAGGTCATCTCCTCCCACACATAGTTTAACCTATTCCTGACTCATGCAGCCCTGGATATGTGTTTGCCTCACCCAGGTGCCACTGCTGTTCCAGCACAGCTGTGCTGTCCCAGTATGGAGGTCTGGATCATGCCCAGTTCTGCACTTCATCCTGTGTGGGTGGTATTGAATTGCTTCTGGCTATTTTTGTTACATACTGGCATACTGATCCAGCAAACATCCTGCTGATGTCCCGTGCAGGAAAGTCTTTAGAAACTTAGCCAAACCAAAAAATCCCTACTGAAGAATTCTGTGGGGCAGCTCAAAAAGCTTCCACCATGCTATGGTACTTTCCCGTGCAGTGATGCATTTCTTCATGTATATGATGCCAGTATTACCCTTCTGCAGACCTCTGGAATAAACTTTTTTGAATAACCCTGCTCTTTTCTGAGGGACATGGGAAAAAGCTGGACAGGTTTTGATGTTGGTACTGATCTTTGTAGAAATTGGTGTCAGGAGGTGCCCAGAACAACTCTTCCCTAGCGCCAAAGGCTGAGGGCATCCTCCAGCTTGGTGTTGAAGGCATAAAGGGAGGGAGAAGTGGAGAGCAGCAGGGAGGACAGAAAGTGATGGCTGATGATGTGCTATGTCCATTTGTTGTGCTGCCATGTTGTTTGGCGAGCAGCAGTCTCTGCAACACGCCACGTATATGCCAGGAGCTAGTAGAATGGAGGAAACGGATTGACATATCTGCTGACAGCGTTACAGGGAACAGGAGATGGTAGATAGATACAGGCTGTACTATGTCCATAACAACCTTATCACATTTCTTAGGTGAAATTGTTTGAGTGACTTGTAATGGTTCCAGATTGGAAGGTGGCATTTCACAGCCGTGCCGTATGTTAGAGCAGATACTGGCTGAAAGCTCCCAAGACCACACTTGCTCTTGCTCTTGCCTATGTCATTGAAAATAGCACTTCAAGAAAAAAATACTTTTGAAATAATATATTCCAGCCACCATAACATGGAAGGGAAGTGACACAGCAGACTGCACAATAAGTAGGAAAGCAGATAAATCCGGGGCCAAATTTATCAAGAGACTTTTCATCAGTCTGAAAGAAGTGTAAAGCAGACACTAATCAGAGTAACAATATTTCATTTTATATTGTGCGGACTGCTATGCAGCAGCTGAACAGGCAGAAGTCAGGCTCAGCATGGCTGAATGTTTTGGGGCACCGCTGCACTGCAGGGTGGGGTGGTCCTTCATGACTTTTGCAACAGCCCTAATTCCTCCTGGGGCCACTGTTTGGCGAGGTTGCCAGGGACCTGGTGTGGACGCAGCTCTGAGGATGCATGCAAGCACATTAAATGTAAACAGCCTGCTGAGGAGCAAGCATTTGTGCTTGGGCAGACACATGTATAGTGGAGTTGGGCACCTATACGGGACTTTTCTGGGAACGGCATGGTGCTGCAGGTGGCATGGGGAGCCCCGACAGCTTTATTGCAACAACTGTGATTCCTGATTATAGTGTTTTTTGTCTTTAAGTGCTCCCTGTTACTCTGCAGTGATCCTAATTGTTTGCCTTACAAAGGCGACGTGAGGGTTGATTAACCCGAACATGCAATTTATTTGGGAAATGGGGAATGTTTCTTCATATAGGAGGTAAATACCATTAGCTCTAGTAATTGGAAGAAGGTACCAATTTCAGCTAACCAAAATAAAGAGGAGATGATTTCTTTGACTATTGACTTAGCTCAATATTTTGCAGGTATTAAATTATAGGTGGCTCAGACTGCCATCTAAAAAATATGGGCAAAATCCAGGCTAGTAGCATGTTATTGCCACCAGAGCTGTATGGCACACCCTGCCACCACCCTACCCCAGACCAGGAGCCCACAGATTTACAGAAGTCTGGAAATGGAGATTAAATCATGATCTGCTCCTTCCACAGTGCTTGCTCTTCCAAAGCCATTGACAGGATGGACTTACATCCTTTCTTTAGTAGCTAATAAAATGGATTTGCTGAAATAACTCTTTTAAAATATGGCATTCCCTCTCCCCTTCTCCACCACCACTATGAGTGTGACGGTACCCCATTCCCATGGGCTTTTTCCCATCTGCAGGCATCCATCTCAGGGGACACGGGGGCACGGTGCAGCCTGTGTGCTCATCCCCCAGCTGTGGCTGCAGGCAGTTGGAGGAATCAAATCCTGAATCCTCTTGAGTGGAGACAGAAATACCCATTTCATGCTCTTATTTAAACAAATGAATCCTCTCCCAGTTCCTTCCTCTCTTTGGGTGATTTTCAGACAGAGGAGACGCTAAGCCGTAAACAACTTTTTTTTTTTTCAGCATTGGCTCACTCCATAAATGGTTATTCTGGCTGCGCTGTGACAGGTTTTATTGTGTGATTAGGCTGACAACGTGCTAATGCTCTGCCCTAGACCTTCCACATTTCTTAGGCAGAATTTACACATTCAGAAAAAAAAACAAAACCACAAACTGAGGAAGCACTTTTTGCACTGGAAATTTTGACCTGTCTCCATGCCTCAGTTTACAAGGTCACTCTCTGAATCTTGCAGCCTTGGTCAGCTGTTGCTCCAGCATCTCCTTAAGCCATTTACTTGACCCTGAAGGCCTATGTCATCTGCTTCCCCCATGCCTGTGGTCCCAGGTGACAAAAGCAGAGGATGGCTGTCACCGGCACAAGGTGAAAGTGAAACATAGCCTCCCCTTCCCAGGAGGAGGTGCAGTCTGAGTGCTGGCACGGTGGCTTTGCATCTCTTGCTGCTGGCAGTGGTTCAAAGGCAGAGACGAGCCAAGGGATGCCAGTGCATGGGGACCTCACCGTGAACTGGTCTGGGTCTCTGTTCCACTCTGTGTCCACAAGGTTTTCCAGCTATCGCAGAAGCTGAGGGCTCCTCCACCCACCCGAGGCATAAAACAGAGATGTAATTTATTTCAGCATAGCTAGTCCCCTTTCTCTATCTTATGCCAGTATTCAAGCACCTTTGCACTGGAGGAAGCATGTCCACGCTTGGAGGATGAATACTTCTCAGTGCACTGATGTGGTTGACGCAGCGCAGTTCCTTGTGTAGACAAGCCCACATCGTCCTCCTTAGGCTGGGCAAAGTTAGACCATCCCTGGGTGACACTGGAAAGCCTCGGCTGTGAGGGAGCTATTTATACCTACCTTGTCTCAGCAAAGGATGGAGTCTGGATGGGAGGAGGACCATCACAGAAAAACTAAAAGTAGAACTTCTTGAAACAGTGAGAAAAAGAAATTTTCTCCCATCTTTTGCCAGTGCAGGAAAGAATGCACCAAGGCTGCTTTGAAAAACCCTTCCTATGCTCCCTTGCAGCTTCCCTTTTGGGCAAACCTTCTGAGTGATGTGTCCCTAGTTTTTCTTGTGTGGTTATCATCTGCTGGATGTTATTTGCAGCTGTGAGGCTTGGGGGACAAGATCCTATGAGGTATCCCACGGCCACAGGCTCCAGCAAGTCTCAGGGCAGGGGAGACCCTGCCCCTCAGCCCACACCTGCTGAGGACGGGCAACGTTTGCCATTGAGCAACCTGATACAAACATTGCTTTTCCCGGTAGCCTGCAGCTACTGGTGCAAGAAGCATCTCATTCTTCAGCCGACGATCCTTGTTAGGGTATTTTTTTAACAATGAAATTTTCTTGCTTCTGCTTGCCCTTCCACAGTTTGCAAGAGGAAGGAAAAAGCAGGGGAAGCACCAGGGAGACCCAGAAAAAGGTTCAGATCTGGAAATCACAGAGGTGTGCCAGTCAGGCTGTGACTGGTGCTGGGTAGGGAGCAAATGGTTGTATGAGTGTGTTTTGGGGCAGGCAGAGAAGAGCTGGGAGGACCTATGGGGGTTTAGGGAAGAGGAAGTGGGGAATATCTTTGTCATCACTAAAGTGATAAAGCTGCACCTCCTTTTTCAAGAGCATCTCACAGTCTGGGGTGGTTGCTCAAACCATGGGTGCGACCGTTAAATTTCTGGCTTATTGAGTTGGAAGTCTCTCATAGTGTTTCCATCCAGCCCTTGCTGCAGGACTTGCCCCCAGTTCTGTCCAGCCTGGACATGGACCTGTCCGTGCCTGCTCCAGGGTACTGCACATCCCCCTCCAACACTGTGGGCACAGTCAAGAGCATCAGTGCCTACACAGGTAAAAAATTAATCCACAGACAAAGCTTGACATTACATCTCATGAGGAGGTGGTTTTGACTTACTCATAATTTAATCATAACTTTAGGATGGGAACAGATCTAATAAAAGAGAGCTTATTGCCCCTTTTTGCTGCTTCTTTACACACCTTGGGCGACCATCTTTCCTGACAGTTGATTTTTATATTTATCCACATGTACACACCCAAGAGACTCATCTCACTGTAGCATCCCAGCTTTTGGTATGGCAGGTACCACCTTGAAAGCCAGGGACATGGGTAGGCTGTGCTATGTGGGTGTGCAGGATGCTGCCCTGGATCCCAGCCCCCCCAGCTCATTGACGGGGTGTTTCCCCCATGTACCTGCCCTCTGCACCAGCATGGAAGGTGAAACCTTCCTCGTGTCTTCGCCCTAGTGTGCTGAGCAGGCCATGTCCTGCAGCGCTGAGAGCAGATGAGCACCTTGTGATGTTCTAGTCCTATAAAATGAAATAAGTGTCTGAGGTGGAAAGGAGGTGCTGAGCCTTTCCAAGGAAAAATCAGCACAAGACAGTTCAGACCTGGATAAAAACTCCAAGTCTTCCTTAGCTAAAGCCAGATTTGAGCTTTCTTAGGTATGAAGTGTAAAAAAAGCAAACACACTGCCGCAAAGAAGCTAGAAAATTAAAAAGGCGTAACATTTTAGCCGTACAACTATTTCTACTTCATTAAAATATTTGTACTTCTATGAAAATCTGTGGAAAACTTTGCTAAACTCAAGTCTAAGAACCTATTCTTCAAAATGTTATTGGTTAGTAAACCCATTTAATATGTGAAAATAAAAACTTTTTCTCTGGAGGGATGGCAATTTTATATGTGCATGCCATATTTTCAGGGCTTTTTTCCCCTCACAAAAGATGTGTGAGTGCATGTGTGCACAGTTATAACTCTGCACGTGTTAACGGCCATCACCAGGAGGAGAAGGGTCTATAAAACTGCAGGTCTCATTAAGGTAGCTCTGGGTCCAAGCCAGCAGATAGAACAGCCAAATGCCTTTAGGTATTAAACCCAGCTGCAGGCAAGGACCTAATGAAGGCATTAGGCTACCTGGCCAGAACAGAGATAAATCAGGCAGATTAATAAGTGCTTTTCTGATTACAAAAGCAGAGCAGGGGCTGGAGAGGTCCTGGTTGCAGGCACAGGGCTGAGCAGCCCTGGGGGGGGAACAGAGCGATGGGGGTCCTTGCACTGCTCCCTCATGCTCAGAGGGTAAAAAGAAAAATACTTGCTTTCTGGTTTGAAGAATATATCCAATTTACAGGGGCTGCTCACCTGCCTGGAAAGTCTCCTTCCAGCCCTGAGTGTTGGCTGAGGAGGAACCACGGTGCCCGCACGGGGCGGCGCAGGCTGCACGCATGGTGATTAGGATCAACTGTGAAGGCAGGTGAGGAATAAATAACCCTGACCGCAGTGCTGGTCTGCAGCCAGTATTCACCGGAGCCTGCCAACCCCCAAACCAGTTCAAAGAGCCAGTGATTGCATAGTCAACTCTGTCCACCTGCTGGCTGCTTCCTCCTCTTCCTCCTCCTCTCTGCTGTTCAGAGTTCAGGAGCTGCTGCCCCCCAACTCCATCTCTCTCAGTGAGGGAAATGTGGCCAACATCAGCCAAAAAAACCCAGACAAAACCCCAAAGTATTCCAGTGTTTGGCTGGAAAAGGAGCGCTTATCCGCTGGCAGTAGGACAATCCATGGATCTCCAGTGCACAAGAGAGCCCTTAAGGGCTTTGCACAAGCCTGGGAGGGAGGACTTGGAAACCACATAGCAGCAGATTCAGTTTGTTTTGCAGTGCTCAACCCGAGTGCCTTTTACCATTTCTCTCCAAATCCTGCAAAACTGTCCTCCAGGTAACTAGGTAACTAATGCACCAGAGTTTGTAAACTGCTGCATTTAAAACATTCAAAAATTAGCTTTTCTGCAGTCCAGATGGTGCATCGTGAATGCTTAATGGCATGGTATAAAGATTTTATTGGCATTCAGGAGGGATGATCCAAACAGCTTACTTGCGCCTCTTCCCTCCATGCGTAATGTATCTGTCGAAGCTCATGCCAGGAAAACTTTGCATCCCACCACTTTGTATTTCATGCATGCGTGTGTATACATACAATTACTAAATGACAGTAGATAATATTGAAAGAAAACCTCAGCAAGCCACACTTTACATTGATACTATCTTGAATATTCAGTTAACTCTCTGTTTCCCTCCGTTGTGCTGACTTCTGCTCATTGATCTCATCTCCTTGCAGGACCATCCAGGTCCTCCACTGAGGTAAAGCAGTGGTGTGGTGGTCGTGTTGCGACTCTGATCCTTGTTGGGCTTCCCGTTTTGCAAACCACCCCCAGGCTGAAGCACTGAGACCACACAGCCCTAGGGCGAGCTGCCAGGATTGGAGCAGAAACCCTGGCTTGAACCAGGGCTCAAGGTTCACCAGATCCTACCACCTCCTCAAAAAGCTTCCATCCATCCACCAGAATAGTCAGAGCTCCTTCCAACAAAACAGCTGCTTCCCAGGACTATTGAAGTGCTCTCATAGCATCAATACTCACATCTCTTTTTTTTTAACATTAATATACATCTTTTCTCATTTTATTTTGCACATAAAATCACAGATGACCACCACAGGGCACAGCAGTACTGGGAAGTCAGTAGCATTGGCCAGCATGTGCTCAGAGCAGGGCGACAGCAGGTTTAGCTCTGTGCTGGCCAGCAGCCAGCGTAACAGAAACCTGGACTTTTCCAGTTCTTCAAACACCTCTGTGAGAGACACGTTGATGAATAGTGAGGCATGCCTGTTTGGGGAATGGTTTGTAAAACCTCTGCAAGAAGTATCTCTGGAATGGAGTCTGCATGAGGACCCCGAAGCGTAAAATAGCCAACCCTCCCTTCACTGTACCCATCAGCATCAAGGTTGGAGCAACACAGGTGGAGCATCTTCTTGATGCTCTGTATCGTCTTGAAGGAGAGAGAAGAGAGCAGCCAGCAGCCCAGTGCAGAACAGCAAGGCAGAACGTGGCTTCTTAAAAGTGCAGGTTGTACCTGGGAGCTGCAAGCAAGCAAGTGCAAGTGGGGAACGTTGGACGTTGGCCTTTTCCATCAGGCAAGGAGCCTGATTTTTTTGTCTCTGGTGGAAGGAGAAGCTCGGAGCTGAGCTGCGTGGCACTCACAAGTGCTCTGGGACCAGTCTGATCTCCCTTCTGCCCACTGCAGCAGCAGCACTGGGGATGTGAAGCAAAGGCACGTGCGTGGTCCTGCCTACAGCAGATGCGATTCACCACGGCCGGTGCCACGGTGATGGATCACACAGAGCCTAATGGCTGGGAATTCATGTCACTGGCAGCAGAAGGAGCACTGCTAGTTATGTGATGACCACAAATCCTGATCTATTGTTTTATCTTTATAGTGTTTTTTTTTTCAATATGCCACATAATACTGACATTTATAGGTAGACGAAATAAAAGTCTGTTTGACCAAAAAGCTTGTCAAGGTCATATATAAAACACATACTCAGCCAGATTTAATGGGGAGAGAAGAGCCCTGCACCACTCAGCCTCCCTGGCCCTCAGGGTTTCCATACGACGAGGAGAAGGTGCCTCAAAAAGTTTCCAGTTCTGCCCAGCCACAAATGTGGATTTTTTCATGGTGATCCTCTGAGGCTAGACACGGGCAGCCCAGGCCGTGGCACGGGACCCCTCACGCTACAGGGGCTGTTTGTCCCCTCCCTGTGCACAAGGACACAGGGGGAGGCTCGGGCAGCCATATCAGAAAGTACAGCTTCAGCTTCATTTTCAGTTCTGTTACACGGTATCCATGGAAACGAGGATGACTTTCCCATCCTTTTCTGGGGAAGGCATGGCATTCACTGCAATACAATCTCTCCTACTAAAATTTTGCAAAATAGCTCCACAGGGCTCCTGTTTTTTGTCCAAAAAGCCTGTGGTACAGTCAGTCAGAGGGAGCAAGCCCCTTTTAACCCTCCCATGTAACATGGCATTTCTCAGCAGGACTGAGAATCTTGCTTTCCAGCTGGATTTCATGGGAGAGGAAGGCAGTCAGCACCCTGCACGGACACCAAACCCCTACCCAAAGCACCTGAGGACAGAGGCTGGTGGTGGTGGTGAAGCAGGCAGGGCTACATTGAGGCTGTGGGGCAAGAAGATGCTGGTGGAAGGCAACTGGATTAAATACTCCTCTGGCTTCATGAGCAGGGTTGGTTTGGGGCCATTGGTGTTACAGACATCACGTCTGGTAGGTGTCATAAACACATGATGCCAGGGGTCTGACAGGGAAATCTTGTTCTGCTTAGAGATGGAAAATTTCTGGAAGTTTTGAAGGCTTAATGTTTTTTTTTTTAAAAACCACTAAATTTGGGGAAATGCAATTAATTTCAGTAGTTATACCACTTACCAGAATGATTCTTTTTTAATTCTATAAGGGTGAAAAATGTTCTGTGCAGTTAGCACAGCAAAGGAGCTTATGGATACATTTGCAAAGCAGACTACCAATTTTTTACTTTCAAATAATGAGGGAGGTCATCATTACACGTGTTGCCCACTAATATGTTTGTAACTTGAGGAAAAATAAACCCCTGAAAATTAAAAGCAGCAATCTAGTTGTCTTTTAAACAACAAAGAAGGCTGTACCCTATGGCTCAGCAATGAGACATCAACAGTGACTTAACAGAATAGAGCAAAGACTTGAAAAAATGAACATTTGTTCTGTCTCCATAGTGTCTGCAAGGTAGCTCACACAACTGCAATTGAGACCAGCATTATTTTAGGCCCACAGTGCTACGGCCTAGAGCATTTTAACTGCTTAATATAATTACTTTTTGAAATAAAAGACTTTAATTTGAAATACTTTAGTTATAGAAAGCATTCTGAAGAGCTGAGAATAGCAGAAGTAATGTCATGTTAAACATCTGTCTAACCTTGCTTCACTGTTCACTCTGAGCAAAATTAATTTATGAGAATGAAATAAAGTATCAGCCTTTTGTTTGGCCTTGGCTGGTCACATCAGGCTGCCTCAACCATTCCCTGACCCCTCCTTTTCCCACACAGGGATCCAGCTGTCTTATGGTACAGCATCCTTTGGGCTGCAGTCCCCACATGTGCCACCTTCCCCAGTGAGAATATGGTTGGAGTGATAACAGACCTAGTGGGAATTTGCCTGTTCCTCTCTCCCCCGATTTATACATCTTACCCAGACTCCCCATCTTGAGGCCAGAGGTACCTTTTCCTCCCCTCCACCCACAGAAAGTCTCTGGTTGTTTGAAAACCAAGTGCAGGACCGGTAGCAGACTGAAAATCCAGAAAGGGGAAGGGGAAAGGAAGTCCGGGGGCTGTGGCTCTGACACAGCATGGGCTGGGAAGGCGATGGCTCAGGGCACCATGAAGCTTGATGCAGTTTATGATGATTTTTGCATCTCAGGGGCTTTGCTGGTATAGTAAGAGTTAAAGTACAGGTGAAAAGAGTTGCTTCCAGGACAATCCAATTTGCTAATAAAAATGCCCATTTTCATACAATGCTGGGTGCCTTAAATCTCCTGGGAAGAGATCAGATCGATAGGATGGCAGGCTTTATCCCTGTCTCACATGGCTTGTTTGCAGAGCGCTACTCCAAGGGAGGGAGGCTCTTTGCTGGATGTGGAGGTGGGAAAGGCTGACAGTCACCGTTTGCTTTTCAGACAGCGTTGCAGCACTCTCCAAACCATCAAGCTACAACAAGGTCTTTTACCATCTCATACCAGCACATTCTTCATACAGTCCCTCTGCTGCCTTCTCCTCATCCAGGGCATGTGCATACTCTCTCCTCCTGCTTCTTCCTCGGCTGCCCTCCCTTCATTGGCTCTCAACCCCTTACCAGAACCAGCCACAGCTGCACCTTGTCTACATCGGCCAACCCACCGCCCCTGAAGCCAGCCCACGGTTGTATATTATCAATGTTAATTAACCCAGCTTCATTCCTCTACAAGACAGCAGGGTGTTGCCATCTTCACATTGCAAAAGATTAAAAGAAAGCAAGAGTCCACTTGCAACAAAGCTTGGTTGTGGGCGTGCTGTGGTGGAGGATGGATGTGGAAGGGCAGGGATGTGCAGAAGGAGGGTTTGACAGCATTTGATAGGGAGGGGATGGAGAGTCCACATGACACCACTATTTCTCCCAGATCCCATCACTGAAACAGGAGAGAGAGTTTTTCCTAAGGCCCCCAGGGCATTGCAATCCCAGCACATCAGCTCTGCATTACCTGCTGCAGTGCAACGTGCAGCTAAAGCACTGTCAGGGACCCTACGCAACCCTCAGAGGCTCCCACCCAGAGCCTGGGGGGCCCTGTCTGGGCAGCCCTCACCCTTGTGAGGAGCCCCATGGCATGGGCAGGATTTCTGTGCAGAAAAGCCCTGCTGCAGACAGGAGAGTTCTGCACCCTGGCACATCCCCAGCAAGCAAAACATTAGTGGGGTTTGCTTCCCTCATTGCCATGCAGTTACCATAGCTCGTTAAGGCAGGTTCTTTAACCATACTTTTCTTTCACACAAGGCTTTCATAAATAGCTCCGAGTGGCCTTTTGGGCAGGCTGTTCTACACTCATGGGGAGGTGGCTCAGTCCACCTTGTAGGTGTCCTCCTTCAGCCCAGCATCCCTGGGAGGAAGCCAAAGCCCCTGTGGGGGTGCATGCCAGCTGGCTTGGCTCCAGACCTTTTGGGGCACCCATGGCTTATCCTGGCAGCCTGCTGGGTGCTGGGTGGCACTAGCTGTGTCGAGTTGTGCTCAGCCTCTGAGGGCCTCCAAAACTCATATTGCCCAACAGCATCTCCAGCCAAATTAAAGGGCAACTCGACCAGCCTCTAGCCACCAGCTACTAATCAGCAAGGCCTATCGGGATGAAAGACTAAGAAGTTGTAGCCTAAAGCTGCTTAAGAGACATTAGGGTGTCTCTGGTTATTTACTGCAATAATAATAGAAGAGCAAGAGCAGGTCTTGCAGCAGCAGTGCGAGGTTTGCCAGTGCTTGTCTGTCAAAGACCGACTGGCTGGTAGCAACACAATGTACTGAGTAAAATGCCAATCCATAGCGCTCCCCTGAGCCCTGGGAAACAAAATAAAACCCCTGCAAGTGCAGAATAACGCCCACACCATGATGAACAGCTTTGAATGAGGAGTGAGCTCCAAGCGGGCTCTCCTGTGAGCGCAGCTGGATGTATGGCCGCAGCATCAGGGGCTGCTGGAGCTGGCAAACACGGCTGCTGCCTGGGGTTTTATAAACAGCAGTGAGTCTTCCTCACAGGAGTAGCAGGGCACAGGCAAGAGGGGAGGGTACTGTCGGCACCCCCAGGCAGAGGACTGCTGTTCACCATCCGTATCACCATGCATCTTTGCAGCCCTTGGTCCCCGAGAGGCATTGGGGATCGTGTTCTTCCTGTGATTAAGAGTTCAAGGACAACTTCCAGGTGGGCTCCTGCCAGTGCTTCCCAGCAAACTACGTCCTATAGTTTGAGTGGCACAGGAGTTTTGATTGATAGAAAACACAACAGAACAGTTGTCCAGGCAGTTCAAGCTGCCGTGCTGAAAAATTCACTGTCAGCAGAAGCTGCACCAAGTCTGCATCCCTGCAGGCAGGCTCCGGATCATGCAGAGGAAGAGAGGAGTGGATTGCGCTCTGGGGGCTTCCTCCCCACAGCAGGAACTGTGTGTCATCTTCAGGAATGAGCAGAAGAAGAAACAGGCAAGAGCTGCTAACTGGTGCTGCAACAAAGCTGTGAAATAAAACGTCTGCAAACCGGAAAAGGAGTTTGTTTGAGAAAGAGTTTATTGCAAGTGGCTACAAAACTCTTGTATACAACAGAGGGTTCAAATGAGAAACTGTCTCCAGCCAGCTGTAACCTGCATTAAGGTTTCTTACTCCAGGTATGTATCAAGTCACTGTTGAGCACATCTGGAGTAGAAAACAAGTGGTAATAAATAATTGTGCTGACCCTTTAAACAATGCCTTAGCAAGGTAATTCCTCAGTGGATCCCCTCCTCCAGCAGACGGTCAGCAATGCCTAGATGCCAGGTCTGCAAATTCCCTATTAACCCCAGGAGCTACAGACTGTGCGTAAGTATTATTTGCTCTTCTTAGTTAATGAGGTTATAATTAGAAACTGAAAATCCTACCATTGGTTAAACAAGCCAGTGCTGGATGGTTTGCAGCTCCCAGTGGGTGATGGGGCCACTTTATTCAGGGGGTTATACATCAAGTCGTTTAGCTATGAGCAATACACCAGGCTTGTGTCCATCAGAGAGAAGGCCAGAACAACTGCTCAAGGGCAAGGCATCATTTTTTGTTGTTTCTTCTTTCACATTTTGGTTTATGTTTCTTTTGCTATGGAGTTGGTGTGCAGGTGCACGCACTGCCATTGGCAGGCATCCCAGTGCCCATGCACCGGGCTGCCTGAATCCCCTACCCACCCTCTGTGCACTGCCCTTGGTCTCTCTTTGTCATTTTGCTACCGTGAGATTGTTTTTTTACCTTTCCCTCCTTTCATTCGAAGAGCTTTCTCCCCTTGAACTTTGAAGGCAACTAGACCTTTTTTGTAAAACTTGAAAAATCGATAGAGACGCCTTGCCATCGAACAGAGCTGGGCGTCACAGGAATTCCATCACGGAGATCCTGGGCTCAGCCTTCCCCTGGGACCCGGGAGGGCTGCCTGGGGGCTGCTGACTGACCTACACTGCTCAGCGCTGTCTTTATCTCTTGCTCTGCACCACATACCTAGCTGGGCATGGGAGAGAGGTGTGCAGGAGAGGGCAGGGCCCTACCGCTCCCAAAACGTCTCCAACCCAGCTGTGCCAGCTCACGCCGCTTGTGAGTCACCTGGGAACTGCTGATGTGAAGTGAATGGTGCAAGGCGCTCCTTTCCCAAGAGCTCTGATTGTGGGGTCACTGCTGACTCACAGGCAAGGTTTAAGGGCTGGAAGTCACGCCTGCCATGCAGGATCACCTACTGATGGCAGCGGGCAGGCTGCCACCTCCTGCCCTTGAGATCAAGAGGGTGGTGACACACAAAGAGGGGAATCTTGGAGATAGCACCTGCAGTGATGTCAAAGGTCTACGTCAGTGATGTTTGAGGGAGAGTTATCTGGGCAAACAAAAACCACCCGCCCTGTCAGATAATGCAGGGCTGAGTTTAGATTGCAGAGGTGCTGCTCTGCTTTATTGAATTGGCCAAACAATTTTTCATTTTCCAGACCACATGCATCCCATAAGAATTTAAATATTGCCAAAGAGCTAATGCTGTATCTGAGGTTTAAATATAGCCTCCCGGTAGCTGATAAGGAAATAGAGGAAATAAATAAATTTGAAAGGCATGTGCAAGTGAAGACATTTTTAGAAGGCTTAAAACCAGAGCAGACCAAAAATAGCCTGCGAGCAAAATGAGGAACTCCAGGGCTGAACCTGGAGTATCTGATCCTGGACCGAGGAGGCTGTGGAGGAAAACAAGGCGTTTTGCTCTGTACAAAGTAAACTCCATTACAGCCTGGACCAGAGCAAATCCTGATTTGCAGCCCTGAGCCTTGTGCCTGTGCTGTGAGCAACCCTTTGGTTCACCGAGCATCAACCGAGGATGCCAAGCAGGACCTTGTACCCAGCACTGCCAACACTGCATTCAGTGGGATGTTCTCCATACCTGGAGTTATTTCCTAAATCTCCAGCAGCGGGGCGGTGTGAGGGGACTTGTAGCTCACTGCTCCCAGAGCTGCCACCTCTCAACTCCCCGCTCCCCTGAGTTCCTCCACTTCCCCGGCCGGTGGTGCAGCTCCTAGGCATTCAGCTCTGGTCACATCAGGTCATGTCTCCCCTGCACATTTCTGGCTGGACGGGACTTTGGACAAAAAATTTTCCAGCTGCATTGCTCTCCAGCAGCACCAAGTAGCTGCCTCATGCTGAATGTGCGAGCTCTCATCTGCACTCCTAACAGTTGTCCAGCAATTTAGTTGGTCGCTTGAGGACAAGGAATAGTTATAATGGTGTTGCCCTTGTTTCTTAAAATGCACTCATCATTCTGCAGCTTTTTTCTGCCATACAGCTGTCATTAACAGGAGCTTGCTGTGGGCTTCCCAGCACGCCTTTCTCAGCCAGCCTCTTTCCCTGGTAGCACTTTAGTTGCTGTTGAAGATGAAGGACATGCAGACATGCATGGGGAGCAGGTGGGAAGCAGCCAGAGGGTCAGCAGCACTCACTTTCCACATCCCCCAAAGCAGTGCTTCCCTCTGTGTTTACAGGGAGAAGACGAGAAAGGATTTGGGCATTCAATATATTTGCAAGGTACCATTTCGGTTCAAGTCTGAAGCAGTTTACCAAAATCTCAGCATCTAGAGTGCTGTTATGGTTGACTTTTGCTGCAGCTGCTGGAAAGCTCAGGGGGTTGCACAGCATCCCCACCCGCTCCCACTGGAAATTGGAAAAAACATGTCTTGGTAGTAGGTAAGAACGAGTGCGGCAGGGCTGGTGTAGGCTTGAGGGAGGTATCACATGGTTCTTCCCTGTCATGGATATTCTGGTGTTGGATTTGAGGGTCCAGCCTGGCTCTGTCTGCTTTTGGTTGGCAAGGAGAGCATTTAAGCAAATCAAGAACTGTGTTTCATATTGCATGATGCTGAGAAGAAAATCTGTCTCAAAATGACTTCCTCATCTCCAGTCTTTCTAATGGGCTCTGCAGAGGCAAGAAACCCAGAAGGTTTTCCTAAACCTGCCAGGGGCTCTTAATCAGACTGCTTTGTTTTCCTTTCGGCAAGGAGGAGGCACCAACCATGATGCAGCTTTGCAGAGATGCATGAGCTAGAGAAATGAAAAGCGCTATTTTGCCTCTCTTTTTGTTGTATTCACTTGCCAGACTCCTCTGATTATTTTGCTATGTTTGTTTTGTTTTCAAACAAAGAAACTCCACTTTAACCTAAATATAGTGCCCCGTGTTTGTGAGTGACCTGCAATTAGGGAACAGTGCATCTGTGTGCGTCATGGCAGTGGAGAAAAGGGACCATGTCAGCATGTTGGGTGATGGTTTTTTCTCCCAAATAAGCAACATGTAGGAAAACACAGTTAAGCCTGTGCATTCCTTGCCTGCTCCTTTCCTGATGCAAACATGGATATTGATGATAGGGCTATTGATAGAAGTTTTCTCTGTGCTGCTTCACAGATTTCAGTGACGTGCTCCCCAGCTTGCTCCTTCTGCCTGGCCCCCACGATGGCCCATGTGCATCCCATACCCCACACCCTGTTCCCAGCTGCTTAGAAGGTGTTTGCAGACTTTGGCTGCTGCTACAGCAATATTTAAATCAGAAAATGAAAACGCTGCATATCAACAGCATACTTTTAAAGCTTTAATCTAACAGGCAAACCTCATGATCCCTGCTTAACTGCATGTTTTTTTTAATCCATCTGCACCAGTGCCTGAGTTTTCTCCCTTGCTGTATCTGCTGCAGGATGGATGCACCTTTGTCTCTCCCTCTTCTCTTCCCTCTGCCCTTTCCTGAGGATGTGCCTGGCAGCGTATTCGAGTTTATTATGAAAGAGAGCGGTTACCATTCAGCACACTAGCTTGGAAAGGGCTGGAATTTGCATTTTAGCGCGGAGGAAGGAGATTTGCTGCCATCTGCACCTGGTGAGAGAAAGAGCTCCACAGCTGGAGGCAGCTGCCAAACTCCTGCCAAACACCCCACCTGTGAAATAAAGCAGACTGCTCAGTTCTGCACAAGGGTACAAGTGTTAAGTCTACAAATACATTATCAAGCAAAGTGATTTTAATAACAGAATATTCTTGGATTGCATACAGCTGGATCTAAGCATGACAGAAAATGGCCATACACATGCAGAAAAGAGGGTTTTTTTCCGTTTCTATAGTTTAAGAAGCGAGATCCACTAGGTTATCCCGGTACTCATGTAAGTGAGTACTAAACACAATTCAAATCTCCTACACATGCCCTTCAGAACAGAATGAAACTCCTGAAAATTTTACACCAGATACAATCAGCCTGTTGTCAGCCCCATTACAAGGGGCTGCTAAAAAAAAGGAAGAGAAGGAAAACAAAATTGTAATGCTATTTCCTTACGGCATGGGCAAACATTCTGTATTAGGTGCAGAACTTCCCAGGAGCAAAGTCCATGACTGGGAGGGATACAGTAGATAGATGACTTCATTGTGGATTAACGACGCCATCATACTGACTCACATAATCTATCTAGGTAGTTAAATACACATAGAATTGGCTTTTCCAGTGATGAATAGTTTTGAGCTGCAGCCAACGGCTGCTAAAGGTGAGGGCTGTGCAGGGGCTGCAGGTGGGCATTGGGGCCAGCTGCCAGAGTTGCCCACAGGGCTCTGCCATAAACAAACACCAGCTGCCCGGGAAGCCCCTTGAGTGGTCCCTCGTGGGGTACTGCTGCCTTCCCCGGTGAAGGGGGGTGGCTCCCAGGCTGAACTCAGGGGTGCAGGTGGTGCTGCGTCCCACCCCAGCTCTGCGAAAGCTTCCGTCCTCGCCACCACCCTGCATCAAAGGGGTCTCTGGCCTGGGGGCAGAGTTCACATCTCGAGGAGAAGGTGGTCCCTTCCAGGCTGCTCCGAGGGACTGTGGCTCCTGGCCACCAGCATGCAGTATGTGGACACCTGCCCGGCATATTGGGGCTGGGGCCCTGGCCCTAGTTAATGACCAGCACAGACACGGTGTTTCTAGGGGTTCAGGGCCAAGGTTGGGACTGTTGCTTTAGGATGCCCATCTGCGTAGTCCACCCAGTACAGGAGCTGTGGGGCAAACCAGCCTCATGTCACTTGCCTGCGGGGACAGCCCTGCTTTCACTGGAGAGTGCCGGAGCTTGGTGCCTGGGTTTCTTGCCCTGTGGGTTACTGACTCGATTGCAGAAAAACTAAGAACGTTTAATTCCCTTCCCTCCTTGTTTGTTTTTCATGAGTCACTCCATAAATAACTATCCAAGTGAAATGCTCAGCTGGGAAGGTCTCGGTGTGGGACCTACCACTACTGCTTTGCTCATACTGAATGCCAGCACACCACCGAGGGGAAGCCTGGCATCGAGCTGCAGGTAGCCTTTGAATACCACCAGCAGTATGGTCATTTGGTTCCTTGGACAAATACAAATTCAAAAGGTAATATTTAATCGTCATTTAAGTAAGCAATGTAACAGCACATGGTCTTTGCTCAGAATTGTTTGTTTAAGACCAGCTTCTGTCCAGCACCAATTGAGATCTTGAAGGCTCTGCTATGCTGTTCCCCGTCACATCTTCACCTCCATGTCTTGCTTTTTGGGAGGCTGAGCTGCAGCTGCATGGCCCTGCTTCGTGAGCCTCCCATGCCCCTCTTCATCTCAGGCTACTGTCAAGCAGGAGGAACCTCGCTGGCATTCATGGCATCAGCATAAAAGCAATAAGAGAGCCACAGCCAGCATACCTGGTGATTCATTGCCTTACTATTTGCAGGCTGGGCTTGCATATCTGTTCTGGATGCAAAGGGAAGGGAATAGCCATGGTTCACCATTTCTCTTTCCCTCTGTGCCTCTAGTGCCACCCTTTCATCTGCCTTAATGAGGAGGCTGAGGAGGTTTAGCGTGTCAGTGGGAAGGAGATGGGCCTCCAGGAGCCACACTGAGCTCCTAGTGTCTTTTACATCTGCGGCTGTGGATGGTGCTTACTGGCTGGTAAAATCACATAGGATCCTTCCATCTGCACCCAACTATTTTGGTGCTGTAGGGACCCTTCCCGTAAAGACTCTGCTCGTGGACCTGAGCAGACATGGGAGGCAGGGAGCACTGCGGCTGCCTGGGGAAACCACACCAGGGTTATGGATGGGCTCCGGCACCGTGACCCAGGTCCAGCCCCGAGCACCAGAGCAGCAACATGCGAGGCCACGGCAGGAGAACCAGCAGGAGAGGATGGGTGAGCACCAGGCTCCCACCTCTGCCTTCCTCCCTGACCTCTTCCTCTTTGTTTTCTTCCTGTTGCTCTGAGCAAGCTGCTGAGTCAGAGCAGCAGGAGCAGGAAATTCTCTATTTGGAGGGTGAGATCAGAGTGTCATTCCTGCTAAGCAAAAGCAATTTATTTTGCTTTGCTGGCAATTTCATTGCAGTTGGGCCAGAGGCCTGGGCAGTATGCTCCTGGTCCGGCGTGCTTGCAGGCTGCTTGTTTGCCTCACACCATCACAATAGCGCAGATTGCAAATACAATTACACTGGTTTCATAAATTAAGTATTGCAGGTACTGTAATGAAGTGCAAGCTGGATTATTAAGAACAAGTCATAAGATTTTTTCCACGCCCATTTTCACAACAAGTAATTATAATTATTCCATCCAATCCTGAGGACTCTAAAGTTTAATTATATTTTAAATTGTTGTGAAATGCTTAATCTGACACAGGAGAAAACACAAGGGGAAAAAAAGAAGCAGCCTTTCATCTAGCAATGTTACAATAGTTAACAGGATATTCCTTTCAAATCTATTTTGTTTTAGAGGTTTTATTAGCTAAGAAAGTGTTTTGGGACTCTATATTCAGAGAAGTAAGTTTTAAATTTAATTGGTTTTGGCTCTGAAGGCTTACAAAGACATACTTTCACTGGGCTTCTGCAAATGATATTTCCTGTACAACGTGGAGAATGCCTTGTCTCCATCTGAATGAAAAGCACAATTCTGTTGCCTTTTTTCATAAATGGTCCTTTCAGTTGGAGAGTTTGCACAGTAAAGCCCACAGAAGAGAGCTCAAAATCTGATTTTCTAAGAATCTTTTCTCAAAGAGCAAAGTCAGGGTTTTCTTTCAAAATTTTTAGTG
This sequence comes from Falco naumanni, assembly GCF_017639655.2. Lineage (NCBI taxonomy): Eukaryota > Metazoa > Chordata > Aves > Falconiformes > Falconidae > Falco > Falco naumanni. The sequence goes on from NC_054059.1 coordinate 28,249,776, forward strand.
CAACAAGAAAAAAAAAATCTTAAAAATTTACGGCAGCACTGCTTTGGCAGTGCCTATTCTGGCCAACAGTGCATTGGTTGGAAGTGATACAGTTGTCCCAGATGCACATGAACCTCCTTGCTCCATGTGGATCGTGGCAGCAGACCCAAAACCCTCACAATCCACAGTGCCCACACGTTAATTTATATTCTTAAATCATAGCTAAAGTCTTCATCCTGTTTCTCTCTCTCTAAACGTGTTTAGGTGAGGTACCCACGTTTTCAACAGCTGAAATCGGGGGCTGTGCATGTTGCTTTATACGACTATGTGAAGAGGAAGCTGAAGAGCTTGTGGTTTAATTGGGAAAAGATTTAGAGTTAGATTTCTTTGGTCCCCTCTGAATCTGCTTTGTGGCTTGGGTAGCACAAAGTTGTTTGTAATTCCACAGGTTGCTAGACTTCACCACGTGCTTTCCCCAGCTTCACCCCGTGCTCAGAGACCTGGGCAGACCCTGGTGGCACTGGAGTCAGTGGAACACGGAAAGCTGCCGAGCTCCTCCAGCCCCTCTGGAGCACAGCACATCAAAGGACCTGGCCCAGGTCTCCTGACTCATGCTCTTCTTCCAACCTTTTTGTGTTGAGGCAGCTCTTGCTGTTGGCCCACAAAAAATGCAGCCTTGTTATCATTTTAAAGCTGTAGGGGGAGGAAATGAGCACACTTTGAGTTGCTCCTTTTTCCTATTTGTCTATTTGTTATTTGTCTATTTGGGGAAAAAAAAAAAAAGGCAAGCCACTTTTTTCCCCTAGTGTGAAACACTGCAGCACTCCAGACCGCGTTCTGCTAGTGCCATCCAAGCACAAACCCTCTTGGGTGAAGAGATGTCTGCTGGTGACCTCCTCAACAAGGTAAAACGCTGGGGTCAGTTGCCCTGCCCTACGTGTGCTCTGCTGGAACCCCCACGGCCTCACTCCACCTGTGTGCAGTGATGAGGGACGAGCTGATGTGAGGAGGAAGGAGCTTTGCATCGCCGAGGAGGAGGTAGCACAGCCTGAGGTTGTTTTGTGGAGCCCGCCTGCAGGCGCCAGGATGCGTGGCTGGAGCTAGTTTTCACTCTTCCACGGAGGTGGAGAGCAGGGATTCACCTTGGCTGAAGCCTTTTTGTGCATAGGAAGAAAGGTCTTAACTAATGGACAGTGTAATTAAATAGCGGGTAATTGCCATCTTCATTTCCTGTACCTTGCCCTAGGAGGATAATAACAGGTCAGGCTATATCATGATGTTCCTGAATACCTTTAGCGATACAACAGCAGTTGACTGCAAACATTTCTAGAAAATCATGCAGTCAGCAACGTCTCTTGGTGCTTGACAGTTCAGGCCTCGGTCTAATGAAGCAGCTCTTTGGAAGGGCTCGTGGGCAGTGTTTTGGTAGCAGGTAGTTGCTATGCCATCTTTCTTCCCATTGGTTTCCAGAAAGAGTTGGAACCCCCCTGCTCCTCTCCATTAAAAACGGTTACATGAAGGCTCCCACTTCAGAATGTCCCTTTTTGTGAAGAAGTGTTCGGAAAAAGGAGTATGGGGTAAACAGCAAGCTTTTCATGGGCAATGCAGAACAGATAAAAATAGGATCATCATCTCCATCACCATCTGGTGATAAAACAGGGCTATGCGTAGCATAACTGGTCAGTGAGACAGCTACTATTTATAGAGCACTGTAGATGAGCATCACACTTCTCAAGGGCTGAATCTGTTATGGAAATTGGAATTTATTCCCTAAAGAAATCACATCCCAGAGCAATCACATGCTAAATGCATGGCCAGCAGGTGGAAGACAGCAGACCGTGGCCATGGCAAACAGAACAAGCACAGTCACTTTAGCTGTTTGCTTGTTCTCCTTCCTCCCGTGCCATTTCCCATCCCTGTGATGCTGAGGCTGATCTGCATTGCCGTCGTACCTACAGGTCAGCGGTCCTCACAGCCAGGCACCACACAAAGAGGTAATGAGGAAGCTCTCCTACAGCTATGGACTAACGGTTTGATGTTTTCTACTCCAGTGCTTCATCCTTCAATCATATTATCCCAGCTCAGCAAGAAACACAAAAACAATTTTTAATTCAGGAGAACGGCCGGGACATTTTGCCTTGTGTGGGAAAAATAAACACAAATATTTGCTATAGGTTCTCATCTACTTCTGTTCACTTTCAGCTTGGTGCACTGGGACTTAGAGCACAGGTTAGCAATACATAAGGACATGAATGATGCATTGAAAGCTTAAAATGGATTTTAGTCCTAACATCTTAGCCTACCCCAGACTAATGCAGCAGTGGGGTGGGGTGTGTTCATGGCTACATGGGTAGCTGCATGGGTTACAGCAAAGGCTGCATATTCCTCTTTTGGAGTGAAAATGGATGACTTTATATTTTATATGGGGTGTTTATGATGTGCAAGTGCCATGCAGGATTGGTGTGGGTCACGTGCAGGTCAGAGGTTCCATACTCAGTGGGCCAGTCCTGGACAGTATGGTGTGTGTTCCCACTGCCTTTCCCACCTCTGCAGCCCAGCTCAGTAGCGCTTTTGCACCCTTAGCTTCTCCAACCCTCGTAGCAGCAACCAAAATAAAGGCAGATCCTGATATTTTCCAGGGGAATAAGGCCCTGTGCTTTGCAGCAGGATGGGCACCATGCTACCCTTGCTGCCATGGAGAGCCAAGTGGCCACCATTTACATGCTTAAATCGGGGATATCTCGTTGAGAAGCAAGCACAGTAAATGGTTGCTTCTACTAAGATGTCAAAAGTTGATTTCTGCACTGACCAGAACTTAATGAATAATGTTCCCAACAAAGTTTGAAGCTTCAGGTTTGGAAACTGCTGTTGTTACAGATGTCCTTAGCGATGCTAAATCCTGCTTTTCATCATGCTCCAGCTGCTTTTCGGTGGAAGCTCTGTAATGCACAGGACCCCACGGTTTTGACCATGGCTCATGTAAAATTTTCTGCTCCTGCTAAGGGAGCTTGTATTGTGTTTGTGCAGAAAGCCACATCTGCAAGATCGCTGCAGGAGCAGGTCTGAAAAGATGATTGCAGAACTGGAAATAGCTGGGAGGGGAGGCTGGCCATACGAGCTGGCCACTGCTGCTGCCTGCTGCCCACCGCTCCAGGCAGTCAGAAAGCAATGGGAGTTTTGACCAACGATGAGCTAAAGCTGTGGGGCCCCTAGGGCTTGGGTTTGGGCCAGCCCAGCTGTGATTCCAGGTGTTTCATCTCCCATCAAAGCTACCTGCCAGCTTTGATGGCCAGGTAACAGCCTTGTTTCTCCTGCCCACCTGTGAAGCTCCAAGCTGTGATGGGCTTGGGGAGCATCCGCGGCCCTAAAACGCTGATTGCTGGAGCCCCACCTCCCTCTTGGTGTCTCCCCTTCCCTGCATCCCAGTCTGAATGGGTCTTTGGGATGGTGAGTGGGACAGACAGGAGAAGCCATCTGTGAAAAATCTATTAAAATAATATTCTTGATAGTTAGCACATTTACATGCGTAATGGCTGAGGTGCTTTCCCTGGATTATGCCATCACAAATTCGGGAATGGCCATAAGGCATGTCTGCTTGAAGCTATAGTGAGCAATACTGGAAAGTGCTGGGTGGAGCAGGGAGGGGGACAGCTATTATGTGCACATGGTCATTACACATGTAAACACAATATTAAAAATAGAGCTGGCTGAATACTGCCAAGCATTTCTTTGACTCCCTGTTGGAATTAAACAGACGTGGGTTTGGCTGGAGTCCCTGCCATTTTGTTCATTGCTTCTGTGATCATTTTGGTCTGAGAGAAAAATACCTGCAGAAAATGGATAATAAACTCGTGTGTGTGTGTATTTACATGAGGAAGTTTTGTTCCGTACGGAGTGGGACACCATTCAATGCAGGACAGGATTCCTGCAACCTCGTGCCAAGGATTTGCAAGCCTCCCTCGAGGTGCAGAGGCTGTTGAGATGCAGTTGCAGTAAGCGAACACAAATCACACTGGAGAGCACTGAGCAAAGAGGGCTCCCGGAGGGTTGATTCACACCGGGTGAGGAGTGTAGATCAGCATGGTCACTCCAAAGGAAAATGGTGCCCTATAATTTCACCTATCATCATGAGAAGCTTTTCATCCCAGGATGACATGGAAAAAGTGGGAACCTATGGACTGAGATTTAGCAGACTGGGACAGGATGTGGAAGGAAATCTAGAGCTGAAGCCCCACAGGCTGAAAGGCTGAAATTGATCCTCAAGATTCATTGGTGGAGAACAGAACAGCCAGAAAAAATGATTTGAAGTCTTGGAAAAAAGTCCTAATGCATGAACAGTTCGGTCTATTTAGTTTATGATAAAAAGAGAGACGGAGAGGTGATGTGATGAGGGTGTAAAGATACTTTCCTGGGCAGAAAGCAGTGCATACTAAAAAGGCCTTATAAGCAATATTGCCTCCTTGTTTCTTTGTATTTTCCCATCTGTCTGTCATATAAACCCAAGTAATATAGCAGGAAGAAATGGAAGACACAGCTGGGACAAAATTTTCATAAATTCATTTGACTTCAACGTCTGATGTGCAATTACAGCCACCACACTTTGCACGTAAGTTGCTATATACCAAGTAGGTGCCGCACTCAAGAGTGTAAAACCTTGTGAAGACGAGACTCCAGTTTCACTTTCTGAAATTTGGAACGAGGTGGGTCTCACAGAGGCTCTCACCTCCTTGCATCCTCTTTTGCCTTCCTCATGGGAAGGGTCTGGTCCAAATTTGATGTCTTCCCAGGGTTTGGAGGTGAGGGGAGAGTCCTGGCACATGCTGGATCTCCTCCAGGTCTCCAGCAGACAAAACAAACTCGTGATGCTTGGTTGGGGATGCAGTGGGACGCACACTCTGGAGATGTTAATGGGGTGTTCTCAGGCTCCTGGAAACCTGAGAGATTTTGAAAAATAGTATTAACCTGTCCCAGGAACCAAGTTGCTTTGAAGGAAATTAGAGAGGGAGAAAGAAAAGCAACAACCTTCACCTGTCACCTCTGTTCCTTGCCTCCCTCTACCTGAGGGATTAAGCTGTTAAAACCAGATGCGAAACAAATTTTTCAGGTAAGTGATGGCAAGATACAAACTTACTTTTTTTGTTGCTAGAATTGACAGAAACAAAACCAAACCCAACCCCTCCACGCTTGCATGCACATAAAATAGAAGTAACTTGCTCCTGGCGTGGGATATAACATACAAGGTGTTTCTATTATTAGAAGCTGGCATCAGCACTGGGAATAAACCGTACAGATTGATAAAGCAAATACCAGGTCAGCCGGGATGGAACCGCAGAGGGAGGGCGGTTTCTATGGTAATGGAGAACAGCCGTGATGGGAGGTATCATGTGTGGGCGGCAGCAAACGGCAGCTTCACTCCCAGCAAAAGTGGTTAGTTGCTTTGGAGACAGGTGCATGCTCTGAAAAAAGCACCTCCAAGGGAATAGGACCGGAATGGAGGGGATGGCAGGTTACCAGCTATGCTGGACATGGGCTAGCCAGGAGATGAGCAAATAAGGTGATATCAAATGTGATGCATTTTGGTCATTAAAAAGCCTTTTCTGTGCTAAAACACCACAACCGCAAACACACAGTTTGGAAACAGCGCACGTCTGGAGGCCGGCATCCAGGTGACAGCAGAGAGAGTGGTGAAGAGGTCCACAAATTGAACAATAAATAAAACCACAACTGGTAGGAGGAATAAAAATGACATTTAAAAATTAACGCGTACGCCTTACTTAAGCCACTGCAGCAGTGGATCTTGGCACATGAGCTGATCAAGCCTCCAGAAACTGCTTGTTGGTCTCCCACGCCACCAGGAGAGGCCCACGGGAAGATGCCATCAGGGAGGTAGTTGGTGGGATGGTTTCCATCCTTTTCCATACGCTCCCAGCCTGGGAAAATCAGTGAATATTTAACCCAGAGTCTTCCCCTCTACCCAGAGGGTGACTCCACATGATGGGAATCATAAAAAGTGAACACAATGACATAGCTCGTAAGGTGGAGGTGTCTTGCTCAGTGGACAGCCCACGTACAGTTGATGTTTGGGGACATAGTAGGGCCATCTCTCTGCAAGAAGATGCTCTATTTGAAAAACAAAGCTGTAAATGAGTTTTCCCCCAACCTGCCCAAGCCTGAAGAGATCCTGCCTTCTTTCTGCCCCTGGCTGGGTTGTGGCTGAAGTAGAGGATTTTGCCAGGTCCATACCCATGAGACACAGCCGAACCGCAGTGTGCAGAGATTCATGTTTATGGATCCTGTTACCAACATCTGTATGTCCCTCGCGACAGCTTCAGATGTTACGGAGGTGTAAGCGGTTAATCCTCATGGCACTCACATTAGGTGTCAACACCTGAAACTTTCAGAGGCACAAATGGGGACAAGAGTGGCTGCTAGCACTTGTGAGGAAGGAGGGCATCTCTGCTCCGCACTGCCCAGGCTGCTGTGGGTGCTGGGGCTCACATAGGGTTAGGGTGACGGATGGAGCCAAGGGGTGCTTCCTGACTATGTGAGATAGGGACAGCATGGAGGCACCAAAGCGGAGCAGCAAGGCCAGCCCCTGAGCTCCCTCCATGCTCCTCAGGGATGCACAATCACAAGGAGGGAGTGTGGGGGCTGTTCATAGCCCATTCCCAGGCAACAAAGTGCTGGCATCAATCAGCAGTGACAATGCTGACACTAATCCGTAGCTTCCCTGGCTTCACGTTAGTATCAGATTGCATTCTACGACCATTAGCACCATTGCATTAGTGATAGATGAGTAACCTCAAACCCTCCTCCCGACCCTCAGGACGGAGCACCAAGACCGAAGCTAAAGGATTACTAGTTATTGTAATGGGACCAAAAGGAGAAGTTCTTCGTTCATCCATCCTGGAACATGGTGTGTGATCAAACACACTAGCCTGTTAGTAACAGGGCTTTAACAAGCTGAAAAAGATTTGAAAAAGTGATTCTATTTTGAGAACTACATCTACAAAGTTTATTGTGCTCCTGGGAATGCAATTCATATCCTTTGAAAGTCAATGTAACTCATTCTGCAGAGAGAGTTGTTAATTTTTTTACTGGAAAAGTGGTTGCTTAATAGAAAAAATGAAGATTTATATAGCTATCTGATATAACCAAATTGAACGTCTTAGTAAATTCATGGAATGATACTTTGTATATCCAAAGATATACTTTTTTTTTTCTTTTTTTTTTTTTTGTTTTTCCAGAATCATACCCTTTTGCTGCCCAACACCGTTTTTATTGGAAAAGCTTTGCTAACTGTGCAAAAGCAAGATTGGCACTGTGTGCTTGCCCTCCTCCCAGAGCTGCTCCCTGCCCCATGAGGGACATTCACCCGAGTCCTGCCTGGCAGATACCCTGTCCTGAGGAGTAACAAGAAATAAAACCTTTATGAATGAAGGTAATCCCAACTCTGTCTCCTCTCCCATCATTTCAGACACATTCCCTTTATTTTGGAACCAGTTTCTCAGCAAATTTCCTCCAAGATATGTTGTTGAAGGTACTTAGTTTCTCTCTGTACAGCTACTAACACTTGTTTTTCTCCTTCAGTTATGCTGGGATGGAAAAGGATTTTAAAAGTAGCTAGGCCCTCTGTTTTGAACATTTTCCTTGAAGTTTTTAAAGCAACCATTGCAAACAAGTCGTTTCTACAGCAAATTCTCTCAGGGAGCTGAAATGAAATAACCTGAGCGTGTTACAATCCAGGTGAATTTGTTACAACATTTACAAGACAATCCCTTTCCTACCAAAAAAGAAGCTTTCTGGGAAAATAAAGTTGAAATAATATTGCTTATGCTTCTAAAAAGTTTTCAAGAGAGGAAATTAAAGATAAATTCAGCTTTATGAACAGTCATGCCTATTAGTCATTTGTCAATACCACTGCTTGTAAGTGAGAGTGACTATGTTTCTGCTTTATTTTGTGCTTTGTTTTCACAACCTCTTTCAATTTTCCCTTGCAGAAGAGCACGGATGTTTTTGGCCAAGGATGTCTCTTCGATGTTTCTGAATCTCAAGACTGAAGTCTTTTTTAAACTGGGATTTAATGCTGTACAACCCTGTGTACCTCCCAGTCCAACAGACTTAAGCCATGCTTAGTTTCACAAGCTACAGGACATCATCAGCAGGTGAAATAATGACAGTCCTGGCTATGCACAATGTGATCACCAGGGCTGCCCTTTGCTGGGGGCAGCTCGGCTGTAGTAGCACATACATAGACCAAGAGAATTTGCAATACAAAGCAAACGTACAGTTTTGGGTTTTTTACTCGAAGGAAGATGCCTGTCACCACACTGGGATGGGTTTAATTAAAGGAGATGTTAAAAAACTCATTTTCTCTGAGATTTATGGAAATGATCACCCATCAGAGCAAAATGTGCTCCATGAGCACCATAAACACATGCCTGTTGTCAACAGGAGACCATGAGCTACTGATGGAAGAGTGCAAATGCACAAGACAGCTCCGTGGAAGCAAAAGCTTCACCCTGGGAAGCAGAGGAGCAATCCTCCTGCTCTGGGGCCCAGATGAACTCTCTTGCTCACTTTTGAGCCTTCCTTGAAAACCTCCCAGCCACACACTGATGTCGATGGATCCTACTCAGTTTCTGACATTTATCACGTTCACAGAGTGAAGCGATTCATAGAAAGCTCCTTGTTCTGGCCCAGTAATGAGCGAACATGGGTTTAGAGCATTTGCCAAGTAGCTGAAAAATGCGTGTGCAAGCAGCTGATTCTGGCAAGTGGCTGCACCATGGATGGTTGGCTGAATTCAAATGTGCAAGGCTTATACATTAAGAAATGTTATATTCAAATGGAGAAAACTTTCTAGAAATATTAGTATTCAGCACTCACTATCAGATCACAGCAATCCAACAAGATCTGACTGCTTTGAATTATTATTCATGTACCATGGAATATGTATTTTTTAAGTAGCATTGTAAATTAATGCTAGCAGAATGTAATTTGTAATTTAAATGTAAATCAGAATTGACTAAGAATATAATTAAGCTTTGAATGCCTAGGTAGTATCTGCAAACCAGACTGTTTTGTGGTGGTTTTTTCACTAAGATTTTAAAGCGTATTATTCACCCTGAATACCTCAATGCATATTATCTCTATATATGTGCTATAAAAATGTAAATAATAATAAAAGATTAGATTACACACCATTGGATTCTAAACTGATACATTTCTGTGAAAGTGAAAACTGCTTTATGCAAAGTTATATGGGATTCTTTATCAGTGCATAGAGGCTGACTCAGCCAGGGGGATGTTAAGAAACGAAGCCCCGTCCCCCCCATCACAAATGGTGCTTCTGCTGCTTGAATTTAATATTGTAACAGTAGTAAAACACATGATGTTTTTTATATTAATCAAACATGGCGCAGTCATGTAGCTTTAAGTGGTACACAATTTTATATTAGCATTTGCTTCAATGCGAGCTAATTGTAAGTATATATAGAACACATCAGTCTAGCTTCATATTGAAATCACCATGTGGTTGCATAAACGTTTTGGTACTGGCCAAGCTGGCGTAGAGAGTTCCCATTGCTCACCCAGCCCACTGCTACTGTCTCAGCACGGGTATTCCCCACCGATCCAACCACCTGTGGGCTGTGCTGTAACGTGGGACCACAAGTATTAGTGAAATTATATCAGTTAATAAAAAACCTAAAACATGTAGCTACACCAAGAGAGAAAACCAGCTGCAAGGCTGAAATGTAATTTAGGTTTTAGCATAATAAAAATATTTTCTTATGGAAACAGGAACTTTGCAGCAGGAAGCAACTGGCAAGACTATGTGCTTGAAAAATTTAGGATATTATCTTTTAAAACAAAGATGAAAGACTGGTCAAAATGAAATAAACTAGTTGAAGAAGGCCTGGACATATCTAATTTTTTTTAATGGGTGAGATGATTTAAAAATGCCTCTTTTGATCTATGCACTTGGGACAGCTATCAAATATGAGGAAATTGATGCCATTCTCTTCCAGAAGGCAACAGGACCTCTTCGTTCCCCATCAGCACCTCTGTAGCCCACTGGCACAATCACCAAGCTCACCAGTGGTCCTGAGGGTTTTCAGTATTGAATCTCAGCCGCGCTTCCCCACGCTGCCTTGGCCATCTTTATGGAAGGGTCCGGATCCCCAACAGGCAATGACTGTGGACTGCTTGCTCCTAAATATTAAATATACAGAATTCTTGTTGCTCTTCAGTGGCCAATTATACATGTTTTGGAAAGAAAAAAGCACAAAGGGAAAGGGCACATGGGAAGGACTGGTGGAGGCTTTGGGGGCCAAGTGCAAAGAGAGGAGCAACTCCCACCTCCCTGTGCTCCAGCACCTACCCCTCAGAGAGGACCAGCATTGTTCTTAAATGTGTGGTTTGATTGCATGTGGTGGGTTGACCCTGGCTGGGTGACAGGTGCTCACCAAAGCTGCTCTCTTCAACCAGACAGAGGAGAGACAATGCAATGAAAGGCTTGTGGGCTGAGATAAGGACAGGGAGGTCACTCAGCAATTACTGTCATGGGAAGACAGACTTGACTTGGGGAAATTAGTTTAATTTATTACCACATTAGGGTAGGATGATGAGAAATAAAACACAATCTTAAAACACCTTCCCCCCACCCCTCCCTTCTTCCCAAGCTTAACTTAATTCCTGATTTTCTCTACCTCCTCCCCTCCCATCAGCACAGGGGAACGAGGAATGGGGCTGTGGTCACTCCATCACACACTGTCTCTGCTGCTCCTTCCTCCTTGGGGGAGGCTCCTCACACTCTGCTCCTGCCCCAGCCTGGGGTCCCTGCCACGGGAGACAGTCCTCTGCAAACTTCTCCAACGTGAGTCCTTCCCACAGGCTGCAGTTCTTCATGAACTGCTCCAGCGTGGGTCCCCCACAAGGTCACAAGCCCCACCAGCAAACCTGCTCCGGCATGGACTCCTTTCCCCAGAGGTCCTCCCAGGAGCTGCTCCAGCATGGGCTGCCCACCGGGTCACAGCCTCCTTCGGGCAGCCACCCCCTCCTTCTTCACTGACCTGGGTGTCTGCAGGGCTGTTTCTCTCACATATTCTCACTCCTCTCTCTGGCTGAAATTGCCATTGTGCATTTTTTGTCTCCCTTCCTAATTATGTTATCCCAGGGGCGCTACCACCATCGCTGATGGGCTCTGCCTTGGCCAGTGGTGGGTCCATCTCAGAGCCAGCTGGCACTGGCTCTGTTGGACATGGGGGAAGCTTCTGGCATCTTCTCACAGAAGCCACCGCTGTAGCCCCCCTGCTACCAAAACCTCGCTGTGCAAATCCTATACACTGCAGTGTGAAGTGGCAATTAAATCCAGGCAATGAATCGGTGGCCAAACACCATGTTTGTAATCAGGAAAGGCTGTTTTTAAAGCACCAGTATTGTAAAATGTTGTTCTTGTGCATCAGATGACTTTACACGCTAAGGTGTCCGGGGCCCAAAGCCCGCTGTCAGACACGTGGCTCCAACCCTCTTTGACAGACAGAACTGAGATTATTACTGACAGCTGAAATGAAGATGTTAATAATTACCCTAGCTCTTCTTTGCATAGACTCAGCAGGAGAACATCCTACGATGTGCAGCGTGTCAGCCACTTATCTTTAAGTAAATGAAAGTTGAGGCTTTGCAGCACTGGAAAGATGTTCGGCAACTTTCAGCACTGGGCCCAAACATGTTTTCTTAGTGTGAATAGTGAATATAAGTTCAGTGGGAAGTTCACCCTTGTATGAGGTGAGGACAGACACACCCAAGCATCACTCAGAGTGTAAACGATGTTAAACACTGCTTAAGTGGAACAGAGGGAGAAAACAGGAAGGGAACAAAATGTTTGAGGAGAAGGTTAAGACGTGAATTAAGATGATGGCTTCTCCTTCCCAATCTTAGGTACTGACTTCACAACCAAAATATTCCTTTCAGGGTTTGCATTTGACTGTGCTGGTTTTGGCTGGAATCGAGATAATTTTCTTCGTAGCAGTGAGTATGAGGCTATGGTTTGGATTTGTGCTGAGACCAGTGTTGGTAACACAAGGATGTATTCATTACTGCTGGGCAGCGTTTGCACAGCACCAAGGTCTTTGCTGCTCCTCACCCCTCCCCGCAGCCAGCAGGCTGGGGATGCACTAAAGGTTGGGAGAGGGCACAGAAAATGGTCCAACCTTTACACACGGACAAGCCCTTAGTACGGCTCTTGCCTTTGGTAAGGGCTTTGTCCAAGCACAGCCTTCATTGTCTGGCCCTTGACATAACGAAACCAGGTCCTGTTCCCAGGGGAATGCTGTCTGCTTTGAAGATTACAAAGTAACAGACAATATAGTCAGGAAATTCTGATGCTGCAGGGGTGACCAACAGTTGGCTGGGGATATACAGCCAAGGGACTGTGGAGAAGCAGTCTCCCATATTGGTTACCTTTTCCTCTTCCTCCAGGATGGGTTGGAAGAGGAGGTGTCTGGACCAAGACCCATCTGCCACTTTGTGGCACCTGCTTGTCTTGTCTTCTTCTCCAGAGTCAGATGCTCTGGCTGGAAAGCCAGCTAAGGTTGTCTGTTTCTGCTGTTTGATCTGGAAATTTGGAGTTATGAGGCTCAAACTTTAGTTTCTGCAATTGCTTCAAGAAAACCTCGGTTTGAATTGACCTGGGATTTCCTAAAGATGTTCCCTAAACTCTGTGTGATTTTGCAGAACTACTACATCATGGAAAGGTGGGTTGGGTAGGTGGGGTCTCTACTCCAACCTGCTGCTCAAAGTGGTAGAGGAAGGCAACCACCAACTTCCCAAGCCGAGCTGGAAACCTCCAAGGACAGAGACTCATCCCTGTCTGGATGTGTCCCAGCTCTGAACTACCCTCCTGGTAAAAGAGGTTTCCTTCTGCCCAGTCCAAACCTCCCAAGCGGTGGTGTATCTAACAAGGGGACAGCTGCCATGGCTTGAGGAGGGTTTAACACCAGTGGCCTCTCTGGGATGAAGGTCCATCAGTTGGTGTATGACTCGCTTCCACCGCTGCCGAAGAAGAGGAGTCCTTCCTCGAAGATAACTCGTCTGTGGCCATTCATCACCTCATCAGGCACAAGTTGTCTTCATCAAATCTGCTGCTTTGGTTATTAATCGCTTTCCCACAGGTTTCCATGCATTGCAGCACATCTTGTAATTTCCAAGGGGCTTGTGACTTTGTGATCTTCACTGCACAGAAAAACTGATTAGCTGCATTCCCTTGGTAATTTAGAAGTGTAGGCGGATGCTCATCCAAGGAGCAGAGGGTATTGAAGAAAGGGTAGCATACCAGAAGCTTGATTTTTGCTTTCAGTGAAAATTTGCAAGAAGTCTATGTAGTAGACAGTATCTGAATCTATAAATCACATCTTTGAATACATAAAGTGTTATTGTTTATATGCAAAAATGTTTATATGCAAATTCTAAATAATTCATCACCATAACAATCTCATCAGCTCATCTTAAAACCTTCAGGCCTACACACATTCAAATAGTTTGTTTTCCTGCTGAAACTATCTTCCACGCTTCGCTGCTTGTAGTCCTCTACCAGCCCTGTCTTTTGAGAGCTCAACTCCCAGGGAGGTGAAATGCTGTTGCTGCTTTTCTGTAGCTTCAAGAAACACAGTGGCTGGGAGGCCCTGGCCACAGCAGTAACTCTGTCATGTAACTCAGAGTACATCCAGCTCAGAGGCTGCGATCAGACCAAAAGCTGGTAAGCCTTCAGTTAACGGGGCAAGGGCAAGGAGAGGAGAGAATGCAGGAGGACTTCAACTGCTTTTCCATCTAGAACCTCTTCTTTTTCCCCTTAGCTCATGCTTGGTTATTTTCTCTTCCCTTTTTCAGTGCCATGGACTTGAAGAAGGTTGGGAAAAGGCAGAAAAAACCATTTTTTTTCACTACCTTGAAATGCGTGATGAGAACTTTCCACCTCCATCCAATACCGTCACCATTGCTCAGGTCCTGCCCTAGGGAAAAAGTGGGGGGGATATTGCTGTGCTATGAGTTTTCTTGTACACCAGATGCTGTCAGACCAAAATACCCCTTCGGTGTACCTCCTGAACAGTAAATTTAAATCACTAAGAGTTCACACAAACCAGACTAGACGTTTCAGAGTGAAATCTTTTGGGACTCTTCACACCAACCATACCTTTAATTAAGATACAAAACCCTGCTGCATAGTTCTAGCAATGAAACTATTTGTGTCAGAAGCCTTTGGGAGTGGAGGGACAGACCTGAGGTGACCAGTTTTAAGATGGAGCTTTAAAAATATATGAATAAATGGGTTTTTTTCAACAAAACTAACTTAAGGAGCCAAATGGCCTTTTTTACAGCCTTGTATCCTATGATCCAGTGGAAATACTGGAATTAGGCAGACTTTAAAAGTGAGCTGGGTTGATTCCCTATTTAGGGAATGAGACTGCTTTCATATAGTCCTATCAGGGGGAAAAGCAGAAATGTTGTCACTTGGGACATTTAAAACTGGATAGGGTAGCACTAAACCAGAATCTAGAGAAGAATCGAGCCCTGGAGGGGAGAGAGGCAATGTGATGCAAGACAGTAATTTCCTCTCTGATTTCTATTATATCTGTGTTTTTCATAGTGGTTTATTTATTTCTGCACCCTGACTCCTCTGGAAACAAACAGGAAAGATTCATCTTAACAGAACGACCCTCGGAGCCACAAAGAAGGAAGAGGGGAGTAATCAAATTGCCTTTGTAGTTTATAAATAATTTATAGTTGGGATGAGTTAAATTACACTCAGCAACACATACCTTTTCCTCTCTGGCTCCTAGGCAGTTAAACTGTGAATGCACTGAGGAGATGCAGTAATGGTAAACTTCCTCCTTAGTTGAGTTGTATCTTGAGGACCAATGTGCTCTTCTGTGCCTGCCCCTCCTCGCAGGACATGGACTATGTGCAGGAGATGATGGGCATCTTCCTGCCTGCGTTCTGTGGCTCGCAGCACGCCAGCAAATTAGAGTATTTCAGCTTTGTTGACTGTTTTTACTGTGAAAAAGAATTTCCATGTTGGAAAGGAGCCTGTCTGAGCCATCCAGCCTTCTCAAGCTGGACACCACCTGGTGCAGAAGTGCAAGAAGAAAGAAGAAAAAGCTGGATGGACAGGAAAAGCTTATGAGTACGCAGAGTTTTGGCACAGAAAATCATTGTTGAAGCAGAACATTTTCCCTCTCTTTAACACCGTGTGAACTTCCACAGCCTTGTCTCTAATAAGGTAGTGGTTTCTGCTTTTCAGCTTGCATGGGGGGGCAGGTCCCCAGGGTGGGCAGTGATGCCCAGCAAGGCCAGCTGCCAACCTTCTGTTTTGTTGAAATGTGTACCCATCAGACGTACCAGGGATGGGAAGGTGGCATGGGGGAGGGATGGGGGTGGGGAGGAGCAGAGCAGTGTTATCTGTGAGAGCTTCCCCATTTGGGAGCCTCCTTCTGGCAAGGGGAAACTGCCTGGAGGGAAAATCAGCCACCGTACTGCCAGTTCAGTCATCTCAGGCTTGGTTTTTAAGTGCTAAAAGTTTTATTGATGCAGCACCAGAAACAAACTGAGTTGTTCTGCAAACTGAAAAGAGGGAACGGAGAAGATACGGACAAATTCCCACCAGAGGCATCATGACAAATTAAAAAGTATAATTTATCCAAGTGGTGCACACAAAGATGACACAGAAGGAATGGTTCTCAGCAAGGTGTGAGTGAAGACAAAGAAGCCACACAATTCTCTAAAGGACATGGGCCCTCTTGCCCTTGGCCTGCAGCAGGAGAGGGGTACGGGTCTCGTTATGGTTTCAGTAAGCGCAGGCTGCAGTCAGATAGGACACGGCGTAGCCAAGGTCAAAGGCATCACAAAGTGGAGGATAAAAAATCTTCAAGTTTAGTCCCTGTTATGGTGTCCTCAGATACAAGGTTTACAATAGCTTGAGACAATTTGCATTTAACAGTCCTAAATAAATTGCTAACTAATATTTATAATATTATGCTATTTTATGATGCATAATCCTAAATAATAATTCAATAATACTACAAGTAATATTTCACAGTGATTACCAATGGGTTAACCTTTTTCACACAATGAGTGAAAGAAGGCTGAGCTCTTACACGGAAACAGTGCACGTTTCGGGGGGGGGGGGACTGAATGCTTCAGTCTGTTCTGCTTCATCTCTAAAAGGTGTTAGAGAGAGAGCGAAAGGTGACATTGTTCAGGGGAAAGGGAAGCTCTGCATGCAGAGGGAGACTGTAGTGCTTGGGCAGTTTCCTTGATAGCCAGAGGGAAGTTACAGAGATTTCTAAATTGTGCTGATCAGAGAGGAAGGAAATTGTACTTTGCTGTCACTACTGAAGGAGTCTGGTGACTTCCAAAGAGATTGAAGTCACCAAACCCAATTTCTGTCACTTTTATTTATGGTGATGGTACTTCATGAGCAAACCCATTTATTTGGTTAATGATAACTGCACTTTCTTTTATCCCAAGGATGCTGTGAGGATAATTGAATTGGATATTAAAATTCCAAGCTCTGAGCCCCACTGAGGTATATTCCTATTTCAACCTGGGACTAGCACTGTGTGGCCACACCAACAGCTGATTTAAGAAACCAATACAGCTGGAAGTCAAAACTAACTGATTTTGGCTATAAGTGACTATGGTTTTGGCAGCTGTGGCCACTGCAGTTGCAAAGCCACCGAACTAATGGAAATATGAAATTCCAAATTATATCTTTTCTTAGAAGTTTGCATAGTGATGTCGGATAATGCCACAGCAAATCATCAGGGCCCTGAGAAAGGTATTTAAATAGAATACACCACTGAGATGGGGAAAGAACTGTGTTTAGAAATACGTACCGGGCAGGCTCCCTAAGGATGTTACTCGTTTCTTTTTCCTCTCCAATTGCACAATATCAAATACTCCATAATCCCGTCGTGCATACAGCATGCAATAATATACATTCACAACAAGCAGCACTTAACGGTGCTTGACATCTTCAAAGGTCTCTACAAACCTTAGCTAATGAACCTGTTCCAACACCCCTGTGGGCTAAGCATAATTATTCTGAAGAAGCTGAAACAGAGAGATTAAATTAGTTACTGTGGGCCACAGAAAGCGAGGGACAGCGGAGGGCTGGGAGTGCTGCTACTGGCACTCTCTGACCCCATGTCTTTCCTCTTCATGCCCTTACATGTCACGTAGTCTCAAATATACGTAAAACTGACAAAAAGTTAAGCACATTGCACAGCATTAAGAAGGTTTTTATATGGCACTTATTTAGAACGACCTGCCATTGCTCATAGTTTTGTCTCCTGCGAGCAAGGTGACCTTAAAGTCACATAAAAGACCATAAAGTGACAATAAAACCATCCCACTGCTCAATACCATCATTAATATTGCACATGGAAATCAGGACATTGAGCCTCAGAGTTCAAATCAAACCCAAAATCCAGTGTCCTGGTTTGGACTTGGTGTTTGGGTTTACAGTGTTAGATAAGGTTGGAGCCTATTTCCAAAGCTTGCCACAGGGGAGTTTTGCACCATATCTCTTTCTGGAAGTGTCTCCATGCCTCTACGGCTGTTTATCTGCTGTGTTTGATGAAAAGTTGGGGTTTATGCTTTTTAGCCCAAACTTTTTGATTGATGTAGATATACAAATTCAAGACCAAAGTCTATACCACATGCATTTTTGTTTTGGTGAATTGTTTGTTTTAGAAGAAAAGGGTGTAAGATTTATTATCCGTATGCTTTGAACGGAATGTTTGGAATTTCCAATCTGAATGATTTTATCTAAACTTTCCCTTTATATATTTGTTTAAATAAACATGTCAAAGAACTGCTTTGCACCTACAATTGTCACAACCATGGATTAGAGGGACATTTCTGACCTGCCAGAAGCAAACCTTACTTTGTAGGTGGCAGATCTGCACTGACGACCTCAGCAATGCAGATGAGATCAGTGTGACATGGCTCCAGCAGGTTTCCACAGCTGTGCTTATACATCATCCATTTATATATATGATTTTAAGCAAACTTCATGCCTTGCCATCAGTAAGAGTCAAGGGTGTGCAGCTCCTGCAGAAAATAAGCACAAGCCTGTACAACAAAAGCATAATTAGCCTGTGAGTAATTAATTCTCATTATTCTGTGGCAGAATCAGAGCTGTTCCATCAGGGGGTAGCAGGTAGCTCTCACTGACTGTTATCAATGTAAAATGCATTCATCACGGTCACTTTGCTCCCTTAGGGAAGCATCAAGGAAAGAAAGACGAGGATGGTGGAGCAGATAAAACACTGTAAGGCCCTGATTCTGCAAAGCACCAAAATACGGGCATTTCAGTCACACTGACTTCAGCAGATGGCAAAAAAAAGCATGGCCTTAGATTCTCAGCATCAGCAAAATGCCACTTTATGAAGATAACCAGGCCTAAGGGAAAAAAAATAAACAAATTTCTTTAACTTATTACATGTATAATCCCCTGATGCCTTTTCATTGTGACTGTGGTCTCACACCAAGATTGTAGTGTCGCAAGACTGTGGGTTTTAATGGGACTGATCCTCACTCACCATGGGTGAGATCAGGGTTAGCCCACGAACTGAGCCCTGTGCCAGCACCAGAGCTTTTGCATGCGGTTTCATAACCAGCTTTTCATTAATTCCTGCTTCAAGGTACCTAGTTTAAAATAAGATGATTTTTCATTGTCTAGCCTGTCACGCTAAATATCAGAAGAACAAGAGGTGGTTTTCTGCTTAATGCCTGGTACTAAGAGCTGGTCCAGCCCATGCACCGACTCTGGGCAGCTTCAAAGGCTTCAAAAATTTTTAAAAATAGTGTATCAAAACCAGTCTGTTGGGTAGGATACACATTGACTGTGGGAGACCAAATTAATTCCCGGTGTTACTTTCTCCCTGTCAGTGGATTAATTCCAGGAGTTACTTTAATCTATTACCTTTGGTTTCATTTTCTATTAAACGTTTGTAAAAAAAGATCTGTAGGGAAAAAGTGGTGTGCAGTTAAAGCAAAAACACAAGCAGAACTAAGAATAACCTGGTGAACGGTTCTCACTGGACAGTATAAATATTCCTTTCAGGTTAAAAATATTTCTTTGAGGATATGGAGCCCTTAAGAACCAGAATAGATCTTGGACAATGACACTTCCTCACAGCCAAGGGAGCAATGTGTTTTTGCCAGTAAAGGATATGCTCTGCTTTGCAGAGGAAACTCCTGTTGGCTAATTTCACCATGGAAACTCCAGGTCTGTCTATAAAAAGACCAATTTATCTCCTGACAAATATCCTTATGCTGGGAATAACACAAACTAAGAGCGGATGGGGTGAACCCCAGGTACAGGGGTAACTGCTGGTGCGGAGCAGCCGCAGGGGGAGCCTGGCATGGGCTGGTCTGCATGGAACCCGCACGGAGGGCCCCGCCACCGCCACACCAATAACAAAACCCAGGGTGAAACCAGCCTTAGTATCCCTCTGCCCAAACCCCCCATCCCAAAAGTAACCGATGCATTTCCCTTCCACTTCTGGGACAAGCATGAACTGGCCAGATGTGAGTATAAGACCTAGAGTCTTCAGCTTCAAACGGATTTGTGACCCAGGGTTTCCTCACATTGCTGCCTTGGTTGGCAGCTCTCCGGGGCTGCTTTGTCTGAGGTGATGGGAAAGCGTTTGTGCAAGGGGACAAGCCGTGTGCTGGAGATGCTCAATTTCCTTGGAACGGTCCACAGAGACTTCCAGTTTGCTGTTTGCTCCTGGCACAGCTGCCTGCTTGGATGCATCTTTAACACAGACCTTTTCAATTCCCCCAAAGGAGCAAATATAGAACACAATAATATTAATAATATTAATCATATTCAGAACAGTAATAATAACAATAAACAACAACAATAGATACATATATGACATAAATAATCAAATAGTCTTGCTGATGATGGATTAAGAGGACCGACGTGGTCACTAGAATGTTTATGATGCATCCTTTTATAGATGTAATGGTTTACAGGTTTAATTATGAGCTCTGTCCTGCTGTCTGTCAGACAGAGCAGTATTGAGGCACTGTGGGTGACAGACTGATGGCTGATGGCTACACACACAGCTAAAAAAGAGGGCAGGTAAGGGAAAGGCCAGTCCCAATAATCAGAAAGCAAACTTGTGATAAGAGTAGCCAGAAATAATGCACTGTCTTTTCTGTGTAATCCCAACCACCACAGTGATTTATAGCAAACCAAAGACAGTTTTATACAGGTTTTATCTTCCTTCTCTAGCAGTAGAGAATTTACATTGGAAATAGCCACAATTTTACTTTCCTACTGCTCTAGATGCTGCCACAACATCTCTGGATGACCCAAAGAGTGACACTGCATGGGCTAGTTGGTCTCCACCCCACCCCAGCGAAAGAACAGGCAGCACTTCAGAAGAGAGAGAACTGCAGCTCACAATGCCATGCACTAATAAGCAGAAAGATGCATTGTAGCTCTTGGTTTTATATTTCAGAAAATCCAGAAGAAAGGATGTATTTTTTTTTCTCTCTAAATTAAAAAACCCAATCAACCCCAAACCAAACCAAACAAATACTTTGCAAGTGTTCAGGAGTGTTGAAAATCATTTTGGAAAGTGCTTTAGGCTAATGTTATAAACCACAACAGAGCTGTACTGGGTAGAAACATACTTTCATCTTATTTATTTCTCTCCATCTTTAAATGCTGGGTTTGTTAGGATAAGTTTCTCTTTCAAATCTGCTTGGCATGACATATACCTTCTTGGTTATGAAGTGTCTGGCCACACAAGTACAGACACAGACATGCCCAGTGCGCCTATGATCTTTCTGTCCGTATTAGCACTAGGCCAAATCTGGCTTGGCTTTTCAGCCAAGCTTTTTACTTGTGATTGTGCAAAAATCAACAGGGCTGATTTTCCATACACCTGGGATTGCGTTTTTCTGTGCGCCTCTAGCAAGATGGGTTAATCCATGCCAAAATTGGGAGACATGCGCTGTAATTTGCTGTATGCAGCGTGAAGGCTGCTGAGCAGGTGGCACGATACGCAGGGCACAGTACCTGCACTTGATCTGGCTGAAGCACGTGTAGGTTAGCGTAGTCTTTGAAACATGTTTTCTGAGCAACAGCACAGGTGAAACCCTGCTTCGTGTAGCTTTGGGTCTTTAATTTCTGTATCCCCCCATCATGACCACCTCCCACGTCCCCTGCGAGTCCTCCCATGCCAAAGGACTGCAAGCTGGGACTTGTAATAGGGACTTGCATACCTTTGAGGTCTTTGCCACTGTACTATTTTGCAACCAAAACCGGCCGTTGGGTTTAGAAACCCCAGCCTTTCCCCTTCTCTCCTAGCCATCCTTCCCACTTGGAGAATTTCTCTGTATTTCTGGTGACTTCTGCAAGCAGCAGAGCATGCATGCCCCGGGCTGCCTCCGTGCACGCTGCAGAGACAAGCACCTCCAGAGGGAGCATTTGCCCCGTCTTAAAACATCATCTAAGCAAGGGGAGGAATCTCCTTTTGCAATTTTAGCTGGTTAAAAACAAGCAAAATGCATCCTACCCTAGCTTATAAGTGCCAATGCTTCGACTGGCTTTTCCACACCAACGTGTGTAGAATTGGGGGTGAGAAGTAGCTCCTTCTGTACTGTCCGAAGGTGAAGCGCTCCAGGATGGACTGTAGCTACCTGGATACATTAACAGGCAAGCAACAAGAGCAAAGTCCCTGCTTGCCAGTGACAGCTTTCTCACTGTATAACGTGAGTTATAACTCTGTATATAACACTGTATAGCATGTATAACCTGGGAGTTACCATCTGGAGGGGCAGAGTGGTTCTGCGATATGTAGCAGTAACTCCTTGCGACTGGCACATCCATACACATGGGCTCAGTCCCTCATACCAGTGACCTACTGTTAAATTTATAATTATGTCCTCCAGTGCTGTAAAACACGACCACCAGCTTCTCACTTTAGACTGAATTGTGTTCCAGGAATTTTTTGTATTTTATAGGAAAATGTGATTTTGTCCTGGTTTTGGCTGGGGTAGAGTTAATTATCTTCCTAGCAGCTGGTACAATGCTGTGTTTTGGATTTAGTGTGAGAATAATGTTGATAACACACCGATGTTTTAGCTGTTGCCAAGTTGTTGCTTGCTCTAAGTCAAGGACTTCTCAGTTCCCTGTGCTCTGCCAGTGAGCGGGTGCGCAAGAAGCCGAGAGGGAGCAGAGCCAGGACAGCTGACCCGAACCGGCCAAAGGGATATTCCATACCATAGAGCGTCACGCTCAGTATATAAACTGGGGGGAGTTGGCCGGGAGGGGCCGATGGCTGCTCGGGGACTGGCTGGGCATCGGTCAGCGGGTGGTGAGCAGCTGTACTGTGCATCACTTGTTTTTTTCCTTTTGGGTTTGATTTCTTTCTCTTTCTCTCTCCTTTTAATTAAATTTGTTGGTTTTGTTATTATTATTTTATTTTATTTCAATTATTAGTTGTTCTTATCTCAACCCACAGGTTTACCTTTTTGCCAATACTCATCCCCATCCCACTGTGGGGGGAGTGAGTGAGTAGCTGGTGGTGCTTAGCTGCTGGCTGGGGTTAAACTACGACAGATTTGTTACGTGATATTTTAAAGTCTGGTCTCCAATAAAAATATTGTTGGGGTTTTTGCTTTATCTTTGTATGTTTATTTATGGGGGAAAAAGGAAGACAAGACACGGTGTGAGTTCCTCTGCAGTGTGAAATGTTATTTAAGAAGTAGCAGAAAGCAGGTGAGCTGGGATTCTGCAACTGTCTCTTCAGCAAACTAGCTTAAACTAACGTAATGGCAGGAACATGCACTTCCAAAATACAAGAAAGTTCAATGTTATGCAGTAAATCATCCTTTCCTTTTCAATATTTGGGGTCATGTGCCCAGCAGAACAAAAAACCCCAAGTTTTATAGATTCTCCTAAGGTCATAATAAAATTGTGCTACGCTGTTAAATGTGATAGGGAAAATATAAGTCTTTTGGACTGTTTTGTTATAAACAAGAGAAGATACTTAAAAAGTTAAAGACACACAGATTTGGTGATACATAACTAGTTCTACATCACTGAACTCATTGATTAAAGAAGAAAGACAGAAGATCAAAAGGAAACCTTTTCCTGTGTAGCATTTACATCTCTGCTCAGCCTTCTCGGATGTCTACAAAGTGTGAGTCCATTTTAACTGTCAAACAGGTAATGAACAAATGTATAAAACCATCTAGAGGTACACAGACTAAAAATGAGTAATTGTGAGACCTGGTCTTCCCTAACTTTGTCCCTTCCCTGTTGTCTGTCACCTTTTTGGCTCAGGCAAGTTACCTGGTACCCCATGGTACGTGGGGTGGCTTCTCTGGCTGCTGTAGAAAAAGCTTGCTGAGATGCAGGCCTGGTGATGCCAGATCTCTGGGGCATCTCTTTGCAAAGTAGCTCAAACCAATGAACAAAGTAGCACAAATTCTGAAGGATCCTTCTTGGGTCCAGCGAGGATTTTTGGGCTGAAGCCTATGGCCCCCATCCGGGGCCCGCAAAAAAGAAATCCCCTGAAAATCTGAATGCAAGAGTTCACTCGTGATTTTATTCTGGGACAAGAAGTTGGCTTCCTGCAGACTGAGGGTGATGGTAGCTGCTACAGGTCTTATTTTTGACAGAAGACTTCTGGGGCATGTGCTGGGCAGGGGGGTAGGAGAGGCAGAGGAGCTGGGCAGGGAGTGCTAGTGGGGAACTCGGTCCCTGGCGGGAAGAGAGGGGCAGGGAGGAGTGTGATGGAGGGGTGTGAAGAGAAGAGGAATCCCAGGTCCCTGGGGTGAGGGGTGGGAAGAGGGGGGGAGAAGGGAATGGCCAACGATGTCTCAGGCTATGGAGTAAGGAGGAATAGTTGCAGGGCTGGGGTCAGCATGAAGAGCTCTAGCTCCCACAGGGGCAAAGGAGGGGTGGGACAGCATGGGGGTCCCCATCACTTATAGCTTCTATAGAAAAGAAGTGGGGCAGTGGAGGGATCTCTCTTTTTTTCCAGGGGGGACTGTGAGCCCCAGCTCCCCGTTTAAGAAGGGCAGAGCCACAGGAAGCCTCGTTGGGCTCAGTGGCACTGCAGCGTGCACAGGAGCCTCCAGCACCCAAATACCTTCTCTGACAGACCGCATCCTGTACTAGGAGACTTTCACATGAGGGATGGGGAGCTGTGCAGGGCAGCATCACATCTCTTCTAAGAGCTCCATGAAGGTCTTTGGGAAAAATGCATTAAAATGTCCCTGGGGTGCTGCCACAGAAATAATAGCACCCCTTCCCTTCCTTTTCCCATAATCTGCCCCTCCACAAACCTTCCTTGATATCATAAAATAAGATAGGTGCTCTTTATGGTTTCTGATCATGTTTTATAATTTAATGGGAAGTAACATCCTTTTCCTAACACAACCTGTTGTAACACACTTGTTCAAAAATACCAACTCCAGAAACGTTCTACAGAAATTACTATAAAAATTCTGTGGCTTCTTCAATTATTTTAACAAAAAATCCTGAAGTTCCCATGGAGTGGGCATTGCCAGAGAACTATAGAAAAATAATCATGATCTTGTAATTGAAAGTCAAAATGCTCACAGATGCTCATGAAAGCCTCAGTTCTCCCTCTGTGAATGGTGTGATTTCTCTGAGCTTGGGTGGAAGCAAGCATGATAGTCCTTATAGCAGGGTTGGGCTGGGAAATATGTAACTTCGGAAATTCAGTTAATTAATTTGTGTTTTTACAGAATCATATTGACATTCTTTTTATATCCCATTCTAATGCATTAGAAAATACTGATTTCCCTGCAGATTTGACCACTTGACCACTACATGGACAACGTGTGAGCAAATTACAACTTACTTTCCCATCAACTCTGCCTCTACCTAGATTACTTCTTTCTTGCCCATGCTGCACGCACCAATTTTCAAAACAAAGTGAATAAACTAGCATAAGCATTTAAGTGCATTTCCACTGATTCCCATACTCAAATTAAACATGCAAATGAAAACATTAAAAGGAATGACTTATTCATGTTCTTAGGCAAAGCATACATATTAAATTAATGTACGTGTATCAAAGAAGGCACTAAGTGCTGACTCTTGGAAAGCCTTGTGTAGGAAACTGTACTACAAACTGTTCATTTAATATTTTTTATTGCTTAATATGAAACTTAGGAAGACTGGCTGTATTGATTCTATCTTAAATATTTGACAATATACACTCATTTAGAGCAACCTCCTCATTTCCAAATATATATTTAATGAATCACATGCCATTTTAGGCAGACATTGAAAGTATAAGTTTCATCTCTTTAACATTTTAAGAGTATATGTCACATTAACAACTGTACCAAGGACCAACTCCTTTGATGTAGCATGTCAGATGGGAAGTTATCAGTAACACAAAGTAGCTGTATAGGATTGCATGTGCAAAGCTTCAGAAACACAGAAAAAATATTTTTAAGAATGAGAGAGATTGGTTTTAATTTGCACCTTTTTTTTGAACCTTGTTTTTATTTGTTTGCTACTCTGGTGAGAATTATACATACATGCATTTTCAAATCTCTTTATACTACAAGGGTGAAAACAAATCATCCATCGATGTTTTTTGTGAAGTGACTTCTTCCATCTGCTAAAGAGTGAAGGCTTAAGTGATTTCCAGTTCAAGTCTCAGAGTTCCTAGCAAGAAAAGGCAAAAGCATGTCAAGTTAACAAAACCAACAAATAGCTCAAGGACAGAGCTAGAAATGATGGTTTCAGCACATTCAATTACTGGAAAGCTTTCACAGGAAGAAAATTTCTTCAGTGGCTGAACTGCATTTGTATATGGAGTATCAAAGTGCTGGGGTTGAGGCTGGAACAGACTCAAGTTCTCTCACCCCAGGTTAATATGTAGGAAACGCAAAATGCAAAATGGAATGAGCAGGGAAGAAGGAAAAAAGCAGTGTAGCCAAGGCAGGAATCTGCAAAGCAAGGAGAAAACACAAAGTTATATTCACAAGATGGGTGGCCAGGTAAGCAAAAGGCAGTGGAACAACATTGCGTGCTAGGAAATTGAGAGGTTGGGGCACAAAAGCTTGGACACCGTGTAACGAGCCCGTGCAGTGAGACATAGAGGCCAAATCTCCTGGTGTAGGACCTACAGGCATTTACAAGGCTGACAGAAACACAGTGGGATGTCCCTTCTGATCGGAGTACAGACATTGAGAGGAAGGCAGTGGTCAGGGCAGGTGGACACAGAGGTAGGGGTGATAGAGGAGCACTGTATGCTACTGATGTGGTAGCGCGTAAAGAAGGAAAAGCATGATAAAATAAAATGAATCAAGGTCCATTGCCTTCTTGAAAAGCACTGTAAAACTACGTGTTGTTGCAGCAGTAGCACAGATCCACTAGAGATTTTCTAGATAAAATCTAACTGTGGCCATGGAGCCATGGAGTAGTATTAGACAGTCAACAGGACCTGTGGGAGATCTCCCGTTCCTAGAGACAGATCAGAGCAGAATGGTATCTATAATAAAACTGAGGCTATGGGTGATGACTGAGCTCAGATGTTCCTAAACTTGGACTGCTGACAGACTTTTTTTTCAACAAGATATTTACTGAGCCTGCAGGAGGTAGTGCTAATTTAGACACAGTGAGGATGTTACAGAAGAGGTGGCTGAGAAAACAGCCCTGATCGAACAGATGATAGAGGATTTTGATTAAACTGAATGGAAATATAAACAAATCTGTGGTTTTCTGGGTTCTCATGTTTGGCTTTTTTTAACGTCAAAGCAGTGATGTCAACTGAACGGAAGAACTTGGAGACTTGACTGCAAAGGAGATTCCTGAAATCAAAGATATATAATCGAGCCTGCATTTCAAGAAGGAGAAAAAGGTCACAGAGAAGAACTCCAGACCCAACTGATGAGAATCCACCTTGACAAGGATACAAGGAGCAGGCAGAGGGTCTGCAAGAAATGGGAAAAAAAGGGGGCTGACTAACATGGAAAATTGCATCCTGCAGGTCAGAAAATGTGGGAAGAAAGTGAGATCTGCCAAAGGCTGGGCTGCATTAGACCTTGCAAAGGAAATTAAAAACACATTGTAAAATGTTCTTTAGTCAAACAAAGAAAGAGAGCAAAAAAGAGGAATTTGAGGCTGCTATGCAGTAAAGATTGGGGGTGGAGGTTAAAGATAACCTAAGCATGGGTCAAAACCAAAATGAAAACTTTGCTTCAGTTTTTAGTAAGCACAGTGCCATGTGGGGCAAACAATGTGACTCATGGGAATGAGAGCACATCTGGAGCAGAAACAACAATCTAAGGGCTTAATATTTTCAAATTAAGGCTGCAGTCCCATCTCTATCCAAAACCATGAAAAAAAGAACACAGGAACCTGCCAAAACTAGTGAACTGATATGTTAACACAGGAATGGATACTGGGAGAAGAACGAGTAGCTTCTGTATTTTAGAAAACATTATCTAGCTAAACCCCAACTGTTAGTTTGATTTCAATAGTCAGCAGAGGTAGACAAAAGAGTAAGTTTAGCAAAGCTTCATCCAAGGTAGGTCACACAACTCTACCCTGCTTTGCCTCTCTGATAAGCATAGCTGAGTCTTAGCAGAGAAAATCCCCAATTTTCTTCTCATCCTATTTTCAGCAAAGTATTTCATATGATGTCACTTTGAAAACAACTACACGAGGAACAAATCCAAGGCAGGTGAAGAATTTGCTAAAATGGACATGGTAGCTAAAAAAATTACTGGGATTGAAGACAGCTATTTAGGGAGCTACTGAAAAACTGATCTTGGAATCAATATACTATTTTTATTACTAAGCTTGACATAAAAACTACGGCAATGCTAATGACATCTGTCATTGACAAAAACAGAAGAATCAGAATACAGTTCAGAAAAAACTGAGGGGCTTTGAGGATTACAAGAATAAGAAAAGAATAGACTGTTAAGAACAGGGTCGTGCATTTTCTTTCTTTTTTTTTCTGTTTGTTTTTTTTTCCCTGGTGTTTTTGTTTTGCTATAAGCTTGGAATTAATCTTTTGACAGGGAAAAGACCTGAGAGGATTAGCTGACCACTGGTACCTTTAAGGCAGGTAACTATGGTGAAGAAAAAGGTAAGCTTGGTGTTTGCAACCTTAGGTTTCCTTTATAGTCAGTGGAAAGAAATAGCACACCATGACTTCCTATTTTAAAATGAGATGAATGACCTGCGTATGGGACTTACCCTGAGCTTAGACAGCAAAGTCTGAATGTCTACAGTTAGGTTAGATGAACCTCCGTGAGAAATATTTTGCAAGGAAGCCAGCCCTGCTTCACACTGTATTTCATCCTGTGTGGTGCTGCTGACTTTTGCTTGAAGCAGTTCACGGGGGGTAAGCAAGGCTATAGAAGTCAGACACCTGAAGCTTCAATTATTTTTGAAAGGACCGAGTCTCTCAATCCTGTCTTTGAAACGATTTTGCAGTCTGCCTTTGGAGGCTGCTGGTGGTGGTGAGCTCAGCCCCAGCCAAGTGCTGCCGTGGGTGGAGGTGTTCCTACAACAACGCTCACCAGCGACTGATTCATGCCACCAAGAGTTGCCGAACGCTCCGCAAGCGCTTAGTTCCGAAGTCCTAAGGTTTGGGGTCATATTTTTATGCAGCCAGTGAGCCCTATTGATTGCTGGATGGCAAAGATGAAATTGTTGGACCCAACTGGCAGCCCAAGGAGGGGGGGGGCAGACAGACAGCACAGGCAGCTCCCCCATCCGTGCCAGGCAGCTGTCTCGGGGGGCTCGTCCTGCCCCTGAGCTGGCACGCAGACATGCAGCCCAGGGCTGTGACTCACCAATAACTGCTGGGCATTATTGATGGCTGGAGTTAGGCTGAAATTTGCGATTTGATGTTCTGTTGATGTTTG
Source organism: Falco naumanni (assembly GCF_017639655.2). NCBI lineage: Eukaryota > Metazoa > Chordata > Aves > Falconiformes > Falconidae > Falco > Falco naumanni. The sequence goes on from NC_054059.1 coordinate 28,278,714, forward strand.
AACTTTCCCTTTGGATGCGTGTTTAACACTGGCACAGAATTCCAAGACAACTCTCTGCTCTCAGTATTTTTTTTTTCCCACTGGGCACATTTGTCACCCAAGCCCAAGCTGTTGTTAGGAGATCACATGTGTTTCAGTAGCATCACCCAGCTGCTGGACTGTGTGGCTGTAGTTCCCATATTCAGTTAGAAAGCTTAAGCGAGAGATTCTTTTCCGGGCCTGCCATCATTACCAGGAGTTATCCATGTGCCTGTTAGAAGTAAGTGCAAGCACCCCCCTGTACAGGTCTTCACGGTTCACACTCGGGTATGGAAACAGTGACTGCCCTTGCCATTAGGGTCAATGCGGTTCACAGAAAAAGGTGAAAATAACTCCAGAGGGTGAAAAAAAAGAGGTTCTTTATTTTGCAACTTTATCTTTGCACTTGGTTAATTGCTGTTTCCTAAGAAAACCAAGGGAAAGGGGATGCAAAATGGCAGGGTGCTGCCAGTCTTCCTCATCTCCATGCAATAGGGCCCGCTGGGTGCTGGGAGGTCGGTTTGGGTTGCAGGAAAAAGTGGAGTGCATCACCCTCCTCTGCCATCAGCAAAGGTTTGGCCACTACCTAGAGGAAAGGTCTGGGTGCTACTGCACAAAAAATTTAGTTTCCAGGAGTAAATTTATGCATGAGAAGCAAAGCCCTGGGACCCCCCAGTGGAAAGTAATAACCTGCTGACTGCAAGTCAGCCACAGCTACTAGCCCGAGAAGATGTAAAAACTGTTCAGCATATGCCACAGAGCCCTGGGAAATAAAGTCCTCCTGGACCAAATCCCTCTGACACTGTGAAAATCCCTTGTACAGAGAGCTTTGAGAAGAGTTTGGATTTCCATTGCAGTGACACGGTTTTCTCTCCAAGCACCTGCCTGCGTGATTAGGTGATAAATTGTGCCTTGCGATCACTCATCAGGCCAAGTAAGACCAACAGGGGTAATTAAATGCTGGAGGAAAAGATAAGGATCACTAATCAACTTGCAAATCATCTTATCAAACCGTGCTGTTCACATCCCACTGTTCCAGTGGATTTATAACTATAATTATCCTATTTTAATTTTTTTTCCCAATCAATTTTACATGAGTATTTATTTTTGTGCACTGAACATATTGTCCTCCATAGACTCAAGGAGTTTTTTATAGTCATGCTTCTTAAACAGCCACCTTGCATAGCAGCTCTTAACCTTGATGCATATATAGACATAGACAAAAAACATTTCTAGGGTTATGACTCTTGGCTAAAATGCAGCATTTTATGGTGTGTATATGTACGTATTGCTTATATAGATTATACCTTTCATTAGGGATTTTGTAAAAAATCTGAATATTAGTAGATTATTTAGCTGTGGTATAAAAGATTACAGATTGAAAGGTATACTATAAAAGACTGCATGAATTTTTTATAATTCATAATTCATAATTATAATTTTATAATTCAGAACAACTAAAATCCTCATGTCTTCAGTGATTTTGTTAGACCTTGTGTGGGCCTTCCCTTCTCACATCAGCTAGATCTAATATATTACATGTTGCAAGAAGAGTGCTAATGAGAAGGAGACCATTAGCATATACTTTGGTTACCTAATATTTTACATTTTAAAAGTTTTTAAAGGCACTTTTGGAAGAGCTCTTTCTTTTCCATTCAGGACACCTCCAACAGCAGTCCAGGAGTTAATGCCAGGCCTGTCTTAGACTTCTGAAAAAGATCTTTCAACTTGGCAACACTGAAAAAAGCCGAGGACCCTTTCCTTTTTTGTGTTCTCCATGTCTCAGGAGATGTTTCAGATGGATCCTGCCAGGTGGGACAGCAAAAAATGGAGCCCCTTCGCTGTTACTTTCACCCTGCAAATGTGAGAGCACATTGGAAACTGTAGCAAAAGCCAAGCAGCTATATGTTCGGGCATATAGATCTGCTAACTGGCTTTAATAGCATCATGCCTTAATGGCTTTCAATAGGATCTTGCAGATTACATGAGCTGTTGAATCCTGGCATGAATCTTGTTAGGTAAGCACTGAAATTCCTGGGAAGAAATTCAGAAGGTTCACAGTCAAAAAAAGGGATGGAGGCCACTGAGTTCACGAATTTTTCATGTAGGAAAATGTAGTCCTGTCCACCATACTGAGCCAATGTGCTAAGGATAAAAATGAAACGGAACAATTATTTCTATATGTAAAACCTGTCCAAAATAATATTGACAGAACAGTTATCAGGATTGCATGGTGTGTAAAGCTAGGGAAAATTTTAGTCATTCTAAGCATAAAGCTATGGAGCAAAGAAAGGGATCTATTTTCCACAGCTATAAATGTATCCTCACCTTTATGCTGCACTATTCAACCTGCTATGACAAATCCCACCATGAAAACCCTTTTATTGACCTAAGAATTTCAATCCCCAGCCATGGCTTTCTCCAATGCAATAAGAAGCAAAGCAGGGTTCATCACAGCAAATATATGACACTCAAGAAATTAGAGAGCTTTAGTAAAAAGAAAATAAATCCCACCTTTTAAATCAAGAAGCTTTTGTGACCGTTTATGTTTTCCATATGCAGTGATACTGTACGCTGAGCCAAGAACATCTTTACATCCCCAGTCTTAAAGCTTAGAGGTAGCTGTAACATATCAAGCACAGCTCCGTGTTGCTACTGGAATAAAAGACTTCACCAAGCTGCCAAAAGTAAAAATAAAATGAGCCCCCTCTCTCAGATGTGTTCCTATATTTCAAATGGTAGTGAGAGATGACAAATAGCTGGCAAAGGCAGAAATTCATGGGAACAATAGATAAACCACCTAAATTCCAGAAGAAGCCTTGAGAATGGTATTATTGAAAAATAAAGCACGGCCACTGAAGCCAGCTCCTGCAGTCAATCATATCACACATTTAAGGCAATTCTGCTCCTCCTGGGTTCAGGGAAAGTTGACCATAAAGAAAAAAAATCCCTGGAAGACATATAAAAGAGCAGCCTCTGCAAGCCTGGCTTTAGGGCTTGACTGGGGGTTAATCCAGGTGGGTGCAAGCAGAGTTTGCTGGCTGGGCTCCCCCATTGCAGTTTTACAAGCAGTAAATTCAGAAATATGAAATAAATGTGGAGGCCGTGTAGCCTCTAGCTCCCTTTCTGACTCACAGCCAGCACAGTTCCCTGCTCCATGGGATTTATCGCGTCTGGACCCAGCTGTCAGCAGAGGCTGGATATATATGGGACAGAGGCACGGGCCAGGAGAAGAGCTGTGTTCAGGGCTGCGCCACGCACCACCACCCCCCCCCAGCGACCCCCAAGGGCTGGCTGTCGGGATGCTGGGCACGCTTGTGCTGGAGCCCACCGGCAGCTAAATCACACCGAGCTCCCAGACTGATAACAGGATTATGAAATCTGCTGAAACAGTAACAGTTTGCAATTCTGGCCAGACATGAGAATAATACTCATTGTTTCTCCCTCTGTGCGCTGCTAGGAAAGAAGGCCTCCAAATCTACCTAGTCTGGCAAAGTTTTTTTCCCTACAAGAATGACCGTGGCCCCTCCTTGATGATTTCTCCTCGAGAAAACTATGTGCAAACTGGAAGCCATCAAAAATCCTAAGGCTTCCAAACTTACAAAGCAAATCAGTAAAATTAGAAGAAGGGAAATCCTAGACTGATAAAAAATCTGGGAAGCCAAATATATTAAAGAAGTGGCTGTTTATAGCTCAGCATTGAAGCAGCAGCTACAAGCCCACAGTATTGAAAATGCGTGATGAATTATCTACTGTCAGTCTCTGTAGTACAATCCAGATAAATCAATGATATGTTTAACAGGACACTGACACGAAAGCAATATTGGGATTCAAATAAAGAAAAAAAAATACCAAGATGACAGTAGTGGATTAAATTTCCATTCATACTTCATTCATCAATGATTGGGATAGCTACCTGCACTCCAGTAAGCCTCTGAGCTATTTATGTACCAGAAAGCTGAAATAACTGAACCCTTAGAAACACATAATTCAAACCCCTTATTCCTACAGAAAGGTCTTTGTTAAGGACAAGCCATAAGATTTTCCAGAACTGGGATGTAAAGCTGTACATACACTTGGAGAGACTTCTAAAATGTTTTGTCAAGTGCAAGTTACAAATTATCTAAGGATGACGAGCTAAACAGCGTGTTCTGAAGATGGTGGCATTGCATCAGTTAGGAATTCAGACTAATTTTATTATTTGGACACAGGGCAGATGATTTATTACCGTGGCCATTTGCTTAGGGGCCCAATTAATAAATATTTATGCAGCTGTTTCTGCTATATATAGTTTATCAGCAGAACTTCAGTGGGTATGAATGATGTCATTTAAACCCAATATATATTTAATGGTCTATTCAAGGATAAATTAACCTGCATAATGCAATGTATGCTATTAATGTGAATCCATGTTTTTTTACTGGGAGGTATCCAGATACATACATTCACTGGAGGCACAGGAATTTGTTTATTACATGGTTTAACTGCCCCAAATTAAAAAGCAGAATTATTACACAAAAGCTTTGAAGAATGCATTACGCTTTGTGTGTACTCTTTTATGTGTACATCGAGATGGAAAAAGTACATTTCTAAAACCGGTATGTTGTAAGCATCCTTATTTGTATCACTTGGGAGTAACATGGTATCATTTTATATTAAGGTATGTGTTAGGAGAACTCAACCTGCATCTCTCTTGCAGATGCAGCTCCCAGCTCCAGGACAGGTTCTCTTTTGAGAATAACCCCCATGCTATAACCCCCAGAATGGCCTGGGCTCTCTCTGAGGTGACTCTAATAGAAAGGAGAGCATGGCCTTTTCCATTCCAGTTGGCTAAGATGCTGGAAAGGACTTTGGCCAGAGCTGGAAAGGAACTGTGCCCTGCTCCAAGCAGTCTGGTTTGTTTGCCATCCTTACCACCTGAATCAACCAAAGGAAGCTGTGAAGAACTGATGGAAAACTTGCACACCTTCTCCACATGCTACTTCTGCCCACCATCTGATTCCCCAGCTGAGATGCTGGAATCTCACCTTAACAAGACAGCATGATTTTCTACTTAATTCACTGTCTCACCGTAACACAAAGGTACCTGTCTACAGACTGGATCCACATCAGGTGATGCAGCTTCATGAGCAGCAGTAGCTGTAGGAGCTGTTGTATGCACATGGCTTAGTCACTTGTCACTATTTTAGCAGGATGTGTGTTTCTAAAACGCTGAAGTCATAGGTTCCACCACCACTATTAGTCCTGAGGCTGCTCCTTTTTTCCAACATGCAGAGAATGATTTACATGTCTTATTTTGCTTGTAGGAGTGAAACTAGAAGTAGGTGCACACATATAGACACTACTGCTTCCCATTCTCCAAATTATTCCTTATTTTTTTCTCTCTCTTAAGGCAAGCCTTCTGGTCTCTATTAAACATTTCCTTCAAGAATGTCATCACCAAACTTCCCATAGCTGTTATTTATAAAGGACCCAGCAAACACCGGTTGTATTGATGGCCCTGCCGCAGCTGATGGCCAACAGTCAGCCTTGCAGCTCCGCTCCAGGGCTGGGCACAGCTGCATGACTTGTACAAACCAGGGCTGCATCTGAAAGGTTGAAAACTCCGTTGTGCGCTTGTAGTTGTTTCACCACATTTACTCATTTCTTATTTGGCAATCAAGCATAGAAATTTGTGGAAGTATAAGCTGTATTGGAACGCAATCTGTGTTAAACAAGGCAGCATAAAGATGCAAGCCTCAGTGCATTACAGCAGCCAAACCAAACTTCTGTCAGAGCACAGAAAGCTTCTTGAGAGGCGTTGAAAGGTGGTTTAAAAGTGTACAGTGTGTATCCATATTGATGCTGTAGAAACTGTAAGATGCAAAGAGGAGCTACCAGCATAGGGTATGGGAAGGGAGGATTGGGGTTTCCTCGGGGCAGGTTTGGCAGCAGGCACTGCAGCAAGGCAGACGGGGAGCTACAGCAGCAACACTGCTGCAGCAAACCTCCACGAAACCCTGGTCTCCTCTAGCTAGCGTTAAGAGAGCTTAGGAAAGGAAATGGGAACAGATATGGGAATCTTTTCCACTTTCTCAGACAGGGAACTGAGAAATATATTCTTTTTTAAACTATCACATGTCCTTCAGTAAAAGCATGAAGGCATGCAATTCTGGAAATACGGGTATATTGTTTCAGGAGCTCCTATAATTTTGGGAGCAAGGCATGTTTATCACACTGCCTACTTCAGGCATCTAACCCAAATATGATCCAAATGATTGAAATTAGGAGCTTGACTTTATCATAGACATTCCTGACAAGCTGAAATGAGAAGACCGGGTGAAGATGCTATTGGCAACACCAAGACAGAAACCCATGTACAAGTGAATTTGGATGGAGGTGCATCAGTGAGATACACCAGATCAATACATCTGATACCTGAATGCAGCTGGCCAGATGGTTTCCTGCCACAGCAGCCTCCTACCATCCCCACCAGAGCACACCACCGGGTCTTCTCCAGCACTGGGATACTGGTGGCTGTTACCAATGCTTCTTAGCCACAGATGGCTTTTCCATGGAGCAATACTCGGGGAAAGGGGGGTAAGAGATGAGAGCAAATAGGAAACTTTGCAAAGGTTTGTTAGCTGTTCCTGAAGGGTCCTATAGTGAAAATCCTGAGAGTTAAGAAATTGCCTCCTTCAGATGCTTCATTTTGTGTCTCTGGGGTGCTACTGGTAAGAGTGACCAGGAAGGAAAAAGAGTGAACACCCTCCTCTGAGGAGGGTAGGGCAGGTGAATGGAAAAGAGGACCCAGTCTGGCATATGCATACCACAAACGACAGGTTCCTGCCTGATCGCTGTGTACTGACCACAGCGACCGCATCTCTAATGAACTTCACGCTCTCCTGATGAGAAGCATCCCAGACAGACAGTGACAGACCCTTGGGTTCAGTGACAATCTATCCATGATTCATGAATAGACAGTTGCAAAAAAAGAGTAGCAAATATGATTTTTTCTGTATCCTTCTGCCTCAGACAAAGACTTAGAAAAATGTTCTGCATTTTCTGGTTCTAGTGGGAATGTTCTTCATGATACTTTTCTGAGTTAGGCCCAGGGAATATTTAAGCTGTGTGTTAATCCATCCTCAAGCCCTGCTTCTTAATACCCAGAATACTTAATACTTCATGCCCAGAAAGTGATGGTTGAGTGGAGAGCTGTGAGAATTGCAGCTACATATTAAATATACATATATATAAAAATAGTTAATTTTGCTTTTCCTCAGTCTCCTCATGTATTACTTTAGCTTCCTTAATGATGAAGTCTTTGGAGCAAGGAGTGCATAACAGCACTTGTCTGGAAAGCGCCTGGCAAACCCAGGGAGCAGCAATGTCACAGCTGTGCCAGCCCAGCACCCCCCAGTAGCATCTCCCCAGATGTTGGTGTGTGCTCAGCAGCAGGTGAACAACATCTGTGTGGCTCACCCAGACCATCAACATCAGGGGAAGCTGTAAAAACCTGGATCATATTTTCCACCTTATTTTAAAGGCAGAAAGTGTATATGTTTTAGACGTTGTTTCTCTCTACAGTTACACCCATGGTTCCGCAAAGAGCGATGGAGATGCAAGTATGGAGCATTCAGACCTGACTTCAGGTCTCTGATCTGTTTGCCAGGTTGGAAACTCTCTGCTACCCAGCAGAGTGCACTTCTTCCTTCACAAGGATAATTCTGGGCCAGACTGTTTTGTTTCCCTGTGTGCTGCTTACGGAGCTACTCCGCCATGTATGTTTTCCTGTGTGGGTGGAGGTAATCTCTGTGCCTCTGCCAGCACCTTCTTAACTCTTTTGAAGCTAAGGGTCACATACGAGTACTTTCTGTTGTTGTCAGCCTGTGCTTCAAAGTTATTTCAGACTTGCTTTGTGAATGGATTATTTTAACATACTTTATTACATAATCTTGTTGAAAGAACCTTCCTGCAAGTTTAGAAATCACAAAGTTAACTAATAAACCATGTGTTCTTCTTTCTCATGGGTTTGTGAATGAATGAGGGTGGAAAGTGGACAGATTTTCACTTCAGATGTTAATTCTGCATCATTTTCATGTATTCGCCTTCTATGTGTGCAGACCCGTTGTAGGCCAGACGAAAGAACGCACTGGGGTGCAGTAGAGGCAGCTACAGCCAGCTTCTCACTGCCTTGCCAAAGGTTGAGATATCTCAAGGACCATCACCCTGGAAGTTCAAAGCTCATGCACCAGGCCCCAAGTATCAGGCAACTAGCCCCAATTTCTTTGGAGAAGTAGTTTTGGATTTTGATCTGTCTCTTGATATTTCCAAGACTTTCTTGTCCTTGGTTATAGATAGGGGAGAACTGTGGTATCTCCACATTTCTGGAACACGGTCCCTGATGCAGAAATTCTCATCCTACATCTGTTTCCCCTTTCCATTCCCAGCCTGTACACCAGCCCTTGTGTGCACACTCATCCAGCCCCAGGTACTCTTCTCTGCCTGCTCAGGGAGTCCATAAAACTTCAGACGGGGGGGAAAACACCACAGGCTCCTTTATTCCACCCTCCCAGATCTGGTGTTGCACAGAAAGACAAGACAGAAGACTGATGAAGGCAACCCAGAACAGATGGGCTCTTTCTTCTGAACTAACCTGAGAGGTTAACCAAGTTAGAGCTCGGTAAGCACGGACAGCTGAGTGTGGCCTCCAGTATCCAGGCCAGCAGCATCACAAGGGATGTGCCATTGCCTAATGCTGTATGTTTTCACAGGAAAGTAGAAAAGATTGAAATGTGTATGAGCTACAGAAAAACATCTTGACAACTTGAAGTGTGTGTAATTTCCAACTTTTTAGATTAGCAATTATTTCTTTGTGGATTTTCAATAATATTTCACACAAAACTTTTTCTCACCATTTCCATTTTTCAGCAGCAGAAAATTTATAAAAAGGCGAAAAACATCCCCCTGCCACCATCCCCCAATTTATTTTTTCAATATTTTTTTCAATATTTCAATATTTTCAATATTTACTTCTGCCTCATCTCTTCTTTCCCCACTTCTGTGCCTGTTGAGACAGAAATGCTGATCAGATGGGATTTCCCTTCCAGACTGAGCTTTGTAGGGCTTCTCCCATTTTGGAGATCAACTCCAGTCCCAGCAAAATGCTATGAGCTACAGGGAAAAAACAATCAACCAACAAATGTTGGCAAGACCGCAAAATACAGAGTATGTCTGTAGGAGGAATATATTCTCAGGCTAGGGAAATATTGGATTTTCACAACATTGAAGCAGATAATCTGGAGGAGGATGGAATTTTTTCCCTAGCACTCCCTAGTACAAATAAACACTGCTGAGAAAACAAACTTGTTTAGATGAGAGAGGGATGAATTAAACAGCGGTATCCATTTGTGGTCACCTAAAGCTGCTTCTATGCAGATCGCTTATCTTTGTTTACAGCTCTAAATTGCCTAAATGGTGTGAGCAATTCTGGGGATGGGTGTATGCTGTTTATGCCTTTGTTTGGGTTTGCTTGCCCTTGTCATATGGACAGGGATAAGATGAAAATAAGATTCCTGGTCTGACTTTCAAATCACCTTTTTCTTCCTTTCCGTCAATTGTGAAAGATACTTATTTGAGTACATTAGAATTTTTAAATCAGTAACTTATCCCTTCCCTATCTTGGGTATATGCTTGAATTAGCACAGTGTCTTATGTGTGTGGCTAAAAAGAAGAAATGGAATAAAGATTGTGAAGGCATCAGTAATTTGGGCACGTGGCCTTTTTACCACACATTGTATTCATGTGAGAAAGCAAGCATCTATTTGTCTACCATCGAAAAAAATCCCTGAGTAAAATCAAGCCCCAAATCCCTACTCCATGAGGCCACATGATTTCACACACTACCTTCAGCATGTGATCAGACCACTAAGCAAAGGTGACTTTATTATGCACGTATGTGCTGGATTTTCCTCAGGGTGAGGGTGGGATTCCCAGAGCACTCCATATGTTGGCTATTTGCATCCTACCTTCCTGGTTTCAAAGTGTCTTCTGCGGAAAGCTCATTTGAAGAGGTGTTCTAGGTAGACAGCAGGGATAGTGAAAAGAGAATTACTATTTTTTTAAACCTCTATAGCCAACGTGAAATGTTTTCTGTGTGCAGACTGACCCAAGAAGTGGGGGCTGTAAGAAATTTAATTAATTATACATTCTTCACATGCCAGGAATAAATAAATAAGTAACAAAGACATGGCAGGGAAAGAAATCCCTGATGCAACAGTAAGCTATTGCTCCAGAATTACCTGCTGCAGGATTATGCGCTGATCTGACTAAGAGAACTTGTGGTGTGTAGATCTACAGATCCATCTCATCTGCAAGTGGTGACAGTGATACTTCTGTTTCCCAAGGGTGAGCTAAGGCTAAATACATTCTTCTGTGATAATTGCTACAGTAGGCATACATACACCTAGCCCAAGTCAGTGTCCAAGAGGGTGTGATCAAAAATCCACTGAAATGAGTGAAAAATTTCCCACTGTCTTCAATGGGCTTTGGATGAGAACTTGAAGCTTATACATTAATGAACAACCAAAAAGCTGTATGTTTAAAACCAGGAAAACAACAAGTGCAGGAACACAATGAGTACTTTTAATGGCATTAAAAGTCCACCAGATGGACAACTTTCAATCATCATTAAATCACTGTCCTCAAGCAGAGACTATGTTATTTAAAAAGTCTTAATATTAAACGTATCACTAAGCCGAAGAAAACATGACTCATTCCTAGCTTTCCTCTTCTCATCCTCATTGCACAAAAGCTCTTAAAAATTGGTTTCAGTATTTTGCTCCCAGTTATAATGCTTGATCCCTTTGTCACTGCTAAATGCATTCCCTTAATCCAAAAATTTGCTGGAAGGGTGCTGATAAAACAGGGCTGCAATTCAACTTATACTCAGACAGGTCCTCACAGAGTCTCAGGTGCCTCTCAGAGCCTTTCCTCACTTATGATGTCCCCATTGCATAATTGATACCTGAAACGAAGATGTGTGCAGTCTACAGCAGCAGAGGAGCAAAGCTTTCCTCTGTAACATTTCTGTGTATCTACAGGAGTAAGTTCTTTTTAAGGATATTATGTAGGTATAAGACAAAAAGGAACCATCATGGCTCTGTCCCCTTGTCATTATGGTCAATTTAGTAACACGACCACCACAAATGCCCCAGTGCACAAGTGAGCTCAAAATAGGACTGAAGCTCACTGAGGCACAATATATTCGCACTGGTGTGAGGCTACCTAGGTCCCACAGCACGCTGTACCTTACAGGATTAATCAGGTTTTGAATAGCGATGGTGACCTTTTCTTTCTTCAGAAAGAAAGGACAGAAGAACAGATGGTGAGAAAAGGAAGGAAAAAACCATTGGGGAAATGAGATTGTAAGTCAAAGAAAATCTATGCTTCTATTTTACTGTATTTTCATTTTTATTGTTATAATTGCAATCACAACTATTTTTTATAGTGCAACCCCCCCTCCCCTTTAAGAAATAGTTCATGAACTGCAGAGGGCTCTAGAAACTTAATTGCTTTTTTATTATATTGTAGTTATAAAGTATGTGTTTCTAAACTCTCAATTTGAACTCCAAAATCCTGCACAAGTATTTACAATTAAAAATACCATAATAGCTGTGTATTGTGTGTGAAAAATAGAAATTGCGAAAGATAATTTTGTCTTTATTTTAAGGGTATATTAAAAAATATTTTTGGTTTAATTTTCTTTGCAGAACATTCACTTTGCCAGGACCATGTCTAGTTTAGAACAGCATTGATCAAACATCGTTTGTAACCTCGAACACACATGTTGGTTTTGAAGAGTAGAGCACCCTGGCTAGGGTGATCCTACTGGTTCTTCTGGATTCTCCTGAATGCCACAGTGTTCCCTTGACAGAGACAACTTGGAAAGTACAGACTTGAGCCCAAAGCTTGGGAATGTTCTGAAGATAGGGGCTTGCATTCTGCTTGTTTCTGCTTCTTCTAGATTTGGCTCTACTTAACCTCTATGCATTCTAATGTGGGATTATCTATCATGGGGTTTTTGGAACAAACGTTGGAAAACAGGTCCCAGTGCTCTATGGATCCATGCACCACAGCCTCTTGGAAGCATGAAGGAATGAAGTATGATAGGAAAAGGTGCAGGGTTTTTTTGAGATTTCCATATTTTTGAAAACAGAATGGAAGTTTTTGGCTTCTTGCCATAGCCTTGTTGTGACTTTTAATGAATTTTCTCCTACTACTGCATGTCGTATGTGGTTACATTTAAATTACCTGGAGAAAATATTAAACCAGTCTGAAGCAACCATTAAGGATAGCAATAGATATCTCCTGTTTACCAAAACAATGTTTGAACAAAAGGGAAAACTACACCCTGTTAAGCATAAAGGATATGCTGGGCCTGTCTTTTAAGAATGACTTCTCAGGTTGTTTTCACATGTTACTTGCTTTGTAGCATGCGTTGGGATATTAATGACTGTTCAGCTAACAAGGTTTTTGAGAGGGGTATCTTTTTTGAAATGTAATTTAACTTGGAGCTCTACTAGTGTGTAACTGATTAAAAAAGCTTCTGGAGCTGAAACTTAGCTCATTGGAAGATGGGTAAAAGCATGTAATACTGCTCAGTGTTCAAGTCCTGCTGGGGACTCAGTTGTGTCACGACTCAATAACCAGACTGATTACTAGTGGATTACCAACCATTTACCTCAGCAATGGCTTCTCCAGCACCTAGAGAATGACTCCAGCAACACAGTCCCTTCTTTTTTCTGTGAGTTTCTTTAGATATTTAAGGTATACCACTCACAGAGACTTTTTAATATTTGTGCTTATATAAAATTCATTTTTAAGATATCATCTAATGACAGTATGTGCTGAAGATAATGTTGCTGCTGCATAAAGGTACTGAAAAAAATCAAACACCTCTTCTTTCGGTAAGAAATGGATGGTATCTGCATATTGGTACTGACAAGCAGCTCAGGCTTCATCATGAGAAATGATGGGAGAGAAATGGTAAACGAACCTATTGCAACCTCAGAACCAAGACCGCTCTTTACCTCTGTGCAGGAACAATGACTGGTGAATACTTCCAGTTATGTCTTATGTCCATCAGTGGTCCCACCTTTGCTATTTCTCTGCTAAAGGAGCATGGGCATGTATTTGGGCTCTAGCGATCCTAATTCTCAATGTTAACTAATGACTGCAAGAGAAAACAGGCCTGTGACAGAAATCTACACACCATGATTCCAAAACTTATCAGCACTTTTGAGGTCTTAATTAATAATATGGTGAAAAATTCCCTGTGAACCCTCCCCCCCCCCCCCCCCCCCCCCCCAGGCTGTGTAGGACATAACAAGTTCATCCCTTTGCTTGCCTGATTCTGCTGATTTCATTTTTCTGACAGTCTTACACTACTGCCTGCCACTGTCCACAAGTGTGTTTCTTTGCTGCCTAGTTTTAGACAGCAGAGGAGCTGTCTGATGCACTGTGCACTCACTGAACATGCGCAGATGTGCATGTTTACCAGATTAACAACCTCCAGGATCCCGTTGGATCTGAATTCCTAGCAGTGAGCAGCTGCTCCCAGCAGTATTATTTGGAGCCCCTTCATGAATCCCAGCTCCACAAGGTGGCTCTCGATTCCTTTCAAAATACTACTGTGTTTGTGGATTAAACACATCCAGGAATGATCTGGAGAACAATTTCCAGGGCTCTACGGACACACAATGCTATAGTGGAACCCAAGATCCCCTTTAGTAGTACATTGTGTATTTTTCTTTCAGTAAAGCTGGAAACTAGACAAACTCTAACCCTATTAAAGTATTACAATCTGAAGGAACATTTCACGTTAGCTGTTCAATAAAATCTGTAAAAGGAGAAAATAAATTCATTATACATGCCTGGAATGTGAAATGGGACATTCAAATACCCACTGTCTGCTCTTTTCCTTTGTGGCTGCTAAGATCACCTTCTCTCCTAGAAGTGTCCCTCCCCTACTCCGTCTCTGTAGGATCAGGTTAACATAGTCACCCGGTACTAAGGGGTGCAACCTCTGCTACTATGGACAGAAAGATAGCAGCTTGGTGGTCCTTGGGAAAGAGATCCTGCCTTTGAAGGCCAGGACCCCCAATGAGGCCTTTACTTGACTCCAGCCAAGACTTCAGCATCCCCAGGCAGACCTTCCAAATCACTTGCTGACCACATGTTAGCACGGCTTCAGATCACACAAGGAGGTTGAACCCAAAGAGTTCATCTTTGGGTTCAACCTCATCTGAATGTGAGGTCCTCCGCTGTGGTCTGTATCTCCAAACACTCCCGGCTGGGTGATCATCACAGGTGATTACCAGCTCTCTGTGGCATGGAGAGTCACGGGCAAAAATGGAACAAGTGGCAACACAATGTACCCTTGTGAGACAGGCTGGGCTGCAGCACATGTGCAAAATAGAAGCTGATGGTGCGAATCCCAAATTTGGTGCAGAAGACTGGATAAGACTGCCCTCCCTCCTGGGTGCAGTATTGCTGCTTTTGGTAGTCAAGAATTCAGTTTCATGCTCCCACATGTACAGCTTAAGAAAACCTGAGTAAACTTGGGGGGGGGGGGGGGGGGGCGGGGAAATTATCTGCTTTCTGTTGTTTTGGTTGTTTGAGGTCATATTTTTAGGCTTTCCACAGCAGGGCTAGAAATTTATTTTAAAAATAAAATTGGAGAGCTGAAGCTGTATAATAAACACTATCGCAAGGCAACGCTGGGTGTGTCTAAACTGTAACGTTAAATTCATTCTTCTTGTCGCTTCCTTTAAAGCTCCACTGAGCTCTGCCCCTCCCTGGTTATCCTCCCCTGCCAAGCTTGCTGCAACCCCTACGCTTTGCTGCTGTTCCCACCTTTGTCCCTTCTCCTGCTGGCTCCTTGCACAACTGTCTCTTTGTGCCTTTGCCTCCACCATCCTTCTGCTTGGCACAGCTTTTTCCCTTGACCCTTTCTGTAGTGTGGTCTCTTCTAAAGATCTGGAGCAAAGCCATCTGCTTTTTGTTTTCCTAATTGGCCTTTTGTTTTCTGTTTGTCTTAAAGCATGAGTTCTTCCACAGAGAGATGGTGCAAAAATGAAATTATGGGTGCTAATTAATGAGTTTCTTCTATAAACTTGAATCTGTTAGATCTGCCCTGTGTTCATCTGCACAATCTCTGGAGCAGCTGAGGTTGCTTTTCTGCTCTAACTCCTTGTAGTAAGTGTCTGACAATGGGTAAAGATTCCGGGGAGAATCTCTGCTACGGAAGTTTGTATCCTGGAGCCAGCACAATTTCATGAGCAATATCCCAAAGGAAAGGCCAAGGGACATGTCTTTCCATCCAATGTGTAGTTTTTACGTTTTCACATGTAGAAAGTCTGCAGTCAAGAGCCAGAAATGTGGCATCAGCAATAGAACTCGGTTCATTAAAAATTCAAATCAATGGAAACAACAGGACGTATTATTTATCTAAGCCTCAAATCAATCTGACTACTATGCATAATGATCTTAATTAGAAAAGTGAGCCAAAGCAGGAAGACAGTCTGTCTCCTGGCTTTGAAATTATCATACCCCTATCAGTACGCTTGGGTAACTTGTAATTAGGGACAAAGGTTACACATAATTTTGTATGCTGAAAAACCGGTTCTATACATGTCATTTAAAAAAATATTTAAGAAATAGATATCAAGGCTTGCTACCTTTATTGTGCTTTGATTTTTTGCTCCTAGATTACTAGCCTGCGCTAATGAGTTGATGGTCTTAAGAAATACTGATAGAAGCTTTCCATTTATATAGAGCCTGGACACTAGTAAGTAACTAGTAATATCAGTATTAGTCTTCGTACAACTTCCCTTCCAAAGTTTGGTAGCTTTTCCTGCCTGTTTCACTTGCATGGAAAATGCAGCTCAGACAAGCAGAGTGGGCTGTCCAAAAGCAGAGTAAGTGCTTGCCCATTCAAAAAAATTTACTGGCACATTACACCTGTACGCCGAGAATTCCACCAATATAGTTCCCCATGCAGTCACCCACACTTTTCTTCTTATTATTATTTTCTTGCTTACCTTCAACTGCTGGCATTGCATATGAAGTGTTCTGGTTTTGACAAATTGGCAGAGACCTGTGATTACACTTTCTTTAACATTTTTTTTGACCAGCTATTATTAGAAAACAGAAGACCTAACTCTGAGGCCCTGTCTCATCAAAGCATTAACTTCCATGCCTAATATAAACAAGTTCTTCAATTTAGTTAAATCTACTGAGCAGTCCCACTGCCTGCTCACAGCATCAAGCCACACAAGAGCACCACTCTCAGTAGGAACAATGCCTTATCTTTGGAACTGGAACACAACTCCTCTTTTATCACAGATACAGCTACCCTGATTTTTTTCAAGGTAGTATTTAATCTTAGAAATTCAGTAGAAAAAGATCAAACTCCTTCTGTCACACAGAATGGCCTTTCTTTCCCAGAACAGTATTTCCACAAACAAAACCCATGGAAATTAAAATCACAAGTAGGATCTGTTTCATCAAAGTATACGCTACATTTCTGTGAGGCTGACAATCACCTTTTTAACATGTCAGGAATTATATGCATAATGCTCTTTAATGGGTGTTACAAATGTTCATCCCACACTGAAAAAAGATCACAGTTGGTATGAGTAATAACTTTTTTCTTGAACATAAACAATTCCCCTCTAGCTCTGTACATATCCTCCAACATCAATATAACCACAGCTGTCAAGGCAGCCTCACCTCTTTCTATGTATATTTTAGCTTTAATTTTTTCCCATGCTTTCACTTAGTGGATCTTTTTTTTTTTTTTTTTTAGGGGCCTAAACCTGTTCTCCAATTTTGTGGGCAAATTCACTGCAATAACAGATCTTGGTGTTTACACATCTTTAAACATTATTATTAGTGTGCAAGAAATTAGAGACCTACATCAAGATCTGGAGGTTTGGGTTTTTTTTTTTAATTGAAAGCGAATTTCAGATCATAGTTTCCCTCACTGAAGGATCTCCAAGCACTTTACATAGTTAAATGAGTTCTTGTGGCTTCCTTTTGTACGGGCAGTAGCAGCCCCCTTTCCAACAGCTTCGGCACAGCCTCAGCGGTCACCTGCTGTGTGCACTCAGCCAGGGTGATGCGAAGGTGGGAATGCAGGAGCTCAGTGCAGAGGCCTGGCGGTGGGCTAGGGCTGAAGCAGCACGTGTCCCCTCCAGTCCCCAGGACACCGCAGCAGGGAAGTGCCCCACATCCCCTGGAAGCACCCATGTCCCTTCAATGAAGCGCCCTGTGTCCCCTCAGAGATGAAGTGCCTGTGTCCCCTCAGTGAAGCACCTTATGTCCCCCTCAGAGATGAGACACCCTATGTCTCTTCAATGAAGCACCCCATGTCCCCCCTGAGGGGAAGCACCCTGCGTGTCCTCAGAGGTGAAGCACCCATGACCCCTCAATGAAGCATCTAATGACCCCTCTGAGGTGAAGCATCCATGTCCCCTCAATGAAGCACCCTAAGTCCCCTCAAGCGATGAAGTGCCCGTGTCCCATCAGTGAAGCACCCAGTGTCCCCTCTGAGGTGCAGCATCCATGTCCCCTCAGTGAAGCACCCAATGTCCCCTCAGAGGCGAAGCACTCGCGTTCCCTCGGTGCCACGCCCTCCCCCCGGGGTCTGTACGGGCCCCTTGGCCACCGCGGTGGGCCCAGCGCCAGCCGCACAACACCCCCCCGGCGCCACCTCAGCCCACAAGCGCCGGAGCACAGAGGCCCCTCAGCGCCTTCCAGCCGCCCCGCCGAGAGCTCTCCGGTGAGGGGAGACGGGACACGGCGGGACCCCGCGGCGCCCGCCGCCAGCGGGAGATGGCGATCCACCGGCCAGCTCCAGGCCTGGCGAACACAGCGTCCGCCCGCGGCACCCAGGCCGGGCGGGGGGGCGGCCTCGCGGCGGGCCCGGAACGCAAGTGCCGGGGCTGCAGTTTCCAGGCCGGCCCGCAGTGCCGGCACTCGGCGCGGTTGCCGCGGTGTGTGCCCAGGGGCGGCTGCCGGCATGGACGAGGAGGCCACGGTGGGGGCCGGGCGGCTCCGCGGCGCAGGGAACGGGAACGGTGGGGGCGGCTAGTTTCGCTGGGCCGGAGGGAGCTGGCGGAGCGCGCCGGCTGCGGCCGCGTGGGAGGCGCTTCCCCGCCGGGCGTTCAGCGGCTGCGGGCTGTGGCGGGGGGGGTGTCCGGCGGCTCCGGCGGGAGAGCGGAGGCGCCGCTGGGCGCTGCCTGCCCCGGCACGGCCTGGCCCACCCTGCCCGCCGGGCAAGGCCGGGGTCCGGAGGTGGCGGGCGAGGCCTTGCCCGGACCCCTCGGCATAGCGGCCGTGGGCCGGGTGCTTCGGCCCGGCCGGGGGCCGTGAGGGGCCGCGGGGGTGCCGGCCGTGCCCGCCGGGCGTTCAGGGGGCTGTGCGTGCCCTGCACGCTCGGGGCGTGCTCCTGAAAAATGCCTTATTTTAATCTGTACGTTTCCCTTTTTTCCTCATCCTCCGCCAGTTTCTCCGGGAAGTCTCTCTTTCTGGCAGGACGGCTCCTCACCGACTGTGCAGGCTTTCTTCGGCTGCACCCGTTTCTGCACAGCTCTGGGCATTTGCCCTTCCTTCCCTCTCACGCTCTCGGCCTCCTGTCCCAGCTCCCATTTCCAGTGGTGCCTTTTCTCAAGCTGTGCCATGTGTGCACTAGGTGTGCGTTATTCTGCCCCATGTTCTCATGTCCGTGTACACGAGAGCTGATGCTTGCCAGCTAAAATTATTTGTTCCCAGTTACCTATGACTGATAGGGAATGCTATCGTTAGTTGTTATCAACTAGCACTAGCATAAAAGGCCTAAATATTCTTCTCTATGAATAATCTCAAAAGCTGAGCCAATAGCCTAGTGATAGTGCTGTTTGTTTTACTTAAACATGTTTGAAACTCTTGTGGGTTTTTTTTTCCCCTTTTAGAGAGATTTTAATGAGCGCTGCGCCCAATGTTCGGAAGTGAACTGGGGTCTCACTGACGGAGGCCGATTTTATTGCAGATCTTGCCACAATGTTACTGAGGTAAAAAGCTAAGCTACTGGCCTTGGGAAAGGTTTGATTTGATTGCTTCTTGGTTTTAAGAAAATACTAGGTATTTTTCTTTGGCATTAGGAGTTAAAAGACTCCTAATGAAGTTGTTGTTCTTCCTTTTTCATGCTTTACTTGACACTGTTTAAAACTATCGTTCCTTAAAATCACAAAATTTTAAATGAGCCACCTTAAGAGGCTATGTTGCTGTGGCTGTAGTGCCAGCATGCTGTCTAGATGCCTTAAAAGTATTGCCTCGGTATTCCACTGTGCTTTAGTACAGTACCAGTGTAGGCAAACCCTGATGCACATCACCCTTATGTTCAGGATAGTAATTCTGTATTTTTGCAATTTCTGAATGAGGAGTTCAGAATGTTCTGTCTCCCTTTAATTTGGAAATTTGAACAAGTTCCTCCGTTATGTTTATGGTGGGGCAATCTATGGAAGTTAGGCCTGGCTTTTTTTTATTGCTAAGATATATTCCTGTTTTGCAGGCAACTAGAGAAGTTGTAAACACTGATTTTCTTTGTAACACAAGAGTCCAGACAATCTCCAAAGGTTTAAGAAAGAAGGAAAAAAAGGGTATGTATGAGCTTCTCTTTGTATTTTGCATAAGAACGTCTGTTCAGCCGAGGTTTACCTAGCCCATTGTATCTCTGATGGTGACAAAAAGCAGATGGCTAGGAAAGACTATAAGAAGAGGAACAAAACACACCTCCTAGATGCTGTCACAACCTTCAGCGGTCACTTTTGTTGACTTTCTGAGCCATAGGTGACCTCTGTGAGCCTGGTGGTGGGTTGTTTTTTGGATTGAACAGAGCTTTATGTTACTTGTTGCCACTTTGATTTGTGGAAGCTAATGCTCACTGAACATACTGGTGGAATGCATTCAGATGTGGTGATCCCTTTGTTCCTTCCTTGTTAAAAGTTGTCTGTCTTTGTGAGGTGTGATGGTGGTCCAGCTCTCAGAATGTCAGTATGGCTTGGATTACAGGTACTTGGCCCTGTAACCTATGCACAAACCTACACAGAAGAGATTTTGAGCAGTTACAATAGCTAAACCAATATTACATCTTTCATCCAGAATCACTTCTATACTTTTAATTTCATGATTCAGAAGAGCAGTAGTCATTACATATTATGATACATGCCATAAGGATGTTATGGTAAGGCTGCTACTGGAGCTATATATGTATACTGTGATGGCTGGATAGATGTTTTACTGTTGTGGCCATTTTCAAAAAGCAAAAATGCATTACAATACCAAATGAAGCATGAGGTTAGCTTTGTCTCCAATACGCTGATCTATCTTTGCTCTGCTGTGGTGGCAGTGGATTGCTATGTTCCTTCAAAAAGAACAATTGTGTGGAAGCGAAGGGAGGAATGGAAAGAGGAGCAACCTTAACACCTTCTCTTGTCTTTATTCTGTATTGCTTCTAAAGTCTGAGCTGTGTACCACTTGGTGCTTTTTATTTCTCCTGTTAGGAAGGTCATTAGCCATCCCCCAGGCTTCTCAAGAAAGAAATCCTTAGATTTGCACAGTCCCTTCTGTGAGTGCAGTTACATTATATTATGGCAGCTTCCATGCATGAATAGGAGTAAGCTCGGTCTGTGGTTAAAGCCAACATCATTGTGGTGGTTTGACCCTGGCCGGATGCCAGGTGCCCACTGAAGCTGCTCTGTCATTCCCCTCCTCAACCAGGCAGGGGAGAGACAATACAATGAAAGGCTCATGGGTTGAGATAAGGCAGGGAGGTCACTCAGCAATTACTATCACAGGCAAAACAGATTTGACTTGGGGAAAATTAGTTTAATTTATTATAGTTCAGATCAGAAAAAGCACTTTTCCCCACCCCTCCCTTCTTCCCAGGCTTAACTTTATTCCTGATTTCTCTGCCTCCTCCCCCAAGCGGTGCAGGGGAACAGGGAATGGCAGTTTACCATCAGTTCATCACATGTTGTTTCTGCTGCTCCTTCCTCCTCACACTCTTCCCCTGCCCTAGCATGGGGTCCCTCCCACGGGAGACAGTTCTCCATGAACTCCAATGTGAGTCCTTCCCATGGGCTGCAGTTCTTCACAAGCTGCTCCAGCGTGGGTCCCTCCCACAGGGTGCAGTCCTTCAGGCACAGGCTCCTCCAGCCTGGGTCCCCCATGGGGTCACAAGTCCTGCCAGCAAACCTGCTCTAGCATGGACTCCTTTCCCCACGGGTCCACAGGTCCTGTCAGGGGCCTGCTCCAGCACGGGCTTCCCGTGGGTCACAGCCTCCTTATAGCATCCACCTGCTCCAGCATGAGGTCCTCCATGGGCTGCAGGTGGGTATCTGCTTCACCTAACCTCCATGGGCTGCAGGGGCACAGCCTGCTTCACCATGGTCATCACCACAGACTGCAGGGGAATCTTTGCTCTCGTGCCTGGAGCACCTCCTGCCCCTCCTTCTGCACTGACCTGGGTGTCTGCAGAGTTGCTGCTGTCACATATTCTCACTCCTCTTTTCCACTGCAGTTTATTTGCGCAGATTCCCCCCTGCCCCCTTCTTAAATATGTTATTCCAGAGGCGCTACCACTGTTGCTGATGGGCTCAGCCTTGGCCAGCATTGGGTCCGTCTCGGAGCCAGCTGGTATTGGCTCTATTGGAAGTGGGGGAAGCTTCTGGCATGTTCTCACAGAAACCACCCCTGTGCCCCCCCTCCAAAAAAAACCCCAAAAAACACCTTGCCGTGCAAATCAGTTACAATCATTAAAGCAGGGCAGAAACTTTGGGCAGGTAGCTTCGAAGATGGTAAGATACAAGGTGTGATTGGAAGGAAAAATTAGAACAGGCATGGAGGGAATGAAAAGGAAATTGAGAAATGCAGAGAAAATTTCTAAAACAAACAGTGTATAGAAAAGGAGTTATAGAGAGGTACGGGTGAAAAGTAAACATAATGTAGTCTGAGGGAATAGTGAATAGATGGGAGCAGACCCACTCCTTATGGAAACCATATTGTGCTGAGATTTGCTAGAAGGTCACAATATCTGAGAAAGTTTCTTTCATTTAAATGTGTATGATTCTGTGAGAGAGAATGGTGAAGAATGGTGAAGAACGTGGTGATATTGGTTGGTTTTTTGCCTGACTCACCACTGTGATGTGTTCAAGTTTTCGGTGCCAGGGATGGGAAAAAAATGATCATATTTAATTTTTTAATGACACCTTCTCAGTTATTTTGAAATTGGTCACTTAACAACTCTCCACTGGATTACAAATGCCACACTGGAAGTTAGAGTGAGGTATGTTATTCATGGGAAATGTGTGGAGAGCACTGATACTTCAGTAGCTTTTCTTCTTCATTAAGACTGTGAATAAAAGAAAGTTAATGGAGTATTCAGTGTAGCTGGTCTATGCTTTAGTGTCTGAAATTATTAGAGACACATGTCTCTGTCCTGTTACCAAGGGAACAGAATATTAAGTAGAAATAAGTGTGCATAAGGTTAAACAAAAGACCCAAAACAATACAAACAAAAAACCCCAACATACTTTTTTTTTTTATTATTTAGATGGAGGGTATGAATGGTATGTTTGTGAAGGCTTTCAGCTCGTACTCAAGAAACAAGCTGAAGCTTTAGAAGCTCTAGGTGTATGCCCACAAATGAAGGTATGTAGATGTCAATGTGAGTTGTACACACTGTGTGTCTGTTACAGGAGTTGTTAATTGAAGAGTTAGTAATTTGTAAAGTGAATTGAAAACTGCCTGTTTAAAAACATTGAGCTTATAAAAACATACTTAGTTTCTCTGGTAATTTTAGAACATAGTTTGTAAATCACAGTTAATAAAATTAGAGCTGGAACATTATGCAGATTCCCAGGTTAAAAATTGTACTCTATTCTCTCAGCAATTAATGATCTTGTAAACTTTGTACTAATCACTATCCATTTGTATTTATCAGGATGAAATTCTGTGCACTTTTTGGAGGTGTTACCTTCAGAAGAGCAATCAGGCATATTGCAACAGACCAGCTGAGGGAACTGTCAAAGCATTATCAGTAAGTGAAAA
Source organism: Falco naumanni (assembly GCF_017639655.2). Lineage (NCBI taxonomy): Eukaryota > Metazoa > Chordata > Aves > Falconiformes > Falconidae > Falco > Falco naumanni. The sequence continues at coordinate 28,301,865 of NC_054059.1, forward strand.
GCTCAAATCCCATGAGATATGTGGTATCTTTTTAAAAAGCAGTAGCAGAAACCTTCTTTGTTCAAGCTACATATCTAGCTTGTGCTAATGTCACTTCAGTATGAAGGATTTCTTCTAAACTGGGTTCCACGTGTCCATTTTGTTTAATTTTTTTTCCTGTTTTGAGAGACAGTTACTTCTCTGAGTATGGAAAGCTGCTTATTTAAAAATAATGCTTTGTCTTGGCATGGATAGTCAGTAGATAGAGCAGAAATTGCAATACAAAATGCATCATCAACTACCATCCTTGCCTGTCTGCTCTCCTGAAGTTACTTATTTCATCAAGCTTTGATTCTGTATATTGCCAACTTTCTGGTCATTCTAGCAGACTGAAATGTAATTATTACTAGAAGTCTTTGTATCTTTGAGAAATCCCTTAAGAATGCTTTTTTGCAGGGTTTCTTTATGTATTGGTGATTCATAGAGAAAGTAAAAATGTGAACAGTTTGGGTTTAGACTTAATTTACTGTTGCTCTTGAATCTATTGTGCTTTATTTAGTTTCTTCAGATTGAAACAGCAACTAACAGTAGATGAAACGATGACTTATTTACAAAAAACAGGTATGCAACAGCAGTACTGATGTGGACAGCGAACCAGAGAGATCTAGCCTTCAGTTCTTGTCTGTCTCTGAAAGTGAGGGGGATTTACTGACTGATTGCAGCTTTGTCTCATCGGCTAGCAAGATCTCAGGTAGGAGCAATGAACTGAACTATCTGGAAAACATTTTTGTGTAGTTTTTTAATCTAAATAAATATATAAAAAATATATTCATGTACAGTGAACTGGAGGAACTGGTTGGAAAGTGTGAAGTTTTCAGTCCTGTTTGCCACTAGAGTACTTTATATTCTACCAGAAACTAGATTATTTCCCCACCCCCTCCAAACCCCGCCCAAGGAGATGAACATTGAACAGGACCTGGAAATACAATGGGAAATGCAGGAGGAAGTTCTGTTTTATGAGTTTACTCCATGCATCCTGCTTGGAGTGATAAAATATTGCTGTTATATCTGCAAAGCTAGATGTTCACAAACACAGCAGCTTTAAAGAATAAACACTTGTTTAGCTAATAGTAGAGCTTCCAGTCATGATTTTGATGGTGAAAAAGCATGAGTGTGTTCTTTTGTGGGGGGAGTATTTTTTTTCTATCTAATATTTAATTAATTAATATTTAGCTTTCTAAATTTTTTCCTTACAGTGTTTTTGGTACTTCTGTATCTTTTGTGTCTGCATTCTTTTTACTGCTTTCCCTATAATGCCTATCAAAAATTTTAGCATTCCATCAGTTTCTCTTTTCTGGTCATAATATCAACTTGAAAATATTTACAGAATGCTAAACATTTTAATTAAAATGTTATAGAATATTGCAGTGTTTCGTGCTACTTGGGCAAGTGTAATGCCAGACAATGCTGCAATATCAGGTGCTTGAAGTACATTTCAAGGCACATTTGAAATCTTTTGTTTGTGTTTTAAACTTCTGATAGGTTTTGTTTTTTACTTTATTCTTTGCTTGCCTTTTTTCTTTGTCTCAGTGTTTCTTTTTCCCCTGTTATGTACTATCCTCTTTATGTCCCATTTCTGTTCTGTAATATTGCCTGTCTGCTTTCACAAGAATGCAATTTTGTTCTTTCATGTTTTTATTTTGTGAAGTCCAGAAATGGTAATTGAATCAGAAACTTGATCTGCAGCAATTAAAAAAAAAATAAGACATTTTTAAAAACCCAAACAGAATTAGAGAGCGGAAAAAGGTGCAAAAATGGTGACACAAATATTTGTGAATATAATGCAAGTACCTTGCATCCTTATATATTTAAATGACAAAATTTTCAGGTAAAGAGTCACCTTATGTTTGTACGTGTAGTCAGTGGATCTTGGGTATTATACGAATACATATTATAGGAAGAGGAAAGAATTGAGTGAAAAATTCCTAGTGAAAATATTCCACTGATTTTTTTTTTCCTTTTTTGATGTCAGGAGGAACTCCTTTCTTCCTTGGAAGTTGTGCCTTTTGGAGTTAAGTTTCTTAGAGTTTTAGAACAGCTAGACAGTCTTAAGATAGGCTGTATTTTAACATGTTCTTGGTCTGTTGTTTCAGAGGTTGAATTCAGCTTTAAGTAGTCTATACCAATTTCACTAAAAGCACTTGAAATCAGTCAAGGGTTCAAAGACACTAGAAGCACAAAATTGGTGAAATCTGGTGAAATCAAACAAACAAAGACATTATTTTGTATATTGAAATTTAACACAAGTAATACTAAACGTGTTTTAGTCAATTAGAAATTCTTGTGCAGATTCATAGGTTTCCTTTTCTGTGCTGTTTTTACTGAGCTGTTATTGCTACAGACTGGAAACCTCAACACCTGGTTTTTTCCTAAGAGGCAAGAGGCTTGTCTAACCGGCAGGCTCCTTTTTTTTTTTTTTTTTTTTTGTTATTTTTGTGCAGGGTTAATAGCAAATTCTACTTAGTGTAGCACTGAGATATTGCTAGAGAAGCCTGTTAAACTCTTAAATTATTAGATGTGTAACTGTGTGTTGTCATGCCTTGCATAAGCTGGAAGAAATAAAAGGAAATTGTGTGCCATCATTAAGGCCACAAATATAATGAGGATTATTTTAAATTGAGTTGAATGTGAATTTAATAGCGAAGCTTCAGTCACGAAGCTGGCTTTAAACAGAAGCATCCATGTAAAAGGTGAAACTGTTGACTAAAGGGATTAACTGGTGTTCCTCCTTCTGTCTCTGATGCACCTATACATGACAGATGTCGTAGGGTGCTCTCATCTAGACCTTGTCTTGGCCTGTACCAGGTGTGTGGTGGGGCCGGTTCCTGTAAGGTGCTGCGGTGTCTGTGGTGCTGCTGGCCGGCGGTTTGGGAGCCGGTAGGTGGCATCAAAGACCAGTTCTGGCTCAGGAACACGGGATTTGCAGTGTCTTCATACTGCCTGTCAATGGGTGCTGGACCCCTACCACTGACCGCTGTCACCTTACAGGCTTGGCTGTCACCTGCCAGCATAACCATGGAGCTGCCAAGCTCTCTGAAGTCTTAAACTGTTTTTTGCAGGCTTCTTGCCATGGCCCTGCAGCTCCCAGCTGGGGAGCTGCGGATCGAGCCATTGCTGTTCCTGTCTGAACAGGTGAAGAGTCTGTGGGGAAACACAATGAGAAAATCTCTTCAGAATTGATGTTGGTATTTTGTATGGTGGGCTTTAAATGCATTTTCATTCATCCTAGCTATGTAGAGAAGAGACAGTTTTGTGGTTTTAATTCCTCCTTTCCTGAACTCCCAAGTTTCACTGCTGAGAAGGTTCCTAACTCATAAATCACTCTACTAAATGAAATTTCTCATTGCTGCTTCTCTTAGCTTTTAGTGATTCATCTCAGTAAAGAAGTAGGGAGGTCTAGTTGGTTGTTGTTGTTGAATATTTTTTTTCACCCTCTTCACTATTTGCTACATTTTTGTTCTAAAGGTGTTTCTTTGTAATTGAATTTAGGTATTCTTTTAAAAAAAACTATCTACATTTCCACGTTAGAGATTACATGTACACGCCTTAACCTCAGTAAAATTTCTGCGATGTAAATCATTTTCTCATTAAAGTCCCAACTGTATTGAAGTTGATGTTTTAATCCCCAACTCTGAGGCATTGATTTAAGTACGTCATATTTTCCCTTGTTTCCTCACTGTTCCCTTATCTCTCAAATGGAAAGCAGTATTTCCAGCCCATAAGTACTGCTAGTTATATGTTGTACAGAAGTTAATGTCCTTCTAGAACTCCAGGTTTAAGTGTAGTTCCCCCAAAATGTCGGTTTTGATGGGTACCAGAGGGAGTTTTGTCTCTTCGTGTGATCCACTGTCGTAGTCAAGTGAAGTAGCAGTTTATGAAACAGGCTGTCATCTCATATTGTGGTAGGTGAATACAGTAGAGTTAAGCTGTTAACTACCAAACTACTCAAAGTAATGATTTCAAAATATTACTGATTGCTGAACAAGGGTCCCTGTGTAGGTTCCTTTATCTTGTTTTCTGTATGCCACGGATCATGTGTATATCATATCAATTACTTCTTTTCTTTCCTGTTTTTAACATAAACCCAAGAAAGCACCTCTGTGTGCTCTGGATCAGTAGATGGTAATTTGTATTTAATGAAGAACCAAAAGGAGAAACTGAGGATGACGATGCCAATGACCCTTTCATTTTGTTACATGGCCTTACTCTGGTTGAGAGAACCAATGACGTTATCTGATCTCTTAAGGTATGAATACTCTCTTGTGAAATATTTGTTGCTTATATAAATAACAATTTTTTTTAAAAATTAGATCTCTACTATTGCCCTCTTAGTAATTTGTTCAGTAATAGTGAGAAGTTCTCTACATTTGGTTGTCTTACCTTTTCTTTGACATAACGATTCATGCAGCTGCTTTTGGAGAACAGTCTCCTTCATTGATTGCAATGAATTTCGAAGATGTGTAAGGGATAAGGTTTTGAAGTTAAAGAAAGTTTTTACCCTTCTCTTTCAAAATGTCATAAGATTCACTGGAGGTGTGTATGGTCACACTTTTGCTATATTGATTTTGTTGGCATACCAGAATAAATGACTAAACGTTCTCCAGAACTTACAGCAGTGTCATCATACAAACAATACCAGCAGTCTATAGTGATCTGGAAGGTAGCTAAGTAGCTTCACGCAATGGAGTTGGGCAGAGAAATTAATATAGGAAGCCCTTTTTTGTTTTCTTGTCTTTGTATCTGTAATTATCAGAGTTCAGAACAACACAGCTTTAAACATAGTAGAAATAAAATGTTCTAATGATAGGGTTTGATGCTAAATGGAGACCATCAAACTATTGCTGACAATGCAGTTCCCTTCTCGCCCCTACAACAAGGATATGAACACATTCCTTATTTACTTAAGGAATTAAAAATAATTCAGCAATATTTCTTGTTTGCAATAAATATTTTAAATCAGACTCAAATAGTTTAAATTCAGGAATTCTTAGATTTTCCTTGGAAGACTTTTTGTATACTGATACTTCTTTTTAACAAGTGTTGAAATACTGGGTATTGCTAAAAAGATGGTGAAAAAATGTTACTTCACCAAAATTTATGGAACAGAAAGACTCAAGTAACTACATTGGCAAAGCAAACTGAAAACTTGGACAAAATAAAGGAAACATTGATTCAAAATTCAGTTGATATGGTAGATTTCAGTTCTTCAATTTTTATTTTTCAAATATATAACCTGTAAGCTAAAAGGCAAGGCACTGAATACGTCATCCCCCACCTGTGGTGCATATAACTAGTACTGCTGCTGAAGGTGTGATGCGTCCAAGGGAAGTTTACCCCAGAGTCTGATCTTCCATTGTGGCCTCTCTCCCCCTGGAGTGCCAGCTTCCACCTGTGCTTTTCTAGCTTTGTTCAAGCTTTCTGAGAAGGATAGGTATTGAAGAATCCTCTTTTGCAAGTACTTGTAAAACAAGGGGAGGTTTGTATGTCTCGAAGTACAGTATTTAATACTAGCTAATTTATTTCTATGCAAAACTGTGTTTAACCCTTTGATTTAACTTCAGGGGGTGGATGTTGCCTTCATCGATCAGAATTGCACAAACCATTGCATATTTGCATAACTGGATATGCTGTTGCATGAAAGATGCTTGTAAAATGTTCAGCAAAATGCCACAGTATTCAGAATTCAAACCAACATCCTACAATACAGAAGTATTTATTGAGTAGATTAAAAACTAGTAGAACTCAAAGGTAGTTTTCAATAACAAGATTTGCTACTGACTACTGTCTTCCTAAGAAAATTCTGTAAAAGTGATAACTGTCATAGCATACTCTGTATTTTTGTCAATGATTAGAAAATAAATACATAAATCCTGTCTGGGATGTTTGCATATGGCAAAAATCCAACTAGTAAATTACAATTATGGAGCAGATGGTTCACAGTAAAGAATTATTGCTTAGCCCATCCTGTTTGGAGAGAAAAATGAATGATTAAATGTCTATTCTTTGGTTACTGTATCTTGGAAACTGTCTCTGGAAAGCATGTGAGGTAATAATGAGGCAAATACATCTGTTTTAGTATGGTGGTGTAGTCTGGAAAAAAAACAAACGCAACCAAACAACAACAGCAAAAACCCCCCAACTGTCAAAGTCAACTGTTAAGAGGAAACGTAGATTGTGTTGTTTGCATATTAATGGTATATTGTTGTATTTGGCACTTTAAAAATTGGAGACTGCAGAAAAGATCCAGGAAAATGATTCAGAACCTGGAGAACATCCTTTGTGCTGAGATCCTTAAGAGATGAGCATATTTGTTTCAAAGGAGTTAGAGGAATCATAAAAACAGTAAAAAAAGCTGGAAAAGGAGAGAGAAAAAAATTATGTACAAAATATAGCACAGAAAGGCATAATCAGAAACTAATAATTGGAAATTGAAATAAGATTATTTGAATGAGATACCATTTAATTAGATACAATTTATGGGTATAATACTTTTAAAAGTGGGTAAAACAGAATGATTCAGTGACTTTAGATGCACTGAACGTATGAACTGAATTAAATGCAGAAAGAGATGTGTAAAAGAATGTAATTTGTATTGCAAAGTTTTACCATGATACGATAGTTATATAAGACCGTAATTACATTATCATGCTTCCCTCCCTACCCTTAAGGTCTTTGCCTTTCAGAAGTTTGATGAAGAAGGAGAAAGAATTTTAAATTGCATGAACTACCATAAAATACTTGTTTTCTAACTTCTGAATATTTAAGTTCAGAAAATCAGACAATGTTCACATTTTTGCATGCATTAAGATATGCAGATCAAAATAGCGACAGACCAGAGATGAAAACTATTCAGAGAAAACATAAAGCATTACCTTTTAAATCTTTATAGGCAAATTGTTTTATTTAAACCAGCTGAATTACAGTTGTGTTTAAAGTTCTGCCTTGTTTTTTCTTCAGTTTGGTTTTCTCCCTACCCTGAAGTCAGCTGACTGCTGCTCCTCCCTTGTGATACATGCTTAGGCACTATAGTAGGGCAATCTGCCAGCTTTTAAAGGATTTACAACACCAAAAATACACTCCTCCTTGCTACTTGACACACTTAACAGAAAAACACTACAATTACCTCCTCTGATAGGAACATTTTGGTTTAAAAATAACATATTTAACAATCTTCTACTCAACATTTTGCAACACGTTAAATCCTTTTCCATTGTGAAGAGGTTGACAGTACTTTGTATGCTGTATATTATTTATCTAAATAATAAAATTGTTGGCTTGCGGAAAAAGTTTCAAGATGCTAGATTTTGAGATTCTGAGAACTAATGCCTTTCAAATGAGGTTATACCTAGCTGTGCTGGCAAGACTAAACTTGTAATTGGTTTGTGGCATTACTGTGTGGCTTTAACAGATGCATCATTTCCTCGTAGCATGCAGAAGACCTAGGATTTTTTTCATACTTGTGCCTTACTAATGTATGCTGCTGCTGTAATTAAAAGAACATGGACTGTGTACTGTATCTACTAGTCAAATTTTCAGGCACTTCACTGATAGAACATAGTCTTGCAAGTGTTTTAATCATCTGTCTGTTAAATGAAAGGTTTAGAAGATCAGACAGAAGAAACTGAAGTGCTCTTCCATATCTGGGGTTTTGGAGTAAGTGTTGAAAACCTGAATCATCAGCACACTGTATTCATAACCGGGTATTTAGAATGTAAAAACAACTCTTAACCTGAGAGAAAAGCATTATTTTGTACGGAAAAAGTAATTTCAAGCTAGGAAGGATGTCACTGTTTTTTAAACAGTTGCAATGCTTTGGCTTGGTGTAGCCAAGTTAGTGAAAACTTTAAAAAAAAAAAATATTGGTGGACATTGCTCATTTCTTGCAGTTTAAGGATGTGGTTCCAGCATCAGTTTAAGCTGATGCAAGTTTCTGTTGCTATGGTTCTGCATAAACGTTCCTGTTCTTTCTCTTGCCCTGAGTACTAGAATTCATCTGGTTTATGGTACATTAGTTGAGAGAAGTAGATCTGTAGAAAACTAATTTTGCAAAAGAAAGTTTCACCAGACATTTTAGTGCAGGTTAATTTGCTTCATTGCAGTTCGTTTCCACCTTGTGCTGGCAGTAATGTTCCTGCAGTCAGCTGAGTCTGGAAATCTGTATGGTTGGGATCAAACCCTGGAAAACAAAAGACTAGTTCTCAATCTAATCCTTTGTTTGAGAAGTCACACAAGTGCTTTTGTCAGCAGGGAGGAGTGTGTGGCTAAGGGTTGAAGGGAGGGTGGGATTTCTCATTTCAGAGGCAGCAAGCTGTTGGGGTGGTTTGGCTGCAATCACCACTACACCACACCCGGAGGAAGGTCCTGATTGTTTGTCCTCTTCCAGGTGCTTCTGTGCTGGCTCAGTAGGTTGCTGCTCTCACTGTCTTGGTACCAGCTCTTCAGATCTGACAGCTAATCGTGTGATTGCACCTTAACACGTGTCAGCCAAAGCTTATCATCAGCTGAGCCAGTAATGGGTCACTGTTGCTGAAAGAGGAAGGTCTCGCTTCCCTTTCTTCTTTCGTCCTGCCTGAGTGATGCATCCCCTTCCCTCTGCCAACTCTTGCCTTTGCTGGAGCCATCTGTGAGCCTCCTTGGTTTGTTAAGGTGATGGTAAAGAAGCCCTTCTTTCTGGCAATAGGGTAATCGGTGGTCTTTTGCTGCTGTTGTGAGTTACCTTTGTGGAACAGCTGAAAGAGGGTAGATTTAGATTACCTATTAGGAAGAAATTCTTTACTGTGAGGGTGGTGAGGCAGTGGCACAGGTTGCCCGGAGAAGCTGTGGATGCCCCATCCCTGGAAGTGTCCAAGGCCAGGCTGGATGGGGCTCTGAGCAACCTGGTCTGGTGGAAGGTGTCCCTGCCCATGGCAGGGGGTTGGAACTAGATGGTCTTTAAGGTCCCTTCCAACGCAAACTGTTCTGTGATTCTGTGAAGAGGATGGTGAGCAACAGGAACACACAGCCAGAGCAGGAGGAGGGAAGTACTACTAGTTATGTTGAGCTTTTAGGTTGGCTGAACACGTTTTGTGAAAACATAGCTCAAGTTTAAGTTCTTCAATTAAGTGAAGATGACCTTGACTAAAATGAGCTAAGGAACTGACATGCAGGCTGCTTAGCAGATCAGGTAGGATGACAAGGACAAGCAACTGGTGCTGGGTTTGGAGGATAACCTCGCCAGGTGTGTGGATCAGTGCACATCTCCACTCAGGGTGGGGAAACAGTATTTACACTGGCTGAGGAAAGCTACTGAAATTTTGTTAGCAGAAATGTACGTCACACAATTTGATTAGAAAGGATTGTGCAGTGACTTTTACCTTCTTGTTTAAGAGACTAATATGCAGAGCTTCAGAATGAAAAGTATTGGGCAATGTGATTTTTCAGATTGCTGTTTTTTTCATAAATCATTATAAATGATGGGTTAATTCTAACTGAGAGAGGTTTGATTAAGAAATGCACTTTTCATTTTAATCCCAGTTTGAATTCAACTTTTTAATTAAACTGAAAATTCAGTTTAAAATGTTTTTTTAAAAAAATAGAATGTAACTGTAAACTTTGCAGTAACTAGCCTTTAAATAGAATTCTAGTCAACGTCGATAGATATACACTGCATAACATGATACAGGTGGTGATTAGGACACTGGGCTGGGAGAAGGAAGGTGAGCTTGTGAGTTGCTGTAGACTCGGGAGGGAGGTGAATCCTCTCAACAGTGTCTGCTCTGTCAGTGATGACATTGTTCTGCCTTGCCTTTCCCCCCCAGCCCCTTTTTTTTTTTTTTTTTTTTCTTTCCCCCTGCAGACACATTTTGAATGAAAGTGGCACGTTGCTGTGCTTTATGAGGAACTCAGTGTTTCAGCTTGTGGGATTGGATCCAGGTAGCGATTGAAGTGTTTAGGTACTGCCCCACGCTGGGAACAGATGCAGAGCCCAACCTTACGGCCACTGTAGGAGCCCAGGAGGCACTTGCACAGTTTGTAGACTAAGAAGTTATTAACCCATGTAGCAAGATCAGAGAGATACTGTGCAGGTGACACAGCTGGCAGGAGACAAAGTGGTTGTCAAATCTCTGGTATTATTTACAGAGCAGAGTCTTCTCTGAAATGTTAACTTATGCAAGTTTAGTATTTTCTTTTAACAAAATTGATTTGGAGAAGAGGAGACAGGCAAGCAGTTTTAGCTTAGTTCTATGGGAGACAGCTACTGTGCTTTAATCTGGAATGAGATCAGTGTCTGTTCCCTTGTGAGGACCCATACTTGTTCCGTGCTTGCTTTGCCTGGTGTCAGTGTCAGCTAAGCTGGTAGATAAGAGCAGGGGTTTGGTGTGGGGGTAGCTTTTTATTGGTATCTGGTAAGTCCCATCATATATATATTTTTTTTTTCATTACATATATATTTAAAAGGCAAGAAAAATCCCAAATAATACTGTCAATTTACAATAAAACTGACTTACCAAAGCCAGTTTTTAACAAAAAATGCATTGTTTGAGTGCAAATAAAAAATAGATTATTTTAGTATTTATCAGTATACAAAATAATTTCTATTCATACCCGAATAAGACTTTTTTAAAAAAATAAGAATACAGATGTAATTAATGGGATTTCAGTTCTGTGTGTCTGCTCATCATTCTGTGACTTTCCTCACTACCATATTACCTGACTCCAAATCCTCCAGCAGAATGTGTGTGTTTTTAAGTAAAATTTACTTAAAGCTTTAGAATTTTGGAAAAAAAAAGAAAAAAATTCCATACCATTCAAAGGAGGCTTAAAGCGGTTTCAGAAATGCAGTAGCTGAAGAATGTGCAGAACAAACTCCATGTAAGCGTGTTGATTGTAAGCTTACTGCCATAACATTATCACTTGTCAATTGTACCTGCGCTTAAACCTAAAGGCCTGTTAAATAGTTGAACAGGGTTTTGTCCGATGGAGCATTTAGGGGTGTGTAACTTCGGATAGACTTGCTTAGGCAGTATAATACTGGTGTTATTTCAAATCAGAAGCTGATTCGTATATTAATTTTAGAATAAACATATACATTTGTCATACTAAATACTATTTTGATTTGATTTTCTTTTTTTTTTTAATGCAGGTTTGTTGTGGAAGGTCATATTCCATATTTGAATGTTTTTCAGCATTTTCCGGAGAAGATGAAATTACATGGAGTTGATCTTAAGATCTTTTGTGTAGAGGTAATTTTTTTCTTAAAGGGAAAGATTAAGAAAAATGACCAAAACTAGTTATCTTGTGGTATATCCATTTTTTTTTGTCACTTTACTAATAAATAAATTAAATATATTCTTATGTTGTAGAGTTCATGTTTCACTTTATTGGAACTTGTGCAGAATCCAGTGCACCCCATGACTTAGAGCGCTTTAATCTTTAACCAGTCTTATTAAGCTGACTAGCTAAGTTAAAATGAAATCAATAAGTACTTACGGAGAAAAATGTATTCAGAACTGCTCTTGAAACACTCAGAAATAGGATTTGGCTTCACGTCTAAGGGCAATGTAGTTGGGTTTTGTGCTTATTTAAAATGTCTCTTGTATTTGTTTGTAATTGTAATTCCATATTCTTTTCATAAATTTGGCTTAGTTGCTACCTCTTCTGTTTCTTGATGTACTGGTTGAAATATATCAAACCTAAAATCTACATAAGGCCTTCTAGAAGCTGAATAGTCATGGACAGTCTTAAGTAAAATGTAGGTTTCCCTTATCTAAGGCTGTTACGTATTGTTATAAAGATTGCCCACTGCTGTCTGTATTGCAGAAAAAAAAAGTTTATTATGCATTTTTGAAGTGTGCAAATAAAATCTTAGCTTTTAAGAGCAGAAAGCAGCAATTCTGCTAACAGGAAAAGCTAGGTTTTAGTCTGCGATGAGGTGTTTGTAGCCCAAGCCGTCAGTGGTGATGCTGCAGGTAACGTTACTGTTCTCCATTATGGAGTTTATACTCAGCAGGTCATGAATTGTTCAGAAGCTAATTCGTAGCATTTTATTTTTTTTAAATACCACTGTTATCCTGTCTGGATAAATAATAATTATGACCTTAACTTTTAAAAATCAGGAGAGAAATTTAATATAAAACCTTTTGATTTCTTTTTCTGTCTTAGATCCTTCCTTAATAGAAAAGATACATTAGGTTGAAATGTGGGTGTAAACTTGTTTTTTAAAAACTCTTTTAATTCTCAGTCTCTCTGCCTTCTTTGCCTCCATCCTTTGAAGGTATTTTTGTCTCTGAAAAATGGTTACACAGAACCTGTATTCTCGCCTGACTAAATAAAATACCGCCCTCGCCCCCATAATCCTACAAATCACACAGATAAATTTTTCGTATGAATTGCAGCTGCAAAAACTTGTACCATGTCTCAAAGTGGGAGATCTGGTTTGCAGAGAGGAGATGACAGTTGCCCTTGGATAATCCTACTTATTTCTTTTGGATAGAGCTGTTTTTGGCATGCAGGATGATCTGATGCCAATCCTGAAGGTGATGTCATCAGTCCCTATTAGCTTACTTTCTCCCAGAGCTGTCTGTTTGAATTATTCCACTGTCCCTCCACAAGCACACTTCCACTATGGATTGTAACACATCCTGATGTGGGAGCAGGACTTTACAGCTTGAGAGCCACAAACTGGTCAATTTAATCTTGTTCCACCTTTATATAAAAGAGGAAGTCTAGCCACTTCACCCTTTGTATTAAACACTTCTATAGCATATATGCCCATTACTTCTTTTCACAAACTGGGAAAAAAAGCCCAAATCTGATTTATTGTTTTTTCCTACTGTTGCTTATGATGAGTCTGTATCTAGTGTGGTCTGTTATTTAGCTTACAGGAAATTGCTGATCCAAAAGCTGAATTTCCGTAACTTTTGTACTTCCATCTTGCTTGTCTGTGATACTAACACCTGCACCCCTTGCTTCCAAAATATAAATAGATATACATACCAACCAAGTAATCTCTTAACTTTGTTTTCATTGAGATACATAGGTAAAGTTCTGTAAGGTTACTGTACAGTTTGTTTTCCAGCCACTGCAGTATTATTGTGACTTCCTCCTTCTAGGAATATCTGCTCCCTACTTTACCTTCAGTGTTCCTTTAGTAATGCATCCTCAAGTGCATTTAGTTTTAACATTTTTGACTACATCATTGGGCTGATAATTGCAAAAACCTTACTAGCCGTTTCCTACATCTTATATTTCAGAATTGATATTGCTGCTCATTGCAGCTCTGAGATTACCAATAGCTTACTGTATCTAGTTTTGACATCTGAGTTTTGAGAAATTCAGGAGATGAGGTTATCGTCCTGGAGCAGGAAGTCAGATTGTGTAATACTCCATCCTGAAAATACAGCATGCATTCTTTTCTCCTTGGTATTCTGTATGTAATATTCTGTAGACAATTATCTTCAAAACCTGTATGAGATTATGACTGTTAATAACCAGGTAGTTTAGATGCTCTAATGCCATTATTTGTTGTGCTTCAAGTCTGGTGAATATAAGCTGTAAACATGTTCAGAAATCTTGGTAACTGACAGAACTACTCAGTATGTCTCCTTTTTATTTTGAACAGACTTCTAGTGCATTTAATTGTGTCCTGTGCTAATTCCCTGCAGCCCAAATTTGAAACAAGAAGTAGTTATGTTATAGTAGCTTGAAGGATTTGAAGTCATACTAAGTGTTATTTGATCAGATGAAGCCTAACTTGGTAAGGCTTATCTTGTATGAAAACATTCTCAATGGCTTAAAGTTGGGTTTGGTTTTTTTCAGTAACTATTTCCCAGATACCCAAAATATGTTGAATTTGTACAAGGTTGAAATTGTTATAGCTTTAAAAAAATAAATGCAGCAATGATTACAAGGTAAGTCACATCTACTTTCTATCTTTCTATGTAGTGACATGTGTATGTGCACAAGAGGTTTTTTTATACCTTGTCATTTAGTAGTATTTAGCATGCAAGTAATGTGACTAGTCTCAAGCTTTCCGGCTGATGAACTTCTGTGCTGTGTAATATAGGAATGGAGTCCGTATCACTGACAGTTTTTCCCTGTCCTGCGTACCATTTAGCAATTAGAGGTGATTGCAGCATCTGTCATGCAAGGAGAGACTGAGAGAGATGGTTTTTTTATCGCTGAGAAGGCTGGGGGGGCATTCGGTAATTCATGGCAGGAAGGAGCAGGGGTGGAGTCCCTCTCGGTGGTGTGCAGCAGAAGGACAGGAGTCAGTGGGCACAAACTGAAATACAGGAAATTTTGTTTAAACATAAAACTTTTTTACCGTAAGGGTGATTGAATGGTGGAACAGGTGGCACTGAACCATCATGGAGTCCACGTCTTTAGGGATGCACAAAACCTGACTGGACACAATCCTGAGCAACTTGCTGTAGTTGACCTTGCTTTGAGCAGAGGCGTTGGACTCTATGATCTCCAGAAATCCCTTCCAACCTCAAGTATGCTATGATTCAAATGGTATAGTATGCCTCATATTGTTTCGCATTTTCAGTGTAGGTGGCAGATAAGCCCTTCATATTCTAGTAATGGAACAGCTAATAAGAAGGGCATCATTCTTCATACTGTCCAAAATGAACTTGATTTAAAATACCTGACACAAATGTTACCATATCTGGACAGTTCTGTCCAGAAGTCTGGGAGCTCTGGGCATGACTGCCTCACAAATAGAAAAGAGCTTCCACTTGTCCGTATTGTCTTTATCATGATGCATAACTGTTAGACACGTGTCAGGTCCTAGCTGGAGATAAGCACTACCTCACAAGTATTTTAGGAAGGATAAAAGTACTTCATAAAAGATCTTTGTGTAGAAGGAGTTGTTTATCTTCCATGTGTGTTTATCTTTCCATTGTTCCAAGTCTCTTTTCTAAGCCTTCACTTGATTAGTCATCCTATTTATCCCTTTCTTTATTAAAATAATGTGTATGTTAGAAGTTAGCCTTTGGTAAATGGGTTTTACCTAAATGCACGATCAGAGAGTTCACAGGGTTTGCCTGTGAACAGCAGCAGTAGCAGGATGCTCCTGCTTGGTTCTTAGTTCAGAAGTGCTAAGTTCCCAATACAAGAGAAAAAAAAGCAAGTTTTCATCTTACTCTGCAAAATTTTTTTCTAAAACAAGTATTTTTATTTCATTTGATTCAAACCTTTATTATGCATTAAGAAAGAGTAAGGTACTTAAATTTTGGGGTTTGTTCTATGCAAGAGACCAAGTTTTTTTTCTTTTTATTTGCAATTTATTTCACTACAGTAAATCCTGGCTGGTCTTGAGGCTTGTGCCAACAGCCAATATGTCTTTGATGAGCACAGTCATAATTTCTCTTTTATGTGGATGTTATCTTTCTTTCCTTTTCAATGCACACGATATCTGTTTCTTTAAAAGCCCGTTAGTGTAGGAGTTAAAGCTAACTTGTAAGTTAGTAGGAATATGTATAAAGTTCCATGGCTAATTTGCTTTCAGCTTGTTTTAATTTTATTGATAGTATATCCTCCGCTGAAGCTACCCACAAATTCCCTTTTCCATTTCTGCTTGAAGCAGGGATACATCTTTAAGATATGCACCTTCTGTTTTGCTTTTAGGCATTTATCTTTATCCTCATATAAAATCAATTGAAGTGTCCCTTTTCTCTTGTCCTTGCCGTAAATCTGTTTTTCCTTACATTTTTTAACTTAGGACTGTATACCTAATTATCTTTTATGTAAGTATTTTGTTTATACTTTACAGTTGGTTCTGCTTTGCTATCTTGTTTACCTTTAGCTTTCATTACTTTTTATAAAAACTCATTACTTTTTGCCATATTTTACCCTTAATGCATTGTAGGTTGATTTTTTTATGCTCAACATTAATTTTTGGTTTTGATGCTCACATTCTTAACACACAAACGCAGACTTAAATGTACATTTATATATAGGTGAGCAGGTCACTCCCATAGCTGTTGGGCAACATGATTTACTAAAGCACTGAAGATAACAAAGACGTCACTTTGGAGTATGTGCTGTGTGCAACAGGATAGGTGTAGCCTCATAAATATCTTTCAGATCCTGTTGTTCCAAAGAGCTTTGGGAATGCTCATCTTTTTTGATGCACAAGTATCTGGACTTGGCGAGGAGCCCGATAATGTGATCTTAGTGAAGTTCCCTTCTCTCAACCTCTCCTCCAACTTTAAAATAATCCCTTTCTTCCTGAAGTTATTAAGAATCTCTCTTTTTCTCAGGGTTAGGGGTGCTAGGAGAAATTGAGCTTGGTGGGCATTAGATGAGTTCTGTTCAGAGTTGTCCACCAACCTGCCCTTGAAGATAAAAGGAAAGGGTATTTACCGAATTATTCTTGCTACTTCTGCCCTGGAGTGTGGTCATGGGATGGCTCCTCTGTATAGCCTTTCTCTTCTCTTTTTTTTTTTTTTTTCCCCTTTTTTAAACTATCTGGAAGTAGCTGCACAGTTCTAAGTCTGTCTGAAACCTTCTGTCTTTTACAAGGCCACTGAATGCTTCAGTGTTGACACACTGTGTTGTTGATATGCCTTGCTGTCTAGGAACTTATGTCTTAAAAATGCTTGTTTGTGTGTGTTATTATGTAATTCCATTCCTCTCAGTCTTCCTCTGTGTTTTTGGGGGGTTTTTAGTGTGGGGTTTTTTTTGGTTGGGTTTTTTTTTTCTATAATCCACTGAATATTGCTGTCCATAACAAGAAATGTACTTATTTAGACAGCTTTTGAACTTGCGGTGTGAGAAAATTAATATCCAAGTTACTTTTTGGTTGTCTTAGTTTATTGCACATTGTTATTTTTTTGTTTTCTTTTACACATCCTACTTCCAACTTAGCCATATTAACAGAAGCTTTGCTAGGTTTGCATTCTGCGCTGTATAATTCACCTATTTCCATTCCTAGATGTCTTGATTCTTAGACAACTCCTACGGTTACTCTTCAGATTTTTACGTGATACAGAAATGCTTTCTAAACTTCCAGCTGAGGTGGATTTTCATTGACCGTAGAAAATTTTTGAATGCCTCCTGGTAAAACGGCAGCAATATGCTGTGCTTGTCAGAAGTCGGTGCTGTGGACAAAAGAAGAATCATGAAACTCAAAAGCATGTCAGGATTTTCTCCCGTTTCTCCCACCAACCAAAAGGCTTCTTATTTCTTTCTTCTCCCTGATAACTTTTTTTCTTTCAGGCTTAATAGCTTGTCATTGTAATGTGTATTTTTGTCTGTGTTAGATTGAGCCAGTAGCTCTGGGCAGCTTTCTATTGTGTTCAGTTTAGTAAGAGTTTTAATTAATGCTCCATTATGAACTGATGTTGGCTTTGAGGGGGAGAGGGAGAGTTTGAAAATAAATGTTTCCTGCCCCCAAAAAAATTCTAATTCATCCAAGGTCTTCCTTTTCCTTAAAGTAACCTGTGATAGGTGTTGAAGTAGGTACCGTAATGTATTTATGAAGTAGACTGAAAAACTCTAGCTCTTTTGAGAATATGCCACTACAGTGTGGAGTCTATTATTCTGTATGATGCTTTGGATTTATTTTATTTTATTTGAATTGGAGGAGTATATACCTTGCACGCATGCGTTCACACACCCACGGCCTCCCTAGCCTGGATTATTAAATTTCTTACCTTTTATTTAGGAATGAAAGGCTTTCTTTAAACACGAAGAGATGATCATTCTTCTCTGTGCTGTCTGGAAACTTTCCAATCCTTTGCTTTCTTCTTTTACAGTATTCTATAGCTTGTATTTTCTTTTTGTTCTTCTCTTCTATTTCTTTCTTTACTTTTTTTTAATTTTGCTTGATTTTATTCTTGGCAACACTTTTGTATCTGTATTTCTCTGCCACCCATCCTTCTGTGTCAGTTTCAATCAAATCTCACCTGCTGAGGATTTTAGAGATCAGATTTCTGAGATGAATTTGCCAAGATACTCCTCTGCTATTAAGAATGCCTCTGTTTTGCTCCTTTATTCTGTACACTTTGCTTTCCAGCAGAGCAGCTTTTGAGTTTTGAGTACAATTAGGAGTTACGGTCTTCCAGTGAGACTTTATGGTAATTTTGATATGGGTCCCTTTAGCTATCTCATAAAGAAGCAAAAAGGTTTTTCAGAGCAGCAACTTGTGGGAGCCAGAGCTTCAGTCAGCTCTCTCCTCTCGTGACCTTATGAAGGTTGCTTGACTGACAGGATATTTTTAGCTTCTATTTTTCCCATTACAATTATACTATTTTGTTCAGGATCTGTGCCAAGGTAATCATTCTAGAGTTCCTGAATCTCCCCTTTTAAATTTTCTTTAAATACTGTATATTAATGTGGAGAGTCCTTTGATGTTTAGAATTTCTTAAGATTATTTAAAAAACAACATTTGTGTTTCAGAGAGCTCCTCAGTTATTTCCTTGAAGCTTCTTGTGTGTAAATTATCTGGGCCTCTCCTTTGTAAGCTACTCAATTTTATCAGATACTGGTTTGCTTTCTTGCAGACATAATTTTTCTCTTCCTTACATATGATTTTAATGAGATGGATTCATATTCTTTTTCCAGTTACTGAACAATTTTGCTTTTTCTTCATCTTTGTTTCATGACTTACCCATTTACCCGTGTCATTGAATTTCAGGATTTAGGGTTGGGTTTTGGTGGTGGTTTGTGGGGTTTTTTTAGTTTCCCTAGTGCTTACAGCTTAGTCACCTTTACCTCTTGTTTCATTGCAGAATATCTGTAGTGCTGTTTCTTGCCTTTTTTTATCCAGGGGATTGTGATTGTCTCTGAGCATTCTGCAGTCAAATCCCCCCTCCGCTTCAAATGGGAGAGCCTTTATTTGTGGTTTTCCATTTATCCCATTATCCCACAACAAAAAGAAGCATATGAAAGAGCTGCCAGGGAGCATAGTGACCTGCCAGGACTGTATTGGAGAGGTTTAAAGCGTGTGCTTTCATATCTAGGAACTACACATTTTTGTATTGTTTACTATCCTGCTTGAGAACATGTTTTAAACTCGGGATTTGTATTCTTGTGCTACTACCCAGTGTGGGACGTGTCTTCCAGGTTCAAAATGGTGGTGTAATGTTAATTGTTTATGTTACAATATAGTTAAATGTTGCTGAGTTTTACTATAGCAAGAAAGTTAAAGATATCGAACCTCAGATTTAGCCCCTCTTTCTGGTTCTCTTTGTAACAGGCACCATTACAATTTACATAGTGTTATTAACACTTGCTTTGTAGAAACATTTTTGTCTTGTGACCATCTAACAACTCAGTTGCTTGGTAAAATCTGGTTTGAATTAAATGGGATGTGCCACAAAAATGTTACTTGAATCAATTCAGCATTGTTCAAGCATAGTAAAAGCCATTTTGTTTTGTAAATTTAGCTGACAGGTTTAAGTAGTTTAAGATGCCTCCTGATTTGGATTTCCCTGTGAATGTTGGGGGCAGAGCAACTGTCAGGTAGCCTGGAGGAAAACATAAAAATGGAGGGTTTCTCAACGATTAAGAAAAGGCGACTGTTCAATATGTTGATGATTACCCACTGTATACAATCAAAACTAGGACTTGGTTGTAGTGTTCAGCTTTCGAGGCTAATGGATCAATTTTAAATGTAATTTGGCATTCACTCCTTGTTAATTTCTAATAATCTCTGCCTGCTTGTTATAAAGTGTGAAAGTGTTCGTATAATTTATACTGCTGGGATGGGTTGAATAATTTGGCTGTGCTCTGACCAGAAGTAGCATCAGTATTACAGGCTTCTTGAAAACCAGTTCTTTGAATTTTTATAGTACTGAATAACATGCGGAAACTGTCTATCACTTCTGTATCTAAGTGTATGCTTGGCTTATTCATGTTGGAAACACTTGTTTGCATTTTCTTGTTAGATACTTTGAGCTGCCTCTCTGTTTTGCTTTGTTTCCTGAAGTCAGGAGCGTATCACAAATTCATAACATATTTTACTGTGTTTGAAATGCCTAAACTTAGACAGATAGGATCTTCCTTGGGAAGCTTTGAAAGGTAGCTACCTTTCTCACTTACTGAGAGCATTTTTATTAGATAACTTGAATTTAGATACTGAAGAAGGATAGATAAAGAATAGCAGAGGGACTTTTGTGAGAGTGTTAAAGCTGCTCTCTTTTTGCCTACACTCAGCTCTTTTCTTGGAGAGCTGGGCAAGCTAGTAGAGTTTGCATGCCACTTTCACTCACAGTGGTATTTCTTCCCACCTTGCACTGTGGACAAAGCCCAAGTACTTTTTCATCATTCTTTCGAATACAGGAAAAAATTAGCATCTTCTCACACAGTGAAACAGACGAGCGGTGAACTTTATTGCAGCACAGGAAAGAGTGAGGTCTGTACTCAAACCATGAGGTGCTCAGGGAAGATCACAATCTCTGTGA
This sequence comes from Falco naumanni, assembly GCF_017639655.2. NCBI lineage: Eukaryota > Metazoa > Chordata > Aves > Falconiformes > Falconidae > Falco > Falco naumanni. The sequence continues at coordinate 28,322,297 of NC_054059.1, forward strand.
GGATGACATGACTTAGGAATAGCTGTAGAGCATGCTGCTTGTACCTGCCTTTCTCCAAATGTAGAGCCAGGGGCTAGAAGTCCTGGGTTAACTCTGAGCTTATATGGCATAAGCTTATATGAACCTGTAATATTCACTACTGAAGATCCTTAGAAATCTCATGATGACTGTTTCTAGCATTGCTAAAAATAGAGGTATTTGTCCTGCTTTTCAGCTAATGCCTCCCTCAGGTTTGCTAGTATCACTCCTTGATTTGTACCCTGAATTGCATGCAATGTGGCTGAGTGCTTTTATGAAGCAAATATTTCATTCTTTGTGACTGTTTTATATCAAAGATGCTATTTATGGTACTATAATTTCATCAACTTAAAAGCAGAAGGATTAGCATTTGCTTCATTACAGAGTTTGGGTATACGAATGGAAGTTTGTAAACTTGACAGTATGTCTTAAGTGCTGGTGTTTCTTTAGTTGTGGGTGTGGATTTAGTCTCCTAATTATAGTACTCTTCTAGGAGGAGCAGTGAAGTGAATCACTGTTCTAGGGCTTTATGTTTTTTGTCCCACTGTCTAAGGAGGAGTGAAATTCCTCTGTCTACTTTTGTATTCTGAATATTGCATGAGGTCACTGTACTGAAATTCTTACTGTGGAAATCATTTATACCATTTGGTAGACTGCTTTGATATTGCTAATTTGATAGGTGACAGTAGATGCATTCTCTAAACTGACATTGTTTTGAACGTTGATGTGTTAAATAATTTTCTAGTCTAAATACGGTTTTTAAAATAAAATGGTCTGATGACCATTTTTTATGAGTAAACCTTGTAGAAAAAGTGAAATGCATATCATTGATGCAAGTAAAGGCCACCTATACTTGCAGAAGTAATTTTTAAAGAAGAATGATAATCCTAAGCCAAAATATCCCTCTGCAAACAAAAGTATACCTACATATATACATATAAGTTGCTTAGTCTTCATCATTCTATTGAGTCTTGTTTTTTCACTTTTGTTCTTTCTTGATAAAATTCTTAATCTAATGTTATGAGCAGTTTGGAACAAGTCTTGAAAAAATGCTGCCCTCTTGATCGGATTTATTAAGGCAGAGGAGAACAAAAAAAAGGGCCAGCTTTCCCCATTCTGTATCTACTGAAATATGCAATCTGAGCTTCACAGTTATGACAACACAGATGGAGCAAACACAACTTGAAACTTCTCACATTTTCTTCTTGTCCAACAATTGACTTAAGAAAATACCTTGAGTCTATTTAGAGAAAATAAATAAAGAAAAATTGAGAGGAAAGGAGACCTACAAAGACAGATATAATGCAAGTTTTTGGGGTTTTGTGTGGCATCATTACAGTGGGTAAACATTACACACTAGTTTTTGGTTTTCTTAAAAAAAAAGATTATACTTCATTGACTGATGAGATGCTATTAAAACACACAGATACACTTATTTTTCTATCGGTGTCTGTTCTGTGTCCAAGCACACCCATGAAGTGCATGTCAATCAACACTTCTGTCCATTCTGCTGTTGTTAAATTGAATGTGATTAAAGAATACGATCTGTAGCATTCTCTGAAAAGCTGGTGTTATCAATGCTGTTATGTTCACCTACCAGCCTTATTTTAAATATCGGTGTGATCTTTCTGTGATCCCTTCATGATGCTGTTTTTGAACATGCAGTTGTTGCAGCCCAGCTACATTGGAATTATTTTCTAATAATTCCTGATTTGTAATAAAGGAATGGAGATCAAAACCATTTTATGTTAATGTATAAATCTACTATGCATCCATATCTTAAATACTATATGGAATTCTGGTTGGGTTTTTTGCTTTACTTAACTTCAGTCTTCTCAGAGTTGCAGAACTAAGAGGTACAGAGAGTCACAACAAGGATCATCAAATGTAGGGACTGTTTTCCTACAAGAAGCGATTAATATTATCTACTTACCTTTCAACCTAAAGAAGAAGTGACTGAGAAGAAGATGTGGTGATAGTTTGTAGAACGTGTTTAGGAGGCAACTGTTCAATGTCTCTTCCAATACAAGGACTGGGAAGTGTTGGAAAAGATTGCTGGTCTGCAGGTTCAGAATCAAACAGCAGGAAATGAGGTTTCATACTTTTTGTGGGTAACTCATGAGACTCCTTGTGTTAGGATGTTCTGGATGTTAAAAGGGCCAGATAATGACTGGACAAACGCCATGAAGGAAAAGGGATCTGGAACTAAAAAATGCAGAGATCACACTGCTGACTCAGCCACAAACTGTGAAGCTGGACAGGCGTTTGGTAATGTCGTGGCTTGCTGGATTCATAAATTCCTCCCTACACCTCTCTCACTGCTGGGTGCAAGGTTAAATAGATCGTTGTGGATTGATGTGGTATAGCCACTTTTTTCTTGTTCTGGGATTTCAGTTAGGGTTTCAGTTTGTGGTTTATGTGTTCTGGGGAGACTTTTATTAAGATCGTTAAACTTCACTTTTCATTAACTAGCTATCTCACAACTCTTTTTTAAGTCATAGTTCAAGTCTTCGTTAGGTAAACTAAATACCGTCCTTTAAAGTTTCAGATTTAGAGATCTGGGTTGTTTCTTACTCAACTTGAAAAATGTTGAGAAAGGATTAAATGGTAAAAGTATGCAAAATTATTGCTTAAAAGGGGTATCTCTAGCCTATGGCAAAGAATCCAAAGCAATGAAAACTACAGTTTTCTTAAGCAAAAACTTTTCTTTTTGAAAAAAGATTTTGTGTGCTTAGATTTTTCTAGTGATCCTTGGGTTTGTTTTGGTGGTGGAACTAAAGGAATTGTGTGTTTAAAACCTCACAGTGTAAAATTCCTTCCTGTTGAGTAGTAGTGATGATCCTAACGCCAGAAGGAGGAAGGAACGCTTGCAAGAAGTGTGGCCCAGAAATGTGGCAAGAGGAGAAACATGAAAAGCCATATGAGAGTAAATAAATTCTAGGTCCTGGGAGAGCCATCCTGGAACGGCAGAGATGGCAGCTTAAGGGGTTTTGTGCTTTATCTGTAATATTTCTAAACAGGCTTCAGTTCTATACAGTTCTCTTTTGGCCCTAAAAGTAGGCACAGGTCTTGCATTTGTGAATGGACTAAGCTAATACTATCTTCTCTTCATGTCTTTGAATAGCGATTAACGATCTAAAGTTAAGCATATGGAATTTAGGAATTACTGGAATGAAACTGCTTTTAGCTGAGACTGATGTGTAATTGCGCTAGGGTGTAGTCATTAATCATTTCATCTTGTATTGTTTCTAAACAAAGATAGCATCTTAGTTTAGTGTGCAGAACGTAGTGAGCTGCTCTGTATATCTTTTTCTTTTCTTCATTTAATGGGGGGAGTTTAAGCCTGCATTAGTGCACACAACGTGACGCCAGCACAGTTGCAGGGTATTTGGTTCTTTCTCTTCTCTTGATGCTGGTCATTCCCCCTCCTCACATGATGGTGCTTTCAGCTGCCCAGTGGCTGTGCCTCCAGGGCCGGGCTCTCAGGGTTGGTGTTGTGCTGCTCTGTCACAAGGTGGAAAACTGGGACAGAGAGGACCTGCCTGAGGCAGCGAGGTGGGTTTGTGGGACCGTCAATGAGGAAATCTGAAGTTTTCCTAAATCCTGTAAAGTTGTCCCTGTATTTAATTTTTTTTTCACACTGGCTTTTTCAAAAGGATTTCTTATCACTTAATTATCTGTTACTGGCCAATAACCATGTTTTCAAGTCATCACGTAGTTAATAGGAAACTGCTGCAGTTTGGATTGTCTCACACACCAGGTTTGGGTGGATTGTATAGTTTAGTTTAGGTCTGATTCAAACAAAGTAAATTCTGACTAAATCTATTAATAAATTCATGAATACAGGTCAAAATGTTTGCTCTGTTTTCTCCCAGAGTGTTCAGACTGGAATGACAGTGGCTTTCTGCTTCCCTGGAAAGTATATCCACGAGGCTGGCTTTTAGACACATTCCTCTGTTTGCTGAGGTCCTTTTCTCAAAATGTTCAAGGTCTGATGTATAAGAGCCTCTTTTCCCGACTGAAATTTGAATGAGGTTAATTGCCATATGATTTTTTTTTAGTGGTAACTATTTAAAGAATTCAAATTAAACAAGAATCACCAGTTTCTGTCTTATTTAAAAAATATTGTAAGAGGTATAAAATTGTAGCCATACAAATTCTTCTAATCATCTGTGCTGCTTTTACTTTCCAAAATAAGCGGTGATTCCAGCTTTGGTCTGGTGGTGTTTGAGATAACCTTGTAATCTTAGTTTTCTTGGGGGTGGGTCTCTTTCCATCTGTGGGAATTTTTATTTTCTGTCTAACTCTGTGGGGTTTTGTGCATTTTAACAGGTGCATGCAGTACTTGTTCAGGATAGAAGGTAGTACAGAATGAAAAGAAGCAAGGGTGAAGCTTTTATTTGAAAGGAGAGGAAAAAAAAAAAAAAGCTGAGGAGGAAGTTCACTGCTGAAAGGGTTATTGTAATCAAGTTTATCATGGGAGCTTGCTGTTGTGTAACAGAAACTCTAGCTTGTCCATACCTGTCTTTAAGCATTACTTAATGAAGAAATAAAACAAACCTACCAAAATATTTATGAACTCCATAAATTTTTTTCCCAGATTCTTAGATTTCAATACGTTGTGACAGTTCAGCTCCTTATTGGATTACTCTCTCCATGTAGAAAGACTGAATTTTTAGAAAAGTGGTATTTGTCAGTTAGCTTTTGAGCATGATCAGGCTAACGCTCAAGCACATGTCTCTCTCTCTCTTGGTTTAATAATATTGAAACTCATTTATTCAAAAACCACTTTAGCCAGGATCATGTAATGAAAAAGGTGTCTTCCGCTGAAAGCAGCCTGTTAAAAGGTCTGCTAGGCATCCAACTAAAACCTCTTATTTCCCGCCCCCAGTAAGGGAGTACATCTGTACTGGATGTTCAGTTAGCTTTTCTCTTGTGTGTGGGTTGCTGGCTCGTCCACATGCCATCTGGAATTCTTCAGTAAAAGCTGCCTGTGTCAATTTAATGCAGTCCAATATCCTAGCACACCTAGATATTTTTTTTCCTCTCAAAAATGCATAAACCTTGTTTATTGAGTCATCTTCTAAAATTAGTCCTTCCTCTGCAACAATGATCAGGAGTAGCCTGGGTTTTTAAGATGTGGTAGCTGTTTCGGCTGAAACTGTTTCAAGGGAGATAGCAAGAGAGAGGCTGCCAGTGTGATGTGAATGATTTTCAAATGTTATCTTGACTTTTTCTTTTTTACCTTTGCCTGTTTGTTGCCAGGCAGATAACTTGGGCAACCTATTTGCCTGTCTTCAAGGTGGACAAATTGATTTTGTTTTCCTGTGTTAATCTTTCAGTTATCCTTTCTACTTGATGGCAGGCTCGTAAAGCAGCAACTTTAATTGTGTGCCTGCTCTCTTTGTGTCTTTTCTAGTGGAAGAAGTCTGACAAGCTGTGTATTTCTTAGCAGTTACCTAAATGGAGTTGTAGCAGTTTCACCTGTCTTTATTCTTGTCTTTTGGTTCCCTTTTAATAATTCCAGGCACACCCTCTCGCTGTTACCTCACCATCTGTGTGTGATTCATGGATATCAGGGTTTGAAGAAATGTATCCGCTCATTTAGTCCACATAAGAATGGCTGCACCGAGTCAGACTCGAGGCTCATTGAATCTGGCCTGTTTATAATAACGACCAGGGAAAGGATGTAGGAGCAGGGTGCAGCGGTTCTCTCCCGTGTACTTTCACACTCACCAGCAGTTAACAAGTCTGGGACATTTCTATACAGCAGTAGTAAGGGTGCTTATAATGTCATAGAATTGTAGAATGGTATGGGTTGGAAGGGACTCTTAAAAGATTCCTGTTGAACATTGCATACATCTTTTCAATATACCTTATGCTCTGGCAAAGAAGGCGTTCATGAAGAGGTTACATAGAATCTGTGCAACAGAGTTGTCTACATTCATTTTTTTTCCAGTTAGGTTAGATGGCAAAAAACGTTTTCATGAGTGTTGTTTATTTTCTAAAGCTTGCTGTATCCATAATAATTCACAGTGTTAAAACACACTTAGTGTGTGTGATGGCTGTTGTATTAGTTTGCTGCTGTTCCAGGTAGGATGGTGGTGGTCCCTGAGAGGTTAGGCAAGGGGGGGGGGGAAATAAAAACTCATTTTAAAAAAATGCATCAGTAAGATTCATTGGAGTGTGTGTGTTTGTATGGGAGGTAGCCAGATCGGTGGTACTGTGAGAGTAAACTAAAAACATGAAGAAGAATAGTCTTTAGTAAACTAGGAGTTTGGGCTTGCCAACTGCATTAAGAAACTAGTACGGGGCGATTGGTTCGCAAGGTCACTTCATTCAGTTTTCAGCACGAATTTGGGTGTAAATTTCACAGCTGATACAGCTATTGCCTTTGCTGTCAATTCTTTTATGTAACGTGTGTGCATTGTGGCTGGTGTTATCCCACATCAGGCTTATGCTGCAGACAACCAGCTAAATCTGAACCAGTTGAGCAGCAGAAGCAAAGTAAGGGGAACCAGGCCCCATAAGGGCACTCTGTGTTTGTTGTTGGTACCTAATTTCACCTTACATTAATGTTAGCTTGGGTTCCTGGGAATGCAGGCTGCATTCAAAGATGTTTACACACATTAGGGCATACATTTGTTTATTACTTTTACATAAAATACCCCCCTTTTTTTTTAATGGACGTGCCTTGCTTTACACTAGGATTGAACCAAAATTCTGGACTGTGTTGCAAAAATCCCTTCTTGAACCCTCATCATGATGTTTTCCAATGTTAAATTGCTTGCTTAGACCATTTCCTGAGAAGTTTGGTACGCTCTTTTTCAGACTTGATCTAGGTTGAATTTGTTGTCTTAAAAATGATGGAGCCTTGCCGGGTTTGGGATAATTGCAAGCATATCCAAACTCTAGATGTCACAGATTCCCAGACATCTACAAAAATCCGATAATGAAAAAATGAAGTTGGACCTTATTAGATTTCAGTATTAAATGGTCATTAAAAGAATCAGTTTGGAATGATGAGCACTGCTGAATGTGAGCAGCACAGGTGAAGGCAGAGCCTTAGAGAATGTGCAGGCGTGGGAAGAAAGGGTTCCCAGGATGGAAATTCACAGGCAGAAGGATGACAAGGAAGGAGGGAACTGTGCTGCAAAGAAAGTATTGAACAGGAGAGGAGTGTGGAGGGGGAAAAATATGAAGGGGAGAATTTAAAACAACTCTGGTAATTACTTCTTTTCAGGAAGGATAGAACATTTTCACAATAAAATAAACTGAACTGTGGCTATCTTAAGTAATGCCTGCTGGGGTATTGTCCTGATGCAGAAGGAAGTGGCCTATACTGTCATCTAAGAAGAGAGTCCGTCAGACCACATTTAAAGCGAGAAACTATGGAGCCTGCAAGTTAATCTAGAAAGCCAGCCAGTGCATACTGTTTTCTTCTTGTTGATCAGCAACATTCTGATATTGTCCAAACAAGTAGGAGAGGCTGCAATCTTGGCTTACCCAAAACAATTACCTGTTACTATGATCTGATTATCATGCTAATAGTTTGGCTCATCTGCTTCTGACAACCAGCTTGTTCTTTTCTAATACAGGTGAAAAATTCTGTGTAACTTTGAAAGATAAAGGCAACCGATTTAAATAGGCTAATGAATATTTATCAGCATGAAAATCTTGTTCTAGACACTTCTTCACCAACTCAACAGTGTGTATTTTGTTCTCCTGTGCTCAGCAGAAGTCAGGGGTGGCAGGGCGAAAAGTAAAAAAATTCTTCTCAAGCAGTACTAATCTTCTGTACCACTTTCTGGGGAAGAACTGAAGCTACTTTATTTGTCACATGTGGGAATAAGACAAAGATTTTAAAAACAAAGCTGTTAAGAAAAGTTCTTGGTCACCTCTGTACCCAATCTAGACAAGTTATAGACTGTCAGCGTTGTTGATCGGTCCTGAAGAAATCCCAGCTTGCGAAACACCTGAAAAGGCTAACAGGTGGCATAACTTTAAAAGGATTTTCTGTCAGTCTTCCTGAAATTATTAAGTGCCCTCAAGGGTTTGTAACTTTGTTTTATATGTGGAATGTTTCCCAGGTTCTCAAAACAAGGTGAGAGCTCAGTAACTCCGTGTGCTGATGGACAGGGGAGTTGTCCTGATATTTAACACAGAACTACAACTTGAAAATATGCAACACAACATTTTTTAATTTATGATTGGATAAGTGAAAGTTACACTTGGAGAGTGTGTGGCGTATGATCTAACACTGTCCTCTCTTGTCCAAGTACTCCTCCCTTGGGGTTTAATCACGGGGTGCTGGAGGCAGAGTTTTTTCACCTGAAGGAGGGAGGCCCCAGCTCTGGATCTGCTTTCCTAGTTAACTTGCTGGTTGACTTTCAGTGCGACTTGTTTTATCAGGTTCTTTTCTTCTGGCAGAGATACATAGCTAGGTAGAAGGTGATAACTTTTAATAATTTTGAAGCTGCTTGTTTGCTGTATTTTGCTTTTTCTTACTGTTGTCCTAACATTTACTATGTTGGTAGTGTGAATTGTGGGTGTTCTTTCTGTTTTAACCCTCCCAGTACGTATGAAACTTTGCAGAATAAGAGATTTGCTATATGAACTCCAGCTCTTTCAGAATTAAACAGAGCATAAGCAGGGTATGTGGTGACTGGTGAAAATTACCAGTGCTCAGTTACTGAAGTAGTAAGTCTGTAGTCTCCTCAGTCCTCAACCTTTCAGCCTTCAGCCCTTTGCTACGATGTGCTCAGCTGAGATGTGATCTTGTGTTGGATCCAGTTTATGCCTGCAATGTACAGTTCACGAGATTACTGCATACTCCTGGAAGTGTGGTGTTCAGTTCAATTTGCATTGTCATGACTCAGCACTGTGTTGTAGAAACATGACTACTACAGTGAGTGTTTTTGAGCTTAGGGGGTTAAGCCCTGGAAAGTAGCAATTGATTTGGTCTTTCTGGTGGATTAGTATGCCCTTCCTAGCTCTGCACGTCCCAGTTGTGTTCATACCTCTTTCTGAACACACACCTACTAAAACCAGTTTTTGTCTGTTAACACTTTTTAAAATAAGCCAAGTGATAGCTCTTGGTATCAATTTATATTTGTAGTTTTTACACCACTTGTGTTTGCTCTTCAAAAAAAGAAAGCATAGTTGTCATTGCAAAGCAGAACATTTTCTATCCGTTTTGAAAAAGAACTGAATTGCCTTCTCAAAATTGCAAACAGAAGCTTTGAAACAGAAGTCGGTGGTGGGCATGAAGAGGGAAGGATGATTCACTAGGACCTAGGATAGGAAAGTTGTCTCCTTACCCTGATGCAGTGAGAGAAGCTCAGATATACCGTCATACAGGCAGACGTCTGCCTTGAGTCCTCCAGTTTAAGACCTATATAAAGTACCTCTGTGTTAAATTAGACTGTTGAGATAACTTCACTAGTGATAGTTTAATGTTTGAGAATGAGAATGCTTCAAATGACTGAATTCCCAGTGTCATAATTTACTTTCGTCTGTGATACATTGTTAAGAAGCTACTAATTCAACTGCTTTTCATTAAAGGGAAAAATATACTTCCTGTATATCTAATTAGGAATAGTATTTATGTCATGCTTTTATGTGAATTATCTCGGACTTTAATTTTTCTCCAAATACACTCAAGAGAAGTTACATATGGTTCAGGTTTTGTTCGAAGATTGTTTTGGTATTCAGTTCAGTACTGCTATTTAACAGACATGGAAGGTACTGTGAGCCCAGTCTTTTGTATAAGTCTGGTAATGCGTGTTTTTCTTGTTTCTCAAGGTAGTCCTGTAGCAGTCTAAGCCAATTTTTAACACTGTTTAGAAAATATAATTAACATGATACAACTTCCTAACTGTTACAAGAAGTTGCATGTGTAATAGTAAGTGACAGCAGAATTACTCATTTGCTTATGCATGTGTTCATGCAGTTAAGCAAGTCTGAACTGCAGTCTGAGGGGAGATAATTTAGAAAAAGAAATGGAAATGTTGGCAATCATACAAAACAAGATTTTAGCATTGGCTACACAGCTTGTATTAAAATAGGTGAAACCATATAATTGAATAAAAACACATTATTTCAGTATTACGGTTGTTGTAAACATGATTGCTCTGTTTTTAATCTGGCCTATAAAAAAAAAACAACACCAGAAACCTGAATTCTTTCTTGTTCAGGAAAAGTTTTGAACCTGTGCGTAATGTATTGTAACCCCCTGCTAAATTCCTATTAAAGGAAAGTACCTTCTGCAAATATTGACTGCATAAAATATGAATACATGATGAATGGCTCTGCCACCAACTAAAGCAGAAAAACTGTTGCTTTTTATATATTTAAAATGGTAAAGTAGCTTGAACAACTGAAAGTTATTACTTCAACAGGTAAATTCAAGTGGTCATTTAAAATACAGAGAATTAAGAATGTTTAATGAAACAGTTCAGGCATGAAGAAATAAGGGTCAAATGTTACAGTCCATACTTACACAAACTTCAGGTCCTGTGGAGTTCATTATGAATAATAAGTGTGTCAAAATCTAAGTTGTGTCCGCCTCTAGCAGCGAAACTTCAGTAGAAGTTGGGAGAACTAACATTTTCATGCAGTCAGTAGTTTTGAAAAGAGAATCGCAGATTTATTTTCATCAATACACATGCAAACATGGAATGAATATAAATGAAATTACATTAAAGATTCCGTGGAAAGGTTATAGAGAATGTGAGCCTGCTGCTGAATGGGAATGGGGACATGGTCACAAATACCAAGAGAAGGCTAAGGCAATTAATGTCTTTTTTTCTCTGTCTTTGCTGAGAAGAGCGCCCTTCAGCAATCCCAGGTCCTTGAAACCAGTGGGAAAGTCTAGGGGAAGCAGACTCACCCTTGGCGAACGAGGAGCAGGTTAGGGAATAAACAAGCAAACTGGCCGTGTCAGGGTTGGTGGGCTGTGATGGGATGCTGCCGCAAGCCCTGAGGGACCTGGCTGGTGTCATCGCAAGGGCACTGTCAATAATTTTGGAAAAGTCATGGTGACTGGGGGAGTTTCTTAAGGACTGGAAGAAAGCAAACATCTCCCCTGTCTTCAAGAAGGTCAGGAAGGAGGATCTGGGGAACTAAAGGCCTGTCAGCCTCATATTCATCACATTCTTGATACATAATGGCATAAATATGCGTTGTGGAATAACCGCAGACAGAACACATGCTGGGGGGCTGATCAGCTGGAAAGCAGCTTTTCAGAGAAGACCCCAAGAGCTCTGATGGAGAAGATGCTGTGAAGATGAATGTGAGCCAGCAATGTGCCCTTGTGGCAAAGACCAACATCATCCTGGGCTGCATGAAGCAGCAGATCAAGGGAGGTGATCCACCCTCTCTAGGCAGCACTGGTAAGACACATCTGGAGTGCTGGGCTCCCCGGTGCGAAGGAGATACAGACATAGTGAGGCTTAGTCCAGTAATGCGCCGTGAAGATGATGGAGTGGAGCATCTGACAAACGAGGAGAGGATGAGACAGCTGGGGCTTTTCAGACTGGAGATGGAGAAGAGAAGGCTCGGAGTGGGTGTGATGTGATACCTGCAGGAGCGTGCACAAGAGGAAAACCAGATCCTCCTTAGGGTGTTCCAGTGATAGGATGAGAGGAAATGGGCACACACTAAAATAGAAGTAATTCCATTTAAGCATAAGGAAAACCAAAATCTTTTTTTTCTTTTGTACAGTGAGGGTGGTGAAACATTGAAGCAGGTTTCCCACAGACCTTGTGAAGCTGCCATCTACGTAGATATCCAGAATCTGTCTGGCCGTGGTCCTGGGCAGCCTGCTCTAGCTCACCCAAGCAGGGGCTTGGACCCAATGATTTTAAGTAGTCACTGCCAACTTCCACCCATCTGTGCTTCTGTGATCTCTTAGCTTTTCAGTGAGTTCACCCTCAATTGTACCTGTATTTTTTTCCCCAATTCTCTTTCAGTTTTGGATCATCTGGAGACGTATTGATCACTGCACAGAAAAGATAGTGGGTTGGTTGCAGGTCTGCAGCAACTCTCTATTTGTTCCTTATTTATGTCATGGGCTTTAAAACTAGCACGTTTCTCTCTGCAGTACAGCAGTCTGGCTCCATTCTTGCATGTGTGTTTAGTCATAGAGAGTGCTAGAAGAGGCTGTTAATTCTGTATTAAATAATGCAGAATGTAATGTCAATAACTAATTTAAAATAATTAATCAATGCAGTAATAGAGCTAATTTATAACATCCTCTAACCCTGTCTTTCAGTCCTGGCCTGCATATGAAGAAGTATACAACAAAATGCTAGAGCTTGCAGCCTTTTTAGACCTACCTCGTTTTCCGGATATAACAGACAGCTGCTTTCTTCATCCAGACATGTTGTGCATGAAGTACTTGATGGAAGCTAATTTACCTGGTAAATATTTTCCCAAACCTGAACTGATAAAATTTTTCTTTGGTTTATGAGACTCTACCAAAAAGACTTGAATAACTACTTTAAAAGGGCCTACACTTTTCCTTCTAATTTATAACCATTTAAGCCTGAACTGAAAGATAATTTCTATAGAAAGCACCCTCATCAAACATTTAGAGTATGTACTATAGGCCCAGATATGCAGGGGCACTCTGGTGCTGGCTCTCTAAGACTGGAGTGGATACTTAATTTCAGATCTTTCAGTATCCACGTGAACTAAGAGGCCCTAACTGAATTCATGTGATTTATTAACTTTAGCTAAATGATTCTTGAAGTTGGGACCTGATTGCTTAGCACTGGAATTCTCACATATGATATTGACCTTATATTCTATAGTATTGCATATTAGCATTAATTTTAATATTATCAAGTGATGCCATGTGACAAGTCAACTGCTCTCTCAATTTCTGATTTAGTTTTGAAATTGCATATTGCATAAAAATTGAATATTTTTGTTTATGCTAAAATGATATCTTGAATATTGAATTGCCAAAGGAAGTCCAGTAAGTCCTAATACGTGAACTGTCTGTTGTGCTACCATGCTTTCTATCAAATACCGCTGTCACTGAAGATGAGTTGTACAGACAAATAGCCTGTAAATTATTTTTTTTTTTCCTCAGAGCATTCCAACTGTTAATAGTTGGGGGGAGGGGGCATTGTCTTGTTTTTCAATTAGTTACATTGAAAAAAGCTACTTGGCTTTTCTGTTTGCTCACAGTTGGATAAAGAGAAGATAACCAACAGATTGAGGGCTAAAATTCCAGAGTAGAAATTCTGATTTTGTAGTATTACACCAGTGTTGTGATCCTGTAGAGGATCGCGTTATTTTTCAGATTTTGAAGTATCAGTTGAATAAAGGAAAAAGCTAGAAATTTGGTATTTTCAGATCTGTTACAAAGAAATACAAAGCTAGGTACTTTTTGAAAATTACTGTAGAAGAAGATACTGTCCTTGACTTTTTCCTTGCAACTAAGTTTTTTATCATGTAGAAGCGTTTTTTTACAAATTGAAAAAGGACTACTATTGTTGTCTAACAATTAAAAAAAAATAAACAATGAATTGTCAGAGTTTTGTGGGACACTAAATGCTAATGAAAAGGCCATTTTAAGTATCTGAAGTAACAGAAAATATACTGACGTTATCTGTGAGAAAATTTGTTTTCCAGATTTTACTTAACTTTTACTGTTATGTACGAGAGAATTAAAAATCAGTTCCTACTGAACTCTGTAAGCAGCAAGAGAGTATAAAGTATAGCTGGATTAAGGTGGTTCTTAGTCATACATTGCTAACCTTTGTGGAATCTGATGGTGATGTAATCAACTCCTGTATTTCTTGCTGAACAGGAAAGGTGAGAAATTTGGGGGATTTGTATCTGAGAAAAATAAGCATAGAGTAATAAGAGACTGTATAGATACCATACTGCTGCTTTTGGAACTGTAGTTGCATCTTTTTGACATAACCCGCACTAGCGGCTGCAATTGGGCTGTATAGTGTAAAGCCAGTTTTAACCTAGGCTGGCATTGTCTGTACCTTAGCCAGGTTTTGTCGGGGTAGCAGCAAGTGCTGCCCTGCTGGGATTAGGCTGCTGTCCATGCCCAGCCAGCTTCTTTAAAACTAGCCCCTGCTCCTCTTTGCAGTACTGAATCCATCCTTGCATGGGTGTTTAGTCAAACACCCATGGGAAAAAGTTTGGGACAAGTTTTTGGCTTTTGGGGATTTTTGAAACTGTATTTACGTAGATTTAAGATAAGCTTTCTCATCACAGTGCTCAGGGTGTTACTTGAACGATGTTGTCAGATCATCAAAACTATTAAAAATGTGATTCCCTTCCTCCCATGTGAATATATGTCAGAATTCTTTTCCATGTAAGCACAGTGAAGGTTGCCTAGTTTTCTTAAAAATATTTCTCAGCCTGAAAAAATTTGCTGTCTAATGGTCCTGAAAGTCCTAAGCATTATTTTCCCCAAATGACCAACATATTTGCACTGTAAAAGTATTTCTAGCTTGTCTCACCATGCTAATTTTAGAATTTTATTTACATTAATCAGATGAATTGCATAATTGGACTTGTCGAGTGGTGAAAAAGATCTGTATTGGAGAAGTGGATTTCCTGACTCTTGTGCCTGGAAATAAATCAACAAGAAAAGTGAAATACGATGTTCTTGCTGCCGCAGTTATTGTAGTTGTGCTCAAATTACTGTTTTTATTAGATGATAACTATGAATGGTAAGTGTACAGGCAAAGCCAAGCCCAAATTTCAAATAGCCCAAATGTTTGTCTGGATCATTCTTTCTTTAGTAATATTAAATTTGTAGTATTTGAATTTTGATTAATTTCAGTAGCATAAAACATACATGTGAAGGCATTTTAGACATTAAATATTACTTATTTTTGAAATTCATCAGTTTGAATCTGAAACTTGGAATAAAATTAGGGTGTAACTTTTGATGGTTGTATTTGAACTTCCTGTAAGAAGTGCAGTATTTGGATCTACAAAATAGCCTGAGTTTTATAATTTTTTTTCAGGTTACTTTCAGACTTTGCTGAAGAAAGAAATAAAAATAACAAAGAAGGTACGTAAATATTCTATTATAAGCAGTTGTATGATTTTGTAAATGAAATGACTTTGTAATCAAGCTTAGAAAGACTTACTATGTATCTTATTGATATAAAAAAATGTGGTTTTGTCATTTATTCTTTTAAGGTAAGTCTTCTTTCGAAGAAAACAGTAGATCCTGTTCGTGTAAAAACATCTCAGTTTACCTGCATAATTCTTATTTTGCTGGGTAGGGCAGTTTGGAACACATTTTACTAGGTATCTTTCTGCTTCTTCTTGTGCCTGTTTGCCTCTTGTTTTAGGATTTCATGCATACTAGGTGATACGCAGTAAAGAAAGAACGCACTTTGATCGTAAATAGCAGATACTTATTAGGGGCATCAAACCACGTTTATGATAAAATCCAAACTTGTTTAGTCTTGTTAAATAAAATGTCTTAGTATGTAACATATTTCAGATGTAATCTATTTTCTTAGTCCAAATAATCCTGAGAGAGTGTGGAAAAGCTAGCAGTAATTAAGATAGAGAAGATAATGGTGTGAACATGGTTCTTTGAGGGCAAAAAGACCAAACCAAAGATTAGAAATCTTCAGGAAGATGTTCCATGGCCTGATCCAGATCACAGCTGAAGACAAGATCAAAGCTGTATTAGAGTAGTTTATCTTTTAAGCCTTCCATTCAGTTTTGGGACCCTTCTGTTACTTTCTAAAAATTTAAGACAGTAATAAAACTGCACGAGCACAGTTACTGCTGTATCTAGAGGTAGTCATCACTGTTAACTGAAACTGGTAATTCTCATTTTCAAGTGGATACTCAGACTTATTTTGAATCTTTGTTGGGGTTTTTTCCTTTTCATTTCCCTTGAAAATTTGAAGTACGTAATAGTGACAAGAGTAGTTGTGCAACTGCTTAAAAGCTGAGGCTCAAAGTCATTAATGGCTTAATGGGGTTTCTTCTTTATTAACAAGTCTCGTTGCCCTTGGGAGTGAACAGTCTGCTTTTTTACTTGAAAATCTGCTATGCAAAATGACCCATATGCTCTGTTATGTTGTCCCTATCCTTAAAATGTTGGAGACATGGGTGATGGTGAGAAGCTGCAAAGAGGAACTGATGTGAGAATTTCTGTTAGAGCACTGATCAGTGCCAGAGCGCAAAACTGCCTCTGGCATTTTCCCAAGTTAGCATGCTGAAATAAATAATGGTTAATACCGAGTTTTAAAGATTCAATTTATGTTGACTCCATTCTCAGTTTAACTATCCTTTCTTTAGTCATTTCTTAAATTAAAAAAATAGTATTTCAGCTCCTACAGTTTTTCAAGACCAACTAGAAGCTGTACAGTAGACAGCTGTAGTGACCTAGCGTGTTTGTGTGTATGTGTTCCATGAACTGCCACAAACACAGTATGGTTTATGTTCAAACCAAATCTGTGCTTGAGTTGTATATATGTCTGTGTGTGTCACAGGGCTGTGTATTTTCCAGTCAGCTCAGCTATCTGAACGTCAACCTAGCAGTACTGGCCAGGTAAATGGATATTATAGTGCAGCATCATGTCTCTGACAATGGTTTTGCTTGTCACAGATACTTAGTAATTCATATGAATTTTAATAAAAATTTTCACCACCACCACCTCCCCCTAAACTGCCCTCCCAGAGGTTTAAGAGTACTTAGTTAAACCTCTGGGTTTAAGGAGTTCGTGAAAGAAGTTGTCTCCACACCTTTGAATTTTAAGAACTACTGAAGGGTCTTTCTTCATTTGTCTGTTGCTGTATTTCTGTCCCGTAGCAGGGTAGTCTGAATAGCAAAAATGCAGAAGTGGTGTATTAGCTTGATTTTAAGAACAGTATATTCATCTTCAAAACGGTATAAACAGCTAGTTGGCAAAGCTGAGCACGATGCAAGCATCACATCCAGTGCAGCTGGGGTGATGGAGAAATGCAAAGCCTGGTTAATTCACAGTGCAGATAATCCACCCATGGGTAATAAGGGTTCATTATATTTTAAATATATAAATCTACACCACAGTTCTGTTCGAAATTCTTACACTTACTGTACCCAGTTGGTCTACTTCAGTCCTGTGCCTCTTTAGAGCATCGATCATAAACATGCTGCTAGAATGCCATATGCCTTCATATTTTTGCATGTGCGGATAAATATCTGTTCACATATCAACGAATGAAGTTACTGTGCTCAAAAACACAGAAAGCTGATACCAAGTCAATACCATTGTCTAGCATATTTTTCCAGCCCTGTATGGTTTCATGGGTAGTAGGATAGACATAGGTAGCAGGGAGTTGATGAAACTGCTCGAAATTTTACATCTGAGCTTGTTCAGATCTTACTTGTTTAAGTCTAAGCTTGATGTATAGTTTCATTAATGCCTTAAAGTCAACTTCCAAACAGGCGAAGGACACTTCACACAGTGGATATCAGGTTTATTTTGTAGAGAGGAAGTAGGCTCTATGCTTAACTTTCAGAAAGGAGGGAAAAGATTTGAACTGTGCTAAACCTATGAAATCTCTTCTAAGCTGAGGGCTTCTTTGCACTTGTAATGACATGCTGTTCTGTCGCTGCATTTCTACATTTCTCTTTCTTACAGAATTGTTAGATCGAGTATGTTTTCTTTAAGCACATGAAATTCAGGATAGGTTTGTGTAGAGGTGGAAGACACAGGGTGTAACTGTGTGGAGACCACCTTCTGTGTACTACACATTTCTTTCACTTCTTCCCAAACTGAAATGTGTGTTTTATTCAGGTAGTCCATATTTTGAGTTCAAAAAGTGGTACAAGGTGATAAAATGTTCCTTGGATGTGAAGCAAAAGAAATTGGATGAAGAAAATGCAAAGTAAGAGTTTTTTAAGTACTTTTTTTCTTTAAGGTGGACAGTTTTATGTGAAATCCTGACCCCCACAGAAATTAAAAAGGTTAGGAATTTGCTGCACATTTCCATCTATCAAGCTTGGGTGAATAGAGCAATTAAATCCCGATCTTAATTTTCTGTTTACATTCATAATGCTTATCCAGCACATTAATTAAACGTGCAATTTCTGTGACAAGTAGCTTACACAGCTGAACAGTTAACTCATTACAGTAAATCTAGGCTTACATGCCTCAGTTGGCCTATTCTGAAAAAAGACTTCTGAGGTGCTGGGGAGGCAATGGCTTTTAGTAGCGCTATTGGATTATTCTGATTTTAATTGAATAGCTCCAGCATTATTTGTAAGAAATTGCTATTCTTTTACTTGTTTGCTCCAGCTTTCTTTTTCTTAACAATTCTTATATCTCTTATTGGTAGGCATCTATGGAGATGTGAAAAGCCACTGTTTTATTCAGCCGAGAAGAAAGCTAGAGTTCTTAAGAGAAGACGTGAGTAAACGTTGCTTCTTCCCAGCAACACAGAAATCTTTTCCCATCCAACTTTTCCCATCATAGAAAATCTGCAGCCCTGACTGTGATAACATTTACGTCTTAAAATACCTGTTCTTCTCTCTTTCATCTCTGGGTACAATTAATGTAGTACTATTACAAACCCGTGGCTGGAATTCTTCAGACATTTTCCTCATGCTTAACTGAAGCTGCCTTTGCCAGCCTTCCTAATGACCTACTGAACCACATCTCAGAATGGGTACTGTGTCCTCGTCTTCACTGGTTTGTCAGCTGCCTTTATATAATCACGATCTTCATGAATTGTTGTTGGTTTTCCATAGCTTTCCTGTCCCTTTTCTCCTTTACTTCCTTGGTATGGATATCCCAGTATATCCTTCAGTTGACCTTGCATGTCCCTGGTCTCTCCCACTCCTCCTTGCAGTCTTCTACAGAAAATGAGGAAGGCTTGTCTGAACATGACTTTACTTGAATAGCTAGCTATATGTGGTCAGAATGCAGGTACATCTATTTCAGTAGCTCTAGAAGTACTTAGAAGAAATTACTGGGGTTTAGGTTGACATAAAAGCAAACAGAAAAACAACAGAAACCCACTTATCTGTGGAAATACAGGAAACCAGGATTTTATTTAACCAAATTATATCTGAAGTGCCTCATTCTGCATTTAATAGTATCTATTAAGTAACAGATATTTGGAGAGAGGTGTTCAGTGTGGCAGGTGATGTTTTTTTCCCTTTACGTACTCTTCCATTTTCTGGAAGTGACTGGTTCAGGCACTTCTAAACAAGTTGTATAATTTTATTTGGTTTGAATAACTCATGTTGGTTTTCTCTTTCAAGGATGCAATTGGGATTTTTTTGAATTTTTTTCAGAATTTGATAGGGGTCATCCTGCAGTCAAGTCATGTTCCACGGAAAAACATGTTTATCTTTGTTTATTTCAAGCTGATCATTTGCTCAGATGCCCATTAATTCCTGTATTTATAAGAAAAAAATAATAATTATTTTTGTTAGTCACTTTCTGGCACTCTAGGTTCCTCTTCAGGCTCTGCTTCTCTTTGAGCTAGAAGAGGACCACTCTAGATTACAGAGATTTACCACTGGCTATTGCAAGCAGGAACATCACATAATGCCATTGTAGCTGGGCGATACTAATCTTAAACCAAATTTAAAATAGCAGAGACACAGAGGGCCTTAGAACACTTATGTGCCAGATACAGGTTTTCAGAAACCTTCCTCAGCCTTTGTTTTTGATTGTAGATCTTAGTGTCCTCTTGAAAGATAAGCTTCCCAGTCCTTGGATTACTTCAGGATGTCTTCTCTGCTTTTTTACCAGTTTATGAATGAGTTTGCTCAGGTACAGTTCGTAAAAAGAAATTGGAGTTCCAACAGCAGTGTTTTTTAAACTGCTTTTTATCCTAGGAGAACAAGTCTTAGGTGGTCATATTGTGTGTGTTCATCTATCATCACACCTTCTTTGCCTTCTTAGCCTCAGTAACTTCTGAAAGTTTGTCATTCTTTCACTAGTAGTGGGGAAAGGTGGAGTAGTTCTGTTGGTTTTTTTCCAACAAAATAGTTTTCTGCAGCAAAAATTTCACTATGAAAAGCTTAACCTTAAGTCTGGATGTGTACGAAACCAAGCTTCCTTAATTCTGATACACAGGAAACCACTTAAAAAATCTTAGCAGGTCTGAGAGATAGCATACAACCAGGTAAATACAGTAAAAGGCATCCTGGCATGTGTTTTCTATCAGCATAAAAATACAGGCAGTATCATGGATTGCACAGGTTTTACTTGGGGGAATGGTTTTGGAGTGCCCCAGTGTTAATGTCATTAGGTATGAAAGACATGGCATTTTGAATTATCTTTAAAAATCTTTCCCTAAAACATGTGACAGAGTTGAGCTTTAAATGGAACGGGGGAAAGAACATACAGACCTTTAAGGTTTCTCAGTATTCAACACAGAGGTTTAAAGAAAAAAAGAAACAGAAAGAAGGGGGGGGAGGGAAGACACAAATACCCTGTTTTCTTCCTGTATTAATCACCTCTAAAAAATATTCTAATACTTAATACTTTTGCCTTGGTGGTTTTTTTTTGTTGTTGTTGTTTGTACAGATATGGTTGTGAATTTACAAAATCAGTTTGGCAAGCTGTCTGGTTCAGTTCAACCTGCTGAAAAGCCAAATCCTTCAAGTTTTCAGTTAAGTTGGTCTGAAGAAAACACAGATGGGAGTTGTTTTCACGGGCATAGCCTGAAGGGAATTTTGCAAGAAAAATGTGGTGTACTTACAGCCATGAACTCTGACTATTGGCTGTGTACACTGAAACTATGTACTGAGAAGTAAGTATTCAAATTTTTGTTAAATACATTTTGGAAAGTTCTGAAAGTAAAGAGCCATATATGTATTTTTTACAAATGACAGGTGTGGGGGGGTGTACACAGCTATGTATTCAGATATAGTTAAAATCATTTGTAGAAAGAGGTGTGTGGGAATGGTTCATCTTGGATTGGGAGTAGACAAATTGTAATATGAAGAGTGATCAAAGTGAGCTTTTGAGAAGAGAGGAGATGAGACAAAATTAACAACTAGAGTCACATGTCAGGAGTAGCAGCTAGATACAAATACTCAGTTTACTTCCTTCTTCACAGTATTTTGGAAAAAACTTGCACCACAGCTCTCCAGACAATGGGAAAATGGTTCTATTGCTTTCTTCCTGACCCCCCACAAAACATAGGAAATGAATTTTCTAAATCCTTATACTGCTTTTGTGGTGGCCTTGATCAAAATTAAAGTTAAAATTAGCAGAGTTCAAATAAGCAGGCAATTAATGCTTCCAGAACATATTTTTTACAAAAAAAATTACAAGTGAAAAGGACTTTAATACTATTTCTCTAAGAATATCGCCAATCAACAGTTGTATTTTTTTGCAAGCAGAAAAGTAAAAGACATGTATTTTACTAGAAAAGTAAAAGAAATATGGGAAAACATTTTTTGCTACTAAGGAATGTTAGTGTCTTTACTAGAGAACCGTTTCCAAATGAAAAGGAATTTATTTCTTTCCCCCCAATTATGGGTATATCAAAACAGTTGTGCTATTTGTTAGTAAAATTATTTTCTTTAAAGGACCTAAGTAGCAAGGAGAATGAGAGTCCAGCTAATCCAGCCTTGTACAAAGTTATATGGATATTTAACTATTTGCCTGATTTGTTTCTAACTCTCACTCTTCCTTTAATACCTACTCCTTTTGTGTCAAATTCTGCAGAAACTGGTGAGTTTTCTAGTTGGTGGGTGCTGGCAGACATCCATGGCCAGACACAGAAAGCAAAAGCCCTGCTGAGTGAGCGTAGGGTGTTAGGCAGCAGTTAGTCCAAGGAGTAGGAAATACCTAAATTAGTGTTTCTCGTAAACTCCCTAGTTTAGATGAGTAGAGGGTGGTGTAGATACAGCTTCTGGGTCATACACCAGCCTTTGGTTCTGCCACTGTATCATGAAACCCTAATCTAGAAGAGGTATGTACGGGTGAGTATCAGTGAAAAAGGGGGACTTTGCAGATGGCTTGGATTTTCCTGAATTTCTCGTGTGTGCAATTGGAGCATGTTTTTTGGAAGGGAGGCTGGGTTACGTTAAAAGTGAAATGAGATTTCATTAGTGCATTGAGTAACATCTTAGATATTCAGAAGTATGTAACATGAAGATTTATGGGCATGCTGAAGAGAGAATAGCCCCTACAGAGTCTTAGCGATACATTCCTGATTTTTTAAACATTAAACATTCCCCATGAAAGTAACTGGCTTTTACATGTACGCAATCTTTTCTGTCTCTCAGTAGATTTATTTGCTTATCCTTATTTTCTTTTTCACATTACCTTTCACATATCCACCATGACAGAAATGGGCTGGAATAATGTAAGCACAGTGTTATATTACAAGAGCTTTGGCTGTGTGGATTCATTCTTTTGTATGAATAAGAACCCTTTTTTTTTTTTTTTTTTTTTTTGAAGGGAGGAGAGGTAATAATCCTTTTACCACAAATTTGCGTAAATCTTATGTACACACTGAATGAGTGGATATTTTGCTGTATGTTTGTGTGAATAATCTTTCATGCAAAGTCTGTTTTTAAGCCTACATTTTCATATGTAATATATTAAAATGTTAATGGCAAACTGTCACAGCATCCATGGAACAAGATTTGAATTTAAATTCTTACCGGTTAAATTTCCCATTATATCATTTGCAATGCAAGTAGTTAATTATACATCTGACACTTGTTTAACTTTGGAAAACAACATCTACTCCCTCAGATATGAGGGTTTATCCTGTGCAAGTGTGTATGTATAATAGAACTAAAAACAAACGTACAGATTTTCTTTCTTTAAAAATAAGTGTAACTTAACTGGGACTGCTGAAATGCTTTAATTCTAGGACTAAAGTATGATTTCAGTGTTGGCAAAGCTGAGATCAGCCAAATAGTGAAATGCTTTTACATTTTCTTTTATTTTAAAGCTTTCAATTTCAAACTGGATTCTAAATTGATTTGGTATAGAAGATTAGGTGATAGGCATTTTACGGTTGGACGTGATAATCTTAAAGGTCTTTTCCAACCTAAATGATTCTGTGTATGATGAGGTATTACAATGTGTGAAAGATGTTGAGGAAAAATGGATTTCCCTTAATATTTAAATTAAATTAAATTAAATTTAAAATAGCCTGGAATTTTTTTTTGGCTCTTCAGAGATGCTTTTAGGGTACAAAATAGCACAAAAATAGCACAAGAAGGGGCAAAAATGTGTGTGTGTTTAGGTGCTTTTGTGAAAAGTGTAATTCCAGCAAATCAAATAGGTGCTTTACCGTATTGATGTAATTGTGCATTTGCCTCAGAATATATATCATCAGTCCCCTGCCCTCCCAGTGGAAACTGAGATTTGACACCTAAATTGCTATAAGAGCTGTAACTGCTGAATCTCAGGGTTGACTAGAACATAGGTGTCTTATTTAACCCAAAAATGAAGATTTGATGCAACCAACCTTTCTCAATGAAGTTTGAATTTAGCCAGCACATTGGGTTGTGGGGTCAGCTAGTTCATTCTGATGCCTATGAAATGTCCGATTTAATTTAGTTTTTCTAGGAAGTAGCTGGCAGCTTTCAGGGAACATGAGGTAGGGCAGAGGATGGGATGTAAGATGTGAGAGACCTAGTTTCAAATTTCCAATCTGGCAGATTTTGGGAGGCTTTAAATGAAGACTCTGCTCCCCAAAGCGTGGCTTGCATGGCACTCCAAGGCGGGTCTGTCTGTGCCTCCAGTTTGAGGTAAAATGTAAATATTTGTTGGGCCAGAGGGAGCAAGCAAATGATTCTATAGTCTAGTAATTAGCACACTTGCCCATAAATTGGGACAGACAGATTCTAGTCCTTGTTCTGGTGAATATTTAAGACTGCTGCTCTGAATCAGACAGAGGGGAAACTCTAAACTCTGCCGCTCCACATGCCAGGGCAGTACCTAGTAAGCTGGAAGATGCATAGGACTTGGGATGAATAGCACCTGAATTCCCATATCAATGTAAAATATCTTTTGAAAAATTGAAACAGCTGGAATTTCTACTATTTTAAACTTCCCACTAATAATAAAACCAAATTTGATGCTAACCCAGAACAGGGTGTTTTTACAACCTGAGTCACTGAACTTAATGTTTACAGAGCTCTCTCTGCAGACTGTCCTCTGTGTCATCTTTTGTTCAGTCTGACACTTGTTACCAGCAAGTCCAGTTTGCTATTTTCATTGCATACTTCATCAATAAAATGACCTCATAGTTTTCATTAATATCTTCACCCTGAGAGCTACAAAATAATTAAGCAGAAGGCTGCTATGGCACTCATTACTTTCTGTCGACCTGGTCATGGTTTGCCCCAGTGTTTCCTGTGTTACTCTACTGACCTGAACTTAGCTTTTCTCTTTCGTTTTTAGACAGGTAGTTTATATTTAGCACACAAAGGCAATGGACAAGAAACAGATGGGTTATAATCTCATGGCATAGCGTCAAGAAGAGGAGAAGGGACCCTGTGGAGAGTGTGGGCAAAGAACACAGAAAAGAGCCTGGATGTCTGCATTGGATAGTCTTAGGAACTTTAAAAATAGAGTAAGGTAGCCATTTTCACACTTCTCTACGCTTGCTAAAAGCTGGCAGAACAAACACTGGTTCATTTTGGTCCTGAAAGGCAAAGAATGTATTGAACTGGTTGAGTGTGATCCTGATTCATAGTGCAAGAAGCTCTACAGGCTTTTCCTTCTTACTGTGTCTGTACCACCTCTGAACATGTCTTGGTCCAATCCTCTACTTGAGGGTTTTGCAGGAGGAGATCACTTCACAGAATCGATATTGTAGGCCAGAATTGTGATTTATGTTGTTGGAAACATGTAGAATTTTCCTGTAATTACAATTGAAAATATGAATGCTAGCTAAATACTAAATACACTTGTAATTTCGGGTGCATTTTTTCCCCCTCTTTCTTTTCAGATTGTGTGGTCATCTGGCTCATTACAGAGAAGTGGACTTCCCCCAGAGTTACCATTTTGTACTAAAATTATTCTCCTTTCTTCTGAGGATACAACCCTCTTATATCCACGATGAGGTCTGTGCTATAGAACAGAAACTTTTTAATAAAAAAGTCTTTAAAAAGCCAAAATATAGTGCAGGTATAAGGAAGTAAAAAGACTAAAAATAACAGTATTAAACCCTTGTAAATTAGTTGGTTGGATCCCAAGCCACGGTATTACGTCTAAACCTACACTGATCCTTTTGCCTGCATGGAAGTTCTTTGTTAGGATAGTAGCGCTAAGCTCTACTACTGTACTTAATTTGTAGTGTCATTTTATCTGTATTTTAAGTCACTGGTCTTCAGCTGGGAAAGTTACCAAGGTAACAGTTTATCACAATTTATTTCCTCACTTTGCGTGAGCGCCAACAGAAAGCTATGAAATTGCCATTTTTTGGTATAATTGTATATACTTTTAACTGTACTGGACAGCACATTAAGATCTAATTACACTGTGAGACTTTGCAATTAAAATATCTATTTTTTTACCTACTGTTGTATGACAGCAAATATATTTTGAGAAAGTTATGTTTACTTTGTTGTGAAATAGTGTGTTAACAAGTACAAGGAGCAGTTTGTTGATGTTTTCACTGCAGTGAGTTTTTTAGTCATTGTTTCTAAACAGACTGTTCTGGAGCAACTCTGGCACTGTTTTCTAAATTTGCTAGCATCTTGTGTATCTCCCAGTCTCCTTTTATGTCTGAGCCTCTCATTCAAGTTAACACTTTTCAGGTCCATGTTCCACTTCAGGCTTCACAGATTTTGCAGCTACTTTTATACCTGGGACTTTTATACCTAGGATTATTTCTTGTGCAACGGTGACTGCCAGGTTTTCCTGCCATTCTTCTTTTGCAAGGCTACTGTCATTTGAATTTCTTCTGACTGCTTTATAATCCAGCATCTTCAGTAGCTTGAGCCTCAGCCATTCTGCCAGTTTCTCATGTTCAATCTTATTTATGCACTGTGTTTTCAGCTATCCCAGACAACGTGTAAATGAAGTTGGGTGCTGCCACTACATTAAAGACACCATAACATATACATATGTTGAACAGAGATGTTGAGTAGATAGCCAGATGAATAATGCTGCTTTCAGTTGAATTAAATAAAATTCAGTGATTCCGACCATCAGTATGGAGTACAGAAGTTGCCAAATATATTTGATCAAAGCCAAAATCAACAGTTGTTTCTAAGCTTTATTATAAACAAGAAAAAATGGTGTCTGCAGACCTAACAGAGTAATACCTTCCTTCCTGAGCAAGGGCTTCAGTGAGGTGTAATCTGGGAAGGTAATCAGTCCAACGAGTAGACTCTGAGTGTGATGGAAGGGTTGTCTAAAAATTTGAAACAGGTGAATAATAGGGGAGGAGATATGCTGCTATACCTCTCTGGAGCAAAGTGATAAAGTAGTGTTTCGAGCATGGGTAGAGCAGACAGGACTATTAAAGGTAAATTGTAATAGTCAATTGGAAATACTGGCAAACCAGGAGGCTTCACTGGCTCAGTAGAGGCAGGAGGTAATTAAGCATGGTGTCCTGATCTAAGGTGATAAAAAAGACACACTTCGGGTGGGAGTTTTTACTTTTTCAGGTATTTTAAGTAGTTATGGTAGAACAGGTATTGAGAGCAATGGTCCTATAGTGTGATTGTAACATGCAGATGAGAAGGCATAGTTTTAGCCGTACAGAGCTAAACTGTTCTTGATGGGGGAAGAGGAAAGAGCAGACTGAGTTTTTACGTGTTCTATGTTTTCGAGATTTCATAAGTAGCTATAGTTCAGTATGTCTAAATCTGTTGTCATGTTGTGCTAGATACCTCAGACTTCGACGACATGTCTTGAACTGATTTTTACGTTGATGGACTCGGAATACAACAATTTGAATCTCATCTTGTGTCTAGTGTTTGTGTTTTAAAATTAGCTACCATCTATTATGTTTGACCTTACCTGAGTGAATTACTAAAGTTTGTAAATATTTGGTAAAATTATTCATTCTTGTTCTGGATTAGTATTTGTATCAGTTAAAAATCTACAAAAGTGTAATACGCATTGTCACTGTTTTCAACAATGCTTGCTTAAGCAACTGAAAGTGTCTCATTCTTTTTCCAACAATATCTGGTAAAGTTTTGAATTAACTATCTAAAAGACACCCTGTTAGACATAAAGGTTTCATTTAATTCAGAAGTCTTTATTTGAAAGACTTATGCACTTAATTATAGGTACACCTTTCTTTTAAAAGTACTGTACTAGTAAAATCTCAGCTTCATAAATTAAAAATACTGGGCTCATTGTTACATTGTTACAAACGTAACAAAGCTCCCTTAGATGTTAGAATAAATTAAGGATGTACTTTAATAAACTGGAGTAAAGCTTGCAGTTAATCATCAAGAGCCATGTGCCTTCTGGACACATAGGTTAAGAGTCAGATTTAAAAGTAAAGGGTGTGCCCCTAAAATACTTAATGTTAGTTCTATCCAGTTTAATCAATCAACACTTATGTTGGAGTAATGATGTTTAAGAAGCTGACGAGCCACAAAGAGTGCCTTATCTTCAGCGAAGTGTGGTTGAGAGCTCTCTTGGGACAACTACTTTGGGTCCAGTTAATATAACCCTGAGGTGGAGCCACACTGGTTGAACAGACAGCTACCGGCAGATAGCTGAAGGCTAGGGTGTCTGCTGCAATTCAGCAGTTCCAACCACCTCTTCTATCTACTTTTAAGTTACAGCTCCTTTCTGTAAGTATTTGCTGAAAATGCCCAAATAAAGCTCAGCTTTCTGATAGCTACTTTGTTGTACCTCTTCCCATGAAAATTTTAAATAAAGAGAATCAGTTTGGGGTTTTTTCTTACTTTAAATGTTGAATGAGAGTTCTTAAGTATAAAGGCAAGTGGCGTTTTTTTTTAGATTGAACTTTTAAAACAGTATATATTGAGAAGACTTAGAATAGTTAAACAATTAAGTTAGACAATAGCAAGTCAGTTATTCTGAGACCTTGATATGCCTTCTTAAGTGAATTTAGGCTTTCTCCTAGTTTGTGTGTTATATTTTAACACACCGGGTTTTTTTCTTTAGTAACCTTGCTTTATGAATTCTCCTAATTAATGCAACCTTTCTGTTGTTTCAGTGGAGAAATATGGCAGATATCTCATTCTCTTTTGAAAGATACAGCCTTCAGCAGAATCGATGTTTTACCTTACTAGTAAACCTTACTAGTTTTTCACTACTGCAGTGTGACTGCATTGTCAGTATCAGCTTAGACTCAGTCTTTTTTTCTTTTTAATGCATTTTTCTTTTTAAAGGTTTTACTGTTTTCCAGATATGAAGGAGAGATGTTTGACTTTCCCCTTAACCTCTTAACATGGAGTGTGAGGACCCTGAACCCGATTTAACCAGGCAATGAGAATCAGCAAAGCCCAATGCCTGCAAGCAATGGTAGTCTAATTTATTGGCCATAGTGTGTTGTACGGGCTTCACTGCCATTGCATCTTCCTAACCCATTTTTAGCATGACCCCTGAAACAGTTGGTTGGAAGATTTGAGAAAGCTTTGTGCGATGTTGCAGGCAACAGAATGAATAACTCTCTTTCTCATAACTTGGAAATCTCAAAGCTTCCTTCCTTAAAATGACTTTTCTCTCTTTATGGACAAACAAGACTTTTGTCAATGGTCCTGAAAAATTATTTCAGGGTATTTGTGGTAAGTTGTCAAGAGGGTGCTTTTGCAGGGCTGGAAGTAAAAGAGCCAGGACCCACGGGGATTTTGGGATAAGTCTGAAAATGTTAAGTCCCTGAATAAGGTGTCTTCTCCCTAGTTCATCTGTCCTTTCCCCATATCTGGTGAAGTTTTATGCTGCTTCATAGGTGGAAAGAGTCAGGATAGTTCTGCTTAATGAATCTTATATTTTGACCCAAAATGAGATGGGCTTCCCAGCACATATGATCATACTTACTTCCTGGCTGAGTATGTTAGTATGTAGATTGGTCAAAGCAGTATCTTTTGCTGCATTTGCTCATGCTCTAAATGCAAAACGCTTGCTTTCCAGTACCTCCTCTGCGGTTACTGGCCTTGTTGCTCCTCACATGTGAAGCTCCTTTGTTCATGGCCAGATTAGATGAGGGACAGCATAAAGGGGATGCCAAGATGTGGAAACAGGTATACGTGAAAGAGCTTTCCTCGCTGCTGCTTGTGATGCTGAAACAGTGAACAAGAGAGTGAGTAAGGATTGGCAGAACAGGAGATGATGAATGCTTGTGTTCTCACGTGAGGGTGTAGCTGCCCTTGTACAACTGCTAATGGCAGCATTTCCAGAGCCACGATACTCCTCCCCGATCCTCAGCGTTACGCTCTGCCTCCAGCAGTTGACATCAGGTAGTTTTAAAAGGAAATACAAGCACGTTCCTCTGATAATCTCGCATGGCTGCTCTGCATCGTAGGAATATTCTGTGTCTGCTCACAGACCACCCTGTTGTTCTAGCAGTGGCTTTGCTCAGACCCTGCCGTTGCCTCATCAGAATGCCACCGAGTGTGTTCAGTGTATATGCTGTGATCCAGTAGCTTGGTCTCGATCCTGGGCTGCTTCTGTGCTGCCTTTTCATGGCGGACGCCTGCAATGGCACTCTGACAGGGTTGCCTGAGGGGTGCGGAGCAGAGGCTGCTGCAAGAGACAAGGGTGAAGACAGCACCTCTTTACAGGCCCAGGGAAGAGCGTCCTAAAACTGTGTCCAAGTGCCCTGGCTCTCAAGGTCTAGATATTGAACTGCAGAGCTAGTGAGTTCCTGATGAGCTGTCAGCTCCTCACAAGCTAGACAGGCTTCACGTCCGAAGGCAGGCTGGGTCCCGTGCTTCTCTGAGCATGACTTCGACCATGGTCCCGCAGCTCAGTGCAGCAGGGCTCGCTGTGACCGCCGCTTGCAATTTGCTCTGACGCTAGGGTGTGAAGCAATCCACCTGGCCCTGGATCTCATCCACACAGTAAGTTGTGCTTACGTTTGATACAAAACTGTGACAAAACATTTTTGTTTACTGAACTGAGGTCCGTGGTGTTTGTAACTCCTAAGCGGGCAGCTGGGTGGCTTCCGTGCTGTGGAGCAAAGCAGATTAGGCAGAGAACAGCACGCAGTGAAAATGCTGCACGCGCTGTTCTCTTGCTGCACTGCTATCAGCCTGTGTGGCAGGACCTGTGTACGCAGAAGTCAAACCCAGAGGAAGCACAATATTGAGTAGAGATGATAAATGCTCAGTGAGACTGGATAACATGCTAAAGATTTTATCATTGATAAATTTCAAGGTTTCAGGCTGACTTTTAATACACAGGGTGCTGCAAAATTGGTTAATTCATGTTTTATGTCCTCAGTCAGGCTGATGGAGCTACTGTCCTGCCTCTGAATAATCTGTGTGCTCTCAACAGTTATCTACGTTATCTTTAGTGCAAAATGCAGAATCAAAAGGGGAAGCTTTAAGGAATGCCTGCAATGTTGCCTATAGGGATGTGACTGAAGTGAAAAGCAAACTCTTTATTTAATTTTCCCATTCTGTATTTCACTCGTTATGCTTTCATTTATTTACCCTTCCCCCCCAGCTTTTTCCATCTTCCCATTCCAGCCCCCTTTTCCACTGTCAGTTGTCTTTCCATTTCTTCCCACTGTGCCTGCTTTCACCTCACTTCCTAGGGAGTTCATGAACCCCTGCCTGGGCTTTTTTCTTTTTTTTTTTTTCAGCCCTTTGATGCCTTCAGGCTTGTTCTGTGGGGGTCAGTGATCAGTTTCAGGCTTTCTTTTCCAGCTCTGTCATTAGTGGACCACAGGCCTGCTGCTGAAAAGAAAAGCTCGTCTGGTGTGCTCTGTGATGGCGAGTGTAGAAGATTCACTGCTCTTTACAGCCAGCTCTGTCACCTGGCCCTTCCATCTCAGGGGTTCAGATTAAGTGCAAAGTATTTTGTTTTGACTCCCTGCTGCATTTTGTGAAATCAAAAAGTACTGTTACAAACATGATGCAACTTGTTTGTTTATTACACAGGTGTGAATGGCCAGTGCATGTAGATGATAATTATCGGGTATGAGATTTTAAAACCTTATTTGTTAGGTAAGTCATAACAGTAGCTAATCCTTGTCCAGAATAAATCCCAGGTTCTCTAGATAGCGATGTCAAAAGACAGACTGGGGAGAGGTGCAAGCATGTTGAGACAGCGCTCGGCCAGATGGTTGCAAATGGCGCGTGAGTTTGGTGGGGTTCCTTGCGTGTTTCAAGTGGAATCCATTCAAAAGGGAAAACGCATAGGAGAAGGGAAGGAGAATGCTGCAGGCAGGCCTGAGGCAGAGCGAAAGGTAAAGGGAAGGGCATGAGAGGTGGGGGAGAGCAGTGACATCAGGGTGAAAGGGCTGAATGAGGAAAGAAGTGGAAGGAACGCCAGTCGGCGCATGGCAAGGGAAGCCCTGCCAGAGCGCTGCCACACGAGGCTGGCATAGCTTTATGCCTGAGCCAAAGCTCTCCTAAATCCCTTTGCGCTTCTTGCCTGATTTTATTCAGCGATGATGCAACCCAGATAGTGACATCACAGAAATACACCTACAAGTGGTGTTACAGAGTCTAGATTGTGACCGGCAGATTAGTCAGTGGTGTCACAATCCGGTGTTTATATCATTGTCTCCTGAATGTGGAAGTGATCGCTATGTCGATAACTAAGTTTTCATCAGCGGATCAGGCTGTTAAGAAAAGCCATCCCTTTTGCAGAGGCAACAGTTTTGACATATTTGGAATAAAAACATGGTAAATTCTAGTTCAGTAGAAATACCAAGCGTGGCACATTACTAAGATTTTAGCAGTTTGGGTGCGATGTAAACATATGACTGAACTGCAGCACATACTGCATCTGGGTCACTTACAGCTACAGGGTAGTATTATATTGTTAATGAAAAGTGTGCATGTCTGCCAAAATGCAGAGATTGTGTCTGCACATCCTAGAATTCTATGAACAGAAGCAGGGAGTGTGAGGAGTGAATGACACCTGAGAAAGTTAGCAGTCCTTCCCAGTACTTCCCATTTTGAGCTGGCTTTGTAACTTGTATCAGAAACAAAGCAAGTTACACTTGCTTGGAAAAATTTAACTTTCTGACATCTTTATTGGATTACAGGGGGGGTTTTTTTGTATGAGAGAACAGATAAGAAATTTTCTTTGTGTAATCTCGAATTAGAATTTTAAAATGGGTTAAAAATACAGAATACCTTTATTGCATATAATGAAGGACGATTTACATCAGTTCACTTTGTAGGGCAAGATCCTACTTCGGTATTGATATTTATCTTTTGCCATCCTAGTGGCGACGTTTGCAGATCCAAACAAAACTTTTTTTTTTCTAGAACACTAGTTGTAATCCAGTCAGAGGATATTAAGCAACTTCGAGGATTAGACCCTTAGTGAAAGTTTGTTCCCTTTAGTTTCATGTTTCCTTCGGTTGGCTGCTTGAATTGTCCTTCTATAATTTTGCACTGGAGTATATCCTGAACAAATGGGGAAGAGATTCTGACCTAGAAGGAGAGACCTCTTATTAGCGTACATACTTTTAAATTACAGTAGCTATCTGAAGCATCTTGACATATGATAGAGAGCGTTGTTGCTATATGGGTTTGATTCAACTTGTTACTTAAACAAGCAACCTCCCACCCTTATTTCTCAAGGAGAAACTTTTAAGATCTTTCTGATTTAAATTAATCCATGCCACTTTGGAGATACCCAGTGTATTTGTAATGTTGCTGCTGCTGTTAAACCAAAGGATTTAGGTGCGTTTCCAGCAGTAACTCGGTTGTACGCCCAGGCGCACCTGTGAGGCGCGGGAGGACGCCGGGACCCGCAGCGCTTTGGTATCGCAGTGCTGGGGCAAACTAAGCCGCCCTGTGTCGGTGTCAGACTTCGCTAAAAACGCGTTGAGCAGAGGAAGAAGAAAGGAGGTCACGTAGTGGGGGAGAGGGCGAAGGGAACCGCGTTTTTAGCGCGGAGGAGATGCCAGGGTGAGTCCCGCGGCCCCCGCCGGGACCCCTCGCCCAGGGCCGGGACCCCGCGCCCCAGCGGGGAGCCCCCGCCTGCCGCGGCCGGGCGATGAGCACCGGGGGCTCCGGTGCCAGGGCCTGGCCCCCGTGAGCGCAATACGTGCAGGGGGGACGGGGGTAAACCGGGGGAAGAGGGGGTTTCCCTCAGGAAAGCGGCCTGTGACAGCGGGGTGCGCCGCCGGGCCCCAGGGAGGCCCCCAAGCGCGGGGGAGCAGCTGCCCCGCGAGGTTTTACTCTCCCGGACCGGCGCCGTCACCCGCGCTGTAACGCGGCGGGTATCGCCCACTGCCCGGCCCGGCCCCACGGGCCGCCCCAGCCCTGCCTCGGCCGCCGCCCCCCGTCCCCCGCCGAGCCCCGCACGGGCACGGGGCACCGCCCCTCCCCGCCCGGCCGCCCAATGGGGGCGCGGCAGCTCCGCCCCGCGGCCTGCGGCAGCCAATGGGAGGCGTCGCGCGGCGCCCGTCCACCTGCGGCTGCGGGAGCCACCTGAGCGGGCGAGAAAAGCCGACAAAACCCGTCGGTGCGGCGGGCTGCGCGCTGCTCTCTCCGCTCGCCCCCGCCTCGCCCTCCCGACCAGCCGGGCCAGTTCTGCCGCCCGCTGCCTCCGCCAGACATGACACAAGACTACGACAAGTGAGTGACGGGGGGGGGGAGCGGGTCCGGTCCGACCGGTGCTGCCGCCCCCCCGGGGGGGCTGCGGCGAGAGGGGCTCGCCGCCCGGGGCCCGATCTCCTGCGGGGTCGGGCCGGGCCGGGGGGGGGAGCCGCTCTCTCCGGCCACCCGACGCTCTCCATCTTCTCCGAGGAGTGACCGGTGGCTGCGGCGGGGCGGTGCGAAATGGCGGGGGGAGGGCGAGCCCCCGGGGGGCGGAGGGGCCCGGCGGCGAGCGGCGAGGCAGGGCCGGCTTTGAAACCCGACACCGGCAGCGAGGCGTGGGTCAGCGCCGTCGCCGTCCGCCCCCCGCCCCGCCGCGCCTTAAATGCGGGCGGCGGCGGCCAGCGGGCCGCGCCGTCGGGAGGAGCGGGCGCCGCCGCAGCGCCGGGCTGCCCCTCTCCGGCGGGCTGAGGGAGGCGGGCGGAGCCGCAGCGGCGGGCTGTGTCCCCCGCCCCCGCCGGAGCCCCGCGCCGCTGCCCGGCGGCCGGAGCGGCCCCCATGGATTTCTACGAGGCGCACCCTTCCAGCAAGGTGGACTTCGGCAGGTAAGGGGGCGGCCGCGGCCACCCCCGCCCCGCCGGCGGCCGAGGGGGCGGCCGGTGAGCGCGGCCGCAGCTGCCCCGCACGGCGCGGGGCCGGTGCCAAGAGTTACAGCCGCGCGCGCTGTCGGTCGCTGCGGGACGAGCGGGCGGCGGCGGCCGGACCCCGCGCGGTGGTCGGTGTCACCGCGCCCCTCCGGGACGGCGGCTGCGGGCGCCGTAGGGGGATAGAAAATGGGGTATGCGGAGCGGTTTGAGGACCCGATCACAAAATTACGTTGTCTTGAATGGCCGGTGACTGGGATGCGCCCCGTTCCTAGCGAAAGCACAGCGTTCTTACCGAGCGGGGATCTTGTAACACGCTGATTCTTCTAGCAAGAGGACGCGAAGGCAGCCGCTGGCTGTCACCCTGTGATTAGGACGTTTCATACGCGTTTTTCCCTCCGATGACACCGAACGGGTGAGGCCGTAGCAGGTGCGGTCGTGGCACGTCGGAGGCGGCGGCAGGAGCGCTGCCCCGGCGCGGTGGGTGCGCGGGGCGGGCCGGGGTCCCGCGGCGCCGCGGGGGGATGACGGGGTGGGGTGGGGGGGCTGTGAGGGTGGGAATAGGTTCTGCCATGTCAGCGCAGGACGTTGTGGGGGTTTTGCAGGCGAAGAGAGAGAGACTGTCTGCTTTTTGTAACGTTTCTCTGCAGCTTTGGCCATGTAGGACATGCAGTTCAGAAGTTATTAACGCTGCAGGAGGAAACTTCTTTCCAGCCTTTGCTGGACACACCTACTACTCTGTGAGCAGATCCACATGCTGGTAATCTGGAGACCTAAAGCTTATGGAAAATAAACGTTTACCTCCTTTTATTAATATCTTCTCATTTTTCTGGGGAAAAAAAACAACCCAAAAACCAAACAAACCACAAACACAGCTGTGGTTCTGTTCAGGGATCGAGTTACTGCCAAGCCCGGCGCTTCTCTCGCTAACTGCAGATAATTCTTTCCACGCTGCTTTTAGGGTGGTAGGTTACCTGTAGGGCAATGCGCGTTACACTTAGGTGTTGCAATGAGAAAGAAATCACAGTAAAATACAAAGTTTTTGCATTCGCTACGTTTCTGGTTAGTGGCTGCTTTAGTCCTCGATGTTGATTCTCCCTTGGTTCTCTCGTTCCTTGTGAACATTGTGGACGGAATCGGCTTAGTGGTCTTGTGAGCTCCAGCGGGGCTGACTTAGCAGGCAGGGATGGATCAAGTGAACCGTACCCAGGTTATTTCAGTTGCCTTTTTCTTCACGAGTGTCTTTAACTGGAGGATTTACCCATTTGCTATGGATATTCAAGGTTTCTTTTATTGCATTGTGTAAGAATGGGAGCTTGTACCATGTCGCTAAAGAAAATTCTGCATTGTCTTCTGCTGCTTGCCACATTTGGATAGAAAATGGATATCCTCAATACCCGAGGTGGCTGCGTTTCGGTATCTGTGCCAGTGTGTACGCAGATATGTAGGAAGACTTAAAGAAAGGGCTTGGTGCAAGGGCTTGTCTGTTTTTTGTCGTCGTTAGCTTTTTTTCCAACTGTATAATACTGATTTATAGCCACAAAGTGCTCTTACAAGTCCTGGAAACTCCCACTCGCTTTAAGTGTCTTCAGTTCAGCCAAGCTGTTCTATTGAAGCTCTAGACTACTTGTGTAAATGATAAAGGATCGAACGTGTAATTTGCAAAGTGCTTCGCAATCTTTTTGGTAGAAGGTGGTGATAAATGTAGGATATTGTTAAGCTGATTAGAGTATTTCACAACTTTCTGTATTTGTAGTATATTTTGATCTCTGAATGCATCTGGGTAAATGAAAAGAATGCTTATCTACAGAGGGAAGGGGTGTGATGGTGGTGGGAAACTGCTTTTTGTGGGCTTTTCTTGTTTGGTTGGCGTCTTTTTTAAAAAAAAATATTTATTTTAAGCTCTTATGAATTAATTAACAAATGCTGAGTTTTGGATTATTTCAGAAAATAAACACCCCTTCTCTCCCCACTAATCTGTAGTAACACTTGCACTGAAAATAATACTATTTGAACTAGTTTAACATTCAGACTTAAACAACATGAGCTTGAATTGACTTGAAAGATGAAGTGTGTATTTTACCAATAGAACCAAAATCTATTAAGTTGTCTAAGCTGGTAGGATAACATTTTTTACAGATGTCCGATTTTCTCTTGTGAGCAGAAGGTCCAAGTAGTCTTGGAGCTCTCTTGGTCCCAGCAAAATATATTTTTTTAATATTTATGTACTACAACATAAAGGGGAAAACTCCAGGTTTTCTCTTCCCTGCCCCCCCCCCCCTTTTTTTTTGCCTCCTCTCCTCCCCCCATTTGTTGAGGGTGTTACAAACTAGTGCCACCACTTACTTCAGCAGTAACCAGGCAGTAAGTCTTTAGGCTTCCCTCCTCAGAAAAATTCACTGCCAAATTGATTTGAGGCCCCTTTGACCAATTTCCTTGTCTAGTCTGTAACTAGTGGGCAGCTTCTAGGTGGTGCTTTTGGATACGCTCTGATACATACGGGGAAAGAGATATTTTGTTAATTCACATTTATCTAGTTCCATGCGGGAACTGGAGCAGGTTGTGGCTTGGTAGTATTACATAGGGTGTAATAAAGGTTTTGTAGGTGGTAGGCCAGTGGGTGCGTGTAACTTTCTGGGTTGGATTCAGAGCGTGAGGAGGTCAGTTCTGCTCTTGAACAGCTTTGCCCCTTTATATAGGCTGGTGTAATCCAGCTGAGTTTGGTTAAATTAATCCTGATCTACACTGAGCACGAGTGAGATCAGAATTAAGTTTCTGGGCTTTTTGTGTTGACTAATCCTTCCAGCGCACTGAATCAGAATATGAACCCTGTGAAACTGGGGCAGCTAATTTTGAAGAACTTCAGGAATGTTTTTCATGCGTTCTAACAGGTGGCTTTTTTCCCTTTCTTCTTTTTTTTTTTTTATGATTCAAGTAAAAGACCCGTGTTGGTTCTTCAGAATGACTCTCTCTACTCTCAGAGACGTCCTTACACCAGTGAAGATGAGGCCTGGAAAACCTTTCTTGAAAATCCCCTTACAGCAGCTACCAAAGCTATGATGAGCATCAATGGTGATGAAGACAGCGCAGCGGCCCTTGGACTGCTCTATGATTACTACAAGGTAGATTGGCGTGGGTATGCTCTAGCAGCCAGCGGAGCTCTTGTTCCACCTGTGGAAAAGGTGTCATTTGCTAGAGGATTTTTACAGAAGCTTTGAGTAGGTCTCAAGGACTTTAAACTATGTAGCTTTTAAATGGAAAAGGTTCCATGTTCCTTTTTCTGAAAATTAGTTTAATTTTAGCTCGGTAAAATAAGATCTCCTGGATCTTAACGTAATGGGTCAAAAACTTCAGTAGCACTCTGCCTGTTGACTCCAGGCTCTGCAGGAGGCAACGTATTATAGAAATAGTCATGAAGAATGAGACTTGGGTGCATGTCCCTGGCTGAATGTGTACACACACGGAGAAGGACACTTTGCTGCTTTTGCTCACTTGATCCCTGTTCTGGCGGGACTGTTGGCTCTTGCTGGGGCTTTGATGTGCTACCTTAGTCTCAGCTGATACTAAGCTGTAACTACAGGTTTCTGGTGGTGTGTGTGGTGGAAGCGCCCACCTGAAAGAGTTGCTGTCTGCTTTCTTCTAACCTTCAAGCGAGCTTCAACTGCTGTAATCTGTTAATCCTTTGACAACTGTTGCTGTCTTCCCCAGCGTTCACAGTCTGCTTGGAGACGTAAGCCTCCCTAGATGCTCACAGGTGAACTGAACGCAGTCAAACAGATAACCTTCTGGTTTCTGGGGGATACATTTTGCTGAGCTTTCTTTCCTAAATACTAGAAGTCTAAGTCAAGGTAGTTACCTCCAGTCAAAGTCGGGGGACACCAGCAGGTGTTTCTAGGCACGGAGGCATCCTGGTTGTATTAGACACCTGCATTATGGTGGCCTGGCTCACCGGGTGGAGATGCCTGTTTTTCTTTGCTCAGCATGCAGGGAAGCCAGGAGGCTGACTCTGCTCGTGTGCCTGACCCTTTGGCTAGTGTCTTTTAACAGTAGTGAGTGCAATTGCCAGCCTCAGTATGTTCTTCAAACATGAGGACAAGTTGCCTTGTGCATATGAAATCCTTGTCTACTCTTAAAAGAGTTGAACATGTCTTACGTATCAAAATATTCTTGTAATGCTTAATATGGAGATTAGCACTCCACACACACACGACAAAATGCCACAGACTCACTGAGGTGGATGTTATTCAGTTAGTTGTGTGAGAAAACTGGCTTTCTGCTTTGTGCCCGTGCTTGCTATGCTTTTGGGGAAAAAACCCAAAACACTTTCACCGGAATGATTTTAATCCACAGAATCAACTTTGATTTCTAAACCTGTACATTACAAAGAAAATGTTGATGCTGATCTTTCACGCTTGGCAAAGCAGAAGGGATTTGTTGTACATTAATGTCTAATTTGGGGTTTCCTCTTATGTTTGAGTGTCAGTGGGCGTACAGAGGAATCAGTGGAAGAACACGTATGCCGCAAACTTTGGTGAAGCAAAATGGTTAGATGTTGAAGGATTTATTGAGGGCTGTTATGAAGTAATGCTAAAGGGACGACGTCTAGGCATTTCTAGTACGCCCCCTCTGCAATATTAAAGACAGCTGATGAGATCACCTTCATATAAAAAAAAAGGCAAACCAACAAAACCAAGCAACTCAAGTTTTCTTCCATTTGATTAATGGGCTACAGTGATAGCTCAGGTGTGGTTAATGAGGCCTTATGGGGAAACAAACTTTTGATCAAAATCTAGAGTTTAGGAATATTGGGCAAATGTAGCTTGGTAGACCCTGGTTTTTCAGTGACCAGTTAGTCGGCCTCCTAGCAGTCTTAAGCTAGAGGTTCTCCAGTTTTTGGTGGTTATTGTGGAAAATCCAACAATTCTGGTGTTATTGGAGATTTCCAGGTTATGTGGAAGAGCCAGGACTTAGGTTTTAATTGGGGGCAGTTTATGGAAGTGTGCTGTTCACACAGGTATGCCATCAGCGTTTGAGTTAGTAGCAAAGTGGTGGTTCCCTGTGTTGCACCCGAGCTGGCAAGCGTGGGCCATATCTGAGCAGGCTTCAGTGAAGGAGGGTGGTGGGAGTTCACAGCTCCTTACACCAGAAGGTGTACGCTTTGCTCATTCAGCACGCACGTTGAGGGTGACAAAACTCCTGGGCACTATGTGTGGGCTTGCAGAGGAGCTTGCGTGGACTTGCTGTGTGCTCGACCTGAGCACCACGGGCTTGTGCCAGCAGTGGCAAGAACTGTTAGGGTGCTCCAGTGAAATGAGCTGCCACAGGTCAAAGAGTTGAGCATCTTCTGTATGCCTTGGCTTTGCAGTGCAGCCAGGAAAGTGGCACGTATCGGTGTGTGGACAAGGTGGCTTGTGTGACTGACCTTACGGTATGTGGTGTTTTCAGGACAAATCCTGTCCATGGTGTAAGATATGAGGAGTGGTATTGAGCCATCTTAAATACAGAGCACGGGTGGTTGCCTTTTGTTTATAAAAGGTTTAATACAGTTTGGGCCAGTGTGTTGAATGTAGCCGTGCAGAGAGATGAGCTGTAGCATCCCGATACACTTATTGGACCTGGGCCTCCCCAAATCCCCTGATTCTCACAGAGAAAGGAGAACCTTGAGTGTTTTTTGAGGAGGTGACCTAGAGAGCAATAGTTCTTGAGGAGGGGGCTGTGGAGCAGCATCCTTTCACAAGCCATGAGCACATTTAGCAAGCTGAACTCTGCCAGCCTGCAGAGGAGAAAACCTGCACCACCAGTGCAAACCCTGGGCATCTCCTGCTGGTCCTGTTCACCCTGATGCTGGTGCTCCAGCCAGGGATGGACAGTTTTCTGCACTGGTCTTCCCACTGCGTGGTGCTGGCAGGAGCCAGGGCCAGCACAGTGGGACAAGTCAGCTACACAGGGATCTGCAGGGCCTCACCTGGGGCGAGCCTGGCATCCCAAAGCTGCGTGAACATCAGTCACGCTGCAATGCTAATAATGACTGGTATCAGAAAGCAGTGCTTTCTTAATTTGATCAGGTAGCTGCGTTTTGAGAAGATAATTTTTTTTTGTATGGGAAGAAGAATGCAATTGTAGTGTGTCTTGTATTTCCCAGGTTCCCAGGGAGAGGAGATCTTCGACAGCTAAACCAGAGGTAGAACATCCTGACCAAGACCATAGCAAAAGGTATTAGTTTTCATTATTGCATGCCTGCGTATCTCCACCAAAGCTGCTGAAGGAGAGTAACTTGCTGCGCTGCAGTGTTGTGCTGGAAGAGAGAAATTGTTTGCTTTTACGCTGTGCCCCAAATTACTGTGTGGCCCCAGGAAACAGAATGGGAACTGGGCCATGATGTGGAGAGCTGAGGCACAAACTGCTTCTCATTGCCATCCGTCTGCTTTCCGTGTACTGCTGTCATACGGTCAGCATAGCAAAAACTGCTCTCTTTAACACTAGGCACAGCCTGGTAGCACAAGCGCCCCTTCCCAAGGCTGTGGAGGTGACCAGTGACCCTTTTACTTTTGCACGCGGTTACTTCAGTTCCTCACTGCTGATTTTGTTCTCGGGCACCAGCGGCATTGCTGCTTTGTGCGTGGGCTGATAGGGAAGAACTTGAAAGTTCTTGTGATTTAATTTGGTTTTGTATTGTTTGTGGACTTATTTTGTGTCCTCTGGAACAGCTTTCTTTCTTCCTCTTTGTCCTCTCTGTCTTGTGCATCCCAAGCAGAAGATGGTATTAATTAGGTAAACATTATGAATGTGAGGTTTATTCAACCCAGGCTTCCACTCCTATCATCTTCTTCCTTTGGACAAACTAGAATGCTTTAAGGATGTGAGGTGAGGTTTTGTGGTCTGGCTGAGCAGATTCAACAACTTGTTGAGAAGAGCAGTCTGGTTAGCAGCCATGTGTTCCCACTGCTCCCCTCGTACCAGTTCTGATCTTTAACTGACCCATAACCTAGCAGGGGGGAAAAAAAAAGTGGCTAGTTTTCTCCTAGTGGAACAAGCCGAACTGGCTCACCAAAGAGACGGGGGAAGGAGATGGGGGAGCGTCAGAATTGGTGCAAAGAAGAGGGCAGGACCATGTTGTGGGGAGGGAGAAAGGGAGGGCAGACTGACTCGGTGGCTACTAGCTGTGAAGTCAGCTCAGCCACAGATCTTATTGCTGTCCTGGCAGAAATTAGTGTGGTGGAGTGGGAGGTTATGCAAACTTCTCCTGGGAGTCTTGGTGTGGATTTTCTTGGGGGTTTGTGCACGAAAGAGGGATGTAATTTCCCTATTAGAGCTTCCTGGGTGGTGTGCAGTCCTAGAGCAGAGGAGCAGCAACTGCTCTCAGTCCTGCTCCATCTCCCAAGAGCAGTTTTATGGAGCCTGCGTGTGCTGATGTATGGTGGGAAGGGCCTTGAAGCACTTGGTTTTGGACTGCCCTTTTCCAGGCAGTGAGGATCTGGGCTGTGAACCCTCACCTTTTTGCTCCAGGGTAATTCAGCTCCAAGGTGGGGTTGTTAGCAGTGGGTGAGGTTTTGTTTTGTTGTTTGGTTGGGTTTGTGGTTTTTTTTTTTGGGGGGGGGGATGTTTTTGGTGTTTTTTTTTAATGAGTTTCTCAGCTTTTCAGGTTAGGATTGAGCTGTTCTGCACAAGCAGGAGAGCTGGTGTCAGCTGTCCTTGTCCAAAAAGCTGAGTATTTCTAGATCTTGTTTAATGAGAAAATGAGCTGTATAATTTATGCTTTTTTTTCCTTTGGCCTTTAAAGGAACAGCATCCCAAATGTGACAGAACAGTCTCTCATTTCTGCTGGAGAAAACAGAGTCCAGGTTCTGAAAAATGTGCCTTTCAATATTGTCCTTCCACACACGCCCCAAATGGGCATGGACAAGAGAGGGCATCTTACAACCCCTGACACAACAGTCACCGTTTCAATTGCAACCATGCCTACCCACTCCATCAAAACAGAGACACAGCCCCATGGCTTTGCAGTGGGCATCCCACCAAGCGTCTACCACCCGGAGCCCCCCGAGCGGGTGGTGGTCTTCGACAGGAACCTCAATCCTGACCAGTTCAGTTCCAACACCCAACCTCAAAACTCCCAGAGGCGAACGCCAGATTCCACCTTCTCAGAGACTTTCAAGGAGGGTGTGCAAGAGGTACCAAGAGAGGCAGTCGCTCTGTGTGTGTGTGTGTGTGTGTGTGTGTGTCTTGGTCTGGGTGGAGAGATCCAGTTCCATCTTTAGTTGTTCTTATGTGAGCCAGATATCTGCCCAGTGATTTAGGAATAAAAGACTTTTTTTGCAAAGGTGCAGAAGTACAACTTGGTAAATAAAACCTTCCCAACATGAAATCATTATCAAAAGCGAATGATTAATCTCACTGGTGACAGAGCCTTTGGCTTGCAGAGTGTGGAAGTAGTTACCTCAATCCACAGAACCAGGCCAGGTTTTGCAAGAGTTCAGCACTCTGTGGCACTTTTGCAGGTACTGAAGTGAGGTGACTATGTCTGTGAGCTTCCTTACTGCCAGCTTCAAGGAGTGGTGTGTGTCAGTGAAAAATGGTCAGTTTATTTAGGGGCCTTGAGCAAGAGTCAAACCTGGATGAAAATCCGTGTTCTTTTGTTTTATGGTACCAACTGAAAAAAACCAGCATAACTGTGTTTTGATTTTTAAGCCAGGCCTCAAGGAACTGTGTAGCTATGACTGTTCTTTGAGATCTGGGAAAACTTGTAAAATGTTGCCCTAAAGCTGGCTCAGAAGCTTGTGAGATGTTGTGCTTAGTTGACACCCAAAAGGTTTGGATTAAAACTCTGCTAAAGTGCCCTGTTTGTACAGACAAAAAAATCGATTGTTATCTGATGATCAGTTTGCCTGCCAGAGGTTCTGTGGTAAGAGTATCTGTTTAATCTTGACTTTTCTTGTTGCTGTGTTAATTGTTGTGTTGTTTTGCTTTGTGTCTACCCCAGGTTTTCTTTCCTACTGAACTGAATCTCCGGATGGCCAACATGAATTCAGAAGATTATGTTTTTGACAGCATTTCTGGGTAATGCTTTAAGGCCCCTGTTTGCTCGTATCTTCCCTTTCTCTCACGGTTGTCCATGAGTGAGCAGTACGTCTCGTGCCCTTCTGTGCTGAGTCTCTGTCAGGCACTGCAGGGGCTGCGGATCTCAAAACCGCAACAGTGTCTGCTCGTTTGAATTTCACAGTTGAAAATCCTACCTGTATCTTTAAGGAAAAGTGCTTTAAGGGAAATTACCTCCAGGGTTGGAAATACCGCCCAGTTGTAGTCGCTGTCCTTGTACCAGCTCTCTGTCCCATGGGACGTTGCAGTGTGGTCTGTCAGCTCTGCGGTGGCGTCAGAGCTGGCTTCTAGCTGTGTCCCTCTCCCTGGTCAGCTGGCATTGCTCTCTCCCTGCTGGAAATCTACAGCAGAAATAGGAAGTATGAAACTCATCTGAACTCTTAAGGGAGGGGAATAAACTAGTTGTTTGGTTAGTTGCAGTTGACCAAGAGGAAAGAGGAGAAAAGACGGTGGCCACTCAATGGCTTATTAGCTTGTGAATTTAATTTAATTACTAATAGATATTCTGTTCCATGAAAGTAGCTTGCTGCTCTTGGTCTGAATAGGGAGCTTCCAGTCTTGCCTGCTGACGTGTCTTGGGATTTAGCTTGCCAAGAAGTTCTCTTAAATGTTCATTCGTGAAGGAAATGGTTCAAAAAGGGGCTCATCCTGTTTTCCAA
Source organism: Falco naumanni (assembly GCF_017639655.2). NCBI lineage: Eukaryota > Metazoa > Chordata > Aves > Falconiformes > Falconidae > Falco > Falco naumanni. The sequence goes on from NC_054059.1 coordinate 28,366,357, forward strand.
CTTCCTTGCCTGTTGATGGCTTAGTGAGTCAACTAAAGAGTTTGGAATTTCTCCAAATTAAGATGTGGAACATTTAATCGGCTTTCCAGGAAAATGCCTTAGCAATCACTGCCCTCTTCGCTCTGTAGGAATAATTTTGAATACACTCTGGAAGCCTCCAAGTCCCTCCGACAGAAGCCTGGGGACAGCACGATGACTTACCTGAATAAAGGTCAATTCTACCCGATCACGCTGAAAGAAGTCAGCAGCAGTGAAGGAATCCATCACCCCATCAGTAAAGTCCGAGTGAGTGGCAGCTCTTGTGTTTTTGGGGGAAAGAGGCTGTCTACAGTGGTAGCCTCAAACTCTCCCAAAGTGCAGCACTAAGGCCAGCTTACCTGATGTCTTACGTCGGTGTTCGTTCCTTTGCTGTCCACCTACTTCCAGACCAACCCATCCTGGCTCAGTCTGTTAAGAAGTGGTGTCAGCACTTGTCTAAAGGTGGTGCAATGCCTGGAATGAGATCCTTGAACTCCAGTTAGGAGAGCAGTTCTGCTCATCTCTGTTTATGACCCAGAAAGCGCTGCTTTCCTGTTTGGCAGCAATGTGCCAGGTACGCTGCGGTGCGTCAAGTTGGAAAGCCTAAAGCAGAAAACCTGATACCAACAAGATTGTCCAAAACAAATGTACTCTCTGGCCTCCTTCCTCTTTCACGTGTTTCTGGGTTTGGGTTTTTTTGGTGGTGGTTTTTTGTTTGTTTTTTTTTATTCTTACCCCCCTCCCCCTGTCCTTTCAGAGTGTCATCATGGTTGTATTTGCAGAAGACAAAACAAGGGAAGATCAGCTCAGGCACTGGAAATACTGGCACTCAAGACAGCACACAGCCAAACAAAGATGCATTGACATAGGTAAGGAACGTTCACTGCTGATGTCAAACTCCAAACCTAATTCCTTGGCAAGATTTGGTTTTCTGCTACAGCTTTGTTATTTTAAGGAACCTTTGGATGGATCATCTCTGTGCTGTCCGTAGCTTTACTGGAAGCCCAGAAAGAGCTTTTGATTGCTTGGAGCTAATGCTGTAGTTTTTAGGATTCCTTAAGAAGGCTGGTTTTTGGAGGATTTTGGTTCACGAGCAGGCTGAGTTTAGAGTTTTGCATTGGGAGATCTAACACACCCCCTGCCTCCAGACTATGGTTGCTTTGCAATATCTTGGTGCATGTAGCTAAATTGCAGCTTATAAGAGTCTGTGGCTGTCCTAAATATTGTGTTTCTTCAAAGCACAAGATCCTTGTAGAAATACCTCAACGCTAATGATCCTCCTTCCCACAGCTTTGCTCACAACTGGTCTTTGGTACATGTAAAAAAAGAAAACACTGCAAATTTCCACTTGCCTCCAGACAAGGCTGGGGCTGGCTGGCTTCCAGTCTTCTCTGGCTGAAGGCTGGGTTGTACTCCTCGTCCCTTCCTTCTGTGAATAAAAGCAGGGATTAATCACTTGGCACTTAAAGTAGACGCGCATGCAAATCTTTGTTTGTTGTTGAAGGAGTTTTATTGAGAGCTTATGCCCTTGCTGTACAGGGTAGAGTTTCCTGGGCATAGCAGGTTATGGCACAGGACATGCAGTATTTGGGACATCTGCCTTTTTCACGGGAGTTTCTAGTTTGGAATTTCTGCCGAGTGCCATTTCCCTCCTTCCTCCTCTTTGATTCTCATGGAAAAAACAAAAAAAACAACATTTCCAGCCTTTTTTAATGATCCGTTCTTAAGTACAGTTCAGCTTCCTTTGCTCCTCGGGGGTTGCTGAGGAGTTGCAGTTTCTGCTGCTTTGTGTGATTAAAGACTCCAGATGGTATCGCCTCTTTCTCTCCCTCATGCATCCTTCTTTCTAACAGCGGACTACAAGGAGAGCTTCAACACCATCAGTAACATTGAGGAGATTGCATACAACGCCATATCCTTCACTTGGGACATCAACGAGGAAGCAAAGGTAGGTGACCATGATCACCCTTTTAGTAGATTCGAGGGCTGGGGGAGGGGAAGGGTGTGTGGCCTACCTGGTGATTAGCATGTAACAAGTTTGTTTACGCTCTTAACATTAGGCAAAACCTTCTGGCTATTTCTTAAGAGGGTTTACATGTGCAACTGTGGAGAGCTTTGCAACTGCTTTAAGGTTCTTGGCAGAACTGCCTACCTGACAAACAAGTACTGACAAAAGGAAGCGCTGAGCATTTCCAGGGCAGATGAAGTGGTGCAGGAGGTGTGATGGAGCGTAGCTAGGCTTGGCAGTGAGCACAGTCTCCTGGAGGATCCCTGCGGGAGGCTGGGGGGGGGGGGGGCAGCTCCTGAGGGCGTTAAGGCTGTGGCGATGGGCTTGCCTTTAGCAGAAGAGGGAGTAGCTGCTGCCTTTGAGCTCCCAAAGCATGCATTGCTGAAACCACAGATCCCAATACCCAGTGACCTATTTCAAGTTAGAGCAGCCTCCTGGTGAACTCTGGTTTGATCTTTTTTCAGAACTTTGGGCACTACGGTAGATGCATAAGTATGGGCAGCTTCCCTAGCTAGTAGCTAACTGCAGCTGTTTGAAGCCACTCCAGCTTTTGAAAAAGGCTTGTGCATCTTCTGGGTGCAAGGACAGCAGGTGGAGTCATCTCTGTTCCAAAGGCATTTCCCATCGGTTTCTTGCTGGAGCCAAAGTACAGGAATTTTCTTTGGAGAGTTTCGTTGCTGCCTGGGTTTTTGTTAAAAATTGGGGAAAACTATGGATGCTGCAGATGGCCATGTTTAGGGAGAGCCTAGCTTAGGGGGACATAGGAGCTCGCAGCAAAGGTCTTTCTCTGGAGCTGTGCATGCTGCTACGCTCTGCAGGAGGCACAAGGGGTGTTGTCACTGCACAGAGCTCACTGTCACCATGAGCTTTCCTCTTTGCTGCAAAAGGGCTGTGGAGAAAAGAGGCACGGAGAGATTATGTGCAGGTTGCTCTTGGGTTTCAGCTCTGTGAGAGGTTTGGGGTGCTTGGCAGGCAGCAGCGAGGAGCCGTGTGTGCTGCTGCTGCTGAAAGTGCTGCCCTGCAGCATGCGTGACGTTCCTTGCGAGGCTGGTGTTGGGTGCTAGCCTCCCCTGATCACCAGATCTGGCTTCAGTGGGGTTGGGAGGGATGGCAGCGAGGGCCTTACCTGCTTGGAGGATGCTAAAATGCTGACCTGAGTTTTTTGAAGCATGAAGCACTTTGCTATGTGAGCAAACAAATGAAGCTTCAGAAGGGCTGCAAAAGGAGGCAGTAAGTGTTCCTGAGATGTTATCCTGCTGCCATAACCAGCCTGACGTTCAAGGTACCCAGGTAAACGGTGTCTGCAAGGTACTCAAGGGCTTAGGATTTGCACACAGGGATGGACTGTGCAGACAGCAATGATTCCAGGTCTCCAAGGAGTTGGAGGCACTTAGCAGCTCTGCAGCTGCCTGTCCGCTGGCTGAGCCATCCTACAGCAGTGGGGATGGGCCACTAACCCAGGAACAGGGCTTAGACCTGGTGCTGAGAACCCTGTGGCTGCCCCAAGGAAAGCCATTGCTTCCCACCAGTTGACAGAGGCCTGCCCTGTGCAGCAGGTGCTTATGGCCCAAGTACTCCACAGACCCCTAAATGAGTAGTTTCAACCTATAGTGAAGTTGCCAATAGCAGCTTGCAAAGGTCTAAATACCCTCATGGTGATCCTTCAGCTCAGGGCTGAACTTCCTGGGCTAAGGTGGTATGGAGAGGTATGTGGGAAGCCAAACTAGTTTTGTAGCTAGATGGAAATTTGCTTCCAGATTCACAGTCTGGGTGTGTGAGATCCATACGGTTTGAGTATTGGTTTGTATGAACCTGCAGAGGGGACTGTGGATACCAAGAGTGCAAACGTTGGCTCCTGGGATCAGAGTCATATTCAGACAAAAATACTCTGGACTTCAGTGTTCAAAGAACTGGCATTTTTAGCAAGTGCTCTGTGTGTTTAAGTGTCTAACTTTATTTTACTTTTTTTTTTACTTTTTTTTTCCCCCCTCTGAGTGGATGTGTTTTGTCAATGATTGGATTTCTCACCAGTAGAGCTGTAGTTCTTTCTCAACTCTTGTGATCTTATCAGTAGATGCCTGAGCCAATTTCAACAATTTTTATTGCATGGTTCATTTACCTTGCATGCTCTCTTTTATTTTCCTTTTCTTCCCCCCTCCCCGCCCCTCAGCCTTGAATTATATGAAGAGAGCAGGGCATAAGAGCACTGAGTCTTTGATGCTACAGAAAGTCCTCCACAGTAGTAAATATAGTGTCTTCTGTGTAATAATTGCAGCAGTACTGCATAGATGGTAGGTTTTATCAGCCAGCAAGCATTGATTATTAGATTATTAGAAATTTGCTTTCTGAGCCCTGAACCTGAGCCAGGTGATTCTTGTGGGGGTCGCTGCTTCTCCTGTTTCCCTCTTGCTGTTGCTCCCAGTTTGCTGTGGGAATGATTTGATCCTGTGCAGCAGTGTGAAGTGGGAGGTGACGAGGCTCTTATGTCTGGAGTTTCTGATGTAATTCCTCATTTAGGCACCCAGGGCTCCGGGGATGTTTCAGATTTAAGATAGAAATAGTATATTATCACAAGAAGTTCCCCCTAGCAGCTCCGGGACCAGGTACTCGCCGTTCTTGTGCTAGCCCTCGTGGGGATGCACAGGAATATCGTACCTCTGCCGCTTTGTCCGTGCAGGAGGTGTTACCTGCCTGAGAGCGCGCTTTGCCAGTCTGCCAGTCCCCTTGGGGCGCTTCGGGGATTTTGTAAAATACAGCTTTCTGGTGAAGAAATGCTGCTTTTGGGCAATACAGGTCACGTGCTCCTTCTGTAGCAAGGCAAATGTGCGGGTTTTGCAGCTCGGAGTCGGGGAATAGAAGGGTGTTGGAGGTGCCGTCAGCGATGCGTACTTCCCAGCAGGGCATCGCCGGGGCTGTGGGCGCTGGGCGCAGCAGGCGGGTCTGGCTCTGCACGGATGGGGTTGTCGCACAGCTGGCAGCGTTGGCGTGCTGTTCGTGAGCCGGTGTGCGTAGAAACCAGGAGTATTTCACGCGTGACGGATTTCCCACTCTGGGGCCAGACCGTGTCCGTGGGTTTTGGAGCAAATGCTGTTTCTCTCTGGCAGCTCCTCTCTGCCCTCTTCTGTTGCTCTGGGACATCACAGGAGCTGCTGGCGGTGGCCACCTCTTCTGAGAGTGGTGGGTTAAGTATTTTCTGACCTTTGCAAGAGTGTGTTCAAGCTGGAAAAGAGACCAGGATCCAAAGCCCGCTTGTTCTGAGACAGTGAAGGGAGCTGAGGGTGGGGTGGAAGGCCAGGCTTCGAGAGGGACAGCCCTGAGATCAGGAGGAGAGGGGGGTCAGGGTTGGGAAGGTGGACGCTGTGGAGTGGGGAAGTGGGATTCAGGTGGACTTCCAGGTGTCTGTGTTAGAGGTGAAGTCTGACTCCCACCACCTGACAGACTGGGGGAGGGGAGTAATTGGATGGGGACACAATCATGCTTTGTGAGAAGAAAAGGGGAGATGTTGAACTGGGAAGTCAGTTGACAAACTGGTGAGTTGTTGCATAGGATATTTAGGAAAGCCAGTACACTTACTCAGTCTGGAGCCGTCCTGGTTGGGTGGAAGCGTGGTCTGATGAGTCTGACAAAGATGTGTAGCTGATACTCGCTTGCATGCAACAGGTAATGCTGGAGTTACCCTGAGGCTTGTGGAGACTTCAAACAGTTTCCCACCCTGTCCCAAATGTCTGCAGTGTTGGGCAGACAGTCGAGGTGGGGTTCTTCTCCTGCAAAGAAGCCTTTAGATGTCTGAAGGCAAGCTCATCATCTTTAGCCTCTATGACTTCATTAGGGATGGGGTGTCTAGAGCTGAGATGGAGTTTTCTATGGAGGTGTCTGCCCCTTCTTGTTGATTGAGCAGGCTTGGCTATCTTTAAAATCGGGGGATTTTAAAGGTAGGGAAGAGGAGTCCTGTCCCTGCAGCCCTTTGAATGTCTTTGACCTTCATATGTCAATCGGTAGAAGCGTTTATAGGTTCAGGTCGTGAGTTTTTGAAGCTGGGAACCATCTCTTTCCAGGTCTGTATGGTGTACTCATTTCTCCTTCTCTTGGTTGGTACCCGTTAGAGGTCTTCTAATGAAAATTGCCCCTACGTGCATGGTTAAATGCATATTTCTTTCAGATGTTTCCGGCTACTCTTCGTAATGTTGTCCGTTGTCCTGTTACCTCTGTTGTGTTACCCGTTAGGCTGTGAAGCAAATTCTCTATCCCATAACTCTGGCCTGGGGACATGGCCTGCTCTCAGGTCAGTGGCAGTTGAACAATCTGGACAGATCAGTTTCCCCAGGGTTAGCTGGCTTTGCTGGATCCTGCTTTGTTGGAATCCTGTCTGAGCTCCTGCCCCGTGGAGCAGGAAAGTTGGGACCTCTTGTCTGAACAGGGCAAGGTGTCGCCTGCACAGTGATCGCAAGAGCCTCCTTGCCCCATTTTTGTAGTCCTAACAGTGCGAGGACCCTGCTGTTGTGCTTGGGGCACCCCTTCCACGCTTGCCCATGGGTCCCTTCTGAAACTAGTGTTGCTTCCAGTGGCTCCCAGAGAAGGGCCCCCGTGGAGGTCTTCTGTCTGGCTTGCTTTAGGCTGGATGGTGGGACTGTAGCCAAAAATGATGTCACTGTACATTAAGGGCTCTATTGTCCTCCCACTCCTTTCCTCAAAAAAAAAAATAAAAAAAAGGCATTGTAAGCCAGATGCTGTGTGTGAAAAGACCCTTTCTACTAAGAAGGGATACGTGATGAGGCTGTAACAGGCATTTTGAGCTGGAGAATATCATGGTAGAGCTTTCTGCTTTCTTTCCACCAAAGGAAAGGTACTGTGGTATCTTTTAAGTGATGCCCTGAATGACAGAGCAACTAAACAATGCTGCTTTTTTTTCTTTTTTTTTTTTTTTTGTCCAAGAAATGTGGAAGTGTCCATATATAGGTAATTTGTGGCTAATTTGGGTTGGCCTTTTGAAATAGCAAATCGGGCAACGAGAGTGGTCTTCTGGCAGATCCTCATGTGTGTTGAATGAAGTTCTTGGCCAGGACTTTCTGTTCAGATGAGCTGTTTTTGGAGAGGGTGGATCTCTTGCTACAACTTGAAATAAGGCTGGGGTGTACACCACTGATTTATTATTTTAAGAGTTTATTCTAGCATAATCCTCACTTGGTGTTCACTGCAGGAAGAATTTCAACTTTTTTGATTGATGAATATTGCATGCATTTATATGGATGCCATTGTAATGAAACAGCAGTCATATGCCTCATTAGAGAAGGTGTTGCCACCTTCAGCAGCATTGAGTAGGTACAGGTTTGGCTAGTTAGAAATGAAACTATGAAATGTGATGAGTCAAACATACTTAAAGAAAAGAGATTGGTTTGAAGCCAAGGCTGCAGACCACAAGTACTTTGAGGTGCAAGTACACACAGCTTTTGGAGCAGTGACATAGGAAAGTCATAGCAAACATTGCTTGCCTGCCTCTTAGTACAGATTTCCCCCTACTCTGTCCTGGGTTTTCTTACAACCAAGAATGCATTGCCTTTGATTTAAAGTGCTGCGAATTAGAAGCAGGTTTTCAGCTCAAGAGTTTTTCTTCAGAACTTGGTGTGCCAAACTCCACCATCCGTCTGGTCTTCCAACCAACTATGGAGCTTTTCTAAAGCTGAAAGAAAAATCTTCCTGATGGTGGCTTTCCTATAGAGAAAACTAGGAGGTGATCCCTGCCACACCACACGCACCCCGCCCTTTCCTCCATTCCCTTTATATCTGATGGCAACACTTCCTTTTCAGCCATTTTTGTGCCTTTATAGATTTAATTCTTTTAGGGTTTTTTTTTGGGGGGGGGGGGGTTGTTTGTTTTGTGGGTTTGGTTTGTTTGTTTCGGGGGTGGTGGTGGGTTTTTTTTGGTGGGATTTGTTTTGTTTGGGTTTTTTACATATTGCCACTTTCTTGCCAAACTGCTCTTTTTTTACTTTCTTTCCGACCAACCTAAAAAAAGCTGACACCTGGCCCTGCGCCTTTATCTTATCAGAGTGTGGGGTGGGAGGTAGCATCAGTAGGACTGGGAACCTCTATAGCCACATTTCCCACGTGTTGTGAGCACAGACATTCCTGTATTTCCTTGCCTCAGAACAGGTTGGAATAACAATTAGTCCTGCTCTTTGTGAGCAGGAATATGTATTTTCCTTTCATTACCATTCATTTTTGTCTTGTTCATGGAATGAACTTGCTAGGAGGCTGTTCTTTTATCTGGGGCTGGGTCGTATTTCCCACTCGGTGTTCCTTGGCGTGGCATGGAACCCTGCGATGTGTTTTGTGTCAGTCACCCGAAGTGGGCTTGGTAAATTCGAATGCAAACTAACTTCCCTGGGCTGTGAGCAGGATGGTGCTGGGTCTGGCTGCGTGGAGCTGGAACGGATGCGGCTCTGTGGCGCATCTGCCAGACAAGCCTTATTTGGAGCGTCCGATCCCAAAGGCAGGAGGGTGGCTGGGGAGCCCACAGGTGCATGAATTGCCCAATTTTTTTAATCTCTCTTTCCTGGCTTGCCTCCTGCTGATGCAAAACCTGCGGTGCATGTGGGAGGTGAAGAAATGAATGTGAGAGCAGTGAGATTAGCCACCTCTCAGGTGATCTGTACCAAAGTGTAGGGTTGTTTTTTTTTTTTTTTCTTCTTTTAAAGACAGAACAGTCTTCCCAGCGCTGCTTTCTTAGGATGTGCCTTTGCGGATGTGTACAGACAGACCTGTGCTTGCCCTGCCTGCACTTCAAGCTGCCTGGCTGTGACCCAGAGCCGATCCTGGAAGCCACGTAGCTATGTTAGTGCAGCACAGTGCCCAGGCTGGTGGCTCTGCCTCTCGCAAGGGCTTGGAGCTGGGCCGGTATAACATATAAAGCTTTGGGGCTGGAGGTGATTTACATCTAGCCAGCTCACAGCATAAATGAAGCACACACGGACAAATCTCTAGAAAAGACCCTTTGTATTTTCCCTTTTGTTTTTATATTTGTCCAAGCTTTTAGAGAAAACATATGCTTTCAGCCGTCAGTATTGAAATAACAACCTTTGAACTTCCGGATAATTTTTCTTCGGTGGAGGGTTGATAAATGAGTTGTGGAATTTGGGCCTAGGGCTGCTCCTTCAGCTAGCCAGCAAGGAGTGTGTGACCACGCGCTGCATACCCCTGAATTGCACGTGCATCCGTGGGAGACCAAACAACCTGGGAGCTGCTGGGCTGTGCATTGACATTCCCAGAATTCCTGCTGGCAGCCGGGGTGGGGAGCGGCTGTGTCCTGGTGTTGCCATAGCTGTGTAGCTTCCCGCTCCCTAGTGCTGGATGATGCATGCCTTGGTTCTCTGAGGGAGTCTGCGCGGGCAGAGGCGGAGGGAGCTGGTTTGTGTCCTCTGGTGCCAGCCCAACTCCTTTTATTTAGGTCTGATGGATCCCTCACCTTATCTGTTCCTCTGGTTTTTATTCTGCTGTTGTAACCTCACAGGCTCCTCTTCCTGCCAGTTCGGTTGAGGGTTTCTGTGACCCTTTGTCCTGCAAAAAGTGAAAATAACTCGTAGATCAAGTCAGCTGCGCAGTGGCTGCTGCCCTCCCCTCCAGAGACCACAGGAATGGCCTTGCTGATCCAAAGGAAAGCAAAGCAAGAGGCAGGGTAGGTCCAGCAGGTCCAGTTGTGCAAGGGCTGCGTGTGGCCCCAGGCTGGTCCGCAAGTAGGATGCGCGGTGACTGGTAACAGGGGAGACACTGCCTTGGTGTTGGGGAAATGGTCCTAGGGCACGCTGGAATCCCTTTGCTTACTGCGTTTTGGGCAGAACGCTGAAATTATTTAGCCACCAACAAGAAAAACAATATCCGACTGCATTCCCTGGAAAAGTTCATCGTGGTTTAACCTGTCCCTGGTGACTGTGTTGTAGACTCCAAACTGTGTTTTGTACAAACACAGTAATCCAAAACCAGAAGCATCCTGACAATTTTAAGTTGAATATAACATTAAAATGAGAGACTTTTGCCTACTAGTGCTAGAAAAGAGCTGAAGTTTTTGTCTGAGTTATCAATAGAGAAAGAAATATCCAATGGACTTGGACTATTGAATGATGTCTTCATCCTCCAAGTACAAAAATATAATGGAGCATAAATAGGAGGAGGTGAATTCAATTTGCCTGTCTTCTATTGAAATTAAAGCCATGTGGAGCAAGGTGAGCAGACTGATAGTCCCAAGTCTATCTGTGTAGGATCTTACCCGGAAGGATGTACAAGACTCTGCACGATGGTGAGATCTGTTACGTGGCCATTACAGTCTCACCCATGCTTGCATTTGCTGGGGACTGGCCAGAGTTTATGGTGTGCTAATACCCATCTGAGTTGCTTGCCATTACCTATGGCAACCCCAGACATTGTCGAACTGTACCTATGTATCATTCCTTTTCAGCTTTGCTTTGCAGTGAGTCAGAAGAGGCTGTACAAGATGACATTTTGTCTAAAGCTGCTGCATATGTAGCCTTTGGACTGATCAAAATTGCTGGTGCTTTTTTGTGTGACAAGAGAGCACGGTATCCAAGATAAACTGAGGAGAAGAGATCTGGGTATGCAAGCCTTCATTTAAAAAAGGCATCTTTCATCTCGCTGACAGCGAGGTTCCTGCAGTGCTTTGATTGCCCTTTAATTATGCCTGTTTTTCCTGGTTTGTTTGAAAGGCAGATCTTGTTAGAAAAAGGTGCTGTGTGGAAAGAACTTGGCTGTCTCTGCTGCCCTTCCTTGAGGGCACACAGCAGAGCTGCCGGATTAATTTTTTTCTTCTGCATTATTAAAATGGAAGATTGTTTCTCGTAGATTTGAATGTAGGCACGGTGTGTTTCTCCCAGGTTAGGCAAGGAGGGGTGCAAGTGGTCGGGTGCTTAAAGCAGACCAGGAAGTCATGAGGTCTGGCTTCTTCCCACGCTGACTTCCAGCATGATCCTGGAGGAGGTGTTTTAATCCTTCTGCCTTTGGTCTTCGGTTGTGTGTGGCTGGGCTGCTGCTCATCTGCCCCAGAGGCTGCAGGAAACCCAATCTGTTGTTGGGTGGAGGAGGCTCTGTAGGGTGACTGTCAGATGGTGGGGGGTTAGCAGCTCATAACAGCTCATGGGTTTCACGCTGTTCAGTGTTTTATCTGAAACCTTGCCATTGTGGAGCCATTAGTCTTGATGGAGAATGTCTGCTTTCATCAATAGCAAGAATTTAAAAAAAAAAAATCAACAACAAAAAGAAAAGGAAAATAAAACCTGGCTTTAGTTGGAGAGAAAAGCCTGGAAATATGATTGAAATAGACTAAAGGCTTAACTGCCAAGCAAGCGAAATAACTGGAGAACAGGTTTCTAATCCTTTTAGAAATCTCAGTTTTAAAGAAAATCTGCATAACTTTTGAGGGCTTGACTCACGTTTGTAAGTGCTCAGGCTTGACAATGCTCTGTTTTTAAATGCTGTCTTTATGTTGAATCTTGGGAGGTGAGATGAAATATATTTTTTTTTTTTTTAAGTAACAACAAATCTTAATATAGCTGAGAATGCGGAACTGCCCTTAGAAAAATAGGTTGGACACATGAAAAGGAATCTTGCTCAGCAGGCTGAAGACGCAGAGCAACTTCTGTGGTTACGTTTTTCTTTCTTCTGGCAATTTTGGGGTGGGGATGTAGCTGGCGTAGTCACTTGGCCTTATGTTTCTTTTCTAATGCAAGTCAACTCTTCTTGAACAAAAAGCACCTGGCTGAAACTGTTTTCACTCAGAGTGGAAAAGCTGTTTGCTAAAAATCTGTTTTTGTGGAAATTGAGGCAACCTGAAGTTGCTCGAGAATAGGAGTTACGGGATGGGTAGGGAGAAGATGATGATCCTTTTGAACTGCCGTGGTGTTATATGAACAGAGGACAGGCTGGCTCGCTGTTGCTTCAGAGAGGTGATTAGGTTTTTAGTTGTCATCTCCTGCCCAGAGTCCTGAAGACTTAAATGGCATGAAAATGAAGTCAGCTGCTTTAAGCCAAAGCTAATCAAATGAGGAGACTTTAAAGTAGGAGGATAATCTTTGTCATCTGATAGGCAATCCCAGATTCCCATGGGATACCCACGCAGCTCCACCGTAGTAGCGTGCATCTGTCATGCTGAGACCAACCCCTCCCTCTACCTTCAGCCCAGCATGCTGCGTAAGCTTTGTGTGGCTGACAAGCCTTGAAAACTGAAAATGTGGACCTGGATTCTCAGAATTTACACCAATTGCTAGGGAACTGATGGCTGATTTTGCACGTTGGGTCCACTGGGTATCTACCTGTGTGAAACTCAAATGGGGCATTTCACAGAAATTTCGGGGCTGGGTTGGACCTGCTGGCATGGCTGCTTGGGCATATTTTCTTAAAGAATGCAGTCGTTTCCTCAAACAGAAATGAGAGTTGTGTGTGAATATTCAGTATGGGTAAATAAATTTAAAATTAAAATTAAAAATGTAAAAATATGCAAACACCAGAGTCAAGGCTCTTTTAAAAAACAAAACCCCTGCTCAAGGAACACAATTATTCAAGTTGTGCATACATCTGATTACCTAGCTCCGAAGTGGGTGAAAGCAGCTCTTCAAACTCCTTGAAGCTTTCCCCCCGGGGTGTGCCAGCAAAATGCCCTTGTAAAGTCAAAGGTAGCAAAAAGGGGGAAGGGGGGACCTGGATAAATGGTAGCAAAGCCATCATTTGGGTCAGTTTGGGGGAACGTTGAGAAGGGCCGATTTTAAAAGAATTTTCCTGGCTGAGATTTGAGACGTATTTAATGCTTTCAAAAAAAAGTCATCTTGGAACAACGTGGGTTTGGGATGCTGAGACACAGGCTGTAGCGCGAGCAGGCACTGAGCACTGGCTTCCCTTTGGTGCTGCTGTCCCTGCGTGTTTTCCTGGCTCGGGCCACCACGGAACAAGCAGCGCAGGTCAGGTTGGCTGGGGATGGGGCTCTGCTGGTGTGCCGTGCTGGTGTGAGTTCATGTCGTGTCACATGTTTCCGTGTCCCTTTGCACAAGCGGGACCCAGCGGGGGCATTGTGAGATGGTGCGTACGCCCCAGGGAAGGGATGGGGACTGTTTGCCAAGCTGGTGTGCCAGCAGCTGTCTCCCCACTCCGGGGTAGCTGGTGCTCACAAGGGCCGCGAGAAGTTGCCGGTGAACCTCAAACATTCAGACAAGTTATTGGAGAGCATGCTTATCTATCTAATTCTCTTCTGCACCCCCCCCGCCCCCAGCTTTTTATACTACTGTGCTACATATGCAGAAGGGGAAAGGAAAGCTTACGTTCCTACTCTGGTGGCAGTTACTGCATTTCCATTTCCCCTCTTCTGTTAAAACTAGTAACGGGTGTTGCGGAATCTGTGCGAAGAAGCACGGTAAGCATTTTGCAAAACGACAAATCCACCCCAAACCCCTACGCTTTTCAAAACCTATCTTGAGGCTTTGCAGCGCCGGGACGGCGCCGGGAGGTGGCACTAGGTCACCGCACAGACTGTCGCATGGGGTCTTTGTGGTAGTTGCACATGAAGTAAGCTATCGGATAGTGGGCTAGCACTGCAAAATCTCTGGCAAGGTGCTTCTGGCTCCCAAGGCTTTGATTATTTATTTATTTATTTATTTTAAAGCAGTAGGTTGCCAGCCTTTATTCTCGGGGCAGAGAGGAGAGGAGCTATTGCAGGTCTTGGTAGCTTGTAAATTCCTGCTAATTAATCGTTGCAGCTTCTTCTGACACATGCCAGTAATGAGGACTGTGTCTAGAGAAGAGTCTGGCACGCAGCAAGCCCATGTTCTGGGTACAGAGTACTCTGGTCTGTCTGTTCATGTACACAAAATAATATTTCTTCCTTCTGTTAAGTAGCATTGGACTTGTTATCTGGTTGTGGTTTTTTGTGGTTTGGTGTTTGGGTTTTTTTGAGGGGGTGTTAAGGGGTTTTTCGGTGGTTTTCTTAAGGCAGCTATGAAAATGAAATTAGATATGTTAAATTCTCTTAATTAATTTTCCCCATAATTCAGTTTCTTTAAGAATAATGAAAATACTATCTTCTCCTTTTGATCTGAACATTAACAGGGTATTGTAGGTCTTACTGGGGAATATTCAAAATAGTGTTCATCTTCTTAAGTGTACAGCCTGAAAACTCTTTCACTGAAATAATAGCGTTATTCCTGTGTTTAAAGGTAATGTGTTGCCTAATATTTTTTTAAAAGCCTTTAATATCACTTACAAAAAAACCAAAAAAAAAACCACCCAAAAAACCCACAAACCCCAACCAAGTAGTTTCAAGCATAATCTGTGCTCATAGCAGTTTACGTAAAACTCATGGAAAGGTTTGTTTTAACTTGCAACATAAAATTTTCAAAGTATGGTTGTGGTCTTACTGAGATGGTAAAACACTGGGCAGTGAGGATTGCATGTAGGAGGATTTCCCTTGCTAAAAGTTTGATAATGACATTTGAGATCTGTTGGGCAGAAATATCTGGGAACGCTTCGTGGCGTCTTCATAAAGTTCGGAGAGTTTGTTGAAATCCATTCTGGACAAAGTGGCTTTGTCACCTGTAATGATTTATACAAAGAGGACTGTTGTACCACTTCCTGGGGATCTTACCTGATCTCTCAGAAGAAAGAAGGTCCTGCCTGTAGCAGCGAGGACCAGCATTTAAGTCATAGCACTCACAGAGTAGTCCCTCACTCAGCAGCCATGTGTGTCGCTGCTGACGGGTGCTGCTTTCTTTTTCCGCAGGTTTTCATTTCTGTGAACTGCCTCAGCACCGATTTCTCCTCTCAGAAGGGAGTTAAAGGCCTGCCCCTGAATCTTCAGATTGACACCTACAGCTACAATAACAGGAGTAACAAACCTGTCCACAGAGCCTACTGCCAGATTAAAGTCTTCTGTGACAAGGTAAGCTTGGATCGATTTGTGACTTTCCCAAAGTGACTCTTTGGGCAAGGCTGTTCCATGTTTTATCAGCTTGGTTTGGGGTTTTGGTTTTGCTATGTTTTGGTTTGATTTTCCTTTTCTAATTCCGCCACTTGCTATTTTGGCCCACTGAAAACTCCTGTCTGTGTTCAGACTTTGCAAGGAAAAAACTTCAGCCCTTTCTACTTGGCTTATATGATGACCTCAGATAAATTTGCTGCTCTCAAAATGCTGGAGTGCTGAGAAGTGCTCCTGAGCACTGACTTTGGAGAAAGGTCAGTCAGTGGCAGAAGGCTGACAGTTGGTATTCCAGGCACTGGGAAGTCCTTCAGTGCCTTCAATAGGAGAAATCATTGTAATTGATAATTAATTGGAGCAAGTGGCTTACCTTTTTGCTCAAGCTATTTTATGTTTGTCCCTTTAAATTTCTTTGTGCATTCTTACTGCATTTGTTATTAAAAAAACCCAAAACAATGAACTGCACATCTTTTGAGCAGAAAACGTTCCTGTTCCCACTGTACTGCTGTGACATACAGCAGTATAAGGAAGCCCATTTACAAGCTGGATGGGTGCTGTAATTTCACTGCTCTGCCTAATGCATTTAGCATGCAGACAATTAACACCTCTCCCAAAGCTGCTGTTCACCAGAAGCTGTGAAAGAAACTTAGCAGGAGCTGAGCTGCAAGCAGTTGTAAAAGCTTAATTGAGTTTGCAAAGAAAGAACATTTCCCAATCTGTGTAACCTGTTTCTGCCTGAACAGTCTTTTGAAGGATCAGAGCAATTAATGTGCAATGTTGTTCTTTCCAGAGTGACCAAGATCTTTCTAGGCTGGGATAAATGCCGTCTGGACTTCTGCAGTCCTCCTTTTGATTGCTGTAAACCACACATAAATAATTTCTTATTTTGCTGCATCCTGCTCGATCAGGGCCTCTTATTCTTTGCATCCAGATTTTGTCATCTTAGCATGGACTCTTTGTGAGTGATATTACAAGTACCTCTCTGTGGAGCTGCAGGTCTGAGATGGGCTCATGACCCCCACTCTGGAGCCCCGTGCTAGCTTTGAGCAGATCACACTGTGTGATCTTGCCTTGTCATCCCCTGGGATGCTGCAACAAAGATTCATCTCGTGCCCTTGCTCTGCCCCCACTTACCCCCTGAAATACATGGAGCCCTCTACAGTCTGCCTCTGCTGTAGCTTCTCATCGATTCATCCTGCCGTGTTTTATTGTCTGTCTATATGCTTTTAAACAGGCCCCTCTGCTTTCCTGCATGGTTGGGAGGAGCTGCCTGCCAGTTGAAAGCTACTTAGTCATCTTCCTTCGAGTGTCTCCTGAGATGGCTCCTGTTGTGATGATTTCTGCAAAGAATTTACTAGGGAGTTAACGAATGCTCTCCAGAGCTATCTCACAGACTTGCCAGTAAGCCTAAGAGGCTTGGGTCTCGTGGGCTTTCTTCAGGCCTTTTTTTTTTTTTTTTTCATTTTTTCTTCTTTTTCCTCCTCTAAAATGAGACTGAGGCAAATGTGTCATCTAAAGCTCTTTCACTGTCTGGGAGTCTTATTTGTTATCACCCTGTATTCTCTATAATACCAGTGAGTATAGACTTGCTGCAGGGAAGCAGGGGCTCTCTTACTCATAAGTCATCCAGTCAATTATTGATACTGTGCTAAAATTACTGACAGGCTTGTGCCAATGCTCATGAGACAGATCAGTTAATAAAAGGGCAGATGTGTTGTCGGTACATGGCTTAAAGGAAACCATTTGAGTCTACACCATAAACTTCAGCAAATCTGTAGTAGTACAGTAATGCCAGCGGATCTTTTTATTTTCCTCTGGGACTTTGACCTTTTTTCCTGCTTTATTCCTTCAGATACTTTGCGAATTGTACCTGAATTAAGAGGGTGGGAAGGAGAAAAGATTACTTTTCTGTATTTAACCTGACTGTTGTTCATTCTGTAAACATGCAGCCAACGTAAGGTTGGTGTGTGAAGATCCTGTAATATGCATTTACAGAAATGGTGTTGAAGTTTGCTGCCTTTCAGATCCCGTCCAGGTCCAGCGGTGAGAGCTGGGGACAGAGGCCAGCAACCTGAATACTGTTTGTCACCATGTTGAATTAAACTCTGTACGCAAATGCTTGTTTGAGGTGTTGGGCAAGTGCTCCAGTGAGCAGACCTGCATCCTTACAGCTGCAGTTACTGACTCATGGTGGGTCGACCCCGGCTGGATGCCAGGTGCCCACCAAAGCTGCTCTGTCACTGCCTGCCTTGGCTGGGCAGGGGAGGGAAAATATAATGAAAGGCTTGTGGGTTGAGATAAGGACAGGGAGATCATTCACCAAGTCATGGCATGGTGATGGGCATGGGCAAAACAGATCCAGCTTGGGGAAATTACTTTATTGCCGATCAGAATAGGGTTATAAGAAAGCAAATCTTAAAACACCTTTTCCCCCACCTGTCCCTTCTACCCAGTCTCGCCTTCACTCCTGATTTTTCTGTACCTCCTCCCCCGGATGGTGCAGAGGGGTGGGCAGTGGGGGCTGCAGTCAGTTCATCACATGTTGCCTGTGCCACTCCTTCCTCCTCATGCTCTTGCCCTGCTCCAGAATGGTGTCCATCCCACAGGAAACAGTCCTCCACAAACTTCTCCAAGATGGGCCCTTCCCATGGGCTGCAGTTCTTCACAAACTGCTCCAGTGTGGGTTCTTTCCATATGTCATTTCCACAGGGTGCAAGTCCTTCAGGCACAGACTGCTCCAGCGTGGGTCCCCCACGGGGTCACAAGTCCTGCCAGCAAACCTGCTCCAGCCTGGGCTCCTCTCTCCATGGAGCCACAAGTCCTGCCAGGAGCTGCTCCAGTGCAGGCTGCCCACGGGGTCACAGCCTCCTTTGGGCTTCCACCCCCTCCTTCTTCACTGACCTGGGTGTCTGCAGGGCTGTTTCTCTTGCATCTTCTTGCTCCTCTCTCTGGCTGCAATTGCAGTCACACAGCAACTTTTCCCCCTTCTTAACTGTGTTATCCCAGAGGTGCTACCAGCCATCACTGATGGGCTTGGCCTTGGCCAGCAGTGGGTCCGTCTTGGAGCCAGCTGGCTCTGCCTCTGTTGGACATAGGGTAAGCTTCTGGCATCTTCTCCTGGAAGCACCTCTGTACCTCCCCGCTACCAAAACCTTGCCATGCAAACCCTATATGCTCATAGACCTCAGCACAAGCCACCTTCTCCAGGTTCCTGTAAGAGCACTGGCATTTCAGGAAGAGCACCCATTTTCTTCCCTGCTTTGAATCTTAGGTAATCAGTCAGCTGGTCCTGAATGTTTACAGGACCGTCCTGACTGTAGTATCCACACATGTTGCAGTGCTTAATGAGTTTGTCCTCATGTGGCCACTCTTAGCTGTACAAGTGCTTTTACCCATGTTTTCTTTGTGGAGGACCAAGTCTATAGTACCCGTAGGGGAAGGAGCTGATACTTGTTTCTGGTTTTTTGGCTGCTGCCTCTGAGACCGATTTTCTTCATGTGTTTCTGTCTTCCCCTTCACACTTTCTCTGCAGAAAGAGGGTCTGCAGGTGCCCAGGACATTGGGTTTTCATCTAACTCTATGTGGTTTCAAGACCCGAGTAAAGCAGTATGGGGGTGATGGTGCCATCCTGCAGCATGTTACACCACAAGCTTCGTTCAGGCTTGGCCCAGCAATATTTGGGCTGTGCAGGGATGGGGTGGCCTGTAGGCCTGTAGCCTGTTCACTAGATGAAGAAGTTGGGGAAAACTTTTTTCTTTAAGCTTATGTATTCCTAATTGCAGAATGCAGGATTGCTAGTGTCTTTTCAAAAGTATCTGCTCCTCGCTGTGGCGGAGCTCTGCTGGCAAGGCAGAAAAGCCTGGTATCGAGACATAACCTTTTTTTTTTTTTTTTTTTTTTTTAATGTGGGATTTGAAATGCGTTTACTTGGGCCCCTGTAGCCTGGAACAAATTGACTTTTGAGCAGAACTCTCTGGCTGTAGGTATGGGAGGGCAAAGGTTTTATCAAAAGGTGTGTTCTTGGTGGATTAGCACATTCTCCCTGAGGAAGCAGGTGCTCTTCTGTGGCACAGCGTTTGATTAGCAGAATTTATTATTTCCATGTGAAAGGTAAAAAACAGATCTGGAGCCAAATCTGACCTTTCTGCTGTTGAGCTGAGATGATGTGATTATTCTGGTAAGGGAGGTTGCAGAGGGATGGTGGTCCTGCTGTGCTGAGTTTTAGGTAGGATGTCTTCGCTGTAGTGGGCTGTATCAGCTTTACTGGGGGCAAGCAAAGCTGGCAATTCCTGTGTCTTTAGTATAATTTTTTCTCTGCTTTACAGCAGTGGCCTGAAGCTGCTTCTGTCCCTGCTGTGTTAGGTGGGAGAAAAGGTGATATATGTTAATGCACATCAAACGTCTTGGCCAATTTTCCTTTTTATTGCTAGTGCAGACATGCCCGCTGCTACCTAGCAGGCATAGGCATCCTATCACCTATAGGGTATTAATTTACTGGAAGGTTAGGAAGGCTGTTGCCCTTCTCCGATGCAATGCTAGGCACCATTTCCCACCTTGTTGCCACGTGCTTTTTGACATCTCACTTGCCATAGCTAATCTAGCCTTCCCCCAGCACTACACAAGGATGTTGGCTATGTTTTGGCAGCTTTGCAGAGGTGGGAATGGGAAATAATGACTTCCTGTGGCCAGGTAACTGTTACCTTTTACCTTGCTTTGCAGGAGGGTGTTGGCAGACAGGTAGAACTTGTGTATACCAGTTTGGGCAGTGATCTGGTGGTAGCACCAGGATTGAGTACTGGGGATCTACTATGGGCTTATGACTTCATGCACCTGGCAGCGTGACATCCCTTACTTAACCAAGTCACGTACGGCACCTGGGCAGAGCTGGAGGAATGCATGTGATTCTAATACAAACCACATTCTATCCTCTCTGTCATAGCGGTCTGCACCTTGCAGAAAATATGGTGCCCTCCCTACTTCTGCTTGGTTTGGAGGCCAGGAACTGTGCGGGCATGAACCCAGTGAGGTATCTGTGGATTCCGTCATAGCCTGGCCCTGGTAAAAAAGAAGAAACAATACCTGCTTTAAAATGGTGCGTGTCTACAGCTTGATATCAGTAAAGGCTGGTATAGCTGCTGCCAACTGGATGTGCAACGTGCAGGAAGGTATCTTGCACTTGGTGATACGAGTGTGGTGTGACTTTTATAGATCAGGATTTGATGATGATCTCGTGAACTCTTAAAACTGAGGGAACTTGTGAATTTTTTTTGTTGCTGCTGTTTTGAACACTTCAGATATATTTTTATCTCACACTTCATACAGTTGTAATAGCTGTGGATATCTTTTGTCATCATATTCCCCATCTGACTTGAAAGAAAATCCAAGTGTTTGTATCTTGGATATGGTTGTTGAATTTCATTAGGTGACTGGACTCAAAGGTAAACGGATCTCAAGTTTGGCACGTTTTGGCAAACCAGCAGCTCAGGTACCGTGGAGCTGACCTCCACAAACACAGCTCTGGAAGAATCAGGGTTCCTGCCCCTGCAACTGAAAAAAAGCCAAAAAACTAAAAAGACCTTCTGTCTCTCTCTCCCCTTCCCTTATCTCTTGTCTGGCAGGGAGCAGAGAGGAAGATCAGGGATGAAGAGCGAAAGCAAAGCAAAAGAAAAGGCAAGTGCACTGACCCCAGCTCTCAGCTGAATGCCTGTAAGTAGAAATTACTCCATCAGTATTGTAAATATGAGAACTTATTTTGGCTACAAATAGTCTGTGCAGTAGACCTTAAGTCAATTTTTATTCCCTATGGAATAACACTTGTTTTAAGCATTGCTTGTGGAGTCATTAGTTGTGCTTTGCAATATACTGGGTCACTTAGGACTTGACCTCTACATAGTTCTTCCAGTCCAAGACGGGGTGCTGCTACGTATTCAATCAGGTATGGGTTTTAGCAGTTGAAGTGACAGGGTGAGTGTGGGCTTCTTGGGCACTGCTGGACCCCTGCAGCTCCAGTGAGCAGCAAGAACTGGAGCCGTTCCAAATGTTTCCAGCTTGATCCTGAACTTGGGCTTTAATGTATGCTAAAAATGTATTTACAACTCTGCAACAAGGCAGCGGCAGCCTTGGGACTGAGCCTCCAGCCTCCCAGCCCTGTACCACTCTTTCAGAGTAAATGGTCCGTAGTAAATAATCTCAATAGAAGTTGTTTCTGCACATGTGAAGGCCTCAGCACTGTAATATGTAAAGGCTGTGGAGCTTCTTCCTGCTGAGCATCTTTCCTTTAACTGCTGCAGATGACCACAGCAGATGCTGCGTTTGGATGACTAGTTATTCCCCAGCAGAGCTGCTTAGAGGAAAATGCATCTTCTTGGTCTTCCTTTGCACAGGGCGGGTGCATGCTCTCCCTTGTTCTGCTCTGTGTGCTTGTCAGAGCTGTGCTATTAATGGTCCAACTGGTTCAACAAGCATGCACCTCAGCTTGCTGGGCAGGATTTTCCTGACAAAGCAGGTACAGGCTGCTGGAGCAGCTACAAGAGAATCCATTTGCTCAAGGGCAGTTGCAGAAAGGGCTGGGTTTTTTTCCCAAAGTACATTGTGAAAGGTAGGTTTAGCACACTTAGTGTTTTACAAATATAGTAGCCTCAACAGCTCCCAGAAGATTACTGCATGCAGCCCTTTGTGTAATGGCTGGAAAGTATGGTTTCAGCATAGATTTCCAGCATCTTACAATTCTACAAAAGCTGCTTTCCAGTATGAATTTCCTAGGCTTGGGCTTAGCCTGATGATGTGACCTTTATTTCCCTGGAAAGTACAATCTGTTGCTGTTTAGTTCTTGGTTGGGAAGTTTTTGATTGCTTTAAGCCATAAGCTTTTATATCCACCTCCAGGCTTACAAATGCCATGTGCGCATGGACTCATCAACAGCAGAAATAGTTTGTGGCTTTTGGTCAAAGTTATTTTTACAGGGATGGAGCAATCTTTAAATAATAAGTTTTGCAAAGAGAAAAAAAAGTGTATTTTCCACTGGGGACATGAGAAATGAAGCATTTTGTTTGTGGTTGGTTTGACCCAAAATTGAAATGTTTTCACTTGGTAAAATGAAGTCTTCAGTTGGGGTCAGCTTGACATGAACGTCTCTGAAGTGCAGTTTAAGGCACCTCCTGCCTCGCTGTCTCCCAAGGGGGTCTTTGTGGGTGAAATCTGTCCCCTTGGTGGCTTGTATCACGTCTGCTGGTGTGTCGTGAGAGCCAAAGTGCTCTGTGGGAGACAGTGCGGGTCCTGGTGGGGGTCGAATTAGGGTCTGGCAGCTTGAGGTGACCAGGATGAACAATGAGTGGAACAAAAATGTAAAATCTGAAAGTGTGGAATTGACATGTAATTCTACATGTAGCATCTTGCAAGAAAGAGTATTTGCACTACCTCTGTAGTGTGAAAGTGCTTCTGTGCTGCTGTCTCTTTGAGAGGCTTCTAACAGGAACCACGGGGGTTGCAAGTTGTCTCTTTGTGTGCCATCTTGCTGCCTTCCTGGTATGGGAAATCCAATGACCTTCTGAGGGAATGGATAGGGAGAAGGGGGAGGCTTGGACTAGCTTTTGCCCTGTTCAGATGGTTTGTTTGGTACATGAAAGATCTAGGTTCCTGTGTTGGGGTGAATGGCCAGACCATTCTCCAGCCCAGTTTAATGTATAAACAAAATCAAGCAACTCACTTGGAAGAGGTGGAGCAAAATTCTAATAGCTCTGTGAAACAAGCTGTTTTCTCAGGGTCCAGACCCTCACCTGGGGTGGACAACCCAGGTTCAAACTCCTCCACTGCGGGAGCTTCTCCCTTTGACCCTGACTACAGAGTACTCTTATTCAACAGTGTGTGTGCCTTTAAGTTATATAGGAGAGCCGTAGCCTCGTCAGTGCCTTCACTATCCTTTATTCCAATCTTTGGTCTCTACAGTTTCTGATGTCAAAGTGCCCATGCTTCCCTCACACAAACGTACGGACATCACCATCTTCAAGCCCTTCATGGATCTAGACACTCAGCCTGTCCTTTTCATTCCTGACGTTCACTTTGCAAATCTTCAGCGTGGGGCTCACGTAAGTAAAGCTCATGGGCGTGGGGATAAGGAGGCTGTGGGATGTATCTGCAAAAAGCCTGGGATGCTCTGTGTATGTATATACATATGAAATGCCATACTGTCTGCAGTGATGCTGTAAACAAACACAGGCTGAGTCTAGTGTGAGCAAGAGATGTTGCTGTAGATGCATTGGCTGGAGTTAAATGGGGATGTTTTCTCATTAAATTATTTTCCTGTGAACTCCTGTTTCCATGAACCTGAAAGGATTTTTCCACAGCATGTCTAGTTGAGAATTCATTGAATGAACTGCAGACTGGTCGTCTTTTGTGAAGTCCGTTGAGTTCCTGGGGCGCTGCTGTAGACCACGGGCTCCTCTAGCCTGTTGCTGCAGGGTGAAAATCCGTTCTGTGGAACTGGGAAGTGTGTCAGCTCTGTGATCCGCTGCCAGAGTGCCCTGCCTCGGCGTTCCTGGAAAGTCCCAGCTGACAGGAAACTGGAAGGGAAAAAAAACTAGAGTGCAACCAAGTTTCAAAATCTTGAACTTTGCTGTGCTGGGAGTTCTGGCACGCTCTAACGTAATCTAAATCTTACTTTTTAAGAGCCTTGCCTAAACTCCTAGCAGGGATAGAGATTAAACTTGTATCTGTAAGGCTGACTCTTCCACCTGTTTTCCTACAAAGCCTCTGGTTCTGAGGTATGCCAGGAGACTGCATTAGTCCAGATAGAAAGCTGGTTAGCTCTTGTATGTTCCTGTCTCTCTCATCAGAGATCCTTTCATTTCCCTTTTATGACAAAGTTAAAGGTGCTCACTGGCTTTTAGAAGATAGGGCCAAATGTTGTTTCGATACAGGATTGAAAGATAAGAGAAAGTGAATTCTAGTTCTGGACAAAATTGTCACAACCTTACGCACAAGTATTATTCGTGTATTAAAACAAAGGCCGATATTCCTTGGACCAATGCATCTTACTTCTAGTAGTGTAGTTGTGGCTGACTCCCTACTTGACAGCCTTGGTTTCCCCTGCGTCCTGTACTGATGCGCTTGTGAGTGAGTCAGGTGGGTGAGCATCCGCCTCTCCTGCAGCTCCTGCAGCAGCTCAGGGGCTCCCTCTCCTTTAGCTTTACGCTGTTGGACCTCTGCTCATGCCAGGTGCAGCAGGGTGGTGGTTCCGTGCCAGTGACTGACTCTCTAACACAGACAGAGCTACTGCTAAGTCACTATTCACAGCACTTGGAGCCATGGGGAGAGCGTTGCTGATACAACCATGTTACACCAGCTAATGTGTCTGTCCTTAGGCAGTTCTGTTTTGTAGCGTTTAGAGCCCTTTGTAGTGTTTTTAAGTACTATGTAAAGTTCTCACTAGCTAGCTAATTCAGCCTGGTTTTTTCTGTGTATGTCAAGAAAATCTCCCCTTTGTTTTAAAAGGTCCTTCCTGTTGCTTCAGAAGAACTGGAGGGTGAAAGGTAAGAGCTGCACTGCTTCAGCCTGCTGAAGTCCTGCCCTCAGACAGAGGGGTAGGTCCCTGTAATTGTACTGCCGCTGACTTCTTGCCCTGTCAATGACAGCTCTAACCTAAAGAGAGGCGCCTATATCGGTGAAGAGGACTTCATTGCTACTCCGAATAAAATGGCCAGAATAGAAGAACCAAAAAGAGGTATTATTTTTTTCTTCCAGAGACTGGTTTATTTTATTTGTCCGTCATGATAGAGAGATGCATCTGATGTTAGAGAGGGGGTTTGTTAATTTATTTTGGGGTATACTTCAGCCTGATTTTTCTGTATTTGAGTAGTAATAGAAAGAGGTTGTATATCAGGACGTAGTTTAGCTTCACAAATCTTTTACAATGTCAAAATTCCTGGGGTTTTCTGCCAACTCAGACACTAATTGGCTTTGAGCCTGTAAGGAAAGAGACTCGGAGAGGTGAGCACCTTACCAATCTCCTTAGTGAATTGGGGGAGAGAATTCATCACATAAAGTCCTAGAGAAGATTTCAGAAGTATTTTGTAGTAGATTAAGCAATGAATGCCAAGAACTGTTCTGGGTACAAAACTGTTGCATCTTTCAAGGTGCTGGAAAACAGGCTGTTCACTGCTGAGAGCCAAACTGAGAGAATATTCTGCTTATTTTTAACCTGTTGTCAACCTTTGCAGTTTGATATGGGATTGAATGTTGCTGTGGTGTTGTGGAAGGAGATGAGAGGTCCCTTTGGGGATGGTGTAGAGGATTATCTGCCTGACGACTGTTGTGTGGAAGGACCACCACAAAGCTTAAAGAATTAAAAAAGGGAGGATTAAATTTGTGATGCGGTGAAGATTAAGTCTAGTGAATCTGACCTTAATGGGGGCTACATTTCTGTAGTCTGGATAAACTGGTAAGGAAGGATGGATTTTCTAAAAGGAAATCTGACTTCTTGGCTTTGCTATATGCCATAAAATGAGACCCATGAGATTCTTTCTCCTTTGGCCTGGTGTATCATCCAACTTGTGCTGTAACTGAGAGTGTGTGTGGTGTTGTCAGTTTTTTAAAATCTGTAGTCCTTCTTTTCTTAAACCTGCTTTTAGCAGAAGAAATCCGTCAAGGTGCGGTGCTGTCCTGAGTTCACCTTCAACTAGATACGTCAGTATTTGTTCCCTGTTGCAGGTGTGTCAAAGCTGTGGCTGATGAACCCTTGTAAATAATCCAGGCTGCAGTACCTAGTCATTAGAAGATGGATTAAAGACAGCAAAGCTGTTAAAGGTCCAAGCTTTCTTGCTCTCATGGCTTATTTCTCAGCCGTAATGCAGTTTTTAATGAGGCTGTTGTTACGTACAATGACTCTCTGCTAGTTTGGGAATGCTAGGGATGCTTACCTAATTTGGTTTCTTACTCTTTCATTCCCCTCCTAGCAGGACACGAAGTCTGCATTGTATGTCAGCTGTGGTGGTATGAGTATTACTGAAGCATGGCAGGGGGTAGGAAGAGAGATGAGACAGCGTAGGAGGAACAGAGGACTGTACAAACCATTTAAAAATGAGGAGGTGGCCAGGATGGTTTCACCTGCTGTGGTAGCATCTGTCAAATCATATTATTTTGTGAAGTCTTACGGCAAATGACCTGTGAGATACAGAAGGACCCAGGAGTCTCAAAGCTCCATGTTTTGTGTTCCTCCTTCTCGTGTTTCAAATATGACCTTGTTTCAAATAATAGAGAAAATGTCAAGTAAGAGCAACTTAAAAGTATTTTGACAATAAAGATGTTTGAGCATGTCATATTTCTGTGTGAAAAAGTGTGGTTTGAGCTAATCTAGCTACGAGTGTTTGTGATGCAGTCTTCAATGCACATTGAATGTATGTATGTGTATTTCTTCACAAGATCCTCAGTGTATGTTACTGTGTGCTTAGCCACTACCATATACAGGTATTCTCTGAGGAGCAATTATGCAATTAATTCCTCTCTCCAATTTGCTTTTCAGTGTTGCTTTATGTCCGAAAAGAGTCAGAGGAAGTCTTTGATGCACTGATGTTAAAGACGCCGTCTCTGAAAGGTCTAATGGAAGCAGTAAGTAATAGGTTTTACAGTCCTTGCCTCCAGTTTGAGAAAAAGTGAGTGTAGTCCGGGCGGGCCAGTCGTTAGGCACTGGGCAGTCACAGGAGCTAGGCTCTCGGTCACAGCTTGTACCCCTGTGTTCCTGCGCTTCTGGATAAGAAGCGTAAGAGTGACTTCCTTTCAATCACATGGAAATGAATGTAAATAATGCTTTAATTTGTTATTAAGGGACTTCAGGAAGCTTCCCTTTTAAGTACCTTAGCGCCCATCTGTGGGGTCTGGGTGTGAGAAGTGTTTCTGAGCCTTCCTGAAAATGTAGGTGTGTCAAGTTCGGTGACTGCATACCTGAGGGACTCCCAAAATGACAGGCACTGGAAGGCTCCCTTCTTATGCAAGCTCTGCTTTGGCCAAGCTGCAGAAGCAGCCTTGTAGGTCTTTTCCAAGCTACATCAAAAAACACTCAACAGACTTCCACTATGCATGTCCCTCCTGTCAGAGAGGGTATTTTAATTGCAAGATGTAGTGATTTCCAGAATGTGTTTAGTGGCTTGAGTTTATTTTCAGTCTTCCAAAGCCTTATTTGGGGGCTTCTGCTCCCCTTTCATAACCTGCTTATGAAGAGCATCAAGCCCCAGCCTCTGAATGTGCTTGAAGACTTTTACATATCTGTGCACACACGCGTGTAATTGCTGTCTGGTGCTCGACTTCCAAAATAGCCTTTCACTACCCCTGCTGCTGCAGTGCTGCAAAGGAAACACAGAGCTTAACTCTGAGGAATGGTGTAATGTTTGGCACAAGCTCAAAACCGACGTTTCTGGCTGTCTCTTTGTGATTTATGCTTTGTCGATGCTCAAGAGGATGGAGGCTTTGGGGCTGTACAGCTGGGTCTTGCCATTGGCTTTGGGACCCACAGATGGTTCTATAAGCTGAAGCTCTCTCTTCCTGGCTGTGGGGCTTTACCAGCACAGGCAGGCTGGAAGTGGGGGCTAATGGGGAGGGGGATTGAAGGCTAGGAAGTCCTCCCTTACCTTGTGTGCTCCTGAAGTGAAGCTGCATCCTTGTTGTTCAACTTGGACTTTTTAAAGCAAGTGCCCAGAGCTGAAGCCTGGATGAAACCCCTGTACTTTTGCATTCTGAAATGGCACGTTGTTTGGTAGTTGCTGTCAGTGTGATAGAGCAATTTGCCAAAGTAAACTGGCTCAAGGTTACTGACCTCATGACTTTCTGGAGATTTGTACAGTGAAGTGCCACGGTTAGTGGCTGTGGTTTCACATTGAGGTCACCCTGTTGGGTAAAGGGGACACTGCTGATCAGCTAGTGACCTTAGCAGCAGAGGTCTTCACTTTGTTGCTATTTTCTTCCTGCATCAGCCACTGTGATGTCTAGTTTTCACTTGATCCCTCTGGCACTGAATTTAAAAATGTTTTTCGGTATGCTAAGAGAACAGACAGCCATGAGAAGACGAGAACCAGGGTGTGGGGTGGTTTTTTAATGCATGGGCTTTTTGGTGTGGGGGCAAAGCATTGCTGAATGAGAAGTCAGTAGTCAGGTTTAGAACTTAATTAAACTTTTTTCACAGAAGTTGGCAAACTGCAGAGGGGTTCTCCTCTGTAGGTATATGCTATAGTTTAGGATTTAGTATTGCTTTTATAGAGCAGAGCAGTTGTTCTCATCTGCAGGCATTTTTTTTTTGTTCTTTTCTGTAAAATAGTAACTGGAAGACAATGCCAGCAGCCTCCTTGCTTCACCAGCGCTTGCTTTATTTTGTTCTAGATATCTGACAAGTATGACGTTCCTTTTGATAAAATAGGAAAAATCTTCAAAAAATGCAAAAAAGGGTGAGTATGTACCTATTCAGCAACTGTCTGAGAATATGAACTTTTTTTCCTCTCAAACCTGCAGGCAAATCTGCTTTATAACTCCTTTATGCACTGTACATATGCAAATGCTATTTATGGATATGTTCACGCAATGTACACACATTCCAATGTCATTCATTAGAGCTGAAGACCGGAAGGGTCCTATAGAAATATGTGGTTTGACTTCCTGGGTAAATACGAGTCACAGAACCTCTCCGAGTTAATTGCCATTTGAACCAGAGTTGATCATATCAGGAAAAAGAGTTCGGTTTGTTTAAAGACTCCCAGTGATGAAGAACCTACTTCAACCCATGTTAAATTGTTCCGGTGGTTAACTGTACTCACTGTCTCTGCATTTGGTTACAGTTGTTAAACCTGCTTGTCATTTTGTGGGCTAAATTGAGGAGAACTTTATTGCAAAGTGCCCGTTCCCCACAGAGGCCATGCTCCACTGTCTTTATTTTGTAGCATAAATAATGGAGTTCCTGAACATTGTCTGCTTTTGTTTTTCCTTTTAATCTCTCAGTAGTTTTCTTGGTTTTTCTCTAAAGTCACTTTGCTGTCTCAGCCCCTTCCCCAGAGCCCTTCTGGCCAGAAAATTAGGTCCTTTAATCACCTTTGGAATGTAGTTTCGAGGATTGTGCTCTCAGAGCAGAATTACTCTGCCAGAATAACTGCAAATGTTTCAAATTTATGGTAGCTGAACCACTGCTAAGGACCGCTACTGCAAGTGTGTGTGCACAAACACACAGGTATTGTCCTTTCTGGCAAATGAAAGGAGTGGCCAAGCATCAGCGGTTTCTTCCCTGCAAGCTCTGTAGGGTTTTGTGCTGGTTGTTTGTAACCATCAAACCAATCAGTTCAGAGCCCCAAGGCTCCCCAGGTGCCTGCACCTTCAGAAGGATTTTCTGCCAGTTCCAAGATATCTCTCCTTCCCTGATCCAGAAGCCAGACTTACGCTTTTATTCCGATCCTAAAAACATGGCTGCAGGCCTCGATGGAGGGTTTGGGTAAGGACAGCTAGATCTGCTGTAGGAAGCAACAAGTCAGATAGGTGAGCGGGGATCTTGCATTACCCCTGGACAGCCCAGGCTCTCCGAGGTTTGAGGGTGCCTTTGCTGTCTTGGGTATTTAGAACTGTAATATGTCCCTGACTGATTTTATTTTTCCAGAATTCTGGTCAACATGGACGATAACATCGTGAAACACTATTCAAATGAAGATACCTTCCAGTTGCAGATTGAAGAAGTTGGAGGATCTTACAAGCTCACTCTGACTGAGATCTAAGATCACAGATCCTCTGTGGGTTTTGAGCAAAGGTCTCAAGTGAACATTTTCCCACAATTTAGTATGTTGGGCAAAACGCTAATCACCTTCTCCAGAAGAAAGCCAGGTGGTGACTTGTTCTGGGGAGCAGAGCAGTGGTTTTGCTTAATACATTTGTGTTTCTGTTCTTTACAAAGAACGTTGTAATGCTCATGACCTTATTTGCACTTGAAATGAGCAAGCAAAGATCAGCAATTAAATATAGAGCATGTATAAAACACTAGTAAATGAGGGAGGGGAAAACTCCTGGAAGGTGGCCTTTTAGTGTGGTGATGTCTTATTTATCTATTTGGTAACCATGTTTGAGCCTGTTATCAGCTAATGCCGTTTTATTGGACTGTTTTCTGCTAGGTAAAGCTGCAAAACTACTAATTGGTACTAGCAGGAATTGCGTGCAGGTTAGAGAAAAGTCTTTATAATGTTTACTCGTGAACAGGGCAGACTGTTGAAATCACTTGTGTCATTTGGAGGGAATGTAAAACTGCCTTGCTTATGAAGAACTCGCCTTAGTAACTGTGTGAACTCTCATCAGATGAAGCTATATTGTATATAAGTGCAATATATTTTTGAAGGTTTGTAAATGTGTACATACACGTGATATATAATATATATAAATATGGTGTTCTGTATATACCGTGAATATATGCAATGAAGCCCATCTAAAAGGATGCCATATACAGAGAAAACAGATATTTAACGTAGCTATTTAAAAAACGGACAAACCCTTAACACGCACCAAAGGTGAGCACGTGTTTGTATGTTCATAGAAGGCACAAGAGACCTGCTTGTTCAACACAGATCTTCCTGTCTGGAAAGAGAAAGGTACTGGCTCTCTCCTAAACCCTCCTGCACAGCCAGGTGACGGCAGTCCTGGCTTCTCCTATGAACTGCCACTTTGAGCCCTGAAACAGCTGCGTAACGCTGCCCTGGGAGGTGATGTGGGCCAAGTCTGAGAGCTGAGTCCCAAGAGGAGCTGAGCAGATGCAGTTTCCTGGGAATTGCACTTCTGGGGGTTGGGAAGACAGTCTCCTGGAGGGTGGATTTTTTTTTTTCTGTAGCAGCATACTTAAGGCTAAGCTGGATGCTGCCCGCAACAGCAGCGCAGACTAGATAATACCCATGGGTTGCAGCCAGCTTGCAAGGTCCTAGGATGCTAACAACTGGAAGTGCAGCCACAAGGCTTTTGAGAGAGGAAGGTGGCATCCCAGCTTAGCAGGCCAAGCCTTAGCAGGAACTAGGCTGCAAGCAGGCTGGGTGTTCCTGGTGTGTGTACGTCGCACTGACCCGCTGCTGAGGTGGAGAGATCAAACAGGGGCAGCTGGTAGCAGGTGTCCTGAACCTAGCCCCAGCTGGGAGTGCCAGATACCTCCCAAAAATACTGCTCTGCAGTCGATGGTACAGTATTTACTTATGTGCGTGTGCTTATGAAGGAAGGGCACCCTCTGGTTAGCAGCAAGTGAGAGAGGAACATCTAAGCAGCACTTGGATGGAAGGTGGAAACCTGCGTTGATGCATGAGTACCAGGTCCAGTGTCAGTGCTTTTATTAGGGATCAGGGTAATGAGAGAGGTTTATCGTGTTTTTGGGCAGCACAAAGCTGCACATGCCTCACCTAGGACATGAAGGTTGATCAGGATAGGCTGGAGAAATAGTCCAGAACAGTAGGATATGATTCTACTTAATGGTTAACAATTCTACTTAACAGTTAACGAATTGTAACGGAACATCGTTCAGCTGTGTCATGCTGCTGTTGGGAAGAGGGAGGCGAATGCCATGTCGAGTTGATAGACAGGGGCATGGCTTGCAAGAAATAGGAGCCTGCCTTTTGCTCTACTTGGCATGGCCGAGGCCTCCGCCGGAGCACGGTGCCCTCCCAGCAGAGCCTAGTCCTATCGGATGTCCTGGAGGGGCCAGGCCGCCTGCTCCTTCAGCCGGAGCTTGTGGCTTCTGAGGAGGAAGGGCTGGATAAGTTGCCTGGTGAGGGGTCATCTTCAGAAGGGAAGGGTGAGGGGAGCAGCCTCCCATGACATGGAAGCATTCTCCCTGTCCATCACAAGCACAACGAGAAGCAGTGGGCGTAAATTGCAGAAATTCAGGTTGGGTGTCGGTGGTTTTCTCTGGTGAGAAGAGCAGGCTGCCCAGGGAGGCGGTGGAGCTTGATGTCAGAGGTCTTCAGAGCCACTCTGGGCAAAGGCATCTCTGGACTGAAAGATACAGTTGATTCTCCCTCGGTGCTGATACAAGGTGGTCACTTGAAGTCCCTCCCCACCATATTTTTTTAATGTTTTATATGAAATAGAGTATTTTGGGAGTTGTATTGGGACCAATCCCGAGCTGGTTCATAGACCACTCCATTCCCCCCTCCTCCCTCCTCCTCCACTGATGGGGCCCCACAGAGGCTTTGCCACCGCGCTGGGCACCGCCTGCTCCCCTCTGCTCTGTGGCCAGAGCCGAGCAAACTCCGCGTGGATGCATCCACGGCTGTGGGGGTGCGGAAGGAGCGCGCTGCTGAAGAGTCTGGGACCTACACACGCCACCCTGTGCAGGAACCCACCGCCCCAGAGCAGCGTGGCCGTGGGACTTGTACCCAGCCGACACCGACCCGCCGCTTGGGCTTCCCTTCATCGGTCACAGGAATAACGTTACTATGGCAAGGGAATTTTTTTAAAACCTGATATATAGAATACATATATATATTTACACATTTTTATCAAAAAAGGAAGTTTTATTACAGAAACTCAGTCTAGGGTCAGGGAAGTAGATTTAGAATCTCTGTAGAGGTAAGATTGACATGAATGTTATTTCTTTTTACTGCTTAATGAAGTATGTGAACTAAATCTTGACGATTGTTTTCCACTATAAGATATTCTGGGACACGGGTCTTGTAACAGTAGCAGCAATGTCATGTATGTTTTATGAAACTGATTTTTTTTTTTGTTGTTTTGCCTGCTGTTTTTTAATTGAAAATGTATTTTAAACCAAGCTATTAAATTTTATATGTTCATTTCTAATGATGAGTCTTTTACATAAAGGGGACACAGCAGACGTGTTTTCTATTTTTCCTTTGACAGGGGGTCTACAAAGCAAAATCCCCAAATAATCCCAGCGCCAGCCTTGCTCTTATTTCCATATAAGATGCCTGATGGTCAGTGCTGGAGGTCGAGCAAAAGCCTCGAGGGTTGTGCTGCCTTGTGTGCCCTGTGCAGCGGTGGCTGTGGATCTCCCGTCACTGTGGGTGTGGAGGGGACAAGCTGTGGTCTTCCAGCCCTGCCAAGGCTGAGGTGCTTTGAGTAGCTGCCAGGGCCACAGGGAGGGGTGGGTGTCTTCCCAGGAGGAGCTGGTCCAAACTGGCGCTTTCAGGGCGGTGTGTGGGGCACAGCGGGTGAAGCTGCAGGCACTGACTTTCCCAAGATGAAAACACTCGGTTAAAGTCCGTGCTAATTCTCCAGGGTAATCCTAATGTCACTGTTGCTCTAACGTCTGGAGCGGTGTTCACGTCTTTTTTTTAATTATTTATTTATTTTCCTGTCAGGAAGTGTCTCTACAAGCTTTTGCTTTGGCTCCCCAGCCCCTGCAGCGGTTGCAGGGTGCTGCCCTGGGGCGGCTTCTGTGCCGGCACCTTCCCAGTCGCTGGGCTTGCATCGGCGTGCCTGGGGCTTGGTGGGGAGCAGCGTGGGTGGCAGATTTCTGCGCTAGAAAAAGGCTGGTAACGCTTTCTTATTTCTAGTTCTTGTACAGGCTGCACTTGTGGATGTACTCAGATGTAGGAAGGTGCTGCAGGGCATCACCTGGCAAGTCATGGTGTGTCCTGGGTGATGCAAAGGTGCTGGGGGATGCTGAGTGTCATCTCCACCCAAGCTGGTGCCTGCTGAAAGGTTGAGCGGGGTTTAGACCCTGGTACAGGTGGTTTGCAGCACGGTGGCCATCCCGCAGCAGACATCGGCGTGAGGCTGGATCTGCTGTGGGGCTGGCTGCGAGACGGCTGCTACCCCCTCTCTGGCCGAGGGATACCTTCGTCTTCCTGAGCCTTTACATGGTGTGCGTGTGCGCCTGCGCCAGCCCTCTCCTCCTGCAGCCCTGTCAGCCCTTTCCTGTTCAAGTGAATTTAAAGAAAGCGAAGGTGAAAACCCGAAGCTGCAGCTTTGAGCTCCCAAGCCAGGCAGCCTTCCAGCGAGATCCATGCCACTTCCCTGGGGCGGCACTCAGGGCTGTAATAACATATTTAGTTAAGCTTTTAAGACCTGATCTTTTTTTCGTATGGGAAAGCCAACTTCTGCAGCAGCCTCCAGCTTCTTGATGGGTCTTTTGTTTGTTCATTGCCAGAGCTTTTTCTTGAGGCTTTGCAAGAGCAAGGAGCTTACGCGGTCCTCTGTTTTGTTTTGGTATTTTAAGTGATTTGATTTATTATTATGGTTAAATTATTAATACTAGATTTTAGATCGCACCTCAACTAGATTAATTGGTCCAGTGAAAAAATACGAGCTCTTATAACTACTTTTGCTGTTTGTCCTTGGACAATCTTACCCCACCATACCACAGCACTCTTTGTTGGATACCTCTGCATAGCTGACAGTACTGTAGAAGGGATATTTTGGCTTTTCTTCTTGGCTAGTTTCAGTGGCTGGGGTGGTTTCAGGGTTTTGGTGTGTCTTACAGTCCCTTGTTTGCACAGGGCAATGCTCCATTATCCCATCAACCTGTTTGCCTGCACACACAGCTTGTGGATGGATGGCATGCCTGCTGGCTTAAGCGTTATTTACTTTGTCATCTCTCCAGCATGGCCATCCTGCAGGCTGCAGATGAGTGCACAAATGCCAGCTGGTGACCAGTGTCAATGGCATGGAACTTGCATGCTCCTGCTGCAGCGCTGGTCATCTCAGGCAGCATCCCAAGCCTGGCGCGGGCCGGCGGGTCTGTCACCTCCGCTGCAGTTCGATGGGTGGGAAGCACATGCCAGGCAGGGGAAAGGTGCATGGTGGAGCCTGGCAGCAGCTCGGAAGAGTGGGAACATGGTAGAAAAACATCTGTCCCTCTTGGGGATTTGATACCTGGAGGTGGGGACAGCCCCAGGCTCAGGGATTGATGGCAGTGAGGGACGAGGGAGCATGGTGCGTGGGTGGCTGCTGCCATCAGGCTGGAAGAGACGGTGTGAATTGGAGTGAAATCTGGAGTGGGGGTGAAGTGAGGAGGGGAAAGGTGGGCAAATCCATTCCTCAGCACCAGGGAAATGAAGTCCACGGTTCCTCAGTGCCCCGCCGGTGAGGGGAGCTGGATGGAGCCCTGGCCAAGCAGCGCTGGCCCTGCTGCCCTGTTGAGTCGGCACCCACAGTTTCTGGGGTCAGTGGCTTAGGGCAAAGAGGCTGCAGTCCCGCCACTGCTGCTGAGCAGCTCCGCTTGGGCCAACTTGCCCACTCCAGCCATCAGCGCATGCCCAGGCAGAGCCCGGTCCCCTGCCTGGACAGGTGCGTTGGCTAGAGGGGCTGCCATCAGTGGGGACCCCTCCTGCTCGAAGGGGTGACTGGGTGACCAGGGACAAGGGCACAGGAGCGCAGGGATTGGCACTGGGTCTGCCAGGCAGCTGTGCCAGTGGCGCAGGGGTTGTTGCCAGCACTTGGTTTGATGCTGCTTTTAATTCTGTCGTGATAAGGTTTGCTTGTTTGTTTGTTTTTTAAAGTAAATGATGACATGAGCTTTGCAAACATTAATAAGTAAATGAAATAAAAATGATTGCTCAGTGGTCAGCTCTGCAGGTCACGTTCTCCACAGTCTCTGCTCCATGATTCTTCTTGTTTGAAATACTTTGCTTTGAGCCTGTCAGCCAGTGCTGCCCAAGGGCTTTTGAGGGGGCAGCGGTGCTGGGTCCCCCATCTTGTGGGTGTCAGGGCCCTAAACCAGCCCTTGCTCACCCACTTGCTTCTGCTCTGTGTGCTTAAAAAAGAACCCAGGTTGCAGGCAAGAGGCTGGTCGAGACTTGCACGTACAAAGCCTCAAGTCAGGATAATGCGTGGAGACAAAAGGAGACAGTTATAAAATCAGCAAGCTGAAAAAATAGAATCTGTTGCTGCTTAAATCACCCCCTGCTGTGCCACGTGGCCGTTCCCAAATGTGCTGGCACCTCATGGCAGTCCTGTGCGGAGCTTTGCCTGCGAGTGACCCCCAGCCTGGCCTCGGCAGGGGCTGAGCTGTGCCCGCGGGGATGCTGCATGCCTCTGGCTTCCCGGGGCACCAGAGGGGCCATGGTTTCGGCGAGAGAGGGGCCCAAATCCACCAGATCTCTGCAGAGGCACAGCTCATCCCTGCTCGTCCGTATGTGCTGTGGGGCCAGGGACCACGGTGCTGCCCCATCCATGGCCAGCAGCACCCTCAGGACCCTGTGCTGACTGTCATTGCTTTTTCAAAGGAAGATTTTGAGCCCTCACCCAGGACTGCAGAAGAAATTTGGAAGACGCCTCAAGAGGAAGATAAATGAAGAAGATGATTATGACCCTAACCATTCTCCTTTGCTTTTTTTTTTTTCCTCTTCAGGTCCATCTTCCAATTCCTAAATGCTTCACGTTAATGTTGCTCTTCAACACCATCACATCTTGCAATATTTAATTTCATGGCAGAATTTCCCCCAATCGCCCTGTCTTGAAAACCCTCTCTCTGTGGATCCTCAAGGATTTCTTCACGCTGCATTACATCTATCCATTACCCCGCTGTTATTTTGCTACGAAGGTACATCTTGAGGCTTTTAGGAAGCGTATTCAAGCTCCCTGACAACGGTGCTGAGGCGGATGTAAATACAGCATGACAGACTGTGAGTGCCATAAAGTGCAGGGGTGGAAAACTGGCTGGGGGGGACCTGCCTGGCTGCAGCAGCGCTGGGATTTCATGTCCAGGTGAACAGAGAAGGGGGACCTGGCCTGACACTGGTAGAACTGGGGAAAAAATAAGCTCTCAGCTGGACGAGTCTGTCTTTGGCAATGCAAATTTGGAAATGCAAACCTTCAGGTTAAGGGTATTCAGGCAGGGTGTTCACAGCTCAGTTTATTTTGGTCAATCACTTGGCTTGGGAAAAAAGTAGGGGTGGCGTTTGTGGAACAGAAGGAGCTGTGGCCAGGGCTCAGTTCAGCCACGATGCTGGGCATCACCAGGTGTGTTGGGAGAGTTTTGGGGTGAAAGCAGCATGTTTTTTCCCAGCCTGTGGTCTTTCCCATCCAACAGAACTGTGAATGTTCATCCTTAGGCTGCTCTTCACAGGGTCACTGCATGGTTGATGTTGGGAGGGACCCCTGGAAGCCATCTGGTCCAACCCCCTCGCTCAAGCAGGGCCACCTGGAGCATGTTGTCCAGGACCATGTCCAGGTGGCTTCTGTGCATCTCCAAGGATAGAGACTCCACAGCCGCCCTGGGCGACCTGTGCCAGTGCTGGGTCACCCTCACAGCGAAAAGGTATTTTCTGACGTTCAGAAACTCCTCCTGGGTTCGGGTTTGTGCCTCTTGTCCTGTGAAGGTATGTGGTGGGTCTCCTGGAAGAAACGGTGCCAAGAGATCAGAGCGATGAAGTGGTGACTTTGTTACAACTGTGAGAATAAAATGTACCTACTGGTGCTGGGGTGTCTCAGAAAGGACAGTGGAGACTCAGAGAATGGCATGGCAAGAGCACCTAGGACTGAGGCTTGAGCCTAAGTGGGAGGTGAGACAAGGAAGGGGCGCACCTTTCCTTGTGGGTGAGATGGGAGGCTTGAACATGGGATGCGAAGAGAGGACCAGCAGACGGATGGTGATGCCAGGTATTGGTGTTACAGCTCCATGCCCAGGCACCATGCTGCGATCCCTGCAGCATCATCCCATACGTGTCCTGACAGCCCCAGAGACTCAAGTTCTGTGCAGCCCATCAGTAACATCTTCACCAGGCCACAGCTGAGTGCCAGGCAACCCCTTACGGACAGCCTGGAGCTTAGCCACCTCCCAGTACACCCAACATTTTCCTGCTCAAGCTACCATGGACTTTAACTAGAGATGGGCTCCACTTCACAGACATCACAAGATCAAGGTAGTAAGATCAAGGTAAGAAGATCCTGGATCTCGGGGCTTTGCTCTGGGCAAGTCTTTTTTGCTACTTTCCTCTCCCCTTTCCAGCTTTCCGTTCCCTAGGCTAAAACACTGAGTACTGAGGAAAGAGCTTGGTATTGAATATGATGTAAATGAGTTTTACTCACAAACTGAATTAAAACTAAGGAAGGTGTTAAAGGAAAAAAGCAATCCCAGTGTTTTGAGTGGAGTAAGCCATCAGTGTTAAACAGCTTATTTCACCACCGGGAACTCAATCAAAACCAGCGCACCCCCTCCTGGGCAGCACCCCGGCAGCATGGGATGCCCACCAGCAGCGAGGAGGTCTTGCTGTGCCTGGGAGCAGG
Source organism: Falco naumanni (assembly GCF_017639655.2). Classification (NCBI taxonomy): domain Eukaryota; kingdom Metazoa; phylum Chordata; class Aves; order Falconiformes; family Falconidae; genus Falco; species Falco naumanni. The sequence continues at coordinate 28,404,522 of NC_054059.1, forward strand.
AGGTTATTTCTAACAGAAAGCGCAATCAGATTTTACAGGGAAGGACAGATAGTACATGAAAACTGAGGGGACAGGAAATCTGTAGTGGGAAGAAGGTGGCTGAAGCTCCTTCAGCTTGAAAGCCCTGAGGAAACGTTTGGCCAGCAAAGCCCTGCAGGGCAGAAAAGCATCGAGTATTTCACCTACTCAGCAGAGGAGGAAAATCAGACCTTTGGGGATATTGGGGATGACAACTGGTATGTGAAATGTGGATTTTTGGCATTAGGCAGTCACCTACCTCTCCCCTCATCAGGTGTGTTGGAGGGACCTAGAGACCCTAAGTACTGCTCGAGGGTCAGCTGTGGATCCTGGCTGTAAGACTTGGGCAAAGTGATGCAGCCCGAAGGAGGCAGCACGTGCCTGGCTGCTGCACCTCTCCCACCAGCCTCCCCCAGCAGCCCCCATGGGGCGTGCAGATGGGGGCACCCCCGGACAACACCCGCACCCCGAAAAAGCACCTCAACGTGCAGTGCTGGCTCATTGCTCTGCTCTGTTGGCACCACAGAAGGATGCCCAAGGGGAAAGAAATTCAGCATGAACAGTGTCGCCCGTAGTCTGGAGGGGAAAATGGCATGGCTGCGAACCAGAAAAGCTGCAGCCCAGCATTAGAGCCCGAGTTTATTTCACATTAGTCATCTTGTTGCGTCCTCTTAACATCTTGAAGCACTACAGTAGCAGGGAGGAAGCGCACGCCCCAGGCTGACGCAAGGATTTACCCATGCTTGGGAAAAACATCAGGACTCCTTGTCCTTTTTACATAAACAGTGTAAAACTAAGTGGGAAAGCTCCTTTGAAGGGAGGCGTTATGATCTCTGCTGTGCAAGGAGAGTAACAATTAAGTCCAAGCAAGCACCAGTTATCAGAAAAAGCATCAGTTCCTACTCAGCAGCCCAGCCTGGCAGGATGCTTTATCCAAGCAGCAAGCAGGGTATGTTCTGCTTCTGAGCAAGTGGGTGGGGGAGACTTGAGTGATCCGTGACCAGCAGTACTGATGGAGAAGTATCACAAGAGCAGGATTTTCCATTTTCCAGCTCCTTAGCTGGGGCAGGGATAGGATGCGGAGATTGCTGGGGTGAGACACCCCCCGTAGACACTAGGACAGTGACTTAAACTGTTAAGTGACTCAATTGCTACTGACTATTCCCCCCAAAAAAAACCCAAAGATGCAGAAGAACACAGGTGGCTTTTATTTTCTCAGCTCTTAATGGAAAACGTATTTGTCAGCAGTAAAATCCTGTATTAGGTTGTGTTTGTTGGATATATACAGTCAATTGTAAAGCACAGCGTTGATTTTGGCACAATATATACAGAGGGCACTCAGGGTGTATAATCAGTAGTTTTACAGTTTGAGGGCAAACACTGGGGGCAGATATTACCCTTACAAGCAATTTCACCCTCGGCTCGTGCCCTCCTTTCCTTTAGCTGCCATGAAACAAGGCTGTGCCCTTGTCCCTGGCTTAGCCATCCATCCTGCCATTGTGGCATTGGAGAGGGACACGGAAACCCTGTCCCCTGTGAGGGAGCATGGCCTGACTCAGCTGGAGATGACATGATTTTGAAAGCACTGCTGTTTCACCTGTCAAGCAACATTTGGGAAGGCAAAGGAGGGTGTCAGGTGAGTGCAGGTGGAGACCCTGCAATGAGGGGCAGAGACAGGAGTGGGCGCAGTGCAGCCCAAGAGAAATGGAAGAAGGAGATGCCATAGCCACACTGGTTGGAGAGGAGTTTATTTATAAATATAATGGGTTAGCGATCGCATCTTGGTTTGGATGTCAGCGTAGTGTGACAGCTAGCTGTCACGGGGAGGATTTCATACAGCAAAATTTGCAGCGGCACTCACTCAGGCATCATTTCAGGCACTTACGATGTAATAGAAAGCAGCAAGCGAAGCTGAGCATGCAGGGTGGGGGTAACTCAGCTTCTGGCCCTTCCTCATCTACTGCAGTCCCTGTGCATCTGCACGTGGCAAGGTGGAGAGGACCGTGTTCCCTCCCACTGCGCTGGTGGCCCCACAGCCAGGTTCTTCAGCTCTGGCTGGGAAATGTCTGGAGGCAAGCAGAGCTGAGCCTTGGTTTGTGTGAGGACATCCATGTGCAGGAGGGCAGCAGTAGAGGAGTGTTTGGTGCCGAGGGCAGTTGCTTGAAGGTGGCCATCTCATCTGTCCCCTTTTCTTCTGTCACGTGTCCTTGTGCTTACTCCTGTTCAAGGATGCCCTGACTGGTCTCCTGCCTCTCCTCGGCCTCCCCATCTGTCTTGTTTTCTGTGATGGTTGTTAACTGCAGCCCAAGATGGTTATTTTCTTATGTGGATGTTCCTTATTCTTAATGTTTTGCCAAGAGAGGGCCAAGAAGGGAGAGGGAGAGACTCTTTCTGCAGGGCTGTGGAAGGGAAGAGTGGGAGACACAGCTCCAGGGAGGAGCAGGGGAGGCTGCAGGATGGGCCATGTGGACCAGGGATGTGTGAGTGATTAATTCCATGGGAAGCACAAGGTCAGGAGTCACCATGGGAGGGGAGGAGAAAAAGTACAGATAAGGCACTAGCCCAGAAATAAAATGGACAATTATTTTAAGAGCTGCTTAGAAGCGTGACCCAAGACCACCTCTTCCAACCAACAAATGGACCTTGGCCGAGAGCCAGCAAAGAGACAACTAAACACATAGGATGAGACAGCTGGACACCTGTGATCAAATTCCGCCCCCCCCCAGCCCTCCCTGGGGCACTGTACTGTGCTCAGTGCTGCACAACTACTCGGGAGCTTAGAGACAAAGTCCTAGAGGAGGTGGCAGTGTTGGTACTAGAGGACCTTCTCTCTGACTGTGAGGACACCATGGCTAACTCCATGTGGGAGGCTGCTCCTGCCCGGTGGAAGTCTGTGGCACCGGTCACCCCCCACTGTGAGTGTGAACTGTGTCTGGTGGTCCAGAAGTTGGTCTCTGGTCACACGGGATGTCTTCCAGCATCCAAGTGCTACATGAAAACACCTCAGAGTTAAGAAAATGTGAAAGATGATTCAGGATGAAGCACATGTCTGCACATAGACTTGATACCTGCCCAAGCAAGTTGTGAGATGACCAAAAGAGGGGAACATCTGTCAGCATTACTAACGCTTTAATATACTGTGTGTCAGAAAACACACGTGGGTTTAGCTAACAGTAATACTGAGGTCAAGAGAACAGTGAAAACGATGAAGACATCCACTTAAGCAGAACAATAAATAAATAACATGTCATTTTTATTTTTGCTGGTATTTGAATCCATCTTCTGGTGCCACTAAAATAAGATCAGGGCATGAATAGCAGCAGTAGAAAAACCAGATGGTGCACTTGAGCGAGCAGATGGTGCACTAGTGTGTCATACTTATTACTGTCACTTACTTTATTATTTCTGTTATGGTGGATCTCTGGATGGTCCTCACCTGTGATCAATCTTTGTGGATTGGATTTTTTTAATTCAGTAAAACATTATGTTTCACATACCCGGAAAAAGTCTATTTGAGTGGTGATTCCCCTCTGTAGTACTGCCAGGTCTCAGGAAGCATTTGATGCAGTCAGTGTTTTTTCAGGTAGAAACATGTTTTTGGGAGTGGAGAAAAAAAAAAAAAACAAAACAAAAAACCACCAAAACTGGCAGCGTGTGTTTCTTCTGTAAGCACCCTGGATCCAAAATAAAGTGGGAAACAGTTTGTGTGGCTCTTCTCTTAAACCCTTTCACCATAACCTGGCTATGTCTCCTTATGCTGTTCTGGCTGCTTACCCGCTCCTCGGATGCTTATCCACGTACTGAAAGTTCAATCTGTTTCTGAAAGGGAATACGAAAGGCGCAGGCGAGGAAAAAGTTGACTTTTGACTCACACCAGTTGGGGATGGCACGCAAGGACTGTGCTTTTCGTCCTCCCCTTGGGCAAAGGCTGCTGTGTCACAGCCTGTCCCTGCTAGCAGACACGTACGCAGTTTGCCGGGGAAGGCTGGGGCTCCTTGCCCAGCAGCAGGGGGGGGATTTGCTGCGCTGTTGGACAGCCCGCAGCCATAAAGGAGGTCTCCTCTTCGGCAGCTGGCCCACATGCCGTGTGACAGTGCAGACAGACTGCACGTTCGCGCTCCCCTCCCCTCTTACATGCTGTCTAGCACCTTGCCTCTGTCGGCACGTTGGGACCGTGTCCTGTCGGCTCTGTGATGCTGCTGGGCACGGCAACAGGCCGAGAGCGTCAGCAGCCAAAGGCTGAACGGTCTGTACGGCTGCGCCCGCTTGCTCAGGAAGAGGCAATCCATGCCAACATGCTCACACAGACTCTCACTGCCAGCCAGGGCCAGAGTCTGTATAAAAGCCCCTGGCTTTATCATCACTCTTGCATTCAGACTTTATTTTAGCAAGAAATTTTCCTTGTTGGTCTGTCTGCTTTTGTTTCCTCTCCTTTTCTTCCTTTCCCTCCTCTATTCTTTGTGGTTATCCCTTATATCCCTTCCCCCCACCCCCCCCCACTCCCCCCCATTCTTCACATATATCCCATTATAACTCTCTGACTGTAAATCCCTTCTATAACTCTGCTATTCCCCCTGAGGTCAGTGCGTTCACCCTCTGGGTGAATGCCTCTGGTCCTGCTCCTGCCCTCAGCCAGGGGCTGCTGCGGCCATTTCCATCAGCTGGTGACAGGCACCACCTGGCAGAGCCGCCTCATTTGCTCTGTGGTGGTTTCTTCTCTGGTTGCTGCTGACAGTCCAGCAAGTACATTTTGGGGCAATGTGGGGCTGTGTCAGCTCCGACTGCTCCATCCTTCAAGTGCAGAACAGAGGAGGGAGAGGGGATGGACACCCATCTTACATGTGCATCGCAGTCTTTCATTTCTTCTGATGTATCTTCTCACATCTCCTGCACGGGATAGCTCTGATTGTAATTATCTATATTTATTTGATCCCGCCCCATTCGCTAAGCTATTTGTCTGCTACAGTAGCCTGCTGCTGTATTCAGCCAGACCAGATGCCGCTGCCAAATTGCACTAACTCTAAAGCTGCACCCCAGACAACTGCTTTGGTCTATTTTTAACTGCTGGTAAACACTGGGAAAACTGTCTGAGCCCATCATATTCTTCCTCTAGTCTCTTTTCAATTGTTTATTGTGTAATTATCTGCAAAAAGGCAATGGGGAAGAGCTGCCTGTGTGCCGTTTTGTTCTTTTCAGTCTACAGTATGAAATATTTTCCCTCCTACTCACATGCAATGTTTGATCCTTTTCTTGTCATCCCAGCCAAAAGGATAAGATAACCTGAGTGGAGCCTTAACCCTCTGCTGAAGCAACTTACATCTGCTCGTTCCTGCATCGGAACAAAGACATTGTCTATCTTTGACAAAGAAAGCCTTTCTCTGAAGTGTTTGCCAACAGTCTGAGTTAAATAGGCCTTTATAAAACCAAATGGAGAGCCAGATCTGGAGAATACCGGAGCAGCAGCAGCACTGCAGGGGCAGGCTGGGGGACAATGGCTTTGCTGGGCTGGGGGCCGCATCACTGCAGCCAGGGAGGGCAGGGGCACCGGCATCCTGCAGCTGCTGACGTGGGCAGGCTCCTCCAAGCTCTTTGGAAAAAAGTATTGGGGTGTTTGAGCCGTGGTCCAGGTTACCAGCTTCAGGAGGGAAAGCACAGCCAGCGTGGATCATCCTGATGAGCACACCAGTACGTTGTTCAGGAAGCTGTGCCACTGGTTGAAACCCCCAGGGAAGTTGATGGGTGCAGGCAGATGTACAAAGCGGCAAGATAATATTAACTGCATTAATATTCACCTTAGTGCAGCCTTGAGAAAGGAAAGGGGGGAAAGGAGGAGAAGCTCTAGGCTGTTAGGACTCAGGGCTCAGGTGCCATGGGGTTCAGACCCATGCTCTGCCACAGATATCCAATGCGATGATGAAGAAGATGCTCCTTCGTCACCTAAAACTGCCTCAGCTGGCAGCAACATAACAAAGCAGACCAGGAAATTTTGGTAAGAGCTCTGGGGATTTGTACTGAAAAACTTCATTGCCGTTTTTAGCTCAGCGAAGGCAACACAATCAAACGCATTTCCCCCACGGTGCAAGTCAGAGTACAGACATGTACCACCACTTCTAACTGGCACTGCACGCACGTGTTGTCACGAGCACCCCTGGTCCAGCAATCTCCACTTGGGGACTCAGAAGACGGGGACAGTCTGTGGTATGTGACATGGGAAAACATCCTGCTGGGAGCTGGGAGAACTGATCCACTCTGCTTCCCTGCAACTGCTTCTTCACTGGCGAGGCTGCTGTGCTGCCTTCAGATGCTATTACTAAATTAAAAATCCGTGCTGCAAATGACTAAGACTGTGTGTATAAGCGCTTTAAGCAGAAACTGCATGTGTTTCAACAAGCAGCAAAGAGACAAGCACAGCCGCTTCTCAACTGCAGTGGAACTGGAGAGAATGCAAAATAGAACCGCACAGTATTTTCCTAGATTTACAATTCCTTAAAGGTTTCCCTTGAAATGGGACCGTGTGAGAGGCTCTGGTTTTACAAGGAACAGCTAGTGATTTATATGAGGCACATACCTTGTGCCCCCACTGTGCCAGCCTCGATCGTGCTTTTTAGTCACTGACAGCGTTTTCTTCGAAGTTGTTTCATTCCCTGTCACACAATCGATTTCCTTTGGCAAACAGAACTCTTTAATGTTAGAGCTGGGTTTGCAACCTGAATTGCCAGCATTTTTCTTACTCTCATAAGGCACAGGGCCCTGCCACACAGGCGGCGGCGGCACAGTTGGTACCATGCAAACACAAACAGAAAAGCTACTTGCAACCCAAGTACTGCACAAGAGGCTGGGCAGAGACGCGAGCTCGCAGGTTGCAAGCCACAAGCAGCAACAAGGGCGTGCAAGAAACTCTGTGGGACCTTCTGGAGTTGTTGCTTGCAGTTCTACCGGCTGCCGCAGTCCCTGTGGGACCCCTGCGGGGGAGATGGTGTGGTGGGCACCTGGAAATGGGGGGGGGGGGGGAAGGTTGCATACGGGAGGTACCGGGGAGAGCTGCAAGGCGGGAAGGGGAATGCTCCGGTGGACGGGCCTGGGAGATCGGTTTAATGTGGTGTTTGATGGGCTGGAGGCAGCGGCACCGGGAGGCTGAAGCACACGGAGCGTGCGGTGACGGGGAGCAGAGGCGAGCACGCTGCGGCAAAGCTTCGGAAGCTGCAGAAGAAACGGGCCGCGGTGGCCAAGCCAAGCCGACGGCAAGGGGAGATAGCCCAGATGATGCCCCCACGCCCTCCGCAGGGGCCGGGAGGAGGTCACCCCCGGCGGAGCGGGGGCCGCAACGAGGGGCGGCAGCAGCCCGGAGCGGGGCCGCCTCATGGCCGCGCCGCGGAGTCCCCGCTGCCCGGCGGGGCCGCAGACGGGCCGTGCGCTGAAGCGCCCGTTGAAGCAAGAAGCGGAGAGGCCGGGCCGGGAGCGCGTTGCGCACAAACCCTGCGGCGGCCGGAGGGTGGCTGCCCGGGGAGGCTCCCTGCCGCGGCCGGCCCCGTGCCTCGGGCGCGCCGCGCTGACGGCCCGTCCCGCTTTCCGGACGGGGACCGCCTGTCTTCACTCCCGGACGCGCCGGCGGGCCGACCCGTGCCGCGGGCGGGGCCCGGTCCCTTCCTTCCCCGCCGGCGGCGGCACCTGCCCGAGGGGGGCGGACCGCCACACCCCGCCCAGGGCCCGGGCCGCGCTGCCCCCGCCGTGCCGTGCCGTGCCGCGCCGCACGCACCGCTGAGGGGGGGTGGGAGCCGCGCCCCCCCCCCGCGTCCCGCCCCGCCCCGCCACACCCCCCACCGCGCGCACGGGCATTCCCGGCCTCCGCCCCGCCCCGCCCCCAGCCCGACCTTTCCCCCAGTTTCCAGCGCGCGCTCCCCGGCCCCGGCCCCGCCCCCGCCCTGCCTTCCCGCCCGCCGCCGGCCGGGCCCACGCGCCCGCCCTTCCCGCTGGCAGCCCCGCGGCACGCCGCGATCACGCCGGCAGCCGCCGCTCATTGGCCGGGCGCGGGCCGAGGCGGGCGCTGATTGGCGAGTAGCCGCCGCTCCCCCCGCCCCGCTTCCCCCGCTCCCCGCCCCCCCCGTCCCGCCCGTGCTGTCTGGCGCAGGGAGCGCTGCGGCGCGGGTCCCCCGGCGCGCGGGGGAAGGGGAGGGGGCGGAGCCGGCGCCGGCGGCTGCTGCTCTGTGTGTGTGTGCGCGCGCTGCCGCCGCTCCCCGGTCACACCGCCGCCGCCCGCCGGAGCTGCGCCATGCACGGCTCACCCTGCTCGGAGATGGGAGATGCGCCCGCGGTAAGCGGCGGGCGAGCGGAGGGAGGAGGGGGGCGGCGGGTGCCCCGAGCCGCGGGCAGCTGGCGCCGGTCCGGCCCGGGCACGTGCTCTGCGGCGGGCAGGGGCGCGGGGACCGGCACGGCCGCGGCGGGTCCGTGGCCCCTGGGGACCGTTACTCGCCCGGGGGCGGGGGGGGGATGGTCGGTTGGGACCGTTACCCGCCGCGGGGGGCGGGCGGGCGGTGCCGTTGCCGCTGGGGGGGCGGCGGTGCCAGGGCAGAGCCCTCAGGGGCGGGTGTGCCCCGGTCACCTGCAGGGGGGGGGGCTCCCCCCGCGGCCGTTGTGGGGGCGGTGGCGGGGCGGGAGCTGCTGCCCCCCCCCCGCTCCTCCTCCTCCTCCTCCTCCTCCTTCTCCTGCTGCTGCTGCTTCCCTTCCTTCCCGCCATCCGCCCTTCAGCGGCGCCGCCCGGCCGGCGGGGTGACGCGGGGACAGGCGGCCGGGCGCCCCGAGCCGTGCCCCTGGCGGCGGGGGAGCCGTGCTGCGGCGCTCGCCCTGAGAAGGGGCTTTTTTAGGTTTTCTTTTCCGAAGCGGGCTGCGTATGTGTGTGTGTGTATATATATATATATATTCATGTAACTGTAGGGACAGCTGCTCTCCTGAAAGGTGCGTTTGGAAGAAATGAACCGGCTGGCTTGGCTGCCTGCAGTCACGCTGCGGGGCGCGGTGGCAGGCTTTGGGGCAGCGCGGTGCACAGCCTGCCCTGCGGTGCCTCCTGTGGGACAGGCGCGCTTGGGTCCGGGCTTGCAGCCCGCATCGGGTTTTGCCCTCCTTCCCGTTCCCATTGCTTTTAGTGGAAATTCTTAGGAGTCTCCCTCAGAACCGTTAGTCACTTGAACCCCATCCTGCTCCCCAGTCTTGACATCTCCGTGCCTGGTACCTCATGGTTTAGGTGAAAGTCCTCTGTGAGTGCATTTTGTATTCGTTATGTTTAACATGTTTACCGTGCAGGTCCCTATAGGGGAGACAGTGGCACGCAGCTTTGCATCTTTGTGACACTGTTGAGCCAGGATCATTCCTCCTTCCTTGACTCTGTAACAAAACTCGCTGACTTAGGTGTGTAAGGGATGTCGCCCAACAAGTATAGTTCCCTCTAGGGCTTTAGAACGTGCTAACGGTGTGGCGGTGTCGTTTTAGTTAGAACCTTTTCACTGCAGTCTGTAAGCACTCTGTGTAACAGCAGTAGGCTCAAGAATCTGGGTCCATGCAGAATCCCAGCCTTCACAGTTAGTTGGTGTGCCTAAAGACTGGAAGAGTTTGGATGTCTAGGTGAGCCTGAGCTGGCACGTGAGCGATAAACCAGCCACGCTACGTAGCTTTTGGAGTCACTGCCAAGTGCTGTGGAAGCTTTATGAAGTTTGGGTATCCTTTTGCAGAGGAGTCAAGTGTGTTGCGTGCATGCATACACATGCACACACAAATTTTATGTGATGTTTGCAGCTGGAAACAAATCGGTATGACTACATTTGTCTTCATGTTACTCATAGTGCATCTTGAGATACTCAGCACCTATGTAGCGTCATGACTTTCTGAAGTACAATACATACAATTCCCACTGCACTTTGAAGGCCACTTTCCCCCCTTCCTTCCCCCCACCCTGGCTTCCCTATTGACAAAAATAAGATGAAAATGCTTTTGCAAGATGTGGCACTCAGTCAGTGGTCATAGCTTAAAGCGTCTTACTGTCAGCTGAAATTTATCTTCTAAACGTTACCAGAATTAAGTTAGTGCTGACCAGCAGTCATCTTTTGGGTCCAGGAAGCAGTCTTCTCTAAACAAAGTTGGAAGTCAGGATTTTTTCCCTCTTTTCGCGTGTATGCAAGCACGGGGTGTGTTCATTCAGAGAAGTGTAATCTGGGACAGTAATTCTGGAAATGTGAGCTATATACATATCTGTTCCTTTCCTGCAAATCACACTTCTTTCTATTTAAATTTTATTTTTTTAAGAGTAACAGGAGAGTGGAGATGAGCTGGTGGGGGGAGGGTTAGGAGTTGAGCGGGTTGGTAAAAGCCTTTCTGCGGGCATGGGATCTGTTTCAGATGACCTTCATCATGAGCAGACAGTACGTGGGTGGTATTGGCTTTGTATTCTGACCTGTCCTAATAGCCAGTAATCCAATTGCATTTAGGTTGACATCGTGGACATCTATGAGTCTATCCGTGAAAGGCAGCGTCATGACAGCGAAAGGTCTACCTGCAGCACCTTGGAGCAGAACGACATTGAAGCTGTTGAAGCACTTGTTTGTATGAGCTCCTGGGGTCAAAGATCACAGAAAGGTGACATATTAAAGATAAGGCCACTTACGCCCTTCTCGGATTCTGGTGATTTCACAATGCACGCTGAGACTACGTCTGAATTACCAAAGGACTATTTATCTACACTGGTAAGAAAAACATGAATGCAAAATAAATAAGCCTGGCATCTGGATGTTACATCTCTTCAATGTTCCGATTTGGCTAGAAAAGACAGCTTGCTCGTGTGTCCCTGTGTGGAATAGCTGTAGTATAGCCAGTGCTCTGTGTGTGCACGCAGAGTAGTGAGGCGGGCATGGCGAATGTGGGTTTTTCTGATGTGTCTGGAATGGCAAATGCAGGAGCTTGATCCCTTGTTAAACATAGACATGAAAGCCCTTGTTTTTACACTTGGCAGGTACGTTGGGGATGCTGTCTGTGTGGCCGTTGTAGGTTTCTTGGGGCGCTGAGTAAGAATTGGCTTCACTCTCGTCATTATAAGAGAAAGTGCAGGTTACCATTATGAAATAGACAATTTAATTAGTTTCTATGCTATGAGTTTTTACATGTAGTCTGTTATTTCTCCAGAGCATTGGTCTACTCTGGCTGAGTAATGTCGGTTGAATCACTTTATTTTTTTTCTTTTTTTGTTGCAATTTATGTTGCAGCAAAAGTAGGTATTAAAAAAGGGCTTGGTGCTCTTCAGGTTTCGGATGGTTAAGGCCCTTTTCAACCAGCGGGCTTCTAGTGTGCAGTTATGTCAGGAAAAAGGGGAATAATAGGGGAAAAGAGTCTGAGACAGTATGGCACCTGCTTGATGGACTTCTCTCATGCTCCTGCCGCTCAGTGTTGTTACTGTCTCTTGAGCAGCACAGGAGACAGGTGTGAGTTTTCAGAAGTAAAGGAGGAAGGAGAGGTGGTGGCAGCAGGAGAGCATAGAGAGAATGGACGAAGAAGAGAGAGAGCATTTCCATTTGCCTTTGTCTCTGGAGTAGCCACCAGCTGATGAGGTAATCATTGATAAAATATCTAGGGTTTCCTGGAAGTCTGAAATTGAAAAAGTACAATATTGCTGTCTGTTTCTAGCCTGTTTTCTGTGAACAGCAGAGCGCTCGTACCTCTTACGGCTGCACCAGTTGCTGAGGAGAAAGGAATGGGAGAGTTTGTCATAGTGCAGTGAGTAGACATGCAATATTTTATGCAGGTTTACAGCTGCCTCATTGCCTTTCTTTTACTAATTTTCTTTTGAGCACATTCAGAATGGCTATCAGATGGGCCAATGTATGCTTTAATCAGTTTGTCCTAAGAGACAGGTTCTGGGATTCTGGTGAGGGGCTGTAATTTTATTTTTCACTGTAAAGATAGTCAAAAATTATGCTATGAAGTTACACTGCTGTATAATGGCGTTGTCTGTTTTGCAGTGCATGACCCCTCCGCACAGCCCTGACTTTGTTGAGATATCAGCTGCTATGCTCCTCTCCTCACAAGTCACTTATTCCAAACCAAGGACTGTTATGGCAAACACAGCTGCCTGCTCAGTCACATCAGCGACCGGTGCCTCTCCCATAACCAAGCCATCTGTTATCAACATGGAGCGACAGTGCAGTCAGAAGCCAGTGATATCGGAATCCTTCACCCCTCAGCCTTGCAGGGCCATGGCAACAAGTGTCATACGTCACACAGGTGATAGTTCAGCTTACCATCACATTCCTGCTGTGCAAGAGAAGACGAAGGTAACTTCAGGCTACAGCACTCCCAGAGACTGGTGTGGAGTGGATGACCGAAGACATTCCAGACTGCCACAGGACACGTGTGCTGCGGATGATTTAATTAACAAAACTTCTCCAGTACATCAGCCTTGCACACACGACTCCAGTGATACTGTGACCAATAAAGGACAGCTACCAGTCCGGCCCATTTCGCCACAGACCCACTTACCAAAGAGTTGTGAGAATGACTTGCTAAAAAGAGCTACCCCGGTGACACCTGCCCCTGTTTCGAGCCCCCAAGTTCTCTGTCAAATGATCCCTTTAAATGGGCAAAGCAGTATGATCAATGCCTACGTCAAATCTTCTACTCCAGCAGTCTCAGCTCCCATGAAACCTATTTTACCACAGACAGCCCCACTCTCTCAGCCTGTCCTCATGGGACCTTCTGTGCCTCAGGGGACCGTCATGTTGGTTCTTCCACAGACTGCTGTCACACAGACACCGCAGTGCCCACAAACAGTAATGACTGTTGGGAGCACCAAGTTACTGCCCCTTGCCCCTGCTCCTGTGTTCATCACTTCTGGTCAAAGCTGCGCCCCCCAGGTGGACTTTTCTAGACGGAGGAATTACGTTTGCAACTTCCCTGGGTGCAAGAAAACCTATTTCAAAAGTTCCCACCTCAAAGCCCACCTTCGCACCCACACTGGTACGTATGACGGCACGCGTCCTTTGGCACTCCAGCTCTGGCTTGTGTTGGGGTGCTGAAATGCATGGGTTTTGGGGGGAGAGGGTGGGAAAGGGAAGAGGCAGGTGATCGGCAAACTTCTGCCTATCTCGGAGACGGGAGGAATGTTCATTCTCTGTGGGCAGGCAAAACAAGACAGACTTTGTTCTGAGACCTCAGCTGACCCCATAGTGTTAGTTGAATTTCACATGCTTTACTTGGAGCAGAGCTTTGCTGTCTCTGTGTGTGTGTGTGTATGTGTGTTTAGGTTTGAGTGGAATCCTGCCGTCTGGACTAGATCGAAATGAATTGTGCGAGTCCCATTTTTAGGGGCATGGAAAGGTCTGGTATAAGCAAACCATAGTAGAGGTAGTTGGTCTTAAATTGTTACACAAGTAAAAGAAAGGTGAGGAAGTCAGAAACTGCACGTTTTCCCCAAGTTTTGTTTAGGCTAAATGGGAATGCATTAGATTTTGGGCAACTGTGTGAGGAAGCAGAGCTGCTACAGGAGCGTAGCAGTTTATTCACTTGCAGAAAAGGAATTTTAAAGGCAAATGAAAACTAATTGTAATTACACATGAGCTGATTTGCTCCATAAAATCTGGTCAGTGTGGAGACTGTATACGTGTATGTTACTTACCCTTTTTCTGGCTCCAGATTCTGTTAAAACATTTGCGTTCTCAGGGACTGTTCCTGATGTCGAAGGATAGGCATAGCAGGAGATTGGTATGGAATAGCTCATTCAAAAGTGTCTAATTTTGCTTGTCCTTGCCTTTTTTTTCCCCACTCTCCCTTGGCCTACAGACACTGGTTTATTGGATGTCATCTTCTTTGGCAGGATTTGCATTAGTTTGCCAGCTTGTCTTTACAGTTCCTTTGGGGGAAGAGCTTAAACCCCACAGGAAGCTGATAATCCTTGTAAACCAGAGCTCAGTGGTAGAATGATGCTTCTACTTCTGGCTTGAAAGTGCGTGCTGCAGGCTGCTGAATTAACCTGGAGCTACAGGATAGACATGGACTAACAACAAATGTCTTGGTTTTGAATAGGGAAGCTCTGTGTCCCCCCATATCGTGATCAAGCCCAGGACATCTATGGGAGGTGAACCACACTGACCCCTTACTAGCCAGTCCGTGTTACAGGATCGGGAGGCAGAGTAGTTCAGCTTTCTTTTCCCAGCGCACAGGTAGTTAGGTGATAACACATACACCAAATGTAGAACTTTACTCTCAATATCTGAAATAAGAACAACGCTTCTGTGGGTGTTTCTTTCTGCTGAACACTTTTGTCCTGCTCCAAAACGTTACCATAAATTTGGGTCACATGGTAGATGTTTATCTTGAGCTTTACCAGGGGTGGGGGTTGCAGGTGGTAGAACACGTTGTTTAGGATAGGTCTGATGTTAAGCAGTTGCCCAGGAGGTGACGTGGACAGCCCTCCTGACTGCTGTCATTCCTGGGTGTGCAGACCTCCCCAGTCTGTCTTGGGATCTAGCCATGTGGGGATGGCAGGGCAGGCCATTCCTCAGTAGAACTCGCTGGGACGGGCTGTTTGTGTATCAGACTGGATCACTGGAGCAGTGGGACTCTTGAGGCTGGATTCCAGGATTCCTGTTTGCCTGCGGTATTTGCTGATGACATGCAGCAGCCGTATAGCTGTGGTGGCATGGGGCTTGCTTCTAGTTCAAGTCAGCTGATAAGGTAGCTTCGTGAAGAATCTTCTTCTTTAAACTGGGGTTTTGGACAATTAAAAAACCAGACTTGATTGAAGAACATTTAAAGAGATATAAGGGAATAAGTAGAAATGGTATCTGTAACTTTCCTCTGGAACACAACTTGAGCTTAAGCTAATATTGAGTGCACACATGAGCAGTTCCATGGAATTCATCAGTTTTTGCAAGGCAGCGTTTAAGTTAGTTCTTTGATAAAACCATAGCAGGCTTCTCGGAAGTAAGTTATGCTTCTTTTATGTGCTGCAGGAGAAAAGCCTTTCAGCTGCAACTGGGAAGGCTGTGACAAGAAGTTTGCCCGCTCAGATGAACTGTCACGCCACCGTAGAACTCACACGGGAGAGAAGAAGTTTGCTTGTCCTGTGTGTGAGCGTCGCTTCATGCGCAGCGATCACTTGACAAAGCACACCCGCCGCCATATGAGCACAAAGAAGATCCCCAGCTGGCAGGCAGAGGTTGGCAAACTCAACCGAATTGCCACAGCAGAGAAACCGAAAAGCAGCAGTGGATTGAGTATGCTCATCCCTGTACCGTCATCTGTCTGTCAGGGCTAGTGTGAGGAAGCACCTTCTCTACAAACTTGCTGAAGATCAGGAAGAGCTCTAATGGCTACAACAGAACTGACAACGGCTTCTTTTCTTCGTGTGTGTGCATACTTTATTTTCCTTCAGCTTAGGTCCTCTGTCAATAACGCTATGTGAGAAATCTTACCATATATTCCCTCGTCCCTTCCCTACTTGTTTCTTTCAGTACTTGGGCAAATGCAATCACCAGCACTTCAAGAAAGCAGAACTCTTTGGAAATGATTTTGGCAATAGGTTAAAAAAATGTAATGCTTGCTGTTAATATTTTGATGGACAGTAAAACAGGGTGATTTTTAATTTTTATACTAGTATTTTCTATACCAAATATATTTTGTATTTATTCATTTTGGTCTTGATATACAGGCAAATTACTTGGCCTGCATTAGTAGGGGTGTGCAGGATGAGACCCAGAGTTTTGGAAACTCCTTCTCAGTAAACCTAAAGAATTGCATTCAGACTGTTTTGTAAACACATAATATTTGATAACCCATAGTGGTTGGGATTTTCACACTTGCAGATCCAGATCCTGCAGCGAGCTGGTGATGTTACACCCTTCTTACGCAGGTGACGTTGGGGGTTTGAGATCGAAATGTGTCATCATTTCTAAACCAAACCAAACCAGCATGACTTTCTTTCAGAAAACAAGTGTTGAAATCCTCAACATTTTACAAATTCATACCCTTTGCAAGTGGAAGCTGTTGTGACTTTTGGTAAAGGTTTGACATGCTGGGCATTCCTGAGTCCATCCTCTGCTGGAGCAAAGTTTGGAGGAGCCATACTTCTGCGATGGAGGTAGAAGCACAAGCAGTGTTTAGAAACTTTGACACTAAAAATTATGGTTTACTTTCAGTCCTACTAAACCAGCATATCGAAATCTTCTGGAAAGTGCAAAAATGGCAAGATAACCCATGAATAATTAGCTGGGTCTCTGTTTTGGGTTTGTTTTGTTGGTTTTTTTTTTGAGTACTGAAGAAATAGAAAACTAAGGTTTTTTTAATGTATCATGGATGCTTGTGCACCTTATAAGAAATTGTTCAAGGCTTTCATTTACCTGTATCGAAGCACCAGAGGAAGTACTAATCATGTCTTGACTTAAGAAGTAGCCACCGTGTCAACTGGATGATGCTTTTCATGTGGCCTTATACTTCCCCACAGTACTTTGTATAAAATCACCCTTTTCTATTAAATGAGATACTCTCCCTGTTGATTGGATTTTCTTTTACACCAAATGTAGATATGGCTAAGAAGTGGGATCACTGGCTGCAGGAGTGCTGTGTTGTAATGGCATGGTATGAATAATAAAAAGAAATGCCCACAGCACAGTTGTATTGCTCAGTTTCCGTGGTGCGGCAGGATGTGCATACGTATTGTAGCAGGGCTGACAGTGGAGCTGTTGTGCTGTGAAGCACCGGGTGTTGTTTTGCTGGGAGATGGCACACCTGCTGCACAAAATATTTCTGTAGTGTTTATTCCTTCTGGACTCTTCTCCCATCAGCCACTCCTGCACTGAAATTTAGTTGAGCACCAAGGAGGACTTTTTCCTTGATATGTAAAATGTGGATAACTAGGAATGCACTATCTCTTGCGCTGCTTTGTTGTTCTGAAATTCTGGTCTTGCTTCCCACTGTGGGCAAAGCACGGTTCTCATCTGTGTAAGTGCGGACTTGCTGATCTCAGCTAGCACTCCCCTGAAATTGGCAGAGACTTGTTTTAGTTGAAAGCAGAATATATCCCTTTTTTTAATGCTTAAATCTATAGTCTTAAGTAATGGTAGTTAAAGTTTTCAAACTGCACTATATTGGGAGTATTGTGCTAAGTGTACTGAAGTTTTTGTGCCTGACCTTTGCAATGTCCACACCCTATTCGCTCGACACGCTGCAATCCCACCGACCATGGCGTAGCGCTGATGAGTGTGTGTGCGTGTGCAAACCTCACTTTGTACTCTCCAAAGGGCTTGGTTGAACCCCCTCTTCCTGGTAAAGTGGGTGCTTGTAGTGTTGCTACTCTGTCAGTGTGCAGTTTTCCAAATTCACGTGGTGAAGAAAGAGACATTGCTGGTTTTTTTGTTCATTTGTTTTGCTCAGAAGTCCCTTAGAACAAGCAGCTTGACTTCTGGATGCCATTTTAGCATGCTTTTAACGGGGAAGTGTGTTCTGTTTCAGTCCAATAGCCAATTTAGTACTTAGGTTTTTTTACAGACTAACCATGTATGGTGTTCGCGTGAGCAAAACGGTTTGGAAACTCATGTCATAATTCAGTAATTTGTCACGTCAGTTTGTTGCATTATGGTGGGGGCAACGGTGGGCTGGAGAATATGGAATTTAAAAGCAATGTGTTGTGTACGTGTGTGACGATGCAGAAAAGCGACAGCTCCCTCTTTGTTAAGTTTGCCTGGCCTGTGATTCCTTGCAGCCCGCTCCTGCGAGGCATGCGCTGCCTTCCGCCACCCCTGTCTGGGACCTGCAGGGACCTGCGGCTCTTTCTCTTGTGGATGTGCATGAACAGCTGAGCGGCGGTGTGGCTGCCTCTGCTCTGTTTGCTCTTTCTGTTCCTTCCGGCTGTGTAAGGGTTATTTATGGATTAAGCATGACTGGGATAGCTGCTCTCTTTGCACTTTACTGCCTGAACTCTATTGTTCAGTCTTTATTTTGAGCCTATATTTTAAAGAAATGGAATCACATTTTTGTACGTGTTTTTAACTTTTATTAAATAAAAAAGTATGCAATGTGACTGGTTTTAAATCAAAAAATTGTGAATTTTCAGGTTTCATACATATCCATTCCAGAACTATGTAAATCCATCTGCCTTAGGTTATATATCTAGGCCAGTGGAAGACTTTGGGGCTTGCTGGTTTACTTGTAGAGACAGGACTTTTTGGATCCTGTTGTAAATTGACCAGTGCTTGTCCGTTTATAATTTTGTGCCATGCTGCTTGTGTATCTTGTAGAATGCCAGGGCTTGGGGCTTTTGCATGCTGTCTGAAAACAAGAGCCTCGGGGTGCATAACTGTTCTAGCACGGCCTCCAGAAGCTGTTGGCAAAAGGTGATGATGGTCTGAGCGCTGCTCTGTTAGTGTTGCGAGCTGCGCATGGCATGAAAGCTGGAAATAAAGGAGAGACGAGAATTTGCCTTAAAAGATGGCTGCAGTAGCCCTGCTTCTTCCTGTTCCCTCATAGCTGCGTTCTGGCAGGCTGGGGTGTCACCTCCAGGTCTCAGCTGGCGATGGTGACAGCAGCAGTGACTACTTTAAATTTTCAAGTATCTCTGCTGTTTCTTCCCCGCTGATCAGTTCCCAAACCGCAGTGATGGTTATTTCTAGCAGGGTCACGTTTTAATGGAAGAGAAGGGGAAGAGAGGATGTAACGATGCCAGCTTTCTGTCACAGCCCTCCGCAGCGAGGTGACTCAGCCTCTGCAGTCAGAGCCCTCGGAGCGAACGGGGAGTGGTGACTCAAGGCGTTGTCTGCAGGAGGGCACATCGTTCTGGCAAATGTGCTGAAGATGAAAATATCCCATGGATGGTCGTACTTCCCCCTCAGCAGAGCTTGGAAGGCTTTACTGCAGGATCAGTGCTCTGGCAGAGCAGCACAACCTCCAGCCCCTGGGCTCTGGACGTCTCCATAATGCTTTTGTCTTCCAGGGGAAGATGTCCTACTTGTCTGTTCCTACCACTGTTTTTCAGGGAAGATTTTTCTGAGCATCAAGTTACATCCTAAACAATACGTGTAATCTTTTTGCTGGTTTTTTTTATATTGTCTCCCTTGCTTTGCTTACATGAAACACTACAATGGATTTCACAGTTCTGTGCTCATGGTTCTGCTTTTCCTTAGAAACCAAGCTGTGGTGTGAGCTGTTGCGTGCAGCCAAGAGGTGCACTCGGTAATCATCCAGGTGGGGCTGGAGTCTGGAACAGCTTCGTCCTGTGAGAGAAAACGGTTCACATGTGAGGAAGCCTTCCCAGCTCTGCCTCTGTGCTGACACAGGCATTGTGCAGGCAAAAGTCTTTCTGTCTTGTAGCCATTCTACATCCATAAAAACAAAACAAAAAACAATTTTTCTAAAGGGAAAGAGGTGTCCATTGGGCTAATGGTACGTTTTGCAGTTAGACCAGCATTCGTTCCTCTGTGTGGTTACACAGCCAACCCTTCAGTTTAGCAGCAGTTTGCCTCACCTTGCTCACAGCCCCCTGAGCACCGGTCCGCTTGCAGTGAGGGTGCTGGAAGCGTGGATCTGTTCCGAAGCTGCGGTGCTGGGTGGGCAGAGGCGGCCCGTGCTGCGGTGTGGCTGCAGGCTCAGTGTGCTCCTCTGGCTTAGGCTGCAGCTCTGGTGAAAGCTGTGCTCAGCATCCTGTGAATGACGAAGGTGGCACTTCGCTTGTCATCTCTCGTGAGCTGAGTTTTGCCTCAGGGTTGCACCTAGGTTGAGTTCATCTGCTGGGATAAATCTTCTAACCGGTTTTGAAGTTTAATCTGTGAGCCCATCTGCCTGTTTACCTTCCGTTCAAGTCTGACAAGGCAGCTTGAGGCAGGCAGGCAATGGCCGTGAGAAGGCAAACTTCTTCCATGTGTGCAGAAAGAGTAAATCATGACTCAAACCCTGGCAACCTACAGGCTAAGGAAAGACTGAGATGGTTCAGGAGGAAGCTGCAGGGCCTCGGCCACATCTGCTCTCAGTCCATGCAATCTCTGGGATTACCTTCCCTGCAGCCAGTACGTTAGCACTGAGGCATTTTCTTTCCAGATTGTTTTCATCCTCTGTCAAATGCAGCCTTCCTCGTTTTCTGCTTCAGTCCTTGAACAGGAGAAGGGAATCTGGTGACTTCTGCATCCTGATGTGTGCAGAAGCCACGGGCACATCTTACACATGCAGAAAACCTGAGGAAGCTGGAGCATACCCTTTCCTGGGAGAGGTTTTCCTAGATGGGAAGAATACCTTAGGTTTCATTTTCTCCCTTGTAGTGTCTCACAAGTTCAGAGTGAGTTCTGTTGGTTGTCATTTTTCAGATAAACCCACTTCACCCTGTGCAAGTAATCACCGTGTCCCGAGTGTGTGTGGCGGGAGGGAAACCAGCCCCTGGTGTGGATGCCCTCCCCGAGGTGTGGATGCCCTCCCCCTGGTGTGGATGCCCTCCCCCTGGTGTGGATGCCATCTGTGCCAGGCAGCTGCTGCTCCACCTTGCCAGCCAAGTGCGGTATGGAGCTCTGCCGGTGCAGCTCCAGGGCAGTGGCTCTGTCTCAGCTCCCAGGGTGTGTGTCTGCAAATAGTTTGGCTGAAAGTTTGCTGGGGTTTGATCCTCGGAGGAAGGAGGCTGGGGGAGAACATCCTCGGGTTGGTGAGGGTGCCACCCTCTTTTGTCCTCTAGTGTTGTGAAGGCGAGTAGATGACAGCAGGGTGCTGGATGTAATGCATCAGGGAACTAGTGGTTGCTCTGCTCTGAGAGGTCTTGGCGACGGGGTGCTGGCAGAATCACACATACGGGGGCCATCCTCATGTACACTGGGCAAAAGAACTGGTGTTCAGGGTCCCGGAGACAGAGGTGGACTACAAAGACCTCCTGCCCTAAGGAGCTGTGGTTATGGTGACTGGCTGCTCTTCCTTGCTCTTTCCAGCCAGCTCACCCAAGCACAGATCACGTCACAGCTTTGTTTTCCCCACTCAGGTCTGCCTATAGCTCCCAGCTGAATTCTTGGAGCTCGTAGGAGATTTCACAGGATGGCTACCCACCAGGTAAAAGACAACTCGCTTCCTAAAACTGCTCTGCTGCTGATCGGTTTTCTCAGTTGCTCTTTGGGGAAGAGTTCTGCCCATTTACTGGGCTACTGAAAGGCAGAGCTCTGCAAGAAGCAGCAGCATCCATTGCAGTGCTGTTAGACAGAAAGGGCATCTATGAAGGGGAAAAAAAAGGATTCAAAGCCTTTGTTTGTTTAGGAAAAAACCCAGATTTGAGTAAAATCGAGAGTCTGAGTAAGTGTGCAAACCGGTTTGGTAGTTTCAGGATCATTGGTTTTGGTTTTTAAGATCTTGGGTTGAGTAATTTAAAAAATAGGGCTTTAATGCTTTCACCACCTGAACCTTTCAGCTGGAATCTTGTTGCACGGCCAGGTAAGAAACCCCCTGAACTCATGGAAGCCACTAAGCTCAGAAGTGGTGATATTTCTCCATGCACTAAAAGGGAATTTTTCGTGATTACCTGAAAAATTACTCTCTTTAGTCCTTTCAGCAACTGTGGTTTTGCCTCACTTAAAAAATAATAGCAATAGAAGGTAGGTATAGACAGCCAGCTGGCCAGTGAGGCTTTCTTACCCTTTAGGCTGGTGCAAAACAAGATGTGTAGCATTTGTCTTTGTTAGATTAAAAATGTAGTTATCTGGCTAATATGCATAGCCTTTTGCTGTTGCATTAATGGGGATTAATAGCATTAGCTCATACCCCATGTCAGCTACCTTGCCTTATGCTGCGTCTATTGCACAGGAGGGTAGTTTCTAAAATGATTAATGGCAGACTCTCCAGCACCCTACTGAATTTCAGCAGAATTGTTTTAGGGGCAGGAAGTACTGGCAAACCAAGTAATTTTTTGTCTTACAAGTATTCGTGATTTGATGATGGTTATAGAGGAATACAATGAAAATAAACTTTCTGATAATTCGGCTGGTGGGATGTCAGCATGCACTGCCTGAGATGTGGCAAAGGGATCTTCATAGTGCAATTTTCTTTCTTTTTTTTTTTTTTTTTTTGAAAAAAAGCAATTAATTAAAGAAATCTCTCTTGAAATTAGTTACGGGCTTAGATACTTCTTCAAGGTGTTTGTTTACCTGAAAATGATCTAGTGTCCTGTTTTCCCTGAATGGACCATAAGTAGGGTTACACTGACACCAGATAGTTAAAGCTGTGCAGTTGTGCCTCCCTGGGTACCAACCCCACTGCCACCCTCCCAGTTTCAGCGTGCTGCTGGGTGTGGGTTTGTCACAGGTGGAGGAGCACAGTCCCTGACAGTCCTTGGGCAGACTGAGGTGCCACCATCCCATTCTGCACAGTATGAGAATAAGACAGATGGTGGTGAGATGTTCTGTGTGGGCTGGCTCTATGGTCAGAGCACGGCACTGACCATGGAATCACAGAATGGTTTGAGTTGGAAGGGACCTTTAAAGATCACCTAGTTCCAACCCCCTGCCATGGACAGGGACACCTTCCACCAGACCAGGTTGCTCAGAGCCCCATCCAGCCTGGCCTTGGACACTTCCAGGGATGGGGCATCCACAGCTTCTCCGGGCAACCTGTGCCAGTGGCTCACCACCCTCACAGCAAAGAATTTCTTCCTAGTATCTAGTCTAAATTTACCCTCTCTCAGTTTAAAACTGTTACCCCTCACCCTATCAAAGCGCCCTGGCTGGCATGCTGGAAGCTCTCGCCTCCAAACATAGCTTGCAATCTTTGTGGGAGGCTGGTTCCCTTTCTGCTGCCCACCTCTGCTCCACTGTGTGCCTGGCAGCTCCGGAGCTCTCCAGCAGAGCGCAACGGCCAGCTTTGCTGAAGGCTGCTGCAGGAAGGACAACTAGAGCGTTAGTATGTATGCCAGGGGTATAATCTAGTGTCTGCCTCACGGCATCCCTCCCACCATCCCTCGAGGATGCACTCTGCTTGGAGTCTGCAGGCACCGTAAGGTGATTCACCGTGTGAGCTAGAGAGCCTTTTTCAAAACATTTGATGCCTTTACTGAGGGCTACATAGAGTACAGACGCATTTATTTCTGTTTCACAGATACCAGGAATTACAAAGAAGTTAAAATACAGCATTTTAAGATGTGTCCTGCTGTTTCCTCTTGCATTTACACAGGCTGTGTGAAGAGTTCATCTAATGTCTTTTATGCTTAAGCTGAAGACAGAAATAAGGTATTTTTCTACTTCTGATAATAAGCAGCTACTCATAGTATGTTAAGACGCAGGTAAAATAAAAGCATGAACCCTAAAATACCAACCTTCCCTGTCTGAGAGCACTGAAAATATATGGTTTCCTCTGGAGAGACAACTTTCTGCTTAACTTTTCAGTCAGCTAATGGTAAAATGCAGTGATTTTTCTTCTAGGCTACCCACTGAGGACAAGAAATAGGTGGGAAGGCCAGGAGTGATAATTCTGAAAATTTATTGCAAACAGCTGCTTGCAAGTCCCTCTCAAAATGGTGCTTGCTGGCCACAGCGAGGCAGCGCCGGGGACATGCCTCCCGCTTTCGCTGAAGGATCCACACCAAGGAGCCCCAGGTACAACACTGATGCTGGGATCCCCTCCCCAAAGGGGTCGTACAAATCCTCTGCTCCCTGATGGCTCCCAGGAGCCTCATTTTGCCTATTGTAGTGGGATTTGAACTCTGGGATTACACTGCCTATGTACTGGACAGTGCACTCACTCCCCATTTCATCTTACATCCCATACTGGGGACCACATTCCAAGAGACAGTGCCAAGTCCAGACCCGGAACTGAGGCTTGCGCAGCACAAGGAGTAAATTTGACCTGTTTTAAGTGGCAGGAACGTGAATTTCATGTAACATCTCCTTAAATGAGATCTGAATCGAATGATATTACTGCATTTTTCTTCTGCTAAGACAAAACAAGATCTTCCTTCAAAACACCATGTCTCAACACTTCTGGTACGATGCTTCGATTCTAGTACTTCTTCATTGGTAAATACCATTTAGAGATGAGCTGCTAAATATTGATTCACAAGATTAATTGCTCTGTCCTCCAGTGGCGCTTATCCAAAATCAGCAGCTGGTGAGGATCCTCACAGTCTCGCTCAGAGCTGGTTGGGAGGGCTTTCTCCTCCATGCTTCCCAAGCAGCCACACTGCTTCTCACAGTCCATCTCCCTTTGCCACCCACCTCTCCAGTGCCGTCTCGCTGTGCAAGGGGTTATTTTGTCAGCAGCAGTTTTGCTCCAGCTGTGCTTCCAGGAACATGCTTGAAGATCTTGTGGCACGGGGTTGGGTTCAGCGGCAGTACTCCCGCTCGATGCTTGCCATGAGCTCCTCCTCTGAGTAATCATAGGATACTGTGGACTGTGCCGCCAGCTTCTTGCTGTTCCTTTGTGGGCACCTGCCAGGGAAGGCAATGAGTTATTGGTGTTGTGACAGAGAATCAAGACACAAGATGACCCTTACTTCTTTTTTTTTTTTTTTTTTTTTTTGTGAATGGAAAGATCAAGTTGCATATGGCTTGCTGAGACACAGATACTCTGTCATGTCTAGTTCCCCCACCCCACAGACACATTGCTTGCTGACATTTGCTGTTACTTGGCACCTGTTTCAGTCTGCAAGTTCATTACAGCACAGCCCTTACAACGCTCCAGATCAAACTCCCAGAACCTTTTGGTGAGTTAGGTTTGAGGCCTGGCTAAGGGACTGTATAACCTTTATGCTAGTTACTAGTTTTAAGGTTTTATGCATTTTTGTTTGTATCTGTAAGGAATCTTTGTTTGTATCTATAAGGGATTTGAGTTTCAACCAAAATATGAATTCAAGTACCTCAGACTGCTCTTCGGCTTTTATTTATTTTCACATCAGCACAACTCTCCCACAAGTGGGAACCGATGTACGATTCAAAGGCAGCTGGTACGGGTTTTATTGGTGTTATCAGAGGTGGTTCGTGTTGGGTACAAGGGAAATCTGTCCCTACCTGCGTGAGGGAGAACAGTGAAAAGTCTTCTGCAAGCTTTGACCGCTGTAGCTCACACTACCAAGTCTGTCTACTGATCTTGCCCTCCAGGGCTGAAAAGGGGAGACAGCAGCTGCCAAGCGAGCACTCCTCTTTGACCTTGCAGAGAACTGGGAGGTGAGCTAGCCGGGCTGTCAGGCCAGTCATCTCTGGAAGCTAGGGCACGTGGCTCCGTGAAATGGAGGTCATGGTGAGGTACAGAGCTAAGCGGAGACTTGAGTTGGTAAATCTAAACTGTGAAGTGCTCTGCCATGACATGTCAACTGAGATTGGTGAGCTTACCTTATGACCATCCGCTGGTGAAGAATAAATAAGCAAGAAAGAAATGGTTTTGTACAGTTGCCAAAGAGGAGAGATTCCCATATCCAACAGCAGGGCTCCAAACCGGTCCCAGACGCATTATGTAGCATCTATTGACTTACCATTTCTCTGAGGACAAGATCTCTCCCACCCTTGGTCTGGCATCTGGGATTAATTTGGCCATCAGCAACCTCCAGTGAAAAAACTAAGGACCTGTTTACTAGATGAAATCTAAGGAGCTGCCCCAAAGCAGGCAAGTAAACGTAGAATCAGAAACCAAAGAACCCTGAAATGCTTTTCTAAGGAAACCTTGTCATATAGAGGAGGTGCTTTCATAAACTGCCCTTCCTGGGCAAGGGAGCACCCGCAGCGTTCCTCGAACAGGCAGCAGCCAGTCTCTGCTGCTATCGCTGCAGAGCAAAAGGCAGCAGTGCAGCCCTTCCTCTCTTCTTATCTGCCCGGCTCAGAAAGGCTCCTGCCCAGTCCAGCTGCTCTGACCCAGCTGTGTTAACACCGTGCCCGCCCCCGCGCGTGTCAGAAAGAGTTTGATGTTCTTCCTGGAGCAGCCTGGTGACCAGCCAGCTGGTGTGGCAGCTGGGCCATGTGGGTGTCCCACACTTATTTACGCTGCCCTTGATGGCAAGTTCTACTGGCAGCAAGATGGCAGCAAGTAGGATTTAGCCAGTGGACTCTTCTGCTTATTCCTTTTATTTTTTATTTTTTTTCTTCTGATGGTCTGCAGGGAGTCTGGTTTCCACCGTAGTAAATGAGAACTGGGAAGAAAGCTAAAGGTTCAAGAACTCAAAGCATACACCAGCAGCTACAAAGCAAGGATTAGGAAAAAGGAAATGCAGAAATCTGACTTAAGCAGGTGATTTATTGATTTAAACTCTGCACTGTGATAATCCTTAAACTAATTTTATATTACGTGATGAATTAGAGGCAGAGCTCTTGGCAGCTTGCTTGCAGGCCCACAGAAGAGTCATTGTTTCTCTTAGTGGTTACATAATTTCCCACTGTTAATTATTCCTGACACTTTGGCTTGCAGGGTGACCTCCAAGCATGGGAGAAAATCTCCAGGTAAAATTGGTACTCATTGAAACACAGATGTGCTCTTCAAAAGACAAAAGCAAACCTCACTTACCACGCACCTCTCGGAATTGAGAGGAATAGAGGGGGCTGTGTTTGTTTCAAGAGCAAAGGAAAACCAAGTTGCCCTTCATGTTCTTCCTCCCTATTTTTTTGTGGCAAATTTCTCTATCACTTAATATGGAAAAACTGAAATTAATTAAGAAACAAGAGATTCAATATGGGTAACAGGAGAAGGTTCTGCACCCTGAGGACAGCAAGCAGAGGATCAGGCTGTGGTTGCACAGGCTCCATCCTTGGAGTCTTTCAAGACCTGACGGGACAAGGCCTGGAGGGTTCTGCTTTGACCTCACAGTTGATCCAGCCTGGAGCAGGAAATCGGACTGCAGACCTCCTGAGGCTCCCCCAGCCTGAACCCTGATCTCAAAGGTACGCTGGTGCAGCTGTTTCTGCTGGCCCTGGCATCAAGAGAGAGGCTGTGGCGGGGAAATTCCACGCACAGGACATGGGCAGGACAGGAGCTGTGGCCCACAGCCCTCTCCCACGCTCCGCCAGCTGCTCCGGCGCCAGAGGTGGCCCCTTACTGCTCCCACCAACAGGCAGCCGGGGCTGTGGATCGGGGCTTGCAATCACGCAGAATCCAGCTGAGGGCTGTTACCGTTTCCGATTTGGAAAATAACAGGTCAGTGCATTGAGGGGAAAAATTTTCAAACCTCAGATGTTCTGGGGGAAGAGGGAAACCCGGGAAGGAGCGAAGTGGAGAGAGAGCTAGCTGAAAAGCGTACAAGAGGGGAATTTGCAGCACGGTAGGACAGCGAAGGAAAAAAAGGCCGGTGCAGATCCATCAAGATTATTGTGCAGGCTTCTCGGTATCTCATTATGAAAAAGTTATTAACAGCTTGGAGGGAGTTTAGAAAGCAGCAATAAAAGTGATTTAAGAGGCTAGAGCAAAGCAATTTAGGAAAGAGGAAAGCAAGAAATATGCTCCATTTCAGCTAAAAGCCTCTCTGTGTTTAAAGATTATTAAGGGAAGGAGGGTTATTTATTTTTTTTTTTATGGAACAACAATGAACTGTGCCATGAGGAGAAGGAATGCAAAGGGCAAAATTAGACCAAAAGTGAGCAAAACCACCTTGGAGCAAGGTCCCAGCTGTAAGGATGGCTGGCAGTGCCCCATCCCTGCTGTCAGGCAGCTGCCTGGTGCGGGGGAGAGCTGCCTGTGGGCTCTGGTGACAGCATCCCTGGTGGGTGGCTAGGGTGACAGCTCCGAGGCAGAAACCTGAGTGAAGTGGCTGAAAACTAGGTTGGGGTGAATCTAGGCCAGTGTTTTTTATTGTTTTGTTGAGGATGGGAAAGTCCAGGGTTAATCATTAAAATGCCTTCTGCAAGACTTTGCAGCTGAAAAATGGGTCAAAACAACGCCCCGGTAACTCTGCCAGTGACACGAGCCTTGGCAGCAGCAGGAAGATCATTACCGCGTTCCTGGGCTGTGTCATCCCACCCGTGGACTACCAGATGCTAAAGAGCGGTTCCCAAAAGAACTGCGGGGGTAGAAGAGGGGTAACACAGTGCAATCAGGAATCCATCCAGCCGTGTTCCCGTGCACATCTATTTATTAGGGCCTGGTTTAGATGCTTACGTGGTGGCACACAGGCGTGTTTGCAGCACAGGGACCGCACACCTACAGCATCTGTCTCGCGTTGACTGCTTTCTTGGCAGATAATAGTATTAAGTCTCTGTATTCAGTTTTTCTTCTCCTTGCTTGGAATTTATTTCTTATTTAATGTGGCTTTACGGGAATTTCTTCAGTCAGCAACTCTATGAAGACAAGGCTGATTTTTGCTGCTTGTAACATGAGTGTTTATCTAGAATAATTCTAGCCACAGAAATGTGAAGGGTGAGGCACCTGCACACATTAACTGCTGTTTCAGGGGCTTGATTTGATTTGGTTTCTTCAAAATGCAGTTTTGCTGGGTGCTGGACCATTTTAAAAACAAACAAAAAAGAGGTTTGCATGCAGTTCTTGCCAGCAGAAATTGCAGCCCTGCTTACCATGGGTGGCAGAGGCAATCCGCACGTGACCTGTGCTATGGGCTCTGCAGCGAGTATAAAGTAAATGTTATCTAAACGAAAATAAGCTCCTGCTCTGTCATCCCAGATCAGAAACCTGTTTCTTCTATCTCAGGTTTTCCTTTTGTGTTTCAAAGAGGGAGGGAGAAAGAAAGCCTTGGCAGGGGGTGAGGGGCCAGCGGGAGCCTGGGGGTGGGGAGCTTGGTGTGGGACTGCAGCAGGGCTGGGTGTGCACCCCCAGAGAAGACTGCTCAGTTGCCGTAGCCCAAAGCCTATTGAGGATGCTGGCGAGTCCAGAGGGGTTAAGGTCCCTGCGAGAGCACCTGTACAAACCTCACCCTCAGGAAAGGTGAGGGCAGCCACATTTTGCAAGCACTCCCCAAACCAGCAGCCTCTCACCAGGTGAGCTCCCTGTCAGCTGGGAGGGAGAGGAGGAGGAGGAGAAGGAGGAGGAGGAGGAGGAGGAGGAGGAGGGAGGATGGCAGCTGGCGCTGGGGCTCTCGTGTCACATCGACCAGCGCTGCTCGGCGTTACTAGGTCACAGCCCGATGGCCAGATTGGCAGATTAGTCAGAGCTCGAGTGCTGCAGGAGCAGAGGGGCTGGATGACAGTCAGAGCTTAATGCTGAAGAGAGTTGCTTTTTAGCATAAGAAGATGGTATTTTAAGATGGTTTTCCAAGCCTTTATGTTTCATCTGGGTTTCCTTAACATGCGCATCAAACTGTTCCCATTGCTCCCAGTGCCAGCAGACTGGGAGGCGCAGCCTGCTCGGTAGCTTTTGCTTGTGGAAGATTTCAATTTCTTTTGTGGGCACCCAGTGCAGTAGGTCCCCACCATTCCCAGGTCCCTGAGGGACACTCTTGTTGCTAACTGGTGTGGCATGGGAGTGTCTCATGGATTTTCTCTTATGATTCCTGGGAAGCAGAGATGTTCTTTTCTACAGGCTGAAAGAGCCCATGGGTGACCTGTGGGTGAACAGGGCCTGACCTATTTGTTGGAGCGAACCTCCCCAGCTTGTCACAAGCTCCCTCAAGGTGCCTCTCTGCCATGTGGACAGCCTAAATTCTGCATTGCTCATGACCAGGAATGAATCTCTATACTGTACTTGAGCTGGAGCCTGGATCTTCTCAGGCAGCACAGCTCCTGGGTTTAAATTGGCAAATAGGTAGAGGACAGAATATTTTGGACTCTAAACCATTCCACACCATTCCCACCTTGTTTGTACAGTGGGAGGTGTGCAGGAATAGCTTTTCCTTTTATGCTCCCTTTGTTCCAGCTGCTTTCCCCCCCCTGCAGATACAACAAATGCACAGGGTACTCACTGATGGTCAGCATCGATCTCTGGGCCTGGTGGGCTTCTGGTTGCCAAAGCCTGGGAAAGGAGAAAAGTCATGTATTTCTGTTATAACACTGTAATGTTGAGGGATGTGATTCCGCCCCTCCACTCCGCTCCGGTGAGACCCCCCTGCAGCGCCGGGTCCAGCTCTGGGGCCCTCGGCACAGGGGAGACATGGACCTGTCGGAGCGGGTCCGGAGGAGGCCACAGACATGGTCAGGGGGCTGGAGCAGCTCTCCTGGGAGCACAGGCTGAGGGAGTTGGGGCTGCTCGGCCTGGAGAAGAGAAGGCTGCGGGGAGACCTTACAGCGGCCTTTCGGCACTTGAAGGGGGCCTATGAGGGCGCTTTATCAGGACCTGTAGCAACCAGACAAGGGGCAATTGTTTTAAACTGAAAGAGGGCAGATTTAGATTAGATACTAGGAAGAAATTCTTCACTGTGAGGGTGGTGAGGCACCGGCACAGGTTGCCCGGAGAAGCTGTGGATGCCCCATCCCTGGAAGTGTCCAAGGCCAGGCTGGATGGGGCTCTGAGCAACCTGGTCTGGTGGAAGGTGTCCCTGTCCATGGCAGGGGGTTGGAACTAGGTGATCTTTAAAGGTCCCTTCCAACCCAAACCGTTCTGTGATTCCATGGTCAGTGCCGTGCTCTGACCGTAGAGCCAGCCCACACAGAACGGCTCACCACCTTCTGTCTTATTCTCATACTGTGCAGAATGGGATGGTGGCACGCAAGTCCTCAGTCTGCCCAAGGACTGTCAGGGACTGTGCTCCTCCGTGGCAGGGGGTTGGGCTGAATGATCTGTAAGGTCCCTTCCAACTCAAACCATTCTTTATTTCTATGAAACCTATCTCTGTCTATAGCGGGCTATGTCTGCCCTGGTTTAAACCCCCTAACAACCTCCGCGGAGACAATACAGGTAAAAGACAGTCCGCTTTACTGAGCACTGTTCTGCTCTGTGTCAGTGTTGAGGGCAGCTGGGTGGCTGCAGGTCCCAGAACTGAAACCACTGAACATTAACGTGGTAATCCTCCCAGTTTGCCCATGAATACCCACTGCCCCCCCCCCCCCCCCCAGCTGACAGGTGGCAGTATGAAAACACCTGCTGAGGAAGGAAGTTACGGCAACACAGATCCAATTGTTTCTACCTGACAAAGCTGCTTCCCTGAAATGATCCATCTGGAGTGAAACATCCACCTTCCCTATGCTGGAAGCCCATGGATTACCAACGGGGCACCAGAGGGTCAACCAAAGCCAAACCTTTGGCATTTAAAATGGGAAGATGATGGGACCTTGGGTCTGTCTGAGCCCCCAGCTGGACCAGTAACAAAATGAACCCACTTCAGCCAGACGCTACTGAGAAGAATATAACTTTTCTCTTTTTCTACTTCCTCACTGTACTCGCATGGGGAAAGGAAGGGGGACAGGGATGAGGGCTGTGGCTTTGCACAGAACTAGACCCATTTTGGCTTGCCATTATTTTTTATGAGCTGCAGTCCTAAAGCTGGTGGGCCTTCTTCATAGAAGTTATCCTAAATCTCATGATGACACTAACAGATGTTAAACGGGTAGCACACAGAACCAAAGCGAGGACTTGGCTTCCAGAAAATAGAAATGAAAAGTTGTTCCATCAGCGTGAAAAAGAGAAAAAAAAAATTCTGCACAAGAAAAAAGGGAAGCAAAGGAAGCAGGGAGTGGTGCTGAAAACCTTCCAGGTCAGAGCCATTGCCTATACATCTGCTGTGCAGTGTTTCTGAAGGGCTGGATGGGATCAAGCGATTCCTCAGAAAGATCGTGTATCAAACCTGTGCTGTCCCGAGGTCCAGCTGTGCATGGGACTGGTGCTGGTAACCCTGGGAGCTATGGAGGGGATATCTCTCCATAGGCAGCACCGGTAAGGCAACGATGGCTTTATGCACAGTTTTGGGCTGATGTAAATCAGTTTGTGTTGGTCAGGCTTGTATATGGTATCTGCTGGATAGAAATGTCCACCTGGGTGTCTGCTGTTAATGCGTGGCACCTGACTTCAATTTGAGAGGAGATGTTTTCACTATGGTCCTTCCTCAGCTGCTTTCCAGGTGGATGGACAGGAATTGAGGTTTAAACACAGTGGTTTCAGGCGCTGCTAGGCACACAGGTACTTGGCAGAAAACTGTTCAGCTCTTCCCCGGTTCCTGGCTGGGCTTTGTGCTGCTGCGGTCACCTTTGGCTCCCATGCTTGAGCAGGTGAGGGGGGGCTGCAGCAAAGACTCCTCTCTCATGGCACTGCATCAACACCTCTTCCAGGCAAACCCTAAGTGGCTTCTATTTCTGGAGCTGGGAAAGGCGTCTGCTATCCACTGTCTTTCATGTCCTAGCTGCTTGCTTAAAATTACAAACTAGTTCTCTACGGAAGACTTGTAACATCTTTTGATGCCTGTCAAAAGGCACTCCACTTCCCCTCAGAAGAGCCCGCGCTCTTTGGCAGCACTTTGTTTTCTCTGGAAGAGCCTGAACTGTTCTAGAAACAGCTTCTGGGTCCAAGTGGAGATGAGGCTATGTGAGAAAGCTGACAGTGATGGAAGAGAGTTCCCGCCTGGTTTTTTGGCATAGTTTCTTGGCAATCTCCTACAAGTGACAAGAGCAAGCAGCAGAGCCAGGAGGACACCGTGCTGAGCTCCAGGGGCTGACTTCTCCTGGGAGCACACCCCACAATGCAGCCCTGCATCCTCATCATCACCATCACCCACTGGGCTACTGCTGCCACCCTGGTTTCCTACCACCAGGCAAAGTACATTATTCATTCTCAGCACCGAGGGGAATACAGTTCTCAAGGAGTGCTTTGATGCTACTCTTCCCACAGCGAGAACCCAGCTTCCAACAGTTCTGGGCAAAGGATGGGTTTGGATCATTTTAGGGAGGGGTTTGAATTGTACAGTAAGTTGTCTTTTTTTCTTCCCTTGTGGCTGACTCCTCCATATTACGAGCTGTACGTGTTGTGTGGGTGGAAGACAGAATTAATTAGTCATCAGGATGGAGCAGCTCTGGTTAGCAAAATCTGCTTCCCTGTGCAAAATCAGCTCCCACCTTCTCCAAGGGATCTGTCAGCAACAACACTTATTTCCCAAGAGAATTTGGCATTGGTACAGGTAGACATTTAATTTGGTGCATGAGGGAAAAACGGTGGTGAGTAAAACCAAAAAGCACCTCCAGCCTCTGCCTTTCCACTGCCATCAGAGCCTCCTTGCTTCGGGAGCTGCTCCTAACCCGTCCGGGTGAACGACGCGTGGCTTCGCGGTGCCCAAGTGACACCCTGCGGGCAGCAGGCAGGATGCGGAGCCGGCTGTCGCAGGCAGTGAGACATAACAAAACCTGACCCCACCCAGCCCGCTCCGGATTGCTGTAATGTACATGATGCAAGTTCAGCAGATAATTAGTATTAGCCCTTTTTGTGGGTTAAGATGATGTGCACGTCACGACACTTTAGTATTATGGGTTCCTATCCTACAGCTAAATAAGTAATTGCTGGCCTGCTTGGCCTATGCCCTGTTAAGAGATAAATGAAGTCAGCTTCTCCTTTCTGCAGCTTGCAGTCATCTTTTTATTACTCATCCAGACTGCAGCGTGTCTCCTTGTTTTCCACCCTGTTCCCAGCGTCGGCATCTCGTGCTGGGGTCTGTTGTGCTACAAAGCCCCACATTGCTACCACGTCCAGGTTTAAAGGGTTGGATATTAAGCTCACCCAGCATGTACTCGGGTTTAATTTAGTGTAATGAGATGTGAGGCGGAGTGGTGTGACAGCCATTGCACACACAGTTCAGCCGTCCTTTACGTTAGGGCAGTGGCTCCTGGGGGCAAGGCAGAGTGGAGAGCTGGACGCAGGGGCTATTTCTCTCTACTCCCCCCAACCCGGTGCAAGCTGTGGCTGGCATTGCTCACGGTCCTGCCTGCCATACCCCCCCTGCTCCCTCCCTTCTCCTTCTGTCAGCTGTCAGGGTGAGCTGGGTGAGAGCACCCTCCCCTGGGACCTGCAGGGCAATCTGGAGCCGTAGCTCCGAGCTGCCCTCAAGCTGTGTTGAAACCGGCCGATGACAGCCTCAACTAGTAAAATCACACCGTCTCCAAAACTGGGTGGCCGATTTGAAGCTGCCTCTTAGGGGTGCTCCCTGTACTGCCCCCCAAAACATTATTTGGGAGACTGTGAGTTGGTCCTGGCCAAAACCATGCCAGCTCAGTGGGGCAGACGGCCATGGTCTGACGCCAGGCAGTTGCTATGGTATAGTTTGCTGGTACAGATACAGCCCTGAGATATAGTAGAGTAGAGGTACAGACCCTGAGTGGTCCCGTGATGCGCAGGGGAGCCTGGAGAGTGACTGAGTCAGTGTCTACATGGGAGCAGTGTGGTCCCCTGCCAGTGCTGGTCCACTGGTCTGTGGTTTCATTTTGTGGCTTTTCTGCAGGATGTAAGTCAGTGCCTCCTTCCCTACCTCTGCTCCTCCCAAATCCCTCTTCACAAACACCCCGTGAACTGGACCAGGGGACCGATCGGAGCTGGAATGAAAATCCCCTCCTTTGGGGGGGGAGGAAGGTGATGTCGGCCGGCTGGAGTGTGTTGCAGATGCCGCTTGCAGCAGAGCCACAGACGGTACAGCAGAAGGGCAGCACCCTCCAGCGACGCCAGCAAATAATGTGGATGGTTAAGGCCGTCATCACCGCCAAATACCGCCTCTCACAAACCGCAATCGGAGTTATCGCTGGCAAAAAACAATCTAGCTTACCCAACGTGTCAGCAGGTACCAAACGGGCCCTATAGCCCCAGCTGCATCCTAGGCAAAGCACTCCCAGCCTTGCTCAGGTCTGCAGCAACATCCTCTGGCCAGCGAAGGAATTGGGAACAGGCGGTGGACGGGAAGTGGGCAGGGATGCAGGGAGTTCCCACGCTGCTTCTCTCCTGCCAACGAAAACACCAGCTCCCAGCTATTCTGCGCATGCCCTGGGCTTAGTGTTTAGTTCAGGGATAGTTTCAGGGCAAAAGCAACCTATGCTCTACCAAGTGATGTGGGTGGGTGGGTGGGTGGGAAATACCTAAGTCAGCAGTTTTCCAAGTGCAGCTGAAACACAGCTGTGCTGGGAGGGTGACACTGGCTGAGGGGACAGCAAGCTCCCTGCTTGCTGGGCTCTGGTAAAGTTTCAGGTGCTTTTAAATAGACAAGGAACATAATGTGAGAGAGAGGGAGACCTTTTGCTCAGCAACCACCAGATCCATACCTGGACAATTGCAGAATCTGAAATAATCTCACTTTGACCTTTTACTTAGCTACTTCCCTAGTTTGGAGCTCAAGGATTCCCAAATGTTCAGTTGGAAAAGACCTTGTCTGAAGGACCCTGGCCAGTGGAGCACAGCTCCTGACACAACTGTAGGAGAACGTCTTGACTTGGCTCTTTTTTTAACCATTAAAACCAGGAAGAAAAAGCTGAAATAAATTGCTAACAGCACTGAACTAGAAAGATCAAATTTCTGTTTGGAGGAAGCATACTTTCATTAGAGTAGGAAAAATAAACCTATCTGAGTTCCTGTGAGAAACTAATGGGGCTTGACATAAAATGTCCCCACAGGACCCCTGTGTGTTTGCAGCTGGGACCAGCCAGCCACAAGATGATGCTGTGCCACATCAATGTGCAGAAAGAACATTTATCTAGCTGAAAAAAATCACGCAAAGCTTTGAAGACCTGGGTGTTTGGAAAGTATATGACAGTCCCTCTAGGAGTCAGCTAAACATACCCTCTACCCGTGTTATTCCTGTGCTGCAGCTGGGGCTTAGGTTTACTGTAATCACATCCCCTCTCCAGTTAGGAGGAGTAACGGCACCATGGAAAAAGCTGTTAAAAGCAAGACCCTAACATGTCTGCGTGATTCTACCATTTCAGGAAACCAGTGGGGAAACGTCTGAGGCTGCAGCCTCTTCCCTGGTTTCCACCAGGAGCTGCCACCCTGCTCTGTGCTGCAGCAGCACCTGCAAAACCACAAGTACTTTTTCTGTCTTGAACAAAGAAACAAGGAAAAAGCACATACAACCATCTGGAACCGAGGGCAAACCTGAAAATGGACATTTGATGCTGATAAGGAGGTGCTGGGGTCTGCTCCAAGCTGGATTCAGGTTCCCCATTAGGATTTGGTTCCCAGCCCACTGCTGTGATGTGCTTTCATGCTTCTCACTCCAAAGCACTACTTGAATGCAACAGAGGTATCTCAAGCTTTTAAATGCAGCTGCATCCCTCTCCACCAGCCCTTGCCACCTGGCATGACCCCCCATCGGCGCTGCCAGCTTGCTGCTGGAGGACAAGGTGCATCGGGGTTCAGGTGTGAAGCACAGCGTTGGTGCAGAGCATGCTCAGGAGAAACCCAGCCTGACAGCAGAGAGCTGAGCCCTGCTTGCAGGCACCCGCTCTCTTCTGGCTGGTGGCAAACCCCTCCTCTCCTCCTGCTGGCCAGATCTGCTTCTCCACGGGCTATTTCTTCACCGGACTTTTCTACTGTAATATCTCCTCATTGCCTTTCCTCCTCCTCCCTCATCTTTTCTCCATTAGCTTTGTTGAATCAACTTATCCTTTCTGCTCTGAAATTTCTTTGCTCATCCTCCAGTTTGCAGAGCTGAACAGGGCAAAGCAAGCAGGTTCCCACCACAACAGAGAAAATACAAATGACTGGTTGAGAAGCTGGCAAGACCAACAGAAATTGCCCTCAAAATTTCTAGCAAGGAACTAGTGACACAGCGAAGCTGGTATCCCTTTCCAGAAACCTCCTCCACCAGCCTCATGGGAAGGGTGGGACTGCAGTCTGCACAATGACCCCAAAGAATAAACTGCATCCAGCAAACAACCAAAACTTGGTGCTGCAAAGTTTCCTCCCTCCTTCTCTCAGGCTAGTGACTTTTTAGGCCTCCAGGAGTCAGAAGGGTAAGCCCACGACTACTGTCTGTACCACAGCCACCTCAGCTTCAGGCAAAGAAAATGCTATCAAGAAGAGCTTCAGGTTCAACCTGAAAATATTTAAGACTTCTCTTGTATGGCTTTTACATCTTTGAAAAACACTGGTAATTCTTTGCTGTCTTTCAGACCACTTGTCTGGGTGCAACCAGAGATGTGAACCTCATTCCCAAACAAGACACATCAGCAGCAGCTGGACAAGGAGACACATAAGGTGCTTGGCATCCCTGTCACCTCATGGGCAGCACAGCTGTGTGCCACGGCCACCTGGCCACACTGGGTGACCGAGGCCCCACACGCCTGCTTCAGCCTGAATTTTGAGGGCCCTCACAGACATCTCTGCGCTGCAAGGCGTGACGGTGTTCCCACCGTGGGTTTGCACTGGGTGTGACCACAGCTCGGGGCAGCTAAGGTGATGCTACGGGTTCCTCATCATTATTCCTGCCAGAGGAGGAGGTATGCCCCCCCCCCCCCCATGCCACCCCAGGGGCCACGTCTTAAAATCTTCAGTCTTTCTGGTTTGCTTCTTGTCATGAGTTCACTAGTATCTACTGCCACAGTATACTGTCTCTTTACTGACTTTTGTGAAGAAAGATGAGGGCAGCTCTGTGGCCTTTCTGATACATAATTACCCAGAATACACATCACTTCAAAACAGAGCTAAAATACCACTTTATGCACAGGAAAACTCACAACTGATGTAATTGTTATTTTTAAAGATCCAGCCACGATATTCACATGGGGAAACAGAGGGAAAACAGACAGCAGCAGCCTCTGTTCCCATAATTAAAGATAAATGGGAGACATCAGGAGGACTGTTCATAAATGAGAGTCCCTCAGAGGAGAAAGCACTGCTGGGCTGAGCTCTCCTGTTCGTACTGCAGGAGGGTTTGGAGTTAAAAGAGCAAGGAAAAAATACAACAAGAGCTCTATTTTTTCCATTTCCAAATCTTTTTTTCTTTGAGGCTTTTCTTTAAAACTTGTCTAAAAAAAAAAAAAAAAAAAAGGGTTCTCATACTGAACCCTGCCAAGTTTCCTAATGCCAAAATTACTTTGTATTAAAGCTATCCTTACCCCATGGACGTGCAGTTTGGCAATGGAAACAACACACTTCCAAAGAGCAAAACTCAAGCATGCAAGGCAGAAAGTTCCTGGGTCCTAAGTGTTCGTTTCTCTTTCTATATTTATTACTTCAGTCTGACGACATTCGCGCATCTGTGGAGAGCAGCGTTTATCGAACAAGCAACACACAAGTTTCAAAGCCAAGCAAAGATGAAAGAAGCCGGTGACTTTTGGCCTCATCCCCAGATGATATAGATGCTACGGTTTTTTGTTTTGGTTTGGTTTTGGTTTTTTTGGTTTTTTTTGGTTGTTTTTTTTTTTTTTTTTTTTTTTGTGGGGGGTGTGTGTGTGTGTGTTAGATAAACTCCCTCAGAGGTAAATCCATTATTTGTTAAACACAAAGAGACCGAAATGCTTCTTTAGGGAGAGCCAGGCTGCACTCGCAGCGGCTAGCAAACATCGCGCCGCAGCTTTACGTTCGCATTTGTAAACTCCTGCCGACAAGCCCGCCCCAGGGAAAGGCACCAGCTGCACT
Organism: Falco naumanni; assembly: GCF_017639655.2. NCBI lineage: Eukaryota > Metazoa > Chordata > Aves > Falconiformes > Falconidae > Falco > Falco naumanni. Next base: position 28,442,922 of record NC_054059.1, read on the forward strand.
TCATGAAGTCGAGCTATTTCCACAAGGCAGGAAAAGCAACTTTCAGTGGCCCAGGAAAACGGGAGAGGGGTTCGGCCCCTGCGGGGACGGCGCTCCCGCCGCACCAGCGGGAGCGAGGGCAGCCGAGGGCCGGCGCGGTGCGCCCGCGGCGGTACGAGCGCAGAGCCCCGGCCCCCAGCGCTCCCCAGCCCCGCATGGCGGGTCCGGGATACCGGCCGGCAGGTGGGCCCGGTGGCGCGGTCCCGGCCGGGCACTTACCGGCTGCTGGAGCGGGGAGGACCCGCCGCCGCTTGCCGCCGCCGCCTCCCCGCAGCGCCCGGCGCCCCGGGGCGGGGGGTTGCCGCCGGCGGCCGGGGCTGGGCGGCCGGGGGCGGGCAGCGCCGCCGCCGCCTCCTCGCACTCGGCCGGCACCGTCTCCAGCAGCTCCCGGTTCTCCGCCGCCGCTCTGCCCGCGGGCACGGCCGCGCCCCCCCGCCGCGCCCCGCCGCCGGCTGCTGCCGCTGCCCATGGCCGCCGGTCCCGGAGCCAAGGGCCGTGCGGGCGGGGGGGCGGCGGGAAGCGCTGCCGGGCGCCGCCGCCTCTCCCGGCCGGGGCGGACCGGGCGCGGCTCTCGGCCGCCCCTCGGAGCCTGGATCTCCGGAAGCCTTCGCGGGGGGATCCCAGGCAGGAGCGCCCCGGAGGCCGCGGGAAGGAGCCGGGGGTGCAGGGGAGGGGGCACGGGCGGCCCCGCCGCGCTTGTGAGCTGCTCTTGCCCTCCCACAACCAGCAACACCCGCCCGTTATCCCGGGCCTCCGAGCCGTCCCTCGCGTCCATCTGCCGGAGCTGGGGACACACACTCGGGGACACCCCCCCCAGCCGGGGACACGCACCAGCCGCCCGGCAGCGTGCAGCAGGGGCAGCGACGCGGGGCCGTTCCAGCAGACCCCCCCGCCGGGCCCTGCAGGCCTCTGAGCCAGGCAGCCCGGCGGTGCCACCCGGGCCAGTTTCGGCACCCGGCGCCGGTTCAGGCCGCGCTGCTGGGCCCGGGCGATTTTCTGCCTTTGGGCTGAGCGGTGGAAGCGGTGGAGATTTGGGGAAGCCCCCGTGCAAGGCGGACAGGACAGCTGGGCACCCCCTCAGCCCCTTCCCGCCGATGGATTCACTCTGCTCCCCAGCAGCCCGCTGAGCCTGCGGAGCGGATCCCCGCAGCACCCCCACCGCTTCCTTCTGCCTTCGCTCCTGACAGCACCCTGGCGATGCAGCGCTGGGCACTCTGGAAGGCCCGGCTGAAATGTGCAAGTCCCTGTTAAAGGCGAGGCTGTCGTTTCCCCCCTGGAGAGGAGATCAGGGGGGTAAACCAGCTCTTTGGTTCCCAGCCCCCGTCTGGGTGAGTGGGAAGGACAGCAGGTCCCACAGGGCTGCTGCTCCCCTCCTTCCAAACCAGAGGCTGATAAAAGCAGGAGGAGCAGAGACGTGATTCCTCCTGCTGCTCCTCATCACCAATTGCAATGATTGCACCTACCAGTCATTCGCTCTGCTGGTTCTTCCTAAGCCGCCAAGCTGAAGCCCGAGGGTTTGTACCGGAGGGGCTAGGGAGGGAGGGCAGTGAGGGGTCAGGTCACTGCCAGGCGGCTGGGTGTGTAAGAATGGGGGCTTATAAGAAAGATGAGGACAGACTTTTTAGCAGGGCCTGTAGCAATAGGACAAAGCGTAATGGTTTTAAACTAAAAGCTAGATTCAGACTAGCTATAAGGAAGAAATCTTTTGCGATGAGGTTGTTGAAACACTGAATAGGTTGCTCAGAGAGGTGGTAGATGCCCCATCTCTGGAAACATTCAAGGTCAGATTGGATGGGGCTCTGAGCCACCTGGTCTAGTGGAAGATGTTCCTGTTCATTGCAGGGGGGTTGGACTAGATGACCTTAGAATCATAGAATCATTTATGTTGGAAAAGACTTTTAAGACCGTCAAGCCCAACTGTTAACCCAGGACTGGCAAATCCACCACTAAACTACATCCCTAAGCACCACATCTACATGCTTTTTAAGGACTTCCATGGATGGTGATTCCACCACCTCCCTGGGCAGCCCGTTCCAATGCTTGACCACCCTTTCAGTGAAGAAATTTTTCCTAATATCCAACCTAAACCTCCCAGGCTCAACTTGAGGCTGTTTCCTCTTGTTCTGTCACCAGTTATCTGGGAGAAGAGATCGACCCCCACCTGCCCACAGCCTCCTTTCAGGCAGCTGTAGAGAGCGATAAGGTCCCCCCTGAGCCTCCTCCTCTCCAGAATAAACAACCCCACTTCCCTCAGCTGCTCCTCACAAGGCTTGTTCTCTGGTCCCTTCACCTTTATAGGTCCTTTCCAAAACAACCTCTTCCATGACTCTGTGAAGAGTGTTTTGCAGGAAGAGGAGATCAGCTGGGAGTCTGGTGGTGTGGTGTCACCCGCAGGACCTGGGTCGAGGGCAGGGGCAGTGCCAGAGAAGCTGCTTTGGATCTGAGGCAGGTCTTGGAGAAAGGAGAAGTGATAGAGCCTTGTTGTTGTGGAGGAGATGGTGGAGCTGAATGTGGAATCAACTAGCCCCAAACAAAATGCTCAACATATGAAATGGCTGAAGGTTGCAAGGTGAGGAACTGCCACCATTCTGCTCTGACCTGGCAGGACACTTTATGAAGACCTTCCTCGGCAGGGAGGCTGAGGCACCCTTGGTGGCCATGTGGTCATATTTACCGAGCAGTGAGGGGCAGCCCCATCTCTCCCCATGCACTGCGTGGCTCCAGGCACCGGCACAACTCATGTGCACTGGTGCGATGGGCTGTTCCAGCTGAAGGAGAGGGGAGGGACAGGAGAGGACTTTTGACCTTGGCCCTCCTAACCTCACCAAGGGAGTTCAGTCCCAAGCTTTAACTCCAGATGCTTCCTTGAATGAACTCAATGTACATTGTTTCATCCTGGGAAAGACCATTCCTGTAGCAGTATTGCTTTTTGGATAAGGTGTGAGCATCTCTGAAAGCAGAGGAGGCAGCTGGGCTTGGGGTTGGGTGGGAGCAGAGGTGGTGTCAGACCTCGTGGGATGCAGTGGGACTGTTCCCTGGGCTCACCAGGATACGGGGCTCTGCCACTGTTTCCTGGCCTGTTTTCTCGATCCAAAAGAGGTGGCATTTCTGACCTCTCCTCAGCGTGTGTGGTGCTTGGGCTTCGGAGGGTCTGTGGGTTGAGGTTCACGAGGTGTGGGACATCCCTCCCCAAGGGGAAAGGCTCTGCAGGCATCAGAGACAAAAGTATTCCCAACAAAAAGTGAGCAAATTCCTCCTCCTCCTCCATCCCTGCAGGCTGTCTCTGAAGGACTGGAACCTCCTGGAAAGTTTCCTGGCTGCCCCCATGGAAACAGTTCATTCCAGGGCAGTCCCTCAGATTTACTTGGAAGCGATGCTGGCTCCATAAACCAGCTGTCAAAATGAGCCAAACGCCTTGTGTTTTGAAGCAGCTTGCTGCTGGAACCAGGCAAGTGTTTGAGCAGTGGTGACCCCGAATGCTGCTGAGGTTTAGCAGTTAAGACCGAACGACTCTGAGGCCGTTCAGCGTTATTTCCCTGCTGCAAAGGCTTTAGGACTGCTGAGAATTAAAGAGATTTTCTAAAACCTAAAGGCCTGATAAGCACACGACTTCTCAGGAAAATCAATGAAAATTGGCTATCAAATTCCTCTTTACGATGGACTGGTGACTTCTGTTTCCCAGCAGGGCCAGCGGATGATATCTTGGCTCATCTTCAAGAGGAAGGGTTGGAAGTGTGTTGTGCAAGTGCCAAGTATGGCATGTGGATCAATTTTGGATGGCACCCAGCCAGGCTGGCAAGGAGCCAGGAGCCTTCGCATCCGAAGCACAGCATTGAGAGAGCCAACAGCGCTAGCTCCCAGCTTCTCCCGAGTCCTGTGGGAGCCCAGGAGCCATTCTGGAGGATGATGCTGGAATTATGTGGTAGGTGGCCTCTTCTGACTCCTGCTGCGCTGGCACCCTTAGCTTCTGCTCTGGGAGTGAAAAGAATATATGCCATATGTGGAAGGTTTCCCATCTCTCTCAGCACTTTTCAAACCTGGCAAGCATTTCTTCCAATAAAAGAATTAATTATGGATATATATAGACATATGCGTGCACACACATCTATACTTACACATCTTAACACCTAAGTCTTGCCCAAACCAATACATTTATTTGAGGAACATAGGATTATTTAAAGTTTGCTATTATCCGTTGAAGCCAGTAGTGCTGATTTGTCCTGCTGTAGTATTCTTCCAGCTTCCAAGAGCAAAGGCCAAAGTGGAGTCAAGACATGCAATTGCCGGGGCAAAATGTGACTTTCAGATCTTATTTTTGGATTGCTCATTCCCTGAGTATAAGAATAAACCAGATGGACTCTGTCTCATCCTATGACCAGACTACAGGTAGAACCGTCACTCTTCTCTCTCCTGACAGTCTTTCATCTGTGAAGGGACAGGGCATGTGAAAAATTGCAGCCAGCCCCAGCCAAGTTGCCTGTTCCCTGCCTTGCCCCCAGCCGCTGGTCACTGTGGGATGGTCTCACAGAACTTATCCCACACCTCATCTCAGCCTCAAAGTCAGACTCCACAGTCCCAAGCTTTCTCTCTATTGAAGCCAAAGGCTTGCTGTTTCTCTGCAATCCAGAGCCTGAGATTTTTGATTCCTCAGGTCTTTGCTCTCTGGCTCCCACCCCTGAAATAACCCCCTGGTCACAGGATGGATCTTCATGGCTTTAGCTGGTACAAGGACCAGCACAGCCCATCCCTCACACTCAGCAGCATTAGTGCAAGGAGGGGACTGGGAGGATGGAAGACAGGCAGCAACACGCTCTCTGCCCCACCAACAGGTTCCCCTGGCAGGGGCAACACCCCGAGAGGGTCCCGGCACTCGCATTTGGGAGGGGGTGTTGTGGCTGGGCTGTATTGCTGTTCACCCCAGCGAGGTGTGACAGGCAGCTGCAGTGCTACCAGTAGTTATTATGGGAGCACCAGAGAGTAAACATACAAGGAATTTCCTTGCTGGGTAAAATAACAGGCTCCCTCCAAAATAATAACCAAAACAGAACCTGGGGAGCTCTGTGTTTTCAGGTTTTTGTTCCCACCAGAAATTTTCTAGGCTATTTGCAGCTAGTTCATTGAAGGAGCTGATCTTGTAACAATAAATATCACACCACATGTTTAGGTTTTGACTTCTTTCTTAATACTTGCTGTATTTTCAGCAAGTCTTCAAGAGAGAGGAATACAGTTCCTTGGTATAGGAGCTCTGGAAAGCTACAGGTTTTTTGTGGTCATCTGCATTAACCACAAAAAGGATTAAAATTCAAAGTTAAAATGCATCATGTCAGAATGAATCTCTCCCTCTTGCTCGCTGTTTCCAGTGAGAAAGGGTGGTTTCTCCCGTGCTGCCCAAGCATCCCAAGGTTCCCCTGTGGGGTACCCACTTCCCTGGCATGTGGCTTGGAGAGGTGCTGTGTCTTCCCAACTGTTCCCCACCACAGCATGGATGCTGGCTGACCACTGCCAGAACCTGGTCACTCCTGCCTTGCACTATGAGGACGTGCTGGCAAGTCTGGAGAAAGCCTGTAGATCTTAGTATAGATTTTTACTTTGGATTTGTTAGAAGCAGCCCAGTGAATGTCCATTAGAAGTTTGTTTAGACTTCAAACCAGCTTAGGCAGCTTTTGCCACACTCTGAGAAGAAAATAAGATTTGGTCTTCATGGAGCAAGTGGGAAAACCTTCATCTTTCCCGCTGGAAACTGCTGGACTGGTGTTACCCTTCAGTGAACAGGTTTATTTATTAATCTGCCTTTCTAGCATTAACTTGCATCTAGCAAAGGCAATGTGTACCTTGCTCAAAGCAGAGCCAGCCTCTGTCACCTGGCTTTCCAAACCTCGTCCCAGATACCTTCACTTTGGTTTTTCTAGAGTTCTGACCTGAAACCTCCTGCAAAATCTATTTCTAATCTTGACGGTTCTTCAGGTCTTTGCTTTTATGCAGAGACTTCACGTCCTGTGAGTCTGAGCCACATCCTGACATGATGTGCTGTGAAATACAGCACATGGAAAAAGCTGGGCTTGAGAACAGAGCACAGAGCCAGTGTTGTCTGCCTGGGGATCCAAAGGGGGAACAGGAGGAGGGAATTGGCTTTGCTGCCACCAGCTGTCTCGAGAAGGATAATTGCAAGAGAGAGGCCAGTGAGACTCAGAGAGGAAAGGCTCAAGAGGCTGAGTTGGAAGGTGATGGTTAGGGGTTAATGTTCCTAAGCCTGCTTCATCTCTGTTGCTGCTCAAGGTGCTGTCTCTTGCTGGGCACCCCTTTCGCCCGCTGACATGAGCTGGAAAGGTGGGTGCTTCACGGTAGGGGAGACTGGTTCCCTTGCTGAAGGGCTGTCCTACAGCAGAACGGGGCCAGGACGCAGCAGGGAAACCACAGCTGGAGGAGGGATAAAGGTTGCCCCTATGTAATTAGCAAAGCTGGGCTTTGGCCCAGGGCTGGAGTTTGACTCATATAATTTGCAAAAAAACCTGCTGAGAACAGATGTTTAAATACAAAAGCACCTTTTTTAGGAGTGTCCTTTCAACACATCTCAGATTTTATTGCACCCTAAGCATTGTCAGTAAACATTTTTTTCTCCCTGCTTCCCACAGTCTAAGGGCTTTGCTTTGTTCAAAAACATGAGAACAAAGGCCCAGCCCAGCGAAGAGTTACATTCTGTGTGTGTCACAATGTTTTCCTGTGGTTTTTCCTTCGGGAGCGTGGAGGGCTGGTGCCGTGGGTGCACTTCCGCCAGTGGCAGCTGCAGCTAGTTCCTGCTCGAGCATCTCTGCATGCTGGAGTGGCAGCTGTGACACAGCTGGAGTATGACGGTACGTCCCGTATGAGCAGCTTGCATGCTGACAAGACAAGCCCTCTCTGTCGAGTCCCTGTGTGAGGCTTAAACTACGGCCAAATGAGGAAAAAGGCCAACTGTCACTGTCACCTGAGGTAGGGAGGGATGCTGTCAGGCATCCTGCAGGTGAGGCCCAGCACCATGCAGATGAGTTGGTGTCCACCTGGTAATGCTGCATTCCCAGCAGTGACTTACAACTCAGCCTATAACTTCAAGTCAATGACCACAGCATGGATGTAGTTACCAAGGTGGGTGGATGGTTCCAGCTGCCTGTGTGGTGTTCACACCTCATCAGTAGCATAGGATGCCCCCCAACAGGCCCCGGTTGGATCCTTCGAGTTTGGTCCATCTTCCTTGTTTCAAGCCTGACCTCCCCTGGCCCTTCCCACCATGGCTCTCAACACTGCCGTCTCTCCAGACAGGGACACCCTGGGGACCTTGCACCCCTGCCCCATCCTGGGTGGGCTGCCCTTCTGCAGAGCTCTGCTGGGCTTCCTGCTGCGGCTCCCTGTCTGTGTCCTTCTCCTCTCTTGGTCTTGGTACTGGAGGTAGGTCTTTATGAGTGGTCTTTAGAGATGGCTGCTTCTAACTCTGTTGGGTAAACACAAGGGTGTGGGGAAGCAGAAGAGCTCTGCAGGGATCCTGTGAGTGTGTCTTGGCTTAACCAGCTACTAAGAAGAAAATTAACTCTATCTCAGCTGAAACCAGGACAGGGTGTATGAAGCTAATCAGCAAGAGATGAACCCCCCCCTTTCCCAGCAGAACCTTTGTTCTTGCTCTGGTTTTGTGAGATTGTTTCTCATCGTCAATGTGGACAAGGTTGAAGTCTATGACATTCCCAGTGTCTGGCAGGCTACGGGATTTCAGCAAAGCAAGGCGCTATGTCCCTGGCTTTGGCAGAGTCAAATGTGCTGTAGGGCTGCTGGGCTTGAACATCAGCAGACATGCACCGACCTGGGGTGACACCAAGCAGGGTGTAGGTGAGCAGGCAGGTGACACCAGGCCTGGCTTCCTACGGCCAGAAGCTGCTTTGCTGCCTGGGCAGCACCCAGTTCTCCTGCGGCTTTTGCCCTGTCCCGGCCTGGGAGAAGGCCACGGGCCGCAGGAGTGCTTCCCTGGCTGCCTGCTCGGCGCAGGCGTGCTGCAGCCTGGTGGTGCTTTGTCCAGAGAGCAAAAGGCAGCGGTGGCACAAGGGATTGCTGTTGGTCCCCTTCTCCAAGCTGAGCTATTGCAAATGTCTCTGGCCAGGCACATCTCTCCCCTTACACCTCCATCTCTGCTTTCTGTTCCAGCTGGACAGCCTGGAGCCCTGCAAAGGAGGCAGTGGGGCATCAAGGGCAAATGTAAACTACTGTGACTTGAGACACTGTTAGGTTTGCAGGCCTCCAGCTCTGGGCCCTTTATCACCACAAGTTGGAGCTCCTGTTATTAAATAAATATTCTGCTTTTCAGCCCTACAGAGCCAAAGCCAAGCCCTGTTTGTGCAGGGAAGCCTAATGGGGAGAGACCACCCAATATAGATGCAACAGAACTGGCTTAACTTGCACAGAGGAAGAAAACAGCGAGGTTAATGCCTTAAAGCAATAAAACCGACTTGGTGTTCAGGCACACATGTGAGTTGTTGGAGCCGACAGGGTTATCCCCTGGCAGCAGGGCTGTGCTAACTGACCCTGTGCCCTTAGCTGTCCCTGTGCCCTTAGCCCATGTCAGGCTTGAGCTAAGTCCATGCCTCACAGCTGAGCCAGGTTAAAAGCACACACTTGGATAAGTCAGGTTTTATGGCTCAGGCCATGGAATAACTTGCTGAGTGGCTGTAACGGGATCCTGCCTGGTGCCTTCATGGTGTACATGACCTATCCTGGCGCTAGCAGACCTGTGTCTCCCAACGAGCCCCAGAGGCCAGGCAGGTTTGAAACAAAGATCTCTGAAGCTGGCCAGTGACAGAGCATATCCATCTCCCGCTCCCGAGGATGGGGTGGATGGGGGACCACAAGCCGGGTGGCCTGAGGGAGAGGCAGGGCAGGACTTTCCAGGGCTTCAGCTGCAAAGGGCGGTGTGAACAGGAGTGGATCCCTTGTCCTGGCAGTAAGAGTTGTGAAGAGACCTTCCTTTCATCTACCCTGGCTACAGTGCACAAAATCATGTGCTTTTACCTCGAGGGGAAGCCTTTGCATTCTTCTAGTTGAAAGAACTTGTACAATTTTTGGTTTTTCACGTTTGAAAAGACTAATGGCAGGGGAGTTTTTAAAAGCATTTCCTTTACAAAAAAGTCAGCCCATACAGCGTGCAGCTGGTGTACAATATACCTTTCAGCGTGTAGTTAATGATGTCAAGCTGTGCTACTCCAGAAGGCAGGCCTGAGGTTTGGGAGCATGGGGATTGGTATTGCCTTCACCTCTGTGCTGCTGGCAGGTACAAAAGGGAAGGAGGAGAGCCAGGACTGCTCCCTTGATCGCTCTAAAAATATGGGTTGCAGATCCAAGAGTTTGGCTCTTGTAAACTCAGTGACTGCATCTTCTCTGAGAGGCCAGTCTGGAAACACAGAGCAGCTTGACTGGGAACAGAGATGGACAAATCGGTACTGCTGGCAGGAAGATTTTTGCTTTTCCAGCTCACGGAGAAGAGACTCCAGCAAACTATGGTTCAGCTGAATTTCCACATAGGAACACAGAACCATTTCAGATGCCCTAGAGATGTCCCACCTGGAAGGGTCTCCCGTCCAACCCTCAATGCAGGGCCGGCTAGATCAGGCTGCTCGGGGTCTTGTCCAGTTTTGGGTATCTCCAAAGACGGAGACTCCACATTCTCTCTGGGAAACTTGCTTCAGTGCTTGACCACCTTCATGATAGAAACTCATTTCCCTTGTTCTAGTGTGTGGCTGTTGCTTCTTGTCCTGTTGCTGAGCTCCTCTGGGAAGAGTCACGGATGTTGTGACTGAGCAGAGCACTGACACCAGCCTGTGTCTGGGCAATCAGATTCCACCTCTGGGCTGCTGCTGTATTTTTGCTAATGTGCATGCAGCCTGTTTGCACAGGCGGGGAAAACAACACATGGCCCAGCTTCTGACCTGTGGAAACAACTCAGCTAAATGCTAATGCTTGCTTTTTCACCTTTCCCACAAGCAGGCTAACAAAACCCTCAGGTTCTTTGCTCGGGATTATTCCCAATACTAATCTGCATGACCACCAGTTATTAGTTCTCTCAAAATGTCCATGTGACGTGTTCATGGACATGCTGAAGCCATGACCTAGCAGTGTTGCTGAAGAAGAGCAGGGGGCAGGTTGTGTCCCCCACCCCCGAAGCCAGCTGGGCCAGCATGTATCCAAGGAGCACAGGACCCCACTCCCAGGCTGCCTGCTGGGATGTCTGAGCTGCATCTAACACTGGGCAAGTAAGCTGAGGTGGCCAACAAGCTTTACACCCACACCTCTCAGCCTGGAGACCAGCATGAACAGGCTGGAGCTGTAGAGAGGTGGCCAGGTGGCCTCTGGTCATGGACAAGCCCCATCTAGCTTTATTTGCCAGCACAGATGGACCCTCTGAGTCTTCTCTGGAGCTGATGGAAAGCTGGAGGTAGATACAGATGTGTGTAAATGATAGTCTTAGTGGATTTGTCAGCTATGTGTGGCTGAAGACTGAAAACTGGAGCAGAAGAATCAGGGACATGGGAACACCGTATAGGGGCAGACCCTAGAGAGCAAAGATGATCTGCACAGAAAAGTAATTTCCAACAAAACTATGGGATCTGTCACATTACACATTCATTACCTTTAATCTCACATGTGATTTTCTTCTACCATTACTTTGCTTTTCTGTAGGCCTGAACTGTTTATTACCATGATGCCAGGCATGACCTTAAGTGACCCTCTACGCCCTTGATTTTAAAAATCTGTACAATACCATCTGGGCTTCATCTCTGCAAAAATCCTTCCTTTTCTTTCTCTAGGGCTCTTGTCCCTGTTTAGCTAGCTCCAGGATGGGATGAAATGTCAGCAACAATTCAGTAGTGCTTGCAGTCAAGTCTTCATTTCCAAAACACAGGGAGAGGTTCCCAGAAGAAGGAAGTCAAGTGTCTCAGTTGCTTCTAGAGATTAGTACTCAAATGACATCTGACAGCGATCAAAAGGAAAGACAGTTTTGTCCAGGAGATATCAAAAGATATATCTGCTGAAGGCCTTTAGTGATCTGCATTAGCAGACCATCTGGAAGCTCGTTACCACATCTGCTCTTTTGATCAGTTGCCTTGAACCCAAGAGAGACCAACCAATGCCTAGACCTGGGGTCAGTGAGGCATTGCACTGAAAGAGAATTGCAGTTATAACTCAGGTCTCACAGTGAACATCATGGCTCTGGACGTCTCTGTTGACCAGTCCTGAAAAATGTATTTAATTTAGCCCAGGAGGCACCAAATCATTTGTTTTGCCTCCACTCCTGTGTTCAGATAGCCATCTCAACTAGGCTTGTTTTCAATGAAGGTAGAACATCTTTTCTTTTTTTTTTTTCTTTTGTTAGTTTGGTAAATAGTGCTCACTACATCAGAGACAGTTAGTTAAAGCAAGTTGATTTAATGTCACTGAGTCATGAGCAAGTCAAACTTTTGCCTACTACCTGCTTCTTCTGAGACATGTCAGGGCATCTATAACAGCAGAGCATACACACATGGGAATAATAGATTGCTTAATAACAAGGATTTTTTTGCTGAGCTTTGTGAAATACCCCTAACAGATTGGGTATTAAAGACCTGGAGACATTGCTGTAGTATGTGACACTAATTATTACAAAATGAAACTGTAAACACGTGGTTTCCCTGCAAAAGCATTGTGTAACCATCAGTTAATTAAGCTTCCCTGCCCCTGTTGGGGTGGATGTGGTTACCTCTGCGCTGCAAAGGGAATAACACACAGCGCAGAGACGGTTCGTTGGCTGCTGTAAACACTTCCCACATCCCCAGAAGAACTTAATGCTAAATCTCCTGATAATGTGGTTTTGGTTTTGAAGTAAGCATAGACTTATTTAATTAAAAGTTTTGTGCTTTTTTTCCTTTAGAACTGCAGTTACAAAGGCTGTAGAAGAGGCTGCCTTCACTTCCCTCAGCTGGCAATGTGCTGTACAAATTAATGACTAGATAGCCAGTTCTTGCTTTAGGGAGGTGTAGGGTGGTGGTTGTCCCTGAATGTCCACAGTGTTCCTGCAGGATCTCTCACTGAGGTGTAGTTACAGGCAGAGTAACTGTGTCTCCTCTAAATGCACATGGTTAAGGGATTTAGCTGCAAAGCTTTCAAAGCCTGTGTGTAGCAGAGCAGCGTCAATGTGATTTTTGTGCTGTCATGATATGGCTTCCCATAGAGCAAGGCAAGGATTTATTAACCACTGGCCCTCACAAACCAAGTGGTCTCTGTCTGCTGGAAGAGTAAAAATGTGAGAAAAGCGGGCAAGCAGGGCAGGGCCGCACTATTTCTAGTAACACAGTGCTCTGAGCAAAAGATGGAAAGGCGAGGATTTAATAGCAAAGTCTTAACACCGAGGCAGGCTGCATTTTTTTTCCAAGTCTGAGTGGTTTGTATGCTGTGGATTAGGGTGTGGGGCTGAAAATGGGCATAGCTATTAGCATGCTAAGTGTTGCCGTTTCATCTTCAGGATCTCATTTGACACCTTGGTGTAATAAGGATGGAAATAATAAATTGCAAGCTGTAAACCCTTGTGTGTGGACTCACTTTGTGCTGACAGTGGTGCATTTCCAATAAGGCAGTCTAATGCCATACTGCTTTTAGCTGAGTCAGTCCATGGCATCAGCAAAAGCCTTTGCTCAACAGTTGGCAGCGATTCAGAAGCTCTTTGGTTGGATGCAGCAGATCTTTGTGCTCCCTTTTGATCTGAGGGGTCCCCAAAGGACGTTTATCTTACAGGTGTGAGCCGCAGCCTGTTGTGGCAGTAGGTTTAATTGATTTTTGAAGACCTATTGAAATAGTACAAAGGCTCTTGGGGTCTATGGAAAACATACAATGGAAACCACTGGTGGTGGGTCTCTGGCCTTGGGGTGAGAAGATCAGGTTTTATTCTTCATTCTGCTGTTGGCTGCTCTGTGATTGATTTTACCTTCGTTTCCTTCAGATACATGCTTTATGTACAGCACCCAGCAGAGTGGGTCCTGCTGTGCCTGCTGAAGACATGGTTTGAGCTGTGCAGCTCTTGGCCAAGCAGTGATCTGATGTCGGTGCCTGGGGGATGCACACATGCTAGACCACACTGCCCAAAGTACAGGCAGAATATGGCAAGCACTGAGCCCTGCTGTGCGCTTGCGTCCATCCCTATGTGTCTGAGTGGTGATGCCTCCTCCATCCATTTTGAGAGTAACTTTCTCATTCCTAGGCTACTCTGTGGTGTGACTAGCTTGGAATGCCCTGCTCCAGCATGGCAGCTGGATGCTTGGGCTCAGAGGTAGACTTATGACCACAGCCACTGTCTCTACCTGCGTTTTCCATTGTTTCTAGCTCTCCATGGCAAGAGCAGACCAAATGAGGCCACAATCTGAACGATCTATGACCTCCTGAGGAGGAGAAATCCTGGACTGAGACCATAGGTCCATGCTGGGGAACACCACCACATTCCTGCAGTGCTTCGGATGCCTCTGCAGCAGGATTGCTTACAAATCCTGTAATCCATTAACATTGATTGCTTTAATATTGTACCAAAGTTATCTTGATTTTATTATCTATAAGAATGATACAGTGACCTTTAGAGTGTGTTGCTGTTACAGGTGTATCCTGAAATGGTCATTTTAAGACACCAAGGGAACAAAGCCCTTTTTAAAGTTGGGTTCAATAGCTTTTTATAAAGGAGAAATAAATGTATATCATCTGGAGACACACGAGAACTTCACAGGGCTTTTATTTGCTACTTAACTACATTGGGGCTTTTAGCTGTTTTGTAGTATTTGGATTTCTATATGAATTTCAGACGTGGCTGTTTCATAAGCTTTATTTTAAACACTTTTAATCGTACTGAAACAACATCATAGGAATATACATGGCACTACAAACACAAGCTGGTTTCGGCAGGCACCTTTATTGCTTTTCATCTAGCTTTGTTTAAAAAATGGGAAAACAAAGGGAAAAGTCTGGTCTTTTAAAACTGTTGTATGATGGCTTATTCCTGTTAGATTTGAATATTGGGTACAGGCATCTGTAAGAAAGTTGTTACTCTCTCGGGAGTCTCAAAGTATTTAATTTTTGTCTTATCATAAATGAACCTTTTAACCCTTAAAGACCTGAGTCTGCTAATAAATGTGCATAGGCTTGGGATCTGCATGTGATCTAAGGGGACTCTTCACAGTGCAGAGGGTAACTATAGCAGCAGAGGTCTGCTTTGGGAAGAAGGAGCATATGATTTATGCTTTTTTTTTTCCCCAAGTTTGTTTCTACACTGTTTCCAGAAGAACTTCCCATAAAGAGGTTACTCAAGTTTGAAAAGAGGCTTCTGTTAGCTCACTAGACAAAGCTTTCCTCCAGCTCTTGTTTAACATGGATTAGACTCAAAAGCCGATTTCTGAAAGCATTTTAAGTAGAATAATAATCATCTTGAAAGGATTGTCAGTGGAAGCCCCTCCACCCTCCCCCTGGTGAATAAAACACAGCCTAAATGCTTAATAGAGACCAGTGGGCTTTTCTGGAGTAGAAACTTGTTTTTTCTAGCTCACTGCCTAGAGGCTAATTTGTCTTTGGGTCAAAAAAAAAAACCCAACAACCCTCCCCTAACTTCACTGTGTTTTTTCTCTCTCTAAACCCAAACCATCAGGAGTCTTTTGTTTTTTGTTTGGTGGGGGTTTTTTGTTTACAATGCTAAGTGTAAATCAACCATAACCAGTTGTACAATGCTATTACAGATTGAACCATCTTGAGCAAACACTGAGAAGAAGCTATCTAAAAATATGCTCATAAAATGTCATGGCTGGAAGCCTGTGAAAAGGAGATAACAGAACAGGGAAACATTTGTCCCATTTGGTGACAGAAGTTACTGGGTTTTGTCACCTCAGTATATGGTGATTTTTATGAGCAGCTCTCAAACAGTGAACATCTAAATTATGTTATCTTTTGGAGTCAGAAGTAGATCCTAGGGGTGTAGCCATCCGTGCTTCCATCTCTGACACTACATGGTTCAAAACACAGATGTACATGGAAATTGGCTACTGCTTCAGTCAACATCAGGCACCGAGGGAGGGTGAAAACCTGGCTGTAACAGTAGGGCACACATTTACCACCAGGACACGTCACCGATGCTATCCAGGGCAGCTGTTGCCCAGAACTGTCCCTGACACAGAGCCTGGATCAGACCCAGGAGCTCAAAAGAAGGGATGGAGAGGGATGCCCAGCTCAGCAGCACCTCCTTTTCCATGACTCTGCCCTCCCCATCAGGTCCTGGTCCCCTGGCAGTTACCACCACTGATGATTCCTTTTGCTGGGTGGTTTGGCTGTGGCCACCCAGTTTTGATGTCCCCCTTGGTACTTCTTGTAACCCCTCAAGGATGCTGTGGCTGCATCATGGGAAGCAGGAGGTGGAGGATCAGGTTTTCAGCTTGCAAGGTCCCTTGCCAGCCCTGCCGACTGGGGAGGGCTGTGCCAGAGCCTCCAGGATGCCAGCCGCTGCTTCTGCCCTGGGTACAAAATCTCCTGCTCATGGGACATGCTGTTGCCTGAGACTTCAGAAGTAGCTCAGAGGTTTGCAGCCTTCTGGTGGCTCCCAGCGTGGGTTTTGCTGTGTGCACACATGCACTGTGTGCAAGCAGAGCGTCGCTGTGCGCCTGATGCAGCGGGGATGTGCCTCCTCCTGCCTCAGCAGCAACAGCCAGGGATGGTTTTAGCCCCTGCCCTAAATTTAGCTGGCTTAAAGTAATTAATATGCAGGGGGGTGATGTACCCACATGCCGTGACAGCTGTGAAAGGCTTTCCAGGGTTTGTGAGCAGGCTGTAGCTGAGTCCCCTGGTCCTTGTTCAAGTAAAGCCATCTCCATGATTCCAGAGGCAGAAGGCCAGCGTCTGGCTGAGTGCTGGCACCGGTGTTGCCTAGCTTTTGCAGGGATGTGATGTCCCTCACATCTCTGCAAGCACACAGTGAACCTGCAGGAGGTCCAGTGAGGAATAAGGGGCTGAGATACCTGCTAGGAGGTGTTGGGTCTCAGGCTCCTGCTGGGCTGTGTGTAACAAACACCCTCACGTAGCAGTAATGGTGGCAGCTAAGTCCTTAGTGGGTTTATGGCACTCCTGCTACTTCATGGATGGAGAAGGGGACAGAGAGTAAAAACCATCTCAGGAATACCTAATAGGGGAGTTTTCTTTGCTCTCATGCCTTTGGATGCTGTGCTTTATCAAAGGCTTGGTTTTCTTTCATTGTTAGTTTGAGGTTTTGCTCTTGTGGGAGGCTTTTCAAAGAACCCTGAAAATGCTTTGTAGCATTTTCTAGAGATGGCCACATTCACCTCATTGCCTGTGGAAGTTAGCGATGCTTTGTTCCCAGCTCTCACCTTGACTTGCCGAGCTGTAGCTTGCAGGGGGACTGCAAGTCACCCACTGAAATCTGGGATTACCCCATGAAAGTAGGATCAAAAGCTCCAGCAGACTGTGGAGGCTGAGTAAGGGCTGGAGGAGGGAGGTGTCAGTGGCTGCACCGTGCTCCCTGAGGCCTGGACCAGGGTCAAGGCAGGGAGCCAGATGCTTTTTTTGGTGTGACAGCAGGATGGTGGTTACTCTTTACATCGTCAGGTACTTGTGTAAATGCCCAGCTGCTAAATATATCGGGATTTGCTGTATTTCTGTTCTGCCTCATCGGAGCAGATGATAGTTGTTCACCTCTCCCTGCAGTAAATGGGAGCAGGGCCAGCCCAGCATCACCGAGAGAGGTAACAAATTTCTTCTGAGCTGTGGCTGCTCCTCCTGTGCTTGCCAGGCAAGCTCAATACAGCTCTTTTCCCAATTTAACAAAACTTTGCATGATTTTTTGGCTGCAGTCTGTTGGACTGACTTGAAAAATGAAGCAATTGTGGGCTCTGCAAAGTTATGTACTATGTTCCTCATGGTACCTGACTTCCCCTGGAGGTAACGTGCTGGAGAAGATGCTGGCTTGATGCATTTTTGGGTGATGCAAATCGAAAGTGTCTTTTTTAATGTTGAGCCAAATGACAAATAGAGGCTGAGAAGAGACTCAGCAGCGGACTCCAGCCAGCCGAGGTGAGCCACCCCCCGAAGCTCGCCGTGCATGCTGCAGTGCAGATGTACACTGTCAGAGAGCTGCTGCCACCGGCACTACCCCAAGCTCTGCTTCCCGGAGCAGGGCGCAGATGTCCGAGTCACTGAATAGTTGGACAAGACAAACTGATTCCCCTCTAACACTGCAAGAAAGGTCACACTGGGCCAACATTGTGTTTTTGTTAGTGCTTCCATATGAAAGCAGTGTGAGCACTTTAGGAAAAGGCACGTTTTCCTCCTGGCAGTGGTGGGAATGGAAAATGCTTGGCCAATAGTTAATGTATATTTTCCGTAATCACTGGCATTACTGTGGCAGACAAGGGCCTGTGCTTTGCTCTCATCTGGCGAGGCCGATTCCTCTTGGTATTTAAATGCCTGTGTGAATATGCATTTGCTTGGTGGCTAACCAGTTTCTTGCAATGGCAGGGACCTGGGAAACTGGTGATGGCCTTAATTCCTTCTGCTTTCTTCCCATGGCACACCTTTCTCTGAGGCAACACCTTTTGAAGTTATTGCTCTAGGTTATTTACAGGGTAATCGAGAGGTGTTTTGTTGAAGCAGTGTGATGGGACACACGGGCCATGACCAGTACCTTGTCCTCTATATGTGCCAAGCGAATGGCTTTGAATATACAAGATATAACAAGGCTCAGGATGGGTGGCAAGTGCTAGTGCTGAGGTGGCATGCCACCATGCATCGTGGCATGGTGGGATGGAGAGACCTTCACCCTCAGCAGTTCCGTGCCCTGTGTTCAACCTCCAGAAGCTGTGGAGGGTGTGTGTCCCCATGGTCACCCTGGCCTTGCTGATGCAGGGGACCCTTCTTTCTGGTGGTTCAGCCCCACAAGGGAGCTGGCTGAGCTCTGGCTCCTGGGATATTTTAGCTGCATTACCAGTTTCTTGCTTTCCTTCACCATCTTATTGCCCCTCACATAGCGACAAGTGTGGTAACAAAAAATTGCTTGGGAATGAAGCTGGGACACAGGCTAGCTTGCAGGAGGTGGAAAAGGCAGAGCTGTCAGAAGAGACTTCTGTTTGGTGTCTTACTGTTATCTGTAACTTCTCCCTCAGGAGGGATGTTACAAGCAAATGATGTTACCTGTGAAGGAACCAGCTGAGAAACTCCAAGCCACCACGTTTTAATAAACATTAGCATTCTGATATTCTGGAGGGGAGGGAAGGGCTGTCACAGGAGCATCTGTATAGTGCCTGTTTGCAGCTAGTGCAGCTGAAGTCAACTCAACTTGGCTAGAAAGAGTGTAGCTTGCACCCCTTCAACCCATCAGCTGGAGAAAGGGGACGAGGTGGTATGGAGAATGGAAACCTGAGTGCAGGGGACTGTGAATTTAACCCAGTGCTTATCTCCATCTCGGGCACTTCCTTTGTAAAGTGTTTTGATAACTGCCAGCATGAGATGGGGAGAGTGTGTTCTGCTCAGGGCTGGGACAGCTGCTGGCAGGAGCTTGGGCCATCTTAATGCTATTTCTAAAAAAAGACACCAGGGTGCGTGAATTTCAGTGGGACCAGAAGAAGGAAGGGGAGAAGCTTTTATAAGCCTGGGCTAAACACTTTTTTTTTTTTTTGTCCTAGGGGATGAAGGCTTTTTAATTATTTGTTTTTCCTTGCTCTCCGTGCTATGTGACTGGACACAGCCCTTGCAAAACCCTGCCACGGGCTATGTCATCTTCCCTGCAGCTGTCTGTGTGTGCACGCATGCCTTCATCCACCAGCAGTGGTCTGAGGCAGCTGCAAGCAGCCCGCAGAGCCACCGGCACGGAGCTCTGGGGAGCTTTCTGGGCTGGGTCCTGCCTGAAAGAGGCTTGGAGTGATAAGCAAAAATACCGCTTCTGGTTGTTGAGACTTGGTGTGCCAGCAGCGGGGCTCCATCGGAGACGTTAAAGCCTGACGCTGATACTGGCACTGATGATGTTTGCGGGGACTCTGTGGAGTCTGAAGCGTCCTTCCCTGGGTGACACAGGGCCACACAGGGAGTGTTCATCTGTCTCCTCCCAGGGCCATGTGTGACCCACCCCCCTCTGGATCGGGCAGCCATGTCCCAGGCACTCTGGTGCCGTGGAAGGGTGACACCCCCCCCGAGCACCTTCCTGTCGGAGGAGGCAGATGGAGGCCTGTGAGGTCCCTCTCCCATCCCTGCCCAGAGGGTCTGTGCTCCAGGGACAGGCTCAGGAGGAGTGCTTTTCCCACACACAAGTCCCTGCAGGAGTGCTGGAAACCTCCTGGGGAACACTTGTCTCTGTTATAAAATCACAGAATGGTTTGGGTTGGAAGGGACCTTGAAGATCACCTAGTTCCAACCCCCTGCCATGGGCAGGGACACCTTCCACCAGACCAGGTTGCTCAGAGCCCCATCCAGCCTGGCCTTGGACACTTCCAGGGATGGGGCATCCACAGCTTCTCCGGGCAACCTGTGCCGGTGCCTCACCACCCTCACAGTGAAGAATTTCTTCCTTATGTCCCACCTAAACCTGCCCTCTTTCAGTTTAAAACCATTGTGTCCTGTCCTGTCACTACATACCCTGGTAAAAAGCCCCTCTCCAGCTCTCTTGCAGGCCCCTTTAGGCACTGACAGGCCGCTGTAAGGTCTCCCTGGAGCCTTCTCTTCTCCAGGCTGAACAGCCTCAACCCTCTCAGCCCAACCTCCCAGGAGCGATGCTCCAGCCCTCTGTCTTATTGCTGCTTTTTCATTTCTGCTTTTTTATACTGTGTCCAGGTGGCTGAGTTTAAGAATAGATGGTCTGAACCAGGAGAAGCGTCTCTTGGTTGTTTTGCCTGCTAAAAGAGCAATTACTGCATGTGGTGCCTGGGACCTGGAAGACCAAAATGCCTTCATCTGTGCATCCTCCCAGACATTACCCTGGGCTCCTCAAAGCCCTGGGCTGAGACCTGGGGCTGATCGCTGCCTGTCCTTGCTGCCCTCTGGCAAAGTGTCTGATCCCTGTGCTCTGGTCTCTTCCACTCCCATTCCCCACCTTGTGCGCATCTGGTCTATTAACCCATGTGAAGTCTTGTTCCCCTTCCAGCAGTGCCCAGAGATTGCCAAGAAGGATTATGGCTTTATTGGACTGGATTACGAAGTCCAAACAGTACAGATCCTCTACATGCTCTCTCCTCTCCCCAGTGCAGCTTTGCTGATCTGAGGTCTGTGCCTGTGCTCACTAGCTTTGCAGCCAAACATTTCTGAGCTCTGCAGAGAAGAGATGATAGACAGGCTAGTAGTTGTGGAGTAGTCTCACCCCTTTTTTTGACTCTGACCCTAGGAAACAACTCCAAGCGCAGGCTGTCATGCGCCTGTGCCCTCACTGCATGGAGCTGGAGACATCAGGTCTTACGTTAAGGGATGTGTACTCAGGATGTCAGGACTATGGCCAGGGATGGGATGTGTTGTGCATGGGGTACATGCTGCTTTTCAAAGCTGCTTTTAAACTGGGATTGGCAATGGGATGGGAGCTGAGGCACTGGGCTCTGGATTTGGGGCAACTGTGGAAAATGAGCCTGGAAGTGGCTGCAGGAGCCTGGTGCTCAGCAGGACCAGCTCAGACATGAGCCCCAGGGAGGGGGAGGGGGGAGGATTCCAAGGGAAAGAGGGTGCAGATTGCCTTGTCATGAGGAATTCAAGTGACAGAACTGGAGAAAAGCGAGAGATGGGAACTTAAAACTAACACTGAAAAACACCAGAAAAAAATAGAGACAAGATAGGGACAACCAAAGGGAAGGCAACTATTGTAGAAAACTGCAGAGGAGGTGCAGTTCTGTAAGGCAGTGTAGGCAATGAATGGTCACATTCAGCCTTGGTGTATCCATCTGTGGTTGATCTAGGCTGCTTACGTAGTGGAAGCTTTCCCAACCCCTGCTCGGAAGGAAACACCACTAGTAATTCAGCTCCAGAAACATATCTGTTAACAAAACAAAATAATCCCTTTCCTTCCCCAAGGACTGGTGTGGGAAAGGAGGAGAGAGTGGATCTGTGTAAGGGTTTTAGGAAAGGAGTATGGGAAATGCTGTATCCTTTAAAGGGATTATTTCTGTTTCAGCTTCACTGAAAATGCTAGAGGTCACTGAACCCCCAAATGGGAGATGTGGCAACATGTGGTGGAGCAGGTACAGTGGGTCTCTGTTGGCTAAGAGTTGTCTCCTGTCTTATCTTTGTTTTCTGCTGAAGTTACATGAGACTGGCTTGTTCTGCTGAAACAAAATGTCAGTGATTGATTTATTGATGTTTTCATCACTAAAACTTGATGCTGAAGATTCCCGCCCCCCCCCTCCCCCCCTTCTATTGGGAGTGCCAATAGGGACAGCTGGGGGGAACTAAGCTCCTGGCATGACACTGAGCTTGCTATGCAATGAACATCTTGATGGATGCAAGACAAAAGGACTAATAAAATTATCTTAATCCTTTTACCCTCAGCAAAACTTGCCAGTAACTGCTGAGCAAATCATAATGTGACCCAATAAAACTCACGTGAAGTCTTGAAATAATGACTGGGAATTGAGGAATCTACTGTGTCCCCAGGAAGGCTGCTTCGGTGCATAATTACCGCCGCTGAGAAATATTTCCTTTCTGAAACCCATGTTCTGGTTACTGTTCAGAGCTGTAAGATCTTACACCCTTTTCCCCCCATCAGTTGATTGCAGCCGTGCTTGGTCAGAGTGGTTATCTAGTCGCTGCTCAGCTTTCTCTCAGCAGCACTGAACGGGACAGCTTTCTCCAATGACTTGCTCCAGGGCAGACTTTTAAGCCTCCAGTCTGCCCTGGGACTGTCTTCTGAACTTCTCTGTTGTCAACACCTTTGCAACCCTTTGCAGCTGGGACTGGGCGTAGCGAGTGGGTTCAGTTTGAGATAATGACAACGGATTTAGGTATCTAGCCATGGGTCTGTCTCTCTCATAACAGATAGCTTGACTCAGTTGCCTAAATATGGACATCTGTACCTTCTGAGAGGCTCCAGGGAGGCTAGGATGTGTGGCTGACAGGGGTGACATGGAAGGTAAGAAAGACCTTTAGGGATCAGTGAGGGCAGGCAGGATGCTTTAAGGGCATCTTGGGTACCCTCAGTGCCTACACACCCCACCCATGGGTAGACATCTGCCTTTGGGTGGCTGAATTTTGAACTGAGCCCCCTGGGGCTGCCCCGTGGATGCTCTCCCACGTGATGCAGGAGGCAAGCAGCACTGTCCCCAGCTGCAATCACTCTGCTTATGGAGCAGAAGGCCTGGTTTGCCCCCTGACCGTCAGTTAGCATGGGAGGCTGCTGATGGAGCTGCTATGTATCATCACCTGGGAGCCCCTCTCTGCAGGGCCAGTCCACGTAAGTGTGATCTTCAGTTTTCTTCCCTAGTGCAAGATCTTGCATTTAGGCTCATTAACACCAAGGACAGAGTGAGACAGGCTGCTTTTACACTCATTATTCACCACCCACCACATCTACCAAGTGAAAACTTCGCAGACAATCTCAGGATGCTGAGCTGGTAATGATATGCTGCTACAATGACTTTCTAAAGTCTTTCAGTTAACCAGTTTTAATCCTTTTTATTTCAATGTCACAAGTGGTAAATAAAATGCACCCTTATAAAGCAAGGGATTTTGTTTGATCAGCGTGACTGTATGCTGCAAGGATAATGGATGCCAATCTTTTTTTGCCTTCTATATCCCTATACAAGCCTTTGCATCATTTAATATCAGATGGGCATCAGTTTATCCACCTGTGTTTATCCCTTCGAATGCAAGTGCAATATAAAACCACTTTTCTGGGTTTTCATGGTCCCCTGAGTGCTGCAGGCACTTCCTCTATCTTTCCAGTTCCCATCTTGCATCTTTTTTCCCCTGGTTACAATTCCTAGGGTCAACTGCTGTCTTCATACATAGGCATATGCCTGTCTCATCTTTCACTTACTTGGATGCATTCGCGATCTTTCCTACCGTTGCATGTTTATGCACTGGGACTAACCAGGTAAACAGCCCCTTGCACCTTGTCCTATCACCACAGGGTCACCGCTGGACCCCACAATGACGTTTGCCCTGACAGAGCAACAGGACATGGCGTGGAAGGAGCCTCCTTTTCCCAGGCCCTTTTTTGACATAACTGCAATTGAACCCTGACAAATACTAAACCTTTGTGCTCTGCAGGGAGGTGTCTGGCAGATGCTACCAGAAAAAATGTGCAATGATAAATCTCCCTGTTTTCTCTGCCCTGCTGGAAGAATGCAGATGTCATGGGAATCTGGAGCAGAACAGGGCCAAAGTGTTGTACTGTCCCAAAGACAAGAGGCAGGATCCTTTCTCGGTCCTTTCATGCAAATCTTGACTAGGAGATTTCTTGGGATAGGGATGCTAGCTTGCACCAGGAAGTCTGGTGGTAGGAGGTGTTTGCTTTGTTGAAGCTAATTTGCATCTTCCAGGGAAAAAAGTCTCTGCTGGGGAAAAAAAGGTCATTGGGAGCAGATAGAGTAGGGATGGGGGATACCTAGGACCCAGGACTCCCCTGCAGATTAGTAAGGTCTGGGTGATTAACCAAGCTGCCTGCCACTGATCCGGTTAAGAAAAAAGATTTGCAGTCCTGCCTTTGCCTCCTCAGTTATTGACTCTCACAGTTCGAGGACGGTTTTCTTTGAAACCATTCAGGAGTACGGGGGGGGGGGGGGGGGGGGCGGGGGGGGGGGGGGGCGCGGGGGCTTCTGGCAGCTTTGCTAAGATGGCAGGCTTGTTTTCTGGAGCAAGAGGGAAAGGGTAGCTCAGACTGCTTGGTGTGTGTGGTAGCAATGAGTGAGATGCATCAGAAACGATGCTGTGCAAGACGTAAACAACATGAGCCTGCCCAGAAATGAGGGACCTGGGGCTGCCTTCCTTGCACATGCAGTTTTGGATGAGTAAGTGCTGAGGAATGTAACCCTGAGGAAAGTTCACTATCCCTCCCTGGTGACTGACAGGCTGCTAGAGTGCTAGAGTGGGAATGACCTGTAATTTTCCATGGTGGCAAGAAATCAGCCACAGTCTCCATTATCAGAGCACAGGAGCTAAGACCAAAACCTGCTTGGGGCAAGTCAACAGTGGGCCAAGAGCCTTCTGGTGCCATTGCCTCCTTCTGCTGCAGGAAACAAGAAGGTGGTGCTACCAGAAGGGAAGAGTGACAACTTTCTTGGGCACATGTATGAATGCAGTGCCAGGTCTCGCTACTCCAGCTCCACAACGGGCTCGTAGATCCTGAGGAAGGCCCCAAAATGAGTGGTGTTCTTGCGTATTACTGACTGCTGATGACCAGCAAGTGCAGCTGGCTGGAAAGCTTAATTTTTCCAGCTCTTGAAAGTCTTTTAATGCTGGTTCCTCTACCTGGCCCTTGTGGGACTGTGTCTGCAGCACTGTGCCCAGTTTCACGAAAAGCAAAGGAGCAACACGTCCAGTTATACACCATTATAACCCTAGATATGGTCATATATTACCCACAGACTTTGCCCTGAGAGTTGTAAAGACAGTGGGGGTGCTAAACATGCAGAGGCTTTCCTTTTCAACAGCTGCTCCTTCCCCCTGGAGAGGCTGATCATCAGGTCAGTAGGCAGCTAATGATGGTGCTCTCAGACCCACAAATTAATGGGATGCATTTGCAAATGCGATATACAGCCAGACTCAAGCTAATAAAGCCTTGTTTCGTTCTGCTTTAGGTTTCTCAGTGAAACAGTCTGTTAAAGTGCCTTGGCTCAACAGGCAGAGCCCTGCAGCTCAGTTTTTGCAGAGCCCTCCCCCAAGTTACGAGCCCTGCAGCGAGTGGAGGGCAATCACCTCTAAACAGGGAGCCAAATTATTTGGGCAATTTTTTTGTTCAAACTGTTGAAGTTTTGGTATAAGTCCTTATGGCTTGGATTGGTTCAGGAGAGATGTGGAGCATCCTTCTCAGCACCACTGGGTGAGCACACAAGGAAATGCTGAGGGCTGTTGGAGAAAGTGGTGGCCATTGAGACCACTGCTTGTCGTCTTGGCGGTATTGGCTGATGGCCTCCTCCTGCTCACCTACCCTGTCTCAGCTTATATTTAGCGTATTTAGATTTCTTTTTGCTGCATGTGGAACTCAGGCTTTGGGATTCTCAGGCCTAAGCAGGGACCCTTCAGCATGATGCTCCATAAGATATTAACGCTGCCAGACTGAGCAGCTGGTGAAGATTTCAGGATTTGGCGTGGATGGATGAGACTGGATGAGGCCATGCAAACAAATCACCTTCCTCGAAAGAGGGGAAAACCATCAGCAAACGCTGTGTCCTCAGCTAGTGATGAGTCAGCTTATGTCTCCTATGGAGTTATCCTCACTAGCTTTTATCAGCTAAACTAGCCGCTGCAGTGGTGGGAGGCAGTCAGCAACCTGGAGTCACTGTAGTGTGTCCTGTAGACAATCTGCCTTAAAATGGAAGAAAACCAGTCCTCTGAGCAAAGCCGACCTTGCCCTGAGCATTATCCAGTGCCTCCAGGCAGGTCAGCTGAGAGCCAAGGCAGCACCCATCAGGACAAAGCAGACGTGTGATGGGGACGTGAGGTCTGGGGGCCATAAGCTGTGCCTGGTGGGAAGGGCCTTTGCTGTGCTGGCACTGAGGATACCACGGCAGCAGCTGGGGCAGGGGCTGCTGCTGAGCTCCACCTGCAGCTGATGAGACATGCCAGGGCCTGGGTGGAGGCAGGTGCTGGGGTCACTCCTCCAGCTGGGACCCCAGGGTGGGCAGTCTGGAGGGGGATCTGTACAGCCAGCATGGTTACACAACGCCCCACACCCGCCTCACCCAGCTGCCCCAGGCTGCTCTTACTTCCACCTTTCTGAGTGCCTAAATTCCTGTCAAGTGAAATGAATTTAAGTTTTGGGGCGTTTTTTTTTTTTAAACACACAGTACTCCAGGCCAGAGTCAGAAGAGCAGAGCATCCTTTCCCGCATGCAAAGAGAGGGCATGAGCCGGGTGACATGCCCCGGTGTGATGCTAAGCACTGGCACCTCTGAGCAGAGCAGCAGCATGCTGCCTTGAACCCAGCTCTGGCCAAGGAGCAGGCTTGAAAATGCTGGTCCCAAACGCAGTTGCATCATGGAGGAGGACGTATGTGAAGGGGAGAGGGTGCCTCGTGCTTGCCTTCCTCTGTGACACCACTGGCAGGTACACAACTAAGTACTGTGCACAGCATGTAGACCTTGGAGATGTGCCCCGAGGGACAAACGTCACTGGGTTAAACTGCTGTAATAGGAAAATTCAGTGTGGACACTCATTCACAAATACCGTTTTGCAGCAGCTACAGCATCACAGAGATGCAACACGCTTCCTCGAAGGCTCTCTCTGTGCTTTCCCAAGCGTCTTCACTCCCTCTGGAGCTGTTGTCCCTGAGGCAGGGCTCTGATCCTGATCCCCTGCCATGAGCTTCTGAGAAGAGTGGCTGAGCTGCAGCGATAGCATGGCCATTGCATCATGATGGCCCTTGGCAGCAGCCCAGGGCTTGTGGGCTGTTGGCTTTGGGGTCCTTTGTTAGGGTGGGAGGGTAAATGAGTTTGGCTGGGGTGTGGAGGGTGCTGCTGTAGCTCTCTGCCAATCCCCCCAGCTGCTGTAGAGGTGCAGAAGATAGCAGGGCGCTGTGTGGGCACTGGCGAGTCTTTTGGGAGCTGTCTGGTATTCCTGACTCTGGGACCAGCTTTCCGGGGCCAGACATGTCCATGCCTGTCCAGGCTGCCTACGAAGATGGGGTTTTGTGGTGCTCATTCTCCTGGGCTGGAGATATATATTTAGATTTGTATACTGGGATGCATATTTAGTGCAGAAAGTCCCACAGATCACCTCCTGGGTGGGTGCCTGCATTAGTCTGATGTCCTAAATAGGACCAATAAATACATAAATACCACAAGCCTCATCTCTCTGCTGGCCATTTCTGGTATGTCCCAGCTGAGTGGACTCAAGACTCAAATTTGTGACCTTAACGCTGACCTACTGAAATGAATAATCAGCTTGAATTTACAGTATCAGAGGTGATGCCAGAGGGGAGTACTCATTTTTCCTCTGAACCCACTCATTGCAGCAGTAAATATAACATTGTATCTGTCCTTTTACAGTGGAAAGGGCCGTATTGATTCTCCTGAGGCATCAGTCTTCTGCTGCCCTCCTGCCCCACATGCTTCTCTTCCAGCCAAGCACAGCACAGCGCTGGGTCACCTAACTTGCTGTCCCGGTTCTCGGGAGCATGTGCTCCGATGACAGTGACCACTAAGCATCATTCAAGGACACTGTGCATCACACATGGCACAAGAGCCTCCAAGTCTCATTTCAGCTCCTGGTTTCATTAAAACTGCTTCAGGGAAAACATTTTGGTGACAGGAGCAGATTCTTTGTGGAGCTGAATGAGGGAAACTATGTTGTTCAAGTAAAGGCAATTTAATTAATATAAAATAAATGCTGACTTTTTAAAGAAGATTATTCTCCTCTTCTTTGTACCCCTATTGTCCCTTTCTTGTGCTATTTGTTTAAAGCATGTGCAAGCAGCTGGCTCAGGGCAGCGGTTTCTCCAGGAAGCCAATTTCTGTCTCCAAAAGTAAAATCTGAAAAAAAGGAAAAGTGAAATCTGCCTCCAAATGCAGGAGTTGCTGTTCAAAATGAAAATGAATTGGTAGGTAGGAGGGCCGGGAAAAGAGAGGGATGGGGGCAACACGGCGTGCCCAGACCTCTCCCTTAAGGCCGGATGACGGCCGTTCCCATGCCTGGCAACAAGCTTCCTGCACTCCTGTTGCCTCCCGCACCTTTTAAAAGCGGGTGTTGGTACAGAGGACCAGTAGAGTTTTAATTTACCTCCAGAGAGATACACTTGCTTTGTAAATCTGCAGCATTTACGATGAAAATCTGTTTAACTGTTTATGACCACTTCGTGCATTCATCCATTAACAGCTTCCAAGGAGAAAGGCCTTGGTTTGATAGGAGATTCCAGACCAGAGGAAAGCAATATTGTTAATGTGTTTTGGATTTATTTCTTCTTCTGTGTTGTCCATGAATTTTAGCTGTAGTCCTGAACCAAGGTTATTCAGGCAGTTGTTCTGAGAATATCTTACTTTCAGATACCCTTATTCCTTAGATATTAGTCTAAGTCTGCTCCATGATCCCACGATTCTTACAGGTTTATACAATCACCTTCAGTATCCAAAACAACCTGTGTCATGAGTGCTCAAATGAAGAGTAGGTTTCAGATCTTTCTGTCCTACATGAGCATGCCAAAACTGCAACCATTGTTATGTGAATCTTGTTTTTCTTTACTGTTATATTCATTTTGAGTTTATTATTTTTGGTTTTCCTGAACAATTTTTAGTACTGTGGATACAGACATAAACTTTAATTATTGGTATCTCAATGTTTTATTTTCTCTGGCAGAGAAATGAATAATCTTTCCAATGAGATTAAATCTGCCTACAATTATGGTATGCATTTTTTGAATACTTTTTTTTTTCCAGAAAGCTCAGGCACTTTAAATTTGTTGCTGAACATCTTGGTTGGTAAAATTTTAAAGATTTAGCTCTAGCTAAATAAATTCAGACAACTTTTCAGTCTGTGTTCTCATAGCTGTAAGGATTTCAATGTCATCAGATTTTCAGTGATATGTATTGAGAAACAGTATTTAAATGTTGTGTTTTAATTTTCATCAAAGATGCACAAACTGGAGGGACATCAGGGTATCATCAGGTGTTTTGTGAATGAAGCACTGTTCTGTTTGCATCTTGATGCAAGCCTTTTTTCCATATCTTCCTCAATTGACAAAAAAAATATTGTCACTTTACACTCCCTCAATTTTGAGTTATGTTGGAGTAGCAATATACTGGTGATGTGTACTTGGACAATAATTAGGGATTTGATGTGACAATCACTCAAACACTGTCTGTGTCTCAGACAAAAATGTCTTTAGTAGTTTCTAATGATTAGATTTAATGGTCTGGGTATTGAAATGACAGCACTGAATATTTCAGGCAAGAAGAGGGTAAAGAATGGTGGAAATATGACCTTATTCATGCAGAAAGAGCAACAGCACATATTACTGACTCATTTCTCTTTCTGCTGAGAAGCCACATTATATAAGTGAGAAACACTCCTCAAACTGCTTTACCTATTTAGATGTGTGCACAAATGCATGTATGTGTTGCTCTCCGGGAAGCTGCGCCTGCCGCACGGCCGCGGGGCTGCGCTTGCGCCTTCCTCACCGCCGGGCCGCGCGCGGGACAGAGGGGCGGGGCCCCCGCGCTCTCCCGCCTTTTCCGCGCCCCGCCGGCGCCAAAGCGAAGGGCAGGGCTCACTCTCACTCGCGCTCGCTCTCTCCCTCGCCCGCCGCCGCCGCGCCGGGAGGCGGGGCCCCGGCCGCCGCGCCGGTCAATAGAGGCGCGGGGGCGGGCGGCGGCGAGCTGTGAGTGGCCAGCCGGGCGTTCTGGCGCCAAGTTCGAAGGGAATATAAAGGGGCGGCGCGGAGACGCCGCGCTTTCGCTGCTGTCCGCCCCGTGCCAGCCGCCGTCACTATGCTGTCCGCCCGCGCCCCCCCTCGCTGCCCGCCACGACCAGCCCCGCTTGTCGCCCATGAAGAGCTTGTCGCCGATGAAAAGCCTGGCGCTGAGCGACAAGGAGAACACGGTGAGCGCCCGCCCCGCCCCCCGGCTCCCCGCCCGGGAGTGCGGCGGGCTCTCACCCTGCCGCTCTCCCCGCAGCCCCCCGTGCTCAGCAGCGCCCGCGTCCTGGCCAGCAAGGCGGCCCGCAGGATCCTCCAGGAGGGCGACGGGAAGCCGGTGAGTGCGCAACGCCCGGGCACCGCGCCCGCCCCTCTCCCCTCTCCCCTTCTCCGGCGGCTGGCGCGGCCCCCGTCCCGCTGTGCCGGCCCCTACGGCCCGTCTCTCCCTTCCGCCCGCGCCGGGCGCTGCCCCGCGCCCCCCTCCCTCCCGGGGCTGCCCCGGGCCCGCTGCCCTCCCTCAGTTTCCCGCCAAGGCCCGGCGCCGCCCCGCCCCCGGCGCGGCCCGGCTGAGGCGAGCCCGACCCCGCTCCCCGCCGCTCCAGGTGCCGCCGGGCGACGAGGAGGAGCCGCTGCTGCGGGACAACCCCCGCCGGTTCGTCATCTTCCCCATCCAGTACCACGACATCTGGCAGATGTACAAGAAGGCCGAGGCCTCCTTCTGGACGGCGGAGGAGGTGAGGGGGCGGGCGGCCTCGGCCTGTGCCGGGGGGAGCCCCGGGCTCGGCAACGGGCCGCCTACCTGGAGCCCCCGCCTCTTCGTTTATATCGTCGCTGCTTCTGGTGACGTTTCAGGTGGACCTTTCCAAAGACCTCCAGCACTGGGAGTCCTTGAAGCCTGAGGAGAAGTACTTCATTTCTCATGTCCTTGCCTTCTTTGCTGCCAGCGATGGCATTGTCAACGAGAACCTGGTAAGTGTGTTTAAACAGTCCTCATAGATATGTCCCTCGAACGGGAGAATAACCAGGTAACTGCATGCTTGACACGCTTGTTGCCTGATCTAGCTTGTTTGTTGGATCATGTGGCGTTACCTGTTGAGCTAATTGGCAAATTGGGGTTGCCTTTGTAATCCAGAAGCTTGCCCAGTCCCCGTGTTGCACTGAGCATTGCTTTATGGCAACACTTGGCTGGCTTGGAGCCCTTCTTCTGTTGCCACCTTCTCGGCTCTCTTCTCCCTAATGGTGAATAAGTAAAACTAGTAAGCTTTGTCATTTCTCTTGGGATTTGGAGCTGTGAGGGGCTATTGCTCTTCATATTGTTGTTAAGAATACACATGTCTGGAATTAATCTGAAAGCGTATTCTGTAGGCTAAGCAAGAGCTGTTACAGCATCAGTGCCTCGAACCTGCAAATTTGTTATACATGCTTGTGCAAACACTCATTTATTTCCTCTAGGTGGAGCGGTTCAGTCAAGAAGTACAAATTACAGAAGCTCGCTGTTTCTATGGCTTCCAGATCGCAATGGAAAATATACATTCAGAAATGTACAGTCTTCTTATTGACACCTACATTAAAGATTCTAAGGAGAGGTTTGTATTAGTTGATGATGAAAAATTCGAACCTCTTAAGTGTTGATATTTAAATGATGTGTGTCAGTCACTCCGACTTTAAGGTTAACTAGGATTTAAACTAGATTTATTTGAAATACTACTGTTTCTTAAGAGCAGCTTTGCTTCAGAATACCTTTGTCCACTGAAGTGTATCAGCAAGAGCTTATTAGAATAAGAGTGAAGCTGAAACCACTTTAATACTGAAAAATAAAGGAGTGAAACTGAAAGGTGGAGCAGTCAAATAAGGTAAGTGTATTAAATCATGGAGGATCCCTTCACCTATTAGAAAGCTACATAGAAAAAACCTTATAGTTTTCATAGCAAGATGAATAAAATCAAGAAATGAGGTCTTGGAACTAAACACCAGTGTTCAGTTCTGGTGTTGTCTTATCAGACCAGTGCAGTGTTGGGTTAAATCTCGTGGTGTTGCAGTGCAATTTGCAGTCTAGGTATACTTAATCGCTGCTACTTTGTAGAAAGCTGACTGTGTCATTTCTATTCAGAGATTTCAGTAATGTAAATGTTTAAGGCAGAACTGCTAACATGAGAGCTCTGGTGCCTTGCCACTGGGAAGTGGAGGCTGGTGGTTCTGTGGTTTTGAAAGCCTTGTTCAAGTATTAACACTTGATGAAACTGTTCCTCTTGATACTGTTACAGGAATTCATGTGAACTGGTGTTAGTGTGATGTGTAGGTGATGAAAAGGTAGTTGGCTATAAATACAGCTAGACTGGTGCAAATTATGATGGGGAAGGAGACTTAAATATCAGGATGAAGGTCCAGACCACTTCTAAGTGAACAAGGCCACCTATGACAGTGAATGCTTGTTGTACTAGTTTTGCTGACGTCCAATCCTGATGTGTTTTATCTTTCTCAGGGAATTTCTTTTTAATGCCATTGAAACGTTACCGTGTGTTAAAAAGAAGGCTGACTGGGCCATGCGCTGGATTGGGGACAGGAAGGCAACATATGGTGAGTACATAAATCTATTGGAAGAAAAGGGAAATCCCTTTCCTAAAAAACGGGGAAACCACCATTTCTCTAGACTTCACAGTTCACAGGGATTGTTGTCACAGGGAGAGTACATGCTCTCCAGTGTAAGATACTAGTATAATTCTGGAGATGAAGACAACAATTTTTGTCTTGCAAATGAGCTAATGACATGAATCTTTACAAAATTGCTGTCATTTTGAATAATGGTAGCTCATGTAGTGATACGCATATGCCTGGCTATATGATCAAATTGTAAATTGCTGTCACGTGTCCAAAACTGTACTGGCAGTCTGTCTCCAGCAGGCATAGAAGCACTTAGGTTGGAAAAGACCTTTGAGATCATGACGTCAAACTGTTAACCCAGGACTGCCAAGTCCATCACTAAACCATGTCCCTAAGCACCGCGTCTACATGCTTTTTAAGCACTTCCAAGGATGGTGATTCCACCATCTCCCTGGACAGCCTGCTCCAATGATTAACCACCCTTTCAGTGAAGAATTTTTCCTAATATCCAACCTAAACCTCCCAGGCTCAGCTTGAGGCAGTTTCCTCTTGTCCTGTCACTAGTTATCTGGGAGAAGGGACTGACTCCCACCTACCCACAGCCTCCTTTCAGGTGGTTGTAGAGAGTAGTCAGGTCACCCCTGAGCTGCTGGCTCTTTCAGGCTAAACAACCCTGGTTCCCTCAGCTGCTCCTCATAAGACTTGTTCATCGGTCCTTTCACAAGTCCTGTTGCCCGTCTCTGGACATGCTCCAGCCCTTCCAAGTCTTCCTTGCAGTGAGGGGCCCGAAGCTGAACACAGGATTTGAGGTGCAGCCTCACCAGTGCCCAGCACAGGGGGATGGTCACCTCCCTTGTCCTGCTGGCTGCACTGTTTTGGATACAAGCCGTGCAGTTGGAGGCTGTAACTCTATTGTCTTACTGTTTCTTGATGTCTCACTTAAAAGGAGAGATGAGATGGTACAGATCATTATTTCACTAGCATTAGAGCATTCATGGCCAAAGTTCCTTACTTAACCAGACACTGATTTAAACCAGCTGCTAAAATGACTCCTTTTATTTTCATCGTGCAGCCTTTGAAGAAGGGTGGTGTTGATGGATAACCTGGGGGAAGGAGTCTTGGCTTCAGCTACTTAGTAGCTACTCCAATTGGTTTTTACTTCCTCTCATGTTAAAAGGTCTGTTTCATGACTGAAAGCCTTTACTGCAATAGTTTTTAAGGACAGGCCTTAGCAGACTTGAGCAGAAACTTGCCTTGGAGAATGCAGTTTGCTGGCCTACTTGCAACTTCTGAGTATTAATCCTGTTAGGTTTTCTCTGTGATATTACTATCAATCTTTTCTTGACAGGAGAGCGTGTAGTAGCTTTTGCAGCAGTGGAAGGAATCTTCTTTTCTGGCTCTTTTGCATCAATTTTTTGGCTGAAGAAAAGAGGATTAATGCCTGGACTCACTTTTTCAAATGAACTAATCAGTAGAGATGAGGTATGAATCAAATTCTAGTGTTTAAGATTGTAATGTGCCACAGTAGGTCGAAGTAATGATACTTGGGTGCAGCCTATATTTTAACAGGAGTATATGTAGAAACAGGCAGTCTGTAAAGCTCACTGAAGTGTTTAAGCATGTGTCATCGTGGATCTTGCAGGAGAGACTGAATGAATTTAGCGTTTTACTTTCTCTAAGGTAGGTTAAGGGTTCTCACAGACTCTTGCACTCCGTATACCTTGCCATTTGGAGCAAGTGCAACTAGTACTGGCTGAACTTGCGTATACCTCCTCCTGGTTAAGTAAAAAGTTGTCTGTAGGTAACACTAACATGACAAGTGCCAAGATGGTGCCATTTATTCTGTGCTACTGATTTGAGTGGCTCTTTTAAATCAGTGTTCCTGAAATGATTTTCTAAAACTTCTTTCTAGGGCTTGCACTGTGATTTTGCCTGCCTCATGTTCAAGCACTTGATACACAAACCATCAGAGGAGAGAGTAAAGGAAATAATCATGAACGCTGTTCTCATAGAACAGGTAATTGTCTGCTCCTTGTTTAGGAACTTGATAGCAATTAAGTAGAAAGCTGGGGAGCTGTTGGGTACAAAATTAATCTAGACAGTACAGAATGTGAATACCAGTTTCTGTATGTAAAGTGCTTCTATTATCTGCAGGAATTCTTGACGGAGGCACTGCCTGTAAAGCTGATTGGCATGAATTGCACTTTAATGAAACAGTACATAGAGTTTGTAGCAGACCGGCTTATGCTGGAACTGGGATTTAACAAGGTAAGACCAATACGCTGAATCTTTCATGGGGAAAAGATAATTACTTCGTCCAGAAACCCACATCCTGAAATGGCTGCAGCAGTATTGGTATAACTTGTAAAAACATTTAGCGGTCCTGCTGCTCGATCCTCTTTGGAGACCCACAGAAAGAAAAGCTAAAGGATACTATGGAAAAACCGCTATGCAAGAGTCACTGTGCTTGTGTACTGCAGCTAAGAGACAGGAATGAATGCAATAAAAAAGGCCTGGGGCACAGATTTTTGTTGGCTATGTAGTAAGCCTGCTGATGTCATTGGAGATCAGCTGGAAGGAGTCTTAATGCTCTCGCATATTCAAGATGTGTGTACCTGTAGTGTAACCTGAATTGCCTTTGCATTTCAGATTTACAAAGCAGAGAATCCTTTTGACTTCATGGAAAACATCTCTCTGGAAGGCAAGACCAATTTCTTTGAGAAGAGAGTAGGCGAATATCAGAGAATGGGAGTTATGTCGAAGTCCACAGACAACTCTTTCACCCTGGATGCAGACTTCTAAATGAACTGAGACCATATAAGTTAGAGTGTGTGCTCCCCTGTTTATAGGGAAATGTTAAATGTATTGAGTCACAGTGTGACTTGATTGCTGTACTGAAATCCCACTCCTAAAGTGTGGTGATGTTGGTACTTTTCAGGAGGCTAGTGTAGCTCCAGCAGTAAAATACCTTTTTACTAGGCTTTGCCAATGATAATTCATAGAATGTTTAGATGTGTCTCTTATAACTTATGCTACTCCATTTTGTTGAAGACAAGGGCACCTTCTGCAAGACAGGAGGTTATGGGCAGCGACCACTAGCTTCTGCTGTTTTTCCCACAGAAAAAGGAGCAGCTGAGCAATTCTAGTGTTAAATTTGCTGAATACTCTGTAGAAAACTCTGGAGGCAACTACGTGACCTCCCTGCTTTCTTAGCAGGTTTTAAGTTTACCTTTTTCACTATTGTTTTAATAGTTTGTACATAAACCTGGCACTTTACTGTTGAAAATAAACTCTTGTAATATTTGAGAACAGTAAAATGCAAGTCTAAATCTTTAGACTTTTGCAACCTAACCTTTTATGACTTGTGCTTCTTTCTGGGTATGTAACTTAAAAATGCGGATCAAACTACAAAGGAACAGGAAGAAACATGGTATGGAAGGTGAAGAACTTAGTGAGTTGGATATCTTGGCTGCTGAGAAATAACATGTACCTGGTTTCTGGGACTGAATTTTTTCCTTATCTGGGAACAGAATTTCATATAATAAAGAGCTGTTTGAATTGAGGGTTGTACTGGCTTCAGTGCTGCAACAGATAAAGCTGTGTGATAATTTCCTTCTGAATTGCAAGCAAATGTAAGTTTTGTGGGAAGTAACTGTGTAGTCATGTGGTTAGTGGATGTCAAGTGAAATTGTTGTACTTGGCTTTAACTTTAAGATTGACTATCAAATGGATGGTGGTTTAGGGTAAATTCAGCTAATTCAGGCTCAGTATTAGCTTCCACATCATGCAGTTAGGGTTTGGTTTTAATACATAACGGTAGTGAAAACAAAGTACGTCTTTATGACATTGTTACTCCATGCTAAACATGGAGCTGCAGGAATGGGTATGCTTAATATAACTTTGGTAAGGGCATATGGTCAGTGAAGGAGCTCCCTGTGGTCTTGGGTTAGTTTCCTGCAAATTATCTGCAGTGAGG
Organism: Falco naumanni; assembly: GCF_017639655.2. Classification (NCBI taxonomy): domain Eukaryota; kingdom Metazoa; phylum Chordata; class Aves; order Falconiformes; family Falconidae; genus Falco; species Falco naumanni. The sequence goes on from NC_054059.1 coordinate 28,479,091, forward strand.
TAAAATAACAATGGGATAGACTGAAATTAGCTATTGCTTTGATGTACAAAAAGGAGTTTATTCCCTCTAACACCTAACAAAGACTGTCCTGCAAGTCTGCCCTTCTTCCTCAAGTATAGCTGGTATGGAAAATAAACTTTACAGAACTCAAAGCATTTCCTTGAAAGGAAAGAATACTGGGGTTTACTGCTTCCTGCTAAAGTGCTCCCTCTGAAGTATAGCGTATATATAGTGCTGCTTTGAGAGATGCTGTCTTCGTATAGAATTAACCCTCTTGCTGGTTTTTGCTCCTTCGCTCTTGATTGCACTGAAGGTGGTGTGTGACTGTTCTTCCCTTGGGTGTCTCAGGCTAGGAGGATGTGCAAGTTTCCAAGGCTGTCCTTGGGAGAGAAATGTAAATAATTGGAAAATCCCAAGGTTCAAAGTCTGGAATTCAAAGTAGAAGATATAAGACTGTTAACAGATGGTGCTCTAATGCCCCTGCAGCACTGCTGGTGATGATTGCAGTGGTCAGAGATGAATATATTGGGAACTGGAACAGGGATGTGTTAAGTTGGGATAGCCAGACAGCTTTTTGAAACAATGAAATGTAATGCTTGTTTTTAGTTAGGCAGGATTCTGGCTAAATACCAGCTGCAGCAAATGGGGCTTTGTGCTTTTTCTTGGCTTCTCTTGGCCGTCAAAGCTTTGATCAAACTAAGTGGTGCGAGGCATCAGCACTCGTGGCGTAAGGCTATGTTTAGAGCATAAGTGAGACTAATAATGTACTGAGGTCACTTTGGATCCAAGTATAACATAGCGGTGTTAATTTATATTAAAGTATGTTAATTTATGTACTTAACATAGAAAAAGGGTAAGACTTCTCTAATGTAAGAGTAGGATATAGCTATATTGCAGCGCTCTCTTCCCACTAGATCCTTAGTATGTGCCGAGGATCAATACATGAGAATTATTAGGGCAGAAAGCTTTAATTTGTTCTCCTTAATTTTTGGAGATATGAACTGGAACTCTCTTCAACATAATATAAAGAACTGCTCGGAATGGATTTGACATGGCAGAGTAATCATTTGTAATGGCAGGTAGGAAGAATGTCCCTTTCAGCCAAGCATTGCTCTTACAGGGTAATAGATACTGTAGACATGGACACATTAGAGATAGATTAGATGGGAATTAGAAGCGATTCAAGAGCGTAAGACTTGCTGTGGCTGGTATTAATCTTATCCTGGTGCCACTGATGTCTAAATGCCTACTTAGTTTTTGTTTATGTACTTGCTGTAATGCAAATTGGTTTTTAACATAGTCTGGAGAGAAGCTATGCATCTGGTCCCACCTATTTTAATTTTCAGTTCTCAAAAAGATTTAAATGTCTTGCTTAGGTCATGTCCAAATCTTGATAAAATACTTTACTGAAAACAGATTACTTTCCAATTCAGCTGAGATGCCTGTTGCTTTGACACTTGATCCTCTTAAGCATTGAGGAGATAACAATCTCTTATTTCTTTCCAATAAACTACTACTCGGAAAAATAAGTTTCGGTAAAAATAACTGACCCTTTGGAATATGTTTTGGAATGGAGTATGGAGAAGCAGGAGAGATTTGAAGCAAAGTAATGAAAGTACTGATTTTTTTATCCGTGTATGAATTGGAACAGCTGTCTAGTAGGGGTTCTGGCAGAGTAATTGCTGCAAGTGAAAAGCGATTAAGCTAGTAGAGGAAAAAAAATACTGCGGGATAAGTAAAACCGGATATATTTGGTGGTGCAATACTCTGATGTCTGTTGTTAATTTATACAGAGCTGATCCCTAGCTCTCCCCTGTGTGCTTTATTGCTGTTAAAATTAATGGCTTTTAATAGCACCAGATAAAATGGAAGAACAGTAACCTTGAGCATAGTTTCTGTTATATTTATTTCCTATTGTAGCTTTAAAAATATAATTGCATGGGTTCAGGAAAGAAAGCTTCTGTAACTCTTAATTGACACATTTTCACTTCAGGTTGTGTCAAATGTTGAAAGCCTTAGAGGATGTGGAGGAGTAAGAGTATCAAGCTAATGTCAGCCTCATCCTCAGGAAGCAACTGCAACAGTGTAATGACAAAAAGAAAATCCCCAGATTTCTCAGATTCCCTGGAGTGATTACAGCAATTTGTGCCCAGAAGAGGTCAGCCAGCCAGCCTGCACATCTGAAGGCAGATGTGGTGGGTTGACCCTGGGTGGATGCCAGCTACTCACCACACTGTTCCATCACTCCCCTCAGCTGGACAGGGGAGAGGAGGTAAAATCAAGGGCTTGTGAGTCAAGAAAAAAGGATAGGGAGAGACCAGTTATGGGCCACAGACTTGAATTGGGGAAAATAATTTATTACCAATGACATCAGAGTAGGAATGAGAAACCCAAATCTTGAAACAGTTTCCCCCAGCCTCTCCCTTCTTCCCAGGCTAAACTTCACTCCTGCTTTTTCTTTCCCTCCTCCCCTGTCAGCAGCGCAGGGTGATGGGGCATGGGCTTTGCGGTCAGTTCATAGCACGTTTCTGCTGCTTCTTCCTCCTTGGAGAGGTGTTCCTCACTCTGCCCCTGCTCTGGTGTGGGGTCCTCCGTGGGCTGCAGGGGCACAGCCTGCCTCATTGTGGTCCACCACAGGCTGCAGGGGAATCTGCTCTGGTGCCTGGAGCACCTCCTGCCCCTCCTTCACTGACCTGGGTGCCTGCAGTTGCTGCTCTCACACAGTCTCACTCCTCTCCCAGCTGCAATTGCAGTTGCACAGTAACCTTTCCCCCCTTCTTAACTGTGTTATCACAGAGGTGCTGTTGTGATGGGCTCATCCTTGGTGCTGGCTCTGTTGGACATGGGGGAGCTTCTGGCAGCTTCTCACAGAAGCCACCCCTTTGCCCCCCCTGCTACCAGCATCTTCCCACGCAAACCCACTGCAGTGTATTAACAGCGGTGCGGTCCCTGAAAGGTAACTGCTTCCTCTGCACCAGTCAATAATCAGAAACTTTGCCTGGCAGAAAGCAGCAGTTGTGCTTGTTCAAAGCCTGCTTTTCACAGGTGACCGTGGCTTGTTTTATTTCAAGCTGTTGATTACCTCTTGGTGCTTTGGCCTTTTTTTTTTTTTTGGTGCATAGTGACTTATGCAAACTAAATGCTTGCTTCAGGAAGGATTTGAGAGTTATGGAGAGTTAAATCTTGAGTTCTGTTTGCTGATGGAGAGCTAGTTTTTTGTTAGGAATTCATCCCTTGGGAGCGTGCCTGAGATGCTGTGATCTTCACAGCACAGTTGTTTGGTTTCTGCTGTAGAACAGTCTTTATGTGAAGAATAGCTGAAAGATTAAGCTAACAGGGGGGGAAAAAAAAATCCTGTCTGGTATGTGTCAGATAGTGGTTTTAACTTCTGAAGTTATGCCCAATTGATCTTTGGAGCAATGGTAATAATGCTACTTCCTGAGCCTGCAGAGAAATGGGGGGCAGGAAAATTTTTATCCCTTTAGAGTGTATCACGGACTTCAGCGATGAGCTCTTATTGATGTTGATAAGCAGAGAAATGGTGGTGGCTGGGTATCTACCCTTAGAGATAGCTGTGGGACTCTGAGTGGTATGAAGAAGGAATACCACTTTTCATTCCCACAGCTGGATGTTACTGGTGCTCTTCTGGGTATCAGCTGAGAAACCTATGTCGCCATCGTGATCCAGAGGTAAGGCTAAGCAGATCCCCAGGGCATTGACTGGCCACCAGAGCTGTGCCTTTGGATCCTGACTTTAGTTTTCTCCCACACCACATTGTGCTTTGGAATCTGCTGGAGAATCGAGGTTGAAGGGTGAGCGCTTCCTGCTCCAGAAGAATGAGTTGTGTTAAAAGTTCTTGCTGTGGATGCTTATTATTTTTCTGCAAGTACAAATCCTGAAATGCATCAGGGGTGAAGGAAGCTAATACCTTTTCTCTTCCCTGCTGTTAATTTTTTTCAAACTTCAAATATATAAAGAAATATATTTTAGTGGCACAGCTCTGCAATTTTTTTGGATAACCAAACCCCTCTTCTGCTTTTTCCTTGGTTATAATACAGTGTATAATCTTGCCACAGGCAATGTTGCTTTGTTCATCGGATGAAGATTGCAGTGAGTTACTAGGAGATGCTGAAGTCATATGGCACTTGGGAGCATTTGTCTGATGCTGAACATGTGTGTGGAGGTTTTTGTTTTGGCCTAAGGGTGAAGGGTGAGGACTCTGGTGTTGGATACACAGTGGTGCTTCTGAGATACAGACTGGGGAAAAATCCATGCTAGGCTAGTTTCTGCTACCAGTTACCAGTAAGTAATTGGTATTTTCCCAGTATTGTAGGATTTATCTTAAAGTAGGGGGGAGTCTGTGGTTCTTAGGTGTCCAAATCTTGGAAGTGCTGAGCTTCCAAAAAAGTTGAGCTGTGTTTTAGTTCTCTTTGGGGTTAGGGCATGCTGCTAGTCCTGTTACAGCCTCTTGTATTGCAAAGTGCTGCTGATACAATCCAGGGTGGCTTGTGCAGTCTTTGCTCCCCCTTGGATCAGGCCTAGCAGTGTGGTAGACTTTATTTTTGGATTGTCAGTTAACTAAGCCAGGCATCCAAATGAGTTGCAGGGAAACAGCTAGTCTGCTAAACCAGTCATTTAAAGACTGAGGTGCTTGACCCCAGAGGAAGGTGCTTGCAGGTGTTTTTTGCAGATGGACTAATATTTAGGGAAACCAGTTCTTGCAGTGTAAGTAGGTCCTGGAGAAAGCGTACCTCCAGGCAGATCCATGGCTGCAAAGGTGCTGCTTGGGCTAGAGCACCAGGGAAGGATGGTGGAGTGACTCTCTTCCATTCAATTCAAAGTCCCACATGATGCTCAGCTGCATCTTTGACCACTTACACATCATTTTATTTCATATTTTGCTGGCTGCCTCTGATGCCTGTAGCCACATTGCCAGGCATTTCTCCTACCCTCCTAGGCTGGGAGCTGCCTACCTCGCTTGTCCTTTTAGTCAGCTGTCGGAATCCAGCTCCTGAGATGCTCTCCCAGGTGTTACCCCAAAGATCTAGCTCAGAGGCAGTTGCAAGCTGATGTAGATCTGAGTCAGGCAACAGCAAACACCAAGTCCAGCTTTGCCGGTGTCGTCTAGCATCCTTCTGCAGCCCTGGGTGCTGCCCTACTGCCAGGGACTGCAGCCAGTCTGCCTTGTGACCAGTGTTGGCCAAAGCTTTCCTGCTTCCCTTTGGAAGATACCTCATTAAAATGAAAATATTTTATCAGAATTTATCTCCGAAATACTCAACTGGCAAAATCCTGATGTGATTCAGAATCAAGATGAAATGTTTGGCTTCAGCAGTGTTTCTTGTGGTGACTTTATCACTTCCTTTGAACTCCTTTATCTAATCATTTTGTTTTGATGTGATCTAGGAGTTTTCAGTAAGTGTTTCTGTCAGTGCTTCAGAATTGTTCTCCATCCTCTTGGCCCTGGATGTCTGCTCTGAGAGACGTTGGAATGTGTTTTCCCAATTCAGGATACAAATAAACAGCAGTCACAGAAGCTGCCCGCTTTAGCTTAATCTCAGTTCCGTAAATAGCAGAGAACATGCTGACAGCTGGATTTGCATAGGTCTCTGTCTCTCCTTGGTATTTAATGGAATGATTTATCTCTTCCTTCAATTTTATTTTGAGGGTGATGCTAACATGACCACCCCCCCGCCCCAAAGGAAACCCCAAACTCCTAAAATTTCTCTGCTTTAAAAGTTAACACTGAGCAGAGACTTGGCAGGGAAGCTGTGGAGCAATGAGCAGTCATCAGAGGAACATGAGAAGCAGGGTTTTGACACAGGGAGCGGATTTGAAAGGAACATTCCAGAGCAGAGCAATGTTAGCTGGGCCAGTGTTCAGTGCCTGCTGCGGCTGTGCAATTCTGTGATGCCGCTTAATGCAATCTCAGCTATAAGGAGGACTAAAATCTAATTCACTCCTAAAAGGAATAGAAATATTAATTGTATATTGGATTCTATAATAACTTTAAGCAGAATGCACTGTAGGTTTATCGAAGGCCTAGGAAGAACTTAGCTGTTTCAATTACTGCTTCTGAAAATTGTATCTCATTCTATTGACGAAACTGTTATGGTTGCTCTTGATAATACTGTAAATATCTGCAGATATACAGACTTTGGAAAAGTTACTCTGATCTGGGTTTATTGCCATGTGTGAACTAAGACTAGCAAACACTGAAAAACCTAACAGGATTATTTTTAATACATGTTTCCATAACGTGGTTATCCCTTGTCAAAATGAAAAGCTATTTACTATGCTAAATAGGCTAATTTTATGATAAGTTTTTAATCTTGCCACCTTTCCATTATTTAGCTGTGATACTGCATTTCACACTACTAAACCCTTGGGATTATATGTGAAATAGCAGGGTGACTGGGTTGCATTTAAATTAATTAAAGCAAAAACGTTTCAAATAAAATGTTAAATATTGCTGCATATATATCCAAGAAGCAGATGTGATTTCACCACTTATATCCCCAAATAACACATGCAAATCCAGACTAAGACACATCTAAATATGCCTATAAACTCAAGTGCAGCTCTTCAGGCTCCCCAGGGGGGGAGTGAATTTTATGTGGCTTTGGGAAAGTTGTTCACCACGATGGAATAATTTTGCTTGAAGGAATCGTTTAGGAATGGGCTTTCAAAAAACAATTGTCACGTGGCTGGTCCCAGTGGCTGTGCAGGGGCTGGCTGGCAGGGTGCTGCTGTGCCCCTTGGGGTGGCACAGGTGGTCCTGGAGGAGCTCTGCAGGCAGAAGGGTGCTCCCATCACCTGCCATCCCAGGTAGTCGGAAAGTTTATTTTGCAGTAATTTGTGCTGAGTCGCATGTTACCTATTGCAAGCACTATCTCGAGCTGTCACCAGGGGGGCTCCTTGGTGAAGAAAGCAACAGCTGCTCCAGCAGCCCAGGTGACAGTGCCGAGTACCGGCTGTTTATCATGTCCCAGGTGACTGTCACACCGGGGAGGGGGGAACGTGGGCTGCTGGGGCTTTCTGTCCCTCTGTGAATAGAAGTACGGTCTGTGCTTGTTTGCTTAGAGTGTAGGGCAAGAGATTACACGTGCAAATCCTGCTTGAGACTTTTAGCAGTCTCGCTCCTCCAGTGTGGGTGCTTCTCTTGTACCTCACAGACACGGGACTACATGGAAGTATGTCACACATGCTTAATTCACTGTGCAACATGACAGCTGAGGATGGGAATGGTTTTCTAGTAGATGTGCCATGTGTTTTAGTGAATGCCAGAACTCTGTTACCCACTCTTGCATCCACTGCGCCAGGTGCCCTTTCTGGACTGTAGCGAGCTCTTCTTTTGGGATGCTGGGACCGTAGCAAAAAAGCAGTACAGCTCCTGTAGAGCAGGACTTCTCAGGATGCAGCCACAAGTGCTGTCAGCAGGGAGAGGTCCTGATGTCTGTTAATCTTGACTTCTTCCCTCAGGAATCGGGGTCATGTCTCTCCTTCCAGCCTCCAGTGGATAAAAGCAATCAAAGTAGGAAGGTGGATTTCATGGGGTGGATGGGAAGGTGTGATAAGAAGAAAACAGAGAGGGGCTCTTCATTTTGTCCTGCAAATTACCTAACTGGGGCTGTTCTCAGCTCGGGGTAGTGTCAGTCCAGGAGTAATTTGTATCAGGTGCAATCACACAGTGAACTGAGGGTGAGGTGCTAACGGTGGGTTCAGTAGGTCAGAACACTGGTGCATGCCTTCCCCCTGCTCCTGAACAAAGCACTGGATGATATTTAACCCAGGTGGAAGGCAGGTGCATCCAGCTTGCTGAGAAAACCACATATTGCTGTGCTGGTTGTTCATTTAAAATGGATTGTATATAAACGGAGGTGATGTATCTTCTGAACAACTGCAGTGGGTTCCCTACAGTGTGGCTACCTGGGTAGCTTTGAGGACCAAGCCTGTGTTCATACAGGTGCTGGCCCCGGGGTGATGCTGGAGATGTGGCTGCTAGCTGGGGATGGAGCTGGCTGCAGCGTGGTGCCCAGCCTCGGCTGTCACTGCTGCAGCCCCGCCACACAGCACAGCAGCATCTGCCTCTGAATGTGGCTTGTACCTGCACCTGCCTAGTAAAAGCTCTCCAGCAGCCAGCAAGAGTGGCTCACAGCTCCCGCAAACATCTGGCTGTGAAAACTCAGAAGGAGTTTCCCATGGGTTAGGTGAGCCTTTTGACCAGTTTTCTTTGTAGTCAGTTGTGCCTTCCTCATAGCATATTAAAAACATAGAAGGTTGTCCTGGTTTCGGCTGGAATGGAGTTAATTTTCTTCCTAGTATTGTGTTTTGGATTTAGTACGAGAATAATGTTGATAACAAGCTGATGAAAACATCACTTAGCTGTTGCCAAGTTGTTGCTTGCTCTAAGTCAAGGACTTCTCAGTTCCCCGTGCTCTGCCAGTGAGCGGGTGCGCAAGAAGCCGGGAGGGAGCAGAGCCAGGACAGCTGACCCGAACCGGCCAAAGGGATATTCCATACCATAGAGCATCACGCTCAGTATATAAACTGGGGAGAGCTGCCTGGTTTGCCCAGGAGTTGACTGGGGCCAGGTGATCACTGCTCGGGGACTGGCTGGGCATCAGTCAGCAAGTGGTGAGCAATTTTACTGTGCATCACTTACCTGTCTTGGGCTTTAGCTCTTTCTCTCTCTTTTGTTGTTTCCCTTTTCATTTCTACTACTATTATTATATCACTATTATTATATTTTATTTCAATTCAATTATTAAACTGTTCTTATCTCAAACCATGGGGTTTACCTTTTTTCAGGTTCCCAGTGGGTGAGCGAGCAGCTGCCACGTAGTTGCCAGATGGGGTTAAACCACAACAAAAAAGGTTTATCTCGCATCCTGCACATGCAAACTGGGCAGAATCAAACTAAAAGTGTCATGGTAACAGGCTGAAGCAATACAGTCTGCAGTGCTGCAGGTGCTGCGCCTACGGCTGCCCTAGGTAATCACTGTGCTTTGTTGACAAAGCATGGGGTTGTGAGTCTCACTCTAAATATTTGCCAGAAAGTTTGCTTGGGAATGGTGAATGTTATGACACAGGACAGCTAAAAATAGAGCACTTACTGGTAATTTTTCGGTCTTCGGTTTCGCAGTGTGAGATGTGATTTTTTTCAGAAGAGCTGTATATCTGTGCTTCCCCCCCCACAATTCAATCACAGCATCTTTGCAAATCAGGCCTTTTGTGCCTCCCAAAATCAAGTTCTTAAATAAAATAGAAGCCAGAGCAATGGAAAAAAATAGATTTTGATGCCATATAGCAAGGGTACTATTATAGGGGCTGTTATCCTCTGTGCTTCCTTTTAGAGTTCACTGAAGGGAGATTGGAAAAGATGTCTCACCTTTGTGTAGGACTCGGGAGCCAGGTTCCCAGGCTTTTCAACTTGTTTGTGCCGAAGAGAGACAAGAGACTCATCAAGAGGAATGAGTGGGCTACAGTGAACCACAGATAACTTGATCCTGCCCTTGTTGAAGTGAACGGCACAACTCTATTGTCTGTAAGGAGGGTGAGAGCAAGCTGTGAGGCTCTTGCAAACCCTACCCTAATTAATTGACCGCTGCCCTAAAATTTCCCAGGTGATGCTCTGTTGCATGCTGCAGGAGCCCACTTGGTCCTTAGGCTTTGCAAATCCTTTTCGAGACCTCTTGAGGTGAGTTAAAAACATAACTTTTTTTTTTTGTTTTGTTTTGTGTAAGAAAAGCCTTTTTTGCTTTGAGAACTCTGAGAGCCTTGTGGTGAGGAGACTGCTTCTCGCTTCGTGCTGGAGGCTCTGCTGAGGCAGAGGAGAGGCTCTGCATCATTTTACTGTGGGCTGGTGTGGGCCAGCCTCTCCTCCTGTCCATCTGTTTATCATGAATATAATAATAATGGCCTGGGGACAAGAGCCCTGTTCTCACGGGGAAGGGTCAGGCTTTGAGCTGGAAAGGGGTGTTGCACCCTTAGATTTTTCTACTGGAAACTTCAGTTCCTCAGAGCCAGGAGCCAAGAGAGTGGTGAGGAACTTCAGGCAATTTAAGGCTTAAGGACATCTGCCTGGATGAGCGTAGGATGCAGGTTTAGGAGATGCAGGAGTGTGCAGCAACAGCTGGTCTCATGTGCTGAGCTGAAGGTGTGTAGAGTTGCTCCATCTTCAGATGCGTGTCCCACCTGGCCAGGCACGTTACACGGGCTGCCCTGCACGTGCCGGTTACCCGTGGGGGGCTGGAGATTATCCCCTGTGTCTGCAGGAGGCTCTTGCTGGATGGTTGGGGGAACAGGGACAGCAGTGGTCTGGGACATGAGATTCATTGTTCAAAACAGTAAGTAGTGTGTTTTGTGGGATGTTCTGCAACCATAGCACTGGCTTTGGGAGAACCTTTGCTCCTGAGGTCTGGGTCTCCAGATCTATGCTTTAACATGATACTAACTTGCAGGAAAATTTGAGCTTATGGGTCAAACGAGCAAGACTTTCTGAACTCCTGACACTGTAAGAGTGATTTGGAGGATATGGACTTCTAATTCAGGCCGGACTAGCAATAGTCTATCTGGCCATGTAGGACAACCTTACTGGAAGCATGTATGGGTGGGGAGTTAATCTGCCTCTTCCATGTGAGGTAAGGATGGATGTTTTATTGCTGTCTTTCAGGCAGTGGAGATCGCAGTAACAGCCGCCATCCCTAAGCAGAATGCCCTGCGTCTCTGCATGTCGCTATGGTGTTTCGGTAACTATGAAACGCCAGGTGCTCTTTCAAAATAATGGTTTCTTTAATTATTTATACCTTAAGGATTAAAGAAGGTTTTGTTTTGCCTAGTTACAGCAACAGCTGGATGAGTCAAAAGAACAGTTGCCAGCGCTATCAGAGGAACCTTGATATTTCTAACAGGAAGTTTATAATTAAACTGAGTCACCATCACGTCGTTTGTGTTACCCAGACCCATGCATCTGAAAGATATTATTAGCCTTGTCTTGCACTGCAGGGCTGTGACTCCCCCCACGGAGCTGTAGGTTGCTGACACTTGGTGGTGGTGGCAGCTGTGTTTGTGGTGCTGGTGCCTCGGCGTAGGGCTCGAGGTGGGGAAGTAGCAGGTCAGCATGGAAGCACGATGGGACGTGTCCTTAGCTGGGCTTTCCATGTGGGTACAGCCTCTCTGCGCGATGCTTTGGGTACCAATCTTTGAAAGGGTGGATTGTTGTTCTTTCTTGGAAGCCCACAAGACCTGCTCCCCTCCCCCAACACCAATTTCTTCTAGACCTTTTCTCAAAATCAAGCGCTTGTTGCAAAGTCTTCACTTTTCAAGAGGCTTCCTCTCCTGTCTGCAAGAAGAGTAATTTCCCACAAGGCAGCTACATTCCCTTCATGTTGATCTTAATTAAAACAGGTATATGGCAAATAATGTTATCTTAAACCTTAATGAATGGTTTCCCCAAACAGCTGTTAATTATGACATAGAGCCACTGCCCCGTGTCTTCATTGCCATGGTACAGAAGCTGCCTATTTTTAAATATCGGACATCAGAGGGATATTTATTCATTTTGGGCAAAGCTGCTGGCATGGAGCAGGCATGCGGTAACACGACAAGCAAATGCCACATGTGAGTTGTCCTGGGATTGGTTTCATCTAAGTTTCCGTGGCTGTGGCAGAGAAACTTCTGTCCGAGTTTGTTACCCCAGGCTCCCATTAGAGCAGATGAAGGGGAAGGGGCAACTCCTCTGACCAGCATCAGACACCAGCTTCCAGAGGGAGGGAAGGTGCCCAACAAGTGCTTGTTTCTTTCCAAGGATGGTACAGGCAACTTTGTTGTTAACTCCTGTTTTGACATTTACATCTGGTCAGGTGAATTCCAGCTTTTCAGAGCTGGAATCACATCATCTCCTTGATGCATCTGAAGCTCGTGGGCTTTGTAAATAGGATTCTCGGTGCTGCCCAGCTGCTGGTTCCTCCGCATCGTGCTGAGGTCCAGCCTGCCCTCCCTCCTCCAGTTTCCTCTTTTGTGCCTCATGCAACCTTTTCCAGACCTTTGCTGAGCAGGCACTCTGTTTGCTTAATCCCTGGGATCATGCAACTGGTGAAGAGTGGTGATCCCAGGCGGGGCGGTTTATACTAATACGCTGGGCTGCGAGCGGCGGGCAGGAGCGGTGTGAGCCCCTGCAGCCAAATCCAGCCCTGCCCGTCTGTCGGAGCCGCTCTCCGTAGGCTGTCATTGCTACCCCTGAGTTTTGAAAGGCTGCCTGTTGTCCTGGGCTGGGAGCTGCCGCAGCCTGGTTTCAGCAGAGGTAGATGGAGAGGCGTAGAGACGGCTTTCATGTGACAGCTGTTTGGACAGGAACGAGAGCATTGTATTATTTACTGAAACCCACAATCATATACGGGCTCCTCGCATCGCTTCACCTGTCAAGTTCATGAGTGCCTGTCTACTGAATCCCCCTCTTTTCTTGCTGATCTCATCTGTTACGCTTTTTGTTTTGCGTTTTTTTTATTTCTTGTGTGACCTGTTTTCCTTCTGTCTCTCCCCTGCTTTTGCTCCCTCCCACCTTGCCCTGATCTGCCTGGCATCAGGGCAGCTGAAATGAAGAGTGCAAGCAGTGTGGCGTTCGTGTTGGTTTTTTTCCATTTGTTGCTTGTATCTGCAAAATGTGGCTGAAAGAGGAGAAGGAAGGGGTGCTGGAGCATCCCAGGTGGATGCAGGCAGTCCTGAGCTTGTATGGAACAGATCCTCGAGCTGTGTCTGCATTCATGGAGGCTGGTACCTGTGCTGTGCAGCAGTCCCTTTGGGCACAGAAACCACCTATAGGAACTATAGGTCTCTGAACAAAACCTTTGTCCTGCAAAAGCATATGAGAGAGGCAGACCAAAATTTAGGTCATGCTTAATCCGTATTAAAGATTAAATTATTGAATGGGATCTTCATAAGCGTGTCATGGATGTGAATAGCATATAATAAAATCAGATGAAAGCAGCAGGTATTACGGGTGGGCATAAAAAATTTATTTATACGTTAGCTTATGTATTTACTAATATACCTAAACATTTGTGTATTTTGTGATCATTAGTAACCTTTTACGTGAAGACTCTGAACAGAACCTTCCTATAAACATTCCTGCAGTCTAAAGTGGCTTGCTGCTTATAGAAAAATGCAACTGCCCTACTGATCCCATCTGCTGCTCAGGGATGCACCTTCCAAAACTGAGCTTCCCTTCTTCTGTGCCTCGCTCCGGAGTTAGACCTGAGTCCACTGGGGACCATTCATTAGCAAGCTCCACGTCTGCAGAGATGCCCAGGCTTTCCTGGGGCTGTGGGACAGCATCTTCTGTGGAATGCTGCAGATGGAGCCTGGGCTGTTTGGGAAACATTGTTCTGGGCGGCCTGATGTGTGGAGGGAGCAGCAATTTGCTGACAATGTTGAGGATCTAAAAATGTAAGATGCAGCAAATTTATTACCAGACTGTTCCTTGCAAGAACTTTTTGCAGGGTGAAGACATGAGGCAGATGATTAGATCTGTGAAGAAAGAGAATGGTGATGCACAGCCTTCCCTAGGGTGAGAGTTAGAAAACCAATCCACATCTTTTCTATCTTGCAAAGTTAACATGCTTCCCTTCATACATTAAAATACCAAGCTGGCCTGGCTGTGCCTTGCTATAGCTGCTTGGCAACACCAGAGTGCCCCGGTACAGTGGAAAACCCCTCCTGCTTCATTCATTCTGCTGAAAAAGCTATTTGCAATCAGCAGAAGGGGCTAGAAATGACACCCCAACACCCATGTTTTATCCACCTGCTACAAAGCAGCCAGAAGTTAACGCCTGCTGGAGCTGGCCCTCAGCCTGAGCCTAAAATCCATCCTTCCTACCAGCCAGATTTCTCCTAGGCTTGCAGGGCTGGTTGCGAGAGCAGTGAGCAGCTGGTACCTGGCTCTGCTGGTCCCCACATGAGGTGTCCCCCTCATGCTCCCTCTGCCAGCTTTCATCATGGGATGCAGGTGACATGCTCCCCAGAAACTGCATCCTCCGCCTGTCAAATTTGTTCTCTCTTAGGTTGAATAACCAGGTGTTTGCTGGGCCATGGAAGAGCCTCTAAACGTGCATCCATACCTCGGTGCGAGGGTGGCTGGCTTGCAGCTTGTGAGTGATTTGGGTGTGTGGGGAGAGTAGGGGCTGGTGATGCTGGAGCTGCCGAGCCCTTGAAGGCAGCCTGGCTTTGCTCAGCTGCTTCCAGAACTGAGCGCTGTGATCTCTGGGAGCCGGTGCCCCCTCTCATCCCTGCTCTTTGGCTTTTTAAGGCATGCAATATGTATTTTGTGGCTTGGCTACTGAAAGCAGAAGCTTCTAAGGGTGAGAGAAGCCAGCTGCCCCTAGAGAGCTGTTAAGAGCCAGGTGGGGGTCACCCATTCCCACCTGGGACATGGGTGACCAGGGCAGGGAAGTGACTGAGTGTGCCCAGCCCCAAGGGACCCTGGGGTTAACTTAAACAACCAAATTCAGATTCCAGCTCAAGTTCCTGAGGCAGCTGAAGGAATCGGACCAGACTCTTTCGTGTTCCCAATAAAGCTTCCAGATACTGCTGTATAAGAGACTCTTCTTTCCTCACCTCTGGCTGGGAAAGGTGGGAATTTTTAAGGTATATGTCGTCTCATCCGACGCCTGTCTTATTTAGAGCCTTCCAGGTGTGCTCTGTCAGTGCTTCATTGTACTGCTAGTGGCGTTATCGGTGGAAAATAATGCTCAGGTAGGACACACAACATATTCCACGTTACAGCAGCTCTTCCCAGCTCTCTTGTAGCTGAGTGTTACTGCTCATCCTGCCTCCTCAGCCCAGCAGGTGACCCCCTTGCAAAGCCCATCTGATACTGCAGTGGGAGAGAAAACAAAAGCTGAATTAATTATAGGACTGCACCAGTTCTGTTGTGGTTATTAAAATGAACAGGAGCACCTGGAATTAGGTGGATAATGAATAAAACCAAACAAAATTGAAGAATTACTAAAAATACTGAGTTTTTCCAGTGTGCTTTAGTAATGAGATTAACAGTGAAATTAATTGAGGTGAAAGGCAAGCTTGGAAGACAAATATCTCATGATCTTCCTCTATATTTTACTGAGTTTGCCTTTGAGACTTGCATGAAAGAAAGCTACAGTGAATGAATATACAGAATATAAGCAAACACAGGTCATGTTTTATTCAGTTTAAGGAGAGGCAAGATTTAAATTACACAGGCTTGGATTCTGTATCTGCACCTGGGAGCTGCAGGTTCCAAGGATGGCGTAATTTAATGATATATTGTCATTTAATGATATTTAAGCACTTACAGACCGCAGGCGGTATTTTTTAATTGTGTTGCAGGGATAATTCAATTCAGATTATCCAAGTCATCTTCATCAAGGTAAGGTCAAATCCCAAGGTGGGGGAACTTTGGTCATTATGGGAAGATGGAAATAGGAAACAAAAAAGTCTGGTTTTCAGTGTGTAAGGTTTAATAATTATTTCAAGGGTGAGTGGTCTCATAGAACTTAACAGTAAGAAAAGATACTTAAGTATATCAATATGACTATGTTGAGGTTTGGTTTCTATAATGCAATTTCAATTTCAGCAGCTACCTCTTAATGATTGCTTTTCATTGCAGTAGGTAGATTGTTGGGCGTTTTGCCTTCAGATGCTCGCTGGCTTCCCTGTGTAGTGCTCCAGGGCTTGTTACGTTCATTGAGGCTCTACGATGATCTGGGGGTTCCTCAGGCTGCGCTTGATGAAGGATCAGAGCCGCATAGTTTGTGCCCACACATTGCTCTTTGGTTTGTACTCACCTCCTCACATGGCTGTGGTGTCCTGGAGGAAGTGATTGCCTTCCAGCTGAAACTGGTGGCCAAGCTCTCGTTAGCCTATTCAGGCACGTGAGTTTTCATGTATAACGGTGTGGTGCAGCTAGAATGGCTTTTGATTCCTAGCCTGGTTGTATCCGCTTACTGCTTCGCTGGTGGGGAAACGTCTCCACTATCCATCTGAAGTCATGCTTTGACTCATGCTTCTGAGTCTGAAACACTGTATGCCAGCCTTTCTCCTCCTGTATTCCTCCCAGCGGGTAAGGGTAGCGTTCATCTTTCAGTCCTCTTAATTTTGAGACTATTCTGTTCTTGCTAGTGAAGCTTCCACCTGTGGTTTCAGTGGCTTCTATTACTCTTTCTCATGGTCTTCCTTAAAGCCCTAAAGCCCTTGTGCCCACGTGTACCAGTGAGCCGGCGTGTTTCCCTGGAGAGTCTGTGTTATGCTTAGGGCTAATTTGCATGGGGGGGATTTACTTTTGTAGTAACTGCTCTATATGAAGTGGCAGGCCACAGCCACATCCCAAACAGCCAGTTGTCAGTTTATAGCTTCAGTTTTGCCTGTTCCAGGCTGCTTTCAGAGTACCCACCACCAGTGCTGAGTGCGCACCGCACAGTCCTCCGAGCTGTCCCTGGGACGCCCGCACCATGGGGCTGTGGTCCCCCATAGCCTGCTTGGGTACCTGGAAAGCGAATTTCTGAAGTTGCCATGACCACCTTCCTGGCCTTTCTGTGGTTGATGATGACTTAATTTAAAAGTCTTACCAGACCTGGGGAGACTGGGTGCCTCTCCTTGTTGCAGCTGTGGCCAGGGGACACACCAGGTGGTCAGATATTTGCCTGTAAGCTGTGTAACTGAGGTGCTGTGGTTTCTGCAGCGGCAGGAGATATGAGCAGCTTCCTCCTATTCAGACACACCAGGCTTTGCGTATTGAAAGTGAGTTCTTTCCACACAGTTTCTCTGGGAGGTTTTTTGCTCATATGCTGTACATCGGTGCTATCCTCACCTCCCCATCGCCGTGGGACCTCATGTCTTGGATGTGGCTCTGACCAGCAGTGAGTGGTGGATGCGGCTAAGGGAGCGGACAGCAGGGTTATGCTGCTGCTGAGGGATACTGGTTCCATGCCAGCCACAGCCTTTCATGCAGACAAGGTCTCTGACATAGCTGGACTGGTGGGTGCATAATTCTCCTCCTCCAGGCTTCGTGAACTTCTTTTTCTTTCTTTCAAGAGAAGCTCAGATGCTGATTATATATGCTGGAATTCAGACAGGTACACTCACAGTTGTCACTGCTGGCTGCAGGGAAGAAATCTTATCCTTATTAACTAGAGGGAGAAAAAAGATGAAAAAAGAATGAAAAGAACACCTACACAACTCCACTAGTTTGGATTAAAACCCAGACAAAGGACTTTTGCTCTTTGTCTGAACAACTTGCTTGAATGACTTGGGGGGGCAGGAGAGGGAAAGTAACTAATGCCACTCTGAAATGTCACTCCTCGCTGTTTAAATACCACATTGCACCGAGGCTTGTAAATCACACGTCATTTCCTAATTAAAAAATGACGAGTATAATGGGGTGTTTCACTGCTGCGGCAGAACGGTGCACAGACAGGAGTGCTCCCAGGGTTTCACAGCTGCCGGGTGTAATCCGCCACGTCTGCCCCCCGCTTTCCTTTCTGGAGCCAGGCTCATCAAGGAAAGAGGTTAAGCATGCGACCAGTTTTCACTGCTGGCAAGGGGATGACTGACTGATCGCAAAGAAAAAGCCCAGGAAAGCGTATTTTCTCTGTGCTAAACCATAATTTTGAATTAAAGTCCAGGCATAAGCTGCTACTGCAGTAGGATGCTGAGGAAACTGGTGGGCTTTCTAGTTCTCGGTCTCTGGAGACCCCTGCACCTGTGTCATTTCCTTGGTTTTGTAGTAACCGTGTTTTGTAGTTAACCATGTGTAACCAAGGGTTTTGTAGGACCAGTTATAAAAGGTCTTTCTGGATATATCTGTCCTGGAAAATTTTAGAAGTGTACTTTCTGCCTTGGTGCAACTCAAAGCAGACAGAATTTCTTCACTCCTCAGCAGTAAAGAAATTGTGTTGTGTAGGCAGCTTATACAGAAGAGTGCTTACAAATTTTACGGGCAGAGGTCAGGCATTTTTGGTTTAGGCCCATGGTAAGCATTTCAAATAACACCGACTGTTTTGCAAGCTCTGGTTGTCTTTTTTTTTTTTTTTTTTTTTTTTTGGTGTACTTCACTAATTAAAGTAATGACTGCTGCTTTATCTTGCTGTGAATACCTAGCCACCTGGGGGAGAATTAATATTGACAGGAGCTGTTAGAGAGATATTTGAGATTTGTTTTGGGTCCAGCGAGGTAAAAGGGTTTGTGGACCAAACATAGGACAAGTAGCTGGGGCCTCCCATGGAAACTGCCTCCTGCTCAGCCTCCGGGGCCTCTTCAGCTCGGAGCTTCACGTGCTGCCATGATGGCACTCAGCCAAGCTTTGCTTCCCCTCCAGTGCTGTTGGCTTCTTTCTGCTCATGTTCCTTCTTTCAGGTGGTTTAATCTCTTCCCAATGAGTAAGTGGGTGTGCTGACAAGGTCAGGTTGGTGTGGTCACTGCTGGTGTGGAGAAACCAGCTGGTGGCTCTCCTTATCAATCTGCAGCCCAGCAGGCTAAAGGAGCATCTCTTCCAGGTCCCTTGGATGTCCTTCCCAAGTGTCTGCCTTGAAGTCCTGGTCAGCAGGGCAAAGCCCATCCTCAAGTGGTCCGAGTACATCTCAGAGAACAATGAGAGCTGCTCAGTCTTTGGATATCCTAATGGTGAGGGTGACTCAAAGCAAGGATGGGTTTGTTTTCCTCCAAGCTTGGGGGCCAGGGCAGCCACAGAGGCCAGGCCTCCAATGGACCTGCAGGAGGTCCCACGACAGTGTGGACATGGCCTGAAGTACCTTAGCTTTGCTTGCATTCACCAACCAAAGACTCTACACCTTACCCCCAGGCAACCTGCTCCGCGTCTTTGCTATCCTTACTGTTAAAAAGTAATTCCTCCTGTCTACCTTTTAGTTTTGCTGCCAGAGAGGACAACTAGTCTTTTCTGCTTGGTGGCTGCTTTTTTACTTCTTTAAAGAGAATTATCAAGTCTCTCCTCAGCCTTCTCCCCCCTTACCTGCCTAACCACCTGCTAAGCCAACCTTTCCTCTAAGGCCACGTTTTCATGGATGCTGATCGTGCCTGTTGGTCTCCTGGGGTGTCTTTTCAGTTGGTACGCATCTGAACCACATGCCCAAGGATACAGTTGGTTTTCTTGATGAGATCTGAGAGCTGTGGGTTCCTAGGTGGTACTTACCTCCAGCCCTCCCAGGTGTTGTAGGATGTTTGCTCATTCTGCACGGCATGGATGCCCACAATGCTTGTGGGGCACTGCTGGCTTGTGATTTGTGGTGACATCTGGATCCTTTTCTATTAACTTGTTGCTTTACCATGTCCTTCTCATCCTGTATTTTTCCACTGTCCTTTTGAATTGCATCCAATTTGTTTTCAGCGTGATGTTAGGGTTTTTTCTTGCTTTACTTTTCTTCTCATCTAAAAATATAAGCTATATAGCCAGAAAATATGTGTTTATACTTTACTTAAGGAAAGAATAACATTTCACATGTCACTCTTACCTTTTAACAGATCTAGATAACTGCCTGTCTTCTCTGAGGCTGCATGAAATTGCTGTTAACTACGTGGAATATTCCATCAGAACGGTGCCAATTTCCTTCTGCAGCCTCTCAGAATAGCTGCATTATAATACTGGGTAATTAAGTTGCACTTCTATTGCCCTTTCAACCAAGGGTACTATAACCTTGCTTTAAACTGAAAATGCACAAGGAAAACTTATACCTGTGTTCTGGCCCAGCAGGACCCCAGTTGAAGTGTTACTGTGACGTAGTGATACTGGAACCAGTGCCATCCCGTGGGGCGTGTGCCATAAACACTGCTCTAGTGGGGGAGATAAGTAAAGGGATGCTCAGTGTAGATGGGCTGTGTATCATGCCAGAGGGAGAAGTTTTGGCTCTGTGGACTCCTGGGTATGTGCTTGAATTTCTGTGGTAAAAAATACCTGTTTTACTATGGAGCTGAGCTCAGCATCAGAGTGTCTTCCCGGTGATGCAGTGGTTTATAGCACATATCATGCTTTCCTACTTTTCTCCATTGGTAGATGCTCTTTAGGTTTTTTTGGATGATTTACGTGTGCTGATGCGATGATTTGGGCTACCACAGCCCATAATGAGCTGTTTGCCACATAAACATGTGGGGGCAGAGAAAGGTATGGACTAACAGGCTGCACAGCCCATACACGCCAGTGTCCGCCCTGCACGGATGTCTGTGTCTGCCAAGGGGCTTTGGTACCATTGCTGGCATGGTGAGGGGGCAGCAGACAAACTGCTGGGTGGGGGGTGGCGTGGTTTGGAGGCAAAACCATTTTTGACAGGGGCCTTGCTGTCCCAGAAAGGGCACTGAGACAGGTAGGGATGTCTCTTGCAGGAGAGGACAGCAGAAGGAACACATGAAGAGAGGGGCACGGAGCAGTGCAAGGAGCTGGGCATCCTTGGTGGCTCCTTTTTCGGTGTCTTTAGGCATTTAGCGGAAGGGATCACATCCCTGGTGTCTTCTATATCATCATTGCAATGAGACAGGCAGAGTCTTCTGAGCAGCAGTCCAGCCTTCAGAGACACCTCACGTCTGCTTTCAAGGCCAGTGTGCTTAGCGCAGCCTCAGGGAGGGGGAGGGGGCGATGGATGGAGAGGTAGCAACTCCCGTGCTCCCGCTCTGATCATCTCAGGGTGGTGGAAATGCCGCTCAACTCCTGCCTCAGTTTCTCAAGCATGTGTATTTCCCAGGGGTGTGAAAAGATAACTGTTACAAAAATTAAAACCAATACAGAAAACAAGAAGGGTTAGAGTGATGTGTCTGTTCAGCCGAATGTGGGGTCTGGAAAGAGGCACAGAAATGGCAGTTTTAATTATAAATGAATTTACAATGCAATTTGCGCTTAATACATCTGGCACAATATTTTTCCGTGGGAACTTGCAGGATGCTGGGCTGAACAAATTGAGTGCAGCTTTCACTAAATTGTACTGAGTTGCTCTAAACAATTGCATTTGTAATTCATCAAATTCCTGACCTTTGCTCAGCGAATAAATTTGGACAGTAAGATGAACATACACGTACAAAGATGCTTTTTGCTTGACATTTAGATACCATTAATGAGCATGAGTAAAAGAATAAAATCCTAACAAATGCAGGTTATTTCAATAATTGGAACAGTAACAATTCAAATTTAATTGCATATTTACCAGTTAATCATTCACATGAAGCTTTCTAAAGAAAGCTGCAGAGCCAGACACCAAATTAAGAGTAGTAAGTTGTTTTTTTCTAAGGGGCACTGCCTGGAAATAACAGGAGAGGAGAATTTTATAGTCAGCCCATAATTTCAGGTTTATGAGCTCCCCACTGAGTCATTGAATTCCAGATAAGAAGATCAATAAAGTCTAGTTCCCTGCCTCTGAGTTCAAATCCAATTCTGGTTGTGGTTGCTAGTGACGGCGTTTTTGGGGGTGGGTGTGCTCTTGACCGCGTGGCTGGCCAAGTGGCAGATCTTAGGACCACGCATCATTTCAGAGGTCATTCAGTTGAGGTCAGGGACTCTGCAGTTTGTTTTACCAGCTATCGACCCACAGAGCAGTAATTTGTGTCTGCTGATTATATTCTGTCTTTTCCTTTTTAGGATGGACAGATGATGAAAAAGATGCTGTATATTTTCATCTCATATTTTTGACCCCTCCCATCCCCAAAAGTTGAGCTTTAACAGAGGGTATCAGAGAAAGATGTTTTAGGCAGATCATTTTTAGAGATGGTTTAATTCCAGCAGAACATGGTGATTTTTTTTTTTTTTTGTTCAATTTACCCAGTTTCAACAAGGAATGAGGTGTTTGCTGCTGGAAAAAACTGATATGGTTAATTGTAAGAAGGAAATGAACAAAGAAATGAGAAAGCAACCTCACCTGTTCATCACATTGGATAAAACAGCAAAGCAGATGGAGAGAAACAAGTGTTTGAATATTGTTCATGGAGCGGTTTAGTCAGTAAATAACTTTGTTTTCTGTAGACAATTGTGAGCAGCTGATGTTTATTTGGTTGTGGTAGGCAAGTCAGAAGCCCAGGGGACTTTCTTCTGTGGACATGGAGTCGGGACTTGTGTGTGTGTCATTGCTTGTCCAGCTCCTCTGTAACTGGGAATCATTCCTCCGTACCCCCTTGCAGAAGATGAAAGCAGTGATGATTGCTTAACTATTTAGAAGCTGCAAGGCTCCATAAGCATGTGAAACCTTTAATTTTCTAAGGAAAGGAGCCACGCAGCATCAGTCCAAAGTGCAGCTATAATGTATCGGCTGCAGTGGTTGAACAGTGCCTGTTTAGTCTGATTACTTCTCCTGCTCTGACTATCCCTTGCCGAGTGCCAAGGAACCTTTCCATTTGCTGGCTAAAATGCAGGACTCCAAAGCCGCCAGCATCGTGGCTGTCCTCTTGGTGGTGCCTCTGTATCTTATGCTGTGTCCAGACTCTGGTCCCACTGGAAATCCCGGCCCTCATTTAGTGCTGGCTGTCAGACTGTGCTGAATACATCATCCTCAGAGTACCAAATGCTTCTGACGTGATGCAAATTTTTATAATGGCTTAAGTCTTAATTTGCTGGTTCCTGCATGCAGGGAAGCTGAGGGCTGGGAGTAGCAAAACCTGGGCCCAGAGAAGACTCCAAGAAGTTTCTAGCTACAATGCTTCAGTTTTCTGCCTTGTAGTTTCTGCTCCTCCCCCTGTAACCCATCAGTCCCTTTACAATAGTCACAAACTGCTTTGGGACCATTTCAGTCATTATTTATGTTTCGAAGTTCTCTGGCAATGTGGCACCAAGATTTACTGCAAACTTGTGCGTTTGAGCTGTGTCAGATCGTAGTGACTTTGATAAAAGTGTCCATGCAATAGGTAGGATGGTTGGTGTAAGGACGGACTATATATATTAAACCTCTGTGCTGAATAATCTTACCTGGATCAAGCCTGGGCACACCAGGTCACTGCTCCCGGGATTGCTCCCAGCCAGGGAACTGCGTGTTGCAGCTCACATGGGAAAAATTTAAAAGTCTTGTCCTGGACTCTGCTGTTTCACTGACCACAGTGTTTCCCTCTGGGTTAGTTCCATTGCTAGACTCTCCTGGGGTGTTTATGATGTTAACTCATTTAGGATTTGTGACAGGACCTAGCCAGAAGAAAATCACCCAGCCCTGATCAATCTAAAAATCAGATTTAGTTTAAACACCTGCTGCAGACAGTGGGGGGACAGAACAAGCGACACACCTTCAGGTTCATCCACCTCTCTTAGACACCTCTAATAAATCCCCCTCTGGAAGAACCTTCAGTTACCAGCACTCTCTTGTAAAGGGAGGATCCTTTGGGGAAAAAGCTGATCGTTTGGGGAGCAGGGATATGCATAAGTGCACAAGTTTTCTTGGTGACTTGTGTGGGTTAGTTCTGAAGCCTCTCCTGGACATTTTGGTGTAGATGGTTTGTATCAGGAGCTCTCAGACACAATCATAGAAGTCAGATCCTCATCTGCAGAGTCTACAGCTGCAAGAGCTGCAAAAATTGATGGGTAAGTTGTTTAATCTTGTAACGATAATGATGAAATGTTGTTGGCAAACTTGGAACTTTGTAATCATCTTGTGGATCAAGCCCCTTAAGGCTGATTTTAATTGGAAGCCTCCCCCATTTCTGAACTGTACAGCTCTTTGGATGTTTCCCTGGTGGGATGCAGCAGTTGTCTTTCGATTGCTCAGTCAATAGGCAGCCAAAACATAGCTGCCCTGTGCTGGATGCTAACAAGCACAGAGGCCAATCTTGCAAGCTCTCCTAATTGAATTTTGCTTAAACACAGCAATCAGTCATCTTGTAGAATTAGACCTATACATTGTCCCTGTGTCTTTTTGTGTAACTGTCTATGGATATGAAAGCGTATGCTATGAAGCGATGTCATTTGCAAATGACTTCGCAGTATGAGAGAAGGGCTCACAGGTAAGGGGATGTCAGCAGAATAAATGAACTCCAATGTTCTGTATCATTCATGAAAAAGTCTGGCTGGGTTCAATAGGGAAGAAAGTAGCAGTGAAACTAAATTATGTTACCTAAATTCTGCAGCAATTTTATCTTCTGTATGTGGTTTCTAGATCATCCCAGAGAAGAACTAGTTCAGTTAAAACCTAAAGATTATTACACATTAGATGTGATATGTAATGTCCACGGGTATGCTCTGCGAAAGGCAGCTGGTAGCTCTCCTACAGGATCATGGGATCTTGGAGCAGATGCTGGATGCCTCCAGAGCTTGCAGGGATTTGCTGTACAACAACTCCTGGTTTGAAGATTTAATCTGGGCCGATGCAAAATTATCTAAGAGATCAAAGCTTTGACTTCCTCTTCCTTTCAATTACTTCAGTTTATTTCTTGTGAACCGTAGTGACTCAGTGCAGAAAGCCAAACACCTCAAAGGCCTCCAGAACACATCATCTGCTGGGTTTTAGGTGTCCTTAGGGGAGAGTTTGCCTCTTTGTTGTCTCAGATGGCACCTGTTGTGTTCTTGACACAAAAGGGATAGTGGCTAGTATGAGAATGTAGGCTGTGAGTTTCTGTCCATAGAGAATGTGACCTGATTTCAGTAAAATTTTCAACTTGCAGGTCCTAGGGTTTGATTTCTCAAAAATTGTTTACACCTTATCTGGCAAACTGAGCACGTGCTAGGTTCTGTCAGAACCACCTATACAAAAATCGTTAATTTTTCCTAATATAGGTTGAAACATCTGAGCATTTACTTAAAAGCTGATAATCTGGCATATTTAAAAACAAAGATTCCTGTTCCTCTAATTTTAGCACAGGAAGCTGCTGCCCAGGACCTCACAGTAGGCAATGTCATTTCCTTGCAGTCTCTGGGTCACATTGCCTAATTTTTTATAATTGGTACCAAACTGGGCTTCTAGAAGCATCCAAGTATTTGGTTTAGAAATCCCTGCAAAAGCTCCTTCTCATAATGCAGTTGTTTTTCATTAAATATTCTTAGCCAAAGTAGCACTGATGAGCAAACTGATAAGGGAAAAGAGCTGCTTTGGTGTTGCTTGTAATTAAACACAGCAATATGGATGGCACAGCTCTTGCAAAGGGACGGTTTTAATCCAGTCTGGCTTTAAATCTGTTTTAGCATAAATCAACAAAAGCCAAAATAAACTCGGTTTAATTAACAGCTTCCAACACAATGGCTTCGGTGTGTTGCATCAGAGACCCCTGTGGGGCTGAGACTGCTCGGGGGTGGGGGGGGGTGGGGGGTGGGGGTGGGGGGGCTGATGTGTTTCCAGCTGTCATTGGGCTCCTTTTGCATCCCTGGTCTTCTCCCAGAGGTTCCCACCTGTCCCAGACCAGCCCATCTCATTGCATGTATGATTGTCCAGCACCTTTGGGTGGCAGAATTGAACTGGGTTAGGGGGGGAAAAAACCCAAACGAAGCCAGAACTTTTTTTTTTTTTTTTTTTTTTAAAAGCTAATCCAGGTCACTTGACTAAACCAGATTCAGGGACTGATTATATGAGCTCTTATGACAGTGGATTGGAAGGGGTAGTCATCTTTAGAGTGTGTAAGGGATGGGGTTGAGTGGTGGGTGATGTTCACCAGAGGTGGATGTGCTGAGTGGCTGAGCGTGGTGCTGGGGACCTGGAAGGATGCTTTCCCTGGGCCAGCCGTGATGGTGGACTGGATCTATGACCCAGCTCCCCTTGGGGTGTGCACCCACCAGAGGTGCTGCAGCAGAGCCCAGGGCTGTGGGTGCTGGGGACAGCTGCTGCTTCAGTGGCTGCGTGTTGCTGCCCAGTTGGCCAGGTCCCCTGCTTTGACATAACCAGCTGGTTGTTGTCTGAAGCAGACTTTGACCTTCCTTTGGACTCCTCTGCTCGCTGAGGAAGTAGAAGTAATCTGGTGAGCAGCTGGGAATTGTAATCTCTGTTGCCAGGGTCTCTAGAGCCAGACGACAATTTTTAATTGCTTTAAAAGCCATTTGAGGCTCTACTTGTTGAAAACATCCCTGCTTCTTTCCCTTTGTATGTATTTTTTGCTTTCTAAGCTTTCCTTCCTCACCTCAACAACTTCCCTATGTCTTCCCTTGAGCAAAATGTCTCTCGTTTATAGACAGCACTGCTCTGCTGGGGTTTGGAAGGAAGCGCGGGAGCATTGCTGGGAGAGCATCGCTCCCTGCGCCAAGTGGTTTCCCAGTGAAGTCTTGAGCTTATTCTGCTGTGGTTACCAGACTCTTTATTCTACTTAAGACATTCAGAGCATATGCAGACCTGAGAGCCTCTATTAATGACACCTTCACATACCTACTGTGAGATGCTTTATGATGCTCCTGACTGCCTGTCTCGGTGAGAATCCGGATGATGCTTTGCCATTTTTTGGGTGTGTGTGTGGACTGCAGTCATTTCCACTTGCTGAGTAAATAGAGACATGCCCTATGTGTGCATCTGCTTTGGAAAGTTGCTGCAATCTTTGTACTGATTTCCCAGGAAGGATGGAAAGCTGATACAACCCAGGATGTTTCTGGCAACAATGTTAGACAGCAGAATGGCTGCAGGTCGGTCGGGGCATGGCAGAGGTAGGGTTTTTTTTTCCTCATGAAAGGAAGAAGTGCTGCAGGGTTATCCGAGCAGAGCTGCTGTGTCATTACTGCTTCATCGAGGAGTGAGATTTAAAAACAGGATTTGGGTAATAAATACAGGCTTCATGCTAGTTATTAAAGCAAACACAGAGTAGCAGAGATAAGCCTGCTGCATTTATTCATGGATAAGAAGGTAATATAGAGGAACAGAGAAATACTTTGTCAGAGGAAATCTGCTCCTCCTGAGAGTACGGCTTAATTGCAGTTACCTCCAGGGAGCTGGACCCCATTTGTGAGTTGCTACATAAACATGGGAGAAAGAGCTTGTGGCCTCTTTTGTCCACGATCAAGGGCTTGGGCTCAAGTGAGTGCTATATGACAAGTTGCTGCTCCTTATCCTCAGGTGCCTGTCCATGCATTTGCTTTTAGCCATGGCAAACATGGACTAATTCAGCTTAGTTCAGAGGGACACATGAAGTGTATTCACCTTATATGTCCCGGAGGCTTGCAGCGCATACACAAACCATTGCTGAGGTCTGGAGGAGGCTTGTTAAGCACAGCAAGAAGGAGGAAGGTGGGAACATTCAGAGTGATGGCATTTCTCTTCCCAAGTCACCTTTACACATGATGGAGCCCTGATTTCCTGGGGATGGCTGAACACCGCCTGCCAGTGGGAAGTGATGAACGAATTCCTTGTTTTGCGTTGCTTGTGTGTGTGGCTTTTGCTTTACCTATTGAACTGACTTTATCTCAATCCATGAGTTTTCTCACTTTTCTGATTCTTTTCCCCGTCCTGATATAGGGGAGACCGAGCGAGCAGCTCTGTGGGGCTTAGTTGCTGGTGGGGTTAAACCACACATACACAAAATACTTAAGGGATTCAGGTTTGATGGAAACAGCTGGGAGGACAGTAGAAATAATGTCCAGCATGGCTGGGATGGATGCTCACTAAATGCTTCCTCCAAATGTGGAGAGAGCAGTGACAAGGGGAAGTCTCTCATCTGCTGCCATCACCACCTGCTGCTTTGCCTACTTCAGAGTCCCACCTAAAGATGTCTCCCCAGACCTGTCAAAGCTAAGAGTAATATCTGGGCTTCTCCATCCTGCCTGTCTTATGGCCATTGCAATCTCTCTCTCCCATGTGTTTTAATAAACTCAATTGTCTGAAGGGAGGGAGATGGCTAAAGGTGATTTCAAAGTTGAGACTGACCCCTCTAGGGCAGCGTGGCCAGAAGACCAGAGAGACTGATCACAGAATCCCGCTTCGTTTGCTGTCTCCTGTCCTCTGAGAGGGAGGGAGGGACACGAGCCCAAAAGCTTACTTTGTATTCTCCTGAACTCTGAAGGTGTGAAGATTTTTATGCACGTTGGTACCTAGAATCGTGAGTTAACATAATTAATATCATGTTTTCCTGTTGCTTTCATCTAGTCATCTTGTTACCACCAGCGGATGCTGAAGATCACATGCAAATAAGATGAAAACCTAGCTGTACTTCAGCAGGATTTATTTTTACAGCTAGATAATTTTAATGAAGCTGGTGCATTGCACTGACCCGTTGCTGGTTATTGCTTGCCTTTCCTGCATTTCAATGTGTTACTGCTTAGGGATAAGGCTGTTTAACTGATCTCCAGTTGCTCTTCAGCATTTCTGTAACATTCAGCAATGCCTATTACAAATATTTCTCACCACTAAAGAACTGGCAGCTGCAGCAGGTTAGGGAACTGGCTGTTACAAAGAGAGACAAGGGTGGAGAGGAGGCATGCTTGGCATTTGTGGTTTCTTACAAGCCTTTTTTAGGATTTCCCTCTCCTTTTTAATGCTGTTCTTCAAGTTGAAATGGAGAACTGGAAATGGAGGAATAAATGATAGCACTGGAGAAATGCTTTTACCCATTTGTGATTAGACTTTGTGCCAGTACTGCTAACTCATTAACCAGTGGATTGACTGAAGTGACTCCTTTGAGTCACTGAAATCACATTTAGGATGGCAGCTTGATCTTCTCCTTTGTTCTTTGTCTGTTTGTCACTTTCCATTGGACTCTGGCTTTAAGCTGTAGTGCTGTAGCTGTGTGCACGTGTGTGACAGCCTCGCCTGCTTGATGTGAGCCCCAGCCCTGGCTGTCCCCCGATGAGGCTCTGCTGAGCAGCAGTAAATAACAGGTCGGAAAAAGTGGCTTTGGAGAGGCACCTGGTAGCAACAGCACGAGTGCCGTGTCCCACGTGGGGACCTCGTTTTGCTGCTGCTCGCTTGGTCTGACCTCCTACCTCCTTATGGCCACCCTGGATGGATGCTGGGGTTTGCCTGGGGAGAAGGGCTTGGTGGCAGTGCTACGCTGTGTGCTGTGGGGAGCTTGGGCACGGGCTCAGCTCATGCGCCCGAGTTGGAGGTGCAGGATAAGCCTTTGCATGGGCTGTCTCTGCGGGGTGGGAGCACAAGCATGAGGCTCCCACCTAGTCAAGGTCAGGCTCTTAACGCAGGTGCCTCAGGTAGGTGCCTGGAGTCCGCCGGGGCAGGTTCAGGCTCCCATTGCCAAAAAGCATGGCAGAATAGGATAGGGACAAAACCCCACGGCTGGCACCACAGGAGGGTTTTTGTGAAGGGAGGCTGCTGGGCTGTTCGGTTTGCAAAAGAGCTGAGCAAAACCATCTGGGAGAACGGTGTGGAGGTGTTGCATGGCGGTGCTGAAGGCCGGGTGGGTGTCCTTTACTCTTCTTCCTAACTCCAGAACAGGGGCAACGCAGTGAAAATGGAGATTAGTGAATCTAACAGGAGCGGGAGGAGGTGTTTGCTGGCTCTGTTTACTGTGGACCTTCACCGAGGCCAGGAGCTTAATGTTGTCCAAAAAACCAGGCATCTGCATGGGTGATGCAATCCCCTGTTTCAGGGCAGACAAAGATGATAGGAAGCTTGTGTGTATCCTATTTCATAGGAAATGTCAGCGAGGCCAGATGCTTCCCTCTGCAGAGAGTTAGTCATGGCTGGGGCTTTCCAAACTGCCTCCCAGTCTGTCCCACCTCGGCAAGCTGCCGTGGGGCTCAGACCCACGTGGGGTGGGCAGAGGCATGCAGGGTTTTTGCGTGTGCTTCACTGAGAGTCATGTTGATGCATTAGGCTGTGTTACCTGGTTGGGTGAAAGTCTAACAGAGAGCTTTCTGTAGGTACATCTGACCTCAAAAATGTTTAAAATGCATCACTGCTTTTAAAACTTCCAGCAAGGCTTTTGTTCCTTATTAGCTTTTTAGTGGTCCCCATGGCACTTTAAAGCTAACCAGGTCTGAGACCTGGCTCAGGACAGCATCTTTTGCAATGGGCACTGGTCCACAGGACCTGTTTTGGCTATTGAATCTGGCTGTTTGACCCCACAGGGCCCTTTTAAGCCCTGAAAAAAGCCAGGTGATTATTTGGACACTTAATTTGTGAGCTAGATGGACAAGGAAAGGTTTCTGCAGCCCTTGGCCCCTCGCCTCTGTCTTGGTGCAGGGGCACGTCCCTTCCTAGAGATGCTCGGGGTCGATCAGAGGAGCTGCATACTTCCCACCCTGCTCCGTGCTGGGATCAGACAGAGGATCGGGCAGAGCATCCTCTGGCTGGTTCCTGTGATCCCTGGGCAGGCAGGGAGCTAGCTGGTCTCCTCACCTACAGTGGGTGCTGGTGGCTGGTGGCACCCACTGCTTTTGGCAGATGAAATCTTCTTTCTCAAAATGTGGATGAACGTAAAAATTTGCAGATTATTCAGTTTGGAACAGAGTCTTTTTCTCCTGCTCCCATTTTCTTTCTTTTCCTTCATCTTTTCTGCCTCTCTATTCTTCGAGCTTGTGGAGGGATGGAAGCCACAGAAGGCTTTGAGTCTGTGTTGAAGCTGTGTTAGATACCACGGGAAGGAAACCTGGCTGCAGCCTGTCCCTCTGCCAGGCCATCTCCAGCAGCTGTCCCCTGTGGGTGTCTCTGACAGATGAGCAATGGCTAAACAGCAGCTTTGTGTTAACGGAGTTAAAAATCAGCACAATTTGGTAGAAAACCCAGACTTTCATAGCTCTGGAACTACTTTCTGGGTTTTTTTCTTGTCCTCTCTTTGTATTTTGCATGTTTCTGTTGGAAAAGAGAAGAAACTATAACAAAACTTTTTTTTTTTTTTTTTAAAGGAAATATGTTTCCACTGACTACATGGAATGGTGTGATTCAGCCACTTCCAGAAAACTTTTAGCATTCTTTTGAACTGTCATAATTTTTACTTAATTGAACCAGGAAAGAGTAATGCTAGTTCTGTCCCTTGATGAATCTGGCAGGGTGGTTACCATCATTTTCTTTCCTTGATAGAAGCAATTGCCACATTACTTTCTGCCCTGGGAAGCCTCAACTGCCACAAATGGCTGCAATCTAATGGGATGTCAAACTGCATACCACTTGTTAAGCTCTCGTGACTGGCAGCGTCTCTGCATTTGCAATGACATCTCTAAATCCATCCAGGATAAAAAAGTACTCTCAAATTGTGGCCTTTGTGTGTGTATGTGCTGTATGTTTTATTTATAAAGCTTTTAGAGGTAGCAGCTTGTTCTCTAATTTATTTTGGGCTGGTGAGGAGGAGGAAATCTCATTGGCAAGATAGGGAATTTGCAATCTGAATTTAAAAGGAATGTGAAAAAAAGAGAGGAATTAAAAAAAAACATCCAAGGTTCTGGGACATGTTTGCATGAATAATAATGCTTCCAAAATGATAATGGATTGTGTGTCATCCATTTGTAGAACTGTAGAAGCCGCTATGATAAATAAAACGATACGTCAAATTTTAAACAGCATGGGGCCTGTGTGTGTCACTCGTCAGATACAACTAAACAAGGAGAATAATTGCCTGCCTGCTAAGTGAAAAGTTGCAATGTCACAGTGCCATGCTTGGCTTTCATTTGCACAAGGGACATTTGCTCTGGACACCCAGTTAAGGGCCTGCCCATGTTTGATGCGGAACTGTGAAGCTGAAGATGGGTGGATGTTTGTCAAACTTTCTGAGGAGCCAAAGCCGTGCTATTAGGATTCAGTGTTTCAGACCTCCCTTATGTAGTTGTAGGGGCTTGGCTGTGACTGACGCTGCTGGATACTTGTTCCCCGTTGGGTACATAAAATCCTTGCAGCATCAAGCCTGCAATCAGCTTTGAGCCACAAACCCACCGTTTCTTCAGACCGGTCCCGTACACCTCGCTAGGACTGTGTTGTTGGGTCTTCCCTGCCTGCCGTTGCAGTCCCTTGTTCTTGGAGGATGTCCTAGTCTAGCAGAGGAAGAGATACTTGAAGACGTGGCCCCAGCTCTGGGGAACCTCTACTAGCAACGTTGCTTTTGTAAAGCTTAGAGATGGATCAGGACCTGCTAGAGGAGACCTGAGCCTGCCCTGAGGAGGGAGGGAGGTACAGGCTAGCTGATCTCTGAGGCTGCTGCCATGTCTGGTTTTATACTGTACCACAGTATGACTGCTGTCGTTTGGAGACTAGACTGGTGTTAGAGATGCAGTTGGTGGACCACTTTCTACAACTGCTGGAAAAACAGCAGAACCTACTTTTTTTTGTTCAGCCCTGGCCTATTTCTCCTTGGTACATTTTGTTTCCAGTGTCTGGCATGTGTTGGCGCTAAACTAAGAATTCCTAATTGCTGTTTACTCATTAACTAATAATAAGCAACTCTTTAACTGCAGATCATGGGCAGGTGCATGTTAGCCATTCCAGTTTGCACTGTCTGCAAATGCTTTACTAGAGGCAACAAAAATTTCCATGAAATTACTTGAAAATGGCTTTTGGGATCCTGACTGTTCTAGTCAGAGGAGAGGGAAAATGCCTCCTCCCCCCCACCTCCCCCTTTGACCAGGTATTTGTTGATTCTAAGTCTTCCAGTGCAGATTTGAAGTGCTTTCTGTTCTCTGCTGGTCTCTAACACAGGTTTATGCTATATGAAGACTTCCATTTACATGATGGTCTGGTGAAAAAACTCGTAATGCCAAAATTCTGCTTTTGTCATTTCAGGACTTTGAAATAACATTTCTGCATCAGGAACATTAGCCTCCTTCCTTTCAGGTAATAAAGGTTCCCATTTACCTTCAGCTATGTAGTTACCTAATGCCCAAGGTTGTGTTGGTCTAGCAGAGGTTATTAGCACTTGTATATCTTACTAGTAAGATTATTAAAGTATGAAGAAGTCTAATACATCTGCCTTCGTAAGACTGTAGTATTCTGCAAGGCATATGAACAAATAATGTTAAGTTCTCATCATAACTTGATGCTGAGCACTGTGCTCAGAAGCCAGGCTGACCGTGGACAGGACAGTCATTTAATGTTATTTTCCTCTCTTGTGTGTTCTTTCTAGGTTGAAAGTTCCCTGGAGCACCGGTTCCTTGTGTTTGGCGGAGAGTGCTCACTGTGCTTCTAAACTCTGTTGGGACATGAAAACACAACAGGTGAGAGTGTATGATGAACTGTCACTGGAGATTAGGCTGATAGTGTCAGTGGCAGTAACATCAGTGTTATGGTACCTTACCCCGAGAAGGCTTTGCATCACTGAAATATAGGAGAATCATAGAATCGTTTAGGTTGGAAAAGACCTTTAAGACTGAGTTCAACCATTAACCTAATACTGTCAAGTCTAAACTAAACCATGTCCCTAAGCACCACATCCACACGTCTTTTAAACACCTCCAAGGATGACGATTTCATCCGCTCCCGGGTCCAATGCTTGACAACCCTTTAAGTGAAGAATTTTTTCCTAATATCCCATCTAAACCTGTCCTGGTGCAACTTGAAGTCATTTCCCCTTGCCCTATCGCTTGTTACTTGGGAGAAGAGACTGAGTGCCTGGGGCATGCTTTCTCAGACCATTTGGCATTATATATCATTATGTTCAACCTGTATATTCTTGACAGGAAGACATCACTCGGGCAACTAAGCTGTTTACTTCAGCATCTTGCCAGAGTGTTACGAGGATGGAAATTAGACTGGCTGTAAGCACTGAGCCAGTGCAGACCTTTTGGTACTTTTGCCTTCCAGATGTTGCTACCGTAGCTGGAAAGATGTTGCTGCTGCCCAAAACCTAGCATCATCATCTTGCTCTACTGAACTGTGAACAGTATCCTGATTCCAGGGCAGGATGGATCCCTTGGATGGATCCCCATGGCAGACCCACTGCACACATATGGCTCTGGAGCTCCGGCTGGCCTGCTGGGCATGCCAACAGCTTTGCTTACAGTGCTTATCAGCCCGAGATATGGCTTTAAGTGTATGAGTGCGAACATTGCAAATGCAGACAGAGCCATTAGCTTTAAAGGTCAACACTGAAGCCTTCCATGTATGTGGTACAGAGGCTATCTGTATTAGAAAGTGCTTGTAAAATTAGGGGTGGAAAAAACAAGCATTACCATGGGAGTAAATGGATTTGCTGGACTGCACTCAGTAAAAGCTAGGAAAGCTGAGACTTGCGTCTGAGCAGTGTCAAGCTATCCTGAGGCATGACATTGCGTGCCGTCGGGCTGCTCTCCATCTACCACCCCTGTGTGTCCTTCCTCCTCATATGCAGCCTGTATGGGGGCTCGCTCGGGTCCTCATGGGCTCTGAGCTGCCCAGGGTCCGTGTGGTTTGTGTGCAGCCACTTGGGGCATGTATGTGTTCATGCATGTTGGCTGGCTCAGCTGAGGCAATTGATTTCACCTTAAAGGAGGCTCCTTTTGGTCTTCTCATGATGCTTGGGGACTGCTGAGCCTGCATGCAGCTGTGATTTGACTATGGGTTCTGAAGTGTCAGGGTCCTCCTGGGCGAACTTCA
This sequence comes from Falco naumanni, assembly GCF_017639655.2. Taxonomy (NCBI): domain Eukaryota; kingdom Metazoa; phylum Chordata; class Aves; order Falconiformes; family Falconidae; genus Falco; species Falco naumanni. The sequence continues at coordinate 28,513,449 of NC_054059.1, forward strand.
TGGGAAGATGGGGAGGAGCTACTTGGGCCGATCCTGGCTGCCCAGCCATCCGCTGCACTCACCGTGCCAATGTATCTCCTTTCCGTGCATGGTTGTCCTACACAAGGCTGGCTTCCTGTGGAAATGAAGTTTAGAACTGCACTCTGTGTGGGGGCATCTGCCTTCCTGCTTGGAGAGAAGCAGCCCTGCATGCACGCAAAAGCTGGTTCTGGCCAAATTTTACAGAGGGGCAATGGCCTCAGAGAGGTAATGTCCTGACAGGGGCAGGTAAGGGAGAGTCAGAGTCACTCTGACATGCTCCCATAAGGGTAACACCCCATTAGTTACCCAAGAGTCCATGTGCCAGGGGATGGCTATGAATTTTCCAATCTTGCAGAAAGCTTCAATTTGAACTTGCGTATCCTGCCATAGCATAGAAACAAAAATCCATTGGTTTGGGGGATTTTCTTCTTTTCTTCTTTTTTTTTTTTTTTTTTTTTTTTTTTTTCCCCTACTTGAGATAAGGCAAAGTGCCAGTGCCAGTGTGTGCTGAATGCCAGCTGAGCTCAGGCTGCCTGTGCTGGGGGCAGCCTGCAGGCAAGGGCTGGCCTTGCCTTGGGGGGGTGGGGGGGCTCCCGCGCTGGGCATAGGCAGCAGCAGGGGCAACGAAGGGTGTGCAGGCGATGGAGGTGCCAGAAACCTTAGAGGGCAGCCTAAGTCCTCCTGCTTTTCAAACAGCTCAGGTTGGATTGATGTGTACATATATATATAAAATTTATTTTTCCAGAAAAGACTATCACTTGCTTCTCTCTCCTTACTACTCTTGTCATTTGTGAAGCGCTGCCATCAACTCTATAATCAACCAGAGTAAATATCCCTTTTTCTTCTTGGAGAATCTTAGTTTTTCTCTTTTGCAAAGACAACTCCCATGATCCTGACTCTATCATAGCCCAGTGAAAACCTGAGTCTGCACAACACAAGGGGACATCGAACTGCAAACAGGAGGAGCTGGGGGTGGCAGGGGGGAGGGGGCACTGGGCATTGTGGGTCACCCAGCAGAGTGTGCAGGGAATGAAGTCACACTGCCTAACCAGAGCACACATCGCAGAGCCTGCACCAGCTTCATGTCTTTATGCTGGCTTCAGGAAAGACCACTCCCAGTCTGAACTTCAGGTGGTTTGGGCAGGTTGTACCCAGTTCCAGTCTAACAACGGCAGGTTTAAAGTTCTCAAAAATTTTTTGAGGAACTTAAAACTTGTGGAGTGAATTTGTGCCAAACTCGTGGGGTTATTTTGCTCCTGGGACTTTTGTGTTTGTATAGGAGCCCTAAACCCAGACTTACTAAATTGGTTGGTGCACGGTCTTCATCATTACTCCAGAAGAGGATTTAAGTACCTAATTTGCACTGATACTTTCAAAATCTTATTCCTTGTTACTGTGTGATTTTGATAAACTCAGTCATTAAAAAACTGAACATTTTATGAAAAAATATGTCTGAATTATAAGAAAAGCCCCTTTTTTCTGGAAAAAAAAAGAAAAAAAAGGCTGGATGTAAGAAGAGGGGAAAGTCATAATATATTGACAAGGTCTGTTTTTAATGCTGATACAATTGCCCCTACACAGCCCTATAAACTCAATTTCACAGAATTTTGAAAGTCTCTACTTTTGGAAGTCTCGTGGCACATCAGGAATAGCCATGCTTTATCCGATGGAGGAACCCAAATGGTTGTGTTTCTCCTCTCGATGTTGCCAGTGATCTTTGGGAAGGGATGCTGTGAAATGCTGGTTGGGGATCTCTGAGGGCTGGGTGATGCAGGAAGCAGGGACAGGGGTTTGGGTTGGAGAGCGGAGCACCTGCTCCAGGCAGTGTGTGTTCTCTGGGATCTGGTCCTGAGTGAGAGCCTTTGTGGGGGACTGGTCCCTCAATGCAGACCGAGCAAACTTTGCCTTGCTGCAAGCAAGAAGGACAATTTCCTCTTGGAAAGCTGAGAGATGCAACCCTTATCGTGCCTTTCAACTGTCATGGATGTTTTCTTCTGGTTTCTGTCAAGGAGGGTTTAGAGCATTTTTTATTTGTGTGGTTCTGCCGATCCCTGTGCAGTTTTCTATGTGTACATCCTGCAGCAGGCATGTCAGGGAGCACAGCATATATTTTCTTAATTTCACGGAGATCAAACAAAGTCACATTTGAAACACTGTGTGAGGATATTTTTATTTTTTTTCAGAATTAGAGCTGGATTAGGTGTGGGTCTTCATGTCATGTCACCTCTCTGAGTGTTTTCGTGTCAGCAGAAAAACAAGAGCGAGGCTTTCTGACCTTGAAAGAAATGCTCGAGGGAAAGGCTCCTTCATGCAATTTTTAATACTCTTCCTAGTGACTTTTTTTTTTTCTTTTTTTTTTTTTCCCAAACTGCTGTAGCATGATACAGGTTTGAACCAATGAATGTCACGGTCATGTGGGGCAGTTCCAAAAATGAAAGACCTTGAGTGACTGAACACTATTATTGCACTATACGAAGATGTGATCAACATCACCTACATTTCTGACTTTCAAGTGACTTGGTATCTTATAGTTAGCCTGTCTGATGTGGAAGAGACACAGTCTAGATTTAGTTTCAAGCCCATCACATAAAACTTTACTCAAAAAAAAAAAAAAAAAAAAAGGAGCATTATATGCTCATAACTTTTTCATTATTTTCTCTTGCCAGATTTGCCAGATGTCTTTTATTTAAAGTAGTATTGCTAAAGGTTGTTCTCAGCAGCAATGTTCCTCCCTAATACTGAAGAAAGAGGGGGTCATTTTCAGGTCCCCTTGAAAGCCGTTTCACTTGCAAGTCTTCGGAAAACATGGATGAGATTGTCAGTGTGGTACAACCTTGGGTGCGTTTTGTACCTTTAGCAAAGCACCTCAGTCATACCACCCCTTTCCTGGAGGGGGAAAACTGCCTCCCTTTCAAACATGCCCTGTAGCAGATGTGTTACCTGCTGGAGGGAGGCAGCAGGCACTAGTTCTTGCACTACATAGATTTTGAGGTTCCTCCTCTGATCACTCGCTCACTTTAGGCGGAATTTGATGTGATGAGCTCATCAAGTGAGGATCTATTGTCATCAAGGCAGGTGTTAGGGATGAAGTTGGGTCCCTGCTGAAGTTAGCAATAAAATATTCCCTAATTTCAATGAAGGGAATTTCATCCCTCTCTGTTTTGGAGTATGAGGAGGCAGGGTTCACCTTTCAAATGTAGCAAGCTCACTGTAAAAGTCAGTGGACTGGGTACTAGGGAGATTTAGTCCTGATTCTGCCACTGGCTTTCTGGGGCACTGAAATTAAGTTAGAGTACTTATTTCTGTCTCAGTTTCTCCAGCAAAAGGGTCTTTTAGTGTTGAGATTCAGCCACAGCTGCTAATTCCCAGACTGACTTACAACTTCCCCAACTCATGCTAATTTTTTGCCTCCATTTCTGCCTTTCTTTCAAGGCTGTCGCATTAGCTGTCTCTCTTTTTCAATCTTATGTATTCCCTGGCCATTTTTTGTCTCGAGGTCATGCAGAACTTCTCTGTACTAAAATTCATTTCCCTTCTCCATTTCCCTTTCCGTGCTGCTTCTCGGGTTATCAAAGCTTTTAATGTTTTTCAGTTGGAACTTAAATAGCTGGAAGAATATGTCCTGCCTCAATGCTGCTGAAGTGAACGTGGGGAGTGTAGAAATAGATAGAACACAGCATTCTCAGGTCAAAAATGATCTTAGTTCAGTGATGCAGAGGCACATGCCAGCAGGGGGGAGATGGGTAGGTGTTTTGGTGAGCAGCAGTGCGTTCCCTGCACGCTTATGCCAGCAGAGGTGTGGGTTTGCAGAGTGCAGTGAGTTGTCTCATCAGGTGCAGATGCTTCTGCGGCATGGTTTCAGAGCTCCTCAGTTTGAGTTCAGTTCAGTTGTTTAACCTGCAGTTCTACAATGATGTGTGCAAATTACAAACCCACGCACACATCTGCACTACAGCAGAGTAAGATCTGAGGAGTTCTGCCTATTTGACACGCATGCATATGACTAGGGACAGTAACACCAGCAACACCATGAATTTCATAGCCATGAATTCCCTCTTGCCTTGGGATAAGAGATGCTTAACCTACTTCAGCAAGCGAAAGCAGGCAGCGCACCAACTTTACTTAGGTGGCCTGTGCTGTCTGTGATACTTCCATGCCAGGACTGAATCACCTGTGGTCTTGTATGGTATAACCTGACAAGCGATGAGAGGATGTTGTAGAACACGTATGGGCATTTGGTGGCAGAAGGTTAGTCCAAGGTGATGGAGCTTAGCAGAAAGCTGCACCCAGAGCCTCATGGCCAAACCCTTGGAGGTGCTGTGGAGCTTAGTCTGGGGTCCACAGCCCATGGCCACACGGAAGGTCCCTCTAGCCACGTGGTTTTCAGCTGCTGCGGCAGAAGCCATGCTACTCCCTCCCCTTCTTAGTGCTGTTAGTCATCCAAAAAGGTTGTTTCAGTAAAATCCCTGTGCTACAGGACTAGTGAACTTGGCTTATAGCGCAGCGCTGTTGTCATGCTGGGGCCCTGAGCCCATGCTTCCCAGTTTTGTTTGCACTGACTGGCAGTATCTTTTCTACCATGGAGAAATGAAAGGACCTTGGATTTTTCTGGGCAGCATCTCATGTGGCAGCCAGTGTGTGGTGTATTGTTAAACCCCAGCTACAGCCCTGTTTTCTTTGTGTGGCCGCCCAGCACCGTGTCCAGGGAGGTCTGGTGAGGTTGAGAAGTCTTCCACCAGCTATTCCCTGAAGCTGTTTTCAGTTGGAGCTGGAAAAGAGAATTAAAAGAATCAGTCAAGCCAACTACGTAAAATGAAGCTTTTTAGTGTTGGGCAGTTGGTTTTGTGATGGTGAGTCCTGGGCTCTCAGTTCCCTTTTATTTTCCCTTGCTGTAGCCTTCCTACACCCTGTTACCCTGGTCCCGCATCAGTAGTGGTCCAGCTGGGAACAGGCTGTAATTATTTAGGCTGGTACAAAAAGTGAAGGCTGTGGCTAATGGGGAAGCACTGGGAAGAGGTGCCTGTTCCTCCTAGACCGCACCACCAAGGACACTCTCCCGCCTCTTGCTCTGGTGGAAAGCTTGCAGGCATCTTTGTGGTCCTCATTGACTGCACCAGGGCTTGTGTTTTGACATCCGTGCTCCCAGTGACCAACAGCTCAGAGGGTCTGCCCCCAGCCATAGACTCTCTCTTGTTTTGTTGTCTTCCCACAACAAAATTCTTCAAAGACAAAATAGAAATTACTGGAAAAAATGAAGTGCAAAATCTAGTTCGGTTATGTCTTTCTTCCTTTTTCTATAGTTTTCCCCTGAAATAGCCCTAGCAAAAATTTAATCTTACCCTGCACACACTACTGTTTTGAGTAGAAAGTATAACACAACCGAGAGGAAAAAAATATCCAATAATTTTGCTGTAAAATAGACACACAGACTGGTTGTGCCTGGCTTATTTTAGACTGTAATTTTCAGCACATTTTGCAATGGCAGAAGAAAATACGATCTATAATTCTGTGAATATTGTTTTCATCATAATATTTTTTATCTATTTTAAATTTACCAGGAAGAAATACAGTCTTTTCCTTCATTAAATTGAAAGTCTGGTCTAGAAATAAATAATATTATCAGAAGTGAAGAAAAATTCAGTGGTTAAAGGACTTTTCTATCAGGAAGAATGTTTTCCAGCATACAAAATAATGCCTGCTTTTTTTTATATATATATGTAAGAAAGGAAAAATATTAGATACTCTTGCATTAAGAATACCTGTATTTGCAATTTTTTTTCACCAAACTGGGTATGCTAAGAATATGGTTATCTCAGCTGTAGTCTCTCGTGCCACACCATTTCAGTCAAGATGCTCAAGAACTCCTGCTGCTAGTAATGTAGTCCTGAAAATGGGCAGTCCTGAAAATTACAATATATTATAAAATTTCACAGTATACTTTTTAAAGTTAAAAATACTCCTTCCATAGAGGAAGGGCAGCCTTTTATTTTTTCTATGAAGAAGGTCAGTAACAGAGTTGTTTTAAGGGTAGAGAAACTCACCACTGAACAGATACTGAGTTTTTTCCCAGGTGCAAGCAAACATGCTCTGCTTAGACACATTTTGTGCAAGCAGGAGGAAAGTCCAGCAACTGGTTTCATATTTTGGGTGCTTGGTAAGTGCCTGTTTTTCAAAGAAGCAAAAGTAAGAGTGTGAAGATATTATTTGGATGGTTAAAGAAAAAACAGTATTTTGTTCACTGATAAAAAACACGTTTGGGAACAAAGTAGTTCTGATTAAGAGGCAGTGTGAACACTTCTGTAAACAAATCAATATTTAATAAAGGTGAAAGGGTAGCTGATGGCAGTAATTAGCTGGACATTATGAAATGCAGCTAGGTGTTGAGGGGAGATGAAAACATATGTTAAATAAGATCTGTAACTAATGAGGTTAAGGATTTGTCTGTCCTACCCAAGTAACACTTATGTCTTGAATGTTATTTGAATGACACACCCAAAAAATATCTGTTATCAGTTTGCAGCAGTGATCAGCAAAGACATGACTTGTTCTTGGCCCAGAGTTAATCAAGTTTTATACTGATGAATATGACGTCTTAGACACCTGTCTGAGATGAGCCTCTCTCTAAAGGTGCCTTCAATGTTGGCGAAAGGAGCTCTCAGTGACAGGCTAGACAAATGCTGGATAAAGCTGAGATTAATCCCCCTCCTATGGCGTTGCCAGGAGCAAGAATTCTTGGTCTGTTATGATCTTGGATTAAAAGCCATCAGATTTTGGAGGAAAATAATAATGATGCTCACCTTGTGTTCATTCCTTTGTTATGCTTTGCTCATGTTGTCTAGGTTTCTTTCATAGGCAGAAAGGGTAGAAACATCTTTTATAATAACAAGAGCTGCAGCTTGAGGCTTTCTGGAAAAATGCCTGCCATCACTTGGCCCCTGATTAAATTGCAGTGCAACCATAATGCCTCTCTGTTCACCCGCAGCGAGCGTGTTATAAGGGTGCCCGAGGTATGGATAACGTCTGCCTCCGTTATCTGTAACGTCTACTCTAGTGCAGCAAGGGAGAGCACAGGGCTTTACGTGTTGAAGGTGGAGCGGTTGAGGAGAATGATGAAGCCCTCTACGGAAAAGGTGGCAGCGTGGGCTGGCATGCTGCTGCCAGCAGTGGTGTGAGGGCACTGGGACACTGTCTGCATCGTTTGCTGAGCTGAGTAACAGCTAGCTGAGCCCTGCCCCAGTGCTCGGAGGTGTAGCAGGGGAGTCTGTGCCCATGTGAAAAAGTACCTGTTCCTTTCCCTTCTCTAAAACTGCCCAGAGCATCAAAGGCAAGTATATATGAAGCCAAGCTGCTTGTCTCACGGCCATTGCTAGGGAGCTGCATTCAGGACCAGAGGGCTGGCAGTGGTTTTTGGGTCCAGAAATTAGATAGAAGGTGAGGGATTCAGGTCAAGGGTAAACCTCTTAAATTTAGGTGCCTTCATGTACACTGGGTATCTAAACTCACATTATCGTCAATGAAGATCAGGTCAACGGAGCCTGGAGAATGACACTGCTCACCCTGAAGCTGGGTAAGCTGGCTGCTCAGCTGAATCCCTCCTCAGGCCACATAGACTACATTGGCTAGGGGTGGGATGCAGTGTCTGAAACACAGGTGCCTTTCACCAGTTTAGAGGCCCTAGGAGGTCCCAGGGGTCTGTAGAAGAACAGTTCTCTGCAGACATCATGGTGGCCCTACAGCCCTACTGAACAAACCACAGTATTAAGAACAACAATTTGGATTTAGTAGGCCTGGATGTAATTCAGCCAGCGGGTGAGGGAGAGGATCTGCCTTGAGGAGCACTGGCCCACGTTCCATGGCTGTGGTCCCATGGAAGGGTGAAGAGCAGGTCTGGGAGGAGACACCCTGAGGTCCCTCAAATGGCACTCAGCAACTCCAATTACAGAACCGAAATGATCCCTAAAACTCCACTGACTATGATGGGAGTGTATGCGCTCAAGCGTAATGTCTAAAATTTAGGCTTCTTAATCTGAAATTGAATCATAACCAAGCTCTCACCAGCATCGTTCATTGAGGGGCACAGCATGACTGCTGCGAATAGATGAAATGTACTGTATTTGTCAGGATAGCTAAGAGACTTTCCAGACAACTATTTCTCCACTCTGAGCAGGCAATCCCTTCAAGCAGGGTACTCCTTCCAGTCCTGACTGCTGGATGCTTTTCAGATGTAAGGTGGCAAAGGCAAAAATCTTTCTGCTGTGCCCCGAACAGACAGGGAAGCACGCACTGTGACCACCTTGCTTACCCCAGCAGATGCTAGGGGGCTCGCAGGCACAGTAGCTCTGTTCTGTGGTGCCCTCACCTCCCCCTTGCCTTGGCCAACACCTCACAGCTTGACACAACAGGTGGATGAACACCACAGGGCAAGCACAAAATGTGAGGGCAGCAAAAGCGGTGCTTTGTGTATGAGCCATCATCTCATATCCCTTATTTCCTCAGTTACCTTGAGGCTACAAATCTTGTTTTTTTCCCGCAAGCTAGCTTTGTGACCAGTAGCTGTAACTCAAGTGCTTTTTTAGGCTTCAGAAATGCTCTTAGCCTCCTAGAAAATGACTTTGTGGAGCCAGTGTCACCATGTTTGCTCTCCCACTGAGGCGGTCATCAAAGCACACGGGAGAGGACTCCGCACCCCAGGTGCCTTTTTGGGTTCCCCCTGCATGGCAGATGGTGTCCCAGCCTTTCTTAATGTTTGTTTTTTTTTTTTTTTTTTTTTCCTGGTCTCTTACCGCACCTGGCCTTTGGCTCAGATGCTGCAAAGTGCCTTGTGTCCTGATTTTTCACTTAGCTGCTGTGGACAAATGTGCGTGTGTGTACATACATGCGGGAGGGAGACATGGTATTCAAAATTCACCAACCTTCAGCTTCATATTACTGCATGTAAAGCAAACTCCCAAATCATTTATTTCTAGGCTTCTACCTTGATTCCCAGAGTTTTGATTTAATCTTAAAATATTTAATCATTTCCTTGGCAAATGACATTGAAATTGGACAGATGGTTTAAACTTAGCTCTCTTCCCTGGAGAAAAGCTGCTCAATTAAAACAACTGTGCTCTCACACATTCAATTCATCCTTACCAACCTGTCCCAATTAATCCTCTAAATGCAGTGTTACATAACGTGGGATCCTCTCTCCCTCTTTTACTTTTCCGTCTTGTCATGATTTCCTCCGTGTTTGCTTACCTGCATGGCGTTGTTGGGAGTCAGGAGGAAACCGCCACGTGGGGAAAGGTGTGTGTGAAATTTCCAAGTCACATCTGTTTGGAGCAAAAGCAGAGGATGTGTATGAGCCATCCCACTCAGTCATTTATGCTTTCATTCTCTAATGTTACTTTTCTCCATGGGCAAATGATCTTTGCAAATCCTTAAACCAGCAGAATTAAATTTCTATTATGCTGTTTCCTGTACAGCTACATAATCCCTGTCTGCGGCTAGTGCTGGAATTGCTTGGCTTACAGAGTGCTCACTGCCTGTGAAAATGTGTTTCTGCATGTGCTGAGAGTGTGCAGTTTGTTTAGCTGCAGAAAGGAGGCAATTAGAGCTGGGCTCAAAGAGACTGGAGTAAATGGCCATAATAAATCCCACTGGAGAGTGGGAGATCTAGCACCGTTAGTCTTGCCACTGTAGTACTGCCTGCATCATTTCATTCCACCACAGTATTAAGAACAACAATTTGGATTTAGTAGGCCTGGATGTAATTCAGCCAGTGGGTGAGGGAGAGGATCTGCCTTGAGGAGCACTGGCCCACGTTCCACGGCTGTGGTCCCATGGAAGGGTGAAGAGCAGGTCTGGGAGGAGACACGTGCACGCTGGGTCCCCTGGCTTGCTGCTGCCTGTTATCTTGGCTGTATGTCAGGCTCAGTGCATCCTTGGGCTAGTTTGTCGGGTTCAGGATAACTGGCGGTGGCTTGGGCCACACACCCTGTGTGGCTTTCGTGTGTCCCATGGCCACACAGCAGCATCAACGTGGTCTGGGCAGGCTCAGACTGCACCCCCTGAGAGCATCGCCTGGGGGTCCCACGGGTGGAGGACTGGGGCCCAAGCAAGAGCAAAACTCATGCCTAGGATGGATTTATTCGATCTGCCTTCAGATTATAACGGAGGGGACTGTCCCTAAATGACACTTTTCGTCTCCCTGGTTCTGTTCAAAATGTTACAGGCTAAGCACCACTTAGTTATCTGTTACTGGTCCAGAGCTGAATATGTAAGGCAATAAAACTTTAAATATGAAGGACTTTGAGGCTAGTCCTGCTTTGAGTGGGAGGCTGGACCAGGGATCTCTAGGAGTCCATGCCAGCTTGAATTTTCCATGGTTCTGCAGACAAGGAATATTAAGTGCAGTTATCCCTTTAATATTTGTATTAGCAAGGACAATCATCAGGAAATGCCAAACAAATTCACTGGATTTTCCCAGTGAAATAAATAGAATAAGCCAATCTGGTTTACATATATATTTCAACACCTTCCTAGAGTACTGTTGCTTTGTTTTTCCTGAATAATTCCTTTGGCTGCTAATCGTACTGAGTCTGTACAGAGAGGGGAAAACTCCACATCTTTAAAAAATCTGGAATATTCTTTGCATTCTACAGTAATTAAAATAAGGTTTTACTAGTTTCCTGGACCAGATCTTTTTTTCCTTGTTCTGCAGCACTCTTTCTTTTAATGTCAGTTGCAAATATATTTGGATGCTGAGCCATTAAATCAGAATATTCTGTGTGAAACTGAAGAGATTTGTGGTGAGCCACTGAAAAGTAGCAGTGTGTATAGCTCTTTTACTCAGTCTATATCAAAAAGAAAAACTTATCTAATAATCCTGCAAGTCAGAAATAGAAACAATTTATTGGCAGGGCAGGGTTTTTTCTCTACTGTTTGTTTTTCCAGTGCTACATCCGAGGCAGTAATTACATTTGGAAGGTAATGGGAGACTGCTTACCTGGGGAATTATTCCACTGCTTCATTCTCCAGGAATTATTCTGGGTATTCAGGGACATTTCAGGATCTCTTAATTCCTTCCTGTTATCTCAAAATCTTAGCCAGATTTATTTCTACATATCACATACTAAATTGTTAATATTCCTAAATGACATATACTTGAAGAAGAAATTAAACAAAACTAAAGCAAATCTTCATGGCCTAAGACATCTATAAGCTTTTCCAGGATTTCTGTTACTTGGAAATGTCTAATCACTGATCCTCCATACATACAAGTAGTCACAACTATGCATACAGTATTTTGTAGTAAGAAGTCTGATGCTATGATATTTAGGTACTATGTTAGCAGGAAAACTATCTTTGCCATTTAAAAAAGGGGATTTCTAAAGTACGAATTAAGTATTTGCCTTATTTTTACTATTCTTGTGAATTCTCCTCCTCTTTTGGAAAAAACAAATCGACATAAATTTTCCCTGCTGCAGTTTGTGTTATGAGGCTGAATCAAAACACTCTTTGTGTCTCTGTCTCCTAAGAAGTAGAAAAACTATATTCTGGCCATGGAATAGCATTGGGAAATTAATTTTGTGTAGATTCATTGAGGGTCCTGGAGTTCCCAGTGACAATGGCTTTTGAAGGTATAATGTCTTCTGGTTGCTAATGGAACAACCAATTTACAAATATTTGTAAATAAATGAATGGAAATACAAACTCACATAAGACCCTGATTGTTACATTCTAAGCAGCCAACTCTGAATGCCCCTAATTTGTGGAAATTAATTACGAAACACAACCATATGTCCCTGTAATTACAAGAAAATAGATGGAAGCTGAGGAGACGAGCTACAGCCCGTGCGTGAATAAATCTTCCCATCAAAGACGGCAACTGTAATCCCTCTTTGAGGGAATTCAGTCCAGCTGCACACCGGTGGGCTCCCTCTGGAGCTTCCCGCCGTGTGCATTGGGGTGCCATGAACCTAAATCTTCTGAAAAAGTATTTACCACCAGAAGCTGCTGAGACTTTAGCTCAGAAGCAGAGGAGTGAGGGCTGGGATTTCTGTGGTGGCTGAAGCACTTTACCCCTCAATCTCTGCCTTGTAAAGGTGACCATTAGCACTCATGCCCACTTCGCCGCTGAAACGTGGGGAGCCCCAAGCTGTTTTTTCCCTGGCCCCGCTGTCAGGCAGCAGGAGGGAGTAGGAGAGAGCCGTGTATGTAGTGGTGAAGCTTCAAAGCGGTCCTGAGGTGCTCAGGCTGAGCCTCCAGCTGGGCATGGTGGTGGCCTCGTGGAGAGCAGGGGCTGGCAGCCGCTTGAGCCACGGCTGCCAGGGGATCCTGGAATTTATTACTCATTACCTTTATGCTTTCTGCAGTTAATATCCATGAGGAAATGTACACATCTGACTCAGCCATTGTATTCTGGGATTAATTTATTGACTTGCATGGAGTCGCTATTCTTGTTCTCACTGATGGGGCTGGAACAGAGCTCTGTAAGGGTCTTGGTGAAGGTCACATAGAGCGGGATCATACCTGGAACAACCTAAAGATTTCCTACAGTGTGGTAGCTATTTTCTTTTGACTGACTGTGCTGGGAGAGCAGCAAGGATATGATCTTCAAAGTCCAAGGCAACAAGAAAGCCCAAGGACTAATCTTAACACGGCCAACAGGGTGTGTGTGTGTGAAATTCTTTCAGCCTTTCATTTGGTCTCTGGGAGACAATCCCTGATTGTTGAACTTGTGTATTCACACTGCTCTCCCTAGGACACTGCTGTCAGTCTTCATTGGTTGCTGTTTTCAGTTAAGTGACTAGCAGGAGAAAAGGATAGGAAGAAACTTGAAGCTGCGTTGCTCGTGACAGGCTCAGTATTACAGTATCCTCTTCAGGACTGTCATAGCGCTGCATGGAACCTTTGTTATTAGAGACGATTCCCTGTGACACCGTGTGATTTAGAAATGATTGCACAGGCTCTGACATTGCTTGCACATCTTCTGTGTGGCCATCTGTCCATCAAAGTGGCAGCTCAATAAACGAATGCACAACTGAACACAAAAGCATATACAAGTCTTACACCCAACAATTTTATTTGAAAGGCTGTGCATGAAGCTCAGCTTCCTTCTTACCATTTTTTCCTGCTGGAGGCTGTGTTGTTTTTTAAATGTATAGTAACTGCTATAATGTATGCTTTACTTATCAGACTAATGGTTAAATATTTATTCTCTTTTTTTAAGACATTGACTATAATTAAATGACTGCTGTCAACCATCTCACATCTTCAACGAATAGGCCAAACAGATGCAAAACTAAGTGCGCCTAAGGAGCAAAGACTCGAGGCCCAGAATTCAGTCTTCTAAGCATAACAGAAAATGGGATGGGACCAAAGAAAACCTGCAGCCCTATTGTGCTTGACTAGCAAAGGCTTAGCTGAAGATATACTTGGTGTGAACATCAACGAGCAGCAGCAGATTGTTTTTCTTTTTTTCCAGGACTGCCTGCAAAATTCAAGGCAACTCATTCTCCCCTCTTTTCATCCCCCCAGTCCCCCAGGTGCCCACTGTGGTAACCTTTGGCGCTCTGCGTTCTGGGAGCAGGATGTTTCCTGTGGTGTGTCAATAGCAATTTGGTTTTCTCTGATACCAAATTGAAAAATTCAGCTGACAAGTCCAATACCTGTGACTTAAATGTGTGACAAATGTGAGCTGACTTGAACAGTCATTTCAAGTAACCTGTCAAGATAGTAAAGTTCTTGGGTCAATTCGAAAATGAGAGGGAAAAGAAGACATTAATAGCTATTAATGTAAAACTAACATTGACAAAGAAGTATGCCTTTAAATGGGGTAGAGGGAGGCATATAGCTGATGTGTTTGGAAACAGTTTGTGATGACTAGGGCAAGGTAAATATTGAATGCATAGCCTTGGTTTGTTGGTTTGTTGTGGTTTGGTGTTTTTTTTTTTTTTTTTTATAAATTCGATATACAAAGTCTTTTATTTCTAGAAGCATCACCTGAAATTCAGAACCCCAGACAAAACCCTGCTCAGATTTGCCAGCAGTCAGTTCTGATTTTTATATTTAAACCTATCATTGAAATTCTCCAATTATAAGAATGATGGAGTTAGAGGCTGGGCGCCGTATTACACAAACCCATGAGCTTAACTGCAGCCCACTGAAATGGTAAGCGTTGCGAGACATTCTGGCTTTGTGAAATTTGCTTCTGTCCTTAATTGGAGTGAAAAGTTGGAATTTTGAATATTTTTGTGGAACAGAAAAGCTGCAATATTTCTGGTGGGGAACATCAGGCAAATGTATCGAAATGCAACATTTCAGTGGTGTCAGACTGTGTCCTGAATGTCAGGCAATTTCATCTAATAAGGTGAAAAATACATTCTACCCTGTCCTGTCCTGCTCTGTTCTATTGTCAGCGCGATAGAAAGAGAAAACGGTGGCTGGAGATGAAACCAGACAATAAGTTCTGATTTTGAATTATTCAGAAACTTTTCTTCCATGGAAAATATCAAATGGGAGCTCTTCCTGGGAAACAGTGCTCCTTTATACAGTGTCATCCCCTACATAGTTTAGCAGTGGCAGATAAAATACATCACGTCCTCCCTGGCTGCTCATCCCTGCCAGCACTTATCTTGTCCTCATCTCTCCTCCTGCCCTGTGACATTGGACATTGCCTTGTCCTGTGGCCAAGGTCCACAGCTGCTCCTGGCATCCATCGCTGGGGCTCTGCTGGGGTGGCCGCACCAGGACATGGTACTGCTGTGCCGGGTAGGCAGAGCCGTGTTCAAACAAAAGGAGGATTTTCCTGCCCAGTGTTCACAGCCTAAATAGAGCCAAGAGCCCTGTGTTAACCCATCTTGTGAACCCGGTTAAATACGGCTGGATGATATGTCATTGAAAAGGGAGAGCCGTGTGGCCTGGGGTTGTTGCTTTCAGCTGCACGCTTACTTTGACAGTGGGCTGTTTGAGGAGGGCTGTCTCTTTCTCATGGAGGTGGTAGCTATATCTGTGTCCTCTCCAGACTGTGGTTGGACAGCCTGCAAGTGTCATGTCTCTTCTCCAGGAGATTTCTGCAGCTTTGGACAGGCTGCCAGAGCAGCTCGTGGCGTTGTCCTTCAACCTATGAACAGCAAAATAAGACAGTCACTTGAGCAGGTGGTCTAGCAAGTGAAAAGTCTCTAGTGGCAGTGGTGGTCATGGTCTCCTTGTGGTACTCCTGTTAGCCAACAGAGCTACAGGGAGGAACGTGGTCCGTTTTTTACTGAGAACTAGATTTTAAGGTTACACAGAGAGCAAACAGGACCTGATGGGATTTCTGTATGTGCTTCAGTGCCTGACTTGGTTGCTAATGAGAGTTAACCTTAATGTGATACTGGAAAATCCTACCAGCTGCCGCCCTGCACCTTCAGGAGCCAAATTTAAAAAATGTGAAAACAGAATTGATGTAAAAGACTCCCACTGGGCACAGTGTGTTCCTGGCTTTGTAGGTGGATCCTCCGTTCATTCTCCCAATTTGGTTCTTCTCGGCTAAAGATCGAAAAGAACTTAAGTGGATTTATCTCCAGCTCTGTTTTCTCTGAATGTGTAGGCATGGATGAGCACTTGGCTATGGAATTTACAATGAGAGCTATTCAAGTGTTTTAATTGTAACATTAGTCGTGTGGAATTTGGAACATTTTCTTTTTAATGAATTGCATTCAAAAGGACTAATTATTATTCTGATGGGGTGCTGTTTGTGTGTGTGCCATCTCCCATGCGATGTACCGCTAACAAAGCACAACACTCACATGTGTCTAAGATATTAATCATTCTTCAGTGAGAGGAAACACCTCATTTTAACTGCTGTGTCGTTCTACATATCCCATTAATTAGCATTTGTTCAGCACCGAGAGCGTGCTTGGTGTTGTGCAGTACAGAGCGTGTAGGCTGGGCATGGATATCTGCTAAGGCAAAGGTCATGCCAGGAGTGGTGGCCACCCAAAGGCAGGATGGGGACAGAGGCTGGGGAGCAGAATTGAAGTTTCATTCCATAGACAAGACAAAGACAAGGAGGGTTTTTGTAGACTTCATCAGTTCTAGTAGGCTGAATGTTTAAATATGGCTGGGGTAGGGATCCTCTTAGTGGGATAACAGGGCATCTGGGACTTCTGCTTGCTTTGGGGGAAGGAGCAGGAATCGTCCTGTTCTCACTCACACTGGGATATTTATCCAGTATTTGGGTCTGCTGCAGGCTCCACGTGGCCTAAACCTCCATCTTGTGCTTTGGTGGTGGTGGTTTGGGGGAATAAGTGGAAAGCAGAGGGGCTGGATCGGGGCTGGGTGGCTGCAGTCTTTGCTTTTGTCTCCTCCAGTGCAGCTTTCCTCTCTGTGAGGGGTTTCCAGGGCTGTGGCAGGGCAGGACACTGATCAGTGACAGGCATTGGAGAAAATAAATGGATTTCATTGATTTGACTGTACATAACCGCTGCTTATCAATCTTCCTGAAAGCCCAGATGCTGGTGATGGTAAGGGGAAATGGCTATACATGGGATTAGCTGAGCAAATGCAATCATTTAAAAAATAAGGGAAGACCTTATCAGGAGAGACTGCAGTCCGTGGTTTGCTTATCTGTTATGATATTGCTGCATTTTAATCTCAAACTCAGGAGTAATAATGGGGGTAATTTTTCTGCACTGAGGACGAAGATGTATTTATTTATTCTCTCAAGAGTTGGTTGCTTGGCAGGGGATGGACTCCATTGAAAGATGATTTAAAAACTCTGATCAAAAGTGTGGTGAACGCTCTTGCTTTCCCTGGGTTTTTGACAATCCTCCAGCTGAGTGAGGCAGCAGGATCCTAGGGCAGAGGTGGAGAGGTGCTGGCGATGCTGCTGCGATGCTGTCTAGCTGCCAGCCTGTACACAGATGGGCTTGGACAGGTCACACGCAGCTGTTGGATGTGTGCCCCCCACCCTGGGGATGGGCTTGGGACACTGCTGGAACAGGGACATCTCTGGAGGAGATCAGTCAGAGAGCAATGCATGGTGCAGCATCACCTTTGGCTTTGGCTTTGAACCCCAGCTCCCAGATTAATGACCCAGTGGGTTAGTATGCTCCCTGCACTAGCACTGTGCTCCTTTGCTGCCTGGGCTGTCTTGAGAAGGAGGATATTAATATTAATGCAACCTTTCTTTCTCTTGTGTTCTTGACATTCAGAAAAGTGAATGTATAATATACAGAGGTCAAGGTAGGCCAGTCCTGCCATTTCAAAGAGAACGGGAGATGAAGACAGAATAGCTCTCTTCTGTGAGTTCAGCATTTCCATAAGGGTATTTCTAACTTAACCTTTTTATCACTCTGGGTGATTTCTAGGCATTTCTTTATTTATCTATACACACACATATATATGCATATATACCTCTGTAACTCAGGACAGTATCTTGGTTAATTTGCAGTTCTGCACTCACACACAGAGAAATGTATCTTTCTTTCAGTTACTTGATCAAGGAGCAATCACTAACAAACCCCTAAACCTGGCTGAAAGATCCTAAAATGATAAATCTTTTTTTATCCAGAGATACGAGGTTTAATTTTGGCTTAGCAATTCTCCGCACATTTGGGTTCCCAATAATCCATTTGTAGCTTATCAATTAATTTTCACATTTCCTCTCTGTGAAGATGTGGAATTCATTTCCTGCTGGAGAGGTTACCGGAATGATAATGCACAGGTGGCTTGACATATAGCATAAATATATTATGCTTGGGTATGTCTCATTTATTATGTAAATACGCATATGCTCCGCGCAGATGAAACGGCTTGGTACCACAGCAGGGTCACGCACTGGCTGGCAGTCATTTGTGAGGTTGTTCAATAATGCAAGACAAGCAGTGACTGCAGAAGCTGTGGCTTCAAAGAGGGTGCCCTCCCTGCAGAAGCTGGGGGGTACCAGGCTGTTCTCATCATTTTGTTTTGACGGCATTTACTGGTGCTTGCAAGCAGTGACCGAAACGCAAGGGAAAGGATGCAAGACCTCCATTATTGTGAGGGCTGTGATGGTGCTGTGTGCCTGCTGTCCTTGGAAAGGCCCTACATTTTCTGAGTTTTCTATAGCAGCCCTCATCTACTAATCTTGGAGGAGTAAAGGAACATTCAGGCACCACAGTTCAGTGCCCAGATTGACGTGGGGGCATTTGAATAGCTATCTGCTCATTAGCTGTGGGACCTTTTAAAGGGTTTTTATTGGAAAGGTGGCCTCTTTCAGTTTCTGTTGGCTGTATCTTGGGAGAGAGGTTCTCGCTATTCTGGGAATTGAACCCAAAGAAATCCCAGCTCCAGCCAGAAGACTTCAGAGATCAAGTCTGTGTTATTTGTCCTGAGATCATTGCTTCAGGGGGGCTGTGTCTGCCTGTCCCTGTATCCTGCAGCTGTGCTATTGTGAAAGAATCACTGTTATATCTAGGGGAGGGCATTAGACCTGGGCATGATTTTACAAGCAGGAAGCCTCAAAAAAATCATTAAAGAAAAAAAAAAAGGGAAAGAGGAATAAATTTTTGTGGTGTTCTCCATGCACTTCATGATATTGTGTTAGGGAGAGATGAGGGGAACTGGCCTGTCCCTCCATCCTGGGGTGAGGGCTGCTCATTTGCAGTCTGCATGGTGTTCCTTGGTCCTGAGTGATGCTCAGGTCCCACAGGAGCCCTGGCTTTGGGTGCTGGGAGCAGCTCCTGTTCTGGATGCTAATACTGGGCTGTCAGTGGGTTTGAATTGTAATGACTGTGTTTGCAACAAATATTTTATACCACCAAGACAGTTGGTTTCCCAACCTTTTTAGATAGGTGCAGCCACAAAACAGGCAATTCCACGCAAGTTACTCTTTGCACAGGGTTTGGCAGCACTGCCGAGGGACTTGCAGCTCAAAACGGTCTTCCTGTTTTGTCTTTTCTCTCTGAAGCTCTCTGTTTTGAATTCAGCTATGCTCAACAAAAACAGCTGAGACAAATCTGCCACTGCTGCTCACTTCACAACAATTTGCAAAACAGATCTGAGCCTGAACAGTTTTTACACAAAGTGGGACTCAATGCACAAATGAAAACTAGAAAATAAACAAACAGCACAGCACATTGTTGCTCTCTGTGCCTTTCCACAAGGCAGGCTCGGAGAGGGGTGTTTGCTCTTTCTTTCCTCAGAAAGACATGCAGCTTGCTAGCTGCTTTCCCTGTTGACATAGCAGCAAGGCCCGGGAGAGGCTCATTCTGCCATGAGATGAGCAGGAGCGCTTCCTACTGCTGTCATGAGTAGCAAAATGCATCTTACGAGGGCAGGGTTTGGCATCATTATAACTAACTCCTGGAATTTTTTCCTCTGTTTGTATTTGTAAGAGATTACAGGCCTAAAGCTTTGAATGGGTCCATAAATAAATAAATATTCAGCTGCCAAGAGGATAACTCCCAGACATCAAGAATTGCTTATACAGCAGGGAATGCTCTGAATATGCACAAGAAAGGGGGGAAGGGGCCATATGATGAGCAGATGGGGGATGGTTATTTCAATGGCCTTATCTCCCTTATACTTTAAAGACAAAAAAAGTTTCCCATGAGCTTCTCCTCTCTTGCATGCCATGGCAACAATAGTATCTGCCAGAACAAAACACTGTGCAACCTAATGACCATAGTCTTGAAAATACCACTATAAAAAATTCAGCACCTGTGAGCAGTTTAGTACAGCCTGACCTAAAAATTCAAATCATAATAGTTTTTTGCCTGTTCACTTTGACTGAAAGGCTGATGCGCGGTTGTTGGTTTGGGAACTGGGTGGTTTTTCAGGTCTTTTAGTTAATGACCAAAACCAAGAATAGTCAAATGACTATTTGAGCCACATGACTCAAGTCATGAGCTCCCTTGGACAGCTTTGACCTTGGTGAAGAAAAAGTCTTCGCACTTCTGTGGACTGATTCAGCCAGAGTTTCTCTGGGGGATACTCCCATGAAGTGTCAACCACAGTTCGAATCCAGCTTTCACCCAGCAGCACCTTGCCCTTGCAGCTAGGTGCTGCAAACATGAATTAGGTGGTGCAGGAGGGAGAGAGCATGTACTGGTTTCTGGTGAATCACACCCCAAACCAGCAACGTGGCTGCATGTTACAACAGCTTTTGTGGTTCCCTGTCCACTGGCAGAAGCGACAGGTGCTGCAGAGCAAACAAAAAAAGGGCTAAAATCTGTAGTGCCAGATGAGTCTGTACAGAAAAAGCCTGGCCTGGAAGAAGCGGCAGTAACTGGTATGTCAGTGTGAACCTAAAGCAAGAGCTATTTCCAGCTTTGCATGGGGCAGGTCTCAGCCCCTTGCTGTTCCTCAGCTTCCCAGCATGGACACTGCTTGCTGAGTCGGCTGCTCGGCTTGTGGAACTCCTCACTTACTGTTGTGGTACCTGCTGTTGGTCAGCTTCTCTGTGAAGCACACTGCTTAAGTAACACTGCTGTTTCAACTCAGCACTCATGCTGGGATCCGGGAATTTGCTGAGGTAGGATAGAAAGTGTTCTTTAATTCCCCGTGGATTAAACTGTTATTGACATAAC
The DNA here is from genome assembly GCF_017639655.2 of Falco naumanni. Classification (NCBI taxonomy): domain Eukaryota; kingdom Metazoa; phylum Chordata; class Aves; order Falconiformes; family Falconidae; genus Falco; species Falco naumanni. Next base: position 28,534,007 of record NC_054059.1, read on the forward strand.
AAGTAGAAATAATGTAAAAGAAGTTCCCTTATAGTTCATTTGTGCCCCACTCTTCTTGGGCTTGTCTGGAAGAAATAAAATTCCAGAGAGAAACTTTCTTGTGATATTGTTGTTGCACCCTTGTATAGGCAGAAGATTTAGGCGGGCTGGTATATGGAAAGGTTACCATTTCCACTTTGGTTTAAGAATCATATAATCATTTAGGTTGGAAAAAATCCTTAAGATCATCGAGTCCAACTGTAAGCCTAACACTGCCAATTCCACAAACAAACCATGTCCCCAAGTGCTCCGTCTGCCTGTCCTTTAAATAAAAGCCATGGGAAAAGCATCTGAACATGGATTCCCAGTGAATTTGTGCATTTTGAAAATGCCTGTGTTGGGAGAGGAGTGTGTATAAGTGCAATTTTCAAATGAAGACCAGAATTATGCATGAGTTTATAATAATCACTCATGCCTCTCATCTAAAGCTAGTGCTTCTCTGGTGGCCTTCTTTCATCCATCTTCAGACAACAGTTGCAGCAGAAAGTGCTATTACTGTGTGCTAGCTTTCTATTAATAATGCATATATTGAAAGTGCTTTTCCTAAGGTCTGCATGCCATTTCCATACAGTAAAAAAGCGATGACAAACATAATTCATGCCTGCTTTTGTAGATCTTTCACTTTGTCCCATGGCAGAGAATTGCCTGTGCTTTCCATGCCTCTCCTTGCCCTCAGAGCCTGATGGATGTGCAGAGGACCAGTGCCTTCTTGGCTGCCACCTGTCTCAAAGGGTGACTTGTAAGGGGCAGGTGGAAGTATCAGAGGGAATGGATGGGATTTCAATATTTTGACTGTACACAGCACAGAAGAAGAAAATATCTTATGGAGCCAGCAGACTAGCCTTCCACTGAGCCCTGCCACTACAGCAGCATGCTGGTATTGAAGAGGTGAGTAGTAAAACAATGAATACACTTTCAGTCATTGCTGGCGGTCCCACTGGTGTTGATGTATTTTTATCCTGATTTGAGAGCATCCCTGCAGTTAGAACCTCTGTTATCAGATTAGCTTTTGTGATACCATTGGTTTGGAAAAAAGATTTTGATGCTACAGAAAACTACAATGTTTGGGAGAAATATCAAAACCTGAAACATTTCGAATCAAAATAGTACATTTCCACAACTAACAAGCCAGGGTGATAAATTCAGTCCCTGTCTAAGGAATGGGATAGATACCATTTTATGAAAAGGGAGACCTTTCTCTTCCTTTTCTGGGTACATACGAGGCGTATCCAGGGGTACCAGGACTGCAGCAGATCCAGATGTTAACCTCCATATGGCACAGTTCTGCCACTATGGTGATTGGGAAAGATTCCTGAAGGCTGGAAGAGAGAAAGTGCCACTTGTACCTTCAAGAAGGTCAAGAAGAAAGGTCCAGAGAACTACAGTCAAGCTCACCTTGTCCTTGCAAAGGTGAAGGAGAAAATGCTCCTGGAATGTGTTTCTGAACACATGAAGGACAAGAAGGTTATCCAGGAGTAGTGCAGCCTGACCGTCTTCAACAATGAGATGGCTAGCCTGGTGGATGAGGAGAGAGCAGTAGATATCGTTTACCTTGACTTTGGTACGGCTTGTCCTCATAGACAAGCTGACAAAGTGCAAATTAGACAAGTGGGCAGTGAGACAGATTGAAATCTGGCTGAAAGACTGTGCCCAGAGAGTGGTGATCAGCTGCACAAAGTTCAGCTGGAGTCCAGTTACTAGTGTGGATCCCAGGGCTCAATACTGAGGAAAGTACCGCTTAACCTGGAAGATGGGACTGAGTGCACCCTCAGAAACTTTGCAGATGATACAAAATTAGGGCAATACACCAGATCTATGATCATACCAGATCATAGATATGGTGTATCATACGGTATACCAGATCAGATGTTGTGGTACCATCCAGAGGGACCTCAACAGGCTGAAGAACCGTGTAGGGAGGAACCTCATGAAGTTCAACAAGGGGTAACACTAAGTCTTGCACTTGGGGAGGAACAATTCCCATGCACCACTACATGTTGTGGGCTGATCAGCTGGAAAGCAGCTGCGCAGAGAAGGACCTGGGGTTCCTGGTAAAGAGCAAGCTGACCGTGACCCAACAATGCACCGTGTGGCAAAGGCCAACAGCTTCCTGGGCTGTTAGGAGTGTTGTCAGCAGGTTGAAGAAGGGGACTCTTCCCCTCTGCTCAGCACTGGTGAGGACACATCAGGAGTGCTGCATCCAGTTCGGGGCTCCCCAGTACAAAAGAGACATGGACATACTAGAGGGAGTCCAGCACAGGGTCACGAAGATGATGAAGAGGCTGGAGCATCTCTTCTATAAGGAAAGGCTGAGAAAGCTGTAACGGTTCAGCCTAGAGAAGAGAAGGATCAAGGGGAGGCATAAGCACCAGATGAGAGGGACTGAAGAAGAGGGATCCAGACTCTTCTCAGTAGTGCCCACTAGGCACTGGGCAAAAATTAAAGAAAAAGATGAAATTTAATCTGTACACATTAAAACACTTCCTTCCTGTGGGGGTGGTCAAACACTGGCACCCAACTGGACACATTCCTGGGAAACCTTCCTCTAGATGACTTTGCATGAGCTGGGGAATTTGACTAGATGATCTCAGGTAATCCCTGCCAACCTCAGCTGTTCCGTGATTCTGTGTTATTTTAATTGTAAATGTTTGTTTGCATCTCATGAATAAAAAAATGCTTTCAGGGATATGATTACTTTAAGTGCAAAACTTGAAATACAAACAAGAAAGAAACCCTTAAAGTAGCCCCAATATATTGGTCCAGTATTCACCAGTGATGAGACTGCCAGGTTTTGATGTTTTTAAAATTGCTGCCTGGCAGATAGCAGAGATCCTCATCTGAAAGCAGTGGCTTTCAAATGGGTTTTCTGTGTTGTTTACGCTACGACAAATGGAAGCCTGACATACCTCCACACGCAAGAAAATGTGTTGTTCCCCAGATAACATGTCTGTCTTGGTTATTTTCTGAAAGCAGCACAGGGCAGATAAGTATATGCAAAGCTTAAGAGACAAAGGAATTTTTCTGATTATCTGTCAAGACCCACCTTGTTTCTAACACATTATAAATGAATAAAATTGTCATTGAACTGACGTAAATTGCTTGAAGTTCCTGGGAAATTATTACTGGCAACCCTGGCTTTGCAGATCTGACCCACCCTCACTGAAGTTTTCTTGTTCGCTGCAGCGTGCCGTGCTCTGGGCCGGCTGCCCTGTGTACTGCAGCATTAAGCTCAGAGCTGGATGCCACATTTTTTCTCTCTCTAGCTTGCATATGGGACATGTATAGCTATATAAACACAGTAGTTACTTTATAGATTGACTTTATAATTGCCACCTATAGAAGGGGTGGTCTTTTCACCCCCCCTCCCAATTCAGTCAATATATAATTTATAAATACAAATCTGTAACTATAAAAATAAGTCATTTATAATATGCCTTGGATCATCAGTAGTCACATCTTTTATTTCTCAGTGTTTCTTGTTCCATCACCCAGCCACGGAGGCACTTTGTTTACTTGTGGTTTTTTTTCCCCTGCAGTTATTTACATAGCCTTACAAAATGTGTAAGGATTACGCACCAACTACAGTGACAACCAAGGCACTAATTCTTAGGCCCTACTCCTGCCGGAGTAATTATTGGAGGAACACTGGCACTCTCCTCTTGTTCCCATTGAAATCTAGGGTGTGATGTGTGGGCATAAGACAACCCTTGTGTTTACTAGCTTGCAGAAGACAAGTCTCACATTTTCAGTTCTGTGACACTGACTCATGTATCTACTAAAGCCTCCTACTGCCCAAATGGAACAGCAGAAACAGTGCAAGTCAATGGATGTTAGGAGCAGGATATTCAGAAGTGCCCAAGTCCTGCTTTGAAAGGTGAAACAGACTCTTTGACATTAAACTCTAATTATCAGTCAGCCTCAGTTAGCCTTGGAGGTGTTTAGATCGTGTTTGAAAATGGACCTTAGGCTCTGAAAGAAGAGATACATCATTGAAAATATTGCCTTTGGCGTTTAAAGAAGAGGCCCCCTATATTTATCTGCAAAGTGTGCAAGTCACCCGAGTCAGTGTGCACATAAAAACCTTTACAGGAAAGTGGATTCAGTGCTGTTGTGCTTACTGCTCCAGTGAAAATGAATTTTCTTTATTGTATTCATAAATATATTCTGAAGATAAAACTCAGACATCTCTGGTTTTGAAAATTTGTCCCAGCTCCTCATAGTATGAGAAACCTCTCAATATGTTTCTTCTTTTAAAAAACTAAACTATATTTTAAACCCATTAATCTTTCTTCTCCTGTCTCAAAAAAACCTAACTTAGATGCTGTTTCAAAATCCAGCCCACTATTTCATGGTTGCTTTCACCTTTAAACATCACTCTGCTTTCAAACTGTTACATGCATAACCTTTATGAAGACTACAAGATACCTTGCACTTGAGGGGCAGCAGAGCCAGCTGGTGCATCTCACAAATAGCATCCATACACCTACATCTGTTTGATGATATTTTGTACTGCGTAGACATAAAAATATGCACAACTTGTTTCTCTGTTATTGATAAGAAAGCATAATCAGTTCTGAACAGTTCAGCAAAACTAAATAACTATTATTTTTTAAGTGCACCGGGAAAGGGAGGCTTTCAGACAGTGTGAAGGACATTCACATGTTGAATAGGGTTGAAAGACAATGACAGTTGAGGATGACTCTCTGTATACCCTCCAGGCATGGCTCCTTGTGTCAAAAGCCGTCCTGGCTCTGTTGGACTTTGCTCATGTGAATATCCTCAGAAGGCTATTTGGTGACACATGGTGAGACCTGCATCTGCGACTTCTCAGGTGTTGCTGTCTGAGCAGCTGAGCTCCTCCATGTGCTCCTCTGGGCGTTCTGTCTGTATGCTTCCCTGACCACAATCAGGTTGCATCAGTAAATGTCTGATGGGTAAAGCCACTTGTGCTTCTGTCCCAATAGGCATGTGGGGTTTGAGACTGTCCCCCTGCTCCATGCTGTGGGCATGTCACTCCAGGAATGGTCTGCTGGTGGCCACTAAAGGAGAAGCTCTTGGTCTGTATCGGGCAAATCCTGCTGCTTTGCCCTTGCAATGCAGAACAGGACGTGAATGTGAGACAGGGAGGGCTCTGACCTGGAGTAGCTGATGACAAAGACTATATTTGCAGGCTCTTCGTGAGCTTGCGGGGTGCCGGCGAGCAGCAGGTTGTACAGTGAGGTGGTCACTTTTCCTGGGGCAGCTTGATCCTCTGCTTCAAATCAAAGTGAACAGGCAAATACCTGGTATCTCTCTAACACCACGTCACCTGAAAGAACTGACCCGTCCAATGAATTTCCTATGGTGAATCCCACTGTTTCCAAAGACATCCTCAGTTTTACACCTTAGTGATGCCAAATGAATTAGAAATAGCTGGACTGTATTGTGCATTTCAGGCCTTTGGTCACTTGATAAAAATGAGTGTTAGGATAGAATGGAGTGGAATGGAATGGAAGAGAATCAAACAGAATAGAATAGAAAAAAAATGGAATGGAATTGAAGGAATGGAATAGAATAGAATAGAATAGAATAGAATAGAATAGAATAGAATAGAATAGAATAGAATAGACCAGACCAGACCAGACCAGACCAGACCACACAGAATAGAATAGAATAGAATAATTTCAGCTGGAAGGGATACAACGAACACCTAGTCCATGTTACTATTGACATGTATGTATCATAAGGGTAGAATCTCAATAGTGAAATAAACATGGCAGTTTCCAGGGTACTGATCCTCATGATGAAGCAGCTTCTGTCTCAGAAGCCAGAAAGCTCTGCAATTTGTTGTTTTGGAAAACTGGCACCTTAGCAACTGCTTGAAGCACCCCACAGCCCCAAACTGCCTACCCCTGTACATACAGTACCTCACAGTGAGGTTTCACGTGATGGTGCTGCCTGGTTCTTTCCATCAAGCTGCATGGACTCACTGATGCTCTGCTTTGGATGACATCATCTGGAGAAGAATAGTTAAGAAGAACCCTCTTGCCCTGCAGCTGGCAGGTGAGGACCTTTGCTGGCCCCACCGAGGTCCTGTCAGCCACCCAGAGCCTGGGTGCTTGGTGGGGCTGACTGACTGTCATTGACTAAGGCTAACAGCTGCATTGACACAAACAAGGTCTCAGTCAGATGAACTTGTCTGGTTGCCCAGAAATGCTGGGAAGGAGCTAATCTAGCTGGCCAAAGACACTTCTGCAACTGGAACTGCTACCAACCAGCTGGCCAGATCCCACGGAAAAATCACATAAGACAAAAAACTTGTCCTTTATTAATAAATGCCAGGTGACAGCTCAGTAGCGAGACAGAAGCTTGCTTAATTTGTTGCTCATATTTCCTCCTGAAAGTGAGAGCAACTTCATCTTTCTCTGGCATAAAACAACCATAAATTGAAGGTTAAAACATCCAATCAAATGTCTTTGTTTTCCCTGATTTAGGGCTGATACTAACCTTGAAATGCTCAGATTTAACTCATTAGAGGTGCCGTGCAGGGAGTGGGAGAACTGGAACTGGAGCAGCCCGGAGCCCAGGCCAGCTCCTCATCTCCGCCAGGCTCCCACAGGGCTCCTTCCTCCCTGACCTCTCTCCTCTTCCTTGCCAGCCCCAGGAGAAGGGATGTCTTCACATGCCCAGAGCTGCAGGGCTGGCTGTGGCTTCAGGCAGCTCAGCTTCTCCTCCCAAGGTAGCTCCCAGGGCCGTGGAAATGGAAGGAAAATTCTGCAGGCAAAGGTTTAGGACCAAGTGTAAGACCAGAAGTCCTCACAGCTATTGCAGATGCTGGGGGGAAGGAGCTGGAAAAGGGGGCAAAAAAAGCTGCATTTTCCAAAATTGAACAAAGTTTGTGATGGTTGGTAAAAACATGAGGTATGAAATGTTAAAAAGGAAAAAAAAAGAAAAAAGGGGATTTGTAGAGGAGTTATAGAGGACTGGACGATAAATTTATTTGTTAAAAGGTTGTAATGATTGTTAAAAACATAAAAAAAAAGGGGGGGGGGGGGAAATGTAGTAGAATGAAACTGGGTTAATTAGCATTGATAATGTACAGCTGTGGGCTGGCTTCAGGGGCAGTGGGTTGGCCGATGTAGATAAGGTGCAGCTGTGGCTGGTTCTGGTAAGGGGTTGAGAGTCAATGAAGGGAGGAAGAAGCAAGAGAACACATGCCCTGGATGAGGTGAGATGAGGAAAAGGCAGCAGAGGGACTGTATGAAGAGTGTGCTGGTATGAGGTGGTGAAAGACCTTGTTGCAGCTTGATAGTTTGAAGAGTGCTGTGACAATTCTTAGCAGTGTTTTCTCCCAGCTGTGTTATATTAAGTGTTTTCTATTAGAGCAGGGATCTAAGACCACAGAAATCAGCTTAGCCTATGTAGGAACTAAAGGTGTTGCGACAACATCAATAAGGCACGTGAGGGCAAAAGATGCTGCAGAAACACGTGGTATTGTTTGGAGCACAAGATATCCAGTGTTTGGAGATCCTCCTGTAATTTGACAGTTCTTCTGCCCAAACTCTTGTGGTTTTCCCGGTCCTTGCTGTGAGGTTGCAAGATCTTGGTGCATGTTGGAGTTCAGGCACAAATTTGTGGAGGGTATTACCAAGCAGAAACAGAATCTGTCAGAAACTGTTTGTGCTGTGATATTTATAAAACATGTATAATCTCAAAGGCTCAAGAACTGTTATGCCAGCCTCAGTGTTTTAATCAAAAACATCTTGAAGTTAATTGATCTGCTGTTTTATTTTCCATATGCTTTTCTTGTAAACTAGTCTACCATCACCATAAAGTCATATAATTGTAGGATACGGTGATAGCACCTTTCTAAGGTTACCTGGAAATAACTAAGCTATATAGGGGAGCAAATCTTAGCATTCGCAAAGGCCACTGCCTCTGCCATTTTTGTGTCTTAGATTTTTAGTGCTAAAAAATGAATCAGTGCATGATGACGTTATTTACAATGCCTCGGAGAGAAACTTTAAATGATGGCTTTGCCTGTGACCTAGTAAACATTAGAACTAATTGGGAAAAGATCTTTTCCCCCATCATGAAATTTTTGGTTGAGACTTTTCTTCAGCAGAAATATCTATGTCGTCAACTAATTATTTTTCACTGGAAAACATGATGAGAAAGTTTTCAAGGATGCTCATCATGAAAAAGGCAGCTCTGGATGTAAATGATGTATTCAGTTGAATGACACAGGATCTGGTGTAAACACATCTGGTGCATGCTCAGATAAGCCTGTTTAGATTTTTGGATGTGTAGGAGGGAATAGTTTCTATAATTTATTTATTTTTTAAAATACACTGACATTACTCTGTGATGCGTAGTCCTGTAATCTAACAGTCAACAAAGAATATATGGTGCATTGGTAAAACAAAAGAAGGGAATAATTAGTATCACTGTGTCTTCTTTCACTGCTGTGGCAGAGAGTGTCTTAAAGAAGAGAAAGAAACAGGTGCTGGTAATGGAAGATTTAATTATTTGTCTGTCACATCAGCCACACATTGGATGCACAGGGGCTTACGACGTGCAGTAAGTCACCTCCTGGACACAAGGGACCTTTTAAGATGGATAGACGGGTTACCTATGGAGAGCCAGCAGTTGTGATCTGTATTGGTACAAGACACATGTGGAACTGTGGGAGATACGCTCTAGACACTAAATTGAAGTGGTGGGTGGAAAACTGAAATCCAAGACCTTCATGTAGTGTTTGCTGAGAGACAGAGGTCCAACATTTCATTGTGGGAATGAGACCGTGATGCAGAAAGGAAGCAGGGGAATGAAAACCTAAAGAGGAGCATTTGCTCTAGAAACTGTAGGAAAGCCAACAGGCACAGAAGAACCTGGGGTGACATGAGCTCCAAGACAGAGATAGCCATCTCCCTTTGAATGCATCTCTGAGGAGAATGTGAGGGATATAAACAGCACAGTTGCTAACAATATTAAGTGACAGAGTGAGGACACAATTTGCTACTGTTTTTACACCAGTGCTAGGAAGCCTCATAAAATAAGATGAAGGAACTAAGATGCCTGGCAGCCCTGACACAGCAGGATCTCAGGAACGTGGTGAAAGAGAGATAAACAGTGGGACAGGATTTCCTAAGCCATAAGGTTCATAGAAATGTTGGTGTTAGCTGTACAGGTGGGGGAGTGGTGTGCCATGCAAAGGATTCCACAAAGTGAAACGGCATAAAGTTACTCCTGGAAAAGAGGCACAGCAGGACCATTGTTGGTGGAAATCCCCTATTGCAACAATAAATGCACCACCGTATAGCCATGGGCAGGATGACGAAAGTGATCAGCCAATGTTAAGTGAGATTAGATATGCTGCAAATTTAGGACAGGTAGTAAAAGTAGGAGAATTCGATTATTCACACAGGGACTGGATCGGTACCTCATAAGATCAAGGTGCAGAGGTAAAATATAACATAAGGTATAAAATAACAGCCTCCTGCAACAACTGGTCCTAGGATGCACAAGGAAAGCCATCAGACTGGATTTGGTCTTCAGTGCTGCACAGGGTCTTACCTGGGAGTCATTAGTAGGAAACATAATTACAGCATCAACCACAATACAAATAGTTTTAACATTGTGGCGGGAGACAGCAGGACAAATTAATCCAGCATGTAGATGTTAAATTCAGAAACATGGAACAACATTAAAAGGCAGTAATTAGTAAAAAAAAAACCCCACCAAAAAACAAAAAAAAACAAAACCCCACCACACAGAACAAGCTAAAAAAACCCCAACAAACCAGTCTGAAAATCTAGAAGCCCAGGTGAAATGTGTGCCACAAATCAAAAAGAAAACAAAGTAGTCCAAACAAGTACAACATAGTCAATAAAAAATCAAGGTGACTCTCAGAAGAAAAAGATCAGTGTCCAAGGAGAACAGAACTATTTTCCAAATAAGGCTAATGACGAAGCCCATAAAATATGTGAGATGGAATGTAAACAGGAAAATAAGAGAGGCTGAAAAAAGAAATTGGAAAACGCCTCACAAAAGATGCTCAAGCCAAGAGTAAAAAGTTCCTTAGGTACATCTAAAGAAAGCTAAGGTAAGGTGGGAAAATGTAGAAGAGACCTCACTGACAAATGGGATTTTAGGGACAGTGAGGGATAGCAGAACAGCTCATGTGGGTTCATGATGAACTCATTGCTGAAGGTGCTGAAGACATTCCCACGTTGGATGCATTCCTCAGGACCCATAGGTCAGAGAAGTAAAATTAGTGTGAAGGAAATACCTGGGAAGTATTAGATCAAATAGATGAATTAGATACTGCTGGCCAAGGTTTGTAACCTCTCTTTACAAACCACCATTGTGCCTGATAACTGGTGAATTGCCAGCAGCCCAACAGACTGTAGAGTGGCTCATGGGGATGATGAACCAGTGAACGTGACTTCCATCGCCTGTAAGATGGTGGACTTCATAATAAAGAAGAAGTTTTCTGAGTACTCCTTTTGAGCTGAGAAGGAGCTGTGATGCTTTCTGGGAAGGGAATTCTGTCCCGCCATCCTGCTGCAGCTTTGGAAAGGTGTCAGGAAGTATGTGGATAGAGGTGATCCAGTGGATATTATGTATTTGGCTGGGTGGATACTTAGATGAACACCAAATGTTGCTTAAGGAAGTAAGCAACTTCCTTGCTTACTGGAGAAAAGTCCTATAACAGGATGAAAGCTGGTTAACAAAGAGGAAGGAGAGGGCAGGGCTTAGTGGTCGCTTTCCAGGATGGAGAAGAGTTGGCATTGGGCAGTGATGAAAGCAGTGGATAAAGTGAAGACAGAACTACTATTCACCAGATCTTTATTCAAACCGAGGACAGTCAGTTGGCTAGGTCGGTACTGTGTAAAATCTCTCACAGTATTTGTGGGTGCTGGGGGTAGTACGAGGGGAATGAATTAGAGAAAGTGGCCAGATGTGCATGCATTCTCTAAACAGCATGTCCTGTTAGGGTCATTTGTCCCACCCATCATGTCCCCTCTTTTGCTAATGTCCACTGCCTAGAGACAGGCACACTAAGAATATGGCCTTGGAGAATCCCTGGGTCTACCTGGGCTTCTGAACACCTTTTCAGCTACTGAGGTGGGCACCTCCTGGTTAGGGAGAGAGTATGGTGGAGAACAAGGCTATGCCTTCTGCTCCTGAGAGATGTTACCCTGTTTGAGAGCTGGTGGCCTCATGCGCTTGCTGAGGTTCAGCGCTGGGGACATTGCTGCACTTATGCACTATAGGCAGAGAAACAAGAATGAAGTTAACTCAGAAATATTGGAGAGAAGCTCAAGCTGGAGGACTGTGAGGTGGGGGGAATGCAGGCATAGTGTCCTCCTGGATGATAAAACAGAGCTCCTTGGTGCCACAGATGTACAGACAATAAATTGTAAATACTCACGGCTTCTGCTGGATGCACAAAGTGGGAGCGTGAGGTATCTGAAATTCTTGTATAACTGCGTGTGTCTGACAGACTTGTTAAAGAAATGCCACTTGCTGGCAAGCCGTATGCCATCAACAGCCTCTTCTGCTCATTTACCATTCAGGCAGACAGTGCTTGGTGAGGAACTCACACCGCTCACCTTTAACTATGGCTAATGACAAATTTATAAGCCTGCAATGCTTGGTTTTCTCATCTGAGGGGGGAAACTGTAAGGATGAACTTCTTCCTGACATATAATCTATTACTGTGTTTGCTGCAGTTCAGAGGCTAGACTAGTAAATCTGAGCATACTGATAAGGGATTTTTAGCTGATATAAATTTTTGGTATGTATGCTGACATCTCTGGAGGAAGGGTTGCGGGCTTTAATGGAAGAGTCCAGTGAAATCATGCAGATTTATTTTCCTTGTAATGCAGTGGATTCCTCTAGCTGGGAATAAATTGTCTATTTTTCTTGATTTAAGGCAAAGTGGGGAAAGAGAGGTATGAGATACTGGTTAGAAGAGTGCAGAAATATATAAATTATACAGTGCTGTATAAACTAATTGTGACTCCGTTTTGAGAAGTTTGGAAAATGTTCATTTCATAGGTCAAGAAGACACATAAGTAGTTTTAGGACACATATGAGGATCATGCTAAAAATGATCCTTTTGTTAGCAGAGAAGAGGTAAATGTTTTTAAAAAATATTAAAAAAATATGACTGTAAAAATAGATGTACTGCTTGATATTCAGCTATTGAAACAGATACCTGCTATTTGTATCATATGAACGCAGTGTCTAGCAGTAGTTTTTTCATTATTATTCAGTTAGCCAGGGGTTGTATTTGAAACTCATTTCTTTTGCTATATATTGTAAATACACCCATTGAGCTCCTAATTGGGAAAAGCTAAGCACCTTGTTTGAGGTCACACGTTTGTCCCTTGGCAACGACTGCATCGTGTTCTTCAGTGAGCTCCTTTCTTAACAGTATCACAACAAGCTGCATACGTCTCTACAATAAAAGGAATTATTGTCTTAGTGGAAAGTGCTGCCCTATGCATTTGGTATCAGGAAAAGGATCAGCCTAAGGTGGGAAATGGCTGTACCATTTAGTTTCCAAATACTTGCTAATGATTAATTATAAAGAAAAACAAATGTGTTCTGTGTATTCACACTAAAATTACCAAAGGTCCAAGCTACCACTTGTCTTAGATATTCCAGTAAATCAGCTTTCCTGCCAATAATGAGGGTGGTTTTTTAATATTTGTTTAAGAATTGTGTTCTTAAACACATTTTTAATGGAATGTCATGGTTTAACCCCAGCTGGCAGGTAAGCCCCACACAGCCACTCGCTCACTCCCCCTACAGTGGGATGGTGAAGAGAATTGAAAGAGTAAAAGTAAGAAAACTCGCGGGTTCAGACAAAGACAGTTCAATAGGTAAAGCAAAAGCCATGCACACATGCAAATCAAAACAAGGAATTAATTTACCACTTTCCATCGGCAGGCAGGGGTTCAGCAATCCCCAGGAATGCAGGGTTCTGTCACATGTAAGGGTGACTTGGGAAGACAAATGCCGTTCACTGAACATCCCCTTCCTTCCTTCTTACTCTTCCAGCTTATGTACACTCAGCGTGATGTTCTATGGTATGGAACATCCCTTTGGCTAGCTTGGGTCAGCTGTCCTGGCTGTGTCCCCTCTCAATTTCCTGTGCCCCTCCAGCCCTCTGGCTGGCAGGGCCTGAGAAACTGAAAAGTCCTTGACTTGGTTTAAACATCACCCAGCAACAACCAAAACCATCATTGTGCCATCAACATCATTCTCACACTAAATCCAAAATACAGCACTGCACCAGCTGCTAAGAAGAAAATTAACTCCACCCCAGCCATACTGAGGACAAGGAAGCACGGTGGAGGTTTTACAGAAGGAGAAACACCACAAGTAAAGAGCGTAGTTTTAGTGGCCTTAAACCTCACATCTGATCTAACCGAAGCTCATTGAAGCCCAGGTCAGAGTCCCAGCAGGACCACTTCAGCTTTTTAAGACCCTCTGTAAGAATAAAATGAAAAGAGGAGTTCATTTTGCCATTTGACTTTTATCTGTCACCATAGGCATTAAATACCCTCTTGGGCTTTGAGCTCATCTCCGTTATCTACCCCACCACGTTCTTTCTCCCTCTGGAGTGGGTGCACCGAAGGCTCATGGATGCACATTAGTACTGCTACTGGCATGCAGCACTGCATCTGAAATTTGTGGAAAGTAGCAACTGTATGCAGAATATATACCAGTCCAGGCCATGCCAAGCCCTAAGGTCCTGATCTCTCAATCGTTTGTATCAATTGCTTGACTGGAACACATCCATGCAATCTCATTTTCCTCCCATTGAAGCCTACTCACAGGAGGGTGATTCATAACCCATCTGTATTTCATCCTGACGTTGGATGCAGATTAGAGGGGCTCCTGGGTCTTGCTGTTCACAGTGTGCAAAGCTACCCAACAACCCTGATGGTGTTTGGGTCAGGACTCTAATTTTAAAAGCATCCTGGGATGAAAGACACTTTACTGTGATCAGAAAGGTATTGTCAGAGAAAGAGCTGTCAGCTGCAGTTGTAGATCCGTCTCTTGCAGAAAGTAGCTGGTGGCCATAGCCCTGCTGTGTACATAATCAGCACTTAACATTCATGTACAAAGGAATCTGAATAGTGCTAAATGCTATCAGGGACAAAACTGGGGAGAGAAAGAAAATGGTAGGAAAAATTAATTGGTGCAATGATTAATGCAATGTATAAATCTTAAGGTGGTTTGAGGGACTTCATATAGCTGGGAAATGTATCTCAATAATTCCAGGCTTTGTCAGGTGTTTGAAAGATGAGATGACTAAGCATCTGTGTTGGATGCAGGCATCAGATCGTTTTAGTGATGGTCCAAATAACATTATTAGTATGGAATAGTACTAAGGTGAGGGAAACTGGATCTCTGAGAAGACCTCTCTCCAAATAAGATCTCTTCCCAAAATGAGGGAGTTCAGCCCCTGTTCCTGTAACAGGGTAGTTTTGTAAAATTTCTGCTTGTCAAAAAAGGATTTAGCTAAAACTATGAATAGTACTTTGGAGTTGCAGAACACTTCTAATTTTTAAAAGCATTGCACATGTACATTTTTTTCAATTGATCTTATAATTCTCCTATCACAAAGATAAATATAAACATTTTATTGCAGTTGTAAGACAGATGTGTGCTGCGAATCTTCAAGTAAGTCAGATTAAGAACAGCCTCAAAGCCATTTAGATCAGTGGAATTAGAAGCTGCTTAGTCCGGCTGAGGGCACATTACAAGAAAATTCCTGGCATTTAGTCTTCCTCCTGTAGCTTCCTTTACTATTTTTTCTTTTATTTTTAGTTATACTCTGGGTAGCACAAATCTGCCTCACTATTGGCAGTTTTAGATAATGTTTTTGCCACTCATATGACTGCACTTACATGGAGGAAGGACTCCATTCCTTGGAAAAGGTCCCATTTCCCAAAGGGTTTGTAGGCATGCAAGAAATACTCAGAATACACCTTCAGGGATGCCATGTTCTTATAACAAGAGTTATTTCAAATAGATGTTTTGGTAGCTTCTAGCAGCCCTAGTGAGAAGCCAAGACCCTCTTGTGCAAGAGTCTACTGGCTGTATTTGCTATAATCAATACAGAATTCCAGCCAAAGTTCCCAATTCAAAGGCCCATCTACACTGCAGTGGGCATAGGTGAATCCAAATACGCTGTCACCTAACCAGCTCAGCTGCCTGTGGTGGTATGGCTGGCAGGAGCTGTGAAACCCATCCAGATATTTCTACCCAGACTCTTGAGGGAATCAGCAGGGGAATCCAGGCATGGTGATGTTCTGTCAGCCTGTCCAAGCTAAAGACATGACTGAACACTTGCTGGCCTCTCAGTTTACCACCCTTATCTCTCCATTTTAGGTGAACAGCCCAATTCCTTTTTTTTTTTTTTTCAGTTGAGTAGTGAGACTTGCAGGTATTTCACTGGACAGTAGCCTCAAAAATCCCTAGAAGAAGTTACTGTGGGAGGATGCTTTCCATACCCACGTAGGTCACTGGTGGATCTGTCTCACAAGAGCTTGGGAAGCCCAGAAGAACAAGAACCAGAGCCACACATCCCTGTCTAATCCTTCCTGTAGTCTTCGGTTAAACTTGGCCTAAACAGCTTGCCTGAGTGATAGGAAGTCTGTGAGAGATGAAAAAACAACACTTAAACATTCAGGCAGACCTTTCTTCCCCAAACCATTAGTATCAGTCGGTGAACAACTTTCTCTCCTCTCTCTATGTATGTAAAGATAGCTCTCTTGCTCATACAATACAAATATCTCTCTTGAAATCACACTAGCTTCGACATCTGTTTAACATTAGATCATCCTGCAAGTGCTGGGCATGCTGTGTGATTGCTCTCCTTATTTCACTCTGGTGCTGATGAGTCCCATGATTGCTGGAGCACAAAAATGTCAGCAGCTGTATCTTTTCAGTGGCTTTTGCCAGCGATGACCCTTGGAACAGATGATGCCCAGAAACAGGAGATGTAAGATGACTGTCTGGGTTGGGGGATACAAATGGCTTTTCTATAACACAGTGTTTTGGAAATGTCAGCTGTAATTGAAACTTAATCTTCCAACGAGTTTCAGCTGGCTGCTATTTGCAGACAATGTGGATGTTGCATTTTAGTAAATGGCATCTGAACTAGAAGGTTCTGTTGATTTATCCTATTTTTTACCCCAAAGGACACTGATAGCTAGGGTGTGGGTCCTAGATTAATTTGAATTTCACAAATCAGATACTTCCTGTCAACCAAGTATAATTTTTTAAAAATAGCCTGGGTTCCCAAAAAACACCAACCCAAAACTCCGACCTGCAGTAGCAGGACCTGCAATATTGCTGCTATTTGGGAACTGGCAGACCTGAAGGCTAAAAGATGAATCTAAACCTGTGCCTGCAGCTAGCTGGTGGATATGACACAAAAGCAAGGAGCAAGAAAATTTAGATCAATGTAATCAGCATTTAGGCAGCACAAAACTTAGAGAAATACATTGTGTTTCCAAAGGGAGGCCTACCACCAGAAAAAAACTGCTGTGACACTCAGTGCTTAAGGGTTTTCAAAAGGTCTTTGATCATGGATGCTTACTGATGAGGGCAGGAATTCCTCCTTTCCCTCCCTCCATCTGCCAGCCTTGCAAACTGAACCTCACTTGTTTAGGGAGCCAGGAGAGTTTTGTTTGTGCAGGGGGTAGAAGAATCCAGTTAGTGTGGATGCAACTCATCCTCTGTGGCAGGTCTCCACAAGCTTGATTGTTTGGGCTTCAAATATCTGTTTTGCAGTCAGTCGCAACCATGAGTTATTCAAATGCAAAAGAGACTTTCTGTTAAGTTGTACAAGCTTTGTGTGAAACCCAAGAGGTTTCCGCTCACTGTGGTCATACTGGTAGATATGGTAGGGTTCTACTGCCAGGTTGGAACCTGATGAGCCCCATGTCCTACTTGCTTCATGCTGATGCTGTGAGTGTGTGTGGAGGATACACAAGGCTGGGGTGCACAGTGCCCATGCTGAACCCAGAAAGGAGAAGTTCAGCAAAGCCTTGGTGGGTTTTGTTTCTGTGGCCCCAGCTCCTTGGTGACTGAGGCTGAGCCCTGCAACGTCTCCTCTCCAAAGAGCTCGGAACTCTGTGCAAAGTTTGCCATTTAGCTTGGATTTGCAGGGACACTGGAGAGGCTGGACATCAGGCTGGGCTGGAACAGAGTGTCAACCCACAGCAGAGATGAGTGCCATATGTCCTGGACCCACAGGAGTACCGAGCCAAACAGCTGAAATTTAGTTTTGCCTTTGAAGTCACTAGCTGCAAGCTGGAACGCATCCAGGGAGGGGATCTGTGAAACAAGAAGGCATTTAATTTTATGGAGCAAATCCTGATATTAAATGAACTAATCTCAAAAGTTATATGGCTCCTTTTTGGTAAAGTACGTACAGGAATTCTTGATAAGGATCCTTCTCAAAAATCCATTTCAAAAATGTATTGGACTCATCATACTGATGGTTTTGAGTCAAGCTTTCAAAACTTGGGTCTTAAGTTATGCCTGTGGAAAAATACCCACATGCAATGGCCTCTAGTTAAGACTCAGAGCGTGAGCCCTGTTGAACTCATTCGAGAACTCAGCTGTATTCAGATGTTCTTTAATACACTGGGTGTTGTAGAGGAATGAAGCTGGGCTAATTAGCATTGATAATATACAACCATGGGCTGGCTTCAGGGGCGGTGGGTTGGCCAATGTAGATAAGGTGCAGCTGTTGGCTGGTTCTGGTAAGGGGTTGAGAGCCAATGAAGGGAGGGCAGCCGAGGAAGAAGCAAGAGAAGAGAGAGAACACATGCGCTGGATGAGGTGAGGAAAAGGCAGCAGAGGGACTGCATGAAGAGTGTGCTGGTATGAGGTGGTGAAAGACCTTGTTGCAGCTTGATAGTTTGGGGAGTGCTGTGACAGGATGTTATAGTTTATATAATGAGAAAGGAAAAGGCAACAGACAAAATAATTAATTCTATATTGTAAGTTCATGGGATGCTGTGTATGTCCTGGCCACTCTACTTTGAACAAAATACAGTAGAACATGACAAGCTACAGAGAAAAGTGTTAACCAGAAATATGGACTATATTATAGAAATGTATTTCTATAGCAGGAAATACTGAATAGACTAGACTTCTAACAAGAAGACATGACTGAAAGGTGATGTCAGATGGTCAGAGGAGGTGAATAAAGCATAATTATTCACTATTATTTATAATACAGGTCTCATCGGAATATGAAGTGCTATTAGCAGAAAATGTCAAACAAAGTAAAGAACTTTTCGTATGTACACATGGTTATGTGAAAAAATAGTGTAGTGGTAAAAAGCAAAGAGAGGCTGGAAGATATGGTCAGTTATGTCAGTCAAGCACAAAAGCCAGGTGTGTCCCCCGGCCCAAGAAGTCTCCAAAATGCTGATTGCTGGAGGATCTGGAATGATGGGAACAGCGCATGCTTCCCATGTTTCTTATGTCTTCTTGTTGCCACCTATTACTGGTCAGTATCAGAGACTTAGATGGCCATTCTGCATTTAATAATAATATCTGACACTGACTGTATTTTGAGTAGCATCCGAGGAAGGGTTCCTCCTCTCACCTTGGCAGGGATCCCACCACTCTGAACACAATCCAAGCCTCAGACAAACCTGTCCATCTGCTTTCCAGGGCTTCCTGGACACGTTTCTGTCCTCAGCCTAGAAGGTCCTTGAGTGAAAAATGTGATTTGCTCAGGTGTGTATATGAGTGCCCATTCTCAGGAGCAGTTCACCTCAAATGTTTTTGTGGTCCAGGGTTGGGAAAAATGCTACCTGAACTGACCCCAGAGAAGCCTAAATAGGTAGATGAATTTGGTAATTGGACTATAGTCAGATTTGGGGTAGTGATAGCTACTAGCCTTAGCGTTACAATCTAGTGCTTGAGGCATTCCTCCAGGGACTTCACTTTGGTGAAGTTATGTGACATGGTACCTACATCCATACTTTAAAACTGTTCTAACTGCTAGATGTCATGGTTTAATGTGGCAGGTAGCTAAACACCACACAGCTGCTTGCTTACTCCCCGTCCCCAGTGGGATGGAGGAGACAGTTGGGGAAAAAAAAAAGAGTAAAATTTGTGGGCTGAGATAAAGAGAGTTTAATAGCACAGAAATTGAAGGGGAAATAAGAATAACAATAATGAATTAGAATATAAAAAACAAGTGATACAGAATGCAATTGCTCACTCCCCCCTTACTGATGCCCAGCCAGTTCTCGAGGTAGCAGCCCTAGCCAGCTTTGCCCCAGTTTATATACTGAGCATAATGTCCTATGGTATGGAATGTACCTTTGGACAGCTTGGGTCATCTGTCCTGGCTGTACCTCGTCCCACCTTCTTGTGCCTCCCAGCCTACTCAATGGTGGAGTGGGGTGAGAAGCAGAAAAGTCCTTGACTTAGTAGAAAAACTGTATAGCAATAACTGAAACATCAGTGTGTGTATACACATAATTCTCATCCTAATTCCAAAACAAAGCACTGTATCAGCTACTAGGAAGAAAATTAACTCTATCACAGCTGAAACCAGGACAATATTCACCCCTTATTCTACACTATTTACATCAAGTCTGAATCCCACACTTTCCTATATGTCCTTTCCTGACTTTTGATATATATACACAGTTTATCATTCCCTTAGTCTGTGGACCATCCCTATGAAATGTCCATTGAGTTCATTTAGTCCATGACTTTGGCCTCCATCTGTCATAACAGTCCTTCAGGGCAAGGGAGATGGTGTGTGGTGCTGGGCTGTTACATGCTGAAGTCAGTTCTGGTTCCACCACTGCTGCACTTCATTAGTTTCATTATTTATATCATTGTTATATCATTAGTTATATCATTGCTGCACTTCACCTAGTTTCATCAAAATTCATTCTTCATTGATCTAGGCAATTTTTACTGTAATACCATTGCTATGGCATATAGCAGTCATAGTAGTGATGACATACAGTATTATATAGCAATTAATATAATACAATTAAAATCATTGGCTGTTCTCACCTAGAATCAAATCCCCTTGAGGTACATATCGGACTTCTCCATTCTTCTGCATTACCCACCAAGTGCACCAAGGTCCTTGAGCAAAAGCAATCCCACAAATGGGTTTGCCTTTGCCTGAGGAAGGAATGACCCAGACTGTCTTCCCCAGCATATTTTTTATGTGCGTTACAGGAACTTTATCCCCTCCTACAGTATGTATGACTTTTGATTGGGCAGGGCCAACGTGATTGGCAGATCCCCTAGTGTTGACTAGTCAGGTGGCTTTTGCTAAATGTGCATCCCAATGTTTGAATGTCCAGCACCTATTGCTCTCAGTGTAGTTTTTTAACAGTTTGTTGTATCATTTGATTTTCCCAGAGGCTGGTGCAGGATAGGGATGTGATACACCCACTCAATGCCATGCTTCTTGGCCCAGGTGTCATTAGGTGGTTTTGGAAATGAGTCCTGTAGTCTGATGCAATTCTTTTTTGGGTACCATGTCACCCTAAGACTTGTTTTTCAAGGCTCAGAATAGAGTTCTGGGTGGTAACATGGGGCACAGTTTCCAGCCATCTGGTGGTTGCTTCTACCATTGTGAGCACCTGGCACTTGCCTTGGCAGGTTTGTGGCAGTGTGATATAATCAATCTGCCATGGAGTACCCTGGGTCCTGCCAAAATTGGTCCACTTTGTAGCCATGCAGATAACTGTCATGAGTTCAGGTGAGGAGCAGAATAGAGAACACCTCACTTGAGTCTTGGGATTAGGCACCCTTCTAGGAGGAAAGGAGCTTGGCTGCTACACCCCGTATCGGTTGTGGCTATGTCTGAACAAATAAATAAATGGGCCAGGGACTGTTCTTTTGTGTTGAAGACAACTGGCACAGCACAGCTTGCATCTACACAGTTGTATTCTCTTACTGTCCAAAACACGACGGCTGCACCCTGCTATGGCCCATGCCACCCTCAAGCCATGCCTGGGTGTTGTCTGAGAAAGTGCTAGCTGCACGGGGCCAAAGCTGTACCAGGGGAACCACACTGAGAATTTGATGATGGGACATGCTCTGGCCATGTGCAGTGTGTAGGGTTAGTCACCCGCCCTTGGAGACCACCCCCCCTGTGTAGCTCTGTGAAGGAAGGTGGCACCGGCTCCCCAGCTGCCACCTCTAGCCTAGAGGAGGTAACACGGAGCTAAGTACTGTTGAGTCTGTGTGCTGTACACCCCCCTGGTTGTGGCACCTCTGGGGTGGTCTCTCAACCTGCTGGCAGGACCATGTCACCCTGTCCCGTGCAGCCGAGAGAGGCACTGGTGCAGGGCTGCCTGCATGACCCCCCATCTTCAGAAGCACTCACCCTTCTCCACTGGCTCCAGAAGAAGACTCCAGAGGGGTATATCGGGCTGCCTGAACTGTCTTCTTCCCCCTCCCCTCCTGGCCAGATGCTTAACATTGCAGTGGTGCTTTGCCTAAACTACTCACCTAAATGAGACTGACTGGAGCCTGTCCAACATGTCTGTTCTAACTGGTGGTTTTATTGCCTCAGCTACAATTGTTTTGGAATGTGCTTTGTTTATAGCAATAATTGATCATGCTTTGTTACAAGTGAATTAGTGGCAGCTGGAAGATCTAAGCTCTAATATGCTTTCAAACAGGGAGAAATTCTATAACTTACATTGCTTATATATAAGAAAACCTCTTTTCCTGTTCCTCTTTCGTTTGCAGTTTTGGAAATGTGTTTCCAGTGTGCAGCCCACAGTAGGAGCCCATCGAATGTACTACAGTGACTTTGGTGCTCAGAAGTCTGCCATTGGTCTCTTTGATGTAAAAAGATTGTATGATAGTGTGCTTCATTAGACAGAGTTTAACAAAATGCTTTACAAGTGTTACCCTAATGTAATTCAGCTTTTATAAGGAAGCTAAAGGGAAGTATTCCTGAATGCCACAATAAGAAGGGAAGCTTCTTTCTTCATTAGCACTAGCAAGGGCAATTATGTATGCACAAAAAATAGGTTGGTGAGGGGACCAGGAGGCATGATCTGCAGCAAGTGTACCTGCTTGGGCTCATCAAGGTCTGTAGGATAGTTAAAGTTTCTGCAAGACAAACAAAAACCTCCAAATAACAAGCCCCTGGCATTTGGAATAGAGTATTTTTAATACTGGCTTCCAATTTAATGATCAGAGAAAGCAAAGTGAACAGTGCAGCTAAATAATGTGGCATTTTAAAAGCCCCTTCAGGCTGTGTTTTGGCTCTGGGATCTCCAGTGATCCCAGTTTTGAGCACTTAACAGGGGCCCTTGGTTAAGCACCTTTCCAACTTCTGGCTCTCTGTATGGTGATGGAAAGATATGGGCACTTCCCAAGATGGTCTGTGTCTTGGGAGAGCTGAATCATGCTGTGGAGCTCTTGGCTTCCCTCAGCTTGTTAGAGAAGGCAACTGGTCCCCTGATGCAGTTGGGATAAGTCTGTGCCCAGCCATCCATATGGGCTTGGGGGAAGATGTTTTGCTTTTCTGCCTCCATTCCTCTGCCTTAGGAAGTCAGCTTAACAGAAGAGATTGGCTGTACAATTCTGTTGTGAGAATTAAAGTGTATGCAGAGGGCTTAGGCAAAAAAACCCATGGTTTAAATGACAGGCAGTTTTTAGAGCATTGGATGATGTTTCCAGTAGTGAGGGATATTCACTTTAATTTAGGGAAGGTCAGCTGTGGATCTGATTTTAGGTCTGAGGCATCTGAACTGATTCCTCCTCCTAAGCAGTCATAAAAAACTTGTTTTTCTGGGCTGGAGCAGGAAATGAGCAGAAGCCAATGACAACACAAACCAGCCTCCACTTTCCACCAGCTATAGGCAATGAGCAGGTTTCATATAATTCCTGCTCTTTGATCCCTTTACTTTGAATTCTTCACAGCAAAAAAATGCTTAAAAGCTGTTGAAGACTTTTGCTGTGTTACATGATATGCTAAGACAGGAATGCTGATACGCTCTTCCCTGCCTGAAGTAAAGTATTAGACAAAGCAGCTGCTGTGGTGGCTGTTACTGTGAGTTTAAAAACATTGTGTTGATTAGTTAGACTTCTTACACTCACACTTTCATTGTATTTTCATTTGCAGCAATGCGGATTAATAAGCCTGGTGGAAAAGTTTGGGTTTTTTTAAGCAGAAAGTCCAAGTGCATCCCCCAAACTTATGGACAATGGTCTTTTCAACTTGAGAGATGTTGCAGTTTCCTGGCAGAGTCCCCTATGCTGTCTGTTTGTCTGTGCTCCTCAGACACCTTCCCCAGAAACCCAAGGTGTCATTTCAGGCACCTGTACAAGTGTTTCAAAGCTTCAAGAAAGCCTCAGCTTTTGTGCACCTCCTGGCTAGCTGCCCAAGCCAAATGTCATTGCCTGCCCTGTTGACAAGAGAGCACTGACAATTTGCAACAGTCCATGTCTAACCTTGTGCACTGAGCTCTACAAAATATGGAGCTTTTATTCTTTCATAACTTTTTAAAACTAACCTAAGTGGCTTTGAAGCCTGAGAGACAAGATCCACCTTGGAAATGGGTGTTTAGCTGTAAAATCAAACCGAACTCAAAATTTCCATCTTGCTTCAGCGGAAGACATCTGATTGCTCTGGCCCCAATTCCTGAAAATCTGGCCAAATGCTCTTTTAAAATTTGATCATAGCTGGGAAAAAAGTTTAGTGCACACGAGGGGATATTTGTACAGCTGACCGAAGGATTTAATCTCAGGCATCTAATGACAGTCAGGGAAGGAAAGGGCTCTGTAGAAGGTGCGCTGAGGCACAGGAGTTTGGCTTTTGTTGTGAATGGCTCTGTTGAGAAGGTGTCTTCCTCCCGCTGCTAACCACTGAGCCCAGCTTGGCTAACTGGGCAGGCAGTTCTGTCGGGCTGTCCTGTTTGGTCCTGAGGCATTTATGTTCTTGGTTACTCTGCAACACGGTTTCTTCCTTTCTTTTGCAGTTGGGATTAAACCAAATGAAAGAAATAGTGCTTTAACCTTGACAATTTGAAAGCTTGGGCTGTTTTTGAAAAATGAGTCCTTTGCATTTTTTAATAGACCTTTTTTATTCAAGTTTAATGAAGGTAAAAGGAAGAGCTCTGAAAAATGTAGCCAACCATGACAAAACATACAAAGCCCTAGAGAAGCTGTATCTGCATGCTGGAATCCCACTGTGCAGCAGTGTATAGAAAATGCAGGAGAAAAGAAGGCAATTTTATCACTATTGACAGGTCAGAGACACACAGAGAACAGGCTTAACCCCTTCAGAGCAGATGCTGAGGTTTTGGGGCCATATCTTGCCGTTAACTCTCTCTCCACTTCTACCAGGCAGCAGGGTTGGGTTGCCAGAGTCAGGCATGCTTGGCTGCCACTGCCAGCACTGCTTGCTCTCGCTACTGCTGAGTGCATCTTGCTGCGCAGGGCAAGCGGAGAAAGTATTTGCAGCGCTGGGCTCTCAGAGTGGTGGTGTTGAGCGCTGGGATTCCCCCCTCCTTCCTACATCCATCATGTTATGCACAGATGGCTGCTTTCCAGTTGCTGACCAGGCTTTTGCTGGCCTGAATTTTGTCTGATCAGAGGAATTTGGCATGGTGGTACCTGACTCTGTAGCTTGTAACTCTCTCTGAGGTGGAAGAAAAGCGTGTTGGGCACGTAGGTACCTGCATGAAGGTGTTGGGATCTGAATCCCACTCTGTTTTTTTGAAATCTGTAATACTAAACACAAGACTGCATGAGGTGAGCTTGGTCTCGTATAACTTAAGGTGCTCAGTTCATGTATCCTTGTGTCCTGCTGTACCAGATGTCTGTGCACAGGCAGTTAAATGAAGACCTGGATTTCTCTATCTGTGCTGATCCTGATTTTACTGACAGATTCGATCAAAAGCTCTCTCGATCAAAAGTATGTGCATGGGACGAGATGCGTTTCTCTCTGTTGACTGTCAAGAGAATTCATGGTGCCTACTGCCGGAGACGTCTGCATTTGGTCATGAATCCCACCTGTGCACAGTTCCTGATCCCCTCTGGCACTGCCATGCTCCTGGGATCTTTCTGGAATGGAGAAAGTCTTCAAGAGTAGCCTACATCAGACATGCCTTTCACTCCCTGTTGTGGCTTTGTCTTTCAGCAGCTCAGGAGGCTGTGCCTCTTATGAAGAGTGAATGATCGTAACAATAACAAGCAGAGAACCAGTGAAATGGCAGGGGTGATGTGATACGTGTGAAAAGTCCCTGGAGTATGTCCCTTAAAAACAGTTTGGATCCTATGCAGAGAGAGAGCCAGGCATCTTTCCAGACAGCTTGCTTCGGGAAAGCTGTGCTGCTGCTCACATGGTGAGTGGCGTAGGGTTTCTAACAAAACACTTGAGCATGTGCTTCATTTTAAAACTGTGAGCTGTCCTGATGACCCCTTGGCAAGACAGGCTGAGGTGGAAGTGCTGCCACATCCTTCCTTCCTGCATAGACCCTCTTTCTCCATGTGGAAAT
This sequence comes from Falco naumanni, assembly GCF_017639655.2. Classification (NCBI taxonomy): domain Eukaryota; kingdom Metazoa; phylum Chordata; class Aves; order Falconiformes; family Falconidae; genus Falco; species Falco naumanni. The sequence goes on from NC_054059.1 coordinate 28,559,578, forward strand.
CTTGCCCATGGGTGGGTTTTGAGGTGGCATCAGGTTTGTACAGATTTCTGGTTCTGCAGCCCACCCCATCCTTGCAACAAATGCCCTGGTGCAGTGCACACACTGTGCATTGCTTGAGGGGCACAAGCAGCAGCATCATCTTGGAGGCTGCAGAGATCCGTCCTGCACATGTGGGGCATATTTAGCAGTCTCACATGGGCAGGACTTCCCGAACACATGCCCCTGCCAGAGGCATGATGCTGCGGTGAAGCAGCCACCAAGGTTCCTGGGCAGCCTGCACGAGCATGCTGTAGTTATAGTTCAATGCTCATCAGCATTAAGCCCTTTGCACCCAAGGTATGGATGTGAATTTCTGCTCTGGCACTTGTTAGACGCCTTTTACATAGAGGCTTAAATGCCCATTTATAATGCACACAAACTTACGGGCTTGGCTCTGGCTCATGTCAGGCTCCCCTTGTGACTAGGACCTGTGTGTTTTCTTAAAGTCTTATTTGAAAAGTTATCTTCATAAGGAAATGTAGGATTTCCTCTATTCTTGTGTGCATTTCTCACCAAGTGGCACCATTGTTTATCCATCTCATGCTCCATTTCCTACCGTGATCTTATCAAGTTTCAAGCAGGAGGGAAAGGAGGCAGTCAGATGCAGCAGCACAGCAATACAACCCCAACACAACCCCTGAGCAATACAACCTCACTTTGAAAAATACCCAGACTCCTGGCAGGAATTTGGCTATTGATAGCATTTGTATAATGAGCTGCAGGAAATTAGCGCAGAGACTTCTAAACACGAATTTGCTTCCAAAGGATGGGGGCCCTTCTTGCCCTGAATGCTCATCAAGGCATAGTGCTGCTTGTACAGACGCTGCTGGAAAATGTGGTTTGTGGCTGTACCGGAGTTTTGTTTCAGCATGAAACCAGAGCTGGAAGTGGTGAACAATAATCAGTGTGACTGGTTTGTCAGTCTGCAGAAAGGGTTACTGAACCACGGCTCTGGGGCACTTCTGGACTGCTCTGTGAGCGATTCTTGAACTGGCATTTTGAGGCTTTCTACATAAAAATTAGGAAGAGCAAAAATTCTCAGGTATTTGCTTTCTAAATAAGAGGAGGTGAGCAAACAGAAAATGAAAGCTGATTTCCAAACTTAAGAAGCAACAAAATTTTGCTTCAAATTGTGTTTAAAACAGATTTAAAACACAGACTCTTCCAGTTCAGGCTTTTTTGTTGAAGTCAATGGTTTCCATAGAAGCCCCTTAAGATTTCATCACAGAAGGTGTAGTTTTGTCAATGATATTTTTGGTTGGAGACATCAAGCCAATCATGGATATTATCTTCACCACTAAACAACAGTACATGCCTCTCTTTGGATGTTGTCATTGAGCTTATGATACATGTGTCTGTATTTTGTATTCCCATTCATTCTAAAGCTATAACCCATCAGTATTACAATTTCCTGCCTTATTTAATTTACTACAATGAAATGCAGGTGCTTCTTTTGCTGTTAGCAGCTATCTTTCCATGATAGACATCAGGAAAACATTTTTTATTAACATAACACTTTATTTTGGCTTTCCTAAAACTTTGAGAGCAACTGATGAGAATCTGTTTTGCTGGACATGCTAGCTGCTGATGGCATGGTCCCAAGAGAGGAATCTCAATTTACGCTTAACCAGTCAGAAAATACATCTGCAAGAAACAAAATGATTTACCTCTTTATTAAGTTAAGGAGTTTTTTGGAGGTGGGACTGGTTTTGGGTACTCCTTGCGGATACATCCTTACTGCTAAAAGATCCAAGAGAGCTAAGGACTGACCTTTGTGTGGGAGGCCAAGGAGCACAAACTGACTTGTGTCTGTTCTCCTCATTCTGGAGCAGACTGGAGGCATCTGCACTGAACAGCCCTTGGCCCTGGCTCTCCTCTGGGCCCCGTGAGTGGGACGTTGGCCGTAAGAGCATAATTATTATTTTTACTGTGTTTTTCCAGTTCTACTTGTCTAAGCGAAGATGACTAAAGTGCTTCAGCTCACCACAGCAACCTTTTTTTCACGTGATCCTGGTGGTGTGGTTTGCTGATATTTAGCACAAGGCCATGTGAGGTTGCAAAGCTGCCCAGAATAATGCTGAACTTGTGGGAGGCAGGAGCCAAGTGCCGTGTGGTCTAGTTGAATCAGTCTAATGGTCACATTAGGGAAAAGTCCTGCAAAGAACCATCTCAATGTGCACGCCCAAACTCTGTTTTGCAGACAGCTGGTGGCAATGGTCCGGGACTGAGGCAGAAATGACCTGACTGAAGCAGTACTGGTTGTTCAGGGGCTTAGTGCTGGACTTTCTCCTTGTCCTACTTAGGGTGTAGATATACTCTGTATGACAAGCACCTTGCTGGGGAGCTTTTTGTAGGGGTGGATGGCTGGGAAGGGTTGGAGGGCTGTAACGTTCCCCTCCCCAACACCAGCACGCCTTGCTGCAGCCTGCAGCCCCTGCCCATGCTATGTGACCTGTGGTAGAGATGGTTGCTCTGGGGACAGCTCAGGTGTGCCAGCTCGCTGGGAGTGAAAGGAGCCACCCTAAAGCCCTGTCAGAGCCTGGCAAGACTATCTCAATGGGTTTTTCTCTCCAGCTTTTAGGACTCACAGGATACACCTCCTCACCAGCCCCAGCCTCAGTGGCTGATGGGCTCTAGGTAATGATCTGGAGAAAGGTGGTTGTTCTCTCACCTCCCTCACCTGCGGCGGGCAGCAGGCTGTGTAGGGAGGAGGGCATACCTGCGACAGCCCAGGCAGAAGAAGAACCGTGTGTCAGCAGCAGAACGCCTCTGCAAAGATCTGGGCTTCCTGTGGGATCTGGGTTAAAATCTTCTACATACCATTTCCCATTGCTGGCCGAATTGATGCCCAAACAGCACCACGAGTGGCAAGGGCTAGGGCGCGATGTACCTGAAGGCTGCTGAAGGAACGACTGAGCTGCATACAGAAACCTGTTATTTTTGCAGATATCGTGGCTTCTGCTTTGTCTCCACGATCTGAGAAGTCAACTGCTGGCATTCTAATAAAACTATGGAGTTAATTTTAATTACTGACAACTGCAGCTTGGGTTGCTATGGAAACACAAAGAACTGCCACTTCTACAAGTTTTGCCTGTAACTTGCTGTTTGGAAATGTCAGACAGGGTCTGATTCCTCTCTCCCACCTAGCAGTAGCAAAACAGGCATGGCCACTGCACCAGCCAAGTTTAAACAATGCACAAGCAGTTAGGTAGGAGTAAAACTGCCATCTTTTTTCTTATCGGTGCCATTTCTCTGTGACTCTGAAATAAAATTGGTATGTTCCTAGTTTCCTAATGACTTGAAAAACAGTCCCCAGTCAGCTGATGAAGGAAAGTAGAGCACAAAATCATTGATATTAGAGTTGAAAAGCAGCTATTAGGTCACACAGTCCCCATACAAAATTGTTCCTATGCTATTTTTTCCTACGACTTTTCACTGTCTAATTATAAATGCAGCTGCATTTCTAATAAAATCTCCTTCAGCTTTAGTTTCAGGGCCAGAATATTATACCTAGAGCATGAGTTGTTGGACAAAGAAGGTTGTCCAAGTGTTTCCATTCTGAACTCCCTTTTCAGTTTGCTGCTGTTTTCTTAGACTGAAATGCCTCATTTTTACTCCCTGCCTTTTGTCTGAGAGTAAATAGCTTTGAAAAGCTGGAACCTGGATGTTTCGTCTTCCTAAAAGCTATAGAGAAGGCTTTTTTATTTTCTACATCTAGTTCACTAAAAATATCGTGTTTTGAATTGAGGCCTGGAGTTAGTGCTGTAATTTATTGAAATTAGTGGAGTTACACCCATTAACACCTGATATTCTTTTCCCTCTAGAGTTATGTGTTACTTTTAAAAGTTATGCAAGGTATTTAAGTTGCCTGACATCCTAGAGGAGCTGGACTCTCCTCACATGGCTCAAAGATCTCTTTAGTACTCTTTGCACAATGGGTTTGTAAAAAGCAAGTATTGATGCACTTTTATCAAAAAGAATGATGAGTAGGATTAGAGCTGTGCCTTCAGCTTCCTCACTGTAAATGCATTACAGATTTCTACCGTGCCTGTAATTTTTCATCCCTGCACTGCAGTACTTGAGCACAATTCCCACTGATTTCAGCTGATTGTCCCATTTTGATGGCCAAGAATCAGTTTTCTCTCATACTGGCTGAAATATCCATGTGCAAATTCCACTTCAGTTACATATTTCTGTACAGGAGTGTGGACCTGGTCTTATGTCACCAGCAAAGCTTTTAACATGGTCTTGTAAACCATTTTTGAAATGCAGATAGTTGCACTCCCATTGAGGTCTGAAAGCATTCTGGCTCTTAGCAAAACGATGTTTGGTGGAACTGTGTAAGTTGACAGTGAAGTAGTCTCAAGCCTCAAGGTGAGGGAAGTAGCACAGCTCATTACCAGTCCATGGTAATTTCAGGGTTGTATGTGTTTTACATTCTTTAATCCCTGCCTGGTCTGGGACAATGAGCAGGTAGGCGGAGAATGAAGCAGAGAATTCACCTTGATTTTTATAAGCCTGTAATTATTTTACTCTTTTTTTATTGCTGGCATGTGATTATCTTGCAGGAGTCACAATGGCGCTGGGTTCACAGAGCCTTGCTTGGCAAATCTGAATACTGAACTCAGCAGAGCTCCACAGAGAGCATCTGGCGGGTGTAGGAGGACAGACAGAAGACCAGTGCTGGTGGGGTTGCTTAACCTTACCATGGTGCCAGCTTCTAACGCCCTTTCACACCACACAAGAAATTGGCTCCATGTTTGGACACCTGACCTCCTCAGTTTGGAGGCTCTGGGATATGCCACCTGGCCCCCAGCTGCCTCTCCAGGTGGGCATAGGTCTTCCATAGTCCTGAGTCCGATCTGCCACCTCATTGGCACCAGATACCAATGCTTACATGTCTCAGTTATCGTAACAGACAATTACTGCCTGGGGACATTGCAGATCCACAGCCTCAAGTCAACAGATGAGGCCCTCAACAGTCAACTTGTTCCAGCTGTCCCTGCTCTGAGCAGGAGGCCAAAGCAGGTGACTTCCACAGGTCTCCTCCAGTATCAAGCATTTTATGATTCAGTGATTCTGATGGAGAGAGTGGAGACTGTGGTGGACTCAGAGCTGCAGTTTAGTCGATCAAACATATGTATCTACTCTGGGATGGCCTGCAAGCTTCTCAGGGCTCTATTGACAACACACGTTATACTTCTGCTGGCTGCAGTGGGTGCCTAGGATCCCTCAGCACCTCACCCACCAGTTGCATGCAGAACAAGGGGCAAGCTCAGCCTGGGACACCAGTGAGGCACAGGCACTGGGCCACAGGCACCCCTTGTGCCTGTTGAGCAGCCATCTGCCATATGGCCTTGGAAAGGTTCTCCAGATGCACCAGAACTGCTCACACTCCTTTATCTCCAGGCTCCATTGCAGGGCTTCTCACTCTGCTCAGGCAGGGTGCCTTGGACAGCTGCTGCTTCTCCAGATACTTGCTGAGGGTATGCCAGCTGAAGCAGTTACCCTGTCCCTGTCCTGTGTCTCCAGTCCCTCCAAACCGAGCTTGGCTGTGTGTGTAGCTGAACCTAAGAGCCTGGCAAAGTCTTATGACCACCATCATCTTGTTCACCTTCTCCTAAGCCATCCATCGCAAGAGTGCAGCCCCTCGCATTCTACAGAGCAAAGGGAGAAGTAGGCACGTCCAGACTTGGGCCTTAGAAGCCTGAGCTGCCCTACAGAAATGTTTTCCTCTCTGTTGACTTTTTAGGGAGTTTGGGCTGGTGAATCCCAGGACTCACTGTTTAAACCATTTGGACTAACCCAGAGTGATTTGACCAAAATAAGACAAGGTGCGCACCTAGGAGCAGCCCAAACAGCAGATCTGAGCAGGCTCTGACTTCTGCTGGGGGCAGCCTCAGGCAGGGGTAGTGGCCTCTGTGGAGGGCACCATCAGGAGATGTGTTCCCATAGCTCCATTCCAGCTTGGTGCTACTCTCCTCCCTATGAAACACAGGACCTCCTGGATTTCAATGTTCCACCCTTTCCCTCCCAGAAGGCCATAAACCTACACGGCCCCGATCCCCGAGTAGGATACCTAAAAATGGTGAAGACTTGGACTTATCTTAAAAGCCTTCTTCATTCCCTTATTATGTTCCAGCTAATGGTTTTGATTTAAAATTGGGGGATGTATAACTGATGCTCTGCACAGAAGTGTTAGAGGACTCGGGGGTTCAGAAACCAGGGAATTGGCCTGGGTTTGAGTGCAGGGAAAGACAGAAGGAAGGTCTCAGTGGGTGTCTTAAATGAGAGAGAATCATTTTCCTTTTATGTTTTACAATATGTACTACTTTAAACTGGGGGTTTAGGAGAATGCAAGAAGATTAATTAATGTTCAGTTATATCTAGAACATTCCTCCAGTTTGTCAAATTAGGCAGAAAGTTTTAATAAATGAAAATAGCGGGTCTGACACATCTCTGCTGCTATAGTTGGAGAACTGATAAAGAGCACAGACTCTGTGTGGTAGCTTTTGTGGAAAACCATCAAACGGCTGACAACTCGCATCTGAGCTGATGAATGACTCAAAAAATAGCTTAGCTCTCCTCTTACCGTTGTCACCCACAAGGAATCTGTTTCCAGACGCGTGTCCTTTGTGTTTAGGAAATCCACAGCTTTCCCCTGTGCTCAGCTGTTGGGAGATCACAGGAAGGGGGATGTAAATGCAGCCCCGTGCTGATCCTTGTCTGGCTTTTGAGGGAACCTGCCAAGGACACAAGGGAGCTGGATACAGTCTGCCTCTGTGCTTCTTCAAGTGCTTTGTGTGGCTAGGCTGGCTGTTCCTCTGATGAGGCAAGCAGCCTCTCCTCTTACATTGGTGTCTTTGGGCTTTTGAACACCCCTATATGTAAATTTGAGACAATTGCTCTTGTTGGTTACTCTTTGACTTTCTTTTGCAAATTGATATGATCCTTTCACACTGGGGTATGAAAAGCCACCATGATCACAGATAGCATGTCACTGGTAGTGTTTGGGGGCTTTGTTGTGGGGTGATGGAGGTAAAATTCCACCTGCAGGACCGGATGTGATTGTTTTCCATTGTAATGAGCCGCTCAGCTGGAGCTTGGTCCTTTTCTCCAATTTTGCTGTTTTCCAGACTTCTACAAATAATTTGTTCAAGACCTGTTCAAAGTAAAGATGCCAAACTAAACCAAACCGTTTTTGCCTGGGTGCTTTTCATGCGGATGCTGCTTTCACGCTGCCTGGGTTGTCTCTGGATAAGATTTACAATCAAATTTCACACTGCTCTTCCCTGTGTCATCACAAAACAGGCTAATTTTTTCAAATGACCACAAAGATGGTAAGAGGCAGGCTAAGATTTTTAATACTTCCAAATGAAAGATCATCACAGGAAATTCATAATGAATTACTAATTAGCACACGTTCTTTAGCTAATCAAGGACTTTCATTGCAAAGCCCTTAAAGTGAACAAGTTAAAAATGTTCCCTTAAGTGCAGAGGTTGACTGTAAGATTATTCAGCTGCTTTGTTTGCAAGCAAAACATGATTCTGACTTCTAAAAGTGGAGGGTAAAAAAAAAAAAAATCCCCAGCAATTTCCCAGTCTGATTATGAACAAAAAAAAAAAAAAAGATATAAAGAAAATCACAGCTTCACAGCTTTTGACATTGTGGAGGATTTTTTCTGAGGAAGACTTCAAGACAGTTTTTGGATAAATAACAGCTGTCTGCAAAAAGGGCATACGATGCACAGTGGCAGGGACAGGTCATGAATTGCACTGAATTGTGCCATATAGTGACACTGCAGTGGATGTAGCTGCACCAGCGATGGAAGATTGCATGGGATAAGCTGTGTGTACTTGGTGCTGTAGGAAGTCTTTGGCCTATTGTTCTCCTAGGGGAGTTCTACTTTTGGGGTGCCTGGGGTATGAGGGGTTAAGAGCATTAGCTGGAACATGCGAGGGAAAAGGGGCCACTGTGAAGGACCATCAGCTATTGTTTGAGGCCAATACGTACAATTTTGGGTGGGCTGCTTCTGGAGATGTCCAAAACCAAGAACTTCAGACAGAGAAGTTTCACATTCCCATCTTGGCAATGAGTGAGGCTCCAAGGTCCTTATGTGCAGCAGATGGCATGCCTGGATGGTTGGGGGGGTCCAGACCAAGTGGAGAAGATAGCATGGATTTATACCTACCTGAGCAAAGGATGCAACTATGCCCACCTGAACAGCCAAACTGGGGAGCACCTCCATGAAGAAATTACAGTGTGAGCTGCCTTGCCTGGTCTATAGGTGCCACTGTGCTCAGCAGCAATCGTATCCAGTCAGCCTGCCATTGCTTTGATGCTGAGGGTATGGCATGTCCTCTCCCAGCACCCTCCACAGACAATTACAACTTTGTGGGGCCACCTAAAATGTGCTTAAATGAGATATACAAGCGCCCCTCTCTGCCACGGGTCGGTGGGCACCGGAAAGGGCAGAGCAGCCCTGTGAAAATTCCCTTTTTTCATGTAAGCTGAGCTACACTGTAAGGGTACGGTTGCTGCAGCAATTGGATTGACTGGCTGCATTTCTCCAAGGGGTGCTAAAAAAAGCCACAGAGCAGCTAGGAAAATGTCCACGTCTTCTCCTTCCCACCTGGAGCAGGTATCCTCCAGGGATGTGTCAGTGGCACTTCCAGGGGGCTGTGGCCCATCCCATATAACGAGCTAAAGGCACTGTTGCAGCTGGTATTAGCCAACGTCACGCTGTTGTCACACATCAGAAACTCTCCCTCTCTCCTTCGATCCTGTATTTGTGGCTTCTCATTGCACTTCATGGTACATTTTGTGCCTATTTTCTTGCAGAGATGACTCATGTGATGGAACGTCATGTTTCTCAGTGAGTGATGGCAGTAATTGAATAATTTTAATGCCTCTGATGCCAAATTTTTTCAAATACATTTTTGTTTTGTGTGTAGTTTCCAAGTAGACTGTGATCTCACTATTTTTTCTATTTTAATTCATGTTTAAAGTTCTTAAATCCAGATTCAATGAAAAGGCTGAAGCTGTCATGTGCTTTAAAAATTCAACTTCAGTTACTGATTTTCTTTTTCCTGGAGTTTATAACGTTTCAGGTATATTTGAGTGATGATTTCTTTGGTTCTTCCCTGTATTTAAACTGTAACATATGCGTTTTAGAAGGCTTTCTAAACCCCAAGATTTTCTAAAATTTTTCCTAGGTAAGTCTTGCCTTTTTTTTTTTTTTTTTTTTAATTCAGTGTGTTTAATGTGGGGGCTATTCAATATAGTATTTTAGTTCTTTCCATGGTTTAGATGATGTTCAAGGAATTCAGAGAAGAATAAATCTTCCCATTTCATAAGATTTTAGCATTTCATTCTGTACCTATTAAAAAATAGGTACATGGGAGATGTATTGAAGTCAGTGAGGCATAAGCAAAGTATCTCTCTCACAGTTGTGCTTAACAGTTTTGAAACCATCAGTCCATCATTTCATGCTCCTGAACTTAAGAGAAACTTCTAAATTGAATTTTTACAAAGCAAATCCACTGAGTTAGTGATGTTAATGTATCTTGAGTGGCCTGTCAGGAGAGCAGCAGAGCAGGCAAGTGACAGTCTGAGGGGCATTGCACCATTTACCTTAAACATGCAACTACTGATGCCCAGGCAAGGTGTATGATTTTGCCTGCACATCCTATACAGCACATGGAAAGAAATTACATCCTCCAGGAGGTAACAAAAAAACAGGGGCCAAGCTTCTGCCTCCTTGCAGCACAGAAAATGCCAGAGAGGAGAGAGAGCAGAGCTCGCAGCAGGCAGGGAGCTCCCTGGAGCACCCAGGGTTGCTCTGAGCTTAGGTGTGGGTTCCATGCTCCTGGGGAATAGGTGGAGGTATGGGTGGCCACAGATCTCCACTGCAAGGCTTGGGCAGCTGTGGAGGTTGCTTCCCTTGCTAATGCCACATCTTGGAAAATTTTCAAGTGTTCAGGCTCTTCATGACCATCATAATTTTCTGCAGGGAGCCTTTCCTGGGTGCTGCTGTGTGTGTTGCACCACTTGGGGTGATTCCAACAGCCTCGCAGCCAGGAGGAGGTGGATCTCCCCAAGCCTGAGGATGGGTTCACCTTACTTTGGTGTCTGCTTGGTGGGGCAGTCCCATTGATGGGCTTCTGGCACTGCCATGCCTGACTCTGTGTCTAGCCTACAGAGAACTCTGCTTTCTTCTCCTCTGGCACTCTGTCCTTTTCCTTGAGGCACTCTCCTTTTTGAGGCTCTGCAGATGGAGTGGACGCGGGATGCTCAAGTTTATGCTTATTTACTTACTTTTATTACTATATCGTTTTTGAGCACATACTCAAGTTGAATCCTTTATTCCCATTCTGAACCCAGATCACACCTGTGTTTGACTAAGACATACCGTTTTAGAAATGGCATCACAAAATGGAGAATTTACAGTAATGTGCTCTCAGGTTTCATCACTCTTGGTATTAAATGTATGTGCCATCTTTCTTATTTTAGGGAATTTTCATTTAGCTTCCCACCACCATTGCTTATTATGGTTTTCTCTGCTTGTTGCACCTTTCTCTTCTTTCCTTCCTCTCTTTCATGTTCCTTAATTCCTTCTAAAATTTTTAATCCCTTTTTTTCCCCTTTCTTGCTTTTTGTCTTGTAAGAGCAGTCACAGATGAGCATCAAACAGCTGTATGAGTTCTAGTAACTGTTTTTATCTCTGGAGATTTTAAACTTTGTCAGAATATCCTGGTAATATGCTGATTGAAATTCCCCTCTGAAGTCTCAATTTTATACATACTGTTGTTTCCCCTACGCCTCTTCGCAGACAGATACTTAGTGATGTTTTTGTTTAACCTCCAGAGAAGACACAAAATGGAAACAAGCAAGTAACAAGCGTTTCCAAATCCCAGTGCTATAAATCTGTTTTGTTTCCTTTCTGCTTGCAAAAGTGGCAAATTATTTATTTTATTATCTGATATCACACCAATAACAAGAGGAGTCTGTTCCATGCAGTCCAATTATGAAAAATTGCCTGAGATAAAATGACTCACAGTGGACCTGTTTGTCATGGCCCTGTTGCAAGGAAATATTTACCTGCCTGAAGTGACGAGAATTTACACTCATGCTGGCAGCTGAAAGCATCCAATCAGAAAAAAAAAAAAAGTCAGATAAAATGTTGGTCAGTCCCAGTTGTTTGGACCATTTGGTTGATGCGTGGAACCTAGTTTGACCCCAGCTGTGGAATTTGTTAAACTTTGGCAAGGGGTAGAGTTTAGGGCATTGGGATGGGTTGGAGGGTCCCCATAATTCCTTTCCAAACTGCTTTTCTGAAAAGCTGAAAACAAGTTTGTCCATGTAACTCAAATGTTTTCTGTCCAGATGTGAGAATGAATTGGCTCGAGTGGATTTGATTCTTCTGGGTTTGGTATTTCTGTTGGTTAGTAGTAAATTCACTAAATATCTGCATCATTCCCCAGACATGTGTGAACTGTTGGTGTAAAGGAAGTGTTAGCAATGTATGTCAGTAATAAGATTACTGCCTCAGTTATGTCATTTGGTTATATCCAGTTCCAAATAGCTGGATCTTCTCTTGTGCAGCATTAAAAATGGAAGTATCTGGAAGAAGCAGATATCAGACTTCTTTTCCAGAAAGCCATGTAGCAGAGGATTACATATTTTTCCATGTTATCACAAAAAGTCACTAATTTTTCAGTGTCCATTAGAAGTGCACAGCCTGCTAAGCCTTCAGGCTTTAGGAATGGCTGATGAAACTCATGGATCCCATTCAGCAGACTTTCATATCAGAGCGGAAATGCTCTGCACATACGTACATGGGCATATAGCAAAGTATATATAGAGAAGGACTATGTCAGTCAGCAGCTGCTTCAAAACACTCTGTCCCATCCTGACCTCACTCCTGTGACTCCCACAAGCCATGGGGTGGGTTCGTTTTCTGCATCCTTTGGGCTGCTGGCGTGGGCTCAGGGTTGCCCTGGCTGGTCGTCCTATGCAGAGAGGGAAGGTCATTTGCAAAGGCACAAAATCAGGAGCCTGTGTCATCGGTTAGGGCCTGATCCACAGCTGGAAATGAAGAGCATTTCTCTTGGTTCAGCAGGATGTCGATTAAGATTTAACACTCAGTCACTGAGGAAAAAAATATAAATATTTTCATCATGTTTATGTGACGTGGGGGATAAGGCTGTCGTTTTAGATGCAGGACAAGTGTATGGGCTTTCTGTTCACCTGAACAGTGGCACACGCAATTAGCCCTGAGGGTGACGTACATCGTGCTCCACTCCCCAGCCCGGCCCCGCTGCCTGCTGATGACTGTGCAGCCATTCCAGGTCGTGAGCACGGAAAGAGAGTAAGGCCGTTGCATTACCAGGGCTTTCACTAAAAGCAAAGCAAGTTTGCTTGGCTTTCTTCTCTCCCATTTGTCAGTTAGTATGTTCTTGGGAGAGAAAGTACTTTACTTCCAGCTCAGGTGGTTAATGTTAATGATTAATAGTGGAGAGACATGCAGACGGCTTACCAGGACAGGCTGCTGTGGTGATTAATGACGAGCTCTGTCAAAACTATGGTGGTGGGAATCACATATATGTGTTTATGTATTTATATGTACTATATTTGTGTGTGTCTATGCGTGTATGTTGCTGGAAGTTCGTACTAAAAATATCTTCTTTGAAGTCAGAAAATTGCCTTTTTTGTCGTCTTTGTGTCTTAGAGAACAGCAGTAGACACATTCCATCCTCCTGAAAAATTCATGTTTGTTCTGGGAATTTCTTTGGCCTCAAGGCAGCACATTTAGAAATGTACTTTTACAAGAAAGGCAGGGAAGATTTGCAGAGCCACCGCTGAGCATTGCAGAGCTTCCTGCCCTGAGATGGTCCTCTTCCCCCCAGCTTACCTCCACGAGCCCTGGCTGCCTGCTCTGCTCAGGCCAGCCTTTGCCTTGCTGTGGCACAGAGGGCTTTGCTGGAGGGGAAGCCCTGACATTTGGTGCAACCCGGTCAGGATGGTTTGCCATGTGCTGTGGTTTGCCACATTCTGTGGCAGGAGAAAAAAAAAATTAAAAAATAATAAAATAAAAAGAATAAAATAATTCCTGCTCTGCAAATTGTAAACCTGCTTTGAGGTAGATAGAAGTCTCACAGCCTGTGAGGATGAAGACAAGGCTGGCTAATGAAAGCAAGAGCATGCAGCTAGCAGAGATAATTATTGCCTGGAGCAATTCTAAATCAATGGAATGATAAAAACAAATAACTGTGTTTCAGCAGTGATGGAGTGCCTTCAGGGTGCCTCTGGGTCTGGAGGATGGCCAGCAGCCCAGGAGGGTGTCCACCTCGGAGGAATCACTGCAGGGAGCTTCATATTTGGGAGTCTCACCAGGATGAAGCAGCAGGGCTGACTGAGATGCTGGGAGTTGCATTACCATTATCAGGCTGATGCCTTCTCCTGCGCCAAGAGCTCATGACAAGGCCATTACAGAACATAAATGAAGATGCTTTTCCTCTGGTTTGGTTTCATGAGGAGAACCTTTCCGAGAAAAATGACCACTTTCTGTACCTTTCTCCAACCCAGGGTGCTAGAATAGCAATCTGACCACTTCAGTCACCAGGAGAAGTTTTGGGGTAGTGATGTGCTATCCCACATCAGTCTGGTTTTCAAAGGCAATGAGACTACGCATTTTCATTTTCCATTGGTCTTTCCTTTCATTCAGTCTCTCCTTCCCAACAAACATCAAGAAATTTCAGTTCTGATGGACAGATCTCAAAGATGATGTGTTCCTATGGATATCATGGCACTTGACCTTTATCCACTCTCTGGGTAGAGGACAGACACCAATTAATGTCTCTGCATAGTGACAGGCTGCAGTGAGAGCTCAAGTATATTTGTAGCTTGGTACCAGCTCAGCACTTGCTGTCCTTTCTGCTACTGACAGGCAGGAGTGTGGTGAGGATATAAGGATGTTACTGGGATGTGACAGTGGTGTGCTGGCTGGAGACTGTTGGGAGGCAGGGCACTCTGGAAAGCCAGGGCTTGTTAATTCTGTTGCCCAATGACAAGATGGATGCATTTTACTCACAAAACACTTAAAAACAATGAGCTGGAAAAGTAAAACAGCGTTATATATAATAACAAGAAAGTTTTATATTTGCAGTGAAGCTGTTAACAGGTGATGTGCAAGGCTATTTCCTTCTTGGAGGTCACAAACTTTTACACATTCCATTAATTATCAACCCAACATTTTTCCTTCAGGGGTACCACAAAGGGCTTTACAGAAAAATGGTGGGCACCCCTTCTTTGCTTTACTCAGGTGGCCAAAAATGGCCAGAAACAATGGGATGGGGACAGGGTGTTTTTTACATGGGACAGGCAGCCCCATTTCCAGCTAGATGGATTGCTGCTCTGGGCTGAAGGCATTGAGTAGTTGTGGTAACCTTGGTGGTGGGGCAGGGACAGCTCTAAAATCTGTCTTTTTCCTGATAGATTCTGCAGGGAAGGGGAACCCCCACTGGTTCTCATCTTGGGATGGCTTTTGGACACCTCCAGGTTGACTGAACAGCCCCAGGTGGATGCTGTCCTGGTGGGGCAGGACTGTAGTACCTAGTGCCAGCCCCATCCTACCCTCGTCTCTTCAGAGTGGTGGATCTGGTAGGGCTGCTGTGTGTTCTGGGTTATGACTCTCAACATGTCTAACCCATGCAGGGAAACAGAAATCCGTGTTACCACTTTGTGCAGAGGTACGAGGAAGTTCTTCAGGATTTCAGGGAACCCTTTGAAATACTGCTGTGAGACAGCCAAGGTCTGTCAAGCAGAGCCGTCTTACAGAACACGGTAGAATGCAGGGTGGAGCGGATCAAATATTAATTTTAAGGGTTTCAAACACATATTGCCTGGGCCATTGCAATCCCCTCCTATGAATATACACACGGAGGTAAAGGTGTTGCTTAATGGTTTATGAAACTGTTACTCAGAAATGCTCCAGACAGCACAGAGATCCCCCAGTTCTGTGGTTCTGAACTGCTGTCAAGGGGGAGAAAAGGTTATTGAGAGAAAATTGCCTGTGTGGAAGCGAACCCTTCTACATTCTCTCAGAATACTACTCTTGCTCTTCCCCACTACTTCTTCATTGGTACCCAAGGTGCCTTCCAACAGTGGCTGCATATAACAGGCCAAGCTTTTCATGGCACTGTGTCACTGGTGTAAGGCTGTGCTCTCCTTATGTCCACAGCACTTGCACAGACCTACCCGTGTTCATTTTTATCCAGGCAGCTGGGTATCATTTTCGTGAACCTGTGCAAGGCCTGCCATGCTAGCCACAAGAGCCTGATGGCGGGCTCGAGGCAAGCCAGCTCTGGGCTGCTGCCTGAAGTCTTGAGCTGGTCCTCTCTTGGCCACTGGTGCCAGGGGTGTCTGTGCAGCTCCTGAGTGGACGGGACAGTGGACTGGCTCAAAACTAGCCTTAAAATCCCCTTGGTTTGTAAGCTGATCTGACTTGCTGTAACACCTTGCTCCAGGTATTTCCTACCAGCCTTTGCCATCTCCGTTCTGCTCTGGCATGGCTGCAGTGTTAGCGAGTATCAAACTTAACCTGTGTTAGGGCAGGCTGGGGTGCGGGTCATGCAGAGACTAAAATTACAGCTGTGCTGTACAGTTACCGCTGCTGTCTCCTCTTTGCATCTGTTTTTTTTTTCCTGTGCATCAGCTGCATGAAGTATTCAGTATTCCTGGCTATGGTGTCTAGGGAGATGGCTTTCTCAGGTCAGAAGGTGGTTTTTCCTTATTTGCATAAATATAAATACTTTATAAGATTTAGATAAATATAAAGATTAAAGCCAGATGTAAATGAAAAAAAATTAGAACCTTCTTGGACTGGGGTCCTTCAAGTAAGAGAAAAACATTTTTGAATAATTACAAAGAGTGGCATTTCTCGACACTTGTTGGGTTTGACCAAGAGTTTGTCCAAGGCAGCATTGCTTTGAGCAGCAGTGTACTGACATGTTTGAAGCCTTGCACGAGGTTCTACTGTAATTCTCTCTGATATTCCCATAAGTAGCTGTACGTGTTTGCAGTGCTGGTTGTGATCAGTGCAGCTTGATTCCTGTCTGGCTGATTTCCTCCTCTGTGTAAACTTTGCTTTCCATGAATCCTCACGAGTTTCCAGGTCTGCTTTCCATGAGAATCTGTGTGACCGTAACTGTATTATTTGCTTATTTGAGAGAAGCAAACACAGCTGGAACAAATTCATTTTTTTTAATCAGCATGAGTATTTGTGAAAATATTTTCAGTCATGTTCCTCTGTTCTGACTTTTCTGACTGATACTTGCACAGAGATGCGGAAAAAAATCCATTTTACTCTTTTGATAAGGCCACTACATGTCTCAGCTTCTAATTGTGATAAAAAATCTCCTTTGACAGGCCTGCCAATTTAAAAGTCAACCTCAGTTTATTGAAATGAAAGAAAGGAATTGAACTTCAGTTCTCCCCGAGAATCATTCTTATATCCCAAGCACACATTAGTTCTGGATCTCTGTGGAATACAATAGGAGAGAGGTTATTGAATTGAAGTTTCAAGCACAGAAGCAGAGCTCTGGCCAATTATATTTTGCCCGGGCTGAAATTGGACTAGTCAAAAAAAAGGATATCAAACCGCAAACCAATGTGATGCAGAATCAAATCTCTTCTGAGATGAAATGCTTCTCTCTCTGGAAAGGTGAGGGAAGGGATGCTGTATTTTTGCCTTTAATATCTGTCTGCTCTTCATGCCTTGCTTCCTGACTTTGCCTCCTTTTTCTATCATAATCTCTATTGTGTGACTGCTTAGAATTCAGTGACAGTACCGAGTACTAGATGTCAGAGTTCTTTTGCCTTATAATTACTTTGCTTGTTGAGGGTGTGTTGGACTTTAGATGTGAAAGCTTAAACCATGTGCTCCTTCAGGATGCCATGGGGTCAGTCCCCAAGCAGTTACCAACACAGGACAGGGGAGGAGAGACTGCCTACAAAATGTGCTGTTTGCTGCAGTGAGACAAGGCTTCGTGATCAGCTGTTGCGCAGTTGGTGCTGACTTCCCATTATATTCCCGTTCCTGCTGGAAGGGCACTTCTGCTTTATGCTTTGTATGAGATGTCGAGCTACAATTTTCTTCAAATACTTAATTTTGTCACAAATTTTACTACTTTTGCTTCCCTTCACATCATACCTTCCCCCAGGCATCCTGTGCACCTCTACACAAGACTCAAATGCACCATCTGGGAAGCAGTCTGTAGGTGGCTGTGGAACCCACATGTATAGCTATTAGCTTCGAGATGCTAATGCCTGCATTAATCATCAGATTGACTCCCTTGTGTTGCATTTTTCAAGAAAGTCTAAATTGCTTAATTTGTCTAATTATTTACAGTCCCATTTATACAATTTTTTCTTTCACAAATGATTTCTTCTGATGCAAAGTAAATGACTCAGTTTTTACAGACCTTTGGGTATGGTGCCATCTGTATTTCTGTTATCTCAGGAAATTTTCATTTTGTGATTCTATTCACGGACACACCACAAATGTGAAATACGTGATGCAAGAAGTCATCACTGGGTCAAAACTAACAAGATACAGGCAACCTCAACATGCTGAGATAAAAAATGCTGAAAAAAATGACTCAGTGACTTGCAAAAGCAACTCAGAATATCTTTGCTCTTTGTATCAGGCAACTGTGAATTCATATAGCGCAAGTTCTCTACAAGTAGTATTTGCTTATCCAAATGGCATACAAAGCTAATATGTCTGGGTAGTTTATACGTTGTTTAAAAATTTATTTCAGGGTTCCATTAACTGAGTGATTTTGGATGGACTCAATGCTGAGAGCCCAATGTTCACACTATGGACATTTCAAGGAGCTTTACTTCAGACTAGCTCTAGTCTGTTCTCATGGGTTGAAAAACCACTAGCAGTTGAAGCCTGCTTTCTAACTCATCTTCAGCCAGAAGGAGACCAGGTGCATGGTCTGCTATTACTCAGTAACAGAAATCAAAGCATGGTTAAGTAGGGGTCATCAGGACATTTTCCTTCAAAAGCAGGCCCTTGATTTAAACCAAAATGCTACTGCAGATGCACCTAGATACTGCTAGTAATGACAACTGCAACAAAATTTTCTGTCAAAACCATTTCTTCAGGGAATGTGAGTTCAGATCAAATTAAACAACTTAGTGAAAGTGTCTCCTTTCTACAAAAAACATCATTCTCCTTTTCTGTCAGAGGTTTTGACAGAATTCAACTCACACTTTTTCTGGTGGCTCCAGCCAAGGCCATCAAGCATCTTCCTGCTGTGGCCAGGCAGGACATCAGCCAGCACCATGGGGGTCAGGATCCAGCATGGGCATGGCTGCAGCAAAGCTGTGGTGTAGCAGAGGCCAAGAGCATGGGCTCAGCTCAAAAGCAGGTCCAGAGAAGATGGGTGACCCTGGCCCAGACTTTAAGAGCCCTTTTACCCAGGCCACCAGCCCAGCTGGCCTTGACCCCAGGCTGCCAAACCCCCACAAAGAGGGGGTGAGAGTGAGCAGGACCCCGACATATGTAGTGTAATTCCAAATACCCATCTTAAAAGTCAAATACTTTGCTTACACTGATCAGTGAGGTAGAGATTTTCAAAATTGCAACGGTACGGATCTCCCACTTGGCAGCTTCATGCATTATTGCCTTAATTTGGAAGGATCTTAACTGCAGTGGGACAAATGTCACATACTGCCCTGGAAAAGGCTGCATATTACATCAAGGAATACTGTGCGGGGGAGCTCGTATTAACATGCTTTCCAAAAGAAAACTCCCATTTTGAGAGTCTACATGTCAGGAAATACTGGAGACTTCAGCCCTGAGAGCCGGAGGTTCTTCATGGGTGATGGACACAAGGCAGCGATAAGGTAGCATCATGACAGAGTCACTTTTTTTCTGTGGTTTTGCACTGAACAATAAAAAGAATGAGTTGATAGGCTACAAAGAAGGTGGCCAGGGTGCAGTTTGGACTTACTTGTTTCTGTGGACTGAGTTCACTATTTTATACACAAAATTACTTGCCTGGGGCATGCAGGGAGCCTTAAAAGTCAGGGAGCAATGGGAAAAGTTTCTCAGACTCCTGTGGTTGTTAGAAAATAACATAAAACTGATCTTCTGTAAACTCTAGTCAGCTGGGAAGGTAGTTGATCAAGATTGCTTACCAAAACAGCAAGATTTTGTTTGGAACAAATAATTAAATTAAAAATGTAAGTTGTCTGTTTTGTCTTCTCACCCTTTATATTAAACTTGGGTAACATTTTTCAGTTAGGGATGTGATTTTTTTTAAGATAAGAAAGAAACTTCTGTTTTAAGGGGGCATAAAAGAGAAAATAAAACCAGTAACAGCTCATGACTGACTCTAGAAATTGAAGTTTTCAAACCAGTTACCACAAGATCTGCAATGAAGCTGTGAGGAGCAACATTGATGGACAAGGAACAGGACATGATGGTCTTCTAAATTAGCTCAGCTCCCCTGCATTAGAGCACAAGCCTTTACCATCAACTATTAGCAGGAATTTCTAACCAGAATAAATGGGGCATGCTTATTTCTTTCAGCATCTTAATTAGTTACAATGCCCTCTTCCTAAAGATGTTACAGGATCCTAAACAGCCTCTGAGCCAGGAAATTTGTTGTCTCATATCCTGAATCCCTGGGACAAGATGCTGAGCAGATTCAGCCAGTGCAACATTAAACGTTAAGCACCATGGGCTTTTTACAATGCTGGTGGGCACATGTACAGAAGTTTGGTTTTTTTTGAAGGAAGTTTTTTTTTTATTGAAGGAAGACTGATGAATCACCTTTGGTCCCGAGCCTTGGAAAAAGTGCTAAATGGAGAATAAAACTTTGGGCATCTTTAGGACACAGGGATAGCATGCCCCCTATACAGGTAAGGAGCAAGGTGCAGCAGGGCTATGCTGGGTGTATGTTAAAAACCAAACATTGCAGGGAACAGGCATACAGCTTGGCTAAAAGGGGGAAGACATTTGGGCTGCAATGTTGGGGTGGCCAGGAGGAGAGCCGAATGTGGAGGAGCGCCATGGCAGTGCTCTGTGTGGTAGGTTTGCTGTAGCCGTAAGCGGTCAGAAACTGGTGCAAAACCTGCCCAGCCCATAATCTGGGTGCATGCATACTGCTGTAAAAAGGGTTTGCATGCGTTTTAATGACCATAAACACTGCTTTTTAGCTAGGTCTGTTTACAGACCAGAACAAAGTGCATATCAAAGCCAGGAGAAGGTGGCCCAGGAGAAGGAAGGGCCATCCCTGCCTCTGTCGGAGAGAGCGAGCTGTGCACTGGCCGATGCAGTCAATACTTTTAGCAGCTCAAGAGGATTAAAGCGAACTCATTGGATTTGTCACTTGCAGAGCTTTATTCAGCAGTCACATTTCATTTCCCGGCTCTCACTGCCTGTAACCTAATTTCTACATCTGTATGGGGTGTGTGGAAAGCGGGGAGGAGTGTGGGGAAGCATCAGACTCGGAAAGAGGCACTGTCAATTTAAATATTATTTAAACTCTTGGGGCTGAAACGACAACAGGGCAGGGCAGTGAATAACACAAGGACCAACGCTCCCTGGTTACAGTGCTCCCCTTCCCTGCCTTGCTCCCTTTTCTGAGATGTGACCTGCTATTCTGTTCCATCTGCTTTACAGATGAGAGTGGAGCTGCTGCCTCAGCCGTCTCCCCCTGCCCAGATAGCCCTACCTCCTGTCCATTTTCTCTGCTGTAAGAGCTGTGGGCTTCTCAGCCTCAGCTGGTGTTTACAGTCCCCCTGCTCATGCCCCCCACATCTCCCAGCATCGTTCATGTGCTGGCTCTGCCCCTGCACCTACCCTCGCCCCCCCGCCCCCGATGGGGATCAAGCCTTTCAAGTTTATGAAAGTGTTTTTCTTCTCTGCGGTTATCTCTTAGCCAAGTTATCCAGATTTAATTGCTTTAATTGTTCTTCAAATCCTTCCAGACACCCAAGTCATTATTGTTTGATTTTTGTTTTTAATTGCTTCCAATTTGTCGATGTTTTAGCTTGGTTTTGTGCTGCAGGCGTGCCCAGAGGCCTCAGAGCTAGCGAAGACTTTTCTGATCTTGCAGCTGGGCTTGGCTGGGCCAGGCACTGGGTGCACCAGACGATGCCCCCTCAGCCCCGCTGCTGTGGCTGGTGCAGAGCAAAGGCTGACGTGCCGCCAGCTTAGCGGCTGGGGGAACAGGTGAAAGCTAAAGGGGGGTTTGGTCTGCAGCTAAAATGGTGATGCGGGGGAGACTGCCCCCCAAACAGGATGTTCCTTGAGATCCGCCGAGTGTCCCCAGCTCCCGGTGATGCCAGGATCAAATCTAGGGCTGCTGTTCTTCCACGTGCAGATGCTAGGAAGTGCTTGGAATGAATGATTTGAATCGTCTTATGACACATTGCAGTTCATGAAACATTCAGGGTTTTTTAAAGCTTTCAGTCCCAAAGCCATATTATTTGTTCTGAGTTTACTTTTTATTTGATTTTTTATTTGATGAGGTTTGACTATGGAGCTTCATACTTTTTGTTGTCAGTACTCCCCAAATTGTAAATTAAAGTGCAACCTCAGCCTGCACAGAAAGGATGGAAACACTTAACATGTAGTGAGAGGCACGTCCTTGCAGAACAGGAAAACCATGGAGCGAGCACTTCTTCTTTTACATTTCTTTCCTTGCAACTTTTAATTTATTAAATATTAATAATTTATTGCATCTAGAAATTGACATTAGGTAGAAGAAATAGAATCAATTTTTAATAAATATGAGCAATAAATAAAACATTTAATAAATTATGCATGGCAAAAGATTACTGAAAGATTAAATAATGATCTTGTATACATACTCAAGCTATTATTTATTAATAGCTTTTTGCAGTGCAGTATTCATGACACTCAGGGAAAGTACAGTTTCACCTGAAAAGGAAGCCAGGAAAGAGGGGAGATGCAGGTTTCCATCTTTGTACCTCAGTGGCTTTCAGATCAAATGTCTTGCATTGACGAGGGAAGGAAAATGTTTCCTTTCCTTCATCCTAGCCCTGGAAACTCTGTGTGCCCCAAACCCCAGTTTTTCCTACCCGCCTGCTGCCAGGAGAGGATTTCTTCAGGCTAACTCTTGTGATCCTGTTACTCCCTCCTAAAATGTGTAACATAAAAAATAATTTTAAAAAAGGTGGTGAAAAAGCCAGTGCCAGTCAATTTTGTACTTCAGAATTTGGTTTTTAGCCATCTCAATACATTGCTTTTTCCGAGGCCACCTGTCCATGCATGTGGCTGTATCAAACCTCTATTAGATCTGGTTACCCAGGGGCTAAGCTCTCTTATGAGGCAATAGATTTACTAGACATAAACAATATATATTTGCAACTAAACTTGTTTCTTACTGCAAACGTTTGGCTTTCAGCAAAAAGGATGCAAATACAGTTCAGCGGAACCTCCCCCCCCCCCTCGAAAAGTGCTTTCTGCTGTACAGAAAAAAAGATTTTGGTTTCTAAAACTGAAATGATCATTCTGAAAGCAGATTTATATATCTGTTAAGGAATATCTGATACAAAATATGGGCAAAAAGAATTAATTTAATTTTTGGTTAGTTTTCATATATGTAGGCTGATTTTGTTGACAGAGATCAAAGGAGTAGGAGTAAAATAATCCCACTGATTATTTTTTGTTTGTTTGTTTGTTTTTCAGGAGTAATTGTGTGTCAAGAAATTGTGTACCTTTCTAATAAAATTTTCAGATTCCAATTGCTTAACTATGTGTTGCTTTGTGTCTCACTGTAGTGCTGAGCGACAAAACAGTCTGGAGCAGCAGATTGGGACCTGCTTTGGGCCTCCCAGAAAGTGGCCATGTCTGCCTGCAGTCTGGCACTTGGTTGCCTTCCACTCAGAATCAGCCCAGTGATAAATATAACTACTAATTATATTTTAACCTACATATTTTTTCTTTTTTTTCTCCTTTTTTTTTTTTTTGTTCATTATGTGTTCCTTCTTAGAGTATTTAATTGCCAGTAGAAGGCTTAAAGGAGGTGTTTTATGCAGTCCATGTTTAAGAGCCCAGCAATCAGTAATATTGCTTTGATATCTCAGTGGAAAAAAAAAGGTTAAACAACACAAAGGGCAATTGGTGGCTAAACCTGACTAGCCTGTTTCTAAGACACCAAGCCACACGTTGCTTTCACATGGTGTCAGGGTGGAGGGAAGCTCTTTGCTGTCGAGTGTGCCCTCCTGCTCTACCCAGATGAAGGCTCAGCTGGAGCAGCATCACAAACAAAAGACCCCACTTTGCCTGGTCTCATGCACACTTTAATGCAAGTGGAATTTAATGGCTGTCTCTCTGCATTTCCCATCAGAGGGGTGGACAGGATTACATGTATAAAATCAGATTATGAGCCTGGATGCAATAATATGTAAGAGGGGGACCTGGGGAATTGGACCCTGCGTCAGAAGCTTGCCGTGTTGATGATTCTGGGATTGCTCACTGGCTGAAAAAAAACCTCCCTGCAGTCTTTTTTGTTCCCAGCCCATTATTATTATCCCAAAGGAAACCAAAGTATGTTTTTTGAGAGGCAGAGAGATTATTTCCCAGCCTGTTCAGGCTCCACACTGCTGCTGCCAATGTTACTGAGTACACAGCTCGCTCACGTCAAAATTAAGCAGATGACTGTGTTGAACTTGCGAATGGACATGGCTAAGACTGTGCAGTGCTGGCCATATTGACTGCAGTTTTCTGTTGAAATACAATGTCAGTCTCTTAAACAAGTGTCTGGAAGCGATTGCCCCGGGGCACCTGCCAGACAATTTCAATAATGCTTCTTCTGGGAAGAAAAATGAAGAACAAGTAGGTGCACGAAGAGTCATTTTGCCTTTTTCCTTCACTGCCAGTAACGCTTAGCTCTGATCCATCCCTAGTAGGGACCTGGCGCTACAGTGTGTGTCTGATTGACAGAGCCACAGTGCTTTACTCAGTCCTGCCTGCAGTTTTCTTTATGCCATAAGATTTGATTTCTGCTCTGTGAGCAAGCACACCGAAACACAAAGCCTGAGAATCGGCTTCCTGGTCTTGAGACAGCCTTTGTCCAAACCTACATGTGAATTTTGAAAATAAGGCCTATTTTTGTTATGGATTGGTCCCAGATTCTGTGAGCAGCTGGAAGGACTAAGCAGCCACCCGGAGACCCTCTGGGCTAAGTCTAAGGGAGCTCAGCAGCTTGAGACCACTCCTAAGGATTGGGTAGAAATGGTATCACATGCTGACTCGATCCTGCAGGCTCTGGAGGACCCAGAAGCTGCATCTCCTGGGAAGGCTGCCGGCAGCACCCTCTCCTTCCCCTTCCTACAACTGTCAGCTCAGGAACAGAGCTGAGAGGGCAGCAACATGTGCTGTGAAACCTGAAAGTGGTTTACATCAACATCTGGAGTTTTCCACCGGGAACAGGGATGTTACTAGGTTGTAAACATATATCGCAGATGACATTTAGAGTAGGGATGGCTGCTGAGGAAAGGAGGTGTTTAAAGCCCCTCTTATAATTTCTGGTTTTTTCCATCTGTATATGAAAGAATTATAGATGCAAAGTGAGATGCAGGGAAAATGATAAACCTAGCAACTGTAAAACGACCATTGAGATTAACAACTGTACTTTTATACTCTTGGCAACACAAAACATCTTCTTACATTATATATAATATAATATTTAATTCCCCAAGGTAGGATCTTTTGGTAGGAAGCACTACAGCATGAGAGCTGAAGTAATGACATCTGTTAAGAGTTCACCTTCCTACACTGCAAAAAGAAGTTAAAAGGGTGCTGTGGGAGAGCATAAACAAATGTGTTTATTTGGGCATGTGTAGGTTCAAAGACAGAGAGACTAGTTCTGTGTGAGAGAACATTTGATGGTTTAAAAGCTGTTTCCAAAATGTGGGGTGACACCTTACCCTCACTTAAGGCAATGGGCATTTTGACTCGAATGGACGAAGGACTTTGCTTCTGGTGCTACTTAGATCCCCAGTAAGAGACGCACGCAGCTGTGTTTAGCTTTACTTGCCAGCCTTCAGCTATGAGAATACTTGCAAAACCATTTTTTTTTTTTCTTTTTCATGTTATAGATGGAGAGAGACTGTATTATGCTACTGTTGCAACATGAAAGCACATTTCTCCTAGGACAGATACTCAGGGACCAATAGCAGCAGTGTTTCTTACTGTTTAAAAGATTTATTTTGAGATTACTGGCTATGATAACTTTGCAAGGCAGTTCGATTCCTGAAGACCATCCTAGTTGAAAAGTGAAGCTGGTAAATAAAAAATGCAGTTGAGTATATCTTAGGTTAAAGTCTCAGCAAGCATGCTGTATGTAGGAAGCTGAAGAAGGATTCAAACTTACAAATTTTGCATGAGAGGGTTGAATTATTCATGCACTGAATCAGTAAATGAGGTTACGATGCCAGGGGTTCATTTGCCCTCACATGAGAATTATAATCAATGGTTATTATAAATCTTTCTGGGTTTGTTCAAGGGTAAGGCAGCTTAGCATCTTTTTAAAACTTCAGTTTTTGTGATGAGATGCTAAAGTTTGCCCTTCTGGAAGCTATCAAATGGTCACAGGAATGATCAGGAAGATTTTCAGAGGTGACAATTGGTTGTGATGTGTGGGTATTGAAAGCTTCTCAAGGGCAGAGTATTTGGAGGGGCTTACAAGCTGCATTGTCCTCGGGTCATGGAGAACATCCCGTGGCTTGGCCTGCAGTAGCAGCTTGTTCACACTCAAGTTGCCTGAGTTACAACTTTCTGGTCTGAAATGTCCATTTCCCACCACAATCTTAGTTTTCACTCAGAAGTTCAGCCTGGCTCATGTCGTGGTTTCCCCCTCATGATCAGCAGTCTCATGAGAGGTGAAAAGCCAGAAGGCAGAGGAAAAGAAGGGAAATAAAGATGTCTGGTACTTTCGATAAGCTTTAGGGGTGGAGGTGGGTGCCAGAGCTGCTGTTGCAGGTATATGATTTTTTTCACAAGGAACCCAGATCCTGAAGTTAAAAAAGAAATGGCAATGAGGTATGAATGAGAAAAAAATAAAAAAACTATTTGTGTCACTTTCCACTGTGGGATGAAAGGTTACACTGAGCTCTGTAGCCCATACTGGCCACATCCTCACTTCTGAATCTTCTCCTGATCAGTCTCTGGCCACATAGCCATGTCCAAGCACTGATGCCAAGGGCTTGCCTACAGGAGGGCAGCACATGCGTCCAAGTACATGTTGCTGTTCCCATTTGACGTCACCAAGTCCATTAGATAACACTGTTTCTGCAGTAAACCCCTATCAGCCAGCTGTGATTTAAGGAGCTTTACTCTCCTTTTGCTGTGACTACTGCTTGTGGGTGTAAGTGTCTCCATTCCCTGGAAACATGTGTGGGGATGTCTGGGCTTAGGCACTTGGTCAGGCAGCGCAACTGTCCGCAGCTGGACTCCAAATTAATGGTGGTATTTGTGTGACTGTTCTGCTTCAGGCTTTGCCTAGATCATGGTGGTGTTGTCTCCTGTCACCTTTTTTAAGGTGAAACATTAGTTAAATGTTTGTGTGGTGATTGTCAGCTTGTGTTTCTGTTCTGCTTCTGTTTGCAAGCACTGATGCAGACACCATTAAATTATAAAACAGGCAAGGTTTAGAAATGGAGGGATTTTAATGTGTTAAGAGAAAGGCACTTTACTGATAATAGTTTTGAAGAGCATACCATTCATGTGAGTTACATAGAGAAAAATAAATTGCTACTATAAAATGCAGAAGGCTAAAAGGTGCTTTTAGTCCAGAAATCATATTCAAGTAAAGGAATATTACCCTTTAGTTGTCTGTGCCAAGTCTTTGTCCTTGTATTCATTTTACTGAAGGGATGAGGCATTAGCTAGTGAACCTGAGCCTGGAGACTTTGCCAGTCTCATCCATCAACAGCGGCAGATACATGATAGGGTGAGAGCAGCTCAGCAAAGTAGTTTGCAGGCTGAGTACAGGCACCCTGACATGTGGGCTGGGTTTCAGTCTGGGATTGACAGTAGTGTAGGAACCTATGTTCAAGGGCAGGGACATCTAAGTCCTGGTACGGTCAGTGGGAGTCCAGCTGATGTACATGGTTGTATGTACATGTATGTACATACAGATGAGCGGCTGGAGAGTGTCTATTTCAGGATGTACTGACCCCAGGGGCTGGCTCTCCACAGGCTATGGTGAGACCTTAAATAGCCAGTATGCCTGCAGGAACCTATTTGTGTATTCTTGAGCTCCATGAATCCCGTGTCTGTGATTCGAATGTAATTTGTTACTCTCCCTTGCCATCTGGGCTGGAGCTGTGTCCTGCAGCCTGTTTCACTGCATGGAGAATGCTGGATCCCAACTGCTGCGTGCAGTCAGTTTGTGAGTAAGAATACACTCAAGAGACACTGCTGGCAAGATCTCTGCTCCTGGGTATTGTGAAAGGCACACGGGCTCTTCATGTCTTAAACAGCTCCAGTTATTGCCCTGGCAAACAACTTTTCTTCCTTTCCTGCTTAGGAACAGAGCATCTAATGATGCACATTTTCTAAACCTGTATCCCAAGAAGGCAAAGCTCTGGCCGGTCCCGCCTCACTCCGATGTGGCAGTGGCACATGCAATGGCATGGGCAGGAGGCTCACTGCCTGGATCTTGTGGGCAGGCTTTATTCCTTTTTGTCTTCAGAGGTGGAGGTCCAAGTACTCTGTATTTATACAGCTTGCGGCAGAAACACAGTACGAACAAATGTGTGTGGGTGTCTCTGCTCTCTTGTCTCACAACAAACTAACTGGTATGGTCATCTTTATGCAAGCAGCAGCTTTGCTCTCTGTCTTACCACACCTGAGATGCTGTGCAGTCCGTCAGGAAGTAGGTGTGAATTTTGTCAGTGGCCTTAGTGAGTTTTGGACTGTTCTCTTTCTCCTGATGCTCACAACTTTGGTAAGAAAGTTGCTTTGCAGGTGAAAGAATAACTCATTTTCCATTTTTGCCTCTGTTCATGTCTTGGCAGTGGCTTGCATTGGTTTTCACTGATGTGGGTGGTCTAGTTGCTTCTTTTTCCTTTACTACTTCTTACCTTTAAGGGAAAACAAAAAGCTGACATACAAACATCATGACAGAGGTTTTAAATGAAGAGGGAGTTCATAGATGAATAGGTCAGTAGATAATTACATGCAACAATTCCAACACAGTTTGCCTTGTGAATTGACTAACATTACCTGTGGGAGGGAGAGAGGGCTAAGGGGAAAGGAAGGCAGATGCACAGTCAGGCAGGAATTTGGACAATGGATGAGACAGTTCAGGAGAGATCAAGTAATGTCAGTCAAACTACTTCTGAAAGCTGCGTGGAGTTGGTGTGATTCATAGCTGATGAAGATAGAGTTGAGAACGAGGTGACAACTCACCTTTCTGCTGATGCACAGATGGCTGAAAGTGATACATGCCTCATGCCTTTCTGTCTATTGCCATTAAGCACCAGGAATAGCTTCGGGAGCAGGTATCTCATTTTCTGGCAGTGAGCGCACAGGCAGGAAGGATAGAAAGGGAGCAGAGGTATGGAACGCGTTACTATGAAAAGCTTCTCAAAAACCACAGGATGTCTGCAGCTTATGTTTGAGTCCTTGTGGTCTTTGTTCTCCTGGAATTGATATATGTTGACCCGAAATGGCTAGACTTTCAACTCCAAAGCTGCTCTCTGAGAGCAGTTAAGTACACACTCATGCTCCAGTTATCTGTGTCAGAAGAAGCTGGAGAAATAGCTGTGGGTGCAGAACCTCCACTGCACAGCCAGTAACTGATCACAAGCGATAAGCAGAACGGGAGAACATCAAAAGCCCTGATGCAAAGACTGAAACTTGGTAGCTGTGCAGCGCTCTTCAAAATGCTTCTGAACTTTTCAGGAGTGCTTCAGAAGACTGCAGCTTCAACCAGCATGCTACATTTTTTGGGATTCAGAAATCATGATCAACATTGGAAAAATAGAAAAGGTGCCCCATCTTTTGTGTTATTCATAGTCAGCCTGGCAGGGGTAAAGAACTAGGTATCAGAGCACCTTTGTGTGTTAACCTTTGCATCAATGTGAGGCTGAAACATGTTCTTCTGAGCCCTCATCATCACAATGTCCAAGTGTCTCTGGGAAGCATTAGCAAATAAATCCTCAAAGAAGCACTCTAATCATCTGTTGCAGATGGGGAACTGAGGCAAAAAGACTCAATGATTTAATGAAGTTCATGGAGTGGATGTAAATCCTGGAATTGAAGCTTAGATTGACTAAGGATAATTCACACATCTACATTGGTGTGTTAGTTCAGCTCAGAAGTACACTTCTGAGTGAACCTCCTGCTCATCCCCACATCCAGGGACTTGGTTGCCATCAAGGAATCATATTGGATTGCACGGGCTGTACTCCTTTCATGTGGACAGAACCAGGAGTGTGTGTTCCTGCTGTTGGTGAGTGTCCAGTCCACAGGACCAGAATAAAGCTGGGCTGAAGAAAGCACCCAAAACATGAATCTGCTCCTCCTGCATCTGCACTGTTTGCTAATGGAGACAGTCTCAGTGTCCCCAGCTCCCCTAGCACCAACTCCCTAAGCTCAGCCTTTGAGGATGAAAGGCACGTCAGACATAATGGAATCACCGTGAAATACAACAGTTTCCCCTCAACTAATGGCTGGTTGTTGGAAGCACAGTTTGTCCCATGCCTTTGATCTTGCGCAGGGATCACCAGCAAGCAAGCCTGCATGCAAAGAGCACCAGTGCCGTTCCTGCCAGAGCACGGGCTTCATGCTAGCAGCTATGCAGGACCAGCTGATCAAGTGAATTTGCTTGACTAGAGCTTAAACCATGGAGTACACAAATGAAATTAGAGTATGTTTCCTGGGTAAATGCTGTTTGATCAATATGCAAACCAAGGCTCTGGTGAGTTAATAGGATGTAGAAAGCTGATTGGGTTTGGGTAGCTTGGAGCTGAAGTCAAGTAGTCTGTTTTTTAGCCATGTTTCTGACAATGAACATTTGGTAAAAAGAAAACACAACCAAATTCCACTGATACATTTTTGAGTATTTTAGCATGCCATATCCAGGTATGATATGCTAGGTAACATATATAGGACATGATAGACCCCTGAGGAAAGAAAAACGTGATATTTCAACTATCTCCTTGATATTGCTTACCTTGTCTCTTTCTTAAGTCCTGTTGAGTGAATGGTGAATAAAGCAGAATGCATAAGAGCACAGCTGCTCTGTGTTTAGTGGAGTGGTGGTATACACTGTCCCTGTATCTCTTCTGTATAAAGTTTATGAGCAGGCATGGGGTGGGGCGAGAAGAATTAGCTGTCATTGGGCTGGAGTTGAAATCTACTGGGAGTTGCAGCTTTACTTGTCCCGCTCATCAATTTTTCTTCATTTGTAGTGGGACTGCATGATCAGGAAAATAGCTGATGTGTATTTGCTAAGCAGCAGCTGCAAGGAAAAGAAAGTGCCTGCCTAGAGCCAAAGTGACTCTTTTCTGCAGCCAAAACGTCAGCGTTAACAAAGGGAATAAGGTTTCCAAAGCCAGACTGCAAAATTAAGGCCTCACTGACAACCTTGGCGAGGTTCCTGCTGACTTCAGGAAAACTGACTTTCACCCAAATCTTCTGATACAAATGGGAACTTCTTGAGCAGAGTATTTAATACTGGCTGTGCCTCTGTTGAGCAGACTTTCAGACCACCAGATTATGTTCTTTATTTGTCTGTCAGCTACTGCTGTAATTTGTGTCCACAACTTCAATTTTATTGTGGTTTAAGCCTGTCCATGCAGCAGTGTTAATAGCATTTCTGGGAGAGAAGCCACAGTAAGTCTGTCTGTCTGAAAGGCTCCTCACAGTACACTGAAAATGCTGTGCCCTGTGATGCAAAGTGCTGGTCTTGTGCAAACATGCTGTGCTGGTTCAGTTATTCAAGAAATGCTGACAAGCTGATGTTTACACAAGGAGAACATGTGCTGGACTGGGTATCCTCTACTCTTCTGCTCTAGCATGAAGTCAGAGTATAAGCATGATACCAGCATGAACCCCATCCCATACGCTGACAGATTTGATAGAAATGCCTTTCTGAGTTCGCTTCCAATCAGGGTCAAATCTGAATTGCAAGATCAGTACAAATCTGAAAAACTGCATTACACTGCTGGTCCACCACTGTGTCCAAGGATCATGGCACCAGGACAACAGCTGACATGAACAAGAAGCTGCTGGTGGCTTCTCTTATCTTCCTCCTTTTTTCCAATGTTTTTATTCTTTTCTCCTGTTTTGCTACCACTAACAGCAGTTACTGACTTTGTCCCCTTAGCACATTCTCAACTAATTGCCCTTAAGTAATTTTCTGTTGAATTTATGTAAGAATTTAAAATTAAGACATTAGCATCCTACCAGCCCCTCAGTAGATTACCTGTCAGTGCACAGAGGTGTCATTGCAATCAATTCTAGTGCACAAATAGTTGCATTACCCCTGAACAAATGTGCAAACAGTTTGACTGGAGGAGAGCACAGATGTGGTGCCCTTTTGTTTTTTCGCTTAAATTTTTGCTGCCATTCAAAGCTAACCTAATTTGCAGAAGCCTGCTGAGGGCAGAGGTGTGTATTACTGTAGGGACATACATCATTACAGGGACTCCAGCAATTCCAGCAGTACCTCTGGAAGCATCTTGTATTAAAAGCTCTTTTATACATGGTAAGTAACATATTCCACTGCACCTTTACAAGTCAGGGAGCTTTCCTTTCGATTTTGACAAATGGGTAGGAGGAAAGTGCAAAAATATTGACTAGAACTGCTTTAAGTCCTCCTTAGTTGTAAGCTTTATAATAAGGTGACAAGAAAGCACAAAGCATTTAGTCATCTCAGTGCTCATGTCCAAGTAGTACAGCACATTAAAGCACTTGGGATCATCCAGTGAGGACTGGTTAAGCCAAAACCCCTCTCTCATCATGGAGTTTGTTTTGTACTTTCATTAAATACATAGCAAATGGTCTCTGTGCAACTTTCAGCACAAGACCAGATTCCTGGCTGGGTACCAAACTGTAATCACAACACAAGCTATACTCAAGGTCTCTTGCCTGCCTTCTGCTGCTTTGCCTCCCCCCAAGAAGGAAGCCCTGTAGCAGAACATCACCTTACCCTCTTGCATTACCCTGTTGGCTGAGTTTCAAATGAAACCAAGAAAGCAGACAGCGTTATTCCTGAAGGTAACGTTTAGACCTTAACCCTTATGTTTTGTCTTTTCCATGTTTGCCTCCCATGGCTGCTGTGTCATTGCAAAACCGAACTCTGTTTGTGAGCATGTGCGTATGTGAGAAAGGCCACAGTCCTACCAGGATCTGCTGTCACAAGCTGTATTTTGATTGCTTATTGCCA
This sequence comes from Falco naumanni, assembly GCF_017639655.2. Classification (NCBI taxonomy): domain Eukaryota; kingdom Metazoa; phylum Chordata; class Aves; order Falconiformes; family Falconidae; genus Falco; species Falco naumanni. Next base: position 28,592,068 of record NC_054059.1, read on the forward strand.
CTTGAGTCATGGAGAGTTTCTTTGCTGATAGTTATCATCTGCAGCAGTGATGCCGGGCGCAGGCGAGTGGGGAAGCATGTGTTGCAGGCTGTCCTTTGGCACAGCAAATCAGTTACCCCATGCTGATGTTCTCCTTCCAGCTGCCTTCATGTTGATTCATCACACAAAGGTTATGGGGGGAAGTCACTGCTCTTGGTAGTCCAGGACCGTTGACCAGCACCTCATGTTGCAGTCTCTGCATACTCCCGTCAGTTGGCAAGTCATACAGAGGGACAAATCTGTATCCATCTCATCTATACGTGACTGCCTGACTCCACCTGCACGTCACCCCAGACGTAAAAAGAGAGCTGGGCTGTGAGGGTTAGCCCATGCATGTTACAGCATATTTCTAACAGAAGTAAATCTTACATTTCTGCAGTCAACAGGGTTGGTTTTGAAGATTTCAAACATAAAATTTTAAGAGTATTACCCTTCCTGCTAAGTCTTGCAATACCAGCACAGCTCAGATAAAGTGAAAGGAGAATAATACAGAGGAGGCATTGGTAAAGACTCTGGGAACAGCCTGTGTTTAAATATCCTTCTTGTTAGATTCAAATTAGGGATTTTGAGATATCCAGATCATTAATTAGTCTTGAAAATATTGTGTAAAATAAAAGCTTAGGAAATTATATTACATGTTTACAATGGCACTGATATTTTCTTTAAGCTTCTTGAAAATTAGCCTGTATTTTGAGGAGAAATTGTGAAATTGTGCTTATTTTCACTCGAAAAATAAGATCCTTTAAAAACATTGATTGCCTCATTTTCATTCAAAAATGGCTCTCTCTGTGAATGAAAGCCAGTTTTAAATGGAGTGTTCTGAAACATTAGAGTAATTATTGACACGAGAAAATAAATATTCACATGCTGAAAAGTAAACATGAAAGAGGAGCATTCGTTCTTTCTGGTGAAATAATTCAGCATGTTCTTGAATGGTAATTGACCACACAAGCCAGTGATAAGACTGCATGTGCTGGGGTTTATTTTTGTAGAACTTTTATGAAGCCATTAGGTCTGTAGCAAACTCTAAAGCCCAGGGTGTGGAGGATGGACAGGGGGATTCATAAAGACAGCATATACACAGGGTGTATTTTTGCCTCTGTTCAGGAACTCTGGAGCATGTGTTCAGTGGGCTGCAAAATCACTCAACAAAAATATGAAATCTTTTCTTACATTTTGGGAAGCGACGCTAGTCCCTTTATTCTGAATGTAGAAGCTATGCTTATCCTACTGAAATTTTACTCTCTAGACCTCTCAAATGTATGAATCATACCCACATATGGGGTTTCTGCCTTGGCACGGTGTTTCACTTTGTTAATAGCTTGATTATCTTGCTAACACGTGGACTTTCTTCAATGTCAAAGTAAGTCAGGAGTCATCATTTTTCTGTCAACCTGCCTGAGGTCTCCGCTTGACTTGTGTCATTCACCTACCTCAGGCTCCTAAGATGGCACAGACCCAGAGCAGAGGGGGTCAGGGAGCCCCCATGGGTGGGAAGGTGGTAATTGTGGACCAGCCAGAGATGTCCCTTGCTCAGCTGGTGGTAGCACAGAGGCCATCCTGTAAGGAGGTGCTCCTGCAGGTGCACTGTGGGTGGAGAAGGGCTTTACCATTACTGGAAAAGCTTGCACCTTTCCAAGCACCTAAGACCAGTACATGGAGGAGCATGATGGATGGGGGTCTTTGCTCAAAATAGGTTTTTATTTTATTTATTTTTTTTTAAAGAGGTCTTATGGTTCAATGGGAATTTTTCCATCTGATCAAAATACAGCCACTTTGCAGGACTGTGCAAACCTTGATGTAAACCTGTAGAGTCTAGAGCAGGATTTCTGCTTAAGATAAGGTGCAGCCCAGTGGTAGGGATCTCTGTGCACCCAAATTCCTTTGCTTTCTTTACCTTGGTGATTTGAGTCTAGGTCTTCCATGTTTTAGGCTGATTACCTGAACTGGGTGGCTACTGAGGGATCAGAGGCTGTCTGCCCTTCTGTGTTTTGCAGAGGTGTACTTATTAAAAGAAAAAAAAAGCAAAAGGTCTCAGGCTTGTCCCAGTGTGGAAGAGAACTGAATACTGATGATTTTCTTTAGAAACTGGAACTTCATTTCCAGAACGGCAACTGGTTTTGAGCTCTTGAGTCTGGAATTTCAGAAAAGCAATTAAGCAAACAATCCCATTAAAGTTAATCTTTGCTAAATCGGTGGGCTAAAATATACTTGGCCATGGTGCATTTAAAACCAATTTTAAAAACAGCTTTAATACAAAGGTAACTTTGCATCATTTTGCATCACTAAACAGTTACAACCGAACATACTCCTAGGAAGGAGGGCTCCTGCTGTATACTCACATCTTTCTACTTTGGCAGGAGCTCATGGCAAATCTGTTTGTCTGCTCCACAGCCTGATAACCACACTGGCAGCTGCAGCTGAGTCAGCCGGTGCTGGCACATGGCTCCTACCAGCGTTACACTTGAGGACATACCTAATGAAAGGCATCAGAAGTCCCAAGGGACTCCACTCCTCCTGCAGAGCTTTTGCTTCTCATAGAGCTGGGAAGACAAAACAGAATGAACTTACCTGCAGATAGGGTTTTTTTGCCATCACGTGGCCACAACTTTTTGCATCAAAAATGATAGATGCCCCCTGCCCTTGACTTTCATGAGAGTGTTGTACCAAAGGGATGTCACACAGCTGCTAGCGCTGGTGGCCTATCTGCTCTAGCTGGCTCATGGAATCCTCAGTCTCTTAAGAGAAGAGCTTGGATACTCAACAGATGGATGACACACAATTGCTTAGGCACAGACACAGCTTCTCGGATGCGCTACACAGTGACGGGAGGATGAAGGTCTAGCAGAAGGCAAGGCTGTCAGCCTGTACTTTCTCAAGTATTTGTTTAACAACAACTGTAGTTGTTTTCTCACCTACAAAGTAAGAATCTGTATGGGTTTGGATAAGCTGGGTTTGGGTAGACTTGAAGGGAAACTTTTCACATGTTTGAAACACTCTGTCTGGGACAAGATGAAAGCACTTGAAGTCCCCAGACGTGGGAGAGTTGGCAGGGACCTTACTTTGTTGACACATCAGATTATATAAGCACTCAGCAGCTTTTCTGCGTGTGCATGGGTGTGTTGTGTGTGTGTAGGAGAAGAATAGCAGTGGTCCAGACCAGAGACCATGATGCATAGGCATCCCATAATAACTTCACTACACTGAACTGTCATGGTAAACTGCTTGAGACGGGGGGCGGAGGAGGGAGGCACAGCTTGATTTTTAACTCCAGCGAATTTCCACTTTGGTGTGTGTGGGTGGACCTGCCATTTAGTTAAATGCAACAGGCTTGAACTTGGCTCCCTCAGTTCCTGGGTGGTACCTCACTAGGTCCTGGTGATAACGTTTAATGGGAGCAGGATTTATACCATCAGAACCAGGAAAAAGCTTCATAGATTGTGCCTCATGTCCCCATTAGTGGTATTTTAGCTAAGCAAGGGAGGCAGGGGCTGTCTGCGTGTCCAAACAGAAGCGTGAGCCTGCTCCACTGGCCATGTGCATGGACTGGGTCTGCAGGTCCACAGGGACGCTGATGCATGGGGTATGGGGTTGTCCAGGTTGGGCACAGCATGGGAACTTGAACTTCTTGGGCTCAGTTTCTTTGGAACTAAACTGGGATTTCTACTCATCTGTCTCCCAGGCTCATTGTGATTAAACGGCTTTGAAGGTGTTTAAAGGATTAAAACATTTTCAAGGTGGAAATTGACATGCTGGGTTAATTCTCTGACAAAATCTTTGAGGATCAAGTGTATGAATGACTTGGGAAGTTGCTGTAAAACTCTGAGATGCAAAACAAAGTGATGAGACAGAAAAAAATTCAGATGAATATACCTCTTGGGAAGCACCTCTTTGTGAAGCCTCTCAGCTCCTTTGTGTTACATGAGTGAAATCTAAGGGATGGCCTTCCCCAACAGGCATGATTGCATGGATGGGTGATGAAGCTCATTCTTACATGACAATGTTACCCAGTAGGGCAACCCTCCATTGACTCCGGTCCATCAGCCAATGGATGTGCATTTAGGGCCTGACTTTCAGATGCAGATCATGGCAGAGGTGCCGTATCCTGAAAATCAGGCCCTTAACAGCTGAGCCCAAAGTCCCTGGGGCTTGCTGGTGACTGCAATGGGCCTTGGATGTGAACCTCTGCTCTCTAAAGGAAGAAGATGGACTTAAGAGAGAGCTGTCCTTTCTGTGCTCACCACAGCACAGGAGCCGGGAGAGATGTTTTTGGAGCTCCTCCCAGGCAGCCCAGTGACATTGCTCTCCTCTGCACTGAGCCCTGGGCTGGTTTACATTGCCTGAGCATCTGTCCATATTGTTCAGCACACAACCCTGGCTCCCTCACAGCTCTGCAGGGGTAAAGCAAGCTGTCCTAGACAGTGTCACTGTGCCATGACTCCCCTGAAAATTAAATGTAGGTTGAGAAGGATAAGAATGACCTGAGAGTAAATCATCTTATACTAAGAGAAGTGTCTCAGGCACTTGATCATATTGCTTGATTTTCTCTCCACTGTTGCAGAAGCAGCCTCAGTAATCACTTTCAGTCAAAGAATGGATGTTTAAGTCCAGACTTAGCTGAGGTGAATCGCCTACAATGCCTGGCCCGGAGTCTGTTCAGGTGGGTAAAGGGTATATGAAGAGTCCTCAACAAGTTTAAGATCTTTTCCAGTACTCTCAGACTATATTAATATATATTAATGGCCCACTGATTAATCTTTCACTTGGATTTATGTTAATCACTTTGTCAGTCCTTGGGTTCAGTGGACCACAGAGGACTGCAGTTGGTTTGAAGGCCTTCTGCAAGGTTTTGTAGGGGGATTTTTATTGTATAACTCGCCTTTCCTTTTGTAAAAGCATCCATAGCATTTATTCAAAAAAAGAAAAAAAGTTTGGGAGAAAAAAGGATTGAAGATGTTATTTGTACACAGTTCTCATGGACTTCCTAATTTGAAAAAGCTACCAAAGGTCCTTAGGTTACCCAGAAAATGTTGTGTGAAGGAGGCTGAAGGCACACAACTATCCAGGGGGCAGACCCCTCGCTCACTGACATTTCTAGATTCCTGAAGAACAGCTTTTAAATCTCCTCTCCTCTTTACCCTTGCACACAAGTCAAAGAAACATCAAAGTATTTTGGCTTCCCTGCTGCTGCTCTGTGTAGTAGTTCAGATGCTCTTTATGACTGTGGTTTTTATGGAGGATGCTGCTTACAAATATTTTTTGTAACTCTTGCTGATTTGAGCAATAAAACCCTGTCAGCCTGACAGAGACTCTGCATAGAGTTGATTCAAGAAGATGTAGCTAATGATTAGCTAATTACAGTCTTCTTCAGCTTTCTCTCTTCCTCCTTATGAAATGGACATTGTGAAAAGATCAGAGTCCAGGAAAAACCCCATAACTGTTCTACACTCAAGAGGTTTGCAGCAGATCTTCACTGGCTTACCTACCACACAACATATGCAGAGGAGATGCTATCCCTCGGCAACTCAGTTTCATCTTAGATTGTGGTTGATATGGATTATATTTCATATTGTGTTCTACTTTAATAATCCTCTTTCTTCAGGATCTTGTGATTGTACAATAGCAGAGTTTATCCAGTCTTTTTTTTTCAGCACAGATCAGGGATTTTCTTGTCATTATGCACTGTGCTCAGGACAGCTGAGCAATGGGATCTAATCTCGATGATATTAATTTCTTTGCACATTGAGGGAACAAAAGCAGCAATAAATCTGCATGTTTGAGGTTTTTTTTGGTTTTAGTTTTTTTGTTTGGCAATCCCAGTGATTCATGTGAGGAGTTCCTGGGCAGGGGGGAAGGAGAGGCAGCCAGTGGTCTCAAGTTAACAGTGAGTCACGATGTATTTATCGAAGGATAATGTAAATGCTGGAAAAATAGAGGAGGCGGAAAACCAGAGAGAAATGTTTTCTTTGACAGGAAAGCTATTAAACATTTAGCTCAAGAGAGAAGACTGTATGTGTGCAGCTTCCCTGGCCTTTCCTTTAGAAGGAGAAGCCCTGGAAGATTAAGGATAAGAAAAAAGGGAGGTGTAAAGTGGGATGTTAAAGGGCTTGGAAAAGGAGTATAGCTGGCTGAGGTCTGGAAAGTAAACTGAATGCAGATGTGTGCCCTAGAAGCAAGACCTGAGAACAGAGCACCCCTCCCTGCCTCATACAAAGCCCTTCGTTTTCCCAACCTTTTCTGTCAAGGAAAATCGCTACTCCTGACTCCTCATACAAACCTCTCCTAACTCACTGGAGGGGAAGGTAGGTGACAGCTGTTGCCTGGGTGGATGCCAGCAGTTGAATCAGGGGCTGCCAGAGCTGTGCTTAGAGCTTGTGCTAATTGTGTTTTTCTGTTTCATTCCTCCTGGTAAAGACAAGGCTAGATGCACAACCCAACCTGAGCACTGGTTTACTGGTGCTTGGTGCATGTTGTCTTTCCCAGAGCCAGTGTGAATCCAAGGACACATTGCAGCTTGTGCTGCAGTCAAGGGCATCAAAGGGTGCTGCTGTGGGAATTTGGTTGTGCTATCCCTCCTACAAGATCTCTTGGCACAAACAGGTATTCTCTGGTCCACAGGATCCCCCAGTGTCCTTCCCCTTCCACCCACAGATATGCCACCAGGTCTGCTGTCCCCCCACCCACTCCACTGAGTATCCTGTGAACAGGGCAGCTTGTCCGTTATGAGGAGAGCACTGTTTCACATGATGTGAAAAGGCTTTGATTGTTTTGTCTTATTTAAATTTTATGTAAATAGTTGTATGTGCTTTTTTTTCTTTTATTTAAGGGAGGTAGGTATATTTTCATATTTATGACCTTTGTCATATCTAAACCCTCCTGCTGTATAAGTGAAGGATGGTGGATCCAGAGGGTTCTGAAGAACAAGAAAAGCCCAGGATCAACAGCAGCCTCCCAGCTAGGGCACCTGGGGGTAATGCAGAGTAACACAGCGCTAACACCAAACCTCTTATTTGGAGCACGGTGTGTCTCTACTCTCCAGAGTCAGTGCTGTGCACAAGAGCTCTCCTGAGCATGTGCAGAGGAATGAAGGCAGTGTGTTGATTAGCATTGATAACATGCAGCTGTGGCCTTGCCTCAGGGGCAGTGGGTTGATTGACATGGATGATGTGCAGCTGTAGCTCGTTCCTGCTACGTGGTTAAATAGTACTGAGGATGGTGGGCATACTAGTTTGTTTGTGTTGCAACAATTGGTGTCCCGTGTGAGGCTGAGCTGGATTCCATCTACAACAAGCATGCGGGTGGCCTGATCCTGCATTCCTTAGCCAGTCTGTTGGGTGGCCATGGTACCCAGTGGTGGATGTGTGTGATGAAAGCCAGCAGGAAAACTCAGAACTTGGTGTATCAGAGGAGCAGCCACTGCTCGCACTCTCTCTCTCTTTTTGGAGCTTCTCCTGGGCATCAGGGACATACAGGTTCACGTCCCATGCTTTTCTGGGGCAGGAAGCCACATGTGCCTGAAGGAAGTGCCACTGCCTCTGGGATAGCTGTTGTACCTTGCAAACAATGAGAGGGTTAACAGGCCAGGGACTCATTCCCAAGGGACAGGCGTTGAGGATAAGCTGCTGAAAGGAGCTGAAAATAAGGCTTAATGTGGTTGTGGATGCTATGATTAATAATGCAAGAGAGAGATGGATCTGAGACATCTGGAAGAAATCTACCAGGACAGGCTCATGGGTTTGCAAATAGAGGCTAGTCATTGACATTGCTGCTGCCAGTCTGTGTGTGAATGCCACTGCACCATCTTTTCACTTCAGGATGGCCACAAAGGGATCAGCAAGAACTGGCTCCACATCCCGTGGCGTGTAAAAGCAGCATCATGAGAAATCATGGAGCACGGCAGTAGGAAAAATGTAGGGAAGTCCCCTGGCCCAGCTCGTCTACCCATGCAGACTTGTTTTAGAGTTCCCCAGTGTAACCTGTAAGCCCAGACATGTCTGCTGAAGTGATGAGGTACTCTGGGGATGCTTTCAAAGAGGTAAGTGGTCCGTGTTCAAGATGTGGCCAGGAGCCCCTCGGGATGTCTCTCCTGCAGAGCAGCCATGGGATAGGGTCCAACATCACCCCTCCTCGTGCCAGAGATACTGAAGCGCCATACTGCTGGTCTGGTCCTCCTGGCCTCCACCAAGAACCAGCAGATAAAACTGGGGAAGGTATAGAAGGTGTATCTGATCTGGGAGGGCTGGCTGCCTGCCCTTTTTGAGACATCTCTGAGTTGCTCAGTCTGGAGCGGCTGTGCTCCTAACTCAGGCACTGCATCAAGCTTTATTCTGTGTAATGCTAGCAAGATGCCCTTGTCTCGGCTGCCTTGTTCAGCACAGCAGATCATCCTGCCAGGATTTTCAGGCCTGAAATTTTGCCTCAGCTTTCTTTAACAAGAAAGTAAAAAAATCCTGTAATTACCTCAGCATTACTCTCAATAATTCTCTTTCTGTCCTGCTTGCATGTATCCTATATATGCTTGCATTTTGCCATTTTTCTAACACGGCTTGTCAGCCTAGTATCTCACTTCTATGTTCACTGCTCTGCAGGCATTCCTCAGTTCATTGGTGATGTTTTTCTCTGGTTTCGCTCTTGTATCCAAGACCAAACACGGTGCTCTGTATAGAGGGGTCTCTGACATGGCTGTATAGGGAGAGGATGGCGCTGGTATCTACTGAGAGCTTAGTCCAAGCAGAAAGGAGTTGCAGAGGAAGCCTTTATTGCTGCCATTTGGCAAAATACCTGTAACAGTGTCCATCCCTCCCCATTGCTTCTGTTTGTCCTTTTTTCTGCCCTGATGCTTTTTGGGTGCTTCCTCCCAATTGAGCATCTGTATTTATGTTTAATTTTTTCTCTTCCACATGGTCCTAACTTGCATCTCCCCAAAGCCCCCCCGTTTGAGGTCTCCCTTGGCCCTGGTGCTGCCACAGCAGACAGCTGTTGGTGCAGTCTATCTGCAGAGCAGTGAACACCCCACAGAATGCAAATGGTCCAAAACCTTCTTATTTGACATTTGATGATCTTCCGTGGCTTTCATGCAGGGTTCTTAATTTCCTGACTTACTGTACTTCTTTACTCAGTTTTTTCTTGTTGAAAGTGTAGTGGGTTTTTTAAAGTTCCAAAGGTCTCAGCTGCTTTGAGTGGCAATTTCACACTCACCCCAATTATTAATGGTTTTCTCAATCTACTACTTCTGCTCTCTTGATATATTTAAAAACTTCTTCATGTCCTCTTGAAAATGCTTTGCTGTTGTGTAATGCTAATACCTATCAGACTGGTGTAAATAGGCTAAAACTGAATTTAAAGCAACAGCTAATCTGAGATTACAGTAAAGGCAGAATTTGTCCTTCTCTTCAGCTGACACTGAAGAAACCATTTGGATAAAAGCAGAGGAGACTTCGCTATGTCAGGCACTCTTAATATTCCTACACAGCTGAACAGATCTGCACTGACACGGATCAGAAGGCAGAAGAGAGTGGCAGCTTTGAGGAGCTGTTTTAATTACTCAGGGATTACACAGCTGTGCTAAAATAATGGGGGAAGCATCTTCACAGAAGTAAGACTGAATTGCTTTCAGTATTGCTTGTTCAGAAGTCAGATACTCGGCAGCTTTTTCCTTGGCTTTAGAATGGAAAAAGTGCTATTTGAAGAAGACATTACTGCAGCAAAGCCAAACCTGATTAACCAAGAAAGGGCCACCTGACATTTATTTTTATACCTCCTACAATAAGCCCCTGATGTCTTTGTGGAGAGTTGACCTATGGAAATGCATGTTCCTCTCGCTGTCTCCTATTGTGTCTCCTCTCCCTCTGCTGTTACACCCAGCACTGATTTCACCGGGCACAATGCAGGACCCTGACCAAGCCTCTGAGCTGGTTTGGGTGGTCTCTGAGCTGTAGATAGTGCACAGCAGGACATGGTCCCCAGCTTTCCAGGGACTACCAGGGGTCTCTTATCCAGAGCATGGCAATTGGGGTCTGCATCATTGGCACCTCGTGGGTGACATCCCATGTCACTGCCCCCGTGGAGTGGCAGGACTCTTCTGAGCAGGAGGAGCTGGGGGTGGATTGACAAGCTGGTTAAATACAGCCACAAGAGAAGGGCAAGGCTGGTTGCACGGACAGCCTGTGGTGAATGAAGGGCAGTGCATCTGCTGGGGTCAGTGAAGTATTGCAAGTTGTATCAGCTGAGGACTTGGCCCAGAGGATGCACGGTGGTGTGTCGTGAAGGAGCAAGACCGAGCAGCCCACATCAGCTCCATATGGCTGGGTTTGGGCAGCCTCCAGTACCGCAGCAAGTTTGTTCAGGGCTTGCCGATACCTCTGCACAGCACTGCGGTTTTCAGACTGCCTGAATAGCCTGTTGTCAAGAGTCAAAGGGGTGTCAGCTCCAAAGGGCAGAAATCTTCTCTGAAAATGAGAATGGATGGAGATGGAGACCCATGACACAAGCTTGGAGCAATGTTTCCAAAAAACTCATCATGCTCTGAAGGATAAGCATTTGCAAGGCTGGCTGGGCAGGGGAGTAGCTGAACTTGTTGGGGTATTTCTTTATTGGGCAGAGCAAGTCCCAGCTGTTTTTGCAGATCAAGGCCATAGATCAAAGCATGTGGGTAGCTTCAGGGATATCAATAGATCAAGGGGTTTCTTAAAATACTGCCTAAGAACATCCTGTACCTCCATAGCAAGGGTTAAGATGACTGACAACTACTGTTTCACCTGGGTATTAAACCTCAGTAGGACTAGGATTTCAACCACAAGGTTCATCCCAGTGAGATTTTTTTCAGTTTGGCTGATAGTTTTCCATTTGCATACAAAACTGACTTTTTTTTACAAGAACTCACTAAAATGTCAAATCTTCATATTTCCAGAAACTCTTGACATCATCAGTCTTCACTGTTACTTTCTATAATACACAGTCCTGTCTCTGCTGCTTTCCTACACCTTATGCTGATACCAGCTCAGAACACGTAGTGTTGTGTGCCCACCTCTACACATGGGATCATTGTTTGCAGTTAGCTTTGTGTCTTTTGTGTCTAAGCTGTTGTGTCAGGCACAGCACAGCAAAAATGGCAGTGTTGGCTTATATGTGGCAGCAGATTAAACTGGAACAACTGGAGCAGGTCCTGCTTGTGCCCTGGAGGTCATCACCAGGACACCTGAATGGGGTGCTCAACAGCTCCTGAATGGCTGCAGCTGATGGCAAGTTGAATTAACCCCAAATCTGTTTATTTTTGTGTGCTGTGTTGACCCTGATGTGGGACTTGGGAAGGGAGCGGTGGAAAAAAATGCTCCCGCCTTCCCTGTGTAATCTGCAGCTGCATGTAGGTCAATATCTGGAATAAGTTCCTTTGGCCTTGGCCAGGATCTTTCTGTGCATTGCTCTGCCTTCTCCTCCAAAGAGAATCGTACCCCCCTTATATTATTTCCTGCTGTGAAAAGGTTTGAGATTTGTCAGAGAACAGGCAGTGTATGAAAATACTGCCTCGTGTGGGGCTGTCAGCTCGTCTGAGGACATCACCTTTATCACTGTGGTAAATCTGAGCTGACAGCCTGAAATGGGCTTCACTGCCATCCTGAGGAGGGGACTTCCAAAAAGACACATTCAGCCCAAACTTAAAATACAACTGCCGAGGTTATAGGAAATTTATTTTTATGAAAAGCATAAGCATTGCCTTACTGATTTCGGTGTGGTGATCTTTTAGGACAGGAAGATTAATCTCATTTCTGGGATCAGGAAATAAGAGCCACATGTTTTTCCCAGTGGGCATGGATGAAATATCAAGAGCTGTCAGCAGCTGAACAGAGTTATCTCGGAGAAATGATGGAAGACCTGTGGTCAGATATGGGCTTTTAATGATGGGCAGCCAAGGCAAACAGAGTGGTATGAGCTCAGCTACATGCTGCTGAGCTGACTGCAATCCTGCTGGAGACCTGAGGGACACTGCTGGCATGAGCTTGTGTGTGTAATTTGCTTTGCTATTCTAACACAAGGACCCCCAAATACTCTCTTTCACTTAAAAGCCTGCCTGATGTCATTGCAAGCATCCTTTGGTTGTGTGTGAATAAAGTCTCTAGCAAGAAAGCCAGTGTTAAGTGAGAACAAAATAATGCCAAAGACAACCTGCTTTTGTGGAACAGAATTAGGGAGCTCTTCCTTTAAAAAAAGGGACCTGTTATTAACAGGAGACTGTAGACAGAGGACATGGGGGTTAGATTAGGAGTTCATGGCAATACTAAATAAATAATAATAAATAGTACAAAACCCTCTCTCCTCTGGGAACAGAGTTCCAGTAATTGTGTTTGAAGGATTAATTATTAACACTTCAGATATCAGAAGGAGAGAGCCTGACTCAATTTCACAGTATATACCTTGGTAGAACGACACTTACAGAAATGTCACAAATACAAAGTTTTGTGATCAAACCTACTCCCACAACTGATTGCAAACTGCCGGCATTTCACTTTCATCTTTCAGGAGAGAGCAGGATGATACAACCCCTTTTACAACCTTCTCCATTCATGACAGCTTCATTCTTTCTGTTTGCAGTCTTCTATGGGTATGGAGCCCAAAAAACACGTGGCACATGGACAGTGCAGATGGTGCATGCTTCCTGGTGGCATCACCTCCTGACAGTGGGAAGCCTGCTGCTGGGCAGAGGGACAAGAAGCACAGCAGCTCCTTCGTGGCACAGGACAGGTTGCACGGCAGGCAAGGAGGGCACAAATGCCTGATCTGGCCCAGGGCAGGATTGTTCAACCTTCTCCACCGTCCTGCTAACACAAGCCAGTCCCCAGAGCAGAGAACCTGAACAAGAGCCCAGGGCAACTTTCAACACAGTCATGCTTTATGCTCTGCCATATCTTTCCTGGCAAGGTGCCCTGCAGCTTGGCGAGGCTTGCTGGAAATCCTGCCTTGCTTTGCTCTTCGGGCCTTGGTCTGCCAAGGGAGCTATCGATCAGTGGTGAGTCTCATTTCTGGGCTGCAGAGAGCTAGAGCTGTCACCGAGTTTGATGTATTTGGGTTTCCTTTGCTGGTAGCAGGCAGGTGTGTGGCAGCATGCCGTGCCTGCTTCAGCGCTCCCATCGTTGCCTGCCTTGGCTCTCAGGTGTGCTGCCATACCGGCAGGAACCCAGCTCCTGCATGGAGTTATGAGCAAAAAGGAGAAGCCTCCCATTCCTGGACAGTCAGAGATGTATGAAAGCATTCACTGAGACTGGGGCATGTGCAGGTGCAGCAGCAGTCCAAGGCTCTGAGCCTTTGGCAACCTGAGACTCTTGGTAATACTGATATTAGAAAGTATTGACCTAGCTCAGCTGGTGGAGTTCTGCTAAACACCACCTTTCAGAATCCCATCCAGCTGAATCAGAGCACAGTGCTCACTCTAGTTCTGGTGGTCTCTCACAGGCACTAAATATCTCAGTGATGCTCTAGACTTTTTCCTGACAGTTAGATGCAGGATAAAAATTTCAGAAGCATCTATTATAGATTTCTACTAGGAAATTAAACATGTATTAAACCGTATTCAGGCAGTTGATCTGTCAAAATTCAGCCTCTAAAATAGGAAGGCTGTGTCTGCAGTGCCTACGTGGAGCAGCCTCTGGTCTGTGCTAACAACTGCTCTGTGCTTGGGAAGGGTTTTGGTGAGTGCTATAGCGTTTGCACAGGCTACAACCATGCCAGGGCTCTTTTAACACTCCGAGAGTACAGACTATTGATTTCCAGTGTCTGCCTGTGTTGCCTGATTTATTGCTATAGAAGCTGTCTGTGTGAATTCAGAGCCTGAACCCAGCTTAGAAACCTGAATTATGGCAGCCCTTCTTAAAGCATTTCTGTTTATGAGTGTCCCAGTCATAAGTACCAAATTCAGAAACTGGTGCTGGGACAGAGCTTGTGTAGACATTCTCGTGGATGAATAACAAAAGGGAAAGTGATCTTGTGCTGAATGTACCTGTTTCCTGCCAGGCATGTGTCTGGCTACAAGAGCTCCTAGGCGAGCAACTGGAGCTGCCAGGTAAATCTGTTGTAGTTAGGAAGCTACGAATATGTTTCTTGCTAATGTTTATGTCCTTATTGCGGCCACTACTGAGCAGGTGAAAGCAGAGTTTCTGTGTTCACTAAACACATGCCCCTTTGCAAAACTACCCCAAAGTATTTTAGATACATAAGCATGAAAATGTGCTCTGTCTTATTATCCTTAGTTCAGGAATACTGTGGGTTGAGGGTGGGGATTTGGTCCATACCCTCAGTGGCACCACCAGACCTGGAAGAACACATTCAGTAAAGCAAGCTACAGACTTTTGAAGTTCTTTGTGTAAAAAATTTCCAGCTAATGCTTGTATTTGTCAGCCATCTCCACTCTTTGAGAGCTTGGTTCTTTAAGAACCCCAGGTTGATTAGTTACCCATCTAAAGAGGATTTAAATTTCAGGTGGGATTTTTTACCCAAATGACACAAGACCGTTACGTTGTTAGCGTTATTATTACATCCCTGGGTAGCAAAGCCTCCAAGTGAAGCAATGGAATAGCGATCATATTTCTAAGAAAATCTGTTCCTACAAACTTCTGCTGATTTAAAGCCATGTGCAATAGCCAGAGATCCAGACTAGCTGAGTTAAGTTGCCATACCTAACCGAGAACACACAAATTTCCAGCAGACAGTTACACATATTTTATATATGATATTCTCCCTTGACTTCTGATTATTTTAACTTCTATCTGTCACTGCAGGTTAGTTGCCATGGGATACATATCTGTGATGGGCCTGAGTTCAGAGGACAGAAGTGAGCCCAGAGTGTTGCAGGATGTAGCAGTGTTTTTTCAATAGCCAAATCTTCCAGCAGAGACATTGTACTTTAATAGGGTAGAATATTTTGCTGCAGCCTGTGCATTTCTGATGAGCTAGAGAACTAAATTGTCACTAAATGTGGTCATAAATGATCCCATGACATTTATCCAAATGCCTTTTTAATGCAGCTTTCTGCTCAAGTTCCAGCCCATGAATCCTATTCTGCCATCTTCAGTGCTTGCAATTGCAGGTGTAAAGAACATTCAGTCACTGCTCTCACTGTGGGGTTATCAGTCCTGTTAAATAACCACTTAATGTTTTTAAGCGCACGTTCAAGCCAACTGCAGCTGCATAATCCCTGCACAAGCCTTACCACCCATCTTTACTAATGCCCTGGGCTTTTACAAGACATTTTTTTCCTTTTCTAGCCATTGCTGAAAATAAGCCTGTGGCCCGGGTGTGTGGCCCTAAAATTCATTTTCCCATATGACCTTTTGGACTGGAACACAACTTGTTGGAATGAAAAATTAATGCCTGACTGAACCCGCAACAAATTTTCTGTGACACCAAAGTATATTATTGAGCTGGTTTTCTTGACCTCTTTTCAAAGGTATGTTTCAGAAAAGCATAATAGTCTGATGGTGTAATTTTCCTTTTGCCACATTGAGCCTGTGACTGAATTGTGTTGCTTTTATCTGTGGCTCTTGTTTTCCCTGATATGTAACTCCTGGGCTCTTTGGGGAAACAGGGCTAGGAATAGAAGTTGCAGTTTGCAAAGGCAAAAGCTTGGAAGCAAACTCTGAGAACATGGCTGAACTTTTGACTCAATATTGCATCCTGAGGCTTACAGATTTATTGGTTATATCTGCTAAGGCAAATCTGACCTGTGAGGCCAATACATTACTGTGCTGCCGTCACTGCTTTTTAACTCAGTTGTAAAGACACTCCACCACCAGCATTGACTTTTAGCCAATGTCCCATTCTTTTTGAATCCTCAAGCTCTTATGGTCTTATTTATCCCTTTCTGATAGGTAGAGTGGGAGAGAGATGAAGAAAAATATATTCCAGAATAGTGTATAGTAGGTGTCCCACGATGAATCATCCTTCCTGCCTATCTACCTCTCCTGAAGTGAGTCATTAGAAGAAGAGCACGAGCCTTCTAAAGGCTTAGGCTTTTCTTAGTAAGACAATCATTTGCTGTATTCTCATGTATAAGAAGATCCATTCTAGTTAAGCTATTATTGTGCCAACATGAAATGATTGCTGAGATATTTTAAGTATTTGTCTAGTGCAAATATAAGAAGGATCCATAATGCTGGTGCTTTGAGAAAAAAGCAGGCTTATGGTTTAGTAAAATACCGTCAATTTATTCAACAGTCCAAGCTTCAGTTGATTGTTTGTTTGTTAAGGAGCTAAACTCTTCTGCCTTTTCCTTAGTTGCACGAAGAATAGTGGGAAGTAGCAGGTGGCCAGCTCTTCGTTGAGATCCCACAGAGGCTTCAAGCCAGAGATGGCTTCCAACCACATTGAGAACTTACAATATCATATGTGTTCAAATACAAAGGCTGAGGGTACCACTCCTGTGTCTGACTGCCAGCATCATGTGTACTTTTATATTGTTTCCCTTGCTACTCAGAAAAATCCAGAGCCATATTCGAGTCATCTGAGAGCCTGGCTGAACCACCACAGCTGGGAGGGCAGTGAAGTCCAACGTGCCATTCAGACCATTCTAGATGCAGGACTGCCAGACCATTATATGGTCAATGGAGAGAAGGTATCATGGTGCTTACACTGGGCACCCACAGCCAAAGGCCTGAATGTGGCCCATGTTATACATTTGCTCCCACCTTGTTTCCTTCCTTCTTTTAGTGTCTCATGTAGAAGTCAATGATCCCCCTTTTGTCCTTATGCCTCCTTCATAATGCAATCATTAATAAACTGTATTTGAAAACTATTTGAGCAGAGGAATGATGCATTAAAAAGAATTTCAACTGTGAGTAAGCAAACCCTTGTGAAACAGTTGAGAGAAAAGCAAGTACTGACCTTTGCATGGTGGCACCTTTAAAAGTCTGTCTTCCCTGTCTTCCTTTCTCTAGCTGCTACAGTAATCAGAAGATAAATCCATATTCATAAAAACACCATGGTATCATGTGCAATGAATTCATTAAAGTGAAATGACATACTCTTGAAGGAGCTCAGAAAAGAAATGAGAATTCTTAATGAGCTGAACCCTTTCAATCTGCAAGCCTTGGCCATGGCAGTTCTGAGCATTGTGCCATGGCTACTGGAGGCCATGACTGCACAAATGAGCTAGCGAGGCTGGAGACCTGGGTTAAATTAATCTTCAAGTCTTAAACTTGTAATTCTATCAACAACCTCCTGTTTAACTTTGTTCTCCCTCAAGGTAAAGCGGAAACACCCAGCGCAGTAAAGATCAACTGCAACAAATGCACAGTGATGGTATTCTCTGGCAAATAAGTCAAGTGGGAAGCTTTTGGTGGTGTGTTTGTTGAGCTTTTGGGGATAAAAGTATTGGATGCATCCTAAAATTGTTCTAGCTCTTCACACTTCTTTAAGATAATCTAACTGAACGTTGAAGAAAACTGTGTGACATTTATTTTTTGTCAAGTTGCTGTAGTAATACTGTGTGCTACTGCAGTAGGCAGGGTGGGGAATATTAAACTGTTTTGCCATGCTTTCCCCAAATGTTGTTAAATCCCAGAAGTATTGACAGCTTTTGGCACAGGAGAGGTAGGCACCAAAAGCCATGGACTTTCCATCTCCTGTGGCAGAACCCTGGAAAAGAAGACTAAGTGTTGGAGACTACACATGTGGAACAGCAGATATGGGTCAAGGTTGTCCTCCCTGTGATTGATCCCCAGCTGTACCATTCCCCTTTGCAGCATGAGCCACATCCTAAGGTCTCCAGGGCACTTCTACTCTACATCCACCTTTTCTGGCTCCTCTGTGTTCCCCTTCCTACAGAGGGAATAGTGCATTCTTCTGCTTACTGCCCCTTCCCTTGGGCAGCAGGGTTCAGCTTTGCCGGCCCTCGCAAGGTGCTGTGAGTTGGCCCCGGCCAAGAGCCCACTTTGCATTTACACTGCAACCCTGCTACATTTGCTTGGCTTTCACAACCTTATGACCTGTCTGCAACAGCGGAGGCTCTTGGATAGAAAGGACTGCTTTTAGAACTATATCTGCATTTTTTTAAGGGTTTCTCACTTGCAGGATTTTCCAAAGAAATATACACCCCCACCCCCACCCCCCACCCCCCCGATAGGACCATGCATCTGCAGTTCAGGCCCTATTCAAAGAGTCAGTTCTTTAGTATATGATTATTCTGTATACAGGATAGATTAAGAAATATTCCTTTGACATTATATCAAAGACAATTCAATTTGAAGTAAAGAAAGGCTTTAGTGAAAAATATTACAAATATCTCTTGAAAATGTTCGTGGATTTTTTCTTGTCCAAAGTCCCTCATCTTTTCCTGTGTAGTGAAGAATGTTTCTATTTGCAGTTTCTGGAAACCAAAATCTTGTTGATTTCTTTTTGTAACCAAAATAATTGTATGTCTGATATGCCAATTAATGTAAAAAATTCCAGGCAGCTCTCTGTATTCATGTCACCATAGCACCAGTAGTCCTGGCAGGGGCTGGGAATTTTTACAGTGTGTGCTGTACAGGCAGAGCTTCCTAAAAGAATCTGCTCTGGGGCTTGTTTCTCTACCACTGAAACCCAGTTTTCTGCCATATTTCCTCTACAACGAGAAAAGATGAGATACTGAGACAGCCATCAACATACAATTAG
The DNA here is from genome assembly GCF_017639655.2 of Falco naumanni. Lineage (NCBI taxonomy): Eukaryota > Metazoa > Chordata > Aves > Falconiformes > Falconidae > Falco > Falco naumanni. Next base: position 28,610,746 of record NC_054059.1, read on the forward strand.
TGAAGAACGGTCTTAAATCACCAGCTGAAGGCTTATCTTGTCTAGCTTACAGTAAGGTAAAACCAACAGGATCTTGTTTCTGCTAGGATTTTGTGTAGCAATAGGATGGAACATTGGAGATAGCTACTGACGTAAAAACACAACCTTTTTGAAGTACCAATGTAGGAGCAATGTAATTCCTTAGGAGAAGAATTATTGCCATGTAAAGTTGAACCAGTGAGTGGATACTTGGGTGAGGAGAGATAACATCTAGATAGATGAAACCATCTTGTGGGAGGAAGAGGGAGTTCACTGCTGTTCCCCAGGGGCTCAGTGTTGGGCCCAGTCCTGTTTAATATCTTTATTGATGATCTGAATGAGGGGATCGAGTGCACCCTCAGTACATTTCCAGATGACACCAAGCTGGGGTGGGGTGTTGATCTGCTTGAGGGCAGGAAGGCTCTGCAGAGGGATCTGGACAGGCTGGAGTGATGGGCCAAGGCCAACTGTATGAAGTTCAACAAGAAGTGCCGGGTCCTGCCCTTGGGTCACGACAACCCCAGGCAGCGCTACAGGCTGGGGCAGAGCGGCTGGAAAGTGCCTGGTGGGAAAGGGCCTGGGGGGGCTGGGTGATGGCCGGCTGAACGTGAGCCAGCGGTGTGCCCGGGTGGCCAGGAGGGCCAGCAGCACCCTGGCTTGTGTCAGACACAGTGTGGCCAGCAGGACCAGGGCAGTGACCGTCCCCCTGTACTGGGCACCGGTGAGGCCGCACCTGGAATCCTGTGTTCAGCTTCGGGCCCCTCACTGCCAGGGGGACTTGGAGGGGCTGGAGCGTGTCCAGAGACGGGCAGCGGGGCTGGGGAAGGGTCTGGAGCACAAGTCTGATGAGGAGCGGCTGAGGGGCTGGGGTGTTTATTCTGGAGAGGAGGAGGCTCAGGGGGGACCTTATCGCTCTCTACAGCTGCCTGAGAGGAGGCTGTGGGCAGGTGGGGGTCGGTCTCTTCTCCCAGATAACTGGTGACAGAACAAGAGGAAACAGCCTCAAGTTGAGCCTGGGAGGTTTAGATTGGATATTAGGAAAAGTTTTTTAACCAAATGGGTTGTCAAGCATTGGAAGAGGCTGCCCAGGGAGATGATTGAGTCACCATCCCTGGAGGTATCTAAACAACGTGTAGATGCGATGCTTAGGGACGTGGTTTAGTGGTGGACTTGGCAGTGCTGGTTTAATAGTTGGGCTCAATGGTCTTAAAGGTCTTTTCAACCTAAATGATTGTGTGATTCATAGGGAGGTCAAAGCAGCTCTGCTTTTGAACTCTTTCCACTTATCCAGATACTCCATAAGCTTCACCTTAAAAAAGAAAGATGCTATGAATCTACTACTTTAATATCCTGGAGGTGAGTATGGTGTAAAAGCACAGGATAGCACACTGAACGGGCACAATGAAGCCCCCCTCTGCCCTAGACTTCTCATGACTGGTCAATGGAATGCCAGAAATTAATCCCCTAATGACAGAAGAGTATGAGAAGATCACTGTTCTGTGTTTGATGCTTTATTTTACCTCACCACCACATCCTTGTAAGCCTTCTTAAAGACCCTGATGGGCACACAAAGGGCAAAGTGGCCCATCTCCTTTTTTCCTTTTTCCCCATAGATGAAGCCTAATTTCTAACATGTCTTTGAGAATGTTCATTGCCAGGCTCCTCACATGGTACTACTAACATCTTTTAATTTGGTTTAATTTAGTGTGTGTTTAACTTTGCCTTATATGCTTAAGTAACAAGCTAGGCAGAATGTTTGTTACCTTGGGCAACCTAGAGCTGACTGTTGCTAATTTGTTTTTATTCTTTAGCATTTTGTTCCTAAACAGAGCTGAACAAACAATTAGCAGTAGACAGTTCATCCATTTAATTTAGTTCTTTTTTTTACTATTTTCACATTCCTTTTTTTACAGGCTTGGATCTGATTCCCAGTTGACCTGAACTGTTGTTACACTGCCGCTGCTGCTGCTGTAGCTATACAGATTTATCTCATCTAGAGTAGACATTCTGTCTTTCGCTGATAGGTGAATTACATAGAAAAGTTCACTATTCACAAAAGCAAACATTTGCACCTATTAGCTGGTTAGGACCTACTCTCTCCGTGAATGTTTCTGAGCTGTGATTATTCCTTGTTTTTTCATGGTGCTTGTGGATGGTCACCTAAATCACGCAGCTCCTGACTGAATGTCTGCAGCTATGTAAATACAGGGCTGACATGTCTGGTGTAAGTTGTGATATAGTCACATTTTTTGCATGTACAAGTATGATTATTTGAGTCTGAGTGTTGATAACCATTGGATAACTTTCATGCCAACACCATCCCACTTGCAATTTGAATTTTAATGGAAAACCAGACAAATATTGCAGAAAAACCAGTCAGAGTGCCTGCATTCACATCCAGTCACTCCATCCAAAAGCCCCATAGCATTTCTTTGCATGTAGAGGCTAGGGAAGCACCATGACAGGGACCATACTGGGGTATATCCAAGTTGCTCCAATCATCTCATGTCCTCAAGATCTCAGAGCTTACTGCTGGTTCCATCTTGTAACCTACTGAGGTCACTTCTCTGAAGGGAGAAGTGCCTGGGCTCTGGCCCCACTTCTGCTGCGGAGATGCTGTGGCATCAGTCAAATTTAATGTTCAGCTTCTCCTGAGGAGCTGACAAGCTCATTTCTCCATCATCTCACAAGAATATACTGCTCAATTCATGTGTAAAGAACATTTTCAGAGCTTTTACATGATGATGTTTACCAATAAAACTTGTAGCTGCTTTTGTGACTAAAGATGGAGAGACAAGTCTGTTCGTAGAGACCTGCAGCAGCTATCTTTAGAAGGTTTTTCTGAAGCAATTCAGTATCCTCTTACTGTTTACTAACTACCCCTTTCTCCCTTTGTCTCTCGACCAGATGAGCCTGGACTCTGGACCAGTCTTAGTTTTAATTTATGTTTCATTTGATGTTCCCCCTTTCCTTGCACACACCAGCCATTGGGATATACTTGCTTAACAAAATGTAAAGAAATAGAAGTGAATCAGGAAAGAAAATGTAAGATGAAGTTCAAGTGTTCAACTAGCCGCTATTTAATTAAAAAAACCCCAACAAACCAAAGCAAATCAAACCCAACCAATAAACTTATTTACTTAAAAGGTCCACATCTACTTCAGAACTGTCAGTCGTTATCTATTTACATGGGACTTAATAATGCTATTTACTCATCAATAGTGATAACCATGGCAACCCTGGCACTACCCAGCCTGATATCTTGTGGGGACATTACTAAAGAAACTCTTAATCTTGAATACCTGGTTCTTTTGTGCCAGATTTCAAAGGAAGGTAAATTTTCAGTTTTCCACCTTAATCCTTTTCTTTGAAGAATAAATCTGCTCTTGGTCACTGGGCCTTTCCTTTCCTTCCTCTTTAACATCGTCAGTGTGGTACAAGGGAAATGCTACAGAGGGACCAGGAGAAGAATAGCGCAAGGTGCAGTGGCTATAGGGTCACTTGGCTGCCTCTGTATCCCTGCATCTGCATCTGTGTCTCTAGAACTTTATGGCCTAGGAACTGAACCTTTTACTGCTACGTAAAAGCACTACTTGGATAATATTTATTTTTCCAGGAGCATATCACTGCCTGTGGTACATTTTTACCTACCTTTTACTGGTTTTCTTCTGTTGCACAGGAGCATTCAACCTCTTACTTCTGCTATTCAAATTTCTCTGGCTGTTCTTTAAATTGCCTGCTATTTTAATTATAAAATCATGAAAGATTGTGTCAAGTAGTTTGTAGACCTCTATTCAAACACCATCACCAAGTTCTGCTTCAGCCTTGATTTTATTAATATGCTGATAGAATTTTAGATAGATTACTAAACCATGATTTTCTTTGCAAAAGCCTTTCTGCTTAGTCCTTAAGGCATTTGTACTTGAACATTTTATTATTCTATTTTTAGTCAGCATTTCAGTCAGTTTCCTGGTATTAAAATGATGGTCTGGCACAAACTCTCAGGGAGATCCTTACAGACCTGCTGGTAGGTATGATTAAGGCTGGTTGAAAATTTTCCATCAGAACTCTCAGTTAATGAAAACTGGTCCATGACTCAGAGACACTTAGTGTTTGGGTTTTTTTCCACAGAAGTTTTCATTGAAAGAAAACCAAATGCCTATAGAGCCATTTCCATTGGTGAGTTGCAACCCCAAACACTTCCCCTTGCAGGGGCTTTCCTGGGGGCTGAAGGGGGAGGCAACCTGCAGCACACCAAGGGAGAAGGCACCCCTGTGCCTGGCTGAGGAAGGTGAGAGCGGTAGCTACCTGAAGGTCTGCACCCCAAGAGTCCCATGGGGTATTTTAGGGCAAGATTATTTTTTTTTTTTTTTGGAGCTGCATGCCCTGGAATCTTTTTTTTTTTTTTTCCCAGGAAGATCTAACAAGTTGGGATGCCAGTGAAATTGCTATAGATGAAAGCATTTAATAATATTCATCTTAAGACTTAAAGTAGAAGAAATTGTAAAATGGGCTTAAAAATTCTTTTTCTCACAGATGGAGTGTCCTGTGGAACCCGTTACCTCTGTGACTGGGCTTAACTGGAGCCAAAACCATGTCTGTGAATAATAAGACTGCTACAAGCCCAAGTTAAGTCTTATGGAGACGCAGGTAACTCCGTGGATCTAGGAGGTGAGACTCTGTGACATAAAATAACCTTTCAGAAATGGAGATAAGGAAGAAAATTCACTTCTGGCTTAATTACTGCAGCATCTCCTTTCAGGATCTGTATACTGATAGTAACCCTCAGAAACCAACTGCAGGGAGCTGGAGGTTTGATCCCTCATGGAAATTCTCCGTGTTTGTGGGCTAATATTTGTGTAGTAAAGTGGATGTCCATTAAAGTGGATGAGCTTAGTGCAAATGGTAAAAAAATTCCAATAGTGGAAGGGTAAGCTCAGGGAGATTTAGGCGTTTAATTAACAATTCCTCAATTCCAAGTCAAAATGTATATCCAACTCTGGAGGTGGATAAACTTCTTGCAGGTCAGCTATTGCAAAGGAAGCTGTGCCTAACTCTTTGGTAACTCATGGAGCATATAGGCACTGGCTTCTCCCTAGGTATGAGGAGAGTGAAGTCCCTACGAGTGTATTATGCAGAGATCTGCCACTTGAGCCAGCCAGAAAAAGAGTGCAAACAGAGCAGCAATTATGTGCTGCCATAACAACAGAGAACTCATAATTCTCTATCTGCATTATCTGTATCTTGTTTAACTCCAAGTGAGGCACTTAAATCAACTGCAGAACATGGGTAGAAGTACAGCTCCTTATGCAACAGTCCACTGATTGACATTCTCAACCAAGACATGGAAGACCCATGATCACCCTCTTGATTGCCTGACAGCATGCAAACCCTCAGTTTCAAGATCAGTATTTCTTCAGAAGGGTAAAATAGAGCTGGGGGATCCTATATATCGCATCAACAAGCATGACCTGATGGGCATTGTCTTTACATGGGAGAGATGAGACCCATCTTCACCTTAAATTAAAGTGTCTTGTGCAAGAGAAAAATTTGAAAGTCCCATCTCAAAATACGTTTAACCTAAGGTTAGAGTTGATGTGAGACAGGTGAAGGAGAAACCTGAGGCTAGGTTTCACATATCCCTGGTAAATGATCTAGTAAATGCCCAGCAAGACACAGAGTCAAAAGAAGATCTTCCAAGGTTCTGAGAGGACCTAACCTGACCCAAGCACTAAACTCCAAAACTGGGATTTTTGCTCTGGGTGTGGGTCAAATGGCGATGCCTGGCCAGTGGGAGGGGAACCTGGGTCTCTTCTTCAAGTCTTCTAATGCTAGTTTAAGCAGTTCCCTGCTACATCTGGCACTTTCTGTAATATTGTTCTCCAGCTCTTATCGCTCCCCATACATCGCACAGAGGAGCCCCAGTTTCTGATGTGGTGCAAAAGTGTCAAGCACTGATATTTTAGCTCCGTAGATTTAACCCAAAATAACTTACTCTCTGGTCCAGTGACTAAAGGGTTAGCTACTTGTTTCTCAATTAGGTAGCTGATTAACACTGGTAAAATGTTCTGGAATTGATTCTAAATGTTGGTATGTTTATTCATAATGTAGCTCATTTTGCTGCCAAATATTGCTAGTGATATTTGGCAATGGTCTGAATGTCTAGAAAAACTTGAATTTTTCATTGAAGAAAACAAATACAGTATATTCACGTTTGGGGTGCTTGGGCGAATGTTTCTAATGAAAACTGAAAACTAACACATAAAAGGAGTAAGGTTTTTGAAACCAATTATATTACAATGGCAATATATAGTTTTGAAAAGTTGGTGGTTTTTTCCTTCAACCAGTCCTAATCAGTCTATTAAACAAGGATAAGCTAATTATCAGAAGTCATCTCATCCTACAAAAGTAGGATAAGAAAGTAAATCAGAAATGCTACTGAAACAGAAGTAACAAGGGAGTGTTGGAATGGAAGCCTGAAAAGCAGGGAACATTTTATTATGTTGGTAAACCAAAAGCCTTTATATTATCCTATTTATTTATTTTTAGCTTTTGGATATTTAACAACAATATGAATTCTTGTTTCTTTTAATATTGCAGTTTGACTTTTGCTAGATAATGAATCCGATCTCTCAACTTAAGCTAAAATGTTACTTATGTCTCACAGCACATGATTTACCAGTTTCTTTACCAACAAATTAAAACAGATGTGCAATGGGAACCACATTCATAGATGGACACACTCCGACTGGATATGACATCTCTGTATATTTAGTCCTTACATACATGATCTTCAAGTGTAAATTTTACAGAATTAGATATAATTATTTCCTCTCTATTTAATATTTGCTCTTTCCAATATTCTGCTGTCTATAGGACACTAATGGACTAATAGAGGATAACTCAACCTCAGCTGAAATTTATAATGAAATATCAGCAAAAATATGTCTGGACATATGCTCAAACTGTATTTGAAAAGAATAAAACAACAAACAATGTATGCTGATCAGAGAAATGATTGAAATGATATGTCATTAATTTGGATTTCAAAAGATAGTGGTTTCCATAAATGCAAGATTTGTGCTGCAAGGATCTAGGTGTGACATGATTGAAGAGGAATCTTGAAGCCCTTCTCTCCAGAAACTTCAGCAACAGCTGGAGTTCGTAATCCTGTAGGAGAAGAGTTTCCAAAACCACAAGACCCTGATTTTCCATCTGAGTGTTTGGACAGCTAACTGCTTTCAAGTGTCTACTGTGATTTTTAAGAAATGTCCAGTTCCCATTCCAACTTTAATTTCAGAGGTGTCTAAACTCCTAGATCCTTTGAAAATCTGCTAGGTACCTTTGGGCACTTATGTATATTCAAACTTTGTCCTTTACTGTTGATATGTTTCAGTGTTTGCTGAAGCCAAATGCACATTTCTTATTCCCTTTCATAAAATTAGGCCGTTGCTTTAAACATTCTGGAAAGATCAGAGTTTTGGTTTTGTTCCAATATACCTCTAAGGATGGATAAATACTTTCCAACGCAGTGAGATGTAGCAGCACCTGAATTCAGCTCTGTTACTTGAGAATGCAAATACATTCATCAAGATATAGCTGTGTGGTTTTACCTACTTTTCCAAGAAGGCACAGATTTTGGGGAAAAAATAATCGTCTGTTTGTTTCATTTCTTTCATTTTTAGAAAAGCTAGAAAGTTTAACTTTTCAGCTTGCAGCCCCCTCACACAGTAGTGATCTACCAGATGAACAGAGATGAAATGGCTGATCAGTACGCTCTTGCTATAAAAATTCAAAGATGTGGGATAAACAAATGTTTGGTAAAAAAAGTGAAAAGTTAAAGAAAAAATGAAAGCAGCATAAAGCTCCACTGATACAAAAAAGTAAAGGCACAATAATGCTCTTTTTTTAAAAGGAAGAAAAGTAGTTTTATGCTGTATGAGGAAGGAATAACGCATTCTCTTGAGGTACATGTAATCATGGGCCAGATTCCTAGGTTATGTTGTTTGTCTTTCAAGTTTTGTTCAGAGCTTCATCTGAGTACCAGGTGTCTGAGAAATTGGTAGCTGTTGACTCTTTGAGCGTGAGAATCTCCAAGGTGATATTTAATGAACACAGCAGCTGTCACCATGATGCCCAAATGCGAGCTTAGCCTTTCCTATTTTCATCTATAGGCAAAGCATGTTGTGGTAGAACTTGCATTTGCTGTCTCCTTTGTTCTAGAGCTTTTCCTTGCTGGATGCGCTGTGTGTGAAAACATTAGCAATCTCCAGTTCCTCTATACAAGAAATGATGTGGTGAATGCGTGGGCAGTGGCAAAGTGCCCACTGACTTTGATGGGGCCAGGATTTTACCCAAGAACTTCTTTCTGGCTACAGTCCATTTTAGATGCATGGTTTGTTTCCAGTAAATAAATGCAAACTGGAAGTCATCTGTCCTCTTAAAATGAGCCCTTATTACCTCCTGGATCCAAATGAGGTTTGATTTTAGAAAAACATCCTCCCTTGGTCCAGTCCTTCAAGCAATGAGTTCTCCCAACATCTGGAAGCTTAAAAGGATATATATATATCCGAGACATTGAAACAACGGTAAAAAAGGAGGCAGGAGGAAAGGAAAGGTGTCCTGTTTGCACATATGTGTATGGCAGCTGGTTGACTGTTGTCTTAGCTAACATGCCATGTGTGATTTTGGTAGCGCATTGCACCGCTGGCTTAGCACAAGGATAAACAAGCAATTGCTGTCCCAAATGAGTCTAATAAAGTTACACAGGTGACCCCAGCTTGCCAAGGGACTTCCATGTGAGAAGACCAGACTGGACAGGTCTGTTTGCCAGTAGATGTGAAATGAAGAATTGCTTTCAGGTTTTGGAGGCATTAATGGTGGGAAAGGCCGTCAACAGGGACCTTCATTGTGTGATCTGATGTGGTCAGAGCTGTCCTGCTGTCCAAACCTAATCACGAGAGAAAGGGGGCCAAAGAGAGTCCCTCCAAATGGAGGAGTCACCTGGGAGGTAAAGTAACACTGTGCATGCTGGTTCCTCTGCTTGCGTGCCTAGGGTATGAGCAAACATTTGAAGACATTAAGCCCTATTAAATACAAACCCGTGTTGTGTTTTATTCCTGGGTAGGCTGGCTGTTTGGTTTTTTTTTTTTTTCATTTTCAACATTTTCCTTGTCCCTTATAGTACTTGTCCTTACTCTCTCCTATCATTTTCCCCATTTTTGCTGTAAGACCTGTCTGATACTGTAGATCTAAAAGAATCAAACTGAAACGTCAAAGTTAGGGTGCTCTATTTTCTGCGCTGGAAGACAGCTTCATGTGCTTTTTTTTTTTTTTCCCCTCTGGAAATAACAATATATTTCTCATAGGAAGGAGGGAATATATTCTGCCAGTCACTGGAGAGTCTGTGTTGGAGCTTACGCTGACAGGTGCTGGCTTTTGGAAGGGAGCAGATGGCAGAGAGACATCCCGCAGATCTAATTAAACCATAAGGCATCACAATAACTATGAAGGAAATGTATTAAGTCCAGCCTCGTCACACTGGGGAGAAGTTCTGTCAGGGTTGCTTGGAGCTTTGGGAAAAAATTTGTGTGTTATTATGATTTATTTTGATCAATTCTGGGTCTTCTCAAGTGTGTCAACAAGGGAGTTAGCAGCTCCGATCCATGCTTATCTGTGCCATCTCCTCTTCAGAATGGGCAGGTTTTGTTGCCAAGAGCAGTTTGTAGGGCTTTGGGAGGAACCAATGTGAACAGTACAGGAGACAGGAGAAGCAAGATGCTAAACAGTGGCATACAGGATAGGAGGATACCTCCTGCAATAACCCATGGTTTGGACTTCATCCTCTGCGGATTTTCTTTCCTTTTTTTCCTGTCCTTTTGCTGCAACTACATGTGGTCAAAAGGTTACTGCCTCTGTTCTCCCCTCCCTGCAATATGAATGCAAGGGATTCAGATTGTTTAAAAGTCTCATTTTCTAAATGCCACACTGTTAATGCTTGGGAAATGCTAATTATTGCATAATAAAAAGGGTTTTTATAAATTATGTGGGTTTTTTTTCCTCCCAGAAAAATCTAGCCTTTGTTGAAATCATATGGTTTTTTTTCTTTGAAGCTGCAAACCATTAGGCACTGTATGTGGATAGTGAACAGCCAGATATTATGCATATAACCAAAATATAATCATTAAAACTTCACTTATTAAACAAAGCTTGAAGCTTTTTGTGTAAAAACTATTAGGATCACACATGTACACAAGTATCGATTTGCAAAGTGGTAGGATAACGAGCAATCTAAGGCACACACCGAAGTGCAGATAATGAGACTCCTACTTATTCACATTTCATTAGCTGTATAAAGGATCTAAATCAGCTCTGTTGCTACTTATTCCATAAAGCATTGTCATCACTTTCATTTAAAAATACTGATCTTAGTTCGCTATAATTACTGTGTAAAAGCCCTAGATATTGTTTCCAACAGATCAGGTTTACTTTCCTGAACAAAAATGGGTACGGACATCATAATGAGCTATGTATCAACTAGTCAGGTTTATTCACCTCCACAATGGCTCATCTTACTCTGAAAATAAAGGCACTGCTGGCTGACCTTGTGTTTCAGAGTTCATGGGCAGGGAGCCTCTTTTAAAGCATATTTGTCCTCCACCTGGGAGCTGCAGCAGCTGTTGGCTTCAGACAAAATGCAGCCACCGAGACAAAATTCTCCATGTGCAAATGTCTCAGCAGCTCCTGGGAACAGGGAGGTCTCGTGAAATGCTGGAGGTGTGAGGAAGAGGAGGTCTTCATCTCCTTGGGACCTTGCCACAGGACTGTGAGGCTGCCTCTGTGTTGCAACACCTGCACCCTGCAGTGCTCACTACTACAGCCGCAGCTAGCAAATTACATCTGCACTGTGATGATCTGCAGCAGCTTTGTCGGTGCTTAAGTCTTTACCAGGCAGCTCAGTTACAGTGAGACAGAGGCAGATGGAGAATCTCTTGGTAGCACCCAAAATTCAGGAAAGGTTTAGTTTAGAGCTTTGACTGCAGGTCCAGAAATGCTTACTCCTGCTGTGCTTCTCAGATGTGCAGATGATGGAACATTTATTCCCTCTGGGATGTCCCCAGCTTGGGTGGACTCAGACCGCTCTGCCAGGATACTCCTCAGATCCCTTGCTGCCTTAGCCACAGGCAAGGTTCATTTCAAGATCATCTGGTCCCAGTGGCAGAAGGTGCCATAGTGACCAACAAGAATAACGCTAACTGCTTGACATGGACCGGGACTTGAAGGATCAGGGCTCATGGTCTGCTCATGGTCCATGTACCTCTAAAAGAAAGCAGGGAGTCATGTGTGAGGGAGTGATTATCATCTCACATTAATTTATAATTTATGAAGTGCTGAAGAGCTGATTCATTGTGTGTTCAGTTCATGCTGTGTATATTTCAGCATGTATCCTGGGACAATTTTGATCGGTATGCCCTGCCTATGCGGTATAGCAAGCATCTTCTGTCAATTTGTATTAATTCCTTGATGGGTTATGGACATACATTGCTCCTTGGAACAATTAGCTATCGTGTAGCCCTTCTTGCCACACCCCATACCTGGGTTGCCTAGATTTAAAATAATGAAATAAAATAAAGTAAAATTAGACATCTTAGTGTTAAGTCTGCAGAGATAAAATAGATTTGCTCTCTCTCTGACATGCATTGCCTGGGCAAGTCACTTAGCCATCCTGGATTTATCATCCCAAAGCAAAAATGAGATATAGCCTGTAAGATATTAATCTCAGTGCTGTGAGGAAGAAATAGTTGTTGTGTGAGATGCTGTAAGGTTCAGCACATCACTGAAGGAAAGCGTGGCCTTTCGGCGAAGGCACCAAGTCAGAAAACAGGACCTCCATGCCTGCACAGGCTCTCTTATGATGCCAAATGGCTCATGTAAGGTTCAAGTGGTTGTTACACTGGGCCTCATAATAGCTAATGCGACCAATATCTGTACCCTATTACTGGACAATTACGTTGGCTCTGTCCTGACTGTTTTCTACCATGAGTCTTGTTGGTTTGCTCCAACAGCACGGTCTTGTTAGCTCGATGGCCTATCTCCACCTTAAGACACTGTAATGCTTACATAAAAGTAATCTTATAATTTTCATCCTTCATCAAACCCATAGTTCTCAAATCTCTTGAGTATAAAAATCTAGAGCAGACTCTTCTGAACTGCCAGCCTGACATTTAATAAGTTTTATACACTTTCCTGCCTAAATGTGGTCTATTTAAAAGCAGGATAGCTCCTACGTATTTTCATATAGCATGATAGTTAATGAACATCTGGTTCACTTGTACCCTTCATCCTGAATCTACAACTCATCATAGATGTGAATTATTAAGCGTCATAGTATTTATGTAAGAAATATACCTGAAGCGTAGAAACTTTACTTTTGCATAAAGGTCACTCCAAGTAATGAGTGAAGGATTAAATTGCCCACAGTCTTCCAGCAGGACTGTGGCCAAGACGGACAGAAAATACTGGCCTGGGCTTTTTGTAAAGCTCTGTGTGACCTGTTGCTCTGAAAATATAATACATGTCTTTAATGTAAAATCCACTAAACTGATCAATAGAACATTGCTGCAGAAACATTGATTTTGGGTCACAATCCTTCTTGGGAAATATTAAACATGACTGAATAATTGCTTTACAGTAGAAAAGAACATGGAAAAATTTGGTTATTTAAACATATTTTTATTGTATGAAAATAATTTTATTTAGTGATAAAGTATTATTTTTTTAAAACCACATTGATAAGAAATAGATAATTTTTGGGTTTCGTAGCAAAATTTGAAAGCAGGAAAATGTATTTTTCTTTACGGTATCACCAGCCCATTTCTTGAGTAGATTGATTTTTTCTTTCTTGTTTTTAAAGTTTTGTTTATTTATTCATTTATTCAGTTTGCATAGAATTAAGGAGGTTACATAGTTGTGACTTAATTTTATTTAGAATTCATCCATGTGTCACTGCATTGAGTAGAGCATGAAAATACTTGGGTCATGGTCCTCAGGTGTTACAGACAGAGGTACCTTCACAGGCTTCACTTGCACTATCATGGCTTATACCAATTTGATAATCTAGTAGCTTCATTCAAAGAAGCTTTGGTAGAAATCCTGTTGGTTCATCAGAATACAGATATTGTGCATGACACTGAAGAGTCCTGCTTATTAAAGAAAACAGACAAAAGTCCCTGTATGTTTTTAGAGAGAGAAGAATCTATGAGCATTTTGAAATCCTTTACAAGACCACTTTTTGGATCTTGAGGAGCAAGATGTAAATATTTCTAAGTGCTTTTTCAAGGAGAAAAAGACAGAACCCTTCCTCTTGTGCTTTGCAATTTAATCCTTTAAACCTGTGTGGAATTAGGTACAAAATGCTGCTGGACCTACATGGGAGGGATTTTCTCCCCTCCTGCTTTGCACCAGCTATAATGGCTTCCCAAAACGCTTGTTCTGATGTTCCTGTCTTCTATGCCAAATTTCAATCAGGAAACAAATGTTTGCATCCAATTAAGTAAGGAAAAAGGGGACTGATTTTTGCAGTGATGCTTCCATTGAGCTTGTTACATCAATGTAATCTCTGAGCAGTCTCCAAAGGTGGCATGCCAGACAGGTTTTCTTTCCCAAACTGAAGGCTAAGCAGGCTGGTAGGAATGCGGTATGAGCTCTTGGGATGAAAGATGCAGCTGATCACTGCTGTTCCCCCTCCCTGCAGGCTGTGATGGTTTCCAACCCTCCCATTCAAGCCCAGATATTTACTAATCTTTGACACCCCAGGACTTCATAATGCCAATGCATTTTACACGCACCTGTCAGGCTCAAATCCAACTGACTCATTCAGTACTGGTGTGCCTGACTTCATGCATGTTATATCTATGCTGGGAAATGGTTTGAACTGTCAGGAGTGGGTTGTACTGCAAATGATGGTGATGACCCCGGTCCACACTAAATGCATTGCAATGTGTGCTTATGAGGCTTACTGTGCCCTGGTCCTGTGCACTGAACACCTCTTAGGAGCTGCAGTGCTGTTTCCCATTTGGTTTTGACTCAAGTTGATCCAGCCTGGGCGTGCAAGACCATCCTGTGATATGAACCACAGTACGGTAAGTGGAAATGACTGGGATACTCCTTTCAAAAGTGCACTTGTGATCCAGACTAAAATGTCACAGCTCAATGCACTGATACAGGCAGAAATTTCAAGAGGTAAAATAGTGGCAAAATGTCCTGGTGACTTCAGTGGCCCCAGAATTTCACTGAGGTTTGTCCTGAGAAGAAAGCAAGCCCAGGGATTTAAAAGAGTGAATGAGAGGACAGTAACATTTCAGAGAGGTAAATGGATAATGATCGCAAAATCCCAGGGAGACGTTCCCTTTTAATTGTTATTTTTTGTTATAAAATAGATATACAAGATAAATCTAAATTGACAAACTAAAAAGCAGACTATTTGGAAAATTAACTTTCCCCATACTCCTGTGCTTAACAAAAGCCCATCAACAGCAGCAGAGATGAATCCCCCAGATTTTGTCTCTAAATGCAAACTGCATTTAGACAACGGATTTTACTAATACCATCTTCATATAAGCTATTGCAATGTTTAATGTTTTGCATTATTTGCATGCTTCTTAGTCCCTTAGGATTCTCAGTGAGGTACATTGCCCAAATTGTATTCCCCTTTCCCTTCTTTCTTAAGCAAAAATGACCTCCCTCCCTCCCTGTTTTCGAAGTGTCCTACCGATCAAGAAAACATAGCAAGTCATTGTCATCTGTTTGGGTGGGGAAAGGCTGTGCAATGAAATCTGCCCAGAGACATGTCTCCAGGGAAGCAACACAGTGCCGATGAAATTCAGGACGAACCAAACCTCTAGACTAAAAGAACTACAACAAAGCAAAGGAAAAAAAGGAACAGGCGTTTAGGCAAATGTCCATTAAAGCGCCTGAACCCTTACAGTCTGTTTAGAAGCTTCTTGCCAATTGTAACATTTAATTTCCATACCAATGTCAGCCTTAGATAACATCTCTTCTACTTGATGCCAAACATTTTTATTAATTGCTGTCTGAATGTTCATCTCTACGCAGCATTGTGAAGACAGACTAATATCATTGCATTCAGGGACTTAGAGTCAATCCACAGAAATGGGAGGCAAGGACTATTGCAGGGACCTTCTATAGCAGGCATGGGAGTGGATTTAAAGTTTGTTTTCTGGGAAGATACTAGACAATCATCCCTTCTTTTGCTGTGCAAGATTTGTGTTTGGGTCCGAATCTGAACTAAAACTACATTATTGTTGTTGTTCTGACTGCTTCCCTGGTTTGGTAGAGAATGAATCAAAAATGTAATTTTCATTTTTACAATTTAATGTATTTCTCCCCTATTTAGCTTATTCTAGTTACTGCCTACTAATCTTTGCTTTTCATAGGAAAATGTAATTACACTTTGCAAATCCTTTCTTTCTTATCTGCTAATTTTTAAGGGTGAGTTATACTGGTAGAAAGATTCCATCAGATTCTTTATTTTGAGCTGTTCTCCATTCTGCTTATGTTTTTTATGATAGATTGACTGTTATGCTTACATATGTAGTGAAATCTTCGAAGTCTGCTGTTTCTTTCTGAAAGAAAATACAAAAAGAAATGTTCTAAACAGTAAAGAAAATAATTCCTTCCTATCCTGCGCCTCTGACTTCACCCGGTCTCTCTTGCTTGTACTAAAAAAAGCTTTTTCTACCAAGGAGCAGGAAAATTAAGATTTTATTTTTCTGCGGGTCTGAATGTACTCTTTTCTAGCCTGATGACTCTACTTCTTTGGAAATCTTTAAATACATCTTAATCTAAAAAGGTACACTGATTAGAGTGCTCCTTCTCTTGTTTGCAATCAGCCTGTGTTTTGTTCCCTGAACTTCAAAGAGTTGATTATATTGTGTCCTGGCTTCTTCTGTGTCTGGATTTTGATCTTGCTGATAATAGCATAAATAGGAAAACTTGCTTGAAATCACTGTGTCCTGTCAACAAAAATAAGATCTGACTTGGATCTTATTAAGAGAGAACTATATTTGCTCCATGCCTCACACTCCAATTCTCTATTGGTCTTCTGTCTGCCTCCAAATCCTCATTGTAGAGTATCCATCTAGTGTACAAACTCCCCACAAGCTCTAAACCTTAGCTCCAAGTCTTTTATTTGTCACACTTATAAATCCTGTTTCTGGTGCTCCTGCCTTGGGCTTGCTCTATCACCTCTCCACGCCTCTACAGGTTTTTCACCATTCCCTCTTCTAACTCATCCCTTCATCAGAGCTCTCTGTCCTGAGCTACTCAGCTTCTTCAGCTGTTTGATTCACTACAAATAACTCCAGATCTCATCCATCTTTCTCCTCTTCACTGAGTCTTCTTGCTGTGACTAATCAGGACATTACCTGCTGTATGAAATAATGGCTTGCAATATTTTCTTCCCCCTGGGTCACAACGGTGGGCAAATAATCCAGAAGCAGCATTAGGCTTTCCTCTTGTTTGCTCCAGTTTCATTTTTTTGCCACCCTGTGGGAAGAACTGACATGGGGAGGTGTGTGTGAAGACAGCATGTTCCTTGCTGTGGTTCACAGGCAACATCAAGTGAGATAATACAGGTTTCAAAACCTTTATCTTGATATGTCTTTGTGTTAGTGAATTTTATGCCCATAAACACCATGTGATCAGATTATATCATAGGACTTGGGTGTTTAAGCAAATCTGTTTTTCTGACCTGCTCCATGGGTGGTTCTAACCTGCAACGCAAATAGATCTCTGGTGGGTTTGATGTGGCCTTGGTTGGTCATTTACTGAAGTGAGATTTTTTTAACTCTCTCAAGAAAAATGTTTCTTCTGTGAATCTTCACTGATTGTGACAGTAACCAAATGACCATTTCCTAGACAGAGCTGCACAACACTTCTCTGCCTCTCTTTTCCAAAAGCAAGGGTCTCAAAATTCTCATTAAGTGGGTTGTGGCTACCATTACCTCATCATACAGACCATCTGCTCACCACCTTCTAACACAGATGACCTTTCTTTGACCAGTTGCTGCAATTGTTGGTGTGGAACAGCCACACCAAGAAACATTCATATTTTGTTGCCTCTTAATGACATTTGGCAACAGAAAGTGAGAAGAAGTAACCAGCAAGGAAGAGAGCAGTGGAGAACCCTCAGAGAACTTCAGCACAGCGCAGTGTGGGACAAAGGGTGTCTATTTATTTGCTGGAGATGCTTCTCTAAAGGAAAAGCATTATGAGAAAAATCCATTATCTATTGAGAATCAGAAATCATTCAGTGAAAACAGAGTAATGCAATTTACCTACGCTTTTTTTAAAAGAAGTGAGCAGTGGAGATATTTTCCTAGCTCCATGAGAGATTCAAATGCATTCATGTATGTTGTTGGGTTAATAGCATTTCATGGCTCCCTGAGGGTAGCTTGGCCTCATCCCATCCCTGGCAATTCAGTGGAGACTTTCAATTATCCAAGCACAAGGAAAAGGTTTGTTTAAATAATAAGGAGTAGCATAAGGCCAGTTCTGTAGAATTTTTTAGAGCATTATCTTGCAAGACCATTTGTTTATTAATGGCATTCAGCTTAGGGGTTCAGAGGTCAGCCTTGTGGGACAGCAAAGACATTTGGGATCTGCATTCACCTGGAGCTGCTGGAGAGGAGAGATAGCCCTGGAAGGTTCATGGGGGAAACAGGTAGCTGTGAGTTTTGAAAGTTTCTAACTACTGTGAATATTACTGTGTACAACTTGGACGTTCAAAACAGAGCAAAAAATGTCAATACTGATCAATGGGATTGTATTTACAAGGTTTGTGCTCCCCCATTTTTCTGGAAGAATGGCAGTAAGAATTACTTGGAAAACTCTAGGGGAAATTCTAGTCTTGACAGAGGATACGGAAGTCCTCTCAATGGCTTCATCTCTATGGTGAGATGGCATCTTCCCTAACACCAGTGATCCAAAAGCCTAGTGCCTGGTCCAGATGGGTCACCCAGGACCTGCCTTAGATGTCTCCCTGCATGCCCCATGGAGGTACGTACCCTCCCACTGGCTGTGGAGGGACTGCTCGGACTAGGCACCTAATGGTTGAATGGTAGATGGGTGAGAGGGGTCCAGCTTTCACCAGCTGGGGCCAGATCTTCAACACAAATCTAATCCCTAAAGACCATGCCTGGGGAATCTTCACAGCTGCTTAAGCAGGTTAAAAGCCTGTGCTCCTTTGAAATCAAAATCCCAATATAGCTGGTTTTGAAAATTCACCGATTTCCAGTCAGCAATGTATGGGCCTACAAGTTCTGTGCTTTGTGCTTTTTGGGGTGTTTAAAATCTGTTTTTAAATCATTATTCCAGTCATGAAACAGAGGAAAATATTTCCTCTCAAGAAATTAATCCCCAGTTCCACCAATATTAAGAACTTCTCCACATGGTCATTTGCCTTCCTGGGAGCCTCTCTGTTGATGGCATTGATTGCTCTTTGGCTGGAAAGCACAAAATTAAACAGAGAAAAAACTGAAGGGAACTGTCTGAATTTTCTGGGGTAGAAGCAGGGAGGATTCTCCATTTGTTCTTACCCATGTCACTAGGTTAGCTTGATGCTGAGGACCCTTCCCTTAAAAAAAAACCAAACCCCAAACAAAACCAAACAACCCCACACACACACATTAAACCCCCCAAAACTCCAAAACCATAAAATATGAAACTGTATTATAAATGACGGCCATCTGGTTCAACTCTGAGTACCTTCAACATAACTACAAACAATTCTTTTGGGAGTATTACCTTCTGAGAGAAATCACCCAAAATGTGATTTCTATTGCTGACTATAGTCTCACCACAGGCAATTGGAACATAAAGAGCCACATTTGGTCATATCCACATGAAAAATTCTGGAATATCTTGAACTTCTTAGAAAATGTTGACTAGATCACTCAAGTGCTGTAAGAAAATTTGGGAGGCTTGGTTTGGGGAGGAAAGGAGGAAGACTTCCCCATAACTGTTACTAACCTTATCTATCCTATGAATTAAATTATGTCCTTTCCACACCCTCTTCCAGGTTTTTTGTGAGTGGTAGACTGTTTGGTTTTTTTTCAAAATTGAGATTGAAAATTGTGGAAGACAAATATAGTGGTTTGGGTTGTTTTTGAAATGTCATGTGGGTTTTTTGTAGCTGAGAAATACTGAAATGGATACTGAGTTTACGCCACATATATCAGTCCAAAACCATCTCCATTTTCTGATTGTTTAATTTGGAAAAGGTGAGCATCTTGTTTCGTGTCTCCTCACTTTACTGGAGTTGGCATTGGTGCAATATCCCATTTTCTACTGGGGTGGGAGTGGGAGCAGCCCACAGAGCAGGCTCACGCTTCCTCAGTCATGGTAGCAGAATTCGGTGATGGATGGAGTGGTGAGAATGAGATTTGTGGTAGCAGTTAACTGAGTCTCTAGAATAAAAATTAAGATTATTGATGAAATGTTGGGGGTGTTTGCCTGAAAGAGGTGACAGAGGACTTTGCAGATACTTTGCGGATACCCTTATACTGTGGTACAAGGGACCTATTTGTTTGAGGGATTTTGATCCTGCTCCTCACTTTCCTTTGGCTCTAGAAAAGGGACCATGACATCCTGGTCTGTCCCACAGCCCTGGAGGAAGGATCCCCACTGACATCTTGGACAGCAAGGACAGCCCATCCCCATCTGTTCAGGCATATGTGAAACAGGCAGTCTGAGAGCTGAGCCAAATTTTTCACAGAAGGTTTGTCTCCCAGTAGTGTTCTTTGAACATACATCCAACAGTCTGTAACAAACAACTGGAACGGGGATCATTTAGCCACAAAAATGCAACGCTAGTGACCTGTTTAATGGGATAATTCTGCTCAGATTACACATGCACGCTTCCAAGTGTGGGACCTCAGCTCACCTGACAATTGAGAGATGCAGTCAGGAGATGTGGTGGGGCTTTCAGCCACCGGTGCGGGCAGTGATCTATGAGGTGGCACACAAGCAGCCAGCATAGCTGAGTAGATGACTCTGTACGTCACTGCTCAGCCTGTCCCCTGACCACTCCTGCATGCTGGGCATTGCTGTCCTGCTCAGGCACCTCTGTGGATCTTGCTGTTACCTTTGCTCGTTCCTCAGCAGACACTCCTCATGAACAGGTTGTATCGTCTCTGGTTTCTTGGCCAAATTACAACCCAAACAATTTCCTTGGTGTTTTCAAATAAATAAATTTTCCTCCATCTCATCTTAAAATTTGTCACTTGGTCTTTTTTCCTTCTGGTAGCTCTCTCCTGAGCTGACTGAGTTTCAGTAGTGGATGAACAAAGTACTTCTGCAACAGGTGATCAGCTGGCATCAGCCAAAGCAGCTCTCTTCGTTATAATGGAGTTTTTCTTGCACCAGGAGATGATCTCACCCAGGTTCCCTAAAAGCACCTGTAATGTAGGTCCTTTTCCAATATGCTCCCTGCACCCCCCCTCCCCCCCCCCTCCTCCCCTTAATCCTTACTATCCCTCCTGTTCTTGCAACAGAAACATCCATTTATCTCTACAATTAATTTCTTCCCCTTTCTCACCCCCAGCCACAGGTCAAGCCAGAGGCAGAGCCTGCCTTTGCTGTGTCAGAGATGGAAGCAGAATGTATCCTGACTGTTTCAGAGCTTCATGTGCGGCTTGGTCAAGAAGCATGCACGTGCCAAATGCTTAGTGAAAGACCTTACTGAAGAAGGAGTTTCAAAGCTTGCCTCTGGTGGGGCCTTTAGCTTGGCTTTCTTTCCTTAAGCTCACAGAAATATGATGCAAGCTGTTTTTCTGCCAGAGAGGGCATTTGGTGGCATTAGAAATGATCAGGTTCAGTATAGTTTGATACCTGTTTAAACCATCCTAAGACCTCCACCCAACTTTCATAGCCCAAATAATCGCTCCGTGCCTCTGACCTTCTGATTTGCAAGTACTCCAGGACTGTAGCAGGAACTCTTTAGGAGGGGAAATGGAGCACTCCCAAGCTGTGGAAAACACAATAGCAAGGTATGTGCAATTATCACTTCCAAGTACTTTTATCACCATGTATCTAATCACCTCCTTTGCTACAGCTGCAGATGTGTTGTAGTCTCTTAATAATGTAAATTAAATAATCCACTGATGAATCTGTTGCACAGATTTAGCACACTGATGAAGAGGATTTCAGCTGCATCACAGAAACATTTTTCTTACAGCACGCATCTGGTCCATTAACAAGTCTTGGCAAGGAAAGGCTCTATGGTGGGATCTCTTTGGACATCATTAGCACAAGCTCCATGTCAGTGGCTTTGCTGGCATTCAACTGAGTTGTGGTCTAAACATCGTGCCCAGCCCCATCAGGGACACATGAGGTCTACACACACATATATTAGAACAAGCCCTCTGTGGCCTCTGAACATCTGAGGCAGGGTAGTCTAATGCAGAAAGATGAGTTTAAGAGCCATTTGATCTTTGGTTCCTGTTGGATCTCCTCTGGCTTCAGTCAATACCTTTGAGCTTCAATATTTGCCTGTCTATCTGTAGCTGCTGTCTAGTAAGAAGTGGATTTGCTAATCTTCCTACATCATTACTGAACAAGAAAGGACTTGACTGTCCTTCTGAAACTGTTTGTCTCTCCGTTGTCTCTGTTGTGAGCCTCCAGCAACTGCAGGTCTAGCTCAGGTGTCTAAACATTACATTGGTGCATTTAGACTTGGCTTTCATTCTCTCTAGAATTTCATTTCACCTCTAAGACACAAAAGATTTTTCTGTGCTATGGTGCTAATTTTGTAGCATGTCCTTTAGGAGAAGATGAAAGGCGGAGAAAAACAATGATCCAAGAATGAAACGGGAAAGCATGGTTGCTTAACAGCAGAAGAATGACTTCTTCAGCCCGTCCTGGGTTGTCAGCATGCCGCCAGGCCTCCCTGCCCATCCACTTCTGCCTCCCCAGCCCGGCTGGGCAGCAGTTTCCCCCTTTTTTTCAATAGGGTTATAGAAATCAATTCAAGTAAGAGAAAAAAAGAGAGCTAACGCAATGATGAAGATACACTGGCGACAGCTAGGGGGTGGAGGAAGAAGTGTGGGTGTGAATGCTAGAGTGAGAAAAAGAGAAAGATTGCCTTTTAAAAACAGGAAAGAGATGATAAACAACCCTGAGTAAGGCCATGAGTACAGGAAAGAGCAGTGTAGATACGGACAACACAGATCAAATGCAGAAGAAAATAAATGCAAATGAATGAATAAGGAGAGTAAGAAAAGTACACTGAGTTTGGATGAGTTAATTTTATTTATACTCTTTTAAATATGAAGAATATGTCTTTCTCTGGAGACATCCTACATCACAGTTGAAAAAAACCCAAAACAACAAACAAACAAATGAAAAAAAGCGATGTCAGCCAGATAAGAACAACTTGCTCTGCCTGCCTTCACTCCTCAGGACAGACGTATGCAAACAGCTCTAAGCCTGGAAATCCCGCTGCAGAAATCCACTTCTGCCAAAAGTCCTGCAGGTGTGATAGGGAGACTGCAGCACAGATAAACAACTCTTCTAGGGATGCCAGACATGTATCCCACTTCATCTTGTGCCACTTGCCTCCTTTTTCAGGTAGACCTATAAAAATGATTCAGAGGAAGATGAGGGAAGATATAGACCAGAAATCACTCTGATAGAGAGCAGTGGCTTGCAGTTGGGTGTGTTTATCTCAGCTCCCTGGGCTTTCAGAGGACACCCCCACCCCACCCCATCCCACCCCAACCCTCTCTTGCTGCTGCTCTTCCCTTGAATGAGTGTTAAGCTACTGCTGCAGATTTTTTAAAACGCCACTATGACACATCCTGCCTCTGTCACTGTTGCCTAGTTTATGCTTTTCCTAGGACCCTTTGAATTAGCCGGAACAGGGCCAGTAGGGGCTTAGTGGCAATTACTCTGAGGGAAGGATTGATTGCTCCCCCAATCTGGCATTACTCTAAATCAAGCTGGGCAGGGGAAAGAGAGGCTATTTTCTCATCAGGTAACAGTGTTTGACTGAATATAAGCAGAAACAATCAAAACCAAGCTATAGATTTTCTGTTTCAT
Organism: Falco naumanni; assembly: GCF_017639655.2. Lineage (NCBI taxonomy): Eukaryota > Metazoa > Chordata > Aves > Falconiformes > Falconidae > Falco > Falco naumanni. The sequence continues at coordinate 28,633,882 of NC_054059.1, forward strand.
GAAAAGAAAGTAGTCTTTTCTACCAACTTTTGCTAACTGCAGGAGTTATGCTTCACACAATTACCTCCTTAATTACCTTCTCCAGAGAGACTGTGAGCATCTGCAGAACATGCAGAAAAAGGAAATAATGGCAAGGAAGAGGGAAGGGAATGGCACTCTCTTTCCTCTGGAGGAATGAAGAGAATGGGCAGAATTTTGCAACTCTTCGTACATTGGTGTGGGAAAGATGAAAACTAAATAACACCCATAAAAATAAGCAGGACACACACAGAAGCACAAATTAATAACTAAATCATTCTGTTCTTGCTAAAGGCCTTTCATTTAGTGATGTTTAGCTTTAGGAAAGCTGAAGGGAGTCTGGAATAGGAGGATAAGCCAATCCAGAAAGCATGCAGCATCTCTCCTGACACCTGCAGAAGCTGTGCTCTGAGGCATGTTCCAGGTTTACCTACGGTGATAAGCTGATGGTAATGGCAATACAGCTAGATGTTTGTTTGGTCTGGTGGTGATGGCTTAAAAGCTCTGACTGTGTCAGGGAAACTCTGTTGTTCTCCTTGTCAGCAAGTTGCCTGTCTTCTCCTAGGTAAGGAGCATGCACTTCACTGTGTGGTCAATCTCACAATGTATTTAACAGTATGTCTTCCAGGAATTAAAAAGCAAACTGCAAACAGGCTCATGTTTACCCACTGGTCTTACTAGTCCAGTTTAAAAGATCGTTCCTACATCTTCTGAATTAGCCTGGTGAGCTGATACGGGGAACAGTGTGACTCCTAAGTAAAATTGCTTTGGTTGGTGTGACTGATCAATGCCTTTCAAAAAGAAGCTCAGACTAGTTGTGTGTGTGATACAAATGGGAGCATATAGACAAGTTCTCCAAACCTGGTTTTAGTCCTGTTTCTTCTAGTAAAGATGCTTGATAGTCAAGTTGCTGTAAAGATTCTCCCCATAGAGTTGAAGGCTTGGGGTCCTGGATTCAGGCAGATGCATTCAGTATGTACGAGCTGTGTGGAGAGGATGGTTCGTAGGTCGTTGTGAAATAAAGTGTGAAATTGAGTGAGTGCCAGCACTAAGACTGGTGGGAGTCTGCTATTCTGGAATTCCCAGACGCTCATTTTGTGGGCCAGCATCCTCCAAAAATACCCTCACAGATCCATGTTGATGCCATATTGATGCATCTTGCATCCTAGCTCAACTTATCATACAGTGTCCCATGCTACACGGTCCAGGGAGACAGCAATGGTTTTATTTTGTTCCCTCTGTTTTCCATGCCCCTGCCCACCTTAAAGAGTATTCTTTGCCTGACTTTGCTGCTGTCAGCCCCTTTGCTTTTCACAATGCCTTACATATTGTGCCTTTCAGGGTAAGGAACCATGAAGACAAGCAGCTAATCTTGGCTTTTATTTTCATGAGCTGTTAGAAGTCCTTGCCTTCATCTATTCCTTTGGATTATATTGTAGAAGTTTTGTACTTATGCCACATTGCTTTTCTTCCTTATGAGTCCTCTTGTCTGTTTGTCCTCTTTAGTCAGGATGAGCAGTGAGCCCTTCTGTTGATGTGCATCTGGTTTTGTGCTCCACCAAACTTCTTTGTGAGGGTCCCTGCTTCCATATCATTTTAGCATGCATGTTATTTAGCTGACTTCTCTCCAGGTTGCAATTTGTGCTGCATTCATCCACATTTGTTTCTGGGTTTGTGTGTGCAGATGAACTGTGTGCATTTATATATATATATATGTGTGTGTGTATATATATATAGTTGTTTTTCTGAGTGTAGATGACTGACTGGGAGATTTCCTTGAAGAGTTCTTCAATAAACTTTGAATGTGGTCTGTGGTGACACTGCATGAGATGCAGGCAATGTACCAAGCTCTAAGAGAGTTGCTACAGCCTCCGTAAGTGCAATTACTAAGGAGTCTCGCCATGTTAGTCACTGTAAACAGGGTAAGCTTGGTGTGGATGAGACCAAAGTGAGCCTAACTGCTACTCAGTACAGTAAAGTACACACAAGACCGTATCACATATGCTGTAATTACCAGCTAGGAGGAATCAAAGCTGCTGACAGTGAGTTGAATTGATTAAATACCAACAACTGTGGACAAGGACAGGTGTGAGTATTATAAATGTTGGCCTCAGACCTGATTTTGCAAGTTGAGCTGCAACTCAACTTCTGAAAACATCAAGCTTTTGGAAATACTGTCTGTGACAGGAGACTGGCAACGCAGGAGTGAATCTAGAGCTCCTGAAGACAGGTGACAATTGGTATCTGATACCTAGTTTTGAGGTCCTGAACTACAACCTACAGAAATGCTGTACCTGAACCAGTAATGCAAGGCCTGGCTTTGCTGGTATGTAGGAATAGTCTGTGCCTGGCAGTTGTGATGGCAGTCACAGCCTTCTCCTGTGCATCACCCCAGTATGCCTCTATCTGTGCTGGGGAGTTTAACCACTCCTCCTGAAGGCTATAAAATCTGTACAAATTCAGCGTCTCATGGTGAGCCATGTCTTTCTCATGACCCTGTATACCAATCAGCTAGTTGATTTGCCTACTGAAATCACAGCTGTACCACTGGGGCATGTCCATGGGGAGATGGTCCTACCATGCCATGGATGACTGTGCTCTGCTCTGCCACCACCACCACTCTGAAGGTAAGATGTGTGCATGCAAAGAGGAGCATCCCTGCCCAGGTGTGGCGCTTCCCTCACTGGAGGTCTGGCAAAGCCAAGGGAATGGCAAACTCATGAAGAGAGCAAGAAAAATAACGTCAGAGAAACTAAAGACTGAGTAATAATACCAATAAGAACAACAATAAGCAAGTAAAACAGATGCTTATGAAGCAAACAGAAGAACCAAACCTCTTCTGTGTCATAAAGCAGCGACAAATTGACCCTGCTAGGAAACAAGGTTGTCCCATCCCTGTTACTTGTCACGGGGAAAGAGAGAAAGGTGTGCAGAGCAAGCTGGACAAGGGGGAGAGCTAAGCAGTGGTCTGCCTCCAGCTAGAGGGAAGGTCTCGAGCTCACAAAGCACATTCATCTTCACCTCATGGCTATTAAAATTGTGACAGCCTCAGATGACCACAATATCACCACATACCTCTGTAGCTGAATGAAGCTGGGCTAATTAGCATTGATAATATACAGCTGTGGGCTGGCTTCAGGGGCGGTGGGTTGGCCGATGTAGACAAGGTGCAGCTGTGGCTGGTTCTGTTAAGGGGTTGAGAGCCAATGAAGGGAGAGCAGCTGAGGAAGAAGAAGCAAGAGAAGAGAGAGAACATGCCCTGGATGAGGTGAGATGAGGAAAAGGCAGCAGAGGGACTGCATGAAGAGTGTGCTGGTATGAGGTGGTGAAAGACCTTGTTGCAGCTTGATAGTTTGGGGAGTGCTGTGACAAGTACCTCCATGTGAACTGAAGGCTGAAGTCAAAGTTCTAAAAAAGGCTGCATGAAAATGTCAAGCCACTGTGCTGGCTGACCCCAGGTACTACAACAGTGCAGGTATTTCTGCTGTTATGGGATCACTGGATAGGGATTAGCCTGGCGCAATGCAAGCTATCAAAAATCAGGGCTGTGGTTTACTAATGTAGAAATCAAAACAAGTCTCAGACTGGCTTTCTCTGGGGCAGAAAGAGTGCCTAGTATAAATCAATTGTGTAATGTCAAAGACCATCAGAGCTGACAAACTTGAAAAATAAGGAAAAAGAGGGGAAATACTCAGTTGCCACAGGAGTAATCACTATAGTATTGCTAATGTCATGAGAAGAAACTAAACCTGCTGGTATGCTCAGTGTAGATGTTATTAATCAAAGGGGAGTTGCATGCTCTCAGCACCAGGGTGGGATGTGCTCTGACTGACAGATATTGAGAAGGAGAATTCTCTAGCAGCTTCTAAGTAAACAGAGGTGAAATTGAAGTTGGTGCTGGGAGATAAAACTGTGTTAAGCAATAAAATTTGCTTTGGCTTGCACCTCCAAACACTTGCCTTCTGCAGTCACTAGCACTGGATCACCCATCAGTGAGTTACAATACAGGTGAGCCTGTGCTGGAGCTGTGTAGGTGCCATTACTGTGCATTTGCTTCTGTCACAATGTCTATCTTTTTCCAAGCACTAAAGCTAACAGCAGATTAACAAAGAGTGACAAAAAAATCTATCTAGCATGTCTCCAAATCCCTCCCACCAGCTGTAACTCATTGTGACTTTACTTTGGGCCAATATTTCCTTCTTTTTGAAAAATTACCCTACTATTCGCTTCAGTTCTTTGACCTGTGACTAAAAAAGCAGAAGCTGGCACACCGCTTGTTTGTGTGAGCGCTGGCACTGGATGAAGGGCTCTCCAAACAAAATTCTGTGCCTACATAGACAAACTATACAAGTCAAATTAAATCCTCTTCTGCTGCCCCTCAATTTTTTTAATGAAGATTATTTAAAATGTAGGATACATTAATTTCTCTTCATATTAATCAGATTAAAATGCAATGGGTATTTTCCCCTTTATTGTTGTTTTTTTTTCCTGGAGGTATTATGCAAACTTTAGCTAGATAATATTCTTGCCTGCTCAGTTCCACTTCATATATTGGCTGGCACTGTTCACCCCTTCTGTGCCATAGATTGCTTTACTCTTCGGTGGCTCTTGAATTTCACTCTGAGTAGTTGCAACAAGCATCTGAAAGTGTATGTAAAGAAATATTTATGCTCCAGTGAACTTGATTGCTGTTCAAACATCAACCAACCATAATGTTTGTTTTAAGACACTATTGTTAGCATTACCCCATTAACTACAAATTTGTTACGTTCTCCGAAATCTGAAAAGTCAACAAGCAAGGACCATGAACTCTGGAAAAGTGCATCCTCTTTGAGTAGAATAGGGAGGCAAAACTGAAAACAGTATTCCAGGTGATGTCAGGAATAAAGAAGGTATCCCCTCAAACAAATAATTTTCTGGAAATCTTCTTTGTGAAATGTTACATTTTTTTTTTTCTTTCCAGGAAATTGGAAAAAAGAAAAAAAAAAACACAACTTTCATTACAAAACATGACTTAATCTCTACAATGCAATAGAGAGAGAGAAGGGGGGAAATGGGGAAAGCCATAAAGAGGATTGATGAAGAAACCAGGAAAAAGGTTGAAAAGAAAAGATGTAGGTGTGGGGTCAGCGTTTTCTAAGCTTGTGAAAATTTGGCTGTAAATGGCTAAAGGTAGGGAGGAGCAATCTGTCTTTTTTCTTTTTCTTTTTTTTTTTTTTTAACTGAAAACAGTCAGTGAGTTAACAAACCTGACTGAAAAATGCAGCAACGTTTTCCATGAAAATTGTTTTTATTATGATTTAATTTTCTGGAAATTCTGTTTATTTGACCTGTACAATTGATGGGTGGTGGAAAAACAAAGAGGGTCTTCCCCAAACGCCATCAACACCCTCAAGATTTCAAAAGCAATAGTGGTGGTGGTGTCAATGTGGTAACTCACACCATCCATATGGGTCTTTCTAAATACATTTATGCTGCATCCATCACTGTAGCCATTGCACATGTTCTCACTCTGCTCTAGACATGTTCATATGCTGCAGCTTCTTATAATAACCATATGCTATTTGGGGTTGTGTTAAGTGATGTGACTTATATGTATCACACGTCAGTGGTGGTTCTGTTCTTTTCCACAGCAAGATACTTAGGCAGTGGGAGATTTTGCATATATGTGTTACATACATAGCATGAGGCTGTAGGAAAGCCTCTCATGGATAGTGAAGACTATGGAGTTGGTGGTTTGATGAAGGCTTCATTTCGTCCTAAACTAGCCCCAGAAATTTCTGTCTGCTCAGCAGACAAGGCTGCCCTGGCTGGAAGCTCTCTGGACTGAAGGAACAAGGTTATTAGTGCTCTGCACCCAGGTGCCTGCAGGAGGCTGCTCAGACGCCCTGAAGTACCTGCAGCATGAGTCATAAGGATTTATTTTTATTTTTTTTTGTCCAGCAAATATTGCAGAATGAAATTCTGTCTCCGTTGTGGCTACAGCAAAAAAGAACTGTGCTGTAGGCCCTTTTGAAAGCCATCCTTAGCCTGACTAACATAATCCGTGTGGATAAATCTATCCAGTTTATCTACTGAGAAACTGAGCAGCTTCAGGAAGAGATTTGTTATGATCCCTCGGCATCATTCCTCTTTACTTGTGTTGTCTCTATTCTTTATGATCTTGCAGTTTTCCTATGCTGTTGCATACATCAGTATAAACTGCTACACCATGGAATGCCTGGGGTGATATTGCCATGAATAAATTAACAACTTTCATGAAAATATACAAGAAAAGGTGTTTATGGAGAACTTGCTTTGCACCAACTAAAAATATCATGGAGCATAGTGCTGGGAAGAGATAGCAAGATGTTGGTAGTATAGTTACAGCAAGATTAGTCTAATCTGGATTTTTCTCAGGTAGAAAAGTGAAGTCGGGTGGATGGTTTGGCCTGGCAACAAGCATGGTCATAATATGGGTCCGTGCTAGAACTATAACTGTTCTATGTAAAGGCATTTCTGACCATAGAAGCTCAGTTGAACATTGCAAATTTAGAGTTGAGTCCAAACTGAAGAATTTGTGCTTCCTTTCTATGCAGACATAGATTTCATTATAGCAAAATAAATGTAAAATAATTCAGCTTCAAGTTGGAAATACGTAACCTGCATGTCCCCCCAGTCTGAATGAGGCAATGATGTCCCTTTTAGTCAAATATCCAAACTATTTAACCCACCTTTGACCTCAGTGAAGCACTTGTATCTTATGATATTGACTTTGTCTGCAGTACTGTGAGGCTGCTGCGTTAGAACAACATCACATAGAAATTTCTAACTTTCTTGCTTGAAGACTTCTGTCCTGAACTCTATCTCTGGCTAGCCGATGATCTACAAATATTATTAGTATGGGATTAGTTGCAAAGAGTCCAACAGATATATATTATCTTCTTAGATCACCTCAGTGGTTAAAACTGCCTTTCTGTTCTGCGGTATTTAAAGGATTTTCACAGTCCACTTCTTCTAAGCATGCCCAGTCCCTTTCCTTATCTTTATACAACAGTGGTTATAAATTGTACAAGCCAGATCAATAAATGGGGATTTTGAAGAAGGGAGAAAATAAATGTCGTGCTTCATAATTTCTTTCAAGACATCACTATCTTTATTATTGTCACGCCTACACCTTGCTAAAAATAAGCACAGGTTAGATGCCAGAGTCAAATTCATTTTCAGAAATGTCCTTTCCAGGTGCTCCCAAAGAAATATTTGAGACTGATATTATGCACCACCACTATGCCAAGTTATACACTTTCAGAAACTCATAGAAGGCAAATCTTTTCCAGGCTTCCAGCCTAAAGGGTTCATGACATTGTCACTCACTGTGAAATCCCCTGTGAGTCTTTCCTGCACTCAGGCCCTCAGTGGAGGAAACAGTTGCCTGATCCTTAATTTGGGGGGTAAAATGGCTATTGTTTCCATTGGATTTCTATGTGTATAAATAGCTGTTGGAGAGAAAAGCGGGGTGGGGGAGTAAGGAAGAGAGAGCCAGAAATTTCTCCAGAGGCCCACTGACAATGCAGGCAGCGCTGGGGGCAAGTTAAAACACACAAAATTCCAGCTGAACACAAGAAAATGCTTTTTTCTTGTGAGGGTGGTCAAACGCTTGTACAGGTTGCCCAGAGAAACTGTGGAGTGTCTATCAGTGGATATACTCCAAACCTGACTGCACGTGGTCCTGGGCAACCTGCTTGGAAAAGGTGAGGTTGTACAAGGTGGTCTCCAGGGGACACCTAGTTGCAAGGGGCTGAGGACCCTTCCAGCCTCATCTGTTTTGTGAGTCTGCAATTTCACACCGGACTCCTGGAGCTACATATATCTTGCAGATGCCTCAGCACATTGCATTTCATCATCCCTAAAGCTACATTATTGCTGCACCAGAAGGAAATTTCCCATCTACCCGGGAGTCCCCTTTCACATGTGATATACAGACCTTAATGCTTGCAGGGCTCATGTATGAATGCACAAATATAAAAGCAGAGAGAGAAGGAGAATATCTTGCTGGGCTGCCAGCTTTATTGTGAGCTACGGCCTCCTGCAGTGATCAATGAAAGCAGAGGGAAGCTTCTTCCTCTTACAAATTACCAGGTCGGACCCTTCATCTCTGAAGACTAAAGCTATTGAGAGAACCTGCAGAGGTTATATTAGAGTTATGGATTGAAATCCCTTGTGTGATAGCTTGATACCTTTAGGTTTATAGAGGCAGCTAATTTACTACATCAGGATTACATTCCTTTGAATGCTCTTTGTGATCCAACTGTTGAGATGCAGTGCAAATACATACTATAAAATCTTGTATAAAATATTTTAAGCTCATTTAAGTGCTCGCTTCTTAGTTGCTCTGTCTTTCAAGGAAGATAGGTTGCTGTATGTATGTGGATATTTGTTTTTGAAGTGCCCTTGCTACACCTTTGTTACAGGCTTTACTATGGTTTTACATGACATGAGATAAAATAAATTTTAATCTGTCTGAAAGAAAAATTAAAGCTACAGGAATAGCAATTACTGGTGCTTCCTTCGTGGGTTCGTGCCTGCAGCTTCGGTCTGGGGCACCACCGTGTTCAACAGCCTCAAGGGACTGTTCCCAGCTCAGATGCTGCTTGCAGCAGGGCTGTGAGGATGTGGAAAGCAGCCCCTGTGATGCAGAGGAGGGCTTGGTAATGCTTAGCTAACTCTCCCTTCTTTAGCTTTAGCATTCATCTTTCTCTGTCCCAGCTAAGGCACTCTCCCTGGTGCATTTACCTTGGCCCTAGAAGCACTCCTCCCTGGAGCACTCTGCAAGGGGCTATACCCGCCTCCTCACCACAATTTGGCCTGTTATACTTTATTGCTGAGCTAGCAGTAGCATTAATCCCTCACACCCCATTGCAATGGTAATTTCTGCATTTTCACGCATGCAGCCATCACTTCAGGTCATCTGAACCTTGATATATATGACAGGTCTTCAAAACAAGCCTTCAAACAACATCATCAGGCATGTCTGAGTAATTTTTTTTGAGAAAATCTGATGCATGAGGACTACTAATAGGGAGAAATGACAGGGATGGGGAAGTGCGAGAGGCATCAGAGACAGAGAGACTGGGAGAGGAGGATGGCTCCATTGCAAACCTATGTCCCCTACGCTGCCAAATTGTTTGTTTTAAGGAAAGGCTGGAGTTCAGCATGCCTGAAAGCACAGTATTCCTGTCCACCTCAATAAAGAACACTGTTGTCTCAAGTAGACAAAGTTGGAGGGAATTCAGCGTGCAGCAAGATCACAGAATTGTCTGAAATTTAGACCCAGGTGGAAGAGCCGAGCAAGCCAAACTGATCAGAGCAGGCTGGGCTTAAATAAGAGCATCTGAGCAGAGATGTGATGGCTACAGGTACACAACGGGAAACAGTAAAGAGGTCAGGGATGTAGTATCACCATCAATGAGTGCGGACAGAATGAGGAATAATGGGCTCAGCTTGCAGCTGGACTCAAAAGGCGACTATAAAAATGGCACTGCATTCAGGAGGTCTCTTTTTTGATTGTGATGTTTAAATGACTTTCACAGGCCAACAACTGCAGTGCAGGCTTTACCAGCGAGCTTGCGCAGCCCTGTCTCTTGTCTGGGAGGACGTATTTTCAGCAGAGACTCTCTTTGCTGGGGAACTTCTTCACCTTTTCTGGTAGACTGGAGCTACAAAGAGGTGCAGTGTCGCGAGAGGGCATGCACCTGAGATGCCTCAGAGGAGAGGGGGTGCCCTGTCCCCCAAATCATCACATCACAGGGGTGCAGACGGAGGACAAATGCAGAGGCTGTGGGGAGAAGAAAAGCGGGGGGAAGGAGCATGAATATCAGAGGGAGGGAAGAGAGGAGGTACTGCTTAGGGTGGGAGACCACAGGATGTGAATGGAGGGAGCTGGACAATGTCCAGCCTGCAGCAGCCCAGGAATGGGACAATTCCTGTCTGTGTGTGCCTGTTGCAGCGGTCTGGGTGCTAAACCTGCTCTCCTGAGCAAGTGAAGATGCCAGGGCTGCTGGTGCTTACAGCATAGCTGGGCACGGGTGGGCAGCACTGAATGCAGCCTGTAATGCCACCGCTTCCTGACTCCCTGGTGTCCCGTGCTCCAAAGGAGGGACTTGAAGAGCCCAGAGGCAGGTGGCCAGGGAGCTTGCAAGGTGGGCAAGCAGCGTTTCTCTTGTTCCTTGTTTATCTCTTGCTGTTCATACAGCAATCCTCAGTGGAAAGCAACCATTTTAGAGGTTTGGGCTTATGCTTTCTGAAAGCTTGTTCACAACTTCAGTAATAGTGTGGTTTCCTCCTGCAGCAGACAATCATGTCTCATTACTAAATACATTGCTCTGTTTAAATGGAGATGGATACTCCTTAGCTCTGCTACCCCAACTCCAGGGCTGGTAATCATTTATTTTTGTGCCACCCTCAGATGACGAAATACTTTCCTTCTGTTTATCCCTTGTCCTGTGATGTATTTAGAAAGTGCAATCATATTCCTTCTCACCCCTAGTTAACAAAACAAGCCATCCTTTTTCACTCTGTGAGAAGTTGTAGGCTTCTGCTCATCCTAGTTACTATCCTCTACAACTGACCTGCTTTTAACCCCTCTCTCTCATATGCAGTGGGCAGAAAAAAGCACAGTGCTGCAGATTAAGTTTAATTTTCTGTTAAAAGATCTTCCTCATCCTTGCTGGAAATGTCTGATGGCTTCCTAAGTGTCCATTGGACAATTTGTTGAGGCTGGTGAGTGCAAGTGGAATGGATCTCATTAGTCTGACTTCAACAGCATAAAAGCCTTGAAGGCAAGTTTTGAAGAAAAGAAGAATTACGTGGATAGGATAAGGTATAAAGTAAGAGTGGATCATGGTAGATTAATCCAAATTACCCTTGGTAAATGAAGCAAAGTACCACTGCACTGTGCATATATGAAATGGTGTTGCAGGGAGAAAAGTTAGGGAAGCAAAGAAGACTGGTGCTGCTTCAGGGACTGCATGGTCTGCGAGGAGCTGACTTACGGGGAGGGAGATGCGGTGTGTCTCAAAAAAAATCCTTGCTAGAGGATTTTCCCAAGATCTGTCCCTGTGGGAAATTTCACAGTAAGGTTTCCAAGAACATCCTTGGTACAAAAAGGAGTCTGCTAATGAACTCATTTTTGTCTTCCCCAATAAATAAAAATGGAAGAGCACTGAAGAATAGACCTTCAGAATCAATAAGGTAAGTGGATGAAACAGGACCACACACGGGTCAGGATCATGCATGTATGAGCTATGGAAACATTAATGGTAAATAACAGAGCCTAGAGCTGTTGGGGGTCAAACTCCACCAGGGGATCATTTAAGGTAACTGGAAACTTTAATGGGGAGTCTCAGACAGCCTAAATGGCAGCTACTAAGTTGTGCGTGCTGTCCAACATGCTGTACAATAGTTTTTCTCGTGCTCCTATTCATAGATTTTTGACCTGAGGAAACTTAACGCTATGTTCTTGCTATGTGATCTGCATCTGGCTGGACTCCTGGGGTTCTTATGGGGCCCTGAGCACCCAGAAAAGCCTATTTCTACAGACAGCCCCTGGGCTGGAACAAGACCTCCATCACCCCAGTATCACCAGCAAATGGCTGCATGGTACCTGTGGCAGACAGCAAGCAACTGCTTATCCTCAAGGAGGTGGAAGGCTCTGGGAAGAAAAACACTGCTTTTGTCAGGCTTACCCATTCATGCACTTCCTCATCACTTCCACAAATGCATTACTTAGGTCTTTGGTTGTAATAATTCAATTTTCCTGTCTTTAAAAGACTTGTTTCTTCTTGGAAGGGTATTCTTCCTTGCTTATATTTCCTGGTAAGGTGGTTTCTGGTCCTAGTTTTGAGTCATTCTTGGGATGACTGAGGCAGCATCAATGAAACTATCTTCTTCTAAGTATGACTAAGCTATGTAGCTTGATGAAATTTGATTTACACTCTGAAGTCACCCTGTGCAAACCTAGATCTTTAATAAAGGGCAGGAGGGACCTTACCTTGGATTGTCCTGTACTGCACATCCACAAAAAATTCAGGGTATGGTCTCAGATGAGAAACATGATTTGAGTGGGGGAACTCTTTTCTGGCATGTGGATGTGGTTTTCTTACCTGGATTACAAGAAAGAACACTGCTAAAGAGGTTTATTAACGGCTGTGCAAACAGCAAAGACTTGCTACCAGTAGATGCCTGTGTTTTCACTGCAATGATTTAATAGGCGCTTTGTGTCGGACAGGACCTTGAGTAATGGTAGGGAGCCAGGTCCTCCTGGTGGGGCCAGGCCTTTTGGCAAAGGCATTAACAAAGCTGCATAAACCTTCCTTCTGGCTGAGCAGCCCATGGACGTGGAGATAGCTGAGCCACCAGTGCCTCCATCACAGGCGGGGGGATCACAGCAGGATGGTGGCACAGCCGTGAAATGGAGCTCCCCGTGAGCCTGGGGCTGGGGGAGAAGGGAGATGATAGTCTCAGGCATTTAACAAAAGTCAAGACACACGAGGGAAGATATTCTGGCAAAGCTCCACCAAGGCTGCCACTAGAAGGATGAGGAACGTGATCAGGCTCAAGTAAAGATCAAGGAATGACTGATATGCCCCTGGGAGAGGAAATACTCATTTCTGAATGACTCAGTCTGTAATATTGTTGCCCATGGCTGCTTCGTTTCCTCAAACAACAGTTTGCATTTATGCGGTGCATTTAAAATCAGCTTTATACAGAGATGCTTTTAACAGCCGCCAAAAAGCAAAAAGATACAGCTAAAATGTTTTTACAGGGTGAATCATCTGCCTGTAAGGTTATAGGAGGATGACCATGTCAACATGCCTGATACCTGAAGGTGTTACTGATTCATAACCTTGGATCACATCCTAGATGTTGGTTCTACAGGGAAGACTCCAGGATCTCCTGGCCTGGAATGAAGAAGGTGCAGAACAGAGATAGAAATCATGATCTAAGCTCCAATATCAGTGTTGTTTACATATTCATAGTTGTTGAAATTTTAGTTCCACCTAAATTATGACCATGACACTGGCAGTTTTCCTAGCTGTTGATACACCCACTGAAAGGAGAGGAGATTTACACTTTTCAGTGAGTTGAGAAATCTTGTACAGACATGTGAAATCAGGGATAATGTAATTTATGCAAATTTTATGTGCTAATTTGCTCTTTATGGACTGTCAATTGTAAGACTATGCAAAAGGGACAGATTTCTGCCTTATAATTCTGTTATGATCTAGGAACTAAACTCTTAATTTTTTTTTGCCAAGAAATGTGAACGTACAAAAACTTATGACTTGCAGAAACAGTAAAAGAATGCCACAGATTTTTTCACTGTTTGTTATATAGATCACTTGATTGTGACAGTAAATTTAAAACTGGTCTTCCTATATTCACCACCTCTTGGGTCACACCAGCAGGACAAAAAACTTCAGAATTACAGAAGGAAATTAATTCTGTCAGTACTTGAACATGTGGAAGTGTTAAGGCATGTCCAGCTGAAAGGCTGTTAAACATTTTCTATCAGACATGGTTTTAGGTGAAGCATACTCACTGCGATATTAAGTTCTTCAAAGATTTTCTTCCTTCCCAAAGCACGTACAAAACAATAGGGATGATGGACAGATACTTTATTACTGAGTACTATTAGCTTTTTCACAATATCCTGAGTGCATTCCTGTTACTGTGTTAAATTTAGAAAAAAACCCTGATCATATGTGCTAGAATTTGATGTGAAAATTAAGTTGAATCAAAAAATATTGGAAAAATATTCATTTAATGAGGCATATATTAACTCTAAAATGCTGACATTTCAACAGTGTTCATGTTTCAGAAATCTTTGGGTTATAAGTGATTTGGTATTTTTATCTTCAGCTCCTGGCTGTCTCCATTTCTTAGAACTAATGGAAGTTGCTGCTTTCATTTCTGCTTGAAATTCAACAATGGAGAGATCTTTCTGTGTGTGTATTAACAGACTTAGACAGATTATATAAACCTGCTAAATATAAATTCTTCAAGAGCTTACGCACCACTTAGATATACTAAATGCCATTTTAAATAATAAATTGATGCTTTGGATAATTGTATATATTTTGCATATACTTTTTACAAGGGCATGTAGTGATAGGACAAGGGGCAATTGTTTTAAGCTGAAAGAGGATAGATTTACATTAGATATTAGGAAGAAATTCTTCACTGTGAGGATGATGAGACACTGGCACAGGTTGCCCAGAGAAGCTGTGGATGCCCCATCCCTGGAAGTGTCCAAGGCCAGGCTGGATGGGGCTCTGAGCAACCTGGTCTGGTGGAAGGTGTCCCTGCCCATGGCAGGGGGTTGGAACTGGATGATCTTCAACATCCCTTCCAACCCAAACCATTCTGTGATTCTATGATATGATGGCAGAAACGCATGCATGGGAGTAAAAATGTACACCCTGTTAAGGGCAGTGATTCAGCTTTTAATTTTAGGAGGTGTTCCCCATTTCCACCTTAGAGATGTAAAGATGTTACTAGTGAATGATCCATTTAACATTTTGGGTAGGAGAGGGTTAGGAAGTCCAAGCCCTCATTCATCTCTCGGCTGCAGGGGTGCAGCTCTCCCTGCCTCTGCCTTGGTTCCTTTTCATGAAGGTCCCCACTGTTGCAGAGGGCTACCCAGCTGGACTCCTTTGAAGGACAGAGTCCTTTCCATGAAACAGTAAGAAACAGTTCTATAACTGCCACAATTACATTTTACAAATGCAAAAATGTTCATTCTACTGAACAGCTGCATAAAATCACCTTGAGTAGCTGCCCTGGGGTATATCCAGTTGCCCCTGGATGGGAGCTTCTGGAGCTGGCTGTTCCAGCCTGTGGTGCAGCAGAGATGCTGGGGTGCACCTTACAGAAAAGCTGTGCTGGAAAACATAGCTGGCACCTTTGGGGATGGGGTCAGGCTTTGCCTTCCAGTGCAAAGGCATGTGTGCTACACTTTGAAGTGCACTGTTGGCACTCATCTGCATTAGCAGGCAAAAGTGACTAGAACTGCCCAGGGACTGACATTTCCCCAGTTGGTGCAGATGGTGTAGTGCTGGTGTGATGGGAACTGTGTCAGCTCACAGGTCTCAGCGGGTCCTGGCTCTGGCTGGCCCTACACTAGCTGTGCATGACAGGTACCTCCAATAGATCCTAAAACTGCTCTTGTGCTCTGTGTAAGAGACCTGATGCTTCTTAGTGAGTGATCTTGCAGGAGGGAAGCCTAGGAGTAGCCAGCAATGGGAGGAATCTGAATTATCTTCTTGGTAACTCTGTAACAAAGCACAGGGCAAGAGGTAAACGTGAATGCTCTATGATGGACATTTATGCAAGCCAGTCTAGCTACATCCTCTTACTAGCATCGTCCCTCTGAAGAGCTGTTCCTTTTTTATGATCATGACGAGCACTTTTAGAACGATTCCTGTTTGATGCTGAGGTCTTTGTGCTCTTTAAAGTTCTTGAGTGGGTCTTTTATAAGCAGGAACAAACGTCAAATGTTCCCCTGACTTCACTTGTCAGCTGTGTTGGTCAGTCAGAAGAAGGGCTGCAATATGTTTCTGCTGCTGGAGTTTAGTCACTGACTTTTCTGTCTTGTACAGTGTTGCTGGGACATTAGCACACTGGCTGATGTGGCAAACAACAGTGATGCTCTGGTTTGAACCAACGTGCTGGTAGAGGGTGTCCTGTCAACATGGAGTATAGATTTAGATAGTGGATAGATTTAGAGTATATGGAAATCTTCACAAAAATACATGTCCTTTTTGTGTTGAATATTTTCTGTCTTTCACTTCTTTTTTATTAAAATAGATTGTCCTTTTTCTAGCCCTAGTCTCCACCCAACACCTGGTATTCTATCTATGTACTGTAACACTGTTATTTAAGTAAATACAACTATCTGCTGAAGTGATATCTCAGAGCAGTTCCTTTCCTTTTGAAGCCCACTGGAATATTCTTACACAAACCATATTATCAGGACAAATAATATTCATCTGACTCCTTCACATATGATACGTTAAAACACTCCAAGTTCAGGGCATGTAAGATGCCTCTTTGAGTCAGTACTGGCATCAAGTAAAGGAGGTAAAATAAATTGTTCAGAATTGCTCATGCAAGTGAGTAAGCTCAGAGCTCTTGATCCAAAGCTCTGAAGTGTAGTAGCAGTCACAAGTCCTGCTGCCAGCCTTTCATAAAACCACCTTGTTGTTCCTCCCTGTATTCAACGTTGCATATAATGTGCACTGGCTGACAATAAAACACTGCATGCAAGGCTGGAAGTAGAGCACCGTGTGTGCTAAAGCGCTTACTGAGCAGTTTAAGGAGCATTTAAGTTCCTGCCTCTTGGAGATGTTCTGTGGGAACTGTGTTTTGTTCCCATGTGTCCTCTCCAGAGAGGGGGAAGGACCCTTGAAAATATATGCTCATTCTTTCTAAAGCTGTCTTAGCTTCTTTTCCCAGTGGTAGACTTTGGGAGCAGAAAAAATTAGGTCTTCTGCTCTTAGTAGAGATGGCAACACTGGCAAGGAGTGGACATTGCCTTCCTGGACTCCAGGCCTGAAGGAAATGCAGAGGGAATGAAATAGGTCTCCTCTAATATAGCCAGGTGTTGGGGGGAGACAAGGTCAGGAATGGTCCGCAGGTGGCTGGCAAGGAATAAGCAATTTACCAGTCCCTAATTAGAGCTTGGAGTAGGGGAAAACCTAAGGTTCTCACATATAAATTCCAAGGAAGCTGGTTTAGAAATCCCACAGGGTGTGAGGGGTGGAGTAGGTTTTCAAAGTCAAAGCACAGATTCAGTAGAAAGTTGCTTCATTTTTACTGTATTATAGTCACTTACCTTTGCTTACCCTTGCTAAAGCGTGAAGAGACATATTTTGATTTGACCAGAAGAGCCAGTCATTTACAGGAGCACTGTGATGAAGCCCTCCAAGATCAGGGGCCTGAAGTGTCTGGAGCTTGATGGCTAGTGAGGGAGACAGCAGCTCAGATGAGGAGGAAAATGAGATTTGAAGCAATGGACTCAAACACAGTAAAGCAATCATGCCATCATGAATTCCCAGATCGCAGGCTCACAGCCTTTACAGTGACTTTAACTACTGTTCAGTGGCAGTTGAGCAGCTACATCTTTTCTGAAGATGAAGGCCAAAGTTCTTATTACCTTTCTACTGTCACTTGCAGATGTCATTCTGGTTTAATTCCAGTCTTATTCCAGTTTACAAGGCAGAGAATCACAGCTGCAACTGCTGACATTTACTCTTCTCCACAGAGAAGCCAAGTACAAGGACCTGATTCAGTGCAGTAAAGTACAAAGTTTGTCTTCTCTTAAAGTTTGCCAAGCCTTGAAACAAATAGATGTGTGTGAGAAAGGGTGCATTTCAGTGTGTGTTTAATCACAAACCAGCACAGGATGAAAACCTGACTTTCCGCCACAGGTTAGCTGGTCGTCCAAGGCATGCTGGTTCAGTGATGCTGAGAAACGTATGGCAGCTTGACCCCCTCTGTAGAAGAGAAGGCATCTTCAGTCTCCAGGGGTGGTGTCTCAGTACTTCTTGCAACATTTAAATCATTTTGAAAGGTCTTTAGGAATTTACAGTAAGCCCTTGAGTTCTTCCACAGGCCACAAATTAATTAGCTTGCTCCTTAAATTCCAGCAAGCTGAGTGGAAATGCTTCAGAGGTTCCTTCCTTGGAAAATGTAAAACATCCTTTGATTAACTCCCCATTTCATGATAATGAAGGACTAGATTTTTTTTTTAAAGAGAGCTTGACGTGATTTTAAAAATCGTTTAAGTGTCAAAGTAGTTTTCCCATCAGAGTGTTTGAGATTAAACTGGTACTTTACTCAACGTTAGAGGGAAAGAATTTAGTTGGCTACCAACAAGGGGAGACCCTTCTGCCATGAGAGAGGGAACGTCCAGCTCTGCCTGATGGCTGAGGCAGCCTGCAAAACAAAGAGCCCAAAGCAGTGTACTGCTTCAAGCTGCAGATGGAGATGCACCAAAGGCTGGGGGCTGCAGGCCCTGTGGGTGCTCGGTATGGACTCCACATGTTAGCTGTCAGTTCTCATGCCCATCTGTGCTTGTCATGAGTCTGGAGAATGAGCCATAACTCATCAGACCTGTAAAGGTGTTTGAGAGAGACCTGTGAACTCTCCCCTGGACCAGGCTATACGCGTCCTCCCAAAGCATGGCTTGCATTTCCCTGCTGACCAGTCAGCTGTCTTTCTTGCAGTAATCTCTCGAGATGTTGGGATCCTGTGGCCTCCCCCTTGGGTTGCCTTTCCTGTAGTGCATGAACACTTGCCCATCCCTTTCAACTGCTTTCAAAGGCAGTACTGGTTTTCCTCTCTTTGGTGCTTGTTTCTAAGGCACGTCCTGCTTCTTGGATCCTCTGGCTGGCAGGTTTGAAGTGAGATCTCCTCATAGATCACAGTAAAGGAAAAATAAGCTTATTGCTTGGGTAGCTGCTAAATACAAAGGTCAGACAAAATCTCAAGGGATTTGAGAGGCTACAGTGAAAGAATGGGCTCTTTGAAGCTGCTAAAAGCTATGAGCTGGCCAGTCCCAAAGCAAAGAAATTGTACTGTCATTTGTCTAGAGATAAAATAGTCAGAGGGCAGGTGGTATTTCTTGCAAGAAGCTCTAGTTCCGAACAGCCAGCCAAGGTGAGTCTGTTGCCAGCTCCTGGTAGCAGGTCCTGTGGGGTTTGGACCATGGAGCTTCAGAAATGGTCAGACATTACCCCCACCCTGATGCTGAAGCTTCCCCAGGCAAGGCCTTGGAAGAGCTCTGCAAGGGTGCGTTGCAGTAGAGAATTGTCAGCAGGCGCAGATATGGCATATCTACGCCAAAACACACTGCTTCTCTGTGAAACAGGCAGCTGAGAGCCCTATCTGGGCCTTGAGCCAGGGACTGGCTTCAGACAAGACCTGGAGGAGCTGGCTCAGTTTAAAATTCAACTTTTCCCCGTTACAGATCTGTTTTCAGAACCTCTCTGCAGTGAGAGTCAGGGCTGGGGAGACATCTCCATGGCCTTCTGCGGCCATGATCACTTAAAAGACTGATATCCCAAGTCCTGGGTTTCCTGGTTCAGTTTCATAAAATTCTGGACAAGAAAACACTCTCACTGAGTTAACTGACATTTTTGCTTTGTAAATCCTGAAATCCTTCATGACTGAGAAATACTACACCTCCAAACTAGTGGTATTTATTTTGTGCCAGCACCGGTAAGCCCTGACTGCAGGAGATGATGCCACAGAGCTAGATGCTGTACCATCACTACCACCTAGTTGAACTTGTGAAATAACAGACTACCCTACAGTTCTTGAAATGCTTAACACTTATGCTGCCCTGTAGGCTCCAAATACACAAGTGCCCCTGTCGCATGAGAGAGCTTGTGCCGGCTCAGTGGTAAATTGCCTCTCAGGCCATTGCATGCAGGAGGGTCCTGGGTACGATGTCCCCTTTCTCTTCCCTGCCCGTTTCTGCTCGATCCTCTCCCCAGACCTTATTTCTTTCTCTGTTTGCAGTTGCAGGGATGGCTCAGACCCACATTTTTGCCAGCTCAGTGAGACGCTGTATTTGCCTGGGGTTCCCAGTCTTGCCAAGACTTTGTGAACAGTGGGTGGACCCCCAAAAGTAGATTTCAGCTGCCTGACAATCACCTTGATTTAGTTGCCTAGTTTAATTTGGGCAAGGCAACTCTTGGCCTTGGTTTGTTAGCTGTTTGTGAATGCTTGCACTGTGTGTAGAGTGTGAAAACTTATACAAACTCTACTGCTGGTTGTATCCTTAATGTACAAGTTGCTAAACTACAATTTATTGATAAACTGGCTCATAAGGGATGAGACTTGCAGGAGGGCAAATCTTGTCTACCCAATCCTTGTTACTAGCTATGTAAAGCTTGATTTTGTTTTTCAGAGGAAGCAAAGTATATAGCTGCCAAGGGTGAAAGATCTGGACAAAAGACAGTTGAGAGGGAAGATGAGAGAGTAACGAACTGAAGCCTAATGAAAAGGCATTCTTAGAGGGCAGACAGAACAAGCACTTGGGCAGTAGGTCATGAAAGTCTGGGGAGGACAACCGTCCCAGCAAAACACTTTATCGCTACAGGATGGTTGCTTCTGTATTACAGCTATTTAAATGCTTTCATCCATCTTCCAAATAAGAATAATGTAAAAACGCTTTCATACTCTCAAGTCAAAAGATACTGCTTTATTTTTCCTTCAGTGGATACATTGTGGAAGGTTATAAATTAGAAAATATCGAAACATTGCTATGTTGCTGCAGGAGAACCAAGTTCCTCTCCCTCTAATGACAGCTTTGCACTCTAATACGCCTGTATTTCTGTATCAGCTTACTGCTCCTTTTACTTAGGTTGTAACGTAAGGCAGGATACAGATTGTGTATTTCAATGAGTGTAGTAGTATTTAAAGAGATAACAAAAGCCAAAGTAGCTGAAAGCAAACCACTCAACCTTATTATAAAGGGGAAACTTGCAAAGCAAGCGTGCTGCAAGGAGAGGCAGTTGTATAGTCTGAGAAAGTAGGTTAGAGTACCCAAGAGACAATTTAAATGAGCTAGTAAGGAAAAACAGATCTGGGACTATTGTGAGACATTCCTCTCTGTCAAGATTGTAGAAATGGGTAAATCCAAGGGAAAAAAAAAAATCACATTTAATATATACTGTTTCATGATGTGCTGATTTCTTAAGGCCTCATTGAATCATCTTTATCTAAACGCTGCGGGAAGAGAGGATGCCAGAAGAAGACTAACATTTGTGATCCGGTATAATAACGTTATGACAAAATTTACGAGGAAAGACTGGGTTTTGTTTTCCATGTTGGGGAACATTTGGGGGCCTTTGCTTTGTTGTGCACAGTGTGTATCCCTGCTAAACTGTTACTGTCGCTATCAGCAAGCAAGAATAAAAGTCTATCCTGACCGGGATGCCCCAATTTAGCAAGATACACAACAGGAGTTAACACGGTTTCTTGAGAGGGTGAAGGACAGGAGTGCATCATGGCACAAGTGAGATGAGGAACATGAATGGTGGCACATGGGCTGGGAAAAGGCTCTTGCTAAGGCTGCTCTGAGCACCATACCTGCAGCTTCAGCAGCAGTGTCTTGATACAGAAGCTCACATAGTACAAATACAAGTCAAAAATCAGGAAGTGAACCACTGCAAAATGCAAACCATCAGTTTTGGCTCTTGCTAGCCAAAGGCAAGTCTTCATGCCTGAGGCTGGTAATGCAGGGGGCTGCAGCCAGCCTCTGCTGCAGTTTCCATGGCTCTGAGCACCTCTGGGGGTCCGGTGCTCTGGATGCTCTCCTTTAGCCATCCCAAGAGGAGCCCACAATAGAGTCAAGCCTCAGATCTTTCCACTGGGCAAGCTGGTAACCATCTTTTCTGTAGAAAGCATCCTCCATTTTAAACACACTAAATTACTGACAGGCAGAATATCCATTGGTCCTACAGCAGCTTTTATGCCTTTGTTCAATTACGCTCCAGTTGTTCCTTCAACTGAGAACTTGCCATAGGGGAAAACACCACTTATGCCCTCTCCTTATAGCTTCGTAGCATCTCCAGGTGAACTACACAGTTTAAAGAAACCTCTCAGTATTACTTTCTATCTTCTTTATGACATGGGTCACCCACCTGAAAATAAGATCTTGTCCACTGGTAAAATCAGAAACCTTTGTGTGAAATCAAACTTATTTCTATAGCAGTTTGTAACTACATTTATGTCATTCGGGGTTAAACTCTGCAATTTCCAAATCAGTAACTATGAATGCTGGTGAACCTTATGTAGCAGAACTGCGATGCTGACCCCATTACAGTACATGGCAAAACTCCCAGCTCATCTGGAGCCAGGATTACAACAAGGGAACAGGAGCAGCATACAGATTTTCATCCAGATGTTCCCAGTTTTAACTGTCTGGTAATATCACTAGAGCAAAAGGAAGAGTGCACGTATGCAAGTTTGCTTGTAAATTTTTATATTAATATAGAAAATAGAATTTCAAAATTCGCATAAGAATCTTGAGAAAAAGAAAGGGTTAAAAACAGAGGATAAACTCTGTCCAGCAGCAGCAAATCAAGACAACCTGTCTGATTTTTCATACCTCAGGATTTCCAAAATCAAGTGCTATTTATATTTCTACCTATTGGAAGAGAAGAAAGAACAAGCAGTTTTGTGTGCACAGGTACTGATGGAGCCTGATTTCCCATGATTTTGTCTGCCAGTTGACCACTGTCCCAATGAATGTCTTCTTCCTAGGAACAGAGGGACCTCATAACAAGGCTCACGTAGCTGACATTAATGTGTGAGCTTGGGCTACAGCTCTTCCATTTCTCCAGGCACTTACAGTCTGTTTTTTCTCTCTGCTACTTGCTCAGCCCTTGTGCTCATGAAGCTTGAGGAACTGGATTACTTCTGAGATTTGCTCTTCTTTTGTCAACTTCTGGCTGGGATGAGCCAAAGGGTACAGAGATTCTTAGGAAGAGATGAGAAGACAGTGTGTCTACTTAAGCCTTGTTCCCATAGAAACATGTCTAAAAAGTGTATTCATCGTCAAATGGCAGGAAGAGAGAGCTGCAGGGGATGGCTTGGTGCTCCTGAGAGCTTGGCTGTGGGCAAGGGGACACATGGTAACTGTTTGGTTTGCATCTTCATGTGCTCAATCCTTTGCGCTGTCAGCAGGGCAATAGCCAGGCACCGGGGAGGAAGGCTCCTCCTGGTTGCCTTGTTCTAGCTGCTGGTCCTGGGTGAGGTGGGGACTCTGTTTTGGAAAAGGAACTGCATGTCTGCACCCAGGGAAGGCATGTTTTCAACACAGCCTCCCAGAGAGCCAGGCAGTGGGCAAAGAGACCGGAAAGCTCCTGAGAGAAGTGTGCTCCCAGCTGGATTCAGAGAAGAGGGAAAGGCAGACCTTTTGTTAGGGCTCAGAGGGACAGCACAGGGCTCACTGCAAACTAACAGCCTCGTTAGGCTGGCTGAAGGTTAGCCCAGAGACTGGGATCTGCACTGCAAGGCCATGGATGGCAAGGAAGACACCTGCTTACATCTTACCTGGCACAGCTGAGTGTAAAAGCATAGATAAAAAGCTTATTTTGCAAGTAAAACAGCCTTAGAGAGTTGAGACTCTCTTGGTGTTTTTGAGCACTCGTGTTAGACCCACCTTTTAGTTTGCACTGGTTTGTGGTAAACCAGCTGTCACAGGCACAGCGGTTTGCCATCGTGGGGTTTCACAACAGCATGCGGCTCTGCTAGAGCAAAAAGATGTGTAGCAGCAGAGCACGGCTGCTTTGAGCTGAGAGAGGGAATGATTTCACTGTGCCCCGATGACAAGGACTCTCTATTCCTAGTACACAAATCTACACGGGTGTGCTGTGGTCCTTATGTCCTGCCACTGGGAATCTGGGGGCTTTTCTCACAGTTTATTGAGGGATACCAGGTAGAAGCTGGCCAGAATGAACAGAGTTTCTGGAAATTTGGGACAAACTTGCATATTTCTTCAATGCACCTTTGTAGAAAATTATATTCCAGTGTCCATGTTATCATGCTGTGCCAGGCAGTATGCTGTACCGTTACAGAGCAACTTTTGCACCCAAGGTCCTCCCACGTTATTTCTCCATGACAAGTGCAATACATCCTAAAGCATTTTGACTTGTTCTGCACACCGAGAGTGTCCTTTGAACTTTTGACCAGCTGCATGTGCTGGGTCACCAAGCAGAGAGACAACAGGATGATGAGCTTTTGAAGACACAGGTTGTCAGTTCAGTAGACAAGCCTCTACTGGGTCTGCATGAAAGGCATTTTCTGAAAAACCTGTGCAGGGTCTTCCCTGAACCGCTGAATAATGGGGGAAGAAAGGGAAGCAAAAACCAGACAAAATCCCCATAAGGGAACACCACATTTGGGGCTTACTCCATTGCTTTTGCTGATTATCTCTTTCAAGGTAGTTACAAAAACCTTCTGGGACCACATCCTGCTCAGCAGAGCTCCTCTTTTTGACACCTTCAGCAAGATTTCAGCCCTTAAATGGACTGCACTTAATGTAAGTTGACATTCCTGTATAAATCCAAGCTAACATTCCTGTGTACGAGTGCTCGCTGTGGTCATCTGGGCTGCTTTTGAAATCAATCATTTAGTTCTTAACAGAGCAACTGAAGCCTTGGAAATACAGAAAAAAGACATAGAAGGTTAATTAAAATGGTAATAGGAAATCATACCAACCCAGTTGGTGGGTTGAGGTGATTCCTGTTCTGATTTCAACAGCGCGATTCTGTCAGAAATGTTCCTTTTTCCCCACTGGGATGCTGTTGCAGCCTGGTAATGATCCAGGCTGGCAAGGCTGAAATGCCAGCCTGTTCTACCCTCCTTAGCTGCAACATTGCATCAAAGAAGATGAAAAGTCTTCAGTAAGTGTATGTGGAGACGTGGCTGAGGGGTGAGCAGTTAGCATTCTGGCAAAGGCCTGATAATACTCAGCCAATTAAAGATAATTCAGTATGTTTAGGTTCTGATTCAGTAACTGCAGGCTGTAAACAGTTTTTGCAGAAAACACATTTTCTTCCCCAACTATTTGGAGTTGTTGGAGAATTTTGTTACATTTTTAAAGCAACTTTTTAAAGCATTGATTTTTTTTCCCTCCATGCCACTTGAATCTGATAACTGCATATTTATTTGGGTAAAACAAGCTTGGTTTTCTATACACTGAAGTTCTTTTCTGTTGGTCTCTGAAATCCTGAGGTTTTTTGTAATCAGCCTAAACTTGAGGAACTGATGGAGACAACCAATTTAAATGTGCTTTGAGAAGAACTGGGTCAAAAGTTCTGGCCTAAAATGTGCTGCTTCTTTTCTTAACTCATTTTCCTTTTGTTAAATCCTCTAAAATATTGGAATGGAAATCTTCAGGCTTTCAGAATGGCATTTTAAATGCACAGTCCTTTTTTAATGTCAACGGCCATTTGTGGGTGTAGCTCAGAGGTTTTGGAAAACTAGTTCACTCTCTTCCACTAGAAAACGTCTTTAATATTACATATATTGAATCCAGCAAGCTGCACCTTCCATAGGCTGATGCGAGATCTTTCCCAGGCTATACACAACTACTTTTCTGTATAAGGTTTGTTTATTTCTCATTTGTCAAATGTATTTTCTCTTCCATGTTTCTGGAATTACATATATAGACATGTAGCCATTTTACAG
This sequence comes from Falco naumanni, assembly GCF_017639655.2. Classification (NCBI taxonomy): domain Eukaryota; kingdom Metazoa; phylum Chordata; class Aves; order Falconiformes; family Falconidae; genus Falco; species Falco naumanni. Next base: position 28,659,145 of record NC_054059.1, read on the forward strand.
AGTTGACACTTCTCTTTTATTTGCCTCTTTTTAGTTCATATCAGTCTTCTGAGTTCACCATAGAGCTCTTCATCTAATGTGTGCTCTTAGGGACAGAAGTCCCACCGACAGGTCAAGGCTAAGCATTAATGGCACAGCACAGCTGCCTGTGATTGTGATTGCCAGAGCTGAAGCTGATAAGCCCAACAATCCTTTCTGCCCTGTGTTCCTGCTAGTGAGTTATAAAAGATAGGAAGTTATGTCCTTGTGCACCTCCTTGTAAAGTAACAACAGCAACTAACAGGAGACTGAATGCAGAGGTCCTGTGAAGACACAGGAGTTCTAAATTTTTGGTCATACTAGTTTGGGTATAACCCAAAGTTGTTGTTGTTGCCATTTTACAGTATTGCCATTCTTTGTCATCCAGTATTACCTAGAATAAACTGCTGATGGAGTTCAGCTGTAGCTCGTGCCAAGCACTTTGTAATCACTACTTAAAAGACTATCTGCTGGCTTCAGTTTCTTCTTGTAATGAAATGTGAGGCAAGCTTTGGAGAGGAAACTCTTGCACAAGGAGATGAAGTGAGTCACTTGTGGTTGTGCTATCAGTCAGCTGCAGAGCTGGGACCAGCTCTCAGCTCTGGAGGGTCCCACCGAGGCAGCTCAGTCCTGTTTTTAGCTCGACTGATATGAGCTATAACTTCCAGCTGGAAAGAAGAGGTTGGTTGTGTCCTGTTGTGCTTCTTTGGGATGGTGGCAACTTGGGAGGGCTGAGGGAAATGTCCTTCTGAAGCAAAAATTGGGGGCTTTCATGCTTGGGTGGCTTAAAATTGTTTTCCTGTTAAGCGGTGTACTGTGCAGTCCATGTGTTTCTGACTGAATGCAGCCAGAGAGACCCATCTTATCAGTGTTTCTACCCACAAACATCTTTAGTCTTTACTCAGAAATGGGAACTATTTAAAAAACAGGCTGTGAATACAGACTCAATGATGTTGTTATAATTACTGTACCAGACAAGATGGCTCATTTTAGGAAAGGGAAAGTAGTTACAAAAACAGCATCTCATAAAAGAGACTTTAATTAAGTCGAAAGGCAAAATATAATAACAGTCTTTTTGATGTAGACATGTTGTATCAAAGATCCTCAGACTAACACGAAGATTAAGCTGGCTATGGTTTCTACGTCAGCATAACTGTTGAATTTGGCACTTGCGGAAATAAAGCCTGGATCATAAAATAGGTGAGTTCCCATATAGCAAGCTATGGAGTTTTCAGGGTTTTTAAATTTGGATGAATCAGTTCTATTTACAGTGAATGGTTTAATACCATGTACATTTGTATAATGAGAAATGGAAGATCCTTAAATTAATTAATATTACCCAGTGTTACGGTTTAACCCCAGCTGCCAACTAAGTACCATGCAGCTGCTCTCTCGCTCTCCCCCTTGCCCCCCCAAGTGGGATGGGAATTGCGAAAAAGGTAAAACTTGTGGGTTGAGATAAGAATAATTTAATAATTGAAATAAAATATAATAATTATAATAATAAAAATAACAATTTTAATGAAAGGGAGAGAGAAGGAGAGAGGATAAAAAACAAAGAAAGAAAAATGCAAAGTGATGCACAGTACAGCTGCTCACCACCCGCTGACCGATGCCCAGCCAGTCCCCGAGCAGCCATCGGCCCCTCCCGGCCAACTCCCCCCAGTTTATATACTGAGCGTGACGCTCTATGGTATGGAATATCCCTTTGGCCGGTTCGGGTCAGCTGTCCTGGCTCTGCTCCCTCCCGGCTTCTTGCGCACCCGCTCACTGGCAGAGCACGGGGAACTGAGAAGTCCTTGACTTAGAACAAGCACTGCTTAGCAACAGCTAAAACATCGGCGTGTTATCAACAGTATTCTCATACTAAATCCAAAACACAGCATTGTACCACTACTAGAGAAGAAAATTAACTCTATCCTGGCTGAAATTAGGACACCCAGATTCTACCTCAGTTCTTCCCAATGAAGTTAAATGCCGGGCACATATATACAGTGCTACTCGTATGTGCAGTGCTCCCACTGAAGCACTCCAGTCATGGCAGCAGCTTCAATGACTTTTCCTATGTCCCACAGAAGCCCTTTAGCAATGGTCCTGTGATGCTCCCTGCTAAATCCCTCAATGACCTTCCCAAAGGTCCCCAGCCTTTGTGCCTCCCCAGAGGTGACTCTACATTCTACCCCATCTTGTCTGTGCTTGCATCCTTTCCCTGCTCTGTGTTGCCACCCCTGCAAGGGGCAGGGCTTCTGTTTAGGTTGGGCTTGGGATGCAGGAATAACCTCAGTGGAAGCAAGTCAAGCTTTTTCTGTATTCTTATTCTCAAATAAGCAACAGCTTCGTTGTCTGATGTAGAAAGCCAGACTCCTTTGGCTGGATCACTGCCTTTGGAGTGAATGGTCCACCTGGGCTGGCTCCTGGACATCCCTACTACTTCCATGCCATGGTTAAAGCCCCTGGATTGGGCTGTTGTAGCAGCAGGTGAGACCATCAGGGACTGATGCTGGAGCTTGTACCCCAGGAAGGAAAGGGTGAACTTTTCTGACCAAATAAACTTCAATTGCCTCTTGCACTGTTGGTTTGTGCCACCAAGTCCTTAAGACCTTGTACTGAAATCAGAGGCATTGGTTCCTACCTTTGCCACAGACTTTTTTTTTTTTTTTCCCAAGTCAGATAGGTCCATGTTAACAGAGATAACTTTAGGACCCTGACTCCACTCAGAATGTTATTTATTTCTCGTTAACTTCAGTGTGACTTAAGCACTTGGCTCTAGATCTTCTCTGTTTATAAGATGTGGCTCCTTTGCTTCTTATTTGCTAAATCTGGTAAGTCTGTTGCCCAAAATGCTAACTCTGTGTATGTGAAATAATTTGTATAATAGGACACTGTTACAGTAATACTATTAATTGTTAGTGAAATTCTGGCACAGAAGTAGTAAATAAGAGTTGAGGTTCACTATCTGCTTATGCAACTTCATTGGGACTTTAAAATGGAGAGCAAAGCAAGAATACAGTGCTATAGACTAGACTGGAACTTCCTGATAATTTTATTTATGATGGTTCTTTTGAATGAAAGATATATTGTAAATGTTATTTGTAATCATTCGATACTTCAGAGCTACCCTGCTATTGCTGCCTGTCATTACCATGGAAAAGGAGGCCTTTGGAATTCAAATGAGATGCAGATCGTTCACCTGGCTGATTCCAGTTTTGTTGGCAATCTATCAAATGCACTGCCAGTGGGAATCTGATTCTGCAAGATGAGGAACAGTCAAATCCCTGGGCCCCACCACACCCCATGCTGATTTTCAGCCAGGTTTGAAGACAGGTTACTAAGTGTCCATTCTCAGCCACAGCTGGTGGTGGGGTTGATCATGGATGTTTGAAATTCTCTTGAAGGTAGGAATGTTTCACAGGCAACAGGAGAGACACTGAAGGCTCCTGGACCAGGGCCTTGTTGCAACATCATCAGCATTTTCATTAAAAAGATCCTCAGAAAAGCATTGCCTCTGCCCATAAATATTTTTATTGCTTGGTTTTTTCACTCTTCAGGCTTGTTGGCAGTTTTTAGTAATGATGTAAGCAGCATCTGATTTCACTAGAAGTACATGCACAGCATTCTTGGGAGACAAGCAACCCTTGTCTGGTTAAGGGTTCAGATTGATCGTTTCTTCCACCCAACTTAGTTTTCATTTAACTAAGAAATTACAGGGAGGTGTTGGCTTGGTTTGGAGCCAGGAGGCAGTTTCCCAGAGCCAGGATTATCTGCCTGTGTGTTTGGGTCAGCTCTCTGGCCACGGTCCCACAGGCGGGGACTCTCTAGGGACATCTGGACAAAGCTGCTGTAGCTGTCACAGTCTGTGTGCAAAGGCTGCTCTGTCCTGGGCTGCCTGGGAGACCCCTCCTCATCCAGGCTGCTCTGCAGCTTTCAGAGGTACCCTTCAGCTGCTTGGCTTCTGCTCTGGGACCAGCCATGCTACGAGCATCCCTCTCCTACCTTCCTTAGGGGGCCACTGGCTCCAGCTCATTCATACATCCCTGCTGTCCCAGGGCTCTCTGCCTTGCTGCCTGTGCTTCATTGCAAGCCCACATCTTATTAACAACTGATGGTTTCAAACCAGAATAGGAAAAGAGCAGGTTAGGGAGTAGTTCCTGAAGTTAAGAGCTCATTCTTGCTTTCACCTTTGAAGATAAAGCAATGTGAGGACCATGACGGATAGATGAAGTATTTGGAAGTCCAGGAGCAAGCACACAGGCGTACTGAAGAGAAAGTGAGAGAAAAGACTCAGGAGTGAGTCAGACGAAGGTAACACCCTCTTACCTGAAAGCATGTGAAACAATAGACTGTTGGAAAGCACCTGGAAGGGCCAGGTAAAACAGGCAGTAGCAAATACAACCTGGTCTCTTAAACTCCCAGGTATTTTCTCTTCATAGTAAGATAAAAGCCAACTGGCTCAAAGGAGAAACAGGTACCAGAAATACTGCCCTCAGCCTTTGGGTGTTCCATGTGAATGCCCCATCTGACCAGGAAGGGAAACATGGTCTGGCTGAACCTACCATGACATGTGAGGTTACACGACAGTGTGTGAGGTTAGTTGATAACGGTGTATGAAGCGTGGTAATGGTTTGCTTCAAAATGAAATGAGGTTGCCGTTGGGCATCGCTGCATCCGTCCCAATGCAGTTTTGCTCTGTGTCCTTCAAAGATTACCTGGATGATGGACCCAGGCAGGCTGAGCTTGTTAGTCTGCAGACAACATGCAACCAAGAGTATTTGCCAGTGCATTGGTGGGATGGGTGGGAATTCAAAATAACCTTAAAATTGGACTAAAACTGTAGGAGGTGAGTCAGTGATGGCAAATGCAAGGTGCCAATGTGTGGGGGAAGACAGAGAACATGAGGGTGGGTGGCAGCCCCTCTCTGGGGGAGGGATGACAGAGGCGGCAGGCTCATGGTGACCCCAGAATGGGGGTGCTGGGAGAGCCAGAGCAGAGGAGAAATCAGTTCTTCATGCCTTTGGTGAGCAGGATAAGAAATGAGAAGTTTAATTTTGCAGGAAGTAAGATTCAGGTTTTACGTTACCAAGAAACTCTCAAGCTGCCAGGAAAGCAAGGTAGTGGCAAAGCCGGGGGAGGAGATGTTTTCTTTTCTTATGTCCCCCTTCTGCCATCTGCCACATTATTAACGGCTGAATTATTTCTAATGGTGGACAGCCTTGTTCATCCAAATTGGTTTCAGGCAGGTGCTTCTTGTTTTTCAGACCAAAGTGCAGAGTTTGGTGCTCAGTCGTCTGCCTCCATGACAGCAAAACACTAATTTTGTGGGGTGGGGAGGGGAGCACTCCAGGAGATTTAAATCAGGAACGTTTTGGCTCTTGAAACCTGGTGGATAAACACTGGTTTTGCTCCTGGCAGATGTTCTTAGCGTGACTCTGAAAGAAAGTCAGATGGGAGGTTGGGCAGTAACCGAGTGCATAGGTGGTGCGGGGCGATGCGCTGGCACAAAGCGGGCTGGAGGAGAGGTGGCTCTGCCTCTCTTCACAAACTGCTTGAGAACTGGTAAAACAAAGGGTTAAATAGGAGCCTGGGATTGTTGTTAATGTTATAAATGAGATGTTAGACCAGAAAAAAATGGAGAGACTGAGTCATTCCTTTTTGTCCCTTACCCTCTCTTGCCGTCTTTAGCTTGCCTCTGCCCATGGTGCCCTCTTCTCACACAAGCAGGCTTTGGCAGGTCTCCCAGCCCTCCTCCGCAGTTCGACCACTGCAGCTGGAGATGATAAGTTCTGCTGCTGGCCACATTACCCTGAGAAGGTGGATGAAGACACTTCACTCAATGTGGGACTAGATGATAACACTCTTTAAAAATAATGGGTCCTAGATTTTGTGAAGATCTTGTCATGCCTCCAGCTGCACTTACTCCTCTACAAAATCCTTGTGCGGTGAAGTATCCCAGCACCTGCTGTGGGTAAGGTGTAGAAATAGCTCACCTAAAGATGCAGAACAGCGATAAACTTGCTGGGTTATATTCCTAGGGGTGAATTGTCTTCTTACACAATGTTGGTCATTCATTTACTAGGAATGCCTGGGTAGGTGAAAGGCAGTGTTGGGTTTCTGTTGCTTTATGTTCCTTCTAAGTTGCTGTCAAACTGGAAATTTAAATGACATATGCAGGTAGAGTTCCAGTCAAGCTGTAGAGGTCCCATTTGGATGCTGAGTGTCAGGAGTATATTCTGATCCTTAAAGATGCTGGTATGTGTTTTGTGAGGGGGAGGCAAGCAGTGGTCAAGGATGCTTGGTTCTTTTATGACTTACTTGATAAATGATCTTTCATTGCTATTGTAGCAATCAGACTAATAGAATGAGTTTTCTGATTGCTTTCGGATATCATTTAGCAATTCCAAATGCTTAAGCACTTTCACAGGTTTTGATATCTGCAATACCAGAATTAAAAATATTAAATAGAAATAAGAGTAAACCTTGTTTGCTTCTCCATGAGAAGTATTTCCTATTTAATTTCTGAGATTTTACCAGTATCTTCATGATATTGGTATTATACTTAGGGAACGGTTTTACCTGGTAAAACATGACAACTATTAGCACAGTATTGGTTACGGGTTTAGGCACAAGGAATTGCTCAAGTGCATAATCCTGCCTAGATGACAATCCAGCCCTTCCCAGAAACATGGTGATTTTCAGAGTTATAGGAGAGTGAAGGTACAGAGTGAGCATATGGCAAAACGTTCACACCTTTTTTCCATCTGCATCTCCCATGTGTTGAGAGCCACAGGTGGATTTCTCCAGGCTGATTTCAGTCAGCTGCCATCCTCCTCCACATTTGCGTAACTCCATTTTTTGCACCCACAAGCTTTTTGTAACCTGTGGCAAGGAGCTCTAGAAATGTTTCATAATCAGGTATTTTCTGCATGTTCACCAGTTCGTCCAGTTGGAGAGCCAACCACATAGGAGCCAGGTTCAGCAACGATCAGCCTGTTTGCCCTCTTTGTCCCACTTGGACTTTGTAGCTCTCTGGGGTGCCTCCAACCCGTTGCCTCTACTAGCCTGAGGATGACTGGTGTGTTGAGCCTTCATTGCCCTTCCCTGTGTCTCTCCCAGCTCCAGTCAATGCTGCTGGAGATGGAGGGCACCTGGCCCGCACACTGTGTGCTAGATGGAGATGTTCCCTGCATGATCCCAGTCCCACCGGGACAACTTCTTTCCTGTTCTTCACTTTTCTCTTTATTTTTATGCTCTCTACTTTTAACAGCTACTGTGTTGAATTTTTCAAAAATTACCCCATCCATTAACCATATGGAAAAAGACAGTTTTAAAATTCATCATTGTGCAGGATTATAATTTTTTCCAAGTGTGTCACTTTCTATTTATCCATAAATTACCCACCAGCTTGCTGCCCAATTGCCTCCCAGTGAGGTCCTTATGAAATTCCTGTCATCTTCAGAATTTTTTTTTGTTCTAAATAACTCTGTATCATCAACAACATTTTTCATGTCATTATTCAAGCTCTTTACAGCTCATTACATCTATTATAACTACAGGATCTTTTTCCTGAGTGGTAATGGTTTCACCGTTCTTCTCATGTTTATTTATCCACAGTGAATTTAATTTGCCGTTATAGAAAATTCTGTTGCTTTAAAAAACAGAAGATATTTATTTAAAACAGATTTTGGTAAGAAGCAAAGTTAAAATTAACGTACAATAATGAAACAGATGATCTGTTTTAAGACATGAAATTATGACAAGCATATTAAGGTCAGAACTTGCTATAATACCTGAGAATTTAAGTTGATGTAAATGAAATATAATGTTTAAGAATGACATTGCTTATTTCCAAAGTTTGAAAAAGAAAGAGCATAAAGCTTGTAAAGTCACCGGAGAAGCATCTAAAACAAGTTTTTTGTCAAAATAATAAGACAGTTTTACAGCTATTTCACCTCAGCAGGAATTCAGTGGGGTTTTTCTTTCAGCATATTCATCTAGTTCAGCTCAAAGACAAGTTAATTGAAAGCTGAAAAATTGTTTCAAAATAGGAAAAGCAAAGTGTGATTTTTCTGCACTAACATAGAAATAAAAGTGGGATGTGAGGAGTCCAGCTCTAATGGTTTTAACGTCTTAAAGGACCTTGTGGTTAGTAATGGCCAGTTCAATCGCTTGTCATAGAAAATACATGTCAATAAATGAGAATTTTTTTTCAATAGCAATCGCATTTCATTAAGGATTTAAAAACTATCCAACCAGAATAACTGTTTTTTTTAAAGTTGCTATTGTGCTTTGTATCTGTATTTTTAGCCAAATACAGCTTAGGCCAAATTACCCAGGAAAAAAGTCACAAGCAAGTAACAGATCTTTAATTTACATTTTAAAATAGGAAATTATGAGCTGCAATAAAAATTTACAATCCAGATGTACAAACACAGCTCATCCCCCAGTCCTCAGAAAGTACCTTGTGTACCTCCATCTTTTAAGTTGTAAAATGTTGTATCCTGGTGGATGCCAGGCAGTAAGAGTGATATTTTTTTTCCAGTTAAACTGAAATACGCGAAGTATGATTAAAATTAATTTCTGTCTGCAGCTGGTGGAACTTGTTGAAACTGGGGAAAATTGCAAGTGGTCAGAGTCAGCTCTTTAGAAGAGAACTGTCACTGCACATATACTGCAGCATCCTCCAGTCAGCCGGCAGCTCAGTTCACAATTCTCCCTGGCTGATGAAATCAAAATAATCTTATAATCTGAATTCCAAGTCTGTAAGCAAGCTAGCACAGCCAGAGAGTCACACGTGGTACCGGTCTATGGCAGTAGGTTAAAACCAAGGGGAACGGCTGGGTGACTTGAGTAATAGATTTTGGCTAAAGCCTTAATGCAAGTTAGCAGCTATTCCAGGTAAACCTTAGCACTGATAATAGAGGTCTACTGACTGGGAACGAACTGGGGATTGCCTTCTAGATAATGCCTCTGACACCCTGGACTCTTTTGGCACCAATCTGAGTCTTGGCCAGCGCAAATCTGTGTGGCCACGTTGACTGCAAAGGAGGCCAAGTAACAGCAGCCATAGACTGAGCCTTGGTTTTGCATACTCGTGTGTTTTACCTGTACCATAAAAGAAATGTAACTGTCCATGTTGACAATGGCCTCCCTTCTTCACCTGCCCCCTCGGAGGTATGAATTAGTTTTCTTGCTTCTTCTCCGATGAGCTAAACCAGGGTGGCCTTCTCAGAGGAGGATTCAATTAACATGCAAATATCAGATTGTAGAGAGAATAGCTGACACCTCTGTCTAGACCTTTGTGAACTTAATTCATAAAACATTGTAAGCAAAATAATTGCTTCTTTTCTGAGGCTGTAATTGCTGAGTACATTATACTCTGTGTTCAGGAAGAAATTATCACTGTGGTATCAGACAAAAGATCAGGAACTAATAGGAAACACACAATTTTGTGTCAGGGAAATACAAAACAAGGTCATGTAATTTCTGCACATAATTGTGATAATGTAAGGCCTAATTCTGCAAGACTCTGAAATTCACCCACTGAACAGGAGTCCTGATCGGGAGTGTAATTCAGGAGTGGGCTCCTATTAAAATAACAATTGTGAATAACATCTGTAACTAGATTTACATTAGTATAACAAAGCATTGCAGAAAGTATTTTGATAAGACGTGTTAGATTTGATCATAAGATACATATATAGACAGTGACATTTAAAACTTTCAGGAAGTCAGCTGACTTGCTTCTATCACATGTAGCTTTTTAAATCAAATTATTATAACAGACTGCCTAATGAGGGAGATAGTATCTCAGTCGCTGGTTTGAGACAGAATTTGAGAGTAGACACTCTTGCTCCAAATCAGTGGTCTAGTACCATCAGGCAGATTTCTTTTGACTGCAGTATTTTTGTGGATGGACCAGATCAAGGAGATGGAGATAGTCTTAAAAAGCAGATTAAAAATGTAAAAAAGAAAAAAAAAAATGAAACAACTTCTTAACAAAGAAAATATTAATAGAACTATATTGGAAAAAGAGGATGTTAGATGCTGAAATCTCATGTACTAAACTTGTCTAAGCAAAATACCTGTAACACAGTTATCAGCTTCAAAAGAAGGCTCATGTTGGTCATGTTGCCCTCTGAGCTATTGCAGCACTCCTGGGACGGCTCCGGCATCCAGAACACTAACAAAGCTGCATCTTTAAAAAATGAAGAGGAGAAAACAGTTGGCTCTTAATGTAGCATGGGGGCAAGTAATGACACTGGGTAAAGTAAGAGGAAAGGATTAGACCCCTGCCCAGGCTCTGCCTGGCTGGGTGGCTTGGAGCAGTTCAGAAAGCACCATGCCCTCCCCTTGGGAGCTGCCCTCACCAGGCACTGGAAGGGGATCATTTCAGGTACACCAGGGTATGTAAACACACGCAGGAGCAGATGGGATCCTTGCCACCAGCTGCAGCAGGAGGACTGCAAAGCCCCCCCCCCCCCCCCCCCCCCCCCAGCTCTCCCAGCCCCTCGCAGCTGGAGGGGATGGTTGTCAGCAGAGGGGCAGGGCTGGCCAGATTACATGTGCCTTGCCCCTTGGTGTTGACAAGGTGAAGTGCTTTGTAAGGGTGGATAAAGGCCTCAGATGTCCCTGTCCACACCAGAGCAGACAATATGCAACAGCAGCTGAGAGCCAGTAACTAATGCAGCTTGGTGCCCAGTACTAAGCTCACCTGTCTTAGTGCAAAAATGTGCTTCGTCTTTCCACATGTGAGGCCCTGATGTGTCATAGTTGCATTCATTTTGAAAGGAGGTAGTAAGGACTGTCTAACTTGCTTTTTAATGCAACTCAGTACTGTTCAGGGAAGTGGACATGGGCTCACCTTGGACTAGGTGAGCGAGTAAGCAAACTCTGACACAACCGCTGTATAACAAGAGGTCAGATTACCCCTTGGAGAGAGATTTTCATTGCTACTAGATTAAGCTATTTAGGTTTACTTGTGCCAGGTATTTATGGTTATGTTTAAATGGAAAAAAAAGTGCTCCTTTTTCAGGATTTGCTTACTGCCTAGGTACTGCTTGCCTTTCCCTGCCCTTCACCCATGTGTCGGTACCCAGTGGGAGCAGTCACAGCCTTTGCCAACTGGAGCTGCAGCTTCTCACAGAACAGGACCTCAGGTCAGGGCATCCAGATGCTGCCGTAGGGTAAACGGCAGCATATGGCTAGCAATGCATTACATAAACTATGGGAGAAAGAGATGTTAATATGAGTATGAGACATCCACCACTGCACTCCTGAATTTCAGAAACAAATACCTTCTGCGTACGCACACCACTCTGTACCTGGGTTTACTGACATAATTTTAATTTATGTGTTAAATACAATGCACTATAGTATTGGTGTGATATTGCAGCAATCTTCTTATCTTTCATTACCCACTCCAGAAACAAAGAATATTTTATGCAGGCATCTGCATTATTTGTAAAATGTTCTCCCTATCCATCACAATAATTTTGTTTCTTCTCTCCTTCCATGTGCATATGCAACATATCAGCCAAGTTTCACCATTTTCTTTCTCTTACTGTTCAAGATTCAATTTCTCAGAATTGTATTTTCTCTTCCAAGTAAGGCTGGCCATGCAGTCTGATATTGCTTCTTTTCTGAGAGTATTAGATTTCTCAGCAGATGAAATACGGACACTATTAGGCAGCATTGAGTTTTTTAAAGCTGTAAGTAGTAACTGATAAAATCAGTAACACAGACCATTTTAAGCAACCTTTCATCCTCATCATTCTTTGGTTTAGTCTGATACGGAAATTAATTTTACATAACGGGAGAAGATATATTTATGGAGTCTTGAAAGAGCATATCTTCTGAGTTATTGAGATGAGCAGCTCTATTTTCTTTTTGAAGTTTGTGTCATTCTTTGTGGTAAATGACTGAAGATGCTATTCGGCTCCATGTGTAAAATTTTGTGCTGTGGAAGATCTGGCCGTATAGTTATTACAGTCACGCTCTACGAGGGTTATAACTCCATGAGGGTCTACAAAAGGCAATCTGTAGCTGATGCTGCTTGGCTGTTTGGAGGTGGGTATTTGCAGGGGTTTATTCTCAAAGACAGTAACACCCTGACTTAGAGCAGTGAGATCAGTAAAGATGAAGTCGTGAAGGTGGGATGGCAAAGGTGCCTCTGCAGTGCTGGAGTCCTCTGCTAAGGCTGGAACAGCACCTGGAGAAAGAGCGTGTGGCTGAGGGTGAGGGTGGTGGGATGAAGCCACCTTGCCCAGGGGATGTGTTGTGCACTCAGAGCATGTGTTTGGGGATGGTCCAGCAGCTTGTGATGTGTAAGGAAGATTTATGTGAATAGCTGAAACAACATCTAGCAGATCCCTAAGCCTGAGGCATTGGGGTTTTCTCCTTTACCCATAGATGGGTGGGTAGAATAGATCCCCAATCCAGAAAAACTAGTGTCCCAGGCACCTCCAAAAATGAGCTGCAAGTGTGCACTAAGTGGAGGACAGAGTGCCCACTCTTGTTCAGAGACAAGTATCTGGGTCCGCGTGTGTGGAGGGCGGAGGTGGGAGGGCAGCCTGCAGCGTTAAGGTCAGGATGGGACAGGAGCCGGAGGCTGCAGCTGTGGCTGCTGCTGAGGTGAGAGCAATGGCACCTGCTTCTGTGAAGTGTGGAGATGGAAAGAGCGAGCTGGGGAAAAGCTGTGCTGGTAACAGAGAAGTAATATTGTTGATTCATACTGTTGTAGTTCTCGAAGGGCAAAGCTTGGGGGTCCGCTCTGTTGAGCGCTAGGTAAACACGTAATTGCCATCAGCAAAGGAGAGCAAATGTCAGCTTTGCTTTGAGGTGAGGACCCTTTTCTAATGAAGGGTAAACTAAAGCCTATGACAGGCCCAAGTTACTTGGAAATACCACGTTCTGTAGTGTGGTGCACAGTAACGTAGAGGACCTACTGTTTTGGGTAATGGAGCAAGAGATTCCTGAGCTATAATACAGGACCATGAAAGGTCTTCCATCAGCTGGTAACTCAGTCTTGCATTTTTTGTCTTTCAGAAGTACTGGGTATTTAGGAGGGGCTTAAGATGACTACTGGCAGCAAAACTTGACATTTTTCTGGCACTCACTGAGATAAAGCTTGTTAAGTCTCTAATTTTTTGTGTTACTAAATATGAAGACTATTACAGGTAACTTGTAGTTTGTCAAGGTTTACCATTTCTCTGTGCCTCCAGACTCTTGGAGGTGAAGAACATTTAAAGTTTCACAGCTGTGTAGAGTTAGAGTTACTAAACAATTTCATCCTCAAGTCCTGTTTTTGGTTGCTTCTCCCTTGTCAAATTAAGATCCAATTGGATGATGTATTATACTGCCTATCCCAGAACCTGGTGGCTTTGCAAGCTTCAGCAAATCTAATCCAGCAAATCTGGAAAAAGTCTGATACAAAATTATTCAATTTCCTGAAGTCAGAGTTCTTGGAGCGCTTTAGCCCAGACTGCAGTACCTTGTTCTTGAGCAGGAAGTAAAGCTCAGTAGTGGGGTTTGATTTGCAACTGGATCAACTTTCAGTTTTCCCTCTGACCCAAATCTGGCCAAGATACAAACCTCTGAAAAAAAAAAAAACCAAAAACTTCATATTTCATCACACTTTATACGGTGGTGTGGGTAAGTTCTTGGATGATTTAATCTCCAAACCCAAGGCTCCAGCCCAGCATAGTCTCTGGAGCAATTCCTTTGTAATTGGGTGTTGGAGCCAAGAGCAAAGAAATGCTACACTTGCAGTTGAAGCATATGGATGCATAAGGCAGAGCTGTGAAAAGCAGATGAAGATGAGGCAGACTAGTGAGTGGGGAACAGATGTAAAGATAGACAGGGTAATCTGGGTGATAGGAATAGGAACAGGGTAAAAAGCATGGTAAGGAGCCAGGACACAAAGTAAGAAGGTGGGGAGGCAGGTGGGTCTGTAACCAATGGGACATATGACCTTCTAAGATCAAATTCAGGATGAGTGGGTTTCTTTAGCATCTTACCCAACAAACGGACTAGAAATAATGTCAAGTAAAACGTGAGTCTCCTCCTACACAGAAGGCAAGAGTTTGCTTTCTCTGCTTCCCTAGCTTAATTTGAAGGGATTCACAGACCAAAGCAGCCCAGTTTGGGTAATGAGTGCTTTGGAGTAGAGCATTGAGCCACATGAGATGCCCCATACACACAGAAGACAATAGGCCAGTGCATCAGAGGGAAGCAAGAAAGTGTTGAGACATTTCAGTGGAAAGCGTCCAGTCACTGCTGTGGGGCAAGGCTACCTCTGAGGAACATGACCGCAACATTAAGCAGACTAGTGTCTAGTGATAGCATTTGAATAATACTATCAAAATGCTGGCAGAAGTGTTTCAGAACACTCCAGTGTCTTATATAATGTCAGCCAAGGACTGAGTTGCTTTGCCAAGCTTCATCAAGACAACTGGGACAGATCTGCAGAGCACATCATTTCAAGGATGCATGATACTTCAAGGGAGAGAAGTACAGAAGAGAGGAGATACTGAACTTAGTATCTTTTGTATTAACGCCAGCTGCAGAAAATAAAGAGCTCTACGTGTTTCTATGCCAAACCTGAAGCGATCCATTCACCTTCATATGGCACATCCTGACACTTATTTGCCATCTAGCTTAAGGGTTTCCTTATCTCAGACAGCAGAAACCACTTGGGTGGCAATAAAAGGACTATGAAGGGCTGACAGCATTTGAGCAGTGTTGATGTGGAGATGCAACGTATGGACCAGGCAGGTATTATAAACCTAGCAGGTAGCCAAGGGGCACTGACCACAGGAAAGTGACAGTCCTGCAGCTTCAGCACGGGCTGAGTGTGATACCTTGGCTGGGAGCAGGAGTAGTGAAAGGCTGGGAAAGAACTGAGGGATGCAGCTGAGTCATGATGGCAGGAGGATGCGAGTGTGTGTGGGGGTGCTTTGCGCTTCCATTCAGAGCCAGGGAGATGTGAGCAGCAGTATTTCACTTGTGAATGATGCAAGCCTGTTTTGAGGAAGCAGCCTTGAGTCTCTGTAAAATATTTATTGGAGGTAATGTTTGCAGGAGCAATACCTTTCCAATACAAGCTTAGTGCTCTTGAATCCAACCAAGGAAACTTTTGTGAAAGATGATTTGTCTTGCAGGGAGCTCAGGGGTGCACCCTTGTCTTGTTGGGGCATGGGGGCAAGGAGATCACCCAGCATTCTCGGTAGCCCCCCTGAGCAGCAGTGCGAGGGGCTGCCAGCTCTCAGAGCTGCCAGTTACGTCCTGACCACCTTGATGGGATGTTACATGAATGATCCCGTGGTCACTGAATGCTTGTTTGTAGAACTGCTAGAAAATAGTAATGAATTTGCAAAGGTAAACTCAAATAATTTAATTTACTAATTTGGAAATTTTTCCTGAAGCCTTGCTTGAGTTCTGTATGCCTTTAGCATATGCATAGCCTGTACATGCTAGGAAGAATTCTATATGCAGGTCATGAAATGGACCTTTGGATGGCCCCTCAGGGAAATGCAGGAGTATTTAAAACAAGACTGAAAAGTTCCCCTGTAGAGCAATGCTTTTCTGGCAGAGATTGCCTAAATTGCCCTTTGACCACCATATCAAGATGAAAAAGTGTGTCAGAGTCTTACTTTTAAAAATGGGTAGGAGTCAAAACTCTCAAATATTTGATTTAGCAGAAATATATAATTTAACAATTTAATGATAACAATATATTGATGTAAATTTCCTATTGAGTGCTGCTTCACCTGCACTTAGGCTGAGCCTGGAATAAGGCGCTTGTCTTTGACCCCATCCTCTGCAGCCTCAGTCTGCCAGCTGGGACCAAGCTCAGCGTTTCTTTCCTGCAGAGTAAAGGGAGAAGCTGGCACATATACAGGTCCTGACGTGGACTTGGGCAACGTCTGGGTCTCTCTGTGTCCAGCAGAGCCTAGCGGATATTGTGTGTATCACCAACAGGCCTTTTCTTGCCTTACAGAGGTCTGCGTAAAAGCAACTAACCTTGAGACACACTTTTGATGGAGAAATAACGTGCTTAAAATACAGAGAACACAAATGTACAAATAAATAACACTTGATTGGAAACACTTTTTCATTGGACAGCCTTTTCTGTCAGTATTGATGTTTTACCTTGGAAATATGTTTCTATAACTCTGCTCAAGCTTTTCATAGAAGTGAAAGAAGGTAAATTATGAGCTTCAGTGTGTATGAGTCAGGGCAGGTAGATAATGTCTGAGAGGGTTTGCAAACTGGTTCTGGTGGTGGCTGCATCATATTTCTGTGAGTGCTGGTTTTGGTGCTGATACCACCAACATAGGCCTATTGCAGCAGCATTGTTTATCCAGAAGAAAAAAGAAAATAAAAAAGAAAATATCATTTTGGAGCTGAAGTTTACTTTTCCCTCTTCTTTTAGGCTCATGGCTTTTGTATTGCTCATTTAATTCTGTGCTGTGGTCACTTTTCAGGAGTTCCTGCAGGGGATTTTGCCACCTCCTCCTCCCTGGGAAGAAGGTTATACGGGGAGTTTCCAGCTGTGTTCCAGTACTGTGCAAATACGCATTTTAAAAAAAATCTGTCTTTTTTAAAGGTGACAGTCAGACATCTTTGCACAGAGTTGCAGGAAATGATGGATGAAGTTTGGAAGCTTGTTACAAACATGAATGGTTCTGCTGCCTGATCTATTTGTTTTGTACTTAATTGTGGCTCAGCTTTAAATGAAGCTAAATGACAGAACTGTCAATGTCAATCTAGCACAGAAATGGTACAGAATCTGGGAATCTGGCTGCAGAACTCATGTTGCTCAAGGCAACCTGCATTCATAGTCAAAGGAAAAGGTAGCCCATCTCGCTTTTCCTACAACACACAGTCAGCCATTAGGGTGATGTATATGCTACTGTCTACTGTAAGTGTCAGTGATACTTTCCACATAGAAAATGCCATCAGTGTGACAGATATTCACTGCCAACACGTTGAAATGGAAAGCCTGCTGCAATTCAAATAGAAATATCCTGGGAGATTCTCAGCTATGTTGAATTAAGGAAGGAAGAACAGATCAAATGTTTTTTTCTAAGCTCAGTTAACTCCACGAGAACAGGACACAGCAGTGAATCCCTTAAAGGCAGTACACATTCTCTGCCAAGTTAGAAGGCAATTATTCTTCATAAATCTGTCTTTTTAATTTCAAGCAGATCGATTGTCTCGTCCATCCTTTCCCTAAGCAAGCAGCCGGAAAAGCTCTTTTAGCACCACCTACGACTAAGTACCCCGCTTATCAAGAGAGCCACACCATGGAGGCAAGGAAAGCTCTGTCAGCCCTGTGTATCCCTTTATAAGGGTGGATGTAAAGGTATGTCCAGATTTTTAGTTTTAACCAAGACTTTTCTGTGATGTTTTTAAACGTTGTCTTGGCTTTAGATATCTGACCTCTATGCAAAGAAATAGGACACTCCTAAAAATGTATTGTCTACCTAATAGGCAGAAAAGTGTTGCAAGAAGTCAAGATAGTTTTCTTACATATACTGTCATCGTTGCATCAGCATAGGGCTTTCAGAGCTGTGTTAAACTGGCTTGGTTACAAGACTATAATCTCCTAATAGCCCTCTTCTGCCAAACCACCCTGGCTGTGAAAGTCAGAATGGTTTCTGCCCTTTCTGGTAACCTGTAATCACGGCTAGATGTTCAGCAGGTAAAGGGAAGGCAAGTATTGTTTAGCGCAGTTCTGAGCAAAGCCTATGTAAAAACACTTGTGAGACTCGGGAGGATCGGTTGCTTTCCAGGCTTTAAGGTGCTCATTGTGGTGTGAGAAACATGCTAGTCTTGATGCTTTTATTTTTTGTTTCAGTCTTTGTACAGTGTTTTTTGGGGGCTGTACTGATTACAACCATTACTGCTGTGGTGTGTCTTCTCTGGCTGACGTTTGGTGGATTTACTAAGGCCCTAAAAACCCAACAAACACTATGAGAAAGGAAGAGGAGTTAGCATAAATCATCCTCTCCCACGCTTTAGTGGCACAGCAATGAAAGAAAGGGTGTTCATTTATCTTTTTTTTAATATTATTTAAGACC
This sequence comes from Falco naumanni, assembly GCF_017639655.2. Lineage (NCBI taxonomy): Eukaryota > Metazoa > Chordata > Aves > Falconiformes > Falconidae > Falco > Falco naumanni. Next base: position 28,677,243 of record NC_054059.1, read on the forward strand.
ACATTGGTATATGTTGCTCGTTTGCATTCTGTTGTAATGAAACAATGCAGCTTAAATGAGATGTTTGTCCTTATCAACCAGCCTCCAGAGCCCAGCAGAAGTAAGCCAAGGAGAGCCAAGGGGTGGGATATGGTGTGGAATAGACCCAGCAGCAAGTCCTGAGTCAGCTGCTTGGTAGGACTGGGGCAGCCTGGGCACACACACTAGTTGTTGCCAACTTAAATCCAGGGGAAAAGTGTGTTCTAGGTATGAAGAAATATGGGAAAATCTGCTGTCACTTAGGAATTCTCTAGTTTACCCCTGTTGGTGTCATAGAAGAGCCCTCTGGGGTCTTAGTCCCACCTCTGCTCAGAGTACGGCCAGCTTCAAAATTAGGTGAGTTTGTCTGGGGCCTCATCCCATTGAGTTTTGAAACTCCAGGATGGAGACACCACTGCTTCCCTGGGCAGCTGATTCCTGTGCTTGACCACACACCCTCGTGATGAAAATTTCTCCTTCACTTGTAACCAGAATTTCCCTTGCTGTGTCTGTGACTGCTGTCCCTCGTCCTTTTGTGGTGCATACCTGCAGAGAGCCTGGCTTTGTCCTTCTCTGTCACCCAACATGCTATTAGGCAGTGGGAGGCATTGCTGCTTCCCCCAGAAATAACAAATGAAGGAACTAGGACGGAGCCAATAGATTCACAATAGCCTCTGGGGGACTGAAAGGTTGTGTGAAGTTCAATTAGTGAATCATTTCTGCTACAAAATCAGAAGGAATTCAGAAAAGTCAACAGTTTGGCATTGGCACTTCCAGGACAGGAATTTGAGGGTTTTTTTCTTTCACCTTGACTTTGAAGAGACCTAGATGTTGGCAAGGGATGATGGGGGACAAAGGGCTTAAACAACCTGGAAACTGAACTGAAATACTGCCCTTATTTTCACCCATCTGTAATTTGTTATTGATACTTCAGCCCCACAAAAACTGGAGAGGGAAGCTTCGAGTGTTCCTTTCTCAGGTCCCATGGAAACCAGAGCACAGCTCGCTGGGGACTTCACGGGGGCTTTGCACCGAAAGTCATGGCGTGTCACTGGGCTTAGGACAAGGCAGCTTCCCCTTTCTCCCAATACCTCCACTGTGGCATTGGCCAGTAAAGCTACATTTTTAAACCCGGAAAAAGTGGAAAACTGCAGCTGTGAATCCTCTGATAAATCACAGAAAAACAGGGCTAGAAAGATTCACAAGCGCTCATTTAATCTTTTCTCCAGCCTCGAGGCAGGTTGTACCACTTTTATCATCTCTAACCATGACTTTTCTGACCTGCTTGTAGTGTGATGGAAATTGCAAATCCCCCGCAGCGATCCAGCCTGGTGGTCTGCTGCCCTTACCCACAGAATTTATTTTTCCCCATGCTTGCTCTGACTTACTTGCTTTAATTTAAGCTCATTGTTCTTCACCGCAGACGTACCCCTCCATCGACGACAACACTTTACATAGCTGGAGGATTACGTTTCTCATCAGGCTTCACATATTTAGGCTAAACCTCAGTTCGGTCAGCCCCTGCTTTTGGGGTGTTTTCAACCTCCCCACTTGGCAGCTGGGCTCTCTGCAAGTGCCATTCCTCAAGCCACGGTGCATCCCTCTAGCTGGTGTGGAGGGGTAATCGCCTGTTGTATGGGTTCTGCTCCTCGTGTATCTACCCTACAACACCTGTCTTCTCCACAACAACATGATGTTGCTGATTCATGTTCACTCTGCATTCCACAACCACCCTCTCAGACCTTTTTTTGGCAGAGCTGCTGCAGCTGAACCCAGGCTGTGTTTGCACAGCTGATTGCTCCTGCCCACCTCCCACACAAAAACAGGACACTACTGAATCGCATTCTTTTTTCCAGGCCTTTTCCCCAACTTGTCAGCATTGCTTTGAATTGTCATCCTGCTCTCCTCTGTGCCCGCAGCTCCTGCTTGCTTTGCCTTGTCTATAAGCTAATAAGCATACTCTCCATTTCTTCATCACCTGTACCCTTAGCAGCTGCTCTTCCCTTCAATTGGACCTAATGTTTTTGGACACGAGGGGAATATGTGATGCTTTACTTGTCACCCACTCAAGAGCTTAAAAGCTCTAAAGAGCTGAGTTTCATAGAGATGGCCCCTTGCTCTCCTTGCAGCAAGAATCCTAACGCAGAGCTGGGTGCTTTTTTTGACTGATTTGCTTCCTTTCTCCAGTTGTGTTGGGTCATGTCAAACAGCTCCTGCACTTACAAATGAAGGAGAGGATATCTGCTTGTAGTACGTGCCTCCTCTTATGCACATTCTAAGTTCAAGGAATGGCATGGGCTCATAGGAGAGCCTTTTGCTTTGAAAAATGCCAATGCTTTTAATACATGAAGTCTATAGAAAATCATAGCTCACCTCTATGAAAAGAGCGCTCATTCGATAGCATGCTGACTGTACCCAATAACTTCATGCTGGGAATGAATAACAGGGAGCTCGTGGAAATGTGAACTGATGTGGAACAGGCCCCTCTGCCATTCTGTATGTGTCTTTAGTCAGGAGGTATGACTGGAAGTGCCTGGTCCTATGCTGAGTCAGGCTGAAACAGGGCATTGGACATTGAAACAGCTCTTCTGAAGTAGCGATAATCTCCCTGTTTGTCAGGCTGTGAGCAGCCTGCCAATTCTGGCTTGCATAAAACTGATTCTCAGGTGATCTGTTGTTGTTATTGAAAAAAAAGGGCAATAAACCTGCCTCTCTGTGAGTATGCTTTTTTACCAGAAAGCAACGCATAAAAGCCAGAGTCTGTCCTGGGGAGCCCTGTGTGGAGCCTTAGGAAGCCCACTGAGATGCTGAGGGCATTGGGGTGGCGTGATGCCAGCCATAAACCAGTCACCCAACACTGGCCTCTCCAGTATTCAATTAAAATGTGCCCAGTATACAGCCTGACTACATATGTTAGTATGCAAACTATAAAAATCCCACATCCCCCTACATGAGAAGTGGTGAGTTAAATGAGCAGCCCCAAGGATTCAACGCCTTAAACTGGACACTGTAATGACCGACTTAAAAATTGGGAAACTGGAAGAAAACATCTGTGTTTGCTTGCTGGTGACTCAGGGCTCAGGGTTAATGTTTCCAAACTTGCCGTGAAAAATACAGACAGGAAGTATAGCTGGTTAGAAAATTGAAGGTCTGTGTTCATAAGCAACACGTGAATTCCAGCATCTGAAGCTTTGAAAAAAGCCCAAATGTGATAAAGTCTGCAAACAAACTGAGATTTCATAGAACCAGTTGTAACACAGTAGATGTGATAATGGAGGTAGGGTGGGGGGAAGCAGGTTAAATTAACATTATAACAAAATATTTCGGAAAATATCACTCCCTATTTACACCTGGGGCATGAATGCTAATCCAAAACAATTTCACTCTTTTCTTTTATGCTTTCTATATTAAGAGGTGCTATTTTAGATTTCTACTCATTTCATCAATCTAACTGCAGGGTTTGCTTTCTCTCCCTGGGCTGAATCCATCCTGGGAGGAGCTCTGTAGAAGACTATGCAGTTCTGTTGAGTACGAATTTGACCCACTGTGCTCAGCTGTCCTACTAATGGATCTGTCTTGGATCCAAGTGTTCTCCTGATTTGTACTATAATTATCCTAAAACCAGATTTTTCTAAATTTCATTCCCTTGTAGCTTTTTATAGTTCTGGGAATTAATTATTCAGAGCTGTGGAAGTTCTCAGCAGCACTTTTCCCCAGCTTTTATGGACATGGATGCATTTGGCTCATGCATAGCAGAGTGCGCACTGGTGCTTCAGGCTGGGACAAGGGAAGGACTTTGGCCAGATGTTAAACAGGCTGCACTCAGCATTTCCTCCTCTGACAACTTCTTCTTGAATATTTCCAGGCTTAGATAATCTCTGAGCCTAATAACATCTGTATTCCCTCCCTGGCATTCATAGGCTTTCAGGTCTCCCTTTACCCATTAAAGGCTGATGCCACCTGTAGCTTCATGGGGTAGGAGGGGCTGCAGTGAGTGTGAGGACCAGGGCAGCTGCAGAACCGGGCACTGCCAAAAACACTCTCAGGTTTTGGCTGGGATGGGAGTGAAGTGGAACAGGGGTGCAGTGAGGGGCTGAAGGAGGCAGACTGGAAGCAGAAGCTGGGGCAAAATCAGCCATGCAATTTTGCTGGCTGGGAACGAGTGGATGTATGGTCGGGGGTGGCCGGGCTTTGGGGGACACACCAAAGGGAGGGCTCTGGGGGAGATGTGTTCTTACAGCCATAAGACTTTGTGGGCTTTCACTTGAGTTGGAAGTTAGGAAGGTGTGTTTGGGGAGTATGGGGGCACCAGCATGGACCTACATGGCTGCTGCCAGCACAGCTCCTCTGGCTTCCTCATCTGGGGACAGAGCAGTCTCCAGTGCAAGCACGTGGGGAGCAGTGCCCGCGCTGGGGTGTCGCTCCCTCCCTCACCAGGCTCACCCTGTCTGCCTGTGGAGTCACAGCCACTGCTTTCACTGGGCCTTTTCCCTTGGAGGTTGCCACTCACACACCGGGTGTTTCCATCGCACGGGGCAGCGGTGGAAGGAAGGGTCTGAGCTGCAGCCGCTGGGCTCTGTGCGGGACATTTCCCCTGCAGTTCAACTGTGCAGAGGCAATACAGAGTGGAAAATGAGGCTGAGCCTCTTCTGCCTCCCACATCCTCGTTTGGGTAAGTGCAGTGTGTACTTTAATTAGCGATGATACATGAGGGAGACAGGAGATGAAGCAATGTTCAAATTAAGTATCTGCAGAGCTGCTGAGAAAGTAAATATGAGCTCCCAGACTTGGGGGATTTTTTGCAGTCCTTTCTTCTGCAGCAACAGTTTGAGTTTTAATTTAAAAAGCAAAGAAATCGTTGTTGCAGCATTTTCTTCCCCCCAAAACCAGCAACTTTGAGGTCCACCTTCACAGGCCCCGGGGCTTTATGGCACTGCAAAACCCAGGGAGGTGTAGCTGGGCTCCCACCGCAGTGGGGGACCAGGTCCCCCCCAGGCACAGCTTTGCATCAGGCAAGGGGCTGCTGCTCCCATGCTGCAAACCCACAAAGGAGAGCGATGGGTTGACAGCTGCATGACACCACCAACCCTCCTGCAGGGAATCGCCCTTTAACAGAAGCGAACCACAATAGGTTTGGGGGTCTTTCCTCAGGGATGGAGGCTTCAGTGACCTGCTAACTGGCCCGACTCCTGTCTCCCATCACTTTGCACTGTTGAGGGGGCTATAGCTGTACCTCTGCCCCCATCCCTGCACGCATTTCTGTTCCCATGGTGGGGAAGTGCCGCTCACAGCCATGTGCTTTGTACCGCTGCCCATTCCTGGGACATTCATCCTTCACACTGAGTATCCTCATCCCTGCTGGCAGGGACAGGGGCCTCAGACTGAAAGTGGACAGGATGCTGAACACAAATATTACACATGTATCAGGAGGATAAATGAAGGTTTATTGAAGAATAAATTAACTTTACCTTTCAAAGTGGTTGTTTCTTAAGCGCCTGACTTCCTCTGTGCCCTATATGACAGATTTTTTTTGTTTGATTTTGTAAATAATACAGTATTTAATTCTTGGACAAAGCATGCTCCATAGCAAAATATGGTTTCTAATGCTTTTTAAACTGCTAAATACCAAGTATTCGCATCCCCTTTGCTATGATTTTACTTCAATAATGGTTTTGGTGTTTCAGTATGAGTCAGGCAACAACACAGGAATTGCTGAAGAAATTTCACTGAAAAACTCTCTGAAAAAACAGTTATGAGTCAGAGGAAACACAGCCGAATTTTACTGGTTTGGGTCTGTAATTTCAGAAACCAAATTCCACATCTGGAATTGTCTACAGTTTGGCTATTAATAGTATGCCTGTATTTTTATTTCAACACTACCACCGAGAGATGGGACCTGCCTTGGGGAAGCTGGTGGCTGCCAGCACCCACCACTGCCTGCCAGAGAAGACCCCACTAGAACGGGAGATTTCCTGCAGAGATAACTCAGAAGAAACAACCTTTTTTCCAGTGGAAAAATGCATTGCCAATGTGAAAGAAAAACATACACAGAACCAGCCAGGAGAGGAAGACTCTGGAAGACCCCAAAGGCTCCAGAGTCCCTACTTTTTGCTTTCTGCCCCTGCTAGTGTAACTTGTTTATCTGCCTTTTTGTTACCAAAAATTAAATTTGATATGCCATTAAAGGCTGGCTGTTCCCAGCAGGAGCCCAAAGCAAGGCAGTTGTGTTGGTCTGGGGAATTCATGTGTGCAAGGGCAGAAATGTGCTTGTTGCATGGTTGAAGCCAAATGACATTAACTAATCAGCACTGAAACTCTTACGCAAAAGGTGAGCGAGTCCCACATTTTTTAGGAATTCATCTGGTTTAGGAACTCATCAGGTGCCCTTTATTACTTCTTTGTCAGCATGAAGGAATGTCTCTAAAATCTCTATCAGGCAGAATTAATGTCTTTCAGATAGCCCCAGCGTGGAGTAAGTAACTGAATTTCTCTTACTTGCCTGGATATCATTTTATATAAAGCAGGACACCTGGTATCATGATAATATGAAAAATCTGATGGTATTTGCACAGCAACCTGAGTGCAGAGGAGCTGCTGTGGTGTCAATAAGCTGTGCCACTGCCTTTGAGTGCTGTTGGGCAGATCGGCTGAGAGCAGCCACCCGCGAGCACCAGGTACCTTGCCAGAACACCAGTGGGATGCTGATGGGAACATGGTGTCACGCGTTGTCCGGGATCCTGCTAGCGGGCTCTTTTATTGGATTATTGTCTGTTCAGAGGGGGAAAAAAATATCCCCTGCTTGAAGCAAATTGCCTCTTGGTTTGTGTTGTGATAAAAGGTGATTATACATCCCTGAAAACTGTGATTACTTTTAGTTGCATAGTTGCTGCTCCTCCTTCTGTTGGTTTTATTAAAAAACGTGTGTCTTGGTAGTGCTGTGGCAAAGGTAGAGCAGGATGCCTGGCAAGGCTAGAAAGTAGCCTGCCTCAGAAAAGTCCTCCCATTTCAGCAAAAGTCCTCTGCATTTTGCTGTGATATACCTGCTGGGTGAGCAGCACCAGCAGGGGGGATGCTGCTCCCCTGTGTGTCTGCCCCAAGCCCACCACATCAACAAGTCTTTCTGCCCCCCCCCTCCTCCTCCTGCACCCACCAGGTCACCACCAAGCCTGCAGTGTTGCCCATCCCAGCTAATCTCAGCACCCAGCAGGCTGGAGACCTCAGTGGAGCCTTCTGCTCAGCCCACAGGCTGCGGTGGCTTTGTGGGATCGTGTGTTGGGCTCTCCAGTTAACGGGAAACACACGTCAATTTTTTAGGTGAAGATCAGTGAGTGGAGCACGGTTGACTGCATGCTTGAAATTAAGCATATTCTTCACTACTTGAAATCAAAGCTCGAGGGAGCAGAACTGGGACATTCCTGCAACAGCACAGGGGATGTGGTGATTACCTAAATGCATAATCAATACCACCATTTAATTATTAGTGTACGTCTGTCAAATGCCCAACAACGTCATTACCATATTTAAACTTTTTTCTCCAGGCACAAGCCAACCTTTCTAAATTACTAACTTTTTTCTTATTCAAAGTGTTGTTAATTAATACTTTTATTGTCCTCCCCTGTGATTTGCTTTCTCTTAATTACCAACAGGAGCAATACGAGAGTGCTCCATTGCCTGTGCCAAAATTAGTCTGAATTCCTCCAAATTGCACTGAACAACCCACATGGCTTTGCCTTCAGGTACTGAGTGGGAGACCTTGACCCCATGGGAAATGCTGCTTTATGCAGCCCTCTACTTTCAAGGAACCATGGAATGGTTTGGGTGGGAAGGGACCTTTAAATGTCATCTGCTCCGACCCCCCTGCAGTGAGCAGGGATATCTTCAGGTTGCTCAGAGCCCCGCCAACCTGACCTTGAATGTTTTCAGTGATGGGGCACCTACCAACTTTCTGGGCAACCTGTTCCAGTGCTTCACCATCCTCATCATAAAAAAAAAAGTCTTCCTTATATCTAGTCTGAATCTAACCTCTTTTAGTTTAAAACCATTACCCTTGTCCTATTGCAACAGGCCTAACTGAAAAGCCTATCCCCATCTTTCTTATAAGCCCCCTCTAAGTATTGAAAGGATTTTCAATATTAAGTGTTTCAGGGTGGATTTATGCAGACAGGAGCAGTGTGAGGACACGGGTGTTCCAGCAGGAAGGTTTGAGCCCCAGATGAGGAGTGCAAACATGACGCAAAGCCCCTTAACCCCAGAGCACTGGGGCAGCAGCATCCTGATGCCAGTGTGTGGGGGTCCCCCAGCTCTCACAGGGCTCTGGAAGGCATCCCAGAGCACACTGGCTGGCACAGCACTAAATTAGCATCTTGTTGGCTCCAACACCCCAGAAAGAAAAACATAAGAAAAAAAAGCAGTCTTAGCAAAACTGAAAGTCGCTGTGGGGAAATACCAGGTTTACTATATTATTTTTTTATCGGCCTGATTGAACAAAAATACTTTGTTTTGTTTTCCTTTTTAAAGCTTTTGTAATGCCAGGCTAAAACATTGATTTTCATTTAGACACACCAGTATTTTTCACACTTAATTTCTGGCTTTTGCATTTTCCTGTTGTGGTTCAGAATAGAAACCAGTAACAGCACTGATATTTTCTGCTGCACAGAAACTCTTGAGTCTTCTTACTCTATCCCACCTCTCTCAGCATCAATCTGCCGTGTTGGACCACAAAACCAGAGTTCACTCCATTGCATCTCACAGGCACAACAGCCTTTCGATGGCTACTTCACTCTACAGGACCTCATCCATTTGGAAGACTCCCTGTTGTTTTCTGCTCAGACGAATCAGACATGTCATTTTGTGTTTTGAAATTGCTTCTGCTGCCAGTCTGAGGAAATAACCCAGGTGGGAATGCCAAGCCCAGGTGGAATGCCACGGGACCAAAGGTCGGCACCCAAGGCTCTGCTGCTCTGCAATGATAGTGGGTCTCCCTGTGTGTAGACCCCATGGGAGAATGGGGCTGTTGGTAGATGCAACTTGACATAAGCCTGTGCAGGTTATGGAGCATAGGAAATTCCATTTTTTTGTTAACAGATAAAGTTAAAATGCCCCTGGCCACAACTTTGTTTGATGATAAATCCCAGAACATGTTGTGGAAAATCCCAGAGTGCAAAACCACAGTAAAGCACCACGGAGAAAAATGAGGCTTTTAAATTTTCCCGATTTTGCAAGATTTTTCTCTTCTTGTGTACGATGTTTCAATATTAAAATCTTATCTAAAACACCTAACTTTAGTCTCTGGCACAGTAACTGCAGCCTGGGAGGCAAAATCAGGTCCCTTTTAGATTTCCAAGTAATAAACTAGTAGACAACAGTAAATGAAATTAAAATGTGCCTGTATAATTGATAAATTCTTCACCTCCGCCAGGCCTAATTCTTCTTTAATATTTCTACCCTCAGTCATTCTATTGTTGGAGAGAAAAAACATGCAGCCAGATTTCCTTTATGTTCCTTTAATCACGTCTCTCTGTCTTTGGAAAGGACACCAAGAGTTCTTATATATGTAAATGTGCCCGATGGCTTTGGCTGCGTGTAGGTTAAGTCCCCCGTTGGCATTGGGGTATCCCTGGGGCAACCTTAATAGAAATGTAGGTACCAAAGTGCATTTTTTTCTTTGTCCAGCTGTGCAGTCTCACATCTGCTGTTTTCAGGCTTCCTGCCAATCATCGCAGCTCTTACTATTCATTTTTCCTCACAGGGAAAGAAAGCCCCTAAGACAATCTCCTGCTAAGAGAAAGAAGAGATATCATGCAAAGGTGGAGTACTGCCCCTATTTTTGTTACCATTTTTTTTAAAGAAAAAATCTATCTAATATTACTGGCATAGCGGCAGGCATAGCAAGTAGGCTGGAGATGAAAAAGCGTGCAAAAAATACATTAAATATTGTGTTGTAGCTAAACTCTCTGAACACCCATTTGCCCTTGCTCCACATTGCATTATTCAAACTAGACAAAGAGACTCTGGAGGGTACTAGCAGATTCCCCCCTCCCACCTCTCCCCATCCTCCAAGGTCATTTAAAACAGGCCATGGAAGTACACTGAGAAGATGCTGCAGGGAACAATCCTGCTTTGGCAGGAAAATGCACTGTAAAACCCCACCTTTTCCACCTCCAGTTTCTGTGATCCAGATGACTGGCAAAACCCCTTGGCATATTTGTTTTGGTAGTACGTTAAAACACTGGGTCTGCCTGTTCAGGCGATGCTGCTCGCCCATACTGTGTGTGAGAGCAATGCATGCAGCTGGCATTTCCCAAGATATGTTTGTTTGCCTGTTAAGTCCAACTTGGAAATGCAAAGGACAACAAAAAGGGATAAAACCGATGCAGGCAAAGATTCAAGCCCCATCGTCTGGTACCAAAGAATGAGAGGTTTTATAGATGAGCACCCAGATTTTTATTACTGGAAGACAAAACTTACCAAAGAAAATTGTTCTGATGATAAACAATTTCCCCTCATATTTCCCCAAGCATCTGCCATCCAGCCTGGCTTTATCACAGTGAAACAACACTGCCTGCACTTCTCTGTTTCTGTTTTCATTTGAATTTCTCTAAAGTGATTCCTCAGTGAGGGATTTCCAAAAGAAAGGTTAAAACAGGATGAAAAAGAAAAAAATTAGTGTCTTTCAAAATGTTGCTTTCTTCCATCAAATGTAAGTTGTGAGGAAGCTCAGTGACGGAGGGGATGCATCTCTGCCCGCTCCTGTGAGGCTGTCCTGCAAATGCCTCAGCTGGGCAGGAGCTCCTTCCCAGACAGAACTGCCAGGCAGCAGCTCCCCATGAAGTGCCATCCACCTCCAAAAGGACAGTGTGGGGATGACTAGGATGACCATGTCCCCTGCTCGAAGCCAGAAGGCATGCTTTTGCTGTCACTGTCTGCAGTGGAGGCAAGTCCGGCTCTTCTGGAAGTGGCAGATGAAAGCCTGTCTGACCCACAGAAGCTTTCCATCTGGCCTAAAAGCGGTTGGAGCAATTGGCCTCCTTCAAGGACACCACCAGCGCTTTCCATCCCACCAACCATGACAGGTATCAGGAGACCAACGGGGAAAGAACAGGCTGAATCCTTAATCCTTCCAGCATTTTCTTCCTTTGTTTTTTGATGCTGGGCTGTCCAGGTTAAGCTAATGAACTGCTCAAAAAAATTAAATATCACTTTAATCTCTTCCTCGAGTTAATCATGCCAAACCACAGGAAGGCAGGTAATAATTCAAGATTAGCAATAGCCTTATGAAGCTCACATTGTTATGGCAGATATTTAAAGAATAGGAGCATGCCACACACCTCAAATACTTTAGTTTCTATCTAATCCCTTGGTGATTAAACCCCAGACAGCAGAAGGAATTTCACATAGCATCTTCAAATTCAGCATAGTTGGAATGATGCAGATGAGTCTAATTTAATCCCTCTTTGTTTCTCGCTCCTGACTGTGCAAATAGAATGAAAAGCAGAAACAAAAATCAAACAAAAGATGATATGCCAGAGCAGCTATGGAATTAAGTTTGCAAAGGTCCACGGCTAGGTCATCATGAGAGCATTTCAGATAGGCTTAATGAACATACGCCATCAAAAGAAGAACTTCAAACAAGCCAGATACACCCCATGGGCCCGATTTTGCAAATGCTTTCATAGAATCACAGAATCATTTAAACTGGAAAATACCTTTAAGATCACAGAGTCCAATCACAAACCTAACACTGCCAAGTCCACCGCTAAACCATGTCCCTAAGCACCACATCCTCACATCTTTTAAATACCTCCAGGGATGGTGACTCAACCATCTCCCTGGGCAGCCTCTTCCAATGCTTGACAAGCCTTTCAGTGAAGAAATCTTTCCTAATATCCAGTCTAAAAGTCCCGGGCACAACTTGAGGCTGTTTCCTCTTGTCCTGTCGCTTATTACCTGGGAGAAGAGACCGACCCCCACCTGCCCACAGCCTCCTCTCAGGCAGCTGTAGAGAGCGATAAGGTCCCCCCTGAGCCTCCTCCTCTCCAGAATAAACAACTCCAGTTCCCTCAGCTGCTCCTCATTGGACTTGTTCACTGGTCTTTTCACCAGCTTCCTTGCTTTGCTCTGGACATGCTCCAGCACCTCAATGTCTTTCTTGTAGTGAGGGGCCCAAAACTGAACACAGTATTTCACAAGACATTAAGTTCTCATAGTAGTATGCCCAAGCATACTTATCCTTAAGTGCATAATATGAGAAAGTAACTGCCTATTACGGATCTTAACTTGCAAATGCAGGGCTGGACTGTTTTCACATGGCACATTCTCTGAAGGGGAGAGCAGCACCGGGAGGCTGCAGAGCAGGAGCAGCAGCCCTCACAAAGTCACTGCAGGAATGAATTTGCAGCTTTACATCTCAGATTGTTTGTGAGCCGTTGACAACTTTCTAAGGTCATCCTTCCTTGTTTCCCAGGGGATTTCTGTAACTCAGGATTTCTGTAATCTCAAGCATTAGGATTCAAAATCATCTGAAATTTTGGTGGTGTTTCTTTGGTTGGCTATCTGGATTGTACTGTGTTGTATCTGGTTGTAGCCGGGAGGGTGCAATTCTAGAAGAAAGCTGGGTATAAACAATAGCAACACCTTGTTTGGTCCTTGTTGTGTGTCCCCCAATAATCACTGAAACCATAATTATTTTCAATATTTATGCAATTATTCATGAGATAATATACAGAATACTAGAAGTCTCAAAGAGAGGCAGCCATGGGTGCTTCTCAAGGAAGTAATGTCCCCAAGTCTCCAAGCACAGGCAGCTCCTGACAGAAACGTTCCAGCACAGTGTAGCACCAGGACACCCACCCACGGATCACCCCAAACCAAAGGCAGGTGCTCGCTGCTGCCAAGCCCCATCGAACCAGGGCATCCCTGCAAGGAACCGCTGCAGCCAGTAGCTGTGGCTGCAGGTCTTGTCTCATAACCCATCCACTGCAGGTCACGGGGCAGCGCTGTGCAGAGGAAAACCTGCTGCTCTCAGGGCTACCGAGTGACAACCACGGTAAAAGTGAAAGTGGGATAGAGTGCCATAAACTGCCACTTCTCTCGCCAGAAGTCAGCCCCAAGGGCTGTAAAACTTGGAGGTGGCCTCAAGTTAGATACTTGCTCTGTTGCCACCTTCCTGGGTGGAGGGTGGTGTCCTCACTCACCCCACTGGTAGGGCAGCCAGAGAGGCACGGTGGGAGCCGCAGCCCCTTCCCTGCGGCCAGCCCTGCTTCCATGGGCAGTGCTCGGGCAGGGGAGCATTTGTGGGGAAATCAAGGAGATCGCTCACTTGTAATCACCTCCTGCAAGGAGAACCCAGCTTCAAGTATGTGAAGTTGGCAGTGATGGTGGTTGCATAGTTTTCCATTATATACTCCCAGTCTAGTCACTTCCAGTTTTTACTGTTCAGATTCTTCAGTCTCCAAGCTTGTTCTTTGCCTTGGGAAGACATTTTTATTATTTTTCTGAAGCTGGAAAAATGGTTGAACTGTTTCTAAAAGGCCTTGGAGAAAACAGTTACTGTTGAGTAACATTTTCACCTCTTCACATGGATGTATTCAGTTTCAATGTATTCAAGCGTTGGAATACATGTGAAAGGTTTAGGGTTTGTTTGGGTTTGGGTTTGGCTCCCCCCCCCCCCCCCCCCCGCCCCTTTTTGCTCTCCTTATAAAAATCTGTTGGATTTAGCAGAGATAAACTTTGAAAAATTGCTGCTTTGGTGGTGGGGGTTGTGTTTGTTCCTCCCCCTCGGTTTGTGGCTAACATCTTTTAAGTATCTTTTTCTTGGTGTGGCCTTGATTTCAACTCTGTTCAGTTACCTTGTGACTGCACCGCATGTGCTCACTTGGTCTCCTATGAGGGGGGGCAGAGGGAAAGCTACCGGTAAGGCGCAGTGGCAGCTACGGTAATCTCCCAGATATTTTTGACTCGAAAATGTGCTGGGTAGGGGCTAGGGGGAAAGCTTCCCTCCTTTGTCCGTGCTGCAGGTCGTATTTCTGAGCAACGCTTCCAATTACCTCCCTCGGGAGACAGATGAGCATCAATGCCTAAATCCCCTCCATTTTGTGATGGGGTACGCGGGCGGGCTGCGCAAATTCATGCCTCGCACGGAACCGCGGGCGCCCGTCGCCAGCCGGCGGGGACTGCGCCCACCCGCGGACCCGCCTGACGGTGCCGAATTTACCTGCGCCAAATTCACCTGTCCCGCTGCCAGACTTGGGGGGGGGGGGGGACCGCTGGGGTGGCAGGGGGCATGGGGGGGCTGTCCTCATCGCCCTGCTCCGCGGGCAAGCGCGGGGTGCGCTGCGCGGCTGCTGCGCTCGCCTCCAGCGGCCGCTCCCGAGCTGCCACCGCCGCGCACCCGGGACTCGCCCCTTGCGACCGCGCCGGGGATGCGCGCAGGGCCTGGCACGGGCCGGTGCCGCGGCCCCCCCGCTCCGCCGCTTCCTTATTTGCTTCGGGGCTAAAAAAAAAAGGAGGGGGGGGGGGGGGGGGGGGCAGGAAAAAACCCTCAAACGCCGGAAAATCCAAACTTTTTCCTAGTCCCCTCCCCGCGCCCGCGCTGCCGGTGAGGCCGGTGCGGCGGCGCCCCCCCCCCCCGCAGGCGCGCAGCCCCGCGGAACCTCCTCTCCGCGCTGCCCCGCCGGCCCCGCACTTCCTGCCCGGCGGCGGCGGCGGCGGCCCGGGGAGGCGGCCCGGGCGATACCAAGTGGCCCTGCTCGGCGGGAGCGCCGGCGGCGGCGACGGGCGGGCCGCCCCTGCGCGGGGCTCGGCGCTGCGCACGCCGCGGGGCGGCCGCGGAGCGGCGGCGCGGTGCGCTCCGCCCCCCCCCCGTCGCTCCCGCTGCCCCGCCGGGGAAGTTGAGCTCCGTCCCTCGCTCTCCGCGGTCCCTCGGCGACGGCTCCTTCCTCCCCCTCCCTCCAATGCGCCTCCCGCTCATTTCCTCTTTTCCTCCCCGCTCGCCGCCGCTCCGCAGGCGCGCGGCTCGCCCGGGCGCCGCCGCGGAGTTGTAGCTCCCAGGAAGCCGCCGCCGCCGCCGCCACCGGACCCGCTCCGCCAGCCGGGTAAGGGGCTGCGGCTGCCCCGCCGCCCGCGCAGCGCCGCGGGAACTTCGGCCGGGCTGCGGGAGAGCCGCGCTGCCCTCTCCTGCGGCGGGAGCTGTGGAAGAGTGGAGTTGGGTTGCGGCGGGGGGGGGGCTTTCCGTCTTTTGGGGGGGCATTTTTGGGGAGCGGGGGCTGTAAGGGTGCCGGCTGGATTGCGGCCGCGGGCGGGCGTCCCCTCCGCCGTCGGGGGCTGCGGAGCGGATCCCCCCGGCCCCGCCGCCGCCTCCGCGGGGCTGCGATAGCAGCGCCCGCCTCGCCCCGAGCGGCGGGGAGCGCCAGCCTTTTCCTCTGCCCTCGGAAAAAACACGTATGTGCCTCCCTGCGTGTCTCTCTGTGTGTCGGTGTCCGTCCGTCCGCCGCTGCTATGTGTCTGTCCGTGGGGCGTGCGTGGGTCTCGCCCGGCCGTGGGGGGGTTACGCGGCGCGGCTTTGCCGTGGTTAATGGTTTACCCGGCGAAGTTCCCGCCGCATGGATGTTGCAGGGCGCTTTGAGCCAACTCCTTCGGATCCCCACCGTGCTATTTGCCACCTTCCCAAACGGCCTCTAAAAACGCTGGCGTTCGCCTCTGGTGAGTAGGCTTTTTTGGCTGTCTCCTCCCCTGGGAGATGTCTGGGGCCGCGCCGGAGGCTGGATGGCTGTGGCCGAGGTTACCCCGGTCCCCTGAACCCAGGGCCAGGGGGGGACACCCTGCGCCCGGGGGGTCGCGGCAGCGAGGGCGTCTGCCAGCCCGGGCGACCCGCTGGGGCGCGGGGCTCCAGCGTGCGATAGCTGCCGGAGTACCGGGAATCACCAGGAATAGGGAATCAAAGAAGGCGGGTGTGTTTACGACTAAGTTTCCATGCGAATAAGTTAGGGAAAAGGTCGTGTAATGCATCATCTGGAATGAAAAGTTTGCTGAGAAAAACAGCTGGGCGTTCGGTAGGTCTGTGTCTCCTGCTCACAGCTGGGTCGTTTATACCTTTATGACAAAATCGTGAATTTTTTCACAGGAATGCTTACAGGCAAGCACTGGAACCGAGTATTACCCCCTGATGCCATTCACAAGTGAAAATCTGGTAGGGAGATCACATTTTCTGTCTGGGGGAAAGAAGGGAAGCATCAGCTACTCCCTCCCCGAAATACTCTGCAGTTTTCCCAATACAAGCTATTTGTCGTGGGTTTGGATTCAGAAGCTCTTCTTGCCTGAGATGAGACTAGAGCAAAGACCAAGGGGCTATTTCAGCAGCCCCCTGGGATGAGAACGCTGCCCTGCACGGGGTCCCGCCAGCACCATCGGGTGCTTCCCGCGGCGGCCGGGGAGCAGAGTCAGAGAGGAGCCTGTGCGGGGCCCAATACCCACCTCGTTCCTGGTGCCTCGATTCCTCTCAGGTGCTTGGATTGGGAGCCCTTGGATTTGGGTGAAAGGATTTTACAACTGCATATGTTTGATTTCATCTAGTGTGGTGAGGCTCGGGGAAACACCTAATCCCCCCGCATCTTCCCTCGGGTTAGGTGGGGAGATGCCAGCCAGCATCACCTCTTCCTGACACCTGTTTTCTGCTTTTCTTTGTTTCCTGCCTTAAATTAGGGTTTCTGTGTGTAGAGGTGGTGGAAATGTAGGAAACTGAGGAGGGGGGGGAAACCCGCGTGTGCTGCTATAGAGCGGCTGTCGCAACGCTGGCAGCAGCTCTGCTGAGGAGTCAGCTATGCTGGCAAAAAAAATGCTTTTTGTTGGCATAGCTTAGTCCATTCAGGGAATTGCAACGGTGAGAAGAGTTCTGCCAGCTGCAGGAGTGGGGTTTGCTCCTGCAGCTGGATGCTTGCACCAGCAGGAACTTGTGTGACAAGTGTAGACAAACCTTTTGAGTTCTCCAGTGAAGCTGTGGCTCTGGAGGCGCAGGCGATGCTTTGCTCGCTGTATATAGCAGCTGGCGCCGTGGTACCTTGTTCTGCCACCCAAGCTCACAGGCATGGCAATAACATGGGCCAGTTGTTGGGAGCTGATGATAAAGATTATTTTTATTACTAGCCTAAGCAATGTTAAACTTGGATTATGACTCTGAAAAAAAAAGGGGGGGGAGGGGCAAAAAAAAAAAAAAAAGCAAGCATGCGAACTGTGATTAGAAATGGCTGCAATTAAAAATACTTGTGCAACATTTTTTTTTTTTTTCCCCAAGCAAGACAATATTCTCTTGATTACTTTGATGTGAGTGAGACAAGAATGCTGGTAGACCAAGGGGGCAGTGTGAATTAAAACTATATTGTCTGGAGGTTTTTTCTTGCTTTTAGTGATGTGAGACTGTAAGGGATGAGGTTGTGCTGTCTGCGTGTGCAAGATGCATACTCATGGGAAGAGGATGGCTCACTTTTCCAGAGAACTGCTGGTCTTTCCTTCAATATGTCTTTCAGGTCATATTCAGTAACAAATGCAGTATGTTTTCCACTGAACGGAAGAAAATCAGACGCGTTTTGTTTTTTTAAACAAAAAGACGTTTAAAAATGTTTTGGGTTTTATTTTAATTAAAAAAATAAATAAAAAAAAGTGTCATGTTCCTAGGATGCTTCCCATAATGTCTGTATGTGGGATCAGTTTCTTTGCTCATTGTCTGTATTAGAAAATGGTTTGTCTCCAACTTCGGCATCTTCATAGAGCTTAACTCAGACTGAAGTCAAATTTCTTTTGGCAAGAGGTGGTTTATCTTAGCTCATGTTGACTGTATTACTGTATTGTGTGGGATCTGGCCCATGGCTTGTGGAAGGATTTGATCTTGCAAAATTGTTGGGTTTTAGCTTTAATGAGCAGAAAATGTTTTCAATCAATGCCTGAAATGTCTGTCTTTTCCAATCATCCTCTACCATCCTGAGAATATAACAAATGCAAACAATTATCTTCACTTCATCAGCCTTTTGCTGTGTAAAAGCTTTCACAAATTGGTTGTGTTTTGCTAACTTGCTAATTAACTCATTGGTTTCTGCATTTCTTGACTTCCCCAGGTAAGTATCTTCTGCCTATTGTCGTGCTCTGATAATGAAGTAATTGTGAATCCTTAAGTGATGGGGGCAAATACTCCATGGAGGGGGTCCTCACCTTCCCTCCCTGAGTCTTGCAATGGAGAGAACGTTCTTCAGCAGAACCTCCTGGAAATGTGACCTTTCTGGAAGTTCAGTGTTATGTCGCCTAATGACTGAGAGACCCATAAGATCGACTGCGGGATGAATTATGTGTTCTCCTGCACTGATTACCCTGGAATTATAAGGCAGGAACTGGAGGAGCTGGATCTATCTCAGAATCTATGAAATATCGCCGTTCTTCTGGATTGTACTGCATGAAATATGCCATTACGATTATTAAGAAATGCTGCATATAACTTGCACAGTACGTTTGTAGATACCTGTGAATAACCAGGTTGGAAGAGATGGCAATGGTACTTTGAGTATTTCAGTGTTTCTTGTCCTCTGGGTGTGTATCTTTTTGAAGTCAAAGAAAGCAGCGAGTAGTTTAAGGAATTCTGCCTGGTCATCTATGTTAGTCAAGATACTGTGGAAACCCACTCCAGCAGCATTCTGTGCAAAAGGTGCGAGCTACAACTTGGTCAGTTTTTGTCTTCTCTCGCATGCCACATATTTCCAGATGATTGAACTCCCTCTATGAAGCCACACAATCTACTTGAAGTCTATCTGGGGGGAAAAAAAAACCCAGACCAACAACAAAACTTAGACATAGCTGTAGTTACATCCAGCTCATGCTTGTGCCTTTGAGACCTTCTGCCAGTTTTTTTGGTGACTTCTACAAATACATTTTAGCTTTATTTTCTTTTCTCTGCCCTCTCTTTCCAAGTGAGATCAGGCTGCCTAAATAGGAAAGGATGCAGCTAGATAAATGTGTGTTTAAAAGCTGTGGGGAAAAAAAAGCATGCTTGCTAGTATTTCAGGTGCTGCAATCTTAATGTATTCAGAGAAGTACTCAGAGCTGGTGTTTCCCTTTAAATATCCACTTGGGTTGGAAAACACTGGATTTGGGTGATGGGGACACCTGGAGACTTCAGAGGTGGAAGGCATTGCTTCCAGAGATGCTTGCTGAAAACGAGGCGTACCGAGATCCTGACACACTTGCCAAGAGCAACAGCTAAACTTGGGCAGCTGGTTTAGCAATTAAATTATGTTTTTGTTTTGTACAATGGCTTTATCAGAATGAATTAACCGGTGGACTAGTCAGAGTGGCAGAGGGGTTTGTTTTTGATTCCCCAACCATGCAGTGTGCAAGCACCAGGAATGTACTTCCCACTGGCGGAGAAGAAGCAGCGTTTTGTGCCGAGTGCCCCAGGAAGAGGCAGCATGCACGCGTGTTTTCTGGTGTGCAAGCCCCAAATTCTTGTGAGTTCTTGAAAACACAAGTGTGTGATGGATGGTATAGCTTGGACATGGGATAAGGAAATACATCTTGCTGATGCTTGAAAGTTGGCACACGGCTCATGCAAAGTCATTTTAGAATAGGCAGGGGTGGCAGCGGTGGGAGGAGGGAGGAAAAGAAATACCTTCAGGGGGCCGGGAGGCAGCACGTGGGTGTGCTGCAAGCCTTCCTCACGCCTTCCTCACCATGCTTCTCACTCACTTCTGCTCCACGCAGGCTAGCATGTCTGTGCAGAAAGGATGCTTTTCCTTGCTTGGAGGTAGCAGGATTATTTTTCATTTTTTCCCCCTCTTTCTAAAGGGCATTGTGCGCAGGATACTTTGTTCTTGGCAGCTTACCCGTGGTGCGAGGGGAGAAAGCTTTCTGCTTTTGGTCATGCTGCAGATAGCTACCGTCAAAGCCAGTTAACATTTGCGAGACATCCTTTCCTTTTTCTCTTTAGTGAAAGCAGGTAAATGGTGTTTCTCCAAAGGCATTGCTTTGCCTTTCTTAAAACGTACCTGGGGAGATGCAGACTTCCCTTTGGAGGACAGTTTGGGGCTGGTTGATGAGAGCTGCTCGTACGTGGGAGGGGAGCAGGAGTTACAAGGGAGGGTGTTGTGGATGCGTAACCATTAGCGCCGACTTTAATTATGAAGTGTGTGTTCAGAAGAAAGCAAGTGTAGTTTGCGGTGCTTGGGAAAGGACCTAGAAGCAACAGCCGTTAAATACGTTAGAAGATGCTTGAGAACCCTGTATCCCCTTCGCCAGAGCTGAAAGGAAGGCAGCGGCTTGAGGCTTAGGTGTGGGGAGCACAGGCCTGGCAGGAGGTGCCTGGCCGGTGGGTATCACAGGCAGCCACGTTCGTAGTCCTCTGCAGAGTGGTCAGAGCACCAGCCTGGAGCAAGCTGGGCCTTCTGCTGTTCCTTCCAGTTTCCGCTTCGCGTTGCTTCTTGAGTGATCAGTACCCCTGTGTCCTGTGTCACTGGTGTCTGACCTCCTAAAGCTCTTGTACTGAGAGAGCTGGAGTTGCTGTACGGAGGAGAGGGGAGAGGAAGGCGGGCTCAGCGTAAAAGGCCCTCCGAGATAAGACACTGCTTTGATTTTTGCTGGGCTGAGTTTTATTGCTCTTGAGCTCATGTATGTCAGCTTTGCTTCAGAGAGATTCTGGGGCGCTTTGTGGAAAATGGATGCTCCTGTGTGCGAAGAGTTTATTAAAGGAGGCACTTACGCAACATAAAACAGAGGTTGGAAATACAGCTATTTGACAGTCACCTTTTTGAGACCAGTTTCTGAAAGCCAGAACCGTTTAAGTGGGAACGAGCATGTGCTGTGTCCAGCTGCTCTCCTGGCTCCGTGCAGTGATGCCGGGATGGCTGCGTCCAGTGGGTGGTGGCAGGCCAAGCCTGTCCCTGGTGTAAGGAGCCCGATTCCCCCAAATCCCATGGCAAATGCTTCCCCTTGGCTTGGGTTTGACATGGAGCAAACCCACTGAAGCCAGTTGTCGGAGACCTTTTCATTTCAGTGGGCTCCCTTGCTGTTGGTAACTGATGGGCTGGGGGCTTCACTGGGTGCTGTGTCCTCAGTGGTGGCTGTGGCCCTTTCTGAGGTTGCTGGGACGGGAGTTTGGTCAGTGCACGTGTGCCTGTCCCCCTTGGGAGCACAGTGTGAGCCTGCCAGAAGATGTATCGGAATTTTTTAAAAATGGAAATTGGATTTCATTCCAGCTGAGAGTAATTGGAGCTGAGGTAATAGTGTGAAAGCAAATGAGAGTGAGCTCTGTAGACTGCAGCCACAACTTTGTTCTGCTCGTGTCATGCTTCTTAAAATGGCATTAATTCCTACATCTGGTCCTAGAGCTCTGTTACTAAGAGCTGTGTTTTTCTCAGGAGATATGCGGTGTGAGGGAAGACCACCCTTGATTTTTAATTCATCGTCTAGCCCTCCTGTCCAGTTTCCTCGAGGATGCCCTGAGCCTGCAAGGCTGACTTGCCCAGCCAGGCTGTCCCCGTGGGAAACCTCCTGCCCATGGTGGCGCTTTGCAAAGGAGCAAAGAGTCCCTCTCATCCCATTCAGATTGCAAACAGCCCTCCAAAGCAGTTCGTGGTTGCAGGAGGAGGAATCTGTGACTCCAGTAACATCTCCCTGCTAGCTAGGAGGAGGAGAGGAGTCTTTGCAGGAGAAGATCCCATTGCCGACAGCTGCTGACTGCTGGGTCACCCAGAGCAGAGAGCTGAAGCAAGCGCTGTGCCTGTCACAGGAGGGGGTCTCTCTTCTGACAAAATGTCTTACTGCACGTGGGTTTTGCCAGATCTGAGCTGCTCAGACGCGTCGACTGCAATTTCTCCTCTTCTCAAATCTGGTGTTCGCCCATGTCTTTCGTCACCCCCGACGGGGACTGTTGGCAGGCTGTTTGCAAGGTGTGCGCTGCAGCTTTCCAGAAGCCCTGTCCCTTAAGAGAGGCAAGCTGTTATGGACTGATAGCACCAGAAACAAGTGGAAAGTGCATTTGCTGAGTGCTCATTATTGTGGGTGTAATTCGGAAGGCATGGTTTGGAAGTGAAAGTACCCTTGCTGGCTGCTTCCAGAGCTCTGGCTTGTTGCAGGATATGTTCAATGATTTTCTTCCTCAGCAGCTGTCTTAGCCGCCTTCTGGGGACTGGGAGCTTGACAGGCAGGCGTTGGCCGGTGCCATTTGTGTTGGGCCATTAGCTGCCTCTTGGTGCCAAGCTTTGTTTTCAGGTGCTTTGTGTCCATGGCTAGTGCTGGGGTCTTTTATTCCTCGTTAATGGGCTTGCTGGCTTTTTACGCTTGGTGAGGAGGCATGTTTCTAATGGAAATGCTCTGCATTGCTTGCTCAGTTTTCATGAAAACATTTTGGGGGAAGTTTCAGTATTCTTGAGCTGTACGCCTGCAAAAGGCTGGACTGGCTGTTGAATGTTAATGCCTGCTCAGGAGCTTGTAGTGAGCGTGCCTCCTGGTATAGCAGTCGTTAGGCAGAAAGACAAACTGTCAGTAGCTTTTAAATACCGCAAGGGGTATGGTGTTGTGCCTCCTGCTTTCCATGCGAGCGCACATGCTGTCTCATGCCCGGTGTATGGGCAGATCAGAGCAGAGGAAGATGCTTAGGTCAAGCCACAGAGATGCCAGGCGCCTGCTTCCCATTATCGGTCTCCATTTAAGCCCATTTCTTAATGTCAGTCAGCACTGCAAGGGCAGCGGAAAAATCCCCAACTGGAGTAGCAACGGTGACAGGTCCGAAAGTGTAGTCTTCAAGGTGGTCACCCATCAGTCTTCTCCAGATGCCTGGTTTCACACAGGTTGTGGCTCCCACCAAGTAGAGAGAGGAAGGGACTCCCAGTGCTGTCACCCAAATGTCCCTGTGGCTCCCAAGGAGGGGTTCACCTGGCTGTGTTTCAGACAGCCCTGCTGCTGGTAGAACCCCATCTCCACGTCCCCCAGTTGTACTGGGACAGCCCGTGCTGAGGTAAGCTGCAGGCTGTGGGAGGGCTGCATGCGGGCAAGGGGCAGCCTGGCCTGGCAGAGCAGAGAAGACCCATCAGCCTAGAAAAACCTTTATCACCTGAGGTTGATATTTTACAGCCTCTGAAGCTGTGATTGATGTTTACAGGAGGTTTTGCTCTTAAGGTTGCTTTTCTAGCTCTCTGGAGGTTAACAAGACACCAGTGCATCTGGTTTTTGCTTTGCTTTCAAGGTGTTTTGCCTCTTGTAAAGATGAGAATGTGTAAATTTTTTTAAACGCATCAGTGATCTGCCCAGGAGCACTAGTTTGTGATAAACTCAATTTAAATACAGCTCCATATTCCGTAGCAGGAGTGTGGTTTTATGTAGCATAGAAGAGCCTCAATATGCAGAGTGTGTTAAGGTTATATGAGGCACCTTGGCTGTGCCATAGCAGCATTAATCACTGTAATTTGTTTTTTGAATAAATTCAGGCTTCAATTCAGTCCTTGTAAAGTTTTTGAATGCTTTCAGCTGCTCCTCTGTTACGTCCCTCCACCTGGTATATTAGCCGATACAAATTTGCAGTCTGCTTTAATAAAAGACGGTTGACACTATGTCCTGGGTAGCTGCTTAGCGAGTCTGGTTTTAGCAGATACCTCCCTTACCATGACCTTCCTAATTCCCTCCATCCCTCCCAAATCTTCATTGTGTGACTTGCATGTAATGTTCAGTTTAGAGCATCCTGTGAAGCAGGGAAATGCAACTGGAAAGGAGGCTTAAAAGGGGAAGAGAAAAACTTCCTGGGCAATGAATGCGTAATGACAGAACTTAGTTAATTGTATTGGAAAAAACTTTAGAAGAGGAAATAGACTAAATAACTGGCACTGTTCTGCCCCCAACTGCCTGTATCCTTTTTAACTGTAGGCTGATTGCTTGTGTGCAGGTCAGACCAGGCAGTACGTGGCATTTGTCAGTAGTCTTGTTGAAAAAAAACAAAACACCAAAGCAATCCTGCAACTCAGTAAGGGAAAAATACTTAAATGAAAATAATTCATCTTGCTCTGACACTTTAAATTAGATTAAATAAAATGTAATGCATTTAGTCGGCAGTCTTCAAATTTCCATACCTTCCTTTCCTGCTTTCATGCACATGGAACTTCTAGGGGAATTTAGTGCGGGGTGGAAGCTTATACAGCTTGCTTTAGCAATCAGTTCTATGATAACATCAACTTACCCAGCTTGGCTTCTAGTCTTAGCCCTAATGCTGTCCTGAAAAAGCCCTTGCCTACCCTTGAATTTGCAAAGCTTCCTTACCCTGTTGTGGTTTCCTTTTAGTTGCTTTTGTGGAACCCAGGTTTGGGGATGTGGTTAATAAGCCAAATAGCTTTGTGTAAAACTGTACTAAAGATATTGATATGCAAATATTAATTACTCATTGAATTGGGCAGAGGAGATGTTTGTACAGCTTCCTCACCCCTCTGAAGCGGGGCATCACTGAACGGTCATCCTCAGTGGCCAAAAGTTATCGGCCAGCTTGTGAGAGGGTCTTTTAGCAGGAGGGACTGGAGCCAAAACTGACGTGTAATGCAGAAATGGAATCTGCAGCTTTGGGTTGAAGTGAGCAAAACTCTTCTGAAGCCAGGGGAATTGGATCGGCCTCCAACGAGATGAATCTGTGGTGCGGTAGCCCATGATGTATTTCATGATAGGCCTTGTTGGAGTGCACGTTTCTCCTTTGCACAGGCCTCTTCTGGTTTCCATAGGTTTCCCTGTTCTTCCCCTGAATCTGGCAGGGATAACTGTTTGTGTTATGATAGCATCAGCCAGAGACAAGATTCTTGTACTGCACACTTCAGGCTGTTCTTCAGTCAATGGTTTAACCATTACATTGCAGATGTGTTCAATAAATAAACCTTCAGGGATGCTCAGAGTGGGGGGTTTTGGAGGTGTGCAACAGCAGTTACTCACTGGAGACCTAATCTTCTACTCATTTAGGTCCAAGCCTTTTGGATTGTAGTCCAAGTGTTTCTGTGCTGTAAAGAGAGATCCAGTACGGCAGAAGTGCAGGGCAGCACGGAGTGTTTCATAAAATCCCGCAGTAAGAATCAAGGGGATAGATGCGTTCATAAGATTCCTGTGACTTCTGTGAGCCCAGCTTGGCCATCTCACAGCTAAGGCATGATGTTCCTGCTTGGGTAGGAGCACAAGTCACAGCCTTCCAGACAGAGGCGTAGGTCTCTTACTTGGAGAGTCCACATTCAAGCAGAGGCCATGCTCTTGTTGACTTACCTGATAGACCTGAGTGCCAAGGGAAACTGAAGGAGGACGACGACCTGCTGGGGCAGAGATTACACCGCCATCCCCACAACAGCCAGCAGCCCCGCTCTCCCTGACTTGGGTTGGGTTTTTTTAAGTGGTACGATATCCACCATTCTTTATTCTGTCTTCTCTGCTGAGAAGTGCGTGTGGCTTTGCATTTCATCCCACTGTTACAGGTTAAATTCATCCGTCTGTGTCAAGGTGGCTTCAAGAGCAGTTGTAGGTACCAGTGATGTTGCAAAAATTTTTGTTGGAACTTTGTCCAAATAAATTGCAGAGGGAGAAAGCCTGAAGGCAGAGAGCTGGTACGAGTTGGACACCTTCTGAAAGTGCAGGCTGCTTTACAGCATGAGACATCAAAAGTAGCCTGGGAGCCTTTTCAATCAATAGGTGCAGGAGGGTCTCCAAATAAGCAAACGTGGCCTCCAATGAATGTTTTAAACTCCTCGCTCTTTGTTTCCTGATACTGTTGGTACTGTCAGTGCTTGGCGTTTCCTTCATGCTTTGGCAGCCACCTGGTTGCAGTCTTCCCTGCGAGAAGTGAGGCTTCACTCTGATGACTGCTGGTAACTTTAATTGAGAACTTTTGGGCTGTTTGACCATCTTCCTGCATGTGTCCAGTCTGATGTGTTCAAGTTGAGATTCACTGTTGTTATGATCGTGATGACAGCTGGAAGCAGGTGTAGGGCGCTTCTCCTGACTGCTACTGAAGCTGATGCACTTGTGGCTTGGCTGATGGTCCAGGGCTCAAGGGAGGGACATTCAGTCTCTGGCTTAACTATACACCTCCCAAGATGTTCCTGGGGAGGCCTCAGGGTCTCTGTACATCAGTTTCCCATTGCAGTGGTTGGATTGTAGTATTTTTATAAATATATATATATAAAATATTTATATATAATATTTATGGGGGTGTTGCAAGCACATTGCTTAGGTGAAATGGTAATGGGAGAGGTGTAGCTAGTGGTATTGAAGGCAGAGAAAAGAGGGGCAGCAGTTGATTCTGTTGACACAAGAGAAATCCCTCTCAGCAATACCAGCCCCTCAGGGGATGCGCAGCCTGAAATGGATCTGTACTGCAGCCATAGCACCCTATTGAGGAGAACACTTGAATTAGCTTTTACATTAGCCAGCGTCTAAATCTCTATAGGTGTAGCACCCTGGAGCTCAGTATGGGCTGGAAAACCTGCCTGGGACCTGAGGGAAATGTGCCTGTGCTGGGCTGAGGTACCACCTGGGGTCTCTGAGCCGTGCCCAGTGGTGTAAGTGATACCTGGGACTTACGCAGGTTGACAGCAAGCTTAGGTAGTGACAGTCCTTTAAGGGACAGGGTGAATTGCCTGATGCCTCTTCTGGGATGTAGGGGCCTTAAAGAAAACAAACCTGGGGGATAGAGTCCTCTGAGAGTATCCTTGTACTGTGGGTTTAATTGTACGTTGAGGTGGGACTTCTCAGAGCTGCTGGGTGGGCTCCAGGCATGGTGAGTGACAGGTCTGGTGTGAAAGGTGAGGAGGAGAAAGGGGGTAAGAGGTGAGTAGGAAGAGACTGTGCTATGGAGGAAGGAGTCATGGACACACTGCGGAATAGTTTGTCAGCTGGCACAGCTACACGTGCAGTCTGGATGCGTCTGCAAGCACGTGTAGAAGTGCAACAGCCAAAGGTGAGGTGCAGTGGTGGGTGATGAGCTGGCCAGCTGCAGGGACTAGAGAAAAATTTAGAACAGAATAGAATTTAGAACAGAAGAGGACAGTTGGAAGGGACCTACAGTGATCATGTAGCCCAACTTCAGAGAAAATGGTTAGTTTCTGTGCTGCCCCTGGACTACTGCTACCCACATGTAAAGGGGACTGCAAAACTGTATACGCTATGAGCCCTCACCAGTTTGCATTTGGAAGAAAAAAAAGAAAACCCAGCATATTCTTATAAAATAGCAGAGTTTAATTGAAGAAGAAATTGCAAGTAAGGCAGAGCAGAGACTTCATGTAGTGCTGGGGATTATATCCATGGCTGCACATGGTGTTTGCAGGCAGGTCATACCATCCATAAATGCAGGAACATTAATAACAGCATTGATTTGTCTTAATGCAGTTATGAAAGCTGAACCTTGGAGGTGTGGGAGGGACTTACCGATAATCAGCACTGAGATTGATCAAGGATAGTATCAGCCAAAGGAGAACAAATGGAGGCTAGAACAGGGCAGGGTAAAATTGTGGCCATTAAAAGGAAAAAAGTGCTCACAACACTTGAGGCTTCTCCATCACATCGAAAGAAATCTACTTAATACGGAATGTCTATGACTCAAAGCAAAAGAATGGGGTTAAAATCACTTTGGAAAACAAGACAAAAGAAAAATAAAGGTGCCTGCAACGGTTTTGGTGCAAGCTAAGGCAGGTCCAAGGATGCTGCAGGATGTGGCAGAGCTGCAGTGCCCACAGGGGCGGCAGGGGTGACTGTTGGGAAGGAGTTTTGCCCCTGCCAGCTAGGTCAAAGCGTAGTCTGAAAAAGACCATTTGTCACCTTGGTTTCTCCAGTCTGTCTGTAAAGCTCTTTTTATAAAGAGGATCTTTACAAATGATTCTTTGGAGCAGTCTTCTCCTTAAGCTTTTTGCTAGCAGCTCTGAAAATAGCAGATTGATGCACTTGCCTGTTCCTGCCCAGCCTCCAAAAGTTACTGACACCTCTTTCTTTAATTCTGCTTTGTAATTGAATTTCTGCCATAAGTTGCTTCTGCAAATTCAATTATAAGTTTTAATTTGGAATGGATTTAAATACTTTATGTGCTGTTAACATAGAAGTTAATGTGTGCTCTCTGGTTTACCCCATTGTGTTAGAGCAAAGGTTTTGTATTATTATAATAATTTAAGTTGCTGGGGTTTTTTCCAAAAAGTCTTTTAGGATGCCAGAATCTAGCCAAGGATTGGGAAATGCCATTTATTTTGACCATGTAAATATGGCCAAATAATCTTGCACTACTCAGCAAGGTCTGTTGAACCGGGAAGGCACAACAATTTTGTACCAGCAACGCAGAAGAGAAATCAGAAGAGCTTCCGAGTTGTGTTTCCTATTTTCCCATTGACCAGGTTCAGTCCTTACCTTGCCTTTCCCTTGGGTTTCATTTGGTTGGCAGCTTAGAGAGATAACATCCATCCCTGCGTAAAATGAGGATACTAGGTTTTCTTCCTAAAAAGATGTTGAAGCTAAAATGACTTGTTTAAATGCTTGTATTGCTGCCAGGTTGCAACATTTGTAAGTGGCTGCTCGGGATCTCAAGAGTAATCAATAATTTCATGGAGTCTTGGATCTTCCTTCCTGTGAGCAGAAGACTGATGTAGTTAACATCTGCACTGACAAGGGAAGATAAGGGATAAAATAGGAAAAGAATAATTTAGGGAGCACTCACTTAAGGGTTTTTCTCTTCTTTGAGCTTCTCTGGGCCTTGGGGAAGGGTTTGTTTTAAACAACCCCCCAGATGTTGGGAGGACACACGTGGCAGGGTTGGTCTTCTGTTAAAAGCTGGTTAACCAGTACCACCAGTGATCAGGGTGCCCTGACTTCACCTCGATGACACTTGTCTCATTCTCATGATTTGTAGGAGCTGGATTTCAGCTGGCTGCTTGACTTTGATTCTTTTCTTTTCTGTTTCTTCTGGGTGGTCATTTGTGAAAACCTGTGGTGAATTTGTGAGGTTTCCATAACAATGAGAAAGCAAAAACTATAGTGCTAATTTTTTTAAAGAGGAGGAGATGGACTTGCAGTACAGTCACTCTGAATTTTATTACAGTATTTTCCTGGAAGTTAATAAGTTATTTCCCACCTAAGCATCTTCTGGGTGCTTATGAGTAACAGTCAGCATGGATTAGTCTGGAACAAATCATGTCGGACATCCTAATTTCCTTCTACAGGAGGGTAACAGGTCTTGAGGATAGAAGCAGATGATATCAGTCCTAGTTAGGATTTTGGCATTGTTTTGATATTCTCAGAAGGAAGCTAGGGAAAAGAAATTTTGGTGAAACTGTTGACTTCTGGATGGTGCAGTGTAGGTGTGCTAACTGTGCTGCAGGCTTAGCTCCATATGTCATCAAACTCAGAACTGGGTGGGGATTTCCAGAGGTGGACCCTGTGGCTTGGGTCATTGTGAATGATGCGTCTGACAAAATGCTGGTTCAGACTCGATAGGTAGCTCCAAACTAGGGGAGGTTACAAACACTTGAGAGGAGGCGTTAGATTTTCAAATAGCTTTGGACAAAGCCAGAAAATTAACTTGGAGGGTCCATCGTCCCCGGTGAATGAGTTGGCTGTACAGACTACCCAGGGGTGGTTGGAGGGGCTCCACTGAAAAACACCTTGGGGTCGTGGTGGGTCACTGTGTTGGGTCTGGCTGAGATGGAGTTAATTTTCCTCATAGCAGCCCCCGCTACCAAAACTGCGCCACGCAAACAGTCACACGCCGCTTCACCAGCATCATCCTGCCCCGACAGCAGCAGGTGGACTTCCGTAATCAGGATGGACTTGCTGCATCCTGCGTTGTGTCTCCTGGTGCTTTGGCATCACTGCGGTACTGGAGCCAGCGTGAGGCACTGCATCTGGGGGGACACGTGGAGAAAATGAGAGGGGCCAGTGGGGATCTGAGGAACAGGAACCAAGAGGAAAGATGGAAAGGAGTGGTGTGTTTGGTCTGGAGAGAAGGCAAAGGATTGGCACAACGGGTTTGCAGTGGCTGGAAGACTGATGCAAGGGGAGAAATATGCGAACCCTGCCCCATATCTCTTTGGGTTTGGGCAAGTGTTAATGACTTTGAGTGGCATCACGAAAGGAAGAAACTTCTACTTGTAGGGATGGTGAAGTGTTGAAGGAGGCTGTTGGGAGGCTTTGGTAATGTCTGGGGTCTCTGTGGCCGGGGTTTTGCATTGGACATACCAAATGTGTGTGTTAGGGGTGGGCTTGGAGGTACCTGGGGGTAGGGTCTCAAACCCGATGGGATTTTGTTTGCAGAAGTTACGGGGTTACTGGGTCAGACAAGGGTCTGGCAGGAAAGAAGTTGGTGTGGTTGGGCTGGAGGAGATGAATGCTTCCCAGATGTGCCTGGCCTCCGTGGTGGTGGAAGTCATGGTCAGCTCTGCAGGAGGGTGGGAACCAGAGAAATTCACTTGTTTTCGATTTTGTAATCCACAGATTTTAAGAGATTAGGAATCGCAGGAGCAGCTGAACTTGCTCCTGGTGCTCTGGTCTGTTACTCCTTAAGCGCTGATCAGCCCTCAGGGTTCACAGCTGGCAGATGCTGAAGGGATGCAAATTATGATACTCTGCTTTCTCGAGGAGTGTGCTAAATGGAAAGAGAAGTGATTTCTAACCTTTCAGAGCAATGCCTAATGGCTCCAGAAAACTTGAAACTGGTGCTCTCATAGTTTATTTCTTTTTCTCCTGTTTTTAGATCTTGGGATAGTAATACTTCTGTATTACATAATACATAATACCTCATAGTAATACATAGAGGTACAAGCCAAGCAAACTTTCTGAATCTGAACTTGATACTCGCTTATTTTGAAAGACGTGTTTTACAAAAAAGATTTGAAGTAGGTAGGTAGTTTCAGCAGATTTTTGAACACCAGAAGAATTTGCTGTCTGTGTTCAAGACAAATCTGTACATTTTTCAACATGGGAACTGTTTTCTATTTCAGGACAAGTAATAAAATGCAAATAAAGGCAAAAAGGTTGTTTCTCAGTGTAAGGTAAAATCTGGAGCAGGGGTTTTGCATGTTTAGACTACTTCTGTTTTCTTTTTCAGCTGGGAAAATTGGTTTTTACAGGGGAGGCCAAAAGGTGGGAAGGTTGTCACTTGGAAGAAGGCTGTAATGTAAAGCGTGTTTGGTTTGCGTCTTCTCCTTCAGGCAATCAAGCCCTGTGGACTTTCTCTGAAGAGGTTCCAAGATAGGTGGTGAGTACTTTCCAGAACCTGTTCCTTTCAAGGCACTCTTTAAATTAGTAATAGAAAAATTAAATTGGTAATGGAAAATACAAGCGCTGGGGTTTTGTTCTGCATTGGGTGCAGAGGTTTGCACTTGCTGAGCTTGTGGCATGCTTTAATTTTAAAGCCGGCAGGGCCAATCTTTGAGTAGGGGTTTGGCATCAAAGTGTTAAGCTTTACCTTTGCATCGAATGAATTTCCTGAGACTTGATTAGTGAAAAAGATGTTGTATATTTAAAAATATTTGACTTGAGGGAAAATCTGAACAATTTACACTGTATCTTTTACTAAAAGCCTGTTTTTGTGCAGTGGGGCAAAGTGTTTTCTGTGTCAGAGTACCCTTAGGGTTTTTTTTTCCTTTCTGTTTTGTCCGACTGTGTTAATCTAAAGGAATGCAACTTCCAGAGGGTTAAATGAGCTGCATAATTTGTGCTAATCTCTGCCATGCGTGACTGATTTTGTCCTGCCTGCACCCAAGACTTTCATGTGTTTCATTTGTATGCACTTCATTAGGTCCTTATTTGTAAGTAAACAAAACATTAAATCAGTTAAGAGCTGCAGGAGAATGAGATTGCTAAAAAAGGCCGATGTGTTGGTTGCAGCTGGAGAGCCACCTCTCCCACTGGTGTAAATCACCGCAGCTTCTTTTCCTGTGGTAGAGCCGATTTCCAGCAAGGGCAGCTGAGACTCTGCTCTGTGACACCCTTTGCTGATTTTTTTTATTGTTTCTAGAGAAATACATACTCTGTTTCCTCTTTCAATTCTAGATTTCTTTCCAATGAGATTAACCAAATTATATCATTACCCATTAATTGCTCAGGAAGTTTATTCTTTAGTTGCATTTCCCTAGTGCACAGGATACAAGCTATTAGAGCTCTTGTGTATTCAGGCTGGCTAATGAACTTGCAGTTGAATGTCCCAAACCTCTAATGGACTTCTGCATCTTCCAGATCAATGTATTTTCCATAGATAAGGTGCCTTTTGATATGTGTGATCCCAGGTTGATGTGAAGTGTCTGTACAGCTGAAATCCAGCCATCTGCACTTGCTTGTTGTTGGAGCAGGGGAGGATTCTGGGGTTTGGTGTGTTGTACTGTGCTGGTGTTCACCCTAAATACATGTTCGTTTTGTCCAGAAAATGCTTATTCAGCATTATTCAATGCCCCTTCAATGTATTTGTTATCGATAACGTCTTTCATCAACAAAAACATCTACTTAATAAACTGCATTTATCCATGTTTTCTGTATAAGGGAACCTAATTTCACCCCAGACAGTTCTTCTGACTAAGACTTAATGTCCCTAAAACATGAGTCTTACAAGGCTAAATCATTAATCCCATTGTGCCTTTTGCTAAAATGCTCTTGTGAGTAGCTTACGAACCCCTCCTCTCCCCCAGCCTCACAGCTGTGGTTGGATGGGTGTTACAAACCTGCGTGCTGTTTGCACTGGTAATTGCTATATTGGGACCTGATTCATCAGTTGATCTTTCTGAGATCTTGAAAGATGAATCAAGCTCTTTTCCTGAGGGCAGAGGGGAGTATGGGGTGGGTGGCTGTAACACCAATTGTGTAAAGGCCAGGCAATTTTAAACCGTCAGTTTAAATTGCACTTACAATTAGATTTTCTTTTCTTGTTGTTTTAGGTAACACCTGAATATGTGATAAGTAAAAAATACTCGTTAACACTCCAGACTGCCCTTGCCGCAGTTAATGGTTCTTTCTCCTGGATAGTCCCTTGAGGTGGTGCTTTCAAAAGTGTGGAGGTCCTGTGGTCTTTCAGGGAAACCTGGGCTCCCGAAGCACTTTTGCTAACAGAGTATAGAGGTGTCAGGTGTTCACACACCACATTTTTTTCTGCTTTAATGGTCTGTATTCCCCTTTGTCTTTTCAAATTCAGGTGCATCTTTTATCACAGTTTGGGAATTCAGGATCCATGCTGTATGATGGTACATCTCCAGAGTGTAACAGTTTCTGGGGGGTTGGCTGTGTCCATCCGTATTTAGCACGCCGTAAGAGACAGACTTGAAGGCAGCTCGGTGCTGAGCCAGCCGGGCGTTTTCCAAAACGTAATGCATGGATGGTGGCACATGGGTAGCTTCAGAGCAAAGTATAGCGTCATGAAAACAAAATATATATGTGAAAGTGCCTGAAAGTAGCTTGAATTTTACCCCAGCTGAGCACATCTGGAGGTGAGGGTGCTGGCTGGGGAAGGAACAGGCACTTAGGTGCTCTCCTGACAGGGTCTCTGACAGAGCAAGCTGCTTACCTGTGTTTCTGCCTGTAAGCACATAAGCAGCTCGGAGCAGCGGAGACCGGGGGAGCCAGATGTGATGGGGGACGGACCCATGTCAGGGCCGCCCTGGGCCCGATGGCCAAATGGGCACCCATGCTGGTGGTGGTGGTCTTGTGCCTCAGGAGTTTGCGGGATGCTGCTGGGGTGGTTGTGCTGGGAGGCTGGAGATGTCGTGTAGGCATGAGGGCTGTCCTGGTCCCAGGTGCGATGCAGGAGGGGCGCAGCAGTGGCATCACTGTAGCCTCTGTGCTGCTTTGGAGGAGCACGTGAGTGGTTGTGACCCAAAGCCAGGAAAGGTAGAGGGTGGTGGGATGTGAAATGGCATGAACAACAGCAGAAACTGCCTGTTTCTTGCGTGGACACGGGGCTTTGTGGCTGAAACAGGGCTCCTTGCTTCTCCGGTCCAGAGTTGGCATGCGTCGATGCAACATCCAGGCCTTGAATTTTGAAGGGAAACATTTTGCCACCAAAGACTGACAGATCTGTCCTTCCAAACTGGCTTTGAGAATGTTTTATTTTTAAACTGAAAGCTGAGGTGAAACCTGTGCAGCCTTTGTTTTCAAGGGAAGGAGGCTCCCCTTGAATGGGAAGTCACATGCAGTACTGGAGGGTGGGCTCCTGGAGATACCTCAGGACCACCTGTGG
The DNA here is from genome assembly GCF_017639655.2 of Falco naumanni. Taxonomy (NCBI): domain Eukaryota; kingdom Metazoa; phylum Chordata; class Aves; order Falconiformes; family Falconidae; genus Falco; species Falco naumanni. Next base: position 28,711,444 of record NC_054059.1, read on the forward strand.
TTTAGCATGGAAATCGGGGAATACTCTTGCCATTGGTGCTGGGGTGTTTTTGGGAATGCTCCTGTACGTAGAGCAGGGCCATGGGCACCTTCTCATGGCCTGGCTCTGGGACTTTCTCTATCACTAGGACATCCCCCCTCACCAGGATGTCCTTGTCCCTGAGTCCTGGTGCCTGCTGGCACAGCTCCTCCTCTACTATCCCTGCCAGCATCTCACTGCCTTCCCCACAGCCCACCCATGTCCCCATATCCAGGGTCCCAGGGGTCACCCTCCCTGTGAGCATCTGAGCTTTGCAGGGAGGAAAAACCAGCAACAGAGCCAGGCTGAGCACCGGGGCGGAGGAGGAGGGAACGGGCAAGACAAGGGGCTATCTGCGGCTGTTTTTCCCTTTTCCTGGGTATTCTCTGCATCACAACCTCTGCAAATTCCCTGGTTTGAGGATTCAAATCCTGTTGGGGAAAGGGAGACCTTTCGGTGTCGTTACCTATTGCTGTTATCTTCCCTGCAGTCTACTGAAACTCTCTGGGGGAAGCTGTGAGGGCCAGATGTCTGCTGTACATACAGCTGTACCACAGGGAGGGAGGGGGGGTGGACGGACACAAAAGTGCAATGAATTGGAAAATGTGTCTTAAAAAAGAACAAATGGGGAGCACAATAGCAAATGAAGTACCTTGTGCGAGTGGCTTATGTAACAAAGTAAGAAGCATTTATTATGGTTTAATGTGTTACTAATCAAAGCTTGCATTTTGCCTTCTTACCACCTTTAAGATTTCTATTTGAGTCTTGGTCTTCTACATTTTTATTATAAATAGGTTTTATTAGTATTTTCGCTGTTGAGGCTTTCTATGTTGTATGGCACATTTACTTTCCCATATATACTGTTTGCTCATTCAAGGATATTAAGGAAGAAAAAGCAGAATAGATGTGCAACACTACTGTTCATCCATGTTTGTTTTTATGAATGAATCTTCTGCCTGGGTGCAAACAGACTTCAGGGTTGCCCAATTTTCAAAAGCTTCTAAAATTCAAATTTCTCTCATTAGTTCTTTACTGTGGTGGTGGTGGGGGAAATTAAAAGCAGGCTTTGCTTTTAAAAATGTAAGTTATTAGCCAGGATTTCCAAGCGGGAAGATAGTGGGGAGCCAGGTTTGGATTATTTTGTAATAGCGCTGGTTTCCCCGTCATGTTCTGTGCCTCCTACAAACACCACCTGCCTTCTACATTTTGTATAGATGTTGCTATATAGCATGAAAAGAGTGTCTCTTAATGCAAGTATTTCATGTTGATTCACTGCTATACAACTGTTCATCCTCTAATAGTGTGGGATTACAAAGCATTATCATGCTCAGATTGACTCAGGTAGTGCTATTTTTGTTTAAGCTGTATTAAGGTATCATTGTGAATCTTTGGTCTTGCAGCATGGGGGTAATACGATTTACTATTTTTATAAAAAATCAACATAGCTCTACAAATCCTGTCCATAGCAAGAACTGCAAAGATTAGTCATGAGCTCAACACTTTTCCCCACCCCCCCCTTTTGTCTACAGTGAGTTGTTACATCTTTAATTTTCATGTGACCTCCGTCATGTTGGCCAGGCCTGGAATGAAATAAAATGGTCTCTTGGCTTATGGTTAGGGACTTGGTACTTTGCTGGGAGAAGCTTTGGTGTAAGCGAGGGGCTTTGGTGTAAGAGGATAGTGGGTTTGGGGATGCTCGGTGAAGTTACCTGGGCAGCCACCGAGGGAACGCAGTGGATTTCATCCACCTAAGCCCTTGCAGGATCATCTAATTCAAGCAAATGAGACCTCCTGTGGACATCCTACCAGCACTCGTGTTCCTCCACCTTGCTGGTTTCATGTCAGGCTCCACCCCTCTTAATTAAAAAAAAAATGCAGTAATTTGGTGTGGATCCTTTTCTTGTTCCTCTCTTCCTTATCACCCTGCAGCAGCCTGGTGCCCTGATAAAGCAAAAATAAATGTATACCCTAGGGTTGAGTTGGACTGAGGGGTGCAGGCAGAAACATCTATGGATGGCATGTCTGGCTGGATCCCTGTGGGTCGGACGGACTGCCAGGTATTGCATTTCCAGGAGGGGAGGGAAAAAACAGCATGGCCTTTCTTGGAAAGGGAATGCAGTGAGAAGTAAGGCGTGATTTCCCTCAACTGGGACAAATACGGAGTTGCTCAAAAGTAGTTTCCTTTGCAATAGGTCTCAGAGGAGTTGCCACTAAAAGCCAGCATAGTTTGGTTCAGCTGTGTGGGCAAAGATGGCTTCACAGCGTGGCTTTGGTGCTTCAGGAATTGCCTAGAAGAGTTATGATGGGCCAGGGATCATTTCCCGTAAGCAGACTGGGTGCAGTCCCCTCTCTGGGGAGCGCGGTAGGAAGGAAGGACGTGGCCCACCCCGTACCTTCTCACATCCAGGGTTTGCTGGGATGGGGGGCTGCTGCAGGGCAGGGGATGCAGAGCAGCACTGTCTTGCTGGGGGAGTTGCTGGGAGTCTTTCTGGCATTTGGAAGGAGAGGCGATGGTTGACAGGAGAAGAGGAATTGTGATGGAGCAGCTCAGTGTGGGCGTCCTCCTGGGCTCTGCATCCCAGGGTGGCCTGGCTGGTGAGCAGCTTAATTGCTCTGAGTGGCTCGTGGCACCCAAAGGCACCGGGATCCTGGTGGGAACGCTACCATGAGCAGCCACGGCTGTCTCAAGGGTGGTCTCCAGTTGTGTGAGTATGAACACATGTAGACACAGATAAGCATTTCCATCCCCTGCAAGCCTTCATTTGAATGAAGCAGACATTAGCGATGGGGATTTTTACAGCTTTCTCCTTAATTACCAGGAATGCAGAATAAATTTCAGTAATTACTTCTACCTTGCACAGAAAAAAAAGCCGATGGGAGCAGCTGGGTGCCTCGCCATTGGCTGTGGGCAGCACAGTGTCCACTGAAGGGATGAGAAGATGCTGGAGGTTTGCCAGCGCAGCATCGCAGCTAGCTTCTTGCCAAGTCTTTCAGTCCTGTTCCCTGCTGACCATGAGCTGTTGGGTTAGATATGGAAATCAGCTGGTGAAGTCTGATCTCTGTTATGCCATTTAGGGTAGAGGCACATAAGTTGTCAATTTTGCCTTAATAAAATATGTGAATAATTTTGACGTGGGATGCGTGGTGGTTTTGAGAATAGCCAGGCTTGAAGGCAGGAAACAACTTCGAAATGTTAAGGCTGAAAACCCCATCCTATTTTGAGGGGTTTGATCTATCTAATGTGTTTGGGTTTTTAAAAAAGAACAACACCCCTCATTTATTGTACCCGTTTTTATGGTTAACGTGTATTTTAGCTGTATTTAAGTGTTTTGGTGGCAAAGTTAACCATTTCACTAGCTAACCACTCGCAGACTTACCGGCCTGAGCATTTAGCTGCAGCTTTGTTGCTGCATTCCTGCTGCGGCCAGGGGCTTGGGCTCCATTGCTTTGGTGTAATAGTTGGGGGGGGGGGGGGGGGGGGGGGGGCTTGGTTTAGGGCTTGTGGGAGGCTGAGGGGTTGATTTTTTTTTTTTTTTTTTTTTTCCCCCCCCCCCTGACACCACCAAGTGTTGCATCTGCTGGTCGTTGTCCAGACTGCCTTCCTCCTGCATGGCATTCTGGTGATGTTCCAGCAGAGCATCGGTGGGGTGCATTTTGTGTGAGCAAAGAGGGTCTGAGCTAAGCCAGACAGTTTTATTTCCTTCTCTGTAGGCATTTGGTATTTATAAAATACTGCCCTTGGGTTACTAGAAGATCTTGTCTCTTAGCAGGCAAAAATCCCAGTTGCTCCCTTCCAGAGAGCTGCCCTGTATCGCTGGGGGAAGCAGATGTGGCCATCAGCCCCTTGTCTAAATCTTCTTGTCTGGGATGAAGCATCAGGATCTGCAGCTGGACTGGATGATCATTGTAGGTCCCTTCCAACTGAACTGCTCCGCTCAAGTGCAGGCAGGACGGGAGAGCTGGAAGAGGACAGTGCTGCAGATCCCAGCTGGTATCTCTGTTCCTGCTTTGGTGCAGGAGGGGTGCGAGAGATTTTCTTTGCTAGGTGCTGTCTGTCTGTCTATCTTACACCTTAAAGCCTGAGAATGAATTGTCTCAATTTTGATTTTAATGGAACGTGGTCATAAAATGTGGTGAATCTACTGCAGTAAAGGTGGGTTCAACTGCAGAATTTTTCAGTCCACAAAATATAATCTTCAGTCTTCACTGAATTTCAAGGAAAATATAATTTGAGATTTTCTTCAATGAAATGCCAGGAAAAAAATAATTCAGGAAGAATTTAATTTCTGTAATTTGTGGAGGAAATCTCCTTTTAGGGATTTACCATCAAAAAGTTGTTTTGTGGCATGTCGTGTTAAGGCATATATCCTTAACGACGTATATCATGTTTCATTGTTATGTGCCCTTACTACCTATATGTCAGAGCAGTTAATTACCTAGTTCTGATCATTTATACTGGAATCACTAAGACAGTTTGTTTTTAAGTCTTCTTATAGGTTAAAATACCTTGTCTGGCAAAATAAATATTTCAACGCTGTTACAAGGAGCATAAAATAGATATGTTAATAAAGGAGTATAAAATAGAAACTTACGGGTTCAAAGCTCTCAGCAGACTGGTTTCAGAATATACTAGGAGTATCTTCCCTGAGTTTGCATATACTTTCTAAGTGTTTTGTATCTGAGGAAAAACACTTTTTCCTTTTGTTTTGGTTGGGTTTTTTGTTCTAAATTTGACCAAAGGTATTTGACAGGCTCTGTTCCTCACTTAGAATCAGGTAAGAGGATGGAATGGTCCCTGTTCACCACTGTAAAGATAGTGGGAGATGAACTTACCTGCAAAGTGGCAGCTGAATGGAGGATTGATGGAAGATAGGAAGTGCAAGAGATATTTCAAAGCAGGAAGGTACTAAATATTGAATAGAGTACCTGGGAAATTACTTCAGGTTGTCCTCTTGAGTCAGTGTGCTTTTAAAGATTGTAGGCTGAGTCCCTGAGGAAGAGGGTTTGGTTTTGCAGACTGTCTGGTTCTTCAGTTGTTTCCAGATGTCGGCCAGCTCTGTGGTTGCATTCCCTTCCAGCTACATGCTTTCTCTGCACCCTGGATAAAGTGTGTCTTAGCAGGAGAGTGGGCCTTACCCTGCTCTCCGTCCCTCCTGAATCCTTCCCACGATGGCAAGGGAGTTGTTCTATTTCTGTCTAAACAAATCTAACAGTTTGATTTTGTTTCTCATTGTATCTCAGGGATCCTTCTCCCTTCAGCCTCCCGTGCTCTGTGAGATGCCCTGGTTGAGGGTGACGATGGCTCTGCCTGGACTCCCAGACACCCCGGGAGAGCAGAACAGCGTCCAGCTCCATGACAGCACCCACGCAGAATCCATGGTTTGCTATACCTAAGTGCAAGTCAAAACTTGCAAGAAGTGGTTTAATAATGGGAATATCAGAAGACCTCTGAGTACAATGGTGCTGCTGGATGCTTTCATAAATCTAAGGTTTAGGGATGACAGTTATGATGCATGACACTGGGAGAATGTGAAACTGCAGTCATTAAACAAAAATGGGCTTTTAAACTAATGGCAGCTGCCTAAACAGTTTTGCAGTGAAACAGATTCCCCTTAGGCCACCATTCTTCAAGTAATATGGGTTCTATTGACCTTAAAAAAACAGGAAAATATTTTGTTTTGGTGCTGTAGCACTGCTTTTACATTCATCCCAAAGGTCAGGCTGCTAAGGTTTTAAGCTGGAGGTGTTAGGAAATAATGAATGGCAATTTTTCCAGATAGTTCATTCACTGTTATTCCTCTGAATGAAGCCACCTGCAATACCAAGGATTCACACCTGTTCCTAGATGGGCTTCCAAGTGAGTATGGTGGCACTTTTCTCCATCTAAACTCGGCTGTGTTTAACTCAGTAGGTAGTTCTGCACCATGTCTCTGTTATACAGAATTTTATCGAAATACCTCCATCAAAACCTGTTCCAACTCCTGGTTTAAAATGATGCACAATAAAGCAGCGTGTTGCCTTGTCTCCTGTGAAGCCATCATTCCCAGCTTAAAGCTGGAGGTGTAGAGGTGCGTGTATTGCCTTTTCCTTTGTGCCAGAGAGGTCCTGATGGACAAGGGCTACCCGTGATCTGAAGTATATTGGCCAGTTTCCTTGAAGAGGCATTTCAGGAGGGTTTGGCAGTTGCAGAAGACCAACTCATTCTCATCCACCCACTTTCATTTCTTTTGAACTTTTAACTTTTCCCTTGCCCAGGCTTGGTTTCTTCCTGAAAATAGCTTGTTTTGGCTCTGTCTCCTTGTCTCCCTCATTCTTCAGCTTGATCAGAACTCATCATCTTCTCCCCTCCACCCCTTTTATTACAAGGAATAGAGGAAAGGTTGGAATAAGCCAGGCTGTGAAAGGATGCTGAACAGCAGAATTTGGATGGTTTGTGTCATCTCTCTTCATACCATACACAGCTCGGAGCCCACTTCTCTCACTGTAAGCTTAGTTTCAGCCTGGGGCTGGCCTTGTTTGCTGAGTAACTCCAGACTGCTTTAATTTTTTTTTAAATGTTTATTTTTTAAAAACAAATAGTTACATTAGAAATACATGTGAAATCCATTACGAGCAGTCATGTTTCAGTGTGAAGGCCTCCATTTCATGAGATGACAGTGTAAAGCTGGATGTTGCAACGCTCTCTAGTTTTTCTAGGAGCCCTGCAAGCCCAAGCAGAGGTTGAGAAAGATGGGCTGGAGGTCCTGACGTCTCCTGCCATGGCAGGGACGCTGAGTGCAGCTTTTAGTGCCTGATGAGTTCTCTTCTGAACATCACCTGCAGTCTTGGCTCTCTGCAGGCTTTGGCTGTCCTGTGAGACCTGGATAACATACTGCTGCTTTCCACCACTTTTCTTTTCTCCTTTGCTTCCACAGTCTGTCCTAACCATAAATGTGTTTTCTGTGGGTGGTTCTTTGTGGAAGAAGAGAGCTCTCTTAAGTGCGGTGACTTCAGCTGTGTTTTCTTCTTCCTGGGGAGTATGCTTGAGTCAGGAGAGGAGAGCGGAAGAAGAAAGGTTAAATTAACTGTAACATGAGCACTTGAACAGATGGCTGACCTCTGTAACACCAAGAACCATTTAATTTTGGAAATTTGCAGGCTGTTTTAAGTTTGTCATGCTCTTTATGACCATCTGAACGTAGATACACAACATGATTTATTAGCTTGCCACAAAGCTTTGTTGCTTAATTTCTGTTTGAAACACTGAGCTTTGGGTGGGATGCGCAGGATTCTGGAGTACTGATGGGATCGGCCCCCTTTGTGCCAACTTTCTTTAAACCCCTGGAAGCTGAGGGACGATGGGTGCTCCTGATCATGCTGGAAGAGGCTCATCTCATCTGCTTCCCTTGCTCCCCCAGCAGCACTTAGCCCTAGCACCAATGAGGGCCATGGAACAGTTAATTGTGGGCAGGGCAGAGACAGATGATCATCCTGCCCCAAATCACTTAACCGTCTTAAGGGTCTACCCTTGCCTGTCTGAACAAGCCAACTAATCTTCCAGTGAGCCGCACAAGTGAGCGCTGAGCTATGTATGGTACCGAGAGGGAGATGGTACAAAATGATCAAATTCCCCTGTCCTTCCTCTCCCCAAAGAGCTGTGTGCTGTACACCTGCTTAACGGTGGAGGAACATCACTGTTCAGAGCAAATTGTGTCAGGCTATGGTAGGTTCTCCATCCTCTGAGGGCTTTTAGGTCAGGATTGCATATCTTCTGAAAACATGTGGCGTAGGCCAAATGGGTGGTGGCTGGATGCAGAAATTTTTGGAGAAATTCTTTGGATCAAGAGGTGTTGGACTAAATTAGTGGTTCTCAATGCTTTTTGTGAGATAGGAGCATATTTTCAGGAGCTGCCTTTCAGACGCTTGTGTGGCAATTTGGAAGAGCAATATCTGCATGGTGGCCACATATGAAGTCCTTAGCACTCTCCTGGAGACCTGCTGGGATGAGAGATGCCATGAGTCCCATCTGGGATTCAGTGAGTCAAGAGTGGAGGAGCAACTGTGAAGTGCTTGGAAATTGTCTTTATAAGGAGCCTACCATGTTAGTCCACCAAAAAGTGAAAGAAAAAAAAAAAAAAAGACCTGTATCAGCACAGCATGAATTTCTTTTACAGAGGTCTGGCTTATCGCTACCATTGGCTTCTCTTAATTACCACTGATGTTTCTGCAGGCTGTGCAGTTGGAGCTGGAATGTGGCTGGCCTGGAGTCAGGGCGCAGAGGCTTTTATCAGGGCCACTCGGAGACAGGCCATCTGCAAGATATATATATATATTTTTTTCGTATTTGTCTTCTCTAAATAAAAACGCGATGCTGTGAGAATGTCTGTTCCATCCTATTGCTTCACTTCACCAAAGCTGCCATTTTCTGACAAACTGTTTTAGAAAGTCGTATTTGGCAAATGGCTGTTTACTTAATTCCTCTCCTGTCATGGCTGCTTGTCCAGGAAACCCAAATCTGTTTGCATGCAAGCTTAGCTGTAGTTCAGTTCAGAGCATTCTTTAAACCATAGTTGCTTGCTGCTCTTGTTTTCTTTTTTTAGCTCCTTGTCTCTCACAGCGGAGGAACTGCAGGTACTTCATGTCTGATGAAAGCAAATCCAGTACCTGCAGAGCCAAGTGGTTGTAGAAACTGCAACAGCCACGTGGTCAAGTTTCCTTGCTCACCCCAAGTATTGTAGCTTCAACACTCCGCATCCTGCAGCTGTAACACAGAGAGCGTAATGAGGATTAGCTACGCAGGACGGAGTTTCTTCAGTCTGCAGAAAACCATATGAAACCCCACAAAGGGGCATTGGCCCGTGTTGGTTCCCCAAGTCCTGCTGGCTCAGGTCCACCAAAGGAGACTTCTCCATGATTGCTTTCAGCAAAACTAGTGTGTCAGGAGGGGAGACTTGGGAGAAGTAGCTTTTGCTTTTTTGTTTGTTTGTTTTAAAGAAAAGTTATTTCCTTGGGCTCAGTGCCCAGCGATAAACTTACCTACTTAGGACACTGGGTTTCAGTTTAGAAATAGAATACTCCATCATGGTGCTCTGTGCAAAACTGTGCTGCTCAAATCACCGAGGGGAAAAGGACAGTCCCACTGATTGTTGCAGGATTTTTCTTAAACTGAGAAAATTAAGGCTGTTCCTGTCAAAGTGAGCTTAAGCAGAGCTTAACATGCTTTGCTCGTAGTTACTGCGATTTAACCTGGCTCTGGCCACCCTAGCCTAGCCATGGGTGTTTCTGGAGGAGGGGTGCGCATAGGGACTTTAGTTAGAAAGGGAAATGCAATTATAAAAGCAAAACAGCAAACAGTTGTTTATAAAAACTGATACTCATTGCTCTCAGGATTGCCTTCCTTGCCTTAAGGTTTTCTCGTTAGGAGCAGTTTCTGTAAATACCATCTCTTTCTTTCCCCTTGGAGAGATCTCAAGTTGCTGGGCTGGATTTGTTGTCTGGGTAATCAATAAACTTTATTCACATTATGGGGTTTTTTTTTCCTTGAAGTTGGTTCTTTCTGTACTGAGATAACACATCTAAAGGAAATGTAAATTGAAAAATTGTTAGATTTGACTTGACTAACTCCTACTATGTGCTCTTACAATTTTGCAATATGAATGTCTTCCAAAACAATTACAGTTATTGCTAAGTGGACACTAAATGATTAATCTACTAGCAGCCAGTCAGTGCAGTAGTATCTTTGAAACAATTTTTGAGCCTCTTCCCTGCCGTTCTTTCCCTGCAAGACTGGTTTAAAGATAAGACGCTGATAACAAAATAAATTGTGATTTGTAGCCCTCTTCTTTTCAGTCCACTTCTTTGCTTCAGCATTGTGCTTTCTTCTCATACTGAAAGATGTGAAAGTCTGCCCTGAGCCAGAAGAACATTCAGTCTTGTATTTCATTTGAGGCACATGCTTAAATTATCATGGGATTGACTGGATTTATTTGCGCGCTTAGATGCATGCTTAATCTGTGAATACCGATGCTTGAGAGCTTTGTTGGTGGCAGGTCACAAGTGCTGTTCTTTTTGAGTTGGTGGCATCATGTGCAGAGCCTGTGAAAATACTTGTTGATGGTTTTACTGTCTGGAGTAGCCCTTGTAATGGGAATACCTGCTTACATCCAGGTTTTCTTCTCCAAAGCTCTCCTTTTGGCTGCATGGTACGGAGGGAGAACTTCCCAGCACTTAGTTAAGGAGCTGAATTTGCAGCTGAATTTAGGGAGATGACTGAATGCTTTAAAATGCAGTGATTTGTGAGAGAAAAGGCAAGACTGCAGAAGAGAGTCCAATTTGGTTCCTCATACATTCTGTAAACTTGTACATTTTTAACATTTTTACAGCTACAAGTCAGCATTACGTACCACTTTGCATGGAGACGACTGACTCAGAAAAAGCCTCTAGTGTCTGTTGACGCTGTGGACTTCCCAATGTGCTAGTGCTGGTTTTAATTGTCTTGCTGTTTGAGGAGATGTCCTCGAAATCTGACCTCAGGTTAGAGGTTAAGCTGTTTCTCATTACTTTGAATAGCAATGATACATTTGGTTGTACGCCCAGTTGAGCCGGCTTGGAGCTGGTGAGCAGCAGTGGAGCTGGGCATAAGTCATGGAGTTATTCATATAGCTTCTTACCCTTTCCTTAAGTTGTTCTGGTTAATCATATAATATAATAATAATGGACAACAGGTTTGCTTCCCTGACTTGTGTGATGGCAGCTCTGTTGTTGCAGAGGTTTTGAGTTTTAACTCTCAACAAGGAGAGTTCATGCAGGCACAAAGCCAGTTACTGCACGTATGGCTGAATACTGGCTTGATGGAGCTACAGAGTGTTTTCTCTGCACTTGGAAATATTTTCTCATCCCTAATAGGCAACCCTGGGCTCTGATAGCAACACTTTTGTTGGAGAACGAGAAGGCTTAAACGCTGGCTCATACCGCCTGCTTTTTTTAATCCCAGCTTTATCAGGTAAATTAATCACCTTTTCTTAATTCCATGCAGTGGAAGAAACAGTCATGACAGTGCTTATAAATGATGCAGTTGGCTTTTGCTCGGTGTGCTGGAGCTCGGGAGTGAACTCCAGGCAGACATCTGTGCTATGTTAAGGTTATTCAGAGCAAAGCTTGGTTTGAGTCTTAGCTTATTTGCTACCAAATTTTAGTAGGTAAACATGACACAGGCTGCTTCTGCGTGGCAACAGATATGGCTGTTTTGGTCGTGTAGCTTTAGTGCCTGTTCCAAAAGGACTCAGATGACCTGTGCTTAAAAATAAGCACCCTCCCCTCCTCTAAACCTCTGGGTGTGGGAGCCTGTGCTCCAGCTCCTGCCAAAGCAGGTCAGACAGGGCTGACGGTATGCTGGGGCTGGAAAGGGATGTGGAGATGCTGAAGGAGGGCACCAAGAGCAGTCTTGCCTGTGGGTGCTGCAAGATAAGGCTACAGGTGGCAATTAATCCCATTTAATCTTATTTTTAAGATAGTTTTCTCCACACATCGTGAAACTCTCTCATCATCCTGTTGTCTAGTTTCTCTGTGAGCTGTTGGTGGTCAGCATGTTTCAAAACAGCAGTTCGTGAAGCCATGTGGATTGCAAAGCCCCATCTCTAGCTGTTGCAGTCAGCAGGGAGTAGACTTCCAACCCGAACAAGCAGGTCCCCTCTTGGGTGCTTGCCCTGCTGAGAGGCTGTTAACCTCCCTCCCTGACTAGAAACTGCTCCACTTTCGGTTTTAACTTACTCACAGGCTGTTGAATAGTTTGGGGGTTTTTTTTTGTCAGTGCAGTGGTTTTATTTTTTTCCATCTGCAGTTCACCATCCTGATGTGGTTACAGCAAAAGCTCCTCTGCCTTCCCTTGCTTTTATTTTAAGATGCATCAGCCAAGTGCTGCTCGTTTGCCACTTTCCTTACTCTTTTGGGGGTTTTTAATTTTATCACTGAAGAACATTTTGATCTTTGCTCTTTATTTTTATTTGCATGATCTAATTCTGCTTGACTTTGGCAATTTCTCTTTACCCCTTTGCTTCCTGACCTTCGTGACACAGCTGTCTGCCCAGCAACCCTTCCTTTCCATTCCTCACTGGCAGTCTGCTTAGTCCTAAAATCCCTTTTTTGGTGATGGTTTCTCCAGTTAGATTGGGATTCATTCCCTAGACATCTCCCCCACTTTGATTTGGGTTGTAAGTACCAATTATTATTTTTTTCAAATCTTTGCCATAGATGTGTTTTAATTAACACTTCTTAGAAGTGTGTCCTTGAGCACTTTGTCCGGTTGACTTCTGTGCCGAGTTCCTTTGGTTCCTCAAAACTTATGGGAAATTGAAAAGATTAATTTCTTGTTTCACTTCAGAGTGTTCTTCTACCTAAACCACCTCTACATGATTATGATCGCCTCCAGAGTTACTTTCATTTGAGTACTTACAGCTACTGACAGTGTCTAATTTAGTATTGCCCTTTTTTTAGCTCAGCAGCTGGAGGATTACAACGGCTGTCTGCTTCTTCCAGGAATATCTGTGGTCAGCTCTTAATGTTAATAGTAGCTTTTCCAGTTGAATATTTTGGGAAATTACAGTCCCATAGTAAGATAAGTCCTGTTAGCACTTTCACCTTGCTGTGGACCTTGCAATCTACACTGCACTCCTGTGTAAATTCTACAGAGCGTAGGACAACCCGTGCCATTGCTCCCCCTTCTCCCAAGCAGTGTTGACCCCTTAGCACCATTGGCCAGCCATGACTGCTGTCCTCCTGAATTTCTTCTCCTTCTGCTTCCTGACTTTTCTGTTGTGTTGCCCTGGCTCCCAGTATCAGTATGTTAATCCTTCATCTCAGTTTTTGCTCATCATCTGTGGATTTCTGGCTGATTATCTACCATCCTATCTGACTGCTGTTGTTGATGTTAATATGTTCTTTATTCTCCAAAGTTTGGATGATATTATGTGGGGGTTTGTCCACATTTGCCAGCCCCCCTGTCTGTTTATTAAAACCCGATGTGAGAATTAACTGATTTTGCTGATTTTCCTGTCTCTAGAGGTTGTTTTTTGTTTCTCTAGTTTAAAACTCTCAGCTGTGCCTGCTGTGATCACAGAAGGCCGTCTCTCATCCATGAAGAAACATCCTTTTTCCATGAATGCCTTCTGGTGGTGGAACACCCTAAAACTTCCCTTGTGGTGTCAGTTCTTGAACCATATGGATGACATTAACTTGTAATGGCTTTTCCTTCCTTTTTTAGTGTTGAAAGAAAGCCCTGGGGGATGATGCTCAGAGGTGAAGCCTGGTCTCCCCAGGCTCTCTCTGTAGCCTAGAGGGAGGTAAGCACCACCAGGGAGCATCTAAAACAGGCTCTTGCTCCAAATTGCCTTCCTAGTCTACTTCTCCCGCTGGCAGAGAAACTGTCCTCTCCTGGGCTAAATTTAGTCCTGAGCCTTGTTCTTGCCTGTGGTTGAGTTCTCCATCTGCACACTGAGAGCAGGAGCACCTCAGCTGTTATGGGGAGGCCAAAGAATAACCTCTTGGGGAACAAGGAACCACAATACTCTTAATAATAAGGACCAAATGAAATGTTTTAAGTAAACGTAGAGCTGAGGACAGTACAGTGGAGCAGCCAGGGACACAGGATGGAAAAGGAGATGGAGAAGCAAAGTATGATGGGGAAAAGTCAGGCCCCAGACGTGAGCTGTCGCCTTGCAATCAGAAACAGCTGAAAGACTTTCATGGTACAAAGACATCTTGTAGCATCTCTCCAAGCAGGAAGAGTGAGTCCAGATTGCTGTGTCTACAGAGAGCAATTGTTTTATTTCCCATTAAGATGGTAGACAAAATCAGATTTTCACTCTGAGTTGTCTTGTATTTTTAGCCTGTGATTGGATTGCAAGTGCACGCTGGATATTTACATTTGTGGAAGCAGGCACTGGTGCTGTCTTCTTAACCAGGATCCAAGTTAATTTGCTAGCTTCCAGATGGGAGCCATTCCTTTCTCTATTGAAATTTGTAGGAATGCTTAATTTAATCTAGATTTTCTAGCTCAGTAGTTTGCCTATTCTAATATTCAAGCATTTCCCTTACCTCCCTTTCTGCCTTTTTTTTTCCTTCCCCTTGAGCTGAACTATCCACTTGTGCAGAATAAAGAAAACGGGTTTTGCAGAAGGAACCACCTGTCCGTCATCCATGCTGTGTGGAAGCTCTTGATAGTCCTTGGATTGGATTCCAATCCTCTTGATTGGAAGATTGTCCTTGCAACTCCTCTAGAAGGTTTCCTAAGGGGGGGACTAAGTGCAAGGCGTAGCTGGTAGAGCCTCTTAGCCCTGTTTCACTTGGTTTGTTGAGGCTTATTAAATTTTGTGAGCGTCTTTGTTTTAAACTATTTAATGATCACCTTATTCTGGTCTAGTACATGTGCTGAATAAAGATGTTGTTAAACTACCGGCTCTTTCTCTGTTGCGAGTAGATAAAGAAATTTGCAGGGGGAGGCTCATAATTTTCCTTAGCAACATTCAGCCTCCAGTGCATTGAGTGACTTGTGATTGTATTATAGCCATTTTAATGAAATTTTAAACTACATGTCTCTTTACAAGCACTTCTGCCTGGGGTTCTTAGCCATGCAAACACAATGTATATCATTGCCGTGGCATACAGTACATACTGAAGAAGCAGATGAGGTGCAGACAGGTAAGGTTAGCTCATGAGCCAGCCCCTTCCTTTGTTACTGCATTTTCCATGACAGTTAAAACTGTGGTAGGAAAAAATTATGCATCAAGTTTTAGCTACTTTAGTTCCAGAATAGTGTATTGAACCAGCTTGAGGTCAACTTTATTATTCTTGTGTTACAAATTCCCAGTGTTCCCAATAGCCAACCCTCATCCCAGAAAAAACACAGAAGTGCTGCACAGAGAGACTGCATCCCTAAGCCTTGGAGACAGTGTGCCTGGAGCGACAAGCCCGCTGGAGAGCTGGTCCTGGGCGAGTCAGGTCAGTGACCTGCAATACTTAGCACATGGATGATGAGTGTTTGCAATTGTCCTGCATGATTTCTGTGCTGCTTGTGGTCACGCAGGAGTTGAAGGAAGCTGAGGCTGGTAGGGAATACGCAGTATGAAACTCCTGCTTCATTCCTTTCTTAGGATTGTTGCCTGTGAGGCAGTGATGATGGGGATGATGTGATAAGGTACCAGAAGGCACCTTTTCGTTCTGCATCTGTACAACATAAAGTCTTGCTGTCTCCTGCTCTGTGGCTCAAGCCTCAGGGTGCCAGGGTGATGCTCAACCCTTGCAATGGTAGGGCAAGGTTGGGTAGGTGGCTGCGCAGTCAGGAGACTGGCTGCTTACTTCTGACTTACAAATAACCTTGGCACTTTGACATTTTGGGGATGGAAGTGTCAGTATTGGTTTTCCCCACAGCAGATGAGTGGACAAGGTTTTTGAGTATTCTGTCAGGTGATGGAAGCAATGGGTGTTCGCTTCTGGAAGGCAGGTGATGGAGCATGGGGCAGGGCTGGGTGAAGCGATCCCACAGAGGTGCCTGGGCAGCAGAGCCCAGCCTCGGGACCCAGGGCAGGGGGTACATCTTGTGCATGTTCACAGGGTCAAGGCACAAGCTGGACCCGATTCCCAGCAGCACTGGCAGTCTGTGAAACAACACAAAGGCAAAGGTGGTGGGGTGGGATTGATACGGTAACTGTTTATTTGGTTAACAGTGCTCAGGTCAGCATCTAGGGTTTAAAGGTGGTAACCTAAACAGGGTGGGATTTCTTTAGGAGGAAAAAAGATAAGTGATATTAAAATTTTTATCTTACACATTTGTTTGAATACAATACTGACAGTGGGAGAACTGAATTAGTTTATTTACAGGAGGTGAGATAACATAATAAACTTGAGTAGGAAAAGAATCTGGTATTTTACATTATTTGAAACTCTATAAATGGTACTGTGTTTTATTAGAGCATCAGTTTTTGTCTTATTCTACCACTATAAAAAATGATTAATACAAAGGAGAAAGAAACACCGTTTGTAGGAGAAACAAGCTTCTGAAATACAGATATGTATGAAATACAGAAATGTGGGATAAGCTTGTTACATCCAAACATCAGCCTGGAAGTTTTCTCCCCATTGTACTGTGCATGGAAACGCATTGCAACCCTTCAGGAATTTCTCAGAGTCTCCTGCTGCCTTAGCGTGACCAGGGCACTGAAAACATGGGGATTATTCCTGTGCCCGGCCCCCCCAGGTCATAGCACCATACGGTATGCACGTGTTGCGAAAATTGCAAGGCTGCCCTGCAGCAGCCAGAGCTAGTTTGGGCTCCCTGGCAAATCCTATTAAGTAAGGAGTGTCAGTACAATGTGTACAACTTTGGTTCAGAGATGGCTATTTATAGCTGCAGTAAGAGTATTGTGTGCACAGGGCTTTTCTCTTACACCTAGGTGGGGACCGTGGCAGATTCGCCGACCCCTTTACCTGCTCAGCAGCTGGGGTGGCAGATCTCCAAGAGTACCAGTGTTTTGGCTAGAAATCCTGGTCACCTTCTAAGGCCATCTGAAGACCATCATGGAGGAGGAGGTCATGACTTTCCGCCTGCCTCTCTGTACAGCATCTGCTCCTCTCCTGGCTCACTGGCTTCGGCAGTTTGGCTCTGGGGGTGTGCAGTGCCCTGCTGTCACTGCGAGCGCTGTGGTGGGGAGGAGGAGGGACACTGTATCTACGTCAGTGATATCATTAGGCTTCTGAAGCTCTTCTCAGTGATGAGTGAGCTTTCTGAAATGTTTTGAGGTAAAATGCATAGGATCTGGAGTTTGGAGGGACCGAATGTGACAGCTGCAGGGGCAAGGTAGCAAGGAGATGTGCTTGGTCTTCATGGCAAGGATGATTGATGCACCCTGTCCATGATGTCAGTTCATGCGTTTCGGGTCAGGCTGGGGAGGTAGGAAGGACTTGCCTGTAAGAAGTTTCCAGTTTGGGGTGGTCCGATGGTGGAGTGAGGGCGTCCTTTGTGAGCGTGTGTTCACCGTCTGGTGTTAAGCTGTGGCATTTGGTGAGCACGCTAGGAATTGCCACGAATTCAGTTTTAAAGTAACACAGTGTTAGTGGAGCACAAAGAGCAAAGACCAGCGAGAACATGCGCCTTCCTGCAGCCGGCCTGGGCTGGGGTGCCACCGCCAGCCCCCCAGGATGCTGCCGCAAAGTGCAATCAAATGAGTTAATGAAGCCTGCGAGCTTTCTGCGTGCTTACTGCATTACATCGAGCAAGTTGATTACAGGGGCTGTTTATTTTATGGAGTTTTTACATTCTTATTGGGAGCCATTTGTCAGTCTGCAGAGAAATCTGATTAGCTGAGAATTGCTAGCTCTCTGGTATATGTTGGACCTGTAAAGTGAAGGATGCAGCAGTAAGCACAGTCCAATAGGCTGCTGGAGAATTGTGTAGGCTTCTTTGGAGGTTGGAAAGGTGGGATCGTGACTCTTAAATGCCTTTCCCTTGGCAACTTGCCTGTGTTTGGCGTGGGGGTTCTGCGCCAGCATTCCTTGGACAGGGCGGGCAGCCTGTTTGAGCCCACTGGTGCTGCTCACAGCTGCTGGAAATCTGGGGTGTGGGTGTCAGTGGGTCTCTGTGCCCACCCTGGTGGAGAACCGAGAAGGAGCTGCCTTGCTATGGGTGGTCCCGTGTGGGAAGGGAGCAGGAGGCTGATTTCACTGTAGTTTCAAATCCAGCCCATCAGCAAAGTGGTGTGGCAAAGCCCTGGGCAGCAGGAAGGGGAAGGTGCTGCTTCTGCAGAGCAAGGAAATAGATCATAGCTGACTGTGGTGCTTCTGTGATGCTTTGTGATGATGTGAAGTAAGCGTGCTGCTCCCTGCAGTGTTGTTCATTAGTTAAGTAGCTTTAAAGTCAAGTCTCCTTCACGATACGGGGGCACAGCATAAGGCTTCCCTTTTTGCCCAGCAAATGCACCTCCCCGTCATTCTGCATAAAATCATTTTTTAAGCAAGGAGTTACTTAAATGTGGCACCAGACACCTTGGTGTGTTGCCGGGGAGTGTTGAATGGGTGCTGTACACAGTTGGATAAAACATGGACAAGGTGGCTAATGACACCTGCTGCCTTACAGTGATATTTTTGTAAAATGCCTCCAGTGTAGCAAAAGCTTAGGGCTCTTCTCACCAGTATGCTTTTCTGGTTTTTTTAATTGCCACAAAATATTTAATTTTTTGTGAACAGTGTAGGAAAATTTTCTGGCAATAAGGCAAGCAGAGGCGTGGAAAGCTTTGCCCTCTGTGGTGATGCGTTCAGGATGCCACTACCAGCAGCACATGAGGTGAGGTGGTTTGGGGCAGCAGAGCAGTGCTGCTTGCATCCCCATTTGGCATCCCCAAAAGAGGTCAAGCCTCCATCGAGGACAGGATGAGTTAGTTGCTTGGCCAAGGTGGTTCTGGGCTGCAGCATGCCTGATCCACATGTCAGCGTGCAGCTGGCTTTGGTCCCTTCTGGGCACCCCAGTGCGCTGACCTGCTTTGAAAACCCAGTCTGGCTGGTTGAGGCGGGCCAGGAGGGCTGAGTGAGAGTGAAGCAAGGGATGGTTGTTGGCTAACGTAATCTGCTGTAAAGCCAGCCTGTCTCTTACCATGTGTTCATTGGGTTGGACTGGGAAAAGATGTTCCATGTCAGCTCTGTTTCTTAAAACACAGAAAAGTATTTGCCAGCCTTTCCAAAAGATTTTTGAATAAATTAAGGCTTCTGCAAGGCTGCATTGAATTAACTTTTCGTCCTAGTGCAGAGGACCACTGAGTGGTTGAAGTGACCCAGCTGTCTTAGCCTCCACCTTTTTATGTTCATAAACATCTTATTATTGTTGGAGTTGTGGAGCAAAGCTTTTGTCTTCCAAGTCTCGTACTGCTTGAAGCTGTCCAGTCCATCCCTGAGCTGCTGTGTGGTATACCCACCAAATTTTGCTTGTCTTGGAGGTAAAAATCAGTAGTGATATGCTAAAACTGGGGCAGATACCTTCTTATGATTTCAAGTGGCTTCACTTTATCTTTCAAGTTTGATTCCATCAAAATGAGAGCTTACACTTGTTGTCTAAGCATCATGGTGTCCAGCAAGCAGTGAGGGCGTTTTTCTGCCTGGGATGAGGCATCGCCGGTGATGTCAGAGTGGCACGGAGGTGGTGTGGCATTTGCAAACGATCACTCATAAACCCCATGCTGTGATTAATTAGGGTTTTCAAAGCTCTAGAAACAGAAATTTCTGTATTAATAATGTTCACATCTAAGTGGCCCTCCACTGTCATAGGGCTTCTCTTTGAACAGAGGTTGAAGCAGATAATTTTGCCATTAGAGCCTGAATATGTAGCTACGTCAGGCTGTGGGCACAAATTGGGTCTTGCGTAAATGTATTTGCTCCTTGAAGGTTTTCTTCTCTTTGATGCAGAAGTCTTGCTCCTACAGGTGTGCATATGTGTGTGCTGACCTAGTGCCCCCTTTTTTTTTGAAGAAAGATCTGTGAATTTCCAATAGACACATTTTGGAAAACTAGGGGGATCTTTCAAGTTTTTATCTTTATTTTACCTTTGAGGGAAACTAAGTGCTGTACCAGAAATTCCCACGGTAGATGGGTGACCAGCACGGTAGTCTCCTAGCTCCAAAAATTCGACCTGGGGAGCTGTAGACTGCAAAACCATCAGCTGCTTGGAAACCCTTCAACCCTTTCTACCTGCCTGCGCCTCTGAAACTAAAGTTTGGGGTGTCTCATAAGACCCCCATATCTTATTTAACTATACTAATATAACTATGTACTAAAGATACTGTAAGTAATGGTGTCTGAGGAGCTGCAGAAGAGACAACAGCCAACTCCTGGCTAGTAGAGATTCTAAACAGTGTTTGAACTCATGGGAAGGGACAAATAATCCCACACTAACTCTTCTTTCTCTGAAACATATGCAGCAAAGCTTTGGAGATGTGACCTGCATCTTCTGCTGGTTCTCCTGGATGGATGTTCTGAGCCTGGATGTCTTTTGGGGAGGAGGGAAAGAGGGAGACGAGCTGAGAGTGAAGCCACCTGCCTGCTTTTATGCTGTAGCAGCGCTAAGGGTGCGTTCCCCCTCCAAGCTCTCTCTTCAGGCTTTGCCTGCTTTGTGGAGAGACTTAATTCAGTGTTTGTGAGACTCCTATTTTGCCTGCGTAGGAATGAGGATGCTGAGGGGGGATAATGAAAACGTATGGGGTGATACGGTGACATCTGTTCTCCATCACCACCCAGGAATTTCTAAGTGTTGGAAGGATGTAAAATGTAAAACTCGTCACTGGATAGAGTGAGGGTGAACACATGGTTTGTGCATGTGTTTTCATTTCGTATTTAAGAAAAAAAAGTCATCTAAAAATAAACTGCTGGCTTGCATCCACTTCCTGGTTCACGCGGGGCTGTAATGGAGCAGCTGGAGGGATGGGGCAGCGGGGCTGGCCCAGGGAACCCCCCTGCTGAGCCGGCGGGGGCCAGAGGGGCAAGGTGAGGGGGCATGCAGTGGGTGGCCGGGGGGGAGGTTGCTGGTGGCATGCAGCAGCCCCTGGCTGGGTGCAGGGAGTCACGCTGCCGTCAGTCAGTCTGTAGGCACCCTGTGGGTGTCTGGCTGCGTGGGGTGGCTGCGTGAAGTCCCTCTGTGCCCGTAAATATATATTGTGGTGCGAACACGTAGGTCCTCCATCGGTGCTGAGCGTTTTGGTGATGGGGAGGGTGGTTGGCTTTAAATCCTAAATCCTGTGTTTGTCAAGAGCTGCCCTGGGAGCTTATTGTTTCATTTAGGATGCTACATTTCCCAATATGTTGGGCCTTTTTTAAAAAAAAAAAAACAACAACCAAACAACACCTTAATGATACTGTGCAGGGGATGCACAGGTGGTCAAAATGTACGTAATACTAAAGTGTTTATGAATAAACTGACAAAGGCAATAGGAAGTTGCATCGTTTTCTCTGTTCTTTACAGGCAGGATTGAAACTCCACTAGCTTGTGGTCAGTAAGATACTGCAGAGCCTGGTTCTGACCTGAGCTGCCAGCAGGGACCTTTACTTTCTTCTCCATGTGAGCTAAATCCGTTTTACTCCGTGAACCTCCATGAACCTTGTTTTTACCTCCATGAACCTACTTCACTTGTCTCAAATCCAGAAGCTGATGATTTGGAAGGATTTCTCTGAAAGTCTTCCTAAGTTTTATCAGTGATTTCTTGTCATTACTCCTACTGAGATATATATTGCCTGTATATTTACATTGCATGTTTATACTTCATAGCTTGTTAGTTCTCAGAGTTTTAGCAACCTGGAAAAATTTGTGCTGAGCAATGAAGCAGCCTGATGGGGGAATCAGTGGTTTCAGTCTTTCATGATTTCTGTTTTCTGACCTGTATGAATGTATTTTTCCCTCAACCAGAGGAGATGGCATTTGCAGGTTCAGCAGTGGGCTGGCAAAGGCACTGAGGAGGTACAGGCTTGCCAAGTGGTGAGTTGCCCATCTGGGGCAGCCGATGAGAAGCATCCAACATTTTAAAAGCATTAGTGGATGATGGATATTATATCTGTATGTAAAAGTGCCTGGAGGAGTTGCAGACTGCCCATCTAGCTGGCAAAACATCTGAACAGCAGAGCTGCAGGGGGGAGCACCTTGCCGTATGTGGGGATTTTCTGAGAGGGATAAAGTTGGTGGGTGCAGTTTAGTTTCCAGAAGACTGTAGGCAGTTTTGCATGAGTAATCACGAAGGGAGTAATTGTGGTTGGAAAGACAAGGGTGGCTGGTGTGGTGGAGCAGGGCTCTGGTCACAGAATCACAGAATGGTCAGGGTTGGAAGGCACCTCTGGAGATCACCTAGTCCAACCCCTTGCTAAAGCAGGGTCACCCACAGCAGGTTGCACAGAGGCACATCCAGGTGGGTTTTGAAGGTCTACAGAGAAGGAGACCCCACAGCCTCTCTGGGCAGCCTGTGCCAGGGCTCTGGCACCCTCCCAGTACAGAAGTTCTTCCTCACATTCAGGTGGAACTGCCTGTGTTGCAGTTTGTGCCCGTTGCCCCTTGTCCTGTCGCTGGGCACCACTGACAAGAGCCCAGCCCCATCCTCCTGGCACTCGCCCTTCAGACATCTGCAGGCATTGGTAAGGTCCCCTCTCAGTCTTCCCTCCTCCAGGCTGAACAGGCCCAGCTCTCTCAGCCTTCCCTCATAAGGGAGATGCTCCACTCCCCTCAGCATCCTCGTTGCCCTCCGCTGGGCCCTCTCCAGTAGTTCCCTCCTGAACTGGGGAGCCCAGCACTGGACACAGCACTGGGGATGCTGAGCTGCTGCTGCTGGGTACCAAAGCACCTGGGGAAGAGATGCTCCTGCATTGACCTGAGTCGTGGCACGAGGGCCTGGTGTTTAAACAAGGGCTGCCGTCGCCTCGTCCTTGCTGACGTCACAGCCCAGGGATGGCTAGCTGCTTGTTATTAACTGCGGGTTATTCATCTGCTTCGTTTTCCCCTGGGGGGAGGAACCGATTATAGTGCAGGGATACTTTTTGGTGTATCTGGCGGTTTCAACTCACCTTGAATTTTGCGACTAATTGTTGCAAGAATTGAATTTGGTGTCTGAAGGCAGCACTGCAGTCATGTGTGATGGGAGGAGACAAAAGTAATTTTTCTATTTAGCTCCTCTTTGACTCTTTTTAATCTGGCCAGTTTGGCCAGTTTTGTTGTTGGTTGGTTTGGGTTTTGATATTTTGAGGTGTTGATGTGGGATTTTTTTGTTATTAAAGAAAAGACAAAATAATAGCTCCTTTGCTCTTTAATGTAACGTAATTAGACAGGAACAAGCTATTGAATGGTTCTGACTAAAGCTGTAAAAAAGAATAATTTTAACTGCTGTTATATGAAGAATCTTCCTTTTTCTGCTTTTATGGTGATGACTGCCTGTTTATATTTTAGCATCTGTTCCTGTAAGAATGTGGAAGGAAATGAGCTGGCTCAGCAGAAACTGAAACCCAAACTAATCTCAAGCTGTAGTAAATGCTCAATAGTCTCATTGTCCGTGGGCACTTCAGCAGCAAACCCAGAAAAAAACAACCAACCCAGCATTAAAAATCAGAATAGATGGCAGAGAAAGCATCAAAGCTCTTTTGTTGTTTTCCTCAGCATCCCGTGGGCTCGGTGCGTGTGCCTGGCGAGCACAAAGCTCGGCAGCAAACGGCTGGGCGCTTTGCCCTGCTGCACGGCGTGCCAGGCGAGGGGTCCCGCTGCCCGTGCTGCCGGAGCCTGGCTTCACCATCACCGGCGGCGCGGCCAGTTCCTGCCAAAGCTCTTTATGAGCTTTCCGAGCCTGGCCGCCGTGTGTCCCGCAGAGTCCTGCCGTCCTTTCACCCTGTGCTTCCCCACTTGCATAACTGACTTAGGCATTACCCTCCCTGCTGTCCTTGCCGTGTCTTTGGCACTCGTGCGTCACTTGGCCTCTTTGTTTCGATAAATAACTTTCCAGCCAAGTCACTCCTTAGGTGAGGCTGGGAGTATTCCGAAGCAGAGACACTAGGTTTACATTCTTGCCTATTTAATTTTGCAGATCTCTTTGATACCCCTAAATTCACTGGGATTATTTACTGAAAGTATATGGGAAATAATATTTCTCATTTTAAAAAATCCCAGTAGCTTGTAAACTCATGATGCTTTCTCTGGTCAGAAACTGAAAGTGGAATGGATTTTTTTTTAATTACTTTATCAGACTGAGAGAGTGGAGAGATTAGTGGAGCATAAACAGAAGGAAGTAAAGCAGCTCTCAAGTGTTTTAATGATCTGAGTAGCTAATTTGTTTAGTATGAATTGTCACTGAGCCTTCAGTTTGGCACTTAGGGTTTTAGTTCATTAAATACAAATCAATAAAGCACATAAATACAGTTTCTGGAAATCGTGGTCCAGCTTAACTGTGCATACATTCTTCAGTCCCACATGTGGAATTGCTCGGTCCGTGCTGGCATTCCTCAGCTGGGCTTTTCCTTGTGAGATGTTGTCATGTATTTAACGTACTTATGCCATAGACAGTGGGACTGAGTGCTCCCTTAGCCAGTTTGCAGGTGACACTGAGCTGAGTGGTGCAGTTGATGCATTTGAGGGATGGGATGCCATCCAGAGGGACCTTGACAGGCTGGAGGAGTGGGCCCATGCAGACCTCATGAGGTTCAACAAGGCCAAGTCCACCTGGATCAGGGCAATCCCCAGTATCAATAAAGCTGGGAATAAAGGGATTGAGAAGGACTTGGGGGTACTGGTGGATGAGAAGCTGGCCATGACCTGGTGATGTGCGCTCACAGCCCAGGAAGCCAGTTGTGCCCTGGGCTGCACAAGAAGCAGCGTGGGCAGCAGGGCGAGGGAGGGCATTCCGCCCCTCCACTCCGCTCCGGTGAGACCCCCCTGCAGCGCCGGGTCCAGCTCTGGGGCCCTCGGCACAGGGGAGACATGGACCTGTCGGAGCGGGTCCGGAGGAGGCCACAGACATGGTCAGGGGGCTGGAGCAGCTCTCCTGGGAGCACAGGCTGAGGGAGTTGGGGCTGTTCGGCCTGGAGAAAAGGCTTCAGGGAGATCTTGTGGCCTTTCAGTATATAAAGGGGGTTACAAAAAAGGAGGAGAGAGATTTTACCAGGGCCTGTAGTGGCAGGACAAGGGGCAAAGGTTTTAGACTGAAAGAGGGCAGGTTTGGGTTGGACATAAGGAAGAAATTCTTCACTGTGAGGGTGGTGAGGCACCGGCACAGGTTGCCCGGAGAAGCTGTGGCTGCCCCATCCCTGGAAGTGTCCAAGGCCAGGCTGGATGGGGCTCTGAGCAACCTGGTCTGGTGGAAGGTGTCCCTGTCCATGGCAGGGGGTTGGAACTAGGTGATCTTTAAAGGTCCCTTCCAACCCAAACCGTTCTGTGATTCTGTGATTGTTACTGTGAGATCTGGTACCAAAATCTGCATTTTTTTACTGGCAAAGAATGATTGTCATACTGTACTTGAACAACTGTTGGCACTGCTGCTTGATGAAGGTAAGCAAAATTCCTGTGTCTGAGTGGAAAAAATGTTCTTCAAATTTAAGGCGTGAGGTATCTAATATTTTCAGTCTCGGTAAATTTAATGATATTTTATGGGCTGGGAGGCAACAGTAGGAGGTCTGCAACCTTTTTGAAGGAGCGGAAGTAGATTATTTTTTTTTTAGGCTTGGTAAATGTTGCTGTTTATCAGGCAGCTTTATCCCCAGCCCCTCTCCTTGACCTGCCCAAGGGTGATTTGAAAGGACCCTCCACCTCGTCGATGCAGGGCGGTGTGGCTGCTGCAAGACGTGTTTCTCCAGCCAGCTGCTTGGCAAAGCAGGGAAATCCTGTCAGCTGCCTTTCTTCTTAAATTATCCGCTTTTTGGCACAACAAGAAGCTCTTTTTAGCCCCGTGCATGGTGCCTGGCACAGCGGAGGCCAGATCTCAGCTGCCACTTCGCATCGCAGCAGGAGCCCTCCGGCATCCTGCCTTTGGGCTGGGGCAGCTGCCGGCAGATGCAATTCCCCTCACAGAGCTGGAGCAGCAGGCTTCACCGCTGGTTAACTTTAACATGTACCAGCCTAAGATGTGCTCTAATAAAGAAATGGTAGCTCCCACTGCTTGTATGGATGCATGAAACCAGGCTGCTCATGTTAAACGTAGCACGCACGGGCTGGAGTGTGTGCATGCTGTGGTGCACTCCAGGAAAGTGCAGGCTTGGAAATGCTGGCTGCAACAGCAGCATTAAGAAATTGGATGAGTTTTAGTGGGGTTATTTGTGGGTAGAGAGTGGTGCTCTGTTGTAGAGGAGCTCTGTAAGCCGTGCCTGCAGTGCTCCTGGCAGCCCCTGCGGCTGCATGGTGCAGCCTGGAGAGACGTGCTGCTGCAGCTCCCCTCCCTGCTGGAAAGAGCAGTTTCAGTTGAGAAACAGTGGCTTTTCATAGGAAAAGTCAATCTGGGGGATTCATGCACACACAAATTTTATTCAGTGGCGTGCCAAGGCATGTAGGGGTTTGAAGCTTTTCCACAACTCGCCTGTCAGCAGCGATGGGCCATCAGAGCGAGTGTCCGGCTGAGCAGGCTTATGCCTGGCCAAAGCTACCTGCGTGCCCCAACGTATATCCGTCTGCTTTTATGGCATAGCTCAAAGTTTTGGCAAACTTGTGGCATATTTGCATGGTTTCTCCCCATCTGTTTGCTTGCACAGTGACCCAATCCAAGGCACCTCTCTGTTTTGCAGAGGGTCGTGCTATGTTGGTCTGGTGCGAGCGCTGCTTGGAGCTAGGGGAGGAGTTGTGCCAGATTACCATGGTCACACCTGTGGGGTAAAGCAGCAAAGGGCACGCTTCCCTTGATGTCACAAAAAGTGATTTTCTCAGTGCCAAATCTCTCACTGACTGCAAGTGCCATGTGTCTGTAAGCGTGCATGAACACGTGTTTGCTGAACTGCTTCCCCTGCCCTGCGTCAGACCCTGAGGCTCCCATGCTCCAAGGGGGCTGCAACCAGCTTGTAGCATTCAAGGGTATTTTCAGTCACTTTTTTCCACTGGTCTAGTAAACGGGGATTTTCGTATTTTATTATCAAAGCAAACTGCCTAATGGCCTTTCTGTTTGTTACAGCTGTTCCTCTGATGTGCCAGATCTGAACCTCCCCCTTCAGGAGGAAAAAGAACTTTATTTTTGATAAAATAGAAATACATGTTTGCGAGAAGCTGCACTTGCTGAAGATGTTTTCTAGTACACAGCTCCTATTGACTAGCAAATAGAGAGTGGTTGTGGTCTCCCCTAGTTATGGCTGTGGTTAGATTTGCTTGGTTGGTTGGTTTTGTATAAGCCTGCTGTTTTGTTTATAAAACAAATAAGCTGTTATTCCCTATTCCTGTACTGGATGAGCAGTAGAAGTGGTCCTTCTTGGTTGCCCAACACTTACAGCTGGAGAAGGAACTGGAAAATCCTTGTGTGACTTGTGCCACTAGGTTTTACATGTGCAGATGTTCCAGAAACACATTGGATTGCTTATTTTTTAACATTGTTTTTCCACTGAGTTTTACACCTCTTTGATTAAACCTGCTCAGCAGATAAGTTTTGGAGCTCCACATTTGGGAGTGCACAGATCAGATGCCTGATGCCATGACACTGCCATTTGTCATTAATATGTGAGAAGATCAGGACATGGTTCTGAGAGAATGGGGTAACCCTGGGGATGGTAGTCACAGAAAAGGCATGAAACGTGGAGGGGTCCGTCTGAGCAGGGGAGAAACTCTCATCTAGAAACGCAGAGGAGAGGCTGGGCAGAGCAGATTGACCCAAGCCACAAAGGTGAAAAGACAAATCCTCTTCTTGGATGAGTTCCCAGTGCAGATAAGGAAACTCGGTGCCGAGGTGAGACCTCATCCAGGATGGTGTGTGCAGTCCCAGTGGCCAGGCGTCAGGAGGCTGTCGCTGCACTAAGTGCAGAGGAGGATTTCCATGACACAGGGAGAGGAAAATGTGTGTCTGAGACAGGGCAAAAAGAGCCTGGTCAGTTAAGCCAGGAAAGCCAAAGCTGATGTGGGAGTGATGGCTCTCTATCCATGTGTGCAGCAGAGGGGAAGTTCTAGAGAAAACAGTGTTGGAACCAGAGCAAATGTAGTGAGCAGCACCAAATACATTTGGGCTGGAAGTTAGAAGATGATTTTGAGCAGGTAGAGGAATGAGACCCGTGACCGGAGTGGTGGGAGCAAAGCTTGGCTGGCTTTTGGGATGAAGCTCGGGAAGAAAGTCAATGAGTGCTGCTACGTCTGCTGTATCGGGGCCCACACATGGCATTTCCAAGAGGAGCAGCTCATCTTTAGGAATATTGGAATAATGACTAATTGACTGCAATAAAGTGCAAGTATATTGGATATATCTATGCTGGCATAGCTCTGTATGGAAGCCATTAGGACAAAGCTGAGTAACGGGGGCTTATAGGACACCAAGACAGCTTGGAAACAACAAGAAAAAGAGAAATAACCTATAATAGCCAAACTGAATTTTCAGGAATGGTGGCACTCGGTGTCTTTGTTTCAGTGCATGCCCATGGTGGGTACGCCACCTCTCCAGGGCTGACATCCAGCCAGGTCTGCCCCTCTCACCCCTGGCTGCAAATTCAGGGTTGCCACGGGCTGTTTCTTACTGCACTTTGTCTAATTTCAGCCCAACAATGCCACCTTCTCAACTGAGTGCTCACTTTATTGCCATAATATGAAGCAGTAGAGAAAACCCAGGAGTTTTATAACAGCAGTACATTTATTGAACGCATTTTGTTGTCCAGCGAATGCAGAACCCGGCAGATAATTGCTATGAGAAATAGTTTTGACTCTTCCACTCCCTTGTAAAACAGGGGAGGAGTTGATAACTTTGTCTCTCCCAGTTTTGGACCCAGTGCAGTTTTGTTGACTATCTCAGCAGGTCAAAACCACAGACGTTTGTTCCAAACCCGTGGGTGACTGCCTTGTGCAAAGCCATTCATGAACTAATTTTTTCCTCCAGGAAGGCAATGTTTGTTTATTCAATCCCATTTCAAAGCAGTGCCATTTCTTACCAGAGACGGTAGCAGAAATGTATGCACAACCCTGTTCTTTCTGACCTGCCTATATCTTTGGTTTTGTTTTGAGAGTATAATTTGGAGTATATTTTTTCCACATTGCTTTTTAATCTGTCTAGTCTGATGTTTTCCAGACCTGTGGGTTCCTTCCTTCTCTCCCTTATTTTCCATTATTAAATCTTCCAGCCCATTATAAATATCAGAGATGTAGACTTAAGCAACTTGGGCACGGCACAAGTCATCTTCTGTTGGATTAATAGGCAATGGGTGCTCCAGCACACTGAGGATGGCTTGAAAAATGACAAACAGGCCTCCTCCCATGGGCCAGTGCCCAGGGCGGAGAACAGGGCAGGTGAGAGGTGTGAAGACTGAGTATGTTCATTGAAATGAACACATAACCAGTGTAGTACTGTACCAAGGAAAGATCTGGGTGGTCTGCAAATATGTATTACTGTATTTAGGATCTGGTTCTGTTACATCCAAGTGAAGTCAATATTCCATCAGTATTCATTAGGACTGGGGTTGGTTTTTTTTTTTGGTCAATGCCAGTTATTTACTTATCAGTACTGTTGCAAGGCGAGGAAGGTCCAGTGTGGCTGCAAAGGTGGGGAGGGAGGGAATGAGCTGGGAGGGATGGATGGAGCAAGTTGGGTGTATCTGTCTGTCAGAATAAAGGGGCTGCTGCAGCCCTGTAGACCATACGTGAAAGGGTTAAAAAGTAAATGGGGCTGAGAAACAGCATGATGTCAAGATAGCATTGCACAGTGTAAATGTAGCATCTTGATTTTCCTTTTTCAGCGAAAGATGTTCTCAGGGGGCCCGTCTGGCTCGGCACCTTTGGTGGGGGAGCTGGGAGCCCTCTCCTGGGCTTTCCACAGGCTTTGTTATCTGGATGGTGCTGGTCACAATGGGACTGTGGGCAGCCCAGCCTTCCCCTTCCCATCAGCGTGGTGGGAACCGCAGCGGGGTGGCCACATCCCGTGGGAGAGCCCCGGCAGCCTTCAGCAGGGTCCCAGCCAGACCAGACTTTCTTCCAGCGGCAACCCTTTTGGTCTTCAGCAGGCCTTGGGAGGAGGGTTATTTAAAGCCCTTGTCCTTTCTGTGGAATATAGGAAGTAGGAAGCGCTTCCTCCCCGTAGATCTCTATCCAAAGCTTTTGTCCGCTTCCTTACAGTCCCACCCTGCTTGGAGTTGCTCCAAAACCCAGCATGCTGGGGCCATGCACCCTGGTTCAGCGGGATCATCCTCAGCTGCAGCCCCTCCTTTTCCAAAACAGAAGGTTTCGGCACCAAAACGTCAAAGAGTGCCATCCTGGGCTGGGCAATGGGATATAGAAATGCCTGTCCACCCTGCCTCACCACCCCTCCTGCAGTTAGGAATGCTGGTGTTGCCGAGAGGAAATATGGGGGCTGACCTTCCTTTGGGAGTCTGATTGATGCTTGCTGCTGCATTTTAGTTGTGAAACTTAAGGGAGAGCTCAAAGTCGGTCTGACAAGTCATGATCTCTGCAATAAAGGGTCAAGAAACTAAAGAAAGTAATGTTAACCACAAGAATGTAAGGGCCTGAAATGCTTTCAAGGTACTGCCTGCTCTCTTCAGAGGATGGGGGGGAAATGTGGAACTATTTCTGTTGTGCTGGGTGTATCTCAGGGAAGTCCAGCAGCAGGTTGTTTTGCATACGGGAGAAGAAGAGACTGTAACAGGAGGCTCAGCCAGGGCAGAGCATCGCCTGGAGGATCTGCCTTTGTGCCTCCGTGGTCCAGACTGCCTTCAGCAGATAAAGCTTCGCCTTCCTCTGGCAGGAACTTCTTCCCTGGTGCCAATGTGACTCCGTACATCTACATCAGTTTTGGAGCTGACTCCTCTGACCCTGAAGGTGGTACATTTGCTGGCCCTTCCTTTTCGGCATACGTACTGCCACAAAAAGCTGTTAGCAGGCTTCAAGGCGAAGGGAAGCAGTCTTGTGGTTGTGTGCTGAAAGATGATGTCTGCACACCCCAGGTGAAGGCACCACTTCAGAAACTTTCAATTAGTGCACCATCCTGCAGCAGCATAGCCCTCCTTTTAACCACTGCTGTGTCCTTTAAACGCTTTTTTCCTGTTCCTCTCAAGAGGAAAAAATAAATGATAAATTATTGTGTTGATGTTACACAAATGTTGCACTTACGGAAAGGTCTTGTTGACATGGATACCTTCTTGTGCAGAAAAGTTGCTGAAAATTTCCAGGAAAATAGATATGCTGTCCTTGGGGAAGGGAGATTGAAACAAACTGACAGCCTGTTGGCTAGCGTGGATCTTGGTTTGTGAAAGATGCAGAAGTTGAAAGTGTTGGGTTTCGTAGGAGTTTCTGTAGCCCTATTAGAAGCGGAGCTGCCTAGTGGTTGATACCAGGTATAGCTTAGGGTCTCTTCAGAGACCAGAGTAATAAATAAAAAGATAAAAGTGGCTGAGGTCAGTATCCTGGCACGGCTGGACCCAAAAGAGCTTACTTGTTCATGGCCTGATATGTTAAAACCTTACTGATTAGGTGCTTTTTTTTTTGCCTTTGCTAAAACAAAGTTCATGAAGGTAGTGCCGTATGAAAGAGAGACCTTAAGGTGGTATCAGGAGTAGGTTTTCTCCCTTGTCCCCCTCTCTCCCCATGAACGTCCACCTTCAACATCGCTGTTGAGAGAAGACACTAATTTCCTGTTTTTCCAGTCAAGCCCTTCGCTGGTGCGGCACCAGGGCTGCAGGACGGGGTGTGCCCCGTATGTGGTCTCAGGTGGAGGTCAGCTCTCATCCCACGCCTGTCGGGGGGCTTCCTGCTTCAAAGCACCACATCTCCTTCCTGTTACCATACCCAGTTCGGGAGGAAAATACACCCATTTGGCCACTACTGGCTTCGCTTAGATATAAATAAAAAATTCAGCACGATTTGATTTTTCGTTTGCTGTCTTACCCAGCCTGCTGACAGAGACTCGGCTCCAGGCAGCCCTCACCCGCAGCGCTCAGAAAAGCGCATGTGGTGTGGATGTTGCTGGGGATGGAGCCCTGTGGTGGAGGTTAATGAAAAAAGTGATGGCCTGCGTGTGGATTGCACGGTTTGTTTCCAAGATGATTTGCATTTGAGTGTTGAATGCTGTGCAGAAACGCCGGAGGAAAGGATTTTCATAGGGTTGTTCTCAGTGCCCCTAAAAATGTTGTGCCTCTGGGTCAGGGGGTCTTCAGCTGTCTCCTGTGATATGGAGTGCTCCCTTTCTCTGAGACAGACAGTCATATTGGTGTTCTGCGTAATTATAGCGAACGCACTTAAAAGCAAACCGAACTGTTGAGTGTTGAGGATTAATAAAAGTTGCAGCTACTTAGCACCTGGTCTGGGACTGGCAGTGTCCTGCTGTGCTGCTGCGTCAGCCTCTGCTTGCCTTGGACTCAGCTGCAGGGAGGGTGCAGCAAGCACGGTCCCTGACAGCTCAGCGAAGGGGTGTTGCCCATGTTTTTTACTGATTTTGTAGGGACTAGTCGCAAAATAATACCATGTCTCCTGTTTTCTGGAGATCTCCCATTTTTAATAATGGGAACTGAAGTAAGAGGTGAAAGGGCGTATGACTTGTATCCTGAGCATCGTGCATGGCCAGAGAGATGGTCTGTCATATCACCACTGATGAAGCAAGGATGCCCTTCTTATCTCTTCAACGGGTGTAGAAAATGGCACTTTGTGTTCAGAATCCACCTAACAGGAACGCCAGTGCCCTGCTCGCCCCTGCAACCATCAGGTCTGGAGTTCACACCACCAAGGCACTGCCTTGGGCAGGCACCCGCCTGTGCCCTCGCACACGTTGCTCACGGACAGCCAGTGGCCCCGGCATGCCTTGGCGTGTGCAGACCTTGCTATCCGGGCAGGACAGCAAGATGTTGCCCCAGATGAGTGTCCACATCCCAGCACAGGCTTTGCTATAATTCAGTACAAGGTGTTTGGTGGTGTGTTCTCAAGGCACGAAGGCTTGTGGTGGCCCTGATCTCGCATCATGGTCCTCGTGCGATGCTCTTGTCCAAGATTTGTGCTGGGGACATGGCTGTCCTGCACATGATAGTAGTCTCTGTACTTTTGGCTCCTTGAATTTAAAAACAAATATTTAAAAAAAGCCCTGTGAGGCTGGTACAGTCACCTGCACCAAGACTTGAGTAATATCCTCCGCTAGCATAGAGCTTGGGCTGATTCCTACCAGCAGAAGGTTTGGTCTTCTGCTGCCTGAATTGCTGCATCCAGCAGAACCAGGTTCCTTCCTCAAGGGTGAGATGCTGTTCTTGTGTAGGTATTTCACAGGGGTTTTATTTCACAGGGGTTTTATACCTCTGCAAGAAAAAAAGAAGTTGAACTATAGGTTTGCTTTCCATTTTTTTTAATGTGTTTTTTTCATTCGACAAACAAGAGAATAAAGGTGTGAAACAATTTGTTACTATCATTGGTGGTTGTCACTGAAGGGGAAAAATAAGTGTCTTGAGAAGAATTTTGGTTTAGTGGAGTGTATTTTTACAAGAAAGTTAACCAGTGGCTTTTGTGCTATTTTAAAATTATGATGGGTGTAAAAATAACAAAATACCACAAACAAACAAACTTATTTAGAAAGCTAGATTAATAAAATAAACAGATTCATTTATATTAGATTTGAGATTTTTGGAACACAAAAGTAGGTAGTAATAGAAATTGTTAGCAATAGCTGTGTATATAGTGGATGAAAATGTTACTAGCAGTCTTTCTCTTTTGGTTGATCCTCCCCCCCCTCCAGTGTTTCAGTATTTTTAATTAAACATCTAAATAAATGTTGGGTGAATTTTTCTTAAAGGTAGCTAGTTGACAGATCTCCAAACCCACATTTTCCAGCATCTTTTTACTAAGCATACCTCTGCTAAATAATGCTTAAAAAAAAAAAAAAAAAAAAGTTTCTTCCCACTCTTTGGAAGCAAACCCAGCTCGATTCTCTTCCCTTCAAATTAGCTACCCTGAAATCCCCTTGATTCCTCCAGCCCCTGTATCCCAACACCGTACCTGCATCTGGAAATGAAGGGCATCAGATCTCTGATTTTTTTTTTCATTTAGGGGCATCGTTAGCAGTGAGGATGGTCTTGCAGAGCGCTGATTATCATCTGCCACTGACTTTTTAGGAAGTGTCATTATCCCCAAACTCTTCATCTTCTCCACGTAAATGGCTCTGATGCTGCCAGGTTTGCTCAGGTGCCACTGGCTGGTTCTTGATGCTGCTGTATTTTGGCTAATTGTTCTGAATTTAATCCAGCTTCCTTTCTCCCAATGCTGTGATTATTCTTTAGAAAACTATTATGTGATTTGCCTTCATCAATTTAATCAATGGATGGTATGAAACTTTCGAAACCCAATGACAAAAGAGCCCAACCATGCTAACTCTGGGGGTTTAATTACGTTAAAAATATAATGCCCGGTGCTGATTTTTGTCACTTCCCTTTTTTCTAAAAGGTTGTGATGTTCTCTCTGATTTCCTCATTCCCATCAGGCATTTTCCCCTATCCTGCAGGCCTGCACTCACAGAGCTTTATTTAAAATTATGTATCACAACAGTGTATTCAGTGAACATTACTTGGGGTTTTCCTCATGCAACCCAACCTTTTCAGAAAAAGACCTTGTGTGCTAAGACATTGTGCTGACATGTTTTCCTTGCTCTGTAATATTGTGTAAACAAACCATATTTTTTTTTTATTTTAAGCCTTGCCAACTTTGCACAGCATCTGAAGACAAAATAGGGCTGGCTGCTCCTCCCTTGGTTTCATTTTAGGGGAAAAAAAAAAAAAAAAGGAAGAGGCAAAGGGAGGCGACAAGGAAAATCCACTCATGATTTTCTTTTCCTGTCTGCAATCGCAAGCTGTGTTGCTGCCTGATCTGCTCCCACCCAAATTAATTCAATTTCCTAATTTACTCAAAGTATTTCTGTGCTTTTTTTTATTTGCATTGGGAATATTTGCCCTTTACAGTAATAAGCTCTCCTCCCTGAGCAGGGGAATATTACGGAGAGCTTCCCAAGAAACTGCCACTTTTCTGGTCCCACCACAGGTCTGATTTTTTTTCCTCGTTAGCAGCAATTTGTGAGTGTTTGGGGGTGTTTTGTGGTTCTTTGGTTTCTTTGCAATGAATTTGTAACCGTGCCCTCGATGGCAAACTCTCATCTCCTGGTGATGGGGGCCAGTGCTGGTGGGCGCAGCGGGTACCAGCGTGCCCTGGCTTGTCGCAGTGTTTGCCGCGGCTGGGGAGCTGCTGCGCTGTCGTCTGCAAATGCCTCTGCACCACATACCAATGAGATGAACGAAAAATGGTTCTTGGGTTAATGCATTGATGCTCAATGTCAGAGACTAATTGATTTTTCCCTCTAAATCGGGAATATAATTCTGAGTAAAGGGACTTCAATAGGCAAGAGCAATCCAGAGACCTGTAAGTGAATTTCTCAGGTTTCAGCCCTTGCACCTGACTCCATGAAATTAATGTGCCAGCCTGGAAATATTCCTCTCACATAGCTGTTTGCAGGATTGGAGTATTTTTAATTACAACTTGCTTTGGTGAGCTGGGGGGGGGGGGGGGGGGGGGGGGGATGGTTACCTACAGTGGGTTTTCATCCCAGACGTGGAGTTGGGTTTTCGAGACCACAGAGTTCCTTGGTACGTGTTCATGGGTAAAATTCCAAAGTAAGGTGGCTCAAGGTCCGTTACCGACCCACTGCGCATTTCGGAAAGATGTTCACCATATATACCTGAATTGTTACTGAGTTTTCTGGAGCTGAACGTGTGGGTGATACAGGGGGTGGTCCTTCCCCTTCACCTACTTTTTTTAAATAAGTTTCTGAAAAGCATTCAACTTGAAAATAAGTTGGAAGTAAGCAATGTTACTTATTCAAAGAAAAGCGTGATTAGTCATTGGAAGTGAAAACTTTTAAAAGCCCATTTATTTATTTAGTATGGTGGGTTCTTCGGTTGTCAGGTTTCATTTCTCTTTCTGTTTCCCCAAAGGCAGCAGGAGAAGGATCTTCAGCTCCTTTTGGCTCCAGCCTTTCGCATCTCAAACCCCACAGCGTTTCTGCCAGGTTTCAGTTTTTTGCCGCATTATCCATTGAGATTTCTCTTTTGTCTCGCTACTTATTTTATTAGCTTTTCAGGAGGTGAAGATATTCCTTGTTGCATTTCAGACTTTATCAGAAGCTGCTGCTTGTGGCCCTGAATTTATGGCTTGGGAAGACGGAGCAGGTGCTGCGGTTAGCTGGTACACGAGCATCGGGGCTGCTTTTGCCACAGGGCAGGAAAGAAATTCGCATGAGTTTACCAGGCAGGACCAGATATCTATAGCAACGTATTTGTATATCCTGTGCTTTCTCTCTTGCAACACTGGTTGCTTAGGATACTGGCATTAAAACATGTAACAAAATCTGCCCTTTAGTCCAGGGTTCATTATCCATCCCAGGCCCATGTAATTGCACATTTCCCCTCCCAGTTCAGATCAGACCCGTTGACCAGCCCTGGGCAAAGCACGGTGTGGAAGATGTCATTATAATCCCATTTTGCAGCTTATTTGCTACATGATCTTTTCTTACCGCTAGACATTTGTTGCTAGTTGGGGTGCCCGAGAACCTAGCTCCCTCTTGTAGCTTGGCCTGCAGGAACTGGAGTCTTCTTAAATACATCTGTGCATTGACTGAGTTGGTGAGCAATGGTGCTACCAGACCTCAGAACATTTCTCCTCGAGGGTGTGTTTCTGAAGTGTGGCAGCACAGATCTTTAGTGACTGAGGCTTTTATTTGGACTACCTGTGGGTTTTGTTTGTTTTTTTAATACAAGTATCAAACTTTAAAAAATACAGCCTCAGAACAAGCCACCACAGTTGCTGAATTGCCCCAGAGGAGCAGGACCTCCTCATGGCTCTTGTCTTCACCTGACCATAGAAAAAAGGATATTGAGGCTATTTCACAGAATGGCTGAGGTTGGTAGGGACCTTTAGAAATTGTCCAGTCCACGCTCCCTGCTCAAGCAGGCTCAGGTAGAGCAGATTGCTCAGGACCGTGTCCAGCTGGGTTTTCAGTATCTCCAAGGATGGAGGCTTCACAGTTTCTCTGGACAACCTATGCCGGTGTTTGACCACCATCACTATAAAGCAGTGTTTCCAAGCAAAGCCTTTCTTAACATGATGCTCGCAAGATCCCTGTGGGCTAAATCCTTTTGTCTGTTCTTCTGCAGCCCAAGGCAGAAGGCACCAGTGATGGATCTGACACTTGAGGTGTTTTAGTAAAATGATCTTCCACCCCTGCAGGAATGGTTCTTGCATTTCAGACCAACTTCGAGCAGTATTTGATGTCTGGCTTATGCTGTTCATTTGCTTGGGGCTCCTCAGCCCCAGAGGCACTGTGCCTCAGCTTCAGAACCGTAACAGATCTCAGACATGCTTGTTTAGTTTTATAAGTGATCACTGCAGGAGAAACGGTGCCAGATTTCCCCCTGCAAAGCAGATAGCTCAGATAATATAAAAGGTGTTTATTCTATTTCTCTCTGCACTTTCTCTGCTGGAGAGCACTTCTGTCCTGTAGACGGGCATTTCATCAATTTTCCTTTTTTTACTAACATTAAATCAGTATTCAACGGGGTTTGCACAGGGAAGTGCACCTCTAAGGAGTCATTCCTCCTTTTGCAGCCCTAGCTGATGCACTAAGAGTGTCCCATCAGGAGTTCAGTTCAAGGGATTTTTGCCTTCAGAAGGTTTGCAGTGAAAAAGCTGGGTTGGCCTCCAGCTCTCCAGGCTGTGTGCTCTGAGAATGCTTCTACCTGCAGTAACTGGTGGTTGACAAAGTGTTCATGTAGAAGTAGGATGCACTGAGCTTTGCTACAAGTATTTCAAATACTTCAGGGCGTGGATGCTGACAACCCTTCCATCTATTGGTAAAAACACAGAATTGCTACTTCAGCTGTTTAAGAGTCAGCTAGTGCTGCATAACTGGTGTGTACCTCGGTCTCAGTAAGAGACCTTTTGTTCTCATTGCTAGGCTTTTGCTACGAGATTATTGCTTACTTTTGTTGAGCCTAGAAGGACAGAGGATATATTCAAGTAGGAGTTCTCTGGCATCTTGGTTTCTAGCCTGGCTGAACATAGGCTTATTGCAGACAGGCAGCAGCACCACATAATTTTAACAAAAATTTTGGTGTGAAACTGGAACAAAAATGCATCTGCATTTCCCCCTGTTTGAGCCTTACATGACTGAGCATTGCTTTCATGAGCAGTGATACACTTGTGAAGTCTACTGGTCTGCGGTTATACTTCCAAGCTTTTCCTTGTC
This sequence comes from Falco naumanni, assembly GCF_017639655.2. Taxonomy (NCBI): domain Eukaryota; kingdom Metazoa; phylum Chordata; class Aves; order Falconiformes; family Falconidae; genus Falco; species Falco naumanni. The sequence goes on from NC_054059.1 coordinate 28,749,354, forward strand.
TGATCACCTCAAGGGCATTCCTGTGATGATTTTTGTTACTGCCATGATAGTGCCGGATGCTCTGAGGGCTTTTGCTCATCATGCTAAGCCGGGATAGACCTTGCTGCAATGTATGCAGCATCACTTCGCTGGATTTCACCCTGGCATGATGGGAAATGAGGGACAGGCAGGCTGTAATTTGAGTTAGGACTCCGTCGACTGCCCAGGGCAGTGTTGGGTGCAAGAATGTCTCTCCTTCCTTGCCTTCTACACCCACTGCAGCAGGAGATTTGGCTGGTACAGGCTCATTAAGAAATGTCCCACAGCCCCCTAATCACAGGACTGACCTGAGCATCCCAGACTCACTCCCTGTGATTTCCATTAGCAGCCATCCTCTGAGTGGTCTTGTGGCTAAATCAGCCGGTGAGCCTCTGGAAAGTGATTTGATGAAAGCGTTTTATAGCAATCGAATGAAATGTCAGTTGGATGCCAGCAGCAGGGGTTGCTGTCATGATTAATGAGGTATTTAGGCGTTTCACTTTGGAGGAGCTACCTGCAACACAATTCACATCAAAGCTGGGTTTTTTTAGATCGGCTTTAATAAATTAATGTTAATGTTGGATATTTAATTATTTCTAACAAATTAGTTACAGCAACTGCAGGGTTACATTTGGGTTGAACACATTATGAAGCCTTTCAGAAAGCTGATGTGCAAAAAAGGATGGTATTCAGAGCACTGCACATTACTTTTCTGGTATAAAACAATGTAAAAGAGGAAGAAAGGTTGAAATAACCTGTGATTTGTTGAATGCAAAGACGAGTTGAATATAAAGCTTTTGAAGCGGATATTAAATGAGCATCCATCCAAGTAACAGGATATATCTTACCACTAGTAGAAGTAGTGAAATCTAATAAATGAAATGAACACCTTACCTCTTTGTTGTCCGGGGCCCTCTATTTTAAAGGGAACAAGAACAATAAAGATATTACAGGAGCAGGGGAAAATGGCATTGAACCTTTTCAAACCTCTTTTGACTAGCAGTTGGAAGTTTTATGGTCCCTTAACCCTGTGCGTGGTTAAAGCTGAGGTTACTTCTGCTTAAAGTCCAGCTCCTGCATTGAACGGGCTCTGCCAATCCTCCTGCCTTTCTCCCAGGGAAGTCCGAGACAGTGGCAGGTGCAGCAGGGACCGTTTTTGGATGGGGACGGTAGTTCTTACAAAGCGCTCAGGCATCATGAAGTGAAGGGGTTCATTGAAAGATGGAACCTGGAGGTACCTCCTTGCCCAAGGACAGAAACATAGTGTCACAATTTCTGCTCTGAAAAAAAAAGGATCACTGTCCACACACTTTTTTGCTCCAAGCCACTGTTTTCTGGAAATCGACTGCAGCTAAGTAGAATATTGTGTTTTCTGCCCTTGGCACTGCAAGGATGAATATCTGGAGCAGGGGAGATTCAGAGATGGATATGCAGCGGGAGCATCTGGGAGTTAGTGGTTTAACTGGAGGGCAGCCCAGTGCTCTCCTAGAGATGATGCTGGCAGGGACAGGGAGCGGTAGCATCCCTGCATGTTGGAAGCAAGCAGAGGTATGTCATGGGCCCGGAGAAAACTCTGCAATATAATGGGCAAAAATAAAGCTGCCAATAGTTCAGCTCCAAAGCTTTTCTAGAAAACAGAAGTGCTAATGACAACCCAGATTTCTGTTAAGCCCGATACATTGAACTAATGAGCAGCTGGCTGGTTTTTGTCTCTGAGCATTAAGCCACAGAGCAGGATGTGGATTTTTACATTGCTGAGGCTATGCAGAGACTAAGTAGAATACAAATAAAACAAGCTTAAATTCAGCTGTTGAAAATCTCTCTGCTGTAGAGCAACTTACTTTTTGCTGACCTTTAACATTTTTTTTTAAATAGGTTCTTATGCATGCCTGGGATTCTTACCGTCTGGGAAGTGCTTAGCCCATGTTATATTTTGCCTGGTCTCTGCACTCTTTGTTGCTTAGCTCTTGCCATTTACGGAGTGGCCACGTGGTGTAACCTGCCTACTGCACCGGCTGTGAGCAAGCCTAACGAGGGCATAACAGGCTGTGCAGAGAAATGTCATTTATGCTGGACCAGTTTTATGCAAACCAAAACCAGAGGGGTTTGGATGTGACTTTGGGCAAAGCTTGTGAATAAACTTCTTGGATCCGGGGAAGGAGGTGCAGTTCAGCCTTTTGCTTGGCTGCTTGGGTTGGTACTGCTGGGAAGCCATCGAAGGCTGAAAGGGACAAAAGCCAAAAATATATTATGGTTTTGTTTGTTTTCTGTTGTTTCCTAAGTGCAAATAGACCACCTTTCATTTTCCTGAAGGAGCTTTCCTGTTGCTGGGTGGTCGCACCTGCATGGTCACCTGCACATTATGGGGCACTGTCAGTGGATGGGACAAACCCAGCCCCCTCCTGACATCCTGATAAAATCCTGAGGTTAAAATGCCTTTTTTCTCACATTGGGGAATATTGAACTTACTGAATAAGCTTAAATAGAAGTATAAACCCCAGTAAACCTGAAAGGAGTTGCTTTGCTGAACATTTTGCTGTAAAAAGCCCTTTTCCCTGCTTGTCTGGGAGGGCAGAGGATTGTGATCTGCTCTAAAGGATGAAGTACCTTGTGTTGGTGCTGCTGTTGCAGTGACCCGTCTGCTTGCGCTGCCCCCACAGTTGAGAAAAAGAGGGAGAAGTCTTTTGGGGTGATGCTGTTGAGCATGGGCTGTGCTGAGCTTACCCTTGCTGCAGCCTTCTGCGACCCCCATGGTGCTGCAAGCAGCACCGACCCAGCCCCACCGCGCTGGGGGGCTGCTGTGGGGCGAGAGGTGCAGGGAGGAAGGAGATGCTCCATAAGCCAAGGAGTTTCAGAGATCATCTGCATGATGCAAACACTGCTGGCACAGAGCCGCTTGCCCTTCCTGCTCCTTGTTCACCCCGGCTTACTTTCACTTTTGAACAGATGGATTTTACTTTTCATCGTTGCTGCTGTCCCTGGCTGCTCCTGCTCGATTGTCACAGCAGATCAGCCTGGTGGGGTGGGTCAGGAGCTGGAATCCAGACCTGGGCATCACAAACCATATGAAAGAGGAGCAGGACAGAGGAGAACTTAAATAACGAGGATTATTATTTCACAGATAATAAGGATTAATAATAAGGATTAGTATTTCCTGAACAGTCCCTCCTGAAGTACCTTCCCTTGTCCTTCTGCAGCGTACTAGAACTGAGAGGGCCTAAAGGAGAGGAAAAGAGGCCAAATGAAATGAATTTTCCTATTGCCTAGTTTCCTAGACTTACAGCATCCCTTTTTTCCTCTTTCCCCCTTGCCCTGGGCTGCATTTCCCACAGGGCTCTGCCTGTCCCAGCCCCTCTCCACGGCGTGGGGCCGGAGCTGAGGCGGATGCTGTCTCATTTTACAGCCACTGAACACAGATCCAGAAGAGGATGGGGAAGCAGAACAGCAAGCTGCGCCCCGAGGTGCTCCAGGACCTGCGCGAGAACACCGAGTTCACAGACCACGAGCTGCAGGAGTGGTACAAGGGCTTCCTAAAAGATTGCCCAACGGGCCATTTGACTGTAGAAGAGTTCAAAAAAATATACGCAAATTTTTTCCCCTACGGCGACGCGTCGAAGTTTGCAGAGCACGTCTTCCGCACCTTCGACACCAATGGCGACGGGACGATTGACTTTAGGGAATTCATCATCGCCCTGAGCGTCACCTCCCGGGGCAAGCTGGAACAGAAGCTGAAGTGGGCATTTAGTATGTATGACCTGGATGGCAACGGGTACATCAGCCGTGGGGAAATGCTAGAAATAGTGCAGGTGAGGCGCCATCTCTATTTGATGTTTTATTCGTGCTGCTGTAACCTCTTCATCCTGAGACAGGTGGAACTGGAGATGAGGGATGTGCTGAGCTGGGTCACTGCTGCCCCAGGGAGGCTCCTGAGCCCACAGTTCCCAAAGGGACACTGGGGTCCATGGTGGGACCTGTGAGATGCAGATGAGAGACGGCCCTGAGATACAAACAGGGCGCTTGTGCAACTGGCCTGCAGCCAAAAATCTTGCAGCTCTCCCCAGGGATCGCTTAGCGGCATGTTGTTGGGATCAAAATAGACCCCAATGCAAATTTTACTGACCTGATTAATCTCAGAATGAATACTTTGAAACATCAAATCTGAGTCAACGTGAGCTCTGGATGAAAGGCTGTAGCTTGTCTTTGTTTCCGGAAGGCTGGAAACATGTAGCCCATGGGCTGTAGCAGGGGGGCGTGTAGGCAGTCCCCGGTGCCCCTGCCCCACGCGCTGGCTGGGGCTCGGCCTCAGCAGAGGGCTGCTTGCCACCCACGCTGGGGCTGAGATCTGTCTCCAGTGCGCTGCAAGGGGCTCTGGGAAGCACCTCATGCATTCAGCCGGTGCCAGCGCCCTGGACATCGGGCCTCATGGCTGAGCGGGGACCATTAGGAGGAGGGCTAGGACTGCAGACGTCCTGAAGAGGTCTCATCTAAGTCTGAAAAGTCATTTCCTTACCCATCCACAAAGAAAAGCAACCCCTATTCCTATATATTACTCATATTCACCTGTAATCCATACAATGCCCCGCACGCACACACTTAACTGAGTGTATGTTGAGAGCCAACCAAAGAGATGATGGCTTAGCCCAGTTGCAGAGAAGAGAATTACACACCATTGCCTCCTGTATTTTAGCTCAGTCCTGCTCGTACATTAATCTAGACCCTGACTTTCAGTTAAACTGACCTAGCGGTGCGGGAGCTTCTTTTGAAGCTTGAATGAATACAGGAAAGAAAAATAAAAAGAGCTGCAGTCAGAAACTCCTATTTGTTTTCCTTTATAAAGTCCTGCAGCTGCCTGCCAGGGTCAGCTGCATTGTTTTTATTGCTACAGGCTGAAATTCTTTTTCTCAGGCTTGATGCTTTATTGTTTGGGTCGTGTTTTTCCTATATCTTTGTTTTTCTTTTTCTATTTTTTTAATACTCAGGCAATCTACAAAATGGTTTCATCAGTGATGAAGATGCCGGAAGATGAATCCACTCCCGAGAAGCGAACAGACAAGATCTTCAGACAGATGGACACAAACAACGATGGTAGGCTCCCACCAGCACCCCCTCATAGGCTCTAGAAGTAGAGGTTTTCTAGCCCAGCGCTGGTAGAAGCAGATGGTGGTATTTCAGGAGGAGGGGTAGAGGGCAGGGATGTCTCCACCAGCGCCTCTGGTCTCTGCCTGGCCTCGGTGAGCATCTGCAGTCCATAACAAATAGGGTGAATAAGGGGGCAGCGGGTGAGAGACCTTTCCTGCTGTGGGGCTGGAAGGGGAGCAGTCCTTCCTCCGCATTTCATGAGTGAATCCCCTTCTGCAGAGGCTCCTTTGAAAATCCTGTGAGTCTTTGGGTTGTTTTCTTTGGGCATAGCATAAACTACGCACCGAGGTTTTGCTCCTGTTGCCCTTGATCAAGTTGCACTCCTGTGCTTGTCATCGGTAATGTGGGTTGGGGATGCTGTTGGGTACCCAATTTGGGAAAGCAAAAATTCCCCTGGGTCCATAATACTTCTTTTCTGTGCATGTCTATGGCATGTGTCCATATATGCATGGTCACATTTGAATCTGCAGTGTTTACTCTGTTGCAGTGCGTGCGGCAGGGGGATGTAACAGCTCCCGAGCTAATTATGGAGCCACTTGACAGATTACCTGACAGTGCACCCATCACAGCCTGTCCACCTGAGCTAGCTCATTTCCTTAGGCTTGAAAAACACAGGCAAAATGAAACAATTTCCTCTGCCCATCGGCCTGCTGACATGTTTCCTCTCATCCTACTTGAGATGGAGCTTTTCCTGGGAATTATCCTGGTAGCAGCTAAGGTGCCAGCTCCCCACATCAAAATCAGGAGCTGTATCCTGCTGATGCGCTCAGCAGGAGCCAAGATTTCCTTCTAGTACTGACATATGGAGACGTGAAAAAACATGATCTTATGTATAGAAAGGTTTTTATTTAAAATAATTTTATGGCTGCATTTTGGCATCTGCAGATGCAGTCCCCAGGGCAAATTCCTGGCCTTGCTGAAGTCCTTGCATATTTTACCTTTAACTTCATCAAAATTAGCACTTCATCCCCTGACTTCACATGTGGAGGGCCCTACAATAACATGATTAAAGTATTTTTTTGTTATGCAGAGAAAGTAGCAGTGCATACGGATGTGCAACAGAGTAGTGGTCAAAAAACCTGCTATATACATCCTCCATCTGATGCACTTTGTTGCTGAAATAACATCATCCTTTTTGCAGTAAAATACCAGCCCTGTAAGCCATGCAGTGCCAAGCAGTAAAGTCTGTGCATGGGGAAGCGTGTGTGCTCTTGGTGGCTGGAAATGTTTCTTCTTCCCTATCTGACTGTTGGACATTGCAAATAGATTTTGATTTGTACTTTGCTTTTAAATATTGCAAGGAAAGAAGAAAACTGATCAATATTCTGATAGTTATAAGTACTCTTTTTCAGGCTGATAAAAACCTAAGAGAACGCTTGGTTTGGGAGCATTGGCTTAAACCCCAGAAATTAAGACAGAAGTGTGCCACAGGTTGTTTAGCTTCTGTAATTTCTACAAGAGGAAGGTTTGCTTATTCCTCCCTGTTTGACCTGATTCAGGTGCTGGCCACCGAGCTCAGTCCTTTCCCCATCCTTGTGGCAGGCTGGGAGCATCCTGGGGCTGGTGAAAACCAGCACAATGAGCTTGTGCCTCCCTGCCTTTGGGGGCACGTGGCCAAAAGTGGCAGCAGGCAGCTGCCAAGTGCAAGATATTCATGCGTGGGTCCTGCCTGTCTCGAGTGGAGCATGTGGGTTGGGTAAGGACGGCTCTGGGGCATTGTGTGTAGGTAGGGGTAGGTTGTGCTGGGAGCATGAGATAGTGGGACATCAGCAGACACAGTGTCAGGGACGCAGCAGATGCTTGTCTCCTCCGGTTCGTAGGGAAAACTGTTTCATTTCTCATTAATATTTCTATGGCTTATTTCTGCCATGGTTCGGAGTAGTGGAGCAGGAGAGTATTGGTGATAGCAGGCAAGGCAGAGGTTGCTTACAGGCTCCCAATGACATTTGTGCAGGGGTCTGGTCTCGAGTTTGGGAAAAACCTGCCAGGAAGCTTGGTTGCCCCGGGATGAGGTGTGACAGACCAGATGGGATCTTTCCTCCTTGCCATACCGAGCCATGCTGTGCCATGGGACTGTTGGAGCCAGGGCGGTTGCTCCTCATGGTTGCTTTTCCAGAGATTGCCTTTTCAGACCCACGGACTGTTACAGGGTCCATCCAAGTCAGTGCCCCTGGCTTAAACCAAAGCTGTGTAAAGCAGAAACGCTCAGGAGCAATGCGTGGCCGTAGGTGGCTCCCCAAGGCTGGCTTTTCTTGCTGTCCTGTGAAACTGCTGCTGTTCCTGCACACCCAGCAGGGCACAGCAAGTGGCTTGTAGAGTCATAGAATCGTAGAATGGTTTGGGTTGGAAGGGACTTTTAAAAGTCATCTAGTCCACCCCCCTGCCGTGACACGTCTTCGTGGCACTGCCATGTCTTCAACTAGACCAGGTTGCTCGGAGCTTTGTCCAGCCTGGCCTTGTAGGTGCAGGAGAAGCCATCACTGCTCAGCCCTACATGTCACAACAAACAAGGGAGCAGAGTGGGGCAATTTGGGATATTTAGGTTTAAAGTGTCATTTTCAAAGTGTATACTCTTCAGGTACCACACCTCGTGTTCATGTGTCATGTAGTATGTATAGTCTGGTTCTGGGCAAAAAACTGCCAAATTACATTAGAACAGTTGGGTTTATATTTGGTACTGTCTTTTTAAATAAAAAAATAACAGTTATTATGCTAGATTGTTTTGCAGAAGAAAAATACATCTGGGCTTAAGGGCTTGAGTAGGATTTGGCTGCTGTGCATTGCACTAAATTCCCCTGAATGCCTTTGTGATAGATTAAATATACGTATGTTGCTTTGGGGAGGGAAGGATTTTTCAAGCTACGGCAATGGTGGCGGCAACAGCTGACATTTTAAAAATTACATCCCTTTTGGTCTTCTTCCCTTTCAGGTAAACTGTCGCTGGAAGAGTTCATCAAAGGTGCCAAGAGCGATCCCTCCATTGTGCGGTTGTTACAGTGCGACCCCAGTAGCGCGAGTCAGTTCTGATTAAAGTGGACAGTGTGCACAGAGAATCTCGGCTTGTGTCCTTCAAGCTTTGCTCGCAAACGGATGCCTTCTCAACCATCCCTCCACACTTTGCAGATAAGATCCCATTGCCAGGTTGTGTGCGCGTGTGTCCGAGCGATCCAGCCCTCGCTCCCTTCACTAACACCAGTGCAGCTCTCCTTCGGCAGCTCCATTTCTGCTTCCCCACAAATGTTATGATTCACTCTACACATTTTAAACATTAATCGAAAGGTATGTTTACATGCAGCTACAAAAGAGTTCAAATCTCTGGTGAGATACCACTTCACTTAGTCGGTAAGAAAGGTGATGTTCTAGTAGATCCCAAGAAGATACTAGGTAGGACTTTTACCCGACATAGCAGATGGTAGATAATTTATTTTGCTTCAGAAGTTACTGTGTAAAAAAAAAAAAAAACAAACAAAACAAAGCAGACTGAATGGAGTAGGAAGTTTAAAAAAAAAAAAAAGGAAAAAAAAAAAAAGCAGCTTTCCTGGGCATGGTTCCAATTTTCTTTTTGAGGAAAATTGCTTGCACTTATCTAATGGTCTTTACTTTCTTTTAATATATATATAAATTATATATATATGGTGAAGTAAAATTTTAAATATTTAGGTCATCTATTTAAGGCATAAAGTAGTATTCGAGCTTCGTTTCTTCTAGTTGTCTGTGATTTATTCAGATCTTGGAGATTGTTTTTTTTGTGATATTTATGCATTAGCAAATTGCTGTTCCAAAAGAATTGCATGACTAGCAGTTTGTGGATATTTCACTCTGTTTAATTCCTGAATGCAAATATTTGTTCATTTTTACTGTCGGTTGTTCCAACATTACTGTATTAACAAAAGACCTGAAAGGAGTTCATCCTCATTTTGTATTTCTCAGTGGAGTCCTACTTTTGGTGGTTGCTGCGTTAAATGGCTTTTGAGTGCCCCGAGGTGATGTGACTCGCACTGCTGTTCTTGACTTGGCTACACCTCCTCCCTTTTGCTGTCGATATGTTAATAGTCTTGTGCATTCCAGTGTTATTTAATATCTGCCTAATGCCAAGAAATATTAATTGAAATAAAAGACTACTTTTCTTGTCACTGCCTGTCTTGGTCATGCAACAAGTTCCTGGCATCGCGTATTTGGGGGAAGGATGAGGCGGGCGCCTGTGGGATCCTGCTCCGTACCAGCTGGATCCTGGGTGAAGGCAATTCTTTGGTGACGACTGCGGGAAGCTGACAGCTCAGTTTCTGCTGGATGTGGAGCAGCTCAAGGTGGTGGAGGAAGGCTGCCAGCTCCACTGGCCAGGCTGTTGTGACCACAGATTTACAGAATAAAAGTACCTTGCTCCTGTCAGGTACCAGGTATGTGCTGTTGGAATTAAACGTTGACATTGGTAGCATGGAAAGCAGTTTTCCCCACGTTCTGCAGGTAGCTGCTTAAGCCTGTCCTCTCTGCAGAACAAAGTATCAACAAATGATTTGGCCTGAGGTTAATGTTAAGCATGTAATTAAAGGATTTTTGCTGCGTAGAATGTGCTAGTAGTGGTTAGCTGGTAATACTTTAGTATTAAAAAAAAAAAAAAGGGATGGTTGCAGTATCCAGATGGAAATGCATTGTTAGGTCAGACTTGGTCCACAATACAGGCTCATGTCAGTGCTGCCAAGCAGAAAAGCGTGTTCATTTCTTTCCTAGAAATTCAGATTTGAGCTATTAAACCAACAGTTCTTTCAACCACAACACCCTGCTGATGAGCGTAACCCTGAAAGCGAGGTTGATCAGAAGCCTGCCTGCTTTCCCTGGGTGAGCCCAGCAAAAAATGCAAACTATTGAAAAAAAAATATATAATTCTGTGGTTGCTTATAGTCTGTCTCCACCTATTTGTGTCCATGCGGGCTGGCTGACTGCCAGAAAAGGTGGTGGTGTTAAAGATGCTGCAGATGTTCTTAGACTAATGATTCTTCTTGCACAGGCTGGGCAGTGGTTCTTCAGAAGCACAAGGTTGAGATGCGAATCAGCCACCGTGAGCTTTATCATCTCTCTGCACTCGGGGGAATGTGGAAAATCATCTCTGACCTTGCCACAGGATGGTGCCTCTGAAAGGGACTGCAGCATTTGAATCTAGTTTGTGCGATCTTAAAATGAGTCCGGCATATTTTTAGTCAAGCATTGCACAATATCCTTTTCTTAAGTACCAAGGATGTAAAAACCATTTTGCTGTAGCATTCGTAAATGCAGCAGTTCCTCTGTCATTCATCTGCTCTTGCAAGTGGGACTTCTGTCACCTTTTCCACCTTTTCCTGACATCTCACCTCTTCTGGTTTCTACTTCTATCTGTAGCGAACAGCAAATTTAAGTGCTGTTTAACAAAGCCCAAACTCTTCTCACTGGGAAAAAAAAAGAAAAAACACTCAAAAAACTCCTTATAAGAGTTCATTTTGACCTTGTTTTTGCAGAAACCAAATGGAAGAGTTTGAATTTTAGTGGTAAAAAATTTGCCATTTCTTTGACATTACAGTTTTGCTCTGAAATGTGCCGAGGTACCCACGATGGAGTTTGCTCTCTGCCGTGAGCTGGGCAGCCCCGTGCAAACACAGATTGTGTCCTACTTCATCCAGCCCAATTTCTTCTGCTTTTGTCTTCGCGTCTTTAAGCTTCTGAGTCCCAGGTTTGATTTTTTTTTTTTTTGTCCCCCACTGCTTTCCCAGCTTTTAAGGAGTTTTTCAGGGCACAGTGAGTCAGCTCCATTTCAGACCAGGGCTGGCCGAGGGTATGCGAGCAAGGTGCTCCCAGCTTGCCTTTTGGAAAGCGAGGAAGATGCCCAAGAAATGTGATCACGCACAGCATCCCAGGAGAACCGGGGAGATGCTCTGAAGCCCAGCCAGGCTGAGGTTTTCAAAGGTGGCTTCTGATACAGGGAACCTTTTGATTGCAGGCCAGCTAAGTACTGTAAAGGGCTTTATCTGCTGCTGCCAAGCAGCTCTCTTCAGAAAATCAGACCTGCTTCAGGGGCTGAAGTTGTGCATCTGCAGTCACTGAGTAACTTTAAACAACTTGGCTGTGCTTTGAAGAGCTCCTCCGAGGACCCATCTTCTTCCCTGGCTGGTAACGAGGACTAAGAGGGGGGAGAATTTCCAGGCTCGTTCTCCAGGATGTGTTGTTTTAGAGTTGATCCGGGCGGTGTTCAAACACGCTGGGGAGATCGGTGAAGAGCTGACAGAGCTTCACTGCTCACTGTGCTCCGGGGCTGCCTTTTGGGGAGGGACTGGTGTGTAGCGGGTTAATCGCTTGCAAATTTATGTCCAAATCATTAATAGAAAACTTGTTAAGTGACTAGTGTTTTGGCAAATTGCATGTTTAATCAAAACTGGAATCTAACTTAGCGAAAGCAGAGTTTAGCATAAAAAAACACCATCAGCGGGTCCGTTTCCACCTCGCTTTAATAAGCTATGTAATTATTTTCTCACCATGGAGATATCTAGCACTCCGAAAGGTCTGGCTAATTACTACATAAGTTCAGGCTTTTCTGTATGAATTGCAGGTCCTACTAAGCTAATTCAGAATTATGTCATTGCCTTTCAAATTAAGTTAGTGCCTGTCTGGTTGCAGCTTAACTCCAGCCTGGATGGTTGTCGTGGTTTAACCCCAGCTGGTAACTATGCACCACACAGCTGCCTGCCCCCCCGGAGGGATGGGGAGGGGAACTGGGAAGGAATGTGAAACTTGAGGGTTGAGATAAGAACAATTTAATAATTAAAATATTATAACAAGAACAGTAATAATGATGATGATGGTGAAGAAGAACAAGAAGGAGAGGAGGGAGAAGGGGAGAGGAATAAAGTCCAAAGGGAAGCTAGAAAAGAAACCAAGTGATGCACAGTACAACTGCTCACCACCCGCTGACCGATGCCCAGCCAGTCCCCGAGCAGCCATCGGCCCCTCCCGGCCAACTCCCCTGTTATATACTCACCATGATGCTCTATGGTATGGAACATCCCTTTGGCTAGTTCAGGTCAACTGTCCTGGCTGTCCCAATTTCTTGTGCCCCTCCAGCCCTCTGGCTGGCAGGGTCCAAGAAACTTAAAAAGTCCTTGACTTGGTTTAAACATCACCCAGCAACGACCAAAACAATCAGTGTGCCATCAACATCATTCTCACATAAAATCCAAAACACAGCACTGCACCAACTACTAAGAAGTAAAGTAACTCTGTCCCAGCTGAAACCAGGACAGGGGCAGAAGTGCTTAGATTTGGTCTCGAGTTTCTCTGTCACCAGGTTTGTGTTGGCCCTTTGCTTTTAAATAAAGCCCTTTACAGCATATTTTTAGTTGTTAGCCTCTGGGTGGTGAACACCTGCAAAGAACAATGTGAGCATCTCTGCAGCCACCGGGAGGAAGGTCTCCATGGACAGTCCTGATCCATTATGTAGGGCACCCTGTATACATATTTAAAGGTTAGGAACAGCTATCAACTTTAATGGTCCAGGAGGCAGACTGGCATTTTGAAATCCCCAGGCATGACGGCAGGTACATTGCTGATGAACCACATAATTACCATGACCTCTTTCAGGAGGAGAGATACTTCATTGAAAAGAAGGAAAAGGCGAGAAGGAGAGCAGGGTGACTCTCTGTGTTGAAGCTGTGGAGATGTGCCCACACATCTGGGAGCAGCGTGCCTGCAAGCAGACCTTACCTGTTGCCCACCTGTATCAGGTGTGAGGGTTTGGACCCAGCCGTGCTTCTGAACAGTCTGTCGTGGTTACTGTGGTTACAAGGCAGCCAGTGCATCACCAGAGCGTCAGGTGAATCCCAGGCTGGTGGCCATGTCACCCAGAAACCACTGGCCAGAAGAAGGAGGTGAGGAAGCTCCTGCAGCAGCTGCCTGGTGTCTTCAGGGACACAGGGGTAAGCCCACGACCACCAGCTGGGTGGGTCATTTTAACAGGCTACCAGCAAGCTGGCTGTTCCTGGTGGAGGAGCAATTTATCCCAACCAAAATCTTCACTGATTGGGCTGTCATTAGGGGAAATCAACTGTCACCTGAAGGTGATTGATAAGGAAATTCCCCACCCTGCTCCTCTCCACGTACATTCTCCCACTTTGGTGTTTGGTGCTCTGGGGCTCGGGTGGGTCAGGGCTGGCACCCTGGGTCATCCTCAGCTCCTCCAACCCCCCCCTGCCTGTAGGTCTGCTGCTCTGAGCACATCTTCGGTGTCTTCTCTACCTAGCACTGGGAGCTGCATTACTAAACCTCTGGGCACTACCAGCTTGAATCTGTGCTCCTGCATCCCCACCCCAGCACTTTTTTACCTTTCCTGCACTTTTGCCCAGGACCTTGACAGCTTCTTTTGCCTTAACTGCATCTGACATGGAGCAGTATGGAACACGGTGCAGAAGGCAGATCTCACTCTTAAGTCCAAGTTGGTCGCAGATATATTATAGCAAATATGACGAATTACATCCTGGATGAAGTTTGTCCCTGCATTCCTGCTCCTGTCACCCAGGCCATGCTGCAGGTAATGAGGTGCAAGCGAGGGAGCCTCTTTCTCCCTGGTTTTGCCGGCTGTGCCTGCTCCTCTCCGGCGGTGGGGATGAGGTTGCCCTGCAGAAGAGAGCAGGAGTGGGGACAGGTCCCACTAAGGATCGCATGCTGTCAGTGTCACCCACAGCAAAAACTTTCATCTTTCCCAGGTCAGGACACAGGTGTCTTTCCAGTCGCTATTTGCATTTTGCTCTTTAGTTTCAAAGTGAAAAAACTAATGTCCTGAAAGCCCAGTGTGGGTACAGATTCAGCCAGGGTTGAATCCAGGCTTTCTCCAGCAAATCTGGAGAAAAGGGGCCTCAGGGGGGACCTTATCGCTCTCTACAGCTGCCTGAGAGGAGGCTGTGGGCAGGTGGAGGTCGGTCACTTCTCCCAAGTAACAAGTGACAGGACAAGGGGAAACAGCCTCGAGTTGCACCAGGGGAGGTTTAGGTTGGATATTAGGAAAAATTTCTTCTTTGAAAGGGTTGTCAATCATTAGACCAGGCTGCCCAGGGAAGTGGTTGAGTCACCATCCCTGGAGGTATTTAAAAATGGGTAGGTACAGTACTTGGGGAGATGGTTTAGTGGTGGACTTGGCAGTGCTGGGTTTGCAGTTGGACTTGATCTCAAAGGTCTTTTCCAACCTAAATGATTGTGTGATTCTATGAGTCTAAAGCCTCGGCCATGTGGCCGTGCATGGTCCTGCTCCATCTTGTCCTCACTGGCAAGAACAGCCACGTGTTTCTTCTGTGTACTACAGCACCTCCAATGCATTCCTTGACTTGTTTGCGCAGGAAGAAAATGCAAACCACCATGTCTAGCTGGTGTCTCCACATGGGTACATGCAAAAAGAAACACCCTCTTCCTCCCACATGGGGTTTGGGTTGTAGCCAGTACTGTGCTGAGCAGAGTCAAAAAGTCCAAAGGAGGCATCTGGCAGGCAGCCTCCCCAGGGTTTGCTCCTTTTCACCTCTGCAGGGCCTCACGTTGCTTCTGAGAACTTTTCTACTGCATCTTCGCTGTGGCTGCAGGGACAGCCCATGCTCACTGCACTATGGCTGTGGGAGCCAGCGTGGGGGTCTGTGGAGCAGGGCTGGGGTGCTCCTTGGCCTGGGTCTGAAGGCAAACGTGTGAATACAGTGGAGCAAGAATCCAGTAAGAGAAATCAGGGGGTGGTTTGGAGAAATGTTGAGGTGCCCAGACTCAAAAGAGAGTGCCAGCTAACTCATATAATTGGGATATTGGCCCATCTCCTCTTATGGAGAAACAGAGGACCAGTATAGATAATCCTGTGCCTGAAGCTGGGAATCATCTTCCATTTGGACTGTTCCTCCAGGGGCAAGATGTCTTTGTGAGCTTTTTTTTTAAAAGTATTTTTGGATCATTCGAGGGAAAGGCAATGTGCTGAGCATCACAGCATGGAGCTGGGGAGCATCATCCTCTCAGGGACACTGGGCGCCCCTACGTGCTGGAGCCAGCAAGGAGCAGCAGGCTCCCCATCTCCAGTTCCCCCAGGGATGCCATATGGGACCACCACTCTCCTTATCACAAAGGTGCAATAGCAAAGGGGTAGTGAGAGAAAAGACCCTTCCTCCTCCCACCAGACCCAGCTGGTGCAAGCAAACAACCCTCCTGGGGCTGTGGTGATGACTGAACCTCCTAGCCGAGAGCCAGGTTGCTGCTGAACCCATAAGGTTTTCCTCTTTATTCTTTTTTCGGTACTTTCCTGGACCCTTTTCAGGGAAAATAATTGATTCCACTGCTGAGCGAATGCCACGGACAGCAGGTGCAATGCTGGCAGCTGGTTCTGGGGGAAAGGTGAGCATGGTGACTGTGCCTTAATGTGCCATTCATAACCAGGAACAAAACACAACCACTGCACATGCTTTCCTTGAAGAAAATACATAAGCTCAGCTAATTTGGATGTTAGTGTTGCACAGCCGTGGCTATTCTTGTGCTGCTTTCCTTCTGCATTATTAACACTCGCAAGGCTCGTGACAAGCAGGTTTGATGCCTGCTGAAGGACATGGGTAGCAGCACCGCATGCATAAGGTGACGCCAAGGAGCAAGGCTGCACACATGCTGTGGGCAGTGCTGGTGCTCTAGAAACGGGTTGCACGTGCCAGGGGTCACCCCACACTGTGCCAGCCTCTATCTTGCTAGAGTTGTGTGTGGTGATGCCCCAGCCAGCTGCTGCTACCAGGCACCCTGGCCACACTGGGGAAACATGGTCTTTGGTAAAACTAGCTGTGGTAGCCCCCTTGTGCCCCACCCGGAAAGCCCTATGGGCTAAAGATAACTGTATATAAGAACAGAACTTCATTTTCAAGCAGGAGTGTCTTAAGCCAGCTTGGAAGCGGTGGCTGTGAACCCTTCTGAGCTACTTGGCAAGAGATGTCACAGCCACCTCTTGCTGAGCTGCTTGTCTTAAAAGCTGCCCATCAGGCATGCCACCACCAGCCCACTGTCCCCTGTGGGACCCAGTGACAGCTACATGGTATAGCAAGGCTCCCCAGACAGGCCCCCCCAGGGATCCAGCTCTCCTGTGGGATTCCCAAAGTCTTTTGGGACTGAGGCATCACAGGCCACACTGGGGAAACCTGCAGGACTGGTCAATTGATGCAACTCACCAACTTCAAGTCTGCTCAGCCCTTTTTATACTGTCAGCACTGCTGCTGGAAACTAGGTAAAAATACAGGAAGAAAAGTATTTTTTTCTTTTTTTCCTTGGGTGCGATGCTCTCCTGTGGTGCCTGCGAAGGGAGATGCTGGCTACCCTGGCTGTACCTGCGTGTGGCCCCTCCTGCGCCCACCGCATGGCACCTGGGTGATGCTCTCAAGGCAGCAGAGGCCAGTGCCTCCTCAGTTGCTATGGTAACACCAAAAAGGAGCCAGGAGTTAAATTATTTTTTTTCCTCTCAAAGCAGAGCAACTTGCTTGAAGAAAAAACTCCCTTTCCATTTCGGATGACTTCGCACGCCTCCCTTCCCTGAGCAGTTCACCCATGCTAGGCAGGATGCTTGAATGGGCCAAAAAGCCCCTGCTGAGCAGCACGCGTGCAACCATGCATGGACTGATCTGGTGAGGTGGCAGCCAAGGGTACCAAAGCCCTTTGTTTCTTAGCTCCGTTGTAGCAATCATCCAGCAAAGTTACTGTCAGGGCAACCGTGGTTTGCACTGCCATGCATTTTGGCAAGGGGGGATTAACACCACCCAGAATACAAGCAAAGAGATGAAGGGGACTATGAAGGACAATTATAGTGAGTTTCCATGTTCTGGTAGCCAATTCTCAAAGCTGACATTAGACCATTCCTCCACTAGCCAGCAAGGTTGGTGCTGTTTCTTGCATTCCCACCATCGTTTAGTTTTAGTTTCTTCTGTGCCAGCCACCTTTGTATGCTGCTTCCACCCAGGTACAGGTTTCAGCACTCTTCTTTGGCTTGTGTTTTTAAACTTCCTTTTCACGCTTGAGCCAGCACAAATTGACAGTAATTCCCCTACCAGCCCATGCTTGCTTGGTTTGGGTGTGCCACAAACCTCAGCAAGCCTCCTCGCAGCTGAACCTGCTGCAAGATGAGTGGTGTGGCTGGCACACCTGAGGGACGGGATGCCATCCAGAGGGACCTGGACAAGCTTGAGAGGTGGACCCATGAAACCTCATGAAAATCAACAAGGCCAAGTGCAAGGTGCTGCACTGGGGTCTGGACAATCCCAGTATCAGTACAGGCTGGGGGATGAAGGGATTGAGAGCAGCCCTGCAGAGAAGGACTTGGGGGTACTGGTGGGTGAAAAGCTGGCCATGACCTGGCGATGTGCACTCACAGCCCAGGAAGCCAGCTCCATCCTGGGCTACATGAAAAGTGTGGCCAGCAGGTCAAGGGAGGTGATTCTGCCCCTCTGCTCTGGACCAACCTCAAATCTCATAGTCATTAGGTTGTAGTGTGATGGGGGCCTGTTTAAGCTGCCCAGTAAGACCTGAGCTGACAGTGTGGCTCCATGAGCCTCCACTGATGTCACCTGAACACATACACAGCCAGATCGGCCAGCAGTGCTGGGTCAAGGCTCACAGACACTGGGAGATTTCAAAGGGGCACCACTTCGCAGGTAGGGCTGGCCCAGCAGGAGCCGGAGAGCTTTGTGCTTCTCCCTGTTGAGCAGCAGCAGGGATCCCACTTGCTCGTGGCTGTATGAGTGGTCACACCAGCAGCCCAAACCTCCAGGTGCTGGTGCCTGGGCTTTCCTGAGCCCCAGGGTCAGTCAGCACGCAACCGTGTGCCATTGCTGCCTTCCTTTAGGCTTGGCAGAGTGAACTGGTGGAGGCTCCCAGGGGGTCTCTGCCTAATTTCCTCAGCATGTGGTAACAGGCAGCAGGTCATCAGCCTGCTAATGTGGAAAATCCCCTGTGGTCAGGTAGAGAACGCCACCGTAAGGACAGCAGTGCGCCTTACCAAGCTCATCCTCCTGCGCTGCTTTAGATGCTCTTCCAGAGATGCATGGTCAGCTCTGTGCAAGGGTTTGCTCTGTTTGCTTGGTGCCCAGCAATCCCTCACCATCCCCAGAGAGTTTTGGGGTTGGGACAGCATCCATCCAGGACACAGGAGGTGCAATGTAATGGTCCAAGCCCAGACACGGCTCTTCCTTGAAAGCTGGGTTACTTGGTCATCTTCCAGGTCCCTGTAGATCACCAGGAATCAGGTGGTAGACTACCACCTTTATTGCCAGCGGCCTCAGCTGATCTGGCCTTGCACATCACAGCTGCATCTGCAACAAAACCTGCCTGGCTGGTGTCAGCAGCTGTCCCACAGCACAGGTGGCCTCAGAGAAAATCCCATCTGGATGCCTGTTGTGCAAAAGGGAGGCAGATGCTACCCCAGAGTTTTTCCGCATTCCTGGTATATCCAGCTGGGACTGAACCCTGCAGGACCTCATGGCGCAGGTCCCAGTGGGGCAAGCTTTGTGTCAATGGCCCTGGCACCTCCCACCTTGCAGACTTTCAGTTCCCAGCCACAAAGAGAAAACATAGCTCACCTGGCAAAGAAGTGTGCAGGGCTGGATTGGCACCATCCGCTGCAGAGGTGAGCTGGTGGGAAGGAGGCAGAGCCAGCTCCTGCAGGTCCTAGCAGACATCCGTCCTGCTGAGGCCAACGTCAGCATACCTGCCCCTGGGGGTGCAGAAGGGGTTGTGCTCTGGGGCTGCTGGGCACGGTGAAGTTAACCCATGGGACGCCCTGCCTGCAGACAGGGACTGCGTGAAGTGGGGGGGAGGAAGCCGTGCTGCCAGGCCAGAGCTCACCTTTGGGGGGGGGGGGGGGGGGGGGGGGGGGGGACGGGGACGCCTTTGCTCAGCTCCCTGCTGGCTTCAGGCAGGGAAGAGCCTTAGGGGGAGCTGGTGCACTGGCTGCTGGCTCAAGGAAGACAAGGAAAGCAGTTGTCATTTCCCATGGGTTGACAAGCAGTTCTTCCCAGCCACTGTGCAGGTCCCATGGGGGGCTGTTTCCCCATTGCCTGCCCAGGAGGCCCCCTGCAGTGTGCCAGTGGCCCAAGGGAACAAGAAGTGGCATGGGCCTCTGAGGAGGTAATGAGCTCGGAGCAGGTTCCTCACTGGGCCTGGCATGCCAGGCACAGATGCTCCTTGAACACATGATCAGCAGATCTTACCTGGACTGGGTAGCCAGAGAAATGGAGTAGAGAGATCCATCCCGGGTCTGGAGGAAAAGAAGGCTCAGCAGACTCAGTTAACCTTTCCTAAACAGCTTCAGAATTGCACGGAATAACCTTCGGCAGCAAAGATCCCAGCACCTCCTGACAACAGCCAAGGCAGCTTGGCCATGATGTTACAAAACACAACTTCCCAGAGCCACTGGCTGAATCCAACCTCGTGAAGTAACCCCTGTCCTTGAGTGCCCTTGAGCCGGGAAGGTACACAGGCAGGCTCATCAGTTCCGAAGGTCTAACTCATTAGGTCCCTAGCTGGCACGATTCTGGTACACAGCAGCTAGCAGTCTCCCAGCTACTTCCTCAGCAGTTTTGGTTCCTTGCTGCATTGCTTTACACTACTTACAAGCACTTTCCTAAGGATAAAGCTAAATGTCCTGCCTCTGGGTTTGCCTTGCTCTCCCCTGGGATGAGCAATTCCCGCTTCTGTCCCAGAGCGCCCATCACTTCAAAGCCTTCACCTCTATTAGCTGCGCAGCTCTGTCTTACAGGCTTTTTCTGAAGCAAGACTGCTAGTTGATTCCTTCCTCAGTAATGTGATTTAAATAGCCCTTCAATCACTAGTCATTTCCACATCTTGTGGCAATAAGGACAAATTAGCACCTTAAATGAGAGAAAGGTGATTTTAGGAAATGGGTTTAATTTCTAACAGGTTTGTAAGGAGGAGCTGCCAACCTTTGATCAGTTGGTTCCTCTGCCGTGAGTATATGAAGGAACAGGGTACAAACAGGAAAAAAATGGCACATCCCTCTGTTGTGCATGGCACTGACACAGAAAAACACTTTCTGAGGGCCGTAGGAGACACCTGAGGGGTTACCAGGGTGTTGTGGTGGTCCCTGCCTGCATTCTGCCTTCACCTGCACCAGAAGCTGACAGCCACAGTGGGTGCATTTTTCTGGATTGCCGAGCACCCTCTAAAACTCAGAGGTTTCAGTGCTTAATCAAAAGGTAGTTGCAAATGTGCCCTGAAGAATGTAGGAGCCTGCGCCCCACTGCTGGCATGTAGCCACCTGCCTCATTGGATGGTGGTGAGATTTACCCTCCAGCTTGACTCCAGGTCATGCCTTTCCCTTAAAAATAGGGGGAAATTAATTTTTTTATCTAAAAAATAGTGACGCTGGGAGGTGTTAAGACCCAGCTGCAGGGGGAAGACAAGCTCAAAGGCACATTCACTAGATCTCTCCAGGGGATCAAGAAGATTTTTTGGTACTTTAGAGAATCGACTACATCTTTAACAGGCTGGACGGACATTCTGGATGACTAATTAGTGATTGACAATTAATTGGGGCCAACAGGCATCCCTTGTCTCATCCTGGGAGAGGGGATGGAGTCACACAGTGAGGACCTGGGTGAGCTGGGGCTGGATGAAACCAGTGCCCAAAGACACCTGCTGCAACTTTAGGTTTCATACAGAGAAGAACCGATGTGAATGGCTTTGACCCAGGCAGGTTTTTAGCTTTATCTGTATCTCTGAGAGTAGCAAGCATTTTTTTCATCTCAGAATAGTCATATTTTACTAGTTGTGCCACCAGCGTGGCAGTGAGAAGCTAAGCTTCAACAGTTCATTTCCTTAATCAAAAGTTAGAGCGTGGTCCCCCACAGCCACAGGTGACAGTGACCCAGCCTGAGGAGCTGTCGCCACCTGAAGGCCACAGAAAAGGTTTTCCAGCAGCCTGCTAGAATGAGCAGCAACAAATTGCTCACATCAGGTAGTACTCACCCGAGTGCACCCAAACGGCAGAAGGACAACAGCGTAACCTCTCGTTTATATCACCTCTGGCAAACGTGATACCAGATTATTAGCAGTACGTTTTAAAATTACTTCAGAGCACAGTCTGAGGAACTCCAGATCAGTAAGCCTGATGTCTGAACCAGAAAAAAAATTGGTAGAAATGATAGCAAACTGCAGACATGCAGATCCTAGGATAAATGGGATGTATTAGGGAAGAGTCAAAAAGGGCTTTTACAAATGGACGTCTTGCCTGAAGAATCCGTTTGCAGTCTCTGCAGGAATGAAGAGGTACCACATTCCTAAATGGTCTGAAAAGGGAGGGATGGATAGATAGATACATCGAGGTAAGGAAGTTTGCTGGTGATAGAGGATTTTCTAGGGTCATCAGAAATGGTGCAAAATATTGCAGAAGCGTTTCTCCATATTGATGACCAGGCAGTAAAAAGATTAGTTAAGCTACCTGTTATTAACTACCAAAATAAAAGTGCTCAAAAAACCATAGTTCTAACTATTCGTACATTTCAAGGCCCAGATTAACATGATATTGGGATCACTTTGGGTAGAGGTTTGAAAATACCAGGTCAGTGCTCAGTTTCTATCACAAATAAGCTTTTGGGGAGCCTTGGGGTTTAGGGTGTTACTGAGTTGGGTGGTTTCCCGAGCACTGCACCCATCACGTAGGGCCACACCAGCCTCCAAACCCTCCCTCTTCTGCTCAGGCACAGGTGGCCAGTCCTCCCTGTGCAGCCTGCATGCCCATGTTTCTGTGCCCGGAGCTCCTGGCTTGACAATTTAAACTTTCAGGCTATTTATGTGGCAGCTGGTACCTGGCTAAGCCACGTACAGTGTCAGCAGTACTCTGCAGACCGATGGTAAATAGCTTTGCAGCTGCCTAATGCCGTCAGGGAACGTTTTGATCAGCCCATCTTGACCCTGCGACTAATGCAGGCCGGCAAATCTGCCTTGGTAATTTGTGTATCAGGCTTGTACCTTTGGCCTGAGGCTGGAGATGATGCTAAACATCTGCCACCAGGCTCCTGAGACTGACGTCAATACTCTTTTGTCCATAGTCTCGTACCAGCTCAGCTGCATCCATCTCTCCTAAATCATATTTTATGACATGGTATTGCTCAGGATAGAAAAAAAACTCATTAGGTAATACACAGCTTGACCAGGGCAGCTTTTTGTCCCTTTCCCACTCTGTTTCCTTTTTCCCTTTCTGCCCACACATGTGCACTCTGGCTTGGGGGAAGCACAGGGGGGCTGGCAGGGTGGCAGAGGGTGTCCCTGGGCGCTCCTGGGGACAGCACTGGGAAGCTAGGCAGAGATGTGCTCTGCCTCGCTGCAGCCCTGCTGGTACAACCTGGTACCAAAGCAGGGTTTTCTTCTCAAGGAGAGGACAGCAGCGGGAGAAACTCAGGGCCTCTCCCAGGGCACGTTTCGGGGTGCATCCACATCGCAGGGTGCATCCAAGCCTTTGCTTACATCCAGGCTAAGCCACTCAGCCCTGGGTATGGGGTGACCCCCACTTTCCACATGCAATACGCGTGGAAGGTATCTGGCTCCAGCCCTCCTTGGGCCACCAGGCACTTGCCTGGCCCTGGGAAGGGAACATGGGCAGGGGTGCAGGGAGCTGGGCACGGCCAGGCTCATCTCACACAGGGTTTTTTAGGGAGCCCTCACTCCACCAGCCTGCCCTCATCTCTCAGCAGCTGCAGATACTCCAGGGAGTCTCTGCCGTATCCTGCAAACTCCTGGACTTGGTGGGTGGCATCAGGTAGAAGGATGCCTGGGGTGGCTGGCAACCCATCTGGAGAGATGCATCCTGGGCAAGGTGTGCTGGTGCGGTCTGCTCTGGCCTCTTCCCTTCCCATCATCCTCCCCCCAGCTCAAAAGCCAAAGATTGAAGGAGTTACATTTTCCTTGCAGGCGCCCTTCCCCTCTCAGCTCGCCTCAGTGCAGGTCAGTTTATTTGCTGGTAATAAACTTCCTCTCCCCTCCAAAAAATGAAGCGTGCAGGCAGTAAACATAGCCTGGGGAAGGCCCCAGCGCTGAAAGCCTTGCACTGCTGAGGAGCAGCGAGCACCGACTCCCAGGTTGGGGATTTATTTGGGGAGCGCTTGGAGCGAGGCCGCAGTGTGGGCTGCTGCTGCCATCTAGCCATGCCTGCTGCTCAGGCGCAGCCTGTGCCCGCTCCCACTTCTTGGTCCCAGTTGTTGCTTTTCTGCATCTCTCCTCTTCTGACCCACCAAGAAGAAGGTATGGCTGAAGGTCCCTGCACTTAGCCCACCCTTTCTGAGATTGCCCCTGCAGTACCTAGGGCCAGGACACGTGGCAGCTCGATGGGCGACCCGGTGTGGCACATGCCAGCTGCCTAGCCCTGGACTGCTCCATGGGCTCGCATCCAGCGAGCGCTGTGGGGTCACGCTTGCTGGGTGGCATCCTTCCACCCTGCGAGATTCATCACTCCGGGGAGAAGACACCCTCCGTGCCCTGAAGCTGGCGTGGATATTGGACCCAGCGGGTCTCCCACTGCCGTGCCCGCTGCCCTAAGCCTGAAGCTGGGGACAGGTCTCTGCTTTTTCCTCCCTGCAATGCCTGTAGCTGCCGGCTGACCCAGGAGAGGCAAACGGCGGTCCCCACTCTGACGGGCAGCGCGTTCAGCTGGGGATGCAGGGAAACCACTTCAGGAAGGTGAGATGCCGGCTTATGAGGGTCAGGGCTCCTGGGTGGGGAACCTTCTTCACCTTGAGGAGCAGGATGTGGCTCTTTCCTCTGCTCCAGCAGCCCCACTGTGGCTTTCATTTAGCATCCATTTTAGCACTTCTTGCCAGCTCCCGTTCTCCCCGCTTTTTTGGTGAGGCAGGAGTGGGTCCTTTCTCCTCAGCAGCTCCTCAGAAGTAGCCGCCCAGATTAGATCCATTTTAGCACTGGGGCACAGGCACCTCACCAAGCAGAGCCCCACCAATGGGAAGGCAGCCAAGGAGCTGGTGGTGTTGGCAGAACTGCTGCTGGACTGTGGGGGACAGCCCTGTTGGGGCTCAGCCCCACGGCACTGCCAGACCCACCACAGAGCAGGGTGAGGCCAAGCACACTGGGATTGGAAGGGACTTCAGGGGGTCTCTAGCCCAAGCTCCTGCTCCAAGCAGGATCAGCTGCAAGATCAGTCCGTGGCTGCTCAGGACTTTGGCCCATCGGGTCTCAAAAGCCTCCAGAGACGGAGCCTTTCCAGCTCCACCAGCAGCCTTGTCCCTTCCTGGCTGTCCTCTTGGGGCAAGTTTCTCCTTGCACCCAGCCTGACCACCTGGTTCCAGCATGTGTCCACTGTCCCTTAACATCAGCAATCCTGCAAAGCCGCTCTACAGAAGTTGGCATGAATCTCTTCCATGGACCTATCCCCACCCCCCAAAAAAAAACCTGAAAAAACCCACCCCAAACCCAAAACTGACAACAGCAAACCTCAATTACCCCCAGAAGCAATAGAAGAGAATAAAAAATGTCACAGAAATAGTTACTGGAAGAGCCAAGCCTTGGACAGGGCTCCAAGCAGGAAGCTGGAAGCTGACAGGACATTTCAGGTAACAGCCTTAATAAATTTTTTAAAAAGCCACTCATTCTGAAGTTTTCTGCATATTAAAAACCTCAAACTGTGATTCCCGTTTCTGTGAACAGATGGGAAGGCAGCTTTGTTTAGTGGGGGTTTTTTGGAGCTGTGCTGTAATTTAATTATTACTTTGTACATACTTTTTCCTTGTACTTTCTTATTTGCAGTTGATCTCTCTAGTAACATCTCACTCGTGCTGCGGTCTAACACCAGTTTGGGATTCATTTGGAAAAGTTCCATTTCTCTTTCCCGACTTCCCGGCTCTGACAGACAGGGGGTTTTTTTCTGCTTTTTTTTGAGCCGAGCTCCATCTTGCGGGCTTTTGCTTGGCTAATTAGTCACCACACGTTTATCTGCAAGAGGATCTCCCTTGGCCCGGCTCGGAGGAACACCCTCCCCCTGCTCGCAGTCGGGCATCGTCAGCCCGCAGGGGGATGAAACACGGGGCACAGCAGACAGCCCTGTAGCACCCACCTCCCGGGGAGCTTGGCAAGCCGTCCTGGCAGGGCGCAGGAGGAATTTCCCTCTCCCGAATCAGCAGTCCCCTGGGCAGTTGGACCTTCTTTCGCTTTTCACTTGGGTCAGACACTTTAATGGTCTAATGTGAGTTCTGACTGCAGGACAATTGTTGCTGAGGAGCATTTATGGAGCTGTAACAGCAAAATGCTGCTGCTGCTGCTGAACTGGAGTTAACAGCAAGTAACAGTTCTTGAGAGGATTTTTTTTCTAGCAACACGATAGATGATTTTCTTCTTGCGCAGCACTGCTGTTACCTTACTGAAAACTTCATCCACGTTACCCTGTTCAAGCATTGCAGTGCCATGCCTTGCAAAAGTACCAACCTAGCGCTAGTATCTTGCTCTTACAGAATCATAGGAGCATAGAATGGGCTGGGTTGGAAGGGACCTTAAAGATCACCTAGTCAAACACACACACTCCCGCTCACCCACACCCCATGGGCAGGGACACCTTCTGCCAGACCAGGCTGCTCAGAGCCCCATCCAGCCTGGCCTTGGACACTTCCAGGGATGGGGCAGCCACAGCTCCTCTGGGCAACCTGTGCTGGTGCCTCACCACCCTCATCATAAAAAATACCTTCCTTATATCCCGTCTAAATGTACCCTCTTTCAGTTTATAGCCACTCACCCTTTTCCTACCACTACATGCCCTTGTAAGAAGTCCCTCTCCAGCTATCCTACAAGAAAGGATGTAACACCTCCCCTGGAGCCTTCTCTTCTCCAGGCTGAACAACCTCAACTCTCAGCCTGTCTTCATAGAAGAGGTGCTCCAGCCCTCTGATCATCTTCGTGGCCCTCCTCTGGACTTGTTCCAGCAGTTCCATGTCCTTCTTATATTGAGGGCCCTGGAGCTGGATGCAGCGCTGCAGGGGGGGGTCTCACGAGAGCAGAGGGGCAGAATCATCTCCCTTGACCCGCTGCCCATGCTGCTTCTTCTGCAGCCCAGGATACAGCACATCGATGGGTCATGTTGAGCTTCTTGTCCATGAATACCCCCAAGTCTCTCCTCAGGGCTGCTCTCAACCCAACCTCTGCCCAACCTGTACTGATACTGGGGGCTGCCCCAACCCATGTGCAGGACCTTGGGAGCAGTACCTGTGACTGCCAAGCACTGCAGGAACCCTTCACACTGCGCTGCTACAAGCGCCCTTTCTCAGCCAGTGTGTGGTGCTTGCTGCGCTCCCGAGGGTCATAGACCAGCCCTGCCCTCCTCCAGCAACGGTAAGGTGTTGGTAGCAACCCAGCTGGGAGCACTGGTCTCTTAACATCACCAGTTTGAAAGTGTCTCTGCCTTTGCCTCCTTCCCTGAATTACTGCACAGCCTTGCTGTCCCTTGACTGCTTTCCAGACTGGAACACGGCAGTTGGCTCCATACCACAAAAGCAGGGTGAGCCAGTTAGTCCTTTGCAAAGCACTCTGAGCATGAAGAGAGTATAACTGGAAGGCACTTCTTTTTTGTGGGAATACTGTGGGCAAGACTGGGACCAGCTTCCCAAAATTAGGGAGGGGGGGGGGTGGCTTCAGCGTGCTAATGGTTTTGTCTTTACGCAAAGACCACACTGAGGAAAACTGTTGCTGTAGTGTAAGTGTCAAGAAACACATGCAGATACGGGTCTAATACCAGTTGGAGTGTATTGATACATGCAAGACAACACGGACATACGCAGGAGTGCAGTGTGCTCCCCCGAGGGAGCTCCCTTCCCTTGCCAGTGCTCAAGCATTTGCCTGTGACTTGGGTGGCCTCTCCTTACATAAACGGAGGGAATTCAAGGGGCCACTGTTGTCCATGCCCAAAGTTCTCACATTTGCATTAGCCCACAGACTCGCACTGCAAAGGGCAATGTCTTGGTGGCTGCACCGCTCCGAGCATTCATCATCAGCTTTCCAAAAGTGCCACCGCTGTGGTTCAGCTGCTCTGAAAAGCAATAACAAAGCCTGCCAGAATATAAGTCCCAGCCCCATATATGCTCCCTGTTGTCGATGTATTTTCAGGATAGTAAAATACAGTGTTTTAACTAGCTAAAGACAAATTGCAATTGGAGGCATTTGTGACACGGGCATTGAAACTAGACCATACCCACTGAGATACCAACTGCCTTCAAACCATAAAAAAAGACAAGGTGATACATGTCAAAACCAGGGACACTTTTCTAAAGCAAATTATTCTCACTTCTTTTGGTACTGATCAGTGCCTACTTCAAGAGAGAATGAAAAAAAATTAATATTGCAATGATTAATGACCTTTTACTTTTTTACAATCAAATAATACACTCATCTCAGCTGTTGTGTATCCATTGCTGTGGATAATGACTTTTTTTTTTTTATGTGGAAGAGGGTTAGGTTTGATATGGGAAGAAAACTTTCCATTTCAGTCTCACTGCAAATTGGTACTGTGTTTAGCTATAAAAGATCTGTTTAAATAATAGTACTTGCTAAGGGTGAGGTCTGTGACAGGAGCTCTCCCTTCAGCTCCAGGTTTGCTCCTAGCTAAAGCCTTGCTCCTGCCAGTGGAGCTGTGGGGTTCCTGCTCCGTGCCACTCCCAGCTCTGGGTTAGCCTCCTGGTGCAAACAAGGCCTCTGCCAAGGGGACTCATGCACTGACAGTTTGTCTGCAAGGCCTGTCTGTGTTGTAGCCTACAAGTTAGCAGCTTAAAAATTAAATTGTGAGTTAAACGCTCATGCAGTAACCCAAGGGAAATCTGCCTGATGGTACACTGCCATCAGCAACTTCCCCCCTCGTCCCATCCTTCTTTTTTCAGTCTACTCCTTCTACTTCAGCATGCTCCACTCCCTCCTTAAAACATTCCCACCTTTGATTTTCCATCTGATATCATTTCAGAGGACCAGCATTTCTCAACTTTTTTTTGGTATATGATACCACATTTGCACCAAATGATGTCAGATGAACTCTACTACAGGCCATCTATAGCTGTAAGTGGACTTACAGAAGGTCTCAGACTTGTTTCAGATCTCAAATGGCTTCACCACTCAAAGAGGAATGGGGTGATGACATACCATGTTCTCATGTCAGGGACATGTCTTGGTATTTGCCTCAGATACTACTCTTTTTCTGAGAGTGATCCCAAGAGAACAGACGCCACCATCACCAGTGCCAGCAAGGGGAGAGACTACCAAGGGATACTGGGAGCAGGAACACCACAGTCACTGCAAACAAGCCAGCAGTCTGCAGTGAGACAGACGCAGCACCATCTGGAGCACAGTTAGCAAGAAGCAAGCTGAAAGGCACAGGCTGTTCTTGGCTCCAACTTTGATATTTGTTGAGCTAATTATGTAAGAAAGATGCAGTTGCTCTCTCCCTCCTGTATCAGACAAGCTTGCTCCAGGGAAGAATAAATAAGATGTACAGTTAGAACAACTGGATTTGATCAATAAACACAGCACAACAGAGCAAAGGCTTTGATAGCCCAAGACTTGGGGAAAGGAGGTCAAACTAAACCACAGCAGTTCACTGCTTAATTTGTTACATCTTTGCTGTTCCACATGGTGCTCCAGACTACACTGGGAAACATACCTCCCTATTTTGGATGGTAGGGAAGCCCCCCAGGCAGCATATGACTGAGATTCCTGTCACTTAAGGTGTTTTAAAATCAATTTAAAAAGTGGAAATGGACCACTAAGATTCTATAGAAGGTATGAGATAAAGGATATATATCTCTCTCTAATATTCCAAAGCTCAGAACACCCCAAACTTTAAATGAGAAATGGGCCTTGCTTAAAAACACACCACCATTTCTGTAAAGATTTATTATTGCCACAGGTACTAGAAGTCAGCTAATAAAACCCATTTGTTTTCTGGTTTGGGTTTGGTTTTTTTTTTTCTCCCCGCTTTGTTTGTTTGGCTTGGGGTTTTGGTTATTTTTTGGTTCTGCTGAGGGATTGTGTTGGTTTTGGGTGTGGTTTTTTTGTTTTTTAAACACAAGATGTTCAAGATTAGGAGAGTATAAAGCACCTAAAAAGAACTGCTTAGACATAGCTTAGAGCACCAGCTAAGACTGTGACATACCCGTCATAGAAAAGGAAGGTACAGAGCCGAGGTCAGCCACATCTCCTTCAGGGAACATCTGTAGTTAATCAAAATGTGTTTAAGTGTTGCCACTGTCCTGGACTCTAAGAAAAAGTTTGGGCTGTTGGCTTTGGGTTTTTTTTCTTTTTTTTGTTGTTGGTGGTGTTTTTTTTTTTAGAAAAACCCCAATGAAGTAACTAAAACAATCACATTAAACACAGATCAAGAAACTAATTGGCAGCCTACCAAACTCTTCTCAGGGAAGCTTACTAATTAGCTGCCAGAAGCAATTGCCATCAAACTACCTGCTGGAGATAGTCTCTGCCAGCTCTGAGCAAAAGCAGCCAGACTGTGCCACTTGCCTACCAGCACACTTGCGTGATACTTGCACTAGCAACTTGGGTCACGCTACTACTGTACCCCCTTCTGGCTCAACCATCCACAGCCTTCCAACAGGCAGGTTTAAAAAGTAGATACATCTCCTTTAAACAACTACAGGCTTTCCAAGAGCCCTTTTTCTGCATACCCGTTAAGGTTTTTTCCCCCCACCATTCAAATGCACTTAGCTCTCAAAGGGCAAGAATTAGATGTGAAATTGTTACAGTATTAACATTTGGTTACCATTTATCACTTTTGCTTTCATGCCAAGAATCATTGAGTTTCCACATGAATTTGGAGAAGCTAAAAGAAAGCCTGGTTTGGATGCTGGGAGATTCTTTGAGATCAAAGCTATCATTCTATTATGTGTATGTACTGAAGTCCACACCAGCGCAGTTCAGTAGCCAAACAACTGCTATTATATGCACGAGAATAAACACAAGTGCCATTTCAATCACAAGCCTGAAGCTAGGAGTAAAGCAAATAAATTTAAAAAATAAATTGCTTTGAATGCTTCAATAAGCAGGAATGAGGTACCATCGCTTTTGTATACCCTACTAGTTCAGCTAGTGAAGAATGTAGTCTCACCTGAAAGCACCGAACAGAGGTTGAATATGCTCTCACACTTTGTAGGAAAACAGCTTTATTTCTCGTCTTGCAACAGCCATCGTTTCTATCAGCAATGCTACCCTCTGGATGACCCTTCAACTTTAACACTTACTCCAAGCTTAAGCTTTACACTTTCTCAATAAACTAAGGTTCTCCCTCTTTACATTTGCTAAGGGATGCCTGCAGTCCAGGACCTTCTGGCAAACAAAACAGATCCAGGTCTGGGACCAATAAACTTGCCAGAAACATTTTGCAATTTTCATGCAACAAGTGGCAGCAAACTAGCATCAGGTTAAACAGAAGTCAGAATACTCTACTGCAGTAAGCAGACTCAACAATTTTATCAACACACCCTGTTACTAGCTCCTAGTAGTTACTACTGTCATCTACCACATTTAATCCAAAGTTAGAAGTTTAACAAGGTAGCATGTATTTTCATGACATTAACTAAGAGCTTCTAACAGAACTGAACGCACAAAGGATGTCGAGTCCCATCTCTTATCATCCATTTTATACTGAAGCCCTAGGCAACAACAGTAAAAGAGTAGTCATCGCTTATTAGTCAGCCACATGTACATTATGCGACTATGTTAAGCCAGCGTTCAACAGTGAGAGACAAATGTGATGTCACCAAAATTCAATTTGTTGACAGTCAATTTCTTCTAATGACACAAAAAAAGACAGTTTCCCTACCCATTAAGGTGGTCCTTCACTTCAGCAAGTTCAAAGGGCAAGGGTAGGGGAGGAGATGGCAAGTGTTATTCATTAATAAAGCTCTGGGCTCACAGCATCTGGGTCTGTCTTCATACATGCTGTAAGAGCCATCCACAACAGATTAATTTTCTACAGCTTAACCAAACACAGGACCAGTTATTTCAATATACTTTATTTTAAAACAGGTAGGTCACAAGACACTAAGCTCAGCCCATTCTGCCATACACAAGCTACAAATACTTGTTTGACAGTTGAGGGTCAGTCTTTAGTAGCATACATGAAAAGGGAATAAAAATCCATATAAAACAATATTCAAATAGTTTCCATAGGAACACAGATAATTGTGACCCATCTCCTAGTCATTTTTGTTGTGTTTATGCCAAACCTAAACTTTAAAAAAACCACTTTAAAATTCTAGCAAGAATTAAGTTAATGGTCCCCCAAATGCCCTAAATTCAATGACTAACCTCGCAGTAAATTACCAAGTATTACCTATACATTAATACTAGCCGAAGCACAAGTCGCTGGATATTCAATTCCACTTTCCCAGGCACAAGAGAACGGCAGACTAGCAACATCCTGCTCTTCCACTTCAGCTAGGAACCCTTGCTCCTTGATCTGCTGCATTAGTTGCCTGGAAAGAAAAAAAATAATGGTCAAGAAGTGTTTCACAATGACGTGCCAAAAAAGTGAGCAAAGTACTTTCTTTTGTTGGTGGTGGGTTTGGGGGTTTTTTGGCTTTTTTTTTTTTTTTTTACTGCCAGGGAGCATGAAATTAACTCTTTACTCATGATCTGCAATCCAGACAATATTACTGGGAGGAAATCAAAACAGAGTCCATGCAGGTCACTTATGGCTGTCTCTGCTTTAAGGCAAACAGCAATATCAAGTTGTTTTTGCCATTTCTGGTTAGGATCCAGATCTGCAAAGGTGCACCTAAATATCTGTAGCTACATCTGTATACCACATGATTTAGTGACTTTGTGCTCAATAGTTCAGAATTTCAGACCTATGTCGTTATCCCTTATCCCACAGCCTCACATTCCTGAGTAACTTGAATCAAATAGAAGTATGCATGACAGACTAAGAATGTAAAGTAGCTGACCAGTGAGAGCCATGCAACTCCTTCCACACTCAAATAGGTCTCGTACTGCAAGAAAAGCTCAGAAGAACTTCAGTTGACTGTAATTTTGGACTTAGTTATCTTATACTATAACACAAGGTGAGAAGTTGTGCTACTACGTGGCTCGCTATATACAACTAGCTTTTACTTAGACATGCATAGTCATCTTGTTCCATACCTTCCAGCTATCTAGCCACAAATTTCGTTTACACCTTTATACATGGAGAATACATTCCAAAGAGCTTTTGTCTCTGCTAGAAAGACCAGCACCATAACTTGATACATGCCCCCTCCTCCCTCATTAAGGGCCAGTTTGTATCACACAATCTTCTTGCCAAAGCAGAAAACACAGGTGGTCATGTAGGGTTGAAAGAGGGCCGTAGCCTTAGACGATGGTTATGTCTGCATAATTAAGCTCAGCATGCCTCAGACCAAGTTCTACATTTTATTTTAACAGAAACCCAGTGCTATAATGAAAAAGCTATTCTCCTGCAGAGCCACTTCTAGTTCAATTAGACACAAGTCTGGGGTTTTAAGGGAAGTCTAAAAGCTTCATTTGGTTTGAGAAATGCTTCAATTGACAAGATGTTTCCTTAAGGAAAGAAGCAATACAAGCCTTGCTTATAGAGGCAAGGCTAGTAGAAGGATGGAGGAAGCTTCCTCTTCTACAGCAGTTATTGCTATTTAGTTGCTTTCAAATTTACTGAAAATGGAGGGGAAAGTTAATCATGCTTTACGGTAATACTCCTGCCCAGATGCTTTCTGCCAGTTTAGCGAGACAGAGGTAAGGGCTCTTACAAGAAACCCCACTTTTACTGAAAATGCAATCCATTAACCCGTCTTGCACAGAGCAAGATCCAGGTTACAACATTAAACCATTGTTTAAGGTGCGGTTTCACAGTATCCTTGCACCCAAGAGGCAGTCCTGCTTTCTTTGCTTACCTGTTTAATAACTTCCCATGAAGATCTAGCACTCTGCACTGAGCAATGAGCCAGAGCTCAACCTAAACCAAGGAACAGCTCTCAAATAAACAGACAGATCATGTTGTGAAACACCATTATTGAATGTTCCTGTGTCCTGCAGTCAGGATTTAGCAAGCTATCAATTTAGAAGACAGTGTACTATTGGAACTGTGACTGACTAGTCTCTATTTATTGGTCACAGAAGCTAACTGTAAAGAATCTGTAATGATTTATGTGTCGTGCAAGAGTGAAAAAACAGCTAGGAGCCCAGGTTAATGACAAGACTCCTAACATCACCCCTTAAAAAGCACCTCTCCTGGAAATGAGTACATCAGAGAGAAGAGTAATTAGTAGTGTCAGCATTGTTCTAAACACACAGGAAAAACCTTCAGAGGATTGCTTTCTTCCACACCACAAGGAGGGAGGTTTTACAAGAGCTATGGCACCAAAACTATGGCCCTATTTGTTAAGGGGCAACCAACTGACATGAGCTATTCACTAGTCATCTGCATCAAAAGCACTGATGGATCAAGATACTCTGTTACTAACCATGCTGGTCTTGACATCACATAGTGTATTGTTGGCCTCTGGAATCCATTGAAGGTAGAAGCTGCTGCAACAGTATAGGCACCCATGTTTTCAAACAGGATCCAGTCACCGACCTGCAATTCTGGCATATTAAAACGCTCAACAATACGATCTAGGCCGTCACATGTTGGTCCCCATATGCTGCAGGAATAGCAGCTGTCATCTGGCTTAGGCCGCTGAGGAAGAGAGTTGAGTATAATTAGTCTATCAAAACAAAGCTTCCAGAAGTAATATCATAATTAGTACAACATTCCACTTCACATAGAAGAGGAGGAAGAGCTGCTTGCACATCCTTCTCCACCCTTGGCTTTGAATTATGTCCACTGCATGCTTCATTAAGTCAAATGCCAAGTTCTGGCAACGTGAAAGGAGCAATGAACTGAGAAGTGACTGCTGTGGCTAGGATTCTCCTACAACAGTTACATGACTGGCGCGATGCTTCCGGACGAGCATACCTTCTGCAGAACGGGTTTAACATGCGCATGATCATACAAGATGCAGTTGAATGATCCATAGACTCCATCATTCACATAATACATAAGAGTTTTGTCATTTGCATCATCTTCATCTGGAAGAAGTTGAGATACAAGTAAGAGAATGCTTGGCAAGAACCTCACAGTTGGCTAGAAGCAAGATTAGGTCTAGATTGACATACCATCAGAACCTGTTTGCTCCTTTAATACAATTTTTTTGGCAATGATGTTGACTGCCAGCGTGAATGCCGATGCAACATAGTATCTTCCTGGCTCTGCAATAATATTTATTCCAGAATCCAAAGGGAAATATTTATCCAGTGCTGGATTGATTACACTTGTGATCTAGGTAAGAATCAATTGCCAATATTAAACTTCAGCAGTTACTCAGGTGCTATTTTAGAAGTCTGAGATGAAGTCAGACTTTCATGCTCACAATGACATACTGGTCAATTATGCAATAGCTATTAGCATACTGTAACCTGCATTGATTGCTTTTGCTTTATTTTCCCATTCAAAGTTTTGTTTGCTATTAAGTTTGTACAAAGCACCGAAAGCAGGCATCACTTGCCACTTAAGTGACCAAACAGCTCATGTTTGAGCGTAAAGGAAATCACCCCTCCTAGCATCGTTAAACCAGTACTAATGCCCTGCAAGTACCTACACCTCAGTTTTGATTTCTAGTCCACTTGTAGTTCTGCCCATCACTCAGTATTGCCCAGCATACTGCATCCTAGAGAAGTCATCTCACAGGATCTTAATATGGAAGGCTTTGTCATCACCCCTGAAATTCAGCTGCCTTCGTGAAACTTCTTTCCAAGTTCTGATGTTATCCGTGATTATTAAGCTGCTGCCAACCACAGCATTACTGTGTTATGCCACAAAGCCCAATGACATCATTTGCTCTTGACACTTCATGTGAGCCAATACTGCATCGTGAAAAGCCAGCCCTCATTAAGAGGTACTACAGGGGAGAAAACGTCAGCCCATATTATTAGCAGAAAATTAACTCTATGTAACTTATTTGCTGTCTCCTTGTGTAAATACCTAACATCATTTACCACCACAGTACATTAGACTGGCAGGTGCTCTGATAGCACTGGTCTAAGTGGAAGTCCTGCTAAATACCTAGCCATTTCGTCTCTTCTGAAAGCAGAACTGCTTCTGTGTGAAAATAGACAGAAGAGCACTGATCAATTAAAAAATGATCCAAAAGCTAGTTCTAAACTAGATCAGATCTAAACTAGGTCTGGTTTGCTGCCACCCAGGAAAATATGGGTTCAGGGCTACCTTTTCAGCCTATTTGGGAGCACTGCCAATCTAGATAGACTTCTTCCAGTTGATGCTGAACTTCAGACTATGCCAGTAAGAATCAAGCCTGCAATTAAAACCTGCTTTACAAATCTGATATCTCTGCATGTTTATGCAGACATTTAGTTATGTATCTAATGGGTTCACCCAATTTCCAGTTTTCAGGTTAATTCCTCTTTTCCTCTGAATTGAATTTCTGACCAAGCAGACAAATCTTCTTGTGTGTCTGCATACAAGTAGGTTTTGTTTAATCCAGATCAACAAAAGACTCCACAACTTGACAAGGTCTTAGCAAAGCTATACCTCTTCAAATTTAAGCTTGACATCTTCAGAGCCAGGGAAGCCACCACCAATATCAAGCAGATACATACTGAAGCCAAGTTCAGCCTAAAATGAGATTAACAGCAACACTGTCAAGAAAGCAGTTCTTAGTTTACATTACTTTCTATGCTAAACCAATAAAGTAATTTCACTAATAACTGGAACAGAGCTAACTCGTCATTTTCAAATAATAGCCACTTGATTTGGAGCTGCTGATTTCAGTGCATCTGTAGATGAACTTTGCAGAACTGATCAATGCAAGCTATCATGACCTCGAACTCCAACTTAAAAGCTAGCTAAAGTAACTAATTTCAACCCCCTAACAGTTGTATACATGATTGTTTTGCCACAACAGTTGAGCAGTAATTCCAGAGAAAGTAGAACTAGACTTACTCCCATATCAAACACGCAACGGGCATCAGAAATTGCTTGGACAAAGGTCTCTGGGTCTGTACATCCACTTCCAACATGGAAACTACGAAGAGAAACACTGTATCAGTTGCTATTTGGCAAGTTATTTGAGAAGTTTATACCGAACTTAAGTCTCCACATGCAAAGGCATCTCTATTCAGGTAGACCATTTAAAGGTATCTTATTTAATATTATAAAGATGATAACATTTAATGTATTTTGTATTTTGAGATTACCAAACTCACCTAACTCCAATGATGGCAAGGTCAAGTTCTTTTGCACGCTCCAGAAGCAGCCGGCTAGTCTTAAGTGTAGCTCCAAATTTAACACTCAGACGACAAACTGCTTTGGAATCATCAGTTGTAATGCGCAAGACTAACCTAGAAACAGGAAAAACAAGGGTTTAGGTTCTAGTATAAAACACATCATTATCAGGCAGGTGTGACCTTAAAATCAAACTGAGCTTAAAACATACAAGCTTTCCTGTCTGTCTGTTCCTAATGTGCCACAGGATAAAGCTACACAGGATTAGATTCTGCTGGCTAAATTATGTTCATTTTCCCGTAATTTTGCAGCCCGTCTTAACTAAGAAAGAATGGCTTTCAGATAACAGCAGATGTTTCCATAACTTGGGAACCCAAGCAAGAATTATAGAATAATTAGCATAACTTACTTGGCTTTTGGATGGGCCCTTGCAACTTTCATTAGCTCTACTTCACTATCAAATGTCATCATCTGTACACCACTGCTGGCAGCATGTTTGATTTGAGATACTTGTTTGCAGGGATTTGCATATATTATTCGCTCAGGAGGTACACCAATGCTCTGCACCAGCTGTATTTCCGTCTGAAGAAAGACCAGATTACACTTGTAAAAGGTATTCCTAAATGGATCAAACTAATCACCACAACAAAAAGCAACACCATTTGGTAATGCTTAATTTTACATGAACACACCTTGTAAAGCTGAACACTAACGTCTCAGATCAGAACACAGTCAGGATATTACCTTACTGGCGCAATCAAATCCTGCGCCGAGAACAGCAAGTGTCTTCACTACAGCTTTGCTGTCGTTACATTTTACAGCATAGAAGGGGGTTACTCGAGGAAGGGCTTTATGCCATCGCACGTGTTTCTTTACAACATCCCCGAGGTCAGCAACATAGAAGGCATCTTTATCATCCTAGAACAAATACACATTTTAGAGTTACAAACAATGGATACAAACAGGATAAGCCTAGAGGTAAGCATCTGAGGAGGAGATTGCCTTGCAGAAGATCTGCAAAGACAACTTGTATAAATTTATACAAAGTTATAACAAATGGAACAAATTTGTATAAATTTATACAAAAAAAATTTGTACTGTCATGAAATGCAGTGATTTTATCATACTTACAGAAGATGACACTTCATTTATTTTTTGGTCAAGGATATCCTTGGCAGTAAAGCCTTCATCAAGGAAGGTGAATTCAATCTCTTCGTTGCTGGAGCTATTCATGATTTCCAAGATTTCAGATTTACGTTTAAGGATTTAAGTACAAACTGTTGATAAAAAACACACCCCACCATTCATTACTTCATTTAAATCCATACAGTTTGCAGTCACTAAAGTTCACATAGTTATATGACCACTACATCGTGGTCATACAATTTACAGTTTCTACAGCGACCACCAATAGTGGCATAGGTTAGGAGCTTACCTAGGTGACAGTTCAGATTTAATTAGAACCAAGGAGGCACTCCACAAAATCTTGCTAGTCTGAAGGCAAGTTCTTCTCTGTTCAGCAACTGTATGATGTACTCAACCTATTCAAGGTGAAAAAAAAATAATACTGTCAGATACTTTTAGTCTAAGTCCCTGGAAGTTTCTGCTCTCTTTTCCTTCACCTCCACATGAAAGCTGTTACACTATTATGGCTAGTGCCAGTTTAAATCTACTTATCACTTTACTTGTTAGTTTTGTGGTGGTGGCGGTTCTTTTGGTTTTTTTTTAATCAACTTCTAAGCACTATCATAGCTCACCAGTTTCTGGGAAAAGGACTTACCTGTAACTACAGACCAAATCTGAGGATGTTACTGACTTCTCAGCAACAACTCTCACTAGGTCCAAGCCAGTTCAATACCTGGCTTCTCACTGCAGTTCAGACTATACACAAACCATCCATGAGACCAAGTTGCTCTGTTGGTGGTTACAGCTTCCCTGTTCTACCCATGACCTCCAGATTTCATGAAAAGAAAAACTCAGCTGTCAGGAGTGGCAGATACACACTGAAAAGAGTGGTTAATTTGATCTGCAGACAAAGCCTTAACATGGATCCCAATTAACACTTTGTAACAGGACTTTACAGAAGTCCCTAACAAATCTTCATTGTTAGCAGAAATCTACCAGCCAAGTAGAAGGTCCCTTGAGAACCAGAACTAAAGAACAAAAGCACTCTCCTGCCACCCAAGACCTATGCAGCCCACGGCAAAGTGAGTAGTCCAAATAGAGAATGACAGTCTACTCCATTAAGCTGTTAATTCAAGCAGAAGTATGCGCTACCTTTTAGAGACCTCAGCATTGCAAGTGAGTCATGGGGAAGATAAGGTTTCATGTAACCGGGTCCAGCTCTCGTCTCTCAGCATTTTTTGTACTCAACCTAGTCATACAGATTCAGACTGCAGATTATGCAAACCCTTAAATTGTTCACTAACATCATCTAGTTACATCACTGTTCCTTCTGTTTTCAAAAAGGCTAGCTATAAGCTGTATGAAGAATAACATGTTTTATACCTGTTACAGATTAATGAGGTTCGAAGACCAACAGAACCATTCATTCTATACACTGCGTATACTAGAATCTATTAAAGTTTACTACTGAATGACTTTTCAAAGTCAGTTTTTATACACCTTCATTTCAGCCTTCAGCCACACAGGGCACCTGAACCTGTGTCAAGAACTGTGACCTGAACGCCAGTGTCAAGAACTACCTCACCTTTTGATCATTTCTCACTCGTCAGAGACAAACTAGATTTGAGATGCAAGCTAGATTAAGCTTTAACTCTAATGAAATAAAACCCAGCAATCCACCAAGCCTCATCTTCCCCTTGCTCTCATTCACATGCAGTGTTAATTCTCCCAGAAGCCGGATTAAAGTCTTCTCTTAAAAGCCTCTTTGAAAGGACCTTAAGAAACAGCAAACCAAACACTTCTCGGGAAGCTGCATCTTATGGCAGGACAATTTCAACAAGACAGTGCAGTTTTGCACAAAGCAGTTCAGGGACTTCGTTAACTTCTCTTAACCATTCTAGCTGTGGGTTAAGCAAACTGAATACCATCAGGAAGAATTTCATTTACCCTCTTCTCTGCAGAGCTGCACTTTTCCTATCGACCTCTAAATGGGGAGTTACTTTTGCCCGTCACAGCAGACTTTGTTATGAAGTTCTTGCAAGGTTTCCATCCCCAGCTTATTGCACAATTTTAACTACAGCTTAATTACACAGAATACAGACAGAACACGCTCACATAGATGCGAACTGTAGCCTGCCTCCCTGTGTACATCTCTATTTGGACTGCGTGCAAAGGGTCTGCACCTTCCCAGAAGAACGGCAATTTGGGTTCATTTGGAAGTTCTTCTCCAGAACATTCCCTTATTCAGCAGCTGTATTTAGGCACAGCTGAGTCACACCTGTAGGCTCGGCACTCACCGCAAAGCTGCGCCCAGAACGGCTGCCCGAGGCGCTCCTGACCCCAGGGTCGCAGATGGCTGCCGAGCGCTACGGGGCAAGGAGCGGCGGGCCGCCCTTCTCCCGGCGGACGCATACGGGGCCCGGGCGGCTGGGGCTGTGCCACCGCACGCTACCGGGGCTTCCCGAGGCGGCGTTTCGGTTCTCCCCTGGCTAACGGCTTCATTGAAGTCTACCTCACCCGGCAGCCTACCCCGCCGCTCTCGGGGCCGTGGCGGGGACTCCCGCCGCCCAGCCAAGGGCGAGGAGAGGCGCCCCGGGCCGCGCTCCCGCTCCGCACCTGCCTCTCCCTCCCCACTCCGCGAACAGCCCGGCGGGGCCGACCCCTCCCCTGCTCCCGGGACGCACCGCCGCCTCGGGCGAGCCGGGCCGGGCCGCTCGCAGCCGCCCAGGGCCGGCCTTCTGCCCCCACCCCGCCCGGGCCGGGAGCTCCCCGGTTGCGCAGGGAGGCCCCGTGCCCAGCGGCACAAGCCGGCGCCGCTTTGGCAGCGGCCCCGGAGACACGTGGCCCCGCGCCGGCCGGCTTCCGCCGCGCGCCCCGGCCCCTTCCTTCCGCCCGCGCCGCGGCCCGGCCCGGCGCGCCGCCCGCCTCGCTTCACCTCACCTCGCCTCGCCTCAGGCAGCGGTGGCAGCTGCTGTCAAGCCCCGGCGGCAGCCGGTCCCCTCGCTCCGAGCCGCCTCCTCCCCCTGCGAGCCGGGCGCGGTGCGAGGAACCGGGCGGGAGGCGCCCTGCCGCCTGAGGAGGAGAGGGGCTAGCGGAGCGAGTGGGACGCCGCGGCTGACAAAGCTTCGCCACGGCCACGGCGCTCCTATATATAGGGCAGCCGGCGTCGCTGTGGCAACGCACCAGCTCAAACCAGCCCCGATCGGCTGGGACCGGGCAGGGGCTTCGGCCAGCAGCTATTGTGACGTCGGCGAAGAACATGCGCAAGGCTCGGCACGCCCCTCCGCCACGCCCACCGGGTCCCTGCAGCCGCCCGCCCCCCGCGGCGCGTCCCCGTCCCCGCCCCGCGCGGGGCCCGCACGGCACGCGGCCCTGCGGGGTGGTGCGCGCGAGCCCGGCCCCGCCCGCTGCCAGCAGGTGCACGCACCCCGCCGCGCGCTACCGCTACCCCGGCGCGTCCCGCGCTGCGCGAGGGCGGGGGGCTGGGGCCAACCGGGCGCAGAAAGGCAGCGCCGAGCCGGGGCGGCGGCGGCGGCGTGACACCGGGAGCGCTTGTCCCCCCGGAGCGCTTGTCCCCCCGGAGCCGTCCCGCCTGCAGCCCCCGTGGGCCCCGTGCGGCAGCGGTGCGGCGCCTGCCCCGTCCCTGCCCGCCCGGGGCGAGCCCGAAGCGCTTCTCCCAGCGCTCACCCTCTTGTCCCCTTGGCTTTGCTCTGACCCGGTACCTGTCCCCGCCGCACAGCTGGCGCTGCCTTTAATTTAAATGTTAAATTTATATTAAAAAGTTTAAAATGCGAGCTGAGGTGGAAGCAGGTACAAAGCCCAGGGATGCAGGTATA
This sequence comes from Falco naumanni, assembly GCF_017639655.2. Classification (NCBI taxonomy): domain Eukaryota; kingdom Metazoa; phylum Chordata; class Aves; order Falconiformes; family Falconidae; genus Falco; species Falco naumanni. The sequence continues at coordinate 28,790,775 of NC_054059.1, forward strand.
TATAGCAGGGATACCGGTATATGTACAGGATACAGGTATATATAGCAGGGACACCGGTATATGTACAGGATACAGGTATATATAGCAGGGACACCGGTATATGTACAGGATACAGGTATATATAGCAGGGATACCGGTATATGTACAGGATACAGGTATATATAGCAGGGACACCGGTATATATAGCAGGTATAAAGGATTTTACGACGTTTCTGCTCCAGCCCTGGGACGCCTGCGCTTCCTGCCCTGGCCGGGACAGGCGTCTCTGACCGGCACTTTGAAAATCTCGGGCCTTACCCCATGGCAGACGCAGCCCCGGGGGACTGAGCCCCAGCGCTGCCCCTGTACTGGGAGTGCTGGAGGATGAGGCTGCTTCTGCCAGGCTGAGAAGCGGAGTTTTACACCCAGCTGGCTCTGGGGCGTGTGTAAGACGGGCAGGAAACCTTTCTGCAGCCCATGCTGTGGGACAGAGCTCAGGGTGCTCCTGCTCCCCACCTCCGAGACACTGGTGGCTATTTTCATTCAGAGCTAATGGCTTTCTGAAGGCAGAGACATTTGGTGGACCCCTGCCCTTCTGCAGAGCTGGCCGGTGGGCGCTGCACCGCGGGCAAAGCCGTCGGCCCCACGTGGGTAAAGGTGACGGGAGGCACCGGCTGCTGCAGGGTCCAAGCGTGGAGGTACCAAAAAGGCTGTGCCCACTGGCCTCAGAGGTCCCCTCCTCCCACCTCTCCCACACGGCCCAGCTGGAAAACCCACCATATTTCAGGCAGAAGCGGATTAATGGGATATCCTTGTCCCCCCAGCCCAGGCCCTGGTGGCCAGAGCTGGGTTGGTGGGTGCAGGGCGGCCAAGGCTGGGGCTGCACAAGAATCCCTTGAAGGAGTAACATGAAGGAAAACACCAAGATCAAGCAGATAAGAGACAAAAGGTGAGCTGGGCCACAGCCGAAAGAAATGTCTAGGGACAGAGCTGGTTTTGGTTAAAATAATTAAATTAAATAAGGAACAAAAGCTCCTAAAAGATTTTTTAGCATGTGCGCATGTGGCCACACACCGGGGCACAAACTGGGGAAGGTTTTCTAAGTAACAGCAAGCAAGCAGTGAGAAAAACCATCCCAGCATGTAGCACCCACACCAGGTGGTCCCCAGGATGCTACCTTGCCTCAGCAGCTATTCCTGTCGCTGCACGAGTGTTGCCTGTGCTGAGGTAACTCCTCAAAAACCCAGAGGGGTGTCACACCACCTCCTCTGCCAGTCAATGGGGCAAATAATGGGGCTTGCAAACCTCTTGATTTGGCTTTGTGGGCAGCAGATACAATTTGGGTGTTGGAAAAGTGACCAGAGAGGAAAATGAACAACTGTGCCACCACCGCAGGAGCCAGCTGCTCACTGAGCTGGCAGAAAGGTGAGGGCTGGGGATGGTCATCAACCATCACCTGGCCCTGGTGTTCCACTGCATCCCCAGTACCAGCTGTTGTTCCCCCTTCACCTTCTCTGGCTGGGGCTGGAGGAGAGCCCGTGGCTCCATCTCCACTGGGGTCTGGGTTGACCAGCCTTGGCTGGGGCAGGAGGGCAGGTGCTGGTGGGAAGGTACCCCTCAGGTATGGATGTGCGACAGCACGGAGACATATCTGAGCCTGAGGAGCAAAGGCTGGACTGCTCCCAGGGAAAAAAGCAGCAAGAACAACCACAGGGTGTAATTATCGGAGGAACTGACGCATTCTTAGCTGGTTTTGGGTGATTAATAGCAATGTTATATCAACTCCTCAAAAGGATGGGATTACCAAAATGTTTTATCCCACTCCCATTTTTTGTCTCTGGAGGCTCCTTGGGAGCTGCCAGTGGTAAGGGCAGGCTGTGAGGAGTTTAAGGTTTGCAGAAGGTGTCCCAGTACGGGGAGGGAAGGGGTCTGGACCTGGGTCTTCATCCAGAGGACAGCCAGGGATGGCCCTCAGGCACATCAGGAGAGAGCAAGGAGGCACATCCTTCGCTGCCCGTTTTCTGGATAGTGTCCTGAGGGTCTGGCCAAGCTGCTCTGAAGGGTGTGTGGAGCTGCACAGATCCACGGGTGACAGGAGCAGAGTAGATCCTCGATCTGAAGAGCTGGGAGAAGTTCCTGCAGCTCCTTACAAGTCACTGCCAGTCTCGAACTACCTTACATGAAGCAGTTGCTTGGGCCAAAAAAAGTTTTCCAGAAGAGGGCACTGGAAAAGCATTTGTTGGCAGGAGACGGTGGCCACATCTTCCAAATGTTTCCCCTCCTTGCTTTCTCTCCAAGCAGGGCCCTTGCTGCACTGGAGGGACAGGGGATGGGGAGGACTGCCTGGCTGCCCCATAGCTGTCAGTGTCTCCTACATCTTGCAGCAGCAGCAGCCTGGTGGTCTCACTGAGCAGTGGGTCTCCTGGTTCTTGCAGACCCTCGAATTTGGGAGGAGCTGGTACCAAGCCCCAGGTTCCTACAGCCACCTGCCAGGCTGTGAGAGCTGCCCAGCACGAGAGGGGCAGGGTGCCCAGCCAACACCATCACAGCAGCTGGAGGAAACCCCAAGGTAACATCTGGCATTTCTCAGCTGCTTGCTTTCCCTCCGAGTCTATCCAGGGGCTTTGCATTTCTTAAGAAATAAAGCCTTGCGACAGCTCGTGGAGGTAAGTGGATAGTGTCTCCACTTTATGGATGAAAAAGTGGCACAGAGGGAGCTCCAGTGATTTACCCAGGATTGTGGAGAATAAAATCCAGATTGGGGTGTGCTGAGCTGTGGACCTGTGTAAGGTGGAGATCCTCCGCAGGCTGTGGGGTGCAGGACACATGCACGGGGGACTCCTGTGGGGCTACCGCTGGCCCTTTTGGGGCAGCAGCTCCTCACTCCCTTCCAGTTTGTTGGCCATTGCACAGAGAAAAAAACCTGTGAATTGTCTCTGTCATTCCAAAAAGACCATTAGATGAAACAACATATTTCCAGGATATGTTTTTGCCATCTTTTATTACACATTTTCTAGGTATTCAAATGCAGTTTCTTGCCACTCAGTGCTGCAAATGTGATGTTGCATTTTTTTGAGTCATAGCAACAAACTAAAATAGCTCCTTGCAGTGGCAAAACTAAAGGAGATGGAATGACCAAAAACCTTGTGGAGTGACCAAAATCCTTGTGAAGTGACTGGAAATCTTTGCTTTGCAGCTCAACTGCAGAAATGCTTACAGTTCTGTTCTCTAACTTGCCTTTTTTTAGGACAAAGTAGCCCCAGTATGTTCAAAATGAGTCATTCACAGACACATGCCATGAGGTGAAGCACATAACTGACACTACAGCACCAGTTTTGTGTCTGAGGCTTTTCCAGTCCTTCACATTTACAGATTTGAGAAAAAATAAAAAAAAATAGGAAAAAGTCAATGCTCTCGTAAACATACTTGATACAGCAAGGTTGAATATCATCATCCCCTGCATGAGCTCAGCACCCACCAGAACTGTGCCAGATCCTAAGATTTGGCTCTGCCATTTGTTACATTTAATACATGGAGTCTATAGCCAATTAAAATGGTATAATGGAGTTTTACAATACTTTGTATTTTAAGAGACCTTTCATCTCTTTGTTCTCTCAACAAAGACAATGTCAAAATTCTATGAGAGTCAGGAAGAGTGAGAAGAGCTCTTGCAAACAGACGTTATCTTGAAAAGCAGAGGTCAGCCTGTGCTGTGGGATCAGTGGAGAGGGAACCATGGAAGTGAAGGACGGAATTTGTGTGTACAGCCCACAGAGTGCTGCTTACACCAAGTGGGGAGGCAACGGCCTGTCCTGCTAGCACAGCACTGTGGTGCAGCCTATAGACTGCATCTCCGTCTCTCATGGAGGACTGGCTTCTGCCATGGTAAAGGCATTGCTAGGGTCAAGGGACACTGCTGTCACACATAATTCACAGCCAGCTTCTGAGCCCACCACAGGCAAGACCTTGATTTACTCCAGAAGGAGCCTGAGAGTTTGAGCAGGTTTCAGGTTTCGAGTGAGGAAGCATTTGGTGCTTGTAAGCGTATCAAATGGCGCATCAGACGATGACCATTGATGATGTTGGTGCTGGATCTGACCCCCATATGTGTCTTGCCTGGCACATGTTGTAATGGCCACTGAGAAAAGAGAACACTGTTTGGCAAGTAGAGCAGCGGCAGGACCTGAAATAATAGAATCACAGAATCATTTAGGGTGGAAAAGACCTTTAAGATCATCGAGTCCAACCATTAACGCAGCACTGCCAAGTCCACCACTAAACCATGCCCCTAAGCATTGCATCTATGTGGGTTTTTTTTCAATACCTCCAGGGGTGATGATTCCACCATCTCCCTGAGCAACCTGTTCCAATGCTTGATGACCCTTCAGGGAAGAAATTTTTCCTAATATCCAATCTGAACCTCCCAGGCGCAACTTGAGGCCGTTCCTTCTTGTCCTGTCACTTGTTCCTTGGGAGAAGAGACCAACCCCCACCTGCCCACAGCCTCCTTTCAGGGAGCTGTAGAGAGCGATAAGGTCCCCCCTGAGCCTCCTGCTCTCCAGGCTAAACACCCCAGCCCCTCAGCCGCTCCTCATCAGACTTGTGCTCCAGCCCCTTCCCCAGCCCCGTTGCCCATCTCTGGACATCCAGCACCTCCAAGTCCCCCTTGCAGTGAGGGGCCCAAAGCTGAACATATGAAATATGCCTCAATTTGAAGAAAATAACACTTTTCAGATTTAAACCCTAAGATCTAGCCCATGGACCAGGTCTTCAGGTGTTGTGCAAACACAGCAAAGTTACAGACTGCTCCAGCACGCTCGCGATTGCTGGTGGCAAGTTCAGTGCAGCACGGTGTGAGGAGGCAGGGGATGACAGCAGCCTGCAGCGTGTGTTGGTAAGCAGAGCCCAGCCCTGTAGGACTTTGTGTGTGGATGTTGCACATACTGACGTTTGCTCACAAAAATTTGTCTTCTGGTTAATTGATGTACCAGCGCAGAGCTCTGAGTACACACTAATGCTTTGCGGTAAAAGTAAGGACAGCTGGAAAGCTTAGTGTCTTGGTTTTCACTACAGCCTTCCTCTGACTTTTCCTGTCTTCAGATAGACGAGTGACAGGAACATGTAGGACATCTTTTTCTCTTACAGTAATGTAAAAAATAAGAAACACCTCACAAGTAGCGTGGTTTCCTGGGGTTTATGGCAACATTAGACTTCTGTTGTCATCTCCGAGGGGAGGAATTGATGATGTGAAGGGTAGAAGTGAATATATTGGATAGGGCATAAAATCTGTGTCAGGGCCCAGAACATTTGGAGGACAAAAAAGAGACAAGTGTAAACTTTAGATTATAAATTCTGGGTATGTTAAACATGACAACTATTCATACTCTTCTGTGATAATACTAGGTGTATATCATGTAGCAGATGGCTTCCCAGACTAACTGAGAACTACTGAACATTTCCATGTCAGGGGAAGAGAATAATAATACAGTATCTGGATCATACCTTCTGCTCCTGGAAAGGCTTTCATGCAACAGAAATCTTTTAAGACAACACAACAAACGGTAGAAGAGGTAGTGTGTTGGTTCCTTACTTTGAATTTGTCTTCAGGGGCATGTAAAAGTTGCAGTCTCACCTACACAATACCCACTGCAAACAGCCATGAAGCAACACCTCACAGCTGAAAGCCTCAAATTTTGGATTATGACTGCAGTTTCATTCAGAATTAGTTTAAGAGGTGACTAGCTGAAGGGTAGCTACAAAGATGGTGCAAAAGTCTTCTCAGTATTGCCAGACACTATAGCGAGGAGCGATGGCCATAAATTGTGGCACTGGAGGTTCAATCTGGACATCAGGAGAAACTTCTTCACGGGAGCAGTGCAGCCCTGAGACAGAGGTGGGGTGGCCATCCTTGGAGATTTTCAAGCTTAAGCTAGAAAAAGCCATGACTGACCTGATTTGGTGCTGGTGATAGCCCTACTTTGAGTCTGAGGCAGGCCAGGAGACCTCTTTTCCAGCCAGCTTTTCTGGCTCTGCATTCTGCATTCAGGCAAGCCCATGGGTGATGCAAACAAACCTCACGACATATTTCTGACCCAATTCATTAAAGATATAAGTAGAGGTGCCTGCATGCCAGGGACATGGCAAGGAAGGCAGAGAGGGATGTTGTGGTGGAAGATGGGTGACTGCTGCTCCCAAGATTCCTGCTTCCCAGCTGTTGTGCAGCCCCCGCGTGTTGGACCAGTGCTTCAGACAAGGATGTTGTTCAGGACAGTCAGATGCCCTTGGAGGCAGGGGATGAACGTCATGGTGCTCTGAGCCTGTGCAAGGGGGAAGGAAAAGCAGAAAGGTCTCTTTGGGAGGGGGACACGGGGCTGCCAGGCTTGTGTGGCTGTGCCCTTGCTCCCTGATGTCCTTTGGGAACTTGTGCAGCGAGTCCTTGAAAACCTGTATTCCTCACTCGCTTGCAAATGCACGCAGGGGGAAGGGGGGGAAGGGCCAAACAAGCATATCTTGTGCACCAGGAATGACATTTGGCCATGCTGGTGAGATACCCGTTAGAGACAGCAGCAAGCTGCAGCTGAACTAGGCTTTTACCTCCCTTCTTCTCTAGCAGGTTAAATAAGCCTCCGAAAACCTGAGCTTTGGGAGGGTCAAAATTCAGATCCGAGTCTTGTCATTGCTCAGTCCTTTCATTAACAAGATGGATGTAGCTACTGGCAGCAGCAGCGGTTTTATGGAGTGAGACAGAAAGTTAAGTGCGGAGCCCAGAGGCACACAATGGTCTTTTCATTTCCCAAACACATTGAATCCCTCAATTGTCCCATGGACTGGACCTGTCTGAAGTCAAGGGGAGCTCTTTGTATGAAGCGGTAGAGCAAAAGGAAGGATCAGGCCCTCAGAGGTATATTTTCATCATAATGTTTGAAGATTTACGTGTATAACTACGCAACTCAGGGTGAGACTGTGCCTCTAAGGCAAAACATATGAGCTCATATAAAGAATTTATCATTATAATAACAATTTGCATTTCTATAGAACCTTTGATCTTAGGATCTCAAAGTGCTTAACAAACACAAATTAATTAATCCTCACAACTCTCCTGCAAGGTAGACATGTATTATGGAGAGACGCTAGCAGCTAGCTTTCCATTATAAGTCTCATTTTAAGTACCTCCTAACTTTGCCAAAACTAAACCAATACACACAAAAATTTCACAAGCATGATCTTGTCCTTGGGTAGGATCTTTTTAGAAATTGTGGGGCAAATAGGATAAGATAGTTTAAGATAAGTAGGTTAAATGGGGAGACCAGGAATATATCCCTGAATGAACTAATGCACATGCTCCATTAGTCCAGAGGGGAGGGAAATGCAGAATTTGGGATTGACACTTGTTTCTCCATAACTTGCCAGCACGGAGATCCCAAGGTGGTAAATGGTTATTCATTACCCACTCCATTATTTATTAAATTGGTGAGCTAGATGAGTGCAGGAGGTGGCCTGCTTTTCTAAATGGAAGGGTCCTTCTCCAGGAGCTGCACTTGGCCCTAACTATGAAGAAGAAACTGCCGAGAGCCATGTGTTACCCCCTTTGGAGAGTTAATCTTTAAAAATATTCAGAAAAGGATGGGTGAGCAGTCCCAGGGATGGTCTGGCATCACGGGTGGAATATCACCTTTAAGAAGAAGCTGCCAAAGACAGCTGGAGAGCCAGCATCTGGCAGTGTGCCTGCATGAGGGATGGAGAGCAAGAACAAATTCTTCCTCTGCACGCCAGGGGAGAAAAAAAAAAAAAAAAAGAAGAAGAAAACCAGCCCAGGAAAAACCACCTCTGACTATTCAGAGCTGCTCAGACCTGGGGCCCGGGCGTGGAGGAGAAAGCAGAAGCCTTTTTCCTGTTCCCTTCCTCCTGCTACAGGAGGGCAAGGTGTAGGTGGACAGCGGGGCAGAGGCTTGTCCCTTGGCTGCGGATTGGGGTTAGCAGTTTGCTCCAGCAGGCTTACGCCGATAGCAAATTGCTGCCACTCCCAGGAGGAAGGAGGAGGACAAGGGATTATGACTCAGGTGTTTTTAGGGTGGTACAGCCTGCAGGGATGCTTCCTCAGCCGGGGGAGCCTGTGCCCTGTGTTCACCCAGGGCCCCGCTCAGCACCTAGCCCCCACGGAGGTGATGGGTGCAGCGCTGTGCCTTGCACAGCTTTCGGTGCATGCTCTCACCTCGCCTTCGGGTGTGCGGGAACGATTCAAACCCCGCAGCAAGGGATGGAGCCCATGACACTCCACATCAGCCACCTCGTGCCCATGCGATGCTGCAGCCCTTGGGTGGGATGTGGCATGTTGTCCCACCACACACCACTGCCTGGTTTGGTAGGTGCTGTGTTTTCATGACTCTTCCTAAGCCACACTTAAAAGAAATAAAGCACAGTCCACAAATGACTCAGGTTTTGTAATATCTGTTATAAACTGATTGTCGGAGTGTTTTTCGAGGACATGTGGTTAGTACATACAGCAAATAGTGTCTGCAGTGTTGAAAACACTGGGCATAGAGTCATCAGGGAGATCCAGTGGGAACTGGCTATTAAAAAAAGTGAATTTTACTCAAAATGGAGGGCCAGAGAGACTCTGCATCCCGGCACTGAGTCCTTCAGATACAGACAAAAGGAAGAATCCCCTTTGTGAAAGCCCTCCAAGCCTAAATACCCAAGAAGAGAGGTGGAAAAGCAAGTATAGTCTGCTTTTCTCGGGCAGGTGGGCCCTGGTGGCCCAGGTAGACCCAAAACTCAGCCCGTGGCCAGGCAGACAGCCTGCGGTGAAGCCAGCAGCTGTGTCTGCTGCCAGAGCAGAGCCCCGGCACCAGCCAGGGTCAGCCTGGGACACCCCGGGTCAGCACTGCCTCCCTTTCACCACTGGAAGGTTGTACAGATCAATCGATTGACATTGAAAAAAACTCCAAAGGTGCTCAGATAGGAATTATTTCTGACTAAGTACAATAGATAAATGTGTTGACTGTGCAGCAATTCATAGTCTGATACCAGGATTTAGTTGTGATCATGCCATGGAGTTAGCCAAACCCTTGCCGTCTTTTCTTCTACTAATTGTGATTGAGTGACCTTGTCCTTATGTGGGTAGGTAACATTTGGCCTTTGTTTTCATTCCATTCATAGCTGTGCAACAGGTGTAACATGTAGCCCGTTGTTATCAGCTTTGTTACAGTGCTGTTATCAAGGCAGAGCAGAAGTGCGCTGCAAGACCGAAGTATTTTGTAGGCTTCTAAGAAATGAAGACCTTGATTCCTCTGCTCTTACTCATGTCAAATTGTACCTTACTCTTCAGACAATTTTCAGGGTTTCAACAGGACGAGAAGGTAACCTGAATAAAAGCGCTACTTTCGGGTCTTAATGAATTTAAAATGTGTCCTTCAACAGTTATTTTATTTTTTGCATGCATGTGCTCTTTCATACAAAAGGGCACAGAGCAGACAACAAACACGATAGAAATGAAGTGGGTGGGTTATTCTTTACTAGTTGTTTTGGTCAGTACTGCAGTGCTCTGCAAAGCTGCACACATCTGAAAGGGACCCGTGTGTAGCACCCTGGGCAGTGGCCTTTGCTGCACGCTGTTGTTAACCAGCACCTTGTACAGACTCAGACATCAGGTGACACAGCAGGAGAAATGCTTCGAGTTTTGATCTGAGTACTAACTTATTGAAGCAAGAAGTATGGGAGGATTAATCAGTATAAGCAGCTTCGTACTGTTAAAACATGCCACAGTCACCTACCTGCTGTTATTTTCTTGAGTCCTTCCATGGGTGACAGTGAAACCCCTCAAACTGATTACTGTGGTATGAAAAAGCCTTGGATTTATCTTCAATTATCTCTTTAACCTGAGAGCGTTCTGTTCTAGTCTTCCTGCTTTTTCTGATCTGTTAGATGAAAACTTTTTAGACAACGCTGATTGGTATCTTGGCCCAGAGCTCTGCCCTGTTCCCTGAAGCTCTCCCATGCTCGGTCCCTGTTTCCAGCTCACCTGCCCTTCCTGAACTTCCTAGACCCTGCTGCAGATCAGATCCACTCTGCTTGTTTTCAGGGCTTCAGCTATTGCAAATTTAAGTGCCAGAGGGCACATCCGCAAAATGGGACACTGAGATCTCAAGCACTTCTCAGCCTGAGGGAAAGAACCCACACTTGAGACCACTGTCACCAGATGAGGTCTGTCCTCAGTGACAGCATTTGGCCTTTCCTGCTGAAGCCAAGAACTGTGGGACCAGCAAGGGAGCCTGGAGCCTGCCTGCTGCCCATGGCTGGAGCAGCCAGCTGGAAGGGATGGAAGTCAACTGCATGGTTTTCCCCTTTTAAATTGTTAGAATAAAAGCAGTTTCAGGGGCAGGTCATAATCTCATAATAAGAGATCATAATCTCAGGATAATCCTGGTTGGAAGGGATCTCAGGAGGTCATTCAGTCCAACCTCCTGCTCAAAGTAGGGTGAGCTATGGGGTCAGACCAGTTTGCTAGATGCTTAGGTTTCCCTGTCCCCGAACCATTAGGTGAATGTCCCAGTCACAAGGCTCGATTCAGGCTTTCTCCTTCCTGCCTTCCCTGCTCACATTCCTGGTTGCACAAGGACTCAGCCTCAGCCAGAAGCTTGGTGTTTCCAGGTGAGATACCCACGATGGTGATCTCTTAGTGGTCTGAGCACAGCATAAAATCCCTCCTTCACAACTTCTGCTCCACTCAGCCAGTGTGCAGGAGGAGGACTTTACACCACCAATACCCATCTGACTTCTGAGGAGTCTTCAAAATTAACTCACCCTGACTGCTGGCACTCTGCACAAATAAGGATTTTTACAGCACTTGAGAAGGGACAGACCTCCGGACTGGACATGGGCATCCAGAGGGCTGCCAGACCAAGCACAGAGGTGACCAGGGAATTCAGCTCTCTGTAGACCTATCCAGCCCAGAAGCCAGGCAGATGGGATTGCTGGCTACAAGGCAAGTGGCTTTTGTAACCCAAGTCCCAACTTTGGGGGCATCTCATGAGTTTGAATGCCATTCAGCATGCATAAATGCCTGGCAGATTCGAACTCCTCTCTGCAGGTGGGTCATGGGACTCCTTTGTGTATTTTACACTTGCCTACATTAACATTTGTATTAACATTAATGTTAGTGTAAGTGTGTGTGGAATTAGATGAATAATTCCATTATTTTCTCTATTATAAGCATCGTGTTTCTTAACCATTTCCTGTGTGGAAGTTGCAGCATTTACAAGATACTTGTGATATTTTTTTTCCAGGAGAACTAAAGTGTAATAAAGGTGCAAGAGGAAAAGATCATACCAGAAGCATGCAGCTAAAGCCACCGCACCAGGCTGGCCTGTGCTGTGAGTGAAATCACTGGCAATAATGCTGATACCCTCCACTGTGAAAGGAAAAAGGCAATTAGGAAAACACTGACGATGTTAGGATTATCTTTACAAGGGAAGAGATGAATTCAAGGACATTTTCATGGTCAAAGACAGTCACACTTTGTGATGATTCATGGTCCGTGGCTGTCTGCAGTGTCCTTGGTGGAACCAGGGAGGGCTGTTGGCTGGATGAATTTCTTGCCACGGCTCTGGCTGCTGCGGACCTGCAACAGGAGCACGTTAGCACGGCTCTGCTTCTGCCTTATGTCCCCCCTGGCACATCCCAGAGCAGAGCCGTGGCCAGACATAACACAGCAGTGGGAAGATCAGGTTCCCTAGCTGAAGTACAGCGTACAGTTTAGGTATTTCGGAAAGCAGGGCTGCAGAGTACATTCAGTACACATTTCTTTTGGTGATTTATCTACTACGCCATCATGCATGGGCAGGCAAAAATTGCTCTGCCACAAACCGAGCATTAAATCTTGTCTACACACAGAGCCGTGCTAGCCTGACAGCAAGGGTAATGCTGGAAGCACGCCATCATCGTTATTTCAGAAAGAAAAAGAGAGGGCACAGCATGAGGGTGGGAATCAGGAGCTGGGCTCTGTTTTGTGCTGTGTTGTTGAACGGGTAGAAACCTGGCACTAATGGCCAGGCTCTAATTCACCCTCCAGACTTTAGGTATGTGACTGGGGCCCCAGCAAGGCACCAGGGGTCTCCTGGGCAGTAATCCTCTGTGGGAGTCACAGAGAGGACGTGTCCCTTCCAAAAAGTGACTCAGATCTCCTTGCACATACCTTTCTTACTCGCTGCCTTTGCTGACGGTAGAAGGATCCTAGACGCCTAAAGCTAGATAGAAAGAACAGCTTGGCCTTTGTCTTTTTTCCCCTGCCATAAAGGGAGGATAATGATGCTGACCTTTTTAAAGAGCTTCTGACATCCACAGATGAAAAAAATAAACTTGTAAGAGACTATTATTATTGTTATATATCTTTGGACAGAGGGAGCAATGACGTTTCTATGACATTTTATAATCCACATGAAGTGCTGCCATAATAAAGATAATGACATGTATGATCGACAGAGTATGCTTAGTTGTGGTATTTGGCAGTGATAATTTGGCTTACTTCTTTTCCTCTGTATTTTCTATAGGAAAAAAAAAAAAAAAAGAAAAAAAAGAGAAAGAAGATTAGCAGACACCTCCTGCAAATCCTGCTGAAACCAAAACTCTGCTGAATTCAACGTATACAGGACTTTTTGAGGTTGTAGAGAAAATATGCAGGTTAAGCTATTTTAGAAACAGATGTTTGAAAATGGAATTGTTGATCTGTATGGACGGCACTGTTTTGACACTGGTAAGAAAGCTGACCTTCCTGCAGGAGCTGGGCGTGAGAACCGTGCTGAGCAGTATGGGATGCTCACACTTGACTCTGGGTGTGATATTTTGCCATCTGACTTTTAGTGGAGTGGGGATGGCAAAAGTCTCCCAGAAATTATTAGGCTGGGCTCAGCTTTGTCTTGTGTCTCCTTCCCACGCACGCAGAGATGTTACACCAAGCACATACTGACAGAAGGGGCATAAGGACATGAGAAAGGACCTGAAGTGTCAGACCAGTGGTCCATCCAGGCAGTAACCGGTGTCTGAGGACAGCAGCAGGAGATGCTATTCAAGGAGAGCATACGAGCGTGGTCACCTTTCTGGTCCACTGCCACATTCAGGCCTGCAATGCCATCCAGTCATTTTAGTATCCGTCTATGGACCTGTCACCATGAGTTCATCAAAACCCTTTTTGACCCCATGAACGCTACATCTCCAGCCCCCTCTGGCAGCACAAGAAGTGAGTCCATGTATTATTGGCCCCTACCTACTAATAACATGGTTCCATTTTTTGTTCCCTTTTTAGAGTCTCTTACTGGCTATCTTCACTCCCTCATTTTGCAGAGCAAAATGCATTAGCTCGTCTGAATTAGGTTATAAAGAGAACCGTGATGTAACCAGATCTGGAGACACATTGCAGCTGACTCTGCTAATGAGGCTGGATGTTGTAGATGGCCACCGATTTTGTGGTTGGAGAGAAGGCACTACAAAATGTGGATGTTATGAAAGGGAGTAAAAATGTTTTTCTTTCTCCAAGACTATTTGGCAGAAACTTCTTAGGAAATAGAATACAGAGGGAGACCACTGGATGAACTAAATGTGAGATTTAATATACAAGTAACAGTCTCAGTAATACTTAGCAATCTTTGATATCTCATTGCCAGAAGGTATCAGAGTTTTGAGGTTAAATTTTGCAAGAAAAGCTCTCATGAAAATCAATCCTTCAAAACTAAGACCAAAACTTTGATTTATTCCCTGGCCTAATCACCGAGTCCTAGCCTAAACCTAATCTAGGTTTGGATTTCTGTACTTGGCCTGCCTCCAGCCACAGCAAGACTTTGAAAGAGGCAGCCCACTGCTCCATGGAATTAAACTTTCCGAAGGTTTGCCAAACAAGCACTTCACCACCAGATTTTCTAAAAACCTTACTAAAATGGCTGCTATCACCCTCTCCACTCATATATGAACTGGACAAATAACAATGAGGGGGGAGGAAGCACAGACGAACGAACCTTTCCTCTGCAGAAGCATCAGCAACATCTGCACTGGAGAATGAGTTGGGCTGTGAGCTGTTCTTTGGTCCTGAGGCCAGCCGAGGGCAAACCAACTCAAGTCTCTGGAACAGGGAGTCTGCATTAAGAGATCTGCTGTTGGTTGTCCCTGGCCCACGCCATGCTCCGGGCTGGCCCTGGCCGTGGGTAGAATACTTCAGTCTCTACCAAAACCACTTCAGGGACTGTGCCAACTGCACGGGCAGTCATATGTCAAAGGCCAGGCCCACGCCCTGCTCACTCCTGTTCACTTTCCTGGGATAAATGTGGCATCTTTCCCACTTCTTGGCAACATTTCTGCCACGAAGGATGGCCTGCATTGCACGGATGGGCTAAGATGCAGCAGAACAAGAAGGCAACTGCAGCTCACCGCTGGGACTCAGGAAAGACACTTGACCCACCACAGCTCCCCTCTCGGTGTCTGGCTGCTCGTGGGACTGTTTGTGGGAAAAGGAGAAACAAAAGGATAATGGCACTTTTCTTTCTCCTTAAAATCTTCTTCCCGCTGGGCTACCAACTCAGCTGATAAAAATGTGCTTGCAGTCACTCACCCCCAAAGCTGCAGGAATCCTGGGCATGAGTGCGAGCCACCACCAGGCAGCGGCGGCTGGAGGAAGGTTCGGGTCTGCGGGTGCCGCTCCACGTCACAGTGTTTCTGGCTGCAAAGGTGCTCTGGGAAATGCTGTCTTGCTCAAGGACGTGGTGGCTCTGTTGTGCCCCTGCACTGCTGTTTTCTGCCTTTTTCAGTGAGCCACCGTAAATGTCTGTCAGGTGATCCACAGAGGTTAAAAGAAAGAAACGAACATTTCTTTGGAGGCAAAGAGGTAGCTGGTTGAAGCAACCTTTCATTTTTTCGGCCTGTTTGAAGACCACAGTGCAAAACCTGCTGTAAACAAATTCATTCTCCATTCCTAGAAATGATCTAATAAATCATTCAACCTTTCAGTTTTATTGTGTCCCCACAGAGTGCTTTTGGTATGATACCACTGCTGGTAACTCATTTCAGTGCAGTTCACACAAGCACTACTGAAGTCAGTGGCTATAGAGGGACGAGGTTCCCTGATACTTGCCCTCCTCCCCCCCGTGATTTTCACTTGCATTTTTTGCTGCTCCTCTGAAAGAAACTGAAGATTTGCTGCGGGTTAGTACATAAGCTGCAAGGTGGGCAGGGAGCTCACTGCATGGAAGGTGGTAAGGGGAAGAGAGAAGTATGAGGTTGGAAAGAGGTTATTAGCAACAGTCTGCAAGGGTTATTGCTGGGATTCCTCGTGCTTGAGTCTTCTCACTCTTCTCCCACATGCCCCCACCAAAGCTGAGTGTCCTTGTCAGACTTGCCCCTTGGGGACAACTGTCCTGACCTGTGCCATAGGACAGTGCCTGAGCCATGCCCGGCTCTGTTAGCTCCTAATGTGCCAGAGCTAGGAGAAATGTGAGCTGGTGACGGCTGTGAAAAAGGCAAGTATGGCGCAGGGATGATTCAGGCTAAGTATTCCCTGAGTAAGCAGTAAAATAAAGACACAAAACCTGGCAGAATAATGTTGAACTGCACTCATTGTTCAATTTTCCTTCAAATTCAATTATCCTCTGCCACGTGCCTGCAAAAAAAAAAAACTACCCTAGTTATGTTCTTGTTCTGTTAAATTCACCCATGGTCTGTCATTCTGACCAGTTCCACTTCATTATCTCCTCCTGTTCCTCTCTCTCATCTCTTGCCTTGGCTGAGCATGTTTTGAGGAAAGAACAGGACTTTCTCCTCTGTTTCTGTTTAGTATAGTCAAATGTGATCATGATCCTCCACTACACCTCCAGGACCCTGGAGTCAAGAGCAGTAACTGCACAGTGCTACAGGAGTATCGGTGGTAGCGGGGAGATGAAGAGCTGCACGTCCAGCCTGGGTGGCAGGGGAACTGGGTGACAGCAAGTAACTGAACTGGGGTTTGTCTGCAGCATGTGGTTATGTGCCAGTAGGCAGAGGGAATCTGTAACATCTGCTGAGCCCCGAGATCTCAGGTCTTCACTCTGCCTGAAAGTTTCTCCCCAAGAGGTTAGGCAGCCCCTGCTCAGTGCTGGTGAGACTGTGGAGCACCATTTGCAGTTACCATTTACAGTTTCACCATTTACTGACCTAATCCAGATGAGCTCAGAGATGTTCAGGCTCATAAGCCAGAAGCAAAGCTTGCTTTCTTCAAGGAAGGAATTTAAATTAACCACACAGCACCTCAAAATCAACGTCCTTTCCACTGTCCACATTTGGTCCAAAGAAAGTTTCTTTGAAAGGGTAGAAAATTTCTGCCACAGGCAATAAACACAGTCAGAAACTCATCAGTGCTAGTACCAAAGTGATGGCAGACCTTCTTGAGTGGGGATGGTGGGATAATCCCATTCCCTGCTCTTGGTCTGTATATTTATTGCTACACCCATGGTCCCTTTTACCAGCCCTTCAAGCATAATCCTTAGGAACTTCACCATGAATATCCAGGTGGAGATTTCATTCAAACAAGAGATTTCTCCAGCCCTGCATCAAGTTCAAATACCATGTTGTCCCTGCTGTGCCATGCCCCATGTCCCTTGCTCCCTGCAACCCCGTCCCCACTCCTCACTGCAAGCAAAGCCATCCCCAGCAGCATCGTCATTGCCTTCTGCCTCTCCCTCTTCCAGCTTTCAGCAAGATCCGTCCTGCCCAGGTATTTGGACAACCAACTGCGAAGCCACAGTCTTGGTGCAGAAGAGCACTTAAGCACGTGTTCGACTTTAACCTTGAGCTCAAGTCCTGTAAGCTGCATCACTTCAGCGCAGTTCTGAATGCTGGTTTGAACTGGAGCCTCTGGACCTGAGATTAAGGGGCACTGGAGACGGTCACCTTCATGATGACTGCATCAAACTTTGAAACCTTCCTTCCTGCCTAGTCTGCTGAAAGGAAGAATCAAATTAATTAGAGCTGATCATTCAGAGGAGCCAGAATAAGTACACACTGGTGGGACTATCTGAGGTGGATCTCTGTACAAACATCAGTACTACCTTCTCTCCATCTCTTCCCAGCTGCTGTCTGAGACCTTTGTTTTACAGGAGATCTAAAAATCTCCTCGACCTTGCAGCCAGAAGTGCAGGCGAGGTCCCACGCCTGTCCAAGCCCCTTCACATGTCCAAGGGACCTCCCTGAAGCATGACTGTACACGTGCATGCATTCAATTGCAAAATTAGGGCTGTACATAGCAATGCCAGTGGTGCAGGGACCTTGTCGCTGTGGAAGTCTGTTTCCTACTCAAACATCTGCAGGATCAGGGCCCTTCAAGTGCAGGGTAGATTAGGATCTGGTTCTGTGTGGTATCGCTTGGAGGCCTGTGCCCAACTCCAATCGCACCTACCGTTGGGAGCTTTGCGCTCACCAAAGGGAAATGCTTGTCTTGGAACGAGCTCGTGCTGCTGTGCTGCTGTTCTGCGCGTGTCAGCAGTTTTGTGGACTCTTATGTTTGCAGATGTATGAATTATCCCTTGGCAGATGGTTGGTTTCACCTTCCTCTATGCACGCATGTGTTTAAGGTGGATGTAAAAGCTTATTCATTGTTGTAAGTTTTTCATTCATGTTAGTATTCATTTAGGTGGATAAGAAAAGAGGTTTCTATGTATGTGTGTTGTCAGCCCCAACAGATCATTCTGCTAGGCAGAAGCGGTGAAATGGAAAAGGTGACCTTCTGAGGTTCCTCCAACCCTACAATTGTCTGAAAACACCAGAGGCAAAGCTGATCTCACAGTAGGTTAAATAATCACTGCAGGTCTATTATGTAAATCTCTTATTATGGAAATCAAACAACTATTGATACATTATTTTTTTCATATTCCATATAAAGAAAGCACAAATATGATCTGTTCTCATACATGGATGGCTATAGGTAAAGGCAAACACAATCAACAAGTTGAAATCCTACCACTTGTTCTTAATCCTGCTGCTGTGTACGATTGAGCAAGGATAATTAATTTATTTTACTTACCACAGGCCATAAGCACATTCTTAATATTCATTTATGTATTTATTAGTGTGTATAGGGTTGGACCACTGCTGAAGCCTCCCGCTTTGGCTGCAGCCTGACTTGGTGCTGCCTGAGTGTGCATGGGATCCTTGCTCCCCCATTGTGCCCCACTCTGCCCAGGGTGTGGGGGAACCCAGGCTCGTCCCATACACGCAGGACACGCTGCCCCACACCAGGCTGGCATCGCCTGCCTGCCTGCCTGCGAACAGGCAGGATTCACAGGGGCAGGACACCCTGGCAGCAGCATGCAGTAGCAGGGACAAGTGCGTGTCTGTAGCCTTACTGCTGGGTCCCACACACTGCCTGCTAGGTAGCGGTGTAGGGTCCATTTGCTGCCAGCCACGGCTGTAGAGACCCAGCCCAAAAGCCCCAGCTGGCCCCCAAGGCACCCGCTGGGTGTGTGTGGGGCACCTGGCTGCACCCCAGCCGTGCGCAGGCAGACCGCAGAGCACACACCCAGGAGTGTCTCGCTGAGCCAATTAAACTGTTTAAAAGGGGAAAAGAAAAGCCTTTAAAACATGATGCACTAATGACAGATTAATCCACCCAAGAGAACAGTCATAAAGTAAAACAGCGTATAAAATAAAACACATAATTAAGTACAATTGAAGTATTAAGTAATAAGGATCGAAATACAGGATGAAATTTGTTCCTGTGTGCCGGGCCAGTGAGTGCCCGCTCACCCCACGCAGGGGCCGGCAAGCGGGCTGGGAGGAGGTTTTGCCCTGGTCCTTGGGAGGGAAGACATCACCTCCCAGGAGTCCCCTGGGACAGTGGTGACCTTCCTTTTGTCACTGAGCTGTGGTGCAGCACTAGCTGTGCTAAAAATGCTGTTTGCAGCGATGTGGGCAGATCCGTGGTGGGGGCAAATGGCCACTTTCTGCCAGGGTCCAGTCCATGGTGCCCATTCACCTGTAACTGAGAAGCTCCTGAACTCATTTGCTCCCCAACCTTTTCTCACCAACAGCATCACTTGAGCTGTCTTGAGCAGCCAGCACCACCCCTGAGCCTCACTGCAGCTCACAGCCCTTACCCACGTGTGGGGATGTCCCCACGCTCGGTGCCCTGCAGACACCAGGCAAAGAGGTTAAAGCAGGGCTCAAGGAGCGGCTTTTGGGGTCTCCTCCCGCCCTGGCCTTTCAGCTGCACCACTACAATTGCTTCATGGGGAAGAGGCGCCAAGCAAGTACAAGACCCTCTCTTTCCTTTTTTCTTTTTTGGCTGGGAAAGAAGGGAAGAGCCTGAGGGCTGCTGCTCCTACCACACTTGTGTGGTAGGAAGAAGCTGCAGCTTCAGAGGAGGGAAAGGAAGGAGACGTGCAGAAAAAGTGCAGTGCAGAATTTATGAATGCAAAAATCTCTGACTGTTAATAGGGTGTTCTCATGTAAGTATATATTAACGAGTACATGGCACCTGTAAACACCCCAGCTAGTAACACTTGCAGCTTTTTGCATTTATAAATGGATGTGGCTTACAGCTCTGAGATATGAAGAGGCTCTGGGCCTCGGCAGTAATCAGACAGCACAAGCCTCTTCAAGGGATCATGGTGGAGGAAAGGTGGCTGTCCAGTTGTAGTGACCAAGAAAAGCAGCCCTCTCTTACACAGACACCCCAGTCCTGTGTAAGCACCACTACTAAACACAAACGGCATTATCAGCTGCATTCATCTAATGTCTGCTGCATTTCCCAGTCTCCCGCGTAGTTTGGCATTGCTGAAAAGCAAACCTGACCACTTTTCCTTGTTTGCGGCTCAACTCAGGTTCTCCCTTGGCTTTTCCTTCCTTGTCTTGCTCGATGAAACAGTGAAAAGAAGCTGTGAACATTCAGGAACTACATCACTAAGTCTCAGTGGCTGAAAACCGAACCGCTGATTTCATCACAGATACAGGAACGGCTCCTTTTCTCATCGCTGTCTGCACAAACCCCCCAACGCGCCAGTGCCGAGTCAGGGTACTGGGTGGCAGAACCAGCCCCTTGGATTTTGTGTTGCTGGTGATGATACATTTGGCAGTGAGAACCCAGCTGAGTCTTGGGAAGCTAAGCCAGGTGTGCTGGAAAGGTGCTAACAGATGACACCACTTGTAAATGTAAACCCAGGCAAACAGGCTGGTGAAGTCACTGAGACCTCTTGAGAGTGAGCGCTCCCAAAACCCTACAGCGCTATTCTTAGAGCCGTAGCCTAGATAAGAGCTCCATGTGTTTGACTGGTTCTTGTTATAGACATGTATTTACCCTTCCCTAAGACAATTCTATTTCACCTTCTTTTTTTCTGACAGTCTTCAGGCAAGTAGGCAAAAGATCAAAAAGGCTACGCCTTGCAAAATAAAATAAATTTGACTTTTTTGTTCTCTTTTGATCTTAAAAGATGTCTATCCTGGGTTCTAGGTGCCCTGGAAAATATTAAAAACACAGGGTGGGATTTTCAGAAGTGCTCTGTATTGCCTGTCAAGTTGCAACTGATGACATCTACTTGTGTCTTTTTGCTTTCTGCTTGTGATCCCTTAAGTCTCCTCTGATTTCAGAAGCCAACAGAAGGAGACCCAGCTCCTTCTCCACATCATTCCCATACATCTTTCCCTTCTGCGGCATTTCTGGTGGAGGAATCTCAGTGCCTTTCA
Organism: Falco naumanni; assembly: GCF_017639655.2. Taxonomy (NCBI): domain Eukaryota; kingdom Metazoa; phylum Chordata; class Aves; order Falconiformes; family Falconidae; genus Falco; species Falco naumanni. The sequence continues at coordinate 28,811,445 of NC_054059.1, forward strand.
GTGGACATTGGTGAAACGAGCCCATGTCTGGGCTATCCTGATGTTGCTGTTGAGAGGCTGGTGATTTCCCATGGCCATCTGATGAAGGTTCCTGCCAAGGCGGCCCTTACCAGTGGGCCTGGCATGCTCACTGGGGATCTGGGAGCCATCGCCAGCCCTCTGCCCACACGCTGCTGGCAGCACCGCACCGTGCTCCAGTCTGAGCCTGCTCTGCTGATACTCAGCTGGTCAACACGCAGCTCCCTGCAAACAAACCCCTTCCTGTGAGCACCCGCATGCTCAGCCCTCTGGGCACGATGGCAGCCAGGGCCAGAGGCTTCCCCCATCCTGCAGTCTCTGACCCTTCCCACCCTGTTGTCTCCTGGCTTCTCAGTGATAACACATGGGTAGCAAAAATGGGCTCACAGAGGGACTTTTCAGGATGGTCCCAATAGGGAGAGTAGGATGTCCCTGGCAGAGGAAAGTCCTTTGAGCAGAGTGGATGGCAGTGCTGAGGTGGCCAGATGCGGCTGTGAGGGCAAAGGCAGCAGCTTCAGTGACAACTGTTAGACCACAGATAAACTCCTCCAAAAATCTCCTCAGAAGAATGGTGAAGATAGGGAACACGGTAAATCTCACTTGATAAAATCCAGACATTCAGCAAGGAAATATCATCTCTCCCTCCATCCCTCAGTTTTTGTGGTGTCCTGTACACTGACTCTACAGCACCTCATTTCCCCAAAATGATGGGCCCTACAGAAGGCTAAAGGGCAGAAAAAGGGGTTCACCAGGTGTGGATGCAGAAAGGGATGAGTGCTCCTGCACACAACCCCCCTCTTTTGAGTGGAAAGTTTAATTGATGGACCCTTATTTGATTTATCGCCTTGACAGGGGGAAGAAGCAATGCAGAATGCAAGTTATGAATCAGCTGGCAGGTCTGTGAATGCAGAAAGGGCGGGATATGATGAGTCACCATCACAACCTATTTCTCAGCTCTTCTGTAATCAATCTTTTTGTCTCTTGCAGGCTTGACAATGACTCATTCTTTGACATGCCTTTATAGAGCTGCTTTGTGCATTACCTGCCAGCCTCCCTGGTGCTGTTCAGTTTATCTGTTGCATAGTGCCAGCAGAGGTTAAGAAATGCTATACCTGATTGCCGCAGGATGACTTCAAGAAACAGAACAAATCGTTCCTGTGATAATGTAGGTAAGGAGCACAGAGGCTTCAAGGTGCGAGACCAATGAACTTGAAAAGTGCTTGATGCAGTTCTAATGGGTTTCTAAAAATATTCATAAAGCATCCCCTTGTTGAGCACAATGGAGAGGAAGGCAACGAGTGCTGCATCCCCCAAGCAGTGTGGCCCAAGAGGTTCTGCCTCCCTCTCCACAAGTCCTTGCTGTTCACCTGTGGCCTCTGGGCATCTTGGAGCAGTTGCAGCTGGTGGCTCCTACCAGCTGTGGGTCTTGCCATCCTCCCTGGTTTCTGGCTTGGCTCTGCCCGGGTGCTGCCATGCAGGCTGGTGCTTTGGGAAGTGCCTTTCATTGATTCAGTGTGCTCTGTGTTGTGTTTCACTGGCGTTTTTGACCTGTCCTTAAAGAAGTCTACATAGCATTGGAAGTGGTGTCAAGCAGGTCTGAGACCGAAAATGGCCCATATTGTAACATTAGTCATTATAACGGCACATTCAGTACAGATTTCTCTGGGCTGGGGCTAATCTGAGGCTTTCCATCAGTCAAGGCAAAACTGAACTCTTGTGTTCCCATGGATGAAGTCTCAGGGTTTGGCTGCTCTGGCCATGCCACGGGAAGGCACAGTGATGGTCCAAGCCAAAGAGAGCCACAGGGTTCACATATCCCTCCCTGCTGGCTCAGTTTCTGAGGACCTTGATACAAGCCAAAGAGGACCACAGCTGTCTGTATGCAAATTCCCTGCAGTCTACTGCCCTCCTTGCCACCTCCCAGGCTAGCCCTGGGGCAGCCTGGTCTTAAACATTCCATCTACCCCAGAGCACAGTGCCCATGATAGAGCAAATCACAGTGTTCAGACTGCAATTTGCTTCTCTATTTCTTCCTGCTTTCCTTGGTTTTCATCATCTCACTGCAGAGAGTGACAGACCTGCCCAAGAGCTGTTAATCTAACTCTTACCTTTACACCCAGGTTGAAATCAGAAAAAAAAATGACATAATCTTATTCATCAGATCTTCTCTACAAGTGCCATACACAGGCCAAAATAAATATTTACTTCGCTTTTCCTCTGGGTAATGTGGCAAAGCTAACGTAAGCTGAATTACCTTCTGATATACACCTTCTGCAGAATCATGTAGTTCTTTGTCACTGGAGTCGGAAATACTCTTTAGAAATGGGAGGGTGCTCTAACCAGTTTGCAGAAATGGCTGGAAGAAAAAAATGCTTTTTTATTGTACTTGCGAATTTGCAAAATTAACTCGGTATTATGAGTGTCCTTGTCTGCACTGATGATGGCCATCATCGTATTTCACTATTGCACTCTGGATTTTTGCCATTCCTGCTGCAGTCATTTGTAAGGCTATTAAGTATTTCCCACCCAAATTCTCTTCCTTCACGGAGGAACTTCTCCCTCCAGTCCATCAGCTCCCCATTTGGCATACCTGGCTGCCATCCTCTTTTTAACCCTATTATAGTTAATGTTATCCCATCTGGTACAATAACAAAGACTTCACTGAAGTCTAAGTAGGCTAGATGTATTGCAGTTCCCTAAGGTATCATTTGTCTAGAAAGACAGCGTGTTATTTCTACACTCTTCATCTTTAGCTAAATCTCTATAGCATTTTTTCATTCCCATTTACCCACATGACTTTAATTAGTTTTTCAATCACACTTTTTTCAAAATCCTATTTACTTCTGTGGTCAGACTAATGACTCAAATTTCCCACATGGCTTTTTGTCCACCCTTCAGAATAAGCACTCTGATTGCAACTCTCCAGCCAGAACATACCAAGCTGAATCTGGTAACCCAGCTCCTCACTCTAACTGCAATTTCACCAAGCAGTTCTTAGTATTGCCAGAAAAATACTACCAGCTTCCTTCGGTTTGTGCACAGCAAACCCTTTAGAATTTGCTTCCACCATGACTATTGTAGTTTCCATTTACAGAGAGACTCTCTTGTTAGACAAGTTGTCTTTGCCCACAGGTTTCATGCTGCTGTCCTAATGAGAAACTCAAGCAAGGTACTCGTTTAGTTTTGGAGCCAGATCTATATTATCTTTCATCTCTGCTGCTTTTCACTGCAAAGCAGAACCACTTCCTCTTCCTTGTTCTCTTTTTATTTATAGAGTGAAGAAGTGTGTCGTTTGTTTCAATCAATTTTACAAGGCTGAAATCAGTTGGATTTTGGCAGTTGTCCAGACACCATTTTCCTTGCCGATCCATGCTTTATTCCATGCTTTGTAGGCTTACTGCTAACTTCTGACTCCACGTACCTCGTCTAGTCTGGCATTATGCTTGACAGGTCTGTGATTTACTCTGGCCACCTGTTAAAGCTAGCTGTCAGAAATGTCAGAACAATTTATGTGGCAAGCCAGCGTGCTTTGCTGTTCCCTGAACACAGGAGGACAACCAGAACAGCAATTTTTCTCAGTGAGCAGTGCCTACTAGTATGGACCTTCCTTTTGCCTGCACACATAAGTCCTAGCTTTATGATACATTTTTGTTCTTCCATCTGCAGGCCACTCACTGTCTCCATCATTTCTTTCTCTGTTTTGCTGGTGCTAGCTACTTTTCTTTGACTTTTCCTCTTTTACTGCTCGCTGTCTTTCTCTTCCTTGCTTTTATTATTCACAGGTACACGCCAAACAGATGGACCTGGACAAGAAGGACAGATGCAACACCATAACATGGAAAAATCTACCTTGTGTGGAAGATCTGGTTAGAATGAATGACAACGGACAAAGTAGATTCAGAAATGGACCAAGGCTGTGAAGATGAAAGTCATATCTTCAGATTCTTGTCCCAGTTCTGTTCTTGTCTGCAAGTCTCCATGGATACAGAAGATCCTTAGGTCTTCTTTTTCACTGACTTTATCAAGCAGCTTTAATATCTAAACAGTATTTGCCTGTTTAAGCATAATATGCAGGCAGCAGGTTCTGTACCTAGCCAACTTCATTGTTTTGTGTCTTTCTAGGGCCACTTCTAAGAATGCCTTAGTAGTTGCCATCAATTTTTTTCCACATAAAAGGGGTAGCTCTCCCTTTTATTTTTTGTGATTACTTACACTCATGGTTATGATGTTGACACATTCAATACAATAAAAGGGTATTAAAGCTCCATTATACTACACAAAAAGCATTCATGGATTATAAAAGTGTCTTGTGTGTAATGGTGGAAACATTCTGGTGTAGAGTGATTCTAGAAGGAAAGGCACAACACCAGAATTCAGCAGTTCTTGTCCAACAGTAATAACAGAGCAAAGACATGAATGGGAATCCCAGAACATTATAGCAAATAGTTGCCTTTAATTACAGAGTGTCAGCACCAGGCCTATGAGAGTGCAAGACCATCACAGATCCACTTATGACAAAAGTTAGTCAGCTCCTGCTGACCTCCTACTGACTTCAGCGCACAGACAGTGCATCAGTTTACTGAGACAGATACCATCTCACCAAGGCAAAGATCACACCTCCAGACATTGAGGAAAGATCGCAAAGAAGGAGCTTCGTTGGGGGTAAAGGTATTTTTGATGGGGGATGGTGGGCAATGGACAGGCATGAGTGGGAGGCTGTTCTAGGAAAAAAGGTGAGCATGAGTGACGGTGCCAAGTCAGCAGTAGACACAAAGCCTAGGGAGTGGCTAAAAGAAACACGGGCAACAGGTGAATATGAGGAAACAGGATCAGGTGAGGTTGTATGCCAGTGCTGATCCCATTGACAGGGATTGACAGTTGCCTCAGAATTTGGTATTTGAGTGACAGCTTAAATTCAGCCTTGAAAAGAAACAGAACAAAAAGTCAGTTCTGGAACATCTGGTTTCATATTTTTCTAAACAGAACCTGGTTATGTTGATGAAGTGAAGAGCTCGCTGCACTGAGGATGCATGAAGAGATCTTTCAAAAGCTGCAGGTGGTCTGTCCACCTCTACTTACCTCTGGTCCTTGGGAATTGTGGGCCAGTTTCACACAGGTATGTTAGTGCCAAAAGGTACAAGCGGACAATTAATGACAGTTTCAAAAGCATCAACTTATCTTCAGTAGGCTGTTAGAACAGGAGAATATTGAGAATCTATTTCTTTAGCTACCTAAAAAACTGGAAACAGCTTCAGGACTTAATTTTAGACACACACAACTGGGGAAAAAATCGACAAAAATCCTGAAGATTTATTTCATTGACAAATGAGGAGATTTGGGGTTTTGAAACAATATCCCAGCAGTATCTGTTGGGAAGCTTCTGTGAGGCCCTACTCCCAAACAGTAAAACTAAATGAAACATTCTTTCCCAGCTGCCCCTCGATAAAAGTACTCTGACAGGGCATTCTTCTTCTGGAAGGAGGATATTCTACTTTGAATGTCACAGCCTACCTTAATCCACAGAAACTCCCTCTGCAGTATGACCTTTAGCACATTCACTTCTGAGTCAATGGCAAAGAACCCTTGTTTTTTAATGGGACAAGACTGGGCTGTCAGCAGCACTTCCACCAGAATGGACATGCCTGCAGGGGACAAGGGAGAACAGGGGAAAGGCCAGTGAGCTGAGTAATTCATGCAAACTGACTGGTGAGCTCTTCGGGCAGCGAGGTGCCCATGGGCCAGCAGTGTGCCCTGGTGGCCAAGGCCAGTGGGACCCTGGGGTGCATTAGGAGGAGCACGGCCAGCAGATCAGGGAGGTCATTGTCCCCTCTGCTCTGCCCCAGTGAGGTTGCGTCTGGGGAGCTGTGTCCAGTGCTGGGCTCCCCAGTTCAAGAGGGACAGGGAACTACTGGAGAGGGCCCAGTGGAGGGCTGCCAAGATGATGAGGAGACTGGAGCATCTCCCTTGTGAGGGAAGGCTGAGAGAGCTGGGCCTGTTCAGCCTGGAGAAGGGAAGACTGAGAGGGGACCTTACCAATGCCTGCAGATGTCTGAAGGGCGAGTGCCAAGAGGATGGGGCCGGGCTCTTGTCAGTGGTGCCCAGCGACAGGACAAGGGGCAACGGGCACAGACTGCAACACAGGCAGTTCCACCTGAATGTGAGGAAGAACTTCTGTACTGGGAGGGTGCCAGAGCCCTGGCACAGGCTGCCCAGAGAGGCTGTGGGGTCTCCTTCTCTGGAGACCTTCAAAAACCAACCTGCTCTAGGGGAACCTGCTTTAGCAGGGGGTTGGACTAGATGATCTCCAGAGGTGCCTTCCAACCCTGACCATTCTGTAATTTAGGGTGAATTCAGGAGGGCATGTGGGTTGGTATACTTCAAGGCAACATCCCATCAGTTTCAGCAAATTTAGTGATAGGCATCAGAAAAATGATGCTTCTCAGTGAATAATGAATAATTTACATAAATGGTTTTGGCACTACCACTGTACTCAGTGAGTAAATGGCAAAGGTAGGTGAGCTCCCTGACTGATGTCATGGTCAAGGAATAAGAAGTTAGCAGTTCTGTATTGCCTAAATGACACATGGGTAAATCCCAGCTCTCTGGTCTTACCTTAACAGCTGTAATGACATCTGAGCTTTTCTAAAGTGTGTCTATGAGCATTTGCCCAGCTGACCTGCGAAAGACTTACAGGAAATATGTTGTAGAGCTGGAGTTGAACCAAACACCTTCTCCACTCTACTTGTCTGCCCCATGGACCCATCTCTTCACGTGGATGTATGAACATACTGCTGTGATTCCCAAAGAGGCTGAATGGCATAGCCTGTGGAGATGCTGTGCATCTAAAATCAGTTTTAATCTATGCATCTTTCTTCTGTAATCACAAGGCCTGAAGCAATACAATGCCTACAAAAAGTGCTTTATTTGCATTGCTATATGAATACAACCTATGGCAGATATTCAATTCCTGTAATCTGCCAGAAACATCAACACCTTGAAGGCAAGCTCAGATAGGAAATGGGTCATTGACTCACCCTTCTGGCTTGATAATAATAATACTTAGCACTTATTTAATTCTTTACACACATTAAACAATAAATCAATCCTCACTACGTGACTGTAAAACAGACAGACATCCCAGTTTTACAGATGGAGACACTGAAGAAGAGGAGTTCAGCGCTTTGCCCAGCAAAGCTGCTGGTGGTTCTACAATTAGCATTCCTGTTTCCCTGGTCCCATGTGAATTTGGGGGCTTAGAGAAGTCTCAAAAACATTAGTTATTTAACGCTGCTGCTCACACTGAGAGAAAGGCCATTCCACAGTTATGGTTAGCACTGACATTGCATTTATGATCCGTATAAATAATCTACACTCTTAATAAAGTTGCCTGGCATTGAGAATCCACTGTGTATTTTCCACCGCAGGGAAGGAGGGGCAGAATGGTTAAATGAATTATGCCCTATCCTGGAGAAATTAAATGTCTTAACCAGAAGAGCTCAGAGCCTTTTTCTTTCTTCTGGCAAGCAAATTCTGAAAGAAACCCCTGTCCACTCCAGGCTCTTCTTTGAAAAACACAATCTTTTGAAACATTTTGCTTGAGCTTGTTTCCCAGCAATTTGTATAAGGGGTGACCTCTGTTAGAAGCTGATGTTCCACAAACAAGTCTCCTCCAGGCAGGCGAGAGCAGAGAGTGTGTGCATGTGTAGCTTGTATGTATACCGAGCTCTTATGTAGGGTGTCTCGAGCCAGACATCAGCACCACTGTTACAAAGCACCAGAAAGCCCCTCGTTCTGGCTGTGCCATGCCCTGGGGCTCAGCTGTCTCAGCCCACTGTGGCTGGTGCTCATCTGAGGCTTTCTTGGGCAAAGCAGCCAGCTCAGGGCTCTCTGTTCTGGCTTTGGAGGATATGCTGCCTATTTCCCATGTGTCCTCTGGGATAACCTCACCCAACCAAGGACCCCTGCGGCTGCTTGTGGCAATTGTTTTGTACCACCCGAAAAGGCAGCATCTTCCCCACAGAGAAGCAGCAGTCCCACGGACCCCAGCTCTCCTGGAGCTTCTTTTGTCTCTGCTCTCTGTGCAGTGACCCTGCTCTTGGCTTCTGGCAAGCCAGACACCGTTGTTTCCAGTTTTAGTTGTGCAGAACATCAGTAGATGAGAACTGAAAGAAGGTCCTTCTCTGGGAGAAACAGGGTGTTTTTACCGTGAAGGTAAACCACTCATTGCAACTCATAGCAACTGCTCACACATGAGAAATCAATGTTCAGAGAGCAGCTTCCTACAGTCATCCCTCTGAGATGAAGCTATCCCTGACCTGATCTCAGACCTACATTGGATTCCTCAGTATATATCCCCTCTAAAACATATCCCCTATTTCCACACAAATGAATTCCTATATTCCTTAGTTCTCCAGTTCTTCCACCACGTGATGAAGCCTGTTTCAGACAGTTTAGCTAATATATGGCATGCTTGTGTTTCCTTCCAAAATGACAACTTCCATTTCCTAACTCTTGAGTGTTCCCACATTTATTCTCCATTCGCCTGCCTTCCAAGCACTCCTCCTTGCCTTGCTACAGCTGTTTCCTGTGGGTTTGATAGGTTTTCCACCAGCTTGTTGGACTGTGGATAATTGTACTGGGTGGTTTCATGTCAAAGCCTGTATTTCACAGCAATGTGCTTAAACAGCAGATACCACTTACCAAAAATAGATTTGATATGCAGGATTGCCTGGTTAAGTGCATAACTTCTTTAATCAAAGTTTGAAAGTTTCTAGCACTACTTTGTTACAAGGACTCCATCTTCTTGCATCTCTAATGTGGGCCCTATCATTCAACTGGTCTCTGTTTTTGATGGTGGGAACTTTCTTCAACACTTCCATTTGCTGGTTTTTTAGGGTTAGGATAAAACTTTCCTGTCCTCACACGACTTTCACACATGTTTTTTGTAAGTCTCTCACAATAACTTAAGAAATCTCCATCTTAGTGCCTTTCAATAAGATGTCACCTAGCCTTGAGGACCTCTCCTTAAATTCATAATGGAGCTTGTAGTACCTTGGGGTCCCAGGTACCTGGGGTCCCACGTGTCAGAAGACTGTCCACGCTCTCATCTGGATGTGGTGCTGTCTTCTGCTTAGTGAAACTCAGTTGCTTCATTAGAGGTTAATGTGACGAGTCCCAGAAGGAGACTTTGTCCATTCCACTCCTGCCACACTAGGGGACATTTTAGGGGGATTCAGCTTCTCTGCCCCGTTCCAGTGTCAGGGCACTGCGTGGGCTGGTGCTCCCTAGGGCTCGGACTCTCCATGTCCAGACTCTCCATGGGGATCTGTCAGGGAAGGACCTGGCAGCCAGGGCCCATCCTGCCCCCAGCTAGGAGCAAGGCACAGGGGTAGCCCCAGCTCCAGGCATCTCCCTGAGGTGAAGGATGGTGTGGCTGTGGCTCTGCCAGACAGATAAGAAACCATGACCTCAGGCCAACCACAAGTTCCAGGTGTCCTCTTCTTGCTCTGTTTAACACCCTGTTGCTCATGAGCTCTATTTTCATGTGGCACTCAGCACTTCTCACATTAGTCCTCTGTCAGATGAGAAACACTGACAGCATCCTCCACCTGATACAATGAAAAGCACAGTGCAGTCCTGCAGAAGCAGTTACTGCCAGAAATGTGATTGGGTCTTGCCTGCTTTCCTTCTGGCACCCATCACTTGACTGTGTCCAAACAAGTACAGGTTAATTTTTCTCGGCTTCTAGAGATACGCTTTAGATTTTCTATTTTTCCATCTGTTTTCCTTCCTTCCAGAAATAACTCAGAGCCAAGGAGTGTGCAGGATTTTTGACACTCAGAGCCAAATTCAGGCTAAGAAGCACAGCAGAACCCACTCATGGGTTCCACTGTGCTCTCCTCACAAATTTTAACTTTGCCTTGCCATAATTTTTTCCATGGTTATACTGGAATGGTTATCATCCAGCCATTGTACCACAGCTTGTTTCTTCACAGACCTAGTCCATGCTGGGTCCATCCCTTTTTATCAAGAACATGTTGGTCCAAGAGTCCTGTGACTATGCATCCAGGGCACAAGCCAGTCACCTGCAGGAAGGGACTCCACCTTCTCCCAGCCTGACATTCTCTGTTTCATATGTAGATTCAATAGGTGCAGCCTAGGAAGGTTTTTGCCTTCCCCCAGGCCAGAGACAGTCCTATCACACCCCAGAGTGAAGAACTGCCTGCCACCTTGAGAGCTCAAGAGGAAGAATTGGCGGAGTCATGGCTTTAGTCTCCTGGAGAACCTCAGAAAGCCACGGGACGAGTGAGACACACACCCTCAGAGCAGCCTCACAGCTCCTTTGGAGACCTCAGAGAGCTCCCTTATCTGCACACAGCCAGGACAGCGTCCCACCCCATGGCAGCTCCACGGTCCCGCTCTCGCAACAGAAATGCAGTGCTCCCGCCCAGGGTTGCAGAAGAGGACGGGTGCAGATATTCAGTCTTCTACTTTCAGCAGAAGACTTCCCGAGATAACCACAATCTCTCCATGTCCAAGGTTGCCAGAGTGGTAATGAGCAAGTCCTGCATGTGAGGTGGCAAAAGGGAGGGAAGAAAGGGATGGGCAGATATCACAAGTGACACGTGGATTCACCACGTTGCATCACACAAGTTTAAAATAAAGTTCTTTTTTCTGCCTGTTCTATTATGAGCCATAAAACTCCTTTGTTTTGCTGAGGAGGGAATCTCCATTGCCATTTCAATATGCTGCAGTGAACTATATTAATGTGCAATTAATTATAGAGATTAATCATCAAGCAGTGTTATCAGATGAACACCATGACATACACGAGCATATGCTAACCCCTGGTTCATGCTTTGGCAGGCTGAGGAAATGACTCTTGTGTGGCTGAGCCAAGCTCTCAGGCTGGGTGGCCTACATCTCTGGGTGACCTTGGTTTTTGAGCATGTTGCACTCACTTGGTTTCAAACACGTGAAGTATCTCAGCAGTCCTAAAAACGATGTCATCTCATACAGCATTTCTTTCCAAACAAAACCCCATTATGAAAAAAAGTGCTGTAGCACCCATCATCACTGAGCTCTGTGGCTGCACCTCTCATATGCACATATTTGGAAACAGATTTTGGAGTATAAGGCTATGATTTGACTGCTGACACAACATGACAGAGTGATCTGCTAAGTCAAATGATCTCATACAGCTAGACCAGCCTGAACACTGAACAGGGGACGCCAACATCCAGGACCATCCAACACATCTGCCTATCTTAGACAAACTCCACTAGTTATTCTGGCTGCCACTCTCTTTCCTTCAGACAGAAATGTTACTCCTCTGCTGGATCCGAGTTATACGTGGGCAAGTCAGCAGCCATTTTGGGCCAAGACCAGCAAAGGGGATGTGACGTGTGTCATACGGAGTTGTCTCAACCATAACCTTGTTTCACGGAGTTTGTAAGATCAGCGGGATCAAATTGTCCAAAATGACAAAAGAGACTTCTTTTGCCTTCACGTGACGAACACACCTGCATTCCTAAGAATGCCCATGTGTGCCAGATCAAGGATCCATCTATCTCAGGATCTTTCCCCTTACTGGCAAAAAAGAGATGCCAGGGAAGAGTATAAAAGGACAGGCTTACAATATTGCTGCTCCAGGATGTTCTTCCAGCCTTCGTGGATAACCTGGAGCAGAGGTTGCGGTTTTGGATTTAATAACTATCAATGGATATTTCTTCCACGAATCTGAGCTTGTGTAAACACTGAGCACCTACCACCCCTGGCGGCACCGGGTCCCACACCTTCGCTTCCTCCCTGAGAGCACAACTGCCTCCTTTCCTTTGCACTGACCTTGCCATCTGGGAGTTTCGTTTGGCATCCTCCAGTTCTATTACTGGAAGACACAGTGATCCCCTAGGTGCTTTCTTCCTGGTACTCATGATTTTGTGGACCTGTACTGTATCCTCCTTCAGTCATCTCTCCTCCCAGTCTATTCCACCCCCTGGACAGGAGCCATTCCTTGCCTTTGATCAGCCTGTGGTGCTTTCTTTACTTTTCCAGTACTGCTATCCACACAGGAACATTTGAAAAACATGAAAAAGCAAGCCCGGCCAGAGGAACAAATAGTCATGCTCTTCACGCTGAGGGACAATCACACACCTGGCTCCTGACCATTTCCCCTGCTTATCCAGATTCATATCTCACTCTTAAGCAGAGCACTGCCATGGCTGCTTTCACCATGAGTCCTCACCCAAGAGTTGCATGTCATCAGCTTGGCCCGTGTCCTGCTAGGCAGCCACGTCAGGAGTGCTGCCACTGTGGGAAAACCAGAGGCTGATGCTCAAGCACTGCAGATGTGGAAGGGTGCCCTCCCTCATCCTCCAAGCAGCTTCACAAGGAGGAGCACCTCCGTGCTGTGGAGCTCGTTCTGTCAGGACTGACACCAACAAGGACAACTTCCCTGATGCCACTGCAGTGGCTCTGGCTGCTGAAAAGACGCCCATCGGCACCAGGGACCCTGAAACTCCCACCTGCCCCAGGACTGGACCAACCCCCGGAGGCACCAGGCAGTTTCTCCTCAGGCACTGGCCTGAGATTTAGTGAAAAATCATGAAACCGAAGATAATTTGGATGAGGTGTTTTGGACAGTGCAGTGATAAAAGTTTTCAGAGGGAAGAACCGAGGCTGGTCATGAAGCTGCTGATGAAGAAAAGCCAAAGAACTCCACAGTGTCAAGCTTGGCCATAGCTTGGCCAGCAAAATTCAGTGCCAGCTGATGGAAAGTGTCACATACAGAAATGTCAGCTCTAATTATACACATGCAGCAAAAGGCTCTGCATTACCACGAAGAAAACATAACTTGGAGTCATTGCTCATAGCTGTCTAAAAATGCTAGCTAGCTATGCATGCACTTATAGTCACCTGCAGCCAAAAGATTGTGTAGGACCAGGAAGCTTTCCCAGGAAGATTACAAACATGAACACAAGTATGTAACAGCTTCCCCATGAGGAAAGGGTAAGCGGTACTGGAAAACAGAGCAAGATCTCTAAGAGGATGATCCTGTGGAGAAGATGGATTAAGAGCAAGTATTCCTGTAAGGTGAGAACTAAGGGCCACCTGGAGAAACCATTGTGCAGCAGGTTCAGACCAAGTAAAACTGTGTTATTACCCATTGACTAATTGCATTGTGGAATTCATTACACAGGCTTCTGCAGAGCCCGAGTGGGGTTCAACACAGGGATTTACAATCTGCAGTTCCTAAGTGGCTGAGAGACAAATTCATGGGGGATGTATCCACCCATCCTAGTGAGTCAATTGTCTCGAGCTCCACAACACCGAGTCCTTCAAGCACTGATTGCTTGTAACTGAGGTGTCCCATGGATGCGCTCTGGACCCTAAGCTCTTCACCTGAGCATTCACCTGTGGCTAGGTGGCTCTCAGCTCCAACAGCCATAGGTGGTACTTACGCTCCTATGAGGCACTTTGCTCTCAACAAAGCAGCATTTTAACAAATGCTTTACTAACTCCAGTAAAAAGCGCTGCAAAGAAAATTTCCTCTAGAGCTTTGCTCCTTCTTGTCTTTGCATCAGGGATCTTCAGGCAAACTGCTACATACTCCAAACTAGCTCAGCCTCGCTAGTACAACTTTATTTGCATAATGAAAAACACAAACAAATAAATGCACACAGCTTTTCTCTAAAGCCAGCATAAGCCGTGTGTGCCAGCACTGGTTTCTGTGTTGTCTTTTCATGAATGCACACAAACAAATGAATTATTGCATACACACAGACGCCTTTGTGGCCAGGTAAGCTGCACTCATAACCAGACAGCCGAGAGGGAGGCAGGGCAGGGTGGAGCAGAAGCCTACACACCACAGGGAGACAGCAGGAGCCCTGAGCTCCCGTCTCAGGAACTGCTGGGGGAAGCAGCCACGGAGGTTTTAACACCGTCTGTCTCTTCTTTGGAGAACAGAGAAGACATGAGCGAGGAGCCATGTGCCAAAACACTGCCATGGTCTGTAACCCCAGCCCTCTGGTGGTGCCCTTCCACACCACCCACCGAGCTGCCTTCCCGCAACTATCCCACACCTTCCTTTTGGGAAAGCCACAGCCTGGGAAAATGAGAGCTGATGGGTGGCAGAAAGGAGACTAGGAGAGCGTTTAGGCACCTGCAGCTTCTGCCATTTTTAAGCACTGAGGGAATTCTGGTGTTCTCCTGGCTGGCTTTTGAGTGGATGCATGGGTTCATCCTGGTTTGCAAACCACACAGTCACGCCGGGCAATGAGGAAAACTTCATGAATTGCACAGAAGAGAAGCAGCTTTGGTGATACCTCAAATGAGCATGCTGCAGACAAAGGGCTTACGTTGGATTTCTTTGTCCCTTGTGTCCCTGCTACTAACTGCTCAGAATCATTAATATAATCCCTGGCACGATTTTGACCCAGGCCAGCCAGTGCTTTCCCAAATGTTACTCGGGCATAGGCTGGGAGTTTGCATGGGGGAGAGATCATTCCCAACGGGTAGTTAGGATGTGGCCACTGTGGTCTGGAAGCTAAGAGAGCTTAGCAGGGAGGCTGTGGTATGGCTATGCCAGCAAGTTCCAGTGGTAGAGGCCATACCTTGGCCCAAAGAAAATATTCTTTGAGTAGATGTAGCTCAGGAGCTCCAACCTCCTTTGGCACTTGAGCTAATTCAACATTAAGTGGAAAGAAGGTAGATTTAGATTAGATACAAGGAAGAAATTCTTCACTGTGAGGGTGGTGAGGCACCGGCACAGGTTGCCCAGAGAAGCTGTGGCTGCCCCATTCCTGGAAGTGTCCAAGGCCAGGCTGGATGGGGCTCTGAGCAACCTGGTCTGGTGGAAGGTGTCCCTGCCCATGGCAGGGGGGTGGAACTGAATGATCTTTACAGTCCCTTCCAACCCAAACCATTCTATGACTCTATGTATCATTCCAGTTTTGCCTGTCATCCAGCATGCAAGAGCCAATGCTGCCAGTCACACCTGCTGAGATCTGTTTGCTTATTGCTGTACCAGCTGACGTGTGTCATGGAAAACCTTGACCTTCCTTATTTAGCTTTTCTAAATGCTTCATTGACACTTGTGTGCACTGTTTTTTCCTGCTTGACATTAACGTTCCTCGTTTCCACATTGAGCCTCTTTGTGCTAAGATTTCCTGCCTTTTTGCTGAGTAGTTTTGACCTTCGTTCAATAAATCAATAATCTTCCCTAGAATCTAATCATCACAGCCCCCTTGACTGCCTCTGCCTTTTGTTCCAGGGCTTACTTTTCCGCAGCACTTCAGCCACAGCTTCTCTGGAATTTTGATGGAATATATTATTACTGCATTGCTCTCAAATGTAAATTAAAGAGAGCACTCCTTCACAGGGTGCTTCTGCTCAGTCCCTAACCCAGCATTTAACATGGCAAAGACTGCTTGCAGTCCCAGGCAGCTCATCTCTTTCTTGCCCCAGGCAGGTTTGCGAGGCCAGGGCTGGGACCAGGTAGATTGTGTGTTCCTATGTCCAGCTCCAAGGGTGACGTGCCAGTTATCGGCTCTTTTTTTTATATCACGTGGGGAGAGCCTGCAGAGCCTTGCAGGAGCAAGCCACCTCCTGGAGGCTGTTTCCAGGGATGGACACTTCCCCAGCCTTCTTCAAAAAATCCCATATTCCCAGCAGCCCACCAAGCAAGCTGGCAAAAAAACTTTGGCAGGTTCATGGGCTTTAGCATGTTTCATCAGCCCTCGCTGAAACAAATACTTTTCCATAGGTCAGTCTTTTCTGACTGTGCACTCAACACCAAGAACAGACTTCTCAATTGAAAGGCAAAACATGGAATTACAAACATTTCTCAGGGTATTTCTTTTCTCCCCATACCAAGCCCAAAAGCTTGTATGTTTTCGGAGCTCACCCACAGCATCCAAGTAGCAAGTCTCTTCCTTTAGTAGACTACTTTCCACTTTGACTTAAAAGGGCAAATAGGACCTCTGCCAAAGGTTAGATCTAAATTCAGATCTACAGAATGGTGCTGTTTCCATCTTTGTTTGTATTTGGGCCTGTCTGGCTTCCTAGGGTGAAACTCCTCTTCCAGATCTGCACAGCAAATACCAGCTTTGCTATTGTGCTCTCTGCTCTCCCTTTGGCAAACGACTCTCTGGAAATCAGCACATCTAGGGAGATCAGTCCAAACTGCCATGGGAAACTGGCTATTTTTCTAAAATACATGATACAGATCAACCACAGGTTACTGCCTAGATTACTAGTTTGTGGTACTCATGAGATCAGACTAGGTGATCATAAAGGTGCCTTCTGGCTTTCAAATCTATCAGCCTAAATAATGCATTAATGAAGTAACATGGAACAAAGCCATATTTGTTCATGTGTAAGGCACGTTAATGATGTTCCTTTCAAAGATGGGTAGATGGAGCAGTGGATTGGTGCACTGAATTTCACCTCTAGGGACTCTGACTTTGGTTACGAGACAAATGAGTTTGATAGCATCAAGTAAATACTCAATGGATATTCGTCTCCATCCCCAAAACCACCATGCAATTTGGCAGGAGCAGCAGTCTGTGCTCACGAGACGTCTAGAGGTGCTCAGGGCATTGGCAGTCCTCTGGGAGGAAACATCTGACTGCGCTGTGCCTGGCGTCACCCGGCACCCTCACCCGCTCGCTTCCCCCAGCACCAGCAGCACAGTGCTCCCCATATCACTGCAAAGAAAACACGAAGTTAAAGCTGAAAGAAGGGGTGAAAGGTATTTATTTGGGTTCACGAAATAAGCTAATGCTGGAGGGTGGCCAAACGACATACTGGATCGGCTTTGATGCATTATTAGAACTGTGAAAACTTTCAAGGTTTCAAGGAAAAGATTTTTTTCCAGGCGCGAGCCCAAATCAAAAGCTAAATAATATTGAGTTACAGAGCAAGGGACTTTCAAATGGCTGGTCTTGGCTGTTTATGTACCTAGAAATGTTGTGATAGGAGCAGCCCTTTTTCATGAGGCCCAGTAACAACAGCATAAATCAAGCATTAACCAGAAGTAGACAGCAAGCTATCTATTATTTAAAGACACTTCTACTCGACCTGATTTTTAGGGAAGGAAAAAAGGAGTTCTGTTTTTAATAGCATAAAAATAGTTGTCCAGGAGGCACCACTGTATCTTTGTCCCAAAGCATAACAACGTTAGATATAAAACAACAGCCCTGAAAGAGCTGATAAAACTACATATGGGGATGTTTCGACACAGAGCTGCTGGGGCACAGCTCAGAGTGAATCCTCGCCCTTGTTTGATAGGTTTTTAGGCTCCTTACATGAAGTATTAATGCTAAAAAAAAAGAGAGCCACACTAGTCTGTGCAAAATAAGAGGTGTGGAACATTTGCCTGCAAAGTGTGTCCCTGCATTTCATTTCAGCGGTCTCTTGGAGACACAAATGACGACTGTGGCAGCCTGAACTTGGTTGTGAAGCAGCAGCATTCACAGCGACAGGACAGTGGGAGCACAGACTAGAAGACTAGATGTACAGCGACAGCTAACTTCACCCTTCTAAAAATCATACCTTCAATCTGAATCAGTTGCATACATTCCCTCTATAGATAAGGTAGAGAGGCAAACACCTCCAGAGAGTAAGTCATCCTGTCCTAAGACAGGTGCTTAAGGCAGGAGCTGAACTGCCCAGCAAAGGTGCCTATTTTTCCTCCCCTGGCTCTTGGAGCCAAGAAAACTCATGGAGCCAAGACGCCTAATTGCCAGGTGGCTAAGACAGAGTGAGATGCATCACCCCCACAGCTAACTTACTTAATCATCATGACTCCCGTTATGTTTCCAGACGGGAAGAACAGCCAAATACTTTCAGTCTTGGATATGTTTATATGAAGGAACACAACAAGAAAGAACAAAAGCAAGGTCTCCCTCCGGGACACAGCCACAGTTTGTCTCTCTTCTGGCAGGCGTTCACTGAAGAGAGTGAAATGGCTGCTTCCCCATGTTCAGGACTACCTTGGTTTTCCCCATCAGACTAAAACAGTCTTTTGTATAGAGTCCATCTTGCCCATGGATGGTATTGCTATCTGAATGACACTGTTCGGGCCCATTTACAAAGCCAAGAAAAAGAAACCTGAAGATCTGCTTCCTCCGCTAATTGCAGACTACCCTAATTTCAGGCCAAATTCAGTTGCTGCCACAGAGAAGAGAATCCAAAAGTAGCACAGACTCTCCTCTTAACCCATTAAGGAAACACAGGCTGTTGAGAGAGTCATTTTTTCCATGTCAAACTTTAAGATCAAAACCATGGTTGAGATGTATATATATTTTTAAAAAGTCTCCTTAATGCCAACATCTTTATAAAAAGGTGGTGCAATTTGCATCCCTCCACATATAGCCAAACTGGTGGGCTTTGAGTAGCAAACATATCAGCCCTGGCCATGACCCTATGATTTGTAACTGGTGCAAGTGATACTGAACCATCAAAAATCAATAATCCTTCTGTAGGTGTAGGAGGATCATTATGGCTTGCTGACTGTATGCAACCACTGAACCTAACAGTCAGACCTTTATTCCTCCAAATTGCTCCATCGTCCTGAACTTCCCAGCTCTGCTGTGAAGATCCATTCTCCTTGGGAAGGAAACTGAACCCTGCTGAATGAGGCACTGGACTCCACTGAATAGAAAGCCACCAGCAGAGTTTGTGGCAATCGTTGAACATCCCTTTATGGTGAGCACAGGTGGACACTTACAAGCATGTCTAGACAAAATAAAAGGCTAGATTCAGTTTATTCACAATGAGACGGTGTTTACTTGGGTTTGGACTGAAGTTTTGACGTGCAAGTCAAGCAAGGCCATAATACTTCAGAAGTCCAGTTTCCATTGCAAGAACGGTGCCGTGAAAACTTATTTCTATGTTTATAAATACATGCACACATATTTGGCTAGAATGAGATTCATTCATAAGACACGTGAGGCCAGAGAGCGTACCTCCATGTGTGCACATACATACATATATATGTACAAATATGCTTATGGGTATAAATAGAGAGAGACTAAAAGACAGAAAATAACACGAAGAAAGTCAAGAAAGAAGCAAGACAAAGAATGGTAAGAGACAGGCAATAAAGCCATGGAGTAACTGAAGTTGTAAATCTGACTTACAGTATACGTCCCTTGTGGCCAGGATGCTCCTTCCAGTCAGGGGAGGGAGCAGTGCTGAACACTACAGGGCCCTGATCCAGGTCTAGATCTGCAAGGTGTTACAGCAACACCCAAACGCAGTCACCCAGAATGGGTACCGGACTGCTCTCTCTTGCACAGCTCTACCTCTGAAACAACTTTGTTGGAGCCAGTAGAGTTACTCCAGAATTGTACCTGTGCAAGCAAAGATAAATCTTCTGTGCAATGTGTGAGGATTTATGCAATCCAAGAAAAGTATTTGGTGAAAAGCAGTGAAGCAGAAACAAAGGAGGAACGTGAGCACTCTGCCCCACACTCTTTGAAGCATTGTGTCTTTCACAAGGGAGTAACCCAACCCACATTTATTCCAGTGTTTTTCTTCCACAATTTACTCCAGAGATTTTCTTTAAACAATAAATAGGAAATACTCTCACATACAGCTGTGCAGGATATCTAGTTTATAAGCCTTTTTTCCAGGGTGGGAGCTCGTCTGTTAGGCATCACAGTCATGGAAAAGAAAATACCGAACGTGATGCAGGAAGCAACAATGCTGGCTTTCTCATTTAGCTTCCATTCAATCCCAAAGTTAACCGGAGGAGATACCCCTAGGTGACTACCTGCAGAGGAGTTCCAGCTACTCCCATTCAGGGGAAGCACCGTCAGCCCCCCTGCAGCAGTCCCCTCAACTGTGCTAACAAGCTATGCAGGACAAAATGCAGACTACAGAGAGTTGCTCTGCAGCAGTGCTCAATCCTGGAGACTATTCACTAGGAATGCACCCAATAACTTTGAAGTTCCTAAAATGATGCTCAGAAAGGTCCTGATCTGGACAGAAATGCAGAAAAAGTTGGTTATGGACTCAGGTTTAGGCACTGGAACCCCCTAAAACTTTGAATGGGTCTGATTTGGCAGGTGTGCACAAGGGAAGCCTACCCATGGCAAGAGCATTAAAATTAGTCCAGAGCACATTTTAACCTGCTTTACTCGCTTCTGGATAATATCCCTGTGGCTAAAGCAGACCCCCTGCTTCCAGGGAGACCTGGATTCCAGTATCACAAGCTTCCATGGGTATGAGCTCTCTTCTTGCATACAGAGAAGACTGTCTTGGATACCAGGCTATACCATATCCATATTCCAGAGACCAGGAAAGATATATATATTTATTTATATGGTAAAACTGGGCCACATGCAGCCCGGACTGCAAGTCTCGTAAGGTCAGAAGATGAACAAGTGAGAAGCAGCTTCATGATTGGAGGACTGAGCTAGACCAGGCTATAGCCAGAAACCGATTCTGCCAGCTTGGAAATGCATTTGATGGAAAGCTGGATCTGTTTCTGAGCTGTGCCTAGCTGGTCTCCATGCAGGACTGCAGGACAGAGGTGAATCTGAGTCGGCTGAATAGCTCCCTCTTGCCTGGAAGCCAGCACAGCTTTGCATTTCGGGTGCCTGGATGGACTTTATATAAGGAAAATGTTGAAAGTGTGATGCTGCTCTGAAAAGCAAGGAGGTGAAAACAGGATGGTAGGTCTCTGAGTTGATTCCCTCAGTGACTAAGATCAGATAGGCCCTGCTTGCAGAGGAAAATGAGGGGGGGGGGGGGGGGGGGGGGGGTTCTTCACTCACCTTCATCTGGGAGCTAGGCTGGTTGTTTTATACTCTGGTCATTAATTCTGCCTGATTTTGCCTAGGGGAAAAAAAAACCAGCTATTTATCAAAGAGTTATTCTGATGATGGAGTAAAGAATTAAAATACAGCTTTCTACCTATTAGAGCAGGGGCAATGCTAACAAAAAGTGAGTAAGTACATCCTTACATGGTACAGCAATCAGCAGATAGCACTCTCAACATATATGGGATCTGATGAAAAAAAGGTTATTTTCCTCGGTCACGTTTGCAGGCACGCTAGAATTACACAGTCGTTTCAGAAAATCTTCAGATTAAGCTGTGGGTTTTCTTCTCTGAGAGGTCTTTGGTCATCTCCTTGCAGCATTTCAAGCTTTGCATGTACCTGTGTCCACACACACAAGGCAGACAGGGGAACCGAGTCCAGATCTAAAGTCCTGAGCCCAGGAATTTGTGTAGGAGGCAAAGGAGCTATCTCTTTTGAGCCATCTCTTTTGTGCAATGTTCCTGAGCACATTCCCATTAATGTTATTAGCTGTCCTTGTTTGGCTGGAGCACTTTTGATATAGCCCATTAAATTCAGGTGGCTTGTTCACCAAGTTGATTGTGGTGTCTCAGGCACTTAAACATCCCATGCTTTCACTTGCAGGAAGCGACCAACGCTACGCAGCTTGTGCCCCCACCGTGCTGCCGCCTCCTCCGTGCTGCTGAGCACCGCTGCAATGCCACCGCACCAGTGATGGGGTCAGCACAAGCCCCCGCTGGCCGGCTCTGAGCCTGGTTTCACTCTGCGACTACAAAAGGAGAGGAGCTAAACCAGGCAAGAAGAAAATTCTGGCACTCGGTCCTGGCAAGCACAATGGCCTTATTTATTATTTCATGCGTTTTCTTTCTTCTGCTCATACAGTCAGTTCAGATCACATTTTGTCTTCCAGAGATAAATTAGAGCCCGCAATGGGCTTCAGACCAACTTTGATGGAAGGAGCTTAAACAGAGCATGAATTTGCCCCTCTACCTTTGCTCTGATTTGAGGAAACATGCATGCCCAGATTATTTCACCTGAGGTAGCCAAGCATTAATTAATTACATAAAAGCATTTGTGAACCTGTTAAAACCATCTATCAGATGAGCAGTGCTGCTATCTCCACCATCGCTCTAAACGTTTTAATTAATTTGGGGGAATTTACACATGCACGTTGTCTGCCAAATTCAACAAAACTTGCTTTATAAACTAATAATAGCATTTGCTTTCACTGTGGAATTATGCAAGCTCTGTATGTGCATGCAAGTGGAGAGGGTGCTGGCCTCTGCACAGAGCCAAGTGCTGCTTGGTGATTTACCAACAAACCGACATTCTCATCAATATTAGTTTAATATTAATGTCAGTAGAGGCAGGCACTTAGCACCACACAAACAAACGTGTGTTCAGCAGCTGACAGGATCAAGCCCATGAAAAATAGTTGGGTTTTGGTTGGGTTTTTTTTTGTTTGGGTTTTTTTTTTGGTTTTTTTTTTTTTCAACAAGCTGAGGTAAATAGCAATTTGTTTTCTCAGAGTGATGCAGAGCTGTCGGTGAGGCCTCGGTGACTTGTGCTGTCCCATTTGTCTGCTGCAGATTTCACACTGCATTTAGATAACATAATTGTAACAGCACATCAAGGCTCAGCTCCTGGAAATTAATGGCTGGTGCATGATTTTAAAGGAAAAATTACTGCCCTTTTTGGCAGAATTTGAGAGGGTAACTCATTAATTAGGTAGCCTGAAAAGCGAAATAAAATCCTGATCACCTTCAGTAGGTTACCCACACAGGGCAAGAAACAAGATGTGAGGAAACTTCAACAGGGCAATGTCAGCTCAGACCACATCCCAAGGAAGGCCTGATCCTCTGCTGCTCTGATGGCATTTTCCTCTGTGGACATGGGAGAAAAAACCCCTCTAGCACCTGAGCCAGATGGCACGAAAGCACATTCCACAGAAATTCCCCGTGCACCATCACAGATGCTTCACCATCTGCCCCACAGTCCCTGGATGGGAGGACAGGAAGACGTCCTGGAGCATCCCAGAGGTCCTCGCCCACAGCATGCTCCACCCCGGCATGCCCCAGCCACCGCAGCACCTTGCTGTCTCGCAGTCTTCAATGCATCTGTCCTCACCCCACCTCTGCGGGGTATTGCCCCATTTCACAACACAGAGGGTAAGGCATTTTCAGGAACATTCAGACATCTAGATAGGCATCTGGCCCCAGAGCTTCAAAGGTGCCTAGGCAGCGCTGCACTGCAGCTTGAGTTAAACCGACTGCAGCCGGAGCTTAAGTGCCCCTACACTTGGGGTTTTCTCCAGTTCGACTACATCACTCCAAATCCACCTAGATAAACTGATACAACTTTTCTTGTATAGACAAGACCTTAATCTCTCCATTTCATCTCTTTTTGCTATTGTTCCTCCCGGCCCGGGCCTCTCAGCAGCCCAGAGCACTAATCCTATCAAGACACACAGCTTCCTCAGGACACACGGAGAGCCACCCCACAAAGTCACTTCCACTCGTGGCTGGCGTTGGACTTGCACTCCAGCTCCCTGAGGCAATATTAGTTTCAATGTTTCCAGCCCATAAGACTCAAATTTAACATTCAAAATGCATCTCCTTAATTTATCTCCTTCCCGTGATACTATCTTGCTGCTTGGTGATTTCTTAGTCATGACAACCACGGCGGTTTTGACAGAAGTTCCCCCTGCTCCAGCAGCAGCAGGCGTGACGGGGTTCGGCACACCACATCATGCCACGCGTCTGGCAGATCGCACCTCCTGCCTTTGACAGGCCCTGCAACCACATTTTTAGAGAAATGCGGGGAATCCCATCCTATCACCAGGCCTGTTACAGAGTCACTGATGCTGCACCCCCTGCCCAGCACCACCCGCTTACTGCCGAGGACACCCACGTGGCTTCCACCCAGATCTGCCACGTTTCATGATAATCCAGGACAGCCCTATCCTTCCTGATAATCCCACCACAACTCTTCGTGCACATATCGTGCTGTGCCGAGCAAGAACTGCGTTAGTTTCCCCTTGTTCTTTACAGCTGCTCACTCCAGCCAGATCCTCACTGTCCCCTGCAAACCAGGGAGCTTCCCCTCCAACCCAGCCTTCACATGGTGCCTCTGCAGCTCCTCACAGCACTGTTGCCCCTCCAAATAAAACACAGTGAAGGGTAATAGAAAAGAACAGACCCTGCAAGAAACAGGCGCCTGGAAACAGCATTTTGGGAGCGCTGATCTTCTGGTGTCATCTGCCTGGCTGGGGGATTGCTTCTGCAAGAAGGCGGTGTTTGGTTGCCCTGGCTCAAGGCCATATGCTCCCAAGCCCATTGACTGGTCACTTTTGCTTGAGCAAAGTGCTTGAGTCTCTGACTGTATCAAAGTGAGGTCAGGGTCCCAGCAGAGGTGTCGCTCCAGGTCACCACTTAGCTCTCCCCTGCTCTGACCTCAGCCCAGATGCAGCAGAGGAGACAGCAAGTAGGAGTCAGCATCTGGCTGGGGTCAGTCTGGCCTCGTGGAAAGTAAAAGTTGTGGTTTATAGAATCAGCTGTCACAGAGGCTCATGACCAAGTCTTCTGGGCCTAGGTTACCATCAAAAAGTAACAGTCTTAAAACCAGTCTATATTTATGCAACCCCCTTGCTTTCCTAGCCTGTCTCAGTTCCCTTGAAATGTTTCCCAACAGTACCTGCAACTAGATGTGCAGCTCATATCCTCTGAGAGACAAGGAGGAAAGGTGTTTTCCATCTAAACAAGACTTGGAATTCAACTTGGAAATTTTCTACAAGACGGTCCCCAAATCTCACCCGTCCACGTTCCAATATAAGGCATAAATATACATCTTTGCATTAATAAAGGTGGGTCTTCACATCCCACAGGGGACACACAGCAGCACTCAGGACTGTGCATATACTGTTTCTCACTTGCAAAACCTCTGTTGTCCCCAGCAGCGAACCATTTGTGGTCACCTACAAAAGTAAACCTAACACACGGTGTGCCCATCCACCGCCGTGTGGTCTGTGGCACGTGCGTGTGCACCTGCTCACGTCCCCCTCCGCACGCTCTCTCACCGACATTTATATGATCATTAACTGAACTAGCCCTTCATTCAGGTGAATGTGCATCTGTGCTCGACATACCATGTAAGAGGAAAATACCAGAAGGGAGATCTGAGCAGACACATCTGCAGGATGTACAAATCAAGCACAGAAATGAGGAATTTGGCAAGTCTCTCGGAAATGATGATAGTAATTTTTTTTTAATCTCATGCCTTTTACTTGTTCAGCCAGGACACTATTTCCTATTTCAAGTCATTTCCACATTGCGTATCTGCTGAGAATGTAAACACAATCCAGGATTCAGCTACAGCTTTTTCAGGAGAGAAACATCTGCTTTCCAATGTCACCACCAGCCACAGCCCATGCGGGGAAGCATTCAGCAGAGCGACACAGCCTGACATCGCCTGGATGGACCATGTTGAGCTCACTCTGTGTGAGCAGGGCAGGCAAGCTCTCCCTTATCTTACTTTCTCTCCCATGCAGTCGGACAATCAGGCTTGGAAAACTCCTCTGGAAGATGTCTGATGAGTGAGTAGGCATCTTCAGTAGTTTCCTCCTGCTCACAAGGCATTGCTGTGGCCCTGCTCCATGTTTGGCAAAGGCTTCGCACCTCCCCAATGGGGGAATGTGAGGGACAAAGACAACGCGCAGAGAGGAGCTGTGTGGGACCAGAGGGGAGAAGCTGGGCAGCAACGGCTCTGGGACCAGCAACAGCAAAGCCAGGGCTTGCAAATTGAAAAAGGGGGAGTGCACGTTGTTGACACAACAGCACGGAGGGGAAAAATAAGTGTCACAACCTGCTCACCACCCAGGGTGCTGGAAAACGTGATGGTTAGTGACTCAATGCACAGGGATGTAATTTTTCCCATAGGAATTTATGTAACTGACGGGGGGAATTAATGCAGGGACTTACAAAAAGTGCGTAGGGGTAGTATCTTTTGTGTAGAGGATGGAGACGTGTGGATAGCACCATCAAGTGAAGCCTTTTCAGAGGCTGACTTTTGGGAACAGAAAGGTCTCACCTGCTTTTCTTGTGAGACTGACAGCTCAATGTGCACCCTCTCACAGGAGAGTTACTCCTACCTCTTTTGAACGATTACTTTTTAATTTTTGTCGTCTTCCCTGGGTGAATAAATCTCAGTCAAGTCAACCAGGGGCAAGGCATAGGGAAGTGAATCAGTGATGAAGGTTAGCCAAACTGGACGTTAAATGACTGGTGACAAGACTCAAAAACTGCAGGCAGAGAAGGTCCAGACATTGCTGTGCTGCCTGGCCTGCTTTCCCCTCTGTAACGATCCTGTTTTCCATATAAAAACCCAGGTTTCCCTAGGCCTCCAGAGCTGTTTTCCAGGGAGCAGGCAAAGCACCACTGGAACCCATCTTCCCACACTGGTGACTCATTAGAGGGGGCAGCGAGTGAATGAAGGAGGGCAGGAAAACCCTTGTGCCTTCACAGAAGAGTGACAAAAAGTGATCCCGATGTTCCCTGCAACTTCTGTACAAGGGGAACTTCATACTCAGTACCACAGTTCAAGCCCGTATCACACCCCGGGCAGAGCACAGGCTGTGCAATGACTTGGGTCTTTCTGGCTTGGTTTACAGCTTTCTCCATTTATATGATCTCATTTGGTCCCTCCTGCTCTTGCCCTATTTGGCATGATGCTATCAAAGCATTTTGCTGTCCCCTTCAAAGTCTGTCTTGCACTGTTGTAGACACACACCTGCTTCCCTGGTATTACATTTCTGCTGCGTTTTCTGCTTCTGCGGAGTTGCAATCTCTCCCAGTGCAAAGCTGTGTAGTGATATGGCAAATTTACACCTCCTGAAAGTTTGTCCCTAAAAATCCAGCCAACAGAGTGCTGAATTTGAGAAAAGAAAACTAAGATTGCTATTCCAGCTGTCCTCCCTCCCCTCTGCCTGGGCAGTGTATGGTACCTCTTCTCCCTCATGCTGCCCTCTCGCAGATTGATGGAGAAGGTCACCCTTTCTCAGGGGGGTTAGTTCCGGCTCAGTGGATTCTGGCACTGAGCTGGGTTAAAGAAAATGTGGAATAAATGGGGACAGGTACTCCTACAGACAAATTCATGATGGACTTATATATGAAATTTCTGCCATTTACTACCTTCTAGCAGATGGTACTGTCCCTTGCCAGTCCAGCCAAAGCACTCTGACTCTTCAGCTGATAGTTTGCAGCCAGGTACCTTAAATTTAAATTTGCATCAATCCCTGCTCCAGAAAAAATGGCTCAGGATGGTGACCTCTGGCCAATGGCCAACTGAGGGCCGTAGCCTCACAAAGTACCCCACAGACCATGCCTGTCACTGCCGCAGCCATCACCAACTTGGGACTTGCAATCACTGTTACAGGACCTTGTTAAGTGGTCTTAAATAAGCTCTGAAATTAAAAACCGAATGCAGCATTTCACACAGAGAAACCTGATGCATCCTGTTAATTACCCACACAAGAATAAATTGTGATAATTAGAAGATCAGATAATGGTGCCTGGGAAACACCAGAGCAGCAACAGCAGAATTGTTGGTTTAGTAATGAAATGCATGTTAAGTACCCTTAAATACCTCATTAACAGCTGGGGTGTGATTCCCAGCGCCAGCCTCGGTGTGCTAACAGCAATAAGACACATGGAGCTCCAAGGTGAAATGGATATTTTCTCACCACTTTTTATATTTTCAAAAATGAGTGAAATGAAATCGTGTGGAAAACTTTTTCATGCTGTTTTCAGCACAAAAGTTTTCGGGTTTTAAGCATGGTGAAAATCACTGAATTGCACTCCTCAGTGTTACTTCATTTTCCCCATGCTCTCAACAGATGCCAGGAGAGTCCAAAGGGCCCTGAAAACCAGAGCAAGGAAGAGGAGGAGAGGATGTGGCATCACTGCAGGACGGTCCCTTTAACCACCAAATGGAAACCACCACAGTAGACAGATCCCACGCTTTGACTTTGCCCTCAGGTCAGAAATCTCCAGGAGCAAACAGCACCAGGGAAATGCATGAAGTGGGTAGGAATGACATAACTAAGTGGTACAGCGTACCTGTAATGGGATTAGGGCAAGTCCTCCAACAGAGACTAGCTGTTGGAGCAGCCTCTTTCTCTCGTATGCCATTTCTGACATCTCAGAGGGTCCCTTTTCAGACAGACCGGGATTCACATCTGCTGGAAAAGTAAGATAAATTCAGACAATTAATAAATCTCTTTTGGAAACTTTGGCTGGCCCACTGTAGGTTATTCAGGAAAACAGTCTTTCGTGTCAAGCGGTCTGTAGTTGATAAGAGCGAGCGATGCTTAAAGTAATCTGTGGTTAAATCAAAACCAAATAATGAGAATGGCTGCATTGCTGGTTTTAAGCCTCCTTAAACCAAACAAAAGGAAAGAATGGGGCAGCAACCACCGAAGAAAATGGAAGGGTTGTCTACTTCTGGAAAAGCTACAAAAGAGGGGCTCGGCACAAAAGCCAAAGCCACTCCTGCAGACAGATTTCCACCTCCAGTCTGTCCCAGCTCCCAGCATGCCTGGTCACTGATGGGTGAGCTCCTGCTAGGAAGGGCTACCTACCTCTGTCAGGTTTTGTTTTGCAGAATATGATACCATTAAAACTTGTCTGTGAGAGGAGGGACTGTCTTTAGGTCACTCGCTGGCTGCTTGACAGCCCTCTGGCCAAACTTGCTACTGTGGCAGTACCAGGTAAGTGTCTTTGAGAAATACAGCTCAAATACTCTATTACAGACTTCTGAATGGGTTCCGATACCACGCAAGCAAAAAAGCTCAAGAAACTTGACACAGTTCAGGACAAAATTGTAAGCAATCTATCACTGAAGTAGACGGCAAAGGATTTTCCAATTGTGTCCACCACGGGAACGGCCTCAAAGGCAATGCCTTTGCAGCCAGGAGCGTGCCTCTGCAGCCGGGCATACACGGCCGGGACTAAGGCCTTTTTATTGCACTGAATCCTACTGTCGATCCCTGGAGAAGCATTTGACCAACCTCTCCAAAGCTGGTTATTAAACTACCAAGCACTTTGTAGTTGGGAAAAAGTGTTCATCATGACTGTTCCTCAAAGCTGGTGAAACCCAAGAAATGCTGAACTGCAGCCTTTCTTCAGCAGCTGTAGATACTGCTTATAGATTAAAATAGGAACATAAACTAAAGAGTCATTTGGGGTTTTTCTTGAAACGCTGAAGGCTGTAAAGTTGCCAAGTGTTTGCTCTGCTCCGGACATACTTTGATAGCCAACTGGCAGAATGTTAGGATTATGGGATAGGGATCAAGATATTTAATCATTAGCATCCTGTGTCTCCAGCCCATGATTCTAAAGGTAACATCAGTCAGTACTTAATTAAAAAGTGATACAATTTCAAACTTGTAAGCCAGTGTTTTGGGTTGGGTGAGACTGCAGAAAGGGTACTTTCCAACTAAAGATTTCTCCTGCTCAGCAGATTTCTGTCCAGAATATTTTGTCTACTGTACCATTTTTATGAGAGGCCACTGAACTGGAAATGGGTTTTGGACAAAACAGCAGCACATATATATGTGAGAGTGGTACCTACAAATGGGTCCAGCACGGTAAGCTGTGACCTGGTGGGACTCCCTGTGATTACCCAGAGGATCTCTCCGTGCACACCCATGAACTCGGGCTGATTGGATGAAATCGCAGTGCCTTAGCATCCACGGCACTGCCAAGGCTGTCACCCATGTCTCCTAGACCAAAGATGATCTTTGAAAGTTAAAGCCTCCCTTGCTTCAGTTTGGACTGAAACATATCTACAGAGCAGTTCAACTGTTTTATTTTCTTGATGTTGCTACAGAAGAATGGGGGTTGGCAAGTAATTCCAACACAGAAGAACAAAGCAACAGGATTTGTTCTGCTTCTTCAAAACTGTAGTTCTCAAGCAGCTCTGGGAGACCTGAGAAGGAGTCACGAGTCCCCGCAGGGGAAGGGCACAGTATCATAGCAAGGACCAGCCACATCACTGCAGCGTCTCCCAGGAGAAAGATTTTATGAGTCAGGGGACACTGCCCTTAGCTCAGTGAACACCCGAAGGGGAAGGGGAACTGGAACATGGAACCACACATGGATGTACATATACACACACTGGTAGATATATCTATAGATACACAGACATGTCCTGTGCAACCATGCATTTTTCATGATAGCTCAGTATACACTGATTGTCTGCCTACAGTCTTTCCAATGCCCGTTATGGCTCTTTCACACATCCCTGAACACGTGCAATCCAAACCCAGGGCTGGAGCTTCTTACTAGCCTGAGGTGGCTGGGCCCTTTTCTAGGAAAGGGCTGTAGTGAGCCGGAAATCCCATGTTTAGTCCCAGTGCTAAAGTGGATGAAGAAAAATATTTACTTGCAGATTCCTCAGAATGAGGGAAACAACAGAGAAGAAAGGTCCAGCACGATAAATCCAAAATACAAGGGCCCAAACAAGAACTTTCCAGGCCCATATTCCAGCAGCACCGGGAGATGATGTGCTGGCATGCAGCCCCAGGCAGCAGAGCCTGGGTAGGTGCCCATCCTCAGGAGAGAGGCAGCAGCTCAGACAGCCCCATGCCCAGCATTTTGTTTTGGCTAGCTTTGGAACCCCCCCAGCATAGCCCAGTGGCTTTCTTCATCTCTCTCCAGCAGTACTGACCCCTCGCTATGGACCGCGTGTGGGGCTGGGTATCTGCATCAGCCTGCCCTGCCAAGTCTTTCGCAGCAGAGGGACGTATTCCAGACACCTGCTTGATCCATCTCACCCCTCTTTTGGATTCGCTCCAGTTTTCCAGCGCCAGAAGCAAATAATCCAACCAAGAAATGCTCAGCAGGAGTAGGCTGCAAGCAGCCTACCTCAGCTCGGTGAAATCAGCCATGGCCGGATCAGCCATCCTATACCAGCCCTGGGAGTCGGAAAGCACAGCACGGCATGGGAAGTGATCTCTCCTTAACTTGCATAATACAGAACAAAACAGGGCTGTTAACAATGTAAGATCAGCTCAGCTGAGTCATTTATCAGGCAAGTTACCATCAACCCTTTCTTCATTTTTTTACCTGGTCTCAGGGAGCTCCATTGTTTCCAGGCAGATACATGATCTCCAGGGCACCAAATCTCCCCCTCCAGCGACTCGCTTGCCTGTTACCTCAATACCACCCAAACCTCAGGCATAAATCTTCCTCATTCATTGAATTTCTGACAGGTGCCTGTGGTAATGCCAGCAATTGTGCAGGACTGGGCTTTACCATAGCGTTCTTCAAGTGTTGTCTTCCTCAGGTGAAGCTTACCTCTTGCTATGCCAGGTAAAACGGGAGTACAGGAAAAGAAATGATGCTGTACCTGACCGTCCCTTTGCCAGAAGTTACTGCACTTTTGTTTCATAAAACTTGAGGTGACTTTCAAGAAGCTTTCAGCTGCTTTTGGTACAAGAGATTTTGTTGCTACTAGAGCCTGGTGTAGGCTACTGGGTTACCATACAAGCTGGCACAAAAATGTAAAGCAATAAAAAGCTTAGCAGTCATAAGGCACTAAACAGTGGAAGTAAAATTGACTAATTAAGAGGCTTTTTAAGCTATCCCGTCATGGCTGTTTTATTTGAAAGCCATTTACAGAAAATGAGCATTTCCTCTCTAATTTGTGCTCCTTCATAGGGGATTATCATCTTGTTGCCACGGTTTGCATTGCTTGTCTGTGTGTGTGATGTGGCAGAGCATGTTTTTCAGGGCTACATCATCTGCACCAAAGAGGCAAAGGCAAGCTGCCAGGCATAGCGAAGGCAGAAGCTCAGAATCGAGCTTACTGATCGTCTGCAAGTTTAGTGCTGCTTGGAGCCACAGCTGTCCTGCATCCCCTGTGCTGGGTCACACCAGGGGACTCCACAGCCAAACAGCGCCATGTGAAAGACTGCAACTTGCTGAGGAGGGTAAATGGTCCAGAAATAATGTGGCACAAGAGCTAAAAGCTTGATCTTAGTAGATGTACAAACACCTGTCAATGGTTTGTTCGATAGTCTCCAAAGGAGTGTTTCCATTCTTCAAATGTTATTTCATCTGGCCCTTTCAAGAAGGGAAAGTATTTCTGGGCTCTCCTGTTACCTGTGCTGCTGACTCGGTTTTATGTCAGACCGCGCCTGGGGTATTTCCATACAGCCTTTCACTCCAGACGAGTGATTTTGGTTTCTGCTCTGAGCAGGGTGAAAGCAAACCAGATGCAGCCAGGGCTGCGCACCTGCAGAAAGCTCAGGTATGCCATAACTGCAGTGACTTCTAGTGAGGAGCTGGCTTGGCTGGTGGCAGGAGAGCCTCTCTCTGTCACGTCAATCTGCAAAAGACTGGTATTCCCTTGGACTCAGATCCTCAGAGACCCAGGCTCGTGTGCCTAGTGAAAGGTATTCTGATCTGCCAAGCACTTTGGTTTGTGGCTGTTCAGACTTTGAGGCAGACCAGGGTGTCTCTTTGTGGGTCCCTAAAATCAGAGACCATTTTCTAAAACCACTGAGTGCTCTTTTGGGACAAGCAGGGACAAATTCCAGTCTAAGGGCCCTGCAGGAAAAATGCTCAGCTACCCTTCCACATACAGAGGGGTTCTCCAGTGGTGGTAACCATGACAATATAGCATACAGCAAGCAAATAATCTTACAAACGCGACACATTTCAGAGGTCTAAGTCAAACTCTACCTAGAAGCTAACAACTGTCTAGATGACAGCATTACCAAAAAGAAGCCCCAACATAACTCTATTAATTATTTTGGACTTTGGTAGCAACTGAGG
This sequence comes from Falco naumanni, assembly GCF_017639655.2. Classification (NCBI taxonomy): domain Eukaryota; kingdom Metazoa; phylum Chordata; class Aves; order Falconiformes; family Falconidae; genus Falco; species Falco naumanni. The sequence continues at coordinate 28,844,104 of NC_054059.1, forward strand.
ACCTCCATGGAGTCATACTTCAGCATGTCAAGCACTATATTAATAAATGTCATGGGCTGGTCCTTACCCTGGAGAACGCAGTGTACATAGACAAGGCATATTTTGAGAGGGAAGCAGAGACACAGAGATGACATGACTACCCCAAGGCCAACCAGTAGGTGGTTGGTGGGGCAGAGGTTTTTCAGCACCACACTGCTCTCGAGCCTCAAGAGTCCTGGCTTTGTGCACCAGCGACTGGCAGTGGTCAACCACAAAGCCCTGCTTAGCGCCTGAAAGGCAAAAGTGTGCTTTTGCCTTACGTTCAAGTATCTTTTTGGAGGTGGTAGGAGGGGTTTTTTTTGCTTTTCTCATTGATTCAACATTTTTTTTTTTTTTGGGCTAAGATGTTTTCTGTAACTGCTTACAGAGACAAAATAATTTGATAGTTGTCTGGCTCCATCTTCTTCACACAGTTGGGTGCACAGCCACCATGTGGCCAAAATACAGGTATTCCTCAAGAAGCAATGTATGCCTGCCCAGTTCCAGAACGGGACACAAGAACCTCTGTCCTGTGTCTCAGTGCATAAGTACACTCCAGGCATATGGCTGGCTGCATACTGCTCACTAGGCAGAAGCACCTGAATTTTTTTATCTTTATCGTAAGTGTGTAAGACCTTCTGGAAAAGAGAACATAAGAAGCAGACTTCAGGCCACCAAAAAGAACGGCAAATGGCTTCATACCCAGCTTCAAGAACCTGCTGGAAAACAGGTGAGCCAGGCCTTGGTGACTTGGAGACTGCCTAGCTCGTCCACCACAGTGTCCAGAGTTGCCTAGTGCTGGAACCATTGCACCAGCCACAGGCAGAACTGGAGGCAGAGGGGAGCAAGGAGCTGCCCTGAGAAACGCAACATCACGGCAGCATCCATCCCGCAGTCATTTCAGCTCATTGAATCATTTCACTTCTAGTAACCAACATTTAAGGAACCCGTTCTTGAAAAAACATTTCTACAGTTGTGGACCAGTGTCCTTTTAAGTATTCTTAGTCTACGGGTTCAGGGTCACGAGGCAGTGCCTCACATTACACTAGGCTCACTGCCAAGGCATCAACAGGGGACAAATTAAGGGTAATTGAAAAGCACTGGCTCAGCCGTTTGTAGATTTGTATGGCTTATGCCAGGATTTGGACAGCAAGAATCACCCCTCTGTGTGCAACATAAAATAAGCTGTAAGAGTGTGAGGATACATATTAGTGCCTCTTCACAGCTCAAACATGCCAAACAATTACTGGCTTTCTTGTGGACATAAGCAGTAAACCCAATTAATTGTTACTCCCTCAGTAGGTGCTAACAATACCCTTGGCTTTCTGGCCATGTTCTTTAGAGCATGTTATTAATCAACTACAATCAAAGTATTCATTATACTATGTGGAACCTGGCTGATGCTGCTGTTCATTTTAAATCAACTACAAAATGTGATTATTGCAGAACTTAGCAAGTCAAATGGGTTTCTAATGTAACATAAGGTAATTAAGTGCTCTTGCAAGATTTCTCTGTTCTTGCAATGTCCATATGGACAGCAAACGTGGAATTGCTTACACGACGATGTGGATAAAAGACAGGTCTTTAGCACTCTAGCCGACAGCCCTCCACCTTAAATAACCCGTGAGTCTCATTATGCTGGACAGATTTATAGGGGTAAGATGCCAAAGTAGCTTGTAGAGTACCTTGCTAATACCAGCCATGACACTGGAGAAATGTCTCATGTGGTGCCTGTTTCAGCTTGCAGCAAGGCAGACCCATGTTTTTCCAGGTTGCAGAATTACGGTGATCAGTTAGAGGGTGACTTGAATTAAAAGAGGGCAAGTCTGCAGCTGCAGATGCCAAGGTAATAATCCCAAAGGGGACAAAGGAAAGAAAGAAAACTAAACAAAGATGGTGAAATTAAATTTTCCTCCCATTAAGTACCTTACTTTGAACATGGAGTTGCTGAATATGATTGCTACTAGATAAGGAACAGCAGTTCTTTAGTGTGTTGGTCCAAATTCACTTCCAACACAGGCAGAAAATAGCATCAGTGACAACAGAGAAAAAAAATTAGATAAAATGACTGCTGCACGAATATAGTCTGAATAGTGAAAGCAAGCATTATAGGTTTATTCAACATAGGCATTTTCATAGCAGAATGCAATATGGCATATAAATCAACAACCATACTGAATGCTGGACAGTTGTGGGGTAAAATCCATATTGCCTTGACTCCTGTGATGGAGCCTACTTTACACAGGCAGACTGCCTGCATGAGGGTGACTGGGATCTCAGGCAGAATATTTCCTGGGAAAAGTTGTTTGCTCTACCCTGAATTCTTCACCACATTCAACAGACAACCAGGCTCAAAAACCGAGGAAGACTACTGTTCATTCTTTAAACCAGGGTTTGGTACTTCCCTGGTTCAAATCCACTCTTCGTCTCATTCAGCACAAGGCTTCAAACCGAGGGTCTGCCATCACAAGGCAAACTCTAAGGTACCCCTGGTGTAAGTAACCTGCAGTCCCTCCTGTCCACAGGAGCAGGAATCAGTGCCTGAAATTTGTTGTTCAAGGGCTAGAAAATTGTTTTATCTCCCGTGGATTAATCATTATTTAAGTTACCTTCTAGAAAGCAGAAGATCCAACGTGAGGGACTAAGGGTGCTTGCAATATTTTTCTCCAGCACCCTCGAGAGTATGTTACTTCACAGCTGGTGGCTAGGGCAACGTCCTCCCAGGTGGGAGGTGCAGCTTCAGATTCCCTTAGGCAGAGGAATCAGTCAAGCCCTACATCTCCCACAACCCAGCCCCAAGCACCTACTCTACTCATTATAGCGAGCGACCATGTGCTGAGCTGTAATACCCGAGTGTAACCTTGCAAAGATCCTTTAGCTCCTCAAACAAAGAAGTTCTTTGTGGATGTCAAAGCATCAGCTTTTCCCGAAAGGTTAAATAGGGCCTTGACTCCTTCAATTACTTGGCTTGGAGACAATGAGCTTTAGCAGGCTAAGCAAGGCTCTGCATGTGAAAACAACTGAACTGACATGTATTTAGTATGTTGCTGGCTTCTCCTCCCAGAAGCTTTGATCAATGTTCAGAAAGCAGGTAAAATGTGCAGTGTATGCCCAGAACTAGGATGCCGGTGGCAGTTCCAACAAGACACACAGACAAAAAAAACCTCCTGATTGGACAAAAAGGGAGGTCTGTGATGCAGATAATGAATACCACACAAATCCTCGCATCTGCTGATCTACAGAACTCTGCTGATGGCTCCCCAATGAGTTTTGCAGCCACAATGGGAATAAAGTATTTTCTGCATTTTCAATGCCAAGAGACTGAAGCTTAGAGAAATTTGGCGAAAGCCAAAGAGCCAATCTGCCACGCCAGAAAAGAGCTCCAAACTTTCAGCTCCTGTTCATGTTTCAGCTACTTTGGTCTTGCCACCTCTTGGTGCACTGGGAGCAGGGACTCCAGTGAAGCTACCTGTAAATATGACCATAGACCACATTACTCCAGTCCCGCCTGTCTAATCAAGTCCACCTCCTGTGTCTCTTGAGAACACTGGAATGACCGGGTGACCTCTGGGGTGTAGAAAACCCTAAGAGGTGTCTCTCTGGCTATTAAATGACCACTCTTATTTGAGGTCATGCCTTTGTATTACAATGATCGCTTTAGGATTTAGAAAAACTGGGTACAAACAGTGAGGCACGGAGGGGACAGTAATACCATCAAATAAAATGAGCCTAGAGCCATCCTCTGATCCTGAGGTCAATGGCCCACCAAATCACATCTGTCCCGCTTAGCTTTCTGCAGCAGGATGGCCACACCTGAACCGCTTAAGGAGACTGGGTCCAAGCTGATCCCCAAGCCATGGGCTGGATGTTGCCTGAAGATCCAAACTGATTCAGGTATAAACCATGCTAGGCACAGCAGCAGCAGGTCAAAAGGACTCCACAGACACCCCAAGAGCTCCAGCAGAAAACCTCCTCCATCTTTGGAGAAGGAGCCCAGTCCAGTGCTGAGTGCACACACAGGCTGTGCACAGACTTTTAGGGTTATCTCTGCCAGCAAAAGGCATTTTCATTGCCAGGGGCACAACAGTGCCTTTCTACTCGCAGTGACCACCCCTGTGATCTACCAGCAGGAGAGAGCCTCCACAGCAGGGCTCACCAACCTGCTGTTGTCAAAATCCGTCAGATTGTTTTAATGTACCAGCGCTGACTGTTCAAACCCATGCAGCTCACTGAAGCTGACCAGAAGTTGTTTGTATGATCTTGTCCAGCATCAGAGCTTTGGAAATGGTCACCCCCAGCAAAGAGACGGTCACCTGCACCCTGAAAAGGCAGTAACATTTTCAAAGGGCATAGCTGACAGCAAAGGGAGGGTCTGCTCATGCCCTTACTGCTGGGGCACTGACTTGCCTTTTCCAGTTGATGAAAAGCACTGGGTCAATTTTTCTGAAAAAAAGAACTGTTGCAGCTACAACGCAAGCAACAACACCACGAGGAGAAAGTCCAGACGGGGCAGATGCATTCAAAGGCTCACACTATCTTGGTGGTGATTCACCATCCTCAGTGGAGAGCAGGTTAAGCTCAGTTGTGGTGCTGATTTGTGACATATGGGATTGGATTGATATGAACATGAATAAATCATATCAAACAGACCACTAGAAAGCTACCGAAGAACAGCCTATTTCAGTCATGACCGATCCAATTCATAGCCAAATTAGCAACCCAGACAGTGAAAGGCTCGATATCGCATTACCCATCCAGCCCAGAAGCTATCCTTAGACACAGCAGGAGCTCTGTCTTGCCTTCAAACCATCCCAGATCTCTAGGGCTGAGTATGAGGAGGCAAGAACAGGAAGGGGGAAATGTACCATGAAAAAAATAAAGCATGTGGGCTGGAAGGGGAAGAGATCATAAAGAAGCATAACCAAAGTGCACTCACAAAAAGGAAGCCTTGGACCCTGAAAAGATTAACATAGATTTAATGGTGTTGTGAAAGTAATTCTAACTTATGAGGTCTTTCTGCTGCTTTACAGTATTTGAAGAAGGGTGGATATTTTTTGGTTTTACTTCCTGCCTTTTTTAAAGCTCATCTTCCCCAGTTTTATTTGGCATATTCTTAAATAGAACGGACAAGATCTGAGATTTTACCAAATTAATTTTCAAAGTACCAAAGAAGTATTTTGTCTTCTGATTTGAACTGCCACTGTCGTACAAGTAAAAGCTGGTCTAACGCAATGCAAAGAAACAAAAAAACGTATGTATCCTCAGATTTTGCACCAATGCAGTGACATGCTTTGAAGACTCATTTAGAAAATGGCTTAAGCAAAACTATGTTCAAACTGACTTCAGCAACCTGAGCGACCAATTTGACAATATTAATTAACAAGCTTTAAACTGTAGTAGCTAAATCAGTGCTAAACTGCCTGCAGAAGATGCCTCAGAGCGCCTACAAAAATCTTCCCTGGTTTATCAGCAGGCTGTTGCCATTTACACATGTAGAAGTGCCCTTGAAAACACTGGTTTGAGCAAAGCCAAAGCAGAACTGTCAACAGCTAAAACAGAGCAGCTACCTCATTTTAACTATTAACTGCAAAAATTTGTGTTCCCTTTGGAAACTGGAGAAGCAGTTTCAGAAGTGGTTGCCCCTTGCAGCTGGCCACCTCTCTGCCTGTTGGTGAATTCAGCACATTTGTGTCTTCAAAGCACAGAGGAGGCTGCTGCAGCTTGGTCTGCTTGCAGAGGGAGTCCGAGCTAGGATGCCAAACCACCTGCTGAAGCAGCTAATGGGTGTAACACGTAATGCTGGATGGGGCTGATGCTTGGGGAGTGAAGCACCTTGAATTTCTCAGTCAAGATTCACTGGAATACAGCTGCCAGTTCAAACGGAAGGGCCACCTTCGTAAATCACACTGAAGTGTCCTCAAGTCTAACTTAGTTATAATGCTTACACTTTAGGAGCCCACTCTAAAGAAAAAACCCCACCACAATAATTTAGCTTTTTTTCTCAATTCCTAGCAAGTTTCAGAAGAAAATAAAAGTTTTTAAGCTGTTGGCTCCCTCTCCTTAGAGAGACACTTGCAGTCTGCAGAAGAGCTGACTTGAACAGAGCACCAACAACCATGACTGGATGAGAGTATGGCTTTGTAGCAGCTCACTGCTGGTCCCAAGGGTTTTGTGATCCCCCAGCCAAACCTGCTTACATGGCTTCCCTTCTGGCTTTTTGTTCTGAGGCTCAAACCCTGTCTCTGCAGCAAAGCTCTTCCCCACCCCAGTTTGGTCAGCACCATTTTATTGAACAGGACAGAGGTTCCTGCTTAAAAACCTTTCACTGACCTAAAAACATGAATGAGAAAATCCTGATCAAACCCACTAATCGTGAAATTCAAATGCCATCCGAGGCTGCCGGGCAATTCTCTGAGGTGCATCCTTGTCTTCTCACCATGTCCTCAGCGGTGGAGCAAATCGGAGCAGACACAAACCAACTAATTGGTCTCCAGTCTGATCATGCTGCAGTTCTGGAGTTCTGTTCCTGAGAGCAGTGTGACCCCAAATAGGTGCTTTTAAACTGATTAGCAAGTGCTGGGCCCATCTGTTGGTGATGGCAACACTGCAGGAACATACTGTGACAGCAGCCTTGCACTAACCACGAGGAGGGACTTTTCTTCATGGGCAAATTTGCCTACACACAGATCACTGAAAGTTATATGCAGCAGGGTAAAGTCTCTTCTTGTTTTTATGCCGTACGCTTCAAAGATCTTCCTAACTACAAAAAGTTGGACTTCAGGTGCCTGCAGGAGACACCAAGAAAGACAAGAAATACTAAATTCGCAGTACTCCTGCCACTGTGATGCCTTTACCACCATCAAACAGGATCTTTGAGTGCTACAGCCTACCAGCTTTTTCTCCTTTCTCACACTTATTAGGCTCTCATGACCATGTTCTCCAGATAAGCCACAAACTTTCATGACTATTTCTCCTCTGAAACAGGAAATCGCTCCTGTTCCTAAAATGCAACAAAATCAAGCAGTTTAACTGACTTTCAAAATCACACGGGAAAGTGCAGGTAGAAACCACAACTGCAGTTCAGTCCTACCAGCCCAGTGTCCTAATTGCGAGACCATCCTTCCTTCCAGATGCTCAGCTTTAACAGGAAGCCAAGACTTAAAAAAAAAAGGTTTCCAGTGCTGCTGTGCCCCACCGCTGCCTGCTCTGCAGGGCAGGAAGCACCATTGTTCTGCGCTGGGCAATCCCCACAGATCCATCTCTGCAGTGAAAACACAGCCAGTAGCAGCAGCCACAGCCAAGGACACTATTGATGAAGATGCCACATTGAAACAGATGTCCGGGATGTTTGTGATTATCAGGGTTCGGGGGGGTGTCTCTGCATCTGGACCTATTCCAACACAGAGTTTTACAGTCTTCAGCTGCCCAGATCAGAGCTTGCTCCCTTTCCTGGCTCTCAGCTGCTCTGTAGTTGAGGGTGGCAACATTTCTGCTTGTGTGAGGAAAAGCAGGGACACAGAGGAATGTCCTTTGCAATGCATCACATGAACGGGAACACTCTGCCTTTGTTACCACCTTCCTCAATTGACTTAAATGACATAAATCCTACAGCAACTAAAAAGACACGAGGGCCCTATCTGCTGCTGCAGCCTTGGGAACAGGGAAGGTCTGGGGACTCCAGGATGAGATATGGAAAGCGAAAAAACATCCTGTGCCTGGATGCACATTCATGGTGGCTTCTTGAAGACTGTCGCTGGGGTGCCAAGACTATCCTGAACTTCAGGACTGTCCCAGGCCGGCTTGCGACTGTTTGCACATTTGAGCTCGCACAGGTAGAAATTCTGCTGCCTTCCAGCGCCGGTTGAATTTTTACAGCACGCAAAACAAACAGATCCCCATCTGAATGAACAAGCCTTTCTGCCAAAAGGCTCAATCATACAAGCAGTCTCATCAACCTTGCGGGGGCCGATCCGATGAGTAAGGACTAGTCCCATGAGTAAGACCCACGGGACTGGACGCAGCTTGCCATTTTTTTTTTTCAAGTGCGTGCAGGCCTGGTAAAGCTGACCTGCAAATTGGGAAAGAAAGCAAACATTAAAGGTTGCACTGTCCTTTCTTCTAAGGCAAACCCCGGGATGCCCAAGACGCTCTTCTTTCCCATCATACTTCCTTGGTCTCTCCAGACAGTTCCAAACTTGGGGTTACAGTCCCCTTGCCTGAAATTAGAACACTGTCTGACAATTTAGACAAGCCCCACCAAATTCCCAAACCTCATTTGCTCTCCTTGCTTTACTTGGAGTCCCTCCAGTGCAGTAGTCAACATGCTAAATCCTCAGCATGTACTTAGAAACAATCTTCTTCCAAAAAATGCATGCAAAAGTGTTGATGCCCGCATGGTGAGAAGGGCCAGAGCAGGGCCTGTGGGCAGGGAATACCACTGACTTTCCTCTGGTCAGATACTCCCCTCCCTTTTCTGGAGTGGGTCTGAACAGAGCTGACCTCTTACTAGAGCTCCTTGGATGACTCATTTTTCCTTTAGAAATGTTTTTACTGATTCTACAGCAACTGAATAAACCCAGATCAGGAAAGTTTCCTGGAGGCAGGTGTGCAATTCACATTCCCTTCTAATTCAATAACTCATTCATACAAGTACCTTTACAACAATGTGCGTGCATTGCGTGTGACAAGAAACTTTAACTGTAACTTCTGCAGTGTTGGCAGCATCATTAGTTTCCGGGAACAGAGCAAACAAAAGCACATTGTAAATGGTGATTTAGTAGGGAATGCCCCAAGATAGGAGTCACTGGAATTTGCCATGTGCTACATCACAGCAAAGATATATTTGCATTCTTCCTACTCATCTTTGCGTGCTATTCTCAGGTTTGCTAATACCAAATAGCATACGATTGCGAGAAGTGTATTAACAGCTGCTGTGTATACACATGATCATTTAATTTCCTGACCTCTCTGAAAACACCTCCTGCTACACAGCTGACACAGGACAAAAGAGAGAGAAAATATCAGTGGTGACAGTGACCTAGTAAAAGGTTTGCTGCAACCTGTCTGTTTATGGGGAATTACTACAGCATGCTGATTTATAAAGAGATTAAGATTATCTCTTTATAAGAGATTTATCTGCTGTGGTTGTGCGTACATAAATACCTCACTGCAATAGGTGGAGGAAAAGCTATAGTCAGATAATACCAGATCCAAGACCAAAGCATCTGGGATGAGTAACAGAAAATCTCTCAGAAAGCAAAGACTGTCTAGCCAAATGACACTAAATCTTGGCTAGGTAATATTTCATCTGACAAAGCCAGTGCCTAATCCCCATATGGCAAGATATAGCAAAGCTCCAGTGACCAGTGACCAGCTGAGGAGTGGGCCTATATCTAACAGAAACCCATCTTTCCCTTCTGCTTCCGAAATAAACCAGGCAGAAAGTCAGGAAACCTAGCAAAGTGTCAGAAGTGAGCTAATGGCTGTTACGGGTTGCGGTAGGTTGCCATAAATCAGCTTTCGGATTAGCCTCTGAGAGCCCATCTGGAGCTGTAATGACGTGTTTGCAGTGCAAGCAACACGGCTGTGGTGGGTCATATCAGATCTATAATGTTGCAGACACGAAGCAGGGTGAAAATCCAGACCCATACCTTTTTACAGCATTATTAGTCCATGTATTATTTCATTTTTAAAATAAATGCTGTTAGAAGATTAAAGGTCACATGAAGGTGATGTCAAGCTCACCTCCAAATAAAAATCACAAGAGATCAATTTGCACCATTGCCAACCACAAAGTGACGGAAGGGCCATCCCAGGTGGTGCAGGTGCAGGGAGCCAGAGCGGATTTTGGCAGCAGCTGCGCTGTTCTGTGCTGCCCTGACGAAACAGCTACAGCTCCGACACGCAAGTCCCTCCTGCAAAGCTTTCCCTGTAAGCAGGACACTGTGCCTGGTTGATTGGTACCCTTAGAGTCACTGGGGGATGAAACTGTTTAAACTAGAGTGTTGCAAACACTGGGACTGCAGACCAGATCAGTGGCAGCCAGTTGTTTGTGATCATCTCTTCTGGCATGACTACATGGGAAAAGGCCCCTTTTAACTCTGGGCTCTGGCAGAGCAGCTCTAAACAAAACTTGCCGCAGTGACTTAAGACATTCCCTTTATCTTGCAGCGCATCCAGACAGATGGGGCTCCAGCTGCACCCTGGCTACACAGCTCAGGGCACAGGGAATTAGCCTGTCCACCACGCAGGCACCAAGGCCAGCCAAAGGCACCTGCACCACTCTGCTACCACGTCACCTCACCCATCGTCTGGGCCAGCATGATGATTCAGGGGGTGACAACGGGGAGGATGGCACTGCAAAGCAATTCAATGACAAAATCACCCTGGCCAAGCCAAGAGCCATGGAACACACCTCTTGCCATTTAAGTTTTGCTAACACAGTGTTGTGGTACCCACAGCTTCTGAAAAGTCCCACTCAGGAGACGTTACCCACAACAGAGATGGCTGTAAAAGCAGCAGCCGTGTTCATTACAGAAGAGAAGCATCCAGAGAAAATGCCTCTGAGCACCTTCTGTGCAGCAGTCCTGAGGGTAGCTCACACCTCAGAAGAGACAGAAAGACGGATCCTGGGCTCTCACAGCTTCTAGGCTTTGCTCCCATGCTTGTGTCTTTTATCTTTAACACTCCTCACCTCCCGTGTAGCCACATCCAACAGCCCCGGGGACAGGCTCCTCTTAGGCTATGAATCTTGCTGGCAAGAGCAGTCCTACTCCAGCCCTGACCTGAGCACTGGGGTACAAGTCAGACAAGGTGGATTCAGACACAGTCCTCTCGTCACTGCCGATTTGCCTGTCTGCTTGTGTTAACTGGTACAAATGTCAAGCTTAGGTGACCTGCACCACAGAGGGAATTAATGCTCACCTTTCCCTCTGAAGACCCTTGCTGCAGCCTATGCTTTGGACTTCTGGGTCCCCCCAGTAAATCCAGCTTTTGCCTCCTTTCATGCTTGTTTCCAGTTACAAGGGTATGCGCAGAAGATGGGAGTGTCCCAGGACAGGCTTGTAGAACCAGGGATCCCTTGGATACGTGCTGGCAGCTCCCTGTGCCGCTGCCCTGGCTGAGCTCCTGGGGTGGGCTGAGGCAGGGCTGGGCTGGCAGACTCTGCTGCAGACCTTTGTCTTCATCAGAGCCCCTGAGCTAGCAGAGGGTCCGGGTAGAGGCCTCGGGCCTGATCACAGCACTGTACCTTATAGACAGTTGCTCAGTCCAGATTTGAAGGCCATCAGGTTTCTTTACCAGAACTGGGAGCTGAAAGGGTCTATGTTTTCTCCAGGAAGCAGGGCTTAAATAGTTTAAAAGATGCTTTAAAAGAAAGCAGTTATTCTTATCTTCTAGCTCAGCGAAGGCAAATGATTTACGGTTGCCTTTGTCTCCTGTATTAATGAGACACGTAATTCCCTATCCCCTTAATTCTTTCCACTTTCCATATCCAGCGCTCCTCAATTCTGGAATATGGCAGCTCTCCCTTGGGCTCCTCCAAATCTGCTGTCCGGAAGACTGAACTGTGGCACTTCCTTTTCCTCTTGCTTGCACTGATATAAAACAAATCAACACCTGCCAAGAAGCCTTGTGATAAAAGGAGACCCTTACAAAAAGAGTCCCCAACACTGAATGCAGAATTTTATTAAAGTAAGAAAAAACAAATTATTAACACTATTCTGCCTTTCTCCATGCTCCAGCCAGGGACATACCCAAATTACTCCCATCTGCCATCCTGCTGCAAATTTAAAAGCAGCAGTAATCCATAGATCCTTGCAACTATGATTAATTCTATCTGGGAAGGAAGAATACCTCAGAATTCAATGAAGAAGTTACCACATCCAAAAGAGATGTTGCCTAATAGTGGCCTGCTTTTATTTTATTAGAACTATAACACTGAAATTAGTTGCTAATGTTTTGAGGTCTGCCTTTGATCTTAATAATATATGTGGTGAGAATTGGACAAATCGGTAATTGTCTCCAGCTGGAGACAAAGCCATTTCGGGATCCTCTGTAGTTGCTTAAGTAAATCCCAGGATTAGGAACATGCAGATTTTACTGGGGAAGGGAACAGAGTTGGGGCTTGCAGTGTTGAACAGAAAAAACAAAAACTGAAAATGCTTGATTTTCATTAATTTCAAGAAAACCAAAAACTTAGTTTTGGCCTGCTCTACCTGCAGTGAAGCCAATGGCTGAGTTCACAGCTGCAGGTGACAAACCTATCCAAAAGGTCTGCCAGAGCTAACGCAGAGAAGAAGAGACACAACGGAGAACTGGTTTTGGAGGTTTCCTGTGGTATGTGAGAGCAAGCATGTGGATGGAGAGCTCCTGAACAGTGTTTGTTAATCACTTCCATGCACCATTCTGAGTGGAGTTATCCCAGCCTCATCTGATGAGAACATCCCTGGGATCTGCAAAATATTTAGATATTTAATTTGGGTGCAAATGAGTAATGCTTCATAGAGGAATGTTTTTAACCATAGGCTATAGACTACTTGTTTCCTTCTGCAGTCCAAGCTAAAATTCTGCGTAAAGGACACCTGTGCTGCTTGCTGAGCAAGGGGAGTCCTACCCTCAAAATGCCTTGCTCCAGAGGTGAAGACTTCTCTAGTCAGCTTGTGTAAGAGATCCCAGTTGTCTTGCCCCTGTTGTAAGTGGTGCCCAAATCCTTCAAGAGTCCTGCCAAAAAAATATGGGAACTCAGATCAGGGTTTAAACAAGCCAAAACTGCACCACTTAACAAAAAAATTGCTCCCTATAAGCACTCATTAGGATCGTGGTTATTATGTTGCAACGAAATCTTTGATTTCCTTAATGCTGGGAGCTAATAAGGACACACAAACAGTAATGGGCTGATACCACATCAACTCCCTCCTGCAACTATCACGCAATGGCTCCAGAATGTGCCTAGCTAAAATAGACGTGATTCCTTTGGTTTATCCACGTTAAATACAGAAGTACTTTTGGAATATCAGAGGTTGTGTCCTGTCAGGCTCTATTTTCCAGCAGAATTGCAGAAATGCCACCTTCAAGACTGGTAGCAATCAGACTGGCATTCTTCCAACCAGATTTTATTTCCACAAACAGCCCTTATGCTTTAACTTTTTGTGTTATGCCTGCATTTAATGAATGCAAATAACATAACAAAAGATAAACAAATGAAAGAAACACCTTCTCTAATCACTTCAGAAGTTGTCAGCAACAGTTAAAAAAACCCTGGAAATATTTACATTTGTCGCTCTGGTTTCAAAAGCATTAGGGAATGATCTTGCCCCATAGGAAAAAAGAGAGGGATTGTGGAGGTGGAAGGCATTTATGGACTGCACAGAGCTGTTTGCAATTATTATCTGTAGGACATACCTTAATGGAAATGGAACTACACTGAAGTGGTTTACTTGTGGTTCAAAGACTGGGTGTTACTCATACTTTATATGTAGTAGACACTATGAGGTTGACTTGGGCAGGAGCCATCAAACACATCTGACTGCTCAGCCTCATAACATACATGATACAGCCATGGAAGGCATCTTCAGGTTACTTCACAATAGCTACTCAGAGCCTGGAAGCTGTTTTCCCTCTAAGGAGGGATTTCCAGGCTTGGGTATTAGCGGTTAGACACAGCTCCAGTTTCTTGGACTGAGGGCTGACGAGCTGGACTGGAAGTCAGCAGTTCAGCTATCTTCCTGGCCATACCACTTGTCTGTTAATAACAGAGGACCTCAGAGTCAGTCACTGGGGGAAAAAAAAAAAAAAGAAAAAAGCTGTAGCTCACATAAATCTTCAGTCATTTTTAAAAAGGACAGAGAGGAATATATACTAATTCACCATTTGTTTATACCTTTTCTTGCATGGTGTGACTTTCAAATGCCAGTTCTTGCTATGTTCTTTGAGTTCCTTCGGAGCTCAACTGATCTCTCTAACTGCAAGTACAAAACTTTGGAATTTTTTTCATGTTTTTGTCCCAGCATAATCTGTTAGCTCTTAAAAGTCTATTGCTGTTCATTTTCAATGCTCTCTGCAAGGACTGGTTTTGTTGGGAGAGAAGGAGTAGGATGGAGACTCAGTCAGTGGTAACTTCCTCATGGTACTGCCTTGAAGAATGTGCATTCTGAAATGCACAAGCATCTGCTGTAGCTGCCCTCCCTACCATCAGCATCACCCTACATCTGGCAACGGAGTCCTGCAGGTCAGATTACGGTCCAAAACCACAATCACCAAAAGGAGAAACTAAAAGCAGTAGGTAGGAATGATACTGCTGTCTGTCCACATTGCCTTTCTGTCCTTTTTTCCATGGAAAAGTCATTGGCCAGATGTGCTGTGAAACTGCTCCTTAGATGCTTCATCTGTATCTTCACCCCCTCTGCTGCAATGTTATAACAACAGCTCACACCCACAGGCTCAGCGGCTGCAATTCCTTTCTCCCAGGGCTTGAAACAACCTCATTCTGCCACCTGCACTCCTCCGTAGGCAGGCTACCAGCGACACAGCAGACTGACACTATGTTGGCTCCAGCATCTACAGACCTGGCTTATGGCTTAGCCTGGCCTTTGAGTCACATCCTGGCGTGTCTTCTCTGTTGCAACTTCAGAGGTGTAACTCACCCTCAGCCTCCACAGTGATTGCAGCAGTGGGAAGACCACATGCTGGCTGCAGGCTCTGCCCTTTTTTCAGCCTGCTTTTCCCTTTACACACAGGACACCTTTCTGCCATGTCCTGACGACAGCCCAGAGGTGGGAAGTAGAGAAGTAGACATGTTTATTCACCACTTCCACAGAATTGCAGGAAACGGGATCAAAGCAACATCTGGAGATCCCCAGAGTCTAGCTTCCTTTCTGAAGCCAGATAAGCTCTACCCACCCCACATCAGAGAGACATTTAGCTGATCTGCTCCTGTGATGGAAACCTCACAGCTTTCAGTATGCTCACAGCAACATACAAATACAGGCAGACCAAAGTTACCTGCCCCTTTGCATATATGTAAGGAAGGGTACAAGGCACAGGACAAGTACAGAGTGATCTTTTTCCCCAGCGTGTGCTTCCAGCTTCAGGCAATCTCCAATTTAAGGATTTCTTGAGCTAGAGGCAGCATCCAAGTTCTGAGGTACAGTAAATCTCTGTAGATTTATCACTTGCAAGCACATCTCACTCCTTTTAGGACTAGTACCTACATTTGGCCTCCATAATAGCTGAAGATAATTAGCTTCACAAGGTACCTATACAACATATACATAAATACTCCATATGTCTGTCTTAAAGCTGCTACCTGATAATTTCATTAGATGGCACCTGGATCTTACATTATGAAGAATAATGAATAGTAGTTTTGTAATCTTCCTCTCCACACCATTCCAACTATTTTATAGGCTTCTATAATATGGCTGCTCAGCTGTCTTTGTTTCCAGGCCAAAAAGTCCCACACTTTTTAATCTTCATTCACAAGAAAACTCTTCATGTCTCTTATAAAAAATGCTATAATGCCATTTCACTTCAGTGCAGTTATACCACACCCTTTCTTAAAGTGAGGTGATAAGAACTAAGCATAACAGCCATAGTATGGTACTCTGGGGGTTTATGTATAGCACAGATATTCCCCCCCCCCCCCCCCCCCCTCATTTCCAGTAACATTTGACGATTGCTGAACACTGAATCAATGTTTTCAGAGAACATTCTCCAGTGACAAAGTCTTTCCTACATACCAGTAGCAAGCCGAGAGCTCACCGTTCTGTCGCTGCAGCTGACTGGATTTTCCTGCCTCCCTCTATTACTTCATCACACCATGCCACAGTGACAGCCATCGCTTTGTGTTCTACCCAGGTTTACTGAACTCTCCTACAGCTCTTTGCAGTCTTCCTTATTTATTTTCCTGGGTGATGATTTACCTTTCCAAAACGCACATAAATACATGGATGGGCACAGGGTTCCTCAGAGGTCCCTGGGAAACCCCACTGCTACCCTCCTCCTGTCAGGGGAACTGCCCATTCACTGCCACCCTTTCTTTCCTATCTATAACAACATATTAATCCACAGGAGGACCTCTCCTGCTAACGCATGACAATGGACAGAAACCAAGCCTAGTTTCCAAAACAAACCGTAAAATGTATCATTAACAGAGTAGCAGAAGCCCAAGTGTTCTGAATTGTTTGCATGTTTATGGAAAACCCAAACAAGGGGCAGCTTCCATACAAGGAGTGACTCAATGGTTCAGGGCTTCGGTCTGGAAAAGAGATGACTTAAAGAGGATCACAAAAGAAGTCTACAACATCAAGAGTGTTGTCACAAAGAGGACAAGAAGGCAACATCTGTCTCACTGTTTCCTCAAAGCCAAGAATGGGAATGAAGCTCAAGTGAAGCCACAGAGCCAGGTGTAGCACTAGCAATAGGAAGTGTCTCACCACACAGTAGCAGTAGATGTCATGGATGCTAAAATCTGGCGGCTTCAAGGGGAGGCACAAGGAGTACACAGAAACTAAGGTACCATACCAAGGTATGGAGGTAAGAAGCCAAGGTACTAAGGACACAGAAATCAGATGCAGCTAAGGCTGTCCTCAACCTAAATATTGCTGATAGCAGGGTGACTATTAGGGACAAGCTGCTACTGTAGAACTGTGTGTCACATCTCCAAGTACACATGGGTTACACTGTAACTACGCACTGCTCAAAGTTTGCAAAAGAAGTACTACTCACCTAAAGCTGCAAATATTCATAGGGTTTCTGTCCCTCCCCAAGTACTCTGACTGCAATCCCACTGCCCTTGCCTAATCCTATAACCACGTAAGAAACCTGTGCAATTACCTACAGATACGGAACCTGTTCTCCAGGGGAAACTTCAAAGTCTTCTACATAAAACACCCAACCAAAAATGGCATTTAAGACTTGAACTGTTCCTGATTGTGGCTGCAGACACCTTTGTGAGCAGGATCTATAAAATTTCAAGGGCACAAACCACACAAAAGTAGACTCATCTGGTCTCCCTTAGGTCATCGGAAGTAAAACAGAAGAAGAAAAAAAGGAAATAAAGTGAAACCCTTTATTAAAAATATTTTTTTAAAGATCCCCCCCCCCCCCCCCCCCCCCCAACTGCATCTGAAAAAGGGTGTCTTTGGTTTAAATCCTTAGCAACAGCAACTGGGGACAGAGAGGCTTTGAGAAATACTGTCTCTAAGTTACCAATTTCAGAGCAGGGAACGCACCTTTTATTCCTGCCTTCTGTGCAAGGCAGAACTCATCTGCATTTAACCACCTTCCTGGTGTATGATCTGCCATACTGTCAGGAAACCAAACCAAAGCAAAGACGTAAAAGGTCTTGTCCATCAGAGCAGACCGAAACTTTAGCTCCTTCTCGTGCCAGTTAAGACAGTGCTCTGACAGAACCACTCAGTGGATTCAGAAACTTCCATCTTACTCTTCTGAGACACGGTCATCTCCTCACCCCTTCTAATTTTGAGATCCACTACAGCACATATATTAGGAATGGGTGCAAAACGAGGGAGCAGCAGAAATTTTACAGAGCTTCCAGTGTTTTACCACATCCTCCTTCCACTTTGGGAAATTATTGGGCAACTAGGAACTGGGTTTATGCAAAGCGGATCCGACTCCAGGAGGAGGGCACCCTGCTAGAGTTGTGCGTGACTGAGCTTTGGCTTCTGCTGCAGAGCAGGAACCACAGACTACTCTGTGTGGCCACTGTTAGGGGTCAAGGCAGCAGCTGGTAAGAGCTAAGTAACTCATTACACCTGAACAGCCACCTTCCCTTACCCCAATACAATATACTCCTTCCCCTCAACTCCACCCACCAGAACAACCCAAACGTGCAGGCGACCCGTAAGCCACACAGGCAGTACCTTGCAATCATCACAGTAAACATACAGCCAATATCACCCCAACACAGGCAAAACTCCTCTGATGTCAATGAGAGCGTGGCTTGTGTCAAGGCAGCAGGACTGACCCTGTTGTTTTGGAGGCTGTGTAGGTGGAAAAGACAAGACCGGCAAGTGGAATAAAAGCCCAAAGAAAATGAATTGAGGAATTATTCAGTAACAGTTCAAAGCCCTGCATGTGGGATGAAAGCCAGCTTAATGCTTAATAAACCCAAGAAATGATTCAGTAATAGTTCATCCTGTGTGATGGGTTCTCTGTAATCAACGTAAGCCGTGTCTGTGAGAGCCAATACAAATTAAGTACCGGTTGTTCAGACTACCTCTCTGCCTTTGGTACATAACTAAAGCAGTCCAAAGAACGAACTTTTAATTGAGAGAAAAGTAAGGCTTTCTCAACAATCACATGCTCGTCAACCCAAGATCTCTTGGTTAAGGGATTTGGAGCATGGTCACCATAACTAGCTCTCGCAGTATCACTACTTCTCTGGTTAAAACACAAGAGATCCCATTGATATAACAGAATTTCTCTCTTGCAATGCCTGAAATCAAGATGCAAAATGATGTTCAAAGAAAACTGTTTCAGTAGCTTTCCAATTTCTTGCTTTATTTTGAGGCATCAGATGCTCTGAGACACCAACACTGAAATCTCTCAGAACTGTTATTGTCCCTTGTGTATTTATGTCCTTCTGCCTTAGGGCTCAGTCCTCCTTTCTTGGAACCCCGTAGCCAGCTTTGCTTTACTTTCAGAGACTTAATATTCATGGAAGAAAACAGACTCTAT
Organism: Falco naumanni; assembly: GCF_017639655.2. Classification (NCBI taxonomy): domain Eukaryota; kingdom Metazoa; phylum Chordata; class Aves; order Falconiformes; family Falconidae; genus Falco; species Falco naumanni. The sequence continues at coordinate 28,862,821 of NC_054059.1, forward strand.
GGACAGTTTTGGCTCTACTGCTTTTCAAATTGGTGGTGAGGAATGTTGCGCAGGCCCCACAGGGAGCTTGTGGTACCTTTCTGAAACACCAAAGACATTTCTGGATACATTGGCCTCAAAATGCACTGACACACTGAAGGCTTTCAATAAGGAGCAGGAAGATTGCTCAGAGAATGCAAGGTAGAAAGGAAAGCTAGAAGCATGGCTGTTGCCAAGCTCTCAGGACAGCCTTGCACTGAAGATTTCTGAGCTGTGGTCAAAGCGGTGACAGGCCTATATTCTTAGATTCAAGCACCTTTGAATTCTGAGCAAGCCTGGAGGCCAGTCCAAATTCTTGCCTCAGCCAAGAGGCAGAAATTTTAACCTGTGGGAGTCACACAGCCTAATACAGTACAAGTTTGCTGGCTGTACGGGTACCTTATGCACTGACAGATTCTCAAGCCCATCTGGTTCTTCAGGCTGGTTTGTACCTTGATGTATTTAGCTTAGATGCCCTAAAATGCTTTACTCTGTGCAGTGAGACAAACGAAGTGATGCATGAAGCCAGAAGTAGGGCTGTCTCGAAGTCAGAACCTCCAAAGCTTCTGGTGATTAAGATGTTATTTCCACTTAGCTCCTATCAGTTAGTTGTCACCAAATCCCAGCTACACTAGGAAAAGAACCATCAGCACCAATAATAATTTTCATTCCCAATTAGTGCAGAAATTGTTTTGTTGGTTTAACAGCTAAAGACAGCATGAAGCAATAAAGAGGTTGTCTATCTGTGGTGGGTTGACCCCAGCTGGATGCCAGGTGCCCACCAAAGCCGCTCTGTCACTGTCCTCCTCGGCTGGGCAGGGGAGGCCCAGCTGGCCCTAGCACGGGTCCCGGCAGGGCCACAGGCCCTGCCTGGAGCTGCTCCAGCGCGGGCTGCCCGCGGGTCACAGCCTCCCTCGGGCACCCCCCTTCCCCTCCATGGGCTGCAGGTGGCAAACTGCTCCACCGTGGACCTCCATGGGCTGGGGACACAGCCTGCCCCGCCGGGGGCTGCACCACGGGCTGGAGGGCACCTGGAGCACCTCCTCCCCCTCCTTGTTCACAGAACTGCGTGTGTGCAAAGTTTTTCTTTTCACATACTTAACTTCTCTCTCTGGCTGTAATCTGCTGCACAGGTTTTTTCCCCTTCTGAAATCTGCTGTCCCAGGGGCGCTGCCACCGTCACTGACGGGCTGGGCCTTGGCCAGCGGCAGGTCCCTCTCGGAGCCGGCTGGCGCTGGCTGTCTGACACGGGGGCAGCTCCTGCCGGCTTCTCACAGAAGCCACCCCCATGGCCCCTGGCTACCAAAACCTTGCCACGCAAACCCAATACGCTATCAAACTTCCCTTAACTGTTTTGTCTTCTGATTAGTATTCACTAAACCAATTTTCCATCGCTGAAAGGAGCCTGGGAAACCTGTTGCTGACAGCTGCTGTGGGTCACTTTCTTGATGTTGTCAGTGTCAGAACATGCCCCCCGAAGGGAGGGAAGACAGAAGGGGTTCAGACAGCTCAGCTCTTCAGCAGTCACAAGCTGCGGGCACTTCAGCCTGCTGCTCCACACAGGCGCTCACCGATCCAGGCCTTGCGGTTAGACAGTGCCCAATAACTCCAGATGCTGGGGGGTGCAGAACCAAAAAAAAAAAACAAAACCAAAAACCAGGAAGAGTTTACTTTACCGTTTCTCCCTGATCAGCTCTAGTAACCTTGTCGTGCTGGCTGGAGGAATCCAGTTTTTAAAAGGCACTGAAGTGCAAGAAACTAGAGCAGGTCAGGACAGGACTGTACCCTCTAGGAGAAAACTGCCATAAGATTAAAAGCTAGAAAGTCTTCACTGAAACCCCCAAACCAGAACAGATTAGTTCCAGCTCTTGAAAATTTGACATTCACATTGATCAGCTCTTTTCTCTGTTGGAAAGTGTTTCAAGAGAAACATTTGGCCAGATCTCAAATGATTTTCCACCTCTCCTCTCTCCCATCCTTTCCAGCTGCGTTATTGACTGCCTTACTAGACAGTTACCCTTTTTCCAAATTATCTCTATGAGAAATTCCTCTAATTTCATGGGGAGTGGTGGCCTCCTTGAAGGAAGGAGCTCTGCTTCCCCAGATCTTCAGAGGCAAGGGGAAACAGTACATCTAGAAAAAGAAAGGTCAATCACCCTTCTGTGATTAAGGGGAAGCATTTAAGAGACAAAGACAGACATCCACCCTTGGCCATTACTCTCTAGAATTGCTTCAGTAGACATCACGTACACATCACATAACCAGGCAAAGTAAAAAGAGATCCTCTGGCAAAACAGTGGAGAGAAGGAGCTGCCTGCCTCGGCTGTTTGGTTATTTCATCCTCCAGTCCTTGAGGCACAGCGCAGCATACACCCACTCAGGTGTAAAATCTCCCTTGCATTGGTCACATTGAATTTCCACCATATACTAGCAGCCCTGTCCTCACATCTGTCCAAAATGCCACCAGTGAAGGCAGCTTTCATTCCCGCCACTCCGGGGAGGTCAAGCAATACCTGAAATAGCTCCGTGCCTCATCTTTGCTCTGGAGAAGATTCCACTTTCCTGCAGTTTTGACTGGACCACTCATGGTTTGAGAGACTGACCACAGAAATAAAGGAACACGGCCTTCAAAGTCTCCTACAATAACTTTCACTTATCAGCACATCTAACGTCTTTCCTTAACTGGCTAAACCACAGTTAATTTAGCAAGACTAGTCCCCAGCTACCTGCACATGTTGGGTATTGCACACGATGTTCTTGCTCATGTCTACACTGACTAGTGTCAGGCCGCATCCTGAGTACCACAGCACGATCATCTATGCTCTGCTTCTAGTAATATTTAAATTGCAGCAGTGTACCATGGCACTGTGCAAAAGTGTTTTGTTGTAACCTGTCTAAAATATCTCAGGTAGAGGATATTTATTTGCTGTGGAGATCTGTTTAGAATATTGCCTCATACTTTCAGTGCAAGTGTCATAGTCCCATTAGGCAATCTCCCGTTTACATCTGGGAAAGAAGAAAAACACTGTAGCTATGACGGGAGTGTTGTAAACTTCCCTTTTGATTCAGTTTACAAGAATATTCAGCAAAATCCTAAGAGACAAGATAATTACTTCTCAACATTCTCATTTGCATAAGATGATTAAATCCTTACAGGTAAGCATGGGGTCTCTTACGACTTTTATGTACGCACTCCACAGATCTGTTGGTAAATAAAATGGACATAATATTCATTAGTGAGATGATACATAATCTGAATGCATTTGAATGTTGAAACTTTTGTGTAATTGCACATTATGTAACATAATCATGCATGTATGTAATTGTACACAGCAACTGTACTAATGCAGTAGTAAGGTCTTGAAAAAAAAATTACAGAACACAACTCCACCCCAAACACCCAGACCCTTACTGAAGCAGAGCTAGCACAGCGGCACAGGCATACAGAACAATAAGAGGGGAATTTTTTTGGGTTAAAGCAACATTTGCCCCTGCATATCGCCAAGAGCACATGCCAGCTCTCCAAACCCCCACCGTGCACTTTGATGTCACGGCTCTTCACATCTCCAAGTTCATATAGATCTACTCTGCTCAACAGCTGCCTATAAACAACCCGTTACTATTATCATTTTAGTGGTCATTCTTAAAGTCCTGCTACATCTGTACAAATCTGTACTATAGATCCAGATATTAATCGAAAAACTGGAGCATAGAGATAGGCACCCCACAAGAAATAGCCAGATGTTAAAAGAAGAGATAATGAGTAGGAGAGACAGAGCAGCTTTGGCAGAAACTGCTGTAGGGAAGGGAAGGGTGGTTCCAGGAATTGGGAGTATAACTTCTGATTAGGGCTGGGCCGGTATTTCCCACTTCAACTGCCTAGTTTTCTCTTTAATGAGGAAATGGGATTTTCACTTTTGCCCCACTCTGAAGAATTAAATGGGAACAAGGACCTGCCTTCATAGGTAAGATGACCCTAATGTCACTCATAAAGCATGACCACACTGGGAACAACAGTGTTTTAAACTCATACCTGATTTTGCTGTAACATTATTGTACTTCAACTCTAATTGAATGTAACCATCAAAGGAAATGCAGCACTTCTCTCTGCAATTATTTCTTTCAAATGGTAAGAGAAAAATTACTCCTTTCTGAACATGCTCAGGGTTGATCTTCACTCCTTGCACATGCACCACAGTCTAAACCACTAAGCAAACAAAGAACAGAAGATGAGATCCTGAAAGAGTCAGCAACAGATACATTTCTGAATTTACACTGTTACGGATGATACACAGTCATTGCAGTTTTCATTCACTTGCACAGAAATCAGCTTACTTCACCTCAACTGATGTGTGAGCGTGTAAACTAGTCTGTACCACAGGATGCTCACGAGCATTTCATACAGAAAAGCCACTTACAGTACAAACACAGGGTAACGTGTGATGTATTATCAATAAAAATTTGCCACTAGGCCCCATGTGGGTGAAGGATCTGGGCAAAATTGGAAAACAAGAGGAAGGAAGCGATACTAAAACGCAGTTAACGCAAGCAGAGTCATCAGAGAGAGGAATAGGGCAGAGAATGCCTAAATTATAGGTGGGGGAACGGGTGTAGAAATCAGCGATACCCAGTTTTACAGACAGTATGACACGAACCCCAGTGCTAGGTTTATGGTTATCCATCTACAGAGTCTTTAAAATGTGGGAATTCTTTTTCGTCTGGCTGTGTAAACTACAAGCTCTGCTAAATCTGATTGTTTTCTGCAGGCTATACTATTGTTTTCTGCAGGCTATACTATAAATTGTTCGTTTTGCTGATAGAATAGGACTACTTCTTCATGTTCATCACAAAGAGTCAGTTGTTGAGTATTATGGGCTTTGAAACACAGCGATAACAATCAAGAGCTAAAGTTTATTAATAGATTTATGTGCTTTCATTCAGCTTAAAAACTCCATACTTCCCAAGATCAGACAAAATATATTAGCTATGGAAACAAGCCAAAAAAAGTATTTAATCTTTATGAAAGAGATAAAAAGATAAAGCTAGTGAGTGATTCACTTGAAGGATGGGATAAAGGGGGAAAATTACTCCAGTCAATTAACGCTGCATGCCTCTTCCTTACGCCCTACAACATTCATAGAGTAATCGGGCTGGAGAGGTTTTCTAAAGTTCATTAATCCATTCCTCCTCCTCAAAGCCGGCTCCACTATACCTGGGGGGCTCCTGCGGATGGTTAATCTGACATTGCAAGCCTTTCAGGGGATGTTGCACAACCTCCCCAGGTATTACTAGTTTTTCCCATCCGGAAACATGGAGAACGCAAAGATAAAAGGCTGCTGCAAAGCAAGATGGAGTAATTTGGAAACTGTTGCACCCTCCCTCACAACTCTTCCTGAAGCTGGTTATTTCAAATCATGCCCATTTTTAAGCTCCATACATAAATGGACCCCATGAGCATAAAAATGTGTATAAACATCTCACACACGCCTGCTATTTATGGAGGGGAATATTTTAAATCATACTTCACCCTTTTGTTCAGATACTAAAAACCAGCACTGTGGTACGGTAAATTCTTTCATTGTTTTGTATAATCTGATGGATGCTCTCCATTTCAGACAATTATACAAGCCACAGGAACACAGCATGCTTCTTGGCTTGGTAATAGCATTTTGGAAAGAACATTACATAAATAGTTTTGGTTCAATGTTTGTTCAGTGACTAATAGCCTATCCAAAGTAAGCCATATAGTGGTGGAGCAAGAAAGTACTGAAGCATAGGTGATACATCAGGTCCAGGTCTTGTCTTTATCTTGCTAGTACTTCACTCCCATTTAACCACTATCTGTATATTTATTTATAGGCAGTTTATAAAACTGATTCTCACCACTAAATTCACATACATATGAAACAATCAGGGTTTCCACAAGGCTACAGCATCTCACCACTCACCTTAGAGCACAAACTTTAAATGTCGAAAAGGATCCCATCAGCTGCTCAGCTTTTAGGAATGGTAATACTGGATCGATACTGATGCCTGCAGTGTGGAAAACGAAGTACGGTTGACTGAAAAAAGGTTGATATAATCAGGCTGATACCCAAGAAATGCCTGCTTTGGTTGCATTATGAAGTTAATTGGTTGCAAGGACGTTGCATGCATGTCAGCTTCTACCAAAACTTCAAATCTTCCCCCAGACAGCTGTTCAAGGACATTAACCTGCTTTATCAGTCTCAAGAATCTAAACATGTTTCACACCCGGTCCCTCCATGGGACTTTAAGGCTCTGCTACCTCTCCCCCACCTTGCCAAGGTTTGGCTGGCTGTGCTGAAAGCCAGCTCTGGTAACAGTACAGCCAGACAGCTGGGGACCAGGCTGCTACGAGAAGAGCTGTGTGCCAAAGAGCTCTGAACAGCCTTGCCAGAGACCTGCCCCTGCTTTGCTAGGGAGCTGCATCAGCCCTGGTCCCTGCCTAAGCTACGCTGCAGGTGTGCCCATGCCCGCCAAAGCACCTCATGGACCCTGACCTGCTCACTTGACCTTGGGCCTGCCTTGTAGTTATGAACTTGCCTGTATTGTGTGCTGGCTGAATCTCACTGCTGTCACCCTACTGCTCTTCTCGTTTGCTAACTGCAGGACTGCACCTCCTGCCACCTGCCTTGTCGCTAAGCTCCCAGCCCGCTGAGCTGCCCGCTCCTGCTGCTCTCCGATCCCTCAAAAGCCAGGCTTGCAAGGAGCCTTCATCCCTATTTCACCAAAAAGCTCTTGGGTTCACATGCACGCCAGGCAGACTGGCACAGGCCACCCACTATAGCTCACCTGTGTTCGGAGTTCCAGCGCTGGACACCCTGAAGAGCCATGCTTCGCTGTTAGCAAAATGCAAACATCAAACACTTCTCCTGACTGAAGCAAGCAACATGCGAAGAACACCACCTTCTTTCAAGCACTTAATGGTCAGATCAAGGCCAGGAAATACACTTTGCTGGCTACTGCTGGTTCATGGGAAAAAGTAGTATGACATTAAAAATTAGTTTCACTTCTTGATTTTAAAATTATATACTATCTTTCTGGTTTAGAGACATGCTGAGCATCCATCTCCCTGTATTAGAATGACATGTGCTTCCTTCAGGAATATAGTCAACAGGAGGAGAACACCTTTGGCACCACAGGCCTGTTCCTAGTTAATTCTCTCTGGTCTTTCAAAATCTGCATCAGCCACTGGTTATCTAGTAAAGCACAAATTCAGTTATAGTAAGATGGAGACTGCATAGAGCTTTGCCTCTTCTTCACCTTACACAAATCATGACCTCATGCAAGCCCTCAGCCATCCAGAGCACAAATGAAGAAACTGTAGAATGAAGAACTGGCCCCAGGCAGGTGTTCCCTATCAAAGACAAGCAAATGAATTTACAATCCAGCACAGCCTCCCTCTCCTCAAAGGGGCACATCACAACCAGTCAAGTTACATATGCTGTTCATGAATATTCAGATTCTTGAGCCAACTCTTAATGTTCTCCTTCACAAATGCTATCTGTGACCTCCAGTTTTCTAGGATTCTTCTCTGCAATGGCTGGTATCGATTACTTGCACTTCTATCTCTAATTAGCCTTATTCTAGGCAGCGGGTGCGGGGGGGTGGGGGTGCAGGAAAAGAGATATTATATACATCGCACATAAAAATACAGTGCTCTTTGGAAACCTCGAACAGTAGGAACTATCTTCTAAAGACCATAAACTACTAGGTGTACATCAAACCTGTCTTCCAGTTTCCACATTTGCTTCCTATAATATTCAGATTACAGTCACAGTCCTATCTTTCCAGGCATTTCACTGGTTACGCCTAGTATGTTTAAACACTAAAGTGTATCCCAGCTATCTTTTATGCAAAATAAATTGTGTGCTAAGGACAGTTTGCATGTGCCTTCTCTCTAACAGTACAAACTATATTCCTTTAATCATATTACAGGCTCCAACCTAAATACGTGATCAGTATTATCATAATGAGGTACTCTTAAGTGCATAAAAAGCAAAAAAACTGACCTAAACCAGTGTCAGTCAAGAATCTCAAAACAGAATACACTTTTTTTAAGCTGAAAGTTAACATTTCAAACTCAGTTCACTACTACCCTGCAGATCAACCACATTATTTTTACTGCTCTTGACAGCCAAACAAAATCACTGCTAAAATAAGGATGCCTTAAAACCATAAAAGCACCTCTAGCTCTTGATCAAACATAATGGGGTTTAGACCTGCCATGAGAAGGAACAAACTCATCCAAATTCCTGTTCTTACAGTGCCAATTCTGTCCACTTAATCCCCAATTCTCCCTGTATCAGCCAGAATGTGTTAATTTTCCACCATTAACTTTTCCATGTTCAGTATAGCCCTGTGTATGAAGCAAACACACCTGAATTGCATGCAGAAAATTTCTAAGAGATAACACAATGCTCCAGGGGAAAGATGCTGCACTAGTACAAACTTTAACTTGTCACTGCACTTGGATTTCAAAGGCTTGAATGCTACCAGAAGACAAGACTCCAAAGAAGGACAGGGGCAACCACAACTGCATTACATTTGGCTAAATGCATCACATGTGGCTGAAGCAGTAATAATGGTACTTCTTGATATACAGCATGGGCGAGACTGACATTGGAATACGGGATAGCTCTGTGTTAAACAGAAAGCATGAGAAACTTACGGACAATGCAGAAATTTGACAGCTAGAGGTAAAAAATAAAAAGGTATTGAGAGACTCATCTTTTAGCTGACTGCAAATGACAGCAACATTATGATTACAATGTATGTTTTGAAGATGAAGATACCAGGTGCAAAAGGCATTTTTAAAGGAAACAAAATAATTGAAAACAGAAGCAAAGAATTAAAGCAGGTAAAATTAAATTGGGGAGAAGAAAATCAGGTTAATCATGTGACTGATTATTCTACCATCTAAACAAAACAAAAATAAGCATTAGGCAATGAGAAACCAAGGTTTTTACTGAAATAACTACAAAAATTCTATGGTAAATACTGTCCAGGAGACATGATCAGATTATTAATATGTCTGGTTTATAAAGCCAAATGCTGTCCTGATTTTGGCTGGGATAGAATCGATTTTCTTCCTAGCAGTTGGTACAATGCTGTGTTTTGGATTTAGTGTGAGAATAATGTTGATAACACGCCGATGTTTTAGCTGTTGCCAAGTTGTTGCTTGTTCTAAGTCAAGGACTTCTCAGTTCCCCGTGCTATGCCAGTGAGCGGGTGCGCAAGAAGCCGGGAGGGAGCAGAGCCAGGACAGCTGACCCGAACCGGCCAAAGGGATATTCCATACCATAGAGCGTCACGCTCAGTATATAAACTGGGGGGAGTTGGCCGGGAGGGGCCGATGGCTGCTCGGGGACTGGCTGGGCATCGGTCAGCGAGCATTGTGCATCACTTGATTTTTCTCCTCTCTTTCCCTCTCTTCTTCATTAACATTATCATTGTTGTTATTATTACCATCATTGTCATCTTTTAGTTTATTTCAATTATTAAACTGTTCTTACATCAACCCATGAGTTTTACCTTTTTCCAACTGTGCTCCCTGCCCCTCTGTGGGTGGGAAAGTGGGGGAGTGAGTGAGCGGCTGCACAGTACTTAGTTGCCAACTGAGGTTAAACCATGACAAACACCTAAGAACCTCCAAGTCTCTTAAGATTTACAGTGATGAAGGAATTCACTCATTCTTCTTGGATCCAAAATTCAAAGTTTCTTGGAGTTAGCAAAAAGACAATTTATGAAGACATTTAAAAGCAATAAACAAAGTTTCTATAGGATCAAAAGTAAAAATTAATTTAAGTAGTGAACTACTTATGTAAATGATGGGTTTGCAAGATTAAAATAATTTAAAAAAATCAAGACAACATGCTGTATCCTGGTTAGCAACAAGCATTCTTTTGAGAATCAAAAAAAATGACACAGAAAAGAATCCATAATTTCCTTAACGTAGGTTCTAGTTTCTTATATTAAACTAAACCAACTTTTTGAAGAATAGCGGGCTACTGGCATGGCCTTAAAGTGCTTGTTACATGAACATATACCACTTGGTCTATGTCGAACCTGGCTTACCAAAACATATTAAACGTGGTCCTAAGGATTCTAAGTAAAGGCAATATTCACAAAATTTAACTTAGTAAGACTAACCTTCTGAGATTCCCCCTTGTACATCGGTGTGGCAAGAGAGGTTTCCTTCCAGAGTGATTTAGAGGAACTTAAATCAGACATTTTCAATTGCCCTCATGACAACTATTTATACCTCCTCCTGGGTACTAAGGCAACCCAAGAATATAAATCCAAAGTCAGTTTTTGAAAAACACAATTGTGTGTCATCCTTCAAGAACCATAAAAGAAAAATTTGTTGTGCCCTTGTAAAGATAAGTTTTTGGACAAAATAACTTACCCTTGATCTTTTATCTAAGCAGTCACAAACAAAGATTTCAGAAAGCAAAAACCCACAGCTCTTAAGTTAAATAAAAGACAGGCAGCCTTGCTGTATACATAAATTCTTAAATTCTTCTGTAGAAAACACCCAGAGTTACACAATAACCAGTTGCTGGTGATTCTTGCACAAATACAGTTCACACTGGAGTTCAGAAACACAGCACACTTGTAGTGTCCTTTGGTCAATACTTACACTTTCATAAACTTTTCAATAATTAACACAGGGTTTAGCAAATTCTGGGTTGTGTGTTCATCAATGGATCAAAATACAAATATACTGGTACCATGTCCCAATTTGAAAAAGTTTTTTTCCATTTGAAAAAGGAAAAGAGATAAACAAGTTTCTTTAAAAAAAAACATAAAATAAATCAACGAAACAGTCGTCCTCTTCCACGTTTGCTCTTGAGATGATTAGCAGAACGCCTAAGAGTTTTCCTCTCTTGACGATGTTGTTTCTCAGCTTCCTGCTGTTTCTTCTGCTGCTCTGACTGGAATAATAAAACAAAAATAGTCAGGTTCTTGTAAACTTACGCATCACCTCATTGTTCAAGTACCTATATATCAAGTCAGAATTCCATTAGGAAATTTTACTGTAAATGGTCCCAGGCTATCTTGTCTTATACCATATGTCTTATAACGTACTTGTTAATTCTGGGTATCCCTAGGCACTATCATTCCAAGCAATTCAGAGCAAACATTTAAGACAAAGCTATCGAAAACCAGTTCATAAAATCATGTATTTCAGATCAAAACCAATGTCTAACAATAGACTGTAAAATTACACTCTAGAATTTACGATTTAATGCCCTTAAGAAGGCAGAGCACAATTTGAAGCTATTTAGTTTCCACTTTGGTAAACGAGTACTACCACATTTAATATTTGCACACAAATGGATTTAATGAAGACAAAACAGTTAAGTTTGCTGAAACACACAGGTTTTCTAAAAAGTGTTCTTAAAAGTTCCTGAACATGTTTGATATGCTGTATGCAGTTCTAGAAAAACTTTCCACATGAAAATAATTTAAAATCTCTGCTCACGTGGCACATGTTCTATTAATGTTTTTTCTCTTCATCAAAAAGACGCTGAAAGGGTTTAACTTACATACCACATAGATGAAATGGCTCTTACAGCCATAAACTACTATTTTCTTTGGAAGACTAAGGCTTGTCTTAGAACTAAGCATAAACGGGAACTAGCAGACTTGAACTAGCCAAGCTCAGGCAACTGTCTATGCTATAAAATACTCCAGCAATTAAAGTAATTTCAACAGCAGCACAGATAACTGCATTAACAGTGTGACAGAATTACTTGATATGCAACTGCATCCCCACTGCATCTAATTCTGTAATCAGTAGCATTCATATATTAGCCTGTCTCTCCCTGAACCTCCCATTAAAGTACAATTTAAACTTGAGCTAGAGATTTGTATGCATAGACAGCATTTTGGCTGAGGTGAGATATGAACCAATTTACCAAATGTAACAATAAGCTCATACTAGTATCGTAGTAATAAAAGCTAGTGGTCTTTAGACTTCGCTGAAATGTACTGACTCCTGATTCCACTGCAAGTAGGGTAAAAAGAAAACCCACTATTTGAAAACTGAGTAGTTTCTCTGTCTCCAGACCTCATCTGAAATGGTCTTAAGAAATCTTAATTTAATTTTGACTGCTACTGCTAGTATGCTGTAACTAAATGATCTTGATTTGCATTTGAAGCTTCGTTGGGGTTTTTTTTGGGTTTTTTTTGTTGTTTTTTTAAATGTCCTTCCATACCTCCCTAGTAGTGTAAAGCATTTCAGTATTCTAGAAACCCTGCTATTTTGTTACATCTATTTGCTATGATAAAGCATGCTGAAACTGAGAAACAGGACACACTGTGGGAACCATACTAAAATCTCCTGAAAACGGAACTGTGAAATATCAATGCCAAACAATTTCATCACTGGACCTGTCAGTGGCTGCTGGGCATCTGGGAGGCCGCTAACATACCTCAAATGCAGCAGCCAAGCACAGTCTCAATTCCACCGAGTTACAAGGTCAAGTGATAACAATCCTATGGAAGCACAATTCTCTCCCCGCCACTGAGTCTTTCTACCTACTCCTAAATACACCTGTGCTTTAAGGAAAGCGCGTCACAAAGTGGAAGTTGACGATCACAGTAACACTAAAACAAAATCCCTTTTTTGGCTTGCCAACCTCATCTCTTCATCCTCTGAAAAGGAGCGTCAAGACACAGCATACTGCATAGAATGACTTCACCCTAGCTCTCCCTGCTCCTTTCCCTGGGACTTCAGAATATATGTGCAGGATCTGTTTATTTGAGAGAAGACTTGCAAGTCTCATTTTGCTATTTTGTTGATAGGACAAAAGTTCTCCAACTGTAGACGCCTTATTTTTCTTTTAATTACACCTTAAAAAGTATTGCTCATGCAAATGAGCACAACATATGTATTTCAATAAAGCAACATCAGTTAACAGAAAAAAATCCATATATGTTAGCAGCAATGTAATTAAAAAAAACCGCAAAGCTATAGCATATCTACTGGAATCAAGTAAAAATGGCTTTCTGAACAATTGCTATGTCTTCTTCTGCCTTACTCCCAAATCTTCACAATACTTTTACTAAAAGGTGATACTTCATTGCTCACCAACGACTAGAAAAAACTTTGTGGCTTTGCATTTTCTAAGTTAAAGCTACTATAAAAAGGACTGTGCTTTTGAAGCCCTACAAAACCCACTTAATTATAGACGCAAGACACTAACATACCAGCTCTAGCAGCTGGTAAAATCTCCAGAATGGTTATCCTAAACAGCACTGCAGAGGAATCTGTGACTTACTCCTCAGTCAACACATTTTATATTCAATCAGTGGAATCAAAAACAGATGAAAAAGGACATCTGCAAACAGACAATAGTTAGGTAAAACAAGTAAGGTAAAAACAGTCCCATAAATCTGGTTATTCAAAGAATTTTTTCAGGCATACCCGCATACCCAATGTGATCAAATAACTACTTAGCCATTCTTAGCAGTTTTACCAGTGAGAATAGTATTTGACTGCTGATAAGGAGAAATGTATTATACGAAAGAGGCTTACCTGAAGAAAACCAGTTTCAACTGAAGTACATTTTGACAGCTCAAGTAACAATATGGGTCTTCAGCATTTATAACGTGTCCTTTCCTCAGTTGTAAAGCAATTTTCTAGCAAAAAATCCCTAAGCGTTCTATAACAGTAGCAGATGCACATATGCATTTAACTCTGCCCACAATATAATCACCTGTATGCGATCTACAAATTCCTTAGGATAGGAAATCAAAACCCTTTGGGAAAGGCAGCAGTCAACTACACACTTCCAACGGAATTTGGCAAGTAGAAAAGGTCCAGAGCTCATTCTTGTGATGTGTTACACGAGTTCAATGACAAAAGGCGGCTAGGAGCTCTGTTTTTATCATGCTGAGATCTAGCAACATTATCAACCAAGAGAAAGCCTGTCACCTATGGCATCCTGACTACATTTGGACCTGCAGACCAAGCAAGATCTGATCAGTCCTGGCACAGAAGTCAGGTAAGGTCACGAGCTACTGATGGTATGTCTGCAAATAAACTATTAAAAAATGGAAGCCAGTATTTTCCACTGGAACATAAGATTTTATGAGTGCTGCCTAAGTTATAAGGGTATAAACACACAGAGTACTACCGGAGGCTTTTATTCTCTTGGCAAGAAGCAGAAGAGTTGGCAGCTTATAAAGAAACGAAGAAGGACATTAGATCGACGGTTTTAAAGTTCCTGTTCTTTCATGCAAAAACTAAAGTTACTTGTATATTATCTTAAAAAATTATATATATAGCTCACCTTCTTTAATTTGAAAGTTGCCTGTTTGCTGCCTACTGTGGTATCAGACACATTGAGTGTGCCAAGTTTTTCTTCAAGCTTTAAACGATCTCCAAGAGTTTTCCTGCAGAGAATAATTAACATTAGTCCCTATTCTTGACATCTTTTTACTGTAATAAAGGCTGATAATGCAGTCAAGGCTAATCTCAGTTTCTCTGAAACTCTGACATGCCATAACTCTAAAAAATAAACATTCAGTAAACAGAAAAGACAACTTCAAATCATTCACTCCAGATACTGCTTTCAGTAGAAACACTTTTAAAATTTACGTAAAGTTCATCATTCTTCCGCTAAAAAAGCAACAGGACTCTAGCTGAAAAAGAAACCACACCCTTCTATTGATGTAGTTTTCTATGAAATGTCAGAAAAAGTCATGAGTATTCAGCTGCAGCAACATACAAGGACAAATAAAAAATACACAGTTTTCTTGAAATCTTATCACTTCTGAGTTGGAAACACTTTTAAGGGAAGGAAATAATCTTGCCTATACATCAGAATGAATTCATCCTCAAATGAATCACGTCACTGATGGAGACAAACTACTTAGTCCAAATACAAATGACTCTTCAGACACTGTTCCCACAACAGCCTAATGCAAATAGTGCTCCAAATAAAAGCACAATGCAAACAAACGAATGTGATAACTAAGTCAGACCCTGACCCCAGAGAGGAGCTCCACCTGAGCATATGCCTTCAAGCACACTGCGCTCATCAGTTTCTGTAAACAAGCTGGTATAGAGCCTCTCCCTCAGGCACTGTAAGTCTAACAGTTCTATGGAGCAGGTAGCCATTGTGGCCAAAACTGATGCTGCTTTCAGCTCTCCTCCACTGGAAGTTAATGCCCCTATACAAAGGCAACTCATGTGGACATGCCCTAGTTGCTCCAGGTCGTGATCTGATATTTAACATCACCATTTCTGAATTCATTTAAGTTGGGTTGTAAACTGGAACAGTTGGGGAGTGGAAATATACCTTGTTCCCGCATAGCCGCCAGCACAGGGGTGAGGCCGGCAGGTAGGGATGGCACCAGCTTCAGCCAGCCTCCCTAAAGGCACCTGTGAGTCCTAACATGGCTTGTCCTTTTTCTGTAACGTGGGTTCTACAAGTAGGTAGTGCCACCTGAGAATATGACATGGCTTGTACAATCAAACAAACTCACTCTGCGATGCACTTAGGAAACGTTCCCCTAACTGTAAACTAAATTAGTTTCTGCAATTTGAGATGCTACTGTTAGTGCCTCACTAGATCTCTCTGAAGAGGGAGGGCTAAGAGACATTTTCTGTACAAGTTTTAAAGTGGAAAATAAGTCATCATAAAAATACAGACTATTAGCAGCCACCAGTCAATGCCATTTACTATGGATGAAGGGCTCATGGATCGTGGCCTACGCATGAAGTCTCTGAAGTCCGCTGAATTTTGGTTAATGAGCCATTTTATGTAACAAAGACTCTTCAGATTAACAATAAAAAAATTACTGTCAAGAATTACTTTATTTCTCATGACTAGGTACTTTGTACTTTTTTCTGTAGTATATTTTTCATTGAGTACATGTAAAAACTTGTTCCATCTGTGCGAATCGGGAAGACATGCTAAGCCTTAGAGCTAACTATGGCAGAAGATCAGTCACCGACATTGTGGTGGGATTTCTACATTCAAGTGAAGTCCCATTTTTCTCCCCTTTGAAAGTGAACTGGAGAAATATGGCTACTACCCAGCAATTATTTAGCATGACTGCCTAGATACTGCTTCAGTCAGGAGAAAAACGAAAATGAGGCGATATTAGCAAAATGCTGTGGGTTGCAATTTTACTGAATAAACGCAGGTATGGCTATATCTACCTGAAAATGTGCAGACCTCAAATGATAGTGAATTGCACATGCTGACACACACAACAGCTGGGTTGTTTGGGTTAGTTGGTGGGTTTTTTTTAAATCATCCTCAACAAATTGAATCAAGAGTTACATTAACGGTGTTATTAAAGGCAACTTCTCCTGCCCTACCATAAAAAAGAAACAAAAAAATCACCCAGGCACCTCTTTTTTTCCTCATTATAAAGAGAACAGTTTTTCAGGACTTTTCCTGCTGTTTTACTTCAGCAATACCTAGTAACATCAACCGTGCTTTTTTTGGCTTAGTCATCTCTGAAGATACACATATTGACTGTTGTACTATCAACTACTGTAGTTTTTAATTTTGACATGCTCTAACTCCAGTATGAAACTTTTTAAAGGGACATCAAGAAAATCAAAAGAGCTCTTAGTTACTTAAAAGGAATGCATAAAAGGAAATGTGCTATGTCAGGAACTTATGCAGTAGCTATACAAAGCACAAGTTTTGCATGTTTTCATGTGTAAGCATAGGAGAGCAAAAGGGGGAAATGAAATGTAGGCAAATTTGAGACAAAATGTTTACAACCATGAGTAAATTCTGCAGCTTTCCTGTGCAAAGAATGCATAGACTGTTGGTCTATGAAGAAATTTATAGTACACATCACTGCTTTAGAAGTTGGGCTTGGAGCCGTGCTGAGTCAGGAACATGTCGAAAGAAACACCCAGTTTTATATAAGTCATAAACTGTTTCCTCAGGTAGAACATTATATGATTAGAGAAAAAAAGAACACCTAGCCATTAAACGCATAGTGAAGGTATTAAGGTACTTAATTATATTGGTCACAGACCATCATTCCATAACTTGGATAAATCAAATCAAAGACAAACATGCCAGCCTCACCAGATTGTACATGCCACTACAGTCTTTCCAATTTTCAGTACATTACTTGAATTAATTATTTTTATGCTGACTACTTATCACTGAATAAGGCCAGCAGAAAACATATTTAAATATTTTCTTCATAGAATTCAAATATGTAAAAATGATCATTAACCAAACAAGTTAGCTCACAACACAGACTAATTCATTATGATTACAGAATCATATTAGCTGTATGTTAGAAGAAACAGATACCAGTTTTTAATTTTTAAATTTCTTCTAAGAATTTGAGGCATATCAGACTCTATACTAAGAACAATGCTTGGATGAACACAAATGGGATCAGTAAGTAGAGCGCTAACTTCTTAAAAATAAAAAAAGACATGGAAAGACAGTTCAATGACAGCAACTCAGAAAAACTTAAAGGATGTAATGCTGTCACATGCATTTTTTTATCCTTCTATCCTATCCCCCATTTTCTCTCTCCTTTTCTTTTTTTTTAAAACATATTACATTCCATTCCACCAGCGCACCTACCACACAGAGGTTATCTAACCTAAGCCACCCTAATTATGCATCACACTTTGCAAAATATTCTGCAGAGAAGCAAATCTTAAGACAGATCTCTTCTCTAAAAGCAGTCTTTTAGAAGTCTTTCCACGGTTTATGTCATCACTGATTATTCCTCCATCCACTGGACAGGTCTGTGGTATTTGCTTTTGTTTTTCCTGAGTTCGAAGCAATGAGTTTTCTCCCTCAATACACCAGATGAAAGAATTTACTTTGTCCTGTGTCACACTACTATTTTTTTCTAAATGTTTCTCTTCCTTACACCTGCCTTGGCTTATTTACTTAACTTTCAGTATCCTTGTTCACATTTAAGCCTTCCATGCTTTGAACATAATGAAATCTTAATACTTGAAATTGAGCGTCCTTGAGAATTTCCTTCAGAGGTCAGCAGCTGAATTTGTGTAGAAGAACAATGTACGAGTCTGCTGCAGCCATTCTGCGTTTTAGGGAAGTGTTTCAATGGCAATGGGAATACACTGCCATTCGACCGGTGTCTCCAGCTCCTTTTAAGTCACTTGTTAACATGACTATAAATCTAAGTACAATGTAAAAAAAATTCTTAACCTACAACACTCTGTTAGTGTCCAGAGTAGATTTTCTCCTGACAAAGAAGAAAAACTGACAAAAGTAAGAAGTTGCTTCATCTTCTGGAAGAAAGAAAGAAAATAAATCAGAAGAAAGCTGACAGAGATGACTAAGACCGTTAAGAGTCCAGAATGAGTGGGTATATTGAAAATAAAGAACAAAGAAAAAACCCATGTGAAAACAATTGCTGATAAAAAACACCTCAGGAAAACATGGGAATCAGTTCTGCAGAAGTGCTATAAATCCCAATTTATAAAAACCATTACTGCTATTTAACGAGGTCTTATAGGTACAGCATGGAAATCCCAGACTACTAGACTACTGTAGAAACACTGTCTCAGTAATACTTAAAAACCATTTTACGTGGTAATTCTAGTTATAAACTTGCAAATTTAATGGACAGGCTGCATTTTTATCAAATGTTTCTTTACGTATCTCCAGAAAATTTCCATCATGAAACAACTAGGTTGTAGAGTCAGTCATTAGTGACATAAAGAAACAGCTCCATTATATATATTATTCACTTCCTTTTCTTTGACTATATCATTTCATTTTAAGTAAAAATGTAACGGCTATTATGAGATCCCTCTGGCCCAGCAACTTGTTTCCAACATTAGTCAGAATTCTGTTCTGCATCCAGCGTGCTTCAAGAACTTTGAAGCTATTGTCTTTAATATTAGTGTCTGCACTTCAAATACTAAAAGGCTATTAAATCTCATTTTCTGAAGGGCTTAACTCACCTCTGAAAAAAAAAATATCAATGAGATTTGCAGGCATTAAGTACCTCAAAGCCAAGTCCTTCAGTTTGATGTGCTCTTTATACACTACTCAATTACTTCAGTTGATTATCAGTTTAAGGCAATTCAAATTAATAAAAAGAGAGGGGGTTTTGTATTGCAAAAAGAAAACCAGAAATAGTAAGACCTGACAATATCAGGACAGCATAAGTTTCTGGATGCCATAGAAGTACACAAACAAAACAATTTTTCTCGATCCTATCCCCAGAATAGTGACTAGCCATGCAGTGTTCTACATTCTTTTAGAGGGTCAGATGAAAAACATCTAGACTGTCAACGTCATATTGATACTGGGGGAGAAATTTAACCAGTCTCACAGACACCAGTGTTATTTGTGAGAGCAGCAATTCACCAACACCGAGTAATGGATCCTCATATGTTTTACTAATCTCATTTGTGTTGCGCTCTGCTATACTTTAAACATTACAGTTGTTAAAACTAGAAAACAATGTTTTCAACAACTATGTCACTAAGTTATATCCCTGAATCGCCAGATGTGGCTTTACTTGTAAGTGCTTCCAAGCCAAAATGCCACTGGCCTACATTGTAGAGAAATGCTTGAGAATCATCCACCCCCAGCTATTAAAATAGGAACATTAGTCTTACTTCATTAATTTTTGTTTTTTGGCAGAGTCTTTGAAGCTTCTGAATTCCTCTCCTTCTTTAATCTCAAAAAACTGAGGTTTCAGTAATGTTTGCTGATCCTCCTTGAACCTTTCCTGCCGCTTTACTTTTTCCTCTTGGCGTAGGAGCTTGCGCTGTTTCCTGACCTCTTCAACCCAGCCTTTTTCATCATCTGAACTCTCAGAACTTTCTGCATCACTTGCTTTTCCTTCTGGTTCTTCCTCCTCTTCCTGCAGACAAAAATAGTACAAAATAAGAAATCATCAACTCATTTTGTTTTCAAACCATTCCTGCAATTAGAGTATGTGACAGCTTTTACATAGATACAGTCAAAGAAAACTAAAATTTCAATAGAAGTAATAACAGCAAATGAAGCAGAAGACATTTTATAGAATTGTTTCCACCTACATATTTCATGTTTTTCAAACCTATATTCATGTAGACACAATATTGTTCACATCTAAAAAACCCTAGGATAACATAAATTACACTTAATTACTTTAGCTGATAAGACATTCCTGCATTGCCTCCATCCTTCCTTCTTTCTAATGTGAAAACTCTGAATGCTTGAAGCCAAGAAAACAAATAAACCATGGATTTTTCCTAATGCAAATGGAAAATATTTTACCTGTTCTTGTGCTTCCAGTTCCTCTAAGATCTTTAGTTTCCTCTTTCTTTTCTCACTTATTTTAGAAACAAGTGGGTTAAGTAGCCTAAATTCTTCACTCTGCTCATCCACCTGGAAATCGGGATTCTCAAACATGACCTTAAAACGATCATCTTTGAGAAGACTAGGCAGATTCTGGAAAAGAAGCAAAGCATGAGTGAGTTATAAGACTCTGAAACAGACATTGGTAAAGTAAGTAACACCTTTTTAATTAAACACACCTCAAAACCAGCATGTGAAATGCCAGTTGCTTTATCCTTCCAGGTCATATAAAAATCAAGATTTATGCTTATTATATTTTATTACTTTCACAAAGATCAAATATCATTCTAAGCTACCTCTAAGCAAGACAGGTTTTCTTAGGCACACTATAGACACCTTAAATACACAATTACTAATATTTTTGAATTAATGTTTCTCATACATTCAGCCAGCTAGTCTGGAGACATGTTGATATCTATTGGCTAATCAGCAGTACCTCCGAGGCAAATACTCTGCCTGACAGGGATGATTCTGCAACATGTGCAACAAATTATCAGGGTAAACATGTCTTTATGCAATGCTACTACTGTTTTACTGTAAATACCTAAGAGCAAGTGTTTCTATACATCTTATGACACTTTTTCCTCACTGCCCTCACATACAGCATGAAAAAGGCAGTTTCATTCATGTCAAAGTAAAATGATCTCCGCGTAAATTATGCTACTGCTGAATTAGGTACAGTTCAAGCTACAGTTCCAGCTTGTGCGAATACTTGCTGTTGTCACTTAAAAAAACCCACTGAATACATAGGATTTTTATTATAAAAAGCAGATCTTTCAACATTGTCAAATTTATAGGAGTACATTTGTCCCAACCCAGCACTACATTTCAATTGCTACCAAAGAAGGGGGGGGGGTGGGGGGTGAGGTACAGAATACTGTAAATTTCAAACACAGGAACTGTTGCAAATGTATGACTTCCACTCACAGCCATCACACAGTCAACAATAAACCCCAAAGCCTAAAAAATACTGCTCTTCATAAGCCTCCAATGCCATTTCAGTAAAATAGCCAGGACATGCATTTTTATGTATATACTTTTTAGTTCTCTTAACACAATCTATATGTACTCCTACACAAATCAGCCCCCAATTATTGAACTCAGATTTCCATCATAACACTGGCTAATACACTCTGCATTGAAGGTTTTACCACCGTCTGCTTTTTCGGTAGTTCATGGTTCCTACTAACTGTAACACATAAGATTTCATCAGATGCCACATGAAACCATTTTCAAGAATGCCATAGTCCTGTGAGAATGAGC
Source organism: Falco naumanni (assembly GCF_017639655.2). Taxonomy (NCBI): domain Eukaryota; kingdom Metazoa; phylum Chordata; class Aves; order Falconiformes; family Falconidae; genus Falco; species Falco naumanni. The sequence continues at coordinate 28,884,459 of NC_054059.1, forward strand.
ACCTATGAAGTGCAACCCATAGAAAGTCCCCCCCAACTCGATATTAAACATTAATCATTTTTTCCTTTAGACTTTGCTTAGGATAAAAATGGATTATTTTCAACATCAGGAAGAATTGCTGTTGCATAAGAGCAAACCATTTCGGCTATTTTATAAAATGTAGTTAACTCTATATACAAAGAAAGGCAATTGTATCTTCAGTTTTACAGATAACATCTATATTGTCATGGTCACCACCAAAATACCAACAAATGCAAACAACAGGTCTTATTTGAACAACTTTGGTATTCACTCTGCATTTAGCCAGCTTCTGGAGCCCTGTGAAGCCCCTACCATCTTCAAAGTAAGTATTTCATTTTAAGCTTTAAGTTACTACATGGCCATCTTGCTGCTGCAGCTACAGTGAAGTCCACTTTAAAGCCACCGACTAGAGTATGTTATTTATGAGAAACAAACAATGGAATTTTGGATCTGTTTGGACACATAAAAAACCCAAAACCAACCACACCCAACAACAACAACAAAATTAGTGTTGTAAGCATTACTATTTCTGTGCTCCCAGAGAAGTCTCCAAAACAAAAGCTCACCTTCTGTTTCCTTTTTCTAGTAACCTGTTGCTCCTCCTCTTCTTCAATCAGTTTGAGTGCAAGCTCTTTATTGACTTTTGGAAGTTTCTAAAGAGAGGAAAGCAATTAATCAGTAAATTACTCTTTTACACACGCAAAAACCTACATGTTTTACATATAGGTATGGTGAAGAGAGAATTCTTACTCCTTCCTATAACTCTTAACGAAAAGCTCCTTGATGAGTTCCAAACATTTCTTGGTACTAGTAAAGCAATAGTGCTTACAGAAAATTTAAGCAGAACTTATGTATCATTTTTTCCTTGTAATACACCAGCTTTAGTACTTTAAAAACAATTATTTATCCTTGTATGTTGAGAAAATTCAATCTAGAAAGCTACTAGTTGTAAACATGATACTTTTTTTATATATCTCCTTCCACAGTATTCTGTTCTAATGGCTTAAATCATTTAGTTTAAAAAGAGAAGTAGAAACTATTAAGTTTTACCAGTAGGTTATCTGCTCAAGCGGCAGATGTGATGAGATCTGCTCTTTACAGTTTGGTATCAGTCTCTCTCATCTGTGGGAATCACATGCATGGAAATTTTACAGTTCCATTCAAAAAGTTCTATACTTTGTGTCTCTGAAGATAAACAGAATCAAATCCTAAGTCACTACATCTCCAATATACACTTAAGAATATATTACTCTCTGTATGAAAAGTTTTCCCAGAGGTATACTCATTGTTTACGGGATTTACCTTTAGTTGAACTCTCTGGGCACGTGTTTCTTCTATCTTCTGCCTTATTTTCTCTCTTCTATATTCTTCATAGGCAAAAGGGTTGGCCATCATTTTTGCCTTTGAACAAGCAGGAGGAAGTAAAAAGAAGATACCATTAATACAGGATACAGTCCATTATTTGGAGTAACAAAACACAAAGCACGTAAAAACACCCCTCAACAAACACACATTTTATTGTTAAAAACAAAAATTGACAAGGATCAGACTTATTTACCTTATGATAAAGTCTTATGTCCATGAAAAAGCCATGCATATATGCTCTGAGCAATGACGATCCAATGAGATGAGCAAGGCCTGGGAAAAAAGTTACAGAGGATTTCAAAGATCTTTCATATATAAAGAACTCCTATTCCAAGTTGGCCACTTCACTTACCCGGTTCAAGACAAGCAAGCACTGCCAACGCAACACATCAAACAGTCACATCTATTACATCAAGACTAAAGTAAAACTGCAAAAAGTTTGGCCAGCAAGAAATTCGAGCTTCTTCAGAGCAACAAAATCCATTTTCATTGTCATAATACATGTTACTGTGCACTTTTTAAAAATGCCCCAATGCACTACATTCCATAAAAGTTTACAAGGAAAAATTCAAGACGATTTTTTTGAAAGTCCATAGATGTTTGACAGTCACTTTTTTAGTGTGGTATAGAGATGCTTTTAATTAAAGAGTTTTGCCTTGGGTCATATCTTTGAAGAATCAACATGTTGAAAAAAAATACAGTACCACATCACATCATAAAACTGTCACCCTAGGCCCTAACCTAAGTAAGAATGAAAATACTTAAGAGTTCTCTGATTTTCCTCCCATGTATCTTCACAAAATTCCAAGACTGAGAAAAGGAAAAGCTTTTTAATAGCAAAATATCCTCTACAGACCCCAAATCTTTAGAAATGAAGAATTAACAAACTTCTTCTAAAACTAAATAGAGAAGAAAAAAAAACCAAAACCAAAAAACAGAACCACTGAACATCTCAAAAAGTAATGTTGTCCCTAAAAATTGTTTTAACTGTTTCCAGGAAACAATCTTCCTGCACACTCCAAAACGAGAATACTCCAGCTAATGGCTAGTAATACAAAGAATTCATTGACATATGAAATACGAAATACCCTTAAGCTGGTTCTTGATTTGAAAGCTTGCTTGTATGGGGAAATGAATTTGACTAGGTCATAGTTAATTTAAAGCAGAGCTAAGTATTCCAAGTCAAGTCTCCGTGTAGATACTACTACATTGCCTTATTCCCTTACTAGTGGGATAGGGGTCTGGCAGGCTACATTGAGGCCATCATCTACTCTAGAACTCCTAATGCTGAAAATGCAGGTGCTTTGGATGACCTCCTCCTTGTATGGCCTCCTGCCAGGCCAAACCCAACTCCCATACTCTGAGGCAAATTAATTAAACTGGAGCAACACATTGCAATCAAAACATGTAACAGATGTAAAAGGACTAACTACCTTGGGAGAAGCATGCCTACCTTCTCTGCTGTAACTTTCAGCATTCCATTTCCTTGAAACTGTGTTTCTATTAGCCCTAGAATGATCTGTATTTTCTGGAAATTACTACATTCCAATAGGGTAGCCTTTGGCAGATTTTGCTATGAGTTCCAACGTACTATTTGAGGACCCCAAAAGTATTTTGAAAACTAAAACAACTTCTCTTCCTATGCCTTCCACTTAGTGTCTGAAAGTACACACACATTTCTAGACATATTACATCAGCAAATATCAATCACCTCCTTAGGATAAAAGTCTGAGAAACACAACTATCTACTGTTGCACTGGTTGGGAACCAAAGAACATAAAGCCATCAGTCTGGTATATTAATAACAAAGATGACTGGAATGAACTATCGTCAGTGAACTTCTAACTGTCCCCATACGTCACACTGGAATCACAAAACTTACATGTGTAGATGATCAAAAAATGAACAAATAAGTCAGATGAAGAGGGTATTCAACTGTTTTACCTAAATTTTCAAGGTCTTTTCTGGTAACGAATTTGTAATCATCATAAACTGTGCTCTCTGGACTCTCTTCCAGTTCTTCAGTCAAGTTGTCTAAGAAGGAACACCATTTTGGGGCTGGTCCTAAAACCTGTGGGTATTATAAAAGGTTATTATATTTTATATCCTTACAGAAAAAAAACCCAACCTACAGTTAGGCTCTCTGCTACTGTGCTGTAATGGAATAACAAATTAACCCTTCTGAAATCAAACAGACCTTAAGAGCAACAGCCGTTAGAGAACACAATTAAACCTATTGCTTGCATTAACAATAAGGGGTACTATAAATTATTTAAGCATTTTAATTTAGGTCATTTATTTGAGACCAACAAGCTAGAGGTTTGAAGTTTAACTGTTTCAAGTTGTCCCAGTTCAATTGCTTAATTTATCAAAAGCTCAGAGCCAAACATTATAGATGAAATTAACAGCACTAAAAAGCAACTAATCTGTAAAGCGCTATTGAATCTTGGAACTCATTAGGTTCACTATGCAATCACGTTAAATCCTATTCTGCCCTATTTGTTACAACTAAAACACCACAGGCATATTTAATGTATTTTTATTCAAGAATAAACACAAAGTGTATGAACAGACAATGAGAAATACTAAAAAACTTGCATATTTCCACCATGAGGCAAAGGATTTATTTGAACAATATTATGTTGCACTATTAATGTACTTTTCCATATAAGCTTCCTCCAATTTCCCAAGTTAACAAATCAGCTCCCTTCACTCTTCCCTCCCGCTGTTCTGATTGAAATTCCTCTCTATCCTGATGCATGCACCCGTACTCAACTGTTCCAGTACTATTATTTTAGTAGGCGAGTTAGCTGAACGGAAAAATCCAACACTATAGTTTTCCCTCTAGAGCCAATCAGCTGATGTTTTAGAATGCGAAGCGGCCAGTTAACCCTAAGGCTTCTAACTTGTTTGCCAGAAACACACATTAAAAACTCTGCAGTCAACATGACCATAGGAATGGTTGTGATTCAACAACATTTTAAGATCTTCTTTGATTACGGAGGCAAGTAGAAGTGATTTCATATATATATAAAATACATAAGATTTGTTTTAACATAATAGCGTGGTAACAGTACAAGACAGTGCTGTTCATTTAAAAAGCAGTGTGTTACTACTCATTCAAAAGTCGTCTTTTGAAGACAACTACACATAAAAGTTGTAAAATTGTATTCTTGACCATAGTTATTCCACTAATAATCTAGACTGTAACACTCCAGAAATAATATTGTATTCTAGACCACTACCGTCTCTATATCAAGTATGACTTATCTTCACAAGGTATCAGCCCCACCTGAGAACTGTAACATGCCAAATGAAAAACCACACTTTTTCCACATTGCTGCCTTTTTTATTCCAATCAGTAAGAGCTTTCAAGGAAAGACCCAAGATGTCACTAACAGTACAGACTTTACCTACTTAAGGAATCAACCAAATCCCTGTGTCTGCTCCAGTAATACACAGTTTAAACACTATGTAACATTCAGATTGATTTCTTGACAACACTGCAGGAGCTTTTGTCTTCATCTTATCTCCACCCAGATTTTTTCAGTTATTTCCCCTAAAACCATTTTGTCAAATCTAAATGCCAAACTTTAATATTAATAAGAAAGCAGTCTAGACATATTAAATGTACCACTGGGTTTCATGCCATTCAATAAATCAGTTATCTGTGCTCCCTTACCAGACCATCAAAGTATAACTGGGATGGAGGAATCTTCTCTAAAGTTTACCTATAGTTTTGTTTTGGATGAAGCAGTTTCTCCTTTTTATAAAAAAACAAGTTGCTTGACTCACATCCATTCCCATTAAATAAAAAGTTCCCCTTCATTCCATCTTGCTGACACATCATGTAAAGATCCCTATCACTTCAATAAACCTTTTTCATCACTTCCATGTCTACGACACTCTCTGCTCCAGCCTTGCAAAGTGCTCATTACTCATCAGAACTCTGGCCAGTCCAACCAATTAGGGTAATCCCCCTATGGGATCTTGACTGGTGTAAATATTTGAACGAGTAACTAAAGCACAAGTCTCACAAATAAGAGAAAACAGTTTATCTGATCTTCAACTGTAGCTCCACTCACTGTTCCAAGTATCCCTGCACTCAAAACTTGATATCGGGAGTAAAACCCTTCATGGCACATAATCGGTGCCATAAAACACAAAGCCAAAAGGTCCGATTATTCACTATACTCTGTGGAGTGAGTTGGATGACCGGCTGATAGAAAAGAAGGGGGGGGGGGGAGGGAAATGAGATCATTGACAGAAAAAAGCAGAATACCAGGGAAAAATAGGAAGCCCAACCATTATTCAAATTTCACATGTAAACTGACAAAAAGGAAAATCCTACAGAGATGTCTGTGTATGTTTTATTGCCTTATTTCCCGCTCTCCCACCCTACTGAAACCACTTGTCTACCTATTCTAAGGACACCTTAGGAGCTTTGTATACTAAAATGGAACATTTTTTAAACCTTAGCAAGAAATTTTAAAATAGAAAAGGCAAACAATACCAGCCACAACAACAAAAATATAAACAAGAAATGTCCTTCTCGTGCAATAGTAACTCTTCACAGAATTTAATTGCCACTGCATTTTAGCTGCAGAGCCTAATGCTCCTCTGTCATTTACTGCCAACAACAGACACCCCAGGGTGGTGCCAAGAGCACTGTGAAATGGCAGGCTCTGCCACTGCCGTGCTCGGGTACCAATGCAACAGTTCAGAGGGCTGGTCTGCACCAGATTACTAAGGCTGAGGCAAATGGGTGAAACCTGTCTGTCCCTCCCAGTTCACGGGTTTCCATACAGCGGGTGCACAGCAGCCAGGTAGGACCCCTCAGAGCTCCTGCCACCACCTCAGCCTGGAGTGCAGTCCCCACCAAAACCAGCAAAAATGCTGTGGAGTTGGGTGAGCTAATTAATACATTTTTATATATATATATATATATATATATATATATATATATATATATATATATAAATATATAACATATTGCCAATTTAGATTGGGAACATACAATTCTACCATATCCAAGGGAGAAAAATGCACTGGAATTCACAGCAAGAATAAGAAAATATTGTCGAGGTAGGTAATTGCATGCAACTAAACTGACAGATCTCATTTTTGCAATATGTAGCTATCTCTGAAAGTTTTACAAAAGTTGCACACAGGTAATGGGAAAACCATTATTAAATGAGTGCACATCTACACTCTGCTTTTACTCAAATATTTCTTAGGCTAAGAAACCAGACACCATCACCAACAGTGACTGAACCAGTATTTTTTTCTTTTTTTCATTACTCTATTCTCTCCTCCCCACCCAGCGCTCTCCTCCTCAACCGACCGGACAAAGGACCAAAACACATTTAACTTACATCGTGTCCCACCACCACACTGCAAGACAGAACAGCGGCTGGGTCACACCAGGCAGGAGATGTACAGCCAGGGAGCATGGCCCTCTCCCCCCCACAGGTGGGGGGGCTTATCGCAGGGGGCTTCCTGCTGCAATACACAGGTAACAGAGACATCTCACCATTGCCTTTTGAGTCTTATACCAAACCACAAGAAGATTTGGACATTTTAATCATTAGTATCGTGCCATCTAATGCCATACTTCTGTTAGTACACATTAGAATTTCTTTTTTTAAAACTTTACACACAGAAAACACAAAATATGATGAGTAATCTAGCATGCAACTGAGCAGACCGAAGTGCAAGGCCAAACTGTTAAGGAAAAGGAAGAGAAAAACATTGGCAGAAAAATATTTTTTTAATATTGTAAAAACTTCAAAAAACATAGTTCTTTGTATTTCATTTTATAAGGTGTTTAACTGAATAGTCTTGTAGCATCAGAAATCTTGTATGGCACAGTTCTGCAATGCCCAATTCCTGAGCACTTCTGTAGAAAATATCATCCTGCCATTGGTCTGTAATTCCCCTGAAATTAATGAAGGCTAGGACAGAGTAGGTATTATTCTTAACCCAAAACAGATGTTCCTTATCTTCAATCTGGAACATCCGACCACACTTGCATTTTTAAAAGCCACTCAACAATTTGACAGCCAGCTCTGCAGAGTCCTTAGAGCCACAGACAAACTGTGTCTAATCCTAACTAGTATTAAACATGCTCAACAACTTAAAAAGAAGCCCAGGATGTGTAGAAGCTGTCTAGGGAGATGTCATGAGATTTAAATTAAACCTTTGAATGCGCATACAGACAAGCACTGTTAAGTATGTGTTTGAAGGTTTCAGGGACCATTTTTAGACAAGTGAACTGAACAGTTGCTCTTTTCTTCTCAGGGGGTCAAAACGGGTTGCAAAATGTATTTTTCAGGATGTTAAATAGTAAGTCCTTGGAAGATTTCATACAAAGCAGCGATAAACTCTTCAGCTGTAAATAAGATACACACCCAGCAGAAACTCCTCCCAACCTTCATTAATGTATTTTAGCAATGAAAAACATGCAAATGTTCACAGACAGTGTAAATCAGATTTTTAAATTATTAACTAGAATTTGCAAGGTTTACACTGCATGAATTCACTCTAGAAGACTAACAATGTATGTGGACATCATTCAACAAAACACTTCCAGAGGCTTCGGAAAGCATAAGTATTAACAGCCGTGGCTGTACAAGACTGCAACATGCGGTTTCACAGAAACTTCATTTTCACAAAAATTAACACTGTAATGCCGTATCATGCCAGATCATAGTGTTGACCAAAATCAGGACACATAGTAATAGTTAGTAACAAGTACAAAAAATACATCATATCACTGCTCTTTCATAACATATTTTAGAAGTAAAGCCTTCTTTAAGAAACTTAAAAAGTACCTCTTTACGGATTTTGTTAGACAGTAAGACCTTTACCAGGTAACAAAAATAATTCACTGCCATGCTATTGGAATAACGTTGACTACAACAAAAATAACATATTTTTAAAAGCCTTCAACAGAGCTCTGGGTAGAGTGTATTGTGTAAAAATAAGGTAAGCATGTTAATAACTGTAAGGCAAGATCGGAACTGGCTAACGAAAACCTTATGCTGAAAGGAGTGTTACTGCACAAAAAGAAGTTTACAAGTAAAGCTCCAAGGCCTATCCTAGGAAATATTTTCAGTAACGACTGCCACATATGGTAGGAAAATGCCAGTAACATTTGCTGATGACAAACTGTCAGATAAGAAGGGTCAAATTCTCTCAGGGAAAAAAAGCTACCTTGAAAGCCAAAATGCTGGAAACGGGATGAAACGTATAGCTGACCACTATGAGCTGTAAAGAACGGAATAAGAAAAAAAGATACAAACTGATCATAAGACAACAAAACAGTCATGTAAGGCCAGAATGATGACTCAGTGGAGTCATCTTGTACAACTCCAGGCAGTAACGTTCAGGATACATGAATGCAAACTGTAGCAAGTACAGAGAAAGGCTACTAGGATGATTTCTGAAATGTTAATGCTTGCATAAGAATAAATACATGCAAAGTTTTCACAGTGACACTGTAAATTTGAAAAGTTAGCTAAGGTTCAGAGGAATGTGACTAAACTAACAGCCTTTTAATGGAGATGAGGAAGAAACAAACAACTAATTTTGATGAAATATGACACATTCATGGAAAAGATTATACAATGTGATTGCCTGCAAGAAGATGGGCCTGAACACCATGATCCCAGGAAGCTCCTCCATTCCTCTGTTCCCATTTAAAAAGAAAGAAAAACAAACCAAAGACTCCCACACTTAAAGCACTTCAAAGAGAGATTCTTTTGTAGATTATAATGTCTTTAAATATATTTTATACATATGAGCCAATGACTTCACATACATATTATTACTATTATTTGTCTCCTACAGATAAATAAAATCTTAATTTTTTTGGGGGGGGGGTAATAAAATGGCACAATAAAAAGCATTTTAAACTTAACAGGACACATTTGCTGGAGAAAGCGAATGCACATCTACGCATGCATATTCTCAGCTTCAATCACATCATTTAACACGAGGAGAATACAGAAGGTCTAATGAGGGAGGAGAAAAAAAAATGAGTGATCCCCAGGGTGTGGACAGTGATTGAAATGTGCAATTGTGTTTTAAACATAATTGGCTCCCTAATTGCATAGCCAAGTTTAATTAACGCAATTACATGAGTAATTAATTACTATTCATTTTAAGAGTACTGTTTTCAATGTTTTGTTCTCTAATTTTAAGAATTAGACAGATCTCAATATGTAATAACTTTGAATAGTTTCCATCTATACGCATTGAAGAGGCACCTTGTTAACAGTCAAGGTTACATCAATTGTAACTGGTAACTCTCAAAAAACAGATGGATTATTTCTAGCTTGTAGACATGAAAAGCTGTGGCTCTCCATTCTTGTTTCTATGCTTTTGGGCTTCAGTCATACCCAGCCCAAGAGATCAGCTGGTGTTAGAAAGGAGCTTTGGGATCGCATTACTTTTTTATGTTTCTATCTACCACATTTCCATATACAGTGTTTCCCTTAGCAACCAACGTGCTCCAAACAGTTTGTGATTTTGAGTTTCATTCTGCCATTTCCTTTCTCATCTACTTTCTTGCTATGAAAACTCTACAATCAACTTCAGTTGTGCCCTGTTAATCAGTAATTCCATTTAATTTACTGAATTCTTTACAATTTTTAAATTATCTAAATTAATGGGTGTTTGGAACAAACTTCAAACGAGACTGCCATGTATTTTCATTTTTCATAGTTTCACGCTTTTGTTCACCCTATGTTATACCGTGTAGATTTTATGCTTTTACAACCATCAAGTAGCTTACTGGAGTACAGCTATGACCAGGAGAGACTGAATAGCTTATTTTTCCTTCTCAGCATACTACTGACAGCAGTATTGCATTTGGTTTTAAGCCCACACACTCATAAATTTCACTGAACTATACAACGAATTGGCTCTTTCTTTCATCCTAACTCCAGCACATCCAGACAGTTTTGGCAGATTCATTAATCAGAGAGGTTGGTTTTCCTACCTTTCACTATGCTATGGAAGCTGCCAAATCAACAATTTGGAGGTTTTACTCCTTAGAGAGCATGTTAAAGGAAATGTTGCTTTTAAGATCTTCCCAGTGTTAAACAAAAAACTGCTGCAGGAACTTGCACACATCTTCTAGGAATGAGATACTAAATCTTTCTGCCCTAGTAGTTATCAGATAGTGAGTACTACTTTTTCTAATCCTAAGCAGTTTGGCTTTATAGTGTTGTTTTCTTAAAAATCTCATATTCTCTGATCCGACAGGTATTAAGAGTCAGTTAACCAGTCACGGGTCTAGAGCTCACTGTGTCTTCCTGGTGAAGCCACAATCTTTTGAAGGAGACAACAATCCCATTGCTCAAAGTGTTGGGAAAAAAATGCCCTCTAATCGGAACAGCAAATTATTTTTCAGCAAAGAAAGTTACCTCTTAAAATTGTTAATAAAATTAGAATAGTTCTCTTCTTCATGAAACACGAAGAAAAAGGGATACTTCTCACAAGACATCTGTAACTTAGCAGCTGTGGCATCAAAAGTAAGGAGTCCGATGCTTTCACCAATGTCCCTGTCATGTTCTGACATGCTGACATATATAAATGATAAACACTTGGCACTATTGCTGTGGATCTTCTAATTTAGCAGACTCCCTACACATTTTGGTACATTAATGGTACTCCCTACGCATTAATGGTCTTTAGACCATTGGAGCTGAGACAATTTGAGGTCAGAAAAATTGGTAGAAACTTGGAAGTACAAGAACTCACTACTTTCACATTAAATCAATTAATCAAATGAAGCTCAAGAGGCAAGAAGAGAGTGGCATCTCAAAGTATGTGTTATAAGCATGACAAGCTTCAAGCACTTTCCTGTAAATACAGCTGGAAGTGAATGAAAAGTTCCTGGAAGTCTGTTCTTACTCTATACAGCTTCTATAGCATATCTGCTGTAATAACAGAGGCACTTAGGCGTTACTTAAATACGGTGCGGTAAGGTCAGCTGAGACTGACTTCACAGGATTTATTTACCTGTGAACATCTGTTGATGGTCTGTTTCTTTATCCATGGAAACAAGGGAGCAGATCAGCAACCACATTTTACTTCAACCATCCACACCTCCCACTCCCTACCACATCTGACTGTGCTCTTACCAGTTCCTTCGCATAGGTTCTGGTATTCGTTAAAACCTTCATAAGGCAAATTTAACTGTCCAGTGACACTGCCACACAACCCACCCCTCACAAACCAAACACCTCCACACTTCGTATGAAGTCTAACAAGAAGAAAAAAACCCAACCCCATCCTATCATGATACTCTTCAAAGAATAAATCCCTCACAAAGCTTTCCCCCTGCATTTACAATTGTGACTGCAGGGGAGACGACAAGGCAATGGCAAGTGGGTGCCTTCCCAGCCACCTTGGCCTTTTTCTTACACAATGAGAGAACTCCTACACAGCTTGTACTTGTTCCAACATGGTCAGAAATCTGTGTCTCAAAACCTAATGGCACCTCTTGCAATACTAAGGCCATGGGCCGTCAATGGACAAAACTTCCACTACTAATAGATATAAGAGTAATATGTGCATCGATTTTAGTATATACATAATAGCCTCTGACTGCAACCTAAATCACCAAGTAAGAATAAGACAGAAATGCAAAATCCCAGCTAGTCCCCTTCTCCGTTTCTCTGATGGAACAGGAAAATTCCCAACTGTCACACCGTGTTGGGACTGACTTGTCTCTCATGCTGTTAAGCGGCCAGGAGCAACAGGGCTGTCACAGTACAAGCCAGGGGCCAGGGAACATTCAGAGCATAAATATCTTTACAGCCGTGAAAACTAAACTTACTGGAGTTCAGAGCATGACCTGCATTTTAGGGAAATTTGAAGTATGCTACAGACATAAAGGTAACAGCAAATCCAGCTGTACGTCTACCTTACATAACTGACAAGCTAGGAAATCTAGGTGTGAGCTTCTAGTAACTCCCTGCCATGGCAGCTTAATTGCTGTTTGCAAAGCTGGGAGGAAGGCTGCTCTGGGAGTTTATGCAACTACTGCCAGACAACACAAAGGGAAGGAAAGGCAACTACCTGTTGGGAACGTGCAACTCCTCCAGACAGATAACAAAGATAACCTCAGCATAAACCAATTTACTCTTTACAGAGCATAATGCTAAAGAGAAGAAATTTTATATAATTTATGACACAATTTTCTTTAAGTAGGAAACTTCTTTCAAATACATATTTGAAAGCTTTCACATATTTGACGGTTTTATTTATCTCTCAGGGTTGTGTGACAGAAATCTTAAATCCTCACAACTTTGTTACTGTTGTTGTATAAAACACTCGTAACTCACACTTCGTTCTCACAACATTGAGTGCAGCACAGAAGATGACAACACAGATAAGCCACAAGAGTCACTTGCCTCTACTTTCAAATACAATGAAATAAAGACTTAGTTGAAATTATCACAGAGAAAATTCTCATGTGCTTTGTCTTTTCTGATCCAAAAGCTAAAAGACACACTAATTCTTATAACATGCTGATAGACCACAGTATAGTACAAAACCTCCTTTCAGCCATTACATCTTTCCGTTATCTGTGACTGCTTCTCTCTTCACTGACTGAAGTTGAGCAGCTGCACCTCTAAATTTTCAGAAACCAAGTGAAGAATAGATGGCCCAAAGGAAGGAACAAGTGCAACTTTAATAATAATAATAAAAAATATCTTTCAGATACTCAAGGCTTAATTTTTCCACCACTTAAAAAGGGGAGCATACTTCTCCCTCAAAACCTGTTTGGAGGGCCCCATACTACCAAGTGCTTAAGATACAGTCACAATGCTAAAAAAACATGTGAGTCTCAAGTAGCAGAGCAATTACCTGGTATAATTTGGTAGAACTGCTTTTAAGAGTTTTCTCCTTTGGTCTATGAAAGGTATGATGCGAACTATAAGGAAGTATGGACTTAACAGTCAGCATACTGATATCTATTAAAAAACCAAAAAATAAATGAAGAAGTGATGCCTATCATACTATCAGCCACAACAGCAGTAAGCAGGGATAATACATCTTCATAATCTATACATGATGTTGAACTCCTACATCATCTGCACCAAAAAACATCTAAACCAAGTTTTACAGGAAGATCAGAAATTGTTTCCTGATTATCGCACGTTGTGTTTTCCTTCTATGTATGTGTGATAAGCGGTACAGTGTCTCTTAGCCAGTGCATGGGAAATGAAGGATATCCTTTGTTGGGAATAAGCCCAGCATGTTATTTTTCAATTTGAAAGTGTTTAGGTTAAAAGTAGGAAGCTCACATTTCTGTTTGTGAAGATAAACAATTTTTTTTCCTATGCTTGTAAATACTGTGAGACAGGTAAAGTTATCATTCACAACATACTTTTTATATTGTTTGCGCAGTTTTCTGTGTAAAGACTTGGACTGTTCTGGCTAGAAAACACAGCTCTAAAAGACTGATATACCAAAACTGAGAATTAGCTTAAAGGCCAAAGATGCCCTCAAGCATCTCCTTGTTAATGGGAAGTTTTTTTCTTACAACACTTGGCAGCCCCAAAGCACAACTATGCTAGTTAACAACCCTGCTTTCCACTCATTTCACAGTTCTCAAAAACTGAGCAAACGAAGGCTAAGACCAACATTTCCCATTCTATATCATAACTACTGTATTTTTATTTTACAACATTTTTTTCCCAGGGAATGAAACATTTTTCTACACCATATATTGCTTCAGGATAGAAAAGCTCTTAACACAATTCAGTTTCATGGCTGCTTTCCACTTGACCTAAAACTTCTTAGGTCAGGGCTGTACTGAATGAGATTAATAACTGTCTTCTAAAAAATACAGCCTCATCTTACTATCTTCCAGAAGACAGCTGAGGCAGCATTAATCCAGAATGACCAAATACTGCCAATCAGAAGACATGAAAACATCCCAAAAGAAATAAAAATCTCATGCTCTAGTCCTAATCTGTTCTATTATGCCAGCCATAAATACGAAAAGAATTGCATTGTTTGCTTCATAGCTTTTGCCACGCAGAAGCAAAAAACAGTTGAGAAGATCTTGCTTTAACTCCAACAGCACCCGCAAACAACATGAAGAGCAGCTGACTATACAGAACATTGGTCTTAAAGGTATGAACTATAAGGTGTGGATAGCTGTTTTTCTCCAATCATATCCCCACCACAAAGACTCGAGAGAAAAAAAGACAATTAGTAGAACCCAAAATAAAGAAAGGATGAGAAAGTCAGTCTTAAGAGTGATAAAACTGTTCTAAAAAGCTACGACCATAGAGCTAAGCGTGTCACATGTGAGAAACCACCCACATCTTTTCAAATTAAAAATGACAGACTAATGACAGATATCTGGTCATCATAACTCCCTGTACAGAACTAGTGAGAGAACTGTCACCAGGCTGAGAGAAAACACTAACCTATTTCAGATAAATGCTTATTCTGTCTGAGTGAACTGAACACAACCCTTTGGTCAATTCAGTCAGATGTAGGTTTAGAAGCAGCTAACCTGGAAGCCTACAATCAAACCAAAAGCATGTTCATCATTGATTTACAATCCAGAACTGTTCCAAACTAGTATCAAGAAATAAATACAGGGGGTGAACTAAGGTATTAAAAAACTGTCTTCACTTGTATTTCCTTCAGTACAAGTTCCCTCTACAGATTTGTTTCATCAAATACCCAGTGCATTAAATGAAAACATATAAGCTAGTAGAATTTGGTGCCTTAATCTCTGATTACATTATTTCAGGGTGAGCAACTAAAGAAAAAGTAGTTTGTTCTAAGTTTTTCTAAGAATTTTTTTCCAAATCTAAGGGAAGCACTTTTTTTTTTTTTTTTTTTTTTTTTTTAAAGAATGAGCATTTCTGAGGCATATTCAAAACAAAAAGTACCAGGAATGTCTGGTTTAGTTGAAAATCCACTCAATTTGAAGAGGATAAAATTCATAAATATTTCTAGCAATAACGAGATCCAAATATCTGAAGCGGGTATTGTATTAGAAACCAGACCCATTATAAAGATATTCTTGGAGAAACTGAATCATTGAGTAGGCAAGAAATACTTGCCCTTGAAAGATTTCCAGTTTATAACTCCAACAACCATGAACTAGGAGAGCGCTAGGATATCAAATTATTTTCCAAAACCACCTGAAACGAAGCCAGAGACGCTCCAGGATTTATTTTTTCTTAAAGAGCTTAATATCTTCGCTACACCAAAAGTACATTGCTTCTAGCCTCAACAGGGACTTTTCTGCCAAGACTGCAGGAAAGTAAAAAAATACAGAACACAGAATATTACACTCAATTAATTACACGCTTAATTGCTCTCTTCTTCCAACAGCCTAATGAACAGAGCAAGTTTCAGTTTCAGTATGTATATGCAGCCCAGAGTTTCAAGCCCAATAAAGGAGATGCGACTGATTTGAAATGTCTGTGCTAGGATCAGACATGTTCATATAACCAGTAGTAAACACTCAGAATAAATAACACCTCTGCCCCTTGCCTTCCACTCAGAGCATCCAGGAGCTAATATGTAGGGGATTTTCTGTACAACCTGAAAAGAGAACACTGTATGTCATGGAAGCTGACAGCCTCAATTAAACTTAAGAGAATGTGGCTCATCTTAGGTCCCAGGCCAGCAGACCACCAGGTATCAGTGGAGCTTCTTCCTCTCCTTACTTCTTTGGCCAGGACCTAGCTGCGCTACTGACTCAACTTAGTTTAAGCCAGTAGTCTGAAAAGTATCCCAAGGCACACAACAACTTTCATTTCAACCTTCCCGAGGCACACATCAAAGTGATATACTAGGAAGCCAGCTGGCAAGAAGCAGGTTCCAAATGTTTGCATAAACTTCAAGTTAACTATTAAACTGTTGGCAAACAGCCCTATTCCAGTGCGAGGCACTTGCCCTCATTAAAGCCCAACAAAATAAAACAAAAACAAAGTCTCTAAGCTAAGACACTCAAGATGTTACCTATGTAAAACAAACATTTCATTTTAACAGTCAGATTCAATTTGGCTTTTACTCACTGTCTGCACTGTGTACCTCTGCATAAGGCATCTTCTTGCCATTTAAAAGCAAACGTACCTGTCCTCTCTAGTAAACAAAAAACACTTTCTTTTCCCTGGTGGTGATTTATTTTTTTTTAAAGAAATACATAGTTCTCTCAGACATTCCTAATCTCAAATGTCATACCTATCTTGCTGAAAATTCTGCAGGAAAAGCTGACACATGCCAATTCATTTACAGACAATATTATGATACCCGTTGTCAACTCTTTTATAATCCTGAAGTTCAAGAGACAGTCATTTTTTGGTTTTGCAATGGAAATTTAGCTTTGGCATTAACAATGGAGAGAATGGGCACATGTACACAGATAATTCAGTCAGACATGAGCTCAGTCAGACCCTACTCCAAGCTGGCCGGACATGAGCCAGCTCCAGTTCACAAGTCATGTAGCTGTGTTAGCACAGCACTGTGCCCACACTAATAAAACCTGCTGAGAGGCAGGGTATATTAGGCTGGGCACAGTCCTACACTGTCTGGCCAACTTCAATCAAGGACAGAGGATGCTGGGTCTGACTGCACCCATCCGTGTACACAGGCACTCCTGCTCTGTTAGACTGACTTCTGTGCATCTCTTCCTCTGAAGAATTTTTTTCTTATGTTGTAAACTATAAGGCTAGAGCACAGCACGTTTGAGGTACATTTGAGTTCTGAAGTACCTGCTTTGACCATAGCTATGGTAATTTCTTGTAGCTGTTCCAATGAAGACTTAAAAAAAAGAGAATAATTACTAGCACTACAGGGCAATGAGGGGCTAGGGCAATCAAATGGATTCTATTTACACAAAAATACTTCCAAGAGCTCTGAAACACAACTGTCCTTTATAGTAGCAGCACTTCCCCCAGGCATTTATTCTGTTGTGGAATTCAAGAATTGTAACTCAATTCTTGTCGACATCTCAAAAACAGAGGGCACATTTTAAGTAGCATTCACATCTATCTCAAAGTAAACAAACAAATAGAAAATTAAGCTATTCATTGGAAAAAACAGTGAATCCAAGTTCTTAGAAAAAGCCAGAAAACAAGACTATGAAAAGGGATCATAATACAGCAAATCACTAGCTCTTTAAAGTTTTGCTCCAAAGATACATGCAACCAAACTCATCTTCGCCTGTGCAAGGAAATTACTCAGTGTTCCAAGGATGGAAAAACCCCATGTCTTAATAACCTACTGACACAGAAACCAAAGGACAGGTGTGCATCTCTGAGCTCAAATAACTAGCCCAAAAGATCAAGGAATAGAACTGTAACATGAACAGGTTAATAACATTGAGTTTTCCTTAATAACAAATACCCTAGAGCAGCTTAAGTCTAACACAACTTCTCCATTTTGTATTCTCTTCATTTAAAAAGAAGATTAAAAAAGCCTAGAACAGCCAACCAAAACAGATTTAGTGAGCTACATACTTGATTTTTAGGAAGTGCAGTAAAAAATACTTCAATTATACAAAAGTATCTGTGCCAGCCCTTCAGTCTTGCCCATAAAAAGGCAGACAAGGTAAAAAGGCCAGTTACTACAGTGTGATACTCCTGTCTGTTTAAAAGAAACTTAACTTTTCTGTTGTCTAAAATAGGCATTTCATGTTTTTAAATAAACTATAGATTTCTGACTAAAAAAAATCATGCCAGTATATTTAAGATATCTTCAGCAGCCTTCAAACCCAAAGCCATTGATGCTAACTGGAGTTTAGCTTATTCAAAAACCGAATTTGATCTGGACAGTAGCCTTTGAATGAAATTTTAAGTCTTCTTACACACAACAGTATTTCAAAAATAGAACTCCTATTTGGATTTATGCTCTAACATTCATCATTTGAGTCCATTTTATGATCTGAACATGTTCAGGCAGACTCAGGTACTAACAGTCAAAGAACAGTGGCAAAGGAAGATGGCTTAAGGAAAGATTTAGTGCTAACTTTCATTGGAATAGCCTGCATGCTGCAAAAATACTAGATAATATCAGTCAATATTTGGGTTTGCAATAATGTCTGTTAAGTATGACCTGAGATCTAATATAGTGATTGTATTTCTTAGCTAAAAATTACATATCTGACTTCAGAAACATTAACTCAGTATTCAAAGAGGATTCTATAAGAGCGAGAATTTTGAAAGAGTAAAAAAATAAATATTTTTCATTTTGTTTTACAATATATGCAAGAATACTCAAAATAATACTGGCTAGAACAACATTAATTACTAGTGACAATCAAGACAAATAGTATTTTGGATAAGTAGCAATGCTGGATATGCACCTCTAATGTACTATAGCTGTGAAGTTCATACATCATAAATACCTGCATAAAAAAAAAATGTCAGTGCACAATTTTCAGAGAGAAGTTGAACTTTAGCCTTAGTGACAGAAATAATGCTTTTTCCACCTGAACTTAAGGAATTGAGTAACTAGCCCATTCAAGTTTTAAAAACTAAGACTAAAAATATGGGAGTTTGCCTTCCCCATTCCATTAAATAAAAAGACAACAGACAAAAAAAAATATTGAGAGCTACTCTCTAAACCTTACAAAGAACAAGGTAAAGCATTCCACTTCTAACTACAGCTAATAGTTTTTCTTAAATACAAAAACATTTTTTGTCCCCCTCCCCTTTGTTACCCAAGCATGGAATAGCTCCAGTTAATAAAATACAAGTTGGCTAGAGCTGAATTATAGAAATGGGTATTTACATCTAAAGAACACAGACATAAATGACACACAAAGAACACGTGTATATAACTTTTCCTTTCCTTAAATGCAAAAATCTAGTAACAGAAGTAAATACAACCAGACTACAGAATTGTTGACAGGAATATACTTTTGTGGTTCGACATGTACATACAACCAGTATATAGTGTCTATTCCACAAAGAAAAATGTGCACTGATGAATCTCCATGTTAAACTTAATCAAGATCATGGGGGAAGGGGGGGGGATGGGGGGGACATGATGACACAACACAACACACATGTACAGACACAACCCAGAAATAAGCTAAAGAAAATTAAATTTACATTAATTTCAAATTCATTATCTGCATGCAGACTTGTCAACTGATTTAAAAGACAGTTAAAAATGTATTTTAAAATCAGCAGCTTAGAGTTTGTCCAGAACGTCAATAAAATTACTTCAGAGAAAGTGCACATATTTTTAGAGTCTGGTCAGCTAATCTGTATATAACATCCGCATATATATCCTACTATTTGTCTCCTACGAGGCAAAACCCCCTAGTAATTTCAGTGTAGAATCAAAAACAACAGTGAAAAGCAAGTGTAATTTTCTGCATCATTCCCTAACACCGGAAGGCTTGCTTTTGTCTCCCTAAAACCAACCTGCAAAGATACAACCTACAGTTAATTCTTTCAAGTGAAGAGCTTCTCAAGTGAAAAGCACAATTCAAGTAGGACATTGAACATAAGCCAGAGCCAAGAGCCATACCTGAAGCCACACAGTAACATCTTTGTCAGAACAGAGAATAATAACTACTGCCATTACTATGTCACTATATACACCACATATTAAAGACAGTAATGAAATATTTCACAACAAATCAAAATTATTATCTTGGAAGTAAGCTACATAGCTTCTATCTAGGAATTCTTTTCTGGTCAGATATCAAAAAATTACTATTTCCAGCAAAGCTCCACTTGAATTTCCTACTGCCACTAGCCAGTTTTGGAGTCGACAGCAAAAGGAAAATTACAAACTGTTTTTTAGTGATTCAATACATTACATTAATAAATTATGGTTAGCTTAAATTTACTTCATCATGAAAAGTCAGAGAAAGTATAGGTGAATTTGCAGAAGTCATTTTCCAACATGAATACCTGAACAGCACCAAACAACTGATATATATATATATATACAATATATCAACAATACAAAACAATTTGTATTACTTACTGGTATATAATAGATATTCATTTTAGGGGCTTCATTGGCAGTCATTAGCATTCCTAAAAAGAGATTTCCATATTTAAAAATACTGCTCACAAGAGGATAACATTACTTTAATAAAAAGTATATATATATATACACACTTGAAGCATTTAATTCACATGAAGTAGATTTGTACTTACAATTTAAAATAATATTTCTGAAAAATAAATGAAAAAAATGGAAAATTTGCTGGCACAAAATGGCAACCTGAGTATTTGTAGGGAAAGAATCCTTCATAGGTTAGGGGAGGAGGGGTGAAATCACATTACTTGTAGCTTATACAGTACATATTCCTGGCGTGCAATAGAACAGCTATTTGGGATCTATGATAAATTGTTGTGTCAAATGCTAAGGAAAGAAAGGTCTGATAGCAGCACAATTAACAAAGCTTCATTTCCTACATATTCATCCTCTGTCCTCTAACTTAACTGCTTGGCACCACTTCAAGCAACACCGACTCCTGACAACCGTGGGCTGCTGTATTTCATAACAAACTTAAATAGTTCATCCCATAATACTATTTAGAACAAATCCAGTCAGTATTGCACTTAAAAGCTACCTTGGGTATAAACTTGTATTATTAATACAAGGGGTTTTGGGGGTTTTGTTTTTGAACACACAACTATAGCCTAATTTATATTTTATACATATATATATATAACACATATATAATATATAACATATATATATAAAATTTATATATATAACAGTCATAAATCATACATGGCTTACACCTTTACTTGTATTTTATCTTGGGAAATCAAAACGACAGTAGCTTCTCAACACAAAATGAGTGATGGGATATTGTGGCTTCAAGTGCTGTAATATTAGTGATACTAGCCAACCTGGGCAAACTGGAAATTTGAAATATCTACGAATATACCTACGAAATACCATGATTAAAGCTTGTAAATACTCTGAATATAAAAAACTACTGTAGAAGTATTAAAATCCATGGAAAAATCTCCTACTGCCACAAGACTTCATGTAAGTTCAAAATGAGAAATGCTCTCAATTTCCTTCTACATGAGAGTAATAAGGACATTTGGCATACACTTTTACATTTATCTCAATTTTGTCTTTCCAACATAGCTGTTCACCAGGAATACAAGAGATGGAATATGAAGAAGAAAAGAGCAATCAAGTTAGATAACATTCTGATCTAAAAGCACTGTAACATATGCCACTGAGACTATGAATAATTGGGTCAATTACTATACACCCAGAGGGCAGAAATATAATTTACACCCAACTAGAGGAACGCAATTAACATGGGTGGAGTAATCCTTTCTACCTAATCCTTTTATTAAAAAATACACAACGCAGCTGGACTTATAATGTCAGAAAAAAAAGGGGGCTTGCTTCCTTGGCAAAGCAAGAAATTTGTGAAAGCTTAGTCAGCAAACTGAGGCTGAAAACCCTACCTGAAAAGGTTTGCAGGCAATTATAGTACATACATATACACACAATGTACTATAGTATATAGATTACACACTCTTAACATATCAGTATGCTTACTACTAGTTCAGGAGACAAAGCATTTCTCCATTGACTAAACGTGAATCACTAGAGACAAGAGGACAGAAATAAATTCTGCAGGTGCTTCAAAGATGACAGTAAAAGGAAAACCTCTTTTGAGTCTTCCACCAATAATTAAAGGAGGGAAAACAGACTTTGGAACAGTACATGGGCATATACTACAGGGGAAATGAAAGAATACAAAAAAGGAACAAGTCTGTGAAAGGAGAAGTCTACTCCACACATTTTCATAGTTTCAGCTTGTTAGTTTTAACCACTTTTTATGGGGAGACCACACCCTAACAAACTACACAGCAGCCTAGTTTGATCACTTTAAAAGGGAAATAAATTAGGACTCTTTTTCCAGAGAAAAGGTTTTAATAAGACTCATCTTTGGAAAATGGTCCGAAAAACAGGAGTATGAAGCAGTAGTAAATAGGAGAAGCAGTTTGAGAAAATGCAAATTTTAAACTTAAATTTGGGGTTTTTTACAATAACTGAAACAAATTAGACAGCTTTCTACACAATGAAGATGCTGTTCAATTTCATTTATGTCCTACAACTTAACTGGAGTGAAGGCTACTTCAGTAACTGGCAAGCCTTTTTTCCCCTAGCCCCATTCTGTGCACATACGATCAGCGAAAAGAAACTCATAGCTAGTTTAAGAAATCCACTGAGGTTTGTCATCATGTAGTTTGGTCAAAGATACGCAAGGATTTGCTTCCTATGAAAGGCAGTAATACTGAAGCTGGTTGGTAAAATAATTTAATTTTTAAAAAAACCCAACTTCAAAAAAATTCAAAAAATACTCTTGAAAAAGAATAATTCACATTATACTGATACACAGTTTACCATAAATGACAGAATCCTAGAATATTTTGGGTTGGAAGAGGTCTTTAAAGATCATCTAGTCCAATCCCCCCCTTCAATGAGCAGGGATGTCTTCAACAAGACCAGGTTGCTCAGAGCCACATCCAGCCTGGCCTTGAATGTTTCCAGGGATGGGGCATCTACCACCACTCTGTGCAAACTGTGCCAGTTTCACCACCCCCATTGTAAAACATTTCTTTCTTATATTTAGTCTAAATCTACCCTCTTTCAGTTTAAAACCATTACCCCTATTCCTAGCTCAACAAGCCCTGGTAAAAAGTCTGTCCCAGTCTTTCTTATAGGCCCCCTTCAAGTGCCGAAAGGCCGCTGTAAGGTCTCCCCGCAGCCTTCTCTTCTCCAGGCCGAGCAGCCCCAACTCCCTCAGCCTGTGCTCCCAGGAGAGCTGCTCCAGCCCCCTGACCATGTCTGTGGCCTCCTCCGGACCCGCTCCGACAGGTCCATGTCTCCCCTGTGCCGAGGGCCCCAGAGCTGGACCCGGCGCTGCAGGGGGGTCTCACCGGAGCGGAGTGGAGGGGCGGAATGCCCTCCCTCGCCCTGCTGCCCACGCTGCTTCTTGTGCAGCCCAGGGCACAACTGGCTTCCTGGGCTGTGAGCGCACATTGCCAGGTCACGTCCAGCTTCTCATCCACCAGTACCCCCAAGTCCTTCTCCGCAGGGCTGCTCTCAATCCCTTCATCCCCCAACCTATGTAGATACTGGGGATTGTGCCAACCCTGGTGCAGCACCTGGTACTTGGCCTTGCTGAACTTCATCATGTTCACATGGACCCCCTTCTCAAGCTTACCCGGGTCCCTCTGGATGGCATCCCATCCCTCAGGTGTGCCAGCCACACCACTCAGCTTGGTGCCACCTGCAAACTTGCAAAGCGTGCCTTCAATCTCACTATGTCATTGCTGAAGATATCAAACAGTATTGGTCCCAATATGAACCCCTGAGGAACACCACTTGTCACTGATCTCCACCTGTTGACCACTACCCTCTGAATGCAATCATCTAACCAGTTCCTCCACTGAACAGTTCACGCATCAAATCCATCTCTCCAATTTAAAGAGAAGGATGTTGTGGAGGATTGTGTCAAAAGATCTTACAGAGGTCCACATAGTTGAAATTCGTAGCTCTTCCCTTATCCACTGATGCAGTCACTATTTCAGAATATTTTATGTTACAGTGTAGTTTCTCTTTTCCAATTCTTTATTTGTATTTTGTAATTGTGACAATGAAGTGTTAAAACTATTTCATAAGGGTGACATTAAGGTATGGGCTTTCTGAGCAGCAGTTTCTCATGAAATGTTAAAACACAAGCTAGGCAAAAATCTCTTGGGTTTCCTCAGCTGTGCTAGCTTCATGAACATCCAGGATGCCCTGAGTATGCTGAGGGGCACCAATGAGAGCACTGAGCCATAGCCATACTGGTACTTAAATGATATTTTATTTGCAGATTTCCACAACTGCAAGCTCATATTACCGAAAGTATTTCCTTATTTTCAGATGTTCAATTATTATTATTATTTAGATTCTCAATGAGCATGAGGTGGTGCTAGGTATCTTAAACTCTGGAGCAACAGTATTTATGACGAACATGCAATGCATCACTCCTACCTTAAACCTCTTAACTTCCACTGCAGCATGTTCTAGGATTCCCCGCCTGCCTCCATATAATCATAAAATACAACCTGGTTTTCATCCCACAACAGTTCTTACCAAAAGACATTAACCTGCCCCTCTCCAGACATAGTAAAGAAATGATAAGAAGAAAAGCAGAACTGACTCGAGATGAGATGACATGAGACACAGGACTGGAACACACTATCTAGATCACAGACACCTGAAAAGGCAATATCCAATAAGCAACACTGAGGAGATACATGCATTCAAATCTTTGTGCTGCAAGATTCTTCCTTCAGTCCCATGAAAATAATTTCTGCAAAAGTACTTGAGGCACGTCTACACACCCAAGGCTATACAGCATCCACAGCTGAGTGATGTCCACCCCCGTAGGTATTCAAACTTGACTGCTTATGACCTGAGCAACCTGATCAGACTTCAAAGCTGAATTAACCTCAAGTTTGGCCCTGCTTTGAGCAGGAAATACGTGACACCCAAAGCTCCCTTCCAACCTAAATTACGCTAAGATTCCACATTGTCAAATAGCTTGCTTCTGTTTCACTCCCTGTCATGAGCCCTTCATCATCAATGCTGCATGGATGTTAATTCACTCCTGGATTCTCTTTTGGATCAAATCAATAAGCTCAAAGACAAAACCTCAACGAAATACTAAAGATAATTCATTCCAATTATCTCTCTCTGTAACCACTATGGATAAGAGCAGATCAGGTTTGTCCACCTCCATGTTGCACAGTCCACAGTGTTACCACACAGTTATTCTCAAATACACCTAAATGAATTCATACACACAACCAGGGCACATGAGATGTACCCTCAGTGCCATGCCATAAAGTCCTTGTTTTGGCAAGCTTCAATACTTTGCTTGCATTATTTCTGGCACATTGATCTGGCAAAAACAAATATATGGAACATAGATTAAAACGCTATCAATGTCTTTCTGAGGGCTCAGAAAAACCTAGCCCAATTCCTAAGTATTGGAAATCTGTTTCAGAGGGGGCTAAACCTGAGAAGCAAGTTAATATTTTCATCAGCGAGGTCCTGCAGACCACTGCAGTTTTGCTGCTGCATAAGGTCAAAAATGCCTACCATCTCAGCAGGAATCAGTATTTAAGTGCTCATCTTACAGGGAAAAAAAAAAGACCAAAAAAAAAAAAAAAAGACAAAAAAGACACATTCTTAACTGAAGCTGGCAGAAAAGACAAGATAAGTTTTAACTCGTTAAAAATCTCAAACTCGCTTATCTACAATCTTGAATTTGAGCTGCTAGTATGAAGCAAAGTCCAAGTCGCTCTGTCTTCACTGCTAACTTTCTCCAAAATTAAAATAGCAGCAGAGTTTGCAACACAGGCATTCTCTGGTTCAAGAATTTTGCCCTGTGCCATTCTAGTGGCCCTAGTTTTATTACATCTTCTTCAGTACTGCTTTCTAAAAAGGAAAAAGGTGTCACATAGTAAAGAACTAAGCAACTCAAATCAAGCAGGGAAGATTAAGGCCAGTTGCAATCTAAGACACAGCCAAAGCACACGTGCACACACAACCACCATTTTGTAAAGTATCTTACTTGTAAGGTAGGATCTGGAAACTTTGGTTAAAAGCGACCCTTGGTTTTGACCTCTGAACATAACGTTATAGGAAATGACAAATTTGAAAACAGTCACAAAAAGCATGCAAATCTGTGCACTACAGAACCTACACTTAAAACCAAAGTCCTCAATCTAAGGGAGGGCACAGTAAATGCTGTATCTAAAACACGGACAGACCACATAGTTGTAAACACTTGTAAAAATACGTAAACTTGTTGTAAAGAGATTTTTCCTAGTTCTAGAAAGCAAGCTCCAATTCATCTGGGACTTAGCTGAGACAAAAGGCCAAAATTCCTATTCTTATGAAATGAAACACTTCAGCTATTTGAAAGAGCAAAAGAGGTCAGTCACTCAACTGACAGCACAGCAACTTCTAACTGCAGAGAGGCTCCGATTTAATACAGATGCAGAGGAAACAATGACACTAACTGACAAGTAACCATTTACTCCTAACTCTGTCACAAGTTAACTCTACTTTCCTCCTTATATCACCTAAACAGAAAAAACAAGACCACAGCTTGGGTTAAGTTCAATGAGGGAAAGCTTGTGTTAAGGCATTAATATATCTAACCTACCTGAGTTTGGATACAGGCAGACATCATTGATATCGTGTTCTGGCTCCATTGAAGTAAATATCTTCCCCTGAAATTACAGGAAGAAAACATAAAGAACTCCAAATAATATAATCAAATTTAGGAAATCTAAACATTAAGAATAGCCATTATAGAATCTAAGAAATAGATGGAATAAAGATGGAACAGATTTTGCTGTTTATGTATATATTTTTATATAATGTTATAGATATGTGTAATAACATTAATAAAATGTTATTAAAGGATCTGAACACAACACAAAGAACTCAATGTTGTATTTTGCCTCTGATCTGATCTCTTAGAAGGAAGCGTAGCCTACTATTTATTGAAGACACAGCAATGTACAGTGGCACCTCTAACTTTTCAACTCACTTCTGTGTTGAAAATATATGTGCTAGATTTACTTTATTTTATGCAAAAGGTGGGGGGTAAGGTCCATAGGTTCTGGGCACATTGGCAGTGTAACCCTCAGTTTGTTCAACTCAAAATTATTTAAAACTTCCAAATTCAATTTAATAAGTACCATTAGCTGAAATGATGGATTGGAAGTAGAACTTTATTCTGGAGCTTGGTTCCTCCACCTTGCTCACATCTACATGAAAGGAAATATAGCTCAGCACTTTATTTATAATTTATAAACTCAGTATTAAAGAGGTCTAAATATAAAAGTAGTAAAAGCATCCAGTGGTATCTAGCTTAGATCAGAATTGAAGTTATAAAGGTTATTTAAGAAAGAGGTAAAAGCAGGAAACAACATTCTGAAGAAAATAAGAATTGGAACAGAGTCTGAAAAACCCAGACAAAATACAGGTGCTCTTATAAGCCAACACACAAGACAGCCAGTAAAGGAAGAGTCTCTAAGAACTGGGCCACAGAATCCAAAGCATGAGAGTACATGCCTACACTGTTCTAAATGAGGGACAGGAACAGAGCAAATTTTGATCCTATTCCTCTTCTTTCTTTCCCTGCAGCAATCCCACCTACCTTTCTGGGCCCTTCCTTTCCCTCCCAGTTACATGCTGTTACCCCACCCACCTCTGGTCTCTCCCCGATGATTAATAAGAGTCCTCCCCCACCCCGGTCTTAGCAGACAAAAGCCTCATGCTCCCCACCCCAAGGCACGTCTCAGCATGGGGCTATTCTGGTATCAAAGCCATATGCTCTCCACCCCACAGTCTGCCTCTGCAGTTGGTTCCCAGCCAGAGATAGTCAGGAACCAACATCTGGGAGAGGTGGAGCCAGCTGGAACATACTCTAGGAAAGAGTCCAAAGCTATCTTTGCCTTCCAGCAGTAAGAAACCCTCCCTTTTCCCACTGCAGAGGCCACCTGACAAACCTTACAGTGTTTCACTCTCAATGAGGGAAATATATATACACCTAGGAAAAATGGAGAGCAGCCACTGCAGATGTTTTAAATAATAACCAATAATGTATTTGTTCTTTTAAACAATAAAAAATAACTGCAGAGGAGCTTGCAAAAAACCGCTTGCGATCACAGAAAAAATAAAAGAGGCTGTTGAAAGTTTATGAAGAAGCAAAACAATAGAGAAATGACTGCCTGAAATAGTCAGAAAAAAGGGCCTCTGAACTACTACAACTGCTCTTGGTATGTTTCACTATAAAGCTAGAAAAGTATAGATGGTGCACGTTTTTTAGAAGGAATACAATGACTAAAGTTAGTCCCTCAAACCAAACCAAGTTACAGCAGTATTACTATGAACCTATGGGGTAACATTTTGTGCAAGCTTCACCGACGGAAAGATAAGAAAAAGAACTGTATAATGTAATGAAAGGAAGTGTTACGAAAATTAGAGATTTCCATTTCACACAAAGGTGCAAAAGGCAGGGATAAGCCATTGCCTACTGCAACATAACCCATTACAGCATAATACACATTGTTATTTGGATCTAGGCATAGTATCTGCTTCAATCTCCAAATAGGTTTCTGTGAAAATAGGAAGCACCTGATTTTAATAGGTCATAAACTAACTGACCTACCTTTCAAGTTAGCCCTGCTTTGAGCAGGGAATTGGAACGACCATTTTTTCTCTGATGAAAATTTGCAAATGGATGTATTCAAGCATACTGTGAGAAATACACAAACCAGGGCAATGGCTAAGGTAGTACCTTTCATGTTTAAACCCTTCTATTGAAAGGAGCATCTGAGGCAGACATGTACAAACAGCTAAAAAAAAAAACCTGACATTGTATCTTTTACCTGACAGGCGGTTGAATAACTTCCCAGATGCTGGTTTATTTAGTCAGACTGGACAAAGTGTTATGTAAATTAGGACATATTAAAAATTCGACTTCCTACACTGAATTTCAGCTTTGTTATTCAAGCTGCATGAAAAAAACATAACAAAAAGGAAGTAAAAATTAGAAAATTTGAATGCAGCAACAAAAAAACACTTACCGTATCTTTGTTCCACATTTTTATGATTCGAGAGTCTGCAGAGATAATTAAATCCAACTGATGCTGAAACTGAATTGACTTAATAGGCAGGCCATAGTGGTGATCTTTGACTATTAATGGATTACTAGACCGGAGATCATATAATAAAACCTTGAAGAATAAAAGGGATTAAATTTACAATATTGTAATGCTAAGAGGAAGTCATGCACATCAGATCTTCACTGAAGACTTAACTAAACTTGAGATGTTTTACTGAAATACACGGACAGAATTTACATAAAAGAAATCGGTTTAATTTCTGAAAATAGTTTATTAAGTGAGCCTAGTTTAATCTGGCAGTATATTTTAACCTCAGCATGCTTCAGCCTAGAAAAATTAAGAGCAAATTTAAGAGCTTCTAAAGTATTTTTTATTCCTATTGGGAAAATGAGCCATTTTCAAGGCTGTTAGCATTTTTTAATTACTAATATTTCACTTTCAGGTCCTTGTGCTGTTCTCACAGGATTTGAATTTTCAGACCCCCTTCCACATTCAGTAACACTTCCACTCAATGAAACCCCACAGAATGTAATTTTTTATGTTAAAGAAGGTAGAAAATACAGGCCCTGTCTTCCAGAAACCTGCATTTTTATCTCCAAAGTTTCCTATGGAACTTAAGAGACCTTGCTTGAATCTTTCATACACAAAGTGTGAATACTAATAATTTTGGGGGAAAAAATATTACTGGTTTGTTTAATAAAAAAGTATAATCTCCAATAAAACTTGCCTGGTACGTATGCTAACATTATTGTAAATACAACTCTTACATACATACTTGCTCTTGACAGGCTAGTTTTCCAAACCCATGAAAAGACTGATGAAGGCAGAACCCCCCAACCCCCACCATCATTTTATAAATATGATGGCAACGATGAATAAATGAATATAAGTGCTGCTTTATAGAAAGATAAGATAGTAAAAACAATAGTTGAAAAGACAATCACTTCTGCTTCTTTGGCCACCATCAAGATAACTGAGAGCGTATGTTGCATTGAGATGGTACTGATAGTCTCAAAAAGCAGCAACATCCCCACATACTTGACTGAAGTCATAAGGAAACTACAGAATTGGAAGTTATGTAGTATGTAGGTTGTAATGACTTTAAGTGGTCCCTATAGTGTTCTAAAGAGCAAGACCATTTGACAAAATTAATTTGCAGTTTAAGAATGACTATTACTTCTCTATACATATAATTTACACTCTTAAGAATTTGTGTTAATAGATATTAACATTACAATAAGTGCACTCAACGTATGATATACTTGGACCGGCAATTGCAAGAACTCCTAAGAACTGCTGTAGATTAAGTTAAGCCTACCTGCCCAGTAGTTGTTCCAACAGCCATATTCAAAGCTCCATCAAACTTCAGGGCTGAAACAGATGGTAAACCATCTATCCTGCAAAGCATGATGCTTATAGTTAGACATTCTTTCAATAAAGGCTGCAAATAATTTTGAAATGTTAAAAATCACTAATTAATTAAAATTAATTTACAGATATCACTCAGAAATACTACTTCAAAAAGCTGCATTGTTTACATCCACAACTTGTGGTTGTATAGAGAAGTAGCCACTAGTACTCAGATCAGTAACTAAGAGACTCCTTTATGACTAAGAAAACCCTTTATTCACACCAGCAACAAGACCAGACCTTGGGCAGGCCATTTTAATGCAAAGTGGGATCTGTTCCTAAATGCAAAACTTCTGAAAGAAACAGAAGAACACACTTTGAAAGGTAGCCTTTACTCACTCTGCATCTGCTGTCACACTGCTTAAAGCACAGTCCAACACACCAACTCGATTTCTAGTTCTAGGATCCCAGCATTCCACTTTACCCTAAACAGTTTAAAAAAAATATATTTCAAGCTTATCCAACAGAAGTCAGGTACTCTGAAAGTGTTTAAAGAAAATTATGAATTAATCTATGAATAATCAACCAAGTTCCCCAAGTTGACATGAATTGTTCTAATAGCATACAAGCTCCACATATTTCACTGGTATTTTTAAAAAATGTGACCTCAATCAAAATCACTAACACTAAATTTCTGAAGATAATAGGGTACACATGCTAGCTAATTTCTACAGACAGCTGTACTGCATAGCAAGGTAACATTATTTTCTCTCCTACCTGCTAAATCTCAAGCATCTCAGCAACCAAGGTAGCTCAGAAATTGTATTTGCACTATTCTCTAAAAAGTCACCTTATTTAATGGATCTATACTTAGCAAATGAGATCAAATTGATTAATTAAGTTCCTGTCATGATTTCTTCTCATCCTCAGGCAAACTAATATAAAAAAAGAAACACACAATACTGCCCTTTTTATATAAGGAATGCAAACATTTACCTCAGCCGTCCCCATAGCGAACAAGAAGTGTACAGGATTTATGTCACAGACATTACTCTCTCTAAAAAAGAAAAAAAGAGTTAAGTTTAATGACCTCAGAATAATTTAACACAACTAAAAAGATTCCTGTAATCATGTACCCTAATGCTCAGCCTGGAAAAGCAAAAGCTGGCCCTAGGGAGGGACTGGTTGCTTTAATAGCACCCTCCTATACTCTGAGAGGCTGACCAAAAATTTGGAGCCACCAGAGACAGCGCTGGTTACTTGAAACAGGTAAGGTTCCAACCAGATGCAAGGAAAGTATTTTAATGCTATGCAAATAATTAAGCACTGGAACAGGTTGCCCACAGAAGACGTGCAACTTCCATCCTTGGAGTTTTTAAGACCCCCTGGGAAAACTCATCAGAATTCAGTGTGATCACGTCTTCAGCAGGAAGCTGGGCTCTGAGGTTCTCTCCAACCTGAATGCTTCTGCATTTCTCTGCCCACACCTACCACCAAGCCTTGCCATATTGCTCTGTTCCATTATATTCTTAAACAACTCAATTATGGCAAAAGGTCTTCCCAAATACTTATGTTCTCAAGCTTACATCTACCACATACTCTGATGAATGGCCTGTCTTCCCCTCCCTCACTCAAGTACCATATTTCTCAACAGAGCCCTGTATTTCTCCAACAGTTCTTCCAAAGTATAAATATTTGCTGTTACACACCACTCTTCCCAGTACTCTCCAACTTCTTCCATTCAAAGCCCTCCACCTCTAATTCTGTAACTCATCCAACTCCCCCACCTCACAACTTTTCCCAACTTCAAGTCTCACCTCTGTAATTCAGATTTTACACTACACCTTTAGCTCTTCCACTCCAGGATTTTCCCACCTTTTTTATTTTTTTCCTGCTGCTCAGTTTCTGTATTGTGCCTTCCCAAATACTGCTTTGTCCATTAAGCTATCCTACCCACTGAACACCAGCTGTTGCCCACCAACTAGACATTTTATCGAGGTGAGTCTGTTCTTCTCATCTGCTTCTCCCCACATTAAAGCAGCCCAGCTCCTGCTCTGGTAGGGTTTTCAAAAGAATCAGACACATGCTGGAGATATAAAAATTCTGTTTGGGCTACTCCAAGAGCAGAAGGACAAAGACATGTCTGGGAAAGTACATACCCTGTGGGTAGATCTCTATATGATGGCTAAATTGAGCAATAATGGCAAAGTTTTAATGAAATGCTCTTAAGATCAAGTTATATAATACCTATTACAAGTCCATATTAAGTAATTTTAAAATATCCACAAAAGAAAACTCAATTAAAACATAAAAACTAGAACAAAGAATTACAGAACATAAAATGAGGCTCAGGCTCGGCATGTGTTCCTTTTTAACACTACAATATGTTTGGGCAGCATTCAGATACAGTACTGATGGTGAGCATGCTAGGCGTTTGCTTCCACCTGGTGGAAAGACGACAGATGGACGTCATGCATTACAGATCACTTACGAAGCGTCAGTTTGCAGGGAGTTCAGAAACCTTCCTTGTTCCAGATTCAGCCTGTATACTTCAGAACTACAATGGAAAAATTCAAAATTACTCTTTTCTCTTACAAATACTGAAAAATACTGCTGCAAATTTAAAGAAGTTATAGTAAAATCAGGCGGTCAACAGGAATTTTTAAATATAAAATTTTCAGGTTTCACAACCTAAAAACTAAGACAAATCTGTCCTTCAGTGTTAAAAATACAGAGAAAAATGTGCATGTTCACCAAAGATATTTATTACACTGCAATATCCTACCAATTATTCTTTTTCCAGGGAAAAGAAGCATTAATTCCTTTTTTAGGATCTTTCAGTTTCCTATGATTTATGTTACATCTTAAATTGCTACTTACTTTGCATGAAATCCTGAAGACCTCATTTTATTTTTACTATGATTTCTCACAAACTCAACTAATTATATGTGATTTGACTCACATTTTAACAGCAACAAAACACCAACCAGGATAGAAAAAGTTACTTAACTTCCCTCACTTAGATGCTAATCACTTTTTAAAACAGTACACTGAATTGAGATTTTTTTGTAACAAATTTGCTAACATATAATGTACCCAGTTTAAGAATCAAAGGGAAAAAAAGTATTAAAACAGTACAAGCAACTGAATTTATATTAGTCTTCCCATATTTTCTACTCTTCACAAACAGTCTCAGTTATTAAATTGGAAGGAACTGCCATTTCTTCCAATTTTTAACTTTTCTGGTATTTCATTGTTCATTTTATTCCTGGAAGACGTTGCTAAAAAAGTGAAACAAAGTAATACACGTGAAACAAAGTAATACACTTGATCAATACCTTGCTCCTACAAAATACAGGTCACATGATGGATAGTGATAAGAGAAATCTCTACCAAATTTTGGTATTCTTGTCTTGTAGTAATGGCCATGTTGCGAATGAAACTCCACAAATCTACCACACTGCAAGAAGACAATCTGAAAAGAAAATAGAAAGCACTGAAACATACAGAAGCTGACAATCTCCTCAATTTGTCTTTGTCTTACAGTGATTTTTTTCAAGTTCACAGACAAGTTTATCACAACTCATTCAAACCATTTCTATTAAAAAGACAGAATCGACTACTGCTTCATCATTCTCATTAGCCACAGCAAAAAGCTTTATTAATAAACATTAAATGAATATTCACAAGAGTATATGCGACATCCTGAAAGTGACTCTGCAACCAGAAGCAGTATAGCCATCTCAGTGTTCTGCTGCACCAGAATTAACACCTATACTTCTGACAGTTAACTTCTTCCAGGTACAATGCCACGCAGACATCAATATGTTCATAGGTACTAAGCACATGAATGTCCTGACGCATGGCAGCATTCCAATAATGACACCAACGACTTCTGTGCTTTTTTTGTTGTTGTTGTTTGCCAACTGAATAAGCACGTTGTTTCTTTCTGAAACTTAGACAAACATCTCAGTCCTGCAAAACCCCTCAGGGAGGAATTACTAGGCTAACTAGTAGTAAATAAAATAGGCCAGAACCTGCCCCTATAGTCCTGATGGCAAGTTAACATGGCACAACTCAAATCATATGAAGGAATTCTTCCCACTCCAGAGACAGCATCATCCACACCATCCGTTACACTCATGCTGTACCTCAAACCATACCCAAGCACTGTGTGATGAAGAAACAGCTGGCCTGATCCAAACTCATGCCATGATGCATACAAACTGAAACTGTATCGATAATCTCAGGATAACTCTTGACTCTGAGCCCCATCTCTATTTAGCTTAGATTAGAAAAGAGTGCTAGTTTAGTTTCAAATCTGTATAGTCCATGCATCTTCTAGAAGTAGTAGACAATGAAGACTCTACATTTCCTACTGCTGGACTATATTGTTACCAATGGATGAGAACCTCAAGAAATGCGAGGTACAAAAGTTATTTTAAATCTGTTGTCTTTACATAACTGTATACTCCTCCCTTACGAGACACAGACTGACCTTGGCTGGTACTTCATGCCTATATACCATTAAGTCCTCCCTTAATTCTGCTTTTTCTAATACCAGAAACCCTAGTGTTTCAACATTTATCCACGGACTCACTCACCTTGGTCCAAGACCAAGTAGAGTATCATCTTTCAGAATTACAGAACAGTTTTCTGTAAAGAAACCCCCTGCCATGGGCAGGGACACCTTCCACTAGACCAGGTTGCTCAGAGTCCCATCCAGCCTGGCCTTGGACACTTCCAGGGATGGGGCATCCACAGCTTCTCTGGGCAACCTGTCCCCATAACTATGATTTGATACGAGATTACCGATGCAGCTGCACAGTTGGTGTTGTACAATGATGTTTTTAATTTGCATCCCAATCAATCCTTTGCATGCTTAATGCCTTTATGCTTTTAACTGGAGATTTACAACAAGCAAAGCTCTTTACTTATTTGTTTGAAACAACGCCCAGATCAAATCTTTTCTCTGTCATTATTATAGAAGAAATGCCTGCATCTTCATGCAGTACAGAAGCTACATGAACTATGAGAACACAAAATTAAATTATATCACATTCTCTTAGTTCACTACCAGTAAGCCATCAAAAACTTACTACCAGGAAAGAGAGAAGATGCAGTTTGCTTTCAAGGACAAAAGTGAATTTTCTTCTCACCTGCTCTAGCTCCAAAGATATTTCACAAAGTTTTTGATAGCTGCCAAAACCAACCAGATGTTCTGCTAGTGATCGCTTTACCTCTAGTAATTTTCAACTTAAAGATAAATTTCTACAATATTGAACCTGAAGAGATTTGTGTCCTCTGTCATTAGCAGTGCATACAACTTACTGCAAATCATGTTTGTCTTTCCTTCATACTAAATTGATTTTGGTCACTGCCAGAAAACTTCAACCTGAGGGTAGCAAAAGCATAGCCACCAGCATGTGGCAAAAATACCAATCAGAAATACAGGTCTTTTTGCAAAAGGCTGTGAAAGAAAAAAAAGATACCACTCTCTCCTAAGTCTGAAGCTCAGTCCAAGACTACAACTTACTAGAGAAGTGTAACTGGCTTTATGGATACCAGTATAACCAAAAGCTAACAGTGTCCTCTCACTGTGAAAATGCAAATAAGCCTCAAAAGGCAACATTGCAGAGACAGTGGGAGCAAACTGGAGAAAAGCTATTTTCCTTGTGCTACCAAAGCATGAGGCAGTGTGTCCAGTTTTGGGGCCCCAAATTCAAGAGAGATGTTGAGAGCATCAAAAGGGCTACCAAGACAAATGTTTTGTTTGGGGCAGAAGACAAAATGTACAAAAGAAGGAGAGGCTGGGAGAACCTTAGCTTGTTTAGTCAGGCAAAGAGCACCCTGCAGGACAACCTAATAGCAGCCAGCAAATGAGGTGCAGTTACAAAAATGACAAGTCAAACCCTTTGCCATAGCAACAGTGAAAATTTCAGATTTTCACAGGCAGGTTGGACAGGAAGGAAAAATTCTTTACAACGAGGTAGTACAGCATTACAACAAGTTATTCAGTGAATTTGTGGAACCACCATATGCTTGCAGTTTTTGACAGTCCTGTTCAAGCATTAAAGGACGCCTGAAGATCCCCTTCCAATCAATTTTTTTATGATTCTAAGAATTTCAAATGTAATTCCTCAATGTTCCC
Organism: Falco naumanni; assembly: GCF_017639655.2. Classification (NCBI taxonomy): domain Eukaryota; kingdom Metazoa; phylum Chordata; class Aves; order Falconiformes; family Falconidae; genus Falco; species Falco naumanni. The sequence goes on from NC_054059.1 coordinate 28,921,044, forward strand.
TTTTTCTAACATGATCAAAACATTATGACAGCTTCCTGAAATTAAGTTTTCTTTCTAATGATTTGTACGTTTTCGGAAAATCAAATTAAACATTAAGGTTGTATTAAGGACTGAAAGCAGGGCTTCAGTCCGAAATAGAGTACCAATTTCAGCTGAACACACACACAAGCCTTACTGTTTGTAACCAGTCAGAAACAAATTTGTGAACACAATGTGTTCCTCAGTCTCCCAAATAACTGTTTGGCCTGTATTACCAGAAACAACCTCCCTCAGACAGCTAAGTGGGAGGCTATTATACTGTCCCAGTTCCTGCCTTCTGCTACTTGAATTCAGACACATTCTTGGAAATCTCACTGGAAATTTTTTTGAAAAGACTAAAGACAGAAGGCTAGATGATAATGTCTCTCATCAAACAGTAAAATTTATTGAAACAAACCTGTATCAGAAATGCTAAGGTCTCTTCTCAGAAAAAAGTATTAAAACAAACACTTAAAAAAAAAAAAAAAGCTCACCAAAAAACAACAGCTTGTCCTAATGAAATCAGCAAAATTGTATGCTTAAATTTAATGTTTAATTTGAAACAATACTTTGATGAATCAGAAAAGCAAAATTTACAGAAGTAACACCTTTTATTACACCAACTGTTACAGCTGAAGAAATAAGCTAAGTGTTAAATAGCATTAGAAGCAGTAACTGAATTGGGCCTGAAAAAGAGCTGATGGTCCTAAGAACTCAACTGTTTCCTCCAGGTACAGCTATTCATTTAAAAAAAAAAAAAAAAACACACACAAACAAAACAACACACAAACAAAACCCCAAAATATTTACTCCCCTCCACAATCTTTGCCTCATTCATATACTTATGATAATCACAGCTACAATAACACTGACAAATGAGGCTACTGACTTACCTATAGCTATCCCACCTCTCAAAAATGGTGTGACAGCTTATGACTTGTCACAAAGGATTACGACTTAACATTACCCTAGAAAAAACACCTAATTCCATTTTTCACATTATTTTGTTTGTAGGCCAGATCATTATTTGAAGTTTTTCCCTACAGACAGAAGACTTTAAAAGTGGTAAGGCAAATTATAATACAAAGAGACACAGAAACAACATTTTGAATGTACAAAAAATGTTTATCCTGTTCACAATTCCTGAAACAAAAATTCTTCTACTCTGAAAGTTGTGTTGACTGCCTTTACTATATATGAAAATGCATTTTAATATACATATTAAACAATTTTTTCATTTATACATTGAAAACATTAAACATACCTTTGAGTAATCATCTGATAAAATCTCAAACGTAACCACTAGAGGAGAGAGCAAGAGAATTTTAAGTCAACTAGGTCAGCAAACTTATTTGCAAACATTGGCATAAATCCCGAAAATATTTACATTGGTGCTAACCTTTAGTCATATAAGTATTCCCCACAGGTGTCAATGCATAATGCAGACATTGTGATAAAATCTTTAATTATATAACTTTATTTGCAAAATAGTGTAGTTTTCTAAAACTTTAGAAACATATGAAGCATCCTGTAATCTTTTTATCATTCTTGTGTACTTGACACGTTCCTCAACACAACGCTCGACCATGTATTTATTGGCTGGGGAAGACCTAATCAAATGGTTTTCAGTGAGTGTTCCATGGACATGGACCACATCATGTAATCCATCAAACATGATTAAAAAAAAATGACACGAGTTTAGACATACTATGCACAAACCTGCATGTACAATCCTTCTAAGGGGTCAGCACTTCCTCACAAGTTTTAAGGCTCAAAAAATATCACAGATTTGGAAGCTACTATCCCTGCTAAACACTACAACATAGTGAACTTTGCCTAGTTTTAAATGAGCTGGGTTGGGAACATTAGGGAGTAGCTGCTTCATCTAAATTGGTTCCATTTAAATGAAGTAGCTCATTTAAACGTTACCTGAAGTGACTCTTTGCTACATTTCAAATTAAACATACTTTCGCAATCTAGTAAGATGCCAGTTCCAAAAAATGTTCTTTAAGCTCTAATCACCAGCAAGCATTTACTATTACAATGATTCCTACTCTTCTAAAGTGGGTCTCACTCTTGCCATACCTTCCTCTCTGCAGCCTCTCTGAACCCTGCCCATACCACCTCCCCTCTTGCTATGTTGTAGCACTGTCCCTTCACCTTATGTTACTCCTTGTAGTCCTGACACACAGGGTAAAGAAACACCATCACGCTCTACTGCACTTTTCCTGACCTAATTTAGCCGTTCTTTATTTTTATTTTTCACATCACTTTCACATACACCACAGTTAAACCCGTTTCATTCTTCCATAATGATTTAGGACTTCTGCCACTCTATGCTCATACCCTCATTGCTTTGGTCACCCCTGTATCCCAGTTTTCACCCATCAGACTTCTAACAAAAACCAAACCAAAACAACCAAACCACCACCACCCCCCAAAAAAACCCCACTTCTCTCCAAATCTATGCACCTCAAAACTCAGAGCCACAGCAGCTCTGAACTCCTCCCCTCATCTAACTGCCAGCAGATTCTCCCTTTCTCATTGTCTAGATGGCTCCTTGGTTGCCTCACCACAGTTGTTCTCCCTCCAAATGAGTAGCAAACAAGTTGTAATTAGGGCCTTGGTGATGATGCCACCTACCCTTAAGTATCTTGTTTCCAAGAAAACAAACAAAAAACCAAACCAAACAAACAAGGCAGCCCATTCTCAGGGAATTCTCTTTACCCTGTAATTCACCTACTGAGCTTGGGCTACAGAGAGAAAAGAGTGAGAACTCATTTCAGTAATGACAATGCAAGCACAGTATCTTCTCCTACCTTACTGCTTCACAGAAGGGGAAAGAAGGGAGATCTGGCCACTACCCAGCCATCACACCCACATCACATTCCCTGCACAGAGGACAGACTTCAGCCACACTCACTCTGAGTCCCACACTTACTGGCTCAAGGTAAATCTTACATTCTTCACACCACTCCAACAGAGTAAAGAATGGTGAAGGAGGAGGAGAAGGGAAAAACAGAGATAAAAGACCAGGTGATGTTTTAATCTAGATTCTTGTGTTCTCCCAAAATACATTCTGTTTCCTCAGCGCAGCAAGGGAGATTTCTGCTTGAGTCCGAACTGAATTACATATGAAAGATATCTTGTGCTAACAGCCATAGCTTATACTAACCTTCAGAATCTAAGCACCTTTCAAATTTCTGGGATAACTGATAGGTATCATAACAGCGGACCCTTGGCTTGTAAGTTCCTGAAAGAATAATTTGATCTTTAGTAAAAAAAATAAACAAAAAGATAACATTAAAGCTCTTTTTTTTTTTTTTTTAATATAATGTTTTACATATACAGGCTTTACTGCATTTCACTGTAATTATTCTGATCTTACCAAAGTCTCTGTGACTGGAAAAACATGACCCTCAGTAACATAACCTTACAGCCTGAGTTTTGTCTTTGGTGCCTGAAAGCACCCTGCTTGTACATAGGTTCTTCTGATTACCAGATACATCATACAGATTTTAATAATACCTTCCAGTCAGTCTGAAAGAGCAAGTCTCCTTATGCCATTAACACCTACTAAAGTATTCATGGTTAGATCCTCCTTTCACAGTTATAAAGTGTAGCATTATCCTCCATCCTTTAAAACAATACTGGAACAATGATGTTCAAAAGTTATTTAAAGCAAATTTCTGTACGTACAATAAAAATAATTAAGAAATTAGTCTTTAACTGTATTATAAACAATTTAGTTTTTAATTGAATTACAACCCCCTGGTGGTAGAGTGGTTGGACTAGATGATTGTCAACAGTCCGTTCCAACCCAAACTGTTTCATGATTTAAGAACATCTGTATTCCAAAAGGAAGTACTTCACAATACTGCTACCAAGACAGCCACTGTATCACATCTTAAGAGTAAGCTTCCAAAACTCTGTTCAATGCTCCACTTATAAATGAACCCATCAATTCTATTTGAAATACTGTCATTCTGCAATCAAGATTTTCTAGCATTTTTGACCTCTGCTAGAGACTCACTTCATTAACTCACCAGCTGCCATAATATACTGTCCATCTCTTGATACCTTAATCTTTGTGCTGACCGTGGGCATTTCAAAGTCTTGAATAAGTTCAATTCTTCTACGAATATCTATAAAGAAAAAAAAAAGTTTTGCAATGGTAGCCCAACTGTATCGGTCCAAAAAAACGTAATAGTTTCTTACGGAAGCATGTTGAGTTAATTGAGTATAGGAAATATCTCTTAATATCTTTTCAAGTATAAAGATTTTTTCAAGTATAATTGACATGTTTCAAGCAGATTAATACAGTCTGTTAATCCTGAAAAGCACATTACCTCCACACGAAATAAATGCCTATTCAGAGATAACTACGCAACCAGCTATTACATAACATAGTAGCAAATATTCATCATACATTTCACACAACTAAGATGTTGTATGATGTACTACATCCTCCTACTAACTATGTGCTTATTTGTTGGTTGAGTTCCTTGTACAACGCATTCTATGGTACATAAATAATATATTTTGTATAACAAGTTTAAGCTAAAATGACAATGCTCTTGCACTGTAGGATTAGCATATATATATGAGCAGTTTATAGTTAGACTTTACCATAAGCTATACATGGAATTCATCATCTACAACACTGATATTTAATGTCTGAATTTAAAACAACACTGGTAATACTTTATTCACATAAAGCTATGCAGAAAGTTGAAGTAACTATTTATATCTTTAATTTTGTAGCTTTTAAAATACGAGCTATCAGTTACTAAAGCTGTCTCCCTGTGGGTTTGCATGTCGTATATGTGCACCGGAATATTACTGAGGACTCTGAGACAGGAAAACTCACCCACATCTTTCTTCTGTAATGCTCTTTTCTTCCTGTCAGAGAGCCACTGTAAGAAAATATATAAATCAGTCTTGAGCAGATTATTCATGCAAGAACCAGAGAATCACTTACAAGTTTATCCAACTTGGAAGCATAAGTCCATCAGGCCGCTAATAATATTTTTCTTGATTATTTTAAAATTTCTGCTGATGAGTTTAACCACGCCACACCGAGAAAACTTACAGTCCCGGTTTTTAAGGGTCCGTAGAATAACACACCTACAAGTTAGAAATACACGCATTCAAACCGCATTTTTAGCTTAAAAAATCCTTACAGATGGTTTTAGTTACACTCAACGCAAGCCCGCAGGGAGAAGAGGCAGCTCAGCCAGCCGCCGGGCCCCGCACGCCCCCGGAGCCTCCTGCCGCCGGCGGGCAGCCCGGGACCCCGCCACTCGGCCGCAGGGGAGCCCGGCCCGGCAGCGCGTCCCCTCGCCCCGCTCGGCGGCCCTCTCCCGGCCGCCCGGCCGCTCACCTCCGGGAGGCTCCTGCCGGCGCTGAGGCTGTAGATCTTCACCTCGTTGAGGCTGGAGACCTGCATGGCCGCGACTCGGCCCGCCTCTTCCCGGGCGGAGGGGAAGCGGAAGGCGGCGGGCTTCCGGCTGCTGGTGGGTCAGGCCCGATCCCCCGCACAGGGAAGCGGCCCGGCCGTGGCCAGCGCCGCCGCTCGCCGCGGAACAGCTTCGCTGCGGCCCGTCTCCCCGCCCGTCCGTTCCTGGCGCGGGAAGCGCCTGTGGCGGGCGGCGGCGGCGTCCCCCCTCGGCGGGCCGGAGCCATCTTGTGCCGCCCGAGGGCAGGGGCCGCCGCCTGGCGGGGCTGTGGCGGGGCTGTGGTGCCCTGCCGGCCGCCGCCGGGTCACCACGGAGCAGGAGGTGCTTTTGCAGGCCTGCTGGGGGAGGGTTAATGTTCTCGCCCTACAGCAAACCGTGTCCGTTACCTGTGGAAAACGGTGAATCCAGGGTTTACTTGGTCAGCAGACGTAAAAAGGCACGGTTTTATTGCTTTGTAGCATCACTGGTTTTAGAGCAGAAGGGACATGCAAAATTCCTGACCGTTCCTTTTCTAACTTAGAAGAGCAACAACAAGGACTGAAATGATACATATGCCATCTGTGTACATCTTCAAGGACCAGTTAAAATCGCAACGAAATTCTTACCACAATGGCATATAACCAGTACAAGATGCAAACTGAAGCTGTTACAAATAATCACAGAGCCATAGAATCATTTAGCCTGGAAAAGACCTTTAAGATCATCGAATCCAACCATAAGTAAGCCTTACATATGGTATTCCCTGGATGATATATCGCAACAAAGATGATACCAATATCGTGACTAGCAGGGATTCTACCCTAGTTGGTGTTACAGGGCGTTAAGCTGAGGGAGATCGCCGCACCCCAGTACAGGTGCCTATGTGGGTCTTAGATGTCCGAGCCCCCATTTCAGAGACCTAAGGCTTCACTTGCTTAAATGTAGGTTGTCAGTGGCGTTTGAGATGCCATATGGTATCCATGGCACATAGATGGAGCTGACACAAGACCTATGGAAAACCCATGGTCTCCTGAGAAAAGGAGGGTCAGGAAGGACCTTATCGCTCTCTACAGCTACCCGAGAGGCTGTGGGCAGGTGGGGGTCGGTCTCTTCTCCCAGGTAACAAGCGACAGGACAAGAAGAAACGGCCTCAAGTTGAGCCTGGGAGGTTTAGATTGGATATGAGGAAAAGTTTCTTCACTGCAAGGGTTGTCAAGCATTGGAACAGGCTGCTCAGGGAGGTGGTGGAATCACCATCCGTGGAAGTGTTGAGAAAACGCGTAGATGCGGTACTTAGGGACATAGTTTAGTGGTGGACTTGGCAGTGCTGGGTTAACAGCTGGACTCGATCTTTTAGGTCTCTTCCAACCTAAACGATTTTATGATTCTCCAGCTCAGAGGCCAGGCAGGGTGTGCAAGGACATCTCAAGTGGCACTAGAAGCTCAGGCCGCTGAATCTCACCCCTAGTAAATGCAGCTAACGAAGCCTGAGGAGCAATGTAGGGCAGCAGCCACCAGGTGACGCCTTCGGGGAGAGCCCAACCCTCCCTAGGTTCCACTGCCTGATCACTTAGGCCACCCCTAACTGTTAATAGATATTTAAAGTTGAATCCGCGTGTCCGCACATCGAGGTCTTGTGCTCTTCGGGGTGCCCTAAGGATTTCCAGACATCTGCAGGGGGTTGGTTGGTGTGACGCAAGCCGTGCAGAAGGCCAGTGCCATCCTGGAACAGCAGCTGAAGGACCACTAGGATGCTCCAGGGCACCTCGAAAGGCATTACGAAGGGTCAGGAGGACTGAACCTACAATGAATTCCTAGATGTGTAAAACACTGGAGATTCTTACAGACTGGAGAATTCTATAACTTTCTTTAGGTGAGACTGCACAAGGATTCCTGACCTTCTTGTCCATTCTCTAGATGCATTTAACTGATCACAGTGCAAACAAAGAAGGGCAGAACTCAGAGGTTCTGGCTGCACAGTGGTAAACAGTGCTTTATTTCAAGTTGCTTGAAATTAACTTTTTGTTCTTTTCAGTCAAATTTAGTTTTCAGGAAGAGCTGATATATCTGAGCCTGGGCAGTCATACATTTAAGACTTCTTAGAAAATCAAAGGAGAAAAGATCAACTAGAATATGAACTACTAACATTTCAATCCAGATAACTTAAGAGCAGCCAAATCTGCCTGATACACTTGCTACAGAGTTAAATAAGTCGGGATCTAAATAATGCAGGAGAAGCTTTGACAAAGCATTTTGCTTCCATATATAATGAATCTTTGTTGCGTTCAGATTTTCCATCCAGATGAACATAGATGAGCAGGTAAGTATACTGACTGAAAACAGGTGTGATACAGGATGCTTTCAACCAAGAGCAAATCATTTTGCTTGCTTTTTCTTTTGCTCTTTTGTCAGAATTTGCTATGTGCATTACCTGGTGACAGACATGGTGGTGCAGTGTTGTGCAACAATGTGGTGATAAGCAACCTGCATGTTACCTTTACTGATTCTGATGACGACAGCACAGTGCCCCTTCAGCACATACATACATTATGTTAAGTACAAGTTGCCACGTACATTCACATTGAAACAGCATTTCATGTTCAGTGTACAAAAGCAATTCATCAGGGAGGTTCTGCTGCACTTAATGGTACAGAGACAGTGATTAACCAGTAGTCCAAATAACATATTTAAGAAATAGATACACCACTACAGAATTATAATAAAGAAGTCATTTGCACACTGATCTTAAAAGTACACAGAAAAATATTTCCATTCAAATAATATTTTATTACCCATTATCAACTTAGTCAATAGTTCCTTCACTGAAATATATTAGACTGTAATTTTAAATACATTGCTACAATAATAATAAAACACACAGAACTAGGAAATAGGATTTAAAAGATTCTTTCTAAGCAGAGGAAAAAACCCATACACATTACTAGAGGACTAAATAGGTAATGCACATGATAGATGTATAAATTGTTTTATAGAGAACTACAGCTCTGTGGTTGCTGATTTGCAAGCTTAAAACATAAACTTAACATTCCCATTAGTGTCAATGTCATAATTGTCTAGGTAATTAATTTTGGTTATCCATTAGAGAAATTTGCCTTGGGACATACTTCAAGTAGGATATTTCAGGACTCTTAATGACTGTTTGGAGACAGAGTTTTGCTCCTTAGTGTGGCATCTGAGGAAGCGCTCATAAACAGAGAGAGAGGCAAAGCCAGAGAAAGGTTCAGTGTCTTGATGGATCAAAGGGAGCAGAAAGACACATGATGATCATGGGGGAATTAGACAGCTTTGAGATCACATGGCATCACAAGGATCAGTCAGGGAAATGGCAGGGGAGATATGAGCTGTCACAGCTGTGTTACCGCCAAAGTGTGCGGCGCACTCTCCATATCCCATGGCATGTGGTGCTGCATGCTCCTTCCCTCCTCCACCTTCACTGCTGCTTCATACAGCCTAAAAAAATGTATAATGGGGGGAAAAAAACGTTTAAAAGTCACAGTGAAACCAGAAAATGGGATAATAGAAAACATTCAGTCAGACATTGCTTAGGTATTAATATAATGTTTCTTTGATAATTTTCTATTAAACCGATAAATTAAGTAGCATAATATTTTCCACTGTAATAACAGTAACCAAAAGCAAATGATTCCATAGGAAAAAATAAGAAAAGTGACATTGCTGCAATAAAAACACTTAGGAAGGAAATAGCATATATTGTAGTATCTAGAAATCTGACAACCCCTTCAGCTTGGATTTTACCTTATTCACTATAATATCTGTGTGTACAGAAGCATCCCCAACAGCTAGCGCTACTGCAGCAAGTAACATTTCCCGTCTGTTAACTCTAGTGTCAACTGACAGAATTCTAAATTTAAGAAGCTTATGAGAATGTAACATTTCTAAAATTAATCATGCAAAGCATCTCCGTGGCTTGAGACTGCAGCAAGGATCCAGTGAAAACTGTACTTGGTTTGAGATAGGAAAGAACTGCCTTACCTAGGTGATGATGTTTACTATACCTTTCAGACCCTTCTTATGGGTAGAAATACATGATGTACATACTGAAACATCAGCTAATTCTGTTTTCATTATTAAAACATATAGTCTAAAGAAACAAAAAAAATAGAAGATTAGACAATCACTATTTCTATGAATGCCATCACACACATCAATATGTTAGGGTTTTTGCACAACTTCTGCAAAGTCCTTTGTTGTGCCCTAGGGAACACCATGGTTGAAAAGAACCAGAATAATCACAGTTATAAGCACTGGATATTTAATTAGCCTAAAAAAGAGAAAGAATAAATGGAAAAAAAAACAGGGGGGGAAGACAAAACCAAAAACCAGACAGAATAGTTATTTCAGCCACAAATCTTTTTGGTGTCTTTTTCTGGAGAGCTTTCAGTAGAGACTTTCCTCCTCCACACATGATATATAAAAAATTGCTTTTTTTATATATCACTAAAAACGTTAAAGAGAAGCAAGGGAAGATGAATCCTGGGCCAGTCTAAAGAGTCTATCAATTTAGAGTCTGAGCCTTTGGCCTGCATGTTAGCTACCTAAAGTACGATTTAGATGGAACAGTCCAGGTCCAAGGCTCTGATTCAGGATGTCTTACATCAGCTGCTTTTGCCTAGTGCTAGAGGTACAGAAGCCTGTTAGGGGCCTTCATTTAAGGTTCTTGGAAGTGTCAAGAGCTCTGCTTCTGTGCATGACCAGACGTGCCTGGCCCCAGCATCTCAAATCCTCTCAGTTCAGGACAGATCACATGGAAAGCCAAGAGCATCTTTCTGTTTACTTCCTTGTGGGGCTTCATTTACATTTGATATGCAGAGACATGAGAAAAAAATTCAGTCTTTTGAAGAAAACCCCAGTAACGGGAGAGATTGCCCGAGCGCTGTAAGACAGCATGGTGATTAGATCACCCAACTGGAAAATGAGAACGGGATGCACCGTGTACTGTCTGAGGGGGTTAAATTCCTGCTTGCAAAGATGCCGCTCAAAGGTACCTGAAGCGTTCAGACGTTTGTTTCCTTCGGGGCTCTAGTGTGGAAGGCTCAGCAGAACAGGACTCCACAAGACCTAGGACACAGTCCCAGTATCTTAAGGAGGTTTAAGGCAACGTAAGGCAAACTCAAGACTTCGTAAGGACTAAAAGCCACAGGGAAGAAGCATCGCCAGGGGAGGAAGCACCGCTACCTTGCAGACTCTGCACCGCGTATTTGTGAAATACCGGGAACTCCCGGCAACGAAGGTATCCTAAGAGTTTCTTGAATTATTCCAGAACCTTCAGACTTGCTAAGGGCAGTCAGCGTCTGGTAACAACAAACGGCCGCTGCGCTATTTTGCGCGAGTTTAAAGGGCAGCAAAAGAAGCAAAAGAGACAGCTGCCAGAGCCGCGGCCGGCTGCGGAGGGGCTGCCGCGCCCCTACAGCCCTGCCCGCCGGGCGGGAGCCTCCCCCGCACCCCCGCCCCTCGGCGGCGGCCATCCAGCGCCCGCCCGGCCCCCGCCGCCCCGCTCCGCCCCGGCCGCCTCACCGGGCAAGTCCGCCCCGGCAGCCGGGCTGGCAGCGGGGGGCAGCGCGGGCGGAGCGCGCAGGTAGGGGCGGCGGGCGGGATCCCACCGCGGCAGCCCCCCAGCCTCCCCGCCGGCCGGCAGCCCCCAGCCGCCCTCCGTACCGGCAGCCGGTGCGTACCGGGCAGCGGCCGCGCCTCCGGGCCCCGCGGCGGAGAGAGGGTCCGGCCCCGGGCGGCAGCCCCGCACAGTCCCGCGGGGGGGGGGCGCCGGAGGCGGCGGCCGCGCCGTCTCCCCACGCACCCGAGGGCAGAGGCGGGCGAGCGGGCGGGGGGCTCCGAGGGGAAGGGGGGGCGGCGCGGGGGTCTGCCGCTCGCTGGCTGCCCTGATGCCTGCGGCTAACGCCGGTGGGGTTGGCCCCCGTGGCTTCTCGCTGCCGTTGTAGCTCTGTGGGTCTGCCGGTGCCTGGGCGCCGCCGCTCGCCTTCCTCCAGCGCCTACCTATCCACCTGGGGAGGAAAACACGGGGAAAGAAGCAGTATCGCTTCCCGCCGGCGGCATCTTCGCAGCCTGTGTGCTCGACAGGGGTCTTTTCCCGTCTTGCTTTCACTTTTGCTTGCAAGTATCCAAAAATTTGAAAGGGAGCATTTATCAAGCAGAAAGCCTTATTTATGTTCAGATAATTTAGTGAGGTCCCCAAGCTCCACAGTGGAGACTGGACTTAAGGGTGCAAGGGGAATGGGAGAGGCTGGGAGGGAAAAGGGGAGGAGGAAGCTTCATTTCTTCATTCAGAAACTGGATGGAACAACCCTGGGAAAGGAGGAACAGACGCACTCTTTCCGTGACATTCTGGAGAAGGTCACGTTCCATTTCAGTCTCAGATGTAGGACTGACTTGCTCTCCTGGTGTTTCTGGAAAAAAAAAAAAAAAAAGAAGAAGAGAAAAAAAACCCCTCAGTGATCCATTCTGACTCCTTCTGTTCTTAGGGAAGAGAACGTTTTGTCTGGTGCTTTTTTAGCCACTTACCTGCTTTCTCTTTCCACAGTAACCAGGAGCAAAAGGAAAATACTAGACAATGTCGGAGTTCTGGCTAATTTCTGCCCCGGGAGATAAAACAAATCTGCAAGCATGGGAGAGAATGAACACGGTGACATTGAAATCCAACCTGTCCAGCAACAGCAAATTCCATATTCCAGACTTAAAGGTAAATGAGGAAGAGGTTTGTGCATGGGTAATACAGCAGCATTAGCCAGGGCTAAAGACTTTTGGGGTAAATGTGGGTTTTATCTTTTGGTGTAATACGCAGAGAGTAGAAGAAGATTGCAGTTGGGGGATGAGTTCTGTTCAGTCAACTGAAAATTGATCAGAAAGAAAAGCAGTCATTGTGCTCGAAGCTGACCTTCACATTGGAAAGATACACATACAAGGAGTGAAGATGAGTGGGATGAGTTAAATAACTAATCTGTTGCATTTGTTCTACCCTTTACTTCCAGTCATGAAAGTCGTATGGCATACAGCTTGGGTCACTAATGCAAAGCGAGTAGCTAAGTATCTAGAACCGTGCCAGTAAGACGGCTGACAGAGAAAACTGTGCTATAATGCACATTACTCCTTGGGAAATGGATGTGTATGTTTATTCAGCTACGTTACCCAGCTTCATCTCATCATATAAATAGGAAGATTATTAATCTGTGATTTTTTTAGTATCTTTGCATTATTTAATCCTTATTTTATAAGACCTGCACCTTATTTTTATTTTACCTGTGGCTATGAAAAATCCAAATATGCTACGTTAAAGTCAACGGAGTTACCGCAGATGTAGAACTCGGTTCTTTGGGGCATTCCCATCACCCATCGCTTAATGAAGTTACACTTTGTGCATCCAGGGTCTGGCTTTAATCCAAAAAGATTAACAGTTATAACTCGAGGTATTCCAATTACATAAGGATGCAAGTAAAAGGGGAACATAGCCTGTTGTCAAGCAAGAACCTACTGAATTGTCACATTAATGTTTCAGACTGAGAGTGTTGCTTTTCGCATGTACACCTAGTATTTTTGCTGTCTACGGGCTTTATGCAGCTGGTGTTGGTGTGGGTCTGCTAATGTTAAAGGAAATAAAGCATTTGCAGTATCTGAAGATACAACCAGCCCGTTAATATTCTGTTAATTGTTCCATGTAAAATTTGTTTCTTCTCCTTCAGCTTGACCCTTCATGATGTTGAGCTGGCAACATTACAAGAAAAGGTTCAGCAATATATTGCAATACCATAAACATGGGGTTATGACTGTGACAGTCATACAAAAAGCAGATGTTGGTCTTGGAGGAAATGGCTTTGTGAGAGTCTTAGTCTTTGGCAATAGCAAAGAACGCAGAGACCCCCTTTTGAATAAGTGCTGCTTCCCTTGGTTCTCTCAGTACATCTGATTTGTTTGTATGTATATTGTGTGCATTTCTAGTCACTATTTTATCAGATTAAAGACTAGTTTATGCAACCTGATGGTACGGGAAGGAAAATGGGAAGGAAGTCACTGATGTGTAATCTTGAGGCTATACATACTTTTTTCCTTTACTGGAAAAGGCTTTTTATGCCCTAGGTCTCCGGTAAAGGAATTGCTTCTATTTTCCACCAAGTAAATATAAGTTTTGCCAAATTGTTGAATTCACAAGTGCTAAACACAAGTCGGTGTCCCTAAGACTGCCAACAGAAGCCTTAGACAGACTTGTGCATCTTTCACCTACTTCTCATCTTTTGCACAGGTGGGGACACTGGATGCTCTTGTTGGTCTGTCAGATGAGTTGGGAAAACTTGATAGCTTTGCTGAAAGGTAAAATAGATCTTATTTACTACCTACAAATGAGAAACAGACATTGTTTTTATGGGACGGTATGTCCTTGTGTTCACCTTGGTCTGACTCAGTTCAGCCCAGACTATTACCGGACTGAAGTGGATAGGTTTTGTTTAACCCTTGTGTTGATTGTCATGGAGTCATCATGAAGAAAGGATCATTCCTTAAAATTTAGCTGAAATAAGTCCATGATAGCTTTGCCTGCACAGCAATCTGTTTGAGTGGCAGTGCTAGGGAGGCTGCTTCTTGAAAGTAAACTGCTTAAAAAGGTTCTTTTTTTTTTTTTTTTTAAACATCCTCCCATCCAGAAACTTTAATTATAAGAAAAGCATTTAGAGAATATGAAGCCCTCCCTGATCTTATTTTCCCCAGCATATTTCTATGAAGCTTTCTGCCCCTTTTCTACCAGATACAGGAGTTCCAAGGAGTAAGTTCTGAATGAAATCTCTCAGGCTTTTAAACTCCTTGAAAACTACAATATTGACTTACATTGTATCAAACCTACTTAGGCAAAGACTCACTCGTTGGTGATCATTGCCTAGTTCGCCTTTTGGGCCAAACTGACCTGGGTGTACAGAGAACAATACAGTACAACAAGCTGAGAACATGCCAAGTTGTAAGATTGTTCATGGCACAAGGTAGACTTTGTTGTTGAGGCAATGAAAGTATAAGCTGGTCTGTGTCTGTGTGTCTGTGTCTGTGTGTGTGCGTGCGTGCGTGCGTGTGTGTGTTTTTTGTGAGGTTTTTTGCTTTGGAAGCACACCTCACATGTAGCTGTGGTCTTGGTCACAGAGGCATGTGTTAACTCTGAAGCTTTTTGCCTTTTTTCCCCCCCAGCCAGGACTGATAAGGATTTGCTTGCCTAAATATGCTTGATACTTTAACAGATTTTGTCTGGCAATTGCCAACACATACAGAAACACCTATATAAACTGTTTACATCCACGCTAGACAGTCTAGGTAAAAGTAAGTCTGCTAGAGTACCTTTCTCTGTAGGATTCTTTTTAATTTATTTTATTGTACTGGTGCTACAGCAGGACTGTATTAGGATGATTACATTTAATCACTCTGGGTTGCACACAACATTGATCTTTTTACAATTTTTTTAATGATTCATATCTTGAGTTGGAAGAGACCTGTAAGAATCATTGAGTCCAACTCCGTGCTCCTCACAGTACTACCTAACACTAAACCATATTGGTTTTTTCAGGATCTTTAGCAGGACAGAGCAACTTAATTCATCAAGAAAACCTTCTCCATTGAGACTCTGCCAAAATATCTGCCCCAAATTCTTTGTAAACATGTTCAGGCCTCTGGTTTGCACTGCAGAGATTCTTCATGAAGTGGGAGCGAGGGCAAATTTGGGAAGAGGTAGTGCCAATACCTGCTATCTGTTCTAATGGAAAGTGTGTCTAGCCAGCACAGCAGGCAAACAACTGTGTGATCGGAGTTTGAGGGCTGCCAAAAATCCTGCAGAATTGATTTTCAGAAGGGCTTCACTAATCCCCAGCTTTGTGAAGAACTAGGGCTTCTGAAAATCTGACTGTAGGATCTATGTAAGATCATGGAGGGTAGTTTTAAGTGCAATGTCACCATGAGCTGCCTAGGCTCACTGGCTCCTTCTTTTACCTTTGTCTTAATTTGATGACATGGTACAGCTCCTTGTTCAAGCCGAATGCTACTTTACTCCGCTAATCGTCCCTTTAATGACAGTAATTACTTTTATTGCATGACATGCTATAGGCATCAAGCAAGGGGGTCAGTGAGGCCCTTCCACCATAACCTGCTGGGGTAAGGACTCTTCTTATTTGTCTCGTTTGCTTATTGAGCTAGGTAACCAAGAAAGATCAACAAGATTTAAAAAATAAGAAAAAAAATGTGAAAAAGAAGAAAAATGCATTAGAGTAAAACACAGTAAGTGTATTAACAGATCAACTCCCACAAGAATAAGATCATCAAAAGCATTTTGTGTTAAATAAATGCCCAGGGTTTTTAGTCTAAATTGTGATTCAAGGGTTAAAATGCCAAGCACTCGTGCTTCATTGAAGTAAACTGCATCCAGAGGGTTACGAGCCTGTTCAAATGACCTGAACGTTTAAGTTCCTGCTCCTCTGAAACAGCTACCTGCTAAAGTGTTGCTAGATAAACACAACTGCGGTAAAGTCAGGCAGTGCAAACCTGTCAGCACTGCCTTCTGCCAGGACAGCAGAGAAGGGGCAAGAGTTTGCAGGATCTATTGTTTCCACATAATTTTATTATTTATTTACACAGGGAGGTGGAGTGTTTTTCCGTCTCACCGTGTGGCAGCATGAAGCTCTCTCAAGCTGACAGTCCCCTCAGTCACTCTTACCTGGGGGTTCTCCGGGGTCCTCGGTCGGCAGAGCATTCTGCGATGGCCTTAGATTGTGGGGCTTCTGCTCTCCGCAGTGTTTCAGAGGCCTAGCTGGTAGTACCTTTTAATACACATTATAATTTAAAATTTTAGACTTTTTTTTTTTTTTTAATGAAAGTAATGACATTGCAGCAATTTTGGAAACAAAATGTGAGAGTCTTCCAAGCCATAATAATAGGCTTAAATGGAGTTACTCTCTTTACAAGTTTTTATTACTGCTTCTTGAGCCAGTTTAGCTGAAACCCTCTCCTATTATAACGTGTCATTTGAGCATGATATTTGCTCAAGGTGGGATTCATATTGTCTCAGCCAGAGGTTTAAGAGTTGAAGATGGAAGCTGCTTGCGGCTGGATGTCGCTATAGTCCGTGGGGCAGCTCCGAAGGTCTGATTCCTCTCGCTTGCTTCAGATATCAGTGGTGCACAGGGTGCGAGTTCTGTCTTTGCATGGGGAACGTATCAGATGGGTGAATCCCCCTTGCATTTCACAGGGGGCAAGGCACAGAGACTAAGCCAGGACTGGAGAGTTTCTGACTCATATATCCTGGTCATACCCTGCTGCAGAGACCTTAGGGCATGTGGGCTGGAAAGGAGCCAAGTTTCGCCTGGGCAGCTGGGTCTGCCAGGTGCGTGGGAGCACATCCCTGTCCCACTATCTATACCTAGGGAGAGAGACCAGAGCTAACTGTCTCCCAGCTGTCAGGTTAGCTGCCAGCTGCACTGAACAGTAATAAAAGCAGCTCAGGCCCCTTGGAAAAGCTACTGGTTTATGCACTTCCCTGTTGCCTGCTTTCTCTGTAACATCTGTAGGCTCCTGCGGTACTGGTCTTACCAACTGGGCTGGAGTTGTGTCTTGTTCCAAGTTCCTTTGGACTCCCAGAGCATCGTGAAGGAGCCAAAAACCAGCTGTGTCTACAAGCTGAAAATTGCAGAAGTGTTTGGCAAGTTCACAGCTGACAGGGAACGGCTGTGTGCATCCCTGCACTGTCCCTGCAGCCCAAGTGTGGGCAACGTGCTGTATTCCAGCAGCGCTGAGCTAGCACTGGGTCCCTAAGTGGCTGCAGCCAAATGGTGAAAAACTGCAGCAGCCCTGAGGGAAGGATGTGAACCGGAGTGCAATGGTGTATATTCCTCCTACAGGCACTCTGAACTGCGCCTGTTCAGGGTCATGAGAAGAATGGTTTGGGTTGGAAAGAACTTTTATAAAGATCATCTACTCCACACCACCTGCCATGGGCAGGGACATCTTTCACCAGACCAGGCTGCTCGGAGCCCCATCCAGCCTGGCCTTGGACACTTCCAGGGATGGGGCATCCACAGCTTCTCTGGGCAACCTGTGCCAGTGCCTCACCACCCTCACAGTGAAGAATTTCTTCCTAATGTCCAACCTAAATGTACCCTCTTTTGGTTTGCCAAAACTGTTACCTCTTGTCCTGTCACTACAGGCGCTGGTAAAAAAGTCTCTCTCCACCTTTCTTATAAGCCCTCTTCATATACTGAAAGGCCACAACAAGGTCTCCCTGGGGCCTTCCCTTCTCCAGGCTGAATGATCCCAAGTAGCAGGAATTCTGACTACTCCATTCTTGGCAGCATCAGCGATCTCAGATTTTTCCTCCCTGTTGCAGGACTGGAAAACCTTTCCAAAGATTAAGTTACTTAACAGGAACGGAGATAGAGGAAATCTTTACCGCCATAAATTACTGCTTTTAAATGGCCCATATAACTGCTTTGCAGTACATCAAAGAAAATACTTTTCTCTGATGCTTCCATGTTATCTGCACCTGGCCTGAAGCCCCTTTCCTGAGCTCTTGAAAGCCAGAGGATGTCACAACACACATTGTCCAAACACTGTAGGTGCCCTCTCAGTCTCCAGCTGATCTGCAGCTGTAGTAATCTCCCCTCTGTAAGGAAAGAAAGAACCCTGCCATTAAGCTCCGCTCCCTGTCCCTATGCCAAGGATTATGTCCACTTCATGTCTCTGCTGTTTTCATCATTATGCAGTTACTGTTGAGGTGTTGCTTTTTTTTTTTTTACAAAGAGTAGTCAACCTGAAATGGTTAGGGACCTGAAGGCCGAATTCTGTGAATATTTCTGACTACTGTAACAGTATAGTACTTGGTACTGGCTATAATGAACTGAGGCTACTAGAACAGCTGGAAAGGCTCTTGGCCTGTATGAGATAGGTACTTCGACTAGAGCCAGGGGGATCTACTTCTGGAGGGATTTAATAAATCTTCTTTTTAAAATAAGCAAAGAATAAGTAACTCTGTTGATATAATGTTCTCCAGGAGGTGCTCTGTTCAAATCACTGCTCTGAGTCAGGCAGAATGAAGGTTTGAATCTAGCTCTCCCACACCTTAAAGGAGTTTCTTGTCCACCATGCTAAAGAGAAGAGAGAAAGAGCACCCTAAAGAAGAGGAATAAGAAGGAAATTCTTTCTGTCAATCAAGCAAACATTGTCATTTTCCCCGGAGTACTTTGTAAGAAACTTGTCTCAGCAAGCCCTAAGGGTTTATTTAGCATCCTGTGGAACAGATTTTCAGTCTTGTCCTCCATCACTTTTGGAGTTTTAAACATGGGTTTGTTCCCTTCTTGTTTCTGCTATAAGTATCATCAGTGTAGAGAAGACTGAATCTTGGTCTTCTGAAAGTCTAGAGCATTGGGGAGATGATATTACCTATATGTTTGTAGAGATCAGTGTATTTAGAAGTAAGGCGTTTAGTTCTGCAGTATGCCATAGATAGTTTATCATCATTTGAATTGCAAATCAACCTGCTTGCTTCAGAAGTGTTTTGTTTGGGCATCTCCATGTTTATCAGATCATTGTGGAAACTGTTCTATATTCAATTTGTTTCTTCACTAACAAAGCCTCTCTTGTTACATCTAAGCGTAATAAAGAAAATAGCCCAGTACATAGGAGAAGTTATGGAGGACTCAAAAGATAAAGTCCAGGAAAATCTTCTGGCCAATGGAGGTAGGTGCTGTGAATGTGTTTTTTTTTTTTTTTAATGCATTGATGCTGCTTTTGTTTGCTTCAGAATATAAACATGTGGAATTGAAACACACATTAGAAAGGACATCCATCAGCAAAGTTTTTTAAGAACACACCTAGCCTGCTTCCATTTTTCTCAAAGTTAGCAGAAGCTATATCCAGCACCAGTTTCACTTCCAGGACAGTGTTTAGCATCTAGTACTGGGCTAGTTTCTAATGTCAGAGCTGAGGAGTGAAGAGGAAAGCAGGAGACATCCTTCTTCACTCCTAAAATGCTCTAGCACCTTTTTGTGCCCTGTATGGGCTTGATATTTTACAGGCAGCTAAATCTCATTCAGAGTGGCTGCATGACGTCCGTCAGTGATCTGTTAGTGATTTGCCTTCCCTCCTACTGGGCTGGGATAGATCACGTTGTTAACTGCAGATTTCTGACATTACAGGTGGATGTGTCAGGCACCAGCTCCAAGATGTGAAGCTAGGGCTGCACTCACAGGTCGCGCCAGGGGCTGGCAGGACATGCACATGCTACCCCTGTTAAGAGGACGTGTCCTCCAGTGGTGTCCTGCCCTGGCTGGCAGCAGTTGTGTAGCAAAGAAGAGCAGGCAGTGACAACAGGGACACTTCTGATATGCCAAAGGGCTGTGAGAGCCCACTACCTGTGTGCTCCCCGACATCATCTCTAAGCAGTCAGCGTGGTGGTTTTATAACCTCCATGAACTAAATGTCCCCCTTTATTATCTGCTATGGTACTCAAGGCCCTAAAGGGATCCTGTGTCAAGGACAAAATTAACGTTTAGAAACTGATTGCCCCTAGATCTCCACATGTTTCGTTAGACCCTGAGTGTTTCAGAGCAAATTCCTCCCCAGCTATCCTGGAAAAGTACAACAAAATTGGATGTGTTACACATGGTAATTACAGGCTTGTAGAATGATGCTTTTAATTAAGAGTGCACACTCCATCCCTCTTTGACTGTTTGCAATGTTGTATTTCAGATCTGTATGAGTAAAGGATGAGGAGGAAGTTCTTCTAGAAATGTCCTCCTTGCATGACATAAGGCTGATATTGGATGAGGGCAACTGCTTGACAAGTACAATAATCCCACTTATTGTGTTTCAGGACTAAAGGATAAAATGAAATGTCTCAAAAGTATGTTGAGGATTGATGATTGCTGTGTTGTTACAAGCATGCATTTGTGTGCATTAGTGCTAGAGACAAGTCTTGGTCTGGTTGTAGAGATACAGTGATCAGGTTACGATGGATTTCTCAAGTAACAACCTCGTAGCTTGATCACGATATCCCTATGACTTGAGAAACAACAGGTTTCACTTATTTCCTTTGATTCCTCTTTATACACCATTTTCCTTTCCTGTCAGCTCTGCATATGTTGTAATAGAAGGATGTGGAAATAACTTGTATGTGTTACTAATTTCTGTCCTCTGTCTGGGTTTTGTCATCCAAACAAATCATATTAAACTAAGACATTAACCTTTCCAAGATTATTGACTACATCTTAAAAAATTGAGGATTCCCCTAATATATTGCAGTGTTGTACTTCATAAGCAGAAGCAGCTTTGCTGTATGAATTTTTCCTCCTTCCCTTTCTGTTTAGCAAAAGGACCCTGAAATTGAAGACTTCCTTGAGGTCATGAAATCAGAAACAAAATATAAGAACAACTTCTTGCTGCATGGTCCCATTTCAGACTATTAGACCATCCCAACTCACATTTTGTTATGTTACACAAGTTTTCTGATTTTAGCTCAATTGTATATAATCCTGACAACAGTTTGGTGCACAAACTGATGAAGATGTTGGCTGTGTGTCTACCAAATTTTTGGTTAAGTTTGTGTGAAGAAAAATGCAAAATACTAGAAAATCAAGCACTTTTAGTTACATGAACACACACACTGCTTTCCAGTGGACAACAGTCAGAAGGAGCCATGCGGAGATGTCTCTCAAAGAGGGAAATATGTGTTTGTGTAATAAAGGGAATTTTAGTATATCACAACAGCAGGAGATGCTTTCTTGCTTATGGCAGAATAAAAAATGTGAAATGTGAGTAAAGTTTTTCTTCAAAGATTTGGACCAAATTCTCTTCCATTTATAGCAATGTTAAACCCAAATGAATTTTAAAATTTGGTAGGTGGTGGAATAACTCCATTCTTTATAAGCTCAAAACAAAGCAAAACAGGAAGCATAACAATTTTGAAGAATTAAGTGTTTTGAAGGGAAGGTATTTAACATTGTCTCTTAGAGCTGAGTTAGTAAATTAGAATTACAAGAGATTCAGGCTGTGGGGTTCCTGGGCAGCTGTGAGTGCATTGGGGTAGGTAGGAAGCATCTGGGCTGGATAGGCAGCTATGTGAAGTCTTTGAGAAGTGACTTGACAGGTTCCATAAATGAAGGGTGCTGTTCCAGGAACATCAGGGTGTTTGGACTGCTTGGCATTTTAAGCTCAGTTCTGCTAGTGTGTTCACAGTAGTTTGTGCCATCCCCAAGATCAGGCTGCTTAACTAAACTGTACCGGTGCCAGAGCGCTGCTCAGGAGTGAACCTGTAAAACAGGCTGAGAACTCCTGCTGTGCTTCACTGCCTAACACTTGGATTCTGCTGAGATTCCAGGAATGCAAGGATAGAAAGGGCATGTGTAGGTCTTCAGGGAACTTTCATATCTCTTCAGCTATAAATAGGTCAGTGTCTGTCTTTAAAGAGCCTGTTCCTCCATGCAACCCAGTGATACCATGCCCTCTTGCAGGTGTTATTCCCATTGAATTTAGCAAAGCCTAAGCAAGAAAGCTTGAAAGAGGGGCAGCAGGATGAAACCCTTGTGTCACGTACCTCATGCTGAAAATGCTCGGTGAAATTTGCTGCTCAAGTATTTTTGACTTCCCTGCCTTCCCCCTGGAGATCATGAGCAAGCAGTGCCGGAGAACTGCACACCAGGAGCTGTGGGATAGCTGTCCCTGCCTTCTGCAGTTTTGCCCACTTTCTGCACCCTCCCAGTGCAGCAGCATTTATTGATTCCCAATCAGGCCCTAGCAGGAAAGGTTAGATCTTTGCCTCGTGACTCCTGTCCATGGGATGTGAGGGAGTTTTACACAGCTGTGGTTTTGGAAAGAGGGGGAGAACACCATCATGCTGGTACTCTCTGCCTCCCAGGCAGTTTAGCCCTTGCTAAGAAGCCTGATTCCTCCTAACATGAGACTTTCCATACTTTGGAAATCTAATAGGGTAAACTGACTCTGTTGTGGGGTGAGAGAAGCCCATGGAAAGGATAGCGCTCACCTGCCAAAGGTATTCAGTATCACACAAGACTGGGTAGTACCCTCAGCCTGGTCATATGGCAACAACTTTTCACACTCCTTCTCATGCATCTCAGTTCATTAAGTTTTCCCCACATCCTGGAAGTCCAGCCCAAAGAAATTGTGCTCAGACCTCGCTATGGGACTGAATTAATTCTGGACAAGGCAGCAAGGAGCACTGAATGCAGCACACCCCTCATTTTACTTGGCACCTTGAACTTGTTCTGCTCCCCATCTCCCCAGAGCCACTTCCCAGATACTCTCCATGTTTACCCTCCTGGTCTGGAAGGAAGCCCACCCTGCAGGTGACAGTGCCTCTGGCTTCTTTGTCTAGACATTGAGACCCTGCCTGCTGCCTTCCTCTAGCTTCCCTAACCCACAGGGAGACAGCCCCAGTTCCTCTGCTTGTTGTGGCAGGATGTGTGATTTCATCCCATCCCATAAAGCTGCCCAAGAACACTATGTAGGGGTGTGTTTGGCATCCTGAAGGCTCTCAGACTCAGGCAAAGAGCTGTCTGATTTCATGAGCTGCTAGAGGGGAATTTCTGATTTGGTACTGTAGGGTACCAAGCCTTAATGTTTCCTAATGTTAAGGAGCTTTGGTCTTCAGAGTGAAACAGTATGATCCCATCCTGGGAGCTGGGTGTTGTACGTGTTGTCATCCCTCGATCCTGGGGAGCAGCCTTGGCTCCCCATGGTCCAAGGGTACCTTGTTATGGGAGGCTGCATGCTCAGGGTCTTGCTGTGAATTTCTGTTACTGGATGCTGTGACTGGATGTATCCATTTAGGGAACTGTGATATAGCTTTGTGCAAGATGGAGAGCTTTGTGTGCAAGGTCAGTGAGGAACTCCTCATTGCACCTGAATTTGTTTGATTTCTAGTGAGTGCTTGACTGAATCACAGAGAAGTGACATCAGCTATGCTCTTAATACTTTTGATTAAACTCAACAACCCTGAGTATTACTGCTGGTCCTAGGAATAAAGTATTTTTCTGATAGCTCTTGCTGGGATTAAGTTCGGGCATATTGCAATAATCAAGACTGAAGTTACATGAAGCTGTTTCTGCTGGGAAGAGGAATGGCTGCACGTTGCTGTGTTCTGCTGATACAGCTAATTTTACAGTTAACACTTGTTCTGTACTGTTGAGTATAATGCAGAGAAGATTTCTGCTTCAAAGTTTGCAAATGTTTAGAAAGATAATTAGATTTGGCATATGATCTGTGTGGATTTGATCTTGATCAAATTTCTTTGAGGATTCAGAGGTAGGCTTCTGGTTCACTCTTGTCTCTATTGTTAATCAAAGTTATGCCTAGGCTATAGCTGGGGACTACTACCCAAACTTTGACCTGCCATCTGGTGAGCTATCTGCTTTCATGCATCTCTTTGCATTTTCAGTTGACCTAATTAGCTACCTGACACGGTTTGAGTGGGACATGGCCAAATATCCCATAAAGCAGCCACTGAAGAATATATCGGATGCATTAGCAAAGGTAAATTGTACTCAACATTTTAAGATGTCAGCATGTCCTTTGGCAGTTTTCGGTCTCTCCTCTCATGCCAGTCAGTGAGAGCTTTGTGGTTTGGGCAGGCAGAAACACACACTTTGCACTGAAGCAGTTGATGCTATTTTAATTTCTACTGTAATAATAATGGTACATGTATTTAAACCTATCCAGTCTGTAAGTATATGGCCCTTTATCAGATTTACTGGATTACATTGACATGCTTTCTGCTCTTTAATCCCCCTTCATTGTAATATTTGTTTTTCCTATGCTGCCTTATTACTCTCCATTTTGGAGTTCTTTTGTAAAATTGTTGGCCTGACATTAAATCAAATGCATTGCAGGCTGGATGAATTATTTAGATTGTCAGTCCTTTAGAAAGATGTGATGTGTTGTTCAAAACAAGTAACAAATGAAACCGTGAACTTGCTCCTTAGGCACAGCTGTAACACAGGCAGCAGCAGCTCCCTGAACCCTGCTTTCTGCAGACGCCTTTGCCACAGGGGAGCTCTGACACCGGCTCCCTCTGGGCCACGATCAGGTGGTTTTACAAGGGGCTGGCAGCTGTGACCTTGTCTTAAGGTGCAGAGGTAGCGGGAGGGGGTGAGGACAACACCTCAAGCATTGAGTCACTTTGGTTTTTTGCTTTGTTTTAGCAAGTGACTCAAATAGAAACAGACCTAAAGACCCGATCAGCTGCATACAACAACATTAAAGGAAATTTGCAAAGCCTGGAGAAAAAAACTGTGTAAGTATAGCACATGCCTGTTTGCATCTGGAAGGCTGCAGGGCTGAACTGAGGACAGTGCATGCTCACACCCATTGCTGTGCAGTGGACCACGTGTGTTCTGGTGGGAGCAAATCTTTCTGCCTTTGGGGCATGCTAAGCATCTGTAGACCCAGAAAAGCTGGAGACAGGGAGCTGGTGTGATCAGCATATCTCAAAATCAAGAATAATAGCATCAGCAAATCTCAAATCATCACAGCTGCAGATCCTAATAAGATTTTATTGGCAGTGTGAGCAGACAGTCTTGGAAAGAGTCAAAACCAAATGCACCATACTGTTCTGGTGAGATTTTAGGGCATTAGAAATTAGATGAGCTGAGTCAGATGGTGTGTTCCTTTGCAAGATGGAGCTGTTTCCTATGTTCTGAACAGCATTTGCAAAACTCCCGTAGGAAAGAGCTCTGTCTTGCTTGTTCCCGTACCTCACCAGCATCCCACTTACATTTTTCTTTTTTTATTCTGTTGGTTCAAGTAATGGCCTATCAGGGCTTCCCAGGCATTTTCTCTCTTGTATTCAACTGCTTATGGTCTTTACCTGTCAGTACTGATACTTGGATTTTTTTCTGTGGTATCACTGGGGAGAATATTAAATCCCAGTAAGTAGTAAATTTAAAGCAACTTAGATGATGCTGTGCAAGCCCCCAGCCAGCACGTGCTCATGTGTGCTGCTCTTTCCTACTCAGGCCCCTTGCTCTGGGTGCAGGACACAGGCCCTCACCTTCCCGGCACTGCAGCCAGCCAGGCTGGCAGCCGGCCCAGAAACCAGCCTTTACTCAAGGAAGATACTCACAGGGGCTCAAACCAGACTCAAGGGTAGTTGGAATTTTGTCCTGAATGTGGAGCTAAAATGAGCATGCCTGGCACCAGCGCCACCAAACCCAACCAGAAGCCACAGAAAAAATACTTGCAGGTGGTGGTTCAGAATGAGTTTGTCAAAAAAATGCTATCCCTCACGGAGACCTGCTCAACATGGGGACTGCAGCGCCCAAGAGGGTCGGTCAGCAGAGCCATTTCACAGTTACATCTCCCCCTCTCTCTGCTAAGTTCCTGTGGCCATGCCTCACCACCACCCCCCAGCACCACTGGCCTTTGCTTCCAGCTTGGTATAGACAAGTGTAAGACACATTTGTCTCAGGCTGTGTGCATGTGGATAACCATGGGTAGGAGGGACAAGGGGACATTAGATCCCATTTCCCCTTTTTTGATGCCGTTCAGATTCCCAGCCCACTCTTGCAGCATCTCTCCAGCTTCCACATCAGCTGGAGAGAGGCCTAAGCTCTGGGAGGGGAAGATGAGCAGTGCCAGACCTCCAGCAAGGCAATGAGGGAGAATGGAGACCTCGTGGTCCAGGCCTATCTTCCTCTCACTATCCCATCCACATTTAAATGCTGGCATCTCTGGTTGTCTACCGGTGCCGGATAGCTTGGGTCGAACAAACATCTAGTAACGTGTTACTTGCCAGTTAATTAACATTTAGACTGACCCAGCAAATCTCAAACCAAAACCTACTGATTCAGGTCATTCTTCACTCCTGCCCAGTGACGGGGAAGGTGGCTGCTTTCTGCCCATACACACCTAGTGCCTCCCAGCCGTGCCCGGCCAGTCCCAGCCATCTGTACTTCCTAGGTGTGCGGCACGAGTGGGACTCAATGTGATCAAGTGGGCTTAGGCTGTGAAAAGACCCCCCCACACACAGGTCCCACCTGCATATGAACGCTGCTCCTGCTGTCCTTCAGCTGGAGGTGTCTCCGTGTGCTTGTGCACGGCAGTCCAGGTGTGCCAGGGTTGCTTTGATGGCTTAGGTCCATACTAACATTGCTTACATGGACTGAAGCATGGTCCCACAGGCAGCTCAACAGGCAGCCTGAGAAAGCAGGTGCCTCCCACAAGGTGCAGCAAGGACGGGGATGGGGCTGGTAACTTCAGATGTGCAGTTCCCAAGGATCTGTACCCTCAGTGTAGAAACAATAGCAGCAGAATGGTGCGATTTGACATAAAGGGCATAAACTAGCCTAATGCTAGTCACCAATATCCTGCCGTTAGTATTACTTGGTTTTTTATTCTTTGTAGTTGCAGTAAAAATAACTAAATGGCCATTTTAGAAGTATAGGTGTGTCCTTTAGAAATCTCTTTCCTAGCCTGCTTTTACCCCAGTATATGCTATCAGCAGCTATACCTGCAGCACAATACCTCTCATGTGCTGCTGCTAGCTTCCTGCTAGTGTCATATTATTCTTTGACTTCTTCACCACAGGGGAAATCTGCTGACCCGGACCCTAGCAGACATTGTGCATAAAGAAGACTTTGTTCTGAATTCCGAGTATCTTATCACACTGCTCGTCGTGGTGCCAAAGTAAGGCTATAGTGCGTGCACATGCGCTCAGTGTGGCGTGGAGTTTCAGGCCCAAGCACCGGATCCAGGTGGTGCTGGGTCAGGTTGGGGCAGCTCATCAGCACCGTGGCTGGGGCATGGGTGGAGCTGTTAGCGAGGGGGAAAGCATGGTTTCTGCCAAGGGTGGTCCTGGCATAAAAGCAAGAGACAGACTGCTCCAAACTCGGCCCAGGATAGAAGTGGGATGTAGGTTTTTAATGGCTACAGAGTGGGTTCTCAAACAGCCTTTTGATAGGATTAGTACAAGTTAAAAAAAAAGAGAAAAATAGATTCTTAATGAACCTTAGCCAGTTTATAAAAGGGATTAGACCTGTCAAACTCAGAAGGCCTTTGCTGGCTGTGTATTTGTAAGTGCCTGCACAGAAGTCACACGATGTCTTTCTCAGAAGCCCACACAAAACTTTTCCTCTCCCTATAGCCCTGTCCCAACACACACATACAGTATGTACCATCACTTTCCTGTCTATGAAAACCACGTTACAAAAAGCTATCTGAGGTGAGTTTGTTGAGTTTGTTATCTACATTCTTTCAGATTCCCCTTGTAAACAGCGTTCTCACTTTGCAAACTCTTACCATCCCCCTGGCCCCTCTCCCCAGCGGTGGCAGTTGCGGTGTTTGCAGTGTAGCACCAGATCAGCTCTGATGTTGCCCACAGCAGATGTACCCCGTGGATCGGGGGCAGCTTGTGCAGGCTCCTGGAGCATGGGATGCTGTGTGGCAGCCTGGAAGTATGTGCCAAAAGCCACGCTCTTACCACCATCAGCTTCCTGCTCTGGCTCCTTCCTCATGCCAAGACCCAAAGTGAGGACTGAGGGTGCATCGTTGCGGGAAGTGTCTCCCTGGCTGGTGACTAGGAGAGGAAAGGTCAGGAGAGGCTTAAAATACCTCAGTCATATAACCCAGCATGAAGAGCTCTAACCTTTCTACCCTAAGCCATTAGCTTAACTGTATTTATCAACACATTCGCTTCTAAGATATAGTATTTATTTACTATGCTTTGTCTTGTGTTGCTTAAAGGTCAAGCTACGTACAGTGGCAGAAGACCTATGAATCCCTCTCCGATATGGTAGTGCCTCGCTCCACCAAGTAAGTGAAATCCCAAATTAGGGTCCCTGTATGTTTCAGACATCCCTGCCATATTTCAGCCCCTCAAACTGCTGGATCCTGAAAGAAATCACTTGCCTAATGCATGGGCTCCTTGTTAACATACAGATTTACCCAATCTCATTCTCAATTGAAATCAGAAGTTACTCTGTTGAAGAGAAGTGCAGATGAAAGAAAAAAAAAAAATTAGTCTTTTTTTGCAGGTAGCTTGTTGTTCTCTTTATCTAGTTGTTTCTGCTTTCAACAAGGCCCTTTGCTTTTTGTGTAAAACACAATTTTTTACAGTTATTCAGGCATAATTCAGACACATGCAGTCACATACAACTTCACGGAAACTACTTTTTACAAAGATCAAACGCTATCTTTGCATATCTTTGCATCGCTTTAATTGCTTTCTGCTGTAGAATAGGATATTTCAGTGTACTGTCATTTGCATTAGAAAATGCTGTATTAAATTGTCTTTTTGCCTGGAGTAAGAAAATCCTTCCTAGGAAGTAAATATCTCACTGTTCAGCTCACACAGACCATGGGGTCCATTCCAGGGCACAAGAGGTGACAGAGCTGTTACCTGAAATGGAAGAAGTGGAAAGCACAGAGAAAGAAGCAAGCTGTTTGCTGCTGCCCGTCACCAAAACACAAGTGCATGGCAAGTGGGGGAATATTACCAGGAATCACAGAAAAATCAGGCAGGCAGAACGTGTGTGTACTAGGATGCGTTCAGGAACTTAACTCATGGGAGTTCTACATTGGAGATAGCGTGGCCAGTGCTAGTAAAGTCTTGGTTTCCCATTTCAGTCACAGCAGTTCTTGAAAAGCAGGATGTTGTTCAGTATCGTGAATAAAAAAAAAAAGAATTGCAAAAGAGGAACGTAAAGAAGGCATGAGGGATTTGCCATGTCAAATCACAGCAGTGGATTTCTCTCCCACAGAATGATTGCTGAGGATGCAGAGGGAGGACTCTTCACTGTGACCCTATTTAGGAAAGTGATGGATGACTTCAAGGCTAAAGCCAGAGAGAACAGGTAAGAAGCAGATTGCTAGGTGGGGTGAGCCAGCAAGCAGATGATAAGGTGAGGCTTGTTGCAGGCTGTACAGTTGCATCCATCACTGTTTTTTAGGACTTCACTGTTCCGGCTGCTGCTTGCCCTTAAGCCACTGAGAAGGCAGGGTGGGAAGGAGCTCTGGCAGCAGATGCAGTGATCTTGTTCTTTAAGCACCAAACTACAGATCCTGGAATTGTTCCTCCTGCTCTTGTGCTTTCTGGGGGTGACTTCAACTCCCACTCTCCACATACTTTAATTGGTTAAATGGCTAGCAACTTTGAAACATCCTGTACCTGCTTCTTCAGAGGCAAAAGAAATAAGCATGCATATTGCTTGGACTGCAGCTTTTGAGAGCAAATGTCATTCAATTGTAGGTTCATGGTTCGAGAATTTTATTTTGATGAGAAGGAACTGAAATGTGAAAAGGAAGAGCTGATGAAATTAGCTTCCGATAAGAAACAACAATACGTAAGTAGCACGTAAAGTTGATGGCCCACACAGTGACAGCCTTTGCTACTGGCATGCCTAAGCACCTCTCACTCATAGCCTTATGGTTCCAACAGACCATTTAGCCCAGAAAACACAGGCACAGGATAGAGAACACAATTTTTCCAAGGTCACTCGAGTTTCTGATAAACTGGGAGCCACTAACAGGCTGCCTGAGAATTATCTCAGCAGCCTGTGATGGCCTCAGTGGTGCTAGCTGCAGAACTGCTTCACACCGGGAGCGGATCACAATGATGGGGTGTCTCCTCTCCTAGGGCCCGTTACTGCGCTGGCTGAAAGTGAACTTCAGTGAAGCATTTGTGGCTTGGATCCATGTAAAAGCCTTGAGAGTTTTTGTTGAATCTGTGCTGAGGTAAGTGGCTAAGCACGCAGTGCTGTCAGACACCTGCAGAAGTCAAAATGTACAGAGCTCTTCCTGTGGCAGTTACTTTGTGGAACATCCCTTACACACCTCGTTCCAGGAGCTCACGGGAGACAATTCTGATGATCACAAAAGAGGTGACACAAAAAGCTGATGAAAACCAGTTCTTTGGGGAAACTTATGGGGATGTGGGAAATAAAGATGCTGTTTAGTTGACTTTCAGCTTCAAAAAGAAAATGCTTTCAGACGAGGCAGCACACCACCGCTGCAACTGTTTCTGCAAACACACCACCAGCTAGCATGCCAGAAGACTGAAGAGGGAGAGGGGCAGGAGTAGAAAGGTGTGTCCCTTCCCAGCAGATGATCGTGTACGTTGATGTATTTCAAGGTATGGCCTCCCAGTGAATTTCCAAGCGATGCTGCTGCAGCCAAATAGGAAGTCTGTAAAACGCCTCAGGGACGTCCTCAATGTGGTCTTCAAACACCTGGATGAAGTTGCAGCAGCAAGTATAATGGATGTATGTATTAGGACTGCACGTGCTGTAGCCTGTCTCCACTGAGCCACGTGGGCACTTCCAGCATCCAGGTGCTAGAGCACGCATCTCCTCACACCTTGCAGTGCTAGGAGCCCTGGATGCAGCGCTAATCGCTGGAGGTTAGGGGTTGGATTAGGGTAACAGTCAGGCTCAGATCATGATGGAGATGCATAAAGATGGCTTATGTTTTCTGTTGAAGGAGCTGATGCTTGCAGCTATCAGACTGAAACAGGTCTGTTCAATTATGGCAGTTCCTCTAGGTAAAAAGCTTCAGTTCTATAAATGTTCAGATACACACAAGGAAATTGAATTCAGAACTAAATGCTAGGACTGGGATGCCTCTGTCCCCCTTAAAAAAGCATCACTGACTTCAGCTGGCAGCAGTGCTTGCTTTCTCCCTCCCCGTATCTTGAGCGCACAAACAATTTAGGATAATCATGATAAACCAGTAGGGTGTTAAAGTAGCCTAAAACTAGCAAGTGTAAGATTCCCAGTGAACAAAGGGAGGAGGAAATGAGTTGCTCTAGAGCTGAAGCACACAAGAACGCTACAACACGTGCTCATGAAGTTGCAGCCAAGCATGACATCTCAATGTTAACTGCATGAGGCAGCCTGAAAGCACCAAACACCACATTCTCAGTGGCGAGTCCCCTACCGTAGGCATAGCAAATACAAAACTCTATTCCACCTGTGGAAGAAGAGTGCAAGAGCAAGCCACTGTAGCTTGGAACTGTGCAACAGTTTGTTTACCTGTACTAAAGTCATATTGTTTTCTTTTGCAGCCTGGCATGGACATCCCTGGTTTACAACTGAGTAATCAAGAATACTATCCTTATGTCTATTTCAAGATTGACCTTAGTCTTCTTGACTGCAGTTAAAAGAAAAATTGCTCGAGCTTCATCTATTAGTTTTCAAGACCCTTATGTTACAGTAAAACAATCTTTAGCTACTGAAAGTCAAATTAAAAACGCAGATCGTGTAGCAGGGTAATTGCTTAAGATCTTCCTACCGCTTTCAGTAATTTCTGTAGTGGCTTCTATATAAATATCTTTTTCATAGTTTTACAAAAACATTTCAGAGGCAGGAGGTACTATAGTAGTATTTATTATTTTTTTTTTTTTTTGTAAATTACAAAGATGGAATATCTACTGGACTTGAAATAAAGCAATTTAAAAAGTATGGTGGCTAATGGATCTACTAGATGTATACAGTCCTGTTTTTCTAACAAAGCAAAAAAATCCCAACCAAACAAAAACCCCAGAAAAAGTAGAAAGCATCAGAACAAAACCTAAATTTTTTTTTAATTTAAAAAACGCTTAAGAAGAAAGATCCTCAAAATTGCTATGGAACTTACTGTAGCATGACTTACAGCCCCAGGCACTCAGAAGTTTAGTTTTTGCCAAGGCATTTCAGTTCGAACAGTTCCATTAGATTTCATCTGCGGGGATGACTTAGAGCTGGAGCACATTTCCAACACCAGAGCAGTGGTCAGGTTACTGCTGGCCACCTGCGTTATTAACACTGCCCTTTGGAGGGGTGAGCTACAGGCAATCTCTTACAGACACTAGATGACAAATATCCATAGTAAGTTATTTCCTTGAAAGGAGGGAAACTTTCAGTTCTTTCAATTCCTTACTTAGAAACAAGCTGATCACATCAGGGTCACTTCACTAGACACCAAATACACAAGACATAGAAAGCAACAGAATATAGTAGTATTTCTATTAAAAAAGCAGCAGTAGTAGCCCATTCCCAGTTCTGACTCCTCTTCCAAGGAAACAGTAATTTCTAATCAAACTGGAGACAGCACCATGGTGTTTTTCCTGTTAGCACCTGGAAATCCTCAAGCCCCAAAAACGGGGATTAGCTACACCACTAATCCTGGGGAAGAGACCAACAGCTCCCACTGTCTCCCACTGCAGCAGCAACCCCACTTCCATTGTTATTAATGATCTCATCAAGTCTGGCACAAAGAAAGAGAAAGCCCCTGAGAAGGAGTAGGAAAAGGAAGACTGAAAGAGCATTTAAAATGAGATTGTCCATCTAATTAGGCTTTAGGCCAACTGTCAAGACTGTTCACAGCAAGGGGGTGATTTAGGACTCCGCTCTACACCAGCCTCTCTATTCTACAGTTCTTTTTTCAAGTCATCCAAAAAGGGATAGCTTTTCTCATGTGCACCTTTGTTACTCTATACAAGACTAACACTGTGTGTCAAAAATATTGTTTTATTCTTTAATTGAAACAGAAGCTGACCAGGTTCCACCTCCATGGAAAAAAAAATAAATCACATTTAAAATTGGTTACACTAACAGCCTCCAGTATAACACTCAAGCAGTACACTATCAACAAAATGAAAACCAAGATGTTCCAAAGATATCCATGTTGTCCTCAAAATATTTGTTACACAATACAATCAAGTTTACTGGTTATGACAATTCATAGAATTTCTGCAATGTTTTCTTGAGATGCGTACAGTTCACTGCTGCAGTGCATCAAATAGCACAGTGTGTCATGTGCTGTGTCTCCGTAAAAAGGCCACTGGAATATCCATCTGATTGTGATCCAGGTTGCAAACTGCTGCACAAACTGTCCCAAGAAAAGAAGTTTCCTGAAGATCTCACAGCTCATCTTTATCCCAGTCATCCAGATCCACATCGCTGAGATCAATATCATCTTCAACTGGAAGCTGTGAAAAAGGGAATGTTTCAAGCATATGTTTAGAAGCGCTTAATACCAGGACATTATCACAGACTTCGAAAGATGCTTACTCCTCCCTGAGAGTAAAGCTCCCTCCTGTCCTCTCTTTCATTCATAAAAATCTGTGTATTAAGCACAGCACAAGCACTCGAAGTTTAGATTACAAGGATGTTTCCTACTAATAAAAACAGTCCAGACAAACTATGCAACAAAAATACTACCATATTCTGCATTTTAATTCCACCTGAAGTAGATCAAAGGATTGCAGTAACTTTGTTTTTTTACAGCGATGTTGAACCTTAAGAACACGCTTAGTCACAGTGTTGTTGGTTACACAGGCTCCACCTTACAAACTGTGATGGTAAGGTCAGCATATTGCAGAACCCAAGCCTCCACAACATTCAGATCTTGAACATGTACACTACCACCTCCCTTACTCGTCATAGGTAAAAACACGTTTTAGCCTCAAAGGGGTTCAACTTTCAGATGACATCCTAACAGTGAGGCAGGAATATCTGCCCACAGTGTCAGACTATGAATCTGGTGTTCGATCTGGTGACAGGATTTACAGTGGAAAACCATCAGCACAACTTGCCAGTCTTTGGAGAAGACTTTTCACACTGCCAGTTCTTAGTTACTCTATCCAGTCACTTCTGAACCCAGCAAATCAGCACTTTTAAGAGATGGAGCACCTCTTACCTCACCATCTTTGCCATCCCAAGGTTCAACTGAATGAATTTTAGGAAAAGCTCCACCGCCCACTGGTGCTGTAGAGCCACGACCAACAGATAGTTCCCTGTGAAAAAACAAGTTAAATTTAAGAAGTTTCTCCAGTTTCCATCCACCTGGAACAGTGCCTGCTTCAGAAAAAAGCAAGTCAACTTTGAGATCTTCATCACTTGAAACAAATCTAAACTGTCTGGAAACAAAAGCTTTTCAAATTGAGAAGCAGAAAGTGATAAAGCCCTTAAAGCAGCATTGCTAATTTACAATTAGATCCAAGGAGAACAAGTGAGCGAGCTACACTTCTGTATTTCAGCAGCATTAACAACCATGGACAAACACAGGCCTTTAACAGTATGCTGTTTATCACTTAAGGCAACTCCAGGAGTCTATAATCCTACCTTTGAAAGTCACCTGTAACTGGTACTTGAAATCAGTAGTAATCTTTTTTTTAAGTGGAGACTGAGCCTCCATGGGTTACAATGGGTATAAGGTAACCAGCTTCTGCTGGTTTGCTCAAAGAGCAAAATCCTGAAGAGCTTATCCCTTTGCATTCTTTCAGAGACAAGACTGAATAAGCATTCCTCCCTGGGTGGAATATACAGCTCCTATGCTCTTCTCCCTGCCTATTTCCTTACTTTTTGTCAACACTGTTGAGACTGCCTATTAGATTACAAAAGCTGCACACAGCAAGATGAGTTAACAGCCAGCTACACCAACTGTGATTGTATTGCTTTCTCTAGGCAGTACAGCTGAGCCGAAGTGTCAAGAGATTATTGTAACAAGTATTGCTCTGCAGTAAGACAATACGTAACAGCTTATATTGCATTAAGTAATTGGTTAAGTCAGCTGTTGTATCCTGGAAGCACCATCCACACTCACCAGGAGAGGCTTCACCAAGATGGATTTTATAGACTGAGAATTTGCCACATGAGGGGCAGACATTTCTTTCACATGCGTTAATACAGACTGTTTGGTATTACTCTTCTTGCACCCAAATCCTAATTTTTACTTGATCCTCTAAGAATGTTCCCTTTTTGACATTAAGAAGAAAGCCTGGTCACTTACACAGGTTAAGAGAATGTAGTACTGTTCCACTAGTCCAGCTGGAATAAGGTTCAGTTTAATGTGCTTCTTATGGCAAGGTGGGGAAAGACTTGCAATTCTGACTGTCTGCATTCTCCAAGCAAGGACATGGAAATAGCTGCTAATGTAAGCTCTCAGAGGCTCTCACGTAGCTTACGCAGTTTAGTGTTTTACCTATTAGAAGCAGAATTCCCACTTCACTTTGACCATGCTTATGTAACAGTTAAGCTTAGCTACTGTTTCAGTGTTGTTGCTGCCTTCCCTCCTCCTCTTTGTTGCCTTTCACCACTCAGTTCTTCTCAGCACTGGCTCTTGCCCAACTACACGAGAGGCAGTTTCAGGGAACCTGAGCTAAGAAGTCAGTAGCTTAGATTGATTGCTTCAGCTTCCCCCACTTAGTTTCAGATGCCATGGAATGGGGAAGGCAGAATCAGACCAAACCAGAAAAATGAACAGCAACATACAGAACCTCAAGAACCTTAAGCAGCACCCACTTAAGATTCCCAAACTGGGAACTTTCCAGTTACTAATTAGAATGCACCATTTGAATTTAGTATTGATTACCAAGTCCCATTAATTTCTTGGGCTACCAGAACCAGAATTTTTCAAGATCAAAACTACTTCTGTTTCAAAACGGTTTTAAAAAAGTTGTGCTGAAACTACCATGTTAAGTCTAAACGGCCAACTTTTTAATTCTGTCCACCATAAAAAAGCAGCAGCTGCTTTACTAGTTGCAATTCCCACTGAAATCATTCCATTACTCCAGTGAATGCTTGTCATCTTAGTTCTCTTACCTGCGCAAGTTTTGCCTGCTCCAGGGGAGCCTGATTTTGGTCTAGAGGGCTCACAGCCCCTGTTACAGAAAGGTTTAAGTCACTTAAATTTCATACCTGAGAAACTCATTAATCCCTTGCTCGCTGAATGATCCTTTCAGAAGGGCAAATTTCATCTTCCGAGCATTAACAGCTGCCATTGCTGGATAGCCAAAGCCTCCAATCCCTAAAGAGCTCTCAAGATCTGACTGAGCACCTGCTTCTGCCCACAGCCACCTTGAGGAAAAGACAAAATAGAAAATGCATAATTAGGATACACACTACAATCATTTGAAGTCACACATACCCTGCAATTCTGCAGAGGTCAAGCTGGGCTCTGAACTGCCCTTGACTGTGTCAACATTTTACTGAAGCCAGCAGGGAATAGCAGCAGAGTCTCAATCTTGAACGATTCAACAGAAGAAAGCCCCTCCCTCAACAGCACCTCTGGGCCTGCCCCACAGCCACTGAAAGCTGGATCAGAAGAACAGCCATGGAAGAGAGTCCGGGGAAGAAGTTACCAATCTGAACAAATTGCTACACTTACGCCTGTATCAGCCATTTTAAACCTTGCTTAAAGTCACAGAACTGAACATGACAAAGTACTGCCCAAATCCCACTGTAGAGGATTTCTGGCCTAAGACTGCAAGACCTGTATTTCACTCTGTATTTGTTCCTCATTGGTCAGGTCTCAGTTCCTCTAATGCTTAGAAAGTCCCCTGAGGAACCTCTGGAATCAGCCAGACTCATAGTTTCCCCCCCACCCCACCCCCGGCAGGCTTTCATGCCATTTTGACCCCTTTTCACAGCAGTGTGTCAGAACAACTTTTACTTCCCAGAGATCCTAACCTCAGTACTTGAGTGGAGGGGGAGAAGAGGCAAAGCCTGCTGGCCTGCTTCTTTGACAGCATGAAACTTGTTAATAAACTGCACTTTAGGTTCCCCCCCGCCCCCTGAGAATTCAGTCATAACGGCAGACCCACCTACCAGCAAGGCTCTAAAAAAACTGGATAACACTGCCTTAAAATATTTTAGCATTCAGGACAAAAGACTGTTAATCTGACCTCATGAATGCTTAGTTATCACTAATGAAGGATTTGAAAGGTGGATGAAAACAAAACAAATCAACAGTTTATTATAAAACCACAGCACCCCCTCCCACAGCACAGTTAGTGAAATACCAAGATACGCTAACCTGAGCAAGGAACAGCTCTTATCTGCAGTTAAATCGTTATCATACAAATCCCATCCTGTTACCTCTAAATATGCTCACATCTTTCCTAAGACAACCAGTCTGCAATGACACTTACCCCCACATCTTCTTTTTGTATTTTTCAGCCATTTTTAACATGACATCCAGGTAAGAATTCCTCCCTGAAGCTCCTGTTTGTTAGACAATTGGACAAGTTAAAACACAGAACTACATGCTCTAAGTGACAAATTCATATAGAAGTCTGCCTGCTGGCTTGCATGTCTACCTGTGTCAAGAATATGAGGCAGAACAGAAATGATGCAGAGCTGATGAGCATCACAGGTACTCTTCAGAACATCTTCACTAATTATCTAGAAGAAAGTAGCAGAAAGTCAATGAGACTAAGACCTGGTTAACCAGCTATGACTGCAGTTCCCTCCAACAGCCTATCAACTTCATCCTAGAAGGCAGTAAGTGCTGAAGCAATTTAACACAGAAGCTTACAAGTCTCTCCTACTTCACTCGTCCCCCCTCAAAACACAAAACTAATTAGAGTTCACAACATCTTCTGTTAAGACTTGCAGCAACAAGTAAGCAAGCAGTACCAAATACAGCTTAGAGAGAGCACAGTAAGATGCCATTTCTTGCTCAAAATCACACCATCTGTGGACCAGGGCTAGAAATCGCACACAGACCTATGCATGTGCCTGCAGGTTTCATTCACAGCACTGCTAGCCTAAAGTCAGCCGGCACGGTGTAGCATTTGCTGAAGATCAGGACACTTCATCACCATTAATAGATCAGTAAGTTTTGTGTTATCTACCTTAAAAAATGATCAACCTATTTATTAACAGTCATCTGCAAAATTTGTGTACTCCTGCCAGTAAAAAAAAATTTCAAAGCAGGCAGCCCCAATATATCAGTTGTATACAAGTACTACTGTACTAACATGATGTACATTATAAAGAATACAGAAGAAATTTTAAAATTATGACATATGAAATAAACACCATTTTAAAATATCTGTAAGTTCATTAATAGGCAAACGTTTTCTTCCTCCTGCACCTCAGTGGGATGTCTTGCATGCACCCCACTTTGTGGACAACTGATCACCATTTTAAACCTACCAACATCAACCTGAGACTCGAAGTCATCATACAGAAGGTGCAATGTTTGGACCACGAGCAAGACTAGTCATCATGCACCTTCCAATGATGGCTTCAAATGACAACACCCTGCCCTCTTGCAAGAAAAAAGGATGGGGCACAGAATCCTACTTTTTCACTTATTCCTCAAGAGAGAATCCCTGGTACCGTACCATCCTGTCAGTGCCTTCACTGTGACTGAAAGATGATCAGAATTGATAATCACAAATTCACAGTAAAAGTTCGACAACAGAAAGCTGAATGATCAGACTCGTCATTCTTGACTTCCTGCTGTAAAACAGTGCACAAGCACCACACCTAGGCTGTTTTATTTACAGTTAACAGTCCTGTAAAAACTGCTTCAAAGGACATGATGGAAAGAAAAGCAGTTTGAGAGAATGATGTAGAGGTACCTCCAGGAGCTCAG
Source organism: Falco naumanni (assembly GCF_017639655.2). Taxonomy (NCBI): domain Eukaryota; kingdom Metazoa; phylum Chordata; class Aves; order Falconiformes; family Falconidae; genus Falco; species Falco naumanni. The sequence continues at coordinate 28,959,875 of NC_054059.1, forward strand.
GTGGTGGTGCATTATCAGAAAACAGATCCAGAGCACGAGCAATGATATCAGATCTAGTTCTTCCACCATCATAATCAACAGGGTCTTCTCCTTTCTGGAAGATTTTAATGGTAGGAAATCCACGAATCTGCAAGGCAATTTTAAGTCATCAGCTCAAATAAATCTGAATATTTATGACAGAAGTTATCTGCTACTCTGACATGTTCTAGATTGAAAGAGAGGGAAGACATTTAACATCTACGTGAAGACTCACATAGCCTTATGACATAACTTGAACATTTTGTAGCTTCCAACTTGTGCAAACAATTCAAAACAAGGTTAACCATGCTGAAACACTGTTTCAAGTTTCAGGCCTGATGAATCAGCCATGGTCTCATCTCCGTTTAGGTCCACCAAACACTGCAGTTTTAAGTACCAGAAGGACTATCTTCGTACTTTGTATTTATTAGACATTAGTTTCCCAATTTGGGGTGTGTGTAGGGGTGGTCAGCACACCTTCAGCTCCCTTATTGTATTACAGAGTATCTGTTCACTTTGGGCATGCAGCATAGCTGACCTGGGCAGCTAATATTGTTGGAACGATCCCAAATAACTGGCTCCCAGATGTACAGGTATGCGTGGGTTCTGCAGATCCCCAGCCAGCATACCAGCAGTCTGAAAGGAGAGACCTCTCACTTCAGATGATAAAGCCATACAAGATCTTATGAAATAAACAGCCTTTTTAATCAGCAATATCCAGATTTATTTCTTTTCTCTTACCATTTATATTGTTACTAACATTCAGGAATGATCGATTTGTGGAAAAATGGTATGTGTCACGTAAGTGTTTCATGCTAAAAGTAATGTTAAGTGGTACTACATTAAGGAACAGTTCAGTAATTAAAGGGAAATATGACTTACTAGAGATGGAAGGGAAACTGTAACCACTGCAGAGCACACTCACCCCGTATCGGCTTGCCAGCATCTGATTGACTGTTGCATCTACTGCAGCCAGCTTTACTTTTCCCTTTGTTTGTTCCTTCACCTCAGTGGCAGCAGCTGCCCATTCTGGCTCCAGACTGAAAAAAAACAAAGAGTATGAGCACTCTGAGCTCTCTCCGAGCTAGCAAATGCATAACACATGCCAACATTATGTAGCATACTCCACTCAGGAAAAAAATAAAATCTCTGTAACATTGGTAACTAGGAATTTTAGTAAGGAAGAATGCAGCCAGAGCAGCACCAAGGTGCCCCGAGCAGGAGAAGCCCATGTATTTTTGAAAACCCCACTTCTGATATACCAGAGATGCAAGGTGTCTTTTAGGGGATTAAGGCTATTGCACAAGCACAAGCATTAATGGGAACTGAACTGTCAAAGAAAAGCCTCATTTACTTTTTGCAGTGCCCACACCACGGGGCATAAAACTCCACCATCCACACATCATCGCTATTTATGACGTTCTTATCAAAGCTGTCATCAGTCAACTCAATCACATCCTTCTTATCTCCACCTCCACTCTCTCGGCTCTGCAAGAAACAAACAGACCCTCACATAAGTAACCAAAAATAAGCTTGCTTGTGTGTCACGTCATACCAAATGGCTTTTATTTGAATAAGATACAAACCAGGCAGTATTAGGTCATACAACTTTTCCATTTCAGAACTGACAATACACACAGTCTACTCCCACAGCACTTTCAGAAAACAGCAAGTAAACCTTCTCTTAAAGGGAAATCAGGTCAAACTGACAAACAAGAAGATACAGGAACACTTCCCCAGTTCTTCATGCTCTATCTATCCAAGAACAAAGTGCTCTCCAACCCTCAAAATCTACTGTGCCCTGGTTTCCAGGCAAAACAAACATGTGAGTGCAATACACACTACAGGGTACTGTCCACGCAGGTCTTCCATCTGGCCAACCTGAGGACGTCAGAGTACTTGCTCCCTTATTTAGAAACAGCAGTAGGAGCTAGAAGCTTCTCTATTTAACTTCAGGGAGAAATCCAGCAAGCCAACTTCAGAAGAACACTACCAAACTAAAAAAACCCTTCAACCATCTACCTTAGACTAGGCAAACGGTACTTCAACCAGCTGGAGAACGGGGCTAACGGGGACCTCAGAGTTCAAAGGGACATGCACCTGGGGAATAAAAACCCCATGTACTAGTACATGCTGAGGACCGACAAGTTGGACATGAGCCAGCAATGCACCCCTGTGGCAAAGGCAGCCAACAGCCTCCTGAGCTGCACTAGGCAGAGTTGCCAGCAGGTCTGAGGAGGTGATCTTTCCACTCTGCTCAGCACCGTGAAACACCTGGAGTGCTGGCACTCCCCGGTATAAGAGACAAGCAAACACTGGCGAAAGTCCAGCCAAGGGTCAAAGCTGATTAAGGGCTCTGAGCATCTGACATGTATGTTGAGAAAACTGCAATTGCTCAGCTGGAAAAAGAAGGCTTAGCATGGATCCTATTCATGTATATGAATACCTGGGTGGAGGTGACAAAAAAACAAAGGCAGACTCTTCTCTGCAACACCCAGTGACAGGACAAAGAGGATATAAATTAAATTCTTGTATTTCAACTGAAAAGTAAGAGAAATCTTTTCTACTGTGAGGGTAGTCAAACACCAGAACAGGTTGCCCTGAGAGTACAGTCCATGTGGAGTCTCAGTCTTTGCAGTTACTCACAACTTGATGGGACACAGCCCTGAGCAATCTGCTCTAGTTGATCCTGCAGCCGGTAGGGGGTCTGGACTAGACAACCTCCAGAAGTCCCTTCCAACTTCAACTATTCTGTGACCCAAGTCAGGAACACAAGCTCTGATTTCCTGTACAAGACAGTCTCCAGTTGAAAACACACACGTTCACTCAAATACCTGTTTGCCAGAACTATATCCTCCACTCCTGCCACTAAGACGCTCTTTCACCAGGGACCGAACAGCACTTAAAGCAGCATCAACAATAGCATCACTTGTCCTGCCACCTGCAACATAGCAAAATGAGTTATTAAAGCATCAAAAGGACAGTTTAAGGTAGGCCCCTGACCTAATTACAAACTTAATACTCCCTCATCCTAAGGATTCTTCAGAAAAAGCAGAACTAAGCTATGAGTGATACGGTACTAGTGGCAGAACATCACTGACTTAAAACATGAGCAGCAGGACTGACTTCACTTTTTAACTACCCACCTTATTCAATGGTGGTGGCTGTGGTAAGCTCCTAGTAATAAGAAGAGAGGAATAATTTGGAACTGCCTATTAACCTCCACCCAGTACAGACTGCAGATAGGACTGTTAGCCCATGCTAAGACACAACATTTGGTCAGACCAGTCCCACCCATCTGTGTCTCAGTTACTACAAGCACTAGACAGAAACACCACACAAGACAGCATAACAGCCACCATAATTACTGTATTCAGGCAAGTTTTCAGGCATGCAACATGTGAAAGGGCATCACGCTTACCCTGATAATCCTCTGCTTTGTTTTTGTTGGCTCCAAATATCTTGATGGTTGGAAACCCTCTGACTCCATACTGTCCACCCAAGGATTGATGTTTATCTGCATCTACTGCACCTACTTTCACTACACCCTGTGGAAATAAAAACAAGAACCAAGATAAGACTTCTACAGTGTTTTAATACATTTTATACTCTGTGCATTCTAAAGTGAGTTATTAGAAGAGTAAGAAAAGTCACCACAAGAGAGGAGTTATCCCCCCAGAAGCACCGAACTACAGACCAGCATACCTTTCTTCACCCTGACAAACTAAAGTTCGTTTGGGGTTTTAGTTTGGGTTTGTTTTTTTTTTTAAAGGGGAATACATTTACATAGTTCAGCAAATCGCCACATGACCAAGTTTTCTGTAATTAAAGAAATGTTAATCATGAACAGCTTACAGAACTGTTTTCAAATATTCAGTTCCTGCTGTTCCTGTACTTCAGAGGCAGGTAACAGGACAGCAAGGAAGAAAAGCGGAACATGCTATTTTGGGGGATGGCTGGATTGTAGCATCATCTGGTGCTGTTAAAAGCAGCCCTGGAAAACAGTAGTTAGAATTCACAGGGACAGAACTGATTTGCTTCCTCTACAATTCAACGGCTTCTTTAAAAAAAACAACACAAACACAAAATCCTGACTTTTTAAATGCCTTTGACTGGCTGAACAAATATAATCGACACAGTTTTGGAGACCAAATGCCACCTTCATGTTCCCAAGCCAGATGACAAACAGCCAAACTCCTCCATCTACTGCCACAAGCACATTTGAAAGACTGAACTTACTTTTAATGCTGTTGCTGCTTTCTTCCACTCAGGGGTTAGTCTCTGACAATGACCACACCTTTTAGAAAGAAAAAAGGAAAAACCACCAAACCATTAACTGTCATTCAAATCTGACAACTATTTCACAAATAACACTGATCTTTTTGGGTCTGCAATTACAAAACAGTCAACTCACAGCAAGCTGTAGGAGACTTAAGACCTACTCATGAAGAGGGGATGTTGTGGCATAGCCTCTTCACATCTTTCATGATCATCATGATCACACGAGTGATGAAAAACCCCCACAAGTATTATGCAAATGCATACACATATGCCCATATCTCAAAAGCTGCCTGGCTTCCCCAACACAGAAGCAAACATGAGCACCAAAATCCAGATTCACACATTAGTCTGCCTGTTGTGAACTAAAATGGGCCTGTGATGAGGCCTGAAAAAAAGTATTCTAGAGGTTTCTTAATTAGCAAGAGTTTGTGGCACAAGATTTCCTAGAGGTGCCTGGGCGAGAAAAGCAACAGCCAACTGGCAACTAGTGTACCATCACAGGTCTGTAGGGAAAGAATCTGCCAATTTACTTACATCTGTTCCACACTATTGCCATTATTCAATAAAGCTTTCCATTCCCCATAAAGCTGCAAAAACTCTAGAAGCAGCACAGCATCCTTTCCCCTAAACTTCTCAGTTCGGACCCAGCTAGGCTGTTGCAATGAAAGGCCTCTTTCTCCAGAATGCGGAGCTTTGGACAGCAATAGCATTGAGAATTTGTGCAAAGATGGAATATACATCACAAGAATTTACATGGAAGACACTCCATGCTCTGCATGTGAGCAGAAGGGGAGACAGAGGTGCTATATTAAGATTCACAAAGCCATTATTTTTCAATGGAAATTGGAAATACTAAGTGTGAATTTAGATTTGTGCTTTCACTTCAGAATCAAGTTAAGACAGACGTGAGGGGACTTCTCACTTTCCTACTGCACTTCAATCAGTCATTTTTAATACTAGTTTCAGGGGAAAAACTGAAGTAGTAAAATAGCATATAAGGTTTTGTTATTAGACCTTATTTGCCAACTTGAAACCAGTTCCTGCCTTTTTCCCTCATGAGGATATTTAAAATAGGAATCCCAACCACAGCTATATTGCTAGTCATGAGGCTATCAAACCAGAACTGTACTGCCAACAACTGAATGAAACCTGAACATCAGATTCCTACACTGCTCTTTCATGACAAGAAGCAGCAAGTAGGCAGCTGTAATTCTTACCATGGGGCGTAGAACTCCACAAGCCACAGGCTCTCACTCTGAATGACCTCTTTGTTGAAGTTAGTTGGTGTTAGCTCTATCACATCATCACTGGCCGAATATAAACCATTAACTGCCAGGAATAACGTGCAGCTCACTATGCCTAGAACAAAAAGTAAAGAAATCAGCATTCCTGCAGAACATTTATGATTTTCCTGTTGCCATAGCTAAACCATCTCCCCACTCCCTGCAACTGGTGGGAGGCATTTCCATTTGACCGGAAAAAAGAGGGAAATTACAGCAAGATATAAAATTTCCCTCCTCACTTAAATCATGATTCCACAGGATCACGCAATATATTCTCTATGCCTAAAGCTAGATGGAGTTATGCCACTCCTACTGTGGCCCTCCAGAGAGGATTTTGTCAAAGCTCCTTACCCTAACTACTAGTGGTACCAGACCAACAGAACTTCTACACAATCAGCCACATTTTATTTCAGGTCCTTCTCACAAAAACTCCTAAGTTAGCTGCTCACAGCTCTTGCACAGCAGGAGCTCAAACACATCTTTCACAGAAGCACATAATGCAGGACCACCCCAACTAATCTTCGTACAGTCACACGGATTTTAGTACCAGCACTTGACACACTGGTAGTATAAGGAGCTCCTTCGTTCTCACTCATGAAGATCTTTGTCTACCATTGATTTATCTCTCCAGCAACAGACTGAAGAACAATAGCTAAATCTCTCTGGTTAACAACTCAAGCACTCATAGAAAGCTAAAAAAAAATTAAAAAGCTGCAAGGATATTGCTTCCTCTTAAGACAGACTTCATGCTTCTGGATTTTACTATTGCCCGAGACTCTGCACATAAAACCTCAGAACCCTTCCTTCTACCTCATCAGAGATTGAGGGATAACTTGATGAAAGATGACAAGCATCTCTAACAAAAGTCACATAGCAAAACTCTTCTTAATCCACCAAAGACAGGGGGTGGGGGGTGTGGGGGTGTGGGGATAAGAGCTCAGACACTGAAGTCACAATTAGGCAAAAACCAGCTTTGCTGTCACTAGTTAATAACTTGCATAGGAAGCTGCACATTCTCAAGACTGAATGCGACGGGAAGATACAGTTCAGTGATGCAGAAACACCACAGCACACGGTACACAGACTGCACAGCATCACCTACACTTTATCAGTCCCACTCAAGAAAAGCCAGTTTCATTATACCTATTCTGCAGACGAGAGCAGCTGACAGAAATATCTTCCAGGTTATTCAACCAGAGATCAGGACTGAGTTGCCAAGCTGCAACACAGCGCCCTATCTGTTGCACCACTCCCCCTCCTAATGGCTTCTTACAACCCTAGGGCCCAACCCTTTTCTTTTGGGGTTATCACCACCAGAATCTGGGGTTTCCACCACCAGATTTACACCTTAGAGCGACTCTCCCTTCAGTATGCCCACACGCAAACAGCACTTCATCCACACTGATCAACTGACTTCCAAGGCCATCCGTAGCTGTCACAGCATGTTACAGTGACCTACAGTAGCAGCTGCTGCTGGGGCAGAGTAAGAAAATAAGGATAGAAAAAGCTACTTGACCCTTACAGTCACTCTCAAGAGAAAAAAGCCTTGTCTAGACAGAATGAGACCATTAAGTTGAAATCAGCACATTTTGGCATAACCTAATGATATCTCCGGCAGAATACATTCAGAAGCTGAAGAGTTCACTCAGCCATTTCTGCCACTTCAAATAGAGAAGTTCTAGCTTATGCAAAAACACCTGCTAAAGAGAACTCACATACGAAAAAACATGGTTAAATCCACCTAGTCACGTATCACTGCTTTTTTTTTCCCCCCAAGACTATGACTCATGAACTGGCGGCATTCCTTCATATAGTGAAATATTAAAGGTTTAATTCATCATACAAAAAGATCCATTTCCTACAAGCATCTAAGCCAGGAAGATGCAGATCCATCCTTGATATTGAGGCAAAAAGGAAAAATCTCAGATAAACTTGATTTCAGAAGTCGTTTTCTGATGTAAGCATGTTACTTAGACAAAGGCATTGCTAAACTAACTAAGGCAACTCCACACTGGTATTACCAGCCCTCATCGAAAAACCAAGTTGTAACTGAAGACCTGGGGAAAGAGCTTTTGCTATGGGACGATGATGATGATTCTGTGAACCTCCTCCTTAGCCCACGCACCCCTGCTGCAGCAGAGCTGGGCGTACAGAAGTTCACCCCCCACACACGTGCGCTGGGTGAGAGCCCTCAGCCCTGTGCAGCGCGACCAGCACCCTTGGTACCGCCATAAAGGGGTCCGAGGGGCACTACCCAAGAGGTTTACCCAGTTATTCGGCACGGAAGATCCAGCAGCAGGGGGAGGGGAAGAGGAAGTACCGTTCCCCACGGGCTCCCCTTTTAATCCTCAGTTATTACTTTCTTACTGCCCTTACAGCACTGGATCGCAGGCGAGGGCAGCCAGGCAAGCGGAACTTTACCGCCTGCTGGAAATCAAAGCCGTTAAGGAAAGATAAGCACCGTCCTGAGTTTTTTGGTGTTGTTACTGGTATCTTCAGGCCATCTGCCCGCGACCCGGTAACCCACCGAGCGTCCCCCGCTCCCCCGCGGGCGGCACAGCGGCTCGGGCCGGCAAGGACCCGGACGCTACCGAGGGCGCGGCCACCGCGGGCGCTGCCCCCGCTCCACGAGTCTCCCGCCCCGCCGAGAGCGGCCCGCACAGCCCAGGGCCCTCGCTGCTCCCCGAGCGGGAGACGGGCGCACGGCGGCTCCAAGCCCGTCCCCGGCGCCCTCCTGCCGCGACTGGCCCACACCCGCGGCGGGGTCCGACAGGCCCAGGAGGAGGGAAGCCGCGGCCCGCCGCTCCCTCTGCTTGCGGGCCTGCCAGCCCACCGCCCCCGCGGCGCGGCCGGCCCACCCGCCCCCTCAGCGCCCCTACGGCTCCTACCCCACCAGAGCCGGCCGGCTGCGCACACCCCCATGGCTGCCTCCAGCTCCCGCAGCCGCCGCCGATGGAGCCTGCCCGCCCCGCCCCGCCCCGCCGCCCACGCGCCGCGCGTTCCCCGCCGTGGCCGCCGCCCATTGGCGGAGCTGGCGCAGGCGCACTAGCGCAGCCAATGGGGAGCAGCCGCGTCAGTCGCTGCGGGGCGCGGGTGGCCGGAGGAGGCTCTGAGGGGCGGGGCAGGATATGAAGGTGGGCGGTGGGGCCGGGCTGCGCTTGGGCTGGGCCTGGGCCTGGGCCTGGGCGGCCGCCGAAAGCAGGGAGGTGACAGCGGGGGGCGTTGGGGAGCGCTGTCAGCAGGGTGCCGCGGGGATAAGTGGTCCCAGCCTGCTTCTGGCAGCTTCCCGGTATCCTGCTACAGCCAGAGCGCCGTCAGCCGCTTCCCGCCTTGCAGCGCTGGATGGGGCCTGGGGGGCCAGGACTCTGGGCTGGGCTGGAACACACGCAGGCCTTCAAGGAGAAGGCAGGCGCGGCAGTGTTCAGGCCGAGCTTCACTTGTACCACCTCTAAATGCAAACATAAGCCTCAAGGACTTGACAGTCGAAATGGTGTCGCAGTGAAGAGCAAGGCAGGCATCTAAGTTGGAAGAGAAATGGTTTGCAAGTCACGAGCTTGCATGTAAAAGTAGGAAGTAGCCCAGCTGCATGTGCTGTAGGCCGAGGAAATAAAAGTGGCCAAGGAAATAAAAGCAGGGGCAGGGGAGGGCTGGTGCATGCTCATACAAGCAGTTAAAACCTGGATAACCTGCTTTCATCCAACAGAGACTTGGAAAGTTTGGGTCCAGCAGCATGATTTCCCATGAAAAATCATTCCAATTCAAAAAGCTGGTTGTTTTTTAATCCTTCTATTGATTGCACGCTGCAGGAGGGTACTAGAGTTTGGCACTCTGCTGTTGATGGGCATAGATCTAGACAAAGGTTTTTTGCAGAGCTAGGATTCAACGACTTAAGTGAGCTGTGAAATTTTTAGTGTAGTGGTAGTAGCGGTAGCTGGACTTAATGTACTATTGACACAGCATTTTTCAGCAGCTAGATCTGAAGTGGTCTAAATTGCACCCCCATCCACACATGTGTTGCTTCCCGCTCACAGGTAGAACTTTTCAGTGTGATCAAGTCCTGCTTTTTAAGAGTATGAAATTGTTAGCACAGTAGTGAGAACAGGCAGCCCTTTTCACCCTCAAGTTGTTTCAGAAATCAACAGGGATGCATGAAATAAAATTTTAATTAGGATGGCTACAAAATACTGGCAACTTGGCATTTCCATCCATAAAAGGGCAGCCTGCTGAGCAGGCAGGTTCAAATTTGTGATGCTTCCTACATCTGAAGATGAAACATACCTCATCTCTTATTTTACTGACTTCTAGAGCAAACAGGACCTGCTTTGCAGACCATCTTTCCCAAGGGAATGTACATTTCTCTTTAAGTTTCTCTAAGTTCCACCAGTAAGATGAAAAAAGTAAACACGACATCTTGGGGCACTATTGAGCAATTAGCATGACATTAGACATTAGCTCCAGGTAAAATCCTCAAAACCAGAGGTAATTAAAGGATAGTTTTATGGCACATAAATTAGCAGAGAAATTTGATAATTTGGGGGAGGTGGCATGGTTGGCTAATAGAAGGAGCTGCATAGAGGTAGCGTATTTTATTTTTCATCAGTACCATGCAACAGTAAGTTGAATGGCTGTGTTTAACATTTCTGTAGCACCAAGAAGCATGTGTTGAAGTACTTATTGCTGAATAGGAAGCTTTTAACACAGCTCTTTTCGTACTGTAAATTCCTAGTGAGTTTCTACAGGAAGCAGTTCTGCACAGGAACAATTCAACATTTTCATGTGTGTTCTGGAAATACGCATAAGATAGCGCTGATAAAACCTGCACCAAGACAAATATAAAAACAGTGATAAAGGGTGATTAAAAACAGGGAAACGATACAGGGTGTTTGATAAATGAACTGCCTTCAGATAAAGACGTTAAGGGTTTTAATGAGTTCGCATGTGGCATTACTATGTTAGCAAAGACAGTACTTGAATGGAGTCTCTGAAGGAGACTTAGATGCTGTTTCTCCATTGCAGCACGAACGTCTGTGATATCACTGGCAAAAAACCTCATGTGACTCATTGCTGCATGAAAAGGGGAAAAATGGAAAGATACTTTGTCTGCAGAGGTTAATGAGACAAGTTCTTGAGTCTATATTTATAAATGTGTGCGTAGTTGCAGGGACAGGATTAGAAGGGACGTTGCAGATTTCCAAGGTCAGCACACTGATACAGCAGATATCATTCCACATATAAGTCTGTGAGACCTCATGCATGCGTGCAGGTGAGACGGCTGATAAAGAAGCTGAAATCAGTTACCACAGGAAGGAAATACAGTGTTTGAAGAACACTTGTACAGGTAGCAAGAGGATTCATGTTATAAATATGAGGAATATTCTTGTATTCCAGGGATCTTGCCTGGTTCCCGCCCTGGCAGATGAGTAGGAGGAATGTAACGCACAGGGATTCTGGCTTTACAAGTTCTGGGTACTTTCTGGCTCCAAAACTGAGATGTGGTTGGGTGTTCCTGGAATGCAAGTTCGTGGTAAAGCAAGCTTTGCCTGAAGGAGCACTTTTCATTTGTGTTTTTAACGTGCATTTCATCTTAGTGGCCTGTAATTACCAGAAAGTAGTGGACAGAAGCTTTTACTGGAGACAGAAAAAACAGGGGAAGCCTCAGAGACAGTAAAAAGCGGTGGGGATGAGGATTGCTCCCTGGAACAACTGGCTTTGTTTCTAGCAGAGGGGAGCCAGCTGCTGCACAGCCTCGGAAGGAATGATGGATGGAGCTTAAGATAAACTATTCTCTGCCTAATGAGGCTTATTATCTGCTTAGGATGAGACTGGGGTGAAGGTGTGGAAGCTGTAAAAATGCCTTTTGCTAGCTCATTTGATACATGTGACCAGAACTTACGGTGTTTGAAGAAGAAGGGGAAGACTTGGAGGCAGAAAAAGTTTTGAGAGGCCTTCACTAACTGGCAGATGTAGCCCTACAAATATTCCAGGCTTAAGATACCATAGACTGAACCCTCAGATTTCAACAGCAAAAAGAAAATGGGTAATAAGGATCTAATTTGTTGAGGATTCCTCTGTGCTGATTGGAAACTTGTGAGCAGCAAGGGAGTGGATGATGCGGGAGGTCTCAGACCAGATACCAGGACATCAGAGAGGTTGCAACCCTTCTCTATTGCAAAGTCCTTACGGGAGGAAGAGGATTATAGAAGATGAACATCCAGCTTGGAATATCAGAGGCATGACAGCTTTTCAAATTCAGTTAGTTAACACATGAGAGTTTCCAAAATTTGTCCAGAAGAGTACATGATGGCAATGCTTCCCATGCTTGCAGTTCCAGAGAGTAGGAGAAGAATGGAAAAATAAATTGTTTTGCTGAAAAACATTGGAGGTGCTTCTGGGTCCATTTCTTTGTTTTCTTCAGCTTGACCAAGCTACTTGTAAATACAGCAAGTCTCAAACCTTCTAGCTTGAAGTACCTAACAAGACTTGGCAGCACAGAAACAGCATTTTCAGCAGCTAAATAAAACATTTAACCTCTTCCTGACAGATGGCCCAGAACATTCTGGACTAAAAGAAGAAATTACACTAAGTGATTTCAACTAAACTAGGAAGTTTTTTAGAGTAACATGATGCTTGGTGGTCAGGAGACCATACTCCAGACCACTAGGTCCTTTAGGAATACCTCCAGGTGATTAACATTACTGCAGTTGGGCATAATTTTTATGCTAAACATGGAAGCTCAGTCTCCATGAATCTCAGGGCTGACTAAATCATATATAGTTGTATAGAAGGCCAGACTGTCTGTTGCTTTGCAAGTCACCTTGGGATTGTCAAGAAAAGTCAAGTGTAATAGATACCTAATGTTATGGAAGCCCAGTAAGCTTCTTGTCGTTTTCGGTTTAATGGCTGGCTTCTTCTGTTTGACTGTTGTGGCAAGAAGAAAAATGTGTTGTAATAAAGCAAGCATAGCTGTCTTCAGAAAAAAATAGGTTTGATTTGAGTGTATCACTGTCCTGGTTTCAGCTGGGATAGAGTTAATTTTCTTCTTAGTAGTTAGTACAGTGCTGTACTTTGGCTCTGATGTGAGAACAATGTCGATAGCACGCTGATGGTTTTAGTTGTTGCTGGGTGATGTTTATACTAAATCAAGGACTTTTCAGTTCCCTGGGCCCTGCCAGCCAGAGGGCTGGAGGGGCACAGAAAATTGGGAGGGGACACAGCCAGGACAGGTGACCCAAGCTAGCTAAAAGGGATATTCCGTACCATGTGACGTCATGCTGAGTATATAAACTGGGGGAAGAATAAGGAAAGTGGGGACATCTGGCATTATGGCATTTGTCGTCCCGAGTAACCGTTACGTGTGATGGAGCCCGGCTTTCCTGGGGATGGCCGAACACCTGCCTGCCTGTGGGGAGTGGTGAATGAATTCCTTGCTTTGCTTTGCTTGAGTGTGCACAGCTTTTGCTTTACCTATTAAGTTGTTCTTATCTCAACCCTTGAGTTTTACATTCCTTTCTGATTCTCCTCCCATCCCTCTGGGCGGGGGGGAGTCACTAAGCGGCTGCATGGTGCTGGGTTGCCAGCCAGGGTTAAACCACAATCACATATAGGTTGACCTGTTGTATAGAAAAGCCTCACATGAGCACAGCTTGTTCTCCTCCGTGAGGAGAACCTCAGTTCTGCAGCTTGATTTCCCACTCCTGAGAAAGAACCAAGGGAAATATTGCAGCCAAAGAAAATTGCAACAAAGGAAAATCTGGTTAGAAGTTGGGAAAACATTTTTCACTTTGAGAGTGACTGAGCACTGGAGCACAGAGATTTTGCAATGTCCATCCCTGGAGGTATTAGAACTCAGCTGAATGTGACCCTGAGCAACCAGACTCAACTTTGGCTCTGAAGATCACCTCCAGTGGTCCTAACTAATTCTCAGAAGGTACATCCCTGCTATCTGCCCTATGCAGGGAACACAGCATTACTAGCGTAGTTAAAGCTTTTTTTTTTGGTGTGAACAAACTGTTTCTGTGCAAAGCTTTCTGGTAAGGTAAGTTTTTATAAGGGGTTTTGCTTAATAGCTGTACATAATTCTACACATCTAATCACTGTAACTCTGCTAGACAAACACTGCATGTGTATGCACAGCATCTCTATGGCCACTTAACATCTCCACTCAGTAAAGTCAAAGCATCAGCCCATTGAAAAGCCAAGGGCCAGCACAACAGACTTGAGTTAAAATACCTGTCAGATTGTATTAGATGGAATGTAAGTACGTTAAAAAATTGAAGTGATTTCTAGTTGTCCCTGATGGGCTGAAGCTACATAAATCTTGTTACAAACATGTATTTCCACAGAAATCTGCATTCTCAGAACTCTCATGTGCAGCTGATGAATCTGCCTCAGCTCCCCCTCTTGGTGTCTTGCTTAATAAGTCATTCAACATAGAAACCTGATTCCTTCAGCTCTTCTGGGCTATACTGATTCTCTTCTACCCCTAAACAGGAGAGTTTACCTTATACCCCAATAAACACATCTCACAAGGCCAGCCTGGCTTTGCCTGTGTTATAGCGGAGCTTTCAGAAGTGTTGATTTTAAAGGTTGATTGAGAAGAGTAAAGAACTGGGTGGAACAAGACTAAGAGAAAGCAGATACTGAGGGAGTTGAAAAATACAGCAGTGTACGTACACCAATGGAAACTGTAAAAAAAAAGAGAAACTATCAAACATGGCAGTGAAGGGGAGTATCTCAGAGGTTTTACAGATGTAGATTTCTACAAGCCTGTTTGTGTTGGGCGGACAGAAGCCCAGTCTGGCTGGGAAGGCTAAGCCTGCACACCCAGCTAGCCCTAATGGTACCAGTATCTTTGGAGGTGCTGGCTGATGAGGCGGGTGCTATAGCCCCATCCTACTCCTCTTCTTTCAGCTGGGTCAGTCCAGGATGACAGTACACTCCACCAGAGTATTTCTGCACAATGGCAGGCTGTATTTTTGGCTGGTCAGCAGGCTGAGTGTTTACTGTGATCGACTGCTCTGCATTGTCTTGTCCTGAAGGCACAGGCTTTTCCACATGGCTCATCTACTGCACTGGCAGGAATGCCTGTAAGACACTGTAAAAAATGATAAAAGACAGCAAAGGGAAAGTCAGACTCAAAAATATGGTATCAGGACTGAACTATGTGAGACATTATTTTGAAAGCATGGCCTGAATATGGGCCATCAGGCTGTAGACCTTATTGCAAGGTTGCAATAAAATAAAAATATGTCCTGTTAGAACCAGGATCAGGAACTCAAGGAAGAAAGTGCATCAGTGAGATCCACAGGCAGTATTATTCTGGAAGAAGCTGCTAAGTACAAAGTAGATCAAAGGCTTATGAGAATGATCAGCAAGATCAGTGAGAGTGAATCTGGAGAACTGCAGGCCAGTCTTCCTGGGAGACTGGCTCGAACCTCTGGCACTCTGAGCCATCAAAGCCTAGAAATACCTAGAGGTATCTACAGACCATGGCTTCAACAGAGGAAGGATTTTTATTCTGTTAGTTCTGGTAAGTGGCAGACATAAAGCAAAGGTGAAGGCACTTTATAAACTGGAAAAGCTGAGCTAGTTTCTGTTCCCATGTAACTCCAAAGGAGATATGACTGAGGTGAGGAATAAGTAATTGAAAGTTGTAATTTTCTGCCTCGCTAGCAACACGTTGATAGATTAATGTGGTGGTAAGAAGCTGTTCTGTGTAACCTTGTGAAGTTTTATTTTAACTTATAGTAGAAGTGAAGGAGTTAATTTGTGAGTAACATGGAGACAGTGGAATGGGAACAGCTGCTTATTGTGTAGTACAAGAACTAGAGTTAGTCATTAAGGATGGAAATGAATATAATAGGTGCTTGGTTCAAAGCCAAAAATATAGATACTTTTTTCCTGTGGGTAGTTAAACTCTTTAAGTCCTTGCTTTTTTTTTTTTTTTTTTTTTTTTTTTTTTAATAGTAAAAATTTAAATGGATTAAAAAGTGACTGGACAAAATCATGGAAGGAAAAGCCACTCATAGCTGGTTAGCCATGAACCTTGTCTTGGGAAGTCTGCTAGCCACATAAAGGTGGGAGCTGACACTGTGCTGGGAAATTTTTTTTTTTGCTGTTATTAGCTCCTTCCAAGGTACAGTGCTGGATGACTCCTTGGCCTTCATATTGCTGTTTTATGTTGTCAAATGCTTATCTATCTTTCATTAAGAAGTTGATTATTTTGGGGATTGGGTTGGAGAAAGCTTGTGTAGAGCAGTTACCACCAGCCTTAGTTTGCTCTTCTGTAGTTTTTTATTGTGAGTTGCTAATGGGCAACAGAAATTCCCCCATTAGCGGGACAATATATAAGCCTGCATTTATTTGCACCATAAAAGAAAAAAAATTATTGCACCATAAAAGAAATATAAAAGAAACAGTTTTGCTAAAATAAATCACCAATAAATGGAAATTGTTTTAGAAAAGGTCATCAAGGTGACAGAGATTTATAAAGATGAACTGGAATGACCTATTTCTTAAGTAATGAGTAAATTCTGAGTAGGTAGATGAAAATAGATGACAAATATCTGTATAGTACAAATATCAAGGTGATCAAGGAAGCTTTTTACTAGAGTATGTGGAAGCAGAAGGAGAGGTGGCAAGAAATTAAGTGTGAGTTCACGAAAGGTGTTTTTTGTAAGGGTTACTGAGAATAGCCAAGTCTGGGGGGTGGCCCCTGATGCCAGAGGTTTTCTCTGCAGTGAAGAGGGAGGCAGAAGGGCAGATCTCTGGATTTCCCTTGCCCTTTAGCTGTTTTTATACTCCTCTGTCTCACCACTGGTGCAGGGTATGGCCCTAATGAATCATGAGTTATTGCTAGGTATCAGCTAATGCAATGAATACCCGTGAGATGCCACTGTGCCACTTCTCAGTCTGTGTAAGACTATGTGCCCTTTGCAGATTGGAGCAGAATATGTTCCTTTCAGTGGCAGCTCTGATGTTTTTAGCTGACAGCAGAACATTGGAAGTTATGAGTGGTTTTGTGTGCATATAATCCAACAGAGACTTATGACAACACTGTCATAGAAAACAACAAGAGAAGTTATTCATTAGTGAGATAATGCTAATGAGACTACTTATTATACAACAGGAAGCAGAAATGGCCATTACTTTATAAAAAGTTTGTAATATTTTTCTATAAGCTCTTATTTGTGCTCAGCCTGAGTTGCCATGTGCCGGTGCCCATAAGCTTGGGGACAGTCAGTGAAATCCTCACTCAGGGCTACTGCATGTACAATGTACAAGAACTCCATAATGCACCTAAGCATTATTAAGAAAAAAAACTCCTATAGTTGACAGCTTCTGTGTTCCAGCAAATTGTCACCTATTTAACATTGTTTCATGTTGCCTCTGTTGTGACATGTTACCTCCTTGAAATGTTACTGGCGCTGTTGTATGCAACCTCTTTAATTACTATTAAATCAGGAGATTTTAAGGAGGTGTAGAAAGTTCTGGTGGGCATAAACCACACTATCCCCAAGATAAGAGCTTCCTCTGGGCTAAATATTGCTTAGAGATTAGCCCTTTGTTTGCTTTGAATATACTTTCCTGTCCCCCTACAGCTGTAGCTTTGTGCTGACTTTTTCTCTCGGCCTGACTGTAAGATTAATCCTAGAGTGTCCATCTGACAGGGCACCCCAAACCTTCTCCCAGTTATACCATGTCCAAGGCAAGATACTTTTTGCAGCCCTCTCTGTCTTCTTCCAGCACTGCTCCAACTGTGGTTTTGCTCTTGCTCTCAGACCTAATCCTGGCCCTAGCAAAAAGCTAAGCCATAGACCAGAGACGCTGCTCAGTCCAGGGACAAATTATTCCTCAGATAAGAGCTCTAGTAAAGCCAATGCTTTACTTCAGTGTTGGGCTGAGTAAAAGAGAAAGCACAGAGCTGTAGGAGCAGGGCTGATGGCCTTCTTCCAAAGTGACTTCTGGCATCAGCCCTTAATTTACTTGGAAAGACACTTTCCAGCCCCTAACAACTGTAGCTTTGAGTTTGTCTCTTGGCTCTGAACTGAACTGTAGTCCTTGGCTGGACCTTAGGCAAGGTACCCAAGCCTTTCTTCCAGCTAAATTTTCTATGGGAGAGATCTTTCTGCAGCTCCGAGCTTTCTTTGGCAGCCACTGCCCAGCTCCACCCCAGCTGAGCTTGGGGCTGTCTCTGTCTCTCAGCACCCAACACCAGGCTGAGCCATCGGTCAACAATCACTTAGATATGGGGATGAAATCAGCGCCTCTAATTCGCTTCAGCTAGTGGATCTCTGACAACAAAACTTTGTAACAGACTTGTGTGGGTGTGCAGGTTTGTTGAGTTCCAGAGAATTTGAAAAACATAACAAACTTGCAAAAAGACCCCCCCAACAACCCCAAACACTTGAACAGTACAGGTTGCTCATTATCAAGCTAATAATAAAGTAAGAGTATGTAAATGTTATACATTGGAAAACAGAAAAAATGGCTTTTATCTTTTAAAGGGTCTTGTAACTTTCTCCTATGCATTCTGTTTTGCTCTTGGCCTTGTTTGCCAGACGCAAATCTTTGTGAGTGTGTGGATAGTGAAGGCTACCAGTGCAGGCACATGTCTGTATGGCAGCTCCATGTATGTCTGATACCGTGACAAAGACAAGATGTGAAAAATCCAGAATTTCTCAGGAAAGATGCTAAAATGAAAAGCAGCCAGTTTCACTGGAGTCCTTCCAGTACAAAAGCTTTAAATATAGTCAATTCAGTGTTAAAAACAGTGCAATTTGCAGAAGACCCATGGAAAGAGAGGCTGAGCATGAGCAAATTTACAACAGAATGTATAACCACCATGAAAGCTACAGGCGTCCCTTTTGTCTGGCAGCTAGCCAGCCTGGCCAGGCCAGTCGTGTAACAAGCCAGAAGCTGGTCATCCCAGATGCCTATGTGTATTTTTTGCTACTCTGTTTTATTTAGTATTCCAGTAACTTGATGTATGCTATATGACTAGAACCATCTGGGGTCCTAACTCAGTGCTGCTCCTCTGCCTACACTTGTTGGTTTAACAGGTGGAATCCATACTTTCTCTGGAGTGATGCCCTTTATTTTTCAAATATTGGTTCAGTTGTCTTGTGAGTTCTGCAGTTTTTCATTTGAGTGATTGACAAATGAGTGATGAACGAGAAATCAAAGCACCTTATCTCCAGACACCAGCTGGTACTCTGTCTGGACTCAACTGATGGCATTTAGAAGTATGTGAAATCTGTATTAAGCATCTGAAAAGGCATCTGTTTTGCTTGTGTTAATGTTTGGATCCTGCTGGATTCTAGTTCTTGCTGTGCCACATGTTTTCTGTGCCAGAATTTACAAGTCTGCAGACTAACTTTTCTTCTCACTCAATCTGCTATTGTAACTAATTAAAACATGTCATCCATGAGAAAGCTAATTATCACTACTGTACAGAGGAGCAGGCAGAGGAAAGGGTATTGCTAGGAGATCAAAGCTGTGGCACATATTTATTCTTTGGAAGCTAAAGGTCTGGGGGACTGTCTCACTTTTGCCTTTTGAAAAAAAAAAAATTATTAATTAGGGAGGATGACTTGGAACAAGTCCTCAGAGGGGTCTAGGAGGCTCTTTTCCTAACTAACCTGCTTGTGTACTACCAGAAAATGCATTGCTTCTCAAAAGTTTTTAAAAAATGTATTTGGAAAGTCTCTGGCCAGCTGTGCCTGTGCAGGGAGGCATGTTCGTTCAGATTCTCACACATCTGGAAGGGAATGTGTCTGGGTGAATGGAGGGAGTGAAGGAATAGGCATGGATGGACTAGAGACCCCCCCTGCTCTATTTTAGAGATTCTCTGGGAGAAAAATTGGAGGATTGTTTGGGATAAGAGAATATTGATTATCTGTGAATGCCTGCAGTCAGGTAAAGGCAAGGTCTCTCTTATCAGATACCCATCTTGGACCTTAGAAAACTTCCCCCCCAAGTCTTTAAATTAAACTAACATATTAATTTTAATGCTTTTTTATTGCAACAAATCAAAATGTTTTGAAAAGTATGTTGTAGTTTGATGCATTTGAAAAATTATTAGTTTGATTCATGAATTAAATTGATGGCGCATGTACAGGTATCTTTACTATAGGCCATTATCAGGGAGTGTGTGGGGAATATAATTTTTCCTTTTTTCACCCACTGCTACCGCAGGATTGCTCAAGTTCCAACCTAAACAATTCTGTGATTCTAAGTTCAGTCTGAGCCTGCTGCTTCTTGCACTGCTCTGAAAGGGCTGGCAGATGGTGCTGCTTACCTTTGATATACAGCACATTTTATCGTTGACTGTTGGTAATGTCAACACAGTTTGTCCATACAGCTGCTGTATGCTGGAGATCGGGGTGGGAGGAAAAGAGTAAAAAGGAATGAACAGGAGTGAGTCTTACAGTCCTTAAGATTTTGATTGAAAGTAACACAAGTAAGATTAGTCGGAGCCACTGTATTAACATGACAAGTTGCATTGTTTGCTAACATTACAATTGAAAATCCTATGTGCAAAATTAGATATACTATGTCATATTTTTTAACTGAGTACTCATAAGTTGATGTAGCCATCAACTTTTGGGCAAGAAGGGTTCATTCCACTAGTCTTAACTGACCTCGGTTAAAACAAAGGACCTTGGACTTCCCCAGATTAATTCCTGTCTGAGCTAGTCCATGTCTTTTAGACAAGCAGACAACTGCAGTTTAAAAATGAACAAAGGTCGAGAGTTAGATCGGTATTAATTTATCTCAGCTGAGGAAATGATACATTACATTTTGTGCACTGAATTTTACAGTAGAGGAAAAAGCTCACATTGCCTCATATTGCATCACGTCATTGTAGGAAATAATGCTGCACTGTTGTAGAAACAATGCTATAAAACTCAA
This sequence comes from Falco naumanni, assembly GCF_017639655.2. Lineage (NCBI taxonomy): Eukaryota > Metazoa > Chordata > Aves > Falconiformes > Falconidae > Falco > Falco naumanni. Next base: position 28,980,370 of record NC_054059.1, read on the forward strand.
AGCCAGATGTTAAATGGAGGGAAAGGTTGTTTTATTTACAAAAAATCCAGTTTCTCCCATCCTCTTACCTGCATGATCTCAAGCACCAAGACACGTTTGTCCAAGTATCTTGCCCAGCATTCAGGCATCTAGAAGGTGGTCTGGTGGATCAGGTGGACAAAGTGGTCTGGTCCATATTCCTTGTGATGAAAATATGTACAAAGGACTCTGATTACTGAGTACCGATCATGTCTTCTGGGTTCTCCTTAGGTTGATGACCATTTGATAGTTTGGGGTAAGCTTTTTTGTGCCCACAGAAGCTGATGGTGACTTTGATCTTTTGCCTCACCATCCTTGCATCTCACTCACTTGATTTTTCCCGATACTGATTGAAGCACAGTCTTGAAAGAAAATTACGAGATGTTTCGCTCCTGGAGACCTGAGTGCCACAGTTGTTCACAAAATGCTGGTTTTGTTTTTATTGGCACATATTCACCTTTGGGCTTCAAAGAGCTTTGCAGCTACTATATTGGGCTGTCATGTGAGCAGCCACCAATATGCTGCCCTTCAACAGGGCAGGGGAGGAAAGGCTGCCTGATTTTATGTGCCACCAGATCTACTGTGCTCAGGTTGGGGTGGCTCGGATGCCAAGGCTTCAGTACATCAGGGAGAGGCCTGTTTTTCACAGCTCTTGCATAACTAAGGCTTCTTCTGAAATCATACTGACAGGACAGCAATACAGTAGACAGATTGGATAGATTTAAACATCTGCCTTTTATCATCTAATTTCCACATTTATGTCCTTAGCCTCTGGAGGTGCCTCACGAGAAGCAAACAGTATGATCATACCAGCTGGTCACATATGGCAGAGTGATTAGTGAAAGGTCAGTATGCAGGTACACATTATTAGGAGGAAAGGTATAATTTGGGCAAGTATCACTGTTGTTAGAACATGAGTTTGAACCTGTGCAGCTTTGGTGTTACACTTTGGGTCTTTGCTCTTGCAGTAACCTGACCAGAATATTTCTGCTAAACCCCTCAAAACCCCCAGGTGCTTTCCTTATACTGCTGCATATGAAACAGTAACACCAACAGTGAATGCAAAATCCAGAGTCTAGATTTCACAAATGGGAACAATTTATGGTTAGTTTTATGTTATATTTTTAGCCTTAAACATATAAGGCAACTTCTTTTTGCCACCGAATTGATCAAGTTCAATGTAATTCCAGCAGAACTGTTGAGGGGATAATATGACTCTTTTGGCTTCATGGCTTTGGGCTATTGATATACTGCAGTTATGCCATTACTGGTAAACTAAGCAAAACCTGGGTCCCTTTTTGGCCTTGAGGCTAATTGGCCCGGTCTGACCATTACCACTGTATGGAGCTCTTTAGCTTCTGAAAAATATTGTGTGCATCTGGATTGATCCCCGGCTTGCATTAACACCAAAACTGTACCCAAGGATTATGTAGAAACTGCTAGGTGGCCTGGGACAAAATTGTGCCATGGATTGTTCTAATGATGTAGGCACCCTAGAAAATCAAGTGTCCAGGCCTACACCTGTAGCTTAGTTTCTTAGTATACTGATACAATCAAACAGGTTTCAGCATAGCTGGGTTTTTTTCACAGTTAGCAGGTCCTACATGAATTCTAGAGCCAGGAGACAAGAGGCAAAGCACATTTTCCATGTGACTTTTCCTTCCACAAAACCCAATAACTTTTATACTAAAAACAAGTAATTCATATTTTTAAAACTGTTTGTTAAGTGAGTTTCTTTCTGATTAAAAAAGCTGAGGGGAGAAATGCAGAAAAAGAAGCATCTGGCATGGTAGTTGTCTGCTTGACTTCCATGTCAAAGAGTTACACAGATGATGAAGGGATCTTAGGCTGTCTTTGTAGTTAAGAGAGATAATTACTAATTTCATACCAAAACAGGTATCAAGATAGGTCAGGTGAGCTGCTTATTTCTATCCAGGGACTGTACCAAGAATCTGGGTGAATGCAATATCTAACCTTCAGACAGACGAAACATGAGCAAGTGGATTCCTGCCCATTAGGGCTAATATTAGTTCCTCCAGATACTTTGCCCACATATGGCAAACTCCTCAGTTGTTTTGGGAACCTTCTGTTGAAGAAAACTCAAATGATTCTGGTGGCTGTGAAACATGCTTGTAGAAACATCTACCCCTGCTTCCTCAGGGCTGTTGCAGGCACCACCAGAGCTGTGTGGAGCTGCGGCTTTCCCCTTTGTTTTACATAAGCTGTGCAAAAAGAGACCTTAAACTTGCTTTAATCATCAGTGATTCATCTCCCCTAGTTTGTGTCAAAAAATAATTAACTTTGGTTTGCTAATCTGCATATCTCATTAATGCAGACTCTAAAGACAAGGAAATAAAGAGCTGTCATTCAAAATCACTTCATCCTGTCATGCTGTGAGTTGCTGGGGAGCAGAGCTCTACAGCTGGGACAGGTGGGCAAAGGGAGCTGGGCATGGGAGTCGGCATGGTGGCTTGGCTGAAATCACTGTCTCCATCCCCCTGCTCTAGTCTCATTTTCTGTTTCTTGTTCGTACCTCCTGGGACAGGTCAGTGCAAGTCTTGAATGCTGGTACAGGCTGAGGCTGCACCTGGAATAAGCCACAGAAGCAGGAGAACAAGTTGTTTCTAGCGAGGCAGAGGATACATCCTGACTTTTCACTCCTAAATCCCCCGAGGCCAAGCAGGAGGGCAGCACAGGAGAACTTCTGGATAGAGAGGTGTCAAAGTAACAAAAGCTATGAACTTCCTGCTGTGCTCTGTCGGAAAGGCGATGATTCCCCAATGTGAGCTTTTGCCGGCAGAGAAAAATTTGTCTAGTATTCATGTCAGGTAAACATACAGAGGTCACATTCTTGTGGATGAGTATTAAGCTGATCTTTATTTGAAGAAGTGGTCTAAAAATGCATCTAGGCTGGGCTGCAGATGATGTGAAGAAATCCTTAAAGCTGAGACTGAAATCCAGGATGGAGAAATTTAAATTGTTCCCTAGCAATAGTTGGGGGAATATTTTTCTAAAAATATGCTACAGACAATTTAATAGTCCCCTGAAGAGTTACTGCAGGAGTTATGGAGACAAAATTTAATCATAAAAATACGAACTAAAGGGATTTAGCGCTGCTTTAATTACATACTTCAGTGAAACATCTGCTCTGACTTTGCTACCAGGTCCTTCATCCTCAGCCATGACACCGTTCATTCTTTCAGGGCCAAAGCGCATCTATTAAATTAACAAAGGACTTCACATAATTTGGAGAAGAATATTACTGTTTCCTAGAACAGATAGCCTTGGGCTTTCATAGTAACGGCAATAAAAGCCAAATAATGCAATAAATAATTATCAGCTGCTCTGGCCCGAGATGAACCTGCATTTCTATGAGTAATGTACTTTGTTAGGACTGGAGGTCACTGACTGGACACTGGCCTGAGGTGGGGCTGCCTGAGTGGGGTGTGGAAGACTGTGGGATGTGGCATGAGAAATCGCTGTATGTGGCAGTTAGCAATGTGAGAGACTGCCAAAAGTTGCAGCTGGCACTGTGAGGCAAGGCTGGATATCACAGGTCCTTATGGGGGAGCTGTGTGAGGAATGGCCGAGCTTCACAGATAAATGGAGTTTTGTGGAGTACTGGGGACATCTTGGGGAGCAGAATCTTGCAAGTCCAGCAGTTCTTAGAGAAGCACGTCAACAGCATTATGTACATTCAAGGTGACCTAAACAATAGTATCAAAATACCAAATTTGGGTGCAGATGCAGCAAAACTTGGACAATAAGAAAGCATTTAGGGATGATTTTGTTGAGAAAAGGCTGAGGTAGAGAAAGGGACATACAATGGTGGTGAAAAGAAGTGCCAAAAAGTGGGGAAAGGATTGACACGGGACACAAATCCTGTGAGTGGAGCTGTCTGGGAGCGCCCAGTGGGCAGCCCTGTGCCTGACCACAGCTGGAGCAGGACGTTAAACCAGGCACGTTGCTCTGACCACATCACACCAGCCAGTCCTGCCTCTGTGATCAGGGGGATCAAGATGGGAGAGAGGAGGGATACTCTCCCAGCCAGCAAGCAAACACCCAGATAGATGGATTGAGCGTCCTGGTATCTCCTTGTTAGTGCCTGTTCCAGACCTGATGGCTTTGGCAGCTGTCCGCTGCTTCATAACACATTTACTGTGTTATCTGGAAGATGACATAGCTATAATACAGTCCCAACCATACCAGCGTAAAAGTTGAGTCACTTTGCCCATTTGAACACAGGTAGGATTTACCTAATCTGAGTAAGAACAGAACATCTTTTAAAATATTTAATTAAAGTTCACAATTTCGAGACAAAGCAAAGCAGTAAAACAAAGCAGCAGTACAGCTTCTTCCAGCCCTGCTTCACATCCTGACTGTGATCTGGAGGATATGTCTTTCAGGTCAGTTGGCTGCATTCTGAAACGCACAGTGAAGCTGCAGAAACTGTGCAAAGGTGATGGTGAAGTTGATGTTTCTGGCACCGTTCCCATATTTCACTGCACTGGCTGAGCATTAGGATAAGAATGCATCAGAATTCATGTCAAAAGAGTCTACAATTTTTTTGAAAGCATGGGAGATACCTCTTATTTTTTCAACCGTGACCCAGACTGTGGTACATGGCATACGTACTGGTTTTAATGAACACTTTGGTTGCACCAGTGTTGCTTTAGAACACATGCAACAGTGACCTTTCCTTGAGCCCTGGAGCCTAGGACTTAGAACAGTGAATTATCTTTACAGATAGTTTCTGAACTCAGGGTTTATCATCATTTGAGGGGAAACTGTGTCTGCACTGCACATGGCAAATATCCATCATAAGTAGAAATTTCTCTGTTTAAAGGAAAATAGGAAAACCTCTTTGTAGCATATGGTATGCTACTTGCACTAACCGACAAGCAGAGTACAAAGCATAAAAAAAAAGGAAGAAAAAACCCTCAACCAAGAAGAGCCCACTAGTAGAAAACACCACAATAACTTTATCCCTACAGAACTCTGAGGTTACCAGGACACATACTAGTGGCTGATACTCCACAACTGAGCCAAGACCCAGAGGTATCAGTGTGGGTAGGAAGGTTTGAAAATTGAATGGTTTTGATTTAAGAGCATTGGTTTCTTTTTCAACCTTAAATGAAATATGTCTTTGCATCAAGATGTCTGGTATGTTCAAATTATCTTGCTTGCAAACTTGCAAACTATAAAAATTAAAACCTCATTGTAAAGACTGTTCTGACGTGGACCTTTCTAACCAGTCTCGAGGCATAGCCAAGAAACCTGCTGGCAGACAGAGACCCCACAGTTATGAATATATCTTGAAGGTTTAGGGTGTCACTGTGGGCCTTGCACACCACCACGAGGAAATGACATTTTTTGTGGTGGGCAAATGACTTGTACCCTTGAGCATGAAAACAACTTAAACTATATCTTGGGAATCAAAGATCTAAATCTTCAAAACTCCCATGTGGTTGCTACCAGAGATGCTTGAGCTTTGCAGGCAGCTCAGTTCTCTACGATAGTGTAACCAAGTGCTGGGACTTCTCCTGTGCATGCCTTGATTTCTCTAGGGCTGTGTGGAGTTGTTTATCGCACACCCACAGCCTGCCAAGACCCAGCAATTCTGCAGATTTGGCAGATGCCCTACAGAGCTCAGTCCAACCAAAGCAATAAAACAGGATATGGGGAGATTATTTATTCTGTTATCTTCTTTGCCCGAGAAACTTCAAACCTACATCTCATGTAGGAAGAATAAGCATTGAACGATGTGGGTTTGGATGAAAAAGAGAGGGTGTTGAACCCCTTCTATTGAAGCTGTTCCTCCTTGCACAATAGGCTAGGATTCACTGGTAAGTGGGCAGGGTAAGCAAGCAGCAAGTTAGTGCAGGCAGGAAAGCTCTGGTTCCAGTTCTGAAGAACAGTATCTGCTGTGGATGGGAGCTCTGTAATGATTTGGTCTTGTATGGAAACAGCATCACAGAATAATGCCCTTTGTCTGTGTGTGTGGGGGCACCTCATTCCCTCCAGGGATAAAGAAACGTTTAATAACAGATGGAGATGTGTGCAGTCCTTTAAATTACCAGGTGATGGCATGTGATGCTAAACTGTGATTTGTCTAACAACAGCAGTTCAACAAAGCAATGTAGTCTATGAGAAGGTGTTGATTCTGAAAATTCCTTGATGTCCTGAGAAAAGAGAGAAACAATACATTTACCAAAATTTCCTGATCGTGAGTCTATTTTAGCACTTAAAGCTGAGGGAGAAACACAGTATCAGGATTCTCTTAAAGAGTAACTGTGGCACTCTGGGTACATACATTAAGTAAAGCAACGAATGCCAAGACCTGGGCCAAGGACTGGGAACTTGATTGCCCACATTGTTAACTTGCTAGAGAAGTCCTTAACATAGTTTTGGTCTCATTCAACTAGCACTCCCCCGAGGTGGTTGTGAGAACTGAGGACAATCCCGGGCTAGGGACTCTTCCCAGTGAGCAAGCTGCACATTGCCACCCTTTCCTGGAGGCTGAGAGAGCATTTATCTGGCCTGCTCCTGCCAGCTGGCCCCGATACTGCTTACATTAGCATAGATATTACCTTTACAGGGGTTTGTTTGTTTGAGTATACACACCTGTAGTATGCATTTAAATCACTGTCACTCTCAGCTCTGTGGTGAGAAACAGGCAGTTTTAAGATGTGATTTATGTCATCTTAACGTAAATAAATCAGATGAATCACAGCCTAAAACTTCTACATGCCTTTCCATTGATGGTGGCAGCACAGGTGACTGATTCAGCTGGACCACCTGCATTAGCCCGGACAAGTCCTTCCCTTGAAGAGCAGAGACCCAGTGTCTGTAGTGTTAAGGAGAAAGACAGGACCAGAGTGTGAATATAAGTGGACCTGGAATCTTGTCCCTACTGCACAGAGAGGCACTGACAGCCATGCAGACACTCCTGCTCACTTCGGAAGGTAAAGGTCCTACTTCTTAATACCTAGATTTGTTTCTATAATCCAGCTGTGCAGTCTTCTTACCATTGACATCTTTTATTAATGTTTTTTCCAGACCTAATACACGAACACTGCTATTTGCCAGTGTGGTCACCCTAGAACCAAATAGGTTGTTATTCCAAAGTTACTAGAGCTGAAAACATGTGGTAGCCTTTTCAGGCTAAGTGGAAAATACAATCAATTATCCCATTATGTATTGAAATTTGGAGACAAAAAGCTACTTGCCAGTGCTGTGGGCAGCATGGTAAAGTCAATCACAAGCTAACATGATCAGAGTGTGATGAGATTAGCAGCAATGAGTCTGGTTGTGGCTTAAACTGTGCCAGATGAAGAAGCAGACAGCAAGGGGAGCAAATCTGAGTGCTTGGCCGAGGGACATAGTGGCCAAAAGCTACAGGAATGGTTCTGGTGGACACTGGGTCACGTTGTTTGCAATGTGTTCCAGGAAAACATTAAAAAATTATTAAAACAGACTGGGGAAACTAGGAAAAAACTTTTGTACTGCTAACTCACGAGAGGAAAGGAGTAGGAATATCTTAATTTGGGAATGCAGCATCCACAGCTAATCTTTCTGTAATAGGCAATTGAAGACAGATTGTTTTATTTTCAGTCCTTTAACTGTCCTGGCAAGATGAATGTTACCTTTTGGATAACACCTTTGTACTAAATTGCTAATGCTAATTAGACAGTCAAAAATCTAATACAAATTAAGATGTTGCACTAATAAAAAACTCTTGGAAGTTCACTAATAATAAAGGAGAACGACAGTAACCAGGCAAAATGCTGACAGTTCACAAAAGCTTTCAAAACCTTCCTTGTAGCCAAGTCTGGGAGTGGGATATAAAGGACTAAAGGACCATCCCATTGGCCCACCTGCAAGCCAAAGAAGGATGAAATTTGGATATGAAGGCCAAGGGCACAGACTTAAGTGACAGGTTGAGAGATGACAGATTAACAAAAAGGCCAATGCAGGTTTTAGCAAGCACAGAAAAAGAGAAGGTTAATTAACAATCTGTTTCAGAAAAGACGGTTTTCAAGTGCACTTTTAGCCATTTTTTGGGTCTGTCTTAAAATGAATCTCTGGAGGAAAGAGAAATGATAACCCTTAATTAACTCCAGCAAGTGTTGAATTATGGTGTGCTCAGAACTGCAAAACAAAGCGGTGCAGGATAGGTTTTTTTTAAAGCTGCCTGTTAAAACCCCCAAATATTATGAAACGCAGATTCAAATATTGGTGTATTTCAATGATGCTGAAAAGTAAAGGAGAATCGAGTGAAGTTTTTTCCTGTCAAGTGCTGAGGTCCTGAACGAAGAAGGAGTCTAGAAAAGAATTGTGCAGACTTGAAACCCAATCCTGTGATTTCTTATGTACTGCAAATGACATCAATACATAATATTATCATAGAATACTATGGGTTGGAAGGGACCTTTGAAGGTATCTATATGTCATGAATGATAGATGTAAGGTGGCATTCATATCTGTCTAAAAGGTGGCTAAGTCAAAGCTAATTAACTGAGACACTTTGTAGTCAGTGGGCACAACCAGGCTTTTCCAGGAGGCAGTCTCTCTCAGGCTAAGGTAGCTGCATACATGGGTCAAATGAATTGTGCTCTGTAATTGCACAATTGTAATTCTTAACTGTGAAGTGACTATGGCTGAGCGTTTGACACAAAGACTACTGACTTTATAACGTCTACAATTACATCAGTTAAATCCCACCATTTTCACTCCTGCATGGTTTGTCACACAGGGATCCTCTGTAATTGAGTTCCTTAATGGCAGGAGACAAGGCAATGGATTTGAGAGGAAGCCAGTGGTCATTAGTGTATTTTTAGATGTAAGCTGAATATTCTTTTCTAGGTTATCCTTTGACTTAAGCCGAGGCAATGCCAGGATATCACAGAGATCACAAATACTCCATTCCCCATACTCACTGCAGATTCGCAAAGCTAGGTAGAAAAACTGGAAAAGCCACAGAAAAAACCTGATCCGTTGGATTCAGCTTGATTCAAGTCTTACAGAAAAAACCCTGCCATTATAATCTACATTTTCTTGGGAAGGGTGACAACTGCAAACATTGCCTTCAGCTATTATCCCAAGGTTCGGAAAGGCACCGTTTACCTTAACAATTTCATCATCCACAGGGAGAAACCACTGGCCTCAACACAGCCATGATGGGTGATTTTAAAACCACTAGCTCACTACCTAAACAGAGCAATTGGATATTGATCTGCCTTTTGTATTTGATGAGTACAGAAGAGAAGAGTTGCTCAGATTTGCTCTTGAACCCAGCACGCAGAGTGGTACGTCATGTAACATCTACACAGAGCAACTCCTTTGGCTGTGAAAGGAGTCAAACCTGAGTCACATTGGGAGATTTTGTCCTGTGAAGATAATTGTCCTTCATCATGTAAGGAAGTACAAAGGTAGCAGTTACATCCTGCGGCAGTGCTTCTTGTTCGAGTGCTGAGTACTCTTCCATCTTTTTTTGTGACAGTATGGAATGTGACATGGAAATAATCCATGTTATTTTCAAGCAGTGAAGCCCTAGTTAATTACCAATAGCAAGATAAAGCTGCCAGTTGATCTTTTGAGAAAATGACCACATACTTGTTTGATTGGATATCATTAGATCGCAATTTGATGAGTAGATTGTATTTTTTCCTCTTTTGTTCATCCTGTTCATTAGAATGACAGGCAGCTGCTTAATGAGAGACTGTGGTTAATAATTAGCAGTAGCATCTCGGCTACATTTAAAGCTTCATTTCTGCTTCCTACTGTTTAATGAATTAGGCAATGAGCAATTCTTTAATTGGTGCAAGCTTGACACACATATATATATAAGAGCGTTTTTTCAGCAGGTCCTTTGACGTTGCTTGCTTTGATTAGCTAGATAATGACAGGCCCTGCTGTGTTGAGGGGGTTGTAGTTTGTTGAGTTTCTTTTTCCAGAGGCCAAGCAACAGGGTACCAGCACCTCGAGTCTGAATTTCTGCAGAAATTCATGAACATCCAGGAAGGTATAGCTATTGCTAACACCAGAGACAGTTCCCAAACCAAGAGGAAAATGGGTTTTGGAGCTGCAATATTCCTATGAACCAGTGCTTGTTGAGGAATATCAGTATAGGATTGCGTGCAGGCCATGTTCCTACTAGTAAATAAAAAAATGCTATGGCACAGACCCAGGCACTGCAACCCATGCATCTATGCAATTAAATTGTTAGCATGTCTCCTGATCCAGTTGAACAGTGGCAACATTGCAACGCAATTGCAGTTGGTTTTGGTGCCAGACATTGGTGTCTGGCGTCATTTAATTTATTAATGCAGCCACAGCCACGAAGTTCCTCATACTCCATTCAGTGCTGCAGATGGCAGCTATTTCTCACCAGCTTGTCATCACAGCGGGCAGTAGCAGAGGGAACTGGTCCATGCCACTTACAAGACTCATTGCCATTCTGGACTTTTTGCTTGTTCTGATGAATTCTGCTTTTAAAAACTTTCTCATAGTTGTATCTCTGAAGTCTGGTAGCCATTGCATCCCTGCATGCCTGTGCTCCAGCTGCATTTACTGCCCATGTTAACAGGCAGAGCTATGGGGGTAAATGCAGCAGTTCCTGCTGTTTCACCACTCCTCTTGCAGTGATTGGTATCCCCAGAGAAGGAAAAGCTGAACAGGATGCTTGTTCATCGCCAAAGGCCACAATTCAAATGATGTACTAGGCAAACTGCCTCCACTATCGTGTCGATACACAGGGTGACGCTCTGTGGTGTGCTGCATGAGAGGGGACACACATGCCATGGTGCTGCTCTGGCGCTGCGGGCAGCAGCCCCTTGGGAGCAGCGGGGCAATGACTCTTTCAACCATCCTGGCTAAATGCACCTGCAAATATAAGTCAGAGCCTCATGCTTTGCTCATGCCTCACTGCTGAGAGAGCTGTCAGTGCTCTCACTGGGGCAAAACTCCTACGCAGTGAAAAAAACCCCAAAACATCCTTGGTAAATAATATCTCCCAGTACACTTTAGGGGGGAAGAGTCTATTTTAGCAGTAGTTAAAAATTTCAGGGTTAGCCCAACACCAGAGGGTTTGGGCTATTTCTGGCTAGCATTTGAAGTTATTTTACTGCTACATCATCACTTCCAGTGTTTGGGCTGGCAGCTCATCACAAGAATGGATTCTCACCTCTAGCAGTACTTTGGAAGGTAGATCAGCTATTTTTTTCAATACTGGGAAAATGATCATGTTAGATTGAATGGCTGAGAAGCAAGTTCTGGGCCAAAGTTGCCCTTACTAAAGTTGTGGGGCCAGTTTTAAGTGCCTGATGAGGCAAATGGGTGTCATGAAGGTTGGCTTGGAGCTGTTGGGTACCAGGAACAAATTCTTCACAATTTCAAGCACTTAGATGCTTTTGGAAGTTCCAATGAACACCAAAATACCTTTGCATATACACAACCCACACTCTTAAAATAGGAAAACTGACTGACATACCAGAGGATATTAAGCCATATCCTGGGTGTAAAACCTGTAGTCTTAAGTTATGGCTGAAACCCATTTGTTCAGAGACTGCAGTGATCCTCTTCTTATAGTAGCGTGGAGGGGATATAAGTAATTACCAAGGGCTTATTGCTGTTAAGCTGATGCAACAGGGTATAAATGAAAAGAAATATCGGTAAATATTATTTTTCTGTTTTTTAAAATGCATTTCTCTACAAGCATCTGGAATAACTACTGCCCAATAACTTTCCAGTCATTAAAACTGGGACTCTATTATTATGTACTTTGAGTGGCCTGTATAATCTAGTCATTGAAATTGCACCTAAAACATAGAAGTTGAGTGAAGTCACTCCAAAAAGTACATAGTGGAGAGGAGGATGTCTCTGAAGATTTCCAGAGGAAGCCTGTCTGTCTAATTAAATTGAGTGAAACAATTTCCTTAGACCTCTGGTCTTTTAGTTAGTTCAGCAGGTTATTCAGATCTAGTCAAATGAGATGCACATTAAAAGATGTATTAAAAATAGCCAGAATGTGCCGAAACTAGAGGTTTTTGATTAAAAATTCTGAAATGACTAATACCTAAACAAAAAGGAAAAGTTAAGGAAAAGTGAAAAATTTTGTTTTATTTTGCTGGAAAGAAACTGAATTAAATTCTGAACAACAGCAGTCTTTTTACAAATTCTCATTTTGAACTTTTCCATGTAAGTATTTGTATAATGTTATTTATCATTACAGTTTAGTCATAATGAGATTAAACATTTTAGAATGCTTAAGTTCAGAGGAACAGTGCTGTGGAAAAGCAGAAAGAAGTGGGTTACAGCACTCCGCCTCTGACCAAAATGAAACTTACTCCTTCATTGTCAACCTCAAAAAATTAAACACAAACTCATACAGTACAGGTAAAAGCTTCTGCAAATGTAATCCTATATATTAAGTAAATTATAGTTTTAGTCTTTTTATATTTAACTATGTGCACAAAATTGCCTTCTAAAGCTGTAACATAGATCAATTACCAAACATTATTCTGAGATATGTTTAATATCTCTAATACTTTTCTATACTATATAGAAGAAAAACATTTACCAGTGGTCATCGAGATACAAATGTAGTTAAATTTAAATTTCTGTGGCTCACACTAAGTACATTTTTCTGTAACAAATGTTTCCTTATGTGTGGAAAGTATAAAGCTTATTTACGTGCCTGGGTATGGGCTATGATCCGTTCACTATTAATTTCCTTGGCCAGAAGTGCCTGAGAGCTGAACAGTAATGATAGGAAAGTACATTGCCAGCACAAGCTATAAAGTTAAATGCTTTGTTTATAGACTGTGAACATACACTGTTTATGGGCTTGCTAATGCATGTGAGCATACATATAAGTATGCACATGCACAGGAAGGGTTAGATTTATTTTATTGAGTATGTTTTATGTCCCAGTGCCTATGCACTGTTAAATATCTGGTTGATCTCTCCATTTTCTTATTACTCCACAGAGACCTTAATAATTAAATAGAACCTTACTTCCACATGTAGAGCCTCTACCTTCTACAGCCGTCTTAAAAATTACATTACAGCTGCCAGAGTCTGTAGTTCCTGGGATTTATACTTGCTAACAGAAACATTTTCTTTCTTTCTTTTGGTCCTGCTATGTATAGTGTTACATCTTTCAGTGTCAATTTTTTAAGCAATTTAACTAACATGCAAAACAAAATTCATCTGGCTATTATTTTTTTCTGGGGTGGCTCAAAAATACGACTGCTTTTGTATTTATTTCACTTCGTTGAAAGCACAGGGTTATGCTCAGCTCCTAGGGCTCCTGCGTGACCCCCTTGGCAGGACATCACGAGCCATTTGCCAGGTCGCAGGTACGGACATCGCTTAGAGCAACTGGGCACCGTATGGGGTGTCAGCCAGAGCCTCCATGGGGCTGGTGTCCTCCATCCTGGGTACAAGAAGCGTTTCTTCCAGAAGTCTCTAGCTTCTTGAGCAAATATTGACTTACTGAATGCTCCCGCTCTTGAGCTCAGTATAAAATTTAAGCACTACTTAAGCCCTATTCACTCCGTAGAAGTATATGAACATAGATCCTTTGCAGGGTGGAAAATTTCACCTCTGGTAAGAAAAAGGAGTTTGAAAATTGTGCTATCAAGCAGGCAGCTGAACAGCAGCTTCTTCAGAGATGAGGTACTGTAAAGCAATGTGCAATCACCCTATCATTTCTTTCATTTTCACCACTTCAGCTGACAAATTCAGTTTGTTTTCAACTATAATTTTTCATTTGATGTCTAGTGCTCTTCTTGCAATGAGGACTTCCTGATGCTGGCTGACCTGGTAAGAAAATGGCAGGTGAAATTACGTGTCAGTGACTGCAAGTAATGCCCAGGGGAGGAAACAGCCCCAGCTAAAGCACGCACAGCCATGGACCCTGATTTAGCTACTAACACTCAGGAAAGAGCTAATATTCAATTTCAAAGGTGAAAGGAACATTAGGAATTACTAAGAAAAAACTTAAGAACAAACCAGAGATGATAATTTAGGTGCTGTAGGAGCCAGTGGTGTCCCCGCATCTCAAACACTGGCTGCACTCAGTGTCACTCAATGGAATCAGATGTTCCCTTAATATCACAAGATACAGCAGAAGTAGAGAATAGAAAGATGTAAGTGAAGGGGGGTGAGAGGTATGCTACAAAAGGTAGCGGTCATTCCAGTGACTTTGTCAGGTGGCTTGCACAGAGGTGTCTTCCTGCAGCAGTCAGAGTTGTGGAACTCATTGCTGCAGGACATCATGGGCACAGCAAGTAGAAATGGGTTTAGAAAGGGATTATGCATATTTGTGGAGGACAGCTCCATCTGGAACTATTAAACATAGTTGTCTGAATGTAGCCTCTGGCTCAGGAAGTCCATAAACATCTGCCTGACAGCTTCTGCAAGAATATCAAATGCATACATACACACCTCGGTCCTGTCCACTCATAGTCTGCCTGGAGGCAAGTTGCTGGGTGACGGGGGCATCACAGCCAGGCAGTCCTCATTTTTAACGATATAAATGTGCTTTCTAAATAGGCTCTAGGTTGGGAAAACCTGCTTAATTCCCCGGCTTTTGGTAGGCGCAGAGCAATGCTTTGCAAGCTTTGCACAAGCTTTCTGTCTTTGGAGGCAAATGTCTGCTTAAGTGGTTTTAGCTGTCACTGAGGCATCTCTTTTTCCAGACATGCAACACCAATGTATATTTGAAAATCTGTGGGGCAGAAAAGCGTTTTCAGAAATGGAACATTAAAAATCAGGTGGTGACTGGATGCACTTTATATGCTGAGTTTGTTTGGTGTTTTATTTAGAGATAGAAAGTATTAGAAATACACAACCTCAAGGGAGTGCACAGACTAGGTTATTAGATAACTCAAGCTGTCCCACTTCCCAATTGAGTGCCAAGGGGGAGAGAGTTGTCTGTAAAAGGTTTACAGGAAAATAAATATTTTTTTTCTTTCTGCAGAATTTTTTTTCCTGGTGATTAACATTGCTGCCATAGAAAGAAAGCTATGTATAATGGGGATAAGATATAAAAAAGGCAATTGAAGAGATAGAAGTGTTGTCTCTGGAGTTTCAGGTTTCTAATACAAGCAAAATCGCACAAAGCCTCATAATTATGTCTTGCCTGCAAGGTCCAAGTGTTGAATTTTCCCAGTGACGAGGTGCCCACAGGCAGACCCAATGGAGGGCTCAGGGTACCTAAGGTAAGGAGAATACAAGAAGTCCTCCTTTCCCACTGTGACATATACAGATCGTTGGAAGCATTGACTGCTGTCATCGCTTTTGACAACCTTAGTTGCCATTGCTGTCTGAGCTGTAGTAGCTATAAGACACTAGGGACTGGATGGGACGTGGCAGGAGTTAGTGGGGAAAAGGATAATAAGCGAAACAGAGGGACTGACTAGATTATGAGTAAAGGGTAAAGGTTTATTTGGAGTTTGGAAGGCAGCATATTTTTTAGGGTATGTTGTTTTCTTCCTTGGAAAAACAAGGGAGTTCTTGAAAATAATTAAGGGAGACCTATTTGCCCTTACTGGAACTGCAGTATGCTGTCTGCTCCTAAGAAAAAACCAGATTTTTTAGTAATTCCAAACAGAAATGTCCCAGTTTCATTTAGTTATGTTCTCCATACCTTGTGCAAACCTAGTCTCTAGGTACGTAAGCCTCTCCTCTCTGACTCGTACCAATTAGAGCCTACACAACAATTCCAAAACATGATTCTACTCTTCCCTCAGCCCTCCATGCCATGCATAAGGGCTTTGAGCAGTGTTTGGAGATGATCTCAGCAGCACCCCTTGGCTGGAGCAACACCGAGTAGCATTTCAGCATACCGCTTTCACAGAAATGCTGCCTTTCTTGCGGGGCACGCGAGGAAGCATAACAGTGGCATTTCGCAAATGTCAAATAAGGTAACTTGTTATCTGGCACGTAATTATATACTTTAAACTTTACTGGAAAAGGGAGACTTGCTGGGGCATAAGAGAGCCCATCTTTTTGAGCTCACTGTGGAGCTCTGCTCAAGGCAGCAGTACTATGCTGCATGGCATGGCTTTGTTTAGTTCACTGACTATTAGACAAATGCTTTAGAGAATAGTGCAATTAGAGATCTGAACAATCAAATCAGAGTAAATAATGAAGGGTAGGAGTGGGGAGAGAGAGAGAGAAAATACTATTACGGCAGCAGACACACATGATGCTGGATTTGTGCAGCGATGTTTATCTCTTTCCCTTCCTTTGCCCTCCCTGTTCACCTGCGGTACCCTGCCCAAGTGCAGCAGTGTGGGGTATGGCCCTGCTTTATGTTACAGCTTGTCCAAGGTTGTCCATGGGCGCCTGATTCTTGGGGAGGGGCAAGGAGATGGAGGTGGTGGGAGATGCTGCAGAGGAGAGAGAGCTGGTCCCAGCAGGACAGGCAATGTGGAGAGGCCCTTCCCATGGATGGACCTCCATTTGTGCTCCTCCCCGACTGCAATTATGTCTCTCTTTCCTCCCAGACCCTCTGGCCACCTTGGGGTCCTGCCCCTCACCTATGTTTCTGGTGAGCTCCTCACCGCTGGGAAAATGCCCTTGGGAGAGAGTGACTGATGGCACACCAGGGTAACTCAGAGCATCTCCACTCAAATAACTATGCTGCTTATTTGTCCAAAGATACATAGCAAGAAGAGGAAAGAGGTTACAAGTCTAAAAAGCTGCCCATTTCAGTTTTCATTAAAGCATATAGCTTTTTCATGACATGCAGGAGTACCTAACTGCCTCAGACTGACCCCACAAGCTCACTATCTCACAGGCTTGGGCTGTGAGAGCAGCTCCTTGGCAACTTAATTAAAAACAAAACCCCTTTTCTGTAGAGGAAGCTTGTGATCTTCTGCCTTAGAAAAACATGTTGTTTAATTATAGCTGGCAGCTGAAAATAGTATCTTTCTAACCAATGGTCGGGTTGCTGTTCCCTGCCTCAGAGTGACTTATTTAGAGATGTCTTATACCTGTCTGTTTTTTTTTTTTTTCCACTTCTATTTCTGACCAGGTCTTTGAGTCAGCCATGTGGTAGGATGACATATGAAGCAGGCAAACCATACTGTGTATAGATCTCCTCTGTTATTCACAGATACATGGAAACAGAAGGCCAATTTTTTTTTCCTTTGGATTTGTGTAAATAGTTTCTGTTCAAGGCATATGTAAGAGCAAGAAGTTTGCTCCAAGATGTGAGGCCAGGTATACCAATCCCTGCACAGCTGTGCAAGTGGAGAAATGGTGGAAATGCTTGTCCTCCATCCTTGCGTGAAAACAACAGTATTCATAGGCTGCCAGACCTTCTCCTGGCCACCCTTTCAGTTATGCTAAGATCCTTGCAGGAGCTGTGGGGGCTGAGGTGCGACTGATAGCAAACACTCCTTTGACAGCTGGTAGTGGTGGTTTCTGTGAAGGGTTTTACAGCATATTAAAGAGTTCTGTCAGATTGTCCCATAAATGGGATGTCTCCAAAATGCATGTAAGAACATTATTTGTGTCCCGAGTGATCTGGGAATGCACGTACCTCTAGTCACTTGAATCAAACGTCTCTTTGCCAAGGAACATAGAAAAGTGACTTTCCCATCTTGGGAGACAATGTGATATTCTAGCTGTGGTGGCCCTCAGGGACAGCTCCTGCAGTTCAAAGAACATGGGAGAAGGCACAAACCAGGCCAACCTGGTTTTCTCTGCTTAATTCCCACTGTGCAGTGCTTTACACAACTGCCAGCACTTGGTGTGCCATTTTTAACAGCAATCTGCTGTAGGGATCATGCACTTTGTGCAATCTGCCTGTTCATCAGCTGTTTATAGATGGTGCAATTTACTCTGAGCCTGGAAGTGTTTTGTTTTACATCATAGCAGGGTTTAGCACCCTTAGTTAAGCTCATGTGCAATAGGCTCTTGTAGTTCCTCAGGAGCAAATTGCTTTAGTCACAACTTCTTGCTGGGCAGCCAAGGCGCCTGTAGCAGCTTGCAGATGTTGTTTAAAGCTGCTGTGATTGAGCTACTGATATACCTGGCGTTTCAGGCCAGCAGAAAGATATCACAAGGCACAGACAAGGAAACAGTTCTAATGATTCAGTCCAGACATTGCTTTTTTCCAGCTCTCCTAGGGATTTGTGCAATATAGTTACTTAACTGCATTAAAAAACCCAAAAGACCTGTTGTGGGAAGTGCTAAAAACTTTCAGATAAAATTGATGTCAAGAAGCTGTTTTAAGATCTGCTCCAGTGTAAGTAAAGAACAACACCAAACGTATATGTGGTATTTTGTTTTGTAGCATGTTTTACTGTCTCCTGCCCTGCTTCACTATTCCTTCCAGACTATCTGCCAGAGCATTCGCTGCGCGCTTAACACTGTATGCTTTTCCATTCCTATGAGTTGTAGAAGATGAATGTCTATTAGTTACTTGTTTTAACCACTCCCATCAGTCTGCTTTTCATTGATTCAACTGAAGTGTTTGATTTTGATTTGGCATAGAAATGTAAAAGAATTATTTTATTTAATAGACTGAGATCTTTGTCCTCAGTTTCCAGAGCAAAGCAAAATTATTAATGTCGCGACGGAGGGAAGACACAGTCACTCAATATGAGTGATCAGCAGACTTCGTTTATTGTCTCTTACAGTCACCTTTTATGCCTTGTTATAATTAGCTCATACATATTACAAAAGTTAAGCTCATTATTGGTTAGTTGCCTAAATACCAAGCCCGCCCCTAGTTTCTCTTCTGTAGTTATCTGTTCCCACCTGCAACATTCTTTTCCCACCAAAATCTTCCTGTTATTGTGTAACAAGAACAGCCAAAGACGGTGTATTTTTGCTTTACTTCAGATAAGCTGAGAGCGATGTGCATATTTGTCCAGCCAGCTGGACTATGTTTATGTAAACTTTTTCAGCTAGCCAGCTATCCACATATTAAGACACTGAATTAAATACAGACTTTGAAGTCTCACTTCATGTAATGCTTATTACATTGCTCTCTGTAATGGCTCCGTTGAAGTTAATGGAAACATTCCTATTAAATCAGAGGAACTTGGGTCAGGATGTAAGTTGTGGAGATCATCATGGAAGTCAAGAAGAGCATCACAGATGTCATATCATTTCATGGTGCTAAGTAAGAATAAGAGCAGAATCCAGTCCTTGCAGGGTAACACTTCTACTTAATAAAAGTAGCGTGAACACTGTGGTAGGATTTTTTTTTTCACTATCCCTGTACTCCTTTGCAAAATGTTTTCCATTTGTGGCTGTGTGAAAGCACTCCTGGAAATCAGAGGGTTGAGACAACATTTAGATTCAAAACTTTTACAGACTTTGGCTCCCAAGCTGCCACTTTCATACCTGCCAAATAGCCCCTCACTCGCACCCCGGTGAAATGTTTTTTGAATATTCAGACCTCCTGCTCAGCACAACAAGTGTAACTTTCCTAAGGACAAGCAGAATCTCTAAACTGAGCCTGGCTGAATCTGAAGCAACGATCATGTGGCAAATCCAAATGCTCCCAAGAAAACCGTATCCATCATTAGCTGGTACTAATGTAGCAGTCAGCTGGCTGTAATATCACCTGCATGGGCAAAACCTGGAACCTCATTTGGTGTCCAATCAAATTAAGCATACATCTTTTGGAGGGGTCCAATTTAGCATAAAGTGAAGAAGTGAGTTGCACAAAATATTTCCACTGGTCTGCCTGGTAATACTTAGGCAAAGCTGACTCATGAAGTTACAGACAAGAAACTCAAATCACAAATGTGATTGCCTTTTATTGCATAGTCTGAGTAAGAGCCTTTTCCTGCTGTTTAGTCCCGATGTCTTCACTCACTTTTTAAATACGGATGATTGCATGAGGCAGATTCTCCCCCACCCCCTGACTGGTAGTCTAGACTTAATTCATCAGAAATGCAGAGATGAATGAGATGATGCATTCACGTTGCTGCAGTTTAGAGAAGTGTCTCCTATAGTTGTAAACGAGGACGTCCACTTTCAGGGAGATTGTTCTGAGATAATACAAATGCAGTTGTGACACTGATTAGGTATTTTGTTGAGAGTTCACCTGTAACTGTTCAGTTATTATGCACAAATATTCTAAAAGCTGGAGCTGGACAAGGAAGTATGTCTGCCTGAAGGTTTTTAGCTACTCTACAGGTTCATGGAAGGATGGATTATGTTATCCTTGTAGCAAGGATGTCATGGTTATATTTTAGCAAGGATATAATTTTCCTACAGATTAACAGACCTTTCAGTCTGCTACATTCCCAAATTATTTTTCCTTATCTCAGCCTCTATGTCACAGCCATCACCATGATGCTTTGGTACCTCTGCAGAGAATACCATGCATTAATCAATAACTACAGTAAAACCAGTGAAAGACTAAACAAAGAAAAACTAACAATATGCCTCCCTTAAATTTTCCATATTTTAAAATTTCCTTGACAGTGCATAATAGTATTTAAACTTTACTCTTCCTTTTTTGTTTTCCTCACCTTTGGGGAATGCTGCCATATAAGACTATTGTCCCTAGACCATATAGGGACAACTCATTAGCTAGTTTTGACTGTTTGTGAAAAGTCATGTGTTCCTGTGTTCAGTGGCTTCTCACAACACAGAAAGATGACTTCAAGACCATTATTTCATAGTAATTCACGTTTCAGAGTAAAGGATAGGGTAACTGCTACAGATTTGATGAAGCTTACAATGGAAACTTGAAGTGTAGAGGAGGGTTTTACATTCTGTATTTTGGATTTTTTGCAACTTTCTAAACCACTAAATGATCCCTTACCAGAGTAGTTCTTGGTACTTTTGTAGCAAAACTCCCACTGAGCACGAAGATTTCACAGGTGCACACAAGGTATTTGACTATCTGAATTACAGAAGGCTACCTTTAAGCTGTTAAATTAAGTAGGCATAGGCCCTTAAACTTGATAATTTATGGGTTTATACTGAAAAACATGGCGTGATTCAATCCCAGACCAACTAGAGCTCTTCCAAAGGATTCCTGGGCATGGTCTGAAAAATAGCATGAGCCAGGGACTTCTCCCAGTAAGCTACTGGCATGTGGTCACAGCACATTTTTTTAATAATAAGGATGCCAACCAACTGTGTCTGTTGACCTTAGGGGTAGAAAAGGGGCTCTGACGTTGTTTAGTTCATCAATATACATGAAGTCAAAGAAAACAGGCCACATTTTGCAGAGGACTTCACAGTGTCTGTTGGGAAAGCAGGTTAAGAGAAGACAGCTATGAAACAGTACTAAGTGGTATATCACAGCTGGAAGACTGTCCTGGTTGAAAGTATCTTCATGGTTTCAGCCTGTCATCTTTCTTAGGTGGTCTGACTCTACAGTTTGGGCTCAAGGGTTGATGACATTTGTGACATGTTAGATACCAAATGACTGTTCCTGCTAACAGAACTTAGTACCTTCACGTGCAGAAAGCCGTGATGAGGGTGGTCCCTTATTTCAGGTGTCCCCTTGGAATGAAGGGGAACTGGGAAATGTGGTCTCTGTGACCCTGGAGACGAGGGATTCACAGTGGTGGTGGCTGGACAATGCTGAACGGCACTGACTCAGCCCTCTGGGATGGACAAGAACAGCAGCAAACCTGCCTCCTTTCCCCAGCTTCTTCCATAAGTCACAACAAAGACAGTTCCCTTGGTCCCTCTGAAGTCAATCTCTTCTCATCTTAACAGCTGCCCTTTTTTGCAGGCTTTCAACCTCCACTTCATCTGAGCATCTCTGAAGTATATTAAGAAAGCGTTAAATGCTTCTCCACTTGCCTCTGGCTTGCCTCAGACACTTTTAGCTGGATCTTTGCAAACTCCATGGGGACACCGGCTGGCAATATTCATGCTTGTCTCCACGCTGATGAGATGGCAGGAGGCAATCCTGGAGCTGGTGCTGTGGGCAGGATCATGTTTTTATCCTGTCAATATAACAGCCAGTGCTGGCTGTAGTTGATTGATTGTAAGAGCAGCAAATTACTGTGCATATTTAACTATGCTGCTTCTCTTTCTGAGACAGTAGTAAATGAGCTTTTGAAACTCGTAGAATACTTAGCTTTCTGATACTGCTGAGATTCAGAAACTTGCGGTACTGCAGATGTATAGGGGGTAATTGCTTCTTATCCATCTGCGCTGCTTGTGTCCTTAAACTGCATGGCTAGTTAGGAGCAGCTGAAGTTTTGTAATAAGTATGGGTGCACTGTATATTTTAAGACACAATAATGAGAAAGAAAAATAATACAGATTAGAGTTCCTGGTCTCATTAATTAAATGTCTCTGGTATTTAATTCTGTGGAATTAAAGAGAAAGAACCCAGAATTCTAGGAGCATTTATTTTTTTTTTTATTTTTTTTTTTTCTACAATACCAGATTCCCTCCTGAAAACAAAATTGTAATTAAAAAATAAGAAATAAGTAAAATGGCTAGAAATGAGAGCTTGAGTTTGGAAGCACAGTGCCCAAAACATCTGGATATCTGGGAGTTTAGAGAAAAAAAGAAACTTCATCCTCATACAGTTTCTTTACTGTTAGCTGCCTTTCCTTGGTTTTTCTGCACCCTGGCAGTGCAGCCACCCTGGATAGCTGCTGCCCTTGGTTTCTCTCCCTGCTTATTGCTCATTTCCTTCCCCATGCCAGACCAGGGCCTAGGAGGAGAGCCAGGGGTGCTTGGAGCTGTTTGCTCATTCCCTGCTCTTCCTACCTGGCTCAGAGGAGAACTTGGTCTATTGAGGACCACTGCCTTGGACTTGCTGCAAGAGCAGAAGGTGGTTTCCACCAGTAGGCCTGTGGGACTTGTGCTGGGATGAGTGATGACTCATGAGGGCTGAGGAAGGTGACAGGGTAATAAGGCAAAGTAATTCTTCGCTGCTTTGTTGTGAGAAGTTCTGTTCTTCTGTGTTCTCCTTCCCAAGTGAGGTAAGCAAAGGTTCTTGTCTCCAAGAACCCTGTGCTAAACAACATTATAGCTTATCTTAACCATGTCTCCATAGTCAACGTTTTTGCAGACATCAGATTTTGGCAGCTGCCTGTTTTGGTTACTTACCACTCCTTGCTCCATGACTTCTCTCTTCCACTACCTCTCCACACACAGGGACTTTCTGAAGGCCATGTCTCTTGAGACGCTCATTGGAAGTTTGCCTGCAGATCGTTTCATGGCCAGGAGGACCAGTGCACCCATGCTGTGCAATGACAGCACTGAGGCTCCCCTTTCTCCATGCACTCTCTGTGCAGACAGCAGCTTTCACGGTGGGGGCCCTCCTGAGCGCAGGGGTCCTGCAGCTTTCACCTGTGTTTGAAGAGCCTCCAGCTCAGCAGCCCAGGGTGTGAAATGGGGTGGTGGGCACCTGCCTGCATGCAGCCACTTTCCGAGGAAGAAGTAATTCTGCAGGAGCTTGGGAGGAGCCCCTGCCTTGTGCATCTGTGGATTGCCTGCATCTTTTACATCTGGGAGGCAGCAGCTCACTTTTTTTTTTTTTTTTATACTTATGCTGGGATAATTGTCATCATGTGGTCATTTACTAGCCCATCCTGCAGGTGATGCATTTAGTTTTCAGCTTAAAGGTTTTCATGTCTAGAGTGCTTGCATCCCAGAGGAGCAGCTTAGAAGGTGCCTTCTGATGCACTGGACACTGGTGATCAATGACAAAAGCTGCCAGGAGGTCTCTGCAGCAGAAACTGATGAAGCTCAGAAGAGAGGAGGGACAAAGGAGACTTGCTTCTCTGAGGAGGCTTGAAATGACATGCCTCATCTGTATTCATTAAGAGAGAACGAATTCTAGCAGTGGAAGGACGGCTTGCCTTAGAGATGATGACCTTCTCTCTTAGTCCAAAACAACTGAATTATTAGGAATTGTCAGCAGCTGTTTAACTTATCTGTTGCTTTGAAGAAGCACTGTAGAAGCAATTCCTAAGACCTAAGAAATTTGTAAGCTTTGGGGAAACCCTAAAATTTAAAACTTAAAACTTTAGGTGTCTGAAGTTGTGTGAGGTCAACTTCATCCCACCAGCTGCCTCAGCACAATGGAGAGTCACCGGTCTCACCTGTGCAGTGTGGATAGCAAGCTCCAAACAGCACAAACCATGACCAGTGAGCAACATGCAACCAGTCAGTGTGCTGCTGCAAGGGCCCAGTTCTGCTGCTGCCTACACCAGAACACCCTTGGGATAACCACACTAAAACAGTCATCTGCCCGTGTGGCCAAGAGCAGGCCTTGACCCTGAAACACCCTGTGTCGGAAGGAAATGGGGCAAAAAGACCTCCAGCCTCATCATCAGGAGTCCTGAGGGTCTCTGACACCTGCTCACCGTTTAGCAATCGTTCAGATTTTGCCTCTTAATGAATAATCTCAATATTTCATCAACAGTTTACCAAACCACGTCCCAAGAATAACAATGCCAGCAGTTCAAAGTGAATTACTGACGCATTTTACCATTTCTTTAACAATTACAGCTCTATTTAGAATGGAGAGAATTATATTGCTATTCAGTTTTAGGATGATAAATTGCAGGATATTAAAAGATTCTTCACTGAATGCAAACAATAGAGAATGTAATTATTGCTCAGAGTGTCACTGTAGCATTATGGAACAATCTGAAATTCAACTTGCCTGGCTAGATTTATTTTAAGTCTGACATTTTCAGCCCTAGCTTTCACTCTCTGGGTCTCTTTTTCACTCTGACAACACATCAATCTATTTTCTAACAGTTCTAACATTAAAATCATCTCCCTTAATTTGAATTTTTTTCTCCCTTATTTTATATTGGGAAAAAAGATTTATCTGCAAATGCAGCATGGTACAGGAAATATATTTATATAGGAGAAAAAATTCAGACCAGCAGCAGCATCTGTAATCCATACGACCTTCTTGTCATAGCTAGAGCTGCCTGAAAATTCTTGAAGAACCAGCTTGCAATGAAAAAATCTGTTTAATTGAAGCAATGTTTTATGGGTACAAATAAATTTCTATAGTATTTTCAATTAGGGAGAAGCCAAAGCACTTAATTGTGACTTTATTAATACACTAGGATACTAGACTGCCATTTAGACTACTAGATTGAAATGTTCATTTTAATAGCATACACATATTCCCTATTAAGTATGTAGCACTTTTCCTGCAATATAAAAATTTGCAGGGGTATATTTAAAATATAGTTTTTCGCTGATCCCAAATATATTTTTCACTTCTTATTTTCTTGGGAAATTTCAAAATATTGTCTCTTGTTCTGAAGTGGAACAATTTGTGAGTATTGGGGCATCCTCTGCTGAAAAGACACTCCTATTTTTGGGTACCTTCACCTGAAGGAGAGGGACCCAGAGGCAGCACCATCAGTGGAGTGCAGTGAGGCACCCAGCTTCTGCGTGCCACCACAGCTGATCATCACTATCCCCATGATATCTCCTGAAGGAGGAGGTACACCAACACCAGGCCAGTGGCTCACAGCCTGTTACTGAGTGCAGCTCCACCCCCTGTTCCCTCTCCAGAAACGTCTGATGTCAGTGTGCACCAGTCATGCTGGGAATGTTGGTGAGAGGAGCAGGCGCCTCCAGAGGTTGACTCGTCCAAGGGCACAGGGCTGGATCTCTCTCCAGAAGCACTGCTCCTTGCCATTGACGGGAAAGCAGGAGCTGCGGTGTCAGCATCTGCAAAACCCCTGGGTTTTGGGTGGCTGTGTTAAGGGATGCCCATAATTTGGACAGCCCACATCTGTGAGGTGATGGCTAAAAGCATCTTGTGAAGAACTGGATGGTTTCAGAGATCTGACTTACAGCGTGGTCACACAAATGCTGGGTTGGTGAAACCCAGGGGGGCAACCTCTGACAGAGGGGGCGGAGAGGATGAGAGGATGCCACAGGTGGGGTTTGGGCAGGGCTTCCCTGAAATGGCTCTTTCACTGAAGGACTCATCACATGGCACCGTACCCTCGAGGGAGAGGTCTCGACAGAGTAATTCCATAAGCACCTGTGTGACTTTAAGCACACAGTTCAGGTATATAGCACTTGTCTTCTGCCTAGACTGCAGCTGGTGCACATCAGAAGTGCTGGCGGTAGCCAGACCCAGAAATGACATTGGGAATGTTGTGCCCTCTGGGAAGCCATCATGGATTGAGGCGCAGTGGGAGTGCTTGAGCCACCTCTGTCTGCTCTGCTGACAAAATGCTTTGCTTCTCCCACTGCCTGCAATCTTTCCGGGACTTCTGCAACATCCCATTAGGCTTCAGGAAAAAATAGACAAAAAGTTGCAGTTGTGACTTATCAAACATCCTGTTCTGAGGAGATGACACAGGAACACAATGTTCGCAGTCCCTAAGATCTGTAACCAGAAACTTTGCAAAGTGGCTTGAGAAGATTTCGATTAATAAAGGGAAATTTGCTAAGATTTAAATCAGCTCTGAGAGAGGAATGAATAGTACAAAGAACACACATTAAAAATAAAATAATAAATGATCTCAAGGCCCCATAATAAAGGGACAAAATATCATTGTCAGGTTTCCCAAGTTGTTAGCTGGCTGTATCCTAAATTTTGTATTTTGGTTCATTAGATCTCATTCTTCTACCTTTGTAACAAGTGCCCAAGGCAGTTCCCCAATGCCCGGTGACTGCAGCAAACAGAGCTCTGGAGAGACCATGGCCTGTGGAATTGGTGGTCCATGTACTGGTAGTCAGCATCGCAGGTGGAGCAGGTCACATCCGCAAGGCTGCTTTGGGGCAAGACCATGCCCCATGTCCCCATGATGGAGAAGGACGGGATGCCCTACACAAGTGCTGTTGCCAGCCCCACACTGCGACTTGTGCCACCCAGCCCTCCTTGGGCCCTGGGTGTTGTCATCTTCTGCCTTTTATTCCTGGTGAGTTTCCAGAGGTACCTGCATTTTCTCCTGTTGCTACCGAACTATTTCTGGAATAACCTGTTTTCCAGTGAGGAAGCTACAGCAGGAAGTTTTGGGGAGTGTGACTCCCTACCAGAAGTCAGCGTTTATTAATCACTTGTCCCTTACCACTGTTGTCATGCTTTTGTGTGACAATGGCAAGAAAATTTGTGGCTGCTTTGCTGTAACAATGAACACAGTATCTTCATATAAAAGCAAACAGGGATTGTCACTCCTAGCCATCCACTCTGCTTCACCAGACCCAGCTTCTCCCTTTGATTTTTGCAGCCCTGTAGCTCTGTTTTCCTCACATGGATGTAGGGAGACAGGATTTCCCTTAACCTCCTGCCCGCTTGCTCCTGGTTACAGAAATGGCTCATTTGTTTTGCATGCACCCTCTGAGTCACCAGCGATTGTGTGCCCTTCCAGGGGGAAGCAATTGGAGTTAGCTGACTTGAGGGTCTCGCAGCCTTTCCACTTCTAACACCGGCGAATTATGCTATGTGTTAAAGCAACATCGTTTTTTCCCTAGGCCCCAGGCTGGGCTTGAGGAGAATGTGGTTCAGTTCCCAATTTTATTCTGCTGTTCAAGAAACTCTTTTCTTTAAAATGTGTAAAATAGGATGTTTTTCCCAAGATCTCATGAAATATTTATTTACTGTTTAGATCTCTTCAGTAAAGTAGCAAAGGTCTCAATCTGGGAAAACACAAGATTCTGTAAAACCAATCTGAGCTTGCTAGCTGAATATTAAAATTCAGGATGGGTGAATTAGTAACTAATTCATGCATAATAAAAGCCATATGCTCCTAGAAGTAATTAGCCTATTGTTTTGATTCAGGGAATGTTTGCTTAATAGCCTCAATAACTGCTCACTTTCCCAGCCAGGTCAAAATAAACATGCAGGGAAATGACATTCAGATGAAATCAATCATTTCAATAACAAGAAATTCAGATTTTGTTGATGTTTCTATAGATGGCCTGAAATCACTGGATTTTAGCTTTTCTGTGTATGGGAAATGTGCAGTTGTTTGATTAGGGCTAAATAAGCTCCTTAACTCACTTAAAGCGGAAAGATGGTATTAAAGACTTTTGGCAGTGGCATGAGGTAAACACTGAAGACATCTGCTTATTACAGTAAGGCAGAACTTTGCTGAAATGTTTAAGTGGATGAAGTTTCTGAGGGTGAGATGAGGGATGAAGTATCAGCCCACTGAGCGCATCTCCTCTGCCCTTTGGTGCCGGCTCTGGCCCATGCTGAGCTCCAGCGTGGCCTTTGCACCCACACGTCCATTGGGCTTGAGAAGAGGGGTGGTCCAGGTACGAGCAAGGGTCTGCTTGTAGTATGAGTACAGGGGACATGCTGGACCTTGTATAACACTGTTTGTGTGACAATGTCAGGTGTCAGATGGACAAGCTGCCTGCTGGCCCCTGGCCCAGCATCATCTGCTGAGCAGCAGCAGAAATTTCTAGGGAATCACAGCTTGTGTTACCCCAAACCACCTATCAAATGTTATTGCCAGGCTCCCCTTCTTAGCTCTTCGGTAATGAAAGCTGCTCTTCTGTAATGAAAGGAGCTCCATACCTCCATTTCTCCAAAAACCCATGCAAGTAGCACCTCCATTTCTGCTCAGCAACTGCCACCATTCCAATAGCTGCAAAGTTCCTCATGTAAATCCCTCACAACCTGCAGGGCAGGTCATGGACACCATGGTTTGGTTCTTCACTAAGCTGTGTCATGCTATGTCTCAGCAAACAGTAGGGTCAATGTCATGAAATGTGTCGTTACAAGGTATATTACAGTGGTCTACAGTGGCTTTACCAAAGTAGTCCCTGCTTTGGGAGGAGTAACTCTAGATCCAGTAGCAAACGATGCAGGAGCATTTAACGTTGAGTTGCCTGTCCCAGGGGATCCTCTACAGAACTCAGAATGGGATTCATAGGAGGTCTTTGTAGCATATGGGGACTTCAGCCAACTCCACCTTCAGTAATTAGTAACATGTGTCAAGGGATCACCTAAGCTAATAACTACCTAAGCTGCAGCCCTGTTTACTCTGAACTTGTATCTAGAAAACACACCAATGCCATTCAGTTTCCTGAAGTTCCTCATTTGATCATAAGCGGAGGTAAGAGCTGAAAGTAAGATAAATGTGTTTCCTTTAAAAACTCTCAACAGTAGCTTTTTATTTTCATGTCAGTGCTAGAAATATGTCACCCAGGTGCAGAGTAGTCAGTAGTAATCATTTACTTAGGAGGGAACAGAGATGGGATGGGATTCAGATCATGGCTGAGAAACTGTCTGCACATTAGTAGCTACAGGAGTCTGAAGTGCCTTTGCAGCCTTTGTAGCTGAAGTAGCTAGAGTGGAGTGGGGCCAGCTGTCTAAGGCTGTGGGGATTTGAAACTCCCTAGGACAGCTAGGAGTCTTTGTGGACATAGAAAAGAGGGTAAAAGCTTCATTTGTTTCCCTGCTTAGGTGTCTGCTGACCAATTTGACCCCTGCAGATCCATAAGTTCCCAGTGGACATTAGAAATAAGTCCCACTCATCATAAAAAACTCCATCGCAGCTGTCATCGTGGTTCCAGCAGGTCTGAATAGCCTTTTGGAAGCAGAAGTGGTCCTTTGACCACCGGACCAATATGTGTTTCTCCAGAAAGAGCTATCTCCGTATTACTGTGAGGGTGACCCAGCATTGGCACAGGTTGTCCAGGGAACCTGTGGAGTCTCCATTCTTGAACTGGTCATATGGCTAAGGAGAGAACTTCTTTTTCTAATATCGCTATGCTCTGGAATTAAATCTACTCAATATTTTGTATAATTATATAGAAGTACATCTATTAATTTAATTTCTCTAGGCCTGGATATAAAAGCCTTTTTGTCATGTTGTTTATTTACAGAGCTACAGCATGGGTGCTGGGAAAGTGGCAGGGTATAAAGAAAAAAGAACAAAAAGAATGAATCAGAGTTAACTGGCAAGACAGTGAATCTCTTGCATCTCTTTTAGGGCTGCGAACAGTTGCTGCAGGCTGGAGAAGATAGGGCAAGAACTGCACAAATACGAACTTGCCACAAAATCCCCACTTCACCCCTGCCCTGCAGGACAAGTTTATGTTCTGAGGTATCTGCTTGGTCAGTCCTGAACCTATAAAAATTGCATAGCTGGATATTCTGCTTGAATGCTTGAAAGTGGTTGGTCTTATAGCTATTCTTATGGAAAACTGAGATGTTCTTTGACATCAAGATAGCTATGTCAACGCACAGCCTTTGCAGAAACAAGGTACTGTGGTTTTTATCTCACTGTAACTTGTGAGATAAAGATATGAAGCTTGCCTTAGCTAGCTATACCAGAGACTTGTGCCTTGTTTCTACCAGGGTTTTGTGCTGTGACACATCCTTTGAAATGCCTCTCAGTAACAAACCCTTTTTTTCTCCTGCAGTGAAGACACAGAAAGTTTACTTGTCATTCAAACAAAATATCGCAGTTCCCTTCTTTTCACTTTTCCCTTGTTCTGAGTTATATTACTCTCTTTTCATTCCCCAGCATCTTTCCCTTTTTTTTTTTTAAACTTCTGAAACAGGCTATTTATCAGTGACAAATGTATTTGGACACTATGCCAACTTGTGCTGAAAACTTATGAAGTGGCAATGTCCTGTTAGAATATGACATTTGCTATATCCTTTGCTCCTGGTGAGGAGGCTCTTTCTCCCATGAGGTCCGAGTATAAATGCATGCTTCCCATATGTAAATTTCCTTTAAGCCCCCTTGTCAATGTTGTCAGGGGCTTCTGTGGAAGAAGGAGGGGGCTTTGGGAGTGCAGGCTCAAAAGTGCCCCCCAAACCATAAAAATCATCCAAGCCATGTATGGAGCCTAAGTCTGGGTTCAGTCACACAGAGCAGTTCCTTTGGCTTCAGTGGAATTAGTCCGTCATTAAGCAAAGGAGAAAGGATCAGAGTTAAGCTCACAAATATTAATTTAATCGTTGCAGATTTACATGTGAAAGCCCACTGGTACAATACAGCAGGATGATGATCCTACACTGAAGTGGTCCTGACACTAAATACTTTTTTATCTCCTAGGGGCTCTCCTCACTGCAATGAGATTTCATGCTTTGCATAATACCAAGGTGATAGCTTGCCTTTGGTTTGCCTTTGATTTGGGGGATAGACTTTTTTCCCAAAATCAGAGGTAGGTTAGATTAAAAATACACTTTGTCTCAAAGTCAGAGTGAGTTTTTCTTCTGTCAAGTTGACATAACCTGCTAGATTTAAAAATTGGTAGACTTGAAAAATGCTGAACACTCTCATTACAGCTGCAGATCAAAATTAAAAACAAGGGGTTATTTTTAGCAGCAAGGCGCCCTTGTCTTTATTCATATGTCGCTTCACTGGAATATTAAATGGTAATTCACAATTCATGCATTTTGATGTCTTGCTACTTTTATCTTCATTTTCTTGTCAAAGAAAATGTCTTAAAATCTCAACATTAATACTGTGCTGGATGGCCTTGAAAGTCACCCCTGTTCTTAAATTGTTCGGTCAGTCTGAATAAATGGTAGCTGGCAGTACATTATTTGCTCATTTTCCATTCCTCAAGTGCCCCAAATGCATGTTGACTGGAGTGAGGCTTTTGAATATGAGAAGTTCAGATTTCTGCCTGTAAAGCAGATCATTTGAGAAGGAATCCAAAGTGTGCTGAACATCTCAAAATGCAGGAGAGGTGGAAAGTAACAAAAAGCTTTAGAAGTCACATATGTGGCTATCACTTGTGCTCCTGCCTTAAAGCAATATGCAAACTCATCTCGTGCTATTTCCACATCAGAAGAAGAGCTGTTAGTTAACAAAACATGACTATTATGTCAAATTCTGACCTTGGAGAGAGACAGGTGAAGTACTGCCAAGCTGCAGTTTTCACACAGTTCTGAAAGGTTGTCTCTTAGCTGAATGCACCACTGCGCTCTTTACCGAATCGCTGCTCTGTGAAATTTTTCAGAAAAGGAGGAATACAACATGGGATCGGTTTTCTGTATTTTCACAAATTAGACCTTGGCTTCATGTAAGCTTTATGCTGTACTGTAAAAACTCAGTTTCTCAGAAATGCTTCACACTGGTGTAAACCTGACCCTGTGTCAGACAACGCTGCTGAGCAATTAAACATGATTTTTGTGGTTTTTTCTGAATTCCAGGTGTATGAAACAGGAGCTGAAAGCTTTTATTAAACCTCTTCATAATTTACAAATAAGTATTTTTGAAGGAAGTTTAAATGAGATAATTAGATGTTTGAAAGCCTTCTCCAGGGCGAGACCTTACCAGTAGGTTTCAAGTAGTTCTTTGCACAGTCGTGGCATAAACCAGCCTGCATACAGGAGTGAGGTGCTGGCTGCAGGTTCTGACTACCTACTCTTAGTCTGCAGATTAGTCTGGAGCCCAACCAACACCCTGGGTGAGGGAAGAGAGGGAGATCTGTTGTCCCTGGGCATAGATTTGCACCACGGCTCTGCGGAGGAGTACCCCAGTAACATGGTGTGTGCTGGACAGGAGTCTGACTGCTCCCTCCCTCATCTGGTCCAAGAGCTGCAGCCATCAAAAAGCTTCGCAGGAAGGAGATGAAAATAGCTGTGCTAAGGTGTCAGCTTCAAAAGGAGCAGGCTTTGTTGTCCGGGAATTTCTGTGCGGTCAGCTGTCCTGCCACAGCTAAATGCAGCATGTAACACCAACCTTTGGATTACTATTTTTAGCACGTTACACTGTCTGCATATTTACCAGGGGGGAAACACATGAATATATGAGCGTTTAACAAAGAGCCGGTGCTGTTGACAAGCAGATGCCATTAATATTACATTTGCATAACACCTGTGGCTCCAAAATCAATTTTAAAAAGCATGAGGTAATTTTTAGATAGTCTATTGCTATTTGTTTTATTTAGCTTTTCGGTTTCTACCTTTAAGCTTAAACTTTATTTGTAATTTTAAAGGTTTTTTTCCCCCAAAAAATTCTTTTAAAATGCAAGCTGACATTCCAATGTAGTCTCTGTATTTCATCATCTGGGTCCTTCTGAGAGACACTTAATTACAAGGTACATGACAGACTTGTAAGAGTCATTACAGAGTGATGACTTTTTTTTTTTTTTCCCAAACTGATCAAGCCGTCCAACTGGAAAGAAAATGACATGTTTCTTTCTTCAAGATTTAGCTGGGTGGGTGAAACTGATGACATAAGAAAAATAACGTGAAATAATCATAAAATACACTGTAAATCTTCCTGTCTTGCAATTTGAAAGATGGATCTTCCATGTCCTAGGAGTGCTGATAAGAGCAGTCCTTGATATATTTTCTCCCTGCACACCCAGACTCTGAGCTGACCTTGAGCACACCTCCTTCCCCACGTAACCCCAACTGCCTGTGGCTTGGATGTGCCACTGTCAGCTTATTGGCATTTCTGTGGTGGTAGCCAAGCATCCAAGTCACAGGAGGGTTTGGAGGGAAGGCACAGACCTACGCAGATGGCATCTGCAGAGATCATCATTATTTTTCACAAATGACAGCAAAGAAAGAAACTCAGCTCTGCAACAGGATGAGCATTTTATTTTAAATGCAATGGTTCTGTCACTCGTGGAGCTACTTTTAGCTTTAGGGCTTAGTGCAATGCCAATGAAACTAATGGGAATTTCATCATTGCCAGAAAAGAGAGCAGGATTTGGCCTTTGAGAGCAACGCACTTAATTCTAGTGTGCAGCTTGCTTCAATTTTTAATGAGAAAATGGGAATAAACAGAACAAAAAGTTTTCCACAAGTCCTAGCTCCTCAATAAATGCAGCATAATGGTAGAGCTAAAATTGATACTATTTTTTACAATCTGGATAGGTGAGCGAGACAGTCTGAGGAGCATTTGCTACATCATGCACTACAGCCAAACTCATTGCTTCATCTGGCTGGTTTGGACTTACTGGATGTCTGAGTTTTCACCTGGTGAAGCACTGTTACTCCAAGACAAAGAGGAGCAGATGCTGGATAATCATGCTGGGATGACGCTGGTCTGCTAGAAATGCCGTGACCTGCACGTCTGGTTCAATGCATCTTCGCAGATGCTATCTTTGCCCTGAGACCTCATCCACTTCTTGTGCCTGACAGAGCAGATACACCAGGCTCTGGGGAAAATGGGCCTGCTAATCTGCCAAAGTTCCGCTGGGTAGCACCTAAGCAGGGGGATGCACTGTGACCCCAGCTGCACCTAGAATCACATCTTAGTACTGTAGTTCAAGGTCCAGCTTCAGCTATAACATGAACTCCAGATCTAACAAACACTGGAGAAAGAGAAGCCTGTTCAACTTAGCCTGTAGGAAGGACCTTTGGCTGCTTAAACACCTGCAAATTAACAAAGAACCTCCAAGTTAATCTTGTTTTTCCAAAATGGAACAGATTATGTTATCCTACCTCAGGGAAAAGCACTAGATCACACTATACCTGACGTTCAGCCACCACTGCACATGGAAACCAAAACATCCCACTACTCTTTTTAGAAGTGCTTTATATCTAGTACCCTTAAGGTATCCTAATACTTCGAGAAAATACTCAGCACGTGATTGATGCAAGTGAGGAATACTGGGCTAGGCTGCCTGCAGAGAGGTGCCGGGCCCTGTGATGTGCCTCCTAAATGTAGTGGCTGAGGCTTGTTCCTGCTCAGCAGCAGTCTTAGTCCTTGGCCTAATTATGAAAAGGATTTATAGAGGGTTTAACCTATACCACAAAAAGTGATGATGATAACTTATTATGGTTACAGTCTTGGCCACTGCTTTTGCTGGTGACCAGAGGTGGTGCCTGTGTCCTGTAGGATTGCCCAGAAAAGAGGAGCAAGGGCTGCCAACGGCTGGGGCTTTGCTTTAGTTTTTGTATGCAGAAGTGAAACAGGCACTTCAGGTGTAATTCACTGTCCTGGTTTCAGCTGGGATAGTTAATTTTCTTCTTAGTGCTGTGTTTTGGCTCTGATGTGAGAACAATGTCGATAGCACGCTGATGGTTTTGTTGCTGGGTGATGTTTATACTAAATCAAGGACTTTTCAGTTCCCTGGGCCCTGCCAGCCAGAGGGCTGGGGAGAGGGGGCACAAGAAATCAGGAGGGGACACAGCCAGGACAGGTGACCCAAGCTAGCCAAAGGGATATTCCATACCATAGAATGTCATGCTGGGTGTACATAAGCTGGGGGAAGAATAAGGAAAGTGGGGACATCTGGCATGATGGCATTTGTCTTCCCGAGTAACCTTTTCGCATGATGGACCCCGGCTTTCCTGGGGATGGCCGAACACCTGCCTGCCCGTGGGGAGTGGTGAATGAATTCCTTGTTTTGCTTTGCTTGTGTGCACGGCGTTTGCTTTACCTGTTAAGTTGTTCTTATCTCAACCCTTGAGTTTTACATTCCTTTCTGATTCTCCTCCCATCCCTCTGGGCGGGGGGAGTCACTAAGTGGCTGCGTGGTGCTGGGTTGCCAGCCGGGGTTAAACCACAACATTCACAGCAGCAGCAAAACTTCCAGCAGAGTATTGCCTATTTTTTGCCCTTTTGTGCTCCCTGTCCCATCACCTCTGAAAGTGTCATTCTCTCAGTCCTGCAGAGATCTGCAGTCTAACACCTCCTGGAGGCAATTGGAGAAAAACAGGGACTTTCAGGGTAAGATTCAGCAGAACTTATTAATTACCCATGTGAGCGTGCTGCCTGCGGGGGTGTTACACCGAGGCAGCCAGTGGTGCCATGGCTGAGTGCCTCCACACCACGGGCACTGGGAGACACCAAGCATGGGCTCTGAATCAGTAGGACCAGGCAAGAATTCATGGGTCTTTGGCCTGATTCACGTGTTCCCCTGTGTCAGTCCTTCACTGTCAGCTTTGCACCAGCTTATCTGACTCTCCTTTAGAGCTCCTTCATCAGGGACCAGCCCTGTGTCCTGTTTCGTCCACCACCCTGGAGCCAGGTGTCTGTGCTAAGACACCAAAATTAGTCATTCCAAAGCAGTCAGCCTGATTCATGGTTTTAGTCACAAGAAAGAATTTGTTTCTGATTTTCGCCTGGTGGTTTGCTTTTAATCAGATTCAGGACCTGCTGGGTTCCTCACTGTGGGAACTGTAGTAGTGAAACCCACAGCTTGAACCCACTGGAAAACATCAGAGGTGACAGCGTGTGGTGATGGGCTTGGAGCAAGAAGGGGTATTCCCTGCATTCAAGCACAGGAGCCACGGTAAGATGTCTCTTGAGGAGATCAGCAGCAATGCTCCTGCTAAGGGCTTCTGCGGCACCTCCAGCTTCTCCTGCGCTGCTGAGGGAGAGATGGTGGCCAGACAAAAGACTGAAAAGGGCAGTGTCAGAGAAGGGAAGCAAAATCTGAGTGTGGCATGATAGAAGGGCTACAGACAGCTTGTGTCATGAGGATGGATGGTGTGAGCTGGTCCCTGAGCTGTGGCACAGCATCATGGCACAGAGAAGCCACAGGGAGAGCATATGCAGCTGTGAGTCCCACTCTGACCTTTTTTTCTTCTTCTTTTTCTAAATTACCTCAGTGTAGGCTGGGCACAGTGGCCTTAGATACCTCCCCAGCTCAGCCCAGGGGCCCTGCTTGCCCCCACTGAGCTCCAATGGGCTCCTATAAATTCTTAGAGCTGCCTCAGGAGTTCAGCAAGCAGCAGTGTTACAGCATTTCCAGAGCCAGGAGGACTGGCTATGGGAAACTGGAGTGGTTCTTGAGCGTCAAGCTGAGGCTGGGATCATGTATATGTAATAGAGAAGCCCTAAAGGTGCTTCCAATAATTTATTGCTATCTCCTCTAGAGGATAAAATATGAGATGCTTTCCACTTGCTTATAAATTCTTCATAAAGGGCTTAAACTGCAGCAAGGGACATACAGTCTAAACAGTAGAAAAAACTTTCCAGTGGTGAGAGGAGCTAAGTGAGGTAGCAGTTTGGCTAGGGACACTGTGGTGTCCCCTCACTGGAGGTTAAGAAATGTGTTGGACTAGTGTCTGTCAGAAGGGAATTGGGGATAGCTGCTTCTCCTGTGGGCAGGAACTTGGGTTTAATGCTCTCCAGAGCTATTCCAACTCTGTTTTGTAGCAAGATACTAAGATGGTGCAGTCGGTGCAGTCACCAGCTACCTGAGATGCTCCAAGATTTTGTGCCCTCAGCATATGGCCTCCATGAGAGAGAAGGTTGGGGATGACTGGAAGATCCTAATGACAGGAGCAAGGATGCCAGGAAGGGGGACAGAACCTATACAAAGGTTAAAACAAGTGAAATTGGCTTTATCTGAAAGTCCCTCAAACAGTGCTAACACACTTTCCAAACCACTGCTCGTTTTTTGTTCCAGTAAATTTGCATTAAATGTTTCCAAGCTTTTATAACATCCCCACCAAAATAGTGGAAAGTGAATAGACTCTAAAGCAGTATCCCCCAGGTTTATACTGTCAACAGGCATCCTGATGGATAAAATCAGGCAAATGTTTATATGACTTATAATCTAGCTTTCAGATCAATACAATGCCTGTCTGATAGAAGCTATAAAAAGTGACAGTTATTAATCAATAAACATGGAAAAGCTGTTTCTGGAAACCAGCATGTATGCTGGAATTTAGATGAAACCCAGGCAAACAGTGATGCTTTTGAAGTATTTCTTCCCAAGGTTTTAATTCACCTTCTAAAAGGTGCACTTTCATGTTTTCTCTTTTTATCATTACCTGGATGGGTAATGACACCTATGTCTATGTAATGTGCAAAGAAGAGACACAAAAACCTTGTGGGAAAAGGCACTCTCTGGCTTTGGGCACCCCCCTTCCAGGGCTGCTTCTCAGCAGCAGCTGTAGCACCCTGATGCTGTGGGTGGGGTGTTTATGGTGCTCAAATACGATGGAATTTCCAGACCCTCCACTCTGTCATGCAGAAATGTCAGGCTGACAAAAGTGAATGAACCTCACTCTGGCTGGAAATATTTTTCCAAGTTATTTGCTAAAATATCCAGTTATAATTGCGGCAACCTTGTCTAATCTCTGAGAAAAAAACCCCTTCTTATCTGTAGATTCAATGTTTTTCAAGGAACACCGAAATTTCCTGAGATCACTGGCTTAAGATATCTGAAAAGACAGCTGTGTAAGAAGTGGGAAGCATAAGATATTGTGGTTTGTATGCTTGTCAATACCTATTCCACAGGAATAAGTGAAAAATTTAGGATGAGACAAGTTGGTAGAAACACAGGATTTATTGCCAGAGCAAATCAAGGTTTATCTAATCCCTTTCCTGTTCTGTAATGGACTCACGTGGTGGGTCTGAGCCCATTATTTTAATTGCAAAGGGCATTGCTGCTAGCACACGCCTGAGTCTGAAACATAAGGTTTGTCAGTGGTGGCAACTCTACGTGTACCACACAGTCTGGAGAGAGAGGATAAATGAAGTCTCTAAGGGATCTTTTTCTTCCACGTACTGAAGCTTTGCCCTCTATTTTATATGTACAGCATCCTCCTGGTCCTCTCCTGATGTGGTGTATGCTGTTTATAAATTACTGTAAATTTCATGCCCACGCTTTTCTATTTTACTAGTAGATGTCATCACTTTTTACATTTACATCACATTTACACTAGGTATCATCAGCCGTTTCTCTTCCTTATGGCCACAATTTTTTGACTGAATGCTTACCTTAAAAAGGAGGACTTGTTGGTAGAAAACAGTTCTGCTGGTGGGTGTCAGCCCCTCTTTTTCCTGAAGAACTGCTCCCCATGCTTATTCCTTGGAGATACTTCCCTTCTGCAGCAAGTAACTGGTACTCAGAACTTAATACATTCACAAAAGTCAAGATCTTCTTTCCAGATGGAAAATGTCCTGATTTTTACCATGATGCTGTTGTAAAAAGAGTGGTTTATGTCAGGTCCCTTAAAGAATCATCACCAAAGGGTTTGAGCGAAATAGGTTTAATATGAATTTGTGGAAATGCAACTGCACAAGATTAGATGGCAAAGTTCACTCTATTACTTATAGCGTAGAGGAAATGCACAGAGGTTAATCAAACTGGAATTGAATCAAAATAGAGCTGGAAATAGTTTATAAAGATCAGAGGTGTAAGAAGGTAAAGCAGACCCTTTCATTGAGTATGAGGTTTAGAGTGGACCTCCTTGCTTTCTAAACTCTCACAGAGTTCATGTGTGGCTAGGTCCAATCTTAGTCTCAGACTTAGACAACCGCTTGTTGGGGGATGGAAAGAAAGAGAATTTGTGCACAATTCAAGGTTATCCATAGGATTTTATTAGCAAAGCAAATCAATAAACTTTGTTCAAATCACCAAAATAACCTTACTGCTTCAAGCCTGCAATGCTTATTTGAACAGTTTCCATTGAGTTCAGTGAAATACTCATGTCTAATGCCCTCTGTATGCCTCGGCAGGCAAAGTGCTGAGCGTCGAGGGGTGGGATATCAGCCCTGGCCCCACTGTCGGCTTTTGGCGACAGTCCCCACTAGTATCGCAAACTGCGGGGGTTGCAAGCTCTGGCCAGCGTCCCACTCAGAGGGAGATGCTGGTCACAGCCCGCTGTGGACCTGGAGAACTCAAAAGGGTCTCGCTTTAGGACTGCTCTTTATAAGGCTGTGAGATGACTGGCTTTGGTCATCTGTAAATTTCCATCCTGGCTGCAACCCGACTTGTTTAATTTTTCAAAAATTCCAAGAGCAATGCTATTGTTCCTCTCGGTTACCGCTCGGGCTATGATTGGGGCAGGAACATTGCCAGGGAATAACTGATTGCCTCCATTCTTGTTCCCTGCTTTGACCAGTGAGCAGGAGCTCTAGCATGGACAGTGCCGTTTGCCGCTGCAGCCGAGTAAGAGTTACTGCTATGGTCGGATGGTGCTTAACCATCCAACTCACCACTCAAGGTGCTGAGACCTAGCTGGCAGCTCCCAGGGCCACAGAACAGCTCAGAGAAGATGTGGGACCGCACCACCACAGATGCTTTTGGGTCATCATGGCAACAGCCAGCCTGGTTTGTGGCTTTTAATGCTTTCCATGTTTTCAGTTTGTAACTCTTGGATGGGATGTGGCAGCTGTGCTGCTCCCCAGCCCCAAGCTCCAGCAGTGGTCACACTCACATGGGGACACTGTGCTGGCACTGGGCCAGGCAATGGGAGCTTAAAATGTTTGTCTTCTGGCACCTGCCCATTTTCTTTCCTTCCCGAGGGCCTTTGCTCTGGCTTGGATGGCCTCCAGGAGCATCTCCGCAACAGTGAATTGACAACACAGCATGAGTTCAGCCCCCTTTTTTGTGGTCCATAAAACAAACCTGACTCACCTTGTCTCTGTCAACTGTTCCACACATATCCCTGTCACATGTGCACCGAGTATCTGCTGCACTACGTGCGTCGGAAATATCTTTGGTCAAAGATAGGAAATATTAATAGCAATAGAATGCCCTGAAGCCTACAGGCTTTAAAAGAAGCATATACCTTTCCAAGCATTGTAATAGATGTTTTCTGTGCCATTATAAAACTAACTTATTGGAAGAAATGGGAAGGAAACAAGTGCTGAGAAAACTGACTTTGGACAGGTGAGTGGGGGCCAGGTGGTCCCAGCCGCTCTCGCTTTGTCTGTTAATGGGGGTGCTAATGCCATGTCCCAGCGGCTCGGATCCAGGGAGTGCCAGGGTGGCTGGCACAGCCCATATGAGGACAAATTAGGATTTGTATTAATAACCCCTTGCCATAAGCACAAGTGTCACTCTGGACTTGAATTGCGTAGTTCCTGAGGAGTGTAAAAACCAGACATTGGGCTCATAGAAAAACACTTCTGTAATGCTCCTTATCATAACACCCTTATCCATGATGAACTCAGATTTATTTCAGAAGCCATTTCAGTATGGTGTTGAGATGACCTCTGGTGTGAATAGAGAAGCAGGATTATCAGCACCGAGTGCTCCTCGTCCCGCATTCATCTCACCTTGCCAAGCTATCTGTCCCTGGAGGGGCTTCCTCACAATGGGCAGAGGGGAACCAGCAGCACCAGAAGGTGGCTCAAGTCACCGAGATCTGTGCTGTCCCCAGGGGACCCACCTCCTTCCACTGACCACAGAAGCATCAGAGGTGACTGCTCCTCATTGAGGTACCAGGGCTTAGCACCTGTGGCCAGGGAGGATGAATGTGAGCCTGAACACCTGAGAAGCACTCCCTGAGACTGAGTGAAGCATGTGGGACAGCCCCACAGCAAATCCTGAGTCTCTCGGGTGGCTCTTTTCCGCAGAGTGGAGTTTGATGCCCACTGGCTGAGACAGGTTTGCAGGGCTTCCCAGCAAAGACCTTCCTACAGCTGCTGAATTTGTTCAAGATGGCAAAGCTCCACCAGTGTGACCTTGCTATAAAAACAGAAGGCTTATTTATGATCCTGTTTGGATGACCGTCGTTCCAGGCAGGACTAAATATACTGCTCTGGTAAATAACCTCTTGCACATGAGATATTTCATCAGGCACAAGGACAGCGCTAGAATAACTGGGTCCTCTTCGCTCGTCTTGTATCTGTCTATGCTGTCCAAAAAACCTGATGCATTGCTCAGAAATGGTGTTGGAGGTGATGGATGTAACCGCTGTGAAGATGCCCCTAAGCCAGCTAGGTTTCTGATGCCCAGCCTTTCACATGGTGGTCCTGACCAGGAAGTCTACATGAAAGGACTTCCTAAACCAGACAATGCTTACGGATTAGCCAGTTTCCATATTAACGTGGGAATACACAAGTGGAGGTATTTCCTCAGTCACCAAATCACATCACCAACAGACACTGCATCATGTCAATCT
This sequence comes from Falco naumanni, assembly GCF_017639655.2. Taxonomy (NCBI): domain Eukaryota; kingdom Metazoa; phylum Chordata; class Aves; order Falconiformes; family Falconidae; genus Falco; species Falco naumanni. Next base: position 29,022,080 of record NC_054059.1, read on the forward strand.
ATCTCCAATTAACGTTAGCACACTCCACCTTGGCATGAGACAGTCACTCCAGATATGTGTGTCACTGCTAGGTTCCACCTCCAGGATGAGCAACACTGCACCACCTGAGGACCTGGGTGCCCATGGGGAATGGATGCTTAGGAACAGGTAAGAAAAAACTTCCCAGCAGCAGGAGTGCAAGTACCCTGCCATACAGTCATGTGCCTTCATCAAGAAGCACAGCTGTGGGGCAGAAGATCTGCAGGAGAGAAGTGCCTGTGAAGAGATTCCCAGGAGTATCTCAAGGCTTGGTATCCACAAATGTACATGTGCATGCACACACGTGAATGTATTTCCAAATTGTCAAGAAATGCAATTGATTACAAGGAAGCATATGGAATAATATAAAATAAAACCTCTAAAAATGCAAAGGACTGCAGAGCAGTACTTTGTATGATGCCTGTGATCAGGTAGAGAGTGCACAGTGGACTGTGGCTGTACCATGTCAGCCAGTGTGTCACCTGAGCAGGGATGGGCCACCTCTACCAAGCAGACAGCTGCTTTTCAGCCTGTGAGATGATGGCAGGGGCAGCCACCAGGCTGAGAAACCAAGCAAGGCACAGAGGGTATCTCTACAGTGAGAAGCTTGAAGCCCACAAATGATCTGTGCAGGCGACTAAAGGCAAGTGGTTGTGTATGAACATGAGCAATACATACTGCAGTGCAGCAGAAACAAAGCCTCTGCTAGACCACACATCTGTAACGTTGTAGGCTGCCAGCAGCAACCTGCTGCATAGTCTACTCTTTTTTTTATTTTTTTTCCTCATGAACTTGTCAACCCACCTCTGGAGACCTCAAGAACACAGTGGTGGTGGTGATGGGGATGGACTCCTGCACTAGCCCCAAACAGCAATCAGCCCCTGAGCTGAGTACATCCGAGGCTTCACACATGCAGATATGCGTACATAAATGCATGTGTGTGCATCTGAAGGCCAGAGCTTCCCAAATGACAATACTGATAACACCTGAAAACAGGGTGCTGCAAGGTTGGGAGGAAGGCTCTGCTCTTCCCGCTTATCCCTATTCTCCCAGATGGCACAAATTCAACGTATTGGTTGCTCTTCTTTCATTCCCTCCCAGTGCTGCAGCAGGGAACATGGGCCATCAGCGTGGCTGAGAGGACGAGCAAGAGCTGTTGTTGGCTCAAGGATGTACAAGAAAAACGTTGTGCATTGCTCACTAGCTGGCTTCATCTTGCCCTGGTCCTGATGGGACAGCCTATATTCCTCCATTCCTCCCCTGTGGATGTTTCCTATGGTACATTCTTGCTGGTTCAAAGCATCTGAAGGTACCTTTCATCTGCTACCTAACCACAGAAGGGTGAATATTTCAGCCTCCACAGCAAAAAGCAGACAACCATCAGATTTCCTGAAGGGTGTCAAAATATCTCTGTGACCACACATATTAACAAAGTAACGGTTATTTAAGCATGAAATGCAGCATCCAGTTGTAAGGGCTTACCGGTTCAGTGCAGAACTACACAGATCTATTTAACCAGAGATGTGGAGGCTGTGCATGAGGGAAGGCATGTTTTCAGAAAGGGTAGGAAGCTCCAGTTTTATGATGAAGTACTGCCTGCCATGGCACAATGTCACTGCTTAGAAAATTCTGTTTATTTGTATAGAAATATGTCAAAATCTGACACCCTAAATTGAAGACACAGCTGCAATTGAGGAATAGATGGATGTATAACCATGGAAAATAGAAAGGAGCCTGCACAGTACATAGAGTCTGGAAAAGCATGTTTGGTCACTTAATCTTTATAGGGAAAGAAGACAAGCAGCAAAAGAATAGAATAAGTCATTATCCAGCTAAGGGAAATAGGAAAAATTGTACTTACCAATACACTGAAAAAAAACGCTACACATGGACAGTCCTTTCCAACTGTGAAGCAGATGATAAAGTTTGGGTCCTTAGAATTATTAATGCTGCTGTTAGTTTAAAAATAAAAGAGAATCCCTGGGAAGCTACAAAGGTAAAACTAGCAGTTCCATACGTTGCTATTCGTAAGGTTGCTGGTCACTGATAAACAGTTTTGAAAGTCAGAAGAGAAAAAGAGAAATCCAGAAGATCAGAAATCAAATTCACCTGGAATTTTCAAAGACAGAAGAGAGAGATGCAGATCTGTAGTTTAGTGCCCTAAACTGCATAACAAACCCCAAAGTATTTTGATCAAACTGATTACTATGCTATAAGTACAAAAAAGCACGGACATTAGCAGTTCATGAGAGCTCCAATAATAAGCATTCAGAAATGTTACTGGAAAATACAACCCATATTGGCACATACTGCTCCTGGGCAAAGCTATGAATGCTTTAACCACCGAATGCAGTAGGGGCAGCTTTGCTCTGAATATACTTGCTGAATATGCTCTGCTCCACATCTCCTTTTCACTGTGCCTTTCTATGCTTTTAAAAGACCGTATAATGATTCTTCAAACTGTTTTTGTACACTTTTACAGAGACATTAACTTTGCCATGATTTTTTGTAATCCTGGAGACTTTCTTTTTTCCCAGCTAGGTCTTGGTGGGTTTTTTTGGTTTTGTTTTTGGTTTTTTTTTTAATGTCTCCAGCTTCGAGGAAATGTTTTCAAGACAGACCTGCCACTTTGCTGCACAGCAGCCCAGGCAGCAAACTGCCTGCCACGTGCAAAGTGATGGCAAACTCTTTCTCCAAACTTTGTCTCTAGCTTCTGAACTTTTCAGGCAGTTCAAAAATGCCTTTCCTTTTATTAGGAAGGCTGTAATTACTATGCGAGGGCAACCTTTGTTATGACATGAAAAGAAGCACTCCAACTACTGTGCTAAACATTAGATGTTCAGCTGAGTGATAAAACACTATAATCAAGCCCCACATGTGACTATCTCCTTCAACCAACCTTTGCATGCATAAGTGCTAAAATTTCAAATAGCATAGTATTTATTAGGGCACAGCATAGGCTTCTGAAAAGAATGCCTTATTTCGCACATGTTTGGAAAAAGAGAAAGCTGAATAACCACTGTTGTGTGCTGTGTTCCTCCCGACCTACCACGCGCTCCCATTAAAAACAACGGTGGTGGTAATGGCACACTAGGGACTGAGTGCTTCTCTGCATGGGGTGGGCAGGGGCAAAGGCTCAAGCAATATTCTTGTTTTTAAGCAAAAGTCAAAAAAATCACATGTTAATATCGTACAAAGGGGTGACATTTACCTGGTCTCATTATTTGTGTATACTTGCGGGTTGTACAAAAAAATTTTCATATTTTGTAGTGAAATTGATAGGTGGGATTGCTCCTACCCAACTTTGTCCCTCTAAAACTTAGGGGTCTCTGCCAAGTATCTACTGAGTTCTCTGTAGAGCTGGTGGAGGTTCCGTTTGGAGAAAATCTCATCAATCTAGCTGGGACCTTTATTTTAGGGTGAATCAATTTATCCAGAGCTGCTTCGACACTGCTACTAGCTTTTTTTTTTAGCTACTGCTTTTCCATGTGACTGTCAGAAGTAGCATTTTTCAATCCTGGTTTCAGGAGCTAGGGGATTGTGAGGCATGGGGGATTTTGTATGGCATGGGGGGTGGGGAGAAGAAATTTCTAGGCTGATTGATTTCAGAGAAGAATTCAAAATATGAGTCCTAATAGCCAAAATACTGGAAAAAACATTAATAAATCTCTAATCCTTAAATTGTTCTTGGTAGTTTCTGGTACATTCCACTATATTCCTTGGCTACAGTTCACAATGCCAACAGTAAATGTTTGCTTCATGCCTTTGGAGAGATCATTCCATCAGGATTGCTTTGGACAAAACTGTGTTGTGGGAAATTCTCCTTCCCCAGGACGCATGGATGAGCCAGGTGTGCCCCGGAGGAGCGGGGGGCAGGACAGTGCAATGCTGCTGGGTGGGGGTCCACAGCAGGTCACAGCTGCTCAGCTTTACCACTGTCGGAGAGCAGTGAGTGGTGGCAGCTCAGAAATGTCGAAAAGAAACAGGGACATGAGAGCTTCCCTCTGGGCTGGGAAGGATGGTCACTAATTTTAGCCCTATCTCTGTAAAGTTCTTGCATTGAAGCTCCCACACCGGCTCCCTCCTTTTTCCAACAGACTGATACTGGCATGACAGTAGAGAAGACTACCATGGAGCCCCACGCTCTGGTAGTCCCACAGGCTGAGATCAGGAGGGGTTTGATCAATGAATTATTGCTTCATCCCAATAAGTTATTTAGTAAAAGCCAAGCTGCTTTTCTTATTTGATGATTCCAGGAAATCATGTCTTCCCCATGTCTTTGTGCCTTTGTGTTAGACGTGGCAAGCTTTCTGGAGCAAAACTATGTCTTTGCTGTAGCTTGTGCAGCTGAAAGGCATCTTCAGCGACAGCAAAACAATCATCATCATCATCATGTAACTATGGGAAGCTGCAGTGTTGCTGTTTGACTCATTTAAGAAGGGAAGAGTTCAGGCTCATAAAACTATCGGAATTATGGAAGTAGTTCCATATATTTCATTTAGATTTTCTTGTGAAAGGAGATATTTTTGTACCCTAAAGATTAGGCTACTGTCTCTAGTGGTGAACTTTTTGGTATGATTCAAAACATATCATTCTCTCCATTGATTTGCTAAACAAATGCACAAATTAGATTGATTCAGAGATCTAAATATAGACATATCGATTGTGATGAGGTAGATCATTTTGATAGTCTTAGTTTGCTTGCAGAAGCCTTTCCTAGCATCACCACCTAAAGACAGTTTTTTCTCTAGGTTGTGTAACACTCTGCATTCGGCTGGCACAGTCCACGTAACGTATATGTATGATGCACCAAATACATGGCAGTCATTGGCTCTGATCTGTGTTAGCAGTGAGTTAATGCTTGTTTGTGACTAGTTAATAATACAGAATAAGAAACTGAAAACAAGTCAAGGCAATTTTTTTCATTTCTTTCTTTAATTTCTTAGGACATAATGTTCATATCTTTTAGTAATCCTGTGGTTGGGATTTTTTTGTTATCCATCAGCATTGTTTTCCTCCAGAATGTGGTATAAAATATGACTCCGTATTTTAGTATTGTATATTAAGTACAAGAATAACATATTTACTGTATGTGATCAGTTTCATCACCCTTTTTTGCCTTCCAACCTCATGGATATAAATCTATCTTTATCTGTCCCATCATCATATTGGAGATAGGAAAATATTTTATACTCACAGGTAATTTGCTCTACATCTGTATCTATATGTGAATGTAAATATATGTCCAAAATTTAGGTATCTCGGGTCAACTCACAAGCTTGTTCCTCTCTCAAAAATTTTGTAAATTCCTTTAGTTTCATTTATTCCCGTTTAAAAAGTTTCACCGTTAAAATTTCTGGAATATATCTATTTTTGTCTTGGCGATATTAATGCAATTCTATAACTGGGTTGTTGCAACCAATCATTTTCTGGTTGAGGTAAAAAGTAACGGACAGAATGTGACACCCAGCATCACTGATTCATATGTACATATATTTAGCCCTTAATTTGTTTGGATAAATTGTTTCATCTTCATATTCTTATTGCTTAAACATGGCTCCTAAAAGTGGGCAGAAGATAGAGACACTGCATGTTCAGTGTATCTGGCAATGGCAAACCCATCATGATGAGCTAGATTCAGAATTTGGGTGTAGCATGGAGCAGGGGCAAAACATCAGATCTATGGCCCCAGAGCTATTGTCATTCCCTTTGATGCATTAAATCATAATTCCTCCTGTTACAGGAGGCAGAGGCAATAAATATAGTGCACGGCAAACAAATCTGACTTTTGCTGGTGCATGTGTTAGGGTGAGGAGTCAAAGCACGGATCCAGTGCTTGGCTCGTTCTGTATTGCACCTTCTTTCCCATTCTAAGAATGCATAAGCCATCAGAAACCTTGCGAATTTTTGTGTTTCACTGCCCAGCAGCTTGATCGCTCGTACAGAAAATACAGAGGAGAAGCACTTTGTTTTTAACTTACATCCCTATAGAAGTGAGCACAAAATCTAGCCTTCTGTTACATTTTCAGCAAGCAGTAAAAAAAGAAAATGTTTTCCTTTTTTTTAAAACACATTTTCACTGCCCAGAAAAACCGACAGTCCTGTACTGGAAAATGGATAGGTAGCAAAGACTTATAACACCATTAGTATCTGCAGCAATGCCGCAAGGAGAAGGAATCTTTTATACTCTCAGACGAGTTATTCCTTAGTGAAGTGGATGGCTGCAGACTCCAGAGAATCATTTCTAAGTGGATTTTTCTTTCCTTTTCTTTGGCATGCCACTGGCTGTTCTGCCAGTGAACAGGAGTAAGAAGCAAAAACATAGGTATTATTTATGCAGTCGTATAAATCATGTCTCACATCAGTTAGCACCAGACACTTGTAAAGATGTCCCTACTGCTTTTTCTCCTGTTTGCTGATGAAATAACTTCTTTATTATTATTATTGCTGATTCTTTTTCTGAACCACATGTAATATTTTACTAAACATATGGCTGTCTAAACCAAACTAACCCATTTTTTTTCATTATCTTTTGCAATGGGTGCCTGCAGGATGCAACCAGCTTCCCAAAAGGATAGGAAACTAGCTCTTCATTGAGGACCAAACAGATAACACAGAAAACGATGTAAAGAGCATCTTTTGGCAATTACACACTGCAGGAAAACACAGCTCTAGTTTTAAATTTTCTCCCTCTCATCACTTTTCTCCTGACATAATTTTTTTTTCTAAGAAAGGGTAAAGAGATCTCCATTGCTGTCTTTATATGATTTACTTTCCTCCAGTCTTTCATGTTCCTTCTTTATGTTTCATATACAAGGTTGTTATTGATGGAATATTTGCTATTAAAATGGAAAACAGCCACCAGGTAGTGCAGCATATTTGTTCAAATGGGAATCTGGATAAAATGGAGACCTGTTTTGGCCTTGACAGCTATATAACGAGGAAAACTATGTTGCCCATTTCAGGACTTTTCATTCTTGGGAGAGGTCTAAGCCCAGTCTTCATCTCTACCTCATATTCCTGTGAAAGCAATACTCCTTAAACTTTTTATGGGCTAGAACAAAAATGCATTTAAGCAGAAATGGCTCTCTAGCAGGCCCTTGGTTTGATGGAAACTTCACAAAATGAGACAATTGGCATAGTAAAATACATCTGAGTTTGGATTAAAACTTTCATATTCATATCTTCATAGTTTTATTGGTGCTGTGGCTGTAAGCCTAATGGGGAAATCCAACTGAGTGGTTATAACATAGCAAATCTTATCTTTCTTTTTGTTTTCTTTATTTTTTTTCATATGAAAACAACATAAAAGGTAAGTGTCAAGTAATATAATATTTTCCAAGAAAGTATATAAGTTCTCTGAAGTTCTGCAGCTGAGTGGCAACACGTATAGGCTTTTTTCTGGGATAGCTAGGAGTCTCTGACCCTGGTATCTGATGCCCACTGTACGAGACAAGCATATGCAGGTTTCCAGATGCTATGCTTTAATATGTCCATATTTTTAATAGACTGCCGTTTCCAAGTTCAGGCTGTGTTAATTGCAAGCTGCTCTGAACATACGGAGACTGTTCAGTTTTACAGCATTTCAAAGAATAACAGGAACTTATAATTGGGGGTCGCAAAATAGATCATTCAGAGGATAAGATGGAAGGGAGATAGATGGAATGGCATTTATCACCGATGGCTGTACTGTTTCAGAAGAACTAAATTTTACATATTTTGGCTGAAGCAGAATGAAAAGCATAAGGACAGGGTTTTCTTTGTTGAGATGGGCAAATGTTTCTTTGCTTGTTCCTTGAGCTGGGCTTACTGCTCCAAGACACTCAGTTCCCCTGACTTTGGTGGGGTTGCAGTATCCTTTTTTCACACCAGGCCATGCTTTCAACAGCTACAGGCAGAAAAGCTAGAACTGCAGTGCTGACAGCCGATGCAAATACACACCTTGGTTCATAAAACTCAATCATATTTGCCCATTTGTCATAAAAAGGACATAGCCTGGCAAAGACAGGAGCGGGGCTGCCGCTTAGAAACGAATCACTCAGCAACAGGACACTACTGCTCCTTACTGAGAGCGTAAGGATACTTTTAATATAATGGCAGTTTCTGGGTTTTCAGTTTTTTCTCATGGACAGTCATCTTTTATTTAGCCTCATTCCTGTCTAGAAAAGGGTTTGATTAGGACTTCCATTTCAGCAGGTTTTGGCCACAGGAGACCCTATGCTCAGTACTTCTGCTGTGCTTAGTCCTCCCTCAGTCCCAGCTATGGAGCATCATCTGTCATCCCCACCTTCTATGCACAGAGGTGGGTACAGTGTGCAGCACCACAGGAGCATGGTCAGCCCTTTTCTTCTGCTGAGAACTTTCCTCTGTAATGTGTACCTGAAGAAGGGAAAAAGGTAGTTTTTTTTAACATATACAATGCAAAACTCATCCATGAAAAATCTTAAGCAGAACAGGACCAGTTCTCCTCTTATTTATATGTGTTTAAGGAAGGAGCAACTTGGGGGCAAAAACTGGGCTGATGCAATTCAGTTAGGCTGAAGAATTTAAAAAATATTTATGGGAAACTTGTAATGCAAGCTCCTGAAGGGCTTTGATTGTTTACGCCCTTTGTTCTCCTGTTCAGCTGATGCCTCGCCTGAAACACGCCTGTCGCTAACGCTGATGTGGAAAGAAGCCAGAACTGCTGTCGGCAGCCCTGGTGGCTCAGCAAGCAGTGGTGTGGCAGTGGGGGTAGCCTCCCCGATGGCTGAGAAGCCTCTGCATAAACTAATCCCCTTCAAGGGCTCTTCAGGTGGAAATCCCTTTTCTGTCAGTGTGCTGCTGAACGCCAGCTTACCTTTTGATCCAGATTCAAAGTTGCCTTCAGACTTCTGAAGTTGCTCCAGCCTCCTCAGGATTTATTTCTTTTTTATTTTTACTTTATTTTTCTTCCTTTTTACACAGCATAAAATCAAGTCTGTGGGCATTAAGATTCAGAGTTTCTAAAGCGGTGTTCACTGAGAAAAAATAAGATGCAGAAATTTCACATCTGAGCTCCCTTTCTAGTTGATGGAGAGATGTAGACACTTCTGGAATGTGATTCATCTTAACCTAAATTAGGCCTCCTAAATAGGACAGCTGAATTGCATCCTAGATTACCTATTGCTCTCCTTTGAGTACAATACGAAGTGAGCCAAAGGCGATGGGCTCAGATGGAGCTGTTGAGATTGCAAATGTCTAAAGCTAGGTTAGATGAATCCCAGTTGCAAATTCTGAGGAGTAGTGCATTTGCATAGACTGAGCAACCACTTTTAGTATGAGAATGGAGAATAAAATGTCCAAATCTTTCATCTGTACTTACTGCAGTGTTTGGAGAACTTTTTGGTGAGGTGACATTGCTTAGAATTTATTCTTTTTTGAACTTTCAGGTACAGCTAGGACACCTGTTTGCACTGGGAAATTCATTTGTTGAATCCCATTTTGTTTCTGTATGTTCCAGGAAGAAGATCTTGGTTCTCTGAGATGTATTTGTTATTTGGTCTAATTCACCGAATCCTTTCTGCTGCACTTCCTTAGTCTGCTGTTTTTCTGAATTAGGATTGTAGAAGAAAAAAAATCAGTTTGATGAACACAGGTGGTGCTTTTAAATTACAGTAATAGTTTGCAGATAATAGCTCACTTTCCATTTAAAATCTGTTTATTTCCTAAATGTTGGTTTATTTTGCAATTAGATCATGTGAATATTATCATATCAGTTAAACAGATTGCGTAACTTAATGCCAACAGCTTCAACGGTCCCCCATGAATTCCACACACAGTCCTTTTTCCTGTTATCTGGGTACCTGCACTGCCAAAAAGCTGCATTTGCTCAAACAGACATTTGGACATACAGCTTCCTATACAGCCTGCTCAGAAATGTATGTACAAGTTAACCACAAAGTATGTGCATCTTGGTTTTTTAAAAGTTAAATTATACAGTTCACATCCACATACTTAAACTATGAAATCCAGTCTATCTAACTGCAGACATCTAATGTGCTACATTTTAAATACCAAAGCAAACCAGTTATCCTAAAAAAAGATCTGATATTTCCTATACAGTCAGTGGTGAGATGCCTTCAAAAGAAGATTCTGTCTGCCTGGATTTCTGGAGGGCTTATTCAGTAGGCATCTAAAATGCAGGCACAGATAAGGTATCTAAATTGGGCTGGATGGATCCCATCATAGGCACCTCTTCTTTGACAATCAGCATTCCCACAGAAGTTAATTGAAATTGAGTGTCTTTATAGGAATTAACTTAAGAGTTTAACCCAAATCTCAGAGGAAATTTTTAACAGAGCTTAAAGAAGGATCTGCCTGGTCCATTCTCAGGGCTACACTCGGCTGCCAGACATTGGCATCTAGTGCCCTTTGAGGTGCCTGGGGCTGTCTGAGACCTGTGCATGGGCTGAAGGTGTGACAGAGACCAAGACCTACATCCTTCTGGACTGAACCAATAACTCTTGGTCATCCCAAAGAACACTAGATGCCTTTATACAAGAAACCGCACTAAGCTTCTAGTTTTAACTGCAGAATGTCAGAAGCTACGTACAAGCTATTTCTAGGCTGAAGTGTATAGTGGCTCTATCAGCTGAAAAATACAGCAGGGCTTTTTCCTTTCCCCCTTGATCGAGTTCTATTCACTGTCAATATTTTCAGCCCATGTCCCACTTCCTCAGACCTGTGCTGTTCTTATTTTAATAATCAAATGCAGGAAACTGTTTTTACCTGTTAGATAATTCCTTTATGATAAACCACCAACAATGTCAGTTTCTTTCATACCAGCCTTACTGGCAAATCTGTAATTCCTTCACTCTTCATTAATACATCTGATAGCTAGGGATCTTCTATATCTATATTAATGAATAGTAGTAACAAGAACATGTCAGAAATAGGGCCATCTCTTGGTTAAGCCAGAGGTCTGGGGGATCAGGATCTAGTTCTCCTTACTTTCTTGTATGATCATGAGTACTTTCCCTTGAGATCATGGGTGAATAATTTTTATCTATATTTCAATTACTGCCAGTAGATCAGTGTGAGAGGAGAATGTCACAGAGAACCACAACCTGAACATCCATGCTGTGCTGTGCAGATGTACCAGCTCATGCAAAAGCTGCTCAGTGTTCAGGTCAACACAGCGTGGTTTCAGGCCGTGCAGCCAGCTGAATCACTCTGTGCCCGTCCTCGCAGGGATATGGATCTGTGGGGACAGCCATCTCCAACCTGTCTGCACCCAACAGGTCTTCCTTACTTTCCTTGTATAGATAATGCCTGGATTTCTGAGACCATTAACCCAGGGCCATTCCCTAGACCATGTCTTAGTGATCAGGTATCAGTAACTGAAATTTACGCTCATTTTCAGCAGCCAGTCTGGGCTGCAAGGTGCTGAGTTCTTTCCACTACCGAAATAAGATCTGCAGTAGCTCAGTGTGTTACAGGATTAGGCTCAGCTGCCTAAACCAGAAGTTTTTCTCCCACCTTCCCAGCTCTCTCTAGCTCTGTAGGTATCAGCCGTTATCTTTTAATAGCTTTAATAGCATTACTGTTGTTCTTCTTTAGCTAGGTAAGAAAATCCATAATCCAAGCTGGCTGAAAATTGCTTGATAAAATGTTTGGAGAAAATTGCCACCCACATACTGTATTCCTCTGCAATGTATGGGAGCATTTCCAGCACTGTACAAGATGAGAGAACATGTGTATTTGCAGATGAAGATACTCTACATTTAAACACAAATATACTAATGCAGATAGGAAAACTGGATGAGGAAGTGTTTCTATGTGATTTTAAAAAGCTATCAGGATAGACATGCTACTCATCTAGTTCTTTAAACAAGATCTTTGCACCTTTATTTTCCTTGTACCTCTTAATACTTACATGAAGTTACTAAAAGAGGTAATGCTATTTACTTGCATAGAAAGAAATAAGACTTGCTGACACCAAAGTCTTGATACCTGAGTATGCAAAACTGAACACTTAACCTTGTATTTTGGCAGTCTAGATAACTTTTTTAGATATCTACCTTTAAATACATGTATTTGGAAACACTGAATGCTGTGTTTGGGTTCAACACGATGGTGCGACACTTTATGGTTAAGGGTCACTACTATGCAGACGGATATGAGTTCACATGCCTATTCTAGTACTGGTATGGGTGATAATAGCTAGAATTTCAATGCTAGTAATATGTACATAGCTCTGGCCAATTGGACTGGCTTGTAGCATTAATTCAGATAAAAATAGTTATTATTGCAGAATTACAGACTTTCAAATGTAAACATTAACTCCCAAAAAATCACACTTCAAAAATTATGGCATTTTTAACTCTTAACTAACTAGAAACCACTAAAACCAGTCTCTAATAAATTACTCCAACAATTTTAGCCTTTGTCCCAAGGACCCTGTCTCTGACACATTCTAAGGCAACAGCTGAGATGAAGAAAATGCCGTTCACTTCATTCCTCAGGTGAGGAGAAAGAAGCCTGAGAAAAATGTATTTTGTATTGTCAAATATTTCTCCAAAATGGTGGGTACATTTCCCCTGTATGGAGAGGGAGTCTTGAGTTCCAGCCCTGCCCTTCATCCCTGCCTGTCCAGTTGCTTAAATTATAGCTAAATTGTCAATGGGCAGCAAAAATCCATTCTGCATTCATTTCAGTTTTCACTGTATTCCAAATCTTGCTTACATCCATTATCACTCTAGCTGCTGCAAACACACATCCAGAATTTCAGTGCGTGGGGAATTCTCTCCTGCATTACAAGTTTGTAGCTTTTAGCAATAATCTTCCCTAGCAAGCCATATGAAAACTTGCACCTTGTAGGGCAATAGCATCCTTAAAAGAAGGAAATACACCACCTGATTTTTTTTTCTCCCCACAAACAACTGAGATGTGACTGGTGTTTCTGTTCCTCTTCTACATTCCTTTTCCTGAGTACTCTTCTTTCCAAGGCATCAGGAAATGAATGCCTCACTCTGCTCGTAAACTGCTCATAAACAGATTACAGATGGTTTATGAATTTGAGATAATCTAATAAATATTTTGGGCAAATCCATTTTAGCTCCCGAGCTTTCAACAGCGGGTTAGCCTGAATGCTGTTTAATGCTTCTAGTATCAAGAATTTGGAATTGCAGCTTTATAAAAGATCACTTAAGCTACACGGTCGTGTTTCTGTCCTCTTATGGGACTACCTAACCTTTCGAAACTGAGAGCCACTTCTGCTGCCAGCACAGAGGAGACCAAGGACATTTGAGATATTGGCATGAAGTCGGCTAAGATGACACGGCCTACTGGGAGATCAGTGCCTTTTTGCCACCTGGAAGTCAAGCAGGATACAGCAAAGCATCTAAAATGGCTCCGGGTGCCTACATGCGGGCAAGTGAACCAAGTCCTTCTGCCTGAAACTCAGTACAGTGAGAGATGGTCAGTCAAGTTGGCAGAGCTTCACCCAACTTCCCTTCAGAGTGTGACATCTGGTTTAGAAACAAAGACCACTGTGCTTTGCTGTGGACAGAAAGCAACAGCGAATCCATCCCCTCATCCCATCAGCAGCGAAACAGGGTATGAATATTGGTTTCCCAGTTTACTTTGGGATCATGAGGCCCCTATGCCATCTTCTCAAGACAGAGTGAGAAGGCACTGCCTAGTCCCAAATTAATTTCATTTTATTGAGGTAGCCTGGTTCTACCCACGGCTGAGTGCTTTGTCAGTTCTCCATCCTATTGACACCTGCACAAATGACACTAGAAGAAGGCAACCCTTTCTGTTGGTCTAGGTCAGGTCAGCACAGGAGCTGAATTGATAAGTCATATCTTATGCCAACATGCCAGGAAATAGGATCAGAAGTGACATTATCAAAGGTAAAAGGGGAGGGTTTCTGAGTAACTGCTCTCAGTGGTTACCCAGCTCTATCTTATGGTGGACTTAGCCAAAGAGTGCTCATGAAAAGATATTTTCCATTTCAGTCAGGAACCTGTAGGTAACATTTGCTTTACATTTTCCAAGAGATCCTGCTTCTAACATCTGTCCATGGCAGTTCTTAGAAGTTTCGTTTGTCCAGTTGAGCTTTCTGATGATAACACTTGTAGCTGTTTTCCATGGCCAGCTGTGCCTCATGCGTTTCTCTGGCTTCTGTGCTTTGGGACATAAAATACTCCCCCCAGCGCCTGGCCAATCACACACGAATGTTCCTCTTGACACTGGCAAAGGTGGTGGGATTCAGTCTGACACAAAACATCCTGAATTCAGATGTCTACACGTTGTGGATCTGGCAGGGTCATTGCTATAATCCTGAGGCAGGTTCCTCTTCCCCAGTTGCAACACAGCCAAATTGAGAATACTTCCCAAGGCAGGTACTTCCAGTTTTTTTATGCCACAGGGAGATCAGGCACCAGATAAACAGTAACTTGCTGAATTTCTCACTCTGACAAGCTAGCTGTGAATTAACCATCTACTCCTGCTGTATCATCATAAAGATTGGTCCTGCATGACATGACATAGGCTGCTCTAAATGAACAGCCAGAATTTAGGTAACTCAGCAGTGAATGCTTTGATAAAAATGTAGGGGAGCAGTTACCTACAGAAAGTTGTTTTTTCTAATTTATCTTCTATTTACAGGTTGTTTAACTTCCTGTTTACTCTCTCATTGTAGTTACAATGTCTGCGGGGATTTACCTTTAATTAAACTAGACAGACCCTAGAGAATTTATACCAGTTACATATAGTTCTGCATAATTCAACAGCTTTTGTGAAGTACTTTTACTGAAATTAGAAATTTGGAATTAAAGTTCTCATGCAGCCTGAAGGAGCGTTAAGATTGAGAATAAGGTTTTTATAGAGGCATTTGTGTGTAAGTAACAGAAAATGGCAATATGCCTGGGAACTTGAAAAGTCTAGCAAAAAAAAAAAAAAAAAAAAAAAAAATCTATAATGTAACTGAAGCCCAGGAGGCAAAGCACAGGTATTACAGCTGAGGCAGCCTCAAAGACAGCTGGGAGGACAAATAAAACAACTTTTCATTTTAATGGAAATACTAGTTCAAACACTTTTCATCTTTTTTTTTTTTTTCAGCTAGCCCACAATATCACAGTGACTGATGCCCTATAAACACACAGGCACAAAATACAGATGTAAGAGATGGCTGAGTGAAACAGGTCCAGCAGTTTGGGTGAGCGTCTCAAAAGGTTTCAGCAAACATTGCTGTCTGTAGCTTGACTGCGAATCTGAGTTTCTGAGTTGACTATGACATTTCTGAGTCATGACATATGACTATGACTTTGCTTGCCATTTTGGCAAGATTCAAAGTATTTAATGTAGAAAAGAGATGAGATACATTCATTAAGGGACTGGTTTAAAGACTTGAGATAGTTTGGGGTTTTTTTCTCTGCTCATGAGATGGAACCTCATCTCTTTATCATGAACATAGTCAGATTATTTGGACACATATAGCCAACAATTCTCTCAAGTTAAGGTTTTATTTTAGTTATTAGCAGTTTCCTCCTGATGTAGGATCAATGGAAATTTGCTGTGAGCCTGTCCTTAAAGAGAACCAAATGAACACAGCATAGAGATGAACTCATGTGAATTCATTGCCTTTGGGATACTGCTTAACCATAAACTTATTAAAACTAGATGGTATTTCTATACAGCAACTTCAACATCCAGGCTGCAAATGGTATTTACAAACACACAATTCATCATGCACTGGTGACTAGGTTGAGAAGGCATTTTATGTCCTTGAAAGCATATTTGTTTTCTTCAGGCGTGTAATTGGTGGTAATAAATGACATTACCTGTGTTTACAAGACTACCTGCAGAATAAATTTATTTTAACCTGAACATGACAGTTGTGTCTAGGTCACCAGGGTGGACTTTGCCAGCGGAATCTGGAAGCCTCCTATGCAGCAAGCAGAATTTCTGCTGTTTAAATCACAAGTCCTGTAAAGGGCTAGCTGGCCTTCTCTTACTTTATGATTTCAGAGCAATATAAAAACCTCTGCTGCCAAAACATAGACATTTGTTGGTGGATTAAAACAGAATCTCAGTTGTCAGCAAATGTCTATTGATCCCTTCCGCTGGCTTCTGGAAACTGTCAGGCTGGGGCTGGCAGATAAGACAAAATGAATGGGCGCTTTTGTGTATGCTAGCGGCATGCTGAGGTTGCAGACAGCTGTCAGCTCCTCACGCTTCTTGTTCCTTCCATCCTCTTCCCTCAACTATTGGACTTTGCTATCACTTGCAAGGCTTGGTCTGCAAGCCAGTGCATGCAAATTTGACACCTTCATGCAATATAGAGTAGGATGCTGAAGCCAGAGGTGAAGGTCTGCCAAGGTAACTCACGTCCTTGGCATGCAGGAAGGCAATGAGAACAAGGCTGAGTGCAGATTAGTACATCCACTTCCATTTGGGTCCACCTGGAATGAGAGCTAGGAAAGTACCAAAAGGAGATTCTCCCATGAGTGAGCCAGAAAAAGTCAACGTATTTAACTCATCTGCTCCTGTAAGTAGCTGTTACTGTGCTTGACTCCGACCAAGCGCTGTGGTGGTGCCGAGGGTGAATGGGGAGATGCTCTGCCCAAGTGCCAAGACTTAGGAGAAAATGCCAATTCATGTCAAAAACTAAGGTGCTATTGCATTGTTTTTTCTTTATTACAGACAGATTTAGTAACTGGTCATCAAGCAGCATTTTCCAGGATTAAAACTTGGCATTAGCAATTACACTGTTGCTCCCCTTCTGCAACTGTGTTAATATAAAAGAACATCTGCTGTATGAGAAGGGGAAGTCATCCTGGTAATAAGCAGCTTTATATTGGAGGATCTCTGCTCAAACTTGGAGTGTTGGTAGGATATCAATGCTGCTAAAAAATTCCTAACTGAAAAGGAAAGTGGTAAAAATACATAGTGTGGTCCAGCTGATTAACTGGACTCTTCTTCAGTGCATCCTCTTAGCTTTAAATCAGTATAAGTTTATTTGACAGGGGGAAGCAGATTGAGGAGGGCAAAACAAGAGACCATGAAAGAGGAGAAGGGACATATTTTCACAACTCCATTCCTGCTTTGGCAGGTGTCCCTGGAGAAGAATAGATAGACATGTTGACAGTGGCAGGACAGTTAAAGCTGCTGCTCCATTAACAGTTGCAAAGGACAGTCAATGTTTTCCCACTTACAGCATGTGCCACGGTCCAAGGCAAGATACAATAAATATAATCAACTTTTATGATCTGATAAAGAAATTAAGTGAATGAGAGAGGCTCTGGCCACAACAGCAAGTTTTATTTAGCAAAGACTAATGATAAGGGGTTTTTTCCAAAAGAGCTTTAGCAAGCTGTGTCTCACCTCACAGCACCTTTCTGATGGCCCTCAGCACTTGACACTCAATGTCCTTTTTCTAGCAAGGAGTTGGTACATGAAACCCGGTGGCGTGCTTGGAGAATTTGTAATGCTGTGGAAGTGCTGAGTCTGTAACACCTGACTTTTCAGAGAGGATTTAGGAAACAAAGCTACATGATTACGCTAATTTTGGTGCACCACCAGATTTCCCTCCAAAATACTGCTCAGATTAGCACATATAGGCTGAGAAAAATAAATAAAGCAATTACCAAATAAGTAGATTTATATTCTTAGGGGAAAAAAAACTTTTCAAATTTAATCTGGAAAAATAAATCTCTTCTCTTCCAGCTAACTTTTGTTTTCTCTTTTTCTACACAAGAGATCACACACCCAATAGGAAATGCACTGCTATGTCCAGATAGAGTAGAATTTTCACCTAATGGTAGGAAGTGTACATATTTTGAAGGAAAAAAATGTGTACTTCACGTTTTTCACTTAATCAATAAGGTTATCTATAGACCCCCAACGAAGAAACTATTTTGTTCAACTGAAACATCCCACTGCTGACAGTAAATATCAAGCCTTACACTTTTATAAAGAAAAAAAGCTTTCCAAATGTAACAAAAGAAAAATCCTTTCTCTAATGCCCACTGCTTGTGGGAAGACAGATGAGAGATGTATGGAAGCAGTGTGCATTTTGGTGATTTT
Organism: Falco naumanni; assembly: GCF_017639655.2. Taxonomy (NCBI): domain Eukaryota; kingdom Metazoa; phylum Chordata; class Aves; order Falconiformes; family Falconidae; genus Falco; species Falco naumanni. Next base: position 29,040,152 of record NC_054059.1, read on the forward strand.
TCCTTCCTCAGGCAGCTGTGCCAGCTTTTGCTGAGAGCCTTTGGGGAAGGTTGGGAAGAAAGGTGATGCTCACCTGAGTGATGGATGGGGAGGGTGGTGGTGAGTTCAGCAGCAGAGCTGGTTTGGACTCTAGGTGGGGTCAAAGGACCTGCACAATACTGGGCTGAGCCTCCTGTCTGCCTCCATCCTTCCTACCCGCAAAAGGAGAACAGTGATTTCTGTTCCCTTCTAGGGCAGAGGCTGAGTTGTTCCATGAGGGTGCAGAGCAGATGTGGCACCTGAGACACAGCATTGTTGTGCTGCAGAATATACATCCTGATGCCAGTTTTTCCCCGTCACAGTGAAACGAGACATCCCTTTTAAGTGGGGAACAGTGGTAAAACATGAGTTGTGTAGCTGGACCCTGCAGAACTGGATCATGAGCCCAGCAAGGAGTGTGGGGCAGGCTGCATCCTCAGGGGTACGGTGCTGGCCCAGGGGCAACTTCCGACAGGTATTTTCACACCCATCCTCATGACCTGGAGTTTCAAATGACTCAATGACTTTGGGATGTGTAGTGTCAGTGCTGGGCTTAGGAACTTTTATTCATCCACCACGTGGATAAAAGGTATTAGTGTATGAATGACTGGTCCCTGCTCCTGGTTGCTATTCATCCTTGGCTGTTTCTTGCTCATTGATGGAACAATTTCCCAACTACATAAAAAAAGGATTCAATGGTACCTGTGTTGGTAATTGCAATACCAGTAGATAATAAGTAGAGACTGAACACATTTGAAGAAGGCCAGGATCAGGTTGCAAGCAATTTGTGATCAGGAAAAAGAGCAAAATGACTGCAATAATTTTCTGTATTTAAGTTGAGAGAAGTCTTTGTAATGAGTTTATGGTAAACAAACAAGGAAATATAATTTTCTTAGTTATCTGAAATATGCAGCAAGTTGAGGTGAATTGCTATCTGGACCCATTTCTGGTTATATTCCTCACAGTCTACAGAACGTTTACCTGCATTCTGAAATGCCAATTTGGAAGCTTTGGCATCCTTTGAAAACCAACTTACTATCATCAGCAAGCAACCCAATACAGAATTATTGTGGAATACAGCAGGAACGTCATTAACTTAAATAATGACTAAGTTAAAGAATAAAATTTTCCACTGTGTGTGTGCAACAATTACATATTTTACAAGTTTGTAAAAAATCACCCATTTTGATGGAGTGTTAGATTTTAGTCCAAAAAAACAGAAGTGCCAACTTCTTCCCAGCTGGATTTGGAAAAGAAAAAACTTGAGGAATTAACAGCAGTTTTCAAATTACTAAGAGTCAAAGTGTACCTTGAGGAATGGATGCCGAGGGAGTTTTAAATATATTCCAAGCCTGATACACATTATTAAACTATACGCAGGGGCGGTGGACCATTCTGTTATGGTGCGGCAGAAGAAGTCAGTTTCTAGATGATGAAATTCAGATGTTCTCGTAAAAAATAAATTAATGTATAAGGTGTTTTAACATATAGAGATGTGCCATGTGCGAGGCATCTCAGTTTCTGTTCTGGGCTTACAACTGTATATTTACATACTGTAAATATTAGGTATTTATATTGCAGTGCTGCATTTAGAAACTAGTTGTGGTTGAACCAGAGAAAGATTTTTTCATAAGATTCTAATTCTACTTTTCATTGCACTCATATACTGACACAAAATAAATTATTTTCATTAGTAGTTTACAGACTTTCAACTGCTTTTGAGATCTGAGTCTGTGCATGGTGGATGGATCGGCTTTGTTACTGTTTGATTAATGTAAAGAGCACTTCCATTACACCCCTGGGCTTCCCAGAGGTTTTATTAAGGACATCCTTTCCTTTTGAAAAATGCACGCATGGAGAGCAATTGAGGAGAACTCAGGCTTAATAAGACAAGAGGGGCTACGGAGAAAACAAAGGCAATACCTAGTAAAAATCTGTGCAGAGGATGTTGTCTTTGTCTCTTGCCCTTGGGCTGTGTGTACAGAAAGTATCCTTTTCTCTCACAAATCCTATCTGTCATTTCTAATTTCCAAGAAAGCGTCTGGCAAAGAAATGTGTAGTATCTTGTGAGTGTTAGAATTACTGGTGTTGTACACTAGAAATACAACTGATAATTTTTTTGACAGGAGGGACTGATGTCAGATAAATGCAGTTCAGTTCAATTGAAAGTTGCCAAAATTTACAATAAAAACATTTAATTGAGATATATCCACATGTTGAAAGAAACTGTTCTCATAGTGTCAAAATATATTTATCTCTGTAGCTAGACTGTTTTATTGTGGTTTCTAATTTAAATTCTTTTTATTTTGGCCTTGTATTGCAGTAATAGCACTGTATTTATACCACAATATTAGAATGCAATATTTAGTAAACAGTGTATCAATATTTTCACACTGTAAAGTGTCAGTGTTGCTAGAGTAAAGATTTGGATTGTCCTAGTTCAGATTTGTTTGACATGCTGTTGCAATGAAAATTTAAAAATACAGATTATTGTTTTCTTCCTCCTGCATCTCAACAAAATGTCAGGATATAAGAAATTCCTAGAAAGTATTCTGTATTCTGTACAGGTCTAGTTAAAATTAATTAATATTAATCAATCCTATCATGGAAAAACTAGACTTCAAGAAATAAGTGAAGAACAAGCAGAAAATGGTTGATTAGTTAATGATTTTCACAATCTCTGAAACAGAAATCTCAGGCAGACCATGAAGCTGGGGAGCAGGGTTATAGATCCCCAGCTATGTGGTGTGATTGTTTACTTCTTCATGCATATACATTAGGAATTTATTGCAAAATATATAAAACATGCAGTAATTGATTTTGCCTTCCATACACTACCAGTTTAAGACCAATATGAGGGAAGAATCTTGCCAGGTATTCATTATCGATAGATTATTTAAGCTGTTCATGGTGCTAATGTTACTGTATCCAGCTCTGTTCTCAAATAAGCCAAAGGTAAGCTCCCTATGATGAGACATCACCAACTGCTTTTAAAATGTCATCCATAGGCCGCAAAGTCCATTTCCAAATACAGGTAATTAATTCCCTTACCATTTGGATGCATAAGAACTAATAACTATGCATTCTGGTCACATTTATGGGGTTGTTTGCAAATGGTACCTGACCTCAAATGCATGTTGGCATCTATGCTTACTGCAAACTAAAAATCTGGAGAAATTGCTTAGACATTATTTAGTATTTAGCATGATTGGGATAAAATTTTAGATCCCAAGAGCAGGAGGCACCATGGTTTCTACCCTGATCCTTAGTGTAATCACAAGCTTTCTGTTGGGTTAGGAGTTTTTGTGCTGATTTGTGGCGTGTGTCCCATTGATTCGTGGCAAAACATGAGTGCAAATATCCTGACCAGGGGAAAGTTTCCTCTTTCTAGTGGTTCTGTCACTGCGTAGTCTCACTAACTGTGCACAGAAACCTAAAGAAAAGATTAGAGAGGACTGAGCAGTTAAAACTGGTTCTAGAGCATGAGGGAGATGTTTTCCATTAAGGGAAGTTTTAACATCGTTGCTGGCATAAGCAGGGGCTCCTTTCTCAAGGTCGCTCAAGAGAAGTCCCTGTAGCTGCAGAGGGTGGTTGAAATCCTCCCATTGCCAGAGCCGGGAGCCCCTGCCTGCCCTGAGATCAACCTGTTATAACCACAGCAGCGATTCGCAATGAAGCTTAGCAAAAGCGATGAAGCCCTCATTACTCACTGGGACAGAACAATTGGAAATGCCACAGAATGGTAATAAAGAAAGGTCTTGGCAGCGGCATTTCCCATTCATCACTGAATTTCCTTTCATATTCTTAGCCTTTTTTTCTTTTTTTTTTTTTTTTCCCTGAATGGGATATCTTGGATTTTGTAATCTCATCTTTGAGGACACTGTTAGCACCTACAATGAATCGGTGTTGTACATATTGCATTGTTCGAACGGGCTTATGACTCTACCCTGAGCAAAGTGAATTAGTATGCAAAATGTCAATACAGTGTTAAATTAAACAGCACATAGTAATGAAAGGCATTCAATTTAGTAAAGTAAAATGAAATCTTAACTGAGCAGAACTGATTATTATGTAAAACAGAATGGATAAAAGGCTTGACTCACCCATTGTCTAGACAAATCACTTAGAAACCTGTAGGTTGGCTTTAGAGCCATTCAGATAATGTAAAAGCTTATTTGTAATCTGTTTGCTAAGTTAAAGATGTTTTTTTGATTTGACTCATTTGTAAGCTATTAAGAAATACCATGTGTTGACAGACAGCTTAAGAAAAGTAGCAAGAAGGTAAACAACTTGCCTAATGGCAGACAACAGAGCCAGAGTAGGGCCAGGAAATTATTTCTGACACATCAATTATCCTCCAGAAAATGTAGTTTAGATTGACTTAAATCTCCTTGTAACTTCCACTTGAGTTCAGCAAACATTTTTTGCTAAGCAAAGCTGAAGAACACAGAAAAAAATGAAGCTGCAGAAACCAGTTTTTCAAGGTAGGGTCACACAGAGTTTGGGCTTCTTTTTCGAAGGCAGCAAGAGTAAGAACACCATCCCCATCACTTCTCAAAGCAGTGATTAAGGCACCACGGGAAAGCAAAACCAAGTTTGATTTTCTTCTTTGCATGATCTATAGTGCAGAGGCTCATGGATTAAAAATAACACCAATGGATGCTTTAATGCATCCACACAATGCCAGCTGCGAAGCAGGATACTGGCCATGGAACACCAGCTCCTCCAGTCCCTAACTGGCCACAGGCAGGACTGCAGCCACCACCTGTCCCTCTGCGGGAGATGGAGGGAGTAAGTGCAGAGCCCGAAGGCTGTGGGAGGAGGGCATCAGTGAGGCGCTCCAGGGCATCATGCCACAACCCTCAGTCCTGCAGGTTTTAATGAATCAGATGTCCACAGGACTCCTCCGTAGGTACAGCATGGGTAATTTCATATTTGTGAAGATATGAACTCTGCCTCTGCTACTGCCTACACACCTTCCTCTCCTTTGTTCTGTACCACTCATTGAAAGAAGGAAAATTGTAACTATACTTGCAAGAGCCTGTGGGAATTGCAGGATCCACTGAAACCTGTATTTTCCTCAGTGTTGCAATGTTTTCTAGGAGCAATGAAAGTATTTTATTTTTTATTACTGTTTCAGCACACTGATGCAATGTTTTCTGTGTTTTTTTCCAGCTGGTTTTCTTGACAGCTATTTCACACTAGAAAATATTTCATATTTTTTCCTCTTCTTTGAGCACATACAGGAGTGCTTTTGACCATGTTTACTGTGAATTATTTGATTATATTCATTAGTTTGATAGCCCACAATAAAAATATTCATTCATATAAAAATCTCTGCTATTGTGAAATGGTACATGCTAAATTGCTACACATGCTCTCCTTTCACAGAATTAGGAACAATAGCTTGTATGGAGTATTATTAATCACTCTTCTAACTCCAAGCACAGCAGAGGTCTGCAGTGTTAGATTTTTTTAAAAAGAAAACTCATTAAAACACATTAAAAAGCTCTCCCCAAGCGTGCTTAGAAACTGGCTTCATGTCTTGCCTGCCGAAACTTAGCAAACAGTCTGCCTGTCGCCACCTCCCTCTCTCCTGGCACGGTCTTGGTCTTTCATTCGAGTCAAGTAGTGGAGATGATACCATGTGATAGAGATGGGAATGTTCGTCTTTGGGAAGGCCAGCCCAGTTACTTCACCAGTGCCACCACTACAAGCCCTTTTACACTCACCCTAGTACCATTGGCATCTCTTTTCCAGGACTCCCTCACTGGAGCTGGTAAGGCTGCTCCAGGGATACCGCTGGGCAGCAGCACCAATGCGACAGGGCTCCTGCCAGTAATTATATACCCCAAGTCATATGAAAGTCACCAGCGGGATTGCAGAGGCAGACAATCAGAAGCTGGGAAATGCCAGAGCTGAGGTCACCCATGCAAACTGCAATCGACCACCTTGTGTGCATTCATTGTGATACATCCCCAAATACAAGCGCACACACATTATTTTGGACCGTTGCTATTCTCAATGTCAGCAAAATCTTAGCAGTGCAATTCCTAATTTTTAAGTCAGTCTCTGTGACTGTAAGACGTTTTGTCACCTAGTTTTTCTCTTTTCTTTGTACATGCAACAACATTCAAAGGGAGAAATATTGACTGAAATCTTTTGATGACAGTACTTAAGAGCAGGAAGAAGACTTCTAGTCCTTGCTCAAAACATGGTGACTGGATACAAGACAAGGTCCTTAAAACTTTTACAGAACCTTCAACTCATCCTATTCATGACTCACTGATATGCTTAATTCGAACCCAGCTGTTAGCTGCTCACAGTGGAGGCTGCATCTTATTATTTGAAGCCATTTACATTAAATCAGCGATTTGGCTGGTCCCCTGAGTGGTCACTTAAAGCACGTTTAATTGTATGGGAAAATAGACTCATTAATGTCAAGTGGAAAGCAAGACCAATTAAAATTTACAGCAAGCTATTACTAGTCTCTTAATAAGGAATTAATTAAAAGATCTGTTAAAATAAATTGACTGGGTATGTGTAAATTTTGAACTTGAAAAAAGAACCAACATAACTAAGAGGGGAGAAAATAAACTGGGAAAGATTTTTCACTTGATCTGAAGTAATAGTCATGGGGAAGCACATAAATAGAAGTGGCACTTTGAGGGACATGGTTTAGAGGTGTGATTCGCAGTGCTAGTTTAATGGTTGGACTTGATGAACTTAAAGGTCTTTTTCAACCTAAATGGTTCTATGATTCTATGAAATATGCTGGAGACAGAGACACGTAAAACCAGATTAGCAAAATGAAGTTGATCTGGTACAGTACAGATACCCATCTCAGTTCAGACTTTTTGTAACCTCTTGCTTTTCACATGTCAGTCTGCAGGAAGTCTAATGTATTGAGAAAATGTCATACAGGACGTGGAGGTATATTTAAAAATGTAGAGATTTTGTTTCACTCACTTTGTGTTTGATGAACCCTTCTTTTCCCAAATCAAAGGCTTTGAAAGACTCACCCATTGTCTGAAATAACAGCTATGGGTGATGAAAACTTTTCATGCTGAGGCTCAGACTCCTTCCATTAGCTCATGGCTACATATGTAAGACATAATCGATGCCGAAACCATGAGCTGTTACCAAGTGCATCAGGAAGGCTTCCCGTTGATAGTGAGTGCCCACAACACACACCTCTCCCCCACCCCCCCTGTGCTACAGTCCATGTGAGCAAGCCATGCACTGTTGCCCCTCAGATGCAGTGGGGAAGCGCACAGGGTTGGTGCTGGTGCTACAGCAGTGGCCCCACAGCCAGGCAGGGAACCACAGCACCCAGAGGAACACAATCTCATGCTTTCTTCCAAAGTGTGAAAATAGCTGGCTTAATTGCAGAGCAAGTTATAATGATAAAAGAAATTATGATTTTAAAATGGATTTGCAATACTATGAGGGGTAAACCAGCACATTGCAGTAGCTGGATTAATTTGTCAAAGAGAGCATGTTGGATGTACTGGTGGGGATGTGAGGTTGTCTCACTAAATCACTAGAAGCTACCTTAGATTTGGAAACCCTGAAAGATTCTTACAGCAAAGTCTCTCCTGCTCCTTTTACTAAAGCTGGCTGTGGTAAAGTAATCAGGGTAGCTGCTCTGGATGATCTGCTCTTTCTGAAGCTCACGAGGACATCATTCATTGCTTCTCTTTTGTTCAGATTATTTACCTCCCATTTCTTGTGATTGGCACCAAGTAATTATATGGTGTTTCCTCCACACAGAACCTTGTGCCACCAGCTGCTGAAGCAGTCCCCATGCAGCTGGCTGCAAGCTTTATCCCCACAATACCCCAAGGAAAGGAGGAGGAAAAAGATATTTCCATTCCCCATCCTCCTTTAGGTCTCTGATTGACTTTTCTATAGTACATTTTCATCACATGCTCTTGCCTTGAGTGGCTCTCCATAATTTGCATGGAGCTGAAAATAGGTATGTTAGATGCTGCATTATCTTGCTGGATCCATCACAGTTTCGGTCTTGCAAGTGTCATTTCAATACCAGACATGACGTAGCAGAAGGAGAGATATGTGAGGGGGTTATACCGAGTAGGAACCACCATCCCTCCACACCTGCTGTTAGTTCTGTGGCCTCTGAGAGCCACAGAGCAGTGTCCAACACAGAAATCATAGTACCTAAAAAGCAGGTGCCCAGTGGAAGTAGGTGGCTCAGCACAACTTGGTATGGTCTACACCAGTTTTACGTGTGTCCAAGGGTGTTTCTGGGCACTGAGGCCAACCGGCAGCTGGTCTCCATCTGGTCTAAGAAGTTAGACTTTGGTCCTTTTAGTCTCCCATACAGGTGGCTGCCTGCAAACTGCCTGTTGGCAATGGTTTCTGATGGCCACATGATGGCTGGGAGATGTCCATGTTAGCTGGTTAATGTGAATCGGATCCATGCCAGACATACTCTGTTTCTTGCTTGGACTGTCAGTGTCAGGTCCCTAAACTTTCCTGAGCTTGCATGTGTAGACACAGCAGCAAACACTGTAGCGTCCAGGAGGTGAGAGAGGTCAAAAGTGCCACCATGGTCCCAGGCACTGAAAGCAGGGAGGGCTGTGCTCAATGCAGGGGGCTGACAATACTGCAGCCTGCTTGTGGCGAGGCTGCCTGACCCCTGCCTCTGCATTAAACACCCCTCTCCACATGGAGTCCGATCTTACCTCACCAGGGCTGCTGCCCATAGCTCCCTGGGGAGCTGCTGGATGCACCAGCCAGAAGGGCAGAGGTAGGGGCTGGGCTTCAGCAGTGTGGTGTGAGCCAGCCTACAACTCAAGAGAAGCAATCTCTCTTCCCAAACTGGCACAAAGCCATCCAGTGGTGAAATTACTGCCCCAAGAAGGGACCAACAAAGGGACCAAACCTGCAACTTCAGCATCCTCTGAGCACTGCTGTCACTGCACGTCCCTAGGTGCTGGGCTGTGGGGTCCAGTGCCACTGGGGAGCTGTATTCCAGCCCCACCTGCACCTTGTGGACCAAGCCCCGTGGGGATCCCAGCCCCCTTGGGAGATCTTGGGCTTCCCCGCTGGGACTGGGGCCAGGCAGGTGCCCAGCAGCCCAAGAGTCCTTCCCTGGGGCTGCAGGGCTGGAGGTCCAGCTGAGCCTCCTCTTCCTCCCTGGTGGAGCTGGTCTGAACCACAGCCAAAACTTAACACATCTGTCAGTTCAAATCCACGTGTTGTTCTCTTGAGCCAAAGCACCAACACACACACACAAAAATCTTCTCTCTGTTTCTTATTCATTTCGTTGGAATTCAATTGCCATCATGCATCGCTTCCAGCAGACACAGAACATGGCTTGACCTGTTTGCCCAGCCCAGATAAATCAACAGAAGTTGAATTTAGGAGCCCTTATAATTGCAGCAAACTACTCATAAATAAGTTACAGAGCAACAATTAACTGTTGAAATTTTTAGATTAGAGAAGCTCTCTTTTCATGGATGAAAAATGAATGAAATTAGAGAAATAAATTATTTGCCGCCAATTATTCATTCTACTCCTGTTGTTTGCTGCTCTGCAATATATCTGATAAAAAACATTCATCAAATAAGCCTGCCTCACTCTTTTCAGCTACAAGACCAAGGTTTTAATTCATTACAATTTTCCCTGACCCTTCTTTGGATCGTTTGCATTTGTCAAAGTGGATTTAAAATGCTACCAGATCTCTAACATTTGACAGGCACACTGAAAGGTGCAAAGAAGTCTGCAAAGGTGCAAGACGAAGGAGAGTAAAGCACAAGGATTTTAGCAGCCGTGTTAAGTAAAGTCTTTATAGGGACTGATCTGGCATTTCAAAAATAGTTTCTTCCCAACCTTTTGAAAATGTGCTGAGATTTATCATTTGAGAGGAGCTGATTTCACCTTTCAAACTGAACAATGTACGTACTAATCCTGTGTGCCTATTTTGTAGGTGTTCTGTAAAATTACAGGGGGAGAGAAAAGCCTTTTAGGAAGCAAAGTTGGTGCTTTCTGTGTCAATCATGCTGGACCGTACATTGATTTCTTATAATTACCTGGAGAAAAGCCAAAAGGTCACTGGAATGAATCATTGAACAAAGAGAGGTGTCTGAGATGGTTACATCTGAGCATTTAAACCTAAAGAACCTGTTCCCCTGTGCTGATGGAGTCTGACAAGGTTGTAAACCCAACTTTCCTGGATCTCAGTTTTGTTTAACAAGAACTGGTAGTCAGTAAACCCATTCACATTTTCCCCCTGTGTAAGCATGTCACTGATATTACTGTCTTAAAATTTATTGTGCTAAAATCAAACCAAACCATTTCAGGTAGTGGGCAAGGAATTCCCAGGTGGGTAAATATCTATTGCTGAACCAACAAAACCTAGGGTTTTTCCACATCTACAAGGTATTTCTTTTGTCCCAAGAAGTCTGCAAGTCTCAGCAAACTTGTAAGTGCCTGGAAAAAAATTCAAGGGATATCTTGTATTGCACCCACACTATTCGGTACCCTCAGGAGCACAGGAAGGTGACACTGGCCATCCAGAGATTAACAGCGTGACTCAGGTTTATACTAATAGATATTACCCCTTTCCCGGGGCTGTCACTTGAATAAGGTGACCCACCCCTGCAGTTTTTGTTCCTTGCCTTCCATACTGTTCTGCAGCAAGGACATGAGTGACACAACCCAGGCATTTGAAGAAGATTGTGGAGCTGTGGTTCATGCACAGCTTATTCCTCCCTGTGAGACTGTGTGACTGGCTTTTACCTTTACTGGCTGACTATAACCAAAGCAGCAAGGACCCACTTCCCTTGGTTTCATTTTTTGCATTATAAGTGTGTGCGTGGATGTGTTAGAAAGAGAAAGAATTGTGTTCCTCTGTTTTGTAGGTTTCCTGCAAGTCTTCCTCTGTTGTGAATTCACCTCTTTGATATTGTCGCTCTCCTCCATCATGCAAGAGGGACAAGGAAGGTCATTGGAAGGTCTGGGAAGGGGCTGCATCTGTGATTTTAACTCATGGCTTGTGCACCCCCAAAGATCATGATCTACCTCCAAGGGGTATTTATGAAGTATGTGAGGTTTTGTGCGTACTCCGTGTCAACATGAGGTCTGGTGCACAACCTCTTACTACTCCCCCACAAGTTTCAGGCAAGGGAGTGGAAATGGAGGGCAGTGTACTACTCACCAGGGTCCCCTTGGTGGATGACACAAGCATGAGGACACTGGGCACATCACAGCTGTCATCTTTTTCCCAGGATGGACACAAGCCTAGAGAAGCAAACTGTCAGTTGGATTTGCCCCTCTCTATTCCCCTCCACTCAGAAGCTTTTCAGAAGCCAGTAAATTGGAAAAGATCAAAATCTGCTGGTGCAGGTCCTTCTGCTGTGGCCAGAAACTGTTAACTTAATGACTGTGGGTTTTGCTGATCAGAGCCCTCAGGACCCACTAAGATGAACCGTATAGTCAGAATTAAGAATTGAAGAGCATGATGATAGACCTTCCCGCGTGTAAGGGTCTGGGGAAAAAATGTCCATCAAATCCTGGAATTCAGAGAAAACAAAGTTAAAAGGAGATGCTTGTTTTGCTACTTGTTAAGTGCTGGATGTAGTACAAAGCACTACTGCTGGTAAGTAGCATTCACTGAGAAATCATCATAGACGTAAATCACTCAAACCCTCATCAGGGTCAGTTGCCTGCAGAGCGAGAAAACAGAGCTAACACTGAGGATGCAGAGCTTTGGGAAACACGTGCAGAGTCCAGGGAAAGTTTTGCTCCACAGCTGCAGCAAAAACTTTATGCTGTCTGCTTGGTTCTCAGTGACACCAGTGCAAACCTACAGTAACTCAATGTCCTGACAAAGAATTACTCTAGACTTGCTCCAGCCCCTCTGAGAGCAAGATTTGTTGTGCACTTATCCCAAAACACAGGATTTTTCCCGCTAGTTTCTGACATCAGAAGAAAAGGTTTGGGTGTCCTTCTGCAGCTCTGAATGACTTTGTACACGATTATTTATTTCATTTTAAAAAAAAAAAGTTTAAAAAAATCTTTAGATGTGCACGGCGGTATTGAAACACATTATTTTACAGCTAGGCAGGAGTATAAATAGCTGAGCTGTGTTTTCTGTGTAGCTGGTGCTTTGCTGGCTTTCACCAGAAGAGGGTAGAGTCTGGAAAGGGCTCCTGGCAGCCTGGGCTCCCTATTGTGTTTGGAAACAGCAAAGGGAAAACAAGCGCAAGTTTCTCCTCTGCGTGCTTGCACCGGCTGCGTGCGAGAGTCCGCAGATAAACTCCGGAAGACCTGAAAGTAAAAAGAAAACGGCACGGGAAACAAAATTCCAAAGCAGCTCTCTAGGGAGGTCTGTGGAATCGAAGAGAGGAACGGCAACAGTTTTCTGTGGGCTCACCCTGCTGATGGTCTGTCTGAGAACTGTCACTCACTGCACGATGCACTAATCAGAGCTCAGGATCGATTTCTCTGCCGTGACTTCCAACCTCTGAATAAATATCACTTTTAGAGAGAGGATGGGACCTGGAAAGACTCTCGAGCACTGAACAGAGGGGTGAGTTTTATTAAATGGTTTCTTCCCTTTGAAATCTGCTGGAGCTTTCCAACGCCCTGCTTGCAGGCACAGCAGCCCGGTGACTTGTCGTTTGCCCGCAGCTTGTTGCATCCCTCACGAGGCTTTCCTGGCCGCAGGGTTATTTCTGTAACCTTTCCCACAGCGACTCCAGGTCAGTAACATTTGTAATAGAGCTGACTCGGTGGTGATTTGCTTTCATGAGAAATTAAACCCACAAAGCTTTGAAACCAAACAGCAGGCTAAAAATCAAATAAACCCCAATACGATTAAAATGGCAGGTGACTCTAGGTTTCCAGATGTGGACACTGCCGGATCAGAAAAGAATGAAGAAACGGAGATTGTAGTCAATGTCGGTGGGGTGAGGCAGGTGTTCTATGGAGATAACCTGAATCAATACCCAGAAACACGGCTGGCAGAGCTAATCAACTGTTTAGCGGGGGGATATGATAGCATATTCTCCCTCTGTGACGACTACGATCCTGGAAAGAGAGAGTTTTACTTTGACAGAGATCCGGATGCTTTCAAATGCATTATTGACGTGTACTACTTTGGGGAAATTCACATGAAGAAAGGAATATGCCCCATATGTTTCAAGAATGAAATGGAATTTTGGAAAGTGGATCTGAAATTTTTGGATGACTGCTGCAAAACTCATCTAAGTGAAAAAAAGGAGGAACTGGAAGAAATAGCTAGAAGGGTGCAACTGATTCTGGATGACTTGGGAGTAGATGCCTCGGAAAGTCGCTGGAAAAGGTGCCAAAAATACATCTGGAAATTTCTGGAGAAGCCAGAATCGTCCTACCCAGCTCGAGTGATTGCTGTTCTGTCCTTTCTGTTTATTTTGATCTCCTCTGTCGTGATGTGTGTGGGGACCATCCCAGACCTGCAGGTCGTAGATGCAGAGGGGAACCGTGTGGAGCACCCGACCCTGGACAGCATAGAGACAGCCTGTATAGGCTGGTTTACCATCGAGTACGTGCTGAGGCTGATCTCCTCTCCCAACAAACTCCACTTTGTCCTGTCTTTCATGAACATTGTTGATGTGCTAGCGATACTGCCTTTCTATGTCAGCCTGACCTTGACCCACCTGGGGGCCAGGCTGATGGAGCTGAGCAATGTCCAGCAGGCTGTCCAGGCACTGCGCATCATGAGGATCGCGAGGATTTTCAAGCTCGCACGGCATTCCTCTGGGCTCCAGACTCTAACATACGCCCTTAAGCGCAGCTTTAAGGAGCTCGGACTGCTCCTCATGTACTTAGCTGTTGGAATCTTTGTCTTTTCTGCCCTGGGTTATACCATGGAGCAAAGTCACCCTGAAACTTTATTTAAGAGCATACCTCAGTCATTTTGGTGGGCAATCATTACCATGACCACAGTCGGATATGGAGACATATACCCTAAAACAACACTTGGAAAACTGAATGCTGCCATCAGTTTTCTTTGCGGGGTGATAGCGATCGCCCTTCCCATCCATCCCATCATTAACAACTTTGTCAGGTATTATAACAAACAGAGAGTTTTAGAAACAGCTGCCAAGCACGAATTGGAGCTGATGGAGCTAAACTCAGCTGAGGGGAAAGCTGCAAGCTCCAAAAGTGAACTAGAGGATCTTGCGAGGGAAGGCAAGGAGGGTCCTTTTTATAGCAGCCGGCTAAAAGTCTCCCACAGTGACACCTTTATTCATCTCCTGTCAGAAGAGAAACACTATAGGACCAGGCTTCAAAGCTGCAAATAAACTGTGAGCTGTTGTCAGCGCTAAGCTATAGATCAGGACAACCTGACAATCAACTATTGAAAAGACTGGTGGGATCTGTCAGAGTTGGGAGGGAGCACTCTGCTTTGCTTTTCCGACATGAATATAAATTAACCCCATGGTATCTCCATCAACAGTTGGTAAGACTTTGCCGTTATTACCCGAAATAAAGTAGTAGGACTCCATTGAGATCAGACTGCTTATAGTGAGTGCGTTCTGACAAAAATAATTTGTAACTATTTTAGAGATTGAAAAATCCTTCCTGATCGGTAAATGTTCGATGACCTGAATGTGCAGCATTACCACATCAGAACTCTGTATCTGTGACAATAAAGAGCAGCATCGCACAGATTGTGTCTTCCAGGCTGTGTTCCATGCCTCTGCAGCTAGAATTGCTCCTTCAAAAATTAAAGCAGCCTCTCACTCATACTAGATTCAGGTTTACAACAAAATGTTTTACGAGCAGTTTCAGCCTAGAGGTACTGAAAGTATGAGCATATACTGTGTGCAGAATATTGGAGTCAATGAATAATTTTGGTTTTGTAAAATGTAATTTGGGGTTAACTTTTTGCATAGGTATCTGTTCCTTTTTCGGGAAAAAATGTAATTTTCAATGGGACATGAAGCTTTTTTGGGGGCAGGAATGTAGGACAGAATCAATGCATTTTAAGGAGCAAATGAAAAAATATTTGTTTTAGCTTTTGGTTGCAACATAATAATCTTGCAGGAAGGATTTATAATGAAGTAGTTTTTAAAACTGTAAGTTAACTCATAGTATTTTTATTTCACTATTAAAGCAAGAGAAGTTTACAGGGGAGTTAAACTGAGTACTACTAAACAAGAAACTTTAACTCTTTGAAAGTAAGTGTAGAGAAAGTTTCAATAAAAAGAGTATAATCTCCAACTGATTTATGGTAAAAATATATATCTGAATGAACATATTAGTAGGTTATTTTTTAAAAAAGCACATCCCACCCCTACAACAACTGCATGGTTTTTTTAAATGTTAGTTTACACAGGTAGTAAGCACTAATTGGAATCTTATTCATTAATCAGCATATTCATCGACACCAGTGTGTAGCTACTGTCCTTTCTAAAAACAAGTGCCTTCTATGATGGCATATGATGGCATCTATGGGAGCATCAATTTGGCTCACGTAACAACTGCAGTATACGGATCCCTTCTCTTCCAGAGAAATCCATTGAAACTAGGAGTTAAACCAGCTCAAAGGGGAGGGGAGAACTGGCACACAGATGTATTTGCATACATTAAAAGTAGGATCCCAAATGATTAAAGGGCTAGAATAGCTGTCCTTATATGTTCCCTTTTGTGCTGAGCAGCCCCTCACCCAGATGAAATGCAGTAGCACGAGCCATGACCTGTCCCTGGGCACCTCATGCCTGAGACCCCCACACAGGTCCTTGGTACTCTTTTCCCAGGATGTGGGCAAGCGATGGGGCTGCAGCATCCACCCCACAGCAGCAGTGACCGGAGGAGCACAGAGCTGCAAGGTAGGCGCTGTGATCTCTCCTGGCACTTTGTTCGCCCCTGGCCCCTGAAAAAAGAGTACGTCCAGTGGTGGGAAGAGCCCTGTCCTGCTGGGAGCGGGGAGCACTGGGGGTGGGTAGGGGCTGGGTAGGCTGTGTGGAGATGGGCAGCTGCTCCCCAGGAACACTGCCCACTCTACAGGTGTCCTAACATGGAAATCAACCCCAGGCTGAAGCCCTTTCATAGCACTACCCTTCATATCCCGAGTTGTTCGCCTCCAGGAACACCTACCCTATATCCCCGTGCCCCAGCCCTGTGCCAGACCTACCGTCCTCTTCCCCAACCCTGTTATCACGTCCTGCCTTACATAGCCCATCAAATAAGATAATTCAAATCAACCTCTAAACCTTTCTGTACCAGAATCTTTGCACAAGCCTTAGTCTCAAATTCTATCCTGCCTAAGGCCAACAGCCCATACAAGTGGCCTCCTCAGCTCAAGCATCCTTTCACCCTCATCCTCCCCCTTGCAACCCAGCTCTCAGCCTCTAGAACTGCTCTCTCAATCCTTCTCATCTGCTGAGACTTGTTCCCTGCTTGCCACCAGTCTCAGCCTTGCTCCCGCTGGCTGCCTGGCCAGACCATAGCTGGCTATCACCAAAGGGACAGGATCCTGCCCCTTGCAGTGCTGAGGGCTTCCAGGACACAAGTAGGCTGCAGCCATCAAAAATCAACTTGGGCGGGATACGAAGGGTGGGAGAAAAGGGAAAGTAACAAAACTGTGCCAGTCCCAGCCATACACCTTATCTATCAGCAGGGAGATTAAATGTTCCCGACTCCCCTCATGACATGTAGAGGGTGGCTGGGGATGAATTAAGTTACCGAAAGCACTTTCGTGAATGAGGGAAGCACTGTATAAATGCTAAGTAATACGGTTAGCACTGCAAGTACTAAATCCTCACTGCTGCGCTTCGCGATTTATTTAACGTGACATTAAATAAGAATTAAGCCTCTTTTATCAGAAATAACTTTATGGGCTAATTTCTCCAATGAGTTATGCCTTTCAGCACGAGGGTCTGCCTATGCTGTGTCAGTATGGAAAGAGCTTGGACACAACCTCGGTGCCTCCAGCCCACGCTGGTCTCAAGCCAGGCTCTATCTGGCTTACTGCAGCGGGGACCCTATTTGTTGAATTCGCTGCTGTAAGTTATATGTTCTTAAAAGGCTGTGGGTGGGCAGGACAGATTCCTGCCTGTTTGCCTTGCCTGTGGGGTGGGAACCCTGCCGGAGCAAGGGGAGGTGTGGGCAGTGATGGAGGGACAAGGCAGGCCGTCTACCTGCAGCTTATGGCAGGACCGGGTTGGAGAAGGGTGGTCCTAGACAGCTGCAACCCTAATGGTAGAAAGCAGGAGGCTTTTGGGGGCCCCAGGGGAGACACTTTTCACAGACCAAGAATCTAGCACAAACCACTGGCTTTGAAATCAGGGCTGGAGGGAAGGCTTTGCCTCTTAAAAGATGGAGTGAACTAGGGGATATTTGTTTTCAATGTTTTCAGAGCTGATTTTCCTTTATTACAGGTTAATCTAAAAAAAAGAAAAGGACTTATAAGACTAGAAGGCTTGGGGGTGGGAGGGGAGTGTTGGTGTAGTCGCTTTGCAGAGAGGAAGCGACACCTCTAAAGGCTCTGGCTGAGTTGGGGTCCCCCGCTCCTAGACACAGGACTTTCTCATGTCCAAAGTTAGGACAAGCCCTGGAGTCTTGTCAAGGGGGAACTGCGCTGTGCTTGGTGCAGGTCTCATTCCTGCACGCTAGGTGAGATGGGCACAGGCTGCACCCACCCAACCCACCAGCAGCTTCCCCATGTCCAGCACTTCCCGAGCACTTTGTGAACACTTTGACTGAGTCTGTACAATTAAATTAATGAATGCATTTCCAGTGAACCCATCTCTAGACCCACAGAAACAGTGTCAGCCACTGCACTGAACTTCCCTGATGTCTGCAGCACGTAGGGAGCTCTGTAACACAACTGCTGTTTAATATCCTTCACCTTGGAACCAGGACTGGAACGGTCTGAAAATGTCCAAGTGCAGAAAAATCTGCATAACTGCCTGAATTTCTCCTGATTCCCCTGCTACCCAAATACTCCTCTTCGGACTCTGGTGGTTTGACCCTGGCTGAATGCCAGGTGCCCACCAAAGCCACCTCAACCAGGCAGAGGATGAAGAAAATATAACAAAAGGCTCATGAGTTAAGATAAGGGCAGGGAGAGATCACTTTTACCATTACTGGCAAAACAGACTCAGCTTGGGGAAATTAGTTTAATTTATTACCATTTGAATCAGAAAAACACATTTCCCCCACCCCTCCCTTCTTCACAAGCTTAATTTAATTCCCGATTTCTCTTCCTCCTCCCCCTGAGCAGTGCAGGGGAACAGGGAGTGGGGGTTACGATTAGTTCATCACAAGTTTCTGCTGCTCCTTCCTCCTCGGGTCCCTCCCATGGGAGACAGTTTTCCATGAACTCCTCCAGTGTGGGTCCTTCCCATGAGGTCGCAGCCCCCTTTGGGCATCCACCTGCTCTGGCGTGGGGTCTTCCATGGGCTGCATGGATATCTGCTCCACTGTGGACCTCCATGGGTTGAGGGGAACAGCCTGCATCACCATGGTCTTCACCATGGGCTGCAGGGGAATCTCTTCCCGGAGCACCTCCTGCCCTCCTTCCCTGACCCAGGCGTCTGCAGAGCTCTTACTCTCACATAGTCTCACTCCTCTCTTCCATTGCAATTGTGTTGCACAGATATTTCTTTTTCCCTCCTTAACTGTGCTGTCCCAGGGGCGCTGCCACCGTCACTGACGGGCTGGGCCTTGGCCAGCGGCGGGTCCCTCTCGGAGCCGGCTGGTGCTGGCTCTGTCGGACGTGGGGGAAGCTTCTGACAGTTTCTTACAGAAACCACCCCTGTGACCCCCCTGCTGCCAAAAGCCTTGCCACGCAAACCCACTACAGACTCCTAGGTGTATGAAGGAAACAGGTTCCACTTCCCATAAGAAGCTGGGAGCTCTGGGACAAAAATGTAGTACTCCTCTATAGGAAACCCATTGAGAAGAATTATGGAGAAACAAACAAGAGCTGCTATAACTTTAGTTGACCCCTTCTCACACAGAAGCTCCTCAGTTCACTGTGCAGAAAATTTCAGAGCACAGTGAGCAGGTCCAACTATCCTCTTGAGAAGTTACCCCGTAGGGCATCTGCCCTGTGCAGCCAGCCCAGGCTGCTTCTAGAAAACTTTGAATCTTTAATACAGCCTGCAATGTACAAAGTTAAAATTCGAAGGGACCAACTTCTAGTTCCTTACTAACAGCAACTTCAGCTGTAAATCTGGGATTAGTCCAGGTTTAACACCGAATAGCTGCCTGCATAATCTGATTCAATAGCCTTAATTTAATAACCCACTCAAGGGTAGATTGGTGACAACTGCTAAGACTGCAGGTGAAATGGAGCCTGTTTCTAGCTTCCTGGATACCATGAAGGGTAGAACTTAATAAAGTGGAAATTGCTTTTAGAAGTGTGGGAGACGGCTGCAGTAGTTAGTGACACACAGCATTAGTCTCAGGGAAGTGATAGGCACGTAACACATCAGCTCACACCACACTCTGGATGGCGTGTTACAGCCACCTCGGCTTTGGAGACAGCATCACACTCAGGGAGAAACAGCCATCTACAGCTAGGTTTTTATTGGTGGACTGCCATATATGTATGTGATTTGAAGACACATTAAAAAAAATCAAAATTCTGGGAAATGCTAAAATACCATTACTGTCTGCTGTCATGCATGCAGGAGAGCTGCCCCTTGCTGCAGGTATGGCACCAGACACACAGGGTTAATTGGTTAATTGAAATGTCCTGTCTGGTCTGTGCATGGGTTGGGGGGAATGTGAACATGTGGAGGTAGAGCCAGCTCCTCTCAAACAAAAGGAGGGGTGAGAACCATGCAGCACAGCCCGTCTGTCCCTGGCTCTGCTAAGGGCACTCATTGCTAAGGTCCTTTTTGCAGCTGAAGCTGACAGCGATGCTGTTTCAGTAACCCTTTAGGCATCTATCTTTTTGCCTAATGGGCTGCTTGAATCTACCTGATAAAAAGGCTTAAGAGGAGAAACTAAGACCATGTCGTTCTCAGTCCCAGATATTCTCTCAATCTATACTGATTTTTCAAATAACTACCCCAAAGCTCACCTGAGACTGAATGAAAGAGTGACAAACAGGTGTTTGTTAAAACAGAGCATTCAATTGTCCATAAAAGTAAGGCTTAAGAGAGATTAATCAACTACTAACCATACTGAAAGACTCAACAATCTCCACAACCCTCTTCCAGCCACATCTGCATTGCCAGATGTGCTAAAACAAATAGGATGGTATGTCCTGTGAGTTAAGCTAGGCAGAAGTGTGTCCTCCGTCCTCCAAGTCAACACAGCTATCAGTCCTACATCTGCTGATGAATCTCACAACTTCTTAGTCACACAGGTAGGACAGTTACTGGTCACACACACAGGAGAATGCATTTGCTACCCATCCATGTTTCGGAGGATTTGGCTCACTGTCCATTCAAATATCACTGCATTTTGACTGTCCATTTATGACAGGCTGTCCATTTATGAATATCAACATTTCCTTCCACACCAGCTTTCATGAGACACTTTCCCTTTGAGACAGAAGATCCTTAGTGATGTGAGGAATAAGTTCTGCGCTGCCTGGTGTAAATCAAACTTCACCAAGAGTTGCAGTAACATAGCACTAATGTGAAAGATAGCTCAGGGCAATGAATATTAAATATACTTGCTTCAGCCATAGGTATCCCAGTAAAACCAAAATTGGTTTCTCTTCCAGCAATGAACCGTATTAGGCTTAAATGTAGTGGGAGCTTTGCTTGCCTTAGGAACATCACAGGGAATGATGCAGCCAAGTGAGCCAGGCTAATGCACGAGGCAGGTTCACATATATCACTAAGAGGAAAATCATAGAGAGGTCTGAGAGCTCCAGGGAAAGCTGTGCCATTTAATTGTTTCTTTTCTTGTTGCTTTCATATGTAGATGAGAAACCTGCCAGTGTCTGAAAGCTGCTTTTTGTCTTCCCATGTAAGGGTAGCCTTGAATATTTTTTTTTATTTTTTTATTTATTTTTTTTTTTTGTGCTGAGAGTCAAGTACTGCTAAATCATCCTGGTCAGTTAAAGATATACAATAGAAGCAGAAAGGAAATGAAATCTTAAAAGGAATCTAAGTAGAGGAATTCCTTTAAAAATAAAATCTCAAGACAGAAAGGAAGAGTGAGTGCTATGTTGCATATGCCTACAAGAATACTGAAGCACTCAGAGGCTGACCCTAATGCTTTGCTTTTTGGTTTAAGCATGAAATGTTGTGGTTCCCTGTGCTATAACGGAATAACCTGTATGCTATGCAGTGGTTAAACATCTTAAAAAATGAAAATTATCTGTATTCATTAGAGCCTGTGCTAGAGCTCACAAATTCTGTGTTAGAGCTCACAAAATGGTGGAAACTCAGGCAAGCAATCACTGGACAAAGGCAACAAATGGCTCAATGCTGCAAAGGAAGTTTTAGAAAACCTTCTGGCAGCCTCAGCTTCCTTTGCTGTGCATGAGACAAACTGCAGCTTCAATTACTGTAACAGTGTTACAGGGAAATTCTTTATCACTACCATGCACTCCGCTGATCCCAAACAATGTTTCCACTGCATTACCATTATCAGCTTTACAAAGTCAGTGTTTTCCAGGCTTACAAGCATAGTAAACCATGGCAATTTTACGCAATACCCACAATATGAAGTAGCTGTAGCTAGCTGTTGGTCAATGTTGATTTTTTTTTTAATTAGTTTTACAGTGCAAATGATACACCACAAATATTCTTTGCCATATTCACATAAATGAGGTATCCATTGCCATACATTGATTTTAACTTCTCATATCCCTGAAGTCTCAGCTTGTCCGTTATCAGCCAGTGAAGAATTAACCCTTGTATCCTAGCCTAGAGCAGATTAACCACCATGAAATACTACATGCTATTTTTGGTTTTCCCTTTTTGTTCCGTCAGGGTTACTCCATAATCGGACAGCTGTTGTCACTAACATATTTTTCATTCAGCCTTGTTTTTCATACCTTAATTTCAGTCTATTACACTTCATTATTTTGTTTCAGTAAACGGAAATGATTCATCTCTCCTGTTGCTCACACCCTGGTACGCTTGCAGATGACTAGTGCACTCCCACTAGCTGCAGCTCTCTGCACTGTGTCAGTTCACTGGGGCAGGCTGAGAACATGCCTAGGAGAGAAAACACTTCAAGACTTCATTGTTGGCCAGTCATGCCCCCAAACCCCCACTTATGCATCAAAATAAAACTCTGTCTTATATGTGGAATGCTGAAAAGTTGCAAGGTCTGTGTGCAGCAGCCACGTCTGATTTAGCCGAACATTTTCACACGTGTTTAAATTCCCCTCCCCTTGAGAGGACTGGAACCCTCTGAAACAATCTTGCTGAGGAGAGATTGCTTGAAATGCGTGCTTATGTGCTTTGCTGATCAGATGTGCTCATGTTAAACCTTACATGGCAAAAAATGGATGTTTCTGAACTGCATCCAAGCGGGCACCAGTAATTTTCTTCTCACGGCCACCAGTTGGGCATCAGCACAATGGGACCTTGATTGGTCCCTGCAGGGGCTGCTGCAATATAAATGAGAATGATTTTCTGTTCATGAATAGCAGATAAAGTGTCATCCTACTGCTTGAGATGTGAAATATCTAGAAGACATCCTGACCTTTGCATCCCCTTGACTTTGTAGAAACATTACTAAATGCAAATGTGTTTTGGTACAATACAAAACCCCCTAATTCCTTCACTATTTAGCAGGCAAAATTCAAGCAGAGAGGAGATAAAACATGCATCCTCCCCTGGGTTTTTGCTTGGGAATGGCCACTGGCCAGCTGGACACCTCTCGCTTGTTTGCAGAGGAAACAAATCACACCCTCGCTTGCCAGCAGGTCCCTCTATTTCTACTGGTTGTCACAGTAATAAATCAATTGCTGCTGCAAAACACAGCTCCTATCCAACTCATGGGGAATCTGTAAACTCTCTGCAACACAAATGTCAACCAGTTGTTGGCCATGCTTTCAGGCTGGAGTAGTTATTGTTTGCCAGTTAGTTATTTGTATTGGAACAGTAAATTTCATTTGCAAAAGCCTTTACCATTTGGACCCATTTACCTTAGAAGCAAATTAATTGCTGCTGTACGACATCATCGCTGTTGTGACTCACCTAGGGCATATTCATACTGCCTTGGCTGGAGGAGTGAACATCAGCTGCCAGCTGGACTTTGTCCTTGCACTCTGCAGTTGTTATTGTCTGCCTCACGTTGGGGCTTTTACCATCAAGACTGTTCACATGAGACTTCAGCAACTCAAAGATGCATTAAAATGAGCTGCTCCCATATATGATGTGACTTGTCCACGCAAAGTGGCTGCAAAATGCTTCTGAGTTGGGGAGAAAAATGTAAAGGCAGTATAAAGGTCCACAGTGAGCAGATCGGAGCTGGCTGGGGGGAGTGTATGTGTGCTGCTGGAACAGTTCTTGGCTCAGCCACCCAAGGGTGGCCAGGTGAGGCACCCAAGTCTCTCTTCTTCCCTCCACTCATCTGGCTGCCCTCTAAGCATCAGCTCGTGGTGAGCAAGCAGGTGGGTGGCAAAGGGTTGTTGTGTCTGACATTCCCCTAAGAGGTCTGTCCCTTCCTACTCACTGTACAGAAAAATACCATTGCCCAAATACCATGAGGCTCCAAGTACAAGAGACATTGTAGGAGGTGAATAAACCAGCCTAGAAGACAAGAACATCCTTCTCTTAGCTAAACCCAAGGGTTGCCAAAGGGTTTTATGAAAAAGAATACTTTTTGAATTGTAGTGTTGTAGGTAGCTCCAGTGTGACAATGTTTGGGTCTGTGATTGGGACCTGGAAGTGTCAGTGCATGTAACATTAACACTTGGCTATGCTAAGCCAGTCATTTAATAACATCTGCCATCCTGAAAAGCTCATGGCTCTCAATGTTCAGGATTTTTAGAAGGAACATAGTAAAGTCTTTTTCAACATGAACTAAAGAAGTTGCAACTATTTGTAAGCAAACTGGCTGCTGAAATCTGTACGTAAGTTAGAGCACCTCAATAGGTCACAAACAGCTCTGTCACATCCACCAAGGGCCATAATGCAAGCTAACTGGATTCCTCTACATTTCTTACTGTTCCATTTCATGGTATGCTCCCTTCTGATGTTTCTGGGGTTAGCTTGCTCATGCAGACTGGTGCATTTTGTAGACCAAAAATCTGGATTTTGAGCAGCAAGGCAAAGAGATTATGGAGCAGTCCAACACTGCTGATTCTTGGGCAGTCCGCAATTAGAAGTGGAGTGCAACAAACTGACCTAAAATCCCGAATTTCAACCTAATTCAGTGTTATACCAATCCAAGACACATCATATTCTGCAATAATGGCAGCTGCAACAAAACATGACGGATCTGTCTGTACATCAGTCCTGTGATAGGAAGAAGCCATTTCCAGCTGCGGTGGGAAGGAAAGGACCTTGGCAGTAGGCTGGAAACATGCCTTACAGTGAGGTTTTACACAAGGACCCCCACTTGCAGCCCAGTGCTGCAGCTTCTTCTGCTCAGGGAATGTATGAGGGGCTTCCCCGTGCTGCGCTATGGGTATGTGAGAAAATGTTTTGTGAAAATGTGATTGATTCCCACTGAATAGCCAAATAGGGAGGGTGTTGGATATTTGGGATGAGTGTCTCTGGGTACAGGTTCATTTTTAAACAGAGACTAAAATCACACAGCTCTTTTCATCCTTCATTTGATTCTATTGCTTCCTCTTCTGTTTGGACAATAGCACTGCTATGATTTAACGGTAAAGAATAGTTACTTCAGTGAAAGATCGCCAGCATTCAGTTGTCGACTCATCTGCCTCATTCTGATCTAGGTAACAAAAGGCACACACCATCCCAGTGGGCCACATCCTCTGTCATGAGAGGGATCTTCCATATCTTCAGTGATGCATGTTTAATGAAGCATCCCTTAATGTAACTCAAAAAAAAAAATGAAAAGCAACTCAAATCTGTTTGGGTTTTGAGGGTTTTTTTGGTCACAAAATGCTACTAAAACACTTCAAGGCTTTTCACTGTCATGTTTTGCTAATCAGTGTATACCATTTTGCTGGGGGAAAAAAATCACTGCTGCTGGCAGAGACTACAAAACAAATGCAAACATAATTCAAAGTAAATTATTTTCTGGTGAAAACTGATAAAGGCAGAGCAAGAAACAAATGTGTGGCAAATTGGTCTCATTTAACCATCATCCATTTGAGCACATTTGAATGCAAGTTTTGCACGCAGGCTGTTTATGCTTATAGGATGAAAGCGTGGATATGTGACAGTGAAAGACACATAGAGCTGAGACAAGTTACAGGGCAGGACAATTGAAGCAGGACAATTCCCATACAATGTGGTACGTGATGGCTGCTGCAATGCTACAGCAGCAGGGTGAAGAAAAGGAGGATCACCATGTGTGGTTTTAGAGACTCAACAACTGTCATAGAGCAGGAATTATTTAATGTCTGAAAAATCTGCGTTAAATTAAAAAAAAATAATAAAATTACCGGTCTTTTTTTAGTTTGACCAAGATATAGTTTAGGGATGGCTTGATCAGATACTAGCATGGCAAGGAAGCTCCAGGTAGCTGAGGGGTTGTTAATATAACAGAAAAAAAGGACAAAATGTGGAAGTGTAGCACACTCAAAGGAGATGTGTAAGATAAAAGCAAGTCATTTTACCATGGAAGCAACTCATTTTGAATGGGCAGATTTTGCCATCTGGACTCTTGGCTACATAATATTCCAAAAGACACGACCATGGAGGAGTAAGTCACTCAAACGTTAGTATGCAGTGTACCTGAGATGATGAGGGTGTCCCGTCTGGCCTGGCACGGAAAGGGTGTGTATTTTCCATAAGTGCTGCTCTGTGTCTGCCAGTCCCAGGCAGATGTAGGGCATCACATGGGGTAACAGACTCCCAAGAATCTTCAAGTGAATGGAGCTACAGTCAGCACTGTCACTGGAGCCTACCGCCATTCTGGCGGGGTAGCAACTTTCAGGTGCCCAGCGCACTGGCATCTATTGCCAGCTGAGACAAGAGTGTCATTTAGGTTGGAAGAGACCTGAAATCACCTAGTCAGTCTCTCTGCTCAAGAAGGGTCAGTCAGAGCAGGTTGTCCAGGACCATATCCAGACAGGATAAGGGGTCGTAGACATCTGCAAGGAATGACATATATACTCTAGGGAACACATGAATCTTTCTGAAGTGCCTCCAAGAGGCCAAGAAAGGTCCTTCACAGCACCTGAAATGATACCAGCTGTCTGTTTGGGCAACTGAGTCCCACCTCTTCTGTCTGCTTAAGGATGGTCTATGCAACTGAAGTTGCATGCTAGGCTCCACTGTTGGCATCGACCAGATCTCCACTGACTGGAGGGAAATGAGGCAGTTGCACGCTTATAGACATCAGTACTGGGGTGTCTTAACCCTGACTTGAACCCTTACCTCTGCTGTCTGCCTGCCTGTCTGCTTCCCGAGTTTGTAAGTCGTGTGGAGAGGTACAGAGGACTTTGCTGAGGGCACAGCTGGTGAATCGTCTTTTATCAAAAAAATGCACAGGTGAATAGTCTTCTTTTACAAAAGAGCCATAGAATGAGTTTCTCCCTTGCTGCTTGGTTAAAAAAAAATAAATTACGTACAAGTAAAGGTGATTTAAACAGATGGTCCCATGTTCTGTGACACAGACATGATGTCATGCCCTTTCAGGCTTCCCCATTAGATCAGGGGCTGCCTGGGTCTGGCTGCTGGAGCCAAGCCTGTAAATCCTGCCCCCAGATCATCAAGCTAATATACCAACATCTGTTTCTGATCTCACAGATCGAAAAAGGACTTGTGCCAGTTGTGTCAGTTGGAAATGTGATAAAAATCAGAAATGGGCCATGCGTTCTGGCACTGAAACAGAAACAACCATGGGAGCAGAATGGTGGCCGTTCTCCAAAATGGAAGCGACACTCAGGCAGCTCCTCCAGCCTCGAATGCAGCCTGTAATCCTGGCAAAGTGATCATTGCTCAGCACAGCTCCCCTTTTTGTTCTGCCACCCTGAAGAGCCTGCAGCTTCAGATCCTCGGTCCCTCATGTGAACGAAACGGCATTATAAACTGTGCTGTCACCTCTTATTTTGGAAATGTAAATTCAAGGCTTTTTCCACGATGACTGACAACAGTGTGGTTAATGCTTTCCAGCTGATGAGACTAGACCAAGCTTTTCAGAAATTGTTAACATTTTTTGCAGTCTGAAAGGAGATCTAGCTTCCAGGTTTTCATATTGACTCCTGAATGATAAAGCATGAATGGTATTTTCATAAACTAACTCAGCACCAAATTTTACTCTGTTACAAAACTTAAAGATTGCTTCTAACAGTACAAAGTCCTCTTCCTTAACATTTTAACAAAAGTGCTGTCTTGTCTAGCATTCTCTGGAAAGCTTCTCATGCATATTCAAATTGAACAAACAAAACTGCGCATTAATTCCAATGTTACTATGCTATGTTTTCAATAGGAGTGAAGATCAGTTGGTATAGCTGACAACTGAATTCAGTATTCTTACTACAGACAAAATAACTAAATCATGTGGTTTCACTGAATCATCTGAATAAAAATAAAAGACTAACTACCCACACAGCTCAGCTAACAACCTATCAAGATGCACTCCCATGTTTATTATTGAAATAAATCTGTTATTTAAATTCAGTGGCAAAATATTTGCAAACACTTATTCCATTATTGCATGCTCATTTTTTTATCATAAGATGCATCAGATGAAGCTCGTGTAATGGTGTAGTTCCATGACGTTCAGTGCCACACATAAGTTTAGCATCATATTCTCTAGTCCTCGCTGTGCCCCTGCATAGAAATGGTGTGACTTCATCTCCCGTTTATTACAGATGGAGTGACAGACACAGATTTTACTACTGTCAAAATAGCATTAACACTTGTTAGTAGTTGGGTACTAAAATGCCATGAACTTATCCCTCCATCAGACTGCCTGGTATGGTGTTATGTTGCAGAAAAGATACCGTCATTGGCATGTTACTGGGAAGAACAGAAACATCAAAGCTGCAGCACAGTGGCTGAAGAAAAAAATGAATCCGATTCATCAACCTGAAAAATCCCTTCTAAAACAAAACATCTTCAAGAGCCAGCGCACTTGCACCTTTACAGCTAAGGACAATAAGACAAGTTAATGTGCATGAGAGAGAGAGCAATTGCTACCCAGCCAGGCTCGACAGGAACATGAAAGGACATATTGCTAGTTAGTATGAAAGCAAAGGAACAGAGCAGGTAGGAGTAGCACAGGGTTTAGAAGTGTAATAGGGAGCAGAAGAGTGAAAAGCAGTACAGAGAGAAACGCTGCAGAATAGAGGCGAAAGGGGAGGGGATGAGAGACCATTTCCATTTTTATACTGTTCTGTCTTCACACAAAGCTCCATTTTTCACTTTCCTTTGAGAACTTTAATTCAATATGATGAAAGTCCCTTCAGTACTTTTAGCACGGCCAGTCATTTGCTAAAGACAAATCCAGTTGGAACAGCGATGATGCATACAGCCTATGTACGTCCATATATACACATACGTATGTATGAATACAGCCTTGCACAATTAATAAAAAATACTTGTAAGTACTTTCAGAAAAGTTTGTTACAGCTATATACAGAATAATCTTGTAATAAATAGATTCACTATTGGCACACCTGTAAGTTAACATATATTTACATATTTCACCTTTGTGTTTATGTACAAAATATTTGTTCTATTGATGGTTACTTTCTGTGTGTTGCTGAAAAGGTCCATCTGCAAAGTGCCACCCGTTTACAGTCGAGTCTGACAACAAGAAAGCTATGAAGTCAACTCAGTAACAAGCTTCAATCTATTCACATTTCTCTCAGAATTAACCTGTCAGGACTTTACTTTTTCCACAACCAGCACAGAAATGACTCACTTAATTGGAAAAATTTCAGCACAAAAAGATATTGAGTGATTCTGAAAATTAATGGCTATATGTCTTATCCCTTTAATTTCCAGTTGGTAATTCTTTCTAGTGAGTCCTACAGGAAAAGTCTCAGTGAAACTGGATACATGAATAATTTTTAATGATACAAAATCATTGTTATTCTCATTGATATAGTGCTCTTCCTCTGATGGCTTCTGATGGGTACGTGTAGGAAAACCAAGGAAACTGCAGCAAAGGTGTGGGTTATGAGTCAAAATAATATTTTTGTACAAGATATTCTATCTAATGTATTTCCTAATTCTTCAGAAACTTAAACACTTGGTTTAATTCCTACCAAGTAATCCAAGGTCAGAGGTGGCATTATAAATCACTACAGTAAACATTTTCACTTCAAAACCTCTGTGAGATAAGAACTGACCTCTGGCTTCCAATCTTACAGTTAAGCAGCTGGAAAAAGAGTTAATAATTTGTTTTGAAGATCTGTGAAATGTAAAGGAACCTCCGTTCACTTATTTTATCAGTTATATAAAAGCTATTGATGCCAAGGTTCTGAAACGCATGGATGAAATGCTAAGTAAAAGTTAGATATAAACACTATTGCTTTCCCTGGAAGGAAAGTGCAACCTTTCTGTCTTTAATATAAGGAGACAACATGCCTGGATTTTCACAAAGGAACATTGGAAGTGCTTTGGTGTCCGACTGTCCTGGTGGTGGAAGGGGAATCCAAGCTCTCCCCTCCCTGTGCTGGCATGGGCATGCATGTGCTGATGCCTGGTGCTGGTGCCCGGCACTGGTGCCCAGCCTTGCACAAGCCAAGGAGATGGCAGGTGGCTGTTTGGCTACATAAGCCACCATAAAAGTCTTTCATCTCCTCTCCCTAAGCAAAGGCATGTGCCCCGGAGAGTTGTTCCAGCCACATCCAGCCTGCTGACTGGCACCAGGAGAGCTCTGCTCTGCTAAGGGTTTAGCCCCCCATTCCGCTCTTGTTCCAGCTGCACTGACACAAATTGCCTTTCAATCTGGACTTCAGGGATGTCCCAGCTTTTCTGATCCATAGTTACTTCCGGGCAATTCCAGCAAAGCTAAACACTGAGTCAAAACAAAAAGTCTAAGGGAGAAGATGAGGGGAAAAAATGTCCTGAGAAGCTGCACTGGTAATTCAGCTCTTGCAGTCATCTGTGAAAAAGAGACTGTCATGAATGAACTTTTCTCACTTTAGACACAGACAGAAATCAAAAGGCAGCTTTTCCTGCAAGGAGACAGCCCTGGCTGTGATTTGGGGCCACCCTCAGCCCATGGGATAATGGAACTCCTCTTCTCCAAACTGTCAGGGGAAGGCCCCAGAGAAATGGGCACATGTGAGAAACCTTCCTTGACTCTAAACAAGCAGAAATATTTCTTTGTGACTTCAAGGTAGTCTATGTTTTTCCGAGGTTTTAGCCCTACTTGACGTAGCATTTGTAACACCACAACGAAAGGTGGTGATGCGTACTGCTGGAACGAGAGGGGAACATTTTGCCTATTACCAGCTCAACTCTTCAACTCATACATCCATCGCCTACTTCTTCCCACAGTGATGAATATCATTCACCCCATTTTTGAAAGGGACAAACAGGGATAGTGAATCACCAAAAGGCCTTGCCTAGACTCCATGAAGCTCCTGACAGCCCACTTCTCCAGCTGGCTGAGGTCTCTACGAACTGCAGCCCTATCCTCCAGTGCAGAGACTTCTCCTCCCAGTTTGGTATCATCTGCAATTCCTCCCTCCTTCAGTGGTGAGGCTAAGGTAGACCTCTGAGATAACTTTCCAGATGCCATTTAAAAATAAAAGACAGAGAAGGCATTATCCTTTTCATGCATCTTGCCACCCTGAGGGCCTTAGGAAGAGACTTCTTTTGCAGATGAGCCTGGAAGTAGCTTTAAGCATTCCTGCCTTGCATGCATGCTTGTGCCCTGTCCTGAGAAGCCTTTACCTGCACTGGGGTACTGAGATGTTCAGCCTCCCACTGAGGGCCTTTATTGACTTGCTAGAAACAAGAAGCAATTTCAAAGCCTTTTTTCATGCACCTATTGACTTTCACATCACTCTTTTAAAGGATTATTGGATCTTCAGATAGTGACTAATGATGTTATCACTAAAGAATTCATTAATCCTGAAAAATGTCTGCCATCCATGGAGTTCAGAAAAGAAACTGAAAAGAACACATTGCAGGAAAAACAAGTGTAATGTTCTTAATGAAACCCAGGAAGATAGTTATTACAAGCAATGCATCTTAGGGAGCGATAATAGATTTTGCTTTCTTAACAGTGCTGAGAGGTTAGCTCTATGAATAGCAAGAGAAAGGAATAGTATAAGAATGTACAAGAGAGAAACACAAGTTTAAGACCTTGTTTCTGCAATTATTTCTGCAGACCTCTAGGCCTGATATATTAAGACATTGACAAATTTGGGGAAGTCCAGTGGAGGCCACCAGGATTGTCAGGGCTGGAGCACTTGCCCTGCAAGCAGAGGTGGAGGGAGCTGGGCTTGTTCAGCCTGGATGAAGGAAAACTTCAGGAGAGTCTCACAGCAGCCTGGCCCTGTCTGAATGCAGGGTTATCGAGGGGGTGAGCTGGATTCCTCACAACAATGTACAGCAGGAGAATGAGAGGCAGGGTCATAAATTGAAAGAATAGATTCCAGCTGGACATAAGGAAGGAAGATCACTGAGGACAGTCAGGCACTGGATCAGGCTGCCTGGAGAGCTTGTGCAGTCTTCATCCTTGGAGAGTCCAAGACACAAGTGGACAAAGCCCTGAGCAGCCTGGTAAGGTCTCAGCTTGGATTAGCTTGGATCAGGGGTACCTGAGGTCCACCCCAAAGTGTCTGATTCTGTGATTCTACTTCCCTTTGCGTAGCAGTTTGCTAGGACTTCTAAAGGAAATCATTACTCTAAACATCAATATGTTTTATCTTTACTGCTTTAACTATGTCTTTCTTTACAATGAAATAAGCCAACTTGCCAGTCCATATTCATCTATCCAGATGATAAGAACCTAGAGACAACCATAAAACCACCAGGGAAAAAAAGAAGGTGTGCTACTTACTAAGTACAAGACTAAATCCTCTCACAGCCTGTCCCCTAGCACAAGGATAGGTTTTTACATTATGAGGTACAACATCCTGGGAAAGGAGTAATGACTACAAGCAACAATTCCTAACAATTCCTGCAAGTGGAATGAAAATCCCACACAAGCCTGTCTGATCTCTGCTGCCTAGGCGCTCCCATTCATACTAATCTATTCCAAAGATCACATTACTCCTTCACTGCAAGCACCTCCATTCACACAGGCACTCGTCCAGAATTATGTTGAGAACATATTGCAGAAGTGCTGCATTTCAGAGCTAAAAAACATGTGCTAAACCAGACAGACATTTCCAAGAAGAGAACACATGCATGAAGTTTAAACTACTCTGTACATGACAGAAAAATCAATGTTCTCTTCAGGACTACATCCCTAACCTTTTTGCAACCATATCTACAGGGTGAAAGGCTTCTAGGCCATCAGAAAAGATTGTGCTTCCTCTGCTTACAGCAAGAGCATATTGTTGTCTGTAAGCAATGCATGTTGGGTTTTTTTTAAAAAAAAACCTTATTTATTTTAGCACAAATATGGTTATGAAATTTATTAACATAGCACATTAATGAGCTTGAGCTGGCTACGTACATTACATTTTCATGTTCATTATGAAAACTCATGTCAACTGAAATATATGCATACACTTAAAATGTAGAGAACTATTTGCAAATGAAATACTGAAAACAAGTTTAAAGATAAAATATTGTTATAAATCCACAGAAGAAAGTTTTACCTGAATTACTGACTCGGGTTCCTGAGACAAAGAACCACAGAAGCCCATAGAATCTTGTCAGTGAGAAGTCTGACCTGGTTTTGCCTCAGAATTGGAAGGCCACCTACTCAAATTTTATACTGGTATGGAGATGCAATGCATTTCCAAAGGCAAAGCGTCTTCAGCTTCTACAAATGAACAAGTATGCAGATACAGTGTAATTCTAAAGGCAGAGTTGCTTGTACAAATAAAGGAATAGCTGTCCATAGAGTAATGTAAGGCTAGGTGCATTTATTCTGGAGGACTTTGTTTTATTAAATTTATTTATACTGATTTTGGAAGTGCTCAAGAAATGTGAGTGTGCTTGGGATCCTTTAGTTTCTGTCTCTCTTATTCTTCTAGTATTGTGGACAAGCAGGGGAAAAGAAAAGTATTTCCTGAAAGCAAAAGCAAAAGCAAAAAAAAAATCTTTCCTGAAAAGAAAAGCAAAACTGACTAATTCATACAGAGTATTATGATCTAGCTACCAGAGCAAAACCTAAAACCTAAATGAAAAAATAACACCAGAGATTCCATTTCTGGGATGGAACGATCTCATGACTGAACAATTCAATACATATGACTTGTAACTTCTGTACATGGGTCTGTCATCTTTTAAAACGCCATTAAGCCTCAGTGTCAAAATACCTATTAAGAAAGTGGCTGTTGTTGAGAAAGAGATAATAAAAATCAGGTAGATTAATGAACTATATGGGAAGCCTCACTCCAGAAATAATGAAGCTCATAAACTGAGCTTTGCCATTTACATCCACATCCTAAATCAACTAAGCACTTTAATACACTCAACTCTGACCAAAAGCCATTTAACAGCCATGGAAAGCATCATTCAGAACTTAATAAAATTTTGTATACACTCAATCTGTTACATTAGGTCATATATAAACAGAAAGCAAAGTTTCAAACAATGTTACTTTTCTTCTTCCTTCAGAAACATTGAATATCTAGGAAACAGGACACTGGACTTTTGGCTTCCTATACTTCCATGGAGATCCCTAATCAGGCCCACATGGTCCATTTGTACAAAGGATCATGTTCAGATAACAAGTGGGGATAGGATTTTGTGCATGGTAGGAATATACACTAGACAGTAAACCTGCAGTTGTAGGTCATAAATAATCTCATGGATCTGTAGTCACTCCAGAGCCTGCCAAAAGCAATTGCTTCTGGACTGCTAAGGCTTCCAAACCCACCTACTCAATGCCTAAAACTGACACTTGCGCATCTGGACCAACATTATGGCAATATGAAAATAGTATCGTCTGTGTTAATAAGCATCCACTAATATCCCTGGCCATTGATTTCTGCTATCACTTTAGATTATAATTTTATTTTGGTTATTGGATTTTGGAAAAGGATTAAGTAGGTAAGAAGCTGGTGTTTGAAATAATCATTTGAGATGAAAACCAGAAACAACGAAAAATTCTGTAGCTACTCACAATATTCACAGTGATTTTCAAACAATTGACAGTTACAAACACAATAAATAACGCTCTTATCTCTTTAATATGGATGTGAAAATACATACATTCAATAACTGATTTTTATTTGCTGTATAATCACTATCTCTTGTTCAAATGAGAGACCATTTTGAATGTAATGGAAGCTAAAAATTATCAGATTTGGGCAAAACAGAAACATTCTTGGAATGTAATTCACAGCAAAATCAAAACATTAAGGTAGCTGAAGTGATGCACTGTAACAACCTGTTCAAACAACAAACTCTCAAATAACCAATGGAATGTTAAAATGGAAAACAACAAAACAGGGTTTTTTTTGCCGCTGTTTGAATTCCATGAGAAAAATCAGCACCACATTTTAAACTTACATCTAATGAGAATTAATAAAATAACAGAAGAAATATTTTCACAATCTCAAGATAGAATTACATCTTTGCATCAGTTAACACAATTTTCTTTTACTCATATTGTCCTAAATAGTCTAGGTTTTTTCCATACAAATAATCTTTCAGAAATATAATCTCATTTGCTTCCAAGTGAAATGTTATTCAAGACTGGATGCTGAACTAGCTGGAGCATTAATTTGTAAAATTTATAATTTTAGGGGTTTGTGCTGTAAGACATGCCTTTTATTTCCATTCAGATAACTACTAGAAACTATTAAATTATGAACTGCTGAAATGGCTGAAATTGTGAGGACCTCAAGACACTCACTCAGGCCAGTGGAATATTTGGGTTCTCTTCAGTTGCCTTCAGATCAAGCCCTTAACCCAGCACCTAAGCTCCTGAGATCATTCCCACCTCCTCCTGTGGCCCATCCTTAATGTGATTCTCATCCCCTGAAGACATCAGCCATAAGTCAAGTCCTTTCTCACTCGAGAACTAATATCCCAGGTTACTGTGTACTTACTAGATGTATCACCTGTCTCAGCTGCACACTATTGCATGGGTTAAACTCAGTCCTAGGTGACACAAGGGAAAATTCATGCTAGTGGTGATTTGACCCTGTTTCTCTATGCCTCAGTTCACTAATTTGCTAAATGAGAAATCATGGTATCTATCCCTAAGTAAACTGAAATGTTTAATGATGCGTTTAAACAGGTTTTAAATTCCAAGTTGTATGAATAGGCAAAATTACCAAAGAGACCATGAAATAAAATCCTGCCAAAATTCTGTTTTGCATCATTTAAAATGATTTAATTCTATAATGCTAAAATAGGTATACCCAAGCTCCACGAAAATAGGCAGCTCAGTAAAGGAGAGAGTAGGAGCAAGCCTTTTATGAGAAAGGCTCACTCATTTCTAATGCGAGGAATAAACCAAAATTGAGAGGCATTAGGAATGCTCACCTGGGCTTTGCTCCTTTACAACGCTGGTGGACCTACCTGTCTTTTAATTGAATTCATCAGTACAAAGGGATAACATTACTTCATTACTTTTTAAACATTCACTTGTAAGTTTACCTTTGACATTTATTTCCAACTTACATCATTATATTTAAAAATCAATCCTGATTTCCCCAGTGCCATACAAAAGAAGAGAGCTGGAACATTTTTAAACGGAGTAAATTGATTCTTTACTGGAGAGCTAATAACATGTTTTCCACCTTATCCCTCTGTGCTTTTTTTATTCCTGGACTGTCTCAAGAACCCCACCATTTCTCAACAAGATTGTATTTCTAACCTCTTTCTACAAAATGAGCCAAACATTTTTCCACAGAACAGGAGCAAAATGTTTGCATTAAGATAAGAACAGCTTTCCACAAAAAGCTTCTACTCAGACACGAACTAGCTGGGGATAATTTATAAACCACTGCAAAAGCTATAAAAATTTTATTCTGTTTAGACAACTAGTTTCATTTTTTTCTGTGTTCAGGTTTAATTCTGCCCTCATTAAAATGGCCATTTTTGCTATTCTCTTACTTGATGAACAGAGATAATCTGGCACAATCTTTGCATCAGATGGCAGCAATATCTGTCTTGAAGGCCATGCCCAGCCTGCAGCTGCTCTGTTGGGTGCTGACAGATGAGTCCTCAGTCCCCAGCCTGTGATGTTCTCCAAGCAGTCACTGATTTAGGTGGCTGATGGGCAATGGAGGTGGTCACCAAGCTACTGCACCTCCACACTGCAGTGTGGCCACTGCTGTTGGCATAAGTAAACTCCCTGCCAGCCCCTCTGCAACCTATATGTAAACATGTAAAGAAGAAATACTTAGCAGCCAGCCCAGGGTAGATCCCAAGAGTCCAACTATGAAACCACCAGGAAGCCCACAGTGGTCTGACATTTTCCAGAGACCAGAGCTATTTAAATATGAACAAGTGATCACTTTGCTCCTGTCTAACACTGTGACTCAGCAGTGGGACAGCTGTGCCTGGTGATAGTCTGGCAGACGCAGCCGATCTGCTTCCCTGGTGTGGGATGACTGACCATGTGCGAACTGCTGGCAGGAGGCAGCTTGGCGGCACATCAAGCAGGTGCCAGACATGAAGGGGATGGAAAAAACAAGGGATGCTGCCTAGAAAAATAATGGGGGCTTTAGTTCACCTCGTGCAGGCTCAGGGGTCACCTCCACATGGCACAGCAATAATTTAAGGCAGTTGTAGCTGGTTTATGAGCATGTGCTTCAGAGATGCACACTGGGCAACAAGTCACGGTAGCTCTGGGAACAAAGGAACCAGAAAAAAAGCAGAGAAATGGTCTATTCTACAACCTCAGTTTGCAAGGACAGATGCAGTAAAACAGACATAACATTAGGGCTCTGTGTTTATTTCCTTCAGATTACAGTGAAACGTAAAGATAAGGCTTAGGTTCATGGGAACTGTGTCTGGCTGGACCTGTACCAGCTGCCTGATGTGCTTACTTAAGAGTAATGTGGTCTAGATTAATTTCTCAGAGACTGTTTTATGTGCATACCAGAGGAGTGCTATGCAGAATCACCAAGCAAGGATACTGACACTGCCAAAACAAATGTGCAAGAGGCCTAACAAAAGCAGTTCTTTGCAAGTATTTTCCCCAAATGCAAAACCAATGCTGGTTAAATGACATGTGACAAGTGTGCAAAATGTGCAGGGTCACTTGTAAGACAGTTAATTCTGAGCCCTCTTCCTGGAGGAGGTACAAATTTCTCATTGCCTATATAGAGCAAGAATTACTTTTGCTACTTCATGCTAGTTTCATGCATCAAACAAATTTGGGTTAGGTAGGTGATGGCAGAGGGAAGAAGGCAAGGTGAAATGACCACCTGGTTCCTTGCTCTGGAAATTAGGGCTGGGTGTCCTTACTGAGGTGCACAGATAAGTCTTCTTCTATCACAGGATCAGACTGGCAAAGTTGTCCAGGCTAGTGTTTAGCCCACACATCCTCAGAATGCATATTTATACATGGAGTACCTGACTTTGAGAGCCAGAGGTGGTTTGGCTACAGATATATACCTGGTTTGGGGAGTTGGGGAAGGCAGGGGACACAGGTCAAGTGATAATATCAAGAGAAATTCTTTCTTGGTTCATCTCCTATTCTTCTCTGCTCAGATTCATAGCATGTTTAACTGGATCCTTCCAGCCTATAGCAACAAACCTAAATTATAATATTCTTAATTGCTTTTTCTTTTCTTCTCCCCCAGTTGGCAGATGGACCTGTACCATATCAGCAATGCTTTGTGTTGTGCTTGCAAGAATGATAATAGAAACAACAAAATTATTTTATTTCCTGCTCTGTGCACCCTGCAAAGAAAGCTCAGTAAGCAGCATTTGGTCTTTATTTATTTTCATTTTCGGCTCCTGGCTGAGATAAGACATTATTTCTGCTGTATTTTGTTTGCTTTTATTATATGGTGTTCTGAATTCTCTCTTTTAACTGTCACAAAGAATGCTTTTTTGGAAACAAGCCGATCCTGCTGAAGCTTTGCTATGGATGTGGAAAGGCAAAGGATGCTGTGGGACAGCACAGAACAAAGCATGCTTGTAGGGTTTACCGTCAGGGATAAAAGACAAATTCTATCACATGTATCAGCCAAGAAATGCGTCCATCTGGGCATGGATATAATGAAGATATTAGTTAGAATTGCCTACCTTTAGAGGTAAGCTAAATATTCAACTCAAATCAGAGCACCCTCAAGTGTAGCCTCACATTCAGTAATGAATTTCACCATTCTAACATCTACAGAATCAGCACAAGTCTTTTTTTCCTTCTTGCTATTTTATTGGGTTGTGGAGAAGCATTTCAGAGTTGTATTTTTGCCCAACTTATGGAATGAACCTGCCATCATATTTTTGGATATATGTATCATTGTCATGTCTCTCTGAAAAGAGTATCAGACCAGGAAATACGAGGTATGTCCAAATTCAAGTTTTAAAAACTTCAAAGACTGAAAAATGTTAAGAGATGGTCCAGGTGACTTGCTAAGTGTTGGTGTGTTACACTTGGTTAAGGAAAAAAATGGGCAGAATTGACTTCAAGAGGTTTTGGTATGAAATATTTTGATCTGACCCTACCAGTCCTCCTACAGAGAAGTCAGGCTAAATAGTCCCTTCTGATAGGAGAGAACATTAGCTTCTAATTATTATGTAATGTTTTATATAAAAATGCAGGTTTTTTCCTGAGGTACTTTCAGTATCACGTAATTGTATCCTTCTCAAACATTATGTTGCAGAAGGAAAAATTGGTTTCTCCTTTATAACCCTTACAGTCTGAGGCTGCATGTGAAAATACAATGTGCAAATGCATGAGAAGTTTGGCTTCTTGCAGAAGGGGACTAAAAAAAATTGCTAGTTCCATTAGGGTGACTTTGATTTTAGCATTATTTTCTTTTTCAGTGAGCAGCCTGATGAAGAGAGAGTCACAGCAGATAGCATGGAGTGCTATGCTGTGGCCTGAAGAAGGCTGTGAGGGAGCATGAAATTAGTTCAGCTTGTGTTTGTGCTAAATAACATTAATCTAAATACATTTTTAGTGGGGGAAAAAAACCCAGGGTGGGGCCTTTTCAGCCTTTGAGCAATACAACTGATTATGGCTCTGCTTCTGGAGCTGCGGTTGAGTCACCTAGGAGAACCCAGGGCTGCGGTTTTCAGTGCTCTCCCGAGGAAATGCAGGGGGCTGCCTCCTCCTGGGGAGTGAAACGGTGGTGAACCATCATCCGTGGAGGCCTCAGTGGAATGGGAAATCAACCCGAAGGGACCTTCTGCCTCTCAAAGACAGCTTGAAACTACTGGCCTGCCTTTAGGGCTGTTAGCATTTTACAGGCTATGCGTTAGTGAATTTGAATCCAGACCTTTCCTTAATATGTCCAGTTAGTTACGCAAATCCCGAGGCTTCTATACGGTTCCTTTCTCAATTAGGCAAACTGCAAGTGCCTGTATGGGTCAGAAGAGGCAGAGTTCAATTCACACCACTGGAGATGGAAGCACCAGATTCAAAGTTCACACCCAGATCCGCTATTAAGGGATTTCAGGGCATTTCATACGGGAATGGATTTTGTTTTTAACCATCCATCGCCTCCTGGCTGAAAATGTACATTTTCTTTATCTGCCTTGCTCTTACATTATTTGCAGGTACCATTTAATCTCTTGGTGAGTGATTTCTCCCAACTTAGGTAAACATAAACAGAAATTTTCCCCTGGAGTCATAGAGGTCTGCTCTTGTTTCTGTCTTCTTCAGTGGTTGAACTCTTTCCATTCAAGTTAGTGTTCACTGAATTTCCATGCAAAGCAGAAAGGATATAGACAAAAAAAACCAAAATAAAATTATCCATGCTTCTATTTTTTCTGGTGGTGTTCTCCCGCTCACCTTAGCTGGGAAGGAGGGTGGTGCCCACAAGAGGATTAAAGAGCAGCTGTAGGTAGCGCACAATTGCTCAGAGACTCTGCCTCCCTGCAGGTGGGACTAGAAAAGCATCACAGATCTGTCTTCACTGCCACTTTGTACAAACTGGCAGGGGCTGCACCCTGTAACAACCCCCTTAGTCCCCCTGGTAAACCTGGAGCTGGCAAGCTTTCCCTCCTCAGACACTGGTGAGGAGAAACTCTGGTTCCTTTGAGCTCACGTGCTTTCGTGCATCCTTTATAATTCACAAGCCAGGTCCTACACAAGCCAAACAGCGAGGAAGGTCTTTGTCACACCAACTTCTTTGGCAGTAGGAGGATCTGGGGATGGCTCCGTTCACTGCCAAGTTTGGAGGTGTTGCAGGGGAAGAGTACTTGAGGGCATAGTTAGCAATGGACATGTAGACCTAAAATTCTGCAGGAATGGGATCAGAGTGCAGGGATTTTTATAAAAAGAGGAAAATAAAGCAATCCAGCGCTTCCCACAAAATTAGTTAAAGTACTAAAAAACTTGTACTAAAAGTGAGGTGAGGTCCACTCAGTAGGAAACATAAGCAGTATTGTCCTAGGCTAAACCTAAGAGCATCCAAATCTTCCCATTCTAGTACCTAGGAACCCACTATTATTATTATTGCTATTGTTGTTGTTGTTGTTGTTATTATTGTTATTATTATTATTATTATTATTAATCATCATCATCATCATCATTGTCATCATTATTAATTACTGCTAATTCCTACCATGTTTATCTAAGCAAATCATCCCAGTTATTTCTTTTCCAAACTTCTTAAGTGCTCCATCTCCTCTGCAGTGCACAGCATTTCCATCTCCCACGAGGACTGACATGCACAAAGGTACTTCCTGCTGTTCAAAGCATTTGTCTCACAAAGCCTTTCACAGGAAGAGAAATCTCAGTTCTTCTGATATTTGTCTACTCCACTGTGGAAGCTCCTCTGCAGCAGGGAGGGTCATATCAAGGGCAAATTTTCTGCTCCTTGTTACCTAAAATTTTGTAGTGATATTGAATATTCATATTTGCATGTATGCTGGTATGATGTGCAGAGCATATTGGCTAGTATCTGTCCCTTATCAATTCACTCTCAGATACCCCAAAAATTAGGAACTTGAAGCCATTTCCTAACTAAGGCTCTTACTTTAAACATAGTTTTAAAAAAAACAGTTAACAACTCACTTCCGGTGTAATGAGCACCGGATTCATTAAATAAACACTAGGTTACACAAATCCATATTTATGACTCTGCAGCAAACAGAAATCTAAAGTAATGTTTTGAAATAAATCACAAGAAGCTAGACAAATATTGAATGGGTAGAAGGTAAATATATACCACAGAAAGAATGGTGACTCCACTCTGTCCTCATGAGGAAAACATGAGGAAAAATAACACTGAACTATTAACAAACTGTCATATTGATGTGGACACAGCAAGGCAAATGTCATAACATCTTTTGTAAAGCACTCTACATTAATTGACAAACAAGATGTTCTGTTTCTCCACTATATTCGGAAGGTTATTATTAAAAACGTTAATTGAAAATGACAAAACCTATTACCAAAAATTACTTGAAGATATTTTTTTTTTTTTTTTAATCCCTGGCTCCATATTCTATCTCCCTCCCAGGAGGATTCAAGGCCTACAAAATCCTTGGTAGCATAGCAATTTTCTTGTCATCCTCTCCATTTGGAGGTGATTATTTGGGGCAATATAATTAGAGGTTTTGCATACAAACAACAGTAATATGCGATTGAAAATTTAAACTGGGAGATTTCAGGGGAAGGAGTGTTTACTGAAAATGTGCTGTGCTCAATTCAGCCATCAAAAAGATTTCAAAATGGACTTTTTCTTTCTTTCATCTGAACAGGACTAAAAGACATGCCACAATTCAAAAGGTCCAAAGGCAGAAATGAAGAAAGGAAAACAAAAGAAAACCCAACTAAATAAATGGCCCATGATCAAGCCTTAAAAATTAGTTTTGCCTCACAGAAGCATAGGCTATAGCAAAAATCAATGAGTAGGTTCAACACAAATGCAGTTGCCACTCCTAATCTGCTCATTAAATTTATATACTACATGCTATGCAAAACATGCCTGTAGAAGTTGCCTCTCTCATCTCCCGCTTTGCTTGTTTTCTTCCACTGGTGCTGTTGAACGTGAAATGGAATTCTCTGGAGGAAAGGACTAAAGGCTTCTTGTTTTTACCATGCATCTTGTGTCCTGGTAAATGTAATGCCTTGTGTCATGGACAGCCAGTCACAGCTCCTGGGCTGTCCTGCATTGCCAATGGTAAATAACCACAAAGGAATATGCAGAAATGTTCTCTTGTACCCCAAAATGTGTGTTGGGTTTTTGATTTCCTAGAGATCCATAACCAACATCCAGTGGGCTCTGCAAGTGGAGGGCATCTGGGAAACATGAATTTACTCTCCCTCGTAAATCAGAAGAATCCAGTTAGATTGAGCAGCACTATTCCATGTGTGCTGCAAACAGTATGGAAAGAGAATTGTTTCATTAGTGTGGAAGCTCACTTATGTTCTGTTGATAATGTTCTTGGGTATTTCCCTAGTACATGGTTCATTAATACTGAATTTAACTGAAATTTTAGTTAAACTTTATTTTCCAGCTTACACCTTGTAACTTAATCAATATGCACATTGATATGTGCTTACAACGCTACCCTAGTATGATGTACATGCAAAACCTCTGAACTTGCTTTCCATATAGCTGAATCTTAGCTGAAGCTAAAAATGCCTAGTACTTTCAAAAGCAGCAACTGCTCTGTCAATTCAGCATTGTTTCAAAACAGATCGCTCTGACTGTGTAATCCATCATATGTATTGAAGTAGGTCAATATAAATTGTAAGAAGTAGCTAGAAATTTAGATATGACTTGTTTACCCTGATTTGTACAGAGAATTAGGAAAAGGAATTTGTCAATTTAAAACATTTTTTCTGTCATTAATAGAAATCATCAAGGTTATTTTCCTGTGGAGTTGGATAGAAAAGAAACCTAATGGAGTCCTTGCCTCTTGCGGTCATTAAATCTGTGTGTTTGGTGAGCTGCCTTATTAAATAACTGATGAACCATTGAAATGTCTGGGTACAAACTGAGTTGTACATCTATTGCATTAACTACTGTACATGTAAACAAACAATATTGCCCATGCCAGAAAGCTTACAATCAAAAAAAAAAAACACTTAAGAAGGGTACAGAGACAACTTGTCAACCTGGAGGAGGCTGTCAGTTTAAAAACAGGTCCTTCAGTGGTTTTGATTTCTTTGCAGATGATCTAGGGTACAGTCTTAAACCCAGAAAAGTCAGTAAAGTATTCCCATTGACTACAGCAGGCTATGAACCTCAAAAGAAAGAAGAAAGAAAGGCAGGAAGGAAGGGAGGGAGGGAGGGAGGGAGGGAGGGAGGGAGGGAGGGAAGAAAGACAGAAAGACAAGAAAGGAAGAAAGAAAGGAAGAGAGAAATAAAGAAATAGAGGAAGAAAGGGAGGGAGGGAGGGAGGGAGGAAGGAAGGAAGGAAGGAAGGAAGGAAGGAAGGAAGGAAGGAAGGAAGGTAGGTAGGAAGGAAGGAAGGAAGGAAGGAAGGAAGGAAGGAAGGAAGGAAGGAAAAAGAAGAGAGAAATAAAGAAATAGAGGAAGAAAGGGAGGGAGGAAGAGAGGGAGGAAGGAAGGAAGGAAGGAACTTAAAAGGATTTCCCTTCTAC
The DNA here is from genome assembly GCF_017639655.2 of Falco naumanni. Classification (NCBI taxonomy): domain Eukaryota; kingdom Metazoa; phylum Chordata; class Aves; order Falconiformes; family Falconidae; genus Falco; species Falco naumanni. The sequence continues at coordinate 29,084,033 of NC_054059.1, forward strand.
CTATTCTGTAAAGCCTACTTTAATGTCATCCTAAAGAGAACAAGTCATTTTCATTTTATTAAGAATTATATCAAAGCAATAATGAGTAGTTTGATCCCAGTGCGAGAGAAGATTTTACCTCTTACTTAATCTCTTTCAGTTAATAACAGTCGTATTTTCAAAGTAAGAAACTAGAAATTCTCTGTGACCATTCCGTATAACAGCCATAAGTTTGTTTTTATTTCTGCAGGGACAATAAATTGGAACCTTTCATCAACCACTATTTATCTCCTCTTTTTATGAGGATGCAAGTAAGTAATTATCAGTGAAGTTCAATGATCAAGGCACTGCATAAATTTGCAGTAGAAACTAATCCTGACTAATTAATTTGACTAAACGTATGGTTTAAAATAATCCTCAATGCCAGTAGTTCTTTCTCAATCATTTGCTTTTATCTTAGAATTTAATATTTCTTTCATGTTTGTTGTCTGCAGTTACACCCAAAGGAGTCACTGTTACCTGGAAATTTCATGATGTTTTGTAAATACAGGTGCAGACACAAATAGATAAAAGCAAATACTCTATTGCTATAGAAGAGCAGTTTCATGAGAGTAGCGAGCTAATGCCAACAATCTTTAGGAAATTTGGTGAAGGCAATTAAGGAATGAGTTTAGGAGACATAACGGATGGAACTGAATCAATATAGGTCTCTGCCACAGCTGTGAGGAAGTTGTCCCCCATGTATTCTTGGTGGGGAGGAAAAGGGAAAGATGGGTTCTGTACAGCGGTGTTACACTGGGTGTTCATTAACTTGTTTATATAATTTTTGGCTCTTTTATTTTGAACAGGCTTTTGGCCATTTTAAACCTTCATTCTGTATATTAATTTTGTTGTCATAATTTTTCAAACTCCTCCAAGACATACGCATAAGCCTGAAAAAAACTCAAATGTACATGCAGAATGAGTGATTTTAATATTAATGTTAATTGCCATAGTGAGTTGAACGCTCTGCTGTGTTGCATTTGACCCCTGGAGCCCAGACTGAGCCTCAGGACCCACACCCTGTGGTCTGGGCAAGGACCCATCACTCTATTTGACAAACTCTCAATTGAGGGACCAATAAAAACAAAACAAAACAAAACAAAACAAAACAAAACAAAACAAAACAAAACAAAACAAAACAAAACAAAACAAAACAAAACAAAACAAAACAAAACAAAACAAAACAAAACAAAACAAAACAAAACAAAACAAAACAAAACAAAACAAAACAAAACAAAACAAAACAAACAACCATCACAAACTAAAGGTGTTTTAAATGTTGAGGGCATAAGTAGCTGTGTCAAAGTCTAGAGGTTTCAAAAGCATTCTCCCACTGAGAGCTGAGTGCCTGAGTGCTGGCAGGGGCACTAAATTGCTTCTCATATTTACCCTTCAACAAGTGTATGAGTTGTCTGGCACATTGAAAAATCCGCAAGATTCATACAGAAAACTGGCAAAACACTACCCCAAGTTGTATTCCAGTGGATAGAAAGAAGTACTATCCTTTCAACTGATGTTTCTGATGAAAAAGCAGATAAATACCCAAGTACAGTACACCATATTCAAACAAGTAGTGGGGCTTTTTCATCTTCCTCTTTTTTTTCCTGAATATTAGCAAACTTATGTTGTCATTGTTATGAATTTGTAACAAATACATATTTGGTTTTGAAAAAAAAAGTTTAATTATAAAATAAACATACAACCAGTTACTTATTTTAATATCTTTCTCTTCCCTGGATTTGATCTAAAATACTCAGGAAAATCTCAGGTTGTTTGCTGTAGTGTTTTTCTCCAGATGACAAACATGAGGAAGATCTCAGTTTAAGGATCCAATCCTACAAATTGTGGGATGTGCAGAACTTTGGCTTACATGGGCAACATAAATTCCAGTACCTGCTTGTACAAAACTGACAAGCTAACAAAACACAGCTGAGTTCCCACATGAACACATTTCAGCATTTCCTCAGGGAAAATGAGGGACACACTGGTTGCAAATAATAATTTCTGAAGTCCAAACCATTTCTGAAAAACTAATAGAGGCTTAAAGAAATTGGAGCTATCATAGGTGATATTCTGATCATAACTAACCCAGAGCAAGTCTGGGATATTTCCACTGGATATAGTGGCAATATTCGAGATTGATGCAGGATAACAGCCTTGAACTTGTGTTCAAGAAATGTTTAGATTTTAGAAATGAGAAATCACACTCTGTTATTGGTTTTCTTTTAAGGCAGCAGTGAAGTTTTTTTCATGTAGGAATTTATACACTGTTTTGGTCTTTAGATCTCTTTCTGCAGAGGAAGTTACAGCAAAGCAAGTCTGAAAAATATGTACTATTAGAAATGAGCTTCCTGAAGGGGAGAAAACTTTTTTACTTTTAATCATTTTAGTGCTTATTACACCAGAAATGTAAGATGTCATTCCTAGGCTTAACAAATTCACCTGTCACATGCAAACATCTGTGACTGGCAGGACTTGGAGGAGGATGGGGCACTGGCTCTGCAGCACCCTTTAGAGGGTTTCTGTACGGTAAATGTATGGAGCGTTGCCCAATGAAACTGAAAAAACCAGCACGTCATCTGTGCTGTGAGCTTTCCAGTTTAGCTCAGCTGAAACAGCAAATAGTCTACCTGGTTCAGGGAAGGTTTAGTCTTCTGAAAAATCTCTCACCTGCTCAAAACCCCAATGTTTCTATTCTTGAAAAGTCCTTGCCATTCCTGCAGAACATTTACTTTAGGCCAAGTGATTGTATCATCCAGATCAAAACACTGATAACACATACAATTAATTTGTTCTAATGTATTTCAAATACCTGAAGTCACAATGCTATTGGCTTCTTACTTATCCTCTGAGATTTGTACCATTTCCTTGTTACAAAGAGGCTGCTCATAGAAGGGGAAGCTGTGAGGATGGCTATAAATGGCAGAGTCATGGAGTGATAATTCAAAGAAGCTGGGAATCCACAACAGGGTTTACACTATCTATAGTTACTTTTCATCTTGTTTGTACCTTGCATGTAATGTATGTGCATTTACATTTCCAAATTTTGTATGTACAGTTACCAATGTAAACAAGAGTACACATTCCATTTCTTCACTTTGGAGACTGTTACAAGAGATGTAACCCTACAGTAGCTGTGAAGCAGACTATGCTTTACATGCTATGACTCAGATATTTCTGGCCCAGTATTGCAAATGCAAATCACAGCACAGAACCTAGTCAACAGGATAAAGTACTCAGACCTGAATGGTGCAGGCCCTAAAGCAATATACTGTTTTACCACATCCTATTTATATATCCATTGTGCTGTTTGTGATAAAACAGTAGTCAAAAACAAGAGCTCAGCTGAAGACTCATAATCAAATTTGGATAAATTTTCCCAGTTGTTGGTTATGCAGAAACATATTTCCTGTGGTGCCTGGGTTACAAAGACATTACTGCCACTTAAGAGATTAGCAGAAAAGGTCGAACCAATTGACAGTCAGTGAATCACCACATCTACTTGCCATTTGCAGTCCCCAAGGCATCAGCTCTTCCTCCTGACAGCTGTCTTATGTTTCAAGAATAAAAGATGGTTAAAGCTGTTATTTGTCTATCACCTTTCAAGATTTTGGGAGGTTGCCTTCATGCAAGCTTCCACGCATGGACACCTCAAACTTTCTTCCCTGAGTTATAAATACATCAACACAGCCCATTCATGCCAGCAAAATGCAGGGTCCTGGTTCACAAACGGGATCTAAGCAAACAGAAAAAAGAATTTGGGAGGCCTTCTTGGAGACTTTGGCCTGAGTGCAGACACCTTTTCGCCTGCAGGAAGCTCTCTGAGGCACTGTGACTGCTGCAGTGTCTGAGCTCAAGAAAGCACAAACAGCTCAGTCTGTCACAGGGCCCACAACAGCTTGATTTAGGGATGGCAAGCCTTTCTTCCTATTGCATCTGCAGGGAGCCAGGAGCCGGGAGCTGGAGCCTCAGAGCATATCCTCTCAATTGCTTAATGGCTGCTTGAACTTAGATGCCATGGTAGTCATACTGCTTGACTTAGGTGCTTATAAGGTGCTATGAATATGCCTCCTTACACTCCTCCACCAGCTCTGACTTCACCTCTCAAGTGGTTACACATCCCAGGCCCCCGCAAAGCCCAGCGGAGGTCCCTGTGTCTGGAGCTCCCTTGCCAGGAAGAGCAATGAGTGTCATAAACTGTAGGTTTTTTTCTTTGAGCAGAGCTTGGGGAAAAGAGCTGGCCCTCATTTGTATTGATGTGAACTGATAGTAAATTAATTACAAAATGCAAAGCTGATAATGAAGACGATTTATGTTAGAGCAATTATTGTTATAAATTGTTTTGGATGATTTGGGAAAAGTGTGTGAAAAGTGGTAACATCAAAAAGCAAGCATACTTTGGCTATCAAGGTAGCTCATATGTGACTGTGCATATATCTATGCATAGCAGACATTATAAAGTAATGCAGGGAGCCTTGATGGATCGGCCAGCCTTTACAGAACAAGACTTCTGTGGATAATTTATCAAAACAAAGCCATCTTCCTGGCACAAGTTTGCTTTATCAATTTTGTTTGCACTAGCTAAATAAACACATTACAAATATTCCATTATCTTTTGCTGTCTGTACTAGCATTACAGCATTTTCAGTACCAAGATAAACATTTATGAAAGTGAATCTTTGCATTAGCCTATTCCCATCAGCTTTTAATAAAACAGATTACTGTTGACCAGTGGGAATACGATGGACCTACACAATCAGGCAGACAAGTCAATTCTTTTCAGTAGCTGTCTTTGTTGTGTTTTTTTCTCACAATAAATGTGAGATAATTTATTCTTCAATAAAAAAAAATTAACCTAGTTTACATTACCATGGGGAAGAGCCCATACTGATACATGTTGCTGAACAGATAACTTGGGGTATATTTATAACAGGTTAAGCTTCTGGTAATTTTCTGCTGGGCCCATCCCTGCATCTCACCTTATAATCATCTGTGGAGGGTTGCCCTAAATCCAGAGGCCTGTGATGAGAGTATGATTTTATCAGACATACCACTGTCTTACAGTCTGTCTCATTACCCATTATGTCCAGGTATCTAGCAAGAGCTAGCAAAAGCCTGCCTTTCCCTTGTTATAACACAGACAGTTGTATAATAAATGATTTCCAAACTGCATACTTCAAAATTTGTCTAAGGAAGTTATAGCCCATGTGAACCCGTAGTGCCAAAACCTTCCCAGCAAAAGGGGCCAAATTAATGTTAAAACTATTATTAGCAAGACTTAAGCCTTTCTAAGGCTACCCAGAAATGAGTCTGCATGACAACAGCACCTCTGTATGTCAAAGACTAATACCTTAATACATGGCATGGGAAATCATAGATTGATACTTTGATGTCATGGTTTAACCCCAGCCACTGACTAAGCCCCACACAGCCGTTCACTCACTCCCCCCACAGTGGGATGAGGGAGAGGATCCAAAGAGTAAAAGTGAGAAAACTTTTGGGTTGAGATCAAGACAGTTTAATAGGTAAAGCAAAAGCAGGGCACACATGCAAAGCAAAGCAAAGCAAAGCAAGGAATTCATTCACCACTACCCAGTGGCAGGCAGCTGTTCAGCCATCCCCAGGAAAGCAGGGCTCCATCATGCGTAATGGTTACTTGGGAAAACAATTGCCATAACATCAAATGTCCCCCAGCTTATACACCTAGCATGACCTCATATGGTATGGAATATCCCTTTGGCCAGTTCGATTCAGCTGTCCTGGCTGTGTCCCCTCCCAGTTTCCCGTGTCCCTCCAGCCCTCTCGCTGGCAGGGCCCAAGAAACTGAAAAGTCCTTGACTTGGCATAAATACTATTTAGCAACAACTAAAACCATCAAGTATTTGATAGTACATCAGTGCTATCAACATTGTTCTTACACCAAATCCAAAACACAGCACTGCATCAGCTACTAAGAAGAAAAGTATCTCTATCCCAGCTAAAACTAGGATATTTGATTAATTAGCAAATTAAAAATTACATTTTACATTCACTGGTTCACCTACTCCCAGCAGCTTTTCAATAAGATTGAGTGGCATATAAGAGAAAACTTCATCCTGACTACATTTTCTATGTCCAGTAAGATGCTGAGAGGACATGGTCTGTCCTGGCACTACTTTAGTCCTCACCCCTGGCTGAATGTAACACAGAAAAGATACCTACGCTAAAATAAACAACAAGCAGAAATGAGGGTGTGTTATCACCTTACACATCCACAGACCTTTCTCCATGTTCGGTAACTGCAATTTTAAATGTGGTCCTCCCACAAAGCTTATCAAAGGTAAAAAGAAATTTCTGGTATACCTGTGCGTTCCACTCCATGGAGCTGCATTCAGTATTTGTGTGTATGAGGTTGCTTCTGCGATGCCATACTCTTCCCCCTTTGTGAATGTCTCTGTAGCATGCAATAGTAGTAGTACAAGAAAACAAGGCAGGTCTTACGGCAGTGCTCTGCTCAAACCTGTGAAGTTGTTGGGGAGTTATTGGTAGGAAGGTAAGGTAGCACCAGGAATGGGATTTAGGCTGGGCTTGGGGGATGCTATGGAAAATTACACCTAAAAGTATAAACAAAGACATGAAGAAATTCTATTACCTGAAGGGTTTAAAACCACGTGACGTAAAGGAGTAGAGAAAAATAACACAGCATTTGATTCTGTTCTGGGAGTGGGATAGTCTAGATTAGTTTTTCCTAATCTCTTTCAAAGATGACCTTGTGTTACAATGGAGCCTAACACTGGGAAACTCTCCCCATTCATCTCCTCTCAACAAAGAACAGATAATCATGGAAGTGGTGCAAGCTCCTACCACCAGACTGAAACCCACAGTGAGATGTTCTGACAGATCATTTCAATCTTCATAAATTCATGCCTCCAACAGAAAGAGTTGGTGTTCCTCAGCAATTCACCTTAATTAACCTTGGTTTTATTACCGACACAATAAGCATATAGCTTACTGCAGAATCAAAGCTCTTTGACAATTCTCTGACTGCACTGCAGAAAACTTTAGAACAGCGATACTCAGTAATCCAAGAAAACCAGTGGTGCATGTACAATTTACTATCAGCTTTTGGTTCTGCTGTGCTACTAGCAAAAGGCTAAAAGACAAATAGAAAAATACATTTAGCACTCCTTTCCCTGCTATCCCTTGCAGCCCATGAAGATGCTAAAAACTGCCTTTGTTTCTCCAGGGAGAAGATGACAGTTGCCGATGCTGTGATTGCTTCATCTATTTTTGCTGATGTACTATTCAGTGCTAAAATTTGGTTCTACTAATTGATTCCTCCTACAAAAAAACAGCTGATGAGCACCCATTTTAAAAAATATGCCTAAATAGGGTTGATCTGCCACTCTTTTAAGACTGCAGCTACTTTTGATTACTTAAAATAACAATAAGCATCTTAGTCACTCAGTTGCCTTAGGTAACGCTGTATAACACTTGCATATTCTTTCACTGTTCCTTACTGACACCATAAGTATCTGAGGAAAAATTAATTTGTTATTCAAATTGTGGGCTCTTTCTGTATCTCTCGGTATTTCTGCTTTTCCATGCAACCAAAGGCAGCTGGTATTAGCTGTGGCTGGAAATGGTTTTGCATGATATCTAGTCCTTTTCTTTAGCCTAATTCTGGCTGTTGTGAAGTGATGAAATAAAAAAAAGTTGCTCATATATGAGAGTTTTCCCATGCAAATTTATTTGATATTTACAAAAGGAACTTCTTTTCTGAAAACTCAGTTGTACTGTAGCAGAACTTTAAAAATTAAATAATGTGATAGCTAGAACTGCATTGTAACAACAAGGTACATACTGTTGTACCATCCTGTAAGGAAACTGAGGGACTCAATGCTGTAGAGGGGAGCAAAATTTCAAAGAAGTCCTAAATAATTTGAGAAAGTGCTGTGGAAAGCAATGTTTTAATTGCAAAGGCAATACAGGAAGGTTTTATGTGAGCAAAGCTGGACTAGTGCCTTAGCAGAAGGATGCCCATGTCTGTGGTGAAAGGAGGAGTCCTGGTTTCCTACCAAGCGGTAACTTGTACATGTTACAGGTGTAGAGTAGTTGTAAGCTGGTAAACTCAGTTGCCTTGGGAAAGTGTCAGTGAAAATTCAAGGGGTCGGGAGTTGCAGAGAGATGCTTATGGAAATGGGGAAAATATGAAGAGCTGTAACCTTTTTTCTAGCCGAGGATTCAATGATTGATAGCTCCACCAGACTGCAGCACGGTTCTGCACCGTCTCCTGCATTTTGCTCTTTCTTCAGCCTTCGCAGCCTTTGATGGTGTATCCACTATGTATTATGTATTTGCAAATTTCTTGCTCTTACGAAGCAACTTTGCAAAGTAAAAAAAAGAAAATCCTTATACCAAAAAGTAAATTTTGTGTGTATGTGGGGAGAGGTGGGAATAATACACTAGTTTTCATAAATGTTTCATATCTCTTTATATATCTCTCTATATATAAAGATATGAGGTTAGTAGCCACCGGGTAGAATAAGATTAGCTTTCACCTCCTGGCCAAATTCCATCTTAGGTAATTACATTCTTCCTGACTAAATATCTTTGTAATTTCAATTGAGTACAGCCTATTTCCTATCTCAAATTGCTTTGTTGTACATAATGTGAACTCATGCATTCTCTCCCAGAACTGGGTGCACTCTGATAACAGGTAAAATGATCACTTTATGATCACTGGTGAGTAGTTACACAGTAAAGTCAACAAATATATTCTTAAATTCCTTTTGGAAACAGTACTATACAGCTATAAATCTATAGGGTTTATCACTACTATTGAGCAAAGGAAATACATTGTGGGCAATTCTTTTCTTTGAGAAGGCATATTAGGAAGAAGATAATTTGCTACTGAGCTAGTGATCTTTCCCCTTTGGATTGGGGAGTGACAGGACATCAGTAGGGATTTGACACTGTGAATCACATGGATGATAGGTGGATGTGGAGAAAAAAGTTGCTGTGAGATTGCTATACTTTCATCAGTAGGTGTATATAACAGTTAAAATCCTTGGAGGAAGAGATCTGTGCAGGTGTCTTGACAGCTTTTTTTGTGCAAATCTAAATACTGAGACAGTTGCCAGTTGGTAAGGACAAGTTTGGGCAGTTAGAGGCAGGTATAGGCCAAAGAAACAGGATATGTGTAATGTAACTGATCTAACTTGACTTAGTGTTTTACAAATGACGATGAGAAAGGCTGTGGGAACAGGTATTTGCATCAGCATCATGACTTGTGCCCATTAAGTTTCTCATCAGACTAGGCAACCACTCTACAACACAATCTGGCTTGTATGGAGTAGAACAGCCAAGTCTTCAAAGATACATCTTGTAATGAATTTTGTAAATACAATGGGTGAGAGACAATCATCTGGCCCTGAGGCTGTCTGGCAGAGCCTGGGTTTCAATGCCCTTCAGCAATGCTCTCTGGCATAGGACATGCCCACAGCTGATCCAAGATAAGGACCAGAGGTCCAAGCCATGCCGAGGATGTGCTAATTGCTCACTGGCACAGTCACATGCTGGTGTCCCAACCCAAGCTATGGTCCTGTCTGGTTCCCTGGCAGAGCTGCAACCATAGCTTCTGGAGAGCTGTCAGACTCCTGATTCTCTCTGCCTGGACAAGGGCAAGCCTTGGCAAAACTTCCAGACATCAGTTAAGGGCCTCCCTGAAAGAGGCGCAGAATGGAGGAGGATGTAATGGTGATGAATTACAGCCAACACCGAAAGGCTGCATAAGGACATGTAAGTCTTCATGGGCGTTGGTCTCTTTTCCCAAATAACAAGCTATAAGATGAGAGGAAATGGCCTCAAGTTGCACCAGGGCACGTTTAGATTGGAGAATAGGAAAAATTTCTTAACTGAAAGGGTCATCAAGTATTAGAACAAGCTGCCCAGGGAAGTGGTTGAGTTGCTATCCCTTGAGGTATTTGAAAGACATGTAGATGTGACACTTAGGGACATGGTTTAGTAGTGGTTGTATTGACAGTGTTAGGTTTAGGCTGGAATTGATGATCTTAAAGATTTTTTCCAACCTAAACAATTCTATGCAAATGGGCCCAAGGAGTGACATAAACCCCCATGGGTTACTCCTGCTGCCGTGGAATTACCCACTCCCTGGCCTGATCCTGATCTATGCAAGCTCCCTCACTTAGAGTCTTCACCTGGGGAAGGCCAGTCCCTCCTGCATGGTACAGACTGGAGCTCCTTCCTCTAAAAGTGCTCCAGCACCATCTTTATGCACTTTGTAGACTACATGCCATCATACCGCATTATAGGGTGTGCAACTCTGCACCTGAGTTTCCTACTATGCAAATACCACTGGGGTGAGCCACAGTTTAGGCATTACATGATTTATGACATTTTTGAGCACAAAAATCTACAGGATAGTGATGATTATTTCCAGTAATTAGTACCACTGAGAAGACCCAGGGCCGTAACAGTGTGGATACACCAGTGTGAGCTGCTTGGAGTTATCATCCTGCTTGTTAATTACAGTCCTAACCAGACTCCCAAATGTCTGAGAGAGCAGAATACAAGAAGTCACTGTTGAAGGGTCGCTAACTTCTTGATAACACCTCCAGTGTTAAGAGCTATTAATCTGCTATACTTTTCTGAACAGTTGGCCAACTGTGTGCAATGCGTCCAAGAGCACAAGCATTTCACGTGCAGATAGAAAATGTACCTGATTCCTGTACCAAAGCAAAACTGAGAGCACCACTACCCCACGGGGTGTGACCCTTCCTTTGTGTAGAGTAGGTCTTGACATCTGCCAAGACTCACTTCATAAATGGGAATGGGAGCAACATAGACCCCACACGCTCCATGAAATTTCCAGAGAAAACGTATCTTAAAAAGTAAGTTTAAAATATGAATTGACTGGAACTGGCCACAGAGATCAAGAACACTACCTCAAGCACTAAACATATGCATCTGGCTTTGAAACATCATGAGACTGCCTTATTTGTAAGATGTAAAAGGTCAGGAAATTCTACTTGTGTTCACCTGGAGTTTAGAACTGTAGGAGCCACCGTTTCATGCTTTGCTCTGTGCAACAGTAGAGATTAGAAGTCCATTTTCTATATAAAGTGTAATCTGACATAATAAAACCCATATACCAATGCTAAAGCAAAATGCTGTACAGAGAACTATACGTAAGAAAATAAAGAGGGAAGAATAAGAACTGGGCAAGTGCATGTGATACAACCCAGTTATTTCCAGGATTAATCACCTCATACAGTCTCTGACTCCATGTTCTGCAATTGCACATGATGATGATGTTGATGATGGTGATGATGGTAATGATGATGATGATGATGATAACGTCTCAAAAGACCTGAGGTCTCTTAGGTGCTGTGTTTTCCTTGTGCTGTGCAATAGAATCAACAATCCCCCTTCACATGTCTGAGGTGCCTGGAAAGCTCCTGGTTGCATTCAGCAACCAACTGGATTTATAAGCAGCCAACAAAGCCAGCGTGATTCAGCAACTGCTTCTTTCCAGTTTCTGTTTTTTATAAAACACAATGGTGTGTACAGTATAATTTTAAACTACATCTCTTAATTATAAGTTAAAATTAAGTATTTTGCATTTGCACTATACTGTACACTTGATCCGAGCTCCTGCAGTTCTCTTTCCTTGGGTTTCTTTTCCTCGTTATGCTTATGAATAAAATAAACTGAGGATAAAGCTCTCAAGCTGTATTTTACACAATTGTCCATTGAGTGTGACAGTTCTTGCAGGTCATTTGAAATTACTTGGCACTGAGCCTCTCTCTTCTTGTTGTCACCAAGCCACGCAATATACTTGTTTTTTTAAAATCATCCTATTTAAATTGGTTGCACAGTAAACTGGGTCTCTTGCCCATCTGTATATTCTGGATAACAATACAATGCTTTAAATAGCCAGGGAAGAAGTATTATCATTAAACAACTATTTGCATTGCACATCACAGTTCTTTATTTGCTTGGTAAGAAATACGGGACTTTCTGTATATCGTTTATTTCAGTTGTAGCATGAAGTCAAACATAATTTATTAATATTAAAAGTATTAAAAGTATGTCACAGAGGTCCTGACACATCAATTGTCTTAAAGTAGAAACAAGCAATATTTAATTCCTTGTGCTCTGTCTAGGTCATCCTTTCAGCATTTATGATTTCTCATTTTAATGATAAATGCAGCTGGTTCAATAGCCATGGAACATCTACATTATCTACAACAGCTCAAGAAGCAATCTTTGGCCTTCAGGGCTAGCCCCTTATACAGCAGATGGCCCTATCCACACAGCAGAGCATCCACCCTGGGTCTCCCCTGGGCAGAGGGCCTTAAAATATTACTGTGATTTTCTGTATTTTTTTAATTCTGAGAACTTGAAAAAAACATGAAGTTGATGTTATAGCCTGCGGAAGTAGAGTGCTTCATGCCGTGATGCTGAGAGTATGTGGTACATGGAGTAAGACACAGCCTGATAGAGATTTGAGGTGCATGAAACTACAAGGCCTGCCAGGACAGTATGGGAAGATCATGTATGGGCTCAATTATTGTGCACTGGTCCCAAACCATCCCTGACTTTGTCTCATGTGGTATTAGGGAATGCAGAAACTCCCTCAAAAGGAGAGCCCTGGACTGAAATGCAAGTCACAGGGTGTAGAGAACCGGGGAACAGGATCTGGCAGTGAGCTGGGGAGTTATTTGGCAGGGACTATGCACCCAATATTTCTCTTTGCTTAGCTGGCAGATCACAAGGCAGCAAAAAATACCTTGATGACAAGATGAAGCCCCAGTGACAAAAACGAGTTTCTTTCCTGAGACCTCAGTTGGGTTGGACCAGTCTCAGTGCAGTACATCAGCACCTTCAAGGTACACACAAATATTTAATGATTCAGCCTTCTAGGTTATCCAGAACAGATTATGAACTAATTTTTTTCTGAATGCAGAAAGCATCGTGTAAATGTGGAAAAAGGGAAGAACTTTGTCTGGCAATGGCCACATTGCTGCCCATGTGCTTCATAAATGGGATAAAGCAGCAGCTTGTGAGCATCTTCTCACATAGGTGTGCTCCAAGTGACCAGCTCAGCTGTCAAGTGAGAACATCTCTGTAAAGAAAAAAATGCTTCTGTACCAATTATTTTAAATCTCATTCCTTTTTAAGTGTGTCTGAAGTTGCAAATCACATGCAGACAGCAAGTGCCAAATAAGCTCTGAGGCCAAGTTCTGAAGTGTCTTTTGTAAAAATGTTCTCATCTGCAGCTCCTACTATGTTGTTATTACTTTGCTGTAATCTTAAAAGAAAAAGAGATTTTTTTCTCTGCCTGTTCCTGGCTGAGGACTGATATCATTTGCAGTTGTAGTCTCAAGTGAAGGGCTGTTTGAAGAGCCTGGAAGTTTGAAGGAGACATCCTCCTCGTGCGATGCAAATTCAGGTCCCAAGTGTCTGCCTTTGCCAGGGTGCAGAAGCCTTCCTGGTCCAACCACCAAGCATCGCTGGTTCTCAGCCCTCTTGCCCGCAGCCTATGCACAGAGCAAGGAGGTAGCAGACATCTTAGAGGGAGGCACAGAGGCCAGGGCAGAGCTGAGCGTCGCCCTGTGGCTCTGCCAGGCCTGGGCTGGCAGTGTAGAATTTGCAAGCTGGTGTTTCTCAAACGAGTCTGATTTTGAACGATCTTTTCAATAGTCCAGGCGTGAATAAAAAGCATTTTCCCCTCCATTCACTGAAGTAGTCTCTTACAGAACTCTGTTCCTACAACTGAGTTAAGACTTCCATTCCTGCTACTTGCCTTTAATCACGGCAATAAATTACTTAATAATATTGCAGGAAGTAGGCTGGCTGTATGACTTGGCAGGAAACAGAGCACAACTGGATGATTCCCATCCTTTTTCTCCAGAGAAAAATTCTACTTTTTATAAAACCGTCAAGTTATATCCCAGAGCCATCTGGTGATATCCAGGTGAGGCCTGGAGGCAGGATCCTCTCTTTTAGCTTGGAAGTCTGAAGACCTATGGAGAGCCACATAAATTCATAGCACAGTGGGTTTTAAGGATTAGTGAAAAACTATTTGGTCACTAAAATAAACCCAGCTGATGTTTGGCAAACGGTTGACAACCAATCAATCCTGGGGAAAAAAAAAAAAAAAAAAAAAACAACAAACCAAAACAATTCAAGGAGAAAGAATAGTATAAATGAAGTGAATTGTTGCCAGTTTCCTCCAACATTTGCAGAAGGCTCTGCAGCTGTTATGTCTCTGACATTGTTAATAGAACTGCATTTCTAATAAAGTGCTCTCAAGAGAGTTATTAGCACAGTGTTTGCATGCCTGTGTACTGGTACCTGGTAGAGTAAGTCGTGAGCGGACTGGGGAAGTGATCCTTCCAAGAGCTGAGAGCACATGTTGAAGCTCCAGTGACGAGCGAGGGGAAGCAAGCAGCCGACTCAATGTGAGTGATAAAGCAAGCTTCGATTTATTACGGCGCGATTATGTCTTATGTACAGTTCTAGTTAATTATGCCTACTAGTCATCTGCTAATTGGCTAAGCTCTAAAGGGTTACATTTTCATACGTCCTCCTACTTGCGGTTTCTGCGGATAGCTAGCTACATATATTTTTTTCTCTCTTGTCTACGTGAATTCCTCAAAGTTATTTACAACATTAGGCACAAGGTCAGTGTTTTTCTCAGCTTCCTTATCAGCATGCCTCAGCACAGCTGCAAGGCCTGCTTCAGCTAACTTACGCTAACTTTGTTTCACAAAGATCTTTAAGGGAGTCATGGCCGTGATCACACAGCCATTCTGCAACACTCCAGCACCAGAATATGGAGGACTTGGAACCATCAGGGGGGACACAGAATTACTGTGTACATGGATGAGAGTTTATGAAGTCTGTGGTGGTGTTGCTTCCCTCCAGGATGGCAGGAGGTGTGAAGAGGGAGGGTCCCTCTGGCAGCCTCCATGCCAAATCCATCTCTGCTGTGTCCCTGTGACTTACCTGGGCCTAGGTATGGGTAAGTACACTCAGTCCTTTCGGCACACGAGTCCTGCACTTATCACCCACCTGTTCTCAGTTGCACTGCAACAATTACCAGTCATTTTAATTGTGTTATGATTTCAAATCAGGAGAACAACTCGGTTTTGTTTTGTTTCACCTTTTCAATGGGTGGGGTGAGTGGGTATTCCTGATGCAATTGCTGCTTCATGCAAATGTCACTGCTCTGTAATTATGATAATTAAAATGCAGAAGGAAGTACTGGGAGCTTCCCTGAGACAAAAATAATTTTTATAGTAGCATGTACAGGAGGAGAACTTCTTCTTGTTTGTTTTATAGAGCAGTAACTAGGAAAATCAGTTAGTTTTGGAAATAAGAAATTTAACAGCACAACAAGTCAAAAGGCATATAAAAATCTATCAACAGAATTATTTTTAAAAAGGAGAAACAAATCATGATATAATACTGCTTCAAGCTGTGTCTTCTATCAGGCATCTTTTGTTGGCTTTTAAAAGTATTATCTGCCATATCAATGTTAATTGGTATAGCTCCATTAAATTCATGTATGGCAACCTGCAGGAGGATAGTAGTCAAGAAGATCCTGTGGCTTTGATCATTTAACCTTGGTCTTGCTGCAGTGAATTAGTTTTACCACTGCTAGCAAAAGGGATCAGCATTTTGCCAAGCCAGGTACTTCATCAGTATTAGTCAGTGCCTGCCCTGCTGAGCCCGTCTCTCTCAAACACAGATCTCATCACACTGTTCTCATTTCCACCTTCTCTAAGCATCCTTTCTACAAATGCAATGAATAGTTTGTGGTTTACAAGCTCAAGAAGTCGTTCCGTGTGAACCTTGAAATTCAACAAGTGCAAGGTGCTGCACTGGGGTCGGGACAATCCCAGTATCAATACAGGCTGGGGGATGAAGGGATTGAGAGCAGCCCTGCAGAGAAGACTTGGGGGTACTGGTGGATGAGAAGCTGGCCATGACCTGGCGATGTGCGCTCACAGCCCAGGAAGCCAGTTGTGCCCTGGGCTGCACAAGAAGCAGCGTGGGCAGCAGGGCCAGGGAGGGCATTCCGCCCCTCCACTCCGCTCCGGTGAGACCCCCCTGCAGCGCCGGGTCCAGCTCTGGGGCCCTCGGCACAGGGGAGACATGGACCTGTCGGAGCGGGTCCGGAGGAGGCCACAGACATGGTCAGGGGGCTGGAGCAGCTCTCCTGGGAGCACAGGCTGAGGGAGTTGGGGCTGCTCGGCCTGGAGAAGAGAAGGCTGCGGGGAGACCTTACAGCGGCCTTTCGGCACTTGAAGGGGGCCTATGAGATGGACGTAGAGAGGCGCTTTATCAGGACCTGTAGCAACCGGACAAGGGGCAATTGTTTTAAACTGAAAGAGGGCAGATTTAGATTAGATACTAGGAAGAAATTCTTCACTGTGAGGGTGGTGAGGCACCGGCACAGGTTGCCCGGAGAAGCTGTGGATGCCCCATCCCTGGAAGTGTCCAAGGCCAGGCTGGATGGGGCTCTGAGCAACCTGGCCTAGTGGAAGGTGTCCCTGCCCATGGCAGAGGGGTTGGAGCTAGATGACTTTTAAAGGTCCCTTACAATCCAAACTTTTCTATGATACTACTCAGGATATCTTAGGTGCAAGGCTTGTTCTGTGTCTTCAGATAACCCCAGTTGTAGCTAATTATACATGAAATAGTGTCCATTACTAAAATGTCACATTAACATTAAGGAGCCAGAAACATAAAACTTCTCAAAAAAAAAAAAAAAAAAAAAAGTTAGAGACTGGTGCTGGAAAATGTCGACTCCAGATTTGTCAGAGGATTGCAGATCCTTTGTGAGCCTGCGGTTCACTCCTGCAAACATGCTGCTTCTACGTCACAGTGTAGACATAGTGTGTGTTTACTGTGTAAGAGGATTTATTGGTATAAAAACAACACTGTAAAGGTAGTAACAGCTGTAAGAGTTTTTAATCATATTTGAGCGCAGGCATCACTTTACATCACCTGAATGGGGCAAAAATCATCTTGCTGTTAAACAGGAATTGGTAACAAAAGTTTTAAAATTAGGACATCCAGTTGGTATTTATCAATTTGGTCTTTTTGCTATTTCGTTTTTGTATTTTAGTGCAATATGCTCAGTAAAAAAATAAAATTAAATGACTGTTTTAAATATAAGTTGATGAATCAAAAAAGCTAACCCTATGAAAAGTTACCAGAAAACAGTGAAGCTAAAGAAGCCTGTCAGGCTTGAATTTAGGATGTGAACTAAAACGGTTGCAGCTTGACTGTTCCACAGTGATATATGAAAGACAATGGCCTTATTCTGATTTCTGCTCCCATTTTCTGCATTTACTTGGCTGGCTTTAAGTTATTTATAACTGTTATAAAGCTGTTTAAAATGTGCTTAATAGCTGGACTAAAGTAGTTTGATCATTGTTAAACTGTTTTTAAGAAGTGATATGCGATTATTTTTGACAAGTGCTTGGAACTTAACCAACCTCAGAAGCTAATTATTGCTTCATATGCTCTTCCACGGGTAGTCTTTCCTTAATAAAAGCAAAGGCATAGAATTGGGGAGTTTAGGTACACATAAGTACATTGTAACTGATTTCAACAAAAGTGGAAGACTTCCTTTAACTTCCTGACTCTCTTCAAAAAGCAAAATTAGGAACACTGTACTTCCTTCACCTGCCTTACTTATTGAGACCACAAGCTCTTTGCGGGGCAGGGAGGCAGAGTATCCCTTTCTATATGCAGTGTCAGGACCCAGCAAAGGAACGCTTCTGGAGTAAGTATTATATAACCAGCTCAAAGTCCAGGCTCAAAGGGACACAGCGATGGGACCTGGACCTTTACAGTTCTCAAAACTAGCCTGAAAAGAAAAAACTCCATATATACACGGGACTCATTCATTCAGACTCTGTGCAAGCACTTGAGGTGGTGGTTATTTTCCCCTTCCCATTTCCCTTCCTATTCCCCTTCCGTTCCCTTTTCCTAATTAATCCTCTAAATATTTTCACCTCAAGCCTAGCTCATGTTTTGAAATCCATGATACAACTTGCCTAGTTATCTAAGAGCTGGAGCACAGGAGGGGAAATAGCTAGGCTTCACTTTAAAGAATTGCAAAAGGAGAAATTCTTATGCATTTCAGGGCAGAACAAGGACAAAACAAATGCCTGAGCTGGTGCTATGCACCACTGGGTACACACTGGCAGTCTGGATGACAAATTACATGTTCTATGGAGAAAATACACACTCCCTACATGCATTTCCCATGCAGTATCAAAGGAGGAGCATAAAAAATGTCCATTCCAAGTGATATGAACAGAAATAAATTTCAGAAGAAATAAAGATCCTGATATAAGGTAATAATGCTAGAGATAGAAGATCAGTTAGGAGCATTCAAAATGAAACCCCTGGCCAGGAACAGCAAAGCTAATTAGCCACTAGGGCCCTCAAATTGAGAGGCAAAAGACATCAGACCTGGCCTTGAAGAGCTGTGGAAGATCCCAAGAAGCTCTTGATACACGTGAGTAATCAGACCACATCTAGCAGCAAGGTTTCATATCCAAATACAAATTAGCACTTTTAAAATATATAATTAACTAGTGTTTTTAAACACAGTTAATGCCCTTGTTGGTACAGCAGAAAAAGAAGTTTTAATTAATTATGTAAAGAAACTCACTTTGTCAGGAAAAAATATACTGTGAAGTTGACACATGGAGATGTCCACTTTTGTTAATTAGAGTGTTTATGTACAAAGCAAGCAAGGAGGGAAAATAGTTTGCTGTGATGTAGCTTTTCCCGTATTATCATGTGCAAAGAAAATCCAGACTGAATTTATATTTTCTTGTCCTCAGCTTGCAATTATTAATGATGCGGATGACAAAATGAATGGCTTTCCCTATGTTCCCCCCAACATGAACACGGTCCACAACTTGTCATCTTCTATTTGCACAAACTTCCAGCCCAGCACCCCCAGGTTGCCAATACACCTCTTTAGTTCTTTCCACAAATTATTTTATTTGGTTTTCAAAACAATTTCATTCATAATCTAAATCTTAATATTCAGTTAATGCTAACACAAAGACAGCATTCCTACTGGAAAATTAAAAAAAAACCCAGAGAGAGTTCAGACACACGAGGTACATTGCAGATTTTCCATATGGTTTTGCTGTATTACAAGGATACGGAATTATTTTAGCTAATTTCCAGACATCAGGACCTCTCTACATGTAAGAAAACCATCAGCTATTTCAGTGGTTCACACAGTTCAGCAGCTGCTTCTGGAAATCCAACATACTCTGAAAAGGGAGCTATTTGCAGGGACTGCCCTCCTGCTAATGGCTGGGGGAGGTAAATGGGGCCGGTGATAATCTGTCTGCTCTAATCCTCCTCAGAGCATCATTATAGATTACAGTTTGGCTTTCAGTGAGAAAATGGTGAAGCATGAGCATCAAAGGATGCTCAGAGAAAGAGCTGGAGCTCTAATATCACTAATTTCACAACTGTTTTCCTCACCAGTAGTAGTTTATTCTGCTGCTGGTCTTTTTTAATGTGGCTTTCTGAAGCAGCAACAGGCTGCTACTTAGTGCTACCAGGCTGCACCATGGCTTCACCATATTGTGTACTTTCTTGAACACACCACCCCCAACCCCCATCAGGGACTCATCTGCAGGGTTTACCTTGTGTGCCAGGGCAGGACACCTACTGTTTATACCTGTTTAGCCTTATTTTAATCCTTACAGGCTTATTGGTTTACAGATTTTTTTGGTAAAAATGTCAGTGAAGCTGGCAGAGACCGTACTGGTCTTGGAGATTATGTCAGGCTATTTTATGCCTCCTTCTCTTTTCAGCCACTGTTCACCTCTTTCGCTGTGACCTTGCTTGTCCTTGGAGGATGCTCCCTGCTCTGCCAAGCATGGTGACCAATGACCTAAATGGGGACCTCTAAAGACACTTCCATTTGAAAGCAGGTAGTTTCTGGACCCTGCAATGAAGCACACAGAACATATCTGTGCTGTAATATTTTAAAAGCATTGTGCAATTAACTCTAAGTACAGAAGCAAAATGACCTACTGCAGGGCATCCTAACCCAAATGCTATAAAACTCAGTGCAGGGGTTTAAAGCTAAGCTGACCTGAGGCTTTTTGATGAAACATTTTTTGTTGTGAATTGCCACTTCACCAAAATTGTTGGTACAAATAAGCCAATAAAAAGACAAAACTTTCATCAGGACCATTTATTCAATTCAGTGTAGATCTTCTCATTAGATTAGAAAACCCACAAAAAAAAAACAACTCAAAGAGCTGTCAGAAGTCCTGTGGGTGAAGACAGTCATCAGGATTATAGAAGATCCAGGTTCAAACCCGTGCTCCTGCTTCAACCACCTTGCTATGGGCTACTTCAAAGCAGGTTTCTCTGCTTTCAACCTGTCTTTGTTCTGAGGTACTTCCCTAGCACAAAACACAGCAGTTCTGAGAGTGGCACTTTGCTTGGTTGGGGATCCAAGAGCTGATCTTGTGCTTTGTATAAGCCCAGCACACCAGCTAGGTATCGAGTCAGGAAGAAGCCTCAGAGCACAGGTCCTAAGACTTGTGCCACATCCCTTTCACAAGCACCTATGAGTTTGTTCGTACAAGGAAGAAACCCAGACAGAGCAAAATTACATAGGTTCAACAGACTCCCTCGCCTTAGAAAGTTTTATTGTTATTATTTAGAACATGGTACTCTGCTTACGAGATAAATCCAAGATAACATTGTATATAGAGAAGATCTAGATAAGGGTCTAGGTAAGAGAGAGGAAAAAGAATTGATAGAGATGTCCATTAAGATTTGTCTCTGCCTGGCTGATATCAGCTGCCAAACCTGGCTGAGTACTAAGTGCTTGCACCCTGATCAAGGCAGCCTCATGCTGGGTGCTGAGACTGCCCAGAGAGGTAACATATCTGTCTCACCAGGATGGCATCTCCTCTCTCCCCTGGGCTTGTCTGCACTTACATGTCAATAACCCACTTCCTCATTTTCTTGGCTGAAAAATATAGATAGCAACATTTTCCTGACTTCTGCAAGGGTTGTTGCAAAGGATGAATAAAGGGACGGAAAAGGCTCTGAATGCTTCATCATCTTACATGAGCTCTAAGTACTACTAATGTGGTTATTAACTGTTTAACATGCACCTTAGAAACCTGCAATGAGCAAAGAATTTTCTGCCTCCTGTAGATTTACAGTCCTGGATGGAGAAGTACAGTGCAGGAAGAGCTGCCTCCGGCAGTTCAGATTACAGGCTAATACACCAGTTTTATTCATCTTCACCATTTTATAAAGCTATCATCTGTTGGTTATTTATTTACAGAGAATAGAGTTGTACTTTTCATGTTTGTTTCATCTGAAGAATTTTCACATATTTTTCTTAGAGCTGGGTATTCTACTAATTTTTTTGGTTTGCACAAAAGGTGTTATAGTTGTGATTGTTCACCAGAGTGGAAAAAAAGGGTATGCTGCGCAGCCTACGCCAAACATTTGTGAACTACTAAAGAAAACATCTAATAAAGCATGATATTTTTATTGTGACTTCTACCTTTCATTTTTTATGTGATTTCATTACATTTATATACATTCTTTTTTGATAAATAGAAAACAATTTTAGAAAATAATATGCTTTTTAAATGAGAATAATAAATTGATTCCCATGTCCATGAGGATTTCAAACAACAAAACAGTATTCTCATCTAGGACTCAATAGAATATTTAAAGTATATATGAATTTCAATTTTGTCTTGAAATACATTTACAGAATATAATTGCTCTTAATAAATCATGAAGAGGAGCTGTACTTTGCAATATATAATCTCTAAGAAGAGGGCATTTAAGGACAGCTATTCCTCTACTTCTGACTTTAAAGAACTTATCTGGTTGTCATCAAGATAATTGATACCATGTTTATTCAACGTCCTTTGCTCTTTTACAAATAGGCTATTAAGAAACAGTTGAGAATTACCAAAAGAAACAAGAAGGAAGCAGATGATTTGGGGTACTTAATGGGAAAATTAACAACGAATCATCTAAAGATTTATTAGTATACTTTTACTTTCCATGTATATACATCAATGTTTTATTTTTAACCTGCATTATATTTGGTCAATCCCTTATATTCCTCTAGCCCAATTCCAGAGTCAGTGTATCACATGAAAAATAGCCATTAAATGCTGACAGATGCTTTTCATTTTTCTCACTGAAATAATTTTCCAGGTGCTAGTTCTCCTTCCCATTGTCACTGAAGAATGTAGCCTTTTATAAAACATGCCATGAACTTCAAGTGTGAGTTACACAAAGCACCTCATTTAAAACTGCTGCCCTCTTTAAAACAAATAGACACTTACTGGCTTTCAAAGGCCATGAGCCTGAAAGTCTTGATTTCCATAGGCAATAAACAGGATCTAATCCTTGTACTTGGTACAGAAAGGGGATCAGGGCTGCCCAGCAGAACCACCAGGTCGCAAACTTAGCTGTGAAGTTTGGATGCCAGCATGGTACTCAAAAGCGTAGGGCTACAGTTTGATTTGGCCCATTAAATGGACAGGAGTCACTCAGGAACTGAAAATCCAGACCCAAAAATATACCCACATTAAGCACTTATCTAAAAAGCACTTGGCCTGACAAGTAGAACAGGTTACACATTTCAGCATGGGGTTTGGAAATGGATGGGAAAGAATGATTTTACCATAGGACATATATGCCAAGTCCAAAGATGACAGAGGACCTGCATTTCTAATGTCACTTGCTCACTTCCACAAAACTTAATAATAATAACAATTCTGCTTTCTTTACTGACATGACATAAAATGACAATTTTAATCTAAACTGAAGTGTCTGTGGGTCCTGGACAGCAAGATATATAAATAGCCATGGGTTATTCCTCATATAGACTTCAAATCACCTCTGACAAAGGCAGCATGCCAAACTGGCATTTGAAGCCTGAAGTTTTAATTTTATTCATGGACTGTGGTCCCCATCCTCCTCCATGGCAAAGTAATTTAGGCAATTTGTAAATACAAGTAATTAAGCAGGTGTAAATAGCACCACAGAGAATTTAAGTGTGCTCTTTTCCACTGAGAACAACATAGTTAAATTAAGTTGTTAATTTTGTCATTTGTAGGAATCAAGCGTTACAGAGACGCGCTAGCACATTAATTAAATAGTCAAGATTTTGTCATCATTATTTGATTCACAATATTTCACTTGAGAACAATCAAGATTCAGCCATAGATACATGGGCTTATGAAAACAGAATATTGAAACAATTACATAAAACCCAGTCTAGAAGAAAGATACTTACCAGCTCTGCATTATCTAGGTATGCAAAAGGAGGCATTTTTCTAACGTATTTGTTTAGCCGAGCCACTAGCCACAGCAAAAACGGTCTATCAATATATGGTGTAGGAATTTTAAAGCAGCATTTACAGGTGTTATCTTCACATATTCCATCATTATGTTAGCTTCAATAAGGAAACTTAAATTAGACACACACGATTACCCTGGTTAGGAGACAGCTGTAGGATTCAGGAAGGCCATGGGCACCCCTGGTGTGTCCGCAGGTCAGCCTGCGTGTCCACACATCCACATGCATCATACACAGTCCCAGCTTCACAGGAATGGGATGTGCTTTTTATTCCAATGAGAAGCATTACTCCAGCTGGAAACCTAATAGTCAGGCACTGGCACCCCAAAGCAGTAGGATTTACCCTGCTTCTCAGCCACCCAGTGAGATGGTAGGACCAAAATCAGGTGGTTGATACAACCTGCCAACTTCAGAGCAGATCACAGTCCTGTGATTACAGACAGAAACACCATGCACAGCCCAGTGTACTGGGTCCTTTGGTAATGTAGCCATGGAAGAACTCCAGGTGGGGACCATACACTGCTTTAGGCAGGTGATATGTGTCTATACAATCAGGCCAGCCAAGACAGAAGCACATGTGGACAAACTCAGCTGAAGAGCTTTATATGCTTAAAGGAGATTTTAAAAAACTCAGCTTCTTGTGATCTCATCAAGCTTAAGGACTTGGAGCTGGACTGCTCTCCTGAATGCTGGTACCTAAATTGTGTCTATGATGCACTGAGGACCCATGTATGAAATCCTGTATCTTAACCTGAGTGTTAGCTTTTGCTCTTCAGTACTTTCTACTGGTTCAATAATTTGACTCTCTGATCTCTGTGGCTACTGGGCTTCTGAGGTTAATTCTTTTCTTGAGGGGTAGAGGAATTGTTTATAAGCAATAAGCCTTTTACAGGAGCTCTCAGACAACTTTATCCCATCTGCGATGGGAGGCAGACAATATTTTTCCTACATCTGCAAGTATAACTGGATCAAAAACCTGTTTTAAAGAATAAGTTTTTTTGTCAGACAGAGTCATAGCTTATAAAAATGAAAAGGGGGGAAAAAACAGGTGTCAGGAATATTTTTGCCAAAGTTTTCTGTTGCAAATTGAGAAATGTGTGCACTTTCCACGTGGGTTTCACCTGTAGCTTTACCATCTGTGAGATGCTAAGAAAGGATTAGAAGTGCTACTTTTCAAGAGAAAGAGTTGTGTTTAGAAATCATTGTCAAGCATGCAAAAGGAAAGATGTTGCTTTTAAAATTTAAATATATTATTCTCCTCTTTTTCACTCTTACTCTTTCTCAGCTCTACAAAAGCTGGAAGAGAGTGAAAGTTTGTAAGTGTGAGAAAAGAAAAAGCCCTTTTTCATGCTTTGCTCATGGGAAAAAAATAGAATTTCACAGGGAAAGTATTCCTGAAAATAGCTCTACTTTTCCAGTTCTACCTATGCACGACACAGAAAAGACAGATTAAAGGAACTATTGTAAGTTTCAGTGTCAACAGCAGAGTAAAAGATAGGAACTAATTTTATTTGACTTTGCTTCTCCTTAGTATTCTTATTGCTGTCTCTTCTACAAATCGAACACCCATTTCCAAAACGTTCCCTGATGTTGAGTAAGAGCAGGACCTGGCAGAGGTGGAAAAAGGTTCTGCAAAGTTCAAAAGATGGTTAGTGCTTCCTCTTTTTGAATCATCCTGAAACTGTAATTGAAGATTTCATCAAAATAATTTTCTAAACAGTCACACTTAGCAGCTGTTAAATTACCTCAGCAAATCCAGATTAACTTTTGCCTGTGACAAATCAAGCTTTTTTGGTCTCTTCCTTCAGCTAAATTCTTCAGTCATATTTCCATAACTTATTACAGACCATACAATTTCTTGCCATGTTTACTTTGACTCAGGAACCAAGTTCCCTTGTATGTGCACATCATCCACATTGCTAATCCTCTAGCAGACTTCATCAGATTAGGAAACCATACAGCTGCTTTCTTTTCCATGTCCAGCCCTTTCCACTTGCCTTGCAATAATTTTCATGTCCTCTGAGTGTAAATCAGCTTCTGTAATCCCCAATTCCTGCTTTTGTAACAAGGGTTCATGCTGAAAAAAATAACTTTGAGCTGAAATCTCATATGTGAAAGTCTCAGTGGAGAATCTCAGGAAAGAAAGAAGAAATCCCACAGACAAAATTACACCAACCTTTCAAATGGATTTGTCTACCAATATTAAAATGGAACACAAAATGCTGTGATTTGTCCCTCCATAGGAGAATTTCCTCATTGCTCCTTTGCTTTCCCAATGTCTCAGCCCAGCCTTTATGGGAGAGGCATCATAATCAGAGAGATAGCATGGTCAGAGGGGCAGATGATACAGAAGGTGACAGTGAGAGTTGACATGAGAAAATGTTACCAACAAGACCAGGTTAATGACCTGTCCCACGAGCTGCTCAGATGAGGGTCTTTCATTGCACTACCTCATTAAAATGAGATGGGTCACCAAACAGGAGACAAATACACTAAAATTTACAGTAAGAAATGAGAATGGGGAAATGGGGGGAAAAAATCTATTCACTGTCATTATGATGTTCAGTATATCAATATGAGTACAGGATATCTTCTGCATATGTAGGTTGAATGTGGGACCTGCTTTACATAGTAGAGGCTAAACCAGGTTTTCTCTGATAGCAGATTAAATAATGAAAAAGATACACTTTTCCCAAACATTAGGCTATGGCTCTACACACAGTTTCCTGATGGATTATGCATTTT
This sequence comes from Falco naumanni, assembly GCF_017639655.2. Classification (NCBI taxonomy): domain Eukaryota; kingdom Metazoa; phylum Chordata; class Aves; order Falconiformes; family Falconidae; genus Falco; species Falco naumanni. Next base: position 29,110,218 of record NC_054059.1, read on the forward strand.
AATTGCACTGCACAAGGAGTTTTATTGCTGACCCACAATCTTCAGAGCATCTTCCTTGCTCCCAGGTAGAACAAACTGGATCCACTACCGCCAATTTCTCCTAAGTTTAATAAAATGAATGGGGTTTCCACAGCCTTGACACTCCCGTTATCTTACATTTTTAATATGTTATGTGCAATATTTTTTGATCTCCATGTCAAATAAAGTATTATATCACCATTTATAATTATTTTTCTCAATACACTGTGTCTAAAAGTTACACCACTGTGCTTTCAGGTGGCTGAAAAAAAGAATAACCTGCCTGAAGCCAGATATGTTAATTATGGTGTGGGACAGATATATTAACCAAGAGACCTACAGAAAAGATGGGAGGAGTTGAACTATGCACGAACACAAGAATGAAATCTATCCTAAAAAGGAATGGTGCGAAGCTGTGTTATCCCATTATGGGCTGGAAATGGAACACGTTGCTGCAGGAGTCTTCACCAATAAACCAGACAATACACAACTCAAAAAGCTCTCCAGTGAAAAGTTATCTTAGATGGAAAAGTTAGTTATTGTTTCACGTGAGCTGGCTCTGATGCTGGAGGAAAATTGTAATGGTTTCTTGTGGGCTTCTCTTTTTGTAACTGAGAAGAAAGTCAGAAAACAAAATCACTGCTGTCTTGTAAGTCTTTTTGTAAACTTTCTCTTTTATTCTTAAATACTCTATGGCAATCCCTCCAGATTTGTGGAAGTTAATGAGATTTGACTAGGCAGGCCTCTCTGTTGGGCCTGGCTATTTCTTTAGAGAAAGGTGAATAGGAGAATCCTAAATTGCCCATCACCCTCTGGAAAATGGTGTTCTCAAAATCTGCAGGGAAATTCTCCACTGAAACTGCTTATTGGCAAGTGATACAAATTTATTAAGGTGAAAAAAGATGGTTTTCTCAACATGTGCGCTACTCTTGCAGCTTCAGTGAGCAACCTGGGGTGGTGGCATCATCGTGAACAAACGATTTCTCTTGTTCTCTGTCTTCCTTTTCCTGCCTGACAGGGTACAAAGGCAGACACATCATCCCATTTATCCCTAAACAGCAACAGTCCTGGGCAGCTCACATGAGGACACTGGAAGGATCACTTACTCATTAACAAGACAATTCCATCCCTAGCATGAAAGTTTCTGCTACTATACAACTGGAGTCCTGTGTTCAGTCCTGGACCCCACACCAGATGCACTGTTAACAGGTTCTCTGATAAAGTGTATGGTTTGGATGCAGCCAAGTGAGGTTTTGGGGTTTTGGAACGTGGGGAGGAAAACACTTGCCTGAGCAATTCTCTCCACTGGAATAAGCAATGCTGTCCAATCAGCGAGATCCTGAACTGTAATTTAACACAGCTGCCAGATGTTCAGTGCCATAGATTTTACAAAACACCTGTTTTTCTTCATGTAAGGCAACACAGCAGCAGGAAGCAAGAAGTCTTTTTTCTACCTAGCAAATTTTAAGGTATAGTTACATTACTATGAGCTGCAACAATTCAATGACTGATCATCCTCCAGGGCTGTGTGACCATCTTGAAGCTGCATGACCTGATTCCCTGAGTACTCCTTAATCCACACCAGCATGAAGCCAGCAGGGTTTGAGCTCCAGCAGGGTTAGTATTAGCTTTGCACTAGACCAAACGGGTGATTGATCAGCCATCAGTGAAAAGGGGGTCTTTTAAGTTTTGGTTGCTTCCCCTGGATTCCTGAAAGATCCAACATTTATCTGAGATAGCCTTCAGAAGACTTTAATGCTGCACAAGGAAAGAAAAACAAAGCACTAGTTCTGCATTTGGAGCACACTGACATGCACAGACACTTGACTGCGCACTGAAATTCAGTGAGGAGACTTACTCTCCTAGGGTCCTTAGAAAGAACACAGTCTGTAAATTCAGGTTTAGGTAATAAAAGTGTGGTTTTGGGAAAGTTCAGCCAGAGCATGATAATGAATGTGAGACAGGGCCCTGACTACTCTGCGCCACCTCCATATCAAAAGGCTTTGAGCAGTTTTTCTACTTTCACCAAAGGGAGCCACTGTTTCTGCAGCTCAAGCTATTTTAGAAAGTTTTGCATTCACAATAGATAAGCCAAAATCAGTTACAAAGCAGTGAGTACAACTGTTGGAAAGTATCTCTATAACCATGACCCAAAATTCTGTCTTCAGTCAGTTTTCACTTTTACCTGATATGATTTTGACAATTTGTCTCCATTTCTCCAGGGTATTTGGCCTCTGTAAATGCAAAAAAGCAGAAAGATGGTCAGTTCTTTTAAACATTTTTGCTGAACGAAACATAAAAAAGCTAAGTGGGTGAGAAAACAAATTATTTAAATCACTTGTGGAAGGAGCAGCCCCTTTTTACTATCACTCAAATGTTTCTATAGAACAATGATGGATTTTTTTTTCCACATTGCATATTCCATTCTTTTCCAGGTTCCTTGCAAATTGAAGAACATAGGAAATCAGGGAAACAAAGTATGTACCTCAGTTAATTTTATCTTGTGCTTCATCCCACACAAATTATTTCCTTTGTCCAGTGCTTCCGTAACCCTATTTAAAGTTAATGAGGAATGATTACAGTAAACACTAAAAAGCCTGACTTTTCAAAGCTTTTGAATGTAATGTTTGGCTCTGTACTCTTTCCAGAGTGCCATGTAAATGGAACAGAGTACCAGAGACTTCCCTCATCCCTTGAAAAGGAGCAGGGCTGGATTTTGGATATGAGTCTTTAGGAATAACAGATTAACTGGCTACATGTGTTCATCATGTCAAATAAGTGTTCCCAATATCCACTAGTCACGTTAATAGGCTGATCATTTCAACACATTTTTCCAGCATAATTAAGAAAGTACTTTTTGGGAGAACTTGTCGCACTGTAGCTGTCTCAGTAATTTGCTATGCAGCCTGCAATACTCATCTTTAATTGCAGGAGTAATTAGATATCTCCTGAGACTTGCCCTGAATATATTTTCTTGTTTGTCCTGTATGCTTCTTCAGATAAACTGATTTTGCATCTCTCTTGTCAGGGAAAGAGCATTAGAATCACCATTAATTTTTGCCATTCAGAATTCTACAGTGATGTGATGGCTAAGACATAAATTGGTCTCTGTACTTATCTCTTCCCACTTCTCTTTTATCAGCTTCCCTGACACAAGTAACAAGCACTGTGTAAACCAGGCTGGCCACACTAGGAAATGGTCCAAACTTTCATCCAGGCCTGGAAGCAGCCCAAACATCAACATTTCAAATATTTGCTTCCTCTCTGTGCAACTATTTCTCTTCCTCTGAAGAAGGGGATTTTCTCTATCAGATTATGCTGTGTGGACTTACCCGTCAAAGGTTACTTAATATTTCTGAGACAAGTGGCTGTGTGCTCCAGGCTGTCCCAGTGCTTTGGGGGATCACTCAAAGGAGAGTGTCCAAGCAAGGACAATACCACAGTGACAGGCACAGGAGAAGCAGCATGGTGGGTGGTTCACATAAATGTGTAAGACTGTATGCTTTCAGCTTTTGCAGAGGGGTAGAGAAGTGTGGAAAAACTAGGCAGGTTATGGTTCAAGACACCTAAATTGAGGAGTCAGTGTGCGGGTGTCTGTTGTGCTTCCAAGTTTCCGTTACAGTCAACACAGACGCAGGCTGTCATTCAAGTCATTAAATGTAATTATCTAGAGCCATTTGAAATGCCCTAAGACACCCCACAGGCTCCCTACATTTTCTGTGTCATACCTACGAAGCTCATGTAGATGTTTCAGGTACCCAAGAGTATCTGAAAGAGTATCAGGTACTCAAACCATCCACTTTATCCAGGCACCTTCCTTGGTCACCTGAACTGAGGGGCATGTGCCTGCAAGCATTCACACATGTACACTGAAGTGGATGGCTCAGTCTTAAACTAAGCCAGCCTGGGATCCGTTGTACTTCCTAGGGTACAGATGGAAACTACACTACTGAGTTGTTAATGAACTGTCTTAATTTGTAGAAATATTAATGATTCTATGATTCTGTAAATGATTAACACAAAATCTCAAGCAGAACCTGGAACTTGTGCAGAGCTTTCCAAATCCCCACCACGGTCCTATCCAGTAAGTGGACAAGCACAGCTACAAGGTGGGTAGACATTCACAGTGTTCCTCATCAGATGCCGGTATGGTGTGCAAAAAGTGAAAGATTAGAAAGGCACGACTTGTTGGTCCTGTTCCTGCAGAAACAACCTTTTATGGGCATCTCATTTTCTTTCATGGATCTTACAATTTCTTAACAAGTAGCATATCATGCTGCAAACCCTAATTCTATTATTTATATTTTAAATTAATTCAGACCAGAAGAGATGACTGTGCAATTGGAGTGGCATACTTCTGCTTCTGTACAGCCTAACAAATTCCTTGATGCGCACTACCCAGGCAATGTCTTTCACAGTTTCATTTGAAGTTTTCTTTCTATTTTGGTTGTAAACAGTTGCTTTAACAGTCTGAAAAAATACCTTATAGGCCACCACTCCTAATCACACTTATGGTCAGGTTTGCAGTAAATCATCATATGTGGATTGAAAAACATGTGACTAAACCTTTTTTTACCTATTGAATGATTGCAGTTTCCTTTCTAATCGGTCTTCATTGGGTTTTGTACATCAGTTATTTAATCAAGCTCTAAACATACCATTGTCAAAAGTATCCTTGACATCCTTTCATTATAGCTTATATCACTTCATTTCCAAAAGACAAGAATCTGATGTGCCATGTATTTCTCTACAGCTGTGAAGGTTATAGTTGCTATACTTAGAAATGGAAGAAAAATGTCATGTGTCCAGGTACATCTTTCCATCTGGACAGCATTTTTCCCTCAGAAATATTTTGAAGCCATTTGTTCTCTCTAGTTTTTCTGATGCAGTGAGATTCTCACCAACTCTTCTGGAGAATATTCCTTAAGACTTTCCCTATCCTAATGTCCTACACAAACCATGACTTTCCATTGCTGCAGTTCTCAAATGTTTGCCATCATGTGGTGATTGCCATTGTCCTTTAACCCCAGTTCATCTGTTCCACACCGCATAACCACAGCTCAGTTTTCAGTTAATAATAATTTTGTTTCATTTTTTTACTCCCCTATCTTTCGAACTCATTTCAATTACCACCCACATCCTACCACCACATCATTAATAGCCACATCCTAGCACCACACAGACAAAACCAAGCACTCTTGGCTTGAGTTTCTGTGGACTGTGACTGTAACACATCACCACACCAGAATCGAAGACAATGCAGATTTCACAAGGCTTGCTCTGGGTGCAGTTCTTGCAGCAACAATATCAGCTAAGCATCTGAAACAGTACAGCCCCATGGATTATATCTGTACCAACATAGGGACATCTCAGCCTCATCAGTGCTCCTCTACTGGGTCTGGCTCCAGAAAAGATCGAGAAGTGGGTCACTCACGCCAGCACAGGGCGCAGCTCTGGTCTCTGGGAAGTGTTTGCTCCTGTCCTGCCAGAGCAAAGCAGCCCAAGATAGCTTTGCCTTTGCAGCACTACCACATTGCCAATTCAAGATTAGTTTTGTCATTACCATCATGTCCAATCTGACAGATATTAGTGCATTCTCAGCTTTTGCTTCAACACTTATATATAAATATTTATTGTTTCTAGGTTTTGCTATCCTATTTAATACAAACATTTCCCCTACATACTTACTTACATTTCAAAGTGCAACATTGCTAAGTAATTTTCTACCCATAGTACTGACCTCCATCTGCTTGCCTTATTGCTATTTTCTCAAGAGGATTGCAGTGTTTCCTTATTTGGTATGAATTGCAAACTGTCCCCTTTTTTCCAGGACACCAAGATGTTAGATGAAACCAATACAAGGCCCAATACTTGCACAGGGGCAAGTCCTAATCCACAATGTATGCACATAGCACAGAGAGGTGCTAAGGTGGTCACAGTATGGTGCATCATCAACAAGGGACTGATGCTGAGCTTCCTACAAAGGCCACAGTGGCACAGGTCTTTTTTTCCAACCTGACCCTTTGTGGCAACTCATTCACTGGGAGTGGCACAAAGCCATTACCTTCTTGTTCTTTCAGCCCACAGAAAGACCTCAGAGAACATCTTAAGGCCCATCCTAGCTGGATGTAAATGAGCAACCCACTGCAACAACCTCAACATTTGCTGCAAATCCTACTAGCCTGCAAAATGACCTTTTCTCTATTTTATTGCTTCCTGTACTTGGTGCATGGTAGAGTTCCTTCCTTTCCCATGAGACCATGATTTATTTCTCATTTTTTCCCAGTTGTCCCATTAGCCATTTAAGAATTCAATTAGTTGAAATTATTTTTATCTTTATACTGTAATTTTATAATTAGCATTTCAAGTGACATGATGTAAACAATGTGTTCACAGAACTAATGAGAATGTCATTGCTGATAGCCAGTAAACTTTGCTGATAGTTATGACTACAGTAGGTTTTCTATTGTACCATCACGTCAGTCCAAACTGGCTGAAACAAATTTTTCTTTTCTTTACTATGATCTGTAAGGAGACCAATCTAACACTTAACGGGAGTCAGTGGGAGGCTCTCTTTTACCTTAGATGAGCAATGGTTCCATCCAAATAAAATATGTAATTATAACTAAAGTTAACACTACAGAGTGATAGGAGTGAATAGCCTTGCAAACGGAGGAGCAGTCTCATTTACAACAGAAGAGATAAAAGATGTCCTTGCTTCCTCAAATGCAAACCAGTTAGGGAACCACCGTCAAAGTGACAAAGCTGTTAAGAAGACAGGCACTTAACATTTCAGTTGTTTACTTTCTCAGTCTCCAGACTGAAAATATGAAGCTATTTTTCTTAATTATCAGCCCTCTAAAAAGCCATCCAAGTGCCCCTTATGAAGAGAAACCAAAACAAGTCACAAGTGTTTAACACAGCTTCGTGGTAGACAGCTGGCACATAGGTAGATGATACCCATAAAGGTTTATATCTTTCCAAAGTCAATGCAGATGTTCAAAAATTAAAATAAGAAAGCACAAGATTCCTTAAATATTTCTTACATTAGGCACATTTTTGTAGGACAATGGGGTCTTTTTTTCAAAAAGTTTTCGAAAAATATCTTTTTAATTCCCCACCCCCCAAGAGATCTGTCAAACTGCAAGACTGACAGACTGGACTTGCTGCATTTTCCTACAACCCCTAGTGTAACTCTTCACAATGAAAGGAAATAGCTTTTCATTGCTCTGAAACAGTAAGGAATGATAACATAGGGAAAAGTATTCTATATACCCTGTGAAATTTAGAAGTGCGCTTTGGTATCTACAATTTCCCTAGCTATATTCCTGCCTTTTCTAGGTGTTGTTGAAAATTTCTCCTAGAACAAAAGCTGTGCTGCATATATGCAGGTCTCCCTTTTCCCTCTACCATTCATCAGATATATTAGTCTTATGCTAGAGATTCTTAAATCAGAATTCAGTTTCCCAGGGACTATAGGAATCCCTGTTCATTTTGGACTTCATTCTTAGTGACAGACTGCCTTCTTTTTCCCCCTGTGTTCTTTTCATTTGTGTTTTGAAAACATTCTTCCTTAATGGAAAGTATGTAACATCTTTCACAAGTTTTTTCTTTCAATCTTCATCAGAAAGAGGTAAGTTGACAGTATCAGAGCTTAAATTTCTGCAAAAACGAAACCCAACCTTGACAGAGCTCAGAACTGGCCAGAACTTTTGTTTGCATTGTTTCCCATGATTTAAGTTCCCAGGGCTGGAGGAGGAAGGAAGGGGATAGTGAGGAAAGCACAGTGTGTTGCCCTCTGCTCACTGGATTCTTGCTAACTGATGCTACTGGGGCTGATTGCAGGGAGACAGGCTGATTCCTTTTAAACCAAATATGAGAAATTATATCAAAAGGAACCTGGTACATTATTTAATTTCTACTGCCTGGTATGCTCCTGCTTCCAGGACTGCACATTGTCTTGGGCAAGCATGGCTCACCAGGCCTGGCTTTTCCCTAATCAAAATTATCTGGAAGCTGGTTATATCATCCTGAAAAGATTCACATATTAGAGAAGCTCTTCACATGCTGTGTAGCCACCAGGACAGCTGTCATATCACATTTCTTCTGGGACCTGCTTTAAGGAAAGTGTTCTGGGAAGGAGGAGAACATGGGCAGGACTTCCCTGCAAACACAAATCCTGGCAGCCCTACTGCCCCTTGAAGTCACTTCTTGGCATAAGGAGCCTGAGGAGCTCTTAAGTGTCCCCTGAGCCCTTCTTGAGCACCCTAGGAGCAGGAGGTGCAAAGCTGACATACAGTGCCATCCTTGTCACCCTGCCAAATCTACCTCTCCAGCCCTCACTAGCTCTGCGACATTTCCTTTTGGAAACAAATGCATTGTTCACTTTGACTAGGAGGATACAAATACGAGGTCAGATATCCTCTGCTGTAAAAAAAAGTAATATTTTTTAAAGTTATGAAAAATGCTTATTTACTATGTGAAGTGTTTGAGATGTTCAGTGATTCGAGTGTAATGAGCAGCTTCAGTCCCGGAGCACATTTGTCATCATGGCCACTGCCTGCAGTGCTTTGATGCTATCATGCCACAGCCCTTGGGTTTCCCTGTCCTGACACTGGAAATGTGATCAGGTACCCTAAAGCCTTTGACAAGGAGCTGTACCTTGTGCTGCTGCACTCCTATTAGGTCAGGAGGCATACAAGGCAAAAATAGCTGCTCTGTTTCACTGTTTCATCATCACGAAAAGATTTCCATCTGATAATCTAGTGTTTATTGTGACTCTGGCCCATATATTAATTGAAAATGACAATTAACCTCTGTTCCTGATGTCTGCCTTAAATCTTACATGGTTTGCCTCTTTGTATTTTGATATTTGAGGGGCAGACACCCCCTGTGCTGGCACAGTGAGCAGCGGAGCCCAGCACAGTGTGGAGCGGGGTTCCTGAACTGGGAGAACCTCAGGGGGAGCTGAGGGAGCTGCCAGGAGCCGGCAGATCACATCACAGCAGCTGACAGGACCTGGGCCAGGCCAGCAGCAATGGCAGCCAGGCCCCCCACACCTATAAAAGAAACCCCTGTGGAGTGCTAATGACCATGGCGGGCAAACAGCATGCAGGGCAGCAGCTGGTGCAGCAGGGTGTGCAGGAAGGGCACTGAGGCCCAGCCAGCCCGACCAGGGAGCGGCAGTTGCCACCTGGCTGGAAGCCATGGCTTCTCTGAGCCCTGCACCCACCATGACTGACACGGCTGCCCGGGCAGAGCTCTGGTGGGACATGCAGCCACCCTGGTGCCGGGCTGCCAGCCGTGCCCTGCTCTTACACCAGTACGGGGCGGCACTAGCGGGCACACCTGTGGGAGTGCGCCCGAGGAGAGGGACTCCTCCGCTTAGGGACAGGGCTCCTGGGGGGTGAGGAGGCTGAGGAATACCAGGGAGTGCAAGAGAGAGACAGACCACTGGAATGGCGCCCCACCTCCCCTGGGACAGGCCGGGCTGGCGGGCAGGACACACGACAGGGAGGGTTCCCGACCCTCTCTCCCCCCGGCTGAACACAGTGACTTCAGGGATGGGGGCAACGGCGACAAGTTGCCGCCCGGCGCAGCAGGCACATCTCCTCTGCGCCTGCCCCTCTGACCCACTGCCCGTGCATGGCAGGCACGAGGCTCTGCAAGGGGAGCCCAGCAGTGACAAGGACGATGGATCATAGCTTGGAAGTGCCGCTGAGGCTATGTCGGCCTATGCCCTGCGTCAGACCTGCTTCCACAAAGAAAACCAGGAACTGGGGGCCCAACGTGCCCACCGGAGCCACTCCTCAGGGCAGCCTGCTGCGGGGGGCCCAGGCTGAAGGTGTGAAGAGAACACTGCCCACCCTGTACGGCCCAAGGGCTATTATCCACTGATGATTTTTCAGGTAAGCAGCGATGAAGTTCAAACAAGAAGTCCGAGGGCAATGAAGAGACACTTCGTGGCCTTGGGACAACTGGTTGAGGGGTCAGGAACACCAATAATCTCCTCTGTCCTTCCACCTGCAGGGAATGATGAGCCAGCAGGTCAATACCTGGCTCTGAGCCTGGGGTCACTGGCAGAATTTGGGGGGTTTTGATCATGGGGAGGTTTACACTACACCACGCCTGGGGCTAGGGACAGAGTACACCTGTCTCAAAGAAGGAAAAGGATCTTCACACATGAGTTAGCAGGGCTCATGGAACAAGCTTTAAACTAGATTTGAAGGGAAAGGGATAAATCCAGGCTTGCTAGAAGCCTAGGGGCAGCATGCCAGTGTTTGAAGGATGGTGTGCTGGTGAGGTCCTTTGGTCTGCTGTTTCAGTGGAGGCAGGGGATGCAAATCTATGTGGAAGCAAAGACACAAGCGTTTTTGATGTGTTAGAAACCATGGAAGCAACTGAGAATGGTCACATAGGAATTAGGACTTCTCCCCCTAAAAAGGTGGTAGGATCAATTAGCCAATTGTATGAGGTTCAACGAGTAGAAGCAACCCCACACAATGCTACAGGCTTGGGGAAGAGTGTCTGGAAAGCTGCCTGGTGGGAAAGAACCTGGGAGTGTTGGTCAACAGCCAGCTGAATCTGAGCCAGCAGGGTGCCCAGGTGGCCAAGACGGCCAACAGCATCCTGGTTTGTGTCAGAGACAGTGTGGCCAGCAGGACAAGAGAAGTGATTGTCCCTCTGTACTTGGCACTGGTGAGGCTGCACATTGAATACTGTGTTCAGTTTCGAGCTTCTCTCTTCAAGAGGGACATAGAAGTGCTGGAGCATGTCCAGAGAAGGGCAACGAAGGCTCTGGAGCACAAGTCTTACAAGCAACATCTGAGGGAACTGGGGCTGTTTAGCCTGGAGAGGAGGAGGCTCAGGAGGGACCTTATCGCTCTCTACAATCACAAGAAAGGAGGCTGTGGGCAGGTGGAGGTCAGTCTCTTCTCCCATAAAACAAGTGACAGGACAAAAGGAAACGGCCTCAAGTTGCACTAGGGGAGGTTTAGATTTGATATTAAGGAAGATTTCTTCACTGAAATGGTGGTTAAGCATTGGGCCAGGCTGCCCAGGGAGGTGGTGGAGTCACCATCCCTGAAAGTGCTCAAAAAATGCCTGTTGTGGTGCTTAGGGACTTGATTTAGTGGTGGACTTGTGGCAGTGTTAGGTTAATGGACTTGATGATCTGAAAGGTCTTTTCCAACCCAAATGAGTCTATGAGTCTATGAAAAAAATATTCAAAATATGTTATTTGTGATTGTCTTTTCCACTCTTCCCTAGTATTTCTCAATGAAACAACTGTGTAAACATGTACAGTAATTTTGGCAGCATGTAATATTAATTAATCCTGACTTTTGGCTTTGACAAACATCTCTGTATTATTCAATTTGTTTTGGTAGGTTCTCTTCTAGTTTACTGGCTTAATTCCCAAATGGCTTTTGTGCAGCTCAGTTTTACAGTCTCAATAGTGTCTTTCATAAATAAGCTGCTGAACTAATAAAAATTACCTAAATTAATAATAGATTTCTCTATTTCAAAATGTCAACTATATAGTGTAGAAGTAGCTACCAATAAACCTTTCCCAAGTCTAAGTTTTTAAAAAAAGCGTATAAAAGCAGCTTAACATTTTACTGCAAATATATTCATGTTAGAAGCAGTCAGAGACTTGCATGGCATAAGAATGAGGTTTGGTGGGTTCCAGGACTGTTTGTTTTGCTGACATTTAATGTCTTATTTGGGCTTCTCTGTGCCCAATGATTTCCACATTTGTTTTTTTGAGCAAGTCGCATAAAATTCCCATTTTTGTCCTAGTAACATTCAGAAAATTCACTTTGATGCTTTGAACAGAATTGAGTGCAATTTTCAGCATAACCTGGAAAATGAAGTGGCCACCTAGCCTAGTGTTGATATATGAATCCCACCCAGAGTGCGCAAGTTAAGGAGCCAGAGAACAGCTCTTGCCAGAAATCTGTTGTGATCTGGGAATAATGCAACAAATTGCTTTAACTTTGCCTAACCCCCAGACACTGCATGCTGATGGCTTAAGCTCCAGCCCAAGGAGCATGCAGACATTATAGGTGTTTTCTTCCCTGGAAGGTGGGTCTGGGAAGCAGTTTTCAGCTCTCTGTGCCCTCCACACCATCAATCAAGTGCTCTGAAGCACTACAATGTAGCGTCACCTCCATTTCATTAGATTCTCCTGCTGTGATCTGTGCATAGGCACCTTGCTTCAAAAGCAAGGAAGGTAGCTTCTGGCATACATGCCTGGTGGACAGGGTGCTCAGCTGGAAGTGGGGAGGGAGACGCAGATCTCCTCCAGTTCAGAAAGAGGTAGAAACTGAACCCAGGTCTTCAACTTCCTGATGCCAGAATGGAAATGCAGACGTTATTGCTGAACAGGTTTTTAAAGGAATGAGTTCTGCTCAGCTGCAGTCCTCATCTCTGAGAGGCTCCCACATGCTGAACTAACTTTGTGCACAGTCCTAAGGAGTTCCACAGGCTGAGCAAGAGATCAGTCACCCCTGCCTGCTCAGAGGCTAATTCTGCACTCCCCTGTGGCTAGGTGCCGTGGTCTGGCCATCTCCAGGCAACTAAACATGGTTAGCCTTCGAAGTAGGGTGGCTGCATCCAAACCACATTTTAGGAATGGTACCAAATGCCAGGGATGGCTTCAGCAGTTTAACCACAAAGGCAGTTTTACCAGTGTGGCCACAGCCTGTGGGACTGCCTGGCTGCTACCCTGATACATTGTAACTGCACCCTGAAACTTCTGATATACAACTAAGCAGATGAAAAAAAAAAAGCCAACAAAAAACCCACCACCAACAACAAAAAAAGACTGACTAGCTGTCAGACAAGCCTGGTTTCACTAGCTCTGCAAATGCAGAAAGAAAAAGTGAGTGAGCGATGGGAACTGGCAAGATAATATCTTTAATAAGCAATATGTCACTTGTCATCACCAAGACCAAAGCTTCACTGTCTGAGGTTGCTTAAGAGGATATGGCTTTTCTGTGTTGTTTGGCAGCCTCTTGCTACTGGCACCAAATCACCCATGAGTGTTGGCACAGAGAACTTGAGAAAGGGAAAACTTTCACATTTTACCCCCTGAAATTTCAATACTCAGAATGAAATGAGATTAAAGAAGATCAGTTCAACAGAATAGAGGCTCAAGATCAACTTCTAACAGTAACCAAAAAAAAAAAAAAAATAGTCAAGAAAACCTTTGTCTTTAATGCAGTCTGAGGAAAAATTTAAATTAATACCTAACATTAAAAAATTATCGCTTTAGATGAGCTCCTGCAGTGCTGAAGAACTTCATCTTCCAGCCACCCAGTAAGATGCACAATACTTCAAAAGTGTGATTCCCTGGAGAAAGAGAACATTCAGACACATGTGACAGACACAAAGCAGGGCTCAGGGTCTCCACCTGAGAGTTCTTTCAGGAGTGGACTCACATATTAAGAAGTTGCACAATAAAACCTGAATGGATCATTAATTTGATAATGACAAAGTGTCAAGTCCATATGAAATGCCCCAACTCCCATCATTTAGCAGCAGAACAAAAAGAAACTATGAGGACAGGTGTAAAATTACTGATAATACAACTGACACAATAAAGAACATTTTACATTGTTGAAATAATACCTAATAATAATAATACATCAAACAGGATAGGCTGTCCTATGCCAACCCATTGCATTTCTGGTCTTTAGGAACCATTGTGAACTGCTTGCCAACTACAGCCAAGAGCAGGCACTTCTAGTCTACAGCACACAAGCTCTTGAGGGTCCATAGACTGCTTTTAAGAGGTAGGGAAGTCAGGGAGGATTCCTTAAGGTCACAACAGAGAGGTTGTCAGTGCCAGTGCCAAGCCCTGTCCTGCTTGTCCTGAAGTCACTGGGAGTTACTTCCAAAAAATACAATGACAACAGGATCGATTGCTGTGGGAACAACACTTAGACAGTGTTTCCAAAGTGCTGATGCTTTGAGGAGAGGGAAATTCACCCTTATTCCAGATTGTGGATGACAGTTTTGAGCCATCTGTTGTCCAAGTATCCAATAAAAGTCTACTTACCAGTCAAGGGATATATCTGGAGGATTTTGACTAGCCTGTTCTACCCTGACACTTGCATGCATGCACTGCAGTAAAAGAAGTATGTAGAAACTTTTGGGTTTCTTGTCCCACCTACTTCTGCTCACAGTGAGAGCGGAACTAGATCTGGTAGTCAATTCTTCTTCTACTGTGCAGATCAATGCACTTTATCGTCATGTCATTTATAAAAACCATGAATCAAACTTGTCACTTAAACTAGCAAAACACTTGTGTTCTAGTGGCCTTTCAACTGAGAAATTTATCCTCTGTGTTTTGTAAATATAAAAATTAAGAAATGCAAAAATGGTCAAATATAAGTAATCATTTCTATATCTCAATATATTTTCTGTAACTGTAATGAAAATCAGCGTTATTGATGTAATGGTTAATGAAGTGAATATTTCTCATGCTTCTTTTCTGTCATGAATATTTTTCAGTTGAAATCCCCAAATATAAAGAGTATATATTTAGATTGTTGAACAGCAGCAGCTTCTCTCTTCGCTACCACTCATTCCTTCACAAATGGCAGTTCTAGAGCAGTGCAGCAGCACCAGCAGCAGTGAGGACTACCTCCTGCCCAGGCTGGTGCAGAGGTAGGCTCTCCCTTTAGCCTTGCTAAGATCAGCAATGAAGCTAACAAAATTATTAATATTGCAGTGCAGTGAGAATCACTGCTGCTCACAGAAAGATTCTTCTGTAAGTAGTTTGCAGCTTGCCAGAATCCCACAGGCAAGATTTTTAACTTTCTATTGAAATACAGAAATCAAATTTTAGTTTTGGGAGATAATAGGAAATTTCAGACTTATCAGATAATTAATTTCACATAAATAGTCACATACTCAGAAAGGCGAAAGCAGATATTCTCATCTGGGGGGGAACAGAAGTGGACCTTCTCCCACTTCATGTTTGCAGTCTCCAGAGTGCACTATACCAGCAGCAGCAGAATAATACGGTAAGCAGGGGAGAGAAGATGAGAAAGCTGTCATGTTAAAGCAGAGGGGAGCAATCACTTCATTCACAGAGTTCTCTTCTGCTTTTAAACTCTTCAAAGAAAATGCTACAGATCAATGGGTTTCCTCATTAAGCAGCTTTAGAACCAGGTTGTGAATACCAAAAGCAGCTTTGACTTGCATGCAGAAGAGCTGTACTGATGACAACTAAGCGAACATCACTTGCAATGCCGGCTCTCTCTGGACTGAAGGTTTATATGTCAGGAAATGCTGCACATGTAACTGGTTCTTGCAAACCCACCTCTTCTGGGGACTGCCAATTTCCTTTCTCTCCTGCTCAGAGCTTTGCAAATTTACCCTGTTAGTCTTCACTGTTTGGCCTCGCATTTTGAAGATGTTTCCTATTCTGTTCAGGTTTTCTGCTTGGAGGAGGGCAAATGAGCAGATCTTTTTGAAGCAGAGTCACTTGTTCCAGTTACTCATTTTTAAATTTGAGAAAGATTTATACCATGCTTAAGAGTAAATATCTTGTAAATTATTTTATGAAACACAAATAAATTGTTTCAAGTAAGCATAATTTTTTCTGCATGTATTCTGTATTTCACAGCACAAAAGCAGTTTTATTTTGTGCCAGTATGATGATACAGTTCACAAAACCTCAAGTTTCCAGACAGTAAGACATTTCCAACCCTAAGGGTTTTAGCAGATGAGAAAATGCTGTAATTATATCGAAATCCAACAGCAGAAACATTTTACTTGCACCTGCGAAATATCTGCACATAGAACACCTAGGCAAGCAAGTGAAGGTCAAGTTCTTTTTCCACTAGCCTTTTCAAGGCTCCCTTCTGCACACAGGAGCTGAGTTTAAGGCAGTGAATGGAGCTTCTTGATATCAGGTTTCAGCTAAGTGAAGTCCTGTAGGTCTTTACCAGTGAATTTCTCTGGGCCTTATTTTCTAATTATTTTTCTGTTCTGTCAATTTAAATTGTAAGCTTCTTGGTACAAGAAGTATCTCTGACTTATCAAATAATTAAAATTGTATAACCAGTCACACATCTGAGAAAAGTGAAACCAAACCTTTACCCAGGGTATGAAAGAAAATGAATTTTCTAATATTTTGCATTCTGTTTCCTGACAACCTTGCCTTGTCAATTTAAAACTGTGATTCTTTGAGTCAGGGTAGTTCTCCAGCAACAGTTTACAAAGAAAGGCAATAGCCAGGCTGGGTATATTCTGTGGCTCCTGCATCGGAATGGCTGGAGCTATCGCCTTTCCTCCCACTTCTCCATGGGAGGCAGCACAAAGCCCAGAGGTGGTTGCTTACTTTTGTTTTGCATCCAGGAGTTGCAAAAAGCGTCAGCTATGTCTCTCAGAGGAATGGAGACATGTGGAAACAGCCTCTGGTTCAAACAGAGAGCTCTCTGCCAGCACACCACTCTTTCAGAAGGTATCACAAGTACCTGTGTCAGCTCTTCATTCCCTGGAGACCCGCCTGTTATCATTGCGAGTGTCTGCAGCCTCTAATCATCCTGGCAACCGATACGGTTAAGTAAAGACTCAAAGCCACATGTATTCTGCCCATACAAACACATTTAACAAAACAGCAGCAGAAACTTAGCCTGACTTCTAGATTATTTATTTTTTTTCTCAAGACTAACATTTTGAGTGTATTTGATTATAAAAATCAAATAATGAAGATAAATGCTTTTCTTCTGTCACAAGCCTGCTTTGAAAAGTGATGATTCTTCATTTCCTAACTTGATTTATTCAGCTAATATACTTGACCTCATGCAGACCTTCTGGTTTCATGTTTGAATAATAGGGAGGAGGGGTTCCTAGTGCATGCAAGAAAGCCAGAGGGACACTGAAGAAAACTGAAGCCCAAAACAATGTTTCATGAGGAAAAAGTAAAACCTGCGTTTATTACAATGACTGTTACAAAGGTCTTCTCTCTTCTTTGCATTTTTATTGTAGGAACCCAAAAATGAGATTATTAGCCTAAAATACAAAATCAATTATTCAAAACTGTCTTTCTGGATTATATGAATTTGTTATATGAATAAGGCTTTGTGTCTCCCCTATGATCAACAGGCAGGAACACATCACATATAGGTTACGGGTGTAGAGAAACATACACAGAAGACTTTAGTCACTTCATACAGCCTGAGTGGACCTCACTCCATGCCAGTCTCAGGTCTGATCCTGCAGTCTGACTTATTTTTACTTGATCAACAACACCTTCCCTCATACAGGGAACCCAGCATGGACCTAAGGAGCAAGTTGTGGTTTTAACCCTCTCTCATGCCCGCTGTCAAAAAGCAGCAGGAAGATCAACGGCCTTGCAGGATTTTGGTCAATCCCAAGGTGGTCCTTCCTTCCCTTGCAGCCTTTGTGTTTTGTTATTCTCCCTTTCTCTGTCCAATTTTGTGGCAGTATTTTTTTCCCTTGTCAGAAGTGACGGAAAACTGCATCTCCAGAGGGGATGTGGGTACCCAGCAGTAGGTGCCAGCACCTGGAGCCCAAACACCAAGTTGATTTTGGGCTTGAAGTGATCCCAGTCTGGAGATTGGTCTCACTGGCTGAAACAACAGGTACCTTTTTTCCTCTGCTGTTGACAGAGCTTCCTCAGCTGTCCCTCTGGATTAATCTTCATCCTGACTGGGAGAAAAGTGACCGCCTGTGGGGTAGAGAAGAGCTGTCCTTCCTATTCTCCTAATAAAACCAGCATGTTTATCATTTGATCTGAGATATTTTTTCTGAGGCAAACTGTAACAGAATCTGAGAGAGGGATACAATCCTGAGTGAGCACCAGCAGCACTATTTGGTTGAAGAAGAAGGTCTGTCTTGTTGACTTTCAAGTGAGCAATTGGCAAGAAGGAATATTAATACTCAGATGGAGAACTGGGCAAATAGGCAATTTTGGGGATTTGCACCAAGATACAAGAACCTTGCGTCCATTCACATGGTGAATGGGGCCTCAGAGATCACATAGCTCAGTGCAGTGGGGACAGCTTAATCTCTTAATGCTCATGTTTTATATACTCTCTTCTAGCTAAAAGTATCATCTGTTGGATTGATTAATCTTAGCTTTCTGTTCTGAAAAAGTTGGTGTTTAAGGCAGCTGGAATTTTCTATTACATATACAATGTGGCCTGAAGAGACTCAAAAGAACAAGCACCTTTATGGGGTTTACTTGTACCTTTTATAGCACAGAACATTTTACTGGGCAGCTGGAAGGGAGCTGGTTAGTATGCACAGGGTTGGTCTCATCCTTCTCTTTGGGGATCAGACGTGTAGCAACAGGCAGCTGTATTCAACTTAAAAACCCAGAGCTATGTTCTTCATTAGCTGAGAGGTAACTAAAGCAGTAACTCACACAGATGACAGTCTTGTTTAACTTGTGACCTGCTTGAAATACCTTTAAATGAAAGTTAATTTCCAGCACACTGGTAATTTTCTTAGAAGATATATATAGCATAATGAATATTTTTCAGAGTGCCAGTAAGCCCTAAGTCTGAGATTCTGACTTCAGGAGGAAAGGCTGTAAACTGCTGAGAGAAACAGAGCAGTAGTCTGCAGAAAACTTTGTCCAGAAATAGCTTAATGTGCTTTGGCCAGATAAGACACATTTGAATATGTACTTTTAGGTACCTTGTATTAAGTAAAAGTGCTTGCTGCTTCTTCTGAGTGATTTGTGACAGTGTGTGCCATCTACTGTGAAACAAGGCTCCTGACAGAAATAAAGGATAATAGTTTCTAAAACACAGTGGAGTCTTTCCATTGCCTTTAATGGGCTTTGGATCCATCCCAAACAAGCTGCAGCAATGTGCTTCTCAGTATAGTTCACTGGCTCTTGCCCTGCTTTGTGGCAAGAGAACATGACCTAGCAAAGTGTGTATTGCCGGCAGCAGCTCCACACTGCTTCACCCTTTGGGCTGCAGGCAACACCAGCAGCAATGGCCAGGCACAGTGCCATGCTTGTGACTGAGGATGGTCTGAGAGGGAAAAAGAAAAACCCCATCACAGGCAGAGCCCACCTCCAGCAGTTGTCACAGATGCAGCCTTTCTTCACCGTGCTTCTCTAGGGAGTCCCAAACTCACAGCCGAGAAGTTGCTCCAGCACTTTGGATGGGTAGCTTTCCTGCAAAGCAGGCAAGACTTTGCAGAAACCCAGAGGTCACAGGTGAGATGCTTCTCCTTAGGTGCTGCTCCTAGGGCTGGGGTCACCAAGGTGCTACTTCTCCGAAACTATCCTTTCTCCAGAGCCTGTGGAAGGGAGCAGTATTGCCAAATGTCTCCTCTTTATCCACAGGCAGTTCCTGCTCAGCCAGGGACACAACCCACGGGTATGCATTTCCAAAGCTTGAGGTTTATCTCTATGTTTCATTCTTTGCTGCAGCAGCAGCAGCACACCGGGGCTCTTGTCCCATCTGTTCCCATCCCCAGGAGATGCACCAGTTGTGCCAGCCCAGTTGTGCTGCAGACCCCTGTAGACTTGCAAACACACCTCCTGCCCCCCTGCTCTTTGCCCATTTACACTGTGGCCTTCAGGAAGCCAGAGGGCAAAAAATACTGTTCTCAGAGCCATAGCCTCAGGCTGCTGTTCAAAAACTTGCTTTAAGACAGCATGAACTGCCCCCATTTCTAAAGCAGCTGGTGACCTCCCACCTCCCCAGGCCTTTTACGCCCAGCTCTGCTCAGTGCGCAGCGCTGGCAGAGGTTTGGCTGGCTGGGTACCAAACCAAAGCAAGATGTTGATGTATGATACAGTGCCAGGGGGACAGGGTCACCTCCCACCCCAGTTCACTGCAAGCCACATGGACCCTTGGAGATGGGACATGGGGAGTGCTGCCCCACTCCTTCCAGGGTGCCTGGGTGATAATCCTGCAAGAGCTGCAGCCAAGTGAAGTTACAGCTGGGTGGTATTTAGGTTCCTGTTCTCCCTAAGCTTAGCAAGCTGGTGTTTTTTAATTCAATTCCATTATTGGTGCGAACAGGAATTGCAGGTTGTTTTCTCCACACTGGATCACTCCAAATTATACATATGCAAAACTGGCTTCAGCTTAGGCTTCAATGCACAGAGGCTTGCGTGCACATAGTTTCACACCTCAGAAATGAAAAGACTGAATAATTACTAGATATAGAGCTCATTGCAGCAAGAAAAAGGTCATTCTGCAAAAGAAATGTCCTTTTATTCCTGAAATGAAGCTGCTGAAATAATACTCAGGATGATGTTTAGCTGCAGAGCTCTCAGCAGTTTCATTAGTAAGAATTACTTCCAGCCACTATGTATCTGAAGCACTGTGACTCTAGGCAGACTCAAATCTCCCATCAGGTATAAAGAAACACAACCATCAGCTCTCCTGCTTCATGTGTGACTGTTAAGATGCTGTATGAAGGAGACCAGGCATCAGGTCCCATTCTGGGGCAGCTGGTCTTTTGTGAGAAGTTCATTTTATTCATGAGCAAAAGCTGATTTTCTAAATCCAGCCCATAAAACCATAAGTTAGGGTAGGTGTAAGATTATAATCAGAGAAATAAAATATTAGCCTTTCCACACCATAAAAAACCATGCATTCTTTTCAGTAAGCAGATAAAAGGATTTCTTTAATCAGTGCTTGTTCACTGACTGTAAACTAACATCTGAAATCTTGGCACTGATCTTCAGCACATTTGCTGAGACAGAATATCATTATTAACAATTAGAGCAGAGTTATTCTAAAATATTTTGCTGCACTTGAGCAATTATCTAAGTAATCACTGACAGAAGCATACAGGCAATGATGCCAAAGCACAGAGCTGAGTTCTTTCTTCCTGTTTTCCAGTCTTAGCTTCAAATTAAAAATCACTATGAGCCAGTGGAGTTAACCTATGTGTACAACAGCATCATACAGCGTTACAACATCCAAGCTTATGCAGAGACTTACTCTTTCCATATTCACCGACTCTGAATTTGTTCAATCAAATTTAAGCACACACAAACACATGCTCACAGAGCTCCCCATAATCGGCCAGCCCCACACTGTAGGAACCTCGTCTTGGTAGAATTCTCCACTTCTGAAAACAAGCTACTGTGCAGCTCAGTGCTGGTGACACTACCCACCTGAGAAGCACAAGCACTGAGAATGTCTCCATCTGATAACACAGATTGCTCACTGCAAACTCAGGTCTATAAAAAGATCCTGCAATCACATCCCTCCTAAAGCAGATTTTGGAATCCAAGAGGTCCTGCATAATTGAAGAGCTATGAAGTAATGGTAGAAAAATATATAGTGGTACTGCAAAGTCCCAATGAGTCATGCAAATTACAAGCGGAACCAGAGTACATTGCCTCACCAGTTTAGCCAGGAGGAAGGTATTTTATTTTATTTTGCAGGCCTGTGGTTTACAACCCTTTTACACTCTCTTGCCGAGTGGTTTGCCTACTGTTCCAAGGAAACTAATTATTCTGTTGGAAGTCTCATTTTATCTTCGAGGCTTATCTTCACATTGTCATTGCTATATAAATAGAATCTTATCTAAAAATAAGCGTTTAAAAATGCTTATCAGGGACTTGCTTTCATACCAAAATAGATTTGTGTGTGTGCTTGCATAGCATACAAATGTTCAAGTCTTGATAAATTGAATCAATACAGAAAAAAAGCACCAAGCACCAAAGTGCCAACACTTTCCTTTTATTAGGAAAAAAATGGATAGGTGAAATTGTTGAGGTATTTTTCTAAGAACAAAGTCTGCCATTCCTGACGTGAAGCTAAAATAATTATTTTTAAGAAGGCCTAAAAGGTGGGAAAGTCAGATAGGGTGAGATAGGGTGTCATTTTAAAATGTCAGAATTTATATTCAGGAGGGTGTTATAGAAGATGAAGATTAAGGCACAACAAGTGGTGCCACTGCAGCTCTTGGTGAGTGCCTGATACCTTCAAGATTTAGGTGTCCACATCATGTCACTGGTCACAAGGTGACCAGAAGGATGACCTGCAGAAGAACATAATGTAAAACTCAATGTTTTTGGAAGGTAGCCAATACTTATTTTCCTTCTTGAATAGAGCTTGGTTGTTTCCTTATGCAGTCTTCTGTAGAGATTAGACAGCACCGTTTCTGCAGCTGATCAGTTTTGGGAGCTCTGCCAGACAAAGGAAATTTCTTGAAAGAAATAATTGTGTATCTCTACCTTTTAGTTTACTTTTACACGCACTTTACTCAGTTCAGGCAAACTTCTGCACTTTCAGTGGGAAACAGCTACCCAACTTCTGCTCCCCTAAATCTAGGCTCATATAAAGCTCATTAGTTGATTTTCCAGTGCTGGCTGATTCTTTCTGATGTGCACTCCGGAAGAAACATTTAAACTATAAGGACATACAAATGCCAGCAGTAAAATTAATTGTGCATCTACTAGATAATAAAGAGGAATTAATGTCAAGAGAATGTGATAATTACAGCTTAAAAGGATTGTTCAGCATCATTTCATTAGTGACTGAAGTCCTATGTGAACACCAGAGATATAATGTGAAGAGTTTTCACTTCTCTAGGGTGCTTGGTTTCCACTGCATCATTTGCTACAGACACAGGTTTTACATTAAATACAAAAAGTTTTCTTTATATTGATTGCATTACAAAAGTCTTGTTGATCATACACCTTTTGCTCAAACATTCATGATTTCAGAAGAATGAAGATCATTTTAGAGTTACAAAAGAGGCCAGTACCCTGGCATTTTACAGTATCCTGAAGACTATTTGTATCAAAAGAAATAATGAAAGTGATGTTAAAGTAATGTATACAAAAAATGGGGAATTCAGAATGTTCCATGCCCATGCATAAAAGAAGGGATTTCTCAATTAGAATTGAATTGCCACAGAACTTGTAGTCCTTCACCTTCTAACAGCTGCCCTTCAGTGTACTATGCAGGTCTCATATATTTAATTTTTGTAATGACTTGCCTTCCTGCTAGGAATTAAAGAGATTTTACAGTGAAACATGGCAGTTCTGATTAATAATACAGAAGTGAGACAAATTTTTAACTCTACATGTACAGAACACAGAGAAACCCAACCATTTGTGTTCTGCTGAACTTTTAGCTTGGACAACATATTACAGGAATGAGCACAACACTGTGTATTTTATAAAAAAAAAATATCTATTTTAAACATGGATATAGGAGAAAAACAAAAAGCTTTTTCTGCTGTTGATTGAGCCTGAAGTTATACATATACCTGTACTTTTTTTCCAAGTCTTTTTTGAAGAAATAGGTAACATATCATCGAATCATAGAACAGTTTGGGCTGGAAGGGACCTTAAAGATCATCTAGTTCCAGCCTCCCTGCCATAGGCAGGGACACCTTCCACTAGCACAGGTTGATCAAAACAGACTCTCTTTTAATTTAAAACCATTACCCCTTGTCCTGTGGCCACATGCCCTTGTATGTATAGATCAAGAAGTATAGCTTAGTTTAGCTTCTCATCATAACAATATGGGGATTGAATCAAGTGAAGACTTTTAGGATTGCTTAACATTATAGCTATCTGAATGGTATAGCCTTACTTTCCTGTTAGATGAGAGGAAATTAATGCATTCCCTAAGGCAGACTTCTAAAATGAGTCAAACGAAGTACTCTTTAAAATTGCCGGATGCTCTTCATTGACTAGGGAACATTGGGTACACGAGTCAGTTTGACACAAGAACCTAAATTTAGGTACGCTAGATTTTTAAGCTTTCATTGCAGCCACTAGAGCCTGAAGAGCAATTCAGCTCGCCATAAAGTAGGTACCAAGTGGCTGCTCAGCTGAATCGTTCATTGGTTGCTTTCACCAGATCTTCATTAATGGTAACAAGAGCTTGACATTTTACATGTAGTTGCTTATATTTAGGGAACTAAATCTAGATTTGATTTCCCATCAGAAGTATTAGGGGTCTACCTGATAAACTTCTACTTACTAACCCAGGGCATATGAACCCTAATCACTACCTCAGACAATTTCTAGCTCACTTTAAAGTATCCTTGGAATAACAAAGAGCCAAAAATTACTTGCAGAACCAGGAACTACCCTGAACTTGAACCTTCAAAGAAGTTATATACATAAGAAAGGCATTTTCTTCCTGAAAAGTTGTTATAGTTACAGGTCCAGTTGCTTCTACTGAAACAAGAGAAAAAGCAAGTACAAAGCATGGCTCAGCAGAAAATGATGACCAGGACATTTGCTAGAGGAACATGACTACTGACACAGCTGATGACTAGGTGCCACATAGCCAGTTGGGCACTGGCCTAACAATAGTGCTGCCAAGGAGCCAAGCGCTCAATCTGGAGCCCAGATTCCAAGATATTACCATGTCTAGTGCTAAGTCAGCCTTGTACTGCAACAAGGCTTTACCATTGGTCAGATTCTATTGTCTGTACTGTACCTCCTTCCTCCAGAAGTCAGACCACACTGCTGCTCCTCCATCTAACCCCACCCCATCCTCAGTGCTATTTAACCACTTAGCAGGAACGAGCTACAACTGCACATCATCCATGTCAATCAACCCACTGCCTTCCAGGCAAGGCCACAGCTGCATGTTATCAATGCTAATCAACATACTGCATTCCTCTGCACCCTTGGATATCATACTTATCACAAGGAAAGTACTTACGCAGCATTTGAGCAATGGGCACTCTCAAATAGCAGCTATGACAGGATGCTGAGACAATTGCCTTGTCTTGAATCTTTCCTCATCCATAAGACATGTAATGTCCATTGCTAGAAAGACAACACTAAAAGGATTTACGCAAACTCTCTCTACAAAGTGAAAAGTTGTTGGCAAATAACTACTTTAATCAGTAACTCAGATGGTAGTTCACTCTTCCAAAGATGGCAGGCATAATGCTTCAATATACTTTTTCCTCCATTTCCCAGGAAGGACTCTCTGTAGTTACTTAACGTAGGATTGACAAGTCAGTAATTTCACTTTCAGTCATTCCATGCAATATTCACAGAGAGAGCATGTACACATACCTCAAGGCCCTGCTTCAGAAGGTGGGTTGTGTTGGGCTCTGAATTAGACCTTTACACAACTCAGAAATTAATTTAATTTAATTGCAGAGGTGCTGAACACCCACAGAACTTAGGCAAGTCTAGAAGGAAGTGACAACTCCATTGGGGGTATTAAAATTTGGGAGGTGACAAAAAGACAGTGAGGTACTCAGAGTCAAAGTTGATTTGCCTTTATTTGCATACACTGTTAAGGGAGGATTCCAGTGCTTCTGAACTATGGGTGAGTCCTTTACAACCTTTGGTTTTTCTCAGACTTTATGTAGCACAAGTAGAAGCCCTTGCTTGGGCAGAAGGTCCATGCAGTTGTCCATAGCACTGCAGGAGGTACAACAATACAAATGAAGGGAACACCAGGTGAAAATGAGGAAGAAAAGTCATCCACAGTGACCTTATGAACTGCTTAGCCTCGCTCAGGCTATGGGTAAGCCTGTGTATTGGCCGTGGATTTTAAACTGTGGATTTTAAGAGGCAAGTTTTCACCAGGTACCAGGACCTCATTCATGAAACAAAGACAGTGCAAAACTAACTTATTAAACTTTCACCTCGTTGGTCACTTGGTAGGTTTCTCTAGGCCTGCAGCTTCAGTCCAAAGTGTATCTTTGCACTGGAGCTAACAGTGAGGCTGGATATTACACTGACCTTTAAAACCTATTGAAATCTCTTTGGCCTTTAGGAGTAATGAGAGCCCTCCTGTAGAGGAATGAAGCTGGGTTAATTATCATTGATAATATACAGCTGTGGATTGTATGTGGGCTTCAGGGGCAGTGGGTTGGCCGATGTAGATAAGGTGCAGCTGTGGCTGGTTCTGTTAAGAGGCTGGGCAGCCAATGAAGAGAGGCAGCTGAGGAAGAAAGAGGAGGAGGAAACAGAGAGAAAGAGAGGGAGTGCGTGCTCTGGATGAGGAGAGAGAAGGAGAACACAGCAGAGGGACTGGCATGAAGAGTGTGTTGGTATGTGATGGTAAAAGACTTTGTTGCAGCTTGATAGTTTGGGGAGTGCTGTGACACCCTCCTGTGCTCCAGGAATGTCCTGTCCCCTGGGTTCTTCACTTCAGCCCATCTCTAATAATTGGGCAATTACCTCAAGGGAAATAGTTTTCCAAATTCACTTTTAAATACACAAAAGCTTTGGGGTTTTATTGCGTTAGAGAGATTAGCCAAATGGCTTTGTGAAGCTAACTGCTTTAGAGCATCACATTATGAACTAATTTCATTACTACTTGGCAAGAAGCAATAATTGGAAGTCTCCTTGCACCATGGTTTACAGAAAGGGCTGGAGGCCAGCACTGTAATTTCACTAAAGACAATCACATTTTACCACATCACTGCACTAAACAGGCAACCCACAAAGAGCAACCAACAGGAATGCAAATTATCATGGAGATGGGGACTTCATCCCTGTTCCTAAGGGAACAGGGTCCTTTCACGTTTGCCCCAACAGATTGAAAACTCGGGCTCTATTTACATTGCCAGTCCATCAGTACTTTATATGGAGCACATGGGAATTTTGAGGCTTGTATAATAAGGTAGGATAGAATTTAAATTAAAAAAAAAAAAATTAAAAAAATTAAAGATCTAGATTAACATGTGTAAGAAATTCTATCAATCAGCATTTTTTACTAAAAAAAAACAAACAGAAAAAGGCAAGAGTAATTTGAAAGGTGAGTTCTAGAGAAAAATGGAAGTTTGACCTTTTTTTCTAGGAAATCTGTACGTGCTGTCTTCTACAAGGCATGAGTTCTGAGACAGCCTGCTTCAGTTCATGTGAAATCTACTGCCTGCTGGAAATCATGAAAATGGGGGGAAAAAAAAATCCACCTGCCACCGGCTTGCTCATCGCATTTATGTTGCCAGGTATGCAGCGCTCTATTTGCTGTTGTCCTGGCTCTGGCTGGGATGGAGTTAACTTTATTCATAGCAGCCCATATGGTGCTGTGCTCTGGATCTGTGACCAAAACAGCATTGATAACACACTGGTGTTTTTGACTATTGCTGAACACTTCCACAGTGTCAAGGACTTCTGTTTCTCACTCTGTCCTGCCCTAGTGAATAGGTTAGGACTGGGTAAGAAGCTGAGAGGAAACACAGCCAGGACAGCTGACGCAAATTGTCTATAGGGATGCTCCATGCCATATGACACTGTGCTCAGCAATAAAAAGATAGGGAGTTTTGTCTTCCAAGGTAGACATTACTTGGTGCATCAGTCTTCTTGTAGGAGGTGATGAATAATTGCTTTTGCACCGCTTGTTTACTTTTTCCCCTCTCCTTCATTTATATAAGTGTAGTGGGGTCAACCCACCACACCACTTTTTTCTCAAGACATCTCAATATATGAAAAGGCACGAAAAGTCCCATCAACATGATGAAATAGGACTTGGCTATAGTTTAATTCTTCATTGTTTATCATCTTTTACTTCCCAGAGTGTGCACCACCCATCTTTGAATTTGAACATGCTGCTACTTATTAGCTCTCCTCAGCTTTTTTTAAAGAGTACTTGCCCTCAAGGTTGTGAGATCACAGGTAACAGGGCAGCAGAGTACGTGGGAGCATTAAGTCCAGCTCACAGTGGAGCAGAAAATGGGGAGTTTGGTTAAGGGAACGAACAAGTTAAAGAGGCTTCCAAGAACTTACTCAAAATAAGCTTTATTTAAGCATCCAAATGGAGAATAAACTCCTGTTAGGTTATTACCTAAATTTAAATATTTTCAAAAGGTTTTCTGATTGCTACAGAACAGTTTGATGATAACTTTTCACTGGCAAGTCATGCAAAGACATCATCTTATTCCCACTTAAGAAATTTAGATGCTAAAAGGCATTTAAGTCATTCCCACCAGACACCTGAGCTTAACAAAATAAAAGTATATGTTCCCACACTACAGATTTTGAGGAGGTACATGTATGCATTAGTAGCTTCTAGTTCACAGAAGCATGGTTCTGCTCATAACCAGAACAGCCTAACAGTCTGTTTGTGATTCTGCAAGACAAATGAATAAATTCATAGAAGTGCTAGTTTGCCACAGGAGACATACAACAGTTTAAAACTTGGCTGCATTCAGGCTGTTGATCTCATGTGAAGGTTGCAAGACAGTCCAAAATCAACTGGTAAAAAGCAAAAGTTCCTATCTGAAAGGTTTTTCAAAAACATTAACAAAGATTTCTTGTTTCTGCAATTTAAATTCAAGTAATTATGACAGTAAATTGTAAATAGGGTTTCACACTGCTCTACTTCTAATAACCTTTAAAGAGAGCTTTCTTTCTTCTTCCCTCACAAAACTAAGCTTTCACAGTACATCACATGCAGCAGCACCATTACAGAAAGCCTGGCAGTTGTCTTTTGTGTAATATTCTATACATGTATTGCTTTCTGGTCTAAAAACTTTCAGTATGACTGTTTCATAGAAATTCAGTAGCTACAGAAAAGAATACCAAGTACTGCAGTTAAGAATTAAACTTCAATCTTGTAAATACCTAGGAATTGTCTGGGTAGTCTCCAAAAGTCAACTCTACTTTCCCATCAAACATTGTTCAGTTCTGTCAGAGAAATGTAAGAGAAACAACAGCAAACCAGGTAGGATGTTAAGGGCCTGCACTGCGCATTCAGCCATTGTGACCAAATTGCAAACACTTTTTTTACCCCTTATTTCAGTCAGATTTCACTGATGGTCTGAATTCTGCCAGGTACTTAACACCTACCACTCCCGATCTCACTCACAAGTCAACAACACTCCAACTCTTTTCAAAAGGGAGAAGAAGGTGACTTATTTCTTAGCCTATTTCATGTAACATCCATAGGACTCAAGGGTCTTGGCAACCTGAGTCCTGAAAAAAAACTCACTTGATTTCTCAGTGCAAGAACTAGAAAGGAATTTGGCACACACAGCGCTGCTGTAAGAGCAGTTGAGGGATTCAACACATTGGAGCAACTCAGACCTCCAGTACTAAAATGCTCCAATTCTCACACAAGACATGGCTTTTATTCTCCTGCTTCAGTAGAGTTCAGGATGGTCTATCCTGCCCCCATAAAGCTAATACTTAAGAGCTGGAGTGGTTGGTCAGCAGGGGTGCTAAACAGCTGGACTGTCAGCTCAGGGGGTACTCCAGGATCCTATGTCTAATTTGAAGCACAGACATGAACTTGATAATTTACCTTCATCATCAAACCCAGTAATTGGCTTTCCTTATGGCTACCCAGGATTCTAGTGACAAGGGATGCCTGGATGGATCTCTCAGCTCTTACTTATACAAACTTTTTAGTTTTGTTGACCTTATTGAGGGAGCTAAGAAAAATAAAGTAGAAGAATGACTCTCAAACTAACTAGGAGTTCCTGGAGAAAGGTATTTTAGAAAGGGTGGGTAAGAACAAGAAAGGTGTGTTGTAAGCCCACATTCTGTCATTCCTTGCTATCACGGTAACTACTTCAACAACTGACCTAATTTGACTGCGTGACCAAGGTCACTCACACATGAGACTGGGAAATCTGCGATATTTTATCTACTATAATTTCCTTTGTGGGACAAGGGACGGGACAGGCAGGGAAGGACATGGGAGTGAACTGCTAAAGAGCCAGTAGTGGCTATACTCACGGTCTCTTCTACCAGCTTAAGGAGATTTTTGCCAAGCAGTACAAAGACAGGCATGTCATAAATTATTACTTCACTGCTGCTAGTTTCAGGTCAAAAAAGTGTTATTTTGCCTTGTTATTAGTGATTAGTGTTTAGTATTATAATATTAGCACTGATCCTTCCCATAGGTATCAATATTATCTTCATTGGTTTATGCCTTTGAATGGGTATCAAATGTAATCTAATACTTTCTCCACTGTTTTAAAATTGATATGGTCATAAAGTAGTCTCCTAAGTGACATGTTTAAGACCTTTCCTGAATGAATATAATTGTTATGTTTTATATTATATAAAATATTCCATTCTGACAGCAAAACATTGTTTATGCCACCATCTTCCATCAGCTTGTTATTCCTCAAAGGGGAAAAGAAACATTTCCTCTGCTTTGTTTCACATGCATCCTTGAAATGTGTCAGTTTTATAGCCAACAATTCTTTATGAGCCTTTATTTTGTTATTAGTAGCCATCAAAATATGAGGTGTCTCACTGAAGAGGTACACAGTTATAATTATTGAAGATACCAGGCTCATTCAGATTGTTTTCCACTAATTAATGAGGCCACCTTTTCTGTCAAAGTCTTGCCCACTTTCAGCTCTTTGACATAATGCAAAATATGCCCGGGTCAGCTCTGGTCTCAAACAACATATATCAGAAAACATTTAATGGACTTACACAGAGGGAAGACTGCTGTAGGTCAGCTGTGAAAGATCAGAAATTGCTGAATGAACCCAGAGAAGGAACACCACTGTGAAATTAGGTCATTTGTTTCATTTCTAATCTTCCAAGAACTGAGGAGAGTTCTTTACACAAGAGTATAAAGAATAGTAGATCCATTTAAATGCTTGGCTACTTTTGTAGCGTGAATTGAGAAGGGTGCATTAATTGTTCTGCTCATATCTGTATGACTAAAACTAAAACAGTAAGGGAGATCCCAAGGTCTAAATGTGCACCCTAACCTTGGATCAAATATTTGCAGTTCAGCCCATCTTTAGTAATGTTGATACACTGGAATCCATACACGCCTTACATGAGCCAGCTTATTTAAATAGAAACTCCCCACTCAAGTCCTTAAAACAGCAAAACCTCCAGTGTGTACACATACATATCTGTGTTACAATTGTAAAGAATTAGGTCTTCACAGCCAGTGTTACTGGTACCCTATAGTTTCAAAGCATCTTACTTTAAATACATCTAAGTACTCTAAGATCATAAGTTTCAGAAGGAAAATATCTTAGATGATTATAAATATCTTTGTCAGACTCTTAAGTGAGTCAAGGATAATGATTCAACTATTTTGAAAATATTTAAGACTTCATTCCTGTGCATAAAGCAACAGTAGAAGAGACCACAGAGCATACAGGCCGTTAGAAGTGAGACTTAGGCTTACAAGCAAAGCACACTTTCCACTGAAAAGATGTCTTTTGCTTACCTTCGTACACGTGTAAGGGCATATAAAGCAAGACAATGAAGCATCAGATTTCTGGTACTCCAAAGCGAGTAGGCTTTATATACATGCTACTTAAAAACAGGGCTGAATCAAAAGCTGAATTTTACTCATACTCCAGCCTGCACACATGAGCCCTTTGTTAATAATATACACACAAGTGAAATACATCTTAATTCAGTGATTCGAGCATTTGCAACAACAGAGAACATAAGCAAGCCCCTTTTTGTGGTTCTATTTTATTTGGTAAGGCAGATTATTACAGGTACTCACATGCTTTGAGTTTTCCCTATAGAAGATTCAGGATTCTTAGAAGTATTTTCATCTTGATAAGCAGCAAGTAGATCTCTTCTAAGAAACAGAATCGAATCTTTCCATTTCTTTAAAAAGTTATATTTATTGATTGTTCTGCTCCTGTCAAGTATAGTTCAGGGGAAACAAATAAAAGTATAGTGTCATCATCGGACCAAAGAAGTTCTTGGATCTCCTAAAACTTGCTGGAAAAAAAATGCAGGTTGATATATCTGTCAGAGGAGCTTTTGATTTTCTTTTCCTCTTTCGTATCTCCAAAAGGCAAGGGTGATGTTACTACAGTAGCTCCTTTTTCACCAAGCACATGAGGATCCCTTCTTAAGCTTTGCTGTGAGATGCAAGAGCACAGTAAGCCACAGGCCAGCAAGGTTTTAGAGGGACCACTTTCACACAGCACTGTCCACCCTGGGGCAGCAGTGTCTCCTGCCAATGACAGCACATCATTGCCAGCGCTCACCCCAGGGGACAGAGGAGGGGGGAGATCTGTGCCAGAAGAATTGAGCTTGTCTCCACATAGCTTCTCACAGCTCCAGGAGCGGGCTTTATAAGACTGCACTTACTTCATAGAATGATGTTGATGGATTACATGCCTGATAATTAAGCAATCTAACAAGCCAAGTCAAATTCTGTCCCCATCTTCAAAACAAAACAAAGAAACAAACAAAACCAGAAAAAAAACCACATCAGTTTCCAGTAGAGAATTCACAGAGGTCTTGACGTTTAAGAGACAGTTAAAAAGCAAACAGGCTTTCTTTAGGGCATTTCTTTCCTTATAGTGGGATATCGTATACAGGTTTCTTTTCAAGCAGAAACAAACCCATTGTACCGGAGATATGAGAAAGACAACTACACTTCATATATTCCAGGGTACTTAGGGTGAACAAAAGGACATAGTCAAGATATTCATATGTAAACACAATAGGTCACAAACAGAATGTGAATCAGTCTATACCACTTCTGTGGAAGACAAAGGCATATTCTAGGTGCATGGTAGGAATTATGAAGAGGTGTGCTGTGTTTCAACACACATGGGGAAAATCTGAACTCCAGTGAGGAGATATGGGAGATGACAAATTGTATACTGCTTTGGGCTCTGTGCTTCAAGAAGTACACAGCTGCAAAGAGTCCATAGCTGGGCTGTTAAAGATGGAGAAGACAGAGTATCAACACTGTACTGCTTTCCAGGTGTAAAGCCATGGAAAGTGGCCTCTCCACAGCAGTTTGAGATAAGCAACCCGGGGACTATGCTGGTCTACAGGTGTCAAGTTATCTTTAGATAACCCCCTGTAAGAGAAGCAGAAAAGAATCTCTCAGTCAGGGTGCTGAACTACCTGCAGAGCCTCAGGCATGCAGGGACTGGCACGAGCAAGGAAGAGGGGACTGCCCTACATAAGGGGAGCAGAACTGCTCTTAGTTAACTTTGCCATCAGACAAAACCTGCTGTCACCTTGCGACCCAAGGGAAGAGATATTAGTGCTCAACTTACACAGAAGAACATGTTCTTCCCTGTGGTCAGTGTAGAAAACTTAAGTTTAATGGGCTTTAACTACAGCAAGGGGGCTTTCAATAGCTAAAAGCTTTCTGGAGTGAGAAATTATTGCAGGAAGGGAGCAGGTTGCCTAGGGGGGTCTGTACAGTCCCTGTTACTAGAGGTTAGAAAGAAACTGAACAAGGACAATGCTCCTGGCACATGATGCTACCCTGCCTTTGGGCAGAAAGGATAAAGCAGCTTCTGTGATGCTTGACAGACTTATTTGACGTCATTTTGGCTCCCAGACCTCCAGTACTGAAAGGTTACTTTGTAAAGAGGGATAGTCCCTTCTCTCCTTTCAGTCACTAATACATGGGATTTTTTAAAGTGAGAAGACACTTCAGTAGATAAATGACTGTTAAAAGGTAATTATATAATCAGGGGCAGGGGCAATGAAGAGTAATGAGGGCTGCTCAGACCTACACTTCCCATATAGCCAAAGCACTTAAACATTTGGTAAGTAACTGGCTGTAAGTGGGCCCAGGGTTGATAAATTTTCCAAGAGAAAAATTGCTCTTAATTATGTTTCTTTTGAACTCTCTATTTCCTGTACTTGTCTCACCCATGTAGTAAGTGCTACTGAAGTGGATATCATCTGAGGAATCCAGCTGAAAATAATTTGAAGTTGGCATCATTTTACTGTAGGTCACAAAGCATTAGGGACAGACCTCAGCCTAGCCAGGGCATCTTCTAACAGTCACGCAGATTGTCTCCACCCATGCCACGTGGTAGGTGGAAGTAATTAATGCCTGCAAAATGCTCTAAAACCTGGGCTGAAAGAAACTGTGCAGGAATTATGGTTATTTGGAACAGCTACAGAAACAGTCACTATATAGTCAACTGATTATTTCCCGTCTGAATTCCCATGGGTAATTTGCAATGCTCATAATCCACCAGAAGCAGGTAATTTTTTGTAGTCAGAACCTGTTTATATTAGCTCTTATTGTTTGTCTATTATCTGAAGGAAATCTTTCTCAAAGGTGAGACAAATAAGAAAAGAAGTTGAAAGAGTTTTAAACCCCATCCATCCTAGTGCACCAGAGCTCTTTGAAGATACTTGTCCCGCATCATCCTGACAAGAATCTGGATCCGACACAACACTCCTGCCTTGTGCAAGTGGCATTTGAAATGCATCAGTTATACAAGAAAGCATTTGCACACTTTATTTCAGGAACGCTACCTTTGAATAACTGGCCTATTTAGTTTCA
Source organism: Falco naumanni (assembly GCF_017639655.2). Lineage (NCBI taxonomy): Eukaryota > Metazoa > Chordata > Aves > Falconiformes > Falconidae > Falco > Falco naumanni. The sequence goes on from NC_054059.1 coordinate 29,144,411, forward strand.
TCACCAAAGCCTCTTGATCCTTATCAAGTGCAACTTAAGAGCCAGAGAACATGAGCCATTTCCATTTTAAACTAATAGTTCTTCAGTACAGTACAACATAGAAGACTTAATACTGTTACAGCTGCAGCTACTAGAGAAACTCTGCACATTTTGTCCTAGCTAGATGGGGTTTCTAGCAGAGTATTTTGGAAGAATTTGGAAAAAATAATAATTTTTATAAAACCCCACTCCTACCACTGCCAGTTCAAACACATCCTGAGCCACTGGCCTTCTGGGCATGCTGCAAAAGTAATTTAGATGCCCAACTGAATCACATTTTAAACACTGCAGGGTATTAGCTCATCCTGAGTACCATACACTAGCATGCCTGCATTTAAATAGACACTATTTTCAGAGGTGTCCAAGCCACTTAGAGTCATGTGTCTCATCAAAGTAAGACAAGCTACTGTTGAAAGTACCATTCTTTGCCCTCAGCCACATCATCAGCATTCAGGTTGCTGTGCATTGCTTTAGAAAACCCCCTAGAGAGTAGTTTTCAGCAACATGGACCAAACACTGTAACTTTGCACCACTCAATAACCTTTTATAGCTTTGCTATATCACCACTAATCTCTTTCTTCCTTCTTCAAAACCACCTATCCATCTTTTAGGTTGATGGAAGATATTTCCCCATTAAGTGCACATTATTGCTAGGAACACCCTGTCCATTCTGCAGACATTGCTATCACCGCACAATAAAACCATGCTCTGCTGCTGTATGCTTAGGAGAAGAGTTCCTCTGGGCTTTTAGAGCATCTTTTTTTACGGCTGCTTTACTTGTCTTTCAGCCTATGTCTGCCTCACTAACTAGCCCTGCATCAGGCTGATTCTCAGACACACCTTTTGATTTTCTTTCATTTTCCTCAAACAGAACTGTCCCTCTTGAATGGTTTCTTAGAAAGTGTTTTGTCTTTCCTATGATGCCCAGCTGGATAGACAGAAGTAGAAAACCGCCATGACACACATTAATGTGTTTTTGATATACAACTTCCCATGGAGAAGGTGAACCCTTAGTCTTGCCTTCCCCTTATCATCAGAAACTAAACTGAATGACAACATTCATGGGCTCATAGTCCAAGTCTTCTCACCCTCTCCATTTGTGTAGCACTTGTAAAATATTTTTTTTTTATTTTAGAGACCATGACTGGGAGATTTCTGGGAGGGAGTTAGCTGGTGTGGTGAACCAATGGCAGTGACCAGACTCACAAGTGAACAGAATCAACAGCCAAGACTCAAGGCAGGGGTCAGAGTGTAGTTTAATTAGGTAGCACAGATCAGCACTTAGCCCTTAACCCCAGTTCTAGTCCTTCACACCTCAGCTATCATCCCTGGGCAAATTCTGTCATGCAAAACCCTATGTGATTCATAGACCTTGAACATGGATTTTCTCCTGTAGAAAAGTCATTGATAAAAGTCATAAAGGATTTTTTTCCCTGTTTGTATCTCATAGATTTGAAAGCAGACTGCACAACAGCAGTTGCCTGTTCAAATATTGCGGTATCTCTCCTAGCCAAGCTAGGAGAGATTGCAAAAGGTACACTCTCCTGTTATCTCATTATACCATTTCTTCCAAAAGAAACATAATGAAAACTTTCCATTGCAGAATTTTCCCTGTATTACAGGAGGGTATGATGGGAGGAAAAGCTTGATGAATTGTGTTCTCCGTGGTACCCTAAAAAATAGCCCTTTCAGAAGTCACTAGCAGGATGGAGAAGGCATGAATTAGGAGTAGGGTTTTATTCAGGGCACCAAACTTCTTTGGGTGCATGGCATCAGAGGCAGAGGATCTGACACCCTAAGTGAGTTTTCAAAAGCAAACACCCTCCACAAACTATTTGTAAGAGGTTGCTGTGTAGGCATGTAGCTATCCCCATAGCTCTAAGAAACAGGGATATCTGGATTTTATCTTAGCCATTTATCTCATAAATGGTTTAAATGCTGCAATAACAACAGTCATTAAACTTCAGGGGTACCTATAAACCAGCTCTCAGCCTGAGGCTAGACTGTCTTTCTAGTTCTTCTTGATTTACATGCAACTGTACAGTTATAAACACCCTCAGTGGTAAGTCAGCCAGGAGCATGCTTTGCACATTTTGTTTGCTTTCACACCAATTTATTTAAGGTTGATTAAAAAAAAATAAATTAAAGAATAACTAAACCACTGTAGAATTCAAGGTTTTTTACCCAGAGGTTCTTTGCACTTCATTTTTTTTATTTGCAGAACTAATACACAACCATTGAATGGAGCTGTTTGCTTGAGGTTTCCTCAAAAAACACTGACAGTTTGTAGGGGAGTGTATTCCATACTGCATAAGCCAGCAACTCATAGCAGCAGTGGATTTTGCTCTGTCAATTCATCTAGAAGTTAAACAAAAAACAAAAAAAAAAACCACCAAACAAAAAAAACCTGGATACCATCAGCTTTTTTAACCCATCAGCTATTTTGTATTTCCAGTTGCTGAAAACCTTCAAGGATGATATTTTACTCCAGGACACACAGTGGGCCAGGGCAAGGGTCTAGTAGGCAGTATGACGTAGGATGCAGAGAATGACTCAGCAATGTCAGCATAGAAAGGCAGCATATTTACAGTCATGCAAAAATATAGCTGTGCCCTTGGTTTTCCTTGTGTCGCCTTGTGAGCCACTGACTCAGGAACAGCGAAGTACTTCAGACGCTACAATATTTTTATTCTTGCAACATCCAAAGAGGTGCTATATTGCTGCTGACATCCCTATATCCATTCCCTAGCCATTAGCACCTGGAGGAGTTTCCTACACAATGGAATGTGGTGGGACCTTGGAGGCTCCTGCAGCTCTCAGCACTGCCTGGGCAGATCCCACCAGCTCAGCACCCATTCATACCCCATCCCTTTGGGACTCACAAATGAAATGTTTCAACCCCACACTCCCTGGTGGCCAATGCCATAGGCATGCTTAGGCTGTGGGGTGTTTCATGTGCTGCAGATGACCCACTGTACGTTACAGCTGCTTACACTCAAAGATGAGAGACAGAGCAGATGGGGACAGCACCTCCTTTTCAGTGAGGGGCAGAAGCAGGGATGAGGACCACTTGGGACTCAGCTTTCTCCTTGCACAGGGAAGCTCAGACACACCGGTCTCCTCTCCGAGCACACTGTATTGGCTGGAGGAGGGACACCAGCTTTGAGCTTCTCCCATCATGGATGCTAATATCACAGAGCCAATTGCTCAGAGCCTGGTTTTATGCGCTCTCAGCCTAGCATGCTAGAAGGCACTCTCCTATGGGCAAACATCAATGCAATGGTCATATACAGAAGCCATTTGAGAGAGCAAGGACCAGCATTTAGGATTCCCTAGGTCCCAGGAGAGAGGTTACATCAGCCTCTTATTGCTCTACTGTGAACACAAATCTTGCTTCACCTCCTCACCACTTAGGGTTTCAGAGGGGCCAGAGGGAACTCCATCTCAGCTGTACATCCCTCCTAGGGGACATTGTTGACTTCTACATTTTATGAAAGAGTAAAAGAAGGAAGGAAGATTCAAGGTTACAGCATCCACCCAGGAATTAACTATACATTTTTTTTAGACTTTTTTTTTTTTTTTAAAGATACAGCTACTTCCAGCACTTGTCTGAGGTATTCACACAGCAAGCAACAAATCCTCACTGACCTTGACAGTTCTGGAGACATGCAATGCACCACCACCTGCCTGAGCTATTCCTGGCCCCTCCACAGACAATGGCTGTAAGCAGGACGCAGCCTGGAGCATCCCCTTCCACCCCTGCCTTCCAGGGGAAGGGTGCTCCATGCAGACACCCCAGCACAGCTCCCTGTCTTCAGCAAAACTAGACGGGTACAAAGCACCAGACTGGTAAATGAAAGGACAAGCACTAAAATAAAGGTCCTGTAGTTTCAGTTTTATCTGCAGGTGCTCAGCACTCCTCAGGAGCAAACATGGAGTAACTCAAGACAGTTTGTTGGGGTAAACCAACCAGTCTGTTGGCTGGCCACTCTAAGGGATCTTCTGTGAGGAATTTTTGATCCATTCTTAAAGAAAGTTAGAAGCCACAAGAGGAAATCTGGTATCTTTCTCCTCCTGGGGTACTTGATAATTTTTTTAAGTAAGTAATGCGTTTAGATTGAAAAAAGTGATTTATTCACAAGCTACATGAGTAGACAGCAACAGAAGAAGAAAGCCAGAGAACAGCAGAGAAGAGCTACCTTCTCTGTGAGTCTTTCCTGGTGAGCATCAGGGGCTGGGAGAGCCTTTCTCTGTACTGCTTGCTGGAGCCCATCCAGCTCAGTACTCCAAGGCAGCTGACAGCATTTTATAATCTGTTATAGCTCAACTCTTTCTTGGGATATAAAACTTGATAAAGCACCTTTCCACCCTTTTTTGAAGCTCTGCAGAAACACAGGTGTAGGAACCCACAAATACATAATAAAATAACAAAGCAAGGTGAAGCTAACTCTTCTCCCAGTAACTAATGTTCACTGCAACCAAACCTCGTCTCCAGGAGTATGAATTTTGCAGGACAGATTTACCAGTGGTTTCACCTGCATTACACTTTGCTATTCAGAACTTGTACCCCCCACCCCTGTGCAAATCTGGTAACAAGATCACTGAAATATAAGTTGTTCTGCGAGCTGGTTAATTAGTCGAATCCATAAAAGCCACACATATCTGCATGTCTATATTGCTAAGATTTTCCTCCAGAGGTCCAAAGTACAATTCGTCTACTTTTATGTGGCAGCATTTGATTTCTTTGATTTTATGAAAGGGAGCAAAGCAGTGGGAGGAAGATGCAGGTTGCCTTTCCGCTACACAAGAAATCAGAGGGAAGCATAAGCCTCTTGGTAAGACAGGCATAGAACATTCAGAAAACAGTATTCAAGTACTTGCAAATTAATCTGCTTAGTGAACAATTTTGGATATAAAAATAAACACACAGATAACAGATACCCATGTTCTGTTGTTTACATGGATAACCAAGTAAGGAAGTTTCTGTAAGAGCAAAATGTGCTTCTTAAAACCTTTTATTTATGAAATTACCTGAATATTCAAAAAAGCATTACATACAATATTTTCAATGCACATTAAGTATTTGGTTACAAGAGGTTTATGTTTGATTCTATATCAAAGTTTCTGTTCTACTTACCACTATGTTACCTAAAGGTTTTCTCATAGTGCATGAATTAACATGACTACTTTTCTCATATATGGGGTTTAGCTTTTTGGGATTTTTGTTGGGGAGGAAAAGGCAATTGAAAAATGGAACTTTTCCATTAGATTTGAAGGCAATAAGGTCTGTGGTGCACTTCTGGCCCTTAGGGAGTTTCTTCAAGGGTCTCAGAGTGATTTTTTTTTAGTGTATTCTTCTCAGACGAGCTTTCTCCTTATCACAAAAGTGGTGTACCCAAGGAGGAAGGCTGGCAACAGCTATCTGCATGCCTGCACAAGCTTGTAAGCAGCTTTCTGCATATCCTTAACCTTGAGCCATAAAGTGCTTTAGCAGTAAGGGCTGAAAACATAAGCTTGCCTCAGCCTTCTGTGAGGAACTCATCCAGATGAGGGAGGAAAGGTTTGGTGGTGTCCTGGTAGTTTCACAGGTGAAGAAATGTGTTTTGCACTACTTAGAGGTGCCAAAGGGCTGTACACTTTATGCCTGATTCTGGTTTTGCTGCCATTCAGCTAAGATGTATTATTCAGGCCATGAAGCAGCTGCTTACTTACTCTCAAGGGTAGGCTGGAGTCTGTCACCAGAAGTGAAAGAAATACTTCATTGTAAGAAGAGATACCTAAATCAGTGAGAAATGCAATAACCATCAGCTGCAACTGGCTCTGGGGAGAGCTCCATTACAGGGATGTCCAGTACGGTGACTGGTTACAATGTCCTCATCTTGAATGTGGAAAATCATAGTTGAGGTGACCCACTTAAGCAGGCTGGACCAGAAATTGCTTGGGAAAGCCCTATAGAGAAGATTAATATTTTGTTGTGGTTTTCTTGTTTCAGCAGCCTTGTCAATACTAGTGCTTAAATGTAGCAGGACAGCAGCTTCTGCATTTGATACCTCACAAGAAGACAAATGCAGTGCTGCCTTTCCTTGACTGAGTCTGTAGTGTGCAAAGTACCCTGCAAGGAGGCTTAGGAGGGTTTTGCAGTGTAATTCAACCACGTTCAGGTAAGATGAGGTACACTAATGCCTCTATTTCTGTTATCCTACATTGTACTCTCACCCCCTGAGGCACTCTGGGAGTTATCACTCATCCCAGATCAGCTGGACACCCTCTGTGGTGTTAGTGATGGCTCTGCATTGATGTCTCAGACGGACAGCAATGACACATTTTGAGGCAGAGTATGGAAATCTGACCTGCACGTCATTTGCAGATGGAGCCACCATCTGCAAATCCCTGCAGCTCACTGACCAGCACCTGACAGCACCACAGCTACCCAGGGAGCAGCCGATATATACCCCTAACACCAGTGCAACTTGCTTAAACAAACACATTTCAGACTACTTAAATATATTCTCAAAACATACAATAGGTGTATGCATGCCTAGTTACCCTATGTGCATGTAGGGAACTTTTTTCTGTTTAGGGAGAAATTAGAAGTATTTGATCTCATGTCGTAAGGTTGGTCTGGGTCTACATCAGAGCTAGTGAGACCAACAAGGTCCAGAAAAGGAGGTGGCACTTGGGCAAATAACCTGAACCAAGGGGCTGAGCTGGCATCTCTGTACACAACTGCACTGTGTGGGTTACTGGCACAGTCCAGCATTTTCTCATCTCTATGTGGTGTTCTGTGAGCCACCTAAGTTTTCCAGTTCTCTTCACTATCGACTATCTCTAGTACTTCTCATGAGCAGGGAGTATCTTCCCTTCCATCAACTTGTGAATGTACAACAAAAAGCCTTGTCCTTTCACAGCAAGAGTCATACGAACTGCTGGACGATACAGGTACACAACTATAGGTACACAACTGGAATTAACAGTGCAAACATCCACCTTGTGCTGAGTCTGGCTGAGAACTGCTGCTTTGAAGTGTTGCAGCCCATCAGCCACCTGGAAGGGCAGGACACCGAAAAAGCTCTACCAGTTTATTTCTTGTATACCTTTCCTTGCAAGAACTTAGAGTCAGTGTGTCAGTGCACATGATAGGTGCTACATCAGCAGTAATAACAGTAAAGTGCAGAAAATGATCCAAAAAGGAAATCAAGCTAGTTTCATACAACTATATTAGCAAAGAACTAATAAAACATTACTAGGCTTCACATAATGAAATTCTCAGAAATGTGATGACAAGTACTCTTTAAATAGGATAAAAAATGCACAACAGGCAGAGGCAATATGAGTTCATTAAAAAATCCCACAAATCTGTATTATATTTGAACTACAATGAAATTTATACAAAATTGTTGCATTTGCAAGAAGTTCAGTTCTTGGAGCGCCAATATGGTTCTCTGTTTCTGCACAACCAATGACAACCAGATTTTGCTGACCCAAACTGACTTCATGTTTAGAATCTGTAACCAAGGCCAGCTGTGCCATATGCAGAGATTGTCAAAAGTTGAACAAAAAAGTCTTGGAAGTACCTGACATGATTTAGAATGTGGCCCTGCTTTGAGTCCAGGTGCCTCTGCCTGATTTCTTTATGATAAATAGTGGACTATTCAAAGGACCTTCTATAACCACACAGCCAGAGTTGCATCAGATGATTTAAGGGATATACTATAGCCAGTATTTCTAAAAAAGTGATGCCAAAATATTATGGCTGTCACAGTTACCTAAGGAAAATTTGGGTGATCCATCTGTTTTCAGTTTTTTCAGGACATGGAATTTTTCCCTATGTGTTGCTCAAAGACATGATATCCTTTCAAGATTGTGGCATAGAAGTGGATTACTGTCCCCAGCTTTGGTAGTGACATCTCTAACTCAGTGCAGACAAGCAAAAATGTGTTGTTTAGTCTGATGAAGAGGTTATATCCCCTATTAAAAAAAATGCTCTGGTCACCCTAGGGCTATAATTCTGTAATGCCTACTCTAAACCCTCCATGCAACCCTTGTAAACTAGACCGGTCATCCTAGTTGTTTTCCAGAAAAGAAGCTAATTCACAACAAAACAAAACAAAACAATGAAATTCACAATTAACCAGATGCATGAAGGGCTTGCAGAAATTTCAGTCAAGATAATTGATGTCCTTATGCTGTGATTTACAGCTTTCAGAGAAAGGCTTTTTTTGCTTGTTCGTTTTTGGGATTTTTTTAAATTTATTTTTATGTCTTTCACTCAGAACCACAGGATGATAATGTACTTCAGCCCTGGTGCTTAACTCTGTATTTGCCATTGCTGAACTTCAGGAGGTTTCCGCCAGCTCCTTTCTCCAGTTTGTCCAGGTCTTGTTGAATGTCAGTACTACTCTCCAGTATACCAATCACTAACCAATTCTGATCACGCACAGACTTGCTCCATCTCATTCTTCAGATCATAAATAAGGACACTGGATGCTCTCAAGCCCAGTCTTGGTCCCTGAAGAATACTCCAGGTAGATTTTACCCAAGTGATCACAACAGCAGATGGTCCAGATAATTTTCTATTAACCTCGTCATCCACTAATCCAGCCACTATGTCACCAATTTGGCTACAAGGATACTGTGGGTGTGTGTCAAATGCCTTGCTAAAGTCAAGATAAACAAAATTTGCTGCTGCCCCTCATCTGCTGAAGCATCCATCTCATGCCAGAAAGGTCAGGCTGATTGGGTATGGCTTGCCTTTGTGAGCTTCCCAAAACCTTCTTGCCCTTCATGTGCTTAGGAATGGTTTCCAGGATGATCTGCTCTATAACCTTCCCAAGGAAGTTAAAACCAACTATTTTACTGGCCCCTTTTTTAGTATTAGCAGCCTGAGGACTAAAGAATGTCCAATTCCCATGCTCAGGGACTGAATATCCATCTTTCCTGTGCTGAACACTCCACAATAATAACAAAGGCCAAGGCCAGTGATAGGTCTGGCTTTGCAATGCCATGGTTTTTGCAATCCTGGGTTTTGGAGTAAATAATGAAGGCTTCCTAAACTGTCAGCACAGGATCTCTCATAAACTTTACAGCTCTTTCCCAAAAATTGCATCTCCAGAAAACATCATGATGAATGATATAAGCATCAAATAAGAACAGAAATTAGCTGGTGTAAATATCAGGGCAGCCAGACAGCCTCTGCAGATGGAGAGTAAAACCTCTGGAAGTAATACAGCACTCCCTTCTCACACTGATGCCATTCATTATTGTTCTCTTTTGTTTAGTTATTTACCCCTCTGTATATATAAATTCCTCATGAGTCCAGATTAAGGACTTGCTTTACCACTTCACCATAGGCTAAATGACTGAGGTATCAGAACATTTCCCAATTCAAAGGTCAGGGGAAAACAGGATAATCAAATCTCACCTTGCTTTAATTTAAACTTCTTACCTGCAATTGTTAAAAGATTATACCCTTTATGTTTAGCTGCATGGACAATGCTGTGGATTGCAAAAGTAAAGGAAAGTAGCTTGGAGTGGCGTGGAGGTGTGCATGTTCACCTTTAATTGAACAAATTGCAGCCCAAAGATTTGTCCAAAATATCTCCTACTTGTTTTTCACATCAGAATTGTGAGTCTTCTCTGTTCTGGAAATAATTTGGTTCCTGACACATGCAAAATCACTGAAAATAAGAGTGAAAATAGGATCATAATTTCAATCTTTGTGTTTGCCTACTTGGTTGTTTGTAATTAATGAAGAGCAAAAAAAGCATGAGCTATGAATTCAGCATCCTCAGCTTCCCAAGTGTGAAACTTGCAATTGGGATTTCAGAGTACCCCAGTCATCCCCAGGAACAACCAGGCTTCATATTCGTAGCTCCTGAAAGAAAAAGGGGGGTATACACAAAAGGAAAGAAAGGAGAAAATAGAGCAAATACACACTATTCAAAATCCTTCAGACCTCTTCACAGGTGTTCAAATGAGGCAAAAGGGGCAAATATCCAATTAAAAGACTGAAGCTGGACATCTGATTAGTTACTGAAAAGAAGGGTTTTCCAGCACTGTGGATTTTCATATGGTCTGTTGCATCCTTTCCTCTAGAAATGCTCATTCACAGACTACTTCTTTCCTCTCCAGAAACTGCTACCTTAATCTTCTCTGCTCTTGGTTTGAACAGTTCTTTTTTTTTTCCCCCCTGTAGGCTTTGAAATGAACTCCTCTAGGAAGATGTTCCCCATTTTCTCAAACATTTATAGAATACTGACACAGAAACAACAACTCTGATTTACAGGCTGAAATTCCCCTTTTGAGCTCATTATTAAAGGACACAACCTGTGAACTCGTAAAACTGGATTTTGCAAAACTCCAGTTTGCTCCCTGAGCTCCTTGCTCAGCTCTCCCACAGTGACTCCCAGACTCTTTTGCTAATTCCTGGAGTTTACCTGCTTGGATACAGATAGTAAAGGTCCATGCTGGGGGCTTTTGTGCTACCTGTGGGTGCTCCAAGGTGGCAGCAGCTCAGCAGCATTTGCTTTGGTTCAGCACTGTGGATTTACTAGGTTTATATTGGGAAACACCAGGCAGAGAACAGCGAGGCCAGGCAGCATGACAGTGCTCTCTGTGCACACAAGCCAGGGAGGGTCGAAGCCTCAGGTTTGCTCTCAGGGGAGAGGTGGCAGAAGATGGCTGCTGTGGGAAGGGGAGCGAGTGCATAGCAGTCCCCAGCCCTGGGGATGAAGCAGTGGTGTGGGGCACCTCTGCTCAGGGAAGGACAGCAAAACAGAGACCCCCCCCCCATGCCCCGGCTCGGGTACCACCCCCAGCTCGATATTTTAAGCTTCACACAGCAGAGGGAAGTGGGAGGTTTCTTGTTACTTAACAAGGACCTTAGTCCTGTTTACAGATAAGAAAGTGCAGTAAAAGTGATATTTTCTCAGGGGTGATAGCACATGAGGTTGCAATGCAGGAAATGCTGCAAGCTGTGTGCTGTCTGGTATCCCCTGGCACAGTAAAGCCCCACCATAGGTGGGAGGCAAACACATCCAAAGAGGAGTCCAGGTCAGGTGGCCACCAGTGGTGAAGGGAGATGAACTCAAGTTTCCACCACGGAGAAGGGCAGCTCCATTCTGGGTGCTCCTCTCTGGCTACAGCTCAACTTGGAAACAAACCATTTTGGCCCTTGGGCCAGCTGGCACAGACTGGCTGACCAATGTCTCTCATCAGCGCAGTCACCCAGACCACCCAGTGGGGCTGATCCCTGCGGCGAGCCCAAATGCTACCAGAGACTATGTGGCCACTTTGAGAGCTCAGGTCTGTGCTGGGATCCTGCTTCGTTTACAGATGTATCTCCCAGCTGAGGAACTAAACTTATCACAATGAAAGGTATTTTGGAGCAGATTGTTCCAGTAAATTCTATTGATAGCATCTTCCTGAGGATGACAAAATGCTTGGATATTTTCCCGTAACAGAAAATCGGCTATGACCTACAAAACTAGTAAAAAATTCATCTCTATGTTCTGTAGTCTTCAAGGGTTTTTTTATTCTTTCCACTGGTTGTTTCCTTCTTGCAGCAGAGAATTTTGGCACTGTTGTCACCACTGTACTCCTCCAGCACTGCACTAACTGATGCTCCCCATCAGCAGGCATTTTATTTCTTGAAATGCAATTGCATATACCAAAGTCTTACTAAAGGAATTTGGGGTCACTACAGAGACAGCAAAACCAATAAATGAGGTTCTCCCTTTTGTATATAAAAGTATTAAAATATTGTATATAGAAGTATTAAAAACCTATCAGCCTTACCCATTGCTGCCTGCTTCTAAGTCTGGGTTCTGAATTTAGGTATTTAAAACTGTTTATTCTTGGAATGTGTTATTGATGCATGTCTAGGAAACGTTCAGACCGAGTAACATCATTGTTTCATGAGTCAGCAAACATTCCTCTTTCAAACTACTGTCAGAGTAATCAGAGTCAAACCTAATTCATTTGGACTTCCACTTGGAAGTAAACAATGTGCATCTGGTCAAATTAAGTGATAAGTCTCTAACTATTATAATGGGCACCTTACTCCAATTGTCCCAGCTGATACATGATGCTATTGCAGACATTGCCCTTCCTAAACACAGGTTTCTATAGGGTGTAATTCTAGCTAGTAAAGGAAAATGTTGTAAGTGGATAATCTTCAGCTGGGATATTGTGAAGAATGACAGCCCCTTGCTTAGCTTTCTGTAAGAAAAAAAAGCTCTGCATTTTTGATGAAAAACTATTAGCTATTCTACACTAAATGCTGAATTAACAACTCATAGCTAACATTACTAGCACCATCACTGTGTTTAAAAAAAAAAAAAAAAAAACACAAAAAAAACCCAACAAAGAAATGTGCCTTAAGAAGCAGTAAGAGAGACTAAGCAAAGTGATTTATGCTAGAAACATATATCAGGATATGTACTGGGTCTGGCTGGGATGCAGTGAATTTTCTTCACAGCAGCCCATATGGTGCTGTGTTTTGGGTTTGTGACTAAAACAGTGTTGATAACACAGGGATGTTTTAGTTATTGCTGAGCAGTGCTTACACTTACAAGTGCTTTACACGTATTTTGCTTTACTTCTGCATGCAGTTTTGTTTCACCTATTAAACTATTGACTCTCACCTAGTATGTCAAACCTGAAGTTTTCAGGTTTTGCTCTTTCTGTTCTCTCCCCCATTCTGCCAGGGGGGAGTAAGCAAGCAACTGGGTGGGGGCTTAGCTGCCAGCCAGGGTCAACCCACCACAGTCTGTAAAGGTATATATGTTAATCCAGGTACATGCTCTACTGGCTCTTTGATGCACTTCCAGAAGCTGAGGATTCATGTTCCTGTGGTGTAGCCTGCCTGGAGCATCATAATGCAAAATAATGCATAATAGCGTAAAAATCAACACACACCTACTATCTGATTTGAAGTTGCTTGAGCAAATTAATGATATGGAAAGTAGCAGCCAGAGGAGTGGTGCCAGGGCCAGCAGGAGACTTCTCACCTTACCAGGAGTGTTTCCTTGGCAGTCCCCCAGGAAGGCTGTAGTTACACTGCTGAGCAGCTGAATCCCTCTTGGGCACAGCTGTGCCACTAGGCTCAGCAGAAGACCCACTAGCTGCCTTGTAATCCCACTGATGAGCAAATCTGGGTGTTGTCACTACAAACCTACTCTGTGCCCAGGTGAGCCCTTTACCACCCACAGATGGGCTTTTAAGCCCAGCAGCAGAGTGCTTTGTAGGATGCTTTGCCTCTTGGGTTGTGAGGCACAGCTGAGAATACAGGCTTAGAGTTCAGGCTTTGCTTCAGGTTGCCTCCTGCATCCTCAGGTGCCGGCACTGTGAAGCCTGTGTCACGCTGTAGGGCTGAGGGGAGCCTTGCCTAAGCCAGTGTGCATTGGTGGAAAGACCCTGACAAGGAGAGAAGCACCTGACTGCTGCAAGCTGGTACCCTGCAGCTGTGTAAGCAACCTGGCTGATCCAGGCTGCTCTGAGTGTTAAGTTTCCATCACAGCCAAAAAAAGACAATAGTCTTTTTACCACCTATTTTACAGAGAAAATGCTGTCAGACACTCATTCATATCCCTGGCCCCTTCTGGGTTCTTCTGCCTTGCTGCATTCCTTGCCTGTGTTGCCTTTCAGCCCTGTGCTCAATTCTAGCTATGCATCCAGTTTCTGAACAGATGAGATGTTTTTCCACGTTGATTTTGTCAGAAGCTGATACTGGTTTCCTGAAAAAGCTGCTATAGGAGGTCTGCAAAGCCTTTGCTTTGGAGAAATGTGTCCCAAACACATGAGGAAAAAAAAAATGGTCAAACAAAGAGGTCAGTCAGGTGTACAGCACCCTTAATGATGTGTTTGTTACCATTGCTTGTTCTCAAATGCTGTTTGCTTGTCTTTCCAGAATTGTCTGCACTGATGAGCAGCTCGCCTGGGAAGTCATTTCTATGCAGAGTTGTGCTCCCACTGCTGCAGCGGGACAGGTCTGGGTCTGGCAGAAAGAGGTGGCCCTGGGAAGGAGTTTGGAGGGTGGCTCGATGCACACAGAGGTCAAGGGTGGAGGACACTGCCTGCAATGGCTTCTGTCCACTGTGCCTTTTGGGTACAGAGGACTGGCATCGCAAGGGCTTTTGATAGGAAACATATTTCTGGGACATTTTGCTTGCCTAAGCTCATGCTGGCTCAAAGATCTTCTAGATCACTGGTGTATGCTTTTATATTCCTCAACATGCCACTTCCAAATTAGGCCATGACTGTAGTCACTCTGCACTGACAGTGTATGTAGTCCTTCATCCCAAGAGCTGAGTGCTTTATACAGCCAGATAAGAAATTTCCAAAACATTCTTAATTCTATTACAGTGCTAAATGGCAGTGGAAACTTCCACAGGTTTATATACATCAATGCGGGCGAATGACAGGAGTAAATTTGAGATGTCCCTATATATGGCCTTCTCAATCCCAACAGCCAATGCTTTCATGTGTCAGATCATGGCATGTGTATTTAGTTGGGAAATAAGAATAAAATCAGCCATTAACTACTACAACACACTTTTGATAACAAGAGTGTCTGTTTATCCATGTTTGTAACTAGCATATAACTGCTATAGCAACAGCACTTTATAAATTAATGAAGTGGCAAAAAGAAATTTTCCCAGTTTCATCTGAGCTTCACAGAAGTGAAGATCATTCCTGCACTCTAATGCTGGGTCTTTTCTTCTAGGTGGAATTGCAGAGAGTTTGCATTCACAGTTTATTTATCTTAGGATGAATTGTTTAAATTATGATATTTTGAGCTAGACTTTATTAAATGGCATAGTACTTGTTCGCTTCTTTTAGCATGTAAAAGAATGTGTGTTCATGATGGTATTTGAATTACTTCATTGTATTTCTGCACTTAAATGTAAGCAAGTGGTGGGCCAGAATCATGGGATATGTGTGCTGCAAATGATCTATATTTGGATCTGCACTTTTGGTGGACAGGAATAACAAGGAGCACAAACTATGGGAGCAGGAGACTTAGGTAGGACCATAGGAAAGAATTTCTTTTGATGTGCATATGGAGCACTGGATTTGGTTTCCTAGAGCAGATGTAGAGTTTCCAATACAACCTTTTTTAAAAGGAAAGGTTGAACAGCGTTTTTCAGGAACATCACAGGTGGTAGAGCTGATCCTGCTCTGGGGCAGGGGATTGACTAGGGGGCTTTATGAAGTTGCAGCTGGGCTTGTAAACTAAATTGTGCTGCAACAAGGGTATAAGAACCTGCACTTTTTAAAGATTGTTCACATTGTTTAATTGATATTGCTCATGCTAGAACAGTTTATTCCAGTGCCCAGAGCACACTCCTAGATAACACTTCTCAATAATATTGGACATACGTATCCCCTTATGCAGTACAGATGAGGTCACATTTGGGACAGGAGGGAGTTTATCGTTATGGTGACAAGGAGTTTTGTGACTGACAAGTCACAAAGTCTGTGTCTGACAAGACAAGTCTCTCACTGCTGAAGAACAGACTCCTCATCTGCCCCATTACCACAGTCTTGTCTCTCTTAATAGCACAGACACTGCCAGAAATTTCATTCCAACCCCAGTTTCCCCAGCCCTTATATCCAGCCTTTTACAAAAAGGAGATGTTTATGAAATGTTGGTATTTAGCTCTCATCAATGGTCAGACTTTGTTTTGGTTCAGCCTCTATTGTTTGTCTCTTCTCTGAACTTATCTTCACAGCACTGGTTTCACTCGTATATTACTGCCAACTTCAGTGGAGATTATGCTAATGTATGTTCCCGGGACTCAGAAGACCGCTTTGTTAGGGGAATAACCTGTTATGTTCTTTATGTGCATTGGGTGATGTAGAAAGAGCTAGGGATCTGGATGATGTAGAAGGAGCTAAGGATGAACAGCTTTATGATCTAGCATGCAGACAAAAAAATACAGAACTAGGTTATTGACACTAAAGTATGTAACCAGTAGTATATTTTTGGAAGCTGGAAAGAATGTCATTAACTTGACAAGAAATGTGGATATGTTCCAGTCTCTCTCTGTTTAGTTTGTGTGGTCAGTTTTTAAAACTTGTGCATCATAGGGGACTTGCACAACACAACTTCTCACCCAATACAAATCTTGCTTTTATTTAGTGCATGAAGAACAACCTGCAGTGCTGCTGGGGTTAGGACCCCTGGGCTACACACAGACTTTGCATGCCAAGAAAGTGATCCAGAGCCCCATGGCATTAGTGGCCCAAACGTGCTCAGATGTTATTCAGAGTAGAAGTGTTCATGGTCAGTAACTTGGAGTGCAGACCAGGAGCACTCCATTGCACAGCTGGACTGACTATTCCTACTGGTTTCACAGGGGAAGAAAGTCTTGCTGAGGCAGGTACAGTACTGCTGTTTAATCTGTTGTCCATGGTACAGATTAAGTTGTAGATGAAGTCTGTCAGACGTCCTCTACACTAACCCATTTTCCTAAAAATGGGACTTCTGGAGCTGTTGAGCTTGTAGGCTTCAGAACAGATCCATGATAGGGTTTTACCTGTCTCATGAGGCAGAAGCTCCCTGTGGCCTGGAATCCAAAATAATTGCTATGCCCAGGATGCTTTTTCTTGGATAAACTGTATATTTTCTTCTTTTGATTTTGAAGGTCAACCTGGGAAAAAGCTGTGAGACCATGGCACCAAAGATGGCCATTTGTTGAGGTGACCATCACAGGATTTCCTTGGCACTGTGGAAGGAAAAAAAAGGTAAGAAGCCCTACTAGCATGGTTTCCTGTGATTAGAAATAATTCCAGGTTAATGGCCATTTTAAGATACATGAGCCAGCCTCAAAGAGAGGCTGAAAGACAGTGTTATGGAAGCTAGTTCTAGTAACAGATATTAGGAAAGGAGTAACAACGTACTTGCTAGCACTCCAAAGACATGTTGGAGTTCGCGTTTCCTGAAAAACTTTAGCCAGAGGAGAAAGCCTGAAAGGAATCAGGACATTGAATGAGATTCTGTCTTGCTCCTGACACTGATAACTTGCCTGCACCCTGTAATGCTCTGAGAGTGCTAATGGTACCAGACAGATAAGTGTTCCCTACAGAAAGTCTAGGATCTTGTCACTTTTGAGACCCTAAGGAAGGCCCACAGAGTGTGATAAGTAATCTACATTGTGTGATAAGTGTTACAAGATACCTACAAGCATACAGAAACCCTCATCCATTTGATAACTGCAAACCTCCCTCGCTCTCAAGAGGGATATCTTCCCTTGTGGTTTGGGCCACTGGGAATCCCAGAGAATCCCTGAGAACTGGATCCAGGCAAAGATTCTCATTGTGACAGAGGTGGAAAATACAGTCTACTGCACTGAAAGCATCCAGATCGTAACTGTAGGGAAGTAGAAACTATCAGCTCTTCTTCATTCATGAAAGGTTTTATTTTGATGATTCTGAAACCCTCTTTCTTAATTCAGATCAGCACAAGCAGTAATACTAATCTGATGTACTCACCTACAAACTAGCAGATGAACAAACTTTTCACATAATGGGCTTAATGGACATCAGCTGTTTCAGCTGGATTTTGGACATGAGTAGCTATAACCAGTTGTAACACAGGTTAGAAATCAAAGTACACCTCTCCTTCACAGGTCATGAGCAGGCTTTGCAGTTATCTACAGTGTAGGTCTTATCAGACAGGCCAAGATGCAAGATACCCAGGACCTCGTGATATTTCTCTTGTACCTTCTCCTGTGGTATGTCCAGTTTCTGCTATGCACATGATAAAGGAATAATGTGTCAGCAAGAATGAGGATGCTGCAGGGGAGGCAAGCTGTCCTTCCTACCTGTGTCTCAACACAATGAAGATGTGAAGGGGCAGCCAGGAGGATGTGAAGGGAAAGCCAGGAGGAAAGAGAAATCTGAGAGGGGTACAGAAATTTACCTGCCATAGCAAGAAGTGTTGGCTTAGCAGTTCTCCTGCTAGCCATCCTCAGCCCCTTGAGATGCACTGCTTTTAGGGCCCCAAGTCGCAGGAAAATCAAGGAGTACTATATTTATTATATATACTAAGACTTTTGATTTTGAGGTATTAAAGGTGGGGCTACAGAAGACAGGTACTAAGGAAAAATGGTTCCTACATTTGTTGCCTGGCTCAGGCTGGGTCTTAAAAATCAGACCCTGGCCATCAGAGAGACCTGTGCTGGGGTTATCTTGTAATAGACTCAGCATCATTTTGGCATGGCTGGTGTCAGGAATGTTGTCACTGTGGGGGTACCCTTCTTCTTACATCCCCTGGTACCAGGATGGGGGATGTTTTGATGACAGACTGGAGGGCCTTTGGTGGCAGGGGAGCTTGACTGAGGAGGGAGCGCAGAGAGAGGGGCAAGCCAGAAGATCAAGGAAGGATTAGGTCCTGCATTTTATGAACTTTGAGGCTTGCACAGAGCATTTCCCAGATGAGAAAATTAGATAGGCTTTTTAAGACAGCTTGTGAAGTGTGACACAAAACGTCTTTTAAAAATATGTTCCTTTCCTAACTCAGAGAAGCATCTTTTTGTAAGTAGTGCTGAAGCTTCTCACGAATGGCAGATCTTGTACCCTGGGATTTTATTACTCCCTTTCTCTTGAACTCCCTGTCAGGATGGATATAAACAAAAGTTTCAGTCTTTTACAGCAAAAATACAGAGGTTTGGATTCTAAAATTGTTAACAACCCACAGATAACTAACATCCATTTATTAAGAGTATATAGGAAAGAATTAAATTTTTCTTCCAATCCAGGGTTCCATTAAGGCATTCTCTGTTTCTTGAAGTTCAGAAACAATAATTTGCAGAGAAGCTTTTAATCAAAACAAAGGGATTGGATTCAGATATTTTTTTTTTAGCGTAGGAGAAGAACAGATGGTTTGTGGGAACAATTCATTATTCTGTAACATTATCTCTTTAAGTGAATCTTTCTTTAGTATGCATGAAACTGCTAGTTTGCTAACTCTGGGCACAGAAAGACCTGCGTTTACACACAGCACAGGCATGGTCAAAGCAAATTCGCTGGCTCAGTCTTAGTCTGCATCATAATTGGTGTTGAGCTGTTGAACAATGCTGAACAGAGCTTGGGATTTCCACTTTAAAAGAATTTGCAATGTTTTGAAATTTCATTTCATACACAACAAACGCATTTACAAAAGAAAATACTTGCAAACCAGGATGTTTTTATTTTAATTTGGAGAAGCACTGGTACAGAGCGTCAGACATGGAAAAGTCTTCTTAGGACAGCAACAGCTGATGATTGAGATTAGCACAGGTAATATGGACAAAACCATAACTGAACAGGATACCGATTTCATTCCACAGGTACCAGAGCATCCAACACCTGGGTTCAATCATCTTTTAATAAACTGAAGGTAGATATCAGAAAAGACTTCCCACTCCTTAAAACAGTAAGGCTGTGGAACAATCTTCCCATGGGGATAGTGGGAGGGGAAAAAAGCAAACTATTTTGAGGTTGAATTGGGTACATATCAAGCCTTCTCATCTTAATACATCAGGAAAAATTCTGTATAGCTAAAGCATGTTTTTTGAGCTGGGTGGGTGAGTAAACCTGTTAAAGAATTAAAGAGACAAGAGAAGAGCCATACAGACCCAGAGCAGTCTTTAATTAGCTGAACTCATTGACTGCAGGCAGTGAATTCTGACAGTGAAGGACTGCACAAGTACCCTTGTGTGCTATATTGAAGGAGTTAAATGGGAACTCTCCTTTGACCAGATCTGCAACTGTGATGTTAAACTTACCTGCAAACCAATATTTCTTTTTCCGTTTAAATGTAATTTCACCATGCTTTAGACTTTATCTTAAAAACTCACGGGATGACTTGTTTAGGACTGAGAACACAACTGCTCTGTAATCATGTATTTAATGGGGAATGATAAATATTCAACAAGACACTTCACCCAAATTAAAATCAAAAGAGATTTAAAATTGTTTAGTACAAATTACTAAAACCAAACAAAAAAAGTCTTTGGAATGGCAAACAAAGAGAAATCGTGTAAAACTTTCAGATCAGCCCTTTAAATTCATTCCCTCCCACCAGCCTAGAATTTCTAATACTTATAAAGAAAATATATGCTGAAAGATAAAAGGGAGAAAAAAATAGAATAATAAACTTCAATTGCACATAAAAGGAATAAGTGGGAGTATGGGAACATATTTGTAACTATTTTCTTACAGCTAAGTAGGGCAAAGTGACTCCAGAAAGGCATGGGATTATTTAAACCACACTCGTATTTTATTGATTTTTCAATACACAATTTCCTTAATCTGTCTTGACATTTTTCTCTTTTAACCCAAGGTATTAATGATCAGAAAAACAGTTGTTGTTGTTGTGGTTGTATTATTGATTTGTTTTTGAATCAGTAACCCAGCATAGGATTAATTTACTTAAATTATATACATTTTAGGTGATAACTTTAGACTCCCTTTATACTCGATGGACAGAAAGGACACTTGTAGAGTGCAATTTATTGCCTCCTTTTGCAGACCTCTGAAATAGGTTGATGAATTGTGCTCTCAACATGCCAGTTTCTCTCAGGGACTATAAAGACAATCGAGGATAACTAGTGCTGATGCAGACCTCTACTGTGCAGAAATCTCAGTTTAGTCAAGATGAATCATTCTTAGGGCATGACTCAATTGCCCACACACAGGTATGCAGTGCCATTGGAGAGGGTACTGGAGATGTCCTTGTGATAGTGCAGATAAGATGTTGGGTCTATGGGAGACCCATGCTAATCTCCAGCAGCAACTGAAGACTAGACAGGACACATTAGAGTGTCTATAGTATAGTTACACTAGATGTATATGTGAAGAAAACCTAATTGAGCCAGTGTCATTGCCTTTTACTATTTCTTTGATTTATTACTGCAATGAAGGTATATAGCAGCTATTGACATGGATTGGGAACCAGGCATCTAATTTACTTCCTTCGTTTCAGCAGACTGGATTTCCCTCTGGGTTCCTCAAAGGCACTCACTTCTCCCTGTTAGTTATAAAGTGAATTTTGGCACTCACTTTTGGAAGGATGCTCCATTAGATGTCAAGAGCTGAGCATAATTCATGTACCTAAATGGATGGGATCTTAATTCATGCACCTGTTTTTTAAAGTGATTCAATAATGTATGTGATTTGAGTATTTCTAAGAAAAGTGATCCTTAGTCATATCCCCAGTGTGGGCAATAGAATTGTGCAGCTCAGTTTTCAATGTATCTTCAGCATTGCTGAGCACTACGTGAACGCTCTCAGTATGCTGGATACTCAGAATTGCTGTTGCGTTTCAAAACCGTGGTGCTGCACTGACCCAAAAGCACAAATTCCCACCCTTCTCTGGAGACTTTTTTGTTTGTTTATCTGTTAGGAAAGGAAGGAGAGTCCTGCAGACAGACTGTGAGTTGGGACTTGGTAACCAAGGGTGCCAGGCCCCTGCTGTGTCCAGACGGGTCACTTCTGACATGATGCACGTCCCCCTGAGTTCTCCAATGTCAACATCTACATCTCAGTGAGTCACCTAACTTCCTTCTATAGTTGTTTTTAGAAGAACAGGATGCATCTGAGATCTAGTTCCTCTCAAGGTAGACATTTACGCAGAGAGGACTCATGGCCCAGAAGTGCCTGTGCTCTCACTGACCGCAAAGGGAGCCATAGGTGCAATCTCAGGTGGAGATGCGTTCTAAAGGCACACTTTTCTCAAGGAGACAACTCCTTCCTTAAGACTTCTCTGATTCTAGTGGGTTTGGGTTCTCTTTGGCTACGCTTCATTAAGCATATACCAGTTGAAGGAAGCAGCACCTCTCTGTTTGACACAGTGCTCTTGGGACTTAGTGACCTGAGGTATATAGAAACTGCAGTAATGAAGTACCTAAAATACATCATTTCAATCTTCAGAAAACTGCACTGTTTTTCCAGATCATCTCCTACCCCGATCTACCACTTATTAAGCTTCTTTTCAGCTCACTGCCTTTTTAAACGCAGTTGTCTAACAATAGATCTGCTGGGAAACATACCGGATAAATCACTGAATTCAATATAAATACAAAAGGAAGAGCTGGCTGACATTTAGAGAGACTGACCTTTCGGCAGATGAGCCAGTGTGTGATTGAAACACTGCCTCGTTCAAGGTTTTGAGAGGGTTATTCCACATAATAAATAATGTAAAAAAGAAAAGTCATTTGGAAAGCATAAAGAGTGAGGTCCATTCACCTTGCCAGGTACCCAAGCACAGGTTCACTTCTATACCATTCGGTACTTCTGCGTTACTTTACTCAAATGTACATCTTGGGGAAAAAAAATTAAAAATAGAATTTTATTAGTGACAGATTATTTATGCATTTCAGCAAAGACACTATAACAAAGTAGACAAGTGACTTTTTGGCTTTCTTTCTCATCTTCAATTCTCCCTTTAGATTGTTTATATCTGGTTTATTTTTGTCTCTTCTTCAAAAGTCATGTGATACAAACATTTTTAGAAAACTTTTTAAAGCATTGTTTTGCCCAGCCAGAGTCAACAGCTTTGTTACTATAGGCTTGCATTATCCTGTTCTTATAGAGCATTTGAAAGAGCTTTTTCAGAAAACTGTTTGAAAACAGAGACAATATCATTGCACAGAGAAATCATTTAATATTTAAAGAGTGGTAACTTTTTAAAGTCAAAAATATCTTCTGTTCCTTTTGTTTTCATTTGTAAATAAGTGGGTGGATCAGTCAGCTAGGCACTCCCAACATCTTGAACAAACAATTCCAATTAGTTTCATTTTCAGTCAAATTATAATCCCAAAGAAAGCAAAAAAATAAGACTGGGACAAAATGAAATAGAAAAAGCATGCTTTAAATTAATGAGACATGATTTTTATGTTTATCTTAGAGGTCTGGTCTTTTTCTTATCGAAATAACTTAAATTTCTCCAGTTGGCTTCAGGATCCCTGCTTGTGAGCTAGGAAATTAGGATCAGTTCTGATTAACATTATGCCTATTACAAACCAGCATTGAACATATTGAAAATTTACATTTTTCCAGCATCAGTCAATTGCTGAAACAACTGGGTCTTTAGTAATTCCAAAGTGATTCAGTGAAACGTTCAGCCAACAAGTTCAGGAATGCAATGTAAAGCGCTAATTAAATAATATTGTAAGGAACATTTTATATAGGTTAGCCTTCCACAGACCATTTCACTTTACAAAAGCGCTGATAAAAATACTTTATAATAATATATAATTTCTTATTAATTGATCTCATGCACTTACCACCCACAAAAACTCCAGTACTTGCACCAAACTAAAGTGATTTGCTTATGTCACCCAGGAACTGACACCAGCTCTGACCATCCGATCATTTTTCATTTTTGCTGTTTTTCGTTTTCCTTTTCAGTTCAGGGGTCAATTATTTGCACTTTTAAAAGCCATCCAGTAAAAACATGATGATAGATACAATTGCAAACTTTGCAGGCCACTCATTGCTGAATATTTTACCCCATCTTTTTGAAGTGTGAACTGAAAAGTAAGTGTTCATTTATTATTTTCTTTTTTATAAACTATGATGATTTAGAAAGCAACTACAGATATGTAGATCAGACAAAAATGAATAGTTGTTTGAAGTATGCTTTCTAGACGAAGGTCTCTGATCAGCATCTCCCTAACTCACTTTGATATAGTTGTTGGCCACTTGGCTGTGTTTGAGTTTCATGCTGTTTTTCTAGTTGTACTGCAGAGTTCCCTCTCACTCCCGCGAAGGGAGACTCGAGTCATTTGATTACAGACCTCAATCCAGGCAATTCAAAGATATTTGGATTCTGCATCTCTCCATGGCATTGTGCAGACTCTCTCAGTGGTAAGTTAAGATGACAGTTCTGCTCTGGTCCTGAATTCAAATTTCATAGATAGGGAGGACAATTTGTCCAATTATTTTACTTGCAATTAGACAGCTGGTCAAAATTACCATCCTATAGGGCTATGTGGCAAACTTGGCTTCCTGTTACGATGATGCAAGCTAAGGTTTCACTGTAAATAAACATTGCTTCTGTTAATTTACATCAGCATCACTGAGAAGTGGATTTGGCCCATGTCCAGAGCAATTTCACAATACAATAAAGAAGCAAAAAACCCCCATTTTTTCATGCCCTGATGATTTTCTCACTTCCTGAATATTATATTACTCTGAATTCGAGCATAATTAAGGTTCCTGTCACTTCATCCATTGCCAGCAGAAGAGCTTTTATTCCATAATTGCTTGTTTTTCAGTGTCCATGAAAATGATTGTTTGTATTCACACTACTAGCACTTGCAGGGAGAGAGAAGAGCATGAAAGAGGAAGCATTCCTGTGTATACACCTGCAAGCACCTGCAATGTCAAATATACTGTGACCAAAATCTTAACGAATTCTGGACTTTTAAAAGAGCATGTCTTGAAAATCTCTCTTCCTTGTGGTGTTTCCTGCATAGCTGCATTATCCCAAATTACTTCTACAGTGATGGGGATAGCTCTCAGAACTGTGGCTTTGACATCTGCAACAGGTGCTAATGCATAAAAGCCGAAGAGCTTCTTGAATCCAGGGTGCAACAGAACAGAGCTCTCCTGCCCCATTTCTGTCTTTAAAAGCTGCAGCAGAACAGGCTGAGGATTAAGACTTTAAATGGCATCTGCTAGCCCAGTGTAAGGAGGTTTGCGGGGCTGACTGCATTTAGACTCCATATAAACTCCAAGGAGTTTATAAAACTGGCATCATGACAAGGGCCTAGATCTTCATGGGTATTGATGTGCCCCTCCCATTTAGGTTGATAGGTCATGGATTCTGGCCTAATTGCCATTTTAGCACCCTGGGAAGGCTAGATCAGCAGAAAGCAGAAGCATTTCAAGGCTTTAAAAATACTTGTAAGTGCATTGACTGAGCAAACAACATCTGAAAGCACCTAGCAGGATAATAATAGTTTTATCAGTTCAGGTGCCAAAACAAAACACTTAAATGCAGTTTCTGGAGAGGCCTACCCAACTAAAAAAAAAAAAAACAAAAACCAAAAAACAAACAACAACCAAAAAACAATAGCAAAAAGTTTTTTGAAGTGAAATAAAAGCTAAGAGGTTTTGTTTAGGGTCAAACAATGCAACATGATTGCTGCAATGGAACCGTACCTTATCCTGAAGACCATGTAGTATTCCAGTTGGGTATATTCAAAGAGATGAACAAAGAATAATTGAGGTGACTAGGTTAAAGAGGAACTTTTTTTATAGATGAAACTGTTAAGTTTGGCTTATTTAACCAAGCATGATTGAGGGCTGGAACAAGGTATTTAGCTGGAGGATGAACAGAGAAGAGCTAACAGAAAACACATGTATGCACAGGTGCAAAGGGTGGGCACACACAAGTCATGTGTGGGTTTGGCAGTTAGGACACTCTCCCACCATCGAGGAAGGAGTCTCTGGAAAAAAGGTCCATTAGGATTATCAAGGACAAAGTCCTCGTGGGCGTTAGATGCAATAGTGATCCGTTTGTGAGAGCTATGCCAACAACTGCAGAGGACAAGGTGTCCAGCAAGCAAAGTGGTCTAATGTACCCAGGCTTTGGAGCGTGGGGCCATGCAGATGATCTAAATGCTTCACCCAGGGAGAGGCAGGGATCCAGGGATTTACTCAGTCACCTATAAACTGACATCTCTGATTCACAGAAGCAGTATTTGAGGGAAAGCCAACATTTGCCCCCCTCCAGGAAGGCATCCTCTGAGGCAAAGAAAAAAACTGAATCCACTTCTGGTACATTTTGGGTGACTAGTCATTCTGTGTTTAGTGAGTACAGGAGTAAATATATGGGTAGAACCAAGGTCACAAGTACAAGGCTCCAATGTTAACAATCTAATTGCTAAAAAACATTTTTCCAGCCAAAACAATTCATTAAACTCATGCATAGACCTGAGGTGAACAAACACGTATTTCTTCTTAGCAAAAAAGTTCAGTGAAAAAAATACATGGAGTTTAGAATGAACCACTTAAAACCCGAATTCTGATACTTTTCTGCTACCACTGGTAAAATGCCAGCACAGACTGGATCTAGATTGATGACAGAGAGGAAATGAAAGGCATTAGGGGCTGAATGCCTAATTCCTGTATTCTGGCACACAGCTGTGCTGTGATTTTAAAAGGTGGGGACTGGCGAATCATTCACAACTCTGTTGTTAAAAGAAAAGGTTATCCAATTCTTGCAATGGCAACCCAAGCAATATCAGAGATTAGAGGTAGCAACAATTTACCTTCCATATTTAGCACTGAAAGGCTTACATTAACTTCACAGAAATAAAAGCATCGTGCAAGTGATTCAGATTGCATTCTCTCTCCTCGTTTGCAAAATGGCTGAGGCATTGATCGCTGCCCTTGCCACTTTCCATGAGCTGCTGTGGAAAGATACAGGAAGACGTGATGCCTGAGCTAAGCTGTGCAGAGATTCATTTCCTCCTCAGCCTTATGTCACCAGCATATACTGTGCATTGAGGAGAAACACATAAAGGCAATGCAGGCTCAAAAAGTTTCTGACAATGCAGGATGGAAGCTAGAAATTCTCAGAGGACACATAACACATGATTGTCCTATTCCTTTTTTTTTTTTTCCTTTTTTCATTTTTTTTTCTACAGATCTGCTTTAGAGCATTGTCAGAGAAATTAGCATTTGATTCAGGGAATTTCTGCAACTTCTGTTGTGCAGCTCAACATATTTCTTCTGTTCCTGCCTTTTAGAGGCTAAGCTTGGTTTAAAGAGGTAAATTATGTGATAGAAAGTCCCTCAGCTGTTTGACCTACCATTAACTTGAAGAGCTGTGAAGACAGCAAAGGCACCCCATGGAGGTGGAGGCTGTACAGAGATGTGGTAGCAACCATGCATGCAAGGAGCACCGTACCCAGACTTCAGTAAGGAGGCATAGACCAAGATGTAGAGGGAAGAGACCTTGGGAAAGAGAATAACATAGAAACTAGAGGAGGGAACATGGAAAAACTGATGTACAAAAGACAGAGGGAGTTAGAGGAAATCTCAAGATGGATGGGAGGAAGTAAAATTAAAAGGGAAAAAGTAAGAATTTCTGGGGAAAGACTGCCAGACGGGGAAGTGGTAGTGAAATTGAAATCAGAAAAAGATAAAAGTGATTTCAAAACAAGAATCCAAGATGAGAAAATGAAACACCATCTTTACCTACAGACAGGCATAAAGAAAAACTCCTCTTTAAGCCATCCTCCTCCTCTCTGAAGTCAAAACAGGTGTCAGATGTCCACCTTCAGGGGAAGAAGTGGTGGCTGCATCTCATTTTGCTCCTGGCACCCACAGCCAGGCTCACCCGGCTCGGCCTCCCACAGACACAGCCTGGCACAGCCATGCTTTCAGCCGGGCATGGGGGTCAGTCCTGGCCAAGAGCAGCAGCAGGAGCCCCTCATCCTACTTTCAAGGATGCCAGTTTGCCACTTCTCATTCATTTTCCAACATTTTTCCACATTTTTAACTTAAAAGTGCACTGTGACTGAGATAAAGAAAGATAGTGGCTAAGATAATATCAGCTTCTGTTTCAGCATCCTAAATGGAAATGAGAAAAACTTACCTGTAGGAATAAACCCATCGAGGATTAAGGGCATTACCTGGGGACAAATCATGTTCTATCTGTAACTGACATTAGATTTTTCACTTTCAGATACTCCTCTGTTGAATCTTCTCAAGGCATGTTAGGCTAAAAAATAATAAAAATATCTAGAGCACAATCTCAGAGTGTATTTTATCACAAAGTCTCAGGAAAAATAGAAAGTGCTTTTTGTGGGTGGCAAGTATCTCACCTCAACCAGCAGCAGATCAGTGTGGGGGGTGGTGGTTTTGTTTATTTTTTGCTTACTTAAATTGGATCAATTTGTTTCTGACTGTCAAAAGACAGTCACTTAAAAACAAAAGCAAGGAAAGAAGAGAGAGCGCTGGGAAGTAGAAGAAGGTGCTTCAGTGCAGAAGAGTGTTTCTTTGAGGATAAGAAATATATTTGGACTTCATTGTGCTGCACTGCAGTGGAAGAATAGACTTACTGAGCTAAGAGGGTGAGTTTCTATATCATGATGTACTTGTATCCCTAGGACTTATTTTCACAGATGTAAGGCTACCATGGAGTGTGTCAAAAGATTAAACAGCTCATTTTCCCAGCATATTCACAGGAGCCCAACCTTAAAAATCATTCCCAGCTGTTGGCATGCCTTAGGCACGGCCAAGCCGCAGGCAAGCTGTGATGCCCAGGGTGGGAGCAGAAGTCCTCTGCTTTCCATATCCTCTCCTAAGGAACCAGAGCACACTGTCCTCTGCAAAAGGTGGTGTGGAGGGTCTGTTAGGGAGTGCCGGTCCTCCACACACTGGGAGGACCTGTGCAGCAGGAGAGAGCATCTCTCTCTCTCATCTTACACAAATCAACCTCAATGCCCAAAGCCAAGACAACACAACTGGCTGGCCTGAAACTAACTTGGGGCAAGCAACAACAAAAGCACAGTCCCTGCTTTGGCAGGGCTCCCGTGCACAGTGTGGGCAGGTTCTGCTACTGCATGAAATATTAAGAGACCTTACAGCTATATGAGTTCTTAAGTGTAGGGTCCTATAAACTGGCCACAGCAGAGTTAGACCCCTGTGATCATAGGGAAGGCACCTAGCTGCCCAACTGTGCAACTTAAGCTCATAGTAGAGAAACAGAAGTGGACACATAGTTTCTGAGGTCAGCTCTTCAAAGCAGGGACTGTCAGTCCATGTATATTCGTACGGCACCTTGCACAGAGTGGTCTTCATGCCAGCAGCTACTGCTCCGAGCTTATGCAACCACAAATGCTTATTAATAACTGTATCAATTCTGCATCTCTCTAAAACAGGTTGCACCTCCTCCCACCTCCAGCCCAATCAATCAAAAGCCCTTAAAATAAATTTTCTCATTCATGCTTATAATCAAGCCTCAGAGAGAAAATAACAGTAGGTATTCGCCATCACACAAAATCAGGTTATTATCCCCAAAGTCTGCCTAGCAGAACATCAAAGATATGTTTTGTCTATGCCCCTCTGAGTCTTGGTGTTATTTCTTTATCTAACCTTGCTTCTTAATTGGTGAATGCTATTTTAAGTTCAATACAGCATTTGTTTATTACCTATATCACAGGAATTCCTCTTCTATCACTGTGACAGATGATTCCTATTGCTATTCACAGACCATGGGAGAGCACAAGGGAGAGAACCTGCCCCAGACACCTTCTGTAAAGCCAAAGACATCCACAGGCTGTGGACAACACTTGGCACTTTACTGAATCTATGCTGCTGTTTTCATAAGAGAAATTTATTGTTTCATCATTGAAAAGCACCATTTAAAATTTTAGTTTTGTCTAGAAAGCACAGAGGTATCTCAGATCTAGAATGTATGTCAGATACAGTTATGTAACTAAGCAACTCATTAGTTAGCAAATTGAAAACCATTGGTGTGCTCTGACTCATCACTTAATTCCAAACACAGCTTTTATTATACTGGTGCCAGTGATGGCACAGATACAATACCAGTTTGCAAAGTATGCATTCAAAAAATGCCATTATGTCATTTCAGCAGTAATTGCATCACAGGAAGAAAATAATGCAAATCAAAAATTAGAGCATTGCATTGAAATTGTAGGTGGACTTGCAAATTCCTAGGCAGATGTAATCCAAAATCTATAAATGTGACACAATTAACATTTCTGAGACCTGTAAATACCAGACAGAAGTGTACTCACTGTAATTGGATACGAGGCTCTGTTAGAAAGTCAAGTATTTATGAGTTCCTACATAAATCACCACAGTCTTGTCAGTGGTAACCCACCACACATTTGAATACAGGCATTACAACTCACAGCAATTTGTCTGGAGGTTCGGCTGGGGCATAGCCAGGGCTAGGAAAGAAGAAAGAAAGAAAGATCATGTATATTCCAGCAGGAAGAATGAAGAGGCGTAATTTACCTCTGCAGAAGCTTGTTGATGACCACACGTGATTAAAAGGGTCAAGGCATGAATAGCAGGAGACTTATCCAGCCAAGCAGTGTGACCCGCTCTTGCAGATAAACAGTGACCTCTGGGGAAGGGACAAGCAAGAAGCAGAATTTGTTTTAAGAATAATTTTTCTAAGCTTGCAAATTTCATTTTAAAATATAATCATAAATCCCTGTCTTTAAAAACACAGAAGGGGTGAAAAGTAGGAAAAAAAAGGAAAACTGAAAAATGTTTTTTCATCTAATAATTCACTGGAATATTTTAAGGTCCCTCACTGGCTGATTGGTTGGAATGAGCACAATACAGGGACAATAGAATCACAAATTTCTGGTGTATAATACATTCCCCAAGAGTCACTCCATTCATTCCCAGAAGGAGATTTACCTAAAAGAAAACAGAATTCCTAGAATCACATATCAGAGGAATATATATAGATATTCCTCCAAATGATCTTTTTTTCATGGTATTTGCTATAAGAAGTGTCACATTTTTAATCTTTTAGACTTAAAAGTTGTCAGTAATTACAACTCTCCTTGTGTTGTCTGAAAGGGGTGAAATAAAGGGTGGGTATTAAAACTTGCTAGTCTTAATTAAAATGTTTCCAAAATCAGGCTCAGATGAATTTCTCTTAAAAAAATTAAGTATTCATTTTGAATGTTATGACATTTCCATCCCTCTTTTGGATTATACTGTTCAGTCCATTAAATTTCCACTGAAACCTTTCCATGAAATAACCATAGTCCACCTCATTTACGCTTGTATATTCTATGCATACAATACCAGATAATAAGACCCATATAGTTTTATCTTCGCAGCTCCATTAAATATAATAATGATGTTTTATGGTTTCATCACCTCTTCACCAACCAATTATTCCATTAGTACAGCTGCAAAGCACACAAGGGGAACCATGCTCACTCACAAAAGAAGTGAAAAGGGGGAAGGGGTAGAAAGAACTAAGAGTTGAAGTCCTGCACATGGCTAACACCAGCTGCAAGAGCTGTATACCCCTGTACAGCGGCAAACTGAACCCGTGCAGTCCACGGAACCTCCTCAGAAAGCTGGGATGCAGCGTCGCAGGTAAGGCATAGCTCAAGCTGCTCACCCCATTAAGGACACAAAATTAGAGGGGATGTGGTGATTTAGCTTGAAGAATAGGTGGAGCTCAAGTCCATGAAACGTCCAGGTCTAGGTGTCACGTAGAGACCCAAAGAAGTTGCAGAAAGAGAAATTGTACACAGGGGACATACCAAGAAGTGCCAGTATCCACAGTCTTCCTCCACGAAAGCCTTCTCTAGCTCAGAGCCCATCATCACTTGCACAGCAGACGCTCAGCTGAGGTCCCAGGCACCTGCTTGGCAAGGGGTGGAAGACAGCACCCACCCCTGACGGTGCCCTGGCTGCTCACAGGAGCACTGGTGGCTCAGCCCCCACTAACGTGCAAGCACTGAAGCACCTACAAGGAACACACCCTAAAACACCTGCAGGTGCATTGCAGCTGCTGCATACATGTGCAACAGTGGTGGCACAAGAAACCCTTCAGCTACCTATCTCTGGAAGTTCCATGGAAAGTAAATGGCAAAGGAGCGTTTAGGGAGCCAGGGATTAGCTACTCGTGCAGAAAATAGCGCCACTGTAGGCATGTGCCTGTTGGACCATCCATCCACAGCGGGACTTCTTCCTCCTGCAGGCAACCTTCTCCAAGGGTTCCAGGTAGGGCTGTTTTCTTCTCTGACTTGAGTAAGGAAATTTTCAGTCTCCATTTATAACTCAACAAAATTTATTTCGCTGCCTCCTGCAAGGAATGTGTTTGTGTGAGTGGGGAAGTTGTATGTACAGTTTAGAAGTCTTATCTTCAGGCTTGTCTCTTGATGACTTTTTTCACTTCCCTCAGTTGTCCTGAGAGAAACGGTGAAATCAGAAGGGCTGAGGGTAAACGCCATGGTTTCTTACTCCAGACTTTTACACTCCAGACTTTTACACCCCAGCCTGGTGCCTTCCAGCCCCATGCCTTCCCACTGCAACTCAATGAGGTCCTGGGGCAAAGCAACAACACCTCTCCCTCAATTCCGGTTTTCATAGCCTTTAGCAACAGTCAGGTTTCACTCATGCCCTTTACAGTGCAGGACTGTCTGTCTCATTGCACATAAAATGGAAAAAAATCTCACATTTTCAGCTCATGTAGTCAGATTCTTTACTATTTATGAGGTCCCAAGTGATGTATGCACTCCATAGTGTTGTGAAAGCTGCCTAGAAAGATACACAGATAGGGCAGAGGATTGTCATCAGGAGAGATGCATGGACTCTCAGTCTGAAAGCAGAGGTCTGCCCAAAGTAATGGTTTAAAAAGTGCACATCAAAGCATTAATTCTGCACCTTAGAAGTGTTATTTTCTGCATTTCACTAAACCTACTTGCAGTTGCTGCAAGATGCTGTTTATTTCAGATAAAAGCAATACAGTAAATGTCAGGATCAGCGGCACTGATTGGGCTGATTGGGGGAGATGCTGTGCTGTAATCTATAAAGCTCTGGATTGTCTCTACCCAGACTTCTAAAACTGTCTGACTTCAAAGAGTGTCTATATTATATTTTAGAATTAAGGCTCCAGAGGGCACAATTCAGTCAATACAAAATGCCATCAAATCATTTCGGATAAAACCTTTTCTTGACTTTCCTGACATCTCATTTTATTCAGTAATTTTTATTTATTTCTTTTTAATCTACAGATTAAGCAAGTTTTACTTAATTATTATTTTTTTTCAAGTGCTAGTGGATTTTTTCACAGGGATGATATCTCTTCATTATTTAAAGATCAGTCTTTACCATGAAGTCTTGTCTGCAGCTGCAGTAGAGCCTGCAGCCTGTATATAAACCAGACCTCTATCACCTGTTGTGGTTCCAGTGAACAGAGAGAAGTGATAATTTGCACCAATGAAAAATTTGATCAGTAGACTGAAACTGTGCATATTTTACACAACTCATGCATTTGAATTGTAATTGAAGCAATGTCAACATAGGAACTTGTGAGGTGATTACCATCATCTGCCTCCCTTTCAGCTTGCATCTAATCTATGGTGGTGCCTGGGTTTGCCACAAAGCTTTGGCAGCAGTGGCATGATGCTCCCTCAGACATTTCTGCTGTTCCTCGGCAAAACCCTGACCCCAGGACAGTCATTTGTGTTTGGGATGTTAATCTGAGGGCCATCCCAGGGGTTTGATTGCCTGGGCTCAGGATAGATGAGAAAGGGCACCCGGTAGCCTTGAATGAAAGTGTCTGCAGAGGTTCTCCCCACCTTTTAAACTGAAGGTCTTGCACTTTGTCCTTGACAGAGCTATGCCACACCTCCATCACAGGTATGTCTGTACCCAGCCTCATACTTCTCTGATCTGGACCTGTGAACTTGGCTCCCTGGCCTGACGGGGACCCGCTCCCCCGCTGAGGACTTGCTGGGTGCTCTGGACTCTCACCTGACCCAGTCTGCTCACCTTGCTCCCGTGCTGTGGTTGGTGAGGCTGCTGCCCTGCCAGCCCTGCATGGCCACAGACAGGTTCCTGGCTCCCCTCCCTTGCAGAGCAGTCTGCCTTTGCTGATCCCTAACAGCCAGAAACAGAGAAGAGAACATTTAACAAATTTAGGAATCAGTTTATCACACCTGTTTGCTGAATGCTGTTCCTCATTTTTTCCCAGTTTCCCCTAGACCAGCTTTTGAAATCCAGTAATGCAATGGCCTCAAGAGGGTTATCTCCTTGCACTCTTTCTCCTTTAAGGTTGGAGAGATTTTCCTTCAAGTATAGTTCAGGTAAGTATAGGTGACCACCTGCCTGGCCTTTGCAAGTCCAGACATAAGTCTGAGCCACTTGAAATAGACATTTGCAGGAAAAAAGTACAAATAGGTCAAACTAAACCAAAGAAAAGGTCTGCCAGGCTACAGAGCCCCCCTGACAATCTGCAGATTGCCCCAGGTAGCTTTGCCTGAAGTTCAGCTGCAGGTAAGTAGCAAACACCTCATATCTTAAAACCTAAAGGTTTTTTGCAATACAGAACAATGTCTGCTTGCTTATTCCTCAGGAGGCATCTGGGAACTTCAAAGGAGTTTGTAACCATTAGTGAAGCAAGCAATGCTAAGCAGCAAAAAGCCGCTTGTGATATACTGGGTTTTAATGTGCAGTCCCTACAGTTTCAGTTTAGCCCTGGTAACTTTTTAAAACAAATAAACGCGCTTTCACATGAAGTGTCCTCAAGGTCTAACAACCTTTGTGGGCTTTTGTATCTTTTAAGACTTCTCCTACCCTATCCTCTTGTGCAGAGTTCTCTTGATTTATTCCTTTCCCCCTGCGTACAGCCCTCTGCATCAGATCACACCACGGCAGCACGGGCAGCGGCATGGTGGTGGGGCTGGGCCTGCAGAGCAGCACCCCGAACTCCATCTTCCTTTGAGGGCAGGTCTCCATCAGGCAGCGTACTGCTGATCATCACACAGCTCTGTGGCATTTCTTTCATTCCTGCACCTCATGTGCCTTACGCTACTGATGGGTGGTGGGCAGGTCCCAAATCTCTGCAAACGAGTGATACGGTGCCACGGGGGCAGCGTGGGACAAGAGCCAGTTGTGGAAAGCCCTCCCCAACATAAGAGACTCGACAGATCAGTAACACGTAAATGCACAATGAGGGGACAGCCTCTTTTCTTTTTTAGCAGGCTCTAAGCTTCTCAGGGCAGAAACCAATTAATTGCTCTTCGCATGCACATATGACAATTAGCATCACAGGAGCCCAAAGCTCCAAGCGGGACCCCTGAGCCAGACTGCAAGCAACAAATAATACTAAGCAGTTCCCCAGCTGGTTATGTTTGATTTCTCTGTATCGTATATAAAAATACTTTAAAGTAAATGAAGGAATGGGGGAAACTGACACAGCATTGCAGTGACCACATACAAATCTGTAACACGATAAAGCCAAAAAAAAAGTTTAGTCTTTTGTGGTGGTTTCACTTATATTAGACAGAAGTTACTTATAGCATTTATGGGTAAAATAACTTCAAAAGGAATAATCACTTTGCAATGTAAATTGGCAATTACTTTTAGCTTGTTTTATCAGTTTGAGTTGACTCTCTGATCTACCTCCAGCGTCCCTCCTTGCCATCTATGCTGCCTCCTTGCAGACTATGGTACTTCCAGCTGGGAGGACCCGAGATGGGACAATGCAATGTTCTTCTCTAATATTTACTAAAGAAAGACACAAAAGGGAGGTTTTAAACAGCCAGTTTATGGAAGGGCAAGCTAATACAAAAGGGAACTGAAGGACTTCTGATGCATTTAATTATTTTCTGGATTATATTAGACTCTGTCACCATACGGGGGGAATTATGAACTCCAACCATGAAGACAAGGGAATAAGAGCAAACTGCAGTGTTTCACACTATAGGCTGAGCAGTCTAGATACTCTAAACTCACCTCAATACAGAAATGCCACTGAATCCTTCCAATTTCTCCGCTAAGCCCCGTAGACCAGCAAGTCTAGCCTGGTGAATGGGTTGCGCTCCTGGAGCAATCTGGGATGCAAACATGGCCCAGTACAGCTGCACCTCCTCACCCCAGCCAAGGTTTCACCTGCAGCCTGTTCCTTCTGCCTGGCTCACACAGTGAGGATCCAGTCTGTCAGCTCAGCAGGAGATGCTCATCTTCCATCTGCTGTCTGCGGAGCTTGGGGGAGTGGGGAGACAGGTTTCACCTGAGCAGCACTGCAAGCCCAGCCATGCACCAGCCCATAAAAGCCCCCTCGCCCTACCCCTACAGAGAATGATCTCTTGGAAAGAAAGCATGAGGTGTGTGAGAGAGCTGCCAATCCCAAATAGCACCTGGGCCAGCTGGGGTCTCACATTCCTGCAGGGAAGGCTTAGTGCCATGATTAAGAGGTTGATAGTCTTTTTTTTCAGTCCCTGTTTAGTCTCAGAATGCCATTTTACACCAGAACTGTGGATGCAAATGCTCCCCAAGGCAGATTCATCTGGCCCTGGAGGATCAGCACAGAAATGAGAAGGATTCAGTAGTGTTTCCAAATGGAGGTGAGTTCAGAGTGTCTAGAGGCTGTTCAGTCCCATAGGTTGAACTTACCCTCGCTTCTCCCTTTGCCTGCTCAATTCCTTCCTCAGTGTCCTTTCTGCCTACTCTGGAGACATGCTGCCGTGGTGAGAAATAGATGGTGTGTGCTTTTGTCCTGCCAGCCTGCTGCCCACTACCTTCCCTGTTCCTCTCCCAAGAGATAGTGCTAACGTGTTGCCCATGCCTGAAGCTGCCTCTTCCACCCAGAAGCTGGAGAGCTAACCAAAAGGACAAAAGGCCACATCAGCCCAAAGCACAAGAGGATAACTCATATAAAACAGCTAAAAGGTAAGAATAGGACAATGTTGCAATAGCCTAATCATGCATTATCTATAGTTATAAATGCAGGAGAGCTCCGTGCTTAATTCTATCTTATATCATTTTAATTTATATTGTATCATATAATTTATGTTATAACATCTAAATTTATTTTTTCTTATCACATCAGATATTCCTTCAACCACAACTTCTCATCCATATGCTTCCCTCGAACTCACTGCCATGGAAGAATTTAGCCTAGCATGCAGAACCCTCTTTGGTCTTTCATACGTTTGTACTTGCATATTTACTGAATGAAATCTCCAAATCTAACACAATTCATGTGAAAAAAGCTTTACACCTATTCATTGTTGTTGGCAACACTGATATTGGATGCCAAACAATGTAGCATCATCTTTCTCGGGTGACTGAGCAGATGTGGAGGGACATGCTGCTGCTGTGTTTCCCCAGATGTGCTGCCCTGGTTGCACAGGAGGTGCTCTCACTACAGGCAGGTGCCCTCAGCCTGTCTAACAGAGGGAGTAAAGACGTGTTGGTTGAAGACAGATGATCCTTTTGTGAGTAGACATGAGCATCTGAGGAAACTCGAAGAGTTAAAAAACTAAGGTCCTGCATAAGGTATGTAATTACATGTGTATTTTATTTCATCATTACTAAACATCTAGCTAAGTGCAAAGCATGACTTTAAGATAAAATATGTATTTAGGTAGCTAAGTAGAATAAAGGCAGTAGCAGTGAACAGTGTATTGAGAGAATAAAACTTACCCATCATACAATGTAAATATAACACTCTCACCAGGTTTCTTCCTTCAAAGATTTGCAGTGATGTTTCTGAGGCAGGGTCTCATATTTTAGTAGAGATGATGTTCAATGTCATTCCCAAATGAAAACATTGACATACACTGTGAGGAAACCATGCTTATCATACTTCTGCAAATACTGGCATTAGCAGTCGTAGGACATCAGATGTCTGGTCACATTTAAATCTTCATCTTCAGCTTGTGTGTTTCCAGTCTTCAAGCTGGACCACTGCCCTGTTCATTTCGAAATACTTTCTCCTTGTTGTCTGATGAAGTGTGACAGCTTCCAAGGTTTTAACTTCTATGTTCTTTAAAACTACTAAATTAGGGTTAGCCAGAACATGGTAGAAGTTCCTGATTTTAGAAGTCAGAGACATTAGGAGAGCATTTGCAGGCTAGACATGGTGGCTGCTACTGTACTTCAAATCTTAACGCAGAAGGTCTAAGAAGGAGTATTTTCAACTCTGTCAGGTAATGAGTAAAAATGAATTTATTAATATAATAAAGTTTATAGTCTTTGCATGAAATGTGGATGTGTTGTATAATAAGACAGAATTTATAATGGCTCGTGACAACAGACTTAATATTTATTAGTGTGACTGCAGCTTATTAATCCAATCTTGGTTTATTTTTCTTGAACTGAAGTCTTTTCTCAAAAAAACCCCAACATGTTATAATGGTATCTCCCTTCTTAAGCAGCACTGCTGAGCATATGGAGATCAATAAGTTTTGCCAGGCTTTAGGATTTATTGAGCTTTTAAGAAAGTTAATTTGGTTTGGTGTTTATCTGCCTGGAGAAAAACTTCTGCATGCAGCTGAGCAATGGTCACAGAGTGGAATACACAGAGTATTGCATTTTTGAGCAGGATGGACACTTGTTTTGAATCTAATCATACACTGGTAAATGATCAGTTAATCTAACCTTCAATCTGCTCGCTTTTCTAAAAATTGAAACTGTAGTTAATATAAGAGAAGCAAATTAATGCTTTATCTGTCCACTATGCTGCAGCTTCACGAAGGGAAAGTCTATGTCTCTGGTACATTTAGTCCCTGTAGTGACTTTCATCTATGAAGTGAAAATAAACAAGATATCATGGGAAAAGCAAAACGTTGAATTGGTAGTTTAGTTCTTCTCTTAAATTTCTGATATTGGCCACATCTGAAAGTATAGCAATTATTGAAAGACCACTGCCTTCTGAGACTGGAGACAAATGCATTCAAATTAAATACCAATTTCAGTATTTCCATACATACTTATTTGGGAGCACACAGAAATGTACGCATGCTGAAGATACAAAAAACATTGTTTCTGCAGGTAATACCATTTGCCTTCTGGGCAAAGGAAATTCTATATTTATAAATAAACATGGAGAAGCCAAGATACCAATCCATTTGGGGAAAAAAGAAACCAAAAGATATTTAAAAGAAATTTCATTTTTTTAAAACACGCATATGTTTTATGCAGGGAGTATGCTTGAAAGAAAAGAATTCTGTGTGCAGGAAGAACCTGAATGAGTGATAAAAGCAGCACACCTAAGAAGTTACCAGCCCCGAAGCCCCCAGAACAATTCCATTGCATATTCGTAAGGTCAGTAAGGTCTGAGTGCTGGAAAGGCTTTCTGGTGATGCGGAGCTACTCATAGTGGTAAGGACAAAAGTAGACAGAGCAGCATTAGGAAGGACATTAGGAAAATGAGTGGCAAGGCGGTAAGATGCTAGATGAAGTGCAATACAGATGAATGTAAGAAGATGCACGATGGCAAACAATTCACACACAAACTGCTGGCTTCTGAGCAAAGCATTACCACTCAGGAGTGAGGCCCTGGGAAACAGCAGCTATTCGCTTAAAACCATCAGCTCTGTGTTTGGTACAAGTCAAAAAGCAATGGAAACGAAAGGAAATCTCAGGAAAAAAATCGGAAAATGGGGAATTCCATAAAAGGCAGATCCCTTGGAGGTTACTGAACAGACAAACCAGGACGGGCAGAGGAAATCCTTTGAGCTGAAATTGGTGGAGGTAGAGAAGAGGTAACAGGAAGAAGTACCACACAATTCTGGTTTTATGCTTCCCTAGGTATCCGCTTGCAGGCAGTTTTGGGCGAGGCGGAAATTTGCTCTGAATCACTATGTCCATTTTCATGTTCTTACAGGACACAGGAGGGCTGCATTAAATTCCAGCTCATTCACAGAGACCAGGTATGTTCTTTGCCTTGTAATCTAATCTTAACCTTGAATAAATTTTCTCAGACACATGCATGAAGGTAGTTTGTGGCCTTTCACAAGAAGATTCTTATGAAAATTATTCCCACTGGCTTTCAATGAACTTTGCAGAAGTAGGAACGTTGTGACCCTTTTAAACCAGGAGTCCCAGTCCTTTCATTCAGGTTAAGAGGTGGCCAACACACCTGTGGATGAAGGAAAACAATTGCAACAGTAATTATTTGCATTTTAGTAATAAAATTACTATCCTTACTGTGGAATTTCAATCCACTTAAAAGTTGGCTTCTGTTCACACAAAGTCTGAGTTGCTCTGTCTTTCCTTGAACTCTACCCGACAAGAAGCACGCTTTGTAAAGGTTACTCAGTGGGGTACAGAGCAGTTTTATTCCAAATGCATATAATGAGAGGGTGCGAGAGAAACAGTTGAGTCAGACACAGCTTGCCATTTGTCACTACCTACATGGGATTAAGCAAGTGACCTTGTGATGAAAGCCCAATATTAGTGGATTATTTATGAAGGCTGTTTGATACTGGAATACTTGACAAAAAAGAGAGCGCTTTACTGTTGTAGTATGAAGATGTATTTATCCTTCTTTGCTCAACTCTAAAAAAATTCTTATTACTTTTACACCTGATTAACCCCATTTCATCTGTCAGTCCCTGCCTGAGTGGTGCTGTAGATGTACCCACACCTATGGACTTTGGAGCCATGTTGCAGCTTCTTTCCGGCCTGTCCCTGTCCCTGTTCTCTTCTGCTTCTGGCTGGAGCATTTGGATGGATCCTGGCCTTGGTTCGTTGCTTGCCAGATCAGAGGCTCCTGGACACCATTATCAGCTCCTGTGGAACTGGGACTGTGGGTGAGGGCAGGGCTTGCACTGGCTCATGCTCAGCTCCCAGCTTGTCTCTCCTGATGGAGCAGCCGGCTCTTGCTGCCCCCAAGGCAACACATCCCTGTTAATACGGTCAGTAATAATGGGTAATGCTGGCATTTTCACAACAGGTCTACTTGAGTGCTGTTTGAGTGGATGTTAAGCTTGAATGAGTCTTTGATCGGAAACTACTATTGTCATGGCCCTGTGTGATAGTTACTAGGCTAGAATGGTCCTAGATTAAAGCAGAACTTTACCCAATAATCCCTTCACACACTCAAACTTGTTGTTGCTCTATAACATATATGCAAGAGGGATGTTCTTCTAAATCAAAGACTGAATAATTCAACGTTCTTTGCTAGCAGCTTACAATGGCCACCTTCTGTGCTAAAAATGGTCACCATTCCCATAGTTCTACCTTTGGTTTCAACTTGAAGGTAGTAGATCTGTGTATCCTGAAAAGAGTAGGGTTACTGCAACTTGAAGTTTCTTATATTTACATATGTTTGATCTGACTGTATAATTTGATCTCATTTAATGTTTTTTTTCCCCCAGCTGACACAGCCTGCGTTTATTAAATGATGTAAATGCAAAATGGGAAACACAGATCAACCCAATTGTGTTTCTCCTCTGGCGTCACTTTGCTGTTTCCAATCCTCTAAGATTCGCAGGTTCCCAATGTCTCGTTGACTTCACTGTGCTTTAGTATTTGTCTTTCTACAGAAGAATCAGTGGGGCTACCCAGAGTTAAAGGTGTTTAAAAGGTCAAAGATGCTTGAGAAATCCTGCAGGGAGTCTACATTCTCCAGCATCTTACATGTAGAATTTCAAAGCAATTTTCCATTGACAATGGAAATTATGCTTTCCTTTCTCATTCAGTCCACACCCTTCCATTCACCAAATATTATTGCTGGTTTAAAAGTTTGTTTCATTTGAGCTCCTCAAGTGAAGATGACAAAGGGACTCAACCAGAAAGTCTGATGCTTTTATTGAACTGTGAAACTTGGTCTAATAAGACATTAAATGTAGGTGTTACTTGTACCTAGAATTGTTGCCCCCTGCATCCACTGACCATTACAATGATAATACTATTATTGCTTAACATTAACTGAGGTCTTCTGCTTGAACTTTCAGGCTGCCACCCCTGACAGCCAACAATGCCCAGGGCATTTGCAAAAGCCAATATGTATGTTGTTGTGGGAAAATTACGTGGCTGGGGGGGTGGCTTTCAGAAAACTGGGACCTAATAGAAGCCTAGTATTAATGTTATCTATTTGTTAATAAGTTAAGATTGATTGACTTTATTTGATTAATTGATTTTATAAAATCATTTTATAAAATTGAAAAATAGAAGGATAAGAAATATTTTTAATGAAACTTATAGTTGCACAGTAAAAGCTGTTATGAGATCTTCTGTACATCCTGTACCAAGGCTAGAAGAAGGGGCTAGAACCATTGTTAAAACTTAAGTAATAACTTTAGGGTTTGAAAGGTTTCTTTGTATTTGACCAGTCTTCTGTATGTAGAGGTGTATTGAAATGTCAGAATATGAGATTAACGGAAACTGGGGAGAGTCGACTGGAACAGCTTGTAGTTGCCTGCCAAGAAACCGTGAACTTTAGTAAAAGGAAATTCCGGCAGGGGGAGATCGCGACCACCGACTCATATGCCACCTACCCAAATCGTACCCCAGACCCATTTCTGGACCTTTCTAAGCTTTACTGTGCAGAATCGGATATAGGAGGAGAATATGTTAATGATTTTCGGGAAATATTATGATTATGCATGAATATTTAATGAATATGTATGAATAAGTTCTATATATGGAGTTTGATTTTGAGACCTGATGTGCATTGATTGTGAGAGGACTCGCTCATGCACCCGGCCATTAATAAAGAAGTGTCTGCTTATCTACATTGCGTTGGTGTCGATAAGTTTTTCATTCCGAGATTTCAGTAACATTAAGGCAATCTTTTTTAGGGTAAAATACAGTTATCACT
The DNA here is from genome assembly GCF_017639655.2 of Falco naumanni. Lineage (NCBI taxonomy): Eukaryota > Metazoa > Chordata > Aves > Falconiformes > Falconidae > Falco > Falco naumanni. The sequence continues at coordinate 29,186,739 of NC_054059.1, forward strand.
TTCAGGATGGCTGACATACATGGAAGCTACTTTACCATGGCTCCTTAAGTGACACCCTGCCATTAGCACATGCTGATTAGTACGTATTAGTATGATTAGTTAGGAGTAACGGAGGGTGGAGCAGAGTGAAAACACCATGGCCAGGCTCTGTTGTACTCCCTGCAGGAATGGGAACGTGATGGTACCACACAGCTGATAAAATGTCCACTGCTGAGCCAATAATTGTGCAAAATTGCTTTTCTCAGATGAGATGATCTCATTGTAATACTAACACATCCTTCCCAGTTACCTGCCTCCGAGGTACTGCCACTCCTCACTGGGCACGTGACACCAATCACTAACAAAAATATGTATGACTAGAGTCACTCAAGCTCTACCTAAATGTAAAGGAAAATGAACTGGTCTTGGACCAGTTAAATAATAAGTCCAGAAATTAGTCCAAAAAGGGGGAGAACTGTCTACACTCCCAAATCACTAAACTCCCATTTAGTATTTACATGTCAAACATTTCTGTGCACAAAGTTTAGGTCAAGCTGACCCACCCTCTAAAGCTGTCCAAATTGATGAACAAAAGGACTTCTCATCAAGGGAGTCAACCCTGGGCGACAAAGAACAGGCGGGGGGAAAGAACAGTTATCTAAATTATGCATGGAGAAGCCTACAAGTGAGAAAGCTTTGGCCAAGCTGATAAGTAGGATAAAGATAATTGTGGTAGTGGGAGATCACAACCTCCCTCAAATAGCCCCCCCAAAAGAGGGAAAAACCCCCACTTGGAGAGAACTGTGTGGTTAGTGAAAACCTTCAGTAGTGCTGTCTGAGGATGTGTACTAATCTGCATTAGAAACTAGAAACTTCTAACCAGTCCTGTGTATGATAATGAATATGCAACGTACTATAAAGTATAAAAAGTAAGCAAAGGAGGGGAAAAGTTAGGGAAGACTCCATCATAACTTCTGGGATCAGTCGATGAGCTGAACCTGTCCTCCTCCGTTGGGACGCCTATTGGGCAAGAACTCTATTCTATGCCTAACTCACACTGTTATTAAATGCGTCATTTCAAGCTTGCTTTGCAGTCAGTCTTTGAACCTTATTCTATCACCAACTTGCATTTTGTATAACAAAAATCCTCAGCTGAAGTTCATTTTGTAGAAGTCTCTGGAGCTTAGCGTAGTTGTTATAAGGGATTTGAGTAGTTGTGGTAAGGGGTTTGTCTCAGTGACACCGTCACTGTTCAGGGGGTCCCTGAATAGTTTAGTTAAATCACCCCCCGATACAGTGGGTTGCCAAAACGCAGGTAGCGGACAGGCTGGTCGGACACAAGGGTCTCGTCTTTCTTGGGAAACAGACAGGCTGATCTAATATAAAGAGTTTAAGGCAACCCCCCTTCTTAACATGAGAGTTGTAAAGGAAATCTGTAAGAAACTGCAGAGTATTCTATTCCAGGCATCTAGAATACAATATTTTGGAAGAACATCACCACTACATGAAGAAATAAACTCTCAGAAAGTCCTAACTGAATAAAGCCCTGAGCAACCTGGTCTAATCTTGTAGGTGATCTCGCTTTTGGCAGGAGCCTGGACTAGAGACTTCCTGACGTCCTTTCCAACTTGAATGATCCTATGATTCAATGAAAGTTAATTTTTCCCAAATCCAAAAGAAGGTGGATCCACTGTGCAAGGCTGATCCTTAATGGATATTTACTTTTGGAGGCATCAGATAATTTCCTCCTCTAGCAATCCAAACCTTGTGGTGAAACATTTTTTTCCCTGATATATTCATGTCATCCATTTACTTGATTTTCACATTCTGGAAGCAATCCAGATGCCAATTGTACAGAGCACAAAGGAAAAGCAGGAAGAAAAGAGAAGGAAAGGCTTATAAAAAGAATATAAATAATGTTTTTATCACTGTCCTTCATAACATCTAAAGGCTACTTAGTGCTCAGATGACATATTTATGACATCTGAGAACTTATTTAGTATCTTCATGCTTTTAATAAAGATGTGAGGATGCTGTAAGTTAGGCAAATGCACTTGTATTGCTTAAGAGATGTAACTTACAGATTCTTAGAAAGAAAGAGCTGATGAGCTTTTTGACCTGTGGCTCATAGGCTGTTTTTACCTTTCTGTGATTTAGCCTCGTCTGAAAGCTTCAGGGCTTAGTCTCTACTGGAGTCTTCCCTAGAAACTGCTTATCTTAGGCTACCTATTTCAAGGCTTCTTGTCTCTTCCTTTGGATATAAAGGAAAGAAACAGAAAGGGAGAAAGTACCTTAGAAAATGGTCTAAGAGTCAAATTTTAAATTGTTGCTATGTCACATGCTATCTCTAAGAAAAGGATATAATAAACTAGAAAATATGAGTTTAGCAAGATCCATGTATAATGAATATTTCATACAGTGAATACTGCTTTCAGTGCATAATTTAGATAGTTTGAAAGAAGTCTTGCATCTGTTGTGATATTTCCACCTCCAGAAAAACCCAGAATCCTTCATTCATAGCACCCAATGGGCTCTTGTCTCAGATCATTGAGGCTTTAAAAAAGGAGATGACAGCACTCCAGTGCAAAGAACCAGGGAGAAAGGAAGAAACCCAATTCAGAGGCTTTCAGGCATGGGTAAGCGTATAAGATGACAAGTTGAAAAAAGCTCTCCCATTTCCCTTCATAAGACTGAATTCCACTGGAGAAGGTTCTGGAGGAGAGCTTGGCAAGGCAGGGCAATTCCAGAAAAACAAAAGCACAGACAGGTAACTTTAAACACTCACCAGGGACATCAAGCCTCAGAGACTGAAAGTTGTTAGTTGCTCCCAACCACCTGAAACACTCAAGAAACAAAGCAAAAACATACTATGTTTTGTTATTTTTCTTTAGTTATTTCGTTCAGAGTTGTGTTAATTGGATACGTAACCCTTTCTCATAATACAGTAGGACTTCTTGTAAAGACAGCTGATTAATCTTAGGGGAATTTGATAATGTGACAGACCACACAAGCAGCATGTTACATGTTTGGCAGATACATTCTTTGATTATCTGCAATTTCCCTCAAAATTCAGGGATTAGAGCGTGATTTTTTATCAATGAGCCAGGATTGTCTTAGAGGCCAGTAATGTTGGCTACCAGCACAGAGAGAAATACACCTGTAGATTAGTATATCTCAGGGGCTAGAGACAATCCCTCAAACAGGGTAGCCCCATAATTGTGGAAAAAGGAACCTTGCTGTGTAGGAGGAAAAGAGGAATACCTTTCCCTTAGAGAAAAGAAAATAGTTATACAGACTGTGGAACAACATACAGTTGCAGCAGCCCACGGAAATGAATGTTACCTCTTGAAAAAATGCCTAGGATCCCAGTTTACAGATTTTCAAGTTATTTTAAATTCTTAGGCTGGAGCATAATTATTAAAACTTTTTTAAAAAAAAGCAGCTGTAGAAAGGTATTATTTTCTATTATACAGTATAGGCATCTATAGAAAAGAAAGCTTTATGATGGAGACAGTAATCAGTGTGCAAAAATGTCTATATTCTATAGATATTCTTCAATCGCTGCATAAATTATTTCACAATAACTGTCTATAAGTAATTTGAAACTGGTCAGAACACATCTATTTAAATACTTTCTGAGTATAGCCAATGACCTGAAATGATACCAGCCTGCCAGAAGGCAGGATCCTGTGAAAGGGAACTTCTCGTGTCCCAGTCAGGCACTGGGCAATATCCCCACAGGCTGCCTGCCTCGGGGACATCGCCATGTGGTAGAATATTTGAATATTTAGTGAATACTAGCAGCATGGTATCATGGACTGAAGAAAGTTAATAAGTGATAAAGAACTTTTGTGGGTAGAGAAATGAGCAATCTTTTGATCTTAGGAAGAGAAAATTTACAGAGATTAATTTCAAACACATTTTGTAAAACAGCAACAAGTCCTCCTTGACTCTCAGGGTCACCCAGCCTGGAAGAAACCAGACAGTTGTGTGCAAGTGAAGAAATGGGACAACCTAGGCTTCTGGTCCTCTACTTGAAGTATCAGCCCCTTTCAGTTTTGCCCCCAAAATCCCTAGCAGCATGCTGGTGACATCTGGGGCTGAATCCTCACTGGTTTGAGAGCACCGAATTTTGCCTCTAATTTTCAAGACTAGCTATGATGCATTTGTTCCTAGTTACCTAACATTTACTGTGGGAAAAAAAAAACACAAACAAACAACCAAAAAACCCCAAACCACCCTTCACAGGTAAATCAGAACTATGACAAGATCTTTCACTGCAAGCAATACAAATCTGACTATTTTTTGTCAGTTTTACCACAGAGAAAAATCACCAAACAAACCCACAAATGCATGATTGCATATTTAATCACAACACCCTTTTCTGATGAAATATTCATTCACAACATACACTGTCCAGGAAAAATAATATCTATGTTAGAAGCCTGTTAAAGGTTTATCAAATCACCTGATAGCACATTGTAGCAATATGACACTGATTATTATAAATTTATTTTATATTTTTTAATCTTTTATAAGTTATGCCAGGGGAGGCTTGTCAAGCACTGGACCAGGTTGCCCAGGGAAGTGGTTGAGTCATCATCCCTGGAGGTATTTAAAAAACGTGTAGACATGGCACTTAGGGACATGGCTTAGTGGTGGACTTGGCAGTGCTGGGTTAATGGTTGAACTCTATGATCTTGAAGGTCTTTTCTAACCTAAATGATTCTATGGCTTTAATCTTACATAGTATTGAGTGTACCTGTTAATATGAATGCGGACATGACTGTAAACTATAACCTACCACATGATTTCTGCTTCCAGTCTAAGCAGGGTTCTTTTAAAATTATGAAATAAAGTTTAATCAAAATTTCACGAGCATCTTCAATGATTAAGCTGCAGCTCACGTACAGCACATACAAAATATCTGGCAATTACTTGCGATACATTTGTGAGAGTCACAATCTGTTTTGACAATCTGAGAACAGCAAATGGAGAAATTCATCAAACAAGGAGCAATACTTGTAAATACAGGGAGAGAGAGAGAGCAGTAGTATGCTCATAGTCTAACAGGCACATACCTGGAGATGAGGCAACATTCTTATTTCAGTGTTTCTTTTCAATGACTATGAGGGACACGAATTGGTGAGGACTGTGCTACAAGCAGAAAAGGAGGCAGTGTCTGTGGGGTTTGTTCCCAAATAGGGACGCTCAGGTTTCAGAGGCTCTGGTACCCCAACGACACAGAAATAAGCCCCAAAGATTTTCACAGTGCTGCCATTACCAGGGTTTCAGGTAATGCATAGCTGATTTGGGCATAATTTGACATCTGTTGTAGAAGGAGAAGCTGCCTGGTAATTCAGAGAAAGCTGACGAGATGCCCTAAGCAACAAAGCTGACTGCTGCAGCCAGCCCCTGGACCTGTGCCTGCCTGGTGCATGCAGAGGAATCACCCATGGACACTGATCCCCAGACACTCCTCCATGTACAGCTTTTAACACTGACCTGTAAATTAAGGGCTCTTCTGACAGGCTTCTTATGCACCTAATAGAGAATACACTTTGGACCACAGAAAGAGATTGACCATCACCCTTTTTAATGCCCCAGGGATCTGCCTCATTTTTAGAGCTGAAGTGTACTGAAAATGTAGTAACCCTGTCTTAGCTCCACAATAGAGACTGACATCATGTTGAAGTTGCTCAGCATCCCCATTTACCAGCTCTTTTCCTCCCTGTCATGTCCTTCAGTCAGCAAAGCTCCTGATTTCTCTGTACTGCCCCTCCTGCCCACCCCACAGAGCCACCAAGGCCAAGGCTGTGCCCTCAGCTGGACATCACTATCCTTCCTCCTCTCCCCTAACTTAATACAATCCCTATTCATAAAGTCTTCTAATATCTCTGTGCAGTCTCAAGTCTAGAATGATGTAAAATGCATCAAAGATGCAGCAGGACTACTGCAGCATTTTGCATCCTCCTGCTGCCTCCTAAGGTACCAGTAAAGAAGTGCTGCAGATCCCTGGCTGTTCAGTAAGTCAATCAAAGCCAGAGGTGGAGAGGCCATTTTTGGGGTGCAGTGTACAACTTGGAGGAAGGATTTGGCTAAAATGTGTACCCAGATGTGCCCAGCTCAGATAATCAGTTGGTTTGTGCTCAGATCATTGATGTGTGGGTTCCTGAGTAGTTTGCTTTTCTTCCCTTGCCGTTCAAATCTCACCACCCTCCCTGGTTCCCAGGCAAGTTACGGTGCTAACAATGTTAATCACAAAATACTGAGGTCAGATTGTGTAACTGAAGAAAAATGGAGGAGAGCAAGAACAGTGAGCTCAAGCAATAGTGACATGGAAACAAGAATTTTAAAAGTCTTAATCTGAGATGCAGCAATCAGGCAATACCAGCTCTCCCACAGCTTCTTTCCCTGATGTTGAGCTAGGAGTGAAAAAAATTTCAGCAGTCATTCACTCTGGATGTTGTGATATTGTACTGGCCAAGCTAAGTGCTGTCAGCCCACATTTCAGAAACCTGACAGTAGAAACACTGACTCACGGATCCTGTAGCTAAACTAGTGTTACATGGATACGACTGCACAGGGACATAAGCTAAGCTCTGTATTTTTGTTGAGGCATAAGACTGTTTTGTGCACTTGTTTGATATTTCCATCTATTTAATATGTTTTATTGGATTAATTCCATGGTAATTTTTTCTGAAATACCTGTCTATAACAGAAAAGGAAAGGATTCATAGTTTACGAGTCCCTGACTGGAGCATCATCTTGAAAGTGTAGAGCAAGTTCATCTGAGCAAAAAATGGAAGAATTAAGCCATTAATGGTAGTTTTACCTCTCTGAAATAAGATTTGTCTTTAAGTACCTCTTTTTACTTATTTTCCAAGCATGAACATCACACAGTAGAAATCTGGCTACCAATTCATAAGCTGCCTCCATGAATTCTGGAGATGAGGATTTATTTTTTTTTTTGAAAGACAAAAGAATTAGGCTTTAACATCCATAATGTTCCCCAGAACCTCCTCTTGAGAGTTTAGGCCATTTCTATTTGGCAAGACATGAGCCAAATCTATTGCTGGAGACATAATAGTGAGTGATGCTGGAGGCAGGGCTTATCCGAATATCACCCCATAAAAAGCTCCAGGCTGACCCCTGCGCTGTATGCTGGGACACAGGGGCTGCTTGTGGGTCAGCCACCCCCTGCCAGGTATGCTGGTCACCAGAGCAATGATCTGCAATCCCTGGGATGCAAGGGAGGGATGGAGTCCCAGTGTAATACCAGTCAGTGCAATACGTGCCCAGCTTCACTGGGACAAACGATGCCCCGTTACCAGCACTGCACAGCTCCCCTTTACAGAGGAGTGAGCTTGAGCTCTAAAAGCTTTGACAACTGTAAAATACATGTTAAAATTTGGAAAAAAAGAAAAAGCTTCAAGTCAAAATAAAAAATGAACCCTTGGAAAATACTGTCTCTGAAAGCTTGTGTATATTTCATGAAAGCAGTTACTTTACAGAGCTCATCCCTCAGATTTCTGACACTGGCAATATCTTGCATCAATTAAAGGATAATGCCCCAAAAGGCAGCACAGCTGTAGCTGCTCCCACACCACAGCTATAAGCCCCCAAGGCCAGGATGAACTAATCTAGCTTTGCACACCTCCATCTGGCCCCCAAAATCAGAAACTTGTCACCATAGGCTTCTCCTGTAGTCAGAGGAGAGGCATGTCTGAGGGGCCAGTTCCTGCTTGCCGGCACTATTTCTTTTAGATTTTTGTTACCAATCTGTATAGCATTTGCTGTCAGACTGTGTGACTGGGAAAGGAGCAGGAGATGAGTGCCAGGTGTTGAGGCTGCTCACGGTCATGGCATCCCCTCACCTGTTATACCCCACTGCAGTAACAGGCAAAGCAGGACCATAAATATTTCACTGAGCTTATTTACACCCTAGAATGCTTAGAAGATATTTCCAAGAAGATGGTAAAATCTGTCTGGCTTACTGTCATTTATCTCTTCTGTGGAGTTAATTGTTAGTCCCGAACCAGCACTGGCATTTCAAACATCTCCAAAAGGCATTTCCCATCCATACTACAACCTGTTACATTGGTATCTTTCCTGCTAGTAACTACTGTAACTAAAGAGACAGGTATTTCATATAAGCTTAATGCCCAGAAAAAAACCCAACCCTTTTCCTTAGGGCACTTTCTCTGTTTGTCACCACTGCTAAAAAAATACAGATACAGAAGCTGCAGGCTTGAGTACAGCAGTTGAAGGTGCTTTGTTTGAACTCCTCTACACAGAATGAGACTTTTAAAAACAGAAAGAAAGGTTAAAACAAGCTCTTGAAAAAGCTTTTGGAAATATTGAACATGAAAGACAAAAGTATTCAGCTAAAATGCTGGTCCACTCAAAGAATGCTCTTTCTCTAGTTTACTTGGGTTTTTTCTTCAGATAGCACAAGATGAGTTAGAGCTGGCTTTTCTTCAAAAACAGTATTTCTGTGAAGCTGTGTGCTTTGTCCCAGTCAGATATTTTGAAATGCACTTTTTTAAAGGTGAACTTCACAACAGCAACACACCTGTAGGCATTTGTGTTGCATGAGTAATAGTGAAAAAGACTAACAGGTTGTTATAGCAACAAGCATTAAGTGATGACTTCATGACAGGAACTGAGTGACATCAGAACACCACCTTGAAAATAGCTGCTTTTTTTATGAGGCTCATTTTGGAGGACGATTTCTTTTCTCCCAGCCCCTGCAGCTCCAAGAAGCCGTGAGGGCAGGGGAAACCTAAACTCATGTCTCAAGCTCAGCACAGGGATGAGCACAAGCAGCTGGATGAGCAAGGGACCAGCACTGTGGGTTTGGGGGACGTTCCCTTGTCCATCTCACAGCTTGCTGAGCACTTCTAAGATGGAACTTTTCCCCAAAACTCTGCTTGCTGTTAACTCCTCCAAATTTTTCTCCATGTGTCAGACCAGCTCCTTGACTCACAGTTTCTGTATCCCTCAGGCTTCTGTGCAGAAGGTTTCTGCCTTCAGACCTTAGCATGGTGTCACATGGCATCTTCCAACCCCCAAGGAAAAAGGTGGTGTGCGATGGGCAAAAAATATGCAGCATGAATGGGGCTGGGATGGCTGCAGTGCTGTTGGAAGGAGTGCTGAGTGGTATCTGAGGAGCTGCTGACCGTTTCGGTTTCTTCAGAAGCAGATTCAATCCCCTTTCAGGTCCCTTCTCTTGTTTTGGTTAGCTGGGAGGGTCAAGAGTTATTGGATATTTATTTTTTTTTTCCTCTCAGAAATTTATGGGTTTTTCATCCAGTCTTCAATGCACTCTTTCACCTTAGAGGCTTAAATAGGTACACAGAGATGTCTTCTTGTCCTTTTTACTTCTTGCTAGCAGTAGGTTTGCATAAGGCTACCTACCTTCCATATCTCAAATGAGGAACTAAGGATTCAGGGACTTGGTAGGTGGATGTAGAAGATTAGCTCCAATTTTTGGCTTCTCTGCTCTCTTCAGCTCCCTTAGCTAACCCACAGTTTTCTCTCTTCTGGACAGTTTCCATTTCTCTGTGGTTTCAGTGCCTTTTTTTGATTACCTGCCTGCTTATAGGTAAAGGGAAGGTGAACGAGGAGGGCTTGGCACTCCAGATGGTAGGGAAACATATGCATAAAGAATAGAGTATAATACAAAAAGAAAAAATGGTGTTTCAGACACTAACATGTTATTTGCAAAACCCAAAGAAAATTTCTATAACAGCAATTTCCTTCTCTGAAGTACCTGATTTGTAGAAATGAGCTTAAAAGTATAATTAACTTTTCCATAACTTCAGGATGTTTTTCCAGACAAGCTCCTTCCAGGCTTTGCTGTATCATTGCCTCTCTGGCTCTGAGATGTCACTTGCTGGACACAAGTGATCAGGAGATCACACACATGCTGATCTGATCCATGTGGCAAATGGGAAGAGCGAGACATTGCAAGACATCATTAATCGTAGGTCAGACAGAAATATGGCAGAGTGTGGGGAGGGCCAGAGAACTTAGTCTCATGTATAATGCATGGAACTTGGTGGATTTGTAAATTCATTGCTGAGGACAAGCACTAATTGCAATGCAAAAGCAGACAGCACCAGGCAGTGACTGCTTGGGTGCTGTAAAAGCATCCAGGAGATGTGGCAGGCCTTTCTGCTGGTTTTGTGCTTGCTGGAAGGATCAAACTCATTGCAGAGTTTCTGCTCCTGATGCAATGAAAGAGCAACACCAGAACTTTGCTGGATGAGCTGCTTTTAACAACTGAGAAGAGACTCCAGTCCTCTAGGCTCTTCTCTTTTCCAGAAAAATAGGACATCTCAGGCAAGATGCTAAACATTAAGGAAGTAAACACTCACAACTGATAATATTTAGAACTGTAGCCAATGTGGCCGCAAATTCTCCAGATATTAGAGATACTGCATGAGTCATTAATGGTGAAGGAGTCTATCTGTGACAGGATCAGAAAGTTACATCCCGCAGCACTGTGTATTCTGTCATTTTTTAATGACCCAGCCTGCTCTGACTTCAGGAAACCATGGTGCTGAATCTCAATTTACAGCCCAGCAATGGTTAATGAACCTCAGCAGAGGACACAGAGGTGACTAATTATTTGTCCATTTGGACATATGAGAAAAAGACAAAGAACAGGAACATCTTAAGAAAATGGGGGAGGAGGGGGAAGACTCATTAGCATGCCAATGCATTTAATTTAATTACCTGGGTAACAGATTTCTCTACAAAGAAAACAAATGCCTAGGCTGGCTTCCCTTCTCCCTGCATCTCTGGATGAACTAGCCTGAGAGAGAGAGAGAGATGTTGTGTCCTTGGACATTGGCCCTTTACCTACAGACACAAAATAAACGCCAAGAGAAATGTCCTGAATATTTGTTGACTTGTAAACAGCTAATATCCCAAATCCAATACCAGTCCTAAGAGTCTGAAAGCAATTCAGAAAAAGCTAGCATCAGCCTGTGGTGCTTCAAATCTTGCCTCAGAAACTGAGGACAGAAGACAAAACCTTATCATTGATGTCAAAGCTCACTTAACGCCTTTGAGCTGCTATGTCCTACCAAATGCACAACAGGAGCTTTCCGATGGAAGTTCCTTTCTAAATATAAGAAAAATCCAAATGTTTGATTCAACTCAGTTTCCTGATCCTGAGGGGCTTTTCCCTCCCATCTGCCTATGGGAAGCCTTGAGTAAAGCCCTCAAGCTCTCCTACTAGTCAATGTGGTCACAGCTTCACAGCTATCCAGCCTCCTTGCAATTCTTTCCATCCTCCCTGCCCTGAGGCTGGAGTGATTTCTGGTCCTGCAAGAGCCATATGAAAGGAGAGCTCTTCATCTCACCAAGAAAAGAAAGGATTTAAGCCCGATAATATTGTTGCACAGAAAAAAGAAGCAAAAGTCTGGGAGGTGGCCAAGAAGTTATACTTCAGGAGTAGTAAGACTACAAAATTCAAGCATATACTCAAACTAAGAGACAACTTGCATATATGGTGTATGCATTAATATATATATACACACATGGGATACACAGATAGTTGTATGTATATACAAGACATCTTTAAAACAAGGGTGGACTCATAACCAAATGACAACGGTCTAGTAGCACATAGTCCCTTGGAGAAGAGACAGTCACTGACAGCGTGTGATTTATCTCATTTTCAACTGAAAGTCCACAATAGGGCAATTGCATTATGAAAGCACCTGGTTTTCTCCATTAACTGTTAAGGGAGCCTAAAAGGACTAGCTGTTTGCCTTCACAAACCTTTAAAAAGCTGCTGAAAAGAGGACAGGAATGTCTGTTGAATTAATACTTAGCTGGAAGAAATGCTTTCAGAAGAGGCCTGTGTTTGGTACAACAGATAACAATACTAAGCAGCATTTCTTATTGATAGAACTCCTAATCAGAATAAAGAAACCCAGGCTCATACAGAAGTCTGGTCCCTAAGTAATTAATCTTTTTGTAGAAAAATTACTTACTACTCACAAACAATCTGATACAAACAATACAAACACATCTCCCAAATATTCAGGAAGTACAGAAGTGAGGGAGGAAGGTGGCTGTTTGGATCTTCAACAGTGATAACTCAGGTACCAAGCAGATTTAAAGGAATGACTGTACCTCTGGAAAAGATCCAATCTAATCTTCCACAAATTTAAATGTAATACCCATTTCCATTAAAATGTTAGACTACCTGTTTCTGATGCCACAATGGGCAACAAAAACACACCTTTCCCCGATACAGTTGCTACGACAAACTGAAATAAACTCTAATTTATAAATGTTTATGCATATTATACACTGAGCTTTATCTCACTAAATTTTAACCATATAGTTGGACATCCAGTCTGCATCAGGCAGCCAGTTGGAGGTCAGTCTTTCTCACCTCTTTCTATATGACCTCAGCAGATGTAGATCATCCCCAAAGTCCAGCCTGGGAGCACCCTACCTGTCCTAGCTGTCCACAACACTACCAAAGCACTACCAAAAGGTCCCTGTTTTTCTGCAGTGACTCCAGACGAAACCTAGGCCAAATTTATTTAATTTGCCTCAGTGAGGAGATCTGGGTTGAACTTCACTTTACATTGCATGGTGGGGGAATGTCCCAGGGGAAGGAATCTTGCAAAATCCCTTAAGGTGGCTCCCTAGCAGAAGAATGCAACAACAGGTCTGAAATTCAGACCTGTGTACGCCATGAGGAAATGCCATGAGATCACGTCACCACCTGGTCTGCATAGGGAAAGGAAGGATCTCTGTCTGTGCTGTACATGACCTGGCCAGTCCTGGGAGAAGTGTGAAGCCTGACATGGTCTCCACTGACCTGTATATCCAAACTGAGCCAAAAACAGATTGTTGTGAATATCACCTGCTGCAGAAAAAAAAAAAAAACCAACAGTGATCAGGCTGTGGGCACCCAGTGTCATGATCCACCCAACATCCTCACAGAAGGTGATCACAAGAACAGGCTGGATTCGCTCAGAGGTCTTAGGCACTGCATATCGCTGGCCTGATACAATGCAGATAAATGCAGTTAGCCTCAGAAATACCTCTGAAAGACTTGAGAAACACAACCAGAGATTATTGGATGCTGCAAGCTGGCAGAACTTCAGCTTGGGGAAAATTAACTCACTTGATTGCAGATCTGAAACACATTTACCTGTAAATCCGCCTTCAGTGAGTCACATGTACACATTTTCCTTCATGAAAAGGAAACCACATCTGCTTCTTATTGCATCCACAAGACTTTTCTGCTCTTCTCATGGTATTTCCTCCTGTTCCTTCTAGGGGTCCCTCCAGTTTCCCATTACCTTCTTCCCTGGCCTTGCTCCACACAGTTTTTCCCAGCTGCTCACTGTCCCAACATCCTCTTGCCCTCCCAAACCCTTTTCCTTATCTCACATTTTCCAGCTCTGCCACTGTCCTCTTCTGGTTTTCCATACCTTCCTCCCACACCTTACATTCCCATCTGCAGTATTCTGCACAAGAACTTACAGGTTTTTTAGCAACCACTGATGGCAACCAATGGTGGTAACCATTTTTATACAGGCAAATGTGACCAAAATAAATTCTGTGAGAAGGGAAAATGAGACCACCACCAGACCAATCCAAGCCAACAGCTGGCTCTACGTGGATCATACAGCTCTCAGCCAGACCTGCTCAAGACCAGGGTAACTGCACCCTAACACAGGCAGAGGGTTTTCCTGCAACGGCTCTTCCACAGCCCAAGAGATAATTGCACTGCCACAGAGCCCTGAGCATGGGAACATTCTTCAGTCTACATGAAAAGTGAGTCTAATCATTAGGCAAGGGGTCCTGGTGATAAGTTTGGGGAGATGAGATGGAAGGTAGTCTTTCTGAGTTCAACCTGAAGAGTCAGATCTGAAGACCTGAAAGCTCTACATACCACGGCATCTGCAAGGTAGGGAGAGAGCTATGCGGAACAGAGAATGAAAGGAACTCCTTGGCGAATCAATAATACAAAAAGGTTTAATCCTGCTAATTCACATGGAGCAAATTCTAAAGAGTTGAAGAGCTAAATTCCTATGGGGAACTGCAAACAGATATTCTTGTGCTTCACAATATAATTTTCTTATCACCACCAAACTCCACAAAGATTTCCCCCAGATTAGCTTTCTGTTTAAAACCACCAAATCTGTGTCCATTAAAGTAATTTTCACATAGTTATAATCTTGTTAAACTTGTCAAGTAAAACTGAATTTACACAAACTTCCATGCCATCGGGTATGTAGAGCTCGGTTATTAAAATGTACTTTCAACTTGGGAAAATGTTGTCAGCAATGAGTCTGTGGCTTTGTGCATTGACAAATATAAATCAAAAGAGCATCTCTAAAAAAATTAATTAGCTCCCAAAATGAGAAATGAAGAGACAATTTTGAAAATCTGTAAACACTGACCTGAGGAAAGAGGGATCAAGTGCTTTAAGAGAATCCTTAAAACTGATTAAATATATTAAGCAGCCCATTTTTGCATTTTTATTTTAATCTCTTCATGTATAAGCTTCTGGTGTTAATTAAAATCTTCATATCACTTGGCTAACATCCACTGCTACAAAGCGATAAGACTTAAACCACAGGACTGGTCTTTTGAAAATGAAGAATTCTGGTCTTGGAGATAATTGGTTTTATAGGTCTTAATCGATTGTAGGCCTTCACTGATAATAAACCCAAGATCTTTCTGCCACATCCTAATCGATATTTATTTCTTGATTGTCCTAACGCAGGACTCCAAGCACTGCTTAATTACTTGGGCCAAAATAACAACAGTATTTCAGACATAGTTTTAATTGGATTAAGGGCACTGTCAACCTTGGCCTTTCATAACTAGATTTTTAATTTCTCAGTCTTACTGCTAATGCTATGAAAAGTCTTTTTTCTTAAATATAAGACCCCTGCTAGTGCTTGGTCTGGCAGAGAGCACAGGGACTGCAAGCTTGCAGATTTCAGCAAGTAGATAGAAAGCCGGGATGTGTCCCACTAGGGTCTTGAAGGACCCTGGCAAAATTATCTGGCATACTATGCAGGACAAAAATATACTCCCAAGAAAAGCATTAGTGACTGGCAAGATGACAGGTTGTAGAGAAGTCTGAACACTGACTTTGATTAAGAGTGATATATTAATGGAAGTAAAGTGAATGCTGGCATGTGCCTTAGTAGAGAAAGGCAGCACATCCTCTGAAACAATCCTGATCAAATGAAACCTAAATGCCAAATATAAGGTGCCTAAATTGAATCTGTTCTGCTTAGTGAGCTGGTCCTCACAAAATCAGAAGAGCGGGTCACAGTTACTCACATGGCTGAATATGGAGTCAGTTTCCAATATTAAAGAATGAAATTTAAGATTTGGGTCAGGTCTATTTCATGGCAACAAAAAAAGTCAGAGTAGAGGCAACAGACCCTGTTCTCTGTTTTCCATAACTGGAGGCGGTTTGCCCACCTCAGTGGGCAAAGGCGATAACGTAGCAGTTGCCTCTATTATTTTTTTAATCGCTTTCTTATGTTTTTCATTGGTACATGGAAATTCTTAGCCATATGTGAAGAAACAATTTAAAACATATTTTCAACGCAACACTTTTCACATTTTTAGTGGCATTTCTTTATAAGTAATTACAAATTCTCTGAAATTTTCCCTATGAGGTAGCAACGGTGCTAGAGCAGGGCTCTCATACAGGACGATTACCTGTTTTTTCTTTCAAAATACCTATTTTTCAGGAATTGGAATTGCTTCTAGTGCTCTGCTTTGAATTGTTCATCCCGTTTTCTTTTTGTATTGACTACTTCTCATCAGCTATGAAAAATGCAATCTTGAAGTGTTTAAGATGGATGAAAGTTTAGATAAATTAAGTTCAATCACCTTTTGTAAATTGAAAAGTTACAAAAACAGCATTGAGACCAGAATTTTCATCAGTAAAAAGAATCAAATAAAGCGCTCTATTCTCCGAAATTTTCATCAGTTCAAATGTCTTTTTAAGCCACTCTCCTTGGGGCAATTTAAAAAATATTTTTTTATTATTTACCAGTGAAAGCGGCCACCACACTCCCTGAGCATAGAGTGTTCTCCCTGAACCATGACCAAATCCAACACAGAGGTGAAAGGAAAGGAAATTCTGGGAGCTCCAGACTGGGACTCCCCAGTTGTGCAGCCGAGCGTGGCTGGTGCAAGGAGGTGGATTGGCACAGGGTGTGGAAACAGAGTCAGATGCAGTCCCGTAGAGGCTGGGACAAAGTCAGAAATTTAATCCATGTCTCTCAAATCCTGGCTCAACATCACCTCTCTAACAGACCAATGTAGCTAAAGGCCAAAAAATGGTCAAAAAGAATCAGTGTTGCAGAAGTTGAAAAACATCACTTCTAAACCACAGCAGCAGTAGGTGCAATGACAAAACTTCCTCATGTCCAGTGATGGGGGGTTTCACGCTCTTTTTTTAAAGTTTGGTGGGTTTTTTTTAATGTCCTTTTTAAAGGATTTTTTCCCTTCTGGAATTTTAAGGTAGATGTGGAGTCCAGCACAGAGCTGCCTGTGTCACAGGAGACACGTTCTGTGAGACAATACTTGCTTGTGGTTTACACTCTAACGCTCTTTCCTTGTACATTTCATGCAGGATGGCGTATGGATTAACCCATTGCTGGTGTCCTCTGGAGAGATCAAGAGGCTTGGAGTGTCTGGGCTTGGCTTTCCTGATGCACTTTTCCAGAGCTGGGCTGGATACAACTCCAGCCGCGGGTGCCTGCCTGCTCCTCTGCTCCTCTCCCGGAGCATCTCATCAGCAGTTGGTTATCATGCAGTGTGTTCACTTGCCTGTCCATCATCGCTGGCAAAGTCACACTTCCTAATGCTAACTGCCCGACAGGTTTTCCCCTCCACTCTGCTTTCGTAGAACTGTCTCACACAGAACTGCTAGCAATCCTGTTCCACTGTGTGCGCTGCAAGAAGAGACGGACACAAGCTGCTGCATCCACCGGCTACACAACTGCTGGAAAAATGAAGGCAGTGGTGCCAACCAAAACATCTCTAAAGCTTAACAGAAGCAAACAAACAGGCGTTATCTTTTAATGATCCCTTTGCTGTTCTGTACAATTCCATAGCTGAATTTTACAGGTTTATTACAAATCTACAGAAATCTATAGATATTTTACTTTCTGTTAAATTCTATAGGACTTGTCTCATAGGGATCTTAGACTGAGGACCCTGCAGAATCACAGTAATAAAAAAATCAAGGTTAAGTCCTAGTTTTTGCCACCTACCACTGACCTGAACTACTCCAGCCATGCGCCACCATGGCTGGAGAAAGATTAGGAAGCACAGGCGGTTGAATACTTGGGATCTTGGTACAGGCACCTGAAGCATCACATAAATAAAGGGGCTGGAGGAGGGAAGAATAGTCTAATGATTTCCTGTTGTGTAATTAAAGTAAAAATAGCTAATCCTGAATAAAGTTATTGCTTCGTTGCTGTATCCATGGCAACAGAAATGGATAGTGACTGCTAGACCTCCCACAAATGAACGTGGCTTTTTTCTCCACGTACGGCAGCTCAGCCTGCCCTAGTGCTTCAGCGGGCAGGCAAGGAAGGGCTTGGGCTCCGTGCTGGGGTGGTCTCTGTGCTGAGGTGAGGGGTCCCAGTGGGAGGGAAGCACACAGCCACGCTCAGCAAGCTCTGTATAAGCTTGTGTTACACTTCTGGACCACCCTGGTCTGCTCCTCTGAGCCTTTTCCAAAGGCACATACAGGGAAACATGTAGAAATGCAAAGTACAGGGAGACACGGGCTTATCCCCAGCTTTTCCAGCCAGCCCCTCGCCTCCCAGCAGGTTCCCAGGCTGCCAGCACCAGCATGGGTGATGGCTAAACACACTCAGCCCTTCCTGGCTTTTCCTTGCCCACCTGACTCCAAGAAAAAGGCTAATGATGGTAATTAAGGAGAACAGGTGATGCCTGTGTCTGGCCATCTGTCTCTGCTGCTGCTGCAACGTAAGACTGACTTTCTGCCAAAAACAAATAATTTTTTGCATCATGCTCTGTTAAAAAGCAAAACTTCTCATACCTTACAACATCTAAGACAATGTGGAAGAGTTTCTTAAAATTATTTCCTCTCTTGTGTGGCGTTTGACTATTTGCCAGTCCTGCACTATGGCTGTACAAACGCATCTTCATCTTCTGATGTAGTGCTTAGAGAGGAGCAAGTCGTTACTCTGATCGTACAGACTTCTCATGTAGATCTTACACACTACTGCAAACTCTTCACTACAGATTTGCTCCTAGATGCCTGGCTTGATGAGGAAATCTTTTCTCCTGTCATCAGGTACTGCCACTGGCAAAGCTACAGGATTGTCCACAAGTGTCAAACTAGGCAAGATTCCCAAACTTACACGGAAACAGTGACAAACATTGACAGAAATGGCCAAAATTAAAGCAGAAACAATTACATTGCAATCTTCCACTGTAAACCAGCAGACTTTAAATGTTCAGTTTCAGACCCAGAGTAGGTGAATACAGTTTTACTGCCGCCTGCTTACACCATTTAACACACTACACACTCCAAACCACTTTTTAATAAAATGGCCTTTAGAGAGAGATTGAAATAACTTTAACTTGCCCAACACTGTTAAAACTGATACGTTACTATTATAGTTCAAAATCACAATTAACTTCTTGCACAGCATCCAGAAGAAGTGAGACAAGAATATAAATTACTGTGTTGGATGATCCAAATCAAGGAAAGATGTTTTAACTCGGCAGTATCACGGTCAACAGAGGTGTGACTTAAAGTAGCATGTGAAATCTCCTCTAGTGCACGTGAGGGCTTAATGACAGCTGCCTCTTTATACATTTATCCTCTTCCAGTCTTCTAAACTAAGTATGTCACAGTCTTCTGCTTCTCTGGATGGCCTTTCTCCATGAGGTCTTTTCTACATTTCTTATAAACAGACACAGCTCAAACGTGCGTGGTGGATGAGCCCTTTGCAAAGAAAGAGTATGGCCAGAGGCTTTAACACTTGCTCCTGTTTACACTTTAACTTACAGTCTTTGTGCAAAATATATGGTATGTACAGCAGAAGTGGAAACTTTTTGGAGCAGAGGCCATACGGACCACCTCACACCTGGCTAAAGGCTCCCTTTAGATGAGTTGAGACACGAAAGTTTATACCAGCTCAGCGTCTGCCCTCTCTTTCTTCTCGTTCTGTTATTGATACTTTAAGCTTACTAAATTTGTTATTTGAATGCTTCATAAATAGCTAAAATAACGATGACATTTGATCCTGCATTCACTCATATCAGTGCCAAAACCCTGCCTAACAGAGATGTAAATGGAAACTTGGCTTAACCGGATCAGCCACAGGTAGCTTTCTGATGGTTAAAAAATGTGAATATTGTCCCTCTCTGACTGTATATAGAGCGGTTCACACTTTTTTCTTTGTCTTTTCTGTGCTTAAATGCAGAATAGAGCTTGATATGATTGGGAACAAGTGCAGAGAGGGGAGTTCATTTCATTGAAGTGTTATTCAGTGACCCCTCAGGCTGGTGCCTACAGTGTCCCGCCCCAGGTGCACAGGGGATGCCACCAAAGCCACCTCTGTATAGAGGGGGATGACCAAAATAACAGCAGTTCTGCCGTGCAGCTACACAAGTGCCTAAAACAAGGGCACATGCTGCTCTGTGCTTCACCTCCCACTGTGGGCACAGAGCAGCTGTGCCAGGGAACAGGACATGAAGTACAAAATGGCTCCATAAGAGAGATTATTAAATAGACTTGGATTCTCCAGCCTGGAAAAGGCACGACTGAGGGCAGCTGTGCCAGGAGCTCTAGAAAGCCAGGTGGGGAAGAAGAAAACAAGGGGTGCTTATTAATTCTATTTTGTAGAACAGAATAACATGACAGTCTAAGAAACAGGCAGGTGGGGGTTTCAAACAAATCCCAGCTGAACCCGTAGACGCTGCATCCTCAAGAGCAATAACAGGCAATAGCAATGGGTATCATCAGCATCCTTTTTCACAGTAAGTGGTATTTTACCCACCTTGTGTACTTTCTCCTTGATGTAACAGGGCCTGTTTGTGAAGTCCTACCCAAGCAGTCATTCCTGTAGGTACAGCCGAGGACAGTGAGAACTTCCCTGGGGTCAGGTGGGGAACACCTCCCAGTCACTTCTCAGCAGGGTAAGAATTCACCAGGAAAAGAGCCAATCCAGTCTCTAAAGTGAGAGTCTTACAAGGTGGCAATTTGTAAACTATGAAAGAAACAACTGCAGATCATTATATCTTGTCAACTAATTAACATCATTCTAATGAGAACTGGCTGTAACAAATGCCTTGAAAAAATGATCTGATGATTTACGTCAGGATCATTCCAACTTGCTGGGGAGCATTTTCCTCCTGCACACAATAAACATCAAGAATAAAGGAAAAACTTACAGCACAAAAACCTTTGTTTCACACCAGCTGTAGCCCTTCCCTTCCCTATGTTCACAAAGCACTTACTCCATTAGCAGGAGAAAGTAGAAATTAGGAATAGTTTCCTGATCACTGTTACTTGGCTCATGTGAAGGCAGGGTGCTTGGGTTCTCAGTCACAAATCAGCAAAAAACAAACGATAGATGACCAGCCAAAGAGGACCAACGCTTCTCCTTGTGTAGCAACTGGTTTCAGTGCATACCTTAGCTTAACTGAAGTAAGTTGTTGAGGTGGTTTGCATTCTGATCTAGAAAGGATCTTGGTGCATTGCTGATAATCTGTAAATTACCTATTGACGTTCATATGTTTGCTCTTCTTCTGTGAAACTTTGTACATGTCACTGAATGCCTGTGGACAGCACGTTGGTGTTAGTATCCCCATTTCATTCCCATTGAGCGTGTTGAAGTTACCATGTTGATGAGCCCATTAATATTGTCTGGAGAATAGTAACAACCACAAAAGTACAGGAGCATCCCTTTAATTCCTAGCTGGAAAATACCCCTAATTTCAAGTTCTGTTACCCTATCTTTTATTCTACATGTGGGTTTAAGTCCATGAGATTAGGGCTGCAATAGAAATTTCAAATGCCATGACTAGGTGATGAGCATCCCAGTCACATCAGTGTTTATTTGCATGTCCTCATATCCTGCTTAGAATTAGTTGTTGGTCATGAAATTCCTCGTTGTGAAATGGATACCAAATTTTATTATAATAATCGGGTTTAATTTTGGTATTAATGTTCCTTTAGGTACAGTGAATTGCAATACATTTTTCATGGAAAATCATATAATACAAAATCTTGTAACATGTTCCATTGGCAAGATAGCACCAAAAGCACATAAAGTTCTTGTAACTTTATGTATGAAGCAGCGGCTTTTCTAATCAAAGTTCTGGGAATAAAAAACCCCTTTGTAACATAATAGTATCATGAGCATTGTGAAAATTGTGAACACTGAACTGCGGGGAAAAATAAAAACATTTTACTATAATTTTCATGTCACAAGAAGGATAGGTAAATATAGTTTCTTTTAAGTTAACCATATTGGAAAATGTTATTGCCTCTTGGAGAAGAGTAAGTGCACAAACTAGGATATAACAATTTGTGTGTATACAATAGTTTTCAAAGAAATACAGTTAATTTTTTCCTGTTTATAGGTTGTTGGCTTTTTTTTTCCCTCGCAAGGAAGAGATTTGACTGAGATCCCATCTACAGTGGATGATGGCACTTCTATGGGGATTTTTATTAATTACATGAAACTAAGGCAAAAAAAAAAAACCCAAACAAACAAACAAACAAAAGGCCAGCTTTTTAAGGAATCTTTTCACCTAGGTGAAAGCCACACAAAACAACCAAAGGGAGCAAGTCTTATTTTCATATTATACTTCAACTAGCTTTCTGTATCATGGCTTTCCTAGGCAGTAATGAGCCGTTCCGTAAACAGAGTTAGCCTTTCCACTGCTGTCCTGATACATGGAAATGTGAATTAAAGTTTTTTTGCCCAAATATGCTACACACACACTAATGAACAACCCATTCCGTGCTTAGAACATTGTCTAGTTTGAAGGGTGAACAGCATGGTTTGGCTTGCACCCGTACAGCTGGACTGTGCTATCCCCAGCACCCACACCGCCTAAAGGGATGGATCCTGCTCACCAAGGCACCCTGCCCAGGTGGTGTGTGGCGGAGCTGGAGCTGCCCCAAGGCTGTGTCAAGGACATCCAGCAATCCCACAGTATGGACAGCCACGTGCCAGCACTGCCCCATGTCCTTCTCTTTAGTTTACTGGTATGGGCATAACTTGTGTGGCTCAGAGGGAGCTTAGTTTTTCACAGCAGCTGCTCAGCAGCAGCTGAAGGTTAGCAAAGGAGCTCTCACTGTCACACTGATGTTAGGAGTTAATCCATCATGTGTTGTTTGCAATTGATCTAAATCACTGGTGTAACTGGAAGAGGCAGCAATGGAAGCAAAAGGGAAGGACTGCTGGCTGATGTCTACTCCAAAAAACTTTGCCTCTGGATCCCAAGGACATCTGCATGACAAATCTTCTGTTTTCCTTGACATCCATCACATTTGTCAACAGCAGCCTGTACTATCTCCAAAGCCCCTTGCAAAGCCTTTCACTGTGTTCCTTTCACCTGGTGTTTCTGCAGCCTCTCCCTCTTTCCCACTGCTGCTGCCTCATGCATTTTCAGCCCTAGTGCTTGTCTCCTTTGTCAGCTATTCTTCTCTTCTTTTCCTCAACCAAAAGCAGCCACATTCACATTAAACTGAATCACAGTAAATTGAACAGAATGTTAGGAATGTCACTTTGGGTAGGAGGGTCAGTTTCCCCCAGGCCACCTACTATCACCCCAAGCAATTCCTAAGAAGGGTTCAGGGGTCAGCACTGAGAGATGCCCAGGAGTTACTTCCAGCAGGTGATTTCAGTGCAGCTTCTTTTTCAGTGCAGTCCTGTTTTGAAGCAGAAGAGAGCATGACATTACTGACATGTCCAGGTCACGCTGTGCTATTGCACTCCCATGCTCCAAAACTGGCTCTCCTCCCCTCCAAACACAGGGCTAGTTGCACCAGTTTTGCCCAGAGGGCTGGTCCTGGCACCGTTTAGCTTCTCAGATACCAGATGTAGCAAATGTGATCCCAGCATAATAGTAGTTACGGCATTTAATTCCTTGCTGCAAAATTTTAGGGCTTCAGTTATTGCCAGTCTTAATTTCCTAACGTGCTTACTCCCTGTTTGGACACACTAAGGCCCTCTATCCTGTTACAATGGGAGGGAAATATTTTCTTATCAACACTGGAAACTGGAGACACTGTGGTTACAGCAGAGGAACTAGCTGAATATGAGTCCACAAGCTGAGACGGGTGATGCTGAGTGTGACGGGAACTGCTGGGGAAGACATCATCACCATCAGGACAGCATCTGTGCTTGCAGTAAGGGTCCCACCCCACGTCCCGCACTGCCATCCATGGCCACGCTGATGGAAGCGCCTCATGCCTGCCCCACCAGAAGTGTCCCAGCAAACTCCGGAGAGCCATTCTTTCACCCAGCTCCAGAAAAGTACATATTACGGACAATACACCAGGGAAATTACTGGGTTTTGCCTACAGAAAGAATGGTGGCAGAAATAAATATTTTCCCATTATTGTCAAATATTTTCTTTGACATCTTTCATTTTTTCTTTCAAAACAACAAAACCAAGAAAAAAATTGCCCAGAAGCAGTTTTTGAAATTTACTCCTATGTGTTTTCATTAATGGATGTTGTTTTTACCCTGATTTTCCCTGAACAAAATAAAACCTATTGCTACAGAAAAAAAAAAAAGTGTTAATAAGGATATTCTGTCTGCTACAACAGCGAAGGACCATGGTTTCGTGAGACAGTATGGGATGCAGGAGAGCTATGCGTGCACAGCCCTGTGATGGCTTTGCATGAGGTTTAATCCTGTTTTTTGAAGCTGAATCCTTTCCTGTACAGCACAGGTGAGCTGGCATATGAGAGCAAGGGTCATCCTCCTGTAAGCCGCTGTGGTGTTGCGAGGATTAATAGTCCCAGGCAGTTTAGAGGCAGCTTGTGAAGCACCCACCATTTTTACACAGCAGGGCTCTGCCAAGCCACATTTTCAAGGACGATTCATTTTCAGAGGTTCTTCTTTTAAACCAATTCCAAATTTTTCCTGTTTGAAGCCGGTCCTTGACTTGCTGGTGCTAAAACCCTTTCCTCCCAGCACAGCACTGGCAGAGATAACTGAGCATGACATGAAGCAAAGCTGCTGATGGTTTCAGAGACCTGGAGCTGTAATTATAAATGAAATGAATTATTTTGGAGATGGTGATGATAAGGTAGTACAGAATCTGGCGAGTCACACTTAAATCTGATGCTAAAGCATCTGATTGAGCTGACAGGGTCAGAAAGACATGCAGCTTTTACACGAGACATTTTTACATTGTTAGTGGACTGCCTCCAGGAAAGAGACCCCATTTGGAGTTGGGGCGGAGTGTAATGTTGGCGTTGCTTTTAAAAAGACCCCACATACCTTCGGAGTGCAATAAAATTGCATTGCTAATTCCTAAAAGAAATATGTTACTGAATACATTTTTTGCAGTTTTCCAGGTTTCCACAAAATGGTTAGTAATAATCTGAGTAAATATTAATTTCCTGGGAAATCTTTTGTTAAGGTACAATTTTTTCCTTTTGTACATGTTGTAAGAGTAACTACCCCTGCCCACAAACACATTATTACTGTAGCTGAACAAATGACTGCAATGCATAATTTACGTTGTGTATTTATTTATTTCCATTTGTTAATCATCTAGCTATAATTTTTGCTTTTTGCTCTTTGCAATTGTTTTAGCATTTTTAAATTATTGCATTTCATCTTGTGGATGAATAAGCAGTTGTTCATGGTAAGAAGTGGATATGTGAATTCAGTGAGTAGGCACCTAAGTCACCCAGTATTTGTTCTGCTCCCAAACTTAAAAAATCTCACTTTCAGTAGGGTCTGAACCTGAGTAAATCATAGGTTTGGTACCCTCAAGGTGACCCAGTTTGGGAAGATGAGATCTGACAGGATTGGGATGCTTTAAAATCTTTCTCTTTCCCATTTACTTGATGTATTTTTGTTCATAGTAGAGAGACCAGGGGGATGACTCATAGACAGCAAAGTATTCAGTTCAAAGTAAAGGAGATGCAGGAGACCCCAACGCACAGATTTCACTTTTGGAAAACAGCAGTGGCCCCTCTCTCCCTGATCACTTTGTCGTTATTGCGCCATCACCATTACCCTGCAGACCGTGAATGAGACCAGGGCCCGTTGGGTGCTGCAAAGACGCAAGGCTTGTAAGCCCAAGGCTGTGAATCCTAAGAAGCTTATGTGGCTAGCCCAGAAAAAAACCCCAACCAAATACACAAAGACAGTCAGGGGCACAGCAGGATGAGGGATTCATTCACAGACATGTGGTGAGCTGGAAGCAGAGGTAAATAGTCAGGCCAGGTCTCATGCATGCTACCCTCATGGACCATGCCATGTTGTCTTTTAGGGACTTGAAAGCAGTCAGTTGTGCCACATCAAGTTATTTTTCTAGTAGAAAGGCTGGAAAGAATCCATCTGGAATCAATGATATGAGCAGGACAGTAATACACCTTATCACCACCACCTATGGAAACAGGTACATCTCAAGAGCCTTCTCAGGATTATCACATCCTCACCATTTCTGTGCATACCTTCAGACATGCTTTATCAGTTCCTCTCCCTGGCCATTCATTCTGGCTGGTTTTGGTCTTGAACAAGACCTTAGATCATATCTGCTACTTGAAATAAACTTAACTCAAAAAGTATTTGGGATGGCTGTCAAGACAGTTTCTCAAAAAATGTGAGCTCTCTGCAACCTCTTCCTTATGACAACCTCTTCCTTTCTCTAACAAAAGAAAGAAGGGGGCCAGGTTTCAAATATGAACTCTAAATTTTCAGCTAGCTACAGACAGATCTAGTGTTGTAGTGCTGCAACTACTCAGACAGCTCGGAGCCACGGGATAAGGTATAGGAAGAGCTTTGGGCCGCCTGTGAGCGCAGGACTGAGTGCTGTGCAGCCCTGGGGAACATGGCTCTGTGTCTGTGATGACTCTTACTGCAATGAGCTGCGGGGGCTTTTTCTCCTCTTGTTTTCCCCTTGCAATCATTTTCTTGGCCAGTGCTTGTTCCTTGTCCTCAGTCTTTCCTGGAGGTCATGGACCACATGCTGAACAATTTGAAAAGGTTTTCACTGGGGCTCTCTCTTTGAAATCTCCCCTTTGCTTTTCAAAACCTGAGAATCATTACAGACCCACGGGACCATCAACCCAACACTGAGAATTCTCCCTCTAATCACAGCTTCAGAAAATAAGCCTTTTCTAATACTCTTCTGTACAGTAATGATAAACCCCGGTAAATCCTTTGCCAGCCTCACAGCCCCACCAGCAGCGTCTGTGCTGTTTTTCTCTGAACTCTTTGCTGAGCATTTTCTGCCTGTACTTGCTGCTATCTCAGGTGCACCTCTTCACCACTGGTGATGGCTGTACTTGGATAAGGACCCTTCTTCCACCCCACACCTCACCCTGGGGCCCAGAGAAGATGCCGTGGGCAGACTGCTCCAGCCTGCAGTCAAATGCTGCCTCAGGGAACTTTCAAAGAGACATGCAAGATGATCCCAGATCCTTTGTGGGCAGCCCAGAAATGCAAAGCTTGCCGCAGCCTCCAGCTACCAGCTTCTACTGGGAGCTTATTGGGAACCTGGAGTTTAGAAACCTTAGTATCTCTATAGATGCTTACACAGAAAAGCACAAATTTCTGGTTTAATAGCACAAGGAATCCCTACCCTAATAGCTGTAACTTCATCCAGAGACACGACTGTCTTGCTCTGCCATGGCTGCTAACTGTATTGCATCCAGTAAAGATGGGAAGGCCTTTGAGACCCTCCGAAGGAAGGCATAGTACCTCCAAGCTGTTAAAGCAGAAGGCAGCCACTTGCAAAACAAGCCTGATTCCCCAGGACCCTGGTGAAGCTACACCAGTGAAATCCCAAACTACCTATTAAATAGTTCAAATAAAGTCTGACTTTCTTCAGCTTCTGGATAACATGCCTCTTCAGGCTTTCAGAAAGACAGTAGCATGTTATCTAAATGTCCAAGGCAGAATTTAAAGTATCACCAACCATCCCATATTTAAGAGTAAGCATTCAAAAGATGCCGATGAACAAATAGTACCGTACACATCCATTATTGTTTTAAAAAGCACCCATTCAGCCTCAGCAGTCACAGTAGAAGAACTGGTGCTCATTATTAAGAAAATTAAACAGAAGTGTATTCAATAATGTTGATTATAATTGTACTAATTGTAGAAAGTGACAGGACTCCCATGAGCCTGTACTGGTGGAGGGCACTATTAATTATCACAGTGGAAGGAGGAATGATTTGCCTTTGCCAGAAAACCAAACCTCAGAACTTGTTAACTCAGCAAAAGAAAAAGTACTGAGATGTGTTAATTTGTCGTATTGTAATAAATCTGGAGGGTCAGAAGAGTATTTTGATTTTTAGGAAATGAAAGACTACATTATTTGTGAGATTATATTGGTCTGACACTGAGGATGTTGATATGATATGAGCCTCTATAGTGCTAAAGAAATCTATTAGAAACCACCCTGAATGATCCAAATGCTTTACAGATCCATTTATCATCAATATTTGCATGTTAAGGGCACACAAAAACTTTTTATAAAAGGCTTCTGCATTAATTTAGTATATCACGTTTAGATTTGGTCTTCTGTGGGTCACAAAATGCAAAAAATAACGGGAGCCAGGAACATTTTCTGGGTGTTTCTAAGTGGCCAAACCTGTTTCAGCACGTTTCTGGTAGGCTGTGATCTGTTAATACCCCAGTTCCCTTTTCTGGGCAATGCAATATAAGGACTAGAAGGAGGAAAACAGCCGGAGAAACACATAATCAGCCTGATCCCACTTGCAGATTGCTGCCTTGATTACAGTATTTAAGGAGTTCCCTGAGGAAAAAGTTGCAGGCACTAAAGGTCTTGTTAGTCTAGCAGGGAAAGAACTGAGAGAAAGCAAATGCTGGAGGATGTAGCCGAACAGATGCACGTGTACCAAGTCCATCACCCCCAGAAATGCTGTGCTCACTTTGTATGTGCAGGATGCCCACAATAAGCTCAGTGTTTCCAGCATCATTGGGGCACCCTGCACACTGGGCACAGGTATCCCATGCACAAGAAGACATATAAGCAGAGGGCTTGACCTACAGTACTGGAGCCATCAGAGCCAGATTGCTGCCAAGCTACCCCCACAAGCTACTCTTCTACCCACATTGAATCATTTGTGAAAAATAAACCCAGTAGTTTTTTTCCTGATTTTTCCAGTGTTTCCTGGCTTATTTGAGCCAAAAATGCTCAGGGTAGATGAACCCACCTTGGCAAATTTTAATAATCCTTAGAGATGAAGGTTTACAATTCAAAATTTCACTTAATGCTGACTTCATTCCCATTTCACTTTGCAGAAAACACAGGAAAAGGAGGCAGAAAGCAATGTATATTTCTAATATGGAAAAAGTGTGAGCATATTACATTCAGTCTTAACCACTTGTAGCAGCTAAACATTCAAGCGCAAGCTTTTTTTTTCTGCTAAGAATTTTCTTTTGGATCAAGTGGAAGGAGACATTGGGGAAACCATAGCACTTTGGCTCGTACCAGCCTATAATTTCATTTTCTCTAAATAACCAGATGATTATTCTTTTGTGCTCCATTAATTGTGGCCCACTAAAGGCACTTGTAAGGCTTAGTCTACCTGCAGAGAAAGGCCTTTTAAATCTGCCTTGATCAAATGACATTTGCCTTTTAAAAATTATACGCAGTGGATGGAGAGAGGAGCTAAAATAATTTTTCAGAAGGAAGGATGGGTATGAGCACTGGTACTATTTCTATATACATACATGTGTGTGTATCTGTCTGGTTCCTGGACACCCTTAAACAGAGCTCACTTGGAGGAGAAAGAGGGAATTTAATAAAGAATGACAGAAAGCAGAAGATCAATGTCTTCCTCCTAATTCAGCACATACGCTTTGTCTTTCTGGAGTATGATTCCCCTGAATAAAAGAAGAGTTAGAAACACTTGTCTGAAGCAAGAAAACCCCTCCAACAGCAATCATGGACCCGAACTGATGAGGGCAAAACGTGCCACAACCCAGGCAATCAGAAGCAGGATGGTCAACACTTTGGCTCTTGTCCTTGACCTGAGTGGCTGTGGGGCTGGGAACTGCGCCACGGGCTGCCGAGACAACCCCAGCAGCCCTCCAAGGAATGCTGTAATCGTCCAGCAAAGTTAGCTGGAACTGTGGCTCCTGGCGAGAGCAGGTCTGCCAGCCTCCCTGCGGGGCTGGCGAGGGAAAAGGGAAGGGCTGCGCAATCATCCCTGCTGCCCCCACCCCGATCGAAGAGGAGAATCATTGCCTCATCTTACTCTCCATATTGATGACCCTGGTATTTTAGGATGAAGCACACACTATTCCTTCTGAAATACTTTCCTCTTCCTTCCAGAGAAGCAGTTTTTCCACCTTCTAGGCAGAGCTGGTTTCTTCAAAGCCCATCGGTCCTGCTGGCTACAGCAGGGCAGCGTGTTTTTAAAGCAATAATTGTGGTGTTTAGTAGGAGTATCTTACAAAATCTCAGAAAGCAAGGGCAAGTCTGAAAATAATAATGATGACAGTGAGAATAATAACACAAAACACAAAGGGAACACAGCTTTCCTGGAGCTAACAGGTAATTTAGGGAAGCTGAGTGCCTGCTCTTGTAAAGCGAGTGCTACATTCCAGAAACCACATTTATCTGGGTCTGAGAAGAGGCTGTGATGCAGAGCTCTTCCATGCTGCAAGATACATTAGAAACAAAAGGAGGTCCATGGTTAATATCCATCCTTTATTGCATGCAGCAAGGAACATTTCTACAAAGGATGAGGAAAAGGCTGAGGCACTTAATGCCTTCTTTGCCTCAGTCTAATAATCAGACCAGCTCCCCTCTGGGTACTCAGCCCCCTGAGCTGGAAGACAGGGACGAGGAGCAGAATGCAGTCCCCACAAGTCCAGGAGGAAACAGTCAGTGACCCGCTGCTCCGCTTGGACACACACAGGTCTGTGGGGCTGGATGGGATCCACCTGAGGGAGCTGGTGGAGGAGTTCACCAAGCCACTCTCCATCACTTATCAGCAGTCTTGGCTGACCAGGGAGCTCCCAGATGGCTGGAGGTTAGCCACGTGACCCCATCTACAAAAAGGACATGAAGGAGGACCCAGGGAACTGTAGGCCTATCAGCCTGACCTTGGTGTCAGGGAAGGTTATGGAGAAGACCATCCTGAGTGCCATCACACAGCATGTGCAAGACAACTTGGGGCTCAGGCCCAGCCAGCATGGGTTTATGAACCTGATCTCCTTCTACAACAAGATGACCCACCTAGCAGATGTGGGAAAAGCTGTGGATGTTGTCTCTCTGGACTTTAGTAAAGCCTTTGACACCATCTCCCACAGCATTCTCCTGTAGAAACTGGCTGCTCACAGCTTGGACAGCTGTGCTCTGCACTGGGTTACAAGTTGGCTGGATGACCGGGCCCAAAGGGGGTGGTGGATGGAGTTACATCCAGCTGGGAGCCGGGCACACATGGTGTTCCCCAGGGCTCAGTGTTGGGGCCAGTCCTGTTTAGTATCTTTATCGATGATCTGGACGTGGGGACTGAGTGCATCCTCAGCAAGTTTGCAGATGACACTAAGTTGGGTGGGAGTGTTGGACTGGAGGGCAGGAAGGCTCTGCAGAGGGATCTGGACAGGTTGGACTGATGGCCCAAGACCAGTTCTATGAAATTCAACAAGAAGTGCCGGGTCCTGCCCTTGGGTCACAACAACCCTGGGCAGTGCTACAGGCTTGGGGAAGAGTGGCTGGAAAGCTGTGCAGTGGTGCTGGTAGACAGCTTGTGGTGCTGATTGACAGCTGGCTGAACACGAGCCAGCAGTGTGCCCAGGTGGCCAAGAAGGCCAACAGCATCCCGGCTTGTATCTGAAATAGCATGGCCAGCAGGCCCAGGGAAGTGACTGTCCCCCTGTACTCAGCACTGGTAAGACTGTACTTCAAGTATTGTGTTCAGTTTTGGGCCCTTCACTTCAAGAAGGACGTAGAGGTGCTGGAGAGTGTCCACAGATGGGCAACAGAGTTGGTGAAGGGTCTGGAGCACAAGTCTGATGAGGAGCAGCTGAGGGGCTGGGGTGTTCAGCCTGGAGAGGAGGAGGCTCAGGGGGGACCTTATCGCTCTCTACAGCTGCCTGAGAGGAGGCTGTGGGCAGGTGGGGGTCGGTCACTTCTCGCTAATAACTAGAGACAGGACAAGAGCAAATGTCCTCAAGTTGCACCAGGGGAGGTTTAGATTGGATATTAGGAAATATTTCTTCACTGCAAGGGTTGTCAAGCATTGGAACAGGCTGCCCAGGGAGGTGGGGGAATCACCACCCCTTGAACTGTTCAAAAAACATGTAGATGCAATACTTAGGGGCACGGTTTAGTGGTGGACTTGCCAGTCCTGGGTTAACAGTTGGACTTGATGGTCTTAAAGGCCTTTTCCAACCTAAATGATTCTATGATTGTATGAATGTATATTATTTCACCTCTCATTTGCACTACGCCTGCAAGGAAGTACAGAACAACAAGGAAGTATGCTTCAAGCAGGTAACACAGCAGCTTCCTGTCACAGCGGGAATTCAGGCAATGCAAACATGGATGCAACCGCATTAAAGTCAGAAGAAATGTTACACTTCCTCTTCACTTATTTTCATCTTTCTTTTTCCCTTGCACAGATGCTAAGATTTTGTGCATCTGCAAGCCCTGAGCTCTCTGAGCAACAGTGGTTTTTTAATTATTTGTAATAAAGCTGTTTTATCTACACAAAACCATTGTGGTAATACTACATATAAGGGACAGAAAAGCCTTAGTCAGACAAGGCAGAGAGGGGGAATGGAAGATGATGCCAGAGATTAGATGATCTCATCAGACTCCTTCCAATGTGGATACTCCTGTGATCCCATAAAGCCAAGCCACCATCATTTTGTAAAAGTTAAGCTGAGCAACAGTGAGACCTGAGAAAACTCTCTGCCCTCAGGCATCGGGGCAGCACCAGAAACCTACGCTGGCTGGTGCTCATCTTCCTCCTGTTTCAGTCATTTTTCACCCTCCTCCCTCTCACTTTTTGACCTACTTCCTTTCAGCCTTCCACTCTTTTAACTTCACCAATACATATTCTCTACCTTCAGGTGCCATCCACACCAAAAGCCGCTCTCACCAACATTTCTAAGTGTTATATCCTTCTCCCACATTGCCTCTCTCTGTCCAGTAATTGCTTTTGTGAAAGCGCCGCTGCAAAAAGTGCATTATCCCTTTCTCCTTTGATGCTGCACGGCAACCGCTGGCCCTGCTCCCTCTTCATCCCCGATCAGTGCTCTTCTCTCCATTGATCCCACTCATACTGCTGGAGCTTCTCCTGCTGCCCTTCTGCCCTCTGCTCCCGCTGGGAAAAGGTGAGTGGTATGTGAGCAGAGCAGGACCCTCCTGCTACCCCTTAAACCCAGCGGGTGATGCCGGCTCTGCGCAGGCTGAATCTTCTGGCAAAACAAATCAGCAACTCCCTCAACCAGCTGAAGAGGAAGCAAGACTCATGACATAAGCAAGGGACAGAATCATCCCGCTAAATTATATTTTCCAATCCATTTATGTCTGGACCTTTATGGTTTGTGATGAAGAGAGACACTTGGAATATTCCAGTAGCATAAAATCAGCAGGATTATCAGACGTGCAGTTCTCTCACAAGCTCTTGTCTGTAATGCTGGTTCATTAACCTGCTGTTTTATTAAAGACTCATTTAGAGGCTCTGAGATAGTTTCACGTCATGTGTTTTCTAGTATAAAATGTTCAGGGCATAAACGTGTACCGTTCATGTATATTTATGTCGTCAACACATCACCTTTAAATCTCCTAATTCACTAGAAAGCCCGCTTCCAGCACCTCCACAACACAGCAGGAAACCAAGCCAGAGAGGCTGGAAAGGCGAAGGAAACCATCCATTCACTCCTCGCGGATGCACGGCTGTCAGCTCCCCTCTGCTGGCTGGCACCCCAGCACCGAGCTGCCGCAGACCCCCACGAGGGCTGCTATCTGCCAACTGTAAAGCAACGAGGGCCCAAACTGCTCATAATCATGAAATGAGGTTTTTTCCCAGGCAGCTGATCAGCACTTGCCTGACTCTGTGCAAGGGCAAGTGCACGTGAAAGCAATTTTCACAATTTCTTTATGCAGAGACTGGCAATTTATTGCAGGGGGACTGGCTGTACTGCCTGGGGTCAGGGTGCCTTGACCTTCTCATTGTAAACACTGGGTTTTCTGTGATGATAAATACTGTGATTATAAATTCTGTCATTATGAACTTTAATCATTATGACTGAAAATTTCCCTGTCAGATCTCTACCTCTGACCGATTTTTTACTTTCTACCAAAACAACTCAGCAATTTCTGAAAATTAATTTAGGGAGAAGCAGAATATTTTTTTTTCCTTTCATATTATTTGCTCATTGGTTTGGGGTTTTTTATATTTTCCAGCAGAAACTTGAGATTTGGCAGCATGTGTTCGGGAACTGCTTTATACCAGCAGCTAACAAGTACGTAGCCAAGTTATAAAACTCAGAATCGAAAAATGCCTCTCCGCCCATGAGCAGCCAGAGACTTTGGCAACAAACCTCTCCAAAGAGCCTGTCTGTGCTGAAAGTACACTGCTGTTTTTAGCCCTTCTGTGAGATTGCACATCCAGCATCTTGTCAAAACACTGCCCGAAATGAGCTAGTAACACCCTTCCTACTGACGACAGCAACTCAACAGATCGGCTGGGAGAATAGATGGCAAGAACCCTCCCAGCCAGCAAAGCTCCAGGTGCCATTGGCGGGCACTGCCCAGGCAGGGAGCCCAGGACTGCTCTCAGGCTGTATCCTGAAAACAGGGCAGCATGCTCAAAGCTTGACCGTATCCTTAAGCAGCAACTATAACCCAAGCATGCTTTGCTTTTACATTATCTGGTTAGGGGGATGATATTTTTTTTTCTGATCATGGGAATTTTGCTACTGACTTCAAGAGAACAGGGCAGGACTTTTTAATAAGCAAAGTGCTTAAACCCGGCTGCATATGAAGGGCATTTCTAAGTACAGGAGGTCTGGTTTGAATCAATTCTCATACCACAATGTTAAAGAAGTCTCACTTACCTGGCCCAATGCCAAGGAAGGAAGCTGTTTACCATCCTTCGTATTATTACTGTTATTTATATTAAATTATGTATGCCCTGAATAATAGACTCTTAAAACTTTTAAACACCGGGGATAAGGGTGTCTTCAGAGACACGTAGACACAGTCCTGTGCTACAAGTGTGTTTGTCCAGCATAACATGTCAACTTAGAAAATAGAAATAACCAAAAAGCTATCCCACGTACCAGGAACAGGGTCTCAGAGCAGCTTTCTACCTGGGGGACCAGATGCTGCCCCTTTGGCAGAGCTTTGCAGCCCAGGAACAGACCTGTGATCTCCTTCTTGCACCTGAACTAGCTGGTGGGCTCTGCCTGCAAGGTTTCCCCGACACCCAGTGAGCATCTTCTCAGTGGGAGCCCGAACCTACAACACAAAGCATATGCAGGCACAGATCCCAGAGGGAAGCAAGAATAAAAGCTCTCTTACTCCTGGAATCTCCTTGGATTTTGGTCAAAACCTGGTGTATTTCAACATTTTTTGTGTCATATGGAAGCATTTATGCATAATTCATGTGTCCAGA
The DNA here is from genome assembly GCF_017639655.2 of Falco naumanni. Taxonomy (NCBI): domain Eukaryota; kingdom Metazoa; phylum Chordata; class Aves; order Falconiformes; family Falconidae; genus Falco; species Falco naumanni. The sequence goes on from NC_054059.1 coordinate 29,221,591, forward strand.
TGTATACATAGAACATGTATGTGCTCAATTACATATACAGAATAAATGGCCTTTTCAAAAAAATCCTTAATGTTTTGCCAAGCAGAGAGAGACTTATTATATTGAAATTGTAAAGAACTTCAATTTCACCCCTTGTATGAACACAAAATAGGGCCAATATTATGTACAAGGAAACAAGGAAAGAAAACAAAAATAGTACAAAATGCAGGGGTGGTTGTTTGAATCAAGTTTGCATTAAAATGATCAGGTTTATGTAAATTTGTAACTAAGCTACAAATCAAGCACCAACATAAAATCACACAGAAACGCAATGATAAATGGCTGGCCACTTTGCTTGCTGCATCAGTCGCATAATTATGGTCCTGTTACCAATTACAGGCAAAATATACTGTATGGCCATAACACACAGTGTTGCTGATTGATAAGATGGTATGTTTCAACAAAGAGACACTTTACATAACAAATAGAAAATAATGGGGAAATGGCATATGCAGAAAATAGTCTATATACTGCAATAGCTGCCTCTAATAATAGATCTTGCAATAACTTCAGATCCAATTTCACTAGCCACTGCTCGCAGTCTCATGGCTGATGATTTAACACATGGCTTAACGTGTTACATGATGCAAAAGTCCATTTGCAGGAAGCGTGTAGTACCACCCTCCCGTGCATGCTTAGCGGCAGGCAGAGATGCCTCGTGAAGAGATTTAAACCAGCAGGGGAGGAGGAAAGGCTGAAATAATTTGAAAACCACTTCCACCCCACTAAGTGGCTCCCAGAACTAGGAGCCACTGTGGTAATGTGAAAACCACTTGGCTGTCTTTAGGGACTTCCCTTCAGCAGTGAAAGATAACTCAAGATGTTTTTGAAGATCTGATGAAATTTCATTTGTGGAGGTTTTACAGCAGGGAGGGTGGCCAGCGGCAGCCACCTCATTTCTTCTAATTATATGACACAGTAAGAAAAATGTTCTCTGTTCTTCCAAATACCTACTTCAAAATGGTTTCTTTTCAGTTTCACCAAATCTCTGTTAGGACAAGAGACCCAAAAGCTTTCTTGGACACAAACCTGGGCTTTTCATGTTCTTGTTACAGGGATGACTATTCATAGGCTTCCAGAGGACAGCTCTCTCTCCTGCTTTCCTGCAGCTATCAGACATAATTTCCAAACACCAGAGCCACTCAACACCCCAACTGTTACTCTGCAGATAGACATTAAAAAATAGGGCTACAATAATTTTACTTAAGTTGTATCTTGCACTCACCCTCAGTAGAAAGAATAATTGAAACATTATTAAGAAAAACTCATTATAAATTAGTAGCTGCAGGCTACCAACCAGGCAGGGAGGCAGTGTAATTTCTTCTTCACATACTACCAAACTCACTTGAGAAAATTCTTCCAAAAACAAGGAGAAAACCTGTGCTTTCCATTAGCTTTAAGAAAGGGTAAACAGACATGCACACCCCTCCAACTTTAACATTTCTGCTTGCGTGACCACTGCTCAGCTTTCACCAGAGGCTCCCAAGTGCTTGGACTTGCTTAGCAATCACCACCCTGAATAAATTTGAACTAGCATTTTTATTCTGCAATTCCCAACAAAAGTTGCACACCAGCCAGGGGTATGCTACGCTTGTCAATGCCATGCATTCTCCTGACGCGGGAGATTTGCCTTTCCCATCCCAGCCTCCCAGGACAGCCATATTTCCCCTAGGGACATGGCAATTGCTCAGCATCTGAGGGCAACATCGGACACACAGACTTTGTGGGCGAACATGAGAATCTGAGGGAGGGAACGTCCATGGGCTGCATGCTCCAAAAGACCAAAACCCTCTCTAGTTCTACAACTGAAGCCAAATTCTGATATTTTGCTCAGTTTTCCCTACTAAATAAAACTTCTTCTCTCTGGTCTTCCTGTATTTTATTTTATATAGTAATAATAAGACTCAAAACTCTCTTTCTCTGTATCTACAACTTGGTAGAGGTTCTCAGGTCTGGAGCCACAGGCCACTGCTATGAGAGGCTGCAGGAATGGGACGTGTTTGCAGCCACTCTAGTTTAAATTCATTTTAGCCACCACTCCTTGTTTATTTGTACCCTCAGTTTTCTGGATGAAAACATATGATTGCATCAATCATGGACATACTTATGCTTCAGGCCCAGAACACTCCTTCTTAAAGGACAGAAAAGGAACAGGTGGTGGGAAATAATCATATTAAAATTTTATCTCCAAGACCTGCCAGATGGGCAGCTTTCTCTGATTCCCCTGGTGTGGTCCCATTACTCTGCTCCTCCACAGAACCCCAAAGACCTCACTCCCTGTGGGACTCTAAGAGGGAGAAGGAGGAGGATGCCTTCAGCCACCAGCTCAGCCACTGGTTCCACAGGCAGAGAGGGTGAAGAGCCCTTCTGGCTTCCTTCTTCCAAATTGCTACTGCTGCCCCAGAGCTGTTTGTCCTCCAGCAGGTCCCTGCCACTGTCCTTGCTGTCCCACATCTCCTAAAGTCCATCCAAGAGACACCATCGTTATTTCCCAAGGCTGCCAAGCAAACCTTCTCTGACCTGTGGTTAGAAACAAAGGTCTCCAAAGAGCTTCTGCTCCTCCCTGGACACAGCTCCTCACAACACGCACACTACCTGCCACCAACAAGACCTTCACCACCATCTCACTCACCTTAAAATTGGCCAGGATTAACTTTCTTGGGCTTGGCATCCCTTTTCTCTCATTTCTATCTGCATCAATAAGGCTTTTCAAGAAAAGGCAGAGGAAAGTATTTATATGCATGACTATTTTTATTTAATGTGCTTGTTCCATTTCATTCAGCGTAGCCTTTTTTTATATAATTTTATGCCTAGATTTCTGCACCAGTAAACCAGCTGATTTTGACAGTGTTATGTGTGACATCAGATATTAATTTAGTGAAGAAAAAATAATTATAACATCTGATGCTGTTTGTGAGAGCTTGTTAAGATCAATAAGGATGGGAGCACTCTGACTTTTCTTATTACGGTTTCTCTGGAAACCAGGGGAAATAACATAGGTAAAATAATAGTCCCATCACGCTCCATGTGCTGACAGTACATAATACATAATTGCATGCTTCCCACCAGAAAGCTTACTTAGTATAATCCTATACAATCTTTTCTCTTGCACTGTTTTAGGTGTTTCATCTTTTTCACAGCTTGCAAAGCCCTGAAAAATTAAAGAAAACAAAACCCCTTGAGCTGGTTTTGCTATTGCCTGGCTTTGAGAGTTTACGACAGGACTAATTTAGTTTGTCTGGCAGCAATAATCCTAGATTATTCAAAACTAAGAAGAAGTGGGTGTATAAATCATGCAGTCTTTCTAGAGAGACTTAGTTTTGCAGTTTGCCAGAATCCTCATCCTACTAGAGGATGAACTTCAATACTTCTAGAGCATCTTTACCCCTGAAAACACCTGACTGGCTACCGATTTCAAAGAAGAGGTGGTGGACCAGCATCTTTTCTTTCAGCAGGCACTTTCCAACAGCTTGCATGCAGCAGTTTTTCAACCCCATGTGTCTGCCTGTCTGTCTGTGTGTTGCATTGTACTGGTCTCACAATTCAGGAAAACCCTGGGTTTGCAGAAGGTACTCAGGAGTACCTGGAGAAGCATCAACGCTTTGCTGGGACATTTCTGCCCCTGTGACATTTCTTCCCCAGAGGGAAGGCTGCTGGACATAGTCTGTCCTAATGTTTGAAAGGAGAGGAGCTGGATAAAACAATGTAAAAGCTTGCAGAATTGGCTTCTAACTTGCAGAAGAGGTCAGGATTTGAAGCTCTCACCCTTCTCCTCCACAGCAGCTCCTCAGTCTCCACACACAGTCCCTGCTTTGCCTCTGCCCCACTCAGTACTTTGCCAGTGGGACACTGGAGTTCCTCTGAGATAACTTTTGGAAGCCAAAATATGTTCAGCTCCTAAACCTGCAAACAAATCTCTGTCAAAATAAGCAGCTGAATATCTTAAACTCCTTACAAGGCTCTCTGTGACCCAAAGAATGTGACAACCCCAGAAAAACTGCCGTTGCTCAGGGTTATAGAAGTAAAATGCAAAGTCTTGTTGAGGCCAACGGTGCTTGCATCAAGAGCTGAATTTTAGCCACTTACCTCTGGATATTAGTTTAGGACATCTGAAGAAGAAAGAAGTAGATAACAGCAAAATGAAGATAAACATGCTGTAAGCAGATGATCACCTCTGTAGAAAGTAAAGATCCTCTGGAGTTGAGTGCATCTCCATGGAACAGAGGCAAGTGACAGCTCTGGGTACCACAAAATACTTGCAAAAACCTTTCGGGCTTTTTTCCTCCAGTGCCAAAAGGTGTTCCATTAATTACTTAACACTGGGAGCCAAACAAACCCTAGTGCTCTGCAACAAGCTTCTGTATGCATTTCTGGGGAGGGTCCTGGCACAAGGCTGGGGCAGGGCTGTCTCCTGCTGGAAGCCCTCAGGAGCAGCCAGACCCTGGCTGGGTTAACGCATTCAGCTGGATCACAGAATGAGGCCTTCCTGAGGCAAACACAGATGGACCTGCTCTGTCAGCAAAGTACCTCACTGACACCATCTGCCTACAGTTTCCCTGTCCATACTCTGGGATGCTGTTTTGCATGAGTTACAAGGAGTGCGGCCATTGGAAAAAGGGGGGGGCGGGCGAAGGACTGGCCTCTACCTTGCTTTGCCCACTCTGCAGAATGGGAGGCTGCAGCGGTGATTGAAGCAACCAACTGTTTTCAGACCCTGTCCTTGTTGCCTAACCTCATCTTCTCCTTTGCAGAAAGCTCCGTTTCAGGTTTTCTGGACATCTGTTTTCAGTGAGGACACATACCACGTGACTGCACTCAAGACAAGCTAACCTGGTCATTGACAAGAGAGCTTTCCATGTTGCTTTTGTTCTCAGAGTAGTTATTTGTAGATCCATTTCTCAGGCAAATGCTTTTGAGATACTGCCTCAGCCATAAGATGCAGAATTTGGATTTTAATAAAGCAACTCTCCTTTTCTTCACCTAGAGATCTCGTAACCTCTAGGTTACACAAACCTGAAAAAGAAGCAAGCACATCTATTGCTTTACTACATTTCACGAATCCAATCTCCTTTTCAATTGTAGCAGGGAGCACTGCAGATGTCATTGGGATGTTCTATGTTTGTTTTCTCTCTTCTTGTTCTGTTTGTTTTCTAGTGACAGAAATTAAGAATTACAAGCATTAGCAGGATTGCTCTATTGACTGAGGATCAATACCAGATTGCTCTTCTCCCCTCACAGCTGACAGCTTCATTCTCCTCTGACTTCAGAAATATTCATCAGAGTTACAGTCATTTTACAGACTTTTTATCTTCACACTATCACGAAAGGCTTCACAGACACAGAATGCTTTTCATATATCACCACTTTTAATGCTGCCTTTTCTTTCCTGTTACAGAGAGACAGAGATTGCTGAAAGTGACTCTCTGGGGAAAGTTACAGCCATAATTCAAACCAGCAGAGACTTAATGTCATCCACACATTGCAACAGATTTAAAATAGCAGATAAACCTTTATACTACAAAGCCATGGATTACTTTTTTTAGCGTAAACAACTCCAGACATTTGTCATCCTTATTTCCAGCGTTAAAAAGCTGCATGTTGCTGAAGTGAAGGACACACAGCAGTTCAGAAGGCAGCTGGGCTTTGGCTGAAAATAACAAAAACTACAGTGCGGGTTATGGCATCCCCTAGTTTGGAGCTGCTACCAGCTGTACCTCCATAGCCCGGCATGCTGTCACAGAGCTAGTGGTTTCTATAGCAGCAAGGACTATACAAAAAGCTTGACTTTTTCCTCACCTAGGTAATCTTTACATGATGTAAGGAAGTTTGGAGAGAAGAGGCACAAACCTCCATCTGTGCGTGTTGCAGGCAGGCTCTGAGCAAGCATCACACTGGAGGCTCTTTGGGGATCAGCTACCCCGGGATTTCAAGGCATGTTCTGTAGCTATTATTTCTTCTGATCATTTGTGCCAGGGAGGAGGCAGCCTGAAGATTTCTCAAATTTCACAGCTGCTTCATAATAAAAACACCTCTGCTCCTCATCTCCCTTTTCTTCACCTAGAGATCTCGTAACCTCTAGGTTACACAAACCTAAAAAAGAAGCAAGCACACCTATTGCTTTACTACATTTCATGAATCCAATCTCCTTTTCAATTATAGCAGGGAGCACTTCAGATGTCTTTGGGATGTTCTGTGTTCGTTGTGCTGATGGACGCTGTTGCCGGTGCTCATGCCCACAAGCATGGCCCCCCCCATGGTGCCACGTACCACACCCCCCAAAATATTCATCAGTACCACCCCTGCTGCAATACTACCCAAACACCTCCACACCTGCCTCCCACCACCCGCACCGTATCTCCACCCACGGCTCCCCCCAAGCTCTCCAGCCCTCCCCAGGACTGCCCCATAGGCTTCCCACCTCTCCAGCACCAGCCAGCCAACGCCTGCTCTGTGCCAACACCATGCAGAGATACACTGCACCCACCACCCCCAGCCTAGAAAGTGACCCCACTCTGCTGAGCTCATTAGGGTGTGCAGATAGAGGGTATCCTACATCTGGTCCCTATATACATAGTCCCTCTGCTCTACATGCTGTCCAGAATGAATTCAAGGGTTGCACTTGGCCCTCAATTCTTCACCTTGGTACAGAAGAGATAAAATAGTATTCTATAAGGTACATTTATGTGATCATTTGATGATCACAGATGTCAGGTTTGCTACTTAGATGTTCTTTTTAAAGTCTGACCACGCAATGACACATTGCTACATTTAGCATGTTGCTTAAAAAAAACTAAACAGCACCACGACACAGCTCTTTGTGCTAAAGCAACCACTTTTTGAACAGTGAACCCAGCTCACAACCACTGGACTTGTTGGTTTGCCCGGTTTGGGTTGGGATTACGCGTGCTTCATTTGTCTAGTGTTATAATCAGAAGCTACACCATCAGCTAGCCAGATACTACATTTTTATTTAAATTAAAACATGTATTTAATTTAATGCATGTTTTAATTAAAACACAGAACATACAAACATGAGCAGGAATCAGATCATAAGCACATCCTCACATACCTAACCCTGCCCTGCCTCCTAACCAGTTTCTCCAGTCACACCGCATGCCAAAACCACAAGGGCCTCACCAGACACAAGCTCCTCCAAAACAGCAACTCCATCCCAGACCGACCCTTCCCCTAACCATGCTTTCTGCACCACCGACCAAACGTAAAGGCAAGCCAACAGAAGGGCCATCACGTATGGGTGAAATTTCTAAGGAATAAGGAATACTTACATTTTGGAATAAAATCTTGCCTATTTGCATATTAAAAAAAAAAAAATGAAGCCCAAAGCACTGCTAGCAACAGTGTCTTAGTATCAGTAGCAGAAAGGAAGAAGTGTCCTTTCCTGGCATAACCTTTAAAGGCCTAAACCCCCCTGCTGCCAAGATTTTCAGAGGCACAAAACTTACTCCACTAGATTTTTTGTCACAGCACTCCCCAAACTATCAAGCTGCAACAAGGTCTTTTACCACCGCATACCAGCACACTCTTCATGCAGTCCCTCTGCTGCCTTTTCCTCATCTCACCTCATTCAGGGCGTGTGTTCTCTCTTCTCTTGCTCCTTCCTCTCTCCTCTTCTTCCTCGGCTGCCCTCCCTTCATTGACTGCCCAACCCCTTACCAGAACCAGCCACAGCTGCACCTTGTCTACATCGGCCAACCCACCGCCCCTGAAGCCAGCCCACAGCTGTATATTATCAATGCTAATTAGCCCAGCTTCATTCCTCTACAATTCCCCCCACTTTTTTTTTTAATTTCATACCTTATGTTTTTAACAATTATTACAACCTTTTTACAAATACATTTTTCATATAGTCCTCTATAATTCCTCCACAATTCCCCCTTTTTTTCTTTCATTTCCTTTTTAACATTTCATACCTTAAGTATTTAAAGTCATCATAACCTTTTTACAAATAAACTTTTCATACAGTCCGCACAACTTGTCCCTGAATTCCTTCTTCACTTTTATCTTGGGCTTTTCAGCTTCTGCAAGTTGATCACCTTTCTTATCTGCTTTCTTAGCATCTGGGATTTTGATTTCTTCAGAGGGCAGCTCTGATGAACTTATAGTGCCTTGTCCTTTCACCTCTTGGGTTACACCGGACAGTAACCAGAGCGAGCTTTCAGCAGCACCAGATCTAGAATACAGCGCTAAGACATCATTCTGTGGTTTGAAAAACTTCTTAACATCCTTGTGGTCACCCATTTCTTCTACAAGTGGAGGCACCTCCAACGAGCACATAAACATCGGCAAGAATACCACCAGGCCGAGCAGCAGCAGCAACGGCAGGAGCCACCCACGGCACCACGCTGCTCCCGCGCCTTTCCCGGCACAGCCATCACCGCTGTCTGGCCGGACCCACTCTGGACCCACTGCTGCTGCGGGCTGCTGCCACGTCTGGCTGTGCACTCCGCCGCTATCGCCTGTTACCCTCTGTCTCTTAACTCCACAGCAGTCAGGCTTCCTTCTCTTTGATCCCAACGGCTCACCTTTACCGGCATCTGATCCAGATCCCCAGGCTCTTCCTGCCTATCTCAGCGTGATCTGGATCACAGGTTATGCCCACCTGTCTCCACTACGTTGGGCACCACCATCACTGTTCAAAACTTCAAATGTCCCCTGGCACAGCCATTATCGCTGTCACCGCTCATTACACTTGGTCTCATCATCTGAAGGCCCTCACACGGGGCACCAATTGTCACAGCACTCTCCAAACTAGCCGGCTGCAACAAGGTCATTTACCAACTCATACCAGCACACTCTTCATGCCAGTCCCTCTGCCACCTTCTGCTCATCTCTCCTCATCCAGGGCACCCACACTCTCTCTCTTCTCTCTGCTTCTTCTTCCTCCTCTCTCTTCCTCAGCTGCCCTCCCTCCATTGTCTGCCCAACCCCTTACCAGAACCAGCCACAGCTGCACCTTGTCTACATCGGCCAACCCACCGCCCCTGAAGCCAGCCCACAGTTGTACATTATCAATGCTAATTAACCCAGCTTCATTCCTCTATTATTTTCTTGAGCAAAATGTCCAGCTCAGTTAATAGAAGTTTTGCTTCAGTAAAAGCTACTTCTTTAACCAAAAGGTGAGGAAATTACAAACGCACAAGTTTGGGTTTTCAAAGTGCACACAGAGTTACCTCCATTAAATAAAGGGAGTTTTAATATTGCTTTTAATTGGGGAACTCATTCTGCCAAGTGCTTACATGAGCCTCTCCTTCAGAACTGTCAGTACTTTCTAGGATGAAAGTTAAAAAATACCTTCTCCCTACTGAGCCATTGTGATGTACTATTTACTGGCAGCTTTTGAAAAATAAAATTATTCACCATTTAAATATTGAGTGTAAATCTGCATTCAACTTATCTGCATTAATCCTTTTGTTATTAAACAAATTAGCGTACTGGTTTAGAAAATTCCTCAGGACATACATTTCCATGGCACAGACATTTATTTGAACTGTAAACAGAAGCTGAGGGTTGCTATGGTGTGATCTTTTTCTCAAAGTCTGTTTACTTCTCCTGGCTAACAACAGTACCAACAGTGGAGCCCATAAAACAGAAAGTATAAAGCACCATGGCACTGAGAAGTCCTTATTTGACGGAAACGAATGTGAACGCTCGCCATAAACAAAGGTATGTAGAAAAGGAGGATAAAACTTTGTTGTTGTTGTTGTTAAAAATTGTATTTTAACCTGTATTTTGTGATAAAAGCTTCAAAAAGAAGCAGCAGTTTGAAAAGTCTCCTTTGATTGTTGCTGTTTTCTAGTCCTCTTGCAAAACTGTAGGTTTGTGCAAGTTAAGGTATGCAGCCAGGTGAATATTCACATTACAGCAAGGTAATGAGACCTGGGAGGAATGGGAACAGGCAAAGAGCAAAGAGCAGATGCAGCACAGATATGCTTCTTGCAAAATCCCTAAATTAACCTTTTGCTAATGGTACGGTACCACCTTAACTATGGAGATAATGCAGGCTATTTCCAAAATGGATATTCTCATTCACCAGTAAAACATTTGGCTCCTGTGAATTTCTCTCCTAATCGAACTGCAAGTATAAGAAAGTTCCTGCTTTTTATTTTATGCTAACGGCATAGGTGGTTTTCATAATCAGACTTGCAAAAAAGGCAGTCCAAACACATCCTTAATCCTCCAATTGTCAGGTTCAAGTATATCAACAGAACTCTTATGAAAGAGGAATGGATGGAACTGGGAATATAAACTATATCAAATAGAGAAGAAACACATACTTTCCACTAACACAACACTGGAAATCGATGTTATTTTTCTATGAAGTCCCCCACCCTGTGGGGCAACCCAAAATACAGTAAGTGGGGGTGGCTGGGGAATTTGCCTGAAAACCATCCTTAACTGGGCATCAGATGTGAATATTTATGCACTCATGGTCATCTAGCGCAATCCGACAGCCAGATGGTCCTGCCTATCCCTCCTGCTATCATAGAAAGACATAGGTCTCTTGCAGGTTTGCTATGGAACTGCTGGCCCTGCATGGATTCTGAAGTATCCTAAGACTTTCTGAATGGCAGCAGATGCCTCTGTGTGTGACTAACTCAACTGACCCAACTAATTTTGCACAGGTTAGTCAATCTTAAACGATTTATACTACTTTTAAAGGATCTTGAGCATGCACAGCAGACAAGAACCAAGATTTGCAGAATGCTCTTTTCATGATTTAAACTACCAATGACCTGGAATGCTCCAGCAGATCATCAAGAATGAAAAAGCGCATCTGAATAACCCCATTTTGGTTGTTTTCCATTAAAAAGCCTTGAGTAGTCTGCCCAGTAACCAAGGATGGGGGTAGCCCAATATCCCAGAGCTTTGAGATCCCTGCTGTTCAGCAGCAGGAACGCTGGAAACTGTAGGAGACCTCACCTGACATGGGGTTCTCCATGCTGTAAGGCTGCTGGCTTTACTCTGCTCTCTGTTCTGGGGCTTCAGGTCCTAGAAGCATTTTGGAAATCCTGCTTCCCATTCATCAAAGATTCGCTGGTCTTGTATTTCAAGATGAAGTATTTCAAGTTGAACAGGTCAGCAATTTTCCACAATGTCAGTTTTGCTGAGAAGTTTTTTACAATGTCTACATGGAAGAGGCTGGTAGGTGCACTTGTGTCGGTCATGTGATCAGAGCTGTTTTTTTAAAGAGGCATATAATCCTCATACTCTGTGTGTGTAGATTATATGGATAATTCACACAAAAAGTAGGGTAAGGTCTTGCCCTTTTCTCATTAAGTGGTCAGTTGTAAGAAAGTTATGATTTTATCCTAATTCTGCAACTGTGTTTTTGATTGCATAGCTGTCTAGTGCTTTGGAAGCTTTCTAAACTTAACCAGTAACCTAAGCAAAAGGTTTCCTAAAAACTCGGACCTGTCCTGAAAAGAGGAACGTAGCCCACCTTAAGAGCCAGGCTCCCATTCTCTCCATTAAACTGTAACAGGATCTTTAGTGAAGCATCTGGTATAATGAAAGTCCTGTCTGAAAGCTGTACAAAGTCTGTTTGGCTGCTTTGGCCCTCAGGTCTAGGGACGCAGACATTTTCCTTTTGTTTTTGCCTTGCTATTTGAGTATTCGCATGTGAACTCTTGCACAACTGAGCTAAAAATACAAAGCTCCAAACAGATCCAGGAAGACTTCACATTGTTCAGGTCGTCTATTTCTTCAGGGAGCAAAAGTTTCCAGCTCCATAGCAAAACAAAGAAGTCCTCTACAACCATAAAAGGAAAAAGGCTGAACCAAACTACAGGGCAGGTGATCCAAGAAAAGAATGGCAAAACGGACTGTACTTTCCCTGTACACTCTGTTACTTTCCTTTCTAGGTCTCATGGAGCATCCGCCCCACTGGGCATGAGCAGTGTACGTGTCAAATCAGGCAGGGATAGGGAATGGAGTGAGTTAGGTAAAGCTCTGACAGATCTGTGTAACACAGGCAATGCGACCAGTGATCAAATCCTGCTCAGCCTGGACCAGAAAAGGCTGTGGGGAGATGCAAGAGCAGTCTCCCAGTACCTGCAAGGTTACTGGGAAGACACAGCCAGGCTGCTTGCAGTGGTGCCCAGTGGCAGGACGAAATAAAATGGGTACAAGTTGAAACAAGAGAGGTTCTGACTGTATGTAAGGGAAAACTTCATCATGAGGACAGCCAAGTGGTGAGACACATCACCTAAAAAGGTGGTGCAGTCTCTATTCTTGGAGCCTTTCAAGACCAATGGCATAAAGCCCTGACCAGCTGGTCTGATCTCATGGCTGACCCTGCTCTGAGGAGCAGATAGAGCTAGAGACCTCCTGAGACCCCTTCAGACCCAAACTCTCCTATCATCTCAGGAAACTTGCCACCAGATTCTAGTGTATCAAAGCAAAGGCTAGACACAAAACCCTCTACATCCAGTTACGGGAACATCCTGCCTTTAGGAAGAACTTCCTCCTGATCCCCAGTAGTCCAGTTGGCCAAACCTCAGTCTGAAGTGCGATTTAACACTAGCTTCTACAGTTCATAAGCAAACCTACACTGATAGCCACAAAGAAGATGGTATAAGCTTTGCTGAAAACCAGATAAAGATTGTAATTGACATCTTCACAATTTTAGACTATGACAGTTATCTTGAAAAAAAAACCCTAAAAGGCAGTATCTCAATTCTCAGCCAACAGAACTTGCAAAGGTTAAGAAAGTTTGAAAAAAAAAAAAAGTCCATTTTATTAAATATCCAGAAATACAATTTAAAACAAATTTTAGGTACTCTGATTTGAAAACTTTACCTAACTTGCAGTAGAGAACTGTTGGTATTTCACATCAAAACATAAAATTAATGTCCTTTCTGAATACTGCGAGCAGATGGTAAATTAAACATTTAGTGTATCAAAGTGCAGATCAACAAATAGACAGCTGCTGGAGGAGAAAGCTGAGAAAGAATAATAATAATAAAAAAAACTGAACGGCACCTTGAGCATTGAAATATATAGAGATACAAACCTGGAATATTGTAATTCATGGGATAAAATACTTTTATAAGTACCACAGTATCCCAGGTAGCAGAGGGAGAAAACCGAAGCGCTGCAGTATCTGTGAAGTGGCTTCTCCTCCGCTGTTACAAGCTGACCTGTGCACCAGAAGGTAACAGTTAACAAATGCATACCCCTGGGGCACAGAAAGCAGGGCTATGCCATGCTTCAGAGGTCACACTGCTGCCTTAAGTGCTTCAGTACAAAGCACGGCCTTTTCCGAAGTACTGAATAACTCTATACACTGAAATTCTCTTAGACCTGTTAATGAAGTGTGCAAGAACAGCGAGGGTTGACAGAATAAAGCCAAGCTGCACTACGGAGTTACCAGAGCTCCCTGCTGCGGCGAGGATGTGACTTGACTCCGTGATTAACGAACACAACTCCGGCTGTCAAAGCAATACTGCACTTCTTCACAGGATCTAGCCTCCAAGACCAACGTCATGTGAAACAGCAGCTGAAAACATTCAGCCAGTGAGGAACACTTCTTATATTCATAGTTCTTTCTCCTTAAACCAGATACTTCCAAACATCCCTCCCCGCACACCAGCCCTGCAGCGCTCCCTCCCTGAAATCCCATCATCTTGCTCAAGTGGCAAGTTTAAGCAGACAGCTCTAATGTAACAGGCCTGCGTGTTCTATGGAATAGCTGCCGTTTAACACTTTTTTCCAAGTAAATATTTTTTCAAATAAATCATTTTTGTTTCAAATAAAGCAAACTGCGTATCAGTAGCTAAGATACCTTGTAACACTAGAATTTATATTATAAGAAGAGAATGATAAAAATCACAACAGATTTCTTACAGTCTGCATTACAGCTTTGATTTTATTCTGAAGTGTCAGACTGTGTCACTGGAAGCAGACATTCCCTTGGTGGTATTTGTTCGCTGCCGACGCAACAGATGCTCAACTTGCCAGGCTCTCTCAGAAGAACTCCATTAAGACAAGAAAGAAGTTTATATTTTTTTATGAAAGCTACAGTAAAACTTAATGCATGAGGCCTTTAATCAAGCAGCTACATAATTGTTTAAAAGGTGTTTTACTCCAAACTGGTAGTTTGCAGGATTTGTTTTCATTTTGGCTGCATACGGCGACCTAAGGCACTCTGCTCCTGCCAGACCATGACACAGCTCGTCAGCAGGAGCTGTCACCTTTGGGCTTTCTAGGGCCCTTGGTAGTTAACACCCAGGGCTGGTGAGAAAGCACCACCGTAATGCTCTGCCATACATCACCTCCCTGCCTGGTGCTCAGCATCCTCTGACCGACCATCGAACACCCTGCTCTGCTAACCACTGACACGACGCATCTTCCAGCCTGCAATCTTGACTGACCTTGATTCATTTGAGGAAGATGATGATGACAATGCAAATGTCGTTATTTGAGGCATGCAACACTGCTCATACTGAAAGATTTCTGTCTCCATCCTGTTCATGAAGTGACAGAAATCTCCCAAATGGTGATCTCCTCTGAAAACCTGGTCTCTAGAGAGCTGCCCTCTCCTCCTCTTGTTCACACATGATATATACACTGCACCTGGTTTTTAAAATGCATGTGTGTTTCTTAAATCTCTGCAATACCTCACAAACACAATTTTTCTACTATGAAAACTGCTTTGTGGTCCATCAAATTACTATCACACCCCTTGGAAATTTGTTCTTCACAGATAATGTGATATAGCTGAGATCTTTCTTCTTTTACAGGTGGGCTTGTTTGGAGACAGGCAGGTATACCAATTCTCCTAAATTCAGCGGCAGATCTAGAAGTGGGAGAATCCAGAAACCCTTCTAGCTCTCTCTTCCATGGTCAGAACTGCACAAAACATGGCACAAACATTTGGCAGCACAGTCCTTAAAGTTTAGAAAATATAACTTTTGTTGGAAGTATCCCAACAACATTGACCTATGAAAACAGGGCAAACCAACATTGGATGCATACTGTAGAAGGCTTGGATGTAAAGGAGAAATCTTGGAAGCACAAATGAACTAAAAAAGATTTCAGATCCTATACCTGCAAGTAAGACCACATGGGAAAAATCACACCAGAGTCTGACTTTGACAGTGCCCATCCTGGGCCAACACGCAGTTCCAACCACAGCAGCAACACATTCATCTCCTGTTGTTATTTCCCTCCTGTAACTGATGTATTCTTGCATTCAACCAAGTAATTTCCATGAAGTTTTTCAGTGTTTTGGAATAAGCCGCTGAAGTCCCTGTCTCCCAGTGAAACCTATGAGAACCTGAGCATCAAGAAACTTGCTACGATAAAACACAAAACAATTTTTAGAAAAAACAGCTCAGAAATTGCCTCTGGACAAAGTCATCAAATACTGGCATACAAAACATGGTTTTCTTAACTACTGCCTAATGCAAATGACCAATTTCAAGAAATGTGTATTTTTAAAATAAGGCAATGCATACGAAGGCAAACATTAGCTCAAGTCTTGCATAACTGATACCGCAGTACCCTCTTGTGGTCAAATAAATATGTTTTGTCTAAACACCTGAAATTTTTCCTCCATGAAGAAGCCTCTCTAGACATCTTTTCCTTTGACAGGGGGAAATAACTCACATGTTTTTCACAGATGAATTTGTAGTGCGTATCATCACTCGTCTGGCAACAACAAAAGATTAACCTCAGTCAATTTCTTACTCAGAATGATGGGCACTGACACGGCTTCTCAGATAAACTAATGTGAAAACAAACTCCTAAGCAAAGGCACCATCTCCTACAGTGACACTTGGGACGTTTTTTCAAGTTTCATGTCCGCAACCAGAAAAAATAAAGATGCTATAATCAATTTACATAGATACATACAAGATGAAGCCACAATAAACATCAACCTATTCTGATACAGGATGAAAAGAAGTACACAGTAAATCAGTTGTACCAATTTAAATAAGCTCACTGCTTAAATGCCCTAAGTTGTTACAACGAACAAATAAAATGCTCAACTGGCAGATGGTAATATGAAGTGAAACAGTTCAGTATCTGCAGCAATTCTGCATCTAGTAAATTACCTAAATGGGCTACTAGTATAACCAGGAAGGAATCTAGAGTAACACCCCGAAACATCATCTTTGCACTCACTTTGATGTGCTTTCATGGTGCATAACCATTCCCTTAATGACTTCTGGTCCCAACAGAAAATGGGATCATTTTCAAAATATCAGCTCCTAGTGATCCATTTTTGGAACAGCAGCTACATTTTAAAGTCATATTATTACAATATTTTTTTAAAAAACTCAACTTATTCAAACAGCCATGATCCCATTCCCATATATTATTTCCTAAGAAATGGCTCGGACACTATGAAGCGTCCAATACCTGCAGGCAGACTCACAGCTCAGTTTTGTTTAAAGCCTAAAGAAGTCCTAAATAGTTAAGACTGCCTTCTTTTCTGAGGTTGTGTAGTCTCAGGCCAACAGATCTGGCTTTAACCTATGCGTTCACTTCCTGTATGATATTCTGTGAGCCACTTTGTAGTTCTACACCTGCATCAAAACCAAGGTAGTTACAACTCCTGCACCTTTGCAGACACCACTCAATGGCACAGAGTTCAAACGCCAGCTTGTCATCTTTCCATCCAGTTTATTCAGTGGCTACAAGTAGTCATTCGGAAGCTATGTACTCAGCTCAATAACCATTTTGAGTTTATTATTATGTTTAATTTGCAGAAATGGACCTGAAGGAAGGATTAAAATCAAAACAACACAAAAACTTTGTAAACAACAATAAAAAAAGCATTCCATGCACAGGAACAGACTTCCCATCAGGATCCTCTCCTGACCTGATCAGGAGCTAAAACCCCACATGCACCAATTAACGTACTAGGCCTTCCAAACATGCCTTGGCTTCCTTTTAAAGCAGATAGATGCTGCTAAAACCCCATTCTGCAGACAGCTGCACGCACTCCAACTTGGAGAGGACCCTGGAACAAACGCAGCAGGATAAGCAGATTCCACAAGAGGAACAGAGACAACTATCAGGCCAGGTTGGCAAACAGTCCGTTTCTTTAGTTCATGATAATGCTGTGCGGATATATGCGGGGGTTTTTGTTTGTTTTTGTGGGGTTTTTTTTTTGCTTTTTGGCAGAAGGAGACGAAAAACACTGTTTAGGTTTCAATTATCACAGAAAAACAAGCAAACAAACAAAAGTCTACTAAAATGCTACTCAAACCCAAAGCAAACATTGTGGTTTGAGGTGAAGTTTACCTCTTCTTAAGTTATGTTACTCCAGTCTTCAAAGTCAGAATAATTTTTTTCCAAATATAGAAGTGTTTCTTGCTCAAATATGTCTACATTAGATGTTTGAATTGTTGTATAGCCTATTTTAGAAGAAATTATTTTCCAAATTCAGCGTGTATTTCCCAATACTACAAGCAAATAAGTTTGCCAAAAAAAAAAAAACCTAAAGAAGTAGGTTCAAAGTTCATTAGCATTTACCAGAAAGATGAAGCAAGAGGCTAGAATTCATCTGGAGCTAATTCACAGTACTAAAAAACAAGTCACTCAAGAATGTCAGAGGAAATTTATACTTAAAATACTGTTTTCCTGCAAGGTCACAAATGCTTGAGGAAGTGACTTCATGCCACAAAAGCCCAACAAGCTGACTGTAAAGACAAACACTTTTTGGACACTTTTGAAAATTCTCACTCTGTATACTAATATCCCTTAAAGTTACTTTAAAACTGCTTCTCATAGTTGCTTAATACTTTTTGGCAGAAATCCCTAAGTACTTACAAAGGACTTGGTCTCTGGCCGCTCTTTTTTTAAAATCTGAAAATTGGTAGCTTTCAGCACAGATTCATTGAAACACCTTAGTTTAAACAAACAACCTCTGCCCCAAATAGGTTGCAAGGCCCCAGCAGCCGTCCCACTGGGTCTCTCTGCTCCTTTTCTGGTGAATACTCACAAGTCAGACTTGTTTCCAATAGAGACAGTAAACACACCAGGGAAATGCAACGACTTTCAGGAGCTCTTGCTTCTGCTACGTAACGACAACAAAAGCCCTCCTGACATACGCAGCAGCAATCTCCACAGCACCCTTTGCTACTAAAGCAGATTTTATTGTTCTGAGGATTTTAAATAGAGTGTGGTCTCAGCTGCAAGCAGCAGTAATCACCTTGTTAGCTGAGAGTCTGCTGGTTACAGCTGGAGATCCGATGGCTTTCAGGAACAGCCCTTTCTTACAAAATTGCTATTAGCATGAAAACTCCCTCAGCATTCAAGCAAGGAAGCAGCATAAAGCAGTAGGAAACGAGCATCAGAGGGAAGTAAAACGCTGAGCTCTGCTTGTCCCTACCGCCGTGCACGCTCGCTTTCTGAAAGCACTCCAAATCAGCAGCTAAAGGAGTATGTTAGGAGAGAAGGAGCTTTGAAAGCACAAACAATAGCAGGTTTAATTTGCCTAACAGTCACGATATATCCAATGATACTGGGGATACAGTGAGTCTGAAAATGGACAAGTTGGGAATGGGAAAGGGTTCTGGAATCAGGAGAAATACCTTGGTTAGGTCTCAACTAGCAGCTACACCTCGGGGGCAACCAGACTCTGCTCCTTCTGCATCTCTCAGCAGCACCCAGCCCAGAAGACCTGTCACTGCACCACCAGCTACTCAGGCTTGGGCAGATGAGCAGGCAGCACTGCAGCCGGACCAGGTTCAACAGGATAAGATCTGGAGAGAGTCTGTGGAGGCTGAACAGAGAGGAAGGAAAATCTGGTAAGTCACTTGTTCCAGTTCATGCCTCTTTTACTCATCTTGAGAATGGTACTGATGCTTCCTGACGGTCCTAGGCCTTGATCCAAAGCCTACGCTATCAAAGGAAATTTTCTTCTGCAGGGACTTTGGATCAGGCCCTCACACATTTCTTTCTAAGGTTATATTATCTACGTTTTTCTTCACTGGCCAAAATTTATGCCAATATCCCCTCGCATGCTGGGCTTAAGGTGAAAAGAGATGCAAAGAATTGCATGCTGAGTATCTTGCAGCTTTATAGAGATTGCCACAATGAAGATATAAATGTGCCGACCTCTGTAATTTATTGCAGACACACTGATATTATCACCTCTTCTCATATTCTTGGAAATAGCTGAAATGGAAGGTGAACAGTGTTCTGCCAAGATATGATACCGTGTTCCCAATCTGTATGTCTACTGAACATGCCCCATCGTTACAGTGTTTCAGCAGACTGAATTGCACACATGCAACCTAAGCTCTGACTGTATACACCAGTGACCTGAAGGAACTAAAAATTAAGATACTCTCTTGTCTCTGCCACATACCTTGCGTGTTTATGTTCGTACTTCAGTACGCTTTATGAGCATGTCTATTAGACGAATATCCTCAGTAAAAGTAAAATCAGATCCAGTTCTGGCCGCGCGCTAGCCAAGCCAAAGGAAAGGGAGGAAAAACAACATCATTTTCAGGATTTTTTAGAATGGGAAAAGAAACCATCTGAAAACCCTTGTCCTCTTCCGCCTTCTGGAGGAGATACAAATCACAGCTCTGATTTCCCCAGAGACCAATTTGCACTCTTGTCTGGCTCCTTCTACCTGAAGGAACGGCTGAAGCCAGGACTCTGACCCATGCAAACCCAGGGCCGTGGTGACTACTCTCTCCCAGTTGTGCACTCAAGCTCTCGCCACAGGGGCCCAGCACGCTCCTTCCCCAGCTAAGGCGGCGCAGGGACCCTGTGCCTGCCTCCTGGGGTTCATGGTCATGGGCACTGATGCAAACTCACTTTCATGGGTAAGATAACACATCATGCATCTGATGCATGTCCCGCTCTCCAGTCTTAGCTAAGAAGACAGAAACTCTTGTAAATGGGTAGGACAGACATGTGAAAGACAGATGCCTAAAGCTGGATTCATCAGACTACGTGTGCTACAGCCTGCAGAGAAGTGTCCTTCAGCCCCACATCCCCATCCCAAAAACAATGATGAAGGCTGCTGTGTGTTGATGGTCTGACTTGAAGTGGATATAGGTAAATGCCTTGAGACCCAAGCACTCCTCAATAATTAGCACTATCCAGTAACATCCAGATCTGATATGTTCAAATAGTGGCTGGCATAGCAAGATAAAAATTTTAGGACCTCTGTGTTGTGCTGGTGTACCAAGACATAGATTGATAAACACAACAATCACAAAGTAGCTGTTACTTGCACTCAGGGCATATTTGCACTGGACAGAGGAGCGGAGCACATAAATCCAATACTCCTAGCTTCACGTGGGCAGATGAGCTCAGCTCGGAGGGATGTACAACTTCAGCACTAGATCGATGCACTTAGATGCAGCACTGTATAGACACAGGCAGCCGGCTCAGAGCGTCAACCCAGGCGTCCCCTGAGCCCTGGTGCCAATACAGCTGTAGATAACTGTTTCCTCTCTTGACCTCACAGTACTTTGACAATAGTGGGTGAACTTTCATTT
The DNA here is from genome assembly GCF_017639655.2 of Falco naumanni. Lineage (NCBI taxonomy): Eukaryota > Metazoa > Chordata > Aves > Falconiformes > Falconidae > Falco > Falco naumanni. The sequence continues at coordinate 29,242,122 of NC_054059.1, forward strand.
TCTCCTTTTCAGGCCAGGGAAAGCAAAGGACAGAAAAACAAACAACTTGCCCTGTAGTCCCACATCAGGTATAGAACACAGCTGAAGAGCAAAACTCGGGTCTTCTGACTCCATTTGCTCCTAGCACAGCTGCCTATCCGCACAAAATACTCCTGTGGGTGTTTGCCTGCAACAAATATGGCTCTGGGAATTCCCACCAGGGACTTTTGCCAGGGAGTATCAGTGATTTAAAAAATAAGAAGCTGTGTCTTGCTCAAGGCATGGCACAAAAGTTTGCTAGAGTGCCTCAGGACTTTGCCAGTGTATTTTCATTTGCACTAGGTATACATTGTGGACATGCTATCGTCATCCTCCTTTAGCAAAAAAAAACCCAACCCACTCCTCACATAGTATGGGATCTATATGGGAATACAGAAAACCCTGGGCTTCACAACAGAAAAGACATGTTTCAGTCTAAAGAGTTTGCAGGTTTCTTACAGTATAAAGAGTTTGTACAGAAATGGTCTGTATCAAACTGAGCAGTTAGATTGGTATTCAAATACAACCAACATAACTATTTTATTTAAAGACAGAAAAAAATACACTGCATTTTTTACTTCTATTCAAAGGTACCAGAACTGGAGTTTCCTAAAGGACTATGACCAAATGGTAAGTTTTACGTTCAACTGTAATCCAGGCTCTTTTTAGTCTTCATCGGTTTGAGCTAGGATACTTCAAATTGGAGCACACTTAGGCATAATCAGTAAATGCCTTAAGACTAAAATCTTTAGGAAAAACATGAGAACTGAGGTGCCTTTCATCTGCTACCTATGCCACAAAGAAATATAATATGTGCTTGTTTCATTATTAACAACTCCATAGAAAGACAACTTCCTAGGAGAAAATTTGTAAGATAATGTCATCATGGTGAACTGCAAGCCACTTACTAAAAATGAAACAAAAAACCTCCCTCATCACAACCATTTTACAGCAAGCTAACTCCTGTCTCAGCCGACATTTTATGCAACAGAACTGAAAATTATTCTTTTCCCTGTGTTAACCTATTCCCATGTAAGACAACAGGAAAAATCAATCATTTTATTTTATTTCTTCAACAGTTTCACGTACATTCCTTATGACATTTTAAAGTACATTCAAATTCTAATTTAAAAAGCAAAAATGTTGACAATTCTAAATAATCTCAGTAACTTGTATTTTTGTAACACGCAGTGGATGTAGTTCTGGAAACTTACTAATGGTCTTTGTTTTATCCAGGGTAAGAAAAAGGAGCAGAAGCCACTACCAAACTATATGCCTGTGTTCTCAAGCAAAGTACCTAACTCAACCAACCACACTATTGGCAGTCGAATGAACACTGAACTTGGCAGGGCTCTGGTAAACATGGATTACTTCTTCAGCAGTGGAGCACGGAAAAGGAAACTTGAGGATGAGCTCCAGCCTTCCTAGTGCTTCAGTAAACGTGTAACTAACAAAGCAAATTGAACGGTTCTAGCCAACAGACCCGACAGCATGTAAAAAATTCCTCAATCTTTTTCTCAGAGAAACCAATACTACTGTCTAGCATGGATTTTCTTCCAAGGGCAAGGGTGGATGTTGTCCAACAATGCCACAGGAGACAATCCTCTTTGTATTTGGGGTGACTGGACCATATACAGAGTTAGCACGACAGATCTCAACCATCTTCCCATGCAAGTCTACAAGTAAGGATGCCACTAACATCAGAAAGAACAAGATTACAGCCAAAAGGCAATTTCTTCCTCAGTTATCTCTTGAAAATAGACAGTTAATGGACACCCACCCAGATGAGTCCCAACATAAACAAAATACTTCCAGTTCTGAAAGTCAGCACATTAAGACACAGCAGCTTGTTGCATTTCATGAGGTTAGCCAAGGATTCATCAGCCTCTGTCATCTGCATGTTTAAGCTTGCTCTGAAGAATAAAATCTAGGGCACATGAAATGTGTTCTGTGCTTTTTCAAAACTCCTCCCTCCTGAGGGATGGAGACCAAGTTTTTTTTCACACAAGTTTTAACTTTGTTTCTTTAGATTTTCTGCTCTCAAATTCCCTTTTATTACTCTTTTTCTTTTTTTTTTTTTCTTTTTCTTTTTTTTTTTTCTGGTTTAGCTGATGGAAAGTCATTGACAAGGAAGCAGGCTTTCACATTTTGCTCTGAAGGCATGTTGGCTCAGCAACCTGTCTTACACTCTTAGGATCATCAACCTTGAATTTAACAGATTCATGTTCCTAAAATCTGTGGTTGCCCAGGGAAACCATCATCAAGCTAAATCAACACAATACCTAAAGCCTGTTCACTACCGCATCTTCATTTCATAGGTGCAAACTTTATGACTTGTTCTGTAAGGAAAAAGCAGTAATCAGCAGAGCATGGAGAGTGTACATCCAATATCTGCCTTTTGAACTGTATGTAGCTTTTGTAGGATCATGCTCAGTCCTAGGTGGAGATCAACACAGAAGCCATTAGCATTGCCTTGATACAACAGGCTGCAACCTCTCACCAGGCTGAGGTGGAGATGTGCACAGTTATGTTCTGCAACTAAGGCTATTTGTTTTTATGATGAGACTTCAGTAGCAGCAGATAAAAAGAACAAGAGGCGGTATGGACAGTGCGATCACTGTCAACATCCAAGCAGTCTCGGGGAGGTGGTGGCAGAGAGCAGGGGTGGGGAGATACTGTAGAAAGAAGAGCCAAATCCTACTCACTGAAGTCATGGCACCAAGAAGTTCTCCCGGCTTCCTCAATACAGTGAGAGCTGCAGGATTAAGGCTTTCAAGATGAAAGAAGGACGACTGCATCATGCAATCAGCCCAGGTGAGAAGGACTGATTCCACTCTGTGCAGACATGAATTGTGATACACAACTGTGCTCAGATGCATCAAATGGGAACCTACCCTTTAAAAATGACATTTTCTCGTTCAGCTAAAGAGCTTTCTGCTCTTTCCTGTGAGCAGAAAACTGCAGCAGGAACCAGTTTGTCCTCCAACCTCTGAAAGAGGGAGAGAGTAGATCAAGCCTTTCCTTCTCCCTGTGTTGTCCAGAGCTGCTTCTAAACACCGCACAGGCCACTCGGAGGTTACACATTTATTGGTGACTGCATAATACTGAAAGTCACTACACTTGCACACCTTACTCTGAGACACACTGAGATGCACTGAGAAGCCTCAAGCCTTGCTGTGGGTCACAAATCATGTACTGAGTGGCAGATGTCCGGTACCTGTCAAGCTCAAGCTCCTACTCATGCAAGAACATTTCATTTACAAGGCGTGTATTTGAGCATGAAGGCATACAGAGCTCCATCCATGTTTCCTAGCCTCCAGATGGCACTCACTCCACACCAAGTTATGGCAACGCAGTGTTACACAATTTCTGTTTAATTTCAAGGGACTTCCAGTAATTCCAGATTCTTGGCTCTGTTTGCTGTGTGTGAATCCAGAGAATCCATCTCCCAGAGAGTTCCTGCAAACTGGAGGGTATGGGAAAGAGGATGGTCTTAGCAGTCCATGATTTAATCCTTTCACTTCACTTAGCACTGGCATTGTTTCAGCTGAAGCACTTCTCCCCGTTTTGGCCAAGACCTTCCATGTCTTACCCTAAAAAGGCGGGCCACTAAGCAGTCTAGAGAAGCAGTGATGGTACCTGGAGCATGGGAAGATATGTCCTATGAGGGAAAATTAAAAAGACTGTTAAAGTTTAACCTGAAGAAGAAAAAGCTGTCTGGGAAGAGGATAGCAGTGTTTAGATACACGTGTATCTCTGGAATGAGAAAAGGAATCATTTGCACTTCACGCGAAAGGTGGACAATAGTAAAAATAACAGGCTTAAATTACAGCAAGGAAGAATCATGTTAACTTTTGGGGAAGCTAAAGGTAAGGCTAATACAGCACTGGAATAGATTCCCTAAGGAATCTTCACCTATGAAGGTTAAACACACACATCCATCAAAAGTGGCGTATTTAATAGAGTTGGACTGTTAGTCTATAAATTGAATGACCATCTGAAAAGCTTTTCACCAATCCCCTGACTACACCAGGGATGCTGGGTTCACAACATGCTTTGCAAATGTGGTTTTTCAAACACATTCAAAAAGAATAAAAACCCACCCTATTTCAGTTACACTGGGTTTAAATAGATTACACCTCTAAAATACAGATTAATCACCTATTTATTTTGATAGAAAATATATTTCTTATTCTTCTAACTACTCATAGACAATGCTTTTCAGAAGGTCTAGACATGCCTCTTTTAATTGCACACATCTAAGAGGCCTGACTAGTACCCTCCTGACAGCCACACAAGAACACTCCTCAAAGAGCACATTCATGTCATTATGTCACATGTGTGAATGGCAATAACTAATTTTCTTTGAACAATTTCAGGAAGCCTTTATTAATGTAGTCCTGACTGTGTCCTTAACCAGACCAAACACCTGCTGAGATGCCAGGCAGTTCCTGCAGTGGGTACTTGCACCGATTACATGTATACAGCACCAAGACCCTCATACAACCTCACACTCCTTCTCAGCTGTACTTCTTTGCACAGGTCACTTCAGTCCAATAAATCACAACAGGAAAGTCTGTAGGTACAGCTGAAGTGGAGCCAAAATACGCAAGGATTTTTGGCTTAATCATCCAAGTGCACAACCTTGGAAAACGTAGCTCTGTGCCTTGTTGCAAGATCAGAGCTACCCATAGCTATACTGCCTCTTTTGACGTGGAATAAAGTCATTTATTCCTGACATTCTGATCCAGCTAATTGAAATGACTCTAAAATACCAGTGGGCAACAAGTGGATAGGAGTAGCTCTGTTCACCCCCAAAACACCAGCTCATTCCTGTTCATTTCCTTTTGAAATCAATAGCAACTCTTAAGCACTTGACATCTTAATGATTATCTCTAAGGGAAAATGACTGGAGAACAAAATTTTCCTGTGTGGAATGGATCTGATAATTCATGTGATACGGGAACATTGTGTCAAACTGGACACCTTACTTTCCTTAGAAATGCTAATTATTTCATGCTGCTGCAGTCAGCCCTCCTCTGGTACCCAGTGTTTTGTTTCCAAAGTTATTCTGGATCTCTCCACCATGTATAGCAATCTCCAGAAAAGACCTTTTGGGAATAACCAAGATCTTAATCAAAACTGCCTTAACATCTGCAAGCAGAAGGCAGCAAACAAGTTACTCTGTTTTCATCCCACGTTTAACAAGTTTTTTTTACCATAATTAACTTTGCCAACTAATCCTTATTTACATAAGCAGAGTCCTTTAGAAAGAATGGATGAGATGATAACATTGAAATCTGTAAATAATTAGTGGAAATTTCATTTATTAAAGAGATTGTGCAGATATTAAACTGTGTTGTAAGCTTCTTGTGAAGAGTTCTCATTCGGTGTAAGTTTTTCTCCCTTTTGCTGCCAGATCTCAAACAAGAGATTATGCATGTTTAGACAACTAATTTTCTGTATTGCTTCCAGCTAAAGAGCATAAGTGGGTAGCGATATTAATTTTATTCTTCAGTTAGATACATTGCTTTCTCTGGTAGACTTTGAGGGTTGTTAATATTAATTGTAACTTGGTGCATAGATGTTTCCAGTGCCTCCAAATCTTGTGTGTTCTCATTTTGAGTTCCATTTATAATAAAAGTGAAATACATTTTTTTAAGAAAACATATGTAACTATATAAATCTGGTTTTCTCATATTAGAACTGTCTTTGCATACAGTTCCCTGTTGGCATCCTAGCTGTAAAGTTTTTGTTTAGAAGATCTGTGATGACTGTAAATCCAAATGTTTCTTTGAAAATGTATTTAAACTCTTTATTGACCTTTAAAGTACTCTTATGTAAACAAAATAACTAAATGGGTTTTCCTACAAAGAAGGTCTCATCATGCTGTGAAAATTACTGCATAAAGAGTAAGATTCCTAGAACAGGGAATGGAGAGGATCACTGTATGAACACTGCACGTACAGTATTGCCAATTCAGGCATCATATGTTTGTATCTACATGTTCACACTGCTTGTTTTCTATGAAGAACACTGTATAGAACAAAATTTCTGAACTGAAGTTCACCTTAAAGCAGACAATAGTCTTCTGAAGTGAGGAATTTTTTGGTTTGTTAGTTTTAGAAATAAACAATAATTTGCTAGGGCCTCAAGCTGCTTTTTCTAAAATTCTGCCCAGACAGAAACCAGTAAACTTTTCCTAAAGAAGGATGTCTCTCTTTAAAACTCTACTTGCTACTCTGAATCCATGTCAGGTATGTTTTTCCCTCTTCAGAAAACTTCGCGTTTGATTGGATGAATTCCTTGAAACACAGATGCTTCTCCAAGAAACTCAGAAGTTCTGCCAAAGGCTGGAGAGGTGCTTGCAGAGTTCTGTCACTCACAGCCCTCTTCTGTCAAAGGAGACTGACTGCAGCTTGTAACCTTCTCAAAGCCTCTCTCAGAAGCTGTCTGTAACCACAAAACCACCAGCACTTAAATATTTTCCAATTATTGGGGGTTAGGGCCTCACCTCAGCACAAGACTTTTATGCCAGGTTGACGCAGCAAAACCACCACAAATGGCTCTTAACTGTCTCTTAACCTGGGGAATGCCCAGAGGAAAGTCTCAGCTGGCACATACTGCTTGATAAATTGCAGCAAGAAGTAATCTGAAAATCTACAGGCACAACAGCTATACAAATTATGAGATCTGGCTTCCCTCTGTGACTTTGACGTGATCACTTCAAACTCTATTTTCTCCATTTACTAATGACCAATTGTCATCACTGGATGTATTTCACACTGTGAATTAACAAACACATTCACGCAATAACTTACTTCAACTACAGGTACTGCTGAGAAACAAAACAGATCAATGATGTAGCACAGAACCGTCTGCAACTATCACAAAGCTTATTAGCAGTTATATGATTATGTTTCTTAAAAGCCAAATGGACTGAAAACACAAGGTTTATATCAACCCTTCTACAGCAAAACTTAACAGAATGCTGACACACTGCTAGTAGTGTATTACCACAGGGCTACTCAATTGCTTTTCACTGGAAAACATAAAAGCCAGAGGGTGAAACCAGCACATGGCAGTGTTTCAGATATGATGAGCCAACTATCTTCTTTGCTGGAACAAGCATGATTATACTGTAGCTGCTCCTCAGCACTGGCAGATCCATTTGCATGCTCTGGGAGGACTGTAAGACCTCTAGCAAGAATGCAGGAAGCATCACATAGCAGGACCTTAGTAAGCGCTGCCATAATGTACTCACACTCTCAACGCTTAGTGGAACAGATGTTCTAGATCCAAGCTTACAACATCAGTTTCAGACCCAAATGCTACAGCTCAACCTCCTCTCTGGGCTACAAGCCCAACGTAGATTTTCTACATAAAAAGGGCAATTCCAAGTGTAATATAAAAATCAACTGAAGGAGTCCCAGTACAAACTAGTTAATATATTTTCCTTCTCTTTTGCTCTTCCTAGTTCTGTGGCTTTCTTAGGTTTTGGGTTAGGTTTTTAGGTCTGTGTTTGGTATTTTAGGCTCTGTCAGTAATAGTTTTTAGCTATCCATATTATTTTAGATAACATGCCATTACCCAGAATGGCCTTCAGTCAACTGAATAAGCCATTCCACAGAGCAAACACTGAGCCAACAGGCTTTGGGGTGGTTTTCTTTTTTTTGCTTACAGTACTTTCATTCAATTTGTGATGTTTTTGTTCAGCCCAACATCAAGTAAACCTTACATAAATACAGCCATGTTTTCAGTTTGCCACAAATATATATATAACATACTGCACGCAAAACCAACGAACTGCATGCAACCTCCAGCCTTTGTTTTATACTCCTGTCACGCACACTTGTACAACATAACCTCAAACGTGAAGTACACAGGGATCCATTGGACTTCAGTACAAGGAAGTTCTTCAAAGCAGAGCTGAAACACTGTCATTCTGCCACCGAGGCATCTCTCACCCCAGAGGTAACCTCCCGCCTGCCTTATGGTAAGCTTGAGTGACAACTCTGCATCAGTCTTACTACTCAAATCAACAGTAAAACTCCCAGTCATTGGGCACCACAAAAGTGTTCGGCAAATACAGCCGAACACAAAGAGTATTTTAAAAAAAGTCATCCTTTTTTTTGAAGTCTTGGTCATTTTTACCTTTTCACCTTGACGCCTCCAGTGGCAGAACTGGGCCTCAAATGTGCATCTTCTATAAGGACTGAAGTAGCTGAAATCACAGTTACGTTGGCCAGAGGGGACCTCTGGAGGCCAATTCCCTGCTCAAAGCAAGGCCAACGCTGATGTTAGATCAGGTTGCTCTGGACCTGGTCCTGCTGAGTTGTGAAAACCTCCTGAGACAGCGACTCCAGAGTCCCTCTGGGGCCCTGTTCCAGTGTTCAGCAGCACTCCAGGTGTGGCCTCACAAGTACCAAATAGAGAGGAAGGATCACTTCCATAAACCTGCAGGATACACTCTTGCTAACACAGCCCCAGATGAAGTTGTCCATCTTTGCTGGCAGACCACAACGCTGACTCATTCCAATTGTTGTCCCTTAGGTCCCCCATGTCCTTTCCCTTAAAAAAACTTTTGATCCTGTTGGCCTCCAGCCTTTACTGATGCGTGGGGTTACTCTGTCACAGGCTGCAAGCTTTTTTATTACACTTCATCAGAACTTCAACCACAACTTTCCACAGATGAAAAACGGTCAGTCGCCTTGCAGTAGTTACGACCAGTTCTGTCAGCACCCTCAGATGCATCCCACCTGGTCCCACAGAGCAGTCCAGTTTGCTCCTGTGGTCCCCAGCTCCACCTTCCTCTACCATAGTTGGTATTTCACTCCCTCTGACTGCGCTACTAGGCTCAGGGAACCTGAGCAGCCTGTGAGCAGACCTTGATAGTAAGAACTGAGACCAAAAAGGCACTGAGCACCTTGGCTTTTCCCACCTCGTTATTAAGTATGTCCCCTGACCTGCCGAATGGTGCGTGCCTATTTTCCTTCACCTTTCTTTGCTGTCAAATTAGGGAAGCTTTTCTTGGTGTCGTTCACACCCTTTGCCAATTTCAGCTCCAACAGAGCTTTGGTTTTTGAGCTCCATCCCCTCATGCCTGAGCAATGCTTTTGTACCGGCTGCACAGCTCATATGCCTGCTTCCATCTCCCAAACCCTCCCCTTGGTGTCGGTTCAGCCAAGTGTTAGCCCTTCAGCCAAGCTGTTCCTCTGCCATGCCTGCCCACATTTCACCTCACTGGGCAAGCCTATTTTTGTGCTATGAGCACGTTATCTTTGAGCATCAATGCACTCTCCTAGCCCCCATTGCCCCCCATGGAAGTTTCCTGAGCAATCCTGACAGACCAGACCCCTGCACAAGCCAAATTCTGTTCTTCTGAAGCCCAGAATTTTTATTCTGCTATTTGCTTTTCTTGGGATCTTAATTCCAAGGTGCTGGAGTCACTGCTGCCAAGGCTGCCCTTGACCTGTACGCTGCCTACTAGTTCCTCATTTCTGAGTAACAGATCCAGCATCTGGGTCAAAAAAATGTTCTTGATGCCCCACCAAAACTAGACTGCTTTTACCCCAATGGGGTGGCTCCTCCAGCTGTCAGAGCAATTTTACATTCCCAAAGAAGACTGGGCCTACAATCATGAGCTTTCTCCTAGTGGTTTAAGGCTTCCTCTTCCTGATCAGGCAATCTACAGCAGGTATCCCCACAACACTCCCCAAGCCGGTCTCCCCACCGATCCCGACCCCTCAGATCTCAGTTGGCTTGCAGCTTGCTCCAAAGCAAAGCTCCAGGCAGAGCCACTTGTTTGTGTAAAACACAACTTCCACTCCTTTCCCTACCTGCTTTTCCAGAAAAGCTTGTATACTTCCACCACAGCACTCATCATGAGCTACGCCACCCTGCCCCTGCGGTCCCAAAGAGGTCACAGCTCTGCACCTGTGATGATACGTCCAGTTTCTCTGGTTTCTTTCCCAGGCTGTGTGTGTTCACACTCCCCAGGGCAGGCAAGCAAGCTTCCTGCAGCCTGCTCTCCCTGGCCAACTCTGTCCACACCAGCCTTCCTCCACACGTCTCCCACGGGTTGCCTCCATCCCCACAGGTTCTTCAGTTGTGGAACTTCCTTTACTTTAACCTAGAGCTTAAAATGCCAGTTAGCTATAAAATGAACTATTCTCTGTTAGCATGGTAGGTTGTAGAAATAATGAGCAAGGGAGCACTCTGCATTCCTTGCAACACCACAAAATTCAAGGCATTATTTTGCTTAAAACCTCAACTATGGTAAGCCAACATCATTAGCGGGGAAAAAAATTCTGCTTTGGCTTTTTGTCTTTGGTCACTACAGAAAGATTATTTTCCTTCTCTAGTTTTTTTCAACAGGAATCACCATTTGCATTCCTATTTAAGGTGCAGCAGCATTAAACCACTGCCCATCTGCTGTGAAACAGACAAGTTGCACAGTACATCCGAATATAATGAATTTATTCACTGAACTGTAAAGTATTCTGCTGCAACTTACCAAGTGTAAGTCTGAAATCTGATATACAACTAAGTAATTTAAACAGAGTAGGAAGAATTTCTTGTGCTCTTCCTAGATTAATTTTTTTTGTCCAGCCACTCCGATTGTCTGTTCCATTCCTAAGGTGCTACTGAAGCAAAAGTGGCTAGCAAACAGACACAGAACAGCATCACTACCCCGACAGGACAGGGGAGGAACAGTAAACCATTTTGCTTCACTGACTGCTTGCAATTCAAGGCAGGATATATTTTTTAAAAAGCTGAAATGTTGACTGAAGGTGAACGTTTCATGTCATTTTTAAATATAGATGCAGTTGAACAAAAATAGCTCATGAATCTGCTTAACAGTTTGAGGTCCATTCAGCTTCTTAATCACTCTAGTACGACACAAGTCAGTGCACGTTATTGGTATTTTTACAGCATTTTATTGGGTTAGCATCCACACTAATACAGATACACAACTTCTACCTTACCTCTTTCTCTATTACTCTCAGATTATCTGAAATGGCAGACACATCTACACTTCAGACACAATTTTAAATGTGATAACTTAATCTTGTGTGATGGATTACTCAACTCTCTTTCAAATACAGGATACACCCACAAGGCTGAGAACTCAGTTTATCACGAAAATCTTGGAACAGTTAGTATTTTAAGGTAACTTCAAATTTTCTTTGCTTCTTTTAGAATTTATTGTCTTTGAAAAGCTTGATTAATTTGAAACAGTTTTTAAATTAAAATTCTGTATTTGGAAGGGGCATTCATTTCAATCAGAGGTTGGGGATTTTATGTACTCCTACATACCTGCTTTTTTTTTTTTTAATGACTGAATTACACATAGGGCAACACAGTTTACAAATTAAGCATTAGTAACACTGTTTTAAAATACAACTTAAAGGTACATGGAATGAACGCAATAAACTTATTTGTCAAATCGTATTCTCAAAACCACAGAAAACAATTTGTGAGAAATGCAAATGAGCTGGAACTAAACCGTGTTAAGAAGTTTTAGTCATATAGAAATACAACTCCCATTACAATGAAAAAGAGATTTTATGCCTGTAAATAACCCCTTGTGTTAAAGCAACTACGCTGTAGGTAAAAATCCGAATTAATGCTATGTCTTTGACTCTCTTGAGTAGTCCTGACCATACACAGGCATGTGAGAGCCAGGGTTCTGCATGCACGTGATCGGTACAAGTGTATATTCTTTGCATAATTGCTCTTACTTAGTTCTGACAAGCCAGGAAGTACAAAAGCATTAAAAACCACGGTTTACTGTTTTTGTGTGTAACTGTGTGCCGCGGGAAGGTGTACGTTCCAGGGGAGCATCAGACACGTTTAAATGTTGCTGAACCTTCTTTCTGCGCAACTCAAAAGTGCTGCTGGCAAAGCTACGCCATCCCTACCGCAGGAATTCGCGGCGACCCGGAGTAGAACCCAAGAACCACGCCAGCCAAAGCACCGCACACCCCACTTCAGGGGAGAAACCCGAAATCCAGCCGCCCGTTCCAAGCCAGGAGCCGGCCTACGCCCCTCCGAGCGCACACAACCCACGGCCAACCCCCCGCGCCAACACAGCACCTGACCACGGCGGGTTTCTGGGCTGTGTTTGCAGCCACGAGCCACTCCAGGCCCGACGCTCGCGGCTTGGCGCTGAACGTTTCCCAGCCCTGACGCCGAGGAGCGCCAGCGGCGGGCAGGCCCCGGCCGGCGGCAGGACGGCCACCCGGCGGGCCCGGCTCCCCCGCCCCGCTCCTCCGGCCGCCGCGGCGTGCGGCAGCGCCGGCACCGGGGGGCGACCGCCCCCACACACACCGCTCGGGCGGGTGCCAGGCAGCGCCCCACTCCCGAGGAAGCGGCCCAGCAGCGCCCCGCGGCCGGGCCCAGCTCTCCTCTCCCCGCAGGCGGAGCCGCCTCCACGCCCCACGCCCCGGGCAGCGCGGGCGCCGTGAGCGCTCCGCGACGGCTGCCGCCGTGCCAGCGGGGCCGGGCCGAGCTCCCCGCCACACCCCGCCACGCCGCACCGCCGGTGCCCCATCGCGGGCCGCCGGGGCTGCACGGCGCGGCGCGATGGCGCCGACGCTGCTGGACCTGGCCCACTGGAGCACCTGGGCGGTGTGCGCGGTGATCAAGGTGCCGCAGCTGGCGGCGGTGCTGGCGGCCCGGTCGGCGCGGGGGGTCAGCGCGGGCAGCCTGCTGCTGGAGCTGGCCGGGTAAGGCGGCGGCGGGGGACACGCGCGCAGACAAAGGACGGGGTGGGGGCAGCACAACATGGCGCCCCCCGGCGGGGCGCGCTGGCTGCGCGCGCAGGCAGGGGGCCCACGGCGGGAGGAGCCGGCGGGGCGGGGCGGGGCCGCCTCACCTCAGCGGGGCTTCCCTCAGCGGCGGGCGGGGGGGCGCCGGGAGGCGTCGCTGCGGCGGGTATAGTTCCGTTCCTTCCTAGGCGGCTCCGGTAGGGCGGGAGAACGTGTGGAGCGGCCGCTTGCAGGGAGCAGCGCGCAGCTGTTGCTCCCTTCGGTTATAAACCCGCGCTCCGATGCATGGCGGTCACCCCCTCCCGCCGGTCGCCCTTGTCCTCACCGGGCGGCGGCGGCGGGAACCTCCTCTTCTAAAGTGTTAAGGGAAATGGCTTTTTTAACTTGCCCAGAACCAACCCAGGCCACCCATGTAGCTGGAGACAACACCGACTGTCGGGTTTAAGCCGTATGTTTATTAAAGGGTTATGAAATGGTCCGTGTGCCCTGTTGTGCAGGTAATTGTACAGGTCAGACAGGCTTCTCTCACCCAAATGAGTGAAACATCATCAGTCTTTAAGAAAATCATAAACCATGTCAAACCCCAAGGATTTGTCCGTCTGTAGTAAACTTATATGGGCTAGGCTTATTGAATCTTGCTTAAAGACGATTGCATGGAATGAAAAATAAACTGCATGCATGTACATTCAAATGCGGGTACAAGTACGTGAGAGAAAATACCTTGAAGAGCCGTGCATTTACCAGACTGAGGGATGGAGGTGGCCGGGACATCCAGCTGGATAGATGGCTGCTAGTTCTCTGCACCAAGCTAAAAAAGGGCTTTTTAGTTAGAAAAATCACCGCACAAAAATGGCACGTCATTTCTGAATGCTCCTGTGCTTTGTCTTCAGCGAGGGGCAGAGGTGCTGCCCCTGCTCTGGCCGTGGAGGCTCAGGCGCGCAGATGGCTTTCTGCAGGGAGCTGTGCAGGATCCCCACGGGCTCTGCTGTGGCTGTTTCTCCGTGGCACTGAACCCCTGTTGTTGCTGTTTGCCCTTAATACACCTCAGAGTAAGCCAGCTGAATTCTAGTTCCAGCAGAGATAACTTACGCCACAGCCCTAGCCAAAAAGTGGTGGTAGCATTTTCAAATCATTCATGTGCATTGATGTGCGTTAAAGAGGCTTTCTAAGTAGTGCTTCGGATGAGCATGGAGAAGCCATAAATGGCTCTTCGAGCACCTGTGTGATAACAATGGTACCCACAGCACTGCAGGTTCTGCACCTGCTCTGGGCAAAACTATTTTGAAAGGGTTGCAACAAGACTTTTTTGAAACATTTATTTGGACTGGTTGTTTATTTTGTAAGCTGTTTATCCTGCAACCTGTAAAGACTTTGAGTCCAGCTGCAGGGAGCTTTGGGGCCACTGGTATAAACTGAGATGGTGCTGCAGAGTCAGCATGCAGTGACCTGGCAGAGGAGTGACACAGAACCATGGTGCTGATGGCAAGGAACCTAATTTGACCCTAAAAGAATTAAGACTTCTAGGAAGTTCAGATATGTAAATTCTGAATACTGTAAAAAACAGTTTCCTGCAAGGCAGGCAGTTCCTTATGCCATTTTTATATGGTGATGCATATATGCCATCAACTTTTCCTTACAGAAAACTATATCCTAACAGCCCTTTCTATCTTCTCTGCAGCCTTGAGGTTTCTGTGTAACCCCATGGACTTGCACGAAGGTTGAAGAAAGTAAATATGATAAAAGTTCAATTCCTTTTAGGTACTAGATCATGGAATACCAGGAAGGAGAACTGCCGTTGTTTGGTGCACTTAAGAGCAGGCTGTCAATCTGACCAGTACAGCTACACTGGGCAATCTTGTACCAGTATGTATTCTAGACAGCTTGGAAGGTGTTTTCTACTCCTGTAAAACTTGCTTAAGGTATAGATTGAACTACAGACATTAATAAACCAGTTACCCCAGAGATGCCAAGGCAATTGCAAAAAGAAGGTATCTTCTACATCTGGAAGCCTTTATTTTATTCTCATCAGTTGTAATTAATAAAATTATGCCTTACACACTGTGACACAAAGACCTTGACAAATGGTGTGGGCAGCTCTCTACATCTTACTCTATTTGAAGGTAACAGAAACATACTGCAGAACATCAGGCTTGCACTTTGTCTTCATACTTGTCTGACCAATTTGACAGCAGGGGCTGCACCTATCTGGAGCCTTTTGGCACAACCAAAACAGTAAAAAAGAAGTTGTGAAGGAGCTGTCCCGTCCCTTTGTGCAGTCATGCTGTTTTGTGTCTTTCTGTTCAGCTTCCTTGTGTTTCTGAGGTACCAGATCTATTATGGTTACCCTCTGCAGACATACCTGGAATATCCCATCATCATTGCACAAGGTAATTTTTTTAAGCTGTGTTTTGGAAATGGAACAGGGCTCATTCAGCACTCCAAGGCTCTGCATGTGGGTACAGTACTCCACTGCAGTGATGTGAATCCATTGAGCAATTCTAGTTGGAGCTGGGGGGGAAGAGGGAATGAACATCTAAAATATAATTGAATTTTTATAGATTTTATGAAAATGCTGCTCAAGTGGGTCTGATTAAGAGAGAAATTAATACACACACACAATTGCAGTGTAAGCTCATCCTTTATCCAGTTACTCCACATGGGAAAGAAACATTATAAACACTTCAGACTCTAAGGAAAGCTTCATTTTTGAGCTTGCAGTGTTTTGGAAATCAATGAAATCTGAGAGATAAAACCTCTAAGAAATTAGTGTCTGTAGACATGGTGCCCAGTGGAACCGCCAAAGATTGCATTTGGGCCCCTTCTCTCCATTCTGTGACAAGCAATCTTGTGTTTATTTCAGATGTCATTCTCCTTTTGTTTATTCTGCGTTTCAGCGGAAACATGAAACGAGCTTTGTTCTATGCAGTCATGTATCCTTTGAAATCTGGGAATTTTGGTTTATGTAGCTTGTTTGGTAGTTCTTTGCATAGCAGCTATGTCATCATTTGTTTTGTGCTACTATTGTAAATCATTTTCAGCCACCCCTCAACATGCATCCCACATTCACATGCTGAATTCTGGGACCACAGTAAAATCTCTAAAAGAAGCAAGCTTTACATGTAGCTGTCCTTTAGAAGGCCCACAAATGATATGGAGTAAGACCAATTCTTAATTACATATTTGCTAGAGATGCAGGGTGGAAATGGTGAATCTTTTTTCTTTGATTCCTACCCATGCAGAAGGTACAGCAGTGTTTGTGGGCTTTTTTTAATAGGACTTGGGCTTAAATCTCGAGTCTTATGCTTTGGGGCAGGTCTTCAGAAACTCCAGGCACCGCCTCACCAAAGACTGTGGAAAATAGGAATACTTCGTGTTTCAACCAGTTCTTAATATGCTTTATCTAGATTGTATAGTCTGTTATAAAGTTTCAATAAGATTACTTCCAGATGTTTAAAAAAATCGAATTCCCCAGGAGTTTTGAGAGCTCTGGTATCCTAGACTTTTCAGTGCTATGAAACTTAACATATTGTAAGATTTGGGGGGGGCTGGTACGTGCTAATACTGCGGAAGTGGATAATAGATCTGGCCATGGTAAGTGCTGCATGATTATTTGAAATTAGGTCCTCATACGAAATGACTTTTTTTCTGGAAATCTTTATCAGTAAAATCTCTCTTTATATTTGTCCTTTAAAGGGTTAATCTTTTAGGTTAGCTTTCAGAACAACCAACCAGTTTTCAAATACAGCTGGTTCTCACTTCTGTGAGTAGCTGGAAAACGTAGGACTGGCAATAGAGACTCTATGGGGGGAGAAAGAAGTATGTTCTGAGGTAAAGTTGTTAATTGTGCTGCCTTAATTAAAACTGCCAAAGGTTTAAGATGTTGCGAAAATATGAAGATGTTGCAAAAATATTTCCCCTCTAGTCATAATGTCATAATCCTAATTAATAAACGTTTAACATGAAGAAAAGAACAGAGCAGCAGTCAAAGCAGTTGAAACAGGGAATGTTGAGTATTTCACAAGATCTTTTTCCCCTTTAGTCCTGGAATTTTGCAAGAAAAATATCATCTGATAATGCCCTACATAGGTTAAAGATGGTCTTTGTCCTTTTTATCAGAAGAGAGAAAGATAAAATGTGATTGAGATGAACTGGAGTTGCTAATGCAAAAGATGATAAAAATGAGGAGGAAAGCTTCTGAGACCCAACACCAATTTACTTGCAAGGGAAATCTGTGCGTGGCACAAAGACCATGCGGAGGTCCCCTCTACCCACTGCCTTTGCAAAATCCCCCTTAAGAGGATGGTAGAGTGAATAGTCCATTCCCTTCATTGTTTTTTTCCCACCAATTGGACTAATTTTCCACACATTCTTGTCAGTTTTTGCATTCTTTTATGGTTTACTTTGCCAGACATAATGGTAACAGATGGTCTGAATCAACCTTGCTGTTTAGACTAGATCAGCCTCTTTTTAGCTAACTTTCTTAAACAGTTTTATGTAGCAGGTCGAGAGGCTTTTCCAGTTCTTTGCTTCTTACTGTATTTGCCTCTATGAAGCATTTGCCAACAGCACTAGCAGTTGTCATGCCGTTGTCGCTTCTTTCGGAGCAGTACCTCAGGAATCAGTCCCTTCCTTCTGGCAGCTTCAATTTTTTGCTTCACGGTTCCTTAGTAAGAATGCTTTGGTTGCCAAATACTGAAAAAGTATCTTATTTAGAATTAAAAAAATAGAAAGCTAGTCCTGGTTCTTAGTAAGTTACATACTAACAGCCATAAGCTAAGCACTCGGATAATAAAATGGCAGAGGCAGAGGTTTGTTCTCTTTTTTTTACCTGCTTTTCAGAATTTGTGCACATTCATCAGTGCGGCCAGTAAGCTGGCACAGCTGTGGTGTCTCTGGCAGACAAAAGATTCTGGACAAGTGAGCGCCTTGACCTGGAGTATGTCTGCATATACCTGTGCAAGTAAGCTATGGGCAACTTGGTGTGAATGGTGGAGTTTCCCTTTTTTAAAGCCGTATCTCCTCTTTCAGTAGGTCTTTATGACAGTAGGTAAAAATCTTGCCCCATGTAGCTTCCCTTAGTTCCAACTTCTGAGTTTCAGATACCACTGCCTCCTGAAACCAAGTTTTATTATTGGCACCAATGGCACTTTGACTTAGAAGACATGCAGATATGGTCAAGGGAACCTAATACTGTTGAAATAACTGAAGGAGTGTCTTTAAAACGAGCAGATTTCAGTGTTCTAGGATTTAATAAAATTACTAGTGATGTAGCATGAAAAGGTGCTCAGTTTTGAGTTAGACAACCAGACAACGCTAATTCTGAAAAGTCACCTACAAATAAATACACACTTAATGCTAAATACCTTTAACTCTATGACTATACGTAAATGCATTTCTCAATGGAGGAGGATTTAGGAGCGTACCAAGAACAGTGTTTTGTGCAGTTCATGGATTAATTACCTAGTGGTCTGCATGAGCAGTTCTTCTACAGCTATTTGTCCGAAGTCATATTCACAAAGCTTGTTTAAAATAGTCTTCCTCTAAAACGCAGCGGTGCTGGCTCTATTTCCCAGTGAAACAAATGTTTTTCAGTCATTAGAAGTTGTGGTAAGTTTGCTGAACAATGGCAATAAACTTTGTAAATGGTTTTATTCTGCTGCAAATGTGAAATAATTAATGTTTAGATTTGTTGTGGGAAGGATTGCGATTTCCTCATATTTGCAGAAACCTAAAAGCATGCATGTGAACATTGACAATGGTTAAGTCACGCTAACTTAATTGTGGGTGTAGCTCAGTATCAACTATTGAAGGAGGGTGCTGAACAGAAAAAGAAGCAGTGAACTCTGACCCCATCCAATCTAGTGTGATAGATACCTAAAATTTCTAATTACATCACTGATTTTCTCATTAAAAAAGACCCTTAATACAGTGTCACTCAGGTTCGAGAGCTTGATCTCTGACGTGAAAATAGTGAAGTGAATGCACTAAAGGTGGGAATGTCTATACAATGTATACTTCCATGCAAGCGTATCCTCTGTTGAAAAATAGATAAGTTCATCATTTTTGAAGGTATAAACTTGTCATATCTAGTCCACTAATCAGAATTCATTCAATTTACAGCAAGAATAGTTACAACTGTAATGACTACGAATGATCTCGCAGGTGAGTAAAGTACGGAATCGCCCGCCTCTCCAACAAAACAGCTGCCATGGTAGTTTTTAGCTGTTTTGTAAAAGCAGTGATCTGGTCACAGAAAAACAAACCATGAGTTTGTCTGGTGAGTTAGCACAGTGAGGGAAGGAGATACTGCTAAAAAAGTAGCACAGGATTACAAATCAGTCAAACACCGGGAGAAAAATATGCTTATGCTTTATCAGATAGTGCCAAGTGGTCCAAAACCCATTATTTTTTTCAAAAGGCAAAAAGCACTACAGAATTAACTTTATTATGAAAATAGCCAGATAAAGCATTAAAAATCCTTAATATTTAAATAAATAAATAATAGTAAAATACAACTTTTAAAAATCTGTAATAACTGAGTGATAGCTTTTCAAATAGTGTTTCCTTATTGTGGGGTTTGTGCATGAAGAAGTTCTAGAAAACTATTCAGAGTTCAGCTAGTATATGAATAGTTTTAGGCACAACATTCAGAATGTTTATGACAGGTTGAAAATTAAATGGTAGGCTGGTATGAAACTCACAAAAAACTGGCTTCAGGTATATGATTTGCAGCTGATTTCACTATAAAGCAAATTTATTTAACAGCTTCTTACCATCCTGACAAAACTGAAAAAGCTAAGGAGTGAAGCAGATTTTTCAATAAATGGTTCGAAATCAGTACTCGGTGGATTTAAGAACAGTAACAGGATCACACTTTATTCGGTGGCTCCTTGTTCTAGTCAAAACTGGTATTTCCAGAAACATGATTTAAATGGATTTTTTTTTTTCCTTTAAGCAGCCCTCTGCAGCACAAGGCTCTGGTTTTACAAGTGGTTCAAGTGGCTCTTTCACTGGCAAAGGAAGTCCCTGTTTCAGTTGCTTATTTCCATCCTTGTGCTCGCTGCTTTCTCTTTGCCAGAGTTAAGGGTTTGTGGGGCCATGCAGTTAACTACATCACCACAAAACTGGCATAATGCACGTGCAGAAATTTAATCCGGGTCAGTTACTGAGTCAGTTCACCCACAGCTACACACTTACACTGATGAGAAGCAAGAGAGGTATACTGAGGGGAGAAAGGAAGGGAGAGGAACACCATGAAAGTAAAAAGCTGGCTTTTCCAAGTAAAGCTGGCTCGGGTTAAAGCTGCTTCTTAACACATACACAATACACTTCGGAACATGGGAGAGATGGCAGCAAACATTGATACTGTGCTGCTCTAACGGAAAATGTTTCCAGCTAACTTCTAACACTGAACACTTCAGCATGTTCATCTTAGTTTCATACACATGTACATTGTGTACATTTCTGTGAATATTCCACTTACCGAGTGCGTATCAGATATACCTCAAATTGTGGTCTCAAGGCAGAGATACTATGCTTACTTTGGTTTTAAAAACATCTGAAAGTTAATCAGGATACTGAAAAACTGTTTTTTTCTCAGTTGTCAGATTTCCTCTCATTAAGGTCTGACAGATACAAGTATTTCCTGTCTCCCTGAAGTCTAAACGTAACAGATGGCGGTAGAGAATAATCCTGTTTTTATAAACACCACATGCAACTAATAAGGACATGTGACCTGCGACTCCCAGTTTAATTTTTGGTGTAAATATAAATATATATGAGGCTTGTACTATTCTGCTGGGTTTTTTTCACAAAAGAATTAAAGCTACTGTAGCGTATTATTTTCAGATATCACTTGTAAGTGGTAAATGCTCTTCTCTGCTATATTTACTGAGAACTTCTGGGTTCCTGAACATGGTAATTTAAACTAATTGACTGAAAAGAGTTGCCGAGTGGCAACCAGCCTATTCGTACAGCAATGAAGGTTTACAAAACATATGTTCTGAAAATTACAGCAGGATTTTTCTTGTTTCGTTTATGCTTACAAGATTTTTTTTCCCTTTTAGTTCTCATCCGTTTCATAACCATGCTCATTCTCAATATTTGGGTCACAGCCACAGTCCTGCACTACAGGAAGACTAAAAAGACTGATTAGAAGACATCCATCAGCACGCACCACAGTTATCAAAAAACCCTGATACAATTATGTTTCAACAACAGAAAAAAGGTTGAGGAAGCTCTCTCTTTCTTAAGCCTAGTATTTATCCCTAAGCGTACTTAGTACAGTCATGCTTATTTTCTCTTAGAAACAATTCTGATAAGATACTTAATTTAAGCAGCATATTTTTATTGGCAATTTAAGACAGATTTCACTGCTATCACATTTTCTCTGGATGTTTTTTACTAAGCGAACAAGGTATTTCATATTTAGATGTTTATATATTCTTGTATCACTTCAGTACTTTCTGGTTACATATAAGCAATTTTTTCCGATTATACAAGAGCAGTTTTGCACCAACATATCAACTCATCTCTCTGCGTCTGCTGCAAGTTTGAAAAACAACAGATGTTTGTTGTCTTCTTGCAAGCAACTCAATTAACTATCTGTTGTTAATTAAGTTCAACATTAACTATTTTTAGGATGAAGAAAATCTGAATCAAGGTCCAACCCAAAATAAGGTTCTAAATGTATTTGACGAAGTCACAAATTCCAGCTGGGATCGTAGCGCTTACATGCAACACTTAAATAGTACAGTTTATACAGCTGATACAGGGTACCCATGGTCGCTTTCTTCAATATACCCAGGTTTTATTAGGGTAAGAGCAAAAAATCAGCTATGAATTCTTTTTCAGCCCGAGCTCTTTATTCACTGAACATACTGGTTTAGGAACAGCAGTGACTAGAATGTCTAGGAATTAATGACACTTTGACCAACAGTTAAAAATTGTGTTCAAGCAGAAGTTCCTGAACCGATACCCAGAGCCCCCAGACACAAGCCACACAGACCATGACCCCTTTACACGTGCACCTTGACACATCGCAAACTCATCTCCAGTGGTGTCAGGTTTTGACAATACTGCTCTGTGCTTTGTTAGTTTTTAGCCTGTCTTGTGCTAAGCGTGCTGTCGGACGTTTACATTTTTACTTTGAAGATTCTGATCTATTTGTAATAGGTATACGAAAAAAAGGAAAAGGATATTGTTGAGAACTATTAACGGGGGATTTTGCTTTTGAAAGTAATGCTATTCCAACCAGAAGTTACAGAAGTAATCACATGGCTTGACTTCATTTCCCATTGTGTTCTCCAAAATGAAAAGATAGGCCTTTCAAAAGAGTTTTTACAGTATTACTGTTGATCAGCATGTTAAAACCAAGGCACCCTTGATCCTGACACTCCTGACTACTATGGGAAGACTGCACTGCCCACAGTCGAGGCAAGTTTTCCTTGTGACATGCTAAATAAATGGACTCACGCAAGAGCGGGATCTGCAAAAGCAGATGTTTCCACCAGTGTACACTCAGCAGTCAGACGGGGACCTTCACCATCAGAAAACATCGCTGCTTTGTAAACTCTCATTTACAGCAGGAAGGGGTGGGAAGAGCTATGTCTGTGGACATACCGTTTAATGTATCTCACATTACTGAGAGCAAGTTCAAAGATGAGCTTTTTTACTGCTCCAATAAAATGCATAAATGCTTCTGTGTTAGTTGAGACAGTAACTGTAAACATCCTGATACTGATTTTTCTAAAGCTGTGTAACATAGATGAAGTGGTCTAAATGGTGGCAGGGGGCATGTGGTACCTTTTCCAGGCCGTATTAATAAATGCTATTCTTCATGATGGATTAATGGCATGCTTACAGTTAATTTTTATTACCTTTAATTTTTTATTCTGTTTCCATATATGGAGAGAAAATGAAATATTCATTATAGGTCATTAATGGGCAGCTTGCACCTTGATGTTTGAAATGTCAAGCCTGTAAATTATCCACCTGTAAAATGCTAAAGAGCTGCAGCATCTTAAAAGGAAGAAACCACACTTCTTATCTCATTTTTTTAACTAAAGCTTCATCTTGATAGAGAAAGATTTGTGCAGAGTCCAAGCCCTCTCTGCTACTGACATCTTTCGTACTCCTGAGCGATGCTGTAGCGAAATGAGGACACTTCATTTTCGGTTTGAGGATCAGCACTTTAAAGTTGGGTTTTTTACGTCATAAAACTCTGAAAATGGATTTAAATAAAGTTCTTTACAGGTTACTTGACATATTTCAAATAAATCATCTTAGAAACCTGTGGGGGGAAAAGAGACGGAGGAAAAGAAATCAAGCTGGGCAATTCACAAGCTTAAGGTAAAGTAGTTTTGTTGACTTGGAAGGCTGGATCAGGAGTTCTCATTCAAGCTGCAAGAGACACGGTACAAATCAGAAGGTAGCAGTAAATAGCTTTACACATCCCACCCCCCCTGCCGAGAGAGTGATTTCTTTCACTTTCGTAAGGTGGGTGTATGCTCAAGGCCTGGGCAAGCCCCGTGAAAGCGCAGAGCCTGTGCTTTTCCAGTACATAAACCATGATCCTCTCAGCAGCCGGATTAAAGGCAATAGCTTTAGACAAGGTAGACAGGGAGAATAAATCTTGTTAAACTTGTAATTCAACAGTACCGGGGCGGACACAAGCGAGTTGTTTGCTGTGTAATGCAGCAGTGGACCAAAGGCAGGCAGGGAAAGCACGGTGGATTTATTGCAGTGTGTGTAAGCCGGTAAGCAGCTTTTATCCACAGGGCAGGAGGGAGCACATCTCCATTCACACACCCTGTAGAAGTGCTGAATTACACAGTCGGTGTCTAACTGCACCGGTTCACAACATGCTCACAAGGAAACGCAGCCTGTCCTGTCCTGGCTGGTGGAGTGCGAGTCCTGTCGGGGCTTTCCAAAAGTAGTTTTCTTGCCCGTGAAAAGACAAGATCTGAATTCTAGTACAGTCCACTGAATAACCCCACATACCTCCAGCTACAGATACGACGAACTGTGGCTGTGCGTTTGGTAACAGACACTGGCTGCGCTTAGCCACAAAGCTCAGTTTAACAGTATGAAAGAGAAAATGTTTATCATGAGATTTGTTATCCACAAAAAAAAGGATGAGGGCGATTCCAGAGACAACAGGCTGCAGGTCTGGATTTGCGGATGTAGACAGTCAGGCCTGGAATTGAGGATGTAGACAGTGGAAAACGTGTGTCATTTACTTTTCCCTGTCCTCAGTGAAAAGAAACGTTGTACACAAATGTAAACCCATCATCTCTCCCTCACCCCATGGGCCTCCCAACACCTGTAATTTTGCAGAGCAGAACTAGGTAGAGAAATGTTTCTTTTGTGTCACTCCGATCCACCAAAAGATGTTATTTTTTGGACTGCCCAGAAGTCCCTGTCCCTGCCTGACCCCTGAGCCGCTTCTGCTGGCTTAAGTGCACGTAGCTGCTCCCTGCTAATCCGAGCTAATGGAACAGGAGAGGGAATGGGGTGGAGAGGGACACACAGCTCAGCCACTGGAGCTCAGAAGCTGGACTTTAGAGCAGTTTGACTCTTTGGAGAAAGTCATTCAGAATTAGCTATAAAGTTCCAAACTGCTTACAACTTGCAGAAAGCCTTCATTCACTCCTTTAAAGAGATAAAATTACTCTTCCTTCACCAAATAATCTTTATCCATTTAAGGACATATGTAATATGGGGGGGGGGGGGCGGGACACGACGACACACGGGGACAAAAAAGGAGATATCACCTTAGAGCCCACAGGAAGAACTATTATAAGTGAAAAGCTACAGAGATGTGAAGATCAACTCAAATGACGTAGTTTCCCAGCCATGTATTTTCTGTGATGATAGGTAGTAATTACTTCCCTGCTAATTCTCCTCAGGCTGGTTTGTTCCATTCCCTTCCAGATTCTTCGGTACTTGATATTCGTATTTATATATGAAGCAAAAGATGAAATGCTGCCTTCATCACTAATAATAGTCTTAAGGATATTCCAGTTAGGGATGTGAGGAAGCTGGAAAAAAAAACCCTTAAAATGGGATTTTATTACATTCTTGGTTTGTACTGATTTTTATTTGCTCGATTTTGAGACAGCTCTCCAAGATACTGATGAGTTCTCAGAGGACATGGTTGTTGGGGTCAAACAGGTGCCTGGGAGCCACAATAAACATCACCACAGGAACCTACCAGCTCATCACTTGTGCTGGTTCCCATTGCAAGTCCTTGGCAGTCTCACAGACCGAGTCCTGATGGACCTCAGATGTTTCCTGCCTGATGGCAAGACAAACACATACACATTTTCAAGTTAAAAGACATCAAGTATTCCATTCTGCCTTGGAGGTGGTTTGGGGCAAGTTTCATCTCTGTCTTGGAAAAAAATACAGTCTTTGAATCAGGGATAAAATAAGAAGTTTTTCACATGATACTTTTGATGAAGTTTAATTTGGGATACCTAAAGGACAATTTAAATAATTGTCATAATTTTTTTCATAGCCTGTTTTGTTTCATTATTTCAGCTCATGATGTTCTTAAATTGTCAGCAGCCTAAACAAGTACTTCTATATGTATTATGTGTATTGACTCACAGGAGGGGAGCTTTAAGAGGGCATATATCTTGCTTTATTTGTCAAGTATTCTGAGAACTAATTTAAAGGACAGAACCTGTATCAGCCTGGAATGTAGCAAGAAAAGTTAGCTGACAGTGATTACGATTCAAATTGAATGGCAACATCGCTACATGCTGAACATAAATTCTACTCACCACCATGCTGTAATTGCAAGTCACTTCTGCATACGCCTGCTCTGGGATGTGCAGTGTTTTGGCTTTTGATTTGGAGGCCTTGGCCAGTAGTACCAAGACGCTGACCTGTCTCATATTATATGAAAAGCGTAAATGGAAGAACACACTTCCTATGCCTCCGTGTCCCCTCTGCCATGTAACTCAGGACTCTATAGTGAAGCACAAACTGAGCTTCTGTAAAGAGTATTTTAAGTTACTGTAAAGAAATTCTATTTACTGTAAAGAAATTCCTTCACCTTTGAGCAATTGACTACATACAGATTCTACTGAGCTGACTTCCAGCACAGTGACTTGAGAGATTTAAAATTGTTTTCCCTGAAATGCACATCAAGACTTGAAAGTCTTCACGGTCTCTCTGAGCTCAAGGATATTTTTGTCTCTTAGTGTCTGTTTGTTTTAAGTTTGCATGTATGCCCGCCGTCCCAGTAATAACCCCCCCATTGCTGCAGCTCTGTGATATATGAAGCATGCAGGGGAGCTTCCTTCATGTATTTATCAAGCTCTTCCATTGCTCCAGAGCAGACAAGTAGCCACACAGATCCTGCTGAAGGGATCGCAATATGCTGGACAACATCACGCAGATGGGTGAGGCCATGAGATCCAGCAAGTAGGTGCAAGTCCCAAAGCTGCAGCCAGACCTGCACCTAGCTGCAAGGTCAGCTTAGAGAGCCTACTCGGAAAACAGAACACAGCTGAGGTAAGAGACAAGACTAGGGCCAGCAGATATGAAAAATGATCCAGATGGTGGGGAACCCGGCTCCTTCCTTAACTGTTTGCAGGCTATTAAGTATCTCAGATACCTCCCAAAAATGTTTCCACCAAGTCACTTGTAAATAAAAAGCAGCACAAATCCGAGACACATTGCTAACACGGCAATTCAGTGCTTGAAGTCTAAGCAGTCAGCAAGCCAAAAGAAGAGAGGATTGGCAGCGATCCCACCAGCCTGATGTACTTGTTGGGTGGCCATGCTTACCAAGTGGTGCCACAGCATCCCGGGCAAAAAGAATCCCGAAGAGCTAAGGGCGATGACTAACGACAAGAACCAGATGACCCAAGAGGCACACCGGCACGTGACAATGTAAGGCTACATACAAGTAGGCTCACACCTGCAAACAAACGTTGGAAGCCTAGACCTCAAAACTGGGTGACACAACTGAAGCATCACATGCAGTTGCCTTGGCTGTGAAAGCATTTCTGCGAAGCTCCTCCAAGCAACCTAAAAAGGGCTCTGGGGACATGAAATTGCTGCACTCTCTGACCGTTCTTTTCAGGGTGAAGATGTGCCTTTCCAGATTTCTTTAAGGTATGCAGGAAGACATACATTTATAACTTTGTAATTTTGCTGCCTTGCACCGTGACTTTCATTTTGAGAGACCACGTTAATTCTGAAGCTTCTGTGAGATTACTGGAGCAAAAGTATCAGTGTCAAATCTAGCTCCGCACTTGCAATAGCGCCTATCTAGCACTAACTCGACTTTCTTACCCTTACGCTTTCTGCCTAAAAAGGGGCAAAGACTCAAAACTTCAATCTCCATAATAAAGCCTGGTAATCAGCATCCCTGTGATAATAACCTACAGTTCCTTTGAGTCCCCACTCCTTGGAGCTACGGTTTTTACAGTAAGCTTTTCCATCCATGGCAGTAGTTTCTGGGGAGAACGAGATTCAATGTGTTTAAACGCAGTGTTCTTTTCTGCCACACGTATCTAGTAGGCTCATCAGATGAGCACGTCTGAGTACATCATTGCCCACTTCATAGGTAATTTCAACAAAGAACACCAATTAGTTCAGAACCACTCCATCAATATATTTTAAAGAGGTCCAAAAGAAAACACCTTCCCACTCTCAGGAGGGATACTTCAAAGCAACAGGCAAAAACCCATGATCCACGGGATGCTGATAATCCCTTAAGAGGTTTATAGGATCGTCTTAAAAAATAACGTAGAGTGTTTTAAATTTAAACTGTAGTATATGCAGAGAAGATGGTCCACAAAATATTCTGAAGATCAACTGTAAGGCAATGAAAAGGCACCAAGCCTGTCAGAGTTCAAAGAGCATCTGGATGATGCTGTTAGTTACATGGTTTGGTCCAGGGGTCCTCAAACTTTTTAACCAGGGGGCCGGCACACGGATGAAGTGGCAGGCAGTCATCTGCGGCTGCTTGGTTTCCTGCCCCAACCCCCGGCGGGGGGGGTCTGTAAATACCGGGGGCCGGATTGAGGACCCTGGGGGGCCGTAGTTTGAGGACCCCTGGTTTAGTTTTAGGTAGTCCTGTGCAGAGCAGGGAGTTGGATTCAGTGATCCTCATGGGTCCCTTCCAACTCCAGATATTCTGTGATTCTATGAAAAAGCTAATGAAACACTACTTTAACGCAAATGCCAAGGCAAGCTATCCAGGACTGTGAGGGACACTGAAATTCTCCAGGTCCCTGAACTGGACCAAGGACTATTACGTTCTCCTGCCTTAGAAACAGAGTGAGGAGGTGGTAAGGGTTTGTAAGAGTCATGCAGGCAGGAAGTTTGTTTTCATACAAGTTCCCCCTTTTCACAGCAGCATCCCAAACAGGACCTCACAAGCACAGGATGGGTGAAGGCAGTGCAGACCAAGACATATAAATCCTCTTCCAAGGATGATTCTCTCAAAGCTAGATGGGAAACCAATAAATCGTAAGATTATAAACAGAAAAGCCCAAATTGCTAATCATCATCTGCCACTGCCTGAGAAACCTGAGAGAAAGCACATAATTTCCAGTGGCAGCTTTCCTGGCCTTGGTGACTTGTGGTAGCAAGAGATTTAGACACTTGCAGTAAAACTTCAGCGATTCAGCAACGTTTTAAATTTGGCCACTGTCACTGACTGCCGAGAGACTTGAGTCTCTTGCACGTTTCCAGGTCCTGTGTGGTACTATGGGCCATGTCATGTTTCGGTTACAGCATCAACCATGCTAAGAAGCACAAGAACGACGTTTCCTTCAGTATACAGATTTGGTGCTGGACTGCTGGCAGTGCTGAGGGGTTCAGCTTTGGCAGGAATGACTAGAAGTAGGAAACTGTAGTACAAAACTCAGGACAGAATTGGAAACCTCCTTGCAGAAAGGTCTTTGTGACAACTGACACGTTAACTCCGATGGGGTCTTCCTGTCCAGCTTCTGTCCTGGTGAGCTCTTGGATGGGAACCAAAGATCAACCTCCCTACAAGTAAGTGTCTTGAGCTTCTGGCTCCAAGTTTGACCCTTGATTTTTTCAGGTTAATTTGCAGCTTGGTTATGCTAATATGTTTACTCTGGTGAAACAAAAGGACTTGCAGTGAGATAATTTGTATAGAGAAAAGTCACCCAGGACATAAAAATGTCCTTTTTGCTGGGACAGCTGTTGCAAAAAGAACATGTTAGAACTTCAGTGACTTTGAAGAGAAATATTCCTTGGTTCAGGAATATGCTCTTCTCTCAAAAATTTTAAAAGGTTACCACGAGACAAGAAGGAAACAACACAATCTCCAGGAACGAATGTTTAAGAGCTCTTTGCATTCCATAGATGAGCAGATGGAAGCTCTGTCTTGAGCAGAAGGACAAGTGAAAACAAGAGCAGCTTTGCCTTTTGTGTCCTGGGTACCAAACAAGGTCCGCGTGTATTATACCATTGGCCAAATAATCTCTGCATTACAGCTCAACACAGCCCACGCTGTCCCTTTGTTTTGGGAAAAACTGCATGAAGGAAGGGAAGCTGAGGAGTCCTACGATACTTCCATCCCTAGAGGCACTTGAAAACTCAAAAGCCTTGAGGAACCTATGCTAAGTTAGCCCTGCTTTGAGGCAGAGGTCAGACCAGAGGACCCCCAGCGCTCCATCAGCCCATATTGTTCTATGATGCCATCTCAATACACCCTGCTGTATGCATAGCTAATCGCTATTTGTACAAGTACAGAATTAAATACTACAACACAGTACATTTCCTAAAATGTCAGGCTTAACAGCGCCCCAGGAATTCGCAGTAAATGAGGGCAAGCCAAGGAGAGGCAGTGCAGCAGAGCCAGCCCCAGCACACCTGGTGGCCTACCAAAACAGCTCCCGAGGAGCCTGCGCTTCCTCCGCACAGTCTTTGCTCGGCCTCCTTTTGAGCAACCCTTGCCTTCTCCGTATCTGCCACAGTAGCTGCCGATATATTTAAATATTTCAATTAATTACCAGCTTCTCAAATTCAGGAACTATTTTACCTTACTCAGATAGTTTATTTAAAAATATATATATATAATATTCTCCAATTCAGAAAAGGATAGAACTTCCCACAATGTAACATTTTTTTATATATATATATAAAATATTTATGCATTCAGTGAATGGAAACAGTTTTACTGTATACATTTTTAATGTTGTACTCTATGCAAATCTGTATTACCTAAAAATATACCGTACTTCTGTAAATCAAAACAAGCAGGGAAAAAACCACTGTAGCTGTGTGCTGGGTTATAATACCTAACAGAAATGAAATGAAAGTTTTAGTTTTGAATTTAAGAACTCACAAACAACACCTTACTTTGCGAGCGCATAAATAGAAGACTGAATACATTCTGGCTCTGTTAAGCTGAACTGCAGTAGAAGTTACAAAATGTAAATATATTTATTAATTTTCAGTATTTCAGTGTTTCCAAGTCCACCTTTCATGATAGTGTTAAATAAATCATGGTCCTATCCTTCCAAACATTTCAACACTCTTTAAAAAACAAAAACAAACAAACAAAATTTTAAAGTGAAATGTCCTCCTTCATTGAAGTGTTAGATCATATTTTAAATTACTGCACTCCCACACAATATTTTTATATATATATATATTTAAAATATATATATATATTTATATATAAAGAGACCAAATAGGAGACTACATTTTTTACCATCAATATGTTTAACATCGCATACTGTAGTTGTATAAAACATGCATTTTCTGGGATAGTTATGAACACATCGTGAATGAGCCCACATAAATTATTTTTTGTACAACTCGAAGTTAAAAAAACCAAAAAGTCAGATTAAGTGCCTCTGAGGCCCTTTCTTCCCAGCTATCAGTTCTCAAAACACTACTGAAATATTTATCTATGCCTACAGCTATGTGCTAGAGAACCAGAATTAAAATTTTAAAATACATCTACAGTATGTTTTACTTTTCTTAAAGTTTGTGACAGTCCTCGGAGATCATGTTGTGAAATGTAAAAACAGTCACAGATTCTTCTTTTTTTTCCAGAAATAAAAAACACATCTAGGAGAGTATGCAAAAACAAGGCAAAATGAAGTTTTATAGCACTTAATGAGGGTTAATATAAGTCAATAACTAATATTGAGGTTTGTAAAAAGGGCTGGATGAGCAGTTACATGTACAAGCAAATGGTCTAGTAATTCCAATGGTATCAGACATTGTTTTTGTAATGAATGCTTCTCCACCCTTAAAACCAGTCGGTATACATTCAAAATAGGCTGACATTGATATACTTACTAGGTGTAAAAATAGTGCACTATTTTTTTCTGCCACAAAGCAAAATTGCATCCTAAGAGCTGGTAAACCTTCTTTTTTCCTTAAATAGAGAGAATGGGCAAAAACACTTGAAAAAAAAATTAAATTAAGGCAATTAGACAGGTAAAACAGGACTGCCCATGATGACATAGCTGAAACTAGTATATACTTCAAACTTACACTAGCTGCTCAACACTGACATGCAGCTTTTGATAGACGTGTAATGAATGATATAAACTTCAACATTATGGCTTTATACAAGTGCATAGTTGCAACTGCAATAAGTAACGGTATCTGATTAATAAGCATAAAAAAATAAAGTGGAAAGATTTTTAAAACCCTCTTGCAGTATTACAGTACAATATATATACACAGTATAATGGTCACTTCTTACAGATGCAGTCTATATCACTATGATGGATCTTCCTCCTGTTCTTGCAGACCTGCTGGTGGCATCTTTACAAAAGCTGAAAAGTCAGTTTCTTCCATTTTAATATTCATTCCTCTCGCTCCTTTTATGAAATGTAGTGTATGTGTCTTGCCAAGAAAGCTTTTGTGGAACAGAGTTTAAAAGGTTACCTAACATATCCTTTTACTATTTACCAACCACTTCTCATTTGATCAGTCACTCAGGAGAATACAGGAAAACCGTCAGAGATTAGTAATTTATATTGCAGCAAAAATGTAAACCTCTGATATATATAGCACAATCTCTCAGGAAAATATATATTTTTAATATATTTTGGGATATGTTTCAGTCTTGCTGTATCGGGAAGAAATTATCACCTTGAATTGTGTCTGCATTCACGGAAAGCAGTTAGCTGAAAAAGAAGCAGGAAGTTTGGTCAGTACATGCAACAGATGTAAATCTGACAAAAATATACTTCCTCAAAGTCTTCATTTAAGATGGGCTCATCAGCACACTTGGGAGAAACGTCATTCCTCTGCATCCAACAGCATTGTTACTTAAGTATAGTACATTCTTACGCATTATGATCCCACATCAGTTAAACTCCCTTGTAATATACGAGGGCAAAGTACAATACGCACAATGTAATAGTCACTTTAACAGATTAGTAATTTGTAAGCTTTTAATACATAAAGGTGCAGCATATTTGATTAATGTAATGCTTGTTACTATAAACACTAAAGCAGTTAAAATTCGACATCAGCTGGTATCTCAGTTAACTGAGCACACAGCTGAGATACAGCCCTAGTGCTGCTGTCACTGCCCATTCTTTTATAAGGCTGAGACAACCTTACGCACTTTTTAAAAGAGTTCTTAGGAATTTAACATTTAGGGTTTTTTTTCTATGCAAACATAACACTGCATCAACATGTAAAATGATGAAACATTGAGAACTATAAAATAGTTATCACTATGTCCAGTACATTCACACTCCATATTTAAGTAAGCCATGGGACAAATTAGATCAAATAAAACAGCTGTATCTTTTCTAAAGCAGTCAGGGAAACCGTATCACAGAAGCTGCGAAGGCCCATTTGTTTATGTAGTTTTCAAATGCATGGTTAGGTACCCAAAAAGCACAGCACTGCAAAGGAAAGCCAAATCAAAATCACTTCATAACACAGGTAGAAAAGCAAAATGCAGAACTCCGGTCATTTCATGTCTGCTAGCCACAGACCAGTCTGTTTATATATTAAAGGCTTAAAAATGAAAAGTATTTTTAAATACCAATTCTATTTCAGCTAAACATCCAACTGCTACAATCTCCCTTTTAGCCTTCAAAAATTACCTGCAGACCTTGGCAGTATTAGCACTACAGATGAACAACTGCTCTGACAACAGCAGATATTTTTTTTTTTTAGGCAGGCAGACATGAATTTTGAAAAAAGATCTAAAATTAGAAAAATAAAAACACTGGCAAAGGCAACAACATTGTTTTAATGAAAATGACTCCTCTAAAAATTCATTGACATCGTGAACACAATCTCATTTTTACAGTTTAAAATATTAAAATGAGATCTTGTATTTTCTCTGGTTTGAGAAACAAAATCCAACATAGCATGCTGTTTTCAAAGGCAAACAAACCCATTCCTCTCTATTTAGATTTACCCCTTATACTTCTTCAGAAATCAAAAACATCGTCATCATCATCACCATCAACATCATCAACATCATCAAATGACCAATCCCAGTCCTTAAATGCCAGATCAAGCAATCTGCAACAGGAGGGTTTCATGTTTAATGTGTGCCATGCTTCTATAAAACACTTCAAAATTCTGTTATCGCTAAACCTGTTCAAGTAGAAAGACCGTGTTAAGGTAGGTGGGCTCCTTCCTTCACCTGCCATGGATTGTGGAGACTCAGTTAGCATTCATGTAAGCCAGGAATATTGTATTCATTGGAAATATATCACGAAAATAATTCAGTTCTGTAGAATACTTACCATACCGAGGTTTTACCCCAAAATTTCAGTAGAAAGCAGCAACACATATATTTCATAAAATTAGCTGCTTTCTGTTTTGCTGCTGTTCTTGTTGACTGAGGTGGTTTTATGCTCTCCTGCTATCCCTTTCCAGACTATAATGCAAGGCTAACAATTTTTCCAGTAAAATCAAGTGATTTTGATCGTTGAACAGAACATAAAATAAAATAGCGTTATCTGAATTTACAAATGAATACAGTAGGATTTTACTATATCCCAGATACAGTGGGATTACACTATACGGCAATCCTGTAGCTCATAATTTAAAGCTCAGCAATGCCAAAAAGAGGATATATCAACTTGTCCTCTAGGCGTTGCTGCCTGTGCTCCTTCTATGGTCACTATCAAAAAAAGAAAGCAAGTGAGGCAAACCTTGTCAGCAAATGAGTCACTTTACCTAATTTAGGCATTTATTTTGGGATGGGATGAATCATTGTCTAGAAGCATTCATCTCTTTCTGTTGTTATCAAAGGATCTTGGACAAACATCTTAAGTATTAACTTCTCAATTGCTATAGCCACAAGCAATAAAACCCAGTCTAGTCATCTCTCCAGTGAGCTCAATGGATTTTATATCAGGATTATATGCCAACCATAGGAGGCAGAGATAGAAACCTTACCCTAACATGGCATTCAGCATGTTTTAACTAAAACATGCTACAGCGTTTAATAGTTAATCACATGCTTTAAACAAAATGGGTTTCTGGGGGGGTTTGGGGTTTCATATTTAAAGTTTTTACACTTTTAAATGTGATCTATCCCTGAAAAGGCTCAATATTCATTTATTGTATGAACTACGGCTATGGTAATTTTAAAACACTTAAAGAATTTATTAGGCATTAAAATATATTCAAGTTGCTTTTTTTTCAATTTGGAATTATACTTCTGGCACGATCCAACTGAATGGACAAGCAGAAATTGTATGTTCTGTATGAAAAACCGCCTGGCCCCTTCTTAAATCATCATGAAGAACAACAGCTGTGAAAACCTTCAAGAAACACTCACTGTGTGAGATCCCTAGCAGGGGCAGCAATTATAGGGCTACGCAGGTTGGACGGGACCTCAGGAGGTCTCTAGCCCAACCTCCCGCTCAAAGCAGAGTCAGCTACAAGGCCGGCCCAGGCTGCTCAAGGCTTTGCCCTGTCAGGTCTTGAAAGCCTGCAGGGATGGAGCCTGTCCAGGCTCACCAGCCTGCCTCCCCGCCTGGCTGTCTGCATTGGATTTTCCTTCTGTCCAGCTGGAATCTCTCTTGGCTCAACTGAGCCCCTTGCCTCTCACCCTCCCACTACGCAGCACTGTCTTAAGAGCCTGGCTACATCTCCCCGATACTCTCCCCCCCACAGGAGGGTACCAGGGGCAGGCTGCCATGGCACCCTCCTGGATATGTCCTTCACCCAGGCCGAACAAGTCCAGCTCCCTCAAGCCTCTGCTCTGACCATCCTGACGGCTTCTGCTGGACTTTCCCCGCTTTGCCAAACTCTGGCTTGAATATGGGGGCCCAAACATAGAGGCAGTATCTCGCCGCAGACTAAGAAGTGAACAGAGCGGGATAATCTCTTCTCTCAGTCATCTGGCTGCACTCCCCTCGGTGCAGTCCCAGAGCCTGCTTTGCTGCCAGAGCCCACTGCTGGCTCACCTCCAGCTTGTCCCCAGCCACTCAGTCCCCAGATTTAACTGGCAACTACATCTTCATTCTTAATAAAGTTCGTAATAGAAAATTAATTATTCCATACAGTAAGACTTTGCACAAATGCCTCACAGAAGTACCAGTCAGATATAAACTGGCCATAGCAATCACAGTAATTTTTAAGTATGTGGTTTCTAATAAGTAGTGTTTAAATCAATATAAATTTCCGCTGGTTTGACAGACCTGCATTATTAAGGTGACAGGTGACATGACCTCACCAAACTACACATTTCCATCCATTAGGTACATTTGCAAAGTTTAACTGCAAAAATAAAATGGTTCACACACAAAAATCTTCATCATCCTCCTTTTCCCAGCATTACAAAATATACAGATAGAAAAATATACACAGAGGAAAAAAAAACATGCAAGACTGATTCATAATGGAAGAGGACCATGACTAAAAAGGATGGTAAGAGTAAATAAGGTGTTATGAAAGCATTTTGTAAGAAAAGGTCACAAAGATTAAAAGAAGAGTGTTAGAAGGAAAAAAACCTGTTTTCAGAACACCTAAGAATAGCTGCAGAAAAAGAATCAGAATGTGTAGTACACCTTTTATAAGTCAATAGTAAGAAACAGAATAACACTACTGAATTAGGCTGTAAACACTATGCAAAAGAAAAGCATTCTACTTGTCCCTCAATTTGTCATGAATGCTTCCTTGATTCACGCTTCAATCCAATTGTTGATGTTCTCATTAGTTTTGCACAAAGAAACTCTTCAATAATTGGTCCCTAAAAAGCAGTGATTAAAAAATGTTTTACCTTCAAGTTTATAATAATAAAAAAAATTTAAAATCCAAATTATGATGTCTGACTTTCTTTTAAACATGTGAAGTGTATAACACCAAAAATTAGACTGTATGGAAATTAGGAGGGAAATGAAATGAAGTTACTTTTAGGCCTTTCACTATGCCTTTCCATACATTAAAATACCAGTATTTTTTTTAAGACCAAATTCTTCATAGCATAAGGCTGTTTTGTGGTAACAGCATCATCACAGTAAGAGCAGCTTACGCTGCATTCCCCACTGTAACACTGGCAACTCTCACCCAACCCATTTTTCAACCAGCCAGCTTAGATACTGGTGGCAGTCTGGTCACAGAAACAAGGCAAGCAATACTGTCTAGCCACTGCAAATTATCTCTACGGGGAAAAATGAGGGGGTTGTTTGGTTGGTTGGGTTTGTTTTTTTCAATGACTTTACTGAACTGTCCATTGCTGCTGGAATACTGCAACAAACAAGTCAGACCAAACTTTTCACAGGCTGTCAACAACTGGGTACAGATATAAATCAAGTGTCAACTAGTACTTTAGGTGAGAAAAAAGCAAATTGAAAAAACCCCAGAAATTCTATGCAAGCATGTAAGCGCTACCTGCAGAATGTTATCCCTTCCATAATACAGTATAAGATTTTGCTCCTTAAAACTGATCCAGTAATAGTTTAGTGGTTTGTGTATGGACTTTTTTTCCCCAAATCAGACTAATCTTTCACGAAATCATGAGACATGAGCATGAGTCCTTCTAGGCTGAGTAAGGAGGGAACTGAAACCAATTCTTCCACCCTTTAGTAAGTCCTCCAGCTACTTGACCAGATGGTGACCCCCCGACTTCCCACGTCCCTGCTCTCTTTCAAAAAGCACAAGTGATGCTCAGACAGGTGCCTACCACTGTGGCAATGGGCTCCATGCTGTGGAACCTGCGTGGGCAGAGACACAAAAGTGAGATTCATCTGAACTAGCTTCTCACTGTAGATGTCCAAGAGCATGCTCAAAGCTCCTTTTCTACACTAGGAGGACAGAAAAGACACTTTTGCATATCAACTGTAAATGGAATCAGACAGAGAAAGATATAAATTTGGTCAGATGAAACACACATTAATATACAAATCCACAATCAGGTGTCTAACCTTACAGCAGGGCAGGAATTCAAACACACACCTCAACACCAAGCAATAAGAAACAAAAGACATGTAGTCCTTTACTACACGTAAGGCATTCTAGACTGCTTTTTGAAGGCAACTAATTCACTCCAAGGTTCATTAGAACCACAAGCACCTAATTTCATTGCTCAACTTCAAATCAGGTGCAGTAGTGGCCATCTTGGAAATTGTTAAACCTTTTTTTCTTTTCTCTTCTTAAATCTTTACACCCCTTTCATTGACTCTTTGCCTTGTCAAACCCCATTTTCCCTACCAGTTGCCAGTTCACAGGAACCATTAGGCTGAAGATAATGCTACAAGTTCTGCCTATGACATGTAAGAGCGACAGGATACATAATCAGTACGGTAACCTTAACTAACAGGTAAAGCATGGTCCTTTAATCAAGGGAACAGACATAGTGACTCTTCTTATAACTTAACTGAGATTTATAAAAGATGACAGGCTAGCTCACATGTCAATAGACAACAACATTTGTGATCAATTATCCTTATCAACATATATGACATTAATTGTAGTAAAATCTTTAAAACAATAAATTAAATAGCAGTTCTTGTGTCACCTTGGTTTGTTTGGAGGAAGCTGTCGACTTGGTCGTCTGATGGACTGGTTTGGCTGTACCTTCATGGAAGTTCTGGGAGAAGATCGAGCAAAGGGGTCTGGTGCTGGAGGCTTCTTGGGTATTTTTTTCACCAGTCGGCTCACCCATTTTTGCTGTTCTTCTGTAGAATTAGCTAACAGTAGTAGATTCTTTGCCGTTGAAATATCATAGTACACTGTAGTAAGAATTTTTAAAATAAAAATGAATACTGTTATCCTGAACGTGTCCCCACATCAAAAATTAGTCATCAGATTACCATACTCTCACAGTCAGCGCCAAGAGAAATCAGCAGCAAATTGAACCAGATTTTGCAAAACTTTAACTTTCCTGGCTGCTGCCAGTGCTGCCTCCTTACATTTAGAGGGTAGCAACTTACAGCTGCTACAGTGTGAGCAGTCTTACAACTACCATGCTTTACTGCATGAGGCTGACAGCACAACAGGTATGTATGTATACTGGCCACATGCCATTAACTGACAGCAGCAAGCTCCTCGGGTAGACACCCTTAGAAAGGTTCTGACTGCTACACACTAATAAAAGAAAAACCTACCCGTTTATGTTTAGCTGGTGTCAGACCATTACTAGAATCCTGATCGATCAGAACACCTTGTGACTCCAATGACTACATGCACATTCAAATACTTGCTATTTACCTTTGCAAGGTGCTATAATCTCTTCTTTTTTGTCCATGTGATCTTTGTGGCATTTGATATGGCAACGGCGACATTCCAGAGCAGGAGGAGGTTTAAACATATGCCACAGAGGCTTCATACAAGCTTCACAATTGGTTGGAAAGTGATAAAGAGTAGGTATAAACTCGTGTCCTTTGTGACAGATGTAATTTGACTTCTCTCCCATGGGCTCCACAGGAAATTCCTGTTCTTTTTTGCTCTCTCCTTCATTAGCATATAGAATCTATAATCAAAGCAAAATAATCTCAGCACTCCTAGATGAAAAATGTAAATTTAGAGTCATTATCTAAGTAGAAAGATTGAAGAATCTATTTTTTCAAGAATTTTTTAGTAAATACTTCATTAGACAAAGTTATGAATATTTTTTTGACGATGTGTGAAATATCATGCTTGTTACACTAGAAACATTAATTTATTACTGAATACCTGGAATATCCTAGGAATTTCCTTGGAATCTGCTCTGTACACATCAGTCTGAGTGACTGGTCGAACATGGAAGAGTTTGCTATAGGAAATTTTTTCAATAAGGACAAAATTAATGTTACCAAAATGATAAATTTAAATTGACAGATTAAGTTAGGATGCAACATAACACATTAAGACTCAGAGCTATTAAAGATTTGTCAGTACAGATTTCTAATCACTTGGTTAAAGTCCTGTCTTTCAATCCTGCACATGAACGTCCAAAAACCCTAAATAAAAATGTCACAGGTATCCAGCAACATTTGTGAAAAAAAAACATGACAGCACTGAAAATTCAACATCATGTGACTGTAACCATTGCCAGTAGCTTTCTACACAGTCCTCTCCCCACGCTCCAGCCTCTGAATATCCACATTCTGCATTTATTAAGAAAATAAATCAATTAACTATACAACCCACTTGTAAGGACATGTTGTAAGTGAAAATGTACAAACACTGAAAATTATAGCCTCTTTGCTACAGTTTTCTTAATGTTTTTTGCCACAATATGCATGTGAGGTAGGTCTGGCTGAGTTAGCAGAAGCAGTTCAGTTACATCACAGCTCGATGGAACACACTGTTTCAGACTGAGCACCACACTACTGCTTACAGAAGACCCAATTCTTCATCACAAGGTCCCAGCTCTGTAGTTCAAATTACAAAAGTAGACCCCATTTGACATTGTGCTTCCAGACTGGACCTCAAAAGGCCTTTTATCAAAGTCTTTCCACCAAAGTTCACCTACAAATCTGAAGACAGAATCTCACATGATAATACTTACTCTATGTCTAATACCATATAGGGATTAGATTGTTCTTTATCTTGTTCGCTGTCATAGAACAGGATCTTCTTACTGCTTACAATTACATACTGTTGGGATACAGATAAGAGTAAAATACACATTTTAATCCAGCTCGTCAAAGATGTCACAGCAATTACCACAGATGTCACAGCAATATTTTTCTACAATTTTGTTAAATGGTAGCTAAATGGACAATAGTAGTACAGCATGCTAAATCCATGATTTGCTAATACATTCACTGCACAACAAACAAAATTCTGGATAAATCAATTTATATTACCAGATTAATTGATATTTAAACAGATTTAAGTATCTATAAAGAAATAAAAATGAAAGTCTGGAAGAAAGTAAGATAAACGCTTTTCCAATTTAATGATTTAATTTTCACTTAGACTTGTAGTGAGAGTAATTGTCATCTTATGATGCCTATTCTACACCTGCAGTTCACAACTAATAGGGATCATACTCACTGAGATCACTGTTATACTTACCAGCATTGCTAGCAATTTTCATTAAAAAGCTAGTTACCTAGAAGACCTCCTATTTCCAGAATTTTATCCAGAATGAACAGTTTGACTGAGCAGTAAGTGAACTGGTATGAAAATATGTATGTTACTCTTTGGGCAAAGACACATCACAAAGGTCACTGAAAAAGTGTAAATGAGTGAAGGCTACACAAGGCAGATGAGTAGTTGTTAGTTTTATCTCCTAAATAAAGAATCTGTCAAGGGCATCTGCTTCCAGACTGTGCTGAATTTCAGCTACATAATACTGCTGGGAATGCTTACGGCTGAATTCACACACATTTAAAGATCATGAATGGCTGCTCTCACCTCTGACTGGACAAAGCAGTGTCTTAGCCTATTACAATTGTCTTAACCTGCTCCTCTTAAAGGTAGCTATACCAGCTAACATATTTTATACTTTTAAGTGATGAGAAAAATGTATCGAAGAAAAATTAAAGCAGTGAAAACCTGCATAAGTTTAATATACAGACTACACATGAAACAAGATCATAAATCTTGTTTCCTTACCTTTTTAACCCATCCAAATTTTTTAGTGTTATTTCTAACAGGCAGCGATAGCCAGCCTTCCAATCTTGATTCTGAAAAAAACATATATATTAAAGAACATAAATATTCACAAAACATTATTTTTGAGATTACTGTGAATTCTGGAACAGTTATCGAAGATCAATAATAAAGCAACAGAGCAAACATGAGAACATGGATTATTTAAAACTGTAAGGTCTTGCAAAGTTTATCACAGTAAGCGTTCAGGAATAAATTAAATTGTGTATTCCTGAACACAGCCAATAACCAACAATGCAATTACAAAAAAGCAATAGGCATGAGGAAGAAGAGGAAGAGCGAACTTGCAATTACAGCACACACATTCTCTTTAGTAATTTTTTCAAGACTTAAAATCCTTATGTCTATCAGCCTTTACCTTTTAAACACAGCATCTGAAGGTATTAGTACAGACCACACAACATCCAGTTCAAGACAAAAAAAAGGCAAACCGCCACCACAAATAACCTGTATTTTCTACACAAGGTCAAATTTCAGAAGTTTAGTATTCCAATTCATATTTTTTACTCTTTCAATTTTTCTTTTTTTCCTGATTCTGCCTGTATCTCCTAGGCTTTCTAATCCAAAGTAACTTCTGGCTAATCCTTAGGCTTTGCCTAAATTCAACTGCCCTTTCGCACACTTGCAGTATTTTATATTACACTGGCACATTAGTCAGATTGGATTTATCAACAGTATTAACAGCTCAGCTGTTGTTTGACATACACATTTCAGTCATAACCAAAAACTCACACGGATTTCACTTTCCCAGTGCTGGGTGATATGTAGTATCACACAGCCTTTGACCCCTATTTCCATAGCTGCACTTAATACAAGCATTTCTTTTCCCTATGTTTCATTAAGAAGAACTACTCAACTGCAGTTAATATTCTTCTAATGAGTTCCCCTAGCAGATAACCTCTACTGACGCTGAGGAACCTCCAAGTCAAAAATACCGAAGCCTTAAGTATTAACAAACACAAAACTATGAAAAGAGCACTACCGTGCTTCACTATGGCAAAATCTGTTTTCTTTCTCATTAGAGGGCATCTGCAGCCTGCCTATGTTTAGCATATCGTAACAAATAGTTATTAAATATTCATAGGAGTCTCATTTTGTCTAGAGATACTTGAAACAGGTTATTTATTCAGATATGTACTGACTTCAAAGTTTATTGGTCTATAAGCATTGCTGTTGACACATTTTGAAGTATATACCAAGTACCTGTAGTAGTTCTATAACATATATTTTGCCTCATACCTGCCACTTTCCATTGTTCCTTTCAACTACACCTGATACAAATGCATGCTGGTGCAAAAAATCCTTCCCCACATCCAGTAAGCATGTGTAGTTGGTTAATGGCGTAAAAAACCTACGCGTTAACATTTTTCCTGTTTTTCTCTGTAATCTCCAATGCTATTGCATGAAATTGGACAAAATGAGAGTTTCTGATTACACTTCTTCATTTCTGGTCTCTGTCCTACACTAAAAAGTCATAGAAAAGGCAGAATATTCCAAAATTTCACAGTACATGCTTATAAACTCTAGGATGGAAAATACCAACAAATCACAACCATCATACCTCAAATCTGTTGTAATTATGTTAGCGAAAAGTCCTAGTTTGGATGCGATTTTTACTTTAGAACAAAACAAAACCATGCTGGTAACAACAGCAGCTGACAAGGAAAAAATTATGTATGTACTTAATTATTTTATTAGAAGCCTCATAGCAAACACCAGAGAATGAGGAAAATAGAGGAAATGCATTGCTCTTTACTCTAGTTTGACGAAGTAATATCAATGTCCCAAAACAAGTTTTGGCTTCAGTGGAAAGGTATTCACACTTTAAAGGAACCTCAAGTGAAATACAGAAATTTGAAAGTAATTAAAGAACACCCACCTCTGACATTAACACTGAACAGAAGTTTTGTTCAGTATGGTGTACGTGTAGTCATATCAAATGAATACAGAATTAGGAAAACAAACTCCTATTTTACCAGGGCCATGTAATTTCATTATATGCTTTATGTAGCTGGAAAAATGAATACATTTTGCTTGCCGTAACATACAAGAACCAAATATATAGATTCAAATTAAGGCAAAACAATGTAATACTCAGAAGACTGAATTTCTACAAGCAAATAATGTAAATTCAGATAGTGCGGAGTTAGATGTTTCCACACTTCAACACAAGGATTCGACTTTTTGATATCTAGTATCTCTAGGGTCATACAGAGACTGCAGATACTGGATAGAGGCTACTTTGAAAACAAATCCATCAGGCTCATTTATTCAATGCTTTAATAAAGATGGTGGTTTTACAAATCACAGCAAGCATTTAGAGAAAACAGGCCGGTTACTTTTTCATGCAAATTTTTTCATGTCATGTTCACTACCACCGCAGTGTGTTTACTGCCAGACTTGGTTTTTGGGGGTTTTAAAATCATGTATTAATAGCATTAGTTTTCAAATAGAGAAAAGGACACAGTAAGAACAAAACCAAACAGTTCTCAGGGATGTCACCTGTGCTATCAACTTCTGTAGGACTGTGGGAACAAGACAAAGGTTCTTCCTCTGAGTCAGAATCAGAGTCGAGAAGCATGCGAGAACTGGAAGGCTTAGTGGCAATACTGACAGAGGTAGAAGAGTGCTGGTAGGTAAAGGACATGGATTCCATAGTGTGGGACTGAGTGATATGGACTAAACATAAAGCATAAAGGAGGAAAAAGGTAGAAAAGAAGTCAAAATAGAATCTCTAAGAAGAGAGGATTAGTTTTACATTTCATCACATAACATA
Source organism: Falco naumanni (assembly GCF_017639655.2). Classification (NCBI taxonomy): domain Eukaryota; kingdom Metazoa; phylum Chordata; class Aves; order Falconiformes; family Falconidae; genus Falco; species Falco naumanni. Next base: position 29,285,739 of record NC_054059.1, read on the forward strand.
GTCATTGCAAAGTGACCACTACAATAAAGTGGAAAAAATATTTACTTTAATGTAGTAAAATAGAAATTTTAAAATAATTTTTTTTAAATTCATGTAAGATGAAGTATTATTACAGACAGATTTAGTTGGGAGGTGGATAGTGACCACTATCAAAGCATTGATAAAATGGTAGAAACACAGGAAGATGAAAAGCCACAGAATCATCAGAGCATTAATTCGATACTTTAGCTTCTATGGTAAAATATTGATATAAACCAAATTAATACAGAAATATTAGTAAAATTAACATACCAGGGAATCCATCATCTGCCTCAGCATCTCCAGGTCCACTGCCTATGCTACTGTTGTCTAGACCGATGTGCAATGACTGCAGCTGTGAACGAAGCTGTTCAATGTCACTGTCTTTGCTGTCCAGAGTCATCTGGAGTTCAATCCGTATCTGACTCTCTTCTGCTATTTGCTGTTAGGATAAATTAGAAGATTTCCTATTATCACAAAACTCAGTTAGTCAAAGAAAATACAAGTAGAAAATTATGCAGACTTCGCAGCCCATTACAATATATGTATACACACACTGAGTGTTTCTTTTGGTCATGGGAAATTCAGGGATAGAGGCTGTATACACTACCTTAAAGTCTGTATCAATTCAATGAGAATTACAGAAAAGGCTATCAATGTTTGTATTTGCAAAAGGATCTTACTGCCTGCATTTCATTGATTTCCTTCTGGTATTTGATCATCATTTGGGTTAACTTTTCTCGTTCAGACTTCAGTTCCATATGCAGTTTCCTATTTTCCTTTTCTTTCCGCCGTACATCAGTGTCAGCGCCACGTTTGACTGGACCCTTCCGATTCATGATCTCAGCCAATTTATTCACAGCCTTCCCATGGGAAAGAAAAAAATTACAAAAACCACATCAATAAATACGGAGTTATATCATGAAGAGATGAAGTGTTGTCTCCTATCCACAACCAGACACTTTTAATCTAACTGTAAACTAAAACCTCTGCAATCCAGTACTATAAAGTTGATTTAATTCAATGTGCTACTCAAAAATGAAAAGAAGGTAATGATGCCATTTTCACTTTAAGCAAGATTAGCTATGAACACTTTTGCTCGTATAAATAATTGGGAGTTCCTCTATGATAAATCATGGGGGATGCAGTTTCACTACACTGAAAGCCTACTTAGTAGAAACAAACAAACAAAAGATCAATATACTCTGTTTCAGGGGCAACAAAGAAAAAAGCATTAATGGTACATATATAGATAGTTTACCATGGAACGTTTTCTATTAAAAATTATTTGATTCCTAAACGCTCTCTCTTCATTAATTTAGGTGCATTTGCTTACCTGGGTTTTCAATGTTCTTTCATTCAGTAACTGTTTCTCAAATTGTGCTTTAATATTTCCCACGTTTGCTTCTTCTTCTTTTAGCTTTGTAACTTCTGTAGCAAGATAAAAAAAAAAATCTATGAAAGCTCATTACAAAAGAAAATAGTACTATTAAAGAAAAAAAAATGGTTTCAAATTAAATTACATTTGGTTTAGAGAATACCTACGTTCTTGTACTTCCTTCAGTTTATTGTTTAGTTCTTCTTTCTCATTAGCAAGGTTAGCCACATCACTAGTTAGCGTCCTATTTGCTTCCTCCAACTACAAAACAAAAAGTACAAGTGACCATGTAACAAAACTCATTTGGCCTACCAAAGCATTACAGGACAGAAGGAAATGCTTCAGAGTGAAATCAGGATAAGGATAAGAGGACTGGCTGTAAGAGGAGTAGGGGCACAGAAGAAAGAATGATCAGATTGATGCATGGAAGAAACATGATATTTTTTGAAATTTCATTCACAGAAAATAAATATTTTTAAAATGTCAGATATACTTGTATATCACTTACCTCTAAGCATGCTAATAGCAATGGATAACTCAAACTGAAAATAGGAACTCAAGCTCCTGTAAACTTCTACCAAAATTACTATTCATATTACTCACAGAGGCTATGGTGGCATCTTTCTCAGTAAGTTCCTGTTTATGCCTAGCCATCATCTCTTTAATTTCCAGCTCTTTCATAATCTTCTCTTTTTCCAAATCAGAGTACTGCTCTTCAGCAATGGAACGTGCAAGTTGTTCTGAATCCGCTTTTGTCAAAGTAATCTCTAGCTGAGCAGCCAAGGAATCTCTGCAAATTATTTATGTATATATTAACTCAAAAAATGGAGGGGGCTGGGGGGAGAGAAGGAAACAGCAAAAATCCATCCTAATTTTTTATGTATTAGTACTACAAGTAGTAAAACCTACCTCTCGTCCTGTAACTCTTGTATCTTTTGCTGCATTTCTTTACAAAGTTTGGTCTTTTCCTCACATTCTTCTTTAAGTTCTCGAACTTGCGTCTTATAGAGAGTCTAGAAGTTAAAGTTGGAAAGAAAAGCACATGACTTGCATATACTAGCTTGAAGATACACAAAAAATGATCCAAGATGACATTGTATGCAATTCTTTAATCACACAATTTGAATATAATTGTGCATGACTTCTCCAAATTCAACTAAACATCACCATCATTCACAGATGTGTTTTCATTATTTTAATTTTTTTTGTTTTGGTTTGTTTTTTTTTACTTGTATATTTGTGAATGGGTAGGTGCATAATAGACATGTTATATGTCTGTAAACATACTGTTAAAGAGACTCTAAATGTGAAGATCACAATTAGATGGTAAATCAGAAGTATCAGAAGCAAGGAAAATAATTTATTTTTCTCTACTATTTTAAATCTTTGGTGTAGGTAGGTATGTAGAATTTAGGCTTTAACCATACAAATCCATGAAATCAACACAACAGTTAAAGAGCAAAAAGAAGCATAGGAGGAAGGGAAAAAAAAGATTAGAAAAGCATTTAAAACTCAAAATTTTATGAATCTGATAGTAATCTAGAGTTCTAGAGGAAATGAAAGAGAAATCATATTGCTCTGTACACTCAAATGACTGATACAGGTAAAGCGACAGGTAACCGCAAGTGGATTTTCTGCAGAGCTTTCAGGATAGACTGTCTTTCTCTGGCCCATCCACAGCAGCCAACTGATCTCAAGTCTCCCTTTCTCTCCTTTCGTGTGTACAACTTTTTGATCTACTAGAACATCAGTAGTCCTCCTCCCTGACCTAAAGACCACAGTAAAATCTTGAGTTTCCTCTAATTCTGAAACAGGCCTTTTGGCCTCTACCTGCAGTGTGACTGCCTGCGCACTGTTAATATAAATTAACCACATGCTAGTGATGATTTTTAAGTACATTACCTATTCGCAATAAAGCAAAAACTCCCAACATATCTCCACCAAGTTTGGCTGTAATGCAAAAACTTCCTTCCAAGCCTTAAATGCAAATTTTGTTACACTTCATGATTCTGAGAATAGAGTTGTTCTCTTCCATGAAGCATGGAAGAGGTGCTAGATGCAAAAGGCTTAAAACATGCAGAAAATTATTCACACTGTGGAAAAATAAGCTGTTTGATTCCTCCCCCCCTCTGAACTGTGTTTGGGACTCCCTTCCAAAGCTGGGACATTTCTTAACATGAGTTCCTTCACACTGCTCAGTGATCAAGAACAAGGAGTGATGACAAGGCTGCAGACGAGACTGAAGACAGGCATAAGAAAAAGAATAAGCTTTAGCTTATAGATGTGAAACACCTGATGGCTGAGGAGGAAGAAGGAAAGCTAACATCGTACTTCGTAAACAGATTAGTATAAAAATAAAGAAGCATAAAGCATACCGAGAAATACTGTTCAGCTTCAAGTTGGTCTTGAAGCTCTTTCATTTGTCCATCTGCATCTTGACGTTCCCTAGAAAGAAATAACATACTTAGAAAGAAAAGATATGAAGACATTCCAAGCCAGTAAATAGAAAAGACAGCATTCACACTCTAAAGATCTTCAGTCATTTCCTGACCAAAGTATGGTTGGCAATTAAACCTGAGGCTTCCTCTGGGTACCAGCTCTCTGTTTCACTTGCACAGCCGAGAACAACGCACTAACAAGAAGTCAGTTTAATACTGTTAACAAACTAACTGCAACAGTGTTACCGAAATCTCGGATGAAGAACTTATCGACACCAATGTGATGTAGATAAGCAGACACTTCTTTATTGACGGCCGGGTGCGTGAGCGAGTCCTCTCACGACCAACGCACGCCAGGTCTCAAAATCAAACACCATATATAGAACTTATTCATGCATATTCATTAAGTATCACGCATAATCATTATATTTTCCGAAAATCATTAACATATTCTCCTCCCATATCCGATTCTGCACAGTAAAGGTTAGAAAGGTCCAGAAATGGGTCTGGGGTACGATTTGGGTAGGTGGTATATGAGTCGGTGGTCGCGATCTCCCCCTGCCGGAATTTCCTTTTACTAAAGTTCACGGTTTCTTGGCAGGTAACTACAAGCTGTTCCAGTCGACTCTCCCCAGTTCCCATCAATCCTATATTCTGACATTTCAATACACTTTCTACATACGGAAGACTAGTTAACTACAAAGAAACCTTTCAAACCCTAGATTTATTATCTAAGTTTTAAACAATGATTCTAGCCCATTCTTCTGGCCTTGGTACGGGACTGTACAAAGGACTCATAACAGCTTTTACTGTGCAACTATAAGTTTCATTAAAATATATTTCTTATCCCTCTATATTTCTATTAAAATGATTTTATAAAATCAAATAAAGTCTATCAATCTTAACTTATTAGCAAATCTGTAACAGTGTCACATAGTTTAACCAGTAAGAGACACTGATAAAGCAAAAGAATCTTATTTCCATGTAAAACATCACTGATCTGACAGATAGTTTTGGGTCTCTTGTTTGCTAGAGCTCAGTTTGTGAAAACGTGTCTGTATTCTTTGACATGCATCATTTCTTGAATTCATCTTTTACTAAAACAGTCAGTCCCATAACAAAGGCAGTAATGTAACAGAAAAAAATTCTGCCAGTGTTTTACATTACAGCAACCATCAGATGTTCCACCTTCTATGTGAGTAACTGCATCTTGCTGACAGAAAAAAGACAAGGAGCTAAACCATTCAGAAGTCATAAAAGAGCTAAAAATCAGATTAATCTGATAGATGTGCTAAAATTGCATTTTCGTTCACCAGAATGTTCATGTAAAAAAAAATTCAGTTATAATATTGCTTGTAAGACCTTGAAGAACTGCTGGGATTTAACACAACTCCTATTTGAAGGTACAACAGATGTGTTTAAACATCTTTAGCATGAGATATTTCCAATGGTTACACTTCACAGCTCTGTATTAGTATTCATTTCCAACTCCAATAAGCTCTCCTGGACTAATAATGCCAGTAACTGTCCTCTTCACTGAAGTTGTATCTCATTTAAAAAAACAAAAGTATCTAGACTGTCTGTTAAATAAGTGTTTATCTGAAGTCCTCACATGCTTATGTTTAATCTGGCTTCCCCCCCCCCCCCCAAGATTTAATGGATAACATCTTTTAGTACAAAACTATACACTGCTGAAGGGCAATTCTCAACTAGAGTCACTGGAAATTAATTTTAACAACAATTACATTTTGCAATACAAAAAAAACCCCAATGTGGAACAGCATATTCTGCACAGCTAATTTTTAAACTCAATATTGCTCTCTGCTTTTGCCCAAAACCAATTACAAATCAGTAACGTTACTAAAAAACACAGAGCAACTCTGCGTACTTGCGGAGTTCGTTATTCTGTTTCTCCAGACTTAATTTGATTTCTTGAAGATGGTTATTCTCCTGTTTTAACTGCTTCTCTGACATTTTCAAGGTGTTGACCTGCTGTGTTTGCATCTTGAGGTCATTTTGAGTGAGACAGCGCTTTTGTGTTTCTTGCTCTATTTTTAATGTCAGGTTTTTTACCTAAAAAATAAAGAGAAACCTGTGATTTTTACAGACCTACACAGGAAAGCAACATTTAAACAGTGTCTCTTATTGACTTCCTCTACATTTCTGTACATGCTCACATCTTTTGGTGAGTCAAAGCTGCCTCCTGAAAAGGCATCAGCACACAATAAATAAGCTAGCTTTTCCATGTCAATCTCACAGCATTTTACATTTCAGAAGAAAAACTTTTTATTATCAGTAACACTGAAATATTTCAGAAAAATGAAACTACATTTTTTAAAGTAGACTTTTTAAAGCTCCACATACAGAGAAGGAAAAAGTTGCTGCCATATTCATTCACAAACATTCCTAAATATAGCTATAACAGGGAAAATATTTGGACATTGAAAACCAAAATTCCACTCAAGACTCCTTTTGTCAGTATTCCTTACATCTTCATTCAGTATATCCTTTTGCCTGAGGAGCTCATTGATTTTCTGTTGTGATTGCTTGAGATCACAGTCCAACATGGAGCGCTGCTTTTCAGCTTCTAACAGCCGATTTTCTACTTTTTGCTTTAAAGCTCTCTCTTCCAAAAGTTTCTTCTCCATTTCTGTTAAGTAAGAAATTTAAGATGTCAGTCTGTGTAAACCAGGAGATTCTGGAGGGCAAGGGAAGACACCTATTCCATATTAACAATAAGCAACATGTTTATCCTTTTAACACTGAAGAGAAAGATTGCTGACAAATGATTCATTAAATTTTTCACAGTAAACCCACACCCAGAGGATGCTTTTGCAAGCATTCCTGACTGACAGCTATTTCCTACTTTTCAGTTTCAAGATAACTTTCAGTTTATCTGCAACACATCTGAAATGGATAAAAAAGGCGGATTTTAAAAAATAATCCATCTAAATCTACTGAAGTGTTACTTTGACTATGATAACTAGAAATCGTTTAAAGAGTTGAAGCTGTTCAGGAACCTGATATGCCAAGTGATTCAGCCATTATTACTGAATTGTTTCTGCTTCTTTTGAACATCTGCATGCTCAAAATTTTTGTGAATGCTCTGCAATTGGAAGCACAGGATCTGTAGGTAGCTTTTTAAATAGCTGCAATAAACAAAACATTTAATTCAAAAGTAAAAGCTACCTTCTGGAACTGTTTGGTAATTATCCCTCCCTCCAAGAGATTTCCATTGTCGTGAGATGCACCAGAATATGCACAGTGACTACAGAAGTGTAGCAAGGGCTTTGCCATTTCTAACTCTACCTGGTCTACATATTTAAATCATTAAGCTGCTGACACGTTTTATCTAGGACAACACAAAAAAGTATGAGTACACTGAGTAAGAACACAAGACAAGCTCTTAACAAAAATGCTTCAAGCAGTTTTAGTAACATAAATGTAAGTAAAATTAATTCAGAATACACTAGCACAGAAAATTAATTAGTGTTGTGTGCAATGGAGAACCTGTTCTACTTTGAGACTAAACCAGTGTGTCTTTAAGCTAGCAAAGCAAGAATAAAGAGACTACAACTGATTTTTATGACACTAATTATGTTTTAAAAGAGCAGTGGAATCAAGGAAAAAAGCCTACACTAAGGCTTTCACTAGCATCAAAAGATTATACGATCTGCTTTGTATAATTTACATGAAGTCCAACTGTGATGTCAGATACATACCTTTCATCGCTTCAGATTTTGCTTCCTCTATAGATTCATAGATCTTATTTTTGTCTGCTAATCGTGCTTTTGTGGCTTTATGCTCAGCTTCTTCTTGTTCAAGGTTCTGCTGCATAACTTTGAATTTATATGTCATATCTATTTCCATGTTGCTTTTTTCCTGTTAAAGAAAAAATTACATTGAAATAAAACATTAAATACATCAGGTTAAAGACAAAATTTTGAACAGTAACATGCTGCTTGGAAGTATGCTAAGAGTGGAAACAAGAGCTCAAACTGTAAGGAGCTACATGAGAGCTCAATTCTACAAATGTTTTTCTATGGATGGCAAAGTGCTCTGAAAATATACAAGGACATCCCTAGTTGCAAACAATTGCAGAATCACTGCCTTAACAACCCACATTCCGTAGTAAAAGTGGCTCAAACATTAAGTTTATTGATTCTTTTTTTCAATACTTTTGTTTCAATGACAGCTCTGTCAAAAAATATTAGCAGAAGCTTTTTGATTTTTGGCAATACTGAGTTTAAAAAAAAACCAACAAACCCAGACGAAATGAAATGTTACTACTGCACTGTTAAGCTACACGCTGGAGTATATTATTATGTACTTTAGACGCATAATGTATTATGATCATAAAAGAAACAGTATCTTTGTTTCCGCACTTGTCAAATTGCAAAAACAATAAAGAAAAATTAAGAGAAAATAATAAACACTGAAAACAAGGCTTATTTTTTGCATATATTTTGTCTCCACGCCTCAAGTAATGAAAGGGTAAATTTAAAAATTCCCTAAGAATTTAACACCAGCGTTCACTTAGAAGTGCTGTTACCTTTTCTAAATCTGTAAGTTTTTCCTGCAATTGTCTCTTCTCCACTTCCAGTTTGGCTAATGCACTCTTTCCATTTTTCACTTCTTCTTCAAGGCTAGATATTCGACCTAAAAATTACCAAAACATCAATGAGGTTGGGCAGTGCGTGAAAAAAGATTGTATTTTATCTACTTAGAGATACAATTTTTCAAACGTAACAGTTCCTAATTCTGACTATTAAGAGCATCGCCCTTTGGGGTGATTCTAAAAGTTATTAATAACATTTCGTAAATGTTATCACACATTTTCTCTTAAATGTGTGTCCACACTTGCATACAGAACAGCACACTAATCTAGCCACAATCTGAAGCTTAACTAACATCACTAAAAGATATTTTTATTTCTGAAACAAGAAGGAAGCTTAACTTCAGAAGATTTGCAGGAATACCTTGTAAATCACTGATAATCTCTGATCCATGACTTCGATCTCTCCTTTCTGATTCTAGAGCTGACTGAAGATTGAGAAAATCCTTCTCCAGTTTAAGTTTTGCATTCTCTAGCAGGCAGTTCTTATCTTGTAGTTCTCTATTATTAGTTTCCAGCTGCTGGATTTGCTTCGTGCTTTCTGTCTGGTTCTTCCTTAACCTGGCTGCAGTATCAGACTCTGACCGCAGCAAAGAATTGGCTTCATCCAACTGAAGATTGATAAAAAACATACTTCAGAACATTTAAAATAAAACTATCACCATTTCTACTACAGAATTCTACATTTTATGGATTAAAGACATAAGGAGGAGTACACTTTAAGATTACTTTTGCACACCAACACACAAGAACTGCTTTTTAGAACTCTATTACACATTTCAATCTTCCTGCTACAAATAAAATCAGTACTTCAAACAGCTATTGTTGTAAAATACATATATATAAAGTTGGCATGCCTGTCTTTGTAGTTGATTGATTTTCTCATTGGATATTTGAGAGTTCTGATTCCTCTTTTTTAAATCTTCAAGTTGATCTTTCAAACTGTTAACTGTAACAAAAATAATTCAACATTGTTAATCACTGTCATGAAAATGCTTCAATTTGAACTTTAATTCATTTATTTTCTCTTTTAAAAACCCACATCAAAATGGAACCCTTCAAGCATGGTTCAACATACCCTCATTTTCCAAATTGCGTTTCTTATCTGCTTCATGTTCTGCTTTTCTCTGGTATTCTGTATTCTTATGCTGAAGAAGAGCCTTCTCTCTTTCTAACTGTCTGACTGCAGACTCTACATTCTTCCTCGAATTTATCTAGATTTCAAAAAAACACCACTAATTACATAGAGAAGTGTGGTATTCTTTAAACAATAAAAGGTCAGCTCACACCCTCAGTTCAGTTTGCAATGAAGAAAGACCCAGTCTGTTTGCCTGCCACAAACACAGTGTCAAATCCAGCCCCAGACAACTATCGCCAGGAGCTTTTACATTTTAAAGACTGAATTGATCTGATGAACCAGGCAAACCCGCCTAACAGCCACTCTGGAAGCACAAAAATATACATGTAATGTAAGGTCTTGACATGCTCCTGCATGAGCAATACATTGAAGTTGTACACATCCACTAAAGACAAGGCAAATTTGTAGTAGCGCTTAGGTGTAAGCTGGACAAGAAATAAGGTCCTTTTACTGACACTGTTTGAACAATGCAAAGAATGGCCTTCCTCTTCTAGTAACATTACTCTCACGTGTTTGATTTTCAGAATCACATATGGGATATTGATATCATGCTGTCCTCCAAATCAAAAACACGGTAAAAAACACATTCTGTAAACAAATGTGTAGTTGTAGTAGGGAAATCATAATTAAAATATTTTACCAGTGACAACAATTTCATGCTTGTGAATATCAAGAAATCAACTGGTATTACTTGCTATAAATGCACAGCTACTCAAAAGTAATTTGCTGTTTCTTAAGGAAAAAAGACACACAAACATTAAAGTTCTAATTCCAATAACAAATACCTACGGACATACCTCTTCATCTAGCTCTTTCACTATCTTCTCTAAACGAGTATTAGTAGACCTGAAGAAATTTGAAAAACATTTTTAAAGCCTGCTTATTATACAGAAATTAGAATGTTTGAATGCGTCTCACTGATTTTATGTAAGGTACTCTATTTTCAACAATCACATGAAACTTCAAGGACTGGGGAAATCACTCGAATACAGAGAGTCTTATGGAGAGTCAAGGCAAAATAAGAAAAAAGAAATAAAACAACAGTCACAGGAGCAGCAAGAATTAAGCTAACACTTTACAGTGAGGTCTGCTTGCAGGGTCAGGAATCCCCAGAGTGTATTAAAATGCTTTTAAGCATTCAAAAAAACAGGTGTAATAAAATTTCTTTATAAACATACCAAACATGTCAAAACAGTCTCACCTGTACTTCTGTTCTAATTCATCTTTGGCTTGTAATTCGTTACTGAGCTGTTCTTCTAGCTTGCTTAGTTTTTTCTGAAACTGTGTAAAACGTCAAAAAAAGCATGGCCCACATATAAAAATGCTATCACATGAAACAAGTGCAAGTCAATTAAATAACAAGAAAAGGGAAAGTGAGGAAAATTAATTCAATCATCCACTGTATTATTTTAAAACTATCACTAGAAGGTTACATCTTTACAAAATATTAATCCTGATGATTTTAAAGATACAAATGCATAGCAACAAAATTAGCTGCATGCTACATCAAATCTAACCTTCACAGAATTATGTGCTACAGATTGTGAGTCATAACATTTCTATGGCCACAGAATATTTTTACTGGCCCTTTGCTGTTCTTTTCTCTGTAGGCAGACACTTTCCACTGTAGCAGAATTTTTTGAATAGTCTTTTCTAAATGAAATTTAAAAATAAAAAGGCGAGGACATGACCAAATTGGACAATATTCAGAGACTATTACTAAGCATGTTCAATAACCTCAAATAAAGAAGAATCTCTTAGTCCAAATCATACAGAAGCTAACAAACACTCTCCAGGTCTGGGAATGCTTTGTTTTGCTTACTAAAATACTAAAAAGAGAGTGAGTCAAGGATCCAAATAGTTATGAAATAAATTATAAATAAGAAATTTTGGATTTGTGTCCTGTCTTCAAGCTTTCAAATACATTTATTTTCCTCCCTTCCCCCTCTTCCTCTACCCCTCAAACATGAAATGTAAAACTGTTGTTTTCTAAAACACTTTATAATTGTTACGATTAGAAGATTCTCATAACAGGGACACTGAAAAAGACATCAAAACTGGAGATTCATTGCTTAAGAAAATACAAATAAAAAAAGTTATCAGAAGTGAAATGCAAAATTTTACCAACTACATTTACTATCACAACATAAAGCAAGTAAGCAAGTATCACAAATGTGACACTGTGTTTTAAACAGCAGCAGCATTTCTTTTTTAAAAGGAAACTCTAAAACTAGGAATCTACTCAGCAATGACAGGAAGGAATGAAGTAGAACCTTATAAACATTTGCATTTAAATTTATGCTAGCCATTACATAATGCACTTCCTTTACTTATTTTTTTAAACTTTGAAAAGGAGTTGTAAGTTTTTAAGAAATGTTAGCAATATACTATCCACACTTGAATAATACAAATGTTTAAGTAACATAATGAAATAAGTACATAAAAATTCCATAGCATTCTCCTGACATCTGCAAATTTCCATTCAATTGTCAATCTTCAAAACTGGATAAACATGCTCCATACACTCAATTCAACTGAGAATATGATTTAAACATTCCATTAGCACTGCAGATGGCAATTTAGTTTTCTGAACTCTGAATAAATCAGACAAGTGTGGAGCCAGAATTCACAACTTTCCGGAAAGTGATGCTGTTTGTGGCAAACAGAGCCTTACACATTCATTTTCCAAACAAATTCTAGATGCCAAAAGAATTCAAGAAAAATCTGTATTCATTCATCTTTATACTACAGTACCACAATGCCTGAGTACAACTGCTTCAAAATACAACTGGTTTACTGTTAACAATTTGGTGAATAAACATTTAGGATATTTCACATTTACATATATTACGTAGTAATTTTTTTATTCCTTTCATAATTCAAATAAAACATACTTACCTCCTTACTGTCCTGTAAATAGAAAATATCATTTTTATTGAGGATCATTAAAAGACAAAAAGCCCCCCCCCCCAAATTTCTTGCAAACTTACTTCAGACTTTGCCTTTTCTTAACAGACTTAACAAAATTAGTTAATCATACCATTAATACTTACGAAAAAAACACTAACCTCATTTTTACTAGATTGCACAGATTCATTTTCTCTGCAAGACTGTGAGGAGTCACTTAGCAACCTGTCAAAAACAAAAACAAATCCCTCCAGCTCTTATTCAAGTTTTCAAAAACTCTGGCAACCTTGCCAATCAACTTGTTTTAATCAATTCTCTCAAGTCTTAATTTGTCTTACACTAGTCTCAGAATGAAGCCTGTTTTATTTCAGTATGAGTGCGTCTTTACGATTTGAATCTTTTCTTAAGTATAACCTATGTTTTCAAATCCATAGCAGCTTATAATTTTTTAATTAAAACAATTACTTCTCAACTATCCAAGCTGAGTCCTAACAAGCTATTATCTTGTGTAAACTTTTTTCTAAGGCTACTAATAAAAAGCTGGTTTTGAAATAAATTACAAATCTATCAGTATTTTAACCCTTAAAGATTTAAGAGGCTATGTAATTTTGTGCATATAAAAACACTGTTTAGTCAGTTATTGAAATAACCAGAATAGCAGCAAATGATAAATTCTACTTAAACTTTGTGGTTTTATCTTCACAATTAGACATACATGAATATAATGCAATGAATAAATTATGTACCTAGAGTGAAAAAAAGATAGGATATAAGAAAAATCTGCAGGTATCTTTCTAAAAATGCATATTAAAGTATCACATACAAATTGTCTCTATAGTAGGTAAATCCTATAAAAGGCAGCTGGTTTCCCACGAAGGCTTTGGGGATTGGAAAGGTTTCCACGTCTCCCTTGTCGTCCTCAATGTCATCAAAATTACTGCTATCTATATCACTGCTAAGCTCAGGAACAACAGGAGCAGCAGCTATAAAAAGGGGGAAAAAGATCAGCTTCACTCCAAGATTCAGCCACTTGCTATATACTGGTATCTCTATAGTGTTAAAAGACTGTAATATAAGCTGCCCTGCTAGTTAAACATGTATTAACCATGCAGCAGATCTGTAAATACTACTGTGAACATTTTTTTCCTTGAGAAATCTATTTTTACATTAGTTGCCTAATGCATAGGGTATCTAATGTGCAAAACGTATTTACTAAGGTAACCACATTTGAGAATAGAACTCTAAATACAATCATCATTTTAAGAAACTTCAGTAAATATATGACTTTAGAAGTTACCAGCAAGCTCATGATCTGAACTGACATACTTCGGCTTTTTTTACCTAAAGCTATCAAGTTCACAATGCCTTAAATGAAACGCAGTAAAACTTACAAGACCGCAGTCAAACCACTGTCTTAACTACCAGAATGTAAAAAAAAACCCACCCAACCAAAAAAAACCCCACCCCAGACCAAAACAAAACAACAAAAGCCATAGAGAAACAGAACCTAACATGCATTCTTTTTAGTTTGAATTCTGAAAGACCCAGTTCTGTTGTTCAAGGTGGACATCGATACATTAATAGCATAATAAAGGCAAGGGTAATTCCAGTAGGAAATGTATATTTACTAACGCTTATTGATTCAGTTTTTATAATACAAGTGATAAATATGGAAGTTTGAGCAAGATTCTTGACAGATGGACAATGCTTCATTTATATAGCTTAAAGTTTCTTTCATGACTACTACTGCAAATACGAATGAATAGATTTTTTCGGAAAAACAGAACTTTCAAGCTAATTTACTTACTCTCTCGAATGTTGTCCCAGTTCCACTGATCACTCTTGAAGAAAGGGTGATGCTTTATTTCTTCTACCCCTTTTCTCCCAAGTCGCACATCCCTAAACAGAGCAATTAAGCCAAATTCACATTAGGTAAAACAGCCCTTGTTTTTTGTTATTTAAATTCTGACTTGCTCATAAGCAGCAAATAAACTTTCAGTAGAGATTGTCTGTGTTACCCACATTAATGGTCAAACAACAAAAAAATTAAAACCCACCAGCTTCTGTTCTATAGTTTCTTACGCAAAATGTACTCTGCTTCTTAGCACAAACTCTCTCTGCGACTGCTAAAATGTTCAGAATTTAGAGTCTGCCACGTGGGGAGTAAAGCAAGAAAGAGAGCACTGAGGCAAAAACTAACAAAAAACTAAAAAAAAAACCAAAGAAAAAAAACCCAAAACAACAAAACCCCAACATCCTTGGGGGAAAAAAACCTGCAAAAGTTCCGTGTCTGCCAAACCACATGACCAACCTTAAGACGCAATTGAAGGAAGGTCTAACTTACTGCACAGAACAGCTATTCAAAGCTGGACTGAAACAAATATTTTAAGAATTCCATCCTCTGCCCCATAACTAACCCTGACACATCTTCTGCTGATATTTGCAGTAAAGTACATCTTAAGTGAAACAAGAAACCTTTAGTTTGACTAGAAAAATCTCTCTTTAAAACTGTCTACAAGAACAGGATATAAAAACAATGCATGTAAAAGTACTAATAAATCATAGGGTCGATACTTGTTCTTTAAGTGCTTCAGCAGTGATGATGCATATGGAAAGAAGGGATCTGTTTCAATTGAATTGCTCAAGCACTATATTAAACATAAACAGGAAGACGGACACACGTAGTGGAAGTACACCTCACTGCATTTAGATTATTAAATTCTACTCACATTTTCTCTCTACCCTTCAGCTACTGTAAGTGAAAAACACTGTTAAAGCACATCCTTCCTGTGTCACCACAATCTTGTGCAACAGAGCAAACAATCTCTCTTTGAATGCAAAAACCGTAATAAGGCAATTTTTTCCCCCTAATCCCTCATTCTATAAAAGCTAGATGTTCTGTTGTAGCCAAATTCAGGTGACCACAGGAAAGCTAAGAAGGCATCATCGATCTAGAGTTAACTATGCACCTACAGCATTCTTCTTTTAAATCAAAGCAATTGAGGATGGCCTCTGCTTTCGGGAACTAAAGAAAATGTAAGTGTTTAGGTTAAGGCTCAGTTCCACAAAGGGAGACCTCTAGGATCTATTCATAGCCAAAACAATATCCTTGCTGGTTTGTTAGCTGTATTTGTCAATTAATCCAACAAAGTAAATGAAAAACAGTTCTAACATTCTAAGAAAGCTTAAACAAACTCAGTAAATACATGTTTATTGTCATAAAAGTATTTGCTTTCATTGTTTTAAGTAACACCTGTTTAGACACTTGAGCACAATTCGGTCCCTGCCTCGGAGCTTACAAATTACTTTCAGTCTCAGAGATTTGTTACTGTATTATATACTGCAATTGGAAGGATCTGTCTGGCACAAACTGTGTTGTTAACAAGGGCTGTCAGAATTGCGCATAGAAATAAAATACAATACCTGGAAAAAACACCCCAAAAGAAAAACTAGAGAGCAAGACATTTTGCAGGAGAGATTTGAACAGAGATTAAGAGAACTAATGGAAGGAATTAATTTTTACAATGTGCATGTGCTAATACCACCCCAAAATAAAAACAGTACCAGAATAATACATGCATTTACCTATCAGTTAAAAAGGCACAGATAAGGTTCTTTGCATGCTTAGAGATTTCCACGTCATCCGGGAAATGTAATGAGTTCTTATGATCCATAATTTTACTGTATGTTCCTACTAGTGAGTCTGCATAAAAAGGAGTATCACCTGAAAATAAAATAGTAAATTAGCTGTAATTTTGAGTCATGTTCAAGTCACGTGAGTTTTTTGAAAAAGACAAAAGGTATAAAGAAAAGTCTACAAGCAGTTTTACCTAAAGTAGCCTTTTATTTAACTCCCCCCCCCACCAAACAGTAAAATTGGAATGCAGTGTTCAAAATAATGTATGTTACAAATGGTTCAGCTCAGTAATCAGAATGGTGCATCTTTTACATAAATCTTTTCTCACAACTAATTCACAGGTTTAATAGAGAAGGTGCTCTTTCCTCCATCCTGGTGTGCTGCATGCAGGTGGGGATCACTGGCAGGGCAGTCAGCATGCTGATCGCATGCTTCCAAAAAGATACTGGAAATTTGAAAAGCTCGGTACATGAAAAAATGTATGAACAGAACAACAGACAAAACCCATTCAGCTTTCAAATAGAATATAAATGCAACAATCCTACCTTTAGCCTCTTTCTGTCATTTCATGGCAAAATAAGAAATTAGTACACACAAGCTTGAATTAAAACTTCTAGAATTTTAGTAGATTCATTAGGTTACCATGCCGGTACCTTTGAGGGGGGGAGCACTGATATTAGGTGCTGCTTCTCTCCTGCCACACCTTCCCCTTCTCAATTGTCTTCAGTCTCAAAAATAGCTTTGAGTTAGACACCACCTCAAAACTAACCTAAGTGACTGAACTAATGTTAGGATTCATCCTGTGACAAACATTTTAGCTTTTAGTTTAGCACACAACAAAAAGCAGTATTGTTTTCACTGCATCTTTACTGAAATCAGAACAACAGGACGCTTTCCATGCTTTCTTTGAAGTACAATGCTTTAGAGGACAACAGGCAGAACCTGATATGTAAACACCAACAAAACCAGATACGGTGTGTTTTTTTCCCAACATGTGGGAAGTGGAGAAATTAAATAAGATTTCACTTTAAAAAATGTTCTCATTAGAAGCATAAAAAGGGGAGAATCCTCCGCCAGATACAAGGGGGACAGGGGGAGGAGGTTCAGAGAAAACATTCTGTACAGTGATGTCCAATATTTTAGTCACTGAAGAATTTTATTTACTGCTAAATTTGTTTATGAGAGACTATTTATTATGAACCATGTTTTTTCTAAGTCAAAATTCCTTAATTCTGAAAGACACAGTGATCGTAATATCATCATATATCCAAATATCTTTCCTGGCTCAGGATACCAGAAACATCACATCTGCAGTATTCCCAGAACATGCTGAATTGGATTTTTAATAATTATATGCTCAATTCCATCCTTCTCCAGACTATAACACTGATCCTTACTGTAGTTTAAGACGCAGATGACTCATCTTCTTAACAGATTATATTCTACGTTCGTTGCCATAGCAGTCCAGTATATTTTACTGGAAAATCCTGACTCAAACATAAAAGAAAGAATCAGGCCATACTTCCATAGTCATTCTGACCTAACAGAAGTCATTGCTAGTGCTGGGCAGAAAAAAAAAAGGGGGGGGGGGGGGGGGGGGGGGGGGGGGAGGATGACGGACAGACACACAAAAGGAAGAAAGAAGAAAAAAAGGAAGAGAAAAAGAAAAAGGGCAGTCCTGCCCTTCCCATTCCTTTCCCACCTCTGCATCCGTGAAAACTCAGTACTGCTCCTGAGGTGGCACAAATGTTCATGAGATGGTGAGGTAGCTGGTAGCTGACCCTGGTTAAAACTATTCTAAGAATTAGTTTTAAGCTGAACTGAGTCAGGGAACTAATCACTGAACAAGCACGCAAACAGCTGTTGCGGTGTAAGAGTGACAGAGAGCAAAGAGAACAAGAATGAAGCAACAGCATCAGGCAAAAGTCAGAAGCTGTTAGATAGTGAGGTACGACCAGTCCCCTTGCAGCAAAGTACAGCTAAAGGCACAATAAAGACTCAACAATAATCTCATTAGCAGAAGAAATTGCTACTTACCAACTAGCATCTCAAAAAGGAAAACTCCTACAGACCACCAGTCACATTCCCGTCCATAATAACCATCACCCCCTTGAGATTTCAGAACTTCAGGCGATATGTAGTCGGGGGTTCCCACAGCTGTATCACAGCGCACCATACCTGTCTGTGCAACAGTAAGAATTCAAATAGCTCAATTAAAATACCTCTGAGTCTTTAAATTATTTGTCTCTTAGCAACCAGAAAAACATAAAAAATATAGCCAAAAATATTTTTTGGTGTTTGAAAGACTTTTTACTCCAGAAGCAATATGGATTGAAATGACAATTCCTGGTAATGTGCTCTCCCTCTGCCTACTCTATCGCAGGTTTTCTTGATCACATCTTTCAAAAATTGACCAATTTTATTATTTTCAGTAGTGGTTTCAATATGAAGCTACACACCGTATCAGACTGCTCCTTATCTCACTGAATTCAGGGACAAACTTCCAAATAATTTTTATAAGCTATGGGTTCTAGGCTCTACATAGTAGATACATAACATTTTTAATTTAATTCAGAGAATAAATCAAGTTATAGGTAATTTTTATAGTCACACCTTTGTTTTTATTAGAAGATATGGGGGGAAAAAAAGTTTTTTTTAAAAATAGCAAAGCTTTTTTTTTTAAAAAAAGTAATTTTTATTAACATATTAACACAGTTTTATTAATAGAATGCTTCATCCTCTTTGCTTCACACAGAGACTAAAAATGCAGGGGCTAAATGACGCAGAAGCATCGTCAGATCTGCCAGCATGCTGGTTCAGACTTAGAAGCCTTGTTTCCTTTAATCAAATTCACTGCATTTGTTCCAGGGAGACCAGATGGATGAATGAGATGAAATCCTGGATGAAGTCAGAGAAGTAACAAAAATACACTCATCTTTATTCTGCCTCTCAACCTGAAATCTTTAAGTCATCTGACAATTCTTTGTGCATTTTGCCATCGGAATGAATGGCAATAGATACCAATTCTGAGTATTAACACAGAATATTAGTAGAAATAACTAAAGTCAAAATTCATATTTAAAGAAGAGAAACATTCTGCTTTGGGAATTGTATTGACATGTAAAAATTAGACACCAAATTACAATGTTTCTTTTCACACATAATATGAACTGCCAAAAGCTTTTATTTATGTACTACACCAGAATCCTGGAAAGTCATCAAACTGGCAAGCAAAAACTAAAGTGATGACTAAATACTGCAGAGACCTAAGGAGTACTTCAAACGTCCTCCTGGCAAATGCCTATCATCTTCTACAACTCCACACTGAAGCTGAAACCTAAAAGAAGATTTAACTTCTCAGTTCCAGAATGAAGAGGAGGTTAACTTCTGCTTTCTATACTATTAACCAGACAGTATGCAGCTTTATCATCCTGGAATAAGAAAATGAAGTTAACTCTTTTCAGAAGAGTGCATTCCTTGGACAAAGAAGAATACAGATGAACACATTTTAACACCGGGAAATAAACTAAGACCCAAATGCTCCAGAAATCTGAAGCTGAGAACGTTCAAAAATGGATCTGGCACATGGCAGGCATCATTATTTGAATATTCTGCTTGTAACAGCACTCTGTGTACAAACCTACAGGTCTTCTCTGAAACTTAAGCCTCTCTTTTACTTTGAACACAGAAGGAATTGCTATAGGCTCATGTGATTCTGCTGATCTCGTAGGACTGTGGCATCTTGGTGGCCTCCAACGCCGGTGCATGTCTATCTCTTCCTATCCAAATGCAAAATCACAACAAGGGAAAGTCCAATTCTTCACTCAGTGAAGACGGGCTGAAAGCACCTGAATCCCTCCCTGGGAAAGAAGCTTCTTTAAAAACAAGTCACTGAAACAGTTCTGAAGGATTTCTTTGAAGATTGCAGCTTCAGTCACAGTCTCATCACCTTGACACCTAACCACTTAATAGCACTCCATCTCCCATTCCTCTATAATTAATACAACAAAACAAGAGCACTTTTTAATAGGTTATACATGTTGACATTTGCTGAAGTCTTATGCAAACAAAGCAGAGGTTGTGCCAAAAAAAAATCCAGCCCTACCCAAGTCTGATGGCTGGTATGTAGCAACAAAAAAAGTTCTTTCCATTGACATTACAGATGCTAAAGAACTCCAGGTAACAACACCTTAAGTTTTCAGACAAGATGTCAAAGAATTGAGCAGTAAAACAAAAAAATATTTCTACAGTTAAAAAGGCCCTGCATGCTAACATCAGTTTTCAGTGGGCTGTATCTCTCTGAAGCACATGGATTTGGTTGTAATTACCGCCCATAGAACTCTCTACCTTCCATCTCAGGAACAAAACCAAAAATGCACTCACAGAGTCACGGAACAGCCTGGGTTGGAAGGGACCGTAAAAGATCATCTGGCCCAACCGGTCACGGGAAAGATAGCCTACTATCACCCCGTCCAACTGCAGCTTGAAAACCCCCAGTAGCAGGGATTCTACCATGTCCCTGGGGAAGGTTGGTTCATTTTCACCTGAATACAATATTCCCGGATTTCTGTTCCTCTCATTCATACCCTTTTTCTTTCAAAGAACTTGGGCGTTGCTCTGCACATATTTTTTAAGCACCAGATACTCTTCATACCACAGGCGGACTAGCTTCCGTGATCACTGGCATGAAAACCAAGTAACCAGGGAAGCCCTCTCGGTGCAGTACGTGGAATCTTGACAGTTCCTACATTCTGCACGATGGCTTCTGCCTTCTGTACTTCAGCATTTGAAGAGATCTAAAGGGTGCTGTTTGGACAGAGTGTTGCTCCTGTGTTTCAAACACTAAGCCTCTCTTTTATGCCCGAGTAGCATATTTACTATAGCAGTTCTCAGACAAAGCCTCCTTTTGGGGATCTCAGGCCAGTGTTTTTTACCTGAGAATTTTCTCATCACCTCAAAAGATCAAGGTGGATCCTGGAACTCATCTCCTGCATCTATGTGAGAGATGTGCAGTGCAGAATTTTAAAAAAGGCTGTGCAGGAGACACAGCATGTTCTCTACAGCTTATGACAACCTGGTGGTGAGGCTGTAGTGTGTCCTAGAGAATTACTATATTGCTGAACACAAAACAGTTCAGTTTTCATCCTCAGGATTTCCATCAGACCTGAATCACTTGCTGTCTTGAACCAAGGCTGAGAATCAGGCTTTCACTCCCTCATTAAGCTCTCTTCAGTAAACAAGAGCTGGAGACTGCTTGTGTAGGAACATCAGGATAGCTCAGACAGGTGCCAACACTGCACCCAGGCTTGCGCAGCATGCTGCAGACAATGAACTGATGCAAGAAGGATCCAGCAGTGTCTTGGACAAGCTTCAATGAGAAGCTGAGTTCTAAAAAGAGGAACACGCTCTTTCTCCCAGCTGAGCTGCCTCAGCTGAGGTAATAATCCCAAATGGTAAACACCTCTTCTTTTACTCCTGTCTTTTTTCAACAGGTCACCTCTAAACCTGTGCTCTTCTAAAGGCTCAGTTAGCACAAGACAGCATTATGTGCTCAGCCGGGCAACACTAGGAGTTGCTGATAACAATACCTACTGAAGCTAACTACAGTCTAGCTTCTTGCAGCAAACCTGAAGGTTACGGTCTGGTAAAACCTGCCTTGGGCTACCTTATCATACCTAAATACCAAATGGGAACCACAATTCCTACTAAACCTTTAGGGCCTGCTCCATTCTTTATTCAATTATAGAAATACTCACCTTGTTGCAGATTTTTTAAAAAAGCAATAATAATAAAAAAAACCCCAAACACAAACCCCAAAACTATCACAACTGAGTTATATGAACAGGTCAGCTCCTTTTACGTTGGAAAAGACCACTCAAGCACTTAACAATTCTTTTCACATACTGGTAAAGAGGAATTGTGCTGCAAGTGTCTGGACTGGCCTGCAAGGCTTAAGAGGACACTGAATTCAACTTCATAGCAAAGATCAAGAAAGTCACTCAGCAAATTGCAGCATAATTTTTCCTGGGCTCTCAACAAACACAAGGAAGATGCTAATGTGCACAACTGCTACAAGAATTCAAACCAGAAAAAATAAATAAGTATTGGGCAAGCATATATTTTCTAGAAATCATCCTGCCAGCACCAATATTATATTTACACAGCTGGGATGTGTTCATGTTTTGTAAGAAATAGCATGAGATTTGGAGAGAATCCAGAACCTCTCAACTTCTAAAGCTTCCTGTATTAAAAATATTTGCCATTCCACTGAGTCTGAGGAACATGAAGAACCTAACATGTAATCTGTTAAAAAATTAACTTCTTCAGGAGATCACTAGTTCATTGATGATGCCCAGTCCAAACTGGAGCTCACTGTAACTCTCCATAAGAAACATGCATGCACTTCTCACACTGATAATATGATCAACCACAGCTTAGGATTCCATTCTTTTAACAACAACAATGAAAAAGAAAAAAAAGGTTTAGGTTCACCATTTCTGGGTTCCCTAAAATAGGGTAAAGGATCACTTTTTTGGTAGATTTGTATTATGAACTTTTTGATGCCTTTTTATTGTCTTTTATGATGAACAACAGACTCCTTTAAGGCCTACAATCCATTTGTGTAAAACCAAGGTTAATTTTTTAAGGACTAAATTAAGAGATCAACTAGTACTTTTGATTTTTTCAGTTAAAGTAAATGCTGTCCCCTAAAATACAGGCAAGTAAATCAAAGTAAAGGTAAACTGCCTTTAGAACAACTACTTTTTCAGCAATACTATACTACTGAAGCTCAGTAAACAGCAGTAGTTGTTCAATGAAGTTAATATATTGTCACAGTAAAGAAAAAAACCAAAAAACTCAAACAAACCCTAACCAGAGACAGTACTTCTAGATACAGCTGAGGAGACATTAAATTAATTATGCAAATGCAAATCAAGTAGACTGCCGAGACCATAGAAAGCACTGCCTAAACAATACAGGGGGGAGAAAAAAAAAATTGCACATTAAAGCAAAAAAGCTTAAAAAGATCACCCTTGACAACGTTAATACAGAAACCTTTCAAAGGCCAAGCAAATCATCACACAGATTCATACACAGTTTTTTTAGAATCTGTTGTAATTTTTAACAGGGAGAATATATTGTGTAAATTACAGCATAACTTTGTCATGAAAGATTTTAGAACTGCATACTACAAATGGTAGCTTCATTTTTAAGTCTCCTTTAATAATATAAAGTATTACATCTCTTAAAAATACTCTTATACAATCTCATTAGAAAACTATATTTGGCTGTACATCATAAAATCTGGACAATTAAAATGTGTGACACCTTGACAAATACCTGACAAATTTTAATCAATATATCACATGCCACCGCTGCGTTACTGTGACCTCATTTTAACGACCACTAGAGGATGCTATGAGAACGATTAGACACAGTGGAAAAAAAAAAAAAAAAAAAATAAAGGGACTGTATCTTGCCTACAAAATAATTTCATTTACGGAAAAATTTCAGTTTATGAACTGTTCCAAGGTTACTAATGTTGAAACTAGGAGTTGTCTCATAAGCTTTTCAGACATTTGGCAAAAAGATGAATCTCAAATTCATAAACACGCATGCTTTCAAAAATAACAGAAAGTAAGTTTACAACCTTCTTCCGTGTGCTAGAACAGTTTCTTATAGAAAATGTTACTCTATTTCAAGTGCCCTTTTATTTAAAATTAGGAAACAAGGAACAGCCTTCTAACCAAGTGGGCCATTTGATGAATATTCCTTTGGGTATTATAATTTGTAAGAAAATAACCTTAGAATTACAGTTTCATAGATGATAAATTATTCAGCTGCATACTTACTTCATCCATTTTCATGCAAGTGCCAAAATCTGCCAGCTTCAGATGCCCATATTTATCTAAAAGCATATTGTCAGGCTTCACATCTCTGTGTATCAAGCCCATGGAGTGAATTGCATCAAGTGCAAGAACAACTTCGGCTGTATAGAACTTGGCCCATTTCTCAGGCACATCGTAATTGCTCATAAGGTTTACAAGATCTCCACCTGGCATGTATTCCATTACCATGTACAAGTATTTGTCATCTTGAAAGGCACAAAATAGCTGCAAGATTAAAAGAAAAGAAAAAGTGCAATTACTTTTCAGAGACAGCTAGGAAAAAGAATAAAGCCCTTTATCTTGAACCTTCATTAAACTTGAGACCTGAGCATGTTTTCAAGACTGATGTAAAGTAACTTCATTTTTTATATTCAGATAACCTACATTTTCTATTGATTATGACAGTACCTTGAAATTTACTGAACTTTAAAATCTCGTTTCCATTAAGCAAGCAAAAAATATTTCCTGATTACTTCAGTTGTATAAGCTTCTGTGTACCCGTGTTTCTTGGCATTAAAAAGTATCACTGAGTCAAAATGCAACATTCCAAATCTGAGAAAGGGAGCATCATGCATTCATTTGAAAATAGCTTGATTGTGAAGAGCATCTTAGACTGTTCCCAATTTTGCATATTATAAATCTCCCTATTTCTGCACATATTTACAAAAACACTTACCACTAATTTTGTGCTAAATTAACACGTATATTGAAACAAGAAAGAAAAGAATAATTTCTTTGTATTGTATTATAGTTGCCTTCAGGAACTTTTTTTTTTTACAATAAAGTAACAGTCTGGTATAGGTTGCAGCTAGGATGTTTCCTACAGGCATGATAGTGAAACTAAGTTTAGTTTCTTTAAAATGTATTTCAGAATGCATTAAAATACGTTTAAAATGTATTTTCAGGTCTCACACCTTACTGCTCTGGGAATACTGCTCCTTTACATTAAACACTAAAATGATTCAAATCTTTAAGCTACCCAGACAAAATTTAAAGGCAACTGAGAAAAAGGATGTGTGAAGGGAAGACATCAAAAACAGCGAGTTTGTGAAGGATGAGGAACCATGAAAGGCCAGAATGTTATTAAGGAGATATGAACTTTAGACTAAAATTAATTGTGTATTGGTGTCAGAAGACCTGTATTATAAATACAGATTTTAATACATATATATAGCACTGGTTTTTTGTTTGTTTTGTTGTTTTTTTTTTTCCCAAATGGATAGTAGTATATACAGTATACAATATAATGCATTTAGTCATTAAAATCTAAATTAAAATTCAAAATAATCTCTGTATTCTTACATGTAAAGATATTAATACAACATAATAATAAATAACAATACTATGCCATTATACACTACTTTTGTTATTGCCTCCAAGGGATTTAATTTTTCTTTTAAAAATTATCTAGGGCTATGGTTTCACTTGTTTTTCCACATAAAAAAGAAGGCACAGAGCACCAGTGTGATCTGTCCCAGTTTCTAGCTCAGAACAGGACATACATTTTCTTAAAATCACTTCAATATTCTATCCCACTGGACTACATTCTCTAAATACATCACATTAATATAATCCATCATAGAAGGCACAATTGCAACTACACTTTGACTAATTTGCTATTTACAAATGCACACACATGTTTATATCATGCTTGCTACACTTTCCTTTAAAAATTGAGCGTCATACATTTCTTATTACTTCCAACTGCATGTGAAAAATAAAAATAACTCCAGACAACTACTGTCATTACAACAAAAACAAAGAACTAAATAAAAATTCATCTATTTGGTTGTTTCTGCTGAATATAGGCAAGAACACAGAATACATTCATAAAAGCAAAACATCTAAACAAAAAACCCTTGTAAAACATTTTTTGCGTGTATGAGGTAAAGTGTTATGAAGAATACATGGAAAACTTAAGGCCATACAGAAGCATGTCAACATATGTGAAAGCATTTAAATGTATTAATTATTAAACAAAATCAAGTACTATTTCTCCAAGCATATGCTTTCACTACTCATTTTATTAATTCGTGTAATTTACCAGTTATAACAAATTGCAATATTGAGTACTAATTTTTCCCAGAGGCATAATTCATATTACAAATGTGATGATAATACATGTTGTGAGACAGCTGCAAGCAACTGTGTTCACAACCAGCTGAAGAAGGCAACTCTGCATTACTTGGATATTACTTCTGAGCTGTGACGTGATAACTGAGCACTAAACAGAAGATGGTTTCAAGCAAATGACTGCTACAACCTCCTGTCTTGCAGGAGACCAGAAGTATACACTCATCCACCTACCAAATCACAGCTGAAAAGACAGTAACTACTTAAAGCACTGATCAACTGACTATATCGTAAAGGAAAGACTAGAAATAATGTTGACATTTGTTTTTGTATTTCCATACAGCATTTTTCTTAGTTGGAAAAATAACCTCCCTATTATTAAAAAAAATATCTGTTTAATTCTGGTTTATGATGCATTTGTAGTGACTAAAACGTAAATTAATCTACTTTCTAATACAGCCAAATCCACAAAACTCAGTGAAATTACTGCAAATATGTATTTTTAAGAAATAAAATATCAACGTAAACCATTATTTAAGTTTAGATGTAAATTCAAAACCAGGTTTATTATTATTATTTTACACATCTTCATTACCTGAACCACCCATGGACTGTTGGCGAAGGCCATGATATCTCTTTCTTCCCAGAAAAAGGCTGAATCTGATCTCTTGATCATTTCAAATTTACTAAGTAGCTTCATTGCATAAACCTTCTGTGTCATTTTATGGCGAACCTATTGATTGAGAAAGAAGAAAAATAACTTTTTTAAAATGCCTTCTAAAAAAATTGAATATTGGCATAGTGTACTTCTCCTGTACTAACTGCCTTCTGTGATGCAATGCCTATAGGTCTTCACCTACCACGCTTTCTGCACAGTAAAGATTTGGTAACTTCCAAACCTGGAAAGAAAAATCTAACAGCTGCTCCAAAAAACCATAGCAGGGGTGCAACAAGAATGCCAAATGAAGGAAGGTATGCTAGAGACTGGCCAACTGCTGCAGCTGCTGCTACAACCCCGGATGAAGAGCTGCAGGGCCAAGAGGTGGCCATGCCTCTGGGCTGTGGGACCTCTTAGGAGATAGCTGTTTTATTGAAGAAGCATGGATAAAAGCATTATGTTCTTCCTAACTATGGCTATGAGCATAAAACTGAGAGCTGAGTGGAGTAGTCTGCTTACTCAAATTGAAACTGATTAAAAAAAAAAAAATGAAAAACCAAACTCAAAAAACCCCGAACAAAACCAGCCAAACCCAAACCTCAGAATGACAGAAGTACCATCCTTCTCTACAGAACTGGAGTGTTGCTCTTAAAAATTTCTAAGTGAATGCATCTATTTCAAATCACCTACAGAAGAGAAAAGAAATGCTTGCCTATTCCCCCTTCAAAAGTTCTGATGTGTAAGGAGAAATAAAATGCAACTCTGCTTATATTTTTTTATTCTGAACACCATCTATCTGTTGCATTCATTCACATTAGAAATTCTGCAAGCAGTTCACTTCAGCTCCTACCAATTTTTATTTGTCACAAAAAAAGACTGCTATTTCTTAAGTAGTTCTTAAACTCCCTTTAAAAAAAAATGGTGTAAAATTAATAACATAAAACTTGTTGAGAAACTGAATTTAAAACTTTTATGACAAAATCTTGAAATATTTTTGAAAACTTTATCTGAATATGGGCATGAAACAAAATCCTTAAAGTACAGACTGTAAATTCATTATTCTGTTAATGAAATGTTAGATTTATGCCACTTTATGAAACAACTACGAAAGGATCAGCTTTTACCATTCTTGAGTGTTCCTTGCAGAAATCAAAGTCAGAAGTATTCAGCTATGTCTGAGTCAGCAGAAAAAAAGAAATTAACTGCATCTTAAGTTTCCGCATTTTTTTCTTCACATTAAAATAAAAAATTCAGTGGACTAATTTGTGAAATCAGACCTAAATGGTTACAATTTTCTGGAGCATTTAAAACCCTCGCATTTAGTAAAAAAAACGTATCTCCCAACCTCGTTTAATTATGCTATTTGAAAGAATGTTTAATAGCCTCTTTTCCTGAATACCTGTAAATGTTTCAGGTCCATTACATTTGCAGTACAAAGCTTCAGAGGCACCTATTTGATCTACAAATCTGGGAGCATCAGCCTGCTGCTCCTGAGAAACTGAACACATTAATGTTGGTGAAGGCAACAGGAACGATCTCCAGAAACAGATGAAGTATCAGGTGCATGTGTAAATCTCGGAAAGGGTGAGAACACGAACATAAACAGGATTATTTATGAACTTGCTGTTCTTGAAATTGGGGCTTTTTGCTCTCAAGATACAGGTACAAAAGTTTTAGGATTAGTACCTTGGATAGTTTAACACTAACCAACAACCTTCTGTATAGGTAGATCAAAAAACCTCCAACCAAACACCAAATCAGAAACATGTTCTCTACATGCATTAACAATTCTACAAGCATGTATATTCTAAGATGTTAACAATCAACCAGCTAGTGAAGATGTCCTAAGAAAGGATTCTGGAAACTATCTCCTTCCCATTTACTAATCTCACATGGGATTATTTACAAAGACTTGGTACACCACTCCATATATCCATATTTATGGTATACTCCAAAAAGTAGAGCTTTTGTAATTGTTCTTAAAACTAGAAGATGCACAAAGACCAGCAACCTCAAAAAGATATTGTTTAATTGAAGATGCATTTTCTGTGAAAGTTCGTGTAAAGTCCTGCGATGTATTTATTTGTTTACAGTTCCTAAAATCATTGTGTACTCTTGCCCGGGTGTGGTTCGCATAGCTGCCTTCATTTACAAGAATAATTGTCTCCCACTACTTGGGGGGGGGGTGTGGGGGGAGGGGAAATTCTCAGAAAGTCAGCACAGCCTGAAGCAAGCTCATGCACAGGACAAGCGAAGTAAACCAGAGGGACCCGAAATCATAGTCTGTGAACCTTTCTGAGGTAGTGCCAACAGGTCACTAGTTGGCTAAATTATTTCTTGAAAAAATTTCAAGATAGCTTCATTCTCTTTACAAAAATCAAGGAAATAAAGCAACAACTAGCTTACTGGCACATCCAAAGACTGAGTGTGTCTTGGCATACCTTACAGGTGGAGAGACCTACGGGTGCTATTGCCCCTTTTATCACCACCATGGCCGGGCTGCTGGAGACAGCCTATTTAGCTGCTAACCACTGTGCTCTTTACCCAGAGCTGTATCTGTACATATATATAGAGACTCATATAGCAGATTATTCATGTATTAAACTGTCATGATGTTTCAATTTCTTCCAACCGTTTAAATGAACTGCCAAATTTAAACTGCAGCTCACCACAGTAACTCTCAAAATAGGCAGGAAAATCCCTTCGTGCCTTCAGCACTGAGTAACACGGCCTCGTTTAACTTAGGAAAATGCATTAAGAAATAAGAATTTCCCTCTACTCTCCTTCATCTGTCTAAGACTTTCAAGAAACAAGTGCACACAAAATGCATCCATAATTTCATGTTGGAAGACAGTCTGTAGGCAAAGAAAATAACATATCCACTTGAAGTTATCAGTTTGAGCACGTAATATCGATAATGGTACCATCTCTTTTGTCATAAAAGAAAATGAAGATCTTAGAGTGGAGCTCTGAAATGAGCTCTAAGGTTTGAAATAATCACAAATATCCTAAAATACTTAATACAGCCATAAGAAATTACTACAGATAGGGTACCAAAATTCATGTTCAGACAAATTTTCAGGTAGCAGACCATGACTGCTTTTTTTTTTGTATTACTAAGGAAGTGTACACCAGCAGTGGCTGTGGAACTAAACCTAATAAAGCACTTAATGGAAAAAGTTAAACCAGCACCTGTTTACATGGGCCATGACAACCACTGGCTTGCAATGCTAAAAAATCATATAGTAAAGACAATCAGCCAGACCATCCTTTACTACGCAAATACAAGGAAGACTTAGCCTTGCTTTAGTTTTCTATTTCAGTGCATAAATAAGTCAGTCCGCTGCATCACTGCAATGTTTACTTTGTGATTAGAACTGGGAGAAGGAACTAAGGATATGTTTCAATTTCAAATCAAGATGATTTTTCCTCAAGTGAAAACAAACAACAGGTAGTCAAGATGTGCTTTCATAAATTGCTGTTTCTGCATAAACCACAAATAACATATTAAGCACCATAATTCAATTTTTCTGTCTGCCCTAGACACCAGTCACTTTTATTCAAGGCACTGCATAAGAAAAGGAGTGATCTGCAGCTGGTAATTACCTTCTTAGCTTTCCCACCACAGACCCAGCAAAGCCAGAGGCCAGAACTCAAGAGTAAAGCTTAATACTTCTGGAGCTACAAGGAAATTGTTTTTCCACCCAAGCCAGATGCTCATATCAGAGGCATCTGATCTCTCTTTACTGGAGAGTATTTTTTAGTTTTCTGGGGAGAAGAAGGGGGGCGGGGAAATGAGGCTTTTCTAAAAAATCTAGCTATAAGATACAACAGTAGAGTGTTTTCCTTCTTGCTAGAGTCTGGAAAGCTGATGTCTCCACACCACTTCCTTCACAAGAATATGCTCTACTGGGGCAGAAAGCTTGGGGGAAACAAAATTAAATGAAGGACATCATAGCAGACTATTTTATGCTGTATATTAACATACTCGGTTTTGGCTTGTTACATTTAACTATTACAAATATTTGTGCTACAAGTATTTATGCATAACAGCATACACTGACAACATGACATTCATAAATTTAACTCATGTACTTAATCATGTTTTATTTATGGTTCTTTCTGCATTAAGCCCCCACTGAAGCAAATTTCTATTTTGATCACAGAATGTATTGCAAAATATTTTGATTGCAACAAATCCGTCACCTGCAACTGTGGTGTTAACATTTTGAATGGAGTAGAAATAGATATAGCTTAGCTCAATAGTTTAAACTTGTATCATACCTTGTGAGGCAAAAAATCTAGGTATGTATGCCCTGATCACCAGCTAATATTAGTTCAGGTTTACAGCTGTATTTTTTAACCCACTGTTTTTCAGCTGTAAGACTGCATAACATTACGATTTCCACATTCCACAAAATGTGTTCTTTTAAATTGGAATTAAGTACAGAAGAGGTCCATATGACATACAGAAGCTCCCCTTCCAGTACCAAGTATTCTTAGTTGTGGGGGTTTTTTTATTATTTTGGGGCTTGAAGGGCTTATTTAAAGAATTAAAAAACCCCAAACCCCATCACTATATGACCAAGTGACAATGCATTTTACCATCACACTATAATGCTGAGACAAATGAGAAGTTTGTCTTCATATCCCCCAAACTACCTAACTGCAGCACATACACTGTGAAAAATCATCAAAAATCATCTCTAGTTTAGAATTTAAATTGTGCATGACACAGTGAATTAAGAAAAAAGCCTCCATTCTAAGCCAGGACAAATTAATAAATTATTTTTGAAATGGAATGTTAAAAAGAAAACAATATTTTGAAAAACTATTAAGTTCTTAGAAATACACATAAAACCAATGTATTTTGATTTTTGAAGCACATTAAAAATACAGTTCTCTTGGATGCTTCCAGCAAATATATCAGTGTGATACCCAAAAAATGCACATGACTTCTGTTATTGGGATCTCCTTTTTCATCTTCTGCGCCCCCCCGCCCCCAAATGCACAAGGCACTGCTCTTTACAACTTGATTCTTCACTGACTTCCCATGCAAGTTCATGAAAAAGGAGTATCTCTGTTAGCTACTGTAAGTGGATATATATGATGATAAAAATGTTTAAGAGAAGATTTTAAAACAAACCATTTGACGTGACTGTCAATGAAATGACAGAGAGTAGAGTGCTTTCTTACAAAGCTCCCTGCAGCAGCCCCTTCTCAATGTAAGGAAGAGGGAGCCACGTTTTTACGTAATAGAGAAGAGGAAGCTACATTCACATGTTGCCACGCTTGGATGAAGTTGCTTTAAAAAACAACCTAAATGAATAAAAATTGTTGATTAAATTGTTAACTGTCACATGAATAACATCCAAACTTGCAAACTACTCATGAGTCATGCAAACAGCATTAGGCTACTTGCAGGGCTTTCTTCCCAGTTCCAACAAATTTCACCAATACTAAGATGGAAAATACAAAAAAATTTATAAATGGATAATGAATTTATTGCTATTACATACTGTGTACCTCCTACAAGCACTTCAAAGCTAAGATTTCGCCAAATTCTTCAACAAAACTCCAGAACATCTTTGTATTTTCCAAAACTGCTTTACAAGACAATATGACTTTCCCACCTTCCTAGTGCAAAATTAGCACAGAACGCTAAAATGGCAGTTCCATGTCAAAAGGCACAAGCAACAGGGTAATTTTTGTTACTTTGTGGCAACAAGATAATAAGCTTCAATTGCTGCAGATCAGTTGCTCCCCTTTCCATTGAGTTGTTTTACATCTCTCTCCCTCTAAAAATGCTTACACAGAAAATTATCATGCATCTGCTGGTGCAGTTATCTGTCAGCTCATTATAACTTGTCTCTGGTGTTTGTATTCTCAGATTCTGTTTGGTGCTTACATCCACAGCTTATTTCAAAACTGACATGTCAATCCATCTTTTACATATGCTCACATTTTTGTGCTATTTATCACACAGTATGTATGACATGGAAGTCTAGGAAAAATCAAAATTAAATGAAAAGCAGGCTATGCATGACACACTAAGTTACTTTTTGTATTTTGATTGCTTTTTTCTTTAAAATTTAAATTTATATTGCAGAGAAATTCTAAAGTAATCCCATTCTTACAGTAGATATTATATAGGGTAATATGTTGAGCAGACAATGTTAAGTGTCTTTAAAGAAACCAAACTCAAATGAGTCATATATCAGTTAAACACAATGCAAGCATCACAATTATAAGAGCAAAACAAATTTTTTTGTTGCTTGCTCTTTGAGAGGAAGGTTTCAGGTATTGTTATACAGTGATACTTATGGCGGAAAAAAAAAAAAATTAGAATTGCCATGAACTGCCTTTTTCATTTTGATCAAAGGATAAAAATGGTTTCCCAAATCCTTCCCTTCCAATCAATCATGTTTTATACGTGGATGCACTGTTTACTATGCACAGAAATTACCTCACAATAAAATGAAAGTAACACTTATTCCTTATAACAATGCATTTTTAGATATAAAGCATGCAAGACTGGGGAAGGTTTTGGCTAAAGCTGTAAATCTGTCTAATCATTAAAACACTGCATTCTTACCAGCTGCACTTCTCCAAAAGCCCCTCTTCCAATCACCTTAACAACATCATAGTCTTCAGCTTTCATTTGTAAAGCTCGGATTTTTTCCACAATCTTCTCATCTAAAACAAACAAAAGTTTTGATAATACATGTATTAACAAAATCAAGACTCTTCTCTAACATTTTTCATTTATAGTCAAAATAATATGGTTTTATTTAAATGTTTAGAGCTGCCTTGGTAATTCTTGAAATCTGCAGTCACTATTAATGTCCCCTTTCATTACTGTTTGGAAACTATTAACCCTCTACCTTTAGCTGTAACAACCGAATTAGATTTTGCTGACTCTCATTTCACACCTTTAATAACCATTCACAAGCTTACAGAGAGACTCTGGTAATGAAAAGAACCAGAGATGCCTATCTTGAATTTTCAGACAATTATTCGTTGCCACCCACTGTGCTGCCAGGATCCAGACACTCCACTGATAATGCAGGAGTGTAAAGTACCTGGTACACACAAAAGCACTGCAGGTGCAACCTGTTCCTACACACCCGGAGGGTTCAACAGCAGTAAAACAGGGCGGGATATAACTCAGTAACCTTCATGTACAACTTCAGATCATTCAAGGATATGACTTCAGATCTACTCATTCAATCCATATGAAATATTAATTCAAGTTGACATATATCTGTGTAACTGCTGACCACCTCAAAGTACTTTTTAGTGTTCACTGCATGTGTAGTTCTACACTTTTTAAAATTAGGTGTACAATGCGCTGTTCAAGTATCCTCTGGTGCAATATTCTGTAGATAAACTCTGTCTTTCAGCATTTTTCTTGTTGGCAGCTGTGGGAATCTGTAAGGGAAACCAGTGAGATTCTGACCTCTGACAAATTCTAAAAACATACAAGGTCCTAGACTCTGATTTTGTCAATGTAGCATGCCAGTGCATGCATTCCTGACTAAATGCATTTTAAAAATTGATTCTTATTACAAGGACAAAAAATAATGGGAGCAATGAATGGAATCCATAATACTCAAGGTAATCTTTCTTAAGAGTTATAAGCTTTGACGCTGCCCCCCCACACGCTCAGAGGAAGAACAAAAAGGCAAAACAGGCTGGCTGGAACAAGACCTGGGAAAAGCACGCAATTCTATGATGCTCATATTCAGAGAGGAGTAGAGGTATATATTGCACCAGATTCCTGTTTAGGGTCAAAGACTGTGGAATTCGATCCCAAGAAAGGCATTAAAGGGGATCTCAGATCTGAATTTAGGGAAAAAAGGATCAGAGGTATGGTTAATTCAGTATGACATTAAAGATTACATTGTCAGCAGTGAGTTAATAATAACTAACATCTAGTAAATAGTTTAACCATTCCTGCCTATTCATGAAAAGCAATCTGGCAGGCCACAAGCAATCCAGGAGATGCCTGACCATCAAGAATATTTCTTTTGACCCAAGTGAGCAACAAGCCCAATCAGGGAGGCACTCTGATCTGTTACTCACAAACAAGAAAGAAGTAGCCAGGGATGACAAAGTTTGTAGCAGCCTTGGCTGAAGCAACCATGCGAAGGTGGAAATTAAGACCCTGAGAGAACTGAGGAAGAAAAATAGTAGAACTTGGACTTCAGGAGAACAGACTATGGTTTGTTGAGGAAACTCACAGGCAGGATCCTGTGGGAAGCTGCTGCAGAGGGTAGAAGAGTGGGTTGATCTTCAAAGATGACATGTTCATGGCACAAAAACAGTCTGTTCAAGTTTGCTAGAAATTGAGCAGGCATGGCAGAGTGCCAGTCTGGGTGAATGGGCAACCTCAGCCTCAACTCAAGCACAAAATGTGAAGGTTTGTAACATGGAAGCAGGGATGGGCTACCCAGCAGGAATCAACCAAGCATGCAAGGATGAAACTGGGAAAGCCAAGTTCAGCTGGAATTGAAACTAGCGAGTGTTATGAAGGAAAACAAGAGCCTTTATAAATACACTGGCAATAAAAGAAAGAATAAAGTAAACGTGGGCTTGCTGCTCTCAGTGGGGTAGGGGATCGATCTAGTGCTGAAGGACATGCAGAAGGATCAAGGTACTCTATGCCTTTTTTGCCTCACACTTCACTGGCGAACTCTGCTCACAGGTCTCCCAGCTTCCTGAAACTAATAGCAGTGTGGGTGGGACGGTGAAGTATGGCAGTAGAGGAAGTCAGAGTTAAGGACCAGTAAAGCAAACTTGACATACACTCCGAGACGACACAAGATTCATCCAAGTGTGCTGGAGGAGCCAGTTAACACCATTACAAGGCTGTTATCTGTCATCACAAAAGGTCATGGCAACTCAGGGAGGCTCCTGATGACTGGTGAAGGGCAAATGTCATGTCAGTGTTCTAGAAAGGCAACAAGGAGGATCTAGAAAGCTACAGGCTGAAACAGCAGCCTAACCTCACTGCCCATGATGACCATAGAGCAAATCCTTCTGGAATCCACTTCCAAGCACCTGATGGATAAGAAAGGATGGGAACAGCCAATATGGATCTAAAAAGGACAAACTGTGTTTGATTAACCTGATTGCCTTCCATGATGAGATGTCTGTCTTGGTGGACAAGGGGAGAGCAGTACACATTTCCTTTCCTCGACTGTAGCACAACTTTCAATGCAGCATCTCAAAGTATCTTTGTAGCCAAACCAGGCTGAGATGGATTGCACAAAGAAATTACAAGGTGGGTGGAAAACTTGCTGCAGTCATGGAGTGATGGTCAGTGGTTCAAAGTTACACTGGAGGGCACCCAGACAGGATGGGTCAATGCGCAGACAGGATCCTCGCAAAGTTCCAACAAAGACAAATGCAAGTCCGGTAGCTGGGATGAAACAACACCACACAACAGTATAGGATGGCATGCACCAGCCAGAAGGCACCTTGAGAAAGGACCTGAGAGCCCTGGTGGACAAGATGAACAAAGAGGAAAGAGCAGCAAGCCTTTGCTCTGACTTCATACAAGGCTGTGTTGGTTAATACATAACCGGTAGGCTGAGGGAAGTGATTTTTTCCCCCTCTTGTTTGTCACTTTGAGTCCACATCTGGAATGCTATGTCAAGCCTTGGGCTCCTCTGTGCAAGAAAAACAACAAAACTTCCCCTAGCTTAATGGATGGCCACCAAGATGCTTAGGGAGTGGGACCGCTTGATGCTCATAGAGAAACCAAAAGAACAGGAATTGTTCAGCTTAGGGAAGTCTAAATGGCTGGCCTTAACAGAAGTTGAAAGGCGGTTTTACTTCTAAGAGGTGAAAGGTGAAAGGACAAGAGGCAACAGACAAGTTGAAACATCAGAAATCCGACTTTTTAAGAAAATAATCCTTAGACCTGGGGAATAGAGCAGACTTTCCAGTGCAGCTACAAAACCTCCCTCTTTTGAAATTTTCAAAATTTAACTGCACAAGGACCTGAACAACCTGATTAACACCAAAACTGGTTTAGCTTTGAGCAGAGTTGCACCAGTGGATCTCCAGAAGTCCTTCCTAACCTGTGGAACGCAAAAATGCAACTGAAAATTTATTCTTCTGAGGAAAAGATTAGGTGTGAAGGGGAAGCGGAGAGATTTAATGAAAAAAAAAGTTAATG
Organism: Falco naumanni; assembly: GCF_017639655.2. Classification (NCBI taxonomy): domain Eukaryota; kingdom Metazoa; phylum Chordata; class Aves; order Falconiformes; family Falconidae; genus Falco; species Falco naumanni. The sequence goes on from NC_054059.1 coordinate 29,322,676, forward strand.
AGGGAAAAAGAGTCTGCTAGTAAAGTTGTAAGGACAGAGGCAAGTAAAAAACCTCAAAAGCAGACAAATTTGCTACATTCAGTGTACCAATAAGACTGAAATAATCCAGAGTGTGAACAGGAAAAGAAGTCATGATAATTCTGAGGCCGTTTTCTATATTGAATCACAAAAGCTTAGACAGGAAGCTTAGAACAGCAACAGTGCTTCACCCACACCAAGTTTATTATTTTGTTCATGATGTGAACTTAATTTTGCAGTTTGGGAAGGGACGACTGTGCTTGGAAGCTTAACTGCAGATCAGAAGCTTTGGCACAAGATGAGGAAGACAAATGCAAATTCACAGGAAGCAGCAGTACAGGAGTATCAGCAAGTTTCAAGTCGGAGAGAATGCACAATTACGTGTTTGAACAAAATTTTAATTCTCATGAGGGAGGGGAATCACATTGATTTCAGATGTTTCTGGGATGTTTCAAACGTGTGAGATGAGATGGCAGGGATTTATACATGCTGAAAGTAAGAGCAGGGTGTAGTTTTACATAGCTCCATTATTGGTCAGGAACTCACAGGAATACTTCTGTGTTCGAAATACAATACCGAAATTATAAACAATGTTAATATAGCTCCAGTGAAACTGTTTAAGCATTAAACATTGCAGTTAAGCAATGAAAAACCCAACAATATGTGAAGTAAGCAAATGAGATACCAACTGAGAGGAGTTACCAGTTTTATCATCCCTGTGAAATGCTGAGGATAGAGAAATCCTACTTGCTCTAGTAAAAGATTAATAGAAGAGAGAAGAGACTATTTCTGCTGGAAGGGCCCTACAACAATTATCTGGTGTTAACTGCCTGACCAATTCAGGGCTGACCAAAAGTTAAAGCAAGTTATTAAGGGCATTGTCCAAATGCCTCTTAAACACTGACAAGCTTGGAGCATTGACCGCTTCTCTAGGAAGCCCATTCCAGTATTGGACCACCCTCTTGGTAAAGAATGCTTCTTAATATCCAGTCTAAACCTCCCCTGGTGCAGTTTTGAACCATTCCACATGTCCTCTCACTGGATTTCAGGGAAAAGAGATCAGCACCTCCCTCTCCACTTCCCCACCTCAGGAAGCTGTAGAGAGCCATGATGTCACCCCTCCTAACTCCTTTAATTAACATTTAATAATCTCAGTTAAAAATAATAATCATCACCTAGCAATGCAGGTGTTGTGGAGCTATCAGTTATACAGATGGATTTTCTGTTTTGTCATAACATTTAGACAGATATGGAACAAATAATCAAAGCATTGGAACTAACCTGAATCAAAAAACAGGCTGCAAGGTGGCAAGCTCAGAGAAACCCTTAAGCAATGCCGTAATTGCAACATGGTGGATCATACGGTTTAGTTCATGTATCACATAACAAACTAATTCAAGGTGCAGGAGACCTTTCCACACTACCCTTTTAGCAGAGGACTGAATTTTCACAAGGTTTCGCACAGATGAGTTTGTACATTTGTGGTATCTGCATGCACAGAAACCACAGATTGTATCTTACAGCCTCATAAATTTGCAACAGCACAAAGCCCAGCAGAAGGAAAATGTCAGATTTAAAGGAAGACATTAGAGTGGATTTCCCAGCCCCAGAATATAATGGAATCTTATATAAATATTGTGACATTTGAGTAAAAGTCCTAAAACGCAAGATGTTGTCACCTACGACTCAAGTTTCTTCTTTAACACGGGAAGGACCAGGAATGCTGGATAGCAAGTATTTAAAGACAGTTTTTGATTTACTGCTTGAAAATGGCACTACAACCTTTAAACAAATGAAGCTTCACTTTCTGAAAGGGCAGAGTGTTTGGATCAGTCACTGACAGCTGGCAGCAAGAATGTGGCTGAAGGTTACAAGTGCTTGTGAAAATGGAATAAATACCTGAATAGAAAAGTGGGGTGCAGAAAACCAAGCTTTTCTGCTCTTTAAGGGGAAAAAAAAATGTTCACAACCAGATTATTTTCTTAAAAGTTAAAAGGGAAGTGTATTAGGCAGTTCTGGGGTGTGTATAAATGAGGAATAAAAATGCAAAGGAGTGCAATTTTATCCCCACAGACCAGACACAGTCAGTCAATGAGTGCTGCTATGGAGTACATTAAGTCAAAAGTTGCTGCCCTAGGCAAAAGTCTAGCCAGGAGTTAAAATGAAGTATGGCCAGGAAGTGCTGCAATCCCACACCCGCCCAAAACCAAACAAAAAGCACAACAGAAAGGCTGAAGTAATTAGGGGTGCATACGTAATATCTGGTCAAAGGTGTCTGAGGAACAAGAAACTGGAGACTTTGCAGGAGCAGCAGAAACTAGAAGGCATAGCTTCGGACAGGCTAGCGTTTCCCCCTCCAGAGGGAAGAAAGGGGGACATGAAGTATTTTGTCTTACATAGATGAAAGGAGCGCAAGATAGGAAAACAGAAAACAGCAGTCCTCTGACTTGCAGAGGAGACATACCTGACTTAATGAAACTAAGCCTGATGGCAGAACTGAAATGCTCTGCATCTACCAAGCACCCAAATGGAAAACTGGTTAATAACACTGACATATAACTTGTTTATATATCTAAGACATTCTGTCTTAAACACTGTGGCTCTAATTCATGGGAGCTTGGGAAAAGTTGCTTATTTGATACCTCTCCTATCACTACTCTTACCAGAACAGTATCATTTAAGAATGGAACTAGAGCTCAAACTGCCAAGGCAACTGCAAAGACCTAGGAAGGAGTAGCCTTGAGGAAGCCAAAAAGAAACCAGAGAGGCAATCAGCTCCTTAACTCAATGTAAGTTCTACAATGCACTAAACTTCTAAGATTCTTCTTGGCATCTGACATTTCATCTGTCACTGACAGTAAGTATAGAGCACAGAGAATTACAGTCATGATAGGCATTAATATCATACCAGATAACACATTTCTGTTGGTAACCATATGGCTGGCATATGATTCAGCAACTTCAAGCAACATAAGAAAATTTAAAGGAAGGAACCAGAACTGTTACTTCTGCAAGAAGTTAATCTTAACAGACAAATCTTCTAAGCAAGCAGTGTCTGCTTGAAGAGGATAATGGCAAGAGCAACTTTCCAGGAAGTTTACTCAGGGGATTAGCAAAGCTGCTGCACAAGTAACACACCTGCACTGAAAGTTCCTTCTACTGTAAATACAACCACTACCATTACACTCCAGAAGTTTGCCAACCTCCACAATATAAGCAAATCATTTTAATAATAGAGGTTTCCGATTTTTTAGTGATGCTAGGTAATGCATAGGAAGTCACTGATCCATTTTGGGAGCTGAGGCTTATGGATTATACCAGGCCTGTTGATGGCACCACTTCCTGTGCTACTGTTTAGACTTACTCAAAATCCATTCTTCATGCCCTTCTACTTCTGATTATAAGATTATGAATTATTAAATATTTTAAACTGTTGCTTAATTATTTAACTTTCTGCTCCCAGAAGTTAAAGCAGCTAACAGGCTACATAATACCTGCATGGAGACCACCAAAAAGGCACAATCCACTAAGACATGATCCAACACCTGGCAAGTCTCAGATGGCAGAAAAAGTGACTTGGAAGAATTTATTCAACCCTGTTGTCATAGCCTAGATGACAGAAGAGGAAAAGAAGAGACCAGAAAGATTTGTTACACTAAAGCCATGCTGGAAAGCTCAAGCTTCTTTTCTAAAATAAGCAAGCTAGTTTTTGCTCTCAGAGGACCATGAGATTCCTCTTATTGTTTTAGGAATTGAGTATTACATTATGCTTTCCTGCACTATGAATACTCCAAAAAAAGCAACAAATTAACCAGAAACCTAACAGTTTAATAGGGAATAGTTGTATTATTAAGAGGCACCTAAGTATCTCATATAATAAATACATGCTCTACTTTGGTTCAGTGCCTTAGAGGAAGTGGTAAGAAATCAGAATAGTCAGGAAAAGCAGGCAATGAAAGTGTTTCTTGCATATTAAACATGTGAAGAGGCTGCTTCTGCAAAATGGTCACAGAAACAGGATATACTGAACTTCTATAGTATGGGCAATTAATAAATTGTAGCTTTGTAAAATAAGTTAAAACATTTTGAGTTTCAGCTTGAAACTATGAGCTGAGCTGAAACATTAGTTGATTTTCAGCTGAGATTCAAATGACTTCATTTTTAAATTAAAATAAGCTATTAATAAAACATTAACCTGATTAGCAATGACTGCAGCAGGTCTGGAGTAGGGTATATTGAAACCCCTGGGAATATGGTAGACAAAAAAATTTCCTTCTGAAAGTGTTACTGTGGAAGAATTAAGTGATTAAATTGACTAAGCGTGATGATTATTGCAGTGTTCTCCACAATTTTTGAAGATTTGTGTAATATGGATTAAAACAATCATAAGCAACAACTCCGCCTCAACTGTTTCACTTCTCACTACAGACTGCAAACTCACAAGATGGCCCCACCACCTCTCCGCAGTTGCCTCAGGAAACCTTGAGGAAGGATGCAGGCTCCACGTCCCTGGCACAGACAGCTCGCCAGAGTCTGTCAGAACCTTTTGACAATAATTCCCAGCTAGGCATTTGCTACAGCTCTTCAGATGCTGAGAAAAATCAGAAGAGACAAGAACTCACTGTTCCCTAACCTTAGAGCAACAACTTAGCGTTCCATAAATTCTTAATATGATTCCCAACTCTTCTTTCAAGTCCAAGGTAGCAAGAGGCTTCAGCAAGCACATGTATGCTCTTCCTTTCCACTGATCCTTGCTACCCTCAGAACAGTTTCCAAAAAGATACGAGCTATGGGTTCAGCAACTTTAAGTTACATAAAATGGTAATGCCACTAAGAGCTCAGTTCTCCTGGTTTTTTTTTCCCTGCACCCGAGCAGCTCCTTATGTGCTAGCACAAGTATCAGTGAAGTGAAATGAAAATCATAAGCGGGTCTTTGCTCTTCTTGTGCCTGACTAGTTTCAACAAAAAAAAACAAAACAAAACAAAAAAAAAAACCCAACCACCCAGCTCTTTGCATTAATTCTGCTCAGTTCCCCAGTCAGGTTCGTAACAAACCACACAAACATCTGTGTTGGAAAGGCCTCTGAAACACATTGGTGTGCCAGGACTGATTCTTTCAGTTGCAATGCCAAAATATTACCAGCCTCAAATATTTACTCATTTCAGAAATTTTTGTTTTTAAAATAGTGTAAATCACAGAAGATATGCAGCACTATTTTTCATTCTATCTCAGGCAGTACGGAAACAGGACAGAAGTTACATGGGTGATTCCTAAGAGAGATGTACAGCATCACAATACGTAAGCCAAAATAGTTAGCTCTTACATGCTTTTCTTAAAGTTCAACAGGTAATGATGAAATGCACCACTGAAAACTCTTAATTATCTACTGTGAATTTTTTTGTAACACATTTCAGAATTTTCTTTAACTAGTATCAAGCTATTTCAACTGTAAACTGATGGTCAATTTTAAAAAAGCAGTAAAAAAATTGTGAATGAAAGTCTGTTTGGGTTTCTGCCACTGCTGGTAGCCTGCAGGCCACATCAGATGCTCGATAATATTTACTATGACAACAGAAAAGAATCTAGAGTAGGAGAAGGACCAAACCTTCAGAAAAGAGAAGACAAACAGCAAGAATGCTCAGGGGCTGCAGAAAAAAAAAAAAAAAGAAAAAAAAAAAAACAAACCACCCAACACAAAAACCTGTTGCCAAGGTTAAATTGTTTTCTTATAGTTGCTACTTTCAACAGGCAGAAGATACTGATCTTCTGATTAGAAAAAGGTTTCTAATTTTGTCCTACTGCAAAAATAGTATTGTAATGTAAAGACAAATCTGAACAGCTCATAAAAGTTACTGTAGTTTACATCATTTTCATATTTACTGTAGATAGGGCTTTGCCCCTCACATCACACACACAATGCACAGTTGCAGGCAACAAAATTAAAATGCTGTTCCTGATCCTTTCTTTCATAAGTATTTGCTTGAATTTCTTTGAACTCAAACTGAGAAAAATCCCAAGGCATTCCTCTCCTTCCTAGTCTGCTGTTTCTTGCTCATATTGTTTCCAGTGACTTCTCCAAAAGAGACTTTACTGGTGACTATAAAGCTGTATGTCTAGCTACAGGGCTCTGCTAAACCTCATGGAAAAGCACTGAATATAAAACACAAAACCTCACCAAAATGACTACACCAGCCACCATTTAACTGAGGAGCATGAGTGGATATTCAAAGGAGTCACAGAACAACACAGAGGGCAGACACACATAGCTCTTACCAGTAAAGAATCAAAAGAGGAGCTGCTGATAAGACTACATCTGTAGTAACCTCAAGATATGAAATAGAAAAGGTGGTGGTTTTGTTTTTAAAAAAAGTATCTCAAAATTAGCTCACTACAAAACATAGCCGTTACAAGAAGACTTACTCACTTTAAAGCAAATAATCCACTATTTACAAGAAAAACCATATTGTTTACATACATAGCTAGAAAACACTTAAAAAAGACAATATACAGCTACTCTGAGGTAACAACAGTCTTCAATTTTTACATGCTCAGTAAACTCCAAGATTCTGTCTACAATTACTTTGGGAAGAATCACAAACATTTACAGAAAGGTTCAAAAATGCTCCAACAGACTTCAAGGTACAATAATTTAGTTTTAAAAATCAACAGAAAGCTTCTTTGTTAGGTTAAATAAGACTGTATATACAATTTTGACATTCTGAGTAATTAATTCTTAACGAATAATAACTGGGATATGCTTTGCAAGTTATGTTGCTGCATGTACTTAAGATAAAATATAACTTTAAAGGATTTTTCCAATTGTAGTTGGAAAAAATACGATCTACAGCTGGTATTTTCCAATGTATTTTCAGACTCCCCAAAATGAAACTTCTCTGTAATACATGGTCCTCCAAAGCCTTCTGAATATAGAAGCTCAGAGTTATAAAAATTAGTAAAATGAAAATCAGCAACACATTTCTGGCCACTTAGCTTCCTAGGACTGAGATCACATCATCATTGTTTAAGGGCCACTTGCAACTTACATCTATTTAAGAAATTATCGATGTTCTTGTTCTTCCTCAGCGCTGGATAATCCAGATCAAGGACCAAAGAATTCAAGCCATCCTGGGGAGGGGGGGAAAAAAAAAAAAGTTAATTGAGTTCTAAGTATTAATAACTTTATTAAAACTACTACACTGAGACTGATTGTGTATTATTCAAGTATGCATTACATTCCTAGCAGGCAAATCAAACAATCTCTGAAGTATGGTTATACATCACCAAAGGAGCTAACACACACTGACTGGCTCTAAGCTGGTCTATGAAGAGTACAGATACATTACCACTGACTAGTGGCACTGAGACTTAAACTGTAGTAGTGGTTTTAATCTTAACCAGTAAGTAATCTTACTCATTAAACACTGATTTAAGATACCCAGTTCAGTCAATCTGGGTTTATTATTTCCATTACATTTTTCCTGCATATTGAAAAACTTTGTTTGTATTATCCACATTATTGCTTTGACCACAGTCTCTTTACCTTCTCATTCCGGATATTCAAAAAACTGCACATTTTTCTTCTTGTAAGAAAGACATAACCTAACTTAAGACAACAATTTACTACATAATTGAAGCTCACAAGGCTAGATTACTTTTTTTAAGTGACTCAACAGAAGACAAGCCAGAACTCTACATGTCGCTCTGCTACCAATTCTCAATGCCTCCACAGAAAACAACTGAAACCTCTTAAAATGGCAAGGGATGAGATCAACAAAATCTAAACTAAAAATTGTATTTGAAACACCTGTTAGAAGACTTAACTCAATTCCACTTTTCAGCAACCTAGAAAGACTTAAAAAAATTACTCTTCAAAACACAAAGCCCTTTCCAGTTAACACAGGGACAAATAAAAACAAAAATTAGTTTCAGAAAGTAAGAAGAGGGTCCATTCATATTCAGCATCTCCAGTGTTCTTCCTGAACTTTGTTCGTTGCTCTAAGAACAAAATCCTAAGACTGTTTCTTCAGGTTTTTGAGCCTTGACAGGACATCATAGTGATTCAATTAGGAGACCACATCACTTTCATTAACAGGCAGGCAACAGAACTAGACAGCTTTTCAGTCTTCTCCGTAACTGAGGCTATAGCTAACAACCTGTTGATTTTATATTGTTTTTCTTAGTGTATCTGGGAAGGGATCACTAAAATTATACTCATTCTAATAATGTATCACCTGGATAGACTTAAAGGCAAGGCTCAAGATTACAAAATACATTTTGAATGCCAGACTGTCCTAAATATGCACATGCATAAATAAGACCAGGGGTCCTCAAACTACGGCCTTCAGGCTGGATACGGCCCCCCAGGGTCCTCAATCCGGCCCCCAGTATTTACAGACCCCCCCCGCCGGGGGTTGGCGGGGAAACCAAGCAGCCGCAGATGACTGCCTGCCACTTCATCCGTGTGCCGGCCCCCTGGTTAAAAAGTTTGAGGACCCCTGAATAAGACTATCTCATCTGTGGAGGTGTCACTACTCACCACAAAAAACCTTAACGATTAAGCACGCTTTCAAAATAAGGAGATGAAACTGTAATTAACTTATTTATTTTAACCTCCTAACAAATGAAAATGTCTTAGGAAGTGTCATAGACAAGCTGACAAAATATGGCTTAGAAAAATGAAGTGCATTAAAAACTGGCTGAAAGATCAGGCCCAGAAGATTGTGATCAGGGGCACAAAAGTGCAGTTGAAGGCCAGTCACTAGTAGCACACCCCAGCATTAAGCACCGGGGCTATTTCACATCTTCCGTACTCTCATTACACTTGCTGCACCCTGCGGGCAATACAAAACCAGGGGGAGTGGTTGATCCACTAGAGGATCATGTTGCCATTCAAATGGACCTCGAAAGGCTGGAGAACTGGACAGAGGAGAATATTACAAAGTTCAACAAGGAGAAATGCCAAGATCTGCATCTGTGGAGGAATAACTCTAGGCACCAGGTACAGGCTGGGACCCGACAAGCTGGCAAGCAGCTTTGCAAAGAATGACCTGAGGGTCCTGGTGGACAACAAGCTGACCATGACCCACCAATGCACCCTCGCAGGGTAAAAAGACCAACATTTGGGCTGCATTAGGGAAAGCATTGTCCACAGGTAAATGTAGGTGATTCTTCTGCTCTACTCAGCACTGGTGAAGCCACACCTGGAGCACAGTATCCACTCCTGGGCTCCTCAAACCAAGACAGGGACTTACTAGAGTGAGTCCAGTAAAGGGCCATGAAGATTAAGGTACTAAAGCATTTCTTGTAAGAAGAAAGGCTTGGATAGCTGGGACACTTCAGCCTGGAGAAGACTCCAGGCGGAGGATCTCATCAACGTGTGTAAGTATCTGATGAGATGGAGTGAAGAAAAGGTAGTGCTCACTGACAGGACAAGAGACAATGGGCACAAGGTAAACCACATGAAATTCTATCTGAACACAACGCTTTTTTTCCTGCAAGTGTGGTCAACCACTGGAACAGGTTTCCCAGAGAGGTTGTGGAATCTCCATCAACGGAAATACTCAAAACCAGACTGGACGTGACCCTGAGCAACCTACTCCAGCTGACCCTGCATCAAGCAGGGATGTTGGACTAGATCTCAAGAGGACTTTGCCAACCTCAACCATTTTGTGATGTAATACAGTATTTCCAATGCTACACAGAGAAAACGTGGAATTTTACTCTTGAATCTGTGTAACGTGAACTGTGTCCTACACATCGCTGTTTAGAATTTCCTTACAAAAAGAAACATAAAACTGTTAATGAGCAAAAAGGGAAGCCAGTGAAGAAGACACAGTATCAATCTTAGTTACATTAAGAACAATATTTATAGGCATTATTTCAGCCTTGACTGCAACTGTTCCTGCAAGACCCATTATAGATAAAGGACTATCATACTCGTCTTTCTGAGGGACAGATGACTTACTACCTATTCTTAAATTTGATGACGTTTTTACAAAAGAGACAATAAAACCAAATCAAAGTAACAAAGCTGTTAAATACTTATGGATTAGTCACTGCATGAATTGCATGGGAACTGCACAACAACCTGGACAAATCCAACAAAGTACTGCCTTGAGGTGACTTCCTGCAAAATAATGTGACAGAATCTGTAATACCAAACTCTTTATTTAGCAAAAAGTAAAAAAAAAAAAGGATATCTCATTCTATAGAATACAGATCTTTACCTTGTAACATGTAGAAAAGGACCATACTGAATGTTCTGATGGAGAACAGCTGGGCCAACTTTTATATTTTACCTAGCACAGTGAAGTCTCAGTTCCAGTTAGCTGGTAGTCTACACATAATGCCTAACTTTTAACATCAAATACGACTTGAAGGTATGCTTTTATTAACATATTTGCAATATAACTGCATTAATATATTACTGTAGTTTACAGTATCAGTTTACAGCATCAAACTAAAAGTTTTTTCTATTCTTTAGAATTCCTTTATGCAATTAAGAGTTTCACAATTGGTCCTGAACACATTTTTTCTGATGAATTACACTTCTCATTTCTAGTGCACAGTCTCAAACATAAAAACTAGTTTTCTAGATCTCTGAGCACCTTCTTAATCTATTTTGCTCTTCACAGCCTAACACCTTTTTTGTCACTCATTTTACATTCATCTTTAATCACTACTGAAACAATACTTTAACCATCACTGACAGCTGGGTAGACATTTTAAGAGAGGTGTAAAAGCAGTCTCTGCTAACACAAATCAATAAGGCATATTTTGTTCTTCATATTTGGGGGGGAGGGGGGGGAAGGAGCAAGGTCACCTAATATTTTAATGCTTTTTATACAAAGATATTTCAGAGGTTGACCAAGCGAAATATTTATAGTGTTTTCTTCTACCCTGTGCACAAAGTCAGGGAACAGAATGAAGTTACTATCCCCAAGAGACATTTTAGGAAAGTTTGATTAGAGGTCCAGAACAACCATAACTTCCAATTTAAATGGAGCTGTATATTATCGTTTCAGGTGTCACTGTTTTTTCTCCTGTGTCATTCTGATTCCACAGCCTTTTTGTGGTCTATAAAAACAGAACCATTTTTGCAGCCGATTTTTTAATAGGTCTTTCAGCCTCCTTTTCATGGACTTCTGGTAACAATTTTCACAAGTAGCTATTAATGAACAGAAATTTCAGAACAGCACAACCACCTATCTTAACTGTTTGGAAGTGTCCTAACTCTTGAGGACAGTCAGCTACAGCTGGCATCAAAGAGAAGTGATTAGTATCAGCATCATGAGGAACAGAAAGAGCGTCTTTTTTTTTTTATCCCTATGAACAAACTTCATTATCATACTCTTCTGAAGACAGGATTTTAAGCTCTTGAACATAATTTTAAGGTAAGGGATTTCGAGTTCATATCAACGTGTAGTTTATGAAAGACTTGTCTTGCACATTAGCACTTCGTCAAAAGGTGTTTCCTTAAAGCTCAAATTTTCATTTAAAAAACATGGTTTACATGACAAAAATTACACTGCAATTAAGAAGCTGGGTCAAAAGATTACACAGTAAAACAGACTGTTCAGACTGAAGAGAAGTAATCCAGGAAATGACATCTCCTCTGTCTAGGCCTCACAGATAAAGTCACTTCAACCAGGAAATATGTTATTAAAGGGATTTCACTGTTCGCTTCCTCTTTCTGCTATTACAGAAGGCTCAGAAACTAACAGGCCAAAAATAGCAGCTTCCAAACAAATGCACTGTTGGCAAAGACAGCTCTGCTCCCATCAAAAGCCTTTCGCTCATGGCAAACAGGCTAAAATGATCTCCACAGACTGTTTTCCAAGAGAAAAGTCCAAACTTCCTATTTTTGCAACATCCTCCTACACCAGAGGAATGGTTCCTGGCCACTCTGTCAGCAGCCACCACCTCTAGGGACAACATGGAGCCTGGCTTTCCCAGCAAGCAGCTTGCAACTGTTACAGACATCAATGAACTGAAGAAAAAACAGGCAAGAAAAGTTCAGGAGATACAGGAACAAAACGTTCATGTTTTTCTCTGACAAAAGGCGCAGTAATAAGGAAAAATAATGGTAGCTTCTAAATAACAAACTCAATTCCAGCAATCCCACTGAAGCCCTCACCAAATTATACCATGCTGTGCTGATAAAATTTCTGAAACTGAAATACCTATTTGAACCTGTCCAACATTGATATAGACAGGTAAATTCCACAGGGTGTCACAACAGCTTTCGCTTCTTGGATTTATTCCTCAATTTCATCATGAGAAAAAAAAGTAAAACTCAAGCCCAGAAATAAGATGACTGAACAGAAGAGGGATCAGTTCTTTCAGGATATAATTCATAATCCTGCAATAACCGGAAAACCGAAGAAGACTAACCTAGTGAAAGATGTCCCTGCCCACAGCAGAGGGGTTGGACTAGATAATCTTTAAAGGTCCTTTCCAACCCAAACCCATGTGATTCTATGAAAACTTCACTGAACATGTTAGTTAAAATACGTTAGAAAACCGAAACACTATTCTTTTCCCCCTTCCAAGTCCTCAAATCAAATCTAATAAAATATGCTGCAGCAGAAAGGATAGAAAAAGTCTGTAACTTCCGATTACTTTTCTCTAACTTGACCTACATGCTTTTTAAGGCCAAACTTCCTAAATCTGTGCACACAGGAATTGTCCATCTAATGACTCTTCACCAGGATTAAATCCCCACTATATTCTTCCGTATGCCAAATGGACCCTTAAATCATTCTGGTCTTTCCTGTGCGATTACTTCTTTCCATATCATAGAATGTACCTTTGGATACAACGATAACAGCTCTGTAGGAGCATATAATATGAAAAACAACTGAAAGGTCATATGCAAGGCAAATACACCATTTTCCCAAGCTTATCCTAATCATCACTGAGTAGGATATGTTGCAATTCATTTTTCTCTTTCTTAAGCATAACTAGTATGTGAAGGAATAATTCAGGGCACGATAATGCAGACAACATTTACTACTGGGAGGTCTTGCTATTCTAAAAGTTCTTTAAGAGTTCTACATTAACAGATTTAAGTTTTAACAGTATTGAGTATGTACAGATTAGAAACCTGAAAGTGGCTGCTGTCCTCAAATAAGTATGTAAATACTTTATAACAGGTTTTACTTACAATCTGATTCCTGTATATGAAGGTAAACAAACACTGAAATTATTTAAATGACTGAAATGGTTTTAATGTTGCCTGCTGTTGAATAATGCAAATTTTTCTTCATTGTACCAGCACTACTCCCCAAGGACCATCATTTCATGCGCAACATCCTACACGCATATTTTAATGATTTATACAATTTACCTTGTTATTTGAAAGGCACAGTGTCAAACTGTTCCACTGGAATGACAGGATGATAATAGACCAAAAATAACTTCATCCTTAAATACTAACAAAAAGAATAATCACAAAATTGTTAAGGAAGGAACAACACTGTGGAACAGCAAAAGCATGTAAATAAAGATCAGAAAGACAAAGGTATATAATGCGTTGTAGTTTACAAGGAACAAGTGGAAATAATGGAAGATACTTTATATAAGAATGATTAAATAAAACTCCATCAGGAGTTAAGAAAGGCAAAGAATGCACAGAAGGCTTAAGTTTTCCATGCTTTCTTAAACTGTGGTTTGTTATTGTTACATATCTGGACACATTTACAAGGGATAAGAACGGGAAAAAATCCTAAAGAAAATCACTATACATGAAGAAATGTGCTGAGGACAGCAAGATCAACCCAAATTCACTCTAAAATATTTAAGGAGACTGTCTTAATCAAACTACTTTGAGAACTCAGCAGAACAGGATTGAAAAGGGCAAATCAAAGCACTACTGCTAAAAGGGTGCGGGGCTTCCCAAACTACAGATCAGAATACTTGGGGAGAAGGAGTTAGAGTAAGAAATTAATTAATCTGTAAACACCTAGAAGTTCTTATACGTTAACATAAGATCCAGGGTTTAAGTGTTCCTCTAAGAATAAAATTGTGTCATGATATTCCATCAGAATATATATATATATCATCAATAAAACAAAACATCTTAACATCGGAATAACAGACAAGACTCATCTTTCTCACTAGCAAAATAAAAAAAATAGATAGAGAAAACGTCAAAAAGGTAATTATCAGGAGTTTGGTAATTATCAGGATTTGCAAAAGTGTGTCAAAAAGAAATTCCCCTGGGTTTGTCCTGTTCCAGTTCTACAGAATATTTTCATTACTACAATAAAGCAACAGAATACAAAACTAATCTATTAAGAGCAAATAAAAATCAGCAAACAACGCCAAGCCCAGAGTTCTGAGCACATGCTGTTTATTGCATTTAAAATTATCTCAAAATGAAGGAAAAAAATCTGGAAAAAATAGTCAGATCCAATTCAAAGGATAAGCACAAAAAGAGCAGAAAAATCCCCACCAACATACGCTTTTGAAAGAAATTAAATGAACAGAACATGAAAATGCAAATAATAAATAAACAGGAAGATAACAGAAAAACACACAGGGTATTATAGCAGACTAGAAATCCAGTCTAGGATGCATAAACAGGAGGTACATTGTATAAGACCTCACAGAGAACTAAGATTCTTTTGTAAATACAGATCAGAAATAATTTGCTGGTATTGTTACAGCCCAATTCAGAACATGGCGTCCAGCTTTGTGAATCCCTATACCAAGGATTGCAAAAGATAAGATGGAAAAAAACTGAAGGGAAGTTAACAAGAGCAAGGAAGTGATAAGTAATATGTGTTTGGGAAGACTGTGGAGACCAAAGACTTCAGCCTTAAAAAAGGTTTGCCTAAGAGAAGACAGGACAACTCCTTTCAGAACATAAAAAACTGTTAAAAGCAATGATGATTATGACAATGGACATTTCCTCACATCCCCAGAAACAGCATAAAAAATTAGCTCAATTAGGAGTGAAGATTTAGGTTACAGATTAGGAAAAAAATTCTCGATAGCACTAGTGAAGAACTTATGTAATATACCCACCCAATGAAGCTCAGAAATTGCCTTCACAAGAGATTCACAAGTAAGAGAAATATTTATTATAATAGATCCAGCTGTGGAACCTACCTCTGTGAAAAGGACTTTACCAATGATCCTTCCAAGCCTACATAGAAATTCTTACTAAGTTAGTTGAAGAAACACGCAAACCCAGTAAATTAACGCAAAGAGAGAGGACTAAGAAAGAGGAGTAGGTCAGCAGCTGTGAATATACAACTTGATCTCTAAAATATTGCTCACTTAAAAAAACCCAATGTAGTAACACTTAACCATTACAAAAATGCATATATTCTTCTCTAAATCAGTTATTTTATTTTCTCTGTAAGACAATAAAACTGGTCTTTTATGTCTTGCTGCTTATCACTGTAGCCATGGAAAATTCAATAGCTCAGCATCATGTGCTTTCATCTGAAGTCACTGTGCATTTCCAGTTCTTTAGTTACCTTTGATATTTGAATTCGTACTGCTTTCAAAAAATCAATGTGCACCAAAGCTCAGAATTGCAAACTCATTAAAATAACACTAGAGATAATTTCCTATTCATTGGAAATCTCCAAGGCCTTTAATAGCAAGTTTAGCTTCTTAAAAAAGAGAGCCAAAGCATTCTGGTAATTTTGACTTTACTGTCCCGCAGCAAGCCACTTCTGCATCAGTTCAGATGAAGATTTCTCAAGCAATCAAGCAGAATAGTACAAGCACTAGACCTGCAAAAAGACGAAATGCACAGAAAACAAACCCATGCCTGCAACTGTTTCTCTGATATCCTGAAAAAGTGGAATTACCTACTGTTTCATAAGCATCCAAATGCAAAATAAAGCTTATTCCTTTCTCTTTTCCTAATCAGGGCTTTCAAAGACTACAGGTGCAGGAATCAGAGGTAATGCCAGCAAAACAGACAAAAGGCTATGGAGCTCATCTACAGTTGAGGTGGGAAACAGATGTACAGTCTATTCTTAAAATCATGTTTTGACCACAAGGCTATCCTTGGTTCATACTAAATGAAGAATGCTGCTTCTCCATCATGAAAATTATCCTATTTATCTTTTTGTACCCTCAAACAGTTCAGTCTGTGAAGTTAGTTTCAGCAACTAGTCATTGTACGTTATACCATCAAAATAATTTACCCTGCAATTACACTGTAAGCTTATTTTTTATATATATACATTTCTTATATATTCCTTCATATAATGCAAATAGCTGCAGTATATTTTATGTATTTTTACTAATTCGCTTAGGAGTCTTGGATAAATAAGATGCAAGAACATAACCTAACAACTAAAAAAGATACTTATGAGAGTAAATAATAAAAATTTTATCAGTCCGTTTTACAGTAACTGGAATTGCAAACAAGGCTTGAAAGGAAAATCAAGGTCCTCCTCACCTAGCTTCCTCTTCCCCTAAATGCATGATTGACTAGAAGTAATAAAAGGACTTGTTTTTTTCCTAATCACTGATTCAGAACAAATTATTACAAAATTTCCCTTTACTAAAAATATCAGCAACTGTTTCAAATCACTCTTTAGAACATTTCTAAATATAAGCAACCACCTGCTTATCATGCTATCTCCTGCCTCACTTCAGCTTTTATGTTAGCAGTATATTCTAACCAGCTGCACCATACATTTATTAAAATATAAGTGCTGTATTCCACCATGATTCTATGAGCCCAGACTTCCAGTTAAAGTCATAGATAAAACTGAAGCATTCAAAATCACATCTGCTTTGGACTTTGGAGTACAGAATTTGTATGCAGTATGGAGAAACACAGAACAATTAACTGCTGCAGATGGATTATTTTTTGTTAAGGTCAAGATATCAAGACTAATCCAACAGGCATCAGGATGCACTGATCCATATGCTATCAGAAAAATGCACTGTTTCTACTTCAGGGGAGAAACAACTCAAGTCAAATAGAAATAGTCACAACAGAGAGAAGTCCTACCATTGAGCTGCTGTTAGCATATTAACACATGGACAAGTTTTGTGGATGATTTCTGGAAATGTCAGCAGTTGCAAAAATGATTGTTGGAAGAAAGGGAGCTTGCAGGTAAGAGACAGTAGAAAAGATTAAATAGACATGCCAAAAAAACCAAAAGGGGTAAAAATGGATTTTAAATAATGATGAGTCAAAAAGACCATGTTCAATCTTAAACTACTTTTGGTCTATTGTCTAGTTATATGGATAAAACAATTATTTTAAGATTATCTTTGCATGAGTAGCTATCTAATAACACTGGAGGAGAAGGAATGGAATTTTAACAAAATTAATATGTGTATCTATTTATACCAATCACCAATATCAGAAACATATGGGACAAATAGTACCAACATCGGGAAAACAAGTTTTAATTTTTGCAGTATTATATATGCATTGTTTATTGGTAAGGAGATTTTTTTTTAATTTTTTTTAAAAAAGCTAAGGACTTAGCCCTAAAAAATGGCCTTCTCACAGAAATGGATTTGACAATAAAGGAAATTAAATAAATTACAATGGTTATTAATAATTACTAAATATACAGTATTTTCTTGACATGAGAGCCTTATTTTTAACTCCAACTAACATTCTTGAAAGTAGTTATACCTGTTCACAATCTTGGTTAATACAGATCCTATTATTGATAAAAAGGGAATACAACTTGGAAATAAAACCAAGTGTTTATGGAATACGTTTGAAGAAATGCTTTTTAGGTTTTGGTTTTGTTTTGGTTTGGTTTTTTTAGTAGAACAGTGTGTTCACATAGTGTATTTCCCATTTCATGGAAATATTAGATTCATTTGGAGTTTCAAATAAACACATTGCAATACAGTGTTTGACAGTCCAGCAAACACCCTAGAATCAAACTTCTCTGATGACACCAGACTGCAGTCAAATTCACTATTACTGTCTCTCAAACAGGTAATGCATCTTCCCATAAAATAAGCCTACACGTAAATATGTTAAAATATGTAAATATTAAAAATGTTTAAATATGTAAAACAACAGAAATAATTCCATCCTAATTCCTGTGTCAGGACTACCAATGCAACATTCTAGGTTTCAAAGCAGAACAGGAACTTTTCTGGTTGATTTCTGCTGAAACTCAGTACATATACTTCTAGGGACTGACTACAGTAATAATTCCATCACATATAAACCCCATGATGATGAGGTATTATCAAAGAATTGAGGTTTTCTCACCAACTTCAATAATAAAAAGGTATTTAAGAGGTCATTAGCCTCAGCCTCTAGGACTGGAAAGGAACATGCTGAATTTTCTGACAAATCCAACTGGAAGTGTTTCATCTCCCATGTTTTTCTGGGTGACTGAGACAGTAAGATTGTCTTTGTCATCTGAAATAATTTGGAGAAACTTCTCATTTCTGACATATATGCCAAAAAAGAAAAAGACAAAATAAATAGGAAAAACCCAAACCTCCCCACCTATCAGACCCACACAACCGGCTATGCAGAGACTGGATTCACACTGGGGACAGACATTAAGCAGCTGCTTCAAGCAGTTGAACCTAGATGACCTCCTGAGGTCTTCAAAGCTGAATTTTTCTGTGATGCTACAGTTACCTTTGACCTAGCTATACGCAGGTCAGCACCATTAAAATCAGCTTTTCTATCAGTGAGTCCAAAAAATGCTCGTCCAGTAGAAGATAAATTTCTTAATAAGGAATTTGTTTACTATAAAAGTGTATGAAGTAAAGCAGTTGCAATGAAGAGTGGCTTACAGGAACTTCCTCTGCAGATTTTGAGAGATTGACTTCAGAAAGTCTGAGGAAACGAGTGCCTGTTGCGATCTGCTGCTGGAATTACTCATTTTTCAACCCACTAAGCAACAAGTTTGTTCTGTGCACAAATCTATAATAATTAGCTATTTCAGCTACAAGAATAGGCAGGGCTTTGAGATTGCAAACAATGGCTCTCCAAAGTTGCGGTAGGCTTTATTAAGATCTTTGGTCTTCTTTGAAGAGAAGTTGAATGCAAAGGGCCACAGAAGAGAGCAGAAAATTTAGTCTGAAGTCATAGAAGATTTAGTCATGGAAGAAATGTTACCTCATTTAGTCACTAAAATCCACTTCAGGTAAGGTTTAAAAGACATCAAGGTAAGTGCAGAACCTTGCTTTAGAAGTTGCTAGCGGAAGAATTACAAAATTTATCATTTCTACCACAGTTGACCACAAAGTGGGGAAAATAACAGCTCTTGACTTCTGATCTGTTTATCTAGCCACAAATTCCAGTCAGTGGATGTTGTTATATGCTCTGCTTTATGAATCAATTTGCAGAAGCTTTTAATGCTAATTGCAAGTTATATCAGAAGGAACTGTTTTTTAAAATAAGCTAAATGTTACATAATACTAGACACCCAAGAAAAAACTCCAAACTACTGCAGCTTGAACAGACAAACCATAATCAAAAAATGCTTTTTGTGTTAATACACAGCACCTCAGTTTTGCTTCAGCGGGCAAAACCCACTACATTATCATTGTGAGATATTCAAATGCCATACAAGACCATAATAAAATAAGCATATTATGTCACTTCAGTTACTGTAAAACATCCTGTGATAAGCATAAGAGAGCAGCTAAATATCTGAATGACTGTGATTAAACCATTTTCTCTGAAACTGGGAAGCATTTAGAATTACACTGCCCCTAGAAAACCAGAATATATACACATACATGCACATCCTCGCACAAAGACAGGTTCAGATCCTGGCAATGAAAGAAGGGTAAGAAGGAAAGCTTCTATGAATAGGTCATCAACAAAAAGAAGTAAATGTGGGCACAGTTTCTCAGTGGGGTAGGAGACCTAGGGACAGAAGACAGACACGATGCCTTTTTTGCTGCTGTCCTCTGGGACATACACAGCTCCATTCCAGGGACCTGCCAGAATCCATCTGAGGGGGGTGATGGGGCTAGTCAAAACCATTACCAGGCTGCTCTCTACCACCTCTGAAAGGTCAGGGCAACTGGGGGAAGATCCTGTTAAATGGAAAAGGGCAAGTGTCATGCCCATTTTCAACAAAAGCAACAAGGAGGATCTGCAGAACAAAAAGGCAGAATTCCAGTTAACTTCAGGTCCTTGGACACTGTTTTCAAATACATGAAGAAAAAGACAACAACAAACTGAACACAAGCAAATTGTGTCTAAGCAATCTCACTGTCTTCTATAATGAGATGACTGTTTCAGTGCCCAAGGAGAGAGCAGTGTATGTTGTTTATCTGGACTTCAGCAAGGTACTCAACATGGATTCCTATAGTAATCTTATAGGCCAATTGGGTAAGCGAATGATCAGTTGGGTGGAAAGCTGGCTGGACCATCATACTCAAAGAATCACTATGATCAGGACTATCAAGTCCAACTTGGCAGCTGGTGACCACTGACATTCCCTATGGACTGATAATGGGACCAATACTGTTTAATGTTTTTACTAATGACCAGAAAGCTAGGACACAGCGTACCTTCAGCAGCTTTATGGACAACAACAACCAGGGGCAGTAGCTGATATGCTGGAGGGCAGAGTTGCTATACAGAGGGACCTGGAAACACTGAGAAGATGGGCTAAGATAAGCCTCATGCAGTTCAAGGATATATGCAGACTCCCACATGTGGGATGGAATACCACCACACACCAGGAGAGGCTGGCACTTGCTGGCTAGACAGTGGCTTTGAAGAAACAGATCCAAGGGTCCTGGTGAACAAGACACTGCCTGTGAATCAACAATAGGCCCTGTGGCAGAGGGACATGACAAGAGGCAACAGACACAAGTTGCTACTTGGTAAGTTGCAATTGGCTATAGGGAAGCATTTTTGCTACCGTGGTCAAACACCGGGAACAAGCTGCCCAGAAAGGATGTGGCATCTCTGTACTTGGAGATTTTCAAAACTTAATTCTGAAACATCATCTAATTGAACCTGCTTAAGAGTACGTCGGCAGCTTGGATCAGAAGACCTCCACAGGTCCCCTGCTTCCTAAATTACCCTATGATGGGTATTATGCAATTCTGAAAATAGCTTCAACCAGAGCTCAGTTACTCACAGGGTGCCATGTAAATCCCCAGAAATACCACAAATAATATGGCTAGGCACTGCTGTTAGAAGACCTGACAGGATATTTTGTGAAACAGTATTTCATCATGTATTGTGTTATCACAGTGTCATCGATCACGGACCGTGGCCTGTCTGTCAAAGATCATGACTTTGTTTATTGTAGATAAGAGATGCCTGATGGATAAACACAGATTGAAATGAGCAAAGACAACATCAGACAGTATCACAGGCAATCAGCTGGAACCTGGTCTCCCATGTACGTGGTGACTCAGACTCACTGGCTAGCTGGATCTCCATTAATAGAAAGATGGAAGGCAACTGAAGCTAGCGTGCAAGAGACTCAAAACAGAAAGAAAGGGGTTTTTGACATCATAGAGTTAAACTAGAACTTATTGCCATGGGATGTTTCTGCTGCCAAGAAGTTTACATTGGGCTGAAGGCTACTGAATTCAAGGGAGATAAAGCTGTCAAGAACTACAAGACAAAAGAACACCACATCTACCTTGTAGAGTCCCTGAGCTGTCTCGTCTCCACAGGCTGGGAAAACGCAATGAAATAGGAAGAATCCTTCTGCACTCTGTCCCACACACTTCTGAGCTACTAGCTATTGCTGGAAACAGGGCAGTTAGGCAACACAAACTCCTGATTCAACCTGGTCATCCACTTTCATGTTACTAGTTTGGGCAACTGTCTCTTTATTCCTACACATGTTGCTTCAGTCCCTACAAGTAATTACAAGGAAGTTAAGACAGAGACTTTCTTTCAGCTTCAGTATTACATGCTCTGGACAACAGAGAACATCTGGTGTCAAACTCAAAAATACACAAGGAAAAAGAGAAAAGTTTCAACAGAGACTAAGAGAAACTATTCTGAAACTAGCAGTACACTGTATCTTGCCTCAAACATGAGAAAATAGAGGCTAGATTCAAAGGTCAGCACTAGCACCAGCCAAACCAAGCACACTGCTATAAAGCAGGCAATGAGCATGCAGAAAACATTTGAAAGGATTTAGTACCAGCCCTATGTGGAATAAACCAGCCCTATGTGGAATAAACCAAGTTTTCTAATCTTAACAAAACAGAGAACAAGAAAGCTATTTACCATTTAGTGATGTTTTAAAGATATACTGCATCTACTTTAAGCTAACTTGTAAATCTTGAGAGTGGCATTAAAACTACATACACACAGCTGTATTAGGGAAAAAAATTACAGCTTTGGATATAATATAATAAAAGTTGAGCACCCAATCTTACTTCACTTCCACATAACGATAATCCAGCATGGTGGCTGTGCAACACCGCTTTGTGTCTTCTTTCCCAGATGCAACTTCATCTCTTGCTCAGTGAAAACAAAACCAATGAAACTCAGTGTATAAATTTTTTCTCATGTAGTTTACAAACAACATTTTAGGAATATTCAGTGTTTTAGGAACTTGATTTTCATTACTCCACAGACAATGCAAAAACCACTCACACTGCAGTTGCTGAAATACCATGGCTGATTATCAATTTATAGCTGGTTAAACCTCATTCTAGTTAAAAAAGGCTATTTGTTGTGATACTACTCTAGATGGTAACTCTGAAAAAAAGTGGGACACTTGGTCTGGCATTTGCATAACGAGTTTCCAGAACATTTGTCTTCCCAATGTTCCAGCTGTAGGTGCAAATCAAACAGTTGGGTGTGCTTATGTATACAAGCTCTTTTTGTTTGCATTTCTGAAAAGGAATCATACCAAATTAGCAAAGAAAACTGTCGTCTTTTTAGAAGAGACTCAAATCATAATGCAGTTCCTTAGTCTTTCACTGCTAAGAGAGAAAATAGTTTCACGTTGTAGCAGTATTTTAAATGTTAGCTTTATCTTAGATAACTCCAGCGTCTTTAAGACAGAATGACTATCTCACTTTCCAATTTAGCGTTAGTTGCACAATTTCACCAACCTAGGAAATGACTACTTTAAAATCCAATTCAAAAGAAGACTTATCTTGACTAACACAAGCAGTGCTGTGAAACTGTTCTAAAATTACAAGTATTAGAGTAAATATATTTTCTTCACAGTAACGAAGATGTTCCTGAGCTACTGTACACTAGCTCTTCTTTTCATTACAAATGAAGTAAAATTAAAAGTTCATGCTGTACATATGCACATTCATGCTTTTAGCCACGAGATCTGTAATGTGATTTTCAGATGGACATAAAAGTTTTCAACCTCTCAAGAAAAAATCCCATCCAAACCCACTACGTTTTGAAGTACATGCATTTTTACCTTCTGTTACTCTTTAATGGAGTTCCTGGCCCCTAAGTTCCTGTACACAAATTAGAAAGATGAAAGTATGTGGGTGAGAGATAAAACGGATCCCCTTTTTACTTTCAAGTCCAAGAAAACGTTTTGATACTAATGCACAAACCTGGCATTATAAAAATGAAGTGTGTTGATTTTAATCACTTAAAGCAAATGTGCAATAACCCACAATGCAGCTTACTTTCTAACACTTATTTCCAAATTTTATTATCACCCTGTACTACACACTATGCAATTCTATATTTAAGACATCTCCTCACTCAGAATGCCATCGCTCTCAGTGGAAATACTTTAGTTAGATACCAAAATAGAACTCCTAGAAGCAGTAATCCTTTATGCTGACTCATTTCTCTGAAAATATAACTTCGGTTCTTCGAAAGCATATACCTAACTTCCTTATGTGCTCAAATCACCCATGTTTAAGCATACTTTTCAGAAACACTAAATTACAGTTACTATTTTCACTACAATAGCAACTATTTGTGAGACTTCACTAATGTACAACTAATCCCTGCCATTCTGTCTGATCCTACAGTGGCTTAAAAACATCTGACTAATAAACTGACCATGGAGTGCTTGTTTGAAAAGTACATATAACTGTATTTGCCTACTAGCAGCAACATAGTACCCCTTCTACAAAGGACAGGTGAAGACGACAAATGGGATGCCTTTCTGATAGACCGCACACTCTGTGTAGGGTACAGGTGAAATAAAAAAACCCCAACTTCAGTGGTCCTATCTTCTGCGAAGAAGACAGCCCTGATGTCAGAATCACAAATGCCCCAAGTTCCCAGAGAAAGGTACTTAACAACAATCCAATGAAGTCTTCCCCAGTGAAAATACCCAAAGCAGTGACTCAGTCCCCATGCTACTGAAGTCTTCCCCAGTGAAAATACCCAAAGCAGTGACTCAGTCCCCATGCAGATTGTGTAGCTGTATTCTATGCCAATGACTATGTTTCAGAGTAACAGCAGCAGCAAATATTATGTCCAGTGTCCAGCACAGCCTTATTGCTGCTCTGCAAATGAAAAGGTAAACGACATCAAGTTGTTACTTGCACTTCCCATTGTGACTTGAAACACAGGCAGACTCCTAGACAAGACACTTCTGCCTGGAGTAGGTGCACAACCCCACAAGATTACTGATGCGTGTCCTTTCTGCTCCCTCTTACCAATTTTCACTCTACCAATGTCACAGCTCATATCTCATCCATGCTGCAAACTCAACACTCAGGTAAGCACCTAACTTACTTTGTTGGGAATTAACCAAGATGATGCATTTCCACCCCTTTATTAGTCAAAAACAGGAGAATGTAAAATCTAAATGAGGCAAATGGTCTCAAGATCATTGTGAGGTGCCATAAATTATAATAAGCAAATGTTTACCAATATCATCCATTAGTGAGAAAACATCTACCTATGCAATGAAAGCAACTATAACAGCTTAGTAGCATCATTTTCTGTTACATCACCTGCTTATTCCCACTTTGGCATGAGATTCTACAGTTCAGGAGTTACACAACACTTAGAAACCTTGTACTTACTTGAAATCTCCTGTCTAGTTGTACAACTGCATTTGTTAAAAGTATTAAGTGCTGTATATGTAAGTATTTATGAACTAACTTTCATAGTAATAAGAGCTCTTTCAAAGTAATAAGAGCTGGAATTCATTTTAAAGTTGGAAAAATCTTCATGAACCACCATCATTCAGAACTGTGCATTAAAGTTGACCCTCTTACTAAGTAATTCATCTGCTTATTGAATTTTTACAGATTTTCATTTGGCTTAAAAACCTCAAAACAACTCAAAACAAGTTTGCAAAATATACTACATCCAAACACATGCTTAAAAGGGTTCAACTGCTTTACCGTTATTGAGCACTCCTAGCAAAACCAACACCAATTCTTATGTCCGTCAGCTGAGGCTGTGAAGAAGCCTATCTCACAGCAGCAGCACTTGAGAAATAGCTGCCTGTTCCCCTGCAGCCATCCAGGGCTGTGCACTGCATGGTGCACTGCTGAGAGGCGAGCAGGAATCATGGCCACAGACAGGGGACAGTCACTCTGGTCCCATTTGTCCATGGTCAGGTGCACAGGCTTTATGTCCCTTTACGTATTCAGGAACAAGAACCAGAACTCCCCCCTGTACTAAGAAGCCTTCAGAGCTGCTTCCCTGCCAGTAATTTGCCAGCTCTCCCCTTCTACCTCATGGCAACACCTGTCTCTGAAAACTGCAAAGAGGAAGAAAAAAAGCCCATCCCTCCCACAGAGAAGTATTTTCAAAACTAGGAGACTGTTCTTCAGCTACACATGAAAGCCAACGCTGCCCTCTGAGCAGAAGCCTTATCCTTATTTCTGACATGAAATTCTATTCTAGCTGAATGAACACTACCCTTCTTTACCAGAACAGTTTACCAGCAATCAGGATTGTTTGCTAGGACATGCTGTTCTGTGTATCAATTTTACATTTACAGTTGCGCTATTCAATTAACAAGAACGCTCATGAAGATATTAACTCACTCCCTTTGTCCTGAAGAAATATTTTAATAATGAAGCCTCTTACTAGCACAACTTTAGATTTTTTTGTATTAAAAAAAGCCCTAGGAAAAAAATCTACCATGGGAAAATTAGCAATAAGTATGCAGAAATCATATTAAGACAACATTTCTACAAGTCTCCCAAGTTCTGAAGCTACCAGTAAATTTGCAATCCAATCTTACTTTGTAATATACATGGAAACCTACAACCGTGCCTTGCTATATATCGATTCCTACCCGCTCAGTTGTTGCAATTAAGACTGTATGTGCAAAGTTAACAGTATGATGCTTTAATCTTCTAAAATGTTTAGGAAATTATAACCATACTTTGCCTCATTTTAAAAATCTTCCACTCACTACAGGAAATAGTTGAACAAAAGCAGAACAGGGCACCTGCCCAGCCCTACAAACAGCTGCTCGAGTACTATCCTCTAGTAAGTACATGATTAAATGGGAAAATTATTAAATTTTCTGATCAGCCTCAAATTTAAGCAGGTGCTACATAACACACAGCCATCTGTATGTGCTACTGTGTGAATGTTTGTGTGAAAAGCAGGCATTTTTAACAATATTACAGACACTTGTAATTTATCCAAACTATGCACGTCAAACTTGCAACTCAAAGTGTGGTATCTTACATTTGTTAAACTCTGACATTAGCAACAGAAAAAAAAATGAAGCTACAATGTAGTTGTGACAGTGTGAATCACAACGCTCTATGCAAACTCACTTTCTGACTGACTACATAATTATGGCACACTGTAATTAAGCATACTCTTCCAAGTAGTGATGATCTTAGTAAACCAACTCCCTCCTTTTAAGTTTTCTCACCAAGTCAAAAATAAGCAGGTATTCAGAGACTTCCAAGCACCCCTCCGAAAGCCCGATGACACGGTCACCTCCCAGCTGCACAACCTTCCTGCTGACACCTCATGTTTCACTAAGAGATCCACGTCCTTCCTTGGACAGAAATGGACTGAATGCATGTTTTAACGTAAGACAGAAGCATGAAGATCAATGGAAATTTATGCTGTGATTTCTTGGGAACTCAGAGGAACATTAAGTACTGTCCCTGCAAATGCAGATCTAAGCTATTCTGTGCAGCAGGCATGAAAATGAGGTAACTGCTTTTGCAACTTCCACTTGCAAACCAAGTTGCACCAGCTCTTCATGCTACAGAAGTGAAGAAAACCTAAAAGTTTCTTATGACTTTGCACTACAATAAGTGAATCTTGACTGAATTGCCTTATTTCTACTGAAGCATGAAGAAGTTTAATATGTAAGGCTTTTTCAAAACTGGTGCTTTAACTGTATCAGTAATACAACGCCAGAAGTAGTTATTTAACAAAGCCATGTTCCTGTGTTCATCATCATAGAATCATAGAATGGTTTGGGTCGGAAGGACCTTAAAGATCATCTAGTTCTTTGGCATGGACACCTTCCACTAAACCAGGTTGCTCAAAACCACATCCAAGCTGGCCCCAAGCACTTCCAGGGATGGGGCATCCACAGCTTCTCTGGGCAACCTGTTCCCGTGCCTCACCACTCTCACAGTGAAGAATTTCTTCCTAATACCAAATCTAAATCTACCCTCTTTCAGTTTAAAACCATACCCCTTTTTCCTGCTGCTATAGACCCTACTAAAAAGCCTGTCTTTCTTATAAGCCCCTTTAAATACTGAAAGGTCTCCCTGAAGCCTTCTCTTCTCCAGGCTGAGCAACCCCAACTCTCTCAGCCTGTCTTCATAGGAGATGTGCTCCGGCCCTCTGATCACCTTAATGGCCCTCCTCTGGACTCCCTCCAACAGGTTTATGTCCTCCTTATTTTGGGGGCTCCAGATCTGAACACAGAAGTCCAGGTGGGGTCTCACCAGCACAAAGAGGGATGCTTCTTTTGATGCAACCCAGGATATGGTTGGCTTTTGGGGCTGTAAGCGCACATTGCTGAGTCATGCTGAGCTTCTCATCAACCAAAATCCTCAACTCCTTCTCTTCAGGGCTGCTCTCAATCCATTCTCCAGCTGGCCTGCATTTGTGCTTGGGACTGCCCTGACCCATGTGCAAGACCTTGCACTTGGCCTTGAACTTCATGAGGTTTGCATGGGCCCACCTCCTTCCTCATTTCCTGCTTTTTTCTTCTTGGGGTTTCTTTCCTTGTATAGCTCCATCTCAGCTCAGTTCCCAGACAAAATTTAATTCTCTCAAAGCTGATCTTGCATTATGTCCATAAAATGTCATTAACTGATTTTAATATGAAATGTTTCACCACGGTCTTATGTCTTCTTCAGAGTTGCGATGTCTTAGTACATTTACAGGTTTTTAAACTCAACTACACAGTCCAAGTTGCCATGCCATTTTATTCCCTAGAACTATTTTTTTTCTTCATTGCATGTGAAGAGGTCTGCTGTATTAACAATGCATGCTGCTCTTCTCATCAGATCAGGCAGTAAAAGATCTTTCCAAATCTTCAGCTTGAGAAGACCACAAACTTCTGAAGACTGGAGATTTTTTTAAGGAAGTCAAGCTTTTAAACAATAACTTTCAGAATTCTTCTCTTTATATTACAACAGTTCAGCTGTTCTGTCTTCCCCTAGATGCACACACAGACCTGTGGAGGACACCAGTTTTTCCTTCAGCTTAGTTCCTTTCTTTAGAATGCTCTCTGAAGGTTTTCCATTTTTTCAGTCTAGTTGATGGCAAAAGCAATACTCAAGCCTACTTCACAGCTAAACAATAGCACTCCACCAACTTCACAAAAGCAGAGAAATTCTACATAACTACTATTAATAACAATTTAGAAAGAGGTTCTGGTGGTCTGTTGCATGAAACGATAACAAACTCAGCATTTTCTGATAAAGTATTACATTTACCACACATTTTTAATTAAGTTGTAGCTTTATTATAAGCACTTAACTTCCACAGGCTTCAAAGCAAATTTTTGAGTGAGCAAGACTACACAGTGAAATGCAACAAAAGTACCTAATGTAACTGAAAAATGCTGCCAGTAAATTAGCAAATGCTTGATAGAAACGTTATTTAGTAGCACTTCAAAAACCCGAGTGGGGAGCAAAAGAGGGTCTAGCCTGGCACCATCTCCTAAGGCGATATATCACTGCATAAACTACTGGGATTTTAGAACACCAACATCAACTGAGTGCCTGGGTGGCCATAGGAAGCTGCAGCTTTCCATTCATAGTATTTATTTTCCATAATTTCTTGGAACGCAGTTCATAGTTAAACACAGAATTTTTCCCAATATTTAAATTTTAGCTGTGTGATGTCATTTCACCTCTTTAACTAGACACAGCTTTTGACCAATTAAGCCCTTCATTAAAAAGGTTATGTTAATGAGACCATTAATACAAGCTCTCCCCTCTTATACATTCCTTCCCTAATATGCCATTAACAACAATGCACCTAAGAGACTTATAAATAAAATCTATGCAGTCTATCCCTCCTACATCTCCTATCTCCAGGTCTCAGCATCTCACTATCTCGCTTATACAAAAGAAATCATAATAGGTATTGCACACATTAGCCATACAGAATGTAAAGAAGTTATTTTAAAATGCAAGTTTTAAAAAATAAAGGTAATAAATTTGAAACTTATGTCTAAACATATTATAGTCTATTAAAATAATTTAAATAGGATTGCACTAAAGGTAAAATAAAAAAAAAGCCTAGAAGTTGTAGTAAGTGACTCCTGGAACACATGATGAAGTAATCCATTTGCTGCATCTTTTAACAAAGCCTGAAGGACTTCCACAAATAACAAACGTGAAAATGTTGAAATTGTAAAATATGTTGGTAATTGCTTCTTTTAAATTCACCGAGGAAAAAGGATCAAAAGTAGTTCTTTAGGAGGGCTTCTGACATGGAATTTAGTGAACAGCTTGTACTTTTTATTAAAACTGACCAATTCATATAATTTTCACATGAAGTAATGATCATTATAGGGCATTCTAATATACATGTTGCATCAAGGACCAGTGTAAAAGAACCATTGAAGCAAATTTTTTTCCATTTGCCCCAAACTGTAGTAAACAGCCATCACATTGTTGATGCTATCAAGAAGCATTTGAATAAAAACTGCAGAGAAATTGGAAGCTCAAGCCTATGCTATAGTTAAGTGAAATGTGATATACACAACAGTTAAGATGGATGTCTCAAGAACTTACTCCACCTCACTCTTCTCAAAACAAACCTTGAAAGCAGGTTAACGTTATCATTTGCTTCCAAAGCTGTGTATGTTGCAGGCATCTAACAATGAGTAAATCAATTATAGCAACCCACAGTAATTTTCAGGGCTGCAGATTTACCAGTCAAGCAGCATATGTTTGCATACAGCAATGATCTATTCAAGGTCTGAGGATGAAGTTCCAGGACAGTCTAAACCAGTCTCCCCACCCCCTAAACAAAAATCCCCACCCCTCCTTTGACTCAGCAGTGATGCCTTTCTCATCTTGAGCAAGCCAGCTTAGGGAGCTAAACTGGCCAGGTCTTTTGCAGTTTTCAGTTCTGGCCATTTAGCTTCCTAAACCTGCTAACTGCAGGGCCAGATCAGTAAAATGAAAGCCAGCAGAAAGAACACAGCAACCAAGACAGATCAGTTAGATACATGGGAAATTACTCCTGAGAAAATGTCATGTCATTCCAACTTGAAAAAAATGGGGTGGGGGTGGAAGCGGGGGAAGGGAAACAACACAGACACTGGACCACAAAACTGTAAAGAAGTTGTTTCTTTTATTCTACCAGTGCAACTTCAATTCAAAAGAAGATGTATCGAGTGTTTCTGGTCACACTAATCAGTCTATTTTAAGAACAGAGAATTTTCGTAACTGTAAGAAAAATATGCTAAGCATACTATCAATAGCTATTAGTTTATCCACAGAAAATATTCTGCATTTTACTGAGTTATGGTTCACAAACAACAGGACAGATAGATGTCTCAAGAACAAAACACTCCCTACGTATTTTTAAGTCATCCACCAAATTCATCATTTATTTCCTCACAAACAAACAAACCAAAAAAACAAAATGTGAAAATAGTGAATATATAACTAAACATAAAACTGTTCAAACATGAATATAGTACCTCCCTTTGCTTAGGAAACAGAGCAGGAAATTTAGAGAGAATGAAAAAGAGAAAGGTAATTTGTAGGAAAGTCATATTTACATGGGTCACATTCAGCTGTAAATTAATACACATGCAGCTATATCAATACGTATATATTTTTGGGCAAGGATTAATCATAAACTATTGTCATTTAAATCATTCTATTTTAAATTGATCCATCCTCTGTAGAAAAATGGTTACATCACCTCTTCAAATAGCTTTTCCTTCTCATTCTATTTAGGATAAAGGTCATAACCCCTCTCATAAAAGTGTTGTTTGGATTTATATTAAGTAGTTCGAAAGAATGTTTATCCTGAGTTTCATGTATCTGCACTGTCAACTTGAAAACCTCCACCCTCCCTACCCTTCAAAAAAAATCCACCCTGCAAAAATCCAAACTAGACTTTTCCTCCTCAACTTCCTATCCCATTCTGCAGATAAGCAAATGACTAAGGCTTATCTTAGATCTTGGCTGGAGTACTGCCATACAATTTTATGGACATGAAGACTTCTGGAGCCTAGTCCTGCTGTACAAAACACTGCAGTATTCCTCCACAGCCAGAGCAGCTGTCTCAATACATTTGGCTCCTGTGGTTGATTTAGACTTTGAAGACTGTCGCACCCCTTGAGAAACACTGTGTTCACGAACTGCACCTTGCAGTATCAAGACATCAGTGTGAACCTCCCACCTGAAGATCCTGGTCTATAATTACGTTCCTCAAGCAAAGAGGCTTTCTGCAGCAGAGATGAGTTTTATCATCTGTATCTAGAAGCCTAAGTGTTTGAGAGACCAGTCCAAAAATAGAGAATGAAATTCCACACAAATTAAGGATCACAGAAAAGCTCATCAACTTCTCCAGTACAAGCTCCATTTCCTAGTCAGATGGTGCTTACTTGCTACAGGATTTGTCTCCAAATATCATCATTGAGGAAGACAGCATAATAGATTATGGAAAAGTGAATACAATTTCCCAAACTCTAAAGACAAAGAAAGCTTGCAGGAGCTCTGAAGGCAGCCAGCCTTACAAGTCTGAGACAAGACTAGCTTTCTTCACTTATGTCAAGCTCATTTTTAAAATGCATTTCATAACCCTGAAGTGTTCTTTTGACAACATTTGAAATTTGTGGCAGAAAGTTTCTTCTATGTACAATAGAGATTAGCAGTTACCACAATTACTTATAAAACAAGTGATTAGGAAATACTACAATTTATCTCAAATTTATGAAGTATATTTAAAGATGTACTGTGTGCACATAAACAGAAAGGAGAGAAAAAGAGATAATAGCTGGTTCTTATTTGACAGTTTGGGTTGAAAATGCTTTTCAAAGACTAGCATAATGAAAGTAGTGCAGCTAGCACCAAGGTAGAGCAAACTACATAAAATTGAAGTATTTTTCACTAAATGCTTGGCAAAAGGAGATTAAGGGGACAGAACACCTGTCAGCCAATATGACCCAATTAAATGTACTGTAAAGCTCAGAGGAAAAAAAGCACAGGTAATGTACGTATTTCCTCACTCAAAACATTGAAAAACAGTTTTCATTATTATTTCCAGTGTTACGTATTCATATTTGTCAAAGGGGATTAATAACTCAGAAAATAAAGTTACTTAAGTAATCATAGGGGATATGAAGAGCAACACATTTTTGCAATTACTCAAGTCATGCACATGAAACAAATCTCTTGTCAAAAGTCACTTTCAGTAACATAAAGAAAAAATAACTTCCAGGTACACACACATATGCATACCAAGACACATGGTAGTCCTTATTAGTGATCTCAGAGAAAAGCAGACAGTACCATGTAAAACATTCAATGTCTTTAGAATACAATCTTTTAAGGGGGGGGAAGGTTTTATCACTGTTCCGATTTAAGGATGTGATAAATCAGTAATTTTAATCCTGTGATTTTCATCACAGTGGCACAGTTACAAACATTCCAGCTATTCCAATTCAAGTTTCACATGGATAACAGAACAAAACATCTGGAGTCTGAAAAAAATAAAATCATCAGTGAGCCCAGGATGTCTGCCCTTTCCTCTTCCTCCAATTATTTCTTCATAAGGCATACAAAACTCACTCCAAAAATACAGTGAAATACCTGGGAAAGAAGGGGTGGAATTCCACAGAAGTTGAATATATTACTAGATTACTGAATTTATTATTAAATTTCACATAAGGTAAACTGTTCAGCTTCAAAGCAGTAATGACTATGCTAACAAAATACACATTCAAACATTAGGTCTAATATGTCAGGAATCCACTTAAACGAAACATACTTTTATTAGGAAACAGACTTCATTTGTTAACTGAAATGGCTCCATGTTGCTCTAAGATGAGAAGAAAGATTAAAATTAAGTGGGTACAACAAGTATCTTGCACATCAGAGAGATTACAAAAAACAAAATACAGTCACCAGCATCAATTACCAAATCCATGGTCCTTTGGACTAGAACAACCTCATGTCTAATTCTGGGCCCATAAGTAGTCCTACCCACTAACTTGTATTTACTAAAACGTTTTAAGCTAAACATGCATAGTAAGTGCTTGTAAAACTGCACCATAATAATATTTCTGAAAAACATTTCCCCTGCCCCAAAGTGCCTTTCAAAAGACTTTCAGGAATCCATCTCTCTAGGATCCATTTCACTTTCATGATTTGTTAAATAATAAAATAAAATATCTTAGTCTAGCTATCTAATCTGTTTATCTTGGGGAAAGGAATGTATAATAAAAGAGAGAGATGATAGAATGTACAAACACCCAAAGAAACTCTCCACTGTGACAGAGGAACTCATTTCACCTCTTTTGTAAAGAGATGATAAATTAACATTTTGGGAACAGCTGCACAGTATGACAATACAGATTTTGGATTCACTGTACTTGATGTTTCACATTAGTGTTGTCAAAAAAAGAACTCTATGAAAAAAACTAATACTATCCCCTGGTATACATACTTCTCTGAAAGAAAATTTCCTGTAGCATGTCTGATCAGGAGATTCAGTATATACAGAAAGTGATCCTGTCACAGTTCCTGCACTCTAAGGTAAAGAAAATATTTTTTGTACCACCCACCATCTGTTTTGTTACCAAAACAGGACTCTGAATTGCTTAATATCAGGCTACAAACAGGAAATAAACTGAACATAAAACTGACTGTGGTGACACAGTAAGTGTCTGTTCCCTCCACAAATCCTATTTGACAGTTTTGTAAGATTTTCAGACAAAGAATCAAGAATTCTAATTCCAGTTTTAACTCCAGTAAACTATGAGTCTATTCCTTATGTGAACCTCGTGAAGTCCAACAAAGCCAAGGTCCTGCATCTGGGTCAGGGCAATCCCCCAGTATCAAAACAGACTGGGAGATGAATGGATTGAGGAGGAATTGGGGATATTCGTGGCTGATATATTGGATATGAGCCAGCAATGTGCGCTCACAGCCCAGGAAGCCAGTTGTGCCCTGGGCTGCACAAGAAGCAGCGTGGGCAGCAGGGCGAGGGAGGGCATTCCGCCCCTCCACTCCGCTCCGGTGAGACCCCCCTGCAGCGCCGGGTCCAGCTCTGGGGCCCTCGGCACAGGGGAGACATGGACCTGTCGGAGCGGGTCCGGAGGAGGCCACAGACATGGTCAGGGGGCTGGAGCAGCTCTCCTGTGAGCACAGGCTGAGGGAGTTGGGGCTGCTCGGCCTGGAGAAGAGAAGGCTGCGGGGAGACCTTACTGCAACCTTTTAATATTTAAAGGAGTCTTACAAGAAAGACAGAGAGTTTTAAACAGACATTTTTTTTTAACTTGTTGCCTGTAGCAACAAGACAAGAGGCAACATTTTTAAACTGAGAGACAGAAGGTTTAGATTGGACATAAGGGGAAATCTTTTACAGTGAGGGTGGCAAGACACTGGAACAGACTGCCCAGAGAAACTGTGGATGCTCCATCCCTGGAAAAGTTCAAGGCCAGGTTAGGTGGGCCTTTGAGCAACACCATCAAGTGGACAATGTCCTACCGCCTGTGGGAGGGGGATCGGACTATATGGTTTTAAAGGTCCCTTCTAAGCCAAATCATTTTGCGATTCTGAAAGACTTCTGTCATCAGTACTGGAAAAGACAGTCTACATCAATACTCAGCTATTTTCTTAATAATTTGTAAATGGCATCCATCATTAAAAATACCTTTTTCTTTTACCAGCTGTAACATTAAGCATTTGTTTTCTGTGGAACCTTCAGAAGAGTTTTATCTGTGATAAACATACCCCTATCTCCATTAACAACCTAGAAGTAACGCATTTTTTCCTTTACACTTAAACAATCTTGACTCAATATAACACTACTGATGTAGTTGATGTTGCCCTGATGTGATGATGATCTCCAGAAGTCCCTTTCAACCGCAACCATTCTGTGATGGGAGAATATCAAATCAGAAGACAATGAGTAAGTGTAAGGACAAATTAGTATTTGTATAATTGAATCCAGTCAGGTATCAAAGCAGGCTGCACTGGTATCAGTCTGCTTTGTGCCACTGTAACATAACATACATATCAGAGATGGAGCAATCGTCAGATGGCACTAAGAACAACTGACAGCAAAGACCTCAAATTAGTCATTTTGGCATTTTGTATGTTGATGGATTCCATTATTGCCTGCTCTTTTCAGAAGAAAACATGAGCCAGTACTAATTTTTAAAACAAGCTTGTTTACACACAGAATCCTGTTTTTTTCCTAAAACAGAGGGGAAGAAACAACCGATTAAATCAACAGTATACAATACAAAAAATAAGTTTATGTTACTTGAATGCAAATGTAGAAAAGTACTAATAGGAACTGGCCTTTTACAAGTTTCTTTTATAAAATAAACCTTTCCAGTTTCTACAGTTTTCTCTGTAGACAGGCTAGTAAGATGGTGTGCTATTACCCCATTACTTTCTTATATAGGTCTGAATGCGATATCAAAACTTACTTCACTCTTTTATTCTATTTCTCTTTTCTTCTTAAGTTTGTATTAGCAGATTCAAGCTTAATTTAAGTTCTCTGCAATTTTGAAAGTAGCTACAGTATTTGCACAGCAGTGTACAGAGCTTTGGTCTTGTCCCCGTGCTCCCTTCAAAGTTTCATTACAGACACTGTGGTAGGACACAAAGCTTATGGCCTGCACTCAAAAAAAGTAGGCTGCATATTTTAATTAATAAACACACCATTCATTTGAAACCTAGTTCTTTGAGGAAAGGAGATACACTGTGGATTTTTTAGTTTGTTTTGGACAGGTGTAGGATTGTGGGTTGTTAGGTTTTTTTTAAATGTCACAGTGGTAGTTACCACTGTGTTTTGCAAATCTGCCAGGATTAACTGGAAAAATGATTCAGGTTAGTTTTAATCCAGATTAGTTACTCAAATCAATTCACAACACATCGGCACAAATATTTGTGTCATCATTAAGGTGGTGTCCCATCAAAGCAGGTGGAGCTACTTCTTTAACTGATAAACTGTTTCTGGAACTCAGTTATATGGATCCATTTAAAAACAAATGGCTAACAAAGGGAGAAAGACACGGGTTAAAAAGTTTCCGAGATCACTCAGCTTCAGTTTCCCATACCAAAAAACTCCTGTCTTCTTCAGATTTCTGAACATTTATTTTTCTAATATTAAAAGCTGCTTGGTATCTCCCTCCAACTGTATACAATTTTATTGGTTCATTTACAAACTCCCAGAAAATAAATATATTTTTGTTAAATACACAAAAAAAAATTACTACTCTTAATGACTAAAGCCCTTAAATAAATACAAAAATATACACATCTTAAAAAAATCTAGACTATTAAAAAAAAATCCAGAAAACCTTATTTCAATTATCAAGACCATAATGTCTATTCCTCTTCTAAATGTGCTATTCCTATGACAGAAAAGCTAAGTTGGCTCCATTAATAATTTTTTGCACATACATATCACATGACTGTCCTTGGCTGCACCTGCTTTTTTAGAAGTAAAAGGGTCACCTTCTCTGTAGTCTCTTCCTTCCTTCAAAGCCTTATAGACTACCTGAGAATAGCTAGACTAGTCTTAATTACTGCTGTATTTACCTCCACACTGCAGCCCAAAGTTGTGTAACCCAGGGACCATAACTGCCTATTTAGTAAGCTTGCATCTGCAAAATCTCATCTCTTTCTGCTTCTGTAAGTCTTTCAGAGACAGATACTACATCCTACAGCATTTTAGGGTTTCCCTAATCCCCTGAGTACTCATGGCTATTGAACGGATGACGACAGAGCTTATCTGAAAAGACAGAAAGACATTCTAAAGGTCTTTGTCTATGACTGATAGAGATCTTCACAAAGGAACCCACATCCTCAGGAACCGTTGGTCTCAAACTGAAAATTAAGTACCTTGTATCTTCAGAATTGTGGGACTATTTCACAGCCTTTTCAAGACAAAGCTACTACAAGGAAAGATTCCTAGGCACTGTAAAATTTAAACCAGGTATAAGAATTTTCTTCCAATAGATAATAACTTTACAAGGTAGTGGCATTATCTTCATACGTTTGAGCAATGAAACATTGCCTTAATCACCATGTCATTTAACAGAAGACATGCAATGCATGTCTGTCTTTAATGAGACAGTTAAATTACAATTCTATCAGAGTTTTACATACTGGTATTAAAAATACCTGCTGTGCTCCTGGTAGCTAAAAAATTTTTAAATGGAAGAATATTTTTCAGTTTATTTAGCTCGTGTTTATTCCAACATGATCAGTTTCCCCATTCTTTGTATTCCAGAGACAAATCTGCACAGAATCAAAAAAACATGATTGTGAAATAAAAATACAGCCAAAAATCCAGGGCTAAGTGAATATCCCAAATTACTTGGGAAAACAAAGTGAAATAGAAAATAGATTTCAAGCTCATCATGGTTTTATAAGCAGAAAATTGTTTTCCCATAGACAGTAACTTGTTTCCTAAAATTTCCTTAAGCTTTGGCAACAAGCAATTCCGATAGGCAAATACTATCTTGCCTTTCCATTAGACCTGAGCAGAACAATTCCCACAAGAGTCATCTGAATCAGTTGCTTTCTCAAGGAATCCCGCTTTTTACACTTGAAGGAAAAATGCCTGTGCATCAAGATCACTAGCGTAAAAAGAGGTGTATGCACTCGGCTAAATGTTGCAGGGGAGAAATTTACCTATACCTTTAGTAACAGCATTGCAGCACACGTCCTATATATATACACACTCAAGTACAGAGCACAACACCCATGAGCTAAATAGAAACAAAACAGTCACACCAGTGAAGCACTACCCTACAGCAAGTAGAGACTATTACTAGCTGTCTGCTAAAGGAGCATTTAAATCTGGGGAAACAAAGTCCTTACATAAACAAAAAAAACAGTTTATCAGCTTCACCTCACAACATTTAGGTAAAAGCATGACCCTAATGTTTCAGGCCATTCCAGACAAAAGTTGGTCTGTAACTGACTTGGGTTTCTTTTTTTATTCCTTACTACCCTTCATGTAAAATCTGCACACAACTAGCTATACACAACTTACTGTCCAAGGGAGTTCAAACATATAAAAACAATTTATTAAAGAACAGGGCTACATCCCTTTACTCACACAGCAGCATTTTCAGAAAGTGAACATAGGAATAAGACCAGATAACTGGAGTTGTATTATTTTAGATTAAGAGATCTCCTGTTTCTACTTTACTATCTCTTGCTGTGCTGCAAGAATGGCAATACCACATTTCACCACAGTATTTCTTAGCCTGTTCTGTCACACTGTGTCTAATCTAGCAATCAAGTCCAAAACCAGCAGAACCACCAGCAATTTATGCTTAAAATGAATTTTGACAGTGCTCAGGGTGAACAATGGTTTCCAAGACTGCATCTGTAGCAAGAGAAACAACAGCAGCACCTGAGCCCCTGTGCGAGACCTCCATTCCCCATGCCAACCACAGCATGATTTTGGATAGCCACAGGCTAAGAACTTAACACTAGGGACACAGCAATACCATGCCAGCTAGAACATGGCAGAACCCTGACACTGTCTGGTTTACTGTTATAGAGACTTACAGACTACCATGCTGATTTATTTACTTTCATGATTATTTTGCATGCAATCGAAACAAAGACAAAAATGTTATGATGCTCTCATGATCCGTATGTACTTTCAGCATCAGTGACTGTAAGATACTACAGCATTAAGCATGTTTGCATGTTTCCCCTACCCTCCTTCTGTTTTAGAGGACAACTAACCCAACAGGGGTTGGTTTTCAGACATTAGAAAATAAATCACTTCAGAAAATAAAACAATTCAGAAAACCACTTTGTGTATAAAACCAAGAACAATTCTCATATGCCAAGAAAGGAGTCCAATCACATGCTATGCTCTTCTGATGTTTATGCACTACAAATAAAGCTTGAAATCAAAATATAACTATTTTTTTTTTACCTTGGACTAAAACGTGTATAAGAGTTTTCCTCAATCCTGTTTTCTACAT
This sequence comes from Falco naumanni, assembly GCF_017639655.2. Classification (NCBI taxonomy): domain Eukaryota; kingdom Metazoa; phylum Chordata; class Aves; order Falconiformes; family Falconidae; genus Falco; species Falco naumanni. The sequence goes on from NC_054059.1 coordinate 29,362,210, forward strand.
ACTACAAAAACTCAAAACAGCTTACACAATGTCATTCCACTCACACCTTACATTCAGCATCCATTTGATGTAACATGTTGATAAACTGATATAACTTCATTGTATATTGCTTGGTTTTCATTTAATTAAAAAATACTTGGATTTCAAATATACTGAAACTTCACCAATTTATATCTAAGTCTGAAAGATATGCTGTGCATCCTCCCTCATAAATTTAGACAGTGTGATTTCAAAACATGAATATTGTATTACCACACATCCTTTCAGCCATACCATACTGCATAGAAAACTTAAACTCTACAGTCAGGCTCAATGCTGTCTCCAGCTTTCTGGTTCAGTGAAGTCACTCCTGCAGTAGTCTCATATAAAACAGATCTAGGAGGTTTAACAGTGTCATACGTTACAGAATTGGTTTTAAAGTTACCCTTCAATGTTACTGAATTTTGGCAAACATTTTCTCACAGGTAAAGAGGGGACTTCTAGCACTTAGGAAACACTGCAGGGCACACATCAGAAAAAATACTGGTATTTCTTCTTAAAAAATGAAGAGCACTGAAACGGTTTATTTTAACAATTAAATTGCCTTTCTTCAGAGGCAGCCAACCATTAAAATAAATGAAGTGATTCACACCTCATGGTGCTACTGTTTCAAGCTTCTACATGTACCAACCGTTCTTCATCATGCTGTCCATATTTAGAAGTTTTCTTCACAATCCTAACAAATTATTGTCAAAACAGAGAACTAGCTGGATAGCTACAATTAAAACAATTTGCCAGGATAGCATTTATCCAGGAGATGCAGCTTGTGTTAGTGTATTTATTATTTCTTATATATTTATATTTTAATTCAAGCTTAAAATATTCCTGAAACAGAAGAAACACTATGCACGTACAAAGCAGTGTTTCTGCTACCTTATTTGCTACTGCATTCAGATTTTGCCACCAGAATTTTGACAACCAGAGTTCTGCTGCTCTCCACTTTCACTGACATAAATGCCACCATTTCCAGAGTCAAGACAAGTCCTTCAGTTCTGGGGAGATGAACAGTGAGGAAACCCATAGGGATGAGGATTAAGAAAAATAAATAAAAAATAAATAAAAAAGAGGCACATGTCATATAATTGAATTCATTCATAGTAATACTGAACAGTGAACTTGACAGCAATTAAAAAACCCAAGGCAATACAAAACTTCATGATTTAGTAATAGGAACACTTTTATTTTGAAATCACAGTTATTTTTAAGCTTTCCCCTATCAGATCTGTAGCTTAGTTCAGGTGCTTACTCTTAAGTTTAACACAATTACTAACTACTTTGTACTCACAGGGAACAAATTAAACATAGAATAATGTTTAAATTAATAGCAGTAGCTGCAGTACAGTCATAAACTGTCACTACCTCCTTGCCACATGAGTAATTCAAGTAGTTGTTTTAAGTCACTTTTGATAGGAAAGAATAAAATAAAAATGTGGGGTGTGGGAGGTGTACTTTACAGTCCAGGCTTATACACCCCAAAGAGGTCATTAAATTGCATAGGCCAAGAAATAAAAAGTATGGCTTAATGCCTAAGTGGGCTGACTTTTACTGTTGGTGGAAGAGGTCCTGAAACGTTCACTAATGAAACCAGATCACGCACATGTACAGCTGGCATTAGAAAGGTTTTCATTATTCACTAAACCAACAGTTTCCAACATGGTATTATTTCCTGCTCTCCTCTATGTTCTTGCACTATTAGAAGGAATAATTCTGTTCCTATAGTGAGAGACTTCATGATTATTCTATCACAAAAGTTTACAAATTCCACAAAAAAGAGCATTCAGAAGTCAAGCATGGTTATAAAATTGTGTTAGATGGGGTGGAAGCAATATTAAGTAACCCCATAACATCTTCTGTGACTTTAGCTGCACATGAGAAGTCTACCACAACATGCACTTCCCTGTATACCAGATGGTGCTAAAAGTCATTTACAAATAAAAACCTGTGTCCTATACAAGCAACAAATGACAAGGCTTGTCTCCCTAATCTTGCACTCAAAATAATCGTCACTAAACTGAAAATTGACACCAGAACAAACCAGTTTCAGAAACCACAGGGAAAACCAGTTTAAAACTATTTTCCATATGAAATAGATTTTCACAGCATAAGCAAGCCAAATGACTGTATACCCCTCTACCAAAACCAGTGCTTTACAATTTTTAGAGCATAGTCTCTTTGAAGATGTGCACATACACACTACAGTGAATTTATTGATGCAGCACTCCATTTTGAACAAGAAAAAAAAAAAGAGGGTGTCAATCAAGTTGTACAGCAAGAACAAACACGAGTACACTAATTTTTCCAAATTCACAGCTCATTCAATAAAAAGTAACTTCCAAGCAACACCCAGAGGTATTTATTTCCCCATATATATCTACACCACAGTAGGGTAAATTATGTTCTTAAGAGAGCAATGTTTGATATTTAATCAACTACTACCTACGGAGTTTGGACAACTACCTGTAACAGCAGTGACAGACACGGTCAAAGAACAATGATGTATTACAGACTTTGCATAGTAATCAAGATTTTTGTTAAACTTTAAATACCACTCGAAAGAAAGTGTGGAACTTTAGCATTTGTCTTCCTTCTAGTTATTTATTTACTTGGTAATAGTAACAGTCAATATTATTTGTTCTGAGATCAAAAAAAAAAAAAAAAATAAAAAGAATGTTTGGTAAAGATTAGCTTTTCTTCTTTCATCATGGTTCAAACATTCTTTCACATCTGTATGTGACCTCCTCTTTATATCCTCCTGAAGTCAAGTATAAAAAAATTCTTGTGTTTCGATGAGTCACCCAAACTTCATCCTGCTTTATGCAGGATCCTGTTATTCTGTACTTTACATACAGACCAATAAAATCAGTACCCGTGATTTAGGACAATCAAGAGGCAATAAAGCAACCACTCAGTTATCTGAATCCTCAAGATTCAGAATTAAACACTTTCACATAAGGTTGCCTTGTGATCACATAAATTCATTCTAATAACTAAATTCTTCTCCAGTACAGTTTTTTTAAAAAAAGCTTCATCATCTCTATTTCATATAGTTGGAACCGAATAAAGCACTACATTAGGTTTCAGACCCTCCCGCATGACATCCTTTTTTTTAATCCCTCTGCCTGTATCATCTGAACAACACCTTCCTTCTAAAAAAACCGAATGATAATTTGACTATGGCATTAAAGTAGCAATGCTGCACACTAACATCAAAACCCAGTAGTCTCCATCTGGGCACATAAAAAAACACAGAATATGTGATTGGTTACCATTTTTGCAAAAGATTTGACTTATGTAAGCAATTCTACAGAAAATAAAATTAATGAAAGACTGGCATAATGAAAAATCACTTGTATGTGTCACCCAGACTGTTTTTCTTCTCATGTCTATCACCTTCCAGATCCTACAACAACTGAGGCAGAGACTGAACAGGAGGGATGCTTCACAAGCCAATCAAGAAATTTGCGTCCATCCCTCCTTGTGAAACAAAACAACTGAACTCCATGACATTTCATAAAAGAAAAAAAAAGGCCCCTCTCTCAATAGCTGTAACTGTAGCAGATGTATACAGAAAAAAACCCAAAAAGCTAAGTCCACACCACATAAGGAGCCGTTACTGACAGAGACTATCCAACCTAGTGAAATTTGGACAACAGTCACAGAATCACAATCTTCCAAATACAGAGAGTGCCTCTGCACATTAGCAGGTGGCCAATCATGGTTTTAAGCATAGGGTCTTTAAAATTTGTTAGCAGGTAATTAATATAATGTTTCAAAATAAGGACAGAAGTGATGCTTCACCTGCACTAAAGAAGCTTAAATGTCACTGGCTGTGCAGATGCACTGCTGCTGGCAATACAGGGAGTGTTCTGACATTTCACTACTGTAGCAGCAAAAGCTTCACACACAGTGGGTATGGCTTCGGAACTGAGCATTACATTCAATGTTCTGTTTACATAGCAAAAGACTCATTAAAATAAGTTTATTACTAGCAAAGGCTGCCAATATAAACATAGTATTCTTGCTCTTAACCAATGGGATGTACCAAGAAGTATTTTAAATAAATTTGTTACCAGAAACAGTTGGTGCTTTTTAGTATAACAGTTTAGAACAACCTTGGACACACTATAGCATGCACCCCCAAAAAAACTCCATTATTACGGGCTATAAAAACATAAATATTTTTTTAAAAATATATTATTTCATTATGTAAAACTCTACTACCAAGTTTCAAACATCTTCATCTTTAAAATCCAATGTCAGTTCCTCTGTGGCAGTGATACAATTCCAGTCATACTTCTGTAGATCAAACATTGGCAAGAAATCATCAACTGATAGCTGTGGAGACTGGTTACTGCAGTAGCTTTTTTTCTTTTTAAATTAGGCAGCTTTTGTTATGGATTGCATTACTAGACAAACAGCCAAATGCTTTGGCATGGCTCTGCCATTAATTGAAAACTGAAAATGTACTTAAAAAAATAGTTTTAATCAGCTTTCGCACAGACTACTCAGCTGATACTGAGACTAATATTTGGAAAAGCAAAGAGTTCCTGAATTTTTATTCCATCACATACAAAGCAGAAGAGAACTCTGCTAATCTGATGACATGGCTGTATTTTTTTATTCCCCCCCCCCCTCCCCTTAAACTGTTACAAAGGCTGAACAGCTAAAGGGTATTAATGACCCACTCTGCAATCTGATCAATACAGGTGTAATACTGGGAGTGAACATTCCTCTTGTGAATGCACACACAAAATCTGCACACATCTCATATGGAAGTAAAAGTATCAAAGCTGAGCAAACTGGCTTTTTTGCTCTCTTAAACTAAAAGGGAAAGTCCTTAATCCTAGCAAAGAATACAACAGAATATAAGAACACGTAAAACTGTCAGAACTGTCCTTTTCTAGCTAACTACATTGCTATATATAAATCCATCACACATGAACAATGAACAAAAGACAATTCTGCTTCTTTAAAGCTCATCTTTCACAACTCTGCAGTAGATGTTCTGAAATTACAGACCAAAAATAGAAAATTTGTAGAGTCAGAAACTAAGAGAAATAACAGCATGATAACTGTAACAAACAAGAAGAAAAAAAAGATTTATCCAAGAACAGAGTTATTTGGCCTTTTGACTACTTACTGGACAATGAATTTCAGATCAGATCCTGCTAACTGCTGCATTTTCAGCTCTTCCCTGTGTTTGCTGGCTGAAATTAATGCACAGATTTTTACTGCTTCCAAATTATGTGGCAATAAATTCAGGAAAATAAGACAACTTTCATATTAAATATGATACACTTTGAAAGATCTTAAGGCCAAACTCCTGCAAAGGGATACATGCATGTCAGCCATGATGATCTACAGACACTGTATTAACAGAGCTCAGTCTAGTGATCTGCTAAATTAACACTCGTATAAAGCTGGTATCTATCCAGTTGATGAGATTGCTATGGACAGATGCACCTATTGAAAGGATTAGAGTCACAGCTGTATCTGCAACCCACTTTTCATTAGGAGTAAAATTCTAGGGTCTCAATGGCAAGGATCAACTTAGATGAACATCTATTCATGTTCAAACTAGCATAAATACACAGTTTACCTGTCAGCTTTATTTTAACAGAGAAATAAATAGCAAATTAGTTCATTTCTGGTTTGTTTTGGGTTTGGTGGTTTGGTGTGGGGTTTTTTTTCAGTTTTAAGGCACTTATATTCTGAGAAACTTAATCACTCTCCTGCTAATCATCTCTCCATTTCTTAGTCCACCATGAATGCATTCCCAGCGTATCCCAGCACCGTGCTAATGATTTCACTGCTGCACTGCCTACTTAACAGCTTTCAGAACTCCTTCTTTCAAAGGCTGACACAACCATAGCAGTACAGGCAGAAGATACTCATCACTTTACATCTTTAGTGTAATGTCAAGTTTTAAGCTTAATGATAAAACCCTAAGGCTTGCACTGAACAAAACCAAGGGCAGAAACCAGTTCCTTTCTCTAGGCAACTGCATGCAGCTGTGGCTCCAGCAAAAAGACCAGGCAGACAACTGCAGGGAGGAGGGTAAGATTTATCAAAGCAGTTCGTCACCACCATAAAACTCTAAAGTTGAGTTCAGCATGTGCTGAAGTGATACAATTACCCATGGCAAGGAAGTGAAGGTCTGGATTAGTTTTACACAGCCTACACTGACCTATCTGCTCTAGTTTTAGAACACAGTAAGTATTGAGCTAATGCTTACCAACACCCCCCTAAATAATGTGTATTTAATACAATAACTCAGTCAATACTGTAGATAGAGCATATATGCAAAAGCATAAGCCCACAAATATATTTGAGAACCATTAAGCTCTTCTTAAATGTAGCTGTCAACTAGGAACTATTCAGTAGGAATGTATTTATAGAAGGGTTTCTTATAGATCACCCAAGGTCAAATACCATTAAGTGCTATCATCAATGTGTACATGCAGTACACATAAAAATGTCACTTCATTAGATTAGTGGATAATACAAATTGGCAGAAGAGCAAATAATAAGAATGCAGTAATTTTACAAAGTGATCTGCACAATCAAAACTTAATACACAAAACAGGTTTTCATAACCACTACTGCAATGTTACATGACCAAAAAGAGTAAGAGACCATATCATAGAAAGCTGCAACAATAAGAAAGTTGTTTTTCTTAGCATTGGCAAGCTAACACAGGCTTTTGACATGATATAATGAGAAGAAGCGCACTCAGTAGATGCCTAAAGGAGGTTGCAAAAACCACTTCTCTTTGTAGATGTTTTTGCTGAAATCTATCGTAGAACACTGTATACAGTTCTAGCATTCGCACTTTCATCTCTTTATCAGACCAAAAGGAGAAGAAACCCACCAAATGCAGGATATGCATTTGACCCATGTTAATGAGTAGTAAGTTCTCTATGTTTTTTTTTTAATTTAGCAGAAAAAAAAGACGGTGATAACCATGTCACATTTCAACTGCATTTTTTTAAATTTTGCCTTCATAACTAACTACCAGGAGAAACTAAACAGCAAGTTCTCTATCTCTTAATGCCTCTGAATTGAGACTGCATGTGTTTTCCAAAGATATTTTAATCAAACGCAAATGATTATGCTCAACACAGGCACAAACAAACAAGTGTTAAGACACGCAATATAGCAAAAATCACATCAGAAAAATCTAGCATTCTCTCTTGAGCCCCAAAGGGGGGTGGAAGGAAAATAATCAATGTATTTCCTTCATAGATTCTCTTGCTGAATAAACAGATGGACGTGGTCAACCATCCTGTAGTTGGGAAGGTACACAAAAAAAGTCTCTTCACATCTAAATGAATAAAATATCTCTTGATAGGCAGTGGAATTGGTATATAGAGAAAGACAGCTTATTACCTCAGCTTTTCGCATCTTTCAAATTTGCACCATGTGTTGCAGATTAACAGTTACTTTTTTGCTTTTTACGGCTTCCCAAAAATAAAGCATGCACACAAAATGCAGAATAGCAGCTGTTTATGACTTTTTACGGTGTAAGGAAATGAATTCCATTTTGAATTCCATTCCACATTTTTAGTTTTGGTTATGTTATTTTTGGAGGATGAAATAGTGGCATTCCAGCTAGTCTTTTTAAGATGTTTTCCCTGACTATTAGTTTCTGTTGCTGTATTTCTACTTTTAACTGAAAACACATTTCAACTTATGAGAATTTACACTGAAAGTGAGCTGGTTAGTAAACAAGTAAATTTTGCAATTTGAATTATATTTTCATACTCATATGTATTTTCAACTGCCTAGCAGAATGCCAATACAAAATTAATGTCAAATAGCATAAAGCAACAATACCAAAGACCAAAAGAAAAAAAACTTTTCAAGGATTATGTTGCAAATTTCCTATGTGAGAATAATAAATAAACCTGAAGTCGTTCATTATTTTGTACACAAACATATAGAGTGCACAAGCTAGGAAAGCTGATTGATTAGCATTATATTTTACATGCTGCTGATTTTTTAAACAGTACTTACAGAGCAAGTGCAGAGAGCACAGTGATGTCTTTTACCATGGAAAATATGCATTTACAATCTAGCTAATGCCCTCCTATGGTCTGCTAATTTGTCCAATGTATTACATGAAGCAGTCTACATTGTAAGCGTAAGAAACAAAACAAAAATCAAGTGCTAAGAAGCCCAGTCTCAATTTTGCAATTAGAACCGCTCTTCCAAAACATAAATAGTTTTTAGTGTATCTAATCTACATCCAAGGCAGGGGAGGTGAGAGAATAAAAGAAACACACTGTTGAGTATAAAGACAGAGAGTGTGAAAAAGTCTACTGGGGTTAAGTATTAACCTGATGCATTTTTCAGAACGACTGTACTATTTTTAACTGCTTTTTTTTGGCCACAGGTCAAAGTTTTCCTAGCAAAATACCAAAGTGAAAATGCTGGGAGCAAAGCCCAGAGGCAGCTCTGCTTTGGCCTAGGCAAAAACTTATCTGAATCCAGTTAGGTATGTAACACTGTTTCCCATTCCCCTCCATTGACTACTATGGCTGTCATTATGCCTCTGATCATCTATGAGAGGAGTTAATACAGTACTGAAGCCTCGAGAAGAGCATTTTTCAGATGTTATAGGAAATGCTTATATTCTCCACACAGCACAGGCATACATACTGCTCAGTCAGTTCCTGTATTTTGGCCAAACAGAACTGAGTCATTTGAAAGCAGAAAGAAAAAAAAAAAAAAAAAAAAGACTCGGTATAAGTGCCTTGAGCAACTCTTGGAAGGACTGGGATTTTTTTCCCCTCTTTTTCTGTTCCTCATAACTGGGCCACACTGGAAATCTTGGGACAGACTGGAAATATAAGATTTAAAGACCCTGAAGTTCAGTAATAATAATAATAATCATAATCAAGACTGCCTCTCACTGCCTTTCCAGAGTTTAGATGTTTTAAATGGGGAAATATAACTCCCTTCCCACTCCTTCCTGAGGGCATGGATTTCCTACTAAAGGAAATTATATTTCATACACTCACACAGAAAAATGCTATTTGAAATAGGAGACAGACGAATCAATTTGCCCCAATGGAAAACAAGCGTGACCCCACAGGACCCCCCAGTTACATTTCTCCCTTAGGCGTGTCCTTTTCCTGAATTATTTCCACATCGCACAACAAACCTCCACTGTACCGGAGGCCGGTTTTGCAGAGGGGTGCGAGGACGGGCAGCGGGCGCAGCGCGCACAAAGGCAGGTACTTTGGGAACGGGCACGCTGCGACTACGAGGCGCGAAAGTAAACGCCGTAAACGATGCCGGGAGAGGCAAAGAAAGGCGCTTTCCTCCCCAGGTCGGAGCTTCCCAGAGACGCTTCCCACTTTCCCCAACACACGCTGTCCCTGAAGGGGAAGCGCTCGCTCTCGGCTCCCCGCGCTCTGCCTGCCCGTTCCCCCACAAGCGCCCCCGAGGGCCGCGGGCCCGCTCCCCGCCGGGCCCGGCCCTCCCCTCAGGTGGCCCGGCGCCGCTCGCTCCCCTCGCCGGCGGCCCGACCGGGGGCGTGGAGAAGCGCCGCCCCACCACCCCCGGGCAAGGAGCCTCCGTCCTCCCCCAGGAAAGCTCCTCCAGGACGCGGGAGCCCTTTCCTTCCTTCCTCCCTTCCTTCCCCCGCCCGCCCGAGGCGAGGGCAGCGCTCCCTTTGTTACCCCGCCAAGCGCTTCCCCCCACGGCGCGGCGCGGCCGCCCCCCTCACCAGCAGGCTCTCCACGTTGACCGGGGAGCGCGGGTCGCGGATCATGGACTCCAGCTTCCTCTGACGGCCCTCGAGCATCCCCGCCGCCGACTCCAGCGCCTCCGCCGTGAGGGGAGCCGCCGACATCTTCACCGCCGGCTGCTGGCTCATCCTCTGGCCCGCCTAGCGGCGGCGGGAGACCGTCCCCCGCTGCCGGGGAGGAGGGGACTGAGCGTGGTCGGCCGGCGGGCCGGCTCGGGGCCTAGCGCGGCGGAGAGGCCGGGGGAAGGGCGGGGGCCGCGGCGGGCCGGGCCTGGGCAGCGAGGCGGGAGCAGAGGGCAGCGCGCCGCCGTTGGCCGCCTCGCGGCCGCCCGGACATGAAGGGCGCGGGGAAGCGGCCGCAGCTCCGCCCGGGAGCGGGCAGAGGGAGGGGAGAGGTGGGAGGGAGGGAGCGCTTCCCGCCGTGCCCCCGCCTCTCCCCTTGCTCGGGGCGTCCCTCGGCGGGCGCCGGCTCACCGCCCGCTCCCCGCCGCCGGCCGGGCCATCGCACCGGCCGAGCGTCCGCTCCGAGGGCGGAGGGAGGCGGGGAGGGAAAGGGGAAGCGGCCGCCGCGGAGTCGGGCTCCAGACACCGGCTCCCTCTCGTCTGCTGCTCAGGCGGGAGCTCGATCCCCGCCGGCCTCGCCTCGCCAGCTCCCCCTCCGGCCCTCCCTCGCCGCTCACTGCACGGTGCGGCTGCTGCCGCCGCTGCGCCCGCCCCCGGCCCGGCCTCCCCGTCCCCGCGCCGCGGAGGCGGCCTGCCTTACCCAGCAGGCCCCGCTGCGAGCGGCGGCGCATAGCTCGGCGCTCACTCACCGCCTATCTATAACCCTGAGCTCAGCGCCCCGCGGCCCGGACGGGAGGCCAGCGGCCGGGGACGCGGTGGCCACCGTGCTCAGCCCGGCCGCGGCACCAAGGTGACCTCTCGCCTTGTCGGCCCCCGAGACAGCCGCTGCGGGCGAGGCCCAGCGGAGGGGCCCGGCCTGGGCGCAGCAGCCGCAGAGAGGAAGGGCAGAGTGCTTGTGGCTGGGTGGGTTGGGGCCGGGACCTCATCCTGCCCGCCTAGCGTGAAGGACACGCACGAAACAGAAATAGAGGGTTGAGAAAGTGGGTGAGCAGCGTTTCAGGGAGAGCAGCGGTGCTCGGGGCACGTACAGGAGGGAGGCTGGAAAGTGAGGAGCTGTGCCAGGGGCGATGCAGACATCCCCCATTCACCCTGAGAAGGATGAACCCCCACACAGTGCCCGCCGGCCGTGGTTACGGCCACCTTGGCACACTCGGTGGGCGTCGTGAGGAGGCTGGATGCTATTTATGAGACCCAGGCAAGAACAGGCTGCAGCGGGGAGGGTGCTGTTGGTGGTCTGAGTAGTGGCTGTGGGGATGGAGGAGGTGAGCTGGATCCGGGGATGCTCGGTGGGATGCGTTGCGACGCCCTGGCCGAGGTGTGGTTCCAGCAGCCTGGAGATGTGGCTGGCCTTACTGGGCAGGATGACAGAGACGACAGCAGTGCCACCCACAGAGGTGGAGGGACCTCAGGGAGAAAAGGTTGGCAGTTCGATTGTGTTGACTTGCAGCTGATAGCTGGATGTCAGTGAGCTGATGTCAGAAAAATGGGCCAATATTTTAACTTGAAGAGGAGGGAGAGTCAGAAGTAGATAAGTGAGTCACTTGCATGGTTTTGGGTGAGATCACTCGGTGATATTCTGAGTCAGGGCCCTGGCGCTGAACAGCCCCCAACTCGAGGGAAGGTGAGGTGTGAGTATCAACCCAAACCCCATAACTGAACTCTGCTTAACAGCTGAATCAAAATCCCTGAACCTGACAGAAACACACACACACGTAAACATTTTGAAAAGTCAGATTGGGCGTTGTGACTCATGCTTCTTCCAGTGAACCACATTGAGTTCACGAGCTTTCTGAAGGAATTGGTAAAAATCTGTATTGGGAGAGGCAGTGTTTATTTATATCACAGGACTACTTCACCCCCAAAACAGATTAGGATCAGCTTTACTGCAATGCCACCAAAAAGATCACGTAATTTGCCCCAGCAGTTTACTTTACAGGGTAACAGAAGTAGGTACAACAATTAGTAGGGTTGCTACTCAGATGAGGGCATGGGCACATGGCGTAGCACGTCAACCATTAAAAGCTCTAAATTACCCAAAAGAAACATGGTTTCTTCACGTGCAGCCTACTCACTGGCTAATTTCTTCCAAGTGGCACAGCAGAAATGTTTGGTTTAAGAATGGATTTAAAATAGGTTTGGACAAGTGACCAAATGTGAGGTAGTGTGTCTCCAGTAACCAATAATGAGCCTGTGCTGGGGTTTGCTAATATCCACAGCAGTTTTGGGGGTGATTTCAATGAGCTTTGAGTCGGGTAGCAGGTGATGTGAAGATCTAAGCTTTCAGTTTCCCCTTGGCTATAGGTGAGCTGCTTCTCTTTTCCTTATTTTTCTTATCTATAAAATAAGCTTTGTAAAAACTAATCTTTATCTAGATTATATGTTTTAGTGACATTGTTCAGGGCACTATTTAAACAAAGGTAACAAATTCTTAAATGAGCATAACAGCTGATTTTGTGTACAAGAAAAGTGTGATTGTGACTTCAAAAGCAAGTGTGTAGAAACAGTACCTTCTTGAAATTCTTGCCCAATAGATCTGTTCCTCCAGCCTTCAGGACATATCTGTTTACTGACGAAACAAGTTTTGCTTTGTTCCAGGGACAAATTGACAACGACAATCAGCTGAATTCCTTTGTATGACACAAATCCTCAACAAAATTACCAGCAGAAGCTTTATTGCTGGTTATAAGTAATTAGGTGGCAAAACAAGTACCCAGAGAGTCAGATCCTTCCCTCGGTATTTGCAAAAAATGCTGTTTTAACATGTCCTAAAGGGAAAGTAACACCACCCTCTGCGGTCTTTTTACAGTTCTACCTTTTCTGCCTATAGTGGCATATATCTCTTAGGATACCACCTATCCGTAACAGTGACCATCTAAGGAAGAACTGGTTTTGCTTGGCTGTGTACGGTAGTTGTGAAGCCTAATGCAGTGAGTTCTCAAATGTTATTTACCACAATTTGAAAGGCAAAGTCCAAACCTTCCAGTGTGCATGCTGCAGCTTTAAGCCTGAGTCCACAGTTGGATCCTACACCTCTCTCTCTTCCCCCTGAAATGCTATTTAACTCTTTAAGTGTCTACAGCCCAAATAGGTCTTAGGTGTCCCAAGGCAGCTGGGAATTTGCTGTTGACCATTTTCAGAACTGGCTACATTTTTATGAGCAGATTTGTAAGAAGTTGGTAAACTGGATTTATTGGTTAAAAGTTATCAGCTTCAGGTCATTCCGTTAGGATATTCCATAGGGATCCAGCCTTCTCAGGGAGAAGAGGGATTTGGCCCTGCACCTCAGGCATGCTTTCACAACTATCTGTTGCAAAAGAAGAAAAAGATGAAAAACTACCCATCTGTGTGCATCTGTTTCAGGAAAGGGGCTGCTATGTTTTTAGCACTTGCTGCTGGCCTGTTTCGGCTTTTGCAAATCCTTTTATTAGGCTTCCAGTCTCTGCAGATATTGTATAGAAAGCATAAGAGCACTACTGATGGTGGAGTTGATTCTACTGATTGGGAGGGTCCCTAAAATTTAGCTTTAGCATCTCACGTGGATCTAGTCCATTTTTGCGTTTTGCATATGGGAAAACAGACACAGAAAAGTTAAGTGAGTTGCCAGTCATCTCATCTCTGCCTAGAGACATGAATTGACTGTCATCTGAATGAGAACCAAATTTTGATAGATGAGTAAGAAGGGCAAAAAAAAAGAAATAATAGTCCAAGTCTTTGAAAGCTGCCAAAATTAAGACATGTCAGACTGTTACGGGCAAAGGTGCATAACTATCATCCCTCACCACCGGGGTGTCCAGGCCACCAGACTGACAGTATGAACGTCACAGTCAGTTGTTGTTGTGATAGAAGTAGGACAAAAGGTGGTTTTTAGGTAATGAGGTCTCACGATTTTAGAGGTTGTAGCTGAAGATTGTCATTCTGCCTCCAGAAAATAATTTGTATTTACTTCACTAGCATAAGGGTTTCTTTATTTTTAGATGCATAAATATGAAATAGGGATGGAAGGGAATTTTAAGTTTATTGTGGTGGGGTTTTGTTGTGGTTTTTTTCTTCATTTTCCTTTCTCACATGCTAGTGTTTATTCAGTCTAAGGGTTAATTATTTTTTCTGGATTAAAAATAAAACCCTTTTTCTTCATTTTAGGTTAATGAAAGAGATGGGAAGACAGGTACATGACTTCTGTATGCAGGAGACACAAAAGCACATGTTTTTTAAAGGAGTTGCAAAGTCAGCCACAATCATCATCATTGTTGATTGTCCGATTCCAGCGTTGTCTTGGTGCAAATACTATAGTTAAGTAAAGTCCACAAAAAAACATTGTTTAACATTCCTTCATTTAATTCATAGCACAGCATCTGTTGCATTGCAACTAGCAGCTTTAAATACAAGCAGCTTTTCAAACGCCATGTATTTCCAAACTAGTCCTCAGTAAGAATGACACTACCACATCAATCACTAGCACAGGCCAGCTATAAAATTACAAAACCACTCAGCCATCTGTGTAATTAAATGCAAACCAAAGTAATCATGGAAATGTTAAAGAAAATATCTTCATATGGTAAACTTCGTAGGTAAAAGCCTACATCTGCTCTTTCTACTCAGAAAGGAATATATCTTCGTCCCCAATAGGTATGCCAGGTATCATTGCTTCCCACCCTTTCAAACAGCATTTACAGCTGATAAATGCAGAAATACTAGTTGGTACTGTCTGTGCTGTGCTGAATTCCCTATCTTAAATACAAATACCAGAGGGTCAAGAAAAGGAGGTGTGAAACAGAGGTGGCTGCACAATGCTGGGGTGTGTCGTGATAAGGCAGGACTGTGACAAAAGACAGACTCTGCCTGTCTTTTGATGGGTTACATAATTCTCCCCAGCTAACGTAACATTGCTTTTGTTAATAAGGTAGTTTTGTAGTTTCTTGGATGCATTGGGAAGACAGAAGTGAAACTGTGAATCTAGGTTAATTGAAATGCTTACGTGATGTTGATGTGCCAGATTCTCTTCTGTAAGTCTCAGGAGGAAATGTGCAGTAAGCATAGCTTGGAGAGTAAGGACGAAGTGACCTCAAGTTTTCCTTTGCTGCTTTCTGCATTTAGGCGAAGTTTAGCACTCTGTGGCCCATAGGCGTAAGTTACAGCAGTTCAAGGGGCTGATCTGATTTATGAAATCCTCCCCATCGTGTTGTCGGTAGACTGCTTATCCCTCACAGGATGTTGGAGAGGTTTTGCCATTCTTCTTTCTGCTGTGAGCAGTATCTCCAGCACTTCCTTTCCATGACACGTGGTAAATGTTGCAAAATTGGAAGTGTGCAGGGTACAAAGTTGTTGGTCCTGTGGAAGTGCTGGCCATAGCTTCTCAAAGCTGTTTCTGCCCCCTTTTAATTCTGACAAGGGGAATAGGGATTGATCCAGTCCCATCACTCGTGTGTCTGTAATACCTCTTCCAGTGAACACGTACCCATG
Source organism: Falco naumanni (assembly GCF_017639655.2). Classification (NCBI taxonomy): domain Eukaryota; kingdom Metazoa; phylum Chordata; class Aves; order Falconiformes; family Falconidae; genus Falco; species Falco naumanni. The sequence goes on from NC_054059.1 coordinate 29,377,586, forward strand.
TGAACACAAGCATTTGTGATAATTTATTCTGGATTTAAGAACAAACATTTAAGCAACTGCTTCCCAAAATGGAACCCAAAGTCCAGAACTGGGCAAACAGGCTCCTTAACAGAAAACCTGAGGAGAATCAGACACATTAGAAAGGAGGGCCCAGCTGCGTACTGAACAGAACTTGTTACAAGAAATGTGCCCGAAGCCCATCATTTTCCCAGATGGTATGTAATATCAACCAGCATGGCCATCCTGATCTGATCCAGAATTCTTTAGGAGAGTGAGAACCCCCGTAAATATTCTCTTTTTCCCCACCCTGTGGCAATTCATGCTGCATATTCCACCTCCAAATAAAATTCCTAGCCACTATCTTGCAGTTGTGTGGGTGTGCCTCTTTAAGGACACATTCTGCTGAAGCAGTCTTTATGCAGTAAAAACGCATTAATAAGAGGCCAGGAAGAAAAGGCTTTCTAGCCTGTCAATGAGAGTGCTCAGCGGGATGGAGGCTGGGAGGTAGATAGCAAACTTGGTGACCTTCACATTTAGACAGGTATTGAGAAGAGTATTTCTGGATTGCAATCTTGGATTTTGGTATGAAAGTCATAGTAGGCAACTAATAAATCCTTCTTTTCATTTGGCTTTTATCCATAAGTATGCAGGAACTGGCTTGGAAAACGACGGTAAAACCCTGAGCACCAAACACTCCCTGCAATTAGGGGGAAATGCCAGTAGAAGATGGCTTGTATAGAAAGGCTAAATAAAGATGACTGGTGCTGGAGTTCTGTGTGCATCTCTGAATACCCACATTATGTGTCTCCATATTAGCACTGTCATTCCTATGCTCTGCTTCTCATCAAGACTTAGCTACTGTTAATTGTGGGGAAAACAAGCCAGTCTAGCTGATACTGGAGTATAAACAACTGCAGTTGCTGTGCCTACTCTTGGGGAACTTGCAGAGACTCTACATAGGAATAAGAACAATCGTGAGTGCACTAGTGAAGACATAGCTTTGCAGATAAGGGTTTACAATCTTGGTGAAATTACATCATTTTGTATGTAAACAATATCAGAGTTGAGCAGCAACATGAACACATCACAGAGAGAGAGGGAAAAAAGAAGGAGATGAAAGGAAGGAAGGAAAGAGAAAAAAAAGAACAAAAGAAAGAGAGAGAGAAAGAAAGAATAACCAGGAACACAACTTTTTTTTTTTTTTCTTCCTGTTTGGAAAAGGTATGATTTTCCTATTTCTCATTTTGTCCAGCAAGAAGGACAGTCTTGTTTAAACAACTGTTATTACTAGATTTGACTCTCAAGTAGTAAATGGGACAGCTATATGAAGAAATTAGCGTAGAGATGATCTCAGTTTTGCCCCAGTCCAAATGAATATTTCATCTAGGCTTTGGTGATGGCTGATGATGTTAAACCAGTATATGGATAAGCAGAAATAAGGTATGAAAATGAAAATTGCCATAGAAGTGGTAATTACAAGCAAATTGCAAGAAAAACTTAGATGATTTTAGTAAGTTTGGTTTCAGATAAGCATCAGAATTCTGAAATTACTAAAACTACATCTTAATTTCTGTAACAAGTGATTCTCAAAGGAATTACTATTGCCAGGGTGATGCTATATGATTGAAAACAGTAAGTATAGATCTGTATCTTCAAAGGAGACAAACATGGCAGTTGTCAATCTCCTTCTGTGACCTGAGTAGCGTACAATGTTTAAAAGCACATTTCTAGCCTATAACAAAGATATGGAAGAAAATAGGAAACAGTCTACATGTACATCATACTGGACTAACCACAGTTATAAAATAATGGCAAAACAAAGTCGATGTCATTTACCTTGTCTTCATTAAGTAATTTGATACGGTAAGGGTGGTGTTAATGGGAATTACTAAGGGAACTTATAATAAAAACCAGCACAGTTCGAACGTAACCAAACTGGCTGTTTTTCCTTGCTGAAAGAAAATAACCTGACGGTATTTCTTTGCACTGATCCAATGTGGAGTATTTGTTCTGGATACTTGAAAGAACAGAGAGGGGTCTCTTTTTTAGTTTCATAGCATGGATATACTTAGGATAAGGAAATCTTATTTTTGTCCAAGGGAGTTTGAAGCAGAATTCTGCTTCCTAGGAAGCTGTCAAAGTATTGGGCATCCCTGAAGTGGGAGAAAGGGGAGATTCTTCCTTGTGTTGAAGCTGTTGCCTGCACAAAGGCACCGAGTTCATTGGGTCAGTGAGGAGGAGCATGAGAATCATGGCTTCCCACCCTGGGAACCACTGTGCTCCCGTGGGAGGTGTGTCCCCATGCCTCTCCATCTGGACAAAATCAAAGTGGTAATGGGAAGGATTGAGCGTAGCCTCCCTCAAAACAGCCTCTGCTCAGGGGTCTCTGCTACCTAAGGAAATGCTCTGATCATCGAGCTGCTGGGTAACTGGGGACTTTCCTCCAACAGAGTTTATCCCCTCCTTTGTTTTTTTTCCAGCCAAAACTATTCAGCAAATTTGAAGCAAATAGTTTAGACATGACTGAAACCACATTTTCCGGGGAATTAACTATGAAAATAAATAAATAAATAAATCACCCAACTCTAACTATTACCACTTATAAAATCTATGCTGCTTCTTTTCCACCTACATTACAACACATTTTAATCTTTTTTTAAGTATAAGAGTTTGACCCATCTACCCAGACATAGTAATAAATTAGGGCTCATTAATGATGCTGTCCTGGGGTGCACGAGACCTTTTATAACACATGTAGTGCTTATTTCCTCAGCTTATCGATACTCTCTTTGCAGCCCCTTTCACCCCATCAGTTCCAACAGTCAGTCCCTGTAGGAGGGGGACTCTTCACTATTAAGTTTTCATCCTTTTCTAGTCAACTAATTTAAAATGAATAACAAAATAGAAGTACTTTTGTCACTAAGCATACTGCTAGCTTGTTGATAGTTTAAATAGATTATGCCATGCCACAAAATACAAGCTAAATCATAGGAAACAAACAAAGAAAAAAAGGATATATGTAGCTGCAGTTGTTAAAAGTGTAGAAAAGCTCCAAACCAAGTGCTGGATGTGATGCTGCCTACAGAATGGCAGCATGAAGAGAGATTTCATTACAGAAGAGAACGGAATTTGGGTTTTTCAGAGTTTTCTCAGCGTTTCTCAGATTCCCCCACAACCTGTATTGCGGACAGGCAGGCAGCTGCATAGCCCACAGAGTCAGTTGGCTGGTAGCGCCACAGCCCAGCCCTCCTGGTCTTCCAAGACCTGGAAGCCCTTGAACTTGGGCTGTCAAAAAGACTTGGGTGGACCGCATCTGATGTGCTGGAAGGAAAGCAGCAGCTAGGGATCTGGGGGGAAGCAGTTTGCTTTCCACTGAATTGGAATTTGATGGTAGAAAACTGTTCAACCAGAAAATTTCTGACCAGCTCACTCGGACCTTGTGGCAGACCAGCGCACCGCATCTTTCGGGACCGGTGGTTTCCAAACACTTTCTGTAGGCCATGGTGAGCAGCCCTCTGATATAGTCTTTACAGCATTTTCAGGTAGTTTGATGCTGAGTGTGATTTGCAGCTGGCCAGAAATGTGGGAGTGGTGGTTGGCGAGTCGGACCCGATGGAAGGATGGTTGTAGACATCCCTCTAGTGGCCCCGCAGCCTCCGGAAGCCAGCGAGCAGCTCCGGCCCTCGACGAGCTCTTTGCAGTCAGCGTGCGGCTCGAGGCTTGTCTGGGGTAAATGGGTAAGAACTGGCAGGTAATTTCTCCCTTTTTTCCCTTTCACCAAAGTTCCCCTTGAAACTCCACATCAGGCTGTTTAGAGTGTTTATTTCATGCAAGCGTCGATGCTGAAAGGCGGTACCCATTTCAGTTCCTCTCTGGCCACTGTAAAAAAGATGTACTGGCAGATGGAAAAGGGGTGAGGAAAGGGTTAATCCTATCTCTAAGCTTTTTTAAATGTCAGATTATTTAACCTAGAGAGGCAACAATTCTGTTATCGTTAAAAAAAAAAAAAAAAAGGGAAGTTATACTGAAGTTTAATCAGATGTTTCAGATTTTCCTGTCTCATAATACAGGACTGAGAAGATCCCAAAGGAAAAGAAAAACCCCAGTATATGTAAAATAAACATAAGGAACATTTATTTGTACATTTGTACACTTTGACTTCTCAACTGTAATTCACAATAAAATGCTTATTTTGATTATGTGCCTGGAACATTTATTTTGCCATTTAATTTGTTAAAGGACATGCAGTAATGACTGAGAGCATCAGTAAGCCCTGGGGGCAACATCTTTCAAGATAGCAGAGAGTGTTCTGGTTCTGTCTTCAGAGAGGATGCTCTTCTAGGGCACCTGGGAGGTCCTGGCAGCCACTGTGATTGCTTCATGAAGAACAGCAAGTCCAGGGCCGGACTATGGAAGTGCTGGGGGAGCTGGTATGCTCATAGGAGTCACTGCGAAGCAGAACTGACAGGAGTTTGCAAAGGAGATCAAGGCAGTGCCCCCCTTTTTGCAAATAGGCACAGAACAGAGGAATGATTTGTCCAGAGGCAGCAAGCTGCCTGATAACAGTGTGATGCGGTGTTGAAAGCATCTATGGGTTTATATGTTAAAACTCCTTAGAGGACAGCCCACACTAAGATTCTCACTATATGGAGACAGAAATCCCAAATCTCATCCTTCTGATAATCATAGTTCTGTATCTCAGTAATTCCTCGGTACTACCATTATTACCACTGTGAATCCATTATCACTTTTAAACAGAATTACCAATACAAAATACAGAACAATTCAGCTGCAAGTATAATTTATTCAGCTTACTCAAGCCCATTTCAAAGCCACCGTTTGCTGTCAATAAGGCACATGGCTGAATGACTGTTTCTAGTCAAACCTCGATTTTGTTAAACTGATCAGAACTGATTCAATTGAACGAACAGACCCTGTCCTGATCAGGTTTTGATTTCAAAGGTGATAAAAAACTTTTTATGTGGCATCGGGAGGATTTATTTTCCCTTTACAGCTGTATTATTTTCTCTCCAAACCATAAACGCCGTTTTGCAGACTTCCCTCCTTACTCCCCAAAAATAGCTCCCACTTGTCAATATAAGAAATGGTCCATTGGCATAAAGCCGGCAGAGAGAGCATAAATGCCTGAGAAGTTTTCAGGCAACATCTATGTAAACAATTATTGTTGTCTTGTTTTCATTTCTAGGCAACAGATCCTCAGAGATGCATACATAGCATACAGACAGTATCTGGACAGCCTTCCAACCCCTTCTGTCCAGATTATAGCAGTCTATATTTTCTCCATGTATAAAGGAACAGTATTGTACATACAATTTATTTTCTGGACGCTTCTGAACAGGAGCACAGGCAGAGTGCAACCTAGCAGATGAGAATGCCAGAAGGCAGTCTCATCACAGTTTGCAGAAAGATGGATCACACCAATAAAAGCATCAGAGATACTGTGTGTCCTCCTTTTCAAAATTGCATTAATGCCTTCCCTTGTTCCAGAGGCCATGCTCAAACGTTGCCACTGCAATATTTAGTAGGATATATTTCCTACAGGTACTCATGTTCAGGAACTTCTTTTTGTGTGCTTGTAAAAAAAAATAAAGTAGGTAACTCCCTACTAACAGCTACTGCCGCAAATAATGGAGAGGGTAATTTCCCCCTTTGCTGACGTTTCTAGATCCAGAACACTTCTGTTGGAATCCCAGCTGTCTCTCAAATATTTCAATCATGCTAAATCTCAGCCAGAAATCTCAGTCTTTAGAGAAGTAGGTATCTAGCTTCAACTTTCAACATTAATGACTGGTATAATAAACATGGGGTCTATTGACCTTGTTTTACTCTTCAGGTTCGCAGGTATTTGCTCTTAGGTTGTGCTTAAAGGTCAGGCTCATCTCTAATTTACAATCCCCTTTAAAACTTTATTATTCAAATAAATTCTGAAATGTTTTTACTGGACTTCAAAAAATTTTGTCTGACAGATAACTTTTATTTTCACATTTGGAAGTGAACTCTTAATGCTGAGGTCACAGTCAGTGAACACAAATGTTATCCTAGATTTAGGAGCCAGCAAGTCTCTTAAGAAATTGTGTGCCTTGTGAATAAAATATATAAAAAAACAGGATTTCCCTTTCTGCACTTGCTGAAACTTTATATCTGGTTCAACGTCTTCCTAATGTGCTAGAAAAACTTCTATGAATTTTTGTGTCATTTTTCACGACATGGGCTTTGGCTGCAAGTTAGAGAAGCAACAACTACTGCCATAACCTGCTTGTGACATTTCTGTGGTTATAGATGGGGAAAAAAAGAAAACAAAACAAACAAAAAAAAAACCAAACAAAAAAGAAACAAACAGAAAGAGAGAAAGAGTTCCTTAGAAAATGACAGCTGAAATACCAAAATTGCTTGTCTGTCTGGCAAAGAATATTGCATTACCTAAAAGCAGTTCTGTGCAGGACTTGAATTATAATCTACAAAAGACTGAAAGCAAAACTGTCTTCTTGAAAATTTTTAGATTCCTGAAGTTTTCATTTGAAGTGCTAAGTTTTCCTTTTGAAGAAGGATGCTATGAAATATTAGAGGCCTAATAAAAGTCAACAAAAGGCTAATGATGTCCTGAGCTTGTGTCTTTTGAATTTGCTGTTACAACTTCTAGGATCGTCTCCCATAGCCCCACCACTTAAAGCAGGGACGATTACACACACTACCTCATTCACAGTTCACACTGTGAGAAGCTACTGTAAGCGCACACGGGTGCAGTGGGTGCCCAGGCAGCACAGCTGCAGACCCTGATAGCCCACTGCCAGGCTGCAGCGGGATGAAACGAAGGGAAGGAACCACATATGAGATGCATGGAGGGACCCAGGCTTCTCTTTCTCTCCGAGCATCATTAAGATTTCCTTCCAATCATATACCATAGTTTTTTACAAATGAGTATCTGAACACTTCATCTATGAGAGAAGCCTCATGTAGATTTCTATAAACCACACACAACCAAGTATAGTTTATGTGATGTTAGCTTCAACACACTTCTCACAAATGACTGTTGACAGATCAGAAGTGGAACCAAAAATAGCAGATTCCTGCTCTGGATAAACACTTCAGCAGTTACTTACGCGCCAGCACAGTGCCAGGGCCAGCCTGTTCACTAAGATCGCGGCACACACAAGGGTGTAAAGCTTGCAGCGAACTCCAGCTACTCAGGAGCAGCCCATTGTCTAGCAACCAGGCTCACCTCATCACCGAAAATTACAAGAGCTAAAGTGACTTCTGAAATCAATGTAAATTAATTATACTTCTAAATGAGGCTTTTCACACACAACAAAGGATTATTCAAAATGAAGGAATTTGTTGTCTTTTAAGTGCTTTCCAAAATACAGTAATTTAAAGCAATCCTTTCTTCTTTACAGATCACATTATTTAAAAACTGCGAATCACTGAAAACTGATGAGTGATTTCCCGTAACAAATAAGGGCTGAACTGACAACTTGTAGCATTTGTTCCTGTTACAGAGTCAGCAAAACCAGGTCGTTCCATAATTACAGATTCTGGCTGTTGCTATTGCTGATTAATGCATTTAGATGTTCAGCCATTCATATTGAAGGAAAGACAAAAATGTTATTAGAGCTTTTTACTTAATTACAGGCAGAGTCCTCAAATAGCCGAGAGATGTGCTTACACATATAAATATGTTGGCAATGGACAGATATGGACTCAACCAAAATAGTTTAATCTTAACAACCTTTCAGAAGAAATCAAACATTATTATAAAGTTCAGAATAAGGTCCTATCAGATTTACTTTTTAAGTGAGCTTGTAACTTGTACGTAAGTTCATATTTACTCAGGAACCTCTCCTCAAGTCCAAGTCTAATCTTTCCAGCTAGCTGGCTTACTGAGCTAATGCAGTACGTTGTTCTCCATTATCACAAGTGGATAATACTGTAAGTATTCTAGTAGCAACAACGAAGTGGTTTAATCTTCAAAAGTTTGTTTGTTCCACTAAAGATGCAATATTAAAACAATCAATGTATTTAAGAAAACAATTATAGCATAGCTGCCATATTACAGCTTCTCCCATTTCACTGTGATAATCGTGTAGCTTAAAGTTAAAAAATGATTTCTACAGCTAGAAAAACCCGCGCAAAGGAAAAAAAGAGAATCATCAGAGATTTCAAAATAAAAAATCCTAATGTTTCAATTAAATAAAGCATGTTCCGCTTTTGAAGACAGAGTTCCTTAACGTTTAGAAGCTGGTTACTTTGTAGAAGTATGCTTCCTTACTCTACAGTTCAAAACACAGTATCATCATGTAAGAAAGTCCCACCCTGATGCACAGCATTCAGGATCAGTTGGTGGTGCTGGAAATGTTTATGTTTCACAGCAAAGATTATCCCAAGTTGCTGAACCAGTGTAGGGGGAATCAATACTTGGGCACAGATCTCTCTCCCCTCAAAAACAGAAGAGTGATGTAAAAAAAAAAAAAAAAAAAAAATCAAATAGCAAGTTTGCCATGTGGAAAGATGCAAGCCACCAAAGGAAAAGGACCCTTCTTGTTCAGAAAGATGATTTCTTAATTTTAACTCCAGCCCCCAGCTTTACTAGAGGAGCACCTTCCCCATTTTTACTGCATCTACATACAAAACATGCTTTCACTTTGCTTTTATTAATTACTGTAACAGCTCAGCCTATAGTTTGTGTTGATGTATAGATGCAGAAAAATAGTATCAAACACAAGTCCTATATTCTGGAAGCGCACACACACAAGAAGTCAAGATTACTTTCTGATACAAGCTTGCACTTTGTGTATTTCAGTTTGCATAGGGTAATACTACAGATTTTGCAGAAGTAGTTAACCTTGTAGAAAACTGCATTAACATATGCATTTAGATATATTTATTTAAGCTCTTGCTCTACTTTATTTGTACTGCAGAATATAGGGAATTTAATTTCACAGCATCTAAAACAGCTGTAGAGTTGCTGGTTAAAACACTGAAAAGTTTATTTGCTTTGTTGTTCTCACTTGTGAGTGGATGGATAGTTGTTGATACTGTGTGATTGGGAAAACAAAGACCTGGAGCTCCAATTTAAAAACAAACCAACCCACCCACCCCACACAGAAGTACGCTTTTCACTACTGGAGTAGAATGAGCCTAAGCAAGGCATTTGTACGGTGACAGTTAATTCACTTAGAAACCCAGTACCCAAGTTCTAAAGCTTCATTTTACAGATACCACAGAGGGACAATCAGAAGTAAACCTAAACTATTTTACATATTTTTGCAAGCTAAAGCCACAAAGAGATCATGGTACTAGGCTAAAGCTATGCTGTATGCAAACTCCAGAAACTGAAGGGACCAATTTTAAGTAGTTACTGATCATGAAGTTTATTCTGAAAATTGCTACTGTATTGTGGCATCACAAGAATCAGCTCTAACTGCTAGTTGCCAGCATCACATATAACAGATTTAAAATTTTCATATCCGTTTTAATGTCTGTGCTTACCCAGCAATCTGACAAAGACAACTCAAAATGTTCCGTTAGACTGACCGATTAGGCTACTTAATATTTTTATAAGCTTATTTTATTTCTTTGCTGTACAAAGGCAGAAGTGCAAACCATCTCAAAAAATCTACATCAGTAACTACCTAGACATGATACAGATATATACAAAAAGCGCAATTATTTAACTTCAGTGTTGATACCATAGTTCATACAGAGCTGGATGCAAATGATGCAAACAGCACCTACACCGCGTAAGGCATAACTCTCATGATATCTACATCTTGTTCCTTATAGTGAAGGCTTCTGATAAACCAGTTCTTTGTTACACTTGTACTTGCCAATCCTGCTTAGTAGTAGTGCAGCCTCAGAACTGAAAAGTGCATTTCTTTATTATATACATTCCCGTAAGGATTGTGGATCATCCCAGAGTAAGGATTGTGGATCATCCCAGAGTAAGGATTGTGGATCATCCCAGAGATAGTTTTCAAATCTTCATTTTTAGAAGTAATTGTGTTTTCTGTCAATTACAATTATTTCATCAGCTAAAAATACCATTTTCCCAAAGTTCTGTAGTACAAAGGTCCTAAAAGCAATAACTGTCATCTTTCATCTTGGGAAGATAAGCAATCCTGTGAAAGCACTCAAACAACCCACTGCTGTTTTAAATTTAAACCACTTTGGAACGTTTCAGGTTAGTAAGGTTGCAGATCCAAGTGGCTTTGGAAAAGCTCTGTAACACATATATTTACATTCGCTGTTAGATTTTTGAGTTGTAATTAACCTGGCATCTCAGGTGGTTGGGTTTTTTCCTTCGCCTGGAGATCTCGCTTTTAAAGGAAAGTAAAAAAAAAAAAAAAAAAAAAGAATACAATTACTGTCATTGTAGGAAATACAATTCTGAGTCATTTTGCAAGCAAAATAAAGTTAAAAACTACCTAAGATTAAGAAGTCATCCCTTCCCCTCAACTATAAAGGAGCACTGCTAAAAATAAATTATCTTTTGTGTTCTGAACTACTGCAATTCCTGCCACACTTATTTCTAAACCACAACATCCTGTAGCACTGGGGGTTTTGAGAAACTACGTATCAGCCAATCTTGTTTTAGGAGATGAAAACACTACATCCCCTCTCCTGTCTGCCCTCCCTTAGACTGGGCAGTAATGAACAAGGGCAGCATACTGTCATTTGAAAGAGCGTCATAACTCTCGTTTCAGGTGAGCTGCTGGGCTCTGCAACGAGGCAGCTAAGAACTAACACACATTGTTCCACCTGCAGAGTGCAGCTCTGACAGGAAACCAGTGAGAGCAAAGGAAGGAAAGGGTCAGGGAACAAGAGTGCCTTGCTACATGTGCACGTGCCTGACTGACCTCCTGCTGCTGTCAGGCAGCACAACAGCACAAGCTCCTCTTTCGGGCTTTTCCTATACTCCCACACATCTTGGCCCACAAACTATGCCCAGAAAAATTATACTTGCACAATATAGTTTTCAACTGTATCAGAATGGTATGACCCTCTTGAAAAAAACATTACATGGGGATAAAATGTAAATGGAAGACACCACCTTCATCAGGAGGAACTGATGGCTCAGTTTCAGAAGTGACAGTAACTGTATCTTCAAAAGTTTTAGCACCTGGCTTCTCTTTTTCCACCTCACACAGATACACATCAATGGGTCCTTTTGTGCTCTTCACATGTACTTCTATGCAATCCTATAAAACAGTGACTTGCATATAAACCAAAGCACAAATCTTTCACATCAGGTTATCTATTTTTGCACATATTTTACAGCCAGTAGATGAAGAACAGAAGAAATACAGAAATAGCATAACTATTTAAAATTGTGTTATTAGTTCTACAGGAATTGTAACTATTACATAGATTTGTAGGGCAATTATTAAGCACCACTAAGCTAAAAAGGTTTCAATTTTGATGAATGTGCACTTAAATCTTTGTTTAGTCTTTTTACTGACCTTTAGATGTACGACCAGGATTTACTATACATTTAGGAAGAGTAACAATTTAAAACTTGACAAGTCAATGCCATGGATCAGAAAACAAATCAGAGCATGTAGCAACTTTAATAATATCACAAAACAACTAAACTACATTACTTTTACTGCTTTCCTTCAGCAGATGTCACACTGCAAGGCACAGAGCAAATCAAATTTAACGGACAACAGAGAGAAAATTCTGTTCTGTCTAAAGTACATCTTTTTAAATCCTGCCTTCTTTTGCTTCAGGAAGCCTCTGAAATCTTATCTTTTTCATCTCCACAGCATGAGAGCCAGCTCCTTCTACCAGTGAAACCACTGGAGATCCATGCAGAGGATCTAAATCTTCTGGTTCTACTGATTCATATCTCCTTTTCCTATTGTATCACCTCCCCATCTGTGCACACAGCAAGATAAATTTGATGATTATACAATTAAAAGCCTTATAAACAAAACACACATACAGAAGGAAAACAAATTAAAGTTCCATTTGTTTATCTTAAGCTTACTCCCATTATTTCCCCTCTTTCACAGTACTACTTTAAACACTGTATTCCCAGTATATAGGCCCTGACGCAGCTGCAGCATGACTGGGTGCAGAGGGCAAAGCCGTTACAGCTCCTCTGTATGACACAAACAGAAGGATGAGGATGTGTGTTGTGCCACAAGGTGAGGACAGGACAGAACCCCCCCACCTCCATGCAAAAAATCCATCTTGACATGATCTACTAGAGTGCCAAAATGTTTTCTTTTGTCAACCACACTGCATTTCACACTTTAATATTACAGTAACAAAACTGTCTACTCATTAAGCAGTAAGACAGCATTTACATGCTGTTAAGAACATTATAAAATCATGCCAATGGCTGTTTGGTTAGATTTACAATTTTTGTAGATTTTAGTATTCAAACATTAACAGCTCTTTGAAAGTTTCATTATCCTAGTAATTATTGAACAAACTGATAGTGGGAATAAATAACACTACAGTTGTTCCATTCTGTCTAGCAAAACCAAATAAACAATAAACAGGTCTGAGCTTTAGTTAATAATTTAGGTAAACAGAAAAATACTGAAAGTAAGTTTATTACACTATTATCCCTGCAGCATTGTTTAGTGCTGTAGGGATACAAGAATACAAAATAAAAGAACAATGAAGTACCAATATTTGCTATACATGATAACAAAACTAGAAATCAATTACTGATTGCTGCTGCAAATATAAAATTTGAGAAATTTTGCTCCCTTAAGAGAGAAATGTATAAATCTTACTTCTTTAGGAACTGGTATTTCCAATTTGGTTTCCTCTGGAGCTTTGATTGCAATCACAATCTGTTCTTGAAACGCCTGAATGCTACGGATGTCTTGATACGTCACATAAGCTAGTGTATACATTGGTCAAGGATTCTGTAAAGCAATTTGGTAACAAGCAGAAGCAAAAAGTATGATGTACAGATACGTTGAAGCAGAACACCAACTTAAGTGGTAAATAGTTCATATGAGGTTAATTTTACAAAGCTAGTATTAAAGTAAGTATTAGTCAACAAGTGGAAAGACTTTATTGCTAGGAAAGAGAGCTTTTTATAAAACAGAGATACTCAGTATTAAGAAAACACACACAACTGACAAACCATTTCCACAGATGCTGTCCTAAGACTACAAAGCAAAGGGAATACTGCCCCTGAGAAACTACTACGACACACATAAATAATCTCCTGGAAAACTACAGAATTCTTTTCTTAACCAGAACAGAACATGTGAGGTGTAATGAAAAGTTTTGCTGTTATCATACAGAAAATGGGCACGTTTCATTGAGCACGAACCTTAACATTCTGCCACGCAAGGGAGCTAAGGAATATTTCATTGTAACCCAAAGCCAAAATCACATGTTTATGTCATACTAAAATAAACCTCTTTTCTATTATCAAAACCCATTGAAATACAAGATTGAATTGGAACCTCTCTCAAGAGACAACAGTATTAAGGACACAAGAAACGTACCATCATATCTTCTTGGCAACAGGCCACTGGGGCTCTGTTTTGGGTTCCCTTTCTCATCTCACTAAGCAACTCAGTCTCACTGGTAGGTCAAGACTTGCCTCCGAGTTAACTTTATAATGGAGAGAAAAAGGTGATGGTCAGAGTACCAAGACTATTGCCCTACTTCCATTCTTCTGCAGTGGGAAGGTCACACAACTAGTACTCCCCTGAGAACATGCTAGATTGTACATGCTACTGCAAAGCAGGGCACATGACTAGTACACACGAATATGAAATCAATGTTTCCTATTCTACAACTCATTATCAAGTATTAATGCATACCTGCTGTATCAGCCTACACTTATTACGAGATACCCGAGTACTTGCAACCAAAACCACATGTTAAAGTAATGCAAGAGTTAAAAGGATATTTTGCATTTTCTTTGTCATCTGTTAGTTCAAATAACTGATGAGCACAATCCTTGATTAATTCATCCAGAGCTTCTTCCATTGCTGACAAGTCAGAGAGTTCATCTTTAAGGTTTTGCTGTTCTGGTGCTTTTCCAACAACTTGGTCAAGATTAGAACCTCTACAAGGATATAAAAGTTGTCTAGTATGCTTGTATAAATAAGAGCCTGTTTATTGAGCACAAAGTATACTAACAGACAACCAGGAACTCTGAAATCCTTTACTCTGCTGTAACACACTTTATTATGCTTTTGCACTCGATACTTGTTAATGTATCAAGTAATTCAGACAGCACAAGGATACAGAAGAACTTAAATATTTGTATCTATTAAAGGTAAATCAATATGCTTAAAAATACTCTCAAAAGTTATAAACATTACTTGACATTGTTGGGTTTTATTGTTTCAGAAATTAGAAGTTTTAAAGTCAACTCACACCCACTGGATAAGATTCTTAGATCTTTTCTGAATTAAGTGGATTCCATCCAACACATTCGTGATGTCATACACCCTTCGTTTTCGTACTCCAAGTGTTGTTGCTACTTCGTTTAAATCAAGGACACCATCTGGAGCTGTTTTGACAAGATCCATGAATTTTCGGGTCAAATAAACCAAGGATGCATCAAATCGAGGCTTTTTGACTTTCAGAGTTTCTGTAAAGTTTTGATAGAATATTTAGGGTAAATTACTATGCAAGTATGAAGTGTTCCTTAAAAAACCCAAACAATAGTGATGAAGTAACAATGAAGATAAAAGTCTGGAAGCACGGCAATTATTAATGCTGACATTGCAATGGCATCATATAAAGTCTATTAGCTACATATACTTTCATTTGTTTGCAATGATTGTATCTAAATAGCAAGCATGCATCTTCACACTTTCAACATTCATGACTTCAGACTGCTAGCATGGAAATTAATAGTTGTGTAACTATGTTCTGTAGGACATGAGGTCAGACTACTGAATGAATACCAATGAAACCTTTGGTTAACTATAGATAGTGTCAAGGCACTGCCAGAGAACAGCAGCTCTATCATCTGCTCCACGACACTCTTAAAAATTTATTACTTTTTTCCTCCACAATCTTTGGCCCAGATTAACCTGCAGATCTCCCAAATAACATTCAGGCACGGTTTCAGGGACTGTTTCAGCCTGGACATGACCAAACTGTTCTGCAGTACAAAAACTTAATATATGGACAAACTCTGGTTGTACTGTTTGGCCTCAGGGCAAAAGAATTTGTCCTGCCATTGTTTGATATACTAATGCAACAAAGATCTGCAGATACCAAGATACTACAGGTGTAAGAGAGATCCTTGTGCTATATGTATCCATTACCAGCATATTCACAGAAACAGCAGGAAAGGTACTGATGAATAGCTTGTTTAACTTCAGATGCATAAAACATAAAAAAGCATCTATTTTTGAGGCACAAAAAAAAAAAAAAAAAAAAAGATGTGGTACACATGCACTCATCTGATGCTAGAGTCAATGAAAGACTCTCAAATTTTGCTGTTACTTGTCTTGTCTCCTGGAAAGCAAAACGGGTATTTCATTTCTGACCAAACTGTGTCACTGAGTAATATTCCATTCTAATGTTTCAAGAGAATGTGTGTGTGTGCGCGCTTCAAACTTCATTGTTTTTCCCAGGATGAATGAGACATCCACTTTTACTCACAGTATATTACACCCATTCCATGGCTGCAAGATTGTGCACTCTTAACGGTGACAGGTTCAACAACTCAGTTTTGGATTGTGTTACAGTGAGATTTGTGACACTATTCAATTGGTGAGGAAAAAACCACACAAAACACAATGCAAATTCACTTAAGCTTGTACTTACATTTGTTAATACCAGTTGAAAACCAATGTTTGCCAGCATGATGTTCAAGTTCTCTCTAACTCATTTTTCCTGTACATTATTTTCTTTATAGCAGTGGGAAAGTATACTTGCAGCAAATTTAAAGAGGAAAACTATGAAGAATGTATTGCTTCATAGCTGTTACTTCATTTAACATGAAAAAAGCATGAAATACTTAAAGGAATAATCGTCACACATGGAAGACTGCAACTTACTTCTCACAAACTGTACGTCATTGTCCACATTCAGGTTGATCATTGGTGGCTGGGGAAAAAGCAAACAAAAAAAGAAACTGACTGACATAAAACGCTGTCTACAAAGGAAGCTTCTCCAGAAGAAATCACCAGATCAACTCTACATGCTACAGCCAGCAGAGTGCTGACAATTCAACAGACACTACTGTGAAGGAACATCAGAGGATAGAAGGGATACATGCTCATTAATTCCCATCAGAATTTTCAGCCCTTAGTCTCAGCTTGTCTTGGAAACCACTGAACTCCCTAATGCTCAGGCAACGGTCACAACACAGATACCTGTATAAACTCTACAAATACAAGCTTCAGCTAGTCCACATACAGAAGATACACTGCTATTACAGAGCATTACAATTATATATTACAAGACTGGCAGCAGTCTGCTCTGGTCAAGAAACTGGTATGATGAACCCAAGTAGGAACTTATTTCCACCCCTCACCCCAATTTAAAAGCTGTATTTTCAAATTCAGACTCATTCCAATTAGGAGAGACCTAAGAAGGTCTCTGGTCCAACCTCCAGGTCCAAATAGGAACAGCCATTAGATCACAGCTGTTTACTCAAGGCTTTTATCCAACTGGGAAAATATCAAGGGATGGAGGATACACCTCTCTGGGCATCCCATTCCACTGCTTGCATGTCCTTGCAGTGAAAAAAAGTTTCACTTTACATCAAGTTGCAACTCCTCTTGCTTCTTCTATTCAATTCATGGCTATTTCCTTTCAGCTGCCATCATGCATGGCTATGAAGTGCTGGCACCCACTTCTTGTTAACTTTCTTGCAAGTACTGAAGGGCTGCTGTGGCTTAACAGGCTCCCACAGCAGTTTATCAACAGCCTTCCTGTACTGGTGGGTCTAAAATGGACACAGCATTCCAGCAGTAGCCCAGTACATGCCAAGTAAAGAAGGAGAATCATTTCCCTTGATTTGCTGGCTATGCTTCTGCTAATACAGCCTCATAGGCCTCAATGCCAGGGCACAGCACTGGTGCATGTTTAACCCACAGTCCATCAGGACCCCCAGGTCCTTTCAGCAAGGTACTCCCCCAGCGCTGTATGCTGCAGTGTACAGGCCCAGGTACAGGACTTCACACTTGAATTTTCAGCTTCCTTGATTGAAGTTTATGAGGTGTCTGATGACCTATTCCTCCAGCTGAGGCAGCTTCCCCACTCAAACATGAGTGTGCACCTCACATCCTCATCCTAACAGGACAGGTCCCAGGAAAAGACCCCTGAGGAATGCCACTTGTAATCCACTTCTGCATAAAGTATGAACCACTAGCCAGTCCTCTTTGAGCCTGACAATCCAGCCAGGGTTTTTTTACTCATCTAATAGCTTACAATCTGTGACATCCCAACTCAAAAAGGATGCTGCTGCAAGAGACTATTTCAGAAGTCCTGCTAAAGCGAATGCAGATGACATTCCAGGCTTTGGATCTACAGATCTAATAATTCCATCACCAAAGGTAATCAAATTGGAAGCATAGTCTTGTTGGCTATTCCCAATTGCCTCCTCTGCCATGTGCCTAGAAACAGCTTCCAAGACCACTTGCTTCATGATTTTCCAAGAGACTGAAGTGAGGCTGACTAAGCTGTAGCTGACCTCCACAACCCCTCAAAGACCATGACAGCAACCTCACAATGAAATCAGACAACTCTCTCAGGATGTACCCCAAGTGGGTCTATAGTCTTGTCTGGGCTGGGATTTCTCAGGACATTCCTAATTTGACACTTTTCCATTGCTTGCTATTCTTCTCCTTGAATCCCATCTCTTAGACACAAAGCCTAGGGACATCAGTTCTGAAGACGCACTGCAACACGGCTGATTAACTTTAGCCTTACCTGTCTCTGCTTTTCCTGAATCAGATGCCCCATCTAGCAACAGGTTCGCATTCTCCCCCTGCCCCTTTACTGCTAATGTAACAGTAAAAAGTTGTCACCCTTGACATTCCTTGCTAGTCTTAAATTTTTAGACTTTGGCTTTCCTAGCATCATACTTACATGCCCACAAAATGTTTTTTATCCTTCTTTACCGCCTGTCCTTGCTCCCACCTGCTGTATATGTTCCTCTTGACCTCCCCAGAGTGCAGGCATAGCTGTGCCCATTCCTCCACACATTTACTTGTTTTCATGAGTATCAGGATGGAACAACCCTGTCCTTACAGGCCGCTTCTCCAACTTTCAAAGTTGTCTCCCCTAAAATCTCAACTACCTGTTATCTGAATAAGCTAGAATCCAGGTTCTGTACTCTGCCACTAGCCTTCCTCACTACGCTCAGGGTCTTGAACTCCACTATTCCATGGTCATTACAGCCGAAGCTGCTAATGATTACCATACCCTTGACTTCCTTGTTTATGAGAAGCAGATTCAGGAAAGCATCACCCCTGGCTGACGCATCTAAAGACCTACATAAAGAAGCTGTGCCAAACACCCTCTGTGTCTTACAATCATGACCTCCAATAATAAGAAATTTTCAGTTACCACTGTAAGAACTCATGTAAACTTTTTCATGGCTCTAAGATACTACTACCAAGTAACATTGAGCCCAACAGTCAAGGTTAACAAAAATAAGCATTTTTAAGAAGTTCCACAGAACTGAAAGTAGGCCTGTTTTTTTGCTAGCTACCTCATAACATTACTAAAAAGTAGCAGTGGAAGTTGCACCTAAGATTACCTGAACATCACAGATGATCGAAGAAGAACGGAATGCATAGCTGGATTCGTTTTTCTCGAACATAGCTACAACGTATCTAACTCGATTACGAGGCTAGGGTAACACAGCTAAAACAGTATGATCCCTTGGCGCTACACCACCACTACGCTCTTCTTCCCGGGCAGCCTGCTACACACGCAAGGAGGGAGGGAAGCACCACAACACCCCTTTCGCGCACCAATCCTGCTAGGCCTACCACATCTCTCCAACCCGCGGACCTCGGGCCGGACAGGCGAGAGGAAGGACTTTGGGGGATCTCCTCAGAACCTCCCGCGGCGGGAGCGAAGCGCTGCAGTGCCGCCCCGCCCTCTCCCCGTCCACCCCCCTTCCCCGCCCTCCGTTACCTCACTCACACGCAGCGTGTCCGGCCGCAGCGGTCTCAGACGCTCCCACTTGGCAGGGCTGGCCATGTTCGCCCGGCCCTGGCTCCTCCTCCTCCTCCTCCTCCTCTCCCCCCCCCTCCGGCCGGCCGTAGCCCTGGCGCGCCGGGAGGACTCTCCGCCCTGAGGCGAGGCGGCTGAGGCCGGGCGCTCAGAGGCCTTCACGACGAGCCTGCGAGTCCGTGTCGAAAGAAGGCGCCGCCATCCCCACCCCACCTCCGGGAGGAGGGGGCGGCAGGGGGCCCTCCCGCCCTCGCCGCAGCTCCGTTATGGCCGCCTCTCTCCTCCCCGGCCCCCCCGCAAACCGGACGGGCGGGCGGGAAAGCGGAACCCCCGCCCCGTGCGCAGGCGCGCGCCTCCTTCCCGCCAGAGCCGGGGCGCGAGCGGAGGTGGCTCCTCCCGCCGCCGGGTCCCTGCCGTCCCCTCAGCGGGGCGGGCGGGCGGTTGCTCGGGGTGGTCCTCTCTTCTGAGCGCCGGGGGGAAGGAGACCCCCGCTTATCGCCCAGGCTGGCGTTTCCTCCCCTCAGCACCCTCCCAGAGCAGAGGAAGAAAGGATTTGCTCGCCCTCTTCGTCCTTGTCTTCCTGGCGGGGTGCAGCCGGCGTGGGGAGCGCCTTAAGCGCGAAAGTGGGTTAAACCGGGGAAGTTCTCATCCCTTCGGTGACCGAGGAGGGAGGTTTTTCTTCCCTCCGTGTACAGCATCGGCAAGGAGAGAGCGCCCTGCCTAAGCACCGTCGTGTAAATAGGTGTGAGAATAATTAGTATTGCTTCCTTCTGTCAGGACTCGCTAGTAGAAGGCGGCCGAAGCTGTGTGTGTCACTTACTGGGGAGAGAAGGATGGCATGCCCGTGTCATGAATAAATTAATTATGAGGGGGTTGTGTGTAAAGGGCTGGGTAGGTGCCTCTAGGGCCAGAGCAGCCAGCCAATGTGGCCTGGCTGAGCTAGGCCTGTCCATTTACCTCCCAGCAAGGGGTCCCAGATCCTTTCCCAAATCCCAACTCCATTGCTCCTACCCTTTCTTTCACACTTCTGATATCCTTTTACAAGCACTGACTGTTGCCTTGCTCGTTTGTCACCATCAGCAGTAACCTCAAAATTTTTGATTTGGTAGGAAACTTCTGTTTGTCAGGAAAAAAAACCCACTTACTTAAAACACAACTCCTTGTTAGATAGCTGACCTGTTGAATGATTGCTCTTCATGGTAATTAACTGTCCTCTACTGTACCGTATGACAAAGAAGTCTGTGGTGGAGTTCTTTTTCCTAAAGAATGTGTGAACTTTTTTGCTTCCCCCGCCTAAACCGTTGGTGAAATTTCCTGTCACTTTCTCATCCTCAGGGCAGGTGCTCTGGAGAAAAGTGAATTTCATTGGACATTGTGTAAAACTGCCGGTCTAGTATAAGGAATTCAAAGCCTTGAAGAACTTAATCCCTTTTCTAACATGCCAGGCTGCACAGCTCTAATAGTCTATTTTCTTTAAAAATTACTGAATTAGCTGTTTCATATCCCTTCAGGTTAGACATTCCTTTGGTGTAGCTTATGTCACCACTGAGACATCAGATGCCTTGAAGGAGGATGCAGTTTTCTTCATAGTAACCAATTTTCAATCAATTACTTGCACGGTAGCAATTGTCCTTGTAGTCATGTGTAGAACTAAGGGGGGTTGTTCTCATGGTCTAATCAATTTATCAGAAAAAAAGTGGGGGAAATATGTTACAGCTCCTCAAAGGCATGGTGTCTGTTTCAGGAGAGATGAAGCCTTGAGTTGTTCATTTAAAGACCTCGGGCAAATGTTGCTTGTCAGTATTCTAAGGAGAGCTTAGACTGCTGCAGGTGCAAAAGGTTTTCCTATCATGAAAGCAGCTTATCACTGAAATGTGAAAGCAGCTTCATCACCGAAATGTGAAAACACTCATTTCTGTGTGGGCAATATGATCCTTGCTAACTATTCTGTGGTGATAAATGTAGTCCCATAAGGAATGAATGTTTCTTCCCCTTTGTTATACTCTTAACTGGAAGACATACCAGCATTGTAATCACAGATTGTATAAACCCACTGTGATAAAGCAGGTTTTTCCCAACTGGAACAGCAAAATGCTTTGGAATAGATGTCTTGGGCTGCTTTAGTTTGGGGTACTGTGCTATGCAGCATAAAAGTCATTGAATAGGATTTTGATGATTGTTGGGTAGTCAGATATTAGGAGGGAGGCTATCAGCTCATAATTTGAGGATTAAGGATGTGTGAATATATTAACTCATGTGGAAAACATTGCATGAAGATGTAATTATGCTGTTGTCCTAGCTGGTCATAAGATCAAGTTCTGTTGTTCTTGTGCTTCTCTGTCCTTCGCTTCTGACTGAGTGAAGAAAAGTCCCCATGGATTCAGTTTCAGGAAGATTTTTCTATATTTACACAAAAATTATAAAGCCTAGTTATTCTTTTAAATGAAAACTAGATTTTGGACTATCAGGAGTTTTGGCTGCGACATGCTGTGGATCTAAGAGTTTGATTGTAGTGTGTTATTATTTGCATTTTATAAAGCTGGTAATTAAATTTATCCCACATTTTTTATTACTCTTGTAGATGAAAATGTAAATTATACCCTATTTACTGTTATCTTACTACATATGAAAATGGTTGTGGACTCTTTAATATCTCTGCGTGGTAATTGTACAAGACATGATTCTTAAAATGAAGGATTTGCTCATTTAGCCAGGTTTCTTCTATTGCATTGGTTATTAATCTGCCACAAGGGGGCAGTAATTCCATTTTCTAAATCTGATCTTTTAACAATGCATCCTAGAACAGTGGTTTCCTTAGCATTTTTGAGGGACTGTGTGTGAAAGTCAAAACATAATTTTCTTAAAAATGCTTCGGTTGTGTAATTTAGTATTTTACTCTGCACTACTTAGGCATGTAGGTTTTACTTTGAGCAGCGTGAGTTAGACTGCTATGTAAAAGTTTTTACTGGTGAACCTCGTGCAGCACTGTAATGGTGTAAGGTTTGGATTTCATGCAAAATAGGAATTTTTGTGTTTTTTACATTGCCATTGTAATAATGAAAAACTTGTTTTTAACGAAATGTCATTACTTTCCTATTCTTTTATTTTTATGTTATGCTAATAGCCTATTAATATTTATTAGTCTATGTATATGTAATCCTAAATTTGGGAATTATATCACCTGACAGGTAACTTTATATTCTTTTATAATATCCATTTATTTTATTTATGTACATAGTAGTTGTAACATCCTGCAGTTAAAGCCAAGGCCACCTTACAGATGTAAAAATCTGTACAAATCTGTATGAAATGCAATCTTCTCTTTAATGATTCTCTTTAATCTTGTAACTGGATCTTCCATTAGGTGTGTATGTATTGCTGAAAAGATGAGCCAGAGGAAGTATCTTCCTGCAAAGGTGAAATCATGAAAGACAGAAAAATGAGTAAGTATCTGTTTAAGCTACATAAAATCATGCATATATTTGTATATTGATGTCTGTCTGTATAAACTTCCTAGCCTCCCTAAGGTCCTACTAAGGTCCTCACCACTGCATAACAATTAGGTATAAAGGTTGTGGAACATTACTATATAATTTTTTATGCTGCAAAATGTAATGATTGAAATTTGTTTCTGGTAACAGTACAGTCTTTCTTGATGTGCTCAGCTTAATAGGACTGAAAAAATTTGTTCCTGCATATATGGTGAATAGTCATCCTTTAATTTAAGAAGGAAAATCCATGATTTTTTTACTTTGTTGTATGAGTATGGGGAAGATCAAATCAGTTAATCAGATCTGAACCACACAGTGCTAAGCAGCATTCTCTTTTGTCATGTCCTGAACGGCATGCTTGAAATAAAATTAGAAGTCATGGATGTGACACCATGTTAGAGATACTGGTTTTAGGACATGTTAGAAACTGAAGCTCTGAATTTTTGTACCTGTAATCTGGAAAATAAATTATATTGAAGGACGAAAGTACCTTTAAGGTGACATTAGAGTTATGTAAATAGCAGGTACATACTGCATATGAGCACTGGTATCTTTTATTGAAAAGGTTCAGTGAATATTGTGCTCTTGGTGAGGTTCTGAAATTTGTCAGCAAGCCATCTCTCATCTGAAAGAGTCTGATGGTTTCTAGGCAAAGGTCTTAACAGAGCTTGTTGGAAATTTTCATCCAGGCTAAGGAGTTTATAAACAGAAGATTCCTGTTGCAAAAGGGCATTATTATATTTGTATCTTTTATTATTATTATATTGTATATTTTGAGTTGCAGAGGAGGTGCAAAATTGCCTGATGTATATGATTTTGTCAGCTTTGAACGCATGGAAACATTGGAGTGTGCTCTCATAAGATGTTTATATCTTGAGTTTCAGAAAACTAAAAAAAAAAGTTACTTTTTCACTTTAGATGAAGATTTCCCCATTGCAGGTTTTCTTATTATTTAAAATTTATTTTGTTACTTCATTTTATCTCCTAGTCACAGAATCACAGAATGGTCAGGGTTGGAAGGGATCTCTGGAGATTGTCTAGTCCAACACCCTCACTAAAGCAGGTTCCCCTAGAGCAGGTTGTGCAGAATCGCATCCAAGCTGGTTTTGAAGGTCTCCACAGGAGGAGACTCCACAGCCTCTCTGGGCAGCCTGTTCTTCCTCATATGCAGGTGGAACTCCCTGTGTTGCAGTTTGTGCCCGTTGCCCTTTGTCCTGTCACTGGGCACCACTGAAAAGAGCCCGGCCCCATCTTGATGCTCACCCTTAAGATATTTGTATCCATTGATAAGATTGCTTCTCAGTCTTCTCCAGGCTAAAGCTCTCTCAGCCTTCCCTCATAAGGGAAATGCTCCAGTCCTCTAATCGTCTTCATAGTCCTTAACTAAATAATATGAGAAAGTGTTCTATATTAACTATTGACTCATATCAGACAGTGAATTCTTGAAGGCAGACTTGGCTTTTGTTTGAACATTTTAATCACACTGAGTATCTGTAAACTCTTAGAAAAAAGTTTCTGTATATTTTGCATAAAACAGGAGAACACTGTGTCTTAGTGATTATATCTGAATTGAAGTTCTGTGGTAAAATTGATGCCTGAGCTGGAATGATCCAGCTCCTGGTTAGTGCTAGATGTGTAAAGCAGGCACTTGCTCTGTTCATACAGAGAACGAGTCTTCTGGGCTAGCTCAGAATGTCATTGCTGCTATGACAACCTTTGGGCTGTTCCACAGAACTGTAGGTTCTGCTCAGCAACCTGGGCTTCTGCCAAAAATATGATTCTGCTGCTTAAGTTGGACAGGGAGTCACTGTGTTTTGCTTCTGGAGTTCATAGCATAGCTGTTCTAACAAAGAGAAGAACCTGCATTCATGGTCTGTCATTGGAAGTTGAGAGAAACAGTCAGCCTTGATAGAAAATACCATTTATTTGCTACTTTAACTCCATTGAGAACTTGGATACTTTTGATCTAGCAGCACACCAATGCCATTTGTTTCATTTTTGCAGTGGTATATGATTTACAAACGGCTTGTGAAGAAGCAGTGGAGATTGTTAGAAGTGTCTGAGGTAGAAGACTTGTGCTAAACATGGCTGATGAAAATGCACAGATATTTGAAGACTTTATTACATCAAGGTATAATAAACAAAAATTGACTACATGATTGCATCTTTAAATGTTATGTGATGTCCTGTTTTAAAACATTTAGCATCTTTATGAAACTTGGGTGCTTCTACGGAATTATTGCATTGATGTTTTAACTATGTGAAGATTCTTCATCTCACTTTACTAAGAAAATTTCTAGAAATGTGTTTTATTAAAAGGGCACAGGAGAGTACATGGTAAACTTTGCTTCCTAAGTAAATACCTATGTGGTACTAAGTATGTTTATATTCTGTCCATGACAATGGACAGCAGGGACATCCAGTTTCAGGACTGGAAGAGTTTCATAAACAGAGCTGTAAAGTACTGCCCTCTTTGGGGTATCCAATTGTAATAAACAGTTGGAGAATTCCTGTCCTGCAGATGCTCTGCATCTGAGCTGCTTACTGATGGACCAAACTCCATGTGTCCACCAAATTAATTTTTGAAAAGCAGGTAGCAAGGAGAGAGTATCTTTGGGTTTGCCTGGTACTATGGCTGCTGCTGTTGACTGAACCACTGGCAAAAACACTGGCTGAAAGAGAAAGAGTTGTCTTCTGTGAGGGGAAAGGATTGCACTTCGTGCCCCTAGCACGTCCGTTACCCCTAGTGTGCTCTTGCACTGGACAGACTGAGCAGAGCTGGACCCACCTGACCAGTGCTGGTCGCTGCTGCCTCCTGCTGGAGCAGCCTCATATCATTCTTTCTTTGCCGCCCCTTCTCTGGGTAGGTAACTCTTCTGGCCAGTTGCTTTTGCTCTTCCGCTGATCTCCAAATCTCTATAGAGTACCCACACTGTCAGCATCTTGCCTCTGACTTCTTCCTGCCCTGAGTGCCACTATGGCTTGCTAGGGCTACAAGGCAGATCTTTTATTGTACATCCATTCTTTTTCATTTATTAGTACTTAATTTAACCTGCCCTTTCAATCACCCACTACTATGAGATATGCCTGCAACATTTCACAGTCTATATTTGGATATCTTGAATAATTTTCTGTCGTTTCACCATTTGCATTGTACAATGCATCAAGCTTTGTCACAGCAGTGTTCAACACCTTCTCCAGTTGATTGGCAAATATGCTGAAAGTCCATCAGTCAGTCCTTGGTGTCCTGCTCCATATATACCACTCTTCTGGTACTGAAGTTGGTTTAACCTAGAGGTTACCTGTCTTGTAGCACATGTAGTTCAGCAGTAGCTCGTAGTTCAGCAGCTTTGTATTTGGGTAAAAAAACTCTGGTCCTGATGATATGTTACTTCCAAATGATCTGTCCATTCTAAAGCTTCCTTTGCTTCTTACATCAGTAAGAAGTTCTGACCTTCAGGAGTTGTGCTGACATGTGACATCTCTGCAGTATTCTAGAAAAAGCATCTAGCTGATTTTATAGAGATCTTTCAGCACCAAAACAGATGAGAAATCTGATTCTCTCTCCTTTTTTAAACCTTTTCTATTTTTAAAGTTTAGCAGTTGTTAAAATAAAAATTAATTCAGATTATGAGCTCTGACATAGTCCTCAGCAACTGCAACATGAACAGCATCAGTTTGACATGATTACTCATACTTATCTGGAGATAGTTGCTGTAATGATTTTTAACATTGTTTCTGGTCTGAAAACTTTGTTTCACACACACGAGTTCTGAGTGACTTCCAGCTACTACTTAGGAGTGGTACTCTGCTCCTTTTGGGTTGGTGAAGGCTGTTGGAAAGTAGCATGTATACTGAAGGCTGGTAGGAAGTATTTTTGTGCATAGTGCAAGATGGCACTAGTTCTTAAAAAGCATATTGCAGCCCACAACTTGGGAAGGAAAGTCTTGATGCTGGCAGTCTGGCTTATTGTTAAAAGTCTGGCTAATTATCAAAAGTTATCCAGACATTCAAATCTTTACTTTGCTATGATTTTGGGCAAGTAGGGAGAGTTTTTGAGATGTGAGATTAATGTAATTCTTCCCATTAGGTGAGACACACTGAAGTGCAAGTCTCTTGAGCATGAAAGTAGGAAGCATGCCCTTTTGCTGCAGCACAACACTGTAGCACATTTCTGAGTATCGAATGTAACTATCAGATGCATTTGGTTAAGTTTAAACAATTTGCCAAGAGCTGCACTTGCTGTGCCTTCAAGAGGGAGAGGGGATATAGCACTGTGCTGTGATATAGGTCTTGCTGCAGAGGAGAAAATGGAAGAAGCTGCTCAGTTGAATCATGATGAGTGTATGGTTTGGCAAGTCTGGATTATAATTTTTTCCTAAGTCTTCATTTCTGGGCAAAGTGACTGAGACGATTATGACAGAATAAAGAGACTAGTTCCTTAATTTCAGTTCAGTCATTTAGGTTATCGTTCTCAAGCTGGATCAAATCTGTGTTGTTTGCACTAGTTACTGAGCTTGTCCTAGCTTTGAGTGAAGATAAAGACTATGTTCTGATTCTTTTCAGATTGATCAACAGTTTTATAAAAAGATTGATCAATAGATTTTGTTTTACATGGCGGATGTTGCTGTTGTGCTCGAAGAGCCACCTTATTTGTCTTTTATTTGTGAGATGATCCAGGGAATGTGAACAGTTGTTTCTCTGCCCCGTGGACCACCTTCTGTTGACCTTGGATGTGTCATGCCTCCTAATTGCCCTTTGAGGCCAACAACAACAAAGAAACATGGGCTAGGATATTGAAAGTTTTAAAATAACTTGTAATTACTACAACTTCATTGTGTCTGACCTTGGCCTTGCAGTAGCTAACTTGCTGCTTAATTTTGGGCAGTCAGTAAAAGAGACCTCATGAAGTAAGTGCCTAATACATCTTAATACATCACCAGAGAGATTCAGGTGCCTCTCAAGGCCTCCAGAGGGAGATCCTGTCCACTTAACTAAAGTGTTTAACCTTAAGCAGACAAGATCTTTTAGAAGTCTTCAGCATCACCTACCTCTCTCCACAGTCTCTGTAACAAACATAAACACTTTAAAGACTGGTTTATCGATAAGTGTGTCTAAAATTAGGTCCTTAAGAAGAACAAGCTGGCTAGTTGTAATTATATGTGATTTCTGGAAGCCACGTTCTGGTCACCTGAAAGTGCTTCTAGTCACCATAACTGCTGAAGGTGAAAAAAGACCACTTGAACACACTTGTTATTCAAGCTGAAAACTTAGAGGACTTGTGCCTCTGTTTTTCATGATATTTAAGGTGATTATTTCATAGCTCAGAGTCTTAGAAAATACCACTGGTTACTTTTTCACTTTCATTCACTATTGCATCATCAGATTATACTGGTATTTGAGTCTGGCTTTGCAGGAAAAAGTTTGGAAGCTTTAAAAAAAAGCTATTTAGAATAAGGATCGAGAAACAAAGAGCATAAACAATAGGTAAGCTGGATTTGGGAGATAACTAGCTATCCAGGGTATTTTTCTTTAATCTGTATCGATCTTTTAAACTAATCTCCAAGTGGCAGGCTTTGGCTACTATGACTAGATTTCTTTCACACATAGATAAACCCTCAAAGTTTCCAGTTTCTCCAGAAGACTTCCCCTTTCCCATCATATCCCTGGCATTCCCTGTGCATCTTCTGTTCTATAACTTTTTTTTTCTCTTAGGGCTGTTGAAATTGTGCTTTAGACCCTAGAGCCAAATAAGGCATGTCTAGTTGGGAAGATACCATATTCAGTGGGAAGCAGGGGTGAGGATGCATGAGACTGGAGAGGGAAAGGCTGGGGGGAAGGGTGAGGGGGATTGTATTCTTGACCTTAGGTAGCTGGTGCTGAGAGGTAGCGCATTGTGTTGAAGCGCAGACAGAACTGGAGTTTGTGGATGGGAAGGAGGGAGCAAGGAGGAGGGAGGGGGAAGCTGGGACGGGGAGGAGGGGGAGGAGGAGAGAGCAGCATCTCTATCTTTCTTTGCAGACCAGCTGCTAAACAGCAAGGGGAGGCTCATGCTTCCCTAATATCCATCACTCCCTGCTTCCAACGTGGTCAGACAGAGCAACAAAGAGGGTCTCGGAGGTAAGATCCTTGCAACGTGCAAAGCTGTAACATCTGCCAAAATAAGGAGAAGCAGCAGCAGCAATACAGAAAAAAGATTATCAGCACCTGGGAATGCTCAGAGGCGGCGGGGGTGGCGGGGGTGGTGGTGACGGGAAGCCCAGGTCTCCTGAAGGCTAAGGAAGTGTTAGCAGCAGTAGCAGCAGCAGCAAGAACGGAGGAAGCAGGGAGCAGATTAGGTCTGAGGGAATTAGGATACCAGCTAGCAATACTCAGCAGTTTGTGTTCCAACTGCTTGTGTACAACGAGGAGAGAATGGGGTAGAACTATAAAAGCAAGTGCTCTGGTATCTGGCAAAATAAGGCTTAACAAAATATATGAATGGTTTCTTTACCCCAAATGTAGTTCTGGAGTGAATAAAACAATTAATTTGTGCATTTCAGAAGAAAAAATATAAAACTAGAGTCTGCATATTGTTTTGACTTTCTTACATGAAAGGCTGATTTTTCATTTTAGGGCAATGCTTCAGTTCAGAAATGCATTTAATAGCAACAAGGAGAAAAGAGGTCAAAACACCCAAATGAAATGTTTGGGGTCTTTTTGAGTTTAACAAAATGGTCTGTTTAACAATTACTGTAAGAAAATATTGATGATACCAAACAAGGTATGCTAGACCTGAGAAATACTGTTTCATTTCAATTGAAAAAAAAAAAAAAAAGTAATTTTGTACTGGCATGAGATGAAATTTGTAATTATGTTTGATTCACCTGCTCAGCCTAAAAAGTCAGCAGTTTGGTTAGGTATATTTATGAAGTGATTGTTTACTTTCAGTTGCCAATACTGCTTAGATGAAGGAGACAGAAAGTATAGTATCTATACATTGGAGAAATTGATGTTTGCTTTTTCATTGTGCTTTGTCTAATTTACTTTACTTTTTGACATATGAGCTACCTTGGTTTTGTTCTAACATCGCATAGACCCTTCAGAAAATTATTAACTAATAATGCCAGTAATGTCAGTGTTTGTTGTTAAACATGTTGAACTAACTACAAAGAAAATTAACAGTGGCTTGTATGTATCATGAATAAGTCTTTATGATTTAATGTTTTTTTTTTCACTGTGAAACATAGAGTCAGTATCCCAAGGTGGACATTGTGGAGTATTTGTGCTTAATTGGAAGTTTCTGTGTTTTCATCTCCACACTAGTAACTAAAATAGCTGTAGTGACTTGATTTCATGTGTGAGTGAGGAAGTTAGAACCACCATGCTCTGTTGCCTTGGGGAACTTGGCGTTGGTGGACCTGATTTTGATTTGACTTTTCGTCAGTGTAAATTTACTGGTACTGGTGTACCTGGGATCAGCATCAGGTTCTGTACTAGTCTACTTCATCATTGCTCCATTTTTCTTATAAACAGAGAATAGCCACAGCAACGAGGCTGTTCTTTCACCAGCTTTTACAATGAAGTTAATTGCTGTTTCAGGGCTTACAGTTCTGTTATTATTTTCAAACAATAAATAACAGTCTGACTTGGCTCCTTATCAAGCCTGGTAGTTGTCAGCTGTAGCTTTGAAATTTACTTCAGTCAGTAGAGAATCTTATTAAAAAAGAAAAACCAAAATAACTTCTTTTCCTGTCATACTACCCCCTTGCTTACACAACTAGTTTTATTTTTTTAATTTATCTTTTTGTTAACTGCAGGAATGCCTGATATATTTTTGAAACTTCTTGTTCTGTCTTATTCTTAATGTACAGCTGTTTAAGAAAACCTTAAATTAATTGAGGCCTTAAAAGTGATCTTTTGTTTATTTAGAAAATCTAAGCTTACTACATACAAAATTGCCTAATTATTTTTTGTGTCTGTATTTGACTACAGTTTTGATTTTCTCTGGCTTCTGCTAAAGAAATGGAATGTTCTCAGTTTGGAAAGGTTTTACTGTGTTATGTGCATAAAAAAACAGTAACAAAACAAACCTAACAAGTCTACTGCTGCAGGTAAATTCCATTTGAGCTAACATTCTTTCCTACTTAGACAATGCTTAACTATTGTTCTCTTAAAACAACCTTCTATGAACTGTATTGTTGAAGTTTATAAGAGCTGGATGCAAAGCTCCCTGAAGTCAGGAAGAGACATTCCATTGACTTCAAATGGCTTTGGATCAGGCCTGTCACGTGAGATTAGCTCCTGACAGAAGATCTTATAAGCACAAGCATAGGACAGAATGATTTAGGGTTGGAATTTCACTTATGCTGTGATCGTCTTTGCTTTGTGAATCTGTTAGGCACAATGGTTTTGAAGCAATGCTTCATTTATTTTGTGTTAAAAATGTCTATATTCCTTGGTGCTGTGACTATACAGTTTTGCAGAAATTTTCTTCTAACTTAGGTCTCAAATATGTTGTCTATTTGTGTATATATTTAAATACTTTGTTAAGGGAGTCTGTCTTTGGATACCATAGTTCAGAATCTCTTAGATTTTAAAACGCCTCAATAATACTCTGCATAATATGCACAAAGTTAAGGAAAGAGTTTTCTAATGTGCAATAAGTTTAAAACAATGGTTTAATTTCTGGTTTTCTTGTTAAACTAAAAGAACATATTCAGTATAAAAACCTAATGGCTTCCATAGTTTCTCTTTTTTTTTTTTAAAAAAAAAAAAAAGAAAAAAACACAGTTGCCCTCAAAACCTAGAAGAGATTGCTCTATAAAATGTGAAAAGTAGCAAATTAGTTTGTAATTTGCAGTTTTTCTGCATTTGAAACTTATGCAACTTACACAATGTAAAAGTAACCATGAGAAAAATGGTATAGTTTTGTATCACAAAACAGGAGCATTTTACAGCTTGCATTCTGTAAGGCTAAATTTGGATTAGGAAGCTGTAAACTTTCAAAGGTGATTCATGTTAATAAATGAAAGCCTGTCAGACTCCTAAACACTCTAGTGGTGCTGGGCATAATTATCTTTAAGGAAAAATTGGTTTTGGTTCTTATTGATTGTGGCTCTTCTAATGAATACAAAGTCTGCACAGCAAATGGTAAGTGATCTGTCACTCCTTTTTTCACCCTTAAACAAAATAAAGCATTTACTTACTCTCAGCTGAGATCAGGCACAACCAGGGGTTTATTTCATGTGAAAAAAAGTTACATGAAGAGGCATAAAAGGCTAGTGTAACTAATAACAACCGAAATCTACATACAAATATCTCTACTTAGACAAAAACGTGACTGCATTTGTGTATTATGCACATGCACAGGGAAAGCATTGCATCTTTGAACTGAAAATTCTTTACTTTTTTTTTCTACTTAGACTGTGGTTAACGATTCAGTCTGCAAATCTGACTAACTCTTCAAAACTTCTCTCACACAGACTGTAGCAGGAGACCCTGTACTTTAGTAAGGAAATTTAAATGTGTCATACTCATTTTGCGGGTATTTGTAGCTGTTCCTTTATAATTACACTTAAGTATTTCAAAGAACATTGGTTTGATTTTCAGTTTTCCTTCATTTGCCATTTTCCATGTGTTGCCTTTTGTGCTTGAATGTTTATTTGAGGAATAAAGGAAGTCTAAGAAGTAACATAGCCAGTGGTGTATTTCTGAAGAAACAATAAAAGAAAATAGCTGTTTAGACATTGTGTATCTTAGAAAAAAATGCTTTAAAATATAAATACTGATTGAGTGTTATAGGAAGAAAATATCCTTTTGCTAGCTAAACAGCACAGCTGTACTTTATGTACTAAAAGCAATTTTTAATGATGTTGGAGGCATATTTTATATAATTATGCAGTAGATGAAAATGAAAGGTTATTTGTAGAAAGTATATTCTCATCACAGTCATAAAAATAGGCAGTACTGACAAAGAATTGCCATCAAAGATGTATTTATAGGTAGGAGAATTCATCCTGATACTTAGCCTATTGATTCTTTTAACACTTTTTATGTCGTTTTAAATGGTTGCTAGCAAAACGTATTCTTGATTTTGACCTAGCTGTCTTAGTTTTTAGAGCTCCTTAGTAGGAAAGTGCGGGACTAGGTCTTCTGTTTCTATAAGAGGGAGAAATTACATAGATTTCACCTTATGAGATGGGAAATTTTTATGTCCACAACGTTTCTTATCCCTTTTCCAAGGATAAACATTTATTTAAAATAAAAATCTGATCCTGTCCTATGAAGTTCTAGTGTCATTATACAATGCTTTGAAATGATAAGCTAGTTTCTAATGATTATGACTGCATTTCTGATTTCATCGTCCAAGTCCTCATCTACTAGGTCTGTGTATCAGCTGTAAGAGGACTTGAATGTGTGTATAGACAAGTTTAACAGCACCAGTTTTGCTTCTGTCAGCAAGAAGTTTAGTGCATTAAAAAAGGAGACTATAGTCCTTTCTGATTTGGAACCACATTTTCAAAATCTCTTACTCTCCCACTTTCTCTATGAAGTAGAGATTAAAGCAGCAAACTAATACCTCACACACAGAGTTGTCAAACCATACACATAGTGTGGTAGATAAGACTGTAAATATCAATGGTGTAATAATTCAGGACCCTACTTGTAATAGCAGTAGTGAAAATATTTCTGAACGCAAGAATGATTTGGAAGTTGCTGAAAAATTGTAAAGATTGTTTCATCCTAATCTGACAGCTATTCTCATTATTTTCACCCCACAGGTAATGAAATGGTTGATATATGGTGTAAATACATTTGTTTTTAAAGAAAACATTTGTGACTTACTTGACTGCAATGGATGCTCGAGTTAAGTGAGGGATCCAGATTTCAGTGGCATTGTTGTGTAGATGGAACTGTGAATTATTTGGCCCCTAATTGTTCAAAATGCATGCATAAATATGCTGTGGAGATATGCATAGACATACAGATGTAAATTTGGCTCAGTCATTCCTGCCATCTGGGGAGGAAATGCATCTAGATGCCAGCCAGTTCAGACTTGTTAGAATATATTAGACTTTGATGAGTAGTTTTAAATTCTATCATTTTATTCAGTTTAATATCTTCTGTCAACAGGTATATATGTTGCTATACACTTTGGTGTTTTTCCCCTTGTTCTGCTATGTTCCCCCATTTTTTGTCATTTACCATCTTTTGTGTAAAGAAGAGCATAGTCTTCACATCAATGGTAAGTATATCTCTGCTGCTCAGAAGGGCCTTGAAGCAAGAGAGCCTTAAAAGAAAGGAGATAAGTCTTGTCTTCTCAGCATGAGACAAATGTTTGACCCAATATCCAGCCCCCCAGCTATGATACAAGCATCTTACACACTTAGAGTGCAGCATTGTAGTATCTCCTGCTTTGAAGTTCACATGATACTGGAAGAACATGAGAGGAATCTTGGTGATGTACTGTAGTACTCTGCCTCACAGTGGGGTCCCCATCTGAAAGACCATTTAGAAAGAGTATTTCCTAGGGAATCAGTACAATTCCATGCGTGTGATGCCTGGCACAGCATGGTGGAGGCCATGAGATATTGACCAGGCCTAGTCATGTGAGAGGGTGGCTGAGCAAAAAGTAATGTACAGTGCATGTTCTGTATTTAGAAGAGCTTGCAAAGACCTGGAGAAATCTCTTTAAATTCTGTGAAGCAAATCTGGGTGCAGAATCGGAGGCATTGGAAAACTCTGGTCTTCCACTAATACTTCAGTCCCATTTCCCAGGGGCAAATAGGCTTCCACAATGTGAAACAGTGCAGCTCCACAAGGAGAACTTGCTATAGTTTCAATATGGTGGATGGATTATTGTGGAATTTACTGGCTGTTCTATAA
This sequence comes from Falco naumanni, assembly GCF_017639655.2. Lineage (NCBI taxonomy): Eukaryota > Metazoa > Chordata > Aves > Falconiformes > Falconidae > Falco > Falco naumanni. The sequence goes on from NC_054059.1 coordinate 29,412,097, forward strand.
TATGAGGGTATTGGGATGTGTTCCCTCTTGCCATTTAAAGGATTGCTTAGAAAGTGAATTTTGAATTAGTTGACAATTTATTTTCGTCTAGCAGTGCTTGTCTAGGTCTTACGGAGACTAAAAAATAGATTTTAAGTATCCAGATTTCAGGATAGTAAAGTCAGTCTCCTTATATCCTAGGCAAGGAGGATTATATTGTGGAGTTTGATACTGGTAAATCCTCTGTTTCAATTCTTACAACTGAGGAGGATGCTGTATACTGTTGCTTCAAGTCAGCATGGCAATGCACAGCTACTGACAGGTTTGAACAGCTGAGGCCTGAACGACTGGTTAGATCCTTCTGACTTTTACTGAATTTTGGTATCAGGCCTCAGAATTCATCAATAAATATTGGGTGTTGCTCTGCAGCCATATATGGCAGGTTCAGGTTACTCTGGTGGATTCCCAGGCGTTTATCTGTGATGTCTGGAGAAATTGATAGCAGACTCTTTGAAGGTCCATTTCTTTTTATGTAATACTTGTGGGAGAGCCATCATATCCTACACTTTCTTGTTTATGAAGCTCTTTAGAGGAAATCTGGATAAAGGAAAGAAGCTATATAGTAAAATCATAAAATCATAGAATATCTCAAGTTTGAAGGCACCCATAAAGATCAAGTCCAACTCCCTGCTCCTCACAGGACTACCTAAAACTAAAACATATGACTAAGAGCATCATCCACATGCTCCTTGTACTCTGACAGGCTTGGTGCCATGACCACTTCCCTGGGGAGCCTGTTCCAGTGACCGAACATGCTCTTAGTGAAGAACCTTTTCCTAATACCCAATCTGAACTTCCCCTGACAGCTTCATTCCGTTTCCTTGTCTCCTGTTGCTGCTCACCAGAGAGAGAAGATGAGCACCTCCACTGCCCCCCTTGAGGAAGCTGTAGACTACCATGAGTCACCCCTCAGCCTTCTCCTCTGCAAGAGTGACCTCAGCCACTCCTCAAGCCACTTCCTTGTCCTCAAGACATTTCACCATCTTGGTCGTCTTACTCTGGGCACACTAATAGTTTGATGTCCATATATTGAAGCACCCAAAACTGTGCACAGCATTTGAGGTGGGGCTGCACCAGTGCGCTGTAGAGTGGGACAATCACCTCCCTCAACTAGCTAGCTATGCTGTGCTTGATGCACCCCAGGACCCAGTTGGCCCTTTTGGCTGCCAGGACACACTGTTGACTCATATTCAACTTGCTGTTAACCTAGACTCCCAGATCTCTTTCTGCAGGGCTGCTCTCCAGCCTCTTGTCTCCTGGTTTATACATATAACCAGGATTACCCTGTCCCAGGTGGAGAATCCAGTAATTGGTCTTGTTAAATTTCACGTGATCAGTCATTGCCCAGCTCTACAGGCTACTCAGATCTCTCTGCAAGGCCTCTCAAGCCTCCTAGCGTAGTGGCTCCTCCTTGTTTAGTATCGTTGGCAAACTTTATGTACATTTGGTTTGATTCCTGTGTCCAGATCATTTATAAAAACATTAAGAAACACTGGCTTTAAAATTGAACCCTGGGAAGCCACTGGCAACTGGCTGCCAACCTGATGTAACTCCATCTGCTATAACTCTTTGACCTCTCATCTTGTTGTCTTGCCTTTGGGAAGTTTGTCCTTAAAATGACAGTGAATTTTTTTTTTTTCTGTATGAAAGAGAAGTTGTCCTATAATGTTGCTGTATCTTGACCACCTTTGAACAGTCAGCTGTAAATTTCATAGTATTGTAACTTAGAAAAAGCAACCAGCATTTTTTCTCCAAGCATGAAATTATCAAAAGTTCCATTTTTAGAATATCTTCCATTTGCTTATGCTAGCTCACTGATGAACATTAGGACTAATATTGCTGCTGAAGTTCACATGGCCCCAGCTTGAACCATGGAACAAGGGTTCACATCCTAAATGGACAAAATATGTTATGGATATATAAGTTACCACAGCTTAGCTGCCCTGTCATGGTTACCTATGACTAAAAACCTTTGTCTGTGAGGCTTTAATAAAGAAGTAAGAGACCTTAGGTTACTTTGCACCAAGACTTCACCACAGTCTCTGTCTTACAAACTGTGTTTCCAACCTCGTGCTCTACATTTCTTTGATTCATCTGCTCTTTCCTTCCCCTTTTATCAAACCTAATCATAATCTTCTTTTTTGTAAAAAAATAACACCTCTGTATACTATAATATATAAGTAAATTCTGATACAATTCTTGGTGGGCTGCAAGAGTCACAGTCGGGATTTTTGAAAGGCAACCTATTAATTTCATGTACTTGTCTACCAACAATCTTTATACTGACAATCCTATGTCTTCCAATTTAATGGTCACATGCAGAGGTTTAATACAAAAGAGAAAAAGGGCTCCCATTCAGAAAAATAACAGGAGGAACAAATATAAAACAGGCAGCATTGTTGTTTTCTGGGAAGATATACCTAGTGCTAGTGACAGAAGAGAAGGGAAGTACAGTCAGATGTCTTTTCCTTGGGATTATTAACCAGGGAGTCAGTTTGCTGATGCAAAACCTGGTCTTGTTCATATCAGCTCAGATAGCTGTGTTAATGAGGCTCTTTGGTTAATGAACCTGCTAGTCTTTAGTGCACCTATCTTTGGCTCCACCACTGATCTTTTTTTTTCTGTTATGCTCCTGCCATATATTTTTATAGCTTAATTCATGTGTGTTTTGTATGCTCTAGAATGTTGCTTCATCTGATTAATTTTGTGCTCCCATTCATCTGAGTAATCAAGCCATAACATTGCTATCCATATGGATTTTCCTGTATGGATGCCATATCTATCTAATGGGCTGCCTTCCCATGTGGGAAAGGGGTTTATTCCATGTACTGTATATATCGAATTAGATACATATTTTTATCAACAGATTGGCTGATTTGTTAAAGTGCATTGAAAATGATAGTATTCTCCGGCTATAATGCAGGTCTTCTAATGAATTTAATACTGCAATATTTTGTAAAAAAGATGCGCTTATTAAAAAGCTAGGTAGCAGATTTATAATCCATGAAAATGCAAATGCTTTGTTATACCTATGCATTTTTAGCATTTCATTATTACTGTGCCTTAAAGGATCCCTGCAATCTCAAACGGGTCAGTCTACCTTTTTCGTTTTCCCATGAATTAAAATATTAACATCTGTAAAATCTCAGGTGGTGACTGTATAGTCTTCTATAGACGTTAGTATATGTCTTTTCTTGTGTGTGTCTTGTTTTCTTTTATGCAGTAAACTTTCCTGACACATTCTCATGCTTATTTTAGTACTTTTCTTTCTGTTATGCAGCCAGCACTTCATATGCATGAATGAAAGCCAAAGGCAGCTGAGGGATGCAACTGGGAGTATCAGTTGGTATGAAAAAGTGCAGGAAGTAGGGCAGGTGACTTAGCTTCTCAGTTCATTCTCCTGCTCCAGCTCACTGATGATGTTTGCTGTCTGAATGGTGTCCTCTCTTGGGTTCTCTTTTACAGTAATTCAACGATTTCCCTGCAAGGCAAAATTTAAGCATTGTTCTGGAGCTAATGTGTTTCAAAGACTGCTCCTGCTAGGCAAATGGATGACACAATTATTTATGACTTTCTTAATCCCACAGAATTTTCTAATACTATTTAAGTAGGTTTCTTACCCTGTGTGTAATGTGATGCAACATCCCAGTTCACATATCACATCCTTTTAGTTCCATGCCAACAGTGTTTCTCTCATAAAAGCTGCAGCCTGCATAATAATTGAATTAAACTGACTGGGGGAAAGATCACACGCAAATAGTTATGTCAGGGTCATGGAGGCCCAACAGAAGCCCAAAGACACTTTGGCCAAGCATCAAATGATGTGAACATGATCCTGCAGTGGGAATGCAAGTGATTCTCCATCCCTTGGCAAAAAGGCCAGGCATCTCTTCCTAGGCTATATACTTCCAGCAGCAGAGGGTGTAAGGTCATGTTGACAGTCTGGATGCGAAGTAATGGTGTGTAGGATGGCAGCAAGAAAGCAAAATTTTATGGATGGTGCTATCCCCATTTTAAATTAGTTATACTGCTTCACAGTCTTTTTGCTGCTAGGTGGCATTGCTTTTACTTGTAATTTGGTTTCTTTGGCAGCGCGTTCACTTTCTACAGAAAAAAGGCTATCTTGAATTCAAGCTAAATCTTACTACGTGTTTGAATGATCCCTGTAAATTTTGCATATGAGGTCTTAATCTGCATGGAAAGCTTCCCTCAGGTTTGTTTTTTGTGTTGTGTGCTTCTGTAAATTCAGGATGAAACACATTTTTGTTTTTAAGGTGCATCTTTTGATATATCCAAATAGAAATTGCTTACACAGTTGTGTGTGTTAGATTATGTGATGAAAGTCTGGCAACTCCTAATGAAGTTGATGCAACAGAGGAAGAATAGCCTAACAAATAACACGACTGCAAAGGAATAATCTATTCAATCTCCTACCTACACCAGAATTAAGTGTAACTGCAGCCACAGAATTTGCCTACATTCAGGGCCATGTATAAAAAGACATGCACATGAAAATCTAGTGTTTTATTAAGGCTATATTCACACATCATCTTCCGACTGCAGCTGGCTGAGAAGGTTACTGCCCCTAGTACCTCATTATTGCACTTCTGTCAGAGGTTATTACAGGTGACCCAGCCAACCGAGCTGCTCCTGTTCATGGCTCCTAATCTGTTCTGCTTGAAATGAATGGAGGTGGTGAAGATTATTTTTTTAACAGTTTCAACTTTTTTTACTAAAGAAGATCAGGGATTGCTTACAGGAGCAACAGTGTGGGTAAAACTGGCAGGACAATAATTTCCAACATCAGAGCAGTAATGAGCCTCTATAAAAGTGATTGTAATCTTTTCAGTGAATGCTGCCCGAACTGGAAGATTTTTTGATGGCCTTATGTGCATTGAATTTACGCCACTGATCTTTTAGGCTTTTCATGTTGCTATATAGATGTGACTTAAGTTCATATATATGTTGCCTGTTTGGCTATTTTTATGTTATCCATGGTCAGGATTCAGTTAAATGAAACTATCTACAGACCTGTGGTTCAGCAGAGGTTTTTTTACCCTGGTTTAATTTTATCTGTTTTACATTCATGCTGGAGCTGCTCTGAGGGGTCTTAATGATTCAGAGTCAAGTCCCCTGTTCTGTCTAAAGACATGCAATTTATTTTTAAAATAAAGTAAACACTGAGCAAAAATGCTCAGGGTTTCAGTTCAAAACCCACCAAAACTAGTAAGGTCAATTCTAACAGCCTTTGTATGGCTATCATCAGCATTTTTTTCTGAGAACTTCTTGAACCCTAAAACTTCAAACCCCCCTCTTTTCTTCTTTTTGTTAGTATATGCCTTTTTTTTTTTTTTTTATGGAAGTAAATTAATATAGAGAAAAAGAGAGTTTCTAAAGACAGCAAGATTCTTGGTTATTCTAATCACACTCCATTCCTTTTGTGAATTCAGTTTTGCTCTTTTCTGATATACACCTACATTAAAGTAAATAAGCATTGGCTGGGCTGAGTAGATAATATTAGGTGATTTAGAATTGGCTTTAAAACAAGCATTATAAATCCCAGTGTTTGCATTATAAATGATTAATAGTTTCATCTTAAAAATGTTGGCATGTATGCTTTCTTTGTTGCGTTATCACTGATATATCATTGACTTACAAATTAGAAGGAATATTGTTAATGTAGAAAAAAATTCTATTAATGCCAGTTTAAAAAAAAAAAAAATCAGTGCAAAACAGTTTACTGCTTGGGCATAGATTTTCCAATTAAAGTTAGTTTAGAAGAGCGTACACTGTGAAATACACCAAATCTTGGATCAGACTTTGTCTTCATTCCCAGCAACAGAACTTCATGGCAGGAAGATGTTTTAGTGGTGCGTAACAAAGGTGGTTCTCAAAGCACGAGACTGAATATAGATTTCTTTGGCTGAAGTCCAAATTCATACATACTTACTGATCACCACTAAGTTTTTCTTGTTAGACTTATTACCTAGATATGGGATATCATTTACATATCTAGAGTGGGTTTTCAGCAGGATTTCCCATAATAATAAAGGGGAGAAGGGTGTTTCTCTAGGTGTTTGCCTGGCTGAGCTTGTGCAGAAAATGTTTAAATCTGTAGGGAATGTCTTATGTTGTTAATCATATTAGGACACTCCCAGTGTCTTGGCTAGATGTGTATTATTTCTGTTTGACTATTTTGTTCAATTTTAATCCTTCAGAAAAGGGGAAAATGAAACTGCTTGATTAAAAGTACTCATGGTCATCTCTGATAGTTTTGTGGAAAATGTTTTCTCCAAATAGTCTGGAAGGCAAGGGGAAAATGATCCAGTTGCCAATCACACCATGTGTAGGGAGGAAAACATTTTGAAAAACATTAAAATTACATTTATTTTTATAATATGAACATATAGAAATTAATAATCAGTCCTTAAACTATGGTATGCACACAATTTAAATTGTGCAAGTTTATTGAGTGAAATTACATTAGCAAACAACATCTGCATGTTAGAAGTGGAATTCTGTATGACACAGACTAGGTAGAAATACTGTGGATATGTGTGCACAGTGTGGTATCATCAAGAAGCTTTAGACAGAGTGGTTTGTGAACGAAAGTAAGTGTTTGAGAATGGCTTAAAAGCCAGAAAATTGGAAGTTTTTTCTCGTTGACACTTTTCCTTCTGCTCTTTTTGTAATATCTTCTTAGTGTTCCCACTTGTACATCCATACACAAAGCAGTTATGAAAAGCAAAAGAAATCCTTAGTTTATTGGCTAAATTTGGGAAGAATTTTTGACATGGCTGACCATCCTTCAAATGAGGATGTCAGAGTGCAGAGGTCAGGGTATAGAAGCCTTGGGATATCAAAAGGTGGTGAGAAGAATGGCTGGGATTTCCAGCAGCCTGAGTGCTCTTTTGTCTTTAGTGGTCAGTTGTCGAGGATGATGCCTGTGGACATCAAAGAAATGTCTAAACAGTGTTATCTAGGCCTGTCCTTTGCCCCCTGCCATGTAATGGGCCTCTTTTCAGGAAAACATTGGGAAAGCTGAGAAAGCAAGTTGTCCTATGCTAGTGCTATTAATTCAGCAAGAAAGTTGCACTAGCCTGTAAAACAACCTATTAGTTTTTAAAAATGTATATTAGTGAAGGCTATAAATTATGCATTACACATCCAAGAATCAATTTTAATGTTTTTTTCATAATATATATGTAATAAGAGCTTTTTAAAGAGTTCATTTTCTGCCTGCTTTGACATATTACAGAGAGCTCGTCTGAGAAAATGGAAAAAAATAACTCCCTGCCTTTCTTTAACACTTGCAAAGAAGTTGGGTTTTTTTCGTTCATGGGTTGTATGTGCTGAGGTATCTTTAAAGTGAAAGAATGAGCTGATATTTGATGTAGCTCATGCTTAAAACATTGACTTTGGTGTCTGGAAGAGATATGCCATCATTTTCAAGATGGATTGCTTACCTCATCAACAAATAAAAGTTACGGTATCAAACAAAGCCCGTACCTAATATATTTTAGCTCTTGTATTGCCTGTTCACCCTTTTTTGCATGCTGGTAAAGGAATAACCATTTCTAGCTGTCTCTTTGTGCTAGATGCAAAAAAAAAAACCAAAAAAACCCAAAAAAACAAAAAAAAAAAACTATTCTGAAAATTGTATGAGAAAAGAACTTTGTTATGAGTATTTTCTATTGTTGCCTGTGCAAAAAACATTGTTTGCTCCTTGTCATTTTGGATTTCTTTTTGAAGATCAGAGCTCTTTAAATCCCCAATTTTACAAAGAGTTATTGCAAGTTTTAGTGGTGAACCAGGGTAATAATCTGGGGCCCCAGCCATGTGAGAGCTCATTAAGCCTAAAATAGGTAGCAACAGAGAGGAAGTCAGCCTAGAAATGGGCCTGTTTCTCTGATTCCTGTCAATCACACTGGGTTTTTTTGTTGATTCAGAACCAATGATAGTGCCTATGTCACTATGCAATACTGCTGTCATTTCTGAACTAAGTAGGCTCAATGTAAAAATCGTTCTTTGCAGGTTTGAGGGCAAAGTAGGATTTCTGACTATGGATCAGACTCTAAAAATATTTAATAAAAACAGCCTTTAGGATTCATTGCTGCACTCATTTTGCTAAAAGTATATTATTAGAATATACTTGAAATCTTTACTAATATATTAGGCCACATCAATATACATAACTGCATTATTGTCTAAAGAAAACTATATGAATTCAATATTAGATCTTAAGCTAGGTGGTAATGTTAGGTATTAAGAATAAAAGAAGTCTGTGGCTGTTTCAATGAAACTTTCTTAGAAAGAGGAAATTGTAGTTGTGATTTGTTAAGTGCATAGTTATGTGACATCTTTAAATATAGCTAAAAATATAAGTGTGATGTGTTTTTAAAAGTCTGAAATGAAACTGTTTAAGGAGAATGTGTTTCTTTACTATGTTTTGTTTTATTGTAATTTAGGACCAAAGAGAAAACTTTGATACAAATGGATGAGTTAACTTTAGCTAGAAGAACATGTATAATAATATCAATGTTGCTACACTAAATAACAAAGTAACAGATGTACTGGGATGATTGTTATTTATTTAGATGGATATTGCACTTGAAAACTGGCATGTTGGGCTGCTGGGTGATTCACCGTTACTTATTCCTATATCCTCTTCTGGTAAAGAAGATGAAGAGGTACAGATTTACTGGCATGCCTGAGTGGCCCCAGAGAAGCTAGATGGTTTTATTAATATTCATTACTACACTGAGAGTCCAAAGTAAATGTTGTTCTTTTTCAGAGAATGGATCTTGACATTAATACTGCAGCTTGTTTAATCTGCAGTAAAAACATGGAAAACAAAGTATTGCACCTTCTGTAATATTTTATCCTCTTTCTTACTACATCTCATCTTTTCTTGTCATAGCTGCATCCTGATTTTGCAAACATGTCCATCCCTAGCTTTACACAAGAGAACATTTCCAATTAGTGAAGAAGGACAAACTCCACACAAAAGGGGAGTGTTTGCAGAAGTGAGATCCTGATCCTGTAGTTAAATTCTGATCCTATGGCTAAACAGATGAATTCAAATTTTTGTCAGAAGTTATCCATGTCTACAAGCATCATACTTTTGCAGTGGCTTAGATATTAGATGTAGCTAATGAATAGGTAGGTCACGGCTGTTTGCCAGCCAAAGGCGTATTCTGTTGTGTCACAAATGCATAATTTATAGGTAAGGATAAGAAGACAGAAGTCAAGGAAACCAGAGAAAAATGTAATTCTCTCATAAAGGTTTCCAGACAGTCTTTGGGCTTTACGGAGTTACTTCTTTATTTATCTCTAATGGACACTCATGCAGAACTTTCTGCTATATGAATTTATAAACAATCTTTCTTTCCCCACTGCCATTTTAAAATGTATTTTTTAAAATAGGTTTGCTACATAATAATCCTAACGACTGTGACCATTATCACTTAGGCAGTTGCTGCTGCTGGCCACTCATTCCCACATGTATAGATATAGTGGTATATAATGAAATCGTTTAAGGGACTGATCTGGCTAAAACTCAACTTAGAAAAAGAAGCAATAAAAACTTTTTTCACCTAGGTCATGCTCTAATACCACTTAATACATCTCTGTATGAATACCTGTGTCCAAAAAAATATGGGGCATAAATGTATAGCTTGGGTCAGCCCAGAAGGGAGAGGTAGTCCCTGCACAAACTGGAAAAACTACTGAAAAAATTGAGAACCTGTGCTATGGGAGAATGGATTCCTCCTCTGACATCTACTTATACATATTTGTAATTGTTCACATTTGAAGTAAGAAGTTAAAATTTGACATTCTTAGAAGCACAGAAATTGCCTTTTCCAAATTCAGATGGGCTGGCCTGTCTCTCTGATGTTTCTGTATATCTGCTGTAGATCACTTGTGTGTCAAAATGATTTTTAAAACATCCATTTTTAAGTACTGGCCTTCTTTCTACATTATTCAGTCTAGAAGAAGCCTAATTAGAATGCCAAAAGCTGCTTTAAAAGTCATTATAACTTTTGTAAAGTGAAGTCAGACATTGTAGATTTCCATCCCTAATTCTAGAGTAGAATTAATGACCTAGTAATTAAATGAAAGCTAATGTCTAGTGTTATAAAAAGATGAAAACTAATATATATGGCAACTAAATGTCCGTGTGATCTGAATTAACCATTCTTCCTCAAGAAACAGGCTTTAAAGTTGTTAGGTCAAAGCTCAGTGGCAGTTAGACAAGTAAAAAATTAATAATTATGAAAAGGAGAAAAAAGAAAAAAAGGAAAACAATGTTTTGCCACTGTATTAATCTGCTGTCTACCCATATATTAAATAATGTGTACAGTTCTGGTCTTAGAGTAGAGGCTGAGGAGTCCTGGAGTGGAGACAAGGAAGACTGAAGGTGGGAGGGAGTTTCTATAGGAAAGACTGGATGAGCAAGGGTTCTTCAGCTTTGGAAAGCGTAGGAAGAGGGAACAGAAGTTGTAGAAGGTAATGAAAAATAAGAAATTGTACTGAAAATACTTATTAATGCCTTTGACATGGTCCCCCACAATATCCTTCTCTCCAAACTGGAGAGATATGGATTTGATGAATGATGGGTTTGATATGTTCAGTGGATGAGAAGCTGGTTGGATGGCTGTATCGAGAGGGTAGACGTCAACAGCTCAATGTCCAGATGGAGACTGGTAACAAGTGCTGTCACTCAGGGGTCCATATTGGGGCCAATACTATTTAATATCTTCATCAGTGATATCAAAGGTGGGATTGAGTGCACCCTCAGCAAGTTTGCAGATGACACCAAGGTGAGTGGTATGGCTGACACACCTGAGGGATGGGATGCTTTCCAGAAGGACGTGGACAAACTCAAGAAGTGAGCCCATGTGAACCTTACGAGGTTCAACAAGGCCAACTGCAAGGTCCTGCACCTGGGTCAAGGCAATCCCCAGTATCAGTACAGGCTGGGAATGAAGGGATTGAGAGCAGCCCTGCAGAGAAGGGCTTGGGGTACTGGTGGATGAAAAACTGGACATGATGCAGCAATGTGCGTGCACAGCCCAGAAATCTGACTGCTGAGCTGCACAAGAAGCAGCATGGCCAGCAGTTCAAGGGAGGTGATTCTTCCCCTCTGCTCCACTCCTGTGAGACCCCACCTGCAGTACTGTGTTCAGCTCAGGAGTCCTCAGCACAGGAAAGACATGGACCTGTTAGAGCGGGTCCAGAGGAGGGCCATGAAGGTGTTCAGAGGGCTGGAGCATCTCTCCTATGAAGAAAGGCTGAGGGAGTTGTGGTTCTTCAGCCTGGAGAACAGAAGGGTCTGGGGAGACCTTACAGCAGCCTTTCAGTACTTAAAAGGGGCTTATAAGAAAGATGGGGGCAGATTTTTTTAGTAGGGCCTGTTGCGACAGGACAAGGGGTAGTGGTTTTAAGCTGAAAGAGGGTAGATTTAGAGTGGATATAAGGAAGCCATTTTTCACAATGAAGGTGGTGTAACACTGGCACAGGTTGCCCAGAGAGGTGTTGGATGCCCCATCCCTGGAAGTGTTCAAGGCTCTGAGCAACCTTATCTCATTGAAGATTTCTCTGCTCATGGCAGGGAAGAGGGACTAGATGACCTTTAAAGGTCCCTTCCACCCCAAACTCTTCTATGATTCACTGTTTTTTCCTGAAAAAAGAAGTTGGGGAGCCACTGGAATCATCATGCAACAAATCTAAAATGAAGAATTGAGTTTCTTTTATTATTTCTTGGATTCCCATACTTCTCCATAGCTCTTTGTCTTAAGCATATGCTTGTTTTCATCATGAGAGAATGGTTTAAATCTCACTTCTGAACTATGTCGCATATAAAAATGAGTATGTATGATATGGTATAATTACATTAAACAGTCAAATGTGAATTTTACAATAATTTCTGAAAAACATTCTTCTATGGTGTTTAGCAAGTTTTTGATCTAACAGTCAGAAGAGAGTTTTGATTGTGGGTAACTAGACACATAGTGTTGTCTGAGATCTTAAGTTTTGTCACAAATTAATCAGAAAGAATGAGAGATGAAGCCTGTTACATACCATGGGTAAGTTTACAGGAATTTGAATAATCTGAAAAGAATTGAAAAGTAAATGCTGCTGGATAATACAGGTTTCATGCTCAGAGAAGTTGCAGCCTAAGTTCAAATGACATTTTGCCACAAACCTGTGTAAGTTCCCCTACAAAAGAAAGGTTCTTACCTTTAATTGCTATATTTTAAAATGGGGCTTGTTTTTATTTAGCTGGTTAAGCACTTGAAATAATTTTCAGTTAAAATGAAATTAAAATAACTCTCTTACTATGCCAGGAAAAATGTAAAGCAGGCTTAATGTAGTTCAATGAGAGAAATGTCTCAGGCCATTTTGCCGTCATACAGCTTCTTATTCCTTTTAATGTATGCTGTATCTCCTGTCTAGTCTGACTTGCCTTGCAAGATGAAGAGCTAACATTGTACAGTCAGTTCTCATTGGTACTCCATAATGATGGGACAGAGTACCAGAGGTGAAGTAAAAGCCATTTGAAATATGCAAACTAATAAGAATACACATGAAAAACATGAACCTGTTTCTGAGGAGAACAGGAATAGCCTTAAGAAATTTGCTTCTGAGTGGTCTGAGCAGCGGGCCACCCTCTGTGGTGTTGTGCATAACCAAAGCCGTGGAGCAAGGACGACAAGGCTTAAATCACAGTTTGGACAATCCACCCACAGAAAATGAGGAGTTGATGTAGAAGCTTTACTAATATAAAGAAGGCAGATCCTCAACTTGCTCAGGTATTTACTTAGTCTATGTAGTTTAAAGGTAATGAAAATATCTCTCTTCTCGTGGTTGCATGGGTATATGTGCAGCTGTGTAGTGCCTCAGGGTCTGCAACACAGTTGCAAAATGCAATTTTCTTAATCTTTCATAACAATGATAATTTTAAAGCCTAATAGTGTGTGTCAGTATTAGTTGTTTCATCGCTGAATATTTCAGTTCTTGGAGAGGAGAAGTAGTTGGAAGCGGAGTGTGTATATAATTTTTGGGAAGAACATTTAAAGAGAATAGTTTTTAAAAGACATAGAATAGAAAAGAAATCAGAGAAAGTAGGAAGAAAGGAAAATGGTGACCAGGATGCACGTGGACTTGAAGGCAGAGCTAGGTAAAACAAGCTTGTGGTGAGCCTGAGCACTGGAACTTCTGATTAGGATGGTTCCTGGTACAGTTTTGGCCTGTGGTGATTAATAGGCTTCCAGAGAGGGCCTGGTCTGGGAATGGTGTGCACCGGGGACTACTCCCAATGTGCATGGGCCTCACATACTGTCCCAGCAGACTTTCTCCCACTAAAACTTTTTCTCAGCCCTTCAGCTTTCATGTTGTGAAAGCATCACTTTGACAACTGCAGCGCAGCAGTGGCATTGATTAGAATTCTGTCTCAAACCACTCGTCATGGTTATATGTGTTCAAGAAAGCCAGCATGGACATGCCACAGAATGACCTGTGGTCTGGTGTTATTTAGCAATGTAGACATAGCAAAGCAATGACATTCTGTGTTTGGATGTAGCTGTGAAACTGCAACCTCACGTGAACGGGAGTGCCTGCCTTATTAAGTAGCGCTAATGACAGGGGCTTCATCTGTGTGGGTTTTCCAATAAACTCTTTTCTACAGTCTACCACTAAGGACTGTTGAAATGTGACATACAGAGAAAAAGTGACTAATAGGAATAACGTAAAAGTCATATTATTGCATAAAGGCCATATTTTGTCTTTGCTTTTTGTACAAATTCTTGTGAGGTCATGCAAGTAGAGTAATGAATGTCAGCTGATGAAGGTGACTGCTATATAAACTAGTGTCATGTTATGCATTGATAACTGAGCCTCAGCCTGAGGATGCATAAGACTCCGTGTGTGTGTTGATATGCGTGTATGTACAGGTAGTACCTACCCACCTGATTTATTTTTATCCATCACTGGGATATAGCTATTGCTTGAAAAGAGCTTCTTAATAGCATACTAGGACGCTTGTCTGAAAAAATTAAGAAGCTGATAAGCAGAATTTATTCAAAGGAAGCAAAATTTCAAAATTGCTTATAAAGGAAACACCAATAAGAAAAAGTTTTATAAAGCTGTAGTTTGGTAAAAATAAACACCTTAATGGGAAGATTTTTATATAATATTCATATATTCATGAAGCTATTCATATACTATATAGTTAAATGAATGCAGAGGGTGATGGGGAAAAGATAATAATATACTGTTTCTAAGTCCATAATGTACGGAAAGAAGTTACCAGTCAGAGCGTTAGAAGTAAAGGAAGAACTTTGATAACAGAATTCTAGTAGAGGCACGGTTTGCAATTATGTGAACCAGTTATTCCTCCCTTTTCTTCTTCACATTTTTTGGCACAGGAGACAATGAAGAAAAATAGTATTTCTGGCTGAAAGTGACCTGGGCTCCATGTAGGCTTGACTCATACTCTTCTTTAGCCAAAGATCATGTTCCTGAGTCTTAGCTTGTAGACAAGCAACAGTTAAAAAGATTATTCCTCAGAACTTATGGAGATGTTTCCCTACATAGGATAAATTCTTTAGAATTCTTCGTATATGGTTAATTCCATATTCTGTCATAGACCTACTGTTTGGGTACCTTTAATATATGCTTTTCTTCGGTCTTCAAAAGTTAAGTTCTAATGCAGTGCTGTTTCCTGAATGTCATATAATGGTGTTAACAAAATAAGCCGTACTTTGGGATCCAAGGCATTTCCAAGAAAAGTTTTCACTGTATATTCAGTAAGTAGAATTATCTGTATTTTACAATGAGAAACATATATAGGTTTAGAAAAAAAAAAGCTGAGATTATAACATTAATGTATTAGGATGTGTTATAACAGATTAGGATAATTGTAAGCCTCCCAAAATTGGAGATATGGGACAAAGTAGTGAGACCAAGGTGCTCTGTGGTGGGCAGGTGAGGTGACCTTGCTCAGAATCAAAGAAAATTGTAATTTTGAAAGTTTGATTTGAAAGTCTAAATGTCCTGCCTGCTGATCTTGGGCTAACATTTCTGAATGCATCTTCCTTGTGCTTTCAAATTATGCTATAAAGCTGAGACGTTTTTTCTGAAAGAGCCTTTATCAAATGTCTAGGAAAAAGACTGTCTTTTATAAGAAAAGTTTACTGCTGTTGCACAAGTGATATGTGTGTGTAAAATATACTGGATGCATAATTACAGGGAAAATGGATGCTGGCAGATGTGAAAAAGCCATCATTTTGAGCAAAGAATTTTGCTCTTATACAAATTACAGGATAAATGGATGCTAGCAGATGTGGAAATCAGCCCTTTAAGGAAAGAACTTTACTGTTACATAAAAGTTTGTTCCTAACATGTCAGTTGGTACAATATGTCCAGTTGTGGTGTTTCAGACATACCATTTTGTACTGTTCGTGCTGTCTGTTTAGAGTGCTGTTCCATTCTTTCTTCTAGCCACATGAGCTCTGTTCTTTTAAATCTTGCTTGATCGTGAGAGATTGTTCTCTGCTACAGAGACAGTGTACGATGAGTGATACTCGTGTGAGAACAACACCCAGCTTTTTTGAAAAATATGAAGCAATATCAACCACCTGAAATAATGGCATTAAAAAGAATATAAATGAGTATCCAAATTTTTATAGGTAAATGTACAGTGAACTGCCTGTCCTTATGCACCCTTGATGTGCGGTCATGATTTTGTAGTCTTCTAGCATATGCTTCTAAGTCACCTCTTTTCTATTCTGAAGAATCACAGCCAGCTAGATAGTCCTGAAGTTTGTTAATCCTTTCAGTCTTCCTTCTCATCTTTCTTCGAACCTTTTTAAGTTCTACTATGTCCTTTTTGACACAGTGGACCCAAAGTGATCACAGTGCACTCCAGTGTAAGCAGATTATGGATTTATCTAGTGGCATAACCATGTTTTCTGTTTTGCTCTTGGCTCCTTTCCTCTTAATTCTTGAAATCTGGTTTGCTTTTTTGCTTGATATTGAAAACCAAAAAAAATCAAATGTGAGAACATACTACTAAAGTACTTTAATACACTGCTGAGATGGCTTTTCTAAACCAAGGCACTGAAGTTCTAGGCCAGTTTTCACTGTAGGAGTATAAAATAGTTTCAGGTACAAAGAAATTATTCTTAATAGCCATTTTCTTTGATCATTATAATTACAAGTATAAACACCATAATCATTATAATTATACAACAAATTTGCACGACAGAGAGAGAGGGAGAATGTGATTGTCATGTATGTAATTGCCGTTGTGCTGTCTTAAGATTTTTATGGTTAAAAAAAATTACTATTTGTAATTTGTACTCCTTTCTGTGCAGATCTATTGTCCTGTATTACCTTCCCTACGAAGACTTTTTGTGTGTGTTGTATAACATGCAAAAATGGTTTCAAACCAGAGCAAGACAAAATGTCAAAACAGGGCAAAATGTCATATTTACAGTGTTCTTCCTCTCCAGCTTCTTTTCTATAGAATAATGTATCAAAATACGATAAAAATTTTAACATTGCTTTCAGCATAATGTCAGAGATTACACACCTGTCAAATTGAATTAGAATGTTGAAGAATTTAATATCATTCTGGCAGACTTTAGTCCAGAATTGCTTTTTGATAAATTGTGAAGTAAAAAGAGCAAAAATTGTACTTTATCATGTAATTTTATAATAAATGCTCGCTGTTTTAAATTTTTACTTCTTCTTCCAGAAGTCAACAGCATCATATATAGTTGCTATGCTATTTCAGCATCATATATAGTTGCTATGCTATTTCAGCACCAAATTTTGGATGTGCAGAATGTTAAGCTAAAATAGATTTTGTGGGACCTTGCCTTTACAATTTAACACTCAGTATTCTGTTAAAAGCTAAGTTTTGAGGTCTTGGAAACTGCACTAAAGTATGTGTGGTGATAGCATGATGAAAGTATTTTTTACATTGTTCATATGATATTCACAGCTGATAACTGTTATGTACTCAGCTGAAAAGTACAATGATGTTAATATATGACAAAATGATGCAAAAAACGTTCCTCTATTTTTTAGTTAGGGTCATTTGATAAACTAAAGTTGTTTAAAAGGCTGTGCTGTTTTGGATTATGTATAATAAAACTTGCAGTAATGATGAATTGATTCTCAAGAACAGAATGTGAGAAAAAGGATCCAAAGTTTGTAGAAGTGTCTGTAGCTCCTCCAGATAACTGCCTCTCATTTTATGTAATGAAAAAACAGAGGCAGATGGGTTCCCAGCCTGCTAATACTATTTCATGCTATTTGCAAATATTAGACCTGGGTGTTTTGTTTTTTTTTAAATGTTAGAAAAATCAATATGTACAAGCAACTTCACTGTCTGCTACAGAACTTTCCTAAGTATTGAGGTAGGTACTGTAAAACTGGCTCATGGAATGTGAAATTTAAAATAAATATGGAATCCTTTATACTTGTCTTCTCATTCTTCCATTTTTAGCAAACAGTTATATAAAATTGACCATATCTGTGTCATCTGCTCTTGTCATATCTCCGGGGAAAAGGAAGAAGATATTTCAGCAGAGCTGGAGGAGGCATGCTGAACTGAGTTGTGCTTAACCTTCATGTTTAGTAGTATTAGCATCAACAGCCGGGTCTCCACCTGATAGAATTTACTCTGCAGAAGAGTTTTGAGCAAGCCATTTTCACAACCTTTCTGAACTCACATATCAAGATATTTGCTTTTGGGCTTCATTCTGGTGGGTGCTATTCTGCTGTGCATTTACCGCTCTTACCAAAAAGCAGATCGCGTAAGGATTGTTCACAAACAGTCCTACAGATAACGAGGGCAGAGGGAGTCAGCATTTGTATTGTCTGATTTATATCCTGTTTCTTATGTTGGAACTTAATGTTCCAGATGCAAATAAAAGTAAATTTAGCTGCTTACCCACCTTTCCTTGGAGGAAAACAAGGATTTGTTTCTTTGTTGCTTGATACTGACATTACTAGAGTCTTTGGATAATTGCCAAAGGAGTAGTATACAAAGGAATCTGTTGTTATCTTGTCTATCTACTTGGGTACCTCAATCCTACTGTGAGCTCGTGATTGCAGTATTTCAGCATTTTGGGATTATTGTGTGTTTGTGTTTATTCCACAGGTAATTCCCCATTATTTATATATATATATATATTCTATATGTAGAAGGTAAGGTGGGACTTACTGGTAGGATACCTAGGTGATGAGAAATTGATATGGAGACTTCAATGCTGGCTAATGCAGTGTAGTATCAACTAGAACAGTTCTGTATTGACTCTCAGTTCAGCAGAACTGATCTGTACAACTCATAGTAGAGGAACAGACCTGGAAGACTATAGTACAGTATAGCTGTGGTTACAGGGCCTATACTTAACCTGATAGATCATATGAGGTCTAAGTTGGCTTTGCTTGGAGTCACACTAAGAGCCCCTGTACCTCCAGCATAGCTAACATCCAAAGCAGGTAACACTTGTGTGGATGTTTGAGAGTCGGTAATCTTTTGACATTGTGTTTTGTATTGTTTCAGCATTACATTGTTCCAGTATTGTTAATGTTTTTAAATGTGAGTAATTTTCAGTGTGAAAATTTGCAGGATCTGTTCTGTTTGCTAGTGGAGCCGTGTGACTGATAACTATGAAAGCTTGGCAAACCAGAGGAACAAGATGCTAGCTGTATAATTAACTAAATTATAGAGGAGAATGTTTTCTTAAATTTCTGTAACACTTAAAGTAATTTGGAGATGATGTTGAATTTTCACTGGAACATACAATATTTTAAGGAATTAAAATAATCAGAAATCCTGGTTAATGTCTGAGATCATTCATAAGACAGTTGAAAAGAATGTCAGGTTTGACCCAAAGCCTGTTGTTTTCACTGGATTTAGATCTCTACCCTTACTGCAGATCAACTAAGAAACTGTAGAGGATAGATTTCTTAAGAATCTTAAGATTCTTTCAGATGATAGAATTCTTAAGAAAAATGTATATAAAACGAAAGTGCACTGAACAAATTAAAACTCTGATGATTCCTATTAGCTAAAGTGAGAGGGTCTGACAGAAAGTTGTGCTGCAATACAACAGTTGTGCGAGTAGTGCTGTGGTATATTTGTTCTGCTTACAAGCAGAGAGTATTCCTCTGTGGTTCATTGAGTATGAAAAAAAACCTTCCACTGGTACACATGGACATGACTCCTTCCCAAGAGTATATAGAGGTTGGGAACATATATAAATGGCAGGTTGGGAAATAGGTACAAAACGTGGCAATGGCAGTGGAAATTGCATATGTATCTTTAATACTTTGCAGTGGAATAGTACCATCACTGTCTCTGAAGTTTGAGATAGGTAGTGGGTTAATGCAAGCGTATCAAAGCACAAGATTTGGTCAATTTGTTTCAGTTCACATTTGCAGCAGGATGTAATGTGCCTGTTTCCTAGGCATAAGATGGTGCCACACCTTGTCTCCTGACCCGATGTACTGTACAGCATCCTGCATCACATGGCTTGGCATATGAGGTCTTTCACAATGACAGCAAAGAAGGTTGAGAGTTCTTAAGAGCTGTTTTTCTAAGCACTCAAACGGATGTTACTTCAGCCTGGAGGTTTGGAGTTTTTTTGCCAGTACAACAATTACTAGAGATGAAGGAACACTCCTGAGGAAGTATTTTGAACAGTTACAGCCATAAATAGCTATAGAAGTATCAGTCAGTCTGTAGCTTTCAAGTTTTTAAAAATTGTCTTTGAACATTCATATAAGGTACAGCATGACTGAACAAGTAGTGGGTGCTTTTGTGCAGTGTGTGAATAAAAATGAAATGTAGGTGAGATATGAAAGCAGCAACAGTTTCAGTAACAATTAAGAGTAATGAAAAAACAGTTGTGACACCCTGAAATGTTCTTGTTGTGCACTCAGGAAACGAAGGATTTTTCTGGGCTAGGTTGTACTAGTTGTAAAACAATGTGTCTGATTAATAATGCATTCTATTGAAAACAAATGGGAGGTTTGCTTAAGTATGATTCATCATTGTCTGTTGTAGTAAATAAGTCTGTTGCTTGCCTCAAGGTCAGCATGACCCTGTTTATTTTAATTTTTCAGTCTTGAGCGTCTGTGCAGTTGCTGTTTAAGGAGGAATTAGCAAGAGAGAGCAATTTTTTGGTTTCTTTAGTTTTTGGCAAGTGTGCATTTCCTTTCATTTTTTTTCCCTTCCCATTCATTATTAGATCACTTGGTTGTTTTATAAAACTTAATTGACCTTTTATTTAACTCTTTAATATTTTTTTGTCAGAGATTTTAAAAACATGCTATTGTGGTTAAGGTCCTTGTCAATTCCGTGATATGAAGAGCAAAAGTACTTGTATGATTTAAATACAAAGCAGTATTTAAAAAGGTTCTTATGAGCTTTTAATACACTTTCATATGCAAGACAATCCTGTTACAGCTATCCTGTTACTTTATAGAGAGCAGTTTCCTACATTTGCATCCTCAGTTTACTTCATATTTGTTAGTCTTTCACAGTAGATGTCTGTATATTATTTTGGAATTCTCCTCAATGCCTTTTTTAAAGCTCCTGTTTCTTTAATACCTACAAAACCTGAAGAATAGTTTTCTGACATGTTTTTTTCTGGCAGCATGATTGGAATAGCTTGTAATCTTGAGTATAACTGGTCTCTGCACCTTGGAGAAGTGATATTATCCCAATTCACAGTCAAACAGTGGGAGGACATTGAGGTTACAGAAAATAAGAAAAGAAAAAAACCTCACCACCACCAACAACAAAAACACAAAAGAAAAAATGCAGGCAAAGGAAGAATTTACGCAGAACATCCCAAACTGAAATCCTGAGAACCCTGATCAGCTCTTGCTACCCCAGGAGAACCCAACCTCTTTGGACTGACAACTGTCCAGGGAGATATGGTCCAAGGGCCGTGCTGTGCAGCAGCTCTTGCCCACACTGCTTGGATAGCATTCTTCAGAATGGATGGGCTGTGTCTGCAGTGCTCTGCACATGACTTTTGTGCTTTTGAGGCACAGGTTTTGTGCATGTGTGTTCAGATGACAAAAATACTGTGAATTATGTTTTGCAGCTAGCTAGAATGGACTGTTCATGGTCTTATGGCATGGCATGTGCTGCTTGCCTGGGAGCATGGAGTAAGAACAGGTGGCTGAGGGCATCAAACCTTTTAGGGAACTGTAGGGTAATGGGAGCAAAGCTGACACAATCTTATCCATGCTTCCTAGAGAAAGGAGTGCCTTATTTAGCTACCAGCAGAACTACCAGCTGAGTGTGGAATGCCTGGGTAATGTAACGTGGACACAGTGTAGAGAATTGGATGATCAGGAGCTAGAAGCAAACTGGACGCCATGTCATTTGACAACATTGATGAATCTGTAGACATGCCAATTTTTGACTTTGAGAGCGGAATTTAGTTTGAGATTAAGAATTTGGTTCAGATTCTTTTTTACACGCTTCTTTTGACGTTTGATATGTCCTTAGGTATTCTACCTGGCTTGGTCTCCTGGCAGGTCTTACATTGTGTTTGTGGGACCTATGCAGCTGTCTTGGATACCCTGGAGCATATCAAAGACCACTAAACATCTATGTGTAAGCAACTAAATTGAGACCCAAGACACTAAATATAGCGGTCTTCATGTAGACATCTACAGCTGCAACTCCTGGTATTCAATGAAGATGTAGCCAATGTGGTCAATGGAGCCAGGTGAGTGATTCAGCTCATGTTAAACTAAATAAACACTAGCAGCTGGTCAGCTGAATCATGCTCTCAGCTCCATTGATTTTATTGATTATAATGGAAATTTCTGCCTAGTGAACCAGTAGGTACCTGCAGTCTGATTCTGTTGCCTAAATATAGGTGTCTCATTTCATGTGAGGTTTGTTGATTTACCGGAGATGTCCATAAAGAACTGGGAGATATGACAGAGGACCTGCTTCAGACCTCTGCTGCTTTGAAGCAGCAGTTAGAATCCATACAGGATAGCCCAGAACATCTAAAAGTTAGAAGATGTCTGTGGTTAGGTAGCTGAATCACACTCTGTATTTCTAGATGATCTTAAAAGTCTCCTTTTGTACATGACCAAAGTACAAGACTAAGCATATTTCTTATGGAGGAGACCATCTAGGATCCACATAAGTACCCTGGAAAACACAACAAGGTAGGTGTTTTTAACCTATATATATATAACATTTTATGTAAGATTTTATATACATTTCAGTATTTCTGCATAAACACAAAAAGCAGGTATGCCTGCAACCATTTCAAAAACATTTTGAGAGGAAAAGTAGTTGTCTCGCAATTAAACCAGTCATTCTGATTGACAGGACCCAATTTTAGTTCTTTCATACACAATCTGCATGCAGAATGCTTCATATACTAAGTTGTTGGGTGTTTTGGAGGGACAGTCTCCATTTGTCCCTGCTAAAGCTGCTGGAGAAATTGGTGATTTGATCACAGATAACCTTTGCTCATCTTCTTGGGGGAAAAAAGCATTACATGTAACCATCATGTCTTAATTTTCCTTTCTGGTTGCACAGTGGACCAATTCTTTCCTCCTTCTTCCTTATAAACAAATGTCCTGATGAAATATTTTCATGATGCTGTTTGTGACTTTTGTCCTTATATCTTAGTCTGTGCTTTGAACTTCTGAAGATCTTATGACCCTGAGGTTATAACCTCAGGTTATATCCCTTGTTTCACTTCTATTCCAGTGTTCTCAAACATTGGAAAACATGCCATGCAGGTTCCCGCAAAAAAAGAAGATTCTTTCTGTAAGTGCCTAGGGTGCAAGGTATATGTTTTATGTACCTTTTGCTGGAATAATTACATCCTGAGCTTTCCCCTAACAACTGTTCTGGCAATTCCTCGCATTACTGACTCATTTCACAGAGATTCAGCAACTCATTTCAGCAGGCAGACCCACTCTTTTCTGATGTATGTTGCATCAGCAGCTGCGTACTGACCCACTGGTTCTGTATACAAGATCTCTTATACATAACCTGCATGCTCATCACCCATTCCTGGCATTCCTGCTCTGGGTGCTGATCAAACACAGTAGGCCCTTCAGTGCTTGCTTGTCCTCTCTCCTTCTCTAGAACTTCAGCTCCATGCCTATATCCAAAGCACTCAGGATTCTTTTACTTTCTGCATTCCATTAATGAGTATCATATTAATATATTCTTTAACACGTCTCTTAAACTAATATTCTTTAAGAGTGATGTGGTGTTTCCAAGCCCAGAGCAAAGTCAGTTAGGCACTGCGGCGTGCTAGACTTCATTCTAGACAGCACCATATGCAGCATCATAGATACATTTTGTTCATGAATGCACTATAGTTATGGAACAAGTATTTTGGCTGGCATCAGTGCAGTTATACCTCTTTAAAGTGTGAATTTTCTGGCTTGTGTTATTGTTGACCTGGTAAATTATTAAAAGGGACTTTTCCAACAAACACATGCTTTCACACATGTGCATGTATTTCTTGCAGTGCTTGTTTTCCTTTTGGATTTTTTTATAAACTTTGGCTGTCAATACAGTCTTTTAAGTGTCATCTTGTCAGGTTAATATGTTTTAGTTACACAATTGTACAGTGTTGATAGGAAACCAGGCACTGAGTTCCCTAGCTGAATGATGTTGTATCCTACTTGAAAATAACATGACTGAGGTCTCCCGTAATTGTCTTTTAGAACATTTATAAAACTTCCAATTCACTTCTGTAGTAACAGAAAAACATACCAGTCAATCTCCTAGAGCATTACTAACTACCTTCTGTACAGTTTCTTTTACATTCTGTCATACAGTGCTTGCATCTGAAATTTAAGTATAAAATAGAATAGGCTATTTCAGTTGGAAGAGACCTACAACAATCATCTAATCCAACTGCCTGACCACACCAGGGCCAACAAAAAGTTAAAGCATGTTGTTAAGGGCATTGTCCAAGTGGCTTTTAAATACTGAGCATATAGAGAGTATATATATCTTTTAATTACCGAATAGACAATGAAAGCGTTACATAAATATGAAGATTGTTTCAAGCGAAAACACTAAATCACCTAAGTCTCAACAGGCTTTAAAATTCAATTTTTTTCTGCTTTGCGTTACAGAAGAAGAATCAGAAGGTGTGGAATTAAGATTTTAAAATGTTGTTTAAAGCATTTTCATAGTCTGGAGAAAAAGATCCTGCTTTCACTGCCATCCCTAGCCACATGTTTCTGGTTCTTTCCTTTTGCCATATGTTGGTGGTCATATACTTTCTGCATAACTAGATGAGGGATCTGATCTAGCTGAACATAACCCTACAGGTTACTAGTTTTCAACCATATCAGCTCAGATCTATGGCACTGAACAATGGAGCCGGGCGTGGGGGGAAATATATGATCAAGAGTAAGAGACATTCTTTTTCAGCTGTAACGTGAGCAAAGAACAGCTTGAGCCAGTTATGAAACTGTACCCTGGGACTGATGGGTGAAAACAAAATTTCACAAGCCGTACCAAAAAAATAATCTCTTTTTATTGGTCAGTGTATCCTGCATGCAAAGGTTATACAGAACCTTAATTCAATTGAGAGCCTAGGTAAGTGCTTGATTTTACTGATTTCAGTGATACTTAACTGAGTTTTACATTATGCGTATATCTGAATGTTTCATGACTTGCAGCCATAGGAAAAAGAAAATTCATTTTTCAGAATAATTGTTTTAATCTTCTGAAGTGATGTACTGCAACTTGTGACTGAAGGAAACATTTGATAAATATACCTGTACCAGAAATAAACATTCTCTGTACATGTACTGTAGATGTATCCTGAAAAGATGCAGTGTTTGTTTGAACATGATACGATAGCTGTTTCTTTGTATATCCAGCATTATACTGAACACCTCCTCTCAAACAGTGTTTTGATTTCCAATGTTTTTATTCAGAAGATACAGGCATAGTACCAGCACAAAGATTATATTGCTATACATCTAATTTTTGTTCTCCTGTTAATCTTTTCTTGTTAGCAAAACGAAGTACCCACAATATATATTTTATCCTTTCTTTAGTGATTTTTTTAATCTATATAATGCAAAAGGACACCCCCATTTCTTTAAAAAAACCCACCCTCAGTCCTTCCAAAAAAACTGCCACAAAATTGTTGACATTAATAATACTTCAGACTGATAAATTGATATGTGCCTGGCCAGGAGCACCATGACCCAGCACAGCACTTCTGTATTAATAAGACATAAAGTCAGACCATTTATCATTTAGTCTGGCCAGCACACAAATTAGAGAACAGCTTGCCAGGGTATATTGTGGTCTCGTTACTTTGTTTTTGCCAGAGTTGCAGAATAGATAGCTTTGAAACCTTCCTGTGCTCTACTGTGACAGGAGAGTGTTTGTGTCACAGCGACCTGACTGGGTTGTTCAGTTGCGTACAGTGCTGACTCAGGAGCCTTAAGTGTCCTAACCAATTCACCAAGCAGCAGACTCATCTAAATCAAAAAAAGGAAAACTCCATTAAGATATAATCACTGGCAGTTACAGCAGGTGTAAGATGTTCAGCAGTGCAATCAGAATATGAAACTCTGGGAGTACTTTACTGGATGTCACTAAGAAGCACATGCCTTCATTACGGTACAGAATATCTTTTATTACATAGCTAGTATTTCCATGCTGAAAAATACTGTTTAATGAAAACATGAACATATCATAACATGCTCATACTGTCTTATATTGGTTACTGTTAAAATATTGTAATTGAGACATTTTACAGCTAATCATGTTTTAAGTATATGCATTTGCATTTTGTGTACCTCCTGCCTTGTCAGTCATTTTCTGTCTTTAGGGTGAGTGTTTTTCTTTCAGTAAAACTTTGAAATATATATATAAAAAAAAAAGCAGACAACTTGAATTTTTAAGCCCTTAAAATAGACAGCTTGGATCTCAAACTGCTAAGTTCAGTTTCTTAAATTGATGAAATTTGACTTCTGTAGTGGGTCTTTAACTAAAGATGCTAGTTTAATGCTTTTGAGTTGCATATCTGTTTGTGAAAGTTTATTTAATGTATTTTCAACATACAGTCCATGTGCAACTCCTGATTGAGTACACCTTGATGATGAGTTCTATTTTGCAGTGTAATACATCTATCTAGAGAGATATTTGCTATCCACAGGTGCTGAAGCATAGTTTAGACTGCTCCCATTGTATTTCTGTCCACTCTTCGTTCATTAGGTGGAAAATATGATCCATATATAGCATAGTGTGCCCTGTCAGGAAAAATCAGTGAAGATTTCTTTCAAGCAGTGAGGTCCTTCTATGTGGGTGAGGTAAAGCTTCTAAACCTGTGCACTCTGTGTATATCCTTGAAGAACTGCCACAGAAACTGTCTGGCTCTGCCTCTGCTGCTCTGAAAGAGATTGCTTCAAAGCATCTTTAAGCTATACATCCCAATCTTCATGTGTGCATGTGGCTGCCCCACAGACCACTGCTGCACTGCTTCCAGGAGTGAGCTTAGGGCAGTAGGCTGGGGGTAAGGCAAAATAAAAGTATGGTTTTGAGGATGGCTCAAAAGTTAACCTGTACAATCAGTGTAGGATTACTCTTTGTATATTCATTTTGAATTCTGAGAAGAATCTCAGAAAGAGTCTCTAGCACCAGTAACCAGAAGAAAGAGTTATATACCCCAAGTGCTGATTTCTTAGAATTTTCGTTGGAAAACGTGTTTCAAGATAAACTCGCTCATTCTGGCTTGCCAGTCTGCTTCCTACTACTTTACTCTAGCATCTCAAGTCCTGCTGTACTCAAAGGTACAGAGCAGATGTGCAAGGCAGTTGCTGGAAATGGAGTTGTATCTCTTTCCTGGGTAATAGTGAGAAAGCCTTTGTGCTTACAGAGCTGGGAAGAGGAATGACCTAGACCTTTACAAGTTAGGGATTATTTTTTACTAATTTTCCAGTCACCACTTTGATCATTGCTTCCTAACATTGATTTGTGGCACCTCCTTCCCTTCCTTTCTCCTCCCTCTACTTGGCTTCTTCCTGCTGCTTAACAAGCTCAATTGGTTTTATGTATGTAATTCTTTTTTTAAGAGAGCTTGAAGGTGGTCTCTAAAAGATTTGCTTTCATCCAAAGCCAGGAGCTGATCAAAGAACACACAAAAGCCAAATGGGAGCCAAGGCAGAGCTGCCTGACCAGCCATAGGGTCAGGGTTCTGTGCTGTGGAAATAGTGAAGCATATCAGCTGAACTGTGCTGGAAGCTGCTGATAAGGGATTTTCTCTCCAGTAACACCTGCAAAGTTTATGAGATCCTGCAGGAAAATCAAAGAAATCTCCATTAGAATACGTTGTTTCCTGCAGAGAGGAATGCAAAAGCATTTACAGGATGAAGTGCCATTGCCTACATGTATTTATTGCTATATCATATATTAGGCTCATTCTGCACTGTTATTACAACACTGGACTATCACTCAGCTCTACATTTACTGTTGTAAAGTGGCTCCTTAGCCCATTTGTCAGGACCTTAAGGAACCACATGTAGGATTGTCTATGAAAGAAAGTTCACACTAAATAAAAAAAGCAAGTAAATGAAAATCTTTTATTGTTATGTCTGAAAATGGATTTCTAGTGAAAATTATAATTAAGAAACAAATTAATGATGGATGTTCAGTCAGCTATAAAAAGTCTAATTAAGTTTTCTTCCAAATTCTTTTTGCAGATACAGATTTTTATCAGGCATCTGTCCCAATAGTCATTATGATTTTGTAAAAAAATTGAGTAGTAATCCAGTGATTGAGTTTTCACAAAGGACTTTCTACTATGACCAATTTGAATTTTGTCTGATATTTTTTCTTCTATATTAAGATAAGATAAAACAGACTGCTATTTTAAACAAACCATTACTTTAAATGTCTACTTTAAAAGTAGAAAAATTCTGCTCTGGTTTGAGAGTAGGCATAAATGTTTTTAGGGTGAAGGAAGTAAAGTTTTCTATAGTCATAAAGGAAGACCAAACTATGTCTTAAAACCAAAACAGCCTTTCATCCTTAAATAATTAAAGGAATCTGTTTGTAATTGGTGTTTTCTGTTTCCCCAGAAAACTACAATGTAGGCTGTCACAGCTTAGATTCCTTGTCACTAAATTGCCAACATGCATTAGTCTGGATCTCCAAGCATAGCTGTATATTTTAATGGGTTTATGACAAGTTAGATTGCTTTGCATTTAGTCAAGTTTTATTTTTTTGGTGCAAAGTAAAGTTTAATTTTTATGAGAAGTTTAAAAATATGAACTTTTTTTTTCTCGTAGACCTACTGGGAACTTGTTTTTTCTTTTTTTTCTGTAGAAAATACTCATTTGCTATTTTTGCTAGTGTTCCCTGCATGAATTGTAATGTTTTCTTTGAACAAATGAACACTCTGTCCTCAAAAGTAATGCTTGTTGGTTTACAGTAGAAAAAAATCAGCAAAAATAAGAAAATACTTGCTTTTAGCTGAAGTTCTTTTTCCAGTGGCCAAAATGGATGTGAAATTTCATATTAAGAATGATCCATGAAACAGTGTGATTTATTATCTGCCTGAAGGAAAAAAGAAAGCAACAGCTATTTAATAGTGTTTTTATTGAGGTTGTTTAACATTGATTTGTCCAAGTCTGGTTTCATCCCTTTTGATATGGATCTGTGTGATTTTTTTCCAAGGGCACAGAGGGTAGTTAACAAGTGGGCTTGATTTTTCAGTAGGTGGGGAAAATTGCATATATTTGATTTCATTGCAGCGGGGTCCATATTAATCTCTGGAGCAATCTCCTGAGAATAAAGACATCTCTTGTGTTATTTACTTCTGACGCGAGTGAGAGAACTGATTTCAGTGATTAATAGAAGCAATTTGGCTTGGAATCTAAAGTTGCCAAAAAGCTCCGTGATGTCTTCCCACTTCCCACTCTACCCAGTGCCCTTGAAAGCTTGGCACCTTTCGATCTGCACTCTCGATCCAATGTTCTGTTACTTGGAAATATGAGTCAGCAGAGCAAATCATCTCACTGTTAATGCAGGAGAAATCCCATGTCTGTAGTTAGCCTGATTTTCAAAATCAAAGGAAGATACTAGATAAAATATAAAAGGTAATGCAAAAGAAAAAGAAGTGGTGGAGAGATCTGAGTAGTCTTCTTGCAGTATGTTCTCTCTGTGGAAACAGTAGCGGAATTGTTCTTGGCTGTATAAAGATGGTAGGATTACGTTCTCTGTGATCTGTCATCAACCTTAATCAGAGTCTCTGTGTTTAATCATGAACTACCTTCCAAAGTGGCATTATTAGGAAACCATTAAGTTTAATCTGGTATGGTCTGTAGATAACATTTCTAATATAATTCCACAGGAGATATATAGTTCTAAGATCTGGTAACAGAAAAGGAGCTGGATTTTTTGGCAAAGGTAACTCTGGTTTAGGTTAAAAGTTTTATGTAGCCTTTAAAGTGTAATGGCCAAATGGGGTCTACTGAACTGCCATAACTTTATTCATATGCAAAACAGAGAGCAACCAGAGACTTTTTAACAATGTGGCATCTTTATTGCTGTGGAATAAATGGCTTCACTGAAGAAGTTGATTTTAATCAGCAGATCCATGAGTGACTACTGATTTTAATCTTATTAATCTTATTAGCACTATGGAGTTGAGCTCAGCAGAGGATTGTAATTCCAATTCTCAGCAATTTTTGAAGCTTCAAAATTTCTCTTTCTGGGTAAGACTAACCGCAGAAAATCAAACCTGTTTTGAAGATTTTGATTAAAATCATAGGAAGACTAAAACATTGGTCTGGACGTGATCTCAAATGAAGAAATGTATTTAAATGTTTCCCACACTCCAGTGTTATATCATAACTATCAGTCTTCTGAGCCCTTTTTCTCTCTCTCTTACTGCCAAGTTGTTCTGGAAGAATATTGTGAGGAAACAAATTTGACTTCCAGAAACTAATATTTTTTGCAGAAACTGGCAATAGTCCACCTATTTACTATGTCTGTAAGTGGCTTTGTACTGACAAATAAAAACTTTGTAAATTACTTCTATAAGGGATAGTTTTGTGGTATGTGAACCACTAGATTGCTTTCTGAAAGAGTAAGCTTTTCTTTGTCTTTGTCGATATGAGCTACAGCTGAATTAGTAAATTAAACAGTTGCGGGAAAATTCATTTGTGCTAGAAATCTATTTTCTGTTGTAATGCCTTGGCATGGCTCTGGTGGTAGTACTAACTCTCTGCAGCAATTCCCAGGCACGCTTCAGAAGTTATGATGGGTCAGTGGTGATTCCCAAAAGGCATTTTGGATGGAGTAACCTTGTTTTGAGGCTCATAGTAAAGACATATGGTATAGTACTATGCTGAGTCTGGTGGGGGGTTAGTATCAGTAACAGTCTCTTTTAGTTATCCTGAATCAAGGATTTTATATAACCTGTGGGACTAGATTTACCACACAGTCTCACTTTTAGACTAGGCATGTGTAAATATAGAAGATTAAAAATAATTTATTCTTCCAAATCCAAAGCTAAAGAAAGCACTGTATATAATTACAGATAGCTTAATGGAAATAAGAATAAAACATGATTACACAATCTTGTGGCTGAACTGAATCCATGAGGAGGATCTTATAGTATGTACCATTACTATTAAAGAGAATCAGCTTTGTGCTGTCTCTAAATTTACTTTTCTGCTTGTACTTACACTTACATGCAAGTCCCTGCCCTAGGTTTTCTTTCTTCTTAATCAGACTGTTGTTTTTGATACTGGTTTCCAAAAATTATTAAAGACTTTACCAAACTTTAGAAATATTGATTGATTTTGGATGTTACTGGATGGATCTAACTCATGTTCAAAGAGCAAAAGGATCACACTAACAACTTTTCCAGTACTGATCTGTGAACAAATTGTTAACCTGCAGTGAAGAATGCTTTCTCTTCCCAGACAAATTTTAATGGATAGCCTTTTGGATGCCTAAATCCATAGTTCACCTAAATAAACCCCCTCACTTTATGCAAGTGCTGAACTACCTCTTGCCATAGCAATAAGAGTGTGCTTGGAAACTTCTTACTGTTCTCCTCTTAGAAATGATACAATAGAAATTACTGTTAGGCCATTTTAAAAGTATGAAAGCTGTCTGCTTTAACTGGGAAAATGCATCCATTGCTATGCTGTTTTGCCGGAAGGATTAATAAATTAAAGTATTAATGTCCATTATATTTTATAATGCAAAATGTTCACAACTGAATATGAAACTCTTCCTCCTGTAATAATTTGTAAGCTGTATCTAAGATTGAATTTGTTAGTCATTAAATATGTCTTCCTAACTTTCCACTTAGATTCCTAGATCCCTAGAATCCTAGACTATTTTTTCAAGCCTTCTTAACACAGCCCACATATATTCTTTTCTTTATTCAATTTCTGCTGAAGGCAGATATTCTTTATCTGTCTGTTTTAATGGGAGTTGTAAAAAGCTCTGGGTTAATTTCTATGCTCTGAAGTCCATAGCTTTCCTTAGGATACCCAGTCAGTCCTAAGTAGAGGATAAATTTTGTCCAGAATTGCTGTGCTAGATCTTCGGTCTTCAAAAAATCTTAATACTCCTCACTGATCTTTATCACAGACAACTGCAACTAAAAAGTCACTAGTGTGTTACCATCTTTGTTCCACTGTGCAGAAGATCTCCCTCCTAAGTGATGGGACTGCATGTCCTCCTGCCGCTGGCAATGGCTCTGTGTTATCTTGACTGGTCACCGTAATGACTCTTGTGGTAGTACTGCCCTCCTGGCTGGGAGGGAACTCCTTTTCTAAATCACAGCAGCTGGAGTACAGCAGCATAGCAGAATAGTGCAGGTTTTCTTCAAAACCTAACTAGGTCAGCTGCAGTTGAACTTGAATTTGCCTCTATATGTGGCAGACATTAACCCTTAAGAAGTTCCCTGGTGTTCCTAGTCATGCAATCCCTGTTTACTACGGGAATCCTGACAGTCCCTTGTTTGGAATTTGAGGACTGTTCTCTTTAGTGCCTAACACATTCCTACTCTCATTTTCAGATGTCTGGACTTGGCATCTTTCTTTGGCAGCATTATCCATGGATTTCTTCTGTATCTGCGATTGTTTCTTAGGCTCCCAAGTTCCTCAGAGTGGTTTTCCTCTTTTTGTCATGGTTTTAAGCAGCTCTTCCCAGTCCAGGTCTTCCCCTTTTTTCTCCCCTTTGTATTGGCAAATATTTTTCTCTGCATGTTTTACATGAAAACTGACAGTGTGATGGGGAGGTGCCCTCTGATTTATCAGTAGTTGGGGTCGAGGGCTATCCTTCTGTGTCACTGACATCTTGTCACTGTATATGTTCATGGCTTGGAATTTCAGAAGCATTTGAAAATTTAGCCTGTGCCACCCACTTGTATCCAAGAGAGACATAAATCTAGGCTGGGAACGCTGAGTTCATTGAAGCAGGAAAATAGGACTCAAAGCCTTTGCTTCCTGGTGCCACAGAGTCAGCAATTGACAATTCAGGTACCACAGTCTGAGCAGCTTTAAAGGAAAGAGGGGATGACACCATCACAGAGTTAGTGGGGAAACAGCTTCCTGCTTGCTTCATAAAAGTAATTTCTCAAACTGAGATTGTCATTCAGACTCCCAGTGACTAAGGCTGATGCTGGCAAAAAAGCTCCTGGAATACCCATTTTCTAGTTCCACTGGTGTCTTTGATAATGAAAAATGGCTATAAAACGCTGATCACATTTTCCAAAGTATGTTCCTGGATTTATGATTGTGTTTGGCACTGTGATTGTAAGTTCCTACAGGTACACAAGAGCTTACCAGATGTACAGAAAGGATTTTTTTCTTTCATTTTACAAACCCATTCACATAATTAAATTAGCACCCCAATGGATAAACAAATATGCTTATATTGTAAAGGATTCCAGGACCTGCACCTTGCATATAAAATAACTTAATTTTAACTGATTCTTTATCCGTGACATCACACTGGTAAGATTCTGGTTTCTGCCATCCTCAGGGTTAAATATAGGATTTCTGTTTTGTCCACTAGTGGGTTGTATGAATCCTGAGCAAGTATGTTAAATCCTGGTAAATGGTGTATCTATTTCTGTTCCTAATAAACTGTACAGAATAATAGCTGACTGTGTCTGGAGTGGAGTTTATAAACAGAAATATTACCGTGTTTTCTCATTCATCACACTTAGATCAAGATAGTGATCAGTAAAGCAAGTAAGCTTTCATTGTATAAAGCAGCCTGCATGCCTGTTTGATAATGCTTTTGAGTTGTCTCAGAATTGTTTTTTCTCGCTCTGGATTAAAAACTTCCTCTTTTTCTTGTGTTTTAATGAATCTTTCAAAGAAATAAGTAAGTTTGAAAAGCAGGTAGACCAGTCTGCTTTGCATGGTCATATTGAGAACAGGTAGAATCTGGCCCTTTGTAAAACAAGCTTCTGCCACTGCAGTCAAACTTTTGGATATTCCCTTTGTGCTGTATCAGTGATTTTTTTCTAAAGTGCAAAAAGTCTTTTGGATTTTGCATTAATTTTTCAGGTTTTGGCACTCTATTTAAATAAAGCAGTTTATGTAAAAAGGTGTGTGGAGTGGTTGATAGCTGAATGCTGTTTCCAGTTCTGAAGGTGTAATTTCAAATGTTAACATGTTGAGAGCACGTTCGTGCATTTTTATTTCTCTTTAGTCTAGACTTTCAAGACTGTGAAGAACAGTCACATAGAACCATATTGTACCTGGCCCTGAAAGTGTAGAGATAGGTCCCTGAGCCTGCAGATGCCTCCAACCTAAGAAGAGAAAAAAAGAGTTCATAATATGGGAAGGAATTTAAAAGGATGAAGAATTAAATAGGTATGTCAGGTATCTTGATAATTATTTGTCTGTGTTATATTAAACATAAAACATCAATGTAACACAGACAAATAATTATCAAGATACCTGATAGTCATATAATTGTTGAAAGATGGATTAGAAATATAACTAAACATCTTCTAGTGCTTTCGTGTAGAAACAACATTCAGTATAATTAATTTCAGAGCTTGACCTTGGGTTTCCTGTGTACACCTCTGATAAAGCTTTTTAAGGACAATACTGATGTCAGGTTTTCGTCATTGTCTTCAGCTGTGTTTGGTGTGGGTGAAGCAGGTACTTAAGTCAAGAGGAGCCAGAGGCTTCCTATCAGTGCGGAGATGGAACTGTAATCTGCTTTTTGTGTCAGAAGATGCATCCTTGCTTCCATATTAGTACTGAACATCACTAAGAGGCTTTGCAGCTTCCTGTTTACCCTTCACCAAATGGATACATCAGTACTGCTTGCTGCAATTTTTCTGTTTAATTTTGAGTATATACACAAATATTTCATCAGTTGTGCCTCCTTTTAATCTAGATCATTGTTGTGATTTATCAACATTGTTCTCACACCAGAGCCAAAACACAGCACTGTACCAGCTACTAAGAAGAAAATTAACTCTATCCCAGCTGAAACCAGGACAATCGTGTTCTTAAATGCTGCCTGCATGGTTTTGTAATTCTTACTGTACTTCTATTAGTACAATTTATATAATACCAACATGCTGTATTATATAGTACTAACTATACTATATACATAGTATTAACATGATACAAAAAGTATACAAAAATATGATTATATATGTAAAATATGCTTTACAAAGTCATAAAAAGATATCCATCTTTGTACATTGTTACATTGTTTGTACATTGCTCCTTTCAAAGCCCTTTTTTCCTCAAGAGCAGTATGTGGTTTCACAGTAGTTTTTCTTTTGCTTGACTGATTCCTACAGGATGCTTCCCAACTGGCTCATTTCCCAAGCAGTATCCAGTGCTGAGGAGGGGCTGTTCAGTGTTTGGGAATTACTGCCACAAACAGGAAGCATTTCATGCTTTCTATTCACAGTTACTTGAGGAGGGAAAGGACATGGGGCCCAGGGCAAGAGCTACTTTGTGATAGGAAAAGAAAGCTGACATGGCTTTTGGTTCTACCAGTTCATTGTATTCACTGTGGAAAGCAGGCAGTAGTTAAGTACGTGGGATATTCAACTGGAATAGACTGACTCCTCAATGGCAGAATGAGTAAATTACGCGGTTTCACTAAACTGAAGTCCTAATAATTAAATGCAAAATTAAATAGATAATAATGTCTCATTCTAGAATGAAAAAAAAACCAAAAAAGCATGTTTGCAGGGAAAAATACTGCTTAAGGAGAGAAGGAAAAGCCATTATATTTCATATCTGAGTTATAGTCTGGTTACATTGTTTATGAGACAGCACCTTTAAAAGATATGTTGAACTGCTTTAGCCATGAGTTTTCAGCTATTATGGGCCATGCAGAGATAAACACACTAAACTGTGCTATTCCCCAGTTCCTTTAATGTTTATTCTGTTTCAGTCATGTAAAACAAAGGCTGTTTAACAGATGAGATTGCTGACTCTTGAAAATGCATCTCGTCAATTGCTATATATAAACCAAGGAATTACTCTAATCAGATTTCTAGCCACATCTTCAAGAAGGTGTCAAAGCTTGCTGCCTTTCTGCTGAATTACAGAAAGCTGTTACTTTTAGATAACTTCCTGTAATTTACCAGCAGGATCTGCCCAGTGACTGCTGGAGTCAATGTTCTTTTCCTTTGCCTTTCTTTGTGGACAATGAAGCTTCTTTCTTTCGTGAGAAATGTTGTAGTCTGACAACATGCAGGGATTGAGTTCTGACTGCTAAAATTGAATATTTTTTTCTTTCTTTTCTTCTTTTTCTTTTCTTTTTTTTTTTTGAGAAGATGGGAAATTCTTACGCTGGTCAGCTCAAGACAACACGGTTTGAAGAAGTATTGCATAATTCTATTGAGGCCTCTCTCCGCTCAAACAACTTAGTTCCCAGACCAATCTTTTCTCAGTTGTATTTGGAAGCTGAACAGCAACTGTCATCATTGGAAGGTAGGAAATGGTGGAATGTATATTTCTGCTCAAAGACAATTCTGCTGTTTGCTTTCCTAAGGCTCAGCACACACATTTCAAATCAGAATGCAGAAAAAGTATTTAAAGTTTTTGTTTGCATTTTTTGTGACCTACAAAGATACATACATATATATGTATTAGAACTAGATTAAAATACAAACTGCATTGTCTTTTACTTCGGCAAAATTAAGCCACTTGCTTGCTCAGCTTTATTTCTACAGTTTATAAATTTGTTGTTTATCAATATACATAAATTGAAGTACTAGGAATTGTTCCATTACATGTGTGGAGGAATCTTTGGAGATTTGGAACATAAATCTGTTATCTTATAATTTACCATAAACCGCTGGAAGTTATACAGCAAATGGTGGTAGACACATGACAGATTTATAAAAAATATATGCTAAGACTGATTTTAATTGTGAATAAATACAGCAGAAATATTTTTAGCTTTTAAGAAGGTTTATAATTACTTTGGGCATAATATTTTTAGTTACTCTGTGGTTACAAAGGTAAAAATTTAGGATGTGTTCTCTTGTAAACGCTGCACTAGTTGTTTAACACATGGGATTTCTCACTGAATTTTTGTGTGTGTTTAGAGAAGCCTGCTTTCTGAGTTTCATTTACTCAGTCTTTTTGTTCGTTTTTTTCTTGGAAGTAGTATAGTTTGTCTAAACTATATAGATCTGATAAGCTCGTGATACAATTTGGTGTTTTGGTGTGCTGTTTTGTGTAGTAGTCTCATGGTTTTCAGTGAGTTTACCAATATGTGAAGAATGCCACCATGAATTCCCCTGTCATTACTAAGGATGGCTTAGATACATATGTAATGGAAAATGCATAATGGTTAACATTCCACAGTAACAGAAAAAAAAATAAATTCAGCCCAAGATATAGTAGTAGATAAAAATATTTTGCACATATTGAACTTTTTACTGTTACCTCACGGTAAGAGCTGAGAAAACCTTTCTGGAAAAAGTAAATCTGGTGACAGCTCACAAATAAAATAATTAGTAATTTCTTCTTTTTTTTTTTTTTTTTTTTTTTTTTTTTTCTTATATAGCCATAATACTGAATATACATTCATTGTTTAAATATAAATGCTGCTTATTCCCAACACAAGGTGGTCCTTCTCTCAAACCTTTATATGAGGATTTAATAAACTTTCCCATGGAAACCAACTGTGATGTCACAAAATGGATTATGACATCAGTTGGGAAAGATGCTACAGGAGCAGATGCACTGTTCAGGAACAAAAGTGCAATTTCACACTTGCATAACTTCTTTCTTTCAAGGCTTTCAAAGAACTTTCCAAACCTTGAGGGGCTGATTCTGTTTTCTTTGCAGTTAATGGAAACAGAATTGAACTGTAATTAATTAAAAGTCTTACAACAGCCTGGCAGAGAACATTCCTTTCATGAAAGTTTCAGACAAGAGGAATTCTGAAGGGACTCTGAAGATTTTCCTAGGTTATTCTTCATGTGGGTGTTGTGAAAGAGTGGTTTAGGGTCACTCAAATAATCACTGTCGAAAGTATTAGCAAAAGTGCTTGTAATATGAATTTATAAAAGTGCGCCTTAACAAAGTTTGATGGCAAGGTTCACTCTATTAGTTATGACATGGATGAAATAGACAGAGGAAAACTGAGCTAGATTCAAGCTTGAATGATTTAAAAAATGATCTTCATATGATGTTGTACACACACAAATTCATCACAGAGAGAATTTTTACACATCTTTTGATCTAGCAGCAGTCTAAGACTTATTCACAGTTTAAGGTGGACCTTTTAATGTGGATCACAAGATTCTAGCAGCACTTACTCATTGGCTAATTTAGTATTCTCAAAGTGAATCCATAGGATTTACTACAATCAGAGCAGTAACTTAATTATAGAGAGCATATCTAAATCAGTTCACACACACATGCACACGGACACAAAGGAGCAAATGTACAAAGATATATATGCATATAAATATACAAAGGTGTACCTGTTAAACTTTCCCCTTGAGTTCAGTGAAATACATCAAATGCCTTGGCATTTCTCAATGGGTGAACAGCTGATCCTCAAGCATTGGGGGGTTCAGCCCAGGCCCCGTCATCAGCTTTAGGTGAGAGTCCTCCAGACGTTGCCAACAGGAGAGTCTGCGAGCTCCGAGAGCCACCCTCCCGAGAGGGAGATGCTGGCTGCAGCCGGCTGCGGTCCGGGAAGGCTCAAAGGGCCTCACTTAGGACCCCTGTTTATTGGGTTGCAAGATGATTGGCTTCAGTCAGTGGTAAGTTTCTATCTTGGCTGTGGACAGAGTCAGTAACTACTGGAATTTTCAAAATTTTCAAATTTTCAAAATTCTAGTAACAGTGGTACTGTACCACTCGGGCTACGATTCAAGCCTGGAATGTTCCAAGGCTGTCAGGGGATGCCTGGTTATTCCCACTCTCGTTCCCTGCCTTGGCCAGGCAACAGGAGTTCCTGGTGTGGTGAGTGCTTCTCCCATCTGAGCCGTGCAAGGCTTTCTGGTACAGCCAAGGGACACTTAACCACCCAACTTATTACACCAAGGCTAAGGCCTAACCAGTGTTCCTGAGACTGTAGAGTGACCTGGTGGGAGATGAGGGTGGGAAACGCACCACCAAAATCCACCCCGTGACTAAAGTCTATCAATATCTCTCACAGAACAGCAGTGTGGTCACCTCTTGCCTCTGTGCCTATAAATAGATCAATGCCATATTCCAGTTGTAATTTGAGGAAGGTTTTGGTTGGTCTACTTATTTGTTAGGATTTTGTTAAATGTGATTAAGCAATGTTAGGTATGTGAGGTTTTTTGCAATAGTACCACCCATCTAGCTATCCTCCATTCTCTTAACATACAGAACAATGTTCAACAATAAACATAATACAACAGAAATTAGTAAAATTACGATGGGATGCAGCATTTGATTCAAAAGCTCCTGTTGCTATCAGTGACCATCCGAACAAGGTGCCCCACCAGTGGTGTTCTCTGTCCTTCTTCACTCTTTCCAGGACATAGTGTATCTCCTCTGCATCATGGTGAATGGTAATTTGGGTTTTTTTGTTCCAGACAACTTTGTTTCAGCAATTGACACAGGTCATCATGTTGTAGTAGTTTCTTCACCAATCTAAGATTCATTCCAATGGGGGTAGGCAATGAATCTTGATACGAAATGTAGTTCAACTGTAACAATTGGTGGGTTGTTACAGGGGCTGAGTAATTAGTCACAGCCCATAATTTTGGTAAAATGACAAATACAGATATTTGAGTGATTATATGTCTCCACAGTGGCGTTGTCTATAAATACAAAATCACAAAGGGTTCTTATACAAACACATCCATTTCCAACATATACAAGTACAGTTTCAGGGGTTTCATCAGGTTTTATTTCAAAGCGACAAACATTTTGTTCAGTGTCAAGACAAATGTCTTAGGCCTTAATGGTATTACTGTCGCCAAAAAATCCCTATTGTTCCTGTACAGCATATGCATCAATATTAGTGGTTTGCCATTTTTTTCCATTTTGTTGGGCCCATACTCTATATTCTATCAGATAGAGTACCGTTCTGTGGTGATTGAATCCCAGGGCAACGAACGATTGGGTATATGGTGTATACCAAAGCGTTGGGTCTTGTCAAAATGAAAACTGTGGTTTACTGATGGTGGGCTTATAAGTGACATTAACTAGATGCCACCAAGATTGGAAGACCCTTTCAAATTTGGTCGCATTATCCCAGATTACCTTTTGATTCTCAGTGGCCAAGGTGCCCTTGTTACCTTCCCTTATAATTGCTGCCACAGTAGATTGTATCTTCAGCTGAGCCTGGATGCAGCTAAGAGCTAGAGAAATATTATTTTGGGTAATGCCAAGTACTTCTGTAATTAGTTGGTGGTCTTTTTCATTAATTCTCTCCCACTTAGGCATTATATCAGCTAAAAGCCATTGACTTGTTCCTAGTGCCATTAAAGAAGATTGTAACGGGTTCTCTAGTTTATGTAAATCACTTGTTGCCAAGGTTATTTTGTTTGTTAAAATTCTGGCATCTGTGCTGTTTAATACTCTTAGCCCTGTTCCCATGATAAAGTCACATCTCTCCTCGATCATTTTGGAGAGGTGAGGGTTTGTCCATGCAACCACACTAGCCACCCTGTATAAGATGTGTTCGGGAGTGGTGAGCAGGGGGGTTTAATTGCAGAGATATCAACCTGTATTGAGAGTTCCACTCATTTTAGGGACCATGATGGGTTAAATAATGCTGCTGTTCTATGTTTTTAATCATGTAGGCACCAGTCTTATAAATATGAGGAGACAGTTTGATAGGAGGTTGAGTTGGTGAATATGATTGTTCAATATCAATCTTGAATTGAAAACCTAAGCTGGAACAAGAGTTGGAGTCTATTCAAAGGCAGACACTGGATCATAGAATTATAGAATCATAGAGTTATTTAAGTTGGAAAAGACCTTTGAGATCATGAAGTCAGTTGGAATATAGTAAAGGTATACCAGCATTCACATTTAAAAGCACAGGTATGTATCTTGTGTGTTTCTCCAGCGTAGTTTACAACGTGTAAGGTTGCTGTCATACACTTAGTGTGATTTTTAATTCAACATCCTACCAAAACGGTGTCTTGTTTGGTTCCCTTTAAAGATGGAATTTGCTGATTTTTATCTTTAATAATCCATTCCTGCATACAAAAGGTTATGTTATTCTGTAGTGCTACTACAGATAAATTTAAACTAGGTGTAAGTATGTCAAGAAATATGTATGCATCAACCCATGGCCACCCTGTTGTACATAAATTGCACATTTGGCACTTGATAATCATAAAATCAAATGGTAGTTCTACACCATGATTACCCTGGAGACAAAATGCAAGTATGGGTTGTGTAAAAGTGATATTGTACCAACAGTTTTGTTCTGGTATCTTTTAGCAAGACTTTTTACTGTTTCTTGATTTAGAAAAATCAGTATAGTATATTTTTATGTTGGTGGGGGTTTTGTGGGTGAGTCCATTGATTGCCTGGAACCCTATTTTTATTTCTTCACCTGGTGTAGCTTGAAGTGAATTTTTTGAATTTTGAATTCATTTGATGAATGCTATTATTGTGAAATAGAGTAATTCTTTTTCTGTGCAGTGTCTCCCATCTCCATTCATCCTTTAGTTATGCCTAATTTCCATGTATAACCAAAGTAGCAGGCTTCAAGTCTGCCTTATCTTTTGGTGAGATCCCAACACTTCCAGTAAGTATAATTTAGTAATTTAGTAGTGCATGGTCCAAAGAACTTTGTGTCTGAACTGGAAGGATTATACTTGTCTCAGTTAAAAGGAAAAATGAGACTGGGCTGGGAATATGCTGCTGCTGTTGTTGCCATCAATATAGATTAATTTTCTCCTGTAAGACAAGAGAAAGAAAAGGTTTTGGTGGGGAAGGCCAAACAGGTTACCCCGTTTATTATGCAGGATAAATCCACCTATGTTTTGCTCCACTGCTATCAGTAGCTTCCCAAGCAAGTGGCCCACAAGGTTTCACTGGAGTCATAGGCACAGTTCCAATTTGTGGTAAATTTGCCATAAT
This sequence comes from Falco naumanni, assembly GCF_017639655.2. NCBI lineage: Eukaryota > Metazoa > Chordata > Aves > Falconiformes > Falconidae > Falco > Falco naumanni. The sequence continues at coordinate 29,453,746 of NC_054059.1, forward strand.
AGGTTGTTCTAGCTGTAATGTGATTGGACATTTTCTTTCATCAGAAGGTGGAGTGTTACGTTCAGTTTTTGCAAAGAATGCTTGGCTGGCAGGGCTTTCAGTGGGCCCATACCAATGATTCAGTTGGTGACGTTCTTTGGAAAGATGAGTATCCCACTGGGCTTCATATGGCTTAAGGCTCTTTTTCAATAAGCCGTTAGATCTTTCTGCCTTTCCATTTGATTGAGGCTAGTATGGGGTGTGGAATACCCATTGAATTTCTTCTTGTTTTGCCCATTCTTGCACCTTCTTGCATGAGATGTGTGAGCCATTATCACTTCGGGTGGTATCAGGAGTAGGTAGACTTGAGAACAAAGATGGTAACCCCCATACAGTATTTTGTCCGTTGGCTTTTTGGCATTTAGTTGCCATGAGGAGTCGAGATACTACTTCTACATCTGTTATACCCAGCAGGTGGTTTTAGAGTGCTGATATAATTGATTTGCCAGGTAGACCATAAGGTTATACCCTCACTGATATGCAAAGGTGGTGCTTTAACAGGGTCATCTGTTTGTAATCTCAATTTATACTGAGGACATTATGTAAGAATAATTTCACAAGTTTTCCTGTTTAGGGGCCAACCCTTCCTCTGTGCAGCAAAATGAAGTGCTTCTTTACCTGTGTGGCCTAATTTTTGAGGTAGCCATTCTCCTTGTCAGTACCACTCAGGATTTAAGGAGTTCCCTGTTTTTATCTTCCTAATTTTAGTCAATTCATCCACCTTTTGATTCCAGTTTGTGGCTGGTTTATTACCCGTGGCACAAGCTTTTACTCATCCTGTCTTGAATGGTGTTTTTCTGGCTATATTGAATAATAATTGCCAGTTTTGAGTACTCCAGACTGGGGATTGGTTTACTTCCCAGTTCAGGGATTCCCATTGACAGAGCCATTGTGTGGCACTGGTCCATACAGCTTAGGAGTCTACTTACATAATTTTTTCTCTATTCTGTGCTGCTAAGCAGCTGCCCTTACTTCTCCTACTTGTGCACTACCTTCACCTGCTTTATTTGTTTGCCAGCATTGATGTTTAATGCAGCAACCTTCTATTGTCATTTACCTTTTATCTTTCTTGTTGAGGCATCAGTAAACCAAATGTCTTCTGTTGGTGTTCCTTTGGTGAGAGAAGGTGCATTTAAAATTGGTGAGGGTTTAAAAGGTTGTTGTAATGCTAATGGATCTGCATTTATAGGCATCTGTAATTTGGAAACTTTAGTATCTCCTTCAGTTAATTTCACTTCCTCTGCAATTCCTGTCAAATAAACATACCATTTTCTGACTGTAGCTTTTTGTGCAACTCCTTCTGGGGAAGCAGTTCCCTTTAGGGTTGCTTCTAACAATTAAATGGTCTTCTGGTTTGCACAGGCTGTTCCTGGTGTATTTTTCCAACTTGTTTCACTGCTTGGACTAGAGTCAAAAGTTCCTTCTCCCACTTAAGGGTATCTCTGTTCTGTCTCTTTAAATGCAGTTGAGCTGAGCAATAAAGGTCTCTTTGGTCCTTTAGGGCCATTTTGGAACAGATTACAATCAGTACCATGTTTGTCAAGACCCCGTTCTACTATAACAGGGTCTTGGGGGTGTACTAGTCCCAGTGATAAGTTTTTAATTCCTGTACTACAGTATTTGACTACCTCTTCATGTTCTGGGTTTCTTAGGGTGTCCTATGGAATTGCTGCACTACCCACCAAGTACCTAAAAATTTTACTTCTCTACTGACATTTCTCAGGTGGGATTTCAATTTCTGCTTTATGTTGTGCTTGCCATACTGCTGTTGCAGCTTCCCCTACCTTTTCAGGGGAATCTCTTCCAATTAGAATATCATTTATATATAGGTACAGTTTCACATCTTGAGGAAATGGGACTGTCTGTAAAAGTTCAGCAAGCGCAGCATGAGCAATTGTGGGTGTTTATATCCTTGTGGGAGTCTGTTAAAGATATATTGTATACCTTCCCAAGTAAAAGCAAATTCCTTTTTTTCCTCCTCTTGTAAGAGGACCATAAAGAACATGGTTTTTACGTTTAGTGCTGCCATCCATGGGTGTATGGCTGCTTGTAGTGTGGCTGTTAGGTTTGCAGTATTGAGTACTGCAGCTGTTAGTGTGTCTGTGTGGGCACTTAAGTGCTGGTAATCAATTGTAAGTCACCACCTCCCATCCAGTTTTCAGACTGGCCAAACCAATGAATTATATGGGGAGTGGGTTCTGGGAATGATTTGTTGTTTTGCCAGATCAGCTATGCCTTCAGAAATTCTCTTTTATGCTGCAGCAGAAATTGGGTGTCGTGGTACTGTAGTGTTCTTTGATTCAGGGAGTACAGGTGCTGTGCAGAGTACACGCACTGTAGCCTCCTGACATCTATCAGTTGGGGTCACGAGGACCACGAGCTGCTGTCCAGCAGGTGCCAGGTTCTGCCATTCAAAACATTGAAAGCCAAAATATTTTTATTGTGATCTTTAACTGCAAAACAAGTAGATGACATGGGCTTCTCGCCCAGGAGCTATAGATTAACTTTTGGGGTTTGGCAAATAACACTTGCTCTGTTACAGCAGTGATTTTAACTCTGTGCTGTTTTGTCACACACCCAGCTTTCTCGGCATCCTGCTGGGTTAATATTGAAATTTGTGTGCCCATATCTATTACAAATTTCACCAGTTGTCGTTGAGGACCAACTGGAATGAGAATATATCAGCTATTATTATCTATCCATTGACAGATTTCCACTTGCTGGACAGACAGGCCCAGTTGTCATCCAGGCGCTATTCCATTTGTTTTTTGATCTTGAATTTTAGAGAAGGAAGGGTTTATTGTCCCCTCTCTGAGTTGGTGATGGTGTCTCAGTGTTTGGCGTGTTTTCCCTCCAATTGCTGTTACTGTGTCTCTGAAACACTTTAATTAGATCCTGGATAATGCCAGCAGGTTTTCTTTGAATTCTTGGAATGCCTAATGCCAATGCTTGATTATAGAGCTCTCTCCACCTCTGAGTCCTGGGCTGGCGATCAATGGTTCCTGGTTCCTGGGCACTATTTTCAGGTGATCATATAATTTGTCTGACGTTACGATCTGTATTTTTTGTGTCAATAGATAAGATCACCCCATCCCATTTCTCCCCCATGATTTATAATGTCATGCCTTAATGTTTCCCACGTAGGGAGATTTCTGCACAACAGGGCTTCTTCCTGGTGGTCAGCAATGTTCCTTATGACCAGTGGGGTATTGAAGTATGTGTTTCTCCTAATTTCATCTCATTTTGCAATGAGATAATATTTGAGTACAGCAGGGGCTCCCTTAATTAATGGCTTGAGCATGTAATGATCTGTACAACTGCCGAAACAAGAACATTAAGAGAGCTGTGTCATGCGTGGCCTTGATACAGGCAGCTTTTGCAATAGCTGTGGAGAGCTCGCTCAAGCATCTAATGGGTATTAATAGAGGCTCTCCTTTCTCTAGTATATCTATTCTGCTAGCCCAGTATGCCTACATATTATCAAGTGGGGATCATTTGGGGCCAGAATTGAAAAAGACATCAGGACCCCAAAATCCATTGACTTCATCATGATTTAGTAAGATTCTGTCTTCTCTGGTTGGACGTATTTGCCATAAATATTCAGTTGTAGTTTTGCCTGGTTTACAGCCATAGCCCTCTTGCAAATTAGCCATCTAATTCTGATCGAATGCAGCAATTTCTTGGGTATGATCTCCTGCTACACCCTGAGGTCCAGTAGTTTCTTCTGTTCCAATTCAGGGGGATTTGAAGGAGGTAAAGAATTGTCTTTCCCCAGTTCGCTATTGCTGAGGTCACGCTATATGTTTCTATCCCATTCTTCAGAGGATATAATTAACTTTTTGATTTGTAAAATGTCAGGGAGATTGGGAGCCCACATAAGCATCATCTCAACCTTTTCTTCCAGTTTTTGTTTTTTCTCCTTTTCTTCCTGTAACTATTTCTGCAGCTGCTCAATTTTCAAACACAGTAATTACTTAGCTGCTTTCCTGCCTTCTATTTCCTCTTTCAGACCTTGTCTTCCTCTACTGTCGTTTTCCCTGTGCTGACAGGGAGTTTCTATGCAGGTGCCTAACATTTTGTAAATAATTCCTTTTCCTTTTCCCTTCTTTATATGGCCTCTAGCCAGCTTTAGTTGGTTTTCTACAGCTTTCCAATCATGCCAGTTATCACAAGCCCATTCTTCTGAGAATTTGGGACTTGGACCTTGGCTCCAATAATAGTATGTTTTTTCATTCTGTTTGGTGGGTTTTTCTCTTTTTTTATTATTGATGTGTTTCCTCTCTTCCCCAGACCTGGCAAATTCATGTGGTGCTTAAAATGCTCCCAAACCATTATCATTATTTCAACAAACCTTTTGCTAGATTTTTCATTTTATCAAAAAGCCTGCAGTCTGCTGTGGTTTCACTGGTTGTACATTTCTAATGAGGGTCTTCTAACATCTTCTTAGTTTTTCTTAGCCTTTTTAATTGCAGAACATATCTGAAAATGCCAATAAATGGTCTGGATGTTCAGGAACTTTCTAGGAATGTGCTTTAAAATCTCTTTACAATAGAAGCAAGGTTATTTGGCTGTAACAGGTTTAGATTTCTTGCATATCTCTTTTTGCCTAGTTATTATCATATAAACTGAAAATTAAACCTGTGGACTGGATTGCCAGTTATTAGAAGTCAGCATATGCAAATCAGTGAGGTTCTTTAATTCTTCAGTTCTGAAATCAAAATCCCATTTGAATTACAATCGCATTCATGGTTTTGATTCTCTACTCACACCTTATCTCTCAAATAAAAAACATATTTCTTCCATTTTTCTCTTATGCTCTTAGATGCATTTGGGTGCCACCTTTTAGGCCTGTGTATTATGCTTCTGTCAAAAAGGTGTGAAGCTGATTTCAGAAGTTAATGACACACATTATTTTTCCATTATTATCCAAGTCCTATACCACCAATATCACTGGGGCTTCAGTGGGAAAAGGCTGGGAAGCAGCATGGGAAAGCAATGCAGAGCAGTGGTATGGCAACTGGCTCCACTGCAGTAAGATTTTTCTTGAGTGTTGTTATATTCAGCTCTTACAGCAGCACCACGGTCTGACATGAACTTTGCAGCTAACTCATGCCTGTGGTTAACTGCATCCTTCCTTGACCTGCATTTAAGGGAGGTTGTCTGTTCATAGATAAAATATATGTTGTGGCTGTTGATTTAAGACCTGATGCTGCAATCAGCTGAAGGATAATATCAGCCCTATGAATAGTCCCACTGAGAAAACATTATATGTATATTAAAATATTCACATAGCTTGTATTAAGTTCTATATAAGTTATATACTTATATGAGGTTCTTAAGTTATATATAAAAGGTTCACTTCATACTTGTGCCCTATCTCTGTCATATGTAAGGCTGGATCTGGTCTGAATTTTTCCTTAGTCCTGTCCATAGAAGTGCTCTCCCCATTTACCATTTAGCTGCACTCCTCTGCTTGCCAGCTTTGTCCCTTTTGTCGTGAGTGTGTCTGAGCCATAAGAGGGGATGGAGTCATTGCTCAATATGTTTTGCTGGAGCTGTTGCATTATACATGAAAAAATTATTGTCCTGTGGGTGAAGAGAATGAAAACCAGTCTCTAGTTGAGAGGCTGAAAAATACACCTATGATATGCAGGTAAATTCTCTTAACGAGCAAGCTATCAGGTAGAAATGCTGGTTTAGGTACCTGGTGTACCAGAAAAGTGGTTTACAGCAGAGAATCTGAAGAAGAAACACCTAAAGCCCTCCAAAAAATGAAGCCTACATCATGTATTCTCTCCAGCATTCATTATTGCCTCCTAGGCTAGCACAGGCTGCTGTGAATGGTCTTCCTAGAGATCTGCCTTTCCTCGACGTTGTAGGGGCAGTAGCAATATTTTACTCAGTGCTCTGGGGTCTGTTGGGAGACAGACGGCCTGAGACTTAGGTGTTCTTGTTGTGGCACCATCTGTGGTGAACCTAGTTTCAAGCAGGAACCATTTCTTCAGTTTCCTGTACAACACCAAGGACACAGTCAATACCTAATTATTAAAATCTGTACTTGGACTGTAGCCAGGACATTCTAAAGTGCTAAGAAGTAATGACTTTGGTTTTACATTAGCTGTTAATACTGTAAAACAAAGGATATGGTTACACTGTTGTGATCGGCAAGAGTTCAAACACCAGGACTTAGGCTTCTAAAAATCATGAGATTAGCCTAAAAATGATGAGATTTTTAAAAACTAAATTGAGGCTTCTGTTTATATGTCCTTTCATATTTTTTTTCCCTTCTCCGGTGCAGTTGGCTCATGCTTTTGAACATTTTTTTGCACAGGAACTAAAAGCTTTCTTTTTTAATGAAAGACATTCTGTTGTAAACATGACTGGAAGTTGGATCTTTAAGGGAACAACAAATACCTTAGGAGCTGGCAACAGCAAAGTCATTGTCAAGAGGAGAGAACCCGGTTTGCTGCAACTGGGTCACACTGTTCATTCATTGGTTTGTTGCCAGTGATTTCCGTTGTCTAAGTCATTTATGCTGTGATAATTTGTAGCAGGCAGCAGAGCAGATAATGAGGAAGAAGAAGAGGAGGAGGAGGAAGAAGGCTCAGAATCAAGTAGTCCTGTTTCTTACCAGATGAAGCCTCCCCCAGAAGGATGTTGCACTACTGATGGTAAGAAATGCACTGAAAATGCTGTCAGAAGGCATTTGCCTTACTGGAAAGTGTAGGATTGGGGCCATTTCCCTATAATTCATCAGAATGAGATAACCTATATGATATAGAAATCCTAAAACTGTCAGTATACATTAACTGCCAGAAAAAGGTGGCTTGCTCTGGCTTGCTCTTGTATTTGACAGGGTCTTTGCTCAGTGTGTCAGATAAGCATTTCTGTTGGAACACCTGGCATGAGCACAGTACTTCTGTTCTCTTACGCAATGCAACCTTTAAAAGGTTGAGTTTGCAGGCACGGCATTTGCTAAAATGTGGTATTTCATATGGCTTTATCATCACTCTTTTCTATTTAAAGCTTATCTTGTAAAAAATATTCCAAAACCCAGGAAAAACCAGTAAAATTCACCAGATATTGAGAACTATTATCTCCATTTCTGAATGTTTGACCTAAGTTGTGATAAAGTTAGTATATTGTCCCATAAATAAGTAGGTTGCAAAACATCATCAAGAGAAACTTCCCTGTAAATTTTCAGATTTTTGTTTGTTTATTGTACTGGTAGCATCTGTTTATGGCTGACCAAAAGCCAGGAAAGAAAATTATCTCTTTGCTTACCCTTGACCTCAGAGGATAAAACTTTGGTTTTTGTTAAAAACATAGGAAGTCCTTTAATGAAGACAATGGTGAGTATTTAACAAAAAAATCTTGTCAACTTAAAATACGTTGAATTGATTTTTTTCTAGGTTTCTGCCAGGCTGGTAAAGATTTGAGACTGGTTTCAATTTCCAATGAACATATTGAGGTACCATCAGGGTTTTTACTTGTTGGTGCAAAGTCACCAAATTTACCTGATCACCTTTTAGTGTGTGCTGTGGATAAAAGATTCCTGCCAGATGACAATGGGCGCAATGCCCTGCTGGGTAAGTGTCTGTGATTGCAGTAAGTGGATTCTTCTGTGGGCTACAATTAATAGCTAATCTATTTTTGCAGAGTGAGTTCAGCAGATCTTATTTCTGTTCTACATCTACAGTAATGCTGTGGTGGTGTATAACAAGATAGTAACTCAGACCTGGCTATGTTTGCTTTGGAAAGGTGCAGAGTGAACCAGTTCATTAGAAATGCTTCATCACCTTCTATCCATTAGTCCAAGGCTGAAGTTGTTGTCCAGTCAGTTCTGTTGCTGAACTGCACATCTGGTAACTGGACTAGTTGAACTGCTGCCTCTTCCTGTTTTAGCTTTCCAAATACTGACATGGACAGACTGTAGGTCTGTCAAGTGGAACTTTCAGGCTACTATATACATGCAAACGATGTGATGATAGTTTGGACTACAAACATTTATGAGATTTACCTCTTTGAGATAGGAATAATATTCTCCACTGTCTTTGAATAATAGCATGGGTTCTGGATTCTAACCTATGACTTTTTGCTATTATCACAATACAAATAAATATGAATGATTATAAATTGAATTTTTTTTATATGTGTAACCAGGTAATACTTGTGTTTGAATAATACTGTTTGCAGGATACTTCAGTTTCTTGTTTTTCATCTATTTAAAAGTCTAACTTCTGACATAAACATAGGTCCTTTATCTATTTTGATTGTAGCCTTTCTGATGGCCATTAGCCCTGTCCAAACCAACCCAAATAAGGAAGATCTGCAATCATGTGAATGAATGAACTGAATATTAGAGTTATTGAAGTGGAATAGTTTTTATATTGAGAAAAGTGGTATATAATTGGAGGGAGAACTCTTTTTTTCAGGCACTTTCATGTTCCTATGTATTATTTTCTTAGTTAGTTAACAAAAAAATGCTGCATCATATATCTGTGTACCAGTGTGAGCTTTAAATAGCAAAAAGGAAATAATTGCATGTCTTCTGACAGTTTTCTTTCACAGACACTGAGGGATACGATGTGAACTCAGTTGTTATCTGAGACTGAGCAACTCTTCAAGGCATTTGGGATGACAGTGTAGTGTGAAGGTGCATAATGTAATTCTATGTACAGTAATTTCTTTCCTCATGTGATCTTGCAGAGTTAGATTGGTCACAGTACATTTGACCAGTGATTGTAAAAGAATTAAGAGGGTTGTAAATCACCCATGTGTTGTCATTTTAAAGATAAAGACAGGAATGTTGTACCACTCAAGTCATTCAGTGCTAGCACTATTAACAGCTTAAGCTCCTTAGGCTGTTAGCAGAGAGGAAGTAGTGTATTTGTTAAGTGCATGCTAAACAAGAACAGAAAAAGGCAACAGGAACATAACTGGGAGGGTTTTATGCTACTTGCATCCTCAGCTTGCTTATTTAATACATTTTAGTTTCCTGAAGCCATTTAAATGCTTACTTTTGGCTGTTGTTATACACCTACGCACCAGTGGATCACATTCTTTTGCCAAGAATTTTAGTATTCCGTAGGATGACTTTTGTGTATTCTGTAGCAAGCTTAAGTAGGAAAGAACTTGCATACTTTAAGATCCAAAGTCTTCATCTGGGAGGTGGAAATAAAATAATGTTCCTGGTCTCTAATCTAATGAAAAAACGTGAGGATTTTCATACACCGATGCAAGTCAAATCAGGGTAAGTAGAATTAGAAGCAGACATGAATAGTCTTGTGTTTCAGACATAGTGAGGTGAAAGACAGAACCATTCATTCCTTAAATTCTCTGTCTATTAGTTTAACACAGTGACCTCTGTCTTGTGATAGATTTAAGTTGAAAACATTTAATATGAAGAAGGGAAACTTATTTTATTGTCTTGCTTTTAAAGACAGGACAGAAAGCTTATTTTTGATCTACTGAGTTTAGGCTGCTCTTCAAACACATTTGCCTTTTGAAACAATATGGCAAAGGGTCCCTTCAAGCCTTTCTAAGTTTAGAGGGAAGATGAATTGGATTCATTTTGCATTGAAATGAGCTGTCATCGTGAGCCAGAATATATCCCACGCTTTCGGTAAGACCTGTTGATGATACAGGCACATCGCTTGTAACATTCAACCCCATTGGTTTTGTTTATTTTCATGCTTTTTCTCTTCATATATGGGTTTTTGTAAGGCAGCTGATACTCAGTACTGTAGATTTTTTCCAAAACAACTTATTTGAAGGGAAAAGACCTTAATGAATTCCCAGCAGTTTCCTGATTTCTCATGATGTGTCTGTGTATGTTTGAGAAGGTGCCTGTGGAGCATACAAAAATTCCAGAAGAAAACAGGGAAATGTCTTAGTAGTTTCTGGGCCAACTTTTGACTTATGGTCTTGTTCCCATTAGGGGCTGTTGATGTGCCTCTGGGGCATGTGCCAATTTATCGATAATAATTGATAATAAAAAGTTGTCCCACCGTCAAGTCATATGTGCTTGTGAATTGAAAGTCATTTATGCTGGAGGTTGTTTTGTTTCTTTGTCTTTAAGACTGACGTATTATTCCATAGGAAAGGATCCCATTTTCTGGAAAAGACTATATTTTTGGCAGGCAAAATGTTCTCTGTGTCTGAGCATGTACCTCATATGATTCATCCTGTTCATCAAGTTAGATGACAGGTTTAACTAGCCTGCAAAAGAGATTCAGCTTTTTGCCTTTAGGAAGCTATTTCTTGGGTTTTATGTGACCTAAAACAAAGCTTAGATGGAGGCAGCACTTCTGTGATAGTGAGATATTTATTGTTTCCTAATAAAAGCAACCAACATGTACCATTCCCAAAGGTTTTTTCCTCTTGTTTTTTTTTTTCCCCAGTTTTCACCCTTAAGAGTGAGTCTCTCATGATAAACAAAGCAGCTATTCACCCATCATTTTCCTTCCCAAAAGACCAAACAGCTGCCCACTTTCCTAGCAGGGAATAAGAAATCCTTCTTTTTTTCAGTGGGTCCCTGAGGTCAGAATGACAGAGGAAAAGATTAGTTTGCTTTCATTGTAAGCTGTGTGTAAGATGAAAACATTGTAGAAAATGCTGTGGCTGCTTCCGTTAAAATGTGCAATGTTCTATTGGACTTTTGTAGTACTGGTGAGGTTTTGTACAATGGAGCTCTCCAGCCTGACTATATTGATTTAGTTTATTTTTTAATTTTAGAACTTCAGTCTTCAAATGCAATGGTACTGAGTAGGTGGGGAAAATGTGAGCATTGTCAGTGTGTGTGTGCTTTTTCTTGTGAGTAGAACTGAAAAGATGAAATACCTTTGCTGAAAAGTTGGAAATACAATCATTCTTTGTTTAAGCAAGCTTTCAACTTTCCAAAGAAATATGAATATTAGTTAAAAGCCTGTTATTGTTTTAAAAGAGAAACAGGAAGAAAAATTCTTCCAATTTATGAAAGATTAGATTATGAAATGTTAGATGGATATCCTTCCATCCTGAAGTCCTCTCTTTATCCCTAGCACAAGCTCACTGTTGATCCAAAGGAACCATTCTCCTAGTGAGAAGGTAGGTCAGGTTTCATACCCTTTTAGTCCAAGGTCCTTCTTCTGAGCACAAGGTCCCTGCCATGGAAGAGCTTTTTAAATTATCTGCGATCAGTCATCATGATGTGAGCAAATTCAAGCCAATGCATATGATAAAATAACAGATACAATCAAACACCTTCTGATTAAACAATCTTCAGAGGGTAACAGCCTTAAGTCATTACTGAACTGAGCTGGATGTGAACTGGTGACCTAAAGGTGAAAGGCTTTTAGCCCCTAAACTCCAGGCATTGATTTCTGATTCCCTTGTGAAATCAATCCCATGACATAGATATATTGAGTCACCTTATGTCTTGCCTGACTCCCCTGACCTTTGTCCTCTGTATAATGTATGGAAGAATATTTAATGCAAGCTTGTTTATGAAACAAGCTGTCCTCTCCATCAGCTGCTGCCTGGGGCCATGGCATGCGAACGGGGCATTCAGAGAAAGGAGGAGGATGAAATGTTTGGGTTCTCTATGTTACTCAGTCTGCTACATAAAGTGCTATGGACAAGGTTGGCAGAGCCCTGCGATGAGTAACGATGGAACAGCATTTTATTATTGCATTCGAATTATAAGATCATGCTGTGTTCTGTCTGTGATGTCAGGGCTAAGCTGTATTAACGAAGCCATGGCTGTCATCAAAGAGAGTGTCGGGCAGAATGAATGGGATGAAAAATGGTGCTGGCAGGAGCTTGCAAGAAAGGACTCTTAGTCTGACTCAGAGGAGCTGGGGAAGCTTGAGGTGAAAGATGATTGTTTGATTTAAAAGAAAAACTAAAAAAACTTCTAGAATGTTCTCCAAGGACTTTTCAAAACAAGTGGACAATTTAGATCTGTTTAATCTTTACTAGGCCTCACGTGTGTGCTCTATGTGGTATAAACTATTTTTCTAGCAGACCTCACAGAGTTAAAAATAGGTGATTAGGGCAAAAGGTTATTTCAGAAGTTACTGCTAAATCTAGTTTAGGCAGATGATAATTTATGAAAGTTACCAGTAATGACTGATCTAAAGTCCACATAAAAAGATTTTACGTCCACTGTACAACTTCTGTTGAACAAATGTTTCTACCTGTGGCTTTGGCAAGTTGCTGGGTGCTCCCAGCAAAATGATAAAGCGTGTGCAAGTACTTCTGTGCCACCTTTGGAAATGGTCCCCTCGTGCTTGTATTTGAAAACGTGTAAAGGCTTGTAAGTGGCGACCAGGCAAAAATTGCAGTGCTGCTGCTCATGCTCAGTGTGCTGTCAAATGTATGGGAAGTTTTCATTTACAAGCAGAAGTGTTTTTAATGATTTCTTAGTCTGCATAAAATGCATGCGAACTCTACAGCTTTTGCCACATCCGTTCTAATTTTGTTTCCTTTTGTTGTTGCTTTTATTGCAGCTACTGAAGGCTCTGTGATGTTAGACAGATGCTTTTGTGCTGACTGATATAACACAGAGGATTCTGCAGAGTCATGACTTGTCCTCATTTTATGAGTCATAGTGACCTTTATCATCCTACAGACCAGGATCAGAGAGATAATAGGCAGCTTTCAATAGTTGTTAGCCACTTGTTCCCATGGATACCAGACCAATTTCCACATGAACTTAAGATTTTAATGAATTCTTCTGAGTCATTTGAAAACCAATAAAAGTGCTTGGGTTGTAAACCAAGCAACAGTTGTTTACAAAATGTTATATTTCAGTGCTTGTATTTTGCTGAAGGAATAAGATATTGACCATTAATTTGAAAAGTTAATTTGTTCGAAATATGTGATTGAAATAGTAATTTTCCTATAAGGCTCTTAATTTTATCTACCATACTATTGATCGTTTACTGCAGTTATTTATTCCCAATGTTTTTGACCATATGTTATGTGAAATATATTTCCTTTATTTTTGCCATCTTTCAATTGACTGAACACACTCTTCCCATTCCAATTCCTGTGATGACAAATAAAAACATTCATTAGATATAATTAAGAAAAAAGAAAACTTTATGCTTAAAGTCATGTGTGGGGAACAGAGAGGAAATTTCCCTGCAGAAGACTCTTCTAATTACACACTATAGGATTTCTTTGTAGAAAGTATTTTCAGATGGTTGCATTGATCTGGTGCAAAGTTAAAATTTCTTAGGAAATCCTTTGGAAAATGGACAAAAACAGTTGTTTAAGAATCAAAAGGCAAATATTCAACTGTGCCAGGAATGCCCTTTATTTACGACAATAATGACATCACCATCGCGAGCCCCTCTTTAAGGCTGACTGTGTATCTCAGAATGAGAGGAAATGGCAGCATCCCTGGAAATGCCCCATCAAGCCTGAGTACAATAAGCTTCTTTACGTGCAAGGACTATATCTCTGTTGTGTCTATAAAGCCGCAGACACTTTGTTTCCCTAATCATAAATAGTTTAAACTGCTGTGAAGTGCTAACACAGTCCAGCCATAATTTGAGAAAGCTACTTTAAATTAATAGCCCAGGAATGCTTTAGTATTTTTTCATCTCTAAAAAAGCAGCTGTAATAGGAACTTGGTACTTAAATATACTTAGGCCTAATTAAATATAGTAGATTAAATATATTTAAGTTCTGGAGACTTAATTGCATGTTTTATTTCGACGAAAGCTGAAACAGAAGTGAAGCATGTGCTTTCTGTGGTGTTGAATAGGGCTGGAGTTAAACATCTCTTTCAGCACCCTTCAGTCAGAAACTTCTTGGTTTAATGTTTCACAGGTAGGTAAAGATTGTGATCTTTTTGTGGTGGGAGAAAAATGAAAAATATGCCCTATTTTAATTGTTCTGTAAATGTGGGGCTCTGTTTTTGCAGTCTGGTAGCCAAGGTGCAACAGAGTGGACTTGATGTGGGTTGTTTTTGGTTTTTTTTTGAGGAAAATGTTAATAAAAAGTTCACTCTCTGGACAAAAAAATTAAAATAAAATACAGATTTTCTCCAGGAAAGGGTCATGTTTGGATGTTATTAATAGTGACCCACCTATCTCATTGGATTATATGCATTGTTTATTTTATCAGGCTTCTCCGGCAATTGTGTTGGCTGTGGCAAGAAGGGTTTCTGCTACTTTACAGAATTCTCAAATCACATTAATCTTAAACTGACCACTCAGCCCAAGAAACAGAAACACTTAAAGTATTATCTGGTCAGGAATGCACAGGGAGCTCTGACCAAAGGATCTGTAATCTGCTGGAAAGGGGCAGGTAAGATAATGAAGCTGTCTTCCTCAAGCTCTGGTTTTCGTCATCCAAGCTTAGCTATCACAGGGACTGGTGTCTGTGTAAAACCTAAGACAGATCAGTTGAAAGAAAGGCTCTTTAAAGCTAGGTGATTACTACAGCAGCTGTAAAAAGTAATTGATTGACCTAATATGAGGATGGCATGTCTGAAGACATCCGTTCCTTCATTCCAAGTGCTGTAGCCTCCAAGTAATTCATGTGTGAAATTATCAAATCAAACGTGCAGACAAAGAGGAAATGCTGCTGTTGTCAGGGGATAAGAAGTTTCTTTTCTGTTAAGAGTTCAGAGGCCGGCAGCCTTCATCCAGCACCTGCTCAAGCACATTGTTCCAACTGCCAGAAAGTTCGGGTCTCTCGGGAAGCACCTCAAGTGAGCCACTGCCAGCAGCAAACCCAAGCGCTCCAGCTGGGACTCAGCAAACAGGTACTGCTTAGAAGGAAAGCACGCTGGGTTTCCACCTACTCTTACTCTTCTATGCATGGAAAGACCAACAAATTAACACGCTACCGCATAAAACAAAGCTAGTGGAAGAGATTTAGACATATATTACAAATAAAGAAAGCAATCACGCTTTGAAGGTTTCTGGCTGTCCATTTTCCCCCCTCAGGTTTAGCTTAGCAAATAATAAAACAGATTTTCTGCAGCTTGATCATAGCTAAGGCAAACCTATTTTTTTTAAAAGCCATTATCTTAAAAGTTGCTGAGAATTATTTTATTACATCCCTCCAGCTCTTGCTTGTCTGGTCACAGGTGACAAATGTTACAGGAACCAGTGTCATTTCAGCTTTTTCATCTGAGTCAGTCTATTTATGTTATGACCAGAATCCTCTTTACTGCAGGCATTATACGGGCATCAGCTTAAAAGCTTCTGATTTTTTTCTTCTGCTGAGAAAAGTGGCTTTAAAATTAAAAAAAAAAACAAACTAATGATCAGTATCTGTAACATTTTTTTGTATTAAAAAGCCTTTCTGAAACATTTACTTTTCCATTAGCTTGACATAAATGAAAGGTGGTGGATAATAGAGGCTAGAGTTGTCTCTCTGAGCTTCTTCATAATGAAAACAGCTCTTTAGTGTCTTGTGACTGTAAAGAAATTCACACAGGAGAACTGAGGCATGTCTGTTGGTGGTTGTATTCTCTCTGTGAGATAGAAGCCTGTTAAACAGTTGTGATCTGGAATACCGGTACCCCTCCAGAACAAATAATTTTTGTCTTTATAATAGCAGATTGGATTGTTTTTCCCCCCGGAGGTTACATATATAAAACAACTACATTAATTACAAGCATATTAGGCTTGAGAAAATCTCTCTTTTTAATGCAGCGTAGTTTAAAAGAAGCTTGAAAAGAGGATGTCAAATTGGAATGGAAGTTTAGGAGATTTTTAGTAAATTTTAAAAAAACTTCTCTCACTCTTTTAGGTGGTTCTTGAGTAAACTTCATGTAAGAGCTAGGGTCCACCTGAAAAGAAGCTAAAGGATCTGACATATGTATTTGATTGCAGAATCGAATTTTACCCAGGCACTCAGGAGTCATACAGCAATAATCTGGTATGAGATCAGAAGTGGATTTGTTGTATTCAGCCATTGCATTCAGTCTGAGCAGACCACGACAGCTCTATTAAAGTAAATGATCAAGTGATCAGTTTACTATATCAGCTGGGGATCTTGACCTAGAAACGTTTCATCTAAATACTTTGGTTTTTTTCTTGCCAGCTGCAGCCATAGACCACATCCCTTCGACAGCAGCGTTCAGCTCAGCTGTTTATAATGGCAAGGAATCGCCTAAACAGCAGTTGGTGAAAAATAACCTGTCTGCTCTGACAAGACCTTCGGTGTTAGGTATTTGTATGGATTTGTTGTTTAATAACTGTAAACTCTATATTCCGTGGGTACAATGGAAGCATGGAACAAATGATATCATGATCATAATTTCCTGTATGAATAGAAATGACTATTCCCTTCCAAGTCTTTTCTGACCATAACACTTTTTTTTCTGATTTAATTTTCAGAAAAGAAAATTCTTTTTATGTTTTCAGCCATAACTTTGTTACAGCTCACATTATTAATTAGAAGTTTTTCTTTATATTTACAGTCCATTCATTTGATAGAAGTACAGACTCGATTCTGAATCCAGGTTCTTAAAGGTTCTTAAAGTCTGCAGCAATCTCACCAACAGGTTTTTTGAAGGGAATTAAGAAAGATTTCTAAGTAATCACTCATAGGGTGATTCCTGTGTTGCAGTTCACCTTGGGAAAGTGCACTAGGCTTTGACAACTGGCTCCAAATTAAGTCTGTCCTCACTGCACCATTATTATAATGACTTGTGTTAATTTTTTCTGTCACAAACTGCATTCTGTGTCACTGGCTTGTTTAAGCAAGAAAGTTAGTCTTCATTATGGCTAGAAACATGCTATAGCTCTATTTCTGAGCAAGTCTTCCAAGTTTCCCTGCTGGCGTCACAGTCAAATCGTTTTTCTCTACCCATTCAGGTTATTGATCTCTTTCTTCCATGCAGCAACGTATTCTTGCCAATTCATTTCATGTGGTTTACTTTCACATATCAACATATCTGCAGGAAAGAGTATGGTATTTTCAAATAAAAAAATCTTTGCAATGCTGTCTCTTGTGACCTTTGTAACAAACGTGTGCCAGGAAACGCAATGCAAGCGGGAGTAGCACAAACGGCTAAATACTGCCCTCGCGTGGTGAGAACGTGAAGGACAACGTCATCTTTGAAGTCCTGTATGTTGGGTTCTTCTGCAAGGGAATAATAAGACTTTAGGTTTATTTATAATTTTAAATATATTTAGCAAAATTGCCCCCCCTTCTATATAAGATTCTTACTGTCTCTTAAATTTTATGTGGAACTAACCATTCTGCCAGGAGATAGAGCCCTGCCAGTGTGAAGTAGTGTTATGACCTCTGCATAGCCATGTCCAGAAATAGAAATAGCTCAATCCTGCAAGATGTTGAGCAATTTCTGGAGGACAGTTGAGTCTCAATAATTAGAAATACTTGATGTTAGTGAAAGCTCATCATTCTAGGAGTTTTCAGGATTGCACGAGAAGATTCAAGAAATCAATGAAAGAAAAATTCAAGAAATTAAACATATCAAGAGCTCCTGGAAAAACTGTGAGAAAGTTATGTTTTTATAGACAAAGGTGTTGGAACTACATGTGGATAGAAGTAAAGTGCAGAACTAATTTACTATGGGTTTACGTGGAATAATGTAAAACCAAGGATGTTAATCATCAAGAAGTGGCAGAAATCCTTTAAATGGGAAAATTGTTGAAAAGAACTCAGATCTTCATTAATACTGCCCTGGAACCCTTGAGAATTTTATTTTGCAGTAAGTTGCATGAAACACTGTGTCATGTGTTCAGAAATGAAGGGAGCAAAATGCTCACAATGTTGACTTCAAAATATTAACACTTCTAAGCATTCCTATACATATCTCATTCTTACTGCATTATTCTTAATATGGGTAAACATTGGTGTAAAATAAGTGAAGTCAACCTAGATAATTAAGAGTTCTCTGCAGAAGGTTCCCAGAAATTTAAGGAGGACATAGCAAAGTAAAATAAAAACCATAAAAAATTACATTCATGGAGGACCCTGTCTACCACAGTACTCAATGCACACATTCAACCTATCAAAAAATATTGAATTACCATGCACAAAGCTGAATATGTTTTATTCTAATACCTTTCTGAAATGTTACTATTATTCAGGCACTTTAACAAATTCAGGGCCTCCAAAAAAGCGTCATAAAGGTTGGTCGCCAGAATCTCCATCATCTACTGAAACTTGGAACTTGCAGCTCAATCCACAGGCTCCAAACAGAATTAAAAATGGTAAGCTACATCCAAGGTACCATTACCCAAGGTAATGACAATGGTTGTTTCATTATTCTGAAAACAATGAGGGAAAAGAGGCAGTATTTTAAAGACGCATACTTCTGTTAGAGTTTTGAAAGGTGTTTGATACCTACATGCTTACCTACATTTAGGTGCCTCATTTACATTGATTTCTTTTTGAGGCTCTGAGTTTAAGTCTCATTAGGATCCAGTCATCAAGTCATTATTAATAAATCCCAACAGGTGCCTGTGTCTATCTTTAGAAAAGGAAACACCTTGAGGATATTAAAATTGTGTCATAACTCAGGTCAAAGTATCATCCTTGGTATCAATTATTTGCCACAGTGTTCATGACACTTGGACTTTGTAGTGCCATGTAGTAGTAGACTAGACACTCTAGTAGACTAGAGTGACATGCAGCGAAATAAACCTGTTTGGCCCAAAATGTTTTCTTTTAATGTGTTATTGTATTGTTTAAATTAAAATTACCATAAAGAAGTTATGATTAGGCAAACATTGAATCTTAAATTTTTCTTTCTTGCTTTATAGAAGCAGTGAAACTAAGTATATCATACAGAACACACAAAGCTTAACTATTTGTTCATTGATACCACACAAGTCTCTGTATTCTTGCATTCATACCCGGAACTGCTTGTTTATAAACAATTTAAAAATCTTTAGATGCATGGGTGATGTTCAAGGTTTCAAACAATATAATTAGTCCTCCAAGAAAGTTAGCATAATAGTCTGCGTTGTAGTAACACCTCATGAAATGTGTGATGTAACCATAAAAAGCATTTAAAACTGATACCAAATATGG
This sequence comes from Falco naumanni, assembly GCF_017639655.2. Lineage (NCBI taxonomy): Eukaryota > Metazoa > Chordata > Aves > Falconiformes > Falconidae > Falco > Falco naumanni. The sequence goes on from NC_054059.1 coordinate 29,472,799, forward strand.
GTATGAGATGATGTTGAATAACTTCTCTCTGAGGAAATCATTTTAGACCTTACTCCAGTAATAATCTGTCTAAAATCTTAGATGGAGGAAGCCTATCATCTTTACCACATTCTGCTTTGGTGGGGCCAGCGTCATCTCCGATGGTGGGCTCGGGAGAACCTGTCTCAGTTCCTGACAACCTGTTGACGATCTGTAAAGCAAAGCCAGTTATTTTTAAAGGTAAAAACACCCCCCCCCCAACAAGGCCTTAAATCTTTTTTGTAAGAGATGACGTAAATCTTGTAAAAGATACGCCCAACTGCTACACACTGTAAATTTTAAAAGGTTTTCTATTAAAGCTGTTTAATGCATACATGGGAAATTATGAAGTGAATGTGATCTGTACAAACACTGTTTATTTTGTAGGTCATGGAAACTTCCCATATCTTTGCGGGAACATTAATGATGTGATAGTGAGCCCTTTGTTGTACACCTGTTACAGAAATTCACAGTCTTTATCTAGAGCATATGAACAATATGGAGCCTCCACAATGCAGCCTATTTCAGAGGAAATGCAGCTCTTACTGACTGTCTACTACCTTGTCCAGCTAGGTAAGGTTATTTTACATCCAGATAGACTGCAATGAATATATTACATGCTGGCAAATGAGAAAGGGAATATTAGGGCAGGGCAATATTAAATATCAGTCTTAGGACATGTGATATTAAACAACTTCATGGTAATGAAACAAAACTAAATAATTAGTTCCTGAAGGCCAGACAGATTGAAATAGAATCATGTAAAGTTAATCTTCTCCTGTTAAATTGGACCTCAGCAACTAAAAGTAAAAAAAGGAAAAAAGCTGTAAATCACTCCTTTTTGAATGTAATCTGTGGTTTAGAAGTTCTATTATGCTGAGACAGGCAGCACTCAACCTCTTAAATATTTCTAATTACTGATACTCAGTTTGACTTGAGTATGTCAAAGGCACTTCAGAATGAAAAATTTGGTTCACATCTGCTAAAGGCAATAGTGTCACGCATGCATAAATTTGAAACATGATCATCTCTAAAAAAAGTAAATGAAGAAAAAATTTGGTTTTAAAGTTTTAACTCAGAAGTTTTGTTTAGTTGTTTCATAATACTTTCCTCTTCATTTTTTTAGCCTCGGACCAGGTCCCTTTGATTGAGGATTTGGAACAAATATTCATGCGTTCATGGCGGGAATCACACCTGTCTGAAATCCGTCAGTACCAACAGGCTGTTCCACAGACCTTCCCTCTAGTGCCCAGCCAGATGGCAGCCGTGACTTCAGCCCAGCTTCCCTGGCTGGCAGGCCTTGCAGCTAGCTCCTGCAATGATAGTGTCCATATCATTGAGTGCAGCTACTCTCTGGCTGAAGGGCTTTCAGAAATGTTTAAGCTACTCATTGAAGGAAAATTAATAAAGACAAACTACGTGGTGATCATATGTGCCAGTAGGAATCGAGCCATTGATTCCTGCATTGTGATAACAGGTAAGATCCCAAGGGTGTTTCTCCAGGCAAAATAGAGTAATGCAACGCTATGAGAAGTTTGGTTGGAGTTTCAATAACCTGCCTCAGAAAGCAGAGCTTTGACCGACAAGTAATGGGTTTTGATGAACCCAGGTTCATGCTGCACAGCTGGGTCTGTCCCCAGCAAGTCACATTCTGCCTGCGTTACACGTTTTCTCATCATGGCATTCCAGCCAACGCTACTGCAAACAATAGCAAGGTACAGCACACACGGTGCATAAAGCTCTCCTGCTCTGTGTGACTGGGACATTAGCAAGCAGAGGACTGAACGTTTAGCTTCTAAAAGGGGGTCTTTCAATGTCATCCTCTTTGTCACTCTGTTGAGGGCTGTGCTGATAACCAATTTATCTGAATGGCCATTCAAAGGTTCATTATGAGCGTAAGGTAATTGACGATTCCTTTGACTACTTATATGGTCTTTTTATATACTGTATCAACAAATATTTCCTAAACTGGGAAAGAAACACAAAGAATTATAAAACATGAATCTATCTTACAGATGGCTGGTGCATACATGTATAGAAGAGAGAAAAGACTCCTCTGCCATTTTTGTGTGTGTGGTACTCATTTAGCTTGATAGTATTTTTATTATGAATTAGAACATTTAACTTTAGTTTGAAGTGCTTTCAAAATTACTTTTTTGTCTTTTAGGAAAGTATCAGGCAAGAGTTCTGTCTGAAAGCATGCTCACTCCTTCAGACTACCAAAAAGAAGTTAACTATCAGCTGGTCACAGGGAAAGTGGAAACTCTGGGGTCCTTCTTTAGCACACTCTGCCCAGGTACCTAACAGATAATCAAGAGGCATGTTTCCACGTCTCTGAAATGTTCAAGTCAGAGAAAACAGCTGTGTTCATTGCCTTTCCAGAAGCAAGACATTATAAGAAATATATAACAAGTACAGGACCAAGTTGTGAAAGTATATTTGAATTGAAATTCTCCCTAAAAGTGCTGGTTTCTAAATTCCCTCGGTTTCATAAAAATATGGCAACAAATAACTGAACATATTATTCTTAGCTATGCAAATCCATCCATATACTTTGCAAGTCCACATCCATATGGATGCGTAACTGCTTTTTCTCTAAGCACAGAATTCATTTAGGCCGTGATAGAACAGTTACTTTATCAAAGGTAGGATTTGTCCTTTTGACTTACCATACTGTCAGCTTGGTCATGATGCACGGAAAAGAGGAAAATTGCAGGTAGCCAGGGTTACTGAATCATTTTTTAACTGAGTATACTGAGCATTACTACAGTCAGGATTATCTGGAGGTAGATCCAACCATGTGGAAGGTTAAACCGTATCACAGAACTAGAGTAAATGCAGCATATTTGTCAGTGTTAACGGGCTGTCACAGTCCCCTTTACCATTCACGTCACATCAGTAAATCTGTACTCAGATCACAAGAACCCTTCTGGATATGTCATGATATTTTGAGTGGTCACTTAAAGAAAATTGTTTTCCTTGAACCATCATGTAGTTATGTTAGTGTTTCTGCTCTTGGTACCTTCAAAGTACAGTTCTCAAAATCACTTTTGCTATTGCTATTGTTTGAGCAGAACAGGTAAATGAACATCCTAAAAATAGTTGCCATCTATATCCACTGGATTGCACTTCACAGGGCGGACCCTGCCTTTCTGAGCTCAGCAGTGCAGACGTGTTCAGACTTCTCAGTGACTGAGGAAATACTAAATACTCAGGGCAGGCATATTGTGTTCTCTGCACAGCTTTCATCTGTAAGCAGGGCTCCTGCATTGAATAGAACAGGATATATTTGCAGGTATTCGTAGTTCAATAAATCATACCTTGTTTGCTTCAGCATTGTGTGTGGCTATAAAACTCATATTTCTCTTTCAGCTTTATAAGGAAATGTTTTTTGTTCTCTCTCAAAAATGTTAAAGACTTTAAAACATTTATCAGATTTTCCAAAGCTTTTTGTAATCCTTATTAGTGAACAATATAGCTCCATGGTCTGAACATAAACTAAGCCAGCTTCATGTCTTTGTGGTTGCAGATTTGCATGAGGGCCTTGGGGCTAGTTTTCTACCATCCTCTATAAATGCCCTAGCCAGTGGTCTGAAGAGCTGATCTCTCATCCCCTGGCCTGATTTGCATTTTGTTAGTGATATGCTGTAAAAGCAGATGCAACAGAAAATAATGAGAGAGTTCCCATATAAAATAGCCAATGAGCCAAGGGCAGGATAACTAGCTAGCATATATAAAGCTTTTTAAGATCTATAAAAGATCAGTATGAAATGCAGCTTTTATTAATAAGGATGTTTATTCCACTATCCCTTCAATTTGATAGAGGGTGACATTGATCTTTTGCTGGAGAAATTTTATCAGGAAAACCAAGGGCACATCTCTTCATCACTTTCTGCTTCAGTGAATAAACCAACAGCACTGAATGGAACTGGAACAGCTGCGTGTACAAGTAAGTAAGGAGAATTTTCTTTAAGACGTGACAGAGTAGGGGACTTGAGACATGCACTTAGCAGTTAGATCCTTCTGGGTAGAGTCCTAGGCTCCTGAAGGCAAAGGTCCTGAGGAAAACAGCAGCTCATGTCTTGGAATATTCAGATTTATACTGATGGGTGCTCTGCTTCATTCCACTGGGTATAGTAGTCTTTGAAGCTCTATGTCTTTACTTCTGTGATAGCAGAGTATGATTGCACAAGTTCACTTTCAGATTTCAGACATTTAAGAGACTTACAGGACCAAAATTCCCAAATGCAGAAAGATTTCTTTGCATATTCCATATAGATTTTCATAAACTGGAACTCCTGTTCATAAGCAAAGTACCTTAAAGAGCAGGTCAGTCATTCTTTGCCAGACTCTAACATTTTGCATTAGATTAGTCTTTGGGCATATATCTAAACAGAATTTTGCCTTTTTCCAGGTTATGAGATTGAACGACATCAGATTCGTCCATTCCAGCTAGCAGTGGCTCAGAAATTGCTGTCTCATATTTGCTCAATTGCTGACTCCAGCACTCAAAATCTTGATTTGGGTTCCTTTGAGAAAATTGATTTCTTGATTTGTGTTCCACCCTCTGAAGTGACTTATCAGCAGACTTTGTTTCATCTCTGGCACTCAGGTGCTCGTTAGTTAGCTTTATTTTAGATTTACAGGACACTGTTAGATGCATCTGTATCTTGAAATACTGACACTTGTTCCATTTCTTTAGGTATTTTGTTAGAACTTGGATTAGAAAAGGAACATCTTACAAAGCAGAGGGTGGAACAGTATGTAATGAAACTAGATGCAGAGGCCCAGATTAAATTCAAAGTCTTTTTACAAAACTCTATGCAGAATCCACATACACTGTTTGTCCTAATCCATGATCATGCACACTGGGATCTAATGAGGTAAGAGAACTGTAATTTGTTTTTAGATAAATTATTATTGTTTGCATTAGCTGTCAAGATCAGCTTTCTGATTTATCCCTTCCTTCATCTTTGTTTGCATCTTTCTGCTAATTCTATCTTCCTATGCATTGAATAAATATGTTTTCTTTTAAGGACCTTTGTGAGTTATTCATATCCTGCTTATTATATTATGCTTCAGTGGAACATTTCAGCTTTTCTTGCTCACCATTCTTGTCTTTTTTCAGCCACAGCTATTGTTTTTTTTTATGGCTGGTTGTCATTTGTTCAAATGAAAGCTTCCTGTGAAAGTATACAGAGCTCAATTATCCTCTGTCAGTGTCCTCTGGGCTGTAAAACATGCAAAACCCCTCCACAGTGAGTAGACAACTAGTGAACCAACACTGCTGTTTATGTTTTTAACTGACTGGAAAATTTCCAGTACGATGTTTTTTCTATCCTGAATCACTGATTTGTAAATTGAAAGCTGCTGTGGATACATAGTAATGTCAGGTAGACTTCTCAGGGAAGCAGGGAGGTTTCCGTCTAACCTTTACCAAGTTCCCCGTCAGCTCACTTCCATAACTCATTGCTTCACTTACAGAGACGTGTTTCCTTGGCTTCTCAACAATCTGCCTGCTGAGAAATGGGCTGCTTCTGCCTTCTGACTCCTGAGGCACTGGGTTCCTCAGAGAACATACTGAATTCCAGGAATACCTTGCATATTCCAACTTTGGGAGCATGGTAGTGTTTCTGAAACCAAAAAATACGGAATCTTGTTTGTGACTGAAATGACAAGGTCTTGTCTTTCACACCGGTTGAGAATGATGATTTTCACCAAAACTTTATTTTTGCATGTGAGCATTGCCTGTTCAACTCCTGTATGTCTTGGGAACTTACAGGAACTATTGCAGCTGTCACAGCCTTTAAAGGCATTTATTGATGTAACATCCTTGAGGTAGGGAAGTACCTGTATCGCTGCTCAACTCTGACATTTTTATCTCTTATCTGATAAAGATATGTGAGTGACAAATATTCAAGTGCCTATTCTGCACAGCAGGATTCATACCACCTCACTGAAGTCAGTTAAATGACATGCCTAAACCAGAAGTGTAATTGCCCGGGATTGCTCACACAGACACAACAGAGACACGGGCATCTCTGAGGGCTGACTTGGACCATGGGTGGACACACACAACCAGTTTCTGGAGTTACTTATCTCTTCCTGGTAGTAACAGAAGAAGCTTGCAGTGACTAGGCTTGTGATTTAGTCACTGCAGGCAAATGCCAAAAATTAAATAGCATAAATTTGCACTGAAGTTTTACACTGGAGCAAGGAATCGACTGTAGGTGTTCCATGATAGTGGCACTTACCCTAACAATAGCTATTCTTCCCTTTCACAAAAACTCTATCACAAGTAGTTTCCCTCTGTTTTTCTGTCATACTGACTTACTGTCTACCATTTTCTATCTTGATTTTTGTCGGTAGGCATTATATTTTCTGAAGCGCAACACTAACAATCTGGCCAAAGTTACTACAGGACTATTGTTTATTGGTAACTTGCAAAATATCAGCTTCCCTTCATCTTTTCTCTCTCATATTGTGATAGCCATAAGAGACTGGTAATTTTCTAGCTAGGGAGCTTATCAAATTTACAGAAATTTTAATTTGCAGTGAAATAATTTGCATTTCTTTTCCCATCCTTCTAAGCAACAAAAGCAGGGCAAAGAATGGAGTCCTAAGTTCCTTGTATGTGTTTAACTCTGATTTTGTATCCAGGTTAAAGCTGTTCCACTGGACACAAATGTTCCCTCGTGCTGATCACTTTGGAGGGTTTTGGGTTTCTTTTTTGCAGTGCTATGCATAGCCTTTATCCTCAAACAGAAGTGTCCACAGGACTTGTTGATAGACTGTTGAACTGCAGGGAGGTGAAAGAGGCGCCAAATATTGTGACCCTCCACGTGACTTCCTTCCCCTATGCACTGCAGACACAGCATACTCACATCAGCCCTTACAATGAGATCCACTGGCCTTCTTCATACAGCAATGTAAGACAGATGCTTTGAGGTGCTTTTGTGAGCTTTTCATAAGGTTTTTTACATTTACTTACTTGACAAACCTGTGGAGGCCCCATGATTTCTGTAAACAAGCATGACATTTGCATGGCATCTTTTTCTTGTTCAGTTTGTGGCAAGTTCTTTTTCCCTTTGCTTGTCCTGTCAATTCTTGTGTTTTGGTTTTTTTTTTTTTTTTCTTTTTTTTTGCTTTTATTTCTTCTATAAATGAGTAGCTCTTATAAAAATCTTTGAGCTACATAAATGGAAATCATCTAAAATCTCTATAGTGCATTATTGCATAAATATATGTACAATACCTGGATTTTCTTCATATATGTGCATATTTATTCCGGACATAGCTGTTCTGTCTGTGTATGTGTATATGTGAGGAAAGAGAAAGAAAGAAACAAGGGAAAATTGGGTCAAACTTCTTTCAAAAGAATTGTTTCTTTCTCTCCTTATTTTAATACGCCTGAGTAGATGTATGCTTATTAGAGAATATGATTGCAAACTTATGAGATACCAATGGTTAATCAGTTGTAAATTACTGATTGATAGACCTTACCTTATATTTTTATTGTTTCATTTGCTTTAGGGTGTAGATTTATACCATGAAAACAAGAAATACTTTGGACTGTCAGAATTCATTGAGTCCACCCTCTCTGGACATAGTATTCCACTGCTCCGGTATGACAGCTCTTTTGAATCAATGGTCACGGCTTTGGGAAAGAGGTATGGTACCCTCCTTTGTTTAACACAGGAAACTTAGGAGGTACATTCTAGCAGAATCAGTTACTAGCTAGAAGCCTGGTTCTTTTTTTTTTTTTCTTGCTGTCCCACAAATCAGCTGCATATGCAAGGGCATTTCACTCATTCTTATTTTCTCCTTCCATCTTTTTTGTATATATTTGGCCTGTAATCTAACCAGTCTAGGCTGCCTCTTACTGCAAACATGCACACTGTTTAGATCAATTTAGAGTGTGTTCTTGTTGTGACCTTCTATGTTATAATAATCTAAGTGTGCATCATCATGTAATTTCAAATGTGTTATTCCTTTCGTTCAATGTTATCGCTGGTTAACCCTGACTGATTTTGATGTATAGCATTTGTGTATACTGCACTTGGACCACAAAGAGAAGTAGACATATCACTGTGGTTTGTACAATTAAATTAGCAATCAAAACTTCAGAGCATCATCAGAGCTTGAAAATACATCATCCGTTTTCTGTAGTTCCCGTGGAGCAAGTCTAGAATCACTGCAAAAGAGCAGTGGCACGTTATGTGCATGCATACGGCTGTGGATGAGTTCTTTGGGATCTGTGAGAAGAATGAGACTGGACAAGTAAAATCTTGTGAGTCTGTATTGCTAACTGGGAGACCGAGCACATCCACACTTAACTGCTGGGGCTTGCTGCAGCGTGCTTTGGAGCTCTGATCACACACATCAGGCACTTTTCTGAGCAGGCCATGGCTCCTCTTTTTACTGTGCACCTGGGTTTCATTTCTGTGAAAATCAGAGCACAGGGAGCTATTGCATATCCATGTCTCTGCCTTCCATAGACTGGGGATTGAGATGGTGTACCTAGGTTTGGGAACTTGAGAATGCTCATTAGATGCTGCCTACGTATTCAGTCCTCTTGGAAACAAAAGTAATATGGTTCACAGCTTCAGTAAGAAAACAAAAGAAACACCCGACCCCACTCCTGCCCCTTAAGAATAATGCATAATGAAGAATACCATTCTTATTGCTGAGAAAATATAACTTTGATTGATGATATTACAGAATGCCTTAGCAAATATTCTGTGATAAATTTTGTAACAGCAGTAAAGCCTTGGTAACTTCAAGTGATGTAACCTTACTGGACTACTTACTTAGTAAATCTTCACTAAGAAATGGAGAGACAACATCAGTTCTGATTGTGAAACTGCAATTTGGTGAGATTCCATTGTATAGTAGATATGAAGAATTCTTTACAGGAGAAAACTTGAGTTTGCTCTCTTTTGTAAAAGTTACCTTTTCCACTTTAGTTGTTAATGCTTCACTATTTAATTCATCATTTATTTCAGGTTCCCCAGATTACACAGTGCAGTGATAAGGACTTTTGTCCTCATACAACACTACTCTGCAGCTATGATGGCTGTGTGTGGTCTTTCTCAGATGAAGAATTACACCTCAGTTGAAACTCTGGAGATCACCCAAAACCTCATAAACTCTTCAAGACAATGTCCTAGTGGTCATGGCCTCATGGTAGTGTTGAGAATTCCATGTACTCCACTGGCTGCTGTGGCATATGAACGTCTGTATAATGTAAGGGAAAGACTAGCCCTTGAAGATAACTTTGAAATAATCCTGGGAAATCCTAATTCTGGAATCACAATAGGGAAGCACTTTGTGGAGCAACTAAAGGTAACTTGCAGAATGACATGGGCTGGGAAGCTTCAATAGATGGGTAGGTGGGGAGACTTTACTGGTGAGAGTTATGGTCATGAGTTGAAGTGTGGGTCTTACTGGTAAAAATAACTGCCATAAGGAGCATGACTCTCATCTTTTAGACATACTGTTTGTGAGACCTCTACTGTCCTACCTCTGATTAATAATACTCAGTGGAGTATTAACCAATTTGACTAGAACTTGACTTTCATCAGCAACCCTCCCGAACAACTGACCTGCATTTAGCTACAGGGACCATGAACCACAAGGAAAAAAGCCAAATCAAGTTGTCACAGTTTAGCAGAACTTTCTCACAAAATGATCATAGTGCAAAAAGATTTTAACCAGTGACCAACCGAGAGTTACATTATTCTTATCACCAGCAGGTGGCGTGAAGGCACCAAATCAGTGATGCTGTTCATGAGTCCTAGAGCACCCCGGTATTCACAGCTCAGGGCTTTATGCTTTCTGGACCATGTGCTTGTTTATGAATTAATTTATATCCTTTAGGTCCTGAGTCGTGGGTCATCTGTTTAACAAAATAAAATTGATACTCCTTTGCTTTTCATAAAATTACCATCATCTGATCACCAAAGCAAAAATGTATTTACATTTTAGGATCGTGTAATATATATATGGTACACTCTGTACTGATTAAGTACGTTAGGTGTAGTCTAAGATGTAATTAGATGTTAGATGATGTCGTTTGAGATCCAGGGCCTAATGCTGACCTCATTCTGCTATAAATTAGGCATAACTTATTCTGAAATATCAGTGTAAGTTCTGAATCACGTCCTGGTTATCTCCTCTGACACACATAATAGTGGTACATGTACGAATGTCAGAAGCTGAGTTGTTGTATGGTTGGTCCTACAGTGTAGTCCTTATCTGTAGATAAGTCTTACAACAGAAATGACTGACTGCTGTAAGTAAAGCAGTATAGCCAGTATAGCCTGATGTGAAATGGTCGAACAATAAATCTAGTTGTCAAACTTCTCATGAAGTTATCAGGAAAACTGACAGCTTTGGAGGAGAGCAGGTGTAGCAAGTGAGGACAGCGGTATGTGTGTGCTAAACACTTCCAGCTTTGCCCTATTCCTCTAAGGTGAAAAAGTCTCATTCCTAGCTCATTTTCTTGCTTGGACTCAGACATCCATACATTATTTGCCATGAGAAGCAACCCTCTGCACTCTACTCTCCTCCAAAGCTCCTACTCTACTGTCCACTGTACTGTATCCACTCTACTTGTCTGTGCCCTGGCCTCAGTGCTGCACAGCTGGGAAGCTGGGAGGCTTTTCAGGCTGGGATATGCTAGCCCAGTCTCCTCAGATTTACAGCAGGCAGATTGCTACTTACAGTGCCCTTAAGAATTCTGCAATCTACCTATGTTGAAATTGGCTCTGCTCTGTGGTTTCCCTTCACGGAAAATCCATCCACTATAAAAATTGATTCATATAACAGATGATGAAAGTATATATTTTTGTATTTTTATTTGTGCCACACAGATATGTCCAATAGTGTTTCTTGCCTTATACAGATCTGGCAGAAGATTGAAGATGTAGATTGGAGGCCACAGACTTATCTGGAACTAGAAGGTTTGCCTTGTATATTGATATTTAGTGGTATGGATCCACAAGGGGAGTCTTTGCCACGGTAAGAAGATCCAGTATTTTCTCAGTGGCAGTTTTTTATCCATCACTTACCAAATAGCTAAAGACTAACTGTGTAATTACTTGTGGGAGAAGAAAACAGATTTCAGTGTCAAGATGTTTCTTTTCCATTTCTCAGCAGTTTTAATATCATAAATACAAAATCCATATTATTAACAATAACCTCCTGTTTGTAGCAAGATATAAATAGCTCAGAAAATATTATGAGAGTTGTCCCAGTTTAAAGGAGAGTATAAGGGTATGTAAAAAATAGTATACTTTAAATATCTTAAGGTACTTGAGACATCTGTGTGATGCAGGCATTTGCGCTACAGGATGTGTTTAGAGATCAGTGCCTTCTGGAATGGCAGCTGGAAGCCATCCAGGATGCCCTGGGGCACTAAATGCTTTTGTATGTTCAACTGAATCCCATTCTATGCGGTAGGTTTAGAACCCAAATGATTATTCTTTTTCTTATGCTGATGCTGATGTTCAGTGCACTGGATTAAGCTGCGTAACTGGATTAAGAAAAAGAGAAGTGTATGCACCACAGTGGTAAACTTAATAAGCGCAAAAGTTATATTGTGTTCTGTCTCATCCATAGTTTAAGCAGATCATGAAAAAATTCCCATTTGGCTGTGTTTGTAAAAGAAATACAGGAGTCGATTACAGTGAGTTTTCATAGTAGCCCCTCTTGTTTCTCTCCAGATCACTGAGATACTGTGACCTACGTTTAATAAATTCGTCTTCTTTGGTAAGGACAAACTTGGAGCAAGAACTTGGTTTGGCAGCATACTTTGTGAGCTCAGAAATTCACACAGAGAAAGCAGTTGTGAATGATGCATTAGAAAGTGACCCAGAGAAACTAAGCAGCACTGATGATGAAGAAATAGCGACGGAAGGTATTATTAGTAGTGATAATAAAAGAAGCTGTAAAATGATTGAGTTGTATTAGAAAAAGAAGGATTGTGTGGCTGCCTACTAGGTGAGGGTTTCTGGAGTTAGCCTTACTGACTGAGCTCTGCTCTGCAGTTTTACTTCATCTCATTGAACCTGCGTTTTCTCACCCTCCATGCCCAGAGGCTGCTGCTGCTGTGGTAGCATTTTTATCTTTTGCAGTCTTGCTGCTGCATCTGTTCTCTTGCTCTGTTTTTTTGACCCCCTTCTCTCCCCTCCCTCCTTCCCTTCTTTGCTCCATATGTTCAGGCTGCTGCAAAGTGGAGCTGGAGTGGGTACATCCAGTGGCAGTCACTGTTTGGAGTGCTGTGCTGTGCTGCCCTCCCTGCAGCAGGGAAGTGTGTGCTTTGCTGTCTGGGAAGCACTGACCCGATGCCCTCCCTCACAGCAGAGCCAACTTCACCTAAACTATCCCTGACTGATGCTGTCCAACCTATGCTTACATAGTGACAATGATGATGTTTCCTTCCAAGGAAACTGTCTATAGTACAGCTAAGTAGTCTCTAGTTTGTAAGGTATTAAGTAGTATGGCTAGAAAATAAATCTGAACATAGTAACTTCTGAGTGCTCCTTGAAAATGACCATGAATTCATGAATGTAGAGTTGGTGAGTCTATAATTTCTTAAAAGAACAAGTAAGAACTTTTCCATGTGTAAACAAACAACAATAATTTATTCAGGAATGTTGGAGGGGTTTTTTGAGTGATAGTTGATGGGCATTATCGGTAAGTTCTTTGCATTTTTCTTTACTGTCTATTGTGCCTGTAACTATGGAAGACAAGGGACTTTTATCCCTGTAGGTTATTTAAATCTCAAACTGTTTGCCTCCATTTCTTTTTCTGCACTGCAAGGAGGAAGAGAGCTGGTTACTGTTCAAATTCTCATGCATTGATAATAAGGACAGCAGAACAATTCTTATTCATTGAAAGTATGGCTAGCAGAACAGGCACAACAAAAATATTTGCCTTAATCAAATACTTATTTTTCATAGAGGAATGAAATACCTGAGGTCATACTCAGACTGTCTATGATAGAGGCCTATGTTAGATGTGACAAGCACTTCTGTCCACTAGTTTTTCAGTTTGTTTTAGTTGAAGTACGCCTGGGTTGTATGCAGTATGCAGTCTGAGTCAAATGGGCACTAAGTTGTTAGGCATCTAAATTGTAAGGCAGCTTTCCTAGTCCATGAAGCACAGTATGTTCCTCCAGAGTCCAGCTCAGAGCACCTGAGATAGCCTTACAGTCTAAGTACTTATGTCTCTCTGCCATGGTGAAACTGTAAAGAAACAAATGTTTTAACTTAGAAGCCTGAGCTAGAATCCTCAGGTGAATACCCTTGGTGGCTGTACAAATAGGGATTTTCATCACCGAAAGCTGAGATACAATCTGGCCATGAAGCTGTATGGGGTAGGAGGTAATTTCATAACATACTGACAAAGCAGTTTGTTGCCCTGTTGGTTTCCCTGACACTGGGTTAGTGAGGAAAGCAAGACACAGGTAGAAAGAGACGATGTGGTTGAGGCATGCCTAGGGATTACCAGCTTCTGGCTGCAGCGCTGATTTTATGAAGCTGTTGAAGCTTAGCATAGTTGGGTTAGACCACAGGCTGATCCAGTGTTGCATGGTAGGCACAGATACTCTCCATACTGAAAACAGTGTCAGAATGAGGACAAAACCCACACAAACTGTTGTGTGCTTTTCCCTGCTTTGACAATATAGCTGTGACTTCTTACAGGCTTAAAATGTATTTTGGTTATGTTTTCCTGTACTACCATTCATGAAACAGGTTCTACTTCAGAAAAAAGAAGTCCTATGAAAAGAGAAAGGTCTTGTTCCCACGACTCAGCATCTTCATCTCTGTCTTCAAAAGCTTCCAGTAAGACCTTACGATCATTTCTATTAAGTTACATTTAAGACATAAAAGATATCTTTTATTCAGCTTATTAGATAAATAATAAAAGGCATGAATCACTATGGTTTTGATAAGGCCTATTTTAATGGGATCACTAGAGATAAATTTAAAAAAATAAGGCTCAGACTTCTGAAATATAAAAAATAAGGTATTTTCTTGCTTGAAAAATAGTCATAGGTTGGGGTGCCTAAACCAGGCACTTCTTTAATGTGTGCCACTGAGGTATGAATCTTCAGTACTGTGACGGCTGAGTGCGTTCACTGGAGATATGACAATTTATGAAAAAGAAAACATGCCTCACATTTTAAAAAAATCTTTTTAAAATCTGTAGGAGAGAAAGAAAGCTCATCCTCATGGATATTTTTACCTTTTTGGTTTTGCTCTGAAATGTTCACTCATTAATTCTGCATCATTTGAAAGCTATTTTGGAGATGAAAAATTTTTTAAACCTTTGGTTCCTTTTTAATCTGCAGACTGACATAGAAAGCATGAGGCAATGTTGAGAACTACTACAGCTTTTTTGTCTGATAAATATCTTGACATGCTTTTTATGCAGATAATATTAAGAGAAGAGTTGAATAGGAGTGGAGACTATACATTGTACCATAACATCCTAGAAGCTGCAATCTCACACAGCTTTTTAAAACACGTTTTTTACCAGTGACAGTAAATGATCTCTTCCATCTAATTGTAGTTTTCAACATGGTAACAGGCATATTTGGCCCATGATTTCTTTTCCACAGGCACAGTGGTCATTACATTAGGAAAAAAAGCCTGAAAATATTTGGATAAGCTTCAACACTTTCATTTTCAAATTTCTTTCCTCTCTGAAGTTGGGCCGCTCATCAGTTCCACAGTGTCCATGTGGCCTGTGGCTTTGTGCCTCAATTTGCCTGGGGTTAAGGAAATCTTTTGTCCTTTATTTTTTTCCCCGTGCTTTTGGATATTGGTATTTTGAGGGATGTCACAGTGGTTTTACTTGAAACCATTCATACTGCTAGTGATATTTTTGTATTTATTGCTAATGTCCTTTATTGGCTACTTTAGATTAATATGCAGTTAGAGTATATCTCTAGCTATTTCTTGAGGCCAAGAGAAAAGACAGACTTTTATTAGTTCAAAATGTGGAATTCTTTTGAGAACCAAGACTGTTGTTTTCACCATTGAGATGAAAGCTGTTTTTATTTGTGTTCAGCTTCAGACAGGTTTTCCTAGTACTGTCTGGAGACTGATTCCTCAACCAGTTCTCAGTCTACTCTGAAGACTCTGAAGTATTTGCATCTCTTTGGAATTCACTAAGCATTAAAGATGCTTAGAACCGCTTAAAATGAGGCCTAAAACTTTCAAGAAATCTCAGTAACTAGAATATATAAGGTAAAAATATACCACTTTCAGAAAATCAGCAATTAGCTGTGGGATATATCTACATGACCTATTCAAGGCCAACACTGATGAGCTCAGTATGTGCTCTGAGCTGACCAGCTGCTGTGTGAATGCACTAATGCATTATGTAGCACCAGAGACTTGAGAACCAGGTTTTATTACATCAGACTAAGTGCTGTGGTGATGCAGACACGTGTCAGTTCAGAGCTGACTCAGAGGACTGTTTCTAGATGTCAGTCTGTGTCTGTAGTCTGGTGGGATAATAGCCTGTGAATATTATTTTCTTACACTCTCTTAAATGATGGTTTCGGTAATTTTGTATTTGCCTTGAGTGATGAAAGTATCTGATGAGTATTTCAAGCAAAGAATGGATGAGAGAAGTAGAGGACAGGACAGTCACTGACAAGTTTGCTGTGAACTTCAGTACTTTAAAAGCCACTTCCTGCATTGAGGTGAATACTCCAAACTAGTCCCATTATGACTTCCAATACAAGAAAGATGAAAGCAAGAACAGGAGCAGGATTGCCATGTTTGATGGATACTCTATCCAAACGATTATTCGTTTTGGTTTTTTTTAATTATGGCATTGACTAGTAGAGATAATTGCATTGTGTTGAAATAAGAATTTTCTTCTAGTTACAGCATTCTGCAGTGAGCCATCTTCTCCTTTAATAGCAGCAGCAGATACAGCAAAATCCCCCCACCAAGCGCTAAGCAACAGTGCTGAAGAAACTACAAATAACTATGAAAGGCAAAAGCAGAAAATAGACAAGGGGGCACAAACAACAATCAGCAAACACTTGCCAGTGGTAACTGAACAGCTGGATATAAAACAAAACATAAAAAGTGCACAGATTTCCATCACCTCATCATCTTCCTCACCTTTCTCCTCCTCTTCTTCCTCCTCTGCACCTGCTCATAACTCCTTCATCCTACAGACCTCTCAGTGCTCCATGACCAAAGCATCAAAACAGCCTCCCATAGTTTTTCTGCCCAAACTGGTTTATGATATTATTACTTCTACGGATAGCAGTGGACTTCCCAAATCGTCTTCCCTTTTGCCTTATCATTCTGTTATGTGGGCAAGTTCTTTTCGTCCTCTTATGAGTAAGATGATGACTTGCACGGAGCAGTCTCTATACTACCGCCAATGGACAGTTCCCAAGCCAATCCATATGGACTACAACAATAGAAATGAAGGCAGAATGGACACGTTTCACCCAAGGAGGCTGCTGCTGAGTGGCCCACCACAGGTGTGTAATAAGAACAAGGTATTATCATTGATTTATTTTGTTTAATTTTATCTTAATCTCAGAAAAAATAGATTAGATATTATTACTTATACTTGAAGGTGGTTTTTTTTTGGTGGAGAATAAGCTGCTTATATTTTATTTTCTAATCACTTCTAATAAAATAATGTTTCTTTCTTCACTATTAGCCTGAATTCAAAGACAATGAAGCTGCAGCAATGTTCATTGTCTGTTAGTCTCTCTCCATTAAAATGTTTTAAAAGATAGTTTGCTCAAGAGATAGATTTTATGTATGATTTCAGTTTGTTAAACTTCAATATGCATTTACATTTTAAATAAAGATCAAAGATCTTCACAAAACCACTTTCTTATGATCAATCTGAAGACACTTAGGAGTTTGTAATTAAGTTTTCTTTGTTTCTTCCACACAGCAGACAGAAATAGAAGCTGTTGTAAAAAATACATGCAAGAAGGCCAGTTCAACATTAGCAGAACCATATTTACAAGATGAGTAGCTCATCCAAGAGTTTTTAAATTATTTTGAAAAGATATGTGGAAATGGGTATAGTTCTAAGAAGTTCCTTCTTGTTTAAATTCTTAAAAGTGCTAAAGAATGTTTAGCACTTATCTCTGAGCAAGGTATCTACTAGTTCAATGCATGTTACATGCTTAGGGTAATATTGTGCCTCTCATGTTCTGCTAAGGGTATGAAACAACAAGGTAGGAAGAGACACCATGCCTACTGAGAGCATATATATATATATATATATATATATATATCCTGTGAATCTCAGAAGTCAGAAGGGATAAATCCAAACCAAGACAAAGACCCGTGTTTCCAGATACTTTAAGATCAACCCAAAGAATTAATCTAAAGGAAGTTATTTAACTTCCCATGCGATCCACTTTTCTATGCCTATCCATTGCAAAAGAAAACTATACATTGATGTTTGTTAAGTGATGGTATTCCATTGTACATCCGAATTTATGGTGCAGTAGAGTAGAAAGAGCATAAATGGGCTTTTCATATTGGGACTTCCTGCAAATGTTACTATAATTCATAAAGGATTCCAGAAAGTACTCTGATGAGAAGTTTTCACTGTCCATTCCTTTGACTTAAATCATCCATGTTTGCCAAAGATTGAGGTATTATGTGATCAAGAAACTGAATTTCATACTCAGCTGCAGCATAGAAACAAATACATTCTGGCAGAAGGATGATGTTCATTGCTATCTCAAGGAAAAACACAGGCTTTGACAATTTTTATTAGAATTTTATATGCATACACATCAAACCCCACAACGATACTATTCCCAAAGCCACCCTAAATATCCAGATTAGCTGATAAGTAAGTATTTCTTTGGTATTTATTTGGTTTTGGGTCACAAATGTAAGTCTGTGATTCTCAGATGTCATTCAGAGATTTCTAAGAGCATACTACACACCTGTGAGAAGGTTCTGATGCTTCACATATTTGCTTGTTGCCATTTAACTAATTATAATTAAAAAGGCAGCTTATTTATTCATTGACTTCATTCCAGGGTATGGTATTCACCACTTTTTATTATCAAACCTACATTTTTGCAAATATTGAGTAGGACTTCTGTTGACCCTCTATACAGCAGCAAATTTCAGCCTTGATATCATTTCTTTTACTTGAAACTTCATCTCTTCTCCAGCTGTCTCCACAATGCAGGTTATTTCCTAGTCTTGCATTGGGTCATGCAGTTGGATCAGTTTCTAAAGGACACTGTCCACAGGTATTTATTCATTTTATATTCCTCAGTTATTTCTGACGAATATACCTGTTTCATACAGAACAAATTCACATGCATTAAATTAGGAGTATCATGTCTTCTTCCTAAGTATCAAAATCTAGGGATTTATATTCATTTCAGTATGTGGCTAAAGCAGTTTTGCTTCCTTCACTATTTTAACCTCCCAAAGTACTAAAACCTCCTGTAAACCAAACAAAAAGTTGTAAAAGTATGCTGAACAGATATAGGCATAAACAAAAGCAATTATTAGACAGCATCTGTCTGAGTGTTAATAATATCTTAGTCAAAACATAAGACTGCCAGAGTACTATATTTTCAAAAATTAGGAAGTTGTTGTTTTCTTTATCAGGCAGCAATTACTTTACTAAAATTCAAATCAGGAAGCAATTGGTTAAAATGAAAAATATGAAATCAACACAGGAAGAAAAATAGGCACATTAGTGAACCAAAATTATACTTCTCACTGTCAGGGTAATTCATAATAAAATACACTCACCCTTCTCTCACATAGATTTTTACCCTCACTACTGGTCAAAATGTTTTGCTAGAAGACTTGATGCATTTTTACAAGGACACCTAATGACTTCAGAAGGCAATAGATGCATTATTTTTACAAGAGGCTTTAGGAAATGCAGCAAAATCTGGATAGACATAGAATAAATCCATATATTTATCTGTAAGTTAGCTCACATCATCGAAGTTAAGCCATTGGTTAGTGAGTATGAATAAATATGCACCACCACGAACAACATGTATCTTATCGATGGCTAGAAATCTAGTCACTAGTGCACCCAAGAAAATGTCTGTAAGGAAGACTGAATTCACAAAAAATACTTTTCTTAGAAATGTTCATCTTAAAGTTCCCCAAACTGCAAATCAAGGTTTTGTACCTTTGGTTTTTAAGTGGATATTACAACTTGAAATAGCATTTTCCTTAAGGATGGAAGCTGCTCATGGGCATGCTCAGTCCTGTGGCACCGCATCCAGAAATAAAGCAAGCACAGTTTAAGGCACTTTTTAAGAAAGAAAACTGCTGCCCATATTGTTTGGTTTTCCTCTACTATTAAAACCTTATTACATTGCGCTTATGTACCGTTCAGCTTATGTAAGAAAAATAGGAAATATTAAATATATCTATTGTTAGCTGTGTTGTAGAAGAAGGTAGCAAGTGGAAACAAGGAGAAGAGCCAGCTCCCTGTGGACCATCAGCATGTTTTCTGTGAACCACCACTGGTTTGCAGACCACAGTTTGAAAAGCACTGTCGTGGTATGTGAAGAACTATCTCACCTGGAAATTGAAATAGAAAAGCCTTATGGAATTATTTCCTCTTTTGACATCTTTCTCCAAATGTGAAGACTGAAATCAGATGATACTTTATAGCAACATGTAAGAATAAGAAAGTACTTTGAGTGGTCCTGGTGTCCAGTGTCTGGAACAAGTCAAAAAAAGGGAACGCATTAGTGTTTGACCTGCTGCAACAGCACTTTTGGATGTCACTGCCGTGAATAAGTGTGGAGGCACGCACATAATTTCTCTAACTGGGATATCTCAGATTCTTAGACAGTTTGTTTTCAGCTTATATTTGATATCAATAGCAAGCACAGTTCAGTGGTCAAAATCTTTGGAGAGAGTTCCGCTTCTCTTAGGCATTGTATGTCGTTGACACAAAAAACTAGACCTTCAAACCTCTTGAATTTTCTGAAGGAGGAATTTGAATTCATATTGCTTCCTCTTGCTCAGCTACAGCTACACACTTCGTGGATGAAGAGCTGCAGGTTAAACATATTAGTATTTTATGGGCCAAATCATCCCTTGCACTAAGAATGAAAATAGAAACCAAAACACTAAATCTTTGCAGGTCCCAAATTCCTTAGTTATCATAGGTTTTCACAGGATGTGAGATTTTTACTTCTTAGTCTTCCAGGATTTTTTTGTTCCAAGTCTGACTCATCAGACTCCTCTCTTTCAAATTCAGGTAGATAGAAACAAATTAGAGTAATACTTAGATTAATTGGAAATATTGGCCCCTGAGTGCCTTATATGTTAAGGCACTGGGCACTGCCACATATTTGCTTTCTGGGAAGTAGAGCTGTCTCTAATAGCAGCACACCTCGTACATTTTGTTTCAGGATAATATCATAAAAATGCAGCCCAGTTCCAGGTTCCTTCATTCTTTTAATCTGTTTGCAGCTTTTGTGTGGAAAGCAAAGGCAGGATATGGAGGAAAACGCCGTGCTGGTAGTACTGCCTTAGCAGACATCATCATTGTTAATATATCATGCTTCAGCCCAGAGTCACTGATTAGGATTAACACAGCATTGTACTTGTACTAGGCTTCTTTAAAGATGTGTAAAGCTACAGTCCAATCATGTATCCAGTTTAAAATTTCTTTGCAGATACTCTATTTTTTTGCAGTTGGAACATGGAGGATGGGCAAATATAGGGCTTTATGCTTCAAAGTTGTACATATCTTGCTTGCAGGAACTCTTTCCAGCTACCTATGATGCCCAAACTATCTACAAGAAGGGTACTTGTCACAGCACTCTCCAAACTATCAAGCTGCAACAAGGTCTTTTACCATCTCATACCAGCACACTCTTCATGCAGTCCCTCTGCTGCCTTCTCCTCACCTCTCCTCATCCCAGGCGTGCATTCTCTCTCTCTCTTCTCTCTGCTTCTGGTACTGACAGGCAGGGCAAGCACTCTTTGGAGAGATGTGGAAGCTCTGATAATTGACAGCTATTCAGTATTTTCAAACAGACACTCTGTGTAGTTCCATTTTGGCTAGAGATGGTACATATAGAAAACAATACAATTAATTTTAAATGTGAATTTAGCTGTCTGGGCATGCTACAAATTAATTGTTTAAGGTTCTTCCCTTCTGGAGTAAACATTGATTGTAAATGAGAATTCATTCTTTTCTTATTTTCTTTTTGAAAATCTTCTCAAAATGACCTGGAAAAGATGTTCTCTATCTCACCAATTCATCTTTTTTCAGCAGCAAATGCAGGCAAATGTGCAAGTGAATGGAGTCCAGATATGAATGTTGCTGTGGGCTCAGCCTGGTCTCTCTCCTGGCAGAGAAATATTCTGAAAACCTAGAGAGATTCCTGCAAGTTCCCACCAGCATTTTTCATAAGGCGTTGCTAGTATCTCACAGTTCATAAAGTTCACAGTACTGTATTGGACACTTTTTATGTGACAGATAACAAGATTGGGTAAGATATGATGCATGGACTTTCATAAGTACGTATGTTTCAGTTTAGTGGTTAGGGACTAGCAGTTGTAGTCCTGTGGTTTTCAACATTTTTGACTTGTGAACCTACAGCTTTGTGCATACTCGAGTCAATTAACAACTAGCACTGTTCAGCTAAGTACCATGTAGTAGTAGCCTAGTCACCCCCAGATACATTGTTGAAAACTATTGGTGAAGACTGGTTCTCAAGGGAAAGCAAAATATGTGATTTTTATAGAGAAAGTTTTAAATGGTTACCAAAAAGAAAGAGTAAGTTTTTCAACCTGTTGATCTGTTGTCAATTCTAAGTATACACTTCAAACACATAAGGAATTAGTTTTTCACATAGACACCTGATATCAAGGGAACAGTTTGTGTACTTCTGACAAATGATCTCTCATTTGTTTGAAATTGGGGAACTGTTAATCTGTCAGGCCACGATGTGTTTAATGAAATGATGATCAGAGGAGCTTTAAAAGAGTAAGTTCATACGGGCGTGTAAAAGTAATCTCAGACTTGAGAGGAAACACTGAAAGTCTTTTCTTCTAGAACAAAGTGTCATCAGGTTTTCCTCAGATGTGGAAAGATAAGATGTTTTTGTCTAGCTCACCGATCAATAGCTATTGCAGCCAAGTTCAGAACTTTGTTGCAGGGTCAGTAGAAAGATTCTCATTAGTTTCAATGGATTTTACATAAAAACCCAGACTGGGAGTTAGAAACATCTGGTCCATGGGCTGACTATGATCCATGCTATCATTTCCTCTATTCAAAGTCACTTTTTTTCTGTGTTACTAGGGATAGCAGAGAGTTGTATAGAACACATGGTCTACCATGTGTACCAGAAAGGCTTATTTGTCCAGTTTTTGGCTTGCCAGTTCAAGAGGGACAGGGAACTACTGGAGAGGGCCCAGCGGAGGGCAACGAGGATGCTGAGGGGAGTGGAGCATCTCCCCTGTGAGGGAAGGCTGAGAGAGCTGGGCCTGTTCAGCCTGGAGGAGGGAAGACTGAGAGGGGACCTTACCAATGCCTGCAGATGTCTGAAGGGCGAGTGCCAAGAGGATGGGGCCGGGCTCTTGTCAGTGGTGCCCAGCGACAGGACAAGGGGCAACGGGCACAAACTGCAACACAGGCAGTTCCACCTGAATGTGAGGAAGAACTTCTGTACTGGGAGGGTGCCAGAGCCCTGGCACAGGCTGCCCAGAGGGGCTGTGGGGTCTCCTTCTCTGGAGACCTTCAAAACCCACCTGGATGTGCCTCTGTGCAACCTGCTTTAGGGGAACCTGCTTTAGCAGGGGGTTGGACTAGATCAGGGGTCCTCAAACTACAGCCAGCGGGCTGGATACGGCCCCCCAGGGCCCTCAATCTGGCCCCCGGTATTTACAGACCCCCCCCACCGGGGGCTGGGGGGGGAAACCAAGCAGCCGCAGATGACTGCCTGCCACTTCATCCGTGTGCCGGCCCCCTGGTTAAAACGTTTGAGGACCCCTGGACTAGATGATCTCCAGAGGTCCCTTCCAACCCTGACCATTCTGTGATTCTGTGATTGACCCTCAACAGGGCTAACAGTATTCTTTCCCACCCTTTGCAAGCAACCGTTTAAAATGCAGGCTGATTTATTAAGAACAACAGATACTGAACTTTGACTAAAACTAATGGTTACTACTCTTGCTTCAGTTTCAAATTCTCAAATGTTGAGAGAAAATGAAAATTTCACTTCAAATATGTGAAAAGTAGTAATTTTGATACTATATTTAGTAATTCAGCACCCTATACTTCTGATGTGTCCTAGCAGTAATGGCAGTGAAACTGGGTTTTCAATTCAGTAATAATGCAGACTTCGTCCAAAACCCGATACCGCTTTGTGAAATCAGACAGTTGCAGCAGAATGAGTTGGAACTTATCTGCGTGTTAACCTTCCCTGTACAGGTGTGGCATTAGCCTTAAGTTGTCAGCTGGACATTAGTGCCATTCTGAGGCTGAGCTATAAACACACACAAACAAGACCACGGCGTGTTCATTCTCCTGTGAGAGTGACATCAGCTTGCTGGTCTCTTTTTTTTCTTATTGAAACAAATTGTGTATGGCCTCCTGTTCAAGTGTAACAGTTTGTAAAGCTGTCTGCTTAGATATGACATTATTTACTTGATGTTGCCACCAGCAAACTTGATGTGGAAGACACGGAACAATCCATTGAATAAATCAGTGGCTGTGGCTTATACCCTTCAGCTGAAAAAAAGGACAGCAGTACTATTTGGCACAATGGAGAGAAAATATATGTAGTGTGTTGGTGGGATAAAAAAGAAAGGAGAAAGCTATAACCTTAAGATAATTTTTAAATGGACTTCTAAATATTAATTTTAAAACGGTGGAAGGAAAATAATACATTTTTAGAATAAGAGGTGGAAAAACATACTGTTACCTGTACCATGTCCTCCAGGAGTTGAAGTGGCCTGCACAAATTCTCCTACAGATGCGTGCCACTTTGTTCTTCAGGGTAGTCAGTGTACTTCAACAGCAGTCAGTGTACTGGTAAATGATGCAAATATGAAAGGGTTGAGGTAATTTTTTAGTTATCTTGTAGTCTGAGGAGTTTTATTGGAACATTTCATGAACGTGTATGTTTTTTAAAAAGTTCGTAGAAACAGTAAGGAGAGAAAAGTGTGTTTTCCAAACTAGATTTCTGCATACAGAGAACAAAACTGTTGTGCATTTAAGCATTTAATTTATGCCAAGGACTATACAAATACAGCAATATGCAAGCACTGACTATTAATATTCGATTTCACCGCAGCTGCAATTTCCAGATATGTTGAAAAGTAACATGTTAAAAAAGGAAGGTTTACTTCTGTATTTTCTAATTTATGTATTTACAGATAGGGAAAACAGGTGCCTATCTGCAGTTCCTCAGTATTTTGTCCCGAATGCTGATTAGACTGACAGAAGTGGATGTTTATGATGAGGAAGAAATCAACATTAGTAAGTTCTTGATATAAAAATATTTGCTTCTGAAGACTGTAGAAAATTATTACATTAAATTGAAAAGTAGTTGTCTGTATATTCTATGCCATTCACTTTTGCAATTCATTTACATTATTGAAATATTTTAAGAAAAATTTTGTGTCTTCAAATTTTCAGATCTTCAACTGATACCTAAGAGTATTTTATTTTACTAATCATTTAGAGTTTATTCTTCCTTTCAGTAAGAAAACCACATATCTCTGTTTTTCTTGGGAAGTCATCAACAGCATTAAAGTATACTAAATGATATCCAGCCACTATTTATTAGTTTAGAATTGAAATGAACTTTTGTGGTAAACTATATGAAAAGAATCAGTGAAATTCTGGCAGATTTATATCCTGAGGAGCAATGTCATATTTTCTAAGTACATAAGACTAAATGAAGGAGGAAAACAGTTCCTGCTCTCTAATAGCTAATTTTAGTTCAAACTTCCTTTATTTACAGTGTATTACTCCCCTGTATTTCTGTAATTAATGGCTGGATTAGATAGAAAAATATGGGTGATATTTTATGGAATATGTCTCATTCTGCAGTAAAAGCATGCCCACAGTCAGCTGTGGAGATCTCAGGTGGGTGCTACCTGCTTGCTAGCTGCGTGTGTCAGGCCCTGGCTGGAAGCTGTTCAACCATTTTAATTTGGGACCGTCTCTTGTCTCTGACGGGTTTTTTTTTGGGGCAGTGCCCAGGAGCCTTCTCCACACTGAGCTGTGCTTGAGAAAAAGGCAGCTATCCACCAAGATTTATGGCAAAACCTCTTGAAAAGGTGACCAGTCTGCCAGGGGAGAGGTTTGTGCAAGCAGTCCTTTGTTTAGGCAGGATTTTGAGGTAACTCACAGTCAGGGCATGAAGATAATTTCACCATCTGACTCATTCCGCATGAGTTTTGTATTTACTTTGGATGCCAAAGGGTCTCACCTGCTGTAAATAATCATTTAGTCTATACTCATGGACACGGAGTTATGGCTCCTTACAGCAGCTTGCAGCTGACCTCCAAACTGAACTCCTCACTCCTTTTGTCAGATCTTTGATCCTCCTGACAAAGGTAAAAAAGTATTTTGTAAGGACTTGTGTATGTCTGGGTTTTTATGTCAGTTAACCGGTTTCAGAAAAAGGCATGGGTTCATTGCACATTATAGCAATACCATTTACTATTTTTCTCTTACCCTAGGGTGAGTTATTTTTGATTACTCTGCTCTTATCACTAGAAGGGGCATTTGACTTTAACTCTGCACTCTACTTAATACTGCAATTTCTGAAGGTTTAAGAGGGCTTCTTTTCCTCAGTGAGAATATCTTTCCCCAACTGAGTTCACAAATGTGGTGCTCAGTGGAAAGACTTGAATGCCTAGATGCAGGTAGATCAGCCTTAACAGACCCTTAACAGTGTTCTCATCATCATCCCACCAACTGCTCCAGTAAGATTACAGAGGTCTTAGATTGATAACAGAGGTTTAAAAGCCAGAATTGCATTGAGAGATGAGGTACATTTGTTCAAAGGTGCACCTCTTGATGCATAATAATGTTGCTTCCTCAGAACAACGAAAGAAAAAATGATGCAGGAATAATAGACATAGAAAACCCACCTATAACAATATTAAAAGCTTTAAAAATTGTAATTACACTAATTCTTATTTTTCAATAATATCATAGACATAAAAGAAGAATCTGATCAATACTACCATCAGCCTGGAGATATGTGGCCAGATTTGGAGACATTTAAGAAGATGCCTTTTGACTACACTATCCATGACCCAAAATACGAAGATGCAAGTCTGATTTGTTCAAAACTTCAGACTATAAACAGTGAAGGTTAGAATCTGAAAAATCTAGATTGGTACACGTATATAACATTTATTTTTAATGTAAGAATCCTGTTAAACTTTTAAACAGAGTGAAATTATCAGAATTGCATTTGAGGAATTTTAAAAAAAAATTGAAATTTGCCAGATGGAGTATGAGCCTTATAAATATTTTATGGAATATTATATAAGTAGCCTTTCATTAAAAAATCTGGTTCCCCAGTAAGTTTGTGTATTTGATTGGTTTTATATAGTAGCATTTTCCTGCTCTGTAGCAATGGAGTGACTTATGTGGGTAAAGTAATTTATGTACTTAAAAGTGCTTATAGGTTGAATTTTTAGGTTTGGTTTGGAACGCATGAGATGCATATGGCCAGATCTAGATTCCTGGAGTATTGAGGTGTGAATTAGTCCTCTGAATTAGCCAGCTGGACATGCCAAAGCATATGGGACCGGGTAGGATGTATCCAAACATGCTGAGGGAGGTGGCCAACACCATTGTGAGGCTACTGTCTATCGCTTTTAAAAGGTAGCGACAATTGGTGGAGGTTCCTGATGGCCGGAAAAAGGAAAATGCCATGCCCTTGCTCTACAGGACAGAAGGAGGATCAAAGCAACTACAGCCTAGTCAGCCTACTCTCAATCCTCAAAACAATTATGGAACAAACTCTCCTGTAAGCCATGTCCAGACCCGTGAAGACAGGAAAGTGGTTGGGATCAGCTAGAATGGATCTATCACAGGCAAATCATGATCAGTAAACATGATTGCATTTTATGATGACGTGACTGGCGCTATGGACAAAGGAAGAGCAGTGGTTTTATCTTGACTTCAGCAAGGCTTTTGTCACTGTCTCTTATGACATCCATATAGCCAAAACTGGAGAGAGATGGTTTGGATAGGTGGATTGTAAAGTGGCTGGGAATTTGGCTGGACCACTGGACTCAGAATGTATTGAGTGGCCCAAATATGACTGACAGCTGGGTATGCATAGCAATACCCAGAGACTGATAGTGGGGCAAATGCTGTTTAAGATTGCCATTAATACTGGTCAGAGGGACAGAATGCAATGTCATCAAGTTCAGGGATGATACCAAATTGGAGTGGCCGTCAATATGCAGGAAGGTAGCACTGCCATTCAGAAAGACCTTGCCAGGCTGGGGAGGTGGAACCTACAGGAAGGAACTTTAGGGAAAGGAACCTCATACAGTCCAGTGAAGGTAAATGCAAGATCTTGCACTTGGGGTGGAATAATTTTTTGCAGCTGTACAGGCTTGGGGCCAGCTGTATAGACAGCAACTTTGAAGAGGGTGACCTGATGATCCTGGCAGACAACAATTTGAACATAAGTCACCAGTTCTCCATTGGGTTAATGGCTTACTAAAAATCTAGCAAGCAGCTTAAAGGAACTGATTATTCTTCTATGCATGGCATCTGTAAGACTGCATCTGGTGTATTCTGTCAAGTTTTTGGCTTCTCAGTACAAGAAAGACATTGATATGCAGAAGTGAGTCTAGTGGGCAGCCACCAAGATGGATAGAGGCCTGAAGCACATTGAAAACTGAAGAAAATTGGGTTTGTTTGGTCTGAAGAAGCCTAGCAGGAGCATCTGATTGTTGTCTTCAGCTGCCTGTTGGGAACTTATGGATTCAAAACATTATAGATACGTAGCATAAGGACAAGAGGCAACAGACACAAGTTGTATAATGGGAAATTACAATTAGATAGTATAAAAAATATTTCCAGAATAAAAGTGGTCAAACCATGGAGCAGGCTGACCATAAAGACTGTGGAAACTCCACTTTTAGAGATTTTTCAGAACGTGACAGCACAAGGAACAACCTTGAACAACCTGATCTGATGCTGAAAATCTAAGTGAAAGGTTTGGCCAGATGACATAACAGTCCTTTTCAGCAGAAATTACATCTCATCTTCCTTCAGTTTCCAAAAAAGTAGGCCCTCTTAAAATGTGGATATTCGCTAAAGGGCAACATCACTAAATTTGCCAAGTTCATTTCACATAATCTCCTGTGATGTCCATCCCAGGATAACAAATGTCTATCATAATACTTTTTTACTATTTATTACTTTTGCAAACATTCAACCAATAATAACATCAGCAACAATTATTTTAATAATCTGGCTTTGCTTACACCTCAGCCTTATGTGAAATCTATACAAAAGTATCATAATAATGAATTTGCAGGTACTTCTTTATAGTCCTCTTTGCTGCACATAACAATACTATGCACAGAATGAACTCATAGTTTGTTTTGCGTGTGTTTAATCCTGCCATTGTTCCTAGATGCTAATTACAGTGACAGAAACAATTTGTCACAAGGGAATACATTCTGTCCTTGAATATATGTTACATTTAAGTTGTTTCTTTTTTTAATAGACAGATCAATGAGCAGGAGGCAGGAGGATATGTATGCGCGTCGTCAAACAACTAGGATGAGATTGTCCAAGTATGCAGCATATAATACCTACCATCACTGTGAACAGTGTCATCAGTATATGGGTTTCAATCCCAGGTACCAGGTAAAGATTTGCAAATATTTTTACTCAGCAGATCATAAACTGAAGCAGACACAACCCAAACACAGTTCTGTGTACATTCACTGTATTTGAATTGGCTTAGAAGTTATACGTATGTGTTAAAAACACCTCATTTACAGATTTTGTTATTTCTTGAGGTTTGTCTACTTTGACAAGACTGCAGGTTTGGGGATGTCAGAGGACCGATCCTTGCCTCATTTACACTAGCATATTCAATGCTGTAATCTGCATTCCGTGTGTATACTACCAGTTAAAACTGGTAAACTTTTCCTACTGGGTCTTATTTTTTTTTACCTGACTAACAGCAAAAGATGCTACTTCTGATACAGTAGTCGTTCAGCATGAGAAGTCTATGTGTGGTGTACAGACTGTTATTGCTCAGAGTAACCCTCCAATTGTTGCCTATTGGAATGTGAGGAATGCAAATACTGGTTTTTATGTGTCAATATTTCTGAAAGCTGAAAGTGGCCTTCAAGTATTGGTACCATCTGCAAGACAAAGCAGAAACAATGGTTTCAAAAGACGGAACAGTTTAATTTATATTTTTTTAGTGTATGCTCTACCCTAGGGGGCATTGCTTAACATCTAGTGAATTGTGAGGTAAAATCTAATGCAATACAGTAAGTGATTGTAGTCTGTTTGGTAATGTTATAAATGTGTACTAAATACAACGAGACTTTGTAGTTTGACTCTAACCACTGGAATTATCATTTTTTTCCCCCATCCTCAGCTTTATGAATCCACTCTGCATGCATTTGCGTTTTCCTATTCTATGCTGGGAGAAGAGATCCAGCTGCATTTTATCATTCCAAAGTCAAAGGAGCATCATTTTGTCTTTAGCCAACCAGGAAGACAATTGGAAAGCATGAGGCTACCACTAGTCACAGATAAGGTAGATGGATAATTATGTTTATGGGCATATATGGGAAAGAGACACCACCAATTTCAAAATCTGTTGAATTAGGATTCTTTACACTTCTGATCCTGCTGTCAAGAGATAACGAAGATGTCCTGATACTAAGCTTGAATTTTCTCCCAGAAAGGAAGACATGAAACAAAACTGTTAAGCCACCTGTCAAAACTGTTTCTTTTGCCCATTATCCAGGTTGATCCTTTGGTATGAACACTCTTATCTGGGGCAAAAAGTCTTTGGTTATGAGTTTAAGATGTTAAAGTGGGAATAGTTTCAGCAATGAGCTTCAGAGACATGGTTTTGTTTATCATAGAGCTACTAAGAGGAAGCAATCTTTTTACTGTAGAGGAAGGCAGTGGATTATTCTTCTTACTCTGCATAACTGCTCAGTTGCTTTCATAAAAAAATAAGGCTTTCAAAGAATCTTTGTTACATTATTCAAGACTGTCCAAAGGATCACATTACACTTGTTAAAAAAACACTTTGTAAGGTCATCCATCTGACAGGCTACGCAAATTCTGATGTTGGCTAGTGACTGCTAATATCTGTGTCTAAGATGAAGCCGTGCCTTGCTCAGGCCACACTGCTTGGACTGTTGAAGCGATTTGCGGCACAGTAGTAAGCAGTAGCACTTCTATCTTGGAGAAAATAAGCTGCTTCCAATAAATAATAACCAATCAATACCACCCTCCAGTTCAGGCTTTTATGTCCAGTTCAAGTTTGAAATGGGAGAGCTCGGTCAGCAACACAGCAGCAACTCTGGATGAAACCTCCTGCTCTCCCTCACCCAGTAAACTTGTGCTTGGCTATGCAGAATGTGCACTGGGTCCTTGTGAAGTCTCTTTCTGCTTCTGCCACCGACCTGCTCTGAGGCTTTGTCAAAAATTCTTCCTTTGCTTCTTTTCCTGTTCACTTGCTCCAAAATGGTGTCTGCAAGCTTGCTGCAAGCTTGAAAAGTGCTGTGGGATAAACCTACATTATTAAACCATTATAAAATATTTTTCTTGATCCACTTTAAATTCCCTTCTGTGAATTCCACTGACATCATATCCAACATTTTGTGCTTTGGCATTTTTAATCTGGAGTGCTTATCTGTGAGGGCTTTGGAGAGGCTCTGTAAAGAGGCACACTTTCATTCTGGGTCCTTAATGACCTTAGTAGGAACTAGGCTAAAATTAGTTGCCCAGACTGGAACAGTCCTGGATGCCTGTAGAAACACAGCTTTCCGAAGCTGTGCTAGCAGACTTGGAAGCACCTAGTGAGTTTCAATGCATTCAAGACTGAGTGATAGCCAGTCAGAAGGGTTGTACTGCGGTTTTGGAGTAAGGTGTTTCTTACCATCTTATGCCATATGGACCTAAATCCTTTTGGAGATCTAGCCTCGAGGTCCTGTGCGCTTGGCAGGTCAGGGTTAGCAATCCTACCCAGTCCATCACACTCTCAGCAGCTGAATAAACTACGTCATAGAGTTTTCTTTTCCCCAACTTTTACAAAAGTTGCTTATTTTCCTATTACGCTGATTTAAAATGTAGCAGATTGTCCAGTGTCAGTGAATCTGATTTATTCTCTTAAAGGATCCGGTTCTCTTTGTTTAAACATCACCCAGCTTAATACAGAAACGCACGCTTCTTTTTGTTTACAGAGTGAAGATTACATAAAAAGCCCCACTTTTACTCCCACCACTGGTCGTCATGAACATGGACTTTTCAACTTATATCATGCAATGGATGGAGCCAGTCATTTGCATGTTTTAGTTGTCAAGGAATATGAAATGGCCATATATAAGAAGTATTGGCCCAACCACATCATGCTTGTTCTTCCAAGCATTTTCAACAGTGCAGGAGTAGGTAAGTATAACAAAAACTTCTAACAAATGCAGGCACGCAACTTGGGCCCTTGAAGTGTTGTTGCTCAACAGTGAAATGTAGGCATACACCTTCTAGCTAGTATATCTGATCTGGTGATCTGGATTCTCTCTGAAGAGAATGTGTCACAGCTGAAGATGCAATTCACTTAATTGAGGTCACCTAAAACAAACTAGATTAATTTTACCCTAGAAATACTTACTCTCCTCTATTGATTTTAAAGGGAGCCGAGGGTGTTAACTCAGATGGAGTTACCTACTCTGTTTCCTTGTGGAAATAATTTATGTGCTGTGGTGCACTGATTAGGTACATCTGTTAGGTAGGTTCTGCTAATATAATACCTGTGAAATGTTCAGCACCTTGCTTTTACTACTGGAACAACTTACAGACAGCAGTAGTGACAAAAGTTCAAAGTAGGTTGTCATTGTTCCCATGTTATTCAGTTGGTCAATCAACATCTCTAGACATTTGCACTAGGAGATGCTAGTGGAGCCAAATATCTGTCAGGGTAAAATAATCAGTTGCTAAACACTTAAGACACCAGCAAATCTTTACCACAGAAGTCAGGCTTCATTTTTTGTGCTTCCCAGTGGGGATCCTATAAGTCGTTTCCTTGGCAAGTGACAAAGTAAGTTGGCTCTGGGGAGTGTCAGGGCATTAAAAATCTTCAGAATGGTTCATACTCAAGTCTGCAGAAATATTAAGTTAAAAAGGATTTCAAGTTAAAAGCAAACAATTTCTGCCCCTACTTTTAATCAGATGGTTTATGTCCTTGGTTTCAGGTGCTGCACACTTCCTGATAAAAGAGTTGTCTTATCATAACTTGGAGCTTGAACGAAATCGGCAGGAGGAGCTGGGGATAAAACCCCAGGATATTTGGCCTTTCATTGTCATTTCAGATGACTCCTGCGTTATGTGGAATGCAGTAGAAGTTGATTGTTCAGGGGACAGGAAAAGGTAAATAGAGTAATATACACTTTTTCAGCTGATATCTTTTAACCTTGCCTAATGAGAGAAGTATTTTCCCTAGATATCTGCCTTTGCATAGCACAGTTTAGTGCTTGTTTTTCATTGCTGTCCCCTGAGGTTTCAGTGCCCTGCAGCCTTTGCTGTATAGCTTGACTCCGGTTCAAACCAGAGTTACTGACACTGCAGATTTCAGACGCTAAACAATCCCTGATTCACTGGGCAAGCATGGGTATTCAAATGTACATTTTAAACAGGATTTTTCTAAGGAAGCTAAAAGACATTTCTGTGCAAATTGTGTAACTAGTTTCCTCTGGCTTTTTTGTCAGTCCCAGGCTGTATGGCTCCTTTATTAGCTCCCCAAATCCCCAAACAAATATTTTTGTTTTCATTACTTTAGAACATTGTTTGTACTAGATATTTTTATCTATTCCCAGAACGGTGCTATACAGGATTTACAGCAAAACTTCAAAGAGAACTAAACTCAGTGAAAACTGAGATTTATGGACTCTAGGGGTGGGCTAGAAGGATCTTATACTTAGCACTTAAGTTATGGCACAAAGTCAGCAACCCTCCCAGAGTCATTTGGAACATTATCCAGGTAACTTTAAATTTTTACATGTCTGAGTTAATATTTTGAAAGATCCAGACTAAATTTCAGAACTGTCATAGCAGTCACCACCACACAAGCTCTAGTTAACTTTAAGTTTTGATTAGAGTGAGAGACAAAAAGTTGCAGTCAAGTAAGATAATGCTGAAGAATCCTGATACTCATAACTACTTTTGATTGTTAAGAATTGCTCTTCAGCTCAATGAGATTCCGAGTATTATCTATATACTTTAAAATTAACACATTCTAAATTATTGTAATTATTGTAGTGATTATACGTGGACTGAAAGGAATGTTTCCTTGAAGCAAATTCTGCAACATATTGAAGCAACTCCCAATGTCACTCACTACGCCTTAATTGGGATGAGGAAATGGTCCAGTAAAACAAACAGTGCTGAGATCAAGGAACCGCTCTCCTGCTGCCACGTGCACGATTTCATTATGCTGAACGTTGACCTGACACAGAATGTCCAGTACAATCAGAACAGGTAAGTGAAACAGCAGCATCTTTCAACAGATATAATCAACCAAATAAAGGATTTCTTACAAAAGCTCTTGTGTTTTTAGGGGATGTTGCTAATGGGATGCAGACAGATTTCATTTTCTTACTGATGGTTCAAATCCTTCCCAAATTGCCAGCAGTTGGAAAAAAGACATTAATTTCCATAGTTTCAAATAAAACAGTCATATTTTAATTATAGAGCAGACACACTTAGCAGCGTGCCCTGCAGTATTGGTCCCTCAGTTGTCTAGTCTAAGTGGCCCTTTGGGAAACACAGTACTTCTGAAGGAAAGAGGGAAGTATGGGTGAACGGTGCATAATCAAATCTTGTTCTGACATGGAACTGAGATACAGCCGGGCTTTTTACCCTCAGTAGCACAACATGGAACATACTGCATGTGTGCTCATCAGGACAATCAGAAGAAAGGAATAAATAAGCTTTGTTAACATTGGTGGTTGTTTCTCACATTCAGCTGTCTCAGAAATTGGGCTTTTTCATTTATTGTTCCACATGGGATGTATCAGATTATAATATTGCCGTACGCATGTCACCAGTTATCAACTGTATTCACTAGATACGTCATCTCACAGAATTTCACAGATCTATGTGAAATAAGCTGTGGGTTTGGCCCCATTTCTGAGGGACAAGCATTTATTAAAACAGAATGAAGTAGGTATCACTAGAGGTGGGGATTCACTTCTCTGAAACTGGACTTTATGCACCTCAGAACCTGCAAGATGTCCATATCGGCTGACAGGTATGACGTGAAATCTACATGTGTTTTTCTGTAAGCTACATGGGATACCCCAGATAATCTAAAATGGCTCTACACATCTAGACTTAGGTAACTGAACATCAGTCTCTGTACTTCTCAGAAGAACTCTCCTATGCCAGGAAGATGCCTTTTGAAGTCCAAGTTTACTTATAATTGCAGGAAAGCACTTCTGCTTTCGTTATTCTGTGGATAAACAGAAGACCTAAATTTCTATTGTCACCAGCCCGACACCTTAAGAAAGAGCATTTTAAAGTTGCTTCCATGCATCTCCTAGTGCAGAACTGTGCTCCCAAGCTGTCCAACTGTATTACCTTATGAAGCATTATGAAGGGCTAATGAAGAGAATGAAAATAAAGTATAATGATAGGAGTACAGGCAGCAATGTTAAAATGTCAGGAATGCCGGATCACACCCCCCATTTCCTGCCTGTATCTTTAAACCATTATCTTCCGTGTGGGTGCTGTTGAGCCTGAAGTATTGTATGACATTCCGCGCCTGGGCTGGAAAGGAAAAAAGGTACATTCTAAAACACGGAGGCACAGTCAGGAACACCAAATATCCATGTAAATATTATTAAGA
This sequence comes from Falco naumanni, assembly GCF_017639655.2. Classification (NCBI taxonomy): domain Eukaryota; kingdom Metazoa; phylum Chordata; class Aves; order Falconiformes; family Falconidae; genus Falco; species Falco naumanni. Next base: position 29,507,936 of record NC_054059.1, read on the forward strand.
TGAAAGACAAGATTTTAAAAACCTGTAACAAATGCCATGTTTCCCACTGATGTCAGCTGTTGTGGTAATTGCTCAGCTGTCTTGAATCCAAGCCCTGGATGCTAACCCACCAATTCTGCACATCATCCTATTTGCTTTGTAATATATTTTCAAAATGAAGAACTGAGTCTGGATTTTCCAAAGGCCAAGTATTTGAGTTTAGTGAGCTTTAGAAGTTTACCTTTTATTACATTACATCTTATTTTTAAAATGGGACAAATTCAGCTCAGGGATGTTTGGCCTCATTCTGCTTAATTTATTCCTGTGTCTCAGCAGTTCTGTTGTATTAAGACTCCTTGTCTTTAAATAGCTTTTGTCTCTAATGTAAAATGACAATATATCTGTAGAGGAACATTTTAAAAATTACTGGATATTTGTATTCTAAGGGAAAAATGAGTACTTGGAGATGTCTGTGCATTTGACAAATCAAATGTAGGGCCTCACCCATTTCCTTGGAAGTCAAAGGAATTAATTTCCTTGACCTTATCTGGCATAGTAACATGTGTAGCTATTTTCTATAACTACGTTATTGTAGTAAAAGGCAAAGAAAATATTTTAACTCCTAGGTCTTTTCCCTGGCAATTTACTACCTTTCTTCTTCCATTTTCCTCTGTGTTTCTGGTCCTTTCCCGCCCTAAGTGGTTCCCTCCCTCATTCTGATCTTCTTGAACTCATTCTAGCCTAGTTTATTATTAGAAAGCTGAGGCCTCTTTCCCTGACTGATAGGTGCTGGTGGAGGGTCAGTACGTTTGACACCTGTCCTTTCTATACTGCTGATCAAAGACCCTGAGTGCTTGCATTTGTTAGTGTGCGATGAGAAACATTCCTCTGAACTGCTATGACTTTATCCTTTCCAGATTTACGTGTGATGATGTTGACTTCAACTTGCGTGTCCACAGTGCTGGACTTCTCATCTGTCGGTTCAATCACTTCAGTGTCATGAAAAAGCAAATTGCAGTAGGAGGACAGCGGTCCTTCCATATTAAGTCTAAGGTGGGACCTGAGACCTCGGTTTCATTGTTGTGACAATTCTGTTTTCCTTTTTTGTACCCTTGTAAGCAGGAGACCTGAGGTATTTTGGTGCCTCACCAGTTGCCGGTAATTGGGTATGTCCGCCATGTGTTTGGTTTTTTAAATTTATTAATTTATGAAATCTAAGATATTCTTGGCATAAATAGCCCTTTCCTTAATTATTTTCCTAAAAAATTTTTAAATAAAACACCTAAAACATCTCTTTATGATCCAAGTAACCATTCACTAAGTTTTTTATCTATAGCTATTGCATTACTCATCTTCATATGACTTCATATGTAGGAGTACTTTGGGTTCAAAGAAGAAACCTCAAAGACTCTATAAATACAAATATAATTCTGTGAAATGCTGAAACTTTTTTGGTAGGTGGTATTTTTGTCTGGATGATTTTGCTTCTTATATAAATCTTAGATTTTTAGGACCGAGGTATATTTTATACAAACCAACATTAAGTACAACTTGATTGATCAGGATTTATCTGTACTAGAAATATTTTTTTCTCATAGGTATCTGACACTCCAGTTTCAATCTCCCCTGCTCAGTACATTTGTGCTCCTGACAACAAGCATACCTTCTTGGCAGCACCTGCTCAGTTGCTCCTTGAAAAATACCTGCAGTATCACAGCCATCGCTTCTTCCCTCTCTCACTGAAGAATTATAGCCATCCAGTGCTATCTGTGGACTGTTACCTTAACTTAGGACCACAGGTACTGAACAAAACAATCTTCAAGCAGCTCTAGAAATGTATAGGCTATGTTTTGGATGAGTTCATTGATGCATTCCTTAATAATAGTTACACAGCCTTTGAAGAACCAGGTATTGGAACCCTATAATGTTGAAATAAAAATCTTAAACCCGTAGAGATATTATTAGAGACTTCAAATGAATTACATGGAGAACAATACCAGAGTTGTTCTAAATACTAATACAGTCTTTGAATTATATGAGATTCTGAATTAACACAGAAAACATTTTTCTTGTAAGAATTTTCCCAGTCTGCTATAACTTGGCCCATCCTACAGCAAATATCTACCACAGGAGTGTTTTACAAATCCTAGCTAGCCTTTAGAAAGCACTTCAAAATACAAATTTAGTTCACTTTTGGATGATAAGATGAGGCAGAGAAGCAAATACCAAGTGAACAGTCAGAATGGGAGAAGATGACATTACATCTCAGGAGCTGTTGGCTTTCCCTGATGAGTTTAGATCTAAAGCCAAGGTCATACTTATACTCAAATGTAGGTCAGACAGAAGTGTGATAATAAGTTGGTGTTGTTCTGGGGAGAGAAACTGTTTTTAACTTTTCACCTGACTTGAATATTAAATGAAATTCAGTCTTGCTAGACTTACTAAACTTCTTTACCAAAACAGCTGTAAAATGACCTTCCCATATGTGTTATTCCCAGAACATTTTGAACTATATATTTTAATTTTTTTTCTGGCTAAGCTCTTACAGGTCTATCTTCCCACCATGTTTGGAAAAACAAACTCTGTGGAAGAGCATTGTACTGTTACTGTCTTCATCCATTGCATTCTTTCAGCTCTAACCCATTCAGCACATGAAATGAGTTTAATTCCATTCTGGAATTGTTATCTGAGCTGGAATATGATGCAAAAGGATTACGGATAAATACAGGCATCCTGGGCCAGAGTCTCAGTTGCTGTGGGTCAGCCTTCCTCCACTGAATCATGCTGATTTATGCCAGATGAGGGTCTGCCCCAACTGAGTAGTACAATGGCACTCTGGAAACAAAGCCTTGTGTGGAAGTTTCCTTAATTTAAGTTTATAAATCCTGAAAGAGTACCATAAATATTCCTGGTTCCTAGTGGATTCGTGGAGTAGCCACAAAAACAAACTAGACAAGAGGAAAACTCACGCATTTAAGTATATGCACAACTCATCCTGACTTGAGTAATCCTATCATCATGTAAACGAATTAGGCATTACTGAAGGGCTCTTTTTTGTGTCTAACTGCACAGTTGCTATATTTTCTCATGTGTAGGCAAACTGTAAAAACCTGCTGGGCAGGTCACAGCCATTATGGTTGTGCGGAGCTATTATTACTGCAGCTTTCAAACCCTATCATATCTAAACCTCCTGATAATAATAGTAATGAATAGTAATAACTCATATATAGTTATGAATAGTGCTTTTATGTAGATTTATAATAAGTAGAGGGATGTTTAGCATGGAACTATAAAGATCACAATATTTGGAGTTGGAAAGCAAGTCTGAATTTGAAACAGCTGCAAATACTGAAAGCTTGATATCAAACCTTAGCTTTATATGGAATCTTGAAAAATGTTATTTTTTTTCCCCCTCTCCCAATCAGATTGCAGTTTGCTATGTGAGTTCTCGACCTCACTCTCTGAATATCAGTTCCTCTGGTTTGACATTCAGCGGTCTCCTGCTGTACCTCTGTGACTCCTTTGTTGTAGCTAGCTTTCTGAAGAAGTTTCATTTTCTTAAAGGTGAGCTGTAATAGTTTTATTACAGAGAATTATATGACCTGGTCTGTGGGAACCTGGGGAAAAATGTATTTTATATTTAAATATACATGCATATATACGTATATACATGCATATATATGTATATATTCATATTTGGCTTTATATGTCCCACCCATCTTGTATGCTTGGTCATGCTGGCTCTGTACTGTAGTGAACTGGTATATAACAGTGCTGTAACTTCTGCAGATTTCTAAGTGGGGAGGAATGTTTGATCTGTATCATTATGCTTAGTGTATATGCACAACTCCTTTATGTTTGAAAACTGAGTATTTAAGATTTATGTATGAAGCATTTACCTATTGTGTTCTTGCAGGTTTTCTAATTTTCAGTAAAGAATGGGTGATGGATAAGTGTCCACCAAAATCTATTGATTATCTTTGGAAATAGAAGCTGGCTCATTTAAAATGTATTCCTAGTAACCAGTTTCCCCATGTAATTCTTACGATGGTGGATAGCAATGGAGAAAATCAACTTTCATTTGTATTTCAGGCAGTCACACTGCAAAATTCTTTCAGATTGTTCTGCTGCTATCTTAGGCATTTAGTGCTCTGGGGATTGGTTTCACTCACAGCTATAACTCACTGGAGGAGGAACACCTCGGCAAACGCCCTCTTGAAACAGGCAGAGTTGTTATGAACTGCTGTGTTCTTTGTTGCAGTTAATACAGTTTCATGCAGTATTTGTAGCAAAGTGCAAATTGGGGTATACAGTGCTTTCACTTGCACACGCCACTGAAGCCATGTGAGTGCCAGTGTCTATGCTCATTCTGGAGCAGTGTCAGTGTTTGAATCAGCCTGTGGTTTCTCCAAGAAGGCTGTCAGTAGCTGCGAAAGAAAGCAGTGCTTTTGTATTGCATTTTTTGAGTGGCCAGAGGCTATCAGTTTCATTTTGCACAAAGCAGGCTGTTTTTAGAGCAGGTAGCACAAAGTGTATTTGATTCAGGATTTCTTCATCTCCCTTGGCAGTCTGTTTGATTTCCTAACCTGCTATATGAGCATTAAACACCGCATGGCTGTTTGCCTTGTTTCTTATTGTTATATTCTCAGCTGTTTTTTTGTCTTGGGCATTTCCACTTACCTCACCACCTCTCATTCAAATTACTGAATGCTGGTGAGGTAATTATTTCCTTTTAATTGAGCACTTTTCTCAGAAGCCAGGAAATCATACATGCAAGTTAAAATGGTATCAGCATGCCAGTCAAGACAGTTGATATTGTTTACTAAAATATGACATTTCTCACTTTGGCATTCTGGATTTGCCCGTGTCCATTGTCATACAGACCAGATTCTTTGCCAGAACTTTAGTTTACCAATCTGAAAAGTGGTATTTGTGATTAGTATTAAGGACATGTTTAGACCATTTCTGGTCAGCAAAGCACAAAGAGCTTAGTCAGCCCGCATGGTAATTGACTTGTGGCGTAAGTGTTTCGCTGAGTGAGGGTTTCACTCGACAAGGTAATGATCAGTGGGGCTAGAACAGCCATGGGTGTAGGGCTTTTTGTTGTTTTCTGCCAGGACCCATCACCACCTCCTTAGTCCTGTTTTACCCTTCCTTACCCTAAAGAGTACGGGAAGTATTGTTAGTCCGGTTTACTAGATGAATACTAGATGCCTCACCTTACACAAGAAGACCGTGACAAATAGGGAGCCAAACATAGCTGTCCTCAGTCCAGCATGAGTGTCTTAATTTTCTCTCGAGTCCATTTGCAACGCCTGTTGTGACAGTGGTGGATGGAGTTCTGTGTGCAAAGAGGTGGTGGGAGCTGGGTGATCTGAGAACAAAGGGGCTACTCACTTGGGTTTGTTCTTAACTCTGTGCTTAGGTGCCACCCTGTGTGTGATTTGTCAAGATCGCAATTCTCTGCGTCAGACTGTTGTCCGGCTAGAGCTGGAAGACGAATGGCAGTTTCGGCTGCGGGATGAATTCCAGACTGCCAATGCAAAAGAGGACAGACCGCTTTTCTTCCTGACTGGACGACATATTTAATTGGAAAGAGACACATTTCCTGAATGATACAAGAGACTAACAGCCACCATCTCACGAAATAACTTTTGAGAGGGTCTGCATTCTGAACAGAAACAGGACTGTTTTCCATTGTTTATGAGAATGATATCTAATCAGACAGTTTACTCTCATATTTCCAAACACTGAAGTGACTTTTCTAATTTACTTGTCTGGTGGAAGTCCTTCCCAATTCCTGGGAGAGACACAGGAAATTACTACTCCCCATGGTGGAGGTAATTTTGGATCAGAAGGGAAGTCAATGAGTGCACTTCTTCTGTGACAAAAAAAGACCACATAGAAGTTCATAAGTAATAATTTTAGAAAACTTTCTGTACATTCCAGAAATTGGAAATATAAATTCAGGATCAGATGTTGTTTTGCAAGTCTTATTTATCTAACAGCTGGCATAAGGCAACAAGAATTGTTACAGTTTTGCAGTATACTGCTACTGATTGATCTAGGTAGGCTTTTTATATGAAGATTTGTAAAGTATATTTCTTTAATAGTGGGAATGCAGTCAGAGCCTTAATTTTTGGAACAGGTGCCACACTGGATAGTTTTACCATACAGGACTCTTGGGATAGAGAAACATAATTATATGTCTGGTTTTATTAGCATAAGGAAAAGGGTCAAGAAAGTAGACTTTAAAATGAGATCTGAACTTTTAAACCTGAAACAGAAATTACCTTGAGTAACTGAAGACATCAAATGGTGAGACTGACCTGCAAGTGACTTATTACATCTGGAACAGTGGTGTATTCTGGTTTCTGGTTAAATTGCTGCACTGGCTGCAGACTTCAAGCCGGGCACAGTGCACTCAAGACAGCAGATGCGATGGTTCTGAAAAACTCTCAATATACTTTCTGGGGATATTTTCTTGCCAAGATGCATTAAGAGTGAGAGGGATTCAGGCTGAAATCTAAAACATGTTGTAGAATGCACCAGGTGTCATAGTATTTTGTATAGTCTAATTGTGAAGTCAGTGATCACAGTCTTTGTCTAGGTTTTTGGAAGTGCTCTGAGTTGCAAACTTCACGTTTGTCTTTATGGAAACAGCGTTAACTTCACTCAGTCCAGGTACAGGAAGGATGAGAATAGACATTGTCAGAAGCCATCTAATATTTGGGCAGTCCTTTCTTGCTGGATACACCAATGGGAGGATCACTGGCTGATGAAATGCCATTAGGTGCCTGAGTCCATTACAGTACTGGCCTTGAAATGCAAACATCAGTAGGACTATGCCAAAGAGCTAATTTAGGTTCATTTACAGGGAAAAGGTAAGTTCTGTAAGTTTGAGAGACTTAGATCACTATTTACAAGGTAACTGCTAGAAATCAGTGTGTTTCTATATTTCATTGTCCTTGTTTCAGAGTGAGAATTCATTTTAAGTTTTGGGAAGGAAGGCAAGCATTATCCTATGTAAATAGTATTACCTGTTCAGTTTTCACTGGTTTATTAGTCAAACTTTTCTAAAGTATGACATTCATGTCTAGTCCATCCTTCATAAATAAAAGTACTGCATGGACATCTGTCCTGGTGATGTACAGGACTGTCAAGTATGATTTTGTAGGGAGAAAAAAAAAAAAAAAGGATTGGCTGAAAGGGGTTAATATAATTAAGGAATGCCCTGAACTGATCAAGAGAAACAGTACTGCTTAATGGCCTAAAGCATAATGCAGCCTCAAAGACATAAGAGGTTTTACGAGAACTCAGAACTAAAGACAGTGGGTTGAAATCTCCTTTCCTGTTACCAAATACTTCAAAAACTTATACCAATGTCTGTTAACTTTTTCTGTGTTTTAGATCTGAGATTTGCTTTGCAAGTCTTTAGAAATCCATTTTCTTCAAGAAACTGAAAAAAATGCCTGAAGTATATAACAATAAATAAATAAAAATATATCACATCCTTTCTTAACATTCTTTTTTTGCCACAAAATCTTCAGAACTTTGCCAAAATGCAGCTGCTAGTGGACTGGAACCATCACACTCCTGTGTTTTGTTTCACTTTTAACCTTTTGCTCCATGAGTTACCTACCTACTGTGTCCTGTCTATAGCACAGAAGTCTTGGGACTGGCCTCACCAGACATATGTCTGTCATGTGACCAAGTGGAATTGTTCTCCATCATGGAGTTTGTACATAAGCAAATGTATATAGTGAAACTTGCTTGCATAGCCCATTGTCTGACAGAGCACAACCTGTTATCAGAACAGACAGGCACTTACTGTGTGACCACAGTGTAGTTCCTGGCCACCATACAACCAGCTATGTACTCAACATGGTAGAAAAATACGGCATTTTGTTCACAGGATGCCAAAAGTATAATGGTGGATGAGTCAGGAAAAGCCACTCTCCAGAGCTCCATCCAAGTTTCTTCATCCCTGACCTAGTTTACAAGGTAAGCTCTCTTATTAGAGTGTAAGCTTTCAGAAAGAGGGACAACATGGGGGTTGTGTCCAATTGGGACTCTGAGGTGGTACAGTAATACAGATAAATAATAATGATAAATAAAACCAAATCTATTTGGGTGGGACTGGCAGCCCGTGCTGAAACTTCTGTGCTGCAGTTGCTTACCATAGGGGCATGTGTAGGGCTGGGAACCCAGGTCCCAGCTCCACCCTTGTCCTGCCTTTTGTGGGAGGAAATTACTGGCTTTCAGTACCGGTGACCTTTGCAAGAAAACTTGGCCCATGCGCATTATGTACGCAAATATTTTAAGTATTTCCTGTCTGACTTTGGACATGGCAAGAAGAAAGAGCTCTCCATCACATGGAATGATTTGATAATGTAGTAGCAAACAAAATAAAAGGCATCACCTACATGATTTTACAGGCTTTTTACAGCCTCTGCGTCTTCTCTAGTGCCTTCCATGCTTGCTGATTTAGTCATCCACTACTATCACCTGCAGATAGGACTGTTAGCATGTTCTGTATTGTGTGTCAGAGTGAAGTATTTTATGATTCAGCTTCTGCAAAAGACAGTATCCAAGTATAGAGAAGGTTACTGGGAGGGTGACATTGTTTTCCTTCTTACCATCCTCTCTCCCCTACCCAAGCACTGCACAAGCACTTAAGCAATAATGTCTGTTATCATCTGGACGTCACAGATAATTTGAACACTAGAGGATGTAAGGGATTTCATCCTTCTCTAGCAAGTGCCTCCTGCTGTGGTGATCTTGGCTCCCACTCTGCATCTAAAAGCAGCTGCTAAATCTTGCTCGAGAAGGGGCTGCTGTTCGAAGGCTGTATCTGTGACACTGTGGTGAAAGGTGTCACACACACAAAAAGAAAGAGGTACAAGTAATAAACAACCTGAAGGAAAGGTCGGGGTAGAGGTTTACAGGGTAGAAGATGGAGAGCAAGGGAAGTGGGGACTATGAACGGAGGCAGCAGCACGGAAGAAGCTGGGGGGCAAATAGGGCTCCTGGCTGCAGTAGGAAGTATTTGCTGGGGCACAAGGACTCTGGGCAGGGGCTGTGTGCAGTGTGGAATAAATAGGGTTTCCATGGCAGGGGGAATTCAGGTGCGTGGTGTGAGCACCCAGCTCAGCAGGTACCATCCATCTGCCACAGGCTCTGGGCTGGGCTGGCTGCGGGGCTTGGTAGGGGACCACAGGACACCAGTCCTTCCTGGGGTCTTTTCCCAGCTGCTGCCAAGGCACCTGTAGCAGACATGCCCATGCCACAGCTGTTTCTCAGAGCGGTAGTGCATTGCGATTATCTTAAAGACCAGCCTCTGCTGGCACCCGCCTGCCACGCGCTGCTTACCCGGTGAGCACAGCCCCGCACACCGGTGGGCACCTGCATGCCGACTGCACGGCCTGCCACCGCATCGCGCGCCGCCTTCCCGCTCTGCCACCCGAGTCCTCTGCTCACACATCACCCCCCACCCCTCAGCAGCCAGCCTTAATATTTCACCAGCTGTCACCGAAATAGGGTGGCTATGCTGGTGTGAAATAAAATGCATATTCTTTCCTTTTTCCTACTTCCTTAAGGGTGCAGCTCTTCAATGAAAAGCAAAACTAGTCCCATACCTCATCTGCCTGTTGACTTTCTTCTACCCCTTATGCCTTCTCCACCCTTCACCTGAAGAAATGCTCAGTGGCTCTGGTCATTTGCAAATCCTTTTATAACATTTCCAGTCCTGTTTTGACAGCCCTCAAAATAACCGTTGATGATTGTGGAGGACACAACTCTGGGAGTTTTGAGTCAATAGTCATATTGCTGGCACTGCCCATGGCTGCCGTTGTTTGGTGAGGGAGCGATGGGGTGTTGGGTATAACAGTGGGACTCCTGCTCAGGGAGAAAAAGGCATTTGGAATCAACTGCCATGATTTTAAGAAAGGCTTCATGAAGTTGCTGCATATGTAAATGTGGTTTTGGTTAAAATCCTTAAGAAAATTGAAATGTTTGATTTATATTGATGTAGTAATATAAAGAGAGGGAAATTTCTTCACACTTGTCACATGACCGTGACCAATGAGTTGACTATGCACTTAAACTTTGAACATACCAAGGAGTATTACTCCAGCACTGTGTGCTGAGGTGCTATAGAAAATGTTGAGTGGCATTGTTAAAAGCAACTTAACAAGATGCTTAGAGACAACAGGATTGATAGGAAAGTGAGTTTTTACTCATTGCTACCTACAGGGACCAGATACATTTTGCAGAACAGTTATTGGCTCACAGGGTATTGCAGTAACCATTGGATTAATTCTGCCTCATATGACACCTATGCAGAACACGCTTTTGCAAGCACACAGAACCTTTTTGTTGGTGATGGTGTGTTTTCTTTCTATTTAAACTTGTAAATTATTTTTCTTGTAAATACTGTTGATTTATTAGCCATAAATCTCACAGATCTGTCCCAGACAAGACGGCACCAGTGCTGGGGCAGATTGGCAGCACTGTGTACCAGTCTGAAATTCCCCACGAGGCTGGTGTTTGGGCCGAACAAGCAGCGTCTTGAATCTTACCTCTGCAGGAGATGCAAAAGAGGAGAGTTACAACTCAGCAGCTGCATAAGGTAGATTTTATTCTTTCTTTCTTAATATAGCCCTATTTCAGATACCAAAGGGCTATAGACTGCCATGGGTGTTTATGAGACAAAAGCCTTTACAGAAAGAAAATAGAGAAGAGCAGTTCCATAGGCTTTGCCCACAGCAACTGCAGTAATGTGATAAGGCTGGAGAAAGTTAAGCTTTTTTTAGGTGAGTGATGCTGTCCCAGTACAGTACAGTTGTGATTGTATTTAAAAATATCTTAAATTCATCTTTAAGTTGAACAATTATTCTACTAAAAGTAAGATGATATAATATTACCCGTTCAGCAAAATAAAGTTCACACAATGGTTACCATGAACTAATATTACTATATTTAAATATTCTGGAAATATTACAAATGTTTTTTTCCTTCTCATGATACAGCACTTACAAATGCTTTTTATAAAAAAAGTTGGCTCCTGTTTACCCTGTGTCATTGTGCAGTGGATTCATTAGGCAATGTTTAAAACTGACATCAAGATTTCTGTTTACACTGCATAATTATCCAGTGAAACATGTTGCTACAGGATCGCAGAGGCTAGGAGCTGAGCAGCAGTCCCAAAGCTGCTTGTGAAGCTTATGTGAACCGTAAGTCTGAGAACATCTTCTGTGAATGTTGTGTCAGCCCTCATGTTCCACATGTGTCTGGTTGAAAACACCAGCTGGGGAAGTAGCAGCAAATCTGTGAACTCCTGAGAGTGGGTAAATGGGAAGGGAGAGGGGGAAAAGCTGCTGGGGTCATGGGGGAGCACTGGGAAGGAGGCAAAGAGCCAGTGGCCTGGATGTGTGGGCATGGCAGCAGAGGAGGTGGAAGGGGAGCAGGTGGTGGGAATGGCAACCTTGGGAAAAGGTTGGGAACCACTGTCCTGATTTATGAAAATTACAGAGAAAGCTCATTTTACATCTGGTTATTTTTCCATTCTGGATATCTTGATCAGAATTGTATGGTGATGGTCACCCTTGGACATAGGATACCAGACTATCAAACACATTGTTCTAAGAAGAGCAGTCGTTGGATTCATATCTGTTACATAGAAGAAATGCTCGTATTTGTTAGTGCTTCCTGGTGAAAGCAGAAAGGTCCTGAAGTTGGATGGCACAGAATATGACAAAGGCTTCAGGAATACAGTGTGCTGGGAAAGACGCACACCCACTGCCTGAAGAATTTTATAAATAAACACTATGCAATACATTACAATGATATAAGCAGTATTCCTGATAGATTGTACTTACCCATCACAGCTTGAAAGCACATTTAACAGAAGAAATGGATGAGACAGTGGAAAATTACTCCAGAGAACAGTGGTTCCTATCTTTTAAGTTTAGTGAATAGACCTTTCAGCAGAAGCAGGAATGCCATTGAAATTCACTAGGTGTGGTATTTCCCTGTTTAGCTGAAATGAGAGGAATTGTATTGAATTTCCTTCCCAAAAATTGTTTCAGAAAGAAAATACGATCTGTCAGATAGCTAATAAATGGGTTTCTGTGCTTACAGTCTTAACGTTTGATGTACAACAGAAACGGGTAACTTGAGCATCTTGGTAACTTCAGTGCTGTGCTATTTTCCCTTGGAAGTGTTAGCCTACAGCTTGAGAGTGATTTGGCTATTGGGGCACTTCAGATTCTGAGTTTTTAATGTGAAATGTGAAGAAGCCTAAGCAAGCATCAATTTCCTGAAAATTAGGTCTCTTCTAGATGTCTTCTAGGTCAATGTCCTGTGATGCTGTCACCCATCAGGTGGGAAGTCTGTTGGGAAGTGGGACCACTGGGCCAGAGTGGCAGAATTTCAGGGGCAGGAGCAGGTCAGAGCTGGCAGCACAAGCCTGAATGACAGTGCAGGAGGGATGCTGAGGGCAACCCAGCAGGCTCCTATAGGCCCAGTGAGTAAGTGGAGTGAGCCGAGAGTGTGTTGCTTGCACCTGATGCCTGTCCTGTGATGCAAACTGGCATTTCCTTTGGCATGTCAGACATTTGCAGCAGTTTGGCAGCTGTGTTAATTTTGGTTGATGCACAGGAATAACACTTCATTTCCAATACTTCCAAAGCTTAAAGGCAACTCCACGCAGCAGTGAGCCTCCCTCTGAGCTGGGATGTCACAGCTCTTAAGATCCAAGAATAAATTGTTTCAGGAAACTGTTTCAGACTTTAGAAAGCCCTGCATGTTGTAGTTTGAGATAAGGATGATGGAGGCGCGTACAGCTGATGCTGATGTTGCTGTCAAAAGCAACACACCATAAAATCACAGCCTGTGCGACTGTGATACCCTAATCCTCAAGCTGACAATGCCTGGTGTGCTGCCAACTGCCAGAGAAGGCTATCACTTTTAACTCCTTTCTGTCTTTACATGCTGCTCACTTAGTGACACTCACCGTGATGAGAGATCACATGCTGGCACAGGCTGTTTCTTTACTCAGGGCTATATTTCCAAAGTTTTCTTTTTTCCTATCAGTTAATGAATTTCCTACTTAGTCAATGTGCATATAGCTTAAGGTTAAATATCAAACATAGCTGGGCATATTTGTTCATCTGATAATCATTATCTAATGCTAGATAATGCTAGTACTCTCCTGAAGTGGTGTGCTATAAATAGCCCATTTTGTTATGTAAGGCAGTGGAAAGATTTAGAAGCCTTTGCCCAAAGTCAGAGATGTATCAGAAGGGTTCAGGGTTTTTGATAGCGATTTTATTTCACCAGCTACTGCAGCCAGATGCCTTATAAGCAGAGGGATAATAAATAACAAAAATACAGCTAAGGGCTGTGAATTTGAAAGCATATGGTAGCTATGAATTAGTGATAAGTTCAAGCACAAAGCTTCCTCTGGGCCTGATCCTGGTGACAAAGCTGCCGTTCCTGTCAGCTGCCAGAAGTCATTTCAAGATGCTGGATGTGGCAGTCTGCTCTTTACAGAACCAGAAGTCTCACGGGTATCAGGGCAAGTTTGTCTGAAATTACATACGGTGACATCTATAATAACTGGACTCTACACTCTGGTACCAAACCAAACAGAAACAGAAGACCAAAAGGGACAAATGGAAAAGAATATGGCCCTCCTTCAAACCTGATTGCACAGAAGAACAGAAAAGCTGTGCTGCCTTCACGTGCATCCAGTTATGTTTGTGGAGTTGTGCAGCTGTGCAGAAAGGCAGAATTAGATTTTGACATTAAGAACTTGTCTTGAAAACAACGTTGAATCATTAAACACCATACAAAGTATGATTAATGATGGTAATAAAATGTTGGCAGTGAAAATCCCTTATATTCTGTTCACGGAATTTATAACTCAGCCAACTGTCTAACCATAAAATCTCATATGAAAGTAAGGATACCGACTGCTTGGAAGTGAATTTGTGTTTGTCAGGCTCTAAATTTTCACTGAACCTTATGACTTAATTAGGATACTTGAGGAGTCAGTTGCAAGGAAAGTGTGCCCTGGCTTACTGAGCTCAAGTTTCTTGTTCTGACTGTGCTTCCAAGAACCTCAGCAGGTAAAATTAGCAAGCAAACTTGATCGCTGGGAAATTATACTCTCTGGAGCTTTGTTGTCAACAGCTAAAACCTGAAGGAAGCATTTTTTTATATGGCTGAAACCAAGAGTGGTTTTAGTAGTGTATGCAAAGAATGGGGGAAAATTATCGGGTCAGGACATCATCATCTGAGGAGGACCAGCCAGAAACCCTCAGTGGCTCCCCTTGGTCATGGGTAAGAGCTTATGCCCTAAGGTTGCATAAATAACACTTAAAGCTCTAGAAAAAAGTAATAAGCAGTGCTCTGTGAACCTTGATAGAACTGAGTATCATCAGCCTTTTTAAGCTCCTGTTGAAGTTCGTGTTTTGTTAATGGTTAGATTGTCTGTTCTAGTTCTACCTGTGAACATTTTAAAATTTTTGAAATGGGAAAACCTTCTTTTGCTTCTGTTATGTATGTCAGATGCTACAAGAAAACCTAGCTGATTCTGTACTGTTTGCTTTGCTCTCACTGGCCATGCAAAGCAGCACTGTTGAAAGATAACTTTTAGGTATAATGGAGGGAAAATGATGTAAACAGGAGTCTAAATGTTTGCTCTGAAAGTCTGTATTAAGAAAAGAGCCAGTGAGAACCCTATTGCAAATACAGAAATGTCTAGCCATAATTTTTTTAGCAAGATAGAAGCTGTTTTAATGAAAGACGATCTGCACTGATGGTCCACTAACAGCAGCTGCATGGTCCTGTGTTTTAAGATCTGGGTCTGGGCTTGATGCTGCAAGAGAGGATGTGGGTTAGTATGATTTTCTGATGGAAAGATAGGGGATGCATTCACTCCAAAGGGGCTTTGAGTGGAATTAGGAGCAGCTCTACTGAATCGTCTGGGAATTCTTTAAGTTTCAAGAAAAGACCAGGGGGTACAACCAAGGATTTAAATTACTTTTACAAAAAGCATTACAGTGATTAAAACACAATTATATGTCTTGAAATCAGTATTTATGGTTTCATTTCATAACCTTAATTTGCCATAACTTTTTATAGACATATAAATCTATGATTTTTCTGGAAATGTCAATGTTTGAAATGGTTTCTAAGTGTTTGTGGTCAGGCATGAACGCATGTGTGAACATGCAACTGATATTTCCTGTAGGTACCCAAGGACTTACCAAGACAATTCACTTTTTGAAGGTAAAAGGCATAGAATAAATTAGCTTAGCTGATGATAGGAATGTGGATTTAAAATAGTCTCATTTTTGGAGGAACATGCACGGAGGATGAAACAGGTTACCAATTCTTCTCACTGTCAGGACACAGGTTTCCTGGTGAGCAAAAGTATTTATGTGTTGGTGAATGTCTATTTTTGATGGGTAGGAAGATAATTTATAGATATCAATTTCTTAATTAAATATAAGTGGAAGCTTTCTATTTCCACAGAAATTTCCCTACAGACTGAGCAGAATGGAGGCTGGGTATGGGGAGACAGGTAATGAGTATTTAGCAGATGGTTGGAGCCCTAAGGTACATCTAAACTATATTCAATATAAACCAAACTCTTGGTATAAATAAAGAAGGCAGGAATATATATCTTTTTAACTTTAAACATCAGTGGATTTCTGGCTATCAGTTTTATTAAAAATTAAATACCCTACACAACATTTGACTATTGCATTTTTATGCTGTGTACTTCAGTTTAAATTTCCTTCTGGGAATTTCCTTCACATCTACTCTCTTAAATTGCTAAGGGAAATCATGAAACCCACTGCTCCATGGAACAATCTGTTCTGCAACAAACGCGTAAGTTTCATTACAAGTTAAATAGTGTTATTCCGCATATAAAGCATATTGGATTTCTGATAGAAATAGTTGTGCTAAAGATCAATTGAAACTGTTGCTGTTGGCTGTTAGCAGTTGCTGACTCTGGGCTTCTGCTAAGGACTTCAGAAAAGAAGGACCATTTCCCTCCATAGATTTACTGCAGTCCTTCTGCATGTTGGTATATCATAGAGTAGACAGAAAGTTATGGTCCTCGGAGAGGATGGCAGAATACATATATCTGAGAATATTAAAAGCTCATAATAGAGAGCTCTTCGATAAAGATTCCCTAGGTATGCAAAGATAAACATGTGAGCCCTAGGCTTTGAAATGTAGCATACAATTTAAAAATTACATGCCTCCATAAGCAAAAATTTGCTTTTGTAAGCATCTAGACCTTAAAACACTTCCTCTGATTTACCACGACGTTGCAAGAGGACCACACAAATATGATTTCATAAGGACATTTTCTTTCTCTAAGGATATGAATGAGATTGTACAGTTCTGTCCTTTTCAGAGGAGGAATAAAGAAAATGTAACAAATTATGCACCACAGAGAGAAGCAGGTATGACATGGTGGGGATGGTAGTACTAGAATTTAAACACAGGTGCCCTTAGACTTGAAACAGAAAGATATTTAGGAAGACAGCTTTATGGTAACTACACACATTAAGCAGCAAGAAAAACATTACCTTAAAAACCTGTGTTTCAAGTTCCTTTTCCACTTTTGACTAGTCATTGGCAACATGATGGCATGTGAAGTTTCAACAGAAAATTGTGACTAACCTGTGTTGCTGGAAACGGGAATGTTCGGAAGGGAGGACTCTGCCAGAGCAGTGTGACCTGAAGCCCCGGTTGCTGCTGTCCTATTTATGTTATGCTGTCCTTAAGCATTTGCCTTTCTAGAACTCCTGTGAAAGTAAGATAATTATAAATCCTCCGCAAACGTTATAGTGCCTTGCCACAACTTTATATGGATAATGCAAAGGTGGATACCTCTAGTCCATTCTTGCACCAGTTTAGCCCATATTTAAATTGCAGAAGCTGCTACATGCTATGGTGCTCTCGTGCTGGGGAAAGCTTATTTCACAGTTCTGGAGAGCTTTGGGAAGGGCAGGCTAAAGCTTCCCAAGTCCATCCCTGCCCCCTGAAAGTGCTGTACTGGCCATAGCCCCATGCTGCACCCTGAAAAAGTGGGAGGAGGTGATGGCTGGGGAGGTGAGAAGTTTGTGATATGCAGAAAGAGGAGAAGAGATGTCCACCTTGGGGGAACTGTCTGGCTGTGATGGAGGAGTCAAATGTGGCAGTGCTGTGCCACTGGCATTTTGTCAAGGCTGGCTCTTCCCCACTCCCCTCTTCCCACTGGTGACAAACCCTCAGTGACAGAAACTACCAACCTGCAGTAACAGTGTCTGCAAGTCTCTGATAAGCTGGGTCATGTGTTACTGGTGAGGAACTCATCCCAACCCCACCGTTAGCGTAGGGCTGGCGCTGGCACTGGCAATCGTATTTGAGCATATTCGCCAAACAAGACGGGCTGGGGGAGCTGGAGAGGGCAGGGATCATTCCTGCACTCACCTGCGCCTCCCTGAAACCATGCTCACCCTGGTCCCAGTGGTCAGACGCTGCTGCACTGCCCTGTTTGCTCTGCGTTGCTGGGGCAACCCAGCAAGGAGGTGGAACCACTATGGCTTGTGCCCACACAACATCAAAAAGCCAAGCCAGGCCATAAATGACAGCAGCCAAGGGGTGCCATGACTGGGACAGCTGTGTGCTGGGCACAGAAACTTGATTTCCCATTTTGTGACCAGGACAGGCACATGTGGGGCATGCAGTGGCAGCTGGGCTTGTGTCATCGGCTGTTGATGGCAGCTGGGCACGAGTGTGATGTGCAGGGATGAAGCTGATGGTGAGGATATGGAGGTAAGCCCTTTAGTAGTTTGTTTGGATTCCAGTTTTTTCATTGTTTCGCCAGTTCAGTTGAGAGTTATTTATTTTGTTTTTAAGAATGTGCTTGAAATCCTTGTGCTCTGGGTCAGGCAGCCATCTTGCCAGCGAAGGACGGTGTGATGCTGCTCAGCGGGAGACATGTCAGGCTGTATGGCTGCTGCTTTGCAGGAAGAGCCTCTAGCTGGGGTGGAGGTGTTGCAGGGTGGCTGTAGAGCTTCTCTTCCAACCTAATATTGTCCAAAATGACCAGTGCTGGGCCATGTGTGGAGAATGTTTCTGCTCCCCTAGCCTGGGGCAAAGAGCAATTGTACTCAATAGGGCTACGGGATTATCTCGGATGGAGACATGGTGTCCCCCGCATCCCTGGGCATCGATGCCATCCTGCTGTGCCCCCCCCAGCAGCCCCGGCAGCTGAGCCATGGGGGGATTTTCTGAGTTACACTTTGGTGGGCATTGAAAACTACTAACATATTTAGCAAAAAAACCCACATTGGAGACAAGAGAATATTAAAACATCTCCAAGCTCTCCACATGGCAGTGTTTCTTTCAATTTGATCACATAAAGATACTTTCTTTACCTGATAACTAATAAACCAGTAGGCTGTGCAGCTTAGCTAACAGGTGCTGTCAATGCTGTTCACATTTAATTACGGAAATATCTAGGAGGGACACTGAAAGTACTCACCAACCCTCTTTACCACCAAATTTCAGAGCAGGACTGGGCCTGTTGAAGCACAGCAGACAACATCTGTGCAAATTCCTGAATCAAATACAAACTTCCCATATGGACCTAGACAAAATGAAGGGTTTATTTTCCAGTCTTTCCACTTACTGTAGATATCTCCGCTCTGAGATACCGGCTCAAGACCTTCATGTTCACAGGAATTCCTACAAATTTCACCTAAACCTCAGAACATCTGTGAAAATCCCCCCTGAGCCATGTGTACACAAATTAAATGGGCACACTTGAAAACCGTAACCTTCATTTCCTTCCCACCCCCCCACAACTTTTTTAGGTTAATTTAACCTGAAGCTTATATTGCATTTTGAGATCCTCTGGGAGATGCCTTCTAGAAATGCAAAACCTTACTGCAAATAAGTTGCCATCTGCTGACAGTGCTATAGCCGTGGTTGATGCTGCCATGGGAGAGGGACTGGTTGGCTTCTTAAAGGCAAGTTTCTATCAGTCTCTGCCCAATCCCAGGCCAAACCACTGGGTCATTGATAAAACATTGCCATTTCTCACAGTCCTGGATTTACCAAATTCCAGTGAGGGTAACAAATTAATTAGCATCGGTTTCCTTGGAAATCTAAAAACATCTGCATATTTCTCAGTGTGAGACTTTTACTGAAAGAAAACTCTTATCCTGCGTAAATCAGAAAGAGCGGGCTAGGGCCAGAGGCTCCCTCACCCCACCGATGGTGTGCCAGCTCAGACCACCCAACTACCTGGTGGCTGTGGTCACCTCGAGTGTCCACTTTACAGCAAGAATGCCCTCAGCAGCTCTGACAGCAGGACTGTCGCCAGCAATCCCTGCAGATGGGAATGGTCTGGGCTCTGAGACTGCCCCATCCCATGGACCTTCCCCAGCGAAGGCTCTCTCACACTTGGCCTGGCTCCCCCCAGCTTTCTGAGCTGGGGCTGATCTGTACCACTCCAGAGACGAGGAGTCAACTACTGCCCTATGCACAGGGTTCACAGTGTGGGCTCTTGTTCTGTTTTGGTGGGCCTTTTTCCAGCCATCTGCTGAGCAGATCTCAGGCTTTTCAGAGGCAGGAGCTTCTCTCCCACACAGTGGCCTTTTATCCCACCATGCCTGGCAGGTCAGCAGCTGCAGCCCAGGGACCAGGTGCTGCCTGGTTGCAGCCTCTTGCTCCCATGTCAGAGGGCTGACACTTCAGTGGCTGGAGGATGTATTTTTGCAAGGGTAAATAAGTCTGAAAGGTATTCACTGCAGATCTGTTTTCCTTCAGCATCAAGCACTCGTGCTGCCTTCCCACTTACTGAAAAACAAACAGTAAACTGAACGTGGACCCTTCCCTGTGGTTCACCCCGGAGCTCCCAGAGCACCTCTCTGGGGAGCTGACTGGAGAGCGAGTCCTTTTGCATTTTATTTAGAGCAGATTGCTGGAGGTCAGCAATCCTTCTGTATCTGGAGACCATGCCTCAGAAAGCCTGCCCTGTCTCAATATAGATTTGAAAGTTCAGCTTGGTCCATGGGGCTGGAAGGCTGTGAGGGCGATAAGGGGTAGGCTGTCAGCTGCTTCACCCCCCAGTTCCTGTCGCCTACACTGCCTTTGCGCGATAACCTTTCTTTGCATGATGAGTAACGCTCTAATAATGCTTATTTATCTTACGCTGCCGTAAATGCAAGCGGAGTGTTAACCCCTCTGTTTCTGACTTTCCTACTCCTTGCAGTGGTCTGTGGCAGTTGGCTCTCGCCTGGAGCAGGAGATTGTACAATGTCAAGGTCATGGCCTAAGGACTGGTCAGCTCAGGGGCGAGCTTCAGCAGCCCTGACCACCCAGCCGAGTAAAACCTACACTGAGATCTGGGCTGCAAGTGCAAAACACTCCTAAAAGTGAAGCACGTAAGAAAATCCCAGATCAAACAGGCAGAAAGCCTCATCTCCACACCTCCAAGAACCAGGTCTGCCTTAAAATCTGAAAGCGACACATAATTGTTTCCTGCTACCCACTTTCAGACATCTGTATTTAAAAATTAATCAAGCTCTTACCAATCATGGCAAAAGTTAAAGCTTTTTTCCATTTAAAGTCCTATGCCTCTGGGAGATAGGAAAAAGCTTCCTGAAAAGCAGCAGAAGCCTGGCACTTACACTGCAGGGTCCCAGAGAGCTTCTACTCCAAATCAATGAGCAGATAAGGGTTGGACTGTCATAAGCTGAGTGTTTCCCACCACTGTCACCCAAGGAGCCATGAGGCTACAGATGCTGTAATGGGGTGTGCACGAAAAGGGACCATTGTGTTGGCACCCCAGAACATGCATCCTCTGATTTTAATGGACATAAGCTGGGGAGATCATTGGAGAAGAGCATTCATGGCAAAATGGTTCAGGAAATGCAGAACTGTCTTCTACTTTGCTTGAATTTCTACTTTGCTTGAACTTATGGGGGGCGGGAGGGAGGGGGGAGCTGTTAAGGAAATGAGAGCAAATGGTCTCGTAGATCTCATTGCTTTTACAGAGCTAGAAATAAGAAAGTGCAAACAGCTGCATATGTCAAGGGCTAGAGATGGGTGTGGAAGCGTGTGTGGGAGCAGAAAGCAAAGCTATGCCTTCCTGTGGAGTAAAGGAGCAGCGAGAAAAGAAGGGCAGGTTTTACCTCAAAGCTTTCATATGCCCATCCTGACAGGGCACACCACCTTACAGCTCAAGCCCCCACACGCCCAGTTTAAATTCACCATGTATTAGCACCGAGGCATATCCCACCTGGGATTGCAGCTCATGAAATGAGGAAGGAAAGTGACCCCAAGGCTGTCCTCAGAGTTAATTTTCTCTCTGTTGATACCAGTAGCCACCCTCAGAAAAAACAGCCACTATTTTGGTCAGAAATTACCAGTATAACGTTATATATATGAATGGAGAGAGAAAAAGAAGTTCCTGAAACTGTTTCTCCTTTAACCTGTGGTCTGTATTGTTCCAGCTGAAGCTGGTACCTTCTGCTGCACCTTCATGGCCGTCCTCGAGCTGTCTGTGCACCTGTGCCGTGGCCCATCGTTACTGTATTGGGATGGTTTCCCTGAAAAGCTGACAGCAAAGGAAAGTCTTCAGCCAGCTTTGCAGAGCCTCTTTGCATTGGGTCCTGTCATGGGCAGGACTTCTGTGTGCCCGTGCATGAGTTTTCTTTACATTTCAGCAACTGAAATTCTGCCACGACACTCAGGGGCAGGAATCAAGAGCCTGTTTATCCCTCAGTAGTACCACTTAGAAGTTATAGCTCTTTAAATCTTCACTAAGTGGCAAGCTGTGATTTTTATCTTTACAGTCTCTCAGGAAGTTCATCATCCAAACCACAGACCACAGCACAAAAGAGCAATCGCTTAATTTAAAGGGAATGCATTGCTGCTCCCAAGCAAGAGAGGCCAGGAAGCAGCCCCTCTTCATGAGGGCCTGAGCAGACAAGAAAAAACTGCAAAAAGAAAGAGGCTGAACACTGGCAGCTGGTCTAAAAAAAATCTTTTTTATTCAGACACACTTTCCCTCTGAAGTCAATTGTATCAATCACCTAAGGATGACCCCTCAGAGGGGTAAGATTTTGCAGAATTACTCTACACATTAATCCGGTACACAGAGTATTGCTACTTATCTTTTCTTCTTTGATTCTTCAGTGGCAAATGCTGGAAACTTGGAGCCTTTGAACTAAGTGGTAGATATCTGATTTGCGGATCAGGTTAATAGTTTTAACACCTTCTCCTCTTAAATGCAGAGCCAGTAATGTGTCTGCACAGCCACAAAGACAGAAAACATGCTCTTTTTCATTCTAACCCAGTCCTATAGATGTTGTTTCATTTCATTAATTTATTAATGTTATTGGTTTTTAGGCCAAAATAGCCACACTGGCAAACTCAGTAATATGGAAAAAAAATAGTGAGAATAGCTGTTTCATGAAGATAATTTGCTAGAATTCACTGAATTCCTTCGGGGCTACAAAATATCCTAAAATGAAAAATATATTTTTCAATGAATTTTCATGAATAAGTTGCAAACCCCAGTTCTCCTTTCTGATTTTACAGAAGTTGCATTGCTGCCGAAAGGCCATTACGTGGAGGATTTGTAAGCCAAAAGTGACCTCCAGTGGTCACACACATTATTCATGGCTGATGCCTGGTATTTATCTTCCTTTTTTTAGAAATGAGGCAACGTGATAATTGCAGTAAACATGATCAATTAAGTTGGATGCATCCTTTAAAAAAGAGAAAAGGTCAGCTAATTTTGAGGTATCCTTACATCCGGATATTTGTATACCTGCTAATCAGTATGAAAGTTTTTCATTTATTTATTTTTACATGAATGTTTTACACCTCAGGGGTGTTTCTTCTGCATTATGCTGTGGTATAATGCACCATACTCTTTGCTCACCCTCTGCACGTAGTACAGCTTTGATGCTAAAATCCTCCATATAGCAATCTGCTACAGGACAGAGGTGACCTTTTAAGAAGCAAATAATACATCATCAAGCATCTCAAAATTAATTTTTACATTCACTAGCAATTAGGACTCCTGCATAGCTTTGCTAATAAAATCATTAATTTTCCTCTAAAATCTGGACATCATGATGGATTGCCCTATCCTTTCCTAAGTATTTTAGGATCCCATGAAATTATTTTTTCTTGGATGCTTGAAGGCAGAAAAACGTGAGGCAGAGGTATATGTCAGAGTTTCGTGGGATCTCCATCCCAGTAAATATCTCTGAGAAGTCTCTAGGGTTCAAGGATCCCCTTTCATCATAAATGTCCAAGCACCTCCAGTCTGCCAGCTTTTGCTTAGAGGTTTTTTTGAGTCAAAGACATCTGCAGAGGGGCTTTCCTGCAGAGGAACACTTAGAAAATTCAATAGAAGTATACTCTTTAATAAACAAATAAATTGCAAATAATATTTGTATGAAAACTCTCTTGAAAACCAACAGTTTCCTTAATTTGTATTAGCCTTATTTAAAACAAACCAGATTAAACTTGAAGGAGAGTTTTTCCGTAGGTATTACATGTCTTTCATCTTTATATCCTTAGTTAAATTGGATTAACTGTCTGAGTCCTGGTAGTTTTGGAAGGTCAGTGGAAATGCAACAGTCACTGCAACTGAGCTAATTTAAAGCAATACGGACATGACCTTTGGTACTCATAAAACCCTGGAAATTTTGTGTTATGTGTGCAACAGAAGCCAAAACTCAATTGTAAGTCAAGTCAGACGACTCTTAGCTAAGACTGAGAAATGAACTGTAGCTCTTGTCTTAATTTGTGTAGTGCTGGCCTGAGACAGCATGACGAAGCTATTTCCCCTCGTGCTGCTGAATGGGTTTCAATAACCCACTGCAACTTTCTCGGTTGCTCTGTTTGTTAAAAGGGGATTACGCTAATAACATCTTTTGTAATATACTTTGAGATTCATGGAGGCTGTGCTGTATATAAGAGAAGGGTCATGCATTTAATAAACAGATTATAAACACAATAATGCTTTCCCCCCACTTCTGTGTAAAAAGTAACATTAAGTGAAGGGAGTTTAAATGATGCAAGGAGGAAGTTTCCTTTATTTTCCATCTCATCTGCCCCTTCTGTTCTGTTGCAGCATCTATATTAATTAGACTTGTAAAGTACGAAGGAACCTGTGAAAGCTGGCCACAGAACATTTCTGTAGCAACACGTTTGGATATAAATTGGGCCATAAAGCTTATGTTTTGTTCAAAAATAATATACTTTCTCTCTCTCCCTTTTCCTCCATTCCCCCCCCCCCCCCCCCCCCCCCCGGGGTAGTAGGTTATAGATAGTCAGGACCTGATGGTATAGCTGAGAACAAGTAGTTTCCTGCAGCTTTTATTTATGTGACTACTTCACTCATTTTTATATTCTTCCTCCTCTTTTAAGTGCTGCACAAATCTCAGTAGATTGGGAAACGGTACAGAAAAGAAAGCTCTGTTAGGACCTGTGAAACACAAAGATGGATCATAGCAGGGGAACAGTATTTTATCTTGGCATAACTCTGCAACTGACAAAATGGTGGTTTATTATAGGAGTTTGGCAGACATACTATATGAACACTTAATGACTGCAAGAAGACCAAAGCAGATGTCTAATTTCCTGCAGGCAGTATGTGCCTAAAGGGTAACAGGTTAGTGCAGCAGGAGGGACAATGGTCAAAGTTTTCTTGGCAGTTCTGGACAGCTGGGTTAGCAAGGGAGGTTTCCGTCATAAATGAGGCACTATTGAAATGTTCTGGACTAAGTATTAACCCAGTTCTTACTGCAGGACTCAGTTATTTAGCTTTTGTGTGGGATGGACACTTTTCCTATAGCCTGTAAGTAGGAAAGCACTATTAGCAGGACAGCCTGTGGTGATGGAGTCAGGTTTGGAAGAAAGGCTGGAAAGAAGTGGGTGGTTAATAATGAAAGTGGAGTTGGAGGGTGAGGGATGACAGATCCAGAGGGATAGGGGCACTGGCTTGTGGGGAAAAGGTTTCCCTTCCACAGAGCAGCCATGTAAGATGTATGCAAGACCTGGGCTGCTTCCAGCCCAGCAGTGCCCTTAGCTTTTGGCCGGAGTTGGAGAGAGCCTGCACCTTCCACCGCGTAGGGCTGCCAAAGGCCAGAGGCATCAGGCTTTGCTCCTTCCTCACATGGCATTTGGGGAAGGAGCCTCAATCCCAGCTACTCCCGGGATTCCCACAGGTTCCCTGGGGCTCCCATCTCCTGCTTTCCCATGGACTCATTTTGTCTCCACACACGTTGGAGGGAGCAAAATAGGATGCTACAGGTTTTTTTACCGCATTTGTGTTCAGTGAAAAGAAAGGACTCATTCAAACCACAGAGGAATTTATTTCCACAATCTAAAAACAACAATCCCATTGGATTAAATCAGTCTCTGAAATTGTCTCTGCCTCTCCACTGCCTACAGAGGGAACTGTAAACTCACTTAGGCTTTGGCTAAGGTTAGGCAAGATGCTGCTCACTGGGGATTCTGCATGACATTTACACATGGGAAAAGCAGTTCTTCACTTTAACTGGCTTGTGCCAGTTCACAGCTATTGAAAAACAGTGGCCTTATTTGCTTGGTAATGCCAGTGGTTTATTTTCTGCTTTGTAAAAGGCCTTTATAAATCCCCAGACAAGCATCAGTGAAACCAGGCTGTGGGGAGTGCTGGAGCAGACACACCTCCTGACCACTCACCAGCCTGGCAGCAGCTGGGCAGCATGTTCCTCACCCTGCCTACACATCAAGCAAACTTTTCAGCTCATCCCTCGCTGCCTACATCAATGACATCTTGTTCCTTGATAAAGCTGGTGACCAGCAGACAGTGAATGACTGACCAGGCTTTTGAATGCTAATATTTGGAAACCCTTCACTTCCTTAAATTAGGGAGGATAGCACAAAAGACAGACCCTGGTACAACCTTTTAGTTTTGTCCCTGTACAGCATGTGGCAAAGTGGGCCACTACTATAGCTTCTAAGCACTGTTGAAGGCCAGCAAACAGCAGTATAAAATGTGAGTCTTGGTGTACATTCTTTTCCTTTGTAAACCCTGGGATAATTTAATACTGACAAAAATTAAACTCTTTTGACTACTGTACTGACTTTCAGGATGTATTTGCAATTGCTTTCACTTTTCCATTGCTAATGAGAACTTTGCTTAAGAAAACCTGACTTTATTTCATGGAGCCGCAATCCCTGATGGAAGTGGTATGCTTCAGGCAAGGTACCAAAACAGATCTATCCTGTGCGGGAAAAGGATGAAAAATGTAAAGGAAAAAGAACAGCAGACAGTTATGGAAATGATCTTCCCCAGACAGGCCAGAGGTCCATTTACAGCAAACAGGTTGTAGTTGAATCCTTTACGTCGTGCCACCTTTAAGGTAGCTCAGATGGACCATGCTTTAGCAATGTTTCACTTCCTGTTGGGAAGGGAATCCAGATATAACCATCTTTGCTATGGGTGTCCAAGGTGAGAGAGGCAGCCCCAGGATTTGATCGCACTTAAGAAAGGTGGCCTTGAAGTCAGGGGGACTACTCTCTGTCTTTAAAGTCAGATCGGTACATCTGGGCCGAATATAGGAGGGTTATGTTAAACATCTTTACCTTGTACACCAAGGGCACTCCGAGTCTAATGCTATCTCACCAACACTAACAAACCAACCCAGAGGCAGGACATCTTTCTACTCCACTGATGCCATGAAAACTGTGACCTGGGTCAGAAAGACTCTGAAAAGGTATAGTCCTGTGTTCCCACCTCAGGCAAAAAAAGAACAGCTGGACTTATGTGCTTGCTCTCTGCAGGAATACCTTCACATAGGAATAATTACATTATAGGCATTGCATAATGAAGAGAAAACAAGGAAATACACTGGATCCTGCTACAGTGAACAAAGTATCTCTTGTTGCTGTCTCACTTTTTGCTGACTTCCTAATCTATAAAGTGAATTTAAAAATGGATCCTGCCAGTCTGGAGTATCAGGAGGTGTAAATTTGTCACAAAGCAGTTAATAATTCTTCATCCATCTGAATGTAGAAGTACCTTTAAAGTTCAACGTACTTAATAACACAGATGATTCACAAAAGGGAGCTTTGAATATTCCCTTAACTTCTGGGGAAAAGCAACCTGTGCAGTAATAGAAACATCAGTCAGGTTCCTCTACTGACAGAGATGGGTCCCTGATATTCTTGGCTGTGTCGCTGGATACTGGGGGAGGTTTGTGGTGTAGGTCATGAGATCCATCTCTCCATATTGTTCTTAAACTACAAATCCAGAAGAGTTCCAAGGCATTTCTGAGGGCAGCTGGTCGTTGCTGTACCAGTCCAGTGCTGCTTCACCACCAGTCTAGCAGTGATGGTGTGTTCAGGAGTGTGAAATACTTCTAGTTAATGTTAGGACCTGTTGCCCCATTCTTGGGTCAGCCAGCCCTGTGTAGAGCATCTGCTGGTGACATGCTGCTGCTGTGTGCATTCTCCACAGTCGGGCATCTGTAAAGCTTCACCCACAGCATTGCACTGCCTGGAGAAAAACTATATGATCTTTAACAAAACAGAACAATAGATGCAGACCACTGAGCCTGGTTTAGGCAAAATACTGAAGGAAGCAGGAGCTGAGGCAGGGACCCTCTAAATGTGTGATATTATTACATGGAGGAAGAATTTCAAAGCCAATGCAATTATTTCATTACTAATTAAAGCCCAATTAAGCCCAAGGGATTATTAACATTTTAAAATATTTCTAGACTTTTAGAGCTTTCTATATGAACAAATACTAGATTTGTGCTGCAGGCATAATACACTCCTGCCCCATTGCATTCTGCAAAGTTTCTGCCCAAGAATTTGAGTCAAAAACTTCCTTGTGTTCTGCACATGCTGTTTACTTACTAGTCAGCAAAACTGTAGTGTATTTTGATTGGGTTTTATGACTCCCTCCTTCTTCCTAGAAATAGTCCTGAACAGTGTGTAGCGTTAGTGAGAAAAACAAATCACGTGCAACAAAAGGCGCACTTAGCTTTCCCCTCCTTATTTTCTGAGGTCCTGGATAAAAGCCAGTAGGGAACTGCTTCCAAAGTCTATTTATGAACTTGTGTTTACTTTTACATACACACCGTCTTTACTACTTGTAGCCCTGTGTACTGACACTAGGAACTCAGAACCTTTGTGAACACTGAGAAATTCAGTTTCATAACAGTAGTCTGGGCTTGGTACTGTTTTCTTTATTTTATGTTTAAAAAAAAAAAAACAGAAGCAAAGTGAGGTTAGTTAGGCTGTGCAGCAGAGCACAGAAAGCCTGTGATTGTGCCAGCTGCAATGGAAGTTTCCAAACTTCCTGACCCACCCCTCAGATGCAAGATTGTTTTTCCTCTTCTGTGGTTTCCACTCCAGAAATCTGATCTTAGGACACAAGGTCTGCCCTCTCCATATTACAAACATATGCATGTTCCACAAAATGACATAAACTTACTCCCTAAAAGGCTATGGCTAGCAAATACCTTTAAAAAATTATGAAGACTACATGTAAGACAATGATACAACTTTTCTGCTGTTAGTAATGTGCATGTGAGGCTTTCGTTTACACCAAAAAAATATTTGACTGCATGAAAGGTTTGAAAGAATAGCAAACCAATCTGTTTTTTTTTTTTCCTAGATGGACAGAAAAAGTGGAAGAAAACCCCACATAAATTTTAATTCACTTGCACTTTAATGCAGGCTTGTTACCACTCTTTCAAACCTGTCATGAATCCACATCTTAATGATGTGCATATTACTTTCTTGGTACACTTGCTGACCCTGGACGATAATTTATACCAAAGTACTTAGATATCAGTACCAACTTGAAGCAACTTCCTTCTGTGGCAAAATTTAATCTTAACTGAATAAATTGCATTCTGATGGGAGGCTTACTACAGATCAGTGGGAAGGGGGATGGGAAGCATCACCTGCAGCCTAAAACAGCTGGGATATTCACAGGGAAGACCTCTGAGTAAAAGTCTACAAGCAAACAACATAAGTAAACAGAGAGAATAAAAGGCCCAACTGATTTTTAAAGGTCAGCCTCAGATACGACCATTACCTCCCACTTGCTGCCATGACATTTATGCCATGCTACAGAGGCAGCTGCATTAGACAAATGGACAAAGGCTTCAATTCACAACACGAAAGGCTAGTACAGCTTCTCAGTGCACAGCACCCAGTTTTGTGTCTGTCATCTTCCTAACCCCATCCCCACTCCTCAAGCTCATCCCCAGATTTACACAGAAAACAAGTGGGACGAGGGAAATGTTCCTTTCCGAAAGCTCCCCACAAGCTTCTGTAAGGTATTTGTATGTGACCTATGGCAAAATTTACTAGCAAGTGAAAACACACACAAACTGTGCCCGGTGTTATTTAAAGGGCAGGCAGCAGCACAGCAGTTATAGCAGGATTTATTCCTGCATACTTGTGGGTGCTGCAGAGCCCTGGGGAGCCGGAGTGTGTCACAAACCCAGTTTCTCAAGCCTGTAAACAAGACTGCTCTGGGTTTAGCTCCACTGCCGTACCTGTTTGACCAGAATACGTCTGAATGAAGCCAAGAGCTTCTTAGTAGCTGCTGCCTTTTTTTTCTTCCTGAGGGTCCTCTGTGTGCATGACTAAGCATGTATCTGGTGTCTCAGAATGCATATCAACGGGGCAGGCAGCAGCTTGGTCTGATCTCTGTTTATTATGAAAAACTAAAAGTTTCCAGATTCTTCATGGGTGCACATCCCTCATAGCCAGATGTAGCTCTGAACTCCTCTGCCTTGTACTTAACAGCGAGGGTCTGGGCACCCAAAGCTTCCCACAAGGCTAAGCCCAACATGCAAGGGCATACACGGCGCAGATACCACAGTTGGGCGGCTCCACTGCTCACCAGCTTTCTGTCCTTGACTGTGATGAGGAGGCAGCCATTTTCACCCTCCTCTGGTGACAGGCATGTACGGCTTGTCCCCTGTGTTCGGGTGGAAGCGGTAGCTGGCAGCCCCCATTTCTAGGCCGCCTTGTGAAGGAGAGGGCTGGGAGGCCTCCGGGTGTGGAAAGGCCAATACCACAAGGGAGGGTGTGATGATCTGATCGGGTGATGTGGAAACATCACCTCATGAAACACCTTTTGGTAGCCTGGGGTAGTTCCTAAGAGGAACATTCCCAGGTGCAGTGTTAACTTGCAGTCATTAAAATACCCGGCCCAAAGCAAGCGGCAGGCGTGGCAGTGGGGCCACCAGGCCAGCCAATGGGGCCGCTGTCAAACATGCTCCCCTGGCTGAATCGTTTGGTGGAGATGAGGAAATAGCCTTTATCAGCTGTCAATAGATGTGTCATAAGATTTTAGATAAAGAGAAGATAATTCTCCCTCTGAGTGACTAACTGGAGTTAAGAAATGGGAGGAGCAGAAAGAATTCAGACCTGGCCTAAGGCAGCCGGCCGGCGTATTTCAAAGACCAGCACTGGAGTCTTGTGCTTTAACCCAGTGCTGGGACATACTCAGCGAGGTGCCTGGATAAGTAATTTAACTGCCTGTAGCATTTCACCGCCAGTCCTTATTTTAGCCTTTACTCAAACTCACTTTCAAATGTGGTTCTGCAAACCACTGTGCCTGGGCTCTGCTGCAGATTGCAGCAGGACAGCAGTTCCACTTCTCCCACTGATGCTTAGCAAGGAGATTGGAGCTCCAGGGCAGAAATGGCACAGATATTCTTGCTATTTTTAATTTAGAGGCTGGACTATTACAAAACATTCAGCATATGTCTAGATTTTAAAATCAGGTAGTGCAAAATGCAGCTATTCATATTTTCAGCAGTGATGGGGCTGGGAAAACATTGTGCTCCCGCTGCAGGAGCTGCCCTGGCTCCCATGAGCCATTCCCAGAGCAACGCCGGCTGTGAGGGCTGGCCAAATAATGGGGCTCCAAGCTGCCTGGGATCTTCCCACCCTATACCTGTGCCTCTGTCTCTGTGTGATGCCCTGGGATCTCAGAGCTACCAAAATGCTTGAGCATAATGGCTCCTTTGACCTGAAAGCAATGATGCAGGCCAAGTCTGAGTGTGGTGAACTGGTGGCTTGTTGGGCCTCCTCCACTTCATACAATAAAGCTTGACCATGGTTTTCATGTCACAAAGTACTTAAATTGTGCTGTGCTGATCCCCATGGGCTGTAGCCCCCCATGTGGCCTCTGACAGACCAGCAGCTATATTTTGGCAGCCTTCTTGTAGAAATTAAATGTAGAGAGCAATTCTTGGCTTGCTGGGTCAAGACATCAGGCCATTTGACCAGGAACTCACTAGTGCAGATTCTGACAGAGCTCTCTGTAGTTATATTTCTTTGACATTGTTTACTGATGTCACAAGCTTCACCTGACTCTAGTTACACCTCTCCAGGAAAACTTAATATTTTCAGTCAAACCTGACTACTCCAGATACTAGAAAATGGTTTTCTTTCTTTAGGTCATTTAGAGATGTAATTTGGTCATGTGCTGAATTTAGGACTGTCATCTTATCTTAAAAGAAGGCAGCCCTCTTTCCTCTTTGTTGCTTGAAAGATACTCTGTGGTAGAGATAGCATCCCCCTCATCAAAGGCACCAGTTCTGGGTCTCTGAAAGAACAGATCAGCTACTCTGCATCAGGCACCCACACTACAGAGAAAACATAAATCACCTGTGGGCATCAGAGGTGGGTCTTATAATTGTTTTGTAAAATCAGATGCTCCTCCAAGAAAGAAGTATGATGTTTCAATCTGGTATTAGCAGCAATGAAGCACACATACAGTGTGTACTTAACTCCATTATGAGGCATGATTACTGCAGGAACCAGATTTAAATTACCTGAGTAATTTACAAGTGAGTAACTTTGTTTACAACACCTGTTGCATCAGTGTGATGAGTTAAACACCAGTCAGGTGATGTCGTGAGACTGAGTCGGAAGTCTGAGACAGGAGAGCCTCTTAGGTCACCCAGCCCATCCCTTGGCTGCTCTGCCATGCTTCCCTACAACTTGTCTCTGCATTATTTTCTTAGATTCAAAGCATTTAATGTAACAGGGGTTTTGTGACTAGTTTCTGAATTTTTTCCACCGTGAGATTTCATTGCTAGGAAAGAGCTCCTGAAAATGCAACCTCATCTTGCTGTGTCACTGTCACAGAATAATAGAAAACAAGGCTGGAATTCAGCCTACTCTGAAAGATCTTGGCCTCTTCCGGCAAACCATACCAGAGCTTGCCTACTCCTGGTATCATAAAGTTTTCCTAATGCCTAAATGTTTCTCTTGCATTTCACACCCACTGCATCTCCATACCTTTCCCAAGGAGACATGGATTACAGTTACTGCCTTTTCATTTTTTTCATTGCAATATTTTTATATGAGATACATTTTGCACTCTAGTTAGAATGTAAGTATAATCTAACCTGTTCTCCTGCAGTTATCATGCCATACCTGTTATCTCTGAGTCTTGTTTTACTCCATCTTTTATCAGCTATAAGAAATCTCTTAATTCTTAAACACCTCATATTTAGCTGGGAAATGTACAGCTTGGCTTAGTGTTGACAGACTGGGCAAGATAAGGTCATAAAGCCCTTCTTTAGGGATCAAACCACAAATTTCGCTTTGTGCCCCCAGTTACAGTTTTCTTATGAATATTAATGAATTTACTTTGACATCTTAGGAGGATATGATTCCTGTTAGACAGCAAGAGAATTGAGCAGAAGTGAGGTCTTGTGGTATGTTCACACTCTGGAAGGAAGAAAGCTCAGGTAGCTCTGGAGGAGATCTGGATCTCTCGGCTACATTGGTGCTAGTGAACTAACAGTGACAGTGCCCATCCTGGACTAGCTTTGATGCCATCTAGCATGATCTAGTCACCTCCATGCTATTAAGCTCCTTCAGCCCTCAAAAACTGTTGGCCCCATTCAGATGCTGTTTGGAAATGCTCTGTGCTCATTCCCAAGCTGGGAGCTGCTAGCTGGCTGGGACTGCAGCCATGCCAAGTGCTGTTCTTCCAGCGTCAGAGCACAGACCAGAGTGTCCCAGTGCCTCCACCTGTGCCTTGGCTCTGTTTAGTTTTCTTGTACAGGAATAGCCCTTGTGTCCTATTTCACTAGCTTAAGTGCAAGGTCATCTTTTCCCTATGTTAGCTTTGTTTTCTAAGGTCAGTAGGGTGACTACAGAGCCTGGCACAGCTGGAGAAAAGATCTGATGCATTGTGCCTGCTTTAAAATAATTTTTACTTATGTCACTTCACATTTCCAAGCCTACTAAATAGGAAAGGCAGATGATTTATAACAATCACTCTAAACAATGGACAAAATATCATTCAATAAATACTAAATTTTTCCATTAATTGCAGGACTAAATGAAAGCTCCTTAGAGCTGTTTTTCAAATGTGAGCAGGAGCAGAGATTAGACACCTCTGAAGATCAAATACTTAACTGCAACATTAAATTTACTTCTAAACTGCTGGCGGGGATCCTGGAGAGTCACGTGGTTGTTACACTGGTATACAAAGAATGTTTTACAGGGCTGTCTCTGATCACTGTTTTTCAGAGGAACTGAATGCGCAAGCAGCAGCACTATTGTACAATTACCAACTCTGTTGCAACACACTGTTGACTTCTCTGCTAATGAAACATACTGTTTTCCTGTGGCAGTTCCAATTATTGTGTTTCTGAGATTTATTTGTTTAATCACGGAACTTTGATTGTTTTTAAGAAATAAAGAAAAGGAAAGAGAGAAGGAGAGAAAGAGGGACCAAAAGTGAAGGAGAGAGAGACAGAAAGAAGGAGAAAGAGAGAAAGGAAGGAAGGAAGTGAGAAAAGGAGGGAGGGTGCTTGGTTCAAAAAGTCTAGTCCTTTCATGAATATAGACATTTGAAAATAAATCTAATCATCTAAGCTGTTTCCTGGTTGGGTGGGCCCCAAACCAGACTGCAAAGGCTGTGGAAAGAGAAAGAAGGGATGAATTAATAAACCCCCCCCTTGATCCACTCTGCCAACATGTTCCTGAGGCTGAGAGTAAGAAGGCACTTCCTAGTGTACTGCCTTCCCTCATAGCTATTCCTTCCAGCCCATTCTCAAAGCAGATATTCTGGACCCAGCAGTGTGTACAGGTGGCAGATTGGTACCCTAACTGCTTCTTTTGCACAGCTGATTTCCTTTGGGAAATCTGGAGGTGACAGTTGAACTGTAGAGCGGGCATTTTCCAGGGAATGAACCCAGTTGTTCCCCAAATACTGCATCCAGCTAGCATATCGGGGTTTCATTCTTACATAATCGAGACATGGACAGGGCTCGCACCTCTCCCTGGGAGGTGGAAGTGCTCCTAGAATTAAAAAAGTGACAAAGACTAAAGACACACACTGAGATCGACACCTCAGACTGTGTAAAATGGGATGTAACTGTGATATTTCATATTTTAAAATATTTAGTGTTATCACTGAGCAGTTAACTGCTATGATACCTTCAAGCCACCATCTTGGTCAACAAAGCAGCAAGATACCTCTTAAACCCAGACACATGCAACAGAAGAATGTAATTATACTAAATCCAGCATTTGCATACAACATGCATCTGTATTTCAATTAATAGTTTAGCCTGCAAGAGTATTTTTGTTCATTTAATTATTGGCACAATAATGCCAGTATTTATGTTCTGCTTCTGAGAATGGATAGTCTTGTTAAAGCAATGAGCCATACAGAAAGAAATCTGTTTCTAATGTAGATGCTAGACTTCCTTTGTAATACAGAGTAAGTAATTTAATCAGGGTGTATCTCAGTTTCTTCATTTGAAAAATTGAATTAATAATACCTAGTGTCCTAAGGTTGTTGAAAGACTTGGTAAATTGTATTTGAATAGTGTGGTGCAATCCCTAATGGAATATTCAAGTGCAAGGTATTATCATGAACAGAGAAGGGCTACATGCCAGACCTCTACTGTCTTCTCCTGATAGAAGCTACCCCAAACTTACTTTTCACATCACCCACACGAAATATTATTCAAATTCTATGTATACCAGAGTGTGTGTGTGAGTGTAATGAACATTAATGGAACCCTTAAGAACTGCACCTGACAGAACTGGGTGAATATATTTCTGTAATGCTTGTTTTTCTATTTCTGATTCCTCCATATTTGTTAATGTTTCATTAGCTGTTATTTAAATGAGAGAAAGTTCAGAAAAGGGATCATTTAATGCATTTTCTATTTGCTCAGTAAGATTCCACAGAGTATTCTAGGTGTCATATAACTTGAGAATGGTAGAGAGTGAGAACGAGTTTGTTTTTTTCTCGTGAGCATTTGTGCTTGCAAATTTTTAGTTTGAATATGAGAGAACATGAATGTTTTCAGAGCACACACCCAGCAGCAAACCTACCATATTTGAATGTTAATTTTTCTAAACACCAAAGGGAAATCTTTCAAATGATTGGTTCATATAATCATATTTATCAATCCTGTAGAACTACTACTTTCAGTATAAAATTCCACTAAGGAATAAAAGATAGTATAAAATGCAGTACAGAATTTCTCTTCAATAACATTTCCTTTTATTTTAAACATGAATCCCATCATGTCCAGCAACACTGGAAGCTTACCCTTTTATAGTAGGTACTAATTTATTTCAATGTGTCTTGCAACTGTGGCTTCTTTAAAAATGAAATCACTATTCAGTCCTACTTCTGTGTATTTAGAAAGAGGTTGTCACAGTAGTTGTGCCACCTCAGCTCTGGGGCTCTGACTCTGGAAGTACAGCCACTCTGTTTAGGATCCTGTGCTGCCTCTCAGCAGATGACTACTCAGGGAATAAAGTCCTGGCTCTGCTATGCAGCCCCTGAACTCCAGTTTTCTTCAAAGAGGCTGAGATGTGCTCTTCTTGTCATACAGAATTACTTTTCCTGTCCTACTGGATATTAGAGGTCTTCCTGTACCGTGAACAGATGTAGGGGTGCTGCCAATTGAAAAGATCTTTTTCCTGGGCAGTGGAGTGGGATTACAGCTCTGTCTCTGTCCTTTGCATAGGGGATTCCCATCCTGTAAAAGAATAAACAGAGCTTGTTGTGGTCCACGCTTCTTCAGAGCTCACAGGGATCCCCTGTTTCCAAGCTCTCTCTGGCCGATGGTACAGATCCTACTAGCAGAGGATCAAGTCCTGCAAAAACCCTGAAAACTGAAATAGCAGAAAGAGAGAACTGAGGACATCTTCCAGTACAGATAAGAAGTAAGGATGACACAAGTGCAATGTGGCTTACAAAGGAATCACAGGAGAGGTATTCATTAGAGCAGCTGGGTTTTAAGGACCATAACCGAGGCTTGGATATATTAACTTTTGTGCATAGTTAATTAACTGTATTATTCTTCATTATTCTTTGTTTCTTTCAGATTCCATTGATGAAAGATCCTGGTTGGATTCGAAACGTCTGGACTCGCAATCTAAATGTAGGAATTTAATTATTTATTTGGTTTTTAACTCCAGTGCCTTAGGGCAGGCCTAGCTCGAAGCCTGGTGGGTCTTTGGGAAAACAGGATAAGGCAGTGTTTAACTCTTGTCCACCTTCTGGTACCTATCATAGTATGTCCAAGTGTCACCCTTTGGACACTGTTACTGTATGTCCACTGTGGTATTATTATTCCTATGAAAGCTTGGGTGGCTCTGTGAAATTGTTGGCTCTCACATGTGGCTGGTACTAGCAGAGTAAGGATGGAAACAGCAGAAAAATTTGAAAAATTGGCACTTGACCTGGGCAGTAAGCACAGAATCAGCAAATCTGTGGCAAATGTGAGATGTGTCCTGAGCCAGGGAAAACGTGCCCAGACTGGAAGGCAGAGAGCACATCTATGAGGTGGTCGTCTTGGGAGGCAGTCATGAATTGGACAGTAGAACCACTCAGAAGTAATGAGAGAGGGAGAATGGCACTTCCCACCGACACTGCTGAATGACTGGTGATGTGGGGAAAAGAGGCAGGTCCGGGAAAAAACCTGATGATTTCCTAAGTGACTCCAGAATGTATTCCTCAGAGTGACCTACTTTTATGGTGATGGTGGGGCAAAATATTTGGAGAATGATGTGTTTCAAATCACAGGTAGGACCATGGCATTTCTACCCAGCACCAAGCAGAGCCATGTAGACACCTCTGCTTAGCTGAACTATTGGAGTCACCGTACAGCTCCGCGTAGGTTTTGCAGGAGATGTATTATCCTGGGTGGAGTATAATGTTAGCATAGCTATAGCGCTATCTCCTATAGATCCCACTAAGGTGTTTCCATACAACCTACACAGTGCAGTGTTGAATATACTGTATGGTTTACAGAGGAACCTTGCCGATCCAGCAGTCCGTGGCGACTTGCATGTAGCTTCTCTGTGTGTCAGCTGTTTGGTAGAGCCTGGCAGCTTTTCAGTTTGGGTCTGGCAGATGTAGGTCAAGATTTCCATGAAGGTATGTCAACTTCTACAAACTTTTAAGATGAGTTTGATATTAGCAATGTCATGTAAACTGGACAGGTGGATAAGTCAAACAGGCAGTCTGAAATGAGGGTGAGGTCAGTTGCTACTGGCCGGGGTTGAGTTTGGACATCCAATTCAGTAGCTGTGCTATGCAGACAGGAAGGTACCTGGGAATCCAAAATGCCAGTAAATTAAACAGGGAATTAACTCCAATTCACAAAGGACAGCATAAAATCTGAAAATTAAACACATGTAAAACAATACTACAGATGTCATCTTTCATTTCCAAACGTTGGTGGGAACATTCGGATCTGCACTCAGGTGAGATTCTGAACTTTACAAGAACATCTCCTGGGTAATCAAAACATATCATGTGAACTTGTACTGTAACTTTGAAAAAACTGAGGAAAATGCATTCTTACAATAAGATTATACTTTAAGAAGAATATTTTTTTTTTATTTTGGCAATACTTTGAAATAATTTTTGTATATCATTATTACGCTGTTTGTCCTAGATTTCTCATAATACAGTACAGAACTACATGAAGAAGAGGAGGAAAAATTTTGTAATGTAGATGTGCTATATTTAAAATGTGCTACACAGAAGGGAGATCATGGGAAATCAGCAAACTAGTAACAATAAAAAATACCAAAGATGCTGCAGACAAAAGATATGTTTGTGCTTAGCTGTGCCTATGTTTGTACAGGCACGTTAGCAGTATGAAACAGAAAGTCAGAAAACTATATCAAACTGAATCTGTCACAGGAAGCTGAATTACACAGGATAAATTACATCTGACCCGGACAAGGTAGATGAGCAATAAGCATGATCCCAACCCCATGCAAGCGATATGCAAAACATGCGGGGTGAATGAGCTGGGCTGTCACCTAGGGCTGCAGGGGAGGGGCATCTCATATCACCAGGATGACTGCACAGGGAGGCTTTTTTGTTTGTGCCCAGATTGCAGTGTGGAGGTGGGCATGGGGAAAACCAATGTGTTTTCAGATCAGAAGCAGACATGTACCTTGACATGACTCTGAACTACCTGTGGGTATGACTTTGTTTTTTATTCTATTAAATAGAATTATTTTCTATATTTTCTGACCAGGCCTTTATCTCCTCTAGTACTATGGCAGAGCTTGATACAAAGCACAATCTACTTGCCTGTTCCTAGTCTTGCTTTTTTTTTTTTAAAATCCACCTGTTTGAAACAATGAGCAAGACCTTTTACTTGTGTAATACAGAGTTCACTGGCTTGAATAGGATTATGTTGCTTTGTGTGAACTGAGCATCAGGCCTGATACTTTTCAGACTCTAAACTCACTGGGATGGGAATTCTCTTTGCGCATGATATGCTGAACACAATGCTGCTGACATGCAAATAATAGTAAAACAGGCTTATGTTGCTTTTGTGGGCAGAAGCTGCTAGGTCTGAAAGACTGTTCATGGTATGTAGATTTGTCTGCAGTAGATAAACTGGAGAGTAAACTGTAAGGAGGGTAGCAGGAATGAGGCAAAGTCTCTGATGAATTCTCACATTTGCATAACGGAATATGTAAAGCATAGAGACAGCTGGGAGAAAGGCCTTCTACCCAGAACACGCTAGATCTAACAAAGTGGATTCCACTAATTTCACTGAAGTAGATGATTTCCATAGACATGCAAAATGCTTGTTTTAAGCAACACCTCTGCCAAATTTATGGAACAAGGATAAATAATTTTCACAGCATGCTAATTCTTGAATGCAGCCATTTTCTCAAAATAGCTCTGAAATAATTTTTCTATATGTATAAGAACTTTTCTATAAGTTCTTATATGTATGTGCAAGTGCTTGTTTGCAAATTGTGAACAGAAATACATGGACACAGAGTTGACCATCGTTGGCTTTTATGTAAGGGCAGGATCTAGATAATGATATGTGGAGCAGGCAGAGTTTTTACACATTCATTTACAGTATTTTAATACTGGACTAACTAGAATTGTTTCAACTTTCTCAGTTCAACGTTGAATTAGATTTCTTTATAATGGATCATTACCTCCTGAGAGCCTTTCAAATACATCATACTTTCTGGCCAGATTACATAGCCATAACCCCCCCTTTAAGACAGGTGTTTCATTTGCAAAAGCTTTTGTGCATTTTATACTTCAAGACTCTTTCATATTTCAGAGTCTTGGCTCAAATACTAACATTCAAATGCTGAAACTTTTCATTAGGTTAAAATTTTAATTTTTGCTCAGCTTTCAACATAACAGCAAAAGTCACGCAAAACATAAAAAGAAAAAGGAAATACTTCCTTTCAATTGACAGACTGTAGTTCCTCCATTAAATACTTTATTTTCCAAATCCAATTTGGCTGATATACACTCTTTGTCACAGCAAACCTAAGTTTAGTTTTCCAAATAGATAATTACTTTAAGACTGAGGGAGAAGAAATGCTGTTTAATTGCAGTTCTAAAATAACATTAATTACTATGTTCAGTGACTGTAGTGCTATAACACTTCCAGAGAGATTACCCTCATTTTAATACCAAGAATATTTTGAGGGAAGGGTTTACAACTAAGTTACTAGGGATACTTCTCCCGCTATAGAATTTGAACATGAATCTGAAATCAAGTACTATTTTCATGATT
Source organism: Falco naumanni (assembly GCF_017639655.2). Classification (NCBI taxonomy): domain Eukaryota; kingdom Metazoa; phylum Chordata; class Aves; order Falconiformes; family Falconidae; genus Falco; species Falco naumanni. Next base: position 29,548,051 of record NC_054059.1, read on the forward strand.
TTGCAAAGCCGATCACATCTATTAAATATATTAGCTAATTGCTCAGATAACATCACTTAGATATGCATGTCCTTACAGAAGACGTAAAAGAAAGATAGCAGGGTCAAAACTGAAATAAATTACAATATTCCTGCTTTAACATACCTGACTTAGAAGTACCAGTAAGGGTTTTATACAAATCCTCAGCCTAAATCAGGAGAGTAAACTGCTTAGATAAGAGGAAGACTGCAGTAAACAACCCTATTTACTGGTTAATTGCCCAGGCTTGATGCAAGTAATTAAAGAGAATTTATTGTTCTATGACTGCATGTGCAGGATTTAATTCTGTGCCTTAACTTGTTTCTAGGGTTTCAATGCAATCTTGATCATTAACTTTATCAGTAACAATATACTTTTGAGAAAAATCAGCCCACAACAGTAAGATTAAGTCAGCTTTGACAGCAATCAAGACTGAAAAGACCATTTGTTTAAGCCAAATATATTTTTAAACATTATCAATATTCCATACAGCTCAAATTCTGCCTGAACAAATTATCACAAGCATTCAAAGGATGACTGTACTTTAAATATAGAACAAGCACAGTCCTCAGCATAAACTGTAATCATTAAAATCTCCAATAATGAAATTACAAAGAAGATGTCTTAAGGCAGCTTATCCCAGAACATCTCACCTCTCCTCCTGAATCACCTGACACTGAATCTAGAGATTAAAGATCAGAGAGACCTGAAATCTGTGCTGCCAGATTAAGGTGTCCTTACAGCTTGTGATATGAGAAGGAATGAGAAGACAGTGTGGAAAGACCTGAGGACCAAAGCTCTTGAACAGACTTGCACCCTCAAGCCTGCCTGACATTAGAGAAAGCCCTGTGGAGGGAAAGCCGATGCCCTTCAGGCAAAGGCATGGGATCCACACCTGCTGCACAGGCTGAACTGGGGAAGTGGAAAAGCGTCCTTTTAAATGGTACGCTCAGACACTTAAAGAAATGCCCTAACCTGGTTACATGGCTACACTCTACCACTTCAAATATACAAGACAGTTGAGTCTTAGTGACAGACAGGAGGGAAAAAAAAAATAAAAGCAAGCAACAGGTTGGGTTATCTCACTTCTTTTCAGTGAAACTAAAGATAGGGCTGAAGAGGGGAACTTTCAGGCAAAGCTTGCAGAAGCCTCCCCCAGCAGGTCACTGGCAGGGGAAAAAGCAGCCGGGGTCTGCCTCTTCTCCTGACAGCCTGCTCACAATCCTCCATCTGCCTTTTTCCTGAGGGGAGATCAAAACACTCTTCATTCAGTTTATATGACAGCCTGAACTAATGACAGTACCTGAGACAGTGCAGAATTTTCTTGTAACTAGAAGCAAGGAACAGTGTGCCTTCATTCACGAGGAACCACACACAGAACATCCACTTTAATATCCTGGTCTGCACAGAAGTGAATAATTTTTCTGTCACAGTGAGAAACACCAAATATTGTTACTTTTATTATAAAAATAATTGTAGACACTTCACTCTCTCAGTGAAGTTACAGAACGAACTTCAAGCTGAGCTCTATTAGCACTTAGTGCTTAGCCCACCATAAGAAAACAACTTTATACAAAATATCTCTATTTTTCTATTATCTTAAGTTGGCTATAGCTGTTACAACTTTGCTAGCTACAGGAAAGAGGTATTAGTTTGCATAGCAAGGAGGTAACGATACAGTGAACTAAGGCTACTTTACAATCACTAAGAAATAACTTTCAGAACCTGCTTGAGAAGATAATTCAATATTAGTGGGCAGTCTGATGTAGAAACTGCAGACATGAGGCTGAGAGGAAAGCAACAAACTTTTCAACAGAAGGAGTTGGTTTCCAAATATCTTTTCCTCTTCAGAATGAAGATTGCTTTTTTAGTTTGCAAGAATTGCAGGAACAGTAAGGAAAAGGTTATACCCTGGGAAGTAGAGCGGCTTTGTTTGAAGTTCTCAGAGGGTGTTTTGTACTGTTTTGTTCTAAAGAAATAATACTGATGATTTTGCTTTTGATTTGCTGTGCTTTGAAAACAGTATTCTGGGCAAAAAGTTTGCTAGTCATGCATAGATTTACTGAACTGATGAAAAACTAGCTTTTGGGCTGGAAAGCATTCCAGTCCAAAACAGGACAGAAGGGTTTTCCATTCTCTCATTTCTTGTATGTGTGTGCATTTAAACACTAGTATGTATTTTGACTGAGCAGAGTAAAGGTCTGTGTTTGAACACGCCTATGCAGGGATTCTGGGCTTTGGCTGAAGAAAGAACATGTTGATGATTTCACTGTTATATCCTTAATCTCATATGCTGTGATTGCTTTGCTTTACCAGGGCTCAAGATTTTCTAAGCTTTCTAAGGTTATAGCTAGCTCAGGCTTGGTATTTACAGATTTGGAGCTAAATTACTTTCTGATGAGATTGGACTTCTACAAGTGGACCTCCAGCAGGGTTGTTATCTTTAGTTTCTCTTGTTCTTGATTTTAAATATTCCTACATTTTTTTCCTTTGGCCATATTTGGATCATAGGACTGAGTAGATGCCTCTGTTTCCCAGTAGCCAAGTATTTTGTAGCAGAAAACTGAGTTTTGACTGTGGAAAGAGCTGCTAGGATATAAAGGAAGCATTGAGGTTTTCATGGTTTTGCAAGGCTAGATGTCAATCTAGAGGAAAAAGAAAGGCTCTTTTGAGAAACTTCATTATCAAGACTTGTTGTATTCTGAAAAGCAAAAAAAACCCAACAACAAACCAAACTTGTCCGGTAGTTAGTCAGTTACAGACCTCCTTTTTGGGACTACATTTTCAGTGAGGAGGGAAAAACAGTGTTTTTGACACAAACCCAAGCCCAGAAGTACTTGGTTCAAAATCAAGTTTGGTTATACAATGTAAGCCCTGATGGCATGAGAGTTGATAAGCATGTTATCATAACAGATGAGCATTTTAGTACATGACCAGTGCCTCCTGCCCTGTCTCTAATTCCTGCTGCAACAGTTCCTGGAAAATTACAGTCTCACATTTGTTCATTTGGCAAAATAATCCTCTCAGTTTCCCTTTTCACCTATCACTCCCCTGCTTCATTGATGCCTTAAACTTTATAGTACTTCTGGTAACATCACAGTCCTCCTGAGGTTGATCTCATCATCTCATCTCTTAACAGCAATGCCAGAGAAGGAAGATAATAGATGATGCCAGAAGTGTATGGGCTAGCATGTGTGACTGTCAGCAGGCAACTACAATACTCGGGAACTGTGATTATATGGAAAGCAAAATCCACAAGCTAAAGTTGGCAAAGTGCAAGGAGCTCAGGCAGGGCAGACTTGGTGGCTGGTGCAGGCCAGAAGCATCTGCCTAAATGTGACAGACTGAACACACTGCCAAAAGCAAAGTGGTTTCATATGGAATAAAGACTGTCCTGTATGGCTTTATGTCGGACAAGGACAGCATTCTTTCTCTTTTCAATGTTGTTTAGTACTCAGATCTCCTGATACTAAAACAGTGGAACAGTTGATCTCAGGAACAGAGACCGCCAAACCAGCAGGATGGACAAAACTGGCAACAAGTTAAAGTCGGGGGTGGGGGTGTCAAACATTTTAGAAATATCTGCAACTAAATAACATCTACTTACAGTTTTTAAAAAATGTTCTCAACAAATCAAGCACTAAGAGGCAGATCAAATATCAAGATTTACACACTACAATGACCAGCACTATTTTGCCTTCCAATGAAGGACAAAATGATGTACTAGATAATTAAACTTGAAGCAAAAATAAAAAGGGAAAAAATAATGTGACGTGGACAGAGAATTCAGTAGAGGATCACAGGTAACTATAGGTACTGTATAAAAATTTCTGCTTATGTTAGGAGAACTATTCTTTTGTTAAGATGGTGGGACATTTAATTAGGTAATTACAGAATCAGAGACCAACTACTTTCTGAAGTTTACACTGGAATAAAGCTAGATGAACTCTTAATTTATATTGCCTGAGCTACTCTGAGTTTAATACTTATAAAGATAATGTCGGCACCAGACTGCAGAGCTATCTTTGCTTTTGAGTTCATTATAAATTAAAAGCAAAAAGCTCAGCTTTACTATTTACTGAATCATTTTTACATGCACAGTGTGCATGCATTAACAGTTGCATTAACTCATAACCCAGGTGCCATGTGCCTGAACATGAACTCCAGTTTTAGTGGGAGAAATGCCAGACATTACTGATAATGCCTTAAGTAAGCAACTTTTTGATCTGAGTGGTTATTTTACTTACTGGCAACATACTTGCCAAGAAAATCTGGTGTCCCAAGCTAGAATTGAAGGCCTTTTTTCTTTGTGCTGTATGAACTTACATAATGGTCTCTAGGAATCTTCTTGAACTCTATGAAACCCTTCAGTGCTTGTAGATTTTTTTTTAAACCCAGTTTTATTAATTTATAGAAGACTACACAGCTCAACTTTCTTCTTAATTGTATTTTCACAGTAAGTATGAGCCCAGATCATAGGCTAGAACTCCACTGTGACAGAACTGTGCAAACACAGAGTGAATACATGAACTGTAAGTACTTTGGGGCAGGCTTCAACAATTAGGTAAAAATGGACAGCTATAAACAGACCAGCAAAGGAGTAGAAAGAAAACTCCCAGGAGCAGGTCCTTCAAAAGTTTGTGGATAGTTTTAATTCAAAACCTGGGAAACAAACTTGTGTTGCCCACCACCATGCTTCCAGAAAGAAACCTGTCAGGAAGAAAATTGTAATAGTTCATAACTTCATCATTCCCGACTGTGTTTTGGAGCTGACACCACCAGGGAGTATTCTCGTCCAAGGGCAGAGTGTGCCTCCTGACCATACTCCCTCAGCCATTTAGTTTTGTGGGTAACTCCAGATTACTTTTTAGGCACTATCCCTGACCATACTGCCCTCCAGACTCTGCAATGGGCTGAGCTGAGACCATAGCCATGACCAGGCTAAGGCTTGGATGGTATGGAAGGTTATATACTGGAGCTTGGTCCTCTACATAGATATGACTGGTGAGAATAGTTATGAGCTGAAGTGCAGCACAAAACAAGTAAGGATCTGAAAATCAGTTGGCAGAGTTTATTCCAGAGAAGTAATCTGAGGAACACTGACCTGCACTGTGGTCACACCATCAGCAAGAACAGGGTAAAAAAGCACAGCAGGACAAAGTTGGTGCCCTGCTGTTAATGGAAGCTCACTGCTGCTGTGCAAGCATTTAGCACTTTCCATGGCATCTTGTATGTATCACGGCTATATTTACACTGCTCTGTAGGAAAAGAAAACATGACCTCACACATAGAACCATTAAAACTGTGGAGCATTCTTCTGTGGGTTATTTTACATGAAGCAGCAGAAGGTTGGACATGATAAATAACTAAACACAATGCAGTACATCCAAAGCTAAGGCTCTAGCTTCTGGATTTCTGAAAGAAGTAGAGAAGAGTGGCTGTTGTTGAGGCTGTGGAAAGACAGCGGTTTTGATTCAGTGTGTTATGATTATATTTTCATTTTAGTATAGTAGTGCAAGACTATAGTGGAACAATATGGTAGAGCTGTCCTGGACGGTGATGACTGTAGGGTACCACCCCCTCAGAGGGAACACAATATGGCATCATATTCTACACAAATGTGACGGGCAGAGCACTGGCCAGGATCCACAGCCAGCACAGGCACAGCTTCTTGTATTTACATCAGGGATGGGATTCTTTACCAGCACGTCTCATTGCCTACTGACTGCCTGCTGACAAGGCTTTAGATACGATATGCCTGGGAAATGAAACTGCAGGTATTTCTGGGCTCTGTTGCATATTGTTTTCTCTTTGAGATTAAGTGAACAGCCTTGTCTGTTGTGCTCGGGCAGAAGCTGTCTTCACTCACTTTTTTGTTCTAAACCCGACGTGAACTTGTTAGTGTAGCTGTGTAACAGGGAACGGAGGAAAATGAGGAGGGATTTGAGTCTGTGAGCATGCACCAGGCCCTGTCACCCAGTGGTTCGGTTGTAGTTGGGCGTTGTAACACAAAGACTACTCAGGGTGGATGCAGAGTTAACAGAGCTACAGGATGTGCCAGAGAGAAAGTTTGAAGCATTACAATTGGGTCATGACCTAAGGGAGATTGCACTGAGATTGTTTTATGGTGTAACTGCAACATAAACGGAAAATGTAAGGCTTAAGCTCCAATTATTTGATAAGGAACTCTTCCCGGGCTTCAGTGGCATGTACATTTTGGGGACTAGAACATGTAGATGCATGAAATCCAGCTCTGAAAAACTTGTTTTCAAGCCTAAAACTAGCAGGCTGTTCTTCAATGAATGAACTTTGATCCCTTTTTTTGTGCGTATTCTTTGACCTCTTTTTCCCATGTTACTCTGTTTCCTGCTCATTTGTTCTGCACATAGCACTGCCCTCTTCTGCCTTCTGTAAACAGGCTTGAAAAAGCCTGGAAGATTCCTCTATCAGTTCATTTTTATCATGCAATCCACTTCTGCATTTAGTAGTGTAAGGCACTTCGTGTAGAAGGAGGTTACAATACGGTTTGAATGGAAGGGAACCGCTATCTGGTGGAAGAACTTTATTTAACGGCATTTATTTACAGCGATAAAGCATATGATGCTGAAAGAAGTGCTTGCTATGGCCTGAGTGTTGTGCTTTGGGAACCCTAGCTTCAATCGGAGCCTTTCAGGGACCCGCACAGCAGTCTGGGCCCAATGATGCGCTTTTGAGCTGCCTGGTTTTCCCATGCATAAACCTGAATAAGGATCCCTGCCTTGTGAAACGTTTTTGAGATCGAAATGAGCAGGTAAAAGAGAAGGTGTTCCTGTGCCTATCATTTCAGGCCTGAGGTAATGCTTCAAATAACCATGAATACTACCCTGAGCTGCCGGAGCTCCCGCCGGCCAAGGCACCGCAGCGGACGGTGGAACTTGCCAATGAGAGGCGCCGCGGGCCCAAGGGGGCGAGTGGGCCCGGTGCCGCCCGCTCCCCGCCGCGGGGTCACCTCAGCGCGCTGCCCGCCCGCTGACTCAGCGCGGCCGCGCCGCCAGGCTACGGCCACCAACGGCCGCCGCGCCAAGGGCCCAACGGCCGCCGCGCCCCGCCCCGCCCCGCCCCGCCCCCCCCCCGGCCCCGGCCCCGGCCCGGCGGCCGTTACGCCATCAGCCCGGACTGCGGTGCCGGTGCCGCGGGCGGCAGGCAGGCGGGGGGTCGGCCTGCCCGCGGGGAGCTGACCACCGCCGTGCCCCCGCGGGAGGCGGGCCAAGCAGGGACAGCTCCTGCGCCGGCCCGGGGCGCCCTCCCCGTCCCCGGGCGCTGCGGTCCCTCCTCCGGGGCGGCACCGCCGGGCAGCCGCCTGCGTCCTCGTCGCCGCGGCGGGCGGCGCGCACAAAGGCGGCGGCGAGCGGAGCGTACGGGAGGCGTCGGGCGGCCGAGGTGGGTGTCGGGGCTCGGGGCGGCCGTCGCGGGGAGGGCGAGCAGTCGCTCCTCGGCGCTGAGGCGGGCGGGGAGCGCCAGGCCGGCCCCGCCGAGCGTTGGCGCCGCGGGAGGCAGCGGGTCCCTCCGGCCTCGGCGTCCCGCGCCGGTCCCGGCGGGGCGCCGGGCAGCTGCCGGCAGCGCCGGCTTTTTCCTTGTCTTTTGGGGGTGACAGCAGGCGGCGGAGGTGTTGGGTTTATCTGGGATGGGCAGTGCTTTGTGCACGGGTAGGGGGAAAGGGGAGGTCTGGTGCGTTCCTGGTGTCTCTTCAGCGGGAGGCTCCCGGCGCTGGGCAGCCGCGGGGCGCTGTCGGTTTGGGGTCCCGGCTGCTGCCGGGCTGTGGGAGCCTGCGGAGCCCAGCGCCCCTCGGTGTGCTGCTTCTTCTGCGTTAGAGATGGCATTTGCCTCCCTTTGGCTGGCAGCAGCTGATGCGAATTGCTGCATTAGTACTGCTGCTTCGCTAATACTTCCACTGAAATGGAGTAGGGAAAGTGGTAACAGGCCGGAGGGATTAAATGGCACAGCAGAGTAGTGCGATTGCTGCATATGAAACTGAACTTTGAGACATTTTGGGTTTCTTTATGTGATTTCCTCCCCACCCACCCAGAAGAGCTTTTCTGTTGGTTAGTGTATCTCATCTACCTTCGAGAAGGTAAAAGACAATGTATCCTGTGGAGAGTGGGGAGGAAACAGAATTGTGCAATATTTTTGTTGTCTCTGTCAAAAAGAGGAAATATGTAGAGGCCTGTACTAATAACAGGGTCTCAGCACTGATGTTGCAGGGAAACTAGCAGATCGCGGTTCCTTTCACATGTAGAGTCGTTGACCCTGACAGATCTATTGAGCTCTGATGGGGCTCACAGTCTGGAGGGTGTTGTGGAGCAGTTTGCTTATTTTATTTTCTGGGTGGCTCTATCTGTGTCTCTGCTGTCTTGGGAAGCAAATAGCGACAACTGTTTAGCGTACACAGATAAGGTTCGGCTGTCATCAGTGTACCCAGTTAGAAGTCAGATGGACGTACTCCTATTACAGTAAAATCAGCCTAGTTCCATGAAGAGAACTGGAGAAAGAGTGGCGAGACAGTGGAGGAGGTAAGATGTGAAAGACTCAACATAATTATGTTATGATTTTAGGCATAAAGCCATGAAAATAGCTTCTAATGATTTTAGATGCTTTCTGCTTTTCTGATAGCTCTAATTCACCAATGCAGAATACAGACTACTGATAATATCTACTTACCTGACTCAGTGTGGTCTGTTTGTAAGGGAGTTGGGCAAGTTTTAGTGTTTGGCTCTTTTCCATACCTGAGGATGTGCAGGTGCACACGTTTGTTTATCTATGAACACACATACACACAGAAATCATCAAAAACACTTGAAATACAGTAAGAGATTACTTTAAACTCTGAAAATGCAGAAAATGTGCAGTTACAACCTAATGAACAAATTTGTTTTCCAGTCCCACTGAAAGAAAGGATGCCAAGTCACATGAAATATCAGCATAGTGTAGAGCTACTGCTGTGCTTCAATTCTGATTTATGATCCTCCTCTGACATCAGAACAGGAGCACAGGGCAGCACAGTACATGAACTACCATATATTCTCCAGTTATTTCAAAAGCTCTCTGTTTCAGACATCAGTTTGTACTTTTCCATTTGTTGTAAAGTTTGATCCTATTTATGCAGCGTCAGCCCAGAGGGATGTCAGCCCTTGCGTACGTTCCCTCAGAGTGTCTCTGTGAGGAGGAAAGCACTGGACAGTTGGGCAGCTGTGGCACAGTGAGATCAAGGGAAATGGGGAAGGTTTCCCAGGGGATTTCTGGGAAAGGAGACAAATCTTGAGATAGGATTTCAAGATTTCCTGAAATGCCAAAAGAGGCGCCCCTGGTACTGCCTACCACCTACTCTTTCTCAGCTTCTCTCTTTAGTCGATATTAGCAATTGTATGGGTATGTGGTGAGTCAGATCATCCCATTGATCCAGCTGGGAATTATTTTTGTATGACTTTAGTGGTGTTAGTTTTTAGTGCTGATGCAAGGGTAAGATTTGGGACAGTTGGGAATATATGGTTGGGAGGTTGGTGTGGGACCATGGTGTTACACTTCAACTAGTCATGAAATAATTCTCTTGGACTCTTGAGTCTCAGTCCAATACCCTGACTGTGGGACTATAGGCCAGTCCTCTCTTTGTTTGTATATGAGGATTCATTACAGGCAAGTTTTCAGTCTTCAATTTGAATTTTTGATTTCAGCTGCTCTCAAGAAAATATTCCATCCTTTATAGGGACTTTGTGAAGTATTGGACCAAGTAATGTTTCAAGTATTTGAAAGATCGTGGAATACCAGATCTAAGTGAATAGTCATCTCATAGTCCGTATCTGTGAGTGAGTGCATTTTGGAAAGGACTGGCTGCTTGGAAGATAAGTTTGGCATTTGCTCCATTTGACTCTGGCCATTGTAAGAAGTCACGGTTATGGCACTATCCTTGGCTAACTTGGAACAGGAGTCAAATAGTTCTTAATAGAATTAAGCCCAGAATAATCCCAACCCTAAAATATTTCTGGAGATTTAGCTGGCAGGAAGTAAAATGTTCTTACTCTGGTGTAGAGCCAGCCACAGGCTGCATTTTGCTTTCTGATTTGGGATTTACAAGTGAATTGCACCAGTCTCCTGATTGACCAGTTGTGGTGTCAAATCACCTGCAGGAATGTGTCCCATGTCCATGTATCCCAAGGGTCCTTGAACTTTTTAACCAGGGGGCCGGCACACGGATGAAGTGGCAGGCAGTCATCTGCGGCTGCTTGGTTTCCCCCTCCAGCCCCCGGCGGGGGGGTGTCTGTAAATACCGGGGGCCGGATTGAGGACCCTGGGGGGCCGTATCCAGCCCGCGGGCCGTAGTTTGAGGACCCCTGGTGTATCCCATGCTGCTGTCACTATTGGGAAGCCTGGAAAAAATGTGCACATGATTAGGTTTGGACAGAGCTTGCCCTCCTATTTAACAGAACAACCAGAACCATGCTGCTCAAGAGAGTGCTCTGAAGTTCTCAAATCAGTGTCATGGCTGTTTATGGCTTCTTTCCAGGTCATGTATCCAGGTTTCCTTTCCCAGGAAAAAAGAATATTCAAGGAGAGTGCTTGTCTATGTCTCACTCTGATGAGCTTGGCATTCTGCAGTTGAGATGATAGCCAGTGATAAACCATGCTTGAAACCAGTGGGAGTTAAAAGCCCACTGAAAGCTAAGCCGTAGTAACTTGCCCAAGGCTGTGTGGGAATCTTGTAGGAAAGTAGGGACCTAAACTGACGTCTCCTAAAGTCCCATGCAGTCCCTTCACTGCTTCTCTAAAGAACAGAAATCCAGGCCCTGATTTTGCTCTGAGAAGTGCACAACTCTGGGGTTCTGGCTGAGGATTTACTCAAAAAAGTGGGATGAGAATTCATGACAATGACCTTGTATTGGATTGATGTAGGAGCTAACAAATAATTAAAAAAAAAAGGCTTTTGAAAATTCTTAAAGATTTTTCTGTTTCCAACCTGAAATGAGTTATATTATTAAGAGGTTTGAATGTGATGGTCACACATCAACATTTAGTTCACCATTAAATAACCACTATTAGTTGACCATTAATAAACGGAAGTACCACTTTTAAAAGGAATAGAGTGATAGTTGCTATGAGCTTTTGTAGTTGAGAAGTCATCATTACTATGGTCATGGTACAAACATGAAGGCTAATCTTAGTTTTGAAAAAATCCATCTATGGAATCTTAATCTGAAATATTTCCTTCTCTCCCCTATGTTTTTATCATAAATCTTCTTTAGAATGTAACCTCTGATACTGTTTTTCATCGTAAAGAATATGTCAATAGTAAAATTCCATTAATTGCTGTAGAGGGAGCTGGTGTTCAGTACTGCAAACAACACTGAATTGCTTCTGAGTCAAGAAAATAAATTTGATACGTGATGAAAGAGTGGCAGTAAGCGCTTACCTAGGAGTCTTTGACATATTGTCATTTACTTTTTTTGTAAATGAGGAATAATTCTCTTCGAGGGGCCACAATCTGATTCCCAAATATTGTCCAATTTCTCTCAAGCTTTAATGTTCAAAACAGAAGCTAAGAGCAGATCAGTGGGCCAGATGGATCAGGTTTGTAAAATTGTCATAGTTTTAGTGTCAGCAGCAGAGCTGCAATGGTTTATTTTAACTGAACACTGGCCCATCAGTTTTTGGCTCCCTTTCACCATTTTGCAAGTTAGTTGTATGGAGCCATTCTTAGGAAAGTAGATTTGTTTTGTGCTTATGCCCATCACTTCAGTCATAGATCAGGGTCTCATTGTGACATCAGGTATTAAATGTATAAGCGAAAGATGTGTTTGTATGTGTTGTTTTTCTTTGTACTAAGCATTTGGTTTGTGTTATGTTTACCATTGCTGCAAATCTTCCTCTCATGGCCTACAAAACCACTGCAGTCATAACTGCAGAACCTGAGAAAAGGGGCTGAAAGGGACTTAAATGTTACATCCCTGCTAGTGAAACGGTGCCAAAGTCTGCTCTTGGTGACCAGTCCAGCTAGCACCATTTGTTAACATCTATTATATAAGGCTCTCTTAACCTTTAAAAGAAGGTGACTACTTCTAAAGTGGCCATGGAAGAAGTCCCCTGTCCCATCTTATCTCATTAGCTGTGCCTGGGAATTGTTGGGAGAGTGCTTATTGTCCTGTGCATAAAATGTACCAGAAGCAGATTTTTTAGTTTAAATAGATTCAGTATAGATGACCAAATTGTAATGGTCGGGTCTATGAGGTGATATGGTTTGGTTTACTGCTTTGGACACAGGCACAGGGACAATCTCTGTCTAAAAGATTACAATCCTGTTCCTAAACCAGTCCCAACAGATGTTTTTCCTGCTCTTCAAAATTTTCTGTGTTGGAGATTTCATATCTTCCAGAGAAGTGTGTTCCAGTTTTTAATTACCCTTACAGCATGCTACAGAAATCATGGCGTTTTTTCAACAGTGTATGTTGCTGCACCTGAGGAGACTGAGTCTTGCAAAAGGAAAAAAAGGCCTTTAGTTCCTATGACTTTCGGTATTTTATCTTACAAAATACAGTAAAGAAAGATGGAATGGTATGGGGAAGAGCTGGGCTGTAAAAAAAGGGGATGCATAGGGTATGATTACTAGCTTTTTCAGTGGAATTAGGACATAGTCTGGTGTACCTGTATTAAATAAGTGGATTATCTAGATGACAGTGCATTTGATCTTACTGTGGCATCCAGTAGAGTGGGACTTTAAAGAATTAACTTTGTTAGGTCAACCTTTGCTAAGTTAATAAATTAGTTAAGTACTAAGGGAACACCTAGCCATTTATTTTTCACTTATTTTTTCACAAGATGATAAATTCTGAAAAATGACTGCTGTCTTTAACAATCAAAAGAGTTGGTTTTCTGAGCTTCCTGATAGGAGTTGCTAGTTAAATCGACATTAAATATTATGCTAGGAAATAATTTAAATTTCATAATGGGTGCATAATTTAGGGCTGTGGAGTGTCTCTGGGTGAAGAACAAAACTCAAACCATTTGAAAATCCTGACAGAAGCAGTACAGACTGTTCTCACTTGCTGCAAGCTTTAGATCAAAAGGATTCTGAATTTTCCCAGCAGCAAAAAATATTCCATGCTTTGTCCACAAGCATGGTATAAGAACAAGATTTTTACTAAATTTAGTGTAATTAACAGGCAGGCACTCAGGGTTTAATCCGTGACGTAAACTCATGTTTACCTGAAGTTGTTGCTGCCTGGTTAGTAAGTGAAAGACTTCTTGGAGTGACCATAGTAAAATGTTGCTTCAAAACCACATGCAGTCTCTCTGGGTTTTGAAGAATGTTGTTTCCTGGAGTACTGACATAGTATGGACTGACTTTAGGTTTGGAGTATAAACTTACAAACCTCAGACTCCAAACAATCTGTTTTGGTTGGCTTATATAAAAGTTAGGATGAAGGGCCTACATCTGTCAGTCTCCAATTTCTGAGCTCTCCCCCATTTTAATTATAGCATCTTTTGTTCGCTACATTTGAAATATAAACCCGTTTTTGTCTGGTTTTCTGAGGAATTGGGGTTTATGTGATTAGTCTCCCAGTCTGTCTTAATTCTGCAGTGATTTTGTTGCACAAGCCAGGTTCAGCCCAGCTTGAGTGTCCATCATCAGCTGACAGTTTGATTGTGGCACTTTCTTTTTAAGGGATAAGAGATTTTCACTGTATGAAAGCAAGCTATGCTGTGCCAGTTGGCCTCAGAACTTGAGGATGGTGTCTAACTTTTTTAATTCACAAGTCTAAAAATAACCTCTGTGTCCTAAACAGGGCAGGCAGTGTGACTAAGATTTGTTGTGAGCAAGAGTAGTTGCAAAATTCTTTGTTAAGGAGTTTAGGAAGCCTGCTGGTGTAACTTGTTAGATCATGTGTGAGTCCTCATATTTGCATTATTTGCCCGGAACTCTCCTGAACAGGGGGGTGTATGTACTGTCCCAGCAACTCCTTCCCGACCAGGGAAGCTCTGGCTGTTTTTCACCTGGAAATTTTGTTGCTTCAGCAGAGCAAGCATTAACTGAGGTGAACTGCACCGTGTAATTTTGAGTCTAATTGTAGCCATCTTGAAATTTAATCTTAACTCAAGAAGAAATAAGTTTCTTATTGTGCTTTAGGTTAGTAAAATCCTCAGTAGAAACTGAAGCATCTTTCCAAAGCAAAGGGATAAATTTAAAAGGTCGCATACATCTGTCACCCTGGATGCACACTGCTGAACTTCCATGACTATGTGGTGCCAGCTTTTTAAAGCGTTCAGATGATGGCCACCAAGATTGTTAGAGGGCTAAAAGCTTGTGACTTAAAAGGAGAGGCTGGGAGAGCTAGTTTTGTTCAGTCTTCAGGGTATTCAGTTACCTGTTGTGGAGTATAGAGAGAGAAAACAGAGCCAGAATCTTGGAGGTGCACAGTGATAGGACAAGAGGCAATGGGCACAAAAGTTGCAACAAGGGAAATTTCAGATTAGATATTGGGAAGAAAAATTTTGCTGTGAGGACAGGTGAACACAGGAGCAGGAGTGCAGGGAGACTGAGAAATCTTTGTCCCTGAAGACACTGAGAACTCAATGAGACCAGGGTCTGGGGCAACCTCGTCTGAGGTAGCCTTCCTTTGGGCAGACTTTTGGACCAGGCGATTTCTAGAAGTCTGTTCCAACCTGTTGTTCTGTGACACAGCATAGGGTGCGGCATGAGTTTCAAGTAGTTCCCTATGAAACAGCTTACCACTAGGTTGCATATAGGAAGGCATATTTCTAATTTATAATAGGAGCCCAGAAATGCTAATAGCAGGTGAGTGCTGGAGAACTGAATATAATTGCTCATTCTGCCATGAAGTTTTTGTGTGCTGACTTTTCAGTAGGTGGCACTTTCTAGTTGCCTAAATTGAGGGCTGTGCAGAAATGCTTCTCCAAACAGTATTTAGGGATTGTTCTTTCATTAGTTAACATCTGTCCTGGTTTTGGCTGGGATAGTTAATTTTCTTCTCAGTAGGTGGTGTAGTGCTGTGTTTTGGATTTAGAGTGAGAATAATGCTGATAACACACTCACGTTTTTCGTTCTTGCTAAGTAGTGTTTATACTAAGTCAAGGACTTTTCAGCTTCTCAGGCCCTGCCAGCGAGAAGGCTGGAGGGGCATAACAAGGTGGAAGAGGACACAGCCAGGACAGCTGACCCAAACTGGCCAAAGGGATATTCCATACCATATGATGTCATGCAGAGTGTACAAACTAGAGGGAAAGCTGGCTGGGGGCTGCTGCTCAGGGACTGGCTGGGTATTGGTTGGCAGGTGGTGAGCAATTGCATTGTGCACCACTTATTTTGTATATTGGAATTCTTTATTATTATCATTATCATTATTAGCATTATTTTCTTCATTTTTTGTTCCATGAGACTATCTTTTATCTCATCTCATGAGTTTCCTCACTTTTAGTCTTCCAATTCTCTCCTCCCTCCTGCTGTTGGGGGGAGTGAGTGAATGTCTGTGTGGGGCTGAGTTAGCTGAGGTTAAACCATGGCAATGTCTTGTATACTAAATAATTACAAAAAGTCTGTTCTGGTTCCGAAGTTAACGCCTAGTATTAATCTTAATATTTTTGTGATTCACTTGTCAGATGGGGAGAGCATCATCACTTTTCAGGGGCAATGTAGTGATGACTATCATAATGCCCGAAAGAACATAAATAATTCTTCCTTCAGATCATGGTTTGTGTCCTGATACCCATGTATTGCAATAGAAACAGAGAAGAGAGCAAAGCTTCAGTCCATCCTATATGGAGGAAGTTTTGGTAAAAAAACATAAGTGATCATCGATTAATTAGCCATGTCTGAAGAGACTAGTCTTAATTATAGCATTTCCTAACTTTCTAGTTTTTTACTGTAATATTTTCACTGTATTATTTTGATAGCTTTTTGTTTCTAAGTATAAATCAGTTAAAAATTGGAGCTATTTTTACAGCATTTCACACTTACATCTTTTTGTTGTTTATGAAAGTACGCAGCTGAAAGACAGTCTCTGTTGTAGCGGATGATGCTGGTTAACACATGCCGCGCAGCTCAGTGCAGCTACTGTCCCTCAGACTCTGAGCTCAGTTCTGTTCTCATCATCAGTGGGAGTTTGTGTTGCTTACCCTGCGAGCATCTCTTTTATTGATGTCCAGGTGATGTAGTATAGCCTAGCAAAGAATCTGTACAAGGCATATGCCTTATACTGAGTGCACAAGGACTTTGCTGAAATCAGTATCTTAAAATCTGCAAGAGGTGTTGGAAAATTAATGAAAAAAATAGACACTGAAAGTCCTTAAATTCTGTACTGTTTGGGAAGGTATCTGCTTAAATTAATTCATAATTTGAGAGCCCTTAAAAGACTTTTGGAACTTTCAAGTATGTCTTAAGTATGCATGCTGTCCTGTCTAGGTGATGAAGTATATTATGGATCATAAACAGGATATACATTGAGTAGAAACAGGAAACTAAATACTAAATAGATCCAGGAGCAGGGGAAGTAAAGCCAATCACTTCAGCCATCAACACGTGCCTAATTTTTAAGAAACATGATAATACTAAAAGGCTGTTTTAAAACAAGTTGCAAAGTTGCATTAGGAAGCACTATAAAGTTCAGATGCTCTGGATTGAAGGTTGCTTGTCAAACCTTAATGTGTTATCTATTGTGCATATGCATTATAATAATCTTTTAAGGGGAGAAGTCCCTGTAAAGTGGGAAAAGAGTCTTTGACTTCAGCGTAGTGGAAAATTAGATCTGCTTAAAACCATTCACTAGCCCTGCCCTTTCAAGCCTGTAGCAATACATGAACGAAGTATATTTGGTGTTAAGGGCACGGTAATGATAGGAGGAGTTATTTTGGAAGTAATGCTTTTCTCTTCAGAGATAATTGGACACACTGATGAGCTGCAGATTCTGAAAGTGGTTTTGAATACAATGATTTTACAGACTTCTGAAAGTTGTTACAATTCTCTGACTTAGAAGGTGTCTTGCTTTTGTCTTTTAATAGCTCTCTACAAACAACAGGCAGCTATAAATAAATCCTGATTCTACGTGAAGTTGTTAATTTGTGAAACAGGAGAGTACCCCACTGCTGGAATCTCAGTCTCTCAAATGTCTCTAAAATATAAAGCAAAGATCAAAATTTGATTTGTTCTGTCTTTTGCCTTTCAGGTCCAAACCATGAATTACGTTGGACAGTTAGCAGGGCAAGTGTTTGTAACTGTGAAGGAGCTCTATAAGGGACTAAATCCAGCCACATTGTCGGGATGTATAGATATAATTGTTGTGCGTCAACCAGATGGAAATCTTCAGTGTTCCCCTTTCCATGTACGCTTTGGGAAGATGGGAGTTCTACGTTCTAGGGAGAAAGTGGTAAGAAAATTGACAATTTTGATATGTTCTGTCTGTTGGTTAACTTTAATGGTATGAAAGTTACTGAATGTTCTGTGGTATGCTAGTCAAAGTTTTCTTTAGACACTCTATAATTCTGATTCTTGCATTTCAAAGCATAATTTGTAAGACATTGACTGTAATAAAAACAAAATAAGCCATGACATTTGTAGCATTTATTTTCAATGAAGCAAATTTTTCAATGTGCTGTTTTGGGTCTATACTAGATTTCATTAGTGACTGTGTGTTAAGACCCCTTTGTTTAACATGTTCAATGATAGTTACAAAAAGGGAGGAAATAATGAAGTAATATTTTAGATAACAGTATGTGGAGGTTAATTGAAGCTACAAAAAGCATTGAGAACCTTGAGATAAATGTAACCAGACTGAATGACCTGGCAATATATCAGTGTGAAGTTGCTAGTGAGTAAGGCATGACAGATTGTTTTAGGAAATAATTTGTAACTATATACGTTCTAGGTTCAAATGTACCTGTAACTGTTCAGCAGAAAGATCCTAATGTCGTCATGGACATTGTTCAATTCTTACATAAATCAGAAAGGAATTCCAGTATTTAGGATCAGTAGTAGTGCCAATAGTGTACTGTGTCCTCAAATATAACGTAAGTGTGGACTTGTCTGAGTCTCCAAAAAGTTATACAGTGAAAATGGAGCTGGTGGCAAGAACAG
This sequence comes from Falco naumanni, assembly GCF_017639655.2. NCBI lineage: Eukaryota > Metazoa > Chordata > Aves > Falconiformes > Falconidae > Falco > Falco naumanni. Next base: position 29,566,181 of record NC_054059.1, read on the forward strand.
TTATAGGCAAAGAGAGAGATCCTCCTGAGAAGAAATGGAAATAGCTGGGGCTGTGTAGCGATGAGATAAATACGTGGAAGAAATAGACACATGAACTGTGTTGAGAATGTGAAACAATTTTTCTTATTTGTGCTTCTCATAGTGTAAAGAGAAGTCTGTTTAATGAATTTGAAGCACTGCGTATTAAGAATTTGAATGTGGAAGTACTTGAATAATTTGAAATTAGGCTATGAATTAAGCATTCAGAATTACTCTTTAAAAGATTCAGGACTTTATATAGTGGCTGTAAACCTTTCTGAGTAGAGAGGCAATATAGCGATGAGCTGAATGAGTTAAAAAAACATTTTGAAAATTGGTGGCCTTGTGAAAGGGTGAGGAGAGAAACAGAGTTCAGTATTTTATGCTTTATAAGGTTTCCTATGCTTCCCTGAGAAGCATTTGCCCAGTGACAGTGGTAGGATAGCTGAACAGGAACTGTGTACCTAAAATAACTTTCTTTTCATATGAGAATGTGTTTGTTGTCTTCCAGGTTGACATAGAAATTAATGGAGAGGCTGTAGATTTGCACATGAAACTAGGAGACAATGGAGAGGCCTTTTTTGTGCAGGAGATGGATAATGATCAGGTAGGAGTCAAAACTTAATTTTAATTTGTTAAAAATTCAGTGCCTGCTCTTCAGTCAGTTTTGAGTTTAGGAATTTTGTTGAAAAATACACCTTTAACCATTTTATAGTTTTGCAAGTTTCTGAACAATTTTCTGCCATGTAAATTCAATACTATGCAGTTACTTCATTTTTTTGAGTTGCTGAGATTTGGAAAAATCTAAAGGAGGTAATCACATGACTGAAAAATGTATCATAGTTTATCTGCATGTCAGTGTGTGAACAGAAATAACATGTACAGAGTTTACATGTTCCGAAGGTGTGTTCAACAAAGGTTAATATGTACACGGACCTGTGTTTTGCAGAAATCTTTACTTTGAACATATGCACTCAGCAGAGTTCCAGTAAAAATGCATGTGCCCTGTAAGCATCTGTGCACGCAGTAATTCTGGTACTCATCAAAGGCATGATCTTGCAACTGTTATTCATGTGGGATTATATTTAAATAAGAATACCTGCTCTTGAGCTGTGTGATTTAATGCTAATCTATATAAGTTATGGTCATGCTAATTTTTAATAGTCACCACATAATGTAACATAAGAAAAGCTTTTTACAGGCATTTCTTTTCAGATATTTCAATTAATTTTTGTCATTGTCCAAAGTGGGATGAGTTTTCAAATTCTTGTATTGAGTACAATATTACTAGTTTCAGGTGAGAGCTGTGTGCATGTGCAATATTAATTTCTATGTCTTTATGTTTAAAACTTCTGATCTTCATATTTAAATCTCCTGTTTGGTAACAGTTATTTGATAACTGAAAATTGCTAGTAATATTTCCGTGAGTGTCTAGAGAGAGAGAGATATGTATGATTGAATAAGAGGATGTTTGTGTGACCTAGTTATAAACTACTGGCCTGTCTGACTACTATGTGGCACACGCACTGAGTTGTGAAGGGGAATTGGATTTTACAGAATGCTCAGGTTATAAACTAGGATTTTGTTTCTGCTCAGTATCTAGCATCAGGTGGACAGAGACTCATGCCATAACCTGGCCAACATTTGATGCTCAGAGGATCCTCTTTATTAAGAGCTTGTCTAAGGAGATGCAGCTATGGAACAATTTCCATATGCTGTGGGATCATATTAAGTGTCCAGATGTCTAATCTTTGTTACTTTTCTGAGGAATAAATGACTTAGATTTTGGCAATTGTGCCTACATTTTAGAACCAGATTAATGACTGGTGGAGGAACTAATATGTTGCATGGTCTGAATTTTTTCTTTCTCAGGAGGTAATTCCGTATCATCTCTCCACATCTCCCATTCTGTCTGAGGGAACTGCTTTAATGGAAGCTCAGCTGAAGAGGAACTCCATAGATCGGATGAGAAACCTAGACACCAGTGCGTCCTCACAAGTACCACCCCAAGCCCATGGATCCCAGCCTTCTACTGAAACATCTCCGGTCTGTAGCTCTGTGAAAAAAAGGAGGAAGAAGAGGAGGAAGTCTACTCATAAAATAGACAGCTTAAAAAGAGAAGACAATGGAGACTCTTCAGAAGATGAAGACATGTTTCCTATAGAGATTAGCTCAGAGGAGGAAAAAGAACCATTGGACAGTTCAAGGTATCACAGTGCAATTATATGTAATGGAAGCCTACTGCTTGGTTAATGTTCCATTCCATCTCATACCTTCTAACAGTAATTTCTGTCTAAGCTGGTACACATGGCTGATGAACATGTTTCTTTAAGATAAAACTTTAAGCTAGAAAGCTATCGGGAATGTTAGTAACAAAAATAATTAAAATGACATTGAAAACATAAGAATAATCCTTCATCATGTTGTGACCTAGGAGGTGTGAATCATAACATTTCTTGATCTCCTTTTAGTTCAGGTTATGCTAATTCTTCTCTGCGGCAGGGTTTTTTTGTTATCTGAAGTATATGACAGTTCAGTGATCAAGTATGGCTTTTAAATGTCATGTCTTTCCTTTTACCTAGGATCCCTGTTCCAGACGTGTTTGTTAATGATGTGTCTGACATAAAGGCTCCTGCAGTTTCTATGCTTTCGCAGTCTGCATCTTACCCTCATTCAGATGGAGAATGGTCACCTCTTCAAAGGTACTTTTTCTGATAGTACAGTTCTAAATAATTTTCCTCTTTCCATAAATGCCTTATATGCTAGTGCTATATGAAGTCTTAGTAAAAATTTTGGTATTAAACATGGTCACTGTCAATTATTAGATGAATGCTTTCTGTATTTGAAATCAGATAGTGTACAAAAACTTCAGGCTAGCTTTGTCCTTAACTCAACAAATGCTTGATGTAGGTCCACAAATTCTGAATATTGCTATCTGTTAATGTCACTATTTGCATATAAAGACTGTAGAGAGGATGAATGTTTTGTGAAATCTGAATCTTTGCCTGATGCACACACATTGAAAGGACTCCATTGAATGCAGGTATATGAATTTTTAGTACTTTCAGTGTAATCCTTATAAGAACTTGCAAGATTGGAGTTGATGTATAAAAATAAGATATTTTTTTTAATGAATAAGAATGAGTTTTGTATGTCCCTTTCAAAGCTAATTATTGAATTGCACAGTTAAATAGACATGAAACATTTATTGTGTGAAAAGAACAGAAACGATAATTAGCTTACTTTTTCCTGTATGTGTATTTGTGTGCATATATATCTTTGATTTCAGAACAGATCAGTTTGGACCTCCTTTCTTGCATCTGTAGAACACTGTCAAAAAGGGACAATTTTGTGCTTAACATACGTTGCATAATTCCAGCGAAGTCTCTGTATGTTTGTGCCCCTGTGCACGTGCCCCACATTTTCCATGCAGACTATTGGAGTGGAGCAATGTTCACATTACTTTATCCTAAGAATTCTAATCTCAATATACTGTCTCTGTAGTTGAGGGGCAGAGGAAGGGAGAGCAAGGAGATTATATCAGAGCAAGGGCTTAATTTAAATGTTTTTAATTGCATTCTGGAAGAAACTTTCTCCACTGGCAATAAAGCTTAATGTGATCAGCTTCACCAGGCTGGTGATGACATGTGTCAATACCCTGCCCATTTGATGGCTTTTTGAACTATGTTCCGTTTGCTTCTTGATTGTAGTACTCTGGATTTTGAAAACTCTAGATGTAAATTCAGCATTCGTGTAGCTCGGGCACAAAGAGTTTGTGTTCATCAGCACTTGTGAATAGTGACACCCTGTTTTTCTTTCTACCTACATGCTGTGCTGGCCAGTAAGCCTATAGACTGCACAGGGCAAACCTCTCTTCTCACTGTTCCAGCAGATGGAGGCCTATCTAACTCTTGTCCTCAACAATCTTCTCACTTCTCTCCTTCAGACAGGTAGAACAGTTGTCCTCCCTCTTTCCTGGGCTGCTCTTTAATCCTTTTAACACACTAATACACTTTTAATGCATTAATAATGTGTGAACTTTGTTGAACTTGCAACTGCACTTATTACTAACCCTAACACCTTGAAAGAAAGTGACACTGAAACCCCCATCCTGTGCTTGCTTCTTTGTGGGCATTGACTGGAGGTAAATTACCTTGATGAATCATCTGTTGAATGAGGATGGCCATTATAAAATCAGGCCAATGAAAACCTGGGTTGAAACTGAAGTTAAGATGATAAAAAACAAAAAAAAGGGAAGAATTTAGCTAGTGAAAACTTACATTCCTCTGAAGACTGACATTTCCATGTGGCTGTCTACAGTCAATGTATATTTTAATGACATTTATATCCTGTGGTTTTCCTGAGTTGTTTGCTTGTGCATAGGTTGCAAAAGTAAAAGCAAAACAAAGGCCTCTGAGATTAAGTGAGCAATAAGGAGTACTTGTAATGGGAGGAGCCCAGTACCAAAAGAGAATTTGTTTTCCTTTGTTCCCTCGTTTTGGGGGAGGGGAAGACTTTCTGTGTGTTGGATTGCAGTGAGGGAGCCACTTATAAAGTTGACACAATAGAGAAGGCATCTTCTCTAAGGTTTAGAAGACCCAGACTTTGCTGTAGTGTAGGATTCCTCTGACTGTGGACTCTTTTCTACAGAGCTAAAAGTGGACACAGACACTTTCTATAATATCTTAAATTCGAGGTGTCTCAGATTCTGCAGCCAGGCCCTTTCTGTCCATTAAGTCAGTGGAGAGAAGTCACAGCAACTCAGTTAAAAAAATTGAAGTAGGTGTCTGAATATGACCTCTACAATTGTCCATTAGTGCTGGAGAAGCTTTGAGTAGTAAGTCAGGCTAAATTGCTCTGTGCTTACCTCAACATAGATGCCATGCTAGATGCGTAAGTCTGTATCGAAACTGATAACCTTGAGGTTTTCCCAGCTTCTATGTCCGCCCTCTTTAACCTGACCACATTGTAGCACCAAGTCAAAGTCTGATCCTGGGACATTCAAGGCTGTTCTCCTTAGTGGTTTTCACGGGAAGGAAGGGCAGGTGCACAGGTTGGGATGGAGCAGTGATGTGCGCTGGGTGGCTCCATGAACTCTGCTGTAGAGTTCACCTGTCCTGCAGTCTAGATATACAGCTAAAGTGCTGTAATAACTTGTCTGAGTAAGACCCTTTGTCTGTTTTCCTCTATGTGAATAAGAAACTATTATGGCCACCTCAAAGGAGGTTCAGAGGCTCTCAATTATTGCTGCAACATGTACGTAAGGTAGGCCTCTTTCCTTCTGACTATCTTTTCCTGGTTTATTTGGCCTCAGTCAAGACAGGACTTATTCTCCAGTCACGCTGCTGCTTTCTCAGGGCTCTCTGCCTCCTTTCAGTAGGAAACACTGCAAAGGTAAGCGTGGTTTGCTGTTCCAGAACTGCCAGCTACAGGCCAAATTCCTTATTGTTTGACATTTACATAGGTGCAATCATAGCCGTTAAGGAATACATAGGTTTGTGACACAAATATTCAGCATTTATGGGATGTGAATCAGATACGCTGATCTAGACAACTGAAGTTTCCCTTCCTTCTTGTGCAGTATTACCAGAATGGGTGGCTCTAGTTTGATCTGCAGTATCTCAGCAATCTGTGTAAGGGAAGAGAATTTCAGCTGAGCTGGATCGGTGCCTAACTTAAGGACAGGGGAATTGCAAGTCATAGTTCAGCCCAAGACAAATGTCTTGGTGTTGTAAGGAATAAAGAACCCATTTTGAGTCTGATCCATGGATGCATTTGCAGGGTACTGTCACTGGGTTACAAATTCTACGTGGTCTTGGTATTCAGCCTTACTGACCCCTAGTGCAAGTGTAACAATAATTGCTGATTTAATTTGACCTAACTGAGCTAAAAAAAAAATATTAAGGAATGTGATTGTGAGCTTTGTTAGCCTTCAGTCTCATTTTACTTTGGTGGTGATAGTATGAAGTGAATAGCAGCCAAAATAGTCATGGTGTGGGTAAAGGGGACGACATCTGGCATTACATATGGAAGCAGAACTATACAAACAGGAAGTATACAAACAGCACTGCAGTAGGCATAATTGCCATCTGCAGCCATAAACTACAGAGATTATTGTTGCTGTTCCAGAAGGATGTTAGCTGGAGAGAGTAGCTGTTGAGTGTTAAACAACAATACGGCATACGAAGAAAACACTATAGGTATTTCTCTGTAACGAAGAACCGGCTCTCATCGGGAGTTCGCCAACCCTATATTAATGTTTACGGGTGGCATAGAAAATTCCAGCTTATGTTCCAGATGATACAAGGAATGAGAATGCTTTAGTATCCTTTTATACAAACAAAATAATTTACCCCCTGTTTGCCTTGTGGGTGCATGTTTGCAGTCTGATTTGATGTTGGGCCTTTTACATTATGATGACATTGCAATGATTATTCTGGTCTACCCTGAGGTTGTATTAGCATTTGTACACTAATCTACAAGGAGAAATCAACTGAAAAGAATTCTGAAGATCTAACATTTTGTTACTACTAAATCCTTATATTTGACTGTATAGAAAATTAGTATTTATAGAATAAGAATTAAGATGTCTTCATTGTGCTTGTATCAAAACTTCAGTAGATAGTGTGTATATTGTGTATTTTGTTTTGGAGCAGTGGTTAATATTTTGGGGTTAGATGCTCACCCTGTTCCTAACCTAACATGGTTATACTTGTAGGTGTGTCTGCTCTGAACCAACCCAGACAAATACATGGATCATCAGGCAGTCTTTCGCAGCAGGAGCCTTTTCAGAGCAGAACTCTGCCTGTTCTAACATACACACATATGCAAGTGCCATATTTCTGGCACTTGCAAGTATGTGTCTGGGAATATAGATCATGGCTCTTGGTGCTGACTAACAGCCTGGGCCTCTTCCCCACTCACTTGTGTGTAGAAGGGAACTGTATATTCAGGGAAAATTATGGAAAAGGCAAGGTGTCCCCTGATCAGTGTTCTCACTGCAAAATGCAGAGGTTCTAGCCCAAACTGAAGCAATGCCTGCATTCTCTCAGGTTGTCTGGCTGAGTGAGTGAACCTGGGCTGAACATACCCCAAAGCCTAGACTAGAGATTTTTCTAAGGAAACAGTAGGTATTTTGAAGGTTAAAATGTGTGTAGTGCACCGATGAACTCATGTAGTGATAATGCTTCTTTAAATATAGATGTTTTGAGCTTAAAGCAGCAGTAGAATCAGTATTAGCTGCTGAGGTTTTCTGAAGTGTTCAGGCTCCTGATTTCCCTGATTTCCAAGGTTTCAATGGGTCCTAGATGCATGGAAAATACAGCAAATCCTACAGACTTGTCAGTGGGAGATGTAGAAGTTGCTGAAAAACACACCAGACATTTCTTGAATCCTTCAAGCTTGAAAATACTTTTAAAATCATATTGTATTGATTCCTTCATCTGTCAAATGGTAGGTTATACCCTAAGGACTAATAAAAATTTTAAATTTTTAGGACCAAAAAAGGTCTTCCATGGTGGTATTGCTTATAAATTTTATAATTTAGTTAGGTAACTTCAATTATCTGTACCTAAAATGTCATGGCATTTGTCCACATTTAAAGTATATCTTCCTGCAACATAGGTGAAGACAATGGATAATGTAGATAATTAGGTTGCTATTTTTTCAGATGTGAAATTCACAGATTTTTAAAAGCTGCTTTTTATTAGTGTGAAGTAATTATTTTCGTGTCACCAGTGAGTTCCTTGCCAGCTAGCTCTACAAAACTGCCTTACATTGAAAGAGCAAAACTGGTTTGGCTGTTCAGTTTAACCAGTGAAGGTAAAGAATAAATCAAATGTGAAGAATTTCTACTAAGCGTAGGAAGCTTTTTGTTTTTGAGAATGAAAGTAACCCAGTTTGGTCCTTTGATTTAAGAATGTTGTGGATTCTTTTCTTGATTGTAGTTTTTAAATCAGGATTGCACAATTATACAAAAGACATTCTATGGCTCAGACAAAAAGTAATGGGCTTTGTTCAGGAGGTTCTGGGTGAAATTTTATGACTTGCCTTATGCAGAAAGGCAGAGTAGGTAATCAGAATTTTTCCTTTTGTCCTTGAAATCTGTGAATCATTATTTATTAATGGCTGACCTGACATCACATTATTGTCTTCACCACATTAAAAATATGCTATAAACTGGTAATTTACTAATTAATTATTAAATAATTTATATTGAGTAGTCAGAAAACCAAACACAAATGTTTTTGAACTGGAAGGGCTCAAATTCTTTGTGTAGCTCTCTTGCTATTTTCCCTATAAACATGCAACCAAGGGTAGAACTGAACAAGTTATTTGAAGGAAGTGATTAACTGGATTCCTTAGAGTAATTTATTACTTAGTCAGTATAAAGTGTCTGGTTGATGCAAGTGAGCAACTTCTGCATCATTGTAACAATACTAACATTTATTCATCTACTGCTGCTGGTATCATCCCCATTCTTTTTTCCACACAGAAAAAAATAAATCCTTCTGAAATGTTCAGGTCCAGTGGTCTTTTTCCATCTCTTTCAGCTTCTCAAGTTCTGCTTCTGTGACACCACTTAATAAAAAATGGATGAGATCTCTGAATGCCAGTCTAAGAGGATCCTGAACTGTTTAAACTGTTTTACCATGCTTTCACACTTTCAGTTATCTAATGATTATTTAGGTCTTGACTACTTTGGGATGATGGATATTAGTTTGGACAGTGTTCAGTGCATTGTGGTTACTAATGGTTTCGTAATATTTTTTTTTGTTTTTCTTCAGCCCATCAGGTTCACGCCCTCCTACTCCTCAGAGTGACTCGGAATTGGTCAGTAAACCTATGGACAGAAGTGGACTGAAGAATAATCCCCACATGCACTGGGCATGGGGAGAGCTACCCCAGGCTGCAAAGGTATCCAAAGTAATTTGTTTAATTCCTGCTAGCTTCTATTGTGCTTTAATGGGGGCACGTGTGCTTATTCTATTGCACACTGCTAAAGAGGGGATGGATCCTGTTTTTACATAAAATTGCAACGTTTTCTGTAAGAGAATTGCATCTTGCTCCGTAGGAGGTACAGGAAAGTGCCTTGTGCCATGGTTGTTCTCAACACTGATGATACACAGTAGGAAATTAAGAAGTGCCTGAGACATAGACTTGTAATAGTTAGAAGCTTAAATAGCATATAAAATCAAACCCAGTGTTCTTTGTGAAATCATTGAAATTCATAAATGGTCTTAGATGGAAATTAGGCAATTGATGTTAGCTGTGTGATTTACAAAAATCAAAATTGGTTGCTTGAGTACGTAAGCATCCAGAAACACCTGCAGTTCTCTATCTCTGCATGCCTAGATGTGCTGTTCTGTTGGCTGAGCCGACTGCCATGGTGCCTGTGTCCTCCCTGAAGCCGTTTGGCCCAGTTAGGTGGCAGGACTTGTAGCGTGCCAGCAGCATTGTCTCCCATGCTGCACAGTAGCCATGTGCAGCTGTGTACACTGCAGGTCAGTCAGGTACTGGCAGGCTCCTTACGACAGCTATGAAGTCAGAGCATTCATACAGGAAAGGGGAGACCTAGGGCTTATGCTGCCTCAGAGTGTGAGAAATAAAGGTCAGGCTCCAGTGGCATACTGCAACCATGGGAGCAGGAATGGTGCAGGATTTGGCTCCTCCTGCTGAAGGCTGGCTTTTCTGCAGAAAGGATTGCAGGAGTGATGGGGTCAGGAACAGTGTAAAGAAACAAAATTACTGTTTTGCAGGCCAGGGAAGTGGGTATCCTCCTCAGAAAGACTTCTGTATTCTGGTGGTAGTGCCAGAATTATAATGGCATTAGTTATTTTTAATTCACTGTTGGTAGCTAGTGACAACATAGATGGGACTCCAGAGTTTATAATTCCTTCAGAAGGGCTCTGGCCTTTTCTTTAATAGTCCAAAGATGAGCTGTCCCATCACCTCTGCATTATTCTCTTCCCCATGCATATTACAAGAAAATTGGGAGCTATTTTCTGTACATAGAGAACTGATATAAGTGCACAGATCCAGGCAGGAGTTTCAAATTAGCATTTCCAGTTTAGAATTTAGGGTTTCCTGTTAGTAGATTTGGGTGTTTCATTTTTACGCCAGTCACACAACCTGGTGTGTATTGCAGATCTTATTACTGGAGGTTTTTCCCTCTGCAACCCCTGTCTGTGTCCCCAGCTGAGCTATTCAGACTTGATCTAGCCATACGTGAACTGGGAGTTATGCTTTGGATGCTTTTGATCTTCATGTTAAGAATTTGTTTGCAGTGAAGGTTATAGCAGTTACACAGTTGCTGCTGTTGGAGTTCAGCTCCCTGCTGCAAGAACACTTCTTGTCCCACACTTAGAGAAGGTCTAGAATTGTTCCTATAAAGTAATTTAAAATCTAAATCTGGGGCATAGATGAATGACAGTGTACCCCTGTCCTTGTCCCTGAGAGCATCCTGATTGGGTAAGTACTCTGATCTGCTCTCCCTTCTCATGTTTGTCGGGGTTACCTTCTGAGGAAAAGCTAGGATTTGTGCAGGAAGGGAGGAGAGCAGGATGAGAGCTGTGATGTACTCCCAGACTGATTAGTGGGAAATGAAGACTGTAGAGCACATTGCAGAAAAAAAATCTTTCCTGGCCTCAAGATACAGATGAATTTTGTGCAAGGAAACACACGGCAGAGAAGACTTGTATGGTGTAGTCTCCACCTCAGTTAGAGGTGGCTTTCTGCTGTAGTTGGTCACCTTGAGAATCTGATCTCACTGGAGTGAACAGAACAGGTTAAACTCTGGCTGTTGCATTTTTTAAGAGCTTTTTTTTTTTTATAGCAATCTGTTATTTTTCCTCACAGGCTAGTTCTCTGCTCAAAGCAAAGGAACCCAGCGTGGTGGATGTAAATCCTTCTGAAAGCACTCACTTTAGGGTCATCCAGAGTTCTCCTATAGAGTTTAACATTGTGCCTCCTTTACCTGCCCTTGGACAAGCAGATGCAGCAACTGCTGATGAAAGTGAGCCCTTACCAGCTGAGGCAAATAAGTCAGAGACAGAGTCTCCGGGAGCAGCTGTACCACTATTGCCTGTCAATGAAGAAATAAAACAAGCTGCAGCTTGCTCAGCCCAACCAGCTGGCAAGACAGAATCCCCTTCCAGAAAGAAAGGTAAAGCTGTTGATTCTGCACTTTTATATGTATGATTTTATCTTTAAATTTCATGATGATAAAGCACCTCACTGCCATATAAATTAATCTGTGCCCTGAAAGCACTTTCAAATCTGGAAAGGAGTAAGCTTTACAAAGAACTTTCAAAACCTGAGCTATGCAGCAGGCTGTTCACGGGAGCTGTGTAGTAAGACAAAAGATTGTCCTTGGTCTGGGATTTTTGGTAGCTCTGTGTTTATGAGCAGGACTGCAAAACTTACTCCAAATTCATCCGTATTTGACTCATTCAGAGACTTCACTTTTTGGTACAAGCATGCTGTATATCTGCTTGTTCACCTGCACTGGCTGCTTTCTGAGTTGTTATGTGTCACTGGTAATTGTGGAACCTCTCTGATCTAGTACAAGGTTGTAGTACATCTTTTGAATGAACAACAGATTTGCTATAAAATAAAGTGCTTTTGTTTCACGCGAGCAGTGTCAGTTCTGTGTGGTACGCGTCCTGTCCTGAATTTGTGAAATATAACTCCATCTGCTTTTCTACTTAATTTCTGGGCTCTATAGCCATGGTATTTTATGATAAGTGTTACAATCTTTACAAGAAACTTACTTGCTTAAAAATGTTCTGGTTTAGAGCTCTGGTTATTCTATAATTATGTGAGCCCTATATAAGACTAGTTTGTGCAGCTGCTTTTAAATCAGTAAAAATAAAAGTTTCTTAGCCACTTCCCCATGCATTCCACTGTCTTTGAAGACAAAATTGACAGTGTTACTCTGCTCATTATTTGCTCGTTATGTAACTTTTTTTTCAGATTGCTTTTCTGATGTTTGATGTTGGAAATAGGGACAGCAAGAAGTCATGGGTTTTAGAATGAATTCCAAAGTAGGTTTTGGCCTTAGAGTGGTTACTTGTCAAGATGTACCAGCATCAACAAGACAGTGATGACTATATGTTGGCACTAGTGAAAGACCTAGGAGGGTTGTCTTGTCCCCTGCAGTAGTGCATGTGCACAGGCAGCACATCAGTTGTATGTGCTAAACAGTGAGTTGTCCCCTTTACAAGCCAGTTATAGTGTATTTAATGAGTGTATTACAGTCTGTTTCTTTTTACAAGGGGGGATTGAAGTAGTTCTCAGAGATTAAATGCTCAGATTGCTTTACTGTGATAATAGGCCTGTGCAGATACTCAGAAAGTTCCTTTTGTTGTTTTCCTGCAGTGACCCACTGACTTCTAATTCCCAGTGGTTTTGTCTCAGCGTATCTCCAAAGTAGTCCTCTGCTGTCTCATTTTGTATATGCAAAGTCTGAACAATGTATATGAGCAACTTGCTTTGAAATTTTCTACAAATATAGTTCACAAACTCTTGATAACTTGTCTGGTTTCTCAATCTTAAAATGAACGGTTAAACAGTAATAACAGTTCTGTCTTGTTACTTAGAAAATGCTCGTTAATATGCTTATTTGTGCTCTCCCTTACAGACAAACGAAGTCGGCATCTTGGTGCTGATGGTGTCTATTTAGATGACCTTACTGACATGGATCCAGAAGTTGCTGCACTTTATTTCCCCAAGAAGTATAAGTCCTTTGTTTATATTTTTACTATTTAAAGAGCTCTTGGTGCCTTCCAGATTTAGATCAAACTCTTCACTGCAAACTAGATGACTTGGACTCTGAAAAAGAGGTCTTGAGGTGAAGGCAGACAGAAAATAAAACCCTGCAGAGGGGAATATTAGAGCATTTGGGCCTGAGAAGCGTGCTTGAAACTAGTTTTCTCTTTTGGTCAATTAAGCATAATATATAGGTTGTGGCTGTTATGTAATGTACACTGATGTTTGTGAGTGCTACTTGCATGCCCTGGGAGAGTAATTGGCCTTTGGATATATTTATCCCCATGTCCTTGCTAATTACCGTGAAGAACATATCTTACTGTTAAAAGTATTAGCACAAAATTATTGTTCAATGTTGTTCTACTGTGGCTGATCACCTATAAATATGAATTTTAGAAAATTACTTTTGGAAGATGTATGACAGATTTATTTGTGAAAATACTCTACCCTGAACATAGAATTTCCAACTTGTTCTGATCTTTATTAGAGCCTTTTATAACATTTATGATGCTCTTTCCACATCATACTGTGGTTATTTGACTAAAGTTATTGAGCAACAACTACAGTAGCTTGCATTTTTTATTTTTATTCCTTGGTTGCTTAAACTCAGCTGTTGTAATAGTAGCATTTCAATAAAATTGAGAAAGATTAGTAATATGGAGAAAAAAATTGAATTGAAAATCCCTTTCTCAAATGCATACGTATAAATCTGGAATGGAAAGCAGAGTTTGATGGGCTTGCACTTCATAATAATGATATAATCTATACATAGATTTTTAAGTGGGTATAATAATTTGTTTCTTAAAATTTTAATCCTGGTAGTTTATACGTAGAGTATTTTATATATTGACATAAATACACAAACATACATATCCTTTCTTTTGGGTTTAGCAATCAGTTTATATGATTAATACAAAATAAATAATTTATTAGCATGTGTATTCTTGTTCCTATGTGGGAATAGTTCTGCTAGTATAAATTTTGCTTATAATATTATTATTTTGTCTACTAAGATTGTACAGTTTGTTACCTTATTTTTCCTATCTGTTTTGAATAAGTGAAGCTATAATTATATGTGCCTAATTTAGGCAACTAAGTAGAAGCGGTCTAATATTTGAGGGTATGTGAGGCCTATACTATTTTGTTTAAACTTTATGGCAAAACTAAGGAAACTTCTTCCCCTCCTTGTCTTTCTTTTTTCCTAAGTGTGTGTCAGATATAAAAAGTACTTGTTGAAGTGAGAGAATTTGGGAATGAATACATGCAGACTGAACTCCTGATTTTTCTTTTCCAGTGGGGATAATGTCCAAAGCAAGAACACGAATGACCCGGGGCCACGGTCTGCCAGTCAGTCTCCGCAGTCTGTTGGAAGCTCAGGTGTTGACAGTGGAGTTGAAAGCACCTCGGATGGAATTCGAGATTTGCCCTCCATTGCCATTTCTCTTTGCGGAGGCCTTACTGAAAACAAAGAAATAACCAAAGGTACAGCATGACTTTTTGGAATTGCAGGCCGGTGCTGTCAGCCAAGTTTTACCTTTCTAGACCATGGAAGCAGTGCCCTCCTGTGGCTCTGCTCAAGAATGTGATGAAAAGTACTGTCCCTGTAATGTTTCCTAGAATTTTTCATAGTTAAAATAGTAGACTTATATATGACTTACATATTTGAAAGTATTCTATTAGTATTTTTATTTCCTGATAGTACTGCGTTTTGTATCACAACAGTGTTAATGGTACTTTTGTATATTATTTATGTATTGGTACAATATATAGCTAGGAAATTTCCAGCTGTTGGTGTCAGAAATGAAAAAGGTGGTCTGTAAATGGAGACATTAGGTGGGGAAGTTGAACTTTGACCTGAGTTCCTGCTCTACTTCCCATTTCTTGTGTGACTTCTGGATGAAGCATTTACAATGCTCTGTGCCTTAACTTCCAGCTGCACAATGTGAAGATACACGTGTTAAGACTTGCAGTTTCTTCAGTAGTATGGCATCATAAAATTATATGAGCCTGATGCTACACTGATTACTGTTCAGAAGTGAGTTATTAAAACATTTCAAATATGTGGTGATTAGTACTAGAGTTGTGTTGTTGTTTGAATCAATTGTGAATTATATAGATTTTGTGAAAGGAGTTACAGCCAGTGGAAGTGTATTTACTCACAGACACTTTCACTTTGCTGTAGGCCTTACAAGTGATCATTAAGTTTTTGGCTGTGACTTTACATATACCTAGAGCCCATTGGTTCCTTCTTCTAACTTGGACAGAGGATCAGTGAAAGGCATGACAAAATACTTCCTTGCCTGGCTTAGAAGCCTGGTTTTCCTGCCTCACAATTCTATCCCTGAGCTTTCAGTTACCTTGTATTTTGAACAGGAAAGACACCCAGCAGCTGACAAAGAAACCCTCAGCATCTTCTGAGACTGAGAGGCTCTGGACCTCTAGCTTGCTGCTAATTACTAATTACTGATAATCTTAGAATGCTAGTAATGAAGGGCTGACTCTAAATGTGAAACCTGCATGTCTGAGAGGTGGGCTGTCCCAGGCATCTATAAATGCATGCCTTACCTACAAATTTTTTTCTTCCCACAGAAGAATTCTTAGAACATGCAGTAACATATCAGCAGTTTGTGGACAATCCTGCTATCATTGATGACCCTAACCTTGTGGTTAAGATTGGAAATAAGTAAGTAATATTTCAGGAAAAAACTATTTGACTGTTGTAAGAGAAACACTTTGGTGGTACTTCAGTGTGTTTGATCGGGTTAACCATATCTGAAAAATAGGGTTTGAATGTTCATAGCTTAGATTTATCCAGATAGAGTCAAATCTCTAGTGAACTTAGGCTCTTCTAGTTACCTTTCCTCCTTTAGATTGAAAGTAAAGAGCAGTTTTAGATGACCTGTTACAGCTAACTGACACAACATGAATTTCAAGAAGCTAGTATTAAATACTAATAGTGTTCACACTCAATTAGCAGAGGAAAAAAGAAATAGGATGTTAACTTGCTAAGGCTTGCTTATGTGCCAGTTTGAATAATTAATATTTCTAGGGATATGATGGTCTGCTTGCAAGCAGTCTATACGCAGCAGTTTGTATATACTGAATGTTTTGCTAATATCCCTCTATGGAGGTGTTGCTTTTCAAGACTTGTCAAACTTGACCCACCCAGTGTGAGGTTTCTATTTCTACAATTTGAAGACATTATTTCATATGTTTGTATTGCTGACAGCAGTGCAGCACTATGGTCTATGCCAGATACAGCTTTTTGAAGGATGTTTTAAGTTGAGACCTCCTTGCATCTGGCATACAATGTTATAGAGTAGAGGAGAGATCATGACACTGTGCTGCACTTGGAGGTTAGGCCACACTTAGTTATAGACATCACTCATACAAATCTGAGATGCCTGGTGCATCTTTATGTGATAGTTTGTATTGTGTATGTTATGGCCTCATACCTGACCCTCTCTGAGGTCAGTCAGTTACTGCTTCCCTGCAATAGTTCTCCAAGTTTGGTAATGCTTACCTGTCTACTGATATGTTGGGAAGAGAGGTGTACTTAGTGAGGATCTTACTGTCATATTCTCTGGATGTCATGTGAGCTTCAGCTTACCTTGACAGGTGGATGGTAATACTGTATTTGTCCTACTGTCTGTAATGAGTTGACCTATGTTCAGCAGATAACAGCAAAAGCTTGACATCCTCCAGACTATGGCCCCTAACTTTTATGTAGTTCCTTTGATGGAAGAACAGTGAAAAGAGCTTGTGAAAAAATGTAGGTAATGCTGTGATAATGAGGTGTAGTAAGGACGAGGAACGCATGAGAAATAACCTTTCTACTTTAAGGACCTAGCTTCTCTTGCATACCTTGAAAAGTATATGCCAAGAACACTTGTGAACATACTGTGGAATAAAGTGGATCCGCTATTACTGGTGCAGGCCTGTGCTAAAGAGACTTCATGGCTTTAACCTGCCAGATGATAATTACTGGGTAGACTGTGAATTGGAACCTTGTGATTACGAAATGCAGTAATCATTTCTCTTGCATGCCCAGGTACTACAACTGGAACACAGCTGGTCCCCTTCTGCTGGCAATGCAGGCTTTCCAGAAACCTTTGCCAAAGGTGAGATTGAATGTGAAGGTTGGTCAGAGAAGGAGTTGTGACATTCTGCCATTTATCGAGGCAGGGAAGAGAATTTTTGTACAAAAGAATCTGCACATCAGTAATACCTATCCACACATAACCATTAATCTATCTTATGCTAAGGGCTAAATAAGCAGGACTAAATTTGGTTTTGAATAGTGTTTATTTGCTAGGCTAAGATCATTATAAATATTTTGAAGAAGGAAAAGTTCCTGTTTTCCTTCATTAATATGGATTGTAAACATATATTGTATTGACCCTTGTTAGTGCTTGCTGTAGCTGAATACTTGGTGACTGCGTTCCAAAATAGAGGCCAAGAATTTTAACCTCAGTGAATAAGCTTTAACTACTAGGTAATGAAGGCCTATAGCTTGCTAGTGTTTGTTTCTTCATTGGTTGTTCATAACCAAGCCAGGTAGGTAGTGACAGATAGCTATGATCGTGACAGCTATATATGTCAGCTTACATTAACCGTGTTGATGAACTTAGTCTGAGTCCACACGACCTGGTGCCACATAGATGCTCAGGTCAGAAATACACTCACTCTAAATGTATAGAAAGAAGTAGTATTGTCATTGACACTATTTTGTATCCTGGTTAGCAATGGATTTAATAAATTTTGGAATATAGTTTCTTTCCTTCTGCCATTTGCAGCACTTCACATGTCTTTGAGTTTGATCTATGTGAATTCAAATGCTATCTCTATTGCTGTGGACTTAGAATAAACATTCCTTCGAAGCCCAGAATACTCTCTACCACTGCATTCTTCCTTAGTACCACATTAACTATGTACGCAGTCATGCATAGCTGCACTATAACATCCCAATATAAATTGATCCTAAAAGTCCTGAACATCTGGTGAACCTGGCTTGAATGTCAAGGATGTAACAGAGCCAGATGTTTTGTGCTTTACTGCAAATATTCTAGTTATCATCAAAGATGGAGTTCATCCCCTGGAACTAAAATGCCCACAGAAGGGATGCAGTTACCCTACTCTGTATTTGTTGGGCACTTCCACTGAGTGATTCAGACCTTGTTAGGTGCCTGTTGGGTCTTCAGTAGCAATAAAGGTAATGCAGGGTAAATACATTTTTAATTAAGTGCTTTGCCTGAGTGAGGTGTTTTGGGTTTTGCTTAGGGTGGGTAAATGGAAAGAATTGGTATGCAATATTTTTCCAATGAGGGAAATGGCAAT
Source organism: Falco naumanni (assembly GCF_017639655.2). Lineage (NCBI taxonomy): Eukaryota > Metazoa > Chordata > Aves > Falconiformes > Falconidae > Falco > Falco naumanni. The sequence goes on from NC_054059.1 coordinate 29,584,304, forward strand.
TCTTTTAACAGCATTCTGGTTATGCCATTATTCATATAGGCCATCAGTTAAGAAAAGTAATCTATGACTGAAATTTGTGTTCATTTTTTTTAGTGTTTAACTTATACTCTGAATGCTGATAACTTTCTAGACAGTGCAGTTTTAATTTAGTGGAGAAGCCACTATATATAGTTGGAACAGCCTGTATGATTGGGAAGGTTAACTTGACTGAACTGTACCTCTGAAATTAAAATTATTCATTTATGCTACCAGTTATCTTTCTTAATGACTTGTTAATTAGGGTTTTGATTGGATGTAATAATGGAACTATGAAATGGAAATACTAAGATACTTTATCAAAACAGGCTTTATGAAGTGATTGAAAACTGGAGTTTTGCAAAATCACTCATTTTCTGCAAAATATGCTTAAAAGCATGTCTAATTGTAAGCATGTGAATTATCTCACTAAAAGCCAATAGGACATCTGCTTGAAGTTGTCCATATGTTTGAGAACTTCCTTAAGTTGTAACCATTGTTCTCAACAGTGGCATTCCATTCCCAGTAGCTCCATCTGCTCCTTGTTTTTCTTACTTTGTTTAAAAGTTCTCAGCTTATTTGCTCAATTTTACTCCTTTGTATTTCTTTCTGTTCTCTTATACTTTAGATAGTATAGTAAAGAGAACCTAAAAAATCTGAGGAAAGGGATGGATTGTCCCATATGTTAGCTGAACTCAACCCTCTCAACTGTTAAGAGTTCTTGGAATCGTGAATTTTTTTTTTTTTTTTTTAGATCACTGATCAACATCAGTTTTATTTTGGTGACTTTGCTTACAGTGGAGGCTATCATCTCAGAAAGCCAGTGGCTAAACTATTCTAGGGTGTACCAAACACTGGCCACCTTTACTGTAATATTTTCCCCTTTCATCTTTTGCTTGCTGTCTGAGTGAAAGAATTCAGCTTTCCTTGTTACAATGCATAAGGCTCCAGTCATTACGGGTATTGAAAGAAACTCTTCTCTACTGAGGTCCAGTATATATAAACAATGAAAAGTAGCCAGGGTTTAAAAAAACATATTTCTAACGTCAGTCAAATTCATAGCATCATACTAAACTCATAAATGCTAGTAACTTCTCTGTTTTTTTCCGAAGTGGTGATTAAATGTGAACTTTGTAGTTATTTTAAAATGAGAATAACTATCTTGCATGTTCGTTTGTTACTGGTTTTTGTGAGACCTCATTCAGGAAGCGATTATTTTTTTTTAAAATATCATTTGCAATAAGTAACTTCAACTTAAAACCAGTAGGTTTTCCATTCTAGACATTATACTAATATCTATTTATGCTTTTTTTTTCTTCTTTGATTTTATCTCTTTTTCATTTTCCTTTTAAAAAATACCATAAGTATTCATGCTTGAGTTACTTCAGAGCGGCTCTGGATACCATTAGATTTTGCTTTAGTAGAATTTATGGTCCACAGACAGTATGTTTACTTTTCTTCTATTTATTATCAGTTAAAATTGTGTGTTTGACACTTTCTTTCATTTACATATATCAGGTTGTCCTTTGTTTTGGTTTTTTTTTTATGTTACCATCCATTTATCACAGGCCACTGTGGAATCTATAATGAGGGACAAGATGCCTAAAAAAGGCGGAAGGTGGTGGTTTTCATGGCGAGGGAGGAACAGCACTATTAAAGAGGTAAGTTTTAAGAAGCAAGTAGTGTTTCCTTCTGGTTGCAGTGGGAAGGCTGGATACCTCCATATTTATCCCTTGGAACTTTGCTCCTGAGAAGTAACTCTATATTCAGTTTCACTGGGGATATACACATTAAAGGATGTTTAAACAGGATCTAAAGTGACTTCTTTTGATTTCAGAAAGCTTTGGATTAGACCCTACCTGAAACATTTGCCTACAGTTTTTTGGTTCTGCATTTATTTTCATTACACAGACCTGAGGCAGTATTACCTAATAGATTAAATCTGTTTGGGAACCTAAATTCAAAGAGGTGTACCACTAATTTAATGGTTTCATGCAGATTTCCTACCTTTCTGCAGCTTTCTTTTGATAGTGGAAGAACAGACATATTTGAGTAGTGTGAGCTGTAAAATTCAGCAAAACCTAAGATGGAAAACTGACTATATATTAGCTTTAAAGTCTTTTTGAATTTCTTTTCTGAGCATTAAAAGTTTGTGGTAACAGTCTTAGTCATGGATGAACACTAAAGAACAGTGAAAAAACCAGAGCTTTATATGAAATATTGATCTCCTGTCTAGACATATTTAATCTTTAAAGTTGGCTAATAAAACTTCTTCATATTAATTTATTCTACTGAAGCATTAGTAGTTGAGGGGAGAAAATGACTTCTAATACGTTTTTATGGTTGTGCCTCAGTCGATGAACTTTTGTAGCCTTGCATGAAGTAACTGTTGTACTGATCTGTGGGTATGGGCTTCAGAGCGTGAGATTTTAGTTTTTGCAGTTTAAGTTTTTTGCATTTCTCTCTGGGTGGAAGTACTTTGTTATCTCTTGAGCTGTGACAGCTATAAATGGAAAGAGGAGGTGTTATTGTTGTTGGTGTGTCTTGTAAAATCACTATTTAAAAATCTTGTGGGATGAAACTGATGGAGCTTAGCGTTTACTTGTGGTAAAGCAGTTTGGAAAGTTTTATTGGATTGAAGATTTTAATGATTCTATGAAAGGTAATTGTGTATGTGGTTTTTTTGTGGTGATTTTGTTTTTCTCCTCCAGAGTCATATTTTGCATTTTTAGGTGAAATCTAACTATTTGAGGTGCATGAACTAAGTAGTTGCGGCATTGATCCCAGAACTTCAACAGTACTAGATGTGAAATCTGGTATTTCTGTACTACTTCCATGCAAAACTAAATCTTAACTATTCTTCTGAGGTTTATATTTGCAATTTTTAGTTCTTTCCGCAGCCTTTATTCTTTAAGACGACCATGAAGCTTTACTTTGCCTACAAGCAAAAGAAACAAACATGCTGTTGATTTTTACCAAGCCTGTACAAGACAGAATTTGGTTTTCAAATATTTTTCTAAAAACACTTGTTCTCTGCCCTACAGGAGTTGCACAGCTTCTCATACTTGTATTTTTACAGGAAACAAAGCCAGAGCAAGGTATGAGTGCGAGTAGACTTACAGGAGAAGACTCTTCACAGATGAGCATGGCAAACAGGTACCCCCAAAATTATCTGTACCTGAAATGAGCAGGAGTTACGAAAGCAAGCTACCTCTTACACTTGAGCAAAGAAATACAGTGTCAGTGTAATATGTTTAATGTTTTATTTATTGCACCAAATAAGTGCAGATGGGAAGGCCCTACCCATTGCAGGGTTGCAGACCTTGCGAGTGTACTGTGACATTTCTGTGGTTTGGCTGGCAGCTCCATGACACACATTCCAGCCCCTTAAAAACAAACAGTAATTGGAGCAGTTTTCCAAAGCTGTATGTGTGTCTCTAGAGTTCTCAAATGAACATGGTAGATGATCCCATGCTGTTGTCAGATCCCAGTTGCTAAAATTTCTGATTTACTCATATTTATGGCCAGACAACTTAATTTGTTCCTGCATATTTTGAGAAGTCCAGGGGCCTAAGACTTTATAGAGTTCTTTTCACAGGCAATAGTCATGGTTTTCTATTACTTCTTTCAAGGAATGCAGAAGTCTCTTCCTTCTTATGCTTCAAACTAAGCCTACTGTATGGGCAGAATCTCTCCTTCAGGAGGGTTCCATAAGATGAACTTTAATTTGCTCAGAGGCTTGGAGGGATGACTTAGCCAGGGACAGCTCTCCTACCTTTCTCCTTTTCTGTACATACAGATCTTAGTGTAAAGACAGCCATCTATGTACTGTCTGCACTTTGGTCTGAAAAGGGCCAGATTCAAATATGCTTTATGCTCATAAGTAAAGTTCAAGGATCACCTTTATGAAACAAAAAGGCATTAGCTGTTATTCTTTCTGGAGGTCAGCAGCTGCAGTCCAGGCAAATGTGCTGGAAGGAGCATTCCTCATTCTGTAGACCAGCTGTTGTCTCAGATGCCTTTCTGAGTTGGTGAAAGCCACAGAATAAATTGGAAAGGCTGATTTTCCTTCTAAGGATGACAAGTGACATTTTGGTCTGTTTCTTACACCGTTGTTTAAAGATAAGCTTTGGAGTAGGATTAAGATTTCAAGCAGACTAGATTCTGTAATTGGTGTTATTTGTTTAAATTTTAACTGACCTTAGAAATTTGTCATTAAGGATTTATTACTTGCAAGCAAAATTGGGCAAGTGGATTGTTGAATGAAGCTTTTGAGATCCTGTATTACAAAGGATAAGATAGGCTTTTAAATGTTATTTGTTGTGACATGTGGTACCTTGATACCAAGATTTCCTAATATCAAACAACATCCAGGTGTGGTCAAAACAAGAGGCCAAATGCTGATTGTTTTAAAGGTGAGATTTGTAGGATCTGAAAGGGTATTTTACCTTCCACCTAAAGTCTTAAATTTGTTGACTGTAGGAAAACTTTCTCTGTGAAGAAGAATATCCTTAACAAATCTCTGAAAAAATGGTTGTAGCAGAAACAAAGTAAAAATTGTACTAATGTATATTTAAACAGAATTGTGTAAAGGACCTCAGGTTTTATGATTTTTCATCATCATATCCTGACTGGGATAATCCTGGAAAAGAATAATCCAATGATCTAAAGTTGCTCATTGAAAGAGAAAGAAGAGTTAGTTTCTATAATAAAATTTCCATCACTTGGATTTTTTTGTTAACTGCTAAATTCTTTGGGGTAGGAAAGAAGGGGGGGGAAGAGAAATCCAGCATAACTAATGCCTTTTTCTTCTTCTGAGAACTGAGGATTTTTTGTAGTTGTGGTATCTAATGGGTATTATCTTTTTTACCACTATGAGATTTTTGAGTCAATATGGCACATTAATTTACATCCATTTAAATTGAAAGTAATGAAAACTACCTTATAGACCAGTTAATGGCTAGAACAATCAAAGTGTGAATAATGGGGAACATGCGTGAATGAAAATTCAGGACTTCATTGATATATTTAAAGCCATAATGTGAATGACCTCCTGTGAGACAGTACTTAGGAGCAGAGAATCAATGCCGTACTTGGTGACTCACTGTTAATGCATGTTTAATGGATACTGAGATGCATTTACTGACATGATAACATCATTTTCTCCATGTGCAATGTTCCAGAATAAAAGATGAATCTTCTTCAAGCGATGAAGACCCTAGAGCTGCCAAACAAAACCTCGGGTCATTACAAACCAACTCAAGTCATCTCTCATTATTGTCTGGAATCAGTTACAAAAAAACACTTCGACTCACTTCTGACCAGCTTGTGAGTTAATTTTACATCCTTGTCCTGAAGTGTCCTTTCTAATACAACATGAACAATACTGTTATTCAGGCTTGCAAAGCTTAATTAGCTCTTACGTCTTGCATTTAATTCCCTCTCATTATATTAAAAAAAAAAAAAAAGCTTTTCCCATTTCTCTTCACATTTTAAAGCATGAATGTTGTACCTTGCAGCGAGTGCTGGGGTTCAGACATTGGGAGACATGGGATCCCATTTAGACAAATACCAAAATTAAATTCCAAAGTATGTATTTGTCACCTGAATAAGTGTACTAGAACCATGTCCTTTTTGTATTGTGTATATATTAACTCACAGGTCTCTCCTCTTTTTTTCTTTTTTTTCCTCCTCCTGTTGCTTTCCTCATATTCATAGGTAGACAGTCACAGTTCACATAAATACCATTTTCTGTTTGAAACTTCTGAAAGAGCTGCTTGTGAATTCACTGTGAGGCTAGGCTATTAATTTCTTTGGAGCCAATTCTTTTCCTCTGTGACAGAAGTGTTTTGACTAATGGTGACATTCCAATTGGATCTGGAAAAATGGGCTACTTTAGGGAAATTCTTTTTGTCGTCTTACCCATAGACAGTTAAATTTCTGAAGAAAACCCACACTCATTGTGGGTCATTGCCTGAATAGTTTGTAAGAAATGTGATTTTTTCCCTAAAAGTCAGATGGGATATATAGGTAATTTTCTATAGCAAACAGAAGACAAAGGTTACACAAATGTAGATTCTCAGATCCAGAAACCTCTCAGAAAAATTAGCTGAAGCTAAAACTACTTTTAAATTGGTTTCTTGATGGAACAGTGGGTGAGACTCATCAGTTACCCATCAGTTCTGAATTCCCACCTCCTTGTCACTTTTTAACTAATTGAATAACTGCAGTGAAATACAGCTAAGAAGAAGAGATACTGAAGTATTAAACTCCTGCAGGTTTTGTGAAAATTGTTAGGTCCACAAATAGAATGAGATAAGTAGTGTCTTGCCCAGCATATCACTAAGCAACACAGGAGACAGTGGGAGGGAAGAGCAGCGAAGTGGGAGAGTTGAGGATTTGGTAGAGTGAAGGTCATATGATATGAGAGGTGGGTTATTGTAGGAAAGATGTAATACTGTAGAACAGGAATCCCCTTATAAACACTCTTAATTAGAGTTGGCGAAACTCCTTGTTACTCACGTTTCTCTCTGCAAATTCCCCCATACATAGTCCCTATTCCATAATTTGTTATTGTTTATGTGAACTTTTGGGGAGATTTTTCTTTTTATATCCCGGACTATGAAACTGAATATTTTTGGTTTGGTTTGTTCTGCTCTGTAAACCAGTGCTTGGCGTACACCACACCAGGCAAACCTCTGCTATCAGTATTAGACAGTAGCTCTGCCGAAAGCAATGAGATTCAGCGTGACCAAGGCAATGTGCATCTGTGGGTTTATTTGCACTGTGTCAGTTTCACATGCTCAGTTTGTTGATTATCTTGCTGATAATGTCTTGCAGAAAAGCTTAAAACTCAAGAATGGCCCCAATGATGTGACCTTTAGTGTTACAACACAGTATCAAGGCACGTGCCGCTGCGAAGGCACCATTTACCTATGGAATTGGGATGATAAAGTTGTTATTTCTGACATTGATGGAACAATTACACGGTGAGTTCATGAACAGGGAAAGAGAGGCGTTATCTACACGGGCAAGTTGTCCTTTGGACTAAAGGAAAAATTAACTAACAGGGAATTTTGAGTCACAGAATCATCATATTCTAGTGTTTGGGCGGTGGGGTGTGTGTGTGTGTGTGTTTTTTAATTTGGCTTTCAAACAATGCAAGAATCATTAGCTGAATTCTTAATTTAATAAAGACACATGACATATGTGCCTAGTTTTTGTCGCCTATTGGTGTTTCATGATAGTATTTACAGTAGTATTGGAGGACCTTCTGCAAAATCACAACCTTTCTGCTGCATCACACTTATGAAGCAAACTGGCTACATTAATAAGAAGAAACACATGAATTCTGTTTTAAAAAGCATTACTGGGGCATTCCAGTGAGAGGCATTATTATTTAGAACACAAGACTCCAAAATCTATGTCAGAACTAGAATTTAATGGAAAGTTTCAGATTAGTGCTTTGGGTAAAACCCACAATTTTGGAGTGAACAAAATGATTCACTCGCTGATTTTTATTTATTTAACACTGGGGAAAACAATTGTGTGGGGAGCAGGCAAACACATAAGAAAAATACAAGCATTGTCTTTTGGCCTTTTAAAATTAAATGCTTAGAGTTGTTTCAAAATCAATTTCTTTCAAAAATCAAACAGGAAAAATAATATCCAAGAGCAGTCTGGGGTGAATTAAAATACTTGATTTAAAATGAAACTGTTTTCTTCCTTGTGATTTATCCATTGTAGGGCAAATTATATTTTTTTTATTCCAACATAAATGAATATCCCCTCTCCCTCCATTGATTTCTTAAGCTTCAATAAAATAAGTAGGATCTCTTCTCTCTGCTGTTGAGCTCACCAGAGAGTTACTGAATCACTTCACCTTACAATACCACTGCAAATCCATCTTAAGCCACTGCCCAATGTTTTCTTCTCATGCAAGATATTCAAGGTGTGGATTTCTTGCTGTGTATCGGTAAATCTTTTGTCAGGTGAGGGTGCTTATTTGTTTGAATTTCTAGGTTATTATAGTGTAAAAAATTTTCTTTCATGTAAAGGGGGAAATACATTGAAACCAGCATAACTATTTCATAATACTTCACATATAACCAACTGCCAGTTTCATGCAAAGACAGTTTGAAGTAAACTATAATGTGACTTATTTTATGCTTGCAATTTCCCATGAACTTGCTTTATGGGTAGATTTTGTTTATTTAGAAAACATTTAATGTAAATCACAAAAAGTATCCTTAGTACTGGCCAGCCTGTTATGCAGGTCTGATTGATAACATGAAGTTACAGCACATAGGCTACCTTATGGGTCACAAGTTTATCCACGAAGACAGGTCCTGGGGCACAAGAATAATTGAAACAATATGGCCAAGGATGGTCATGTCAGCCTATCTCAAAAGAAAGGGGAATAAAATCATCCTCTTCTGATTACAGTCAGTACCTTACTGAAAACCTTATTTTCTTTTGCCGCTATCCAGATAAGTTAGCGGAGTTTGTATTAGACTCGACTGTTATTATAAGTATTGTTGTTTTTTTTCCCCCAGTTCAATTATATTGGTTTTCCTTTATTCAGGTCAGATACTTTAGGTCATATTCTGCCGACTCTTGGCAAAGACTGGACACACCAAGGGATTGCAAAGTTGTACCATAAAGTGAGCCAGTGAGTATTCAGTAAATCTGTGCGTGCATCTGTGGCTTGTTTGTGTTTATTCATTTGCACATAACAATTAACATTTCTGTAGATTTCTCTTAACCTATAAGGGTGATGATTTTATCAATGTCTTATTCCTTCAGTGGTGCTTACACAGGGTGAAAATCTGCTGTGTGATATCCAGAGAAAGACCTGTGTTGTGTTATGAAAAGCAAAACCCCCCAACAATGAGCAGTGACTGCTTTTCCAGCCTTCCCAAACAGATAGCTACAGTTAGATCCCAAAACCTGTATTTTGCAATACAGCAAGTGGAACTGTTTTGCAGACTGGAGTTGCAGCAGTATTCATTCGTAAGATGCTGATACACCTTACCTTCCCTCTTTGTTGAGGATACTGTGAAATGCGTAAGGACTGTTTACCCTAGGGTGGTCACTGTAGGTGAGTTCTTCTTGCCAAACTTGACTCACCTGGGGTCATGCAGGGATGGAATCTAAAACACATGAGATGAGTTTTTCTGAGGGGAGTTTCCTCTTTTTCCAGTGACTAAAAGGGGAGTTTAATGAAACAGCTTAGACTCGAGCCATCTAAACGTTAGGCTTCTGGTCAAGCAAGATAAGTCTCACCCTTAAAGCACAGTGCAGTGTCTTATCTTGAGTAGAAGTGGACCCATTTTGGGTGCTCACTGCTAATATTCTTGGGTTTTTTTTATTGTATAGATAATTATGAGCTTCGAAGACATTGATTATGATCTTTACTAGTGATGATTATATGATTATTTTTTTTTTGTTATTTCTGTATAATGTATTTGTTGTTATTCCATTGTTAAATTGCAAAGTTAGGAAGGATCAGTTTTAAAATATTTTTGTGTCATTGGTTAATTTTGAGAGTAGATGATAAGTAAACATTGCTTGAAGTGCTATTTAAAGCTGTTGAAGGTCAGTAAGACATATGCAGTGAAGAGCCTGAGGAACAGGCTTTTACCTGGCCACACCAGTGTGAGCTGCTATATTATAGGTCAGTAGTTGACCTGCACCGGTGCCTGCTGGTCTACAGTAATAAATACCTTCTGTGCCACTGTAGGTGGAAAGACCTGGATTCATTATGTTTGCTTGTGGCTTGTACACTCTGTGTAATTCGTGGAGAAAGGCAGGCGTCTTCAAAAAGTAGCTCAATATACCTAAGATCAAATAATGTTTTGAAAAAATGTATTTCCATTAGCTATTGAAGAAATATTGGGCAACGGTAGATCAGCTGTTAGCAGATCAATTAATGCCATTAACTGGGGGACTATCTGGAATGATCTAGAATAATATATTTCAAAAAACTGAGGATATGTCCTCTGATGAATATGAGCAGGAGAAAAACAGTGGGACCGTACCAACTTGCATGGGGTGATGAGTGGGAATGCTTCCTGGTGAGCCAGGCTAGTGCAAGAGTACAGTTGTACTGTTGGTTCCCTGGATACTTTTTGCAATGTAGTCAAGCCATTGTGTACTCCAGAGGATTGAAGACAGAATAAGGTGAATCTTGTGATTACCAATTGAGAGAAAAAAGGAAATGAGGAGAAAAATTAAATGATGTCTGAATGGGGTCAGATGAAGTTTCTGATTTTAACTTTTACAAGGAGGATTACTGATTGCTGTCTGTTCAGGTTGATATTTCTGCTTTACACAGAAAATATTTTTTTTTATTACATTACATTCAGCTGTTCTTATATATTCAAATTACCATAAATGTTTGAAGAACCTCTGGTACACATCACAACTGTCCTATTAGTTAATCTGATTTATTCTGTGTACTGGGGTTACACTAAAGTTTGTTTATCACTTGTTTTACACAGATGATGAATTATATACTAGAGATGATGGAATCTAAATTATGCCAGAGACATTTGTCTGTGCTTTTATTCCATATAGACATACATGGTCACAGAAAAGACAGGACAGCCTGGGGATTCACATGCTGAGCATATTTAGTTCTGTATATAACCTCCACACTACATTTGGTGAAAATGTTAATTAATTTTTTTAATTGCAGTTGTTATTTCTATGCCTGCCAGCATTGTCAATTGTTAGGGCTTCCGTGGTCATAAACATAGGGAAAAATAGATTTGAATCATGTTGTTTTTCAAATTACTGAGTTAATTATGTAGTGGCTAGATATTACAACTGCACCATATTAATGTTCAATAGTTAGATTTAATGCCTGTGCATGCGCTGAATACAGTATTTCTTCATTTCATGAACAATGATTTCTTTATAGGACTTGCAAAGTAAATTGCTGCTAAGTTGAACTAACATCATTGGACTCTGTCCTATCATGAACAGAACCAAGGGTAACCAGTGACTTCTGCCAAATGCCAAACTTTTATTTCAGTGTCAAGTCAAAGATTACTTCTCAATAATGTGTGTTGAAGTTTAAATTTGCTCTAACTTGAAGGAATATGATACTGCTGCACATAGACTAGTCTTTTTTTTTTGCAGAGGCCGAAGGGGCAGGAATGCAACACTGTTAGTACAGCAAAGGCTAATACACTGCTGTCTGCTTTGTGCCGAGTGTTTTCCTCTTATCAGATGTCACTTCAGTTAAGGAGTATGGTTCCACTATGCAGGTGCATATAAAAAGCTGTAAGAAGTCGTAAGTCATGAGAAGACCAGAGATAAATGAGCCCTCCTTGTGTGTAAATCACTAAATGCAGTGGGGCTAGATGGATTTTAATTATCCAAGTTTCTGGCATAAATGGTTTTTATTCCTTTTAAATAAGTCTAGGTTAAACATGTCTGTTTAACAGTCATGATTTGATTCATGTAAAAATAAACACACAGAATGCCAAAATACCTGCCTTGGTTTTACAGTAATTTATTCCTTTATTTCTGTTCACAGAAATGGATATAAATTTTTGTATTGCTCAGCACGTGCTATTGGAATGGCAGACATGACCAGAGGATACTTGCACTGGGTCAATGAACGAGGAACTGTGCTGCCTCAAGGGCCAGTGTTGCTGAGTCCAAGCAGCTTATTCTCAGCTCTTCACAGGTAATGCAATTTCACTTTTATGCAGAAAGAAACTCAGATGTTGGTGCAGGATGAATTCTCGCTTTTTTTAATGGGAGTATTTGGAATCATTCATAATGGTTTTTTTTCTTATGTATTGGTGCAAAATTTAATTAAGAAGAAATTTTGTTAGAGAAAGACCAAAATTCAATAGATAGGCACGTTGCTTGGTTTGTCACTTAGGCATGCCTTAATAAACATCTGCGTTCACTGTTTACCAATAGGTACGGCCTGTTGACTTCATGAGTTTAGCATGGTGTGTTAATATTTAGCTATGGGAAAAATCGGGCATTTTAATAACAGTTACTCTTGCCTTGATTTGTAAGGTGTTCCAATTGGCATAAATATTTTTTGTGGAAGCATATTTGGTGAGTTTTGAAGAAATTCATGTGAAAATGAATTGAACTTTTTACTCCTGACTGCAGTTTAGTATTCTGTGTGGACAGTTTTGTTCTTCCTAGTTGTTGAACTGTAATAAGTGAATAATAATAGCACAGATTATGAATAATGTACCTTCTTCCTAATTCAGTGAAGCATGTCAAGTGATTACTGAAAATATTTCAAGCTGTTAAAAGCTGCTGTGACAGGATATATTTCATTAGAATTTTTAATGGAAGGTTGTTCAGATGTTCCCCTGATTGACTGACGTGCTACAGGCTGTCTTACCAGTCGTGTTCTAAATATAAGAGACTCTGGAGATACCGCAGTGCACTTCTTTGGCTGCAATTATTATTTAATTAGTCTAAGGGTAGTTACTGTTATCTTACGCTCCTCATATCTAGGAATACATTTAAAAGTGATACTCTTTTTGATGTCTTGTTTAGACTAAAGAATGTCCATCTTTCTGTGTGCACTATTGTAACTGCTGTGATATGTGGGCAATAAATGATTTCATTGCTATCCATAGATTTAATTATTGTGGTTTTGAGGGCTCTGAGATCAGCTGTATACAAGAGTGAGGAAAGATGGTTTTATTCTTCTTTTGTACATTCTCGAACTTTGATTTATACATAAAGTGCTGTTCCAAAGGGCTGTTTTACTGCTGTGAAGCTTCTGTACTATTCACATCTTCCTTGACATATGTGTTGGTGCTAGGATGTGGGATTCTGAACTTCTTAAGCATTTTTATGTCGTGCTGGCATCTTCCTGTGTTATGGGAACTCCAGACTCTGCCACCTGTTCAGTCTCCTGGCCAAGAGAAGCTGTTATGAAAGGGCTTTTGCCCAGAGATGAGAACTCCTCTGTTCATTAATGAATTTTATATTCTGTAAGGAGCAACCAAAGAGAAACAGAAGATTCCCTTATTCCTTAACTTTTGCTAATTGGCAGTGATGGAGGACCCTGACAGTAAAAGTATGTTAACAGGCTGAGGTGCTTCTAGCTCATATGGTAATTGCAGTCCTTTAAAAAATAATAATAATAATAATAAAAAAGCTGTACGCAGTGAAGGCTAATATAATCTATGAATCATTCTGCAGTTCTCAGGAAGCAGTTTACCTGATGACAATTCATGTCTCATAAGACTTTATTTAGCAGCTGCTCCCTGTAATCAACTGTCCTTGCTCAGTACTCATCTTTACGACATAGGTTTCAGTAGAAGTTCCCTTGTTTCAGAGAATTTATTTATTGTTCCCATTATATAAGCTTGGGAATGCTGTTTTGTCTTTGTGGGCACTGTGATTTCCAAATGAAGATATATTGGAGAAGGATGGGGGCTCTGTAGGAGTATCCAGCTAGGTGAAAATTTGATTAAAGAAAATAAAGTGGTCTGTGCTGTATTTCATGTGTACTTATTTAGCTGCCTTTTTTTATCATTTCAGGGAAGTGATAGAAAAGAAGCCAGAAAAATTTAAAGTTCAGTGTTTGACAGACATCAAAAATTTGTTTTATCCTAACACAGAACCCTTTTATGCTGCTTTTGGAAACAGACCTGCTGTAAGTAATAGCTAAATTTATTTCTATTGCAGAGAACAGAAAGGTTGCTTTTATTTCATGGTTCTGTTGCATTAGAACCTAGAAATTTTTAATAGGGGTTAAGATTATTTTATTAGACCACATACAAAGGAAATTATAAAGGTTCTTCCTCAAAGATCTCACAATGTAAGATGCAAACAGAGATGGAAGGAACTAAGTTCTACCTGTATAAGTTAGCAGTTAAGCTTGTGTGAAAACACTGATTTCATTTTGATGCACACTGATACAGTGTCAGTGAAATACCTGTGGACAGACAGAAGATCTGTCTGGTGAATATTGGTGGGACTTATACTTGAAATTCTAAGTACACTCGAAAGAACTTTGATGTTCCACTGATATTAAAAGGTTCTACTTTGCATGAAGAGTGGTATGTTTGACATGGAGAGGGGAAGACAGATCTGTCACCCGTTCGAAGGCTGTATAATTGGGCTATAGGCTTTTCTTACTCCTGTCCTAGACCAAAGAATATTTTTATGTATCCAGAAAATGAAATGATCATAGGGGCTAGGGCAGAGGTAGGGGCCCTGGCATGTGGTTATCCCTTCTTTTAAACTGTTTGCATGATCCAAGAGACTGTTTTAACACAGGCAGTTAACAGTCTTCCAGGCAATTTCTTGATGTGATTGCTGTGTTAGCTTGGGGCATGGACTTTTCCAATTAGGCATTTTGATACAGCCATACTAGGTGGTGGTGGTGTGTGTATGTGGGGGTATGGGGTTGTTTTTTCATTGTGCATTTTGGGGTTTTATTTGAGGGGAAGGATGTACTGAGTTTAATAAGACTGACACAATGTCAAGAGACTTCCAGGTCAGAGAATGGGCACTCTTAGTTCACCAGTATAGATATCATTACAGGTGCCTAAGGAAGGACAGAGGTTTTGTTTCATTCAGAATCTTTGAAAGCATCCTCCTTTCAGAAGGGGATGTATAGAAAACCTACTTCTGTAGGTATTTACGGTTTTACTGGGTACCCAAGCTTATTTGCTAACTAATTTATGCAGATGGGCCCCTTATTTGTGCCCAGGAGCCCCAAAACGCGTTTGGTACATCCTCCAGCTCTGCACTATCAGGTAATGTTTCTGTAACATGTAAGAAGAAGCCTGGTAACACCAGTATGGTGTTTATGGCTAAGGACCACTGGGGCACAGCTTGAGTGTATCCACCCCGTTTTGGAAGCTAAACCCACTTAATTGTGTGCCTGTGTCATGGCCATGCAATTAAATCTTAAGGGAATAGTCCTTGGCCTTTTAAGATTTCTTAGTATGATTAGCCAGAGAACACTCCAGTTGGTTACCTCTTTGTTTGTTGGTGGAGAGAAATGGGACGCGTCTGGAGACAAAGTAATTCATTCAAGCACTGGGTGACCGTCTTTCTCCACTGACTCATTAAGAGGTAAACACTTCTCACTACAAGCACCCAAGGGCCATGGATTCCAGCCCTAGCTGCTCACGGCTGTAAGGGCAGAGATACATTCACCAGCATAAACGTCGATAGCCTGGGGACGTTATCAGTATGAATGTGGACAGTGGCCATTGCCAGTGTGGATATGTATATTCACAGACTGAGCGGTTTAGAAGCCTCAATGTTGGACAGAGGTGCCTGGCAGGATACTTTGGCATTGAAACCATGGATGTTGTAGCTACGTTTGAGAGGATTCACCATGCTTTTCTGGTGGGACTTTGTTTCTACATTTGCTTCATATTTTTGTTAGGGTTGCTGACGTTTATGAGCAACAGCTTTTTTACCTTCATCTTTTAGCAACTTGCATTTTTAAAAGCAATATGTCAGAGAGGGCAGGAGGTTCTTCCTGTCTAGTTGTTCTATTAAGCTGTTCCATCATACACAGCTTAATCTTCATTATCAGGTAACTTTTGACATATGGTTCTGAAATGACTTTTTAAACGCTTCATGTATACTTCAATAAAATTTCAAGTAAAGCAGTAAGGGGGTGTTTCTAAAGGATCTACTGGTCATGCACTCCTCTGATCATTGTTGGAGTGTGGTCTTCAGGTGGTGTGCCGCTGTCTTTGTGAAGATCAGGATCATTGCTTTCTCAATTTTCTGTGCTGCTTGTTTCAGTTTTGTTTTTTGATTATTCTTTTTCCATAACAAACTCAGTGAAATTTCAGTATTCATTCATGTTACAGGTGTAGACAGTGCATGGAGGGCCAGGATGCTGAATTCTTGAAGTGACTGCTGTTCATTGTTCTCCAATTACTTAAGTTTTTTTAAACAGTCTTGACAATATAGAGATACAAATAATCTTTATATTTTCATTAATATTCCAGTCTTTCACCACCTCAGCTTTTACAACATTATTTATATTAGTAAAAATGGAAGCTTGTTTTTGCTCTGATCTGGGAGTTTAATCTCTGGTTTTGTAAAGCTTTTCTTCAGAACTGATCAGAAGTTATTTTGATATTACTTTCCTTAACAATTCAAATTTCTTAGAAGACATTCTTAATTCTTACTTCTAATTGTACTTCCCAGAGTTGCATCTGCATTACCTGCTGGGGCTCACTGCTGCTGTTTTGGCATATAGTCCTTGCTTTCCATTCTTTCCCCCTTGCTCTGACATGGAGTCAGTGTGTGCATATGGCACAAATCCAAATTCAGGAGCTACAAGATGTTTCCAGGGGTTTTAATGTAGACACAGTTGTTATGACTTCCATTTGTGACCTCGTCCTTACAAACTAATTGCTATTTCATGTGTTATATGTTTTAATCTCTGTACATTCTTGCAAGATACTCGGTACACTGTGTTCCAGAAATGAAATATTCTCTGAAAGAAAAATGAAAGTGCAAATGGTTTTACACCAAATATCATTAGTTTTATTTTGAATGTTATTTTCGATTCAAGGGAATTTACTGAAAAAAACGAACATGATTTTGATCAGTAGCTTAAACTGAAGTGGCAAACTCCTTGTGTAGCTGCAAATCGTCCGCTTCATGAACAGTTTGTTAAACTGACCTCGTTTGTAACATAATGGAGAATTGCACAAAATAACTATGTAAATTTAGTACCAATACTGTGCAGATGTGTTCTTCTGTGTAATATATTCTAGCAAGAATAATAAACATTATTGTGCAAAGGCAGAATCATGACTTTTTTTTTTCTCCCCTCCATGCCCCCGTTTAGGATGTTTATTCGTACAAACAGGTGGGAGTTTCTTTAAACAGGATATTTACAGTTAATCCCAAAGGAGAACTTATACAAGAGCATGCGAAGACAAACATCTCATCGTAAGTAATCCCTTATCCCTTACACCTTAGAGACTAAATTAACTTGCTGTTCTAATCTGTGACTGAAGTTGCCCAAAGGTGCATTTGGCTTTACTAATTAAAGTTTCCTTAGAATGTTTCACACAAAACGTAAGAAATTTAGAATAAAATACAGGCTTTCCATTTTCCTTCAGTTAAACCAAAATACTAAACAAAAAAAAAAAAATAGTTTAGTATTCAGTTTAATATGTTTTATCTGCTTTAATCATGTAAAGGAATTATCAGTGTACAATTTAGTCTGTGTAAAAATGAAACTACCTAGTTTCCTGAAGCTGTCTGCCTTTTCATGGCCTTTTCAAAATTTCCTTTTCCTGGAGTCAGGAAGCAAAATCTGAAGATAGAGCTGAGGGCTTTCAGCAAGGTGCTTAGGTGCTGTAGCATCTAACACTCAATACAAATGGCCTTTGGTAATGTTAGGAGCATCCTTAATTGAAAGGGAGCTATGTGTGTATGAAATACGAATAACTGATTGAGCAGGGAGCTGCTTGAGCCAAGCTGGACAGAAACAGAGAAACAAAATATGGGACTTGAATATTTTAGCAGGTGATTTGGGTGGAAAGCAGCATCTGTTTCTTACTAGGTAAGTGTCGAGGCTTAGAATGAACGTATTTATTTATCTGAACTGTGAATCCTCTCTGGAAGCTAGGCACCAAAATAGAGTTTAGTTTTATTCATTTGAGGAGGGTGACTTCTCAGTGTAAGAGTAGATATGCCTTAGTGGTTTGGGACTGAGAAAAATTCAAAGTAAGAAGATATGAAATGGTTCAGCATTCTTTTTATTTGCTTTCCAGCTATGTCAGACTATGTGAAGTAGTAGATCACATTTTCCCTTTGCTGAAAAGAAGCCATTCTTCAGACTTCCCTTGTTCTGATACCTACAGTCAGTTCACCTACTGGAGAGAACCTCTACCACCTTTTGAAACTCAGGATGTACATCCAGCCTCGTCTTAACTGCATCTACAAACTGTTGGCCTCAGCTCAAACAATGAGTTAGCTTGTATTGAAAGAACACCACTTGGCTTTTGCTGTTGACAGTTCAGCTGGAATCTGTGATGACGTGAGCATTTCATTCTTTTGCTGGGAGTAAATTTAGAAATACTTGTTCATACTTTGTCACATTTCCAGATGACAAGAAGGAGTCTTACTAGGATCAGGAGTTGCATTGCTGGCTCTTCACCCAGCTCCTCAAATTGTGCCATACAGTTTCATTATTTAAGGTCAAATAAAAGTGGTGTTGGAGTTGCACTTAAACATACCGTAAGGTCGTCAAGTGGTTCTGTATCTTTTCTGCATCACTGAAGTTATCTTTCATCTCAGAACCTCCTACAAGTAAGGGAGCTGAAGAAGGTGCTCACCATTCCTGATATTGTCTGGTGGCACAGACAGGGATTGCAATCCATATGTCAAAATTCCTTTCTCTGAGGGAGCAAATGATTCTACTGCTTTCCCTTTGCTTGACCAGCCACTGTTCTTTTAAGAGGCAATTACTGGTCTAGATCCTCAGCTGCTGTAAATCAGTGTAGCTATCAAAGACAATTGAGCTGTGTTGATTTATTCTGGCCTGTTGTTTTGACATGGTAGCACTTTCCTGAGGCAATAAATTATGTGTAATTTAAACAGAAAGCAAACAAAATAAGATGGCCAGATTCTGGCAGTCTTTTTCAATTTGAGAAGTACCATGCTTCAAGAATAGCTGTTTGGATTGAGGTGAGTGTGCAAGTAGAAGATACAGGCTACTGTGCATAGTGCCCTGAACTCAGTGATTTTTCGGTGAAGACATCTTACTCATAGAATATGCTGAGTTTCATGATCGTTATGAGCCAAGAACACTGAGGATTTTGTCAAAGTGAAGTAGTTTTATTTGTAACCTTTTTTTGGCTAAAATGTGAACTTTGATGCTGGTGAATGCTGCATCTCAGGTTTTTACTGTATGGATTTTTTTGTTTGTTTTGTATCATACAGAATGGATACTTTTAGTGCAATTTACTGTCCTCCAAGATAATATCTTTAATCTTTTTTTATTTTCCTTATTTGTCCAGACACGAGTTGTAGATTCTGTTTTTGCGACCTGCTTTTGACAGCCTTAAGACTTAACTGTGCGTGCTAAAAGCAATACTGCAGATCAGTTGATGATAATGTTTTCCAAATGGTCTGCCTTTACACAATGCGGTACTTTACTTAAAATGTAGACGTCAAGTGACTGTATGCCAAATGATTCTCAAATGTGCTTGTAGCTAGGAAAGAAACTTTTTGTTTTCCTTTTAAAATATATTTAAAAGTCTGATTGTTCTCTGAAACGTTGAATGAAAATGGCATCATGGGATTCTATGAATATTGTATTTCAGTATGGCTAAAACAGTGGTTCACAAGCTGTGGTCTCTGCCAGCTTGTGATCTGTGAGGCTCTGGTACATGTTTTGCAGCTGCTTTGTAGTGTTTTCAGTTAAGAGTTTAATAATAGGAAGGCAGAGTGGTCCAGGAGAAATTTTAAGATATGATTGTGGTTGGTTAGCACCCAAAAGCTTGGAACAGCTGCTTTGTATCACATTTGTTCTGTTTCAACAAATTCTGGTTTTGCATGTCAAGAGTGATAGCAACGTAGGTAGGATGGTAATTCTGTGGTAGGGGTTTTCTAACTTCTAGTGCTGCAGACTTTATCTGGGATGTCAGGGGGCCAATTTATGATTTCTGTGCCTTCAATAGTAATGAATATAATGCAGTCCTTTATACAGCTGCAGTGTGCAATGGTGAGCCCTCCCTAAGTCTTCCTTTTCACATGAGTGTTGCTGCTTCGGGCAAGGTGCACATCCACTTTGGAGATACCAGGATTAGAGAAACACAAAGAGGAAGAAATTTGTGTTTAATAGCCCAGACTCTGATTATGATCTCTTGAAAGTTTAAAGAAAATGCAAATATCCTTTTACTTAAAGATGGAAGAAAAATGGTGTGGATCTTCTGCAAGACAGTCAGTGGGGATTGCAGGTTGCCAAACTGAGGTGGTTGCACCTCTAAATGTAGCCAGACTTTCCTTTTAAGTACCTATTATTACTTGTCATTAGTGATTGAATAAATGGATGAACACACTAACTGCATTCTATTTTAATTAAGTTTTGGTAAAGGCTTATTCCAATCCATTTAATATGCAAAATAAAACCAAACCAACCCTTCTCTTCAATAACAGGCTGTCAGTTTTGTGGTTCTTATCCTTAACTGTAGTTAAGATTTGTTTTCCTAAGGTACCACACACAGTAGCTTCCACTAGAAAAGACAGAAGTTTTCCTGGAAGTTCTCCACAATTAAAGCCTGTGATGTATTTATTTGTAATTTAATAAATAGCTAAGGCAGGGTTGCTTGTTGCCATTAGTATTGCAAACCAAATGATGACCTGAATGAGGGGTCATTTTGATTCCGTCAGGTTTGTAGGCATCTTGCAGCGCTGGTACAGGCAACCCTGAGATGCTGCAGAATCTCCGTCCCAGACTTTCAAGACTTGCTTAAACAGTTATGGCTGACTTGATTTAGTGTTGGCAATCATCTGCTTCAAGCATGAAGTTGGGCTGGATGACCTCCAGGGGTCCCTTCTGACCAACGTTTCTGTGATTCTGTGAAGCTGAATGCCTGGCTTCTGACATACTGTACCCCCTCTGTATCTGAAAGTTGAAGTACTGCTGAACAGTGAAACGAATGTGTGCTTCTATAATTAATGTTTATCATATTTGCGCACAGAAAGGCACTTAGGAAAATCAAAGTTTTGACCTGCTAGAAACACCACCATACTTTTTTGGGGACTGTAACATTTTGATTTGGTAGCTCAGCAATTTTACGTATAGTACTTAAACTGCCTTGTTAATTCATGTAGAAGAAAAAGGGATGGTTTAACAAATTCCTACTCTTTCTGTGAAAGAAGAAAATTCAACCTCTGCTTGCAGTGTAATGCTGGTTTCTGTTACAGAAAGAATATTTGGCTAACACAAATATGCAGACACATTAAATCATAGTATATTCTATTTATTCAATACACGTAAACTAAAATATGCAGCAGTGAGGAGTGGCTAATGTTTATTTCCTTGAAGCTGATGACCATACTACTCCAGCTGTGTCAGGTGAAGGTAAGAATACCATGCTTGTTGCATTAGTTACATTGAAAATAAAATGTTACTGCTGTCATTTGGGGAGGGAGGAAAAAGAGGATATTGGATATTTTTTATTTGTAGATATGGATTATTATATTTCAAAGCCTATTTATATACAGTATTTACTCTGTATATGTATATGCTATTGCAATGATGAAAATGATTTTAACACCTCATTTTGATCTGCTGAATGCAACAAGGGTAGAAATATATATTGTAATAAAGGCAAATATAATTTTTTTCTGACTTCTATTTTTCTGTATGCTTTGATAATGGCAGAATGCTTTTGCAGAACTGCTGAAACTCTGTGAAGCGTGGCTTTTGTAGCTCCAGTTCCAATTGCCTGTCTCTTATCAGGACTATCTGGTGTAACTTCCAGCACTTGCAAAACTTTTGCTGTTCAGCTACAGCGTTTGACCCAGAGCCTTTTCAAATGGAAAGAGTTTATTGAGGGGCATGGGGCCAGGATCTGGGCTCTGGCAGTTTTGGGGTATGGGAACAGCACCTTGGAGCCAAGATCAACCAGATGGGAACTGGAGCAAATTGGACCAATCGGGAATCCTACCCGGCCACAGGAGTTTTTCTTTAGTCTTCCTTTTGTCTAATTCTTAGTGTGAGCTAAGGAAAAAGCAGCTATCTGTTTCAAATGGAAGTGTTGTCATTCATGGCAATGAGACCAGATATTCCTTTGTTGTTTTGTTTTTTTTTTTTTTTTTTTTCTTTCTTTCTCCTCTTTCACATTGGCCATTCTGCTGGTGAGAAGCAAATACCCTTTCATCCTGTCCATGAGAACACGGTGCTGCTTTTTGCTCCCTCAGCCGGGTTTGCTGAGCAAACTAATGCAGCATAGTGATACTGCCAGGTTTGTGTGAGCTGGTATGAAAACAAAGATGTTTAGGGTTGACAAGGCTCTGCGGCAGCTCAAGTTCTGTGTTAAAAATACAAGAGCAGCCGTATTTGGGCAGCCTGCAGTCACTGCTGCTTCAATCTTCTCTATTTTCTGTATGTCTCTGGCTTGTGTAAACATTTACACTAGAGCTCTAGAGACAGGCTTTGAAATGAAGGTGCCTTTTAATTAAAAGTCAGAGAAATGGTGCTTTTGCATCAGCAAACCAAACTTTATAAGGACATATTCATTGCTCCTGGAATATCCCATTAACACTAGAGGTAAAAAAAAGTCTGAGGGAGCAAGCCTCCTGAGGAGCAAAGATGATAAAGTTGTTTGGGTTTTTTATTGCCATTGGGAAGGTAAGGGATATTCCCAGAATACTGTATTAATTTTTTCCTTATAAATAAATAGCCTAAATCAATATGCATTGCAGATGCCATGAAGTACTTCAGTATAGTTCATTGCAAGAGGCAGAAGACTGTCAGTGTGAAGAGCTAGTGCCTAAAAATACATAACTTTCAACTCTTCAGTGAATGTATAAAAGGTGAAAGCCTGGAGGTTGTTTTTGCTGTGGGTTTTTTTTGGGGTGATTTTGTTTTTTTCTTTTCATAGAAGTCTATCAAAGAACAGTGGTGAGGGGAGCGTGCTCACAATGCCACATCAGGTGGTTCTAGCTCTTGTGCTTGCAGTAAAATCCAGCCCCTCTGGATAATCTGCTCCTCAGTAATCCAGCCCCTCAGTAAAATCAGCAGCATGTGGGAGATATGCAAGGAAAGAGGATAGTTGTAAATGAGAGGCAAGAGGCTGGCTCTAAAGAAAGCCCAGCAGTGGTGCAGAGGAATTACAACTGCTGGATGCTTTGGGGAAGAGATCCTCAACACCTATCCAACCATTGGGATGTGAGGGAGAAAAATAGAAGGTAAAATGAGAAATGGGTTTTCTTCTAGGAGGAACTAGAGAAAGGGAACAAAAACAGAGTAAGTGGCCAAATAGCAGTTTCTTGTTTCCATCCCCGTGCTGAACCTAGGTGGTACCGGGTCAGGTGCTGAGCGCTGCCTTTTGCCTCTTAAGGAGTCTTGCCTGAAATCCCACGTGTCTGCGTTGTGCAGAGGAGGTGGGAGGCCATGTTGGCTTCATTTGCCAAACAGGAGAGAATAACTGGCCAAAAGGAAATTACGCCTAAGTGTCTGAGGGGTACTGCGAACAGCAAAACAAAGTTGCAATTACAGCTGAATTTTAAGCTTGGGTAAGGGCTAGGATTTACTTATTTTTTCATGAACTTGGGAAACAAAGCTTTGACCTGCAATATACACACCTCTGTAGTACTGTCTGTGCATCCTTTCACCAAGGATTGCTTCAGAAAATAAATACCGACATAATTTATCAGCCTCTTTAAGCACGTGCTTGTCACCCCTCCCTGCACTGAAATTTATGCATATTCTTAAGCACTTTGCTGGATTAAGCCAACTATTGCCAAGAAAACTGTCTATTGAGGAGATACAGTTTCCACGCTGAAGAATTGATCTAACTTTCATAATGGTTACCCTTGGACCAGTTTTTAGCCTCCAGCCCTGTCAGGTGTTCTGCCTGCTGCCAGCAATCTATTTATTGATACAGGAAATCCATTTTGCCTTGCCTTGCTTTTAATGAGTTTTGCAAGCAAGTGGCCCCTTCCTGTGACTCATTCTGTGTTTTCTGAGCGGGAGATTGTGGTTTTAAGTTTCACGTTGGAAAGTAACCACTGTGTCTGCTTTCCTTGTCTCCTGGAATCTCAACAAGAGGAATACACTTTGGAACAAAGAAATGTAAATGGAGTAGAACAGTTCATGTTTCTTTGTAAAATTGTATCAACATCCTTCTTTTCAGAACAGTTAAAAAGACTAGTGCAAAGTGAAAATAGGTCACGTTGTAAAATGACAGCTTTATCTTAGAATGTTGCTGTTAACACAGGCAAAAAAGACATTTTCCCTGGTATCTCAATATGTGTTGGCTCTTTGATTTATAGCCAATAAATATCCAAAAATTAAACTGTGGAAGCCTTTCTCTGATCTTACTGACCCAGGAGCAGGTCCATTAGCATCTGTACGTCTGCTCAGATAAGCACAGCTACAGCTGCCATCTGAAGTGTGAATAGCCGGTGCTACAGATGGCCATCCAGTTCCTGATCCCTCTCATCCCTTTACCGTACTGGAGGCAAAGAGGTAGGAGATGTGGATGTGATTGTTTCTGACTTTCACCAAATATATGGTGGCGGAAGGAGAGAATCCTCTCCAAGCTTGGACCGTTAGCACTGAAAACTTAGATTTACGTTAAAAGCAGCCATAAATACATCAAAACCAGTGACCGGGACAGTTTCCATTCCCCATTGCTAGCTAGAACTATTTATATTTCAGGCTCGGTGGCTATGTCTGTACAGATAGATCGCTGCCCTGCAGAGGGCAGGGACCATCCTTTGGCCCCCTCACCAACTGGCACCCTTTGGCGAGTGTCCAGCTGCCTGCCTGCCGAGTCGGGGGTGATCGCTGGCCTCGGCTGAGCCTCACCCAGGCGTTGCTTGGAGGAACACTGCCTGGCCTGGCCGAGGTTGGGCCGGGGACCACGCTAGCGGCGTACGGGATAGGCGATGGTGTGCCAGAGCCAGGGCTTGCACCCGGCTTGTTAGCTGACGTGTCCGTGCTGTACTTGGGAAGGGCCAGGGCTGGGTCATGAGTTTGGGCTGTAGCTCCTTTCCCCACGTGTGCCCCAGCCGGCTGGGGAATGAGGTGCTGGGACTTCTCCTTTGGGCTGAGCTTGGCTCTTCCTATGGGCTTGAGCAGCTGCTTCATTCTCCTGTAGTTCAGTTCGACCTCGAGAGGAGACACTCTGCTCCTGTACTGCTTTTACCTCTGTCTGGTGCAAGCCTGTGCAATACTAAAGCACGTTATGGAGGCTGAGCTCATCCAGGCAGTTCTGCAAAATTCTAAAAGCCCTGCTAGCACAGGCTCCTTGGAGTCAAAGCGTGGAGGGGGATGTACAGGAAATCATACTTGAGAGCAAATAAACATGTTGGGAAAGCAGGGATTCAATTTTCAGTGTTAAAAACGTGACCTTGCAGTTACCCATCTCAACTGTCAAGTTCAAGCCGGCAGTGACAACAATTAGAAGGAAAAATTGTGAGGCTCAGAAACGGAAGCAGATTTATTAGGAAAGTAGTGGGAGGAAAGGCAGAGCAAGACCCAATACTGTCATACTCACCTTCCCGTAGGGATCCAGATACCATGTAAAAAATGCAGTGCCCTGTATTGTGGACTTCATTTCTGATCCATGTACTGTGGAATGGAAATAACATGAGTAAAATCTTTATTTCTCAAAGTATGGTGGGGTGTTTAGGTTGTTTTTTTTAGGGGGGGTTGTCTGTCTGTTTTGTGTTGTATTGAGATATGGTGGCTGAGGGAGCAGTTCAGCTGTTCACACCCATATTGCTTTCTAATGCACTCTCTGCACAACCTGAGAGCCCGCACAGGTACGGCACCTCCCTGCAAGGCTCATTTCTTCTCTCACTCTGGATTGCTACTCTGCACATATCATCGGCATGGAATTACTTCCAGTTTCTGTTGAGCTTGTAAATTCATGTAAACCAAGGCTGTAGTTTCACGGGCGGTTGATCTGATCTACCAGTTTGCTACTGCCTCAAGGAAAAGGTCGCTCTCCCTGCCTCTTCTTTTGCTCCTCCTGATTCTCCACCCTACTCCCTCATTCTACTCCCAGGATAGTTTTGTTCTGTATTAGTGAGTTAAATGGGTTCAGAGGGAAACAGGGCCTTATCCTTTTGTCCAGTCCCGTGAAGCTGCAACCTAAATTTTACCATGTCCATCTCCATCCTACACCTGACCTCTTTATACTTAGAGCAACCCACATTTAATTGTGGGAGATCTTATGAAGTGACATGCCTGGTGTCTATCAGTGAACTTGAAGGCATGGACATAACCATACCCAGATGAGACCATGAGCAGTGACATACCACAAGTAAAGAAATCACAGGATCAAAACCATCTGCCCAAGATGGAATGATGGATCGGGAAGCAAAAACCTGGTCCCAAGTCAGGAACAGGATCTAGCCCGTGCCCTGACACAGACATCTTGTGTTGGCTGAGGTGAATCCTTCAGTGTGCTCTGTGCCGTAGTTCTCTGTGCATGAGACAGGGATGATGGCGGTTCCTCTGTCCCAGGCGTGCCCTGGGGACCAGGCATTAACACCCATGCTGCAATATGAAATTGAGGGATTATGTAAGAAAGGAATTCGAACCCCCGCCAGTGTGCTCAGCTTCCGAACACCTGGCAGTCAAGTTTCATCCTTGTTGGTCCATGAGAGAGGGAAGAATCCTGCCTATGTTTAGGGTCAGGAAACAAAAGGTCTCGGTAGCCTCAGTAACTTCAGCTTCAATTTTCTGAGTCTGTCATCAGGGTCCCAGGTACCATGTCAGCCCTCAGTCTGGTCTGTTCAGAACGAGGACTGGGAAGGAGTGAGGAGCTCAGGGCAGACCCTAGTTTGCCAAGTAAAAAGCTTCTAGCCTTCAAACTCACAAAGTGTCACTGCTTTGCTGATGGCTTCTGGTCCTGTGGTAGCCTCTAGGACGTCTCATCGTGATCTCTGCAGTAAGAGACCCAGAGAGAACCACCTACCAGGAGAACCCAGAAAACTGATGTTGCAAGTATAAGGCTATTTGGATTTGCTAGAAATTGCAAGTATAAGGATATTTGGATTTGATAGAAATGGGAGAGAGTTAACTATCCTATCTTCATCTCTATCCTATCTATCTCTATCTTCAGCCACAAGGCAGGCATAGAAACAGCAAATTAGTGTTTGTCATCATAACAGACAGTAGCATATACCAGGGCATCCTGGCTTTTGTGGGCTACGTCCAAACAGCTAGGAGATGTGCTCTTGGGGTCACTGCATAATGTTTGTTTGCTTGCTGGTTATGTCCCAGCTAATTTTGCAATGTGAGTCTAAATCCTTCAACCGCACATCCAATTTGTAATTTAAGCCTGCATAATTTTATTTCTGCTTGCTTACACCCACTGTCTCCTGGTTTACACAGGCCACGGCTGGTTTCTGTAAGAATTGCTGCATTGATTGATAGGCCAAACAGGAAGGTAGGATGTTTTAATGTGGAACGCTGTTTAGAGAGATGCAGCATCTGTGCCTAAAGTGAGAGATAGTTACAGGGTTAGACAAGTAGGCCATCAATTACAGGAGACTGAGGTTAAGACCATCTGGCTCTTTGAAACAACACCAGGTGTTAGCAGACACAAATTTCCTGTGTTGCAACATAGGAGGAGAGTGGCAGGCAAGAAGCAGCCCTCCAGAGCGAATCTCAGCCATGAAGGACGCCACTTCTCATTTCCTTTTTTAGTGCTGTCTTGTGGGAAAAAAATCACTTGAAGAGCCTGACACACCTGTGTCGCCTGCTCGGTGCCTCCCGGGGCCGCTTGAGGGGGAGGTTCTCAGCTGGGGATGGAGACATCCCTCTGCCAGGGCTGGTACCCACGCAGCTGGCTCAGCCAGCTCTGGGCTTCCAGTCCCGGCTGCACCCTGACCCTTGCTGATGGACCTGAGCACCAGTGTCCTGGTTTGTGTACCCAGCACCCACGGTGCTCTCAAGGCCCTCCTTGCTGCCTGGCCCATGGCCCTGTCCAGCCACGTGCAGCCCTGCCTCGGCTTCCCTCCCCAGCCTGATCTGTCTCCACCAGCCAAGGGAAAGGCAGCCAAGGGTGGGTTGGTTGCTGGTGGAGGAGGTCAAGAGGTTCAGAGAGGTGACCATCAAATCTGCACAGCAGAGGAGCATGCACTTAACAGCCATTTTCAGCCATTCAGGGCTACTGGGCCATACTTTCAAATAGTCCCTGGCTTGGTGCATGCAAAAAGTATTGCTGCATTACCCGTATGTGTACCGTTAAATCTGAACAAGCCTCTCATGCGGTTATGCTGCTTCAAATTTTCTTGTATATACTTCATAACACATTATTATTATTATTGTTATTATTATTATTGTTGTTGTTGTTGTTGTTATTAAAAGGGGGAATAAACCATAATGCTGAAATTCATCCATCCTAAAAATTACACTGATCTAAATAAGTCGGGAAACAATCACATCTCCCACCGAAGTAGTTTTTACTGTACTAAACTATGAGTCTACCTAAGACCTGACAGAGACGGTTTCCAAGGTGGTTGCTGCCTGCGAGCCCCCCAGCTCAGCAATGTCCTTTCACAACAAGCAGGCAAGAGATTAACAATTAGGTAAACACAATCTCAGTAAGTGGCAGCAGAACTTTAGATCAGTTTTTCCTAGTTTCTATTTCTATCAGTAAGAAACAGTCCTCACAGGTTTATTTTAAACTTTAATTATTATACTTCAATTATCTGGTGACAGAGGGAAAAGCCTTTGATTTGGTTATAAATGCCGAACTTAACATGAATTCCTCAATCAAACACTTCATTTAGGGAACACGGCAAAGGTTGCCAAGTGACAGAGATGCTGTGCCGTATCAGAGCACTTCCAAACCCTTGTTGCGAGAAGAAAATGCAATAGCTGGGGGCACCGGCGTGTAGGCAGGGTGGGGAGGCTAAAGGGCTCCGGCTCATAAGCAAGCCTGTGCCCATGTTATTTTTAGCCACCTATTAAATGCAGGCTGGTTTTCACAAGCTCTGAGCGCTTATGACATCCGCTGAATAATGGCAATGGTGAGGTGTCCAGGTCACTGCTATCCAGGTACTCTTGTGAGAGGGGATAATATGGTGTTAGGTCTGCCTGGCTTTGGAAACATCGGCTGTTATGCAGATCAGAAGGGCTCACACTACTCATTGAACTGCAGCAAGATAAGTGTTGGTCTAAGAGTAACGTTTCTAAAATTTGCTGGTGACAAACATGGAGGTAGAATTTTGGCTAATGTGGATTTCTAAACATTGCCTTTGAAGAGAGCGCTTTCAGTGGGGAATACTGCAGATAATAGCAATAATCATTCCTGAAAATAATGCTCTGGTTGCAATTCTTAATTACAAAAAAAATGGAAAATTTCAGATGTCTGGTCAAATTAGCTACATACTGATTTACCTGTGAAACTGATTGGTATGTATCAGTAATAACTAGGTGCATGACCTTCCATAGTGGTAAGAAAACACTTACTAAATTCAAGAGGGGCAAGCACATAAGTCAAATAAAACCATTGCCTGTTTTCAGCAGTGGGATGATCTTTTTTATGTTCCAATTCTGCAAAATACTTTGTTGTATGTGATTATTTTGTATTTTGCACTTAGGATGAAAAAATACTATTTATTTTAACCATGGGCTATGCAAGTATATTGTAGTCCTTAACTATTTAAAATGCTTTTTAAAGTTCTTATGTGACAATTTGTCAGGTATGGGATTGTTTTTTTTTAAACTGGAGTAATTTTAGATTAAAGAAAATCTTTTTTTGCAAAGCAGATGAAACTCAACCTTTTAAAACTAAGTAAAAAGAGGGTTGGTTTGACTGTTAAAATGAATTTATAAAATTAACGCATGACCACAGAATTCTAAAATTGGGCTAGAAAGAAAATATCCATAAAATTGCATTGACTGCATTTATCCAAGGCATTTGCTCTGATGTTTTGTGTTGATTATTGCCTATTATGTATTTCTCCTGCGCCCACCTCTCCCTCCTTCTTTCCTGGAGGCTTGTGCTTGCATGTCAAATTGTGCTCTCTTTCTAGATGAGGGTTGTGGCAGGAGCAAAATGATAGCTACTTATGGCACCAAGGCTGTCTGCAAAGATTTCACAAGAACTTTATTTATTAACCTCTTGAAAACTGCCGGAGCTGCCCTGCCTAAATCAGCCCTCAGCCTGCCCAGTCCAGCAACCAGTTTTATCTAGGAGTAATGATGCAATGGGTTTGTGCAGAAAAAGCTATATAGCATCACTTACAAAAATACTTATAAAGTGACCTTTGTAAGGCCCTCACATCGAGCCAGATGACTGGCTCCATTTGCAGCTCTAGCCTAGCTTCGCGCATACTTTCAGCACTGTGTAAAAGCATTCAGGAAACTTGGCCCCAGACAGCAAAAATGTTGTGGTGAGAGAAGTAGAGCTCAGCACAGCTTAGGCTCAGTTTGGGGCTTATCTAAGCCACAGGGTGATGGATCTGGCACAGACCTGCTGTGCTGGATGAAATGTGGCCCTGCTTGAGCGACCACCACTACTTTGGCTTTTCTGTGTCAGCCCAGTGGCTGGTGCCTGCTGGCCCTGCAAGGCTGAAGCTTTTGAGTTTGAAAAAGCCAGACCCATGTGCCAAATGGCTCCTCTCCTTCCTCAGGTCCATGCAGGCATGCAGTAGCTCGGCTGGCAGAGGGTTGCTACACAGCAAGAAAAGCCTGCCCCGCAGGAACACGGTGCTGGCACATTGTGAACAACTCTGCTCCTGCAGCCAAACTACTGGCACCCCAAAAAGTACCCCGGGATATTTAAATACCCCAGGGATGAGGGTGGTGAGGTGATTTTGGTGCCCTAACTGTTGAGGCAATTCCTGTGGCTTGCAGGCCACAAGGCCATTCACACACAGCCTTGGGTAAATGCCCAAAAAATGGCTCTGCGAGTGGTCCTGGGAGACACCGGGCAACCAAGGTGCAACCACCTGCCTTTTTGCTTTGGAGTGCGGAATAGAAAACCAGATGCTGGGATCTGCGATACAACCTCCTTCCCTTTGGCTTGGTGGGAGGAACCAAAAGAAACCAGAGAAAGAAATAATAACGCAATTGTCTTTGATCTGGCTGAGAAATGCTTTCTCAAGAATAATATGTGAGAAAGGCATCAGAATTCTTGCCTGCTTAAAATTTCCCATTGTCTTCTAAGGAGCAAGTACTTTGGTGTATATTTTGTTTAGCCGGATTCTTTTGCCATGATGGTCTGTCTACACTGACTAAATTCTTGTACTAATGGCTCCACGATGCTGCATTTAAAGATTATAATACATTTATAGCCCACTGATAAAACAAAACAAAAAGCTGTATAAAAGCCAGGTATTAGCTGTTATTAAATAAAAATAATTTACAGCTTACCACAGTCACAATGAATGAGATTGACTCACTCATGGGCTTTAGGACATTTTTTCTAGTTTTTGTTTTACAAGTCTGTACATGAAGGATGTTAGCTCAGTTGGAGATTTTCTCTTTTACTCTATGCCAAGGTTTTCAGAAGTGACTAATGACTTTGGGTGCCTAACTGGAAACATTGTAATAACGCCTGAATTTCAGAATGGCTGAGCACCCATCATCTGAAATTTAAGTCCTTTTATGGTTGTTTAAATTCAGCTCTCAGGACTGAGATCCTCTAATTCATCAGGAACTCTTGAAAAGCTTGGAAGTTATGGAAATATATTAAAAAAATTAAGATGCAATTTCCTCCTTAAAAGCCTCCCCATACCAAATTTTCCGTGTCCCAATATGTGTGGAATTAGCAAAAAGAAATTGGCAATTATTGAATGCAATATGCTTTGACTTTATGATCAAGAAAACATTGTGTTCATTTCCTTCCTGCAGTGTGGTACCCCTGCTTTTCTGATAGATCATAATATCCATAACCTTGTTTTTAAAGAGTGCTGTGTCAGTTTTCTAGATCTTCAGCACAAATTGGTGAGGCAGCTGTGGGTATTCGGATTCAGCCTTTGTTTCGCAAAGGTGGACACAACTCTCTTGTCTTTGTATAGAGAGGAATGATTCATGGGGTGTAGCAAGCACAAAAGGCTTGGGATAGATACCTGGGGATGCAAGTCCCATGCAAGCTGACAATACTCTTTATTTCACAGACTTTCTGGTGCCGCACTGCTACAACCCATAGTTCCGCAGCGGACAGATTGCCTTTCATGAACATTGCCTTTGCAGATACCGAGTCAGAGCTTTCTTTGACATCCACGGGTGCAAACTACCACTAGTTAAATTATGCCATTTGACACCAGGTGGGCTTAGTATTTCATTGCTCACTGGGAGGTGAAGCCTTCCCTTAGATAACTGGAGAGCTCTGGCAGATTATCTCATAAAAATCAGCTCTTGCATCAGGCACAGAATAAGAGGAAGTTAGTCTCTTAGATGAATTGTAACTGGAAGCTTTTACTCCGTCTAGCCAGGCTGTTACCCACAGCTCAGATTAGATCTGATCTTTTTATGCTTCCCTACAGGTTTGCTTTGATTGTCTCCCCATTTTCCAACAAACACTGTAAAAGACCACTGGGCATTTACTGAGGAAGTCCCTGGGAACTGTTCCCAGTCAGTCTGGTCTGCGGCATGCAGGGTATAGGGCACTTGCCCAGGGTCACATGCTCCCAGATGCACAGGGCACATGGAAGGCCGTTCCCAGAAGTGGATGCCAAGAAGCACGCTAGCGAGGGGCATGGGAACAGCCGCGCGACCGCAGCCAGCAGCAGTGGTGGGAGACTGAGGGCTGCAGCTGGACTGTGAGAAATGAAGCAGCGTGTTTGGTTTTGAAGTGAGGAACCCAAATGCTTGGCTAAAGCACACTAGATATCACTGAGCACCCGGCTTTAGATTGACAGGGCTACAGAAAGATGCTGTGAATCCTTTATCCCTGCCTGCCTGCCTGCCTGTTTTATCACCTGGATGGCTCTGAAAATTTAGCTCTGGGCAGGGACAGAAGAGTAAGTTTATCTTGGAATCTTCTACTCTCTTTTTATTAAAGGGTTGCAGCAGCTATTATTTCCTCCAGCTGCTTCCCCATGTCCTACCTCTCTGAGCCTGGACTATAATTTTACATTCATTCCTGTACTGGTTCCTTACCTTCCTAGTCTCTCTCTTTGTATCACCTGACCGTGCCTTTTCCCTGGCTTTGGCCAGGTGACTCCCTGTCTCTGTGGAGGATGCAGTGGAGCCAGTATCTCCTTGTACCTTTTATTGTAACTGTTTGTTTTATTTCTTCTTGTTCAGATGAGCTTATTGAAGTCTGCCAAATTGAAAGCCAGCAACACACATGGGAATCCCCCAGTGTGCATCCCATGGACAGGATCTCCAGGACCTCACCACCCACATCCATTCCTCCCATTGGGCAGGCTCCACTCCTCTCCTGACTGTGAGGCTGGTGAGCCCCAGGTCTGCCCAGGCACAAGGTCTAGCCAAGAGCAGCCAGACCCACTGTACAGCTAGGGCTGCCCCATCTGTAGCTGCAGCATGACAGCCTCCTTTCTGTTGTCCTGTGTCCTCTGAATTGCCAGCCTGGCACCGAAAGTCCTCAACAAGGCAGATGCCACAGTGATGAAGGCAGCCTAATGCCACGTGCCTCTGCATTACTCCTTCTTCTCCCTCTCCCTTCACATGATGTGATGTGCTGGAAGGGTTGCAGGAAAGGTAATAGAAAAGGAGGGTGGGGAAACCTTCTGGCTGCCCAGCAACCCTTCAGCTGATGGTGAGCAGCTTGTACTCCTAGACATTCCCAGGTGCCCAGACACTTCTGTTCATGGTACCTATGGCACTGTCCTTCAGCTAAAATATGTGGCTTTTTTTAATAAGAGCAGAATAGCAAGATATGTGTCAGACATCAAAGGGCTTGGGACCTATGAGTTTTGCGAGTACAAAACGGAACAGATAATTTTTTTAAATGAGTCTAAGAGTTTGGGACAATAGCATTGCACAGGGGAGAATAAGACCCACTCATACTCAGGCAAATGTACATTGTATTGAGTCAGTGTCTGCACTGGGTAGAAAAGGGGGGCAATGGACTCTACAAAGAGGGTCTGAGAGATGACATTAGAGGCATAACAAAACCAACAATCTGTTGTCTGGCTTATCACCAGTGGATAGAGTTTACCCCACTTACAAGGAACAGGGTCCTGGAGGTATTTCTGAAGAATGAGACACTGTCATCTGCATTAAGCATGGCTTGATATGACCTTTAAACCTCCAAGGCCACATTTTCTGCTCATAAAAAGCAGAGCCTGCCCTAGCAGCATGGTGTCTGTAAATACCATGCTGCTACAGCCCCACTGGCAGCACCCAGGGCAGCAAAGTCCCCAGCAGAGGTGCAGCTGAAGGGGAAATGCCTGCCACCCCAGTTGTGTCCCCTTCTGTACCACTTCTGCTGGCAGAGTGATTTTGGTAGCGTTTCTGAATTTTCATGTTCCTAGCAGACACAGGTCTGTGAGCTGAACTTCTTGGTGTAGACTGAGATTCACAGAAGATGTTTTCATATTTACTTGGCTACTGGTTTTACACAAGTATCAGTATCTTTCAATGTTGTGTAAGAATTGCTTGTGTCTTTATGGCATAGAGCCCTGTTGGGGACAGCCTAAGGATTTTCCTCCAATAAAAATTCAGGGAAATCTCACTCGCCCTACCTGTCCGTTACCCTGTGCCTTCAGCATCCTTTTCCATCCATGTGGAAAGCTGGTGAAGTGGCTGCTTGCAAAGCTGGTGTCTTGGTTGGGTGCTTCTCCTCCTGTCGCTGCCTTTGCCCCGCAGCCCCGCAGCATGGCGCAGCTCTGGGTTTCCCCCTTTCCCGACAGATGACCGTAAGCAAGGAGCAGGATGTGTGTGTGGGCTCGTGGGGACTGGAGTTTTTCTCAGGTGGTGCTGCAGCAGCAGGGACACAGCACACTGCACAATGCTGGAAGCAGAAATAGAGCCTGGCACAGTCGAAACAGCCTTAACAGCCCAATGGATACGTCAGTGGGAAATGGTGTCCTAATGCATCTAATTTCTCTTATGAGTTTCAGTGTAAGTCACCAAATATTCCTATATCTAGTACATAAGCCTCTTCTTCCACCCCCCACCCCCCATTATAAAATGCACCTAAGATTCATGTGTATTTTACTCTGAAAATTTCTAGGAAGAAGTAAGTGATAACAGGTCCTGGTGGCTTAAGTAGATACCAGTTTACTGCTGCCAGTGCTGTAAGTGCCACAGCAGCAGCAAAGGCAGCAGACCTGTAGGTGGTGAATTGAACTGGTCCTCCTTTGTGCCAACAAATACGCAGATATATCCCCATCACTGGAAAACCCAGGAGAGCCCAGTGAGGTAAGACATGTGCTTAAGTTGTCTTTGTAATACACTCTTTTTTCCTTCTCCATCTATCCAGCGGTGGCTGTGCTGCGCCAATGAGCAGCACAACAGTACCTGCCGGCCACCCCACAGACAGGACATTTAGGAGAGGTGTCCCCCAGCTCCATCCCATCCCATCCCAGCACCAACCCCTCCCTCCAACACCCCCCTCAGGCACTCAGGCGCCTGTGCCTAATTGAGGCAGCGGCTGGTTTTAATGAGGTCTGAACACTCTTGTTTTGGTGTTGTGT
Organism: Falco naumanni; assembly: GCF_017639655.2. NCBI lineage: Eukaryota > Metazoa > Chordata > Aves > Falconiformes > Falconidae > Falco > Falco naumanni. Next base: position 29,619,620 of record NC_054059.1, read on the forward strand.
GGGGGTTTTTGTGTGTGTGTGTGTTTTTTTGCTGGTATTTTTTTTTGTTTTTAGATCCTGAATTGCTTTCAAAGGGATGGTGCATCACTCTCCCCGCCCCCAGCCCAGCCCGCGCCGGCCCGGGGGAGTGGGACCGTCTCTGCAGCCCCCAGAAGATGGTGCCCTGCTGTTAGGAAACAATGCTGCGAGCAGCAGTCATTCCAGTTCACTGGCACAGTGTCACACAAAACGCTTTGTGTCTGTCAGCACATTCCTGGAAGGTCACAGTGAATGATGAATGCTCCTGTGTAGGAGCTGAGGAGGGTTGGGTTTCCCCTCTCCCCCCGCCCCCCCCCCTTTTTTTTTTTTCTTTCTCTCTCTCTCTTTCTCTCTCTCTCTCTCTTTTTTTTTTTTTTTTTTTTTTTTTTTCCATGAATTGCATCACTTGGCAGCCTCTTGGCTTCATTCATTTGACTCCTGTGGTTACAAACCTTTCCCAATTGTTGTGAGCCTGCTTCCTCCACAACCCCTCTGTGGCCAAAGCAGGATATTCATGACTGACTGGCCTGGAGAAGCTGGATAACTTCCAGCTACTTTCCACAGCAGAGTTGCTCACTTCCCTCCCCCCGAGGTCTGAAATATCCTGTGGTTCTGGTTAGCTTTCTCTCCGGATGCACATCAGCTAAAGCATATGCATCATCATGTGATACCCAAGGCTGTTTCAGCACAGCTAATTGTGACAGAGGCTTTATTTAGATGCCATGTATAAAAAGATGAGTAAAGCACTCCAATATGAAGTCAGAAGGATATTTGACATGATCCTGAATGAAAAGCTGATTTTCACTGGCATGTAGCGCTGGAGTTCTCCACTGAGCTTTTCACATATGTCTAAGATGTTTAAATAATTCCAATAAACTATGATGTCATCTTTGCAGCTCTGTTGCCATTTCCTATGATTTGGTTCATGATTTCTTTCCCCTCTGAGTTACTAATTGCTCATGAAGCTTGTGCAGTTGAATGGAGCTCTTCTATTTTTTCACACTCCCTCCACACCCCCCCCCCCACCCCCACCCCCCCATACAGAAAGCACAGACCTGCTAGTTTTAGTTGGGGAAAAACACCTACAGCCAAATTCAGCGTTATTTCTCATTGGGAATTTACCAGCACCTGACTAGCAGTTGTCACTTGGTACAACCCAGCCTGCCACAGTGAAGGGTATTTTGTTGGCATGGGGAGTGTCTGAATGGGGAGGAGGGTGCAGGAGAGCCCATATCAGAGTGAAACTGAGAGAGGAACACCTGCATCTGCAAACAGTGTTCACGGGGGCTGTTCACAGGCCATGTGGGCACACGTCCTTCTAAAGGATGGAGACACGTTCAGTGGTCAGGACAGGTCAACAGCCTCCGGTATGCCTGCTTTTGTTTGCACACGTGCGGGCAGGTCAGTGCTGCAAAGGGACGGCTGGGACCCTGAAAGTACATCTGTTGAGGTCTCATTCTCTGTCCCTGAAGCTGTCTGGCAACGTTTGTACTGTTACAGTCTCTTTGCCTTCAAAACAGGGTGGCTACATCTAACTTGACTGGTGAATCCTGGTCTAGTCCAGTCCCTGCCCTGCGTGACCTCCCTAGCTGTGCCCAGGAACTGGCTGGAGGATGCTGGCTGGCCCTGCTCAGAAATGGTGCTGGCACTGCTGTGGCCGCTCTCTGGTTCAGGTGATGCAGATCTTGTGCTCGTGCCATCGCTCTACTTCACCTGCTATGGATATGGCTGGACAGACTCCTGTGGGCTGTACCGGGTTCACCTGTAGGACTGGGAATCTTCATTTTGGATAGAAGAAAAACATCCTTCAGCAGGAGAAACTAGATAGAGGGGGCAAAATGGAAAGTAAATTCTGGGTGAGAAAGAAAAAAAGTGTCTGGACTTCATTAAAAGGGTAAATAAAAACAGAGAGAAATAAATTCAGAGGCCAAATGAGTCCTTAGGAGTCAAAGTTTGTGCACTAGAGTAGGATGTATTTTCCAGAAAGCTGCAAGAAAGCAGATGTTGCTGCCAGTTCATTGGGATGTAGGAAGAAACTACTGAAACTTCAAGGGTTTTTTTCAGCAGCAACAAATAAGGACATTTTGCAAAAGCTTTGGTAAAGACAAGCAAATTGCAAACTACTATCCAATAATGGCTACATGTTGCAAAATGTGGGATGAAAGGAAAAGATCTGTGAAACTTGAGGACATTTCAGGCTTTACGCATTTCCAGAGAATTCATCAGATCTTTCAAGTTGTCGAAGCAATGTCAGGAAGTGGAAAACCAGAGGTTTTGCACAACTTATGAGTAACTTTTAAAAAAACTACTGAAGTCAGAGAAAGTAATTAAAATTTGTTTGGGTTTATTTTTATTTTATGAAATCCCTTGGTGTTATTAATTCCCAGGTCTGCAATTAACTCCCAGGTCTGCAATTACAGGCTCAGGTTTCATTGTCATTTCCCTTTGTACAGACCAAGAGCTGTTCCATGCGCAGGCACAGAAATGGCATCAAAAACCTTCTCTGAGCAAAGGTCACTTTAGATCAAGTGAGCTCTTTGTCAGCATCTCTAACAACCTGATAACAATATGTGGAAGCAAGCTGGCCAAGAGACCTAACAGGATTGAAGCCATCTTTTTCTTTCCACTTCAGCATTTTGTAGTGTCACTGAAGGGAGTTGCTGGCAGAACCCTTATCCTGTGTATTGCTGTAGTTATCCATGGTGGGTTGCCCTGTGTGCCACCTGTGGAAAACACAAGGAAGCACTGACATCTGCAGGGCTTTGGATGAAGAGCTGGAGGCACTGTATGGTGTGAAGCCAGGTCTGCGGCTAGGTCTGGAGGTGTGACAGAGGTCCATGCAGATGTGCTGCAACCAGCTAGAACAGCCCGGCTGTGGCCGTGCAGGCTTCACCAAAGGCTGTATATGCTCATGCAGGATGGTGGGTTTGCAGCTGGTGGCTTTAAGACCACTGTGTCTGCTTTTCATGGGTTGCCTATAGCTCTCTTCGTTGTGTCTACCTGAGGATGGGAGATCCTCATATCCTCTTGCCACATGGGCACCATACTCCCAGTACCTCTGAGGAGGTGATGCCACATGTACATAGACCAGTAAGAAGGGCAATGGTGCTGTCTGCACCTGTCTCCAAGGGCTTTCAAGGAGATACTTGCATTCAGTGAATCAGTATTATTCAGTGATAAGGGCTATAGCTCATCTGACTGCACAGGAGAAGAAAGCCTTCCAAATCTCCCTTTTATGTCTGTACAGAGCAAACCTCAGTATGCCCTGATCCAGCCAGAAGAGCCTGTAACAGAGAAGATAAGGAAAAGCAGCCTCCTGTCATTCTCAGTGCAACACAGCTTGAGTACTCGGGAGTCACAGTTTGCTCTCAGCCCTGACTGAAGGAAAACGCTTGCTGACATGTTGCAGGAACCTGAGAAAAGTATGGACAGATGCTAAAGATCTTCTCAAGGTATTCTAACATGCACACCACACCATTTGAACCTGAAGAACAGTAAAACTGTTACCCAACATCAAGCAGAGTGACACTAATAAGCATTAGTCATGGGGACGGAGGGAAGGAAGGGATTTAGCACATGCACACATACCTAAGAGAAAAAAGAATTGGCACTTCTGAAGTTCTTCGAAGAGGGTGATTTTCTATGCACTCCGAGGTTTGATCCAAGCAAATAAAACTTCCTGCACATTTTGTCCTCTGCAAGTCTCACTTACATGCCAAGGTTCTGAGCACTTAGAGTTATTTGAGAGTGAGACCTCAGCTCCCATAGACAACGCAACTGGAGTTTCCCTGGCTGTCATGATCCACAGTGGCAGTGGAGATACCTTGGAATGACAGCATGACCTTCTCTGGCATGGCCCATAATGCTGGCAGAGGAAGGCAGCACCATGACTGTGTCCTTGGCTTCCCTCCCTGTTGTCCTGGTGGGCACGGAGATGGGCGAGGATGAACTTTCTCCACACGTGAGATAGCTTGCACCGGGGTGGTGCAGGACCCCTGTGTCCTGGCTTTTTCATGCGTGTGCCACAGACAAAACCCATGCTTTGTTTCGGTTTTGTTCTTCTTAGACTCCTAAGAGGGAAGCACCAGGACACTGTGGGATGAATATGAAAAATATCAACCACAATTCTTAATTATGAGTACAGCAAGTCTAGGCAAATTCAGCATTCAAGTAAACAGGGGTCTTTTTAATGGCTTCAGCTGGGCTTGGATTTTTACTCTAATTGTGTGCCTACGTGGGGTTTGAAGACTGGAATTCACCCACCTAAATGTAGGCACTTGATGTCTAAGGTAGGTCAGTACAGAGACACAGATGCAGTCAGACCAAGGGTCAGAATGACTGAGCCCATCCTATGCCATTAACTATTAAGAGTCACTAGAGAGATTAATCTTCTAATCTGGTGCCTTGAATAGTGCCCAAGTTTAGTGGGAAGAACAGGTTGAATCACTTAAGTACCCAACTGAAACAGTGGGAAAATTGTTGCATAATTTTCCTGTGCGACACTTACTAAGATTAGGGTGGAAATGAACACGTGTTGCTGGGTCTGACTGAGGGGTGAAGAAGAAGATAATAAATTAGAAAAATTAAAATTAAAATAAAATTTTATTTTTATGCTTTATCCTAATGTAGGTAGAATGTTAAGAATTTATCACCTGAGATAAAAGACTTAATCATTGCTAAACCCTTTGGCAATTGTTTTAATAACATTAATCAAGATGAGCTCATTTAGTGCTAATGGGGGTGTTTTAAGTACTTTTATAGGATTTTCACTGAAATTCAGAATTAAATAATTGGGCCATTATTCTAAAGTGTTTTCGTCATCCCTCAGGGAAGTCCCAGTTTCTTGGGTTTCATTGGCTTGGTTTTATTTCCTCTCAAGCATTAATTCTGATTGCCCTTGACAATTTTGGAGCACCCCCTCCCAGTTATCAATTCGACCCTCTTCTGGGCAGTCTGAGGTTGGTTGCCCCTAATAATCTATTTTGTCAACGCAGTCATGGATGGGAAAGATTTAAGATACCACTAAATGAGTGCGGTGATGGATGGTGAGACAGGAAGGATGGTGATTGCCATTGGCTAAAGATTCTAGTGAGCTGAGTTTTTCCCAACACCCAGACAGGGTGAGCAGTTGCCCAGTTCTGCATATAATGTTACCTTAATTACGCTCAGTCCTTATTAGGGGCTGTAGTCTTTGCAATCTGGAATGCATCAGGAGTTGCTGAAGGTGTTAGGGAAGGAAGGCAAGGTGTTATGGACTTAGGTCAGTTGCCTGAATTTATGTTCTTAGTGCCAGCTGATATAACAAAATGTATCTGAAACATCCCCATAACGATGGCAGGTGTAGTGCAGGACATACGGTAGAACTTTGCCTTTCTTGAAAAGCAGTTAAATGCCATGAATGATGCCCTGGGTATCTGAAGCCACTCTAAATGTTTTGGGCAGGCTGTATTGGGCCCTGCATTTGGGAATCCATTTAGGATTGCGTTCACATGTCCATTTATACCCATCTACACATAAACTAGGTATCTAGACTCCTGTTATAGTTAGTGAAGATCTAGTTAACGCAGTCGCTGAAACCATAGTCAGTGGAGGTCTATTTAATGCAGTCACTGAAAGCCAGTGAGTGACTTGGATGCTTACCACTAACTGTCTACAGTCAGACAAGTTCAGTCACCCTCCAGCCTCTGGTGACTGTATCGAGATGATCTCTGCTAATACAGTGTGAACTTGAATGCCTCAGGCTCAGTTCAGCTGACTATGGTGTCTAGTGCCATGGTGGATGCTCCAGAGTATCCTGGCTGGCCTCCACCTTTATCTTCAGAAGAGGCAGGACATCTTTGCCAGCCTAGTATAGATGCCCCACACATCCTATGACACCTAAAAAAATTGCAAGATGGCTACATGTAGGCACTAAACCGCTGCCTTTTGTCACAGATCATTGGATGCAGTACATGAAGTCACTTCAATACAAATGCTAAAATTCTCTGAATCATTCATATATTGCTATGTTCATTGAGATGATAGTCATATTAGAAGGTTTTATTTAATCTGGTAGAAAAGTCTGTATCAGCCATTCCTAGTTTTGCTAATCACAGGAGATGTTGCCATTTCAAACATCCCAGTGAATTGTCAGGTCATATTCTACCAGCATGTTTGGTAATTCACATGCCTAAGCCCAAGGATTGGCAGCGTTAACTGTGTGTGGTGGTTTAACCCCAGCCAGCAACTAAGTACCACGAAGCCATTGGGTCACTCCCCCTGCCCCAGGGGGATGGGGAGGAGTATTGGGGAAAAAGGTAAAACTCACGGGTTGGGATAAGAACAATTTAATAATTAAAATAAAATAAAATATAATAATAATAATAGCAATTGTAAGCCAAATGAGAGAGAAAGAGAGAGGGATAACATTCAAAGGGAAAAAAGAAACAAGTGATGCACAACAGAGTTGCTCACCAGCTGCTGACCGATGCCCAGCCAGTCCCCGAGCAATGATACCCAGGCCCTGGCCAGCTCCCCCCTGCCTCCCCCCCCCCCCCCCCCCCCCAAGTTATAAGCTGAGCATGATGCTCTATGGTATGGAATATCCCTTTGGCTAGTTGAGGTCATCTGTCCTGCCCATGCTCCCTCCCAATTTCCCGTGCCCCTCCAGCCTCGTTCTCGCTGGCAGGGCCTGAGAAACTGAAAAGTCCTTGACTTAGTATAAACATTACGTAGCAATAGCTGAAACATCAGTGTGTTATCAGCATTATTCTCATACTAAATCTAAACCACAGCACTGCACCAGCTACTGAGAAGAAAATTAACTCTATCCCAGCCAAAGTCAGGACACTATAATACATTTAAATGTGAAATGATGCATATTTTTTCCTATTCAACAAACCTTTTGACTGCTGTTTTCTATTTTTTCTCAGAATAATTGAAAGTTTCTCTCCCTTACTCCATTATGATGATCCAAGATAGTACAGGATGACAGATACCTAAGTATGAGGGGAAAAAAGGAGGAAGAATATATTTTTACGTTATATCTTGCCTGGAAATAAGATCTGAAAATTTCTTTGAAAAAATTATCCTCAGTGCAAAGATCTTTGCTCAGGTCATTGTATCAAGTGCAATAAACAACCTACATTACATACACCAAAAGTTCAGCTTCATAAATCCCATTTTCCAAGGCTTTATGTGATAATGAAGATCACATTTTGTAATCAGAGTGTGTTTATCTTGCAGCTTGTATTTTTTGTTTGGTTTCAACGGTTGGCAAATTACTCAGTGTCTCATATGATAGATACATTTAACAATTCATACTTTTTTATTCCCAGAACTGTTACACTGAGCAACTAATATGACTGGGAGTAGTTATTTTTAGGTTAGTTTAATCATTGTGTAGGATTGTTAAGATGTCATATATTTCCTGTGCGATGGAAGCATCTCTATTTTTGTGTGCTTTGTGTTCCCACAGATGGGTCTCAGTTTTTGCAGCACACTTTGGACATGGCTTATGGCCATGCCAAATACATAATGAGTGCAGGATCCAGGTAAAAATATATGTATCCTGTTTACACTTACACAATTATAATAATCCAATCCTCTACACCAGAATGATGTAACAGGGTTTCCATTTTAGGAGGTTAAACTCTGCCCACAGGTGTGACATATGCCCTTTGTTTCAGCATCCTACTGTTGCAGGCTGCAGCTGACCAGTATTTACATGTCTCCACTACAGCTGTAAGTTGTCAGTTTAATGACAATGCAATCAGTCCCTGAAATTACTTATTCAGACCTTACAGAATCATAGAACCATAGAATGGTTGGGGTTGGAAGGGATCTTAAAGATGGTCTAGTTCCAACCCCCCTGCCATGGGCAGGGACACCTTCTGCTAGACATTCCAAAGGTCTAACTGGATTTGAGCTCCAGCTAAGCCAGAACTGAGTAAGAATTTCAGGATTTCAGTTAACAGCAGGTAACCAATGAAAAAACAAGCTGGAAGATTGACACCTCTTGTGCCTTTAATTCACAGCAGTGTTGCACCACACAACAGTCAAAATAGCCAAGTCCTGAGAGGCAAATTTTTCATTAATAACCCTGTGAGTTAGAGCAGAGGAAAAGCAGCTTGATTAATTGTAACATTTGTTTTCGTATAACAGATTCAGAGATTCCAAGTCCAAAAGGGAGCACTCTGATTATCTAGTCTGACCTCATGAAGAGTGGGCTGCAGAGCTTCACCCGGTGATTCCTGCACAGACTGAGCGGTTCTTCCCTGCTCCGTAAGGAAACTCTGCAGCCAGCTGTATGGGTGAGCATTACCTCATGCAATATACTGGGCCATATCCTGAGGTCATTTTACCAGCTTTTAAATGCTGAGGAGTTTCACTTGGCAGCTCAGGGCTTACATGGATGAAAGGGAAATCAGAATTTGGCTCACCCTTCCTCACAAAATAGTAGCCAGCGAAAAGTTTTCTTCACTCCCCCCTATAAAAAAGTATACGATACTTATTTATGTATTTGTAGTACGTTGCTTTATCCTGAAGTGTAATGTTTAGATTGAACCGGTGAAATTGAGGTAACCAGCCTCTTCGGTCCACTCATGAATTTTGGACTTGTTTAGCTGACAGGGAAGGAACTTCGCTTTTTTTGCAGTTTACAGGTGTGCCTGACCTTCTGCCTTGTACACATCAGATTTCATCCTGAATACCTGTACTGAATCCAGCACTTCGCATGTTATACAAAAGACTTAAGAATCCACCATATCATGAAACAGTTCTTTTCAAGTACTTCTAGAAGATTCGCGCCTATCTCCAGAGAGGAAGACAGTGAAAAGAATGACATTACAGACTGAAAATCCCCGAGTCTAGTCAAATTACATATTTATCCTTGCTGTTAAAAGCAAGACCAGCATATTTTAAATACAGTTCAGTCTAATGTGACAACAAATGAAGCAATTCAAATATAGTCACTATTCAAGGTAATATTCTGCTGCTCAGAAATATTCTGCATCTGTGCATCTAATTATAGCTAAATAGCAGATAAATACAGTTATACTGTATTAACAGGGAAAAAAGGGGCTAGGACAGCTATGTGTGGCAATCAGGTTACTAGGTAGCTAAATCTGGGTTTCTGCCAGCCAAAATTGTCAAGGCCTATATTTGGCTGAGATCGACAGGTTTCTTTGATATGCACATTTCTTTGCACCTATGATCTGTAAGTTGCGCATTATGTCGCAGTCTTCTTTAGAAGAAAAGGACATAGCTTCTTTAAGCCCTAAGTCTAAAGCGAATATATGAAAATGATCCATGATGCTATTATACTAACCACACTTCCCAAGTGATACTTTCTAATATCAGAAAAATTTGTTGCCATAGTGACTGGCCTGACCTGAAACAGTTCAGTTGATGCTGAGCTTCCTTTCCCTTCCCCAAAAAAAGAACTAAATATAATCTTTTGGAAAGGCAATTCTTCTTTTGATTAGGTAATGGCAATATCTCACAACCTGTTGTTCACACTGTATTGGCTTATTAACACTCTCAGTTAGAAGAAATAGAGAGTTTAAAGAAAATTGGGCTTTCAATCAGGCTTCAATTTTAACTGAAAATTATCCTTGTAAGAGGATGTAGTGCCCACCCATCTTAGGACACCATCTAATTTAGTGTCTTCTAATGAAGGTGGAGAGTTCAAATGTGCAATTAAAAATGCAAGAATTCCAGTAGTGGGTGAATTCAGCATTACCTGCTCACATATGAAGTGGACAGTGGCATGTTAAAGGTTCCTTTGATCCTTAGCAATGTAGTTAATTGGCCTCATTAATAACATGCATCTTACTTCAATCCTTTTGGATTAGAAGGTGATCATCGTGTGATCCTCAAGTGAATAATATTTTTGTTGAAAATTTTCTGTTCTTTGAAAGAGATGTCGAGAAGAAGGGAAAGTTAGAGTGACATCCTTCTGCAGTTCCAGCTGCTTGCTGGGACGTGTTGCATTAATAGTTAAAAAAGGACTGAAACCCACAAAAAGCCACAGGCTGCTAAGCAGGGACTCCTATGGTTTATCAGTGTTTAAAGACCAAGCATGCGAATCACAAGGCCCGTACTCAGCATGAACTGTGCTGCCACTGGTTACGTTTTCTAGGCATCTAGGGAAAGGCCTAGATGTTTTGTGTGATCCAGCTTGCCTAAGGGCAGTAAATCTAAGAAGCTTATGTATATAACGGGGAGGTGAGGGCAGTCTGTCTTTAGAAAGTAGACAAGACTTCTTCCCAGATACCTCAGACTTCCTGTATTTCTCAGAATTTTTTTTTTTAATAACCTCAGTTCAGGGCTGTGGGCTGTGGTCCAGGAGTGGTGCTTTAGGGAAGGAGCCAGGGGCGCTCCTTGCCACCCCCTCCAGAATGAAGCAGCATTGCCAATTGCAAATCAGCAAAGATATTGGGGGCTTTTCCCTTGTCTTTCCAGTAGTAGTAAGTCATGCTTCCCATCCCATTCCATCCTCCTCCTGGATGAATATTTTCACTACCATCCTCCAGACTTAGGTGTCCTCTTGCTTCTTTGTCTTTTTGGGCTAGGGCTTTTGCAGGTCTTCAGCACTTATGGTTCAAATGATATTCTTACTTTCTGACAGGATTTTGGGCTGTGAATTTTGGTCTTGCACAGGAGCCTTTGGAAATAGATATACCGGCATTCATTGGCATGCCTTTTGGGCAATAATTCATCCAGTGTGTGAATGTCCAGGTCTGAACAGGAAAATGAGGGAAAATGAGGGACTGAATGCAACATAGTAAGCTCAAAGAGAGATGAGAAGTGTCCCCATGTCTCTTTGTGGGATATGGGGTATACTAATGGCAGGAGAAACAACTAACTTGCTCTGTGTTCTTGGGATGTCACCTCATCTTCCTAAGGTCTCCTTTCACCAGCCATGAGAGGAAGGGGACTCATTAAGAGCTGCTCAGAATATTTCCACTGAAATGATGCCTGAATAGAAAATTAGGTTCTTAGCTAGCTGACCAACAAAACTGATGAATCACTTCTCCATTGCTTTAAATTTTCTTACTTTTGCTTGGAAAAATTTTAAAGTCAAATTGTTTGGCTTTCAGTCATGTTTAGCTTACAAGATCTTTGCTTTGTTGGATCTTTTTTCAGGAAAAGATCATCTGAACACCATTATTTATATGAGACAATTCAGAAACAAGTGATGAAAGATGGTCTTGAAGTGCAACAAGCAGTAGTGTTATAACTGGGGACATCAGCAAGGCAAGATTTGTAGGGAGAGTAATGTCTTTCAGTATATCAACTTACATAATTGGGAGAAAAAAGGTGGGCATGCAAGCCCTTCCTCAGACCTCACTAACTTAACTTACAGAAAGGCCCTAACTAGTAGTAAAGGATAAAAAAAATATGTCTTCAGCTTCTCCAGAATTGCTCTCCAGAGTCTGTAATTGCTCTCTTTCACACACACATACATTCACAAACAAGTTTAAAACCCACTTATCTTGCACAGGTCTGCATCTGCCAAATACCGTGCTCTCTGAAAGGTTACAAAGAAACATGGGATTCCTCTTACTTCAACAAACTTAACTGACTTTGACAGCTAAATTTCCTCTTAAATATGTTTAGAACTTCCTTTATATAGAAGTGTGAGTCATTCTGACAGGCTTAATTTGTACTGAAAAATGAATGTGTTAAACTTATTAGCCATTCAGGTTAGGAAGACTGTAAACAGTAGATCGATGACATTTGCACTTCGTGTGCCTACAAAGTGAAAATACAAGAATCGGCGAAAGGCATGCTGAAGTTTTGACAGAAATTGTATCCCAATCCCTTTCTGCTCTTGACTTGATGTTTCCTTGTTATTTCATTTTCTGTAATGAGGAGAATATGTATGAGAAGATGGCTCTTTTTAACTGCATCGTATTTATGGCAATGTACACATATTTCCAGCAGAAATACACTTAATAGCAAATATAGCTCTTTGCTGGAGTTAATAAAATACTGCATGATAGACCAAAAAGTCTGTTTGAGATTGAAGACCCATCAGTTGGTACTTAAGGAAATATTGAAGTTCAAACTTTTGTTTAGCAGCCTTGAGGGTATCTGGATCTGAACTTCTCTGGCCTGGTGTCCGTGTTAAAAGAATGCCTGACTTGTAAATACGAGTGAGTGGAAGGGAGGGTGTAGTCACAGTCAAGTGTGATTTAGTTAGGAAATCTCTCAACCTCTCTTTCTTCTCAGTGGTAAGAAAAGCTTTCCAGAAGGTGATTCAGAGGTGAAGCCTGACTCAGATGCTCATAAACCACCTTCAGTATTGTCGGATGAGCTCAGGGTGTGAGCTGACACCTGAGTGCAATCGGCACACACCTCTGTGTCAGCTTGTTTGGGGAGAGCTGGCAGGTTCTCCAGGCAGCGAAACTCAGGCAGGAGAGTTCAAGAGCTTTCTCCAAGCTCTGAGCCTAATGGCCGTACCATGCACTTGGGTCTCAAGTGTTGTTATGAATGGTGATACAGATCTCATTAAGTCAGTGTTCCCTTTGAATGGTCTCCTAGATGAAACCCTCTCCCTCTCTGTTTACTATGTTTACTATGAAGAACACACACAACTGGAAAGTTAAATTAGGATGAATTAGTAGGAATATCTCCTCTGTCCCTTTCATAATGACAGTGGACAAAATCATACAGTCTGAGAAGACCCACTTGCTTATTGTGCTATGATCTTGGCTTTCTTTATGATCTGGCTGATGGGAATTTGGAACCCGATCAGCCCCTGTCTCTGTAGGTCAGGTGCAGGGTGGAAGCCACTAGCTAAAGTTGAGGTTGATCTTGTCAGTATAGCCCTTTCCCTGTCTCCAGTTCTTCAGCAACAGCAGTTCAGGAAGCTTTGAGAAGCCTAGCCATATCATATAGGGCATAATATTTCAATATCCTTCATATTTATTTTATGTAGTATTTTCTGTAGCCAGGTTCTTGAAGAATCAATGATAATATAGGGAGATAGTTTTTAAATTAGAGGCATTTTAAAGACCTGCTTGGAAATCATAACCTTGCCACTGATACTTGAAAAACCTTTGTAGCTCATCAAATCCAGTGATTGTATCTGTAGTCAGGAAGGAAATGTCTGTGAGGTTACTTTCTATTGCTATCCAGACCCTCTGCATCTCTCTGGAGTGTTTTGTGAGTGTGGAAGAGAAGACGATGAGAATGCAGAATCCCCGTCAAATAATAATCCTTGAGAACAAAAGAGGATTAGAGGTGTATGAAAATGAACACTCATCTGATCTGAATGTGCCAGTTCTATGAAGCCTTACACAGCTGACAGCTTTGGTGTGATGTGCTCTGCAGAGAACTTTGTTTTTCTTCCTTTGCAGAGAACTTTGTTTTAATTCATTTGCAGAGAACTTTTCTGCTGGGAATCAATTACATTATCTTCCATGGCAAATGTCTGCAGCCCGGTGGAATGGATAGTGAAAACACGTGACACATTTGGAGCATTTTAACTAGTGTGTGTGTGCGCATGCGTGTTTGTGTGCGTGTATGCTTTGCATAACAAACCTACCCCGCTCTGAACATTTCTAGTATCAGAACTGTTCCAAAGGCTGCACATCATATTTACCACGAGGCCAGACTGTAGATCTCCAGAGTCCTTAAGGATTAGGACTCCTGTGACAGCACACGTCAGAAAAAGATGCAGCTGTATATACAGAACCAGTACAAGCAGATCAAGTGAATATAGAAGTACAAATGAATCTAGGTCTTTTGGATATCTTTTTGTTTGGATATGACTGTCTTTTTGGATAGGACTACAGTAGATTAGTAATTTCAGATTTTTAACTATAGTAAATCAGAAAAGATAAATCCAAGTGAATCTTTCTGCTCTTTTTGCCCTGGGATTATAAAGCTGATTCTATGTGGTTCAATCTAAGCTAGGTTGTGCCAGAAAACAAAATAAAATAAAAAAATCACACACAGTATCTAACAAAATCTAAAACAAAAACAAAATCTAAAACAAAAATCTATCTTAAAAGAACAATTCTAGGATTACAGATGCAAAGATTTAGAAATTAATGAAGTAACAGAATTAATTCTGTCTGTGTTGTTTCATTCACTTTCTTAGGTTACAGTCTTGAATTAAATAGTTACATATGATTTTTCCTACTCTGCCAGGGTGATGAATCAGAGTTGTGCTGTGAAGGCATCTGTTGTCTGTTAAGTCCCCTGACTCATTTGTTGCACAAGTTGGAAGATGTGAAATGAATGAGGCAGGGACAGCAGGGAGAAAGCAGTTTGTCTGATGGCTGAGGTAGATGGATGTTACTCGGGAGAACTAGATTTCATCTCTGCCTCTGACACAAAGATCATATGAGGAACTGTGCAAATAATTTAAACAAGGGCTGTTATTTCCAGTCATGAGCAAGTGGAAATTACACTCTGATCTTCCTGTTGCCCAGATATAGTTTTCAATTCCTTCATGGATTTCCCTGCTACAATCAAAAGTGTTCTGGCCCTCCTGCTTTGTCCTTGCTCTGGTGAGTGTAGTAGGGAGCTGAGACCCCTCACCCAGTAGGGACCATGTCAGGACCTTGGCAATCACCTTTCAAGGTCTGTGGCATCTCCAAAGCTCTTGGGTCCCGAAAATAACTCAGGACAGAGCAGAAGTTTCATAGGAGAGGTGTGGGTACAGACCGTGCACCACAACCAATGGAGGACGCTCTATCTCACCAATGTTGTGATGTTTTCCTTAGGTTTGAGAACTAAATAATAGATTTTGATCACATCAAACAGGTTGGAGTTGACATCCTCTTCCCAAAAACTGTCTTGTGCTGTCCCAGGCAGATCCCGTATTGCTCATCAGCAGCACTGCATCTGGCAGAGCTTGGCTGCTTGGTGTAACAGGGATGCTGCAGATTTTGCATATACACTAGCAGGGCATGGAACACATCATTAGGGAAAGGAATGAGCTGAAAGATTTGGACTCAGTTTGCAGTTCTGAGGAGGGCTGTGATCAGCTTTTCTACCCCATATACAGAACTCTTGGGCTGCCTGTTCTTGTTCCTGCCCCGTTCCAGCCCTATCCCAGTCCCATGCATAGCTCTTCACTAACGACCACAGAAATCTCAGAAAGTCTAAGTATACTCCATTTGGGGCTTCTTACCCCATTATCAGTCTTTTCCTTTCCCCAAACTCCTTTTCCCTCACCATATCTTCAGCCAGTCTTGGTCAGCTCTCAAACTTCTTTCGGTCTGCTTTACTCCACTGCGCTAGCACTCAGTCTTTGCCCATGGGCTCCTCATCCCATTCCTTGTGCAGTTTCTTTGTACACACACAGTCTCTTCCCTCAGTATGGCCTTGCCTATGGCTTGGACCTATTGCACACCTTGCTTTTCCCAGGATCTATCCACTATTCCTCTTTCAGGTTTCTCAGTTTGCTGGGTCCTTCCCAGAGACACTTGGGAGCAGACATTTTAGTAGGACCTGTAGCAATAGGACAAAGGGTAATGGTTTTGAACTAAACGAAAGTAGATTCAGACTAGATACAAGGATGAATTTTTTTTACAATGAGGGTGTTGAAACACTGGAACAGGTTGCCCAGAGAGGTGGTAGATGCCTCATCCCTGGAAACATTCAAAGTCAGGTTGGATGGGCCTGTGAGTGACCTGATCTAGTTGAAGATGTCCCTGCCCATGGCAGGGGACTTGGACTAGGTGACCTTTAAAGGTCCCTTCCAACCCAAACTGTTCTATGATTCTATGATTCACCTGGTTTAGCCCGTCTGTGTTCTAGGCAACACCTGGACCAAGGGTTCTCTTTCAGAAAAATCCACATTTTTCTACATACTTTTCCTGACAACCTTTGATCTACCTCTTGTCCTTGTCCAACAGGAGGCAGGTAGCTCCCTTCCCTGAGATGCTCTGTTTCAGCAATGGCTGGACTGGGAGTGCAAAGAGACCAGCTCCCTAGTGCCACATCCCGTGCCCAGGACTGCTCCAACTCAGGACAGGTGGAGACAGCTGTTACAGAGGAAAACTGACTTAATTCCTGTAGGCCTACGCGGCAAAAAACTTTTTTCAAACTTCGTTTTTCCAATGGTTGTAAGGAAACATACGATATAGCCACATACAGAGCTTGTGAGGAGCTGGGACATGCTTGCTGAAGACAGACTGCCTGGGGATTTCAGCTATTAAACTCTGGCAAGTCTTTATGATGAAGTATGTGCAAACTACCACTTGTCAAAGACTTGTACATTTTTAGGATGTGGATGTATTTCACAAGGAATAAAAATGAATAAATAAGGTTTATCCTTAACAAAAGCTGGGCTCTTCCTCCACACAGGGCTCCTGCAAAGCATAGAGTTCCAAAGCTTTGCAACTACATTTTTAAAATGTTGTTTAGCAGTTGTTTTTCTTTTTCTTCTGCTTTTTGCTTTTGAAAAGATCTTAGCAATTTGTTAAAAATAAGGTAGCATAAGAGATGACAAGTGTGAAATCTCAGAAAGTTTCTCCAAGCTTCAAATGAAAACATGGTTATACAAAAAGAAATGTCAGGCAGCCTTAGCTGAGATGAAAGGATAGACAAGGAGCTGAGGCACAAATGGACCTGCTGTGTGTGTTCATATCCATGTGTTATTTAGCCAAAACTGAGATGATAAAGGTGTGTAGATACAAAGCAAATGCCTTTCCCCATCCTTCAGTGTCTTATTCAGGAGTCGGATCCCTTGTTCACTGAGGACTACGCCACCTTAAAAGGAATGGAAAAAGTGAATACATGGGATGCTGCTGGATGTGCCACACTGCACTGGCGGTTCGGAGCCTCTCAATGGCAGTGCCTGGCCTTGTGTGTCCTCATGGAGGAGCAGGGCTGCCTCTCTGGCACGTGCAGCTGAGTGCTGGGAAACCACAAACAGGGCTGTTCACATCTGTCTGGCTGTGAAGCTCGTCTGAGAGGAGGAGAAGAGGGAGATCTCATAGCTCTACCACTAAGTAATTTTTGTTATGGAAACTTATTTTTAATTTGTTCCATATGAATCTGGTGAAAATGAACCATTTGAGAAATTTATCATAATTCTAGTCTAGATAAACAGCTCAATAAAGAATGGAAAATATGTATTTTGTCAGAAGGCACCACTAAAAAATATTCACATATGGCAATGATTTCCTCAGTATTCAACAAAGGTTTGGCTCAGGAGTCTTCTCCTGTAGATACAGATCAGATTTATCACTGTGGTAATGTCACCTGACTTGTACAATGTTTAAGCTGTGAGTCAGCAGAGCAAAGAGACATACTTCTCCAGCATGTACAGTATTTATCCTGTCCTTTTCCACTCACTGGCACTGATTTTGTTTTTGACATTATTGAGGAGTGATTCTTCATAGTTAAAGTTACAAATGATTTTGTCTTAGAAGTTTGTTTTGGCTTCTCCCTACGACCTACCCCACCACTCGGCTGCAGCAGGACCTTGGAGCTGGTAATTCAAGCTGAGAACAAGATGATGTGTCTTTTCAAAATGTGAAGTGAGTGGAAGGTTTGCTGGATTACAGCTCCAGGAAAATGAAAGTGCTCTCACACCAGAAAAAGAAGTCCTCTTCGTTTTGCTGCTTTGTCCATCCTCTTGAAGAAATTATCAGAGAAATGTGGGATATTCTAGATGTCTCCCCATTATTCTGGAAAGAGACCATCTGTTTTATTCATTACAATTAAGGACAGACAGTGGTTAGAATAAGAAAAAAAAATTAAAAGGGTATGTATGTCAGCTTTAGCTCTTTGTAATGAGCTGAACAGACTGGATTTGAGTGCTTAATGTTTGTGGGGCGATGATGTAGATTTAGGTTCATAATTTTTAAGATCTAAGTGAAGATGATGAGCCTAAATACAAAACATGATGTGACCCATCCATGGTCATACAGAGCAGCAACCAGATCCCACAGGGCCCGCTGCTGCTGATCAGGGACCCCTAATGTCTCATCAGCATCCATCTACTCCTGGAACATACTCATGACAGAATCCTTATGATCTCCCCCCTAAACTACACTGCCAAGTGCAAGGATGGCACATTGCCCTCCTCTGCCCCATCCTTCTTCCCACATGGAGGGGAAAAGCCACTTCTGTCTGAGACCTTGAGGTGCTTCACTGCTGAGGAAGGTCTGGAGTTTAAAAGAGTTTAATTTTTTCTCTCTCTCTGTCTTTGTTTTGTTTTGGGTTTTTTGTTTGGTTTTTTTTTTTTTTTTTTAGATTTCCTTTCACCTAGCACCACCTCTAACAGGCAGTTTGGGAGAGTCATTCTTTTGTGTTGCACCAGTTTGTATAAACACTTGACAGGAATTGTGGGATGTAAATTACATCGTGTGTGTCATGTAAAAATTGGGTGTTGTGGTACATGTCACATAGGTAGCTTTTGCTAGATCTCTCTGCCTGAACAACAATGCAGAGCATCAAAATTCAGTTCAGTATTCAAACACTTTTGGTTTACTTTGGTATATTATTGTTAGTAGCTGCAGAAATCTCAGTCTAGGCTTGCAAAGAGGAGGGTTCTCATATCCGAGTTACTTAATCAGCACAACCCTTGCATGGACCCTTAACACTTGCTCTGTCAGCCTAATGTACCTGGGACATGTCCCACTTACCAGGTGTGCAGGTCACAGGCAGCCTGTGCATAAAATCATAGAACAGTAGAGCTGAAAGGATCCCATGAAATTGTATATTCCAGCCTCCCAGCCCCAGATCTCTGATGTCTCTTTGACTATTGTAAGTTATTAGGGTAGCCTGTTCCTAAAGATGCCTTACAACATTTCCAGGCAATCTATCACACGAGACTCACTGTTCCTTTCTTGCTTCTTCTTCACACTGTCATTTAAGCCCATTATGTTTTTTTTCTTTTCTGCCTCTAGACATTAGAGAAAACAATACTCCACTCCTCTTTGCAGCTGCTTTTGTGTATCAGAACACAATTTTTCTGAGGCTACTTATCCTCCTTTCCAGTCTATACAAGTCTTTTTCTTTCACTCTTTCCTGGTGAGCCATGTAGACTAGGTCTGACACATCCAGTCTGCTGAAGGTCATGGATCTGAAGTAGCTCTCATGAAAAACCCAGGACAGTAGTTAAAAGGAAAATAACATGGCAACACCATTGTGATGGGATCAGCTGGACACTGTTCAACCACAAACCAGCCTTAGCTGACTACTTCAGATTTAACAGATTAATTGATTTCACATGAGGCAGCTCTAGAGGTTTTTAGCTCAGAACGTCGCACAGTAGGTGGGTTCCCTTTGCAGGTGTGGGAAGTGGGTGTTAACACCATTATTAGAGCTGAAACCATATCATGAGACAGGCCATCTGAAGACATGTGATTGCCTTAAAATAGTGAGCTTTGGAAATGAGAAAGCACTATTAACTACTTTTACTTGTCTTTGGTTTATGAGCCTGCAGGGATAACATATTATAAGATTTACAAGTTTTCTTCTGGAAGCCTCTGTGAAAGAGACTGAAAACTGAGATACTTGGCTAATCACTTTGCTCTAGAAATAGAGGCTTTGGGAGAACACCAAATGTTGTAATTACATTAGTAGAATAGGTGTCATAACATTTTGTTTCTTTCTGTGTGGCAAAATGAGAGAACTGCAGTTGTTGAGGAGTTCTTGGATAGGAAAAAGGTGATTCACGCAGGAGCCCATACAGCCCTTTCTCAAACACCAAGCTTGATTCAGCCCTACTCATCACTGTTAGGGATTTTGGATCATTGTGGCAATTGTTTGACATGAAGAGAATTCAGATAGTCACACTTCAACTCCCTATGCCATACAGAGGGGACCCAGGGGCACCTTAAAGATTTGCCTGGACATTAGGTCAGCAGAATCTGAGCTTAGCTGACACATCAGATGGAAATGAATCGTCTGAGGTATGTGCAGGCTTATTATTAACTTTTACAAAGTTTGCTGTGAGGTGTGGGAACCATCAACAGTTAATATGCAACCATCAGATAACCATTAGTGAGAATCTGTGGGCAGATACACTGACGTATCAGATTGCTGCAGCACTAACTCAAAAAGATGTTTTGCTTTCTATTGATTAGAATTTGGAGGAGGGAGAACTATTTAAACTCAAGACAGAGCTACAATTATGTGTGATGGATCTCAAAGTCGTTCAAATATTTACTTAATACATGGTAATTTAAACGAATTAGACATTAGTTTACAATTGCAATCAAAATATGTTTTCGCTAAGACTTTAGCTGTTCTAATGATTCTTTAAGTATAAAGAAAAGCCTGCTGCTTGATTGAAACATGTCCAAAAGGCATCACAGCTGACAGGAACTTGAATTGGTCTTCTGCATTCATTTCTGATAGCAGAGGCAACATAATCTGACAGCAGATGTTAAGCAGGCAACATTTCTCTTTTGCTCCTAAAAGCAGCTGACAAGGATCTGTAGCTTAACTTAAACAAACAAACAAAACCAACAACAAAGTTGTCCAATTAAAACTGGATTACTTCTTTGGACAGAAACACCACTTTAAAAACAGCAGGAACAATGAACAGGTCCTGGTTATTTGTAGAAGTGAGTACTTGAAGTCTTTTGCATTGCTTGCCTGATTTTAATGTTTCTAATTTCTCTGTTCTGATTTTTCTTTTTGCTTGACCGTTCTGTGTAACTGTAACAGACTGATCTACGTTTCCTTAAAGCAAGGAACCCTGACAAGGTTTTTTTCCTTTTAGGCAGGAATATATGATCTGTACTTACCTCAAGACCCACCTGAGCTGCCAAATCTCTCATTTATTTCTCAATTATACAATGAATTCTCATTTTTGCTCTGTAAAATGTGCCAGCTTCTAAAGGTGGGGTTAAAACCTCTTACCACAACACTAGTTTACCCCAATAACGACAGCAGTCTATAGAGATTTCAACTGTCATCAAAGGATTTTGCCTTCATCTTAACGTATCTAGATGCCTACACCGAGGTGTCTGCTTGTGGTGGAAGACACTCCAATGATAGTCCATGATAGACAGAAGCCTAAAGAGCAGTTTAGATGTCTGGCTACTACCTACCTCCTATAGGGTGCAGTGGATAAATGCTGGCTGTATTAAGTAGGTCTCCAGTGACTACAAAGGGAGCTTAGATGCTTCCAACAGCTGTCTTAGCTTTATTTAGGTGTCCTACCCTTGAGTAGAATCCCACCTGGAAGGGTCCAGTCTGTCTTTCAACTGAAGACACACACTGCCACTGGAGGTGCTCTAGGGTACAGCATCTGTATGGACTTAGCAGATATTATGCAGGACCTAGAAGAGAACTCCGTGTTTTTGATGTAATAACAGCAGTGGCAGGAGACCAGGTAGATAGCACTATATGTTGCAAACAAACTGAGCATGGAGGATGGGATTTAGCTACCCAGGTGTAGGTGTTCACTGCTTTTTGAGATGTCCCTTGCCATTCCAGGAATCTTCAGGGATCACAGATGAGATGAAGGACTTGGGGGAGACCTACATTTTTCTGGAGCTATGGCTAAAGCTATGGCTTTCAGATACTTTCAAACTCATAAAGTGTCAAGTATTCAGGCAATCAAGCCCTAGTTTGAGAACTGAATTAGGCAGTTGAGTCCTGTTGTAATTCCCACGTGGAGAAGAAAGAACTATAGCCAGGTTTCCCAGGTCCCAGCCCAGAACATAGACCCTCACTCCTAGGAAGAAGGCTTTTATATGTATCCTTCTCAGCATGTCCTACAGAAATGTTTGCAGAGGCTCCCATCAAGATGTAGTTTTTTTGTAAAGCCTTGTCTTAAACATGGTCTCTCTTCATCCACTGTGTAAAGCACAGAGGAACTGGAACACTGGGACCTTTTACACCGATGGCTAAGAAAAGTAAGGGTTTTATCTCTCTATTCATTGCTTAGGATGTAGCTTGATCTTTCTGGTCCCAAGCACAGGCACAGAATCTGCTCTAACATGGAAGATCCCACATAGAAAACTACTTTCAGGCACATGTGTTAAGAAACCCACTGTTAATTATGAGTTGGGGCAAACACAGTACATGAGCCATGATGAGCTTGCGTATGAAACAGAACACAACTTAGGAACAGGGGAGATCAACCCCAGGTTTTGAGACCACACCAGCAGGGGTGCTGATTTCATTTACAGCATGTTAAAGGTCTCACCTTGGTTCAAGTTTCATTGTTAGGAAGACCTGTTTGTGGGACCCTCGGTATGTTTTGGTAGCTGCAGAGTATTAATTACCAATTAGTTCATTAGTCAATACCAGATTAAGTAACAATGACTGTAGGGTACAGGAAGTTTTTCTTATATTTTTCTCAACTTTGAGGACACAAGCAGAGCCTTTGCCTGTATCTGTGACATTGTCCCTTAATTCTTAATCCGGGTTCAACACTTTCACGATATGAATTTTCTCTTGCAGCTAGAATCTATCTTTTCCATACCTAAAAACATTTGAAAGAATGCAGTTGTGTTTTGATTGCAACTGCAACAAAACATTTTGATTTATGAAAAATCAAACATTATAAATGATCTAAACCATATTTCCCCTAAATTTTCACTTCATTCAAATTAAAAAAAAAGACAACTGGTATATATTTTTAAATCTTGAAATCATTTACACTCTTCCTCCAGGTCCTAAGGAAAAGAAAAATCAAGCTTTGTCCTAGCTGTCCTTGCACCTTTTCAAGTTATCTGCTCTTCCTCTTCCCTGCAGCTGCAATAAAAGACTACTTGAGTCTCGGAGCAGCACTGTACCAGGACCAGGGTCCTTAAAGACACTGCTCTTGCTAGAAATCTCCTTCCTTTGTGCAATGGATGCATTAATGACAGAGCACAGAGTAGCCGGCGGGAGTACGTGCTGCAGGTTGCAAAATCCTTCAGTTATGGGTTTGTGCTTCTGTCCTCAGTGATGCCTTTAGGCACATTGCACTTAGGAGTTCCTGTAGGAATACAGGAACATTACTTCTTCTCTTAGCTGACCTGGTGCCTGAAAGCCACAATCTGCAGTCCATAATGCCTGCACTTTGGTAATGGAATGGCCCAGGCATGTTAAATATTATTATTAATGCAGAGTATATGACCATATGAATGAACTTGAAGAAAATACCCTTTTTATTTTACAGTAACAGATGATGCATTTTTGGTGATTTCTGCATCCCAAAATCATTGTCTATATAAAAATTTTGTTGGCCATGATGCTCAATAGCCATACAGTGAGCTACTCATTAAAACACCTTGCTTCATTACTCCACTACATACCTTCATGTAATTCCCCTTGAAAAAACCCCAAACAAACCCCTAGACGAGGGTTGCACCCAAACCAGCAAAACCTGTTTAAAATCTATGGCTTACAGTACATCCTCAGAGCAATTTCTGGATGGTATTCATGCTTCATTTAGCTCTGCATTTTGTTCTGCAAGAGCTTCTAATGAACACAGTCAGGATTTAACAGTTTCCTTTCCAAAAAGCAGCAGTTTCAAGATAAGAAAATGTTAGCATTCACAAAGACAAACAACTGAACAAACCACAGGCTGGCCTTTTCTTTTTAAGCAGAAAACCTCAGGTTGCTTTCTTGACAATATTGCTGTTCAAGTAAAGGGAACACTCTGCAGTATTTAGACTTTGTTACGTTGGATAAAAATCTCTTTGTTTCCCAGATTTGTTTGGCTCTAGGATATCAGCACATTATCGCAATTGCAAGTTGGAATTATGAAATTCTGATTAGGATTCTGGACTGAAAAAGCAGGGATTTTCCATTGTTCTGTATCCCTTTCTTTGCCTGTAGAGACTGTACCCGACCAGTGACTTCATGAAGCCTATCTGAGCCTCTGTTGTTTAGAAATGACAAAGTTGCATACATTCTAATCTAGCACACTGTGCACACACAATTATTTTCCATTACCTACAATAATCAGCACCACTCATCAAATGAGCAGTGAGTGTTGTCAGCCCTCATTCACTTGAAATGTCCTCACAAACTAGACAGAAAATCACCTACTTTGAGGGTGAATTACCTTGTTCAAATAAATGTGTACACATGTATGTAAACAAGTAATCCTCTCCTTTTAATATCAGCTGCCCAAAGAAAGTGTTTAGGATCATTATCAGCAACAAAAAATATTTCTGCTCCTTTAACTATCATCATGGGCTTTTTATGGAGAAGCCTAATTCAGTGCTCTCAGGAAAGTATATTTCTGTCTGCTAAATGACTCCCCTCCCTCCCTTTTCTTCTTCAAATATACATCTAGAAATTTCTGAAGCTAGGTTTTCAAATGAGTTTTGAGTAATACAGACAAAACCTCTGAAAAAAATACCAGTAGCTCTTCACTGTCTCTATTCGGATTAACTGATTTAGTGGAAATCTGGTTTAGGGCATATCAGACCACTGTAAGGATAAACGAGAGTTCTGGGGAAAAAACCCCAGTAATTAAAAGCCTGATTTAAGCACTATTCTTAAACTATATGTCAATAGTAAGAATTCTGAGCCTAAGGTTACACATATGTTCATGTGTCTGGATGAATCAGGATTTTGGGTTTATATTTATAGGACTGAACTTTCCCCCCACTCCTTTTTTTTCTGTACAGAAATAAATAGCTACTCAAACTGGTATTTGCTGCATTCTTCCTACAAATGCCAAAATATGTTTCTTGCAGACTACAGAAAACTTGTGGATATTAAGAAGTTACCCAACTCCTAAATGATACACAAACCAAATGCCAGTGAAACTATTAGCGGTCAGGCACCTAATTGCATTTGTTGTTATGGTCCATACAGTCTGCCTTTGTGGTGTATCACTTACTTGCATGGTTTTCTAAGAACTAATCTCTGTCAAAATGAGATGAACATCTGATACTAAATATTGTTCAGCTTAGGTAAGGTGATCTTCCATGCTCTGATTCCATTGCTGTGCAACCACAGATGATAATACTCAAAACCAGAAAAAAAAGTGCAGACAGTGACAGAATAATTTTCAAAATGTTCTCCTTTGGCAAGGCAAACACATTTTTGGTTTTATTTTTTATTCTGTTCGCATCTATCATCTCAGTAGAGATGATGCAGCCAAACAAATATTCCTACTCATTTAATTTCTGTGGCCTAATATTTGACTATGACTCCTTGGCTAATTCCTATAGCAAGGGATTCCCAGCTAGTCTTTCAGTGAAGCACAAAACTGTTTAGTTGCTGTGATGAAACCAGACTGGGTGTATTCATTCTGGCATGGCCTTAGGTAAACTAGTATGAAGGGCAAAAGAATAACTCAGATTCAGAAAACAAAAAACCACATGAGCACTTGGACAGCCAGTTGGGATTCCATGATTCAGCACATTTGAGATTATGCTCAGGCCTTCATGTTACTGCAGAAGACTTTTCCCAATGTAAATTTTACTTAGATGTGTTTCTGACTTGAGCTTGCAGGTGATAATCTACTGGATTAAATATGCTCCTGGTTTTCTTAGTAGTTCAATCATTTGGACTTCTTTATCTCTGCAAAACCCCACCTGCAGAAAATCTCCAATTTCATCTTGAATTTCCCAGTTTCCCACCTTCAGTTCTCTGCCTACTGTAGGAGAAGACCAGGTTTGAGACCATCTAAGGAACCTGAAGGTGCACAAGTCCATGGGACCTGATGTGATGCATTTGTGGGACCTAAGGGAACTGGCCTATGAAGGGGCTAAGCCACTGTCCATCATATTGGAGAAGTCGTGGCAGTCCAGTGACGCTCCCACTGATTAGAAAAGGCGAAACATAACTCCCATTTTTAAAAAACAAAATAAGGAAGATCCAGGGAACTACAGGCCCATTAGTCTTACCTCTGTGCCTGGTAAGATCATGGAGCAGATCCTCCTGGAAACTATACTAAGGCATGTGGAAAACAAGGAGGTGATTGGTGATAGCCAGCATGGCTTCACCAAGGGCAAATCATGCCTGACAAGTTTGGCAACCCTTCTATAATGGGGTTGCACTGTTGGTGGATGACTGAACAGCAACTGATGTCATCTACCTGGACCTGTGCAAAGAATTTGACACTGTCCTACATGACATCTTTGTTTCTGGACTGGAGAGATATGGATTTGATCCATGGACCACTCAGTAGATAAGGAATTGGCTGGATGTCCATACTCAAACAGTTGCACTCAATGACTTGATGTCGAAGTGGAGACCAGTGATGAGTGGCTTTCCTCAGGGGCTGGTATCTGGACCGGTGCTTTTTCACATCTTTATTGTTGAAATGGGCACTGAGATTGAGTGTTCCCTCCACCAGTTTGATGATGACACCAAGCTGTGTGGTGCAGTTGACACACTGGAGGGCAGGGATGCCATCCAGAGGGATCTAGACAGGCCTGAGAGGTGGGCCTGTGTGAACCTCATGAAGTTCAACAAGACCAAGTGCAAGGACTTGCATGTGGATTGAGGCAACCCCAAGCACAAATACAGTCTAGGAAGAGAATGGATTGAGAGCAGCCCTGAGAAGAAAGACTTGGGAGTGTTGCTGGATGAGAAACTCAACATGGCCTTCCAATGCCCATTATTTGACAAAAACAATTTTTTTTAAAGAACAAGACTCCACCAGCAACCACCAATAAAAATAGATCTTTGCAGAACGGGAGAGGAAGGCAGAAAGGGCTGGGGAAAAGCAGATTCTGACAATAAAGAATATTAACTCTTCCATTATTTTATAAAGCTCTGATATACTTTGTGAAGTGGTGGGCATAAAGTGCTTTAAAAACAGAGAATAAACTGTGTAGGCAGTTTATTAGATGATCAGAAGTATGGTATGAGGGAGAGATGTTAGGGAGGAATGTACTCATCATGATAGAAACTGGCTGTTGATATTAGTAGATATATCTCTGGATAAATGTTTAAAACCAACATATTTCAGTAGTATTAAATTGACATATTATTATGTGGATTTCTTTTTGTATTTCTGTCTTTGCCATTAGGGATAGGTTCTCTTGGAAAGAATTTCTGTTTTTCTTAGTGCTACTTTTTAGGGTAAGGTAAACAAGAGTCATTTGGCACCTTAACCTTTTCCTAATCCATGAACAGCTCAGCCTTCCCATTCAACCAGGGACTTAGAGAAAGAGCAGGAGAAGGGAAAGTTATAAGGCAGAAAGTGGAAAGTTGGTAAGGGATGGAAAAAATGAATGAGCTTAGCTGATTTGGTAGAAAAGAGAAAGAGAAGCATTTCTGGAAGAAAAGGGAAGAAAGCAAAAGGTTTGAAATAATCTGATGTTATAATTCGCTATTATAATTTTGGTAAGGTATTCAGATACCATGGTGATAAGCACAGCTGAAATATCTAAGCACTCTGGAATAGAATATATTCAAACAAAAAAGATAATTAAAATAGTGCTTATTTAGATGAGGGATAATGTCTCTGTTCCTATGCAAATGGGCATAGTTAAAGGATCACTTGCCTTTTTGTGAAAATGAATATTGAAAGTTTGATGAGAAACTTGGGAGAGAAACATTCTGGAAGTCAAAGCAAATGCAATCTCTATATGCAAATGAAATCAATCAATTTTAGCAGCCGTGTATGAGTGTAAATGAGAAAATCAATGATTTTCAAAATCTAGTGATTTGATAGCCATTAGTCTCATTATAATTTCTTTTTAAAGCTTAATTATTAAAAAATACAACCCAATTGAAGTGTGATTTAGAAAGGATACATTCTTAAATTAATTAGAGCAGTGATTTTCCCTGTAGTATGAAGATACAGTGCCAGTACACAGCTTTGTAGATAGAAATACTATTTTTTGCTGGACTTGGGACTTTTTTTGGTAGAGTCCACTGGACCTCTATAAATCACCTAAACACCTAGTAGAAACATGAGTAGTCCCACTGAAGCCTGTAGAGGATGTATTTTTTGTACATTATGTGGATCCAGCCATTGATTTTTAGGGACACGCTGACTGCAGAGCCTTGATGAAGGGTCCAAGCTGAGCAGAGGGGTGCAGAGAGCCAGCCAAATGGCATGCTGCTCCCCGGGCTGTGACTCCTCAGCACTGGCTTGCAGAGGTGTCACCTTTCCTCAGCTGTCTCTGGGGCAGGAATTCCTGCTCATCATTTTCAAAATAGCCTCTTGACTAGAGCACTTACCTAGGAGATGATGCAGTGAAATTTGTGTTTGTCAGTCTGGAGGAGATTTGAACGAGTTATGACTGTAAATTTGATCTTTTTGACAATTGCCTGTGAACTTGATGAGCTATAAAGGCATCTTTAGTCCTAAATAACACAGTATCCATTCAAGATGGGATACACTGTTGGCATCACATCTACAGACAGAATGGCACCAGGACATCTTTTCTGAGCATAAAGTCCTGGTCTGGTTTAGTTGGGTTCATCCTATTGAATTTAGTTAACATCTAAAACAGGTGGCCGCACCCAGACTGCCTGTTGGGGATGGGCCCTGGCCTTTGCTAACTCCAGAACTGTGCTAGGTCCCAACTAGGAGTTGTTTGGATGAATTCTGCCCATCTCAGTCCAAAATTGTGCCAAGGGCCATTCTTAATATTCATCAGCATAGGCAGTGAAGTTCCCTGGGACATACCACGGCACTGTTTCATTTACTAGTGTTGATGAAATTTACTAAATAAATTATTCCAAAACATTTTAAATCCATTTCTTGTAGGCAGAAGTGTGATTATCTGGATTCCTAGCTACATTTCTTCACCCTGGCTGAGGATCTGCCCTCTAACATTCCTGAGGGGCATGTTTCGATAACACACTCCACTGTTACACCACTTGCCTATTGCCACTTCTCTGTCCTCTATCACTCCTCACAGATCTCCCCCTCACTTCTTCACTCTCACCTCCTATTCAAAATAATCAAGATATAACGAAGATGTACTTTCAGAGGGCCAATTAAACACAGCAGGGCACCAGCTGAGATGAGGAGCTGCAGTGAGTGAATTTAAATCAAATTTGCATCTGCAGTTTCTGAGAGATGATCTCTGTACCATCAGTGGAACATTTGTTAATGGTGGCAGGGGCTTCAGGCGGTCTGCACATCACTAGGGGAAGCTAAGCCTTACTCGGTATCATTCTGTGAGCCAGAAGTGTGAGTTAAAAAAAAAAAAAAAAAAAGAAAGAAAGAAAGAAAGAAAGAAAGAAAGAAAGAAAGAAAAGGTTAAATTATTGCTTGTGAATCACAGACATGGCTGCAAAATTTTATACCAAGCTCTTTCAGGTGATAAGCAAATAAGGAGCAAAAGAGAAAGAGGCACAGTTGCGTAAATCACAATATTAGCATACATTTATTTAACACGTGATGGTAACGGCTCAGGATTGCAGAGGATTTAAAAAATAATTCTCTTTTATGTAAGGCAGCTACTTTTCAGTAGTGGCATTATCATCTTTACTTTCTGCTTGGCAGAGACATTTTTCAGACACTGCTCCACTGAAATAGAGTTGCTTAAAAAAGGGAGGACTCAGCGCAACCCAATGGATTTTAGACTGGCCACAATTGCGAAGATAACCCGAAATTTCAGCCCCTGCCATGGACCACTTCCCCCAGTCCCACTTTCTCATTCTTTCACTGCAAAGTCCTTGATCTCCTGTGGTGTGAGCCAGCCTCAGCCCCCTCAGCAGATGGCGAGGGCTGTGTGACCGTGTGCGCTGCCGGTCGCGCTGCCGCTGACCCCGTGCCTGATCCGCCACCGCCGCGTGGCTGTCAGCCAAGGAGCCTCCTCGCGTCTGCCCATGGCATTTGGGGCAAAAGCAGCAGCTGCGTGGCAGCACACAGCAGTGCTGTGGGATGGCTTAGGATATAGGAAGTAAATAATTCATCCAGCTGTCTCTGCAGCACAAAGCTAGGAAATACAAGGCCTTCTTTTTCCAAGTAGCATCAGGTCACCCAGCCGAGTGAAAGCCCTTCAAGGTTGTTCATGATGTCTGCCATTAAAAACACAGGGAATTTTGTTTTTGTCTTCTAAACTAGCAAGCTGAGACATAGGATAGACACGGGGTTCTCTGAGTTAGTATCTGTTTGCAGTTTGCTTGACTCAGTCTCGGGGTAAAGGGTGCATAGTGTGTTATTTGCCCTGGATTGCCTGTATAGCAAAATGTTTGCTACACGTGTTTCAGCTGAGACAATGGCTTTCTCAGATACACAAGAGAAAATGAAATCGGAGTGAGCTATCTTTTCCTGTCTCCTGTGAGGCTTGCAGGGGTGATGGTACTGGAATACATTCCCAGAGCACGGAGTGTCCCGGAGCCCAGTGTATACCTGCCACCAGGAGACTCTGCCAATGCAGAAGAGTCACAGCACGACTTTAACCAGCCACAGCACAGCAACAGAGCGCTTTGCAAAATGTCCTAAAGACCCTGTGTATCCCTGTTAGTGCCCTACCTAGCAGCAGCAGCAGGAGGAGGATTTCAAGGCTCAGCCTCTTTCCACAGCTCTACCCTTAATAAATGATTAAACTCTGCACTTAATAGTAAGTGCTGGTGGGAATTTAAATGGGTTGCAGTGCCTGAGCTAGACTTCTCCTCCCTTTTGTAAGCAAGGCTTAAGACAGGCTTATAAAACTTGAAGAAAGGCAGCTGTGACTAATTCTTGGCTCCAGTTGCGGGGAAGTGAGAGGAGAGGCATAAAGGGCAAAAAGGGTTTTCTCGAGCACTCGCGCTGGCCCAGCCTCTGGCTGCTTAACCTGTTGAGACTAGACAAAGTGACTGCACGGTCCATTCCAGCTAGGTCTACGGAGAACCCCGGGTACATGGCCTGATAGTTATATGAACTAATAATATAAATCATAAAATTAAATAGTATGATTTCATTCTGCAAATGATTTGGGGACATAGTTTACAGGAAAAACATAACACAAAGGAAAATTGTATTGCATGGTGTAATTCTTTATGGTTTTTTTGTACTTTAATATGACATAAAATTCATATTAATAGGTGCAATTTTTATGAAGAAATTTATAGCCAAAATATGGCAACTTCTTTGCTGCAAGAGCTACATAGAGAAAGTTAAATTTGAGAATTGCTCTATTTTTCTTTTTTATTTGTATGGATATTTTGGTGTGAAGCAGTGAATTGTTTACATTGAGAGCTTTTATATTATATGTTTTTTTATTAGCCACTTTGTTCATGATCAGCTTTTCTGTGGCATCAGTAAAATAATATCAGATCTGTCCATGGGCCAAAATGACATCTGTACTTTTTCACTTGCAACAGCGGAAGAATGTGTAGCCTAGAGACACAATTAATGCTGGGCTGGCCTCTTCCCCAAATTAGTGGTCTCCTATGCATAGGTTTATATGCCATATGTGAAGGGCCAAATTAGTCCCACTTGGGTCACACTTTCCTTGATCACTTCAAGAACTAACTCCACAACAGTGGCTGTTTGTAGAGATGTAATTTTCCATGGCTGAACTCGTATTTACCTGTAGAGGGATTTTTCCATTAAACATTCTGTGTGAGATGTTGAAACATAAACCACACCAAGATATATTTATTAGTGAAAATCTATCGAGATTCAATGCCTCTTCCTAGATAAAAAGATCTAGATGTAAAGGCTGCTGTTATTTTCATTCTTTGGCTGGTGCTGTAAAAAAGTACCCTAAACTGTATCTGCATACAGATGTGAGAAGCCGCCTGCTTTCTTTGCTGTGGCTTCAGCATGGTTCCTCCAGGGAGACACCACAGGTCCATTACCTGACCTAAAGGGCCAGTGCCAGGGCGTAATAACCAAATGCAGTGTAGGAATGCAGAGATGGCTGGGGATGTGGTGAATACCGATGTCTGGCTGTGTAAGGGATTATTTCCGTTCCTGTCATTGCTGTCCTTGGCAACCCTGCTAAGGGACTGAGAATTTGAAAGCAAGGGAATCTATTGGGCTATTAGATAAAGCTACAAG
This sequence comes from Falco naumanni, assembly GCF_017639655.2. Lineage (NCBI taxonomy): Eukaryota > Metazoa > Chordata > Aves > Falconiformes > Falconidae > Falco > Falco naumanni. The sequence continues at coordinate 29,651,457 of NC_054059.1, forward strand.
CATATGGTTATGTTATTGCATATCAGCAAAACACAAAAAAAGATCGTAGCATCATGGAATCATTTAGGTTGGAAAAGAGTTTAAAGATCAGGGTCCAACTGTTGACCTAACACTGCCAAGCCCACCACTAAACCATGCCCCTGAACACCACATCTACACATCTTTTAAATACCTCCAGGGATGGTGATTCAACCATTTCCCTGGCCACCCTGTTCCAATAGTTAACTACCCTTTCAGTGAAGAAATTTTTCCTAGTATTCAATCTAAACTGCCTCTGATGCAACTTGAGGCTGTTTCCCCTTGTCCTGTCACCAGTTACCTGGGAGAAGTGACTGACCCCCACCTGTCCGCAGCCTCCTCTCAGGCAGCTGTAGAGAGCGATAAGGTCCCCCCTGAGCCTCCTCCTCTCCAGAATAAACACCCCAGCCCCTCAGCCGCTCCTCATCAGACTTGTGCTCCAGACCCTTCCCCAGCCCCGCTGCCCGTCTCTGGACACGCTCCAGCCCCTCCAAGTCCCCCTGGCAGTGAGGGGCCCGAAGCTGAACACAGGATTCCAGGTGCGGCCTCACCGGTGCCCAGTACAGGGGGACGGTCACTGCCCTGGTCCTGCTGGCCACGCTGTTTAGGATACAAGCCAGGGTGCTGTTGGCCTTCTTGGCCACCTGGGCACACCGCTGGCTCACGTTCAGCCAAGGTTACAGGATACAGAGGAAAGTGGGAGTTAGGAGTTTCCTGACTTAGGCAATACAACTTAATTGGTGCTGTCGTTTTCCTCCACTTTTCCTCTGAGTCAGAATCCATGGCCACCTGTGATGTGCTTTGGTTGGAAGTGACTGAAACGTCATACTAGAAAGAAGTGGCACATATTCAGATTATGTACTTTTCCATATGTGCTAAGATGCACAGGCTTCCCTGCTGTTCACATAAGAATGCCAGTACAACATGCTGATGAAACCCTTTGGTACATTGTTTGGATTACATATTTGGGAAGATAATTTAGAAAATGTTTAGAAAGAAAACACAAAGGAGGCAAGAAATATTTCCATTTTTATCTTCTGCCTTTAAAAACAGGTAACCTAAATTATGTATTGTACCTGGTATTAAAATATGACAACTGTACTGGAGAAGAAAAGTTTTTTTTAAAAAATGGATCTATCTTTGAAATGATTTAAAGAAACACCATAAATAGTAAAAATCCTGTATAATAATTATTTGTTTGTTCATTATTTGTTATGTGTTTGTTTATTGCAGGGTACAGCTGGATAGTGAGGTATAGTTTAGTAACTTTACTATACAATTTCATACCTTAAAGCCTGGATTGATTTCCAGGATGACTTTACTTCTGACTTCCTTATTTTTTTACTACTCAACAATGGAATGATTGTAACATCTGAGGAACGCTTTTCGTTCTAAGGGATTGACAAGTATGCAGTCTTAAGGTAGGTTTTTGCTTCATAATATGTGTATGTGTTTTGTGTTAATTTACGACTCACATTTCTTCAAGTTCCTATTAAAAAGTTATTATAAAGGAACAAAAATTTGAAGACCACTGTCCTGTGTCAAACCCTCATAATTTTCTTTAGCACTTCAAAGCTCTGAACACTAGCGGAGCATGGTACTGCATCTGGGATGCTAACTGATATTCTCACAAGATGCAGCTAGAAATCTGGTTTTAAGTAAAACCAGGAGGATGGCAATAAATAAAAAATAGTGAGAGGAAAAACAAACCCATGGAAATTAAGGTCATTCCTTTTAGATCCATCAGCTAGAACAGATCTTGTAATATTAGAGAGAAAACAACAAAAAACTTACCTGCAGAACTCTTAAGAAGACATATGAACATTTTTGTCATTATGCAAATTCCACACCCTTAGCTATTAAAATAAAAAACCTTTGTCTCTAGAGGGAAAAAGTAGTTGTATGATCAAATCAATGCCTTATGCTCTTGTTTTTTTCTATGATCAATTCGATCATGTATTTATTCGCCAAAGTCATTAGAATTGCAATGGTAATCAGAAAGAGGAAATGGTCTCCATCTATCATCCTGTTTCTAACAAGAAGAGGTAACAGACCATTTTAGTTACAGTGCATTAATGCTCATTACCGCCCTAATGAAGATTTGTGTTGCTTTTCCAAGAACCTTGAAGCTAATCTTCAATTTCCCCCTAGCTTTCAAAGAAACATCAGTTTTCACATGACTTCAGCCCATCGGAGCAAACAAAGAAGTATTAATCTGACCATTATAAAACATAGTTTCATCAAGGAAATTAATATAAAAACCTCAAGATAACATCTAGTTATTTCATGACTGTGGCTAAACTCTGTGTGTTTGGCAAACACTGACTGGCTCAATCCCTGTGCCCAGACTTTTCTTCTAGCAGCTGTGCCTATACTGCTTAACAGATGGCTACTACCAAAGTGTTTCCTATTAAACTATTACCGCATATTCAAATATATGTGATTGTGATATAGTAACTGGATGGCCACTGTGCATCTTGCCTAATCTAGATTTCTGCGTAACTGTGATAAGTATTATTTCAAGTACCTTCATTCTCACAGTGAAATGTTTAGGCTGCAATGGGAAATCCCAAAGGCTCCTGGATGATGACTTTTCTTGATGTGTCACATGCCATTACAAAAACCCCACCCAAACACATCTCACAGTGAATACTGCTTGAGAACCAGCTCTCCTTTGGGTGGTGTTTGCTGTGTTTATCCTGTTTCAGTGAGATTAAGTTCCAAAGGAGAGCTGCATGCAGGGCTTATTGCACGTCCCAGAAAGAAAGGCATGCCACAAAACCTGCTTTTCTGGTGCTCCATATCACTGCTGTGTTGGGGCTGGACACAGTTAAAAAGCAGAGGAGTGAGTGAGCTTTTGCTTACTAATGCAGGCATTAACACACGTGTCCTCTGTAAACTCTGGATTCAGGTTTTCACTGTTTTTGCATCCAACAGAATTGAGTGTTTGTTCAAACTGAACACCTGTTTAAATATCTTGCTCTACAAGACAGCGTCAGATGTCTGAGGCTCCCAACACATAAAGAGTTACTTTCTTGAGCTTTGTATTAAGCATCTGTTGGAACAAGTTCATCCTTAGTAATTACTTGACATTTGGACACAAAGAATTCTAAAGAAAGGAAGTACCTTAGTGGACTTAGGAACATTGAAAAGTATCCTAAGGAAAGACCAACTTGAGTGTTGTTTGAAGAGCTTTAATTTTGTTGGCAGGGCTACTGGGAACTAAGAAAGCCCTTTACACTTGGAAATAACCTTGCCAAACCATTTCCTTTGCGTATCTTGTTCGGCAGAAGTAACAGAATATTTTATTCCTGCATATTTTAATAATGCCAAGGGAAAAGGTGTATGCAGAGTCAAGGAAAGCTTTCTGACCAGGCTGTTGTTGACTGTTCCCAAGGTTTATGTTTAACAGTGGTGACACACAATTCCTCCTTTCTGCGGAAAAGATAACTGTCACAAAGTGAAGTTCTCTTGCTCTCCAAAAGACTGACCTGTTTTACAGGTAGCAGCTTGACAGGTGTTTGTTTTAGTTTTTAGATATGTGACTCGCAAAAATTAAAATGGGTTCTAGGGATTTGGCCGTCATTCTATTTTACATCTGCTTTCATCAGCAAAGCTCCATTGCCTTGATTCACAGTGAGAATAAGAGAAGAATTAGGCTTTGAGTTTCCATTTTTAGCTATGCAGGAAAACTAACATTATTATAAAGAGAAGCAGTTTAAGGATACTGTGGAGTATGTCTATATGGAGGTGTAGATCACTGACTTGGATTACATATGGCAGTCAGTTCTGTGCCCAGTAGTAAGTTTTTGAAGAATAAAGAACTTAATTGTGAACAGCTGTTTCCACATACTTAATAAAGTGTGCATGGCCAGTTCAAGCTCTATAAAGTGTTAAACATAGTTTTATAAAACACATACTGGGGCTGTCCGCATTTTTCAGAGAGTGTATCAACCAATCTGACTGTTAAGTCCTGTCTATCTTTTGATTTCAGAGACAGATCTCTGAAAATATTTTTCTGTTTTTTTGTGGTGTAACTGAGGCTTGAATGACTCCCTAATATTTGTAATCACATAATGGTTTGGGTTGGAAGGGACCTTACAGATCACCTAGTTCCAACCCCCTGCCATGGACAGGGACACCTTCCACTAGACCAGGTTGCTCAGAGCCCCATCCAGCCTGGCCTTGGACACTTCCAGGGATGGGGCATCCACGGCTTCTCCAGGAAACCTGTGCCGGTGCCTCACCACCCTCACAGTAAAAAATTTCTTCCTAATATCTAATCTATATCTACCCTCTTTTTGTTTAAAACTGTTACCCTTTGTCCTATCACTTACACATCCTTGTAAAAAGTCTTTCCTCATAAGCCCTCTTTAGGTACTGGAAGGCTGCTAGAAAGTCTCCCCAGAGCCTTCTCTTCTCCAGGTTCAACAACCCCAACTCTCTCAGCCTGTCTTCATAGGAGGGGTGTTCCAGCCCTCCAATCATCTTCGTGGCCCTCCTCTGGACTTGTTTCCAACAGGTCCATATCCTTTTTATATTGGGGGGCTCCAGAGCTGATCACCGTACTCCGAGTGGGGTCTTACCAGAATGGAGTAGAGGTGCAGAATCAACTCCCTCAACCTGCTGGCCACATGGCAGTTCTTACTCAAAAGGGGCACTAAGTTATTATTATAGGTGTCTCTCCACCTCAGCTGTTCTGTTTTTGTGATGTTAAAAGGAGGAAATTACAGTGGCTTTCTGGCTGGTTTTATTCCAGCTTGGCTTTTGGCTTCAGAACTATCAAGAAGGTAAGCATCCCGGGGAGCTGGTAGGAATCAGAAATTAATAGCATCTAATCTGCAATGTATGAGCGGGAACTTAGAGCCCTGGGCTTTAGAAATGACCTATAGCTGTTATTCTTCCAGCAGTCAATCCACGCTTTTCTTTTCAGAAATGATGATTAACAAGTACTGCGGTGTGTGGCCAGCCATAGAGGTTTGAAAGGTTGAGCAACTAACGTTTTCATTCCTGTTTTGAATGCAGGAGTCATTGAACAAAGGACTGTTTCCAGCTGTGTATCTATACTGGAGTAGCTTCTCTGCCTACAGTGGGTATCAGCTCTGGTCCTGCAGAGCAACCACATAGGCTTCTTGGTTTCCAGATGTGTTCCTCTGATGTAGTTTCTCAAAACTGCAAGCTGATACATGTTTTTGAATCACTTCTTGTTTCCAAGGAGAAGGAATTATTCTACAACTTCTGTCATAGGCCAAGGACTTCTGGGTCTGAATTTCAGCTGGTTCAGGGAAGAAGCAGAGAAACCCTGCAATGGGTTAAGCAATCACAGTAAGACAGCTGGGTGAGAGGAGGCACCTTTATGGAACAGGTTGTGCTACAAGTTTTAAGGGCATTTTGAGAATTGCTGTGATTTAGCAAGAGGTTTGACTAAATTAGACTAAACCAAATCTCAGCAATAGGTTTAATACCAGGAATTTGCACCTGTTGAAACAAACCCTGTGTAGAGAGGACCTTCTTTAAAGTTTCCACATTGCTACCTGATATGCATAAATCTTAGTTTCGAAAGTACTTATTTCTGCATTTTACATGAATGTACAGTATTCTGCCAGTTAGAAACAAGTTTGTACAAGTAAACCTAAATCCAAATAAAAAATCAACAAAGCAGCATGGAAAAATGAAGATCAAAAGGGTTTTAAGCAGTGTGTAAAACTCTTCCCTCCACTGCCCAGTTTCCACACTCCTGTTTCTTCAGTTGGCCTTCAGGCTGGGGAGGAGAATAAACTTGCACATCCGATATAAATAAATGAATAAACAAAGTGGGAAAGTTTCTTTAATTATTATTATTATTATTTAGTCCCATCTCTCACATGCATCTTGTTCAATGCCTATGCAAATAATGCTAAATGAACATGAATATTAGCAAGTACAAAGTCAAGCAAGGTCAAGAACTCTGAATGATAATTACCTGTTGACATTTTCTTAAGTGTCCATGTGCATGGCTCTTTGAGCTCAATTATCTTTTACTTTAGACTTTTAGATGTAATTTACTATGTTTATTTTTTTGATAAGAGGGGAAAAAGATCTCCCAGTTTCCTCCTTTTGATCCCTTTTTGCAGGTTATCAAGAGGCGTGGGCCCTTCAGACTCCTAGTGTGGCCAAGGGCTGCACAGCTGCTGCCCGTCTCCGAAGCGGACCCGGCGCTAGAGGGCGATAGAGACACACACTTCTTCCCAGTATGCTTCAACAATTTGTTAGAAAGCAAAAGCAGAGGAATGAGACATCAATTAGCAAGTTCTTGAAAGAAGAGTGTGCTACTGCCCTACCATCCCCATGACCTTCTGTTCTCACACCGTCTCTCTCGCTTATTCTTATTAAATTGCGGGCCCCTAACTCTGTGCTAGTTCTCCACATTCCTTCCTTCCTTCCCATCATTACCACCTTCTGCCCTTCAGGATTGATACTCTGCCCTTTTGCTTGTGATCTGAAACCTGTCTCCAACTCCTGATCAACTGAATTGCCCTCAGGAGTCTTTCTCTTTTCCCATCCTTGCTTTTGCCTCTGGCCTTTCCCTGATCTTATTGATTCTTCATCCATCTTTCTGTCCACTCTGCCCCTTCCTCAAGGAATTGTTCCCATCCTTTGTCCTGCCCCTAGCTTGCACTCAAAAAATGCAAGAGCCATTTGGGACTGGAAAATAAGAGGTAAGAAAGTACTTCATCATCTCTGCCTGTGGTTTGGGCACTGAAAAAAAGAGGTCTAGGTCCTGGTCGTTGTGTCTAAATTATCTATGCACAGTACGGTACACAAATAATTCAGCAGGTACCACTAGGTAGGCTTTCCTGTAACATCATTAAGTGTTTTAATCATTAAACTTATGTAGCATAGCATCTCCAAGATTGGAGGGTGTCCTTGGCTGGTTCAGTGATGTTCTAATGAGCAGGTAAAGGCACCTTCATCTCTGGCTGAGGAAGGATGAAGCCTAGAACCTTCACTGCCTAACTGCTCAGGTTGCTGTAAGAAACTAGATGGAGCCCCAGGAGACCACAGGATATGACTGTCAGCTCCTGGACTGTCAGTGAGATGAGGGCCCTGAACTCCAGAGAGGACATTGGGATACCCTGTGTGGGGCCTTCCCCATATGTCAGCTTGACATATGTGTCCACACAGGCACCAGTGTTCGCTGTCGTCTGTTACAGGCAGACGGAGGAAATTGTCTTCTCTGTTGTGTGCAGGCAGCTGCAAGAAGTGCTCTTGTAGTTAGGAGGCCTGAGAGTGGAGGTGGGAAGCTGTGCCCCTGGCTCTGCCAGGCATGTTTGTGCTCTAGCAGGCTTCTCCCTTTGAGGCTGCCAGCTTTTCTCCTTTTGTAAGCACCACATCCCATCAGAAATGTTGTGAGCTATGCTGGTGGCCTGATTAGGCTGTGTGGGATTAATCAGGGGTTAAGATGCTCTCAAGCAAAATTTCTTGAGATGCATATATAGAGAAAGGGAGCTGTCACTCAGAGTCACTAGCTTCAGTACATATAGTTTCTATTGTCTTCCCATTGCTTCTCAAACCTAGGAATTCAAAGGCTTGGAAATGCATCCTGGATTTGTCACTTGAACACCTTTTTCTCTTTGTAGTAGACTCAGGATTATTCCAGGGAACAGGCAGTCTGTCCTTAGATCTGTCATCCCACCTGCAATATTCTTCCAGTAGCAAATACATCAAACATCCCCCACAGGTGACTCGAGGCCAGACATTGTCTTTATGCTCATAACTTCATAAAGCCACTTGCAAGAGTATGTGAGAGAAAAAAAAAATAATGAGAGGACAGGGAAAGAGTCCACTCCAAGCCACTGTAATTTTTTAAGAAGATCATGCTGAAAATTGCATCAATGGACAGCGCTGGGTCCTGCAAATGGGTGATTCATCTTGTATTTGCTTTTCATGGCTGCATACCATACAGTGTCACTTCACTCACCTGTGTCACGTCCCCCTCTGTGAGCCTGATGGACATGTTCTCAATAGCCATGAAGACCAGGCAAATGGCACAATGCTTCCTAGCTCAATGAAACTGTGATGCAGACAGTTCTTGAAAGCATCAATTTTTAAGTTATTAAGGTGACAAATATTTCCTCCTCCTCCAGAAAAAGCAATCTCTCGCCTCATCACTGTGAGATGTGATTGGAACTGTATTTCCCTGGAAATGACATGATGACAGGAGGGTATGTGATTGAGAATGAGAAAGTATTATACAGACTCGCATTCAAATTCATTATCAGGCAGTGAGACTGATGACTCAGAGTTAGAAAAAAATGAAACAACCAAAGATCATGTCTCAGTCAGTACTCATAACAAACTTGAATTCCCATTTGCACAGCTCATATACATGGGAATTACATCGCATACTTAGAATCAATTTGCATATGCTGTTTCTACTCAGTCACGCAACAAATAATGTATTAGGAGTGCATTTTAATGCACCGTATTATCATACAGCTTGAAATGCTGTCTTCTGTTAATGTACTTTTCAAAGAGTGTGTGCATGCATGTGTGTATATTCTCACTTGCTCATTCTCTCACTGCTCCTGATAGAGCAAGGAGGTCTTCTACCTGAGGCACCAGATTAAAAAGACGTCAGTTTGGGAATCTAGGAGTTTGGTAGAAGTAACAGAGAGATACACATATTTTAAACTGAAGGCTTAAATTCCTTCTTTGGCACTGGAGAATAATCTAATATACAAGCAGATTTCAGAATCTGGGCCAGAGTCCCTGCCAAGGCAGGCTCACGTGATCTCCATCTGGCCTCATCATCCAAAGAGATCAGGCCCATCATTAACTGCAGAACTATGATCTCAGAGTCGATCAGCCCGAGTGGACCTGCTTTGACAATGTGGTGCTTTCGCTGTGATGATTCACTAGTCCTGCAGCTTGCTAAGCAGCAAAGAATCCCAGAATGTGCTGCATCATTAGCTGATTTTTTGGATCACTTATAGCAAAAACAAAAACTGACAGAAATATCTGTACTATGTTTTCACTGATGGGAAAAGTAAAAAACAACCCCCCAGGCCCCCTACCCCAACCCATCAACTAAGCATCAGTTTTGCTTAAGATTAAGCATCAGATTAAGCTAAACAAAACTGTATTTTGAATTTCAGACTTTCTCTTGCCATATTGTTTGGTAGAAAACCTGGATGTCATGGAGGAGATCAACACCCATATTTTCCTTGCTATTCAGCTATTTTCAATAGCCACTTTTTCCTTGTTTCCTGCAGAGTGTGTGGAACAAATATTGGCTGCTGTGTCTGAAGAGAGGCTGTGAGAGCTGCACAGGCCTTCTGAGCTGTGAGAAGCTGAGTAAGTGATGGATGTCTCTCTCACTGTCTTTCTGTGCAAGTGCTCCTGATGCTATCCCTTCAGTGGTGGTTTTCCCAGGACTGTGCTCTTATTTTATTCCCTTCCCATTCCTCCGCCTCTATGGGGACAGCAGATGAATTTACACAGACGCTCACACATCATGTCTTGCACTGTATTCTCCTCTTATTGCTGTGTATCAGGATTTCCAGGTGGCTCAAAGGTAAGTTAAACTAAAATTCAGATACACAAACCAAACAATACCAGGAACTACTTTCTAGCCTGAAAGCCAACAAGTTTGTTTTGGCCACATCCATGCTATCTAATTGTCTTAAAGTATGAAGCAAGATGTGCCATGCACAGCTGTCCATTCAGAATGATGCCTGGCCCAAGCTAACTCCTGAACTTTACCTGGCCGACCTGAGCCAAAAAACACATCAGGGAACATGCTTGTGAGCAGTTAAATGCTTTCTGATGTTCTTTAAATTTACTAGATGTAGACCGAGGATCAATTTTTGGTTAATTCTCTACTACTTTAATTTGATTTTCATCAACACCATTAGGTTATACAAGAGGAAAATGATGGCCAGAAGTGGTCTGCTGATTTTACTCTTCACACATGCCTAAGCAGTCTGCAGGCTTCAGCTGGACATGTGTTTCAGCCTTCTTTTTCTTGGTTATACTGGCTGCTGATTTGACCACTTTGGAGCTTGAATATATGTTCCTCATCACTGATGGTTAAATAGCCTTGGACTGGGTATGGATCCTAAAATTTATTCTATCTTCCATGAGTTAGTAATGAGCAAAAGTGATGTGCTAAAAGAGGTGATGGTTTCCATTAAGATTGTGTTATACTAGTGTTTACAAGACACAAACTTGAGATAATTGTATCTCTTAGTGGCTTTGCTTGAATGATTTTGAGGACTTTGTCTTTAGATAATTGAGAAATGCTTGAAAAAAAGCAAAGAGAGCTACATCAAGGCAGAAGAGAAAAACTTGGTTGTTCTGATGATCACAATAGACACTGGTATCTTTGAATAGCTAGTAGGCACTTTAAAAAAGCACCTGACTCTGGTCATTTAAATAATAATGTTGTATTGTACCTTCTACAATCTGTAAATCAAGAACAGGCTTGCAAAACAAACATCGTGTGGTTTTACTGAGAACGTGGATGTCACAGTCTAAACCCTCAAATGTTCTTTTGCATGTTATTTGAATAATTTATACTATCCTGGGTACTCCCAAGGCATACAGGGAATAGTAGCTATCCTAGATACGCTAAAATTAAAGACTCATTTTAAAATCTGTCTACAGTTAAGGTCTCACCCTCAAAGACAACTAAGAGTCCTGAACTTCTCTTACTTAAGGGCTTCACTTAAAAAGGTAATTCAACATTAACTGACTTGAACAGAGCACGGTCTGCCCACTGTGTGTCAACTAGCTCCCTAATGCAATGTCTGAGTGCTTATATTCTTTCCATAGGAAGTGTGTTAGGTTGTCTCTGGATTACGTGGTGTTTGATTCTGGAACAATGAGGAATTAGCCTTAAACGTTATTTCAGAGGTAAAGAACTGCAGAATTAAGTTACATAGCTTGCTACTTGATTGTACTAAATCCCACTAAAATACACAATAACAGAATAACCTTCAGAAGGAGGACACACAGGGATAACACCTCAAAATATCAGATGACATACACTGACTGTAGACACCATGTTCTCATTTCCTCTTGTGTACTGGTTGCTATTTACGTGGAATTTTCATATCATAGTGGCATATACTGCCCCTGATGTTTAGGCAATAAATAAATAAATAAATTTCAAATATGGTTGAAGGATTTGCTTGAACACGTCAAGAATGATGAATACTAAATCTCACTGGAAAATCCATTTTAATGCATTGAAGAAAAACTTAAATGAGAAATAGCCTGTTGATTGCATATATAATATTTTCTTTCCCACAGACTGAAGCATATGGGGTTTAACAGCTACACTAGGAACAACACATCCATACTGCACATATGGCACAATGATGTGAGCAACACAGAGCTAGGACACCATCAAGGAAGATGAAGAGTAGTTTCATTTAAACATGAACACATAGAAACGTGAACAGCAGGGCTGAAATGTAAGATGTTTGGATAGAAACTTCTGTGGGAAGGCAGTGTCTTTGCTGGCCCTCACTGCATTAAATGCAAGATGAGGAGCAAGAGCACTAGTGGGCTTTTGTGTTGATGCTGACCAGGACAGCTCCTATTCCTGAATGACTGGAGAAAAAGCACAGAAGAGGATGCAAAGCAAGACTTGCTCTGAATACTGCTGCAATTACTGCTTTAACAAGATGCTAAAATCAGGCTTGCAATTCTGGCATCAGTGTTACGCATAATTTGATCCCCCACAGCAACATCTGCAAGCAAGAGGGCTTGATGGTCTTTAATTGATGTGAGACGATCTTTGGGTGTATTAATGTTTCTCAGTGGGAAATAGGGAAGAAAATTCTCTAGCTTCAGAAATGAGTCAGAAAAAAATGAGAAAGACCTTTCTGCAGAAACAGAAAAGTACTTTGCAGAAAGAGAGCACCTAATCTTCAGACCTGCTGCTAATCTGTTGAGCAAGTTTAGGACAGCCATGTAGGGTGGAACTTCATCTACCTCTGCTCCCTTGTCCTGTGCAGGAACAGGGCCATCAAATGATGCTGCACAAAGGTAAGTTCATACGGAACAAAAAGAGGTGGCTTATTATGCAGCAGGTGTTAGAGTAATTTCTAGATGTTTAAAATGTACATAGGCATAATGGAGAATTGAATGAACTAATGAAAGGGAAAATACTTTAAAATACATGTAAATGCTCATACTGAAGATGTTTATTGAAAATGAAAAAAGGGACTGGTTTTGCACTCACATGAGCAACAGAAAGACATTGTCCTGGTTTGTTTGGAGAGTAGGACATGGGTAGAAATGGGGCAAAGGGGACTGCTGTGCCCCCTGGGAGGGCCTGGGAAACCAAAGACCTATGTTTGGGGAAGTGCAATGGTCCTCACTGACATCTCCACAGTTCACGTTAATGGTTGGCTGCAAAGAGGGTTGAAACATGGCCTCAGGACTGGGCCAGTGCATGCAAGCAACCCCTGTATTTCCTACACACTTCTTGAACATGTATGGGTTTGACCAATACTTCTTTGGGAATTCTGCTAGATTTACCAGTCGGCCATATAAAGTAGAACTAGATTACATATCTGCTGTAGAATTCACATAATGGGTAAGTCTTATGAATGCCTCAGATGCCTGACTTTGAGTGGGACTCTGATTCTGCATCCCTTTCTTAAGCTATATTTCTATAAACTTAATTTCACATTCACTGTCTCTAAGAAGTGAATACACTAAGACAGCTGGACACTATTTTTTTGATCTGATATATCTGATTATAAGAAGACAAATTTTGGGACCAAATGGTAGATTTTTCAAAGATGAGTTTTATCCAAACTGAAACTATTCATGAATCTAAACTAAGTAAAAATGGTGGCTGCATTGTCTCTCTCTTTTTTTTTTTTTCTTTTTAATGCAAAAAAGAGTAATACTAGAAATATCCAGCTGTTTTATTTTGACTTTTAAATAAAACCAAACACAACACAAAAAACCAACTCAACCAAAACCCTTTTGACTCTTCTTTTAAGAAAATGAAATAAAGTACCACATCTTTTTCCCAAAAAACTCATTCTGCCAATATCTCCTTTGCACCCATGCAGCTGATGGAATATAATGTGCTGAATATCCATCAATAGTGTAACTTAAAGATCTGAGTGACATGAAACTTATCATAGAAGTACAGAATGGTCAGGGTTGAAAGGGACCTCTGGACATCATCTAATCCAACACCTCCACTAAAGCAGGTTCCCCTAGAGCAGGTCGCACAGGATCGCATCGAAGCGGGTTTTGAAGGTCTCCAGAGAAGGAGACGCCACAGCTCCTCTGGGAAGCCTGTGCCAGGGCTCTGTCATCCTCACAGTACAGAAGTTCTTCGTCATATTCAGGTGGAATTTCCTGTGTTGCAGTTTGTGCCCGTTGCCCCTTGTCCTGTCGCTGGGCACCACTGAAAAGAGCCTGGGCCCATCCTCTTGGCACTTGCCCTCAAGATATTTGTAGACATTGATAAGGTCCCCTCTCAGTTTTCTCTTCTCCAGGCTAAACAGGACCAGCTTTGTCAGCCTCCCCTCACAGAGGAGAAGCTCCAGTCCCCTCATCACCCTCATTGCTCTCTGCTGGACCTTCTCCAGCAGTTCCCTGTCTCTCTTGAACTGGGGAGCCCAGAACTGGACACAGCACCCTAGATGTGGCCTTACCAGGACAGAGTAGAGGAGGAGGATCACCTGCCATGACCTGATGGCCATGTTCCTCCTAATGCACCCCAGGAGCCCATTGGCCTTCTTGGCCACCAGGGCACACTGCTGGCCCATGGGCAACATGCTGTCCACCAGAACTCCCAGGCCCTTCTCTGCAGAGCTGCCTTCCAGCAGGTCAGCCCCTAGCCTGAGATGATGCGTGGGGTTATTTCTCCCTTGGTGCAGGACCCTCCACTTGCCTTTGCTGAACTCCATGAGGTCCCTCTCCGCCCAGCTCCCCAGCCTGCCCAGGTCTCGCTGAATGGCAGCGCAGCCTGCTGGGGTCTCAGCCACTCCTCCCCGTGCTGTGTCACCAGCAAACATGCTGAGGGGACACTCCGTCCCTTCATCCAGGTCATTGATAAATAAGTTGACCAAGACCAGAGTCAGCACTGACCCTTGGGGAACACCACTAGCTACAGGCCTCCAGCTAGATTACGCTGCCAATCATAACCCTCTGAGCTCTGCCATTCAGCCAGTTCTCAATCCACCTCCCTGTCCAGTCACGTAACCCACCCTTCCTGAGCTTACCTATGCAGGTATTATGGGAGACAGTGTCAAAAGCTTGCTGAGGTCAAGATAGACAACATCGGCTGCTCTCCCCTGATCTACCTGGCCAGTCACTCCATCACAGAAGGCTATAAGGTTATCAGACTTGATTTCCTCTTGATGAATCCATGTTGACTACTCCTGATAACCTTCTTTTCCTCCAAATACTTAGAGTTGACCTCCAGGATGAGCTGTTTCATCACCTTTCTGGGGATGGAGATGAGGCTGACCACCCTGTAGTTTCCTGAGTCCTCCCTCTTGCCCTTTTTGAAGACTGCAGTGACACTGGTTTCCCTCCAGTCCTCAGGCACGTCTCCTGTTTGCCATAACCTTTCAAATACGATGAAGAATGGCTTATCAGGAACATCTGCCAGCTCCCTCAACACTCAGAGGTGCATCCCATTGGGGTCCATGGATTTGTGGTGTCAAGTTGAATGATCTCTAACCTGATTGTCCTTGACCAAGGGAGAGTCTTCCTTTCCAGACTCCCTTTCTTGCCTCCAGCATCTGGGAAACTGGAGGGCTGGCCTTGGCAGTGAAGACTGAAGCAAAGTAAGCATTCAGTAACTCCATCTTCTCTGTGTCCTTCATCACCAAGGCACCCACTTCATTTAGAAGTTGGCCCACATTTTCCCTAGTTACCCTTTTCTTGCTGATGTACTTGAAGAAGACCTTCTTGTTGTCCTTGACCTCTATCACCAGATTTAATTCCAAGTGGACTTTAGCTTTCCTTGTCGCATCCCCACGTTTTAACAATATCCCTATATTCCTTCTAAGCGGCCTGTCCCTTTTTCCACATCTTCTTTGCTTTCAGTTTTGCCAGAAGCTCCTTGCTCATCCATGCAGGCCTCCTTCCCCCTTTGCTTGATTTCTTACTCACAGGGATGCACCAATTTTGAGCTTGGAGGAAGCGATGCTTGAATATCAACCAGCTCTCTTGAAGGCCTCTACCTTCCAGAGGCCTAACAGATGGGATTCCTCCAAGAAGGTTCTTGAAGAGGCCAGAGGCCACAATCAGCTCTCCTGAAGTCCAGGGTTGCAATCCTACTTATTGCCCTGCTTCCTCCATGCAGGACCCTGAACTCCACCATCTCATGGTCACTGCAGCCAAGGCTGCCCCCAGCCTTCATGTCCCCAACCAGCCCTTCTTTGTTTGTGAGTACGAGGTCTGGAAGCACACCTTGCCTTGTTGGCACCTCCACCACCTGCATCTAAAAAGTTATCATCAATGCTCTGCAGGAACCTTCTGGACTGAGCATGCTCAGCTGTGTTGTCTGTCCAGTAGATATCAGGGAGGTTGAAGTCCCCCTTGAAAACCCGGGCCTGTGATCGTGATGCTCCTTGCAGTTGTCTGTCGAAGGCCTCATCAACTTCCTCTGCCTGATCAGGTGGCCTGTAGCAAACACTCACAGCAGTGTCACCCATGTTGGCCTGCCCCTTAATCTTTGCACATAAGCTCTTGACTCGTTCTGCATCCACCTCTAGGGAAAGCTTAACATTCCAGTTGCTCACTCACAAAAAGAGCTACTCCACCACCTCACCTTGCTGGCCTGTCTTTCCTAAAAAGTACAGAGCCATCCCTGACAGCATTCCAGCCGTGCCAGCTCTCCCACCGTGTATTTGTAAGGGCAGTGAGGTCATGGCCCTGTGACCGCACACAGATCTGTCGTTCTTCCTGTTTATTCCCCGTGCTGTGTGTGTTGGTGTACGGGCATTTCAGAGAGGTAATGGAGCATGCAGGTTTCCCAGGAGGGGTGCAAGGTGGTTCACCATAGCCACACACCCTTGAGGTGGTTGGCCTTCTGGTTCTCATCTTGGGAGGCAGCTAAGGAACATGTATCACTGCTCTGGTTGGTGTGGCTTATTCTTCAGCTGGATGCAATGGTGTGAGCATTGCCACTTTGGACCCCTCCCCCTGAGTCCTTCAGTTTAAAGCCCACCTCACCAAGCTGGCCAGCCTGTTGCCAAAGATTGCTTTGCCTCTTCTAGACAGATGGATCCCATCCCTTCCTAACAAGCTATAGTCAAGGAATGTCCCATTGTCATAGAAGCCAAACCACTCATGACGGCACCAGCCATGACGCCAGAAGTTGATGTGTGTTATACATCTATTTCTGGCTGCACCTTTTCCTTTTACTGGTAAAATGGAAGAAAAAATAACTTGGGCACCAAAATTTTTCACTTGCACACACCTCCAAGGCTTTACAGTCGTTCTTGATTCTGCCCAGGTTTTGGCAATCTGAATTATTTCCCCCACCAGGCATGCATGTGCAAAGGAAAAACGAAAAGGTGATTTATTCAATCTGGCCCAGAAAATTTCTTGGAAGGTTGATAGCTTTTAACGGAAAGCTTATGATCGCTCAGATTTCACCTCACATAACTGTGGACTGTCAGTATAAAGGTGGTTAAGGTCAATGCTTAATGACTATACTGATGCATCACCAAATGCTTGTTTACCTGCCCTTAAAAGAGGGAGCTTATGTCTGCTGCTTTTGGCAAGTCATGCCACTTTAACACAGGTTTTACTTTCCTCCTAGAAATTTACCCCAGCCCCTAATGAGCTATTAATCAGAATTCAGTGGACTAGTATAAGTCTGTGGGAGATGAGATGAAGATCTCTGGAGACACCTTTCATCCCATTTTACTCCTTTTATGGGGCCTCAGCTTCTTTTATAACAGTTCACTATTTAATAGCCACTGTCACTTTAGCCTGGAAGTTCAAAAGACCTATAAATTGCTTGATACAGCTTATCTGCCATGGAGCAGGCTACAATAAAATATGATAATAAATTAATAATCAATAAGAGCTGACAAGGTTCCTTCTTGCTCTGCCCTGTGATTCAGCCTGAGCAGTTGGGCCACGGGAGACTTCGTGTCTCACATCAGAGGGCTACAAGGCAGAGCTGGAGTTCTGGCGTTTTCTCCTGTTACTGTAAAGATATTTTTCATAGCTCAGACCATTATTTCATAGCCTTAACTTCTTTGTAGTTAGATTCAAAGTAGAAGACCTAGAAAGGTGACAACATCTCTTTTTTACAATAGGCTGTAAACTTTGGAACCTGGTTACAACTGCTCTAACGCCAAAGCTATTATTACTTAAATTGACATGACTTTTAGTCAATCTGCAGACAATTAATAACATTTTTATGTGTGATGCAGTATTTTTCCTAAGGAGGAAACAAAAAGACATCTCAGCAAATTCTTTTTTAATCTCCCCCAGATGTGGCATAGGTTAGATATTTTGGTTACCATTCTGCTTACAACCACCTTCCATCTTGTGCCTGAATATAGAAAGTGTCCACTCCTCATTGTGGTCTCAGGATTGAATGATGCTACTGAAATGAATCAAGGACTTTTTCTGCGTGCACAAGAAAAAAGCAGCTTAAATTACTTTGTACCTACCCCTTCCTATCCCAGGGCTTCTCAAGGTCAGCCTGGGAGGCTGGGAAAGTTTGGCAGTCTAATATGCCAGAAATGGAATGGATGCCCAATACTTCTTTGGATATGTGAGTTAGAATCAATCTGTCTTTATCACTGAAGTATCTAGCACTGTATTAAGCAATGTGACAGACATCTGCCACATAGACTTAATTTCCTTTCAGATTTGTTTTGCACTCATCAATGCATAAACTTTACTAACTAAACAGCCTCAGAAGGTTTCTGTTTTTACTTTCTTTTATCAAAAAGCTACAGACATGCTGGACACTGCATGCCTACCTGCCAGAGCTGCTGCTGTCATCTTTCTGAATGATAAATACTGCCTTTTTTTTTTTTTTTTTTTTTTTTTTTTTCCCAGCAGATATAGAGGCAGCACGTTGAGCCTTCAAGGGTGGGACAAAGACTTAGGAATCACCAACAAACTAACAAATTTTCAGCACTGTCTCTGCCACTCTTAAGCTCCCATAGCTGTCTTCTGCCAAAGAAGTGGCATAAGACTTTTCCTTGTCTTCAGTGATTTTCAGAAGGTCTGAGTGATTCCCATGGCTGAATTCAAGCACGTCACTGGAAGAAATGGATCACAGAATGGCTGTGTGGAAATATTTTGCTGCAAGTTTTCAAATATCTTATGTACTGCCTTACAAACAGGGATTAACAACATTCTTAACTGCAAATTTGAATGACAGAGCAGGCACTGGACAATGTGATCTGGGTATTTCCTTCAGGGTGCTCTGATTCCAGTAAAATCAATGAAAGCCTGCTGTATAGGAAGGTGCTACATGGTTTGCATATGGGGAGCAACACTTCCCAATTTATTTGCCTGAGCAAAAGAACTACTGCTGTTAGAGAAGGTTTCCTAAGCCAAACAATTTCAGTTGCTGCTGTTAATAAATGGGGTCTGCCAAACTGTCAAAAGTGATGCTCATGGCTATGAGTGGAATTAAAGCTGAGACAAGCTTGGAGGTGTGTTTGGTGCCAAGAGAAGTTTATGGTGGGTGGTAGAACATACAGATGATTTTTAAAAGAACTGTTATTTGCATTCATGCCTCCTAGATTAAAATCAGAAAGTCTTCAATCCTGTGAAAATTTTTTAAAAAGCCAAAAACAGAGCACCAAATATATTAGAAGTGAGTTTGACTCTGAAGGTTTCAGAGATGATAACACCATGGTTCCCTAAATGTAAGCAGTGCTGGTTTTCTCTGCCTTAAATTACTTATTCAATTAAAATGTTAGTCTGTGTGATACGGTTTGTTCAAGTAATTTGCTCTGAATTAAGAAAATCTTCAGTTTTAGTATAATAATTAATTCAAAGAAAAGACATTATTTTGTTGAACATGCTCTTTTGTGCTAGGAATACTTAATAAGTCATTAATTAATATCTCTGCTATTAAGAACTCTTTGATGTTATCAGGTAGCCGTACGTTAGCTTCTGCTGGAAGCATTACCTGCTCAAAGAGAGGTAGAAGGAATTGCAGACACCCTGTGGTACTCCTCAGTTCTAGCAAATCAAGGTGTGGACCTCACTGCCTTACCCAAATAAGTGCCCCGCGAAATACTGAATTCCAAATCTGAATGCTGCAGATTCCCCACATGCAGAGAGCTGGATGCTTTAAACACCTCTAGAGAGAACAAGAAACTTCGTGCTTGTTCAAGCATCTAAGACAAGACCCACACTAACAAACTGAGCAGAGCAAGGGCCTGTTCTCCAGCTCTGAGGCCACATAGCACTAAGTAGCCATGCCCATGTCATTAAAGTCTCTCACTCCTTTTCTTCTCCCCACTGAAATAACACCTCACCTACTGGAAGGGTTTCTAGTGCCTGCCAGTGCCCAAACCATGCCTGGAAGACCACTAACTGTCTGAAAACATGCCAGTCATACCAACAAACAAGAAGTGGGGATGGCTGGATTCTATCGTTTGTGCCCATGTGCTAGTGCCGCTTCATTTATATCCATAGCTTGAATTAGGAAGACTGTATCCCACTTGAGGTTAATAAAATGCATCTCCCTTCTCCAAAGCCAATGTGCAATAGATTATGAGTCTGCTACATTTGCTTGTAACTTCAGAAAGTTACAACAGTGGTTGTACATACTGCAGCTGCACTGGTAGCTGAGCACAACAGCCCCATAACCCCAAGGAAGTGACACCTTTAGGATGCTGCTGTTCCTACAGGGCAGCAAGAGAACAATCCTATGCTTTCTTTGGCATTGTCTTTTTCCACAGGTGACTCTGAGACTTATCACATGCTGCTTCTCTGCTTGGTTTAAACTTTACTATGAATTATGAGGCATTATGAAGCCTCGCTCCACTCTTTTTAATTTTACCTGATGCATTTTTTTCTTCCAGCTGCCCTTCTAATAAAACCCCCCAATAATCCTCCTGACATTTAAAAAAAAAGGGACATAAATGAAATGTTCTGACTTATTTATGGTCATTCACTTTCTGTGCTGGTCCATTGCCATTCCTTGCTGGGCTGT
This sequence comes from Falco naumanni, assembly GCF_017639655.2. NCBI lineage: Eukaryota > Metazoa > Chordata > Aves > Falconiformes > Falconidae > Falco > Falco naumanni. The sequence continues at coordinate 29,671,648 of NC_054059.1, forward strand.
ATGTGAATTAAACTGTACACATCTCAAGACCAGCATATTTAGATAGCTACTCACCCTGTGCAGAACTTACAGCTGCAATGTTTGAGTCTGGGCTGAAGCCACACAGAGAATTTGGCCCTTAACACTGTTTTAGAGTGAAAGACGATGTTTGGAGAGCAGCACTGAGACATCAGACTGCCTTCCATATATCCAAAACCCAGTTTTACAAACTACAGAAACTTTTATTATTTGAAACTACTCCAGCCAAGAGCTACATTATTGATGACATAACTTCAACACAGACAGTGGCTTGAACATTCCCAGCTGGAATTCCTACTCCCAGCAGTCAGACATGAGGCTTATGTAAAGATGATAATCACCTCCTGACTGCTGAGTTTCCCTGTCCACTTAGTAAAGTATGTCCCTGCAGGACCTGAGCTAAAACCCATGTGAAGTTTATGGGACACTTTGTACTGATGCCTTTGAATGTTGCATCACTTCAGAACTTCTTTTATCCCATGTTCTCTTAGAATGTATTTTACAACTAATCATCAAGAGCTTTTACCTACAGCTACAGCTGGGGTGAGAGAAGTAGCCAAATAACCACAATGACATACTTTGTACCACTGACTACAAGTATTGCTTTGGCCATAGGTCATGACTCATTTGAGTCATGTGAAACCTGCCACAGTGTGTAAAGTTTACCACAAGTGAGAGTACTTCAGGTTTTTAATTTTTTTTGGCTAGCAGGCTGCGGCCGCTCCCACAGTGAGTTCCACGGCATCCAGTGGAACCTTGGAAATCTCAGTGTCCAAGTCAGCTCTTCCAGGAATCAAACAAATTGTTCCAGGGAGTCTAAGTATTTGACCATGAAACAAGTCCCATTCTGCACTTAACTGAGGCGAGGCTCTCAGATTGTTTGTACCTTTTGACTACATTCCACATAATAGGTCATAATAAGCAGCCAGCTTACTGCTTTGAAAAAATTTCCTTCTGAAGTCTGCTTGCATTCTGGGATGCTCTTTATGCAGTCCCTTTATGGTAAAGCAATAACGTGGGGGGATACGACCCTGCAAAATATAAGTCAAATGAATTACATCCAGATTGCCTAATACTTTTGAGAAGTCATTATGAAGGAAATCATATATTTATGGCTAGTGTGAGACATTTTAAAGGGAAACACATTGCTCATGTTTCTACATGCTGTCTATCATATTGTATGAAAATTTCTAATATAAGACCAACTATGAAAATTTTCCTTTTGTCATGGCAGCCTCCATTCATCCTGCCTAACTTCCAGCAGCCGGCTGAAGTACTAAAGAACATGCCTTAATCATGGCATGCCTGTTTATGCATCATGGTATTTTGTCTGGTATGTACCATGGCATATCTATTTCAGGGTGAAATTGTATATCAGTACTGGACAACCATGAAAGAATGAATAGACAAACATTTAAAAATGTAATTCCCGGTACAAGAAAGTCGTGTAGATTGGGTCCAGAGGAGGGCAATGAAAATGGTCAGAGGGCTGGAACACCCCTCCTATGATGAAAGGCTGAGAGAGCTGGGGCTGTTCAGCCTGGAGAAGACCATGGGGGTACCTTATTGCAGCCTTTCAGTACTTAACGGGAGCTTAGAAAAAAGATGGAGAGAGGTTTTATACTGAGTGAGGCCTCTAGTGACAGGACAAGAGGCAACAGTTTTAAATTGAAAGAGGGTAGATTTAGATTGAGCATAAGGAAGAAATTCTTCACTGTGAGGGTGGTGAGACACTGGAACGGGTTGCCCAAAGAAGTTGTGGATGCCCCATCCCTGGAAGTGTTCAAGGTCAGGTTGGATGGGGCTTTGAGTAACCTGGTCTAGTGGAAAATGTCCCTGTCCATGGCTAGACTAGATGATGGACTAGCTGATCTTAAAGGTCACTTCCAACCCCAACCATTCTGTGATTCTATAAAAATTATGCTGCCTAACTGAAATAACCATGTTGCTGATGATACACACTGCTTCAGTTTATATCCCATCCTACCTCTTACCCTTTCCATGTTCTTTGTTTCATAAAGTGTATTTCAAATGTTTTCCGTTAGGTCTTGTTTGCATAGCAGTTAGTGCAATGAGGCCAATTCTAAGTAAGACTGAAAAATGTTATCACAGACCTTTTAGGGTCAGAGAAGATTTTGAAGTAGTAACCCTGGACTCTACCTATCTGGAATGGTGGGACCAAAGTTCTTGTCCTTAGTAAAACGTTTTCAGTCACTGGCCAGCTATGAACATTTCAGTCATATTGGATAGGATTCATCTCACCTGGTCTACAGCCATGCTATAAGTACATCATCTAAGCTAGTTATGTAAGCTACATCTATTCCAGTAAGTAAAATGACAGGCCCATTCTTTTGTCAGTATTGGGAAGAGTCCCTGGCTAGCTCCTAAAATATGTCTGGACTTTGTTTTGGAGAGTGCTAGCTGACCCAGGTCAAAATTACACCAGGGATCATGCTAACAATTCAGCAGTATGGACAATCACATGCCAGAGGATGACCGTATACACTAGCTTTAATGGTTTCATTAATAGAAATGTAACCATAGACACTGAAGAGAGATGGACATTTCCAGAAATTTGCACCTAATGATAACCAACTACAATAGATGGGATTAAGCTGTCATTGGAGACCCCTGTGTTGGCTGGAGTGGGGCCCTGTGGGTACACTGAAGGAGCTTAAATGGCCTGTTTAGCACAGAAACATAGATTTCTGTCCATTTTTTTCCCCATGCATAAATGGAGTATTTAGTGCTGTCTGCTAAAGTTTGGCAAATACGGCACATGACCAGTGGAACTCCACACCCTTCTGCAGCAGCATCTGCCAGAGAAGCATCCAATCTCCAATGGCTCTAGATGCCTATTTTGGACAAGAGGCTAGTGCTTCTCATATAAATAACTGTTACAGCATAAAATGAGGTCTGCACTTGGTAACAGCTGTATAGTAAATAAAGGTACAACACACAGGGAGATAGACAGTAGTGGAAAGGGAGTAATACCAGAAAAAAACAAGAGAGATGTTATATTCAGGCTTCCAATGTGATATTGTAGTATGCTATCTGAAAAATCGCAGAACTGCTTTGAAGTGATGGAGACTGGGACTGCATGATTGCATAGAAGTGGGTGTGCATGCAAGAGTTTACTTTCTTAGTGTAATATACTTTATTTCACTTCTGGTGAACTGCATGTGGATATCTGCATTGTATAATTTACTCATGTGTTTTGCATTCCTCAGTGATATCAAGTAAATTCTTTGGTTAACTCCTATAAACAGTGCTTAAATCATAAATGAATCAGACATCTCAGATGGCCATTAAGCTTGTGCCTGTGGAAATATGAACATTTTATATTTGCTGGCATGTGGAAAAGGTCATTATTTATTCTTCCTAGCCAGCTAGATGTATGAAATTTTACTTGCTGGAATGATTCCTTGGCATTTCCTAACATCATGGAACATGCTAAGTATTTCTTTTTTTAACAGAAGACAAAAAGGGAATATGACTGTGTTGCAAATGTTAGTTGGAAACAATTTGAAACAGAGAACTAAATGTCTGTGTTTATCCAGGAAAGGTAGATGGAAACTTGGAACCACAAAGGTATTTTCAACTGAGGAGGTCTGCACGATCCATTAAGCACCACTGCATCATTTTCTTAAAAGTTTGGGACCTCATCCCCTTCCTCTGGAAATTAATGGCAAATCTCCCATTAACTTCAATGGGAACAGAGTCAGGTCAAAGTCCCAAACTCTTCTCCTCCACAGGTATGAAAATAGATCTAAATGATTAAAGAATTGCTTCTAATCCCTCTGAAACTGATTTTAATGTAAGTAGGAGGTTGGAGCTGTTTTCCATGAGGCTGAATTCAGTGGGCAGATCTGTTGATACACTTTTAAAAATTGAGATTCATTTTGTCCGTGGCTATCTGGGGAATAAAGGATTCCTTGAAAACCATATTTTAAATGAAATCTTTTTGAATTCTGTGCTTTCTGCTTGCAAGTACGTGAACATAATGGCAATCAGCCAGAAAAATGCTGGAAGCCTTGAGAGCTACGACATCCGTTACTCAGTCCTTTGCTGGGCATTGTTAGGAGTGCTTTCGCTGAAGCAGAAGACTTCCAGCTCCAGAAGAAGAGGCTTTGTGCTAATATAGTGGCAGGATCTTGGAACTGATTCAGACTTTAGCTGAATTGAATTGCCCTCTGTAGAAGCCTTTTGTTTCCCGTTGAAGAGGTAGGGATCCTGGAGTGATGATAGTCTTAATTTAGGTTTTGTTGAGAGCTCCGAAGTCAGTGGAATAAAGACTGTATCAGTGTCATCTGAGAAGTGAAAAAAAGTGAGAATTTACATTTACTTGAGTAAATGTAATATGATTTCTTCATCCACCTCATGCACTGCCCTTCATACTCCTGTTTCCCAATCTCCTGCTGCTTTTCTCTGTGTGTTTGAGACTCAGGTGGCATGGAGCAGTGCAGGTATGAGTGTGATGGCCTGTTTGCCAGGATAAAAGCTACCCCAGGCTAAGTGCATCCATGGCACAAGGGATGCACATCTGAGGTGTATGGCAGCTCTTGTGGCTCTTTTGAAAGTGGTGTCTTGTGTATTCCACTGACTGGCAGCATCTGGTGCATTAGGTAGGCTGTTTTGGTGGGAAAAAGACCACAGTGTTACACCACAGCCTGACAGGGGATAATTTATAAATTACATAGCTGAAGAAGAATAAGAATAATTTTCTAAAATTCTATACTTTTTTAAGCATGGAGGGTGTCAGGCTGGGATTTATAGAGTTTAAGGTCAGAACAAATGCCTAGGAACTTCTCACTTGACTTCCTTAATAACACAGCCTGGAGGACCACACAGGAATTTCACCATCTGTCCCATGCCTTAAAGAAGAGATAGCTATTCTTAATTAAATACAGAAAGTCTGGGTTATTTTGATATGGCAATTCTATTCACTGAATACATACCTTACAATGTGTCCTAAGAGATAAAAACAAAGGCACGGAAATGTGATTCTTGATCTTGTTTTTGAATTGGCACATTTTCTGCCTTTCTACTTAGAAACCTGACTGTGCAATTCTTTAGATATTTCTAAGACAAAATCTTGGTGTTAGTTGTAATACTCTTCTACAGCAAAGCATCAACAGCCCAGGTAAACAGGAACTTTGATGCTCCCATAACGAGGACAGTAAAATTAATTAGCCTGTTCATAAACTCAATTTAAACTTGCAAAGATTTGGGAGTATGATTAAAGTACTTATGAGAATGCTATTATAACAGTTAAATAGTGGAAAAATATGCATTTAATTTTGAAATGGTGAGAGAATTAATTATATGTGAAAATACATTGCTCTTTTTGTGTGTTTAGTTGAAGAATAACCTTAAGTACTCCTCTGAGACATTTTTGTTATGTTCCTGTGTCTGATATACCTATTATTTTTCAACATCTGATATGAACATTAAGTTATATAACTTTTACATGCTTTTACTGTATATAACCCAAGTTACATAAATTCCAGGACTTCTGACTGTTTGCAATCTTTAAAATGTAATGAGCTGAAAGATTAGCTTTGAGCCCTGGGGCCGGATTGATGTTTTGCTTAACCATTCAGCTGAGAACAGCTTTTAGAGGGATAACTCGTGCTGCATCACATCAATAATAAAACTAAAGACCTAGATCCAAGCAGCTATGAATGGGAATTAAGTCTCTCAGAATGTTATAAACTTAAATGAAACAAGTCTTAAACAGAAGGCAGCTGCAGGCACTGGATCTAAACTGCATTAAGATGACATAATATTCTTTTGGAAACAATAAGGCTTCCATTGACGTGTTCTATAAGACAATCCCTCAATGGAAACGAATAACTAATTTAACATACTGTGGTGAAATATGACTCATACTGAAATACAAGTCTCAGTGGGGTTTCAGCATCTGAGAAACATATTCGTAAGTAAGACTGTCAAACTGAATGCTCAGTTTCAGGGATATTCTCTGATCAGCTACCATTCACAGAAATACAGAGGAAAGAGCAAGATTTTCCACTGATGGCAGTGGAAGTAGGACAGGGAGAACAGGAGAAGGCTTTTATTAAACACGTGTTTTTACTGAAGATACTGCTTTTATCAAAGATGTTTCGGTTGTATTTGTTTGTCCAAAACTAATAACATTGGTCCTCTGTTCTTAATAGTACAGCTTCTTAAGACTTTTAAAACTTGTGGTGTGACAATCCCTTTCAGTATTGCTGCATGAGATGACACTAACATGTTCCTCCTGCCTCTAAGTTTTGCCTTTATCATGTGTTGTTTTGTGTCAGCATAGTGATATTGTTGTATGGGAAGGAGGAGCAGTCTTGAGCAAGAAGAACTTTGAAGACAGGCATCTGTTTTTTGTGTGACCAGCTCTGGCTGGTTGCATTTAGAGCCTGCCTGTGAAACACTTAAAGACAGAGAGACTATGGTCTCATTTCTAGAATCCATTTTGGGTTTGAGAACACAAGACAACAGAGGCATCGTGATGCAGACGTCTGCCAAGACAAAGGCACTTCCAAGCCTGTGCTGAAGAGGAATGTTAAGTGCTGGGGAAGCTTTGGTATGAAACCTGAGGTAAGTAGGTTTTACAGCTTCCTAGTTAGGCAACAGGAAAGAAAGTGAAGCTTTTTTTGGGGGTTGCTTTTGTTTTTGAGGAAACCTAGAGGAACAGAACACAGCTCTGTATGGTGGAGAGACTCTAAAGAGTAAAAGTCAGAAAACTGGGATAAAGACAGTTTAATAAGTAAAGCAAAGCAAAACAAGGAATTTATTCATTACTGCCCATGGGCGGGCAGGTGTTCAGTCATCCCCAGGAAAGCCGGGTTCCATCATGTGTAACTGTTACTTGGGAAATCAAACACCACCACACTGGATGTCCTCCTCTTCTTCTCCCCCCAGCTTTATATGTTGAGCATATGGTATTGAATAACACCATATGGTATGGAATATCGCTTTGGCCAGTTGAGGTCAGCTGTCCCAGCTGTGTCCCCTCCCAACTTCTTGTGCACCCCCACCTTACTTGCTGGAACAGCTGAAAAGGCCTTGGTTCTGTGTAAGCACTGCTCTGCAATAAAACATCCCTGTGTTATGAACACTGTTTTCAGAACAAATCCAGAATGCAGCCCCATACTAGCTACTATGAAAAAAATTAACTCTATCCCAGCCAAAACCAGCACATACAGGCACACTGCTCAATGGAACGAAGGGCATGGAAAAGACCATGGTACTCAATGCTTATTGCTTCATGCCTGCCACATTCCCAATATTAGCAGCAGAATGTGGGCTTATGAAGTACTGTCCACAGCAGAGCAAGGTTGAATACAGAGTATGTAAACAAATTTGACATACAGCTGTTCATGCAGCAAGAAGGGACCTAGCTCAGAGTGCCAAGCGAGCTGGCTTGATGTTGTTGCAAGGCTGCTCTCTGTCAGCCTGGGAAGACTATGGTGAATAGGGGAGGCTGCTCGTGACTGTCACACCTAAACAAGGATAGTCTTGGGAACTCCAGGCCGGGCAGTCTAACATCTGCCACTCACTTCATAGATGATACCTGACTGGGGAGAGTGGTCAATATGCTGTAGGGTGGAACAGCTTTTCAGAATGATGTTGACAGGCTGTAATCCAGAACGTGTGCTGTCTTTACAGGGGGAAAACAAGAAAAAACAGCAACCAAATCGACACAGTGCCAACGTATCCTTCCATTCTTTCTTCGTTCTAGCTGTATATGGATGCTGTACATAACTTCAGTTGAGGTTATACATTAGGAGTCTGCATGGTGGGAATAAACAGACTTTAAGCTGTTTTCAAATATCCTGTTTGCACATGATCATTCAGAAAAGTAATCACCAAACTAATGCCCTCATCCCTACATTAACTTTTCTTCTGAATTACTACTGGCCTTGATGGCCCAGTCCACATGTCATTTAGTAACGTGGACTATTTCAGTGAAATAATAAAATTTTCTTTAGATTCCTGGGGGAAAATATGTCCCCTAATGTCACAGCACTCCCCAAACTATCAAGCTGCAACAAGATCTTTTACCACCTCATACCAGCACACTCTTCATGCAGTCCCTCTGCTGCCTTTTCCTCATCTCACCTCATTCAGGGCATGTGTTCTCTCTTTTCTTGCTTCTTCCTCTCTCCTCTTCTTCCTTAGCTTCCCTCCCTTCATTGACTGCCCAACTCCTTACCAGAACCAGCCACAGCTGCACCTTGTCTACATCGGCCAACCCACCGCCCCTGAAGCCAGCCCACAGCTGTATATTATCAATGCTAATTAACCCAGTTTCATTCCAATATGCCCTAATACTATCTATGCATTACATTCAAGGTATAAAAGAAGGTATTTCTGTATACATATCAACAGTGTACAAGGGAGCATAGCCAAGATCCTTAGATAAGGAGTACAGTTTACGGTCTGGTTTGTTAGAGCAAATAGAACCACCAGTGTTAAAATGTGAAAAGAGACAGCAACAAGAGTTTTATTTTATATTCACAGAATACACTGCTGCAGAGGGCTACAACTTAGTAACTTGGTTTCTGCTGTTCTGTGTGGGTTTGTTTGTTTTGGTTTTTTGTTTTTTTTATTCTCACTGGAAAGAGTGTGAAAACTGCAGCTGGCACAAAAAGTCTCTTGAACAAACACCATAAGAATATTTTCAGTAGGAGAACAATGAGGTGTCAAGTACAGCTGTGCTTTATATTCAGGTCTGCATAAAACTGAACCAAATTTACTTTCCCTCAATACTCTTGGAAGTGAATATACAGGAAAATTCATATGCTATCTTGAATGCAAATCAGATTTGAATGCATGCTATAAATGAAGGGCAGGGAAGTAGTTTTTTCTTGGCAGATCTATTGCCTTTTGATCTAGAGAATGTCATACATGAGATTGGTAAATCCTCCTGAACTATGGAAGGTACTGTAATGGTTTCCTAAGAAGTTTATTAATGCAACCACATCACCTTCCACTTCAATTTACAATCGATACTATCTAGAAAGCCACTCTTAACAACAACTATGATCATTTGGTTAATAGCATTTGCTGCCATTTATCAAATATTGCAGTCTGTGAAAGAATCAGCCAAAGGAAAACAAAACCCATAAAATCCTGATTTGGGAATACTTCAAAACACACAAAGCAGACTTGATTATACTAAGAATGCTGCAACTGCAACAACATTTCTTGTAATTCTTTCACAGATTTTTCTTCTGTCTCTGGATCTTAACATCAACAAACTTTGCAAAGATGAAACGAAGCATTTGGTATGCCGACAAAACTCTGCAGCTGTTGAAAAAAACACAAAATCACTGTTGATCTTTGCATGCAAATGCCTGCATTCCCAGTCCCTTATAACTATATTTAGTTGGTTAGTGTTTTGTAAGTAGTGAACAGTCAAAGGTTTTACTTTGACCAGAATTAAAACTGCTTGTTATAAAACTGAACTATGCTAAATTGCATCTTTCAACTGTATTTCAGCATATGGCTGTTTGCAGTATGGTAGAAAGCAAATTAAGCTGTCATTACTTTTCAGCTCTTGGTCACTGGCTCAAATATGACCTAATCAGTAAAGACTGTGAATCATTTCCATCTGATGGATGTTTAGTAGCCTGTGTAAAACGTGCTGGTAGACACAGTGAAGTTTATTGGGAAAAGGTGCCCACATCAAAAAATCCAATAGTACCAGTCAGCAGATCTTCTTCTACCTTTAGAAGGAAGAAAGAACTGAATAGAGCTGGAGGTAGTTGTGTGTTTATCAGTTAAAACCTCACCAGATTAACTCTACCTAAGATGGAAGCACAACGTCATCTTGGGACTGAGTGATTGATAGGGATTTATGAGATGCAAATTTTATTATTGTTTCCATCACTGACCTGCTATATGATGGAGAACAAGTCATTTAAAAGCTGTTTTCAATCTAACCCTAAATTTTTGAGTGATCTAGAGAACAAGTTCCTCAAAACAGACAATTTGATTTCTGCGTGTTCTTGGGCTCAGATATTGTGCAAGGTTTAAAAGTAAAACATCTATGTAGCACTATTGATGGGAAATAATCTAATATTGACATTTTACTTGACAAGAAAAATAACTATCTACTTCACCTCCTTGCTCAGAATCTTATATTTCACACCTTCCTTCCTGATAAACTTTAATTGTAAATAAACCAATATTAGATTTTTCTAGCAGCATACACCATTACAATCTTGACATTTATCACATACTGTAGTTGAATTTGCAAGGGTACTTGCATGATTCTGAATATATTCCAGTACCTGGGAGGTACACTGAAGACTATTTTTACTACAGTGGGGAGATACTCACCCCTTAGGTTTGCTTTCTTTAACTTTCTTGATGGATAATTTGGCTTTCTCCTGTGTTTTACGTGAATATGCTATTTTTCATGATGTGTCTTTGTTAGCACAGAATATATCGACTCAGATTCCAAACTGAGTAACATTGTGGTCAGATCTTGAATAACCCCATCACTCCCAGCACAATCACACTGAAGTATGATCTTCATCTCTTCCTCACCACAAAAACATCGAAATAAGAACAGTTTTCAATTTCTCCTTCTGAAATATATTAATTTAAAAGCACTTCCTCTATAAGAAAGACTTGAATCACCAAATACCTTGGTACCACATGGGAGATACAGTAATTGAACATTATATTGAACCAATCTTAGGCTTCTACAGAGCGTAGAAAAAATTGAATTTTGTCATCTTGATGGATAATGCATCTGCAGGGGGTTGGCCTTGGCTCACAGCCAAGCACCCACACAGCCACTTGCTCACTCCCCCCACCTCCTGTGATAGGACGGGGAGAAAATAGTAAGGATGAGAGAGCCAGAAGAATCATAGGTCAAAATAAAGACAGGAAAGCCACTTACCAGTTCCTATGCAGGCAAAACAGATGCAAATTTGGGCATTTTATTAATTAATTTATATCTAGGTATTATATATAATATATAAAAATATATTAATTTATAATTAACAGTTGATTTATTGCCAATTAATATAAACGTTTGAGTACTGCTTAGGGTATTGGAAAATAAACCCCAAAAGAAATAAACATTTACACACTTAAGGAAACATTCTTCCTCCTCCATTCCTGGGCTCAGTTTCACTTCTTCACTCCTGACTCCTCCTTGCTTGTTATCACCGCAGTTAACACTCAATCCCTTAATTCTGGCAACGAGTGGCATGGGGGTTTGTGGTCACAGAATAGCAGTTTCTTTCTGCTGCTCCTTCTTTCTCACTTTTCCCCTCTGCTCTGGCATGGGTCCTCCATGAGCTGCAGTCCTTTTGGAATTATCTGCTCTGGTGTGGAGCATCTCCTTATTCTCTGGCCTTCGTATTTCCTCTGCCATTTTCTGGTTTTATGCTCTTTTTTTTTTTTGTTGTTCCCACCTCCTCTCTCTCTCTGTGCAGTGTTTTCTGTCCTTTTTTAAACATGTTTTCACATGGGCTTGGTTTTGGCCTGCAAAGGGGCTATTGTTTCTGGCACGGTCCAGCCCCAAGCTCTTTCTTTCTACAGAGGCCTCCCTTGCTGTGGGGGTCACACTCCATCCTCCCCACACCCCACACCCCCCAGGCATCACCATATACATGCAATTCAGCATCTTCTTTTGGTGTAGGCAGTGGCAAAATTTAGTTTTACAGCAATCTAAAAATGGTGTGTGAAAGGAAAAGTGAAGAAGTGCTAGGAAAGTTTAGTGGGGCTTTGAAAAAAGATATAAGAGGTCTGTGATTTGGAGTACCTCTTCCTCAGACACTTCACCCTGGCATTGTAAACCAGCCTGTGCTGACCCAAAAGCTGGAAAAAAATTGGAACTCCAGGTGAAAAAAATCATACTTTATCAGGTGAGATAGAGGTACTTGACCTCCAGTGCAATCACACCTCTGTGTCACACCATCTTCCTGACTCCTTTGTGACTCTGTTGCTGTGGCCATTGCATCCTCCGCTGCCCCTGGGACAGCATGTGCTTACTTACCCACCTCCCATAATTGCCTCTTTTGTCTCCATCCCACCTGCAGTATGGGACCTTGCTCCTCTCCCAAACCTTGCAGGTTGGTTTATTTAGAGGCAGGCAGAGTGAAGCCAGGCAGTGCTGCTCTGGCCATTTTAAACCATTGGCTTTCAAAGGAGGCATTTAATCTGTCAAAACCAAGACCCACTTCACTATTATATCTTTTAGTCCAAGCAATTTCAGAATTTAGCTTATGACAGTTAAATTGCTCTTTGATATTAAATTAAACAGAAACTTATCTGTGTTGTATTTCTTTCTGTTTTCTCTTCAAATATGTTTTAGAAAGTAATCAGTATAAGTCATAGCACTAAGCATCTTTGCTCTGGGCAGAAGATAAAGATTTCAGAAATAAATTGCTATTTATCCTTCAATGTTGTTTGCTAGGGTCTTGTTAAAGTCTTATGAACCCATGGACCTCATTTGGACTTAATTATAGTCCATGATCCATCTCTCCTTTTACGAAGTCTGTCCAAACTGCTGGTAGATTAGATTCATTCTTTAATCCTGATGGGACTTTCCCTCCATCTGTTTTCTTCTTTTATTTCTGTTTAATTCAGACATTTTACCATTCAGCTTTTGATTTTCTGCTTCATTTTCTGGGGCTTTTGCTCTAGACCTATTGAAATCAGATTAAAGTTCTTCTTGACTTCAGTAGGGCAGAGTGCATACTTTATTTTTTTCTGTTTCCTGCTAGTCTAATTTTATTTGCTTCAAGAAAAGAGAGATATTTCTCATGCTCATAGCTTCTCTGATTCATTGTATGTTGGCTAGGACATTTAACTGGGAACAGGAACAGCTGAACAGTATGCTAGTGCCTCAATTCACCAAAACAATAGGGCACATGCTGAACTCACATTGTTCTATTACCTTTTTTGAAATCACTTTATTAAAAAGAGATTCCTCTGTGACTCACTAACCACAGTCCTTTTGGTGTCGCTGAAGCTTATCTCTATTCAGCAAAACTGGGCCTGGCTCCATTCTAAACAAGCTGGCTGGAGACATGGATCTAACTGTTTCAGCAAAATGAGAGCAATGTAAGGCTGGTGTGTATATTGTGAGGCAAGAAGAATATTTGGATAGGTATTTCATTAGAAACTAGCCCAGTTTATGTGTTGTGTAACCATTCTTCTTTCTACCAGGTGAACTAGCAAAATTTCTTGCAGAGTGGCAAATAAGGATTAAAATATAACCAGTTAAGAACCATCAGAAAAATAAAGCTTTGAATGAAATGTGGCAGAAAATGTGAGACAGTGAAAAGCAAATGTTCATCTGCCTTGCATGCAGAATGGGTGCCACAGGGAGAAAGGCTTTAGGCAATGTTATTCTGCCCTGTGGCAGTTACTATGACACATTGAAAAAAACAGGAAATCTTCTGTCAAAATATTTTTAATGGTAAATTAAGCTTTTTTCAGACTGAATATCTCTACAGAATAACGCTGGTTTTATTGATTAAAACAATTCATAGCAGTAATTAATGAGCTTCTTTTTAGCCTCATGGTGTATTCTGGGTACCTCATGCGTCTGTGTGTGTCAAGGCTCTGGGTTTGCCACGCTGGACAGCACTTCCCATGGGTCATCAGATCCTCCCTTCTCACTCCTTTGCTAAGGACAGTATGGGAGATGAAGTCCAGCTGGGAAGCCTGATTTAGAGGCAAGAATAATGCAGTTGCCCATGTGGCATTTGTGATCAGACTGACTGTGATTTCTGTCCTTGAGGGATTTTGAATTATCTCTGTAATGGCCACTCAGATTACAACTATTTAATATATTAAACTGTGTCAAGGTCCAGGCACAAGCACTGGAATTTAAAACTCTCTTAAATTATTATCAGGATACTTTATATACTTTCAGCAGAGGACAATCAATAGTCTCCCAAAGAATTTCCAGTCAGAGTCTGAGAGGTAGCATGGGCCAAACCCAAATCCGAACAGGCAGTTTGCATATGACACCTTGGGTTTGGATTTTGAGGATACAGACATGGCCAGACTGTGCTGGTTGTCATCTAGGTCAGAAAATTCACTCTAATACCATTTAAATTTGTTGGTATAGATGTAGCCTTAGTCTGCTATGCCTCAGCCTTGACAATCCAACAGTATGTATTTTTGCAATAATCTGTCTTGAGTTCACATCCTTATGTAAAGGAGACAGGAAGGAATGGCTGAGGGAGATTGTGGGGGATTTACTTCTTTCAATAACAGCTCTGGGCCCTTGCATGTCAGCTGCATGTGCTTTTTTTCTTGCTATCTACTTCATAACAGGATGCCTTTCAGGGATGGCGCAGAAGCTCAGACAGGCTAAAAATATGCTCCTGAAGGGTTTCTGGGACATAAAACTGATGACGTCTGTACTCTGGGGGCCAGCTAAAATTCTTCTCTTACTACAGTTTTGTCCATAACTAAGTACTGAATAAAAGTGCCCTTGAATTATATGGGATCTTTTGAAGTTGCTGCACATTGAGTCTCTGCAAATTTGGGGCTGAAGAGACAAAGCTTCAACCTAACCTATCTCCTGTAGAACATCAAAACTGATGTGCTGTCCCTGGCTGAGAGACTTTGCCCCTAACAGTGTTTAGATTCCCAAGAGATCTTGTCTGACCTTATAGCAGTATAAAGTTTGGGGAACATAACAGCAGTAAAGAAGCTAGGAAAGGAAGCAATTTCCTGACTCTTCAAAGCAAAGGCTCTGGAAGAGACTCAAAGTCCCTCTAGTTCCCCCCAAATCTTGTTCACCCAGAAACCAGGCATCTAAGTAGTATCCCAAAAAATACATAGATACCTCCCACATCAGAGGAAGAGTCCATCTGGGAACTGGATTCCCTCGAGAACCAAAAAGCTGATCAGGTGTCTGCGTATGGGCAGAGTAGGCAGTTGTCTAGAAGGTTGTCAAGAGCAGCAAAAAAGCTCTGGCTGTGCTTCCTGTTTTGCCTATATCCAAGCCCTGGGAAGTGAGGTTTGATGCTGTTGCTGTTGCTGAAGGCATACGATGGTGTGGCTGCAGGCCTGGCTCTACAAGAAGCAGCAGTCTCTGTTTCCCATTCTTTATCCTAACCATCTCCTTCATAGCAGCAGGGAGCAGACTATCCTGCTCTCAAGGTCACCTCATTTCCTCTTTGTACTGCTCTCATCCCTTCCTGCTCTGTTAGTATGTCCTATGGTAGGATCAGTTCTGTTCCAGCCAGGCCTTTTTTTTCTTCTTCCTTAGATTGACATAGCTAATCTCTTTTTACAGGGCTGAAAATCCTTGGTATGGGTCTGCTGAAACAGTTCTTTCCACTAAGCCTTAACAAAACGCCCCCAACTCGGGGAAGAGCTGGTATTTTTCCTTGCTGTATGCTAATATTATTCCCCATCCTTTACTCATGTCATTTGTGATCCTAGAAGAATCAACAATTGCTAGTCTGATACAGATCTGCTTTAATGTGTTCATCTATTCAAAGGCTATCTCAATCAAAAAGTGGAAGCATAATTTCAAAGGTGTAATGATATTTCTCCCCATGCAATAATAACAGTGTAGTAGCACAGTGGCAGGAACATTAGGGAACACAGGAAAGGAGGAAGCCACCGTGCATCAGGAAAATTAGGACATAATCACCATCACAGAAACATGGCAGGATAACTCACATGACAGGAGTACTGCAGTGGATGGCTACAAAACCTTCGGAAGGGACAGGCAAGGAGAGAGAGGCAGTGGGGTGGCTCTGTATGTCAGGGAGTGTTTCAACTGCCTAGAGCTGAATGATGGTGACAACAGAGTTGAGTGTTTATGGGTAAGAATCAGGGGGATGGCCAACAAGGTGGATATCCTGGTGGGAGTCTGGAATAGACCACCCAACCAAGATGAAGAGGCAGATGAAACATTCTGCAAGCAGCTGGGAGAAGTCTCACAATCACTAGCCCTTGTGCTCATGGGGGACTTGAATCTACCAGATGTCCTCTGGAAATACAACACAGTGGAGAGGAAACAGTGTATGAGGTTCCTGGAGTGGGTGGAAAAGAACTGTCTGACACAGCTGTCAGTGAGGCATCCAGGGAAGATGCCCTCTGGACCTGCTGTTTGCAAACACGGAAGGACTGGTGGGGGATGTGCTGCTTGGAGGATGCCTTGGGCATCATGATCCTGAGATGTTTGAGTTTTCACGTCTGGGAGAAGTCAGGAGAGGGTCAGCAGAACCGCTACCTGGCTCTTCCAGAGGGCCAATATTGGCCTGTTTAGGAGCCGGGTTGACAGAGTCCCTTGGGAGGCAGCCCTGAAGGGCCAAGGGGTCCAGGAAGGCTGGACATTCTTCCAGAAGGAAATCTTCAAGGCGCAGGAGCAGGCTGTTCCCGTGTGTTGAAAGACAAGCCTGCAGGGCAGAAGACCATTGTGGCTGAACAGAGAGCTTTGGCTGGAATTCGGGGAAAAAAGGAGAGCTGACCACCTTTGGAAGAAGGGGCAGGCAGCTCTGGAGGACTACCAATGATGTTGTTAGGTTATGTGGGGAGAAAACTAGAAAAGTGAAAGCCCAGCTAGAACTCAGGATGGTTGCTCCTGTAACAGATAACAAAAACCCACATTTACAAATATTATAGAAACGAAAGGAGGGCCAAGGATGATCTGCATCCTTTATTGGATGGGGCAGGGAACATTGCCACAGAACGTGAGGAGAAGGCTGAGGTACTTAATGCCTTCTTTGCCTCAGTCTTTAATAGTAAGGCCAGGTCCCCTCTGGGTACTCAGCCCCCTGAGCTGGAAGACAGGGATGAGGAGCAGAAAGCAGTCCCCACAGTCCAGGAGGCAACAGTCAGTGACCCGCTGCTCCGCTTGGACACACACAGGTCTGTGGGGCTGGATGGGATCCACCCGAGGGAACTGAGGGAGCTGGTGGAGGAGCTCACCAAGCCACTGTCCATCATTTATCAACAGCCCTGGCAAACTGGAGAGATCCCCAAAGACTGGAGGTTATCCAGTGTGACACCTGTAGAGGAATGAAGGCAGGTTAATTAACTTTGGTAATATCCAGCTGTGGGCTGACTTCAGGGGCAGTGGGTTGGCTGATGTGGATAACGTGCAGCTGTGGCTGGTTCCTGCTAAGTAGTAAAATAGCTCTGTGGGGTAGGGAAAAAGAGCACTGGAGGAAGAGAGACCTGGAAGAAGCAGAGGGAGGAAAGAGAGTGCCCTGGGTGTAGGAGAGCCCCCAGGAGAAGCAGGGAGACAAAGGGGGCCTGGATGCGGAGAGGCTGGCTGGAAGAGGTGCCCGGAGGAGAGAGAATCCAGATGGAGCAGAGGCGAGAAGCAGGGCAGACTGGCCTGAAGAGGATGAAGAAACAGCATGGACAGTTGATGAACTTTTGAATCCTTACGGGGGATTGGTGGCTGTGCTGGGGCAAGGTGTGGGAGGTACTTATTGAAGTTAACCTGGTGTGGGATGGTAAAAGCCTTGTTGCAGCCAGCTAGTTTGGATAGTGCTGTGACAGACACTAATATACAAGAAGGGCAGGAAGGAGGATCCAGGGAGCTACAGGCCTGTCAGCCTGACCTCGGTGTTGGGGAGGGTTATGGAGCAGGTCATCCTGAGTGCCATCACACAGCACGTGCAGGACAGCCAGGGGGTCAGGCCCAGCCAGCATGGGCTGATGAAAGGCAGATCCTAATTGTCTGAAAAGAATCTGTGCTGAGTCTGGAGCATGACTTTTAAGAAGAAAGAATGATATAGGAAAGGTAGGTTTTTGGGGAAAAGAAAAGGAAGAGGGCAAACCTATTGATCCATATGTGATTGACTAAAACCAGACATCCAAATCATATGAATTTTGGGAGCCATTAGTTGGTTAAAAAACCAGAGTAGCACTTGGAAGTGTATCAAAGCTATCTGTGCCAAGGATCTGGAGCTGCATTGTGCAACAGACAGTTGTAAAACAAGTGACCAGGAACAAAGGACTGAGGAAATGGAGTATAATATCTGTTTATAGTCAGTATACCAAAAGAGTTCCAAACATAGCAGGGATTCTCAAATATTCCTATCCAGTAAAATCTACCAGAATGAGCATGGCTTTAAAAACAGTATGTGCAATATTAACACTGCCTGTTAGAAGTACTTCCTGGAGAAAACTGCTACTCTGTTTTTCCTTGTGCCCCTGAACATCAAGTGCATATATGAGGAAGACAAGATCTGGAGAAAGTGTTTTAGGCTGCAGATAAATGTAGTGTTCCAGATCCCTCCATGCTACCAGGTACATCTTTTGGGTCCTTGGTCTTGACCTTCTTTTGGAGGCTACTGCTTTTGCATGCCCACAGAGACACCTGTCCAATGCAAGCTTCCTACTCTGTCTCAGTCAAAACGAGGTTAGCCTGACTAGGAGTTTGATAATTTGTCTTGACTGAAGTAGGTACAGCCGTTTCCCCTTCAGCAGCTCTGCTGTAAGATTGGATAACCTTTGAGATGAGGGTATGATAAGCAGTTGGTTGCAGGCTGAGGATGGTAACTTATTCCACCGACACAGGGCTGCTTCTGCATAATCCCCATCTGCTTATCCCTATTTGTTTCCTCCAGTTACCATTTACAGCCAGCACTTATGGTATGAGTTCTGTTCAGTATTCTGGGAAAAAATATGCAAGTATGTGGCAAATACAAGCCATGACAATGAATGATTGCATGAAGCAGGCATCAAAATAATTTAGTTTGCACTTTTTTTTAAAAAAGAGGTTTTTTTCAGTGGAATGTTTCATTTTCCTGTTAGCACCTAAATCATATTCTTTAGTAATTTAAGGGGAGACTTGATTCAGTGTTGATTTAAGACCAGGAGATACCCTGTTGTCTCACACAGCAGGAGGTTTTCAGTGTTGTTTTAAGGAGCTGAGTTACTGGTTTCTTCAGTGCACTATTCTTTTCCTTTTTTTGTGACAAGGGAGATATGCCTAAAATCCTTAGGTGCCTTTGAAACTCTTATTGGCTGAAATCTTTTAGGTTTGATCCATCTATCTGAACAGATCTAGTAAGTAAGGTTATTTTGGAATTAGCTCTGTGGAATGAGGCTTGCATTCTTCTGTTCAAAAACTCAAAAGAAAACCTTTTTGTTGCATTCAGAATTAATCTTCTCAGAAAACCTCCTAAAGATAACAGAAGAAAAAGCAGAAATCTGAAATGTTAGGAAATATGTTTATATAAAACTTCAGGAAAGTACTCAAAGCATTTCCCTATAATTTCAATATTTAATGTGCTTTTCCCTTTCCATGTTTTTAATGGCACCAGCAAAATTTTCCAGTGATGTATTACTATATTGTAAATTTGTTTTGTTTCCCCTATGTTCATCTGCCTTTTGAATTTCCATGCTTACAGTCTGTTTATTTATGGAAACACAGGGCTGGGTGAACCACAGAAGGTTTAGGTTTGGCTCTGAATTTAGGAATGATCCCATATGTATTTATATCTGAAAGTTCTGTGTTCAAAAAGAAAAAAATAATATTCTTCTATCTTCTGAAAATCAGGTTTGGTATGGAGTGTTGGAATTGCCTGTGGGAAGAGTGTAGATTTTCCAGTATTATTCATCAAAATCTGCAAGTCTCCTCTGTTCAACACCTTTTATTTAGCCTGAACTGTAGTCTTCTTAGAACAGTATACAGGGATAAGGCAAAAAACCAGAGTTGTTTTGACAGAGAAATAGTAAGAAAATAAAATCTATTTGCAGTTAATTTTAATTTACAACTTTAAAAGAATCTGTATTAAACTGCTTATTTTGAGCTTATTTACAGGGACCTGAGTAGGTAGCACAGTGTTTCTAAGAGAAAGCCAGCATCTTTTCTGGTGTGCAAGGCTGAGAATTCAGAAAAAAAAAAATCCCAGACAAAAAATCGGTACTATTGAAAGCAGCTTAGTGCTTGTAGTAGCTTGGCTTGCCCTGCTTTTGCTAAGCACTTATTAATATCTTTCCTTAAAACCCTTTCACGAGCCAGTCCTGCTTTTTCCGCAGTGGTGTCAAAAAATTGCTGTTTTCTAATAAATTCAGTGGACTTCTTGAACCACCTTTTGATTTGATTTTAAACTTATCAATACAGAAAAACCAACACTGTTCTTTACATGACTGTATTCTTACCATTACTGTAATTCTCTGTTTTAGCTGTGTAGAGGAGAGAGCAAATGCCTTGATCTAGGGCTGTTTGTCACTGATCTGTTTCTAAGCTCCCAAAGGAAAAATATTTCATTGTATTCAAGACTCTGTGCTCCGGATGTGGACCTCTCAAATTCCTGCACTCCAGGCATGGGACACTCACACAAATCTGGAGGGAATCAGTGATACCTGATCTGTTGGAGCATGAGATGCTGGTGGAGTGGAGGGAGACAGGACTGTGAGAGGGGGATCTCACCTACTGGCAACCTGTAGACTTGCTAGATCTCTAGCTGAAGTATAGTGGACACCTTAATTAGAGCTGAATTAATTGGGACCTAAACTGAAGTAAAAGGAACACATTGTCCCAGAGGTAACAGATGACTGACAGTTATAAATAGGTTAGGCTGATGATTTACAAAGGAAAAATATAAGGAAACAAAATTTAATGGTAATATTTCTTGTCTGTAGATGGTAGAAGTTGAAAAACCAAACCTTGGTATTCTGTAATTTATGCAATCTTTATGCCTTATAGGCATTTCACACAGATGTGTATGGTTTAGGAATAAGAGATGTTAGTAACCAAATATCTGTCTCCAAAGAATGTTTCTGAGCCAGCCACTCAGTTGCCAAAATCCACTTTTCAGTGGTACAGGAAAAAAGTCTGGGCAAGTATAAAATCACTGTCGATGAGCATGAATGGCATAGCTTACTTTTACATAGGTTTTCCATTACCTTTCTGTATAAAAAGCAATTATAGAGCAAGTTGTGTAAAATACTTGTCCTGTTTGGTTGCCCAGGGCATGATTATAAGGTATAATATGTATAATGTAGATAATATAATATAGATATAAGGATTTTCTCCTGTGTACTGCTGAATCTTGCCTTGTGTTAGATATCTGACCTTGGATTAGGCAGACATCCTCAGGTACCACCTCTCAGAAACATCTGCTGACCTAGGTAAGAAACTTTTCCTAGTTTTGAACTTATAAGAGCAAACCTTACAAACTGTCTTGTGTTGAGCAATTTTCTAGCACAGGAACAATCAAAGAAGTTCAGGGCTGGAGAGTGGGAAGTAAATAAATACACAAACATGTAAGAGGTGTTTACAGAGCCTTTGAGATTTCTTGTATAGGTCTAGGCTCAAATTCCTAATCTTGAGTGGCCAAAGTTAATTGCCTAAATTGGGATTCATATAAAAGTTTGCAAAACACTAAATACCAAAGCTGGTCACATAGCAAGAGCACTGTTAGCTGATGTAAGCCAAATATTCCATCTACATTATCTGCGACCTTTGTGCAAACACCTCTGACCTCTTTATCAAATTTCATGTTTTTGAGGTACCACCTACAGAAATACATGTTATGTTAACCAGACAGGTAGAAAGGTGAAAAGAAAATGAAAAAATAAGAAGGATCTAGAAATCTGTTTCCCACATCTTCAGCCTCTCTCTCAGACAAGTAGAAATGTGCACAGGAGAGAATAAGGAACACAGCACTTGGAACGGGTGGTCCTTCTCTATTTTAAGCAGCAAAGCTAAGTGGCCAGCTTTTAAGCAACTGTTAAGATGCAGTTCATTCAACAGGGAGGAACATGGAAACTGTGCATCACAGTGACTTGGAAGACTGGCCTCTGCCCCTTTTTGGGTATCAAAGACAGGCATCATCATTATGCCTACAAGCAAGTAAGAGGTCTTTCAGAAGATTTGTCCTTGATGTTGTAAGAGAGAGCTCAGTGTTACTTAAAGCAGTTGAAAACCCAGATCCTTTGGTAAAATAAGTGACATCTTTTTATATACCAATCCCAAAGTGTACAAGGAACAACTTGGTTTGACTAATGCAAGAAGATTAATTTTGTTGATGTTTCTTGCAACAGCTTTTCTTCAAAAGTGATTTTTCCTACATTTATTTAGGATCAAAAGAACTATCCATGTACCCAGATGCAAATATAGAGTTCTTGAGGTGGCCCTTGCAAAAATACTCAAAGGGCCAAACTCCACTCACTCTCCCAGTGCAGTAATTCACCCCTTGAATCATCCCACTAAACCCAAGGGAACAACTTTTAAATTATGCGTAAGTAAAATTCTGACTCCAAACCACTTGCCAAGATCACACAGAGAGCCTGTGGCACCCAGCCCAGGTTTCTCTGAGGATAACAGGGCAAACTGGCTGAGCAGCGAAGGTCTTGTGAGATGACAGGGCATGGAGAAAGACTACAGGGGGATGCATTGTTACAACGTAGCAAGCTTGCAAATCTGCAAACACACATTTTTAGAAAGGCCTGCTATGTCGATTAAACAGCCCTTGGGCAGGTCTGTGTTTCGAGGCCAGCACTTGTGAACTTGGTAACACGAGCTGAGGCTCATTTTGGTAGCACTGCCGAGGTAACGTTTGGGTAAGAATGTATGATTCATGAATGGTTCCTCTAATCTAACATGCACACGCATGCTTCTCTCTAACATCAGTCAGAACTAGCTCCTCTCTCTTTCCAAAATAAACATCTTTATTCTGATCAGTACAAGGAAATTTCCATTCCCTTTCTGTGTTTCAAGAACTCTTTCATCTCACTGAAAAGACAAATGGTGAGCAACAAAACCAAGAGTTTTTCCCAGCTCAGAACATTTTCAGGGGAGAGGAATGAATGGTTTTAATCTTTGGAATTTGTTTGCTCAACTTCCAATCTTATGCAGGATACAATCTCCCATATTTTTATGGCTGGTATTTGCAGTCTGTAAAAAATACCTTAGATTGCTCCCTCTTCTGCTGCTGTAACTACTTCTAGGTATGAACCACAATTAATTTAGAGTGAGAAATTTCTTTCCGGCCTCTCTGTGAGGCAACAAATAACACTGAAAGGCTCAAGGCTCTTCAGAGTGCATCCCCATAGTCTGAACTTCCCTGTGGATACATGGTGACCTGAACTATATATTCACATGAAATGTGAGAGTTCTGAGCTGTCCAAGACTGTGAGCTGGGATGTGTGAAAGTGATCAGGCACAAAAGGAAAAAACAAATGTTACAATTCGCTGCTCATAAAATCCTGATGCACAGTGGCAGTCCTCTTTAGAGTTATGTGAGAAAAAGCAATTCTGTTTTGTGAAGAAATTAATGACAGGAATGATGATATTTCCAGCTAAAGTAATCCTAGGTTTTATAAGGATGATCTTTCTAATACGGCTGACCCAGAGTCACCAGCTCTAGGGCTGGTGGCTTCTTGCTATGATGAGCTGAATTCATAAATGCTGGCATCCTGAGAGCTCCAAATGCTGAGAACTGATATGTTTGAAAGCCAGACTTCTGTCCCTTTTGTAATTAGGAACCTGGAACCAGTGGGAGCATATAAAATTGCCCAAAAGATGGGATGCAGAGCATTAAGACCTACGGAGGTGAAACCCAGGATTCCCACCGTCTCACTTGTTTACCAGCCCCTCGTGTGTTGCTGAGGGAGTAGGTGAGGTGGTCAGAAGCTGCATAGGTTGGAAACCTGCCTGGCAGGCTGGCTTCTGAGGAAACCTCGGTTCCATGGTGTATCGAAAATGCTCCACAGACTGTTTCGATTTCTGTAAAACAATATTCCCTGGCATAAAAATATTCTGCTGGAGAATTTCTGACCAGCTCTGGTCATATTGCTTTCTCCAAATGCTTTAGAGCTGATGTAATTTATACATCTCTCATTTTTCAAGGCTAGCTCTAAAAGTTACAATCTAATTACAGCATTTCTGTAAATTAGGAGTGATTCCAAGGAAGTCAATAGAATTGCACTAATGGGAACCTGTTACAGTAAGACTCAAACTCCGTGATTTCCAGACTGCTGCAGCCCTCAGAGTGACTTTCACTGGGACTGCATGCCACTATGTAGAAGAAAAATAGGGCTATCAGGATATGAGAGTGTCATTGAATGATCCAATCCCCACTGAAAACTACAGGCTGCAGCATCTTTCCAGCTAATATGTAGTGACATAATCATGTACTGATGAAAATCTATTGTTTAAATAAAGGAGAATATATTGCTAAGAAACTTTGGAAGGCTTATTTCTGACACTTTATCAAAGCTAAATGGCATCAGGAATAAGAGACTTAAAGGACATAGTGATAATTAGAAATTAAGAAATGACTTATTACTGCAAACTGGAAATATGTTAACTACAGTTTGTAGTAATTAGCCAAATTACTGGGTTTGATAGTAATAAATGCAAATAATTACAATTATTTATAGATGGACAGAAGTCTAATCATTAAACATGCCATGGATATTGGACACTGAAGAGTAATTTAACTGGATCCATCCTACTTTATACTTGCTCTTCATTATATTTATTAGTCATTAGAACAGTGTTTAAAATTATTTATGAAAACATTTTAGTCCTATAATTAGGATTAATATTGAAAGTCATAACAATTGCTCGAGTGAAGTTAGAATATGAGTGCTGTGTTACTGTATGAGCAGGACTCAATGGCAAGTTTAGCTATTGCTCTGCCAATTTTAAACACCACAATTAGAGCTTTAGGCATAACTGGTTTTACTGTTGTTGTTTATTTCTTTGGCTGCCAAAATGGAGGTGAGGACAGGCAATTCAGGTTGGAGGATCCAAATGTAAATCTGTTTGGGATTCTCACCTAAGCCCCCTCAACATATTGCATTTGCTTTGCCTGAAAGTGCTATATTCAAGTTGAAACTAAATGTTTTGTTTGCTTGCAAGAAATGCAGAAGAAATGAAAGATACACTTGCAAAGCTGCTAGAAGCTGCTGCTGCTGTTTTCCTCTGTTCCTGCATATTTAGTGCTTGGGCAGCTGGGATTGAAGAGATGCAGTGCAAATTTGTGGGTAACACCCAAGTGTAGGTGTAGAGGGAAGGTCTGGGTGAAATTTTGCTAGTAGCTGCTCATTTGCTCAACAGGAAAAAGACCTCCTGAAGCAGGGTGAAGGGACTTGTTCTCAAAGTACTGCTGGGCTGTTGGCTGTATAAATCATCTGAGAAGTATGCTCACTAACAAATTGTCTGCCTGATTTTGGATAGGGAACTGAACTCAAGTGAGTGGCCTAATGATCAGGCAACAGCATCTTCTGCTTGATTGTGGTGTACTCCAGCTCTGAAAAAGACAAAAATAGCTCTAACCTAATGATGAAGACAATCACCAGGCAGGTGGGTGATTTGGGAACACGTTCCCATGCCCATGAGAGTTTAGCAGTGACATAATGTAAAGCAACCTCAAGCAAAGATATTGAGAATATCCCCACTTTGCTCACCCTCTGGGGTTAGGGACATGTAGGTCATTTGTGAATACAAGAGCAGGGAAAGCCATATTCCCATCAACCTCCATTAGTTCTTGACTATACGGTAGTGGGGACATTGGCTTGGCTGTTAGTACTTAAGTGGTTACAGCCTTGTGAAAAAACTGTTTGCAATTTGCAACTGTTAATACTTATTCAACCAAAATCTAAATGAGTTTTCATATTTATGGTGAAGGTACTATTTCTCAAAGATAAATCCAGTGTTCAAATGCAGCTGAAACACTTTAACATCTGTATGCTTATATACATAACAATCATTAATTTAACATCACAAAGTAAAACCATTTCTGCAGGCACAGCATTATGAGGCAATGCCTTCCTGTTATTTTAAAGAACTTCTATGATTTTTTTTACTTTTTCATTTTTATTTATTAAGTGAATTGTACATACCAATATTTGAGGTTTCTTGGATTTATTCACCTGTCTACACTGATTAATTTTCATACCTGCTTGTAAAATCTTGCTGAAGTTAACAGCAGTTCACCTGCATGGTATCGTTTGCAAAATTAGCATCTTTAGTTCAGATTGCATTGTGCATGACTTGATTGTAAACAGCTTTGGTTGTTGGTTTCTTTTTGGAATGGGGCAGGGTTTTTTATAGATTTTATATTTTCTAATGTAGCTGGACTGTTCTAAATCTAGTTTCTTCATTTTTCCCCCACATTAACTGCCGCAGTGAGTGTGATTTAGAACAAGTACATGAAGTAAGATGATACAACATTATCGCAAAAGAAATTGAACAACATTCTTTCCCTGTAACAATTTCTTTTTTCATTGCACTTTTACATGGTTAAGTAGTTTAGGCAGTAAAGGCAGTGTGATAGAAGTGGCTGAATCCTCAGAAAGAAAAACATGCAAAATTATCAGCTTTGATTCTTGGGCAAGTTGCTGCTATGCTGACTTGCAGAGGCCTCTCTGTGTGCATCACTCACATTGAAAGTAGTTGGATATGTTAGCCACGTTCTGATCAGCAGCTCGTGCCAACATATCTTTTTATGTAGACATATCCTGCCACTGGCTGTATCTCCTGGTGATCACTTTTTTGACTTTATCTTGTGCAGTATGGAGATGATTTCCAGCATTCATGGTTTTAGACACACAACTTCAGCTCCAGCTGAGGTGAGTCAGCTACTAGTGACTAAAAATTTCTCCATCAGGAATGCATCTAACACAAAGCCTTGTGCCTTCTTTCTAAACTTATAACAGACAGCAGCTGATGGCCTGGATCTCAGCATCTGGACCTTGCCTGCTACTGTAAATACCGCTGAAAATGTCCATGATAATGTGAAAGCCAAGTCATTGCAGCATAGCTCTGCTGGGCCACTCAGCTGCAGAGGGGAAGGGCTGGTGGCGTACAAGGTTACTGCAGGTAACCCTCATCCTGCCAGGACAGCCGTCCTTTGCCAGCACACGGCTCCTCTACTTTGCATTGGTGGCGTGTTAAATAGACACATCTTTTGCACAGATGCATTTAAGGTCTAATCTTGTACAGTTCTCTGTTTTTCCAGGGAAAAGCTCCCCAGGAAGGGGGGCAAATCTTGATTCTAATAACATTTTGCACTTGGTTACTATTGGGTTGGCTCAGACTTTTTTTTTCCCCTTTTCCTATTTAACTTGGGTGTCATTCATGAATGTTTATGCTGAGACTTATGTTGTTGGTGTGGTTTAAATTCAGCCATTAATTCTTCAAAGAAAGTTGAATCTATTTTCACTTCCCATTTGCATTGTGGAAAGATCAACGTACCCCATGGGGGATTTTCTGCTCCTCACCATGTGTATCATTTTTTTTTTCTTTTTGGAAAACCACCACACAACAGAGGATGTGGAAATGGTTCTGTAAAAAGAAACCAACAAAATAAGCAGTTCCTTCTACTTATTGCTGTAATTATAGACTGTGCATGCAGGCCTTCCTACATTTGCAGATTATTTTTCAACATAGATCTTGAATCACTTTTTAAATTGGAAATAGAAGTTAGAATAAAATAAAAAAAAGCCAGGCTTTTGCAAGTCCAATGATATTTTTCAATCAGTATTAACGGTAATGCATCTGAAGAGGCAGATTTCAACCTCTGGCTTCAAAAAATTCCAAGTGAAATGCCTTGAATCAGAGTCTTTTATGTATTCCACATGTTATGTTGCATGTTAATGCTTAAAAATGCCCTAGGCTGGAGTTTTGGAGTACATCTGATATCCACAGACAACATCAGATTCAGGGTGATTATATCAGGCCTATGTGCTGAGCAAAAGTACATTTTATTTGCAGGACACCTTTCCACTAAGGTATGCTAACCCCTGGTATAAACTGTATATTAAATGCTAATAGCACAGCATCTAAAAACATTGCAGTGCCAGATATTTAAGTAAAGAGAGTATTTCTTTAAGGCTGGGCTTAAAAGCAGGGTAGAAAAAGCAGAATGTCTCAGATCAGAGGCCAGGGCATTCCAGAGAGCAGCAAAAATAAAGGCAACACCTGTTGTGTGGAAACCCCCTCCAGCACGGCCTCCTCCCTGGCTGCGGGGTCGGACGCCTGGGGAAATATGCGGGCCCTAATCCATGAAGCTCAGAGATGTAGCACAATATGCTGGCAATAAAACAACTGGTCAACCATTTTGACAGCAACAATTTTCCTAAAGCTTTTCCTGCCTTCCTTAGACTTGTTTTTATTTGCTTAGTAGATATGTTGTACAGCGCTAACCAAGTAAAGTAAATATTGATTCCAATCACTGAAATATTCATCAGAACTTCTTATTGTAGGCTGTTCCCTCCCGACATCATTCTTGCTAATTATTCCAACCTAATATTGACATTTCTTAATTATACCTAAATGAATCCCTTTGAAAATTATCATGTCTTCTATGTCTGTAAGGCACTATTTATTTTTTTTTTTTAAATCTGGTACCATAAGCTTGAAATGTATTCTTTCTGGCATAAAATTGAAAAAAAATTCAAACAGGATATCACATCTCATAAAGAAACTATGCATATTACACAAGGTTTCAAATGTAGAAACAGATACTTACAAAACTTGTGTCTCAAAATGTAACAGAAGCATTTCAAAACAGCAGCAGCTGCACGCACCCAGTTTGTGTTTCCTCAACATCATCCAGAGGCATATTTTTACAGAACTTGCTATATTGTTTGCAAAAAATAAGTGCATTTGCTCCTAGTTAGGATGTATTACTGTTAGATACTGCAAAGCTACATAATTGATTCCCGCTCAAAAGATGAGACCTTCACACAACCTTCAGGTGCTATAGTGATAACTTTTCACATGCCCAGTTCATTCAAGCAAAATCTGTTACAGTGCTGGAAATCACCAGATGGTGCTGTTAAAGATAGCCGTGCAAGTTCTGCTCAAAGGAATACGTAGTCAGTCGCGCCTTGGAAGAAATACTACATGAGGCATGGTGAGGGTTTTTAAACAGTTTTGCTTGCCCATTAGTTAACCTCACTCCTGATTTCTGTTCGATGTAATCTGTCTCCCAGGTGCTCAAGAACAGCAATGATGGTTCCTGTGCTATGAAAATCACTGCAGAACATACTTGCAGAAGTGTTTAGAGGGTGGGAATCTTTAGTGGCCCATGCCTCTGCCAGGGTAGCCCAGTGAGGGCACTGGATAGTCGGTCCCAATGTGGATGGACCACTTCAGGAAAGGACCTGACTTCATGTTTGCTCTCTCGTTTGATCTCACCGCTAGCACTGCAAAGGGGTTCAGTTGGTTCCAGTAACAGCAGTGCTATATTTTTGTGATGTGAAACTGCCTAATTCCACAAGAGCATTTTATATAGACCACTGGAATGCCTCTGATGTTACAGACTTTCAGACCATATGGCTGGGTCATATTTAAACCATTATCCTACAATAGAAATGCTTCACAGTTCATCACTGGCTCTTTGAGCTACCCTTCCCTTAAATCGCTTAACAAAAAGTTGAATAAGGCAGTTCACAGTTTATTCCTACGGAGGAACGCTTATATCAACCTCTGAACTTCCGTCTTTCTGGACTGAGAAAAATGGGTGTTCTGTTTCTTCTCATAAACAAGTTGTTCCTATGTTCTGTGGGAATGTTTATATCTAAGAACGCTCCATGTGCAGGTGGTGACCTGCAGGAGTAAAGTACTTCCCACTGCACCAAAACTGACCCTTCATGTTAGCTACGTGCAGCTTCAAACTGGGACTTGTCTGTCTTCAGTTCAATGATATTTCTGGCGGTCCACAGAGTGAATCCTCAGCATCTGAAACAAGGCTAGTTCTTCACTGGTCTGCTCCAATACTGGCAATCTTGAATACTCAGAAGCTACATATACAGATGTACTTGTGTTCTGACTTGGCTTATTTTCAATAGATATGTCTCAAAGTCCTGGGGTCTTACAGTAAAAATACTATGTACTTTATGCAGGGCTCTTATTTAAGAAATTCAAAGAGTTTTATAAAAATAACAACAAACTGAAGAATCGTATCAAATGAAGTTTCATTACAGTCTTCAGTTTAACAGTGTGTAAACTGAGGAGATGCCATGTTAAGAATTATGAAGAGACATGTGAAATCCCAGTAACCTGGAGAGTCTTGGTTTTCAAGCTTTTCCTCTAACCGATACCTATTTCCTGGAATCAGACTCCATGTAAAATTCTGATTGCTGCAGGAAAGCAATTTATTTTTAGCAGAAAACAAGCTATTAAGCTTTTTCTTTATCCTGTTCATTGTAAGAAGTGGTGAATAGACCAGATCTTTGCTAATGAATTCTCCTAAATGTTTTGCAAATGGTTGGTCACAAAGGGGGATGTGGAACACAGAAACAAAAATAACTTGTATTTTCAGAAATAAGATGCTGAAAAGATTAAGGCTTGTGCCCCACGTCTATCAAGGAAAAATGAGTCAAGTCTCAGTTCAATTAACCAAAAAGTCTTGATGAGCTTTCTAGATCTGGTGCTTTACCTGGAAAGAAGATTGATATATTGCTATAAAATTGAGTTTGATAGTCTGTATCAAAGGGAAGGAAATTGAGTGTCAGTTGTCAGTGGTGGGGAGAAAAACTGATTGGAAGTGCTTACTCCAGAATGCAAGCCCTGTGCATTAAATGGACTTATCCATAGTGGATAAAGCTCATTTGCAAAAAAAGGTAGCATTTACCCTTGGATAAGAACAGTAATATAAGAAATCAACTATAAATACTTCAAGATCTATTCTGTGTAAACTGTCCCTGTAGGTAACAGCTAACAGTCAAATTTCTTTGGAAAATTGACAAGAATTTTTCTGGATATTTAATTTTTCTTTAGAGAGGGAAATGGAGGTATGTTGAGTATTCATGTAAAAAAATACTTAATGTTGCACTGATTCAAGGCTCAAGAAATGATAATGGAAGCAGTGATTCATCCATGATTAATTTGTCTTATTTTTTTACCCTTTATTTGTACAACTATAGTTTAAAATTGTTATTTATCCAAATTATGGTAACAGCTAGGCATTGCTGTGAGGATCTGAGCATTGTTATGCTCTCTGTTGTATCAGATAGAGTTAAAAATTAGATTAATTGCACCAAAGTTTCAAAATTAAAGCATAAAATTACATATAAATATATATACACATATATAAAATGTGAATTAAATACGCAAGTGGGGAGAAGATAAGCCAGCAGATAAACAAACATTATCAGCCTAAGTTGCATCTTTATGTTCCAGCTGCCTAGTCTTTGTGCAGCACATAGTAAGCCTCATAGCAGAGCTGAGTAGGAAATTACAAGAGGATGATTTAGTGGATTGCTACTATTGAAAGGAAGGAAAGGCAGAAGGACACCTGAACACAGCAGAGATACCGACTGGACACTTGGCAGAGCAAGAAGGAACACTGGTAGATTGATACAAGACAGTGTACTGCTTGTTAAACTGTTGTTCTTTGATGAGAAAAAGATGCTTATAGAAAGCAGCTGGATTTTCAAGAACAAGTTACCAGAGGAAGAGTTTCAGTTCACCTCCTCTTTGCTATTTAAAATTTAGGTTAGTTTGAGCTGAACAACCATCTCCAAGATGTAATTTATCTTCTCCAGAATAGGGGTCTAAGATGGATGGAATTAACCACCATTAGCAGGCACATGTCTCTTTCCAGTGATGGCAGCCAAAATGACCAGTGCACACTATATGTACAACTTCTAGATATGATGAATAGGTGAGATAAATCCAACTCTAGATTAAGCCCCAATACTAGTCTGTTTATCATTGCATTCATAAATCTTGCTTCAGGACGCGTCTTTATCTGTCGTGTTTGATAATTGAATTTGGTATATACAACCGAGGAAGTAAAATCCTGTAATTCTGAGATCACTAAATTTGTGTGTGATATGAAGGTGAAGTAAAGAATTGTCACACATGGCCATGGACCTGGGATGCAGCCCAAGGTCTATGCATCCATCCTTTGCTGTTAGAGGTATGAGTGTCACAAATCTATTATTAAATTTGTTCCTTTATTTGGAGTTACTGTTCCTCACTAATGTGAATTTCTTCTTTCAAAACCTTTGTTTGCTTAGATAAGAAACAGCAGGAGATTCATCTTGATTTCACAGTATGACCTTTTACTTCTAAGATAAACTCATTTTGTTTCAAAGCAACTGAGTGATTCTTATGGAAACCCAACTATATTCCAGTCAGAGCCGCAGCATAAGAAAAGAGAGGTACTACTCTGAATATTTTCTGTTTAGGTGAAAGGAAAAACTTATTCTAAACAATGTACTTTTTTCGGTTTGTGTTTGAAAGTAGGAAGAACTGTTGGGGGATCAATAAAAGTAATGGCTAGCAGAGGACTGCTTCAGTCTGGGCTAGGGCAGGACAGTTTGAATCATGAGCCTGCTAGGCTGTGTCTACAATATAATAATGACTTAGGGATCACCCTCTAGGGTGGAGGACAAGCGGCATGGAAAGACTTTCATTCATTTAAAGCTTCTTTCAAACTGAAATCAGAATCATCCATACTGGGGACAGTCCCTGGCTCATGGTGAACCCTGACCCCGGTCTGGGTATAGTGTGTGAGAATGTAAGTTGGCCTTGAACGAAGACTACACATGAGAGTGTGCCAGCCGTGTAGCAGCATGGATCAGGTGTGAGTGTTCAATCTGAGTCTGGGCCAGGTGTAATTTATTCATGTAGATACAGCCAGGCTCACCAGGTCCATAATGAGAGGTGGCTAAGTTATTGAGTGATGAAGAGTTATTTCCTGAGTCAATTCCCACTTTGTGGGGCTCAGGTGGAGTAGCAAGGAAGGAAATCAGGGCATTAATAACTTGAGTAGAATAGAATGGTTCAGTTGTAAAGGACCTACAATGATCACCTAGTCTAACTGCCAACTCGCCACACAGGAAGTCTGCATAAAATTGTGTCTGTCTTCACTAAAGAAAATAACCTTCCCAAGGGTTGCTTTTGCACAGTGTATCCCCTTTCTTCTCAGGTTGTGAGGGAATTTTTATTCTTGGTTGCCTGAAGACTGTTGATTTATTTGCAGGGTTGGCTGCGAACTTGGCAATGGAGTTGTTCTAAGATCTCTGAAGAGAGATCAGACCACTTGATTTTTGCCCTTCCTTGTGCCAGAAATGGTATGAGTAACATTATTTGCATTCAAGGTATGCCTTGAAACCATACTAAAGAATTCTCTTCCACTAGGAAACAGAACCATAAGCTCTGCAGCTTGAGAGGTGGGCAGTGCTGGTATCAGAGTAAACAGTGACATCGAAAGGCAGGATAACAATTACTTGTCATTGTCTACCGTTATAACATTTGTGGGGACTCAACACACAGGGTACTGTGACAATATGGCCCCTGGAGCTGTGCAGAGAGAAGAGAAAACTTCTGTCTCCTGCATGCTGACGGAGATATTTCATCTGGCTGCTTAGCATTCAGAAAGCTAAGGAGTTTTTTCAGAGTTGAGTCTTAAGACCAAAGATGTCCTGAAGCAAACATAAGAGTGCAATGGTGAATTAGCCACTACATTGACCATTACTAAAGCCACTGCAAGACATTTAACAAACTGGAGGGTAAATTCACATTTACACCAAAAGACTTGGAACAGCTCTGACAACACAGTGTCAAGCTCATTTTTGAGCGCCTGAAAAGGGATCACTGTAATGAGTTCCAGAAACCTGATTGTGGCTGTAAATTCTCAGCTTACAAACTCACACAGAAATAGCGATGTCAACAGATGTTTTCATCAAGCCCCAAACGAACGTTCCAGGTTACCTAGCAGATCTATTACAGCCTCTGCAAGCTGGAGGTAAGGTACATGACACACAGAGGAATGTCTTTCTGCTCTTATGCATCTTCAATGGCATGGTGAGGAAAGGTGCCTTTCATGGGGCTGTATGAACATGCAATAAGCAATGTTCAATAGAAAGTATGAGTTTATTCATGTGTAGTAACAGAGGAGTGGCAGCCATGGCATTGTAAAGGTGCTTTGCTGTGCCCATGCTTTCTACAAACATTAATCATACCCTTCAAAAAGCACATCCACTCAGCTGCGTGCTCTTCATCTGCATACAGAGGATGTCCAAATCAGGGATTTTTAATTTTTAAACATTTCTGCACAAGTGTAGTTTTGGCACAGACAGTAGGTTCACATATGCAAAGTCAGGCACATGCATGAAGTATAAATCTTGAAATTACTAATGTAGGATCTTCTACCTCTTCTGTATCAACTTGGCCATTTAGATCATGGACTTCCAGGGATGGGGAC
This sequence comes from Falco naumanni, assembly GCF_017639655.2. Lineage (NCBI taxonomy): Eukaryota > Metazoa > Chordata > Aves > Falconiformes > Falconidae > Falco > Falco naumanni. Next base: position 29,705,799 of record NC_054059.1, read on the forward strand.
TTTATAGGACTACATGACTCCCTAATACCAAGGAGAAGGAAGCTCAGTCTCAGCTAAGCTCTTTAGACATGACCAGAATGCATATTTAAAAAACTAAGCATGCCAAGCTCATCACTCCAGAGATGTGGCCAAAGAGTCACAGCCATAGAGAAGGACCTGTAGTACTGGGTGCTATATAACATGTAAAAAAGTGGGTGCTGCCTAAAAAAGGTCACAGCTCATAAGGAGCAACAACATCTCTGACAGTTTTTTGTTGTTTCCCTTATGTAAGGAAATCACATCTTTGATACAGAGACTAATCATTGAGAGGGCCAGTCTTATGTGAGCAGGAAAGTATGCAATGATCCAACTTTATTTTCTGTCTTGTGTAATAGAAAGCTCAGCCCTAACTAGGTCAAGCACAGTCAGCCCTGCATATTGGTACACAATCTTGACTTAAAGGGACAACATCCTATGACATTCAGCAGGATTATTTGAAGGGCAAAATTTAAAGGTACATTAAATCAATAATAAATCACTGGAAGAGATTTGAAGTTCAGAGCCCTCAAAGAACATGTTAAAGGTCCAGAAGGATGAAAACAAGGCTAGCTAAATGAAGATAAAGTCACTTCCACATTTTTTTTCCTACCTATGAACTATTTTTGACCTGGAGGATTTGTAACATAAGACTAAAATCTCCTTTAGGCAATGATTTACACCTTGCATACCAATAACTTGCTTACAGTTTACAGTGTTGACACGCAATATGTTCTGTCTTTATCCATGGCATCAAATGATGTGCCGAAATGTGACATGCCAGCTCTGAAAGTTAGCTGGAAGCTATGACTCCCATCAAGCAGAGAGGTTATAGGAGGAAACCAGATGGAAGTTCTGCAGGTTAACTACAGGCGTAACTGAACAAAAACTCTCAGCAGCAGTGATGGTCCATTTTGGTTCTGTGTTTTTTAGAAAATAGGCATGACAAGAGTAAGACTGCTGCTTGTGCTCATATCAGTGCACTTTATTACCGCTTCTATAGGGATTTATATGGCACTAACAATGGGTCAGTCATTTTTTCAATGATGTGACACAGATGGGAGCCCTTGCCTGAAGGATCTCAGTGTCTGAGAATATGTTACTACAGTTTTTCAGTGCAGGAGGGAGGGATAATAGCCCAACATTGCCAGTCTTGAGATTAGGGCAGTTTTGCTTCCTCTTGCAGAGCGAACTTCAAGACCATCTCCCTGAGCTTTCATGGTCAAGCATTTAATGAATTTAAGGGAAGTGGGCTATACTTTATTACCTTTGAGTATTACTAGAGAAACTCCAAATTTCAAGGTTTCCTCAAATTACTGTACATTTAGATGATGACTTTCTGCATATATATTTGCTGGTATGACTGTGTGTGCACTGACCAGCAGCCTCAGTACCAAAATGCCAGGGATGTAAGTTTAAAATGGAAACAGAAAAAGTATCCTGCCTGCAGCTGTAATCATTGAGGTACAAGGATAGAATGTGACCAGTGCTCTAAATGTAAATGGTACTTTAACAGATTAAACACACGAAAGATTGAGGATCTGTTTTGTAAGGACATAGTCAAAGGTAGCGGCAACAGCTGCAAACTCCAAAAGAATGGAGAAAGCAAACCCCTGGGGCATTCTGGCTGGTGCGATGCATTTGATGCTGAGGGACATTCAGGGCACACGCTCAAAACAGGCCCCTGCAATGCATCTTAAAGAGCTGTAGGCTACCTCAAAGCAGGGCATTCTCATTCTTTTAGCAAGTACTTTTATACTTCCTTACCCTCAGGAATAGGTTTGTCTTCAGAAGGTATGAAAAGAAAATGAGAAAATGATCCTAAGGTAGCAATATCATTAAGATAAATTATAGCTGAGTTCATAGTATCATTTAGGTGGGCTTTACTAGACTTGGATGCTTGGCTGAATCATTACAGTCGCATCTATGTTTCAGGAAGGCAATGAATTTAGTGAGTCTCTGAATCCTTTTCCTTCTGGATTCCTGGATTCTACAAAGCTAATTGATACTACTGGTAAAGATGTAATTCAAGAGAATTTCAGCAGTCATTAGTTTATGCTGACTCATTCGGCATAATTTCGAGGTGCCTGTATTGCCACGAATTATGAGGTGTCTTCACTCCTAACTGGTAGACATATGACTGGAAGCTCTTCTGAAAACTGCTCAGGAAGAGCTTTCTTCAGTGTTAATATATGGCTTCCACAGAAAACCAGCTCTGTCCTTCCAGTTTCTTAGATGGGTTCCCTCTGTAATATTTTCTTTGCAATATGCTCCCTTAAGAGGTTGCCAGCCCTCAAAGAAAACCACTTTTCTTTTACTTTGCTAATAGAGTTTGATGTTTTCTTTCAGAAGAAGACCATATTAGCTATCAGCAAGTATTGAATTTCTTACAGATTTTTGTTGCTCTTCTACAGTGAAAGTCTGATTTAATTGATTTATTTATGATGTTCCAGTGGGTCTCCATTTACTTTAACTGTCACACAAGATGGAGTAACAATTAGATTTGTAGTTAAGAGCTTCTGAGTGGTTTCTTTTTTACCTGTGTTTTCTTGCATAAAATCAGCTTTGAAGAATTTTAAAACAGTGGTCTTTTCTTCAAAGGCTTGGTAGAAAAATATTCTGAATTTGATGCTGTGCAAACTATGTAGGCATTTCACTTACTGCATTGTGAACAGTCCTGCTGATTTAAACTACTCTGCTGTATCTAGCCCCTAAAGAATTCAACCCAAAATACCTAGATCCTAGGAGACTGTGTAGGTTATGGTCATGACTGAAAGGCTAGATTTTACACAACAGAAGTGTCATAAAACATAGATGTTTTTAAATTTACAGAATGCCACAAATGTGTCTGCTGTATCCTTTCTAAATAGCTCCATTAGTAACTGAAATACTTCAATCAAGAGATCTTGCTACTTAAACCCCACATTTTTTCATTTGATGTTATTCAATTGTTTTTAAAAGGAAAATTTAAAAATTACAGTATGTCTTTAAATTCTTAAATAACTTCTCCCAGCCACATTGGATTTTGTAATGCCAAAACTGATTTTCAACTGGAAAAGAGAAAAAAAAATATTTAATATCAAAATTTTCAGATCAAAGTCCAAAACACTTTGAACAGTCACTGTCCTGGGTATGGCAGAGAAGGGTGTCTCCAGATACTTACATGCCTATTTTTTGTGCTTTATGGAGCTGCAGAGCCAGGTGAAGCCAGGGGAACTTTGATTGGGTAGAGCCTTAGAGCTGAAGCATCCAGGATCAGAGTCCGTGCTGAAGCAAGAGTTTTGAAACAGTGTCCCCACATTCTGCAAGGCACAGAAGGAAAACTGATGTGAGAAGTGTCCTGTGCACGCTTCATGAATCCATCACTTATTGATCGTTGGAAAAGTATGTTTGAACTGAAGGTTCAAGCAGGTCTTGTATTACACTTACCCTATGTCAGAGACAGGGATTCACAGCAAGGCTGTAACAAAGAAACAGCATTTTCATCAGGAAGTAGCTATTCAGATTTGATTTTGTTCCTAACAGACTTATGGCCTGTTTTAAAAATTCTTACATTGTCAGACCTACCCTTCTACCTATGTCTGAGTGTTTTTAGTTGATTGCACAGTGATATTGCAAATGGTTTTATCACATAGTAATGCAAAAGTAGTTATAGAAACAAAGGGAATTCACCACCCCAAAAGTTCAGAAGAGGACTGTCACTGCATGTCCATCTTTGTGATTTTAGTAAATGTCTCAATGCAGAAGTGAAAGAGAATCATCTTTCAAAGACAGAAAGAGAACCTGACAGAAATATAACTGCCCTGACCACAAAGCAGTTGCTCTGTAGCAGTTGTTTAACCAAATATGAGGCTCACACTAGTGAAGTCCATACAAGAGTTTAGCAAGTTTAAGAGATATACCTAAAGTGGATTAAAAGCAGAAATTAAATGCTCCCCATACATTTAACTTAGACGGAAATCCAGGTGAAAACCACCCAAAAATAATGGAATTGTTTTTGCTTGGTAGCACAGTGCACTATTTTGCAGCTCAGAAATGACATATGCTCTTATTCAGCTGCTGTGCCCTACAGGTACTGTACTGGGTAATGAAGCTATGTGCAGATTTGTCAAAAAAAATGGTGTCTTTGCTGTTTCAGGGCCTGAATTTGGTGACCTGAAAGAAAGAAGCAAAACCAATTTGTTTTCCGGCACAGCAGATAGGGAGCCTGCTGCTTTGGGCGGGATAAATATTATCATTTTAAAAATTTTAAAGCATCCTATTAAGCATTTTGTAAATATACACTGAAGAATTAAAGAAGGGCTAGAGCCTGGCTTACACATTGGACAGCGTAGCCTTCGATATATAGTGAGAGAATCTGCCTGGAGAAAGATGGAGATACTGTGCGCTCCTCCAAAAAGCAACCAGTCCAGGCGCAGAGGAGGTAAGGCTTTCTGAAAGTGCAACCTGGAACCAACAACTTCAGCATCAAAACAGGCCTTTATTTGCAACACCAGGTTATTCGTACTTTGCCTGGACTTTTTTGTGATCTTCACACAAAAGCTGAGGGCTAGAAGTAATTTAGGTGTTGGAACCAGAACATCTAGTAAAACATTTCTTCGTGCGTTCTATTCTTTCTTATTTAATCTTTTTAGCAAAATTCCAGATATCACAGATTTTCTTCAGGGACCCCTTTGTATGGCATGACTAATGCATTGAACATTCAAAGCTAATTTCTATAAAACTCTTGCATGGAAGAGCAATAATGCTTGCTAGAACTGTCCATCTCCTTTCAAGCATGAACCTAATTAAGCAAATTTTCAGTGACTTTGCTATCTTCATATACCCAAATCTGTCGAGTCTGCTAGTCTGTGGGCGAGACTTGGTCATCTGCTTCACTCTCATTATCAATGATTTTCATCTGCCTTCATTTGAGACACTACAGGGAGAACCTTTTTTAGTCCCACATGGCAGATAATACCTGTTCTGATTTGTGGCATCACAGGAACAAGGAAGAAGGCACACACACTATCTGAATTCCCAGCTCAGCAGAGCACTGGTGAGATGCATGCTCCCAGCTGTGACTTACTCTTGTGGCATCTTCGTGGTCCCATAGCCCTGAGTCCCAAACTACATGGCAGTCTCTCATGTGTCAGAGATGGAGGTCCAAGGAAGGTCTGTGATAACCCTATCCTGATGTGGCAGTCTCCCATTTGATGGATAGATGACACTAGTGCTGTTTGTAGAAATGTCTGTGTTTGGGAAGCATAGAATCATAGAATTGTTTAGGTTGGAAAAAACCTTTAAAATCATTGAATCCAACTGTTAACCAAACACAGACAAGAAGGGCTTTTTACAAGGGCATGTAGTGATAGGACAATGGTAACATCCCCAAACTGAAAGAGGGTAGATTTAGGTGAACATATAAGGTATGCAAAGGCATCTAAAGGGTTTGGCCTGGGTAAACATAAGTTCACTTCATTAAACCTCTGCACAATTCAACGTGAAGACACTTCCAGTGTGGAAGAGTTGGAAAATCAGAAAAATGGGAGGGCTGGAGGTAGGAGGTGACACAGAAAGCTGAATTGAAAACCTGAAGACCAGTTTGTGCTATCAGTAATTTTACCTTGGGCTGGCAGTTTCTCACTTTGGTGAGAACTCAGAGTTACCTCAGACTTAAAAAGAAAATGGAATCTCTACTCAGCGAGCCAGCACTCTTTTCTGTTTTCCCTAACCACCACCTATGTGGGTTAGACCACACAGCTTGTGCACGACTCTGAATAGAAACAGTAGATGGACTCCTACCCATTGTTAAGCCAACAAATAACTGTAAATCCAGGAACAGCACACAGAAGCAGTGGATGCTTTGTCTCATTAAGTTTATACATTACTAAATAAAGTGTATTTTTCACAACTTTTTAAAATGCTCTTTAATGAGGTATACATATGACTGTGTATATCTGCGCATTGTTGCACACAAATGGTAATACAAAACCACACATATAGGCAGAAATAGACACATAGAGTTCCTTTTAACTGAAAAACGCATGAAAATTTCAGAGCTTGAGAACAGAACTTCTTTTTTTGGATTGGGCTGGACACTCTAGTTCAGTGTTTTGGTTCAGCAGAAGACAGAAGTGAGAGTCTGAAGGTCCATTGAACTACTATCCAACAGAAACAAATACAATGTCATGATCTGTGAGTTTGGTAGAGCATATCTTAATGTGGTGTGCATAATACCCCAGCAGATGATGTGGCTCCATCCTTGGCCTTTTGCTGGTCTCTGCAGCCTCACACAGAAGTATAATTCTCATTACATGGCTGACATCTAAGAAAAACCTCTTGCATCCCTTAAAAAAATAATCTGACCATTTTAAATGTGCAGGCTCTGTCATGAACATACCTCAGTCAATATGCAAAGCAATAGCATTTGATGAAAGGTCATCTTTTCCAGGCTGTTTCAAGACTACCAAAGATGACTGCTAGAGCCAGCTACAGCTACAGTGCTGAATGATGCAAGTGTTGACACAATTCCTTACACCTCTCAAGATTATTTGAGATGGTTGTCCAAAGAATAAGAATGCTAACATTTACCACAAACCTGAGCTCACTGTGGTTTTTGCTTGCCTAAACTCTATTTCTGATATGAGGCTTCCTGTGCTAGTCTTGTAACTTACTGCTGCTGAGTCTTGCTTGCAGTACTGTTCTTACTAATTGTGTACTGCAAAGCTTTTCCTAACAATTGCCCATTTTAAGTGGCACCTTCTAATTCAAACTCCTAAACTTTGCACAACTAAGCACTGCAGATTGCTGAATTAGTGAAAGGTTGCAGATTTGCCTATCTCTGTGAGATAATGAAACCTCAAAATAGTGCTTGTAAAATAACAGCTCACTAGCTGTTTATGAGATACGTAAATTACCACTTACGGTTCATTCTGCAGATTAGCACATTCTTCATGTTATTCGTTTCAGCTTTTGCTAGGAGGCCTGTAAGAATTCAGTACTTTAGAAGTACAAGTAGTATATTAACTACATCACTAATCTGGTGTTTCTGTTTTCAAATCCTCCCTCCAGCACAAAGACCAAATTTTGAGGAAGCCCTGCATGTGCTGGAACTGAAGGAGTGAGAGCTTGACTTCAGTATTCCTACGTGTGATGAACCATAACTGTACAACCCCACAAACAGATTTTGGTGCCAGTCATTAAGCATTTAGCGTGAGGCTTTTTGAGTAAGCATCATGATTAGGTCACCTAAGTAGGAAATCAGCTAGGGCACTATATTTCCTAGAGCAGGTTATCAGCATGACTGCTGAGGACCACAACAAGCAGGCAGGGAGCTGCTAACAGCAGACATGAGCCTGCTATCTCTTACCATTTTGTTTAGTTACAAGAAATTGAAATTTGCTGTATTAAGGGGCCCATATTGTTTCCAGTACTAATGTCTGGATTAAAAATAATCTAAAGCAGTTCTAACATCCTGCTAGTTCCTTTCCTAATTTTTTTCCCCCAAAAGGAAATTAATAATTAGCAGAGTTCACAGCTGTGTGCAAATGGCTTGTTCTTCCTCTCACAGCCTGAAGAGTTTCAGGGAATGATGAAGGTTTTGCTTATAACAATGAAGGCCCAATTCAGTTCCCTAAACAGATGTCTTAAGAGTGTCTTGGACAATCCCGTGGAATTTACAAGTAAAACAGAGGATCCACAGAAAGCCTGTGCCATCCTGGAGCAGTGGCTGGAGGCTGTGTGGGATAACACAGGATATCTCAGAAGGCCATAGAGGACCACGTTTAGGCAAACTGACTGCCTAGTGTTGGCCCTGGACCCTCTGCTACCTGAGCACTAGGGCTCCTTTAGTGTGCCTAAAGTCAGTACTGTGCAGGGTAAGAGCATCCAAACTGGTAGCAATGACCCAAGGCCTGTGTCTAAAACACTGAGCAGCCACTGCTCTGATGGCAGGATACTGAGCACCCCCAAAAATAGACAATTGAAGATGCACAAAATTAGTGACTTAGAGAAGTGCCTAATTTTAGAACACCTTGACAATTCAGGGAAATTTGGACACTATTGTATTCTGAATATAATTCCCTAATGCATAAATGCCAACTGGATGAATAATAATCCTAAAATCTTTGGCTCCCATTTTTATATTCAGAGGGGTGGACTGTACTTCTTGTATACCTTTAATGTTTCTTCTGAACATGCCTAAACCTGAAATATTCTTAAAGCACCTGCAGAAACAGGAATTGCTGTACTTGATGGTAATATATTTTTCTCTATCACTATATGGGCTATGATTTCATATGTTTTGAACCACTTTGTTCTGTGTGATCTAACTGCTGGATAACAGCTACTTTCCTCTCCACAGACATGATAGCTTGTAAGTGGTTTTGATGTTGAGAAACACACTGACCTCTCCCAGCCCTAGACATTTGCAAGCCTCCAAATCCAAACTGTTTTTCCCTACACCATGCTAACAACAGGAAGTAAAAAGGAGAATTGTGATGATAATGTGTTCACTATTCTTATTGCTTCTTTCATCTGGACTGAGATCAGGAGGCAAAACACAGGGAGAAGATAACAGGATATAAATTATGATATATTTATTGCTTTGTCAAATTTGAGCCAGATTTTCAAAGGCCTTGTTTTATTAGAATTTGTCTATTTCACTTGAAGTAGCATAAGTAAATTACTTTTTGCACCTGTTGAACATTTCCATTTGAAATTGCACAAAAATTTTAGCTGTTTCAAGCTTCATCTGTAGCATAAGCCCTCAGCCCCCAGGGCTACCAGCCCTGCCCCAGCGATGCTGCAGTGGGACCAGTGTCCAGCTCCCCACAGCCCAGCCCTGCTGGCCACGGGCCCTGCTGAGCTTGGCCCACCCCTGGGCCCACACCCCTGCCTGGCTTTGGCTTGCCCCCATCCCCAGGGAGGGATGTCGTGGCTGGAGATCCTGGCTGGGGGTGGGATGGGCTGGCACAGGTTGTGAGGACTTGACAAAACCAGGAGCCAGGATAGGCAGGAACTGCCCTGACTCATGGACCTCACGCCCGGGGAAGGGTTAGGGTTATTTTTTACCCATGGTTTATCGGTCAGTAAAAACATTTTGTGAGATGGGCAGGACAACGGCTGTAACATAGTACTCTGAAACTAGGGAAATATGCAAGGAAGTTAAAGGCACAACCGTCCAGTGAGCTTGTGCAGTAGTTCCATGTATTTTACAAATGCTGCAGGCTTTGGAGTCAGAGATCACCTCCCCCAGGGTGGTCCCAGGGCTTGGCTGCCAGAGCCAGGGAGGCAGGTCTGTTTTTATGAGCAGATGACACCAAGAGGAAGCCAGAAACTATCTCATCTTTCCTGACAACTGGAAGTTGGAGCTTGTGTTCCCTTTAAATGAGGCTTCTGAGGAAATGTGATGACTGACCGAAGGTTTTATTTGTTTAGCGTGCCAAAGAGGGAAGGCTTTGGAGCCCAGCAGCGTGGATAACTGCATGCTCTTCTGTAGGATCACTTTTAACCCTAACATCTGGAAGTCTACTGTAAGCATTGTCACCTGCTAGAACTATTTCTTTGATGACATGACAGTGTCAGTCGCTTTTGGACTGCAGTTGATGACTCCTGGTTCCGATGGATATGTTCCTCCCTGTTGCAGATCTTCTAGCTTCCATGCCACAGGAACGTTGGGCTATTCTATGAGGCAGAGAGGGTTTCTGCTCTCCTACATCCCTGTCCTATGTCTCTGTATCTTGAACAAATGAAATTACATAAAGCCATGTCTGAATTCATTCATTTCATGCTCTGTTTAGCCATAATGAGAAAAAAAGCATCACACAATAATCTGATATTGAGTATATTGCACCTTGAAGCCCTCAGTTCAAGGAAGGTACTTACAATCTTCCTTTTAAAGGTCATATTGGGACTTCCCTGCTTTTTGAAAGGTGTGAAAAGCAGAACAATGTCTTCTAGTATCCATCTGCGTGAAAGCTTAGCTTGAGGGACAGTCATGGGGAGTGTGAGGCCCAGGACTCACTGTCTGTGCTCTTTCAGACAATTCCAAATAGGAGCCTGACTGTAATCATTGGTCTGTGGTGCAGGAGCTGAAATTGGGAGGGAGGGAGGACTGGACACCTCTATGTAAAAAATAATCCATAATTCTTTAGCTTTGCCTCTTATGCCCCCTCCCAAGAGATAGAAAGGGAGGTGGTGACCCTATAGCTTGGAGATCATGGCACTCACCGAGGTGGAAGAATACTGGGTCTCATGGCCTTGGTTTAAAGGCTGCACATGGCCTTGGTTTAAAGGCTGCACTTGTGGTTTTTTGTATCATTGAGTATTTCTAGGCCTAGCCTATATTGGAGCAACTATTGACAGATTCTTGCTGGCTAATAGGCTGTAGGCCTCTCTTTGATGCATGCTGAAAATGGTTAAGCATTACAACCCTTTCCAGAGAGGTGAAAGATGTTTTTTCATTTCCACTATTCTGAAAAATGCAATAATTTTATCAGAGCCTTTCTAGGATTAATGGCTTAGTTGCAGGCATTTCAATTTGCAAAATAAATAACATCTCATCAATGAAAATGAGCAAAACACAAAAAGGACTGTATAAAAAATCCCAAACAAACAGAGCTCTGGAAGCTGGTATTAATAGGAACAAAGACAGAAAGATAGTGAATAATTCATGCAATTGTTTTGGAAAATATTTTTTTAAAGAAACTTAATATCTGAGGAAAAGGTTTATTCCTTAGTCTTTTGTTTGTTGACTGCTTAGAGGCAGAGGTATAAGGAAGAGAAGTGAAGAAATGAAAAACTCATAAATGTGCATGTGTTTGTCCAGAGGGAATCCTTTAAAAACTACTATAACATCCATCTAGCCGAATTGTGACATAGCATTCATCTCTGTCATGTTTGAATCACATTTATTACAGTCTTTCTGAGTCAGAAAACAATTAGGAGATGGAAATGCTCAGATGTAGGATCCAAGCCCCTCAGTGCAGGGCCAACTTTCCCACATGATAAAAAATCGCAGGGATAAAGTAACATGGTAGACCACAGGCAAACTCCGAACCCTGTTGCCCTCCTGTAAGCAGCACTTGGCTAAAGCTGCTATTGTGGCATCACATCTCCTTTTGTAAATTTACTTTCAGTGACCACATCATTTTCTTTGAAAAGCACGATTTTATTGTAGGTGGTTTGTATGGATTTTGATTTTCCTGATGTACCTGAACAATGAGAAAGAGGCAGGAAGGGAGAAGGTTGTTTGTCTAATCAGTTTAGGTATCCAGTAGTGTGCTTCATCCGCGCAACCTCTATACCTGTTGTAGAAAGATAAGCATTTCAGAAGGATATTCATCCCGTGGTTTCTAGGCCTTTGTTCCTCTTTCTGCTAACTACACATGAAACTTAGATGACCATCTTATACTAGATGCATAAAGTTGAATGAGATGAATCCAGGTCTTTGTTAATACCAGATCGCAAGTTATAAACTTAAAGTTTCTCAAAACTCAGTCTCACTTGGTGAGAATGTGTCTTAGTTTCACGTTAAATATATTTGATTTTCAGTTGAATTAAGATGCATAGAGAATTTTTTTCTGTCCTTGCAGGATCCTTATTAATTAATTGTTCCAATAAAAGAGGTTTGCTGCTCTATGATTTATAACCTGGGATTGCTCATATATATATATATATATTTATATGTATTTCTGAGAGGATTTCCCCACAGCCTGTGGCCAGAACGTTAGTCGTTGATCTTTTGTGCATCACTAATATGTGCTCAGGTTTTTAGTCAAATACTGCAAGATCAGAAATTGTCTCTGTATTTCTAATGGAGCGTGGGGAACGGGAGTTGTTGTTAATTGCTATGCTGGAGGTAAGACAGAACCACAGAATATAGATTCCTTTAGCTCTGACATAAATATTGGTCAACCTTTTAAAATTTTCCAATATTGCATAGGATATGATTTGTCATATTAAATCTTACTGTGAATCTGTCCAGTTCTGTACTCTGAATTTTTCAGTAGTCAGATGGTTTAAAAAAAAAGGCTTTAAGATAAAGGCAAACCTGTCCAGGCAACACGAGAGTTGCAGGGAAGAGTTCAGGCTGCAGGAAGAAAGAGGAAAGAGGTATCAGGAAGTCTGTCATGCATGGCTGGGCGCTTCAAAGCTTGTTCATAATTAAGAACCACTGAACTTCCAAAACACAGAGTTCTTTCATATTACTGGTCAGCACATAATAAATTAACAGCCTGGGTTTGAAAGAATCCTTCATAAAAGTTGGTCTTCAAAGTCATTCAGCCAATAAAATTAACTGCAGCTTTTAAAGCCATGCTTTAGAACCAGCGTTTAAAGTCTTGCTTTAGAAAACATGTCTGCAAAACTCTGCACGGTCATCTCAAAGCAATATGCCTCTAAAATAGCATGTGCAGCTAGGTAAATAGTGGGTTTATGAACACTTTCTGCAGGCAGTTGATAATTAGGAAAGTAGTCACAGCATCTGACTTTTGCGACTTAATTTGGCTCAGTATTTCAGCTACCTAATCCCCACAGACTTTCTGCGTACTTAACAGAAGAAGAGATGTTCTCCTAAGTGCCATCTGGAGCTTCTACCTTGTCTCCTGCCTTCAGCTACCTTTTGAAGAATCTCTTCCTCCATTGCCTAGAGAAAAGCTGGAGAAACCAGCCATAACACAGCTGAACTAAATTCAGCACTTAAAGATGACATCTATGCATGAGCTTTTAATACTCATTTGAAGCAGAGTATTCATACTGTGATCTCGTTATTTTCTTCTGTTCTTCCTGTTTTATGTTGCCCAAGCTACTTAGACCAAGAGTGTTTGATTACTCCATTAAAGTTGTCATTATATTCCATTTTCAGACTGTCTCTTTATGATACTAATTTGTATAACTGATTTGTTATTATTTAATAAGTTTATTGTACTTTAAAGCATACTATATTACCGTGTGAATTTGTATATTAATCAGGCATGTTTTTGCTTTTAATGATCTGTACATTACAAAATGCTTCATAACAGCTAGCTGTGGCATTACTTGTTAACAATTCATTACTAATTTTTTTTGTAAAACATGTTCTAAAATAAGTGATTAATGATTTTATATGCACCTAGTAGTTATTTTATAAATATTAATAGAGAACATGCTCATACACATGTGCATACACACTTCCTATAACATTGTATTGTGTACTTAATGGTCCCTTATCAAGCTATCATCAGTTAAATTTATGGTTATTATGCTGTCATGTTTGGTGAGAATATAAAACAAAAATTATTTTAGGAAATTGTCATTCACTGAAAGTGGCATAGAAATCCATCCAATTTTTCACATAAACTGTGACAAATAGTTCTTGATTTACAGCAAAAATCCCTCTAATCTACTTCACAGAGCGAAAAGGAGCATATAACAAGTAACCCAGGCTACAAAGAAAAAAGACAGCCCTGGTATTGATTCACTCATTAGAAGAACCTTTGATAACCTGGTTTGGCCAATGGTCTTGTACCTCCTTCCCATGGGTTGTAGAATTTGTGACAGAAATACCATCAGTTAATGAAGTGGCTGTTAGTTATCTGCAGTACGGTACAAACAAAACCCCAGCGAGTATCATCTTGACAGTCTAAACTGCAGAACAGATGTGATCTACAGTGTGTCCCACTGCCCCAGACTGTCAGATGCCAGTACAAGGACACGGACAGGAACAGGCAGCAGCCTCCTCCCTACCTGTTTGCCTGGGTTTCCTCCCCATGAGACCCAAGCAGGGGCTAGGAGCAAGAAAGGGAAAAATGCCAGCCCACACCTTATCCAGGAACTGGTTCATGGTTTATATGTAGACTTTGTCATGTAAATAGGGAAAATATATAAAACTAGGAGGAAACAGCTGCATGAAAGGAGCTAAACAATTTCTCCAGTGTAGAGTAGGACATTAACAGATCTGGGAGCGCTATCCTGAACCCGAGCCTCAGACCTTTGGCTCATCTGAGCCACGCAAGATTACTGCCATTAGACTGGCATGCACAGTAGCACAAATCTTAATCCCACAAGGTTATATAGCTAAGAGTTGAATGCTGGGTGATTCACAGTAAAGGTCTTTTCTGTCAAACTCAAAAGCACCTTGACTAACATTTTCTAGAGTGATTTTTGCAGCACTTTCCAGATTCCCTACCATTAAAAGGGGAGAGAATAGGTGATGGTGGAAGTTGAAAGTATAAAGTAACAGTTAATGTTTTCATTCTGCTGCGGGGTGCAGATCTCCAAAAGCTGCTCAGCCAGAAAGCTGTGCAGATGTTGATTCCATAGAATGGGCGATGGACAACAGGAGGGAGCAGAAGTTCCTTTGTATTTTGTGTAACAGGCAGTGAGGTCAGACTTAAGTACATGAATTCTGAACTAATTTTGCTGTTGTTGTTTTTCAGTGTGGTAAAATTTTAGCACTCTGATCACACAAAAAAACATTTTAATAATTTAATATATTATGCTTTTTTTAAAATCAGACATTCTATTACATTTCATACAACCATATTGCATAAATTGGTAATATTGTGAAAAAGTAAGGCATCTATTATCAGATCACAGAGAAAAAAATAAATAACCAAGCAAAGAGAATTAAAAATGTCATAAAAATTATTAACGGCATTATTAATAACCAGGACCTTGTCACAACACATTATAACATTTCCTTTAGAGACATTAAAATGTGTCATGGAGAATGGACAAGATGACCTAATAGATCTTTTCTATCTCCTTTCTCACATAATCACGTCAATCAACACTATAGAGTCATAGTAATTCATACCTCCTACCACTTCCAGACTACATTATTGTAACCCGGTCCTGTTACATAGATCTAAAAACTGCAACATCACTGAGTTTGTTTTGCCTGGAGGCACTGTCAACAGAGTTGCAATAAATGTGGGGACCTGTTTTTTTAAATATTAATGGCAGAAATAGTTGGCCTGACCTTGCCTTAAGGGTTCAGGTGACATAGACATCTATTTTTACTGGACTTTGTCTCTGTTTAAAGCTGTGCAGGAGTCAGAAAAGCCCACGCTGTGGACACTATCCATGTAGTATTATTCTGATTTCCTAGGCTAATCACCATTCCTGGGTGGAAATAATGAACAAATACATCAAAAAACATAGTCAACATTTTCACTTAATGGTTATAATTTTGAAATACTGTTTTTCCTAGCAGATACTGCATTTTAATATATATATCTTTGGTGATTCCACTCTATAAATTTGGTTTTTAAGTTTCACCATTCTGTTTAAATGCTACCAATCATAAGTTTAATTACATTTCAATTCAAAAGTATAGCAGGTTCCTGGAGTGTGTGGAAGAGAACTGTCTGACACAGCTGGTCAGTGAGGCATCCAGGGAAGATGCCCTCTGGACCTGCTGTTTGCAAACAGGGAAGGACTGGTGGGGGATGTGCTGCTTGGAGGATGCCTTGGGCATCATGATCCTGAGATGTTTGCGTTTTCACGTCTGGGAGAAGTCAGGAGAGGGTCAGCAGAACCGCTACCTGGCTCTTCCAGAGGGCCAATATTGGCCTGTTTAGGAGCCGGGTTGACAGAGTCCCTTGGGAGGCAGCCCTGAAGGGCCAAGGAGTCCAGGAAGGCTGGACATTCTTCCAGAAGGAAATCTTCAAGGCGCAGGAGCAGGCTGTTCCCGTGTGTTGAAAGACAAGCCTGCAGGGCAGAAGACCATTGTGGCTGAACAGAGAGCTTTGGCTGGAATTCAGGGAAAAAAGGAGAGCTGACCACCTTTGGAAGAAGGGGCAGGCAGCTCTGGAGGACTGCCAATGATGTTGTTAGGTTATGTGGGGAGAAAATTAGAAACGTGAAAGCCCAGCTAGAACTCAGGATGGTTGCTCCTGTAACAGATAACAAAAACCCACATTTACAAATATTATAGAAACAAAAGGAGGGCCAAGGATGATCTGCATCCTTTATTGGATGGGGCAGGGAACATTGCCACAGAACGTGAGGAGAAGGCTGAGGTACTTAATGCCTTCTTTGCCTCAGTCTTTAATAGTAAGGCCAGCTCCCCTCTGGGTACTCAGCCCCCTGAGCTGGAAGACAGGGACGAGGAGCAGAATGCAGTCCCCACAGTCCAGGAGGCAACAGTCAGTGACCCGCTGCTCCGCTTGGACACACACAGGTCTGTGGGGCCGGATGGGATCCACCCGAGGGAACTGAGGGAGCTGGTGGAGGAGCTCACCAAGCCACTGTCCATCATTTATCAACAGCCCTGGCAAACTGGAGAGATCCCCAAAGACTGGAGGTTATCCAGTGTGACACCTGTAGAGGAATGAAGGCAGGTTAATTAACATTGGTAACATCCAGCTGTGGGCTGGCTTCAGGGGCAGTGGGTTGGCTGATGTGGATAACGTGCAGCTGTGGCTGGTTCCTGCTAAGTAGTAAAATAGCTCTATGGGGTAGGGAAAAAGAGCACTGGAGGAAGAGAGACCTGGAAGAAGCAGAGGGAGGAAAGAGAGTGCCCTGGGTGTAGGAGAGCTCCCAGGAGAAGCAGGGAGACAAAGGGGGCCTGGATGCGGAGAGGCTGGCTGGAAGAGGTGCCCGGAGGAGAGAGAATCCAGATGGAGCAGAGGCAAGAAGCAGGGCGGACTGGCCTGAAGAGGATGAAGAAACAGCATGGACAGTTGATGAACTTTTGAATCCTTACGGGGGATTGGTGGCCGTGCTGGGGCAAGGTGTGGGAGGTACTTATTGAAGTTAACCTGGTAGGGGATGGTAAAAGCCTTGTTGCAGCCAGCTAGTTTGGATAGTGCTGTGACAGACACTAATATACAAGAAGGGCAGGAAGGAGGATCCAGGGAGCTACAGGCCTGTCAGCCTGACCTCGGTGTTGGGGAGGGTCATGGAGCAGGTCATCCTGAGTGCCATCACACAGCACGTGCAGGACAGCCAGGGGATCAGGCCCAGCTAGCATGGACTGATGAAAGGCAAGTCCTGCTTGATGACCCTGATCTCCTTCTACGAGAAGTTGTCCCACCTAGTGTATGGAGGAAAGGCTGTGTCTGTTGTCTACCTGGACCTTGGTAAAGCCTTTGGCAGAATTTCTAATATTTAGATTCCTGCCATCTTTCATTTTTTTTTTTAAATATGGGTTTTGTTTTTCTACTCCCGTGTTTCAGTTAAGAATGGACATAAAAGTTTTTGACTTTAAGAGCTTGAGGAAAACTATGGCTGGTGGATAGAAGAGTAAGCTTTTCAAAGCACAACAGTTCTTAGTCTTTTTCGGTGCACCTGGTGCATGTATTGGTACACAATATCTTTCATGCAGAGAAACTATATCAAGCTTCTTGCAAATTTTCCCTATTTTAGTGATGCTGAAGATTCTGAAATGTCAGCATTTTGCAGAGAAATAGCTGAATCAGGCCAGAATATTTTGATTAGCTAAAATATACAGCAAGCAAAATATGAAGTCAGGTATTTGAAGGAATTTGTGAGCAAACTAATCCTATGTGTATACACTTCAATTCCCATGAATGCAACCCTGAGGAAAAAAAAAATATCTCCCAAACCTCCAAAAATTTCTTTACACGTGACAAAGTACCTGAAAATCTATTATGTGAAATGAAAGAGTTTATGATAATGTGTCTATATGAAGTACTTTCCCATAGTAAGCGATACTTGTTCCAATGTGGTAGCTGAAGAAATTTTCCGTTAGTCTCTGGTCAGTATTGTGTCTTCTAGTGTTACCATTAACAGCTGCAAATGACAATAGACTGTTAAAATTTAGACTATTTAATTGCAGCATGCATTGAAATATTCCTAGTAGGTTTTGTTATGCAGGAAATAGCTATGTCATCTTATAACTTCATAATAGAAAAAAGCCCCAACAGTCATAGCAATGTTATTTCTATGGTTTGAGGCACGATCACAGAGAAATCTGTGCCCTTTTTTAAGGTATTAGGGTACAGTTTTTTTAGTTCTTCACAATCACCTTGTCACTTTTTTTTTTTTCAGCAACACAAAAATTTAAGTTCTATTCTTAGAAGCCATACTAGAATGATTTTTATGGCCTCTTCTGTTTGCATGTTGTCTTACATATGACAGTCTACCAAGAAACGCTACAAAAAATCTTGTATGAACCTACAGTGACCATTATGGCAATGGCTTTCTTCTCCTCTGTAGGAGTGGGCCTTGAAAAATGGAAGTATAAAAGTCCTACTCAGGCTAAGCCTTAGAGCAAGGTCACTGTGACCCTTCTGAACTGCTTGGTCCTGACCTAATGGAACTAGGGAAATCAAAAGATAATAGTGGCACAAGGACAACCAACCATAGGAGATTTAAACCAGAAACTGTGGCTTCTAGCTATCTAAGCAAAGATAAGAGTTTGATGTGTTACGGCCAGACCCTAAACTCTACTACCTACAATGGGATTCACTGATAAGTAGATGCCTAAGTACAAAGAGGAGTGGCAGTCTCCATTCCAGCCACTGCCCCGCTCAGAGATGTCCAGATTTATTCAGCACCACCAAGGCTTGCCTGTCCCTAATCTTACATATGTATGTATAGAGAGGTTCCAGTCTAAGGAACCCATCACCAAAGTGCTGCTTTTACTCTGCTGTAACCCAGTGAGAAGGCAGGAGGGCATCTAAACCCTCAGCCCTGTGAAGTTCTGGGTCTACGCAGGGCAGTGATGGGCTCAGCACGAGGCACAGCAGCCAGAGGAGCTGCCTGGCAGAACTCACAGGAAGAAGCCAGATGTGAGGGATTTGAGCCTTGGAGCTTTCTCCTTTTGGGGGTCATTGCAGTGTAGATCATCTTCTTCCCCTGGATCCAGTGATCCCATGCCTAGCTTGCCGAGTCAGGGCTTGGTCACCTTGCAATGCTCAGGTCGTAGCAAAAGGGACAAAGCAGAAGGCACAGGATTCTGTACTGGTTGTAGCACACTCCCAAAAGAAGAGAGAACTGCGTGCCAGTCCCTTTTTCCTGGACTAGTACGGTTTGTATTGGTTTTAAAAACATATTTCAGGTAGCAGGAATAAAACCAGCAGTTTCTAATCTCGCTGTTACAATCCTCTAACTCGTAACTGTGTCTAGCAGCTAACAGTGCCCAGAACATTTTTCTGATACCATGTACATAGAGAAGTTCGTGTCCATGGTATTTATACAGTGATGTGGCTTTGTCTAAAATGCCAAAGGAAATAGTCCATGGTCTGAACTCAACCAAAGTTTAGAAACTGGGAAAGTAAAGCTATGGCATGCCTGGAACTGGTTGAACAACTGAAGTAGTGCAGGTGACCAAATTCCATCATGCAGAGCGCTCCCTGCCGCTTTTTAACTACCTTGTATACATATAGCCAGGGAGCCATAGCTTTGGTAGTTGCAAAAATGTATACCTCATCCGGGTGAAGTAAACAGGCTCAAAATAGTGATTACTGTTTATAATTAACAAAAAAACCTTATTTTTTTTTGTCTAGTAACAAACCTGAATATTTCTAGGATCATTCTTATTTCTGGTTTGTTTCTTTAGAGACATATATACAATAGATTAATTGAATATAAAATGGCCTGTATGAATAAAATAGTTAGGAGTTCAGCCTTATTAAAAAAAGAAAAAGGTTGTATATCCCTGAAAGCCACTAGGGTTCTGTCTTTAACAGGTCATATTTTAGAGGTTGTCAGGTAAAAAGAAATCCAGACAAAAATGCATGAGGTTTTCAGGGAGTTCTTTGTACCTAATTCTCTTTTATTTCAAAGTTGAGAAGGATCCAATGAAGCATCATTTTGATGTCTAGATCTAAATACTTTTAGTAATCTGATTCCTTAGCACTTCCCAATTACTTGTTCATTGCCTATTAACTCTTAAAATTACAAATAACTTTTACATTCAAGTCTTTCCTAACATCATTTATTCAGAAAGAAATCAACCCTGACATGTCATACCTGTTAAAAAACCCCTCTAATTCATTTAATATCATGGTCTGTTTGTTGAAAATAATGGTCATCTTTCATTAATTTCTCTTCAGTTTCTTATTTTCTGTCTATACCTGTAGAACATTTTGTGCAGTGGCTATTTAGTTGTATCCTTTAGAAAAGAGAAGTTTAATCCTCTCTGTATGAAATTAGCTATACTAATGCTTGGATAATTGTAATCTTTCAAATACACTTAAAGCTGTGTTTTAATAATCTATAGGAAATTAATTTTTAAACCTGCCACCTACTAACTCTGACACTTCTAAGTCAAATTTCTGTATTGCTTTGTTGCTTTTAGGCAATTCTTCACTTGCCAGGTTTGGTATCAGCCATAGAAAGCTGTATTGAGTCACTGCTCATTTGAGTGTTAAAATTCAATTTACAGTTGCACAGATGTTCTGAGATCCTTTGAATTTAATGAGGATGACTCACACAGATGAGTAAAGAGGATGGGCTTTGAGTCCTCTAATGCTTTCTGAGATCAATGCATTCCAGATGAAAATCATTCAGCTCAATCCATGCTATCATCCTGCACTGCCCATTATCTTTGTCCTCTTTCCTTGTCATGCTGCTTAAAATAGGTGTATTTTGAAATGAACAGGTTTTAGTGACCATTACCTGACTTGCAATAATGACATGACATTTCCTGCCTTATTTCTACATCCCCCTACTAATGGTCTGTATCAGTCCTTGAAAAGTTTTGTTGCATGAAGTTATCCTTCACATAGAGGTGACAGTATATTATTTCTTTTAGTAAAATTAGATTATTCTCAAATTTAGAGTTAACAATTTTATTTTTTAAAGAACAATTAAAAGTAGTTTTAAGTAGATCCTGTTTGTGCATATGAATTTGAAACACTGCAAAATATTAGGACAAACATACTATTCACATCAGTAGTGCAATCTCACATGTATCTGTGAGTATCTGTGATGTACCACCACATAATCAGAAAAGCTACTGCTGAGTATGAGTTATGGGAAGGAGTTGAGAAACTGCATGACAGTGATTGAAAAATTTGGAATTGCTTGGAAAGCAGAATAATAAAGGAAGATAAGCTAAAGTATATCAAATTACATTAAATGATAAATTTTGAAAGAAGTCAGATCAAGACTTTGTCTCCCCATTGAATTATGGAGAGATAAAGCATAGTTTTAGTGAAATCTGAAGAGCAATTAGAATAGAAAGGGATGCAATTAGGACACAAAGTAACCATGCTCCTTGGAACTCATTGTCTTAGGATGTTTTTAAGGCTGAGAATTTCACAAGCAGTGAAAAAGAACCAAGTATCACAAGAATTTTGAGAGCTGTACTACAAAGTTTTGGGAAAGAAAGTTCTGCTTCAGGGTTTAATCCAAATTTTAGCTGTCATGCTGAAGAGAAGTGGAAGGATTAGGATATACTTTCATTACCCTCAGTCTATACCTCTAAACATCTGGTACTGGTTATTGTCAGAGACCAGATCTTGGACTAGCTGGGCCTTCATGTTTGAAAGAGAATAGCAAATCCAATGTCCAGTTTCATAATAGCAGTTTCTGGATACTGTGAGCTGCCTCAGAACACCTTTGTCATGATGATCCATCTGTCTCGTCCCTGCCCGGGCGAAAAATGTTCTCTCTGGAGGCTCCTTAATAGCAAAGCTGTGTAGTTCTGCTGCCAGGAGAGGCAGATGCAACCAAGGAAATGTACAGCAAACCCCAGTGCAAGCTGGACCATACAAGTAGGAAAGGGCAGAGCAGGGCAAGATGGATCTCTCTTCTGTCCCTTCTCTGTTAAGGGACCTTCGTATTTCAAAGATAAGTCTGTCTGTGTGTGGCAGGGGGTGGGGGGCACTGGTACTTTGTAACTTCGTATAACCTTGGGAAACAGTTTTATTATAATTATACTCTCAAAAATCAGCTTATATTCCGTTCTCATTTTGACAGGGGGTATCCTTTGCTGCATAACATTATCTGCTGCCTGGCATATTCAAAACGGTATAAAGTGAGCTGAAATCAGCCCATACCAAGACCAAACAAGGCGATACCTATAACCACAATAAGGATGACTCAACTTATTAAAATCTCCCCAGAAAGGATTCACTAAGGGGCACCTTCATAGTGTATGGATTAAGGCCCCCTTTTCCTATCTACAGTTTTGCATTGCCAACATTTATTGCAGTGTCTTATTCTTGCCGGTTTCATTCTGGCTGGTGTCCAAGGGAGTCTAAAAATAAGTTTTAGCTGGCTGTATTTCAGCCTCAGGTTGATGAAGGATTTATCGATATTCCAGTTTGTGCCACAACTTATTGTCACTGTGGTGTGATGTGTATGTGTGAGAGAGAGAGACAGAAAAAAGAGATTCCCCCCCCCATCTTTCACATGCTGAGGAAACCTTGCTGCTTTTTGTTCTGTCTCAGAATCCCTCATGAACTGGCTTTCTTATTATGGCTTCACTGCAAGCAAGTAGGTTAGAGAGTCGTTTCTGCCACCCAGCTGAATTTGTGCTCAGATTTTGAGAAAATGTCTTTGCCAAAAGAGTGCATAAGACACCCTCAAATCGTGCAGAGATGCACAGAATGTGCCCATCAAGGGTGTGGTGAGTTTTGATCATTTTACAGCATCTTACAGTTGCACCCCAGAGTCTGAACTGAGGAAGAAGCAAAATTGGCTCCACCACAGGTCAAAGCTGTTGTGGAAGGCATTTACATTGGTAGGTGGCTCTGCTTGTTGCCTGGGAGCCCAGCATCCTTGTTGCTCTTTGAAGCATGGGAGCATGCAGTTCCCAGCAGCATTCCTCCTCTTCCCCTATGGCAAGCAGGTACAAGTCATGCCACTTCAGTATGTCCTGTGCTGTTCCTGTGAGCCTCCTCTTTTTTGTTGCCCTCTACACAAAAGCATAGGCACATGGCTGTTCAAATAAGGCTTTATACTCAACCTAATGGGTGTATTAACCAGATACATGAGAATAAAGACTATTGAGCCTCTTTAAAATATGAATATTAAATATGCTGGTCCTATAGTGGCCATGGTTCTCTAGATCATGGAGCTAAATAGAAACCTGACTTATGGTAATATTTAATTTAGGATTTCTTACACTACTAAAAAGAAAAAGCATATATGAAAGTATGATTAGTATACTGTACTAAGAAGGTTGTTAGAGATTTTAACTCTAGTCCACAATCCGTTTGTGAATTTCATATAACAGTGTGAAGAAAAATGAATTAATGATTGTGTTTATGTTTACTAAAAAGAATAATGCTTTATTAAACAAGAGAAAAGACACTCACTGGGGAGGAAAAGTCAATTTTGGGTTCATTGTTGTTGTTTTTTAATGCTACAGAATTTGTTTTTTTAATGCTACAGAATTTTTATGGTGTAAGCAACCTCATTTATTTTCCTCATTGGGACCAAAAGTGATAGTGTTCTAAATTCTGTTTGTTGTTATATTCTCATGTGTTCTCCTTTTTTCTAGGGCTTTGATAATGTGAATCATTCTTGGCTCATATAGTCTGAGTATTTCAAGCCTGAAAGTTACTGCCTCCTGAATTCAAAAGAACATCAGATGCACTCAGCGCATTTCAGAAAGCATCGAGTCCATCTCAGGGTTGGCATCAACGGTTTTTCATTTGATATTTTGATTCTGGATTTCACTGGGTTGTGTGATCACATATTAATGTGGACATGTTCTTGTTGATGCTTACCCGTATAAAAGCTAGGCAGTTACTCTTCAAATACTTTGGGTATTTTCTAACATTTTAAATACAGTATCTATGCTAGCAACTTAACCAGTTCCAGGGCCTAGACATTATCTGCATACTCACAGCCTATTTCCCAGCATGACTTTGACCTGGGCCAACTAGTTTTCCTCTGAACAATTCCCAGGAGCCAGCACAGGCTCGGGACTATTTCCAGTAGGCTGCCTGAAGGCAGTTACCCTCTTTGGAAGCATAGCACGGGCATGTCTGGGCCATGCTGCTGGTCTCAGAGCCAAAGAAAGGGTCCTGACACTGTTAAATTTAGCAGTATAGATGTAGTGTCTGTGACCAAGAGCATAAAAACCACATGGCATGCTAATCCTAACCTAATAGCTCAGACAATTGCTTGGGAAGGTTCCAGGCAAAGTGCAGGCTGTTACCTTCGCATTAAAAAAAATAATAATTGCATGATATTTGATAAATTTACCACTTCCCCTTTATGTGCTTGACCCACTAGCCTGTAAATTCAGATTAACTCTTGCTGCACTCTGTCTGTCCCCATGACTACAGTATTTGAATTTCAGCAGTGTGTGCTTAGTGCCTTGCAGAGATGTTAGTTGGGGTCCTGGAAAGAGGAGAGCTGCGTCAGCAGGGCACGGTGCCCAGACTGATTAGTTCTGCCATGTTGATGCAGCTATGCTGCTTCCTGTTCCACAGTGAGGACATTTGGAGATATACGAGATTTTGTTGCATTGCATAGACATAAGGACAAACAGGCTGCTACTAAAAAATGCAAATGTGCACAGCATGGAAAATAAAGTTATACATATCCCAGTTTTACATTTGAACTCACTGTGCTTATGTTTCAGACTACAAAGGGAGAGTCAGAAATGGCTGTTGCACACAATTCAGCTTGCCTAAATCACTGAAATTTATCGCAAAACAATATATTTTGCATCTACCATAATGTGCCCATTTGCTCTGTCTGCCAGGATTTCTCACACTGATGACTGTTAGTGCTCACCTTCATATATGGATTATAGATCATAAGGGAGATGGAGGCTCAGGTCTGTATTTCCAAAGAAGACATCTAATTTTCATTCTGTGATCCCCTAAAGTACAGATACTATAATTTGAGTTGAAGATACTGGGAACTCTGGCTGAAATTTGTCTCCCTGACAACGTTGGCCTATCAAGCCAGGAGGTAAGGACCAGCCTATGTGTCCCAGCAGCAGATGAAGCCAGTGTGCCACTTGCTTTTGAATGCCTGGTGTGCCATTTCGCTGCAGCTGTGCTTGAGATAGCCACTCTCAGTCTTGAGGCCTGGCTGGACTGTGGGACCTTTCCTTGTAGTACTAAATCCTGCGCTTTCTGTCTTGGCTTTGGACCTTTTCAGTGACTGTCATTTGACAGAAATGTAATCAATTGAATGACATGTAACCTGAAAGAAGGGAAAAATATGTTTAAACTATTGCTGTCTCTGCTGTCAAACCTTAAGTGGATTGCTTCAAATTCGTTGTGAATTCTACAAAATACTTAAATCATACCTTATCTGTTTTTGATCTTTTAAGGTGGTGACTAGATAATTTCTTATGGTCATTTTATTTGCATTTTAGAAGGTTTGTGTAGAATCTGACACCTCTTTTAGCTAGAATTCAGACACAAAACATGCTTGGGCATTGGGTTGTGGGGAAAGGAGGGTTAGAAGAAGGAAGACATCAGATGCTGATATTGTAGAAACTTCCTTTGCTGGCAGTAGGTCCATGCTAGAAGATTTTCTGCTTCTTCAGACACTTATTCCCACCTTCGCAGGGTATTTCTTGCCAAACCAGCTGCTATTCTAATTATAGCAATCTTTTACTGTTTTTTTTTTCCCCACTAAAAATTATGACTAGATGTGTTTACTAGGAAAAATTAGCAACCTTACTTCAACTTTTGCCATCCTAAACTATGCAATTAGCTCCAGCTTTCTTTCCAGCCTTCTTTCTAGGCACAGGTTTTAGCCTGCTCATATACTCCCAAACTGTGCCCAGCCTCATGGATCCTTCAAGTTCTAACAGACTCAGATACCTCAATCTGGACACTCCACCACCATGCTTGAAGAAATTTTTTGATTTGACTCTTTCCCAAAGCTATGTGGTATTTTAGTGGCTGAGCCGGTAGCAGGATAGGGCAGTACTTCTGAGTTGCTCTCCCTTTGCTTCTGAACCTTGCTCGCTTTTCTCATCTGTTATCCTCTACTCCTTAAAATAAACTCAGGACCATAAGACCATGTAGTGACTCAGATTTATGATACATGGTGAGTTCCATTTAACTCAGATAGCTGAGCACAGCTGGAACAATGCAATGGGACTAGATATGTTTGTGAGCATTCACAGAAGGAGAATTGTTTTAAAAATGGATGAAGAAGTTATATTATATTGCATATGGCCTGTCAGGATTAATTTTTAGAGAATCTGTCAAAACCCTCACATTATTTCAAAGAACTCAGGGAAATAGCATCAGTGGGAGAGGGAGGGGAGTAAAAAGAAATCAAATTGGCTCTTCCACACAGTATTGCAGATCCAGCATAAAAGCTGTATTATAGTCTCCCATCCTGAGGCTCCAGATAATTCCATTAACCTCCAAACTGTTTTTGTCTCTGGAATTTTCATTTGAGATAACCTGCACTGAGATTTTACAGTTCACTGATTATTAGAAGTCAGAGCTGTTACAATATTACGTTTGAGTGACATAACTTCATTTGCAGCATATGCTAGCTATACCCCCATACTGTTGTCCTGATGCCAGTAGCAAGATTAAGGTACTAAGGGCTGGTGAAGCTTTTATTGAAGAAACAGTACTAGAAATGGATCCATCGGTTTGCTGTATGTAGGCATAATTTAGCTATTAAAAAGAATCTAAAACAAAAAAGAGAATAAGATTCTGATCTTAATTAAAATGAAGTAACTCCAAAGCAGCTTCAGCACACAAACGGTCTGAATTTACATTTCTATTAAGTGAGATGAGAATCTGGCTTAGTAAATATGAATTTATTTTGACATTTGATCTAATATTTGCTGTCATATGTGGATTTTTTTTTCAGCAGAAAAATGTACCCTGTTGTGAATCAGTCACCATGAGACCTTGCTCCTTAGAGACATCTGCTCAGAGACATCTCACTTTATTCTTGTGATGATTAAGTGGGAAACAGGAACCCCAAGGTGAGCATACTGAGCATATGTTTTCCCCAGGGAAATGTGTAATCATCAGAATGGCTGAGATCCGAGTCTCTGAACCATTAGCTAACACAAGAAAAAAGTTTTCTTAAAAATCTCTTCCCATCTTCTCACACTTACATCCCTCCCCCCCCCCCCCCGGCTGTAGTTAGAGGGCACTGTATTCCTTCAAAGCTCTTAGGCTGCTAGTGGATTACTTTATAAAGGTAATGTGACTATGCTGCACAGTAGAGCTGGATTGATTGGCATGAAACATAAACCTATCAAAAGAGAAAATCAAGCAGGCCGATAGCTCCGCTGTCAAGGCAGATTTATCTTTCATTGCAGCCTTGGCGGTCCCACTGCCTGGGATTACAATGATCTTGAGTTAGTGTGAAAATTTTCCATTAAAATTTGTTCTGAATAAGAACTGAATTTTTGAAACACCACAACATTTTTCAATCTCTTTGAAAATGTTGGGGACTGTCTATTCACCCTATGCCCAGTAAAATCCCTCCAGTGTTTCTCGAACATCCCTGTCAATATTGTTATGTATTTTGTACATGATTTTCAAAGCTCCTCATTCAGCTTTCACACTAGTGTAACAATACTGATATTATGCTCTCTTGACTTATGTCCCACAATGAAATAGGCACTGTACTCCAAATTTGTCCTTAAGAACATTCCCTCTGGCTTCCATCTGTCACAGATAAGCTCTGGGATTTTCACTTTGCTATTTTGCAGAGGTACCATACCTACAGACTCTCTAGGTTATACATACTGCTTTTCATCTGCACATTAGGATTTTCTAAAGGAATTACATCAGGCTCTGTATATATAGATTGCTTCAACCACTCTCAAGCTTCCAGAAATGCTTAAAATGACCACTGGCCACCCACCACTTGCCTGAAACTGCAATGGCAACACTGGGCCACCACTCAAGACCAAAGTCATGGTTCTCCACTTAATGCTGCAGGGATGCAAAAATACGTCAAGGCTGTGAATGAAAATCAGATCCAAAAGTCAAATATCTTTAAAGGAATCTTCCATCTGACCAGTCTTACACATTATTTAAATTCCCAGTATCACTTTCAGTTGGGTAAAAGTGGATAACTACAACCAAAACAACCAAACTCAGAGTAGAGGATGCATGTGGAAGCATGCACACCAGCTATGTATAATCCACTGGAGACTCTGGTACCCTGGTACCTTCTAACCATCAGTTTATTAATGTGAGCGGCTGATGTTCTCCTTGTCTGGAGAAGTCAAAGTCTGTAGCAGGGACACCTTGTCAGGGTAACAGCTGTTTAAATTACCTATAGTACTACCTTGAAAGAATCAAAGTAGCTCGGCAAACAGCTACTATTGTTTCATTTTTCACAAGTATTAAAATTGAGATGTTATAGAATAACATTTGCTTCTCCCTCATATTGCCTTGGCTTGACTTTAGTCTAGGCAGTAGGTTTGGGTGCCTGCAAATAACAATTTCATATGGGTAAAATAGAATTTCCACAAAGATTTTACTAAGTAATTTCTAAGCAGCTTCGCTTCCCCACCCACCCCACCCCCCCAAGTGCCTATTATTTTAAAACATTCTGTATTTAGTCTCCTCTACTGCTAAGACCATCAGGAAGACATGCTGGCAGTCCATTGTGGTGTCAGAGAAGGAGGTAACTTGAGCTCTTAACATTAAAATACTGGCTGCTTTCTAGGCAGATTTAATGTACAGTGAAATGTAAAGTGTGGATCATAGTGTTTTGCACTTAACCCCATGCCAGGACAAAATTCAGATCCATCACTTGAAGGCATGCACATATAGACCTACCTACTAACACAAAAGGTGTAATGTAATTTGGTTGGTTATGGTAATGAGGGAGGAGATGCTGAATTTTGAGTTGGTGTCATGCCTTCTATATAATGCTTGGCATATTTCAAAACTGAAAAAACCCTTGAAGTTAAGAAAAGGGAAAGCAGTGGATTTTTGTAATCATAAAACCCCAACAAATGCAAACAAACAACCCCCCAGAAAACAAACAAAAAAATACCCAGTAATTCTTTATCAGCCTTCAGCAACTCTTAGATATAGCAAGGAAAATCAAGAAGACGGAAGATCTGATGCAGACAGAAAATAGCAGGTTCAGGAGATGGAGGTGACAATTTCTCTTGAATTTATCAAATCTCAGTTTACTCTATTCAGGGTCTCATTTTGAAAGCCAAAGATCACATCTGCTTCTCAACCATAGTGGGATTTAAATTGCTTCAGTTGTCTTCCAAACCTAAGAGAAAGCTTGTGTTTCAGACAAGTTCTGAAAATAAGCAGTAGATAATATTTCTGAGCAGTTTTTCTAAACTGTTCTCACATCTGTATATTTGTTAGAAGTCATTAGGAACCTAGTTAGGCAAGAGATATACTATTCCCCTGCAGCGTCTGCTATCCACATCAATAAATCTGTGGTTAGGTATGACCAATGTGTCAGAGTCTCAGCTGGTGTATGTGCAGTGGTATAGCTGCATGGACTCTAGTGAAGCTGTAATAATTTATACCAGCTGAGAATCTAAACGTAGCATTCCATGTTTTTTAAACATCTCCACATATCTTGCTTTTGGATGGGCCTTTTACCATAAAGCACACACTGCTGAAGATCCACAAACCTTATTGTTCTTGGTATTTTTGCTTATGTGGCCTTTGTTATATTTTTATTATTGTCTGCAAATCATTTAGGGTGTGAAATTTTTGTCTAAGCATTTATCATACTAATGCAGGAAAGTAACATAAAATCTGCATCCACCTACAGTCCAGTCTTCTTGGTGATGAGATAGAACAAGACAGGTGGAAATCTCAAGAAAAAGGAATGACAAAGGCCAAGATCAACGATGCTTGAAACTAACTTTTGTCATCTAGTCATAAACTTTCAATTTTTATTGGTTAGGAAAACATATCTCTGTTTAAAAACAACTTCCTTGGGCTCTGCCTTTCTGCAATTAGAATAGATTTCTTCCTTATTGCCCTCTTTTGTGTTGTCACACCTGGAAGAAATTCAGAGTTGTGCTGGCCTGTTTCCCCCCTCAACAAATTTGTTAGAACTGACCTTTCTGTCATTCTTCAGAATTCTTTCTAGCTTTTGTCTGATCTCAGTTTGTATAAATGGCTACTCAGACAAAGCAGGGCAGTCAATCACATGTATAAGTAACACACCTGGTCCTTCCAGAGAAGTACCTGTGACCACTGAGACAGCCTCGCAGCAGTTGCAGTTCCAAAACTGTGGTTACTGTAACTTGCAACAATTTTCTTGTACTGAGAAGGGACATTATTAGGGACAGGTCTTGAATAATGCAAGTGACATAGGTTTTGGGAAGCACTGCTGGTAGAACCTTTGCCCTCTGAAAATATCAGTCATATAAGGGTGGGGTTTTTTAACTGTTAAATTTTATGTCATACCTTCCAAAATAGATGCTATGTGCAGTATTTTAATATAATTCCTTCTGGGCAGCAGAGACAGTCTTCTCTATCTCCTTCTAGTCAATATATTCATTACATACTTGAGTGCAGTTCTGTTTAAAATTAAGAGGCAATGCATTTCTCATATGGTGTTCAAGCCTCTCCACCACTGTTGGGCTCATGTTTTCCAGGGAATCTCTCTACTGAATGACTGCATATAGGGTTTATGATAACTGCATGACTATATAGGTCTAGGATCTTACTCTCTTGAATGCCTTCTTGTTCAGGAGAAAATTCACTGACTTATTTTGAAGATGTTGATATACTGAACTATTATTAATATCCTATTAGTAGTTAACATATCTTTGTACCTGATTACATAGTTCATCTCAATTTTCTTGCTGTTACAGTGACAAGTTCTGATTTCAATTTCCAACTCAAGACATAATTCTGCAAGAACTTGATTGCTTTGATCTGATACAGTACAGCATATAAATACCTGCCCAGCTTAGGTATGCAAGGAGCTCATTAAAATACATGGGATACTCACATATTTAAACTGAAAGTGAAAATTTAATTAACCAACTTGGAACTTTGGCCACCCACGTCTAAATTCTGCCATACTTGAGAGACGATAGACAGGAATGTAGAAAATATGATGTCCAAACAGATGGAGAAATGTCTACTCGGAAAACAGAGGTGGGAGGCAAGCCTTTAAAGACATAGAGACCATTTAAAAAAAAAAAAAAAAAAAAGACGACAGTAAACTGTTCTCCATTTCTACAGGGTGTATGACAGGGCTTACAACTGCAGAAATATTTAGGTCAGATATTAGGAAACCTTTCTGCACAGGAGAGAGTGAGGCACTGGAATTGTCATGGCAGCCTGTGGAATTTCAATTAAATGAGGTTTTTGAGAAACAGGTTAAAGAACTGTCAGATATGAGTGGCTGAGGTATGACTGATGCTGGCCTGAGACAACAGCGTAGGTTAGGCAACCTCTGAGAACTCTTTAGAACTTATTTTATGTATTTTTGTCTGTGATAATTTGAAAAATCAAAGTTAGATGCCTACATTTTTCAATCCATCTGCCTTTTTCCTCCTCTGCAAAGAGGAATGCAAGCATTTGCCCAGCCACTGAGGCATGCTGTGAGGGTAAATGCAATAAAGATTGTTAGACCATCAGATGCAATGGCACTAAGTAGGGAGCTGGAAAAGAGCTATCACAGGTTAAAAAACTTCAGTAGATTTGGCCAGAGTGCTTGGACTGAAACTCTGTTATCAGCATCCCTTGGGCTGCCAGCTTTCAGTGACAGCAGAATTTAAACACTCATTTCATTGACTGCTGACTCAGTTCTATGTGAATTGAATAGACAGTTCCTAGATCAAGAAGCAAAATGTAAAAGGTCCCAATTCTGCAATTACTTATGCATGAAGCTTAATCTACTTGATAGAACTGTTAAGTGTGACTATTCTGATGCATAAAGATAATGATGAATGTAACTGCATCACAAAAGCCTCTCCAGGTTGTGCCGAAAGCATTCTGCAGTTAGGTGATAGTTTTTGATCCACAAAACCTGGCTTATTTATCTTTTTCATAAAAAAATCCCCCAAAGAGAACTGCATACTCTGTGGAGCAGACACATGTGGATAGACTTCTGGAGTATGTTACAGCACCTTCACAGATCCTGTAACACTGGAAAATTCAGATAATTGCTCTATATCATGATGACTCTTAAAGCTCCACATTCTTATATGTTTTGATACTTGGGATGTAAAACTATGACACCTGTTTCTTCGCTCACAATATTAACTTGTCAAAGCTAAGAGGTTTTTGTCTGTTAAAATTCTTGCAGCTGATAAACTGCATAGACTTCATGTTATTTGATAATGGGCTAATTTGGTCAGCCAGGAAAAGTACCATTTGAATACATCTGTTTGCATTAAATAGATGAACTGTGGAATTTATCTGTCCTTCGTGAGACATCTAGAAGTTAGATGGCTATGTTTGAATGAGTCACTCATAGGCAAGGGACATAAATGAGGGTAGTCAATGGAGTGTTCAGCTCATCCTAAGACAGGTCAGATGAAATAGTCTGTCTCATTGAAAAGCTCATATTGGATTTTCAAAGAAGTACAGCCACAGAGTTGTCTGTATTTTGCAAATTGCCATCAAAAGGTATAAAAAGTAAAATAAAATGTTTTATATATGGAGCTGCCAGATATTAACTTTGTCCTTTGAAATTCTTGAAGAAGGGATTAGCCTATGAATATATTTGTGTAGGGGTTCCACTGTGTTTACTACTGACCTGGTCTCTCTGCAGCGTTTCAATATACAGGATAGTATAGCCACCTCTGCAAATGCACATCAGACATGTAAGTGTACACATCTGTCAGGGTGCATACAAGTATGATGAGCTTTTTTGTAAGAGGCTGCACATTAATGTTTCTGAACTTAGACTTTTAAGGGAAATAACATTGTAAGATTTGCATGCAGATGACCTTAGACAAAAATTCAGACCAGGTAGTTGTTAATGGACACATTTAAAGCCAAGCCAGTTTTGGTCCCAGTGTCTACTGCAGGTTTTTAGAGATGGAGGAGATGAAAGAAGAGAAGTTGGCTTTAATGAGGGTCTTGTCTGGAAAATATCAACTACCCTTCTGCTTCCAGGTTCTGACAGGCTTAAAATGTTATCCTTCTTTCAATTCCCATTTCATCACAAGGCAGTGCCTGTCAGTTGTATCCTTGCATGTACCAATTTCAGGCAGCAATTACAGATTTTATGAAAGCTGAAGAGAATTTGAGAAGAAAGGTCTATCACTTCACTATAGTCTCTATAGGATGTTGTTCTTTATCTTACTGATTATTTTTTTCTTATGAAAGACAAAATACACGCATAGCATTTATAGAATAGAACCATAAGCAAGTTGGGAGGGATAAGGATAGCAACTTTCAAATACAGTTTCATAAATTTAAAATATAGAAGTTATCAACAATGTTGACCCCTGGATCTCAATTTTATGCTTTGCTTAACATCTACAGTGCACTGACACTTAATCTATAATGTAGTTTATTATTTCTGTAAAATAAAAATCCTTTCTATTTGGTAGGCTGCATTGCTAAATGAAGTGAGAAAGAATAGCTAATTTAAAATATTTTTTAAAGATTAGGCCAGTGATTAAGTGAATAAATACAATATGAGTTACATAATTATATAATAATTTAGAAAATCCGTGCTTACTGCTTTCAACTTTTTCAAGATACCTGCATCAGCTACTGAAGTCTGGAGTTTTTATGTCAGAAATTCAATCCTATACTTAAAACATTTTAATTATGGAATTTGTTATAAGCACATGTTGTTACTAAGTATATAATTTTAAAGTCATTACAGTATATAATTACAATATAGTTAGTACATCCAGATTCCAAAAATACACATTCTAGAGGTAAGATTGAGATTAAGTAATTACACAGGAAGTTAATGTACAGTCTATATTAATTAGCATTATTTACTTGCATAATATATGATGTAGTTTCTTTGAATTTTAATTTCACTATACAATATAATATGTGTATCTGAATTATCACTGTTATCATTGTTAGTAATAAATTGCTTGAAGATGTTCTTCTTAGCCTGGTGATGTTCATTGTGCCATAGGTACAGTGCTCAGCATGTCTCAGTTTTCTTTCTTTTTTTCCAGTATAATTACTTCAGTCTGACTCCACTGCCTAGTTTCAACCTCTGTTAAGGTCTTCATGATGAAAAATTTCAAAGACTATGTGCGTAATCCCACTTACAATAGGTCTCTTTGAATTTAACTTCTTTCCTACTATGAGAAATGGTGAAGCTTATTTTGCTTATTCCTAGGGAATGAAGCCATAGGCAATGTCCGAACTACCGTGTCTCTGCTGATACTGCAAAAAGCATTTGCTGCCAAAGGCACCCTGTGCTGTCAATGTCAACTTCAAATACCTCTAGTACGGGGTATAGTCAATGCACACCTGCTTCTAGTTGCTCAGCCACCACTGAGCACCAGATGTAACATTTTTGCACCCTTTGCTTATGGATCCCTAAATCAAATGGAAATTTCAAATAAAAAGATGGCAGTGGATGTGCAATGAATCCAGTGTAATCTCCATGCATGACATAAGGATGCTGTAGTGGTTGCAATAGAGAGGTCTGCGGATGGGGCATGATTCCAGCTGCATTGTTCCAAGCTCCAGAACATCATATAGGTCTAGCATGGAACAAACATCACAGAGCTTTGTCCAAATATGTAGCAGTCATTTGCCTGAACATTTCAGATGTCTAGAAATCTCAGAAAAATGTGCCACACCTGCAGGAGAAAGGGTAAAATCTCCTTACTGCTCCTGACTTTCTTCCCCAGCAGCAGCCTGGCAGATGCTCACCTTACAAGTAAAGATATTTGCAAAGTCGATTGCTGTTTCTGCTTCATTCAGTTATAATTTATGCTTCTGTGTAACTACAGTCCAGAATCTCAGCTGTCATCTGAAAAATACTGAACTTCATGATTTTGTGGTTGAGCACAAGGTTCAAAATACAAAGTGAATGTAACCCACCTCTTGACAGCTGCTAAAACCCTTAGGCAATCTGAAGGAATAGTATGGGGGCTGCGAGAATGATTTAACATGATATTAGCTAGTAAGATCAATGATATCTGAAATGGTCATATGGATAACAGTAATTCTGTGTCTTAATTTTTAAGCAAAATATCAAATTAATTGTCTTTGATACAGGCAGAAGCAGGTCTTGGCATGGGGGAAGGGACTGCTGGTTGCTGCAAAGGATGGTTATACTGAAGATGAAAAAGTTCAATCTGCTTTTCTTTATGTTTTTTAAAACTATACCTGTTCTTGTGTGGTACACAGGGCCTGGTGTAGCAGAAATTCAGTCAATGAAATAATTTCCATTGATTTCAGTGGGTGTTGGACTGGTGCCCAAAAGAGAGACAGAACACATTTTCTCTCACAACAATAATATCATCTGCTTTCACAGCACTGAAATATCTAATCACCTCCTCAATACTTTTTGGGGGAAACAAATCTAAACCAAACCAAACCCACCAAAAATCTTCCTTTCCTTGTTCACATATTCCCTCAATGGCTTAGTATGCTTTAGTTCAAAAACCTGCAGATTCCTGGGAAAAGTTTGGTGCAAAAAGCAGTGTTCAGACATAACAACCAATGACACAGGGATACTTTGTTGATTATCACGGATAAGGCCAAGGGAAGAACATGGTTCCAGCATTCCTGATGAACCAGTACAAGCTCTGGCACATCTCTTAAAGCTAATGTTTGACAAATGGCATGCAGCTTTGTGCATGTTTACTGCCACTTGCAATAAAATACATGTTGGATCATATATATATATATATCTATATATATATGTATATTGTAAATGGGAAGACATGTAGCTACCATAACTTGGCAACTGGTATGTGACTTTGTTTCCTTTTTCATAAGAAGCATCAGTATTTGCAAACAGTAAGCAATGTGTTGTGGACAGTGATTAAGAAAATTTTTCTCCTGAACTGAGATTCACTATGTAAAGGCCTAGGTGACTTGTGTAGCTACAGTTTCATCTGTATCACTCTTTCATCTTTCTTCTCACTGTCATTGTATAGAAGACTAACCCATAGCAACTTGTGCTGTTTGAAGTCTAAGCCCCATGGTACAGTTTTTTATTTTCATAGTACTGTGAGATCCTGAGTCTTACTATCAAATTATGAATACAAAATATTTTGGGATATTGATAAACAGATTCCTATATAGATACAAATAATCTGTTTCATGTATCGTGCCTCTGAAGTCCTTTTTTATTTTCATTCAAGAAATCCTTTCTGGGAGCAGGTATAAATTAGGATCCTGCCTTCAGCCTTTTCTTACCAGGGTCTTTCTCTAAGCATGTAATTAGCTGCAGACGAAACTGCAGCTATTTAAGTGTTTAAGTACCTGATTGCTCCTGGAAACCAGATACTCACATGTCTAAATTACAGTAATTTTCCCCTACTCTCTGCGGGTTCAGTCTCTGGCCCAAAAGTAATTTGGATCACTCCTGTGTCAGCATAAGCAGTAGGAGATGCCTATTCACTGCATTTTTCATAATAGGGCAGGGGTGGTACAGCCCTTTTTTGTAACTTTGCAGACATCAATTTTATGGTATAGCATTTCTTAGTATTTTTATACTTTTAAAGCCCAGAGGAGACATGAAGTTTTCCAAGCATGTCACTGGACTTACTGTAGCAGTAAGGCATCCAAGATAGAGAGGGAAATCTGTGCTAAGGCTACAGCTATGGCTTTTCTAAAGAGAAAAAGAGGAAGGGGGGGGGGGGGGGGGCGGGATGTAGAAATCAGCTAGATACTTTCTTTCAAAATACATCTACTGTGAAAAGCAGGTCTCTCCCAAGAGCATTAGGAAGGGTGTCCAGTGAAGAAATATTAAGTTGGTTGCTACTGTTCAGGGATTCTTCGATGTAGAGATTCAGGTGTTATTAAAATAAAATGAACTGCTGGCAGAGCTGCAAAATCACTAGCTGAATAATCCATTAAGAATGGTTTTAGCATTGCTGGGGGAGGGAGGTGGTGGTGAAGCTGACAGGCTCAAAAGAGGGCCTTTCCAACATACTATATTTATCTTACATAATCACTGAATTTTTGATTCACTGTGGTTTAATTCAGAAGCTCTATTTCCATTATCACTTACCCTACTAACACAGCCCATTGATTTTACTGGCACCTCTGTTCTCTCTTGTCCTCCTGCATCTGTTTTCCAGGAAAGCAGTGTCACAGCTACCCACTCTCCGGAGCTGCTGGCCAGCCCTAGCCTGTGCTCCCCTTACACAGCCTCAGACCCAAGCAGCGTGCTCACTATACACCGTGGTCCTGAGGCTGCTACAGCCCAAAACCTTTTCATTTTTCCAGGACGCTACACTTTTATGTTGTCCAGCTGCCACTGGACTCTGGCCTGCTGACTTACTCCAACATTTATTACTGTGCCATACACTGGCACTTTGAGTGTGCACACTAATCAAAATGTGTTGCAGCCTGCCAAAAAGCTAAAAGACAGTTTTTTCTGTCATATGGTCTCCCCATAATATAAGCTCTATACCTTCTATAATATATATACACATTGTATATGTTCATAACATACACATAAAGCATATGTATATATTTATTCTCTCAGATATTTATTCACAAAAGCAAATCCAGGTATGTGTTCGGGCAACATGCAGTGCCAAAATGATCACCTCCATGACTGCTCTTTAGCAGGAATCATCCCTATATTAAATGTATATAGACATCCCCTCCGGTGTGTTTGCACACATTTTTTTTTATACATACGCATGTGTTGGATATATATAAAATATATATAAACCATACATATTTTATACAGAAGTTAATAGTGTTTACACATGTATGAATAAGCCAGTGGAATTATATAGTGTAAAATAGGACTGAATTGTTAACATTTGGGTAGTGATAATACACAATACCTTGAATCTGTAAGACAATAAATACAAAGCTTCTTTCTCAAATAGAAAACAACAGCCTGCCTTTAAAATGGGAATATCCTTGCCATGCAACCTGTCTGGCCAAGTGAAACCACAAATCCAGAGTTATGATCTACCACCCTTTTCTGTGCCTGGAGAGGGAAGAGAAACATTGCATCGCAACACTAAGCAAAGCCTCTGCTGACTTTTCCTGTTTCACTGACTGAAGAAAAATGAAATTCTATAGTTATTTTCCAGGCAGAATTGCCTGTAAGTATGCACAGGAGAAAGGCCATATTTGAACTTACAGCCACTGTACATAGGTCAGAAACCCTGTATAAAGAGCAGCTTCATGTTAAGCATCTTAATTCCTCCTTCCCTCATCCTTAGGCTTTTTCTGAAAGAACGTGAAGATCTGATTAACCTCTGACTACACTGAGAAATTTAGTCTTTTAAGGTCCTTAAAGATACTGCAGAGAAGTCTCTAAACTGAGAAGTAAATGAATTTCAAACAAACCAATGGTCTATCAGCCTCTGTTGGCTAGTCTTCATTAATTTTCCCTAAACTCTAAATTAGCCCAAGTGGTTTAGTCTGCAGATTGATTTAGCCTTAGCTGAAAGCAATGAAGAATTTTCCATTCATTTTAGAGATTGCTGGATCCGACTTTACTCCTTTTGTTTCTGAACCAAACCTTAATGTTGTCAGTAAAGTGCCTTTTATGCAGTTTAATGGGCTTGCAGTCATTCCAGTAGTTCCCTATCAAAAAAAAAAAAAAAAAAAAAAAAAAAAAAAAAAAGAAAAATTAGTTATTTCGTTAGTCTTTTTCCAACCAGAGTGGTTTTGGCTTCTTTTTCTTCATTGCTGCCCCTCCCAGTTCAAATTAGTTTGCTCATAGAAAATGCCAGCACTGAGACAAAGGCTCTAATAAACACAGAGACTCAACAATGCTCTGAGATCTGGTCCTCTCAGGATACATGAGAGGGAAGATAGCAGAGAAAGCTTGTTCTGTTTCATAGCTACATAAAAGACATCAGTCCCTAAGGTTATTTCAGCACTGCATTCAGGCAGTATGATGTAGGCACTCACTTCACTGTAGCCAGCATGTGTCACTACCAGGGAGGCTGCAGCATCACTGGCCTCAGTATAGGCTGAACGAGGAAGCTTGTCGATGCAGACACCGCTTCCCTGCTATTATACTGAGCTAGCTAAATTGTAGCTCATCTGATATGCCTCTGTGTGCTGGTGTAACACCCTCATTCCAGGCTAGGTGCAGGTTTCAGCTGTGAATTTGTACTTTTTAGGCTTTGATTTACAGGGCATTGAAGTCAGTTGAGACATTCCCCTTTGCAAGCACCTTCCTATGCTTAGCTTACAGCTCATCAGCCTGCTTAAATGCTTACCTCCCTTAAAGCACCTGAGTGTCATGAGTCAAGTGGAAAGGGATTTCTTGTGCACTCTTAAGATTTGCTTTGGCAAAACAGCCTTAACAATGTCTAAATTTAGACCAAATATTGATTACTAAAATAAAACTAAGCTGTGGGTGTTGTCTGAGGCAAAGTATTAGTACCTTCTGCAAATGAACATTTGGATACTTGTTAAAATTTTGTGGTTTGTGAGAACAGTATTACAGCCACAATGGTGTCTCCTTTTCCATATTAAATAGACTTCAAAAATGTTTCACAATAAAAGATCTTATAAGTGCCACTTAACAAATGATGCTGAATACTCAGGGGAAAAAAAGCAATTTTTTTTTCATTTTTTTAAAAGCAACAGTCTATATTTTGCTCTCACTTTACAGCCAGAGGTTGCGTTGTTCTGTGTGTTAGAGAGCTCAGTATGTCCCCTAGCAATAGCAGTTTGTTCCCTAGATAGTGAATTATGCAACAAAATTGGCGTGTATTATATCACTTTGATACTTACACAAAGAATCATTCCTTAGCAATAGGAGATTTTCTGAAGCTCAAGATTCTTTAATTATTTCAGGATGAAATCACCATTACGAATTTCCTTAAATGTGGTTGGTTGGGTTGGTTTGGTTTTGGCCAGGTTTTAAAACAAAGCTTTAACAAATGTGACCATTTCCAATAGAAAGGTTATCATCTGAAGAGGGTGTTATCGATGGCTATTCTCGTTTGCAGCACTTGCACTCTCCACGGCTCTCTGCAGCTGACTGCACTGACGTCATCTCCAGCACTATCGACACATTCTTTTGTGTGGTGTGAATGAAAAAGTAAATTGATCCCAGTGGGGACTGTGCTCACAATGAACAGAAAAAAGCTGCCACTCTGCCAGCTATAGATGGCATCAGACGTCTGTTAGTATAGTCCTTGTCTTGGTACTCAGATTAGGCAGGACACCAGTTAGGGAATTCTCTTCATGCTCCCCCAAAATACTATGTTTTGGGGGGGCTAAACTTGACACATGGAAGATAATAATGATTTAAATAGCAAAGGATGTAAACCAAAGCACCTCCTATCCTATCCTGCACATGAAGTAATTTCAGAAAGGACATATATTGTTATGCCAGATTTATGAATGAGACCTAGTCTCCTTGGGTTTATGGAACAAAGGCAGGGAATAAGGAGGAATAAAGAAATGATCACCAAATCTCTGACATGTGAAAAAATACCCATTCTGAAGTGTTGAAATCATCCGTGCTAAACAAATTATGCCTGCCAGGCATCTGGCCTTACATCTCCTCAATTCTAGTCCTGAAGTCTGTTTGTTACAGAAGCGTTGTTTCTATAGCATGAAAAGGCAGAATTTAAAATCTTATATTGATTGAAGTTTGGGGTTAGTTTTTGTTTTAGCTATTTTTAGTATGAGCATTTGTCTCAAAGAGAAGAAAAAGGAGGTATTTTCTAAGCTTTCCCACATTTTGTGTTTATTTACAGCATGTATTTGCTTCTCCCCCCACCACTATCAGTTACTATATGTATAATGTCTAATATTTTTATCCTTTCAAAATCCCTGCAAGATAGGTCAGTACCTTCCTTCATTTAACAGTGGTGCAAACACCTGGGTGTGAGAGAAGTGTTGTGGTTTAACTCTAGCCAGCCAGGGGAATGGGGGAGAGATTCAAAAGGGTAAAAGTGAGAAAACTCATGGGTTCAGATAAAAACAGTTTAATAAGTCAAGCAAAAGCTGCATGTGCAGGTAAAGCAAAGCAAGGAATTCATTCACCACTTCCCAGTGGCAGGCAGCTGTTCAGCCATCTCCAGGGAAGCAGGGCTCCATCATGTGTAATGGTTACTTGGGAAGAAAAAATGCTGTAACTCTGAACGTCCCCCCTTCCTTCTTCTTCCCTCAGCTTTATATAGCTGAGCACAAGGCCGTATGGTTTGGAATATCCTTTGGGTCAGCTGGGGTCAGCTGTCTTGGCTGTGTTTCCTCCCAATTTCTTGTGCACCCCCAGCCTCCTCGCTGGTGGGTGGGGTGAGGAGCAGAAAAGACCTTGATTCCATGTAAGCACTGCTCAGCGATTGCTCAAACATCCCTGTATCATCAACATTATTTTCAGCACAAATCCAAAGCATCGTCTTACACTAGCTACTATGAAGAAAATTAACTCTACTCCACTCAAAACCAGCGCGGAAGGGTTAGAGGAACAAATGGTGGCATGACTCAAATGCCCTAGAAAACCTGGCAGGAAAAGAAATCAAAAGCTGATATGGTATCCCAGAAGAGAACTATTCCATGTCCTCTCCCATCACACAACAGCTACCGCAGGGTCTCTATCCCTCATCCTTATGCAAAGAGGACTCTGCTTACGCTGCAGTTTAATACTGTCAATAGTTATACACTATCTGGTGTGCATCTGCTGTGCTTTGGCCACTTGATTTGCAGGACGTTTTTCTTCACTATTATCCAGTAGTGTGTGAATGCCACGAATGACTTGTCCTGGCAGACTTGGTGGATCTTGTTGTAAGGTAGAGCTAAAAACATCTTATATTTTCTCTGCAATACTGATAACATGGGAAAGCTGAGCTATACGTGGTTTCTGGAGTGCCAACATTGCACTTTTAGCCATGATGTTCATATTCCGGAATCAGACAAGTAACACTCCATCATAGCAATGGGTAGTTATACACAGACGTATTCTGTTAGAAAGATGACTTGTGCAGAAAGGCACCACAGATTGTGCTGTACCATAACCCCCTTTGAAACTACGAATTCTGCTCAAGTCCCACTTTATAGAGAGGTTTGTAGAGAAATTACTTTCTACCTATTGTCCAGACTGATTAATCTCTACAGAAAGATATGCTGTAGGTAATGTGAACCACATTCCCATAACCTGACTTAATTATGGATGGAACCCATAACTTCCCTTTAGTAAAGGAAGGTTAATGAGCTGGGTAACTCAAATAGGCTTTGGATAACTTAATTTCCTTCAGGGGCACATAGAGTTTCATTGCGAGGCAGAGCTGCTCATGTGATTGCTCTGTGCACATCTGGTTCTAGATGTAATTTCCTTACCCCCCAAAAAGAAAAAAAGTTTCAATTTCAAAGTTATCTGAGAAGAAAATAAAGCCTTTTATCTCAAAGTAAAAGGATAACTGCAGGGTAGCATCTGTAGGCTCCAAAAAGCCTAGCTCAAGATGATGATGCTGTTTCCTGCCATGGAGCTTAATTCAGTGGAGCTTATTAAGCAGTTTGATTTCAGTGTTCATGTGCTTGAGACCATTTCCATCTTCTAGATCATAGACTCCAGAAAAGTAAGGAAGAGTCATTTTTATTATCCTATTTTATATTTGAAGAGTAATTTTTAATTTTTATTATCCCATTTTAGTATTTGAAGAGGTATAAAAACAGGCTCATGCCAAGGGCAGATTATTATCACTGCCATTTTTTTACTCTTTAAAATATTTATGCATTGCAGGTATGGGAATTTTCCTATAGGTTTTCCATATACTTTTTATCACAAAGTGACCCAGTCAAAATAGGGACTTCTGAGCATTAGCTGCATAAAAATCAGGGATAAATAAAGTAATTTTAAAGC
The DNA here is from genome assembly GCF_017639655.2 of Falco naumanni. Lineage (NCBI taxonomy): Eukaryota > Metazoa > Chordata > Aves > Falconiformes > Falconidae > Falco > Falco naumanni. The sequence continues at coordinate 29,748,570 of NC_054059.1, forward strand.
TCCAATAAGAATTTTGTGGGTTTTTTTCCTTTTTATTACTCTGTTGAGTGTTACTATAAATCTTTCTCAGTGTAAAAGTGGAAATAATTTTTTCTTGGAAATTTCTTCTAAGTTGTATTTTTCAGGCTCCATGTTAAAAAAGATGCTTTAGGGGCCACAGAAAATCTATCTTATTTTGACACACTTGGAAGTAAGTATTTATATGTTCATTACAAAAATTTTTTTTTGAAAATCAAATTAATTTTTTCTACTAAAATATTAACATTTAAAAAGATTGAAAACCAAGTCCAATGTCATATTTTGTTCAGTCAAAACAGATAAGTGATTTAAATGTCTTACTTCTTAGTTTTCCTTTTTTTTCCTCCCCTTTCTTTTTGCTTTTGTTTCTTTTGATGGGGGAAAAAAGTGGGGGGAAATCATTCTATTTCCCATTGAACAGACAATCTGTTGTCTGCCCTGCTTTACTCCCATGGGAAGAACATAACAGATGTATAAAAAGGACTAATGTTATATAACAGATAAGTTTAACAGACTGCTAAACTGTTCAGTAACTACTCTCATTTTACCCATCCTGTGCCCATACAGATGAGACACAAGCCTGAAGTACGTGTGCTGTCAGTCTGAGTACCCTTGAGCAGGGGGTTCCAGAGTGCTGAGGCACCATCTGGCCGTGATACACATCTGTCAACAGATGAATACTGGGAAACTGGACAGCATTGGAGCTGTTATGTGTTGTTGCATGGAAGTATGATTTTGTGCTGGAAACTAGATATTAGGCATGATTGCTTGGATGCCCTTATCAATTAATGTCAAAAAATACACTAAAAGACTAAGGTGACACAAACTCAACCAATTTATTTTTTTCATAGAAACAAAGAGGTAAATTGTCTAAGTGCAATGCACTCTAACTCTGCTGGATTGAGTGAGGGGCTCATGCATAGCCATTGTGTTCGGTGAGTAGAGGAAAAAAAAGAAGCAGCATGGATGTAGGCCTGCTGTTTCCACCCCTCGTTACTTGATTTAACCGTTGCCCTTGCGTAGGGTGGCAGAAGAGGAGAGACTAAGATTTGAGAGGCAAGGGGTTCAGAGATATGGAAACATGCTTGGCATTTACGGCGCAGGGAGGGGTTTCTGCAGAAGTCTTGCTCCTTTCCTCCACCTTCTTACAGCTCTGCTGTTTTTATCTGCAGGATGTGGTGTGCCTCACCTTTTCTCCCAGGCTGGAAATCCCTCAGTCTTGGTCAGACCAGAGAATAAATGATTCTTGAGATTCAGAGGGTTTCACAAGAGCAGACAGGAGGTCTTTCACGGTGAGGGGGAAATAAGTTGTTAAATCTGCTGGTCACAAGTGCGTTATTGACTGACCTGACAAATATGGTTCACCCTTTAACTAGTGAATGGGCACAGCATGAATATTGTAAATTCCCTCCTTTGACCTCCACATTATATTGTGGAAGATTATTTTTTCTCTTCACCTAGTTACGTTTCCTGTCTCCCTGGTGAGTTGAGAAGACTGCCTGTGAGCACCAGGTGTGGGTTTTTTGGGAAGAAGCAACTTGGGAATGTTAACTTACTAAGTAATGTTTAGTACATTTGACCAGCAAGGCACCATTTGATTAAAGTCCCATTTCCCTCCCCCCCCATCTTGATCTAAGGAGTATACAAAGTGGTTGTACAATGAAAAGGTTTGTTACCTATTACCAGTGACAATCCGTCTTCGTTTGGTGGCTCTGGTTGTAAGGTGCCCCTGGAGGAAATAGGAGCAGTAAAACTCTGGATCTTCCACAGCAAGTCTGCCTTCTTCCTTGGAAGCAGATTTCTAGTTCATGAAGGAAACTTCCTTCCCTTAAAGATGCACAATGCTTCAAACTTGGCTTGGAGGTGAATAGTCTTATGTAAACAGACAATACATTATTTTCTTATATATCACTGGCCACTTTATCACTAAGCTCCTACAGATGAAGCTAGTTTGAATCTCCATGTCGTTTCCTGTAAAGCAAGAGGTAGGTTAGGTCACTGCCTGAAATCTATCATGGAAATTGAAGCTAAGCCAACAACCAACCTTCACAATGTTCCTGTCCTGGGAAAGTAAAACATGTCAGCGGAGGAGTTTAACAGATTTGTTGTCATGAATATAATTTTGAAACAGAAGGCAAGCTCATCTCATAGCGCAATTTGGGAACCCCATGATTAATGCTGCTATTCAGCCAGCATGGGTGCTTTATCCTCACATACCACAGCATCCCATTGCTGGGCTGATGCAGGGGACACCTGGCTAAAAGCAGTCTGCCCGGTCTTAGGCATTACATGAGCCTGCAGCACACAGACTGTTTACATTGATATAGCTGTGACCTGTGGAAAAGGCCAATACTAAGAACCTCCTCGCTCCAGGTACCACGCTGAGCTCCCATCAGCTTTCTCTGCCACATCATTGTTCACTAGATTTCATTGTGTCCCCTTCTTCAGGAATTGTCCCCACCTCTGCCTTGACTGGTATCTCCTGCTCCTGGTAGCCTATACTGCTCTTCTTTTGCTCCTGTATAGGGGATTTCTATATGGTTTGAGTTTTCTGTAGAAATCATTTGCTGTGGTGATGCTGGCTGCTAATTATTTATTTCCTCCTTCCCCCCCTCCTTTTTTCTCAAAATAAAATATCTCTATGAGGGGTTTATAAAATTAATAATTACTGGTGAGAAGTGAGGCCAAAAGGCAATTCATTGCATAAAGAATTTATTTCTAATTTAATTGAGTTGGTTCATTACATATCTAAGTCATATAATTCCAGTAGCACAGAAAGCAGTGACAGATACTAAAAAAATATTAAGCAGGACTTGGGGAAAACTCCCATGGCTGGAAAACACACTCAGGAGCATGGTAGAAGTCAGGGAAGCCTTTGTCACTCACCCAGAGTAATACTGTGGAGGCAAAAAGCTGAGAAGTGATTTAAATTATGACATGACAAAGTAAGCAAAATTTCCTTATGTTAAGTCTGGGAAAAAGAGAGAACAAGTGAAAGAGGAAATACGGAGTGGGAGGGAATTTGCTTTATCTTGTATTGCCCAGCTGGTGATGTTCCTAGCTATGTGCTGTGGTCTGGAAGAGATGCCCAGGTCACTGATTTCCTACCCAGCATGTGACAGTTGTACTGTAGAGCTCTCTTCTCATTGCTCTTCCAATATTTGTTCTGTTCTTTAACTCCTCCAGAGCTATTGCTTCACAGTATAAAATGACAGATCCGTTCTTGAGGGCTTAATGATACAAATAGTTAAAAATACCAATGGATGTCCTTAGCCTCATGAAACAAGCCCTCTTCTCTTCAAAGAATTGTTTTCATCATATGTTCATGTGTTTTCCATTCAATCAATATACGTATTTCCATTCAATTAACATATGTATGTTCATATATTGATACATATGCTCATTTATTTTCCATTCATTCAATTCTATCAATGGGTATCAATAATGACACTCATCATCCTCATTATTCTTGCAAAAGACTTTCACTATATAGTAAAAATAAGCATGGTTGTACCATAAAAAAAGGCAGCATAAGGAAGGCATACAGAAACAGTGCTCAGAGAATCACAGCAACAGCAATATGTGAAAAAAATCATAGAATTATTTGAAATTTAGGAGAGCTCATATACCCATTAAAAGGAAACAATCAAGCCTAAAGCATTAATAACCTATGTATTAGAAGAATGCCAGTTTTGCTTCTCATATATATGTTCCCAAAGCCTTATTAGGAAATGAAATTCTGTAGTCCTTAACTGAATTTTTATTCACTCCTCACTCAGACAAAACTCTAATCAACTTCAGTCAAGACCTTGCCCCAGCATGCTAGATGAGCTGTGTCATGTTTTACTACCATCAGATGATAATAAAGAGTTACTGCTATGAAATATAATGAGGTAAAGGACCTCTTATACTGAGTGATTTAATAACACTTTGTGCATATATTGTGTCAGCTGAGAAAGGATCTCAAAGTGCTTTAGAAACATGAGCGAATGCATTTTAAGAACAAGGTCTGTGATGAAGTAAATGAAACTTTATTTTAGCTTTCCTGATAAAAAGGCACCATCAGATTATACGGATGAAACATGTTTCTTAAACCAAGGGATCCAAAGTCCAGCCGTTTCTACATGTGCTTCTACATAAAGCTCTGCTTCAGTGTGGGCACATGCTTACAGGCTTCACTCAAGGTTTCCTGATGCCTAGTTTCCTTTTGCCTTGATTGGGAAGCTATTTTGTCTTAGAAATATTCCAGACACAGAATTTTCTCTGTCCCCCATATTCCTTCAAAGGTCACATTCAGTTGAATGTCTTGCTTGGTTGATTCATTCATTCTTAGCACTGGTATATAGGGAGGAAAAACCCCTTTCTAGCAATGCAGGCTGAGCATCCACACAGGGTGGGTAATGCTGGCCTCTTTTTCAGAACTACCAAAGTACTCTCACTGTATTTCAGTAAGTTAATTTCAAGTAAAAATAATGCAGAAGGAAACGTAGCAGAGGTATTGAGTTATTCCTACCTTGACTTGTTGATTCCTTCGTATTATTTTTATTGTTCTTTAGGCAGAAGATAAAAATATCTGAGTCAGGAGCCTTCTGCTCACAGTGGAAATGTTCAAAATGTAATCATAAAATTCTATTACACTGTCATTGCCTTTTCAGACCTTCTAGTCAGAGGAGCTTACTTACCATCAGAGATCAGAGATCACTGCCTGCTACAGCCACAGATTCACAATGAATGAAAGAACACATTAGTATTTGCTGCAGGCTAAAGCCAAGGCTTTGCTTTATTATATATTACAGCAAGGTGCCCTAGGTGCACAGCTGTAATAGTAATAAGAAGCTATCAGAGATGTGGTATCGCTTCTGGGTAATAGCGAGATACCAGTCCCTACAAAGTATGTTTGAGATGGAAAAGATCTACTATTTCAGAGAATCTGTATCCATGCTGTGGTGAGATAATGTATCTTTCTGCCTAATCTTTTGTGGTGTCAGCTTTCATTCAGGTGATTGTTAATCTCTCTGACTCCTACTCAGTCATTTTCATGGTTTCATCTGACCTTCAGTCCCATCCAGCATTGGTATGTACCATATGTACCAAAAGCCTTTACAGAGAACGGCCCACATACAACGCTTTTTTTTGTTTGATGATCAAAACATGGCCTAATATATGACACAAAATTTCATCTGATACAGCCCGTCCATTTGTCTTTTCCATGGCTTCTAAGCAGTTGGCAACTGTGACTCCATTGTGTTGTCTTCCTTTTGGTCTTCTCTCTCTTTTTTTTTTTCACCGCCAGGTCTTCCAGAGTTAACATCTCTTCTTCCCTCCTCCTGTCCTTTACTGAACTTCTTGCAGCAGTCTTTCTTGTTTACCCCAGGATCTACCACAGTCAGAACTTTGTTTCCTCTGTTATTGGATCCTGAACATCTCCAGAGAAAATATATTTAATCTGCCTTCTTCCAGTGCCACCGACTAAGGCACAAAACATTTTAACTTCTTCCTCACTGAGCTCCAAGTCCACAACCTATGCCTTCTGCTGGTGTCTGCATTTTGAATCAATCAGCTATACTGAAAATCATGTTGATGTGAGACTATGTTACACAAATAACTGTGGAGAAACCCAGAGGTGTTTGGCTGGGTGTAAAAGACAGTATTTTATTGAGCATTGAGATGTAAATTATAAAATTCACAATAGATCTTCTTCTACATTATATAAAGGTTGACGCTTGCAAAATTAAAGTGTCTTTAGAAGCAGAATCTAACATCACAACCCTCATTTTCCTAATACTTCTGTAACAGCGTGCTGGTTTTGGCTGGGATAGAGTTAGCTTTCTTCACAGTAGCTAGTGTAAGACGATGCTTTGGATTTATGCTGAAAACTGTTCATAACACAGGGATGTTTTAGTATTGCAGCTGAGCAGCACTTCCATGGGGGCAAGGCCTTTTCTGCTCCTCACCCCACCCACCAGCGAGGAGGCTGGGGGTGCACAAGAAGCTGGGAGGAAACACAGCCAAGACAGCTGACCCCAGCTGACCCAAAGGATATTCCAAACCATACGGCCTTGTGCTCAGCTATATAAAGCTGAGGGAAGAAGAAGGAAGGGGGGACGTTCAGAGTTACAGCATTTTTTCTTCCCAAGTAACCATTACACATGATGGAGCCCTGCTTCCCTGGAGATGGCTGAACAGCTGCCTGCCACTGGGAAGTGGTGAATGAATTCCTTGCTTTGCTTTACCTGCACATGCAGCTTTTGCTTGACTTATTAAACTGTTTTTATCTGAACCCATGAGTTTTCTCACTTTTACCCTATTGAATCTCTCCCCCATTCCCCTGGGGAGGCTGTGTGAGGCTTAGTTGCTGGCTGGGTTAAACCACGACAAACAGTTTGGGTAAAAGTTTACTTTTTGTGTGTGCATGTGTCTGCTGTTATTATTTTATAACAATATAGCATTCATTTAATGTTAAAATGATGTTTGAAATTCCCTTTAACAGTTCAGAGTGTTTTGCTGTCAAGCAGGACCTGATATAGATTTCTATTCTCTCTGTTTCCTGAAAGGAACCTTCCAGTCCCAGAGTGACCCTCTGGTAGCTATTCTGAGCACTGGTGAGTCATTCATTAGAGCTTTTGAGTCATAGATGGTATCAGTTTCACACAGACAACAGATTCACAACTGTACTTGCTATGTAAAAAACAAAAGTAGCAATGGAAGATAAATTACTTTGGCAAAACTTCTCTATTTTCTTGCTTTTCCACATCCTAATTTCCTATCTTCTGGAGCCTGTAGGCATTCATTACTGAAATGTATTGTGTCACCTGCAAACTTTATTTTGATCAGCTTGATAAAAAAATATCAAATTTATTGGGCTTTGTTATGCTGTCACTAGAACAGTTTTCTCCAGGCAAAGGATGTTTTACAATGCCATTGAATGAGAATTTATTCCCTTGAGAGATTATAGTGAATTGTCAAAGGCATAAGAGAAACACAGAATTTGGTAGAACTAATTCTAGGACAAACTTCTATCTACCCTAGAGTTACAAAAGAAGTTAAGGTAAGTCTATTTGTTAAGAGAATCTTAAGAAATGAATGAATGACATTTTTATTCATTTCAGTTCATTTTTGATTCACCTGCAAGTGGCAGCCCTTTCTATTTTTCTTTAGTGAAATGAACAAAAAAAGACTCATTACAATGGAAATGAAATGTAAGAATCCTTCTTTGGGAGCAAATTTTGCCATTCTTCAGTGCAACCTTCATTTAACATCCAGAGTATCCTACCTTTAATGATGTCATTTGCTCTTTTAGGATGAAAAACTCTCTTCCCTTTCCCTCCTGTCCTGGTTTCTCTAATTAACAGATTGGCATCTACACCAAAGAAGGAATTTCCTACATGTTTTCTTAGAGGCTTCAGCTTCAGCCTCCTCAGAGATTCTGGTTTTAGAAAACAAAATTTTCATTTTAAAAGGGCAGACTGTTGGGGGTGGTGGGGGATAAAAAAGGATTAAAGAATGTGATTACTGCAGGTCTGCAACAGTGGAACGTAACAACGGCTGATGGACAGGTGCTCACTCTTATGGTTTCTGGTACAGTGTCATACTTGGCTCTCTGTGTGCTGGGGTTGCAGGTGGTTGTGGTTTCAAAAGGGCTGTGGGAACAGAGCTGAAATGAATTGTTCTTTTGGTGGGTGGTGCTCTCTGTAGCCTGCTTGTAGCAAGATACTTGCCATTGCATCCAGTTTTCAGCTGTTCTTGGAAGCTTCCACAGAATATTTTCTCCGAGAAAATTCAGTTTTAAAAAAAATCAAATTATTTTAGAATATGCTGGCATTATCTCAATTTTTTACTTTTGCACTTGGAAAAACTTCAATTCTGTTAATGTTTGTTGTTCAAGGTGAATCAGAATTCTTTAATTGTCTAAATTAGTTCAGCAAACCACTAAGCTAGATGTTCCTGTTGTAACACATTTGTAGCAGAAGTAATTGTTCTGACCCAAATTTTTCCTGATTAGCAGCCTTCCCAGGAAATTGTATTTTCTAGAAATCTTTGCAACAAATTTCACTCTGAGATACATGGTCCATAGGAAATAGTTCAGCTAAAGAAAATTTAGTCACTGGCTTCCTGAACTACAAGGAAATGCAGTCTAATGTTAAAACGACTTGTGAAAGATTTTTTACTTATTTTAACAATACAAAACTTCTGGAAAGTTTAAAAGCTTCTTTTCATCAGAAGTGTTAAAATACAGTATTCTTGACAATTCAAATGTGATAATTTTCAGTGTGCATATACATATATTTATATATATATTCCTATTGTACAGAAATACGGAAATACAAACTACTTTACACCATTTGTAATGTGGAGAAAATGATGAAGTGTCAGGATGACTGATGGAGTGGAAATTCAATATTTTTTTTAGCAAAATTGCAATATTTCAGAATTTCTGAATAACGCTTTCTTGATTTATTATTTAGGATACTTGTTCTTTAGTAATACCAGTAGTCACACAAGTAGGTGAAGCAGTAAAAATGATTAAGGTGCTTAATAAGCTGTTCGTTCAGGTGACAAAATTTTGGAAGCACTGATTTGTGTCTTCATTTTCATTCCCTCTTGAAATTATTTACAAGCTCAAAGCACAGTCCATATAGCTGGGAACTTCAGAACCTTACTTTCTCTGAGGATCTCCTCAGCTTGCTGAACACCTCTGAGTAGTTCATGAAACTTGAGGGATTTAAAAAAATATTTACAAGCCTATTGCAATGTTGGCAAGAATAGTCCTATTTTTCAGAGAAAAAAAAAAAAAAAAAAAAGGACTTTTCCTAGGACTGTGAACAAAGTACTGAGAATGAGTAGCTACTACTGAATATTTATGTCTGCAGTTTCACCTTAACAGTACTGGTTTTGGTTATAAAGTAGCAGCAGCACTCCTTAGAAAATAAAGCACTCATTCTAAAATATGACCATCTTTAACTTCTACGTTGATTTAATGAGCATTTGCTTTGCTGTGGTGCAAATGCAGATAAGCCATTAATTTAAATATTTGACCCTTGGACTGTAAGCTTATCTTTCTCATTATACCCTCAGAATATTTTTCCCCAGAACTAAAGCTTTGTTTTCAGGAAATGTAAGCAAACCTCTCTTAGCAAATTCAGAACTGGGACATCACATTGGCTGGATTAAGGTCTGGCTGGAGAGGAAAGTTGGAATGAGCACCTGATAGAAATTACACTTTGAAAAAGCTGCATGTCCTTGAAAATAAGGAGCAGTAGATTGGTCGTATGCCAGATTTAGTCTCTTTATGGACTTTGGTAGGAGCTGCATTCAGTCATATGTAAGCAAAGTTGAAGGGTGCTGTTCAGAGGAGATTTAGCTCAGTTTCTTGAAAACCTGAAGCTGAAGAAAAAGCTGGGTTTACACAACAGGAGGCAAATTCTGCCTTAACCAGCTCACATACAAGTATTTTGAGGTTTAAAACCCACTTGTTCAAAACATGTCTGATTGAAATGGATGCAGAAGTTCTCTGTGTCAGAGGAAACTATTGACTTCTATGCAAAAAAATTGTATTTTATAGTAATTCCAAAACCCAGTTGTGAAAAATAATCTTTCCACTGATTACAAAGGATTTTTTCAGACTCCAAATGAAAATTTAAGCCTGACAAATGTTGGCTCCAGTTTTCTGTCCCATGTAGAGAGAATTAAGAAGGTAAATCTTATTTCCCTTCTGAAAAACCATTTTAATTAATTAACTAAAGTTTTAAAATATGAGACTAGTGTATAAAGATCTGCCCAGATTTATCATGATGTAAAAAGCAACAACTAATGTTATGAACAGGAGAAGGAAATAGGTGAGACGAAACAAAGAGAATGCAAAATTAGTGCTATGCATGACTTTACTTCCTCAGCTTCAGTCGGAACAGCCAGATAAGACATTATTCATATCTATGAATATTCTTAGGGAAGAGAAGGTGCAGAAAAAATTTATGAGAGATGACAGAGGCAAGAAGAAAACCTCTGTTCCAGCTTTTCTAAAACACACATGCTCTTATGCACGTGTGCGTGCACACACACACACATATACAGTGTCAATCTATTTCTTCTGTAATGGAAATCTGAAAAGTCTTCTGCAAACATTCCTACTTTCTGCCAATTTGTTATTACTAAAATTGTCTTGTATCCAACCCATCTGGCTTAATATGATGACAGAGAATAAAGTAATCTAGAAGTTTAGAATCATTCAATTATCTCTAATCACTCCACCTTTTGAACCTCTAGGTTCAAATCCTAGCAGGATTTAAAAAAATATAAAATTATCACTGAACAAACAATAGAACTCACTCGATAAGACAATGAGCACAGACTGCATGTGAAGAAGCAAATTTTGTAGCCTATTAGATATTCATTATTATAAATATATTCAGTGATTCAGAAACCCATTAAAATCTTAGCCTGTTTTGCCTTCATTCTCCATAATTTAAAGTCCAATCTGCACTTGCTTTATGGAAGGTCAAAGAAGCTCTGAAGTAAAAAATACCTTTTCAAAATTCCTGTAACTCCTAAACTAATGAAGCAAAAAAGGTTAAAAGAAAATGGTAAACAGTTGAAAATATGCTTGTGTTTGTTAACAGATAAACATAATGCAGTCAAAATGAACTTGTCCTAAAGCATATCATCTTCATCAACCCTGTGTCCTGACAGGGATGGTTCTGGCTATAGTAAATGAGATAATCTGTCCTCTGTGGGTAGATTTATCTTAGACTAAAGTTCACATTTATCATGATGGAAGTACTTGAGCTACAATATGTAAAGTCATGGCAGAAATTTTTACTTTAGCAGGTGTTTCAGAACTATATTTTGGTTCAAAAATAAAAAAGACCCCAAAACCTAGACCTTAATATTATTTTCTCTTTCTCCTGGTTTGTAAAATGACAGGTTAATATAATAAAATAATCCCCACCTACCACCACGTTGTAATTGCATGCAGTCCATTGAATTTGTCAGCTAATGCACAAATTTGTCAGCTAATGCACAGCTTGTGCACAATTTTAAGTTCCTATGAAAGCAGTACTTGTAAGGGGAATCCCTGAGTTGCTCGTATATGCAAGGAGACTGTTTAAAGGCAGGCAAAATGAATCTGTCTCCTGAGGTATTTGGTTTTTTATTTTTTATGAAGTATAAAGAAAGGTTTGCTGCTATTTGAAGAATACCTTTTCATTAGACATACAAAATTTAAGATTGTGGTAAGGGGCTTAAGAGTGGCAGAGTAGACAGGTCTGTCTAGTTTTTGTCACTCCTTTAAAGAATTTGTCTAACTCGGGTCTGTCTAGTTTTTGTCATTCGTTTAAAGAATTTGTTTTGATCCATGTCTCATTTTTTTGCTTCTCTCTCTAGAAGAATCTCCTCTGGAATCTCCTCCTTGACTATATGCTCTTCACCTGCCCTTCAAGACATACTAAGTTTTATTAAAGACCTTTATATAAGTAAGACTATAAATATATATAAGTTAGTTACTTTTTCCATGGCCAGGAAAAGAAATTTATGTCAGTGTAGGACAGAAGGATGCCCTGTGCAGTCTGTGGGCAGTCCTTCCCTGTCTGAACTTGCTATGAGACTCAAGAGGACAGAGCCATGCCAGCAAGCCAGGGCACTCTGGTGAGTGGGACACCCTGAGGCCATCAGACACTGTACTGCTTTCCCGCAGCTGTGGCATTTGGGTGATTCAGTTTAGACTTTCCACACAGCATTACACTTCCCTGCAAGGGCTTGTTGAGATGTTGGGCTTTCCAGAGCAATACAGTATTTTATTAGGGAATCCTTGCTCACTGCAGCAACAAAGAAGAAAGGCAGAACTACTTATTCCCTCCTACTTGAAGGGAAAACTCAAGCTACAAAAGCTACAAAAAAGGAGGCCATGGATTTATATTAGTCAGATCTACTGACTCCGGTTTTTATTTTCATGCACTTAGCCACTTATACTGAATAAATCATGCTTACCTTCTAAGCTGAGGACATTCAAGTATGAACTGCTGTTGTATTTTATAAATAAGCTGAGAGGAAGGTCATGGATTGCCTCAGGAACAGAACCTAAGACCTCATGCAATAAGTTTTAATCTTAACAAATCATCCATATGGCCTCTCAGATTTAATATGCTTTTCATAGTAAATCTCTAACTACTAACCCACAATTTTATTCTGCAGTCAAGGATAACAACCAAGACTCCTGATCTCTAGCATGTGACTGATGTTTAGGCAGAAGTTATGTGATCCAGGTTGAACATGTGTGTCAAGATCTCTTCTCCCAACTGAGTGTGATAGAATAAAGGGTCTCTGGTATTCAAATACACTTAACCTGTTAATGAAAATGTCATAATTGAGTAGATATATTATTTTTATTGTTTTAATTTAAATTCTATTTCACTTTATTTGCTGTTGGTCATGTCATGAGAAATTATACCAGAACACATACTTTTGCTACAAGAATCTTTATTGTACAAAAATTACTGAAAAGCCAACATTATTTCACTGCCTTTCTTTGGCTTGGCAATTTATTCACTGAAGTTTAATAAATACATTTCAAGAAAGAAAAAAAAAGATCACTAGCAAAAAAACATTTAGTGACACTAAAGGTGCACCAGACATATCCTGTAAATTCAAAACCTGTGAAATAAGATGTTAAGAGAGAAGTTTTCTGAACTCCTTATCACTTTTTCATTGTCTGAAATACTGTCAGCAACATTCCCCCAAACCACATGAACTTTCTACTTTCATCTGCAACAAACATCAAAAAGAAACATGTATTCCAGCTCACAGACTGGTTTATATAGCTCCTCAGGGTCTCAGGCTTTCTAAGCCATAACGCTTCCTGAGTGCACAGAACAAGTGTGAGTCAGATAGACCCATCTGTTGATAGAAAGAGCATGTGAGGTCAGCCTTAAGTCTACGGAGTGTGAGTTTGATCAAGTTCTTGTTTATGCTAGTAGAACGTTTCCAGTAAATGATACAAATCCCACCTCTAGCCCATTTGCCAGTACACATTTGCTCACTGCAATATTATCTTCTGGAGAAGTTCTTATTTTTAAATAACATGAATACATTCTTTTTTAAATATATATATTCTTTTTTGAATTCAGTAATTCACTCTTAAATATTGCTGGCACCACAGGAAGTGATAGAGGCTGATGAGGCAGTGGATGTGCCTGACAAAATTGACTGTACTTATGACTTAGGCAGAATAGAGATGTAGAGATGTTATACTAATACTAAATATTAGCTTAAACATCTGTTGCCATTCCCATATTTATACCTAAAGATATCTGGATGAATCAATACACTCTCAGAGGGTGTTGAAATGCCAATAAAATGAGCAGCATGCTAGGCTATCTCAAGCTTTTAAAGTATTAGACAATTCTCACAATGTGTAACGAACTTGAAGTAAGAGTCATAAGTAAAATCCTCAATAAAATACAACTGCATCCACATGAGATATGAAGGAACTGATTTTCTTTTGCTATGTGTCATGCATAGTTACTAAGGATTCAGTCTTGGAGGTACTAAAAGCTTTGCCTTAAGAGAAGCATATTCATATGAAGCCTTTTTGCTGTGCTAATGTAAAAATAAGACAAAAATTGTGAGTAATAGCTAGTTTTAGGGGAAAAGAACCACCTACCAGTAATACCATATTGTAGTAGTAATAAAATAGGACTGAAAGGCAATGAAGTTGATAGAGATGGAGAATATTTTCCCTATGTAGGGAGACTAAATTGAATGTACCTCTTCATCTTGGAAAGGGCAACTTAGAGGAATATGACAATTGCATAAATTTATGAATAGTATGGAGAACAAGGAAGACATTGGATTTATTGCAGTACAGGAACTCAGGAGGACACATACACAATAAAGTTATCAGGTAATGAGTTTAAGATAAACAGAAGGAAATACTTTTCTGTATTTTTGCATAACTACACTGTGAGGTCATTTCCATGAGATGCTGTGAATGCCAAAAATATAAATGGTTTTAAACAGGGTTTAGAGAAATTCGTGGGAATACATCCATAAGTAACCCAGATGCAATGTCTGGCTCAGGAAATGTTTAAACTGATTGCTGCTGAAGCTGAGAGGATAGACAAGAGTCAGAGATTTTATACATGTTTTTTCCATTTTTTCCTGTGTATTCGCTATTGGCCAGAGACTCCCAAATTCATCCCAGCATAGAAGGAGGAAGGTTCATGACTAGGAAAAACAAAAAATACTGTCTTTTGACTGGAGATGTTTTGAGATGGACTTTGAATGTTTACAGATTCTATAGAAAATGTAATATACACTTAGAACAGAACTTTGAAATTAACAGACATTTTTTCCCTTTTGTCTGCTTCAATAGAAAATCTGAATTGTGCCCAGCTCTGCTCCATAATTTTCCCTTAGCACTGCCATGGAAGCAGTCTTGCTTTCCTTCATAGCCTGGTGGCCAAGATGCTCGAGGTCCCTGAAGGGAGGGACATGATGATGCTCAGCATCCTCTAGTGTTTCAGCTGCAAGACAATTCCAGTATCTTATGAAAGGGAATGTGAGAAAAGGCCATTTGAAGAAGAATGCTATTTTGTTAAAAGAAGGAATGCGATCAATTACCCTTGACATTAGCCATGGACACCTATGTGTCTAGTCCAAGAACTCAGACTACCTATAGCAAATCATAATTTGGGCTCCTTCTGTAGCAGATAGAGAGAAATGTTAAGGATAGGCAGAGTGGCTCAATTTTCTTTATTTTCCCATTGATAATAGAGGGTTCACAAATAATTAGTTTACAACTAATTCACAAGTTTCTATATAGCTAAAGTTAGGGTAAATGTGACCAATAAGGTCCCATTTCCCAAGTGAACTCCCTTGTCAATACTAGGGGATTTTTGTCACTGAATTCTGTGACAAATCCAAGGGCTGAATCTCCCTAAACAGTCTGATGTCTCATTTTGTTTTCTCCTAAATAGAATTTTCTTTCCGAAGCAAATTATCCTTTAGTCAAAAGTAGTGAACTTACAGCCCTAAGAAGCCTTTTATTAATGAAGAACTAGATATAAAATAAACAGTAGCAAATTAATTCCTATCTGCTATTACTTTTTCAGGGTCTATTTGTGTACGTGCCATCATCATCCTAATAGCTGCTTGGTGAGTGTGCTGCATCCCTACATTTGCATATAAACTGAGGTTAACAATAGAGTTTCCAGTTAGTGCCAAGCGAATTGGTGTTCTTGTAATGTTAAACACTTCTGCAGCGGTCTGAGACCACACATCTCATTTCATGTGGGATATTGAACAATTAACATCTTTCAGTCACTTCACCAGAGGAACTGAATATGGAGTGACAACTTAAGAGTCTCACCATGAGCGAGCCATGATCTACTCAGCCCTTGTGTGTATGTATTTTAGGCATAACTTAATGTAACAAAGGATTTTGCATGAGAAGAAACTATGTAGTGTTTTACAGCATGCCTCAATTGCAAATTTGATATTGAGTAGCGTGTTTGTTAATGGGGAATTTAAGGTAATAATTGGAAACGCTACTGAAATCTAAAAAGGCTACTGAAAATTGTTTAGTTTGAGAACAGACAGCAGGTCAAATCTCAGTTTACACACTATTCAATATAGGAGTTTATCACATAAATTAATTCACCACAGGAAGGATAATATATTCTCAGTGCTTTCAGTCTCTATCCATACATTTTCTGTATAATGGTGCTAAGATAAGTCTGAAAGGCTTTCCAGAAATCTGGAGGCAGTATTGCAAAAAGCTCACATAATACTTATTGTCATTCTATGAATTCCAGAAGCTAAAACCCAATTATATATATCTACGGAAAACCTAGGCAGACTAGCATCTGTATTTGCCTTTGAAAAGTCTGTCCCTCTTTCCTACCTCGCCACCTCCTCTGATTGCAAGATACTGCTCAAGTGAAGACCAGTGGCATTTTTAATTATGTCTTGCTTTTGGTCTCATAGCAAGAAAGAAAGAAGAAACTCTTTAAAGGCTCAAATACAGCATATCCTGAAGGAATCTTGCTGTCATCCACTATTTCTATATTTAATAGCTGATATACTTAAAAATAATATAGAATTGCATCTGATACAATTCTTTTCAATAAAGGTGTTGTCATTAGCTTTTAGAATAACCTGTAATAGAGAAACTGAGGCATTTGTGTGGGAAGGGACTTTCCTAAGTTCTACAGTGGTTCTATGCTAAACCAAAGCTGTAATCCCCCCCCCCCCCCAAATAGTTCTGTCTTCTCTTGACTCCTGACTTCTTCCTTCTTGTCTTCAAACTATTGTTTCTTATTCTGAGACACATATGTATAGCACACTTATTTGTTCTTTATCTTTTGAATCCTGATTTAGAGTTCTCTGTCTCACAAAGAAGGTGCTGACAAATCTCATCATGTTATTTCAAAGGCAAAGAAATACTAGACTCTGTTTTCCTCTGTAGCAGCCTGAAGTCTCACAATGAAACATTGCTTCCTTCAGCTTTTGAAGGAAAATTAAAAGAAGCTCTTGCCCTGCAGTTATTGGCAGCTGCTGCAGTGGTTAATTATCTATATTTCAGGCTCAGATTTACTGTACAGCTTAATCAGCATTTCTCTAGGCTTGTGTAATCTAGGAACGGTTTTATGAAGCATGGCAAAAGTGTACATATAGGGTCACACAAAACCACAGTGGATGAATTCACCATTTTAAAAACATTATCATCATTCTAAAGCCCTGAGGGGAAACAGAAATCTCTGTCATCTGCTGTGGAAAAGACACAGATACTTTCAAACTTGCAGGTTTAGCTTAGCTTGGAATTGCACTGAGGTGTGTGCACTGGCGAGCAAGTTGCCTCTCCCGTTTGCTCCTGGGGGAGGTCTGGGCTCTGACGGCACCCTTGCTGCATGTACATTAGCTCGCTAGTTCTCTTTGGGGAACAAACAAAGTATATTCTGCCATGAAACCGGCATATAGTTTTAGCAATGGTTTGGTCCGGAGGCTGTTTCTCATGGGTAGTTCATAACACCTCCATATCAGGTTTGCTTGCTCACACATTTTCACCCCTCCTCCAGCACACCAGCATTCCTGCAGGACCGCAACATACCTGTGGCCACCCTCACAATTTCGCTAGCCCCAGCCTGAGGCATGCATGATAATATCACAGTATATAATCATAGAATCATAGAATCATTTAGGTTAAAAAAGACCTTTAAGATCAGAGTCCAACCATCAACCCAGGACTTCCAAGTCCCACTAAGCCATGTCCCTAAGCACTGCATCTATGCATTTTTTAAACACCTCCAGGGATAGTGATTCCACCACTTACTTCCCTGGGCAGCCTGTTCCAATGCTTGACCACCCTTTCAGTGAAGAAAAGTTTTCCTAATATCCAATCTAAACCTCCCCTGGTGTAACTTGAGGCCATTTCCTCTTGTCTTATCACTAGTTATCTGGGAGAAGAGCCTGACCTCCACCAGCCTCCAGCCTCTTTTCAGGCAGTTGTAGAGAGCAATAAGGTCCTCTCCTGAGCCTTCTTTTCTCCAGACTAAACAACCCTAGTTCCCTCAGCTGCTCCTCATCAGACTTGTGCTCCAGACCCTTCTCCAGCCCCATTGTCCGCCTCTGGACACGCTCCAGCCCCTCCAAATCCCTCTTGCAGTGAGGAGCCCAAAGCTGAACACAGGATTTGAGGTGCAGCCTCACCAGTGCCCAGTACAGGGGGACGGTCACTGCCCTGGTCCTGCTGGCCACACTGTGTCTGACACAAGCCAGGGTGCTGTTGGCCATCTTGGCCACCTGGACACACTGCTGGCTCATATTCAGTCATCCACCCACCAGCACCACCAGGCCCTTTCCCACCAGGCACTTTCTAGCTGCTCTTCCCCAAGCCTGTAACATTGCCAGGAGTTGTTGTGACCCATGTGCAGGACCTGGCACTTCTCCTTGTTGAACCTCATACAATTGGCCTTGGTGTATTAGTCCAGCCTGTCCAGACTCCTCTACAAAGCCTTCTTGCCCTCAAGCAGATCAACACTCCCCCCAGCTTGGTGTCATCTGCAAACTTACTGAGGGTACACTCAATACCCTCATCCAGATCATTGATAAAAATACTAAACAGGACTGACACCAACACTGAGCCCTGGGGAACACCACTAGTGATGGGTCAGCAGCTGGATGTAACTCTATTCACCACCACCACGGCGCTCAGCCATCCAGCCAGCTTGTAACCCAGCATAAAGTACACCCGTCCAAGACATGAGCAGCCATTTTCTCCAGGACAATGCTGTGGGAGATGGTGCCAAAGGCTTTATCAAGGCCCAGGCAGACACGGCCTTTCCTTCATCCTTCAAGGTGGGTCATCTTGTCATAGAAGGAGATCAGGTTCATCAAGCAGGACCTGCCTTTCATAAACCTATGCTGGTTGGACCTGATCCCTGGCTGTCCTACATGACGGCAGGCAGGATGATCTGCTCCATAACCTTCCCTGTCACCGAGGTCAGGCTGACAGGCCTGTAGTTCCCTGGATGCTCCTTCTTGCCCTTGTTGTAGACGGATGTCACAGTGGATAACCTCCAGTCTTCTGGGTTATCTAGAGTTTGCCAGGACTGTTGATAAATGATGGACAGTGGCTTGGTGAGCTCCTCCAACTGCTCCCTCAGTTCCCTCGGGTGGATCCCATCCAGCCCCACAGACCTGTGTGTGTCCAAGCGGAGCAGCGGGTCACTGACTGTTTCCTCCTGGACTGTGGGGACTGCATTCTGCTCCTCGTCCCTGTCTTCCAGCTCAGGGGGCTGGGTACCTAGAGGGGAGCTGGCCTTACTATTAAAGACTGAGGCAAAGAAGGCATTAAGTAGCTCAGCCTTCTCCTCACGTTCTGTGGCAATGTTCCCTGCCCCATCCAATAAAGGATGCAGATCATCCTTGGCCCTCTTTTTGTTTGTATAACGTTTGTAAAAATGTATTTTGTTCTTTTCTGGCAGTGGCCAACCTGAGTTCTAGCTGGGCTTTTGTCTCTGTAATCTTTGCCCTGCATAACCTTGTGACATCCTTACATTCCTCCAGAGCTGCCTGCCCCTTCTTCCAAAGGTGGTAAACTCTCCCTGTTTCCCTGAGTTCCATCCAAAGCTCTCTGTTCAGCCAGGCCAGTCTTCTTTCCTATAGGCTTGCCTTTTGACAAAAAAAAAACCACCAACCAAACCCACTCTGGTTAATTATGACATAGTACTTGCATTATTCGAGGCATTTCAAAATTAAATACAAGAAAACAGATCAGTAATTCTGCCTCAGGGCTACAGATTTGCTTTTCTGGTAGTAAACTAAATAACACAAAGATGAGTCCAAGTATTGCCCTGGTTTTGCACCTCAGTCTTGTGTGTTAAAGTAGTAGAACAGTCACCTGCACAGTTTTCATTTAGGCCATCTAGTGCTATTCTAAACTACTGCTCAGCAAAGTTCAGAAATACATCCAGGCTCTGTTCCCAATACATAGTCTGGAGGATCCCACATTTTTATAGCAGAAAAGATCTGAAAATGAAGCATGTAGCCAGACCTCAGGGCCAGGGAATGGGCTTTTGTATGGTTTAGGTTGCTGGACTGTATCTAGACATGCAATGTGAGATGCACAGAAGACGCTGGTTAAATTGCCAGTCAGATCCAGACTGGTGATGTGGACACAAGCCACCCCGAGCCAGCAGGCATTCGTGCCAGACATTACTGTGCCAACCAAATGGCTTTAGCAGTGTAGATATAACCTAAGTTGTCCAGGCTGCTTAAGTGTATAGCCAGAACAGTTTGGATGAGATTTTCGAGGAGAAATCTTGGCTGTATCCGATACATTATTGTGAATTAGGTGCTTCACATGCCTGTTCCAAGGACAGGTTTAGCAGTTTGTGCAGCCTCTCTTTATCCTGCCTGCACTTTGCAAGACTCAAGCAGGTTCCAGTGGGAGTTGCTGATGTTGCCTGCAGCAGTGGAAGGTAAGGTCTGTAGGCAGCCAGAAAGGAAGCTGCAGAAAGGGCCTACTGCAGTGGTGAGAACTACTGTAGCAATGAGGTGCATAGTAATAGCTACAGCAGTAGGATTCACACAGGTCTCACATGGCTGTGGGTCTAGAGAAAGAGACCCCCTCAGGCTCCCTGGAGACTGTTAATAACTCCATATCCATAGACTAAATGGCATGGGTTAGCATCCTGTGAAGGTAATCCTCACTAAACATACAAGACACAAGTAAGAAGGCCTTGCTTGGATGGAGACTGCAGTCATTGAGCAGCTGGCTCAATGCGTTTTATTTGTATGTGAGAAATATCAACATAAAGCTGTGGCGATTGCAATTTGCATGTATATTTGCACCCAAGCAAAGTTGGAAAGCTACAGATCAGGTTGTATAGATTTTGGTTTAGTATCAGAAGCCTGACATTGTATACATCTGATGTTCCGTAACAGCCCTTGAGGTACATAATTACTGAATCTGGGCATCAGATGTCCTTTTCAAAAAATGTCAAAGTTTTGATGTTTCCCACAGAATAGAAATGGATTTTCATTAAACCACTAATAGTTTTCTCTCATTAGGTCGAAATGTTGTGTTTCACAATTTCACTTAACTTCATTTTGGCATATTAAGTAAGATACACTGTGCATTATTTTAATTATAATGCATCTGACTTTAGTAATTAGCTATGATATGCAATTTGCAATGAAAAGGAAACAAATAATAAATTGAAATTAAATATAAAAAGGTTCCAAATAATTTTTTTTCGAATGCTGCATGTTGTTATTTATTTTTCTGGTTCTGATGAAACTGTAGTTTGATAGTAAACTATTCTTGTGAATATTTTCCCCATTCTTATTACAAACATAATAAATTTGAAATGAACTAGTAAGAATATATGACATAGAAAACATTCAAATCTTCACAATGTCTCAACTCAATTCTTCTTACATTTGTGGGGAGAAGCAATTTGATGCAGAACTGAGGAGTTACCTGGAGGTGAAGTGACTTAGCACGGAGTAGCACATAACCTGGAAGAAGACAGGAGTGCTGGCAGTTAACTTCCCTTCCCGCTTGTTTAACTCAGAGCTCAACAGCAGGTACAGGATGTTCTGAGGTAATGCAAAAACTCATTAGTTCTCTATAAGGAAAGTTTGCCCTGGAGTTCACAGCTATTATCCTTGAAGCTAATGATGTGAGTTCAAATACTATGCAGCTTCAGTGCAGCATGTTTCTGCATTTACTGTGTCACCTCAGCTGAACCCTTTTGGCTCTGAGAGCCTTGCTGCAGCCCATCAGCAAAATTACAGGTTATGGCAAACAAATGCTTCAAGTTCTTGGGTAATTTCTGGATTAATCAATGGAAATTTTTACAGCTACAGCATTTTTCTGCTGAAAGGATAATTATTTTTCCTATTTTGCCTTGAAATGAATGAATGAGTAACACAGACTCCAAGACTAGAGTATAAACACATATTTCTATAACTTCATGTGCTCAAAATTTTATTCAGTCACATGATGGCTGTTCATTGAATTCCCCAGCCTCTTACAGAATTTGCAATTACTTTTGGCACTGGACAGCAGGTAGTATGTTCCTTGCTTGCAGGTGCAATACATTAAGCAACATTCGTAACACTTTTCCCCACAAGAATCATTTATTTGGATGGTAATTCCCCCACTTTGTTCTGCTTACACATTTATGGTAGAAATCTATGAAACCTGGATGTATATGATGTAATTATGGATATAAGAGGCAGATGTATATGCAATGGACCAGATTTTGAGAGTCTTGTGCTTGGCTGTGAAAGCTGACTTGTTACGTGGCCTTCATCGGATGCTGCTGGCTAGTGCTAAGCTCTTCATTAAATGTAAAGCACAAGAAGAACAGGACAGTGCTGGCTTATATTTATCTCTCCTTTGACTAGTCCTGTAGGGCAGCGTACCTCACTGAGTCTTCCTGAGTGGCACATGATCCCTTCACCATTCCTTCTGGGGCAGCCCGGCTTCACTTTGTCCCATACAGCAGGCTGACCCCAGTGATCCCTGTATGGCTCCTATCTAAGCAGCCATGTGAAAAAGACTTCTTCTCACCTTTCTGCAGCAGCGCCCTACCCTGACCTAAGCATTCCCTTTGTCTGAGAAGGGTATTTACTAACAGTAGTAAACTGAGGCTTTGTCTCAGGAACGTAGGCGATAAATCAAGAGGACTGGAAGCACTGCCAGTTTAGGGAATTATGAAGAGGAAGTATCAGTGGCTAATCTAATTGGTTATAGCCCTTTTGTCATCATCAATATATAAATCTTACAGCAGGTCATAGCTGGTGCTAAACTCACAGGCAAAGGAGGACACAGTGGGGCAGAATCTGTGGTTTGATCCAACTGTCTCCTACTAAGGAGACAAATCCCAAAGTGAGAAAGCCTCAATGAAGCCTAAATGCCAGCTAGACCAGGTTTTAGCTGAATTATTAAAATGAGCTGTCTGGCTATTAGATGAAGGATCTCACTGTGATGTTGCCATGCCACCTAAGGCTACAACCACTGACTATGCAGTGGCTTTTCTTGATAAACATGTTTTATAATTCCATTGTTTCCACCCCTGTAATCTGCTTCTACCAAAAGTGCTGTCAAAATGGAACCAGATTGCAGCAGTGTATCTTTGCAAGTACTGATGTCTTGATCACTGACCTTATTTTGATTTTTAAGATGGGATTGCTGCCAAGGACAATCAGAAAAATGTGAAACCTTCAGGTTTCAGGCTTCTTTGGTGCCCATGTTTCATGGGGATGCACTAAAACTCTTCTTACAGTGACCTGTCAGATCCACAACTTGGTTCAAAGTTTCATGCCATCATGTTGACAGGGAGACTAAAAGGCACGAAGCATGATGGCGTAAGCTGCTATCCAAATGATCACATCTCCTGAGCATCATCTAGCACTGATTCTGAAACTATCCCTATATCAAGTAATTTTTCTCCATGAAACTGAGATGGTTGTTGTAATTTAAATTTAGAGGCTGTTGCAATGAAAGCCCTAATTTGCTCCAGAATAGCAATTTGACAGGTGTACGCTGTTTCCCATGTAATGACAAGAGCCACTAGCTATAGTCCATCAGACTGAGTCAATGAGGCAACTCAGTTGTGTATCTGAAGAATGAAAGCAGAGCGGTATTGAACTCAACAGCTGGACTGGCAGCTACCTCATCCTGTTTATATATCAGTCTCTGATGATAGGAAGCAGTGGTAATGACGGGCCACAGACCTGATGGCCTCCCTGGAAAGTAGAAAATTGCAACGTGTATTTGTCATCAACAAGGACAAAATTTTTTGTTCCATGACAGAGTTCTAACTTTGCAGCAAAATAAGATGACATATCAAAATCCTTTCAATAATGCAGAGCAGCCAAAACCTCAGCTCACTGGCTTCTCTACATACATGGAGAAAGTCCAGGACGGTGCGTACACAGAATGTGGTCTACACTTTCCATCTTTGATGCCAATTATGTTGAGATAACCTCTTTTCCAGCTCTGGTTATTGTTATTGCCTCATCAGTCTATGACTCAGTAACCTCACCAGAACTTCAATTATATTTTACATGTATTCACAGCATACATCATGTCCATAAAAAAACCTTCCTGGTCCTCATAGATGAAACGAGATGGGCTGGTACCACAGAAAGTGACAAATGTAGGGACCATGTTGTACTGAGGATTTTACATAGCAAATGAAAAAACCCAAAGCTGCTTAATTAAATGGTTTCTGCTGAAAAATCATTTAAATGTAATAATATGGGATCACATTAATTTTTAATGAATTTGCAGGATCTTAGTAGTTCCATATTACAGAAATTGTGTAGAAGTTATAATGGAAAAGATCATATTATTCTTTGTACTTTAATGTAATGAAAATTCTGTATAAAATTAAAAAAAAAGTTTATGTTTTGTGAAGTTTGATAGTAATGGTGTTCAGTAACTTATGAAAACAGCAAGAGCAGCTACACAGTTACAAATTGTAATATGCAACTAATTATGCACAAGTTTTTAAAATCAACATAAATTTCATGTACTGTAGTGGCAACACTCAAATTTCACGGTGGAGATTTTTCTTGTTTTGAACTACAAAATCTTCTTTTGAGTTGTGTGCATATTCATTTGCAAGTCAGGTGAAAAACATGACGTAGAAGCGTACAGAAAACCTGTAATTCTGCATTTTCCAGTACAGAGTGAGGATCATCAGAGCAGAAACAAGGAACGAGACACTGCAAGTGCCATGTGTTGGGGTGGTGGGAGTCCATAGTGTGATCTTTAGCCAATCTTATTCTGGCCCGCTTCTGTTAGCTGTTTAATTGAGGCATCATCTCAAGTGAACATAGGAGCTAATAGCTAAATTCAAATGTTACAAGACTCTCATGGCTATAAGGGCAGTTACTGCTTCCTTGCAGCTTTGGTAGCCTGCTATATCATTAACAGCATGCATCTGCACCAGTGCTGAGGAAAGGGTTGTTACCCAGCCCCTCACAGGGGGCTACTAATCCCAGTCCAATCAGACTCTTGCAAATGGGAGGATGAGGGACATTTTATTCAGCCATAGACTTTTCCCAGACAGCTTCAGAAAGAGATAAGGAGCAGTCTCAGTAGCTGCCACGTTAATTCTGGGTGCTTCTCAACCTTTCTAGCTGAGATACTCTGCAGTATGTGTATATTTAGAGATATTGTGTTCCCAAATACAGATCCATGCCTTCTCGCCCCCCCACCCCCCATGAATATAAAATAAAATAAAATAAAATAAAATAAAATAAAATAAAATAAAATAAAATAAAATAAAATAAAATAAAATAAAATAAAATAATAAAATAAAAATAGTGGATGATCCAGGTTATCTATTTTGTGCTTAGGTAATATATAAGGACAGCACCCATGGGACATGTCTCAGATGGCATTGAGCTCTTGCTGATTTCTATTCCACCATACATTTCCTCATCACAAGGTGATGCCAGAATAGCTCAAGTACCTGCAGCTTTAAGGGCGTCGTAACGATGCAGAGGAATCTCTTTGCCTGTGCTTTCGTCTACCTGATGCACTACTGCAGTAAGAACAGCATTACGAAGGCTTATATCTGCTGTATGTTTATTCTATTTTTTCTTTTTTTTTTTGTTTATTCATGACAGTGACTCAGAAATTATGCAGTGTTCTAATTATCACAATTGTGTCCAAAAGAAGCATTTCTATTACCAGTACCTCAATTTCAGTATTTGGAACACAGGATACCATTTAGCTGCAGCTGTTGAAATTGGCTGAATTTTTATAATACCAACTGCTGAAGCTATAGTATGGTTATGTTAATCCTACCATTTATATTAGCACAAAAGTAATTGAATACTAGAGCTGCTAAATTTGCATTACAAAATCATTTCAGTAAAATAATAGCAAGTATGAATCTTTATTCTTATGGCATCAAATAAAACTGGCCTTTTGTGCGTAAGATTTATTCAAAATAGAATTAAGCATGAACAGTTCTACAGGGAATTCCTGCCCTTTTTTCACATGAGTTTTAAGCAGCTTTTTCTAAGGCAGGAATCAACATGGATAATATTACAATACAGATGGGCAAAATAAACAAGTACAATTTCCTTTAATCACCTATGAATATGCATAAACAAAATATGTCCTCTGTGGTTTAGATATCAGAGGCTTATTGATAGTGTAGGCAAGCTTTGAAAAAAACCAAACTCAGTGAAATTCAATCAGCTGAGAATAGTCAATCAAAAACCACATCCTTCATCTCAAGTAGATTAAGTGGCAAGATGATTTAGGTATCATGTAAGTATTCCATAAAGCCCCAAAGATTTGTTGGTTGTTTTCAACCTCAGTTAAGACAGCATCCTGGGTAACTGTTACAATAGTCCTGAGCAAACAATGAAACCCAGAGAACGACATGTTTATTTTCAAATATTTATAGAGTGACTGTGATAACTTTGTCAAAGGAAGAACAAATCCATCTGAAATGGTATTAAACAGCAAAAAAA
The DNA here is from genome assembly GCF_017639655.2 of Falco naumanni. Lineage (NCBI taxonomy): Eukaryota > Metazoa > Chordata > Aves > Falconiformes > Falconidae > Falco > Falco naumanni. The sequence goes on from NC_054059.1 coordinate 29,774,592, forward strand.
AAAAAAACAACCCTGTACAAGAGACTCCTTGGTGTAAAGAGCTTAAAGACTAATTGCAGGCACTGTACAATGAACAAAAGGAAACAAGACATGTCAAACACGGTGGGATAACAAAGACCAAGAATCACGCTTTCAAGGTCACATAGTTAGCAAATGTTAACAGATGCATGATGCCTCTACACATATTATTAAAGAGAGTCTGATTCTCCCTTGGACATAGGTTTCTTTACTCTACCAGAACAGCAAAGGAAGCTTTATTAGAAATAACATTTAACTCCTGAATGGGTTAAGGGTCCATTTGCCCATCTGAGCAAATCACTATATCAAGAATTTGCAGATCACCTGAGTTGCAGTATCTATCTACATGTGCTTATCAAATCTAGATTCATACAACTTAAATAAGGGCAAATGGGAAAGCTGAAATAGAGCTATGATACCCCTCATTTGCTAAGAAAATGCACAAATCCCAAAATGGCTACTCAGATGTCAAGAAGTAACTTGTAAAGAAAAAATAACAGAGCCCATATTCAAATCTTGAGATAATCTTGTAGGGAAGGTACAGGAGAAGCAGCCATGACAATAGTTTGGTGAAAAAGGATTATGGAGATATTCTGTGTGTGAGGGAGGACACTTCTAGATCCAAGGAAATTGGTATTATTGATGGAGCAGTGATTGCACACAGTAAAAGCTAAGGTATTTAGGATACCTGGGCATGCTGAATATAATAACCATGGTAACTTCTCACTTGGAACAGGGAGAGGTAATAAAGGAACTCAGAGAGCCTAGTACTGGTCTCCATTGACTTCTTTGGGAGCTATGAAGTTATCAACAGTTACACAAAAGCAATACAAATTATTGTCCAAAGAATCGTAGTAGTATGTTTTATACATTTTTATACTGATATCAATTACCATCCAAGCATACAGTGATAAGAAATCAGGCTTAGTGTTCATAAAAAGCTTGAAATCTTCAGATGAGAGGCACTGAAAAAGCCACACATTTGGTAGTAAAATTTTGGTAGGTAAGACTCAGGTTTTTCCTTCTCTCCAGTGTTACTACCTGTAAGACAAAATTGGAGACAAAATGCTAGTCTGTGCCTTTTTTGATTTTTAAGTGCAATCCAACCCTGCTATCGCTTTTCGGTTGGAATTCACATATGAGCCAAAGAATAATAATTTTACTTGGCATGTGTGATATTGTCCAGCTATTTTTACAAGAATGCTGTAACATTCACAGCTGTATGTTTCAGTCTCATAATACACTTCTTGCTTGGTTACATGATAATTATTTCATACTCTGTGCTGTTAAAGGAAACTAGGGTCACTAGCTTCCCATCTAACATTTCTGGTTCATGGTATTTTTCATTTGACAAATAGATTCACTGTGGATTCAGCAGAGGTTTTGAGCCTTTCTGTTTGCCGATACTTCTTTAAATTCCAGGTCCTTCTCCCTCCTTCTCCCCAGGCATTGCAGATTAGACATAAATAGACACCATTCTCATTCATGTCACTTGTGGTTATGACTGCCTTATGACTCCTGAACTGCTGGGAAAGTATACATTTTCCATAAACTTTTGCCTTCAGTATTTATCTGCTTGTCAATTTAACATTCATTCTTCTGATGTCAAGATATATTGTGTATAATTCTTTTAAAATTTCTGTTTGCATTTTTCTTCTATTGGTTCAGAAAATGTGAGTAAAAAGAAACTTAATAGAATAGAAATATTTTTTCCCTTTTTATTGAAATTTGATTTTATTTTTCTGCTTTTCTTCCCAGTATTAATATATGTCACCATGTCAAAAATTCATCAGGTGCAAACAAGTACAATCCTGTTTAGCTGAATAAAAGATATTAATTTACAGCAGCTGAGGATATGGTCCAAAGGTTAGAATATAACTTTATTTTAGCGTATGTTTTTCTCTAATGTGGTTCTGACTGCTACATTACTATATTAGTATCTACTGCAAAAAAAAAGAATATATGCCTTTGCTTTACTTTAGGACAAGAGGAATCATATGGGTAAAGAGCAAGCCCATGGTAATAACCCCGGGCCTGAGGAGTAACAGGTGCACAGTGCAGATAGCTGGAATACTTTAATAAAAATTAATAATTTAGCAAACCTGATTTCCCAACTTGCAGTCATAATGATTTTTTTCAGGGAACAATATTTTCTACTAATTTTTAGTGGCTACAAACAATTTTATACCATCCTCCTTTATCCTGCAGTCTGTATCTCATGCACTATTTTCTTCACAGGAGTTCACCTTTGTCTGAACACTGTCATGCACAGTGGTCATTATTTCAATGTGATCTGCCTTCTTTTGAATTTAGTCTCTTTGAGCTGTGTTTCTGAAAGTATTCTTCCAGATCTAATGGCAAAGTCAGAGCAGTCACACTGTTCTTAGACTTCTACCCTGATTATTTTTATGGAGATGCTGCGCAAGTCTTGATTGAATCTTTCATATCTAAATGGTTCTGTTAAAATTTGCAAGCTGAACTTATCCCACTGTAGAGATTGCATTGTGTTCACATTTGGCTTTGATTCAAGTTGCATCAGTCCCTATTAACTGATCTGGTAGTTAATATCGAAAACTTTTCAGTATGAAAAGTGCTGTTGTGATTCCTAAAACTCTGTGATATACTTGTCATGTAGTAAAAGTCTTGTACTCAGACTGAATATTTTTATTATTCCCACCTAAATCAGCTCTTATCTTTCTGAAAATACCTTGTGTTGCCCATCTAAAGATAACCTTACAGCTGCTTATTTGTAGAAGCTCTACTACCTTAATGTGTGATTAGATAGGGACTTGGAATCTGCCTGGGAGGGAGGAAGGACATGACCAATCTAATTTCAGAAATTTGCCTTCTGTGTGTCTTGAAAATTTTTTAGATATGACCAGCTTGTCAGGCACTTAAAAACTGCAGTTCACATACTTTCAGGAGTGAAAGCCTAAAACTTGCTGGTCTGTTTCCTTGAGGACATCTTTGCCACCAAAGGTGGGCACAGTAGGAAGGACTAGGAAGAGAGATTAAAGACAGAGATGAGTGTTAGAAGAGTGTCAGATATGGGAGAAGGGTTATCATCAAGGGAATGGATGAAAAGCAGAGGGAAGAAGAGCAAACAACCCTGTCTCTGCTGGAAGTAATGTCTTCACAGTCCTGGATGGTACTTCACATTGTGTTATTGTCTAGCAAGTGTCTGTAGTATGTACAGGAAATAGAGGGTTATTTCCCCTGTGGAGGCTGGGGCACTAAAGATGTCTGATCCTCCTATGTGATTTTTTCCCCCATAGGGCTTATGCTCTATTCAATCCATATGTCAAATTAAGGCACTGACCAGATACCTGCTGCACATCATTTTTTATCCTAATCACTGAGATCACATAGCTTCCCACATAATTAACACCAATACTGTTAGGATTCAGAGAAATGGTGATGATTTCTTTCTTTAATTCACTGTATTATCCAAGGACTTTCAATGCTGTGGAAAAAGAAAACAACTTCCTTTGCCATCAACTCCTCCCAGCCTGAAATGTAGATTTACTCCAGAATAGCATAGAGCTATAATTCAGGGCAATCACCCAGGGTGTGAGACATCATATTCCAAGTTCCTGATTTAAACCAAGATGAACAGAACTTGAACCTTTGGCTATCTTACTATTTCCTGGGCTTCAGTGTGTTACAAATAAAATTCTTAACTAACTTTGACCAGTACAAGTTCCACTGAAACTGATATGCTTCTGTGGAGGTGTTTCAATATCACTGAGCACGAAAAAAATGCTGAGAAACTGTTGCTGACTTCTGCTTTGGAAAGCCACTAGAAATGACAGCGGAGGGAAGCAGAGTGTAAGTCATCTTTTACGTAGTCTGGAGGGTGATGGAACTTGAAAAAGGTGATAAAAATATGATGTTTCTATCACTTTTCAGAAGGCAGTAGGAGAAGAGTTTCAGAAGGAGAGAATTTCAATTAAACTTTTTTCTCATATTAACCTTAACATTCTCTTAAGTATTACTTCTTGGGTTTTTTTAGAACTACGCAGAAGCCTCATTGTGCAAGAACATTATAAACAATGACCTAAAGAAAACGCTGTCTAGGTTCAGACTAGACAGAATTAAGTATAGGTTGTGATCGAGGGAACAAAGCTGAGTTGTAGTGTAGGGCTGCCATGTCACATGGGGAATAAAACAGAGTTGCACAGGTGAGTAATCAGCTCAATTAATGGCCTTCAAACAAGCTAATGACATCAATTTCCTTTACTGGACCCCTGTGCCTGTTGTAGAACTTGCTATATAAACCCCAAATAGATTCAATATAAAGAAACAACAGGTGGATTTCCTCTCATACTTATTTCCATCTGCTGTTAATGATAGCTGTCTTATTACTTATGCATATTCACTCTGCAGAATAAGGAAAAGCCTTATTTTGCTTTCTTGATTTTGCTGTATTGATTTTAACTGGAAAATATATGTGGCAGTTATGAAGTGCAGACTTTGACAGACAAATGATCGGTAATTTTCTTATGAAAGAAAAAATATGGGGAAATGAGCAGTAGGATGGATAGAAAATAATGTATTCTTTAAAGAACAAAAGATCAGGAAAGGTATGGTGTTATTTTCCTGTTTATTTAAAATAAATTGGGTTGCAGAATTTTTTTGTGACATTTTATTCCTTCTTCAGTTATGAACTAGTTCTCCAGCTACTGCTAATATCATTCTTATCCAAATGATGCAAATTTACACGACCTAAAGGTCTTGTTTATTAACTTTACATTCCTTCACAAGTCAAATTCATCTGCAACTGATATAGGTTTAGGATTCTTGGATCTTCAGCCCATCAAATTTAACAGAAATTTTCTGCTCAGCCTAGGACTTTTACACTGGTTTACAGGACACAGACTTTCTATGTCTTCTATGGAAGATAGGCAAATGTATTGACAAAAAACCAGCTTAATTCACACTATGCCATCAACGTGACATAAATTTGGTGTGTTTTCTTCATGAAACAGTGGTAGACTAGATTTTGCCCCTTGATTATAGCTGTGAAAATGAAGAAGCTAGATCAGAATGTACTCTTGGATTCGTTCAGATGCTTATGAAGTAAGTATAGGTGCGTTATGTATTTCCATAATACAGTGGAAAAAGAAGAGGGTGGTTGGTTGTGTTTGTTGTTGTGTTTTTTTGTGTTTTTTTTTAAATAAATGCAGTTGCCAGGCAACAAAATGATGAAATAAAACTAAACACCTGATATTCCTTCATGTCATAAAACGTATTTCCTACAATGTACCATATGGTCTACCTGCCACTGATGCAATTCTACAATAAACAGAGCAGAAGTGTACGTTCGGTACAACTGTGTTAGAATGAGCAGGACTTACCATCCATATTTCCAGAGGAAAGGATGGGTGTTATTTCATACACACAGCAGCATTTCCCTTCTCTCTTTCATTTTCAAGTTACTTTGAGTTACTCAGCCAGATATACTCCAATCTTAAAACACAATCATATCTACTTTGTGGCAAAGAAGAAATCTTTAAATACATTTATATTTCTAAAAAACAGAATTCTTACTGATTCCTCAGGATTTCTGACAAGATAATGAACAATTTTATCCAAAATCAACAGCTGAGCTTCCAAACTAAGCACTTGTTTCATAAATCACCTTGCAGTGATGGTAGTTACCTATAAACAGAAGTTAATTCATATGAAGGTACGGTGTGATCTTAAGTGTTGCTCATCCTTCTCACAGTGAAACACAGGTGTATCTTAACAGAGTAAGAGGCTCTTAACGCTATGCAGAAAGTTGTAGAGCTATTAAAGAAGAGCTGTTACAGAGCAGCCAAGTTCCTCTCTTGTTATATATTGCCATCTACTATTGAAAACCTTCACAAGACCCATGCTTCTTTCATTCTGCAAATATGAAAAAACCCACCCAGATTGTATCTCAGATACTAGTGAATGAATATTTGACAAAATGACATCCAAGAGTGATCTCAGAATTATGCTGTTATTGACCTTGGAATTTTCTTCTATTCTAGTAATTATTGTAAAATAAAATTGACATTTTTTTGGAATGCACAATAGTCAACAAATATAATTTACATACACTTGCAGATGTTTCTGAGTATTCATTATGAAAGCAACTTTCTTTTCATACTTTTCTTAGAGCACGGAGATGTGCCTTCCCTTTGAATTACTACCAGGCTTTCCAAATTGTAGCTTGTAGGAGAAAGAAAATAGGAAAACTTTCTTTAACCAGTTTTCAGCTATGACCTTAGACTGCTTGAGACCTAAAATGTTATTGTTGGTTATACAGTAGCAAATGTTTTTGTCATCGTTTTATTAAATTTCATAACAAAGGAAAGGAATAGTGCATCAATGCTTTATGTTTTCTTTAAGGGAAAAGCTAACCTGGGTCACAAAGGGCCAATGGGAATATATACTATAGGCACCGTATTTATTCTACTTGCAAATGCCAAGTGATTGAACATCTGTAAAGACATATTCAACGAAAAACTTTCCCAGACCATTTGATAGCTTTTACATCTGTAGCAATGTACTGTGGGTCATAATAATAACTCTGCCTAAGTGGGACAAAAAAGCATTTCTGTTAGGATTTATTTCCATGGCTAACCTCTACAAAAAACCTATTCTGAATCTCTAAAATAATAACTATAATCCAAATCTTAAAATGTCTTTTCTTCTTATACCTCTAGAAAAGTCCAGATTTATGCACAAAACCCTGTTTCAAGGTATCAGCTTCTTCAGAGGACTTTTTAAAACTAAAGTTAGAAAACCACATCATTTTTGTGGAATGTATTTCGCAATTACTTAATACCTATGCAACACTGTCACAAAAGGCAGTAATGTCGTGGATTTTTAAAGTGAAATATTTAGTACTGCAAGTGAAGGCTAAATCTTAATAAATTTTTATTCCTTTTGAAGGATGCTACTGAACTTTATTTGGCTACATTCCACATTTTGCATATTCCTTGTTACATCCTCTGTGTGCTGTCACTGGAGATAGACTCCAGTGGGAGTTCAGAAAGCACTGGGTGTTACTGTAAGATATAGAAATGAGTAGAACACTTTTTCCCGTATTAGGACGCAATGCTTCTACCAAGGTAATTGCAGAAGATATTGTTTGAGCTTGAGTAATTAAGAAGTTTTACTTAATGCACATAGTTGCTTTCTGAAATAGAAGAAGCTATTCCCTTTTCACTGGAATAAGTTTCTACTGTAAATATATTGTAGGAACTATATTGCTTTTTGTCTTACATAGACACATGGTTCTTTCTCACTTTTAATTTTCAAACTAATTAGATGAAAAAAGATGAGAATAAAAATGTAAAGAATGGATTTGCTCTGGGTGGTTCCATCCTGTGTTGCTGGAGGGGTGGAGGGGGAACCCTAAAGAAATCATTACACCTGCACAGCGTTGTCAGCATGAAGGACTACTTGAGCCACACAAGGCACATGAAAGCTCTTTTGCTTTGTTTTTAAACTCTACTCCGCACACCTGCTTATCCTTGACATACAGGACAGTTTCTGCAGTGTCTGGACTACTTATTTTGCAGGTCATAAAGCTTTATACAGAGATTTCATCATTAAACTCAATGATCTGTGAAGGAGCTTAAATTTAGAGACTCATCCAGGCTTGATTTCAGGACTCATGCAACTGCTGCTGCCTTTCCTTATCTTTATCCTTCATTTTCTGTTCATACTCTCCAATAAAAAAATCCTTACTGATAGTTGCAATTTATTTTAAAATAAAAGATGCATTACTTTCAGTTAAAGAAAGAAGAGTGTCTTAACTGATTCATGTCTGGTAGATTGACAAGGGTCTTTTTCTTGGACACAAAAAGCCAGATGAGTATAGCAGAGTGTATTCTCCTCATGGAGCTTTTTTTCAAATGCCTGTTGGAATCACTATGTCTCCTGCCAAAGAACAAAGGATGTTCTCCAGATTTTACCTCCCCTGCTACTTAGTGTAACTTGAAGTATAAAGTAATGTAATCCAAAAACTCCTTCCCTCTAGAAAGTATTTTTCCTATTAGAGGTGAAATGTTGTTGGGCTAAAATACATGATGTTCTTTCTGGTTGCTTGAATAATTTCTACCTATTTTTTTCCATATATTATTAACCATGAAGTTAATTTTTAAATTAGATCTCTGTAATTATGGAATAGCCTTATTTTTTTAGGTGCAAGTCAGTCATACTTGTCTCCCTCTGCCAACAATACAGAAATGCACCTAAGACATATGATGTTCCCAAACATGCCTGTTTCTGTTGGTCATAGTCCCTGCGAGTTTTGGTCGGCTTGCTTCCACCTTTTGCAGTTTGATTAAATGCCTTGATTCAAGTAGGAAGAACTCTTGCCATAATGACATAAAAATGCCATTCCAGATGTGGTAATTTTATTCCATCAGGATAAAAAATAATCGTGTGATTGACTGCCTTGAAGGTCTACTACATTTTCCATATATTAGCAAATACAAACGCCTCTTTCCCTGAATATTCTGAAAGTAGAATGTATGTCCTTTTTTTCTACAGCTTTGATGTAGAAATTGGGGAGAAAGGATGAAGTAATTGTGAATTGAAATGAGCAATTATAGTAAAGCCCCTTGAAGTCAAATTATGTTTAAATAGAATTAATTTATAATCAGTTGTTAGAAATGTCTCTTTGAGGGATTTACTTTTCATACATTACCAAAATAGAATGCAAAGAACTAGTTGTTATAAATTAATCATTAGTCAACTGATGTTGTCCAGTAAGTGGTACTATATTCTTGAATACAAAAAAATGCCAAGGTTTTTTCCTTAGCAGACAATATTAGCTGTAGTGCTGCTTTTTCTTTCATACATAGTTTCTACCACGTTAATGACTGATATTTCCTATGATGTAGGTAAGAATATGACATGTTAGATAAGGTGAACAAAATGCGCTTTTGCTATTATCTGAGGATCAAACAGAGGCTGCATTCTACTGTTTTGAAAATGATGGTTTTTTAACTTATGTCACAATGAATGCATTTGTTTTTCTTTTTTAAAGTCAAAGTAAGACGTGTCACAATTACTTGCCTTCCTTTATTAATTTTAGATATCTCTGTAAATTGATCCAAAAATCCCTCACCTATAGTTTAGGATCACTGAGTACAAAGCTTGGTTTTATTTATTTGTAAGGTTTAGTGAAATAGAGATTTCTTTGTGTCATGAAACAATCATAATAAATTAACATGAATTGGCAGGCTTCTTTCAAGCAAAACTAGGTCCATAGAAAAAAATAATAAGCATAAATTTTACATTTTTTGCAGGCTCTGGGAAATACCAGAAATAGTGTTAACCAAGTTACAAAACAGTGTGCCCTCTGGAGATTGCCTGAAACTAATGAATGAACTTTTGAGACTTCTGGGTATCATTCTGCCTGTGGGCCAGATATTTTACATGTCCCTCCCAAACCACAATCTGTCATTGTCATCCTCATCAGTGTCACTATCTCTCTTCTGTGGCATCTGCAGTATTTACAGATAAATATCAAGTCAAGCTTCTTCATCTAAAAACCAGTAATTTAATAGACCACTCACTTAGGAAAACCATAAAAAGGGGATGGCGTTAACCCATATCATGCTGAGGGTTGTCAGGATGGCGGATGCTACTATCCTTTGGTTAAATCCACAGACTTGCCAAAACTCATCCAGATACCTCCCATAATTAGAAAATAGCTACCAGTACAATCTACCTCACTCAGAACTAGGAGACTAAGAGACTTCATAAAGTCATTACTGTTAGTTTACTTGTAAGGCTCTCAGTTACCTCCACGATAGGTAGAGTCACTGCATGCATCCTGCCTGGACCCTCAGTGGTTATCAGTGCCAGCAGTCAGCATTACACAAAAGAATTCTGTTGCGTTCACACATTTGAATGTATTTTCATAGCATGATTTTTACAACTGGTCCTACTGGATGTGTTCTTCAGCACATCTGAAACAAGGCTGAAATGTATATCTCACTGTCTGTTTCAAGTATGGTTTAATTATTAGACCATTCTAAGTATAAATACAAATAACATATGATGAACTTTACTGGAAATAAAATCAGGACCTGCACAGCATTTTATCTGAAATCCTGCCCCCCCCACCCCCAACTGCTATGCATTGAAACGATATCACAGCTCATAAAAATTACAGTAGTTTCATTTTTTCCTAAGGGCTTCAAGCCCAAGAGCTACTTACTGCTTCCCTACTTCATGGCTACAGTGAATGGGGTGGATTCTGCTCTTCATGATGCATTCCTCTGTTATTTCTTCCTTTGCTACAACTCACAAACTCCAGCCATGTTTTTGAGTCAAAGTCATTGTTTCCAAGGAATTCTGTGATGCATTTCATGCCAACAGTTGTCTTAAATATGAAACTAGGGCAGATGTGGTCAACTTTCCTAGGATAGTCACTGTTTTGGAAACAACCATAATCAAGAAAACTTTCTGGTAAGAACTAAGTTGTCTGTTGTTTTTCAGATGACTAGCAGGACGGATTTGTGTTTTAAGAGCCATATATGGAGATATATACCTCTAAATTTCCATTAAAGCTTTGCTTTAGCTTATTTTTAAAAACCTTTTATCAGCTTGGGTCTTAATGCCTTGAATATTTATTGATTTGCACCAAAATCAGCAGATCACATCAAACAATCTGGCCTGTGCCATCAACAGCTAATCTCTACTTGCTTTTGCAGAATGCTGTTTTCAGAATTATTAGTCTATATTACCAGTGATGGAATATTATTTGCAACTAATCATTCAATCCACTTTGGACTGTCAAATATAGCAAAAACTTGCTATATATGAAAACTTGGTACACAGGAAATAAACTAACAGCATCAATTTAAATCAAAAGACTTAAGATTTCCATAAGAAAATAGAAAATGATATCCTAGATTTTTATTTGACTGATACATATTAATGAGATTTGCGCATATTCACTAATACTGATAAAAATCCAGGAAAACTGCATGAAGGGACTTTTTTCTGTCTTTGGTTTTTCTCATTTAGGTTTGGTGTGGAATTCTACTTAGATGGTCACAGATGTTCGAAAATGGGAACCAAATCTGTGTCAAACTATCTGGAATGCTCCAAACTCTACTGTCTGTTCCTGTGCTAACTCCTTTGCATCCATAGAAGGGTAAAACAGTTTCATTTGCTCATTTGATTTCACAGTTTTTCAACTTCAAAAGTCCCTCTGGTGCTGTGTAGCACAGAATGACAAACTGATGACTGTGATCTGTAAGTACATACAGACTATGGGGTAATACTTCTCTACTTTTTGTCAATCAAAAGTATATCTGAGAAAGAGAAATTCTAGAAAGGAGACTGTAGAAAGCAGCCATTCTGGATAGAAGGGTAGAAAGGACACTGTCCCATTTCTGTGTGGGTTTGGTAGCTCAGAAGAGGTTCATAGGTGCTCCACAGACCATGCTGCAGGCTGGGCACTAGGGAACTGAAATAATATGAATGGTCATTTCCCATAGATGACATAAGAAACATCTTGGTTTTGTAGCCTGCATGAGATCTCATGGAACGTAACTTTGGGAATGGGGGACGGAAGGCAAAGTATCCTTGGGAAGATGCAAGATGGTCTTTCATAGTTTTTTGTGACTGGATGTGACAATTCTGAACATTTTGTTGTATTTGCATTATAAAAGCTACTCGTGTTTTCTAAATGATGGAGTAGCATGTTAAATGTGGGACTTACAACTTGACTGTGCGGAAATACACCACAGAAGGAATGAGGGTTGGTACATTAGAAGAAAATCCAATAAGACAAAGCTGCTAGACCAATATGTAAGATGTGAAAGGATTTCTTAAATGAAGGGGTTTTTTTTCTGCTTGCAAACTACTGTATTTGTAATGAAAATATTTTCATAAAATTAAGTATTAATTGTGTGACTACCACAACAGTGTTAAAACTGACACACGTTTGGCTCTGCCTCAGCTCAGTGGGGACATGGCAGAGTCAGGCTTGACTTCATAACAGGCTACACAGAATAGTCCTGCACTATCAGAGACAGAGGTCTAAAATACTTTATCCTTGCTATAAAATAAAATATATTTTTTACACAGTGGTAAACAATACCTTTCCCTGCTTACTGACATTCCAGGAGGGAATTTTATTCTGATACAAGACAAATAGCTTTGCCTATCACTTGATATGCCTAGTAACTTTTTTCTTTTTTTTTTTAATCTTTTTGTCATCCCTGGCCATTAGCACATAGTTCAACAAAAGTAGCTGAACTTTTTAACAGCATATGGAGAAAATGTGCCATATAATTATGAGCCTTTTCTCATTCAAGTAAGTTGGTTAAAGTTGAAGAGGCCTGTGCAGAGACAAAGCTGGCCTGCATTGAGTGGAAATTTGGGCTGGGGTAAAAAATGTCCCTTTAGTAAAGTAAGTTATCTTTTATGCCTGAAGATTTGCTGGATTACAGTTTACTTCATGCTTAGGAGTCCTTTTTAAGTGAAAGGCTACTGTTCAGTGTAATCACCCAAAGGCTGTTTGTAGCTCTGCTATATTGATATTCTTACTATCTTATATGAACAAGAAGATTATAATTTCTAACATCATTACTTGAGATCATGTCTGAAGCACATACAAGAACCAGGACATTGGAAATTTTGCTTTGCTGGCTTAAGATAGTATTACCTACAGCTTGTTTTGGGGTTGCTGCATAAGTAAGATAGGGTTAGATTATCTCTGGGTTTCCGAACAGTACAAAAAGGTTCATAATGCAAACAGTTTAAGTACAGATCCCTTCTGTCCGCTGAAAGCAGAGCATGTGCCATTCCATTTTATATTTCAGAGATTCTTCATAAGACGTCTTTTAATATTACACAAAATGGTAAACAGCAAAGTAGCAACAGCAATATGAAGCAGCAACAGCAATACAAAACAGAAAGAGAAAAACGTCAAAAGTCTGGAAATGGCAACTTCTACCTCTAAAAGGTATTTCCTGTTCTAGAAGACCAGAAACATAGCTTGCAATGTAATTGCAGTTATTAGACCCAGACTTTATTCTTTTGCCTCTGAAAACATCTGGCTATGTTCTGATGTGGTTTTCTTTGCAATGAATATGTCCCTATTACCTAGGACCCTGGGAAACCTTCACCTGAAACCAGGTGTCTCAAATAGCATTATCACTTTTCGAAACTGTGGTGAGACAAATTTTGCCCTAGATGTCTTAAAAGCTGTCCTGCAAGAGGAAGATGAAAAGTAAGCCTAGGAATCAAAACAGAGATGGAAAAATGTTGCTGCACAAGGAAGGGATAACAGCAACATGAACACATCTGGATTCTTATGTTGGTTTTGCTGACTGCTTTCTTTGGAATGACATTTTCAATCAACAAAGGACCTGGTGATGTGGTGATACTGTACAAGTAGGTGTACTTCTAAGTGTGGGTATGTTACAGTCAATGAAATGAAAAGGTTGTAATCCACATGTCAATGAGAAAAATTCAGCAAAAAGATTCATTCTTGATAAACCTTTATTACAGACACTGTACATTACTTGAAAATACAGCAGGGTGCTGACATAATCATTTTATACTCTCTCAAGAAGCCCCGATTATTTAACAGCAACAATTTTCATATAACCAAAATATATCAAGTTGTTTTGTTGTCTCTAGTTCAGTAACATTTTCACATGAAATTTACTGGTAAAGACTGGTGTTGGCAAATTGCTGTCTGGTAAAATTTTTTAAAATTATAATATTCAGAAGCAATGAAATCCTAGGTCATCTGAAGTGACAGACAACATTGTCATTGACACAACAGGGCCAGGAGTGTCCCAGAGTGATCTAACTCAATCCTGAAAACCTGCCATATGTCACAAAACCATTTTGCTTTTCACAGCATACATGACAGTTTCAGCAGTCTGTACCTGTACATTTAGATTTAAGGTGTGATTCACATACCTGGTTTTGCATATTTGAGGGGGAAAAAATGGGCAGAAGGGACTTGTTTTTATGAGATATTTTCATCATATTTATCAGCAAGAAGTATCTAGTTTTTCAGACATACAGACATAATCCACTGAGGCCACTTTCTGTTAGGTACCTGAGAGCTGAAGCACTGTCAACTTTTGTGGGAAGTCAAAGTAAAGTAAAAAAGGTAATTTCAACTTTTTTTTTTATTATTATTATTATTATTATTATTATTATTATTATTATTATTATTATTATTATTATTATTATTATTAGCCAAATGATAAGTTTTGGTTTACTTTCAAGGCTTAAACTTCTTTGAAATTGTTAGCTTTATAAGGGCAGGGTTCACAGGATCAAAAAGTAAATGAAGATTTGCTTACACTGTGAAGTTACAGTATTCACCCAAAAGAAAAAAACCTTAGAGTCCTGTTTATCCTCTCTCTAATTCATTCAGTGGGCTTCAACCTGGATCTCAGGCTTTGGCCATAAAGTCCCTAATTCACTACCTTAGTTACTGTTCAAAACTCAGGCTCTCGGTCTTCTATTTGATGCTTTCTGTTTGGCATAAAAATTTATTTATAACCAAATCTTAGGGTAGTATTTGTATTTCCTTCTTCAAATGATGACATAACCGACATAATCATTGATCTGTAAACTTTTTTTCTACTCTGATTAATATTGAATTACTTAAGAGGACCAGAGGCCATTCCAATGTATACTATAATACAGAGGTTAGGGCAGTCATCTGAAAAGGAGACAGCAGATTCAAATTCACGTCTATGGTCTAAATCAGGAGGCAGCTCTGCTCGATGAATTAATTAAATTCTTTCACATCACTGAGAACTGTCCTGCACCACGTAATTTCCTCAACTTGTTTCTCTTAGCTTTAAGTCTCTTTTGAGCAGTCTGGAAGGGGAAAAAAATGTACTTTCATGAACATTGTAATTAATTTTCTTACCTTCTGGATTTTTGTGTTGTTCTGTGTGTGTGACAGTATGGCCAACACCTTTCACGAAACTGAAACTAGTTTTGCCAATATGTTTACCTGCTTTGAACCAGCTTTCCTTTTTGCAAAGAAAATTTGCACAACTTTTGTTGGTGGGTCTCAATGGTCAGCACTTCCCAAAAGGAAGGTCTGAGAGGTGCTCACACAGAGAATGTTCTGTAAAATAACAAGCTGGTGGCATCCATCAGGAGGCTCAGTATTTTGCCTATGTATTAATAATGATGTATAAATATGACTCTGAAGCTAAGCAGTAAAAGATTCCATTCACAGGCAACAAAAAGGGAGCAGAAGTGCAAGTAGACATACAGTTATAATAATATCAAAAAACATTGGGCCTGCTTATGGAAAGTATTTCCCTGGTGAAAATCTATGAAGGGTTCTCTTCTTTGGAGCATTTAAAAATAAACACTTTTCTATTGCCTGTTTAACAAGGGTAATATATACCTAAACATATAGGTATTAAACACCAATTAAGCAAAGTGTTTTGCCAAAACAACAGGTTTAGAATATTCATATCAGCCAAACAATCAAAATAGTAGCATAACAGCCCGTAGTATAGCACAAATATATATAACTGTACTATATAACAAAAAAGAAACCATTTCCATTTCAGAGGTCAATCCTTCAATAAACTCTGTTCCAGTCGGTTCATATAACATTTGTGTGATGAACCAGACCTAAATGATATAGATATTCTTCCACAGTAAACTGCTCACATGATCAGCATCAATATAAAAGCAGATGTCACCTTCTTTTCTCTCCTGCTTGTAAATCCATGTCACTTTTGTGACTTTGAACAAATGAAAATGAAAGGACTTACACAGAGGATTTTATTGCTCTACTATTCATTTACATCACATCATCTTATAATTTCCTGCTGTCAGCTTTAGTGAAATCTTTGTTTGTTAATTTGAATGTAATCCTTTCAGGTAGTAGACATCCAACCAGTGTTTCTGAAGGTAATTAGTGAATCAAATAAAATCTTAATAGAAAAGGGTAATTACTTGAGAGCCCATGGTAATAGTGGGAGGTAATTATTTCAATATCTGTATGCTCTTACTCAAATTGTGGATGGATTGCCATAGTCTTGCTCTAGCAAGGCCTGCAGTGTCACTACTTAATTTTTAAACGGATGGGAGAGAATCCTTGCTTAATCAAGGGTGCACCATAAAAGGAAGCACAGTGGCATCAACACTTTAATTTGATAAGATAGTCTGTAATTTTGACAGGCCAATGTAGTCCTGTGTAAGGAAAATGCAGCACTGCTTAAAAGCAGATTTTGACTCTCTACAAAGTTGATTAGAAAAATAAGATTCATTAAAACATGGATGGAAAACATCTGGTTATATGGCAGATGGTAATTCAGCTATCAACACATCCAACTATTAAATGAATGGACTGATTTAATACAAAAAGTATGGCTTTCCCTCCTCTATAGCTCATTCATTTGCAGATTATTGAAAATATTTTTTGTCATATTAAACTGAGCTTCAACAATTCAAAGTGATTCAAGTCCTCCTTCTCCTCCTCGCCTCTGGCATATACCTTCTCTATTCTTTGTCCTAGCATTGCTGCTAAAACAAAGAAAAATGATTCATTCTTAATGTGGAAAAATGGAAAATTTGTGTGTCCTTTCCAGGCATTATAATACACTGGGCCAAATTTTTGGCTGCTGTAACACTGATTTCTAGGGAGTTAAACTGACTTTATCTGGTTTCTCCTATACAGTGGAGAAGGATGACCTGATTTACTTCCTGAATTCCTAAAATAATTTCATAATCAGAAATATTGCAGTATCTCTAAAGATATTGTTGTCAGAAAGTTTCCTAAAATGATTGCAGTGAATCCCACCCTTAAAAGCAATATAATAAAATGATTATGAGGCTTTTCACACAGTGCCTTTGATGGTCTGGGGTGCTAGCAAAACTATCATTGTACATGGACCAGAAGGCATTTCTTGGCTCTTGACTATTCATTGCAGAATATTACATTCTGCCTTGCATTATACTTGTGCAACATCATTGCAATCCAAAGGGTTGTGAAACTGAGACCTGCAGATAGAATTTCAGATGTGTTTGCCCCACATGTGTATTGCTCAATTGCTGTGCACTGATTTCCCTGTTTTATGAAGTTCTTAAGTGTCTGTATGTGCCACAAAGAAGGTCCATTTAAATTCTTAGAACGGGATGCTTTTGACTTTTTAATGAGTGTAGGAAACGTCCAGTTTTAGAGTAACAGGGAGAACCTCAGAGGGATACTCTCACCAATGAGTGTGTGGCAAGTGGTTTGGGCTTGGCCCAAAAACTATGAACGGTGGAGAAAAAGTTAACTTAATCATAGAATCCTTTACTAGGGAGAGGGTGTCATGATCTTAGGAAAAGACTCCTTTGGCACATCTGCTAGATATTAGCTAACAGACCTAGATGTATTTCAAATAGAAGAGTACCTTCAGCTACTGGTTATTACTGTTAAATTTATGACATCTGTATAAGATAATGAATTAATTGACTGTGATGTTGATTTGTTTGAATGTAAGCATACTAGGAACTGAGAGTCTAATAGAATAGAAACAGGAATTGATCAGTAACAAATCTGTATCAGGGAGTTAAGAAAGTAACGGAAAGAATGAGAAATTATGTAAGTCAAGCTTTTTTTGTACCTCACAACAGAAATTAAAACATGTAATAAAGTATAGAAAGACATATAAATATAAAAATATGTTGAAAATTATTTTCTTCTATTTCTAGTGCAGTTCACATTCTTGGTTGGGACAGAAAATGTCCTTTGACTCACATAAGAAAGTGCTGCTGTGGCTTTGGTGAGCACAGGAAGGTTCCCACCTGTATCACTAATATCTTATGAACCGACCCTTGGTCTTCTCCTCTTGAATGCCTGAAGTTTATACCGAGCACTTTGAATTAATACATGACGTCCTCAACTTCACTTCCTGTTGGCTTGAAAAGGCAAGTTAAATTGTGAAGTTTGCATTTCCAAATGTATAACCATAATAAACCATAGCATAGAAATGACAGTATCATTTATTAAAGTTAGATGGCTCATATAGCATAAAAATCCAGTGGAATGAATGTACTGCTTCTTGAATATGGGTTTCTTATGTTGTGTTAGCATAGCAATGTTATTACGTTTAACAAGGAAGTCTTCAAAGTTTTAAAAAACTCTCCTCTGGAGATGGGCACCAAAAAAGCCTAGCAAAATCATCTCCATTATCTATTGAACAGATTTCTCCACAGCAAGTGACTAATTTTTTGTTCTTTGAAGTCTGAGCTGAACAAGCTTGTCCATGAAAAATGCTTCTCATTTAGGAAAAAAAAAACAACCAAACAAACAGTGGCATGCAAGATATTCTCAAGCTATGTCAGGAATTTAAAATGTTAAAGACTTTGACCATATTTCTGGAAGTACCTGTTATAAGACTGTGTAGAATTCATGTATATAGACACCCAGAAACAGCACCCACTTCTGTTTACATCAGACTGAGTCTGAAACTTAAATTTAAGACTTAATTTCTACTATCCAAGATTCTAGTTTAGGAATGCTCTGCTATTAATGAATGGACTTGAGCATGACCACTGTTTTTAGCACATGTTCTTCTCCAAGCAAAAAAGCAAGGAATAAATTTGCCAGCAATAGTAGCACTGGACAGGCTGTCTTAGTCCATTCTCTAAACTGTTCAGAAACTGATTTTCAGAACATGGTTAGATAGGCGGAACTTTGGAACAAACTTACACAGTTGGAATAACTGTACCTAAGTTGATGAACCTTTCTGGTAGAACACTGCAGATTCTCTTCTGAAGTCTCATGTTCAGGGTACCCTTCATTGGAACATATAATTTTAAAATAATTTCCCTTGAAGTAAGTGATTCACCAAGACAAATATTTTGACCAGGAATTTATATATACATTACTTATAGTCATGTTTCAGAGCTGGGATCAATGAGTGAACACAGCTTGAAAAGACAATCAATCATTAGATAATGAAGAGCCTGAAAAAATTACTATTGTGTTGCTGCAATTGTACAACAGTAAGCATCTGTTTCCACTTACAGTAAGAAGGGGGACAGATCATTCAGTATATCATTATGTTATCAATAATTTCTGGGTTTTTTTGTATATCTTTGATACAGTTTCATTCATTCATACAGAGAATTTTTAATAACTTTCTGTTTTTATACAAAATATTACCTTATTCTAATATTTTCCAAATTGGCAATTTCTGAATAAATATTTTTAAAAGTCAATTCATAACAGCAAAACAAAATATATTTTATAATATCTTTTCTGCTAACTGTTCTCCAAAGTTTTTCTAAGAATTTGTGTTACCAGTGAAGCTAGGTTTCAGTAATAATACCAGGAAACTAAAAAAAAAAAGGACATTTGGAAGCAAAGGCTAAGTCAAAGTGAAAAATGCAAAATAAAGAGATCTGTAAAAAACGCTAAAACTTCAAAGGGCACACTGATCTAAGGAGTCCCAATGTTAACTTTTGAATTGTGGTGACAATGAAATGGTAGGGTTCAGCTTACTCAAGTTCACATATATACAGTGCAAACATCTGAGCTGAGGATCTAGATCTCTTCCGCAGACAGTTGACAGAAAGAGAAATTTTCTGGCATGTAGCTGATCTCATCTATAATATACCTTTATGTGAGATTAGATGCATTCTGCAATTACCAGTTCTCCCTATTGACCATCCAGGCAACCTATGCACTTAGCTTAGATGCAGATATCTTCACTGTATACTTTTGCCAAATTAAATGTATTACAGGGGTTTTTTTCAACACAAGTAAATGAAGAAAATACTTTTGACAAGGATCTGTGCTTAGAGGAAAAGAACAGATTATTCCAAGTTAGTGTCTCATGGAAAAAAAATTGAGGTTAATATTTGAACTTTCTTCCACCTATGTGGCTCCACTGTGATTTCAGAAAACATTGTTGAATAGATCTTGATTTATTATTAGGCAGATAAGATTATATTATAGCTTTAATCATGAGGAAAATATCATACTCATTCAAGTTTGGAAGTTCATTATGTTCATTATAATACCCAAATTAAGTGATTTTTTTTTTTTACTGACTTTTTAAAATTATGCAAAAGTAATTTGTTCAATGTGGAGTGAATAAGTAAATCAGCTATTTTATTTCTCATATCATAGTTTCATTTGAAATACCCCCACTTCATTATTGTTTTGTAATATGGTTTTACAATCACCCACTTTGAAACCCTTCACCCAGGACTCATTAATCTCACCTGACTAAATCTGCTTACAACACAAAGACTGATGACATCGGTGGACAAATTCCACTGAGCTGAATGGACACACTTGAAGGGAGCATAAGTCTTTTCATAATCAGTGGTAAAAATTTTCAAAAGCTTACATTAAATCAAAACCAATCTTACATGCTTGGGAAAAAAACACATATCTCTACACTATTCTGATCAGCTTCAAATTTCAAGCCCATTCTATTCCATTTGAAAATGGTCCCAAAATTTGGCTATAGCTGAGAAAATTGGGGGTTTTATTTTCTTTTATACAAAATCAGCTATTTTCCCAAGCTTTAAAGATCATAATTTCCTAGAAATTGGCACAGAGGAAATTAATTCCCTGACGTGCATTATCCAAAGACATTAGCTAAGCAAAAAACCAGTTTATATGTACTAATGGTAAAATAATTTAATTACAAAACCAGACATGATGAACTGGAAATGTTGTATAATAATACAACGAATATAAAGCACAAAAAAAGCTATGAAATATCAGCAGATTCTGGGGTAGGTGAACTGAAACTAACAAACACCCATACAGACATAGTCAAAACTGCAATATGCCACTTTCTGGCAAATTGATGAAAGGAAACACATAGTTTTTACTGACTGTGGTGGGTTGACCCTGGCTGGACGCCAAGCACCCACCAAAGCTGCTCCATCACTCCCCTCAGCTGGACAAGGGATAGAAAATATAATGAGAAGCTCATGGGTTGAGATAAGGATAGGGAAACCACTCAGCCATTACTGTCATGGGCAAAACAGATTTGACTCGGGGAAATTAATTTAATTTATTTTCATTCCTTGTTTTGCTTTGCCTGTGTGCGTGGTTTTTGCATTACCTATTAAACTGTATCACAACCCACAAGTTTTCTCACTTTTACTTTTCCTATTTTTTCCCCCATCTCACTGGGGAGGAGAGTGAGTGAGTGACCGTGTGGGGCTTAGTTGCTGGCTGGGGTTAAACCATGACGCCGTTCAGTCATCTCTGTACTCCCACCTCTTGGGAAGAAGCATTAGGAAAGAGAATGCATTTGATGTTTAGTGTTAAGTGGTTTGACACCTATGTCTACAGCTCATTTCCGAAGGCAAACTGTAGAAGGGTAAAACATAACAGTGCTTTGTCCCATCAGGATATTTGTTTCACCAGAGCTGAACTGTAGTCCAGCACAAGATGTATTTCTTCTGTCATGCATTTGCCCATGGGGAATAGAAGGAGAAGCCAAGAGACAGTCTGAGTGAGCAGGTAGATGAATCATTCTACAATTAGTAAAATAGTTTTAAAAAACAGAGAGAAAAAAGAAAAAGAAAGGACCTTCTCTTAAAAAATAATAATTAAAAAAAAGCAAAAAAAGCTCCAGCCTCTATATAGACCAGACTTACTGATTTACAGAAAATAAATAATAGGTTTTTTAAGTGAAATTAACCCAACTATATATTCTTGTCAACCAGCTTTATTTTGCAGGACATTTTAAACAAGGCAAGAAAACAAAATAATTGAATCCTCCAGATAAAAAACAGCTAGCAAGACTCTCTCGATTCTGCTAGATATTGATTTCACTTGTCTCATGTAGCAAAACTCGGTCATCACAGTAACAGCTGGAGGTAAAAACAGCAGCTGCCCTGAAAAGTACCAAACTAGAAGGCACATTGCCCAAGTGACAGGAAAGGTCACCTGAAGTTGCCCAGTACAGCCCTAGGAACAGGCAGCCTGGCAAACAAAAAACCACAGGCTCAAACATTGTGAAAAGTCCTAGAGCAGGTCAAGGTTGCCCAGAAGGTCAGGGCAGGAGCTTTCATCACTCTCAGGTTGCTGCCTTTGGTAAGAGAGGGAAGAGCTGATACAAGTCCCTCAAGGGGTGACGAGGAAAGCAAAAACAATGTTTGATTTTGTGAGAAGAATGAAAAAGAGCAGCTGAGTGACAGCCTAGTGATCAACAGGATGCTTGTTTGGCAAAGTTAAAGTAGTTTATCTGGTCTAAAGACAAAGGAGGAAAACAGGTCAAAAGGTTGTGACCAGGAACCAGTCAACCAAGAATCTGCTCTGAGTGTATTAACTGTACAGTTATCTCAGAACTGAAAAGACATAAACCAAACATCTCATAATAATACTTGGTAGCTTTGCTATTTGCCCTTTGGGTAGTTAAACACATATTTACAAAACATATTTTCTGTTACTCAGACAATGAGCTTGAAAGAGACAGAGAAAATAATTCAGTATACAATACATCTGCTTAAATAGAAAATCTTAAATATGTCACTCTTCCTCTTGTAAGGGTCTGCTTTCTGTCTTACTAGGCAGGTGCTGTTTAACACCCTCAGAGGAAGACTGTCCACCTGCAGTTCTGCCCCATAGAATTTGCAGGACACATTTTCTGCCACAGCAACAACAGTTGCTGTGCTCAATAAATAACACAAGCAGAGCTGTGACTGATGGATTTGATATTCACAGAAAAACTAAGCTTTGTCAGTCCTGAGCTACTGAGCAGGAGTATTGAGAGACAGAGGAGACAATTAGGTCTGCTGAAGCTAAAACACACTTGAGTCATATTATTTCTCCTGCTGTAAATATTATCAGTAGGTATTGATTCATTTCACTGGTAACCGCACAGCAAATCAGAGGCTTTAAAACCTTCTACTTGGGTGGGAAGTTTGATATATACTGGTCTGTGCAGTGTCTGTAAATGGGTCTGGTTCATTATATCAGTGTAATTAAGTTAAAATGTCACGAAAATGAAACATTCTGGAAAATCTAGAAATATTTCCTTACATAGTGTGAACAGCATATTACAAAGGGGTTTCTATAGAGGATAGCATGCAGATCAACAAGTACTGGATATTAATCCATATTAAAATTTTCTTTTTACAGCAATCAAAAGCAGGGAAAGTTTTTTGCAGAGTAAAGTGTGACTGCCTCGATGAGCAGCTGTTTCAAACCTCAGCTGGACCTGTTAAAGTGAACAGACATATATCAGGAACAAGAAGGTAGGTGCGACTGAGAGGAACACAAGGAAACCAGGGATAGTTTAGGCTTACTCCCTTCTGTAGTCTCCAGATCATATTCATATTTACGTTATGACATATATTTATAATGTATAATTGTATGTGCATTACATGAATTTGGCTTATAGTGTAACAGGAACAATGCTAAGTGCAATGCACAGGTATGAACCCCCTATGAGGAAGATGGGCACCTCCAGGGTGGCCATGGTGCCCTGGCATGGTACCTGCCTACTGGAGGGACGTGGTCTGGGACTTTTCTTCCTGCCTTGCTGTGCTGGTCCATCAGGGACTTCGGGCAGCCAGGAGAGTCCAGGAAGGGCATGGCACTGTTTGTTGTGAAGTCAGTATATTGTAGACAGCCTAAACACACTTCCATTTTAGGCCACTTATAAGGAAAATATGGACGAAATAGTTTTGGAAATGTAAGGTTTCCTCCTAGATCAAACAGCTTAAATGAGATGTGGATGCAGCCAGTGAGGCCAACAGCCAACACTTTGTTAAACTTCCACATGGCTATATCCTTGTCCACATAGAAAGGGTCAGAGGAATCCAAATTTTTTGAAGTTTATATTAAGTACAGATTTTTCCATCCAGAAGCTGAAGGAAGCCTAATTCAGCTTTTTGTCACTACTTTGGCAAACCCTGCCTGGGGACCACCCCAATTCTGGCCAGATCTTGGCAGATGGTGGCTGCTAAATGGAGCAATGAAGCTATAATTAATATAGAGAATTTGGCTTATGTTACTGGCAACTCTTGTTCCAGCTTCCCTGAGAAGGCTGCCTATGAGTAGAGGCTCGGGACTAACTGTCATAAAAATTAGGCATGAAATTTAGGAGACGAACCGTTGTCTATTGCAGGGCTGCTAAACTACACAGAATAAGGATGCATTACGCTTTCTTGTATTTATGCCAACAAGTTAACAAAAGCCTGTAGTTTAACTCAGTCAAGTTGGACTACAGATACACATGCAAGTTACCTGCATTTGAAAGATCTCCTGCCACTCAGTCTAGCTCCAAATATTGCAAGGATGTATAAGACAAATGCACCACTAGAGACTGATTTATGAGTATCAGATATATGAATGTTCTCCATTCCTGTTGACAAGCCTGAAACGCAACTTGCACACACTCTGTATATAAAGACAATTGTAAATAGGAGATGTTGGATTTTGGCTGTTGGATAGACAGGTCCTGTTATTATTGTGCAGCAAGTGGTACATTAATGTTGGGCTCTTTTGTTGCTTGCTGGACTGCCTGAATACAGAAATTCATCCAGATTTGAATCTAGCTCATGGCCAGAGATGGCCACAGCCGCTGATGTTCAAAATAGCAGACTACAGAGGAAAACACAGCACAAGAGTAGCCCTTGTTTATGTATTTCTAGGTCTTATATCAAAAACAAAAGTAAAAATGTTTGTCTTCTTGATTACACACATAACTAAAAGCAGTTTATTACCCAGAATCATAGGTTTACAGGCTTTATCAGAAATCTGTTCAAACTATTTTTTTTTGCATGAATTAAAATTATTTTAATGGGGTTTTTTGTGCTTCTGGTGCAAAAGGACCTTAAAAAAAGTACCATTAGAAATGAATGAATGTATCCTGAGGGATTTTTTTCTGTATTACTCTTTTTATCCACCTGTTATTTTCTTCAACACTTATTTTATTTTGAAGTGTCTGCATATTGCCCTTCCATCTAACTTTCCACTGCTGTGAAGAGTGTTTTGGAAAAGGAGTTGTTTTCTTTTTTTTTATTTTCTGACATAAGGACTAGGAAAAAAATTGCCTGATGGAGCTATTACCTTCAAGTACTTTGCCAATCTGATGATAATGAAAGTTATTTCCGCCTGTAGTTAAAAATACACTTTTCAAAGTAATCATTTCACTCCTCCAGCCACTTCTGATGACTCATTGCCCCAAGGCAGGGATCCACAGCATTGTTTGTGAAGTTCACAACCAAAAGAATATTAAAAGTATACCGTTCTGTAAATCAATGTTTCCCTGAGTGTGAAAAAAAATTAAATCCAGATGGAGGTGTAAATCTGAAACTGAAACAAGCCACATACAAAGACCAACATACTAAATAACAGCTTTAGGTACTTGATTATTGAATTTTGAAGGTATTAGAAAACAACCTGACATGGCAAATAAAGCAAAATAAGGGCAAATCAGTGTTTTGAGAAACACTTGTATGTATAATTTAGGCTGATAGCAGCTTTGCAACTGCCACTTAGCCTGCTCTAGATCTCTGGGTTATTACATCCATGTAACATCAGGTGTTTGGATATTTCCACTGTGTTTCATGGGGTTTAGCTCCTCTTGTGGAGCCTGTATTTTTGGTTGATGATTCCAAGTTCTTTTAAAGTTTTTAGCGGATTGCAAAAGAGTTATAGCTAGTAATAAATCAAACCTGCTGCCCTGTAAAGACTCATGTTCAGTAGGGTTTTTCTGAAAGGTTACTGACCAGCCCATCTCACAACTGCAGAAATAAATTTAGCACTTTCCCAGGAATAATGAGCCCTAATGCTGAGGCAAAGGTGCTCCAGGTTGACAGACATCTAGAAAGGTGACTGCTACACACACATGGGTGGAAAACCATGGTAAGCTGGTCATAAGCAGGACATGTGGATATATAAAAAAATAAATAAATGAAAGAATCAAAACCTTCATGCAGTGGTGTCACCTCTGAGTGTTGAAACTTCCAGCAAAATTACTCAACATAACTTAGGTATTACTTGACTATATAACAAACTCCTGAAGCAGCCTTTCTGGTGGCAGCATACCATACATTGTGCAGGAGGAGGTGTAACTTCTATTGTAACTGTGGTTTATTAAGTTTCTGCTAAGGAAGTCCCTGAAGTGATGCATTGCAAGGAAGAGATCAAGAATCTCTGTATGAAGGCCACTCTACCTCCAGTACTGAAACAGAGATGCTTTGGTGCATGAGCTCTGCTCATTGCTGTTCTTTCACACTTCTAATCACTGAAACAGGCTGCTGTGATTGTGGAGGTGGTGTGTTGGGTCTGTGTGAAGAAAATCAGCTGGCACATGTGTGGGCAGCTGCCTTATAGTAATTTAGAGAGGTTTGTCAGTGAGCTGAAGGGATGGGTGGCTGGAAGACTGGCAGAAGCAGCTTGAGGCTGTGTGGGAGCTGAGCTGGTGGCCCTGGGCATGCTCTGCCTCCAGATGGAAGAACTGACAGTCCACTGGAAAGGAGCTCAAATACCAAGAAATTCCAGTAAAACATAAAACCTAAAAATAGCAAGCTGACTCTTTGTCTGGAGTAAATCAACAGGGATGTGTAGAATCCTGGATTTAACTCAGCTGAGGATCTTGTCCTGTGCATCTCTCCCTCCTCTTTCACTGCTCTGACAGCACTTTGGGGGATAACAGGATCATCTTGGTTTAACCATATTCCACTGCCAGGGTGGGAGAAGTTGGTATTGTAATAATTTTTAATAGGAAGCCTTATATATTTAGTGCTGTTCATATTTATATTTCATTCTGAATGAATTTGTTGCTATAAATTGAAAGTTTCATGTATGATAAAGGTTTTCTCTTTTTTTTTAGCTATTGTAGAATAGTGCAGAAAATAGCAGCTCAGATGAAATCAACATAACTTAAAACTATTATAGTGAGAAAACAATTGCTGTGATCTGGTATCAGAAACCAGAAGCCTCTAAAACAATCATTTACCTGAATTTGCAAAGCTATTGTGTACAACTAACAGGTATTTTCAGAAAAGATGCAAGCTGGCCTGGAGGAAAGATTTTGTCCCTTTTTCTGAAATCAGTGCTGTGCTTAAGAAAAATTAGTAACATTTTACCTGGAAGAACTGCATGCTCCTCATTTGAATTTACTTCAAATAAATGAGAGGCCATCCACTGATGCAATTTATTAATTGCCAAGGCTTCCTTGTATCAGAGTTCATTTTTGAAGAGAAGTGAACCATGCTTTGGAGACTTTAAAAGAAAAACATGTTTAAAAGCATAAAAAAGCCTATCTGTAAACCAAATGCACACATTTAACATTTAGCTGGGAATCAGTAAGATTTACTTTGACCAACTTCAAGCACCTAAAATCTAATAAGCCCATTCCTATGTTTACAGTTTAAAAATAACTCTGCAGGATCAGCGCTTCTGCATGTGGAAAGGACCAGACAGAGGTTTTGTGAGATGCTTCTTTGTAACCTCCTAGTTGTTCTGTGTGAATCTCATGTAATTATCCTGGTGTGTTTCCTTCAGAACTAGAAAATTGCCAGTAATCAGCCCAAGTTTAATAAGATACCACTATACATAGCAAGGAAGAACAGCTATTTATACTTTAAAGTCTTATGATAATACTTCAAAAAAGCATACCAACCTGGCATTTCTTAATCTGAACTTGTTCCAGCTCATCTCCTCTGTTTCTTATTGCCATTCATATCCTTGTTTAAAATAGCAGTCTCCATCAATTTTTATTTCCTTGTCATCAATTATTCCTCTCAGCCTTGAGCCATATTAAACCAAAGCTTTCATACTTTCCATCTATTGTCATCTGTCTCTTGCTCAGCTTTTACTTGTGCTTGAAGTGCTCTTAGCAAGAAAAAATTCCTCACTGTGATCAAAGTGTGGTTGGGATCCTATCTTTTATTCTATTACTTTAAGACTAAAATATAAGCATTAGAGGTAGTCAAATAATCTGTAATGAAAAGTAAATAAGAGAAAATTGTTTGTGAGTGTTTTGGTTTATTAGCAAAACTTAGCAAATGTATTATATTCAGGAAACGCCATAAAGTAATACAATATGAGCTGTTACAAATTACAGAATGCATGTGTATTAAATAAAGTTAGAATATAATGTGATAGTAGGTCACCAGATTGGCATTGTACTTTATACACTTGAGCTGTTTATAAATAGGTGGCAAAATTGAAAGATTCATCATTTCAGGAGATTTATTAATAGGTATGCAATGTTTTTCCTTACATGAACAACACATTTTCAGTGTTTCACATTACAGCTTGAAAATCATGTCATACACATTAAGCTACAGGACTTTGGCTCTGAGTTAGTGAGAAAAAAATAATAAAAGACGATAGTACATTAGAGCTGGTAAAAAAGAAGAGGCAAGGAAAGACAAAAAGAAAACTAATTTTCAGTTGTAATTAAGGTATGCATTGAGTTCCATATAGTAACCACATGCACAAATATATTCATACAGTTTATACTGTTAGCTTGGCTGTGACAGAAAACATTTTTTTTTTTTTTTTTTTTTTGTGCCTAAAATCTATTTGGCTATAATGCAGTTAAATATGTTACTTTTCCAAACTATTTTATATACAGTGCATTTTAATTCATTTGTGGCTTAGAGTACATTCAGATTTTACACAAAGTCCTGTCCTGTCCTGTAGGGGGTATGGTCCCTAGCTCACTTCAGAAGGCTTGCTTTCTCTTGCCTCCCAAGGGAAGACAAACCACCCTTGCACACGTGTAAGGTTCTGGCATGACTCTGGAC
Organism: Falco naumanni; assembly: GCF_017639655.2. Taxonomy (NCBI): domain Eukaryota; kingdom Metazoa; phylum Chordata; class Aves; order Falconiformes; family Falconidae; genus Falco; species Falco naumanni. The sequence goes on from NC_054059.1 coordinate 29,803,344, forward strand.
ACTCTTTCCTGACCACCTGAACACAATGAGGAAATGAAAGTGGATTTAGACCCTACTATCCTTCTGTATAGTACTGCTGATGAAAGTGAGTAGCATGGCATAAAGGGGCTCAGCTCTTCTGCAAGGCCACAAAGTCACAGGCTGATACTCTGTCATTAAAACAAATTAAAAATGTCACCAAGAGACATTTAGCTGCAAATATAAGACAGGAGACTACAGGAACCTGGGTGTAGGAAGAAAGCAGAGAGAAATGGCTCTTTCTTTCTAACAGCCTATAAGACTCTATTAAATTAACATCCTCAGATTTCTGAGAACTTCAGGATTTTGGGGACTGCAGTTGCTCTTATGGAAGCAAACGCAAAGCGAGACTGCAACAAGTCTCTGGTTTTTTTTGAGTTTTCTCTATGGATATCACAGCTCCATGGCATTGCTTGCAGGCTCTGATTTTACTTTGAAAATAAATTACACCTCATCGGAGAATCCAAATGTAACTTTCTTCTTGCTTAAGCAGAGACCTGCAATGATCACAATGAGTCAGGCTGCGGTTTCACAAGGGCGTTTTCCTACTGAGGTTGATTTGCTCTAATGGCTATTGATTCAACAAACTGTAACTTGGAAGAAAGGAGGAGCTGTGAATGGAGCTGGGCTGGAGGAATTAAATTACTGTAATGTAGCTTCTAATGGACCTACCAACAGTGTCCACTCCTTCTAGAAGGCCCCCAAAACAGCTCTGTCCCTAATTTCACCGTTATCACAGGCAGTTGCACGGCTAATGCTGTGTATTGATAAAAGGATAAATGCTATTTTTGCTCTCAGTGTCAGGAGGGCTGGGTATCACATTAAAGGCATAGATTGCTGAAGTTCTGTCCTTGAAATAGTCATAGCTTTCAATTTCTTTCTCAGCATGTGTTTAAATATTCCCAAGAGCCCCAAACTGCCTCCAGTTGCTTCCTGTTTAAATAAAAGATGATTCCTCTTTTTATTCTGTGGAATCCATTCAAAGGAAAAGGTCATGCCCAAAGGGAGAAAGCAATTTCCTTATTCTTCATTTCAGAGCTCCAGGGATTTGTAATTTAAGTTTCCCAGAACAGTCTCCATTTTTCTTAATTGATATTCTTTGTGTTTTTTTGGTTTTGTTTTTTTTGGGTGTTTTTTTTTTTTTTTTTTTTTTTGAGGGGAGGGTCATGTTTGTTTAGTCCTAAAGCAAAACCTTTATAACATTTAGAGTTGTTAAACCTTTGGTATCTCAAAAATGCAACATGTCTGAGATATCCTCAGATTATGTAGAAGGATAATTAAAATAACTTATTTTCACTTACTTTGTTTCAGCTGATGCCTGACACCAGTGATTCTAAATGCACCTTTCTTGCCCACCTCTAAGGGGGGGTGGGGGTGGTGCGCAGCAGGAATTAATGTTTGATAATAAGCATTTCCTCAGTGTCTTAAAAAAAATAAATGAATGAATGAATGAATAGGTAAATAAATAAATAAATATATAAGTAAACTACAAATGTTTTCTTTTTCAGAAGATTTCACCATATTTTTGTCTGAAAATTGAGGTGACCTGGCCATTAGACTGATGGGGGAAATTATTGTAGCAGTTTCCAACGATATTTGAGAACAGATTTGTTTTCCTGATGTAATAAATCATACTAATGTTAAAAATTAGTTTTATCTTTTTTTGTGTGTGTGTGTGTGTGTTATGTCTTACATTGATGAGACTAGATTAATTAATAATAAAAATAGGATAAAATATTTAAGGGTAAGCTCCTATGGCTATAGTAAACACCAGCATAAATGGATGTAAGTCCATTGATTTCTCTAGAAGTTCAAGCCTGGGAATCAAAGCATAACATCTCAAAATTATTATATCCAGTTACTATAAATATTTTTATTTTTTGAAGAATGGATGACAGATGGATCTCTCACATGATGCAGACAGCTGCTAGCATAAATTATGTTATATAAATATTTATTTTAAACTTTATTCTAATATTCAGTACTGTTCAACTGTGTTTAAAAACAAAAAAAAAGTTATAGTCAGGAAACCAGTGTCTTTGGCTGGAATCTGAATTCTCTTTGTTTATTTGCATTTTCCCTGTTTGTTAGTAAAGAGAAGGTACTTTCTAAATTACTCAACACTGTCAAACCAACAAGTATGCAGAATGTTTTTCATATTTATGATTTTAGGCTTCTTTTACTTTCTTTACAGCCTCTTTTCCCCACTCCTCCCTTCTTACACAAACTGTTTAGGTGGACATCTGGAAATACCCTGCTTGGTAGGAAGAGGAATATTGCTGGGGCCTGTCACCTACTTGACTATCTCTACCTGGCTTTGGGTGCTGTCACCAATCCTCCCTTCCCTCACATCTCCCTGACCTTCTTCCTCTACCCAGGCATGCTCCAGGCTGTGGAATGACTTCTCCCCCTGACCTACCCTTCCCAAAGGCTGCCCCAAGAAGCGTGAGACTGAAGTTCACATTCAGTCCCAGGCATCTGGGTCCTGTTGGTCACAACATGCCTTGCAGCACCTTTCAGCACAGCTTACAGTCTGGACACCCTGAAGTGATGAATGTTTTGTGGCTGTCTGGTGTTGCCAAAGCTTAACTTTGCTAGGCATGGACAACTGGGAACCCAGCAGCCTCTCTCATGTGACCACAGGAAGGATGGCCAAGCACGCTGATCAAACTGCTTCAAAGCAACAGTCAATAAAAGCTGAGCTTTCCAGTTTACATAAGTGAACAAGCTTAATGAATATTTACAAATAAAAAAAATTGGTTTACAACCGTCTAGATAAGCTCATGTATAATTCAATAATCAGAGATGAGAACCAAAGAACTGCAATCTACTTTCCTTAATGTAACATTAAGGGTATACATTTTTATAAGTAGGCCATCACCTATTCCTATTCCATACAAGTCCAGACTGATTACCGCCTACACGTGCATTTATTATTCATAAATATCTGCTGAAAACTATGGATTAACCATATTAAGAGCATGGTTCAATTGGGAACATTTTCCCTAGCTTTCCATATTTCTTTTTAGTGATGGATAACACTGTGAGTGGATGACTGAATCATTTTTACAATAGAGCTAATAATGGAGCATGAGACCATGGTATAAACTTTCCTTATAAATAGTCATGGAGGTTAAAATAATCATGGATGCTAAAAGCCTTACAGCTTTTTGGCATAAAAATATATAATATACTTGAGAGGAGTCTTCATGGGTAGTGAATAATAACATAAAACCATAGCAAACCAAAATGATAACCTCTATCCGTTGTGGGTCAGGCTTCCTTGAGTGTGGGTCTAGTGCTGACTGAAGCCAGGTATGAGAAATTGTTCTATGAGGCTGAATGAAAATTTACAGGGGTGCCATCATGGCTGCAGAATATTCTTAATCTAACTGTGATTGTTGCTGCTTGGCTTGAATGGATGAGGATGGGGGGTGCATGTGTGTGTGAGCAAGATAACAGGAAGGATGACAAGTGACAAAATATGCTAAAGGAAAAAAGGGACTGTTGCTAGCCCATCCAAGGTACTGGAAGTGATCTCTTCAGCAAAAGGAAAAAGCCAAGTGTTCCAAATGCTCTTTCTGAATTTACATTTAATGCATGTACAATTGTGTGCAATTAAAAACCCATTTGTATGTCTAGAAGAGTATTCAAATGAATATGAAAAAATCTGCATATGTGCATTTAGAGTCTGGTTTACAAACCTGAATAGAATATCACCATGTGGAGGAACATCTTTCCAGCACTGACACAGCAACTGTATTCAGAAATGAAAATACGTAAGCCTGACTCATAAACCTCTGTATTTTTTCAATACTCAGGTGTCACCTAGGAGCAACCTGATAGCAAATTGCCAGCCTGAGGAATGAACCAGACCAAATCAGACAGGATTCCTGGAAAACTCTGTGAGGGATGCAAAACCCCTTCCCTGCTTCTACCTTCTTTAATGAACAAATTGTTCAAAGATACAAACCAAGCTGTTGTAAGATTTCAGACTAAAGTGTACAGCAGTTGGCAACATATGTGTCCGGTTAGTTCCAGTCAAAACAGTCTAATTTGAAGAAAAGGGTACACAATTTCTCTGTGACTAAGCTGAGGAGGCGATCCAAAGAGAAAAGAGGCTCTAGCTTCAGTGCTAGGCCAGCTGAAGTGAATAGTTATTAATTTAGTGGCATTTCTAGACTACCCTGACATATTAGGTGTAAAATAATTTACTTTTTACTCTAAAAGTTCGTCTTTTGAGAGCTCAGTTTCCTTTGGGATTCAGCCTTCTTCCGTTGGTCATTTCCAGAAACATTAAATTAAGAATATTTATATAGGTTAAAGCTTAGGAATGAATAAATAAATTAGGCTAAAACCAAATAACGGAATCTCTGACTTTTCAGTCATTCCAATAAACAGAATTGAATATTTTATTATTTTTAATATGTGCAGCCTCCCTCTAGTGGTGATTTAGTCACTGCTTGAACTACTCAACATTTTTCTCACTGCAATGGGATTATGTCTTGTTTGAATTAGTAATTTTAATGACAATATATCAAAACCAATTGTTCTGACCCACAATTAGTGACACTTGCATATTGAATAAAGAAATTGAGCATGAACAAAGCAGCAGCCTCATGAAGGCAACAGTCAAAATAGCAAACAACCTGTTAGAACAGCGCCTGAATGCCGTTACTGCCTGCTGGGTGTGGGGCTGGATTTTAGTGGCATCACTTGAATTATATCCCCAGAGTTACAAGCACTATCATAGTTATGAAAGTAATTTTTTTGGTTTACACCAAAACTAGCACGTTGAGGCCTAATAGTACTCCAGAGCTCATGCGGATAGGCCTGATTACTGAAACCACATAGTTCAAGCCTGTGATTGGATTTCATTAGATGGAATATAACCAAATGTTAAGCATATACTTAATGCTGAAAAAGGATATTTTCCTACCTCAGAACACCAACAGCTAGTGGTATGATTCAGGAAATTGTATTTTCTTCTGATAAGTGTCCTCGTGAAGGAAAGAGAGAGGAAGGATGAGTTTGTGGCTACTGTTGAAAAGAGTTTGAATTTGAGGTTTTCTTTATTTGGGGGAAGAATTATTTCTGGGAATCGTTTTTGAGCAAATAGAACACCGATAAACAGGTTTCACCCAAAAGAAACCAAAGTATACCCACTGTGTGAAACCAGGCCAAACTAAACCAAGTTAAACTAGAAAGCAAACAAGACTTTCATATATTAGGGATATTACTTGATAAGGTCTCAATTATCACAAAACCATATCTTTCACAAAATTCACGGTGTGACAGACAATTTCCAGTAGGCATGTGTATTGGAAGCACTTTTCATTCTGAGCACTTGACATCTCAAGTATGTTGTCGGGCTGTGCTAATAATGGATGGCTCTTACAGAAGTAGTTTTAATTACTATATGCCAAAGAGCTTCATGAAAATTATCAGAATAATTAATTTTTTTCTCATCTGGATGCTGACAGAGAACAAATTTACCAGCAGATTTCCTATCTGATTGATAATAAAACCTAGGAATTGTAAGGGACCAAACTTCACGGTATTTTTTGTTAACAACATGTTCAAGTAGGCTAAACTAATGAGCAAAAAGTACAGGCATCCTGAAACTATTCTGTTTTGCTAATTCTAAAGTTATATTTAAAATTATATTAAAGCCTCAACTGAAAATGCCAGATAGAGGAAAACTCTACTTTGTTTGCTCTTGTTTATGTCAAGAAAACATTGATAACAAAAAATGTATGTTTTATAGAACCACGGAAATTCTTTTCTGATTTTTCAGAAATCTGAAATTCTGCCAGTACACTGAACCCAAATTTCTTTGCAAAGCTGTACCTGCATGTGAACCCAAATCCTCCTGTAATATAGGCAATATGGCTATGTGTACCAGCATTTCTACTTTATAAAGTGAGCTTTGTTCGGGAATTGGGTTTCTTTGGCCAGCGGAAAGGAAGAGCTAATTAATATTTGTTTACATTTGTATTTATAAATTTATCTATTTATTTTTAAGAAAGATAACCTTTAAGATGTACAGGTTCCACTTTAAACTAACAGTCTCTTTTTTAATGTTTCTCAAGAAAGAAGATTAGTTGAAGAGATTTAAGACATTTCATAACAGTCCAGTGAGTCCATATTAGCTTGATAGATTGTGTTTTTGAGATGTGATATTTAAGCAATTATATATATATATATATAAAAGTAGCCAGTGTAATGGTTTCTGAAACATCATTAACAGCTTGATAAATAAAAATCCAGTGTTAAAAGAAAAGAAGTAACATTACTACCTATATAATTTGAAACTCTTCATTAAGAATATGATATGGTCAAGGAACTGCAAAAAGCTTTAAACGGTGTATCCTACCTTTTACTAGCTTTTGGCATCTTCCTCCTTTTTCACACTCAACCAATGCCTTTCTTCTTTTGAGACAATTAAGGTGTTACCTGAATTCAGTTTTGGAGCCTGGCCTTCACGGTGGCAGCAAGGTGCTCTGTATACTTATCAGCAATACAAATAAGCAAGTAAATACCAGACACTGCATCTACTGCTGTCATCCTGCATATTAAGAAAGCAGCAACTACTGCACTTCTTGAGACTCCTTTCCCAGGATATAATTAAGCTGGAATTAGCATCCTTTTGGTACATTGAAAATAGTAGAAATAGACCAGTATGGACAAACAAATACTGTCTAAGGGACATATACAATATGTCCTCCTTGACTGTCCTTTCATTCCATCCTAGTCATGTTTCACTTTCCATCCTTACTTCTTTGTGCTGAACACCGATAAGGGAGAATTCAGCCCCAAGCTATTATGTCATTTTTAAGATAATGATTTTGAGTATCAAATGTTTGGCCAAACTTTTGGAATAGCAGACATATTAGATCACTCATTTTGTGGTTTCCCTGTTTGTTGGAAAGCAACTTGTACTTTATCTTTTCAACCACAATCATGTATAATATTTTGGGTATCAGAATCTAGTTTTTATTATTAAATTATACATTTAAAGCTGCATTCTTATTGAATATCCAGGTTAACTTCTTTGTTGTGACTGCCTGTTTCAGTTGTGACTGCAATAGGTAACTGAACGTCTCTGTCCTGACATAATGTCATGCATCAATAGGGAAATTAAGGGTAAAAAAAAATCTTTTGGCAAAAAATAGCAATCTTACCCTAGCATGCTATATTTTGGAAAGATCATGTATGATGTTAACAAAGCAAAATCTGAAACTTAGTTGGCAATGCATCATTCATTCTTGCCCAAGACATTCTTCTTGAAAAAATCCTGCCATCAGTCCTTTTACATAATGGGACAGCAAAAATAAAGCAACTTGTAAGTTTGTAACTCTGGTCAATCTTTGCAGGCAGGGTCCCTGACAAGTTACATTGTCAGATATCTGAAAATCTGCACTGGGGGATGCTGAAAAACCATAAACTGGAATGTGGTGAAGAAGTATGGGGACATAACATAAAGAAACATTTCAGAATAATAGTATATAAATTCTATATGACTCAACAGCTGTACAGGTAGAGAAAGCCAGCATGACATCGGCTGATTTAAGAAAACTTGAAGGGAGAATTAATCATTGATGTGGCTATTTCTGGAAATGAAAGAGATTTTGAAAGGAAGGAAAATGTGAAAACCATACAGATTGAGTGACTGTACCATAAAATAAGATTTCTCTTGGTGATTTAACAGTAAAAATAAAATGTGGCCTGCTCCAGGATCTAACAAGAATGTGTTGGACACAGAAATTGTCTGGATTTAAATATGATGCTTGCCAAGTCTACCATTCTTGGAAATCCCTCTTGCATTCCTGGTTCTCTAAAGGGAATTCATGGCTCACTTGTTTGCTTCAAATATGAATATGAAAAAATGCATATCCTTATGGAAGGATGCACACTGTAGCCCAAAGTTCTGTATGCTAGCAATGCAAGCAACTTCTGGTACCTTTCCTCACAAAGTCAAAAAGTAGAAACTGTCATCAGCAAACATGGTAGAGAACATTATTTGTGTTCAAATTGATGACAACCAGATCTTCAGCATCACAAGTAGTGACTGCGTTGAGATAAAAACTGAAATGCGTTAAAAAGGAAGACAATTAAATCATAGAATAAGGCAAAAAACCTAATAAATAAGAATAAGAGAAGGGAAAATTGTCTGGAGGTGTCACAATTTGGACAGGAGATACCCAGGAGCATGACATGCAGGGTACAGCAGGGAGGGTGCAGTGGCGAGGGGAGCCTCCCACCACAGAGCTAGGGAAATATTTTGAAACATGGGACTCAGTTAAGTGCAGTATTTTAGCTGAAAGATCAGCAAGAAAGAGGCTTACCCACACCTGGAATTATGATTATATGTGAAGCAGACTTGGCAGAGGTGTTAAGAGAAAGAACTCGAACTGAGTTTCCAGGGTCTTTGATGTAGATGTAACAGATATGCATTTGAAAAGATCTTCTATAAGGACCCAAAAAAGCACAGAACTACCAGCTCCTAATAACTTGTATAGGTCCTAAAAAAATACCACCAGGGCCTGATTCTAATCTCAGAGTCTCCAAATTGCACAGCCAGAAATTTCTGCTGCCTTTGCAAATGTTAAGGATCTCGGTGAGCGAGTTTCTTTTCAGCACTGCTCTCCCAAGTTAAGCTGCTAGTCCTGCCTACTGGTAACACTGTGCATTATGAAAGGCTGCAGGGAGAGCACCATTTCATGAAATATGTGGGGAAACAGGTTTAAAATTCATGGAAAGCCAGTGCCTAACCTGCTGGCATTCCCCCTTTGCCTGTGCTTACAAGTTAAGCAGGTTTAGCATTGATCAGAGGCTGAGAACTGGCTGCAGTAAAAAATACTCAAACAGGCCAAAACAAAAGAAACCCAGAAACCCTCCGACAGCCCTTGTCCCACCCCAGCTATGCAGCAGGTTGCTGTGTTTTTCCCGAACTGATGCCTCCGCATATTAAGAACAGGCTGCTGCTGGAGCCATCACCTTCAGAGTGTGAAATGGAGTGGCATTAACTTCTGGCTGCTGTGACTCATATTTGTTTGTCCTCATACAGCTCAGATTTCCTGCTGGCATCCTAGGTTGCAAGAACATATGCATGGCGCATACATGGAGCAATGCCTGTTTCCTCAGACAAAGAACTGAACGTTGTGTGACAGCAGGCCTACCCCTCTGGAGATCAGAGGGTGCAAATCTGTTCCGATGATGAAATCCATGGATGATTTCATGGGAGAGGACAACGAAAGAAAACATTTCAGTAATCCCACAGTAAAGTACTGTAGCACTTTCCAGAAGAGAGGTTATGAATGAAAAAAATGAGTATGTGTGTAAGCAATATCTGACACTGTAGATTCAGGGCAGAGCCACAGCTGCCGACCTTTTTGCAATGTTTCACAATAGCTGTATGTTTTGACCTTCAAGTTCTTGTTAATGAGAAGTTATGGAAAAATTGCTACATGAGAGTACTTTAAAAAAAACTTTTTGAAGACTTCCTTTGTGAGAGAAATTTGTCTTGGCCTATTGCTCTGAAGGTGTTGACACTTAAAATTTGTTTCCTTCATCAAATTGTTCTCTCAGTAAAACTGTACAACTTCCCACACCATGCAGGGCTCTGTGCTTCCTTTCCTGTGCTGCCCACTTGTCACCCTGACCCTACGATTTGGTGTCATACAGCATACACTGCATTTTCCTGACATGCATTTCAGAAATATGCTACTTCTACATCATTTACACACGGATGAGAAACAATGCAGATTTGGATCAGCTAAAACCAAGAACATAATCCAAAAGTCTGTCTTGGTCTCTGTTATTTAAACTTTGGCTGCCGGGTGGGCAGGTGTGGGTGAAGCAACTAAGCAGACTGCAGAAATGTGCACCACTGACTAGTGCTGTGCAACGCCAAGAGCAGGCAGGGGTCTCCCTTTCTGCTGGGTTCCAGATAGCAGAAATGCTGTTTTCTGTTGGCTCAAAATACTGAAATTGTTTAATAAGGGAGGAGGAAGGAGGAATGGAAGAATTAATTCCTTGCATGATACTGAATTTATGCAGGTCAAGGAGATGTTTCCTTGCACAAGGCTGAAGCATTCTTCTTTCTGTCTGCAACAGCAGCTTTCCAGTCCCAGATACCGCTAACCCAAGTCTCACTGAGAACTGGAAGTCACGGTCTCTAACATGAGGACTGATTGGCTAAAGCTGCTTTTTAATTGCTGCATGAGGCAGATGTCTTTTTTTTTTTTTTTTTTTTTTTTTCCTACCAAGCTGGGAATCCACAGATCCAAGATCCCTGCTTGCTTTACATGTAAGATGCTGTCTTGCCCCTGTGCAGGGAAGTAACACCCACAATAGAAGGTATTGAACGATGGTGTAGCTATTGCCTAAAAATCAGCGATACTGTGTTGTTTAAATTAAAAAAAAAGTGATCGTTTGGAATACTGTTAAATACTGAGCCAGTCTGAGAATTGGTGGTTGTTAATTTCTAAAGACTTACAAACACAGGACAATTGATCAGCATAGTTTTCCTGACGCACACTGTCTTGCAAATCACCATGTGGACACCTTTTTTCCTGAAAAAGTTTAGAACTAAAACTCCCAAATAGCACTTCTATTCTGGAAAGTTTTAGTAATCTATTTATATTTGAAACTTTTACCACTCTTTCAAACATAGTTGAAATTGGCTAGTGGGTTCAGAATATTTTTTTGGAAAAAATGAAGAGTGCAAGCAGACAGCAGACAGACAGCTGAACAGGCAGACAGCATGATCGCATAAGCACTGTTTTCTTAGGAAACAAAACTATATTGGAGCACCAGGAGGCTAGTTGTCTGACATCTCTCATCTATAACTCTTGGGTAAAAATAATGTTGGCTTATTAGGTTTTAAAGATCTAATTCTAGTAAACCTTTGCTTAATAACCTCCCTGACCAGTAATGGAAAATAGAGTATTCAAAAATCTTCTGACACAAACTAGTATGTTCTGAAAACTGCATTTCTGATTTGTTATTAACAACATTACTCATTCCATTTCACCCGTAGGCCTGTAATACCATCACCAAAATACGGTGGGCTCTTGGCCAAATTTTTCTTTCTTAACTGTGGAGCAATGGCTTTTTGGTTTCTAATAATCTCTTCAAGTTCTCTCACTTTTTGTTTGCATTTCCCTCCTACTCAATATTACTCATACTTACCCTCAGCTTCGGGAAATGAGCTGTTTAGAAGAACTGTGTATGCAGCTGATTAGGATTGTCCTTTGTTTAATTACCTATTGAATATAACCAGAACATGATCACCACTCTGTAGGCAATCACCTACTTGTAGGTCCAGGAAAAAATTAATCTTTGTCCATCTTAACAGTAGATAAAGTAAATCATTGTGGAGTACCATACGTTTTATCCAGGAAATCTTGTTCTATAACTTTGGGAAATTGTGCTGCCTGTGCCCCACAGCCTACGCTTCCCAAACAAAACATAATTAGTTTTCTATACATGACAATAAAGTATGGCAGACAGTTTTCTGGAGTAGTTCTCTGACCTGCTACACACCTCTTATGATCTCCTGAGCTAAGTTACCAATACCCACAAATGTTTTGCTGCATCTCCATGCTTTTTCCCACTGTGTCCTTACATCTTGTAGCCAAATATTTTACAATTCCAATCACTTGAAACATGCTTACTATAAACTACCTTGCCAACTACAACACACTTCTGCTTTCCAAGAATTTTCTGTTGTCTTTAGCCTAAATATGTGAACAAAAAAATAATTGCTTCACCTTATTTCTCCCCTAGTTCAATAAATTTGAGAAAAAAGGATTGCTATACATTGCTTTTATCATCTCTTTTGATAAAGCTGTTATTGTTGTCATCACTATTAATGAAAACTTCCAGACTACTTTGATTTGCCATTAACCAGGGAGATTAGTCTGTATTCTTTATTTATAAGCCTCTGCTTATATGAATTGTTGTAGAAAATTCCCCAAATCCCAGATCTTCCCTGTCATATCATTTGTATACTCAACAGCCCACTGCTCTCTTGTTTGTGAAGTGAACGCTTCTCCAGGGAAGTCAGAAGAATCCTGTTTAACATCCTAAAGACTATAATTTACATAATTCCATCTGGTATCTCTTTATGGAAGAATGTCACAATTGCTGTAGGAGCTTCCCAAACTTATTGTTACAGATTTATTTTTAGTCCAGTGAAAAGTTGCAGCACAACACTGTCCATGTGACTTCTGCTGATTTTTGTCCTGAGAGCCTGAGGTAACAGGGTTTTCCACAGTTACCAAGCTGTGTTCACTATTAACGCTAAAACTGATGAAACTTCACTGGAAAATAAAAAAGACTGATCTCCTCTCACTATTTCAGTTGAGAAACTATACCAGAAAATGACTCCTCAGACAGTTACTGTCTAATTTTCAGCTGTATTCTTGAGTTTACAGCATTTGTTATGCTCCAGTCTTCCCAGTATGCAGTGATGAACAACAATATATCTCTTTCTCAAGGAGGCTGAAACACCTCTTGGATGCTGTTTGCTTCATCCCATCAGGATTATTATCACGTACAGACTTTGTAGCTTTCTGTTCCTTCAGGGACTTGTTGCTTGGTATCTGACTCACTGAGTAGCTGGGAGTGCTGCTGCACTAAAAGCAAAGTTGAAGGCTTCCTGATTTTCATTCTTTTTTGGTCACCAGGACACTTACTCAGATTCTTAGCACATTTGAGTTTGGTGTTTGTCCCCCAGACCTCTGTTTGCATCAGTGTGAAATGACATTAAAAAGCTGCCTCTACATGGTATGTTTTTTTTTCCTCTGATATGTTGGCCAGATCACATTCCATGCATTGAAAGGAACAGTACATGAAATGGTGTATCTCTGTACATACACAGGAGGAATGAAGAACCTCTCCTGGCCTCTTAAGCCTGGGTATTTGCTGGAGTTTGCCTGGTTATCAGGTTAAAGCTGTTTTCTTGACTGCAGTGAAGGATTTACCGCAAAAGATGAAATTCATATTACACAATTTTAGCCATCAAAACCTTGGGCATTTTTTTCTTGTCAGTTATGTATGTCCCTTATATAAGATAGAATTGGAAAGAGAACATCCCTCCTATCATACTTATTTTAGGATACTTTGTGGAAGTGCCTTTCCCTCCATTTACTACACAAAAAGCCTATACAACCAGATTTATTAAACACCTAAGTTTTAGATGTTTCTTAGTTAATTCTCTCCTTAAAGAACTCCAAGCACTGCCATAAATTTTGACTCCTTAATTTCCATAGATGACATTTCACACTTGCATTTTCTGGGGACAAAACACCACTCACACAGAAAATACAAAAGTCCCATGTGACCTGGGAAATGGTTTTGAAGTAAAGGGATTTGCAAGGAGGAGGAGCCAAACTGCCAACATAAAAAGAGCTGAAACCAAGAGGCAAAGGTTGTAAGTGAGAGAAGAAAGCTGTTTCTCATCAATTAGGATCTTACCTATGATTTCTAGACCTGGAATTGCTGTGTCTTCTGTCTTAACAGCTACTGCTTGAAATAAAAAAGCATTCTTTACATTTAATGAAACAGACTGTGATACTCATTATTTCTCAGGTGCCAGTGATTTCCCTGGATGTACTTATGCCGGCAGAGTAACAGACCATATAGTATGAATAATGTTCCAGAATTTGTTGTGAAGTTTCCAGATTCTCTCAATTCTTTGTCACTAATTTTTCCTTAGCAAAAATCTGACAGACCACAGCCTGGCAATCTGCTTTCCTTCAGCAAAGGGACAGTGACATATATCAAATAGTTTCTGCAAGTGACTCATTGAAAAACCCAGATTATTCAAAGAAAAGGCATTTTCTTAAACTTACAAAAATGTTAGCAATAGCATTTGTAACCATTTTAAAACCCTTTCTGTGTATGACCTTAAACAAGTAATTGATCTCTCTAATGCCACAGATACTCCATTTCTGAAAGGGGGATAATAATATTTCCTTTGGAACATGTTTTGAGCTGTACAGATGAAAAACATTAGATAAGCAGCAGCTATTATCTTTATTGTTATTAAAACCTTGCTGACAGTACACAGCTAACACTGCAATTCCTACAAGACCTCAAGATACAGTTTCATGCCTTTTACAGACATGCTTCTGTACTCACGTAACATAAAAAATAAACAAGGTAATATAATTGTTCTGTTTTACCTGGTCTGACTTTTAGTAACAAGATGGCTCTTGGGGACAACAGCTTGCTGTTTTCTAATAAAAACTTGGAACAGCTGAACGTACTCCATTCCAAGGTCGCCTCCTTGTATAGTTTATCTCCAAAACCACCTTAGAGCAAACCCTACTTGTTTACTTCAGTGGAAGTTTTTCCACTAGGCATGTAAACTCATCCAACCTATCTCTCCCTGGTGTTTATATATAAAAATACATAATCCATCTCTGCCAGAAAATTCAAGGAAGAGAGTAAGTGTAGGCTATCCAAGGCTAAGCAAACAAAAAAGTCATCAAGGTTTTGGAAAAACTTGTTAGTTCATTTTCTTTGGAAGAACAATCAAAATAGTGAATGAAACCTGGTTTCCTAAGTTTGTGTCCCTTGTCCTCTAAGCGTACGCCTGGCTCCACCTAAACTTTCACTGTTGCAATAACTTCTTCCATTAAATCTGAATGGGGAAAAGGGCTGTCAGGGCTGTGGCTATCCTGGATCCATGATAAAAAAAAATAAATATTTGGGTTTCAAGAGAGTGGTGAACTGATGGTCAAACTCTATGTTTTAGTTTCCTGAGAAAATCAAGCTGAAAACAGCCACAGATCCTTGCTAAGTCAAATCAAGCAGGGCTCCGAAGGCCAAGCTCTTCAAGCATGCAAAGATTTAGCTTCAGCATCTACATGTTCTATTAGACGACCTATGTTTAATCCCTTGCATTGCTTTGAAATCTGCAATGCAAAGACAAGCATCATTTCAGTCTTTGCCACCTAGAGACTGTGTTCCCTACTGATCATATGTCTGTTGTAGGCATGTGCAGTCTTCAAGGAAAGGATTAAATTGCCTTTTTTTTTCCCTCTGCTTCCAGACTAAATTTTATTAAAACTTGATCCGTTTACCAATGCTGTACTGCTACAACCTTGTTGGCCAGAAGTACTATGTTATTAATAATCTTATGTCCAGTAGGATGCTGTTATAGAAAAATGATGCTGATATAAAATATTTTTCTTCCCATTGAAAAGAATAAACTGTATGGAGAGAATTTATATATATAAATCATTCCTTTATTGGTTCTAAGTAGGCTGTAAACTTTGAACAGACTAATATATATTGGTTCAGCTTCTGTGCTTAGATGTTAACATGTTAGACTGAAGTGCACCTGCTTTTACAGCTAGTCAGCCTGCCTGCTGCTTCCTCAAAGGGAGAAAAGTGACATGGGATCCCCAGAGTATCGCTGAAATATTAGTCAAAGGCTGACAAATATCCGAACAATTTGCTGATGCATGCAGAGATGGCCTCCTCTCAGGGGAGTAGCTGTGACCTCAGCCACTTGCGTTTTATCTGCATTAGTACAAATCTGGCAATAGTCAAGAGAATTAAAAGCCTTCAGGCTTCCCAAGTGTAATGAACATCTAACTTCAGCCCGGTCAAGGAAAAGGCCTCAAAAATAATCATCTTATGCCCAACCTCCCGTGGCAGATGCAGTAAACAAGAAATTAGATCAGAGATACTAATGATCATTGAAGCCTACTGCCAATATCACATCCCTCACAGGTTTTAAATCAGACCTTTTAATCACGTTCAGACCAGAGTATGTCTGTCACATGCAGTACCCTTGGCTATGACACAGCAATGTTTGCCTCAGGGTTGTGACAAAGATCTGTGGGGAAAAAAATTAAACAAAACCAACTGCAATGCTCCAGTCCTTTCTTTCAGGATGTTTCTGGAGTGTGATGACAAGTGATGGCTTTTTCCACTTTCCAGAGCATTGTTGCCTTATACTAACAAATGAGAGGTCACAAACAGTAAGAGAAGAAAGACCCTGAACTATACATAATAATTGGAGATCCTGAACAGAATGTTTTCAGTCGTGGCCACATGGTCATTCCTCAGTTTTTAGTAATATGGACTTGAGTTTAATTTCACCTCCACACCATACGCATGCATGGGCGAAGACTTGTGAATGAACAGACTGTTTTGATCAGGTACACCCTGAGCCTAAGAGAGGTTAGAAACTGAAGATCTGCCTCATAAATTGGCAATTCTGTCCAACAAAGATGTGATTAGAAGATCACTCCTAGTTCATGGCTTCTCAAACATGAGGCAAAAAAATGCCCCAGCTATCATTCTGATACTGAGCCCTGCCATACACAGCTCTCTTTTTCTACTCACTGGAGAGCATAGGCCTGAAGAGTCATCATACATAATGACACTCAAGCCCTGTTAACTCAAGCACCCATGCAATACAATAAAATCATAAAGGTAGCAGCCTTCAACTTCGAACTAGGAGTTAAGTAGCATTTCTTCAGGTTCTCATTTCTTTGATGGTTAGGAAGTGATTCTAATTTTCTAATGCTTTTGGCACTCAACATGAGCCTTTTGGAGTCAATAGGAAAATTAAGTTGGACAGTTAATAATATTTCTCTTTACCACGTTTTTGTCTTGTGGTGTAGTCTGAAAGGCTTCACTGGAAACAGCTGCCTAGGAAGGATCTTCTGGCTATATTCTTAAAGCTGTCTGCAGGATTTGGTACCACTGACTTCTGGATAGCTATCTGTGCCAGGACACGGAGTCAACTCCTCTACTGTTGTAGGCACCATGTCTTATTATCCCATGCATTAAAGCCCCAAATGTCATCTAAAAAGCAGCTAAGATTTCTGCCTCTATTTTGATTGGAAGGCTGTTTTAAAACATCATTGTTCTGACTGTTGTAATTTCCAAAGCAATTTATTCATGCACAACTTATACCAGGCTTTTGTAACACCAGCATTGTTCTTTAGTTTAAAATAGCTCTTTTGAACCTCTTCTTGCCCCCATAGAACAAACACAACTCCTCTCAACTTTTGTTTTCTTTAGTCTAAACTCCTGCCAGACAGACCTTTTACTCCCTTATTATCCTGGCAGTCCTTTAACTCTGCTCCAGGCTGAGTTAATCTTTCTTGAACACAGATGATCAGAATCATCTCCTCAACCTCTTGCACAACACCATTAACACTTCTAGTCTCTTTTGACATTTTATTTCTCAATACATCTTAGGAAAACATTATTTGGGTAGCTGTATCACACTGGCTCAAAAAAATCTGCTTTCAAAATTCAAGAACTTTAAAGCATTAGAGGATTTTTTGTTGGTTTTTTAGTTTGGTGTTTTTTTTTTTGGTCGGTTTACTTTTTGTTTGTTTATTTAATCTTTTAATAGATGAACACCCGTCTACCACAGTTCAGCATCTGGCTGATAGTTTTTTGATGTTTCTTTAAAATGGTGACATTTTGTATTAAGGAAAGAGAGTTTAAAATATAAAGGTAGTGTTCCTGAGTGTGTAAGTGACTTACCTGTCTTAGTGTCTTTTGCAGTCTAATAGTCTAACAGGCATCTAAGCTAACTCTCTAGGCCCTTTTTATCATCAGAGAGACAAGCACCTCTACAGTGTGATTTAGTTCATCCTAAAATAGATATCTAGAACAAGAGGGAGGCATTGCTCTTCGGAGATTGCTTGTCTCTCCCTGTAGATGATAAAGGGAGCCCAGACAACTGTCTCAGATGTTCTGCTTAACTTGCGTGTGGCTAAAGCAAGAAGAGATGAATCTTAACCTAAGTATTTCAGGACAGTGAAAAGCTGTTTCAAAATAGATTTAGATTTGCTGGTGTCTATATTGTACTGAAAAGCAATACAATTTACATTTCTAGCTCATTGGGAAACACTGCACATATTTCTTTATTAACTGTAACAAATTATATACGTACAGGACAGTTCTAGTAAATTAAATAGATGCCTCAGAAAAAAAAAAAAAAAAGCTGAATATGTCAAAGGTTTTTACCTCTGCTGAGTTGCACTGACAACCCTGGGCATCCACAGATACACCACACACCTATGAATTCTGAAATAGATCCTACAACTATAAATATGATTACTTATCTGAAAAGGACTGGTCACTTATGGGAAGCTGCTGGTGAATGCAAGTGCTTGGAGGGTTTAGGAAATAATTCATGAAAATGTTACAAACATATTATGTGGTACTGAATAATACCCTTCCTATTGAGTACCTGGTATGTTGGGTTAGACCCAAATATTTTATCACAGCTTTTCCTATTATTTAATTTTCATTCTCTTATTTTAATTTTTTGTCTTGTGAATGAGGTTGATATATGTATCCATATTAACACTTCCAAAAGGAGTGAGGCAAAGTTAAAGGGTTTACCTAAAACATGTTAGAATTTGGTATTGTTATCTATAGACATCTTTCAGTAAGGGGAACACTGTCTGTTAAAAAGTGCCCTGCTACATTTATTTTTAGTAGGTAATGAAGAAATCTACTTAACATTTTGTTCCTTGAATGTGAAGAGGCACTTAGAAGTGACACCCCCTTTTGCTGTGCTGACACACACTTTCCATTCACCCACCTGAACATGAAAAAACCCCACATGAAGCCCAAAGAACAATTCAGTTGTTAAGCCTTTTAACTTTCACTCAAAGGCACCCCAATCCTTCCACAAATAAGTGTAAAAATCAAGTGGAAAGAGCTAGTTCCACCTTTCTGTCACAGGAAATCTTGCTGAGACTAATCTGCTTTTTAGAAGGTTTACTTTTAAATAGGATTTCCTTTTACTGCGTATACACTCACTGAGTCAGGAAGCTCCAGTCTGCGTCAATGCTAAATGCATTTGGTTTTCAACTTGAGTTGGCTTGCAAATGATGGAACCAATGATTCATAATTTCCATCCTGACCTTGTTGGCTTTATATTCACACTGTGGCAGGTGAACTGTTGTGTTCAAGATCATCAAGTTATTTAGGGGGAAAATGATGCTATCCATTAGCCTACCATGTGAAAGACAAATTTGCATGTATGAGAACAAGTTATAGGAAGGTGATATGCCACTCAGATATTTCAAAGAGTCCACATTTTTTGGTAAGTCTAATATAACTTGCATATTTTAGTAATGCTGCACAAGTTAATTGTCATCTACGGTTGTTACAGGGCTATTATTTCTCAAACATTCCCTTCTAATATCTAATTAAATAAGCTGATTTTTTCAAGGTAAATCTGTCTGATAATGGATCTACTATGTGGTATGCTATACCTACCATCTAGTTTTAAACATGTGTAAGTAGAGCTGCACTGCAGTCTGTTTTGCTGGCATATAAAACTTCTGAATGGCCTTTACATGTCTATTTACCTTGTCCCCTAATGTCCAACAGAAAAAGGAAAGCAGAAGTAAGAATTAGTTTTTTCATTATGTTATGGGCCAAATCATCTGAAGTACTGATTTCCTGACACTATCATCTGTCCCTAAGAAATTATCAGAAAAGATGTCTTCATTCATTTTTATTTATCATTCCAATTTTATACACTATGAGGTGGTGTAAGAGCACAAGACAAAGGTACTTGCAAATCATCCATTCTGACAGAAAACAGTTTGAAGAGTCTTTGTTGGATGTTTCATATAATTTCTTCTTGAAAAATAATAGGTCTTACCTATTAGCCAGATTCAGACAACCTATTAGCCAAATTCAGACAATGTCTCAGTGAGTGATTCTGATCACTTACCGAACCCTAACAAATCAACCAAGATATACTTTTTGGGTCACAACATTTCTAAGTCTGTTGTCCTGAATGGAAAGTTTGTGGAGAAGCTTGGGACTGCACAACTGCCTAAACTGCCTCTTGAAATGCATCATTTTCTAGCCGGGAGAGAAAGCACATGGGCAAGAGGGTGCATGGCTCTATCACCGACAAGGATGCTCTCTTGCTTTTTCTGAGCAACAATTAAGGCACTATAACACTAGATCCATGTGTTTAAAATTGCTCAAATCAAAAAAGCCTAGAACTCAGTGTTCTTATTTGGTTTTGGGAGACTATGGAAAGGATGCCTTTTCTTCAAAATAAGGCTTAGCAATACTGATCTGGGCAACATCGTCTAGATTTTCACACTGGCTGGTTCAAGGCACCTCCTTGCTTAATGTGCACTGAGCAAGTCTACAGAAGAATTTAAGGCCCATGATTAATGGAGGCAGGAAAACTCACTTAGTCTTATGAATCATTCTTCAGAGGTGCTGAGTTTTCATACTATGCCTATATATACGTCTATATATAGGATAACTAGCTTCCCCGTTCCTGCCTTAGGCTTGCTGACTCACTATGCTGAGGGCAGGTGCTTACTTTTTAGGCAATGGCCTATAAAACTAGGTAGTTTGGATGTAACCACCACCAGTGTGATTCATTTTACTCATCTTTACACATCTATCAGTCATCTGCCTAAGTCTAAACCTTGGTTTCCTCTCTGGTCAGTGGACAGAAACAGACACTTCTTGAAGATCATTTTTCCCAATAATGTACAGACATGTACTTTATGATGAATAAAGTACCATCTGGTGATGCAGCTTGTTTCTCAACAGCTAGTTAAAATTAAAAAAGAATAAATAAATCTTGCCATTAGGTGCCCTAAGTTAAGTGGGATGGATCCACATTAGGTATTTTAGGTGTCGCTAAGACTGATTTCACTGACCCTTGGTCAGACACATTTACTCTAGTCATCATGAGTGACAGCAAATGGCTGGAGGCTCACAGTGCTTCTTTCTGAGAAATGCTAAGAAAAATGCAAAAAGGAAGCCACAATAAGACAGAGAGAAATATCTGAAAGAAGTCCTGTGTAAGGACAGTTAATGTTAATAGTATTGTTTAGAAAGCCTCTAGGCATCTGCTGTTTGGTGGGAGGCTCTTTGTCTATGATGTGTCCCCCAGAGTCTGGCTATGCTTGACAGCCCCCAGCATGAACACAGCACTTTCCATCAGACGTACTCTCCCACTCAATGTGTGAGAAGAAAATGTGACTCACCAGAGCTTGGTAACACTTATTTAGCAGGGGGTTTTCACTTGTGGCTGTCACACACTGTAGGCACAATAAAACAAGGCAAAAAAAAAAATAAAAATCAGTAACCCAGATCTCTAGATAAGTGGTTAAGAAACTTCCCTTTACCTTTCCAAGTCCAGCATGACCACCTCAGAAATGGGCTTTCAAAGAAAACACTGGAATTTGGTCAAAAGAAAGCCAAAGGGCATCCCATTACCAGATATTTGTGATTTCACCAAGGTCATATTGGCTCAGGAATGGCAGAATTATGAAGGCAGTGCTGTCAGCTGTAGTGCTAGAAGAAGGACTTGGCTGTACATTTCTCTACGCAGAGCAGCTCTCAGTTATGCCTCTCAAGAATGAACTGTAAATCTAGACAGCTGCATTATACAAGAAACACTAAAATTTGCAATGTACACTTTGCACAGCTCTATTATTACATGCAGAAGAGGAGAGAAGGCTTTATGCACAGAATTTTTGTAAAGATAAGAGATTACAACCCTTATTATTTTGTTGAGAAAATGAAGTATAATGCTGCAGGAGTACTAGTAGGACTAATTATAGAGCTATTAAGGAGTAAAGATAATAATGCTGTTTGGAAACCTACCAAAGGTAAAGGTCCAAACCCCAGGCAACAGGGTAATAACAACAAAAAGTTTATTTTGAGGAAGTGTGATGCCCTTAGATCACAAAAAGAAACCTTGTCTCTAAACTCCATCTTTAAATATCTTTGTTATTTCCTATAAGCTTCATACACTGATTCTAACTCTCTGTTTCCAGTTCACTGCCATTAAATTAGTCACCTATAATACATTATAATTGAAAGGGAGTTATCCCAATTACATCTTCCCATGAGAGAGTTTTCCTTGGCTTAGATCCCTCATCTATAGGATCTTATAGCATTCTTGAGACATACCTGGACCATATCCCACCTGCTTTCAGATAAACAACAGCAGGAGGAGTATATTTGGGTCTTGAGTTACTGCATAATCATTTTCTTACTGAAGGTATTATAGTACCAAGAATGTATTTATTCAGCTGTTAGAAGAAAATAAGCAGCTGGAAATTAGTTCCCTTGCTGACTGCAAGAGAACTACTGGGAACTTGTTTATTTACTACTAAAATGTATGAATTTGGCAGGGCATCTGGTCACATTTTATTTTGTCAGGAGTGTATATCCTGGAGGCAAAGTAACCTGAATACCTGAGGACTGTTTAAGGTACATTAGAAATGTGGATTAATGTCTGAATATTTTTGTACCAGTTTTTGTTTGAATGTTTTAACACATTATAACCTTCTTTGTAAGAAGTTTTTGAATCACGATGATCTACCAAACCCAGATAGTTTGCAAGAAGAATTTTCTTTGATCTGATTTATCTCTAGAGTATTAATATACTTTAAAAATAAACTGAGCTCAAGTTCTATATCCAAGTGATGAACCCACACTGTTCACAAAGCTGTGCTAGCAATTCTAATGAAATAAACAGATATAAATAGTCAGTGTAACCTAAAATCACTTGTTACCTTTTCAGTGTAAAATAAAGAGACTTTAACAAACAAAGTCTCTAAACATTTAGTGCTCTGGAAATGGGATTGACCCCATTTCCCCATAACTAAAGAAACACAGGAATGCAATTGCTTTATTTGAGTCCCTATTAACAAAATTCTAAAAATATTTTGAATGCATGTCATGGGCACAGCACGTGCGTGCTCCTAATTCTTGGTGCAACTGCCTGCTGAGAATCTGGGGGGTGGAAGGGGGCTTGCAGTTGTTCTTACTGGCACTGAGGAGCAGGGAACAAAGAAAAGAGAAATGCTGTCTTTCCTTCGATTTAATGAGTAACCTGTGGAGAAAGAGGCAGTATCTGGGAAGCAGAGAAAGGGGCAATGAAAATAGAGGATGATTTTAAAACTCAAAGTAGTTGCAAATCTATAGATGAAACTATAGTTTATTGGGAAAGGGATTTTAAATCTTGTAAATGCAAGACAAGCTATTTTTTTTAAAAAAAAATATTTTTGGTTTTGGAGGTATGGTGGAGAACAGGAGTTTTCTCCCACCCTAGACTTGTTCAGATCTGAGAGCCCCCATGCTGGACAGGCAGTGCTATCAGGCTCTTGGTCCTTGTCAGCCAGCTACATGGATGATGAACAGCAAAGGTGGCAAGTTGCAGGAAAATGAGGCAGATTTTGAAACTTCCTGATTTCCGTTGGCCTTTTGTTGATGAACAAAGAAAGACTTCCAAGTTCTTTTGGAAAATACCTGGCCAACTTTAGCTACTGACCTTCCTTCCTCAGCTCTGCAGAGGATCCTCCTGCAGTCATGGGAACAACAGTGAAGAAATAGAAACCTTTTTCTCTTGCACAAGGAAGTATGCAGAAACATGATAGCAGCTGCTTTGAGAGCCAAACAGCTTCAGAATGTCCTTTGGCCTTTTCAGGGACTTCTAATCTGTGGGACAAAGAAAGAAAAGAAAAGAGAAGAAGTGAAGAGTGAAGACACATACGATCAAACCACAGATATTACTCAGTGTGAAAGTGATGAAGGGCTGGACAGCCCAGTAAGGTTCATCACAGAGCCACTGTGGGGGAAAACACCACCTCTAGAGAGAAAGGAGTGGATGCCATGGGGAAGACTGATTTTCTGAGTGAACAGGTATGGAGGCCTAAGGGTAGGACACATTCTGATTTTGGCTCAAGCACCCATCCGCATGCCCTTTCCAGATGCAGACTTTTCCATAACATGAGCTCAGCCTAAAGCCACAGCTGGTCTAAAGTCACCCCTCCTCCTTTCTCTCCCTCTTATTTTTCACCCACCATTTACTGAGGGAGTACAATCACAATCCTCCTGTTGCATCCTTGTCTTGCAGAAGAGCAGCTCTTCTGTAAGGACATTGACTGTTAGCTCAGAGGCGGAGGAACTTTGATATTTGACAAGTCAGAGGCAATACGTCTTTTCTAAAGAAACTGACAAGTTTGAATATGGATTTTTACTGAGAAGGCCATAAATAGTCACGGTGACATATTTTCTTTCTGATGCAGCAGTATGTGGTGTAACAGGTGACTCTGCATTCCACATACATGAAAGCTGTAACAACCAGAAGTCCGTGTTTCATTATTATGCAGGGGTAGGGAAAAGCTTCACTTGCACACTGCCTCCACCACCTGAGAGAAGGGTGGCTTTGATCCCTTTGGTAAGTGTCTTTGGGCAGTACAGCTGTGTTTTGACTGAGACAACAGCACCAAGAGTGGTCTGTGATTGTGTGTCTCAACCTGAGCCACCTGAAAGAAGACTCATTTTCTGAAGCTGGGTAACAACACTTTTTAAAATGAAGTGCTTCTAAGGAATCTCCTTAAAAATTCTGATTTTACAGCCTTTCTTAGCTGAAAGTGGTATCATCATGGGGAATGAACACACCCCAGAAAACCTTTCAACTTCAGAAGTCATAGACAACATAATACAGTATTTTTTTAAAGATCATATGACATCAGTAATGACAATGTAATAAGGAACATTTCATCACAGCAATATTTTTTATAGCAATGCACCCTGCAAAGTTTGTGCTGTGAGGCAAAAAGCCTGGAGTTAGAGATCACAAAGCAACACTTCATCTGTTTTGTGTAGCACAGCAATTGTTCTGATGCTACAGAAGGCCAGGAAACAACTGTGAGAAGCCACTTTCTTAGGTTACAGAATGACATTTCTGGATTATTCACAGCAACACACATTAATATTTTACTCTGTTTTGGCATCATTTGCACATAGAAATCTTTATAGCTATCAAGGCTGGATTCTGCAACTGACGCACAGAACCTGCACTGTGTGCCCTTGTTTGCTCTATGGCTTTGGAAGGATGTTAGGAGAAGGTATGAACAGTTTTCACACCATCTATGGACCCTGGAAGAGAGTTACAAGATTTCACATCCATTCTCTCTCTCTTTCATTAGGCCAACCAGCAAGACCTGAATGCAAGCTGTTCCTCTGTGTTTGCTTCTCAAATGGCTGTAGCAGTTTAAGGAATTTTCCCTACAGACCCTTCCTTGCCTCTGGCTGTAGGCTGCAGTGTCTGAGCATGCATAAGCTGCTTCAGTGTAAAGACCAGTAGCATGAACTAAAAGGTCAAAGGACCTTAGCTTAGGCTAAGTTCTGGGCTTCATACTAAAACACATAAGGAAGGTTCATACTTCTTTTCTCCTGCCAGAGGTGATAAGTTGTAATTCTGTGGTTGATGGGAAGGAAAATACCAAGCTGCTCCAGCTGCTTACTTTGTGAGGACACATCTAAGCCATAATTGAACAAGACCTGAAATACCCATATGAGACCAAAGAAATAGTTTTGTGGTCAAGAGAAAAGATGACCTTGTGGTTAATTCAGGAAGCCAGGGCAAGCTGCTTAGAGCCTAGGATAAGAAAGTCAACCCTGTGCAAGGAGCAAGTTGTGTACTACTTGGTAGCTAAAATGGTCTTAAAATAACCTGTGTATGCTGCAAGCCACTTATAGATACTATATGGTTAAAATGGATGTGTTTACGTATAAAGACACAGATAAATTCTTATAAGTTTGAACCTATCTCAATCTAAGGCCAAAAGACTCCGGTTTACTACCTTCACAATAGCTCTTATTCATAATATGCTCACAACTTCTCATGATGACTTTTATCAAACTTTTGGAGGAAGTCATGTTTGCATTTTGGACTAGAACCAATAATACACATGTCCCCATAGCGCAACTTCATTGGTTTTGGGGTATCTGGTCTACTTTGCCCTTTCTAGGAAAATAACTTTCCGCACATTTTCTAATCTTTCTCTTTATGTGTCAGGATGGTCTTTTGCAATACACCTCACAGTACAGTATGGTCCTATGGGCACATTCAACACTGTCCTGCAGCATTTTCTATTCCCTTTCTTCCCTAGGAAGATAGAATATCCACAGGCTAAACTGGAACATCCTTGCTCTAGGACCTGCCAGTATCATCTAGCCCTCTGGTGAGAACAGCAGGCATTTCAGAGAGTGTTTTCAAAATTAACTTTTCCCATGTGATTACAGGAGGGGTTGTTTATTTGCATATTCCTCTAAATGCAAGTTTTACTGCAAATCCCTTCTTTGCCCTAAGAATACTGTAATTATTTTGAAAATAAGTTTTGTAAACAAGTTAGTAGAGTCCCTAGTCTGATGGCATTGTTGATAACAGGGAGTTTCTGTTGTTTCCAATTGATTAAAGCTTCCATTTAACATCAAAAAGGACATAGCAAGATTATGGCCTTATCATATTTAAAATATACCTGGTATAACTTGGATAAAGCATTTCTAGTTGGAGAATGACTACGAATCACAAAAAAAACCCCTTTCAATATGTGTTAGATTCAAAACAAATTTGTTCTCAAATTGGGTCTGGTCAAACAAAGGAAGAGAGGGAAGGTAGGAGGGGAAAAGGGAGAGGAGGAGAGGGAGAGAAATCATACCAAAAAAGAAGCGAGAAAAATAGTCAGGGCATTTGTCTAGGAGACTTTAGCCAATAATTAATCGGCTGAATAGCCCATTAAAAATACATTATTATGTATTTTTTTAATGTTTCTCTCATCTTCTGTATCATCATAGATCTTTCATTTATTCTTAAACTTCTGGCAGAAAAAACATTTCTAGTCCTAATTCTCTTTCTTTAAAGGTAGTTGTATCTATTTTGTCTTAAATTAAAACTCCCACTGAATGTAATGGGAAGTATATCCATATATGTGGGGGACATGAAATGTTTTATTGTATTTAAGGTTGCCTTGACAGACCTGACTTTGTAGTTTCATTCTAAATACTAATATTTGATAGTCTGAAGTTGCACCTGACTTCATGCCTTTTAAAGAAAAAATAAATAAATATATTTTTCCCTCTTTCATTGTAAAAGGACATTGAAATAACACAACTCCATGAGATATTTTTCTTCCACATGCTTCAAAGATAGCAGAGAACTTTACCGAATATCTTCCTTTCTCTAGCGGAGTGAGAACAGAAGGCTATTCCAAAACTCCTGGAGCCCAGGAATTATAAGACCAAATATTTCCAAGCAACCCAAAGTATTACTGATCCAAAAGCTTTCAGCAATCACATTTGCACTGTACTAAAAGATCTGCAGCGTGACTACTACTGCAGTCCATTACCATGATGATGCAGGAAGAAAAGTCTATTCTAAGGTCTGGCAGCTATTCGTTAGGGCATGTCAAGAGAAGCATATTCACAAGAGCCCACTCACAAGGTTCAAGTAGCTCCACTCTTATTGGGGTCCAGTGAAAATGTTTCAGAAGATGGCAAGTTTTCATCGGAGTTCAAACAAGTTCAGCGCTTTCTGAATGACACCGCCCCAGCAAAGGCAGGCAGAGCTATGAGAAGAGCAAGGGGAAGAGACACGAACAGGCAGAAAAAGTCTCAACACCACACCGGCTATTTTGTGTTTCCCTTTTGCCTTTTCTTATTTCTTTGCCTTTATTCTTCACAATTCAAAAACAAGCTGTCTGGAAAATTTTCTAGGCCAAAGAAACAGAAACATCTAGGAAGGATCAAGGTAAGGAGCTCCTTGTGTTCGCTCAGTATAAAGCAAAGTAAAATTAGGCCCAGCTTTGAAATGACTGTAATGTCTGCAATCACAGCAAATTGCACCTCCTGCCAGAAATCACACCAATAGTTCTGCCATTTTAATGCTGCTTTTGCTTATCTTCTAAGCCAAGAAACAGCCAGTTATACTTCCTGTAGAAAACCTTTGGCACTGTGTATTGCAGAATATTGCAGATGCCAGCCTGCTACCTAGGCTTTTTCCTATACTACAACAATTTAGACAAAGGACTTTAAAACAAACAAACAAACAAACAACAGTGTAAGACTTAAAAAATGTATTTCAGGGTGCAAAATAATTCCCATCCGAAAGCCACGAGTCATCTCCTGCACACTTCAGAGATAAATTAATAGAGCTGTATAAGAGTAATTTATCTGAATGCTCATTACAGAGTTAAGGAAAGGTTATTTAGCTTAGGAAACAGAAAATTATTCATGTCTGCATTTTGAGAGACCAGGGTATGCAATGTAAAGTTATTTTGCAGCAGGTCATTCTTAGGAGTCTAAGGCCAGTCTGCCAGTCTCTATTATAATGATTATATTTAATAATTACATATAATGATTTAACTAGTTTAATTGATTTTGCAAAAATCAGATCTCTCTCAGCACAATAGCTCAAAACCTCAATATACTAATATTTTTGGTTTAATAAATACTGAATTAAAGTTTACTGGAAGGTATTACTAAATTATTACTGTCAATGACAAGAAGTCAATGACAGGAAATTAGTTATATTCAATTTTGAACATTAAATGAAAGCCAGATCTAACACTCAGTCTTGCACTATTCTAACTTGTTAAAGAATTGTTGACTTGTCACTGTGCACATCTCATATCCTTCATACTAGGCTGTGAGAGTGGTTGAAACTAAGGAAGGATATTTTGTTATCCTACTTCATTCTATAGTCAGTTGCACAAAAAATGGGATTATATGTGTAACTGCTGATGGCCACTGTCTTTATGTCTCTCTAACTGTGCTTTAGTGGTAGGTGGTATGTGAAATTTTTGAATGAAAAGAAAGGGGAATATAGGAAGTTGGAATAAAATTTTGTATCAGACACATCTTACTGACAAAAGTAAATTGGAAACTTAGGGTTCAATTTTCAAATATATTTGTATGTCTAGCAATGCAGGCATGATACTACTTTCAAGGGCATCTCAGAAAGTTAGGTGTTAATTCACTTTTAATTAAGTGCCTGAACATTACAATGAGAATCTAACACTATTTTGATGGATTTAAATACCTCTGAAAATCTGGGTGTTGACATCCAGTTGAATATAAATAGCCTAAGTCTATATTGCAAATAGCTCATAGGCACCTAAAGCAAAATTTGAAATTTACCTGATCAAGCACAGATGGATTCTAGAAATCTATGTATAAACTAATAATCTAAATTCTGTTTATGGTTATTGAGGACAACTGACATTTTTAGGGTACAATTAATTTCATTCTAAAGCATGCATCTAAAATAGGCCAGATGACTCACACTCTAAAATATCCCTATTTCTGTAATGGTTGGTTTTCTCCATTGATTACAAAAGGGAGTGTGTAGGACCTGGACAAGAAGAAGGGGTCAACACATACAGATAGCTTAGGGTTAGTAATTTAGTTTATCTGAACTCTCTTCCCAGAGTCAGCCAGATGAAAGTCAGGTGCTGTGATGTTGGTCCATCAGCTTACACGATGTGAGAGTTTCAAGACTCATTCCATTTGCGGTAAGTCACCAGAAATGTATTGAGAAAAGCACAGATATGCTAAATTACACAAACTGCCCTCCAAATGGACTGTCCCCCAAAAAAGAATCCTATTCACAGCTTCCGAAACTAAATATCCCTGATCCTGGGGAAATTCTTATATTGGATCTAAATCTTGAAGCTTGAACTCAAAGCATTTGCTTAGCTCATTTTTCATTTCTTGCTAACACAAGTTTTGATGCTTTTCTCAATCCAATGAAAATGATAACAGGGAGAAGAGAATCAGGCCACAGAGAGGCATTAAAGTGAAAGATAGCAAGTATAGTGACAATACATCATTAAGAAATCTACATCTTTTGGAAAATGTTACTTACATCCTACTCAAAACACTGGATAGCATCTGATGTTAAACAAATTGTTATTGTGGGTGATAAAACAAAATTTCTACCAGTAAAAATCAGTCCAATCAATTTAAATCCATTCAATTCATGACCAATTAGTACATATCAAAAATAAATCCCTTATATGTGTATCTGAGGAGCTTTTAAATTTTTTTTATTATTACAGATAAGCTATTTGTTCTGCTTCCAGTTAAAGGTCAACCAGCACTTCCATTAACACCTTGCTTTCAAGGTTTATAAGTTGGCTGTAAAAATTAATTCTGAGTGGAGAAAGTAGGCAAGTTTTTTTCAGGCAAGGAGAAATGATTATTTCTTACAAGTAAAGAAAATCTAAATTAGATCTCATTTTTAAAATACAGAACAACTTGCAGAACTTGCCATTCACTTGATTCAATTATAATTTTTGTGCTATACCTACTTTACATTAGCAAGGAGAGGGGAAAGAGAGAGCTACTTAAGGAAGAAGAATGTCTTTATATTCAGGAAATTGACAGATTTTTGTGGGGCAGACGAAGATATTCCTACCAAGAAACCCATTTATTACTTTTATGTAACACCACCAAAAAGTGGAGAATGGTCTTTGGAAATATATCCCACTGTCTTTATCTGTCAGGGAGATCAGAAGTTGCTCCAGCAGAAAATCCATTGTACATCAAGTGAGGGTCTCTTTGGACATGTATGTACAACTCATTAGTCCCAACATGGGTCTTGCCAGGCAACCCTGATGTTCACTGCAGTGGCAGCTACAGTTTAGTTCAGATTTGACCACTGGCCTTTGAGAAATGCACACCTCTGTGCCTCACTCTATTCTGCAGGTGATTTATCCTGTTAAATGTTTTCAGACATATTGTATCAAAGCAGATTTTCAGCAAGTTTATGGACGCTAACAAACTGGTGGGAGTGGTTGATGTGCTGGAGGGCTGGGTTGCCGTTCAGAGGAGCTCTGCCAGTTTGGAGAAATGGGCGGAAAGGAACCTCATGAAAATCGACATAGGCAAATGTCAAGCCCTGCACCTGGGAAGGAATAACCCCATGCACCAGTACAAGCTGTGGCCAGACTGGCTGGGAAGTGGTTCTGAAGAAAAAGGCTTGGAGATACTTGTAATCAACAAGCTGAGCATGGATCACCAGTAAGCCCTTGCATCAAAGGTGGCCCACCATATCCTGTGTCAGTAAGAGTCTGCAGTTTCAGGGAAGTGATCCTTCACTTCTGTTTGGCATCTGTGATACCACATATAGATACTGTGTCCAGTCTGGGGGTCCCCAGAAAAGGTAGATATTGATATATTGATGCTAGTCCAGTAAAGACCATCAAAGCGGTCAGGGGGCTGGAGCATAAGATATATGAGGAGAGGCTGAGGGAACTGGGTTTGTCTAGTCCTATGAAGACGTGGTTGATGGGGCATCTTGCTGTTGTCTACAGCCACCTATTGGGAAAACATAAAGGAGGTGGAGGTGCACAGTGGAGATATGAAAGGCAATGAGAAAGATGGAAAATAGGAAATTCTGATTCAATATAGGAAGGGTGTTTTTTAGCATGAAAGTGGTCAACCACTAAAACAGCTCTCCTAGAGGGGTTGTGTAGACTCCATCCTTGGAGATACTCTTTTTGACTGGGCAACCTGATCTCACTGGACCTGCTCAGAGTAGAGGCTAAAATGACCTCTGAAGAACCCTTCAAACCCACATGATTCTGAGAGTCCACACTTTACCTACTTATAAGAATTTATATTGGTACCTACACCTCCATTGAAATGGTCATTCACTTCCTCATTGGAGGGCCAGAACTTTTCCAGAAGCTGATGCCAGAGGAAGTTATGTTTGTCATCTCCTGTAACATAAATAAATCAATATATTTAAGAGCTTAGGTGTACAAATATCCTGGGAAAACACCCAAGACAAAAGACCTCAGGGCAGAAAATTGTCTGTAGCTCTAGAAGACCTACAACAGCTGAGAGATGCTGCAGACTCCTTAGACAGTGAGACCTTACCCCTCCCTCATAGAAGCTGGAAGGAAGCTGAAGCATCGTCCTTTTTGGTCATTGCCTCCAGTTGACTCATCTGTGGGCACCCATCTGGCTTGAAAGAGGTGAACCTTCTGCTTCAAAAGCTAAGAATCAAGTGTCTTCTGGCCTGCACATAATATTTACACTAGCACAAAGGTTATTACACTTTCACACAGGTGTTAAAAGGCTGCAAGATGTCAGATTGCAACAGCTGCCTCACACTGAAGTAAATGACCACACAAAGTACTTAGCAGCAGAAAATCAAGGCTGCCATGAATTTGCTCGAAAGTAGTCATTGTCAATCAGTACTGTATTATTTTTTGATGATTTTTGAACTATGAAGTGATGCACAAACTTTAAGTTATTTACAGGTATATTTAGTGATGCAGAGATTTGATACTCTGCTGTTAAGAACTTATTTGCAGCATGTGAATCACTATTTGCCGATAGGAACACTGCCAGCTCTGGCTCTTGTTTTTTTCTTAAACAGATCTTCTATACCGGGGCAAATCTTTAGAAACAGTGCTCTGATGCAAATAAAAGTCTTTGGAGAGTGTTGAAAGAGCTAAATGTTCGCATACATTAACATATTTGGCTGCAGAGTCTTTTTGAAACTAACAAACAATGAAACTGCACATATTAAAATGTGCCCTTTCAGACAGTATATATCACTTTCTGCTTTCCCTTCCCCTGGGGCAGCCCAATTGCATGTAGAAAGAAGGATATAGCTGTATATAATTTAAGTTGCTCTTTAGAAAAAATACTAATCTTTTTGATATATCAGAATATGTCAAAGTAACAAACCAAGTAAACAAAGCAAAATAGAAGCCAAAATTCAACACAAGTAATTTTTGAATTCTGAGACATTGCTAGTCTTCCATCTGTTTGGAGAACAATACACTGCATTTATGTGACTGTTCACCAAAACAAGTTTCAAAAATCATCAAGCCCTCGCCTCTCTCATTATGCAGGTGGTGTCCAATGCCAGATGCAAAAAAAAAAAAAATTATGTGGTTTCAAGGTTCCCTGGATCATGTCACAATTCATACATTTTAAAATACATAGAAACTTGCAATCTATATGACAGTGTCTGCTAGAGTTTTTTTTTTTCATTTGGTTTGAAACTGTCTTAAAAATCAGGTTGTTTTAAAACTCAAATGGTAGCTGACATTCTGTAAAGTTATAAATTCTGATTCATGTACATAACTACTGGAATCTTACAGAAATAGTTAGAAAACATTCAAAAATAATTTACAAATTACTTGGAAGATAAAGCATTTTAACACCAGAATTTCAAGTCATAACAAACCGGATCCTAGTGTTAACATGAAAGCCACAGCTTGTAAGAAATAGTTTGTTAGCAGTCTTTCAGGGGACAAGTTCCTAATCTGCGTATCTGGTAATTACAATCTATTTATAGCATATGAAAATTAAAATATTTCCCCAATTTTATTCAGTCATTTAAAGAGGATTCTGAGTGGCTAGGGCTATTAACACATCCAACTGTTGGGGTCATATGAAAATGGGGGAGATACCTGCTGAGTTTGATTTACAGACGCCTACCAAGAGGAAATAGAGAACACAGCCGTTCCCCAGTTTATAGCCATCTCCCACAGGAGGAAGAGGCGTCAGTAAACTAGACAGGAGCTTACAGCACGATGCTCCTCCACGTGCTGCCTTGTAAGGCTGCATGTAAAACTGGGGCAGAAAGTGTATCACCTTTCAGAGCTGCTGTGCTCCACTTCTGGTCCTGCCATTCAATGTAACTGTTGAAGAAAAACTGACAAACAGAAATGCTGCGCCTAAGGGTAGGCTTGAGGGAGCATGAACATAATGACTGAGTGTAAATACACAGACCACATTTAGGGGCAAGAACTTTCTGCCTGTGTACAGCTCTTGTTGCCTGGTTCTAGGAGAAGCTAACAAAGATGAAATAAAGTGAAAAGTCATGAACAAACCTTGGTTTGAGCTTTTTTTTTCTCTCCAGTAGTTTTAGATGCTTCTCGTTCAGCCTCAAAACAACACTAGTCTAGATTAGAGGAGACTCATTACAGGTAAAGTCACAGAAAGTCTCTCAAAGTCTTATGTGGGAATTAGAAAATACAGGGCAAGAGGATGTAACAGATATGACACCACTGGGCAAGAAAGATCAAGAAAGGAAGAAAAGCAAGCACTCGTGCTGTACTTCAGCAAACCAATGATACTGATGACAAGTGTTTTCCTTTGTGCTAACATTAGACTGCACAAATTTCATCAGAAACCTGGCTATGCATCTGCAGTTAGATGCTGTTTTTTATATCAGCCATGGCAACCTGAAATCCAAGATCTCATTCCTGCTTTTGCAAAATTCTTACTAATTAAAATGAAATATGCTGTTTGTGGAAGGTTCGAGCTGTATCCCTATTACTATTTCCAGTAAATGTTGTGAAGTAATGTACCCTGGAATACTCTGATTCTAAACAATTTCCCATAAGTTCCTGTAAGCATCTTTAGAGTTTGCTCTTCCTCCCCCACCAACTGCTTCTACTGTGCATTCATCTACTTGTTATAATAAAGATGTATAATTAAAGGTTTTAATTTAGAGTTTTCATTAATCATCAGATAAGAACTCTACAGTCACAGCCTCATCATCACCAAGAACATTTTATGAACTCTCCAAATTTACTTTTAAAAGTTTATATCCACCACAGTTGCATTACTATCGACCAAATCTAAATTGCAAACAACATTTACAGTGATATCTGCAGTCTTTAAACATTCATCATTATGTTAAATACTGTGTTATCTCCTAAAATTCAGACATAGAGGACTTGGGACAACTTCAGCCTTTCGTATCCATGAAGATTCCTCCCTGAATCAGAGAATAAGCCATGTCCCTGCATGAAGAGGGCAGAATTTGAGTGTTTCTGGTTTTGCAGCATTTGAAGGCTTGAAGATCTCCTGAACTTCTGTTTCATGTCTGGGAGGAAGAAGGCCTAATCCAGGAGGCTTCTGGGAAGGGACTTTGCAGGTAACACGTGGGCTGGAAAGAGATTTTCCCTAATAGGATGCTTATTATCCCCACTTGATACACAAACAGATGCTAAAATGTTATGCTATCACTTTCAATTATAGTGAACTTGCCCATTGCGATGTTTGTGCTCTCTTTGCTATGGCAAAGTTTTAACTGATCAGCTCCTACTGAAAGTGACTGAGAACTGATCTGACTCCAAATCTGCAATGGTGGAACAAGCTTGTATGGTAAAAGTGCAGGACTGACTGATGCACTGATAAAATCTTGAATAAGATTTAAAACAAACAAACAAACAAAAAGGATAGTGCCTTTCAAACTTTGTAATACATTTCATGTCCATGCATGAATTCTATCCATCTGCAAAGAAAAAATGTAATGTATCAAAACCAGCAGAAAGAAGACATTTGAATTGAATAAGCCATTTTTTGGACGTAGTCTTGAATTAGATTAGTTTTATTCCTCTCTGAATTTAGGGACTGCAAATAAGGCAAACAAAGGAAGAAGGAAGATAGATGCAGAAGGCAGTATGGAGAAAGTGGCTCCCTGGGGAGAATAATGAAGTGAGGGAAGGGCAGGATGTGAATGGAAATCTGGTGAACAAATTATAAAACGTGGGTGTGGAGTGACAGAGAGAAAACAGAAAAAATAACAGCAAAGAAAACACTAGAAATGGAAATGCATAGCCTCACAGACAAAAATGATCATGTTTGTCTGTTGCAAAGAAGCTTGCTTCAGAGTGTAATATAAAACTGCTAGTTTTAATGTAGCCATTAATTTAAGGACCTTTCACAGACTCAGGGCTCAATGACATGTTGGTCACCCTAGAACCCCTCCTTTGCTGCCTGAGCAGGCTGAGCTGGAGGCAGCAGAGGGTTCCTCCTGTTGCATCACCTCAGTGCGGTTGCTTTCCTGCCTTTATTCTTTCTCCAGTCCCCGGGAAGTGATTTGGACTAGGGAGGGCTCACATGCAAGCATACAGTTTTCCTAAGGAATATGAGGCACTCCTTTACTTGTTTGTGTACTGTCTTCTAGAACAGGTTCATCTTTCTATCATGGCTGGACAGTAGCAAGATCGTTGCTAAAATGGAGCTGCCTCACAGCAAATGGGGAGCAGAAACTAAATACAAATAATAAATACAAGTTAACAAGTAATTTTCATTACGGAGAAAAAGAAATTTGTAGGCTGCTGTTCTACCCAGAGGCAAAGCTGGCCAAAATGATTAAAAAAAATAATATTTTCTTCAAAAAACAAACCCCTACACATTCTATTCAACAACTTGATTGTTTTTAAACATGAACTTTCTTGAGTTAGAGAGTTTTGGAAATTATATGTAGTGTGTAACTAATTCAGTCAAAATTTTCAATCAGCTGGCTAATCTGGGGAGCCTCCCTATAAATACAAGATGGCATTGATTTTATGTACTTGTTCAGTTGTTCCTGAACACTTGATAGGCCTGACAACTTGATCGATAAGTGATCCCATTCACCCAGACCTGCAGGTGCCTTTTGTGCTCTCCCTGCTGGAAGATGACAATCAGGCTCATTAAAGGCAACACAAAGCATTACCAATGACATGTTTCCTGTCAGACAAACGCAGCCAATGCCTATTATGATTTTATCTGAGAGAAATTGATTTAATCAGTAGTCTAAGATTTAACTTGTTGTTAATAATGCAATTTAAAGCTTTTCTTTCTTGCTTCTGATCAACCTAACTGGAATTTAAATGGGTAGAAGTGATGCGAACAAGCTCACAGGGGTCAGAGTTTATCTTTTCTGTCTGTGCCAGCCTCTTTGATGTTTGATGCAAAGGGCTAATCCTTGCCATTCCAGAAACCACCCTGTGAACAAGAAACAATTTACCAAAGCTATTATGTCAGATATTGCTGTCTTAATTTAGGTTTTACAGAAGTCTCATGTTCTGTGAGTTTGGTGCATCTGGAAGATGTGTCAAACTGAAAGCTGACAGGTTGTGTTAAGCCAACATGGATATGCTGTGTTAGTGATCTATTCGTTTGAAGCTTGGGTTTAGTGTGCCTTCCTTTCTGCTTTCTTGTTATCCAGCATTGTTCAATTCATTACTAACTACTCTAGCTTGGTATTTGTTGGGATAAAAAATGTTTTGAGTGTTTGGTTTTTTTAAAAAATATTTACTGAAGATACAAGAGAAAATGCATGAAAAAGGACTGTAAAGACGCCTAAAGAAAGCACATTGATTTCTTGCAAAGGACATATTCTATTGTGTCACTGCCAGTGTGTGGTACAAATGTACTCTTTATGAAAGATCTGAACCAATCATCATAAACTCTGGTAATGACTTTCAAATAGTGTTATTATTAAATATATTAAAATTAGGTTTGTTTATTAAAACTGCTTATAAAATAAGAACACGTTCTTACTCAACAAATCAAATCCCCTTTAGTCTCTGACTGTACACCTGCTTCTTTGGGTCACATTCTGTCTCCCTCATATCCAAACCATATTTGATTTGTTAAAAAAAAAAAAAAAAAAAAGAAAAGAAAAGAAAGAAAGAAAAAAGAAGACAGCAGCCACTTGGGCTGTGTTCCTGTTAAACAACATGAATGTGGAGGGTGTATGGTGTGAGTTGTCCTGAGGTGAACAGTCGGGAGGGTGGGCTCACAGATCCTTTAGGGAGTACTTGCCATGCCCACAGGACAGCATGGTTAACCAAACCAGGATGACATTCTGAAACTTAAATTCACAAATAGGAAACTTAAAAGTTTCACAGACAGCTTGAAATTAATTTGTGAAACTGGTGATTGTGTGGTGAAGATGTTAAATAAGAGAGCTGAGTGACATTGGGAACTGAGGGAATCATCTGTGTGCTCTAAGGAGAAGTGAAGATGAAATGATTACCCTAATGAAGACTGCAGAAGATAAAAATCTTGGCAACAAACCATTTCTGATTGCTGGACAGAAAATTGTGGGCTTTCTCCCACATGGCTGAGAGTTTTATTTAACTTTCCTGTTACTCTGTGTTTTCCTCTGAATGGGCTACAGCTACCATCCCATGAGCTGATAAACCTTTTGCACCTCTATTGAGGAAAAACAGGTGCATGGTTCAGTCCAGGATCACAACAATCTGCAAGGCATCCTCACAGATTTTAACTGCAGGCATTAAGGAGGGCTTTTCAGTCCAAGAGCTGTCATCTGCAGGATTGAGGGAGCCCAGTATCTTTCAAGATATTTCAGAATGGGGGAAAATATCCATCCTGGGTATCTGAGCTAAGAGTTCTGTTTTGTCTTGCTAAATTTTACGTTAAAGCAGACAAGCAGAGGTAACGTCATGATGACAAGTCATGATACAAGATTGGATAGGTAGGCTTTTCATTCATCAGCAGAAAAATGGAAGGTGAAAATGTGTCATAGGTTGATTTTCCCCAGGGAGGCTTTACTGGGAATGTACTGTGCAACAAAGAGAGAGTGATGTAGACCCCCTAAAGGAGAATCAGAGAGTTAGGAATAGGGAGAGAAGACAGTAGAGACCTGTAAAAGCTACAAGAGAAAATTACTTTGCAAGTGCATTACCATCAATGACATTGTCAAAACAAGGCTGAGGTTCTGCAAGACAACTGAATAAAAAGCTTACTAAAAAAGGGTGGAACGGCAGTGTCATCGCAGTGGAAGTCAAAACGGGAGAGATTTCACAAGGAGTGAGAGAAAAGAAATTGCTCTAAATCCCTGGATGAATTTAAAGGTGAAGAGAAACAAGACAAATGCCTAGTTATGGATCGGGGGAATCATTAGTAAGCTCTGAGGAGGAAAGCAACTCCAAGAAAGCTGCAGTTTTAAGGGACCGGAGACCGTATATACACAAATATAATGAATATAAGGAAGTTATTTATTGATTTATCAAAGAGAATTCATGTACATCTCTTTTAATTATTAATGTTATATTTTAGAAATGGTTTCTGCTGAAAGTAAAGTGAAGAGTAGGTACGGATTTTCACTGTGCTTTCAGTAATGCTTGGATACAAACATTTTCAGCAAAACATTTTAACATTGCTCTTTAGACATACAGAAGTTACTGCTGAACAGCCAGTCAACAAGTGTTATCTGAGCTGTGGTAGTAGTCCAGGGTCACTCTTAAAACAGCAAATGCAAAGTCATATAGACTAGTTCAGCCCTTTTTTGTCATATGTAAAGTTACTTTGATTTGCCACGTTTGCTGTGGACTTGAAGGCACCTACATGGATAGTTACCCTTTGTAGTGTTTTTAATAGTGTGAGCTTTCACTGTGAATT
Organism: Falco naumanni; assembly: GCF_017639655.2. Classification (NCBI taxonomy): domain Eukaryota; kingdom Metazoa; phylum Chordata; class Aves; order Falconiformes; family Falconidae; genus Falco; species Falco naumanni. Next base: position 29,842,380 of record NC_054059.1, read on the forward strand.
CAGACAAGTAGAACAGAGTAACTCTTTTAATGCAGTAAGTGACCTTTAATGCTGCTGTCAATGCCACAGTGATCAGTTAAACTGTGGTGAAAATGAAGATGTCCTCCCACTGTTACTACTGATTTTAATGAATTCTCCCTATGCTATTTGTACAGTAGTGCCCCATTTTTATTATCATGCAACTTCTACCCTATATTGAATCTTAGAATAGTTTCTGCTTCCTCTTGAAAATTCTGAAAAGCTTATTCCCTAATTCTGTTTGAAATCACTAATGAATCATGCATATTAAATCCAAATAAACCACCTGGTTTTGATTGTTTCCTAATCCTTCTTAAAATCAGAGGCCCATTATCGGTGGCCTTTGCAACAGAACTCTGCAATTAGAAATCCACACAAGCTTCCCTCTTTGTCATCAAGCTGTGTGTGTCTGCTCAGGGAAAATTGCTACAGCTGTCAGCTTAAGTGCAATGACAAATATGTTTCTCTGCATATTTGGTTTCAACTAGTTTTGCTCAATTCAGTATGACTTCACTGGCATGACAAGTTATGCAAGTGTTGCCAGAGAATAAGAAAGACAAGCTGTCAGGTATTTACTGTAGGTTAACCCTACGTGGCGTTACGGATTGTGCCTGGGTTCAGCCCTGTGGTCATTAGACAACAACACTCTTTCTAGCATCGGTGGCAGGTTACTACATAGCATGTTGCTGTTTCTCCTTTCTTCTCAAGGTTATATAGAATTCTACTACATTATTTCCAACAAATAATTCAGAAATTATACTGTGAGATATGAAATAAGTGATTTGAGATGATGTTGATCTCCCTTTTTATTTGTCAGAGCTAAAGAATATTTCCCAATGCACCTTTGATTTGTAGGGTTCTGTCTACAACATTTTCCCCTGTGAATAGCACACCCTCATGCTTAAAAGCACCAGAGTAAGAAGTCCCTGAAGCAATTCAGTAACTTCTGAGGAAACAGCTTGGAGAGTGGAGGGAGACTGACATTCCCAGCTATTACAGCTTCTCTTCCAAGAAATCTGAAGGAGTTGGGCAGACTGCTGTTAAGTCTGTTGTGAACTGAGTGCTTTTCAATTGAAAAGTTCAGTCTGTGGCAACTACAATGACAGATTTGGGGATTTTCAGTGATGCTCAGTGCACTTAGAAACAACTAAAGCAAATAATGGGAACTTTAAGCTGCCAAGGGTATATTAAAAAGGGGTGGAAGAGACTGTACTGGTCACCTGAAGGGCAGGGCTTGTTATTAAAACCGATAATCTGCACAATAAAGGTTTCTTCTGTGCTCAGAAGTGTTACCCATTTCTGACATTGGCAGGTCCAGTGAAACAATACTGAATATTGCTGCCCTTGTGCATTAGGACAAGTCATATTAAGAACCTTATGGAAGTCAGTGCACTACATATGCTTTACTCAAGAGTCCTGAATTGATCCTGAAAAGGAAAGCCTGGGTCTACAATACTCATTAAAGTTAGTTTGATTATTAGCTGAGCAATGGATATGTTGTTTTCATTGCATAAACAGCAGTGGTGCTTGCAGAATGCTCTTGAACAGCTCAAAAGAAATAATGAGTTTTCAGAGAACCTCATTCTGACATCTCCAATCCATCATATCCATATTATACTGATAATCTTGTGTCTTTTAATCAGTGATGCTCAGGAGAAGGACAAGGAACCTGTAAATATATGGATGAATCAGCATCTGATTAGCTATCTTCATAGAATCTTTTAAATCTGTGTTTATTCAGAGAAAGTGCAATTCAAAACCTTGAGTGGTAATGGTTATTGGTCTATGCGTTTTTCTAAGAGGAACACTGTTTTTATTCCCCCCCCCCCCCAGTCCTACCATTTAAAACATTTCAAATAAATCACTAAACACACAGATACAGATGAACAACGCTTTAGGAATCCAGAAACATAAAACCAGTACATAAGATGCTGCATAGCTGGAAAACTGAAATGTAAGTCACTTTCCAAAGTTTTGCTGCTGAATGCTCACAAAATAAGGAGTACACAGCCTAAACCCCCCAATAGTGATGTTTTTTTCAGATGGTCTCGTTACTATTGCCCACCTGTCCTTTCTTTTCCCACCCGCCTTAAACCAGCCATGCTGCTGGCTGGAACTGGTTAAACCTTTGCAGACTGCAGCATCTTGTTTACAGCTCATATCCTGGAAGAAAACATTGAACAGATAAAGCAGTGGTTTCTAATGTTTTTGGAGTGAATATCAAATTGATTTTTCATTAGTTCCTGCAGCTACTTTTGCCATCTTCTTTCATTTGCCTTTTGCCTTGAAGGCTGCCTGCCTTGATGCCTCGACTTCTGCCACTGCCATTTTCAGTGTCACCCATGTCAACACTGTAGCATCCTTCAAGTTCCCTCTCTTGATGGTGCGACAGAAGCTACTACCTTAAGCTGTGCACCACGTCGATTTTAGGGGGTCCTCCAAGATGGGGATATGTCATCAGGTATGGGCTAATCTGAAAAAAAGTAATGACTTAGTCTCCCTAACCCATCCATGGCCGCCCTGAATAGACAGCTCCTGCTGGTGCCTGTTGGGATTCAGCTGTTTGGGGTACGTGCTGCCAGTCTCCTAGGGACTGAATGTATTTCAGGGTGGTTACCAGTCAGCTTGTTACACCTTGCCATTATTGCTACCCTCACTTTTAAGCAATCAGTTACAGCTTTGCTCGCCACTATCTCATTACCAGCCTGCCTTTGATGTTTCAGAGGCAGGAGAGGATAGCTGTTCTTTGTGAGCACAAATTAGCTGCAGTTAGGAAAAAAATGTAATGGCTTGTGGAAATACTTGTTTGAACCAATAATTTGAAAGATTTGCAAGCGATTCCCACCATGCCACATAGGCCTCTCCCTGGATACAAAGTTCTGGTATATGAGAAGGGATAGTCTGGCAGCCACCCCACATTGTGTATTCCAAAGGAAAACCTGGATATCGGCATGTTGTATTCACATTCTGCACTAGCATCTGGATGCTTATAAGACAGGTCTTAATCAGATAGAGCTGAGTAATGGTGAATGTGATCAACTCATGTTATTAGATCTTTGTAACACATTCACACATACATATGTACACGTTTGAATATATATATTTATAAATTAGTTCCTACCAGCTCGCTGCACTTGGCAGGCATCCGTTCAGCTGTTATTTCCCTTCAATACCATCAACCCCAACAGAGACAGCCATTCTTTCCTTTGATAAGCTTCTCTGAAGTAGTTCAGGAAAACAATGCGTTGGAGCACACTAATTTCCTACCTTCACTTCTCCTGCATGAATCCATGCAGATGCCAAGGTGGTGTGTACCTAAAAAGTCGTTTCCTCATTTCTCCAGAGGTGCAGGTGGGAGTATGCTTAATCACTGTAAATTCATTCATTTGTCTTACTGATCCCTCCATTTGCATGCTGTCAGCCTTCTCCTATAAAGCTGACAGAATAATCCTTATTCTTAGTGCTGACCTTGTCCCACATGACACTACATGAGGATACAAGGATGTAGGTGACATTTGCTGGACAGGTTTGCCTTGTTGTCACGCTGGTCCCTGTGACTTCAGCGATGTGGAAGGCTGCTGACAGGTGAAGTATTTAACCAAATAAAGAGAAAGCCTTGTGCTGACATACTGGTGATTTCCACTTGGGATATAACTGTCCCCTTTCTCATTACAAGAGACAGTAATTTTGCAGCTGTGAATACCAATACAGGTCTAGGTTGAGGAATATATACATGTTGAAGAACAGATGTGAGTATGAAAATGTCTGCTATTGGTTCAACAATGCAAACCTTGATAAGTATATTTCTGCAACCACTAAACTGGTGCATTCGGAGACTTCTTATTTGGCCTTAACTTTACCAAAGAAAATATTTTGGCAAGATCTTGTTTTAGAAAAACTATTAAAGAGTATAATTTATAACACTATGATGTAATATTTTCTGTTGCTGTGACCACAGAATAATTAAGGCATACATCAGTTTGTGGGGAAACCGTCTAAATTACCAAAAGCTTTAATAAACAAGCTAACAATTGATGTTTGAGGGCAAGTAGCCTTGCAAATGAAAATAATTATGAATCCACATTCAAATCTCTGCCCTAAATTGTAGGTTCAAATGTTTTAGCTTCTAGACCTCTGACTGCTTTTGTTGACTATCATCAAAATATGAGCATTTCTGCCCATAAATAAATTGTGCCCGGAAAACTGTAGTGTCTCTTTCTCTTTTTAAAGCAGGGACTAAATGTAATTATATGTGCTGTGCTCCAGTATCACAACAGTAAGTAGCAGGTTTTGAACTCAAGCAATGTGAATATTCTTCACTCAATCTGTGTACCAGATAACCATCTTATCCAGCATTAACTTTTAATTCACTGGTAACATTTATTTTTTAATTTTCTGTTTCAGTATGAACAGACAAACATAGGCTAGATTAATTATATTCCCTAACTACTAATAGCTGCTCCTATGAGGAATGACTAAGGACTCTGGGTTTATCTAGTGTGGAGAAAGGGAGGCTGAGGGGTGACCTCATGGCTCTACAGCTCCCTGAGGGGGGCACGTGGGGACTGAGGTGCTCAGCTCTTTTCCCTGATATCCAGTGACAGGACTTGTGGGAATGGTTCAAAGATGCACAAGGGGAGGTTCAGACATGACATTAGGAAGCATTTTTCTACCGAGAGGATGGTCAAACACCAGAACAGGCTTCTTAGAGATGTGGTTGATGCCCAAAGCCTGTCAGTGTTTAAAAGGCATTTGGGCAATGCCCTTAATAATATATTTTTACTTCTGATCAGCCCTGAAGTGGTCAGGCAGTTGACTAGGTCATCATTGTAGGTCCTTTCCAACTGTTCTATTCTATTCTATTCTATTCTATTCTATTCTATTCTATTCTATTCTATTCTATTCTATTCTATTCTATTCTATTCTATTCTATTCTATTCTATTCTATTCTATTCTATTCTATTCTATTCTATTCTATTCTATTCTATTCTATTCTATTCTATTCTATTCTATTCTATTCTATTCTATTCTATTCTATTCTATTCTATTCTATCCTATCCTATCCTATCCTATCCTATCCTATCCTATCCTATCCTATCCTATCCTATCCTATCCTATCCTATCCTATCCTATCCTATCCTATCCTAACATTTCTGACCTATAGGAACTGTTGCACCAGTCAACTTCACTTCTCATTGTCTTTTGGAAAGCAGCACTAGGGAAATATAGCCGGAGTGAAAAGTTTAGAGATGTGAGAGGTTTTGAAATCAGTGACAGACTGAGTCCTGCCTAAGTGTTAGTCTCCCACATGCTGGTGCAAGCTCAGTGACAAGTAATCTCTTTATTGGTTTCTGTATTATAAAATGGGGATAGCAAGTGTAGCCGTAAACAATACTCTGCCCTGAATGAAATTGAACAGTGGCACAGGCTTTAATTTTCGAATTGTTGTTCCCATTTCTACAGGTTCTGAGAGGTTCCCTCTATATGTCTTTTTTCACAGATGAATGAGACAGTAAAAAGACCCTTTCTCCAGAAGTCAGAAAAGAACAAGGTGAAGAGAACTGAGCTAAGAAACATGGGTGGAAGCCATGGGAAAAACCATGCTAGTGTACTTGCCACAAAAGGGTAAGTCTGAAAGAGGGGCTGGATGAGGGTAACAAACATTTGTCTGTGTTCAGCTACTTTTGAAGACCTCTAACAAGAAAGTATGACCAAACACCTCATTGAAGAAAGCAACAGAAAGTAACATTGTGTTAAGCCATGTTAAACATGTGTTAAACAGATGTGTGCATAATTTCTGCTATAAATGTGAATTATTTAATCTATATTTTCCATAATGAATTTATACCCAGGGTTTTTTATTACTGAATATTAACAAGAGAAGAAACTGTAGATTAGGACCTCATAGTTAAAACATCATGCTGTAAGATCAGACATGGTCATACAAGTACCTTTATCTGACCTACCCTATAGCTTCTGCCCAAAGGAGAAGAACTGAGTTTATTTCATATTGTATACAGTGATCCTTGGTGGATATGTCTATTTGAGATTCCAGCATTACAAGTCCCCACTAACAGACTAGCTGTGTGCACATTTAGTCATGCTTGCCCCTTTCGTACCAGCATAGGTGGGGATCATTGAATCTACACTCTGTGTGAGTTAATTTTCACATGCACAGACAAGTGATTTTATAGGTTACCATTAAATGTAACATATTAAAATGATGAACTAAAAATTCAGCTTCATAAATCTGCAAAGCTTCATCAGTTTATACTGGTCAATACCAGCTGAATATCTAATTTATATTAACTGAAAGGAGAAATAGAGTTAATAGGAATCTAACAAAAAATCTAGAATCTCTAATGACACTGGGAAACTGGAAGGTATATTTTAACACCCTATCTGGAAATTTTAAAAAAAAAAAATCATTGCACAATCCAGATAATATTTGATAAACTAAGACGATTAAAGAGAAGGAAATACTGACTCAATGCATACACTGAATATTACAGAATAGGGAAAAATAGAATATAAACAGAGAGCATATGAACTATTGGAATAGGTGAAAAATCTCTGTTAGAGTGAGGCACACATGTCCTGAATCATCCTTCTCTGAACTATTCTTTTTCGCACAAATACAGAGGTCTGTATACTTTTATTCTTGTATATTATAATTTCACGTATCTAACTGAAAATCAGAAAAGCTTGGGTGGTATTGAGAAGAAAAAAAAAAAGTAGTAAGATGGAAAAAATTACAAGTATTCATTGATTTCATTAAACCTATGTGGTGGGATGACACCAGGTACCCATTACCTCTATGACTCCTCTCCTCAACTGTACAGAGTAGGGAAAATATAATGAAAGGCTCATGGGTCAAGATAGGAGCAGGGAGAGATCACTCAGCAACTGCCGTCACCAGCAAAACAGACTTGGGGAAATTAGTTTAATTTATTACCAATCAACTCAGAGAATGGTAATGAGAAAATAAAACCAAAACTTAAAAGCAACATCCCCCCACCTCTCCCTTCTTCCCAGGCTCAACTTCACTCCTGAATTGCCTACCTGTCCCCCAGACACACTCAGCAGTGCAGGGGGACGTGGCATGGGGGTTGTGGTCAGTTCATCATACGCTGTCCCTGCTGCTCCTTCCTCCTTAGCGGGAGGACTCCTCACACTCCTCCCCTGCTCCAGCGTGGGGTCCCTCCCAGGGAGACAGTTCTCCATGAACTTCTCATACATGAGTCCTTCCCATGGGCTGTAGTTCATGAATTGCTCCAGTATGCATTCTTCCTCACCATGAGCTTCATCACAGTCTATAGGGGAATCTCTGCTCAGGCACTTGGAGAACCTCCTGCCCCTCCTTCTTCACTGACCTGGGGGGCTGCAGGCTTGCTTCTCTTACATATTTTCACTCCCCTGCTCTGCTGGAGTTGTTTTTTCCCCTTCTTAACCGAGTTACCCCAGAGGTACTGCCACCATCACTGACGGGCTGGGCCTTGGTCAGCAATGGGTTCCTTTCGTGGCCGGCTGGCACTGGCTGTCGGACACTTCTCACAGAAGGCACCCCTATAGCCCCCCCACTACCAAAACCTTGCCATGCAAACCCAGTACAACCTATTTCACTAAACAATGAGAAATTATTCTTTAAACAAAAAAATGGGTTCTAATTTGCAATAGCTTCTAACCAACAGCCTTTACAAGTCTTGAGCTGTGCAATAAAAACTGGCTTAGAGAAAAAGAGCAAGGTATTTAAAAATGTGTTATAGCGTAATATAGGCTCTTTCCTTATTATCAATGATATTATCTTAAAAATCATTAACCAGTTCTTTTTACAGAAACTAATACCCTTGCATAAACAGACGCTGCCACAAAATGTGGTTTTAAGAATAAAATTAAAGAATAGTATAAAAGATGCATGATAAAAATCACAGGAATGATTCATAAATTGTATTAAAAGAACAGCCACAACAGGGAGGTGGGTAGGCCAAGCAGTTCAGAAACAGAGGTCTTCAGATCTCTCATATCATCTTAGATTTGAAAATCAGAAGGAAGCTGCATGTTCAGATATTGTGTCAAAAAGCGGCAGCATCCAGGTACAGAATTAAGCCCTTAACTTTCTGCTGTCACACATACTTAATACCTAGGTATTATCGGGTTTTCAGATGGTAGAGAAATTGCCACACTGTAGAGTCATTTCTTGCCTGAATAGCGTAATTCCAGATCCCAGTTATTTAACCAAAACTTTTTGTTTGTTTGTTTGTTTTTTTAAATGTGTGGTTAAAGAGCTGTCAGCTATCAGAAATTTTCTGATATACATAGTGCAGACTACTACTAATTCAACTTCAGTCTTTTCTTTGGCATGTAAGAAAACCACAGGAAATTGTTTATAGTGATCAGAATAGTGTCGCTGACTGTTTATCTTTTAAAAATACTCTTATTTGCATTTAGGTGTTTTGATATGTTTCTTCTTCCTGTTATCCAGAACCAAGTTTCTAGTCTTCAGTATGGCAAAAGAAAACACTGAACTTATGGGTAAAACAGCTACGGGGGGGGGGGGGGGGGGGGGGGGGGGGGGGGAGGGGGAAGAAAGTAAAAAAAAAGTAGTCTTGAAAAAATGTCTCATGGTCTGACGACTGAGCCAAACCTCATGCATTTTTAAGACACTATTCTTTATTTTTCGACAATACAAGACCAGTTTTCCAATGCTGTTATCATTAGTATCTTTGGGGCTGAAGAATTGTCTTGTGTTCTAGACACTTAGTGGAACTGATGTTATATTAGCCTTCCCAAACTCCATTTCCCCTTGCAAGGGAAATATATGGGATCTTTTTACTATCTCCTTGTCCTGAGTCAGAAGATTTGCTGCTGAGACAGGTTTGATCCTGTTTGCAAAATTTGTAACACCTATTTTTAAAACTACCTGTTGAAGGGGATTTTTACTCCTTAGAAAGTTATATGTACTAATTGTCTACCCTAAAAAAAATTAAACAAAACAAATACAAAAAAAACCCCACAAAGAATGATTGTATTATTGCTTTCTGTCATAGGTTTCTTTTTTTCCAAAAGAAGCTCTTCTGCACTTTCATGCAATATTAGTTTCAGGAATATCAGACAGTGGGCATAATTCAGACATATTGATTTCTATGAGAACTACATTCATTCTCTTTCAGGCCAAAGCCCTGGAAGACTGAATGCAACTATTTCAACAAATAATTTGTTCTGGCAAAGAAGCTTCATCTCTCAGATAAGCACAAATATATAATCTATCTCACAGAGTTAAATGCACTGGAAATGGGGCTCTGTTCTTGTGGAATCATGTTCCCTGTATGAATATTTGCTGTGCAGAACTCAGAATCAGTTTCTCATGAATATACTCTGTATTTATATCAAACTCACTGTTTCTGTTACCTTGCTTCCTAGAATATTCATAGAAAAAGAACAAAACTTATACCAAACACAAAGGGAATCTATTAATTTCTTTCCTTTCTATCTCAACAAAAATTTTATGCAGTTTCTCAGTTCAGGAAAATAGCATAATTCAAATCCTTTCTTTTTAACCTACAATTGCCGAATGTCATTCTAAGAATTTTTAGGCAATTTTAAATGAATGCTATTGAAGTGACTATTCAGTAGATGAAGAATAGACATTTTAATTTCAGTTTTAGTAGGAGTGGAACATAAACAAGGGTTGCTTTCAGTATTTTCCAACAATATTCTTTTAATCTGTGTTGCATTAATATTGTGTGAGCTAGTAGTCTAGACTAGGCGGCAGTATATAAAAGAGACTAAATTGTGCTGTGGCTACAATCAAACCTGATTAAGTAATGCTGCTGCATAGCATAATTTCACCACAGTTGGAAAGAACAGCTAAAAATACATCTATTGAGAGAAGCTCTTTATTGTAACTCTTTAGACGATTCGGTATTTAGAAGCAAAGGTTCCAGTTTCCAAGAATAACTTCTGTTCCTTGTATGAAAGAGTCTCCAGCAGACCAATGGCAAAGCTGTCCCCTCCTCATGTCCAGAGGGTGCACTGGGACAGAAGAATAAAAATGTCCAGGTGCCAAGGACTCCAGGATCACTAGGCAATATAGTGTCCTTTGGAGACTGTTATTCATGGATCCCAGCTAAAGCTTAGTTGCTCAACCACTTCGGCAATCTGGAGCAGAAGCACTGAATCAGAAATCTGTCTAAACCTCCCCAGAAGCTCCAGGATGTAGCTGTTTCCAGCAAACACTGTGTAGAACAATCTGCACGGAAAAAAAATCTGTAGATATCAGTTTCCCTCTTCTCCCTCGTGCCTGAACCACAAAGGATATGATCCTGTTACTGTCCCAGTGCAGGAGACTGAAGTTTTGAGCTCAAGCCATAGAGGCTTAGTCTTTTCATTTGGGAGATACTCAGCTCAAACTCAATATATCAAAAAAAATTGCACAGCTGTTGAGTGAATCTGGAATAAATGTGCATTTCTTATCCACATAATTTACAGCTTATCTGGTATTCTTTGCTTGCCGTATTTGCTTGCCATGATCCATTAAAAGTCTTCCACCACCCACTTTGAAAGTGTCTGACTTCCAGAAACATATGAAAATTCCTATACAAAACCCATAAAGTATATATGCTCAAGATTTCCTTTCAGGATGGCCATATAAACTCGCTCATAAGCAAATAAAATATCAATTATAGAAATGCTTAGAGAGCAAGAATTTTTTCTTTGTTTGAGATGTAGTTATTTAAAAAGAATTGTTCCTGTTTTGGTGTTTGGGCTGCAGCACTTAATCAGCATTTAAACAATTGTATTTTCCCATAAAATTAAACACATCTTTTGCCATTTATTGTAGTAACAGTGATTGATTCTTTGCCCCCAGTGCCTGTGGGAAAATTCCCAGGTAATTTTACAGGATGTGGGACCAGGGCCCAAATCCACTGTTCAGCAAGATGACCAAGTCCAGAACTGTGAGTAGTCAATTCCAGTAATGTCTGTGTGCTCTTGCTTTACCACTGAAGTGAAGGTGACTTTCCCACTGCCTATAAAAAAAGGGAAGGATGAAAATCTCTGTGCTTCTGTACATCACAGAACACAAAACCAAATAAAGCTCATGTAACCATTCCTATGCAGCTAATGGGGCTAGCCCTGGCTTTGATGAATGCAGGTTTACACCTGTAAGTAACTCAGGGCCAATTTAGAGGTTAGCAGAGGCTCCCTTGAAAGTGCATCATAACAACGTTTCAGTCCCTAAGGCTAAGTTTTGCTGCCCTTCTTATGATTAGCAATTTTCTATGAGTAGCAATCATGGAACAGCAGAGTGAGACAGTACAGCGTGGTATAACTAAAGGTAAACACAGACATCCTCTTCGGGCTTGGGCAAAGGGGTAATAACTTGCCCAACAGGTGCATTTACCTTTTTTGCTATTTACCATTTATGAATAGTACCACTATTCATAAATAACAGAATCACAATTTGGCCTTTTGTGCCAACAGCTTTCACACACACACACACACACAAAGAGCGGACATTTTATGGAGAATATTTTATGGAGAATATTTTAAGACAAAACATTTTTTAATTGATCAGAATGCAGACAGACTTGTTATAACTGTGCTTTTCAGGCAAATGCTACCTTTCTAAAAAGCTAGCTATTAATAATGGCAATATTAAGATGTTGCTAGAAATAATACGCTTCTGATGTATTAAAGTGGTATGAACTAAAATTTTGCTATGATTCTCTAAGCTTCAATAGATCAATGACCAAGAAACCCAAAAGTGACATCTTTATAAATTGAGTTACTGTTGTGAATGTCTTTCTCAAATTCAGTCCACTATAACAATAATCTGAGTCCTCTTCTATTCTTAAATACTTCCACCAAATTTTACACAATGGGCTTTGTGTGAAATTTTAATTCTTGTATTTGTTATTGACTATCTTTTGAAAAGCAATCAGCAGCCTAAACAAGCAGAATGGTCTCTAGAAGGATTTTTTGAAAGCACTTGGATTTAAAAAAAACCAACCACATATGCCTGAAATGGTTGATAGATATTTCTGTTAAAAAATTCAGTAAGCATCGGCCTCTTTATACTTCAGATGAGTATTACCTTATGCTTGGTACTGTGAATTTAAGTGGAAATTAAGTTCTCAAAAGGAGGCCATAACTGTTACTGCAGGGTATTAATTGTAACACAATAAAGCGATATCTTTTGATAAATATCTAGGTTATACCTAAACCATCACCATTCTATTTCACACTCTTTTACTGTGTACCACAGACTTGCTTCAATATGGAAACTACTGTCTGCTTCCAAAGAACAGCAGGGAAATCCCATGAAAACTGCAATTATAATAACTATAAAGAATTAAAATAGCTCTTGGGCACTTTTTATTATTGTTGTTTTCGGTTGTCAAGGGGAAAAACTGAACAAAGAAAAAGAATGATGTGCTCCCAGCACTAGGGAAAGCATTTAAAAGGATCATGTAAACAAGCTGACAACAATTCATTCAGGGTTATACATTTATCAGGGGGGAAAAAAAGACAGGGCAAAAAAAAGTGAAACAATGCAGCAAGAGGTCTCCAGTTGGGAATGTCCTTTGGGGACTACAAAGTGACTTGTAGCACTAAAATTGTACTGTGGTTAACTAACAGCAGCTGAAAAGATGTGTTTAGAGGTGGTAGAAAAGTAGATACCCTCCTATTAACAACTACAATGCCACCTGAAGAGTGAACATGTTTCACTTGTCATGAAAAGACCCAGAACTGCTGGATTTTTTAACGTTGAATAAGACTGATGAATTTTCTCTCCACAGACTCTACCAATTGCTACTTATTCCAGTGAAAACTACTAGAAGCAGTGAGACTGACAATTAAAGACCTGTTGTGGTTCCTTTATCTGGGCAGTAATCTCCAACGAAACCTGAGGCTATTTAGTCATTTTTTACACAAACCACTAACAGTCATTGCTCATTATGGTACTGAGCCAGTTTTAGATAGTCCGGAAAGGTTAAAGGTTTTCTGTCAGTCCTTTCAGATACACAATCTTCTCTCTGGACCTGTAATCACAAGAGCTGGAGACACAGAAGTAACTTTTTAAATGGTCTGTTTTGAAAAGGCTGATTAGCAAAAAGCTCTTACATTGCATGTGAGACAGGCAGAGCAGTATTTCACCGGAGCTATGGCCACTGCACCAAAAAAGGAATGAGCTGGTCATTGTGGCTCCAGGCAGGACTAAAGATCAAAGCATGTTTTCTCTACGTAAATATCTGTTGTTACTATTGTCACTGGATGGTTGATTTGCTTTGATACCACTGAACACCTGCAACTGGAAAGCCAAACATTTGGAGACCACTCAGAGAAACCTTCACCACAGGGAATTTTTTCCTGTCCAACAAGGTTTCTCTGCAGCTGACAGAGTGTTTCTAATTTACCAAGTCAAATGGGTTTGCCAAGGAGAGCAGGAAAAGTTCAATTTAAACTCAAATGAGAACAAAAAGGGTGGATCTTTCCCTCAAAATCGTTACCAGATCCTTATCTTCCTGATGATATGCTTGCCTTACCAAGAAAATAATACGCCTTCCTCACACCTTCAAAGGTTATTTCCCTTTCCAGGCCCTCTGACAGCTGAGGGAGCTCCCACTAACACCAACATCATCATCTCCCTCTGTCCAACCCAGCTCCAGGTTAAGCATCCTGCCCTCAGCTTCCACTGCTGATTGAATCCCTCCCATGATCACTTCCAACAACTCCTCCACACACTTTCCAGTTAATGCTTGCAAAACCTTTTTCAGACCTTGTGTTTCACCTCAGGCTCCTTCAAAACCATCAGTGCGGCTCCTGAGTAGACTAGTTGGTGTCAGCCAGATGCTTCATCCTTCCACACTATGCTTTTTCTGGGAGTGTCACCACAACACTGAAAACAGTTGTACGTAACTCAGATGAATGTGAGGTTTGGAGAGATTCAAAGGCTAGATTTATATTGCTGAGATCCACATCAAGGTAAGATTCAAGTATGCCTCACCCTTCACATCCAGGTTTCTATAAAGGATAAGAACAGGAAAGGTGGTGTGATGTACTTTAGAAAATCCTTTTTCCAGATGGTGGAAGGATCAGGGCTGTGCAATGCTTTGGTGCTGCACTTAAGTGCACAGTGGAAGGTCAGGAGACAACAGACACAATATTGACTACAACCAAGGAAACTTTTTCACAGTGGTTAAGCACTGGAACAGGTAGCCCAGAAAGTCTCTGTTAGAGATTTTGAAAACTTAATGGACCATGCCCTGAGCATCTTGATCAAGTTTGAAGTTAGTTCTGCTCTGAGTAAGAGGTTGGCTTTCAGAGGTCCCTTTTTCAAGCCTTAATTATTTCTGTGACTCTATGATTTTACAGCTGATTCCCCCTTTTCCAGTGACCCGATGCTCCCACCTGGTAGCTAGAAGACTTGCCAGAATTACAATTCTTCCAAGATCTATTCTTTAGCAGGACAGGTTTAGAGAAAAGGCATGCAAAATAAAGAGTAAAGAATATGGCTTGCTGTTAACACTGTAATTAATGGCAAAATAAGGACATAAGAATTCCCTTTGGTTTTGGTTGTTTTTTTTTGGTTTTGTTTTTGTTTTTGTTTTTTTTTTGTAAGATATTACTAATAGCTTTTCACAAAAATCTTAGAATTCCCAAATAAATAGGGAGTGAAAATATTAAAACTCAGCCTTTCACCCAGACTGAAGGGGCTGCTATACTATATATGTAAAGTTTTGATAGAGGACTGAATGGAAAGTGACTGTACAAGAAGCTTTTATTGTGGTTACACATTGACTCTTCTACTCTTCAAATACAGTCAGATGGGAAGAAAAAATATGACTTTCTCCTCCTAACTGTCAGCTCTACAAACTCTCCTTATATCTCAAGAGTCTTCCCACTATAATAAATAATGCAAATAATAAAGATTCTGGCTAAGGTTTTCAGGGCAGTGTGGTGGTTTTGCTTTTAATCAACAGCAATAATGAACAAAACAATATCTTCCTTTGGCACCTTCTCTGTTCTCATTTGGTGAAATCTTGTGGTAGTTTGATTTACAAAGACCAAACTGAAAGACCCACCTCATCTTGGAACTTTAAAATTAATACATTTACATACATCCCGATTAAGGAATTTTACTAGTTCACAGTCAAAATTCAATGACAGTAAGCATGTGATTCAGCATAAAGATGAGGAACAAATAAATTGTCAAATTATCACTTTTTCTATGTAATCTTTGTGAGAATTGCATTTAAACTAACAGTTGAATCACTTTCTACAATCATTCCCCTAATTCTTAAGTAATCTGGGGACTCAATTGGCACAAGAAAGTTAGAGACACACAATTAAGTTTGAATGATGGCACCTTCTTACATCAACATAGGTCATTGTTTAATACTATCAAAACATCAGCTTTAATTATACCTCAGTAGCTAACAATAAATGTCATAGATTTTTTCTCTTTCAATTATCTCTGTTAAGGGCCCCTTCTTTTTCAAGTGTGTATGCATATACTGGCTGAACAATGCAGTTTCTCTGACCATGCCTATAACTTGATTTACTTACATTTATGCTTTATATCTACTGGAAAATAAATGAAAGTAAACCTAGTTGTGAAATCCTGCACGTCAACATTGGAATTATCTCAATGGTTAGTAAACTTCCTCATACACAGCTGGCAACTTTACTTCAACAAGATAGGGAAAATACAGGCTTGCCAAGGCAGAGGTTTTGCAGCTGTCTAGTCGGTGCAGTTAACAGAAAGTGGAGATGTTGCCCTACACTATGGGACACAATAATTGCACATAGTTTCAACTCGGAGATCCCTTTTCTTTTGGACAACTCATGTTCCACCAACAAACTCTAGGGTGCGTCTGAGGCAACTTCAATCATTTAAAGCTGTGTGGACCAAGATAGGAATCTTGGTTTTGTCTACAG
Source organism: Falco naumanni (assembly GCF_017639655.2). NCBI lineage: Eukaryota > Metazoa > Chordata > Aves > Falconiformes > Falconidae > Falco > Falco naumanni. Next base: position 29,858,340 of record NC_054059.1, read on the forward strand.
TCTGAGGGGAAAAGAAAAATCAGCCACCTCCGGAGGGGAAGTCAGATCGTCATAGTGTGAGTGGCTGAGAGATGTGGAGCGACTGTGGCAGGGTGGAGAGCAGCTGGAGCAACCCACCTCTCTTGAACAACTACAGAAGGAGCTACAGGACCACATTAAATTTGACCTCTATCTTTTACACCACTCAGAGTGGGTAAAATAATCTTGTTCTGAGAATATACCCTGTGCATGCACAACAGAGACAAGCTTTCTTCAGAATCGCACTTTTCCTCCTCTGCTGTCCAGACCTGGAAAAATGAAAGAGAAGTATACACTATTCATACTGTCACTAATCACCTCAACTCAGTTATTTTGGCTTACAAATAAAGACTAGCTAGAAGCAAGGGACATCTTCTTGCTAAGAGATGTTTTCTTGGACCTCAATCAGTTGAACAGGATCAGAGGGCCTCATTCCTCCCTATTCCCCGTGAAGAGTGAAAGAGGATGAGAACACCCCAAAATTAGAAGTCTCAATTCCATGTCTCCCCTGTAAGATATTAATCATCTCTTTTAAGGGTCCAGTAACATTCATAGAACAGCACAACCTTTGAGATTTACTGTACTGTCCTTTGCTTCATTCCTCACTAGGAAACTACCTACTACAAATATTTTGAAAAACAAGAGAAGGCACTGAGTTTGGTCTTAAGCTGTAAGAGTGGTAACAATTTTTGACAGGGGGAAGTGCTGTGTATAAATTCCTATAGTCTATATTAAAAATTTTTACATTACTACTGACATCCTACACAGTCTAGAGAACTATGTTAAACTATATTTCCAATTTGTATACTGCTGAAGTTAACAGAAATAAATTTCACCCTAGAAACAGATTGACTATTATACTGCCAAGTGGCTCTTATTTTTTGGTACAAATTGTCACTTTCCATACTGAATTCTAGCTGACATATGCAAACAGCTATCAGATGTCAAAGGACACGCAGGTAAACAGGAGGTGATCGTGCTTTTTATTGAAAACATAGGTAAGTCTACAAAGGAGCATGTTGATGACAGTGTAGCTGACAACATTGCTTAATTTATCTACAAATATTTTTGTACAGTGGAATATAAATGAGACCCTGCCAGACAAATATTTGAGAAAAAAAAAAAATCATATTGCTTCATTGTCAGCCAAAAGAGAGATTACTAAGTTGTTGAAATCAGGCAAAACTCCCACTCATAACTCTTGGCTGGAAAATATGTATAGATTTGCTCCACTGAAAAAGGCTTGCTGTCAAATCAGCAGATGAACACGAGATTTCAATGAGATATGGCACAAACCTTTCTGGAGCTTTGTCTAGTGATATATTGACAATACTATCAATGAGCTTATTGCTGCTCACTGCCTTGCAGTTGATATCTGAACTTGTTAGCTTCGTGATTAAACGGATAACTTCTCCAAGAGTTAGGCAGCAGCTCTAGAATCCCACTCCAATGAGCAGAACACAGCAGAATGAATAAAACCAACAAACCAGCCCCCAGCGATCCTCGGATTGCAAGACATTAACCTCCAGTGATTTACAGAAAACTTTCTAGCAGACTGTGCCACTAACCGATCTGAGGTGAGCAATGACATCTTCTGGAGTAATCTGGGGCGCAGAAAAATGTACTGATTTATGACAGAACACGTACATATGTCTCTTTCTTTCTCTGAGAAGTGCTCCCCAAACAGTTGCTCTGATTAGTAGCCAGTAACTAATGTAAAACTCTTTTACTTCCCCCTCTGTTTTTAACTTTGCTGCCCATTTACACATCGTGCATATTAGTAGCTTGTTATTTTAAAAGTTATCACATAAGAAAGAATGAAGTATGTCATGTGTTATGTGTTCGGTGCTTTTGAGAAAAAAAAAAAAAAAAAAAAAAAGCTTTGTTTGCTTTGGCAACTGCAGCTCAAGTAATTTGTCTGAACAGGAGATGGAAATCCAGCAGCATATGGCTGCAGATATAAATACAGATCTAGAATTATATACAGACACACTATACATTAAAATGAAAAGCATTTCATGGGCAGTTGGTCACAGTGATAATTCCAAAATGCAGGATTTAGTTACCATTCTTGAGTATTTATCCCTTGCTATACATAGTATCTTGTACTCTCAAATCCTTATTGTAGTCTAAACTTAGCTAGAAGATGGCAAATGACCAGATTTACTCCAAACCACTGAAAGGCATGATATTTTCCTCAGATCTTAATATACCACACAAAGAACAGAACAAGAGAAAACTGTATGGTGTGCTTCAAGTACTTATATGATTTATCTTTACCATTAGCTTTACAATAGAGAGAAGAGAGGGGAACGTGATGAGTCTCCATTAACTCCTTGGGGAAACTACGGCTTGAAGAATGTTATTTAAATTTCTTCATAATTTGAGTCCTTGCTTACAAAAAAACGAGACTTTTTTTTGTATACACGCTGTAACAAGCAAGCACGATGCAATGGAGGTGTTTCAGTCGGAGTTCTTGTGGAATCAGAAGTGTTCTGATGAAGGTTAATAACACAAGGAAGAGTTCTGAGGGTCTTACATGTATTTCTAATTTAGCTCTTCTAACTTTATATCAAAGTTAGTTTTGCCCCACTGATTTCCTGAAAATTTTCCTATTTTCTAATTCACAAGTGTTTGAAATCAATGTGATTTCCCCCCACTTCTTCAAGTTTCTTTATTGCTTAGATATCAGGTTAATTCTGGTTTTCACACTGTATTGCTACATACCCCATGAGTATGTGGATCAAGCTACACCATGGTGAATGTGGCTTACAAAATCCCAACAAAGCAACTTAAAATGTCTGATTCTGTTTTAGTAGTGAAAGTGAAATCTTCCTTAAACATTCACATAACAAAATACAGCCATCAGCTGCGTGCACTCTGCTTGGGAGGTGTAAGTAGAAGTGTTACATGGGGAGAGCTGGAGAAAAAAAAAACCCAAACAACAAATTCAGACCTGCTTAGAACAAGTAGCTGGGAAAAGCAATGCAAAGTCAGAAGTGGATTCTCTGTTCAGGTTCCTCAGGTTATTAACAGGGCTGTCACCGGGATTGTCATTGCTGTTTACTTGCTGCCGTGCTGAGGCAGTTTGGCACATGAATGCAGTAATGAAGAGTGGCCCTACAAGTGTAAAAAGGCATCCCTGACTAAACTTACCATTAAGCACAATGTGAAGTACTACTGAGATATACATTATTTCAAGTGTACCAATGGGAGGAGGGGAAACAACTCCTTAGATTTTCACAGCATGCAATTTAATCCTCATATGCCATTTTAAAAAGCTTTTAAAGGTCTTGCTGGTGGAACAGCAAAAGTATCTAGAGAAGCCATCAGTAACTGATGCTTTACCAGGTATTGTCTAACCGACCAATTTTGATTTTGAAGCAAGAACCAACTCTAAATTCAATAGGAATTACAAGGAGTTAAAAGGATACAGTAATTCCAATTACTGAGACCAAACAGCAAGAAAATAGAAAGGAAACGATATACCAAGATAAAATCTTTTTCTATTACATGAGCCTTTTGTTAAAACACCTAAACTGCTCCTGATATTGAATAGAAGTTTATCATTTTTTGCAGAAGGATTTTTGTATCCTTACATTATTTTGCAGATAGGGGAATTTAGTCACTAATGCAATAGCATGGAAGAGTATAAATTAGTTTTTAAACCTATGATGCATGTCAGAGTGTTTCATCATTATTATTATTTTTAATCAGATGGTTTTAACAGAAAAAAGCAAAACTTGAGCTGCATTTCTTGTATTATCACTGCTGAAGCATGAGGTGATTTTTTATAAGCCTGACTTGCCAATCTGACCTTGAATACAATTTTATTCATTAACCCTCTGTTGACAAAAGAAACATTGTTCTAGTAAGAAGGCAAGTCTTGATTTTTCTTTACAAAAAGAAAAGATTAAGCAATCTGTAATGCCATTGTCAGACTGTAAAATGTGTCCAACAGGATGCAGACATTTCAAGAAATGTTTTTCAGGCACTAGGCATTAAAAGCAAAAGGTTCAAGCTCATTCTGGATTAATTTCCATCACTGTAGTAAAGATAACATCTGTCTTCATACAAAGTTAAGACATGGTACAATGGCACACTATGAATTCCCTATATAGCTTTTCGTTGACTATCGTTAAAGTTTAAGGATCTATAAATCAAAGAAATCATGGAGGACCTGTGAACAACACTTGTTTAAGTCCAGTGTTTTAGTTTAAATAACAAAGTAAAAAAATTTTGCCAAATGTTTCCAATTTCTGTTTTATATAAGGCTACTCTGGCATTTCCAGTATACACTTTTCTTTCTATTCTTTCATACAGAGAAGGACAATAACTAAATATTTACAACATCTCTCATTTATGTAAAGCAGTGAATAGGTTTACAAATGTCATAACTAGCAGTAGATACTCAAGTTATCTGTTATATACTATATAGACATTCTTTAGTTTGGTTGGACTATGACAACCATCACATTATCCCAGTGCCTTACAGCTGCTCAAAGGAACATTTGTTAACAAACGGTAGAGTTCAAAAAAGTTGTTAAAGAGCAGAGATCACCCCTGGCTGTGCCAGACACATCCCTTGGAAATTAACCCCCATGACCAATACACACGAATCAAACACACATAAAAATGAACACGTAACAGAACATGACAAAATTTAAAACTGAAAAATTGATCTGTTTTGGATGGTACCATACTACAGAAACTAGCAAATTCCAGACAAAATGTTCTCTCCCAAGAAAAGCACATACTATTTCCTTGCTGGAGTCTGCCTTTGTGGCCAGCAGCAAAGCTGCAGTGAAAGACAACATGAGGCAGCGCTGCAGACCACCAGCAATGGAGCTTTTTTTAAAAGCCATGGCTTTTAAATTACAGCCAATACCTTGATTTTCATCCAATGCACACTGGGAGCCAATAGAGAGATGTGTGTTCAAAGAGCTGTGTGTTCATATTGGCATAGCCCACCTAAGCTCCTGTCTCCCTCTGCCAGTATCCCACACTTATCTCCTTTTCTTCCCTGGCTCAACTAAAAAGGACTCTCCTTGTCTTCAGCCACTCCCATGAGAGCTTTTCCTTTTGTTTCATCTCTTCTAGCTTCTGGTCCTGACCACCTGGGAATTAAAGTCAGGCTATAATCTGGCCCTACTCTTTTTCAAAACAGCTTTAACTGTAAAGTTATTTCCAAAGGCAGAATTTAAGTGACACTGAAGTGTGTCATCTCCTTCTACAGTTTTCTTCACTCAGCCCAAAATAGCTGACCCTTGACAGAACCACACCACCACAGTGCTCCTGACATAATAATGAACTCAGCTGCAGTTTTTTGGCATTCACTTAGGATTGCTCCCACCTGCCTCTATTATTTATGCAATGCTGTTTTGGAGACCAGGTCATCATGAGGAAAAGTTTACCAATGTAACGGTCCTGGCAAGCCATCCTTGTGTGGGTGCAGCTTCTACTGGAGAGAAAGAAAAGAAGGAAAAAAAAAGGGGGGGTGGGGGGAAGAAAAAAAAAAAAGGTAATTTTGCTGGTACAGAAAACACTGGTTCCCTAGTGGAATAAGTGATACTGGGAAAAACACTTTCCATCCTAGTGTAACCATACGTACACCAAGCTTTTGACAATATAAAAAAAGTGGTTAAAATAAAAATAACTTTAGTTGATACTGCTGTGCTGGAAAATGTGCCTACTGTGAACCTGGCCAGATTTTATGAAAGAAAAACCAGTTCTACAGATAAGCAAAGCAAATGTGCCTTCTCTAGTTAAAGAAAAGGGTGGGGAGGGGAGGAGAGGAGAAGGACCAACAATGAATTTGAAAATATGAAACATTCATTATTTCCAACAGCAATTGTTTCCCGTGAAATTTTATAAATGGGGTAGAGTAATGAATCTAATTATCTTGGCCTTTTATTGGGCAGTTAGGGCAGCTGAAGGGAGAGCACAGCAAAAAATATTTCAGACTTACCATGGGAAACTGGCTAAAAGCGGGACTTTCCAAGGAGAGTCCTTTTATTGAAAAAGTGCTTTTTGAGTGATCCAAATAAAAAAATAAAATATTTAGGCTGAGGTAAACTGAAAAGTAAGAGATTATCCTCCTTTCTTGGAGCTAAAAACTGTCATTAAGATAGAAGAAAAACGAGAAGCATTGATAGCTGGGGTACTTACAGGTTGGGGTTTTTGTTCCTCTCCATTGACCTCCATTCTTGCTGACTCAAAGAGCTCTGACACTGCAGAAAATACTTAAGATTTTCTTAATTGTTACTGTTGCACAAAGAAATATCTGTGTTGTTATTATCATTGTAACTGCTATAGGCACTGTTGTGCAATCTGTTTTCAGAGGAGATCTGGCAGGACGAGCACTGTCATTTCTGACTTGCTGCTGCCCAGGGCAGTGGGTGACTGTAACAACATCTTTTATTGTTCCAGCTCCCAAAAGGTAAGACTCATACTTGAAAAGTGTGAGAAAAAATCTCGTTTTGTCTTTGTTTTATCGAACAACTGTCATGATGTCAATGGGAGTTGTTCATCAACAGTATTTCACAGCCCTAATTGCAAAACTACTCTGTCCCCTAGCAAGGACAGGACATGCGTGTGACTGGCAGGCACAGACTGAAAGCATGAAGGCATTGGCTAAATCAACATTTTTGCATTATTAGGCATAGCCCTGCCTTCAGGTGAAATGGTTTGTGCTGAGCATAGACCACTGAGGAAAGCCTCTTGTTAAACCCTAAAGCTTTAGTGGTGAATCTGTGGGTGTGAACAGGGTCTGCTGGAACCCGGGAAGCAGAGAGGAGGTCACGGGGAGGGGGCTTGCTTTCCTGCTGGCCTGAAAACAAGACACAATAAAGGAATATTAGACTTGAGTTTCCAGCTTGCTTCTGACGCTGTGATAACTAAAGCCATTTCTGAAGCTATCTGGGTAGAAGTGTATGGTGGCCACGTGCTAAAATCAGTGGCAATAATAGCCTTTAATAATCTTAAACCTAGACAATCAGAAGGCACGCTAAGGTTTCTGCTTCTCTACCAAATAACTCTCAAAGACTGGCAGTGCAGAGCTTCAAGTTTTGGACTTTTGTGCCTTTCCTGGTATACATTTGGTATACTGGTAGATTATTGGCATAATGTGTTAGACCTCACGGCTCCATATATATAAACACACATATATTCCTTACAACAGTAAAATTGATTTAAACAAGTGTCTTCAAAGTCAGGTTCTGGGGTGAATGTTGAAGTTTTTGGATTTCTTTGTAAATTTGTTGGAAATAAAAGGAATTTCTCAAGCACTGTGTAAAAACACCTTAATGTTTTCTTCCTCAAGGGAAAAAAGTTGATTTACTAGACCTGAGCTCTATGCCATGCTGTGCCAATGACTCACTGGGCACATCTCTGTGATTTGTAGCAGCATAGTTAATGTCTGTACAAGGTCTTCCAGCTTTACGACAGAAAGCGTATACCATTACACAGGAGTAGTCCCAACCAGGTCAATGAATCTCCTCAAGGGAGCCAAGTTTCATCTGTGTCTGGATGCTTGCAGGAGCATGGATACAGGATACAGGATTTAAAGAACTTAAGGTGCTGAGTAGTGACTGCATTGACTGCACTGCAGGGAGAAAGAACTTGCCAACAACTTCTTATAAAACCTTGCTTCACTTTTCTAAAAGCTTCATTTTGGCATTTCAGGGCCAGCTGCTGCTGCATCACTGCCATTTCTTGCACACACTCCTAACTGTACTTGAGTCAGATTAGTTTTACACCACAGGATTTTATAACAGTGAATGTAAGACTAGCAGGCGGAAGACTGTTAATCAGTCACAGAACCACAGAAATTAGACAAGGAAAAAGACATTTTATTAAGTCATTTACTCCATCCCAGTGTCAAACGATTGTTTTCTAGTGTATGTACTGGAGGTTGTTGTCCAGTTATATTTCAAATGGCACCAGCTACAGAACAACCCACAAAACACAGCTGTTTCATGTTTTCATGGACCTCACTACTCAGAAAGCTTTTTCTGAAAGTCTGTCCTAAAATTAATTAACTTGTAGCAACCATTTAGATTATTCTTCTCAGATCTAATGAAAATCATCCCCTTTCTCCTCTTTCCATATCTCCAGCCTTCTGACCTCTGCATTGTAAAATGATTATAAAAATTGGCCCTCTCGCTGTAAATTTTCTCTTGTGTAAAACAGTATTTTTAGCCCTGGGAGACCAAACATACATGCAGAAAGGTACTTGTTTTGCTCCTGGAAGTCAGTTACCAGTACTGGCCAGCTGTGACAGGAGGAAGGCAGACATTAAGTTACAACAGCCCAGAAATGTTCTGGTATTAACACTTCAATGTCAAACACTTGGTCAGTGCCTGTGTGCCAAAATTTTTAGTATAATAGTTACAGTAATACACATTTATTTTCCTTTAGAAGATTGGACAGGGCAGTAGTTATTCACAAAAGATGTCTACAAGTACATATATAAGTACACATACAATGTACACAGATGTATACAAAATAACATCACCGAAGACAAGTGAGTTTAGATGGTGAAATATCAAGAGTTAGACCACCACATAGTGAAGATCTAACCATGAAACATTCAGGGAAAGACTTATTACTCCATCAGAGCTAAAACTTGCTGCTCCAACACAAAGAAAGGCCTGGGGATATCTCTCCTTTGCAATATTCTGGTGGGTTTGGTCTTCCTTTTTTCTATGTCTGTCACTAGGAGTTGACAACTTGTCTTCCCACTGTGCAGATCCACACCTGGCAAAGCAGAGTCACCTGTCAGTCACTGCTTTAAAAAGTGTAACTTCATACAGCAGAAGACTTTAAAGCAGGATGTGCAGAGCGTTTGATACATTTAGATGTGTGATGAATTTTTCTGGGTGAAAGAGAAGATACAACAAAAGGAAAAAGGAAGGTAGGAAAACATAATAAAAAATGTGGTGATCAAAGAGCAGAGGACTTCTGGAGAACAAAGGGTTAAATCCTCAACCCATTTTCTCCTTCTTTTTATATAGGAGCCACGGGGGTGGCTGATATTTTACTGGAACAGAAGCTGATGCTCAAAATAAGTGTTGGGAAGGGCAATCAGACATTCCCCTCCTGAAAAATAATTTCAGACATCATTAAGCGGACACGGTTGCTTCTGATGTTCACAAGGAAATCAGGGTGGCAGCCAATGAGTCCCCAGCCCTTCTCTCAAAATACCAAACCTGCCTGTTCTCTTCTGTAATTCCCATCATGTCTGCTTCTGAAAACAGTCAAAGAGCTTGCTTGGAGTTTGAGCTTTCCCAATCTGCTGACTTGCAGACTCTTTCATCACCTCTCCTGCACAGAGGCCTCATGCTTCTGCCAACAGCAATTCCCATGCCACCCTCTCCCAGGAGGAGACTCCTTCCTACTTCTTTCTGAAAATCTTTTTCCCTCCAGTTTTTCTGATTAATGCCCCAAACACTACTCCTACAGGAGGAAAAGCAGTGAGCTGTAAACCATGTCCAAGCCCTGTTGCAAGGTTAATGACTTTTGGGAAGGCTGTAGTTGAAGGATTTAGCCTCTTAGAGACAGTTGCTTCTGCTTTGAATATTTGCAAGTGAGAGGAGAAAATAGTTTTGAATGGGCCTAATGTGATAAGGCAATTGTGTCTGCTTTGGATCACAGATTTTGGGTTTCCTACCTGTTTAGTGGGGCACTTGCTAATCTATCACATGATACCAAAGACGGCTTGCAGGGAGATTTCAAAGGGTGCACAACACAGCTGGCATGCAAAGGGCAGTGAGGAGCCACAGCACCCTGCAATGCCTCTCTGAGAGAAAGCAGCATCCAGCCCCTGCATCCCACCCCACCATCCCACGCACACAGAGGCAGGATGCCATGAGTAGGTGATGCTGGTATCCTGTCTCCTACAGATTTTGAGATTGCCGGGAGCTGGGGCTTTCACCACCTTCCACAGTGGCAGCTTTTCCTGACTCACACCGTCATTCTGACAATAACATTTTTCTTCAGTTTAAGAACAAAAAATGCACTCTGGCTAAACATGGTAGAGAAATTGCTGGCCTTAGTGTTTAGTGCAAGCTCACATATTTTGTCCACCTCCTCCTACTGAGGACAGCCATAGTTGCAATCTCTACTCCTGAATTATTTCCTTTTATATATATATATATATTACCAGTCAGTTGCATTCTGTTTCCATAAATGTCTGTGCTTACCCGTAGCCACACAAGCAGTCCACCACTAGAAATGACCAATGCCTTGGAGACAGCTGACTGCATGGAGAATGCAGCATTAACTGTGCCATCTTTCACTGTAAAACTAAAAGTGAACAAAATATACACAGGATGAAATATCCTGTGAAGGGATTTAAACAACAAAAATAGCTGAACAAAAGGATGGGAAAATAACAACAGCATGAGTACATTTTATGGAAATATTTTACATTGAAAGGGCAGAAGCTGTCAAATTGTAACGTATGAAACTTGCCTGAGACCTTTGATATAAGATATGTTTTTTTTCCAGAATGCATAAACTGACTAAGAGTAGAAATTGATGTAAGTACTTTTCATCTCCACTTTTTGCCCATGACATAATTATTTTGGCAGCTAAGACATTCAGAGTTGCACCTCCATCTTTCTTAGCTTGATGCAGCTAACAGATAAGGTAATCCCCTCCCCCCCAACAATTCAATCCCTAGCTATAAGTCACTGTCTCTGATGAAGATGTGCCACTCTGTGTTATCTTGGGCACAAGAAACTGTCATTTTTTGGGGAAACTTTTTCACTGGGAATTAGGATTTCCTGGTATGTTGATTCAATTTGTACGTATTAAGCACCACACCGAAGAGCTGTTGACCTTTCTGTTCTCAGACACTGAACTCTTTGGAGACAGAGTTTCATGACAGATAAAAGGGAAGACACTGGATTAGTGGAGTTAAGGAGAAATCAAAGATAAGTCTCAGACACACATGTACACATGCACATTTTACCTCCCTTATTCTCACACCATCTCAAGAATTTCTCTATGAGAAGGGCAGAAGATATGTCCCAAATCCTAACCCCTTACATGGTAATAGACCCATTTCCTTTGCATCAGAACACATGGATTAGAAGTCTATAAATTGATTTTCATGTATTTAAATATTTTGCAGTAGTTTTTGTTTTATGATTTCTCATTCTTTTCCATATACCAGAATTGTATTCTCTGAATGGTTTAAAAAAGAACCAGTTTTAAGAACTTACAAAGCAGACTCCCAGACAGCAGCAGGTCCCAAGGATCTGATGGACCATGGGTATCTCTGTAACATTGCCTCTGCTTTCTTGTAGCTGAGAAATGAGTGATGAAAAGTTGCTTGATATAATGTTGATGTGCAATTAGACAGGGTGGAGGAAGAAATTGCCTGCCACTCTTCCCAAACTGTGTTTATGATAGTTACTAAAAGCTTATATCGTATTATCTCAAAAATAGGAACTAACAGCTTAAACATACATTTACAAAAGGGACTTCAGAAAATGGGAAAAGATGATCCGAAATAATGTTAGAGAAAGGAGATGTTACAAGAATAGATTAAGAAAATAAATAACTCAGCCTGTAGTTACTAATACTGGTTTGGAAACATGAATAACTAGTACAAGTAAGTATACCACGCTACTCATCTCTCCACATTGCCTCTACTGAAAGACAGGTGGAAAACACTAGCAGTACTGATGCAGTATGAGGCATGTGGATGTTCTCAAGCTTTATGATATCCTGGTTGGTGCACCATGTTCAATTGGTAGCGTGCAAAACCCCATGAGACCTTCTTCTCTGCCTGAGTGAAGGGGTACAGTAGGCTGCTGGGCTAAGTACATTTGCCTGTACATTCTAATCGTGTGAATGTGTTGCAAATGTAGTGAATTGAAGGCTGTTAAGTCACACAGGCATGTCGTATTCATAGCCAAAGGTGTGATGAGACAAAAGAAAGTAGTATGAAGTTGAGGATGTGTATGTATTCTTGTGTATACATTTACTGCCTCCATATTCTCTATCTATATCCCATCAAGAGATGCTCCACTGTGTACCCCTCCATCTTCGGTTTTGGAAATACCCATAGACTCACTTATACCTTGCTCATCATAACCTGCTGTTGCAGGGGAGCTGATACTTCTGGGGTCAACTTCTACAGAATATATCCCAGGAGGCTTATTTCTCCTAAGCATTTGTATAGCTATACAGAATAATCAACTATTCACATCAGGGTAGGAGTTAAGAGACATCTGGGAAATTGCTGCAGCAAAGACTGGACAGCCCAGGGAACACCACAGAAGACAAGAGAATCTGGCTACTGCAAAGTCAGCCTTGGGACTTGTGGATATTCTTGATAAAAAACATTGGAACAGAAGGAACAAAACCCAGCTGTTGGATGGATCCACTTGGATGCTACTAGTAGGAAGTTTGCACAAGTGGCAGCACTGGGCCAGTCGATGAACATGAAGGGGTGAGTCCAGTGGCCTTCCTGTAGGGAAAATTCTCTTGCTGGTGATGGGAGCTATTCCTCAACAGGGTGGTGCATATGGCTTTGACTGTTGGAGGTCCTTTCTGGAATGCTGGATAACCTGCAATAACTGACATGGTAGTGGTGTGCTCCCCAGACTTTGAATGTATTCTTAAAGTTGAAGACTGGAAGGTGGTCCTCTTTCTTTTCACTGCAATTGGAAGCTGTCAACCTCAGTCTTGAAGACTGAGCATTTTTCTTTGTGGTAATAGTGTGTGTTTCTTTCTTGTTTCTTTTTAAAAAAATCTTAATCCTAATCTAGCCCTAATCACATATTTTCACATATTTACAATATGCCTAGAACAACTAGATAGCTAGTGGTCATCACACGGGTGCCACATCAAAGCTAAGATGTCATGTGCAGTCTGATAGTCTGATGATACGGCCAGAAATGTATGGTTCAGCTCCTGGAAAGAGGTGTGCTTCCTTGGGGTCAGAGCTCTGGGCAGCATTGGCTCTGTGTATGGCCTATTTGATAATATGTGAAGAACTGTGCCTATGAAGAGGCAGAGCCACATGACAATGCTACACAGCCTTTTGAATATGCATTGGAGAATACAGGATTCTTCAGTCTGGAGCAATCCTAAGTGTGGGGTTAGTCTAAGCACAAATGGAAGTGACCTGGGGCACCCTGTAGGGCTGGAACAGTGTGGATAGTCACACTTTCTGAGGACTGCAAAGGTTAGTGTGGAGACAGCAGGGCAGCAATTGCCATGAACTCCAGGAGTCAGGCACAACTTCACTCCCAACTTCTGGAAAGTAGAAACCTTCCAGGCCCTTATGGGTTGCTGCAAATTCTATATACCTGCATGCACCTCTGGTTCAGGGGATACCCATGGAACAGGCTCCTCGCTTTGTGCCACCTGGATGTCTTGAAGTGTGGTGTGTTTGAAATGTGTAGTGTCTCCAGGCACCTCCCAGGTTACACACCCCTAACCTCCTTTCCCTCTCCCTGCACATTGCATGCTCCTAAGGGCTTTCATCCTACAAACAGTAACGTTTAGGGAGACTATCCTGCCAAAGGTAGCAGCTGGACTTTTGAATTAATCAGATTCCTTAAAAACAAATCTCTGACCTTGCCTCACAGCAATGTCAGTTGAAAGGGCCTCCAGTGGCATCAGTGAAATAACCATAAAATTACAAATGGCACAAAAATAGGAAACAGGAAAGTGCAGTCCTTGTTTTTCACAACACAAGAAGGGGCATCTGGTGAAATGATCAGGCAGTTGGTTAGTGAGAGCTTTCGCACTTGAAACCTATTCAAGTTATAGAGTTCGCTCCACTGGGATGTTGCAGGGCCCCAAAATATACACGTTTAAGGAGGGGTTAGATCATGAAGGAGAGGTCTATTTGTGGCTATTAAACTCTATCATTGAGGACAATCTCTTTCTCCTTTAAATTAGCCTCCGGTTCACAGGCTAGAGCAGGAGAAATATCACTTTATCTGCCTTACTCTTGTCCTTGGCCTCTGCTTTTGCCCACTGTTGTCCAGGACTGAGCTAAAAGGACTAAAAGGACTTTCGCACTCATCCATGACAGCAGGTTTTATCTTCTTATTCTGGATTTACAACTCTGTCACTGAGGCTGGAACCTAGCCCATGGTATGTGGTCATTTTTCACTCTGTTCATTTAGCTTTTGTACTACACTTAAGGCTGTGGGGCAGGAAAAGACAAACAGCACAGCGAACCCTGTCTGCCTGTTTGTCTGTTGAACTCATTTACACTAATTGCTTCAATGCACTGACTGATTTCTTTTTAATTTATAAAATATGCCTATCCCTGGCTCCCAATGCTTGCACAACAGTGGGTGGGTGGGTGGGGGGAATGAACCTTACTGAAATTTGTACCATGCTGAGATAGGTACACCACAAAAGCCTCCATGGAGAAAAGAAACAGCTCCACAGAGGCTTTAAAAAAATTGCTCTTTCTTCGCAGCGTGAAAGAAAATTAAACTAGATTCTGTTAGTGCCAGGGACGAGGCAAGTTATAGATACAAGAGGTTCAAAATTAAGATGCCACGTTTCTGGGCTAAAGCATTACAAGTATATTCTAAAATTACATGCATTAATGTATATATAAATAGACAAAGGAGCAAACGTAAAACAAAGAGGAACTATTAGGTGGGGCAAGCAGCTGGTGAGACGGAATGGCAGCTCCCAGACAGAAATGTAAAGTTTGGGAGAGGCAGTTCTGGGACAGCTGAGGCTCAGGCTATAATCAGACAGAACAGAGCACCACAGAAAAGAAAAGCCAAACCAAAAGCTGATGGTCTGAGGAGCAAAGATATAATCAGCAAGGCGAGCCAACAGACAGGTGCCATCTTAATGTAGCATAATCCAATTGCTCAGGGTAGCAAGACTGTCTATGTGCACATTAGAGATACTCTGCATCTCTTCTTAACTTACAGCTAACTATGGATTCTGTTTTTATTATATCATTGCTTTTGTTGAAACTTAGAACTCAAATTTTAAAATATTCCTGAAGTATGAAGTACTCACAGGTATTAGTAGTTCACCAGGTCCTTTACTGCTTCTAACTACTTTCAATTATATTTCCTAAAGCTTTGTGGTAAAAAAGACATACACAGCAAAGAAAGGCTTCCTTTTTCCCATTTATGCAAATGATAGAAAGTGCAATATCTGATAAAGACGAAAAGAAAAGGATTCCTTACAATTTATGCTTGTGATTTATCCTTCATTCAATAAGGTCCAACAGAAAAAACAGAGTGGGAGTCAAGAGACCTGGTTCTGTTCACGGTTCTCTTTGTTCTTCAGCATATAAATTATACAGTCTTAGTTTACGAGTCTGTAGTTTCCCCAAAGTATAATGGTGATAACATTTGTCGTTCTCTGTAAAAACTGTGTTTCTCAAATATAAAATTTCCATATATAAGCCAAATATAAATCCAATGCAGTATCCTAGCTATCTTGTCCATTACTTTGATTCTCAATGCTAACCCTTGCTTGAATATAATTTAATACTAAGTCTTTCTTCTTTTCTCTACTTAAATTAACCTTGGATTAGCCCATGTAATTCAAATACATCAACATTTTCAAAAGTGCTTTCCTGTTTTTTCCCTCTTTCATCCTTCCTCTGTGAGCAATTCAATTGCTATCATAAGCAATTAAAATTGTCTCCAGGAATACTGAAATTCCTTGTTCGAACAGGTGAGTTACACAGGGGTGGGTGGAACAGAAACTTCACCTCTACTGCTTTCCATGGGAGGTGCCTTATCGAGGGGTTCAATGGCAGCCGGACCACTGAGTATTTATTTTTACATTTTCTACAAGTCTTTTTTAAAAAAATCTCTCACGCTTATCAGTAACACAGTGGTAGATCAATAGTGCTGCCTTTTAAAATCCCTTGGCCTAGTGCAGGCTGGCTGGCATGAGTCATAGTTGATAGAAGTTGGAGTTAAGGAAACAGAGCAGGTGACATTTTGTATGCAAAGCTCTGCAAACTATGCAGGTGTGCCCGCACGCAGCAGGCTTTTGATGTGCCACCACAGGCACAAGCCAGACTGGAAGTGGCTGCTTAAAAGCAGCTATGTGTTCTGACTTCCCCCTCCGTGCTCAGAGGTTACCGATACAGTGCTATCTTTCTGTAGAAGATACAGAGTGGATCCAGTGCTGCTCTGAACGTGTGGGCTACCAACTGCTAATGCAGTTTGGAGCTGAGCTCCCACAGACAGTGCTAAAAGGAGGTGGAAACAGTCTCGGTTCCCAGTACCCTGGCTCCCCATACCACATCCAATTGAGGTTAATGCTTTGTTAAGAGCTGACAGTATGCAGAGGCTAAACAAATGGCGATGTCACGCATGAATAAGTCATTAAGTCATGTAAACCAGCTTACAGACAAGCCCCAGATGCCATAATAAGAACCAACAACTGGAAGATAAAGCCATACAGTACAAATTAGAAATAAAGCACATGTTTTTAACTAAGGGGTACGAATGCTGTTCAAGTAGACTATTGAGGGAAACGATGGAGCCTTCACTTCAAGACTTTCTCATATCATGACTGAGTGCCCTGCTGGAAATAGAGTAAGCAATGGGCCGTACTCAGCACAGGAGGAACTGGAAACAGTTTGATGGCAGTTTAACATAGGGAGTATGATGAATTGAACCAGTTCTTCTTAGACTAAAAATCTGAGCAGTGAATCCTCAATATAGTCTGAGTTATTCACAGACAGCCTAGAAGAGGAAAACAAATTACCTGGAGGTATATTCTTAACAAACAATTAAGACAAGCATATAGACAAAGCACATATTTAAGCCCAGCATATAAATGAAAAAGAAAAAGGGAAGATTTTTGTTAAATGTGGCCAGGCAGAGCAGCAGAGCATTGCTAAAGTATTCTTTAATATTCTTTCCAGTGGAAGAAATTAGAGGATAGATTTCACAAGTTTCCATCTCCTTACTTCCTGTTACATGTCTTAAAGTAGTATAACAGCAACCTGACACCCAATAAGACATTTGTTGGAGAAATCCAGGATATGTAAAAGTTTGTATCAGACCATCTTTACTGTATATATGATGACTGTGATTGCAGCTGACTTGCTATCTTTAGCAACAATGCTGCATCAATAATAAAACTTTTGTATGGATTAAATACTTGGGCAGCCGTCCAAGGTATCACTCTTTTAGATTCTATACAAAGATTACTTTCATTTTTAGGAACTTAAGATATGGATACATTTAATTTCACCCTGTTTTGCTGAAAACAAAGATGGACAAAGGAAAGTAATATCAAAATAGTTCAAGATGCAGTTTCTCAAATATGGGATAACTGTGATAGATCTGATGTTTTACAAGTATATCCTCCCATATAATAATGAAGTGTTAATGCAAACTAAAGCAGTTGCATTTGTGGGTTTTAAGCTTTTTTCAGAACACAGACATTGCAGACTCACATGAGCTAATGCAATAATGTCATTTAAAAATGATCAACTAAAATGCTTTAAAAAACCCACAAAATGAGATAAAAAGATATGTACAGCTGAGAGTCCATTGTGCAGTCTTGATATAACAGACCTTTGGAAACAACAGCTCAAGCTGTGACCTACACTGAAGCATTGTAATGAACATTGTTATCATATTTGGTGAGATCTGAGCCATGTAAAACAGTCTGAAGATCCAAACAAGGGTCCAGCCTGCTGTTTACTAGTGCTTTAGGATTTATTTCCTGCAGTGACTCCCTTCTTAACCTGAAGAATTCACAGATGCTTGAGTCACCTGTACTTGCTCAGAATTAGGGGGAAATATGCACTAATACCATGCAAGTGTGCCACTGTCATCCAGATTAGGCAAGAAGTGAACTAACCCTGTCATGAGCTAGAAAA
Source organism: Falco naumanni (assembly GCF_017639655.2). NCBI lineage: Eukaryota > Metazoa > Chordata > Aves > Falconiformes > Falconidae > Falco > Falco naumanni. The sequence goes on from NC_054059.1 coordinate 29,876,218, forward strand.
GAAGATGCGATGATGGAGACTCATTCTGAGCGGACGGCCCCAGGAGCTGCTAGTGGCTTCTTCACTCCCGGGTGGATTGACACCTGATTTAGGCAGATGACCTTAAGGGGTTGCTACAGTCAGTGGAGAGAAGGCGGTACATAAGTTATGTACGTCTTCAGCAGGCTTACCTCACTTCATTGAATTCACTGAAAACAGGCATTTACTTGAGAAGGACTAGTTCGTCAGCAATCAAATTTAGATACTGGGTTCCTACCTTAATAAATGTACTATTGATCAAAAAGAAAGCTGTCATTCCTCTCCTTCTCCCAAAAACTTAACTTTATCAGATGTAATTTTTTTCTTTCTTCCCTCATGCAAACACTTATGACTGCTGTGAGACTTGGGTTAGCAAAGACTGCAGCTTCCCTGACAAAATCATAAAAACAAAACCACACAGAGACTGAATTTAGGGGAAGCAAGTGTACTTCTTTAATTGCTAGTTTTTTCCTTCCCAACCAGGGGTACCACCTCTACATAGATTACTAGTTAATCTATAAATGTGAATTGAAGCTTAGCAGTGGGTGCTCCAGGATAGATGAGGTCAGATTCACCTACGTCGATAGTTTCTGATCTAGTTATCTGGATTTCTTTAAGAGTCAGTGGAAGAAACCAGGCACTTCCAGACCTTCATTTGTCTCTTCCCAACAGAGATATCTGAAATAGGTCAGATGACTCACTCTTTAAAAGCATTTATTTCCCTCTGTTGAGCCTGAAGTCACTAGTCCTAGGATGGACACCTAGACCGTAGATGGTGAGAGTCAGACTGCATGAACCATGCTCTATTTAGCCACAGGCTGCAGATTTTTAGAGGCATTTGTCTTGCAAAATTGGGTATGAACCTAATTTCAGCAATACTTTCTTCCTATCAAGTGCCAAACTGCATCTCCCTGTGCTTAACTCTTTTAAAACCTCCTTCTCTTCTGAACACAAAGCAGTGTGAGTTGGAAAGTCTGTGCCCAACAGTTACATTTACCCTGGAAGGCAGATGTGACCCTGAGTATGAGCTTGAGATGGGAGCTGTCAGCCCTTGCCATTCCTTGCCTCTTGTAGCATTCAAGAGACTGGGCGTATGCATTTGGAAACCAGGGTTTCCCTGCCCTGCAGTGTGTCTGTTCCAGGACATACTGAGCTGTAAGGTGTACTCTGTGCCTGACCAGAAGACCTCATGTATCCCTTCAGCTCCTACAAAATTTGCAAGCAGACAGTTCAGAATCCTTCCCAGCTTTGTTCGCTGCTAGAGGATGGGAGTTGCCTGCAGTCTGAATAGAGGCTTTAGTGCAAGGCAGTCGACAAGGACAAGGTCAGCAACAGTTCTGACTTCAGGTACCTCCTCAGACAAGTGAGATCAGTTAAATCTAGTCATAACTCCTTTGACTAACTGGTTTTGGGTGCCCAACAGCAAAGGAAGACTCAGGATGTGCTACTTAGTAAGGGACACACAAACCCTGTGCGAGGAGTGCCTTCTTATTCTTCTGCTCCTGAGTAAGTAAACTCCCTAAACACATCACCTCAACATCAGCTGAAGCATGACTACAATCAGACACCTACAAGTAGCTGCAGGTCTGATTGGTTTCCTATATATCAACCACATGGTATCTTCTTGTTGGACTCTGGGACACAGTGTGAGACTTGAGAGGTGTTAAGCCCTTTTCTTATGGATTTCTTTGGAAAGCATCACTATTTCAACATGTCTTAATCTGACCCCCTTAGGTTTCTGTACCATATTCATCACCGTTTTTCACGATGCATTTGAGAAACATATTAAAGCATATTAAGTATCATTTGTTTTCTTAATTTTCTTTAGGTTTATTGTATTTTATTTTATTTCATTTTAAATCTAATCATTATTGAACAATATCTATTTAGTGCTAATGGCAAGGTTGAGAAATATCTTGTGCCTGTACAGCTGTTCTTCTGACGGCTACTCCATAGGATGCAAAAAGAGACAGTTTCTTGCTCCTGCTTCCAGACCTCCCTAGAGCATCTGCCCAGGTCTAAAAGTGAAAGGTTTCAGATGCTGCCCTAATACAAAACAGTGTGACTGTGCGGTTCTATATTCATTCTCTGTTCGTTGCGAAACATAAGCAAAGTTTTTATTTTTCCTCCTGTTTGGTGTCTTGCTAAATTTCTGTCCAAGGGCAAATACTTTTGTCATCCAGACCTTTAAGGTTGCTATGCACACACAAGGATACATTGAGATTACTCAATACTTGTTTTACAAAGTCTGCTGCTGAAAACAATATTGCGTCACACAGTCTACTTTTGCAATACAGGGTGGATACCTAAAGTCCCAAATTAAACAAGTTTCAGCCATAGGTGTGTGTTTTGGAATCATTTAGTTGTAGAGAAATGGAAAACTCCAGAATGTTCAGCATAAAAAAGGGAGATGTTAATTAAGGCTGTATAAAGGCCAGCAAAATGTTAAATCATTTATGGAGTGGGATAATGACCATTTTAGATGCATTGAGTTTCCTGAAAAGTTTGCATAAGGTGAGGTTTCCCATTTTAGGGCATATCCACACCACTGAAGTCATTAGAGTAATTCAGGAACTTAGATTCAAGTCAAAGGGCATTTTCAGATGTTGCCAATGGATTTTAGACAAACCTGTTGACTAGTATGGCGTGAACAAAACTTGACCACAAGGTTATCAGAGATGTAAAAAATGCTGCTGGTTACTTTTCATATCTTGGCAGTTGCTTCAGGTCACATGCTGATGTTGTATATGCAAATGTATTCAATTGGAGAAATTACTACGTACTTGACAAGTCTGTAAATATGAGGCTTGGGGAAGTGAATATGCGGAATGCAACAAGGTGGTACAAAATCAATAAAGAGGTTTGGTTTGATTCATGAAAAGGCAAGATGTAAAGATGACAAGTCAGGTGTAAAAATTATGCCAGGAGGAGACAAACTTCTATGTAATTGGCACTTGGATGCCCAAACTTTTTCATGAGACAGGATCTATTTTCACCGCGTTCCTCAGAACAGCAAACTGAATAAACACTTTGGAATTATTTGTGAATATAGACAGGTAGGTAGGCAGCCTTTAAAGTTTAAATTTCAGATGAAACAGTGTTCTTCTTTCCTGACCAGAGGTGCCCTGAATTCAGGTGAATAGGAAATAGTCTGTGAATCAAACCTCACATCCTTAAAAATATGACAGTTATAAAGCTTGGGATTATGATTCACAGAATGACTATTGCAATACTGAAAACACATCCTTGTAATGACGGCTATAACTTCAAAAGCAGATACTGAGAAAACAGTCTTGTCTGTGAATCTCCATTGGGAAAGTAAAGACTTTTGGCCATTAATTGGGAACAGGCAAATTAGGATTTGAAAACAAAACCATTGGACTCTAATGCAGAGTTACTGATTACTTGTAGTGGATCCGTCTTCTGGGAATAAGGATCCTTCCTCAAAAAAAGGGCAGTGAATATTCTCTGAATCAATTAATTGGCATTGCTGCAGTTGTGCTCGCTTTTGGTTCCACTGACTTTTCCTATGGCAGAGTTTTAGTACCATACTCTTCAAAACAACTATAAAATTCATGATTGAAACTTTTCAGGGAATAGCTATTAAATTACTTCCAGTAGAATCCTGGATGTAAAGGCGGCAATCATGCAATTATGAAGCAGGAAAAAATACTGCTTGGCTTTTTTTACAAGTCTACTTTTCAATTTTTTACTACCTGCAGAGGGGGGAAGGAAAGATCATTTAAAAAAAAAAAGTTGATATATACAGTAGCATTTTTGTGTGAAAGGCTGAATAAAACCATCAAACAGAAAAAAAAAAAACAACCAAACCACCCTGAACCCAGACTCCAATAAAGCATCGTTAAATTGACTCCCACAACATGAAAGAGAACAGCAGCCTGAATTATTGGTGATGTATCTAGTAAAACATCCCACACAAAGTTTGTGAAATGCTTAGAGAAAAAACATGTACCACTGCACAGTGAACAGCCACGGTCTTCAGGAAAAAGGACATAACAGAACTCATCATAATTTAACAGATAATTTAGCACTGGGGTAGACTTTAAATCTAGCTACTGGAAAAGTGTCATGAAAAAGTAGTAAATGTTGGTGCCACCTATTGGTGAGAATTGAGATTTGGAAATTATTGAAGCTAATTTGCATAAATCCAAATAAAAAAGAAAAATAAACTGGTCATGTTTTACTTCATGCTTAAAGAGTTTTGAATGCAGTACCCAGACTGAACTCTTTACCTTGGCTTCCATTTGCAGACGCTTATGTGCATGTTTAACAATGAATTGCAAATTATCTGTGCTTGCAGTTCAGAAGAGGATGGAGAACTTTGGTCGTATTTTGCTTCAGTTTGCTTGCAGCAAAAGTTAACTGAAACACCCAGCACACTAGGAAATGTTGAACAGGAAGATGGTTTAGAGACTCAAAATATATGGCTTTGCCAACCAAATTTCTTTGGATAGTACATTCCCTACAGAAATCCTGGACGTGGTATGTTTGGCATAGTGCGTTGACACTGTTGCTATTCATCGGTCTGAAAAGAGGATTCTGTTTGACACTGCACACCCCATTTACCATGTATCCTGGTGAGATATACTGACTCAGAGCAAAAGCAATCCTTCTTACTACATGCAAGTGACCTTTATTATGTTATGGCAATGCACCAAGTTCTGCTTTAGTTAACCACAGTTCCTGCCTCAGTCTGTTATTTAATAGCCCTGGAGTTGCAGGGGACACATTCAAGGCACATACCACGGTTCCTTGATGTTTGCTGTTGGAGTCTGTTTCCTCAGATGCTTAAATCACGAGTACTTTGGTGTACTGAGATCTTGACTATAGCAGTGGTTGAAGACACTTTTTATACATAGGGAGTTAAGCATCTGCCTTCACTACTGAAAGAAGGCTGGCTTGTAGCACCTTGCAGCAACTGACTGGTGGTGCTGTGATTTGTCAAGGAAAATCAGGCTCATGTACAAGATGTTGGTGCAGCTGATTGAAATTTTTAATGTGTCCAGTCATCTCCTAACATCTGCTTCTTTTATCAGCATGATATGCAGTCCAAAAACTAGTAGACATGAGTAAAAGTTCCTTTGCTAAGTATTAGGCAAACTGGCAGGTAAAAGAGAGCTTTAGGTAGTCATTTACAGATTTAATTTCAGGGTTATTTTACAGCTATAGCTCACTACAGTGAGATATTAAGAATTTTTCTTGCAGGTCACCTTTATTGCTGGCAGCTATATATATTATGCATGTATAAATCCTGCTTGAACACAGCTGAAAGAAGTACTAGAATGAGACTGGAGCAGAAGAAAGACTTGTTGTAAAAGCACTGAGATATGATTTAAGTGTTTCCCATGTTACTCACTGTGTTGTCACTCACCTTTGCACCAGCAAACAATTCTTCCATTCTTTTTCCTGCCTGCTTAGACTGAGACAAAGACTGTCTGATGTCATTTGAACACATCCACTAATGCAATATCACTTCCTTGCGTGTCAGAGTTCTGGGCACAAACTTATTTAAATCGTATGGGTAATAAGCAGGAGATTACATTATATAGCTAATTATGGATTGCTTCGTATCTTACGAATTTCCAGTTGTAGGTGATGATCTTACAGAAAATTTGCACTCTAACAATATACTTGTATTAAGCCAAATAAACATAGGACTTAGTATTGCCAACTGAACAGGTCTGTGCCATTTCCAGGGTATCAAATAATCCATGTCACAGAGGCACAGTCACTGATAGCGATGCTCCCATTGTGCGTTGCCTGCAACCGCAGCACAGACCAGTTAAAGCAGTTGATTCTGTAAGGGCAGTGATTGATGGGGAAAGAAAATGCAGTGTGCAGGCAGGCAGTTAGAGAAAAATCTGTGGGAAGGAGAATTAAAATTGTATGATCAAAAATGCCATTGCCTAGCAGGAGGCTGGAGGGTTAGTCGAATTTAGTTAAATTCTAAGAACTATCAGTTTCTTTGTGCCTCTTCCTCACACCTGCTTCATCCTGGGGTCTCTGCTAAGAGACAACTCAGACAGCAAACAAAGCAGTGAACAAGGAACCCAGATAGCTTGGAAGAGCAAATGGAGGAACAAGCAGCCAGAGTCAGTTCACACATATCAGTCAAGCCCTGGTTGCCTAAGGCAGCAAAATGTTTAGTGGCTGTTTGTTGTGCAAGTGACTGCGGGCTGTGAGAGCATTCATTTCACAGATTGCTTATAAGGCAGTGAAAACTCAGCAACTGTGACAGCACAAGTAATAGGGAAATGTGTTGGATCTTCATTTACCAAAGAAGCAGATCACGGCGTGGGTTTTCTATATGACAACTGTACGTTGTTCCACAAAGAAGCTCAGGGAAAGATCCAATGCTGCAGTTATCCTTACCCTGGCAGCTGCTGCAGATACAGAGTTCCCAGTGGCACAAAGTCAGGAGCAAGCAAAGCTGCAAATGTAAACACTGCCGCTCTCTCTCCTCTCTCAGCAGCCAACAAAGTCCCAACCAGCCTCCACTGTGAAATCCGAAGTAGCCCTCCCAGAGGCAGTAATGAGGCAGAGCTTGTTCTGTGACAACCCCACAAGAAAGGGAGAGGAGTTGTTACAGAGCAAAGAGAGACTGGGCTAAACATCTAACCCTGTGGGTACATGTTCTTATTTGTGCCTTACCCAGATTGCCATAGAGGAAACACTGTAAGCACAAATTGCACCTGCTGGAAGGATGCCTCAGTGACTCCAGATGGTTGCCAAGCGAACAGCCAGGGAGCTGAGCAGTACCAAGGGAATGGGAGGTCATTGCCTTTCTTATTCCCACAGAATTTCATTGTGGTGCAATATGCCAAAGTTCGTCCTGGTTAAGGACAAATTTTTTGTGTTGTTTTTTTTTTTTTTTCTCCCTGAACCTTGAAATTCTACATAGTAGTGAAATTAATTTCCTGGTCAGCTCTAAATAAGACCTTTAGTGTTTTAATCAAATTCTCACAGAAAATCTGTAGCAAGTCTGAGAATCAAACCTGTATCTCTCCCTCCATTTTTTTTTCCTAATTGTCTGATACCTGTTAGCTGCATAGAGAAGAAAGGGAAGAGTAGGTAAACACACTTGTCGTTTCTAGCGGAAGATTTCTTCCCGTACTCAAAGCTTTTCCACTCTGTAACAAATAGATTCACCTGATACTGTTTCCACTCACTCCTCCAGAAGACTCTATTTCTAGTGTAATAAAGCTCGCTATTAGGAAAAGTTTCTGGGTTTTCAATCTAAATTTTCTTTTGCTTAGTTTCATCTCATCATTTTATTACGACCTACTGACCCATGCTCAATTGCCTTTACCTCCTCAGTATTTACCTACTACCTGATTGTTCCTATATAGGTTAATATTAATCCAACATTCTTTTTGTTATCCCCTCTTATTTCTGCCTCAGAAGCATTTCTGCTCTAGGGATTGAAACTCCTCTGGATTTCAGGGGGCTGTAATTTGAAAAACTACAGACCAAGGAGTACATCTGCACACACTGTGGTGGAAACCATGAGTACACATGACCCTATATACAAGTGGTGAATCATAACAACGAATAATACCATGACCACTTAGAAAAACTCAATGTACTTGTGATTGTGAAACCAGTTCAATGAATTTACAGAAAAGCCTATGATGGAAACTTTGGCCTTAGAGCAAAATAAGATTACATACTTATGAATAGGTCTGGGGTAATCTACACAAGAGCTCTGAGCCTGTTGCAGTGACCTAATTCTCTTATTTTACCTCTTGAAGAATTTCTTGGACCTCAGTCAAACTTACTTAAACTGTTTCATTTACATCCAATCTACAGTAGTTATGCCCAAACCAGCAAGGCACAGTACATTTTATTTTGCTAGATCTTTCCCATGCTCTCAAACTGTGGGTGCTGAATTCTTGCCCCTATTGTATCTACATTGAAATCCTCTGTCTTGCTTACCAGTCTTAAAAGCTGTGTTAAGAAGCTGTTGGCCAGTCTTTGCTCACTTCATTTGTTTCAGTTCACCGATACATTATCAATAATTTATTTAGGTATCAGCACCAAGATAATCTTAGAAGAGGGTTAAAATTATTTTTATTTTAAAAAATGAAGAAAAGACACAGAGAAAGTAAGGAACAGTCTCACAAAGGTGGTTAGGCACCTATCAAAATCAAACAGCTGAGTCCTGCTCAATCCCACCCCATCTCAAGTATGGATACAGATAATGGGTAGGCACACTGGAGGTGCCTATTTTTCTCCATTGATAATAGAGAGCCTAGAAAATTAGATGCTTCAATTACGTAAGTAAAAGGGAAGTAGGATAAGGCTTAGATGTTCAAAGTCATGCAGGAAACATATGGACAGAGAAGGAAACTCTGCCCAAATAACCTAACCATGGGATCATCCTTCTTCTACTGAGTTTACTGGAACTGTGATGATTTATACTTAGAAAATGCATATTTGTTAATGAATACACTGTTACTCCTTATTTTACATGCAGAAATTTGACAAGAGTTCTGTCCCCAAGTGTTTAGTATGAAGCATAAAAGAAATCCCAAATCCCCAGACTACCTGCAGTGTAAGGAGAGAGCATTATGTAGAAGACAAAGTCTGGGAGTATGATTTGCAAGAATGAAAATGCCTTCTGAAATAATTTCCAGATTGTTCTTGCTACTGCTTATAAACAGGAAAGGTATACAATGTTAAAATAATGACTCACTTGAATTGTTTATTAGACCCTGGAAACAAATCAGCTCTTTTTAAAGCAGGCAAGTCCATGTGGAATGATTCACTGTGATTGTTCTTTGATGTAAACTATGTTCCACTGGGTGGCTAATGTGATCTATATATACTTTATGGTATTCACAGTGTTACTTACTACCTGCAAAGTTCATTTTACCCGGATATTCAAAAAGTATTAGAAAAGGATTAATTATTATCTTAGAAACAGAAGAATAAAATAGTTAAAGGATTTACTCATGATCCCAGGGATAGTCCCCAGGAAAGAAGATTCAGCTGTACCAGACCAATGTCAAGTCTCACAGATACTGTTGCCCCCTTTGTCATGTAGCTATTGTGAATTACAATTTGAATGTTAAATGTAAAATGCATTACTTTGGCACAGTGGAATCTCATTAGACATAGTGAAAACAAACAAGAAATTGGGTAGGGAAAATTTTCTTCCCTACATCTCAGTAATCAGTCTGTGAAAAATATTCTGAGAAACATAGAGGAAGCTAACAATAATATCTTTGCTACAGATCCAGCTGCCCTTCTACATTTATTACTCTGGCACTGAACTCAATGGGAAAACTGCCAGAATAAGAAAGGAGCTATGACTGTAAGACCTGGTCCTTATGTGTAAGTTTAATCATTTTCTTCCATCTGCTGCTGATCAGAAATGCGGACTCTCTGAGCAAAGGCTGAAGCGGGGGGGACGACGGGACTTTCAGAGGTAATAGGCAACAGACATGTTTTTGATGGCAAGGGAAAGAGCTGTGCCCTTCATTTAAATTACCTGCTTGCGATTATGAAGTTATAATACTCTACTCATACAACACCCTTAATGATTCTTTTGGGAAATTCACAAGAATGGCAGAAGTGAATCACAAAGCTCTTGCAATGGTCAACAGACTTCAGGAGACTGCTGGAGTCCTGACACTGCTCTGCAAGGATTTATGCCGTGAAACACTACCAGGATACATTCCAAGGTTAGTGGGCATTTCAGTGCATTTGGGGTTTGCAGCATCAAGCAGACAATGGGAAATCTAAAAGGCATTTATAAAGGGTAAGGGAGGCTGGAAGCCAGAATTAAAAAAAGAATAAAAATCACACCCTGATTGATATGAAAGTATGTAGGATCCATTCAGAAAAAAAAAAGCTGATGAAGAAACATTAATACAGGCTCCAGAATTACAAGCTGAGATGAATCAGAGCATTTCTGGCCTGCAGTCAGTGCTGTTATTAAGAATTATTGCTCAGTGTAAAGAGCCAAAAAATGTGCTCAACTCTGTATGAGTTGCAAATGAAGACAATCCCTGCTGTAGGATTTTTCAGTCTAGGATCCTTGTCCTAAATACTGCTCTTCACAGCATGCTGTGTCTATGCAAAGGCTGGTTAACTCTCATAGGGCACAGAAGTCCACCCACAGCAAGACTGTCAACACAAGAACACTGGTGACAGGCATGCTAAAAACATAGGTCCTGCTGGGACACTTGATGGCCCAAGGAATCTCTGTGTTAAAGAGTCAGTGAAAGGCACTGATGGAAGGTCACTCTGGTCTTAAATTGGCTGAATTACTTCCTGGAAGGTCCCTTCACTTCCTACTGACCACAGAGGTGCCTGAGCATGAGCATACGCTCCACATCAGTGCTGTTGTGCCTGATAATAGAAGAGATGGATTTTCCTTCCATGGCCTCATGGTAAGGTTAATGCAATGTTTTTGACTAAAAATCTTGGATAAGCATGACAGACACCCTGGAAAGAGCCTATGATAAAAAAGATCATCCAGTGACAGTGAAAGCAGAGTCACTGAAAACATAGTGGGACATCCTTGTTCTGCGCACAGTTCCCAGGCAAAGCAGAGAGACTTCAGCCTTCAGGGAAAACTTGGAAGAATAACAGAGCAATAATAAAATGCAGGGCTTTGTTTTTAGTTTGCATGGGGCCCCAGTAGGAAAGCTGAAAACCTGCTGAAAGAGCATCTCATGAAGCATTATTAATAAGTTATGCATTGAGTCACAGATTACAGCAGCTCCTGAGAAGAATTCCTAAAATAAAAATTCATGCGTTATTATGTCCCTGCTTATGCTTCATGCATTCTGGTCCTTAGATTTTTTGGGTTTAACATATTTTATTTAGATTACTTAAATGCAGACAGGCATTAGTTCTTTGTTTTATAAATGGATTAAAAGATTGCACACAAATATACATATATATATGCATATATAAAGTTGACTTGAGAGATAATTCATTGACACAGAAAGAGTTTGTTTTCTGTACCTCCTACAGGCAGCTTATTTATAACTAGTATTTGTGTACCTAGGTTATGTGAGCATGGTGCTTTGCCAAAAAATTTGTATTCAGCCTTTTCAGTCCCTCATATATAAGCTGCTCTTGAGAGTGAAAACTCCCAGTTTTAGCAAAAAATTGCATAAATCCAGTGGCTTGCATTACCATCTGCTCAATCATCTTTTCTGGATTGTAGAGTGGAAAATGTTGGATTTATAGAAACCACATGCAAAGATTCATATTTAATTCTGCCAAGATTTGCTGTCACAGCAGCCTTAAAGCAGATATGCAAGCCACACAAAACTAGTCACTCTCCTGGTATTTCTGACAAGGATATATAATCAGGAAAGTGTATCTTTTATTGTAAAGTCTCCTGGTAACTTTAAAGGGATTAAAGTGATCTTTCAATTCCCAGTAGGTCAGTCCTGTTAAGAGAGATTGTTTCACCTTCATAGAGATCTGGCACAAGTACTGTTCGAAATACAAGGGACATGGGGAAATTTAGAATACACAGGTCAAATTTCTGCAGAAATTTGGAATTTTGGTCCAAAGTCTGCTCCAGATGTTCCTATTCACTATTCTATTTACTATTTCTGCACCAAAGTAATTGAAAGCATGAATATTTATCTTGGATTGCTTCAATATCTTGTTGGTTTTGTGTTGTAGTGAGATCAGGATACAGTATAAGTATTCAGAGTGAAGAGCAAAGGAAAAACACAGTAAAGAAACAAAACAATAAAACACATCCAGCCATGGCACGTAAGGCAGGATTTGTCTCCTTTTATTATTTTTAAGATAACTTAGTGAAGAGCCACACTGTACTACAGTATTAAGAAAAATCCTACTGAGAAAAGCTCAAAATATGCAGTCAGAAAGATGCATAAAGAAGTTGCACACAATCATTCAACAAGTGGCAGATGCAAGATCACAATGTTGGTTTTTTTTCTGAGGACCAGATCTTATCTGCTACTGGCAACACCTTTTCCAGAACAGGAGGAAGAAATCTTAAGTATCACTTAGTCATTAAAAGACCTTGAGCTGGAGCCCAGCTTGGCTGATGGTAGTCAGCCCTTGTGAATATTCATGCTGTCTTTAGGAATACTTTCACACAAAGAGAGGAGGGGGATAATTCTTGCAGGATGTCCTCTGCTGCACTTGATTTCAAAAGAAGGCTTCAAGTCCAGCTCTGAAATGACTGTCATTCTACTCATGTTGTCAGAAATCACACAACACTTCCTCATCACTATGTTGGCAACAGCAGGCATGGTGATGTGTACTTGAATTTAAAGCCACATACATTTTCAAAACAGAGGAAAGTCAGATCATAGAACAGAGTTGATTTCCAGTATTCCAGACAGAGATATTTTTTCTTCCTTTTCTGCTATAAAATTGCAATTCTTAAACCTCTGAACTTCACTCTTTGCATACACTTGATCCACTGAAGCCACAGAAATGTTTGTTGTGAATCATATCAATGGTCATTGTTATCTAGTGTTGTGCAATAACAGGCATCTGTGCTAGATGTTCCAGAGGAAGGTGTCAGCTTTTCTGAACATGTTTCACGTTTTGCATGCTTTATGCCATGAAACTTGAGGGTCAAAATATTTTATAAATATTTATCCTAGTTTGTGTAAGAGTGAGATTCTTCTTTTCTATAGCTGGGCAGAGTGACCAAAAACTCTCTTCCAAGAGCCAAATTATAACCTTGCTGTCATGGTTGTGATTTTGTGTAAGACTCAATTTTTTCTGTGTTACAGCAGGGAGACCAGTTCCATTGACTTCAGCAGACATCCACATTCTGCTGCCGCTTAAGCACGATAGACGATACCCTCATTTCCAGTACCTGCCTTACCTTTGTACTCATATCGCTTATCATCAGCCTGACAAAGGGCTCAAACAAAGGTATAGGCTTTGGGCTACTGTTAGTCTTGCTCCATTATCGCTTTTACTTATACAGCGTGATAGGATTAGACTAAGGAGATCATGGTGATGGACCTGACTAAGGATGGCGATCCATGCAAAATGTTCTTTCTTTTAATTGCATAGTTGTGCCATTGTGCCAGTTACAAACCTGAGAAGAGTGTTTGATATGTAACTCTTAGAACAACTACAGAAAAAAAAAAGGGGGGGGGGGGGGGGGGGGGAGGTGCGTATAGCAGTGATTTGCCCATTTCATGGTTATGTTATTCTTTCCTCTTTGGGGTCATATGATTTTTGTATGGTAAGATTTTCTGTTAGTATTGCCCACAGGATGTATCATGTGATGTGTGGAATATTTTAACATAACAGGTAGATTATACATTTTCCAGCTATTAGGTGCCAAATTTACCTTTATCTCTCTCACAGTTATGTTTTAGTCATAGTACTAGGGAAATTTTTGCCTTTCCAGAGGAAGTTCTTACACATATGATCTAAAACTTTTAGATAAAAGTGCTAAGAGAACTGGCAGGACTTTAAAGTGGTAAGTTGGGACTGGTAGGATGTTCGCTTCTAACAGATGGATCCTGTCCCATAGTGACATGGGGAGGTCTTACCACTCATCAAGATGAAATTCAGATTTTTAAATACAGGAACAAAGTTGAACATGGGCTCCACAGGGCTTTTTTACTTAGTTTTGGTAGCACTCCCTGAAATGCATCTAGATATTTCCTGATACTTCTGAGTATTCAGGATAGCAGAGCAGCATGTCACACTGTATGCTCTGATGTTGGAAAACTTACCTTTTTTTTATGTGTGAAAGAAGAGTTCAGAACCTCCAAGAAGGTTACATACTGGAATCACAAAAATAGAACTCTACGTTTTTAACAAAGTAAACCAAAGTGTAAACAAAAATGAAAAGAGGGATTCTTATACCGCCAGAGTGTCTAGATCTGCTATTTCTGGTGTCAGTCCATTATTATTATTAAATATAAATAAAGTTAAAATAAACATGAAGTCCTCAAGGATTTACAAGCTACATTAGATTTGCATGGAGATAGGAAAACAAACACAGACAAAGAAAAAGCAGACAACCTCTAAAATTACTTCTAATGATTAAAAGTAGAAAAATGAATACTTCTGGTAGGAAACAGGATGAATGTAGCTCATGTTGCAGTGAAAATGAGGAAGAGAAATGTGTACTGGAGACCAAGCCTTAGTATAACGAGGCAGCATACAAAAATGATAGTGCCATAAAAATAGTGATTAGATTAATGAAAGACAGTTTGCTAGCATTTAGAATTTTAGAAAGGTGAAATGAAGAAAAAACATGATTCTGACTCCAAGTCTACTGACACAATTGAAATAAGAACATAAAATACAGTCTTACTTCTGGGAATCAGAAATAAGATTTTTATGGCAACGTAGCTGGTGAACAGCTTATGGCAGGCAACATGGGGTCCAGCCTCTGTAGTTAACATCTTCTCCAACTTGTTGCAAAGCTTGGTCCCTCAGTGTCCATATGTGCAAAAGTGGAATACTTTTTCACATATATTTTATACTTTTTTAAGGGCTGTATATGCAAAATGGCTCTGGTATTGTTTTTGACACTTAAAAGACAAATGCACACCAAAACAGCTGACCACATTACTGCAAACACAACTTCTACAGACCAACTTTAGATAGCTGCATTTTCTTGAGTATTGCTGTGCAATGCTGTTGCACCTCTTCAGAAAATATCACATCTGTGGTGCAATTTGAGACAGTGCTAGAGCATTAATCACTCAGCAGCATCTCACTTAACAGTATCAATTCTGGTAAGGAATTTGCTGTTGTGTCAAAGGCTGAGAGCTGGGACTCGGCATTGTCAGTCAAGTCTGTGCATTCAGAGCAATGCTATTTTTTCTGCCTAAGCAAGCCTGAACTTGCCAGGGATTTAATCTGTTGTCATGATACTATTAAGAACTGAAACTTATTCAGCTTAAGTTGACCAACTATTTCCAAAACAGAGTCCCATGTGTTGGTTTCTGAAATTTAATAGGAGGCAATAACTACCCTTTTGCTTAGATTGTCTATTTAAAATTGCCTGCTCTTTCTTAACACAGGTCTTTATTACTGATAGCACATTGTAGGGCTGAACTGTTCCTTTATCCATAGGATTTTCTGAATATGTAAAACATTTTGGATCTGATCCAAAATGACCAAATTACTTGTTGAGTTCCAAATCTTGTCTTGATATGTAAGGCTGAAACAGAGAAAACTGCAGAGCTTTCTGCTGCAAATGATTACACCTCCTTTTTTCAAGTAGTTCTAAATAATTAAGATCTGTGTATGGGATGTGATTACTCTGTTTCTGATAGGGTATACAGAATTTCTACCAGTTGTTACTGTAATTAGATAATTGTTATTAGATTGAACTAATTCAATCATGTGCCATACTTGCACACAAAAACACAAGTGCCCTTGAATAACCTCAAAACACATCCACTAAGCTAAACACATTGCTGTATGTAGGAGATGCAAGGTTGCCACATAGAGCTTTGCAAAAAGACAGGGTACAAAATAAAGAAATTTTAAAAAATTATCTTTGCTACTGACCCCAAGCCTAAAACCAAACATTTTCTCTTCAAAGAGGATTAAAGCTATTTTATGGCTATTTTAAATACCAATGGCTTTTTTTTTTTCTTTAATGTACATTTAAAACAGGGCTAGGTCCAATACAAAATATTACATATATTTTGTGTCCCTCTTTCAAATAAGGTTAAGAAAGAGAGAGCACACAGGGTTTAACTCTCACAATTATTGGCTTCTAAGGACTTCTTAAAAGAGTGAGGGAAAGGTCATGTACTTGCTAAATCTGCCAAAGGTGAGGTAGGTTTAAACCCAGAAAAACCTACAAAGCTGCTTTCTCATGGATCTGAAAATCAGGTCCTAGCAATTTCAGCAAGGCTTACAAATAAAATTAATCCTAAGAAAGTGACATATTTAACTACGGAATGGTAATAATCAACCATACTGTGCACAAATTTGGGCTAAGTCTGCCAAGTGAGCTGAGATAGTTCAATGGGTGAGATAGTTCAATAGGTAATATACTGTTTTGTTCACCCAATGTACTGTTGCAGATATGTTTTGTGTGCTTGGAGTTCTGTAAAATCTGGCTATTTCACCCTATATTTAAAGTCCATCTAAATTAGTGGGAGTGGTTTGAATTTAACCTGATCTGTCTTGACTTACACGTTGGTGCACAAGTAATGTCCTCTTTTTGAGCATACTGACCCCAATGACATTCTGAAGAAAAATCTGGAAAAAATCTTACAGAACAGGCTTATACCAGAAATGCTGGACTGGGTATTGATGATAATACAAAACATTACAACCTATAAGATATATTTGTTTCATCTGATTCCAGATTCAGAAAGCGTAAGGAATAGAAGCAAATTTGATGTAGGCACAACTTTTTTTAAAAGCAAGGAACAAACACAAGCTAGAAATAATGGTAGGAAAAATACACTAGAGCAGCATATCACAGCAAGATCTCCAGATAAAGCAGGGATCATCATCACAGATAATCACCTCAGCATGGGCTCTCAAATACTGTGCCGAAGCCAGGAAGCCTAATGGAGTTTGGAGATGTATAAATAGCGATATCTAAAAATTAGGGAAATTACCTTCCCTCTGCACACAAAACTGGTAAGACTTTTACCAGAATATTATACCCAGTACTAGTGCCTGAAAAAGTCTGGGAATCCTCAGGAAGTTTTCAAAGAGAGCCACCATATTTATTTAGAGGCTTATGAGGAGCTCAGGCAACTCAGCTACTCAGAGAGCAGGCTGAGAAAAGGAAAAACTCAATCATTTGTGTATAGGATACTTAGATGTGGCAGAATAATCCGGAAGCAAGGGATTACCCTTAGGCAAATTAATAAGAGGAACTTTAGAGCTGAAAGTTGAGGTTAGGCAGAGTCATCCTTGCAATCCCACAGCTCACTGGGGTGGTGGCAGCCCTGGAGCCATGTGCCAGAGGAGATGATGACCCCCCAGAGGGGTGAAAGGGTTTGTCTGTAGCTGCACCTCAGAAGCTTCTTCCAACACAGAGGCAGGATGTGAGTTTGGGTCCCCAGACCTGATTTAGGATTCAGTTCTGATTTTCTGCCTTGCCGTAGGCCAGGGTCTAGCCCCTAGATTAATGAATATTGTGGGATCAGTCTCTCCCTTCCTTCAGCAATGAAGTTTAGATGCCCGGTTTATGAGGACAACTGTAACACTGAGCAGAAGGATCCTACTTTATTTGGCCCTATGAGACAAATATATCCTACCTACATCCTACCTAGCTTAGCCAGCTTCTAAGCATGTGTTTCAGGGCTGTTTAACTTTGGCCAGTGTTTTCAGCATGGGTCTGGCAGGTGAGAAGGTTCCTTAAGTTAGAAGTCGCAGTGAACTCTACAGCCATGAAGATCTAGTCCATGTTCCCTGCTTACAATGCTAATATAGGGATAAGACTACTTACCACAAAGATCAAGGAAAGAAAATATCCATTGTGTCCCTATACTACCAGTACTTCACAGCAACAGTCTTATTTTACCTCCCAAATACATGCAGCACCTAACACACTAAGGCAATAGTCTCAGGTGGAAACGATCCAACACATTTTTTTATATATAGACATATCTTTATGATGACAGGCAAATGCATCTTGAAAGTACGATTTCTTCAATGGAATATGAAAAATGTGGGTAGTTAAAGCTATATTGCAATATTTAGCATGCATATTGATTTTGACAATCATAATATATAGTAACACTGGTTCATTGTAGATATGACAAAGTGATTTTCGTATTACCTTTGTTAAATGTGATGCACACACACACTAACTTTTATTTGAATGTGAAATTACATTGATTTCCAGAACAAGATGGATGTAGCCTTTGTAATCACAAATGGCCATGGGAAGCTTACTTTTATATTTCTTCACTTATGGGAAAGCTTATTTTCATATACACATTAATCACATTAGGTATGTGATAATTCGTTCTCCAGTGTCAGAATGAATTTCTGGGAAACTTGTGATCAGACGATATGCCAAACTGAATTTAAACCAAAGAGTAGTCCTAAGGAGAAGAAAAAACCAAACAAAACTGAAACAAAAACCCCAATCCACACCTCATGCTCTTAACAGGATTGCACTGCAGTGAGATTTATCTGGGTGGCTGTTCAGAGCTGATCTAACCAGCTAACTGGCTACCAGCTGATCTAACAGCAATCCTGTTCACTCTGCAGGAGACATCTGGGAGCACTGTTGTGCCCTATGGCAAATTCTGCAGTGTTACCTATAGGAGCTTCCAGTGTGGCATGGTGCAAAGGCGTTTCCCCATGACCCTCTCACCCCATCCTTCTATAACACAAGTTGATGTGGTATGTTACCAAACACATAAGGGTGGAACCAAACGACCAAGCAGCACTGCTTCCCATTCCCTTCTGAAAATCACCGTCCAATCCAAGTCCCAAATTACACATACATTTCACTAGTATGTAATATCCCATTCACTAGATACATTTATATCTCTTGTATTGATTGTATGAGATCTCTTGCAACCTTCCCTAGGCAGTTTGAACTAATAAGCAGAAAGAATCTATAGCATATAGAAATGAAAGGAATAAACATATTCCAGTAACTAATCTAAGTCCAAGCTAATGTCATTGCAGCCCTGTAAGTATGGTAACAAGACTATCAGTGTACGATCTGAGGATATAGAAACAGTGTTTGTTTACAGATACTCTCAAGCAAGCAGAATTCATCAGACCAGCTAATCTATGTGCTACTTTTGTCTCTCACATATTCTCCCTTTTTCCCCCAGTTAAATTATTGTCTTCCTTTCATGCTTTCTTTTGGATATAGTTAAGCAAACTTAAAAAGAAACCACAATACCATGTGCATAGTAGTATGGGGAAAACTCATATCACCAAATAACTCAACCACAGTTCTCATGAGTGTAAGATAAATTACTTATATAATGATAAATCAGTCCTACAAAGATAAGAATATACCACTTGAATCCTCTAATTTCCTGCTAACACATTATGATCTATTATATTATCACTTTTTTGCCGCTCTAAGGAAGTGTAAGGTAAAATGCTGTTGCAAAGGTATGCGATGCACACTGTAGAGTAATTAAGCTGATACATCACAAGGAAAGCTTAAAAGGCACAGTTCAGTTACAGCTGATCTGACATTGTCCTGAAAGAAGCTAAAATAGGCATTTTACTTATTGCTAGTTCTTTTGTACTAGCAAAGGTAGGTGTTCCATCAATATGCACTGATGCATTTGGATTAGCTTGTGAAGTCATGAGTAAATACCAACTCTCAGAGCAGCAAGATTCATATAAAGCACAATAACTCAGTCTGGAATATTTGACAGAGAAAACCAGGAATATGTGTCAGCCATTTCGTGATCTGAAAGGGCCAAACCAGAATTAACAGTGAGATAAGGCAAAAAAAGATTTCCTGCAATGGGCCAGTACCATATGATCAATGATTATAAATAGAGCACAAAAATGCTTCTGAATACATTGACAGTATTGCTTTACTGCTGTTTCTTCCAAGACCTTCTAATTAATTTCCTCCATCTAGGTCTGCCTAGAACTTATTGGTAAGGCTTTATATACTCACTCCTTCCCCGTAGAAGCATTTAGTTAGTAACATAAAACAGAAGCCTAATTACCCCAGTTTTCTGCACTGCCAAAAGAGATGGTCATTTCCAGACTCTCATTTAGACTGTATATGGGATCACTGCTCTCTGGAAGTAATTATTGTTCTCCATTGATTATGGGACCAAACAGGCAAATCAAAATTAAGCAACATGGTTCTAGTCCTGATCTCTCTAAGTCATGGTTCGTCAGCTTCTTCTTGTGTCATTGCAACGGTAGTAAATGGAAACTCCAGTCCAGGAAAATCCCTCTAGGTGAAACCATTTTACTGCTAATATCTGATATTGAAAGGCATTAATATCTGATGCTACTGAGGAATGCTATTAGCCTGAAAAATTAGGAGAAAAGTGGGACAAGGAGCAAGATAACAATGAAAGACTGTGACTGCTTTGTCCCAGCAACTAAATAATATTAATACATGGTGGCCCTGGCACATTTTGTTTTTAAAAAGATCAAAGTATTTTATAGATGTAAGTTAATTTTTCAGCTAACCCCTATAAATTAAGCAGTTTTTAACATTAAAATGTATGCTAAAGCTGTATGAAAAGACGGGGGCTTTCCATCATTTTTGTCCTTTTCCATTCTTTCAACAGTTCTCCTTCAGAGCGCATGTGAGTTTTCTTTTTTTATTGATCTATTAAGTCCTCTAGGGCAGAGTGGACAGTGGTTGCTGGAGTCACTATAGCATCTGCCTGTCTGCATTTCTGTAAGATGGGGCAATATGGCTACATAAGGTGAGTCCCTTCTTATCTGCCAAAACGTGTCAAGCCTTATTTTAAGACACACTAGAAAGCTATGGAATGCCATGTTTAAAAGTGTCTTTGATGAAGGTGGTACTGTCATTAAAAACCATCATGGAACCAATGAAAACAAAAATATATAATTTAGTAAGGAATGACCATTCCCTCTCAACCAGCCAGACTGACCGATTTATACCATAATGATAGAATAATGAATCGCTGTTTATGTAGCTTTTGTTGTCTTGCCTCATTCCCCATAGACCTATCCTAAAGCATTATGTCAACAATCTAAACCACTGGGGAAAAAACCTTAAGAAATCAATGAAGCAGAATTATGTGGCAAGTTGGAAGACAGTTTTGGTGGGTTTTTTTTCTTTATAATGCATGCTCTGCCCTTGAGAAGTGATTTAATCACCAGATCTGTAGGCCAAATTTCTTCTCTGCTTCCCTACCTGGTAAATGTACCAAAGGCTGTATTTCTCTCCAAAAGCACGGAGCTCTCCTTCTAGACCACAGTGCAGAGATGAACTTATGTAGCTGTTTTTCTTCCAGCCTGACAGGGCTAGGAGGTGTTGCAGTTCAGATGCAGAAGTGAAGTAAGCAGGAATTTCAAGCACAGTATTAGCTAACTTTTAGGCAGCTGTCTGGTGAGATCCATTATTCCAGCTTAGGGACCTGTACCGCTGCACTAATCTTGGGGGAAATTAGACATTCCAAAATGCAACCCATCAAAACCTAAATCCCAGCTGTGGGTATGAACATGTAAGTCCAGCCGTCTGTTTGATATAGAAGGCTAAGTCTTGAGTTCACGGTTCATCCAAACTCTTGTCTTCTTTACAACATTGTTTGCCTTATGCTGGCTCAGCTGTGTGTATACTAGTACTTTAAAAAATCCCTATCCCATTCCATATTATCTCCCATTACCACATAACAGCTATGCTAATTTCACCCTGTGCAGAATCTGCTCATGAACCCTCAGCTAGAAAGCAATGATCCTTGTAGGCTCTAACCCTTCCTTCTCCCAAAGGAAATGAACTGGCATGGCATTATTGACAGTTCAAGTTGTGTACAAATTGTTTTAAATAGCTAAATAACTGTGCAGACTGAGATACTGAAGAGCTGTTAACACATTTAAATTGCGGTTGCTTCTAGCCACACTGGCAAGCATGGTGGTGTTTTTACTGTATCAGTCATTGTCTGTACACTGGCAAGGTAGAAATGAGTCAGGGACTGCCCTGTTGTAACAGGCAGACCACAAAGATACCATAACATATGAACTAAAACAATCCTATCGCTTGTGGAAATCAAGGCCCCCACTTACAGGCGACTCAACGTGCCTAATTGAACCAAGCTCTCACGTCCTGTGTACCCTGCGCAGAGGAAACAGGCAGTTAACTGAAGGTCAGCACTCTCATATAACTGTCTCAGTAAAAAAGAAGATAAAATCACAATCAAGCTGCTAGTTATTTAAGATAGGAAACTATGAGGACTATTGTAGGCCATGTTTAGGTCATCAGAGGAAGTATTCCAGGAGCACATTCAGTACCTGAAAGGCAAAATATTAACCCTGCGCTTTACTGACTCAAGTCACAGAAGAGAAGCCACTTTCCATTTCTGTTTTTGCTTACAGTTTCTGCTTCCTTTTTAGACAGAAGATGCTTTTCATCCTGAAAGACAGTCTGATTCTGTACTTTATCATTTTGCTGTAGATACGGTTAAGAGTTTAAGCAGCAGCATTACGATGTTTCTTTAGTATGTCCATTGTAATGTAAAGCAACTTTATTAGCAGAGGTAAGTAAATAGGATTCTACTCATTAATTTATAGTGTAAGGGATTATACAGGTTTAGGGAAAGCTGTAAAACAGAAAAAGATGAGTATGTGCTCACTGGGGTTGTTATCCACCCCCAGTAAATCCTATCAGGATGGGAAGAAAGCAGCTATGCCTGGAAGACAAGACTGGGGTCTTTCTTGGTGACCTCTTCTGGGATAGGAGAAGTATGAACCATGTATTGCCTTCCCTGCACATCTACTCCTTCCTCTGACTACTAGGCGTAGCTGTATAGAACAGGAGGAAAAAAATCTAAAATTGTCACCAGAAAGCTGACCTGCATGCCTAAGGCTAGAACCTCCTTCCTCTCTGTAAATAGTCTCTCAGAAAAAAAGACTGGCTATGAGTGTATTATCACTATACATGCTTCTTCCGCACAAAGTATATATATAAAACTCTGCTGGATCACGTTGTCTTTCCCACAAGAGAGGGGAAGAAGTGCCCAACACAGATGACTAACTCCACAAGGGCAGGGGCATGGACCTGCAATCAGTTCCTGTGTGGCAACAGGGAGATAGGAACGACAGCAACAGTGTAATAGCAAACAAAAAGCAGCTTATTTTGATGCCTGTAGCCTTCGTAAGGTAGTACAGGAATGGGAACAGCCCCAGGTGAATAAAACAGAAACTCAGTACCTGGAGCAGCAGTAGAAATATACAGATGTGGGAAGAAAGGCATCTCACCTGAATCCTCTGCCTTGGATGCTGGTCCAGACAGGGGGTCTCAGCTACAGGCAAGCCCCAGCTTTCAGCTCTTCTCATTCTGGCGTTGCTTTGCTGCTCAGAGACACCTTTCCACACTTTGATTTCAGACGATGGAAGAACTCCAAAGCACTTATAAAATGTGGTTTTGGAGTTTATTGCATGTGCTGGAGGGGGGAGTTGTGGGCAGTTGTTTCAGGTAATGTAGGTCAAATTTTAAATAGCTACCCCATAGAAACTTTTTGATTTTATTGCTAAACATCCAGTGGTAGATTACTTTAGAATAACTGCAAAAATCTCAAGCCATAAATCATCTCACAGAGTCTGTCTCAGTCCCTCTTCCTCTCTGAAACAACTGATATTGTGCTGAAAATTTTCATGCAGATTCTGAATCTTCAGCCACTCCTTCCTGGGAAAATTTTTCCATCATGAGAGCAATCAAATGCTGGAACAGGTTACTTGGAGAAGTTTTAGGTTCTCCATTTGTAGTGATGTTCCAGTTTGACTGGATGTGACCCTGAGCAATATTTGAACCTAACTTCAAATTTGGCCCTGTTTTAAGCAGGATACTAGATCAGATGACCTCCAGAGGTCTCTTCTAGTCTAAATTATTCTATGAGTATAGGTGACTGAGTGAGATTGGTTATGTGAGCTGGGTGGCAGGAAAATTAAAAGAATAGTAACATTTCCTGACTGGCATCACTGCATTTATAAACTGAACTTCACAGAGGATAACTCACCTGGAGGAGTATTTGCTGCATTGCACATGAATGATTGTGTATCATTTCAGAAAATCCAGGAGTACACTCTGTGTTTGCCATTTCATTCTGAAATTTCATGAGATTCTGACATTTAGTAGCAGACAAGTGAAAAATTCTGAAGGATATTTTTTGCCGAAACTGAGAAAGCAATATGAGCATGTGCCATATGTCACACTGAAATGTAAGAGATTTATGATTATGAGTCATAAGTACTTTTCTATAACTTTTTCCTCTAAACAATAGAAGAATCTCCTTAGGAAGTTGCACAATGAGAATACAGTACATGGTTTCAGAATAATAGTGAGCTAATTAGTACAAAAAAAGTGTTCCTACTTCCAATTAACACAGTTCTAAACCCCATCCATGCTAGAAATAGCACAAAAAGCATACAATAGATTTATCTCAGTGGAATTACGTCAGACATAATAAGTTTACCTAGATTAAATGACTGATAAATGTCAGGATGATGTATGACATTATTGATGTAATAAAAAGGATTCTAGCCACTATAAATAAAACTTTTTGCACAAAGCCTTTATTGACTGTTTATGCTTGGGATTATCAAAGGAAGAACCCTTTTTTTCTGGTTTGAAAACTTACCAAAATATTTCCTTATAATTGTTATATTCCCTATGAATTTAATTGTAGTTATTTAGAATGGGTATTTTTTAAAAAACGATAACAAGATCCTTTTTAGGTTTCAGTTGTGATGATCCATATTTGATAGAGTTATAATTAAATTACCATATTCAGCTTAACTGCTGGCACAGTAAATGCTGCTCTGAAGGGGAAAGTTAGAACATTATGACAAAGTTTGCAAGCCATCAGTGATCTCAGAGGAAGGGCGTTTCTTCCAGTTGTTAACTTAAACAAAAACAACTGAAGACTATACACTGGTCCTAGAAGAGAACAAAACAGACTGAGTTTCACAAAGCGCACTTTAAATATATTAGCCTAGAATATCTTCTTTGTGAACCAGCTAAGCCCATTTTCACTGTTAGTGTACTGTAAGAGAAGTAGGCTTGCCCCAGCACAAAGATCTGAATTTATAATAGATCTGAGACAATAAAATGCAAATCCGATTCAGGTCTGTTACCTCAGAGCTGACTCTGCCTGTCCTGTTACAGCTCCAGACCATCAAGTGATCCCCTTTCCTTGCTCCCAAGCTGCACCACCAAGAAAAAAGAGAAAAAAGGCAAAGCCAATGGCGGGGCTAGAAACCAGAAGACACAAGTTCAAATTATGTTTTGCCACAGGCTTCCTATGTGATTACAGACCAGTCAGTCCCGCAGGGCTTTAGCAAGGATAAATACAGCTTCTTCACAACCTTTCATGTACTCTACAGAAATGGAAAACAAATTAATATCTGAGCCCTTTTTCCTGCTGTTTCATGATGATGGAGGGACATGAAGACATGATCTTCCCTTCCCAATGAGCACATATAGCTTACCATCCTTCTCTTCCATACCGTGCACTAAATTCTGGACACCCACTGCAGGTTTCTGACAATTCAGGGAGCAGAAGTGCAAGAGTCTGCAGTAACAACAGAGATAGCTTCAAGTCTCCATCCCCCTCATTGCTCCTTTCAGAAAGAGGTTTTAACTGAACAATTTATTCATTTGAAAATTTAGGCAAGACAATCTGGGCCAATGGCTCTTACTTCAAGTAATTATGAAGGGCAAAAAAATTTTGTTAGCTAAGCAGTTCATGTTCTTTCATAAGAATATCTTCCAGGATTTCAGCTGTCCTGGAAAAGGACAGTTTTTTAACTGATTAAAGGGAATAGGAAATGTATCACGTTCTGCCCCAAAACTGTAGGATAACTCCTGAACTCTATTAACCAGTACTTTGACATTGCTTGTTTTGTGATCCAGCCACGAGGAAGGGAGAACTGTCAAAAAAAAAAAAAAAAAATATTCTATTTTTATATGAGATCCTTGCTTCAAACATCTGTTGAGAAAGATAATTGGTGATTGCTAGTATGAATGTCCAGTTCAAAAAAAGCCTTGTTCTCAAGAGACATGCTTTTTGAAGATCAAACCTCTTTAAGGAATCTTTAAAGGAACACCCACCATTGAAGCAAGCAAATAGGATAGCATCCAAAAAATCCACCCCTGTCCTCTGGAACCACTGAGGTCCACATGTTTATCAGCTATATAGTGGTGTTCTCATTATGAATAAAAGTGTTCAGTGGGTTTTTCCTGCGTCCTATGCAGATTTCTGTGTCTGCAAAGATGGACAGAATAGAGGATTTGAAACGCAGGAGTGCCAACAACATGACCAGATGCAGTGCCAAGACCATAGCCAGATGACAAAAAGCAGGAGTGTTAGGGTTTTTGTTTGGTTGTTTTTTGTTTTTTGAATATTGTCATGGTCTTTAATGTTTACTTTATTTGGTCCTTGAAAATAGATGCACCCTTTGAAAACAACGTAAGGGATCAAAGTAACAGCAGCATGAAGACATAGGTAACACTGCAGCTGAATGTGGCCTGTGTATGCACAAGTTTCTGGCTGATCTAGAATACTTTACTCAGCAGCTGTTATTTTCAAATTTGCTTCCTGCACAACTAAAAGAATAAGCTGGATTGTTCTAGAAAAAGGTAAATAGCAAGCTACAGCATAGCAATTTATTCTCAATATTTTATTCCTTGATTTCTTTAATGGGTTGTTAGCATCTCATGCATCCTTCCATTATTACATGCCAAACAAGAGAAATTTAAAGCAGAAAATATTCTTTATTTCCCTTTGAAGTAGTTGAATAAATTAAGGTTTGAAAAGTGCCCTAGAGTTGCTATTAACATGGATTTTTAAATGTAGCTTATAATAAACCAGCAATAAGTATTTCCTGATTAGAATAATCTGACTGAAGTATTTACATTGGTCACTGGCCTTTTCACTTTGTGATTTAGAGTACTAAAGAGATTAATTTTTAATTCCTGTTAAAAGCACAGTTCCTGTGATAGTAGCTTCTATCAAAAGAACACATAGCACCGAGTTTTAAAGACTATCGTCTGTTTCAAGTCTTAGAAATTTTATTTTTTCTTTTACTACTTTGTTAGTAAATCTAATGGGGCCTGCTCTGAGTAGGAGGTTAAACTTGATGGCTTCAAAGAGGCTCAAAGCAGTTGAAAATTATTATGAGACCAAAGACAGTGACCTTACACAGAGATTCTGATGCATCTGTGAAAACAGACTGCTAGTGAAAGAGAATTATACTTACTTTCTTTCACTTACAGTTTAATTTAGGTGCTAGAAGTGGATACTAACAATTAGTGTTCTCTGTGTTGTGTGTCTGTAAAATGTACATTGAAATATAGGTATGCATACACGTGCAATTGTGCTTCATGTTTATCTATATAGAAAGATATAAACACTATATATTTAAGGCTAAAAATTATGTTTCCAACAAAGAAGGCATTTAAGTTGGAAAGTGAAACACTCTGGGTTGAGTTGAAACTTAGACATGTACAGATGTAAAAGTAAAGAGATCACTTTTGACAATGACAAAATAACATCATCAGTTGACTTGAAGTCTGCAACCTTTAAATCAGAACTGGACACAGTAAGCCAACAGAATTAATATAGTATTTCTTCAATGTGTAGATAACCACATTCAATAATGGTTATAAAATCTTAGGAAGAGTGCATGATGAATTTTTTTTTTTTTTTTTTAAAAAAACCACAAAACTTAAAACCAAATCATAATCTAAGTCAGAATAAAGCTATTTCAAATCCTCAGCTAACCTGCACAGACTCCTCCCTCCCCCAAAAGAAAAAAAAAAGGCTGACTCGTATCTTGATGCAAAGTCATAACCCCTTCAGTTCCCTACTCAGTATGGCTAGATGTTGTCTAAGCTAGACGGTCTTACCCAAGAAGCTTATTTCCTCAGTTTCTTTGTCTCCTTTCAAGCCAACAGTAGATTTGCAAATCAAAACCAGAAGAGACATCTGCTGAGTAAGGACTTTTATCCAACCGATAAACCAGTTCAGCTGAATTGACAGCAAATTCAGCATATTAGAGGCAAAGATGAAGCACAGAATGAAGGAAAATAAGTATCATTGTGCATCAGATAAGAAAGCAAGCTATTGCCCCAATCACAGGTTTTGATAAACTATTTCTACCTCAGTTTAACTGCTGCTTACTGCTAGTGGCAAGTACTACTCTACCCAGCCTACCCCATGAGCACTCAGAAGCAGTGTGCACTTCTGTTTGCATATAGCTAGCTAAGAAGAACCACATGGCACATCTGCTATGCTTGATATCAAATCACAGAAAGCTTGATGAGTGTAATGAGTAACAAGAAAAAAGAATTAGGAGTTCTTCAAATTGTCCCAGACACATATCCCAAACATTGAAATACATTGCCATGCAGTGTTAAAAAAAAAAAACCAACAAAAAAAACCAAAAAAAAAACCCAAAAAAACTTGTACAATTTATATCTGAATGAAAGAGCTTCATAGCTGTTTTATTCTTTTAATGGAGGTTTGTATGTTTGTGTGAAGAGATGAAAGATGAGGGAAGTTTGAGAAGACAAGGAGAATGCCAAATACACCACCGGATTAAGGACTGGGAGCATAGCCATAAGAAAAACCGGGAGACAGATACAGATATGCTTTTCTCTGGTTCTGTTAAAGGGACTTGAAGCTGTGAGCAAATAAACTGTCTGCTGTTGGATTCTTGATATAAGGGAAATGGAATTTTGTATGTCTTTTGCAAATAAACTGAAGAGCTTGTATCACCAGTTTCTCATCCTAGCGACAACTGGCCCTGTCCCAAAGTTTGAATAATCACTTGGGTCAGCAACAATTCACATCAAAAAGTTAAAACATAAAACCCTAATTCTGTGCCTTCTTAGAGGTGCTAGAACATCGTTTGCGTAGGTTTGTACCTTGTTTCTGGACTGCTATATGCAATTTTTGACATTTTTTTAAAGTACTGGTTTTTGCATCCATCCAGATTATTCCCCAAAATCTGAAAAGCATATCAGACAACTGGTCAAGACAGAAGAACTTCAATGATATTTTTTGTAATTACTATAATGATTTCAATCAGCTGTTATTAACTAGAGCACCAAGTCTATTTTCCCTTAAAATACTGAATATAAAAGATACAAATGTTCACAAGTTAGAATGAATAGGAGATATTTGCTGCAACTATTAAACTGTTTTTCTTTGTTTTCTCCACTAAAACTGTATGTTATTAAGTTACCTCAAGACTCTTGTAAGTAAGCCTTTTCATTCCACCTGCTACATGTTCCTGCTAAGTGACCATGTCAGCAGCAACCAGACCACAGGTCAGCCACATGAAGAAGGGAAGAGAGGGCGGGGGGGTTCATATCAAAACCAGCTGTACATGATTTGATCTTGGCAGAACTTGCTTTTACCAGTGTAAATCCTGCTGTGTGAAATATGAGTTCAGCCTAAGTGGTTAATATAGGCACTGGTCTTCTAAAGGCATTGAAATGGATGAAATGGGATCCACTGTGCAAGCTGATGTTGCTCTAAAAAGAACCCAAACAAGTCCACAAAGAACAACTGAGCAGCTTTCAGTAAACAAATTCTTGAGGAAATAGATGGATCAAGAACATTTTGAAGTAACTGGTGAAGGAGCCTTCACCACAGTAGTAGCACTGACAAGAATTACTGTCAAAGGGACACAATTTTTCAAGTACACATTTCAGCTGCAGTTTTCCTACAACCCTTTGGACCTATGGAGGAGATTTCTGTGTTTGGTGGGTGATTAACAGAGTTTGCTTAACTTGTCTGGATTTGGAGTGCCAACATGACATCAGAGGTTTCCAAGAGTGACTGAAGGACACCATGTTCTTCACATCCACCCCAAACAAGTTTTTTGGAGTCAAGACTGCATTACCTAACACATACATTATCTTCCTATGGACGAGACCTCCTTAGCAGTCAAAAAGTTGCATAATCCTTTCTGATTTTGTTGCTGCATATTCTACACTGATTTTCTTTTCCTGAAGCATGCAGTAGTTGAAGACATCAGATGTAATGAAGTGGTCTTGTGCCTTTTCTCAAGACATAAGAACACCAGAAGACCTTACTGGAATGTCTTTATCAAATTACAACTGAAAAAACAAAAATACCAGAAGTTGTTATTTGTGCAGAAAGCATTATTTATTTTTGGCAAAATATTAAACTAATTATGATTTTTTAAATTATAAAAATTGCAACTGAGATTTAAAATAATTTTTAGTTTTTAAATTTCAGGAATTTGTCTTTAAAAAAAAAAACAAAACCACAAACCAAACAAACCAAAACGTTCACCCTATGGAAAAAAGGTATTAAGAACTGTTTATTGCTTTCCCATTTTTTCTTTTTTATGAAGTTTCAAAATTTCTCCCATGTGGGGGAACAGATGGGAAAACTTACAGACTATTCCTTAACTTTCAAAACTTCGATGAAAACAAAACTTTGTCTTTTTTAGGGCAGGCATTCTCTTTTATTTTATTAATTTTCTGCAAGACATTTTTTACAAAAGAACTTTATATAATTTATGAATATTGAACTTACACTACTGGCTTTAATGAGAAACAAATGAGAAAAGATATCTCTGAAAGAGTTCACATTGAACATGTATTTATATTAAATTTTAGGATTGGATTTGGGACAGTGGTAAAATGAAGTCATATGTGAATTATATTCCTATGTATATATATGAATTTATGGAAAAGGAAATCCATATTTGAGTCATTTAGAGAAAATACATGGCAAACAGCAGAGCTCTTCTGTGTTTCATTTATAAAAAAATATAGAAAGTGTGATAACACCAGTGCAGATTCCTTTACTAAAGGAGTGATAAGCTGCTGGTCACCGAATATTCACCGGACTCACTTCTCGGTTGTTTTCGATGACTTCTGAGTGCAGCAACACCAAACACGTGGGTGTTCCATCAGCAGATGGCTATAATAAATGTTTTTACACATGTGCAAATTTATTTCAAGCTGTAATGAAAAGATTTGATTTTACCTCAGAATTGCTGGATGATTTGATTTGTTTCTTGAAATTCTGAGTAAAAAAAGCAAAGCTTAATTTCATATGGAAAAATCTAAGCATTGACATTTTTGGATTTTGGTGGGTTTTTTTAATGAAATCACCTTTCAGCAAAGCATTTCAGAGCTATCCAACTTGTGTTACGAGGCCGGGTGGAGATCTGGGGGGGGGGGTTACCATTAAAACACATTCTTAACTGATCTGAGTATATGAAAATAATCAGAAAGCAAAAAAAAACCAAACTATAGATACCTTAGGAAGCTTCCCTAACACATTGTGAGTGGCCACTGACTTTCCCAAATCACAAACAGATACTTGAACTACTTTACTATAAGATTACAAATCAGACATAAGAGGTATCATTGCCAACTGCAGGACCATAAAGCTCTTCCCATTTAGTGCTATATCCACTGCTAGTTTGGTTAACTACTTTTATATGAAAGCACTATTCAGTTTTGCCTAGTTTGCAGTAGGCTTCTTGTTGCAAGAGATGTGGCTGCCTATCACCCTTTAAGGAGAATTCTGGACTACAGTAATGAGATTTTGTCTTAAATGGTAGTACAGAATATCTTTTTCTGTGAAATGCAAATTAAAATTAGCTACAACTTGGGAGAAAGCAGCAGAACTTCCCAAGAAGGAAACCTTATGTACAGGACAAAATATGTGCAAAAGAAGAAGGTTTTCAGCATATCTGGGAGGGCTTCATTTCCAACATGCTTTTCTCTCATGTCAAGTAACTAGTAGAAAGAATATTCTAAGATAGTCCCTTTAAATGTGATTTAAACCACTTCTTCTCAGTCAGGAGGAACAGACAGAAAAAATTCTCACTAATTAATTTGTTTTAGTACTTTATCCATTTAGGCCAGAGAAAATAGCTTTAACCCATTTAAAGATAGCTACCTAAAAAGTCTGTGGCTCTTCTGCCAAGAAAGGAAAAAGAAATGATAGTGGGAAATGCAACAGGAGAAAAATTCTCAGGAGTCAAGAGGATGTCCAAGCCACAAATACATTCCAGTAGATCACTAATGAGTGAACATGTCTCATGTCTTACTGCCTGCTATAATCACTCATTTGATTTAAACAACATTTGGTTCCAATGTGTGTTTCATTTCCAGAAGGCGGGTAAAAATCTAGCTGAAAACCATATTCAGTGTTGCCTTTGCTGTTTTGATTAATTTCTAGGCAGGATGACTGTGGTTTGGGTTGCTTTGAGCACTGGCATGAAGAGTTTCCACAGTTTGGCTCGCAGTTTACTATGACCAAGTTTTGTGGCAGCTAGACTCTTTGTTAAAACCTGGTTGAAACTCAAAATTTGATTTCCACAGGAAATACTGACATCTGGGGAGAGGGAAAAAAGGGCAATCTCCAATTAAAAATGAAAACTTATCATTTTCTGAACTCTGTTTAGAGGGACATACCAGGGGGTAAAAATTGCTTCAGGAAGAATGAACTGTTGGAGACTGATTCTGAGCAACAACCTGGGTGGCCCCTGGAGATCAGGGACCATGAGATCATCTAATTTCAGAAAATCAAAGATAGTCTAAAACATTCAATGTGTTGAGAAGAAAGCCCAGAGTCCCTTGACACCAGCAGGGCCCTATAGCATTTCCAACTGCATGGTGGGAGAACTGGGAAAGTTAAAATTGAAAGTCTCAGATCATTTAAAAGGACTTAAATTTAGTAGTGTGAGGGCTGCCCAAAGTTTCCTGACTCATGGCACAGGATGTCCTTGAACTGCAGATCCTGGACTTTGAGATTGCTAAATATTCTGCTAGGCAAAAACAAGAATGCAACCCACTTCAGTCACCATGGAAGTTCAGTGTGTGGAGATACTTTGTTGTAAATAAAATATTTGTGAAGACCTTATTTTCAACAGCGAAATATCAGCCAAAGCAGGCTCGCTCCATTGTTGATGTAAATTGGCTGCTTTCAAGCATATTAAGGACCCTATTCAGTAGGATTTGCATTACTCTGCATGAGGTGTCATTTGAAACTCTTTTGTATTGTAGGAATCAGTCCAAGGAACACACAACATAAATGTACAATCTTGCCCACGGCTGTAGAAAGAATGAAATTTTCAAAAATAAAGTTTATCTAGAAACCAAGTTCCTTCAGTCCAACAGAAGAAAACCACGACTCCCTTTGCCCTCCCAGAAGCGTCTCCCCCCTCCATTTTTCAAACTTTTACTGAAAAATGCTATTAAATTCTAATGCGATTGCTGAACTCATTTCCAGAGAAGTAACCAAGAAAGACTTTGCAGTAAGTAAAAAAGGAGAGTAGAATCAAGGAAAAACTCTTATCTCGTAGCTCCTTTCAGTGAAAAAACTGAGTCAACTGGTTAAAATGGAATTTGTTTACTAGCCAGCTTGCGAACAGTAGTTGAAATACATAAAATTCAGACAGACGACCAGGCTGTAATCCCAAGATAGCACACAGTGGATAGCAATTATTTTGATTTTAAGATAGGTCAGTATGGTAGCAGATCCACTGAGGAGGAAAAGGTCAGTTCTTGACAAATAGCAATTCCACTAGCTCTGTGCCTACAGCAGTAAATTGTCTCCACTTCCATTCAGTTTTCTTTGGTGTTTTTTCTTCTTTCAGCTATGAAATAGTTCCTTGTTCAGAAAATTACAGATTGGCTTAGCTTTCAAAGTTACTGTTTTTCACATTTGGTGGTGACGCAGTGGGCACAGATGAACTTCCTCACCGTGGATCAACTTGTAATATTTTCACAGCAACTGACATTATTAATGGATATTGTCTATGCTAGTCCTGTTAGTAAACCCATTCTTAGCCTTGGTACCAAGGTACCCACATGCTGTGAACGTGCACCCCTCTCTCCAGCTGTGCCTTCTCTTGCAGGGAAGCAGCAGGGCAATCACTCAGTTATTCTGTTCGTATAACTCAGAAACTGGTCTTCCTGTTGAGAACAATGGGCCTTGTTCTTCTCTTCATTACACAGTCCTTTGCTGGGTTGACGCCACTAAGAATCTGTTACACCACCGCAAAGCTAGTCCTATACATAGAAGCAATCCTGGAAATAATACTGAGAGGATTCTTCTTTGAAAAAAAAATAATCCATTTAATGCTTTTTATGATTCTGTTCTTATCATATTTCATCTTGTTGTCTGAACTGCAGAGACATGGAGAAATAGTTACAGGTCTCGACTTTTTTCCTCTAGGATAAATTCAGCAAAGTGGATTCATGTTTCATGTTTTGAAGCCACATCCAGTCTTGAAACACCATTCTGTAACACTTTCACAATATTGCTGTATCCAATCCACCTCTAAATAAAATAATGATATGTCCTTGATTATCTCCTCATTAAACAGAAAAAGTTTTAATTCTACCCATATCGCATAGTTTAGATTAAGTATCTAACTGCAGTACTTTCAAGAAGAGAAATAGAAACTGTGATAGTAATTAGCTGCAATACTTCTGAAATTCTGAAATGTTGAAGTTTGTGACCAACAACTCTAAACAACTGAAAAAACGTATGTGTACCTATAGACGCTTATGCATGCACACACATGTATGCATATGCACATACATATGTGCAGGATTTATATTGTGTTCCAACATAGAATGAGAAGAGTCTCCAGTATTTGGCTCAAAAATCCTTCTAACACATGGATCTTATTAAACTGTACCTCAGTCTAACTGTGGCTGAGCAAACAAAAGTGGTTCCACATGGCTGATAAAAAGCCTGATCAAGAATAGGAAAGAAAAATGTTTCTACTTGCCTTGCTGCTTCCAGAAGTCTGTAGATCGAAGACTGAATTATTTTGCCTCTACTGCAGTGTATGTAATCACTGAAGTCTGACTGTATCTCCATTCATATGAGAGGGAAAATGTCAGATGTATTCAGCCAAACAAAGCCCAGTGATTCCACCTTGAAGCCTAATGAGAGCAATAGCTATACATGCAAGCCCAAAAGCTTTGCTCCCCTTACATCTTGCAATCTATATTCTTCTTGTAACACTGTAAGAGTAAAGGGTATGGAAGATAAATTGAGAATTATGCTCAGATATCTTTGTTTAGAGGACTTTAGAGCTTTAAATACTACAATATTTACCTGTTATGGTAATTATAATAAATAAATATAACATGTTTTATATGATACTTCTTAAACTTACGTGGTACTTCTTAAAAGGAAAAGAACTTGTTACAAGTTCTGCTGGAACATAAAGGGACACCTGTTTGCCAGCAGAAAGTGCACTGTACAATAGCCTAAAACAGCACTCTTATCTTTATTAAACACAATTATGGTTGCACACCCAATGTATCTCCTCTACTCCCTGACAGAGTACTGCAGCACTGTAGCTTATTGTGCCATATATGAGAGAAAATAGCTGGTGCTTAATCTGCTGATACCGAAATACACATAGCTCCTCACATTATACAACTGCGAATATGTGATCAAATATTTCTAAACTTAGATCTTTATAAACAGGGAGTCACAAGGAGAGTCTAATGGAGCTATGTAGTACAGGCAAGCTTACAAGAGACAAGGCAGGCAGTCTCATGAAATGAGCCCCTTGAAATAATGCAAGTGGAAGATAGTCGTATAATTACGCATCTCAAATGGCACTTAACTTCCTGGAAAATGTCACTGATATCGATGGAGGTATATCCAAAGGTAGACTCTCCTCAGTAAGAATAAAGTTACAGGTACATACTGATTCCAAAATAACAGAATTATGATTAATTGATCAGGGCAGCCTTCCAAACCAAGCAACTTTTTTGTTTACCCTTTTGACTACTGATAGAGGCAGGGGTGAAGGAAACAAACAGGGGGATGGGCAAATTGGGTAGGTTGTACAATAGATCGCTATAAAATGTTCTTGGTGTTCTCCCATCTCCACCTTTTCTTACACTTCTGTTCCTTAGTTCCTCTTTTCCCTCTCTGTCACCAGTGAGTGCTGTTCATCTCTGCCCTCCTGCCTACGTGGCATTGCTTCATTCCTCCTCCTGAGGCCTTCATCTTTCCCAATACTCAGTATGCTTATCCTTCATCTAGCATTTACCTCATCACGAATCAAAAAAGTCTACAGAGATAGTAAGCAGATAAGGAGGATGAAAACAGCATGGAGGCAGCTTAATGGGTTTTTTGTTAGTTGATTGGTTTTGCTGTTGCTTTATCTGCTTCGACATTGTTCTTTCCCAGAAGCCAGGGTCAGGACGGAAAGAGCCAAGAGTGGGTTATGAATGGATCCTCGTAAGGGCCATCAGGTACTTACTGATGGAGAAAGCAGAGGGACTGGAGAGAGGAACTTAACACAAAATATAGATCAGTCCTGGAAGTACTGAAATCCTGTCCAACTAAAACTTCTTACTTTACTGACTCACAAAGTATTAGCTTCCTCAGTACCATTTAATCAGATACAAAACAACAAATAGAAAAATGTGTCCCTATTTTCCATTCTATAGGAAGAGTGCACATTATCCTCAGGGTGTTCTGTAGGACTAACTAAAAGAAGGAAAGAAAACCTCTCCTGAATGTCTTGTTTCATATAAGATCTGGAGATACCTGTGGCATCACAATACTGCATTTCCATGAAAGCATTTTCCATACTAATAAGTATCTATGATTATATGTTATTTCATTACAATATTCTTGCAGTTGTGTCTTTTAAATATATTTCAAATTTAAAAACTTTCAGTTCTAGTGATTGTCATTAAGTTTGATAAATACAGAAAGCTTAAACCCCCCCCAGAAAACCCACAATATTTCTATCTGAGACTATAAGCCATGTAGTGAAGCAGATGCCTTGAAAAAGAAAGACTTATCTTTGAGGAAAAGTGTAAATTCAAAATTGTTTTTCAGCATGGCCAGAAACAGTTATCAGAACTTCCTGCCATACTAGCGAATATTAGTCTGATCTTCTGCCACAGCAGGAGGAATTTTCTCTGCTGGTTGTGCTGAAGAAAATGGGCAGAACATCATGTTTTTATTCCATATTCAGGCTTCAAGGCAGGAGGAAATTCAGATGATGCTGGGTTTCCTCCAAAAGAACTCCATCTTCTAGCATCATTGTCATCAGTGTTAACATATACTATTTTGAGGGCAAAAAAGAGAATGTGAGCGCACCCTAGTCTTCTCTCTTTGAGTGAGAATGGGATCAAAGAAATACAGACAGCAAAAAATGACAGGACTCAGATTCATTACCACTAGGTCCTTGAAGTTCATTCATCCACAGGGTCCTTACATTCAACCATAACAGTTAGTTCACCCTTCAATTCAGCAGTTAGAAAGAAGGGGAATTATTAAAGTCTAAAATGTTCCATGATCTTTTGTTTGACAAATGCTTTCTGATCACTGCAAAAACAGACTAGCGATACAATCATGCTGTAACCTGTAGGAACCAGTCACGCACTCAAGTACATCATGAATTTTTGAAGACAAGGAGAGGACTAAAACTTATAATGTCTTTTTAGAACACAAAAAATACTCCAAGTAGGGAATGTACAAAGTATCTTATAGCATGCAAACAAATGTTCTGCAGCCCATTCTCACCACAGAAATAAAGGGAATGCCAGCATCAGTAATGAAAAACACTTATAGAACAGTAAGTTGCCTGGAAACAGATAAACGTATTTAAACATTCATACTTTCTTGATGAATCCACAGACAATGTTGAGAGGAAAAAAAAGTAACTTTCATATATGCTTATGTATTACATTTATGTGGCAAGGTTTTGGCAGTAGGGGGGCTACAGGGGTGGCTTTTGTGAGAAGAGACCAGGAACTGCCCGTATTGAACAGAGCCAGTTCCAGACAGCTCTGGAATGGAGCCATCACAGGGCAAAGCTGAGCCCATCAGTGATGTTGGGGGCTTCTGTGTAAGAACATATTGAAGAAAGGGTAGAAATGCTGAGAAAGGAGTGAGAAAAAATGTGAGATAAGCAACCTTGCTGACACCAAGGTCAGTGAAGGTGGAGAGGGAAGAGGTGCTCCAGGTGCCAGAGCAGAGATTCCCCCACAGCCTGTGGTGAAGACCATGGCAGTGCAGATTGTCCTTCTGCACCCATGGAGGACCATGGTAGAGCAAATATCCACCTGCAGCCCATGGGGGCCTACACACCACAGCAGTAGATATGTCCTGAAGGAAGCTGCACTCATGGAAATTCCATGCTGGAGCATGCTCCTGGCAGGAGCTGCAGCCTATGGAGAAGAGCTGGTCTTCTGGCAGGACCTGTGACACCACAGGGCACCTATGCTGGAGCAGTTTGTTCCTGAAGGACTGGACCCGATGGGAAGGACCCCCACTGGAACAGTTCATGAAGGACTGTCTCCCATGGGATGGACTCCATGCTGGAGCAGGGAGCAGCATGAGAAGGAAGGGCTGACAGAAAATAATTGTTATGAACTGACCACAATTCAGCATCCCTGTCCTGCTGAGGCACTGAGGGCAGGGGAGGAAGAGGAAACAGAGTCAGGAACAAAGGAATGAAGCTGAACCTCAAAAGAAAGGTGGGTGTGGGGGAAGGTGGTTTTAGTATTTTTTTTGTTAATCATCATAGTAGTCTAACTGAAAATAAATTAATCTTCTGCAAGTCAAGTCTGTTTTCCTGTAATAGTAATTAGTGAATGATTTCTCTGCCCTTATCTCAACCCTTATCAAATGAGCTTTTCTCATCTTATTTTTTCTCCCTGTCCTGCAGAGAAGCAGTGCGAGAGCAACCAACCAAGACTAACCCACCACAGTTCATTTTTTTGAGACATAAAGAACAACTAGAATAACAGAATGAAAACACATAGCTGACTGTCTATAGCAGAAATACTTTGTACTCTCCATCTGATTTCAAAGTTTGTTTATAGTGATAATATTAAATTATATAAAATGTTGCCATTATAGTTTTTCATAAGAATCATAAACCAATTTTTTTAAATTACATAGGTATCATACTCGTATTTAAATTTGGTACACATCTGAATGACAACCTAACTGAAAATCCTGTAAATCACAAGATTCACTTATGACTATTATAGTTGTGTAATAGTTTATAGATAAAATTACACAGGACAGCAACTACAAAACACCCCAACCAATAGTATTTACAGAATCCCTATTACTTAATGTAAAGAGGAAGAAACAACTGCTGTGCCTCTGATTTGTACATTACAGCTTTTCTTCTGCATTAACAAACATCAGTCAAAAGTGACACTGCACATTGTACAGCTGGTGTATTTGATCACCTTTAACAAATCTGTTAATCTTTCTTTCATGAAAAGGGGTTATATAAATCAGCTTGTTCCTTTGAGCATTCATTGAATGCCCTAAGATTTAATGAAACCCACAGATACAGAACTAGAAGGGACCTCAGCACTTCACCTGGTTCACTGACAAGATCATCTGCTCCTACATG
The DNA here is from genome assembly GCF_017639655.2 of Falco naumanni. Classification (NCBI taxonomy): domain Eukaryota; kingdom Metazoa; phylum Chordata; class Aves; order Falconiformes; family Falconidae; genus Falco; species Falco naumanni. The sequence goes on from NC_054059.1 coordinate 29,915,281, forward strand.
ATCCCTCAGAGATGCTTCTTTGTTGTCATTGACAGAGATGTCCCAGCCACCCAGGTACTCTATTCCAGATACTCAGAGTGGGAAGAAAGGGGAGGAAAAGACACAAAGAACCCAGGGATGGAAATTAAAAGGATAGCAGAGGTTTGCCTGTGGTTGGCGAACATAAAAAAAAGATGTTGCTTATGGGGAAGAGGAAGTAGGAGACTGGAGGCACATACCTTTAGAAAGAGGAGTGAAGTTGCAAAAGCACGGCCTTAGTACTGATGGTTAGGATCTTGTTTCAGCTCTGTTTACATGTTAGGGATTCTTCCTTGCAGTCAGAACAATGCCAAAACCAGGGTGGAAATGAAAGGGTGATGGACAGAACAATTTCTGCAAATTACATAATTCCGCGTCATGCTATTGTTTTTTAGTCTTCACTCAGATGAGAATTTCAACGGGAAATACAAACACAAGACCTTGTGTTTATAGTTCAGTTCAGTTTTTGCTGATGTTCATGGACAATTTATATGGAGTTCAAATAAGAATCATATCAGATCCTTCAGGACAATGTCTGCTTGAGAGTCACCTGGGTTTTTAAAAAGGTATTGAAAAGCTGGAATGCACACTCAAAACTCAGAAGTGCTAATCTGGAGGGAAAAGTGCAGCTGCTCCATTCCCCTCCTGTAAATCCACATGTGTGCTCTACTTCTTTTGTACAGTTTTTGAACACCTTCTGACTTTCCTGTGGGTTCTATAGATGTGGGGAGAGTACAACACTGATTTCATTTTGTGTTTGTGAAGGGGAGAAAATTGCTCTTGGTAATTTTCTAATGAAAACTTTAAGTTCTAAGAAATTACGTTTCATTCATAATTCAAGAGTACAAATATGTCAGCCCACCTGACAGTAAGTCAACTGTGCACACCTAATAGCAATTTTGCACTTCAACAGAGCCTGCTATAAGAATGAAGGATACAAGATTAGGACCTATTTATAGACCCTATTATGGCTTAGCAGGATATAGATCTAAAGGCCATGTGATCAGATGTTTTGTTATTCTAACACAAATTAAAGGGGATTGGATAGCTGCACACGCTCCTTCATGGAGCTGGATCAAAGATCGTGCAGGTGATGCTCAGGCAAGTCTGAGAAGGTACACTGCTCCTGGCATTTCCTGGAGCCAGGGATGAAAAAAACATTGGCAGACACGCAAGAAGAGCTTCCAACCTGACAATGTGGAAGTGTCAGCAGACGTAATGCTGACAATGAAGAAACTGTAATTTCTCTCCTTCCCCATTTCTCCATATGTTTTATTATATACTTCAAGGCTGTGAATTTTCAGGAAATTTAACATTACAAGGTGGGAGAAAGACAAAGAATCCTAACATGCAAAAGTATATTAACCTCCAGGATTTGCTGATCCATCGATTTGTTAGGGTACAACTGAAATTGAAGGTCAGTTTATGCTTACTGCGGGTCAGTAAAGTGTTAGGAGCATACTTGCCCCAGGGTAACAAATGAACTTCACAGACCAAACTGATAGGAAAATAGAGAAACATTAAAAACTCTGAGGAGATTTTAGCATGTCAATGGTCCTGGAAACTAACAGGTACTTCCCTCTGGGGTTTCAGTTTGTCCCCAGGATATTTCAGCATGGATCACCAATTCAAGGATTAGTGCATCTATTTCCTCCTCCCAGTGTGGGAGCCATTTGTACAGCTGCTGCTTTGGGTAACAATCAATAATCTTTCATTCTGAAAATTCATAAGCATTCATGGAAGCCAAGAAGTTCTTTTTGGACATGCACTGCCTCTTTGCTTTGGCTTCCACGCATTGATATGTATATGCAAGGCACAGAAAAAGCTTTGTAGTGAGTTTGTCACATTCTAAGAGTGAGAAATCATGGAAATAACTGGCTGCAGCTTTAATGCCTCTAAATTCCCAAGGCAGAGCACTAACAGGACAGATGCATTCAAAAGAATGAAAGCGGGTGAATCTGGAACTGAAGCAGGGCCTAACATATAGGGACAGATAAACCCGTCTGTAGAAAAGAAGGACACGTGGAATTTTGCCAGTAGTCAGCTGAAACTGGCTCTGTTCACAGCCTTGAAATGTATATACTGTCTCCTCTCCAAGCTTTCCTTTCTGCTTGATTGCTTCTGCTTCCAGTCCAGAAGACCAATCAAATTCCAAGAGATTATTCTATTGGGGTTTTTTTGGTTTGTTTTTTTTTTTTTTTTTTGCCCACCTAGTAAGTAACAGGATGATCTGGAAACCTTATGAGAGCTGTACTTTAACTTGGCAGACAATCATAGCCCAAACAGAGCCCAGTCTAAAACCCTGAAGTCAGTAGAAAAGCTCCCCATGCCTGAAATGCATTTAGAAGTCCCGTGCCTGCATATGGCTGCAATGGTATACTTGGTGGGGGAAACATAATGTGACTTCAGTCAGGCTCCAGCTAGGATGAAGCATGATGTAGGGAACAGGGATAAAAGAAAAGCTAAATTTCTGAGTGTTTTTCCGAGCCAAACAAAGCCGCTGATCTTTCTGGGGGTTTCTTGGCACTTCTAGAGCTACTGGGAATTTGAATGGTGCCTGTCTGGGGATAATTGACTCCCTCTGTAAGCTATTGTGATTCTCAAAAAAAGCAGCATTTTTCTCAGTCTTTCCAGGCATAGTCATAATAGAGACTAGACAGAGCAGGAAATGGAATGGGATGTTCTACAAGATCTAGATTAATGCCCATGAAAAGAAACCCACACTCCTGGATCACCTCAACAGGTGATGACCCAGTTACATTAATAATTCATTACAGGATTTTATTCTCCTTATTTACACATGGTACTCCCATTTTGATTTGTTTGAGTGGTTTGTCCACAGCAGGACAGAAAAGGTTTAAATCTCTGGTTTCTGCTATGCATGTTTTAAGAAAGAAATTAACTGTACTGTGCAAAGGCAAAAGAACCCTGAGCTACAGAATCTGACTATGCTGAAAATAAAAGCAGAAACGGCATCATAGCAGGGAATTGTTACAAGCGCAAGTCACTTTATTTTTAAACTTCATGCTTTATTAAGGCAGGCCATGATTCAACTTGTTGATGAAGTGGAAATTTTCATTTGGTTTAGTTTTGCCAGTTCAGTAAGTCTGCCATTATTGGTACACTTTTGAAAAGAAAACCTAATAATCTCAAGGCATTTTTCCAACTACTATTCCAATCAGTGTATTTGATTATTTTGAGTTTAAACACTGTGCTGATACTAAAATGAATTAACTCTTTTTTTTTTTTTTTTTTTTTTTATCAAGCAGTTAATGAAAAATCTTGTTAATTTTAAGAGTTTTAAACTAATGTTTTCTCCACTGTGACCTGAGTGAGCCAATCCATATTAGTGAGTCTGATCATCTTCTCTCTGTCCAGATCATCCAATGCTTGGATCCTTCGGGAGTAGAGGATGAGAGAGGCAATTGCCTTACCAGTAACTTATGCTAATTAAATTCTGCTAATAAAATTCTGCAAAGATTTCTTATTAACAGTTTTATTGTTGCTTTTGAGGTACAAAAGTGCTAAATATTTTTCATTCTACAGAATTCCAAACAGAACTTCACCACAAGCACATGCATTTATTATTAAACTGCAACAATGCCCAAAGCGTGCTCAGCTTTTCTGGTTTTCCTTTTCATGCAAAAGAAAACAAAGTGAAAACAATAAAATTAAAACTCCAGTAACTACACAAGATAAGAAATTTCTTGTGTCCCTATGGGCATCCAGACCACACACCATTATTATTATTATTATGGTATTGCAGCAGATTGAGCGCTAGCTAATTGCCTTTTCTCTAACTGATTTTTGTTGTGGTGGGTTGTTTTGTTTTTTTTTTAGCTAGAAGCATGGGGGAGGTGGAAAGAGGCTGACTCAAAATTTGTAACATCCCCATGATAAAAGAACCCCCAAAAGGCAACAGCTGCTTAAGGAAGTAAAAACATTGTATTTTCAGAGGCCATTCAAGCAAAGTATAATTTTCCTCCATGAGCTCATCACCTAGACTGTCTAAAGACATCACATTCAGTTGCTGACAAATGCCAAAAAAAGAGCAGGACTGTATATGCACAGAGTATTAATAATCGCTGTTATTGTAACCCTCTATGCTACAAATATTGTAAAAGTTCACGTGCATTATACTTTATGATAAACATTATGAGCGCTATTTAGAATAGGAGAGGGGAAAAAACTAAACGGTGAATCAGCATTTACAAATGAGGGATCCTGCAAACTGCATCTGCATTTATATCTAAAAGGTAAGGCACAGGGTGCTGAAACTCAGACTCCTAACTGCACTGGGAAGCAGGAAACCAGCCTGAAGATAAAGGCAGGTAAATGAGTGAACAAAAGGCAGAAGCAAGCCCAAGGCCTCACAAGAAGCAGAAAGCTCAGCAGCAGCTGGCTAAAGGCAACGGCTGACAGGAACAGCAAAAAGTGGGCTACTTGCTCCCCAGGCCAGCGTCAGACCTAGTCCCGAGGAATTCATGCTGCCAGGCAAGGTCGTTCAAGGAATGCTGAAGCCCAGCTTTTCTGTCTGTAATACAGTAGATGCTAAATTCTAGCTGAGAAATATTGAAGCACAGAATTACACTTTAGGTTTTACCTACCCTTTCTTAACCAGTCTTAGGTCTTGTCAAAGTTAAGTGTCTTTTTCCCCTTCATTTTTTCTCGATGTTTTTTCTGGGCTAACTTATTCAGTGCATTATCTCAATCCAGATCCATCTCCAATAAGTAAAGCAGGGAGTATAGACACTACAGAGAATTTATGTCCAAAAATGTGGCTTAGGGGCAAACCGGCCAGTGTAGGTGCTAGTGATGCCAGCTGCCACATTTGAGGGCATGGTGCTTTTAGGAAACAAGCAGAAGAATGTGTCAGGGCTCTGGGGAAGCACCAAAAATAATAATCTGCTAGATTTTGAGTCTCAGATTTAGGTTTAGGATCACTTAACAGTGTTGTCTCCAAAACATGGACTATTTATTCTATAGAAATGCCCTCAATGCCTACCAAAGATCTCAGCATGCCCATAACATGAGCTTTAATCCTGTTTGCTCTTTTACCAGTGCATCTTCACTGATGCACTCACAGAGAGATGTAAGTTATTTATCCTCTCTGCTAATCTCAGTTCAACAAAGCACCAATGCACAGATTTTTGAGTACTCAGGTAATGTTGCAAAAGCCATGTTACTGAACACTCTGCCAGTGAGTGGCATGAGCCCCCCTGCATTACAAAAGAAGCGCAGGTACTAGGTAAGCACAGGGTACTGGGAGACCACACTGATCTCTGCGGCTCTGATCACCACATTCATGCACCAGCTGGACTCCAGCCTGCACAGAGCCAGAACAGAGGCATGGCTGAGAAAAAGATCTGGATTTCTGCTGAGAGGTGAGGGTGGGAGGACAGAGGGATGTTCACATTAGTGTGTCAGGGTGGCAAATGATAGAGTTTCTACAAGGGCTGATAAAGCCATATAAAAAAAAATAGATTAGAAGGCACTTCTGGAGGTCACACAGTCAAACCTCCTGCTCAAAGGAGAGTTACCTTCAAAGTTAGACCACATTGCTTAATACACTAACATCAGAGAGGAAGAGACTGCCCAGCCTTTATACTACAAAATAATAGAAATAGCAGGTAGTAGTAACACATATTCAGCTAAAATTCATAATTGAATCTTAGGTTCTTATTTTTTTCTTTATCATTTCAAAACTGGTTTGCGAAGTAAAAGAAGTTGTCCCTGTGACACATGTTATCATTGTCTATAGTTTTATCCTTTGTTACTTCAGCCTTTCTTCTGACAGTGCAGGTAATGAGTGAAGCAAGAGGAAGATTGGGAATTGGAGACCTGATCTCAGACCTGGTTTTACAGCTGTTCACAGAATGGTCCTAGAAGTCTACTGCAACCAGAAACAAGCCCTAGCCAGAACATAACCCTCAGCTTGGAAAGCATCACAGTTTGAAGTTCTTTCACTTGCCCCCTCCCCAGACCAGTTTTTTAAACCTTTTATCTATGATAATACAGTGATTTGCTAGCTTATCCCTCACACACACCAGAGTAAGACATGCAGTGTAGTGGGGGAATGCAGAGGTCTGGCAACGTACAAATAGGAAGTAGTTTTATTAACAGAAACTGTACCTCCTTCCTTGATTTTCCCCTCACTAAAAATGTTTAATCCTGTTTATGTGACCATTTGCTTCTGCCTTCTTGAATACCAGGGTTGAAGTATGGGTAACCAAAACTCGCATAATATAGTTCAGTACTCAAAATGAGTAATGAAAATTCAACGATATTCGAAATTATAAAGGATTGGGTTGAAATTTTAAGCCTCCAGCAAAGGTGGTGCATGTCAACACTACCCTGGGAGTGACTCTGTGACTCAGATGTGCAGCTCTTTTCCTCAATTCCTCCTTGCTCCTGGCACATAGTAGTTCACTCCTGAGCTACTCCAGTTGTAAAATCTGACCCACCCTGCAATGCTTCATCTCCTGTTTATATAACCCTTTGCTTTACCTTTGTTTTCCAGATACATTGCAAAGGCAGAGGACAAGAAAGTAAAACCAAGGACTCCACTTACCTCCCCCTGCCTAGAACAACAGCTAGGTAGTTACCTAGATAAGAGCTGGGCATGCATTTTTCAGACAAGGCAAGAAATTAAACTCGAATTAAGTGGAGGTGGGGGTGGAGAGAAGAAATCACATTTAACTACCTATTTAACAAGGCAGACAGAAAAAAAGCCCAAGAACTCTGAGCTTCAGAGCACAGACAAATATAGGAGAACTATGTTGCTGAAAAGTGAGAAAATATAAAGCTGTGGGAAACATCATGAAATTATTGAGATAAAAAAAGCTTAACAATACTGGACATTTTGAGCTCTTTACAGACAAAATATTAATGGTTTAATAACTTACAGAAGGGAAATGACACCTAAAAGTGATCTCAGAAAAACGTAATATTTTCAACCATATTAGGAAAAAAGGTTTTTCTTAAATTATTTCACCTGACTTTCAAATTCATGATTCTATCTTTAAAAGGAGGAACAGGAAAGTCTAAAAAGGCCATTTTCTGTGCCACATTCAATTGAACCTTTTCCTCACCCCAGATCCACTTCTCCCACTGCAAATTAGTTTGACAGGTTCCTGGCAGGGCTTCAGCAACTTTTCGTTTCTCTGGAATTAGCAAAAATGCTAATTTGGGCAGTTTGCTGCTAGTGCAAGTTTTTTAGCCTGGCTGGAGCTTCAAGGCTCTTTGAGATAATATCAAATCAAAGAACAAAGGGGCACCTGTCACGAGCCCCAAGCGAAGGAAACAGATATTGCTGGAGGAATTAAAATGAGATTTCTTTACACCAAATGTCAAACACTGTAAGCGGAGTGCTGTAGGAACAACTGGGGTTGCTAGCTCTAGATCAGAGTGGAGGGGAGAAGGGAAGAGGGAGGGAAATGTGTTGTGTTTCTTTCAAACAAGGGCTGGCAATGAAAGGGTGGGGATGGCCTTAGATAAGCTTCCTGATCAGCTTCCACTGAGACACTTGAAACAATGGGGTGGCAGAGCCATTTGCAGGCTATGGGACACGTATGTCGGACTACACCCCTTCCTCTTGGATGAGGTTATGGCTGCGCTCATCCGGATAGCCCTCAGCACAAGAGTGACTGCTTCCAGGCTGCTGTGTCCAGAGCTGACGGCAGCATGGGCACAACGTAACACCCTAACCCGCCCGCACACCCTAACCCGCACATCGCAGCAGTGGGAAAGCATTCCAGCAAAAGCCCTCTCAGCAGTGTGACACGAACAGCCTTCCACACCCTCTGCTGAGACTTCGCCATCTGCAGCACCAGGTTGTGGCCCTGCCTGTAACCTTTTCCAATTAGCCCAGACTAGAGTCTGCTCTAATTAATTGAATCAGTTTTATATTGAAAGTAGGGTCAAAAGATGCTTTTTTTTGGTTTTGTTTTTAATTGTTTGGGTTTGGGGTTTTGGGGGGTTGGTTGGTTGTTTTTAATATTTATGTCACAGAACATGAAGCCTAGGCGAGACTACAAGGGGAAGTTCTTAGTGCTGAATCCTCTATAGAAGCATCTGGGACATAATATAGGCAGTCACATTGCACAGTAACAACCTCAGCACAGCACCATAGTGTCGTGCACAGCCAGCACAGTTTATTTCCAGCTAGCTTGACTATTCGTGGCGACAACATAGATTACAAAGTGGGGGGGGGAAATATCTCTGCTAGTTAAACAGGTGTTTATGCCACTCCAAGGTCTGTTTTTCATGGAAAATTGTCTTTGTAGGACAGCTTTAACACTTGCTAGTCAGTAGTATGGATATTTTCAGATATAACTGCAAGATTCATATACTCCAAAACTCACATGTAAAACTGCATAAATCTCAAAATAAAAAGAGCCAAGAACCACAAGAAACACGTCACACAAATCTCCTACCGGAAAAGACTGATGCATACTCAGTAGCTGATATTTCTTAAAAATGTTTATACTTGCTGAGAAAGTTATTATACTTTCTGTCAGTGGTTGAAACGAATATTTTGAAATACAAATGGTGAGGAGAAAAAAAGATCAAAATATGACCACCTTTTCTTCCATTACCTGCTGCGGTTCCTCCAGGCTACCATTATTATGTGTAGGCTGAATTGAAATCTAGAGTAAAATGTCACACTAAGCCAAATTTAAGCTCTGACCATTTCTTCAAATGTGTGATATACCAGAGGTTTTCGTTAACAACCAGTTACCTCACAGGTTTGTCAAATAAAAATAAAATAAAGTATTTATTCTCCTATTATGATTCTACAGGCGTCCATCACACAAAACAACTGTCACCTCAAAACATATATATATACATACACACACACATTCAGAGTCCTGAAGTTTACTTTAAAATTTTGCATTTCAGCTAACATCCTCAGATGAAGTTTCACAAATCCCCAGGCAGATGGAGGCTTTTTCCTCCCATAAGACACGTGGTTATGTTGTAGTTATTTCTTGTCATGGGATATTGTGATGGCTTACACTGTTTCAATTCCCAGGCTCTACAGAGAGGCAAGTATTTAGGGAAGTATCACTACATTCTTGTCCTGTTCTTATATATCTCCTTATCCACCTCCTTGACCTGGTCAAGGTCAGGGGAGCTGATCTGGGGGGACCCATGGCCATTCTTTTGCCAGGTCACAGCAGCAGCTCTCAGGGAACTGTAGCTGTCCTCATAGTATATAACAATCTTATTTTAGGTCCTACTGCAGTGTGCATTTTACTTTATAAGGAGTGTAAACCCTGTGATTATGACAGTTCCAGAATCCTTCTGGAATCAGCATGGGTTTGGTCTTTGTTTTCAGGCTGGCACAGTCATCCTCCTGTGGCCTTACCCAAAACTCAAGTCTTACGTAGAGAATTACAAGTTTATATGACCCAACACTTGTATCTATGGTGATTTTAGATAATACCATGCTTGTAATAGATATAACCCTCATGTTTTGGGACACATGTCAAGGAATTACTGCCTGATGTTATAAAGAAACATTCCTTTGGGCAAGTTATAATCTAATTGTCCCTTTGCAGGGATACTGACACTTCCTTCCAAAGCACCCGGAATTAACATCCAAAAGGAAATACTCCAAAATCCTGCTTTTCCAAGGATTAAAAGATAAGCTTGCCAAATGTCTCAAGAGACTGAAACAGAAGATAAAATCCTACCATATAAAATGAGATGTAGTTTTAAGACAGGCAATACAAAGTCAGTATCACTTTTGCAAAACTGCCAGGTAATCATGATCTTCAGACTTGCTTGGAAAGGTGCACTAACTCACCCGTGGCAAACAAGTCCTAGGAAATACTGTAGGAATGTCTGTCCATTACTGAGGTTAACCAAATGTTAGTGGTGATATTATTTCTATGAAAAAGGGAAAACAGAGGCATTCTAGAGTCATGTACCTCACCTTGACAGTCTATGTAGAGGCCATGAGGAAAGTCTTTAACGTGCCTTCAATTGTGAAACAGGCTGGAGATGCTCTGCAAAGAGTGGTCTTTATTATACAGCAAATTACATGTTATTAGGAAAGTATGAAGAGGTTCAAATTACAAATCGTGCAGTCTTGGAGGGGTGAACCAAAATATAAACTGCTGCAGGAAAACAAAAGAACTCTTTGGGGCATTTGGTATGCAAAATTATATCAGGCAAGTTGAAAGCTGTATTTAAATCTACTTCTAGGAAAAGCATTAAACAGAAATGTGGAAGCAATACTTCAGAGCACTTCTGGACTGAAAAGCCCCTTCTTCAATAAACTTATGAGAATTCCTGTAGCAGTCATACAAGTCAAATGGTCAAAGTCACATCCATTGGAACTAAAGATCTCTTTGTTAGTAGGGAAAAAAGAAATTACAAAGCATGTCTAAAGAACCTTCATGGCAGACATAAAGCCCTCACAGACACCCTCTATTTACCATCTAGGACTGCGCTGCCGAAGCAGAAGCAGAACTCAGAGCCTTGAACCAAAGCAAACTTTATCTCTGAGAAGCCCTGTCCAGCTGGGGAAAATAATGGCCAGAAGAATACAGGCAACCTCAACTTCACATGTGATCAACACTCCTGAGACAACTCCTGAACCAACAGCTTGGAATGGAGTTATGAGTCTATTGATTTTACTCTGTAAACATATTTCCAAATTCTGTAACCTGTTGTTTGACCTTTATCTTAGTAGAAGAAACTAAGATATTTAACCTTTAGCCTGACCTTGAAATAAGCGTGAAACAACATGCACAGATCACTGTCCTACGGAGAGAGCAGAAGGATCTAGATTTTTTTGAGTTTGCTCCATCTTCTTGCTGCTGGGTTCTCAACACTAGGGATTTATCACCATACTACAAGGCTGCTTTGGGGACTGGTTGCACAAAATAACACACTCATGGAACATTACATCAAGCTGTACTTCTTCCAAGGGTTTGAAAGTAGCTTATGGAGCCTCCTCATCTAACCTGAACTCACATCTGTGCTTTAAATCACATCAAGCAGGGATCTGACCTTGGCCTCAGAAAAGCAGTCTAACCACTAGGTTACTGTGGACTAGCCAGGTTTGAAAAAAACCCTCAAGAAACCTCACCTTAAAGCAAAGAAATAAGCTCAACAAACATTTGTCAAAACAAATGGCCACAAAGCATTTCAGTTTCAATTCATCAGCACTTTCAGATGAAAACAGATTTTGTGGTAATATCCTACCCAGCTCTAGCTGCTTTTCGGATCATAGGTACAGACTGAGATGAGGCAGAAAGCATTTCTGAGGAAAAGTCATCTATAGACAGATGGTTGAGCTGTGACCCAGATTCTCTCTACACCAGTGGAAACCCGAAATAACCCTATGGAGTATAGAAAGATAGAAATTACTCTGGTACTTCAGCTGTGACAGGACTAGCAGTTCAAGAGTCACAGGCTGGGTTTCTATATTCCTCAATCACTAATGCATGTTTCTTATGAACTCTGGAGGAAATTACGGATTCCCACACTACACACAGTATCACGCGGGAGGGCAACGGGGGTAAAGATGTTGGTGGCAGAATCCATGCACCTCCCTTGACAGCTAGGTAGCTCTGCCTCCAGATAGCACTCATATCAGAAAGATCTATATAATAAAAAAGTTTTTTTCTACTGAAGACTCACTGAGAAGTTGAATATAAATAGCCAACCACCAGCTTTATAAGTATGTTGGCTTAATTTAAGAAAACCAGTGATAGCAAATTGCTATTTACAAAACCTGATGCTCTGACCAGAACAATATATTTCAACGTGTGGCAGACACAGAACAGAATGAGTAGCATTAGCATTGACCTTAAGTCAGCATGCTGTAAAGAAGCTCAGCACTGGAGAGATGGTTTTAACTCCACAATAAAAGGAAACTCTGCATGTTTCTCATGTGTATCAACTCTGCTTCTGCTCAGTGCACTGTGAAAAGCATTATCTAAATTGATAATAAGCTCTTCCATTATAATAGTTGTATATCTCTATGTGGTTTGGCAGCTGCTGACAAAATTAAACTTTCTTTGACTAACAGGGAAAACAAGCACCTCTTGCCAAAAAAATAAAATAAAATAAAAAAATCACAAGTCTTCCACTGTACTAGCAACCAAATTTAAACTGAAACAGTCCACAAAAAGAACCAAAAACCTAGCCCTTCTTCATCCTCCCAACTCCCTGCCAGTCTGCCCAAATTATGGCTTTTGCAGTTGAAAAAATGAAGGGTAAGAAGTGCATTTGTGTTGTTGCATCCAAGATACCTTAAAACCTGTTTCTGTGGCTGGGATTGCTCAAGTCCTTAGCAGCATATCAGCTATTCTCTACATAGTGTTCCTGCTAGGCCCAGCCCAACAAGTAAGTTTAGATAAAGCCCACTAGTTCTGGCCCCATGTAGAACATTTCCCAAAGGAGATGATCCCCTTTTTTATCCCTATTATGCAAGGGGTCTATGTTAAGGTTCTTTCTGCCTTAAAGGTAATTATTTAACTCCCAGGCTCCCATGGAAGACTGCATTTTTGTTTAAAAAGAATAGGGAACCTGTGTGAGGGGAACACTTCTCTCAGTAGGTCCTGTTAATTTCTTTCACCCCAGGTTAAATAGCTAAATATTCACTGCAGCAAAAGAAACTGGATAGTAACAGAGGACTCAAAAATTGCCTGGTTAGGACAGCCATAGCAGGACAAAGACTGACACAGCTCTGCTCTGGACCCTACAGAAAACACACAAATACTGGGAGGGTAATGTACTTCCAAATTCTGGTGTCCCATGAACCAGTTTCTAAGACTTCTGTATAGTCAATAATGTCTAGAGAGAAATTTCAGACAACCTGAGGCAGACACCTATCCTGGTCAGCTGAAGCAGCACCTATCCTTGTAATGCTGAAGAGCATTTTAGACTTTTCCGTATATGCTGTATATGCTACAAACTGAGCCAACAAGAGCAATGCATCCTATTCTGTATGTCTAGCATCTCAGATGACTGCCCTATTTTTTCTCACCTTGTAGTTGAAGAGGAGCTAATGCTGCTTCCTCCTCCTGTATGTGCGTAGAGACCAGCTTGGCATGTGCGATCAGAGAACACCTACCCAACTAGGTCAGGAAGCAAAATAAGCTACAAGCATCCTAGTTCGTGGATCTCCAGGAGGCCTCAGCTGCAGTTAGCCTCAAAGGTGTTAGAATTTTGGGGGAAGTGAGAAACAGGTTAAAATTGAGAAGACTTGAGACTAAATCATCTACATTTTGGATTGCTAGGGATTGAAGAGAAGAGGAATGGAGAAGTCAGCTGACCAGGACACGCAGCACAATCTGTAACACAATCACCAACTTCTCAAGTGCAATGCTCTTCAGCAAAAAACCAGCAGTATTAGATATGCCTATACATTTGTGTCCTGGTGAGGTTTTTATTATTTAGTCCCATTTGCTGCAGTACGAACTGCATTTTACTATTCCTTCTAAAACCTTTAATCTTCGTATGAGGTATTTTAAATTATAAGTACTACATGAACAAGAAAATTATTCTATTTTACTAAATAATCCAAATACATTTTTAATTATTTTGCACAAGCATTCTTAAAAAATCTTTCAACAATACTTGCCATCCCAAAAGAACATAAGAATTTAATATTACACATCTATCAACATTTATTTATTATTTGCTTAAACTCCTTCATGGCTTCAGATTTTATAACTATTTGCAGCAGCAATCCTCCAAAATAAAGCTGCGTTCTCCATCATTTCTTATACTGTCACATATTCTTCCTTTAATGTATGTTGCCAGGTAAATAACTCTTCCTTATTAACAGCAAGGATGTAGCTCTATTCTCATAAAGATTTACTACTCAGGGGAGATCTACACAAGGCAAATTATGTTAACTTGCTCTTTTGTAAGACCTTTGATTTTTTTTCTTGCCTGTTTAGATGTATGCTTCATACTGCACCCTGTTAAACAATAATTACTGCATGGTAAATGTATATCCACTTATAGATATGTGGAACATTAAGGAAGTTGAGAAATTAGAAATAAATGTACTGTCTTCACAATATTTCTGAATAATCCAGGTCAAAGGGCTATTTTCTGCTCAGCTCCACCTTCACACTTGCTGGACCTTCAATAGAAAATATAAATCTGGACTAATGCTTTTAAACTCCTTTAATTCTCTCTGTGGAGTTAGAGAGAATAACAATCATTGCCACATTAAAGCTATTGGGAAAGCAACAACTGACATAATTTGGGGACAGTATTTTAAGTAAGGCTCTTTGGCAATATTAAAAGAAAATACTAAACCCTTTAATGGTATTGATGATTTCATCCACACAGGTTTAACCAAGGAGCAGTATAGTCCATCCCAGGTAAAACAGAGTCTATGGCAAAATTACTCTGGCTGTCTGAACATCAGTCAGGGAAACACCAACATTATTTGAGAAAGCTACCCAGAAGAACACCTGCAATCTGTGGGAAGAAGGACCACCTGCTCTACCGTGATGACCAAGAAAGGAACTCAGCATCTTTCAGTGCAAAACAACCCTTTCTTCAGATCAAAAGTAAAGCAGAAAGTTATTTGTGTGAAACTAGCGTCATCACAGAGAGGGAAGCAGCATGCTTGGAAGCATTTTTTCTGAAAAACCCTCAGACTCAACCCACTTGAAAACAACCCTGGAATGGAGGCTTCTACAATGATTTCAATAAAGTCTTTGTAGTATTGCAAAGAAAGTAGACTTCAAGTGTAAAATTGGGTTAAATACACACAAAGTAATTTACTGTCAGTCCTTTGAAACTCCTTTTTTTAAATATACAATAATTCACATTAAAAGAAGCCTAGTGCTATTAATACACTATCCAAAATCACACACATCTGATCCAGACAAAATGGGTCCTTTCCTAAGGGTCTTAAATTATGGGGTCACTCCACCTCTAAAATCAAGCTCCTTCTGATGAGACATGCTGCAACTCAGATTAAACAGCATATGAAGTCCTGTAGAAGTGTATATTAGAAGAAGCTCATTCAAATCCTCGTAGTATATAGTATAACATATAAGCTTTCTTCATAGAAGTTTTCCCCGGAAAGAAAACAACAAAGGTAATAATGGCTGGAGTCCTTACAAGGCAGTCCAAGTTTTCAGGGTCTTAACTTTTCTTCTCCTCAAACCAGTGTGCCCCCAGTCCAGCCAATGTGCCCCAGCTTGTTGATCTTTTTATAAAGATAATTCACATAAGACTAAATTTCAGTTCCCCACCTACAAACTTATGACAGGTTTTCAGATATCACTATTCTTTTTTGTGTCTGGGTGGAAGGTGATTTCTTGCTCAAAGAAAGAATAAGGCTGAGGAATGTTCTACAAGGGGAGACAAGAAAGATACCAGTAATTTTTTTTGCTCTCTTTTTTATTTTCCCTTCTTTTTTTTTAACCTAGTTGAAGATTGGAGTCTACTGTACTTGAAGAGAGGGAGGAGGAGATTATGACCATGAATATGTTTAATTGTTTGCATAGATTGGACTAACATTTATAGAGAAACCTATAAATTTCCAAGATTTTCAGCACACTTGACAGAGCAAGACCGAAGAATCTACAGCACTTTAAGGGGAAGAGTCCAGTTTTTTGACAAGAAATTAAATTGATATTTTCAAATAGAACTGGTCTTAAAAAAGAAGAAAATTATGTATAATGCATTTACCATGTGCGAACCAAAACCCTGAAATGGAGAAAAGTATTCAGAGTAAGTAGTTTAACAGATAAGCCTTTAATTAAAAAAGTGGTGATTCCAGTTACCTGTGAAAATGAACTGCTGGCTTTACGCTCAGCTTTAACGTGTCATGTGACATGTCAACTAGTACAGATAAAACGTGCTCCTGCTTCATCGTTTATTCCAGTCAGGGTATTTTTAACTGTCCTTAGTACCTGAATTGCTAATGTTTAACTAACTGTTTCACTTCGGAGGTCTCAGCTAATTCCAACAAAAGCTAATAAAGGCAAGTTGTATTTTAGCTTTGCCTCTCCTACTTAACATCTCAAATCTCATTTGCATTTTTTTCCAGTAAAGGTCTGTGTAGTTTACATACATAAAAAGGTATATATATATACATATATAGATCATTATTTTACTATTATAGTGAAAAGAAAAGAAAAGAAGAAAAGAAAAGAAAAGAAAAGAAAAGAAAAGAAAAGAAAAGAAAAGAAAAGAAAAGAAAAGAAAAGAAAAGAAAAGAAAAGAAAAGAAAAGAAAAGAAAAGAAAAGAAAAGAAAAGAAAAGAAAAGAAAAGAAAAGAAAAGAAAAGAAAAGAAAAAGAAAAAAGAAAAGAAAAGAAAGAAAAACAAAACAAAACAAAAGACTGCTGGTATTGTGCCTTCAAGGAAACATTGCTGGAACTGATAATCCCTAAAAGCTACTTTGATCTGGATTGTTAATACTCACCAAAAATCTGCCATTTTTACCTTTCCTTTTGGATATCCAAACTCTGGTGTAGGTTAGATGTGACAGGGTAGAGGAAAACAAAAAGCTAGAATATTTTTATATGATTATATTTCAATTTTTTTTTTCAATATTATGGATATCACTACTGTTGCTACTAATAGTAGTCAATTTACTACTTCCACACAAGTTTTTGTTGCCTTCAGTAAATTTAAATGTGGGCACCTCCATTTCCTGAGGCTAGAACAGCAAGCAACCTCTGTGCCCAACAGTACACAAAAGATTATTATATAGATAATAATGTTCAACTGCCTTCACTTAGTTGCCTTGTGTGCAGGTACTCCATCTGTGGCTGGGTTAGCTTTTTAGCACATGAATGAAGTAAAAACTCATGCTCTGCATCCCAAAGCAAAGCCTGTACTCTTCTACTCATGGTATGTATTGAAGTAGTGCAAGTAGCCCTCTGGGTCCTACATAGTTATATGTTGTTCTCTCCTTAATAGCACCAGGAAGACCATAGCTTATTTATTTGTGGAGGGTCTCTTAAAGAAGCTGCCTGTACACTGCACCCTGTGCCCTTGGCAGATGCTCTCACTGTGCTGTTCAGGGTACACAAAGCCGGTAACTTTGGTTCAGACCAAAGTGTCCTTTAGATCAGTACCTGGTTCTGGGTGAAGGTGGCTCCTGGTTGACCTGCCTTTGGCTGCAGCCAGTTTGGTTGGGGCAATATCAGGAGGAGGAAGCTTTCCAGGAGGAATTTCAGCTACTGCATGGCTCATTTCTGTTGTCTTGCCTTGCGCTTCCTGGGTTAGGCCCTGCTGGGCAGTATCCACTGGCTCCTGGGATGCCTTCAGTAGGTTCTCTTGAAGGGTGTGCTGCTCAATGTTGCCTTCTGGTTTATGTCATTCAGTGGTTCATTCCTATAGTTCATTAGTTTTTACTTTTTTATCTTGGCCCTCCTTTCCCCCCCCTTTCTCTGTGTAAGACAGTTGTATTCCTTCCACAAATCTGGTTGCAATAGGTGTCAGGCTACTGTTTAGCCATGCTCTTCAAGCACAGCCCTACAACCTAGAGAATTCGTGGACGGGAACTTTACTTCTGTTCAGGGAGTTCATCCTGGTATACAAAGTCTATCATCTTCTCTGATGTATCTTTACACACCTCAGATACCTGCACAGGAATCACAAACAGAAGAGACATAAGAAGAGCTTTAAGCAAATTAGCTTATTACTTCTGTGCTTCCTCTTTCTAAGCATTCAAGTTATCTGCCAGATGGCTGTTCACTGAGTCACATTCCTCCCTCACCATTGTGTTTATCAACTATTTAGGTTACAACAGAAAATCCTTTAAGCATGACCTTGTCTCCTGAGGCCCTAATTCAGCAACACATTTAAGTCTGCATCAGCATGCAGTCTGGTTCAGTGAAATGCCATCAATTTCTTTGGTAACTACCATACACCTAGCACAAGCAGCTTGCTGAAATGGGACCATACTACCTTTTATGTATACAAGCAATATTTTCAAGCCAAGTCAAAAGAACCATATCAGAGAATAGATGGTCATGAAAGACACGATTTTTTATGGTGGGAAAGCATACAGTTAAGAGGGCACGTATTTATGAATGTCTGTCTGTAATTAAAAGTAATTTCCCTAGTATAGACCTGAGCAAAGATGATTCAGTATCACTTCTTGCTGTAAGATCACGGAAAACCAGAAGACTTTTACAAAAAAGCAAACCCAAACACAACCTAATCTAAGTATTCCAGGAGATCAACTATTTCCAGGAGGTTTGATTCAAATGACAAGAGAGAGAAGGATGAAGCAAAACAAGAAAAGATCATGGACTTCAGTTATATTTTATCTATGTAAATTAATCTTGCAACTGTCCAAGAAACATAGCATTCAAAACAGAACTATTCCAGTGAAAATGCAGGGAACAAAATAACCTTGCATTGCTGGACCTAGAATTTTTTTTCTTGCTGTTAGCAGATTGAGACACACAGGGTAGCTCTGGCAAAACACTAAGGTGCAGAACAATGGTAATTAATCCACAAAATCCAAACTAAAAGAAAAAAATAATTTTAAAATAATTCCTGGCAGATTAGGGTGCCTTAGAGAGACAATGATGAAGATGTGAGATGCAGCACTTTTAACACTGCAGAGCTCAGATTTGTTTCACAAAGGCAGTATTAGGATCAGTGTGTTAAAACACCCTGACAAAGACTGATTATTGTGTTTTAGTCCTGTTAACAGGAAAAAGGAAAACATCATTTGTACATTTGAATTTTAAATGCAGTTTATCCTTTACACAGGTTTTACTCCATATGTAAGCAGGTAACTCAGGCTATCAAAAGATAATAGCTTTCTCATTGTGTGATGTTTTAAGCAGATTTTTAGTAGCCTACCATGGATAATTTGTATATTTTGGTATACAGAAAATAAAACATACAGGTAAGTGATTATTTACTACTTATTTCATAAGAAATGCAATTTGTTCAAACAAGAAACTTAAAGACTGTTATGAGTAGACACCCCTTGACTGTGTGACTTTAAGGTAAACTGTATGGACTGGTCCTCTGTCACATATTATTTAACTTTTTTATTACGTGTCTGGTGGTTGATAAAAATAATTGCTTCAGGAAAAGTGTATTGATGGCACAACATCAGGTGTAGAAAAGGAATAAGGGCAGAGTGAAAATGTAGGAACCTGTACAGTGGGGTAGCTTTGGTCCCTTTCGTAAAATACCCTTTAGTCAGGATCTACCTGCAGGTTAGGATAAACAAAGTGAGACCTGTTAAGGCAGTGGATAAAAATTTAGCACAAACTCTCAGTACAATACAGTGACAAGTATAATTAATAGGACTTGTAATGTATGAAAGAAGGAGAAAGAGCTAGGATTAGAAGGATAAGTAGAGGAATGCACAACACAGTTCTAGTGTCCTTGTTTCTTATCTCTATGAGATTGTGGAAACTTTCTCACTGTTCAAGTTGGAAAAAAATCAACAAACAACCAAAACGCACAAACCAAAACAATAATTAAACAACCACTGGCACATTTGTACAGGTGTAACTGATCCTGGTTTCAAGTACAAAATAAGTCAATACATCTCTTCCTTAAAACAAGCTGGCCTTGTTTTCTAGGACTAAAAAGGATACTGAAAGGTGAAGATATACAGGAGAGTCACAAACGCAACGCCTACAGTGATGAGTAATTCAGCACAACAGTAATGGGTGAATAGATCAAGGCAGTTACTGCTGATGCCCCTACCTCTGTGATAACCTTCCTGAGTTTTGCTTAGGACTAGATTTAAAATTTCCTTAACATACATGTGATTTGAAGGTGTCTGAAGGATCAGTTTGAACCTTATTTCCCCATAAGAAGGTAAAACATACTTTGTATGCAACTGGAGCAGATTTCCACATTAATTTCTCCATGAGCAATCTGGTTTGAGCACACCACCACTACTCTGTGAACCTATATAGCAAGCAGCATCGATCAAGGACTGTCTTCAAAATGGCATATTATTCCACATCATCCTAACCTGCACAGCCAGAGTATTTCAAGTACTGAACAACTTATGTAAAGATGTCTATTTGTTTTTTTAAAATGAAGGCTGCAAGAAGGCTGGACATATTGCAAAAGTGATGTTTTTGCAATAAAGCTATATAAATTAATATAAATAAAAAGCTCCTATAAAGCTATGTACTGGAATATTCTTGAATCTATTTGGCAAATGGCTTGATTATAACAGAAATTCCTAGTTTAATCCTAATGAATTCAAATTTAAAATTAAATGCAGTCTTTCTTAATGATTGTCACTGTTGAAACAAACAATATGATACCTTGTTATTCAGCTCAAGCAGAATTAGCCATCTGATACAAGCATCACATAGGGGTAGTCCTGAAAACTTTGGCAAGTTTAGAAGTATATGAGATGAAGTACTCTGCACCCTCTGCATTTAACTGCAGCTTTGACTGGACTGCCTTTTGGTGGCTAGAGCTAGACAAGATGAATTTTCACATGATGGCTTTAGATCCAGACTAAATGTATTCTGGAGGATCTACTTATGAAAGTCTTGTTTTATTGGGTCCTGTAGAGTCCTAATGGCTTGAAGTAGCCTGTTACACTCATGAAGTCAGTCTGGAAGATCTTTACTAGTTCTGTGAATTGACAGAAGCCACGGCATTGGCTCTATTTGCAAATGACCCACATGAAAGGCTCTGCACATGACTGCAGGGATAGCAAAAGCAGGAAGGGTAACAGTTTTTCTGAAAGGCAGAAAACGACCAATGGCCCTTGCTGATCTAAACAAAAGCATCAGCACAATTAGCTGCTCTTCTTTTCTGCTAGCAGCACCTAAATCTCCTTGCATGTTACCTTGTCTCTACATTTTATTTGCTTCATTTCAGAGAAGAGTTAAATAGTCTTCAAAACCTCCTCTGTTCCATTCAGCCCAACACAAGTTTTAATTACTGAAAAGTTTTGGGCTTTTTTTCATTTTAAAAAAAAGAACAGTTTCAGGTGAAGTTGAAGCTTTCACAGTTACTCACGTATCTTTAATGCAGGGTGTAACAAGGCCCTCAGTACCAACTCTCCAAGTACACTCCCTGCTGTGGCATTCTCACTGCCTCAAAATAACTCAGTGTGCAGTGCAGAGATACTAGTCTTTAATTACAGACCGGAACAGTTTCAACATATGGGTCCAGATTCTATTCAAAGCAACTGTACTACAAGCACACAAACCACCTTTTGTTGAGTTCAGTGGAAATATAACCTCCTGCCTTCAGTCTGGTTATAATACAACCCTCCCTGAAATCAGTGTAGGTCACAATGGGGTGAATAATCAAGACCCAGACTATTAACTAAAGCAACTGTTTATTGAAGTTTCTAAAAACCCTTTCCTTCACCCCTTAATAACCAGGCTACCAAAGTCTGGAACCAGTCCCAGTGGTTCCCATTCTGTTCCTGCAGGGTTTTCTGAACAACAGCACAGGCAGTTAAAAAAAATAATCTGAATTAATACTGAGGGTTTTGTGTGTGTGAAATCACTATAAATAAAGTTTGTTATAATAATAAAAAATATAAATCTGCACAACATTAGCATGAAGAAACACGGTGTGAGCTTGAAATATTGTAGGACTTTGGCTGTAGCAAGAGCAAGGGTGAATCTGCTGAGAAGAGAGAGCTCTCCCTGCTGCAGGATGCACTTAAGGTCCAGGCGCTGGGTTTGGACATATAGGTCCCCACCTCCTCCTTCCATCCCTACCTCCTCTCCCCAGCCTCCCACCTCAAATTAAAGTCTTTAAGGAAAACAAAAACAAAAACAAAAACCGAATTGCCTTTGCTTTAGTTTTCTCTCCAAAAGCCAAGCTGCAGGGTGGTTATTTTATTTTAGGTCTGGCAGCCTCATCACCTGCCCCAGCCACCCTGGCCAGGGCACAGGGAACTGACACACAGTTTGATGCTCTGAAAAGGCTGGAGGGCAAGTGACACACGCTGACCATCTGTCCAACAGTTATGATTAAGACAATTGGAAATGCAGTACATACCAGAATTTTATTTGAAAAAGAAAATAAAATCACTAAAAAAGGATTTGTATGTTTGTTTTCATTTTGACAGGTAAAGGTAAAGCAGCTCAAAGCTTTGGAAATTCCTGACAGTCTTCATAGGGCAACTGTGAAGACATTAAAGCTCCTTTAAACTGGGATGATAGCAGTAAAGGAAGCTCTTTTCCTTGCTAGTACTGACTGTTTTAAGAGAGTTATATTGGGAAGAGCTGGTTCCCTGAGAACGATAAGTATCCATTCAGATTAACAAGGTATTTTAGGGTGTCATTATTACATGGCAGGAAATAGTGTGCTGCAGACTGCATGAAAAGAAAAGCTTTTCTCCTGAACAGCAAATGCAGTATCCAAATCTGTAAGGAATGCTACAAATAGTGGTCAAAATACTTCACAGAAAATAGGATTTAGTAGGCTACTTCATTGTTCATATTTCTATTAACAAATATTGGCTTTGCCTTCCAGACATTCTACCAAAATTTGGTACGGTGTATACAGCCTCAGTGTGTGACCTGTTTCACAACAAACCTTCTGAAACAGATCAGTGTATGTAAAAGGTTTCCATGATGAAATGCAGCCTTCACAAACTGCCCTATATGCAGCCTAGCCTTTAGATAGTGAAAGTATGTCCTTTCAATCTGTTTTTTAATTCCTATAGCTGCTTGAAGATACTTTTTAGAGAATTTTTTCCTTTAAAAAAAAAAAAGGAAAGCAAAAAATGCCCAACAATCATCTACACTGCAGAAATTCAGTTCTGTCCTGATGAAAATTTATCTATGCAACAAATAACTTTATAATGCTACTTGTGCTTTCACAAGACAAAATTCTTCACCTGGAGAGGAGAAAAATCTTTTCCCCTACTGAAAAGCTGAGATTAGAAAACACCTACTACATGAGAGAATTAACTGAGAAGATCAGCCTGCTGTAAAAGCGAGACAAAAACACAAAGAGAAATAGCAACTTTGTAAGGGAAATTTTGTTGATAACTTAAGATACGATAACTTCAACATCAGCTTGAAATGATTCACTGTATGCCTGGTTTTCCCTACGATAAGTGCTTCCATGCAATTAAAAAAAGACCATGCTTCTGAAAAGCCTTGTAATGTAAAAAAAGCCTGATTTTCCTTGCTAGTGATGATTACCCAGTGAATACACTCAAAGCATCTGAAATGAGAGCCTGCACTTTTCAGCTGTGTTTGTATCTGTTCAGATACTCATCTGTTCCCTTGTGGTGAAAACACAAAATGTACAGTAATATGTAACGTCATCCTTTAGCCACAACAGTCATGGCTTATGCCCAAGTAAAGCATTTCCTTTTGTAAAAGAGACTATTCGTTTTCTATACCCCACTTTGCTATTGGAATTGAATGGTCATCAGGTTTAAGCATCCATTTATCAACCCTTCTTATCCAAAATGCATGGCAGGCAACACAGTGCAGCTGTCCACACTGTGCTCTGTCAGTACAGCATCACTCAGCCCAGGACATTTCCATCACTTCAATATTCGGGATACTGAGCCTCCATCTATCACTTGGAGCATGTGACTAAGCAGTAGTTTGACTAGGAAGAAGACTTGAGAAGATCAGATTTGTCTTGAGAAGATCAGAAGGAGATTTAGACTGGAAAGTTCACCCTTGTACTGAAAAGTGACTTCCTATGGATTATCCTGAAGGGAGTTTCTGCTTAGTTTTTAAAAATAGCCAATCTTTATCCTCAAGCGAGCTCAATTTGGGTCACTTTGACAAGCTAAAAGCAACTCTGACATCAGATACCCCTAACACGTTTGCTCAGAAAGGGAAAACTCCTACTAGTTCTTTATAGGGCACATGGAAACAATAAACACCACTCAGAAGGTGACATGGACAGAGAAGCGCCCACGATGCTGGGAGAGCCACTGTAGCATGCACTGCAGAGTGCCTTCATTAGTCAAGGTACCTATGCACAAGAAACTATCTTAAAGATGATAATTCTGGGTGACAGAGGAAGCTTTTTGGGTGCCATGTGGTCAATGGCACTTTACCCACTTGTTTTGATGAGTACTTTGCAGTGCAGTGAGGTGGCATTTATGCCTTGCACCACTATTGCCCGTGTATAGTCTATCTGACAATTAAGCCAGTGGGGCACATGGTAAGAAGGGAACAAAATCTAGCACAAACGAGTGGCTCCCAGGTTTTTACTATGATCACGAGTTAAGGAATTTGGCTTGAAGCTCATGTGTTTCCAGTTGTTTGACATTTTCTGTATTAAAGTTCAAATTTAATGAATATAAGCAATGAAGCATTTTAACTGGAAAGGCTGTATTTGGTTTGATAATGTGAGATACACTCTACACAGTGCAGAATGCTACTAGATCTTTAACCTAATGCAAGAATATTTTTTCCATTACAGTAAAATAATGGAAATCTGGGGAGCATATAAGCTGCTTTCAAAGAAACCCTTCAAGTCTTTATAAGTTTCCCTTAGCTGAACCTTTTATGGGTTCACTTGTCATCGGTTTGCTCCTGCTGTGAGTGTTTACCATTCCGATAACTGAACTCCCATGCACGCCTGCATACATCTATATATATGCGCATGCACACACCTGCCTCCTCAGATTTTATTAATGCAGCTGTGTGCAAGCACATAAAAAGCTATGTCATGCACGGCATTTAGGAGCACTTTTGAATGTATTGGCTAATGAAGAACACAACATATGGTATGTTAATTGTCTCACATTGGAGCAGAGATAAGCAAGCAATGAGGAAACAGATTCAAACTGACAGTGCTTTATCGGTTCTGGTATCCCAAAGTATATGGCTTCTTAGCTGGGGATCACAGGTAATCTGGAGATGGAAAACATGCTGCAGCAGTCCTTATCTGGAGGCAGCACGGGCATGCAACACTTCAGTGTAATCACACATGAATCTTATATTTTATTTAATTTTTAATTGACCAAGATGTTTCTGGTCACTTTCTAGAAGTGCAAAAAGTAGATGTGCATAGATTAACAATACTAGTAATAGCTAGGAAAATAGCCAGGAGATGGGGTTTATCGTCTTTCACTACCTAACCATTAAATTCATGTTCATTTTCAAACAGAGTGTTTTCCTCTTTACCTCCACTACTAATCTTCTCACCAAGCCCAAAGAGGAACAGATCAGTACTAATGACACTATAACCTCTACAATCTCCCCAATTATCTTTCAGTTCTTATTGGATCCACGTATAGAGAACAGCACTATATAGCTAAATCCTCTGTGACAGTCACAGAAAGGCTCTTCAGCATCCAAAGGAAAAGGTAAATCTGACAGCATCCAATTCAAAAGTTTTCCCCTTCTAATTCAGACATACTGAGAGCGGGGGTGAATCAATGGTGAAAACAATTTGGAAGCGACTGTTCAGCGTGTTGGGACACTTTGCCTCTCTATGCCACTTGCTATAACTAAAGAGTTTAGCAGGTCTTACTCCCAGGACTGAAACACTATGACCAATTATTGAAACAAGTGTTTTGTGTTGGCATTTCAAAGCGGATGTGCTTTTTGTAATTGCTTTGCCTAGTCAGTGGAATGCTGTCATCACTTATGCCCTCTGGTGCATAAATTTACAAACATCATGCAAATGCACTATTTGTAATAAAACTGACTAATGAACTTTAAAGGCCAATTATTTGTACATGTCTGCTGGCTCAGAGTAATCATGCATCATTCAGATTTACACTTACATACTTGCTGTAGTGCAGTTTTAGTCACTTGTTAATCTATGGTTCATGATAAGCATCATGAGTAAAGCTAGATGGAAAATGGGCTTCTCAGACTGTGAAGGTCTGATACTCCCAAGATAGGTGTAGAAAGCAAAATAGAACTTGGATGCTCTTAAAAAAAAAAACAAACACCAAAACCACACAATTCAAATGACAGGCAGCTCCCAAAATGCAAGTGCCAAGGGTTAACCACAATACCGTGTCCCACAGGACTCCAGTGGGTGCCTGTGCCCCAGTCCTCTGGGCAAGCTGGGACACTGCTTCAGGGGTTCCTCCCACAGTGGATCTGGACCAGAGCTATGCATCTGCATAAGGATGAAGACTGTTTTGTTGATTTTGCTAACAGACCGACACCAGACTGTTGTGAGAGGATTTCTGACAAACTGACTGGGTACTTGGTTTCTACAAACAATTTTTCCAAGTATCTGAATCTTGTGTCTTTTTACATAAACGTCTCTTTTCCTGATGTGGCTCCCAGAAGAGGTTTCAGACAGGTAGATTGACACCCTGTTGGCCCGCTTCCACATCTGGGTATTCTTTTTTTGCATTTACTTTTCTTGCTTATCTTTGTCTTTCCTCAACCAAGTTGGCACTATCCTAGTTGTGATAACAAAGGGTTACGATAAGATAATTAAATACATAAAGCAATTATCATTAGGAGCTAAAGGCTGTCTGCTGGCCAGGCAAAGATGGCTTGGATTCAAAGCAAGTTCCCTGTTTTCACCGGTCACAGACTGGGGGAAATCTGCTGGCCACACTGGAATGACTGTCAATGATTTACCACCAGCAGAGGAGTGGAGTGAACCCCCCAGGGGCTGCTCCTGACCCTGTCACTGACCTTGGATTAGTCCCTTGACTTCTCTACACTTCATCTTACCTATTGCAATGCTTAACTGTCTAGAGTGAGGATTTAGAAGTTTAATTAAGCTTTGCAAAAATGTTTAAATCCTTCAATATGAGGCTACTCTTCTTTTTTTTTTTTTCTTTTTCTTTCTTTTCACAGAAAACGACAATATGTAAACTCTTAGAAACAAACACCTAGAAGAAAGCTGCTGTGCTGCTTGCTCCACTCAGCATTCACCATCATCCTGCCAAAACTGAGAGTGTGGACCCGCTCCTGCTGAGGATGCTGCTTCTGCAGTGACTGGGGTGGTGGTGAGAGCTTGTCACCTAGCTGATGCTGCATGTAGTGACACCGAAGCCCTCAGGAAATTCTCCGAGAGAACAGTTTGTTAATGTCACCACTAAAAACTCTCATTAGAAAAATCATTGCTAAGAGTAAATGCCTTCTGTCTTTATACCCCTCTGTCTGTCTCCTCAGAGCCTGGTATTTCCACTGGGAGCCAGGGAAGTGCAAGAATCTGTCATATTGTCATAACAGAAAGAATTAAAAGAACCTGCTAGCTCTCAGAAGCATTAAGTTTTCTGTGTTTTTTTTTTTTTTTCTTTTTTTCTTTTAGCTAGTAAAGAAAATGATTAAATTTCACCTCAGGAAAGGGAGGAAGTTAGGGATGGGAGGGTGGAAAGATATGGGAATAAATGTCACAGGTTCATTAGGAACCAATACTAGGAGAATAAGCTAGAAAAGAACTCAGGTGTAAAAGCAATTGAGCCTTTTCAGAAAGCCCCAGGCAAGTGGAAAAAAAACCCAGCCTCAGTAATACTCAAAAGATCAAGGGACACTTCATTAAATCAGTTTTTATGTGATTCATTGGGAATCAAACTGTGCCAGCCCTTGCACAACCAATTGCTTTGGTGCAACAAGGAGGATTTTAGGAAGGTCAGGCTGGAGGGATATTGCACACGGACAAATCTGCTCAAGGTAGCAAGGCCAGACTGGGTCCTCTAAAGCCAGCTCCTCCTTCCACGATCTTCCCTCTTCCAGCCCACTGAGAAATTCCTCTCTATTCTTAAAACTCATTCCTCTCCTATTTTATTCAATATCAATGCAAAGCAACCTGAGGAGACTGAGTGACACTTCAAATTAAAATACCAGCAGTGCCTTGACAACCGACAGCCCTGTATTTCCTTACATCTAATCACAGCAGAACTGTCTTACAGTATGCTGCTTATAGCTTCGCTGTCCCAAGAAAATGCTGATAGAGTTGGCCTCAGGCGAGAGAGAGGTTCGAGCAAGTAAGAACGGGAAACTTTTGAGAACTTTATTCAGCTGTGACCTTATCTTCTATTGATCCTTCCAAGTCACAGTTTTCAGTTCTTTCTGGGCATAAATTCAGTTTCTGGAGGGTAAAACAGTTCCTGCTACTGCAGGAACAGTCTCTGCAGATTGCTGGCTTCTCTAAACCTCCCTGGAAAGGTTAAACATCACTGCTCGAATCCTTTCAAGGTCTTTCATCCAAACACTACATAGCAGTTGAATCAACAAAGTCCAAAATAAAACACAATACATAAACCAACAGCTATCTCTCCCAAGGGCCAGGTGATTTCCTTCCTCACCAAATCTTCCTGTTTCTAGTAGTTACTTCCCACTTCCTCCAGGCACAGTTTTATTAAGTAAGAGAAATATCAGCTCATATCTAACAGCTCCCTTCCCTCAGATCTTTTTCCCATGAGCTTTCTCCAGATGAACAGCAGATTCTTACAATCATCTGACTCTGTGGTTGTGTGTTAATCTACTCAGACGTGGTCTACACCTGCATTTAAATAGACTTCAGAGAAGGCTTGTTGATGCTAAAATAAAAAAATAATAATAATAAAAAAGCATACTCCTCCATTATGGGCCCTACATCTGGTTAACAGATGATGCCTTACTCTACTTGAGCTGACCTGCTGGAAGTAGTCCCTGTGTTAAGTACTGCTGTGGTGGGTGCTCTGGCTGGACTTGCTAGAAGGTTTGTCCTCAAGAAAGCACCCAAAAGGACATACGTGTCTTATGAGACCACAAACAATCTTTGAAACATGGGAAATTCATCTGCATGAAACAGAAGAAATTACAAGACTTGAAAATAAGTGTCCTCTCTGGAGACCTGAAGAAGAGCTTCTTCTCTCCAGCCTTTACTCCATCCATCAATCTCCAGTAGTTTCCAAAGTTGCAGTATGCAGTCCCTTCCTGGTCCATAGGAATGGGATCTCTGTCACCTCTGCAGTGTAGATGTTCCCTGCTCTTCTCAGGAATCTCCCCTTGCGCTGCAGGCAGGTGCAAGGACAGGGACATTCCCCATCATGCAGGCTTCTCCCTGCTGAGTGGGATCTGATGCATTTGGTTACCCAGTCCCTCTTGCAGAGGTCTCACTCGGTCCAGGATAAGCATCCAGGCCACAGCAGGAAGGCAGCTGTCCTGCCTGCTGCCCAGCTACCGCTGTATAGGTGAACCAATAGATAGTAATGAATGTAAGCAGGCAAATAAAAGTGATGCCATCCATCTATAGAGCACAAATACAATTTAATTTACTAAGGAAATATGCTGAGGAAGAAGCAGTTCCTAGTGGTTTGGGAGTGAGCAGTCCTTGCACACTGGTGGGGGCTGGTGGCTGCATGGCATCGCTCTGCTCCACAGTGGCTCCCCAGGAAACATGACAGCACAGCAATGCTCCCAGCTCCAGAGCTCCTTTGCATAACACTTTTATTTCTTCCTCTCTTTTTGCTGCCTTACCCAAAGGCATGACTTATAGAGGCAGGCCCCTGTTCTGAAGACAGAAGCAGTACCAGTAGGAAGTGAACAATATTAACTATCCTCCCAGCTCTGATGGGAACGTTTCAGTGCGCCCCTTCCTTCACCTATGGACAATCCAGATTCTGGGGCAGTAAATGCCATAATCCCAGTCCCAAAGAGTTAACCTAAGCAAGCCAAACCTCTGGAGGAAAGAACCAGAGAACAAACTAAATATTTTTTATAACCAGCGTGTAAGATGCTCTAATAAAGAACACCGCTTTATTACTGTTATTATTGAGCTTAGCTTTATAGAAACTGAATAATCTTTTTTTTGTTGTTTTAGATTCTTGCACTTCTAATGTTTGCACTGGTTATACACTGTTTATGAGCTAAACTCTGCCTGTTACATATTTGGAGCCAGATTCTCATTCCTTACACAATGTCCGACTTTCCACTAGGGATCCATTATGGTTTGGGGTAATCCTACCAAACCCAGCCATACCACAGCCTCCCGGTGGCAATAACAAGGCAAGGCAGCACACACACTACTCCCAGTAACCACTGTCTGTGCGACTCATAAACAACAGCAGTGCTGACACTCCCTTACTATTTGAAAATGCATCCTTTTCCTCGGTGCTATCAACAGTACTCAACATAAATTTAAAGTAAGTGCCAATAGCATGCCAGCAGCTGCTGCATTTAGCAGAAATGAGAATGATGCTTCTGATATTTAGGGTTTTTTTCACTTCAGGAAACAGGTTTTAAGTATTTTTTGGCATTCAGAAACTATATACAGACATGAATGAACATAATAAGTAGTTTATGCTTGCTTCTCATTAAAGTAGCCATTTTTCTGTTGCCCTGGGAGGAAAGTTAGTTTGCTACTCTGCTCAGTGGTTGTCTTTTAAATGTTCACTCATTTCAGTTTATGAATAAAAGTATTTTAAAAAAAAAACAAACCCACACATTTGTTATTGTTCTTATGAAGGTACCATAGCATGCATCAGCTTCCCAAAGGTGGGAACAGCTTGCCTGTTTTGTGGTTGTTAACACCTTGCTCTTACACTTGGACATTAATTCATGGAAGCAGCTAAAAATATGTGTAAAATTTTATTTTAGTTTTCCTTTTTAAAAAGTAACACACAGAGCAACAGTAATGTACATTTGAATAAAACCTTAATAAGCCAGTCATTCTCTTCTTAAATAGCAGCTTTCCCATTTCTTTCTTGCACAAGTGTTTATTTGATCAGAGAGTTTATATCAGCCTTTCAATAAAAACCAAAGCACTTGGGTACTATACAAGATACAGACTGATTCAGGAAGTACTTCTGCCAGCCTTGCACAGAGGTCAGAGCATACCAAGAAGGTACTCACTGGACTGAGATACAGTGCTTTGTCCAGATATACTGCTCTAGACTTTAATGACTTCTAGGTGGAAGAGCAGCATAAGGAAACAGACATTTTGCCTTTCATAAAAAGTAAAGTCTTAAAAATTGCTTCTGCTCATTTATTAAGACTGGTATAAGGGTGCTTTTCACCTGCAGCCTCCATAAGATGCACTGGGAGCCTATCAGTGATATCTGCGGATCTACAGATGTTACATACAGCAGAACCGAGTAGAAAAGCAACTCCCTACCCATCCCAAAATCTTTTTTTATATATATAATGTCCTGGTTTAGACTGGACCAAAAACTAGTTCTGCGTGTTTTTTCCTCAAAGGAAGAGTTTCTAGATTGGAAAATATTCCAATGAATAAAGTATTTTCTGGGACACAGGAGCAAAACCTTAAATTTCTCTTTGGAATCAGCGATCTTGTTCTTATATCTCACAGGAAATGTTCTTTACACTGGTTAATCATATTCAAGAGTCTCGCTTCCTAACATTTCATCCAGAAATAATATCCCAAACCTGGCACACATCTCCTGATGACTTGCATCACTATTGCTAGGTTCTTGAGGAGAATTTCAATTTCAGTGAATTATGTATTAAGAAAATTGATTTTTAAAAAGTTGCTGGTAAATCTACCGGTCTGGTCACACACAC
Organism: Falco naumanni; assembly: GCF_017639655.2. Classification (NCBI taxonomy): domain Eukaryota; kingdom Metazoa; phylum Chordata; class Aves; order Falconiformes; family Falconidae; genus Falco; species Falco naumanni. Next base: position 29,946,674 of record NC_054059.1, read on the forward strand.
TTAGCCATGAATGAATAACCCTGTTCGAGATGATCCAAGCTCAGGAAAACCTCTTTTTCCACCCAGGGACATGTCAATGTAGTACAGTCTCCCTCCCAGCTGGCAAGCTGATTCTAGGTCTTCTCAGCTGGCCAGGCTGCTGCTGGGCTTTGCAGTTCCCTTACCTAAACCCTAAGCCTCTGCTTCTTATCCCCCATTTCAAAATCTCTTGTCAGGAGAGCACATTTCCTTTAACTCCATAGCTGGGCAAGTTGTGATCTGTTCTTCGACGAGCCCTCCAGACTTTGTAAAGCTTGCAACTCCACAAATGTAAGACTATTGTACTTACTGTATTCCAGAGGAGCTACAAAACTTGGAGGTGGTTTTCTTGGATATCTTGGACTTCTTCTTATATACACAATTTTTAAAGACGAGATCAGAAAATGAAGGCTTTTGGAAATTTTATTCAACATTACATTAAAAACCATGTATAAAGCAGGGCTGTGCAGCAGTCAGGAAATTCCACCTTACAGATTGCATTTCTTACGCTCAGCATTGCCCGTGGAGCCACCAGGACAGTTCTGCCTATGTCTGCCCATGTTTCAGGTGAGCAAGCCAGCAGACAGGTAGGCTAAGAGAGCAGAATGGAGCTGGCGGTCTCAGAAATCCTGAACTGACCACAGCTGTGCAGTCCAGAGCTGCTCTGCTGGCAGGGCAGCTGGCAGCCCACCACCCTCTGGGGTAGGATCTGGCCATGGACCCTGTCACATCACATACACGTTCACTCTCCCTGAAAGTTTCCATTAAAAAGCAATTCCACAAAGTTACAGCTGGGCTTTTTACCGTGTTAAGAAAAAAAAGGAAGAAAGAAGTCATCTTATTGATTTTCACATGATCCCAACCATTTAGGAGAAGGAGTGGTAGGAGGTTCATTTCTCTCCCCTCCCTTTAAAGCGCAGTCTTTAAATTACTGTTCTAGTAAGTTTGCTTTGGTTCTCTCCTCGAAGTGAGACACTGCAGTAAATTTCCATTCTAAAAGGCTTATAGTACATGAAGTTCAGTAGTGTACTGTGCAGACCTTTGCTGAGTATAGCCAACCTACAGCAATAAACTCTTTTGCCTTGGAAAATTTTGCATCTTTGTAGAAGAAATATTATCAGGACCTAGTAAAAGGCACTGGCTTAAAAAAGAGAGAGGGAGGTGAATGCTAGCAAAATAAATGTAACCTGAAGTGTTAAAAAGTCAATTAATTTAAATATTCATTTTTTCAATGTAGGCAATCATATAAGAGAAAACGTCACAGCCTTTAAGATTAATACAGAGTGAAATGGGACACTAGTTACAGTGCTCAGGCATGGTACTTCGGTTATGTCCCCAATGCCAATTACAAAACTGGTGATATCTGAGCTGAATTAGTCTTAGCTTTTGTGTTTAGCCATGATCTTGCTGGAGCAGCATGGGCCTCTCTTAACCGACATCTCATCCTTCACCGGCAGGCTTTGCTGTGTGACTGTGACAGGTAACAAAGCTCCACAGATTGCAGTTAGCATCACATCTTTGATATATCCCACTTGTAAAACAGTTACCTAGCAAGCGCAGAGGTATACCAGCAGCAGATGATTCCTACCGGTATAGTATGATGACAAAGTCTAGCTTTGCTAAAAGAGAAATAGAGACTCAGGGAGAAAAATCAGCAGGCTTAGATTCAGTAGAAAGATGCAAGTGGTTACTTGAGTCACACAGTTTCCGTAGGGCAAATGAAGCGTGTGGTACAAACTGATTGCTCAGTTTCAGAGGGAGAAGACAAGAAATAGAAAGTAAGAAGGAATGAAGGAAGGAAGGGAAGAAAAGGAAGGAAGGAAGGAAGGAAGGAAGGAAGGAAGGAAGGAAGGAAGGAAGGAAGGAAGGAAGGAAGGAAGGAAGGAAGGAAGGAAGGAAGGAAGGAAGGAAGGAAGGAAGGAAGGAAGGGAGGGAGGGAGGGAGGGAGGGAGGGAGGGAGGGAGGGAGGGAGGGAGGGAGGGAGGGAGGGAGGAAGGAAGGAAGAGAAAGAAAGAAAGAAAGAAAGAAAGAAAGAAAGAAAGAAAGAAAGAAAGAAAGAAAGAAAGAAAGAAAGAAAGAAAGAAAGAAAGAAAGAAAGAAAGAAAGAAAGAAAGAAAGAAAGAAAGAAAGAAAGAAGAAAGAAAGAAAGAAAGAAAGAAAGAAAGAAAGAAAGAAAGAAAGAAAGAAAGAAAGAAAGAAAGAAAGAAAGAAAGAAAGAAAGAAAGAAAGAAAGAAAGAAAGAAAGAAAGAAAGAAAGAAAGAAAGAAAGAAAGAAAGAAAGAAAGAAAGAAAGAAAGAAAGAAAGAAAGAAAGAAAGAAAGAAAGAAAGAAAGAAAGAAAGAAAGAAAGAAAGAAAGAAAGAAAGAAAGAAAGAAAGAAAGAAAGAAAGAAAGAAAGAAAGAAAGAAAGAAAGAAAGAAAGAAAGAAAGAAAGAAAGAAAGAAAGAAAGAAAGAAAGAAAGAAAGAGAAAAAAGAAAGAGAGAAAGGAAGAAAGAAAAAAAGAGAGAGAAAGAAAAAAGAGAGAAAGAAAGAAAGAAAGAGAGAAAGAAAAAGAAGGAAAGGAAGGAAGAAAAGAAGGAAGGAAGGAGGAAAGAAAGAAGGAAAGGAAGGAAAGAAGGAAGGAGGAAAAAAGGACAAGTCAAGCATACACATTTGAAATGGTCATATATCTGGTAAGTATACAAAGAAAAAGCATTTCTAAGACTGTCCATTTTAGTGTGTTTCCATGATTTTTTATTTTCTGAAGTTCATTTTAAGCCTTCCATTCTTATTCAAGCTCAGACACAGCACAAATAATGAAATCTTAGGCAACTACTCAAAAGTCTAGCAAAAATATAATAACTACTCAAACAAACAATGGCTAATAAAATTAGGTCAGATTCAACTGGCCAAATTCAGTTTGGTTACACCAGTGTAATGTTTTGCATTTAAGCTAGCATAGCTAAGTAATAATTGGTACTTTTGAAACTCCTTTGGGATAGACTCTTAAAGTGAAAAATTAATTGTATGTGAATTTAGATTCACATGTGTATGCTCAGGTAGAGGTTTAATTTGTTAGAAAAGAAAAACACAAAGGCCCTGAATCTGCTGTCCTACAGGCCAAGACATCCACCTGTGCAAGGACCAATTAAAGTTATTGCATCAACATGCAAATAGAGGAATCAGCTCAGGCAGGTCAGATGCTGCAGGGACAAAATTCTTAGGAACTACCTATAGGTTATTAGCGCCTGTTATCTGAAAGCTAAGTGACACATTTCAACCTTCATGGACAAAAATAAAATTGTTTTGCCTTTGGTTCATTTTCTGAAAATATTTGCTTTGCACATTCATATTGACAAACAGCCAGACCTGTTTGCAGAAGACTCAGATCGCTCCAATGGGCACTAGTTCCTTCTACTAACTATTTCTCCGAGGAGAAAAATGAGATCTCATATACAACGTACAGATGAGATTGTGTTTCGTCGTCTCTGTAGCACTTGTAATGAAGCTTCCAGTCCTTCCTGTTTTGAAGGCAGTAATTTGATGCAGCTGTGCTGTTGGCTTAACGTAGTGATGTAAATCTGAGCTTCCCTGGTTACTTTGGCCCTTAGCTGTAACTGAACTGCACTTTGCATTTCCAGACCAATGCTGGCTTTTATGTCAGCATTTCCGATGAAGGCTCAATTACTAGACTTTTCAGAAGTTACTAGGCTATTCAGAAGAAAAACCTCCCAAAATTCCCTGTTGTTGTCCCTCTTGCCTCACCCAGCAGGAGCCTGCTCCTCTGAAACCAAGGTTAATAGGGAATGTTCGGTATGGATGCCAAAACCAAAATATTATTGTCAAATATTTAGTGTGCAAAAGATATATAGCAGACTGCATGTGGCATATAGCATTAGCCTAAATTCTTATTACAAGTTCATTGAAGGAAACAAGACATGTTATAGGTGTATGTGGTCACAGAACTGTATTTACATGTCAGTCTGGACCTGTTATGGACCTAACGTGGTATCAGTGGCCATAACCAGAACTGACAAGAGGTGAGAGAACTAACGCACTCCTTTAGAGTGCAGCATTAGTAACAGGAGCTCCAGAAAACCCCTTCACTCCTCCATCCCTGTGCCAATACCTCATACTCTAAAGAACTGAAGAAGGCAATGACTAAGTGACAGAGAAAAAGAGTAACTTTAAATAGGACTGCTAGCAGAAGCCCAAGAACTGGGCTTAGTGTCTCCTGACACATAACTCCCCTGCCTGCAGCACAACTTCTGACTTGATCTGTCAACCAAAGGAAAATCCCTCTCTGAAGGTGGGCATACAGTTTTAAAATCCATCCTAGGTATACCCAGGTTATTTGAGTCTCTAGGTGTTATTTCAGTGCTAGGAGTTTATTTAAAGCTTTTAGGTCAAGATTCAGGTTGATAATGTTAAACCAGAACTATCCATGATGGTTTTTTTAAGACCTCTCTCTAGTACCTGGGGTTAAAACATAAATGTCACAAAAAATGCTGTGATTAGCAATTAAATAAACTTGAAATTGTTTTCCTGTTCTCAATGCTGGGATCCCTCACTTCATCCGGTCATGCTCCTGACACTCACTGCTGTTGGTGTGGGTTAGGCTCTTCAGGAGCTTGCAGAACTCAGGCAGAATGAGGACCCATGGCACTGCACCTTGGTCTTCCCATCATATTTCAGCACCTGAGCTTCTTGGCACTGAAGCTGAGATAGCCACTTCGTGCTCAGATTTCCAAGGGACAGGGTCCATTCAGAGATCTGGCCCAAGTGTTTTAAAAAAGACATTTCCCTGCCAGTGCCCAGCAAACCAGTTCCCAACTGGCATGACATGGGCTACAGTTGCTTTTCTTGCAAATGAGCAGGTCCTCCAGCTTCTGCACAGTTGCGTGCCCTTTTGGCCGGGGCACTAGAGGAAATTCACCTTCCTTTCTCCTGCTTTATTTTTCTGTGGTTTCGATTTATTTATTTTTATGTGACAGATATTGTGCAATATTGGGCAATATCTTCCTAGCTATGTGACTGTTCTTGCCAGTTTACATTATTAAGGCCACTGCTAATTTCTTCCCCGTGTAACACATTCCTTCCTCTTTCTGAGGTGAGGTGGGGGTGGAGGCTTTCCCCAAGGAACCGGTGCTGGTGCTGTGCAGAGTCACCCCAGCACTGCACTGGGGTACTTCTGTGGGGACTATTCACATCAAGCAGCTGCTCTGTCAGCCAGCAGCACGCCTCTTGAACATCTCCAGCAGAGCCAAAAATACACTTGTGGATCAATTCAGCTCCCACTGAGTTTGATGGAATGTTTTCCATTGATTTCTAATGAGATTTGGATGACAAACATTTCTGCACAGAAGGCTTGCCTCTAGCCTACGGGGAGGAGAAACTAGCATGTGGTTTCTCCTTTTCACATAGTGCTATTCCCCAGAATCTTGCAAATAAGTGGCCTGCGTAGCAAAAGAGACCCACCGGTCTGTAGACTTTAACATTGGCAGTGTCAGCTCCCCAGCCCTGTGAGTGTAGCTATTCAGTATTATAACATTCAAAATAATTATACCTTTGAAATACTTCATTTGAAGTTGCAATGACTTTCTTTCATGAACTGTTTCTAATTATTGTACTTCAAGTGACAAATTAAATGTCATTTGAAGCAATTATACCAAATACTCAAAAAAATTATACATAGGTATGTCAATTAATATAATTAAGTCAAAAGTTACATTTCACAGCTGATTCAGCTTTTCCATTACAGCCTTGAAATTGCTTGTGAGTTGAAAGCAACATTTGAACAAATCTGTAGCAAACCTGAACACTAAAGGACTTACTTATTTTTATGCATTTATTAGACAAGTTGGGAAAAGCATGAGTGATCCTGCATGAATAAGAAGGAATAATTAGTATCCTTTTTCACAAGCTGTTTTTTTTTCCCCATTTAACTTCAATAATTTTGTTTGTCAAAGCTCTATAAAGGAACTCATTGTTCCCGAGCCTCCACTCCTGCTTTGTGGAAAAAGTAAACAAACATATTCTAAAGGGATTTATATGTTAGGTTTGATTTACAATGGATATAATGTAGAAATTCAAGTGAGGCAACAGCATGCTAACTTGCACCTTTCTAAATAACCCCTAAAACACTGCTACCCTTTCTTGAACGCTTGATTAGTGAGAGTCTGGGATCAGTAGAATTCTCTTACCTAGGAAGAAAACCAGGTCATGAAGCCTGATATCTTTGATGTGCAAAGCTCTCCACCTCTGAATACAGGCAGGCCAAGGGAGTACACTTTCTTTGCTTATTGCTCTGAAAGTCCTCAGTGTACTTCAATGTCCTTCATCTTGTATTTACACTTCTCAGACTTGCTTTCTTGATTGTCACAGAAACCGCCTGGTCCACCTGCTTAAAGCATTTGCTCAACCTTGCTGTATTTTGGTGTTTTGGTTGACATCACCCAGAAGAGTTACATGATATTTACTGAATGCAAGAGGACTGATCAGTCCAATCTTTAGCACAGAATAGTCTTCAAACCATTTTTGCACAGCTGTGTTCAATGTTATTCATACACAGCAGTCAACACTACCCAGGGGATACCTGTACCTGACAAGTGGTGCAAAGGTGCATGAGAAAAGCCATGACACTGCACTCAGTGCATGAGTTGCCAGCAGGAAAATGCAAGGCAGCAGATCACCCCCCTCAGTCACCCGGGGAACAATATTGCAATCACTGTGTATGGCACAGGTCCCTGAAAACAACACTAAAGGACTTTGCTTGCACAAGTAATTGTCTTTCAGTATTATTTTTTTTTACAGCATTGTCAATTAACAAGATAAAACCAACAATAGTGACACCAAGTATAATCCTGTGACCTCTTCAAAATGCCCATGATTTCTAAGGTTTTCTTACACTATTATAATGCACCTGTGGTCCAAAAAGCATATCTACAGCTCTGAGAGAAAGTACCGCATGTTGACAAAGATAAGGGGAGAGAACAGGAGCCATAGATAGAATCTAGAGTTCTTAAAAGGTGCTGAAATTACAGCACAAGAGACAGGTGGTACTCATTTATTCACAGATCAAATTCATCCTTGCTAGTTAGTTTCCATAATCAAAAATAAAAATCATCTAAAAGTAATTTAGATTTTGCTTTTACTTTCATGTGAAAACATTACTCCCTTATGCTTTTATAAAGGATGAGATACAAAGTTCAACCTACGGCTTGTAGCCCAATGTGGGATGCCAGTGCTGAGACACCATAATAAAGATGGCCATGGTGTAAGTACCCCTATAGATAAATTCTCACATTGGGGAACCCACAGACAAAATGAATGTTTCAGAAAACTAGCAGTGCAAGAAACTGTGAAGTACCAGGGATTAATTACTGTGATGTATATCACATTGATAACCAGTTTCATGTTGCCACAGTGGTGATGTGAGCAGTTTAAAAAATAAATACAATCACATCTTTAAATGTGCATGTCAAAAAAAAATAAAAAATCATCTAGATGTAAAATGTGACATCTATGCCCTTTTAAATGATAATGAAGAAATATGCATGCATTTGGTTTTCTGGAAAGCTCGTTATATTGCAGTTGATTTTGAACTGTGCAAAGGAGGGAGCTCAAAAAACCCTTCTTCAAACAATCTGTTCAGCAAATAATGATAAAACCTAGTGACTGAAGTATATGCTGAATAATACCTGGCCAGCTGAGGGACTCACACTGGAAAAAGTGGGATGTAACACCTATGTTTATTTTACTAAAATATTAAAAGAAACTGGATGTCAAAAAGAGAAAATAGACCTATATCATAATTGGGAAGAAAATAAAGCCTTAGAAAAATATCTCTGAAAACACAAAGGTATTGATATGCAAATTAGCATACTTTCATTAACAGGCAACTAGGATAAAGATTTTATAATTAGTCTCTTGAGACTAGTAAGATGTTCAGCTTTCTCTTGGACCCATATTTCTCCTTACGATTTGTCACTGCTACTTAGAATAAAAAAAAAATCCAAACAAAAAGAAGACCTCAGAAAGTAAAATTCCTAACTAGGACTGTCACAAAATTAGTGTAAAAGGTATTCATTAAAATTCAGGAAGCGCTAAATAACAGATTTTTAGAAGGTATTTTGATATGCAGTTTTCCTTAAACATCTCACACCAGTCCTGTAAAAGGTTGCTTTGCTTCAGTAAGACAAGAAGAAAATATCTTGAAGGGGGGGTTTGGGATTTTGTGAATACAGGGCCTGATCTTCATCTGGGCTGATAATACTCAAGTGAAGACAAGTAATGACATCAGCAGCAAAAAAGTGTTGGCATTCATGATACTGCACTCATCACTTGATAGTCTAGGGAGGCTTCAAATGCCCCTCTGTTTATTATGAAATGTATTTTTATTATCATGCCATTGTTTCAGTTCCAACTGAATGGCAAATGGCATGCCTAGAATTTATATATATATATTTTGTGCTTTTTTTTTAATTGACAGTACACTGATCTGGTTGGTAGAAACTTGAGAAAATAGCTTATCTCTGATAAAGAAGAGCAAGAAAGCTGGGGCATGGCTTTGCTAAGTTACATCTGGTTGCTCTAATGGCAGACACAACAAAAATAAATTAAAAAAATGTCAATAGATGCATCAGCCTCCCCAGCCCTATTTTTTCCCCATAATTATAAAGAGTACTAGATGATGTTTTATCATTCAGTCGTTTCCGTCTAGTTGCCAGCTATTAGCATAAGGCTTTCATTAGCCTGACCCCCTAATATTCAAAGTAGGCAAGGGGTTCTGGGAACGCGTTCACATAATGGGAAGTTCTTCACAGATGCAGTATCAGAAAGGTCTAGCAAGCCAATCTGAAGGCAGCTGGAGCAAACAACCTAACTCTCTGCAGTCTTCCTCTTGCCAGGCACATTCACTTCAGTGTGAACACATTTCAGTACTTCTCAGCTGATTTTTATTCACCAAGGTACCAATACTACACCATGTTCCCTCTGCATTGCTCTGTCAGGGCAAAAGCAGCCTTGTGGTTGGTAAGGCTTGGCAGAACAGGAGAAAAGAACTTCACTTGTTCTTTACATTGTTGTGTCATTGTTCCCCTGCCTCCATTTTAGCTTCCTAACCAGGTAAATGTTGTATACAGAACTAAGTAAAATATGTGTGAATTAAATTATAGTGGTGACTGAAATTAGCTAGAATTTCTAACATTTGTGCATCTACAAACAGATCCTCTTTCTCATAATATTTATTGAGGCATTTTATCAAGTCAGAACATTGTTCCTCCTTGTTGAAAACCCAACGGACTGAGTTTCATTCCCCCATCTTCTGTCTGGCTTTAATGATAGCTGTTAACTATCATTACCAACATGTAATTAACCCTAGAAATAGTCCTACATGACAAGACATATTTCCTTGTCCCTATCTTGGAGATGGTATCTAAAGAGTAGATGGCACAAACAACTTGTCTATGAAATCAGGACACCCAGCTGTGATTGCCAAGCACATCTTTTATGCCAAATTTGATCCTCCATCATGCCTACATGAAGTGAGCAAAATACTGAAAAATAAATCTCAGGAAAATATTTAAAAAATAAGACTTTCAGTTTTGTAATTTTTTTTTATTGAATGAGTGCCCCATGCAAAATAGTATGCCATTACCTGAATAAATTTCTTAATAAGAAGCTTAACTAGCATATTTCATGAATATGCTCTACAAGTTGAATAGCCATGAAGTAATGAAGGGAAATGTAATAGTAATGAAGGGGAAGTTTATCCATCTCTCCCTCAGGTATCTTATTTGTAAAACACATCAAAATACACCACACGTGTGGACAGCGGTATGGAGCTGAGGTTGCTTAACTGGAGCTTTCGGGCCGCTACATGCTTGAGGTTAAGTATAAACGTGGTACTAATATTATTCTTCCTGGTGCTGGCAGTGAGGTGCACAGACCAAAAGTGGAGTATGTTTATCAAATCTCTGTCTAATTGGTACATCTGTCAAAGTACAAGAAGATTTTTCCAGTGTCCTCACTGGTCTTCTTCAGATTGACAGTGTAAGTAAATGAGTGATATTCACCCTAGGCCTGTAATTGCCTGGCCAATACTGTTTTGTAGGGAATTTCAATTACTGAGGTATAAAAAGTGGGGTATAATGACATTTTAATGGACCATTACCTATGGCAATAGTAATGATTACTTGGACAAAGCACAAGCATCAGTAATAGTAGTCCTTCCATGTACCTGTTTTAAATGTTAAGTGCCTTTTCATCCTTATAGTAAACCAAACTGAATTAATATGAGCAAATTTCATAATAGAAGAACCAAAAAGGTATGTAAATGTGAAAGTCTTATCTCCTGTCAGCCTTAAACAAGAATCTATTATCTGAGTTGCTCTGAAATTCTGATTTATTCCAGTTCTCTGCATCCCAATGGATTTTTCAGATATTGATTTGAATATGACTGCACACAATTAAAACAAATTCTTTCCCAAGAGTCTATAAAGCTATTTACCATTTTACCCCAATAGCTAGATGCCACAATTTGCCACTCCAGAGCACTGCATTTTTTTCATTTGTTAAATGCATTGAAACAATTATTTTTGTTTCAGTTGTCAGCTGTGAAGCTAATATATATTTCTTTCTTCCTGGATAATGTGCATTTCTTCTATTACGTTTTAAATGAGAAGTGCCATTGTGTATTAAAATCCTTTTCTTTTTTGGCCTTTAAAGTCTACTTTCTCACACAGATTCACCAAGTTTCCAAACAGTCTTCCTTAATTTAAAGACAATCAAGCAAACACTGAGAGTGATTTGAACTGAATATGGGCATGAAGGTGCAGGCATAAAGTAAGTAAAAAAACAGGTGTAAGTTCAACACAGAATAAAGTTTCTGGGCACTAAACCCAAAGCAACTAAACCTTTGCTTCTTAAGAGCTTTTAAGTATGTATTAACCTTATGAAAGATGAGGTGGGACTCAGACCTTTCAAATTATCACCTAGCCTGAGCTTAAACGTTAGTTAACTCAGAACCAATCTTTCTAAGCTTTCTGCTTACTAGTAGAGGTGGATGTCTTTGGAAGTCTTCAAAGGGAAAGTATCTTTTGTAAAAGCAGTAGATAGAGCTCATGTCTGAAGGTCTTGAAGTCAAGAAGCCTTGGAATCTCCATGAGTCTGTTCAAAGCTTCTATACAGTAAGAAGCAGTAAGCTCAGGATTTCCCAGCAGGAACCTCTGCCGGCTGAGGATTCAGACTGCTGAATTATATATACAGTAAGCATATATCTTAAGATGCTGTAACTTAAACTGTAAGTTCAAAAGTTCAGAAGAAGGAAGGGGAGAGGTGAGTCCACTTGGCACAGATGGTTGATAGGATATTTAGACAGCAATTCTAATCAAATGCAGGAAAGTTTTAAATTTTATTTGGAGAGGACTGGGGATAAATATCCATGGAGAACCAAAAGGTAGATTCCTACACACAGACATAGAGTAGGAAAAGGGGGACGCAGGAAACTACAGTACTTGTCATAATTGAGACAAGTAGAAGAATTATAGGGGAAATAAATACGTTTATGCACAAATACCAGGAGTATGAAGGCTAACAGAAAGAACTACAAGCTTTAGAGTGTCTATAAGCTACAATATACATGACACCAAGACTTGGTGATACAGAACACTAGAACTGTTACAAGAAAGCATGGCTTGCTTAATACATACAGGTATAAGAAATGAGAGGAAACACTGTGTCATCTAATTAAGATTATATATAGTTCACTATTATGAAGTTCAAGAAGATAAAAGAAGCAGACTTGCTGAAAATCTCTTTGTAAAGACGAACGGTTAAAAGAGAAGAGATCAAAGTAAATGTCCACCATGGATCACCTAATCAAAAGGCTTTTCTTTTTTAAGTCAATTGGAAAGCATACCAAGGGTAGTAGGTAGAAGCAATTGGTCTATAGCAAGGCAGTATAGAACAAGATAAACGATCGTTCAAACTTTTAGGAAAAAAGCCCCAGAGATAAATTCTATTTGAAAGAGGTAAGATCTTACCAGGCTTACAGTAAGACCCTGAAAAATGGGGAGTAAGGTTTCAATACTCTCCTCCTTATGCAGAAAAAAAAAAAAAAAAAGGGAGGTACTGGCCAGTAGGGCAAGCAGGACTTGCAAGTGTCCCAGTGCATGTTAGGCTGCATTCCCTTTTGATAAATGTCTTGAGCTAGGAATAAGCTACATTATTCTTGCTTACGTTTGCATACAGTGCATGGTTCTCAAATTATATTGAAAAGAAAAAGTACTGAACTTCAACATCTGTCTCTCTATAGGCTGCATCTCAAAAGCATCTGTAGATATCAAAGGTAAATAATGCAACAGATAACATTCAGTCAATAGCCCCATTAAAGTAATTGCTGGGTTTAAACAGGAAATCTTTTGTGGTATTTTTGTACTCTGTGGTCTGCAATGAGAAAGGAAGTATAGGTGTATATATATACATGTGTATATATAATTTCTGTTCAATAATTTTGTTCAGGGAAAAGGGTGCTTGGAGAATGTGACTATTTTAAATGGTTGGGTCCTAAATCTAAAACTATCCTGCCACCTATATAGTTAACGTCTCTGGGGCTCCTGTGGGTCTGCAGGGTTCTTCTTCACTTAGATGCAAGAGCCTAGATACAGTCTTGTGTTGAAATGATTGGTCAGAAATAGAAATTGAGGAAAACGTTTTGCTAAAAGTTATCATGGCAAAATAAAATCATTATTCTCAGCAAAAATTTCTGTTGGAAGAACAGAAAATTAATGATACATTTAAAAAACCCAAAACATCAGGACTTATAGGTAGGGCTTCTTAGTAAGGTAATATGAGAATTAGTATGCTACGTGAAATCAGGCTGTTGCTGTACAATGGTGAACTGCCCCAAAATAAATGTGAGAGAGTATTCATACAGACTTATATTGCTGCGTTAATTACTCTTTGGTGATCTGAATGTTTTTTAAAGCATCATCTAAAAAATAGAAACAAATACAACAAAGGACAAGTGTAAAATAGGGAAAACATGTCAGGTTAAAAAAAAAAAAAAGCAAAAAAGCAGAAAGAAGAAAAGAAGAAAGCACAACATTGTTTTAAGAGTAAAACTGCACCAGAAATAAGAGGAAAACAAAAAAGAACTACTTCACCCTGTATGGAAAATGACAACACTGGGTGATGCAGATAAAGCTACAGCACTCTACCCTTATCTGCATAATTTTAGAAAAAAGAACATAAACTAAAAATCAGGTTAAATCAGTAATAAACCTACTGTCAGCTCAGAGGAGAGGAGTGCAGTCAAGAGTTCAAGAAGAAGAAAAGGTGAAACCACTGCTTTCCACTCTATGCCTTGTGGTAAAATTATTGACTCCAACAGGGGTCCTCAAACTACGGCCTGCAGGCTGGGTACGCCCCCCCATGGTCCTCAATCCGGCCCCCGGTATTTACAGAACCCCCCGCTGGGGGTTGGGGGGGAAACCAAGCAGCCGCAGATGACTGCCTGCCACTGCATCCGCGTGCCGGCCCCCTGGTTAAAAAGTTTGAGGAACCCTGGACTACAACATATTCTATCCATGGTAATTTTGAACTTAGATAAAACTGGAGCCAATGAGAACAAATTATTGCATTGCTTGGGCTACAGACAACCAAAATTAAGAGATTTTAGGTAAGATAGCTGTGTTAGACTCAGCAGGTCCTAATAAGTCACTGGAGAGCACTTCAGCAAGGCCTTGGAGCAGTCTCTGAGATGTTGACCATTATCCTTCAAGGAGAGGATAAGGGAGGGAAAGTCCCAGAAGACTGGAGAAAGGCAAGAAATATACCTGTCTTTAAAAAAGTGATCATGGTAGGCCTCAGGAATTCTAGACTGGTGCAATTTAAAACCCTTGAGAATTTCAGAACCGATTGTTGGAAACTATTGGCAAGTGACCTAAAAGGTAGCAAAGTTATGAAAGCAACCAATGTAGATTGAGCAAGAGCAGTTCATACAGACAATGCTGTCAGCTAGATTTTGGGAAAAAAAAGAATTCGTATATTAAATTTAAGTATGACACCCTTCAAAAACAAACAAACAAACAAATAAACAAAACCCCAAACACAAACAAACAACAAAAAAGGCATCAAGTGAAAGGACAAAAGTATAAAAGTATTCAGAAGATGAAAATTTGAAATTTGCTCATCAAATAGCAATTTGAAATTCAGTTAAGACAAGTACAAAGAATTTGTACCATTTTAACAGTAACTTTGTAACTTTGTACTGTTAGCAGTGTAGCAGAAGGACCTGAGACTTGTAACAACTCACAATTTAAACATAACACAATGTCATGATACAAAAGGTGAATCTCCTCCTTGAATGCATTATGAGAAATGCTGAATGTCAGATATGAGAAAGCTGTTCCATTTGATGTTGCCAGTGATGCCGCTGCTGAAATAGCACATCCAGCGCTGGACTTTCATAAATAAATGAAAGCGCAGTGTAGAGATCTCTGAAAGAAGAGCAGCAAACCAAAGCTTAGGAAACATGACACATAAGGCAAAGCTGGTCGGAGAGGGAGCTGGGTCTCGAGAGAAGCCTAATGTGCAACATGGCAGGAAAGACTTCAGCCATAATGGAGGCTGGTGAGGGGATAGTGATCCCTTATTTTGCATGGCCCTGGTGGGAGGGCTGAGGAGATACATTTGGCAGAGAAGATGAAGGAAGTACACTGAGGGGGGAAAAAAAACCACTTCTTGGTAACTGAAAGAGAGCCCCCGGTGGGTCTATAGACTGCATCACTGGAAATAGACATCTGTCAAAAATGATCTGTATTTCCTTGTCCTCCTACGTCATCCTGCCTTAATGTGGGAAATCAAACTAAGTGATTTTTTGAAATTTTTTTTGAGATATAGATACATGCACCTAATTGTAGATATGCATGTGAAGCACACTGCACCCCAAGGCCTTCAGTCTTTTGCCACTTCAGCTGGGAACCTGGAACAAGGTCTCTGCTGTTCCCTTGTCTTTGTGCCTCTGATTCTCGCCCCCTGCACCTGAGCAGAGGATGGGGAGCTGTTGGTCACCCACTTTCAGTCCTTGCTTAATGTCTTGGGGTTGGGTCCCCAGTTTGGAAGGAGCCTTTCAGTCTGATTCTTGTGATAAATTTCCATTGAAACCAAATTTAAAATAATTGTGCAACCACCTTAATAAATGGTTGACCGTGTGCCACAGCACACATCAACCTTTATGCTCTGTGTGTATTTGTGTGGTGGGGAGAACTGTGTGCATTATTCAATTTTCCCTCAGAAGAAAGAATGCTATCTATTGAGTTATCAATATTTCCTGCCAGAAGATAAAAGTTTCCTCAGGATGCTTTCTCTTCAAGCTAAGACCTTCCTTTGTCTTTGTGATCTTGCATTTCTTTCCATGAAAGAATAAAAAGCACTGCCTAATTGAAACTACTGTGCCAAGCACATCAAGTGTCAGTGGTCTGTGAAAGCCTGGATGTCCTCGAGTTGCATTTACAGACACCTGATCTGCTAACTATTTACATTCATGCATTAGCATGAATAAATGGAGTGTGGCTGCAGACTTGTGATGCTACTTTTGTATGTTTCTTGGTTTATTCTTTATACTTTTGCAGAAGCACTTTCCTTCAGTGTCATTTTCATTAAGCTTGTGTGTGTGTGTGCATGAGCGTGTCTATTTGTCCAGCTTTTCCTGTCTTGCTGTTATTTTAGTTTATTAATAATTCAAGCTTTTCAGACTGCCTCGTACTGGATAAATCCCTCCTCCTTTATTTGAGGATGATAAATTAAGCTATTTAAAGAATGAGTCATTACAAGTATATATCCTGTTGGTGCCACCACCCTCCTACACATAATAATTACTGAAGTTTGCAATGTGACGCACAGTCAGCACTTTCAAAGCAGGATATCGGTGCTGATGGTTGCAGTGTCTGAACACCTTACTGGCACTGGTTACCCATGGCAACTAAAATGATCTATTTGTGGTGATAATGGCTTGTTGTTCTGTTTGATAGTTTTGCTGTATTCCTTCCTGTTTCAATTTCAACAGCAATCTATAGATTTAAAAAATCATTTTAAAAAACAGAACAGTGAACAAAATTTCAGTCTTGATGTTTGTGCAAATATGGAGTAACAGGAATATAACATCATCTCGTTGCAGATTTTATCACTGTAACAAACCCTCCTGAGTCTAAACCCCTGAAATTAATCATTCCACCTTGTCTATAACTGTATCCTTTTATTGTTTATTAGTAAGCACTCACCCTAGAGGTTTTGGCAAGTGTAAGAAAGTAGGGGAGAACATCATGATTTTTACTTACTGCATGTCCGTTATTTGCGGATCATCATGATTTCTTGCTGTCATTAATAGTATTTTAAGGAAACTATCCCAAAGGTAGGGAAGCTAATCACTTTCTTCTAAGCTGTTAATACAAACTTCCTAGGATATAACACACAATTTGATCTGTAAGCTAATGAACATTTTCCCCATTACAAGCAGCTGATAATTGGCAAGTATTTTTAATTGGCAATGCTGAACTGCAAATATTTTGGATTGTACAATCAGACTCAGTGTAACCATGATGTCTTTTGGCAGCTTTTTATATCATAGCACGCTTAAGATCAGAATCTCTCCTTCTCCCTCTCTCAGCTGTTAGATATCCAATAATGGAAATGAAAGTAGAAATACCAGAATGGCCTTCTTTATTAATTAATAATTAATAGCAAGAGCATGAAGCTGGGCAGGACACTGACCTTTGGACAGGAGCACCACACTGTCCCTCCATCTCCAGGCAGCTGTGCCAGCTGGTGCCAACCCTGCCTGGGAAAGAGCCATCCACCTTCTCATCTCTGAAGGTGTCTTAGAACTGCAAAAAGACATTCTGGTCCCTCCAGTACCTTCCCTTTTTTCAAGATACTTACAAGCTTCATTGCATATCTAAAGCCATTTTTCTGAGGACAGCGACAGGCAGAAATTTTAGGCATATCTGCCCGTGTTTGGCAACTGTGTTGCCACGCCATTGCCTGCTGATCCAGCCTGAGGTTTTTATGGTTCTTGTTCAAGAGAAAAAAGATTTCCTTCACGTCCAACCTATGCACCAACTATCCCTTTATCTCAGGAATCAAATGAGATTTCTTATAGTCAGATAAAATTTTTACTCTATGTTTTTAAGATTCATTTTGCCAGTTGAGAGTCATACAGCCTAGACAGAAGCTTTTAAGGATTTTCTTGTCCATTTTATTGAGTATATCTCCTTTGAATCAAGGGTATAAATCCTGATGCCCTTAAGCTGCAAAGTTTTAGTGAAGAACATGGGACTTAGTCCAACTATGATCTAAATAAGGTCCTCAAATTTTGGCCTTATGGCAGAGAAGCTGCTCTTTGTGGGTTGTGGTTAGGGTTATGGGCTGTGATTAGAGTTTATTATTTTCTAGCTAGGCTCACCGAGATTTCCCATAGTCCAAACATCCACAGTCCTAAGGAATTCAAAAGACAGCAATGTAAAATTCAGGAAGCCTACATACTATTAGCCTTGAAATAAAAAGTTTTCTCAACATTATTTTTAGTTGGGTGTCCCAGAGAAACCAGCTCTTCTCACGGAGACAGGAAGCAAACAAAGCATCTTCAAGATGCATAACACTTTGGGATAGAAGTTTGGGTTTCTTTTTCATGAGGAAGGGAAAAAACAAGGTGATGTTTAGGCCACAGTATACCTATATTCATGCAATTTCAAGACCAGTCTTTACATACATATATAAACACCATCTTTTACTGAAAACCTTTTTTGTAAGGATTTAATTATTTAGCTTTGTGAGAAACTGGAAGGTCTGTTCCTCTGTCAACTGTTTCTGTTTCCACCTTTACAAATAAAATGTAAGGAGTCCAGCCTTATTGTAGAGAATACTGTGCTATCACTTATGTAAGAACAAAACTCACAGAAAATCCTGCTATTCTGATTTGCTACCATTTCACACTAATCTCCTCTCTTTGCTCTAGCATGATCAATAGCCTGAAGTGTACAAGAAAAGCCTTATTATACTAGGCTCCATTCTACTCATTTTAAACCCAGTGCAATGGTAATTTGATTACACTGAGGCTGAGATCAATCTAAACTCTGCTGCAGAACACAGATCATCAATTTTTATTTCACTGACCAAGCACCTGCTCTACTGGGAAGCTTTATGAATGATGGACCACATCAATGAACACTTACTCTGAGAATTGCTCCATATGTTGTAGCACAGGGATGATTCACCTCATTCATTCAAGGACTGCTTGAGTGAAGGGAAAGAATGGTAAGATGGTTGGTCATATTTCAGGGAGATTTTGTGTATCGTAATATGCAGGCTCACAGGCATAGTATGTCTGTGTACTGGGTATCCCAATGAAATAGAATGCGGTCACTAACACCCAAAGGATTGGGGGAAACTAATGGCACTGTCCAGACATTGGGGAATGTGGATTTTACTGTCACCAGTATCAGCTGTGATTCTTATGTCCCAGGCCTTTTTGCTTTTGTTTTACGTCAGCCTCAATTCTGTCCCTGGGAAAGTCATGGAAATCTAGAAAGCAGCTTTGCAGAAAAAGACCTGGGAGTTCTGGTCATCAGCAAGCTGAGCAGTAGTCAGTCAGGTGCCCTTGAAGCAAAGGTGGCCATCTACATACATCCTGGGCTGCATCAGTGTAGACAAAAGTGTAGTCAGCAGCTCCACGGCAGTGATCCTGCCCCTCTGTTTAGCACTTGTGAAACCACATTTGGATGTTTTGTCCTGTTTGCAGCTCTTCAGCAAAAGTGTCACCATATAGCAAATCGAGTGAAACACCACCAAGCTGGAGCACGTAGAGTACAAACAGTGGCTGAGGGAACTGGGTTTGCTCAGCCTTAAGAAGAGATGGCTGAGGGGGAGCCTTTTGCTATCTGCAGCTATCTATTAGTAGCATACAGAAAAGACAGAGCCAGAGGTGTAGACTGGAAGGAGGAAAGGTAGCAGTCACTAGCTGGAACACAGGAAACTCCAAGCTGACAGAGGGGAAAATTAGGATGACAGCAGTCAAATATTGCAGCAGGTTGCCCAGAGAGGCTGTGGGAACTCTGTCCTTGGAGATACTCACACCTTGAAGATACAAGACCCTGAGCACCCTGCCATAGTGAACTTTGTATGAGCACGAGCTAAGACTGGGGGTCCCTCCAGGGTCCCTCTCTTCCAGCCTATGCAATGCTGTGATTGTCATATCCCTCATTCTGTTTTGTTGCAACAATGTCTTCCTTTTTCATCACAATAAAATGATTACAACTCAGAGTCTTTCACAAGGCAATGTAACACTGTCTCCCACACAGACTACATTATACTTTCCATCCTTACAGCAATTTGCATACCTTAATCTACATCTGCGCTAGGTAACTGAGCAGTTGCAGGCTGCACCTGAGCCCAGCTACTGTGTTCAGTCCCCAACCAGACTCTAAGCTCTCTTAGCCTCCAGAACTGGCTGATGACACCCATGCTTCCCTTTGGCAGCTTTTGGACTGTGCTTGCTCCTGAGTCATGCCTGGGAGTTGTCTGGCTGAGTGCAGGCTGGCCTGGGTCAAAACTGTGCAACGGCCTGAGTCAGCAACAATACAGATGACCAAGTCCCAGCACCTATACAATAAACAGTGTCAGTTTTTAAAGACTTTGCCTTCTCTAGGCTGGTGTGCAAAGGAGGATGAGCTGTCCATTTTACTGCTTGAAAGAGAGACATCTACTGTAAACAATGTTAAGTAAAAAAGTTCACTCACCGCACAAAACTGATAAAGGCATCCCTGGTAACTGGTTGCCTGTGTGGTTTTGTTTTTTTGAGCAAACAAATGTGCATTGGTAAAAGAATCTCTGTAAATATTGTCCTTTCAGATTTTTTATCTTGTTCCCCCTTGCTGATTTATTCTATGTATAGAACACTGCTTGAATTAGGAACACAGTATTGTTAACATCCAAATCATGTGATTATTCAGGCTGCTAAAAATACACAGAAAGTGACCTACAGGGAGACACCTGTAGACTAAATGAGATACAAAAAAGGTTATTTCAGTGTTCCTCTCACACACAGCTGACATTATGATGCACGAAAGTGAATTCTAGAATAAAACCATGGAAAATTGTGTTACTAAGACATCATTGTGTTTCCACATTGCTGGTAAACTGGCAGGGGGATAGTAAAGAAGGAAATAGAGCAAAGCTCATCATGTTTGGGGAGACATTATTAAATTAAGCTGCAACTTGAGCAATAATTAATTAATGTAAAGCAGAAGATACAGGGTGGAGATCTCAAAACAACTCTGCATCAGCCTGACTTCATTCTGATTGAAGTCAAATTGACTTGTTCCCAGTGACGTCAATGGGAGCACAGTTAGATCAGTACTATTTCTGACAACCCAATCTTTAGTATGCATTGGCCCAAATTGTCAAGAATCATTTGTGGGTTTGGGTGTCCAGCTTAAAGCACCATAATAAGGTCTTCCTTCTGAGACAGGTGTTCAGCATTAAGGTTACCTGGTTGAGTAGAAGCCTGATAACCAAAAATCACAAATCAAATTTTAAGAGTTAAACCTTACAAAAGTAAGGTTGAATTTGCTATAGTGTCTCCCAGTATTTAAGATAAACTGAAATTATATTTGTGTTCAGTTCAAGGAACTGAAGTGCTTTGATTTTCAATAGCCTTTAACAATGTATTTTGGTTTGATTCTTTCATTTCTGTCATGGAAAATTACAATTTCTGCATAAATTGCTTTTTCTTTCAAAGTGATTTTTCTTAACAAAATTCCCAAGCAGCTCTATTAATTAGACATGCTCAATCACACTAAGGAATATCAACGTGTATTACAAGTGCCCTTGGAGTCAACACGGAGAGTAAGTTATTTTTTAAAGCAAATAAATTGTTTTGTTCCTTTCATTGCAGAATATATACTGGTTAGTGACCAACTTCAGAAGCAGATCTGATTCCTTCCCTACAGGTTATCCAGCCATAGTACATCTCCCCTTCCCGGTTTCTTCAGACTCACCCTTTGAATTTTCAGAAAGCCCTCAGTTTGACTTTGCGCTGCATTCTCAGCCAGTGTAAATGGACTAATCAAACCACAACCTCTTATGTGCAAAATGTCTTGTTTATTGTTCTCATCTGGAATCTGTGCTCTAGTGCAGGGTCCCACTGACTTCTCCTGGCAGTCATAGAAATAGATACACAAATGAAGGAGGTTCACTGTACAATACTTCATAGGGACTTTGAAAAAAGCTACACACATGAGCATTTTCATCTGTTTACAAGTGTCGTGGTTTAACCACAGCTAGTAACTTAGCCACTCACCCCCCACCTAAACCCAGGGGGTGAGGATGAGAATCGGAAAGGAATGTAAAACTCTAGGGTTGAGATAAGAACAGTTTAACAATTGAAATAAAATAAAAACAAAAGAACAATAATAATAACAATAACTTTTATAATGAAAAGGAGGGAGTAGGGGAGAGGAAGGTAATCCAAAGGGAAGGGAGAAAAGAGAACAAGTGATGCACAACACAATTGCTCACCACCTGCTGACTGATGCCCAGCCAGTCCCTGAGCAATGATCAGCAGCCCCAGCCAACTCCCCCCAGTTTATATACTAAGTATGACATCCCACAGTATGGAATATACCTTTGGCTACTTCAGATCAGCTGTCATGGCTGTGTCCCCTCCCTCCCAATACCCTGTGCTCCTTCAGCTCTCTCGCTGGCCCTGAGAAACTGAAAAGTCCCCAGCTACACTGTTCCCACACCAAATCCAAAACACAACACTGCACTAGCCACCAAGAAGAAAATTAACTCTATACCAGCTGAAACTAGGACAAGGTACAGAAAAACCTCTCTTTTAGTCCATCTCCAGATTTCCAGTTCAATGTAAGACCCATCCAAAACTTAAATCCTCAAGCCATAACCATGAAACAATGATTGTGTTAAGCAGTTGATGCCCACTCAATACTGTCCTCTCATGTGAAATACAAGTTTCAAGAGAGGAAATGCCTTTGCAATGAGGGAGATTCCATTGCTGTTCTACCAATCTAGCAATCAGGCATGGAAACTTTTGTCCCATCTACTGAATTTGTTACCCTTACTGTTAGCTGTGTTTCAACTTTGTTCTTACTTGGATAAGAAAACAACTACCGATGTGACATGTCTCCTAACCTGATGACACTTCTAAATGCAAGTCACACAACATGTATTATAGGTGCAAGATTGATAGGATTGTCTCTGGATATTTCTGTGGCTCTTACAGGGCCCTACAGAAAGGTTTTTTATCTTTCCAAAAAGCAGCTTTATCTACAAAGCATGTAGCAGCTCAAACAGCAGAGGGTGCTTTGTAAGCAAATACAAAACACTTGATCTAAAATTATTGCTGTAGATAGATCCTGCAGCTGTGCGGATGCTTTACTACCAGCTCTATTCATGAAGTGGCAGATTCAATGGGTCACTGCTTATTAGAATTGTTTCAGATGCTTCAATATATGTCTTGTGAAAACCACCCCCAAAATTCTGCATATAGTGGGTAAAATTCTACATATAAGGGGTAGCTCCATGTTTTTAAATTAGGTGAACAGTATGCTATGAAATAATGCATTATTCATAGATTCATACTGTTTCAAAAGCTTAATAAAGAATTTGATTAATAGTCTAGGCACATGTCCTGCATATTTATGCCCTGGTATGCATACAAATGTAATGTATAACATTAGATACTTGTAATATCCTCTTGTCTTTTATGCTTTTTAAGCACTTAGAATGCAGAGCAGTTGAGTCAAATTGCAAAACAAAGTCAAACATGCCGAATTGTTATCATTCTGCAAAGCGGGTGGGTGGTCATCCTTCACAAGGAACTCTATTTCATCACCATTGTGCTGATATGGAACAGTTTGGGGGGAAAAATGCTTGCATGGCCAAAGCTCCCTATTATGGATGAGCTATGATCATAGGATACCATCTAAAGTATAAAAATTAATCTTCATGAAAAATGAAAGAAAGCTGGTCTACTCCACACATCACAAAAATATTTAGTTTCATTGATAATCTGCTGCCATGTAAGGGATTCAGCTACTCTGGGTGAAAAGAGAACAGACTTGTTCCTGGGAAGTTGTGAGCTTTTGAGACATTTGTGTAGGTATTTGGTAATGGACTATACATAATAAAGAGTGCTGTATGGAACTTGAACTAAAGGTATGGGTTCTCCACAGGAACATAGGGACTGACATCATCTGCAATGTCATAAAAGTGCTGACCTGTGTAAGAAATAAATCATAGTTTTGAGGAAACTTTTTTACAAGAGGGAGGTTTTTAGAATGAAAGTTTATAACATCTGTCAATATTTGCTCCTGCCTGTTCATCTGACTTCTCCAAATTTCTTTCATACATAGTTGACTGGGTCCACTTTTTATAAATGTCCTTTGGCTTAATTTGCATGTACATCTTTTTTTCTTTCTTTGATAGATGCACTTTCCCCTCTTTAACATTGCCATAGACTCTTTCCATTGAATTTCTCTTTCATCAAGGGGAAGGGAAGTTCAGTGCTGAGCAATGAAAAAAATGGCAGTGTTTTCAAGCATGGAGGCAAACAGGTGGGAAATGGAGAACAGCGTGAGGGAATCATTAGATCTTCAGTGCCAACATTTATTACAGCTCTGCAGTTACAGTTCTGAAACTAAGATGACTTTCACCAGCTGAGGATCTCATCCAGAAAGCTTTGGATGAAAAAGTGGAATAAACAAGGTTTTGGGCCCATCCATTTCACCTTCTTATAGCGATGGAAGTAATGGATAGTACGTTGAGTAAAGAGCTTGAATGAAAGGAAAAACAGAAGAAAGCAAAGACATGGCATCACTACAGAGTTTCACAGGCAGCACTACAGGGTTTAATCATAGGAGTAGTAAAGATTGGAATACAAAAGAGGAACAAGGGTGCTGACGCAGAAGTACTAACTGGCACAGTTCTTCTACTAAGAAGAACTAGCAACAGGCAGATTCACTCAAGATGTCATTGGGGAATAACACTTACTGAGGTAGAAAGCACACCACAGAGTACAGAGAAGTCCCAGCATGTGAGTTGTCTCACATAAAAACTTTTTATACTAAAGACTTTACTCATATTTTCACATTTTGATTTCTCTTACACTTCTGCTTGCAAGATCCATTTCAGTAATGTAATTTCTATTGACTTACAGCTTCTGTCTACATATGCCATGACCACATCAAGACGCTTAGTCTGAGGACAAGTTCAGGGCTGGAGTGGACCATGTAAATCACCAAGTTTGACTTCTGTCACACATTCTCAGCATAACACTTCTGAATTCTAAACTATATTGTATTTTGGGGGGAATAGATAATAAATGCCTTCAAGTCTCTAACTTAAGTTATTCTGTTGGCTATTTCTCCTCATTAGTAAAAATTTGTTGTACTTTTGTAGTTAGAACTTGTAACTTTTTTTTTCAGTCATCTATTGCCAAAAATCTCTTTCATATTAGGTCCTCATAAGACACAATGAAGCAGCTCTTTTTTTTTTTTAAGGGAAGGAAGAGATGTAAATCTTCCATTGTAGGCATCTTTCATTTATAAAAAACCAAACACAACCAAACAAAAAAAACCAAAAGAAAACCCACAAAAAAACCAAACCAAACAAACAAAACCAAAAACTTACATCTCTTTTCAACTCATTCTGGTTAAGCATAAGTTTTGGGAAGCTGATGAATCACTGGCTGCAGTATTGTGCCAATGTTTCCTTGGTTTTGTTATTTCCCGGTAATGAGGCATCTTCTACATTGGACTCCGAAGGACATGGGTGATGGGAAATGAGAAGCAGTAGAAAGTGGCTGCTGTTATAAATAGAAAGAAAGGCAATATATAGGTTTGTCCTGCGGGTAGACAGGTTTAAAGGTGCTACACAGCACTTCTACATTAGAGATGAACACTGAGTACAAAACCTTGGGGAAATTTCAAATGGAGAGAGCACTCCAGGCTAAAATGAGAGGGAGGGTCCAACACAGAACCTATATTGTGGTGGTGGAAAGGAATCAACAGAGAAAAAATACAGTGAGTAAAAAGGAGATATTACAATAAAGGCGATATTGCAGCTCTGACAAATACTGGGATTAAAGAGGAGGAAAGGCAAGGAAAAGAAGAGTTAGGGAGATGAGTGATGACATGGATGATAAAGGGAGGGGGAAAGCAGTGGGACACAAAGGCAGAGGAAAAACCTTGTTACAGCAGGAGTCACCAGATGGCATTGTTATACATAGTCTTAAAGGTTATTTTCCTTGGCATGCAAGCAAGTTTTTGTTTCAGGAAAAAATGGTGTGTTTTAACTGTTATAAATGTCTACAGGAGTCATAACAAGCAGCAGAGCTAGAGACAATGTTAGAGATGGAAACTCTAGAGGAACTAAACAAGAAGGTTTGATTTTAAAGTTTAAAAAAAGTTACCAACTCTTCATGGGTGACTGATCTATGAATGATGTAAAACTCTGCTTTTTTTTCTTTAAGTAGTGACATAATCTGTAAAGCCCTGACAGCTCCTATCCCTCAGTAGAAACACAATGTGATGATATCAGGAAGGATATGAAGTTTGAAGACAAGAATAAAGTCAATAGAGGAGAAGACAATGAAGTGGAAAAATAGCAGCATTGGAAAAGAACAGGGAAAACATTAGATACAATCAATGGGTAGTGAAGCATACCTACAAGTCAAGGCAGTCGATAGAACAGCAAATACAAAACAATGAAAATGACTCAAAAGACCATGTAGAAGTGCTATGCAGACAAAACAGTGTAGGTAAAACATTAAAGCGTTGTTTCAGTCTGTTCTAAAAGTGTTGGCGTATTTAAATAACACAAACTGCACTGGAAATGAGGACCTGGGGAGAAAAGCATTGCTGGGGGTGGGAAAGACTTTGGAGCAGAGGGTGCAAGCAACATTTGCAACACACACTACTTGCATTACTGCTGAACAGCAGAATTTTGCTTCTATAATACAAAACAAAAATATTACATTTAATACCATTTCTGTCCAGGTTTTAAGTGATAGATATGAACTCTGTAAATTAAAAAACAAACAAAAACAACAACAAAAAAACAACAAACCAAAAACATTCTAAGAAATGGCTTTTAAGTGTTTCCCTTCTTGCCAGAAAGCAAACTCCCTAGTGAAGAAGTCCAAGAGATGGTCTCTGAGGCACGCTGCTTACTATTCAAAAGGAAATCAGGGAGAGAGGATGTAAACAAGTGTATTCCCACCCTTCTCTGGGCAGAATGTGCACCATGTGTTCATTCCAGATTTCCCTCCTTCCCATGGCCTGACCTTTATAATAATTCAGATGACAAAACAAAAACCTAAGAGTTCTTCACAGTCTTGACTGCTCATGGAGCTTCCCAGAGAAGCTCATCTGTCACAGCATAAGGCTCTCTAGCAGAGAGTACGCTTCAAGCACCTGTACGTTCTGCTACAATAAAAGCAAATTCCATTTAATTGCATGTGGTAGTAAAAATCCTTGTAGGTAAATTCTTGGACCCAGTGAAGTCAGACTTCTGCCCTCCTTCTCGCTCAATAGGCAGCCTCTGCTGTGAGCTCGAGCTGCAGTAGAGCTCTGTCCCATTTGCCTACAGCTCTGCAGCCTGATCTTTCCTTACAGCAAAGCTAGGAACATGAAGGTTGATTGCTATCAGGGCTAGCTGAGCTGATCTCTACAGCTCTCTGGGTAGCAGCTTTCCAGGGTGATGTCCTGGAGCTGTGCAGTATGTGCTCAGCTACCTCCATGGGCTGTGGAGACAGCCCCGAGTTCCCTTGGCAGCACTGGCTCTCCCACTATGGCCTAACTGACAGGGGTCATTCAGCCCACTAAGGCCCAGACCACTCTTACTTTAAGTCTTTCAACCTATAAACACTGCACAACAGGGAAAAGAATAGCAAGTAATTAAAAATAAGGTAAAATAATAGGAAGAAGGGGTAAATCTTAGAGAGTTCAGGGTATCGGAGCTGGAGATATTGAGGCTTTGGAAGATGTTGAGGCTTTGGAAGATGAAAACAAGCTTGGTCAGGAAAGAAGGACCACACACAGCACCCATGACGGGATGGGCTGCTCTCAGTTGAGATGGGCTACCTTCATTGTGGTCCCACACTGCTTTTCTTTTCAACATTTCTTGTTAAAAACAAGGTCTAGCTGAGCACAGAAGAGCCCTACAGCTACGTCCATACCTCTTTTCCGTCCTCAGTCCTCCTCTTCTTGCTCTCATCGCATATTGAACTTTTCAGGAACTTACTCAACCCTAGGAAATCCAGGAAACCCAACCTATGGCAATCTTAGCTGGTTTCAGAGCCCTCTTTTTGGCTACTCAGCTGTGTCTAGCCCCTCCTTCCTATTCTACTCTGGGAGTCCTTCCAGAACTACCTGCTCTTAGGAGGCCCATGTCTTTAAATAGCATTAGCTATTTCCAGCTAATCAGGGCCTGCTCTACTTAAGAGCATATACCTGCTGGCATTTAAGTAACTTTAAAAAAGGAAACAAAGCACTAATACATGCCTCTGCCCACCTGTTCTCACCTCCACCTGGACTCATGAACCATTAGCATCTCTTTCTGACATAACAAGTAAGAAGTTATCTTGTTAGGACAGAAGATTAAAAGGCACTGGATCATACCAGGAGGGTCTCTTTAAAAGGAAAACATTTTAACACTAACCAAACTGATCAGTCAGCAAAATTTCAGAGCAGCAATTTGTATTTCTGTAACAGTACTTCCCTAGGTCTGGATTCCACCTCTTCACAGTTTTGTTGTTTGGTTTAGCTGATCCCAGTTACATAAGTGCTTTCTTTAGTTGGTAAACTTAAAGGTCAGTATAACATAAAGTCAACATCAGGATTATATCACAACACAACAAACTAATGTGCTTTGAGCTGGTGAGCCCATGTGATGTAGCTGACTAGCTCCTCCCCGCTTCCTATCTGTAATTGCCCTGTGACTTGCATCTCACTGGTACAGGCCAGAAGAAAAGCACATGTGTCAACACTCAGGTTTAACGCTTTGAGAAGCTGTTAGTTCCCAAGAACAGAATGTTTTTCAGATTATTGGAAACTGGGGAAACAGGGTATGTAAAAAAATACAAGGGAAAAAACAAGTAACAATGGTTGCTAGGAAATGCAACAGAATCAACAGGCATGGTCATGCTCTTTCAGCCCTCAAAAATCTATCTGAATGAAGTACTGGATGACTTCCAAAGTAAAGTAATAGTAACAAGGTAGTACAAGGATACACCTCCTATTCATTGTAGAGACCACTTCCACTGTGTATGTTTCAGGTTGTCCAAGTACAAAATATAAAAAAAGCCCACTGTATATTTTTAAAGAAGTAAAATAGTGAAACATCAATGAAGAAGCTCCCACATAGCACAAGAAAATCTCAAATTCTCTAGGCAAATGATACAATTTCAAGAAGAAAGTTTGTAAACAATAATGCTTTGTATGAATTTAAGAATCTTCACCTGAAAGGAAATGTGTCAGTATGAACAATTTCCCAGTTCTTCAAGAGGATCAATCTCATATCACTTGCATTTTCACACTGGAAAATATATCCATTGAGTTATGAAAAGGAGATACCCATTGGTTTAAGTAGCACATTGCTACTTCTGCTGTTCACTTCTACCCATCTGTGAATTCAGTCTCAGTTCACCTTAATTTTGGCACATGGTTTTCAGACTTCTTACAGTTCACTGGAATTTGTTTACGTGCTTAAAAGTTTTGCAGTACTAAGAAATAAAACAGATTAAAGAGGCTAAATTTCTTTCTATGAGTTTTACAGTTCCAGTCTTATTACTAACAACTCATTCATTTGCCATTAAAATTTTAGAGATGGCCATGAGCAAACACGAGCATAGGAAAATAAGACTTAGACAGATGGAGAACAGATCATAAACAAACAGAATTCTAAAGATAAAGTAAATCACCATCATTGCTACTCACTCACTTTTTTTTTGGTGAAAATACCAGAACCATTTTTCCACATGTAAAGCACCATTCATCTTCCAGCATAGACACAACATTGTCACATTATGTTCTCCAAATTATTGGTGTTAATCTAGTTTAACATGACATGTGCTATCTTTCATGAACAAATGAAATATTTGAAACTCTCTGTGACTTTGTCCACAGAAGGTCACATTCCAAACCTACTCAATTTTGCATGCATTAAGAACAAATTCATAGCAAATTAAATCCTATGTTAACCTCTTACACAAGGGGACAGAATTACAGCTCTTCCATGATAGGGACAGAGTTTTGGTTGACTATGATTTCCAGGTGCTCGACTTGAAACTGAGATAAATAATCTGATGGTAGGCCTATTTTATTATTTGTTTTGGTGTGCAATCTAATATTTGCTAAGGATTTGAAAATCTATAAAGCATCATCAGCTTGTGAAATTTTTAATGAATCAGTCCCAGATCATAGCTCTTGGGTTTATTTCTCTCTTATCAGGTGAGAGATGGAGTCCATGGAGGGAGATGATGACAATAAGCTCTCTAGAACATACCAAGTTGGGTGATTCAGCATAGTGTCTCCACACATTGTAATTAAATGGCAGGCAGACACACATTTTCAATAATGTGAAGGAAAGTGTTTTCTAATTGCTGGTTTTTTTCCAACTGAAATGCACTTGTTTAACCTATATTGCAATCCATTCTTTCCTACCATTATGTGTCATCAAAGAATCTGAAGATTTATTCAAGCTCTATGCTATCCTCCCTCGATCATTTTGTACAGGGAAGCTTTAAAGCATGTGTTAGCATTCTGCAGAATTGTCTTAGACTGTCTATACAGACATTTCCAATATCTTTACCAAAAAATCAGAAAGGATGGACAAATCTATCTGAAATCAGGTCTGAGAGCATTTAATGATTATAGATGAGAGTCATGCTATCATCAAGTCCTGTGTGGAGTATATGAATCTATTTACACCTCCCTCTGTAGGCGGAGTGGTTTGTTCTCACATACCCTTGCAATGATACATTTACATACAGAGCCTACTCACAGTCCATATCAACTCTGAAGCATTTGGCACCATGTTGCATTATATTTAATGTTAACACTTATGCTAAGGAAGGATATACCAGGAATACAGAACAGTAGTGTAAAAACATTGCTTTCTTTCAGCTTCTTTCCCTTTCTAGCTTGCTGTCACCATATTATTCTCTGCAACACAACACTGATTTATATTAAATTTTAACTTCTCTTTCTATAGAGCATAATTAAGTCTTTTTTCTCCCTTGCTTTTATTTTGCTGATTCCCAGTGATCTGACTGCTGTTTAGTCCTGGGAGATGTCATTACTGTGTGAAGCTTTTTTTCATTCACTACTATTTGTAGGCATGAATACATTTTAGGTTTGGACTCGATCTAATGTTCCAGAGCCACATTTTCCATGACCTTTGCTGAAGCAATTATGTTGACTAAATTAACTGAAGAACCCTTGTATTGCTGCTGATTCAGGGAATCTTGAATTTTCAGCCACTTTTCAGCGAAGGCCCAGGAAACAGTTACTGGGCTGAAATTAGGACCTGAAATCGGAAAAAGGCAACCAGCACAAAGAGCAGTATATAATTTTAGTGATTATTTTTTTCCTCCCAAGTATAAAACAAACATCCTCTTTAAACAAAGGGATTCTTTCAGCTGTAACTTAAAACATGTAGAACATCCATACATAGTCAAAAAAGGAAAAGGGTGAAGAGTTACCCAAGAAGGAGGAATGTTCAATACTAGCATTTTGGCCTCCATTGATAGCACTTAGGTTTCAACAACAGCCTAGCAGAAGCTCATATTTTTTGAATACTTTCTCTTACAGATTATTTTACGGAGGAAATCATGATGGAGCTTAAAGTCTTAGTAGACGTTATTCCCATTATTAAATATTTTTCCTATGATCAGTATTGACTGAATAAAGCCTGAGGTTATGGAAGAGCCTGCACAGAAGGAAATTTTGCTGCGGCTTATTTTGTTCCTAACTAATGAGGGAGTAAGAAAGCTCGTCTGTCTAATGAGTCCATTTAGTTATGTTCAGGTCCAGGCTTTTATTGAAAAAGCCCCAGGCTGTGGAGCTGTAACAGGTAGATTAGGTAAAGAGACCTCTGCTTGGTTTCTGGTGCCTGCTTAGTTTACAGTCAGAAATAAATTTTAAAGATCATCCTGGCGGGGCACACAAATAGCTTTGGGCTATATCTACAGCGGGGATTTGTTCTTTTTGCAGTCGTTGGTAACCATCCGGTGGAGCTGATGCACCAATCTTCTCCTCAGGCTTGAAAGACAGGGCTGGAGCAGGAACAAAGGTAGCTCACACTGGCTGCAGGCAGAAAGAGAAAATCACTGCTTGTATATAATGGGTCTGTCTGGGCCTATGTGCCTACAGACACAGAGGCAAATGGCATCCCCTCCCCCCCATACAAACAGGGACAGAGACCCAAACTGGATTTCTTTTTCTGTTGAAGTAGATATACCTCTCAAGTCACAATTTTCCTGGCTATTCCTCTGCATGCCTTTGGAACACTGAGAGTACCTAAGTCTGAAAGCAGGTGTGGTCCTGCTCCTAATGAAATCATTAGAAATGTTGCCACTAACATTGATAGGTGCAGGACTGGGCCTGTAGCTCACATGCATCATGTTTCTTGAAATATTAGCTAGACCGTGAGTTGCAGAATGCCACACGGCATCCCTGCCAATCCCCCTCCCTCCGGGAGCTGTTTATATGGAAAAGAAGACACCCTGGCACTCTTGATCTGCTTTAGCTTACCGGTGGTTAAGGGACTTCACAGACTTTATTTGAATGAAGTCTATAAATAATTATCATTTCTTGCACTTGGAATTGAAAAGGTGGCTTGGAAAGGATTTTGCTTTTGTTTTGAAAATATACTTGCCTTCTTCCTGGCTTCTTTAAGAACATCACAGTGAAAAAGCTGAAGTTTTTATTGTGTTCTTAGATCATGACATTTGACAGCTCATGGACCTTCTTTTACGTACATGGAAGAATCCCCTGACTGTCACAGAACGAGCATTAGCTCCCACAATTTCACAGCTAAAGGCTCAACATACCCACTGACTTCTTTCTTCCACAGTACTGCTGAAATGAAATAGATACGAACAAGGGCACAAAAAGGTGAGGAAACAAGAAGTCTGTCTGCTACCCTCTCCATTCCTAAATGCATTTGAAAGCATGCCTCCCTTAAACAGTCTCTTCTTCTACCACATGTGAGCAAGTTAGGTCGAGTAAACATGTCTGTGCAGTGATAATACAAAGAGAGCCATGTATCATTTCATCGTGAGGGAAGGAGCATCTGGTGCATCACAGATTTGTCAGGAATTAGGTTGGGAGTCACAGTACTATGTTTTTTAATCTTGTTTCACTTAAAACTGTGTTTTGTCATCAGTGTAATAGAAAGGCACCGCTGAGACACAGGGATTAGCTGTAGAAAAGCAAAACAATAGTACACATGGCTCTTTGATGTATATCTATTTGAATTAGAAAGTGGCACTTTTAACAGCTCATAGAGTTGCATATAAAAATCTCAGTTTAGCAATCACACCGTCCAGCACTTGAACTTTCTGCAAAGCATTGTCAAAGTCAAACAGAAGCAAACTGAGCAATTTAGAAGTGCAATAAAGGGTTCAGTATGCAATAAATCACAAGAAACATGGATCACATTGAGTGGCTACAGCTATCAGTAATGTCAAGCATGTGAGTAGAAAGAAGCACTTAGTAATGAAAATGAAATGTTTAACAGAAGATGTTTAATAAAAGAATGCCTGTTCTTTAATTAGAGAGAGTGGAAGGGAATCAGGGCAAATACTACATATGATTTTAGACTTTTCCTTGTTGAGATTTTCTTGAATTCTGGCTTACGAACACAGGCAGAATGATTATGGAGACCTTCTGTCTGTGGAACATAAACTGGGATTTATCACCCTAGAGGAACTGCCACTGTAGAAATGTCTGTTTCAACATTGTTAAAAGCTGAACATATTTGGCAGTGGAGTAAAGCATTAGGAATTCTTTAAAATCCATCTTTTGATCCAAACTTGTATCGTAAATAACACAGCAGCAGCTACAAAGGATTCTCAATTTTTGCCATTAAGCTGGTAGGCAGAGACTTTTCTTTCTGTAAGTACATTTAAAACTTGCTGAGCTGAGTCCACAAAGCTTATACACATCCGTAAGAGCAAATAAAAGCCAAATATATGCTGATGCTTCTTCTTCCTCTTCTTTTTCTTCTTCATCATCATCATCATCATCATCATCATCATCATCATCATCATCATCATCATCATTATTAAAATTATTATTGGTTTTGTTATTATTATTATAGTGGATCTGCTCCCACAAGTTTTAGACTAGCAAATCCTTCTTAAATAATACAAGTTTTGCAAGAATTTGAGTTACAGAATCAGGACTAAGTGTACTGGACTGTTCTTTTCTGCTGACAGTCAAGTTGCATGCCACCAGCATTCCATGGACAAAAAGGAAGTATTTAATCTGGAGTTTTACAAATTAAGTTTTAAGGAGAGAACATGGTCCAAAACTCTCCACTTCATGCCACATAAGCTCTGAGAAATCAGATGGTCTGTCTGAGAAAAGGGCTAATGAGGCTTATTTTGGAAAGCTGCTTTAGGCTGCATCAGAAAGAAAGATCCAGAAGATTAACCTGAACGGAAAACATAAGACTGTACTCCCTGAGGTATGAGCCAGTGATCAGTTCAGCTGTGGCCAGTTCTGTTTCTATCCGTGCTTAGCCACAACTCTTTCTTCCAGTGCTAAGCAACTCAATACCTGGTTCATGACAGCCTACATAGATATATAACCTAGACAAATTCTTTGCTATCTCCCAAGGGATTGCTCTTTCCTTCTAGCAAAAGCCTCAGTAGCTTAGTGTTCCAACTAAACAAGCAGAGATCCTTTTCTCACCAGAAGGAGTTAAAACCCACACCACTGTTTACTAGGAGAAAACACTTACCACCCAGCTGTGGACTGCAGTAGTGTGGGTACATAGCAGACATCTCTCTCCCCATCAGTTTGATACTCCAGTGGGCCCATACCCATTAAAAATAATTGAGTAAAGTTACTTGCTGGTGAAAACATGAACTAAGTTCTTATTTCAAAAATATGAAATAAACTGTTCTGGGAGCAAGAGGTACAACCCAGTCTGTCTCCATTTTCTCAGGAACCCAGGCTATCGACCATACACTTGGAGAAGCTGACTCTATGGAACATAAGAAGATTTTTTTTTTTTCACCTAAGCTGTCTTCCACCTTTTCTTTTTCATGGTCAGGAAATAATGAGGTTACTTGAAGTACATAAGTTCATTGAAACCTTCAGGAACTGACCATTTCAGACATTAAATATACCCCCTCTCCTTTTCACCAGCCGGTGTCTTTGCTTATAACTCAAATCTTTTTAACTATCAAGAACATTAAATTACCTCATAAAGCACGAGGGTTTGGGTGGAACGCCTGCAGGAACTCTCCTGGCAAGGCTGCATGTTTCCCATGCCCAGTAATGAGGACAGCCAGGTACAATAATATGCTGAAACTGTACAGGAAATGTAATTGCTGCTAAAAAAGGTTTGTCCTACTCCTGACAGCAGTCAGGGGTGAAATAGACCCTTTGTGTTTCCGCAGAAATTCAAAGACTGCCTACATAGAGAGAATGATGCATCTCAGCAAAGAATTGATGGGAACTGTGAATCTAGAAAGATATATAAGGAGGAGTTTGATTTCCTTCTTTTCTGAGACTCAGGGAATGAAGTATTCAGCAGATATTTGGTATACTTAAGACAACAAATTACAAATATCTTCTTTTTCCTTTGATCTGTTACAATAACCTTGCCCTTAAAATTTGCCAATACAAATCTTTTTCTAATTCTGGCTTCTATGA
Organism: Falco naumanni; assembly: GCF_017639655.2. Taxonomy (NCBI): domain Eukaryota; kingdom Metazoa; phylum Chordata; class Aves; order Falconiformes; family Falconidae; genus Falco; species Falco naumanni. The sequence goes on from NC_054059.1 coordinate 29,981,638, forward strand.
TTTCACCCTGAACTATCTCATTACTCAATAAAGCCAACTTTCACCTGCTACATGACTATTTGGTAGCACATGTACTTGGCTAGCTGCATCCAGAGTAATGTTAAGGTAGTTGAGGGGTATGACTTGTTCATTAGATAAATAGATATAGTTAAGCTGTTTCAGGTCCAGTCTGAGCATTTGAAAACTGACATGGATCAAATGGGTATCTAAAATCTAGATCTCAATGAACAAGCTTCATGTAACAAAACCACCTTTTTGTCAGGAGAAAAGTCTAGACACGGTGCATCACCTATTCTTGTTGTCATCAATGGACAGAGCTGAGACATATGTAGACTGGCGGATCCAGTCAGAGAAGCTAGCATTATTTTTCCAACACCATTTTTCTTGACAGACTCCCATTCAAGAGCACTATATGCAGCTGGACAGAAAAGTAAATTCAAGGAATGTGCTATAACTTACTTAAATGTGAGATACTACAACATTTATCCCTTCATCTTTCTGATTCTCAGCTGAAGACTGGAGATGTTATCCTTCCCATTTCCCTTTTTTTTCCAAGGTAAATTCAATGAGACTATGCCTGTTTTCACCTGATGGGGGTTTGGCTTACTGAATATCCGACTAATGGCTTCAGAAAACACTTCAGCCTTGGCAGTGATTGTAAATACTGTTTCATGTTAGTTATGTATACCTCACACACTTAGCTCTACCTTACTGTAAATAGAATGAAGAATGCCTTGTTGCTGAATATTTTATTACACATTAAATATGGCCCAAGGCAATAGAACTTTCAAGTTCCACAAAGGCCTTATATATTTCCTGCTGTTATAATTATGTAAAGGAAATACTGACAGTCTGAATTATGTAATATAGATTATCCATTCAGCAACAGTTCAAAGATATATTGTGTATGAGGGTAGTAAGCAAAGACAGGAATTTTCAAACACTGTGTGTATTCTTATGGTAGGTACAATATCTGTTCAAATACCTCTTTGCTGTATAGCAAGTTGCATAACATGAAGAGACCTTCAGTTACCCCAACAAATAGGCATGGCTGACACTACTGACTCATATCCTCTTTAAAGCCACATTTCTTTCTCTTTTATTTCTTTCCTGGTCTCACTTTATCCTTCTTTTCATGTTTTATGAGACATAAAAATACCTTTACTTCACTGAGCATCTTTCATCCAAGCAGCTCAAAGAATACCACATTAAGGCTCACAACACCTTTGTGAGGAAGGCAAGAGGTACCCAGAGATTTTTTTCACCTTCCATAAGGTTTATGTGTCTCTGAAGTGGAGGGTAGTAACTATTCTGAGAAGCAATGTATCTCAAGATTACTCTTAAATACCATATCACATTGATATAGTCCTGCAAGGTGCTGTATGACAGATCCTCAGTCAGGAAAAATATTCAGTCCTTCTGCTTAAATTAGATGTGTAGGTTCGTTGGAGTTACTTCTTCTTAAAATGTCAGGTGATTAGAAGTTTCACTTCTACACCGCAAAGAACCAAACATCTTAGGAAAGCAGTATGAATGGATTCTGAAGTCTGAGTGAGACCTAAAAAAAATACCAGCTAACATGGCCATAGACACATTTTATATATAAATTTTAAGAAGGATACGTTGCAATTCTGCAATTACTTTCATCAGAATTTAATATGCATTACAAAATTTATGAAGCACATTATCTCTGTTTTAGAAATGAGGAAGCTATGCACAGATGATGTGATTTCCAAAGGTTGACAGTAAACTAGCATGGTACAAACAGGAATATCCTGCTGTCCTCCTGCCCCTTACTTTTCACATTTGGTTGTACTTCCTCTCATATACTTTTTAGAAAGACTTATATGCTCCCTTTTGAATCTAGGCAAAGCTATCCATTGATTTCAATGCTGGAAACTCTGATCTGGGAGTTTTTCTTATATTTCTTTTTTTCTTAAAGAGCCATTGGGCAGGGGACAAAGATATTTTGAAAATTATAAACATGTAGATTTAAACATATTTTTTTATTGGTTATTCAGGAGTGATTTTTTTGTGTGTGTTTACGTTTCCTTGCTTTTTAAAACAAATATATTTAACAAATACTTAAACAAAGATATTTAATGGAAGGCTTTCAGAAAACTCACACCTTTCATAGGGAATTTGCTAACAGATCCCCCCAAAACACTCCTGGTCAAATACATTATGAAACTTTCCTATGATATTTTTGAGTGATGTATCATAATATCTATGGAGGTGATGCATCATACAATTTCTGTATTTCAGATGGAAAAATAATTGGTTTGACAATCATAGGCATGCTGACATTTTAACATAAAAGGTACTTGTGTTGGGTGAAATTCACTACCTGAATGCCAGATCAGATGCACTTTGTTCTATATATGGCATATATATACTCTTAGTCACGCAGTCATGGAACTTCACTCTCACTGTTAACACTGTATGAAAGGAAAACAGGCTGAGAAAGCAATTCCAGCTGTTATAGTGAGGGTAGGCTGGATTAAGCTTAGCTGAAGCAGAAGTGCACTGCAGTCACTGGGAGGGGAGAGTGAGAGAAGGCATTCTTGGCACCTGCAAAAAATAGAAAAACAAGTGTGATATGATTAAATGGCAGATTTAGGGAAGGGGGCTTGATTTGCCCATACAGCTTCTCTGTTCTTCCTTGTGCTTAAGCATTATGGCTATTTAATTATATTGATCATGTACTATTTTTTTTTAATTATTATTATTTCTGCAGAATCACTGCCTCATTTAGTGGGTGGTACTGAGTAAACAAGGCAGCTGTTCAATATTCCTTTTTATCCACTTTATTCACTGTGTGTGGTCTCATGCCTTATTTAGTTCACACAATCCCAAATCGGCCCTGGGTCTGGAATTATTCACCAAATAGTATGTGATTATGCAATTAAAGACTGTATCAAAACACAAAAAAGGGTAGAATTAGGATTGCATACAGTTTAATTTAAGTTAGTTGATTTCTCTACATTTTGAGTGCTTGAATTTTCCACCTTAATACACTTTTTTTTCAGTAGTTTTGGTTTTATTTTTGCTAACTTTCTGAGGAAAAGTCTGTGGTGGACCTTTGTAAACCTCAGTTACTAGAGCTGCAAAGTTGTAGCCTAAGTTGTGAATGGTTTGCTGTGTGGAGCTAAAAAGCCTTAATTCTCAGTGTATCCCCAGAAAAGCCTCAGGATTTTCTCTGCTGGGCCATTGCCTGGTGCAGCAGTATCATTCATTCCTATGCCATTCTCCTAACAGAATCTTCTGAGAAACAACCTCACCTTTGCTGGAGGAGTAAAAAAGGCTCGTTGTACATCCTACTAATATAACACTGTGTCTTGCACAAGGAAATCCACAAGGGTCTGGAGAGAGATGATGCATCCTGTTCAACAACTGCTGACCAGATGTGGATACCTCAGGTACGATGGCATCCCTGATCACAAACCATGGACAGTGCTTGTGGGTTTATGGGGACATCCCTTCCTCCTTGCTCAGCAACCAAAAAGTATAAGCTGGTCCTTTATAACATCAGAGAGAAAAGACCTATCCTGTCAGCTACTCCATTTCCCCTGTGGTTTTCACACATTTTCGCCTTATTCCCATGTATAAGGGATCCCACTGTTAGCAAGGCTGTTTTTTCATGCTGCTTTTTTTTCCCCCTTTATTTAATCCAAGTCTAATTATACCCAAGTATGTCTAATTATATCCCCTAATAGCAGGCTAAATAATTTCCAACCCTTCTTGGCTTTTACCCTGTTCAAATATTTAAAACCAGGGCCAGAATCTCCTCTCATTTCTACCAGGCTATGTCAGAGAGTAAAATTTAGCTTTGGAGCTGGACTCATGGTAGTGGCAATGTGGCGTGAGAAGAGGGCAGTGTTTTATACTGCAAGATAATCCTAAAATACAATCATTTTGGTAATATGGGCCTAAATTGATTCAATTTGGTGATTTTCCATAAGCCAAATTTCTGAGTCTTTGGGGGGTCTGGGAAAGAGGAGGTAGAAGAGAGCAGAAGGATTAACTCATCAAAGGGTGAACTGAGTATTGTGAATTTCAAGTGCAGAGGCTTTGGTAAATGAATGCACAGAGGGCTCCAAGGGCACACTCAGAAGCACTGGGTTGCAGGCACTACAAAAGGCTAACTGTTAATTAATTATTGTCGCATATGTTGTATGGATTGTTAAACCACAATCACTCTCACACTAGGATATAGCTGCAAATGTCACTGTTCTTGCTTTACATTACCTGGTGCGAGACACAGATGAACATTCATCTAGCTCGTGTAAAGTAGCCTGTGTGTTGGCGGCTGCTCGGTTGTGGGGGGTTTTTTTCTCTTTACATTGGCTGTCTTCCTAAATGTATTGCAAATTCCAGTATCCTCCACTTACCACCACTGCCTCCTCTTCCTCCTGTTCCACCTCAAGCTATGTATAAAGAAAGGCAGCTGGATTTTCTGTCACTTTACATGCTTAACAACTATGTAAATTCACTTCAAATGTACCCGCCTGAGACAACACCTTGCCGATGGCCTGAACTGATTCCCACAAAAGGAAATCTAAGTAATCCCATTGACTAATATCCAATATCAAATATTCCATACCAAAACTGAAAAGATAAACTAATGTTAAAGGAGCCTTTCTGTTGAATAGGAGCCGAAGTCCTTGTTTTGAAGTAAACACAGCAGAACACCTGAAGTTCCCATTTCCTACCATTTCAGGGGAGGGTTATGCCATAATTTTTATAGGAAATTACTTTTTTTGAATAGGAAGTTGAAGAACGAATCTACAAAAATAATTTTAGTCAATATTCAAAGATTTCTAAAACTATCATAAGAGTTCCTTTGGAGGTTGCATAAAGATTGGTCTTGAAGCATGAATATAACAGACTTATTGAAAAATATAGCATGAAAACATGAAAAACAGAACATTTCCACATTTGTCTTTGACTCAGACTGAAATGCTCAAAAATATACAGATAAATTAGTACACGTGTAATTTTAAATTAATTTTCAAACACAGCTTTTAAAGAACTGTAGACGACTTCTTCTTTTTTTTTTTTTTTTAATTATTTCTGTAAGATTTATAAGAGGGAGCCTGAGCCTGCAGGTTGGGTCCAGTCTGCCAATGCAGTTCACCAGGTACAGCCCATTCCCTGATGGTCCCTTTCCAATCAGCCCCTTAGAGGCAGGCCCTTAATAAACACAAAGGTGTTGCCCCTGGCTGAACAAGTCCCTGAAATGCAAATGCAGGACACAAGGCAAAATACCACAATGTATTTCTTTTGCTCTTCTGCTCTTGACTTTGACTCCGGTGTGAGCCAGTACGACCATTATTATCATTATTTTAATTTAATTGTCTGACAAATTAATTTCTAGCCTCCAGAGGAAGGCATGTGGATTACACCGACCAGAAGGGTGGACACCCAGCTGCTCTGAACCACTTACAAAGTCAAAACTCACTGAGATTTTCTCTCAACTGCATTTCAAATGAGGAAGAAGGAGGAAATGAATTAATTTATTATAATTAATACTATTTATACGTTAATGCCTTATTTATATGTATATATGTTTCTAAAAGACATCAGACTTGGAGTTGACTGTTCTTTCACACTTTCACAGAGAATTCCACAAATAACTTCCTTTTTTCAAATTAGATATTCAAAACTCACTGTTTTCCAGGGGAATGAGGTTGCAGAGCTGACACTAGCAAATACTATTCTTTTAAAAGGCTTTTTCCTTCATCCTTCTACCTACGGTTTCTGAAAACAACTCACCTTTGGAAAATATGGTAGCCCAATATATTGGGTTTGCGTGGCAAGGTTTTGGTAGTGGTGAGGCCACAGAGGCGGCTTCTGTGAGAAGCCGGCAGGAGCTGCCCCCATGTCCGACAGCCAGCGCCAGCCGGCTCCGAGAGGGACCCGCCGCTGGCCAAGGCCCAGCCCGTCAGTGACGGTGGCAGCGCCCCTGGGACAGCAGATTTCAGAAGGGGAAAAAACCTGTGCAGCGGCAGCGAGAAAGAGGAGTAAGAAGTAAGGCCAGGGCAGGAGGAGGCCGGGGGGCTCCAGGCGCCGCGGCAGAGGCTCCCCCCAGCCCGCGGCGCAGCCCCCGGCGGGGCAGGCTGTGCCCCCAGCCCACGGAGCCCCCGGGGGGCAGCTCCCCCCCCGCAGCCCGGCAGGGCCCCACGCCGGGGCAGGGGGTGCCCGAGGGAGGCTGTGACCCGCGGGCAGCCCGCGCTGGAGCAGCTCCGGGCAGGGCCCGCGGCCCCGCGGGGAGAGGAGCCCGGGCCGGGGCCGGGCTGCGGGCAGGGCCGGTGCCCCCGCGGGGACCCGCGCCGGGGCCGGCAGGGCCTGAGGGGCTGCGCCCCGCGGGGGGACCCACGGCTGGGTGTGAGGGACTGACCGCAGCCCCCTGCACTGTGGACCGTAGAAGGGAAATAAAATCAGGGGTGAAGCTGAGCTTGGGAAGAAGGGGATGGGTAGGGGGAAAGTGTTTTAAGATTTGGTTTTATTTCTTATTACCCTACTCTGATTTTTGATTGGTAATAAACCAATTTCCCCAAGTCGAGTCTGTTTTGTCCATGATGGTAACTGGCGGTGATCCCCCTGCCCTTATCCCGACCCATGAGCCTCTCACTGCATTTTCTCTCCCCTGCCCAGCCTAGGAGGGCACTGACACAGCGGCTTTGATGGGCACCTGGCATCTAGCCAGGGTCGACCCAAAACACCCATATATGTAAATATATAGAAATACACAACTATGACATCTTAATATCATGGAATTTGTGACACTAGGAAAAAAATGCCTTTAAAAAAGTCAATTGCATTTACTTTGAGGCTACAAAGTCTACTACATTCCCATCCTAAGTGTATTGCTTTTTCTTTGCATCACCCAAAGGTCCAGGGTATGTGGGCCCACTGCCAGTCCTAACTTGGTTAGACGTCTTCTGCGTTAACCTCGTCTCTGATTTTCAAATGTTGCAAGGGTTGGGTTTGGAACACTTGTTATTTGTTTGCATTTGTGTTTCACCATGTATATTGAACTTTTATCTAGCATCAGGGAGATCTTATCTAGGGATTTCTATAGTGTCATGCTTCTTTTTCACTACCTAACATACACCTAACGTATACTTTTCAAGCACAAAGTCTGGAGCGATTCTTTGCTTGAAGGTTTCCTCATGGTTCTCCAGTAATTCCAAACTCTGCAAAGGCTAAACCAGATGCTTTAGTCTTTGAATGAAACCTCTGCAGGTTTGCAGACTAAGTTAGTGACAGCTGATGAACTCCTGATATAACCAGTAGGTTTATGTATGGATGATGATAAATCTTCCAACAACAGAATACAGTGTTCCAAAACTTTGGACCCTGCATTAACTTTGCACTACTTTATTTTCCAAAAAGCTTCTTGTAGTCATTCTACTCATAATTTTTACAGTTGGCATGGTAACTGCCTAAAAATGTGCTAGAAGCATTACAGCTCTAAGCTTTTCTTGTAGCCTATGATGCTTAATCAAAAAGTTTGCAATACATCCTAGTACTGTAAGTGGTAAAGCTAAAAATATTGGTCTCCTCAGAGCATAAACAATGGCAACATGCTTTGAAAAAGAGTTTGTGCTTACAATGAAATGGAAAAACACCAGCACTTACCCCTTTATCCATACCTGCACTTTAGCAGCATGCACCAATCCTGGAAGTCTTGCATGTTTGGTATTGAGTAAATTTTTCCTTTATAGCACTATATACTTTCAAGATTGAGGTATGTATGTAGGCTGAAATAGTTTTCTCCCTTTAATATGTGACAAAGACGCTATTTAAAGCCATCATACTGCAAAAGCATACACATAAGGGGGATTTGCACAGAAGTGAACAGTAGCAGTGAACTCATGGGGATGACTTACAATAGTAGTAACTTCTGTGTTCAGCTGGCTACAGCCCTTATAAATCATACACGTGCGCAAATATTTTTGTAACAAATTACTGGTATTGTAAATATTCAATATTTCTTAGAAGACATAAATGCAGACTTAAAAAGGGAAGATGGAAACTGTGAAACCATCACAACACTTGATACAGAAAGATGTAATATTAACAAAGAGCTTAATGGCACACAGCTATCTTTCAGATAAATCTGCACCTGTCTAAAGGTCGGTACTGAAACTAGGGCTATCATAATAACAAACTGTATGAACAAGGAGCATTCCTTGCTAGAATGAGATTCCTTGTATTGATAAAATACACAAAGTGGTTCTAGCCTTTGCTCTAACACACAGGGCAAACATCTTGCAGAGTCGAATGACAGCCCTCACATAGCTTGTTTATGCCTGTAATGTGGGTTAGAATTTTACCTATGGGGAATACATTCCTTTTTGGTACTATTATAAATGGGTCTATAAAACCTGGGATGACACCATAGTATCTTTCTGGAAGATTATGATAGTTCAGATTTATGCACCCTGAACTGGCATTCATGCACTCAGTGGGAGGTCAGATGAACCCTGCTACTTAGCAAATATGAGCTTTTAGAAGGTATGTGGCTGGTTTCCAGGGCTATAGCCCAGCCATGCAGTCCCTAGCACACAGCAAAAGTGATACAGATATTTGCAAGGCATTATTATCTCTCCTGAAATACTGGTCTTCTGGTACTCTCTCCTTTTACTGAAGATTTTCAAACAGGGATATTATGTCTACTCCTGTGTAAGAGGCATGACTAGCAGTGCATTGATGGCAGAAGTGGTAATGGTGGTGACAGCAAATGATGCAGACTCTTGAAACTGTTGCTTAGATTTGCTGGAAAATCCAATGCTGTAAAGCCTTGCAATCTTAATATCCAGCAGTTTCAATGTTTTGATGAGAGTCAGAGGTGCTCAGAGCTCCTGAGAATCAGGTTTCTTAGTGAAGTGTCATGTATGGCTTGGGTAATCTGTATTTGAAAACCTTGCTTTGAAAGGTTTGGCCTCATCGCTCACTGCTGTACTCTAATGAGAATAAGAAAGGCTTTTTGACTGTCATGTACAGCTCTAATGAGGGTATATGTAAGCCTGTAATTTTTTTTTTCTGGTTTCAAGCAATGAACAATTTAATCACAACAGAGGAAGGTCATTTTTATCATCATAACTTTTTGGATGAAGTTACAGTTTCCTTCTCTGTACATCACCAACTTCTTGCAGTACCTTTGATAACACAGGGGCAGAAAAAGGGCTAGAACCATAAGAGTAAACAAGTTCCATCTTCCACATATAGATACATACATGAGAGTGATGGTCTTGTAGAATGTAAACACAGAAGCACTCAAAACCCCCAGTGTGTTTAATATGTTTACATTTGTTAAGGAAACACCAGGTACTTGTTTGTAAGGGAAACCTTCATTCGACATATAAGAGGCAATGATTGTACTGATATAAGTACAGTTTCTTTATACATTATTGTAGGAACAGGCTCTTAAACAGCATCTTTTTTATTTTTTAAAAAATCTAGGTTTGTTTTAGGAACAACTTTAAGGTATTGCTAAGTATTACACTTTCACAAGAAGGCATAATTCTGCTTGCCATTAAATCTATAAAGTTGCTGAAAAACCAATTATTATTTAGTAACTTTTGTTTACTTTTTAATCTAGTTTCCTAAGGAATGGGGGCCAAGGTAACCATGATGCACTCACTTGTCCATCAGTCTCACTACCATTCTGTCTGCCTTGTTTCACAAATAGGTTTTGGACCTCTTGAAAAATTTCAGAGAAATAGAAATGGCAAAGTTATCATGCTGCTAAAAGTATTTTGAAAATATGAAACTGCACAGGACAGATATATATGATGTTAGCTGTCCTCAGTGGGAGTAAGGATGCAATGTGAGCTCACTCCTGATTACATATCAGAGCATCCACATAACAAAACAGAAGTGTCCCAACCACTATACCACTATAATAATATGACTGAGTTATACCTTAGTCAATGCTGGAGAATCTATTTATCAGTTATAGTATTTCACTGGTGTGGTTTCACTGAGTTGTAGTGAGGGCTGAGCTGGTCCCGCAATTTTAGTGGAATTCAGTTAAAAATTTTACCTCTATTTCCCATTTATTGTCACAAAATATTCCATAATTTTGTAAATATGCTAATTTTAGGTCCATTTTGATTGTCTACAACTTTTATCTATGATACATTTCTGTCCCATGAGTGTGATGAACACTGTTTCAGACATTTGGGGCTCTCCTGCAGCTGCGTGTGCTAGCAAAACCCCAGTTTTTTCAATACTCAGATAGGCTGTCACCCAGCCCTAAGGAAACATAGTCACCACTCCAGCTTTGAGCTCCGTCCAGATGAAAGGTATGGCTGAACTGAAACTTCAGTTTTTGTTCTGTGATCACCACAGCTTGTAATATCATTCAGTGCAAACTATATAAAGGGCAATTAAAACATCCTTTACACATAGCTCTTCTAAAATCCATGAGAATATCTATGAAGACATTGTCATGATGTTTGGCTTCTGCTCCTACCGGGAGAGACAACATTTCAGTTTGAAGACAAGTGAGGGCCAGACGGCAGTTGTGTTTTTCCAGATCTTGTCCAATTCACTTCAAAACCCTGAGTATACAGTGAAGTACTTCTGACGCTTAAGATGAAGGATGTCTCACCTCAATTACTGATCAAATTTTACTAGGAAACTTCACATTATTTCAAGCCAATATTAGAAATACTAAATGTTACAGAAAAGCAAAGATACATTTAGAAGTGGGAAGTTACTCTTGGGCTTTATAGTGTTGGTACATATTTTACCATTCCTCACTCTGTGCAGCTACTATTTCATGAAAATGAAATACACTTTGCAGTTGAATTGTTTTTTAAGCAGAGGAAGTTCCCAGTAGCTGCATGTCTAACACAGAGGTTGAATTCAAGGTGGTCGCTCCTCCGACTCAAATGAAACAAGGTGGTGGCTCCCAGGACAAGACGAAAGGCAGCAATCCCTTCTTCCCCAGCACTTTGAGTGACCAACCCAATCCTGAATAATGACAGCCTTGGGAATGACAATGCTTTAAAACCTCTGCCTGTCTTTACATACATTTAAAATACACCTGAAGTAAAACAAACAAACTAGATTTTCTTAAGTTTTAACTATTATGCTTGTGTATACATTTTCCATTTAAAATATAATTTAATATATGCAATATATATGTGGAATACTTTGTCAAGGAGATTGCAGGGGTTATTTTAAGTTCTTCCTTACTTTGCAACTCTTCTGTGACAATATTAAACTCAATTTATTTGGCTTCTTCAATAGTTAAGACTTTCAGGAGCATGGCTTTCTTTTAAATGCTACCTGTGCCATGCTAGCCAGGAAAGCCCCTGTCCTTTGATAGGTCATATTCCTGCACGAGAATTCAAGATACAAGCAGCCCCAGACCCTGCAGACATGTAAACAGGTCTACCCTTAACATCAATGTGAAGTTACATATGTGAGTAAAATATGTGGATACGGGCCAGGGTAACATCAAGGGACGTTTGCCAGATCCTAATTGAGCAATAAGGCAGGGTGTAGACTCTGATCCCATGCTTTGGTATGTTGCTAAGCAAAGGGCAACAGCTCTGCACTATCACTCAACAAGGTGTGCTGTCATTGCACAATAATTCCATACTGTGTACCAGGATGATTATAGAGTGCTATTTTCAGTGTATAGAAGATATTTTATTTATGTATATTTTATTCTGCTGACATGCAGAGGAAATAGCTGCTTGGTAAATGTCATGTTATAGTAATTGCATAGTCTATTTTTAGCTAGACAATACCATGAAAGGTGCTGTTGTTTATAGGCCACCATAGGTGTGCATGGTCTTACATACAAAGTCTGAATGGAAGACTTATAAAAACCCAGTGCCTTGTTCCTGCAATGATTTGTGGACATGCAGAATCCAACCTACACATGACATGGAGGAGAGAAGAGTTCAGTGCCTTGCTGAAAGTATACTGATCCTGAAAGTATACCTAAAGCAAAAAATTCCTAACGCATTTTTTTTTTTTAAGAAAGCCAGGATATATAAAAAGATAACACTGCTCCTTGGAAAAAAAAAAAACCCTCATAGGAAGTAGCATGAAATTGTTTTCAGCTTCACAGTTATCTTGTTTGTTTTGCTAATCCTCACAAAGATTAATAAAGGATGATGAGACAACAGCAAACTGTAAGCACAGGAAGCGACTATTGCCTAAAGCATCTGGATATGATTATGTAAACACAGTGTAATAAGAAAGCTGAGAGATTTAACTTTCGAAATCTCTTTTATTCCCTCCTAAAAAATGCACCCTCTCAGAATATTTACCTTATTCCCCAAGTATCCTGCAAGTTGTTAAAGCACTGCAATTTTCACTGCAAGTTCCTTGCTACCCTAGATTTGATCTTCTATCCAAACTTTTCCCAGCATGTATTCTGGTATCTGACCCTTTAATTTGAGAGAGGTAATTATAATTTGAAGGGCATGTTTTGTATCTAACTGATTCTGATACTATTTTCCTTGTACCTGCTGGTAATCAATCAATACAATCAATATTTTGAACATTTATTACATGGTATGTTTTTTTTTTTTCCTTTGTCACTGTTTCAGTGTTTCTTTAAGAGCAAGAATTTGAACATTATTCACAGTAAGCCAGGCTAATCAGCCCCGTTGACAACTGTGCCACTCAGTAAAATTTCCAAGAGATAAACCTTTAAGGATACTGTTCTATCATATAGAAATGTTCTTAGCTTTTTTCCTCCCTCTGCAATTCCATTTTGTACAGAGTGCTAGCTGTACAGGTTAATTCTTTTTAGCCCTTTTGTTCCAAGCAAGGACTACAGATTTATTAATGAATCACCTTAAATCTGTATTTTGCATAAAATATATAATTAACTCATTTTGACCTCTTTGTGGTTCTCTCTCCATAGATAATCATTACAGAGCTCATCCACACAAGGCTCCTAGGATATTCTGTGATACTACTATCTGGCAACAGTTGCAGAGAGAACTGATAATGTCTAAATTTGATCCTTTGCTCCCATCATGTGATTTAGGTAAACAGAGGTAATAGGAAGAGTTTTGCATGTCCTAAAGACGACCCACAAAACCCAGCATGCTGAAGGAGGTTGTCCAGAACAAGCTAAGAGGAACCCTTACTCATCCTCATCCTGTGGCATGCAGTCACTGGAGCCAGGGGTACATCTGGCATGTGTGTGTAACTCGGCAAGCCTTACATCTTTCAGGCTTTACTTTAGACAAATTCTTAAACAGCCATAGAAATGGTGCTATTCCTTCTGGTTTTTATAGCAATCTACTGGTTTGGATGCATACTCAAGAAGCAGGAGACCTGCATTCAGTCTGAACACAGCAGACCCAAAGGTTCCATAGGTCAAGACAGTGCCATGCCCAGGTCATACACAGCACAGGCTCATCCTCAGCCTTCTCTTGAAGCCAAGCCACTGGGAAACCCCAAATGCAAGAGGCATGGGGAAAGATGCAGAGGAAGACCAACAGCTCAGTTACTTGGGCACTTCATAAAAGCAAGAGAAATACGCCTGTCGTTCTGTCATTTTGTACCCATTTAATAATGTAGAATGACTGCAGAGTCCAGAAGAGAGAAGGAGGTGGACTGGTTCCTGTCTGGCACTTTTATAGCATTCCCTGTAATGCACAGAAAATCCTGCTTAGCCTGAGAAGCTCTTGGCAGAACATAGTCATTGCAGCGGCCTTTTCAATGAACTTGGGTCTCAGCTCTACTAAGCATATGCACAAGGAGAATGGTGGTAGGAGGCTAATGATTTGGTCATGCAGGTTTGTTTCATGGGGCCACAAAAAATATTTCTCAAGTGGCAGAACAAAAACCCCTGACTCTTTTCCTCTAGCTTTTGCTGTTTAAGCACAGGGCTGAAAGACCTTACCAATGGCACACATGAGGCCAAACACAGATTCCATTGTCCTTCCTCTCCCCCATCCCCACCCCCCAACACCATTTTAGCTGAAATGTTTCAAAAGCAAACACATGAAAAGAGGTTGAGACAGATGTCTGGCGAGGGTATTTTCAATTCAGTTGGTTGGAGTCTGATAAGGTTATAAACAACAAAAAATGTTCCTCTTGCCTAACACAGTTAGTCAACCTTAACAACAGACAGTAGACCAGTCAACTACCTTTGCTTGTAATTGTAATAAGGAACTACTGAATGCCAGACTATTACAGTTTTGCCCATAATATTAAGTTATAAGAGATAATTACAGGTATCAAGATGGGCAGCTGTTTCCCTGAAATAATATTGTCCTCTCATTATTTTTCATTTAGATAAGACACCAAAAATGTTAAAAATGAGTAGTCATTCATTACATAAAGCAGCAGCTGAGCGGTAGGTGGAGGAATAGTTGTTTGTTCTTATTCCTAAGCAAACACACATAGAGTTTCATTTTTAAAATTCATTTTATTTTAATGGCAAAAAAGTGATCTCTAATGACAGAGTTTTGACTGGTAAATCTTCTTTGCAGTTTTTCCTGTTTAATCTCTGAAAGTTGATGTAGCTCATTCCAATTGCCCACAGCATCAGCTTTATACTCTTGAAAGAACTTGCTCTCTTTTTAGTTTTCCCTTAATGTTTTGAGCCCTTACCAGAAATGGTAATCTTCTGAAGGTGTTGGCAGGAGCCATGAAATTCGCCAAAAAAGCTCATGTCTAACGAAGTATCCCATTATCAGGACCACCCAAGAGATCCAGGTTTGTCACAGACACAGTATATTCCTTTTTATGTTTTTCTAGGATTAGAAAGAAAAGAGAATTTGGGGTGTTGGTTAGTCAGGTTAGGAAAAAGTTATGAAGTGCATTCTACCTAAATAACACAGTCTTTTAGCTGTTTTGGAGCAAATACATTCAGGTCCATTTGTTTATTACAGCCAGTCTGTTTATCAGGGTTATTTGATTTCACACCGCCAACCTGGTGCCGCATCTCACATATTGCATTGAGGAACTTCCCTTGGTAATTTGTGACCAGCGTTTGCCTAAACTCCCCTCTCTCTGCAGGCAGGCACTGGGTCCTATGTGAGATGGAAACCCCACAGGAGCTGCAAGGTGCTACTGCGCCTCTCTGTTATAAACTTTCCCCCTGACCACAGATTTCTGAGCTGAAGCCTCAATTACTGTGACACACTGCCAGGGATGAGCCATGGAGGTGCATAGCTGTTACTCCACAGTGGGGTGGAAAGGGCAGAGCATTCACCATGAACTGGTCTGGGGATGTCTGCTCTGTCCTGCAGTAAGAGCCCAACAATCAGGTGTGAGTGTCAGCTTCACTCTTTACTTCTCTTTTTTCAGGGAAATGAAAGCCCAGAATGGGGTTGGCTGTGGAAATTCTGAAGCATTGTGATTGTTTCAGCACAGGTTGGGAGTTGCTGCTTTAGCACTTATTGAAAAAACAGTGGTTTGCATCACAAGAGCAGGATGAGACATAATAATACTTGAGCTAAGTCACCGCCACTTCCCAGCACGGTTCAAGGTGATGACTAGTCCCAGAGTAGCTGGCATCCCACTATAGGAAAGATCACTTCTTTCACTGTCTCATACAGTAGTGATTATAATCTGTCAGATCAATCTTTCCTTTCCTGGAGCTGAAATCTCTGTGACTGACAGAAGATCATATTTGGAGGCTCCACAGTTCTGAAATTGGCTTATTCTGGAAATCTGCCAGTGTCACAGCCTGGCAAAGCAGAGGGATCAGAACTACACTTGGCTATTCAGTCAGTGTTGCGAACAGTTTCATCACTGCTGCAGGATGTTGTAAGCTTTTGAGTTTAAGGGACAGCTCTTTATTTTAGTCTTAGGATCATTTCCATTAATTTCCACATTCCTAAAACCTGGAAAAAATATACACTTCTCAAGTCTATTGCACTTTGAAAGCATAAAATTTCTCTGTTCAATATTTCTTTGTCCATCTTAGCTGAGGAAGTCAGGAAAATACGTAATGTGAAAGGCCTGTAAATAGCAGACTGGGGACCCACATTGAAAGATCAGGTGACAATGGTTATTCATTCATGCTTTGTAAGACAGAAAGAAAATGACTTTATGTTCATTTCCTCCCCACACCTTCACCCTTTTCTAAAGGTAACAGAAAGGATTCCTGTAGTACACAAGTTATTTTAAGCTCTTGAACAACTTACAGATCTAACATCTTTTTCCATGTACATAAATAACCCCACCTGTTGAAGTATCATATAAATGTGATCATTAAAATAGATGTAAGTAAAAAATAGCAGTATACTACATTTCAATCTAAAAATTATTCTAGGAACAAAGCACAGATATGAGACACAGGCTTTTCCTATTTCAAAAAGATAAAAGGGATTCTCCAGTATGAGGTGTTTTTTTCCAGTGTCAAAAGCCTATTATACACTCATCAACATTTTAAAAGTTACTGAAAATTGAAAAAATAGAAATTTTCCTTGGTCAAGCTGTTGAAGTTCACAGACAATGTTATGTCACCACGCACAGTAGGGGTTGCCAAAGTGGTGCCACAGATGCATCAAATTTGTCTCAGTTTCACAAATTCCTCTGTCCTTTTTTTTACTGTTGCATCTGAAACAACCACAGTTCGCCAGCAGTTAATGAAGTGATTTCCCCCCATTTTTCAATACAGATCTGAGACACAAACTGAGAAGGCCCACAGATACTTTGTGATAAAGAAGGCACAAGACACAAGGACGACACAATACCTGCTCCAAACTGTTTCCAGGCTGATCCTAAGTACAATGGAACAGCCATACTTCAGCTAAGAAAGAGATCTGAGACCAAACTTCCTGCAAATTTTTCCTAGTGAACTAAAAAGCCCCAGTGTGAAGGTAGTTATTTTTAAAGTAGTATTTTGGCTTCTTTGTTTGGTGGTCATATCACATTTTCAGCACCTAGAAATCCTCCACTTATGACAGTGTCTGAATGAAATGTTGTTACTGACGTAACAATTATCTCCTCACCCTGTAGCTTTCAAGTTATGACTTAATGTTGAGAAAACTGTGGGCTAAGTGAGTGAAATAACTTCAATACCTTCAAAGGATGTGGTTAGAACAGTCTGTAGGGGTGGGAAGAGAGTTTTCCTTTGCAGTTGGTAGAGTGGCAACAACAGAGTGGCTTTTCAATTGCTTCTGTATCGCAGCTTAGGGCTTTTAGCCCCTGTCTGCTGCACCCACACACGATCTGGTGCAGTCACTTAAAAAGCATATAGCAACCTCTCAGCTCAAGGAGTCCTTTCAAAGCAAGCTTCAGTCACCCAAGGGGCCAGCAATCTGCAGAGGCTGCTTTTTCTATCCCTGAGATAGAGAATCACATTGGCTCTGCTGCACTGGGACCACCCTATGCCCATGGTGGAGAAATAGGATTTGCTTTTCATTAATTCTGTTACTATAAAAAATTCCTGTAGGATATTCTGCAGCTAGAGCACTGAATCATTTCTGAAACTTCCTATTCAAATATTTGTTTTATATGGCAATGGTATTAGTAATGTGCAAGTTTTATGCACTGCTATTTCCTCCCACACCCATTGAAAACTAACAAGAGCCAGCCTGTCAAAATAAGAATGTGAATTATAGATCAGCTATAACATGCTTGAAATAGCCAGTGTTCCAGCCTAGGTGATACCATATAACTCTGCTTTCCCTGTGCCTGTAAAATTGCACAGTCTACAATTCACCAAAGAAACCCTATAAATTAAAACCTGAATTTATCCCATTTCATTGGAGATACTTAAATCAGGTGCTTAAGGTGAATTTTCTCCTATGATTCTATGCAAAGAGACAGAAAACTTCCTTTTAGCTCACCTAGGATTTAACTTGTCCTTAAGGAGGTCCATTGCTCACTACTGACGGAGGCCAAGGTGACTCAAGGATTTCAACTTAGGTGCCTCAATTACATACTTCATTTTCAAGGAAAAGAGAAGGAGCCAAGGCTCTCTCTGAAGCTCCAAAAAGCTTGTAGGAAGGCTGAGCTCTCCCTTTTCCGTCTGGTCCTTTTTCACGGACTGCATTCATATGCTGCCTTGGAGGCTGGCTCTGGCATTACTCTGTGCTGCCAGCTGCTCTCAATACCCAGCACCTAGTATGTATATTGTCCTGTGTTCTATATTCAAAACAATCAGGAAACGGAAGCAAGTAATGTGTCTGCAATGTTTGCTCATGTGGGGTAATAAAAATGAAAGCTGACTCTGAGGAGTGGCAGAGAGGCCTTATGCTACAGAGTGATTCGGTAATAAAATGGCAGAGGAAATCCCAAGTTGATAAATGCAAAGCATATCAGAAAAAGGTAAAATACCCCTAACTCATGACCCACCAACAGGCTCCGATCTGGTCTTAATCACTGAGGGAGCACAGAAATCTTGCAGCCATGAACACAGCCATAATCACAGTCACAATCAGCAGCGGTCAGAAAAGCAAGTCAGTATCAATAACTGGTTATGGAAGGTTATGGAGCAGATCTTCCCGAGTTGCCATCACGCAGCATGTGCAGGACAATCAGGTGATCAGGCCCAGCCAGCATGGGTTTATGAAAGGCAGGTCCTGCTTGACTAACGTGATCTTCTGTGACAAGGTGACCCACTTAGTGGTTGAGGGAAAGGATGTGAATGTTGTCAACCTGGATCTTAGTAAAGCCTTTGGCACCATTTCCCACAACATTCTCCTGGACAAACTGGCTGCTCATGGCTTCGATGAGTGTAGCCTATGCTGGGTAAAAAACTGGCCAAAGAGTGGTGGTGGATGGAGTTACATCAGCTGGTGACTGGTCACAAGTGGTGTTCCCCAGGGCTCAGTATTGGGGCCAGTTCTGTTTAATAACTTTATTAATGATCTGGACGAGAGAATCGGATGCACTGTCAGTAAGTTTGCAGATGACACCAAGCTGGGGTGGAGTGTTGATCTACTTGAGGGCAGGAAGGCTCTGCAGAGGGATCCGGATAGGCTGCACTGATGGGCCGAGACCAGCTGTATGAGGTTCAACAAGGACAAGTGTCATGTCTTCCTGCACTTGGGTCACAACAAGCCTGTGCAATGCTACAGGCTTGGGGAAGAGTGGCTGAAAAGCTGCCTGTCAGAAAAGGGCCTGGAGGTCCTCAACCAGTCACCCCAAGTCCCTGAGGTCTCTCTTGAGTGCCCTCAGACTTCTTGTTGTGTGGACTTCATCACTGCCCACTTGGAAGACCAGTAATGGATGGGGAACAGAGGGCTGTGCCAGACAAGGTTGCTGTCTGGTAACATCCCTTACCCAGGCCCCAGGGAGGCAGCAGCCTTCCCTGTGGGTTGGGTATGGTCAGCATAGCAGACCCTCCATTCCTCTCAGAGTGGAGTCACTGGTGAAAACCCCCTTTCTTTTCTTCGTAGCAAAGTTGGTCATGATGCATGGGGTTGAACAACTTTCCCCAGGCAACTTCTCCACCTGGATGGGCTTTTGTCCACATCATCATTTTCCTGGCCTCCAGGTTCCAGAGCTGCATACCTATTGTATAGGGGCACCTGGGAAGGTGAAGTAGGCTGGGGGTGATTCACCTGCTGCCCTGACCAGGGACCTGTTTGGTCTCTTCTCCCAAGTAAGAAGCAATAGGACAGGAGAAAATGGCCTCAAGTTGCACCAGGGGAGGTTTAGTTTGGATACTAGGAAAAATTTCTTCACTGAAAGGGTTGACCAACATTGGACCAGGCTGCCCATGGAAGTAGTTGAGTCACCATCCCTGGAGGTATTTAAAAGACGTATAGATGTGGCACTTAGGGACATGGTTTAGTGGTAGAAATGGCAGTGCTATGTTAATGGTTGGACTTGATAATCTTAAAGGTCTTTTCCAACCTGAGCAATTCTATGATTCTAACTATCAGAAAGAAATATGAAATAAACCAGAAGCCAACAATGTGTCACTATAAATCCATACTGCTTCTGTACACTGAATATTGAGTGGGATTCTGGTTTCCCATCCCAAAGGGTATAGTAGAAGCAGAAATGGGAGAGTGAAATGAGATCTTTATAAAAGGAATTATTAAATAGACTGAGATTCTTCAGCTGGGAAAAGAGATGGGATATAATACAGGGTCTATAAAATCATGAATGGCAGGGAGAAAGTAAGTACAGAATTACTGTTTGCTGTCTCCTTTAACACAGTAACAAGGGGGTATCAAATGAAATTAGGAGGCTTGAATGACACAAGTTCAAACAAAGAGTTACTTTTTCACATCTATAATTAAGTTATGGAATGCCTGGCCACAGGATGCTGCGGTTGCTAAGAGCACATGAGGGCTCAAAAGTGAATCAGAAGAATTCACTAAAGAAAAATCCGCTGATGGATATCAGAAAGGCACTGCTGCTGGTTCAGTGAGCAAATGGGCTCCAAACCACTGGCAGAGGGGCCTGAGAGACTTCTGTGAGGGTGTGTCATTATATGCTTGCACTGTTCTTGTCCTCTCCCATGGACATTTGCTGTTGCCCTGAGTCAGAGAGAAGATAGGGTGCTAGATGGACCACTGCTCTGACTTTGTATGGTCATGGTTATGTTTTTAGTGTACCTACAGAACTCCTATGCTTGAAGGTGAGAAAAGATCATTCCAGTAAAATCATATATCTTTCTGTCTGGTTGATGTCATCACTTAAGCAAATGGAGGGTAAAAAAATGCTCTTGGAAATCCAAACAGGAAGCACTTTGCAAAGAGGCACAGGCTGGTGCCTGCAGAGCTGCTGGTATTCATGCTCCATGGGACCTGAAAGAGACCTTTGCTACCTGCAGCCTGAGCACAGATGCATAAGGACAATTAAATGATCTGATTCTTTTTTTTTTTTTTTTTTCTTTTACCTTCTCCAGATTATGGCAGATCTGATGCTTATCATTTGAAAGCTAGGACACACCTGCACAGTAGCAGCACAGTGCTGAGCCAGAATCATGACAGACAGTATCTCTCCCTGGCTAATATGTTCTGACGAAACCAAGGCCAGCACTCAAGGAAAACTCTCTGGTTTTAGTGCTTTCATGGAGTTCAGTGCCAGCAGTGTGGTTACACTGACAGTATAGCATGAACCAAGGCTTTGTTCCAAATAACCCAGAACTGGCTCATCTAACCAGCCTTACCTCTGGGTGTAGAGTGACCTTCCCGATTAGCCTTTTAAAAGCCTTTCACTATATATGGCACTTTCAGTCTTAGCAAGATAAATCTGAAGGGAGAGCAAAGGGATGTCTCATGATGCAAGTACTAAAGCATTCTTGGATTTTCAAGAAAAAATACACAAAACAACTTCCTGACTAAAAAAGAGCTGTATCTGGCATGGGAAACTTCTACATTAGACCTTATCCTGACAGGGAAATATTAATCACAAAAGTTAGAGTTTGCTTAGGTGGAATTGATAATGACTTGTGTTCTGTGTGCTTTTAAAATGCATTTTACATGTTTTACATGTAAGCAGGATAAAGTCCTAAACAGTAAGATTTATAACCATTGCCTTAAAAGATCTTGTTCCACAAAGCTGAAAAAAAATTAAGAGATGTATCAGCCAGCCTGGAGGAGAAAATTTAAACCAACAAAAATATGAATAATAATTTACAGCAACTCAGAAATATATCGTTAGATCTTCAAGAAGCCACAATTAAGAAGGATGTGCACAACAGCTGAAACCAACATTCTTCTGAGGAAGGACTGGATGATAGTTAATATTTTGCCAGTACTTCTGCAGACAAAATAGGGCAACCAGGTAATTATAGGCCTGTCAGTTTGAAGTCTATTCCAGGCAGAGTGATGGAGCTGCTGATAGGAAAGTCAATTAATAAAGTATTAAAACAGTGCAATTTAATTAATGGCAATCAACACAGATTAATGGAAGAAAGATCTTATCAAATTAATGTGCTATTTTTATAAGATTACAAATTTGGTGAATAAAAGCAATTGTGGTAACATTGTATACTTTGACTTTGGATGCATTTGCCATACAGTATTACAAGAGATTCTTACAGAAATCAGAAATAACAGGATGAACACACCTGGCCAACCAACTTGTTCTAAAGCTGGCTAGCACTAGATCTGACAGCCTAATGTAACATGGGGCTACCAGAGAGTCACTTCTGCAGGGACTGCTTATCAGCCTTGTGTTTACTAATGCATTCGGCAATGTGGGAGAAAGCAGTGTCTTCGCTAATAATATTTTTGAATGAACACAAATTTGGAAATGGGCAGAAATGGGCAATGCCTTTTTGGCATTGCTTGAGGAGCAGATGCAAAAGAAATAACAGGTGTTTCACATGTAACCCAACATAAAGGACCTATTTAAGAAGAAACATCTCAGGCTTTACTCCTTTAAGAAGAGATCTCCTGTGGGAATCTGAGACTGGAAAATGAACTGGGGGTCCTGGCAGCCAACCAGCTGAACCTCAGAGCCCTCTGAAATCATGTGGCTGAAAGGGCCAGTGCAATCTTTTTCTATGTGCAAAGGATAGCATCGAGGGGGGGTAAGAAGGTTGTATTACTTCTGCATTTGGCATTGGTAAAAGCTGTTGGAATAATGCTGATCATGATGTCAGCAGCTCCAGAAGGATGCTGGCAAATTGGAGGTAGTTCAGAGAAAAAAACACAAGAGTATGAATGGAAAAAGAAAAAGCTGTAAAATGGAGTGACTCCACAGGGTAAGTCTATTTAGATTTAGTGTATCAAAGTAAAAGCTAAGGAATAACGTGATTATGCTTTGTAAGTGCTTTCATGTGGAATAGACACTGTCCATTAGGGCAGTTTTGTTCTGTTAGAAAAATATACAAGGAAATCCATGGAAAGCTGAAGGTGCATATTTTCTGTTAGATTAAGGATAGGCAACTACTGCAACCATTTACTATTCATTATGATACAGCTGGGTGTCTTTTCTGTCTAATCCTCCTTAAGTCCTGCTCTTGTTCAACAGGAAGGAATCAGCTCAAGTCGAGGTAAGCTAATGACCCATGTTGAAGAGTCAGAAATGGTGTTAAGATGGTTTACATCATTAACATCTGTGAATGCAACTGTGTAAATTATATACACAAACATTTTTTTAAGTAAATAAAATAGAGTTATTTCTAAGTGAAGAATGCAGTCCAAATTTAGCTAATGGCAGTTTTTTGTGTAATCAAGAGGTGCTTTGTGAATGATGGGGGTGGTGGTTCTTTCTAGCTCTGCTTTGGGAATCTGCTCATTTTTCAGTGTTACCTAAAAAGATGGCAACACAAGATTGCAAGGAGGTTTTGGAGAACAGCTCCTAGAAGCACATCCAGTTGTTGTGTTTCCATCTCACATTCATCTCCACCAGCATCATGCCGATGGGTGCAACTAAGGCAGCAAAACCTGCCTAAGAGGGATCTGGTTCAGGTTATGTACTTGTATGGAAAATAACTTCCAAGGCAATTTATTCCTAAAGTGAAAAGTGGATGTTATACCTCCCTAAAAGAATAGAGACCTTAATGGCAAGTGGCTTCAATCCCAAAAAGTTAGGAATAACCACTCGTAATATTTCATAGCTTCTCTTGCATACAAAGGTTTTCCTGGAATGTGCAAACACAGCACATCTCTTCCTGATCTTACACCCATGGGTGTGCTTTACTCACCTAGTTCATTACAAAAGAAATAAACCCACCCTTTTCCTTCTCTTAGCAATACTAGTACAACTTAAAATACAGGAAATATAAAAGGCATGCCACTTACATCTGATCAGTGAGGGAGTGCTCTTCCTCAGGTAATTTCATACAGCTAAAAGAGGGGGCTGTTCAGAAAAGAATTCTACCACATAAGATTGATTTCAATTAGTGAGGGATAACATTGATATGGATATACATAACGCAACCACTTTTTAGCTTCTGGGAATGGTGCCATCTGTGAATAATGAGAGCTAGTGGTAACAGAAAATGTAAGGTCTGACTAGGGTAGCTAACAGCCCACAGTCTTGACAGTCTGATTTGGAGGGCAGTGTTGTGATTTAGAAGGTCAATTTGCTTTTGCTTATGCTACCTGAGACCCATCAGCAACGCATCCAATGTACAGATGGAGATCTCTAAACTACCAGGAATGGCTAGGCTGGGAACATACCATAGTCACAGCCACAGCCTAAAACGTGGATATGCAATACTATCACTTTGGAAAAATTTACTACGTTACTGGGATTCAGAACCAGAGATGAAGATCCCTGATTCTTGACCCAAAGACTGCTTTGTCTCCTAGGCAGAACATTCTTCCATACACAGGGATTTGTCCTGCAGACAGCTAAGATACTTCCTAGGTCCCAGATGAATAAACATATGAAGGCAAACCTCACAACACTTCAGTTAACAGCTTTTTTTCTTTACAATTTCTGTACAATATAACAAGAAGACTTTTGCAGAAATGTTGGACCTGCTTCTTTCTACCCTGTTTAACTGGCTTCTGTATGTAAATCACTTTGTGGAGGGCTGGGGGTGTTGGTTTTCTTTTAGGGTTTGGGTTTTCTTTTTTTGTTGGTTTTTTTTTGTTGTTGTTTTTTATTTATTGCAGTGTAGTCAGTTGTAAATCTTGCACTGAGTTATTGAATAATACAATTTTTTTTTACTTTATTTTTTTGGTGTGTGTTGTTGTTTGAGTGAAGAATTAAGCCTAAGGCTTGATTCTGACTATAGATATGGTACATAGGTATTTACCCTTAGATACTTTGTTGTATCCCTATTACACATGCATTTAATCACCACATATGCAGTTCATGCAAATGGGTACGTTTCCTGTCAAGTTACCTCTTGAAAGCAGCTCAGTTAATAAAAAAAAGGACTTACAGACCAAAAGCCAAAATCACATCTCTTTTTAAAGACGTGTCTCCATGTCTTTGAATTGCCCTTTTTGATGTATGGAGAAAACACTTGTCCCTTTAGTATCCCATGATTTATCATTTTGCTTGGCCTTCCTTATTAACTTACTAAAGTTCTAGTGTAAATGATTACAAAAAAACCTATTAAAAAATAGAAAAGCATATCCAAGTTGTCATGGGAATTCAGCCTTGACAACTGGTGGAATGGTACTTGCAAGCATATTTTGAGCGAGCTACTTGGATTAATTTTGCTGGAACAAGACTGTCGTCTCAATATGACAGTTCTCAACACCTAATAGTTGTTTAATGTTCCCAGTAGGCTCAGCCCTGCGCTTTGTAAATCAGCAAAAAAATAAAATGAAGTTCTTTATTTTACTACTTCAAAAATTATTATCCTTTTTGTTCTAGCTTGTGTTTGTACGCCGATAATATATTTTCTGTAAAGGGACAAAGAGCAGACTGACCTGGAAAAGGAAGTCTTTCTTATGTAGAGCTGTCTTTGATCACTCACAAGACTTGTGCTCTGATCTACGCTCATTGACATCAATAGAAGAAAGACTGCTATTGGCTTGGAGGGGAGGGTTGGCTCCTGTCCACACAGAGTCCATATTCACAAAAGCTGAAAGATAAAACATACCGAAAGTCAGAGTTACAGAAAAGATGCTTTTCTTTGCACAAGGTTAGATTTACAAGACACTATTCACTTTATATTTTTCCTTACTCTCTGACACAGGAAACTCCAATTTCTGCATCCTATTGTTGCTGTTTACTTGCAGATAAACCCTAGATACAGAAAAGGGGAGAGTTTTGTGGGTACTTTCTATAGCATGAAAATAGAAGGCCTCCTTCATAGACTCTCCTGGGACACTGAAGAATAGGAAAAAGGAAAATAAGGCTCCAGGGAAACTGCCCCCCCTACCCCACCCCCAGCTGCATTTCCTGCAGGAAGAGCCATTCCAGAGAGGGAACTCAGCACTATAGTAATGAACACAGTAATCAAAGTGGATAATTGCAGAGTCTGTTTAAAAGATAAAGAAACTTCTAATGGGATTGTCTCTCTTAGTGACAGTTTCCAGACAAGGTAAATCAGCACAATGAAGTCCAGAGATGAAAACTCACTCAGTGAACAGTCCTAAAAGGAATCCTCCCCAGCTCAGTTGGGGGAAGGAAGGCAACCTTTATTCTGACATGTATCGGTGTCTTCAGGAAGGTCATGGGAGATGATGATAGTTTTGTTGTATGCCATTCTGCTGGCTATTTCTTTGGTACCAATGATTCAGTAACTGGTTTATATTACATATTCAAAAACATTATCTCATTCAATTGAATGAGAAAATATAATGAAACAATATTTGCACTACCAACACAGTTTATTTCAAACAAGAGTCTCCAAATACTGTGAACATGACATTTAGGCTTGGATCAGCCAGTGGCATCCCTTTAGATCACACATTCTGGGCCAACGTCTTTCAAGTCAGGCATCTCTTTCTCATTTTGTTAATGCCTCCTACATAAGTACCACAACTATGCAAAGCAGGCAGCAGTCAGAAAAAACTTCATTGCCGACTTGATCTTCAGACTTTGATCTGACTTGTAGGATCTGATTCCTGTTCACATCTCATGTGTTATATGTTGAACTTGCTTTACAATTTCAGCTGACCAATGGAGACTTGGGTCAATAAAAACAGGCAGAGGATTATGTACACCTATTGTGTCTATGACGGATATAAAGATTTGCTCATTCAGAGTTTATTCCTGTAATGTCATACTAAAATGGCAATATTTTCATTGACATATCTGAGAGCAGAAGCAATGTTTACAAAGTGTTGGTTTGGGGAAATACGGCATATAAAAGGGAAGTAAAATTATTAAAAATATACTGGAAAAGCAAAATTTATCTCATGGATAGATAAAAGTGTCATTCCCACTACATGTACCCTTCCATGCCTCTTAGGGCAGAATTAATCCAGAAACCAAAACTTAAGAAGTCTTCTTCCCAAACTTGAATATTTATGGCAAGTGAATCCCATTCTATGCTGAATCACTTCTTTTAGATTCTATTAAAAATCAGGAGTTTCTAACCTGAGGCTTAGAATTAGATTTTTCATCTCTTTCTCCTTTCACTCCTTTCTCCTGTTGGGCTTGAAGGCTCTGGATAGCCTTTCCAGAATTACTAGGGGCTGTGGCTCCAGCTGATGCTGGGTTACTAAGAAAGTTAAAGAGAACACATTGGTTTAGAGAAAAAAGGTTGATGCAAGAGCCTGTGTCTCCCATGCTTTGTCATAGTCAGAAGGAGTATGCAGGGGAAGAGGAAGGGAGAAATTGTGTAAAAAGCCATCTACTAAGAAAAGAATGTTTGATTTGGATCACAGGATGTGAGACGGGAGAATGTATTGCATAACTTTATGGCTTGTCCTTATTTGCAATGATTCAATATCCGGCAGTGCTCATCCCATTTCTAAAAATGGTATTGAAAAGTTACAGAGTATTCAGAGGTGATGGGAATAAGTGAGGAATGGAAGGAAAACACCTTCTCATTTTATGGCAAATAGCAAAGACCAGGTCTGGAGGTCACCCTACAGGTTGTTGCAGATCACTGATTCCGTGTCTTTCCTCATTACCCATGGGACATTCAGCAGGTCAAATCCCCTCTGCTGCTGAAGGCTCACCTCCATGCCAAACTTAAGATCATGGCAATCCTTTCTTAGTGGAATCCTATCTTACAACTGCATAACAGGGCATGTACAGCTCCCAGTGTGGGGAACGAGATGAGGCAGGTGCAGTACCGTGGAGGGAGAACTACCCCTCACCACAGCCATTTCTGAAAACTCCCCTGTCAAGACTAGCTCCCGATGGAAGAATCCCTACAGCCTCTCTGGAGCCCTGTTTAGAGGTATTTCTTCTCTCTACCTGAAAGCAGACACCTGCGGAACAGACTTCTCTATCAGGGTTATTTGAATATTAGCATGGTAATTTCTCCCTACCCCTTGAAAACAAGCATCATTCAAGCCTGCAGGTCCTTACACCAAAACAACTCCTCTCCCATTTCTGACCCTCCCCTGTGCTGATGTGGGGAAAGGGGAGCCAAAATACAGCCAGCCCCATGGCACCATGGCATCACCCTCAAAAGGCTGCAGCTCGGGGCCACAGCCCTGCTCTCCCCACCACCCTGTTCTCCTCTTACTGGGTTTTTTTTTTTCTGTTTTGTTTTGGTGTTTTTTTTTTGGTTTTTTTTTTTAGGGGGTGGGTACTGGTTTGGGTTTGGTTTTTTGGTGGGTTTTTTTGTGGGTTTTCTTTTTGTCGTTGTTTTAAAGGGATTCACAACAAACACACAGACAAGAACTAGGGAGTAAATGCCAGACTCATTCGGCGTTCAGGGAGCCGCTCATCAAACTTCAATATATGTCCAAACTCCTGTTATTTAAACATTAGGGGAGCGGGTGAAAACAACCTACCAGACCGCAGTGGTGCTGGGCGGGGACAGACCGACCTCATTCATGGCTTTCTCTGTGCAGGGCGAAAAGGTTTACGTCTTCCCTCTGCCCCCCCATTTTAATTTGGGGATGGATTAAGACGAGCCTGGAGTCGGGAGAACTCCTCCCACCCGACAGCACCGGGAAGCAGCCGCTCTTGCTCCCGTAAGTACGCGGAGACCCGCGCTGCCCGGAAAAAAACGATTTCTTCATTGAGAAAAAAAGCCGGCCCGGCGCCAGCCTGCCACCGCCTGCGCCCACCGTTATGGCTGTTAATATTTATTAATTCGTTATTATATTAAAATTAATTAATTAACATTAGTGACCCCAACCGCACGGGTAATCCCCCCGAGAGGCTGGACCTGCCGGCGCTCAGGCAGCGCGGGGGGAGCCGCAGCCAGCATCGCACCGGTGCGTGGTGGCGTACAGCGGTGCCAGGCTGCCCCCGGAGCCCCCCGGCACAGCTCGGCTCGGCACGGCTCGGCAGGGCTGCGGAAGAACGCCTCACCTTGTTTACCCCGAGCGCGGCTGGCGGCGGGGGGAGGTGGCGGGCGGCCGGGGCGGGGCGGGCGGCCGGGGCGGGGCGCGGCGCGGTGGGCGGTGGGGCCGGGCCGGGCCGGGCCGGGCCGGGGCGGGCGGCGGCGGCGGGGCAGTCAGCCTGCGCGCTGGGCACCGTGCGGGCGTGCGGCGGCCGGCAGCGAGGCACGGAGGCAGCCAGCGTCCCCGCCACGTAAGTAGCTATTAATACGCCGGGGGAAAGACGGTGCCTTGCTGAAGGGGAGCGGCGCGGCCATCCCTCTCACTCCCCTTGTCCTACTCCCGAGGAAAAAAAAAAAAAAAAAAAGGAAAAAAACAACCTCAAAAAGACTCAAACAAAATCTTCTCTCTGCATTTTTTTTTTGTTTTTAAAAACGATTCCAATTTCTTCCTTCCCCCCCAGCCTTTCGCTTATTGCCCTTACAGCCCCCGCAGCAAGAAGTCGGCCCCCTTCTCGCCGTGCTGGTTTTTCCTTTCTTTGTGCGTGAACTACATCAAAACGCCGCGAAGGCGCCGAGCCCCCAGACAGAAACCCCGCCGTGCCGTGGAAACGTGAAAGCGTTCCGCTTCCCTTGCCCGTGGTTGCACTTTTTGTTCTGTTGAGGCGGCCGCGACAGCGACAGCGCGCTCCTTTTCGCCGGCGCGGAGCGGTGCGCCGCCGGTGCCTGCGCGGAAGCCGCCGGTGCGCGGCCCCCCCCCCCGCCGCCGCCGAGCCTCCCGCCGCGCCGGGCGCTCTTTTGTCGGCCCGGCCGCTGCCCGCTCTAAGTTAAATGCTCCCTCGCTATTTCGCGGGGCATTTTCGGAGCGCCCCGGGCGCCAGCGGCGAGGCTCCCGCGCCATCTACAGCCCGGCCGCGGCAGCGCGGCTCTGCCTCGCCGTAGGAGAGAGAAAGGACGATCCCCGCTGCGCGCAGCGCGTTACCTAACCTTTTGTTTTCGCCCGCGCTGCGCGCCCCGCGGGAGCGGCGGCCGCCGAGGCCCGGCCGCGCCGCCCCGCGCTGCCGCCCCCTGCCCCGCGCCGCCCCGGCACCGGGCGCCGCTGCCCCGCCGCCGCGCTGCTCCGCGCCCGGCCGCCGGCGGGAACAAAGGGCCGCGGGCTGAGCGCTCTCTCCCTGTGCCCAGGACGCGGCGCTGAGGCTGGTCGCCCGCCGCCGCCGCGCTCCCGCTCCCGCCCCCCCCCCGCCACACAAAGGCAGCCGCAGCTGGACGGGCGAGGGACCGCGCTCCACGCCAGGGCTCCGGTGCAGCGTCTCGGCTGGTCTTCTCCATACTCATGAACATACAAAGGTCAACCCCTATCACGATAGCACGATATGGGAGACCGCGGAATAAAACCCAGGATTTTGAGGAGCTCTCGTCCATACGGTCCATCGAGCCAAGCCAGAGTTTTAGCCCGAATCTAGGCTCGCCGAGCCCGCCGGAGACCCCGAACTTGTCGCATTGCGTTTCTTGCATCGGGAAATACTTATTGTTGGAGCCTCTCGAGGGAGACCACGTTTTCCGAGCCGTACATCTGCACAGTGGCGAGGAGCTGGTTTGCAAGGTAATGCCTCTGCGCCTTGTTCTCCCCCGGGTTGGCCGTCTGTCGCGTGTCGGTTTCCCGTGGCTCGCGGGAGGGCCGAGCACGGCCGTGTAGATCAATTATTAAACAGTTGAGATACAAAAGGGAGGGAGACGGGATTAAAGGTGCATCCTGTAACTTTTCCCTCTCTAGACAATGGCCACGTTATAGCGGTGGCCCGGAGCCAGTTCTGCCTCTTACCCGAGGGATGTTGTTCGGGAAAGGGCCGTTCTTTAAGTAGGTCTTAACGTGAGTTCAGATAAGGAGAAAGCCTCATCTTCCCTACTCTCACTTTTCAAAATGGAGTAGGGAATCCCCGGCTAATTTTAAGGTGTTGGGACCTGCTGGCTTCCTCGGTATTTTACTCCCCTTGTTCTGTGAGTTGGGGTACAGAAGAGGATGGAGAAGCAGGGGAGGGGTGGGGGGAGGTTGCCGTCAGCTTTGCCCTAAAAGTGATTTTAAAAAAGAAAAAATCCACATCGAATTAATCAGCCTGAACTCCCTCACCGTGGAGGTTGTTTGCAAACAGCATCCTCCCCCATTGCACAACTGAGCAAGAATAAAACCTGCACACCTACGGTTTTTAGAGAAGCAGACAAAATAGCTATCCCACTCTTTGTAGCCTGCCTGCTTTTCCCTGCCTCCTCCCAGTTTGCTCCTACTATTCAAAGGTGTGCTGTGGGGGGGAAAGAAACCCACATGCGTGCACATCTGTGGAGGGACGTTTGTCTCTTTTTTCGGGCTGAGGGAATATTTTCCTTTGTTCCTAAATTGTGATTCTCATTGCCTGTGGTGAGCCAGACTTACGCCCAGCACACTGAGGCAGTACCCAGTAGCAGTTTTTACAACTACGTAGCAAATTGCTACCTTGTAACACACACTGCAGTGTTTGTATTGTTCCCAACATGCAGGATAGTGCCATTTGGCTACCCGGAGCAAATACCTAGCGTCGAACTAACTGCAAAACGGAGAAATAGACATACTGTAGCTTATTTATATTCTAGGGATTAATCGTGGTATTGCTGACTGTTTCATACTTTCTCATACTTGATTCATAAGAAGTTATGGACTAGCCTGTAGCAGGGAAGTGAAAATAATTGCTCCTGTTTGCTGTAAAGATTGGCGTTCAGAGGGCAGTTTAAATATGCTTGCTGATTGAGTTATAAAATGTGATGTTAAGGCAACCTAGGACTTTGTGTGATTATTTAGGGGGAAAAAGGGCCCGTGACTTTGCAAAGGACTAATACTGCATGCTGAACTGAATGCTTTGTTACTAAACTGAAACAGAACATGAAAATTTCTAGAATGAAAGCCCTGCTCGGTGCAGTAGTACAGTGCTGCACTCTAGGACATTGGCATCTTTTCATGAAATAAACAGATCCCACAAAGCTGCTGCTCTGCATGGAATTATAGGTGAACTTGCATAGCAAGTGGTAAAGCGGAGGCTGTGCTCTTTGTTTCCTGTTTGGTTTGCAGGATTAAGGCACTGTTTTGATAACAGTATGAACAGCATAACTGCAGCTCACAAAGAGTGGACGTTTATATTTTTTTTCCCTTCCCTTTAAGCTGTATGCTTTTGAGCTGATCCTGACATTTGAAAAGTATCAGTTTTTCCATATGTGTGAGGCACTATTTCTAGCCGTGCTCCAAAAATATGATCTTAGCCTGAATTGCTAGTTTGTGAATACGCAGTTGTCAGTCCTGAACTCATCTTAATTTAATGCGTGCTTTACAATGCCTGCAGTATCAGGACTACTATTTGTCAAGTAGCCTTCCAGCTAAGCGACCTGCTATCTGGTATCTTATTGAAGATGCTTAGAGATTGCTTGCAGAAACATTGGTTTAGATAACAGACACATACTGATGATTCTCAAGATTCATTTGGCTGCACCCACCGACTGTACAGATGCCGTTATTTGCTTCAAGGCTCTGTGGCATCCAAACAATGGTAACTTCTCATTTCCAGTTCCCAGCAAGAACTAAATCAAACTGCAGCTTGCTGGACATTTGCTGAATTGAGGCCAGGGATCTTAAAAGCTGGGATACAAAGAAGCCCTTCATAAAAGGTATTCTAGACTGTAGCAGTATGACAGCGCTTCCCATCTCCCCCCATCCAAACATAGTACTAGTGTGTATCCAAACCTACTTATTTAACATCGTCTGAGAACCACAAAATGTCACTAATTTATGTTAAGATAATCTAGTTAGGAGAGAATTCTGGAAAGGTGCTTTTTTCATGTGAAGATTTGAGCTACATGAATGTTCCTGCTTAAATTTTATTTTATAGCAGCTGCTTTGTAGAAAAGCCATTCACTTACAATGTAGTAGTTAGGAGTTTTGAGATCAAAATGTCAATGAATTCTGCTCCGGAATGAATTACACACCAGGGATTTTAGCAGCACCCCCTCCCCACCCTGGTCCTGCTTCCCTGGCCACCGCGTCACCAGAATGCCTCAGTGCTAATTTAACCCCCTTAAAATGTGTTGGATCTGTTTGGCAGCCTGCCTTTAAGGTTGTTTCTGCCTGTGCTGGACCATAGTAGCACAGGTATGGGGTGGGGGGAAAAAGAGGTGTGTGAGGAGGGGGTGTCCCTGTTTCTTGGGGTTTTGGTCCTGTTCTGCAGAAGGAATTTGTTAGGGTTGCACTCTGAAGTGTTAAATTACTCTGGTTTTGAAACCTCAGGTCAATTTTGATTCAACCCTATCTCTCACTGTTTTGAAGCTTTTTAAGGCTTCAAAGAAAGCAGGGAGATTTGCCTCTTTGGAGAGGATACAAATACCTGCTATTGGAATACAAATACTAGAATACAAAAAGAAGAAAAACAACTGCAGTTTAAACCAGTTGGTTAGAGACCAATACCAGTTCTTCATTTTTATGTTCATTTAGAATGACACATGACTACCTTAAATTCTTTTTACCAAAGTAACAAAACACCCAAGAGTGAGTTACATATTAATTGAGTTTTTATGCTGGTGGAAATGCTAATCCCTTGCTTTGTAATACCTCTGGAGCAGGTATAATTAAAACAACTCCTACCTGTACTTTGCTCATATTTTCTTTTAGCACCCTGACTTCTGTTATTCTCAATGAAGTCTTTCTTTTTGCTTGTAATGTGGGCATTTCTCAATTGACTCAAATTCTGATTCATTCGTCATCACTAGATTATAGTAACTTTTTATATTTGGGTTTCCCAGCAGCCTTTTTAATTCTTACAGTTCATTCATAAGATCAGCGATAACATATTTAGTAGTAAAGGGACACTTTGCTTTTAATGGAGCACTTGATTGAAATGCAGAGAGTTCAGGGTGGTTTTGTCTTTGCCTTTTGAAGGATGTTTGTCTGCACTCCAACAGGCAGGGCTATTTCCCGGGTTGTCCTTCTGATCTTATAAACAGCCATTGTAAAACTGAGACTTTGAAAGTGAAAGTGACTTTGCTGTTTGTCAGAGATGAAAAAAAGGCAGGAAGTAAATATGAATAGCAATAGATGATACTTTAAAGCTGAAAATCCTAATGGGTTAATAAAATCAAGAGAGGGAGGCATGTGTATCAGGGTGGATTGATTGTGACGGCTTCTCTTAATACAAAGCTACTGGCTGTATTCTCCGAGTTTATTTGGATGGAAAATAGAAGATAAACATGTTTCCTTCTGAGTACTGCCCTTATACCTCACTGATGTTCACAGGTTAATTCAGATTACATTCTAAATTTGATCAGCTTTTAGCTAATGAAGCTTATTCTTGCTACAGGTTTTAAAGACTAGCCTTTCCTGTCAAGGTTACGTGCATCTTCGGCGGGGGCTGTATAGTCTGTTTTGTCTTGTCCTCAGTGCCTTGAGCTTGTGACTTCCTGTTTACATCGGTGCAGCTTCAGTAACAGCATAAATTGTACTTAAAGATGGTTCTGTTAACAGAATTAGATGTACTGCAACTTCACTGTCCTTCGTGTTGCTAACCCTGGCTTTACTGTCATTGTTCCTGCAGGTTTTTGATATTGGCTGCTACCAGGAGTTATTAGCACCATGTTTTTGTCTGCCTGCACATAAAAATATCAACCAAATTACTGAGATAATTCTTGGGGAGACAAAAGCGTATGTGTTCTTTGAAAGGAGCTATGGGGACATGCATTCGTTTGTTCGAACCTGCAAAAAGCTTAAAGAAGAGGAGGCAGCCAAACTCTTCTATCAAATAGCTTCTGCTGTTGCACACTGCCATGATGGTGGACTGGTACTGCGAGATCTCAAGCTGCGAAAGTTTATTTTCAAGGATGAAGAAAGGTAAGAGTCTCCCTTACTTTACAGGTGGGGATGCCTGAGGTCAGATATTCAGTTACAGGCACTGTGCCCTTTGTTGTCACCACACCATTCATTTGTGGTACTCAAGGTGTCACAGTTTATTTTCCTCTGCAACCTGATCATGGGATGGATGTGCCATTTTACCTTCTGGCTTAGGCTTTGGAGTAAAGTAAGTATAGAGCGCTGTTTGCATCTGTGTCTGGCCTCTGCATCTCCAGCTAGAGGACCACCCTCAGTCCTGAGGAGGGGATGGCTCCTGGAGGATGGCTCTGCCTTACTCTCTGGTGTAAGGAGCTCCACTATCACAAGTGCTGCTGGTGTTAAAAGAGGAAAGGAGCAAAAGATCCAGTATGTTAAAGAGGGTTAGAAATGACTCGTTCCAGCGAGGAGGCATGAAGAGGAAGAGCAGCCAAGTGGTTAATGCTGACATAGGTTGGAGGGAAGGGCCATCAGTGCTCTGAAGGGCTGTCTTGAAGACAGCTTCTTGTTTTCTGTGCTGGAAGAGTCTGGAGGCTGCTTCTGTGGCTGTTATGTGGTCACTAATCATACTAAGACTACAACTGCCTTGCTGTATGTGTGCGCCTGTTTTTAGTATCACAGCTGTTGTGGTACTTGAGGAACTATAGGGTTTTGTTGTTGTGTTTTTTGTTGGTTGGTTTTTTTTTTTTTTTAAAATATCTCCTCCCTGCACATCCTTCTCACAGTGTCTGGGCGGGAAACGATTTGGGTAAAGAGTATGGGAAGACAGGGAGAGAAAGAATGCTGTATGCTCTGGATACATTGTTGATGTGCTATTTCTGATGCTGAGCTATAGCTATATTGTTGTATCTGTGGAAACTTCATGTGCCTTTCCTTGTGGTTACCACTTTTCATTATGTTACATCATGTATTCACTTGCAACTTCCATGTAAGGCACCAGAGTAATAAACACTGCCAGACTGATGCCAGGCTTTCACAGAGGCATTAAACTGGAAGATGACCATTACAAACAAAAGAAACTAAATGAGGGCAGAGCCTGCCCTTGTGCTTCTTCATATCTTGGTAGAAGATGGGGACATGTATTTCCCTTTTAGTTAAATCCTACAAATTGTCTGAAAGCTTGTTCATAGTGAAATGCATGTTCTGGAGAGCTTTGTTAAAAATAACCAGTGCATATCAATTCCATTTGGGGCTGTTTGGGGAAGTTATAAGCAACAGCTGAGGCACATAAGTTTTCAACAGACTCAGTAAGTCCGTGATCTGAGAACTAGAAAAAACTAATCCACAATTCAGTCAGGAAAGAGAAATTTGTGGCCTTAAAATAAAAATTACAACCATCTATCCTGTTTAAATACTTTCTACTTAAATGTTATTACAAGCTAAGTTTTGCAAAATAAACTTCTTTAAATCTCTTTACAAACTGAAAAATAAGGGACATATTTGCACTTCTTAATTCAGTTCAGCTAGTTCTCTGCAAATAGCTATTCCTTATTTCTATACTGCAGCCCTGATATATACAATTACCCATTCCTCCTCTTCAAATAAAAAAGCCTAAAATGAAACCAGCTTAATGTCCATACAGAGAGGAACGCAAAAGAGAGATGTAAACTGCACTTTCACAACTTCTACTCCCAAGTTTAATAATTAAATGCCATTTATAGCACCTCTGATGCAAAAAAGACAGCAGCTTCTACAATATAGTTGAGGGGAGGGATTGTTTTCTGTTATGTCTGGTCATGTCCTAATGTTTAAATGGATTTTTAACTTTTTTTTCCTGGGGTTATATGTAAACTTGTGTGGTTTTGCATGAAGGCCAGGACTCAGAAAAGCTGCTCCAAGTGAAGGCAGCATGAGCTCAGAGCAGTGCAGTGGGAGCAGACGTGGGCCTGTGCTGAATACTTTTGAACTCCTACCCTGCCTCTTACTAGGAACTGAATGCAACACAAGGCACAGGGCCAAATCCTTTAGCCACCCAAGAAGACTGGTGTGTACTATAATAGCAATGTTTGCTTTTATGAATGTTTTTAACGTAACTGTCCTCTGCAAAATCACACAGTTACTCACTTTTGAAGAGTGTCTTCTAATTATACAATAATTCACTTTAAAGGTCAAATAGGACACACTGGTTATTTTTAAGATAATCATAGTGTGGTTTTCTACTGGACGTAACGTTGATTTGTAAGCAGGGAGTTACTGTAATCCTTTCTCTGCTAAATAAACAGAGATGGAATAGTGTGAGGTAGAAACAGAACCAAACAGCGCTGTCTTTTTTCACATACTCTGATCATCAGACTGTAATCAGTCATCACTTTCAATGTGCTGCTATATTTAGGCTGAAAAATCTTCCCTGTCCTTTTGGGTGCACAGAGGTGTTTGTGTGTTGCTTGCACAACCCTCCAAGCTTGCATCCCCGTGAGGATGCCTGCGAGCTGAGCAACCTGCCTTTCAGAAGCTGCCATCGGCAGCAGTGCCTGGGAATGGGTGCTGCACCATCTATTGTTCTTTGATACCGGTAATGAACCAAGGAGGAAGAAAAGAGGTGAAAATAATGGTTTGAGGAATATGTGTGAACTCTACTGCTGTGTTGCTTGTTCTTCAGTAGAGCTTTTTCTTAGTAGTTCTTTTCCTAACTATTTCTTCAAGTCTGTTTTTCTGCAGTTCACCTTAAGTACCTACTGCTTTGAAATTTTATCCTCTTGAAGACTCTCATAGCTTTTATTTTGGTAGAAGATGGGAAATCCAGTATGTAGGCAACACATGAATGGAAAACTTGCCTTTTTTTTTTTTTTTTTTTTTTTCTCCTTCCCCCCCCCCCCCCCCCCCCCCCCCCTTCTCCTCCCAGTAAGATACTTCTTTGCTCTTAGCTGAGAGCTGCCAGACTGGAGGAGCCAGAGAGAATGTGATGGATTTATGAAAACAGTTCCATTTGTTTAGAAAAGAAAATCAATTAAAGCTTTTCTTAGTATATACTCCTTCCATTGATCCTAATGACATCCTGGTAGTTCAATATGAAATGAGAGCTCCTAGAGTTTTGCAGAGGGGTGCATACAGCACTGAAACTCTTTCCATCCTGTTCCCATTATCTAAATTACAGCTGGAATTTGCAAAGATTGAGGCACCTCTTCTAGCAGCCTCATGAGTGCTCTTGGCCGCTACTGATGTCACTGCTAAGAATGTATGTTATTTGGATGTTGCAAATGGCAACATTTTTGCAACAAAGTTGAAAAAAAAACACCCCAGAAAACCCAAAAACAACAACCAACCCCCCCAATCTTTGGGATGTCTGTAATGAACCAGAAGGTAGAAAGGTGGAAAAAAGTAATGTTGGAGGCTGGTAGTGCTGAGCATTTTGTAGGGGTCCTAGTCTTGCTAGTGATGTTTTCTTGATGAGCTAACTCAAAGGTTGACTTTGATGGTGTGTTACATCTTACTCCTGCGTGTGTGTAAATACATCAGCACTTGAAGTGAAATCAAGAATTCCAGTGTGGAAACAAAAACAATTTGTCTGTGTCAAGGCACTTTATCTATAGCTAGTTTTAATCCTGAACTGCAGGCATTTTGAAGATGTGGTAAACTGCATTCCATGAAGCACAATTGTATAAAAGAAGGCTGAGGGGGTTGTGGTTTTTGGGGCAAGGTGTGTCTGTGGTTCTATTTGTAATAGATGAAATACCCAGTCTTGTAGTATTGAAATGAGAGTTAAACTCCTTAAACCTGCATCTGATCTTGAAGCAGAACTTCTGAGACATTACAGCATAGCTGGAAATGTTTTGTAACACTGGGTTAGCAACAGTAGCGCATCTATTAAATGGGGATAGTGACTGTCAGAGCACTGGAAGTCTCACCGAACTTTCTAATGTACCTATAAGATTCTTGAATACTTCAAGTATGGGGCCCTTAAACTTCTAAATGAAAGTTTAATCCAATACAGTGGAGTTAAGACAAAACCCATGGTTTTTTTTATATTTTCTGCTTCCACCCATGTTGGTAACTTTTTCTTGTCCCGGATATTAAGCCAGGTCAATGTTGATGTTGTGGGGCTCTTGCTTTTGATTGTTTTTGCTGTGTTCATGGCATGGTATTTACAGTTTTTCTTGTACAGCCTGTCCTTGTAGTAGGCCATTGGGCAGAGCAACTGTGCCCTTCTTCTAGCTGGTGTCCCATAATGATGTTGCAGAACAGGTAGGGCTTTTTGGGCTGTGCTAAAAATAGTACTATACACAGTATATAACTGATAAAGCAGTTCATCAGTCTGATACAGAGCACATGCTTTGAGAAAGAGCCACCTCAAAGATCTCAGAATTAAATCAAGCATTTCTGTGTTGGTTGTTCCAATGCTTTTCATATTACAAGAATATTTCTGCTGTCAGGGAATTATTAATTTCTTTAGTGCATTTTTAAGCCTTTAATTATATTAAAATATTAGCTGTCGTAATATTTGAAGCTTAAAGACCTTGTACATTCATCATACTTGTTGAAGGGAAAATTAAGATAATTTTAGTATTTAGATATTGTAATTTTCCTGTATTCTTTGAGTAAATATGAGGCAGGTGGGATTCAATAAAAATAAATAGAATTTGACACTTTTTGCTCTGCACCAGGGGAATTCAGCCAGTACAATGCACTAATTTAGGAAGCCTGTGTTAGCATAACATATTTATTTGGTGCTCTTAGAATGTTTTTTGCTTCCCCCCCCCCCCCCCTGGAATTTATCAGCTTTGAGTGGATGATGCTTTAAAGTGACCTAGTTAGTTGTTTGCAATCCTAGCGATACAAACCTGATCCCACAAAAAAATACAAAATGCATATACCAATCTTTCTCCAGGTAGACCTTTCATTTTCTTACAGTAGTAAATTTCTTCCCCGGTATTTGTCAAATTGTAATGCAGTCAGCCACTTTTCTCCCATGGTATTAGAACTTGCTGTTTTACTTACAGTTCCATAAAGAACAGGTAAGTTAACGCTTTCCTTAAGTCCTAGAAAGAGAGCCCTAAAGTGGAAGAAAATCAAACAAAATAGGAGTGCTCTTTAAATACCAGAAAATTTAGAAATAAAACCAGTCTTGATCTGTTTTGTCATTTAAGCTCTTCACATTACTCTCAATGGGGCCACAGGACCAAAGAGCATAAATTCTTCAGCAGTGGAGAATTATAGGTCAGATTCCAACCCAGAAATTACTATTCCCTAGAATATGGGGAGGAAGGCAAATTTCTTCACAAGCAGCAAGTCTCTGCTGTCAAACTCGGGATGGAAGATTAAGTAGTTGCACAATTGTTTTCCACAGAAGAGTTCGTGCTCCCTTTTGCCTTCATGTGGTTTGGTTACTGAGCTTCTGTGTTCTCCTGGTGTTCCTGGGAGCAATGAGCTTTGGATTTGTTGGGTATGTGCTATCCTTCCCTGTGGGGCACAGAAGGCTATCTGTGGATGTTGAACATCATACAAGCCCTGTGAAGTGCTTAAATCTTCTCCCGAGGATATAGATAGATTAAGAGCTATGCCTAAGGTCATAAATGAAAGCAAAAGCCAAGGATGAGAAATAAGAGTTCCAGCAGACCTTGAGTCATCTCAAGGCCCTTCAGTGAGACCATGAGTGGTGAGAGCCTTTGCTTCAGTACCCAACTCTGGAGTTTGCAGGAGGTTTTACCCTTGGACTGTGCTGTCGTTTGGTATTTGGCTCATAGTGGGACCTGTATCTTCTTCAATCTTTGCCCCTTTGCAGCCTCATGTGCTAGCTCTGCTGAAGGGCGGTGTTGAGGTGTAGCCCCATGCCATGCTTGGAGCAGGAAGGGAGCCCTGCTTGGGGGCCTGCCTGCCTTTAGGCTGGGCTGTACTGCTACAGGTTGTCACCATGTCCTGCCTGGCGTCCCCAGCCACACTGTCTGACTTTCTGAGAGGTCCCTCTGGCTGAATGCTGTGTTACATGTTGGCTATAATGCCAGATACGGGTGCCTGTCATGAGATGATTCTCTCCAATGATAGGTGCTTTGTGGTCCCTGGAAGTAGATGTCTCTTGAGACATCTTGCATTAAGAGTTCAACAGCTGGTCATTTTGAAGACATGGAAACCTCCATCAATACTTCATGTTGAATTTTGAGCGGAGACTAAGGACATCTGTGGATGTCTGTGCTGGGGATGAGGAGGGGTGGTGGGGAGCCCAGCTAGCAGTGGCTGCAGTAGACTGTCATGGTGAAATTCTGCTGCCTTTTTCTTCTAATTGTCCTTGTTATTACACCACAAGATTACTTCAAGTTTGGGAGGGAGAGGAAAGGTGGAGATTGTAAACAGGAGCCAATGTGGGGCATATTCAGTCTTAAGAACCTGCTTTTTGGTAGATGTATATTGTTTGGTTTACAGACATCTAAGCAAAAGATTTCCAGCGGGGTTGTGAAATAACGGCACTGCTTTGTCTTGGAGGTGCTGAGCACACCTACTGCAGCCTCAGAAATCATAGGGCTTTTTTCACAACATGCCATTGCGTTAACAAAATAAAATTTTGGTCTCCCCGTGGAGTTTCCCGACACATCATATGAAAAGACCTAGAAAAGATGGTGAACACAGCATACAGTTGACAGCAGAGCCTTTTGAAACTCTGACCTTTGGTGCAATCTGAAAAGATAAAAGCAGGTGAAGGAGCTGCCCTGAGCCAGATGCTTATCAACACCTTGCAGTATTGTAACTGAGCCCCTCCGCAGCAGGGTCTGCATCGGATTTCAGAGCCTGCATCCAAACACACACATTGCTACCTACCTACCTACCTACTTCTTGGGGAACGTGTTGTCTCCTTAGGCAATAAGGGCATGGCAGAAACTATGCATGTCCTTATGGCATACAGGACAGGCTGTTCCCAGCAGTAGTATTTGAGTGTTGTAAAGCTGAGGTCTTTGAGGCCCCAGCCCTTCGTGGAGGTGTGCAAGGGGGTGGTCTCAGAGCATTTTGTAAGTGGAATTCTGAGGGGGGGAAAAAAGCCAGCTTGAAACAAGTTAAAAGGCCAAAGTTGCTGGGTCCTGCACATCAGGAAGGGGGTGCAGGGCAGGGCTGAGTGTGCTGGTAGCATCCCTTTGGAGGAAGGGTGGGGGATGTGTAATTTTTAGAAGCTTCCTCGTTCTGCGGAAGTACCAGTGAGGGAATCTTCCCTTAGGAACAAGGTTCATCCTGTAAACCTGTGCTGCCTGCAAGTCCCCCTTGTCTTTCGAAACGTATCCTTGAGCCTGTTTCATTATGCAAGAGACTGTTTGTCTGACAGCCTTTGTGTAGGGTTTGGGTGGTTGGTTTTTTTCATCTGAAGTTGTATAGGATGTTGTGTGGTGAAATCCCAGGCTGTGTGCTGTTACGCACTGGAAGGGATGAAAGGAGCAGAGTTTAAATTAATGGCATAACATTTCCCCTCTGATCCCGTGTGCCTCACCGCCCCCAGAGGAGATTGGGTAGTTCTGAGTTCAGAACAAGTCTTTGCACCAAGCTGCAAATCATCTGCAGGGGGTTTCGTTAGCTGCCTTCACCATCTTGCTGTCTTCATGAGGGCAGCCTACTTCTGCATTATTTAGGAGAGATTTCCCTTAGTTAAAACAATCAATTAGCAAAGGATAACTGTTTCCAGTGTGAAGCTTCCCTTTTATTCCCCGCCCCCCCCCTTGTGACTTTAATGGCATCATTGTGTTCATGCTCGTCTTGTCTTTATGATGGGTTCTAGCAACTGACCTTGATTAAACGACCTGTAAATTATTGGCCACATAGGAGCAATCCTTGATCTACTGGGCAGTTGATGGCTTGAGTGCTTCTACCTAGGGAAAGGCCTTCCTGGCCTCCGTCAGAGTAATGTTGAATTATGAGATAGCATTGCTTGGGTGCCTTCATTTTTATGTGTAGGGGGGAATATTGTGAGGCACCGCTTCCCTTTAGATGTTGCTGGTTTATGTTTACCTGCAGTCATTTTAATAAAATGGCAATTCAGATGGTGATGACGGTTCTTTTCTGATCTCTGGAGGCATGAGGCTGCTGTATAGAATCTGTAAATCTGGACCATTTGACTTTGACCAAGCCTGAACTGCAAGTGCATGGTGTACCTGGAGTGTCCAGAGCAGGATGGCTCCTTCCATCTTCTCCCAAAGCAACTGATCTGGCTGTCATCTGGGGGATGATGCTGTATTAAAATTGTGGGTCTGGTCTGCAGTTAGTGTTTCCAAAATGGTAACGGTGGCTGAGCTGTGGCTCAGGTGTTATTTCCCATACAGATGGCATTGGGGACAGACTAGAAGCGACTGCCTTCATTGAGTCAGGCCTGGGTTCCTTTACTACTGACTGTTTATTCACTGCAGTGGAGATATTTTCCTCTAAAACACTCAGACTTTCAGTCAGTATTTCTGCTTTAAATGTTCCAGATTTTTTTTCCTCCTGCCTTATGAGCTTAGAGCCCTCTGAATAATTCCACTGACTTTGGTATGGAAATTATGTTTGCTTTTGAAGAGCGAGTGTGAATGCCAGGTTCTTATAGCCCTGGCTTCAGTGTCAAAAGGCAGGGCAGCAGTAGCCCCTAAGCTCTGCATGGAGGAATAATGCGAATCACTGGAAAAAGTGGAGGATGTACAACAAAGCCGTCTGCCAGAGTGCTAACTCCGGAGGTTGCATTGAAGAATCTTCTGGAAGACGTTTAATTGATTAGGTTTTGTTACATTACTGAAGAGCAAAGTCTGAATGCAGTCAAGTAATGAATGGCATATTGATAAGAAATTCAGAGTGGTATTGTTTTTCATGGGTTTCCCTGACGGTTTCTATGGGGACAAAGACGCGTTTCCCGTCCGAGTGCTGCTGCTGCCCTCTGATTGCACTTCTGTGGTTTCATTCACCAGTAATGGGAAAGCATTCACAGGCAGAATAGCTTCCCCTTTTTATATAGCCATGATTCAGGGTTGTATTTTTTTTTTAATGCATTAGACTAACACAGTGTTTTATCAATGATCTGATAGATGCATAATGCTCTTTTTCCAAGTGCTTATTCAGGGTCTGCATTAAAACTTGAAATTATGTACTGTAATTACGTAAGCCTTGACAAAAGTCTTTGTTGCCCTACAGTATGTGTACAAAGTGATTCTCATCCGGCTTTGGCAGTGGCTTACATTTGAACTTTAGGGATTAATTTTGTTGCAACCATTTGAATGGTTGAACTCGAATGCTGATGCTTTTGGAGAACTTTTTTTCTCTTGTGGGGGTCTTTCAGTTGACTGATGGGAATTATTTAGAGAATGAGTTTTTTTTAGAGATGTGACTTTAAAAAAAAAATTGTTTTTGTTTGTCCTTTTTCTGCTCTGTGATGGGAGGCCCTTCAAAGTTGATTGTGATTTCACATCTCAGTGTTTGATTTTGCTTCTGTCCCTTGCCTGCCAAGTGTCAAATTTAGGGTTGTCCAGTTACTCTGCAACTGGATGCACCCCCCACCCTTTGCTGTGGAGGCTCTGTATTCTCAGAAAGTACTTGCAATTTTGAGGGTCTGTTTGTTGTTGTTGGCTTCTATTCTTTTTCCTGGGTATTTGATTTCAGTGCTTCCTCTGAGAGAGCGTGTGGGGGAGAGAGAGATTGCTTCTCATCCAGCACTTCTCTGCATTTCTGTGTATTTAGACTCCCCTCTTTCCTGTTCCACTCCACCACCACTGCCCCATGCCCCCCCCCCCCCAAAAAAAAAAAAAAAAAAAAAATCTCTGCCTTGCAGAAAACAAGAGCTCTTTTAGGTGATGCTTGAAATGTGGAGGAAAGGAAGGCCAGCCAGAATGGGATTGCACAGAGGCGGGGTGCTGTGCACTGGGAAGCAGCAGTTCCTAAGCCAGGCTGCTTCTTTTTGATTGCCTGAAAAAACGTGAAATGACTGTGAAAAGGGGAGCGATACTTGCTGTTTACACCTGTGTATTACCCAATTGTGGTACAATTACAGGCTGTTCTGTATGCACGGTTGAGGTACTGAAGTCATCCATCCGTCACTGGTGAAAACAGACTGGAGTGCGTCTCCCCAGCCTGGATGCTAGCTCGTGGCAAGGGGTGCTGCCAGAGCCGAGCCAGGGTCTTTGGCAGCAAAAGCTTGTGAGTGCTTCCGTGCACAGGCTGTGCCAAGCGGGTGAGCTGCCGTGCCGAGCTTCCTGTGCTCCCTGTGCTGTAAGGATGGAAACCCCGCGTTGTCGCTTTCTGCAAAGACACCCAGCCTTACAGGTGGAAATGGGGACACCCAAGTTGCTTATGGTGATAATTGGAAGGGGGAGAAAGTACACCAAGGCCTTGTACCTGGCCGTATGTGCTCAAGAGATACAGCTCCTGTAG
Source organism: Falco naumanni (assembly GCF_017639655.2). Taxonomy (NCBI): domain Eukaryota; kingdom Metazoa; phylum Chordata; class Aves; order Falconiformes; family Falconidae; genus Falco; species Falco naumanni. The sequence continues at coordinate 30,026,571 of NC_054059.1, forward strand.
TTTGCAAGGGAAATGTGTACCTGCACGGAGCGGTGTGAGCACCGCCTCGTTGCAGAGGAGCCATTTCACCACTTGCACTTTACACGCAAGGATGTTACTGGTTGGGGGTTTGGGGACTGGTGAAGAGGGAGCAGGAAGACTGAAGGTTGTGTTTTTGTTTAATTTGGGACCTTTTGTTTCCTCAAAGCCTGTCAACTCAGGAGGGTGAAAAACCTGGTTTGAGTGTTTGCTTCATTTGGCCACAGCTTATGGAGGAGCAGGCAGATAAGGGCCAGCTGTTGTTCCATTTGCTTGCTTAAACAAAACCCGCTGTAGCATGCGCAGAGGGCTGCAGCACCTTGCAAGAAAAGCAGGACAGGGATAAGGCTTTTGCATGCTGCTTCTGATTTATTGTCAGTAAATGGTTTCTCCTCTTGTAGAAAAGGATGAATGTTTTTACACACCTTGCAGTCCGCTCTATGCGGTTTTGTACCACATCCATTGTAGAAAATAAGAGATTAATAAATTCCGATAATTTTCTGTAATATAAAAGCTTCTTATTGAACCATTTCTCTAAATTTTTGGGCAACTCTTGGAAATGTAAAATAGGATGGGAGAGTAAACAGTTTCCCTGTGCTGTTGACACTGAGATGGCAGAAGAGTGTGTGTGTGGGTGAACTCACTCCTGTAAGTTGTTTATAAATAGCATGCTCTGCCCCACTCCCTGTGTGTGTGTTCTGCTTCTGTTAGTTAGCAGGAGTGAGTCGATGCTTTCCTGTCTGGCAGTTCAGTGACTTAATGCATGTGTGAGTAGCTGGCCTCACCGGTTTATTGCTACACATCCTTTTCTATGGAAAAACTGAGGTGGGCACTGCATATGGAACCACAACTCATGTCCCTGCCTTCCCTTTGATTTCCTCCTCTCTCTTCTTCTGTTCTCTGCCCTCCTTGATGTTCGGTTTTTGTTGTTTGTTGGTTTTATGGTTTTTTTGTTATGGTGGTGTTCTTTTTTTTTCCCCGTGCACGTTTCTCCTCCTCACTGCTTTTCCTATGCTGCGCAGGTGCAGGAACATGTTGAAGCTGTTCATCGTGGAAGGACTGTTCTCTAGTCACTGTGCTGTTTTGAACCTTCTGAGCTGTGTACAGAGGGAAATTGCTGTGGTCTTGATAATTGTAGTTAAGTTTCTCCATGCAGCCAGCTTCCTTTGTGAGGTATTGCTGCTGTAAAATATTGTTTGAGTGCTAATGAGGGGGTTGTCCATCACCGGGAGAGGTGCTGTTAGGCTGGCAATGGGTAATTAATCAGGAAGCAGGTGTGTTGCGCAAACCCCCACAGCATCAGCGCTGGAGGAGAAAACACTGCCCTGTTTAAGGAGAGAAGGAGCTGCCTTGACACACTGTGCTTGGGAGCCAGGTATTCTGAATTCTGTATTTATGACTTCCTGATTCGAGGCACGTTGCCAAAGGGGCTTTCACCTCTGCTAGTAAACGTCTCTAGCTGTTGAAAAGGTCCAAGTGTCATTATGAGAGTTTATGGCACAGTTGCCTCTGGAGTACTCCACAGAGTAAAATGCTCTTCTGTTGGTTCAAAGAAGATAGTGCTGAGCTGCCTGGAACCAAGTCTCAGCCAAAGCTGGCCCAGCTGTCTTTTGCAACTCAAGCTCGAGCAACGTTGTCTTCAGTAAACATTTAACAAACAGGGCTCTCCTTGTCTGTTTAAATGCCTGTAAAATGATGTGCTTTAGTCGAGAGACGCGAGTTCTGCTTTTTGGGGTGATGTTCAGTCCCTGCCTGTCAATGTCTGTGGTATGGGAACGTGGCCATGACACAGGGCTAAGAGTGAGCATACAGACCAGTGAGGCTGAGGGACGAGGACAGTAGTACCTAAAGTTATCATCTCGAGTTGGTGAAAGGAAAGCCTGCGCTACTGCTAGGTTACTCTTCCATCCAGATGCACTGGGCAAGTGCTGTTGGTGGTGGAGTGATTCTACACTCAAAACCAACTGTTGCTGGCAAATAGTCTAAAGGGTAATTGGTAATCCTTGTGGATGCCTTTAACAAGGTCAGATTTTTAAATATAGTTACAGATGCTAGCAGTGAGAATTAAAAGGAAAAAAAGGTTATGTTCCATCTAGTGCTGTGACAAGCAAGTCTGCATTGTTTTTTCTGCTGCTGTGTGATATCCCTAAGGGAAGAAAATTCTCTTGCAGCACAATGACAGGTTCCCAGTGCTTTGCAGGCAGAAGGAGTTTGCAGTCTAGATTAAGGCATCCCTGTCATCTTTCTGTAAGCCCTTTGCTAGCCTCTCCATTTGTTCCAACATAAGGAGTTCCTCTGGTTCAGTTGGGTAGATAAGCTTGCTGTTAATCTTGGTGGTGTTCAACTCATCTGATCTCCCTTTGCCCAAAGGTCTATTTAGGAAGACTGAAATCTGTTAAAATTGCTCTTCCTTAATGCTGGGATAAAGAAAAATGTTGGTCAGAGCGACCATTTTATTTCTTTTGAACCTTGTGGAATTCCAGGTGCAACCAACTGCTCACAGGTGTGAAGGTGTCAAAATAACCTTGTCTGGTTAGGGCTAGGCTTGTGTTTGGGCATGAGTCCTACACAGGTACATTAGAGTGCAGCCAACACAGGAAAAATCTTGACAATTATGTCTCCTTTTGGAAATCATGTCTATGTAAAGTTTACCAAATGCATGAATATGGCAATTACTTATCAGTAGGTCTTAGAAATATATGTTTACTGGACATAACTGTATTTGAAATCTGGTAGCTGTGCGTGGGGCAGTGTTTCCTATGTGCCTCTAATATCTCTAACCAGCGTAGAAGAGACAGTATCAATTATCTGTGACAAGTGCTGTAAGTGGGAGTTTAAACTGATGCACTTCTGTGGTTGTTGAATTTTGTAGAGTATTACTGTTACAACCATGTAATTGTAACAGACAGGAATTTGTGTTTTGATGTTTGCTTACCTTGATGGTTTTGGTTTTTTTGCCCGCAGGACTAGAGTGAAATTGGAAAGCCTAGAAGATGCTTATATTTTAAGAGGAAATGATGACTCTCTTTCTGATAAGCATGGATGCCCAGCCTATGTGAGTCCAGAGATCTTGAACACAAATGGCAGCTACTCTGGCAAAGCAGCGGACGTGTGGAGTCTAGGCGTCATGCTTTATACCATGCTAGTTGGACGCTATCCTTTCCATGACATTGAGCCTAGTTCCCTCTTCAGCAAGATCCGTCGTGGGCAGTTTAACATTCCAGAAACTCTATCCCCCAAGGCAAAATGCCTCATACGTAGCATACTGCGTCGGGAGCCATCGGAAAGGCTGACTTCACAGGAAATTCTGGACCATCCATGGTTTTCTACAGATTTTAATGTATCGAATTCAGGATATGGTGCTAAGGAAGTATCAGATCAGCTGGTGCCTGATGTCAACATGGAAGAAGACTTGGACCCATTCTTTAACTGAGCACACAGACTGGTGTTCAGAAGGTACACAACCTGGAGATGGACGCATGAAGGAGCCCTTCCTGACCGTGTTAAATCACATCCTGCATCAGCCTAGCTTGGTAGCAAAAGACACTCAGAGGTCCTTGGATTGAGAAGGAACCTCCACAAGGAGCTAATATAACAAATGTAGCATGGGGACAGACTGGGGGTGGGGGTGGGGGGCGGGGGGAGCTTGCTATCAGGTTAGATTGATTTGGAGGAGAAAAGGCAGCATGGAGCAATTGTAGCTTCTCACCTTTTTGGAGCCAAGGAGACTGCACATGCCAATTCTGGTGCAGCTGTATCACTCCTGTTTCTGTTCCATTAAAAATAGTGGTAACTCACAACAAATAAAAACTTTTTTGCCTCAGCTCACATCTTGGCATCGCACTGTTAGATATTTAACTTCAGCCATTATTCAGGGAAAGTACAATTGGCTAACATTTTTTTTTAAATCGGATGTCTAATAATTAATGGGATTAATTTAAGAAAAAAATTAGGTGCACAAAGACAGACATGAAAAGTGGGTGCTAAAAACAAACAAAATTTCAGTTCATGTCTCTTGATAGCTATTTTCAACTCATTTCTTCTAAATAAACTACTTAATATTCTTGTCAGGAAATGACATTTTAATGCTTTGTTCCCTTAAGGGGAAGTAACTGTCATTTAACAAGCTGTTCTGTTTTGTGTCAAATGGTTTGTTGCAGGAAGCTATTATAACTCGAACTTCCAGATGCATTACTGCTATAATGGGGGGGTTGGGGGGAGAAGAAAACTGTATAATTTTTTTTTTTTTAAGATATGAGATAACTGGCTTCCATATCTGCCATGCTGCACGTATATGACTAGAGAGGGCAGAAAGCCCTTAATCATGTCTTTATCTGAGAACCGATCTCTTCTTAAACTGACTGGCCCACATGTAAATAGAGGGCTCTTTATTATTGAAGAAGAGTATTGTGTTTTGTTTTTTTTTCTTTAAATTCCTCTCAACTTGGGAAAAGAATTGTTTGGGTTTGATTTTTGTTTATGTCCAGAATAAGAAATAAGAGGGTATTAATAAGCTGAACATTTATATTACAGATATTCCTCTTGAAACATACACAGTAATATGCACCTTTTGTATTGTCAATACTTATTCTATTTATTGAAGAAAATGTCACAGTAGTGATGTATTAAGCCAGTACTTCAATTACGGGTTGACTTGGGATGACATGTTACATGCTGTAGTTAACACACTTCTTTTCTGTTCAGGTATTTCTGTCCCTAAATAACTTTTTATTTAGCTTCTTTTTCTAGATAGCTTTATTTGATTTAGACTGGCAAATGTTTTTATTACTGCTTTTATATTGCTGTATGATATTGAAATCTCTTGGCATAAATATTTGTGTTTCCAGTACCTCAGTTGTTCTGATATTACTGCCTGTATATGTTTTGTGAAGTGGTCATGTTTTTTGGGTAGGTACATGTGGACTCTGTAGTATGTAAATGTTACTTGAATTTGTGCTTAATTATAGTATGTGGCATGTGCGTACAGCTACTTGGCATTTGACGTATGGATGCTATTTGCCTGCCTTGCAGGAAGGTTATGGTCCCACTCTCAAGAGGATGTTTCACAGTTCTTTATCAAGAGACAAAGCTAGCTGCAGCTGACCTGCCTTGGTTCTATTTTGGTAACTAAGAATATAAAGGAGCAATGTTTTTACACTCTGAAGATGGTGCTGTGTCAAGAAGGACTTTTTTTTTTTTATTTTATAAGTACCTTATAGGAGGAAAGATTGGTGATGTGCATGGTGGGGTTTTACTGCCTCTGGTGCTTTGTCATGTATTTGGTTTAATGTTTTTGTCCTAATCTCTTCAATAAATAAAATTGTGCATATTTAACTAAAATTCAGTGGTGAACAATGTTCTTGCTGAACGTCTGAGGTGCTGCAGGAGTTTGCTCCATTAGAATCATTTAGCTGGTATGTTTTGTGCTGCTAACAAGCTCTTGCCAGACTGTGAGCTGAGAAAGCTTGGCACTTACATTTACAAGGTTACACTGTAAGCCTTTTCATCAAAAATTTTACCATTTGCTATGAATGAAACTGGCTTTTATTTTGTTTGTTTTCTTTCAGCTTGTCCCTACCACTTATCAAGCCCACTTACCCTTTTCAAGGAGGGTATTGAAATGCTGTGAGAAGTATGTCTTTGATGATGGGAGGCTCTTTGGCTGGTGAGGGGAGATATCAAAATGGAGCAACCTGGAACTTGCACTTTCCAAAGTCCTGAAGAAACGTGCATCTTGCATTTGCACCTCAATTCCAGAAAGGATAGATCAGAAATAGCACCTCCTCGTTTACCTTTTTTTTTTTTTTTTTTTTTAGGGTCAGATTCTGTTTCTGTCATTCATCTTGGATAACAATTAATAGATGCAAGTAGTGAGATCATGCAGAAGAACATGTGGAGTAATAAGATGCTTTGTGAACATTGAGGCAGGATAGATGAATCCTGGTCCATTAAGAAAAGACCATTTCAACTGGCCTTTGATTTGAACCAGAATGCAGTCTATTTCCAGCAGTTCTATGGTTTGAAAAAGCTGTAGGTAGCTGATGATCACCCCTAAAGAAACGCCACAACCCCAAACCTCTCCACTTCAAAATAAGTGTTACACCAAAACTGCTAGCATAGGGATTACTGTCAGGCTGGCTAACTTTGTGCTACATGATTTCATCCTAGGTGATTCCTGGCATGTGTTGAATATTTCAGTTGGTAGGTTGAGAATTAAAACCGTTGAATATAGCACCAACCAGAAATGTTATTAACATGTAGAAACACTTGAATATCAGTTTTTAAATGATCTGTGTGCCTGCAGCCAAAGTTTAAATTACTTGAAATTCTTTCAAATCAAACTCCCACAATAAATGTGCTTTATAGAAAAAAACAGATTGTAATCAGTCATAGAAGGGGGGGGGGGGGGGGGGGAGTGCTGAGGATTTCCCTCTCCCCCACTAAAACTTATGTGAATGGCTTCTGTTTGGGTGGAAGTAGTTAGATCTTATTTTACAGCAACCTGCACGCTTGGTTTTTCACTGCCAGTAATTATATGAAAAATGTGTCTGACTAATGATTGCTCGTTTGCAGTGAATTTTTTATTCGAGGGAAAAGCTTTCTTGGTATTGCTGCAGAGGAATCCTTTGGCAGCTGAAGTCAGATTTACAAAACGCTGAAGGGGAGCCTTGTTTTCTGAGCTTCCTTGTCCCTAAAGTGAAACCTGAGAGGGGGATCTGTGATTCAAAACAACTGATTTCTGGCTCTTTTATTTATTTACTTATTTATTTATTTTATTTCTGCTTCATGGGCTCTGTTAGTGGAGTATGGGTATAGCACTGCTTCCTGCAGAAATGCCTCAACAGCTTTCTTAGCGCTGCTCAACTCCTGATTTGGGTAGTAACTGTAGTGGGATGCAGGATTTTGGTGAGCAGAGGCTGTCGGATGGGCTTAGCTGCCTCCCAGTCCTGGAAAAAGGGATGATCTTCTCATAACTCTGCAGGGTGAAAAGCCATGCCTACAAACAGAACCATTGCACAAAACTTGACCCTATGGCAGATGTTGGAGGCAGAGACCCCTCAGCCCCTCTGTCTCCTCTACTCCTCCCAATTAAAAAAAAACAATTAAGTTTTGTTATTTACAACAAAATTTACTTTTTCAATGCAGCATTGTGTGTGATTTCAAGTTACAGGCTTTTCTTCAGGACTGCACAAACAAGTGACAATTATTCCTTTGGCACCATGATGTCATATAACCTGATCCCTCAGTCTTACTGTGGTGTGCATGTGTTACGGGGATAAACAAGTCAATTAAAAATACGTTCTTAGAGATGAAATAACCTTGGTAAAATTGTGTTTCTGAAAAGAAAAAAATTAAAAAAAAAGCCCAACCCAAGCCCCTAAAACCCCAAACCGCACTTTCCTGGCAGTCGGAGAGGAAGGGTATGAAATGTGATGCCAAGGAAAAATTATTGGGAAGGGGAAAAAATAATACTCCTCATCCTGAAATGATTATGTTGAAATTTGGAAATGTATGAGTGAGCTCTGTGACTAATAACATAATGAATACCAAAAGAATTAGTAATGATCAGTTCTTTATTCTTAAAGTTTTGTCTAAGGTTTCTATGTAAAACTTGCTAATTTAATAAGTGACAGTATAGCTAACAACTTAACTAGCTTGTAACTTTCCTATTCTTTCAGTAGAAGCAAATGTTGAAAATTGGTAACATGATGAGACAAATTGAAATCAAAGTGTAAGTAAAGCAGGGTATAAATGACAAGTAATATGGTGTAATTCCACTGGAACATGAAAAATTACTGAGGAAAATTTCTTCTAAAAAAAAAGAAAAAAAAAAAGACAATCCAAACTTAAATCAGGCCAGTTGTGGCACTGACTTTTGCTTTTCCCAATGTCCTTGCTATATGTTCTTGGTACTAGTTTCCTATGCCTCCATTGCTGCTTTTTTGACTTCTGAATTAAGCAAATTTAGACTATTTTAGCAAATTTTAGGCTAATTTTGATCCTCCTGAGATGCCTCCCCAGAGGCCTCTATACAAGTTCAAAACTCTAGGCCATATTTGGCTTGGAAAGTTTTAAGTATAGTGGTGAGTGTATGTAAGTGTGAGGAAAAAATGTATTTACAGTTATGGTAGTGTAAATCCTGAGAAATTAATCTGATATTATTTTTGCTGATGTAGATCAGTGGAATCCATTTCTTAAGGGCCTAAATGAGCCTGACTTGTGTGCTGAAAGGTGTCATTTATTCTAGTTATTATTCAATTGAAATTCGTTTACAGTCCTCACAAAAAATGGCTCAGCACAGAAGTGGATCACATTGTTCTGGCTCTCCTGCCTTCTTTGTACAACTTCCATAGCCTGCAGGGGAAAAATAAAACAATCTTTGTGTGGCAGCTTGTGGAAAGTAATAGGTTAGCTCTGCTGCATTTATTTCTGCTCAAGAGATTAAAGTGTAGTTGCAAAGCTGGTGCTGACATCATTCCAAGCACACAAAAAGCTGACGTCGGTTATACAGTATATTGCAAGGTGTTTATCTTCATCTGATTAGGTTAGCAAAATGCATACTGCCAAGGCAGCACAGAGGGAAACAGCCTGTTTGCCTGCGCTTTCCACTTGCCCTCTGACACCAGAGTTGGTCCTGGAAAGGCTGAAACACTTTGTGCTCGATAAGACCCCTGTGGAAATCTATGAAGCTTCCATCAGGCTTGACTTTTCCCATCGTAATCTCCAAACGGGTGTTGAGCGGACAGTTTGTTTGAGGTGGGCATTGGGCAGCCCCTCCTCATGGGGAAATCCAGATCTGAACTTTTGGCCTCCACAAAGCCAATCACAGTGAAAAAGTGAGAATGGATGTTGTGACACAGCAGTGCAAATGCCAATCTTCTCTTCTGCGTGCTCATCTAAGCGTGTGTAATCGGTCAGTGAGGAAAGTGGGAGAGCTGCTGCCAACCAGTGAGTAGCAGGGTGGGAGGCTGCTGCCCCTGCCTGCCGCCCTGCCTGCCCTCCTGCCTGCCGCCCTGCCTGCCACCCCTGCCTGCTGCCCTGCCTGCCGCCCTGCCTGCCGCCCTGCCTGCTGCCCTGCCTGCTGCCCTGCCTGCCACCCTGCCTGCCCTCCTGCCTGCTGCCCTCCTGCCTGCTGCCCTGCCTGCTGCCCTGCCTGCCGCCCCTGCCTGCTGCCCTGCCTGCTGCCCCTGCCTGCTGCCCCTGCCTGCTGCCCCTGCCTGCCGCCCTGCCTGCCGCCCCTGCCTGCTGCCCCTGCCTGCCGCCCTGCCTGCTGCCCCTGCCTGCCGCCTCTGCCTGCCGCCCTGCCTGCTGCCCTGCCTGCCGCCCCTGCCTGCTGCCCTGCCTGCTGCCCTGCCTGCTGCCCCTGCCTGCCGCCCCTGCCTGCCGCCCCTGCCTGCCGCCCTGCCTGCTGCCCCTGCCTGCTACCCCGGCCTCTGCCCTGCCTGCTGCCCTGCCTGCTGCCCTGCCTGCCGCCCCTGCCTGCCACCCTGCCTGCTGCCCCTGCCTGCCCTCCTGCCTGCCGCCCTGCCTGCTGCCCTGCCTGCTGCCCCTGCCTGCCCTCCTGCCTGCTGCCCTGCCTGCTGCCCCTGCCTGCCCTCCTGCCTGCTGCCCTGCCTGCTGCCCTGCCTGCCCTCCTGCCTGCCGCCCTGCCTGCTGCCCTGCCTGCTGCCCCTGCCTGCCCTCCTGCCTGCTGCCCTGCCTGCTGCCCTGCCTGCCCTCCTGCCTGCTGCCCTGCCTGCTGCCCCTGCCTGCCGCACTGCCTGCTGCCCTGCCTGCTGCCCTGCCTGCCACCCCTGCCTGCTGCCTGGAGGGTGCAGGCAGCTCGAGCTGCTACCGTGGGAGTTCAAACTACACTGCCTCCTCTTCCCCAGTCTGCAGGAACATGCTTGAGATCTGGAGGGCAGCAACAGAAAATGGGTATCTTCGTTTGGTTGTGACTGAATGTACCCTTAAAAACAGGCACTTCCACCTGTAACTGAAAATACCTGCACTAAGAGGGCACCTGGGAATAGCGTGCTCCGTGGGTCAAGCCAAGTTCTTCAAAGTATGGGGCAGAGGTGGATAAACACCTGATTTCTGCTCGCACTGAGACCTGACTCAACAGCCCATGTGTTGTGCAGTACAAAGATGTTGTTAAATGTACATTTACATTCTATGCTTACCCTTAAAAGGAAAATTTCAGTGTTGGTTCTGAGTACCTGGCTTGGATATTTGTGTGTGCTTCCACAAGAGGAGTCTCATTGCTCCATAAGGACCACTGGTCCCAACTAGTGACCACTTGTCTGATGCAATGCAGTCTTTAATTCGGTCTTCTTCTTTTCTTCCAAGTTAGTTATTTCATTGTTTCTCTCATAACAGTTTATGGTTAAAATTTGATCTAATTCAGTCACTGGAAATGACAAAATTTAGGCATGCATTTTAGTTAGAATATCATGGGTTGAAAAAAAAATTCAATTCCATGCAGTAACTGTTTAATTTTAAAAGCTCAGTATTAGCTTCCTAGAAGAGGGGAGTTCATGCTTACTGGATACCAATGGCCATTTTATTACTTCATATTTTGTTGTATTCTACTCCCTCCTATGTGTAAACACCATAACAGCAGATTATTTGTAATTTCTAAGTGTTTGTAATTGCTAATTAAGATTCTTAGTTTTCATATTAGCAAGAAATGTGCCTGATACATGCAAACAGCCTTTACAGCAGTTGTAAGATGTATCTGTGGGTAAAAATTGAAGCTCTTCTGGGTACCAAGTTTCTGACAGGGCTCCAGCTGCATTAGGGGAAAAAGATTTTACCACATACAAACTTTTTATTAGAATAAACATTGCTTCAAAAATTACATAATGTGCCTACTCTCCTTGGTAGCTCAAATCAAGGCCAATCAAATCAACATGCCTAAGATGAGTAAATACATGCATATTTTACCACTTGTTTCTTTTTACTCTATAATTCAGTCAAAGGAGCATATCTTGGAAATAGCATGATTACAGCAGAGACTTTATGACAGAAAAAGAAAAAACATCTTTTTTTTCTTTTCAGCTTGATAAGGAACATTGACAATTCCGTTTTCTTGGTACTGTTTAGAATACCAAATCTTTGCCATGTCTGAGGAGCCGCTGACATGAATAACCAGTGATCTTATGTAACCTCAGGACAGCAGCGAGATTTGTCAGAAAGTTAGCAATGTGCTGTCTTAATTTAAAAAAAGAACATCAGGCAGCATGAAATGCATGATTCAGAGAAATCCACTGACATTTTGCTATTGACTGCAGCTGATAAAACTGAAGTAGTCAAAACATCTCATTTCAGCACTACTGACTGAGCAGGCCATGAGTATAACCCACATTTTACTGCAGGATGAAATTTTTCCAGCATAAATTTAGCTGTGTGTAGGAAGCCAGGACAAGATCAAGGTTGCATTTATTGTCCTCAGAGCACAGGAGTTGCGGAGTGTGCTCTTCTTTTCCCTTTTGGAGTTGTCTGCCTGTGTAGGTAAAGGTAAGGAAAATAATACCCTTTGCCCCTTATGTAGGCATTGCTGAGCTGTTCCAGAATAACTCTGCATGCTGACCTGTCAAGGGCCAAGTGGTGTTCTGAGTTCTACTTATTTGCTAGCTGAGCAAGGGGAAGCCTGTGCCTTGTTTTTTCCATCAAGTAAGCTGGGATTGTATGTTGCAAAATGCCTTGAAATATATCGATAACATACCTCCATGATTTAACAAGCGTATCATTCTGCACCTTCTGCAATTCTTCAACAGCATTGTCATCATTTTCTGGAGTTAATAATACTCAGAGAAATTTTTTTTATGTATCAGATAGTCTTGCCTATAAATAAGTCATGAAGATAATGAACGTAGCAGATACAGGCTATTTTATGCAAGCAATCATAGACTTTCAGTAATCTGTTTTCCTACATTGCAGAACAAAGACTGAAATCCCTCAGTCATGGTGGTTAAATAGTTTTATATTCTGACTTTTTCTGCTCAGCCAGTACACTCTGCTTTTATTTAGGACAACTGCAACTGTAAGTGACGCTTGCTACCTTGGGGTTTGTGCTGCTAGGTCACTCAGAGTGCATTTGGAGGCCACCATGGTGAGCACACCATAACTTAAAGTAACAGAGAAATACATCTATTATAGCCAAAGGCTATGTAGCTCAGAAGCACCCGACTTTTCTAAAGGGTAGAAGGCTTCTCATCTTCTTTCTAATGGTAGGTGGGATTGAGAGACTCCAAATATTGCTGCTCCCATCCATAACTAATGTTTCCAACATTGTAGCAGTTGGATGCCCATGTTCAGAGAAATGGAAAAAAGTATCTAAACCACATCTTTCTATGTTTCTTTGCAACTTCTTGACACCATCAATTTACTATGAGTTCCAGTCAGCTGAATCAATAACAGATATAATCCCTAGAGACCTAGGAAAGACCTTCTTTCAGGAGGTTAGTAGACAGGCTTTAGGCTTTATTGTCTGGGGTAGAATCATCATGCCTTTGCTGCAGAACTAGACTAAGGACTGGTGATATTTAGGGCAATTTCAAAGCTTGTTCCAAGATTGTTTTCACAACAAAAGGTTACCCTGTCAGAGCACAGCAGGGGAGGCTGACTGCATTTCTGGAGTCAGTATAGACAAACCCAAGCTTTGTTCTGCCTCTCATCTCTTAAATCAAGTTCCTAGCAGAGGGGCAGAGAAACCCACTGCAGCTCTACATGTACAGGGAAGACAAGGACAAGATTCAGACCATCTAATGCTATTGAAGATGGGAGTTATGTCTTAACACAAGTAGGATTTGGAAGTGGGATTTGTCCAGCTAAATGTTGGCAACTATATTTCTCTCTGGTGACTATAAAAGCAGCTCAGTGTGACTAGTGCAGGCAAAGATGTCTAAAGTCGGATGGGATTAATCCTTCCTCCTCACCAGAGCCCAAATTCAATTGCATACACAGAAATATCTCGTTCCTTTTGAGATATACCAGGTATCCAAGATATCTACATGAGGCTTGCAGATGTGACACAGCAGCTATGGAAGAAAGATCTCTTGTGAAGAGACAGCTGGAGGTGGGGTGGGGTGCCCTGCAGCATCTCAGATGGCAGTGAGTAGGCATGTCTATATAGACATCCATGTAGGGTGGTCTAGAAGACCTTATCTTTTGAAAACCTTTAGTTCAGCACACTATTTTCTCATTAGCTTGAGAGTTTCCTAGGTGTCAACACTTGGGTACCTTTAAAAATGTAAATACTTGTGTAATTTTTGTGGGTAAAAGCTTTCCTTCCCTCTTCAGAATTGGCCACTTGTGGAACAAGCTTGCAAATGTTGGCCCAGAAGAGTTTCAAGCCAAAGGAGGCCTGACCCCTATGTAATATGTGAGTAAGCGCTCAGCCACAGGCACACATGGCTGCTTTAAGCCTTTTACATCAAGTAGGTTCTGGACAAAACCCAGAAATAAACCCAACTTCAGAGAAAGCATAAATCATCATAACAAAAAATACTAACAATGAATGTTGATATACCAAGATACACTGTGAGACTGAATAAAAGATGAAGAGCAAATGTATTTATTTACCTTATGTCACTATTTTGTTTTCTTCTTGTTACACCTCCATGTAGGATGTGCACCTAGTGAAATAAAAAAAAATACCACCTGTTAGTAGAGAAAATAAATACTTTAGAAAAGCATTTCCCATTTCTTGCCTTTAGTGTCCACCAGAGGATGTGCTCTCTGGCTCCAGAAGCAGCTGGTGTAACTCAAATAGCTCATTAAAGGTGCCTTGTGATCCTTTCTGTTGTGTACATGTCAATTTAACCTGTTTGCTTTTAGACTGTCTCCCCCCACAACTTCCTGCAAAAACAAGTCACTTTTTATTTGGGAGAGAGATCTGCATGCTGTCAGAGAGGAAGATTCAAATTGTGCACAGCACAATAAACACAACACTTGCAAATCTCTGGTTTTAGGCAGTAGGAAAATGAGTTCCTCGCATTTGCTAATACTTCTCCAGACAAGTGTGTTCATTAAACATAGTTAATGTTTTCCTTCTTTTAAAAGCCAAACTATGGTATGAGGCAGCCTTGTGTTTAGCAGTTGCTCACTGAGTAAAAATCCTATGGCAACCAATAAATGGAAGCCAAAAAATGTTGCAATATTTTTTTAGAGGACTCATCTGCTTATTTTTACAGTTAGCCTTGCATAACCTTCTGCATTTTTGGACTCTGCCTTATGTAGAATATTTCTTGAAGTTTCCATTTATTTCAATTGTACACTGCACATTAGGAAAACTCCTAAAAATTAGAAAAAATGAGTCACAAATACTTTCCCTTTATGATGTTATTCTGCCCTTCTATAACCTATTTATGTACTGCCCTTACCTAATATTTATTTGTTGTTATAGTTTTGCTGAGGATCTAATACTAATTTTTTAGTCTTCTAAGCAAAGATGAAAATAGTGTCATGATGGTAGCTGGAAATATGTCTGCTTCCTGGGATTTAAACATGTGGACGCAAGAAATGATAACTGTGCTCCCAGCTGATGGCCAGAGCTAGGTTTGCGGCTTCAACCATCACTTATTATCACAAAAGCATGTGGAGTTTGGGATGTGTCTTATTTTAATGCATGCTTATAATAAATGAAAAAAAGGTTTAAGGATAGATTTTAAATGACATATAAAAAAAATCTATTCAGTGTCCATGCAGCTCAGGCATTTGGTGTATGCCCATCTCTGTATTACCCTGGCACAACTAAAAGTTATCAGCAGAGTATCAAAGACTCTATCTGTAGGATTCGGCCTTGATACAGATATGATGGCGGAGTGATGATATATTTCACTCTCACTCTCTTCTCCCACAAAACTAGCAACAAAATCCTGGCAGTCTGTTCATCTTTAGCCAACGGTAAGGTACATCAATTGCCTCGAGACAGCCCTCTATAGACTGGCTGGTTCATGCCTGATGTTGCAACCCTATCACCCATGACGAATTACACATGTAAGTGTTGCAAAAGTCTATTCTGAATAAATAAAGGCTTGGAAGTTTTTCTCTGTATTTCTTCAGCAAACAGGATCTTATGCGAAAGTGGAGATGGATGAGTTTGTGTGCCTGCCCGTGTGCATGAGGGTGTGCATACACGCTTATAAATGAACAATCCTAAATGAGAGAGGGAGTGGGGACAGTACCATTTTGCATTTGCATACCTCTGCACCAAGCTGGATAAAAAGCTGAAACAGGAAATAGTGATGTATTCCCCAGTTGCTTCAGAGTGTCACAGCTTATTTCTTCAGCAAGAAGAACTGGGGAAAGGTTTGGCACTTCTGTAGACCTGAGACTTGCAACATGCTGTACCTGCTGTTTCAGTGGGAGGTTGATGGGAGGTGGCAGGATCCTTTCCTTCACCTTTTCAGGAAATCCTTGCCTGTGCAAATACACAAGTTTTGTAATTGAAAATTTGTGTTACCTTGTGTGTGTGTATATATATATATATATATATATATAACAGAGTCAGTGCTTGGATTCCCTAAATGCCCTCAGGTGAGTTTCAGCCCCCTGAGCTTTAGGTTTCTGCAGGAAGGATGTCTCAATTCCTGTATAGTTCATGGAGACCCGATCATCACAGCCTGTGGAGCCTAGAAAGTTACTAACATCATCCCAAATAGACCTTGATATTTGATCAGATGAATGGCACCCTACACCCACTGCTCAGGAGCTCTTTTGTTTTTTTAAAACAGGAGACAAAACATCTAGCTCAAATATGGATGGCAACCTTGGATTCACCAGAAATCAGGAGAGCTGTATCCTACTTCTAGCCTGACACAAAGTCTAAGAAAATCATTGTAATAATTTACATTCCCATTGGTTTCCATGGGCCTTGAACAAGAACATTAAGCGTAGGAAATGAAAGAAGTATGTGTACAAACCAGTATTTTTATACATACAAATATGCATTTATAGATAATAAGGTAGAATATAACTATTCATTTGCTGATCCTATTAAATTGTGTACTTGGATTGAAAGTTCTTTGGGACCAGGACAGGTTTTTTTTCTCCATGGAGCAGCATAATAGAATCTGAATAAGCCTAGGACTGGGGGTCCTTCTGACTGTTGAAGTAAAACTAATATATTAGAATGGTTGAATAGTTTTAACATCAAGTACAATATGTCCTGTCTTATGATATCAACAGCCTCTGATTCTTCAGACAAGGCATCTGCTCTGTTCTAATTTAATTATTTGGGTTTCCTTTTTTGTTTTTGTTTGGTTTTGGTTTTTTTTTGTAGAAAGGGAACAAATTTTATGGATGAACTTTAGCTGCAACTGACCTAATATTGCAAACCCCATTTCTCACAGAACCTAAGCAGGTTTTAACCTGGCTTTTGAAAGTAAAGCAAAATATAATAATCTACTTCAGCAACTGTACTCAGACGATAATCTATTAAAGGTAAATGAAAACAATGGAATAATTTTCTTTTTAAGGTCTTGCTCTGAAAAAAGGTCACATAAAAATCTCATAAACTGAGATATTTTTTGTCGTTTTAGATGTTCCCAGTATGCCTTGGAATATCAGTCCAAGAGAAACCAGGCAGTATGTTTTATGAAGTTTGTTTTTAAAGCAATAGTATTATTAGTTATATCCAACACTATATTACATTACATATTATATTACTATACTTAAAAGCAAGAAATCACCTTCTTCAGATTTATGATAAAAAAGAAATAGCAAAGGATTTTTTTAAAAGTTTAAATTTTCTGGTTAGTTAAGCATGGTTTACTGGTTTATAAAACGAAACAAGGTGTGACAGTGTAACAGCAATCTTTCCTGATCCACACTGATATTTTGTGGAGCTCTGTTGGGTTAATTGCTGTTGTTCATTTTGTGAATATGTTTATTTATGCTGAGTCCTAACTAGCAGTGGAAATACTGCCAGGAACAAGACTTTTGTCATGATAGTCATGGTCATGAAGCTCTGGCTGCAAGGTGCCTGTGCCATCCTGAGCTGCCCACATCGATTCATCTCCAATATTTGGACCCAATTTCAAATATTTCAGAGCAAGAATTTTCTGAGGGTGTCTTGTGGGTTACAGACAGCCTGAAAAGCCCCTGCCTGGGGTCTCAAAGCTTCTTCTCACCTGGAGCCAGCACTAATAGACTCAGGTGTGCCCCAGGCTGGAGCTGCCACTGCATTCTCCACAGCTGCACTGTAGCAGTCAGGGTGCGCAGGGCTGTGTAGCTGAGGAGACCCCTGAAAGTGCTGTGGCACGGCTCAGTTTTGCTACACACACCCTGCTCAACCTTCAGACAGTTTAAAAAAAAGTGTTGCAAGAGCAAACTCAGTATCTTTGTAAGGTGAAGGTGTGTGGTCCTCTCAGTTATAAACCACTATGGTGTTTCTTGCAATAGGAAATGCTATTATAAAGGGATATTATTGCAAATTGCCTGTACTTAGCAGTTGCTGGAGGTTAATGCAATACACATTTACCCATCTATTAATTATGGTAGGTTAATTATAACAAAACCCCCTTCCTTCTGGGGTTTCTTTCACTTCATATTTCCACTCAAACAGCCTTCATAAAGGGGATGTTGCAAATTAGGGTGGGAAGAGCAGAGGTTATTTTTTTTTTTAAGAACATAATTTTTATTTTAAATTAAAATGTGAAATTAGAGAAGAAAGAATGCAGAGCACTCCCTCCTCCCCTCTCACAGCTGGTTATGTTCGATGGTCCCTTTTTTTTGTTGCTACTGTGTCACTCTTCCCACCTTCCACAGCAATGCACAATTCTCAGGCAGCAGTCAACAGAGACAAGTGTTTCAGATTCACACATGACGTCTTTCCAGCTTGTATTGTAGTGCTGTCTCCTCTTTTAAGAAAAGTTTTGTAGTTTTAGTATTTTTCCTAAGACCTCATCTGCTGGAGTTTTTTCTTCTGTCCCTGGTTTAAACTTTGTATTTATGACTCTTATGATTGTACAGTAAAGCTAAAATGACAGAAATGCATAAAGTATCTTCAGATGTGTTGTGGGTTTTTTTAAAGTTCACAGTTTTTAAACAACCTGTGTGTGTTCTGGAGGCCTGATTTGTTTGTTGTTTTTAGTGCTGAAGCTGAACTGAAGTGCAAAAGCCAAGATATGTTGTAACAACTCTTTAACTAGTATGTCGTAATCTTATTTCATTCAGCTACTGAGGGCTTATATGACCATTGAAAGGAATGCAGCCTTTGTGGGGTACTTTTCCTGTGAAAAAATGTTGATCAGTTCCATGCCATCACCATTTTTTGGGGTATCTATGTCCAAAGTCAACTTTCACTGATCACTCCAGGTGAGATACAGAAGGACAGAACAGGAGACTAAATTTCCCTGTAATTTCTGAACCTTTCAGAAATTTTATCCTCTAAGAGCAGTGGCTTTTAAAAGTGTGGTGGTTTAATGGTTTTAATAATATACAATACTGCTTTGCAACTCAGTATTCCTCTGCAAAATATCCTACACATCAGAAATGAAAGATAATAAAAATGATGCACTTTATCAGGGCAATTTGAAAAACACTTATATGGCCATTTCACACAAGAAACCTTCAGGAGTAATGGTATTTCACTACCCAGAACTTGTGATCTTGTTTCTGGCCCATGCGATGTCGGAGATCACAGAATCACAGAATGGTCAGGGTTGGAACACACCTCTGGAGATCATCTAGTCCTGCTAAACCCCCAACCCCCTGCTAAAGCAGGTTCCCCTAGAGCAGGTTGCACAGAGGCGCATCCAGGTGGGTTTTGAATGTCTCCAGGGAAGGAGACTCCACAGCCTCTCTGGGCAGCCTGTGCCAGCGCTCTGTCACCCTCAAGGTAAAGAAGTTATTTCTCATATTCAGGTGGAACTGCTTGTGCTGCAGTTTGTGCCTGTTGCCCCTCGTCCTGTCACTGGGCGCCACTGACAAGAGCCCGGCCCCATCCTCTTGGCACTCGTCCTTCAGACATCTGCAGGCATTGGTAAGGTCCCCTCTCAGTCTTCCCTCCTCCAGGCTGAACAGGCCCAGCTCTCTCAGCCTTCCCTCACAGGGGAGATGCTCCAGTCCCCTCATTAGCCTCATAGACTTCTGCTGGACTCTTTCCAGTAGTTTCCTGTCTCTCTTGAACTGGGGAGCCCAGAATGACACAGTACTCCAGAGATAGCGGTCTGTCAAATTCCACACCTGTATTTGGAAATAACTGTGCCTGATGCTGAATTTTGCTATCATTTGGGCCATGGTACTGAACAATTAACGACATAATTATTTAATAATTAATTTAATTTATATGTATGTTGTATTATTATTTATACCTACAAATATTATTACATTTATTAGATCTGTATAAATATTATATGTAATCAATAGCATTTAATATATACTGTATATTGAAATACATATTTATTTGAGTGTAATTTGAAATTATGTATTTATATATAGACAAAACCAGAGTCCATTCTGTGGTCTCTTCTGTTCAGCTATGTTAGGAACAAATTGTTCTCATGCTGAATGACACAGGGCTATTTCATCAGCATGCTCCGTGTAGTTCCTTTTGTATAAACAGAGCTAAGCAGTCACTAGCAAGAAAGGAGCAGGTTGCAAATTCCTCATTGCACAGATTTTCCTTCCACACTGAGGAGCTTCAGGGCAGAATGACTCAGGTGACTGATGATATTAATGCCAGCAGGAAAAAAACATTAAAAAATGGATGGAAGGAATGCAACAAACTGATAGAAAGAACTTCAGTCTCCATAGTCATCTGTCGTCTTCCTGATCTGAACTACCAATTTTGTCCTCCCTTCCCTTCCCTTCCCTTCCCTTCCCTTCCCTTCCCTTCCCTTCCCTTCCCTTCCCTTCCCTTCCCTTCCCTTCCCTTCCCTTCCCTTCCCTTCCCTTCCCTTCCCTTCCCTTCCCTTCCCTTCCCTTCCCTTCCCTTCCCTTCCCTTCCCTTCCCTTCCCTTCCCTTCCCTTCCCTTCCCTTCCCTTCCCTTCCCTTCCCTTCCCTTCCCTTCCCTTCCCTTCCCTTCCCTTCCCATTTCTACCTCACATTTGCTCCCTTTGTGCTTCCTGCTGTCCTGTGAATGGTCCTGTGGCTCCTGAATTGCGACTTGATGAGGGCAATGATCTGAGGAAGTAAATTATTGCTATAGAAAGCCACTATTGCACAGTTTCTCCCTTTCAAAATCCACAGTCTGAAAGGGATATTCCCCCCTACTGACCCCCACCATTTCTATTTCTCACATGTTTGGAGAGTCACAGAGAAACTGGAAACATAGGGCAATTTTAAATGTTCATAACTGCCTCAAGACAGTGAAGGCTTTATGCTATAGCACAACCAGTATCCCAAACTCTTACTAGAATCAACCAAACTTGAATGCTCTGTAACAGAATTTTGTTTAGATTTTGTAAGATTTGGCCTTTTGAAATCAGCATAAATTATAAAGTTCCAGTCAGTAGTTTGTCCAGCAGACGGCAAGTCACTTGATTTTGCTTTACTGTGTCTCAATCTGTTAAACAATAAGGCTTTTCTTTGCTGAAGTAGGACTGGTGTGCATGCAGTAAGAATAAGCTCATTCTAACAGTTTTGCTTTGCTTTCCTGTTCTATATAGTGATAGTTTGTAAATACACTGTATGAAAGCATGTTTGCTAACAACATGTGACCCACACTGATAAAAGAAGAATTGACCCAAACTACTCAACCTCAGCCTAATAAGACCAAAACACACCAGGGAATTTTTCCTTGTTTGTTTTTGTTTTTGTTTTTGTTTTGGTTTTTTTTTTTGTAGCTGATTGTTTCACAGCTGTTCAGGTTTTGTTTCAAAGAATGTCTGAAAGCAAGACTGTGAAATGCTGCATGACAGGGAATTCTTATGATATTTTTCTGCCTGAGCATGAGCCAGAAAGCTCACAAGAAAGATTGTTTTCATCTTTCTTGGCCAATATAGTTAAGTACTAACTTCTTTATGTGGTCATCTGCATCGGATGTTACTAATTACTAATCAAGATCTGGAAAGGGATTAAATATGAAGCCACACATATTTAAGTTACTTTTCAGGTGGAGAGATAGGTTTGCTGATATTAACCTTTTGTACCTTCATTTTCTCAGTCTTGTTTCTCTTCAAGATACTGCAGACCAGATGCTGTAAAAGAACATACATTTTAAAGGAGAAAATGCCTTTGGCACAAAGGTCCTTGAACCTGCATCAGGATATTCCAACTACTTCACGTTAAAATAAGGCTGAATCCTCTATTTTAAAGAGTACTCTCCATTACTTACAATTTTATGTTTTACATATAGTACTATGGCAATCACAAAAAAACCCAAGTTACTAACATAAACCATAGGTGTGTGTTCTATTCCTTACTCCTTGTTAATTCTATCAGTTATGTATTTTCTGGGAACCAAAGACTCTTTTGGTTGAATATCATAAGTGAATTAGTCAAATACTTGCCAATATTGAGAAAAAGTAAGGCTGATTCTCCCATCTAAGTTTTACATGGATTTTTTAGAGTTCTGTGATGGAAATCTTGGACCTGCTGAAGGGAATAAAAGCCCAGTCATTGACCTCACTGGGGCTAGAATTTAATTTTAGAAGTTGTGTAAGTCCACCAAATGACTCTTCTTTCCAATTCCTAAATGAAAATCTAAAGATTTTCTCAAACTTTAAAACTATTTAATGTTCATCAAAAGTAATGACGATCTGCTCTCTCAGGATTTGGTTCCTTATTGAACAAAATGATTGGAATGAATGTCTTAGGTGTCTTTTCAGGAAAAGTGGGAAAAAAAAAAAAGGACGGTAATAATTTTTTTCCTTGTTATCTTTCTATGTGGCTGCCATATCTCAATCCTGTTGAATATTGTGGTATGCATACAGATGGGTGTGCATTTCAGTCTTCAGGATGCCGTTCTCTTTAGTACCAGTGGGTATTGGGATGAGATACTTCATATTCAGCTTAAGTCTTGCTTTCATTGAGAGTCATTCCACCCTCTTAATTGTGTCCACTTGGCAGAAGCTGACTCTCTGCAAACCAGGACGTAGGGTCTAGAGTTTCTGTGGTCTGTATCTGTGAGGGTTTTGTGGTTGTTTGTTTTTCTTTTTTTTTTTTTTTTTTTTTATTATTTTTAGATGAGAAGAATGGATGAAAGAATGGTCCTGTTTTTCCTTCTTATTTCTGAAGGGAAATTAAGTAACAGCCATGGCTCTACATTATGGCCTTCCTTTCTGCCTTGCTTTAATTTTAGCCGTCTATTGCTGGTTCCTGTTATACTTAGTTCCTGAACTCTCAGCACAATAAATGTTATTGTTCATGGGGAGAATGAGTTGTATAAATGTTAAGTCCTCAACAATCAGCTGGCCAACTGCCTGAAGCCTTTTTTGTTTTCTTCATGGGACATAACTGCAAGTACTTATTCATATGAATGAGTCTTACACACCTAAGTAGACCTATAGACAGGAGTGGTGTACTGAATAAAAAAAAAAAAAAAAAAAAAAAAAGAAAAGAGCTGTGCAACAATGTCTTTTAAACCTGGAACTGAAGTTCTAGTTGTCACAAATCTTTATCTGATGGTATAATTTCACTTGCTTCTGGCTACATATGCACCCTATATCTTTTTTAATTTTTAAAAGGCAGATAGAGAAATCAAATTCAGAAATAGAAAAATGTTATGGAAGCAATTTCAAAAGCAAGGAATGATGTGGTTAGGAAAAAGATAAAGGCTTTTGAAATGTTTAGTAAAAATATACAATTGGATCTGTCTCATGCTATTAGCATCTCACTGAGTGTTGATCTCTTTGGAAGAACACGCCAGTACAGAGAAATCATTATCTTACTTCATACAGCAAATCTCAAGGTCAAGACTATGGAAGACAGACATGACAAAGATGACAGCGTTCACACCATCTACAGATGAGGAAGGAAGCTGAAAGTAAAAACTAGCAACTACAGAGCAATATAATGAAAGGGAATATCATGCTTCTTGCAGTAGCAGGAACAGGCATTAGTATTCATTTGTTCAATAATAATAAATAAAAGCAGTAGTAATAAATATATTTACAATACTTTTCAAGCAAACATTTTAGGAGTCTTAAAATAAAATCAAACCAAAAATAGGTAAACCCAATTTGAAATTGCTTAATGCTGAACTTTTAGGCAATAATTATTTATTTTTGTGATGCAACAAGATGACAGCAGAGGAATTATCAGCATGAAATGACTAGTATCTGAGGAAGCCTTATGTGTTGACTACTGAATTTAATGTCACGAAGGATCATCTTCCCCTTCCATAGCTATCACTACAAAGAATGCTTCCCCATCTTGTTTGATATGGCATGTTTCCTTTCTCCTCAGTAATATGAGTGCTTCTTGGCTGCACAGTACCTTTCTGGAGCCACTGAGCAACACCTATGTTCCTCACCCAAGGTGGGATTCAGTTAAGTAAACACAGGTGTCTGGCATTGTTTGGGAAACCTTGGGCTAGCCTGCCTAACCTTCAGTTGCTGGTTGAGAAAATGCAAGTCTACTGTAAGGTCTGTGCCATGCTGTCACACCAGCACGTTTTGTGCATCTCAGATATTGTAAGACGCTTGCTTAGGTCTCTGACGATGTAGGTGTTTACATGTGAGCTAGGTGTCTAGGCTACCAGTGGAGTCCAAAGAGCTGCTCATCTCGTTCTAGCCATCTTAATGGGGCCCCGTGAAATGCCTCACAAACTCTATTGACATCTTCAACTTTACTTCTTAGCAGCATATAACCCCTCACTTCAGTCCTATGTACTTGGTCCCAGGCTACCTGTTCCTTGGCTGAGCAGACAGTGTGGTCCCATCAGCCTATCGCTACACTACAGGGTCTGTCTCTTCTAGCCTAGTGCAACCTCACTGCAGTATGTTCTATACAAGGATTTGGTAACTGTCAATGACAGTCCCTCCAGTTTCTTGTGGAAGGATGAAAGTCCTTTGTTGAAAAGAAGCTGATTGTTCTTTCTATTTCAGCCCACCAAAATCTGTAGAGGACACCACAGAAGATGGACAAGAAAATCACTCATGCAGGAATTTTGAAAAGCCGTGAGATTTTTTTCTTTTGTCTAATATCAGTTCAATAATTCTGCCTTTCTGATGTAAAGTCAGCATCCCTCAACTCCATTTTGTGAGTCAATTAAATTGGAAACAATGTAAGAGGTCTGTGTAGTGACTGGAACTATGTGAACTCTGAACAGAGGATTTATTTCCTGAAAGTTAACTTGACATTTCCTCATCTTGTCATCTGGTTCTTTAACTTTGGTGTCTAGAATATATTTCTTCTTTTTATTTTTTCTAGCAGCTGCAACTGGTAGCTACTTCTCATAGAGGGGATTTTTTCCCCCTTTACATCCTCTTTCAAGGTGAATTTTAATAATATCTCATATGATACAAACATGTTGAGTAATTTTGGTATTTTGTAAAATATCCTCGCTTTATACATTTTAAAAAAATTCAAACTATCAGGGAAACCATATTAAGTTTTTTCCCCCAGTGGAAACTGTGAATTGTTTATAACAGTAGTTTTATTATATTAAAAAGCGCAATCCCAAGTCTGCAGTACATTACTGGCTCCATTCCTTGCCTAAAACAGGCGTGTTTATATTTTTCCTGTGTAAATATGTGATAATTAAATGCAAATAGACCATATTTTTCAAATGAATTCCCAACCCTGGAAACTTGGATGATGATAATCTTGCCTAATAAATGCACAACTGCAAGCAAAATCAAAGTTTACTGAAGCAGAACATTCTTAGCAGTCAGTAGCAGCCATCACTTAGTGAAAAAAAATACAGGAATAATATAGACACGTTATTGAAAAATGGATAGCCCTAAGGTATTTTATTATCATCGTATATACCTAAGTATTAATTGAAAACACTGTGCACTCTTATGGGATGTTCTCAGCTAATCCATTCCTGTAAATTTTTAGGCTATATTGAAGTCATGCCTAAGGCTGTCATCAGTTCTCTTGCATGTTGCCCATTGTGTGTGTTATCCCCTGTTTCTAGGTCAGCTTTTCAGCCTTTTCCTTTCCCCTTGTGAAAGAAAGCAATCTCTTTTTCATACATTTCCTTTCTGAAGAGAGATACTCATGTTCCTTGTCTAGCAATACCTGCTTTTCTCCCACCCACGTATGATCGGAGATCCCTAGTCTCCCTTGGGGGTAATGGAAGGGCTTTCATATCACTCTGCTAGTTGCATCCCAATGAGTGGCTCCGTTTCCCACTCCGTGCTGATGGATTGCATCTCTCTGCCTTATCTCTCCCAATCTTCTGAGCTAAGGAAAGGACAACATCACATCCCAGAGAAGAGAGCATCAAAGAAGGGACTATCTCCTCTCCAGCCTACAATAAGAAGCTGAAACCTCCTCTGCAACCCTCCTCATTCCCTCCTTTTTTTCTCATTCTTCCCAGTATTCTCCACTTTTATACAACTGTTTTCTAACATCTGGAAATAAATTATCATATGCCCTTAAGAAGAACCTTGAAGTGTGGGATCTTGTTGTCTCAGTGGCAGGATGCTGGTACGAAGCCAAGCATTGTCTTTGTATTACCTGGCTGGCTGCCCTCCCTGTCCCAAATAACTTGGTTTTCCTTGCTGGGATTCCTATAGCTGCACTCCCAAGACTGTATTCCTGAGATATCTGGAGAGGGGCCTAAGAATATGTCCCCTTCTTTCCTTACGACTTCCTTACATGAAAGTATTTTTCCCCCATTTATCTAGTTCTCTTTACCAGCTAAAGAAAGAGCCTGCATTTATTCATTCTTAATGACCTTATGAATGGGGAAGAACATTATACGGCCCATAGGAAGCATGAATTTAAGGTCTGATGTCTATTCCATCTGTAGCTCTATCCCTTTCATGAATCACTGTTTTCTTGCCTGAACCTGGAGAAAGAGAGCAGTTGCGGGGGAGGAAAAGGCAGGTTCCTGGAAGAAGGAGTAGCTGACAGGATGTTGCTTTTGTTGGACAAGATCCATCCTGTTGACAACAGGGAGGACCCAATAAGGCTGGGAGTTAGCTACCAACCAAGCAGTGTGCTGCCAGTCAGAGTCTGGAGGCCAAACTTTCGTTCTTCCTGCCAAGAAAAGGCATTTAAATGGAGACTGAAGTATGATTTCAATTTCACTACAGTTTAATGCAGACAGCAGAAAACCACGGTGATTCACAATACATTCTTGCCCCTACAATAAATAAGATTTTCTCTCAGAAGTCTGCAGTTTTGAAGCAGAAGAGAGGCATGGTGAACACTTGATCCTAGGATGTACACAACACACCAGCTGGTTTGTTTATTCTAGGAAAGGCCAAAAAATGAACATGGAATTTACATTAATGTTCTGTTCCCTTTGCAGATGCAGAAGTAGCTGCTTTTAAAAAATATTGAAGGGCAATAGCTGATCCTACTCCCACAGATATAAATCTTAAAACAACCAAACTATGCTCAAAATAATCCTCTTCCTTACCTCCATATCTTGTAGTTCTCTCCATGATGTGAGGTGAGGGAAGTGAGTTAAGGCAGATGGCTGAAGCACGTGTTGCCACAGACAGGATAGAAAAGTAAAGTTACTGTGTAAAGTACAGATTAACTTGATAGCATTGCTGCACCAAGCAGCGATAGGTAGGGGAGATTTTTTCCCCTTCCTCTGTACTCCCTTGATTTGGTCCTAATGCCTGATCAGCTTCTTGGTCACATAGCCAAAGCCAGATGACCCCCAAAATTTTGGCGAGTGTATTGGCTAGTGGCATCATTTATTCTTTATCTGCCTCTGAAGGTGACCAGGAGATATGAATAACAGCTTAATTTTGGATTTTAGATGCAAGCCTGAGGTTTTCATTTTATGTAATGCTTTCTGAAATGTCCTGAAAAGAACTGAAGAGTTAGGCTGAAGTCCAGGAAAGGAAATGAATGGTAGAAATGATACATAATCTCCCCTGACATTCTCTTAACACGGCCTCATGCTTAGCCCATGAGCTCTGCTTGCAGAGCTGGCAGGGTGAACAAGCCCCTGCCTACAAATGTGTTTTTGCAGCCCTGTCCTGGTTTGCTGCACACTGAACCCTTTGCTACATGCCAGCGTCTCTGGGCTTGCTACTTTCTGGGCTAGGAAAGCCACATGTAGTGTCCCACAACCCATCCTCCAGTGCTGACTTTCTCTGAACTGGAGCATGGTGGCCCAGACTGGCATGTGTTCAGGTCATACAGGCTCATGTCTCTTCTTAGGCATTTAGAGCCTTGTTCAAAGTCTGCTGAATGCAAAAGAAACGTTTTAACTGTCATCAGGAAATTTTGACCAAGCCCTTCAGGAAGATCTGGGATGAAGGACAGGAAGTACAATTTAATGTTGGGGATTTTTTTGCAAATTATCATTTATTTATAAATATATTTATTGACTTCTTTGATGTTTTAATCATTGTGGAAACACAGCAACCTGATGGATTTCTATTAGCATACATTTAAATACAAAAGGGGCAGTTTATTTTTCAGCAGTTTGAGCACCTGCAATTCACATTAGCTTCAGCTGGATTTCTGTGTGTTCAGCAAATTAAATGTTCAGTAAACAATGTTATAACAGCATTGACTTTAAGATGAAATCATAAATGCATGAAAACAGGACAAAGCCTATAGCTATTTGTAGCTATATTCAATCTGTTATGCCTCTTGGCCCTGGAATAAAAGGTTGGAAAAAATATCAGAGTCTGTGAATTAGCTCAGCTCTGCAATTATAGCACCTGAGAAGATGAGAGCTAGTACTTTGCTTATATTAGATACCCAACCCCAAACTGTCACATAAAAAGAGGATTAATTTTTTATTACAATACTAAAATCATATTCATCTTAGAGCTGAATTAGTCTGATTTGCTTGAGTCCTGCAGGCCACCACCTTTCTTGTTTGATATGCTGAGACTACTAGTTTTCCATTTCTGGTGGGAAGAATTGAGAGAGTGTGATTTTGTGCAGCTTCATTTTGTTTCTTCAATATGCTATTCCCCTGAGTTTCCCATTTGTGGTGTCCACTGTCTAATATCCATGCATTTCTAGCAAAATTATGGTGCAAAAAGAGCAGATATGCTTAATAAACTCAACCTAAGTATTTCTGCATCGTGAGTAACTTGATCTACTGCAGGCCAAGTTAGTCCATTAAGACAGACTCAAAGGACCACTCAGGCCTTGTTTTCAGGTCAGTCCCAAAGTGTGTTAACCTGCCCTGAAATGCCTGAGAGCTGTGGGAGATGCCCACTGAATATGCTAACAAAGGGAAACTGGAGAGCTTAAATGCAGCCAGAACAGAAACAGAGCCAATTTTCTATCTGCTTGGGTAAGATATTACTGACTTAAGAGATTATACATTCCAGAAATGAGAGTTTTGACTCCTGTTCTTGGAAATTCCCCCAACAGGAAAAGGCTACATCCTTCCTTGGATTTAAAAAGTGTTTTGAGAAAATCCCATCATTGTGCCTGCCTTCCTCACCTTATGCAGAGAGTACCAGGGAGTCATCAGAAATGCTTCAGTGTACAGACACAGGTCTCTGACCTTTTGGAGGATTACAGAAATGTATGATAAGACATAGTGACCAATTTGGAACAGTCTTTCTCAGTTTCCTACATAGGCACAGCAGCATCTTTCTCCTTTCCTATACTTCACACAGTAGTGGACTTTGGGGCAAAGAGTAGCTGAAGATGCTGAAAATTTCTCCATTATCTACTTCAAAGAATTAAGAAGGCTAGGGGAGGGTGAGCATATAAGACATCTGTGTTTAAAAAAAAACAACACAAAAAAAACCCAAACAAAAGGAAACGTACACAGTATAGTGGAATAAGGTTCAAAATTGCCACCTTGTAAACTCAAAGAAGTTAATATAAATATTGCTTACAAACAGGGGAAAGAGCAGGTAAAACATTGATGAGTTGGCACAGAATGTCTTTGTTGCAGCAGTCAGGCTGCAGGTGAAGCCTTTCCCTTTTAGCTAGGATCCAGTATGCATTTATGCTCTTCACTGAATGAAGGACAGTGCCTCCTACGTTTGGAGTGATCGGTTTGTTTATCCAGTGCTGGAAGCACTTGTTATCACATCTCTTTCAAAGGGAATTTTTCTAGCTCATGAAAATTAGGGAAGCGCTCAAATCAAACGCTACTATTTATTATGAGTGCCTCGCTCAGAGCTCCCTGCTTCAGGGCCTGCAGTAGGAGCCTGTTTCTCTTTTGCAATCTCTTTTCTAGTACTTCTTTCAGTAAACAACAGCTTACCCTCATAAGTGTGTAGAACTGACTGGCCCCAGGCCCTCTCATCTCTGAAAAACCCATGCTGTTGCACAGACAGATGCATGTTCTTTACAATGTTTTATTATTGTTTTTTGGGGAGTTGGGTGTACAAATAGTTTGGGATGGAGGGGAACTGCATGGATCTCTGGAATCAGGCAAATCTTGAGCTTCTTCAGCTTGTAGTCCTGCTGTTGTTTCCCTCAAATGAAACAGTCTTGCTGTGATTTTGGAGGAACCGGGAGTGAGGGTCAAATGGACAGGCAGAAAGGTTGTATAGTTTTACTACAGAAAACAAAGAAGAGGGAAAATCTGTGAAGTGATTCACATCTACTATATAAGAGAGAGTATTTCTGAGACAGTAGGCTTTTTAGCCTGATCTTCTGATCTAGAGAACTTGATGTGATTATTTTCTTGGGAAAGGGAAAAGGAGATATGGTAGAGTCTGACCGATCTTCTACCAAAGAAAGGGAGACGACGACCACACATGCTGCTGGATAAATAAGGCACCAACATGCCATTAGATATCTAACCGGCTGCAGAACTTCAAAGATGTGTTTATTATTTACAAGTTTTGCTTGCACAATGCTTGCCCAAGGCCTTTGTGGCCAGGTTTGAATCTTTTTTTAATTCCTCCCACTGAGCAGTGGTTTATTTTGTTACAAGTCATTTCCATACCTCATGTGAGGCGGATGTCATTGTTTGTTTGTTTCCCTTCAATTCGAGATTTGAATGGTGATCGTAAGGGATCCATGTACAAATCCGGCAGGGCAGATCTTATCACACAAATTGGGGACATTCAGATCTGGCCAGGCTTTGACAGCTCCTCAGTGACTTCCATGTGTTTTCAAAGGAAATTCACTGGTATATGGGTCAGCACTTGCAGGTTTGCCACTGGACAGAGGTCTCAGTCAACAGGAACTTCCTTCAGCATGATGTTTAAATCTGTGGTCTCAGCCACTGATGTTATTAATTCAAATGCCATTAGTATCATGCACAGTAATTAAGAAGTTATAAATGAGGCACAAGATGAAGATAGACTCTATATACATATCTTTTTCTAATGTATAGGTCTAATTCTGCTAATGCATTTTAAAATGTGTTCCTAGGTGAACCTTTTTACTCTGTTTTGTAGACAAGAACTAAGACACTCTATCTCTGCTTTTACCTTCTCTTTGTTTTCTGTGCACTGAACTCACCATTATTTGGTGCTGGGGAGTGTGGAAAAGTAAGTTAGTTCTCAAAAGAAATCAAATATATAAAGATGTGAGTGATGCCAAGTCCTCTTACAAGTCTGTATGGAAAAGTATACCTGAATATGGAGATTAATTGTACCCTTAATGTTCCTGGACACAGGAAGACATCTTTAAATAAATGTTTCATCTGTCAGCTTCTCTAAGAAAGGAATTTACACCAGAATGGAGAGAGTACACGCTTGGAGTGATAAAGAGCTGTAGCTACGCAAACATGCACACAACAGAGGTTAGGCATTTTGGCCTTGATGTTTAGAAACTATTAAATCTGCCTGGGAAGATTCCTTCTATTTAGAGGCCAGCAAGTGTCCTACCAGTGACCAAGGACTGCCTATGTATGAATTAAAGATATAGATCTCTAACTCTTACACAAGACTTTGTTCTGATTATTGACAAATGAAACTTCTGTGGCATAAAACCATGTTCATCTAGGAGTGAAGCTGAATCAATACAACTCAAAGAGAATAAACTGGACCACTTCACAGATAGCTGAGCCAAGACTTTTCAGCTCAATTTGAAGTCAAGATCAGAAACACAAACATAGTTAGCCAGCTCATTTTTTTTACACAATCCACATGGAGATCACTAATGTACTCTTCTGCAAATCAGAAATGTCCTATCTGCAATTTATATGCAGTAAAGATTAGTGCCTTCTGAAGAAAGTATTTTGAGCTGCTGTTCAAAGCAAACTGACAGTGCTCAAGAAACTTGCAAACAGACCATTCATAGCAGGAGATGGTCATGATAAAAATGTGCAAAGCAACAACTGAGATAGTTAGGAGGAAATACTTTTTCAGCCAACCTGTAATTAGCTTGTGGAAGTCACAGTTACAGAGAGTCAAGGGCAAGAATATTATTAGATTCCAAAAGGGACTGGAATTGTATATTGCTGTAATTAATTATCACTCTGGATATATTTCCTAAAGTTTTGTTGCAGCAATATTAAACCTCATTCTTCCCTCTAGAGGGAATGTGTTTTTGCAGAAGGCCAAAGAACATGTGGACAGGAAACAGCCCTTAGGTAGTCTGCAATGCACAAATGACACTCCTGAGGGAAAAACAACGGTGCCGTTATGGCATTGAGCAGTAGGGCCAGTAAGGTGCTGGGTGGTCTCTGTGTGTGTAAGACTGACACAATAATGACTTAGACTAATACTCAAACATACAGTCACAGACGCCAGATGGTCACCAGCTGGGAGACAAGTCTCATTTTTGAAATTGTACATCCCTTGTAAAATATCTTTATCTCTATCAGCCTCTGTAAACTTTATTTTAACAGTCTGCTATGTTGGCTGAATTTAACACTAAGTACAGCAATTATAGATACTGAGGTAAATTTAACTTACAATTGGAAAGTTTTTTGAAGGCAACTATTATTAGTTTATATAAACTATGAGGCTACTGTAGTATGTATGCAAAGATCACATAGAGAAAAGCTCTCCAATATTGCACATTTATTTTTCAGTGATATGATGCAAGCCTAGATAGTGCTCTGGAGCTGACAGTGTTTTATTGTGGGTTATTCTATCCTTTCTTATCACAGAAGAAACCAGCTAATATTTTCCTTACTACTTAAATACATAGCTTAGTAGCTAACACGTTAGGAAAAACAAAGTAATCAGGAATGGGGTGGTGCAATCCCAAAAGTAAAATAAAACCTACACTGGAATACTGAGACATGTGATGGAAATACTAAAGGTTAGTTCTTTTGCAAATGGGGAATAATAACTTTCTGCAACCTCTGTTCTTGGCAGAACAGACTTATGATTGCATTTGCTATGGGAGGTCAGAAACAGTCAGATGATACCACCTGATCAGGTTACTTGATGCTCATAGCCAAATGGGCTCAGCTTCCTTGGGAAGATGCTTGGTTCCAAGGGTGGTTTTGACACAGAGGAGCTAATACAGAAGTATAAAAGGTATTTATGAAAACAATGGGAGTGTATAGCTGAGGTAATGGACATGGGCTCACATGATCCCCTGACCTGCTCGCTGAAATTTAAGGCTGCTTCAGGGCATTTGCTAGCTGCTTTGAGTGGGATTTCTGCTTGGCCAAAGTAGCGATGGTGGGAATTTGGGGATTTTTTTGGTGGTTTTTTTTTTGTTTGTTTGGTTTTTGTTTTTGTTTGTTGTTGTTGTTGGTTTTATTTGAGGTTTAAATTTCTGTTGGAAAACACTGGAAAGATATTAATAGATGATCTCTGAGTAGTTCTGTTTCCCTCTTTGAATTTTCCATGGATGATGAAGAAATTAAAAACAAACCCAAAAAGATCAAAAATAAAGTTGAGATAAACTTGTTTAGTACTGGGTTGATATGGTCATGTCTAGATTAAACTGTGAGTGAATCAAGCCTGACTATAGTTAATTCTCCAAGCCTCAGAACAGTCCCATCTCGTAAAAAGACTGTTAGAAGTGCAGAAGAGGTGTTGTAATGCAGTACAGAAACACACTGGTAAAACTGTGTGAGAAACCTAGTATCTACTTTCAGTAGCAATATAGTCTTGAACATTAAGTAGCAGAAAGTTAGAAAGCTTTGTGTCTCAACAGTAAAATGTACCTATTAACAGAGCACAGATAACTGTTTCAGTCTCATTATGTCTTTGAATAACTGCTTTCCATCAATGACCACCAAATGAATGCTAGACTGGAGTATGTTTTATCCCCTATGGATTTGGGCTACAACCTCCTCCTTCCTTTAAGGAACCACAACAATTACAGTCATGCTAACATGGACTTTCACAGATCTGATTCTTAGTGTGCAGAATTCTTCTAGAAAGGAAGACTTGATTTATATTATATTTGCTACTTCCATCCTTCAAAAACATAGCTTGTTCAAGGCTTTAAAAAAAAGAAAAAAAAAAAAGAAAAAAATTGTGCTCATTCCAAAGGGGCTATTTCCTGAACTTCTCTTTCCAGCTCCTTCCTGTATCCACAGAATATTTTGTATGCATTTTGCATCTCCTCATTTACAACAAAATACTGTTTCTGGCAGAAACTTGAATGTCTATCAGTTCATTTATTGACATAGATTATTTGAAGTTGTTCATCAGAACATCTGTTTTATCAAAACCAAGCTGGTATGCTTTCTTCAGCGCTTGAATCCTCATTTATTCTAAACTCAGTTGGAGAGGAATCAGCTTACTCCTCTCACTCTTTCAGGCTCCAACTGGACATTTAGTTAATTTGACCTAATAGGAAAAAAAATTTAGAAAAGCTGAATGTACCTTTTGCCCATCCCCTTTTTTTACCTTCATAGTCTTGTACCTCTTCATGGACATATAGGCTTGAAGAAGATAGATAGAAAATGTTTGAGTTAACAGTCCTCATTCTGTTGAAATTCCATTAGCAGCAGGAGCATAAAGTTGAGCATGTCCAGATCTAGCAAAGTACAGCTAGTCTTAAATCCTCACCAAGCAATCAGATGCCTTTCTCTGCACATGCTGATTTTGGAAAGGTATCCATATTTCATGTATTTTGCCTAGCACTTACTAAAAGGATGACAGTGAAGTTCATTGCTTTCCTCATTACCCATTCTCAAACCTACCATGTATTTAAAGAAATCTCTTAATTCCGTTGTAAAGTTCTATGCCAGAGCACTTGGTATCCAGGAATTATTGTTGAGAACAGCAACTTGCTAATGACATCAGACTGAGAACCTCACACTCACAGAGAGCCACCAGCCACTCATGAAACCAATAAAACCAGACAGCATCTCTTAAACTTTCTGGCACAACCTTGACTCAGGATGCAAAAGAATAGTTAAAATAATTTTGCAGCTTGTGCTTCCAAGTTGTTTCTTTACAGACCCAAAAGCATATGCTAGACAGATGTTGTGCTCAGTCTGATAAGTTTGCATATGGTATTGATGAGCTGTAGATATCAGAAAATTCTTGGATTTATGTAAATAGAGAAGTCCAAGTAAAGTCTGTGAATATTAAGGGAGTGTAATTTAGAACTCATGTAGCTTATGTGACCAGAATATTAGTATTCTGCTTTAGGCTTCAAATATGTAGGCTATCAATAAGAAATAATTGTTTTATCTGTGTCTTTTTAGATGTCTTATTAAGATGCAGTAATTAAGGCCTATTTTCAGCAACGTTTTTACAACAAAGTCAGTAGCTTTAAAAAAATCTTTAATGTCTTCAGGTTCTTTTTATTAATTACAGTGTTATAGCTATTTCCATTGCTTGGGATTGTACTTTACAGGATTTTGGGCAGGGTGGTGGTGGTGAACTCTTCAACTGAAAACTGTACATTTTACTTTCAGAAATATATGAACCTGAGTACTAAAAAGGCACCTATTCTTATGATCTTCCAGAGGACAGTAACACTTCCTTCTGTAAATATAATGAAGAAAAAGCATGCTTATCAGAGACCTCTCACGTTACACTGTCTTGCAGTCTGAACAGCATGCAAAAATCCAATGTGGGAGTACAGAAATTAGTTCATGAAAGGATTTGATTAACATCTAACAGAGTTGGTTGCTCCCTCGGTTTTTATTTATCACCAAAATGTACTAACAATTAACAGATTTTAAGTTTGTTTTGAAAATATCCCTATTGGTTACATTAAAGCTGAAAGAATGTCCTATTATTACCAAATACTATGGTTTTCCTTCCAATAGGTCAAAATAATGGTGAGCAAAACCTAAAGCACAGACTGTGTGCAGAGTATCTTCTTTTAAACAGTACTTGCCATTTCAATGAGTTGCTTCTGAGACATGGAACTTCAGCCCTTCTCAAAGTCTCTTGGGGACAGGAGTTTTACAGAGCTGTAAAGGACTAACATTGTTCTTACTCTCACAGTCTGCTGGGGAGATAATAGATACCTGGATTATTACCTTCATTTTACCAATGGGTACTGTAAACCTATTGAGCACTTTCTGCCCATGTGTTTTGAGAAGCTTGACCCAAGCAATTCACCCAGGGTCTGCCAGGGTGTCTGGAGCAGAATACACTTGACTTGTAAATTAGCCAGTTAGTGTTCAGAAAAAGTATTGAAGTTAGCACAAAGTTAAAAATACCAGCTGCTTCTAGAGAATGAGGTGCTGAAGCCACACATCTCCTCTGGAGTTCATCACTCCTTAAGGATATGAAGTAGCTCTGTAATGTCCATTAGCTGTTAATGGTTAGATGAGGACTGCCCAGTGAAGACTGCAGGAATGTCCTGTGCTCCAGCAGTGTCTGGAGCGCTGATACTTTTCATAGTCCCTGACATACCTGCCTAGGCTTTTTGCCATATAACTGCTGCCACTGCACATAAGCTGGTCATACGTGTGTGGGTGAAGCACCTAGCTTCACTTTAGCAAAGATAAAATCCATTGACACTTAAAACATGCAGCTCAGTACTCCTTAAGGCATTTTCCTTGACTTTGACCCATACAGAGAAATTTCTCAGGCCACTTTCATTTTACTACTGTGGTTTCACACCTCTGCCCAACAGCAATGAAATTAAAAACAATTAAAGTAGAAATGCTAAAAGAGGGGTGAATAATTCACAATGAAAGATGGACCTGTCAAAACTAGTCTGTCTCTCTGTTCATGGAAAGTCTGCAGGCTGGTTGTGATTTCCAAACACTTATTTATGACTTTGGTTTGCCTGATATTCTCTTGCAAATTTATTTTTACACTGTAGGAGGTATCACACAGAATTTGCTTCAAGTACTTGAACTGAAAATATGAGCTTGTTAGTTAATTGTGGTTGCTCATATGTAGTTACATGAGATGGCAGGAATTCAACAGCAGTGAAAGCAGACGAGAACCAGAAAAGATTGCCTTGGGATGAAGTCTCTCTGGGATAGGCTGATGAACTGCATATATGGAATTATTCTAGGATTTCTAAAAACTGTTTGGTCTGTAGGAATCATAGAATCATAGACAGGTTTGGGGTGGAAGGGACCTTTAAAGATCATCTAAGAAATGCAGGATTTACCTAGAGTAAAAAGAGACAGGACTAGACAATTGCAAAACCTATTGCTACATGCAGAGTGTAAATGCTGTTTTCTGTACCTATGTTTCCATAAAACAATTATTTTTATATGGAAGGTCTTAGTCTCCCTAATGGATATTTTTGTAGGACACAGTCAGATCATTTGAGTTTAACTGTCCTTAAGCTAGGACTATAATAGGTATATTATATCAGCTATATGTAAATCTAACACAAATTCATTTTTACATTTGTGCAAATCCCTTTCAAATACTTTTGGGAGTATTTGTTTAGCTTGCCTGTTTTTCTTACAGGAGGAACATTTGCCTCATATGTTACTGCCACTGATTCCTATTTGAGGCCAAATTATTTTTAGTGGGGATAAATCTTTTATGGAACTAAATTTTTTATTAATCTAAATACAAAATATTTATGTTCCATTACATATTTACAATCCTATTCATGAAAAAATAATGGTCATCCTAAAGAAGTATTTCCATGGGAATTATTAAAAAGGAAAGAAAGAAAAAAAAGAAGAGAAAAAGACTATTCCACTGCAACATTTTCTCTACAATAAATGAAACACTTTTAGGTATGAATTTACGTGAGGCAGTTAGCAAGCAATAGATATGCGCTTGCCACTTTTAAGTCCTGATTGGAAATTCGTATCATGTTAGACATGATCTTAATGATTAACTTCAATGCTTTGGATAGAGACTAACTTTTTCCTAGCCTTTTTCATCAGAAATTTGTAAAGAGAAATAATTACTGCTTACTATAATATGTCTACTGTTGCAGTGAAACTGGTGCTAAATTCTGTACCAGACATCTTCAAATATCTGCAGCATTTCATTAGACGTTGAGCCAAATTAATTTCTGGAGCAACACTACTGAAATTCTGGTCAATGAGCCAAGTAAAGCACATAAGCAAGTGTTTAAGCAGTGGGGGTAATCCTGGGAGTTCAATGGGACTATTATCATGGTGCAAGTTAAATATGTGCTTACTTGGCTGGATAGGGGCCTTAGTGTATCTCAATGCACTAGCATCTGTGGGCCTGAAAGCCAGCTGAAGTTAATAGAAGAGCAGCCTCTGAGAGATTTTGAGCCAACCCAGTGTTATTCATGGTGTATAGTAGGTCACACCAATTGACTCAATTGGATGATGGTTCACCAAATCTGCAAATTCCCCATTTTTCTCTAGCTCTCTTTTTTTGTCACAGAATAGGGCTCACTGCCTGTGACCACTCCAAGATTGCCCTGAAGAAATGATCTAGCTCATAAACTGAGGTTGGTAGCCTCAGGTTAGTTTTCCATGCAGTACATAAGATGATTTTCTGGGCTGCAGGAAGTTTCTAGTTGTGACATTTTTCTCTTCTAGGTAAAAGGCATGTATGTATGGGGTAAATATTTTCTTTCTCATTGAAGTTTTTTCAATAAGCCAGTTACTCAAAGGAACATTTCCCTGAGTAGAATTTGTAATAATATTTTTCATAATGCTCTAAGAAATCCTTTGTCAAGCAATTGTTTCCTGTTTTAAATTAGAAATGCAAAGCAGGGGGAAAAAATAAAAGAAATTTGCTTTGGGGGCTGGAGAGAAGAGAAGTCAGGCTGAATATTTTCTGTGTCAAGCCTCCCAAGTAATTTTTGCATCAGATTTGTTAAACGTTTCTTTTAATCTGATGTCATGTCATAGGTTCTCTTTCTTCTTTCTGTGCCATTGAGACACACTATCCCAGCATAATGGTTTTCTGTTCTAAGGGGATGAGGTGAATAGACCTATAAGTGTGTGTTCAGAGCTTCCTGGCAAAGTGCGCTCAGAGCATTTGCTGCCTCTTCACTGGCACTTGGAGCACTCAGGTTCCTGAGAATTCACCTAATCGGGTCAGACCTGCAGCTATGTACATCTCATTCACCTCAGAGATCTGCAATGAACTTATAATCGTTTCTCTCTAACTTCAGAAAAATGACTCCAAGATGCTTTTGTTCTGACTCTCCTTCAAGTGCAGGAAGTTGAGTCATGGCTGTTTGGAACTGCAGGACTGCAGGTCATGTCCTTGTGTTCCCAGTGTATCCATATGATTCTGATTTTTTCATGGTGTCAAGAGTGAGAGCAAAGAAGGGGTCAGTCCCTTTGTGACTGCGCTATTGTTTCCAAGTGAGATACATACATGTAGCCTTACATCTAATTTAAGTCATGAAACGTTCATAATCTTTTGGGTTTCCTAGAATATCTTGCTTTCCATCTGTCTGTGCTTTCTTTTGGGACACAACTACATACTTATATCCTCATGTAAGAGGTGAATTTCCTTTCCTAAAGGAAAAATATGGCTAGAGCGCTCTTTGAAGGAGCAACAAACAGAATTGAGAAGGTGATGTAAGGTGATAAAGGCAGCTAATAATAGCTTCTTTTGCAGGATAAAAAACCCCCCACAACTTAATTTTAAGAATATGTAGAAAGTCTGTTTTGAATTTTCTGTTTAGGTACACTCACTAATTTACAAACTTGAGGACATGCAGTTACAGGGACCAGGAGGTAGTTAAGGATGTTGGGATTTAGAAGGTTTTTCTACCTTTCTATCTACCTGGGACAGATAGGAATCTGACCTGTGGGTTTTGGCAAAGGTAGGCTGTGATGGGTTCATGTGATCCCCAGCTTTCATTGTGACTGAACACTCCAGAGTTTGTTTCAGCTGTTAGAAAAGCCCTGCAGAAAATAGACATTCAGATATACATTCAGGATTCACTTGGAGCTGGGTAATCTGGCTCAGTCCAGCTTCTTTCAGTGGTTAGGACATTACCTCTAACATTATAGTTGGCTATGCAATAGCTCTGAAAGTCCCCTGGTCCCCACCAGACAGACCTGTCAACTCTTTTCAGACTTCTACTCCCACAACTTCCTCCCTCCTCATGTTCCCCTCCCACCCAGCAAGTGGCCAAGACCTCTCTGCTCATCTGTGATCCTCTGTGGTGGCCCAGCTGGTCTCCCTGATCTGCTGTATGTTGCAACCGCTTCAGCCTGTGTACAGTCAGTCACAGGGTGTGAAACTGTGGTTCAAAATCTTCTCATGAAAAGACACCAGTAACCTTTCCTTACCAAATGACTCAACTCTGTCATTCTTCTGCCATATTACTCACCATGCCAGATGCATCTTCTTCCTATCTGGTCTGAGCCAGCACATTCCTGCTCACTAGGAAAGAGGTTCCCTGAGAGAGGTCCCTGTGGCAGGATCATGTGGAGGGTCATACTGCTCTGTGGAAAACATATGGTTTAAGAAAGAAGGTTCCCATGGAGATCCCCTGTTAAATTTTCCTTCAGGTTCTCCCAGAACTGAAATGAACCTCAAACTATTTCTTACAGAATTCTCTTTCCTGAGATTTGAGCTTATTAAAATGTTGCCTGAGATACCAGTAACTGTCTCAGTCTTTGCTGCAGGGGCTTTTGCCTTGCCCCTACTGAGGTTTTCAAATAGTGTAATTTTCTTTCTTTAACTCAAGGCGCTCTATCCCTAAGATATTCTCTTCACCCCCAGCCTTTTCTGCAGCAAATCCCAGGGCTTTCTGCCTGAAGTCAGCTAATAGTCAAGTTTTGTATTCTCATCAGGAAGGAGCAGTGTGATTAATTCTCCAGTGTCTCTTCTGTTCCTCTGAGCTCTGTTTCCTTATGGGGAATCTGTAATGGAACAGGGCAGGAGCCAGCACTGAAATCCCTTTTCCTTAAAATAGACACATCACCTGCTCCACCTTCACATTATGGAATAAGCCATGATGAGAACAAAATATGAAATGCTGTCTCATCATTGACTTGCAGTCTGGCTTTTGTCATCTTGCAAAAAGTGGAGACTGTCTGTAAAAAGAAGATGTAATTCAAGAGAGATGTGGGCAAAACACTACAATTAAACAGGCAAAATCAGCTGCATAAATAAGCCTTCTGAGGCAGCACTCGCTGAAAAGATTTTGATTTACAGTATGTCAGAAAGGAAGTGTAAATCAAAAGCTTTTAAAGGTGGATGCTTCATGATAAAAAAGGGGGGGCATTCATATGCCATGATGGGAAGCATACACACCACATCCGGTAGCACTTGTTGAGGTTATTGTACCTTGTAGTGCCTTGATAAATATAAATACCACACCCTCATAGAAGGGAGCAAGAGGGTTAGGAGCTGCAAAGTTTTGATTTGCCTTGGGGAGCTCCTTATTTCTCTTTGTTGGCTCTAGAGGAAAGCTGAACCAAGACATTTCCTTGCCTCAATCCTGTGTCTGCAGTGAAACTGACCCAGGCTGGGAAGGTGCAGGCGAAGAGAAACCACCAGAGCACGGTCTTTTCCTGCAGCTCCTCACAGTCCCTGATTTGTGCCAGGGGAATCAGTCCTACATCTCCCACGCTGGCCGTTAACATGATTTGTGGCTTGGAAACAGCCATCACAGGAAAAGGTTAGAGCCTGTCAAGGCCATTTAGTTCCTTCTTCAGGGAGAATACTTTTTTGTTCCTTCAAAGTTTGTTCTTTGGGTTTTCATGCTTGATCTATGATCCCCAAAACAAAAACCCGTGTCACACAGACGAGCTGACAGTGTTGTAATGGAAGTACATTATACGCCCTTAAGTAAAGGAGAATGGTCTGTCTGCAAGAAACACTTCATTTTCTCCAGCTGGCAACAGAAGTTAAGAGGGTTGCCTTCTGACTCAAAGCAAATGATAACGCCAGCTCTGGGAAGCAAGTGGTATTGCTTGAGATCACCATATGTGTCTTGGCCTCTTTGGAAAGTGTATGTATCTTTTATTAGTTAACTTCACAGAGAAAAAGTGCTGAGCTGTCCTGACATCTCCTGTGGCAACAATTGCATCTGTGTGTACTTTGAGCATACTTTGTACGGTGTGCTTGGAAGGTCATGGCAATGTAGAGGCAGAAATTTGGGGTTCATCTATAACTTTAAACTGAGGCAAATGTAGTGGGTGAAGGCATCAGTTAGTTCAGCAAAATCTTAGCAATGACCAACAATGCTGCCGTATAAAAATTACCCCAGTTCCCAGGGTGGATTGTGGCAGGCTTAAGCACTGACAAAAGATGCCGGAGGTCATGTGTTCTTTTTTGCATCTTTTTTCTCCCTAAAATAGTGCAAATGCCTATTGTGTCCAATAAAGTCAAAGGAAATTCTTTCACTTTTGATCTTACACAGCTTGCTGCTGTGAATGCTTATGTTCGTTCTCGTCCTTAACCTCATTACTGTGAGTACTGGGACAATGCATCAAATGTGATTTTTTTCTAAGTCTGGAATTTCAGACAAACACTTCGTGCATATCTTCATTAGCTGAGTAGTTCCAGAAAGATCAGTAGGTCTGTATGTCAGATAAAGATACAGCCTTTCTACAGCTGGAGTAACACCACCAGTCAACATGAGTATCTAGATTGTGATATGTGGAAGTAAAATACATTTTTCCTCCAGAATTCTGCCTTAGAAACTTCAGGACTGTATAAAGTATAGAAGTTGACTTATAAAAAAAGTACATAGAGTATTAAGGCTCTTAATGTACAATGAAGTAAAAAATCAAAGAGAAGTTCCTGGTGGCTCTCAAGATAAATATTTTCAAATACCCCATACATGTCTGCTACCCATAAATTCACTTTGAACCATATGCATAAGAATGATTTTAAAATTATATTTAAAAACTTGCTTATTGAGTTTTATACAAGAAGCCTACCATTGAGCAAATGACTGTGTCACTGGGTTTAAAATAGCATGTGGGGAAGGGTGCAGGGAGGAAAGAGGGCTTAAGCTACTTCCCAGAGAACAGGACTGTTGCAAACGCAGTATAATGGATTATTCTTTCTTATGACACAGCAAGTGATGAAAGGGCTTAATATATAAATGGATGTTGAGTAGTTATATACTTAGCTTCTTGTGCCAGATATTTAATCTAGTCAGGGCTGCTTTTATATAAAAGTGACTTGTTTGTTTTCTGTACGATACTTCTACTCTTTTATGTGAAGTCTCACATGTCTGGAGTATTAAAATTACTGCAGCGTTTTTAGAAAATAATGACTACTAAAAACAAAGTAGTTGGGTCACTAGAGAAAAAAATGTGCTACAAAGGGTATTGAGCTATTAAAATCAATAGATGTAACTGAAAAGATAATCAACAAGGGTAGTGTAGTTCTCTTCCAGCTCCTAATGAGGGAGCTTCAGCATGCTAAACCTTTATGAACTTTTAATTTTAACTATTTTAACATGCTTTTCATTGTTTTTCTATAATGATTTAAAATGGTACTAATACTTTTACTTCCCTTTGCTGAAAACTTTGTATTCTTACCTTAGATGAATGAACTAGCAGTGCAAAAGTTTGCTTTTGTAACTGATAAAGATAAGTAATAATAAAATATAACAAGCTGACTACACAGTGAAGTCCTGGCTGGACAGGTGATGGCAGACTCCTCACTGACTTCTCCATGGAATTTCTTCCATGGAGTTTGTTTTAAGCCTAGCTTGTGGTGCAAAACCAAAATTCTTTAATATCTTCACTCTTTAGGATTGGTCCCTGTGTTTTCCTTATTCTTTGAAGGCATGACATTTATTGCTTGCATGTATACCAGGGTGAGCATCAGTCCAGCAAAGCATGTATATCCATATGTAGCACTGTTTTTATTGTAGCAAGTCCATTTTGCTCAAATTAGTACCTTTCTCCACTTCCTGGATTCAAGCAGTTATGCAAAAACGCTCATTTGTTTTTTTTTCCAAAGATGAATAGACCTATTTTAGTCAAGAAAACACAAGGAAAAGCTCGATAGTTCTAAAAGGTAGTAGATAAAGAAGATAACAGTATTACTTTAAAGAATATGTCTGTATATACATATACACGAGTGTAAATTCTTTTAAGCTAGACTCATTGCTTTAGGTGAAGAGGGTCAGGGTTAAAAATGGAAAGACTCATGATGTGAGTCATAGAATCATAGAATCATGGAATCCTTTAGGTTGGAAAAGATCTTTAAGATCATGAAGTCCAACCATTAACCTAGCACTGCTAAGTTGACCACTAAGCCATGCTCCTAAGTG
This sequence comes from Falco naumanni, assembly GCF_017639655.2. Classification (NCBI taxonomy): domain Eukaryota; kingdom Metazoa; phylum Chordata; class Aves; order Falconiformes; family Falconidae; genus Falco; species Falco naumanni. The sequence continues at coordinate 30,070,081 of NC_054059.1, forward strand.
CCATATCTACACCTCTTATAAAAAAACATCAGGGATGGTGACTGAAGCACTTCCTTGGGCAGCCTGTTCCAATGCTTGACAGCCCTTTCAGTGATGAAGTTTTGCCTAATATCCAATCTAAACCTCCCCTGGCACAACTTGAGGCCATTTCCTCTTGTTCTACAGCTTGTTACCTGGAAGAAGAGACCAACAACCTCCTTTCAGGTAGTTGTGGAGAGTGGGAAGGACTTCCCCTAAGCCTCCTTTTCTCCAGGCTAAACAACCCCAGTTTCCTCAGCTGCTTTTCATAAGACTTGTGCTCTAGAGCCTTCACTATCTTCATTGTCTTGCTTTGGACATGCTCCAGCAACTCAATACTTTTCTTGCAATGAGGGGCCCAAACCTGAACACAATATTCAAGGTGCAGCCTCACCAGTGCTGAGTACAGGGGGATGATCACTTCCCTTGTCCTGCTGGCCACACTACTTGGAATAAAAGCCAGAATGCTGTTGGCCTTCTTGGCCACCTGGGCACACTACTGGCTCATATTCAGCATGATGTCAACCAACAAGCCCAAGTCCTTTTCTGACAGGTGACTATTCAGCCATTCTTCCCCAAGCTTATAGCATTGCACAGGGCATTTCTCACAGTTGAACTTCATAGAACTGGACTTGACCCATCAGTTCAGCCTGTCCAGATCCCTCTGCAGAGCCTTCCTACCCTCAAGCAGATCAACACTCCACCCCAGCTTGGTGTCATCTGCAAACTTACTAAGAGTGCATTCGATTCTCTCATTCAGATCATTGATAAAGTTATTAAACAGAACTGGCCCCAATACTGAGCCCTGGGGAACACCACTTGTGACCAGCCACCAACTGGATTTAACTCCATTCACCCCAACTCTTTCGGTTTGGTTATCCAATCAGATTTTTCCCCAGCAAAGAATATGGCTGTCCAAGCCATAAGCAGCCAGTTTCTCCAGGAGGAAGCTGTGGCAAATAGCGTCAAAGGCTTTACTAAGATCCAGGTAGACAATATCCACAGCCTTTCCTTCATCCACTAAGCAGGTCACCTTGCTGTAGAAGATCATGTCAGTCAAGCAGGACCTGCTTTTCATAAACCAATGATGACTGGGCCTGATCACTGACTTGTCCTGCATGTGCTGCATGATGGCACTCAGGATGATCTACTCCATGATCTTCCCTGACACTAGGTCAGGCTGACAGGCCAGTAATTCCCCCGATCATCCTTCCAGTTCTTCTTGTAGATGGACATCACATTTTGTAACCTCCATCTTCTGGACCTCCCCGGTTAGCCAGAACTGCTGATAAATGATGGAAGGTGGCTCAGTGAGCACTTACACCAGCTCCCTCAGTACCCTTGCATGAATCCCATTCAGCTCCATAGACTTGTGTGTGTCTAAGTGGGGCAGCAGGTCACTAACTATTTCCCTTTGGATTATGGAGCTTCATTCTTCTCCCCATCACTGTCTTCCAGCTCAGGGGGCTGGTACATGGAAGGCAACCGGTCTTCTTATTAAAGACTGAGGCAAAGAAGACATTAAGTACATCAGCCTTTTCCTCATCCTTCATCATCGTGTTCCCCCCTACATCCAATAAAGGATGGAGATTCTCTTTAGCCCTCCTTTTGTTGATAATATATTTATAGAAACATCTTTTCTTGTCTTTATGGCAGTACCCAGATTAAGTTCTAGTTGGGTTTTGGCCCTTCTAATTTTCTCCCTGTATAACACCATGACTTCCTTGTAGTCCTCCAGACTGCCTGCCCCTTCTTCCAAAGGTCATAAACTCTCCTTTTTCCCTGAGTTCCAGCCAAACTCTCTGTTCAGCCAGGCTGGTCTTTCCTGCCAACCTGTATTTCAGCACATGGGGACAGCCTTCTCCTTTGCCTTTAAGATTTCCTTCTTGAAGAATGTCCAGCCTTCCTGGACTCCTCTGCTTTTCAGGACTGCCTCCCAAGGGAGTATCCTCCCTTTGTTAACCAGTCTCCCAAACAGGTCAAAGTCTGCCCTGAAGTCCCAGGTAGTGGTCTGCTGCCCCCCTTCCTTACTTCTCCAAGAATAAAAAACTATTATATTGTGATTGCTATGCCTAATGTGGCCTCCAACCATCATATCACCCACCAGTCCTTCTCTGTTCACAAACAGCAGGTCTAGTGGTGTGGTTTCCCTAGCCGGCTCACTCACCAGCTGTGTCAGGGAGTTATCTTCCACACACTCCAGGAAATTCTTAGACCATTTCCTCTCTGCTGTATTGTATTTCCAGTTGACATCTGCTAAGTTGAAATCCTGCAAGAGAACAAGGGCTAGTGATTGTGAGTCTTCTCTCAGCTGCTTATAGAATGTTCCATCTGCCTCTTCATTCTTGTTGGTCTATAATAGGCTTCAACCATGATATCTGCCTTTTTGGCCTTTCCCCTGATTCTTACCCATGAACACTCAACCCTGTTGTCACCATCACTAATCTCTAGACTGCCAAAACACTGCCTAACATAGAGCTACCCCACCACCTCTTTCCTTGCTTATCCCTTCTGAAGAGTTTATAGCCATCCATTGCAAGCACTCCAGTTCTGTGAGTCATCCCACCATGGTTCTGTGATGGCAACTGTGTACTAGCTTTCCTGCTGCTCAGTGGCTTCTAGCTCCTCCTGTCTGTTGCCCATGCTGCATGCATCTATGTAGGTGCACTTCGAATGGGCTATTGATCCCACCACCTTTTTAGGGAGAGAAGTTCTAATTCCTATGTGGCCATTCCCAGGCACTTCTGTGGTTTCTAACACATCGAGAACCCTTGTGGCTTTGCTGCCACATGGATCTCTATCCCCTGCTTCCACTGAGAAGGAAGACCAAAGGACCTTGCTAGCAAACCATCCCTCAAACATTGGTGTGCTGCCACCAAGCTTATCTCTTTTGAGACTGGATTTATCCCTTTCTCTCTTCAAATCTAGTTTAAAGCTTGTTCCATGAGCCCTGCTAACTCATGTGTGAAGATCTTTTTCCCTCTTTGAGACAGGTGTACCCTGTCCTTAGCCAGCAGGCCTGGTGTAGCGTAAACCTCCCCATGATCAAAACCCCCCAAATTCTGCCAGTGACCCCAGGCTCAGAGCCAGGTATTGACCTGCTGGCTCATCATTCCCTGCAGGTGGAAGGACAGAGGAGACTATTGGTGTTCCTGACCCCTCAACCAGTTGTCCCAAGGCCACGAAGTGTCTCTTCATTGCCCTCAGACTTCTTGTTTGAACTTCATTGCTGCTTACCTGAAAAATCATCAGTGGATAATAGCCCTTGGGCCGTACAGGGTGGGCAGCGTTCTCTTCACACCTTCAGCCTGGGCCCCAGGCCCGCAGCAGGCTGCCCTGAGGAGTGGCTCCGGTGGGCACGTTGGGCCCCCAGTTCCTGGTTTTCTTTGTGGAAGCGGGTCTGACGCAGGGCATAGGCCGACATAGCCTCGGCGGCACTTCCAAGCTATGATCCATCGTCCTTGTCACTGCTGGGCTCCCCTTGCAGAGCCTCGTGCCTGCCATGCACGGGCAGTGGGTCGGAGGGGCAGGCGCAGAGGAGATGTGCCTGCTGCGCCGGGCGGCAACTTGTCGCCGTTGCCCCCATCCCTGAAGTCACTGTGTTCAGCCGGGCGGAGAGAGGGTCGGGAACCCTCCCTGTCGTGTGTCCTGCCCGCCAGCCCGGCCTGTCCCAGGGGAGGTGGGGCGCCATTCCGGTGGTCTGTCTCTCTCTTGCACTCCCTGGTATTCCTCAGCCTCCTCACCCCCCAGGAGCCCTGTCCCTAAGCGGAGGAGTCCCTCTCCTCGGGCGCACTCCCACAGGTGTGCCCGCTAGTGCCGCCCCATACTGGTGTAAGAGCAGGGCACGGCTGGCAGCCCGGCACCAGGGTGGCTGCATGTCCCACCAGAGCTCTGCCCGGGCAGCCGTGTCAGTCATGGTGGGTGCAGGGCTCAGAGAAGCCATGGCTTCCAGCCAGGTGGCAACTGCCGCTCCCTGGTCGGGCTGGCTGGGCCTCAGTGCCCTTCCCGCACACCCTGCCATGCCAACTGTCATGCACACGCAAAACAGTCCTGTGTTAATAGCTTGAAGGAAGCATCTCATAATCTCAGTGGGAATGCCTGTGCTGTTGTGTTAGCTCCTTCATGTTTCCACAGCCTCTGCATTGCCTTCCACTTTGGCTTGGTGCTGGGGTGAGGTAACTGATCCTTCAGGCATAGGTTGGGAAAATGTTTGGTGTGAGATCAAACTCAGCCTTTACAGGCAGTATGGGTGCAAGTGGGGTCATGTGCTGTTCACACTCAAGCTCACTGTCAGGCCTTCTAAAGCAAAACAGAACATGAAAAGCTGTTAAAGCCTGCACATGAACTGTTTGAGGAAGGGATGTTAGAGTTGGCAATACTGGCATTTTATTCAGGAGTTCCCGTGAGCATGCTTTGTTACTCCTGAACAGGTAACAGGACCAGAATGAGAAGGAATTCTGCTCAATTGGAAGTAACACTGTGACCAGAACTAGTTTAGCCAACTGAAGTGCCTTAAGCTTTTGTAAAATTACCAAAGGGATTGAACAAGACTCTGAAAATTAAAAGCAATGCTGCTTAGCCGAAAACATAAGCTAATCTAATATTTTTGGATAAGACAGATAAATCCAAGTCATTTAACTATCATATTGGATATGTAATTATTGGCATCAAGCTATAGCACAATTAGATTAGGACTTTGCTTCCTGACTTTTCCGGAATGTTTGGTAATGAAGCTGAAGACAATTTGTCTGTGACTGCCTCCCTTATAAGGAAGCCATAGAAATTAGCTATTTGGATTTGGGATTAAATGGTTAGATGGAAAATGGATGAAGACAGCTGAATTTATACATATTCCCTTGTTTCATTTATCTTGGTTTATTTTATTAACACAAGCTTATTTGGAGACCCCGATTTTCCATCTGGCATTTCATAATTGCAGTAAACCAGTAACCAAGTAGCTGGTTGCCTGCTGTTCTGAGCAATGGGGATAACAGCCTTGTTTTATACCTGTTCTGGGTACATCCACTTCCCTTATAAAGCACTGGGTCTGTCCAGTTTCTGGCTTGAGGAGAGGCTGAGGAGGAGGAAGCACAGAAAAACCCTTCCTCCCCACAAGCCTGTGGTCCCAGTGTGCCGTGGCACTGGCCTACCTGCTGCTGGCCGGTTCTGAGGAGGCAGCTGCTGCCTGACAGAAGCTAGACCAAACTCTGAACAGCACAGAGGACCCTACAGCGTGCCAAAAAGCCAGTACTTTATTTTTCACCCTTTTTTTATAACTATATGTTGGAACTTGGGGAACTCAACACCACTAATAATAAAGGCTTGGTAGAGCTGTCTTTAGCCTTAGCTTTAATTTTGATGTATTTATCTCTTCGCTGCTACTGCCTTGTCACCATTAGCTGTGCTTGCACTCAGTTGTCCACTGGAACTTGTGCACATGCGAGCTGCAGTCCTCTTGCCTTCACATAGTCACGTAGCAGTTTGCATGTCAAGGGCTGGCAGCTTACATGTTAAGGTAGGTGGAAAGCACTGCAGTTTATACAGCCCTTGGTCAGCTTTCCCATGCACAGCACCACGTTGCTTGAAATTTAACTGAAATACAATCAGAATGTTGAACAAATAACTGTTTGCTCAGAACTTTAGCTGTATGCTATATATGTTGCATCCTTGCTGTAAAGACAATCTGTCTGAAAGCATAATAAGACCCTAAGACACCTCAGCTGTAGTCAGTAAGACCCCAGGAAAGTCTGTTCCTGTTTGCTGGATGACCTTTGGCAAGTTAAACTGACCTTTTTTGAGCCTAAGTTTTTCTATCTGTAAAATAGAAACAGCAAAACCTGCCCTTCTTTCCAGCTCTAAGGGGATAAAATATTCTACATAAGAGCTCGATGCTGTTTACTATTAGAAGCTACCACCTGGGAACATGTACTCAGCAGTAGGGCAGGCTCCTCACCCCCAAAGGCAAGAAGGTGTAGGGAGCCCAGGGCTGAAAGGAGCTGGATGCTGAGGGGCTGAGGAGGTGAGGTGCAAGCTTACAGCAAAGGGGAGGAAAGAAGAGTTAGCTGCATCCTCTGCTGAAAGAAATGAGAAGGCTTTTACTGATTCTGACCTCTCCTTGGGCAACGGGAGCTCTTGCCTCCTTCTCTTTCCCCTCCTGTCCTTTCTCTTTACTCAGGCTTGCCTGTGGAGGCTGCGGTAGCTTAAGATTAAAAAGGGAAAACAAGCTGTATGGCATCTGATGTGGTAACAGCAAGTATTTTGACATTTGAAGAGTGCCAGCAGGCAGCCAGGCTAGTCGCTGGTGAAGACAGTGACAGAGTGAATGCCCTGTCCCCTTCTGTGCTGCGTGTGACACTCAGTACCCTGGAAAAGGGATGTCATTAACAATGGGCACTACAAGACTCAGAGATGATTACAGGACACTTTATTCCCTATTATGCACATATCTTCCTGCACTGGAGGATATGATTTATCACCTCCACAATAATCTAAACAGTGTTGACCCAAATTCTCATTTAAGGAGCCCCCCAAAAACCATAATCCAGACACATTTGGATCCAGAATTTGAGCCTGAACTTTTGTCTGTTTATTACCTTATAGAAGCGGTCTCATTAGGATTTTACCGACAGAAGGAGGTAGAAATAAGGATTGTTTAAACAGGCTTTTAGCACTATGGGGTTCCTTACTTTCTCTTGCAGGGATTCGGATCTTGGTCCCTATATTCAAGGCTTGCTTACTGATGACACATGCTGGTTATTTTAGTGGGCAGTTTGGTAATGTCAAGACATAAAGCTACTGCTTACAAGTTCTTTATGAATATTTCCACTTCTAACAGCCTTTACCAAATACACTGGGTGCAAAGTTTATAATGCAGTAGCTGAAAACACAATAGTCTGACACAGCTATTGCTTCAACATCCATACGTTTTGCCATAGATGTTTACCAATAGCTCATGCAGAGAACCCAAAGAGTAGCAATTAAAATAATCCATCCTTGTAATTTAAAGCTTCCTGTGTAAGGAAGCGGAGGAGCATTATTGTCTCCGGATTTAAGCCTGCTGAAGACTTTCAGATTGTGAATTCAGGAACTTGAGGGAGGGCAGAAAATTTGAGTAAGCACATTACCACTTCCTCTGGAGGAGTTGGTTGCTGTTCCAGTGGTATTGTAACCACTAAATGTCACAGTGATCTCTCTGGTCCAGCTCAGCACTGCTCCACAAACTCATCCTTTTACAGTCACTGACTCAGCTTTATGAGTAGCTGTTGTACCTTTTTTGAGTTCAGTAGGAAACTCAACTATATATTTAGAGTATCTTATAAATAACTCCTTGCCCTCTACACAGCTGACACAAAAGGAGCTTTTAATTTCTCATTTTGCTAATGATTTACAGCTGTTGTTCCATTAGGTTTACGAAACATTATATATATGCTTCAATGAATGTTTCATATATATGTATTTATATATAAAAAGTGAAAAATTACTTCTGAGAGTCACTTGTAAAACCACCATATATTATGTAGAAAACATGTCTTGCAGATATACTAAGCATTCCTTGCTGCTGTCACAATTAAGCAGAGCGATTCTCATTCTTCCCTCTCTCTTTCTACATATATATATCTCAGTAATGAGGATAGAGCTATGATTCAGGAAGACAGTTTTTGGACAGGAGAGTTATTTTTCAGTGGCTGATTTAGGGCCTAAGAAGAGCTGTTTATTCTGGAAAATGCTTTGCTATATTTCCTTTCAGAAAAAAAAATAATTATACAAGGTTAAGAAAATTGTTTCAAATCTAAATTCAGATTTTATAATCTTGGCAATATGATTGCCCTTTTCTTAGGCATTTGGTTTTTGGTTTGTTTTTTTTTGCTTCATTATCATCAAGTAATTCAGATTTTTTCTTTGTCTCAGCATTTCGATTGGAACATGAAAGGTGGATGAAAAAGCAAGCAACCAAGTGAAATTCTCCCCTGCTGGAACCAAGGCTGTGACCTCAGATCTGCTGCATGAAATGAGGCAAGTCACTTGGCCTGTGGCTCATCTTCCCAGATTGTAAACGGGGGCTGTAACTGTTTTTCAGTGAGATGCTTTGAGATTCACATCTGAAAAGCACTAAGCATGATTAATATCCAAGCACGTGATGTCTGACATGCAAAAATACCAAGTTGTTTAATCACTGGTGTCTTATGGAAGTTCTTTGACATAAAGACAGCAGCTGGGTCTCCTCAAAACAATCCCAAAAAGTCTAATCACTAATGATTTACTTGCTATTCACAAGAGGTGTTTTATGCAAGTAATTACACAGGGACTAGGAATTTAAACTGTGATGTGATCAAGAGTCATCTGCATGATTACAAACACTTAAAATTATTTTTCAAATATTTATTTTTAATGAAAATTAAATTAAAATTTCTTAAAGTCTGGTATTTAAGTTCATGGTATTTTTTAAATGTCTAGTAGGAGTTAAATGATTTCTTAATACTAAATAGGGGAAAAATTGCCTTGTACTTTTATTGTTTGCTCTAATCCTCCCACTTAAGAGCGATAGAAGGGGTCATGGAAGATCCTGAAATGATCAGTCACTTTCTGTGTTAAGGGCATTCCTGTGCCTCCCTGCCCATCACCCACTACTGGCTCACACAAGTCCTAAGAGTAATTAAATGAAGCAGCCAGTGGGAGAATAACATTAAGGAACAACGACAAATCAATTCAGGGGGTGTAGTCTGGTTAGTTCTCTTTTGATTAAGAACTTCTTCTCAGCTGTGTACACCTCTTTTTAAAGGACTAGCTCTCTCTGCTGTCCCTGATGACATTTTAAGTCCTGCCTTTCTTGATCACCCATTTTCTGGTTTTAGTATCCCCACCTATTTGTGTGGGTCAAACAGGAAGGAAGATGCTACAGTGAGCTGTGTGAAATCTAGACTTACTAATACCTTTGATATAGTTTATAATTCATGAAGAAACTGATGTGCATTGCAGTTGGACTTGATAATCATTGTAGATCCTTTCCAACTGAGCTCTTTTGTTCTGTTCTGTTCTGTTCTGTTCTGTTCTGTTCTGTTCTGTTCTGTTCTGTTCTGTTCTGTTCTGTTCTGTTCTGTTCTATTCTATTGTATTCCACTGCAGCTGAAGGAGAAAGCTGAGTTTAGTAATGCAATAACCCTGTTCAGGAAGGGTATAAGCATAGGAATGTGTATTTTAAAGCATGTGTACAGCCGTGTGGATGGCAGTGAGAATCTGTAACTCCTCCTTGGCCTTCAATAGAGCTTGCTACTTCTGCTTGTGCTTAAGTGTCTTTTAGTGATATCGATACTCCATGATGAGATTAGACTATGTGACTGAGGGTTTGGCTTTTGTGTGTTGTTTTTTTTTTTTAATTGCCAGCTGCTCCAGGTTTTCTTCTAAAGCATTACCATTCCCTACATTCTTCGTCTTTCACTTCATACTCTTCCCCCAGTGCTCATGCTGTCTGTCTGAGGGAGGAACACCTCCTTTCAACCTGACTTCCATTTCAACTCAGCAGGCACTGCAATCTTTTTCTTGGCTCCTGGTATCTCATCTAATCAGACACCATGCTTTTATGCTGGCTCCCTACATCTGTGCTAGGTATTTTGTTAGACTATCAGGCAGAACTAAAAGCTTCCAGCCTGCCTACCTTCTTGTCTGCCAAATTGGAGAGAAGGGAGAAGAGAGTGGGGAAGAGAAAGAGAGACAGCGAGACCACTTTAGTGCAACTAATCTCTAACTTCAGTCCTTTCCCTACTCCTATAGAAGTGCTACTTGGTATCTCTAGTGTGCATGAAGATTCAGCACTTTGCCCTACACAAAGAGAATTCCCAGACCCTTTGATAATATCTTGTTCTTAAACAGTGGATTTATCTTAATGGTGAGCTGCAGGCAGTTTAAAATAAAATGGAAAAAAAAAAGGTCTATCTCACCAGGTTGGGTAAGGTCTTCATATGTAACTCTTGCAGCTAATACCAAAACAATAGAGGAAAGACAACTTCATCTCTAATAAAACTTTCAATTTTAGTAAGGGAGCCTGGTGTATTAGTAATACAGGGAAAGGATCACAAACTTCAACTGCATTCATGTTCCACTTTTCACTACTGTATACCTAGTTTCAGTTACTGCATAGTGGAAAACCCAAAAGTTTGCATACTACTCTGATAGTTTAGGATCTTCAAAGTTGCATGGACTAAGTAAAAATGGTGACCAAACATGCTTGGCCAGGATCACTGGTCAGCGCAATTGGTGGCCACATAAATGAAGATGAAAAGAGATGATATCATTATACTCATGTAAAGTAGCACCTTGACTAAAATGTGGGTCCAGCTGCAAAAATTGCATAGAAGAAGTACAGATGCTAAATGATGAATGTGAACAGAGCAATATGAGGCCCAGGTAGATCTGACGGAGAGAACCAGGGGTTCTGCTTTGTGTCTTGCTTCACAGTTGTTCTCCTCCTGCCTTCTTCCCCTTCACTACCACTTTGCAAGGAAGTGTATCTCTTCCCTTCTCACCATGGCTGCATCCGCTTTCTGCCCTTGCACACACCAGAGGGAGTTAGATGTTTATCGGGAAGAATTACAGTCCAGAGCAGCCATTGCATGACATACCCAAAAGCCACAGGAGACCATTTTCTGTTGCGTGTTGACATCTCAAATTCTTTACCCCACAGCTGCTGTTACATATAGTTACAATAAGCCATAGATCAGTCCACAACACACATGAAAAGCTGCTGAAAATGGCTAACATGCTCAGTGGTGACATACATTATCCACTGATTTGTTTAAGACAGTACAGATCAACAGCATGGGTTTGGTTATATCTTTTTTTGAGTTTTACTTTTGTAAAATTGTTTTTAAGAAGACAAAAAGCATTTCTTATAGTTTAAGCCTGTCTAAGTCTTTCAGGGTTCAGGGAGAATTGTATGCTCCAGTTTACGTAATTCCCTGACCCTTTGCTACCTACTTGTTCTGGTTGAAATGAATAAGTCAAACTTTAATGTGATTATGTGGTTGGATAATAATGCAGAGCTCTTCATCCAATTAAATTGCTCTGCAAGGTGTGTAGCATCTGATAAACCACAGACACTACAGCAAAGAAAGAAACCCTTGTTTTCTCTTTCCCTTTTTTTTGTTCTCTGTCAGTTAGGCTTTGTTTCCATTTCATGTCATGGGATTATATTAAGCAGTTTATGCCCCTTGCTTATTTTTGCTGGGAAACCACTGCTTAATCCTGATTCCTTTTCTTGGTGTAGGTTTGTCACTGCAATGGACTTTTGCTCTTCCCTCGTATCTGCTGCAGTATTTAAGGTCAGTTCTTTCTCCAATTTCTTTACTTGATGCCAGATGCTGTGTCACTTTCTTTCCTCAGTGACCTGGTAAAGCTGATTCCCCACCACTTAGCCTTGTGGAAACCTGGAGTGTTTCAGGTACAGGCAGTGAACCTGTGCCAGGGCAGGACAACACAGGTAACGATGTGGTGGGATGATACAAATTGTAAATCAACATAAAAGTGGTCTTTGCCATCGTGTGGCAGCTACAAGCATGTAGGCACAATAACTTAAACCTGGGTTGCATTTTTTGCAGATTCAATATGACCAGGAACAAACTTTATACTAATTTATGGTATTTCCTTAATACAAGATGTCTGACACTTTGTACAAGATAATAAATATTGGGCTTCATTCTTATGGACAAAAAAAATAATCTCTGGCCTAAAGACATGATGTTTGCCTATGTACAAGTCACCAGTTTCTCCCATGTGTTAATTTGTGTAAGCAGAACATAGCATATACTATAATGAATCAGAAGCTTTAAGAATGGCCATTTTCCCTGAAACTGAAAAAATTGTTGGTGTAGTAAAAATGTTGTCATCATGCAGGCAGTACTAAAAAATTATGAGGGGAATTCTTTACAGCCCTTCTCCCAAGAATCTGAAAAGTGATGATCCCTTAAAGTCCATAAAATTGGTTGCTTTAGTAATAAGCCATTTAGAAGACAAAAGAAAACACTGCTGTGCTTGAAGTCAATGACAGGACACTTTTAAAAAACATACAAGGAAAGAAATCCACTGTGAGATATTTCCATATCCTTATTTAAATCATTATTAACAAGTCTGCAGAAGACATAACAGGTTGTGGTAAACAATGAGGACAGTCTAATAGTACACAGTGGTGTGAGCTACTTGCTTAGAGGTTTGCAGGCTAACAGCCAGAGCAGTACAACTGGGAGTACAGACTGAAGATTGTATCAACATTCTGTATCCACAGACAGATGTTGATGGTTTTTTGGTGGTTTTGGGGTTTTTTTTAGTGTTTTTTTGGTTTGTTGGTTTTTTGGGGTTTTTGTTGTTTGTTTTTTTTTTTTAAGTCAGTAAAGGAGAATGATGGCTTCATGGATAAACACCTCTCTGAGCTCTGTGTTCAAGCCTTATCATGAAAGACTAGCGTTGCCTTGGGTTGTATGGACAAGAGAGTATTAAGTAAGAGGAAAGTGATCTTGTTTCTCTACTTAGCACTGTGTGTGTCAGGGGACAACACAAAAAGATACTGGTCTTCAATTCAGATGTCAGGTAAGGGTGAATAAATAAAGGATCTGAAGCAGTGCTGGATTCTTTGTTTGACATTGTTAAAATAAGATTTACATACATTTCTATCTCTGAATTCAACTCCAGGCAAAATCCTGTCATCTGTTATGCTAAGTATTAGACTAGGTAGCCTTCTGTGTATTTAGATGCCCTAAATTCCCCTGTTGTTTCTTTCTTTTATTTGGAAACCGCTTCTTAGCCTTTTTAATGTTTTGTCCCTTTGTAACTACAGGAGATGCAACTCTTCCTTCACAGTAATATTTCACACCTGAGTTTTCTCTGCTGCTAATCTCAAGCAGCCCTGTGGAAATCGCTGAGTCTCGCTTAGGGTACAGGGGGTTAAGCATTGCCTTAGGTATGCCCACAGCACTTGCAGCTCTAAATAAAGATATGGTTATAATCAAATCCTGTGCTTCAGGGCTTTTATGACTGCCTGTAAGAATGGAGAAGCATCTTTTCTTTCTTTTTGTTCCCTGCATCTTTTTCCTTAAGAACAATTGACCATTTTTATTTCAGGGTTTTGCTTAGTTTGTCTCCTGCTTTCTTCTCCAAAACTGATGAGAAGGGCCATTTGTTAAGAGGATGAAAATGGTGCAAGAATGAGCAGAGGTCAGGGTAGAAATGGGGAGCCTGTTCTGGAGATGAATATACTGGTAAGCCTTCTTTGTGCACTTAAAGTCTAGCCAGACACGAGCTTTGGGGAAAAAGTACAGTTTGCACCTGGGAAAAACAGCTGTTATAATGGGATTTGGTTTTGTTTTTCTTTCAGTGGTGTGAATTAGTATCTTCTGGGTATGCCCTCAGTTATGAGCTGAATTGTCTTCCCTGTCCTCTGCCTGTGGAGCGGAACTGTTTATTCCCCTGAGGACAGAAATAATCCTTCTGTCCTTTAGCCTAACAGTGTAGTTCAATGACACAGTTAATCAGGGGTACCTGTTTCCATGCAGCTAAGCATTGCATTGGTTTAACTGTACCTGAAAAGGTAACCTAAGTATTAAAAGAGGAGAGAAATGTAATAGCCTGTATTATTCAGGAAGTCAAAACAGATGATACAAAGGTCTCTCCTGTCTTTAAGGTCTGTGAAGTAAAGAAATGGCAAGTCATCCCTCAGGTATTTTTTTTCCGTTTCCAAATATACTTAATTTTGTCTTTAACCCTGAATTGGTTCAGTTATTACTTCTTTTTCAATATCACAGCTTGAAGCTATATGGCTGGTTCTTTCTTTTTCAGTCTGCTCCTTTCACTAAGTGCATGTCCAGATTACTCTTTCATGCCTCATTTAACATGGCTTGCTGTACAAAGATATCAAGTGTTTTGTTAGCTAGTTTACTCATCCTGCTGCACTGCAGGTTTTCTGAGGCTTTTCTCTGCACTGTCTCTCTTTGTTTCGCTGCAGTGCCATGGATGCTGTCTCAACTGAACACAGTCCTTACAAATAATTTTTATCTCTCCATTTAGAATTTGTATGTTTGAAGTGACATGGTTTAAAAATGAATGCAGGAAACAAAACTATAATTTATTTCTGATGCAAAAACATGGCAGCTAAAGGATGAGTATTAGGATTACGTGCCTTTACCCCATGTAGCTACGTGATGTTAAGAATGTAAGGTTCCAGGAGGGGAGCCAGGCTGCAGCCAGTGTAGGACAGCAAGCCACGCAACCTGCTTGGGACACTGGTTTGCAGTGGGATAAGGGGTTCCTGGACTATGCCGCTCTTTTTCCTATAACTGGTTTAATGTAAACACTTGACTTTGAGATGCTTAAAGCTAAATAATTGTTTGACCTCAGTTGCTTAGGTGTGACAGAGGGGCCTGAGGCTTTTCTTCTGTACCAAGGCTGAGCCCAATGTGAATACTTTGGGATCATCTTTTGATTTTTGATGCAGCTTAGGACATCTCTCCCTAGGGGTTATTTTCTTTAGCTACCACTTCCTTTTAGAATTACTTTAAGTCTCAGAGACAAGGATGCTGGAGCAAGCTTTGAGAAAACCAGATGGGATTCCAGCATCATGCCCTGCATGAATGTCTCTGTCATGGGGCTTTGTGGAAGGCCAGTCCATTCATTTAGTCTCTTTATGATTTAACAGTGTGATATAGACAGATGTTCTATTCCCACCCTCTTTTCCTGATTTTTCAGTTTCTGATATTTCAGCACTTATGAGGAAACTCTCTTGATGTTTGGAAATCTTACATCCAAGGAAGGTCATATTACATCATATTAGGTTGGTCTTCATCTAGTTTTGGCAACTATTATGGATTTATAAATCCTGCCATTTCACACTATTTAAGAAACAAAGCACGCTTGTGTTTGATTCAGGTGATGGGAGTGGGCATGTTTCAACATGCAAAACCAGAGTCTATCAACCAGTCAAGTATTGTATTTTTTTTTTCCTTAAGTCAAATTACCTTCCAGAGTGATGGAAAAACCCTTATACTTTAAAGAAGTCCAGATGCTTAATTTCCAGTAACTCAACTCCCTTCCCGGCATGTTTTTTTGTTAAGGATATTTTAAAATTAATTGAGAGTTAACTGCTGTTGCATGTGTGTTGTTGCATGTGCAATGAGAGAGAATTAACTCTCAGCTCAACCGAAAAAAAAAAAAAACCAACAACAAACCAGATGTAAATCAGATAAATTGTTTTTTATTTTTTGTAAACTTGAGTGTGTATGCAAAGATCAGGAATATAAGGCATACATTTGCAGTTATCTAAACATATTTTTCATTGTACAGATTGAAGTCAGGGGTGTTTATGTCTTTGTCTTTGGTAATTTTAGGATGCTTGTTCCAGATGACAGCTACAGGCAAAAACTTCCCCAAATCTAAGACTTCTAGCAGCCTGTTCAAAAAATGCGGGGTTTAATATTTAATAGTTTGACTAAACCTAAGCTTTCATTTTAACAATGAAAGAAAACGCTCAGTAGAAGTTACAATTCAGCTCTTGGAGGAGATAATTATTTAATCTCAGAAGTTTCCTTGTTGCTTATCTTTATTACTTGAATACAATAAACTTTGTGTTTGCTTTACTAAAAAATCCTTGCTAAAACAATAAATAATACACTTTTCCTTTGTTTGGCAAGCAATATGCTCCATTTAGTTGATTCATAATCCTCTTGAATGATTGGGTTTTAAGTGGATGCTTATTGAATTTCTTCCCCTGAGATACTGCTGACCCTCAGGCCTCCCTGTCCCCGAGAAATGGGTACAATGGGTCTTCCACAGATACAAATGAACCCCTCTGTGCAGAAGATGAGATCCTGATGGCCTTTGGTGTCTTCACTGCTCTGTGCTTTGCAATGAGGAAGGGAAAGCTTGCTGTTACCTGTCCGAGCTTTATAAACTCATGAGGGGAATATAATGTGGTCCAAGGTGAATTAGTGTTTCCATTCAGAGGCTTACCCTGTAAGGAGAAGACTAAGGGATTTCTCCATCATCATGGCTTCAGCAGATCCAGGCTTGGCAGAGAAAGATGCAAGACTGCCAGTAAAATAAAGATGCACTGGGGAATCTCTGAGCTTCCCAGGTGTTACATGAAACTTTGGGATGTCTTCAATGGATTTGGAGTACAGCTTCAAAACCATTTCCTCATAGATGTTCCACAACACTTTTCTGCTGTCAAGGAAGTATGTTACCATTGTAGAACAGGTTATTCTGAGGAACAGGACTATGAGGCCCTTTGTTTCCCTTTGGGGAGGGGGCTCATTATCTCTTATAATCTTCCCCTGAGGCTGCTGGAAGACAAGGATCAAGATGTTAGCAAAAGTGTAGGACGTACATAAGCAATTTTCCATTCAGTTCAGAAGTAAACCGGGAGATAGTCATCGTCACAGGACACAGGGGTGATATGAAACCTTCAGGCTGTGGAATCCTACACTCTTTTCAGAATAACTTCTTAAAAACCTGATTCCAGCCTAGATGGAAAATACAGGTAAATTTTACTTGAGCTTGATGCAGCTGCAAATATGTAATTGGTTTCCCCACTTGCTTTTGGAGACATCATATTTGTTATGGTATCTGTAGGAGTTTTTTGGGGGGAGTATTTGTGATACAACACTACAACACTGTTCTTCTCAGTTCTGAACAGATTGAATATCTGGACTGACAAACTTAAGGAAACTCAAATCTTTCTGCTAAGGTGATATCAGGAAGTGTATGCAGGGGGCCTTTGCAAATCCATTAATGGCATGGCCATTCTCTGCAGACTGTACTCCCTCCTGGTGTGAACCATACCTGAATTACAGCAGGCTTGTCCAAGGATGGCAAGCTGCATACTTGTGCTCTGCCCTGGGATGTGGTGGTGAACATCCTGGGCTGTTGTCAGCAGAACTAGTTCTAGGACCAGGAGAGGGAGATGCAGTAGCTATGGCTGTCTGTGTAGCTAAGGACTCCTCTGAGCTCTGTGTATGTATGCCTCCTTCAGTTGCACTGCCTCAACTGTTGTGAGCCTCTCCACTTTTCCACGTAATTGTGTTCAGAGAAATAGTTCACAAAGAAAATATGCCTATCAGAAAGAATGAAGGGCAAGATACATGGTCACACAGAGAAAGCAAGATGAAATTCTGATCCTTGTCTTTATAGCAATTTTGACAGTTCTCTGACTTATTCTGATGTAAAATCAGTGTAATCGCAGTACTCTTAGGGGACATATAGTTTGTTCTGATGGGGAAAAGGGAATTTGTGCTGTATATGCATGGTCAAAGAGGCTCCTCTGACTCTGAATATCTTAACATTAGATAGATTGTAATTTCTGTCTCATATAAGGTTCCTCTATGACTCTTCTTCCTCCTAGCACCACTTCAGGATTAAGAGTGAGCCTATTATTCTGCATCCCTTGTTTATCTCCCTTCACCCTGGTTCCCAAAGGGTTACCTTTAGGATAACAGAAGAAATATGTGTTAAGGAACTAGACTGGGAAGGCATTTTTGTTGGGAATTCTTAACTTGTTAAGGCCATGGCAATACTCTGAAGACGTATCTCTATGACAAATATTCAATTATCAAAAGCTTTTGAAATTGTTGACAGAGCCTATTTGGAAAATTTTAAAACAGAAAGATTGGCTTGGTTAGTTCTTTTAATTGAGTTTTGTTTTGAATTTTTGATTTTCCCTAAAAGGTTAAAAAAAAGCACGTCAAAACTGAAAGCAAACAGCTTGTTGTTATTGAAAAAAAATCTGAATTGACCTGATTCAAGTTATTTTCAGAGGAACAGCTTGCTAAACAATAACAAAATTTCATTTTTTTTCACTTTGTATATGAAATAACTTCAAAAACTTAAAAATTCTGCCATAACAGGAAAACTCTTTACCCAAAGTCTACCACACCCACTCTTCCAGTAGCTTTCTGGAGCCAAGGATCACAGAGCACAGCGAGCATTGTGAAAGGTTGTTCAATGAGGGCTGGAGCATGTACAGGGCTTTAAAACTGCATAGCACCGTAGCAGCAAAGCCTGCCTTCTCCATCCTGCCTAGTGTAAGTGATGAATTACCCATTCCTACTCGTGACATGGAGCTTGGATATGCATGAAAGACGTCCAAAACTCAAGTGATTAAAAAAGGATGTGCTGCTAACGCTAGGCTTTGAGTAGGGTAACTGCTGGTCCTTCACCTGAAAAGAAAATATTTTTCTTCCTTTATAGGGGTTCACTTTGCCTAGCTGAATTAATCAGCCATGGCATAGAAAAACTGTACCCTTTTATGAGTTGTTCTTTTCTACCTCAGTGTTTTCTGTTTTGTGTTCCTTGGCCTTTCTGAGGTGCCCGTGAGTGGCTTACTGTATGTGTTTTTGCAATCATTTTCTGCTCTGCTTATCTGATTGGGTTTGTTTTGAGCTATTTGTAGACAGTACAAAAAGAGACCAGATTAAAATCAATGCAGACATTGTGTTCCCACACATGCCCTGTATTCCTAGGTATATTAGAAATGGGAATGAGTCATCCAGCAATACAGTTAAGTACTGATAAATGGTTGTCTAAAGCTCTGATAAGTAAAATCTCTTTGACTTATTGCATATTTTCTGTCTCACATACTGCTGGTATAAATCTAAGACAAAAATCTACTCTCTGCCTCCCCAAGGACAGAACCTATAGTCTTTGTTCAGGTATATCTTCCAACGAAATGTGTGGGAGTTGGGAGACTAGAGCACTGAGACTAAATTTATGTCTTGGGACAGAGAAAAATAAAATAATCTTCCCTTATGGACAGCATTTGTCTGCATCAATGCAAATGAACATGCGCATCTGCAACCAGAGATCAATGATAGTTTTAAAGCTTTGTTTGGTAATGTTGTTTCTCTAGCTCAAGGGATGTCTCACTTTCTAAATCAGGCTGAGCACACCAGGCTTTAGCTATTAAAAAGTTAACAATGAAATGAAGAAAAGTGACAATTGTGATAGAAAGGATAGTAAAATATCACCTGAGGACAATTCAGCGTTTTATCTGTAGTGTTTATTTTAAGCATATGAGACAAGAATTTTCTTGGCTTAGCTGTAGGGCTGTAGTTAGTCTTTTTACAACAGAGGAAGGACAATATACTCGATATACTGTTTACATGAAGGCTAGCGTAGGAGTTTATTCTTAAGGCTGTGCTTAAATCAGAAACAGGCACACAAAGTCATTATTTCAGAAGAATAGAAGATCCCACAGAATAACCACCACCACCATCCTTATTTATTTAACTAACACATCTACTCCAGTCAAAGACAAAATTAATCTGCAAATCCTGGGAGGAGGATGGAGCTGGCTTCTGGCTTTTCATAGAAGTCTCTTAGAGTTCCCTTGTAATGACTGAAAAGGGGTACCTCAGTCCTGCTTCTCCACTGTGTGCTCAAAGCCCTCTAAATTTACCTTTTAACTGCAAATGTTTAATTCCCAACATACAGAACTTTTCACCCACGTTCTCACCAGCTGCAAGTGCCTGACTGTTTTCCCCCCTTTCTTTTTCTCTCCCTTTTTAAAATATGTGTGCAAGAGACATTGGGATTTGTTAAGGTTGTCCTGAGCTGGACATTAAAAAAGTGTAGACTATAAACATGTAAACATACTCTACCAAGGCTGACACGTGCTTTGCTGTCATAGCCCTCTTGTTCCAACTGCTGGATACTCAGAAGCAGCAAAGTGAGCAATGGATCTGATGACAGTATGTGGGAATTGGATGGAAACTTTTTGTGTGTGTGTGTGTGTATTTGTAACATAAGATTTGAATGCAAGCAGTCGAAGATGTGTAAATAAAGCCTTACGCTCTCCTTCCTGCATTTCCAGGTTTTGTGAGTACTCTCTCTGCCACTGCTCCCTTTAACTGTTCCACATCTTTCCTCCTTCATGACCTGCCCACTGCTTTTACCCACTCCTGGGCAGAAATTTGCAACTCTCTTTCTCCCGGAGGCAGCCCTGGTCTATGGCATCCTGTGTACCTACTGTCCTGAGTGCAAGGCATATTTCTTTGACTTCTCTAACAAATAAATAGCACATGCATTTAGATTTTATTAAAAATAAGTTCCAAAATAAAACACTGCCGAACACACATCTTTCCCTGGGGAGAGAAACAGAGAGCACAAACATTTGACAGATGTTGGTCACGATGCTTAGTTATTACTGGAGACACTACAGTGATGGGAGCAGTATTGGAAATGGAATACACAAGAACAGCGTGAAGATTTGTTGGGATATTCAGTCTACCACACTTTGCTACTTTCTCACCTTCCAGTTCTTGAAGAATTTTGCAGAAAGTTATAATGAGAATTAAGCATAATCGTAAAATGGATTTTGTCCCTAAACATACTGCAAAGGTTATAGCAAACTGAGCTATGCTCTTGTTTCAATCCTTGCCTACTTTGCAATTAAAGATTTGATTAGGGGTTGTTTCACAAACTCCTTGCCTGTGTAGCATACCATCCCCTCTATGTAATGTCCTTTGCTTCCCAACCATTCATATTCAGAGTTAAAAAATAGAAATGGTCAAGTGGAATTGACCCTTGTGTACTAAAATAGAATAAGTTGTAAGTTCAGCCCCAGGAAATCTGGTCTTTTAGAACAAACACCCAGTAGATGCTGATATGCATTAAAGACTTTATTTGTCTGCCCCCAAAAAACTCTGCAAAGGGTCACACCCTTTCATATTCAGTTGCAGCTTAAGTTTTCCTTCTTGCATTCTACATGAATTTGTTTTACTTTTCAGTACCCATATCAGCTTTGTGAAACCTAAACATTTTGGCAAGGCTTGATACATGCCTCTTCCCTCCTTGAATAAGCAGTGTGTAGCCCTGGAAAAGATTTCTACTGGGTCAAGAGAAAAAGAAAATAATTGGACACTATATGGGTCAGGAAAAGATAATTAATGGGTTAACTATTTATATACAGTGAAGCAGATCCAGAATTTAGAAGCATCACAGGAAAAAATAATCTGGAACACAGAGAAGACATTTGACAGTGGACCTGTTTACTTTTAGTGTTCAGATACTTTAACATGCATAACCTAAGTTAGTTACTGAGAGCATCCAACTTTTTCCTCATCTCAGTTAAACTCAAACAATTCAACTTTAAAGGCACCCTTTTTTTTTTCCAGATGTAGGACAAAAATCTTGCATTTTTTGTGTTCCATGAGAACTTTGGTATGCAAGTACTCAGAGCTTTATTCAACAGAGGAGTATTACAACATTGAAAGTCTTTCACTGGTTCATATGCTAACATATGATCCATCTTAAACCAGGTCAAAGAGCAGCATCTTGACTAGATAAGGTTGAGAATGAGACTTCAACCATGCAGGACACATAGGGAAAGACAAAAGATAGGAATGTTGTAAAGGTGCCAGAGAAAGTCTCTGAAATTCTCTTTTTAATCTGATAC
Source organism: Falco naumanni (assembly GCF_017639655.2). Classification (NCBI taxonomy): domain Eukaryota; kingdom Metazoa; phylum Chordata; class Aves; order Falconiformes; family Falconidae; genus Falco; species Falco naumanni. The sequence goes on from NC_054059.1 coordinate 30,091,526, forward strand.
TATTTTAAATGTTCTCATTGAATCCTATTCTGATGCAAGTTGTTAGAGTGCAGGAAATATATATAGATATGTATATATGTATATATGTAAAAAATCACAATCTAGCAAAAATGCACAGTTATCAGAGAGTGATTCTCCCACTATAATTCTTGAGAAATCTTCTTAGAGACTAAAACTAAGGGAAAAAAATTCTTGTTGCTTCTTTCCCAGAGTTTACATAACCCAGATTAACTCCTCATCTTGTTTTCCAAGCTAAATCTTACTCCACATGCTGGGATTATTCCTGCGATTTGGAAAGACAGTATGTAACAGCATCCCTTGATGTCTGTTGCAACAGTAGTTCTGCTAGAATGCTGTAATGAATTCAAGGAAAATTTGTGCTGATTGCAAGCTATCTTGTGATTGCAGAGATACTGCTTCTCTAGATTAATTTGTTGCTTACCTTATGATTTAATAGAGATTTTAAAGCAAGGCTACTTGTTAAGGCCTATCATCAGCTCTGCTTCTTGAGAAGATTGGTGCCTCCAGGGCTTCTTTCACTTTTCTTTTGTTCCAATGAAATACTTTACAGTTCATCACAATAATGAGTGAATAGTCACTGCACATCCTGCTCTGCCTGTAAAGCCAACCTAATATTCTAAGTTTAGCTACTGCCTTTACTGCCAGACTCTTTGTCTTTACCAGAATTACCTTCTTAGACCTGATCTATTAAACCACTCTGCTTTATGCTGAGATGCCCAAAGAAGAGAGCTGGTAATAAGTGTTTTTGAAGGCCGCGAAGAAAATATCTGTCATTAAGTAAAACTTCTCTAAAAAGGGTGACTGTCTGACCTTGTTGACCTTTGGCTTCCCACTTTTTACAATTTGTTAGCATCACTTACCACTCAGATTAGTATTAGATTATAGTCTTCTCTCTGAAGGACCCTGCATATTTTGAATGGCTCCAAAACCAGTAAATGCCAACTGTTGCATTTGATTTACTGCTTTTCCTTCCTTCCCAGTCTTCCTGCTGAATACCTCAGTGATGCCATTTATCTGTCATTGTCTTTCACTGAACCTTCTAATACGCTCCTAAACTATTTGCAAGATTTCATTCTTGTGCTGTGATGAAGGTGGTAGTCTCAGCTGACCAGGTAAATAGTTCATTTTCTGACCTCTGTGCCCATTCAGGTGGACAAGCTGCTTTCCTGCTGCAAATTATTTGCCGTCATTTATTGTTAGAATATGTTGTCCATCTTAAGTTTTCCATTTGCTTTATGGGCTTTGGATCAACTTAACACAGAAATTCAGTTAAGTCAGATCATTACAACCTAAGAGTAGAGATCTTCTTCACCCAACCCCTTTCTCATGGAACAGAGGCTTTCAATGTGGGAATCATGAAGAAGTATAAAGGTTGCAATTATTTCACTCTTCCTACATTATTTAATACAGACTTCCTTGTTTTCTAGCCTGAACAAAGAAATCCTGCTTACAAACTGAGGTGTCCTGCTGCTGAAAAGCTTGAACAACTCAGCTGGGCAGGCTGAAAGGCTTTTACCACCTAAAAATCAGCCTGTAAAACAAAAGATTACAGCATCAGTGATGAGGAGAGGTTCAGACATTTGACCCACAGCAGACTTTAGGAATATTCTGAATTAAAATTGAACTTCTGCGCTAGGTCCTCTCATATACATGAGCTAATAGGTTTGTGTGGAATGGGAGAACATGGTGGCTCCTATTTGCATTTCCATAAATATGCATCTTATGAGTGGGGTTTTTTTCTAATTATAGAAACAAGGAGTGGATTCATTTTTGTTGATACTGGTTTTTTGTTTGATATGACAATGCACCGATTACCAGCAGAGCACTATAGCTTTAAAACTAATCTTTCTGATACTTCCTACTTTCCTTGTATTATAAATGTTACCTGTTTTTCGAGAGGAAATGGTCATTGTCCATTGCATGTGACAAAATTTTCTTTTGTTAGAAGGAAGCTGGTTACCCGTAGCTGCCATATGGCAGCTCCAACAGCTGTTTGCAGCCCAGCAGTATTATGTTGCATGCAGGAAAGGAATGTGGTTATACTGTAGTCCAGATCTTCAGCTGGTATAAATCTGCATAGCTGCCTCAATTCAAAGCAGACCTCTGTTGTTTTATGCATTCTGAGGATACATCAATGCTGCAAAAGGAAGCGTCGTGCAGAAATCACGGAAAAGGGGAAAGTCTGTATCAGTAATTCCACATGACTTAGTACTGACCGTTCATTACTAAGCTTCGTAATCAGGATAGTTCTGATCTCTTTGAAGCCAGGTTAATCAATAAGCTTTACTCAGCTGCAGGATATTGTGAATGTGGCTATCAAGCTTCAATGCTGAATATGCTCTCAGTCATGTGTTTTGATATTACAGTCCCCAACATTTTCTGGTGCAAGGTTATCATGTGCAGAGTTTCGGCCTTGGATTTCTCAGTATGCAGTGGGGTGTATGTGCACTCTGTCATTGGTTTATAGCTTAAGATTTCTGCTATATGTTTCCTGTAACTTAAATGTTCTTCATTTTAGACAGTGAGTTTTTCTTCAAGGGCCCATTCACTGAATTCTGGGTTCTTCACTGCAGCTTCTGTATCTGAGACTGTTTTGGCATCTCCTGTGCCCTTCATGATTTCCAGGCTGCCACAACTGGAAGTGTCAGGGATAACCACAACCACCACTGAGAATCTTCTTACCTTTGATGGTGTAGCTTAGAACAAATAGGGTCCGTGTTTTCACAACACCATCTTTTTCCTATCTGCTGAACTCTAGTTCTATTCATATTTTCTGGGTAGCTTTCATAGCTAGTTTCTGCTTGTTGAGAAGAGGGGACTCTGTTTTCTCAGTTTTTCACCATACGACACTCCATGTCTCCTGCCCATCATGTGTTTTTTAACCTTTTCTTTCTAACTGCAGGTGTTCCCCTTCTCATTATACCCTTCTTTGGAATCCAGGTTTACCTCATTCCAGTAGCCCTTGACACTGCTCAGGCTTCAGTTTTGACTCTCACAGTGACCTTTGCAATAGACACTCAGACACTTTTTCACAATTTTGACTTCCTAAATTGACTTCTCAAATGAGATACTGACCCCAGATCTATGTTTATTCCACATGACACATTGAAAATTAAGTGAATGAGGCCTTTTCAGGGCACACAATTGATCTAACTTGGAGGAGATGTTTCTTCAGAGGAAGAATCCATCTACACCAAAGACCTGCAGGGAAATCAGTAGTGTTAAGTGTTGTTACTATGCAGTGACTTCTACACTTCTTTGTTTATTTTTTAACTATTTTGGTATTTGGTAAAGGGAAAAGTCTGGGCTGCACATCCTGCCTCCAGCAGCTCCCATTAGTTGGGGTTACTAGAGCAAGGGTTCTTCACTGAGTTTGGATAGGAGACCCTTCATGGCCTGAGATGTGGAAGTCCAAAAGAAAATAAGGGCGTAACCACAACAGATAATGCTGTTAAGGATGATCTAATTTACGTTTTGTGGCAATTGTGCCTGTGAAGAACAGAATCTACGCAGAGGGCACATAGCAAGGAACCACAGCTACCACACAGTCATCCTCATGCCTGCTTTTGGCACCTACCAGCAGGTTACAGGGGGTTGTTGGGAGGCTCCTGTGGCTGCTCCAGAAGCGATCAAGGTGCTTGGTACCATTTGATTATTATTGTGTTAAACGTTTCATTATTGTGTTAAAGTTTTGGAACAGGTGGGATTTATTTTTGTAGGCAAATCTTCAGCTAAGAGGAAACATTTGTGCTCTGTGCTTATGTATTTCTTGATGGTTTGTTGGCTTTTGCTTGGAACTGTCATACTGACATCATTGCAGTGAGCCATGGGTTCCTACAGCAGCTGTCAGAAACAGAATGAACATTTCATTCTTCAAATGGAGGAAGTCAACAACTGGCCTTTATTACTATGTAATTAAGTTAAGGATCTGCTCTTGATCTTCAAAGTGTTTGGCTCAAACTGTTTCTGGGACTGGCTTTCCTTCCCTAGCCAGTGACCACTAACATTGCTGCTTCTTGAACAAAACACAAAAGAAGCTTGCTTGCTTAACTTGTTTTTCATAGCATAAATTATTCAGCAGACATGCAAGGCACGAAAAATAGGAAAAAAACCCAACATATACATGAAAATTAAATAGCCAGTAGCCAACAATAATTTACTGGGGACAAGAGAAGCCAGAATTGAAGAAAAAATTCAGATATAAGCCACCCTCAGAGGGCATCTACTGCTACCTTTTAGGTCTCTGCTGTTTGTGCCTTACTTGGGTCTCTCCATGTGATACACAGTGAGAGAAGCTATGCCCTCCGTCACATTTGTACACCCCCACTGGGACTGTGTTGATGTTCTGTTTACATCTTCCCCTGCTGAACCACTACCCCTTCATGGCACTTGCACACAAAATCATCTTTTCTATTTTTAGGTTCTTCAGCTCGCATCCTGTGAAGAACAGTGGTGCACTGGGCATGTTAGGTTTCATTTATTCATTTCTCATGACTTATTAATGGTGCATAACACATGTATATGTCATTTAGATGCCTGGATTTATCCTTCATATTTTTAAAATTATGTAACGAAGTCTCAGTAGGATTGGGATGCTTATGCTTTTTTTCTTTTTTTTTTGTGCTGACATGCTTTTGCTGCCTTTAAAAGTCTGTGGGAATTCTGTCACAGACTCCAGTGGAAACGAGAGTGTTTCCCAGGTGGAAATTTTACCGTGTTCTTACCTCACCCCTGAAATTTTCTGTTCTGACAAGTATTTAAATATGACACCAGATCTCATGGCTGTCTGAATTACTCATGGGAGAGTATGCATTCTTTTTAATTACATTATGAATGAAACCTCAGGAAAAATTCTGAAAACACAAGAAGATATTTTCTTAATGTTAAAGACCTCAGATGAACTCAGCAAACAGGCTGAACTAGCTTTTCTACCTCAATCTCAATGACCCAATTAATGTTTCCCTTTTTTAAAATATTAACCCAAATTTATTTTCCATTATGTTGTTACAAGATAAAGCCTCAGTTTAAGATTTTCAGCTTTCTGTAGCCAAAATTTTTAATATACAGGTAAAAATTTGAACAAAAAGCAGCTGGATTTCCAGTTACTGAGCACTTATAATTTCCACTGACTTTAGTAAAAACTGTGGCAGCCTGGCACTTTTAAAAATCAGGCCAGCCTACTGAAGTTCTTTATATAGTGACCTGATTTTTGAAACTGTTGAGTACAAACAAGTTTTAGTAAACCTAAGATATCTTCAGGTGCTTCATAAATTTGGATATTAAGCCAATAGTTGCATAAAATCAGCAGGCATTTGCTGAAGTTTCCAGAAGTATCCAGGGATGTAACAGAATATTAATGTGACCTCTTGGGTTCATTCCGTAACATTGGACATGATTAACACATGTAGATCCCAGAGTGACACTGTTAGGGTTTAACCACATCCTGAGCTTTTCTTTTGATTATTTTTCTCAGTGAACATTACAATATGCCATAACATTTTGGTATAGAAAGCAATAACACATCCTGTACCAGAACAGATATGAGCACTGACAATTGAACAGAGAGGTCTTTGTTCATCTGCTAGAAAAACAAGCTACATTTTTAATCTCTTTCTTTGGAATCTTATTTTGTGCTTCATCTACAGTGTATTAGGGAATAGATTTGGGTCTGAAGAAAAAAAAGTCTACATTTTTCACATGTTGCTCCAGAATCTGGACAGATAAGTCTCTGTTCTTTAGTTCTTCTACATACATGTGGGTCAGCTCAAATGCTTACATATCATCCTGTAAAATTATTCTGCTAACAGAATGAGTCGTTAGTGAGTGTGCTGGTCAATCTCTGCTTCCCTCCAGGCTAAAATTGAAAGATGTTCCTTTCCTACCTGGCAAATTACATTTCTTCTCATCTTGTTCTGAAAAATCCAGCACTGGAAGTTTTCACTCCTCTTTTCCCCTGCAAAGCCTTTACACGTTTTTATGTATCCCAAAATAGTTTATATGCAAGTGCCCCAGATGCAAAGATATTTTTTTATTAAACTAACTTGTCCTCTTTTCTTCAGATGATTTTTCTTTCAGGAAAAGGAGTACACCTTTGGGACTGGGCTGTTTCCCCAAATCAAGGAAAATGAGCGTGTTTTTCTCATGGTACTTTATTATTCTGGCCTCTGGGCCACAATCAATATTGTAATTTTGCCTGAAATCCACAGAGCTCACAATCACCATTTTCCTTTCCTTATTCTTTTATTTGATGCAATTTTGTTATTATTGTACTGGTCTTTGGCCTCCTATAGTCCTATTGTGTAGTAATCACAGTGATTTTGACAATAACATCTAGCTTATTTGTCTGCTAAAATCTTTAAAACCACTAAAACACACTGAGGAAGGAGGGAATATCTTTGCCGCCTTCTGTCTATTTGAAAGCAGCATTCTGAAACTGATTTTAAAATCTAATCTAGTAATTAATTTAATGTAGTGGCTTTAGCTGGTTATATCAGCCATTTCAGGATTGTTTCATATAACATTAAGAACATTGATTCTCCATCATTTCCCCTGCCTAGGTAGTACACAACTCACATTTTACATCTGAGCTATTCAGAAAGATTTCCTGTCTCCTGTAAAATGCTGCATTTTGATCTGTTTCAGTATTGCTCTGGGCGCTTTACTGAGCTATATGATACATGGTTGTTCCTGTGGTATCAGGAGGTTTTTTTAAAACATCTGGTTTACACTAGATTTGTTTCTACACATTAGCAGAATAAGATCCCAACAATATTCCAAAATTTAGTGTCTTGTCATCAGCTTTGCTGAGATACCAGTTGGGCCCTTGCCTAGGAGATAAAAAAAAATAATACAGACAAATGGAGGCTACATGGAAAATGTGGAGTAGCTGTATCATAATTTTTATGTGAGACTCATAGTATCTTTTAAGCTCTGTCTTACTTGCTACCTAGTTGACTGAGGGCCACCTCTCATTGGCTGGGAATAGGAGTAGTCAACACTATATTAGTTTGAGTGACACTAGGCTGGGTGACATTGGGATGTCATCAAGGTCCCATGTAGCTTGCACAATGTTACAGCAGAAATGCCTCAAAGAGTCTGCACTGAGATGCCTTCTTCCACATGGGTGGGGTGTTATATGAAGGAGAGAGAGGAACATCTTCGGTAAGTTAAGGGGCCATGTGACAAGGGGGGCAGAATCCATTGAAGGGGTGCCAGCTGCAATATGCAGAGAGGTGGCATGTTTTGTAGGAGAAGTCATTGAGCAAGAGAGAAGGAACCCAACCTCTTTGCAAGGCTTTGACCAAATGTCAGATATTTGGAAGTGAGCCTGTACTTGTTTTATTGGTAAAGGTAAACTCAGCTTTTGCCCTCCCAGGTGAGAACTGACCCCCGGGCTGCTGCTTTGCTGCTTCTTGATTCCTCCTTATGGCCCCATGAATTCTGCATTTCTGGCTGCACAGGAAGGACAGAAAGCCTTCAAAAATAGGGAAAAAGGCAATTCACACAAGCCAAACACTTTGAAGAGACTGGAGGGTTTACTCCTTATGGCTGAGATGAGAAAGGCACTGATCTTCAGGCTACTTTAGGAAAAAATTGGTCCCAGGCTCCCTAACTGCACTCTGCCAGAACAGTCATTTCTCTATCTTAAAAAGGAATAAATTAAAAGAAAAAATTTTGGTGCCTACTCAGGGTACAGAGTGCCCCAGCTACACCACACATATTTAAGGTTCTCCCACTTATATCTGTTTTTGATGGTGGGGAAAGGACAATCCTTCTCTTCTCTGCTTTCCAGTCCCTTCTTTTGTAGCCCAGTATGTATGATTTTTTGCCATTACTAGTAAAAGGTCAAGGGCTTTCTGTTAGATCTGACAGTGCAGGGATTAAAAATGTGCCTGGACTTGTCTTGGCCTGAGCTGTTTTTAGCTTGTTTTCGCTGTGATAGCCATTGCCTAGCAATCCGTCAACTATGGCCTGCATTTGTTTTAGTTTAGCTTTAGGTTTTAGTGATAACAAGTAGTTTTTCTCTGTGGATTGACCTGTCTGTGACTCCAGACTGAAGTGTGGCATGGAAGAGCACTGGATCCTGCTCTCATCCTCCCACTGCCAGCCCTGCTCTGACAGGGTTTGTCTGATCACGCAGTACACGCTGTTAGGGAGCTAATTGTCTCAAAAATAGCAATTTTTGACAGGATTTTTTCCTTTCCAGCTACAAACAGCTTAAATAGTATTGCTGCTTATGGCTTTGGTCTGGAGGAAAGGGGGGTGTTCAAGCACAGCTCTCTCGGTATGGCCATCACTTGCCCTATTCAAGGATCTGAGTATCTAACCCCAGATTATAAATTCTCCTGCAGGAATTCAGGCACCTCAGACATTTTGCAGATCTAGGCCAAAGTGATTTTTTGTAAGATCCTCATATAAATTGTACCAAAGCATAGTGCAGAGACCAGCACCCCAACCTGCAAGCTATGGTTTCTTTCCCTCTTGTGTAATATATTCTTTGCAGTCAGTTTTTTTTTGGAGGACACTGGTTTGAGCAGTAGGCCTTTGCACAACTTTGGTTTTAGAGGGAAAGTTTCAAAATATATTTGTTCCTACTATTTCAGAAGAACTTACATTTTTCTTATGCTAGGAATAGTTGCTCAAAAAAGTAGAAAAAACCACTGTCAAGAAGCCAAAAACTTCTCGTTTTTATTTGAATATAACCCCCACCCGAAATTATTCACGCAGTTCTATTTCTAGACAGAATTTTAAAGCCTTGACTACTTCAAAAGGGAAATACTGCTCATTTCTGCTAATAGGTTATCTCTGTGAAAGGGAAAAGACTGGTAATGAGTAACCTTTCTCTCTTTCTTTTGCTTCAGAACATTTTAATTGTGTTCCAATTGCTTCAACATATTTAATATACTTGCAGTAGGTATTTGTACAGTATGCAGGCAAATGATTTTCCAAAGCCTTATACAATATAGTGAGTCATAAATGATTGCTGTTCCCACTCCCCCCAGTCGAGTATGAGTCACAAAGTGGTAAAGTCTGTCTCCCCGGCGTGCTGAGTGAAATCCACCTGATTTCAGGCAGTCAGTACAAAGCTGACAGCTGAGTGGCATGTGAAGATCCCTTGGCTGAAGTGTGCATGTCTGCCTACACATCTCTTACCTGCTGTAAAAAAGGGGCATATCGCAGCCTTTCAGGGTGTGCCATGTTGTAGCAATTTGCTGATCCCAGCACATCCTGCAGAGGCTATGGGAAGGCTCTGGCTGAGGCTGTGCTCCAGCTGTGCACCCTGTCCCTGGGTTATGGGGGTGGATTTCCTAACCACTCTTCATCTGGCACTGAAGTTTCCAAGTTTTGGGGCTCTGCAAGGGAACAGATTCCAGTTTGACTCAGTACCTCTGCATGGCGGTCACCCCCTCAGCTGCGTCAGTGGGGTGGCAGCAGTCTCTGAGTGGGTTTTGGCAAGTTGCTTATAGCTATGCACACACAAAGCCTCTACTCCCCACAAACACATGCTACATGAAAAGAAGTCCCTTGAAATTAGATGCCTTTAGGTGGGTGGGATTTGCTTCCTTCCGTCCCTGGAAAATTAAAGTTATTTTCTTTCCACAAAGGAAGAAAATATTCTGTGATATGGTAGTGTAAAGAAAAAATATACCTTTGAATGTTTATTCCAGGATCCATGTTAACCAGGCCACAAAATGGTTTTTGGGCACGCAAGACTAACAAGTCTGTTGATAAAGTTTACCAAAATATTCTCAAGGTAACTTTTTTACCTCGTGATGTACTCTATACAGGTTACTGTCAATAATCAACTATGTGAATAGTATCCTGGCTGTCAGGCAACATCACAGCTATTCCTGCCTGAAGTTTCAAGGGTGCAGATGTATCATTATTAATTTTTGCTGATATATGAGAATAACAAGTTATTCTTAATTTTGATATTCCTAAACATCTCTACTGCAATTTTTAATAGCTGATCTTTTTTCCACTGATTTTTGTGAAGAATTCCTTTCAGAAGCAGCTTGATCAACTTTAGCAATGAATGAAGGATCAGGTAGGGTAGCAAAAGTTACCTTTTAAAATACTTTGTAATGTACCTCTAAATAATTTTCTTTCTACATGTGAACTTTCTGACTTGCATCCCTTAATTTTAAAAAAAATATACTAGTCAGGATCAAAGCTATATTTCTCTACACACATAGCAAATAGCCTTTCCCATTAAAAACTTGATAGGGCAAACCTCTTATTATACAAATATTTTAACATTTGTATAACTTTCTTCAGAGGAATAGTTACACTGATTTCAGTATACACTTCATGCACTTCAAATGTGATTTAGCTCACTTAGCTTTGATTGTTTTAATGTTAGATATCTAGTCTTACCACCTTTCCTAGGTTCCCTCTACAGTCAATGGAGAGAAATACTTGCCTCCAGAGGGATGATTCATATCTCCTGTCTTAGACTTCTGCCTGTCTCAATTGACAACAGAAGTGTAGCCTAGACAACTGTGTAGATTAGATTTCTGTTTCTTAGATTAGGTGAGATAAATCCTATTCTTGGCCACTTTTGTGCATGCAGATTTACAGGATTGGAGCTAAATTGTTTAAACACCTAAAATGCCTGAGGGGGGCTGATAACCTAATTGATTTATTTAGAAGCTTTCCAAACCATGAGTACAAAACAAAACAAAATAAATAAAAATGTATTTCTTTTATGGAGAAAAAAGAAAAGGAAAAACATAGAAAACATTTTAATATTTACCTCTCAAGTATAAGAATATGGTAACAAAAAAGAATAACAATGAAACACACCTACAGTGCATAAATTAGTAACAACAAATGACACTGAAGAGGTAATTTACTAAGTGTGTTCAGCCATATGCCTCAAACATAGCCTTGAGTTTTCAGCAGCTATACATGGCTTTCACTACATGTTTTAGTACAATTGGGCAGAATTCACATCAGAGCCATTCCCGCTTCTTTGTCTCCAGATTTGCCTTTCTGATGAGTCAGATGGTTCCCTTCAGGCAATAGCCAGTGTGCAAACCAACAGGGTGAGCAGCCTTCAACATATCAGGATTTACTGCCTAGGACAACGGGCTTTAAAATGTGCTCTGTTTACCATTTTGTAGATTTTTCTTACTGTGAATGCTAACTGAACAGCCTAACCAAAGTTCTGGTCTATGCATTGACAGTCTACTTGCTGATAAGCCAACAAAAGAGAAATGCATGAAGATTAGAGAAATCTGAGTCCCTGGATTTCAATTTTCTTCATTCTACTATGTCTTCTTTTCTAGCCTTAGACCTTATTTCTTATTTCTTTCCTTATGTATCTCCCCTTTCTGACTCTCACACCTTGGCTTTCCTAGTTTCACCTGCAGTTTCTAGTAGCAGAGCTCATGCATTTGGACTGGCTGAACTAAAGATCTGCCAAGTCAGAAATTGTCTGGATAGGTAGTCACTATTACTATTTAGGCAGAAAGATGCTGCAGCCTGCTGTTTCTCTTCCACCTTTGTCTCCATCTACACAGATGAAAAAAACCCACTAGCGAGAAGTCTTTGCAAAAACCATGTCTTCAATGTAAATGAGAATCCTCGGCTTGCAAGATGCCATTTGACTACCAGGGACCCCCATGACTACAAGGTTTAGAGGTGGATGCATGTACATAGAGTTAACCTAGCAATATAATAAAAAATGCATTTATAAGAGTCCTGATCTGTGGACCCAAGTCAACTCAAAATGTCACAGATTTATTCTTCAAATTCTGAGGTGTTTTCCTAGCACTGTGAAGCCTGAATGATCATATTGTGTATACAGACTTGACCCATAATATGCTGGCAGCTGCAGGGAAAAGAAAATAGTTTGTAGTTTTAGTTTCATACACATCGATTCAGAGCAGTGCTTTTAGCTATGATGTTTCTAAAGGTCTTGGCAAAAGAAAAGGTGAGAAAGGGTTTTGCTGTATCAATGCAAAATGTGCAAATAAGGTGTGATTTACTCACTGTGATTAGATGCTTACTGCAAGGGTTCTGTTTATAGCTATCGCACGTACACATAATTTTGTAAATAGGAAAATACACTAGATTTAATGCTTGAGACATTTCAGCTCTTCCACATAACCCAATACTAAGGAGACAGTCCATTGAAAAGTTCCTTTATACAGAATGTAAAATTGATATAGATTATCTTGCAATAAATTGCTTAACTTAATCCTGACATTCACATCGCATGCAAGTCCCGGGCACTGGCCTTTGTACATGCTCAGTTTCTTAGTCAATTTTCACTCAGGCAAAACTTTAATTCACTCAACAATTATGGAAGAAGAAACTGAATATTTTCCAGACATGAGATGAAAGTCTTCTGAAATTAATTAACATCCTGAAAGATACATTAATTGCATATCCAGTATTTTCAAATTTTCATGGGAATCAGACTTGCTAGACTTCACTTCCCACAGACTTTTTGTGCTTTTCCTCCCTTTCACAGTCTAAATCTATATGGCAGCATGTGACAACATTAGGAGTGTACTTCATTTCTGATTGTTTTTTGTGGCACAACTGTATATCTGGAATAATTTGGAGAGCGAGGCAGAGACTTCATGCCAAGTGGAGAGGCAGCTGACATGGGTAGGGCAGTCACTGCACATTAGTGCTCCTGCTCACTCCTTGCAGGGTCTCCATTTATTCTGTTGACCAGTTCCGGTGCTCATTGTCCTCACATGGGCACCTGAAGCCCCATGGTAGAAATCTGGAGGCACGTAGATGTGCCAAGACACAGTTACCTAGATTGTCTTCCTACACCAACTGTCATTAGACTCACCTCCTGTCCTCAGAAGGAGTTTTTTGTGGGTTTTTTTTTTTTTTTAATTCCTGCTACAGGTAATTGTTAGGCCTATACGGCTTATTTGGTACATGTTTGTGTGCCACGAGTCTCAGCCAGTTGTCTTTGAGTCATGTTATTTCTTACCCAGAAGAGAGGGTGGGTCCCTCCTCTGCTAATGAAAGAGCTGTACTTGGAGTGTGGAAAGAACCTCAACTTGAGGTGACATGTCTTTTGCCTGTATTTCTGCTTCAACCCTCATGTTGTTAAACTTCCTAAAAAAAAAAACCTCACCACAAAACCCAAGTTAAGTGAAGAGGAAGGTCTGTGAGTGATTTGGGAACAAATTGTAGACTTTGGGAGACATGCTCATTTACCACAGATCTGGTGATGCAGCTCTCAAGCATTTTGTCAGGACATGGGCCTGGGTTGTCTGGAGTATCCTAAACTGGTTGTGCATCAGCAACAGAATAACAGTAATAACACAAGCTAATAAATCTTCCTGCTTTTCTGAGCAAATTGCCTGGGTGGGTAGAACTCAGATTAAACATAGTTATTTTGCTTCTTGTACTCTGGTAGGTCTTTTAGAGAAAATTTACGTATTTCCACATTGTAACATGAGAATAAGAAATATAAATATGTATAAATATATTACTTACAAAAATATATAAGAATAAATACATACAATTTTGTGTTGATGTATATCTATAATTGTTGATGAGTGTGTTGATATGTATGTAATTGTTGATGTGTCCCTGCTGGTAGCAAGGCACTAATAGTACTTCCCTCTATCAAAAAGGGCTGTAGGACTTACCAAAAATTGTGAGGGACTGTCATGGTGATTGGAACCATGTAAATGTATATAATTATGATGTGAAATGTATGATTTTTTTTTCATAGTTATTTTCTCTGCATGTACTGAATAACTTTTCTTTTAAAAGCTCTAAGGCAGGGACAGAGTACTCCTTACATTAACATTATGTTTTTCCTCATAATTTTTTTCTCTACTATATAGCTTTTTCAAAATTAAGAAACTCCTTCAGAAAAAGCTAGTAAAAATGCTGAGAAGTCAGAGCATGGATAAATGTTCAAGAAACATATGCACAATTGGAAGGATTCCAGAAAAATTCAGCAGGAATGATCAGACATCTAGAAAACAAATTTTTTTTGGAGGAAACACTGAAGAAATCAATATTTTTTTGTCTAGATGATCCTCAAGAATGTAAAATTTAACTACAAAGGGGAAAGTGATAGACTATTCTCTGCTAGAGAAAACACACAGAAAAGTAGTTTAAACTCAAACCAAGGAAAACCTTAAAAGTAGTTTAGAGAAAACACGTCTTTCAGGAATGATTTCTAAATCTGTATTTTCACACTACTGAAGGTAAAAATCTTAGAAAAGAAAAAATGGAAGAAAGGAAGGAAGGAAGAAAGGGAGGGAGGGAGGGAGGGAGGGAGCAAGGAAGGAATTTTCTGTTTAGAGACATAAATATTCTAGGTTTTGAAATAGAAAAACTTTTAAACACACTATTTCAGCTGCTGTCTTTAAAGAATTGTCACTGAGGCTGGTGCTGAATAGGACAGAACTTTAGAAGCTTTTGATGTAAATTTGATGCAAATTTTACCTTATTTATGAGAAGATTTCTATTTTCATGACCATTTAATCTGCAGACCGTTCTGTTCAGATTTGACCACCAAAACCCATTTGTGTTTATTCATTCCTGCTCTGCATAGATGTTTTCTTGGAAATAAAAGTTTATGGTGTTTCTGCCCTTCTGCCCTTTCTGCTCATTTCTCTGAAATTTTCACAACTGCCTGTCTCTGCCATTGATGATACAGTAACCTATAGAACTATTTGTGTACTAATACAGGCAGATTGCCTATGTACATGGAATATAGATTTCCTTGGGCTAATTATCTCTTATTTAAAATGCCAATAAGGAGGTGACCAGAGGTACCACAGATGATTTCCTTTAGTATCTTTCCCTCTAAATTTATCTATTACATGACAGGAGCTAAGTACATACACTAACAAATATATTTCAGTGTGTTGAAAGGTTTTATCCACACTTTGAGTGCATATATGCAGATGCTACTTATAATTACCTACCCTTTGTTTATAATAAAAATAGAAAAGTCAGTCCAGAACTAATAAGTAACATAGACAGTATAGTTTAATGGTAAAACAGCTGAGGCATTATGACAGCTTCTTCTTGCACTTATGATTAATCATTTTTTTATTAAGGTTGCTGAGAGCAGCACGAAAGCAATTCTTATCCTCTGCCACTGCTGATGTCACCAGTTTCAGCTTAGCACTTTCAACAGACACCGTGCTGTACACTTAGATTGAAAATGCAGCCCAAAGCCTGCTAACACAACTGATGCAAACCTGTTGTTAAGCTCGCTTCTGGAAAGAAGTCACAGTTTGTCATATCGATTTTAATAAAATCTCTTGGGTGCTGGGCAGAGTTCCCCTGCAATACCTGTTTCAAGTTGAAAAATGGAGTTGTCAGCATGGTGTCAAAGCTCCTAATACCCAGTGCATCCATCTGCTCATGGGAATATATTTTTTTTTTACATACTAATGCTTTCTGTGCACAGCCTATCTGCCACCATGGCAAGGGAAAAGGTTTCCCTTTCTTCCCTGGCCTTATGGCAGGTACTGCTCATGTTGGGCTACAAAGCTCCTCTCTCGCAGCCGAATCCTCTCCCTCTGCTCCCCTCCTGCTCAGCCAACATGTCTCTGACTGGGGTTTTGGCTCATCAGCCATCTCCAACACAGCCATGTTCACAGCCTGCTGTTTTTGAAATTGTGTCCTCCCTGGGCTTTCAACATGTCTGAGGGATTGCTGTCCTCATTCTTGTTCTGTGTTTCTTGATAGGTTCCAGATCCAATGTTGCACTTCAGATCTGCCTCAACTAAAATGTCATCCTGACCTTTTTTTCCCCCAGTCACATCATTTTCATGCTGCTGTGAGAAGCTACTGTCTGCTGTCTTTTCTCTGTTTGTGGTACCAAGACCTCTTGTCTGTTTCACAATTTTTCAGAGAAACCCTTTTGGACTACTGCCCATGCTGCTCCTTATGCTTTGCTTTATAAAGCTCTCCAAAGCTGATTTGTTCTTTTCAGGTTTTGCATGAATATTCTTCTGTTTGAAGATTACTATCTGATTTTGCCAGAGACTACAAGGGCACACATGAAGAACTGTACTGTCTTATGGCACTGTCTTCTGCATTACTGTTCAGCAGTTGTCTCTTCTAGCCAGATCTAGTCAGTTTTGGGCGGGCACTACATCCTGTTAGTGTTTGGTGTGTCGTTGAGTGCCACCGGAACAATACTGCTGGTATCCGAGCGTAAGTCTTCGTGCACGGGTCAGCATGTATTCATGTAGCACTATCTTCAGCTGGCTGCATGTGAATTCAGGGTGGGCAATATAAAATGCTGGCAAAAATTCCCATTGGTAGAAGTGATGCCTTACTGACAGGGAGTATGTTCTCTTAATGTGACTGTGACATAGGTGTTAAAAATGTTTTCCCTCATTCCATGTTGCTAAGAGGAGGAAGGAATAGCAGAATGAATGTGCTTTTTGTTGCTTGCCTCAGACAGCCAGAGGCAAATGAAGCTGACTTTCCTAATCACATAGATACAAAGCGGGTAGTTTCCCACACAAGAAAACCACCTACATGACTCAAACCTCCTTTCTGTTCAAATGCTTCTATTATTGCTTGTTTGGATAACTAGGAATTTCAGCAACACTGAATGTGATTCACCCTTGTCAGGGAGAAGGGCAGGAACATTGTGGCCAGCTTTGTGCCATGGTAGGGACAGTCGAGTCACATTGTGAGGCACATGGGTTACAGCAGATCCAGCTGTGATTCCCCCCCTTGCATGGCCAATGTGGAGGTTTGCGGGAGGCATTATCCTCTGTGCAATCTACCTCTTACTATTAGTTCAGTTAGGAAATGAAAGTCTTAATACTAGTAAGTGCTGAGATCCCTGGCTTTAGTTCAGACATTTATTAGGCATGTGTGAGTCAGACCATTTCTTTGGAATTGATGATGTGCTTAAAACTTAAGCACATGCTTAAGTAATTTACTGAATTGGGACCAGAAAGCTTGGCAACTTGCAGGATTGAATCCTAAACTAATCCAAGCATGTTTTTATTTTTAGTAAAAGAAAAACTCTCCTCCCACCACTCCTAGCCCCATCTTCTCTAATAACAATTTCACCCTTTAATAATAATAACAACAATAATTAATAACAACAACAACAACAACAATAATAATAATAATAATAATAACAACAACAACAACAACAACAACAACAACCCCATATGTTTCCGGAATAACAGTTTCCTTTTGAGGTGATAATTCAGATTTTGTCTATTTTTTTACTAGGTTGTGCTTATACTACCAGATATCCTGCACAAATATTTCTTTCTGAGCGGCTTACTAAAGCACCATATTATGGCATAACTCATAGCATAGATTGGTAACATATGTAATTCAACCCAAAAGACAGCAGACTCGGAGCATGAAGGACTGAGATGCAACTACCAAATTCAAAGAAATCTCCCATCATGGCATCTTGTGCTATACCTGGGTTTCTGTTTACCTCTGATTTCCATGCCCCTGTTACAAGTTCTGAAATGAAACTAAGGTACCTTACATTGTTGCAATTAAAGGATGAGATGTTAGACTGACAGTAGTTTAACATTTAGGAATTCTGTCAAAACAGTGTTTGGTGCAAAGTGTTTCAACGAGAAAAATTTGCATTCAAATATAGAGATGGTTTAACTGTTACACATAGAATTCAGAATATTTAAATGAGAATTAGTAAAATACTGGCATATTTAATCAAAGTTTCTGTAGATTATGTTAAAAGACATTCCCTGAGAATAACATTTTCCCCTTTGAAAGGTGTTTTGTGGTGTAGAGAGAGAAGCACAAGTAAAATGTCTTCTGCTTACAGTGTTATACATACCAGTCAATATCTGTTTGTCTGACTCCATTAATTCCCATGGTATCCTGAATTTTCTGCACTGGCATTTTCAGTTGGAAATTCAAAGGATAACAAGAATTATGGAAGGCTGGGAAAATTTTTACATCAAAACCTAAGGACTGTCCTGTATAAAAAAAAAAAATATTACCTAAAAGTAGAGTATATAATATTTTCCTTGAGTAAGGTATAGGACAAAATGTTAAGAACAAGCTTCTTTTACCAGAAGACTAAAGGCCTCTTTGTTGCTTAGACATAGCATAAGTTTTCAAGAACCTACAGCACTGAGTAGTCTTGTGATATTATCTGATCTGTTCTGTTGTCTGTGTAATGACTGTATTGCTACACCTCTGAAGACAATACTCAGGTCTGGGAGTGAGTGCTGTACAGAGCACCTTCTTACCTGTAATAAAAGAGGGAAATACATCTTCATAAGGCATAGCTGTGGGAAACTTTTTTCTTTAGGTATCAAAACAATGCATGCTGTACTCTGAAGCAGTTGGACAGGTTTAATTTCATTACAGAGCTACATGTATCACCTGAGCATGTATGCAGGAAATCTGTCCTAAAGCCAGACTCCTTTGGATCTGTTTATTCAGTTTGAGTTAAAATGAAAACAATGGTATTGAGCAAGAGTTTTCCTGTCATGCTTCAGAGCTGAACTTTTCTCAAATTGTGCAAGTGATGTCTACCATTTAGCTGTGCCGGAACACTTGTATTTCGTAAGGTTATGGGCTCTTTTGTGTTAGCCTGTCGTGATTTGCAAACTACTGTGGCAATCAAAGGCCCTCACTTAGATTTTTTTTCTAGTTTTAAGCATTTTCTAATCCTTGCAGACTGATTCACACAATCACGTGAATAAAAAGACAGGATGGAGTCTTGGTTGTGCGACTTCTCACTTATGCAGCACAGAAAGGGTTGGATGATTCTCCAAGGGGACCTGACGGACCTCAGCATGTATGTAAGGCCTGCTGAGTTGTGTCAATGAAAAGTTGTACAATCAGAGCTTGGAGTTCTATTGCCCTGGAGGCTCCTGACAACAAACAGGTTTACTTCATACAGCATCCATCCCTCTGCTGGAAGCTGTCTCATATCTATTTGGCTGGGTGCCACACTTTCTGCTGCACCTCGTTGGCTATGTCAGTTAGAAACAAACACCTCTGGAATGGGCACTTCTACTTCTAGGGCAAGCCCTAGGTCATCTCTCCAGGTTTCTGGCACACACTGAGAACTTGATTTCTGAATCAAGTCTCTGTATAAAATCCACATGTTTATCCATAGGGAAAACCAGAGCAACATTTTTGTTTTGAAATGTTAGAAATGCCAAATGATACTAGTGCCAATGGGCAGGAAGAAGGGGATGTGGACGATTGTCACTAAGGATGCTTCTTTTGTTAGCTATGTGGTAGTTGTCTTTCATGGCATGTTATGGAGTTCTTGGCCATCAAAGTCAGTGATGCCTCCTTGATTCCTTGGGTCAACATATAAAACACGAAGAGAAAGAAATAATGCCCCCCCCCCCCCTTTTTTTTTTTTTTCCCCTGGATTTATGTGAAATTTGTAGAAGCATCTCTGGGCTCTTTAGAGTTTGGGGGCAACAATGATCTTCAGCCTCCACTCTGGCTGTTAGCTTGAGAAACTTCCTTACATTTTTACACTTCTTTATGTTTAATATTCTCAAGGACAAGTAGTATTGAAAAGGTCCTGTGTCCTGTCTACTTTTCATATGAATTTTCACATATATGATACCTATAAACTGGCAAGTCTGGACATTGTTACTGTACTGCATGCTGAAATTTGCAGGCTGCATGGACTAATACTCTTTCAATATACTGGTTAAAATTTTATGGGTGTAGTACCAGATACCTATAGCCTTTTGACATATATGGAGTTATATCACTTCACACTAACTAATAACCTGGACCAGTTTCTTTTGCAAATGAACGCTGACAAAAGTCAGAAGTCGTCTGTATTCACAAATATAATTGTCATTAGAGAGTGACGAATGCAAAGTTTCAGGATGGTAAAAATATGTTTCAGGATGGTAAAAAGCAGTCTATGTTCTGCATGAAGGGTGTATGTACTGATTTAGGACTTCAGACTCCACTGTGTGGCTTCAAAAGGGCTGGTGCTTAAAGGAGATTTCCTATCTTGCCCTTTCTTTTGAAGTGTGCTATTGTTGCAAGGGAAAAATCACATCCTGCGATACCTACAAAGAGCCTGTCTGTGACATCCACTGCTTATATCAAGTAGTATCTTAGGTAATAGGTTCCATTCACTTCAGTTTAAATACTGATGTATGTGAAGATTATCCAAAGCAAGCAAGGTTTGCAAGAGCAGGCCACAAAAACGCACACACAAGGAGAGGTATTACAGAGGCCAAGAGCTTGGTATTCACACCTAGCTATGTTCTCTGACAGTAATTTCAAGGGAAGAAAAATCTTTTCTCTAAATTACAAGTGAATTAAAATGCCCCTAAAACACACAGAGCTCTGGCCCTGTGTGTGAGATGTGAATTCATATTTACAATAGAATCAAGGGATAGGAATATTTTGAACCTCTGGTGGAAGAAAAGGAGAGAAGGGGAAAAAAAAAGCTTCAGCCTGAAGCTTCAGATTTTTAGGCATTCTTGGAAATATTGGAAATGACAGGTTGGAGATTTTTTTTAAGCTAAGAGGATCACGTCTTTTCTTGGAATATAGACTTTACAAATTCCTTTTCGACTGTCATCTGTAAATCATTTGACTGCTGGTAAACAGAACCCTCTATGTTGTCCTGATAACAGAGGGAAGACCAGAAATAAGGAATTCCACCCTTAAAGCTGTTAAGGTAAGTCTAATATTGATGTGTATTGGATCAAAGGATGGAATATTTTCCAGATGATTCTCTGTTTCTTCTGAGAAAAAGAAAAAAACCCAACAACACAAACCCAAAAAATTGTTTCCAAGGTGTTAAGTTTCAGTTGCTGAGCATGGGGATTCAATTTACAATTTTGTGTCCTGCTAGGATGAAACCTAAATTTGCCAGTAAAAAACACTTTATATTGCTTGCTTGTTCTTTTACTACAAATAAAAAGTTACAGTCCATCAACAGCTACAGATGTCTGGTTTAGAAGAAAAAATCAAATGAGAATAACTGATTGAAATTACTTTTCTGTAATGTTTTTTCTTTTACAACATCTTTATGTATGAAAATGCCAAGGCCAAAGGAGGTTCCTCATTTAAATGAATCCTTAAATTTTATTGTTGGGGAAAGTGGAAGCTTTTAGTATTGTCAGAGATGATACTTCTATGGAAGCATTAGTCATTAAAGCCTTGGAAAGTAAATAGGAATGTTAGCACAAATCAACATCCATTTAAATTTCAGTATATGCAAACCACAGAGGGAGATGTTTCTGGTATTTCATCTTCAGCCCCCTAGGAACTTATTGTAAATGTGGTGAGTTCATTGGCCTGTCTAAAGGCAATGTTATGCTCTCAGATCCGTTCCTAGGAAGCAGTGACCACATCAAACAAACAACAAAAACATCACCGTTACCACTATCATTAACTTTTCTTCTATCTCAGTAAAATAGAACAAGGAAGGATTATGATAGAGAAGGAACTGTGTTCACACCTTCTGTGTAGCACCCCCCTATCTGACTTAAATTAGTACAGGAATGCTTCTGCTATCAGCATCAGTGGTTGAAGTCTGGATTACCTGGGGGGTGACAGGGAGCACTGGGCACAGCCTAGGGCGGTGTGTGCACCCCCTGTTGTGTGACACAGGGAAGGAAGGTGTGCTGCCAACATGCTGCGTGTCCCCCCTGGTCCTTGCTCACTGTGGGACTGCAGCAACTTCTTTGTGGGTGCTTGGCAGTGCTTTTTCAATTGAAAATAAAATCTTGACCTGCACATTTAACCTCTGTAGATGGCTAATTTTGATCAATGCATTTTCTGCTAAACTCCAGCTCTAGCCTCCTTCCTGGTCCTCTTTCCTAACATGCTTGTGTCCCATCCCTCTCTCTGTCACTAATTTTTAGATCCCTTCCCATGCAGTAGTTTCCTCTCCCCCGGTGTTTGGCTTCAGCAGGGGAGAGTGATGAAGTCACAAGAAAGGCAGCTGCCCTGCTTTTTGGAGAGAGCCTTGACTTTTCTCAAAGACTGACTTACAACTTACAGTGTGGTGTGGTTGTTTCTGATGGATTTTTGTGGGAACAAGAAGGAGACATGCCTTACAAAAAGCTTCTTTTCCATCCTATTTCAAACCTATGTTCCAAAAAATAGGGAACTGGAATAAAATGAAGGATCACCAGAACTTTTGTTGTGTAAGTCAAATGCCATATTCTATACACCAGTATTTTGGAAGATCACTCACAGTGGTTTTTTTGACTGAAACGATACATAAAACCTCTGGATACATCCACTGAATCACACAGACTGCAGTGAAAATGGTTTATCAGAAATTAAGGCGAAACAGAGCCTTTAAAGTGGAAATGTTGTTGAACTATTACTACATTTTGCTACCACTGAGAAAAGAGCCTTCTGTTAGTGACCTTGCATCTAATTACACTTAACAAAGCAATTAAAAAATGTACCCACTCTAAAATTCTAACATACATTTGGCACTTGCAGCATACAGTGCAATACTGCATGAATCCAGCAAAAAAGGGCTTTTCAAGATAGGGATTTTATAATTTGTTCTGGTAAGTTCACTCTTCACTGAAAACATGGGGAAAAATGAATTAAAGACTCTAATAACCAGCCAGCAGGAAATACAAAAATAAATCTAAATTGATGGCTATGCTCTGCGTCTATATGGCTTCCTTTGCAGAGACTATCTCAGCCTGCAAATTCTCCAAACTCATTAGTATGGAATCCTCAATTCCAGTAAACCCCCCCCGCCTCCCATTTTGCTTGACCTTCTGCTACTGCTGACCTACTGTACGGCTTGTCTTAGGGCTAATTCTGAGCCAGATATAAGTGGGACAGATCTGCTTCAAATCTACTACAAACATTGCCACCTTTTCCAATTTTAAGTTGAAGCTGCCAGTACAGTTGACAGTTGCAGATCTTTAGTTTCAAAATAAGTGTAGGGCATGCTCTTTCTCCTTATTCTCCTCAAGAGGGTAACAGTTCTTTTCAAAGTTATTCCCAGGAGTCCATTAGTAAATCTGAATATCTCTGTGTTGGGGTCATAGGAAAGATTCAAACTGACATTCCTAACAAATGCGTCACTAGCAAGATCCAGTCTTCTTCTTCTTCTTCTTCTTCTTCTTCCTCTTCTTCTTCTAAAAAAAAAAAAAAAAAAAAAAAAGACAAGCATTTAAGGTGATATTTCAGGACATTAGATGTTGGCTAAACATAGCATGTTACCATGACATTCTTTATCTGATTAAAGAAAAGACCTATGCACTTTCTAACTGATACAGAGACAGTTTCTAAGACTGTATTCTGTGTTACTACACGTTGTATTGCAGGAGGTTTGCTGAGGTTCTATCAGAAACACATATTAGTGTATCATACACCCTGGTGATAATAGTGCTGCTTACATCAGCAGTATAATTCCATTCCTACTCTCAGTGTCTTGATGGTCTCATTATACACTTATATTCTTTCTAAAATTTATTAATCCTTTTAATTAACACATCTCAATTTGTTTTGTTCTTCAAGAGGAGGTCAAATCATGGATATCTGTTCAAATCTCAGTTTGCATGATTTAAATTTGAATATGATAGTTTCAGGCAGATATAGACTTTTTAATTTCCTCTTATTTTGGTAATGTTATTTTCAAGCAGTGTTGTGTTCTGTACTGCATTTGTATTAAAGAGAAATATTCATCCTGTGACAGGCATCTCTTGTGATACCAAACATTATACAAATCATTGCAGTTATTTTAAATGCAGTCCTCCTTGTAGAATCAGTAAATGTAGTTTCAAATTGTGTTGTTGGGTTGTTTTTTTTTTTAAACCTCAGTATGGTGATGATTATAAAGAATCTTTCTTCCCATTTAGAAAATGTTGAGTCTCAAATAGGCTAACGTTTTACTAGTAACTTTTTTTTTTTTTACTGTCCTCATTACTGTATGGCATGTGGCAGTCATTTTCCTGGATGTTCATCACAAACATTCAGGAGGATTAAGTACTGACAAAAAAAATGCATTTCTAGAACACTAATGGTGACAAAAAAACACTGAAAAAGCTTATAAAGCATTATTTTCTTTTCCTGGCAGGTATTCACTTTCAGACACTGTGAGTAAATCATAAAATTAACAAATTGCAAGTTTATTTCAATCAGTCATGATTTACAAAGGGGACCTCTAAGGGAATCCAAAATATTTTATAGCTATTGCTGTATGTCCTTCTGAAAAACAAACCTCTGACTACACGCTTCTGCAAGGCTTGCCATCACATGTGTGTGCGTGTGTGCCCATGTGTGCATACTAGTGCTTACTGGGTCTGATTGCTTTCTAATTTCAGTTTTACCTCCAGCACCCAAACTGATTGCTGTTTGACTATAAGGGGTCACAAAGTGAGGTAGATTTTCGTAATAGATGAAGCTTTGAAAGAACATCTGAACATTAAATTTTATCCTACTGTGTGAGCAAACACATTTGGCATATAAAATACCTCACCAAGCTGCAGCCACATATTGCATCTGGTTGATAGGGATTCATGTTGGTTTGTCATATCATAAAGCATCAGCTCGCTCACTTCAGTGGTGAGAAGATTTAAGGCCAGTAAGCCTCATCTTTCTTTGCAGAAGCATAATTTTCTTCTATTTTGAACAGTTCCCCTTTGGTTCCTCATGCTTATGTCCTTCTCCTGCAGCACTGGAGGAGAAACTGAAGGGGGAAGAAGGATGTACAGGGAGACCTACAGATGTGGGTATTACTGATTTTTGGAGACTGCACATGAGACAGGGAATATTGCAGAGACATGATGAGACTCTGAAGCACCTGAGGGCCAGAAGGGGTGGTGCCAGGCTTGGACAAGCAGATGGTCATACGCAGGAGGGGGCTCATGGAGCTACAAGCATGGGCACAGAAAGGTGAAAGTAATTTTAATGTCTCTCTGAGAAAAACAACCATGTACGCAGAGAGCAGCCAGGGGGCTGCTTGAGAACAAAATCAGCAAAAGAGAGTTTGAAGATATTAAGGTAAGGCAGAGATGGGCAGACCATCCATACTCTGATACCATAGTTTCCCTTGGAAGACTAGAAACATGATATTTCTGGCAGAAGCTTGAATTTTATCACCAAATTTCCTAGTTATGGGGGTTTGCCTATGAGTGAGAGAGCAAGTGGAAGGTACCACCACATAGTCATACTTCGTTTCTAACAAAAGTGAATTAACTTTAAAATGGGACATGTATTTATAAGAGCCAGAAGAAAAAATAGAAGCAACCAAGCAGCAATATCCAAATATTTCAGCATTCTCAAAGCACTTTTGTTCCTTAGTTAACAACTGCAACATCCTGGGAGGCTAGCAACCATTTATTTTCATTATTTGTTAATTATCTCATCCAGCATTACCTATTTAAAAATTAGATACCTATTTTAAGCTCTTTGTCTAGACTCCTCCTGTATTCAGTGAGGAAAGACAGGTCAATTGTTCTCACTGCTGCTCTCCACTGATGGGGAGAGTTTAGATGAATAATTTTAACTAATTCTCTAACTTTTTGATGCAGAAAATTCATGAAAGAAATTGCTTCCTTAGTAATTGGTGAAGCATAAGAAGCTGAAAGGGAAGGTAAGAAAGGATACTGAAAATAAGATTGGAGAACACAGGTACCATTTTTTCAAGTTAAAAATTATCAGTTAGTTTCTAAGGGATATTAAAAAAACCCAAATTTATTAAGTTCAATTAACAAGTAAATAAATAAATAATCAAAAAGACCCAAATTAAGACCACCTGTCAGGCTGTCTAAAATTCATATTCTACTAAATATAAAAGGGGACATGACTGATATCTTAGCACTTTTGATCAAACTCTGCCCTGAACTATATTAATATAACATTACTGAAGTTATAAGCACTGCTTAGGCGTGAGGACAAAATTTGAATCTCATGTAGTGTGGTGTAAGATTATACAATCTCATTACCTGGAAACTGATATGACAGGAATAAAATACAGTTTTAAATATGTGATTACTATTGAGCTCTAGATACTGTGAATATCTAAATATTTTTGTAAAATCCAGAACATGGCTTTTCTTCAAGAGTTGTACAATGTTATTTATTGGTAAAAGAGAAAAAGTAGATGCTGAAATTCTCAAAGTTTCAATCTGCAAACAACTTCATTGCATTTGACAAAGGCTTTCTTTAACTGTTTAAAATGGAGTGTGCATCCTTCTGTTCTGGCATATGAAAAGGCCAGGACTGGGGAATGGATCCTTATGTCCTGGCTGGGACTCCTCGGATCACCAAGCGCGGAAGCACACTCTCCAGGAATTCATAAGGAAAGGTAACTAAATGCTTGACTAAGCTCTGCTCTTCTTTCCCATAAGTTGACATGAGCTTAGATAATTTCACCAAGAGCAGGTCTGGGCCATTTGACATTACTGGCAGGCTATGGTCCTTTAGTTCTTTCTGTATCTTACTTTCCTTTTTTAATCTCTTCCAAAATTCAACAGTTTTCCTTTAAATGCTGGAATCCTGCTACCCATTACTATGGTTACAGTTCCTGAATCTTGACCCATTTCACTGTCTTTTGAATATAGAAGTAATAATATTAGCAAATACCACTGTGCTGAGTTCTCATCAAACAGGATACAACATGCTAATGCTAGCTGGACTGTAATGGATGTCTGTGCAAGACCAATAATTGCTCTCATTTAGCCTATCTCCAGTTACTAGACCGTGCCTTCATGGTACAATAAATGAAAAAAATTATTTACTCAAACTGGGATGAAAAATGTATTTCAGGTAACAAAATCTATAGGTCAGGTTAGTGAAAGGTTGCCATAATAACACTACTTTTACATTAAAAATGATTTCTTCGCAAAATAAATGGCAAATTTTTAAATAGCTGTATTAGTATTAAAAACATCTTTTTATTATTATTATTAACAAAAAAGCAAAAAGATATTTATTTGAAAATGGAACCCAATATTCCCAGACTAGAGCTGCACTATACTGAGCAGGAAAATAAGCAATTGTTATCATATATTACCATATATTTCACTTTTATAATTACTTTCACCAGAAGATCTGAGAAATGTGTCAGACCAAATGCATTTAACCACGGTGAGATAAATTAGACCCCTTCTCCACAGGTTCCCATTTCCTTTTACAGCCACAGAAAGAGCAGCAGGGTAGTTCGTAGGGCAATGATGTGTAGTGCTCTGACTCCAGTGTTACCAGACAAAAGCAGCACATTTTCTGCTGTTAAATGGTAACACATTGAGAGTCTCCTGCTTCATCCCACCAGTGCCCTCCTCTCCTTTTTAGTCCGTGCTGTCACAGGGCGCTGTGTGGCAGGTATTGCTTGCTGGAAGGGCCACAGGTTTGTGTGGTGAGTCATCTCCATTCAGCAGCATCATGTGTCAAAGTGAAGTCTGACAGCTGTGTGGAGGACTGGATGACTTTATTTGATGAAATTGTGAAAAAAAGAAAGAAAATATTTAAAGCTCACATTTTATATGATGGTAGAGCACCCTATTGTGTTTTTTTCTCTAAAGTACTTCCATCATATTATAGAATAGTAGCTTTTAGGGAAGAAAGTGGTTAAGCAAATGCACACAGCAAAGTGTGCTAAAGACTTACATTTTACTTGCAATTAACATGTAGTCAGTTCTAGATTATCGGTGCAATGGTGTGTGTGTGTTTGTGTTATCATAGTGGTGAAGGGACTGTGGGTTTGGTTTCATAAAACCTGCCCATATGCTTCTACAATATGTTGGCAGTCCAGTATTCCTGTTCTGATAACTTCTGTGCACAAGTTTACCACACGTTCTCATGGTTTGCATCACTTTCTCATTTTTGGTAGATGCACTTTCATTTCAGCGCCACAGTTGTCATCTTCCTCTCTGTTCACTTGTGTGCCTCAGGGACTTTGCCAAGAGAGCCTGGGGAAATGTGTGCACACATAAGGGATGGATTAAACCCAGGGTGCAAAACTATTAAACCAAAACTCTGCCAGCAATGAGATCTGGAAATGGGTCAATGAGAAGAAGTACAACAGGAAGGTTGGTCTGAAACCATTTTTGCTATAGCTTTGAGAAAAGGGTTGCACATCTGCCCCACAGATGGCCAGAGCTGGAAGACCATTTCTGAGTGTGAAGTATGCATTGCTTCTTCAATTTAGGATATATGGAGGCTTCAGAGTGAAGTGTGATTGTAACACATGTAGCGCATACCAAGCTAGTTTTAATCTAAAACTGCATGCCGTAGGATACAGCTGCCAAGCAAGTATTCAGGTTTATGTGCAAGCGTATTTTGCTCACAGCAAACCCAATGTTCTGGTGGGTTTTCTTCCACCAGTAAAGGAAGAAAACAGATGATCAGATTAGAGCTAGCCCAGTTATGTCTGCATGTGCACCAAACCTATGTGCTAATTGCACTGTAGATGTAGTTTTCTTATCTGTCTGCATGCAATGTTGGCTATTGCTAACCTAAATTTACATAGAATATCCTCCATACTGTAACAGTAGGATATATACATTTATGTTCAATGAACTCCAATGAAAAAAAGAAAAATATTATTCCACAATAGGCTATTTCATACAATGTTTTCCAATACACATGCATATAAAAATAAAGGAAAATAAACACCATAAAGAAACTATTACATTGTGATATTCTTTCATGTTACAATTTGAAGCATAGATGTTAGTAACCATGAAACTATGGGCTAGGACACACTATCCATATTAGAAACTAAAAAGTTGTCTTTACTGTGAAAATCATGCAGATGTTGTCCTTGGGAAACAAGGGAGTACTTTATGCATGTAAACTTTGGGGAAGGGTAAGGCAGACAATACTCATAAATTTTACTCTGTTCCTGGCAAACATAGGTTTCATGGTTTTTTACTTTGGAGCTACTTAAAAGAAACTCAATATTTGATAGCCACATATGAAACTAGGGGCTGACCTCAGAAGTTTTCTGATGGTACAGATAAAGTATGTTTTTTTCTCTAAAGTTACACTGCTGAGACTTTGGGTGCTCTTTCTCTTATCGGCATATGTCATATGTAGGTATCTGACCAAAAACCCAAACCAACATTTTATCATAATTAAAATTTCCCCTTGTTTCTCCCATCCATATGGGTATTGGAAACACTTTCTAAATATAAGAAGAGCTAAGGCAGGCTTCAGAAAGTAACTGAAGAATTCCATTTCTTTCCTGAGAAGTCTATGTTAGGAATGGGTTAGACAGACTTGTCATGGATAGCTCAGACACATTTGATTCTTCCTCAGAGCAAGCAGACAGACTACTGGATCTTTGAAGTCTCTTCCACTGCTACATTACTATGTTACCTTTATTTGTTTTTATTTGTGTTACAGGGATTAAGGTTGCTTTTGCTGAGCATTATACAGGATCTAGAACAAAGAGAGATCTTTTTCTGATGAATTAACAATGTTCTTGCCCTAAGGGTAGAGTTCAACTACAGACAAGACTACCCAGATGAGGAAAGCATAAAAGAAAGTTCATAATGAAAATCACAGCACTCCATTTGGCTTTTCATAAGCATAATGTTAACATTGGTTTCTTATCTCCTGTGAGGCCATCTCTCATTTACCTAGGTAAGTGAATGTTAACATAGGAGAACGATTACGAACACACTAAGATTACTGATCATTCTCATCTCCTTTGCAATAAATTTTCATAACTTTGGGTAAACTGCCGAGTAAATTTTGTGTCCTTCACGAATCTCACATTTTCCTTTAATAGCTACCATTGCATCAATGTAACTGTATAATTGTTAACACAGATCGTAGCAGGGAGAGCTTGTTTTTTTTCAACACTACTTTGAATAATTGAAATTCAGAGCTAGTCTTTCATTTTGATCTAGTATCGTAGACCTGCCATCAGTCTCTGGCCTACAGGCAACAGCACTGAGCAGGAAATGAACTACAGTCTACATTAAACCTTTTTTTTTTTTTTTTTTCTCCCTGTAAGCTAATGAAACATGTAGAAAACAAAATACTGGCTTGCAAGCAAAAGCAGAACAATTTGTTTTCTGTGGATATGAAATAGAGATTACTATGGGGCAATTGTTATTACAGGGGGACATTCACAGGCAGAGGAGGGTAGGGGGATGCATTCTTGTCACTCTGACCAGTAGCTGAATGCTGAGACAGGCAGTGGCTGTAGAATCCCATGACTCTGCTGCTAAGACAAAAGAGGATTGCTGCTGCCCCAGGTCCATGGCACTGGAGGCCAAAGATGTTGGACTGGGGTGTGGCCTTCTGCCTGGCAGAAACTGAGGGAAAAATAGATGGTGAAATAGAAGTACAGGAAGTTTCTAGGAGCTCTTTAGATGGATGCAAGGTTAACAGTCCAGAAAGCATAGACACACCTTTGAGCTCAGATTATTATGTTTGATGGTTCCTCAGAATGTTTGTCCTGTCTTGCTGTCATAAGATCCATTTTGCTAAAATTTACTTCTAGGTTATTGCTCTTCACTGACACTATGTGAGCATCTCCATTCAATAGGAGGCTGAGTACCCTATACGTTGGTATGATTTGTAGACCTCCTTTTCAGAACTTTTACATAGCTTTTGTATAGAGCAGGAAAAAAGTGCTGAACCTCAACAACACTCCCACACACACTTTTCTTGAAAGTTGTGATGAGATAATATAGATGAATTTATTTAATCTAAAGGATTTCCAAATCTTGAGAAAACTATGGCTGCAGTATAGCATACACAATATGAACATTTGCACTTTCTTTCCTGTGCTAGATTAGGCATTGAGTTATTATGATATGATGAGTTAAAGCATGAGATCTTGAATGAATTCTAAATTAAAAATACATTTCCATATGTAGATGAGCAAACAGTTGTTTTGACAAAATATGAGTTCAGCTTGGCATCACTAAAATAGCCCCACCAACCCTTTTTCCTCTCATAGTCTCTTGAAATGCAAGAACACCTTATATTTTAGCTGTCATCTTAATGGTAGATATTATTATAGGGGAAAAAGAGCTAATACCAACTGCTTTTAATTTAGGCAGGATTTCTTTTACATGAAGACAGAGAATTTTTCTTCTATAACCATTTTGACTGGAAGTCATAGGACCCTTGCCAAGAAGTTTCAATTATGCTTTTAAAATATAAATCCTAGGAGTCTTGAAATTACAGGGTGTGGGTAGCGATATGTTAAATGTTTAACAAGTGAGGAGAAATTAGTGCATTTTGGCTTATCCTCAGTACTGTTAAGAAACAAAGCTGTTCTTTTGTTGTAGGTAAAAGCAGTCCCTTCCAAAGTAAAAACTGGAAAGAGTTTTCATATAATTCTGTGAAAATGACACACAGATAACTGCAGTTTGTGGAAAATAAAGCCAGCCACAGAGCCTCACCCAGGACATGTTCATCAGGAGGACATGGTGTAAACACACCGTAGGATGTTTTGGCTGCTAGAGCAACCATGGGATTATTTGGGGTGTGTTTTAGCTGTACCCACCTAACACATTTCCCATGTGGTATTTGGGTGGGGAAAATGAAAAACTGCCCCCTTGTCAGGTATGAAACTATTTCCTTTTGTCAGTTTGAGGTTTAGTGTGTGCCTTGGTTCTTTGGGTGGAGGACACTAACAGCTGCAGTCAGTCTTGAAGGAGAGTGTGTTTCAGTTGGGGCAGGGAGGATTTCTCCACACCTTAGAGTTGTTATATCAATACTGATTGGGACAAAAGATGCTGTGTTGAAGGTGGTATAAAAATCTACTCATAAAACCTTCCTTCAAGCGTGTCAAGTTACACTGCACTTCTGCTGTCACTAATACTATGTTAGAGATCAATAGGAATATCACTCCAGTATGAAACAAATGGGATCCAGCTTGGCTGTTATCAGATGGCTGTACTTCTGTCACATTAGTGAGAGTACACATGCCAGAGTTTATTTTGGCATTATGATATTTTTCCAAAGACAGAAGAACAAATGGTATCAGCTCTGGTATTAAGATGGAATGGTAAAGACAAGCAGTACTACTCTGATACAAAGTCTGTTGGTACAAAGTTAACCCTTCAGCTGTGTTTGGACAAATTCAAGCCAGTTGAATGAGATAACATAGAATCAGTCTTTTACATCATATGGCTTTGGGTTTTTGAACCTGTATCAGGAGCCTTAAAGCCAACATTTGCTGTCTTATACACCTATGACCTCAAGTAATAAAACACACACAGCTCCTAAAGTCCCATTATTATGGGTACATAAATCACTGCACTTCAGAATAACTGACAAACTTGCCAGGTAAATATAGCTAAAGTCACATTCAGGGTTGCTGTTGACACTTGCTGAAATGGGAATACAAAATCTTTCAGTTGCCTCAGTCCTTAGGGCAGTCAGTGAGTTTATTACATTTTCTCTCCTTCTACTGTTGAAATAGAGCTTAAAACCTAAACAGATAAGAATGAGACCTTAGCTCTTCATTTTGGTAAGCTTTCTCTATAAAATTGTGTTGAATCTTTTATTTTTCTCTAATTAGCATTAACAACAATAAATGTCTAGTACTTTTCTAACCAAAGCTTTAACCTTTGGAGTACCATAAGAAAGTAAGGGGAGTTTACTGTTCCCAAGTGAATTATTTTAGACTGTAATCTTGTAGGAGGCAGGGAATAAATTCCTGTTGCACTTCTGAATGCTGAAAGCAAAATTGTCTACAACTGAGATTCCTAGGCACAACTACAAAATTACAAATCAGCACAACTTTTAATATAGCTATGGCCTAATTAAAATTACTACACAGTATGCTACATTACTGACACTGGATGAACTGATGATTGATGGCATATGATAAAATCACCTTCCATTGAATGAAATTGTTGAGCTCAGTTTAAGGGTAACATGAGGAAAAGTTAGGCATCTGTAATAAACAGGAGATGAAGATTAAGTAAGTTGATGCTATTTTCTCTAAAGTCTGTGAATCTAGAAGAACTGATGAGTAAGGAAGATGTGAATTGGATACCCCAAAGTGTAGATGCTCATCCTAGGTTTGATGCTGTTTTTTTCTTCAAGGTTTCTTATTCAAGGTGATGTGTGCTCATTATTTATAGAACTACTGGGAATTTACCTGGGTATGGTTAGATTTCCCAGTGAGGCTTAGGCAGCAATTCCTGACATTTCTGACTTCCCTGGAGCTAAGGGGAGCTAGAAGTACCATGTGCCACCAGCAAATCGAATGCCAACTGTGTCAAAGAGCAAAGCTCATGATCAGAAACTACTTTGAAAATTTAGCATTACCATCTTTCCCCTCCCTCTTCCCAAGGTCATCCAGAATTAGATTTTGGTGATTCCTGTTTCCTAATCTTCTGTTCAGTAGGGCATGTTTTGCTGCCTTGCTCTTGACATTTCACAACAATTCAACAGATTATATCAGCTATTACAAAACGTGACAAATGAAAGTTTAAGGTAGTCTGAGATATTTCTTTGAACAGGTAAGATTCTGCTCTTGCAATTTGTTTCATGTAGATAGGGCTCTGTACAGGATAACACAGGGAAAAAGGATTGGGGATGCAATAAGCAGCATGGTTTTCCAGTATGTGACCCCTACCTTTGTTCTGTTACATTTGCTTCTGCTATCTGGTAGGAAAGCAATGATCCTGACCTAAAAGAGGCCTCTGTATGTTCCATTCATAGGTCATTAACAGATTCCTAGAATTGAACATATCAAAACAGTTTTGTATTTGGTTTTTTTTCCGGACCATCCCAACTAAGCAAAGAACATCTGTTTGTGCTGAAAGCTGAGCTCATATTTAAGTGCATAGCTAAGCAGCAGCATTAATTTTTAACTTCCTTTATGAAATGGTTCGGAGTAAGCAAAGCTCAGTAATCCAGAAATAACTGGGAGAACTTGAAAACTTGGCCCAGTTATTTCTAGGATATGAGATAAATCTCTGAATCTGAAGTTACTTCCCACCCTTCAGAGATAAAAAGGTCAGGACACATCCTTTCATTCTGCAAACATGCTGATCCAAAGTCAGAGAAATGTTTTAAAAATCAAATCTGAATGGCTACTTTCCTTAGGTCATACACTCAGTTTTGAGGAAGACTTACTGTCAGACTATTCATATTATCTGACAAAAAAAAAAAAAAAAAAAAAAAAAGTGTCACTCGATAATGTAAAGGGTAACTGTTTTGACAAACGGCCAGTGGATGGTCTCCCTTTCTTCTGTTGACCTGTGATATACACTTGTAAAAAATCAACAGAAGTCATTTATACACTAAGGGGATACTCTGCAGAAAATTTCAGCAAGAAGCTTTAGGGATTTATGTGTCAGACTAGGGCATCAGCCTCATGTTCTATTGAGGTTTCTTATCTTTATCCCACACTACCTAGTAGAATATAAATCTGTAACAGGATAGTACTCCAGATGCTGTAGTTTACAATATCTAGGAGAAACAACAGAGGCAGAGGAGACATAAAAGGATAATTTTGCTTATACAAAATAGCTGCCTGAAAAATAAAACCAGGAAAACAAACAAGCAGATGGAGAAGGCGAAGTCTGCAAGACACAGCTGTGCAAAGTGTTTAAATATCCAGATGCAAAGCAGTTTAAGGGTCAGGGACAAGGAAAGGACACAGAATGCTCTTAGCAGCTCTGTAGCATGATTGAATAGTCTGCTTTAACATTTCAAATGCATTAATGATAGCTGATTGTCCAGCTTTCTGTCAGATTGAAATGGAAGCTTAGATTTTGTTGTAAAGCCAAACTCCTGAGATTCCTGAGCACCTTTTAATATGGGTTTGTTACTATTTACACAGGAGTATAATAATTAATGTGCAGGGAAAAAGCTTTCTAAATTGGTCTTTAGTCAATTCTCTTTTAGCAAAAGGAATAATAAAACATTTTTTTTTAGAATAGTTAAAATTGTTTTCTGAAGCATTTACTACCCATAATAATAATAATTTACGCTTTTACTGTATACTGACTTCATCTAAGCAATTCAAGTGCTTTATGAATGTTAATTAGGCATCTGCAGGCATATATTAGGCACCACCAGTTGCTAGATGATTTTGGTCTATCATTAGCTCAAAAGATTCCACCTGCATACTTTGCTTAGTATGCTGTAAAGGGGGCTGGGGGAGGGTATCTGCATACCAAAATGTGGGAAAGATGCCTTTTGTTCTAAAATGTAGCTGTAGTGTAAAGTGTTAACTTAAAATGAGTTCCTGAATGAGATTTTATTACTGTTTTGATTATCTTCCTGGGATTTGGACTCCCTCCTGAGCTGGCAGATGTCCCCTCATGTCACGTAAATGGCTGAAAGACAGATTTTCATTCCTACACTCAGTTGTGTCTCAGGTTCTTCAGTCATTTTGGGATCCTGTTCAAAGCTACAGATCCATTTTATGATCTCTCCACAGACAGGTTCAAATGCTTTGAATGCTTGCTTGCTCACCATGCTTCTTTCCCCAACTCCTGCATTGCCTTGCTATTCTGTCTTTGTTCTGCTGTGGGTGCAAGACACCAGTGTGCCAGCGGTGTGCTAGCCTGGCCAGTGTCAGGAGGGAGGCATTAAAGCCAGTCTTGTGACTTAGCCAAACAGAGATGTCCCGCTGGACCTGTTGTTTGCAAAGACAGAGGGACTTGTGGGTGATGTGGTGGTCAGAGGACATCTTGGGCATAGCAATCACAAAATGATAGGGGTTTTGATTGTTGGAGAAGTCAGGAGGGGGTCACCAGAACCACTACCTAGGAGATCCAGAATGCTGATTTTGGCCTGTTTAGGAGACTGGCCAACAAAGTCCCTTGGGAGGCAGTCCAGAAGGGCAAAGGGGTCCAGGAAGACTGGATACTCTTCAAGAAGGAAATCTTAAAGGCAAAGGAGAAGGCTGTCCCCATGTGCTGAAATACAGGTTGGCAGGAAAGACCAGCCTGGCTGAACAGAGAGTTTGGCTGGAACTCAGGGAAAAAGGAGAGTTTATGACCTTTGGAAGAAGGGGCAGGCAGTCTGGAGGACTACAAGGAAGTCATGGTGTTATACAGGGAGAAAATTAGAAGGGCCAAAACCCAACTAGAACTTAATCTGGGTACTGCCATAAAGACAAGAAAAGATGTTTCTATAAATATATTATCAACAAAAGGAGGGCTAAAGAGAATCTCCATCCTTTATTGGATGTAGGGGGGAACACGATGACAAAGGATGAGGAAAAGGCTGATGTACTTAATGTCTTCTTTGCCTCAGTCTTTAATAACAAGACCGGTTGCCTTCCATGTACCAGCCCCCTGAGCTGGAAGACAGTGATGGGGAGAAGAATGAAGCTCCATAATCCAAAGGGAAATAGTTAGTGACCTGCTGCCCCACTTAGACACACACAAGTCTATGGAGCTGAATGGGATTCATGCAAGGGTACTGAGGGAGCTGGTGGAAGTGCTCACTGAGCCACCTTCCATCATTTATCAGCAGTTCTGGCTAACCGGGGAGGTCCAGAAGATGGAGGTTACAAAATGTGATGTCCATCTACAAGAAGAACTGGAAGGATGATCTGGGGAATTACTGGCCTGTCAGCCTGACCTAGTGTCAGGGAAGGTCATGGAGCAGATAATCCTGAGTGCTATCACTCAGCCGTACGGGACAAGTCAGTGATCAGGCCCAGTCAGCATGGGTTTATGAAAGGCAGGTGGCCAAGAAAGCCAAGAGCTCCTGGCTTGTATCAGAAATAATGTGGCCAGCAGAACCAGGGCAGTGACCGTCCCCCTGTACTGGGCACCGGTGAGGCCGCACCTGGAATCCTGTGTTCAGCTTTGGGCCCCTCACTGCCAGGGGGACTTGGAGGGGCTGGAGCGTGTCCAGAGACGGGCAGCGGGGCTGGGGAAGGGTCTGGAGCACAAATCCAGACGTGAGGAGCATCTGAGTGAACTGGGATTGTTAATCTGGAGGAAAGAAGGTTCAGGGGAGACCTTACTGCTCTCTACAACTACCTGAAAGGAGGCTGTGGGCAGGTGGTGGTCGGTCTTTTCTCCCAGGTAACAAGCGACAGTACAAGTGAAAAAGTCCTCAAGTTGTGCCAGAGGAGGTTTGAATTGGACATTAGGAAAAGTTTCTCCACTGAAAGGGTGGTCAAGCATTGGAACAGGCTGCCCAGGGATTAGGTTGTCACCTGGAAGTGTTTAAAAGACATGTAGATGTAGTGCTTAGCAACATGGCTTATTGGTGGACTTTGCAGGGTTAGGGTAACAGTTGGACTTGAGGATCTCAAAGGTGTTTTCCAACCTAAATGACTGTGATTCTATGAGTCTATGATTCAGTCAGCAAGTTAATCATCCTTCCTTTGTGGGTGGGAATAACTGCATTTAAAATGAGCCCCAAACTCACTGTATTTTTTGGTAAAGGCTTCTAATCTCCTTACAAGGAACTTCAGAAGCAAGGTAAATAATAAAAGAGAGCCAGAGGCAATGAAAACTGAGCTAGTGAGTCATGTGGGAAGTACAGTCTAGTGTAAGCATGGTACCTAAACAAACATACTGCAGTAGCCTGCATTCCTCATAGGGGAGACCTGCAAAGCATACAAAATGTTGTTTTCCAAAATTGTGATTTCATAATTAAGGCAAGAAAGTGCATATAGATGGTGAAAACTATTTTGTATGATTAGAGAGACAAAAGAAAAAAAAAACCAATATAAAAAGATTTTGATAGTGCTATATAAGGACAATTTCAGATTATTAACTATAATTTTTAAAGGGTATTAAAATCCTATGTCAATGAGATGGCTGGTTTTAACTTGCAAGATCTTTCTGTAGGACTCCCAGATATCAGCTTCCATTCATACACATATGTTTACATTAAACAAGGTACTATGTTTTCCAGTTTCTTAGGATATTTTTGCATGCTGCCTTTACAGGTGGACTGGACATTAGAGGTCTGATTTTGGCTTTTCGGGGCTTTCACTACATAGAGACAGGAGAAAGCCCTGAGACCTTGGTCACATTCTTAGGTCCTAACTCATGAAACACCATTGTCATACCAACCTCACCCTATGAAAGCTGGTTTAGCACTAGGCAAGGTTTTTTTAGATAGATGCAACACAATTAGTATCATTGTACTGTGGATGGCGGGCGGGCTAATGCATAAAAATTATTCACATGAGTAACATGGGCAGAATCATCCCATGTTTTATATTTTAAAGATTGATTTTAAAACTTGCAAACTTTGCTGGAGCAGAGGAGATTATCTTTGAGATGTATCACTAGTAGTGTCTTAGATGTACCAAAATGGCACTGGGCTGTTCTGTATCTTGATAAGGGAAGCAGGTCCTGCCTCTGTGCTGGTCTGTAGTGGCTGTGTTAGGGCTGTATACCACCTCTAGAAAGCTGGAAGCTTCCTCCTGGTTTAGCGCAGTACAGCCACTGAGGTCTGCAGGGGAGGGCTGGTGGAGCACACTGGCTGTCTGGGAGAAAGCATTACTGTCTTCACACAACCTACCAGGATCCCCTCATATCTAAGAGGTGCCAGGCTTGTCCCAGGCTGGATCTTGCAGCATTACTTGTTTTTGCATCACACATTGCAGTTCTCTCCACAGGCTAATTTGCCCAGAAACCTGAGGTCAGAGACTGCTGCAGTCCAGAGGTCAGCCCTAACCAAGCTCATCTCCTGACACCTCTGCTCCCCCAGCACAGCACACACATCCCAGCTCTCTCTGTGTAGGCATGCTCCTTCTAGATGGCTCTTGGTGGGATGCAAATAAGTGCAGTTCAAGAACTCCCGCTCTACATGTAGCTGCAGCATCATTTCCTTGTTATGAATTGAATCATGCTTTCATTCTTCATAATTAAAAAAAAAAAAAAAAAAGAAAAAAAAAAAAGGAAAAAAAAGGAAAAGCGTGACTGTGAACTACATTCCTTTTTTCCCTGTGTTCAATAAATGAAGCTAAAGCCAAAGCACTGCTGAACATGGAACCAATTATTACTTCATCGGCTACCCAAGGAAAACATATCCACCAAGGAAAAAAATCCACATACACATTAGGCAAAGCTACCTCAGTCTGTAGACTCTTTTTTTTTTTTTTTTTTTTTTTTTTTTTTTTTTTTTTTTTTTTTTTTAATTCTTAAAATCCCTTGGATCTTAAAATCCTTTGGATCCCATCTTTTTTTCTCCTGTTTCCTGTCATTGCTTAACAAACCTTTTTGGCAAGCAAACAAGATTTCTTTTGTTGCACTGAAAACTTTGCACATGATTCATTTTTTTTCTTAGAAAAAAAAGCTTCAAGCTAAATATTGTTTTCATATCCTTTTCTTCCTACATCTTCTCCCCTCCCCAAATACTTTTTCCTGAGGGACATCCTTGTTCATGGTAGCCTACTGTAAACAAAAGAAAGATGATATCAAAGTAATTGCTTGAAATATAATTGATGACAGACTTTTTAATGTGCAACATTTAGCAATGTCTTTGCATGCACATAATACTTTTGCACACTTGTTCATGTCTGGAAACTAATCATCCTTTGGAAGAAAAAAAAAAAGGACAAAAGGAAACCCACACGAGTTCATTACTTAAAAGAGCTTGGAAGCTTGTAAGGTACATCCGGTGCTTTTCCAAACATGGTCTGTGTCTGCATCTCACCAGTTTCTTCCAGCAGATTTTGGTATCTCACCCCTTACAGATTTTGCATTTGAAAGGTTTTATCATCCACCTCTCCATATGCTATCACATATTTCCTGATTGTTTTTTTTTTCACGGCATACCCAGAAGGCTGCTTGGGGGCCTCCCGTTTTTTGATCAATCTGTAATATGTTTTGCTTTCATCCATTCCTATTTGGAAGTCTGTTTTCTTGTTCTTTTTTTTTTTTTTTTTTGTTACCATTCATGGTTTAAAATTGAAATAGATATTGTAAGAACAGACAGAAAAGAATATTTCATCAGCTCTGGGGCCCTCCACCTTTCTCTCTCCATATCCAGCTGAAGTCCATTTTAGCAAACTGCCCAAATCTCCCACAAGGACGGGTCAAGACAATTTGTACTCACAGCAAAAGTAACTGATCTTAAACTTCATACTTTCTTATTACTAGTAGTCTAGCTGTAACGACAGACTGTTTTACCACGATACATTATGACAAAAAGAGGCACAAATCCAAATACATTTTTCATTATTTGAGACCAGAAGTGGCAAAAACAAGTCAGGAAAACAAATTAAATAAATAAAATAAAATAAAGACAAGACAAGAAAAAAGGAACGGAACGGAACGGAACGGAATGGAACGGAACGGAACGGAAAGGAAAGGAAAGGAAAGGAAAGGAAAGGAAAGGAAAGGAAAGGAAAGGAAAGGAAAGGAAAGGAAAGGAAAGGAAAGGAAAGGAAAGGAAAGGAAAGGAAAGGAAAGGAAAGGAAAGGAAAGGAAAGGAAAGGAAAGGAAAGGAAAGGAAAGGAAAGGAAAGGAAAGGAAAGGAAAGGAAAGGAAAGGAAAGGAAAGGAAAGGAAAGGAAAGGAAAGGAAAGGAAAGAATTTGGAAACAATTTTGCTCAATATATTTTGGTTCTTTGCAAAATGTTGCTTGTGTTATTCACCATTAATATTCTTACCTCTTCTCTTCTGTAAAGCCGTATCTTCCTTGCCCAAAGGCTACTTGAACTAATTTTCCTATCATGCCAGAAGGACATGTTCAGATAAGACGCAGTGCAGATTGTGAATATCTCTCAATTTATGGATTTATGGTTTCTGATGATTCATCATGGAGAAAATAAATGGTGACTTGTATTTAAGCACTTGAATTCATGGTTAATGTAAATAGCCATATGATGTTGCTATTGTACTTCTTCACTTTCCCCCTTCTGTGTGTTCTATTCATTCATATTTAGGCTTAAACTGAAACTCTCATGCTTTGAGATAGTGGTTGTGTGAGACTAAGTAAAATGAGATGCCAAATTTGATCCAGATCTGCTTGTTCTAGCTCACAGCAAATAAATAATAGCAATAACAGTAGTTTAAAGACAGTGGGTGAGATCCTGTCCATGGTAATTTAGGAATATAATTGCACTTTAATTATAGACCCTTAGGGTGAAATTTCATTTCATGTACATTTAATTGTTTGCTACACAGATGTCTGCATTTCAGCTATTTATTGAGGTTCTCCTTATGTTTATTGGAGAAAAAGAGACACTTAGAGGCAAAATTCTGATCCGTTTTATCAAGGGAACAAAAGGAACTGGATTGTGATGGAACACAGATGAGTTCAGGGGTTTTTGCCTCACTAAGCTCATGTTGTTTACATGTGGAAGGCAGGTCTGTAGGAGAAATGAGATACCACTCACTATGTGTCTGGTGCCTCAGAGAGAGATTTCATTAAGGCTATGAGTACTAGCTTCTGATCTTATGATGATGAAGGTCTTGATATTGATGGAAAGGCTTTGAGAAATCTTTCAGTGATAGATGTAAGACTTACAACAAACTTATTAGCTGGAGAAAAAGAAAAGAAGTTCTTAAAGAAACTGGATTCTCTGGTATTCCTGTGAACACATAGTTTAATACTTCTAGTTGGGCTGAATAAATAATGAATTATTTAAAGACTAAAATGTTTTTCCTTTGGAAATGTATGTTTCTCACAGATGCCTTCTACTAGGTAGGATAGACAAAATATAATTGGCACAATCTTAGTAATTTTAACAGTAATTTGTGAAATGCAGAAAAAATATATTAGGATTATATGACATTTCTTTCCTCAGTGTGGAGTTCTGTCTGAGACACAAGTTTATAGTTGGGCTTGTGGTCATCTGCAGAAGCTGTGGAAATCAAAACTGGTGTGAACAATATTTTACTACAAGAGCTGCCTTTTTTCCTTCAACATTTTTCAGGGCTCTTGTTGCATTTGTGGCAAAGTATGTATCAGCAGATCTGTCCAGAGGTTCATTAATTGTCTTTTGTTCAGCTTGTTCCTGGAATAACATCTTTGACTTTCTTGGTCATACTCACAAAACATGCAGAAGGTCTTTCAGAGTTAAGGTATCAAGTAAAAAATTTTGGTTTGGACTTGAAGAATTAAGAGTAATTCCGCAAATTCAATAAAACTCCACTATAATAAAAAACCCTAGAAGAACATAAATAATTATGTATTGATTTTAAAAATGTAAATATTATTACTAACAATATTTTCACATCTGTTTGGATCTAAATTAAATTATTTTGAACTCATCACCCCTAAATAAAAATGCTGTTACTCATTGGAAACCTTTGAAACTCTGACCTAAATGGCAATGAATTGTTTGACTGTGTCTCTCCTTTTCCCAGAATGGTTCACAATTGCACTGTGGACCATGAAGAGCAGCAGTTTCTTAAGGACTTCTTTCTTCTTATCTACAAGTGACGCTAATGCCTTTCACTTATTAATATGGTTCTCTTTGACAGTTTGTATATTATTTGATAGAAATATAGAAATGTTGGTTGGGAAGATGCAATTTAATTGCATCTAATATAATTAGAAGGGCATAATAGCTATATAAATACAGGGACTAAAAATCACACAAGAGAAGAAAGATACATGGCTTTGATTTCACCCTCTAATTAATTGCATTGCCCCGAACCACAGCTGTATACCATGAAAGAAGGCTTAAAAGTGATTGTGTGATGACAGTTATGTAGCTATTACTCATTTATCCCAGAGCAGCAAACTTATGTTCTGCAACAGCTTTTTCTAATATATTTTTTTATTATTATTTCTCTCTGCATTGTAAAATGAAATAAATACAATAGCAGCAAGTTTCGAAATATAAGTAAAATCTTTACAGATGCATTTTCTTCTGCCTTAAGAAAGGATGCCTGTGTTCTTTCTGCAGTACTTTACTAACTCAGGCCTGCTCAGAATTTTTCAACAATAAATAACAAAGCCTAAATTTTTACTCATTGTCTGACAAATGATTTTTTAAAAAAAGATGAAATGAGAATGAATCACTCTAAAAACATAAAATTTTAGTTTGAATTTGCTTTGTCTTTTTGTGGATTAATCTTATTAAGTGTTCTCTTACTACTGAGAACTGAATTTAAAGCAGCTCAGTCTTCTGCAGATACACAATTTTTATTCTCTGTGTTAAAAACAATGTTACATGTTTAGTCTGCTAATAAACTCCTCAGAATCAATGAAGTGGGGTGGTAAAACCAGGCAAAACAAAACTTATGAGGAATCCATGAAATGAAGGCCATTTTGCATTGAGAGTTGTCAGGCTGAATATGGGACATATGTGTGTAAATTGCAGCCCAAACATACCGCTTA
Source organism: Falco naumanni (assembly GCF_017639655.2). Classification (NCBI taxonomy): domain Eukaryota; kingdom Metazoa; phylum Chordata; class Aves; order Falconiformes; family Falconidae; genus Falco; species Falco naumanni. The sequence goes on from NC_054059.1 coordinate 30,134,698, forward strand.
TTTCTAGAAATATGTCATAAATCATGCATACCACTTGCTCTTGAATTTCAACGGTAAAATGATTATACAAATATTTTTCAACATTTTACATACCTATAGAAGTTGTCTGAAAGCCACATTTAAAAGGAATGAGGTTAACTTTCAAAGATTAGGTTATATCAAAGTGTAAGCAAGGAAGAATTGGAGAAATTTAACACCATTCATATGTACAACTATATACGCACATTGGTCTATTAAGGTGCTTGGCTACCTGGGCACTTCCACACAGTTTTCAGGAGGTGGTTCATGTGAAGTTGATTTTCAGACAAAAGTCAACCACACAGGCCTTTTAGTTGAACTAACCTTCGTTTTAATATTCCCCCTCCTTAGCTCTTTAAAACTTAAACTGCATGAGTGATATATAATAGTTACCCAAAAAGATAATTAAAAAAAACCAGAAAAACACAACAGAAAAAAAGCAAAGGGAAAGAGAGAGAGAAAAAGAAAGCAAAGATAAGCTTCCTTCCAGATTCACTGAAAATGGAATGATATTTCACAAAAAGTTTCTATTTTGTGCTTTTTCATGCAAGTGTTTGATGAAAATGTTCAGACATATGAGCTTTTTTTCCTTTTCTTCTTTTCTTTTTCCCCTTAAGGTTTAACACTTTATTTCCCTAATATTTTGCTGCAAAAACACGATCATGTTTTTGACAGCAAAATCAATTCTGCAAGACAGAAAGGAGAAGAGAATCACAGCACCTCAGCCAAGAATAAAGCATTTAGGTGAGGTGCTAAATGACGGAGTGTAATTGCTTTGGGGCTTCCTTCTAAAAGCAGGCACAACAGGGAGATGCAGCTATCTCCAGGGCAGCATCTTCCCAAGGGCAAGTCAGGTCAGGGTGAGTCATGGGCTGGAGCTGCCTGTCCCCTTGACTCCAGAGGAAGCTTACAGCAGCTTCTCTCCTAATTTAAACACCTCAGCTGTGCACTTGTGGTTCATCAGGATGAATCTGAGCCTAGAGGCATGTTGCAGCGTGGTTAAAGAACATTTTGGCTCCTTTTGTTTATAGGGCTTCGCAGATGAATGAAAGTGGCAAAAAATGGTTATGTACACATTTAAAACACATACAGTATCTGATAAAATATTGGGTAAATCCCTCTAATCCTGCCTCGTAACAAACATGTTACACAGTCATGCTCAGCGCTACTTTAGGAATGAATTCTGAATGCAAGCTCATATTCCTCTAAAATCTGTAAAGCTACAAAAGTTCAGAGGATTAAATTTGCAATTTAATCTATTTACAGCTCAGTGAAAATGTACACCCATTTGAATTTGTCTGATGGAAATACTGAGCATGACTCAATAGTTCCATAATTTGTATTTTATTAAACCCTGTCAAAATACGATATATGGCTAACCCAAGACAGCCTTAAGACACGAAAGCAGAAATCTTTTGTAGGTGTTATATGACAGATGTTAGTCTGAGTTTGTTTCTCGTGTTCACAATCCATAATTTACATGAGAATAAGCACTCTGATTTCAGCTAATTGATACATGCCTCTAACTGTCACGTCAATCTTCTCAGTGGCAGGGCAGACACCTTCAATAGCACGGGTGCCATCCAAAAGTGACAATGCAAATGCACAGCCGTGTTCTAACCTACCACCAGTTTCAGCCCACTGCTGAGGGAGTTTTAAATTCAAGTGATGTCTTATTTTCCTCACATCCTTTAAAAGAACTATACTTATGTAAACATGAATTAAATACTTCATCCTATCCTTGAGCACATGAGCAGCGTTTGCTAACAAAGAGAAGATACAGAATAGTAGGACTGAGTCTGAAAATGGAGAGGGTAGGATGTCCCAGGCTCAGGTATTATTTGGTAAAGGATGAAAAAGGCTTTTCTGAGTGTTCAGGGGATCAGTCATCTCTAAAGTATACAATTAATGGTAGTCCAATTTTAATTACTGGTACTCCAGCTATACAGCATTTGATATTTTCTACATGCTGCTTTCTAAAAGTGGGATTCTGAAAGAATTCTCTCTGTAAGTGCTCTAAGGATCCAATTAGAGGCAAGTGCTTGATTTCTGAATCCTTTTGATCAGCCTTCGGTAGTGTCCCACTTCTGAATTCCTCAGGAGCTTTCAACTTCATTGACAGTCCAGAAATAATGCCTCGGTAGGATGTCACTTGGTACTCTGAGCTCTGATACACCCTCTATTCAGGCACCTGTACTAGACATTATCAGGCCACAGCAAGGGTCTTTTGCTAACAGCAATAAAGCTGGCCAAAAAATAGGAGAACTGGAATTGTTAAGCACTTTCCAAAGCTTCAGCTTTTCAAAGACAATCAGTCGAGTCCTACCTTCAGAGATTATGGTGCCTTGCTGAAATCAATAGAAAGCTCAAGTTTTACCTTTTTTTATCCTTAGGAAATTCAAACAATGAATATTCACAACACAACATAGATACAATTCTCCTTTAAAAGGAACTTACAGAATAAAACCTGCACATCTTCCTAGAAAAATGAAATTTACATCATTATGCTAGAGAAGAGTAAGAAGAATTCTGCTTTTCCTTTAGCCATTAAGTCAACAGTGGGAATAACCCAAACACATTTTTATAATCAGATGGAACAGTTCAAAACCATATCCAGTGAAATGTCCTGCTCTGTTCACAGAATCACATTTCCTACATTTCCACTGAGTAGTTCTTTCTTTCTTCTGAAGGACTCTGGTGATAAAGAGGCTGGGAAAATGTACAGATTTCAGCAGTCACCCTGATTTCAAATGGACAATATTGGGCTAAATGTAACAGTCCATAAATCAGAAGAATTCCAAGACTTCTGCCCATAGACTTACACTTTCTTCTGCCTTCAGCTGATTAGAAGACACCACTTGCAGGATATTAAACACCCTCTAACTTGGATAGAGCACCTTGGCTGCAACCTCAGTGTTGCACATGTCTGAGTTTACTTAGTGTTTTTAAGGAAAGGGGCAGACAACATGAAGTGTCCCTACCTCTGGGGAAAAAAAATAATATATGAGTTGTGTGTGGCAAATATCTCTTTTGCCTTGGAAGATTAAGACTAGCTAAGCAACCATCCCTTCAGAACTGAATGTGGTTTTGGACTTTCATCTTGTGGAAAAGTAGTCTTTGAAACATAGCATAATTCTTTTTTTACTTTCCTTTTTTGCCAATGACAAACCAAACCAAAAATCTTGTTACTCCAGAAGTTTGGCAGGACTCTGCAATGCCATGGTACTTCAGCAAAAATATATTTTTCAATGTTTTCCTTCAGTTTTCTTAAAGTGTGAATGCTATACCATGTAAATTTGTCAGTTGTTTGTGAAATGTGTGTATTTAACTGTTTCCTTCCTATAAAAGCACATATTATTTTTACAGCTGATAGCAGCTTTGCTTTAAGGGTGTTTTAGTTCCAATGGGAATGAAAGAACATGCTGGTTAGATGAGTTAGTGTTGTCAATATTCTTATAGCAACTGGTTTTAATGGAGAAAGCTCCTGTAGGTTTAATTACAGTAATAAAATAAAAGTTAATCCTTCTGTAAAGTTTTATACCTTCAGTGCCTGTGATACCTAACCTACATGTGAATTAATGATGATCCATGCAAGTATAAGGAGCTATAGAAATTTACCTCAGCTGAGAATGCTTTAGTTACATTTTAAACTAGCACTTATATAACAAAAGTTATTTTGTGGGAAAACTTTTCTAAATACAATCCCAAAGTCTAAGTGAAAGATGCTTTTAGGGAAAAGAAAAGAAAAATATTTAGAATAAATGATTGTGTCAAAACCTTCTTTTTAAATAAGTCTGTGCTGTCTTAGCCAGCATATCTACAGCTTGTTCTTTCACATCTTAGTTCTTCTTTGTGACCAAGTGGCAATCTAGTGTTCAAAACCAACCTCTGTTACAAACAAGTTTGATGAGTCACATACTATTAAATATTGTTTTTAAATGTATCTACTAAACTAGTAAGAATGGACTCTTCATCTACGCCCACAGACTTTTGAAATAGCTTGTCCCAATTCTTCCCTCATTTATATCAGTATAAATTGAGAATAATGTGTTGCAGGGGTGTAAAAATTGCTTAAATGAGGATGTAATCACTCTATTTTTGCCGTGTCAGTTATTTTAGATCATCTCATCCCAAGCACTGAAAAAAATGTTTAGTAGAACTGTAGTGTAGCCTTTGTATCAGCAAAGTACTGAAGTACATGACCGGTTTGCACTGATTTGAGAAAGATGATTTCCTGAATGCTAGTACATTTCCAATGGGGCAACTTGTGTGTTTAAAAATATGAATGGCTGTAAGTGCTTTTCAGATCTGAGGTTTGAAATGCATATTTTGTAGTCTACACTCTGCATCCACACTTAGAATATTTCATTAATTTTCCTGGATTCATTTAAAAAAGAAAGTTGTTTCCCCAGATTTTCTACAAAAGAAACCTCAGCCTGTTTTCCCAGAGAGAAAAAATAAATAAAAAGAAGCATCAATTAAAGGCTAGCTTCCCTACAGCAATACTATATTTGGTCAAGCTCCATGACTCATCTTTCCTAGAAATACTACAATGATATCACAAAGACAATTTCCTCCCTGCTCCAAGTAGGTTTAGCCTCCTAAGTACACAAGGAGTTCAGTTTTCTGAAAGCTCTTTGATTTCTAATGCGGCAATGTTTCACAGTGCATTGGACATGTAGCAAAGCAAGCATTGGGCAGCTCTTCTCTCACTGCAGCAATTTTAAACCTCTGTTTCTCCATTGCTTGAGCCAAAAGTTGCAACATCCAAAAATAGCCCATGTAACCTTTGTACAAAGGTCTAAAGTGAAATTTTGTGAAAAAAACATACCTTTTTTAAACATCCTTAAAAGATATTTATGTAATCTTTCAGCTGTGTTTGTTTTAAAAAATCCCACCTCTGAACCAAAAAGTTAACTTGAAGGCTGAATTTTAATTTTTCCTTCTGTAATTCAATACAGCTTAGAGCTTATGTATAGAGGCATTCTGGGATAAAAGACAAGCCTCAGTGGTTTGCCCAGCAGTGGGTATACATGACTGCTAGCAGGAACAACTTGCAAAGCAGACCTTTTTCCAGGAATAGAAGGAATAGTCTGGACAAATTTGATATTAGTCCTCAAAACAGTTTAGAAGTCCTCTAGCAGTCTTCCCTTTGTTACTGTGGAAGCCTTTGAAACCTGGGTGGAGCACTGGGGCACTAAGCAGCTAAACTTCGAGTAACTGATAAAGACAATTATCTGACTATATCTGTCTAGTTTCCCCTTATGTGTACTTGCTGAGAGCAGGAAGACACAACAGTCAGTGACAATAGGGAGTACGTAAACCAGGAATACATTGAGTGTCCTTGGAGACCCACTGGAAATAAAATTATAGCTGCAGCCTGCAGCAATAAGGCTGTAATGTATGCTTAGCAGGGGCAAAAGGGATTAGAGCCTGGCTGTTTGGCAGAACTTGGTCTAGGCCTGGCCCATTGCTTTGAAAGACAGTATCTAACATTCATCAGTAATTATGAGGCTAAGATGTGCAAAAAAAAAAATATAAATGGCTTCCATTAATCAGCAGATGAAGCATTTCCTGGGATTTTGAAAAGTATACAGGATAACTGCTTTTCAATGCTACCAGTGAGTGAACATTATTTCCGCATCCACTGATTTACTCAAACTGAGAACAAATGGGTTTAGTACAAGAAAGATACTGAAGATGTTAATGCTGCACTAACGGTGTGAAATCTGTGTGGGAGATCACTGGGGGTCAAATGAAAAGCACAGCTTGGAGCACTGTCAAAGGTCGAGTGCTTATGTTCTGGGAAATAATCTCTTAATATTAACTGTTGTCAATTCTGTGATAAATATTGTGGAGTCTGCACTTAGAGGCTCTTAGAGGATGTGCAGGTCAATACAAAAAGCACAATCGCTGTGATACAAGGGCAATACTGGAAGATTTCAGCATTACCAGTTTACAGATGAGCATGGAGCTCATGGGCAATGCAGAAGCTGTCGTGTAGTTGCCAATAAATTGTTATATGGATTTCTTTATGAGCAGAAGAAACAAGACAAAACATAGAACTTGATAAGGACATTTTTGATCTATTTTGTCACATCAGGGTTATTAATGCCTAGTTAACAGGGAGTTGTCTCAAAAGCAACTGAGCTTTTGGTGCCTACAAAAGGGAGTCTTTCGTTCCATAAGTATTATGGAGAATATCATATAATTGTAAATGACAAGTACTAAACATCTATGTTGTGTTCATATCATCATAAACAAGATTCCTTGGTAGAGAATAATTGAATGGGCAAAGATTTAAATTCCTTAACTGCAGCTGCCTAGGTATTAGGGTCTGGTCTAATCTGGTTTCTAGGTTGCCTCTACAGCTAACAGGGAAGAAAACATTTAAGGTTAGGAAAAGGACCTGATGTTTGTAGAAAGCCTGTCTTTTTCCATTGACAGTGGCTGCTCTGCCATATCATATGGGTGTGCTGCCATTCAGAGGGACTTGGAAAGTTTGGAGAAATACGCAGAAAGGTACCTCATAACATTCAAGACAGGAAATGCCAAGTCCTGCACCTAGGGAAGAATAACCTCATGCACCAGCACACACTAGGGACTGAGGAGCTGGAAAGCAGCTTTGCAGAGAAAGACCAGGAATCTTGGTGGACAACAAGATGAACAATGTGCCCTCACAGGGAAGAAGCCCAACAGCATCCTGGGCTACATTAGACAGTGTTGTTTACAGGTCAAGGAAGATGATCCTTCCTCTCTGCTCAGCACAGGTGAGGCCACACCTGGAGAACTGTATCCAGTTCTAGGCTCCTCAGTACAAGAGAAATATGAAGCTACAGCAGAGTGTCCAGCAAAGGACCACTGAGATAATTAAGGGACTAGAGAACCTTTCATACAGAGAAAGGCTGAGAGGTGAGGCTGTTAAGCCTGCAGCACAGAGAAGGCTCGGGGGAATCTTACCGATGTATGTAAGCACCTGCTTACTGTACTGTACTGTAAGAAAAAGCTTTTTTATTGTAAGAGCTGTCAAACATCACAGCAACCTATTTAGAGACCGTGGGGAGTCTCTTTTGGTGGAGATACTCAAAACCTGACTGGTCATGATCCTGGGCAACATGTGGTAGATGACCCTGCTTTGACCAGGGTGGTTGGACTAGATGATCTCCACAGGTCCCTGACAACAGAAGCACATATATTTTCTGTTTTCATGTGAAAAGAAGATATCATACTACTGAAATTTTACTGAACTACTGAAATTAAAAATAGATATTTACAATGTGAGTATAGTTGGACTAATGCAGTCTCTGCTTCTCCAACCCCCCACCTACTTTAAAGAGGGGGCAGGCGCAATCCACTCTTCTTAATTAAATATCTCATCTGATGAGCTGTCATGCAGCTCAGATAGTTGAGCCTTGCTCCCTATGTAATATAAACAATTCTAGAGGGTTTGTCTCGTCCACCTGAGTTGGTGCTTAAGGAGGACAAGAAAACTAGCACATCATCTATCCATGGTGCAAGTCCAGCTCCAATCAGCTGAAGCTGGGATCACTCACAACTTGTTATAAATGAGGTAGGATTTTCTGTGTCAAATACCTCTGATCTATTGAGTTTACCTACCACTCTAGGTTGTGAGAACAAATTTAGTGACTAGAGCTACTCAAATCAGATCCTATGCTGGAAGCAACATATTTGCTTAGCCTAATCTGTTTTCCTCCTTGCAAGAGTTTGAGCAAGGAGAAAAGGGCTAGTCCCAGTGAAGCACCATGCTAACACAGACCTGTTGTTTCTAGACCTCAGGCTAGTGTATTGCAGCACAGCACTGCAGTGTGTTGTGGAGAAAAGCTAGCAAAAGAGCTGGCTCAGGTGTCCCTGCATGCCACTGACTGCACCCTGTGAATCTGCTTTCTCAGCCCTGCACAGAAACCTGACAGGCAAAAGTAGCTGTTGCACCCAGTCCTTCTTGATCCTTAATTAAATACAGGTTTTTCTCTACTCTCAATGTTCTGCTTCATTCTCTCTATATTTCCAGCCTTTCATAGGAGCAAGATTAGGGCCCTAGAGCCAACAGTCTCTTGCTGCAGTTAGTTTTTCTCAGCTCACAAACTGTTTTCTGACATATTCTTTCCCCAGTGTAATTTTTGACAGCAGCTGAACTATTTTAGCCATGCCTTCCTCCAAGAATTCAGAGACAGGTATCTGGTCTAAAAAGTTGAGCTTGAACTGTTGAATTTGACAAGTGTACAATGAATGAGAACAGCCTTTCATGGTGAAACACTGTCAAACAATTTTCCTCTAGCTGGAGCTGCTGGCTTGGCCTAATATATTCTTTCGGTTTATTGTGAAGCCTCTAATTTCATGCATTTTGGTAGAAAGCTGTAATATAAGAGTTAAGAGTCGGTCTCTGGCTTTAGCAGGTGTAGATGAGTAAGTCAGTTCTTTCTTATATTTCCTTTCTTTTTTATTTTGTAACTAATTAGTGTGCACCGGATGCCCTCTTTCATTACAGAACCACTTCTCCCTGCTTTCGTATTACCTATGGTATTTAATTCAGTTTTAAATAATTTTGTTCAGCCGTGGTTAACCCTTGCCACCGCAACATCTTGATTTCATACCCTCCTCTGAACCACCCACGTGCTACAGCAAAAAGTGTCTATGTGGTTTCATCTTCATTTGCAAAAGCAGCTGGTCTCAACCTGTTCCTATGTGAGCATTTTATTTCATGCTGAGAGTGTTGCCCCACTTTTGTTTCATCATTCTATGCTTTAAGAGGCTCCCGATAGACTGCAAAAAATCTCAGCAATGCAATGGAAGGAACTAGCTCCTTAGCAGCAATCTAAATGCCTTCAGACATCACTTTTTGTCTACAGCACAGCACGAGGCTTTGGAGATTTCTGGCAACTAAAACAATGGTATTAAGGGGCATGTCAGATAAAGTCTTCCATGTCTTCACTATCTGAGGCCTCATTACCTGTGTTGTTCAAAGCTGATCATACTGTATGCTTTGAAGAGAGGGAAGCCCAAGCCTGCAGTTACTTATCTACATGCTTGAAGCCTGATAAGGCTTGGTTTTCTGTAGCATGTCATTCACTAGCAAAGAAACATTTCTAAGATTTATAGTTTTCAGATTTTTATTTTTTTCAGTCTTTGACAATGGCAATTCCCCTCACACACACACAAACTTAACATATCTTCAGTTGGTGTTCTGCCACATGATGAAGGCACACCCCACCCACCTCAACCCCCCAGTGAGCAGTTCAGTCCCAGTAACTCTCATTTCTTGCTCACTGGCATCAGTGCTGGGCTAGGACAGACCTAAGGTTTGACTTCAGTTCCTTTACGTGTGGCTTGTAAGGTTAAAGGAATCAGCAACATGTGTTCCCAGCACTGTAGCAGGAGAAGAAGTTGATGGAGCAGTAAAAATGACAGCATAGTAAATACGAAATCTGACTGTGAAATGAATGCGATGATAGTGAGGCAAAGTAGCAGATAAAATATAATTTTAAACACTGAAGAATAACAGTAATGTTAATAAGTGTAATGTACATCAGAAAAAGGCTCTGAGGTAGCTGTTACTACCAAGAAAAGAGTTCGGAGTGTCTGTAGTTAGAATGCAAACCTCAGATCAGTCAGCAGCAGCACTCAAACAAACTGCATGAGATAAAGCATTAGGAACAAAACAAAAAATGGTGGGAACCAACCAAAAAGAGTTTGTTTCTCCTCTCCCCTGCACTCCCCTCTTCTGCCTTCCCTTGCCCTCCTCTCCCCTTCCCTGACCGGTTATATTCAAACAAGAAAAAACAAATTATGAAAAGTATGGAGAAGAATATTGGCCAACTCTTATATAAACCCTAAATAGATTATAACTCTATATCCAGAAAATGGATGACTGAAGAAGGGCATAGTAGTTGCACTGAGAAAAGTTATTCATGATTCTTACAATAACAAAAGTAGAAGAAACTATACAAGGTTATCAGGTGGCAGGAGTAAAACAATCTGGAAAAGGTTCTTGTTCACACTACATGTAGATAGGCTGTGGGACACATTTCTCTGAAACACTGATCGTCAAACTTTACCTGACTTCAAAAGCAAAAATACTTATTAAATACAGATAATAACTCAAGTGCAGGGAATCCCTGGGCAGCAGGTTGCTGCATCCCGGGAGGTGCCAATGAAGCACTGCTGTGCACTCACCCAGATTCCATGCATCTCCTCAAGGACTACTAGCACATCAGAAGGTTTTTTTCAGGGTAGCCCAAAATGACAGTTCTGCTTTCTACTACAGGAATATATCCCACTTCTGGTATGTGTGCAATGGATTTTGCATCTCATCTCTCTATTGGTGCTTTTTGTTTTAAACCTTTAGCTGAAGGTTATTAAGACCGAATATAAGGAGATACAGAGTGCCAGAAGGTGACAAATTTTGTTGTTCGGAAAAAAAAATAATCCTATGTAGTCTTGAAAAAAGATAATGAGACCTACTGATTACTATTGCATTCTTTTGTTAACAAATATTGTTTTCAGTTCTGAAGGTCTCATCAAATCTCAAGTTACAGGTGATAGTAAGAGAGTACATCAGCCATTCAGCTCATGCAAAGCTGTTTACCTAATTTTTTTCAAGGGCTCATCCATTTGTACCATTTAAAATACCATTTAAACCCACTTTTTTTATTTAAGTGGACAAAATGGCTTATGACCTGAAAAGATAGAGTGTGTATTACTGAGAAAGATACTGATCTAATCTGTGTTAAAGGACCACAATCTATAACCCTTATTCACAGGTATAGTGTTATTCCCTTTGGCAAATAATTTAAAAGAAAAGGTTATTTAAACTGGACAAGTCACCAGCCTGAATTTAAACCTCTGCTTTGCCCCAGACTTCTTGTCTGTTGCTTCCCAGCCAAAAAAATAAGGATACCCCTTTTTCTTTTCACCTCATTTTCAACAATTTCTTTCTCCAGCCAGTCAAGACTATTTCATTATGTGTAAGAGTAGCTTCTACCAAGACAGCATCCTGCTCTGGTCTGAGGTTCTTAGATATTGCTACAATATCACTAATGTGAATAATTAAAATAAGTAATAATTTGTATCTGGTAATTTTGCATTTCAAATGTATTAATTGAATATTTTTCTGTAATAGGACAGAGTAGCTGAGAACTGGAATTCTCTACCAAATTTAATATATTGCAAATGTTACGCAGGCCAGCTGAACACAAACATCTGAAATTGATCAGCAATCCATTCAGCCATCTTTTCGGTTGTGTTGGAACAATGACAAAATCTAGCCATTCTGCAATTTCATCAGCCTCTTGGTACTGAGAAATATTTATTCAAAGATTCAAGAAAAAATATAGAAAGTAAACCATTAAATCCACCCTCAGGTTTTATCTTTATATTCTATTAACTTGGTACAATGACTTCACTTTTTATCTGTCTTAGTTAAATTTAAATAAAGGAATGAAATGCAGCTATTCTGTAAGTTTTGAGAGAATACGAGCAATAAAGTGTATAATCTAGCAGAGTTATTGTTTTGGTTTTGTGTGTGTACTTTATTTTAATGCAGATTTGCATTAACAGCTTCAAGCATTTTTCCATATAGACTGATAGTAATTTAGCTCCCAGTTCTCCAAAAACCTGGACTACAGGCATCTGATGAGTCCCACTGAGTCCAGGCTAAGTCATGTTTTAAAGTAAGTAAACCTGTGTATGAGTCTTTGTAGTCCATCCCTTTCATTGGCACCTCCCTTTCATGTTGTTGAGTCTTGTGGCCCACGACACCGTTTAGATGTCTCACTGAGCATGCAGCCTTCAGCACTGCAATGCTGGAATGCTGCAGCCCAGCCTTCACCAAGCAAACTCATTCTGTTTCCAGACGTGATTGTTCCCACTGCAGCTGATATTTCTTACTTCTGCTGAACTTTGTCTTCTTTGTCTCTTTTGATGCCTGTCTCAGTAGCTTCTTGCTTGCCTTTCTCCAGACATCCCTATGGAAGCTCCCTTCTGACCCTGCAGTGCTTCTTGCCAGCAGCTCCCCTTCAGCTTTCCTCATAGCCTGCCCCAGCTTCCCCACTTCTAATTTACAACACAGACAAAGTCTTCCTCAGTAATCGCTCCTCTTTGGCTCCTCTTCCTCCTCTCTGTCTCACCTGGCTCCTTCCCTTTGCCTGGAGTAGATATCCTTTGCTCTGAAAACAGCCCTTCTCCACTCAGCTCCACTGCTCCTCCCAGGTGCCTATGGTGGGCTGTAGGCAATGTGGCAGGTCATGTCTGTGACAATGGCTTTTGTCATCAGAAGCTCTGTTCCAGTATCAACACATTTGGCACAATATATAGAGTCTGGACAGGAGTATTGTGGGCCTGATCCAACTTTCATTGAAGTCAGTGGAAGCCTTTGCTCTGACTTCAGTGGGTGCTGGATGAGACTCCGATGGCTGGTGACTAATGCTCTTTTCATTGTATATTTCATAATGCAAATATCCACAGAGGAACATGACCCAGAGAAATAGAAGGTACTTATTTTTCAGTATTCATTCCCAACTCAGCAACAGCAGTCTAACAGAAACACCGTTTCTAAATGCTATCCAAGGAGCTTGTTTATCTCTGTTCTTCACCTAGCAGCCCAGAAAAACAAACTTTCAGTTTAGAAATCTGTTTGAATAAAGCAACTTTTATATTAAAACAGACTCACTGAATCTTTGTTAAAATAGAATACCTCTAACTGCCAAGTTGAAACTCTTTGCGACCTGTGCTCCCTTTCTCCTTCCACTAAAGCTGTCATTTGCAGTACACAGGACCATTACTTTGCTGCTGATAAAACATTTACTACAGGCTGCATCTTAACCTTAGCTGTGCAAGCTTGCATATTTATCATGTTAATCCCTACACTTGGAAACTGAAATTAGGGTATTATCTTGACCAAAATAAATAGCAGTTAAAAAGCCATTGACATTTTTTCTCCCTTCTGCAAGCATATTCCTCATCTAATTCAGGACTTGTACAGTAGAAATGATTAACTTATTCAAGTTAGTATCAGCTACTCCCATAAATAAAATAGATGTTTCCATCCTTACTACTCTACTGTACAGTAAGAAACACTTGCCTGTTGTGCAGTCGGGCACAATATGTGAATATGAATGTAAAATCTACAGCCACTTCAGTAAAATGCATAATGAAGATAGAAAAGAATAATCCAGGTTCTCCATACACTTACATTTAGACTCAAGTAATTGGCAGCTAATACCTTCAAAGATTTAATCTCTACTGATGATGCTTCTGGCCCTCACAGGTTATTAAAAAAGAAAAGAAATAATTATGACTCAATCTTTGCCTTTTCAGTTCTTGATCTATAAAATGAGAATAAAACTGCCACTCAGTCTTGAACTGATACTTTAAAAATAAGTGGATAAACATATCTATGAAGTACCCACACTTAAGGTAAGGTCACATCCACCATATAATTAATAAATTTGTCTATTTGCAAATTTTGGGTTAGCTATGCTAAAAAACCAAACAAAACCAAAAACAAACCACTAATCAAAGAACAGCTAACAAGAAATAGTGGATTTCTTATCATGGAGTGGATAAGGGAAAAATAAGATTTTGCAGTGTCATCGTATTATGATACATTTCATCACAAAGATTAACACTCATTGCCAAGCTAGGCTCATATTTGATATTTCATGAGTGCTTGCTTTGTATTCTTAAAATCCTTTTAACTTCAAGTGGGGTTGCCCAATTAATAGATCAGAGAAAGGCCTTCAGGAGATGTCACCTTGCCTGTTCCTTGGCATATTGCTCCTGCAGGTTTCTGGGGGAGGGAGGGAGTTGGCTGTACCTGGGATGCACCATCCTGGCAGCAGACACCCTCGTTCCCCAGGGCTTTGCAGGCAAACACATACCCCTGGTGGACGCTGGGGCTTTTCCTGTGTGTTCATTCAATGGTTGTCTTGCATCAGGGCATAAAACCAGAAACTTTTCCAGAATGAAAATAATGACAGTATTTACTCAGTTTTATTTTTTATTAATAAACCTCCGTTCATTATCCTAAAAGAGAATATAAACTTGTAAATTCATATGTTAACACTGAAATGAAATAAGGAAGATACAGATGTTAAAAACAATATATGGAATGTGTGCATATGTCTAAAGTATTATAGTACTCAAGTATGAATTTCAGTGTTAGCTGTGCAATGCTGAGGTGTAAAACTGTATATAAAATACTAAAAATGTAAGAAGATGGGTTTGTTTTCTCTCTATAAATTAACTTTATCACTACAAATTCATGTTAACATATTTTGTTTGCCTTTTTTATGAGAATAAGATTTGTGTTGTCTAATTTATTATATTGATCACACAATGATGAACTGCTTTGGCCTTTTCAATATGCTGTTACAGGATTGGTTATCTATTCCAGTTCATTACGGCAAGCTACTACTGTTTAAACATGAAAGAAGTGGAAAAGCCAGCCAATACAACAACATAGCTGTAGAAAGGTTAAAGAACTACACAGCATTCAGCCAAAGCTGACAAGCATTGAAGTTTGGGGTTTTCATTCTTTTGACAAAGATGGTAATGGGAAGAGAAAACAGCAGTATCTAATCCATTTTTATGACAGTGGTTGTAATTAAATTGGAAAGGATATAAAAGCGACCTGTTCTCATTATAATTTATATATCCTTATCTTACAGCCTTTCCTCAATCCTTCTGATTTAGAGTCAGTATACCAGGGTACCCTTTGGACAGTGATTCTTTGGGAAATATGCAAGACGTTATGTACAGAGCACTGTGTTATAAAAGTGGCTTATATATTTCTAAAGAGATTCATATCTACTGATATTAATATTCTAGACTGGAAAAGGAGTGGTTTAAAGTATAGATAACAATTTTACTGCTTAATGTTTCCCAAAATGAGCACATATGTCATATGAATCTTTTGTGTATCATTATTCATAGCATTTGATAGGATTGATCTTCTTTGGAGTGACCAGTGATTCTAGATTCAGGAGTTTCTGTCTTTCATTAACTCAGACATTAACTTTTCTTAAGAAAATAGATGATAAAAGTGAAATGAAATTACAGGAATCAATCATTTTTATCAGTATGGTAATATGCAGAGGGACCCACTTCCTACAGAACTGAATGAAAATGTAGGACTGACTAAAGATTTCACTATGAAAAATTAAATTGTTTTTTAAAAAATAGGCTGTCCTACATAGAAAATGTAATGCTTTAATTCCATTTATTATTGTGATTTATATTGGCATGAAGTTTATTTTTCATAAACTAAATAAAGGTCATGTTTGGCAAAGTAATTTCTTGTATCCCCTACACAGACAGTTCTAAACAATTCCTGAGAATTAATGACTGACTGGCTACTATTTAAAGCCTCAGCCACGCAAAAATTTTTAACATATGGTCACCTGCAAGCATAGGTACAAAAGATTATCCATGCTGAGTTGGCTCCACATCTTGCAGTGACCAGAAATGGCAGAGCACAAGGAATAAGATGTCTATGCAAGTATAAGAATTGTCTGTGTCATGAAATGACGAACACTAATGACATTTGAGAATGGCCTTAGATACTGATACAGCTGAATATATAGAGGTCTTGCTGTTCCTAGGCACAAGTAGAGCTCTGTAGCTTTTCCTGTCTCACGGATGTGTGGATCATGCTGTTTATGTCAGTCCAGTCCTCAGCCCAATGCTGCTGCTGTTGCCCTTTGCCCTCAGAGTTCAGAACAGCTCAGTACAGTACTGTATGAGGACCTACCAAGTTAACTGGAGACATTCTAGGAGAAAAGCAATTTCATTTTTATCTGGAATTTAATGTACTTATCTTGTATTTAGTCTTGCAGATCACAGTGTTTGGTTTGCAAGCAGTGATATACTATCATTTCTCTATTTTCTATTTAAAAAAAAAAAAGATAGTTTCCTTTAAAAGTTTCCTATTGCTAAATATTTGTTATTATAAAAAGCATGCATATCTGTGAATTATTAAAAAAGTAAACAGATTTCTGATTAATTTTCAAGGCTTTTTTTAATCCCAGCTGAGGTCATTGCTTTGTTTCCAATACTGTGACAACACTGTATGAATCTGAAAGGTTAGCACAAGCAGTTTTAGTTTGCAGGGTGTGACGGACAATAACCATTTTACTAACAGTTTGTCTGTTCACCTCGGAGAAGATGATTGCAGTTTGCTTTGTCTGGTACAGACAGAGCTTTTTGAAGGAAGATGTGCTCCTTGAAAGTCATTGCACACACAAAGGAAGCAGGATGGAAAGAAGAGGATATATGAAAATGCAGTGAGCAGGGAGATGAAGCTTACCAGATGCTGGGAGACTTTAGAGAAGATCACGAACCATGCCTGCATGTGGCTAGGCTTCTGACAGGGTGGAAAGAGGCTTTTTAGGGCCTTTAAAGAGACTGTATGGAGATTGTTGCCACACAGAAAGCTGTTGAGGTGCTGATCTCAGGTCAAGCCTGGTAGAAGAGCTCACCTGCAAGAAAACAGCAGATGGGGGAGATCCATCCAAGAGCCCTTTCAATTGTTGTGGGGGTAACACAACAGTAAAAAGTTCCCCTCAAAACTCTGACCTGATCTAGGACCTTATCACACTTTTTCAGCTGGATTAGTGTAGCTCTGTGCTTTGGGATCCTGAGATATAAATGCCTGCAGGTGCAGGCTCATCAAAACAATTAATGATGCAAGTGTGATTCCCAGGGGCATGTGGGTCAAAAAGCACCGTGAACTTAATATGGGCCTTTACAGGGGGGAAAGTGGAGGTGAGAACTCATGTGCATGCATTTTGGTGCTGGGGAGTCTGAGACAGTTTTGGGTATGAGATCTGACTTTCAGCTATAGTAACAGAAGGACACAGTTTAACTTGAATTTCCAGGTTCAGTTCCTGCAGGTGATGACTTACTCAGCTAATAATGAGGCTGGAGATACAGTGCTGTTGGGATATACTTGCTAAATGCACCATTACTATAATGGCTTGTAATTAGACACTAATAATCATATAAAATGCTAATAGAATAAATGTACTAGAAATTTTTTAATGCTCCTGGCAAAAGTGCTTGAGGCATGCCATTTTCTCAAGGGCGTGCTGAGTAAAAGCAGTCTAAATAAAGGAGTTGGGGCATGGCACTCACTTGCTGCCGTTTCTCTTTTGAAAGAAAATTATTAGTGGTTTGAGGATCATTTAAAACTAATGAAAACATTAGGTGCTATTCTATTCCCAGTCTCTCCCTGTGTGTCCTGCTGTCTTCCTTGTGTCTGCAGTAGCAATTAGCTAGGGGGCTGTGGCTCTGCTTGTCAAGAAAATGATCCAGGTAGAAATTAATACTATTTTGTAACTGTCAGGTTACATTTTAGTCTGTTTGGTCTTCCCTTGTGTGAGGAGCAAGCACTTTGCATGAGGATTTGGGGAAAGAGGCAGGGAAAAGGGCAAGATACTTAATTTGGCGATGGTCTTTGCTTATGTCAGCTTAAGTTAATTGTAACCTGATTTAGAAAAGCAATAGCAGAGCAACTGAAAACCTTCTGCTTCTCCTCCCATGCACGCACCAGACTCAGTCACTGCTGTTTTGTGTGGGATACAGGGCTTCGTCCACATGTTCCTCTGTTATCTGGGGAAAAAGCAGATGTGTAGGTCCCTATGGCCTTTCTCCACCCTGCCCATCCGCATGCATACATGCATTGGTACATGCACCTGTGTATCCTCTCTTCCCCTGCTTCACATCTGAACACTTGCTGGCTCAATATACTCGGGGCTAGGTTCCCACACAAACTCTCTCTTTCTAAGTAAACTACATTCCTTTTCAGTTTATTATCCTACATTTTGATTTATTCTTTTTGTAAATATGCAGGTCACCAATCTCCGGGTGTAGAGAAGGTTTTGATAGCTTTGGCTGGTTTCCATGTCAGTTACCAGCACCCTGTCATGTGTCTGCCTTGTGAGGAAAACCCTGCACCTGATCTAGCCACCCTTTACCATCTATGGTTGACATGATGACTAACTGGCTTATTCAGTTGTTATTCTGACACTGAAGAAGATAAAAGGAACAATATTTATAGGGAAAAGTAATGTCCTTTATTTAATCGGTTGTGCTATTTAGGTTGATATCTCTTCATGCTGTATAGTCTTAATTTCAAATATAAAATTTAGTTACTTCTAGTTAGAATAAAAAAGGTGTCATAACTGACAAATTATTTATGGATATGAGAAGAAAGGTAGGAAAATATAAGCCACATGCTAGCATTTTTCTTCTCAAATCCATGACTAAACTACCACAGCTGCTATTACCCTTGGGATATATGGAGGAGTAAAAGATCAGTGTCAAGTCCACTAATCTTGTGATAGCAGATATTTTTATAATATTTCTGAATTTTTGTTATTAGATTATTCATCCATTCCTTCACGGCTCTGGAAATACACAAGGAGGAAAAGCTTGCTGTATGTTCCCTATTCTGGTTTGCTGAATCTCAAGACATTTAAATCTTTATAAATGATTCAAAAGGGATAGAATTGCATACTGGTCTGAATATTATAAAGGGTTTGGTTATATTCAGTGTAAGACCGAATGTCTTTTAGTACTCCCAGATCTGTTTCAACTCAGCAAAAGCTTTTCTCAGATGTACTAGCAATAACATGCCACCAATATAACTCATTATGTAGTGATACAACTTTTTCACTTATGTGAAATCTAAGGTTACCATAAATCATCTATACAAAAAATGTGAAACTTAGATCAAGTAAATAAGGGCAAGAGAAGGTCAGTGTTTGTTAACACTTTTGCTTTTCTCTGTATTACTAATAGCTGGTGATTTGTGTGATGCATATGTCACTAATATATATTATTGCCTTGTGGGAGTTCTGCTTATTAGTTTTAGTGGTAACAGCAGATGCTGTGGCACAGTGCAGGTGGAATAAGGTTTTAAATAGAACATTCACAGGCATATAGAAACTTCTCGGCTCTAGCTGTTTTCCCTTGTGTAACTTGGGATAGGTGAAGATTCAGATTTTAAAGTTTTGGGGACTGCATCTCTTAACATCCAGGCAGCTGGTCCTCATTTGAAATCCAGATTTCTCCACTGTGCCCCTACACAAGAAATTTAGAAAGCTGGGCTCCTGAAAATGCTTACTGAAATACCAGAAAGCTGTGTGAAGATTTAAACTACACAGGTGAAGAATCACAAAGTCTGAAACTTCCTGGGTCCTGTATGCCTTAGGACAACATCCCCACCCAGGATCCATATCTTCAGCTTCTTTCCTAGCCTCCTTCCTTGGGAGCTGTAATTTCTGAGTGCTTTCAGACAGTGGGAAGGCCTGAAACATGTTCTCCTGCTTTCTGCGTGAGTGCTCAAGCTGTTGGTGAGCTACTCTGTTAAAGGGGGACTGTAGCTGTTGCCAATGCTAACATCATTTCAAATGAAGTATTGGCTAATGTTGTGTTTTGCATGCAGCCTGATTGAACTAGATCAAGGTGAGACATTGCAATGATGTCAGTGCTCGGGAGTCTCTGAACAAGTGTAGAAACAAAACTTCCCTAGGTATATGTGGAGTTAAGACATCTTCAGAGTAAGGCAAAAGGCATATTGAGGCTCCGTTTTGGATGTGTTTGCCTCTATTCTTTCTCATTCATTTTTTTCCTTTTTTGTTTTATTTGATCCTAAACCTCAGTTTTCACTTGGCACTGATACTTTTAACTGTTTGAAAAATGTGTTGTTCTGTGACCATGTTCTCTTGAAAACAACAAACCACAAAAATAAGGATGTTAACCATGTCTGTTAAAAAGAAATACTCATTTTTAGAAATCAAAATAATGACAGTGTATCCCACAGTTACTCTGATGCTTAATTGATATATTTAAAACATCTGAAATTGTTACGAGGTTTTTCAGATGCATGATGAGCAACACACAAATGGCTGCAATCTCAAATTACAGCAAGCTATGTAAGAGCTAAATATTTGTTAAAAGATTCAATCAGCTACAGAGATTTGTGAGCTGAACTACTATGGTAAAAATATATACAGTTAGGCACAAGTTACAGCTGGCATTGCCCTCTAATGTGAGTTAGCAAATGGACAGTTAAATAAGATAATCTAAATGCTATATATTCTTTTTGTTACCTTCTAACTTTGGCTGTATGAATTTGCAGAGTTTTTTGAGTTATAGTTAACGCCCACAGAAGACAAAGTCAGACTTTCCATTCATTTAAAGGTAGGTGGACTTGTTTATTAGTCATTTTAGTAAAACCCAGTGATTTTCCTGTCAGCTTTGGGGTACTAGTGATCCTAGACTGTTCCAAGAGACATTTCAAAAGATAGAAAATGTTGGAAGGTGTTTGAAAGATGTAAAATGTATGTTGCAAAATTTTAAAAAGCTATTTATGAAATCACAACTTTTTATAAATAGGCAGAAACCTACAGGGTTACTTATACAGAAAAAATGATATAATTTCCAAACCACTTTTTTCACTGCCGATGAAGCAGGCCAGTAAGATAATAGATTTAGAAGTAACGATAACAGCTAGCAGTAAAACAGATTTCAGAAATACGTAGCTTTCAGATGATTCACATGTGTTGTAAACCACTTGAAGGAGAGATCACTTTTCTGTTGTGTTTCTAGAGTGCCTCAGCACAAGGCACTCGGTGCTGCCTTAAAATTTATACAGTTTTGCAGAATAAATGCTAACGGTAATACCTAGTAATTGTTCTTCTAAAATAAAAATGATGGACAGCACAAAGATTCTCCATTCCATCTGAAATGGATTAATGCAGCATGAAGACTTCTGTAACTGCATGGTTATATACCCAGAAAAAAAGAAGAGAGGAAAAACTGATGGAGATTTTTCTAAGATACCTCATAGCTTTTGTTTGTCGTGGAATCAGATGATCTGTCAGCATGTTTTTCCTTTAAACATGTTTTCTTACATATGTACATGTGTGATGGGTTGTGTCCACTGAGGTTAGATTCTTCTTGAAGCTTTGGAATGAATCAGATGTGGTTTGCAAAGTTATAATTTTACAGACTGAGATATGACATCCAGCTGTCTATAGGGCTTCACTTTGTTCAGCCAACAATTCAGGAAATATGGATTAACACAATGTAAAAAAAAAAAAAAAAATCAGGATGATTTAAATGTACTGATGTAATGTTTTTTCTAATGTGCGGTTAAAGGAGGGGTTATGTCATGATGTACTAGCCACTGACACTATCACATGGAAAATTAACTTCTGATCAAATGCTTCCAGATCAGATATTATAGGATTACATTAACTTGTGGATTGTCTCAGTGGCGTCTCTTTCAGATGTAGATCTTCTGATGTCTTAATTTCAGTCAGTGTTTTCACTGGGTACAACTGTTCAACAGAATTACACTCAGGATTAATTTTCTAGGTTGCTTTAATTGGCTTTCTTGCTTCATCAGAAAGCATCTGATCATTCTAGATCTTGTTATTAGGGGTAAACCAATATGGCATGTCCATGTTTGCTAAAATTAGACCTAAGGAGGGCAAATTAACTTATCTTGAGTGGTGAGCATGGTTATACTGCTATTGCTACTCAACTGAGCTTGAGAATCAAGCATTAAAAAGTACCTTGAGAGAAGCTTATTAACCCAACCTTTGCTTTGGTACAGCAAATCTTTATATGGTACACCACTGTCCACTTTTTTCATTTTAACATCTAGCATTTGTGTTGCAGTAGCCAAGAAAATGTTACAATATAGGTTGACCCAATCTGTAATAAGGAAGTAATATCTTTTATTAGAAAGAGGTAGAAGAAAGGCAAAAGACCATCAAAACAATAAGAATAGCAGTCAAGATTTCGCTTTCTGAGTGCTGACTGTAAAAACAGTCAATGTAAAAAGGGACAGAACAAGTTTTCTTAAATCTCACTTACATTGAGATGTCAGCACCTAGGTTCCACCTAATTCTCGGCTGGGAGCCCAACCACCTGTTTGCTAACCCTGCCTTGTCTCATGCCACACTGGTTGGACCAGGTGCCTCGGGCTAGGTACCCAGACTATAGTTCAGACTACCTTGCTCTGAGGAAGGATGTGGGGGAAGCTTTATCTTTTTGTATAATAACTTAAAGCATACATTCTTACTCGGAGAAGGGAAGGGATTCCCTTGCCCTCCCCCCAGCCCCACCCCTGCATTCTAACAAGGATGACCTTGTACCTCCAGGGTGTTATAATCGACAGTACTGGGTATTCTGCTCTACCTGCCTGTGACATTTGGTCCATTTTGCAGACAGCAACGCAGGAGTCACAGGTCTGAAAACCCAGCCTGATGGTAACCTAGGCTGAGTCCCGGTTCTAGCAGCTAGGGCACACATTCAATGAACAGTGCTCTCATGTTTACATTCATGTTCCCAGGACTGTACAAAAATGGAGCCAGTTATGTTCTAATACTCAGTATCCACTTATACTGCAAGTAGTGGGGTCTGAAACACTATTTGTAGCAGACTTTTCCCTGATCTGCCACAGGGCTCATGATTATATGGTATTCCTTCTTCAACAGGAAGGGTAGCCACAGATTAGAACCAGGGTTAAGGCACTCTTCTGCAATCCTTCTTCGGTTGGGTGAAGGAGAACAACGACCCCAAATCTTCTGTTTCTGGGTCAAATGAGCAAAACTAAAGCAATTCTATGAGATGCTGACTAACAGAAGGGAACCGAAGTCCTCATCACACACCTTTCTCTTTATGAAGGACCACCTGTGCTTTGTGAGTTACTTGAGTGGTGGCCTGGGCTCTGGCAGGATGGAGGTGCTCAGTGTTGCCTGTTGGCTCCTTAGACATTCACCAAAGACACAGCCTCATTTAGGTGTCCTTACAGTGCCCTCCGGAGGTCTTCAGGGCCACCTACAAGTTGCCTTTGTAGGGAACTTGTGCCTACACAGTTGTCCTCGAATTAGTGAAGCTGGGTGTAAACTTCGATGCCCACTACAAAGCGTAGTAACTAAGGACTTATGTTAAAACCATACCATAGAGAGTCAGGACTATTTCGAAGGAAAAAGAAGACAGCCATGCAAAGGCAGGCAAAGAGAAAGCTCTCTCCCAGGTCTGAGTGTTGGGAGGAGAAAAGGTGTCGGAGTAATAGGGAGTGTGGAGGTAAGTGAAACTTGGAGTGGAAGGAGATGAAAGATGAGGAATAAATGATATAGATGTGCATGCTAGAAGGTGAGGAATGATAAGTGGGGAGCAGGGATTGGAAGAGAGAGTCCTCATCATTCACATTCAACCAGGCCATTAAAATGCTACTGTCCTACAGGTGTAATAATAGGACACTTGCTGACGGATGTTTTCTGTATAGATCAGTAGCTTGATTTACTCTACAGATGTCTTGTATTTCCCAATCTGCTAGTGTTTGGCTGTATTAAATAGTTCACTGTCCTCTCTTGTAAAGTAAAACTAACTCTTAATGAGAGCAACAGGTCTAATTAAATGGTCTGTCTTAGGATTTGCCATTGTTGTGATTAATTTCTCCAAGGTGATCAATCTTAGTAGCCAACTCAAACAAACAAGAAAAAATAGTAAGTCTTAGGTTAAAATTGCTTGGAATTTAATCAATGCATAATGATTCCCAGATGAGACTTGTACACTTTCTCATACAATCTGCAGTTTGTTAACCACAGAACAGTTCACCCATCTCTCTAAGCGAAAGCATAGCATTTTTCATGCAAGGAAAAACACCTCACAAAAGCAACCGAAAAGCTACTCAGCTTATCCAGACTAGGATAGGGATCTGATATTTTTTTTTTCACTCTAATCAAGTTCATATCAGACTTGTTGCAGGGAAACTGAATAACTATGAAATAATTCAGTGTGAAAAGAAAATTTAAGTGGGATAGTGATTCCCAATAAGATAAATGGAAGCCAGAGACACTATGTGCACAGAAGATGGCGAAATTTAGATGGCTATGTCCCTTTTGTGTTTTTGAAAGCCTTTGTCTAAACTCTTGTTCTTCTGTTGGATTTCCAAGGAAGCTTTATCAAACAATATGACAAATCAGTTGCATTGTAAGGTAGTCAAGTTGGTGCAGATCTGTAGATGACAAAAGATCAATGATAATTTTTGCCTCTGTAACAATCTTGAGCTTTTCTAGTTGTGCTTTTGCTAGCAATGGTGGGATGTATGTGTGGGTGTTGGGCTTTTTTTGTTGTTGGGTTGTGTGGGATTTTTTTTGCATTAGGGAGCCTGTTGTATGCTTCATATATTTAACAGCTGCCTTGAAAACAATTGACTGGTTTTGTTCTTAGCTCCACTAGCCTAAATCTAGAGTAATAGGCAAAATGATTGATTCACTTAAATTGTAAATTCAGAACATTTGGTAATCTACTTAGCTGAGAGAAGTATTAACATTTTCATTTTTCCTGCTGCACACAAAGCTTCTACAAGTTGCTCCACCACAGCACGCAGTTCTCTGTGATTTCTCTTCTCTTATTTTGGCATTGCTTCATACTTCTTCAGTGAAATCAGTTTCAGGTTACACCAGAAGGAAGCAAAAGGAAGGCGCCTTCCAGTATCCTTGGGGAAGGCAAAGTATATTTGCAGAGAAAATACATGGAGTAACAGGAGGAATAATGTGTTTACTTTGCTGTCTTCACACAAACACTGTCATAAATATAATTGAGGAGAAAGGCATTGCTCTTGGCAAACAAACTTCTATCAAGTTCAAGTATCTGGAAAAGTTTATGCTTTTTCCTTGATCTATCTGTTTTGTAAGCTTTCATAGTACACAGCAGAGCAAACATGAGTTTCAAGGTGCTAAGAAGAAGGAGCACATAAGAGCATCGGCTTTAATGGAGAATTTCATTGGAAACATCTGCCCCTAGCCACCTTTCAGAGAGAAGTGTTGCTTAGACTTAACACTTGTGCTCCTAGGGGGAAAAGTCCTTGCTGGAAAGCAGAGTTCAAGAACAGATGAACTCATCCAAATGAAGGAATCTGTCTTCTGCCTCCCTGGCTGTTCCTGCTAAGGGAAAATACATATTTCCCAAATCAGAGCTCTTGAGTTTTTTGTATCTTGATAAAGAAGCTTACCCAACTTCTTCCTATTAGTGGTTTCTTGGACCATCACTTTTCTCTTTGTCAGACCATCCTGAGACTGAGAGAACTATCTCTGTGGCAGCTACTGGCATTGTTTGGTTTGAAAAGTAACACCTTGGATAATAGTCACATATTTTTACCTGCCTTTTAATAGGATGTAGAAGGTGGAACCAGGAAAGCTACCACTGTGTGAACCAACACATGCTGTGCAGGCCAGGGACAGCCTTTTTATTGCAGCATGTGGCCTTTTTACCTAAAGTCCTTCCTCTGGGGTTTCAGGGGAACAGAGAGCAAAGGGTGATGGGGCCATTTTGGCAGAGCCAGTAGCATGGCTTGCGGACAGATGCGTACCCCGAGGAGAGGCACAGAAGCACTCTTTCTCTGTGAGCTGCTAGGAATGCAGTAGCTGTGTCTTCTAAAAGCAGTTTTTTGAAGATGTAGCCCAGCTGCTGATGTAGAAGTGAGGGCGGAGAAAGCTGAATCATGGTTGCCTCTCCTCCCTGCTCTCACAGGGTGACAAAGCTGTAACTTTGCCTGATCCCTAATGCAGGCGCCACTGAAGGAGGGAAAAGGTATTTTCCACATTTGTCACCATCCCTGTATAACAGCCTGCTGAAAAAGGCACAAACACAAAACAGAGAGAAAAGATGATGGTTTATTTTCTAGCATGGTCTATATATTGAATTAAGCAATGATCCTCTGGAAAAAAAACACACACAAATCAAATAATTTACATCACAGAGCTAGGAAAAGAACAGGAATTTGTTTCACCGCAATGTTAAAGTTTATTTTCATTTCAGTTTCAAACAAAATACAGAATATTGTTCCTGAAATAAATGTTTAATAAATTTGTTGCAGATGTACATGCATTCTGTACATCAATTCTGCAGGGCTGAAATGTTCCTACTTTTAATTCAAGAAATAGACTATACATTGGAGTTAGAATTTGGGTTTACATTGAACAAACAGGTGTTTTGACATTGGTGAGCTCTTTTTTATTTGGGAATGAAGCACAGACCAAAGTGACTGAATGTTGAAGTATTTTGATTTTGACAGAATTATATATTCTGTTACAGAACTTCTTAACTGTAGTTATTCTGACAGCCTGGGATGGTGTCAGTTGATTACATGGAGTTTCGTAAAAAAACTAGTCACTTGAGTAAAGAGACTAACCGTTAGCATTAATAGGTAGCTCTTCCCTCTGGAGGAGAAAAATCCTTCTTTATGCTTTCAGCATTCAGCTATTACATGACAGTGGAAGGACAAGAATGTTCAGAGTACCAAGATCCAAAGAAAAATGTGTCTTGTAGTGATCTGCAGTTTTGTGTAGGCAGTTTTGTTCTTATTCATCCAGTTTCCTGCTGTTCTTCTCTACTCCAACCCAGTCATGCTTGCCATCCTTACTTGTGTCTATCCATCCCATCCAACTTTCCTTCTCTGACATAATGTCACCTATACTTACTCTTCACAGCTCTGAATTTCTGATTAAGCAATGATTTACTGGCAAAAGATGGTATCCATAGTCTCAGTTCCCTGGATGATTTGCCCAGGAGAAAGAAGAGGAAGGAGCCCATTTGGCCACTTAAGTGAAGTGTGCCCTTTGCAGAGAAAAAATCATTCCCATTTGCTGCTAAATGTGCATATCTTCTTCCAGTTTCTTCCAGTGTCTGCAAACAGAAACTTTCAGGAAATCGTGTTCTCACTATACATTTATAGAATCATGGAATGGTTTGCGTTGAAAGGGACCTTAAAGATCATCTAGTTCCAGTCCCACCCCTTGCACTAGACATTTGAAGCTCCATCCAACGTGGCCTTGAACTCTTTTAAGGGTGGGCATCCACAACTTCTCTGGGCAGCCTCTTCCAGTGTCTCATCATCCTCACAGTAAAGAATGTCTTCCTAGTTTCTAACCTAAATCTACCTTCTTTCAGCTTAAAGTCATTCCTCCTTGTCCTATCAGTACCTGCCCTCCAGCTTTCCCGTAGGCCCCCTTTAGGTACTGGAAGGCTGCTATAAGGTCTCTCCAAAGCCTTTTCTTCTCCAAGCTGAACCCCAACTCTCTCAGCTTGTCCTCACAGGTGAGGTGCTCCAGCCCTCTGATAATCTTTATGGCCCACCTCTAGATGTGCTCCAACAGGTCCATGTCCTTCTTATGTTGGGGGCCCCAGATCTGGATGCAGTGCTCCAGGTGGAGTCTCATGAGAGTGGAGTAGAGGGGGAAAATCACCTCCCTCAACCTGCTGGCCATGCATCTTTTGATGCAGCCCAAGTTTTCTGGGTTGCAAGTACACATTGCTGGGCGATGTTGAACTTCTTGCCCACTAAGACCCCCAAGTCTTCCTTCTCAGGGCTGCTTTTAACCCATTCTCTGCCCAGAATCACAGAATGGTCAGGGTTGGAAGGGACCTCTGGACATCATCTAGTCCAACCCCCTGCTAAAGCAGGTTTCCCTAGAGCAGGTTGCAAGCCTTCTGGGGTCTCAGCCACTCCTCCCAGTATCATCAGCAAACGTGCTGAGGGGACACTCTGTCCCTTCATTCATGTCATTAATGAATAAGTTGAACAAGAATGGACCCAGTACTGACCCCTGGGGAACACTGCTAGCTACAGGCCTTCAACCAGACCCTGTGCTGTTGGTCACAACCCTCTGAGTTCTGCTATTTGGCCAGTTCTCAATCCACCTTACTGTCGACTCACCTAACCCGCACTGCCTGAGCTTACCTGTGAGGGCGTTATGGGAGACAATGTCAGAAGCCTTGCTGAGGTCATCATAGACAACATCCACAACTCTGCCTTTGTCTACCCAGCCAGTTATTCCATCAGAGAAGGTTATTAAGTTGGTCAGGCATGATTTTCCCGTGGCGACTAAGCTTGATACCCTTATTTTCCTCCACACGCCTTGAGATGATGTTCAGGATGAGCTGTTCCATCACTTTTCCAGGGATAGAGATGAGCTAGACCAGCCTGTAGTTTCCTGGGTCCTCCTCCTCCTACTACCCTGTGCTTGGGATTGCCCTGACCCACATGCAGGACTTTGCACTTGGCCTTGTTGAACTTCATGAGGTTCACATGGACCCACCTCTCAAGGCTGTGAAAGTTCCCCTGGATAGCGTCCCTGCCCTCCAGTGTGTCAACTGCACCACACAGCTTGGTGTCATTAGAAAACTTGCTGAGGGTGCTCAATATGAGTGTCCATTGTGCTGACAAACAGAACCAGTGCCAGCATGGACCCCTGAGGAATGCTACTCATCACTGGTCTTCACTTGGACATTGAGCCATTTACTGCAACTGTTTGAGTGTGACCATCCAGCCAATTCCTTATCTGAGTGGTCTGTGCATCAAATCCATGTCTCTCCAGTTTAGAGACAAGGATGTTATGCGGGACAGTGCCAAATGCTTTGCACAAGTCCAGGTAGATGATATCAGTTGCTCTTCCCTCACCCATCATACTGTAACCCTGTCATAGAAGCCCACCATATATGTCAGGGATGATTTGCCCTTGGTGAAGCCATGCTTGCTGTCACCAATCACCGCATTATTTTCCGTATGCCATAGCACAGTTTCCAGGAGGATCTGCTCCATGATCTTGCTGGGCACAGAGGTGAGACTGACTGGACACTGGATCTTGTCCCTGGATCTTTCTTTTTAACTTTTTTTAAAAATGGGAGTTATGTTTCCCCTTTTCCAGTCAGTGAGAACTTCACCAGACTGCCACAACTTCTCAGATGTGATGGACACTGACTTAGCCACTTCAACCACCAGTTCCCTTAGGTCCCACAGATGCATCACATCCACTCGTCACCTTTTCTTAGTTGCTCTGGTTGTTACACCATGAGCAGATTGAGCTGCCTTACTCAGCGCCAGCACCTCTCCTGGTGTGATGGGTCCTTCCTCTTCAGTCTGCAGAGCAGAGAAGCAGTTCTGCATGGTCACCTCAGGCTTTGGGGGGAAGTCCGATCCTCCTGCAGGTCCTTGCCATTGCAAGTGTCCATTCTTCTGCATTATTGGCCCCCCTCCCTCCTGTATGCGCTGGTGCGGGAGTTTTTTGCTGTTTGGCCATTAGCTGTGGGTCCACTGCAAACTGCAATGTTTTGATCACTTCTCCCAAAGGACAGCAAAATGTATGTGGTTGTCCACTTAACGTTACTTTGTCAGTTGGAAAGCTTAGTTATTGGAACATATTGATACAATGGGAATTGCTTCTTTTACAAAAACAACTTAGTTTTTCTTGTGCACCTTCTGAGGGGAGGAGAAAACTCTTAGTATGGGACAAAAATTCATTTTGGAAATGTCTAAGTTTAAGGACAGAAACTAAGATAAACTGGAAACTGAGGTGTTAAAGTGGAAGTGTGAGCACATATTTACTATCTCCATCATTACTCAGTAACCCAAAGTTTTTATGGCCTCAGTTTACAAAGGCCACATATATAAAATCTGCAGCTTGCCCCAAGTTCTGTACCACTGTTGGGCCATTTACTCACTAGGATGACATCATTCAGGTCACAATTAGCCCCTAGCAACATAAGAATGGGCAAATTATCCTCTGCATTTTGCAAAATACAGATGGAGGAAATATTTAGTTATCTATTTCCCTTTTATACACAGCTTCCTTGTACTCCAGGAAGGGATGTCACCCTGTAAATTAGTCACTTGCAATCTGTCATTTCTGATCCATAATGGTAAAATGATGGTCCAGCTAAACAATTTGCACAACACTTGAAAACTCTTGTGTTACTATTGACTGCACATGAGTCAGATTTGCAACTGATTGCTTAATCAATCTGCACCTTGGAACCTGGATACTGTTCCTACTCTGCTTGAATGAAGCCCCTAGGTAGCTAAGCCTGATGTGCACGGCCTTCTGCACTAAATGATTTCTTGACGTTTCTGACCTCTAATCATCCTCTCTGACACAAGAAAGCTGAATGACCTACCTGCCTCTTTTGTGATCTCCTGTACTTCTACTGGAATTTTCTTCCACTTAAATGCAACTAAGTCTTTTCCTGGGTTATGTGTCTTATCGGAAGGGGGTTTCGTTCACCCAAAGAAGATTTTTCTTAGAAGATAATTGTGGAAGTTCAGATTGTAAAATCACTTGGAGACGTATTAAATAATGTTAAATTATTCTGCCTTCATAACTAATTGTGCCTGTCCTTTGTACAACACCTAAACTTGATTCTTTTCTAGAAATAATTTAGCAAAAATTAAATTCTATGTATGATATATAAATAACGAAAATAATGAATGTCTCCTGCAGTAAGAGCAGGTCACTGGGTATGCGCTGGTGACAGCCCACAAGAGGTCAGGTAAAAGAAATCAGCAGTCTTGGAATGATGATTTTCTGCAGTGAAAATCTGCAGCGGGAAAGCCCCTTTTGGGCCATGCTGTCTGAAAGAATCTGTCATCCAGAGGGGACTCCCACTGAGTCCTTCCCAAGGGAGAAGACTGGGAGCTGACCACAGACAGCTTCAGACAATCCATCTGTTCTCCATCACAAGGTTCCTTCTCCATCCTAGTCTTGCATTGCAGCAATGGTTGTGCGATTGAAGAATATCTACCACCAAGGTTATCACGTTGTAACAAAACATATGGG
This sequence comes from Falco naumanni, assembly GCF_017639655.2. NCBI lineage: Eukaryota > Metazoa > Chordata > Aves > Falconiformes > Falconidae > Falco > Falco naumanni. The sequence continues at coordinate 30,165,366 of NC_054059.1, forward strand.
TACTTTACAAGCATGAGAAAACAGCTGCGTCTTCTCTGTCAGGGGAAAGCGTGCAGGTGCAGGGTATTAGCTGAGGTTTTAAATAGATTCACCCCAGTAGGAGTAGAGGTGGACTCTGCTGATGAAAACGAATAAGCGTAGGAAGCAGGATTGTTTTTCTGGAAACCAGTACCTTCTAGCCTGCTGTCTGTTAATTCTGGTGGTGAGAGACATGTAAATTACTTTAAATTGAACTCATGAACCATCAGTGAAAAACTAGGCTTTGTTCTACTTGTCCTGTAGCTCTGCTGTCTGTCCTGCACACACATACGCACCCCACAAAGTCTTGTATTTGATTTCTTCACAAATTGGAAAGAAATATCAACACCCACTAGCCTGACAGCGAAAAAGAGGGGTGGGGTGCGGGGGGGTCCCTGCTGGAGCTCAGGCCGGTGCTCCCGGGCGGGCGGCCCCTCCCTCGGGCGGCAGCGGCGGGGCGGCCGCAGCCCCGACGCGGTCTCGCACTGCCCCCCCGTGGCCGAGTGCGGCATCGCGCAGCTTCCGCAGCGCTGCGGAGCCGGCCGTGCCTGGGCGGCTCGCCACAGTTTAGACCAGGGCTTTCTGTCGGGATTTGGGTCAAGCTATTTTTCTTTTTAACCAGCCTTTAGTTTTAGTGCAGCCGGCGGGACTGAGCATTTGAGAGTCAGGATAAACCTCTGGTCCAGTCCTGCACAGCACGCTCGCTTCTGCACAGGAAAGCAGAGGCTGAAGCCGTTCACTGACGGTCCGATGAGAAGGGCAGCACAAGGGAGGCCGAGACTGCTGAAACCCGGTCTATAAACCAAGCGGGTTTAGGGCAGGGAGGGAGGGAGGCAGGGATGCAGCGCTGCTCAGCAGTGCAGAGCCCGGCGCTGGCCCCACCAGCCCTGAGCAGGGCAGAGGTGGGGATTTTCAGCAGCCCTTCAGTTTGCCTTACTCAAGTTCATTGGCTGATGTTTGCTGCCACTTTGCAACCTCCTGCCATCTGGGTTCATAAGACTAAATTAAGAAATGGGATAAATGAGGTAAACAAGATGCAATTAAAACACAAGCAAACAAACAGAAAACGCCCAAACCTCAAACTATTAGCAGGAGAAGAAATCGCTGCTTTGGCAGAGTGGTACTGGCTTTGTTCCTCTGTTTCTTGGAGTGAACCTAGCTGGAAAGAGGCTAGGAATGCCTGTTAGAAATATTTTGGCAGGTTCTAAGTGCCTCCTTAATCCTTACCACATTAATAAGGCAGTGTACACCGCAACATTTAGAAACATTACAACAGAAAAATTAATGAATGCACATTGTAAGAAGAAGTAATAAGGACATAACATTACTTGGTTATTATCTTCAGGTCACACCCTTTCAACTCCAATTGCTTTATGGTATTTTGAAGTTATAGGTGCTGGTATATATAACCTTTGTACACACTGGGGACAGCTTCATGTAGGACAGAAACAGATGCATAAAGTCACTTGACGTAGGTGCTTAGAACTCCTAGTTCAGGTTACAGAAGGTAGAAAAGATAATCCTCCTTGTTTCCCTCTCCATTTTCTGAATGTGGTATGTGGAAAGGGAAAGTAGTGATATTGACTTTGCCACCCCTAAAACAAATGGGAAAAGAGGTGAGGATAAGGGAGTGTGCTGAGAGGGTCCATGACAGACATAATGAGGGAACAATGGGAGAAGGAGAGATGCTGTCGCTCAGCGTGATCTTCCCTCCTCAGCGGGCAGAGCTCTCTGCTGCTTTGAATCTACCATTTGGGAATTATCTGAGCTGGGAATGTTGCAATAACTTTCATGATTTTTTTAAAAAGTGGGATGAGCTACTGATATTTCATTGGGTAAATTGCTCCAGCAAAGCAATCTTTCTTACTACCAGTTGACAGACTGTGGTACAGTTCTGTCAGTTGTAACTGCCAGGGCTAATCCAGAAGACGTTGGCTGAGACTTTCAAAAGGGGTAAGAAAATTAGAAGCAGCGTGTTTAGACTCCATTCATAATGATGGCCAACACTAGTTACAATACCACATGCTATTGTCAGAGGTAATCACTGGTACATAGCTGAGGGAACTCCATTTCACTTTGCACCGAAGAAGCACAGCACAATTTCAGTGAAGTTGGGGTGCATTCCAGGAAGACAGGAGGACTTGAAGTTGTGTATCAATCAAACAAACATATGAAACTGACACTCAAGTCCCAGCAATTTTCCAGATTCATGTATTGTCATTGTTAATGTCCTAAATAATGGAGACACTAGTGATGACACGATTATGGAAGGAATGGACTTGCTTCCAAATATACCTTCACTGGTGCTGTTTGCCCTCTTCTGAGACTTGCTTGTGTCTAAGTCTCCTCTCTTTCTTCATGGGAAGGTCTCCTCTCTTTCTTCATGGGACACATGTGTTTTGATCATGCTTGTCCTTGTTAGTGATCTTCTTTACAGTAAAACTTCTTTCCTTTTTTATTTTCCTGTCATCAAGACAAAAAAAAAACCAAAAAACAAACCCAAAACAAAACCAAAAAAACCCTCCTGTAAGAGACAGAAAATAAAAACATGAAAAAAGAGATCTAGCTTGCTAAAACTCAGTGTGAAAGTCAATAGGAATACTCAGGTGTATAATTTTGGAATTATTGTGTAAGGAAGGACAGAAGATACAGGAGGGACAGGAATGTCAGAGAAGTGACTAAAAGCATTTGTGGAAGACAAATTGTAGGTCAGATGAGTATCCTATGGAGATGTGAGGAAGTATGGTGATAACTGAAGTTAATGTGAAATTTGCCTTTAGTTGATAAAACCCTAATACATATGATTCCTTCTAGTATTTTCTAGTCATTATTCTGAACTTACACCACTAATTCAAAAAATCAAGATTTGACATAATGAAGACCACCCTTCATGCAATCACAGCTCTGACCCTTGTGATGTGTTTTATTGAAATATTTTGGAAACAAATATATTCTGTTTCCTAACATTCATTCTTATGTGTCTATAAACCTTTCAGAGACAAGGGAAGTCCTACCTTGGCTTCCAGTGTTCTGGCAGTGATCATGATCCAACTCCTACAAAGCAGAGAAAAGAAAATGATCATAACCACTGCGTGAACAACACACCTGATGTTAACCTCCAATATCTTGTATCCTGTCTCATTTTTTTTCATAAGCAGCAGCATAATTGCAAGATATTGTGACAAAACAGGCACGAAACTTGTGAATATAGTATCTGTTTAGATACATTATTTTCATTATCAAAGTATCTTGAACTTTAGTAAATGTATGGTGAGCGTCTATTGCCATAGTATACACTTTAATTCCATGTGAAGGTAACAGTCACAAACAGCTGATGATGGCTCCTTTGGCTACTCTTTACTGCAAAGGATTTTAAGGGGACATGTTAAATAAACCTATGATCTCTCTTTCCACAAAATGCAGAGTATATTTCTCTAGTACTAAGAGCTGTTCAAACACTTTTTCGTTTGAGTTCAGTATCTTTTCCATTTACTTCAGTGAGAACAATTAGATTAATATGAAATAGTATTTTATTTTAGTAATGGAATTCATAAATATAGACATAATCTGCATTATACTTATACCAAAAATATTATCAAATTTCTATTAAGGTTACTGGTTTGGGCCCGTAAAATAAGGGGAACATGTAAAAGTATCTACAACACAGTAACATTTGGAGGAATTTTTTGGTTAAACTACAATTGACTTATGGAAGAATTAGCTCTGATAAAAGATTTTAATCATGATTCTAAGGACTTCACATTTGTCTACACTTCAAAATCCCATTTGACCTTTGGTGGCTTTCTGGGTTAGAAAAAGAAATGTCAGAGGTTATTGGAACGATGTGCAGACTGTTCTGCCAAGTCTTAATTCCCAAAGCAATCCATGCTCAGGTAAAGAGGGTCATTACGTCAATAATTAGCTTGAATTTTCTTGAAGAAAAAAATAATGTACATGTTGTCAGGTCTAAATATGCAATGGGAACAAAATTCTGCAGTTATGCCAAGACTAACAAGTGATGGAATGGGACATCTAATTTTAAGACAAATAAAATTGTTTAGTACACTTATTCAACACATGATCCAACTTATCTTTCGATAAGTTGAGGTTTTTTATTAAACTTGCACATGGTTTTAATTTTCTCCCATATTAACCATAACTCTTACTTCTTCTGTCTTTTTATTTTCAACCCTTTTTCCAGTGTATGACACATGCTTTTTAATACATTTTTCTACTCTTGCTTTCTCCTTGTTAAGCTGGATGCAGTTTTATTGTATTTTGTACAGATAGATTACAGATACGGTAATATGAGGAAGAAATGTTTTGACAGAAGAAAGTGAAGTTTAGTATTCCTCTCTCTTTGCATTTTGTTTCAACAAGATAGCAGCACTTAAAATGAAATCTACACCTGAATTTCTTTTGTTACTCCCAGTTGCTTTATTCTGGGCACACACTGAATTTACTACAGCAAAATCTTTGCTGAAGATAGTGTGCATCAGAAAACTTGAAAGTGAAGGCTCCTGACATCACAGAGCAATTTTTTTGTATCCCTAGTCACCTTTGCAAACCTTAATTCAATGCCTCAGTCAACCATTCTGTGTAATGAGACCTGGGCTGAAAATTTCCATATTGATTTGTGTGAACTGCCTTCCTCTTGGGACATACTTATTCTCTTTCCCCCTACTTCACTCTCTATTTCTATTGTTTCCCTGATCTTTATGTCTCCCTGGCTTTTTACTGCTCTGTTTTTTGCTGCTGTTTATTGTGATAAGAACCAAGGCATTATTTTTTTTTCCTAACTGTCTATGTGAAAATATCTCTTTTCTATTCAACTGTTATCTTCACATATAAATAACTTTACATTGGGGCAAATTTTAAATGGAAAAGTAGCTGACATTTATGTATAATGAGGGATCCAATGAACATTTCAAATATTTTTATGCTATATCAGAGAATTCTGGAGCAAATGCTGAAATATATCTGTGCTTGCTCAGCCTGTCCCTAACAGTGTGAGATTGTGCAGTTCTTGTATGACCACTTCATGTGAAAATTGGTGAAGTATTTCCAGTCTGTTGGTTTTTTTTCCTTTATTAAACATGACATTGTTAAATGTAGGGTTTTTTTCTGAAATGTATCTGTGATCTTACATTTATGAGAGTCCATTTAAAACAAAATTGACTTTTTCATAAAATATTGTATTATTTTGAAATTATATCTCACAATAAGATCTTTTTTTGACATTACAATGTTGTTATAAAATTTATGAATATTTTCAAACCTGTCAACCTCACTAACAACCAGGATCATCAAGTAGATCTAGTTTCTATTCAACTTCATCTTCTGTTCCTTTGCTTCCCCCAGCTCTGTGATGCATATTAAAATTCCAAATACTTTGTATGCATACATATTAATAAACAGATTATTCTCAAATCTTTGCATTCCAGAAATAGGAATTTTCTTGACAGTAACTATTACTAGTTGTCACTAGGGTGGTGCAAAAGCTCTAGTAATAAATTAAAACTTCATTGTGGTAGGAATACTTCAAATACACCATAAAAATGTATTTTTTTCTTCTAAACTTTTATATTCTGCCCATTACCCTGACTGAGGTACAGCACTAGCCACTCTCATTACATATCCTATTTTTGGTGGATTATAAACTGGATCTCTCAGAAAGGTTGGGCCACTTTCTGACTGACAGCAGCACAGAGATGATGTTCTTCCTTTTGTGTTGGGTACTAATTTTCAGGTGTATCCATAAGCAAGCAAGGAATGAGAGCAGAGCAATGTCTAAATTTGTGAAGGAAGGAGAGCAGGAGAACAAATTATTAAGGTGCAATCGAAAGGAATTACATTTGCTGAGGTTTAAAGAACAGACCTGTGAACATATCGAGGAGTTAATCACGGATTAACACTGCTGGGATGGAGGGAGTCAGCTAAGGCTCAGTGAAGCTTTTGCTGGGTAGTGTTTAAAGGCATTATCTCACAAAAGATGGGCATTGCCATGGAAAATGTAAGCAAGGACTGCAATTATTTGCATTAAAGCAGCATGACTAATCTGCAGGTTTTGCTGATCTGGGGTAGGACTGAGGTTCCCAGCTTGATGCTAAAAAGGTTTTGTGGGCATTTCCAGCTCATGTTCACTGTTTCTGACTGCCTCTAAGGCTTCTGTTGTGTGACCCCCTCGTTCTTATACAGTTAAGCAAAGGGATTGGCTGTACACACTCGATGGGATTTTTGTACATTATAAAGGATTATATAAATGGGAAGGAAGCTGGAACTCCAGTCAATTCACTTGCATATGTGTTTGGCTCTTGCCAAACGATGTAAAACTGTAAATCCCTACAGTTTTAAGTGGATTCTTCTGAAACATGATTTTTACTGATTATTAATCTATGGTTTTATTTATGAATCTGAATACTGAGTAAATATTTTTACATTGGATATAGTTTCTAAATAGTAGTTGATCTAAAAAAAGCAGCAGTACAGTAGTTTTGCTGAGTTTGTGTATGAGTGCTTCAGTTCTCAGTTGCTGTGTTAACCCTGGACAGAGCTATAAGCATAAGCACTGTAATTTTCAGATGCTTTTCCTTGCATTGAGCCCCTGTTTTCCACCTTCCCAGTCTGTACCCTCACACTCTGTCTAATGCTGCTGGCAACAATCTTCAACAGACATTAGAAGTCTTTGACACACTTAAAAATGATAATACAATCATATGTAGAAAGTATGCATTAAATTGGCTTCTTGTACTGACATTTCAGGGATATATAGCATAGCATAAAGGTAATATTTTTTTTGCTAGGAGTCTTGAATTTCTCAGTGTGTGTGGTACTATTTATAGAATAATAGAATCACAGAATAGTTTAGTTTGGAAAAGACCTGTAAGATTGTCAAGTCCAACCATTAACCTAGCACTGCCAAGCCCACCACTAAACCACGTCCCTAAGCACTGCATTTACACATCTTTTAAATACCTCCATGGATGGTGACTCAACCACTCCCCTGGGCAGTCTGGTCCAATGCTTCGTAACACTTTTGGTGAAGAATTTTTTCCTAATATCCAATTTAAGTAAATGTAGAGATATTATAAAAGGGTGGGAAGTATCCAGCCAAAGAAGGTGGGATTCTTTCACAACAAATAAGCAAATGCTTTACCTAAACAGTCAGTTGTCTGATGTATTTAAGGCTCTCCCATCTTCTGCATTTTTTATACAGGTATAGAATGGTGGCTTCCAGGGTGCCTGGCTAACACAAGAATTTTTATCAGCTCTGAGGAGCCAATGCTACATTTAAAGTAACTATAGCAGACAGTAGAGATAAAGGGTAGGAAATTCTTCTCTTTCAGCATAGGCACCTATGAGTTAGTTATCTAACTTGGGTCTAGCTGGGCTACATTCCCTTCAGAAATACTTCCTGAAAATGATTCATCTCAATATAAGATAGATAAATTAAACCATTCCAAAGTTAGATGAGTCCCACGCTGAATATATGTATTTGTTGTTTGTTATTCAGGTCCCAAGATTTACTGTTACCAGGGATGGCTAAAATAACTTTCTTCCCTTTCCTCTCCACCCCCTCTGTTCCCAGTACGTATTTGCTGAGAAAAGGCACAAGGGCTGCTTGTGAATATCAGTCTTGTTCCACTTCTGACCTTGACAGTTGCCAGTGTCCGAACGGCTGTAGCCCATTTTGAATACTGCTGGTTGTGATGGTTGGTGTTTTGTGGCTTGTACAGCAGATTCTGGCCTACACAGAGTTTTAAGAACTGCTTCTCTGAAAGTCCATGTTTCTTTCTGTGCAGCACTGTTACAGTTTTGCTGGGTGAAAAGGCTATTTTGTCACACAGAAATTGTCACATTACATCTTCTTGTCCAAGATCCATATTTCCATTGTACTTTCTCTGTGTGGACTTTCAGCTCTTTTATAAGGTGACCAGTCCTTGATGTATCATCTTTGAGGTATTTATACTTTGATGCTACAATGCCTTAAATGTTAGATATGAATGTGTTTCCCAAAATAAAAATACATGGTGACTAACAGGGCATATTTTAAGATACATGTCCTACCTTCTATGGCAGGTCTGGCAACCCTCAAGAGTGGTTTGCCATAGGGTTAGGGAAAGAAAAGCTTAAAGTTAATGGTTTCAGTAGCAACTTAGTTACAGTTTGGAGATGTGACCTTTCAGAGAAGGGAAATGCATCTGGTTAGGTAGCTGTCTCATGCAAAGCAGGGTCTCCCAGTTGCCAGTGGGATCCAGGACACCACCAAAACCTCTGTGTAGGAACAAGGTGCTGGACACCTTTGGAAGAGTCTCCCACTGTTGTCTGCAGCCATAGCTCCCACATAAAGCCAACTCTGGAAGAAGCAGTGCTGCTTCCAATCCTCGGGCATACAGCACACCAGTGCAAATGCTTTGTGTGCTGCCTCTGTCACCTCTGCTACAGGCTGACGCACATGCTGATGCCTGTTTGGTGGAGTTTTTCTATCTAAAATACATTTGGACAAGGTTTGTCAAACTAATTGGTTTGCTGCTTTAATTTGCAAATTAGTAAGAAAAGATAAGTTGAAACTCAGTAGTATATTTGATTTGGTTAGTAGTGTATGAATTTTTACAGAGGTGTCCGATTATCTAAGAACTGAGAGACAAAATAATGTGGGTAAAAATCAAAGGGAATAGAAGAGAAAAATTCAAGATTTCCTCCAGATATCACAATGGAAACCTGTTTATTGTGCTGTCCTCATCACCACAGGTATAGGAGACCCCACAGAGCAAGCTGAAGTTTATGACCTTTATAATAAGTTAGAGAAAATAAGAGGGGAGTTCATAAAATAAAGTACATGAATTCTTCAAAGTAGCCCTGGAAGGAATTTCTCTGAATGCGTTTCATTCTTCACTTCCTTTTGTCCCTGTCTGCTTCAGTTCCCCAGCACAGGGATCCTTTCTCATTACAGCAGCCACTCTGATTAAAAAATCATTGGATGAGGAGGAGATCTCACTGCTTAGCAAAGGGGAACACATGCAGAGCTGTGCCACCTCCGATCAGCACTGAGGTAGCCTCCAGCTGTTGATCATTCTCGTTTGTTTAGTCACTGAGCTCAGCAGGATTACTAGGGTGCTTAAAGTTAAACAAAAATGCAAATGTTTGCAAGGTCAAGGCCCAAGAGGCTTTTGAAAGCACAGATTCTTCCGTGCTTTTGCCAGGACAGAATAATTTGGGACACTTATTACACAACAAGAGAAGCACAGTCGTCATCATCCCCAATAGGATAATTAGTAATAACAATCAGAAGAATCTCTTAGTCCAAGGAAACTACAGGACTACAGCCTGGAAGACCAGGATTTTTCCTTCAGTTTGTAGTTTAGTACTTTATCAGGATGTTAAATTCACGTTTATTTGCCTTGTTCTGTCTAGGAGGTCATAAACAGCGTCCAGGCTCCAGAGAGGTGTGAACTGTTGATCCTCAGCCACTTACCAGTGTTTCAGTCTTGGAGAGATCTCCATCTCTGTAAATGCAGGATTTTTAAGCCCTTAGGGTTTTTTAAGTCCTTGTTGGACTTGTTCTGTTTCTTTTTGTGATGGAGGAACTGTTATTTGTACTGTTTAATGTTGATCTAAAACCATACTTCAAACTACACAGCTGAATTAATTGGTGGAGAATAATTTTCTTACAGATTTTGTAAATAGACACTAGTAAATTCATTCTGTGCTCCCTATATTAACCTTTCACTTTTCTAAGCTTAATTGGGACTGCTAGAATGCACTAGGAAAAAAAATTAAAAGAGAACTGTTAACGTAGGATTGTTCATCTCTATATAAGGTTTATGACTTCTGTTAATATTTTTACAATATACCTCAAAATAATGTGCTGATGCAGTATTCAGTGAGAAGATGAAGAACAAATATACAATCACAATCGATGTTTATTGTCCCTATTTTGCACTATTTCTCCATATCAGTAGAATTCAATGTTTTGTGTTCTGAAATTATGAAAAATAATTTTTGCTCAGAATTAAAGCAGAATTAGCAGATACTTTAAAAATCCAGAATGCTCTTTTAAATCCTTACAGCATCATGTATGTTATGTCACAAAAGCATGAGGCCAGAGTAAAGAAACATATGAAGATTTCTGGGGAAAAAATCACTTTATAAATGGAAACATTAACCAGCTGCTTAGACCAGCTAAGACTCCTAGTCCTTTTACCCAGTGAGTTCAGTAGGTGTAGGAATTCTAAAGGTTTATTGGCTTGGATCCCTTCCACACTTATTCTGGTTTAAAGGTATTCCTGGAGCATCTGAACTAGGCCCACTGAACTCCATCAGTCATGGGTAGCAGTGGATCAGGTCAGTCAGAAAGCCCTGAACCCACTAAAAGTTGCTGCATATGTCAGAACACTCTTTGTAGTGACAATTTATGAGTTTTTTCCTTTTGAAACCCACATATTAGAATTACGCTGACCACTGCAGAGACCTTTTATAATTTTTAGAGAAGTCTGGAGCTGGACTGTGTGATTGGCCTCTGCATTAAGTCAAAGTACTAGTTTCTCCATTCCCATGAGGCTTGCAGAAGTTACTGTTTCTCATTTGGGACAGAAATACAGTGAGGTGAGTCTTGTTTGATTTTTCTGCATGTCTGACAAAGTAAAGGTGAGCCCTTTAGGAAGCAGCACCAGGACTTTTTGAACATGCACACTTAGTAACTGATGACTGAGCTCACATGTTTGCTCAGTAACAGCATTCCCTTTACCTGCAAATCAATGATAAATCCTACAACAGAACAGAATCCTGTTTCCAGCCCTTAACTGTCACAAGTTAGCAGTACAATAATTGTAAAATGGCTTTTTAAATCTGAAGTGTTTATTGTTAAAAGTAAAAAAACCCTGAAAAATTAAGAAAATACATATAATGAATGTATTTTTCCCTTCTACTTTCTCCTGGTTTCGGTTTATATACATTGTATAGGGTTTAGGAGACAGGAACTCCAATCGGATCAGTACTGGTGTGCACTGTACACATAAAGATGATACCTAGTAGAGGTTTACACATTGGAAATGTAGAATAATAACCTAGCAATACAAACAAAGAGTGCAGGTGAGCACATCAAACAATGAGGCTGCATTGGTCTCCAGCACCACAAGGGGAACGGGAACTGTCTACATCTCCTCAGAGAAAAGAGCTGGCTGCTGTGCCGTGATGCTTTCCCAGCCGCTCCTGGTGTGATCAGGGCAGGACCACACTGACATTCCTGTGAGTGGGAGGTTGACCTGGTGGAGTGTAGAGGATGCCCAGGTCGTCCTCAACTCTCTTGAGGTCAGAATTACTGCAGAGCTGGCCTTGGATTTGTATAGTTTTAACTCCCTTTTAGCGCTAATGTAAAGAAAAAAAAATGTTCTTGGAAATGTTTAAAATTCAGGCGGTATTTCTGACACTGTTGGTTCTCGTTTCCTGGCTATATTACAGCACAAGAAAATACAGTCAGGCCTACCTGCATTCACCTGTGGGTACAAAAGGATGAAGTAGCCTTCACTTCTGTCTTAATATATCATATAGTGTTCCTTGCAATGGTAGATGCGTGCTGCTTTCCAACCCAGAGGGGTCTATATTTCAGCATGAGTGCAGTGATCCATATACTGTTATTATCACACCACACAGCGCAATCTCTAAAGCACCTTGAGGTCCATCTCTCTTGGATGAAAGGCATTATAAAAATGAAAAGTATGTTCATAACCGTTTGCAATAGAATACTGCATTAGCCTCATTGGGCTACAGTGATGGATTGAGGGGAACTGTTGCCCTCAAGAAAAGGCTTGAGTGAATTATGTACTTCCTCCTCCATGCATTCAGAGTGTGCATATATTAAGAGTAGTTTTGGCAGTGTTTGGCAGAAGGCTGAAGAAGTCACTGGGAGGTGACCAGCTTTTGATAATAGCTCATTAACATTATTTGTCATACTCATAACTCTCTTTAAAGTGCACACAGAGATGGCAATTCACTGCTGGGCAGAAGGAAAAAGAGAGCAGAAAGGAAACACAATTTTAAATGTACTTGACTGAAAGAATGCTTGATGAGAATTAACCTCCTGAATTATTCATGCGCTTTTGAGACATCTCCTTTAAGTAACTTAACAGGAGGTCACAGTGAGCAGGGGGACAGAACTAAAAATACGACACTATCTTTAGCCTCACAGTCTATAACTTTATTCCCAGGTGACAGCAGTGAATGTTTTTATGGAATAAAGCTTCCTGTGGGACTATGCTAGCTGCAGTAAAACTTTCACGGGGAGAGTTTCCCTAAGAGAAATGCACAGAGGGAGGTCTGTTGGTGGGCAGATTGTGGACCTGGGAGGTGGGAAATCTTGATTTGCTAGTTGTGCCCTGATTCAGAAAGAATCAGGACACCCCATATGAGTTGCAGAAATACTTTTCTTTCTTTACAACATTAAAAGAAGTCAGAAGTCTTGGGTTTGCTCCAGCCCAGGGCAGAGGATATTTTTGTGACATCAGCTCTAGAGCAGGAAAACAACTTTCCTGTTCCACTTTACTTTTCCCAGGACTCCTTATTTTGGGGTGGAGATTCAGTCATATTGGCATCATATATATATACATACATACATATATATATATATTAAAAGTAATTAATTAATAACAGGGGTTGGGTTTAATTAATATTGGAATTTTCCAAAGTTGTCTGTTGGAAAATACTTTTTTTTTTTTTTTCCCCCTGGACTAAGAATCACTGAAATGTGGCTTTGCTGAGCACAAGAAAGTGCTTCAGGAGGCACTGAGCAAGCAGCTGGTTAGCACTGGAGTCAATTTGCATCCCAGATTCTTGCACCTGAGGAGGAATTGTCCTTCAGAAAGCTCCACCTACGCTCGCCCTTGGCACAGCTGTCTGCTGAGGTTATTAGTGAAAGAAAGTTGGACTGTGACCTTTTCTTGTTCCTTCCCTTCCACATGGAGGAAGAAAAAGGTCCTTCCTCTACTGTCCTCTCCCACGGCATTGGCAGGCAACAAAGTGGGAGTGAGAAATGTCTTAAATCTTCTAACATTCCCATCCTCATACGTAGATCAGATCAGGAGCTGGCCTGCCCCAAGGGACAAGAGGTCCAGTGAATTAAGTATTGAGCAGTGTAATTTGTTCCCCTGCTGCATGTCTTTGCAGGTTTAGGTTCAATAATCATCTGCCAGTTGTTTTCCTTTCATTTTCAACATATTCTAGAACTTGCATTTTTTAATCTTAACCCTCAGCCTATCCATCATCCTCAGGATCCACATGGTTCATCTGTTGGTTAATTTTCATTTGTTCCTTCTCTTCCTTTACCTTTGACTCTCATTGATTTTTGTAACATTGAGTTAATATTTCAGTATATTATTAGTTTGTGTGACATTTTACAGTCCATGTGGTTAAATCACAACAGGGTTCTTGAAATTACTTGGCATATAAGTCAAATAATTAAGTTAACTTTCAAGGGGAAAACTGGCAGAAAAACAACACAGAAGCTTTTGACCCTGTGGAAGTAATTACTTTTGTGTCTCCAAAATACTCAAAGGAATGGAGATTTTTTTGTTTTAATTCTCTTTAAGTTACTGAGGTGCATAATTATTCTCAAAAATGCCTACTACTTGTTATCTGCATATTTAGCTGTCTACGTGACTGAAAAGTCATCCTTAATGTATTCATGTCCTGGCAAGTGAGCCAGACACTGTGGTAGTTTGCTGACGTAGGGAGCTCCCACCGCTGGATCAATGCATTTCCCTCTGGGCTTTCACCAGCTGGCCCTGTGCTGCCAAAGGGCATTTGACCACTTGTACCTCCATAGGGAGTAAGGTTGCAACCAGCAACTAGGAAAGATTTTAATTACAAGTTTTGTAGAGCAGAGATAATCCTATGGGACAGCTAAGGTAATCTGTTTTGGGGTTTTGTGTTGTGAGTTAGCAGTTATTAATGTTGTTAGATATGTGGCATGAGAACATGCCATCTAGAACACACTCAGCCTTCAATAAATATGAGTATAGGGCATAAACATGATGCATAACCTGTTCTTTCAACTGAAGAAACATTTGTTTTAAGGTCAACCATTTTATGTATTATATTGAATATTATCTTTCTCATTTATGAAGAACTCGACTCTTATTTCTTATGAGCTGGGTATTGCACAAGCAATGTATAAACCTTTATTCTGTTATGTAGCATCTCTGTACACACATAAAATCAGTTACGTATAAATGCCTGGAGAGGGACATCTATTTCCAATGCTAATGTTCAGCTCAAAAAAATTGGGTGTTTTCTCCCTTTTGCCAATAGATGGCAATATGTTATAGACGTGGAATTGCACAGCCCAACTTACAAACTGCTTTTTTTCCAAGAGGCTTTTGGAAACATTAATCGATCTGCATAGATACTCAATGCAGGAAAACCAAGCCAAAAGTTATTTAAATTAACTTTTTTTTTTCCCCGCTTCTTTTTATATGTGTCTCTAATTCAATAGGAATATATTGAGGGGAAAGCTGAACAAAAGAACTCTCTCCAGGATGCAACATTACATACAAATTTTAAGCAGAACAGAATTACTACATATTTTTTTCTTATGTGAGATTAAAAATAGTTGCCCAAGTATAATCACTGACAATGTTATGGAACTTGTAAGGGCATTACAGTAAAGTCAGTATTTAGAAAAGAGAGAGAAGAGTGATGTGAGAAAAAAGAAAAAAATTATGGCTAGGGGAGGGAAGGAGGTGAATAGAGACAGGTTTGTTTCATTTCTTAGCAAGATATTCTCTGATAAAATGAGCCTTTATCCAGATTGTTAAAATTCCAGGATGGGTACTAAATTAGCAGTTGCTGAATTGTTGAACATGCTGAACAGTATGAAGCAGAGGGTGGAAAGTATCTCTGATTCCCTTGTTTGCAGGTGTGACCTTTGCTGGTCCTTTAGCTTTGCCCCAGTGTCACTACCTGATTGCATTTTGCTTATGGGCTTTGGGGGAAAACAGGGCGAGAGCTTTACACCCGCTATGACTCTTTCATGGCATTGGAAATCTGCTAGGGGATGTCAGCTGCTTTGCTGCACCCATTGAGGAACTGCAGCTGCACAAGCTTATTGGAATAGACACTGAGCTGCACCAGGGAACTGAGTCTTTTGTGTATTAAAATGCTGTTTTCTGTCATACTCTCTGTTGTTAGAAGAGATATAAATAGTAGTTTTTTTAAATTAAAGGACAAAAATATTAAAAGAGCAAAACTAACATGTCCAGTAGAATATGTAAGTAAATTATAAACTCTCTGCATTATACCAGCAATCATTTTTATTTTAAATGAAGAAAAAAAACCACAATAAGGTGGGATAAAGATCATTGTGATATTTAGCTAAATAATCAGGCAAAGCCTTGGTTTTGGGGGGAAACAAGTCATGAGAAGAGAGTAATGTAGACTTCCCTTTACTTTAGGAATTAACCACTATGCGCACAATATTTTTTATTTTTTGAGTAAGATTGCTTGTTTTAGTTGCAGCTGTTTGGACTTCACAGCATCTATATTTGCTGCTGTTTGAGATGTTTTTGTACTTGGAAGGGTTAAAAAAAAATCACTATTTATATGTTTATTTGGAACTATGTTTTCAGGAAAATAGAAATTGATGTTAAAAAGCCCATAGTTAAAATAATCAATTTCCAGGACCTGTTAGTTGTTTCTTATGTATCAAATTTTCCCAATTTAAAGGTCCAGAAAAGGTTTTTTCTAAAATGTATGCACTGAAAAGGAGATAAAATCTATTGTCTAAAGAGCACTGCTCTGCTCTTTTTACTTTGCAAGCTGTCACCAGGACCAGAGATTACAGAACTGGAATTCAGCTGACAGGTTTGCTAATGGTGCATAACATGAAATAAGGGAAAAGGGAGGCTTTCTGTAGTAGTAACACACTGACTTTACAGAGCAGTCAGCTAGAAGTATTCTGGCAATTTTTGACAGGTTCGGGGTTTTGAAGCAGACTCAATAAAAAAATTAGTGTTATTGTTCAAAGCTGGTTTAAAATGATCACAACCATTTGTACTTAGAAAACTGAAATGAACTCGAGTTTGGTGATGCTTCAGATGTAACAGTATCATAACTGCTGGCAATTAAAAGAAATAATTTCAGAAAATACCGAATATGAAATATAATTAGGAAGAACACTTTTTTTTAAATCCAAAGGTGTCCAAATTTGTAATGTTTTACATGCTTAATTAAAAATGTTTCATAATTTGAAAATTTCTGCAGTATATTGTATTATAATCTTTAAATCATGGGGGGGGGGGGTGATGGCTAAGAAAAATTACTTTGAGTTCACTAATTGAAAACAAACCGCATTTTTTATTTATTAAGTTTTTGAGGAAAACTGGTTAGTAATTCAACTGTAAATACATCCATCAAGAATCTGTTTGTCATCTTACAGTAGCACAAAATGTAACCTTGTTGAGCTGGTTGCCTCCTATTCAATTTAGAGATATGACATATGATTCCTAGTTCCCCTTAAATCCACTCATCTAGAATTTTGCTCTCTCAAACAAAAGAGATGTGCACATCACCATAACTTCAAGCAACAGGGAGAGGTTAGTTTGTTATATGCTGAATGCCCATATTTCTGCCTGTGTTTTTATGAAATTTGTGGAGATGCTGTGCTGAGTGCATGCAATGGCTCTGACACGTAAGGCACACTGAACTGTAAGTTCACAGTAAGTGCAGTCCAGAAGGGCTTTGGTATATCTGTAAATCTGTTGTTGTTCATCTTCTTGGATCCATAAGGCACAGACACGCTGAGTCCTGGGGAAGGTGATTTCCACTCTTCAGATTGCTGGGCTTTGTCATGCTGGCAGAAAGTGACACAAGATTGTGGAACACGATATGTTTCATCCTGTACCCAAACTTATTCCTCAGCTGCATGAACTCTAGGCCTATTGGAGAAGATGGAGAGAAAAAAAAAAAAAAAAGCAGGTGTTGAAGCTGCAGATAGTAATAAATTGTGCACTGTACTCTCTTGGCAAGTTGAGGGACAAACCGTATAGAAGAGATGGGAATCCTTCCAACCAGGAACTTCATCTATTCTTTAAGGCTGAGTCTTGCAAGGTGCCCTGACTCCAATGAGCAAATCTCTTAAACTCATTTCCCGGTGGCAATACTTGCATGCTTTAAAGTTAAGCAGTATTAAATACTGTGCTTCGTTAGATAATGTAGAAGTGAATGAAATTGCTTTCACAGCCTAAATCAATCATGACACATGGTATTTCTGTGATTCTTGTAGCAAAAATTCTTTGCACCAGTGGATGTCACTGTGTGCATCCAGGCAGAGTAGCTTAATGACGCTGCAGATAAATCCTTGCAGAGGATGCATGAGGAAAAAAGGATCCGTTTGTGATTCAAATTGTTACTCTCTTGCCATGCACTAAAAGATAGGAATATAGTGCTTTTGAGAGTCTAAACCCACCCTCCTACAGCCCCTCAAAACCAAACAAACCCCCTCCTGTAATTTAGCTTGAATTTTTTTTCAATGTGTTTTATCATCCAAAGTCATATATCTCCAGTTTTTTTTTCTATCAAGAACAAGCAATATAAAAATAATAAATGTACAGCTAAAGCCAGTGATAGATATTGCTGTGTTCATAAAGTTTCTGGTTGTGTTGTTACAAGCAGGAGAGTTGATAAATTGGGAAATCCCTGAAGCACCACTTAGTACCCAGCACAGAAATTTTATTTGTGTACATAAATAGGACTCCTTTAATGCGGTAAATCTGTTAGAGTGAATTCTGTGTGGTTTCAGTATTTGTAATGTGAGCATTTCAGAAGCGTAAGTACCAGTTTATGCAAATAGGTCCCAAACTCATCAGTTTTACCCACCTTATTATTGATATCTATCTTCATTGAAGCTATGTACTGAGTGCACTTCATTAAGGCTGACAAGCCAAAGACTGCTCCTTCTCCCTGGGAATTGCCATCTTCTTTACAATGCAAAAGCCATTAAACAAGCCTTTTACAGTAAGTCAACTCTCTCTCTGCTTCTCTCCCCCAGCAGGGGGTATTTTTTTTTTTTTTTTTACACCAAAAATCTGCTGAAAGAGACATGATAAGATTCTTTGCAAGGGAAAACATTGCCCCTTTGTCCTTCTTCAGAGGAATGTATTTATACTCCAGGGTCCTAACCAAATGATGAGTTATTAACCTTGACCTTGTAGTTAAACCCTATGTGGAAAGTTGTATATACACTTATTTTTTAACATCCATTGCAAAGAAACATTTTTTTCTCTCCATTGCCTCTAAAAAAGTTTCATTTTTTTTCCTATAATACGCTACAATGCATCTGTTATCCAGTGTTATTTAAACATATAGCAAAGTTCTCTATGTAGAATGCTCTGCCTACAGCTGCTAGATGAGAGACATTTTACTTACAGGTTTGGTGTTTGTACAAGCTTTGCTAGAGTCTTTTCATATGGGTTTCTTGCTAGATCGCTTAATGTACGGTTACATGTGACAGAAGGATTTCTTTTAAAGGACAGTTCTGTATCTTGGCTACACAGAAAAGGATTTCTTCTGAGTTAATATAAAAAAAAAATATCCTGATGTAGATGGATAATACAAACCCATTTTTGTATTGTACAAGCAAGGCCTCTCCCTGTCTTAAGAAATCCACTCCTGTTCTTGCTTGGTCACATATGCACTTCTGTATACTACTTTTAATATACAAGCGTTTCTGCGACTGTACAATGACACATCAGCAGCTAGAGTTGGACTAAAGTAGCTGAGTTTGATTTTTTACAGCTGTTCTTATAAATATGTGCCAAAATATTCAACAACTTCCTGACTCTTTGCTCAAGCTCTTGCAGTTACTTCTTAGGCTGACCACATTAAAGGAACCCTAAAGCACTGCAAAGAATGAATTGGTGCTTTTGATGTAGATGTGAAACTTTGTCTTAATCTGTAAGGTGCTTTTAAAAGAATACCACACCATTATTCAGTCTTGCTTTTTTCTAATGTGATTTATCACCTGTAGTAAGAGAGATCAGTTCAGATATCCTGATGTGCCAGGTGAGCACAGAGGCTGCAGTCCATGCACTAATGGCTGAGGAGATGCTGATCCATTCTGTGTGTTCTTCCTTCAGGAAGGAATAACCACCCTCGAGGTTATTGTCGAGGGTGTAAATGGCTTCTCAGATTGTAGTGAAGCAAAGGGAATTTAGGATTAGGTCCCTGTGGTAGCAGGGAGAAGAACAGAGCACAAGACTTGAGGTTCAGAAAAAGGTTTCTCTTGAGTAAGGTTTTATAGATGCAGACTGTGTGCATATTTAAGGTAGGGTTTATTTTACCTATTTTCAGAATTTGAAAGCATGGTTCAGCAAATTCCCTCACTCTTGATACATGTAGGAGTTGTATTCATCTACTGTAATGTCTCAGTTTCCTCTCCTGCTGCTGTTTCCTCTCCACCTTTCAGCAGCATCAGTTCTGACACAGGCTGCGCTGCCCAAAGATCTCTGCTTAATGGTCCAAGGGATGGATACAGGCCCCAGACACTAAGTGGGTCTCCTTGTTTCTGCGGAACACTGTCTCAGGTTCTCAAGGAGAATACAGCTGCTGTTCATATGTTTTTTTAATGGTGGGTGTGCAGTTGGATGTCTTCAGTGCTGAGTTCTGCAGCTGTTCTTCATCCTTAGCAGGAAGCGATCTGCAACCTTAGACACTGTTATCAGTGTAAGGCACGTGTTTATTTTTTTCATTTTGTTTTCCAAAATACTAGGATTATGGATTCTGTTTTCTAAAATATTCTAAATTAAAATAAAAACAGACCTCTCTCTACTGTGAATACACTTTGTAGGCCCTTGAGCTAGTATTTGGAAAAATGATGCTCAAGGTTTTCGCTGGTTTGTCTTGGAGGCTGTGGGATGAAGGAAGGTGTCTACAGAGGAAAGTGAGGGTTTTCCCCATTCATTTGCAGTTCTTTTTTCCTGCCCCTAGCACATGGATGTGTGCAACTGCCAGGATGGAGCTAAACTCAGACCCCTGAATTCTGATTCCCTGTCCTGGACCACACTCCACCCACACCCCAGCCCCACAATGACTTATTGTTCCTTTCTACACAGTGACACAGAGGGGATGGCCATGAATTTCTGAAAATCCATTAACTGTCTGCAGAAAGTTTTGCATCAGATTTTAACTGTCTTTACTAATAATTGTAACAGAGTTGTCTGAATGAAGAAAACCTTCCTGTTTAACACCCATGAATCAATGTGAGCCTAAATATTAAAAACGCTTGCACATTCATTTGCAATAACTTTCATTGGGCTCCCATGTTGTATTATGTTGTTGTTCTGAGCAGATGAGTCCACAATAAAACTTGCAGAAGAGTAATTTTATGGTTTCAATAGAACTAGTTCTTATGGTCTAGAAATTCAGATAGACTACAAGTGACTGCCTGTTTGCTGTTAAGGTAGCAGTATTACAGAGGGATTGACTTAGTGGACATTTAATTTTCATAGAATCATAAAATGGTTTGGGTTGGAAGAGACCTTTAAAGGTCATCTCGTCAAAACCCCCTGCAATGATCAGGAACATCTTCAACAAGATCAGTTTGCTCAGAGCCCTGTCCAATCTAATCTTGAATGCAGTACTCTGGGTGAGGTCTCATGAGAGCTGAGTAGAGGGGGGAAATCACCTCCTTCAACCTGCTGATCATGCTTCTTTTGATGCAGCTCAGGATATGGTTGGCTTTCCAGGCTGCAAGTGCAAACTGCTGGCTCATGTCCACCTTTTCATTCACCAGTGCCCCCAAGTCCTTCTCCTCAGGGCTGCTCTCAATCCCTTCATCCCCCAGCCTACAACAACAGTTTTTTACAGTTGTTCTAGAGCAAATGCTCACAGATTGTTTTCCAGCAAATCTATTTAGAAAGAGTAGAATAATTGAAAACTGTAATGCTTATTTAGTAGTTGCTCCTGTTAGCCTCCCCAGTAGTCACATCTTTCACTCTTGAGTTGTCCCTCCTTGCTCACTGTACTGGGTGTGGATGGGAGAGAGTTAAGTGTCCTTGTAGCAGCTGATACAGTGCTATGCTTTGCATTTGGCTAGAGAATTGTTGATAACACATCAATGTTTTGGCTGTTGCTGAGTAATGCACACACAGCATCAACGCTTTCTTTCTAGCCTACCCCCTCAAATAGGTAGGTGCATATAGGTGTGAGTGGGCAAGAGGCTGCGAGGGGACACAACCAGGACAACTGACCCCAACTGGTCAAAGAGATGTTCCATATCATATGACATTATGCCTAGCAATAAAAGCTTGAGGAAAGGAGGAGCATGGGGAACATTTGTGAATATAGCATTTGGCTTCCCAAGTAACCACTATGTATGCACTATGTAGCCAAGCCCCTGCTTCCCAGGAAGTGGCTGGACATTGCCTGCAGATGGGAAGTACTGAAAAAAATCTCTTTTTGTTTTGATTTTGCTTTTGCTTTTCTTATTTTTTCTTATTTTATGGCCTTCATCCCAGCTGACGAGCTTGTCCATCTTATTTTCTCTCCCTGTCCCGTTGAAGAGGGGAAGTGAGACAAAGAATGGGTGGAGGTCTGGCAGGCAAGATGCAGTTTTGTCTTAACGAATCAATTATTACATTATCACTGTAAAGCAGGAAGGGGTTGGGGTGTTTGGTTTTTCTGAGGGGCTTGTGGGTTTTTTATTGTTATGAAAAAATAGAGATGGAAGAACATGTTGGTGTTGGAAGTGGTGTGAGTTGTGAGCCATCACAGTTTCAGTTAGTTAGGTTCTAGGTGAATGATTTATTTGTCCTCTCAGCTCATGCTGTGTTGGCAAATATAAGATATAGCTTTTTTTATTTCCTGCAGTGTCAAAGAGCTCTTTAGACAGGTTTCCTGTGCAAGGAAAATAGAAGACAGCAGCTTAAATTTATTCCAAGTCATCAGGGAAATCAGATTTTAGACATGCATCAATGGCTAAATTGGGTGTGGAATTATCCTGATGTGAGAAATCACTGTATCTAAGGGTCTTTCATTTTTTTGTAATGAGATGGTGAGTGTTTAATTAGAATATGATTTGTTTATTGCATAGATTAAAATTGTCCCAATTGCTACTTTGTGCATTAATATATTTAATTTCTATAGAGTAATCCGTGAGTTTGTGAAGAAGCTGTCCAATTTCTCATAGGTTTTCTGTTGATGTAGTCATCTTTCTGTGCAGATAATAGAAATTGATACTAATTCTATAGACTATTTGAATCAGAATAATAGAGTCCTTGATGGAGCAAAACACTATTCAAATCTTCAAAATGTTGTGACATTCCAGAATGTATACTTTCCTTACGTTACATCAGTATGATCAACATGCTTAGGGCAGGTTGACAAACAGAATTATTTTTATCTGTATCTGAGACAATTTTTACTCATAGGGACCAGCACTACTGTTACCTAGGAAATACATTCTTTGGCTCAACTTCTGCTTGCATTAAAACGATGTAGAATCATATTTTGTTGTTTTGGAAACAGCTCTGCATATAGGATAAATTTTGCAGTCCTTATTCACGCAGGAATTCTGGAGAAGTCAGTGACACTAGTGATATGTTTAAGTGCTATCCAAGACTCCAGTATAACTAGTTTGATCCATTAGTGAATTAATAGATCGAATCTGGTGAAAAGTCTTTTTAATTGTTTAATAAATTTTAAAATCTTGGAGTTGCCTAAGAATAACAGCTCCACGTGAGCAATAGAATACTATGTATGTTTATTTTGACTCTTTTTATGAACTATAATTAAAATATTTTTTAGTATTACATCGTTAGAGTCACAGTTTGGAAGTGAGAATGAAAGAAAAACAGAGACGTATGAGTTAGGAAGCTAATATAAGGGGAAAAGAAGGTTATTTTTCATTCTCACCTACAAACAGATGGAAGGTAAAAATCCTCTGGCAAAAGAAGAGATAACTTCAAGCATGTGATACATAATATTCGGTATTCATGAATATTCACAACTGAAATTTTTCTTACTGCCTTGCTGAAAATAATGTTTTCTGTTTCCTGCTTTGCCATAACTGGTAAATAATACTGTCCTTGACTAAAACTTTGCACATTCATATTCTCTTTAGAATGTTTACTTGCTCTCACTATGTATAATAAGTATTTAGTTATATTTTTGACAACTTTTCTCATAATTTTTTCCTTGGTGTCTCTTTTTATGATTGAGAAATGGGGGGGTTGTTTTTTAGGTTGTAGTATTTTGCTTTTTGCAGATCAAAGGCAGGGTTTTTTTAAACAGTTTGCTATGAAGGTTCCAAACTTGCAGCTACACTGTGGGAAAAGCTGCCCTTGAGCAAATAATTTGGCTCACTCTGGCCTGGGGCTCTGGTATATGAAACGTGCATTTTGCACGTTTATCTGTTAATTGTAGATTTTTGGAATCTGAGCTGTTTTTCTGACGATATGAGTGGAGCCCTGTTAGAATCCCTATTCAGGAAAGGCCTTCAATATGAACATGAAAATATTAACCCATTTTAGCACTTTCTTGAATTGGAACACAGGTGAGTAACTCTTTAGGTCCTATTTAGATGACAGAGGAATGTGCAAAAGCTTTCTTGCTAGTTAGGAGTATTCAGTTAAATTTCTGTCTGAAGGACTGTTATTTGGCTTTGGAATTAGAATATTAGATATAAGCCCTGTCACTGCCATGAAGTAAAAACTAACAGCCAGTCTAGTCTTTAGATTCATATTTGACCCTACATCTTGGGAAAGGCACTGGACTTACTGTACCATTGCTTATATATGCACTAAACATTTTCTTCATATAGTATTATCACCTAAAATCTGGCACCTGAGAATGTGATTATCCCCTCCTGAAAATGCTTTAGACCTTATCAATGATGAGTAATCTACACTGGCTTTGGAGGTAAATATTACAAGCTGTACTTGCTGAATGCAGCCCCGTCCAAAGGATTTGAATGTAAAGAAGAACAGTTAAATATAATTAGGTTTCACTGCAAATTTTTGTGCCAGTACCTGTTCAGAGCTTGTCCATCATGTCCTGTCACAGACTAGCCAATATTTAATGAGTTCATTTGGTCCTTCACCTTCTCTTCCACAATGTCTGAAGCAGCTTCCATTTATCTCAGTAAATTGAAGTCCTATACAAAAGCTCACTCACTTAAATATTTCAGAAAGAAATTGCTCACTTCATTTCTTGAGTGTCCCTGCACAGTCTGTAAGTCTACTTCTACTTAAAGAAATGAGGATTATGGTATTGCACTTCTGAGAAACACGCATCTATTTTAGTGAGAAAACGCCCTAAAGTGATGATGACTCTAGGACACATTCTGAATTTCATTCCATTGTCACTATCAGGAATCATAGAAATCTTCTTTTTAAGAAAGCTTGGAAAAGCTAAGGATGGAGACTTTACCACAGTTGCAGGGGTTTTGTTAAACAAATAACAGAAACCTCTTTCTTTAAAACATTGGGGTTTTTTCTTGTATTCAATGTTACAGTTGAGTTTTGAAACACTGTGCAGAGTCACAGCACTGTGAGAGCACAACATCAAAGCCACAAAAGCTCTGAGATAAGGTTAGTTTTGTTCAAGTCTTTTGCCATATCTCTGTGTCATGCTGGGAGGTCTCAGTAACTAACATCAGTGTTTGTATAATCATTTTGTTATTATTATTATATTATGATTATATTATGAATCCTTACAAAAGCAGAAAAACAGGAGGGCATAACAACTTTCAGGAGCAAGAAGAGAAACAAGTAACTCGTTGCTTAATCCAGAAAGCTCCCATAACTTTCTGGGTTTATTTTTCCTCTTCAGTTGATTCATCCTTTTCCTAAGAAATAATTTATTTCGTACCCCTTTCTTACTATGTTTCTGTCCCTTCTTTTTCAGTTGAATTCTCAGTTTTTTCATTCCTATATATCTCCTGTAATACCTGAATGGGGCTGGGCTGAGAGTCATATAAGGAAAGCAACATCAATGCAGCCTTATCTTTCAACAGCAGAACTTAATGCAGCTGAAGGCTTTCACTTGCTGAGGAAGAAACTGAACGTAAGGCAAATAGCTGAACATTCAGCATAAGGAAACATAATTTTCTTAGGTAAGAAGAAAGGTGCCATTGAATTAAATTCCAAACAACAAATTTAAAACTATTTGGAAGAAATATATAAATTACTCAGGGTGACAAGAGATTTTTGTGTAGGACTTTAAAAACAGAGTTTTGAATTACTTCGGTAAAATCTTTATTAATTAAAAAAAAGTATTTTCAAATTAACATTGTGCTTTGATATTCTGTACTGTATCTTCCCTAAATTTCTGTGACTGCTAGCATTATGGTGCTGGCCAGTCCTGAGGACAGGGAAATCAATTATCCATATCGTCCCTTAGCCACACTAATTTTGCTAATTGTTCATTTTCACTTTGCTATTGCTTTTTCCCCTGCATATTTCACAGACAGTGTTTGAAGGTAGAGCTCTTTGGGAACAGAAAAAATCCAAATGCTACAAAGACAGACAGAATCTGCTGATGTCCACTTGGCTAATACAGAGAACACTTTGGAAAACACACAAATTTTTTAGTGAGAGCATCATCAGGTTGGGATAAGCAGCAAGAGGGTTAGAAAGGAAAATTATGTGGAGATTGGCAGTATCAGAGGGGAAGTGACATAAAAAAAGAATTAATCACTTTGGTAGGGAAGAGTTATAAGACCTGTGAGGAATATCTTTAAGAATATATCTCTGTTATAGGTATGCTTGATGTGATGTATAAGGTGGGTAGATATGAACTATGGATATGGGACTAAAGGAAAGCTGTCAGCACAGTGACAATTCCATTGCTAGACCTCATCATCTGGGTAGGTGAAACTTTTAACTCCCTGGCTAACATTGGTGTTCATGGAAACTGTTTTAGGTGACAAAACTTAGACTCCACTAAAGGATTTTTGGGTTTTTTGAAGGGAAAAAGCCTGAATTGCATGTCCTACTGCAAAACTGCTGGTTTGCCTCATTCTTTACTTCTCTCAAGAATAATGTCCCAGTCATCTCACACGTATGAAAATAAATTGATCAAGATATTGTTCTATGTTCCCTCATTAAATTAAAGACTTTCTGTGCATCTGTGCTTAAAATTAACCAACTCATGAACAATCACTTTGTTAGAGAGATAAAAAATACATGATAAAATTTATAGTAATCTGAGGAGTGAGGTACAAAGTGTTCACTTATCCTTGTCCCTCAAGTACTGTATAAATAAATGTAAGGTCTTAGGTTTCAATGATAAACATAAGCTAGTGGCTTTGATGATAATTCAGTGAATTATGCATTATTTAGTTGTAGAGAAGCCATTGATAGGAAGACAGAAATTTGAGGAATATGGTGTTTAAAATTTCTGCAAATAATTGCAAAAATATATGTAAAATTCAACTTTAACAAAATTGCACTACTTTGTCATTTAAAATGTGTGGTTTTTCCTTTTAATAGGAGCTTCTTCATCTGTGTTCTGTCTTTCAGTACTATGAATGTATACAAAAAGGTGGATTACCTAAAAATGCTAAGAATTTCATCCATTTTCCATGAAGAAATTTCTGAAGGTGTGGGTCTTCATCTAAGCAAGAAAAGCAGTGCTCCCCACCTCCCCCAAAACCTCCTCTCTCTAACTCAGCCAAACTTCATATCACATCTAAAGAAAGACTAGGTAGCTTTGCATTCATAAGCAAAGACAAAACTACTACTACCTCCTAAAGGCTGTAAAGATTGGAGAATATCAAGGAATCTTGTACAACTGGTTACTGTGCTGCTTCTAACTGGAAAAGAAGAGAGGAAATATTATCTGCCATGGTACAGGCATACTAAGTGCAAAGATGCTTTCTGGATGGTGTGGAACAACAGCCTGGATAGACAATGTGATGCTGGAAGGTTAGAGGGAGGGAGGTGAGGAGTAAGCATAGCTGTAAAAAGGGGAAAGACATGGAAGAACAGATGTAGCTGAACATTAACTCCTGCTCAGAAGTGGGCTGAAGTCCACGAAGGCAGGCAGGAGGAAATCGGGGTTTAGAAAAAAATGGGATAAAATTTTGATATTTAAATAAAATTTTAAGTAGACAAACAAACAAAAAAAATTGTGTAGAAGATCACAAACCAGTTTTCCAGAAGCACAGAGAGTCAGACATGCAAAGGTATTTAAACTCCTATCTCCTTCTAGAGGTATGTAAATGCATTCTTTGTTTTCACAGGTATTCTTAAAAGGGTTCTTTGGGTGAGAGAAACCATGTCTTTCATTTAGCTGTCACAGAGATTTCCAAATACTGTTCAAAGGCCTTGAAAAGCTATTAGAAAACTATTATCCTCCCTATTTAACCCAAGAAGGCTCATCTTAGAGGTCTTCTTTAAGCAATGTACAGGCAATGATTACAGGTAGCCAAGCTAGGCTTAAAAGGAAAACTTTAGAATAGTAGTTGCATTCTTGGTGTGGCAATACAGAACTCAGCACAGGTTAGTTCAGCCAGGCTTTTCCTGGGGTGGTTTTTGGAAGAGGCTGCCAAGGACAGAAATTACCTGCACTTCTGGAAGTAAGGGTATATAATCCCACAGATGGTTACAAGACTTGTTCAGGTAGGTTGGGCTGTAGTTCTTCCCACAGAACAGCCCAGGCAGTGCTTTTTACAGGGCATATGTAAATTACACTGTGCAGCATAACCATACCCTGTAGTAAAGTTCATTGCTACCAAACAAAGGGATAATGGCAAAGTTTTTATCATCTTTGCCTCAGCAGTGGCATTGCTGATCACTCCTTTCTGCAGAGCTATTGTTTTTTGGATATCTAGCACTCTGCTAAATTTCATTGATACTTTTCATCAGTATAAACCTTTCTGAATTCTTTCTCTCCTGATAAATAAATTGGGCGCTTTTATCAGAGCCATGTCAGGCTCATGCAAGCTATAGACTTCTTGTCCAACCTTCTTTTTATGGGGAAGATCTGGAGAAGGTTGGATGAAACCATGAGCTAGGATGTCTCACAGTGTTGCTATAGCCAGAGGACCTGGACATGGGTATGCCAAGTCTGCACTTTACATAGGGGGAGAAGAAACCTGTTGTAGGAATGCATTGCAAGTGTCTCACAGATGAACAGGTGCAGAGGACATGGTTTTAAAACACAGTGAGACACTCAGTGAAGAAATATTTAGACAAAATTCTCAATGTATTTTTTTACTATTGGTATTCTTGAGTCTAAACATATTTATTGAATAAAAAAGAAAAAGCCTGCATTTCTCACTTACAGCTATATAATAATCACAGCTATACAAAAATCACAGAATCACAGAATGGTCAGGGTTGGAAGGCACCTCTGGAGATCATCTAGTCCAACCCCCTGCTAAAGCAGTGTCCCCTAGAGCAGGTTGCACAGGATCGCATCTGGGTGGGTCTTGAATGTCACCAGGGAAGGAGACCCCACAGCCTCTCTGGGCAGCCTGTGACAGTGCTCTGTCACCCTCAAAGGAAATAATCTTGTTCTCATATGCAGGTGGAACTCCCTGTGTTGCAGTTTGTGCCCATTGCCCCTTGTCCTGTCACTGGGCACCACTGAAAATAGCCAGGTCCCATCCATGCAGGACCCTCAACTCCACCATCTCATGGCAACCAAGGTTGCCCCCAGCCTCATGTCCACAACCAGTCATCCTTTGTTTGTTAGTACAAGGTCCAGGAGCATACCTTGTCTCCTTGTCTTCTCCACCATCTGCATAAAAAAGTTATCACCAATGCTTTGCAGGATCCTTCTGGACTGTGTGTTCCTAGCTGTGCTGCCTTTCCAGCACGTATCAGGGAGGTTGAAGTCCCCCTTTGGAACCAGGGCCTGTGATCATGGTGCTCCTTCCAATTGTCTGTAGGCCTCATTGACTTCCTCTGCCTGATCAGGTGGCCTGTAGCAAAAAAACACGACAGGTGTTGGCCTGCCCCTTAATCTTTATGCATAAGCTTTTGACTTCTTCTGCATTCACTCCAAGGGAGAGCTCAAGACATTCCTGTTGCCCTCTCCCATAAAGAACAACTCCACCACCTCACCTTGCTGGCCTGTCTTTCCTAAAAAGTACAGAGCCATCCCTGACAGCATTCCAGCCATGCCAGCTCTCCCACCGTGTATTTGTAAGGGCAGTGAGGTCATGGCCCTGTGACCGCACACAGATCTGTCGTTCTTCCTGTTTATTCCCCGTGCTGTGTGTGTTGGTGTACGGGCATTTCAGAGAGGTAATGGAGCATGCAGGTTTCCCAGGAGGGGTGCAAGATGATCCACCATAGCCACGCACCCTTGAGGTGGTTGGCCTTCTGGTTCTTTTGGTAGAGATATTTTTTTATGTGTGTGTAATTGTGCATGGTTTGCTTTTCACATTCTCTAAACATGAATCACTATCCCTAGCCTTACCCCTAGAGATTAAGGACAAATGCTTATGGCCATTTGAGTACTAATCCATCTACTTGTTCAGCTGTTTTGCATTATTCTTTTTAATTATTTCTTTCTTGCCTATAAGGTTCAGTGAGCCATTATCATAAAATATTAAACCATTTTTAGTAAAGTACTTTTTCTATGTTCTGTACAACAATGTTCCAGATATACTTGTTTGTAATCCTATTAAATTATGTCTCGATGTGTTGAAAGACCAGTGCATGTGTCCATGTATATATGCTAATTTAATAAACATAAAACTCACAAACACTGTTCCTTAGAGAGGTTCTTTAACGGCTTCCCAAATGCCAAGAAACAAAACCTCTCAACACCTTTCTCACAGAGGTGGTAATTATTAATTATTTTTAATTGGGTGAGTAATAAAGAAAAGAAGGATTTAGATGAATTGATAAAATTTGCGAAAAAATCGAGAAAGAATTGACAGATTCATGGACCTACCTTCTATGCAGAATACTCTTTTTTTTCTCCCCCCCCCCCCCCCCCCTTCCCCCTTATGTTGCAGTTTGATGAAGGTATTATGTATTATTATTCCTTAAGAAACTAGGTGACAGCTACACATTTTAGGAACAAACAAACAAACAAGATGGGAAAAACAAAGTATTAGAAGTTTTGTGAGCAATGGAACTAAGAAAATTTATTTCCCTAAGGTTTTCTGTCATGAAATCACTGTAATACCTCAAGTTTCTACTCAGCCTCACAATTATCTACCTTGCTTTGGAATTTCAGTGGGACAAGTATAGCTTGAGCTGTAGCCAAGGTATGTGGAAGTCAACTGCCACCATGCTGGAATGGTAGCAGCTGATCTTGTATCACCTTTTTATCATAGGGACTACCCTTGAGATCCTGGAGGTGCTGATTTACATGAAGCTTATAAACATTCACTATCTTTTTTGCATGTAGCACTCTGAATTTCTGAATATATTCAGCTGAATTTTATGGATACTGAACACGAGGTTGAAAATTTTATATAGAAAGATAGGAATGAATGGGTGAGGAGGAAGTATAGTTGAAAAACCTATTGTCATTAAGAAGGCATGCAAAATGGTTTTACATATATAGATGAAATTTCATTTTTGTAACTGAGATGAATAGAACTGTAACAGTAGTTTCAGCATGCTCCCTTCTAGCCACATGCTCATACATTCACAACCAAAGTATTTCCAAATGTGTATGATCGGTTTTAAGGGTTTTTTTGTCTTTTTTTTTTTTTTTTTTCTGCAGGAGTATCTGAAGACTCTCAATCAATCTTACAAAAGAACACCAATATCTGGAAAATCAGGGTAAGTAGCTAAACAGAAAGTAATGGGTTCAGAGTACTGGATACCTACTTATCTACTACTCAGCTGGTTCTGGGTGGAAAAGGCTCTTATTTTAGCTGGGTTTTGGCTATACATGTTGTCCCCTGGCCTCCTTTCAACTACATTCCCAATTGCATATGCCAACTCTTTTCACACACACAAAAAAATCATAACAGGAAATGATACAGTACATCCTCCAGAGCCTGCATAATGCAGGCATCAACAGTTAAAACATTTTTGTATGTCCCCTCAGGGGCAAAAAAGTGTGAACTATCAATTTGTGAACAATTAATTTTCTGTAATTTGCAACATCTAGATGCATCTGGCTCAGGAATGTGTTGCTTATTTCAGGAACAAAATTATTATCTGGCTAACCCAGTTAAAGTCTGTTACATCACTTTGAACAAATGCTTCTGCAGTCTGGCATTTGAAATATCCATAAGGATAAATCAAATTAATTTGATTTTCCACTGGAAGAAACTGAGATGCAGAAAAGTCTGATTTCTGGTTTTGATACATTGTTAGTGCTATAGAAAGAGCTCCAATTTTAGCTTGCTCTTTTTTTTTTTCCCCCACTTTTTTTTTCCCCTCTGTATGAAAAAAAATGCCTTAAATTAAAAGAAAAAGGTAACCCTAAAAAGCAACCCTGTACCATCTTCAATTCTTCCGTCTTCTCCCATTGCCACCTCTACCACAGATCTGCTATGCAGCTGTCGGGTGAACCACATGCTTGAAGCTGTACACAGAGAATAGAGAAATAGGTCATTGCTTACCTAAGAAAGTATACTTCAATCACAATTCAATGTTATTTTTACACAAATAGTCAAGATTCAAACTTTGACATCAAAAATAATGTAGCCTTACTGGTTTGGCTTGCTGACTGAAAAGAATTTCAAACTAGTGATGTGAATTTCCACTCACACGTTGACTGCCTAAGTCCATTTCTGCATTTGGAGAACATAAATGCATTTAAAGATTTTTTTCTGTGCTGGTGCAAATTATAAGGGTAATACAGTACCTTCTCTAAGAAGCTTAAATAAACCTGCTTGTCAGGATCACACACTCTCTGTCTAACTATAAATCTGATGATTTGAGCCCCAGGAGTTTCTAGCAACAATGATAACACCACAGAAGCGAAAGATGACAGCTGATTCACATAGTGCCTTTGCTAAGAATTGTCCCACTGCTGTGAATAATATACCTAGCAGCAGTGTGAGAGCTGTACTGAGACACAAGGTTTTGCTCCTGAGGTAGGGGTTTGTTGTAGATTAACCCTGGCTGGCAGCTCAGCCCACAGAGCCACTCACTCACTCACTACTGATGGGATGAGGTAGAGAATTGGAATGGTAAAAGGAACAAAACACATAGGTTGAGATAAAGATGGTTTAATAGGTGAAGAAAAAGCTATATGCAAGCAAAGCAAAACAAGGAATTCATTCACTACTTCCCATTGGCAGGCAGGTGTTCAACTGCCTCCGGAAAAGCCAGGCTCCATCACATGTAGATGTTTCTTGGGAAAACGAATACCATAGAATCACTGAATGGTTTGAGTTGGAAGGGACTGTAAAGATCATCTAGTTCTAAACCCCTGCCACGTGCAAGGACACCTTCCACTAGACCACATTGCTTGAAGCTCCATCTAACCTAACCTTGAACTCTTTCAGGGATGGGACATCCACAACTTCTCCGGGCAACCTGTTCCACTATCTTGCCACCCTCACAGTAAAGAATTTCTTCCTAATATCTCATTTAAATCTACCTTATTTCAGTTTACAACCATTACCTCTTATCCTATCACTACATGTCCTTGTAAAAAGTCCTTCTACAGCTTTTCTGTAGGCCCCCTTTAGGTACTGGAAGGCTACTATAAGGTCTCTCTGGAGCCTTCTCTTCTCCAGGTTGAACAACCCCAATTCAGTCTGTTTTCATAACAGAGGTACTCCAGCCCTCTGATCATCTTCATGTCCCTCCTCTGGACTAGCTTCAGAGGTCCATGTCTTTCTTATATTGGGGGACATTGAGTTCTTGACTGCAGTTCTTTGAGTGCAGCCATCCAGCCAATTCCTTATCCACTGAGTGGTACATTTGTCAGATCCATGTCTCTTCAGTTTAGAGACAACGATGTAATGCAGGACAGTGTCAAATGCTTTGCACAGGTCTAGGTAGATGACATCATTTGCTCTTCAC
Source organism: Falco naumanni (assembly GCF_017639655.2). Taxonomy (NCBI): domain Eukaryota; kingdom Metazoa; phylum Chordata; class Aves; order Falconiformes; family Falconidae; genus Falco; species Falco naumanni. Next base: position 30,198,329 of record NC_054059.1, read on the forward strand.
TTTTTCACCAACACTGTAACCCCATTGTAGAAAGCCACCATATTTGTCAGGAATGCTTTGCCCTTAGTGAAGCCATGCTGGCTGTCACCAATCACCTCATTGTTTTCCATATGCCATAGCACAGTTTCCAGGAGGATCTGCTCCATAACTCTGAACAATCCTCTTCCTCCTTCTTCCCCCAGCTTGTATTGGTGAGCATGATGTTATATGGTATGGAATATCTCTTTGGCCAGTTGGGGTCAGCTATCCCAGATGCATCCCCTCCCAACTTCTTGTGCACCCCCAGCCTCCTTGCTGGTGGGATGGTGTGAGGAGCAGAAAAGGCCTTGATGCTGTGTAAACACCGCTCAAAAATAATGAAAACAAGCATGTGTTTTCAACATTGTTTTTGTCACAAATACAAAACATAACACCATAAGAGCTACTATGAAGAAATGTAATTCTATCTCCCAGCTAAAAATGATACAGGTTTATTGACCAAAAGCAGGGCTAATGACAGAGGTTGCTGAAATAATTTGGCTGAGGTTACTGGACTAAATTAAAACCCCATTTCTATTCAGTTCATTTTTCACTTTAGTAAAACTTGTTTAGCGTTTAACCAAATATAGACTTCAAGGATGAAGTTATGTAGCTCCTACTAATGCATATGGTAGAAGAAAACTTCTGCTGACATAAAAGGGAGTGACTCCACTGAAGTGAAATAGAGACAGAGTAATCCAGGGCCATCTGGTCCTGTGAAGTCAAAGAGGAGAAGCTATGACTAAGAACTATCACAGTGCTCGGTGGACTAGGAGGAAAATCTCACAGGATGCAGGATAATGGGAATTGTCTTTATTACTGCCTGGTGGCATGAAGAGTTTTAAGGAATATGAGAGTAGTATTAATAGTTTTGCAGGTGTGACACTAGATTATGAAGCATAAGTATTATCCATATTTTTTGCTTGCAAGTTTTATCATTTAGCTGAACTAATAACAAGCTACATGTTTTGAGAAATGCATGTGGGAAGATCTGTCAGAATGTTCTGTTCTCTAGCAGCAAACAGGAGAAAATTAATGTAATCTGCACTACAATGCTTTTATCATACTGGAATGACCTTCTACCTTACTATTATAGCAGGTATGGCAGAAACTATTTGCACTGTATTTAATTTTCTGTTCATTGAAGTGCTTCTGCATGGTGGCTCTCACACGATAAACAGCGCCCATGTAAATAGACACTTTTAAAAGGTTACCATGAGATTATTATGTACATAATAAAAAGGAAAAACAGCCTGTAAACTTACGAAGGCAAAAATTGTCAGTTTGTTTTAAATACCTTTAAATATCTCAATATGAAAAATACCAAGAAAAGAGAATGCACGGATCTTTCTCACCTTCATATAACTGTATGTTTTCACTTGAATTTTCCTGAGCCACCTTGAGAACATAAGACTTTTTGAAGAGTTGAATACAGTTTTTCATAAATATAAGACATATTGATAGACGTTTTATTCCCTCCTCAGCTTTCACAACATATTCATAGGCTTGACTCTCAACTGGACCACTCCTCCTCATCAGTGACTTTGAAATAACATTAAGGAATTGAAAGAGTTACATACTCTTCTTTAAGAGTATAACAATGAACAAGTGCCATACCATCAACCACCTATGAATACAATGAAAGAGGAAAATGCTAGAAAAAAAAAAACCCTTTTATTAGTAAAAATATTGTGGTATTTATGAAAACAGTAGAAGCTGCCAAGAGACTATATTTGGCTTTTTTTACCTCTGCCATGCAAAAACTTAATCTAATAAACCATTAAGAGTGTAATATGCACTGATCTGTCTTAAATAAACAAGATGTGTTCTGAAAGCATAAAAGAAAGTCTCTATTATAGACAAAATCAAATTAAGTTAAAGAATTATAATTGAAGATGTGCCTCAAGAAAAGATTAAGCTATAAAATAGCTAAATTCAAAGGAAAGCAAAATCTTTGAAGGGCAGATAAGGTCACTGCAAAGAAGGGCAACCAAAGTCAGAAAGATGAAAATAGACTAACAGCATGAGCAAATAACTAGTTTATTTGATTTAGTGTATAAAAAACAAACAAACAAAAAAACCAAAACCCAAACCCAAAAACCCAAGGCAATAAAGTAGGGAATCAAACACCTGAAAAAAGAATGCGCCCAGAAAAGATAATACCACCATCACATCAGAAGTATCCCACTTGAGCAGGGCGGGTGGACTATATGATCTCGAGAGGTCCCTTCCAACCCTAACCGTTCCGTGATTCTGTGAAATTTCTGTGAAAAATAGACCAGAATAAAGGATTTAGGGTTTATTATGAGAAGACAGTATAATAGTCAGCAGAGAACTCAAATTTCCCAGATATGTTACAAAACCTAGGTGTCAGGGAGACAAATACTTAAAATGTAAGAAGATAAAATACTCAGAGGAATGTCACAATGAATTAGGTATTTAAGAGTGCTTTTCTTTTTTTTTTTTTTTAATTCTTTTTATCAGAACATGAGAAGTTAATTCCTATGTGCTGTGCAATGTCAATGTCATGTTGCAGTATAATTGAGTAAAACAAGATATCCTTTAAGCATAAAATGATATCTATATTAACCTTATAAAGTAAGGGATAAGCAAACCCCCCATGTTTGTTTGTTTGTTTGTTTGTTTTAAATTGTTAAATGATCAAAAGGTACATTAGGACCAGATAGGGACAAAAACATCTTGAAGAACTTTAAAGAAAGTGTTTATTTAACTTCTCTGTGTTTTCCAAACAAGATCTTTAAAAATGTGATCCTAAACTGGTCCTAAAACCTTCTGTCTACAGTAAAGACAGGACTTAAATTTGCCATTGACAGTTGTTTAAATGGTTCCTTAACAGTGTTGTGGAAAGATGTTTCATTGTGAATCATGGTCTGAAGCAGCTACATGGACATTATTTGCAGAGTCAAAGCAGATGACAGCAAGTGCTCTAGCATTGCTTGTTATTACTATCTTTGCACGTTGATTTAATGGTAGAAGGAAATGAAGGAACTGAAGGACGTCCACTTTATTTTTTCTCATGTGTGACATCTCCACATGCTTCCATAATCTGTAGCCCTGGGTTATATCAGCAATAAAGGAGGTAGGACGGGTCTGAAGGACCCTAGGCTGCTAGGACTCTTGTGAAACTTTCTAGCTAGAATAATGCTGACAGCTAGAGCTGTCTTTGAAAACATTTATAACAGAGATCTATGTCTTATTGAAAGTCATAAAAAGCAACATGCTATTCACCTGTTCTGTAACAGGAGCAAATAAAAGTTTCTATGTTTATCTTAGTAAGACACTTTTAAAAAAGAGCACTGTTAAATTAATTGTTTAAACTTGCTACTAAATTGTACTCTTTGATCTGAGGAGAAAATTAAGCCCAAGTCTGGAACACCTAGCTATCGTGCAAAAGGAGTTTGTTGACCCTACATGGCATGTTGACCATGAGTGTGGTGTGTCTAATTTTCCTGAGTCCACTGCGGTTGTTGTGCCTTAGCTCCCAATACAGCTCCAAGATCAGCACTCTGGATGCTTCATAAAGCAGCTTGGTCAGGAGTTAACCACTCTCCCTGAATGAAGCCTTATTGGTCGTGACAGAAATCTAACCACCTACAAGAATCCTATGAAAAGCTTAGGACCATAAATTAGATGAAACACAAACTTAGGTAGTGTATGGGTTCAAAGGATGTTGGAATAGAGAATTTATGGTCTGCATTGTTTGGAATGTGCATCCCTGTTTTAAATCTAAAACTGTTTTAAAAGCCAAAGAAAAATCTTGGAGACTTGGCCAAAATTAGCTGGCTGTTCAGATAATATTAGGTTTTGAACAGTGTAGGAATTCCCTCTATTCTGCAGGGTCCTGTCTGCTGCACAATTTGTTTAGTCCATTCTGGGGACTGTGCTTATTCACAATTAGGCATTTTTCTCGCCTGCAGTCTACTTTGTCATTTCACACCATTTGAGAGTTTTCATTCACCTGTGTTGCACAATCCATAAATATTAGAGAGGCAGAAAATTCAAAGTGAAAAAAAAAAAGTTCTTTCATCTCAAGTGTATCAAATCTTACAGTCCAAAATGTTCTACTTGGCTATTACATTTTGCTAAGGCAAGCAATACTGAATCTGTTCAGAAAATATTCACCAATGACATTTTAGTGTTCAGAGAGGTTTCTGCTTTATGCCTTCTCCACAAACCATGGTGGATATAAGACTTTCGGGTGACTCTTGTGGAACTATAGCCTCAAGACTGAGAATTGGTACTTTCTGGAATAATTACACCATTGCAGAAACAATAATTGCTGACATTGTAATATTAACTGAGAGCCTACCAAAGCAATCTTACTCCTCTACTGTATCTCTGTAGCATACCTCCATGAACTCTTGTTCTTTCAGTAGTATCCCTAAAATACACATTAGCAAGATGAATGCTTTTAACTTGGCAGGAAAATCTTTTGTGGTTGTACACTAGGAAAATTTGTTTGAAGTCAATGACCCTGTATTCGTACAGACCAGATGGCATGCAATGCTATTATTTGAAGAAGTTGAATCCTTTGAGGCAGATAATAGAAGGCATATATGTGTAACTGTAGATGAACTCTAGTTGAGAATGTATTTTTTTCTAAACAATTCCTACTTTTGCTTATCACACTCAATGAGGAATTGTCTGAATAACTGAAATAAATAGGTTGGTTTTCACCTTGTTATAACTGTATACAGTTAATAAAAGCTCAGAATTTATGAGTTATGAAAGAAGACAAGTAGATCAGATCACAGAATCACAGATTAACAGAATGGTTCAGGTTGGAAAGGGACTTCTTGGAGATCATCTTGTTCAACCCCACTGTTCAATCAAGGCCACGTACAGCTGGTTGCCCAGGTCCATGTCCAGATGACTTTTGAGTATTTCCAAGGAGGGAAACTCTACAACATCTCTGGGTAACCTGTTCCAGCATTCATTCACCATTACAGTAAAAAAGTGTTTCCTGATGTTCAGATGGAGCCTCCTGTGCTTCAGTTTGTGCCCATTGACTATTGTCCTGTCACTAGGCACCACTGAAGAGAACCTGGCTCTATCTTCTTTATTCCCCCTGCAGCAGGTACTTATACACATGGATAAGATCCCCCTGAGCTATCTCCTTGAGGCTGAACAGTCTCAGCTCTCTCAGCCTTTCCTCATGAGAGGTGTTCTAGTCCTTTTATCACCTTAGTGTTTGAACTCTCTCCAGTATGTCTGTATCTCTTGTACTGGAAGCCCAAAACTGGATGTGGTAGTCCAAGCGTGGTCTCACCAGTAGAGCTTAGTAGAGCAAGGATCACCTCCCTCAGCCTGCTGGTAATCCTTTGCTTAATGCAGCCTAGCATACCACTAGCCCCTTTTGCCACAAGAGCACATTGCTGGTTTATGTTCACCTTGTTTTCAAAGAATCCCAGTTCCCTTTCTGTCAAGCTTCTTTCCAGCAGTGTGGCCCTCAGCATAAACTAATGCATGGGGTTATTCCTCCCCAGATGCAAGATTTTGCACTTTGGTGAATTTCATGAGGTTCCTGTCACACCATTTCTTCAGCCTGTTGAGGTTCCTTTGGATGGCAGCATAACCTTCCAACATATCAGCCACTCCTCCCAGTTTGGTGTCATTTGCAAAGCTGCTGAGGGTACACTCTGTCCCATTGTGATGGGTTGACCTTGCTGGACACCACACAGCCACCAAGCCGCTCTATCACTCCCCTCCTCAGCAGAATGCGGAGGGTGGGGTAGAAAATAAGATGTGGGAAAAACCCCTTGTGGGTCAAGATAAAGGCAGTTTAATGAAGCAATAGCAAAAGTCACACACGCAGAAGCGAAGGAAAACAAAAAATGTTATTCACTACTACCCATCAGCGGGCCACTTCCTGGGAAGCAGGGCTTCAGTACGTGTAGCTGTTGATCCAGAAGACAAATATCATAAATAACAAATGCCCACCCTTCCTTTCTCTTAGCTTTTATATCTGGGAAGACATCATATGGTATGGAATATGCCATTGATCACTTTGGGTCAGCTGTCCTGGCTGTCCCCTCCCAAGATCTTGCCCACCTACCTACTGGTGGGGGGAGGTGTGTGTGGGGGCAATGTTGGCGAGACAGCCTTGATGCTGTTCAAGCACTGCTCAGCAACAGCCAAAACACCGGTGTGTTATCCCCACCTTTCTAGCTACCAGTCAAGCACAGCACTGTGAGGGCTGCTAAGGGGCTCAGCCAGTCTCAATACACCCATCATCCAGTTCATTAATGAAGATGTCAAACAAGACTGGATCCAGTATTGACCTCTGGGGTACACTGTTAGCTGCTGGCCTCCCACTAGACTTTGTGCCACTGGTCACCACTGTCTAGGCCCATACATTCAGCCAGTTTTCAATCCACCTCACTGTCTGCTCATCCAACCCATACATCATCATCTTCTCTGTGAGGATCTTATGGAAGACAGTGTTGGAGACCTTAATGAAATCAAGACAGAATACCCACTGAGCAGGCAGACAATATCTTCATGTACCAGGCCAGTCATTTTATTGTAGAAGTTCATCAAGTTGATGAAGAATGACTTCTTAGTGAATCCGTGCTGACTGCTCCTGATGACTTTCTTGTTGTTCATGTGCCTGAAATAGTTTTCAGGATTAGGTGCTCCATCACAACTCCAGAGACCAAGGGAGGCTGAGCAGCCTATAGTTCCCTGGGTCTTCCTTCTTGCCCTTTTTGAAGACAGGAGTATCATTCACATTCCTCCAGTCCTCAGGCAGCTCTCCCAGTCACTGTGACCATTCAAAGATAATCAAGAGTGGTTTCACAGTGACATTAGCCAGCTCCCTCAGCACTTATAGATGCCCCCCATCAGGGCCCATGGATTTGTGTGTGTCCAGTTTACCTAAATATTCCCCGACCTGATCCTCATCCACCAAAGGTAAGTCTTCCTTGTTCCAGATTTCCCCCTGGTCTGTGGGGCCTGGTATTCCTGAAAGCTAGTCTCACTAGTAAAGAAGGAGGCAAACAAGGCATTCAGTACCTCAGCTCTATGTCCCGTGTAACAAGGTTCCCCATCCCATTTAACAGTGGGCTCACATTTGCCCTGGTTACCTTTAGTCACCTGTGTACTTGCAGAAGTCCTCCTTGTTGCCCTTGACATCCCTTGCCAGATTCAACTCCAGGTGTAGGCCTTCACTTTCCTAAACATGCATGCTCATTCCTTGAAGGTCAACTGTTCTTGCTTCTACCCTCTACGCTTCCTTTTATAGTTTGAGTTTTGCCAGGAACTGCTTGTTCATCCATGCAGGTATCCTGGCATTTTTGCTTGATTTCCTGCTCATTGGGATGGAGTGTTCTTGAGCTTAGAGGAGGTGATCCTTGAATATCAACCAGCTTTCTCAGGCCCGTCTTCCCTCCAGGACCTTATCCCATAGGACTCTTTCAAGCAGATGCCTGAAGCAGCCAATGTCTGCTCTTTTCAAGTCGAGCACTGTGATCTTGTTTTTTTCCCTGCTTTGTCCTCCCAGGATCCTGATGCTAATAGTCAGTTAATTGGTGTTGAATAATCCAGGTAAGATTGTTCATGGACAAAATTTATGTCATAACACTAATAGTTTTGCAAACTGGGACACATCACAAGTTCTAAGATACAATGTTGTCTTTTACAAACACAGCAAAACTCTTTTTACTATTCCCCTACAAAAACCAAAACCAAACTCCATGAAAATGTATTTACAGTTAAAATAGGAGTATTAGGCAACCAATGACTTACAAAGTCACCCTTCCTTTGACACATTTCTATCAGAAGGTGTGCTAGTAACAGACAGATACCTGTAAGGGTGCTTATAACATCATGTAGAAATCATCATATCTGTTCTGATATGACTCAGGTTTTTATGGAACAGTTTTTATATATTTCACAAATTTCCTCAGGGTTGTATACATATGCTTAAAAAAATAATTTTGACTTGTGTTTTTCTTGAGACATTTCTGAGTTAAACTGTTCTTTTTTCAAATTATTTCCAAAACTTGTTCTTATCTATAACCACTTTTACTTCTGTTCCATGGTCTCGTGATTACATCAATGTCTGTTTATGGCCAGTTTCCTTCCAAAAGAAGATGCTGCCCGGTCTTCTGATGTAAATTGGTTTTATTCTGTTTGCCCTTCAAAATATTTGTATCCATGTTCATTACTTTTCCATACCAATACAGAGAAAAATACAGTAGCTCTTTGTCTATATGGATATAGGTACAATTGCAGAGTGACGAGTAATTAAGTCAGATCTAACAGCTGAAAAGTCAAATTCAAACACTGGATGTAAAGGAAGCAAAATATTCACCTAACTTGTTCCAATTAACTAAGTGCCAAAGGCCTACAATAAGGTTTTCAGTCCTGCATAATTGAATTACAAAGTACTTTGTTTCCTTTAATCTCAGTCTAAGAGGTCAATCAAAACTTCATTCCAATTACATGGAGTTTGTGGGTATTGACTGCTTGCAAGCATTTTTGTTTTGAATAATGCATAAAGAAAGATATATCTGACTTTATTTTCATATTGATGGTGTATCTCCATGCAAGGGATTCCTGTGTAGACATTGGAAAGAGAGGAAGATGATTAGACAAATTTTAGAATGACAGAGGGACATGCCAGTGATAAACAGGTACTTTGGCAAACCAAAGAATTTCATATTTCCTAAAGCTACTGCATATTTATCTACATAGTTTCACTTTAGAACAAAATCTTATTTTGGAATGAAGTAGAGAAAGTGATTATTTACTTACAATAAGAAGTCTCCATGAATGAGTAATCTTTACCTTAACACAAAGTAGGAAGATAAAACAATAACGAAACATATGTTTCAGGAATGTCAAACATCATGCTTCTATTTTATGAGATTTTTTTCATTTGATGTTTCCACGGCTAATAGATGTGGGGGTTTTGGTCTTGTTTTTCAACATTGTTGTCCACCAGTGGTGCTATATCAGTTCTATTACAGTTACTTCTTACTATTCTCATATCAGGTATTTTGTCAGACTTTGGGTTAGGAGGTTGGATGGAGATCAGAACAGTAATGTTCCAAATTACGAAAGTTGAAATAAAGATATTGACTGCAGCCATGTCAACAAATATTAAAATATAGTACATAGTAGCTATATATTTATGCTTAGCTGCATTTAACTATTTCAACTTTGATTTCCTACTTTTCTATAGTCAGCAGTAGCTGAGCACTTAATATTTGCCCTAAGTTATTCTATCTGATAATAGATGTGGCACCACTTATTTTCTATATCCAGTGAGTGTGTTCCTACTAATATTATTTTTTCAGCGTTATGCTGACAACTGCATCAAATACACAGGTTCTGCAAAAATGGAAGTATGTTATTACCACAAGTCCAAGGTCCTTTTGAACAGATATATCTGTAAAATTGTTCATTGTTAGGATAATAGATGCATTAGCCACAAATAAGAGAATTCCTGCTCAATCCAAGGATTGCACTTGGACTGTGAATGGATGCAAGAATAGCAAAGAAAGTAGGAATCTCTTGTTAAGAGTATTTTACTTGGACTTTGGTGTAATATCCATCCACCTAGGCAGGGTGGAAAGACAAACGACTACTTTCTTTTTTAATTTAACAGAGATGGATCAGAATGGCCTTGATGGTGAGATAATTTATTGCAGATTTAGATCAATAGAAGATAATCTGCCCTCTCTTTCTCTTAGACAAAAGAAATGGAAGACTAATTGTGGCTTAAAGCCTCCAGGGTTACTCTGAGGCTTGTGCAATTTAGGAATGTTCAAAAGGCATTAGAATCTCTGTGCTTCATCTGTTAAACTTAGAAAACATTTTGAAGACTTTTTACATATCAAAATTTCACATTTTTCATTGTAACAATCTGGGTTTTTAAACGGTAGTGCAGAAGCCAATTTCTGCTCTCATTTCCCTTATGTTTTGTAACAGCATGTAAAGAGAACAAAGAAGATATTAAAGATTTTGTATATAATACAGTAGTGAAGAGCTTTCTGTAAGAAATCATCAAACCTTTAAAAGTGAAGGATTGTTTCTGAAATAGTACAGCAGAACACCTATTCTGTTACATGCTTGCATTTCTCTACCAGATTCAAGAAAGGATGAGATATCTTTTGGTGAACATCATCCAGGGTCACATTGTTTTAAGGTCCTATCTGTTCCTGTTCTTTCCATATTTGGCCTTTGGGCCAAAGGAAACCTTTCTGTGATTTTATTGGGCAAAACATTTGCAGATTCATTGTAAGTTTTACTTGTGTGGTGGATTTGAGATTTGGGTCTATCATGAATAAATTTGGCAAAGTGAAAAAGAAAGATTCAAGAGTATGTTAGTTTCTCTAGATGCCTTTGCTATGTTATCTGACTCAACCTATATCCTCAACAATTTATTTTAAATATCAGATAGGAGATTTTTCCAACCATAATTAAACATTTACTTATATTTTAAAATATAACAGATGGCTAAACAGAATATATATTAAACTACCCACTTCTCAATACTACTTTTTTTTTTTTTTTTTTAAAAAAAAAGGTTATAAAATGTTCTGCTTTTAGAACAGGTACAGTTAATCTCTATGCCCATTTCTTTTTTTCTCTCAAACTGCAAGTTAGAAATCAGAATAGAGTTTATATAAGTCTTCTTTCTATCTAACATTTCACTTCTATATTAAGTTTGAGCTAGAAAAAATCTCTATGTGAGCAAAGCTGATGAGCTTCAAGTAAAATTCATAATCTCTATCGACCTGATGGACTAAGATACATAAAATGAGAACAAACATCAGTTATAACATTGTTTCCCACAACCCCCTAATAACACTTGTCACTTTAAAATGTCTTTTGGAAGATTTAGAGTTTCTATCGAGTGCTTAATCTAAACTCAAATTAAAGTCTCAGGCAATTATTACACATTCATTTACTCTGAAACAAACACTATCTGTTTTGTTCAGCAAAGAGGCCTGAAAGAGCACAAAATGGGAAACATCTCTCACAGTTACTACCTTGTAATATCTGATTCTCACCTTAAAAAAAAATAATTGTATTTTTCTATAATAAAGTGGGGAAAGGAAGATGTTTTCCTTGGTGTACACACATACACACAGCCCCCCATCACTCTTGAATTTATTTGTGGCTAATGACTGTATATTTTTTGAGCAACTGTACAAGCCTATTAGTCATCAACATAATGACAGCTACATGTATAACATAAGAGTAAATCTAGGTTTAAGCAGCTAGTTACCACAGTTTCAAGAGATCCAAAGTTATTTATATTCCACACTAGTAGTATGTAAAAGACTAATACACTCCCAAAACACCATATACAGATGTTGCGATTACTCAACGTGAAATATAAGCATCTGTCTAAATTTCCTCCTTGAACTTCAGTGTACTTGGACATTGCTTCAGAGGTACCTTTCTCATAGCAGTCAGTCAGAAAACTATCCTGTTTTTCCCATATATTCTGAGTACAGTTTTACAGTTTTGGTTGCTAGAGTGATTCACTGATGTGTGTGAGAATTAGCTTATTTTACCTTTACAAGAAATAAGAGATGTTTCAAAGCTGGACTGACTTTGTTCTGAAAAATAGTTGGGTCTACCTATGGGGAGACATACTTGTCATTTATCTTAGGTGCCCCAAGTTTTATCCTTTTCATACTCAGCAGATGTGAGGTGTGGCAATGCAGTATTGGCCATATGGAATGTTTGGGAATGAGATAGGTACTCTGTTGCCATATGTGGTGGGTTGACCTTGACTAACTGCCATGTGACTATGAAGCTGTTCTATCACTCCATCAACAAGACAGGGAGAAAATACTACGGAAAAGCTCATGGCTTGAGATAAGGACAGGGAGATCATTTACGAGTTGCCACCACAGGCAAAACCAGAGCTGAACTTGGGGACATTAGTTTGATTTATTGCCAATTGATTGTAAAAGATTAGGTTAGTGAGAAACTAAAATCAAAAACACCTTTCCCTCACCTCTCCTTTCTCACCAGGCTCAACTTCACTACTAATTCTTCTGTCTTCTTCCCCCAGGTAGTGCAGGGCAACAGGGAATAGGGGTTGCAGTCATTTCATAACGTTGTCTCTGCTTCTCCTTTCTCCTCAGGAGAGCTCTTCCCCTGCTCCAATGTGGAGTCTTTCCCATGTGATAGTCCTTCATGAACTGCTCCAACGTGGGTCCTTCCCACAGACTGCAGTTCTTCATGAACTACTACAGTATAGGTCCTTTCCACAGGGCACAGTCCTTCAGGAACAAACTGCTGATGCATGTGTTCCTCATGGGTCACATGTCCTACCAGAAAACCTGCTCCTGTGTGGGCTCCTCTCCATGGGCCACAGGGCTCTCCAGGGGCTGCAGCTTCCTTCACGGTATATCTACTGGCTCAGTCAAAGGTTCAGGCTGCAGGGTGGATATGTGCTCCCCTGTGGTCCTCCATGGGCTGAAGGGGGACAACCTGCACCACCACAGTCTTAACCACAAGCTGCAGAGGAATCTCTGCTCCAGCACCTGGAAGCACCTCCTCCTCATCCTTGTTTCTGACCTTGGTGTCTGCAGAGCTGTTTCTCTCACTCCTTTCTCTTACAGTTACTGTGCAGCCTTTTTTAATCTTAAAAATGTTATCATGTTGCTGGTGGGCTCTGCTTTGGCCAGAAGCAGGTCCATTTTACAGCTGTCTGGAACTGGCTCTGTCCAACGTGGGGGCAGCTTCTGGTGGCTTCTTATAGGAGCCCCCCCTGCAGCACCCCCACTACCAAAACCTTGCCATAATCCATGTGTTGTCAAGATTAAGATGCTGGAAAATAGACACAAAACAGATGTCTAAGGAATTTATTAGCAAATATTTGAGGTTAGGCAACAAAAGGGAAGGATTTTTCAGGATCTCAGGGCTAAATTTACGTACCTGATATTCATCTAATTCATATTGTAGACATGAATACCCACTTTAGCACTCTAAAAATGTTGCCATCTAAGAGGAAATAGTTACTTGATCTTAACTTTATTTCTTAACACCTCTGAGATATACACAGATAAGTTTCCTTTTTTTTTTTTTTTTGATTCAGAAAAAGTACTCATCAAAAACAGTACATAATTTCCACTCTTTCAAGAGTCTTTATACTTCTGGCCTTTCATGAAATAACTCTTCAAAACTCATAAGTTCAGCCATATCCTTCATATCTATGCTGACATCTTTGTCTGAAAAAAGATTTTTAGGACTTTTTCATTATCAACAGTTTAAACTGTCTGAGAATCACCAACTACTTATTTGTCTTCTGTCAATCATGACAAAAGAGTTTTACAAAGGAATGACTTCACCTTAACAGTAATACAGAGAAAATATCAATAGAACAGATAAGCAACCTAGAATACTACAACAGTGTTAAAGCTACTTACTACAGATCACAGAGGCAATTAATGTGTCATGGAGATGACAGCAAGAGAATTACATTGATGAAAGAATAAAATCTGATAGTGGGAGAGAAGCCAGTCAGAAGACATCAGAAGCAGTAGAATTTGAAGAGTTATCCTTAATACTTCTTAATCTTATTAAGTAATATATTACAAGAGTAAAAACCCTTTGTTCAAACACAAACAGGTTCAGACAAAATAGGAAACACTCATTATGCAAGAACTTCTTGATAAGGTGTAGCAATCAAATCATTTATACTTCAGAGATTAGAGTAGAGAGGAAAACAAGCAAACAAAAATATTGTCAAAGGAATAATGGAGATTCTATAAAATGTTAAAGTGATACCAACATTTTGTTAGTGGGATTGTACAGTAACAAAGGAAATAACAAAGATAGTGTAAAAGTGGGAAATTCAGAATTAGCAGGAAAAATCAACTCATTCTCACACACAGATGTCAGTCTTAAAATATAGGAGAAATTGTGTCCAAATCCACATCCAAAATTCATCACAGCCTCATGTCTGATAGAAATTAATGTAGATTAAAAGTTTGCAGAGGAAATTCTCTTTAAATTTACAGCACAGAGGTACTGAGTGCTATCTGATTTATACATGCCCAAATTGTCCCATACTTCATGTTCTTCATATCTGGCTGACTGGTGTGCTTTAAATCAAAACTCAAGGAAAAATAAATCACAGCCTTATGAGAGTTTCAATTCTTTCAAAATGTATTTTGAACACACTTAAACTACATTCATTCTCTTGCTTCAAGTTTGTAACTCTAAACAGCCCCAAAACAGTTTTATTGTAGTGCAATTATGGGTTGTCATAGAACTCCATAGTTGTTTTCTTGTCTTGTTGTCATCCTTGAGGTAAACATAATGAGCAGAAATACCAAAATGAGCCTGTGGCTATGTCATTCACTACTTATGCATCCTACCTATCATAATACATATGTCAGTGCAGTACAGTGGTTAGTCATGTCAGTATTGGAAACTAGTAGCAAAACTCTCTTTCCCTTCACTAAGACTGAAATGTCATCTACTAAGTGCAATGTAATTTCAAAACTTCTGTTCAAATATTTGCATTATCTCTGAAGATAATTTCTCTTCAGTAGCACAATAAGCTTCTTACATTAATAAACTTTACTATTATCAGAAGAGTTTGAATTCTAATTAATATATTGCTCTATTTACTAATCTGTACAGAGCACTGCAATAATGCAGAAAGATATTATAAAGATACAAGTTGAAAAGCCATCCAAATAAATAAAGTTATGGAAAAGGAACCCACAATATTTAGACTGCTGACCAGAATTAAATAGATTTCCCCTTTTGGGTTCTATAATATTCTCCATAGATTCTTATATAATTTTAGTCATTTTAACATCGGTATATGAGCTGATAATTCAAAAAAGATATTTCATGTTCTTTGTTATTTCGTTCTGTCATCAGAGAAAACATGCAGTGAAACACTGGTGTATGTATAGTGTAAAATAAATACTACCACCACCACTGCCTACTAAACTCGTAGATCTTGCTACATAAGAGGATAAAAGACTTTGAAAGTTCCTGGTGTTTGCACTTGGAGATAGTAATGGTCTTTAATTTCTCTAAGAGGCAATTTGTAGTCACCCTTGCTCTAATGAAAATGTTCCTGGCAAGACAAGCTGTTGCTCTTTTTATTCAAGAGGGAAGAATTTGCTTTCTGCAGACTGGTTATTAGGAATTAATCCACAAGATGTAACAGTCAGAAAAAGAGATGCACTGTTCACTGAAATCACGAAGTGCAATAGCTGTGCAATCTGTCAGTCCACATCACTGCCATGAACAGAAAAGTAAAGCAATAGACTGTATGTTCATGTTATGCTATGTACATATAAGTACCCTCACTGACATAACTATGGTCTACTTTATCACTGACAGCCCAGGTTTTGTACCTCTGCTCTAAAGACCAGTAGTCACTACTCTCCAGCACCTCACCAAGTATAAAAGAATCACAGAATCATTTAGATTTGAAAAGTCTTTTAAGAACATCACGTCCAACTATCAACCTAGCACTTCCACGTCATGTCCCTAAGCACCACATATATACATTTTTCAAATACCATCAGGAATGGTGACTTATCCACATCCCAGGGCACCCTGTTCCAATGCTTGACAACCCTTTTGGTGAATAATTTTTTCCAAATATCCAATTTAAACCTAACCTGGTACAACCTGAGGCATTTACTCTTGTCCTATTGCTTGTTACTTGGGAGAAGAGACTGACACCCACCTCATTACAAATTCCTTTCAGGTAGCTGTAGAAAGAGGTACTATCTCCCCGAGCCTCCTTTTCTCTAGGCTAAAAACCCCACAGATCTCTCACCTGATTCTCATAAAAATTTCTCCAGACCCTTCATTGGCTTTGTTTCTCTTCTTTGGACAAGCTCCAGCACCAAAATGTCCTTGTAGTGACAGGCCTAAATCTGAATACAGTATTCACAGAATCACAGAATGGTCAGGGTTGGAAGGGATCTCTGGAAATCATCTAGTCCAACCCCCTGCTAAAGCAGGTTCCCCTAGAGCAGGATGCAACCCTTCTGGGGTCTCAGCCACTCCTCCCAGTATCATCAGCAAACGTGCTAAAGGTACACTCTGTCCCTTCATTCATGTCATTAATGAATAAGTTGAACATGAATGGACCCAGTACTGACCCCTGGGGAACACTGCTAGCTACAGGCCTTCAACCAGACCCTGTGCTGTTGGTCACAACCCTCTGAGTTCTGCTATTTGGCCAGTTCTCAATCCACCTTACTGTCGACTCACCTAACCCGCACTGCCTGAGCTTACCTGTGAGGGCGTTATGGGAGACAATGTCAGAAGCCTTGCTGAGGTCATCATAGACAACATCCACAACTCTGCCTTTGTCTACCCAGCTAGTTATTCCATCAGTGAAGGTTATTAAGTTGTTCAGGCATGATTTTCCCATGGTGACTATGCCTGATAACCTTATTTTCCTCCACATGCTTCGAGATGATCTTCAGGATGGGCTTTTCCATCACTTTTCCAGGGATAGAGATGAGCTAGACCAGCCTGTAGTTTCCTGGGTCCTCCTTCTTGCCCTTTTGAAGACTGGACTGACACTGGCTTCCTTCAGACCTCAAGCATTTCTCCTGACACGTGAACTCACCGGTGCCAAGTACAGAGGTAAAATTCCTTACCTAGTCCTGCTGGCCCCAAAGTTTCTGATAGAAACCAGGGTGCTGCTGGCCACCTTAGCCACCTGGGCACACTGCTCGCTCATGCTCAGTCGCTTGTCAGCCTGTACCTCCAGGTCATTTCGGCCAGTCAGCTTTCCAGCCTCTCTTCCCCAAGCTTGTAACATTGCACAGGGTTGTTATGACCCAAGTACAGGACCTGGCATTTCTTGTTGAACTTCACCATCTGTCCAGCTTGTCCAGATCCCTCTGCAGAGCCTTCCTACACTCAAGCAGATCAGAGCTCCTGCCTACCTTGGTGCCACCTGCAAACTTACTGAGGGTTCACTTAATCCCCTCATCCAGACCATCAATAAATATATTAAACAGGACTGGCCCCAGTACTGAGCCCTGGGGAACACCACTTCTGACTGGCAGCCCAACTGGTTTTAATTCCATTCATCACAACTATTTGGGTCTGGCCATCCAGCCAGATTTTTCCCCAGCAAAGAGTATGACTGTCTAAACCATGAGCAGCCAGATTCTGCAGGAGAATGCTGTGGGCAATGCTGTCAAAGGTTCAGGTAGACAGCATCCACAGTTTTTCCCTCATCCACTAAGCAGGACATCTTGCCATAGAAAAAGATCAGTTTTTTCAAACAGGACCTGCCTTTCATAAACCCATGCTGACTGGGCCTGATCACATATGTGTCCTGTACGTGCCACATGATGGCACTCAGGATGATCTGCTCCATAACCTTCTCCGGCACCAAGGTCAGTCTGACAGGCCTGTCTCTTTTGAGACTGGATTTATCCCTTTCTTTCTTCAAATCTAGTTTAAAGTTCTTTCCATGAGCACTGCTAACTCATGTATGAAGATCTTTTTCCCTCTTTGAGACAGGTGTACCCTGTCCTTAGCCAGCAGGCCTGGTGTAGCGTAAACCTCCCCATGATCAAAACCCCCCAAATTCTGCCAGTGACCCCAGGCTCAGAGCCAGGTATTGACCTGCTGGCTCATCATTCCCTGCAGGTGGAAGGACAGAGGAGACTATTGGTGTTCCTGACCCCTCAACCAGTTGTCCCAAGGCCACGAAGTGTCTCTTCATTGCCCTCGGACTTCTTGTTTGAACTTCATCGCTGCTTACCTGAAAAATCATCAGTGGATAATAGCCCTTGGGCCGTACAGGGTGGGCAGTGTTCTCTTCACACCTTCAGCCTGGGCCCCAGGCCCGCAGCAGGCTGCCCTGAGGAGTGGCTCCGGTGGGCACGTTGGGCCCCCAGTTCCTGGTTTTCTTTGTGGAAGCGGGTCTGACGCAGGGCATAGGCCGACATAGCCTCGGCGGCACTTCCAAGCTATGATCCATCGTCCTTGTCACTGCTGGGCTCCCCTTGCAGAGCCTCGTGCCTGCCATGCACGGGCAGTGGGTCGGAGGGGCAGGCGCAGAGGAGATGTGCCTGCTGCGCCGGGCGGCAACTTGTCGCCGTTGCCCCCATCCCTGAAGTCACTGTGTTCAGCCGGGCGGAGAGAGGGTCGGGAACCCTCGCTGTCGTGTGTCCTGCCCGCCAGCCCGGCCTGTCCCAGGGGAGGTAGTAGTGACAGAGCAGAGAGTTGCTACATATCTGACAGAAGTAAATAATTATTTCATATGAAGCTACAATACAGTAACAGATATCTGTGAAGATAACATAAGAAAATTATTTCATTTGGTTTTCTTTGACATCTTGCTTCAGCTTCATTTTTTTACCACCTATTGCTAGTTTTGAATACTATCGTATAGCATTTAGTCTGGAACATGATCTGGCAGGATAAGTTAAAGAAAACTCCTTTCTAGAAAACACCTGAATGGTCAGATAATGTTTATCATAACTTCTTTATTGTTCTTTAAGTTTGGAAAGTGCAGTAGCTGGGGATGTGAAGGAGTCCCCAACTCTGCCTGCTTGGGCCAAGCAACACACCTTGTCGCTGTTCTCCTCTGGCAAGAGGGCAACTAAACTGGGCTTAATTTAAAGAGATCCAGTACTATCCAACATGTTTTCATGTCAGTATAGCAAACACTGTTATATTATGAAGTAATGAACTAGTTTTTCACTTTATTTTGTCCCTCATGTCACTAAAATACAGACTAAATGCCACTGTGAACAAGAAAGCCAGTATTGCCCTTTCCCTGTCTGATGAAACCAGGAAAAATCAAATGATGTCCCAAATGCTGTGGGATCATTACCCAGGCAGGAATGAATGAAATGAGTATCAGGTCTGCTTGGCTTCTGACTCTCAGGGACATGGGGTGAGGTATTCAGAAGTGATCTATAATCATGTGGAAGAGCTGCTGAGACCTGGACCTCATGCCCTTTCCCCAAGAAATCTGTCTGAGGTGAGGTGGTAGGCAAGGAGTGCCTCTCCATCTGCAGCAGCCAAGCCGCTCCTGTCCAGGGACCGCCGTGTTTCCATATCTAGAGCATGCATCTTATCTCAGCAAGACTCAGGTGCAACCTTTGACTAACAAATTTAGCAGCCAGATCTGCAATGTGCCCAATCATCCTGTAGAATGGGTAAAACCAGCCTGTGCTGGACTCTGTAGATATCTAGAGTCCATTTGGAAAATTATTCTCCTCCTGCCTTGACACATTTGCCAGGGAACAGACATGATTTGAAGTTATGGTTTTACCTGATTTCTGGCTCATCACCTTTCCTGAACTCAGAAGGCAGGCTACAGTGCTTCACAATAATGAAAAAGAACTGATCACTGGTGGCAAGCTAAGTAACAGTTTGCAATATTAATACTTCTGTGGGGAAATACACAGTGTTTACAGAAATGCTGATCTTGCCAGATATGTTGATTTTTTCTTAGCTCACAAAATGCTCAGTGTGGTTTCAGGTCTGCCTTTACATTATGCCTTTAAGAGTGATACAGTGCAAAGCTGGACATCAAATTTATTATTAAAAATAATATAAAAAATATTATATGAAGATCCTGCTGTCACAAACACTTGCACACATAATTGAATGCTTTTGGTTGTTTATTGTTTTATGTTTTACCATGATTGCACGTGGGCTTAAAGTTATGCAGGTGTATGACTATAATCACATTCCTTCATGAACAGTTTGAGAAGATAATGAGTCCGAATCGGAGCGCTACAATGCAAAAGTCTTAGAAAAGTAAGAATAGCATGTGGAAATGCAAGTCTTCGCTACTGAAAAATAGGTTGGTGTGGGTTTGGTTTGTTTTTTAGATAAAAGCATCTTGGGATGCCATTTCTTACTTCTGAAGGAATTTAATACTGTCAACTGGTACTGATGCTCTCAGTGTAAGAACTACTGCCTTCGTCATTGATAACAAATCTTATTTAATGCATACTGAAGAATGATGTACATAGTTCTCTTAATGTTAATGGCTCAATATATAGACTTTAAGAGAAAGCCACTGAATTATGTAATTAAATGGCTTAAAAAAAAAAAAAAGAAAGTATGCATACGTAGCATGTATTTTTGTATATAAGATGCTGAAATGTTTTTAAAAAACTTGGGGGAGTTACCTTTAGTTCTGAACTTCTCTATGTCTTTCAAAGGTTGAATACACTTGATCACAAATTTCAAGAAAGTAGAAGTATGATACAACAGAAGAGGTGTAATAAACACAGTAAAACTGTAAATGGTCTGACATTGAAGCTGCGCTGAAGTTAACTACTTGAGATTTTAGAATAACATGAGGTATGCAGGAACAATAGTCTCTCTGTGACTGTGTAATGCATTTGCAGGTGAAGCAATGAAAGCTCTGTGCTTGAGTCCTTCCAAGTAGGTTATGTTTGAGAATCTACAAGCAATACAGGTAGGCATCGACATATGAATAACCATATGAAGGAGAATAACAATATATAGTTTTCTTTCACATCCAACTGTAGAAAATCGAAGTAAGCAGTCTTTAGCACCTGTTTGGTGCCTGAAGGTGATGTATGTCATATGTCAGTGTAACAAGCAAATATAATTCAATAGATAAAAAAATTCTTACTCTGTTTTCCAAAATACTATTTCAGAGGGAAAATCATATACTGAACTGTAAGTAATGATTATTTATACCTTTCAAATAAATATAATTTTTTAATTCTTTGAGTAATGGATATGAATTATTGCACAAATCACTATATAGACATGGTTGAGTTTTTCCTTGGAAC
Organism: Falco naumanni; assembly: GCF_017639655.2. Lineage (NCBI taxonomy): Eukaryota > Metazoa > Chordata > Aves > Falconiformes > Falconidae > Falco > Falco naumanni. The sequence continues at coordinate 30,219,130 of NC_054059.1, forward strand.
ATAAAAGGTATAAACATTGCTAAAAATAATTAATGATCATTCTGGATTTATTCACAGTTAAGTCATGTAGTTTACCAATCCTCATCTAATTCAGAATTCAGTGTACTCAGTAAAAGGACATTACATTTTAGCCACAAAGTGAAATTCAAAACAGAAACTAGAACAACATTCACATGAGGTTTTAAGTTTTTTGTGTAGTTCCTGATAAAAATGAATATAACATTCAGTCTGCTTATCTGTCTTACTTTACCCTCATGCTTTTTAATTTTTAAGGTACATCAATCATTGAGCAATCATTTGGGGAGCTGGCATTTAGTGAAGCTAAGGCAAATCAAGGAAAGCACAAATTAAAACTGAAATGGATAAAATATGGCAGTTCTTCATGGAAAAAGTTCAGCACTTCTTTTTGGGATTTTCTAGAAGTGTTTTATTTTTCCTCTTTTTTTTTTTTTCCTCTTCATGTTCCTTATGTGGTTTTCTTCCTCTTTATCCTCTCTAAAAAAGAAAAAAAATGCAAGGGGAGAAAAAAAAAAAAAAGAACAGCAAAGGATGCAAGAGAATACAAATTTGCTGTTTATTTTTCTTGAAAAGTACAGATTAGTACATTCACTTACTTTTTCAAGTAGCAGTCCATTTGCTTGTTATGTACTAAGAAAAAAGAAATAATCCAGCTGTGTGGGGCTGAGCTGCCGGCCACAGTCAATGCACCAGCATTAATATTATTTGATATTTCTTAATATCATTCTTAATAATAACATCACCAGGACTAACATTCTTTTGAATTCCGTACGACACTGAGAGACAGGGAAAGCATTTATTTCCTTTCAAGAGATTTTGTGTGTGAGGTCCACTTCAGCAAATACACTGATCCACAAAGTAGTCTGCCTTTGAGCTAGTCACCTTAAATCCTCATTATAGTCAACAGAGAGGAATAGGCATTTGAGAACAATCGTGCACTAACCATGCCTATTCTTTTTTCTTGACCACAAAAAGAACCTGAAGTGATCAGCTGAAGTGTAGGTGTCTGTATTTAGTCAGATGAATTGCACTCTTGCCACATACAGTGGTAGATCAAAGCATCAAATGGATGTGTAACCTTCATTGTGTAAATGGAAAAAAAGAATACTGAATGCTGGAAAGAAGAAAGGGAAAGGGACAGAGAGAAGTAAACATGCTTGACTTAATATAGGCCTCCAAAGGAGATTGTATGCTGTTATATGATAATTCATATTCTGGGCTGGAAATGAGTGTATACTCTCTGTCAAGGAGATTTTGTGAGGAACATAGTCCTGGATGATATAGTTTTAATAATATACTGTAAAACAGATAGTCTGTCACTGATGTGGCCAGATACATTTTAAATTACTTTTTTGTAATCTAAAACTACAGCAAACAAATGTGAAGGGAAAACACTTAGAGGAAAACACCAGTGGATTTGTCTGTTTTTCAACAGCTTCAAAGGGAAAGAGTCTGGCTGGAATTATCAATTAAATTGAAAAGTAGCTATGTTCACCAAAGCATACAAAAATGCAGCACAACTAGCATGCCTTTGAATATGGCTTGGCAGCTCTAAAAAATATTGACTGAGATCTAGCTTCCTTACCTAAGAAACTTTGGTAAGTGCCAAATAAAACAGTTGCCCTAACACAATAGATCTCATTCCCTGAATAATAAATGGAGAGAGACAGGTCATTCCCAAAAGCAGTCCTACCTGACCAAGTTTTGGAACCTGGGATTTCACCCATCTTGAGTGTTTATAGCCACTTAAGTTTAAGGGTCTAGTCTAAGTTAATAATCCAGGCTGTGTTATAGACATTGGCAAGAAAAGGTTTCTTTCAGGGAACAATTAATCTAAAACAGGGATAAGTGTTATTTAATCTATGGGGGGCAAGTTGCCCATTTCTCTCCGTTGACTGCGGGTGAATCCTAATTCATAGACAAGTCTCCTCACTATTGAATAGCTACAGATAGGTGAGATGTCACAGCCCTGATGTAGAGGTGGACATCTTCTTTGAACTTCAAAGTTACCTCTCTTTATTGGCTGTTTGTGACTTTAGGTACTTATTTTAAAGAACAGACTCATGAAGGGCCTAAGATTTAGTCACAAAATTATCCATGCAGAGTAAGCAGAATAGATTCCCCTTATATTTTATTTTCAATTCAGCTGTTTTGATTGGCATTTATGAGCCAACACCAATAATATTTATACACAACAAGAAGTACAGATAAGTTCTCAAAACAAGTTCTGTCTCTCACAGATGTATTCATGGCAAAAGTCAGATATAACGGCTGATACCACCTTTTTTTCATTGTGACAGGTTTTTCATTCTGTCACAACTTTTGATGTTGGATTTTTTAGGGTTTAGGCCTTTATTGTAATACATCAATTCAACAGTGCATGGCTTGCATTGCATGTTTAATAGTGCATATTTATGTGGCAGCTGACTGATGCATTTTAAGAGTGAAAGTTCTTGATGAGGATGTGATTTGATTGATATATTTGCACTTATATAACAGATTGTACAGTATAGTAGAGGTTTAATAAATTGAACAATTTTAATAAATTAAAATAAATTAAAATTAAGAGAATCAATTTCACAGTTTTATAATATCTTCCTAGCAGTTGGCATATTAATGAAGCATATACTATTATCTTTCCTTACAATAAATACTTTAGTAGAGTCATGGCTCAGTTTCAGGTATCTGCTTCTCATCTATACCTCAGTAACAGAGAGGTGCTGGTAACAACCATAAAATATTGCTTATCTGAATTTTGTATTTACTTTTAACATTATAAATTGTTTAATATCAAAACTAGAATCCCTGATTCTTTGTTCTTCCTCAGCAGCTAAGCACAGACAATATGGTGAGGGGGAGATTAGAGGCAATGGCACTTAAAAGAAGAGAAGCAATTTTGTATCATTACTGCCTAGATGTGATCGGACAGGAAGGGTGGAAACCCTCTCAGAGCATTCTTGAAAATTATTGTTCCATCACTGGCAGCATTCATGATAAAAATAGATTCATGATGGAAACTCTGCAGAGCCTTAATTTATACATAGAATTTATCCCTTGCCTGTGAGTTTGGCCTTAATATTTAGCCCTGTCTGTATTTTCTCTAAAACTCATTATGACATTTTTGTACACTCCTCTACTCAGATTTTGTTACAGAAGCTAGACTTCTGGGCTGGCAGAAACACAGAATAATAGAATGGTAAAAACAACCAATTGCACTGAATTTTAATCTTGCAGGTATTAAAGTAAACTCACATTGACAGAACCCACCTTCTTGAATCAAAAATCAGAAGCAGATGTCTGTAAATGTCATTCAATGCATAATATAATAAATGCTGTAAACTTTACATATTCACATTCAAAATGGCTCATAAACATTGGAGTTAGCAGATGATGAGTAATGAGTAAAATCAACTCCAGTTTCACCCCAAGAAGCAATGTAATTTACATTTATGGGATATTATTTGTATGCATTATTTATAGAGGTTTTCAAATGCTCCTGGTTGTCTTATTACTTTTAGAGCCTATTTTTCTACTTATAAAGAGGATCATTACAGCAGAGCTGTTCACAGCTGGCTTGATTGCCTGTGCAAACAGTCAATGTTTTCTTTCAGTCCTAGCCAAGTCAACCAGTAGGTGAAACTCATGACTGGGAAGTTTAAGTAGCCTCCTTCAGGGCTGGCATGCTGCTTATGGTGGCCTAGCCAAGTAGAGAGTGCTTCTTTCTGTTGGTTAAATGCATGCTGATTGACCACCTGATGGCCTGGGGATGTGTGAGCTGTGCTTGGCTGCACCTGAAGTAGTATAAATTGCCTTTGTAGATGGAGTTATTGTGTGATGCTCATCTATTTCTGGAGGAAACTTCTCTGTCTTTTGGATAGTAACTAGTCCAGAGGGAGAGATAATCTAAAGATGGGTATATAGTTCATTGCACTAAAGAAAGATCTGGCATGTGTGACTACAGGAAGCTGCAAAAAGTGGTGTAAGTTATGCCCTGATATTTCTGTGTTAGAATATTTAGTGGCCCACTCACTCTTCTGAGCTGGATGCTCTGTTCTGCCTCTTCTTACCCTGATCTGGTGTTTCTCCTTTTATTTCTTTTAACTTTCTTGCCTTTTGTATAGGGAAAATTTTGTCTACAGGAGAAGAATTAAGGTCAGATCATCTAGACCCACCTTACTGCATAGTTGGTGCAAAAGTCACCTGGATCTGCCCTGCTCGGCAATTCCTGTGGCAGAGGTATAAATGTGGTTGCTACATCTTGTTGCCTGCATCGCTGATATATTTAGCAGGGCAGGAAGCTCATTCCAGCTGTTCCCTATGTACATTCCTACACCTTCCACTATTTTGTTTACTTTTCCTTTCAAAAGGAGTGTTTCAGTCTGAACTTCCCTGTAGACTTTCATCTTTCAGGGAAAGGCTGTATGGTGATACAGTGTGTATCTACAGGTGAAAGCAATGCAGATATAGCTTTCTCATCATATAACCTCCTTTCCTCTGAAACTCTGTGTATAAATTCCAGTTAAATGAACTCAAACTTAATAAGATTATGACTATTGAAGAGTCTACAATGAGATTTTTCTGGAGGCTGAAGTTCTGCTAACATTTCAAGTGCACTAAAAACTGGCTGCACTTTATCTGTTAAATTTATTAATAAAAAATAAACATTGAAAAAGTGAATAGTTAACACAGAAGCTAAAATAAGAACTCCACAGATGAATAATGTTGCTAAATCAAAAGTGTGGGAGAAAGTGTGACTCTGAAACTTTCTGGTATTGCTGATTTTGATTTCTGTCATTGTTGTTACTGGTTGATATTGGTTCGTTAACTGTAGATCATGATGTTTTGCTCATCGTTTCCCTAGGCTGTGTGTTTGGAAAAGCAATAATCCAGAAAAATGTGGCTTTTCCATGTTTTGTAAATTCTTTCCTTTGAAGCTAATTGACTTGTAAATTCCTTTGTTTACAGTTATGCTAGCCTACAAAACACACCAAACCTCAGTCTCATGGCAGTGTACAGTCTAAACATCTAATCCATCTGATGAAGCAACACCTGAATGTAACTCATCTAAAAAAGCAGCTGTACTCTTCATTACCTATGTTTCCAGGTGCACCTGTAGGTTCAAAACACATAATGTTATTAAATTGTTTCCTTTTTTATTTGCTCAGGTCATAACTTCTTCATATTTAAAGCAAATGCTACTCATGTGTCATCTTTGCTTTCAGAATTCAGCCTTACTCAGTAACATCCTACATACATTACAAAAAGAGAGGTAAATTGCACGCATTGGCAAAATTAGTTTGGTGCATTACACTGACATGTATATCAGAATTTAATTGGCTTCTGTCGATTTTGTGCTTTAATGGCAATACTGATGCTTTTTTAAGGTGTTGTTTTGGGTTGGTTTGTTTTTTTTTGTTTTTTTTTTTTTTTGTCTGCTATGGCTGAACTTGGTCCTCTTCTCACTGTTGAATGGCTGCTTTCTTCAATAGTTCCATACTTTTCTATGTAATTCACTTTTCCATGTGTGAGGTGGTTGTAGGCTCAGTATTTATCTAGTGACAGTGTTTCCCACTGCTGCTTCCTGCCTTTCTTCTTCTGCAAATTTACACCGTGTATGCTTATGTCTTATCATTTTCTGTTTGTGAATTTTTGGTACCTTCTGTGCCATGTTTTCTTCAATGTAGATCTTAATGGAACTCATACCACCTCTCGGGCAACAACAGGTTCTGCCAGTAGATCAGGTTTAGCTCACAAGTTTATTGGTTCTTCCTTGGCCTGGGGAAGAATGCATCCCAGATAAATTAATGTTCTCAATTATTTTCTCTGGAAAGAAAAGTTACAGGCAAAAAAAAAAAAAAGGCATTAGCAGATGAGTGTATAAAACTTCAGCATCTAGTTCAAGCTGAAGTTCAATTTGAACTTGTAGTACTTATGATTCTTAATGAAGTGACTTGTGATAATGGTGGTAGCTCACAAGTTAAATTTAATATCTGTTACTTACAACAAAAAATTCCCCTAAATGGCAGAGTTAAGGTTAGGTTAGCATTCAGTTTATCCTTGGTGGTCCTTTGTATCTGAATATAATGATATTTTAAATACTGTTGTTCTAGGTGAGACACACCTGTAGTAAACAAATTTTTTTTTGTGTGTAAAAATCTGTTTTTATGTATCTTACTATTTACTTAGGCACATTTTTTTAGTTTATTCATAGTTGAAAAAACACATGAATACAAGTTCAGTTTACTCATGAAGGTACTTCTAACAGTTACATAAGAAAGATAAAATGGATGTGTTTTCTCCTAAAAATCTGCATATCATTTTTCACACAGAATCTTAAAGTCAGCAATTACTTTGGGAGTGATTTCCAAACTGAATGTAGATGTCATTTTCTTAGAATGATTTTGGGTTGATATATAGTCTGGTTAAAATTCATTGTCTGTGACCTTGGTAGTGAACTAGAATTTGCAAACTGTATGTTTCTACATATTAGAAGAACTTCTCATTATATTGGATGAGAACCTTTGAAAGCTGGTTGAGGTTTGGATTTGTTATGTGTTTTTTCTTTTTTTTTTTTTTTTCCCCCCTTCACTTAAATAAATGGGTAGTCTGTAGCTGGTAAGCCTATTTAGAAAACCACCAATCTTGAGATCAAGGAGTAACAGCAAAGACTTCCTTGCTTACTACTTCTAAGAAAACGTAGGAGCTCTTCCTTAATGACTCCATTGACATTTACTGTTCACAATTCATGCATTTCTAATAGTGTCCATAACATGTCAGCATGTTCTCTAATGGGCACTTCTGGAAAACTTCAGCCTGCACTGTCTATGGCCCAGTGCCATTTCTCAGTACTAGGCCGTTGGGCTTGATAAAAAGGCTAACCTCATTCTTCTGTGTAAGAGCAGATAAGGATGACTAGGCAGACTGCATGTGCTGTTACGGCAGTTCTGTTACAGTCTATTGCCTTTCCCAACACTTTCTCTTGGCACATTTCCATGAAAAGAGGAAGGTAGCATTTCTTCAGAATTCCAAAGTACAAGGGGAAAATCACAATGTTTGTGAGGAAAATTAAGATAGATCACCCGGAGTTTTGTGATCACCAATGACCTGGATGAAGGGACAGAGTGTGCCCTCAGCATGTTTGCTGATGATACAGAACTGGGAGGAGTGGCTGATACTCCAGAAGGCTGCACTGCCATTCTGTGAGACCTGGGCAGGCTGGGGAGCTGGACGGAGAGGGACCTCATGGAGTTCAGCAAAGGCAAGTGTAAGGTCCTGCATCCGGGGGAAGGGGAATAATCCCATGCACCAGCACAAGCTAGGGGTTGACGTGCTGGAAGGCAGCTCTGCAGAGGACCTGGGAGTTCTGGTGGACAGCATGTTGCCCATGGGCCAGCAGTGTGCCCTGGTGGCCAACAAGGCCAATGGGACCCTAGGGTACATTAAGAGGAGCATGTCCAGCAGGTCAAGGCAGGTTATCATTCCCTTCCACTCTGCCCTGGTGAGGCCGCATCTGGAGTAATATGTCCAGTTCTGGGGTCCTCAGGTCAAGAGAGACTGGGAACTACTGGAAAGGGTCCAGTGGAGGTCTATGAAGATGATGAGGGGACTGGAGCATCTCTCATGTGAGGGAAGGCTTAGAGAGCTGGCCCTCTTTATCTTGGAGAAGAGGAGACTGAGAGGGGACCTTACCAATGTCTACAAATATCTTAATAGTGAGTGCCAAGAGGATGGGGTCGGCCTCTTTTCAGTGGTGCCCAGTGACAGGACAAGGGGAAATGGGCACAGACTACAACACAGGGAGTTGCACCTGACTATGAGAAAGAATTTCTTTACCTTGAGGGTGACAGAGCACTGGAACAGGCTGCCCAGAAAGGCTGTGGAGTCTCCTCTGAAGACATTTAAAATCCACCTGGATGCGATCCTGTGCAACCTGCTCTAGGGGAACCTGCTTTAGCAGGGGGTTGGACTAGATGATGTCTAGAGTCCCCTTCCAACCCTGACCATTCTGTGATTCTATGATTATTTTTTTTTTTTTTTTTGCATTAAAAATAAATGTTTACAGAAGTGACCAAGCTCTGTTTCTTTGCTCTTAGGTCATATCTGCTAATGCCTAAGTTTGAAATGAAAATAGGGAAGGTGGATTTCTCTAACTGGAAAAAGTACATTTGTACTGCTGGATGCCCAACATAGGATTCGCAAAGCAGGTTTTCATTGATTTTTATGAGAAACATTTGGCATTGTCTTGCTAATGTATTTATATCACATGTATATCCTTGGCAGGTTTTTTAACTGAACACTATGTGTTTTGTGTAAGCAACATGGTGTTCTTGCAACAGTATGGGCAGGCATTAGCATGTGCACACTATTTCACATCTACTTCAAAACTGCTGCCCTCCTGTGTCATTGGTAAAATTCATATTCCCTTATTAACATTCCCTGTCTACTGTCTGCATTTGAGTACATAGCAAAGATGTGTTTTACTTTCAGATAAGATGGATCCATTTATGTGATATTGATATTCATGTCTTGTAAAAGTTCTTCCTATTTGTAAAGGAGGCAGGTATTATATATTCCTTTCACATTTCAGGGGAGCTAAGGCCAAATTCTCACCACCCATTTTCAAAAATAAAAATTGTGATGACTTTCGTTGCTACAGTTTCTGTAGCTGCTTTAGATAGTTAACCTGCTCTGTGAGAAAGCCCCTAGAGATCAACAGTGCACACTTATGTATACACTTAGACAATACTGCAACTACATACAGGTTGTTTAATTAATGACACTTGCCGTCATTCCTTATTGTGACTTTGTTCTATGCTTACTGCATTCTCATAGGTACTCTGATCCTCATGAAAACCTGTTACTTTATTGACGTGCCCGTGGACAATACATACAACTATATTAACGATGTTCCTGTCAAAAAAAGCAATCATATTGGCTGTATGTTATAGTAAGTAGTGTGAGAAAAGCTGGGTTTGAATTTAGCAATCTCTAATCATACTAAAGGCTGGTAGGATTACAAATCCATGACAATACACAAGGTAAGCAGGTGACTCCCTTTCCTCTCAATAGGTACATCACTGTTGCAAAGACTGTGCTGTGTGACTTCACCTTGATTTGAGCAGCAGATGAACACGCTGCTTTGTCCACTCTTGGACTACCTAGGAAATGTAAACCAAGTTTTAAATATGTGAATTTTGACACTAAACTTTACTGATCAATGTTTTTCTCATTACTCAAAATTATACTTAAATCTAACAGTCAAACCTTTCCATACATGTATACTTGGAAGCTGGTTATGATTTTAGTCTGTAGAAATCCCAGTCCACACAGGTACTCCAGGTTGAAAGTGACTTTGCTGGGGATAAGCATTTAAAAATACATTAGGTTTTAAATTCCTTTTGTAGCTTTGGGGTTTATGGAAGATTTGTGTTAGGGGTTTGTGAACATACCTCAGATACACTCAACTATTGAAATATCTCCATTTTAACTTAATCTGGAAGTGTGCTGCAAAGCAAAGGGTGGTGAGAATTACTTCCCTTACTTTAGGCATCAAAAAGCCCACACGTGCTTTAGCACTTCCAGAGGGTGAAATACCTCCTTCTAAAATATTTAAGATTCCTCAGCTTCAATAGATCAGATGAATCGTAACGTGGAGATCCATTTTCCTTGTGTTGACCACAAAAATAATTTATGGCCAAGGTATAAATACAGTAAAATTAATCCCACTATGAGCCCCCGATGTTGATATGAGGAAAAGGGGAAAGAGAGGAAAAAAAAGTTCAAGTATTACCCTAATTTACATATAAAATAATGCTTACTATTAACATGCTAAATACTGGAATGATAGGAAGAAAAATAGTAAAATGTCAGTATTCATAACATTGATAATTGGCTTCTGCAGCCCAGTGTGCTTAGACACATGCCTTTAAATTTGTGTTGCAGTGATCTATGCATGTGTTTGAATGGGAGCCTGTGGATATGCTGACGTAAACCGTAAAAATGTTCTGCAGTATTTCACAACATCCTTTAGGGATTCCATTTTCTTCCATTAGAATACTTAATTTAATTCATATTAAATATTTTATTGTATGTAGGTGAATGTACAACTCCTGCCGAAGTCTGGCAGGAAATCTTTTGGGTGTGGCTTGAGGTCTGACCTCCTCGGCTAAATACTGATTTAAATTAAGAGCAATCAATAGGCAACTTTGGAAATAAAGAAAAAAACAAATTACAGAAAACACCAATTTGGTCATCTGAAATTGTTTTTTTAAGGCTAGTATAGTATGAAATAGAATATAGCATAACTAATTATACAATGAAAGCATTAAAAAGCATCATGCCCCTTCCCCTCCCTCCCCCCAGTCCACATTAAACTGACTTTAAAGGCAAACTACTATGGTTTCTCTTCACTCATGTAAATATTCAGCTGTATAAAAAATAAGTCATGTTTCTTGATAGGTTTTCCTCAGGGGATTTTGATCTGCAGCTATTGTACAAAATGAGTAAAACTACATTAACTGCAGGTTACATAGTGAAGGGAAACAGAATGGCTCTCTTCAACCGATAACTAGAAAAAAACTACAATTGTTGTATCTACTTTTGAGGTACCTAGTGTGGTGGTGTGCTCCCCCTCCATCCTGACCTTTATTTCCACAGCAATAAACCACCAATGGTGGTGATAATGGATGGGTCTGGTCCTGATGGCTGTATTCACTCAAAGTGGCTTCAGGGGTTTGACTTGAGCAACAGCTGATCTCACAAAACAGATAATAGATGTGGTCTAACAATCAGCCTAACTGAGTGTTGCTCAGGGTGGGCCCAGGGTCTTACAGCCCAGTGTTGCTTCAGTAAAAAACAGGAAGACCCCCTTACATCTGTACTGAATCCTCCACCCCATGCTGAACCATAGGGCCCCACTGACCTTCCAGAATTTACAATCCTTGCTAAGGGCCTATTGGCACACAGTAGTTGATTTAGTCTCACCTCCCTGTGAGTGTAAAGCTGGCATTTAGAATCCTCCGTTCTGAGGGTGAAAACTCCAACCACTGAGCAGACTGATGGGCCTGGACCTCTCTCCTACCCAAACAGGGATGCATTTTAGGTAAGACTTGCACTTCTATGCCTAATGTTACATAGGGAAGCATTGTTAACAAAAGCACTGAACTCTTCGTTTGAGCTTGATTGTTGTCGTAAGTGCATTTATCAAAGTGAAATCTGAATTTGTTATATCTGTCATCTTGATAATTTTTTTTCAACTTTGTGAAACTGTTTCTGTGAAAGTCCTTGAGAGGGCTCTGACAGGCAAATGTTGACTCTGATGAGACTTAAACTGTTGACCAAGCCTGAGACTAGGATTGGATCTGCTGCACCTAGACTCCTCTCTGAGAAGGAGTTCAGAAAACAAGGGGATCCTTTCTGAACCTCGTGACTCAAGGGGAAGGGTGGAGTGGGGGGCTTCACACCCCAGCCACACATCAGACTCATATCCCTTATGTGACACCTGGCCAACAAAGATTTTATTCGGGATATATTCTTGAGTCAAAACACAATATTCAATGAACTGTCTGATAATTAGATCTAATTTTGAACTCAAACTACAAAACCAATATATTAGAACTTCTTGATTTAGATATACTTCATCTTAAAATGTTTCTGCAAATGTTTTTTCCACTTTGACACCTGTTTCAGTGTCCCAATAGACTTGTGTACATTGAGAGTGAAACTCTACTTTGTAAGTTTTAAGTCCCCTTTTGAATAGTGATCTCTAATTTTAGAACCTCAGAAATAGGATTTCACTGGATTTTCAGATCAAGGTTTCTGGGTGTCTACCTAAAAAAATGCGAACCTGAAGCTGCAGATTGAAACATCACACAACACACTCATCAGGTATAGTCTGATGCTAGAGAGAAAATAATGTAATGGCTAGCTGCTACCAGTAGAAAATTTTCTTTTTTTGTAGCATTAGTTTTGACTGGGAGTGACTTTTTGAACTGCATTCCCTTGAGGGCAGATGAATCACCTAACACAGGGTAAGAAGCATAACAGTTGCTCATTTGGCAACTGACAGATATCAGATCTGATTAAATGCAGCATTAAACTTCACACTATTTATCTGGTACCATGATGGTCTAAGGAAATAAACTGCTATCCATCTTCATCCATTTTGGAACCTTTATTAATGTGGAACATATAGAGCTTCAAGGGGATATTAATTTATAAGACAAGAAAGCACAGTATGGTCTAGGAAGTCTCAAGAAAATATGAATGCAATGATCTGGTAAGGTAAAAATGGAATGACATGGACGCTCTTGGATATCTGCATTGCATTTATCAGATGCATTTTTTTCAGAACCAATTTAATCTGACACTCATAAGCATAATGAACACTGAGCTGGGATAATTCTAACTACAAAGAGAAACCCCCAAAATACCCCTCCACCCCCAAAAAACACACAACACCCCCCCCCCCAAACAAACAAACAAACAACCCAACCCATGTAAAGGAGGTTCAATAATGGCAACTGTTTAAGTAGAATTTAACCAGATGTTAAATAAATGATAATTTTTGTGTTCTTCTCCCTTAATTCTGATCTTTTAAAATAAAGAGTAAATATTGAAATAAAGACAATAGTTGAAATTGATCCCTGGTGTTATTAGATCCAATTCCACTGAGTCAAAAGGGTTGTGTCTGCAATGAATTCCACTTGGAGTGCAGTTATTTTCTTTCAGCACAGTGTAGTTTTTGTTTGTTCCTTTGTTTTTGTTTTGATTTAATTTCCTCTTTAGCCTTTATAGATTTTTTTTTTAATAAACTTTAGCCTTTGTAGGAACAACAGCTTGTTCTGGTTGGCAAAGTGTCCCAATAATGATGATTTTACTCTATCAGTTTAGAGTTCCAGAGCAGAATATTAATATTAGCAAATTACAGCATTTGTACAAGGCATAATAACGAAAAGGGATGGTGTGATGAAAAGCAGCACATTGTAATGAGCCCTAAGTATAAAGAATATATACTATTGCCATAATAAGAGATGGTATATATAGCTGAATCAAGAAGATATGACCAATTAGCAAGTCTTCATAATAATAGAGTTTACAGATATGGGAAATCTATTAAGGCTCCCGGGCCTACTTTCAGAGAGAAAGTTGCTCTGCAAAGAATAAAATACCTTATTGTACTTCCTCTTCTTATATAGCTCAGAAAATGTCATTAATCTCCAGCTGGTGAGGAGCATGTATATGCATATAAAAAATGCTATACACATCATAATGATGATAATAAAGTTAGTAGTATTAATTCTAACCATCCATAGCACACGACAAAACACCAAATAGCATTTTGACACCTTCAGCTACTGAAATCAGTGCAGAAATGTATAACTTCATTTAAATAAGGTGATAATGAAGTTTTTTTGTCATGCATAGGAAATGAGCAGTGAGCTACTTCAGACAGCAGCCATGCCTGCTCCTTTCATGGGGAATGGGTTATGTGAGTTTTATGTGGCACAATCGTAGAGCACTTCAGGGGCCATGTAAAGGGGCAGTCTTAATGATCAGATGAATTAAAATTGTTAGCTCTCTAAATCAGACATGAAAACAACTGAAAGAAGCTATGGGAAAAATTACAAGGAAAACTTAATTTACTATGCTTTATTTTCTGTTTACCAGAAAACACCATGTTTTGTAGGAGCAAAATTAAAGCTATGGGTAGTATGACCTTGACTTCTTTGGTTTGGAAATTTGCATAATTTAAACAAAGAATCATCTGACCTCATCACTGTTTTCTTTTAAATTATTATTATTTTTAATGTGCTACCTGTCTTTGCACTGCAATTAACGAAGACAGCTTTAGAGAATTATCAGCAGACCTGGTTGCATGCAGTATATATACATGGTTGCTGCAGAAAAAACTCTGTTAACACTTAAGCATGGAGTATATGTCATGCTTTTTTTCTGTTCTGGCATTTGGAATAAGTAGTATGTTTATTATCTAGTGTAACATTGAGGGTTATGTATGAATGCTGTCTGCCTATGCTGAAAGCGTCAGTATCCAAAAAAGACTTTAGTCCGCTTCATATGTGACGTGATTTAGTAGTTCTGTTTCAGAATCTGGTTCTAGGTTACTGGCATCATGAAGAGATGAGATATTATCATAATTATTATACCTGTAGTTATGTAGATTCTCTTTAGAAACTTTGGCAGCATCCTACTGATTTTAAGTTTGAATCTGCTTTTGGCCACAAAGCTGGTTGATTTAGAGTTTATTCTATCAGTAGCAAGGAATGAATGACTGCCCAATGAGGAAATCTAGAAGACATTCTGATTTTTTTACTTATATTTCGGGAATAAGAAGGGGAGAAATCTACTTAAGAAAGAAAAAAAAAAAAAAACCAAAAAAAAAAAAAAACAAACCCAAAAACGTGGGTTCTTCTGCATTTTGAAGTACAGGAGTCTCACTGAAGTCAGCTGGAGTTTGGCATCTTTATATACTGCCTGATCAATCAGGGAGCAAAAGCAGAACACTATTCATGGCTTTCACAGCTCATTGAACAGACATTTCTTCTTCTGTACTTCCCTCGACTTTGTTTCAGGGAGCACTTCAAACGGTAAGCTCAAATTTTAAATTGTTGTGTGATTTGAGCCGTGCAATATGAAGTAGAAGAAATCAGCCAAAAAGCATTGTGTAAATTTGAAGGCCTGCAGGAATAAGGTTCTCAAGATTAACTGTTAGATCCTGGCATTTCCTTCTGCCTGGTAGGCTTTCTCCCTTTCTTGTGTCTGGTGAAGGCCAAACAGCCTTCTTATAAGGACAGGAATGCATGAATAAAATGAAGGCAAAAAGCTGTCTTGAAAGTTGGTATGCATGTTGCGTAGGTAATATTGTACATGATTCCTGGTCTGCTTCTCTGATTTGGAATGATGAATAATGTATTGAGAAATATTTCCTTTCCCTACTGAATTTTATAGAAAATACTTTTTTATTGCAAAAAAGCATGTCTGTACATGCTGAAATTAAATAACAAAGAGTAAGTTTTCTGATCAATTTTTTCTCTGTATGTGTGTAATTTTGGTTATATGTATTGTTATATATGGACTTATTTACAATATATTTTGCACTCATTTGTAAAACAAAGAAAAAGCAAGGTGCAAAAACCTAGATGTATCAATGATCAAAGTGCCCAAGGTACTTTCAAGGGATATAAGGTTATGAATATCAGATGTTATTGGTAAAATACCCAAATATTAAATAGTTTCCTTCCTCAAAGAGTTTAGCAAGCGGCCTACATTTTTTAAAAATAATACCTGGCACCATGTAAGGTATAATGGTGTTGATAAAATTTAGATCTGTTTGATCTGTAGTTGCAGGCCACACTTCTGACATAGCACAATCAGGACTGACTTTTTTTTTTAAAAAAAACCAAACAACTAAAACTATTTCATATTCATGGCCTTTTCTTCTTCAAGGGCTTTATTTGGTTGACTTAATATTTTTTTTTTTAAATTTTCTTTGCAGTTGTACTGTCTGTTAGCCACTCCTTAGTATTCTTTTGAGCTTGTGGAACAATTTCAATCACATTTAAGACTGTATGAAGTGAACTTGAGAGCAAGTTCCTCTGTGGCTGGAGAAAAGAGACGCAAATGAATCCTGCTGCCAAGCAGAGGTTGCTGTTTTCACTTAGCAGAATACTGGACATCAGAATCCATAGGACAGACACTCACAAGAGATGAGGCTTCTCAGTTTTGTATTAATTCTTGGCTTTAAATCATATCAAATAAAGGAACCTGCCTCTGCTACAAATTCCTGTCCTTGAACAATAGAAGATGCAACTTTAAAAAAAATATTCCTTTTTCTGATTTGAAAATTTAAGCAAAAATAACATCTTGCTGAAATTACTTTCTTAGTGATAGTAGAATTTGAAGTTAAATAAGGTTTCTGAAATACTAATTATATTCACATGTGTCTGTAGAAACCAAAAGCAGCAACACACCTTCTTTGATAGACATATTAAGGAATTAAGTAACATGAGAGGAGTGAACTCATGCTAGAACTATTTTCAGGTCTACGCTAGATGGCACTTGAGGCTCCATTTACTCAGAATATGTTGAATTGCAGTAACTGGAGTTTTGGTTCTTAACATTTTTTGGTCTGTTTGACATGAGTCATTAGTAACTCTAAAATGAGATTTAATAATTCTCACAAAAGTAGTAACATAGCAGGGAATAAATATTTCATATTGTAACACATTAAAAACATTCTGGCATCCTACATATGCCTCAGGACTAGCTCTGTGACATCCTTATGGAAGTCCTTTGGTGTATTCTAGAAAAAACTATTGCTTAAATTGCATTCATAATTGACCTCAGGCGATTTTCACACACTTGTCAGTTTACTCTCATATCACCCCTTGTTAGCTGCAGGTGATTTAAACAAACTTGGAGTGTGTGCACAGAGCTCAGCTGGGACAGTGATATCGCCTATCAGAATGAAAGCTTGGCTTGCACTAATGTCATCTTGGAACTACACCTTCCAACAAGAAAGGTTGCTTTGTTGGCATCTGGAAGTATCTGAATTTAAAATGCTCTCACTTTTTTTGTTTGTTTGTTTTGTTTGTTTGTTTGTTTTGTTTGGAAGGCACAGATATTTGTTTCTAGTATTTTTCTATCACTATATATTCTGTTGTGGTATTGCCCAAAGTGTGGCAACTCTTTATGCTACAGTGAAGGACAGGGTGTCTTCTGCAGATTTCCTTTTCGGTATTGACACATTCACACACACATACATACACAGGGCTCTTTAAAATTCTAATGCATTTACTACAAGATATAGTAAAAGGTAATGTTGTGCATACACTTGCTGAGCGGAGAGGCAAAATATGATAAAGGGTAAATCAGCAAACAGTGCTTTTTTTCCCAGTGGAGGTAAGGTGCTGTGGATAAACCTTGGAATGGGTCAGGTCTGGTGCCCTGCACTGGGTTGAACAAACTGTCTCTTCTGTTCCTGGAGGTTGTGGCTGTGCTGTTTTTATAGGTGCTTGTTACCTCTTCCATTTTTTTACCAGATGTGTAATATTTTATATATGTGGGGTATGGATTCTTCATAACATCCTATAACAGGATGGGGTAGAGCTTATGAATGTCTCTAGGTTGTACTCTTTTAGTGACCAGTAATTGATGGTTGGTGAACTGTGCCTGTGCTTTTGGGTGTTTGGCATTATCATGTGCCTGTCCTCTGGAGGCTTCTGCTGTGCTCTCTGCTTGAGATCTGCAGGATACCTGTGACAAGGGCTTGTTGCATACACACTCAAATTAAGACAGACCTGCCCCCCTACTTTTCTTAATCATAAACTGCTGTGGGTCTCCTTGCACTTTAAAAATCCACGTTTAATGGCAGAACAGATTAATTTTCCACAGAATTGGCTCTTAGAAGTGCTGAGCACAATCCCACAGGAAGTTAATGACAGTGTTAAGCACTTAGCGATTCCAAAATATCACATCCCACACATGATGAGCAGTTGTGCAAAGGCAGTTATGCTTACT
This sequence comes from Falco naumanni, assembly GCF_017639655.2. Lineage (NCBI taxonomy): Eukaryota > Metazoa > Chordata > Aves > Falconiformes > Falconidae > Falco > Falco naumanni. The sequence goes on from NC_054059.1 coordinate 30,236,686, forward strand.
AAGAGGAATAAGCCCCCTTCAAGGTGAAGAACTGCACTTTGTAGATGACTCTTAAAGCAAAATCTCTAATGATGAGTTAGATCAAGCTTTCCATGGAGCATTAAATCTCCTTTATTAATAAAGAAATCAATTATCACACTCCAGCAATTTACCATTAACATTTGTTCTGCATCACAAAATGTTGAACAGTCATAATTGTAAGCAAAGAGTAGAAACAAAGAAAAGCTGTCCCCTAATTCACCAAATAGTGTTTTAATTAAATTTCCCACAAAAGGGGAGCATTCACATTGCAAAAAAGTGACATAATCTCAAGGTCCTTAGCTGTTGCCACAGCTATTAGAATTTTTACTAGTTATTGTTGACATAACTTTAATTTGTCAAGCAGATGTTTTTAAAGTGTAGCTTTTATCCTACTCTAGACAAGAATTTAGTCAGTATAATGCTCTCCCAAGATGTGGCCCATAGCGTCTGCTAGGGTGGAAGTATTCTGCATGCTGTGCTTTAATCTATGGAGCACACTTCAGCTGGTTACTATTCCTGAAGATGAGTATGTTGATACAGCATTCTTCAGAAACAATACATATCTCACAAAGACATGACAGCATGCTTTCAGATTGGGAAAGGGGCAGGATTCTTATGAGACAATGGGGGAAAAATGGCAGTGTTGCATTACATGCCAGTGACTTCAGTCACAGGCAGAAATGAATGGTTAGAAATTAATACATGAGAGGTTTTAGCTATTAATCCTTTAAAGTATGCTTACCCATCAATGTTGGAAGGGAAAATAATGTTTTAATGCCCATTAATAGCAGAGAACCGTAAGATTGCTTTAGATTTTTGTGCTGGACTAAACAAGCTCAAGGTTTTGCCAGTAAGAAAACTTTGCTGATGTTCAGTCTAAGTCTGCACTGATGGTTTCACAGAATTACTCTTTCAAATCATGCCTTGTACTGCTTGGCAATTCTTCATCCTTCTTGGTATTCCCATGTCTTTGTTAAACACTTATGAAAGCTTATGCAATGCTGAATTTTCTATGCATGGTTTGATTAGACTGAAGTGTCACTTTCTTAAGCATTTTACTGAAATGAAGTTTGCATCAATGACATTTTATTGTTTTGTTTTAAATAAATAATGACAGAACTCTTTATACCTGGCTTGCTGCTCAGGGTTAGCAGATGCTTTTTGTTGTACAGCTAGATTTCCCAATGGAATCAATGGCAGGATGTTTGGGTGTAGTCTAGGTGCAGTTTGCTTTCCTTAGCCGCACTCATGTGGACTGGTTCTGGAACAGACCATTAGAAACATGTTTTAAGACTCCTACCCTTGATTCCATGACACGTTCCCAGAAAGTGAAGTGACCTCAAATTGTGTGTAAACAAAAGAAAATATAAAGTAAATATTCCTTCAGTGTGTCACAGCTTCCCACTGTCACTAGCAAGTAACTTCCAGTATAGCTGTCAAGAATGAATTTTTGCTGGGGATGCAGAGAGAGAAGCCTTGGAAGGTTTTCTATGACAGCACTAGTAGGAGACACTTGCTATTAATTGGTAGATTTGGAAAAACTAATTTTGAATGATTTTAGTGGGAAATTATGCAAAACACATAGGAATATTCAGTCTTGCTATTAACAGGAACATTTCTGTAGAATGAATAACATCAGCACAAGGTTTGGTGCAGTGTTTTGGACTTTGGGGTTCAACTTCAGTGTTGTGTTCCACTCAGTAATATGCAAGGTCTTAATTACTGCATAAGTCTTTGGCCCCAAAAGAGATTTGCAACTATTTATGCCAGTGCAAACAATCTAAGAAACAAAATGAAGTTACAACACCTGAATTAACGCAAATGTGCTTTGAAGGGTCTTGCTGGTTTTTGACAGAAGTGACACATTGCTGAATTGCATAATAACATAGGAGTTCTAAATAGCTTTACTCTTCCCCTGCCAGAGGATTTGCTGCAATAAACCTGTGTACTCAGAATAATATGATAATTAAATGTTGTGGACTGTAGTGCAGGATGGCTATGGTTCTGTGCTGTATTTTTGCTTTAGTTCCCCCAAATTATATGTATGATTCATGTACATATACTAAAGAAGGGTGGAAAGAGGACGGGTAAAGGCACTCAAGCTTCTTTGTCTTGCAATGGCAACATGAGATGCCTAAGGTGGACGCATAGCCCCTGTAATTTGCTCATGCTGTAAGTACAGAAAGAGAGAAAGAGGCTTTTGCCAAGGGTGATTCAGAGGTTAAGTGAGCAAAACTGCAGTTTGGATGTGACTCTTTCTGTTCCATAACAGAGGAAGCCAGGGCAGTCTGATCCTGATTTAAAAGGCTTGGCATGATGACAGCTTTGAAGGGAAGTGCACCTTAAAAGACATGGTGGTTTTTTCGTTGGTTTGGTTTTTGATAATTTCATAGGGCCAACTTTCCTTTGTTAACTAAGTGATGGGAAGTATCTGAGATTTCACAATATGAAAATTTGTTTTTCCACTATACAGCGTGGGAAAAAGCTTTCAGCACTAGAAAATGGCTCTGGGACTGAATTTAGTTTCTATCTCAATCTGATTTATAGTTAGCTTGTCAGCTATCGTGATTCCTATTGTGATCCCCTACTCCCATAAATCACATATAATGTGAAATCTGCTATGGGACAAAGAAACATAAAGGTGGCTATACCCAAATGTTTTTGTGGTCACTCAATTTGTGACAAATACCTTCATGCCTATCACTGTGAAGTGGTCCTTCTGATATTTGCATATATGTAACAGTTGGATGAGGGTTTAAATATTTGTATTTATTCTTCTGCTTGTTTTATCATCTTATTGACTCTTCTAGTTTATTCTCAGACCAGGTGATAATTTATTTTTAACAACGTGAAAATCAAACCCAGTAGTTGTAAAATGTTATTTTTAAAAATGTATGTATGTTGGAAATTAATGCCAGTTTTCCTCTTGGTGTGTATTCTGAAAAGGACTAAATTTGCTTTTGAACTGATGTCCATTTACCTGTTTCTATTAACATAAAATATTTTTGAATTTATGAATGGAAAGTGTTACAAAACCAACTAAAAACCTGAATCCTTTCATGTTATTCTTTCAGAAAAGAGAATTTTGATATCTATGTAATACTAAGTTGTCTTCTGCCATCAGATTCTTAAATGTTTGGGGAAAAACATGAGAAGCAATACAGTTATAACGTAATTGTAAGTAAATCAGTAGTGGACTTTGTGAAATATGTCACACAAACAATATAAACAAGCATCCCAGGGTTACTAAATTAGGCTGTCACAATCAATTTTATCACAATGGAATCAGTCTCAAGCGCAATGGGAAAACACTGCTTGATTATGAACATTTAGATCTGTAGTTACCTTGGCCTACAGTTGAATTTAGAGCCTCTTTTTGTGCCAGAGAAAGGCAGTAATACTTGGTAATGGATTTTCCCCCAAATGCATCATAAATAGGTAAAGCCAAAACATGCTATAGGCACATGCTAGGGCACTAGACATGTATATAGACAAAAATCAAGGATTAAAAGGATTCAATCTTTATAGGATTAGGTCAAAATCAACCATCTATCTAAGTTTAAGGAAGATGCAGTTGAATGGACCTCAGAAGTCTCTGGAAGTCCAACCTGGAAAAATTCTTCAGCTCCAGGTTGGTATTCTTTCTGGAAAAGAGAAAGTTAATCCAGCAAGACTGAGAGAACACCAGCCTCTACTAGTCCTTCTTTGATGTATAGAATTCAATAGCTAATAGTTATTTCAGTCTGGGTTGCCAAGCTGCCTCACTGAGGAACAGCAGGTCCTCTATGAATTCTGCAGGGTGTTTTTTTTATTTAAAATTTGCCTTTTTATGTGCCTTTTAGGATGAAAGAGTCAAACTCTTGGTGAAATTAAGGGATGGATGGTTGGGTTTTGGTGGGGGTTTTGTGGTTTTGTTTTTGTTTTTTTTTTTTCTTTCTAAGTGAAGGCTTTAATCTTAAAGGATTGTGTTGAGGGATTTGGTTTATTGGCAGCTATTTTTTAAGGACTATAAATCATGGACTGGGAAAGACTAATAATTTTGTGAAAGCAGAAATAAGTGTTTTGAAAGAAAGCCTCACTATTGCCTCTGTACAAGGTCAACAATAAAAGAAAATGGTGAGCAGCTATTCTCTTCTCTCTTGGGTGCTATTCCAGAAGCACACTAATATCACTACTGTGATATTGTCTGTTAGTGGTTGACTGGGGAAAATTGTATGAAAAATCCTAACAAAATATTTGCATATCTTCACTGGAAGTGCAAATCAAAGGCCTAGAATCCTAAAGGCTCCCGGTTACTATAATATAGCAACAATTACCACTTCTCTAGGAATGATCCCTGGATTGTAAAAGGGCTGTTTTAGTTATTTTTTATAAGTTCAAAAAGGGTATTGAACACCAGTCTTGAGGCTTCTGGAGGCAGTTGCTGGAAGAATTTGTCAAAAAGATCTTGTGAAACAAAACCTTTGAAATTATTGTGCCAAAGCAACTTAGCAGAATATATTACACCTGGTTTTCATTTTGATGTTTCCATACCTATTTGTCTGGTTTGTTGAAAAGTTAATGTTTGGTGTTCTTGCAGTTGTAGCATAGGAAGAGTGTTGTTCTGTAAGCAGAACTTGTACTGCCTCATTTACTCTTGCTTTTGTCTATGAGGTTGTTTGTCATCTTCTCCCTCAATATATGAAGCTAAGGTGGGGGAGAAGGCTGAATTTCTATTACCCAGCTCTCTAGTTTTATGAGAATTGCAGGAAATTAGAAACGGGGTTTAAAAGTTAGTTCCACCCAAAAATTTTACAATGTATTGACAAATAGCAGTCAAATTTGAGCATGGAAGACAAATTAACCAACTAAACTATGCCCAAAGTCTGACTTCCTTGAGAATGAAAAATCAGCCAGGAGATATAAAACAATGTAACTGCGCTAAGAAAAGAGAGCAAGGGAAGGAAGTAATTATATCATGTTTTATTATTTTTTTCACTCCAAGGCCTGATTTAGGTCTGTCAAGTTCAAATTATGAAGACATTTTATCCTTTTCTTTTTGATTGAAATACCCTTGAATTCCCTTTTGAGATGAATCACAGTCCTGTTTTATTTTATTTCCCTAGTGGTTCTTTAAAAGAAAAATACAAAAAAAATTACAGACATTTGTATTCAATTTGTAGAAGGTATTTTTTTACAGTGAGAGTTTTACATGGAGAGGCATGTATTAGCATGCCTGAATTTCTCTAGACATGCTTCAGCAGGTTTTGTGTAATATGAAATTTACAGAGATTGCCAAATCCCTCAAAATATTTACTGATTTCCAGTTGACATAAACTGTTTCAGGCCATAACCTGACTTGATTTTGAGGAATTCAAATCAGATGATCAGGTTAATGAGTGAAGTGATGACTTCCAGCCGTTCTAGAAGAGACAGATGACAGCATTCTAATGTAGGGTTCAGCAGTCTTTGTTCTTCAGAAATCAACTGTGGCTTCTGTGAGGGTGGAGGAAGGAACACTTCTTTAAAATTTTCCTCAATATGTGATTAAAGGATGAGGTTTTTCTTTCCTCCTGTGCTCCTCCCAAGCAAACTTAATGATTGCTCTAAATAGGCCCTGACGTTAGGAGCTGGCTGTCATTTAATAACAACCTGTTGAAATGTCAGCTTCCCCTGCTCACATAATAGCTTAAATGTTCTGAACAAAATAAATAAAAAAAATATAATTAATTTCAATTATGTATTTGGATGTGTATTGTTTTAGCAAAGCTCTGCTGCTGCACTCCATTTAGTTAACTAAGAATAATTCACACACAAAAAGGAATGAGTATTTCTGAGGTTTTAAAAAAACAAGTATTTTGCCAGTTTTATAAAACCAAGTTTCCAACTTTGGACTCTCCAGTTTATATTTTTTCTCAACAGAATTATTATCTTCCAAGGAAAAGTATTAAGTAAATGGTTATTTACAATAAAAAGACTTACGTCAGGAAATCAAAATAAGGTGTTATCAGAAAAATTATCAAGGTGTAATAATGAAAAAGCAATAGTAGTAATAGCAGTAAATGATGATAGGTATTCTAACTGATCAGAGGAAATTACAGGAGACTAAAGGAAAGGGTCTAAGCACTGATACAGCATATGAACAGAAAATGAAATGACAATGTAAAAAGGAATGGAATAAAGCCCTGGCAGGCTGCTTTTGTAACAGTTCTTCCAGGTCCATCTTTAACAAAGAAAGCCCCATTGAAGGCCACTGGCCTTTTAAAAATTCTGAAGACATTAAAAGATTTGTCTTGCTTTTATGGCCATGTCTCAATGAGGCATGCAACAGTTATTACATCATGAAAAGACCTCACTAGTCTACGGTAACAATTTGAAATAGTAATAATTTCTTCTAAAGTGGTTGTTGGGGTTTTTTTGCTAGAAGAGGTTGATGGTTATCAGCTGCTAATACATTGACTGTAAAGAAAATCACGGCCCTTGTTAAACCTTAGGTATGCCAAGGAGTTCCTTGAAGACTTAAAAAAAAAAAAAGAATGAAGCCTTTTTATGCCATAAAAGCATCTGATGGTGGGAGTGGAGAAGGAGCTCTCCCTAAAGAACTATGATGCAGGACAACATGACTATCTCTCTAATTGCTAGTGAGGGATTAGCTTATCAGCTGGAAAAAGTGAATACATAGTGCATTGGACAAAGAAATTTGAGAATGAGCAATAAGAATGCAAAGAGATGGGGCTTCGCAGGGAGGTGGTTATTTGAGGAGCAGATGTGGAGGATTCAGGCCTATAGAGCTACTTGCCTTTATTCATGCTGTGTTTGGGGAAATAGTACTTTGTGTATTTTTTCAAGTAAATAAAGTTACATGAAACTCTGAGTTTGACTGATGTCTGCAATTTTCTCATTCCAATTGAAATAACCATCCAAGCCCCCACCCCACATTACAACCAATGGGCTTAGGTCTGAGAAACAATGGCATTTTTTTATTGCTACATTTACATTTCATATGATGTACCAGTTCTGAAAGGATTGGGTTTTATTCCTTTTAGAATGAAATTATATGAACCTAAATAAGCTTCTTCTTGTTGAGGCTACCAGTACAAACTTATGGTAATGAAGCTGCACAAGTGTGCTAAAGTACTCCTTGTTTAGGATTTAAATCCTCTCTCTGTCTAGCTGTCCAGGATAAAAAATAATCAAAAGTGATAGGGGTCTGACCTGCTGCTTCTCTTACTTTTTTGACTTTGAAATGTGTGCTTGCCAAGTGAATTGAAGAAGTGAACATGTTTTGTAAGCTGTCATTCTGTATAGAGATTTACAGCATTCCATTTCTATTTAGAATTAAAGAATGATGGTGTAGCCCTTTCCTGAAAAGTCCAATAAAACCAAAGTGATGCACACAGTATATAATGAGAACTAAATGGAGCTTTCAAAATCACTGGTAGCTATGCATCTCCATCAAGCTGTCATTTATCACACAATCAAGCCTCAAGCAGAAACCAAACCACACAACGGCATTATAAAAATACATTCTTGAAACCTTGCTGAAGAGTTTTCAGAAGAACATTGTCAGAAATGTTTTATTTCATTAGCTTGTTTATTGAAACTGCATAACTACTGTCTAGTAGGCAAATATATCTTGGACTCATATCAAAAGCCATAGCTTCTACCATAACTATGAACTGTGATTAATTCAGACTTTCATGTTTAAAAGGTATTTCCCAATGGTTATGATCTTTTAATGCATACAGTTCAACAACAGTAATTACAGGAGCTTTTTGGAGCTCTTTTAATGTATTTTTTCTTACACAGCAGTAAACGTTCCTTTTACATAATCGTGTTGGTTGAAAAGGACCTCTGCAGGTCATCTAGGCTATTGTTCCTCTTGAAGCAGAATTATCATGAACACCATGTTAGCCACAGGTTTGTTTAGGTGAGTCTTGGAAACCTGCAAGGATTCTAAGTCCAATTGCCATGTCACGCACCCGGTAAAGAGTTTTTTTCCAAAACGCAATCTGAATGTCCCAAATACAGTGTGTGGCTGGTGCTTTTTGCTGTTGCATCTGCCACTCCATCATCTTGTGATTCCTTTCAAGTAGCTGAAGTTTGCTATTAAGAGGATCCTTAGTCCTTCTTGTCACCAGATTATACTAGCCCTGCTCTTTCAACCTCTCCCCTCATAGTCTAGGTCACTTACAAATGCTTTCCACTGCACCTTCTCCATCTTCTCCACTCCTCTCATGAATAAATTAGAGCAGATTGTTAAGTTCTGTCAGTCTGCTTGCTGCCTTTTTTCTAACGTGGTTCAGTTTTGCCTTACAGAATGAGAACACACTGTTTGTTGCCTTATATTCAAAGTTTGTCCACAGTGGTATCAGCGAGGTGCTCCCCTCAGCCTGCACTGATGTGTGAGGTTATCCTGCCCCAGGAGCAGAAGTGAGAGCACGTCCTCACTGAGACCCATAAACTCCAGTTTGCCCAGTCCCCATCGTCATCCATGTCATCCTGAGTGGAAGTTCAGCCATGTGTTGACAACCACTTCCCCCTCATTTAGTATACCCTTTCTAAAATTTGCTCTGTGTCTTATTATCCAAATCACTGATGAAGATATCAAAGAGTACAGGAGTCAGTATAGGTCTCTGTGGTACCCTACTCATCACCAGCTACCAATAACTGATTATCATTAGCTCTACAGGGTCTAACATTGTAGTGAACATTCAGTACACTCCAGTTCTTTTGAGCTTCAGATAGTTTAAAAGGAAAATTCCTTTCAATTTCAAATAAAACTTTTAAAAAATTCGGAAACACCAGTGGCAGAACTCCAGCAGCCACAAAACCATTTCAGGATTTTGTTCTCTTTAGGTTGAAGAATTAGACCCCATTTCTATGTGGTTCCATTCATTTTTTATTAAGGGAGAGATTTAATTTTTTTCTTCCAAGAAAACCTAGCCCAAATAATACCTTTAAGGCTGCCAAAATATTCTAGACACTGCAAGAAAAACACCAGAACTTTTAAAACTTTGTAAGTAAAACATTTTTTTTTTGTTTTTACTTTCTTCTTTCAGGACTACTGTTGCTACTGCTGCCCACAATTTATTTCTGCCTGCAGTTTAACTGACTTAGTCATCTTACCTTATGATTTGCCAGGCATCTTAAAGTAACCTAAATTGCAGGTACAAAATTGTTCCCACAAAATTAGAACCCACACAAGACAAAGAACAACTCAAGGTCAGCTTGTTTTTTCATTCTAAAATGTACTTGTATTTATTAACTAGCTTTTTGTATAAATAATGTGTATGAATCTTCACTTGCATTATCAATCTGAATGTTCAAAGGTAAGTACAAACCACTTAAACACAGTAGGACATAGTAAAATGCAGCACAAAGATTTATAATGATTTCTATGATAATTAATATTTTCTGTAAAGCAGGCTAAAAAAAGCAAAGAAGGTAGATTTTCATCCTTCTTTCAACACTTTCCAATACTCCAAAAGTCAAATTCAGACCTAGACATTTATTTTTACTTCCTTGGAGAAGCTGCATGAGGCTTACAGAGAAGGAAAGTTTGAGAAGTGACAACTCTTAGAGGAGTCAGGTTGCTTACTGTGATGTCTCTGGGTGGTTCTGTCCTCTCTTGCTTGGTCCACTCTGTCTCCCCTGCTTGAAGAAGAATATAGAAATGTTATATGCAAGCATGACCTTCTGTAAAAATAGACCTGCATAGTATTCACTATCTTCTATCTGTCTGCATCTGTTTTGCAATTTTTAGTAATAATCAGTGATGTCTGAATACCACTTGGGGCCTTAAATAATTTAGTCACCTGTATAATGGTAATAAAGGTACTGCTTGGTCCTCAAACTTATATCATAGGGCAAATGTGTTGCCTAAACATCTGAAAATGGTGATACTACTTGAAGTTAACACTGCCTCAGATCTTCTCTTTCACTGAATGTAATGTTGTACCTGGAAACTGGAACAAACAGTGCAATTCAGCAAGGCCTTTCATACGATCTCTGCTGCTTAAGATCACTGTGCTATTGGCAAAAATATTAATGAGAATGAGCTTTCAAGTTCACTGCCACCTGGACTTGCATCTGGCATCTCTGAAGGCAATGATCCAGAGGGTTCTGCTTGTTTTAAAACAACAGGCATTCTTTCCATATGTAGCATACAGCTACTTCTCCTTTTAACAGCTAAACCTCTACTGGCCAACTTCAGCTGTTATTCCCTTCCCTTTAAGGATGATAGAGTGATGTTAAAGTCATAAAGATAGCATGTAGGCTACAAACAAAAATAATGGAAAAACAAAGCAAAAGAACATTTTTGTTATGGTCCCAGTCTCGTTGGCTCCCTTTCTCACTTAATCCTGATAAGAAAAAATAAACTCTGAGAAGGAAGTTCATACATATCTTTCTTTTTCTATTGTTTTTATAGACCACAGCATTGTCTGACTAGTTAACAGTCGGCTAAGCTCTTGGCAAAGTGATATAATCTTTCAATCTTTCTAAAGAAAACACTGGCAGTGTACCAGCTGCAAACATTGCTGTTTAGTGCAAAGACAGGAAATTTAAGCACAGACAGATAAAACTGGGTCCATTATTACTGTATTTTTCATGTATTTAGAAGAAAATGTAAGGATCACTATCCATTCTGCTGTTTCTAAGTCAAAGCCAAATCTGCAGGAAAACCCACTTTCACATCCAAAATCTGAAGCAGATGCAAGCCTTTGTGCAATTTTTCATTTGTTTCTCACTGCTGCCTTTTCAGTCTTGGTACCTGCCATTGGTAACCAATGTGTTGGCCTGAGGCAGCACAAACATTATACTCATGGCATTGACTGATGTTTCCTTGGCAGGAATGTGAGAAATCCAGTTGCCAGGTGATAAAGTGAGTTCTCTTCACTGTCTCTTACACTTTTTATGCCAGAATACCATTTGCCTATGTTTTAGCATCTTCACTCTTATGTATTGAAGGAATTTTTGAATGATTGCTTTCTAGGTCTCTGGTTCCACCTGTGTGTTTCTCTCTCGTGGAGACTTTCGCATTCTCTCCTGCCTTCCTCATCCTTTGAATCCCTATAGACACAAAAAGTTTTGGAGTGAGTAAAGGAATAACAACCACAGTTTTTGCAACATACTTCTCCTATTTTTGCATGTTTTGTCTGCCTAATCTGGGAGAAGCATAGTAAACTCTACTATTAGCCCTGACAGTTGAAGGTGCCTCTTGTGTCAGCAGCCTATGTGGAGAGATGGCTTGTTCTGCCCAGAAGAACTGTGGGAGCATTTTAAGCCCACAATAAGATGCGTGTGCAACAGACAGCTTTTTGAATAAAGTGAGCAAGAACCTAGGGGAAAAAAATTACTCCTATATATGGACAAACCATAGAAATGACTGACTGGCATTAAGAAGAGCAAACAATGCAGCATAAATTGTGAGATCCTGAACAAGAATGTTCAGCTCTCATGATAGCTTCTCCCAAAGCTACTGACACAGGAAAAAAGCAGATAACATTATATCTATATGTAAAGCACAAAGAGAATGCACACTAAGATAATTCATAGAGAGGCACAAAGAAAACATGAAGATAAAGGGGGCAAGACATCAAAATCTGTGCAGAAGAAAATTTAAAAGTACGAAGCAGTGATGACAGTATGCAAAGGCAAACCTATGAAGGTATGGAGAAAACTGTAACGGAAAATACCCTATCCATGAGTTAATTATAGCCTAAAAAGCATTATGGCAGAGCAGTCAGACAAGAAAAGATAAGGAAAGCAATTCATCACATTGGGGACACAAGCAATTAGTTGAAGGATGAGATTTTGCATAGATGTAACTAGTGTAGAAAAATAAAAGGTTTGTAAAGTGCGCAGTAGCACAAAGTATAAGGACAAGTTAGCAGAATAAAAACAAACAGGTAATTGAAGGCCAAATAGAGAATGGTGTAGGGATGATTGCTCTAGCCTGAAACAGCGTTCTTAATTTTATTCAAGAAGCATACCGCAACTAAACAAAACCAAATTATAATTAACTAAGAACATACTGCCTATAGAAGGATGCACATAAGATGTAGCAGAGCAAGGAAAATGCATAGCCTGAAATTTCAAGTGCTGTGGAAAGTGAAGGAGCCATCCCTTTCAGCTAAAATAAGAGAATTCATGAACTACTGACACCAAGCTTAGGACAAATGACTCACAGAGAAGACACTGAGGCAGGACAGAAGCATTTAGAATAGCCAATATGCTGTGGTAGCCTGCCAGCAGAACTCCTGTAGTATTCATCTGAAGGACTGTGACACCCTCCAGCCACTTTACACCTAGAGAAGGATGCAATGCTTCAGCAACCACAGCATCTTTCCTGAAGAGTTCAGAGAAATAAGGGGGGGGGTGGGGGGGTGGGTGGGGAAGAAAGAAAAAAAACCTCAAACAACCAAAAAAAGCACAAGTAAAGAAGCAAACTGATAAAGAAAAGAACGTTGTTCAAGTCAGAGTTCTCCTGTTGGATGAACTGCAAGATAGCCTTTAAGAAACCAGGGCATCTGTGCTTTCTTAAATTTAGGCAATTTGAATATTAAGAAGTGCCCGCTACCAAGTATTTGAAATATAAAAATGTTAACTCACGAGGCAAACACATTTACATAATCAACATTTGTTTCCAAAGGTAGGTATTGGCAACTAACACTGTGCAAGGCAAGGGATTACTGGATAGGGGCTTTTGAGATTGTCTATTTACAAATGTTGAGAATACTATTTGCAGTCTATTTAGGTAACTAATCTCAAAATGTGTCAGAAGCCTCACAAATATGTTGTAAATCAATATTCAACAGATGTTTCAACAATAAAATGTGTATAGCATTACCCTAGAGTGTTGTTACTATAACAGGTAGTGACGAAACATCCCTTACCATATGGAAATATTATGATGTAAATGAAGGATTATTCATACATTATAGCTCTGGAAAATGGGTCTTGAGCCCTTTCTTCTTCAAAGACTGCTTGGCAGCTTCTATATGAGGCTCCGTATTGCCAGCAGAAAAAAAAAAAAGATGCAAATTAGAAAGCTCTAGCTATGTTGTTTCCTTGAAAAGGGCTTTAAAACAAAGCTGTTCATAAATGAAGTGTGCTCCTGCAGCGGCTTCTCGGAACACGCCACTACAGAGTTCAATATGAGTTTCCACCCTCCACCAAGGCAGGAAAATATGCAGAGGCCAAAAACCACTGCACATGGCAAGATAATGATTTACCAGAAAGTAAATGGGCAGGTACTAACACCTGCAAGATCTTCCTCTGAAAACAAATCATAGTCTATAAAGCTAATCTTAAGAGTAAATCCTCATTCAGAAAAAGTTACAGTGGATAGAGGTACCCAATAAACACTCTTGTGTACCACTGAGTGATAGTGGTTTGTGAAACAAATTGTTCTGCTGAAGTTCATTCAGGAGAACACCAGCCATGGGTCAATTGATGAGGTATGAAAAAACTCGGAGAGGAGATCTGGAAAAAATCTGACTTGGGAACAAGACAATTGCAGTTTATAAACAGCAAGAAAGTTGTGTAAGATGAGGAAGACAAAGCTTCAATAAATTGTATCTGTTTTTTCTGTGGGCAAACAAGCCACCTTTTTACAGTGTTCTGTGCACAAAGCACAGACTATAACCTAAAATGGGCAAGCAGATGAGAAAGCACATCTTTACCTGTATGTGGAGTTTGACAGGAGAATAATCTCCAAGATGTATTCTACAACAGTTGGCAAATGCAAGAACGTGAAATTTTTCCTTGTGGGATTTGACAAGACTGTTCTAGAAATGACAGGTCATTTTTCCAGGTTCACCACTTAATTTTAAATAAATAATTCCTAATCTGCCTTGCATGCAGATTAATATACATCCCAGACTTTTTGAATGACTCATTTACCCATATCTCCTTTTAATGATTATAAATTATTAGGAAATCTGCAAGGTAAAGGATAGAAAAGACATAGTAGGTGGCAGAGTTTTCCTTCACCAAGGCAAAATTCTTTTTCCAAGTGCAATGTGTAAAACTTTGTCCAACATCCTACTCATGTTATATCACACAAGCCAGTGATTTATAGGGCACCGATTTTGACAGCATTTTCTTAAAGGTTCGGTTGTCTGTCTGTCAGCTTCCAGCTGAGAGCCAAAGGACAGAAGCAGCAAATTAATACTGAGGGGGAAGAGTAGCTAGGAATTACAAGAGAGGTTGGGGGAAGCAGTGTGGATAAAGGTGAGGTTGTAAAGACAAAAGGAGAAGCTGGGGTTATTGCTGAGTAACAGTATATAGAAATTTTGAAAAATGAAACAAAACCCCAGGCTTTATTATTTCCTCTTCTACAGATGGTACAGTGCAGCAGCTACTAGCTAACACACATTCCACTGCCTCCACCTATGCCATGACCACATTCTTGTTTTCAAGAACAAAATTTAATTCTTTTCTATGGCACACAATTAAAATTTTAAAGTGGAAAAAATGCCAAAGGTTTTTTAAAAGATAATAATCATGCTCTGGGGATTATCACTTGCTCGTATGCCACGATTGCCATATTCTCCCCAGATTATAATCAAAGAATGATACCTTTCTTAAAGAAAAATACAAGTACTAATGAAGCTGGATCTATTCTAAATTGCAAATTGATTCAGGGAAGGAGAATTTTCTGGATGAAATTGCCTTTGTGTTCTTTGATGGCCAAAAGATATTAAATTGATTTGAAATTGCACTCCTGTGAGTGTGTGTGTGTTTGTTTACTACTAACAGTATTACTTGCTCAAACCTTAGTGTATGGCAATTTTTTTTCCTGTGGCTGGATTTGATTATAGTAACATCTTTGATCTTCAGAACTGGTACCAGTATTTCTTCATCTTATTCCTCAATTTACTTTAGTCAATACTTAAATTAGTACATGAAATGTTCAAAGTCTTCTGTATTCAGGAAATACGCCTGATTACATGTTTATCTGATGCACATTGTTGTAACACTGTCAGGCCTTCAATCTATGACATTAAAGACACATGAACTTTATAATTTACTTCAGAGGAAGTTCTAACACAGTGCCTCTACAGTGGTACAGAAACAAATCCTGAATGTGTAACAGCATGACTCCAGCAGAGTTAAAGTAGATGTGATCATTTTCTCTATATCTGACCAAGACAATATCTGCAAAGCACACATGTCATACAGAAGATCTAAAATTATTTCAGCAAGGCTTTAAATACATATCCAAAAAGTGAAAATGTATCTTTCTGTAGGGGGGGGAAAAAACCCCACCCAAACCCCAGCTAACGTGATATAAGTTTGCTAAAAATAAATGAAACTGCAACAGAAAAAAAGATCTTGTGAAAAGACAAGGGAGAGTACCAAGAAATTTTCTCACCTAAAGAAGTTGGTCATACACATTATCATGGTTTTGTCTTTGCTGCTACTTGTAAGAGTTCTAAACGGGAAATAAACAAGGGTTAATCAAATGTGAAATGCCTTTTTCTGTTTCTTTGTTTCATTCTGAAGTTAAAAATACAAGGCCATGCTCAACTAGCAATTACTTTTTGTGTTCAGAGCTGTGAAAATACATTCTTGAGGGAACCTGTCCTCCCACACTTTTATTATTTTTCCTCTTTCTTCGTGACCCTAATTGCTGGCACACTCCAAAGCTTTATACTAGCCATAGAAGAAATGCAAGAGGTCAGGTCACCAAAATCTGTTTATGCATGGGTGAAGCAGTTGAAATTTAATACATTTTCCATCAAGAAGTTCCTGCTTATAAGAGTTTATTATGTTTCAATTTCAGTTCACGACAGTTAATCTATCCAGCCATTGCACTATGATCAAATTTCTTGCTGAATCTATTTTTTTATTAGCCCATCCTTTCCTTTATGGTTGATTGGGTCTTCTGCATTAAAAATTTTTAGCAGTATTATTCTGAAAGAGCATATTGTCTTTTTACTTTATTCTTTGTAATTTTTGAAGTGGCTAATGTCAGCAAATAAACAATGGAAAACAGTTTCTTCTGCACAGCAATTAATGTAATTTTATTTTCTAATACAATTATAAAATCTTAATGAACTTAATAGTTCAATTTTTATTCCACCTATCAGCATTATTCATTAATGTTTCATTGTCTTATGCTCAGTAAATCAGTGACCAATTTAGGGAACATTTTCAGAGTGAGGTGGCCATTGTTTTTTCTGCATTTCATGAAAATTATAGGGAAATGAACTAAAAAACCATATGTTTCTGATTTGCTTTGGGTTTATAGATGCACATGCATTTGAAATCATAGACACAAAAGTCCAGAAAAGTCAAAACCACAATGAAACTTTTTTATTGGGTACCATTATGAAGTACCAGATGCAAGAATAAATGGCATTATTGAAACTGACAGTTCCAAATTCTATGCTACGTGATGTACTGTTGCAGCACAAACTAGTAGGCTGCAACAAGGCTTTGCCATCGGTCAGATTCTACTGCCCATGCTGTAGCTCCTTCCTCCAGAGGTCAGACCACACTTCTCCTCCATCTGACCCCCTCTCCCACCATCCTCAGTACTATGTAACGACTTAGCAGGAACGAGCTACAGCTGCACATCATCCATGTCAATCAACCCACTGCCTCCAAGGCAAGGCCACAGCTGCATGTTATCAGTGCTAATCAACACACTGCCTTCATTCCTCTACAATTCCTGCTTTTTGTTTTTAACCAAAAAGGTTGTGTCTATCATCTGCTGTAGGACCCTCGGCAGGATATGTAGAAAGGCCGTTCAGGTTGAGTTAAGAAGGCAGAAAGCTACATCCAATTCAGGCTCTGCATCAGGGTCACCCAGATATTCTGACTTACCTCTCAAGGGTTCTGTGGAACAGCCAGTATCTGATGTCCTCTTGTCAATTCTAGGATCTAAAACAGGCTTAACACACCTAGCGGGAAGCCACCACGGCCCTGCATCTGTGGAGACACAAGCATACCCTCATCCCCAGGTAATTAAATCCCACAGGCCTGTCCATTTTCCCATTTGTAGGTCTCACCTTTGCTCAGATAGGAGCATCTTCTCCCTGCGGACAAGGAATGTGAGATAATCACAGGATACTCTTTCCCAGTTGGCACAGTCAAATAATTCAATGTATACACAGCTTTCCATAGATGAGCATGCAGAGTCTCAGAACCCAATCCCCCTTTCTGTTTTTCAAGAAGTAACTTTAAAGTATGATGGACACGTTCCACCATGGCTTGGCCAGTCAGGAAATGTGGGATGCCAGTAACATGTTCCACGCTGCAAGAGGCAAGGAACTTGGCCATGCATGCAGATGAATATGCTGGTCCATTGTCTGTCTTGAGACACTTCAGAACCCCCAGAGCAGCCCAAGCCTGTTGAAGATGTGAAATGGCATCCAGAGCCTTCTCCCCAGTATGGGCCGATGCCCATACAACTTTTGAGAAGGTATCAATGGAGACACGAGCATACTGTAAGCGACTGAAAGAAAGCACATGTGTGACATCAGTTTGCCACAGATCCAAGGACTGTGGATTGACCCCTTGTGGAAACATTGGTCTGGGACCCAATCACTGACACACTAGACAAGCAGCGATGATGGATTTTGCATCCACAAAAAGATATTTTAAATTGACGGACCAGTGCCTGAGCCCCCTGATGAAAAAATTGTTGAGACATGAGGGCCTGTCGTATCAGATCTGGCACTGGAGGAGTCCAAGCAGGAGCTGCAAGAGCATCAGCATGGGTATTTCCTTCACAGATGAATCCTGGCAATCCAGTGTGACTACAGACATGCAGGATGCAATATCTATGTGTCACTGGCTCACTATTACCCATGATGTTTTTAATAAAAAGAAGTCATCTTCCTTAGGCAACACACAGTCAATGCATCGTGCAACATAAGCAGAGTCTGTAACAATGTTTACAGCACATCAAGAAAACATTTTAAAGGCAACAATGAGCACTAATCTCAACCAGCTGAGGTGATCCGTGTGTCAAGTTTATCAATTCTTGCCATTGCTTCCCATCATACCAAGTAACCACTGCCTTTCCAGATTTCCCAGAACCATCTGTAAAGACCGTAGGGCCTTGCATTGGGCTATCTGCTGCCAGCGGCTTTTGAAGTATTTGTATGTCCGAATAAGCTTGTAATAATTTGTGACTGGGAAGATGATAGGATATTTGTCCCTTAAATCCTTCCAGAGCCAACTGAAACGGTAAACTCTTTGCCAAACACCAGCTTACATAATCATGTTCAATGGGAATTATCAGGTAATTGGGATCTTGGCCCGTGAGCTGAACGCACCAGGTACATCCTTTGGTGATGATTTTTGGTACTAGTTCAATCTGAGTGCTCACTGTCTTCCATGGTTATACAGATAAAAATAACCATTCCAAGGCATGTAGTGGATCTTGCCAGCACTCATTCCATTGGCCCAACAATCCCATGGGATGATAGTTAGCAATGAGAATATATAAACTTAGCAGAGTTTCTAAGTCTACACTGCGTACCCTTTGTTGTTGCAGACCGTTGGCCACCCTCTCTAGGGCTAAGCTGGCTTCTTTAGTTAGTGATCAGGGAGACATTAAATCAGTGTCACCCTTTGCTAGATCAGAGTGGTTTCAATTGTTTTGTTATAAGGCCCAAGTATGGCCTTACCCAATTTATGGTCCCTAATAATTTTTTGAAATCAATTAATGTTCTGACATTGAGCTGGACAGACTGTGGTTCAAGCATTTGATCTAGCACTTTAACTCCCAAGTATTTCCACAGGGCTTGCTGTTGAATCTTTTCTGGTGCTATACATAGCCCAAAGGTGGCCAAAGACTGCTGCAAAACTGGATACACTTGCTGAAGTTCAGCCTTACTTGCAGCTGATACAAGAATATCATCCATATAGTGATAACAATACACTTATTGTTCCTGTACAGGTGACTATGCCTTTGCTACATACCATTGACATATAGTAGGACTGTTTTTCATACCCTGCAGCAACACCATCCATTGGTATCACTTAGCAGAAACACCATGACTCCTTGTAAGTATTGAAAAAGCAAATTTACTTTTATCAGTTTCATGTAAAGGAATACTGAAAAAACAATCTTTTACATCAATTAACAAAATGTCCCTGTTTCGTGGGATCATCATCAGGGAAGGCATGCCCAATTGCAGGGCTCCTATTCCCTCCATTACATCATTTACTTTCCTTAAATCTTATAACAAACACCATTTGCCTAATTTCTTATCACAAACAGGGGTATTCCAAGGACTATGGGAAGGTTCTAGGAGTCCTTGTGCTAATTGTTCTTTGACTAATTGTTGGAGGAAACCACATTTTTCCTCAGGAAGGGGCCACTGTTCCACCCAAACAGGGGTATCTGTCTTCCAAGTCAAAGGCAGAGCAGGTCTTTGTACACCTTCCATCACAGTGGCCCCTATTAAAAATCCTTCTGGGTACCAATGATAACTCCCCATTGTCCCAAAACATACCATCCCCACAACTTCATAGGGACATCAAGCACATAGTTATGGATTGCTGCTGTCTGGTCCTCAGGTTTTTGAACTTGCACCATATACCAACTTTGGACACTGTCACACCACCCACTCCCACCAAACAGACAGGCCAAGAGCAAGGCCAGATATAGTAGTTACATCTGCTCCCATGTCAATCATTCCAGTCACCCATATTGAGGAAGGAGTCCCTTTGGCAAAGGTGATTTTACAGGTTAGAGTTGGTCGAGCATTTTGTACACTCTGAGTCCAGAAAATTTGTGGTGTTCCTGTCAAACCAAACCCTTCTTTGCCCTGGACTTTGTCATGGGCATAATTAACTTGCACCCAGAAAAGAATTAATTGTGCAATCCGGCTACGTTCAGGAATTGACACGGCAGGGACGGCAGTCCACACCATTGCTTGAATCTGACGCATATAATCAGCATCAATGACTCCTGGTGAAACAAACAAGCCTTGTAATGTTACACTAGAACATCCAAGCAACAGCACACTCATTTTATTGCCAATGGGTCCCACAGCATTCAGTGGGACCTTATGTACTTTATCATCCTCTATGTGATGGTGGCTGTTGTGGTAACATCCAGTCCGGCACTCCCTGAAGTTTGGGCTGCGGGTTGGCTGCATAAGCCTGGAATTGTTGCGGAGGATTCATTTGCATCATCACACTGTTCCTCCCCACATTTCCCTGATTTCTGTTGCCACCTACAAGTAACTGTCCTTGAGCGTTAAATTTAGATCTACTGTATTTTGCAGCGCCATCAGCCCTTCCCAGCCTCGATCTCTTTGGACAGTCCTTCTTTAGGTGACCTTCTTGCCCACATGTGTAACAACGGTGGACAACCCTGACTGCATCAGCAAAGGTCTTTGCCAGACACTGCATTTGGAAGGCAGCAGCTCCTACCTTCCCACATACATCCATTAATTCTATTAAAAGTGGGATTACGATTTGCCATGCCTGCGATCACCTTTCTACAATCCTCATTCACATTGTCCTTAGCTATTTGAAGTAACAATGTTTCCTTAGCTGCCCCATTCTGTATTTGCTTATCCAAGGCATCTCTCAATCTATCCAGGAACAACATATATCCTTCATTTGGACCTTGTTTTATTGTGGTTCATGACTGTTGTGGAGTGCCATGATCCGGGACTTGCAATAAAGCTTGGAGAGCTAACTTTTCCCTGCTGCAGGACTAAAGGATGTAAGCGAGCTTGTAACTGAGGAGAGTTAATTGGAACCTCCCCCATCAATTGTGGAATCCCTGCCCCAAAAAGGGGATCATCCTGGGGGTATTCTAAATTCATCAATGATTGCTCATTTTCCAAGCACCTCCAATTTGACTCAAACATTAACATTTGCGAAGGGGTCAATATAATTTGCGCAACTGAATGGCAATCATGAGCAGTAAGCTCTGCTGTGAAAATACTATGTAACAATGATTGAGCATAGGGTGAGCCTATTCCATACTGTATACAGGTTGATCTTAACTCTTATCACTCCCCAGTTGAAAGGTTCCCATTCAGGGGAAGCATTACCATCCTTTCAAAGCACCGGGCAGGCTAACACCCTGGCCCCCATGGCATTTGCATCATTGATATCCTCTTCCACGAGCACTTGCTCCTGCATCTTTTCCCAGAATTTGGCAGGATCCGGTCCCAATGCTGTAATTTGGACTGGTTGTTGAATATGACCTGAGGTCTTCTCTGATAAACCCATCACAGATGGCTAGGGAACACAGACAGGTAACAGGACAATGACTGGGTTCTCCCTGCTGCCCCGAAGGGAACCAACCCTGCCCACTTGACCCGGTGCCGCTCTGCTCCTCCTGCCAGCCTTGACTGCATGAGTCAGGCCATGGTGGTGAATCCGATGGCGCTGCAGGTACTTTATTGGGCATCATCTCTGCAACCGGGAATATGGCCATTTCATCTGCAGCCTTTGTCTCCCTGTCTGCTTCTGATTGTTCTAGTAAATCAAAGACCAATCTCTATGTTGTCAATGACATTGTAGCAATTTTGTTCCCTCTCGTGGCAGCCCACAGAAGTAACAATCCAGTGCTTTGCCATATGTGAATGCTAGAGACATTTTGTACCATAATGAGCAAATTATTACTTTTACACCACCCTAGCAGAGTTCTTATTGCCATCTCATCATACTTTATTCCTTTATTTTCAAATATGTCTATTAGCATTGTTAATATAGGGTTTGTTTCTCTGTCCACAACTGATTGTTCTAGCAAATCTATGATCAATCTCCATGTTGTTCATAAAGCTGTGGCAGTTTTGTCTCCCCTCGAGGCAGCCTCAAAAAGTACCTTTCCAACACTTTGCCACATCTGAACGCTGAAAACCTTTTTCACTGTAACTGGAAAATCATACTTTTTACACCACACTAGCAGAATTCTTATTGCCATTATTGTATTTTACACCTCTTTTCAAATATATCCATAAGCATCACAAATATAGATTTTGTCTCCCTGTCAACATTTAATTGTTCTAGTAAGTCTAAGACTAATCTCCATATTGTTAGTGATGTTGTTGCAATTTTATCACCCCTCAAGGCAGCCTCAAAAAGAAATTTTCCAGCATTTCCCATGTCCTAACTCTGGAGACATTTTGCTATGCACCACCCTAGCAAAGTTCTTATTGCCTTCTTGTTATACTTTATGCTTCTTTTTTCAAATATATCTGTAAACATTATTAATGTATTTTTTCTTCTTCTGTACCCATATCAACTAGTCCTCACCTACATTGAGTACCAAAATTTGCAATTTGAGTTAAGACAGACAACAAATATTGCAATACATCCATATTGATTAGTTGCAATAGCTCACCTCTTACAGTGTCTGTTAAGGGTCACAGGTTCTCCTGCTTGTCTCAGCTACATTGGGCACCGATTGCTGTAGCCAGAGTCCAACTCAGCCTCACGTGGGGCACCAATTTTTGCAGCACAAACAAACTAATATGCTGCAACAAGACTTTGCCATCAGTCAGATTCTACTATCCATGCTGCCACTCCTTCCTCAAGAGACCCAACCACACTACCCCTCCTCCATCCTCTCCCACAATCCTCAGTGCTATTCAACCACTTAGCAGGAACAAGCTACAGCTGCACATCATCCATGTCAATCAACCCACTGCCCCTGAGGCAAGGCCACAGCTGCATGTTATCAATTCTAATCAACCCACTGCCTTCATTTCTCTACAATGTACTACTCTAGTAACATTACATGTACCTCCATATCTCAGTGAGCATCTGGTCTAAAAGCTGGTGCACACATCTGAGGTACATTGCTCTGGAGTGCAAGTGCTCACTTGTTCTAAGGGGCTGATGTTTGAGTGGCCATGTGAACACTAGGATGGTTATTTCTCCAAAAGTTTATTTCTCCCTCAGAGTAAAAAAAGGGTCTTCATTTTTGCTGTACTTTCAGTTGAGCAACTTGTTCCTTCCCTTATCTTTTATAAAATAAAATGCACATAGAGGAGCTGATGGAGCTTTTTATTCTGTCTATTCCCCACCCCAAGATAGGAGCTTTCTTAAGAATCCTTTTCCAGTTTCTTTTAAAGACCTGTGATGACAAAACCTATACAGCATTTTCAGGTAGGTCATGCCAGAGACCATTATTACCATTAGACAATTTTCCTCACTTCTAATGTAAATCTTTCTCTTTGTAATCTAAGCTTTCTAATACAAGCATGGATAAGAGGTTATAATTTCCTGTTTGAAGTTGCTTTTAATAGACTATAACTTAGGGAGTCTTTCAAGCATTAAATTAATGGATATTGTGGGATGGATGCTTTCCACTGAAAATTGGCATTTTCCAATGCAGATTAGTTTAATAAAAAAAATCATAGATGCAATTATTTAATACATTACACAGTTCTTCAGCTCATAGCATATAGCTTCATACGCTGTAGATTGAGCTGTTGAGATAATTGCAACGATACCAAGCCAAACTAACAGCAGGATTTGGCCTTATGTTATGGTTTAACCCCAGCCAGCAACTAAGCACCACCCAGCTGCTCACTCACTCCCCCCACAGTGGGATGTGGGAGAGGATTGGAAGAGTAAATCTGAGAAAATTCGTGGGTTGAGATAAAGACGGTTCAATAGGTAAAGCAAAAGCTACGCATGCAAGCAAAGCAAAGCAAGGAATTCATTCACCACTTCCCACTGGCAGGGAGGTGTTCAGCCATCCCCAGGAAAGCAGGGCTCTGTCATGCATAATGGTTACTTGGGAAGACAAACACCATTGCTCTAAATGTCCCCCACTTCCTCTTTCTTCTCCCAGTTTTATATGCTGAGCATGACATCATATGGTATGGAATATCCCATTGGTCAGTCAAGGTCAGCTGTCCCAGCTGTGTCCCCTCCCAACTTATTGTTCACCCCCAGCCTACTCGCTGGTGGGGTGGGGTGAGAAGCAGCAAAGGCCTTGATGCTGTGTAAGAGCTGCTCAGCAATAATGAAAACATCTCTGTATTATCACACTGTTTCCAGCACAAATCCAAAACACAGTCTCATACTAGCTACTGTAAAAAAAATTAACTCTATCCCAGTCAAAATCAGCATATCTTAAAAAGTCATTTCATGTTGTATGATGTTCTATGAAGAATGCACTATATAACTAGGTTCCAAGGAACTGGGAAGTATTATATTTATTTTAAAATAAATAAAACCAAATCAAAATTATGAGAATAAATTAGAGGAAGAGATGTGTTCATAACTGCATAGTATAGATTGACAAGTTGGGCAGGACATTGGGAATCAATAGTTTCCAAACGTCAATCCTACTTCTGAACTGGAAAAAGGAAGAAGAGTAGCCTATTCCTAGCCCAATAACACATTTTTATTTTTTCTGTTTCCCTACTAGTGTATTCTTGTTGTTTTTATTGTAATTTACTTTGCTATTATTGTTGTAATTTATTTAGTCATAGCTAATACATGATTCTTAATTTTTAAAGATGTGCAATGCTGTGAAATAGATCTGGAATGCACATATTTTCTCACCAATTATTATTAAATGCATTTTTGTATACTGACTATATGTCATGTTGGCATATTTCCCCAAATATAAGATATATATTGCTAATTAGAGAGCTCCACTGGGATTTAAAATGCCAATTTGAAAACTCACATTGTTTATTTAAAATTATTTGTTTAACTGACAAATCATGCACTGGCAATCATTGCAGTTTATAGAAGCACTAGTAAAATGAACTTGTAGAATAATACAAAGGAGGAATGTTTAGAAAAAGATTTTACTCTGTTTCTGACCCTTTGAATCATTTAAGTAATTTTGCATGTCTCTGACACAGGTCATGTCATGTTTACTCTTAATAATTTTGCCAGCAGCAGAAACAGTAATCCTCACAGTACCACAGCCTCAATTCATTTAAGCTTTGTAACACCTCACTGACATTCACCATATCATCTCCCAAACAAAGGTCAAACATATTTGATTAAAAAGGATTCTAATATTTATTATTGTGATGGGGCACTGTTATAGAAAGCTTTCCTTCAGTTTCCTCATTAAGTGGAGTTTACTCTGCTATGATCAAGGGAGAAGATTTTGGCTTGCTTGGACTGAGGATGAAGTGTTTGGAGTGATGGCTGGCAAATAATCACAGCAGGATGCAGAAAAAAAATCAGTTTAATGTTTTTTCATGGATTGAATACAATATGGGAAGAAAAAGGGAGAAAACAGCACAGATTTGTATACACCATTGTTTATCTCTTTGTTATAGTAGAAATACTTCTATTCAGTAAAAGATTTGACACTCCTTTTCACTAGGCACCCAGAAAGATTTGACTTTGAGGACTCCTGGTCATCTGTATTACTTGTGAAGAGAAGTCTTCACTCACAGTTCTTCAGATAAGACACACAGTGGGTTCTGAGAAAAAATATCTTCTCATGTATCCTGAAAGTGATATGTCTGTGGTGGATCCTGGCACCTTCATGAAAGGCATGGAGAGCCCTGGCGGGTGAAGGCAGTCTTCTCTCTCCTTTGGCTGAACAGCACAACCAGCTGCATCTTCCCCACTTCATGGGCAAAAGTCTGCTGGGCATAGGTTTATTCTCTTTAATGTATGTAACAGTGTGAATGGCTGTGGAGAAAACAGCCACAGCGGGGCTTGCAGCATAGGGTGTTTTCTGTTTCCTTTTTCAGTGCCAGGTAGAACTTCCCTAAGAAGTTACTTAATAGGCATAGTGGAAACAGTGGAGTAGAACAAACATTTATCCCTTTATTCCTCAAAAAGGAAGGCTGACATTGGTTTTGGCTTAGCATAGCTGATGTACAAGAGCACACTGACTTTTCACAGTGCTACACATGGGATGTTTTGCATTGGCATAACTGTAAATGCAAGTGCATCAACACAGGGAGATCTGGAAAGAACAACTGGTATCAATCCCTGCAAATTTTATGTATTAGCTTGAAGCTCCTTTGGAGATCAGTTTCACAGCAGCGTAGCTTAGGAAGATCAGCAGTGTCTTCTGTTGCAGAACTTTTTAAAGCTTTGCAGGTACAAACAAGTGCTTTTAACTGTGAGCTGCACATTGACAAATACACCACTATATTGCAAGGAAACCTGACTGTACTTGTTCTAGTTCTAGTGAACATCCCCTTCCACAAGCTTTCACATTCTACTTTATACCACTTTAGTGTTTGGATAGTTTTATAAAATAGCTCCTGCTGTTGGACAATGTGGTAGCCTAGTTAATTTCTTTTTATTTTGTGTCCATGAAGTTCCTAATAGCACAATCGCCACTGTGCATATTATGCATGTGTATTTCTTACGCAGAGTCTGAAATTAGTTTCTTTGCTCAATGGTTACATTATTTAGGGCTCAGTAACAGGTAAAAATAGCTCAGCTTACTGTATTTGTCTGCTCTGTATCTGTCAGTATTAGAAAATATGAGCTACATATGGGTAAAATTGATACTGATGAAAAATGAATAGTTAATAAAGGTAGAGAAGATACATACACTAAGGCAGCTAGTAAATAAACAAAAAGCTTGCTGCATTTTCATGTGTAGCCTGTAGTTTCTGCTTTCACATGCAACAAACCACACCAACATTGTGTCATTGCTTCTTGATGTATCTATTGAGATGATAAACAGCAAGATCTCCCCCAGAGGCCTTGCTACTATGCATTGCATGCCTTAGATCCCCCTAAACTCCACTGACCCATAAAATCTTACCCTTTATGTAATTTCATCTAGGTTTTTGCAAAAGTAGGCCAAAGGTTTGTTTTGTTTCTTTGGTTTTTTTTTTTTTAAAATAACTTTTTAACAGGGATTTCTGTAGTATTATGTAAAGAAGAGATATTGTATGCTGTTACCTTTCTGCATGTCTTTGCCAAGTGGTGGGCGAAAGTGCTGCAAATACTTTTTCCTAAAAATCAGCCCTTTCCAAGTCAGCATTATTATAGAGCAAACCAGCAGTAAAGACAAGAAAGGTGGCAAAAGTTGTACACTCAGGAACTCAGTCGGGTAGTGTTGTATTGCCATACTTACCCAAAGGGAGGATTGGAAGGGACTTTCAAGGAAAAGTCTTATTTTCGGCATGTCCCTTTGCCTACTGTGCTTAGTTGTAGAGAAACCCTGTCTCAAAGGCTCACACAAAATGAGATTAATGTTGTCTAATTGTAACCATATCAAAACTGGGCATCTAAACATGTGTTGTCTTTCATTGTAGTTACAGGTACCCATCAGATGCATCTTAAGGACACATTTTAGGATGAAATCAAATAAAACACACTTTCTCGCTACAGTATCTTTACAAAGGAAACCTAGAAAACTAATGGAGAATACTTACCTAAGTAAATGTTTACTACAAACTGGATTCCACTGTAACAAGAAAAAAATAAGCAAATAAAAACTATCTCACTGGGATTTCTAAGTAGATGAAGTGATACTTACTGCAGTATATTTGAAACTTAAATCTCAATAAGTGGGAAAAATAAAATTAAATCTGTTTCAAAAGCAGGAATAGGAGTTATCCAAAGAACACTGTTCTTAAGTACACTTCTGTAACTCATTCTTGTCTTTGTATTGAGTATGAAATTTATCCATTACACTAAATGGGAAAAAAGCTTGAATTTAAAATAAGTTGGCTGCCTCAGTGGAAAATTCAGCAGTTTTTCCCTCACTATGAAAATAGTTTAGAATTGGATAAGAATATGAGAATACTATGGGTTTGCTGTTTTGTGAAATATTAGACTTTTGATTATTTTATTTCTCAAAGTTCAACTTGCATCCGGAGGAGAGTAAGACATCAGTTTGTTTTGTCTATTTTTAAGTCTGTTAAAAATGTGCCTTTAATTCATCCATGTGTTATAAACATTTCATGACAGGTAAATATATTGCAGAAATCATTAACTGCTGTACCTGAAGAGCTTCCACTGGCTTCCAAACATTTGTATGTTTGTTTTAATTTCTGACTGTAACAGAATTACTTTAATTTCAAGGAGCTATATATAATGAGAAGTGTGGCTTATATAAATCCTCACAGTGTGTTTTTATGTGCTGTTCGTGAGCTTTTTTAGGATGTTGGTTTTAGCAGAACATAAATTTATTTTTTCCTCTAAAGTCCTTTTAGAGCCTAATTCTACCAGATTGTCTAAAACATATATTTTAAAATTGTAACATATATAGCAGTTTATACCACATGAAATCACCTAAATCTTGGGGTTTGAAAGATGCAATATAATATAAGAAGACAAGGTACAATAATGACCATGGAAGAACAGCATTACTGAGTGTAGGAAGTTCAGGTTGTGACAGTCTCACATTGTTCAGTGTTGTAGCTGGAAAGAAATTAATTTTTAGCAAACAAATAGTTCTCTAAATATTTGTGAGCAATATAATCTAAATATTATGAGCCCCACCTTGAGGCCTAACTGAATCATCATGGAAGCAATAAGAAAAAAAGACTAGAAGAGAGTTGAACAAGAATAAGACAAAAGGATTATACAAGCACAAGAAAAACAATTTAATTTGTCTTGCACAAGTAATTCCAATATGTAGAGGCTCGATTTTCTGTCCTAGGTGAAGTGTTGAGTTTCTGACACTATTTATGCACAGTACCTCCCACCCAGAACTACCAAATTATTTTTTTCCCCTGTTCCAGCAGTATAAAAATACCAGATCAGAACAATCAGTGATTTGAAGAATCAATATCATATTACAGGTGTAATGGACTGAAGGACGATGGGAGAAGATGGCTAACTGCTGTGGGTACTGTGGGACAGGTGGGTGCTACCAGGGTACGCTGCAGAGTCTGGGATGCAGTGCAGAGGACGTCAAGCCACTATCTTTTTACCTGACTGTGGTCCAGTTAGGTGAATTTGAGCTGCATCTGCAAAAGCCTCCTGGGTCTCCCAGGCTTTGCACCACCACCTTAGCTTCAGGATGGTTATTCAGAGTAAAAGAATGAGACACCTCAAAAAACTCTTTGGAAGTCTGGTGGACAAGAAGCGTGCAAGCTAAGTAGATACCAACTGATAAAATGCACAGATTATAGGGGTATCTGAGCTCTTAGCTTTTGCTGTCTCAGCTGCATGTGTCAGGGCAACACAATTATCTCTGATGCCCACTAGAGCAGTTACTGAGAAGAAGAGATATAGGACATATATTTTACTTGATTTGAGGAAATTCAAGCAAATGCTTTGGGAGTATGTGGCAGCTGAAAGGCTAGGCAGGTTGAGGGCATCCTCCATGCAGTCTTTTTGGGTTGCAAGAAAGAATTTATGGGGTTAACAAGATTACGTGGGCTAGAAAGAAAGCAAGAGAAAAGAAGCCTGATTGGCAGTGTGGCTTTCTGGGCTGGCGTGAGCTCAAGGTTCTGGTTTCTGCTCCATAGGGTTTTTTTGCATTGCTAACTGTATGAAGTGCAATTTAAAATATAGTCCTTGGGCCAAATTTACAGATTCCACTTTTTGTATATATGTCCTGAATTACTGGGCTGTTCCTGCTCACTTGCTCACTTCTCTCTGGATCCATGCATCTGCTGCTCCTTCTTGCAAAGTGGCAAGACTGGCAAAGTCTCACAGCTAAGGTAGAGGGGAGCTGGTGTGAATCTCAACACGTCTCATCTCTAGCTCTCATAATTTCCTTGTGGGCAGAGAGAGAAAGTCCTCCTAGGGCTAAGTGAAATGCATTAATCCATAGAGCATTCCACTGATGACATAAATAATTCCTGAGATGAGAGAAGAACTACTTCAAAAAATTAATATGCCTAATGCGGTATCTTAATCTGAAAAGTTAAAAATGAAAGATGTTCCTTTTCCTTATCTCATTGTCTCATGAACTACTTGCCTATTTTGTATAATGCTTCTCATATTTCCACTCCACAAATTGTCATGTCAAATGTAAGCCTGTTGATTTTTGCTAGAATAAATAGTGTATCTTACTTTAAAAAGTCTTAGAAGTTGGAGTGACATGGACTCTATGAAGATAAAATGTACTGAGATGCATGATATTTACAATAAAATAATAATTTTAATTTTTTTTTTCAGCTTATGTAATGTAAAATGGGCTTCCTTCCTTTGGGGATAATAAAACAGTTTTTTAAGTTAAATTTTTTCCTTACTTCTCTTCTAGTGAAATGGTCCATTGTAAATGAATAAATACAAATAAGCTCTTCCCTGTATACTGGTCATGCATATATTTAGTTAATACATTACATTTTTGGGCAAGTTTACCTAAGAACCTCGCAAAATTAATTGTTGAAGTAAATTCTGTCTTACCTTAGGTTATTCTCCACGTATTAGCCTCATATTCCCAAATTTATTAAACATCCCATTCTTTTGCCATATAAATTCTGCATAAAGAGGTGGGTTTTTTTACAGGAAATGGGCACTGAAGTGCATACGAGCTTTTAAAATATCTATCACGAGAGGTCTTTAAGAAGAGGTTCAGCAGTCAGGTACTGATCCTGCCATGAACTAGAGGGATAATCATACAACCTCTTGAGGTTGCTTCTAGGCAATGAGTCTATTTTATGTGTGATTAGGACTGCTGCAGGCATGAACTGTGTCAAAACTGTCAACACTGAATGTGTCTGTGAACTATTTCTTAATAGGAATAGAAAGCATGGAAGAACAATTTATGTAATGGACAAAAAAATTAATATTCCTAGCTCTTTCTTTCTTTCTTTCTTTCTTTCTTTCTTTCTTTCTTTCTTTCTTTCTTTCTTTCTTTCTTTCTTTCTTTCTTTCTTTCTTTCTTTCTTTCTTTCTTTCTTTCTTTCTTTCTTTCTTTCTTTCTTTCTTTCTTTCTCTCTTTCTTTCTTTCTCTCTTTCTCTCTTTCTCTCTTTCTCTCTTTCTTTCTTTCTCTCTTTCTTTCTTTCTTTCTTTCTTTCTTTCTTTCTTTCTCTCTTTCTTTCTTTCTTTCTTTCTTTTCTTTCTTTTCTTTCTTTCTTTCCCTGCAGAAGAGAATCCTGCAATTGTGCTCTATGGAAAACTCATTCCAAGGAGTTGAGGAGTTCTGCAGTTTTTCAGCATCTGGTGGGAGTCATGTTTGACCCATCTGCCTATGATTTCTGAGGATGAAACAAATATTCAGTAATAACTATTTTTTTCTCACTAATTTC
The DNA here is from genome assembly GCF_017639655.2 of Falco naumanni. Taxonomy (NCBI): domain Eukaryota; kingdom Metazoa; phylum Chordata; class Aves; order Falconiformes; family Falconidae; genus Falco; species Falco naumanni. The sequence goes on from NC_054059.1 coordinate 30,267,787, forward strand.
TGTGTCTTATACATGTTGTTCTAAGGTAGCTCTTTTAGAACAAGACATTTCCAGGGTAGATTTCACGTAAAGTATTCCAAAATATTTTGCAGAAATTATTTATAATCTTGGCAATAAGTATTTCTTTCATGTGATTGTTTGAATGTTTCTATGCCCTACTGTCAGCGTTAAGTAGCTATAACCCATCACCCAGTCAATTGACAACAACTGGCATATGTCTGCAATAAGTGCCTTAGAAATACAGATTATTAATATTATAGTAACACTTCTTCCATCTGTGAATCACAACACATGATATGAGAGCATCTGCACTCTGTATATGCAGAAACCAATGCTCAGGGGGAAGTGACTTGTTCAAAGTCACTAAGTAGACTTGCAACAGAACTGGGAACGGGACCAGATTTCCCAGAGCCCCACTTTAGTGTCTGATTAACCCAGCTATGCTCCTTCCCTTGATAACAGTAGCTGTATCATCATCTTCTATAAAATCCTGTGCCCTGCCCCCAGTCTTGTTTCTTTTTCAGATGTGCAATTCTTACTCTCTTAGGTTTATGCTACAAAATTAGACAGGAAAGTGGGAACTTGGCTTCTGCTTAATTTTTTTTCCCTAATAAATAATCTTGCATTGAAGCAAACAGCAAAGAAAAGAAGAACAGAAGAAATAAATACTATATTGATAAAAATATTTCACTGATAATTTAGATCTTGAATTAATTTGCTATTATATCTTTGTGTTTACTAGATACAACTCTCCTCATGTCTGTAGTCACCTGCAAATAAAATGACTTATTTACTGGGTTTTGAGTTCTGTATTTCATTCTTGTGCCTTAAAATGTTCTTTGATTAACTAATATGGGCAGAAAAATGAATCAGATAGATAGATTTTTACTAGAAATGTAGACATTTAGACCTCCTAAATTGTTATCCAGTACTAAGCTGGTTTCTCTTTTGAAAGATCCATGTGAAAATGTTGCAGTAAAAGGCTGACTTTTTACTATATTATCAACTGCAGTACTAATTCTTCAGCAGAAAAATATAATTTCCACTTATATATATCCTTTTATAAATATTGCTTCAGACTAGATATTTATTATTATCTGCTTGTAAGATGGAAAATGATAATTTTATTTTAAGCTCTTGTTCAATTTGTGTACAAAAGTATTCTGTCAAAGTCGGTGTAAATGTTTCTGTATGTTAATTTTTTTAAAATAAAAATATAGGCATGTTTCATTTCCTTTCTTTCCAATTCCCTTATTTTCTTGGCCTAAGATTTACAGAAGTTATGTGGGAGATTGGGGAGAATTGTTGTTGAAATGTGTAACAATATTCAGCTTTCAGAATGTGCATTTTTCAATAAGAGCCTTCCTATGTTTTTTCTTGTGGCATTTTGAGAACTTTTTTTTTTAATTAATTAATCCCTTTAATATATTATGAGATTAAAAAAATTCAGTTAGCTCTGTTCTACCAACTGAAAGTTAATGACAGTTAAGTACAAAACAACCACCTTTATTTTTTAAATTGGATTAAGGAATATACCCCAGAAAGTCAGAAAACTCTTTTTCTATTACAGAGTGTCTAGGTTTTTCCTATATGTAGTGTTCAGAACCATGTGTTGCCTTACTCACTGAGTGGGAAAGATTACTCATCTCCCATTTATTAATCTGTGTGGTTCACAGCTGTTGTTGGCTTCCAGTGGTATTTCTTTAATTCTTTAACTTCATAGTGGAATCCAATTATTGTTTTTTTTTTTTAATTTTGGCATTTACATAGATTACATTTGGTTTATTTAAGAAAAATATAATATGAATTTAGATATTTGATGTCTTTCTTTAATATGCTCAAATATAAGGAGGTAAGGATACCTGGTTACAAGCTATTCCACATCAAATAAATCAATGAATCAATCAAACAAAAAAAAAACCAAGAAAAAAAGTCAAGAAAAATAATAAACTCTCAGATATACAAAGTCTAGTAAATGGAAATAATAGAGATTACAATGAAGATGAGACCTCTTAAGTCTCTGATGCCTGAGCCGCTGAAAAACCTGCTCACATGCAGCATTTGCAAGGTCCACCCTGAACTTTGCAGCTGATAAAACGGGAAACAAGATTGTCCTGGGTCTCATGGGAAAGCACCAACTTATCGGATATTTGAGAGAGACCGTGGGCTTGTGAAAAACTCATTATGAGATGTTGAATTTAGATGTTTTAAGATTTAAAGACAAGGAAAGGTGCAAGACCTAAAGAAAAAGAAAGAGAGGGAACGGAGTGAATCGGGAAGGAACAAGGCTGGGAGATGAGAGAGAAAGGGGACAAAAGGGGCTGGCTGGGTACAAACCAGCAGCTGGCCAGCATGTTTTTCTGGCCAAGTCCTGTGCTTCATTACTGCAATCTGTCCTGCCTTACTAAATCTTATTTCTGTTTTCTATGTACCCACACTTTCTATTCTGTATGTGCATATGTGATTCGTTACCAATCTTTAAGCTGAACTACATGGTGGGCGGGAGAAACCCAGGCCTGGAAAGACCCAAGGTCTGAGCCAGCGGCTGTGTAAAAAGTCTGAGGGCTGGACATAAGTACTGGACAGAGTTACAGCTGAGCTTGGAGAAGATTTCAAGGGTATTGTTAGGGAATCTCTGAATGTGGATAAGCCTGTGAATCAAGAGAATATCTCTGTGTGTGTGTGTTTACATAACATTAGATACTGATCAAAGACCAAAGCAAGGGCAGGATCAGGCCCTCAACATTCATATTTATGCAGTGGTTGTTTTTTTGCAGGGGTAACTTCTCTCTGCCTGTTGTGGGCAGTGTGGTCAGATGTGTGTTTTGTTTATGTGTACCTGGATCTTACAAATACATGCTCAGCCTTGCTACGAACCCAACCTGCACTTGGGAACTGAGCAGAAAACAGGCTAGAAAACCAAATCCCTGTGGTCCTGGATTTGGCTCCTCTTGACAGTTATAACAAATAGACTTATGAGTTTGTTTTTAGGCTCATATGTTTGAAATATGGCCTTACCCTTCAGTGCGGTGAAATGCACACTTCATATTCATTCTGTGAGAACAGAATTTACTTTTTGTTCAGCTGCAAGGTTCTGATCAATCACGTGCCTAATCTGATCTACCTAAGGTAATTCCAGGAAGCAGTTACAAGGGTACGTAAGTACAACATTGTGTCAGGCAATGCTCTAAATGGGAAAATAAATGTTAGAAATGCAAAAAAGAAAAAAAAAAAAAAAAGGTTTAGCACTGTGCATTCTGGCTCTTAAATATTTTGTTTTAATATTTATTTTGCTTAGGGTAATAGTTTGCAATTGTTTGAAAGTTAGAAATACCAAATTGGGAGAGGATAAGATAGTGCAGGTAGTACATTTAGGAAAACCAATTGAAACTGAAAAAAGACTTCACTTTGATGATTTGAGTGATACTCTGTCAGTGAGGGCAATTTGAGCAGCAAAATATTCACCAGATGAAAGCAAAGGAAGCTCTCCTACCTGAATGCCTTTAAACTGAGCTAGGCAAATCCCTTGAAAAATGGATGAAATGGGATGGATAGGCCATTTGAATTTCCAGGTACATTTGAAACCTTATGCTTTCGAGAAGCTGTGTGACAAGAGTGAGACTCTTGTTGCCCAAGAGGTTTAGAAGAACTTGACTTTGATCTGCTAAGTCAGAATTATTAAATAGGATTGGTGAGGACAAGGACTGGAATGCCAGAGCTTTCAGCATATGTGAACTGCTGTTCTTCCAGCAGAGCAATAAGATTTATACACACACACCTTTGAGGCTCTATAGGTGGTAGTCACAAGACTAGTGGATTACTAATACAATTGAAAAGAAAAAAAAGTCTAGTAGATTCCTAAAAATGCAATTTAGAATCCCTCACCCTCAAGAAACACATAAATAAACAAAGACACATCAGGCCTGATTAGCATTTCACTTATATTATTGCTGCAGTTAACATTAACTCTTACTCATGTGCTTCCTCTTCTAGCCCCACATGAAAAAAAACCCAAACCCAAACCCCAAAAGGTATGGAGCTTAGTGATGTTTTCAGTCTTGACTAAGTGGCACAGGATGGGGCTAGGTGGGAACCAGGGTGACTGTTTATTTGGCTAGTACTATTTTGTGATAAGTAAACTTGCTAAATGATCAGGATGTGATAGTTCTCTGTCTTCTCACAATTTCACCCCTGGTCAGGAGAAACAAGTTGATCATTCATTTATTAGAGTTAACACTTGGAGCAGCCTAGGGAACCACAGAAAAAAACTTCATGGGGCATTCTTCACTAAAGTATGCATCCCCGCAGATTTTGCAGTTCCTACTCAGCAATACAGCTGTTTTTGCAGAAAGGTCAAACAATGCTTCTTCAGGCTAAGCCTCCAAAAAGACCCCCTGCTCTAAAGATTTTACATGTTACCATATCCAAAGCTGCAGAAATACACAACAGGTGAGAGTGGAAGGCACTTCACCTCACTTAGTCTGACCCACCTGCTGAAAATAGGGTCAGCTAAAACAGGTTGCCCAGGACCATATTCAGTTGGGTTTTGGATGTTTCCAAGGATGGAGACTCCATAAAATCTCTGGGAAACTGTTCCAATGTTCAATAACCTTACATTAAGAAAGTTGGGTTTTTTTCCCCTCATGATTAAAGACAATTTCCTATATTTCAGTTTTGCTCATTGATTCTTTTTCCTGTTATTGAGCACCACTGACCATAATTATTAATAGATTTTCCATTCAGCTATTCATGGCATGAGAGAATAAAGAAGAGGGAAACTCGAAGACCTCAGCATACTGTGGTAAGTGGAATGGTTGCCTTCTTACCATCATGCAAACATGATAGGATGCACACCTGTTCTCTTTAAGCAGAAAGATTATATTCTGCAAAGTGTTTTTTTCAAAGGCTGCATGGAAAATTTTTATTAAATTTGAAAACTTGTGCAAAATTTATGGCTGTATATAAAAACTGTTCCTTCAAGCACATCAGCTGCTTTCTAGCACAATTGAGTAAAATATTTTGCAGATTATTTTTCTTTTTAGATCCTTCCACATTTTTATGGCATTTGCATAAGATATGCATTTATCCTTGTTTTCCACCTACAATAAGTAATTTTTTGTCTAATTTCATTTTTAGATTCACTTTTCCCATTTTATGGAACATCTGACTTTTAGAAGTGTCTTACCAAGTTTACTTGGCATGATTTGCATAAGAGAATACTTTCTAGTTTTGAAATATTTTTTAACCTTTTCTTTTTTCTTTTCCCCCTTTCATTTAAGTGGAACATTTTCCCACAAAATTCTATGTAAAGATTCTTCCAGATTTCTGTACAACACTCTAAAATTATAATAGCACTATCATAAAAGTCCCTTCGTATATAGCTTCAGCATTCACTATTTTTAATTGGAATTCACACCATAAACATCAGATATGGAACATTTTTGAGCATTATGGAAAAGAAAATGCAATGGGCAAACACAACTTTCAATTCCCGTAGTCATAAGGCTATTACTAAACTCTTCTCTCTTACCTCTCCAACATAAAACACTATGTTTCTGTGTCACCCCATCATCTAAAGGCTTAGATATTAAGGAATGTCGACAGCATCCCAGGAAAGATGGTTAACTTTGCCAAGGCATTGGAAAGACTGAAGAAAATATTGCTCAGCTCCCCATACCGGGATGTGGGGAGCCTTGGAGGTTATGCATAACATAGGGAAGGAAAGCTGTGATGCCTGTCTTTTATCAGTCAGCTTACGTGGAAATCATAAAACTGAAACTTCTAATGTTTAAAAAGACTTATAACCCTCATTGTCAGAAGTTAGAGGCAAAGGCACCAACTTTTATTAGTCTGTACTTCAACATAACCATTATTCTCTGCAGTTTAACTCACATATTACTAAATGCAGCTTATAATATTATACAGTACTGATTTGCGGAAATTGCTTTTCTGTCACTGAAATGTGTTTTCATTAGGTATTTGAAGGATAACAGCAATTTGCCTTTAATCTATAGAGGTACTGTCTTTACACAGTGAAATGACATCGGGAGGGGGGTATATTTTCATTTTCAGGAAAATAAATCTTTAATTCCACACTCTGCATGAAATTCCAGCCTTACTGAAGTCAATGAGAACTTTGCTATTGATTTGAATGAAGTTATAATTTCACCTTCATTTTTAACTTTCTTGTTCCTCAGGTAACCACTCAGTCTTGAATTTTTTGCCTGAAACTCTCTTGCAATGGCTGGACTAAAAGCCAAAAAAGCCTATTTGCAGTGTTAAATTCTGATAAAAAGCAGGCAATAAATATAAAGTAATAATATAAAAAAAATAATAAAAATAATGTATGACAAGACTGCTGAAGCTAAATACACAAAGAAAAAATATCCTTGAGAAGAAACCCAGTAAATTTAATTTAATTTAATTGGCTTGTTTGCAATATGCTTTCAAAATTTTGCCAGTATTTGTCAGTTGAAATATATAGTCAGCATATTCTCAGGGCTGGCTGAGAAGATGAAGATAGAAGTAATTAGATTAGTATTGGATAATCTACAAGAACCTTAATGTGAACGTTCTGATCTTTTGCAGTTATAATAACATCTCATCTTTGGAATTACGGTTGTGTTAACTAAAATCTTTTGACAAAATATTAATCTGCCTCTCTACACTCACCTTACCTCAAGTACTCCCTAAAATTCAGCTGGCAAAATTATTAATTACTTCTTATTCTATAATGCTGCACAGTGCTTCTACAGACTGTTAAGCAGCTACTCCACATAAGTCAGAGGGATAATGTATTTAATCGGTATATGAAGCCATTTCTCTGTTAGCTTCAAAATAGCTGCTTTAAGAAAGGTTTATTTAGATGACATTGTGGTGCATTTTAATTTGCCTTTTACAACAAAAATGATAGGTAAACTAATGTAAAATTGTTCTAAAAAAATCTCATTTTCTTGTTTAAAAAAACATTAGAAATATTTTAACTATAGAAAATACTCTTTAAAAAGTCTTATATACACAAAGTATGTACATAAACACTTCATTAAGTAGCAATTAATGACACAATTAGAGCACATGACAACCCATAACGCCCAATGGTATGAATTTGATATTTACAGCATCACACACACAGCAAAAGAAATTTATGAAGTGCCTTGTCAGGTCCTGGTACTCACAAAACACAATTAATAAAACAGAACAAGAGCAAATGCATTCACTTTTGGAGAGCAAAATACTATTTGCAGTAGTAGACCTGACATTTGCACTTTATGTTAAATCTGTTCTCACATTATATCTATTATTGTGGCAGGAAGGAAACTCTTGTATGTCATCGGATTTGGATATGCATTCAAGTCAGATATCTGTTTTACTCCAATAAATGAAATAAGAGAAGAAACACTAAATGCAAATTTAAAAATCATGTCACCACAGTGCTATAATTACCTGGCCTGATTTTCTGATGATGGATTGAGATTGAACTACAGTTTACATCAAATGAAGGTCCCTGACCTTTTTTTTCATTGGGTTTGAAGGAGATTAAAAGAAACCAGACTCATTGCTTTAATGTCCATACAAATAGCAGCTAGCAGGCATGACAGATGAAGATGCTGCTATCCTTAAAAAGATGAACTGTTGAGCAACACGTCCCATGCATCCTGCAGGCTGGCAGTGAGTTCTTATAGCATGTCCAGGCATAGAGCATGCAGGCTGCAAGAGGCACCTGGTAGCAGCTTCAGATACTTTTCTGGTATTTGAGGTCCAAGCTGAGATATGATTCATTTTGTTTCTGTGTGTTTGTTTCTGGGGGAAATGAAGCATATCATTATTTCTACTATTTTTAAATTACTTATGTAATTAAAATATCTGCCAGTTACATTTTAAGTAACTGACTGAAAATCTGCTTGTGTGTGTGTGTGTATATATATATATATAATTATATGTAGGTGTGCATTTATATATATGTGTGTGACCAATTGAAAGTCATCCGTTCAGGTGCAGTAACATATGGTTTAGATTACTCAAACAGGACAGAGAAAATTTACATTGAGAAGAAGGTCATTTAAAAAATTTGAGGGAGAGTGTGTTAATAATATGTGGACTGTCGGATTCAATACTCACAGAATCATGGAATCATTTAGGTCGGAAAACACCTTTAAAATCATCAGGTCCAGCTATTAACACAGGGTTGCCAAGTCTACCATTAAACCATGTCTCTAAGCACCACATCTACATGTTTTTTAAATACCTCCAGAGATGGTGATTCCACTCCCTCCCTGGGCAGCCTGTTCCAATGATTGACAACCTTTTCAGTGAAGAAAATTTTCCTAATATTCAATCCAAACCTTCCCTGGTGCAACTTGAGGCCATTTCTTCTTGTCCTATTCTGGTGTAAGTCTTTACTGCCGAACATGAAACCACAGACTACAGGATGTCATTCATAAATCTTTCGCTACTTTCTTTCAGAACTTCTTAATGCTATTATCTACTACTATTACAAGTGTTGTGGGAGTATGTCAAGGTCGCTAAGGTACTGTATAGTAAGAGATAATTCCAATCCCCCAAACTCACAATCTTTATAGGCAAGACAGAGTGGAAACTAAGGCACAGAGAGGGAAAAATAGCCTTCCTAAGGTCATATTGAAAGATAGTGGCAAAGAAAATTACAAGTCTCAAGCCAGCACCTAACCCACTGACGTGGCAAACACAGATGGGAATATTTCCAGCTGCATGGGGTAGGAATCCCCACTAGCAGTTCCCATTATTATTACCCGCTCATAGCAAGTGGAGTTCTTTCAAATTTTAAATGTCAGCCAACACATACAGATTTTTTTATATAGTAGAGTTTCTAAACTATTCAATTGCTGTTTTAGCAAGGGCTATCATGTTCTAAATGGGTTAAAAGGGGATAACTGTGAAGTGTTACTTTGGAGTATCCAGGTGCATAATGTGTAGGCAGTATTTTTATTACAGTTACCTAAGTAAATTATCTAGTTGCATATAGAGCAAACGTTAACCATAACCATTATAATAAGCATTACACCAAATAGCAGAAAGGCCCGTGGAGTATCTACTATTATCATGACTCTCGTTAATAGTGACTATAAAAAAGTACAAGAGAGACTGAAAAATAAATGACTGAAGGTCAATGAAGTGGAAAAATATTCAGAAAACATGCAATCTTCTATTTTGCAAAATATAACCATCTTTTAAAGCTCATGTTTTTCTCCATTGGTGCAAAAATGGCATTTCAAGAGACTTTTCCTTGTAATAAAGTTTTGAAAATAACAAACATGCATTTTTTTACTTACAAAAGATAATAAAGCAAAACAGAGTACAAACCCAAATGTTATTCCAGAGTGTATTATCTTGGAATATGAATTAGATACAGAATAAATATAGATTTTAGAGGTACTATAAGATGGAGTGAAAATTACTACATGTTCTGTAAAAGAATAAAACAGCCTTTGAGACACTTTGAGAAGCATCTCATCTCACAAAAGCTTTCTTGTTGTTATTGGCTTTTAAATTTTGAAATAATTTTCAAGGTTTATAGGCAACAAGAAAGATACCAGCTGAAATTGGTATGAGACTGGTTCCATTGCACCTTGCAATCAAAATATATTCCAATATAATAATTGAACTAACATTATCTCCAGCTAGATGCTATCAAAAATATCCCTAGTTTGAACTGGTAATGAGTAGAATGATTTTGAGAGTTCACAAGAATGGTACTTCACTACAGAACAGCAAAAAAGAAAGATTCAGTGTAAATGTGATATGTCAAAATAAATGTCATATCGAAAAATTGTCTTCTGTCTATATAATTTTAAATAAAAAAAAAACTTATTCTGAAATGTACTGGGAAATCTATTACTTTTAAGTTATAAAGTTCTCATTAAAATTACCATGAAATCTTTCCAAGACTAGGAAAAGTAATTCACACATCAAAGACTGTAGTTCTTAAATATAATTATCACAACAAAATGCATTTGCATCAAAGAAAGACAGAAGTCCTCTCTTCCCTACTCTATCTTGTAGAACTACAGACTCATCAAATTAATAGTCCATAATCTTTTTTTAATGAGCAGCTTTTCTATGTATAGAGGGACAAGAGAGAATTGATTACTTATTTTCTTTAACTTATTTCCCTACGGGATGAGTCTGTAAAGTAATAGAAAAATTGAGAATACTAAAGAGCAGTTTCACATTATAGGAAAAAATACTCAACCTAGAATATAATTATATATTAAGTGCAATTTATTTCTTTATTCATCAGGTCTTGAACAGAAGTGATTAAGCAGTATGTAAGCATTTGGGAATCTTGGACAAAGCTGACTTCCCAAGAATTGTTTATCTCAAGATATTAATGGCAAAAAGCAAACTTTTCTTTGCCTAAAAGCTAATTGTTCTTCAAGGAGTCTGTAGGCACCATAGGAGCAGTTTAACAATTGCCTTCTTAAGTATATGTGTAGAAGAATGAAGCTGGGTTAATTAGCATTGATAATATACAACTGTGGACTGGCTTCAGGGGCGGCAGGTTGGTTGATGTAGATAAGGTGCAGCTGTGGCTGGTTCTGTTAAGGGGTTGGGCAGACAATGAAGAGACGGCAGCCGAGGAAGAGAAGGTGAGAGAGGAAGAAGCAGAGAGAATAGAGAGAACACATGCCCTGAACGAGATGAGACGAGGAGAAGGCAGTAGAGGGACTGCATGAAAAGTGTGCTGGTATGAGATGGTAAAAGACCTTGTTGCAGCTTGGTAGTTTGGAGAGTGCTGTGACATAGATGTAGTTTTCAAAGCTACATCGCGATGTCTCTAACTGGCTTCAATGTGCAGTTGTGAGCCTGATGGCTGGCACCTGCCTGCCGTGTTAAATAAGGATCCTGAAGCTAGACCAACAGAAGGCAAGTTCAGGCTTACATGCCCTTCCTTGGAACATTTTTTTTTTTATTTTGATATCAAAGGCAGAATGACACAACTCAATTTCAATGCCATTACAGATTTTTATGTGCACCACGTGTAGTTCATTAGTGAATGGAATGCCTCATCCCAGTGACTGGGTTGGGAGGAACACCTGTCTTCTGTCTGCTCTTCTGCGTTGTATTATTCACTTTACTCATCTTCACTTTACTGTGGCTCCGTAGCTGTGTCTGTACTAGTCAACTACACAGGACTAGGGCACGGATCTGAGCACTGGAGTGTGGCCTGTTCGTGGTGTTTTGTACCAGCCCAGGCACTATGCTCAGGCAACATCCAGGAGCAGCCTGAAGGTCAGCAGAGAAACAATCTGGATGTGGCTGCTTCATTGTGGTGTGAGAGATCAGCTGTATGCACACCTGCCTGGCCTGTATGCACACCCAGCTGGCTTCAAGATCAAAAAAACAAGCCCTTGCCTCTTTTATGTCCAGATAAAATGTCTACTGATATACTCTTCAGGGGTAGGTAGCTGTTTTGTGAGTACATAACGGTGGCACAAGAAGACTTTCAGCTTAGTTTTTATGATGTAGTATATCTTAGTATTGGAGCTTTAGATGTTTTACGGTGATTCTAGATTTTGGGAAGAGATAAACTAGTCAGGTCACGTTGGAAGTAGCCAAAGGATATTACCCGAAAGGGTAATCACGTTTGCTGGAATTGCATAGATGTTGTGGTTATGCTGCAACATTCCACCAGATTCTTCTAAATTAAATCTTTTATTCTTTCAAAAGCATGCTTTCAAAAAACATGGTTTCATATTTTCCCTTGGGAAAAAAAAATCCAATTTTTGTCAATATACCCTTGGGTTTTGTTTTTTTTTAAAAAAACATATAAAATTATAGTGACTTACTTTGTGTGGGAGAATATATATTTCCCCGTTACTGACTGAGGTTTTATGAAGAAAATGGAATAACATTTGGAGTCAAAGCTACACACAGCAATGGGAAATTGCTATTTTTGATGTTCTAAGTATTCTAAGTAACATCTAAGTGACAGTTAAAAGCTTGTATCTGGCTGGTACTAGTAGACAGACATACAGAGCAAGACAGCCTGTGAAAACATTATCTGTGCACTTTGAACTTCCTGATTCTCTGGCCACCATATAGCTAAGTTCAATTTCAATAGTTCAAAATAATCTCATCAGCTAGAAATTACTGGAGTACATGATTGTTTGTATCTTCTTTCTGCTGCTAGCCAACACCAGCTCTGATGCAGCTGAATTGTCTTACAGACTGACAACCACCTAGAGTTTTTGTTCTGATAAGTTTTGATTAACCTGAAATATTTCCTAAAACCTAAGCCCTAAATGTACTGTTTGGTTTTGTTGAAATGATGAAGAGCACCATGAGTCACTACGAGCTTCAGAAAGCTTTGCATCCATTCAGCATTCACCTCTATTCTCCTTTTTTGATGTTTTGCTTAATGGAGCTGGTGTCCAGAAACAGAATGTTCATATTCATCTCCACATCAAGCTCCCAAAGCCAGAGAAAAAAATTGCATTGTATATGCCAAATAGAATACTTTATGTAAGCTCAAAGTTTTTAGTTGAAAAAGAATCACTGCCAGTAACGTGCCAGTAATCACTATAAACCTATATGCCATCATTTTGGAATATCTAGCAAAATTTCAGTGAAAATAAGCTGTTTAACACTTATTTTATGCTTATATAATGCATGATTTTATTTTATGTATATTTCAATTACTTCTAAAAGGATTAGTAACGGAAATGTTCTTATTAAATCTTACTCTTTTCAAATAAATATTACTACCCAGAATGCTGGACAACAGTTTGCTATGGACAGATTTTAAGGATGTTGAGCTTGTGTCTGTGGACCTTTTCCAACACAGTTTCTTTCTTATGGCTCGCAAGACATTTTTTAACCTAAAAAGTTTTTTCTAATTCTGCCTAAATTCTTCATATAATTAAATGAGTACTCTATTTACAACACGTCACCTTGACATAAATAAATAAAACAACAAAAGAAAAAAACAAAAAAGCCACCACAAACTCAGACAAAACTCAAAGACAAATCTAGTTTTCTAACTACTAAATCTGTTTTCTATGTTCATGTTCTTACCATTGTTTAAGTAAGTTTAACATATTTCCTTTCTGGAAATTAAAACTTCTTTTTTAGTCTTTCCTAGCACATGAGAAACTGTCAAAATCCTTAATTACATTTATAGTTCCTTATTGATTTTTGTTTTTCTTATTTTTGGTTTTGAAAAGCTAAAAATAACTTGGTTTTTAGTTTACAAATTATTCAGTCCACTTTGATTTCAATGTCACGTATATTTTAACTCTAAAGCATTTCAGTAGCTAATCTCAGCTATTTCACTTTCTTTGTTAAAACAGTAAATTACATCTAACTTTCAGATCTTAACTATTTATTTCTTTCTCCTTCCTCTTTTTTTCCTCTTTTTCTCCATGTATCTACCTCTATCTTAATTTATCTTTTTTTTCTCTTCCTTCCTCTTTCTCTCATTCTCTTTCTCGCTTTCTCTCTTTCTCTCTCTCTCTCTCCAGTGAGATTAATATATTAGACTTGCTAAATCTCTAACAATTGTATTACTGAATTCCTTTGAAACACTCTTCAAAAGCTCTGTTTTTCAGTAGCTGAAATTTCACTGGCTTATAGGGTTTTAGAGCTACTTAATCATATTATCACTGGGTTGTCATACACTTGGAACATATTGAAGAAGGCCAATAAAATAGGATCTAGGAACATCCTAAAGGAGAAAAAGACAAACAAATGGGGGCACTTTTTTCCTGAAGGACTTCAATCGGTTCCATGACTGAAGCCTGTTTTAGAGCTTGTCTAATACAATTTCCTGCCATTGAAATTATACTGAACTTTGAACTACATCTTTACTTCAGCTAAGTTAATTTTCTCCTTAATCAAGGTAAACCACAGTGAAATAAGAAGCTTTTATTCATCTATCTTGGCAGTATTTGTTCAAGTTCTCACCTTAAATTATGCTGGGTAGACAGTGATTTTTCCATGAAAGCAAAATTTACTTATTTTTCAGGTTGACTGTATTTTGCTTTTTCAAAAAGCTGCAAGGTGCCACCTTGGAATTAGATGCAGGCAGATGAAATCTTGTCAACTGTATCCTCTGAAGAGAAAACAATGGAAATGTTTCTGAAGACCAAATGTAAAGCTGATGATTTGTTACATTTGTAGTCATATGGAGCATATGAACACTTAAGATATCAGCTATAGTAGGCACTGACTGAAAGACAGAAACAGTCCTCAGTGAGAGAAATTAAACCATTACTCTCCTTTTAAACCAGGGGTCCTCAAACTATGGCTCACGGGCTGGATACGGCCCCCCAGGGTCCTCAATCTGGCCCCCGGTATTTACAGACCCCCCCGCAGGGGGTTGGGGGGGAAACCAAGCAGCCGCAGATGGCTGCCTGCCACTGCATCCGCGCGCCGGCCCCCTGGTTAAAAGGTTTGAGAACCCCTGATTTAAACTGTTGTGCTGCAGTCATGCTCCTTTTTGGATTCCCTTTTCCTCCATCATGCACAGCTTTAACAAAAGTAGTGGATGGTATCTCCCTATGGAAAAGATTATGGGTCTGAAACTTTACCTTAAAGTAGTGTCTGCACCCTGAGAGAAGTAGAGTTTCAGGAATATATTTCTTTTTTATATTTTTAATTACTTAATGTAGGTGACTGCTTCTCGGTGTACTGATTACTATAAGTTCTAGGTGAGATTCTCCATCTGCCTGCAACATAGATGAACAGTCTGGTGTCTAAATCAGGTTTCAAAATGACACTCTGGGAGTTAGGCAACTGAGTGGCTTTGTCTTAGCTCCCTTGATATCCCTGAGATCAAAACATCTTTAAGTTCATGTGAACCATGATGATGGTGATTGTGTAGACAGAACAGACAATGTGAAGGTTGTCTTTAGGAAGCTCGCTGCATGTATATTGATATTTCCAGAAGGCAGCATGTTATTTTATTATCTATTTCAGACATTACATTTTTTTGGAAGAATTCTTCTGAACGGAGAGATGGGACTATGTTTTAAATTTTAAGTTCTCTTTTTCACTGCAAGATGAGCTTGTTTCTTTTGACTGTGACAGGTAGGATATAAGATGGATATTTTCAGATTTACTTTCTAGCTGGCTTCTCTATCCCACATACTGTATATTTTACTTTAGTTATCTTTAATCAGTCTTTCCACCTGGTTCATTCTGAAACTGAATTTTCACCTGCTGAGCTAAGGTGCTTCTTAAACAGGTAAAAATTTGCCAAAATTGTCTATAGAAATTAATTTCTGAGTTACATGAGTAAATACAAAACAATGTGAACCACTATAGGTTGAGCCCTGAAGTCTGGTGTCAGCTTTTATTCATTTCGAGTTTAAGTAAATACTGAATTAAATAAAATTAGAGCAATTTTAACCTGTCCTTTTAATCAAGATGTCATGGTTTAACCCTGGCCAACCAAACAACCAAGCACCTTGCAGCCGCTTGCTACTTCCCCTCAAGCAGAGGGATGGGGAAGAGAATCGGAAAGGAATGTAAAACTCAGGGGTTGAGGTAAGAACAATTTAATAAGTAAAGCAAAAGCCACGCACGCAAGCAAAGCAAAACAAGGAATTCATTCACTACTTCCCACCGGCAGGCAGGTGTTCAGCCATCCCCAGGAAAGCAGGGCTCTGTGACCTGTAACAGTTACTCGGGAATTAAAACGCCATAATGCCAAATGTTCCCCCCTTCCTTCTTCTTCTCCCAGTTTATATACTCAGCATGATGCTCTACGGTATGGAATACTTCTTTGGCTAGTTCAGGTCACCTGTCCTGACTGTGTCCCTTCCCGGTTTCCCATGCCCCTCCATCCCTCTCACTGGTAGGGCCCAAAAAAATGAAAAGTCCTTGATTTAGTATAAACATCACCCAGCAACAACTAAAACCATCAGTGTGCTATCGACATTGTTCTCACATCAGAGCCAAAACACAGCACTGTACTAACTACTAAGAAGAAAAATAACTCTATCGCAGACGAAACCAGGACAGATAGGACTTTGAGCAACCTGGTCTAGTGCCTATGGCAGGGGGGGGTTGGAACTACAATATCTTTAGGGTCCCTTCCAACTCAAATCATTCTATGATATATTCAGAACTATTGAATCATTTGCTGTGTGTCAAATATATCTATCTCAGTGACAGCGCAGGTCTTGAAGGTACGGTGTCACATTCCTACCAACTGGAAAAGTTCTGTTACCCTCACTTTGAAATTACTTATGCCTTGGATAGGACTACATGGATGTGGTAGACAGATTGTAGCTCACTCTGCTCTCAGGCCAAGATGACCAAACAGGAGGCCACTCTGATCTAGAAGCCAGTAAGTTTTATTAGCCTATTATTTTTTTGCATGATTTTCCTTCTTGGCAACATTTGTCAGCTGGGTGTAGCTTCAGGAAGAAAGGGCTACATCTACATGATAGTAAATCAACAACACAGCCAGAGGGTGTTATGGCATGTTCTCTGCTGGTTTAGTCTTTTTGCCCCCAAACAGGATGTTTGCATCCAAATTACCTCAAAAGAATTATTGCTTTCTTCCTTGAATTCCCAAACTCCATTTGGGAATAGTCTGGGAGAGTAAGAACTGGCCAAGGCCAAAGCTGATTCAGGGACAACCATGATAATTTAACATAGTAAATTGAATGTTCTTCTGCCAAAGCTTTTGACCTGGTACTGTCTGCTTTACTGGTAGAGATCCTCTGCAGGTGAGTTACAGCATGGAGATTGATTCCAACAGTTAAACAGCACCTTAATTGCTCTCCAGTGTTGCAAAGAATAAACAAATTACTATTCCTAGCTCTTAACTGCATCCTTAGGTGACTACATTGCTCTACAATTCTAGTCTTGAATTTCCAAGGTCATAAAAGCAATGTTTACTAGAACAAATAAAATAATACGTTTTCCAAAGCCACACTTAGCAGCTTAGTCAATGAAACATCCTTTTTCCCATTAACCTGAGAGGGCTTGACCCAGAAACCCCAGACATTTAATTAGTCTCAAGATACAAACTAAAAATCAATAGTTATTTTCAAAAGGTAAATATCCTGTTTGAAATATTCCAAGACACATTGTAGAGTAACTTTTCTGAAACAGGAAAAAGCGGTCAGACAAATAGGTCTCCAGTTTCACGGAGTAGCATTCCTTTTCTAGAAGTTATTAGATATTTCAAACAAGCAGGATGATTATTTGCAGGCTCATAGGTGACTTAGTACTTTGCAAGATAAAGCAAACCACCACCAACAGTGTGAACTCTCAGAATCAGTTAAAACAAAATTGTTTCAACTTAACTGCTTGACTAGATTTAAAAAGGTCATGGCTAAAAGCAGAACATGAAAATAAAGCAAATGCAAATCCATAGTGAAAAATATAATAAGTGGCTATTTATCATCACTTATTTATTTTTTCTCTTCTTATAGGCCAAATCCAGTTAAAGTTTGTGATTATACAAGATCAGATTATGCTTTGCACATTTATTACAGTTAATAATTGCAAGCCACACTGTATAACTAATCTAACAGTAATGATGCAAATATTACTCAAGATTACAGCTGAGGTTAGCAGCTGTGGGTTATGACTGCAATAACAGAACCCTAAAACTGACAAAAGATAGAGGCAGAAACAAACTGTGAATACTGCCTCTGTCAACAGCATTGTGAATGCTATACATGGTTTCTGTCAAGAGCAAGCAGTGAATTAAGACAGATGAACGTTAGTTACATTAACAATAAATTACTTAAAAGATGTCATAGCAGCCTCAAAAATACTGAAAACTGCAATAGGCTTATTAAAGTTAAAAAGATGGTGCTAATAAGGAAAACACACTAGAGAAGCCCCCAGGGAATGTTAATTAGCTTTTCACTGAATGGTAGCATGTAACTCGGGTTCTCAGTGAACCTAGGAAGAACTGACTTGGAAGGATTTGATACTGAAGGAAGAAGGACACAAAAGTTCAACATCAGTAGTCATTACAGAGGATCTAGGCTGCTTTCCTAAAAAGTATACATGGAGAGCTGAAAAGGAAAAAAATACAGATAAATTTAACGTAGAATCACAATATAGCAGTTTAATCTTCTGGTTTATAACTTCTCTTTCAATTTTACAATCTTTTTAGTGTTTAAAATGTATTCAGAAGAACGTGAAGTAGTTTTAGTTCACCAGGGTCAGTGCATTAAAAAAATATTATGTGCATAAACAAATGCTTTGGGTGCCTGCAGTAGGGAGCAAATCAGAAATTTGAGGAGCTAGAGCTGTTTTCTGTTAGTCTTCCTAATAAATGGCTCAGGCAACTATTTTTAAGTTCTTCGATGAGTGGAGTAGTCTCTTGTTGCAAGTATCAGCTACTTCTCTCCAGAAAGAGATAAGAGGTAGAACAGCACATGGATTTGGTTTATACCATGTTTTGAAAAAAGTCCCATAAATATCTCAGAAGTTTATGATTGTTTTGCCTGTTGGTTGTCTTAATACCTGTTACTTTTCCGTCAGTAAAATGTTGTATTTTTTATAGCACACATTCTAATCTACTCTTACAGACACTTTCCTGCAATGGATACTTACACCATCAAATAGTACGAAGCAACACATCAATTGCAACAATATTTCCTGTTTAGTTTCAAGATAAATTATTTAAAAACTTTCTAAGCTACCTAAATAATCATTAGCTTTTTATATTTATTCCTGTCTGAATGTACTTCTACCATACTTCATGTTTTATTTTATAATAGCTAAGCAATGATATATCCTAGTTACCATCAAACATTCATGCAAGTATACTCCATTTGGAAATACTTTTAAGTTCAACTCATTCAGCTTCTCTAAATCTTTCTCTAAATCTTTAGTCTTCCCACAAAACCATTTTACTTTAATATAATTTACAAAAATATTGTTATTGTGAGGACTGGACAATTCCCTCTCAACATGGCTAAACCTATTTTACAGACATAATCTTGCAGTGTCTAATTGCATATCTTAATGATATCTTTGGTCTCTAAGGGAACTGACATGCATGATTTCCTAGCATATTAGGATACTGAAAAGCAAAAAAAGAGGGAAAGAAAAAAAAAAAAAAAAAAAAAGGAGAAAAATCCAGTGTATATTGACTGGAAATTAATTCTAATTGTGATCCAAGTTGAATGTTACGGAATGAGATTGGCAAATTTAAAGTGGAAAGGACAACATTATTCTGGAGGATAAGGAAAAATAAAAGCAGCTAGACAAGGGAAAGCTTATAAGAGAGATAAATGGTAAATGATGATACAATGAACTGAAATTTTTCTTACTGACAGTCCACACTCTGGAGGTAACACCATTACACCATCCAGCCACATCTGACTAGAAATAGCACCAACAGTTCTTATAGCTAGAGGATGAGTAAAAATGCTTTAAAATAATTGTCTTCTAATAGATCTATAAGTTTTCTAATTTATTTCACCATCTCTGAAAACCTGACTTCTTGTGTGAGCAGAGGTTTTATTTCTAGCCCTCTTTAAAACTCAGAGGCATATTTGAATTGATAATACTAACTATGGCAGATGTGTATCATGATTAAAAATTATGAGAGCATTGTCAGAGGTATATTGGAATCACAGAAAAGTTTAGGTTGGGAGGGACTTTAAAGATCATCTAGTTCCAACCCCCTCTGCCACTAGATCAAGTTGCTCAAAGCCCCATCAAACCTGTCCTTGAACAGGTCCAGGGATGGGGCATCCACAGCTTCTATGGACTTCTTCCAGTGTCTCGCCACCCTCACAGTAAAGAATTTATTCCTAATACCTAATCGAAATCTACCCTCTTTCAATTTAAAACCATTCCTTTTGTCCTATTGCTACAGACCCCACTAAAAAGTCTGCCCCCATCTTTTTTATAAGCTCCCTTTAAGTCCTGAAAGGCTACTATAAGGCCTCCCCAGAAGCCTTCTCCTCTTCAGGCTGAACAACCCCAGCTCTCTCAGCCTGTCTTCATAGGAGAGCTGCTCCAGCCCCTCTAATCATCTTCATGGCCCTCCTCTGCACTCACTCCAACAGGTCCATGTCCTTCTTATGTTGGGCCCCCCAGAGATGAACTCAGTACTCCAAGTGGGGTCTTATGAGAGAAGAGTAGAGGTGAAGAATCACTTCCTTTGACCTGCTGGCCACACTTGTTTTGATTCAGCCTAGGATATGGTTGGCTTTCTGGGTGGTAAGTGCACATCGTTAGGGGCCTTGTTGAGTTTTTGTCTACCAGAACCCTCAAGTCCTTCTCAGACCTGCTGTCAATCCATTCTCTGCATTGATGCTGAGGTTTGCCCCAACCCACATGCAGGACCTTGCTTGTACTTGGCCCTACTGAATGTCATGAGGTTTGCACGGGCCCACCTTTCAAGCCTGCCAAGTTTCCTCTGGATGGTATCCCTGCCCTCCAGTGTGTCAACTGCACCACACAGCTTGGTGTTGGAGGCAAACTTGCTGAGGGTGCACTCAGTCCCAGTGTACATGTCACTGACAAAGATGTTGAACAGCACTGGTGCCAGCACATAGAACCCTGAGGAATGCCACTCGTCACTGGTCTCCCGTTGGACATTAAGCTGTTGACCACAGTTCGCTGAGTGTGACCATCCAGCCAATTCCTTATCCATGGAGTGGTCCACTCTTCAAATCCTTGTCTCTCCAGTTTAGAGACAAGGATGTCATGTGGGACTATATCAAAAGCTTTGCACAAGTCTATGTAGATGACATCAGTTGTTCTTCCCTCATCTGTCAGTGCTCTAACCCTGTCATAGAAGGCCACCAAATTTGTCAGGCATAACTTGCCCTTGGTGAAACCATGCTGGCTGTCACCAATCACCTCCTTATTTTCCATGTGTCTTAGCTTAGTTTCTAGGCCACGATCTTGCCAGGCACAGAGGTGAGACTAACCAGACTATAGTTCCCGGCAGTAGAAGCAGACATGGAAAACCGAATCACTACGTGAAGGAAACAGATTTTCAATTGGTTGAAGGACCACGGATTTTTGAGAGAAGTGCAGAAAAGCATGCTGAGGAAAAGTGATAATTTTGACATCAGAACTAGAAACAGAGGAATAAGCAGTTAGAAACAGGAACTGCTTGTACCTTTTTATATTATACCTGGGAGGGGGTGGGGTGGGGGTGGGGGCGGGTGGGAATAGTGTTAAGCTATGTGCCTCTGCCATTAAAATGGACAAGAATAGATTATTTGTTTGGACAAATGCTAAACTGACTAGAGAATGTGTTTGAATTTATTTGGATTTGTAATTCCTCAGAAGGTTACATGAAGGAGGAAACATCTATTTATTCCAGGAAAACTGAGATACTGGGCACAAAGGGGAAGAAAGTGGCTTTAGGGTTGTCACAGGTATTGAAGTTAGCCATCCTCCCAGGATCATTCAGATGATTCAGACATGGGGTAGGTGATCATCCTAGCATGTATTTTAGATGTCTCATAAAATCTTGTATGCAGAAGCTGAAGTTATTTATTTTCCTGAGGTCTTCCTGGTCTGTCTTGCAGAGTATATTTGTTCAGTTAAGCAAATGACACTAGCTGCATTACCTTGCTAATTAAAATGGATATGAGGTAAGGAAAATGAAGAGCATAGCCGAGGTCACACAGAAAATTTCTGTCTCAAATTACATTCTTTTTTTCTGCTATGTGCATGCTATTATGACTATTATTATGAAAAACACAAAAAATCAGTGGGTTACTTTGTGGACCAAGAACCCAGCCTGCACTGCACTTACCACAGGAACTCTGAAAAAGCAAAGCACTTAAGGACATAATTAACTTAGGATGAGTGGCCTCACTGACTCCAGTGCTCTGCCTTCGCATGTGAAAAACTTGCCTGACCGAAGTCAAAGAGAAAACACTTGTCTACTTTGATGGTAATTATTTTTCCCAGTTTTTGTCACAGGGTATTAATAATATAAAAAGCAACCTAATATTGCCTAAGTATTTTATTAAAGGAAGATAAACATTAGCTATCCACTCCATCCACTTCTATACACCGTCACAGGAAGATTAATTAAAACAGTCACAGGTGTGTTGTTTATAACACAAGATGCTGTTTAACTGTATATGTAAAAATTGTAAAGATCTGATTTTACTTCTCAAATACTTATTAAATTAATACCCTGGTTGCATTATCCACTCCTGTTGTCAAATTCATTAGAAAGCCTTCTCTTAGGACATGCAAATCTTTCTGGAAAATCAGCAGAAATTTCAGTACAAAGTTAGTTCCTCTCTTCCGTATATCATATTTCTGTTTCAGTGCCCTTTCAGTAGCATGATCTGACTTTTTGTAGCATACATTCACACAAAGGCCTGGCTCCTCCAAGAACTGAAACTGCTCAGCAGTTCTGAAAACTAGGCCCAAAAAAATGACAAAACCCTAAGAAATCATTGCAGTCCTTACTTTGTGAGTAGTGATTGCTTATCTGACGAGTTGATATCAAACTACAATGGCACATTTTGAAGCAAATCAGAGCTAATTACCCAGCACTCTCCAATTTTTCCACTATAGAAGAATAAAATAAATGCAGCAATAACAGTCTATTCACATGTCTGGAAACCAGGGCTGAATGCCCAACCACAGAATTTAGCAGCAGGCTTCCTTTGACAATTATGGTTGGGATTTCATTATGGCATTATAAATATTGCAGCTGTAAAAACTAGTAAAAAAATGTTAGGAAACTGTCAAGGGCCACCTTTGCTTTTGGATATGGCCTGCAATTTTGGCTCTGAGTACCTTGTAACCATAGTTTACATTGTCTCTCATTTTCAGCTGTTACAGATGCTTAATTTTTACCTCCTCACAAATATGACCAGGAAATCTTAGAACTCCCAACAGCTTCTGAATTGTGGTGTCAGATCCAAAATAAAGAAGAAAAAAATCTGTGAAGATGTAGTAGAATGCTCTTTGATTTTCCTTTAATGGCACTGTAGCTTTCTGTAATAATTGTAGGAGTACTTTTTAAAAAGCACTGCATATGGCATCTTTTGGGATAGCGAGGTTGAATAGTCACCATCAGACATAGCTAACAGCTGCCCCTTTTACAGATGCACTCATGGTTTTCATTTCCTACTCCCACACCTCCTCCAATGGGAAGAACTGTATTGACTGACAGGGCACCAGCCCAGAAAATGTTTGGGGTGAGATTCATTAGAGCAGATGTAGCTCTCTTCATATGAACTAGTTGACTGATGTCCTTTTATAGGTAATGAAGAGAAATAGGCTGTTTTAGAACATGATTCATCTGACTTATTTTAGACATTTATTTTGGTGTGAGATGAATCACAAGCAAAGAGTGTTTATTTCTTTCCATTGACATTATCGAAAGTCTAGACAGCTGGTTCGGACACACATGTCTATATTTATCCTGATTAATCCTATCCATGGAGGCAAAATAATCCCTGCAGGGTCTGAAATCAAAATCCATAGTTTTATTCAGGGAAAGACGTAGAGTGAGTAAGCCATACACATCTAGAAAGAGCCTGTTGTGTACAGGAATTATTCCTGAAACCTGGGAAGAAATTTTATCCAATTTAGCTCTGATTGAAATACAGACTTAAGTGAGACTAAATGTGTCTGGAGGCTTTTATCTGGGTGATTGCTCTTTAACAGTTTCTTATAGCAGAACTTTATTACAGCTGGTAAATAAAACATGTAGTTTTTCAAAGACCTTCCATGAAGTTCACTTGTCTTAGCTCCTGGAAATGGATGTGTATCTGCCTGTAATCCAGAAACAAGATGACAAGTTGCTAACATGTAAGTGCCATTCTGGCTGGACATAAAAAATCTGAAATATTTCATTTCAAGACAATCAACAACTAGAAACACAGCTGACCACTGGAAAGTAGTTCTAGAAGGAGAAGGCAAAGTACAGAAAGTGTAACTAGCTCCAAAGCAGTGACAAAAGATGAATGGATAGGTCAGAAAACAATGCACACCACTAAATCAAAGTCTGATTGCAACCACTTCTATTCCTTTCAGACTCTTGGAATAATTCCATAGTGTTTCAAATGACCTGGTATCATTTTGGTTAATCCAGGCATCTGAAAGCTGCTCTGTTGCTCTGAGCAAAAGGCTTTACTGTTTTCTTTGAGCTACAGCCATGTGTGTATGGCTGAGACAAATCGCCTTGTGCCTTATTGGCTACAGTGGAAAAGTCAAACGGATGAGGGAGAGATGCTGAGCACTAGCACATGACTGAATAAACCATTAATTCCTCAGCAGGACTCCTGTTGCAGTTTTGGCTTAGACAAGGTAACAACAGTATAGATTTTTAGAATGGGCCAGGAACTATTTCCATCACATAGTTTGAAAGCCACCATCCTCTTATGAGAGGTAAAAGAAATCAGCTGTCTTTGATGTGATGAAATTTATGCTGGTCTCAAGGCCAGAGAAGAAAAAACACCAGTTGTTTCCTACAAAATTATCAGCATCATGGTCATGTTTAGTTTTCCTGACTGGTGGTCATCATATTCATTTGAGTATTATGGGCTGGGGCTGTAAATAGTCCAGAAAATATGCTTTTAGTTTTACAGGAAACAGGGTTTGGGTTTCTTGCAATTGGCTCAAAGGCACATCAAAATGTGTGACTAGGCCTGGTATGCCTAGGGCTGAGTGATTAATACAGTGTCTGCCTGTGTCTGCCTCGAATCAGTAAATGTGTCAAGGATTAAATCCAGGTAATCAGAAGTAGTTAAGGAGTAGAAATAAATCCAAATTGCTGCATGGGCCTGAAATGACAGTGACATTTTAGAAGGTGTTTGATTAAAAGTTTATGGTATTGTTTCATCTATTATTTCTCCAGTGGGACTTCTACAGAAATAATTACATTTATAACATTATGACTACTGTATAACTCTGTGCCATTATATGTAAATTTAACAATACAGTTTTATCACAGGGACAGACTTTCTGAAGTCAGGAGCCTTCGTAACAAAAAAACCCACAAAAACATGAGGTGTGCCTTTTATCTATTTTGTTCACAAGCTTATGAAACAGAGATAAGTATCTAAATCTGATACCCCATTGGATCAGGATTTGAGTCCTTAGCAACCCCAATTTGCTTCCACTATCAAAATTTAGCAATTTAAATTGAAAAGTAAAAATATGATGGTATATTTTCATAAAGAGGGAAATAAAAGCGATTTTTAACCTTGAAAAAAAAAGTTTTTAAAAGTTCTAATATTTCTTAGTTTTAATTGTCTAAAATTTTAATAGTGTAATAGTTCTAATAGTTTTAGAAAGTTTTAAGACAAAATGTTACCTAAGTTCAAATTAGTCCAGCCCTGTTTGCAAAACTATAATTTTCCTTTCAGCCCAAATACTTTGATAAAGAATTATAGTCGATAATGTACCTCTGTACTGCAGTGTAAATAAAATTATAAAGGGATTGTAATAATCTCCAGAACATGTTTTATTAATTAAAAAACCAAACATCATAAGCTCTGGGTTAAAGTTAAATGTAAATTAAATACCAGCATGTTAAATGCAAACACTTGCAAATGACAGGGGCTATTCCCCATTATTATGATTTGGATGTATTAGTTTTCTAGGTTCAGATCATAACAGTAGTATTTTTTTTTTTAATTCACTTTACTGATGATGTCATTTAAAGACAGAATTACTGTTGTGCACTTATATAAATCTATACAAATTTGAACAAAGTAAGTGTTCGCCTCTGAGCTTCCACCATGCCAGAAGCTGTTATGAACCTGAGTGCAGTTCTTTGTCCTCATCTTTTTGGGTCTATTACACTAATTATTTGTGTTTGTACAGTGCGTAGATCCATGGTGCTGTGATCCTGACTACTATCTATTAGTCCACCTTGTAACAAACCAGCTTTTCACTTTTCATTCTGATAATAATTCTGAACTGCTTTTTCAAGTATTACAAATTAATTGTCCCTATGTAGCATATGTAGCATAGCTTCTTCTATTTATAATGAGGATCAGTTGGTAAATCTGAGTTTATAAATTAAGTTTTATTTATTTATTTTATCTATTAAATAAGTTCTATTTGGAATATTTAGCAAGACAGAAGTTATAGAAATGGTTGTGGCTTTTTGTTAATTTGTGTACCCAAAGATACGTATGGGCAAATTCATAAACTTAACCCAACCCAGGACATACCACATTTACAGAGGCATCGTATAATTGTACAAAGTCTTAATCTTTATTATTAAGATTATCTGGGGCTGACTGTTCTGATCAATCAAATCTCATCTTCTCTACCATGCAACTTAAGCAAAGTGTATTTTGAGATGAGGAACTGAACAAATTTTATCAGGAGGTTTTGCTGTACAATACAAAGTCAAGTCTTAGCATATAGAACAAAGTGTTTCATAGATAAATGACATTCAGTCCATACAAATTAATTTCCTAAGGCATACAATTATTTTTATTTTTCTTCTGCTGGCATGCCATGCAGTTTAAACAAAGATGTTGCAACATTTCTATTCTTCAGCTGATTCTAATAATCTTCATATAGAATAAAAGCTTACCTTCTAGTAGAAGTAAGCAAAATGCTTCCTAATCCTTCTTACTCTCTTTTGACAGCTAATACTAGATAAAAAGCAGAGGTTAGACGAAAGCAATGCAAATCAAACACTACTAAAGCCTGGATGTTTATAACTTAGTCCTTATTATTCTCTAAGAAAGAGTCTTTGAGGCTGACTTTTAGTATTCCTTTATGCTTTACACATATGTGTCTGGGAAAAGAAGTGATCTGGCTAAGCAGAAACCACTCACCTGTTTTTCAGTGGTTTTGTCAGTTTATGAAAAATACAGTTCAGTTCCTGCAAGAAACTGTTGTTTTGTGAATTGTTCAGAAGTTAATCAAAGAAACAGCTTTAATGAAAGAACAGGACATGGGACAGAAGAGCATTAGCTCTCTTGTTTTTTCAGTTTGTCTAAATGAAATACTTCATACTGGCAGAGAAGGAAGTGTATTCAACATCTGTAGCAGGAATCTAGACAAAGAAGAAATCTAAAAAAAATCTGGGCTGGTGAAGAAAGTGATTGATGAATAGAAACAGACAATTAGGAAGAAAAAAAAACCAAAAGGGGAATCTTCCAATAATGTGGCTATTTCTCGTATGATTCTCAAGGATAAGTTCCCCATCTTTTGTTCTTTGGTATGTTTATGAACAGAACATTAAAATATTGCTGACAAAGTTCACAATTGCCACAAGAACAGGTGGAGGACAAAGTAATGAGAGATCATATCAGCAGAACTGTCACGCTGTATGGGTAATTGGTCTTACAATTTGGTTTTTAATTCAAATAAATACAAGATAATTTACCAGAAACAAGAAAAAGGTCAGATTTGCAGCATGAGAGGGCTCCCACTAATTTGGAAAACAATGACTTTAAGAAGGATGAAGCAGCCATGTGTGATAATGTACGGAACATGGATTTTCAGCACGTGCATGTGTGCTTCTATTATTTCATGGAGAAGTTTGGAAATGTAAAATATAAATTGGAAAGGAATGTTACCTTTGTATGTACTGTGGAAATCATTATTTGTTTAGTGTCCCCTTCTGGTAATTGTATCTTAATAAAGGATCATTAACTATTATAAATGGTTCAGAAGATAAAAGAAATAGTAATAGATGAACAAAAATCTGTTTCTGGAAGTCTGGATTTCTTTACTGATTCAGGATTCACCTTCAGATTCTGTGCTGATAGAAAAGGGACTAACAAAAAACCCTGTGCCTGGCATCATGATAGATAATTCATACATAAATAGATCAGAATGGTCTCTCTGAAAATTCTAGCTTCTGTAAATGCTTAAAAAGCTCTAATAATATGAAGCAGAGTTTATGCTGAAATGTAGACATTTGCTTCAAATGAAACAAACCCAGAAAGGGACTATTTTGGGGACATGAGGTAGATTCATAGGTTATGAATTTATTGCAGGGTTTTGAAAAGAAGGGCTAAATATAAACTTTCTTTTGTCCCAACTTCCTCTTTCTCTTTATTTTAGTAAATTTTGTTTTCTTCCCATCACACCCCCCAGCCTCTAAGCCTGCCATAGTTAGTCATTCTTTTTGTTACCTGTTGTTATTCACCTTTTCCTCCTCATTTCCACTTGGTGCCTAATAAACTTGTCATAACCTCAGAATAAAATATAGAATAAGAAAGAGAAGATATATCTTTCTCACATTCCATGGTTTCTGTAGGTGATGCCAGCTCAATGACTTGAGGGTTGCCATTCATGCTGTCCTCAAAGCGATTGCCTCAAGATGATTCAGCACAGCTGGTCTGGGAGGACTTTCTGAAGAACAAGGTGATGATCTTACATAGCAGCTTTACAGCTGAACCTAAGAAATACTTTCATGTTACAGCAGTGGTCCTTTTAAATTCTGAAATACTGGTTTTCACTCAATCGCACTAATGAAGAGCTGTGTATCATGCAAGTGGGAAATGAATTGCTGATGAAGTGTTTTAATAAGTGAAATACATTAACTTCAAGGAAGAGTAGAACTGATATAAGGGGATGGGGAGAGGGGGTGAATGAATGGAGCAATATCAAAATGTTTCATAATCAGTCCATATTCAATGGAGTCAATGCAGTTCAAGTATTCCTGAAATACAACCAAGGTATTTGCATTAACTCATGCTGTTGCTTGATGTGGTCAGGCACTTATGTCTGTGTACATAACATAACTGTACATTATCTCAACAGTTATCTATTTTTATTTCAGTAACAGTTAAAAGTATTAATCATGGAACAGGGCTCCACTGCATCTAGATTTGCAAATGGTGTAGACAAGCAGGAGTGGATTTGCAGAGTGAGCAGCTGATGCTGTGATGCCAGTGACTGCTCTGCACATATTTCAGATCTTTGCTTCTGATTAATTCTAGCCCATTCATGTTGACTGAATGTCCCATGAGTTGGTGGAGCACATCACATGCAGTTCTGGACCACTTCTAGTTCAGTTCCATCTGATTTCATTCAGCTTGTGGCACCTAAGGGTCATTGTGTGATGTGGACCAAAGCAGGTGATCAAGGGTGCCCAAGAGATCTAGTCCAAAAGTGCACTCCTGTTCTGAACTGAAACACTAAGGGAGATGTCACTGCTGTGTATCAAGAATACAAATCAAATTCATATAGCACAAATCATATTTTCTGCTATGTGTGTATTATAGATCTTAGTATCAAAACAACAAATGCTTTCAGTAACAGGAAAAGAAAATGAAAAAGCCTTTAAGCCTTTACCAGTTAGCCAGACAGGCAATGCTATCAACATTTCACTTGCCAGATCATCACAAAGTTTTCAAAATGTATTTGAAGAATATGGAATTCAAGGAGAATAGGATGTGGTGATATTTATGTAGCATTGCTATTTTCAAAGGAGGAAGTGCTTGAATAAAAATTTGTTAAATAACAATTTGTGCTAGGCTATATTTATACTCAATCTTTTATGGAGAATGCTCTATAAATTGGATTTTTATATACACTTTTTCTGGAATGTATTTATTTCCTTAAATTTGCTTTGTGTACCAGATTTTCCACTCTTAAAAAATTGTAAGGACCATAAACTACTTTATAACTCAATGATAACTTATATTCATAACAACAGAGTTAAGTTTTACAGTCTTTAAACTGTTGGCAAAGAAATGATAGATATCAATCAACAGTTTTGGAATTTTGAATTGTGATTTTTATAAATAAATAAAAAATAATTTCATTAAATAATACATCTTTCTGAAACATTAAAGTGGTGCACCTCCTACTCTGCAAGTCAATAAAATCACAGTTGTTAGAACTAGAGAAGCTATCAGCCAGCTATCTGCAAAGATTAATGTACAATATCGAAGAGTTTATAGGAAAAAGCAGTTAATTAACTGTGTTCAAGTTCATTTAATTAATTTCATTTTTCTGTGAAATCATAATAAATGAGAACTAAAGCTTTTGGACTTCACAATTTCAGCTCTTCAAAAATAAACTTACTTTACACTTTATGATGTAGTGGAATATATATAAAGATACGTTTCATTAAGGATGACTGATTTATTTTTCATATATACATTCATCTGTTCAGAATCTTTATGCTTTAACCAGTCTATAAAGGCAGCACACTGCAGGGTTAATTTAATTTCTTTATTTCCTAAGCATTACAGAGCAGAGCACTTTTCTGTCAACACCAAGACTGATTACTATGCTTGACAGAAGCTCCTTAGAAGATCAGATACCAATATAAATAAATACTCAGTCTCTAGAAGAAAATTATAGTGCATCATGCAGATAGCATTGGTAATTATTCAGAATGCCCTTACCTGTTGAGGAACCAAAACAAGGAATCCTAAAATAAAATACATGCACAGGATAATTTGCACTAGTTATAGACTATTTACCTGGGGAACACTTTGTTCAGCTGTAATTATCTTCTGGAATACTTTATGAAGTACTGTCTTAGTCTAAAGCATAATCAAGTAAATTCTAGGACTATCATTCATTCATTAGAGGAATGAGAAATTTAGAATTACCATATCTTGGATTGGCATTAATGTGCAAAAATACTAATTTGAAACCTGAGCATAAGTGATCACTTTAAAAGTGTTGCTCTGACTTCAGAGTGGGCAGGAGACTTTTCAAGTTTTGGAATGGGTTATTCTCCTGCTGATAGAGCAGCATTGTGTTGACCAAATATATTCCAAGTCCTTTTCCCTTCCATTTTGGATACATTTGCTATTCCTGTTACTGCTTCTTACCAGAACAGGGTGCAGGTATTTAGACTGATTCAAAGGTCCTAATAGAGCACAAATAGATGGGTTTTAAAACTCCACTTAAGCTAACTAGTCATGGTAGTGTTATGACTTTAAACTGCTTAGTTGTAGAGAACCAAGTGATTGCTACACTGTACACAGCTATATGAACCTGGGCATAGGACTTGGAGTAAGGATGGCTGTAACACGATGTGTGACCAGTGGGGCCAGTTTATTCACTAGAGACTATACTGCTAACAAATTAACCACATATGTTTTTCTGCTACTATTGAAAGGGAAGAAGGGAGGGCAAAGAACAAAAAAAAAAAATAAAAAAAAAAAAAAAAAGAAACTGTCTTTAGTATTATTGCAAATAATTTAGGTTAATAAAGACCTCTGAGATCTTCAAATCCAGCCATTAACCCAGGACTGCCAAGTCCATCACTAAACCATGTCCCTAAGCACCTCATCTAGACATTTTTCAAACACTTCTAGCGATGGTAATTTCACCCCCTCCCTGGGCAGACTGTTCCAATGCTTGACATCCCTTTCAGTGAATAGATTTCTCCTAATATCCAATCTAAACCTCCCCTGGTGCAACTTGAGGACATTTCCTCTTGTTCTGTCACTAGTTATCTAGGAGTGACCTACCCCTACCTGCCTACAGCCTCCTTTCAGGGAGCTGTAGAGAGCAATAAGGTCCTCTCCTGAGCCTTCTTTTCTCCAGGCTAAAAAAACCAGTTCCCTCAACCACTTACAAAACTTGCATCAGCCTTGTTGCCCGTCTCTGGACACGCTCCAGCACCTCTACATCCCTGTTGCAGTGAGGGGCCCAAAATTCAAGGTGCAGCCTCACCAGTGCTGAGTACAGGGAGATGATCACCTCCCTTGTCCTGCTGGCCACACTGTGTCTGACACAAACCAGGGTGCTGTTGGCCTTCTTGGCCACCTGGGCACACTATTGGCTCATGTTCATCTGGCCGTCAACCAGCACCCCCAGGTCCTTTTCCACCAGGCAGCTTTCCATCCACTCTTCACCAAGCCTGTAGTGTTGCCTGGGGTTGTTTTGACCCACGCGCAGGACCCAGCACTTCTCCTTGTTGAAAATACAATTGGTCTCAGCCAATCGATCCAGCCTGTCCAGATCCCTCTGTAGAGCCTTCCTCCCCTCAAGTGGGCCAACAATCTGGCCCAACTTGGTGTCCTCTTCAGACTTACTGAGGGTGCTTTTGATTCCCTCATCACTGATAAAGATATTAAACAGGACTAGCCCCAATACTGAGCCCTCGGGAACACCAATCTGTTGAAAACCACTGACAGACAACCAGCTGCCGGGTGGATATAACTGCATTCACCACCACTATTTCAGCCTGGCCATCCAGCCAACTTTTTACCCACAGTATAGTATACACATCCAAGCCATGAGCAGGCAATTTCTGTGGGAGAATGTTGTGGGAAATTGTGTCAAAGGCTTTACTGATGTCTAGGAAGACAACATCCACAGCCTTTCGCTCATCCCCTAGGTGGGTCATCTTGTCATAGAAGGAGATCAGGTTTGTCAAGCAGGACCTGCCTTTCATAAACCTATGCTGTCTGGGCCTGATCCCCCGGTTGTCCTGCACATGCCACATGATGGCACTCAGGATGATCTGCTCCATAACCTTTCTTTGGCACCGAGGTCAGGCTGACAGGCCTGTAGTTCCCTGGATCCTCCTTCCTGCCCTTCTTATAGATGGGTGTCACATTGGCTAACCTCCAGTCTTTTGGGACCTCCTCAGTTAGCCAGGACTGCTGACAAAAAATGGAGAGTTGCTTAGTGAGCTCTTCCATGAGCTCCCTCAGTACCCTCGGGTGGATTCCATCTGGCCCCACAGACCTGTGTGTGCCTAAGTGGAGCAGCAGGTTACTCACTGTTTCTTCCTGGATGGTGGGGGCTTCATTCTGCTCCTTATCACAGACTGCAAGCTCAAAGGGGTAGAGTATCCTGAGGGTCTTGCTATTAAAGACTCAGGCAAAGAAGGCATTAAGTACCTCAGCCTTTTCCTTTCCTTTATGGCAATGTTGCCCACTGCATCCAATAAAGGATTGTGATTGTCATTGGCCTTCCATTTGTTGCTAATGTATTTGTAAAAATTGTAGTTATCTTTTATGGCAGCAGCCATCCTGAGTTCTAGCTGGGCTTTTGCCTTTCTAATTTTCTTCCCACATAACCTAAGAACATCCTTAGAGTCCCCCAGAGCTGCCTGTGCCTTCTTCCAAAGGTCATAAACTCTCCTTTTTTCCTGAGTTCCAGCCAAAGCTCTCTGTTCAGCCAGGCCAGTCTTCTTCCTCATCAGCTTGTCTTTTGGCACATAGGGACAGGCTGCTCCTGCACCTTTAAGAGTCCCTTCTTGAAGAATATCCAGCCTTTCTGGATCCTTTGGCCTTGCAGGACTGCCTCCCAAGGGACTCTGTCAACTAGGCTCTTAAACAGGCCAAAGTTGGCCCTCCAGAATTCCAAGGCAGTGGTTCTGCTGACTCCCCTCCTTAGTTCTCTGATAATCAAAAACTCTACCCTCTTG
Organism: Falco naumanni; assembly: GCF_017639655.2. Classification (NCBI taxonomy): domain Eukaryota; kingdom Metazoa; phylum Chordata; class Aves; order Falconiformes; family Falconidae; genus Falco; species Falco naumanni. The sequence continues at coordinate 30,301,064 of NC_054059.1, forward strand.
TGATCACTATGCCCAAGACGTCCTCCAACCAGCACTTCCCCCACCAGTCCTTCCGTGTTTGCAAACAGCAGGTCCAGAGGGCACCTACCCTGGCTGCCTCACTGACACCTGTGTCAGACAGTTCTCTTCCACGCACTCCAGGAACCTGCTACACTGTTTCCTCTCCGCTGTGTTGTATTTCCAGAGGACATCTGGTAGGTTCAAGTCCCCCGTGAGAACAAGGGCTAGTGATTGTGAGACTTCTCCCAGCTGCTTGTAGAATGCTTTGTCTGCCTCTTCGTCCTGGTTGGGTGGTCTAGTAATAGACTCCAACCAGGATATCCACCTTGTTGGCCACCCCCCCGATCCTTACCTATAAACTATCGACCTTGTTGTTACCATCATTCAGCTCTAGGCAGTTAAAACACTCCCTAACATACAGGGCTACCCCACCACCTTCCCTTCCTTGCCTAGAAACAACACATGAGGCTGTAATGCAAATTATTGCCTCAAGGTTAATTTTGATTGTCTTAGACAGAAAATCTATCAGGTCCACCTGTAAAGATACATATTAGTGCCCTAAGTAACTGAAATTATTATTTTCACATCTTAGGCACTCCATGATTAAATAAAATCAAATGATCTAAACTACAGTATGTGTTTATTCATTCTCTGCCTATAGAAACCCCCAAATACCACTTCACCTCTACACAAGTCCATCCCTTTAAAAGAACATAACATTGGCTAAGGACAAATTCTGCTACCATGTCCTCTCAGAGAAACCTAGTGCCAAAAAAGGAATAGAAATCCATTGTTCTGATATACAGTTCAAAAAGTTTGGTAGAATTGCTGCAATGAAATTGATGTGGTTTTGCCAGATATACTTTAATCTTCACCCTCTGTATTTTTGAAGTATTTCCAGGTCAAACAAGATTGTAATTATGGTCTCCAAATGCAGTCTAAGACCACTTAGAGGGATATTATACAGCAATCCTGAAAATCCTTTTTAATAAACCCTCAAATTATTGGGCTGTAACTTCCAAAAACTTATGAATGTCTTGTTTGTTTTAAATAGTCAATTGGCAAAATGGATGCTCTTGTGACTCCTAGAATATATTTTTAAAATGATGATGAAATAACTACAGTGTGAATGCATGCACTTGCATATAGAAATGTTTGCAAGCATGTGTAAGCAACCCATACGCTTATTTAAGAAAATGTCCCCAAGCCAGTGATAAGAAAATGAAGTAGAAAGCAAATCCAAATGTCCACATCCTAATGTCTTGTGGAGATACCGAGCAAGTTCTAAATGTTTCTAGAGAGAGTGGACCTTAATATACGCACTTAATCACAGACACCAGAAGACACTGTGTCCTTGAGAACTATGATGCTCCTCCTGATGAGTGAAGCTTGCCATACCAAGCTTGCTCCAGTGCAACCATCATGAGGAAGCTCTATCCCTTCCCAAACAGTTCTAGAAAAACCAGTATCACTCCAACTGCTGGAAAATGGTGTATTTCCCCGCTCATCTATTTTGTCCTCTCCTGAAGTATATCTTGGCTCTCATTATCTGATCAAAACAATTAAATACAGTAATGGAAACTTCTCTGCTTAATGGTCTTAAAATGCCAGGCACGTATAGCAGAAGTACAATAGCTTGGCATCAGGGCAAACCCAGGAGTCTTCTACATACTTTGCAAATATATCGTCTTCTATTTTATTTATTTTTCAAGTTGACATGATTATTTAATTTTCAGCTGTTGGTAGCTTTGATGGTCTCTGAGTTTGGGTAACTGTATTTCTGTGGTGGGATGCAAAAATGACTTCTGCTAAGCCACATTTAATCAATAGCATAGAAAGTTAGTGGACCTAAAGCTAGTAAAGCTTTACTGGAGAGTCTGAATAAGAACCAGAAGGACATGTATATCTTGAATTAAACTAAAGAGGAAATTAACTCTGCAAAACCCCATCACTAGACTGCATATGAAACTAAAGAACTGTGTGTAACGTTGTTTAGTATGTAACTTATTTATGCATTTCAGCATTCAGCAGAGAAGCTCTGGATGTGGTAGACTTATTTAAGTATAACATTAGTCCCTTTACTTACCTTTTAAATGAACAGACTAGTTTACATGCCCATAATATACCAGTTCAACAAGCTATACATAAAAAACCCAAACATGACAAATCTTGCCCACAAGTCTTGCTAGTTATTTAATCATTTTGGAAATGACAGATCCAGGTTTCAATTTGCCACAGAGAAAAACTTCTGAAGTCAAATGGTTTAAACCAAATTAGCATGAAAATAACTTATTAATTTATTAATGACAGATACTTAGCTGGCAGTAGCTGAATTATATATTCAGGATCATTATCAATAATACAACAGATAAACTATGATACTGAATGCTTTAAAACTTCATAAACACATACAAATTTCTGAACACCCTTCTAAGACTAATGCCAGAAAGTTCTGATCACCTCCACCATCACACACACCCTGACACAGCTACATGCACAGCCTGCACGCGCACAAACCACATGGGATAGAAGACCATGGACCCTCTCCCCTTTCCCCTATTTGCACATCCTTCTCATAGCAGACAAGGACGCTTCCAGCCATGTGAACAGACATTCTCTGCGGTTTAGTGTATACCAGGACAAATACCATCCAGACTTCGCTTTGGAACCAGAGGAGAACCAAGGTATCCATGAGGCATGATGCCTTGTCCTTAGCTGCTTTTTCGCATGATCCTGTTCTACCATGAACACAAAAGAAGTTCAAAACTTCTGGCACTGCAGTTCAGTGCATGGAATAAGCATTCTTTTGTACTTAATTTTCACCAGACTCTTTTAGGGCATGGATTCCTCACCATACCCAGATATTAAGCACCATGTTGCAGAACTAAACTTCCCTGCAGAACTCATTTAGCAGAACTGTCACAGCCACAGAGGCTCAGAGCTAGGCTGTACCTGTGCTTTGTGTGAAAGGCAGGGCAGCAGGCCTCTCACTCCAGGCCCTTTATTTGGCACGTTCATGCGGTGTCAGACATAACTGAGTCTTGCATGCAAAGCTTGACAGTGCCATTTATTGTATCTGGAGCAATTCAGATTTGAATTTAACCAAATAACCTTTTTTTCTTTGAAAAATCTCATTAATAATGGCATTATTTGTCATGCATAATAAGGTTTAATTGCAATGTTTAAAGCCCCACAGTGCTTATGTTAAAATGGTTTTAATCTAAATGGCAAGTCAATGGTTTTCAAAACAAATTGTGCTTTCAGATTTTTATGCCAGTATTTCTTTTACTTAATATTGTAAATGATGCTTTTTTGAAAGAGTTCTTTGTTTACCAAAATTTTTATGCAAAGAAATTTAGTGTTATGTACGTAGAAGACATTTAAATGGCATTTGTAAATCAGACACTCAATTTGGAAATTTGCGATTTATAACTAAGAATACAGACTTGAAAAATCATATACAGTACAACTCTGATTGCATTTTGATGTGAGAAAAACAATATTTGGATTCTTATTCCCAATCAGAACCTAAAAACAGGACCCAAGTAATCAATTTTAAAGTGCCACTTCTTGTTTCCAAAGTTATCCTCATATCCTATCTCTTTTTTTTTTTTTTTCCAGGATTATTTAAAGCCTTATCTACATATTCCGTGCACAAATCTCTGACCAAATATTCTGGCATTTATCAAAACAAGCTGCTGTCTGCATAAAGGATGGTGAGGGTATGGGGGTAATAAGAATCCAACAGGCAGGTGCTTAGAGGAGTTAACTTTTTCCAGTGAGTGACTTTGGTTTTCTTACAAAGTTCTGTTTTCCTGATTTTGAGACAAGAAGGTCTTTCCTAGGGCTTTGACACATCCTGAGAGTTAGCAGAACTCTTGACACTTTGGTGTGGTTTTGGAGTGTGAAGCCTACACACTGCCTCACTTAGACAAAGTGAACATTGATAATTTTAGGCATGGCTTCAAAACTGAACCAATATATAGTCATAGCCCCTACATAATATTAGAATAATTCTTTAAGTGGATTGATGAAATGGCCTTACCCTGACCAATGATCAAGCATTAGAAATGTATAGGTCATTACAGAAAGTAACTGCAGAAAATGGTAAATCATGTTACGTGTTCTGTTTAATGAAGATAATCTGTGGCAGCATATGGTGATAACCTTTGGCTGATGGGATACAAGGGATAGTGTTTTAAATAATCATGGACACTGTTAGGAGTTTAGAAAACTGCCACTTATCTAGCCCTTCATTGCTTTCAAAATTATGTGGTTTTTTACAGAAACTTCTTGGATACTCAAGAGAATGTTGATTTAGCATTAAAGTATTTCTGAAATAATGATTCAAAAACCACCGGTAGGGTAGGAATTATAAGCAAAGTGATTTTAGACTTTTGCAAATGCCTCAAAATCAGAGTAGAATGGTATTAGAGCTGTGGAAAACTCAGCAGTTCCACTTGTCAAGAAATTTCAGCAGCTTCTTGGCCATGGGGGTTTTATTCAGCTCACTCCATGCACTTTTCCACTCCCGGTTCCACTTCTGTTGCCTTGACCTCTGTTCATAGATCAGGTGCTCCAGCCTCCTGCACATCTCCAAGTTTATCAGTGTCTTTCTTGTATTTGGGGAACCAAAAACTGAGACAACATTCCAGGTGTGGTCTAGCAAGTGCTGAGTAGAAACGGGGATGTGCTTATGGTCATACAGCTTAGGATGCAGTTAGCCTGCCGTGTTGCTTGGCTTTAATGCTCCAGCTTGTGCCCAGAGCATCACAGGGGCCTTTTTGGCAGAGCTGCTCCCCCAACAGGCAATGCACAGCCCGCATCCCCACTGGGTGATATGTAATATGTATATGTGATATGTAATTCTACAGAGAGTTAAAAATCTATAGGACTGTGATACCTTTTCCATTGTGGGAAGTTTATTGCTAACAAGGAAAAAATACAAAATTTTGCTTTTCATAAACCTGTTTTTTCTCATACTGGTAGAAAAAACCAAAATCAGTGCTGCAGAAATATTTATCTTCATGTGCAACTGTGCTATGAAGAATAACAATTGCAGCATCACTGAGGATGAGCAATTATATTCCCAATAGACCCATCGCCAGTCGTGATACATGCAGTGCTCAGGAAGTTTCCTCACAAGCCTTAACATGCATTTGCCAGTACTGATGGGAAATGATATGAATTGCCTGTCTAGATGGTGAAGCTCATAACTACAGGAAGAAATTTAGGCTCTCAAAATGAAACATACCAAAAGAGATTGAATATTCATTTGAATTACCAAGAATTATTACGGTGAAAAACAACATAAATATTGGAATATCAGATCTTGTCCTTTAGACAGAATACCAGTCTAAACCCCTTAGAGATAAAAAGGAAAATAGAGAAATGAAATCACTTTCATACCATTGGTCTGAACCAATATAACAATTTCTCTAAGGAAAAGAGTTGCTATTCGTTGTCTGGGTTCATCAACAATTAAAAACCAGGTACGTCTCTGATGAAGTCTTCCACTGTTTAAAAGGTGATGTGGGTAGATATACAGTTAGGAGTAAGCAGTAACAATTATTCAGAAGGAAATGGTGAAGGAGCATGCTAGATATAATTTTCCCAGCTGTCTCAAAAAAGTAAAAAACAAACCAAAAAAAAACACCAAACAAACAAACAAACAAAAAAAACAACCAACCAACCAACCAAAAAAGTTCCTTCTCCCATATTTCTGTAAGGGACAGAACAGTAAGTGAGACAAAAGTAAGTAATAACATCTATCAAGGAACCTCATCACACACAGCAGGTAAATGGCTTTCTTATTAGACAAACAACAATATTAATAAAATACAAGAGGGTGCAGACACTCATTCATACTGAGCCTGAAGCCATCAGGCGTTGCTGGCAGCAGTGATTATATCAAGGGAATCTATTATAATGTTCCCTTCAGTGCCCTCTGTTAACTAGCTGACTTTTAATAGTCATAAACTGCAGGACACTCTTTGTGAAATAGCTATTACAATTGAACTTTATCTCTGTAAGTAAATATGTATTTAATGAAAAATTCCTCTGGGGCAGGAGTGTAAAAATGTGGTTGCTTTTGCCGGTCTTGTGAAGATATTTCTCTTGGTAGATGGTATTGTGAGAATTCATGCACTTATTTGCTCTCAATACTGTTATCAGTTATGGAGTCATCCAAAAAAGGCCATCACAATTGTTATGTCATTAACACAAAAATGATATTTCTGTAATAAAGCCACAAACGAAAGCTTGCTTGACCTCTAGTTACAAACCTACTTTGCTATGTAGAGGCATCAAGTGAGGCTGAAACTAGATTTTTTTTATTTTATTTTTTTTGTGAGTGACTAGGTTGATATTTTGGTTTGATTCAGACCTTGTTGATGAGAAATCAGGGGCTAGAATATTTGTAAGTATTAGGGAATTCATTTGTAAATTAGGATGCCAAGGGTTCAAATGAAAACAACCCACTTGCTATTCTGCATGCTGTGAATATAAAAATGAGATCAAGCTTTACAAAGAAATTTGACTTGAGGTATGGCATATGGGTGATAGCAAACTTTAGCAACCAGGGCTTACTCTAAAGTGTTTGTACTCTCCCACTTTATGGATTGTGAGAATAACTGGATGATTTGGAAATCCTCAGCCCAAAACCTAGAGTCATCTAAGTTTCTTCTAGTACAGCTAATGCAGCTAGCTCTGCAAATCGAGCTACCTTCTATATTTGTGCCCTAATTGATCATTCCCTCTTCCTCGCCCAGAAACATTGCTCTCTCATAGGAGGCCACTTGTAGAGGAAATAAGGAAATAGTCAGCCAATACCAGCCTTCTCCTCTGCCTCTTCCCTGGACCAGTCCCCTCGAAAGGGCATTTTCATGTGGGTTTATCTGAAATCCAACCGTCACAGCTGCGTGTGCCTCGAGATTGAGGGAAAATTTAACATCACTCCTCATGAATTGATTCCCTGGAGTTTCATGTTGCTCTAATTTTCAGCTACCTACATTTCTGGCAGGATGGATAAAAGGGGCAATGCGGGTGGCAAATGCAAGCTAGTCTCTCCTGCTGTGAAAGCTAAGAAAGGTCAGCTGGAATGTGTGAATACATCTAGCAGCAGTGCAAAGCAATAAGCTCCACAAAACAGGATCTCCCATTCAATTTATATTTTATGTTCTTCAGCAATGAGCAGTACAGCCTTTCTGGAAAGTTGCCAAAATTTGAATTACATTATCTGTACTGATTTACAGGACATATCTGGGAGTCGCAGTGTGGAAATGTTCTGTATTGGGAAGTAATTCCTAAAATTATATTGTTTGGGAATATAAAGAGTCATTGCTGCTTCTCTGAATATAAGAGCTCTGTGCACCATAGATTTATCATTCAAAGTCATCATTACTTATAACTTTAAGAACACATTGCCAAATTCAGCAGTGCTTATTCACTCTGCCTGTCTGTGGATAGAGTGAACAGAGCAGCAGGTATACCCATTTTTTCTACCTTTGTCTCTTTGATAAAGTCTGCATGAGAGAAATGATACCTGCCATATCCCAAAGGATAGTTATTGTTAACACAATTAATTCAAAACATTTTAAAGCAGAAATTCATTGATTAACATCAGCAGACTTCATATACTTTATACTTCAGCACGCTCAAGCCATTACAAGTGCAGTGCTAGTCAGAGAACAGCCAGAAGGTGAAACAATTCAAGTATCTTCAGCTTTTTCTCAGCTGGATAAGCCTGTATTTACTGGATATTATAAAGGGGATACAGGGCCCATTCTCCCTTCAGCCTCCTTTCTTTCCTCATTCATCCTGTTTCCTCAGGAGGTGGTAAAAACAGGAAAAGTTGTGGGGTTGCACAACTGTAGCACTGCGATTACAGCTGAGTTGCATCGCATGGATCAATGCCCAGACCTGGTAGGGCACTGAGCCTTGTCTCACAAAAACGGAGGGATATAGTGCTCCATTCACAGGGCTTTTGAAGCCTTTCCTAAGTGCATAGCAATGGGAGATAGTGGCTTAGAAAATTGCTTTTTAAAGATTTTTTTCTTGGTTTCTCCTTCCTTTTCTGCCTACAGCAGGAACAACCACAACAACTTCATGGTAATTTTGATATGGAAATTTTCAGGGTAGTTACGGCCGTGAAACTCCTGCAGAGTTCAGAAATAAGGATATTAGGAGTTTCTTCGCTGACTTGATTCCCATCATATTGCCACGCATTGATGCACACAGTATCTCTGTAAGGTCATGAAACATTATTGATTATCATTCTCAGTTTTTTAGGAACCTAGAAGAAAATTAGATTATCTGCGGTTGCAGAGGCAGAACTCAGGCTTGTGTCCTTGGCTTTTGTGCTTGAGCTTGTCCTTTAACCACAAACTAATGCAATCTCTATTTGTTTACAAAGTGTAAAAAAAAAACATTTTTGGTGTAAGGAATTCTCATGGTTTATAAGGGACAAAATGTCCCTTACAGATGTGGATACAAGTCAAACTCTGGGTCACTGCTGAAAAGGAAAGCTACAGCAAGTTTAGTGTTTTCGTCACCTAGGGTCATACGCGTTTGGTCTGCACAGAGTTAACCCAAGTGCAGAAAGGTGCAGCCTGGCTTCAGTTCTTCCTTACCTCCATGTGGGCTGCTCCTGCGTTCACATCCAGTGATTTGGAGGGCTGAGGACTGCTCCTGACCTCTACTTTTTGCTTCCTGTTGCAGTCATAAGCTGTAAGGTGTACGGGAGGGATTAGCAGTTGGCTGAAGTATCAGAAACACCTGAAAAAGCCTTTTCCTCAAAAATTCTGCTTCAATATGTCTATTCACTCAAAGCAAATGTTTAAAATGGATGTACCTTTTCCCATGAATTCAGCTTGCAGTAAGATTAAAAAAAAAAAAAAAAGAATGTGAACATACTCAAGTTTTAATAAAAGATACACTCTCCTCAATGTAGACACTCCATTATTTAATACATTTCTTGTTCTCTACTGTCATCATGGCTTCTTTAGGTTTAATTGATTAAAAAAAAAAACCAAACAAACCACCAACAACAACCCCCCGTATTTCCTATTGCTCAATGTAGATGTCCATACCAATTCCTACAGTTCCTTGAGAGCCTTCTTGTAGCAGAACAACAGACTGTTTCAAAACTTTTTTTTTTTTTTTTTTTTTTTTTCCTTTGGTACATATTAATATGAAGATTTATGGTAAGGATATTTGATTTTGATCCTATTTGTGGTGGTGATGGCTGAAGATAAGCAGGAAGAAAATACATCAATGTGTAGCAGAAAAAATATCATGGTATAAAGATAAAAAGTAGATTATATTTCTCTGAAATGAGACAGACCTATTTCCTTCTCCACAGAGCTGCTGATTTGAGCAAATACTCTGTGTTTCATGGTGGGAAAAGTGTCCATACTGCAGTAGAAAAGCAATGGGGGCCCAAACCCCTAACTACTCTTTCAGTCAAGACATTTCCCCCTAAGTTTCTTTAATAAAGAATCTAAGATTATACTATCTTCAGAATTTCATTGTAATTAAAAACAGACATGGAGGTTGTTGAGGGGTATCTGATGAGCTTTATATTTGAAATAAAACCAAATACTCACAGATGTTGTCAAAAGTACATCAGGAAAAGAAAGAAGTAAATGTAAGCAAAAATAAAGACATCAAAGCTACTGTTAATTCCATAGATGGCATCAATGTTATTTGCTATGTTGTTACATTCGCTGGATATTCTGCTAAGCTATTCATCTTTTAATGAAAGAACACCAGCAACTTCTTTCTATGTGGTAATATTTTCTCTCCTTATAGACTAGTGCCTTTATCATGCAGATCTTGTCATTTGGTTTTATGATGGGACTCTCCTAAACTCAATCAAATACTTGGGAAGGAAGAGATAGTTGCAGTTCCATTCCGGATAGCACCATCACATTCGTGTTTCAGCACCTAGAAACACTAAGCAGTGAGATGACCATCTGCCAGAAGTAGTTCTCTCTCTCTCTCTCTCTCTCTCATTTTCTCCCTGGGGAGATAAGGAGCTATGTTTACATTGTAGTGTTTTGATCCAGCCTGGGGGTTTATTTTTCCAGATGTTCACTCCTTTCTATGTCTAGGCCAGTGAAAGTAGGGTCAGAGAAATGTGTGTTGCAGCCAGAGTGAAAAGTAAGACATTTTGGCTCCTATAGAAGTCAAAACATCCCAGTTGGGGCTGATCTCCTCAAAGAAATGTGACTTCCTTAACAGGAAACTCAGTTCTGAGAGGACGCTCCAAGAATCTGATGTTTTCTTTAAGGAGGTCTTTTAAGAAAAGCCTCAGTTGTATGGTATCATTAAAACCTTTTTTTTTCATAATCTGAAACACTTGTGCCTCATTTTACAAAAAGGCAAAACTCCAGCATTCCAAGGGAAAGGAAGTTGAGAAAGAATCACCAGATAAAGGACAGACACGACCAAAGCTAGACATGTTAAAATATGAGGCCTTCAAAAAATGGTAGTCAGCAAACGTTTTTCAAAGACACTTCCTAAGTCTAGCTGGGGAAAAAGTAATTCCCTATGGCAGCTATTAGAAGTTAAATTAATCACCTTAGAAATGTGTTTTCTTATGTTCCAAATATAAATAATTATTCTTGATTTAATTTTTACTTAATGCCTCAGCTGTTGTCTGATTTATATTTAGTAGAGATTAAACTTAAATTTCTTCCAGGGAAATTACATTTTATTTCTTATTGTGTATTTCATGCCTCTATCAATAGCACGAAAGAGTTAGGTTGTGGAGGTGAATTCAGTTTGATGGGTAAGCCTAGCTCTTCACCCTGCCTTACTTCTTTAAGTCCTCACTGACAGCTATTGAGATGTCCACTTTTTCTGTTATGAAGGATAGTAGGTCAAATTGTCTTTCTAAATCTTTGCCCACACAGCCTCTAGATAGTACATGTCATTATTTTTATTATATTCCTTTAAAAAGAAAGAATATTTCTGAAAGTTCTACTTACAGCTGGTAATAGTCACAAAAATTTAATTCCTCTATTTACTGAGGAATGATATGGAAAGTTTTTCTTCAAACTGTGATTTCCTCTCAACTCTGAGCTTTTCATCTGCATTGCAGCAGTGCGAAGCCTGCAGAAAGACAGGCATATGAGGAAAAATACTGAGAACTTAGGTGCAATGATTCCTTAAGAGTATGCTCAGTAACTTATCACATTCTTAGTCCTAGAAATGCTAGCCAAGACGTCTAAGAACAGCAAACATAGCATATTGCTTGGGCATGTAGGCAGGTATTCAAAATGAAAAGGAATAACTGAGACTACCCTAACTCTTTTGCAGAACACATCACAGAGTCTGACCTAAATTTCAACTAGTAATCTGGTCATATGGTAGCATTTGGAAATGCTGCCTCATTTGATCAAGAATTTCAGGGATAAAAATGTACATATATAATTTATAACAAAATAATCTATGCTTTATGGCATGTGATATGCTCTATATGTGCTTCCCCCACAAAACCTAATGAAATTCTGAACAAACAAGCTGGTTTAAAACAATGGATCTTAATTGTTTTTATATAACACTCAGAACCAATACATGTTTTCAGAAAGGTGCCCAGACACTTCTCAGAATCCTGTCACTTGATTCATCAATTTGAATGAAAATCAATCCACATTAAATCTTAATTTTAACTTACATTGCTATTAGTACAGGATATCACAAACAACTCTCTGTAACTTTAATAATTATTGTAATGTTGTACCTGTTGTCTTTTTCATAATATCTAATTTGTGCAGGTTATTAAAATCACAGTGCAATACACTTTCTTAATCATACTTGGAATTCTGTGTTTATTCCAAACATCATTGACTTATAACATTTATTTTCTTCTTTGTGTAAAGTTTTGTTGTACTAACATAATTTTTCTGGTATAGAAGGTACAGAAAGTTCCATTCACTTGCCCATACAAAGGCATCTAGTGCCATTTAAGATGTCCTATATTATTCTGCCTGCCTATACAGGGCACAAATCTCCCTGTATTTCTTATGTCATATTTACCACCTCTGTGGTGTGTCTTAGACGTGCTAGGCATGACGAGTCAAATAACACTAGAAAGTTGTGTGTAGAAAACTGAACTGAGACCAGGGGAACTCCTCAATGTGTGATTTGTCATATTCAACTTCATCCTGCTAATCATGCTCAAAGTAGTGCATTAAGAGTCTACTGTAGTTTGTGAAGTGAGAACTATACCTCTACAAGGCAATTCAGTCCAATCCAACATGGGGCACAAATCTGTTGCCTAACTATAGGCATCCAGTGACACTTGTGACATCCTGTAGTAATTTACCAGGTCTTCAGTTGCCACAAGAACCTGGGCCCACATGGGTACCTTGAATATTTTAGGGCACAAACACTTGTATTTAAGCAATTGAGTCCCATTCGTAGTGGCTGATTGCTGCCCCATATTCTAGAGCCAACTGCCTGCCTTGATCAATCTGTAAAGCTCTGCTAACTCACCTAAAATTAGGCATCTAAAGTTAGCTGAGATGCCACAGAGAATCAGATTCCTAGGAGAAACTGGTAAATATGACAAAATGATACCAGAACTACAGGATATGTATACCCTTCTGGACCAGCATGCAGAAGCCAGGTGAGATACTGTGGTCTTCTCAGATGACTATAGGTGTTAAAAAACTGAAACAAGTGTTGTCGCTAGAATGGTAATTTAGATCCTTATGTGCCTGCCTACATCCATTCAAATATCTGAATGTCTCAAACTGAATCCTTCCACTATAATTGATTTGTCTTTCTCCTGAAATACTTGAGATTCAGAGAAATCATTCTTCATTCCCCATTCATATCTCAGTTTTTAAACTGATCTTTCCTTTGTAATCCTAAAGTGAAACCTACAAAACATCCCTCAGCAAAATACCTGAATGAAACCTGGTCATGGGTAGTGAGCATCTTACTGAAATGAAATAATGAAAAGCAATCACTGTGCAAGGCTGCAACAGAAAATAACCTGTATTAAAATTCCAGAAAGATAATCTCATACAGCCAAGGTGAAACTAATGGCTGCCATTGTACATATTGGTGCACTCTTTTTTTGTGTTATATGGCTATATAAATCAAATGTAAATTAAACATCTGCATGTGGAAATAATGCAGTTCTTTTCTTGAACTCATTAGTTTTCAGAAAGTCAAGAAGACAATGTGAGTTACAATGACAGAAAGATAATACAACTCCCTTTCTAAATTGTTTAGGCAACCATAATCCCAACAAAATGTTGTAAGCTGTGTTATACACTTATTTCAGAAGATGGGTTTACTGTAAAGTAAGTAAATATCCTCGGTCCAAATCAATAAAATTGCATGATGGTGGCTACTAAGACTAATAAAATAGTTTAAGGTTGGGAAAAGTAAAGTAGGACAAAAAGTACATAAAGGCAAATTACTAACACAGGGGAAGAAAGAGCTGAAAAGATTCCTCAGTTTGAAAATAGCAGTTATTCAACTGGTAGTGCGTAGCTCTGGCAATAGCATATTTGAAAGATTTTCTGTAGCCATGAGCAAGATGTAGTGAATTAGTGATGAAGTCTAGGTAACTCCCTCCCCTTCCTTAGGGAGAATGGCTGACTACATTTTTGAGTTGGTGTATCACTGGAATAATTTTGCTGCAGGGTTTCCCTAACAGCATGCATGGGAATAGTCCTTACTGACACTCAGGGACAGTTCAGCAAGAAATTCACTGATATTTCTCACAATCACTGTGTTTTCCTTACTGCACTGATTCCACAATATCCCTGATTCTCCTGGATGTCTGACATTATCAGACTCATCCTTATGTTTGTCAGTTGAAGGGTAAGTCCCAATTTTACTAGTCAGTGTTGCATTGCTCTTTCAGGGCTCATAAAAAGAAGCTGGCAGTCATCCGTATATTTAGAACAATCAAGGGTTCAAATTAAAATAACCTTTGCAACTTTTTCTTTCTCTTTTAATCAGAATCTGAGTAAACTGTCAAGCAACGTAATGCTTTTTTTTTTTTTTTAATCTCATAAAATTCAGCCAGTGGAGTGTGTAAGCATTTTAATGAGCAAACTACATACTTCTGCTAATGCAGCAGCACATCCAAGTGCATTCAAAGGATCTGTAGTGGGCAGATTTACTGTTAGTTCCCACTCAAGAGTAGCCACTCTCCCTAGAAATTGAACTAATCCTCTCTCAACACCTGGTGAGATGAAAGCAATGAAACTCCTATTTGACATTTTCCTATGGCATGGACAAATGTATTTGTAAGAGGGTACGATTAAGTTAGGATAAAGAGTCCCAGCAGACAAAGAGTAGTTTTAAAGAAACTAAAAGAAAAGTTATTTCGTGTCAACACTTAGAAAAAGGAGGACTTGCAGAAAGAATTAACAACTGACTTAACAGATACACCATTTCATTCTTCTAAATATCTCTCAATTGACAGATATACAACACTCTGCAGTCCGAGTAACTCTGTTGGAAAGAGGGAAAGCTTGCTCAGTAAGAGTCCAGGACATTCCTATACAAAGGAATAAAAATTTATCTAAAAGGAGTTGTGAAATGTGTAAATATGCAAATTAGAATAGCTGTGTTAGTTGATTTTTTCCCCAGATGCATATATGCATCTTTCTCCTTATTTCTTTCTTTCACCTCATGTTACATTCTTATAGATTTCTGCTCCCACTGTTCACAGATTATGGCATTAAACATTGCTTTATTATTCTAAAGTCATCCATTCATTTTCATTGGAACATTGGATTGTATCATGACATTCATAGGACAGAATAAAGAATATTCATTATCCCTGCATTTATTTATTTTTTTATGTTTTAATATGCAAAATACTTTTGGAGAAAATTCACTCCTGACACCACTTCTCTCAAAATATGACTATTGTCTCAAATTGTTTATGCTTTATATCACCAAAAAGTGTAATTTATGTGAACTTCTGAGCTGTATCAAAATATACACATTTAATACTGTATGGGATATTCATTCTTATTCCATGCAACAATACAGCTTCTGATGACATGAAGAAAAAGAGTATTATTCTACTTTTTGTTTAGATGATCTTCACACCACAGTTAAATTTATTGTGTTTACACTTCACTGCAGGATTACAAGGATCATCAAAAGGCCATTATTGGTATACAACATTAAAAAAACCCCAAACAATCACACAAACAAAACAAAACATGACCAAACCAAACCTACTTTTTATTTCATTACTTTAGTAGGGAAAGGAAACACAAACTGATTTGTTCATCTAGATGGAATTTGAGACAAAGCCACCATATCTAGTTCAGTTTGACAGAGGACACCTTCAAGAAATTATTTTTTAACTGTTCCATGTCTTTTGGATTTATCTGCTTGGTCCTTAGACAATTATTACACCGTTCTGTACCATCCTAGCAAAACACTTTGGTAAGATTAAGTATGTGCTTGGACTTGCCCTTGATACTCGATAGATCCTTATGGCATCTATTTATGAACTCGGAATAATTTAGTACACACTTATTTCTTTCTCATTATAAAACAGATTTTCCCGAACCATAGGGTAAAAATATATTCCTGAAGAGGAGAGGTTACTGAAATGCTGCTCTGCGATTACCATAGTCTGGTAAGAAGGAATAGCCTGATAGTTCCCAGTTTCTCTTAGAACATTTTCTAATATACTGTAATAGCAAAATTTGCTTTTACAATATAGACTGTTGTTAAACTAATGGTTTCTCAGATTCTGAACTGAATTTTCCATACCAATAAATTGTTTGCACTTTTTAGTTTGGCTTTTTTGGCTCAGGACAACTATTATTTTCACAGTCAGACCCTAGAATGGCTTGAGGGTTAGGGCCAGGAACAGTTGCAGGTAGTTGGCTTGGATGATGCTATCATATTTTGAAGATTAAGAGAGTTTACTCATATGGATGCAACTCTGCAGAACCAAATCACTTTAGGACAAGAGAACTGCTGTCTCTGGCCAAGTATGTCTTGCCATTTTCCATTAGATGGATCTTGCATAGCCCACAATTCCATAATCATAGTTTTCTAGATTCAGCAGTAATTTAAGTATTCTTTGATATATGTGTAAAAAATGGGGGGGGGGGGGGGGGGGGGGGGGCGGGGGGCGGGGAAGAGGAAACTCAAATCTTTGTATGTGATAGGGCTGCTTATCATCTCAGTCCATTACACAATTTTCTCTGCGATCCATGCAAGAACATGTGTTGTATTTAGCAAATAAAACTATTGAATGCTTCCCATCTCTTATGGAAACCTGTAGTCTGCATTGCTTTGCAACTTTAGACAGCATTCTCCACTAACTGCATTGTCAGAAACAGTCTGCAACATGGATTCAGTGACATGTTACACAATCTTATAATTTCTCTCTGATATAGCAAAGAAAAATTTGGAAAGGAACAAACTTGCAAAACCAGTAATTTCTTATGGCTAAGGCATACTTAGCTAAAACCTAGTCTTAGGTTAGGAAGTTTAATTTTGCATGTTTATTTTTACTAGAAGCAGTAAACTTTCCATTTACTAGAAGCAGCAAACTTTCCATTCTCAGCTTTTCCAGGAGGTTAAGAAGAATCATTGTTAAGCAATGAGGCATCAAAAAATGTTCAGGAGCAAGCTGATGAACAACTCATTTCTGCTATTGATGTGCAGCACCTTTGCAGAGTATTCACCACTTTTCAAAACACTAATAATCACCACAGGCTAGATGTTTCTCTTTTGCTGTATATAAACAATCCCTAAAATGTTAGTTGAGCTCCATAACATTAAAGGATATATTTGGTATTAAGTCTTTTCTGCAAAACCCTCTAGGCATATAGAAGAGCATCAAAAAAAAAGTCACGGTGATTATTTTGGTTTAAAATTTGAATTTCATTCCTGTCCTTTGATCTCGTATATTGTTAACTGTGTTTCTTTGAAGAAAAAAATATTACATGTGAAGTATATGCGAAAAGCACCAGCTTGCAGTTTCTGGTATGTCAGTATTCAGACTGGTTGCCAAACCTCTGACCTTGCATGTGTGGATTATGCCAAACTTTAGCCAGTCCTGTAACATATCTATGTACTGAGAATACAATGCAGGTGAAACACTGGTTTTACTCTTTCACAATTGCCTTTAGAATTTTGTTTAAAAAAAACTTATTTAAAGAGAAACAGCATTGGTTACAACTAGATTAGTAAATTAAATTTGAATAGACCATTCTTTGGCATTGAAGTCAACTGGCATGGTCTCACTCTCTTATTAAATTATCTTACCCTCAGAACAGGCTGAGCTGTATGTAAACCAAGTAATAGGAATGGTCCTGGACCATTCTTTTCTGCTTGAATTCTGCCTGGGCAATGTTTGGGAGACTACAAAGTGGCTCAGGCGGTACTATACCCATCCTGAAAAATTAATGGTATAAAATGGATTTTCCAATGCCTGTGTACATTCCCTGGCACTGTTAAAGTAGTAGTATAAACATATTTGCTGATGCTAAGCGACAAGGTCTGGCTCCTCAGGACAATAAGGAAGTTCAGGAGTTCATATAAACAGATAAATATATGTTCATAATGCTTTTTTTCTCTCTGGATTAATACCTCTTAATTGCAGTATAGAGAAAACCATATAAGATGCTATGTTATATAAGAAAGCAATTATAGCTTTTATCTTCAAGAAGGACAAGAAAGAGGATCTGGGGAACTGCAGATTGGTCAGCCTCACA
Source organism: Falco naumanni (assembly GCF_017639655.2). Taxonomy (NCBI): domain Eukaryota; kingdom Metazoa; phylum Chordata; class Aves; order Falconiformes; family Falconidae; genus Falco; species Falco naumanni. Next base: position 30,318,790 of record NC_054059.1, read on the forward strand.
TCAGGCACTAGCAAGGTCATGGAAAAAAACCCTGGAAATATTTTCTGAAGACAAGAAAGACAGGAAGGTGATTGGGAGTTGTTGGCATGGATTTACAAATGGGAAATCATACATAAAAAAATTGATAGCTTTCTGCAATGAGATAACTAGCTTGCTGGAGGAGGGGAGAGCAGTGGATGTTTACATTGGCTTTAATAAGGCTTTTGACTGTTTTCCCTTACATTCTCAGAGGCAAGCTGGCAAAGTATAGTTTAGATGTGGAGGTAGAGACATAGACTGAAAACTGGGTGAACAGCAGGGCCTAGCAGGTTTTGGTTAGTGGTAGAAACTACAGTTGGAGATCGGTCACAAGTGGTGTGCCCCGGGGATCCATGCTGGGTCAGTACTGTTAAGCATGGTTAATGCTGGCACAGAGTGCATGTTTAAGTTTGCAGACAACATGTAACTGGGAGGAGTGGCTGATACACCAAAAGTTTGTGCTGCTATTTAGATAGTCCTAGACTGGAGAAATAGGCCAAGAAGAACCTTATGAAGTTCAACAGGGGGAAATGCTGAGTTTTGCCTCTGGAGAGGAATAACCTGATCCAGCAGTACATGCTGGGGGTTTGAGTATGTGGAAAGCAGCTCTGCAGGGAAAGACCTTAGGGTCCTGGTGGATATAAGCCATGATATACCCTCATGGCAAAGTTGTCCAACAGCATTCTGAGCTGAATTAGGAGGAGTGCTGACAGCAGGTTGAGGAAGGTGATACTTTCTGCTCAGCACTGGTGAGACACATGTGGAGTGCTGGGTCCAGTTCTTGGCTCACCAGTTTAATAAAGATATAGACTTGTTTGAGTGATTCTAATGCAGGGCCACAAAGGTCTTGAAGGTGTTGGAGCATCTGTCCTATGAGGGAAGGCTAAGAGATCTCTGACTCTTGCGTTCTTTGTTCTAAAGTAATTCAGTTGTAGCTGGAGAATAGAGACACAGCAGGTATCACTTCTGTTTGCCCTTTCTGTTCCTCATTCTGTTGTTTAAGGTTAGAGTATTCTTTTGACAAATAAGAGGTGAGGTTTCACCACTGAGGTAAACCAGATCTGTTTTCTGAGTGAAAGTCTTAACCATTGAGCTTTGATGCACTGTTGCTGTTTCGAAAACAAGAAATCCAACTCATGTATATCTTCCCCCTAAGGAAAGGACCGTTCCAAAGAAAGCAAAACTAGCAGTGCTTAAAGATGTGCTCTGGATTTTTCCTCATGGAAAATTACCCTGTTGCCTCTGTGAACATTTTTATTATCCAAACAACCGGATTTTACCACTGAAGAAAATCCTTTTAGTGAAAAAAATCATACTATATATTAAAGATGAGAGAAAAATCTGCAGAGGAGCATCTTAATTATAGTAATTTATCTTTTGTTCCAGTGTGTAAAGGGAAGATTGTTGAAGGAAAAGCCTTGTGGGAAAAAGAGCTGGAAATAAAGAGAAATAAAATCTTTCATCTGCCCACATGTCTTTAATGTGATGTAGGCAAGGGAAGAGAAGTTCAGATAAATGATCATAAGTTCTGAGTACAACAGGATATTTACTCTTTCCTACAAAATTAAGAAACATATATAGTGACCAACCACTACGTTGCAGCAGTATCTTGCCTAACAAAAGAAAAAAAATATTTCTGGCTTAAAAGGCAGAGGAAAACTCTATCAGCAGTTAGAACATTTAGCTCTATTTTATTCTGTTTCCCCTAGCCCTTGAAGTGAAATTACAATCAGTGCAGGAAAAAGAGGCTAGTGTTTAGTTGTGTTTGCTGCTGGCTCTGATTCGTGTTAGGGGCCAGTTCTAAGACTGAACAAAGATATCCAGTTTAACTTTTATTATGAAAAAATGTATTTGCCACTTGAATTTTTTCAGTGAACTGTACTACTTGTGTATTTTTGTGGAGATTTAAAAGTTCTAATGTAAATTTAGGACAGCAGTTGTCTTCTCTATCTGTCCTGCAAATGGACAATGAGATTTATTTATTTGAAACTACTGGAAGCTACTACTACTGGATAGTGCTGTCCTTGGTGTATGCCTGATTCAGAACATTGTGTAGACAAATAGTATATGCATTTTATATACAAATAATGTAAAATAAATATCTAAAGTGTTCAGCTATATTATGGGCATACTGAGAGATCTGTATTACATTATTTGATTAATTGTATACAGAATATGTAAATAGTGCATATATGCTTGTGCATAAGTTTGTTTGTGTATCAGACTCACAGAACAGAAAAGACTGGAAATTGTAAAGTCCAACCCCACTGTTCAGAGTAGGATCAGCTACAGCAAGTTGCTCATGGGCATGGCATCTTGGGTTTGATTATTAACAAGGATACAAACTCTAAAACCTCTTTAAGCAACCTGTTCCAGTGTCTGACCACAGTCATAGGGAAAAAATTTTTCTCATGTTTAAGTAGAATTTTGTTTATTCCAGTTTGTGTCTACTGCTTTTTGTCCTGTTACTGGATACCACTGAGAGCCTGGCTCCATCTTCTTAACTTCCCCTTCACATATTTACACATGTTGATAAGACCTCTGAGCTTTCTCTTCTGGCTGAACAATCCCAGTTCTATCAGCCTCTCCTTATATGCTGGATGCTTCAATCCCTTAGTCTTCTTCATGGTCCTTCACTGGACTCACTCCAGTACATTCATGTCACTCCTGTACTGGAGGTCCCAGAAGCGGACACACTACTCCACACAGATCTCATCAGCACTGAGTAGAGGGGAAGGATCACTTCCCTTGGACTGCTAGCAATGCTCTGCCTAATGCAGCCCAGGATGCTGTTGGCCTTCATGGCTGCAATGGCACACTGTTGGCTCATGGTCATCTTGTTATCCACCAGGACTCCCAGGTCTTTTTCTGCAATGCTGTTTTCCAGCATGAGCATTTGGTGAAAACCATTGTATATATTTATCAAACCTTATTCAGACTGGTAACATAGCTAGATGCACCTTGAGGTTAAGATAGATGAGTTAGTGCTGAGCAGTCGTAACTACTTCTGTACTAATATATTAAAAATGCTAGTGACCATGTTTTTGATTGTGAAAGCCAGCTAAACTTACTTAGCCTCCAAAACAAGGTGTTGGTGTGTTCACTTCTAATTGGAAAAGGTGTCTTTCATGTGCTAATAAACAAGGAATGCTTCTAACTATTTAATAGCTATGAACAATCAAGTTCACTGGCATTGTGTCATTTTATAATATAAATATATACTTAAAACCTAGTGGTTTACAGACTTTAATGGAAATGCTGAGTCACACTTGTACAGCAGCAGTGAATTAGTCACCTGGTATGTCCACCTGATACAGTTTTATGTAAAGAAGGTGCATTAGCTCTGGGTTTAGAAACAGTGTAGCCATGTCACCAAGTCCTGCACATAGACACATCAAGTCTGCTGGCAGGGATTATATAATGCAAGAAGACAATATTCACTGTACTCACCGTTACCAGCCTTCTGTGTCTATACATACACATGCATTTCCATCTACTAAGGAAAATTCATCTGTAGAGTATGTCAGATAGACTGAAAACTTATCAGAATGCAGAATCTGTTTGTGTGGTTAGGATACATTCATTAGTGAAACATACAGATTGAAATGGATGTAATATCAGACATACATGCTGCAGACGCTTTAAAAAATATTATTTGTGCTACATGAGGAAGGTCCTTATTGCAGTACTCACCAAGCAGTAACAACCCGAGTTATTCCTCAGCAGAAACAATGAATGTATCAAACATCTAGACTGGGAAATAAATCAATAGAATCATGTACTAATTTAGTTGAAAGGTTCCTCGGGAAGCTATTTATTCATCCCCTTGCTCAAAGAAGGTGTAATTAGATCTTTTGTTCCGCTTTGGTCAAATTTTGGTCACTTTCAAATATCATAACTAAAGGTGAACTTGCCAGATAGTTATTGGAGAAATGAGTCAAAGTCCCTTTCAGTCAAGAAGGACCTGTCTACATCAGTAACATCCAAATCAGGTCCTTATCAGGGATTAGGAAACAACTGCAATAACCTGAGGATATCAAGTTTACAAAGTTTTTCTGCTTAGTGGCTAATCAGCATAAAAAAAAAAAAATCTCAAGGAAAACAGACAAGTAATAACTTAAACCCTAATGACTGGAGATAACACAGATGATAAGAAAGATGAAATGTTTTCTGTTGTTGATTTCTAGACTACTGAGGAAGATGCTCATGCATAGACTTGATTTCTTTCAACCTGAACTTTATGGCTGATAAGGCAAAGAAAACAAGATCATGGGTCTCATGGGAAAGCACCCACTTACAGGATATTTGAGAGGCTTTGTGGAGTTCTGCAAAACTTTTAGTTTAGTTTTTAGTGGAAGGGCCAAAGGCAAGGAAAAGGAGGAACAAGCTTGAAAGACTAGAGACAATGAGTATAGAAGGAGCCAGCTGGGTGTAGGCCAGCAGCAGGTCAGCATGTTTGTCTGGCCAAGCCCTGCACCTCATTACTTTGCAGTTTGTCCTCTCTTCTTATTAAATGCTATTCCAAATTATTTGCTGTAAAATACTACTGTCTAATCTGTATGACAGTGTGTTTGTGTGAGAGATTAATTAGAAAACTTCAGGCTGGAGAAGCTGATAAGTAGGTTAAACCAGCACCTGAAAAGATCAATTTTCACATACTCAAAATGTACTCAAATTGAGTGGCAAATACAAAGTAGTCAATGAGGTGAATACAAATAGCTCAGAGAGAGCGAGAAAGAGAGACTATCCAGAATGCCAGCTGAGGCTTCAGTGGCTAGGAGGAGTGTAAAGTTTATTATACGTGTCTTGCAGGAGACACAACTGTTCATCCATGCCAGTGTGACATTTGGTTTTTTACTACAGTACTCTGCCGCTGATTTCAGTGTAGAGTCTGAAGAACAATAGCTCTCAGACTTTTCCCCTTTCTGCTTCCTAGGCAGATCTTCCCATTCCATATTTCCTAATTACAATAAATTCTTATCAGACATTAATTTCCCCATATTTTTTTCAATGCCATTTCCCCTCTTCTTCAAGACAACTTTGAATTCTAGCTTTGTCTCACTCTATAATTCCAATAACTGTACTCACTTTTCCATCATATTGGCCATTAATGGCAATATTCAATCATATTTAGTTCAGAACAGATTTCATCAAAATCATGAGCTCTACTGGATGTCTCCAACTGTAACAAATATTGGCTGGGGTTTAACAAAGCTGGAGACTGGTAGGGCTAGCTATCTCAGCAAACATTGCAGTAGCAGAGGAAGAGGTAAAGTTTATTGACAGCATACCATGAGCTATAGCGTTTAGTATATTACCAATTATTCTGGCTTCTCAAATTGCTGTTTGTGCTCTATACTTATTCTCACTACTGCAGTACAGTTTTTCAAATCTGCTTATTGCTCATGAATGAGAAAAAACAATGGTTTTTTTGCACAACAGCCAGTATAATTAAGCATTCCAGGTTTCAGAGTGGGAGGTGGGGACAGTGACGCTGCAATGATTTTTATAAGGAAATCTAGAAATTTAACCAAGCCATTTTTCCTATCAGCTGCTATTTGGCAGAAAATTTGCAGAATGAATATGTTCTGTGCTGAATGGGTATATGTTTAAAAAACTTCTGCTTGATTTTATTAAATTGTCAGTTTTCAGGATTAAGAAATATATGCAAAAAGCCTGATATGCAGAAACATTTGATTTAGATATAAAAGTGGAACACCTTTTTAAAATAGCTGAGCAATTTAGATGCTGAAGAGGATTGCTGTATTCTGGCGGTTTTTAAAACCCTGGTGTCTTCTTTTGGTTTTCCTGAAGGGATGTCGATTTCTCTTGAAAAAGTCATCATTTGTCATGGGTGTGGGAGACTTGAGTACCATCTCTAGGCAGTTTAGAAAGCTCAGCCCAGGAGGTTGCCGTGCTCAAGGTGACCTGACAGGCCATTTGGCAGGCAGAAGTGGAGTACTGCTGCTTAGCTTTTACTAAGCATCGGTGAATTTCTTTTATCGATTCTCTGTCATACAGCCTACTTCCTATAAGGTTCACTTTGACATCTTACAAACTAGACATCACGATGCTTTATTGCTGTACCCAAAAAATCCGTCTCCTTCTGAGAAGAATTATTTTTTGAACTATGATTGTAATCACCACATTACTTCTTATTAACAGAAGTAAAATAAATCTGTATATCACCTGTCCTGTGTCAAGATCTGCTGAAATTATAGGAATGGTCAAGGTCTAACACTATTTTAGGGGACTGTAGACTTTGCACTTCTTGAAGACAAGGACAACATCCTTGTAAGGGTCATTCTATCTAACCTCTCATTGTGTAGTCCTCCTTCCTGATTTTGGGGTTTTCAATAGTTTCTCCCCGCCCCCCCCCCCCCTTTATTTATTTAATTAATATGGAAAAAAGGGATTTAATATGCTTCCAATTGCTGCTTTTCTTTTTTGGACTGACTGGAGTATTGCTCTTTTCTTAGAAATATGAAGGTTAGAAAGTTTACAAGTTTATTCTAGTGCCTAAAAGTCAAGCCCAAAGAGTAGAACAACCCAAATTAATCTGTATTTCTGAAGTCTGAAAGGTTTCCTGCAGCAGTATGTCAAATAGAATTAATTAAAACTGTATTTCTTCCTCTGGAGAAAAAAAATAATAGAGGAGTCACCTAAGGAATTCTTTTCTTAAGAGCCCTCACAGAAGATGTTAACATTACTTTAAAAGAGCTGCAAGGTACTGCTGTGTTATTATTAAACAGAGGAGAAGGCTAAATAATCTGATGTCTAAATAAACACTCTAAACCTGTGTACTGATGGGATGGAAACACAACTGATTAAACATGACACATAAATAACAATATGAAGGTGGAAATTAAGCTAAGTAGATAAAACAAAATGTGTTACTGAAAGATAACAGCACACTAAATAACGAAGAGGAAAAGCTTAAAAACAGATCTAGGTTCTATAATATGTTCATTCTGGGGATGCCAGGAAGAAAAATAGTATCCGAAGCTTTCAGAACCAGGCTCAAAGGACTTTAGGATATAAACACAAGGGAGGTCTCCTATACAGAAAACCACTCCATCAGAAACATGCAAGCAGCTCAAGCGTGATGAGCAGGAAAAGTTGTGAGTTTGTGCTTAAAGGTGTCATGAGACAGATAGGGCTATCCTAAGAATCATGGAAAGGGTTTCTCTCTGAAGGGCAAACCTCTCTTCTTCCTAAAAATATGTACAAAGGCAAGGGCTGTACATTTTGAGACTCTGGAGGGATCCTGTCGATAAAACAGGAGACTTGTCACCTTTCTGCCTACTTGAGTCACATAGACAGACATATTACTTTGGTAGATAAGTACTAAAAAATCCCCAAGCATATAGAATCAGGTGAGAATCACCCACTATTGTGCTGTTAATAACAGATAGATACGCACTACAAGATCAGAACCCAGATCTGCCACGTAATTACTGCACATCTTGGGACTGTCCATTAATACTTGTTAAGTATTGTTAAGTTTGCTATATGTATCAGACCTAAATGTGAGATTTAGACGAGCCTTTGTTCAAATCCATATTTTTCCACTACTTTCTAGATTTTTTGAGTTCTTAGTCAAACTTATGACTGTATAGAAATAAATACCTAAAAATAAAATAAAAAGCCTTTAAAGCATACAAACATAAGAAAATAAAAGTAGTATTGTATCGTTGACTTTAGACTAGTTTTATTTCCTTCCTGTCCACTGATAGGAAAAGATAAATGGCATTATGTAGATTATTCATAGGAACATATATAGAAATAAGTTAGGTTCTTGAAAGGCTAACAGACATATGCATAAAAAGTTCTGTGGTAATTGATAAATATTAACAAATTTTGTAAATTACAGTCACCTTTCTCTGACCTTTTCTCTAAAGGCAGTTGTTTTAGCTTCCTCTTACAGCAGATTGTCTTCCCTCTTAGCATTATAAAGCTTTTTACAGCATCTTTGTGTATTTTATTACTAATATATCTAGCATGGAGAAGCACTACACATCTTTGTAGTCTTATACTATCAATCGAACATCACTGGTTTACATGTATGTAACAGATTTGACTATAGGTTAAGTTTGCACTGAATTGATTGCATGCTTTGAAAACTGTTGACAGAATAAAGCACTGAATTTGGTTCCCTGATGTGCAGATGGTTTTAACTTTTTTTGGTTTTGTTTTGCAAGCATTTGTATAGCTACTGGGAAATCATAAAAAATATAGTGAATCAAAATATTTCATAAAATGTAACATGAAAAGTCATCCCACAGGTGCGTTATTTGGCATTTGCTTTTCATCATTCTATTTTAAAAATGTTCTGTTACTCATATACCATCTGATTTAGGTGAACAATGAAACAGCAGAAATTGCAAGAAAGAAAATAAAAGTCAGAATAAATAATTTACTAATAAACCACAGTCTGAAAGTTAAACCCTTCAGCTAATACTAACAAACTACAAATGCAAAAGAAAAAAAAGTCAGAATCTGTTTGTAAATAATTCACTATGCAAAAAATAGGCAAAACAACAAATATTACTGTTAATGAATTTTCTATCAGCTACAAAAGTAATAATAAATACTCTAGGTTGAAGAATAATGGTTACAAATGGTTACAAGCCCATAATATTTAAAGAGAGAAGCTTTGAAAAGGTCGACATTCAAAGTGGGAAGTATTTGGAGTGAGTGACACCAGAAGTGGTGTTTGTTGTTTATATTAAATTCAGTTTCCTTGAATACAATTGTATTGTGCAGTGGTTTCTACAGCACAGAATTTTTGCTCTCTTCTACAGAAGAAGTAGATTATTTGTTTTCAAATATCTTAACAAAATTCTTGACAGTTTGTAATGTGTATACCTGTAACCTGGTGATAAGCAATGTGCATGAGTCACATTTTTTTCTTTTGTTTGATTCAGTGTAGCTTTGCTTCAGAGAGTTTTGGAATAGTCAAAAAAAATCAGCAAAGTCCCCCACTGATTTAAGAAAAAGGCTGCAATTTTTTGTATTGCCCATTTGCCTTCCATTTTTTCTTGGATTTTTATAAAATCACCTCAGGAAGAAAACTCTGGTGAAATCAGTGTGGTTTTGTGAAAAATTTTAACTCCTGTGTGAAAACTTCCATCACTCCTTCAAACAAAATTGCAGTTGATCAGAAATTTTTGCCATTCTGAAAGCTGCTGACTGTCAGGTAGGGTGACTTTTTCCATAATCCCTCAGGGGAGACCCAGTGAAGTGTCTTTGTTACAAATGCTGCATGGGAATTGTGACAATGATGAGAATGAAGAGTCTGGAATGAATGGTGTTATTCACCAACCCATTTGATTCAGGGCCCCACCATACATTTTTTCTTGTTTTCTGGGGACTCTGAGACCAGCCCTGCTTCAGAACAAAGGACCGATGTCAACTGCTAATGGGGCTCAGTTCTAATGATGCTTTCTATTGCCATCTCTTTTTTAAAAGATTAATCTCTAAATTGAGTACTTGCTTCTTTGCGTTTTATAACTTTGGCATTCCTTCTTCCTCAGCTGTTTATTTTTGTCGCTAATATTTTAATGTTCAGTATAATGGAACTGTGTTAGTACATTCTTTAATCTTTGAGTCTGTCTATAATCTCAGGCATTATGCATGCACTTGTCTAACAGGCTGTTAGAAAGGATATGTTCTGCCTTAATGTAATAACCAGCACAGCATCCTATATAAATTAACACCCTAGGAAGAACATACTTCCTTTTTACCTTCTCCATGAATATGCATCGCTTATGCTGCAGCAAGAATTAGGGTTATCATTTATAACTATAATTTCTTTAAACTTTCTAAAAATAAGTACATGCTCACGCATTGAGTGGATAGCTGGTTTGTGAACTGTTTGCTCCCATCAGTTCACGTGGGTTGTGACCTCCAGCCATTGTATATCGCAGAGTCTATTTGTATCTTTCTTTATTGGTCATCAATTCTGAAAATACATATCTACATGTTTATATTTAAGGACTTTCACTGTCATGTAAAAAAGACTCTGCTATACACATAAACAATTAATCATATGAATGTTTTCAAGCTCTTGGCATAACTGCTTAAGGTTTGTAGGGTGATTCTTCCAGGCCCTGTTGCACTTGAAAGCTATATTATATTACAAGAGGAAAAAAAAAAAAAAGAAAAAAAAACCACAAACAAACCAAAACAAAAAAGCAAAACAAACCTTAACAATTTTGGTCAGATTCTTTTAATAGTTGTAACCATTACCTATGCTGTGCACTGAAGGTTTAAATACTGATAACACAATGTAAAAAAAATCCAAAGTTCACTAAGTTAAAGTTACTCTCATGTCTGGTGTTCATTGTTACTGACAAGCTTCCAGTCCCAATATCTTTTGAAGAATGTACAAGAAAACTATATACAGACAGTTGCATTTAAAGGAACACTATTATTAGTGTCTTTATTAACTCCATCACTATTTTTATTATTACATTTATTGCTGTTACTCTTGCAGGTAACATTACCTAACCTCATTACGTGAATATTGGGTATTGAAAAGCAAAGAGAGCTTTAAGATGATGTACTTTTCTATAGAATGATGCTTCATGTAGTGTGTCTGCATCTTGATCCTTGGAGCGGTATGCCCTCCATTTCATCTTGGAGAGGACTGGCATGTGTAATATTCCAATTTTCATTTAGAAACTAGATAGCAACCAAGACATAATACTAAATACATCCTCTCACAGTGCAATGAAAGAATAGCTGGATAAGCTGTTTATAAAGTAAAATATAACTGTGACATATTAGCCATGTGTCACTGCATGAAAAGATTGAAGCATAAAATTTTATGACCATTGTTTGTTATGTTAGCGGAGGAGCTTAGCCAGTGCACAGGAGTCACAAGAGACTGTCACTATGTTAGTTATAATTTTAAAACATACTACAAAAAAATATAAATAAAACACAAACTATTCTGATTTCATTTTGTGAATAAAATTATCTTAATTAAGTAAACATTTTGAAAAGAATAAGAGATTTTGCTACTCCAAAATATTACCAGTAGTGAAGTCTTTAGACCATAATCTACACACCAATGAGATTTTAAAATAGTTTTCTGTCTCGGTTCAGATAGGCCCATTTTCACTGTTTTGTGATTTATTGCAGAATGTCATCAATACTGTCTTTATTTTCTAACTTGAATAATACAACATAAGGATCTTGCACTGGTTAACCCCCAAAAAAATGTACAAATCGGTGTGGGATTTCCCAAGAGGTGATGTGCCTAATAAAGGTGGGATTTGGTGTCTTGAATCTGACAAAAACGCACAGCACTGAAAGCTCGAGTAAAGATTTCTGGGGCACATGCTGACACCCTCTCTAGCTGCCACCTCTCATTCTTGCAAGTAAGAACCATGAGATCATAAAATGAAGAAGTTTCTGTTACTTCAGTTGCAATAAGATCTGTTCAGGAAGTGTTAACTCTGATGTTCAGTAAAGATAGCTATCATATTGGCATTTAAATTATTTAACTTCTCTTCAGAATAAATGGCCTTTCTTTTTTCCTAATACGCTTCAATAAAAATTTAAAATACATCAAGAAGCCACTTTATTAGCATTGCCATGAAATAGCTCAGTGATAATAGTACTTAATTCTTATTTCTCTAGACTACAATTAGGACAAAATAAGAATGATTACATTCACAAAGTGATGATGGCGGTCAAATTAGCTTATGCAATTTGGTTTTGTCCATTATACCACCAGTCATTGACTTGGTGCTGACTGTGAAGCCAGCTGAGGCAAATTACCAACCAAATGGATAACTCTGAAACAAAATTTGGGTATAACTGTAGTGCCAATGATTTTTTAGTAAATATGGATGGATGGATATCTACAGATATACTGAAGGCCATGGCATGTTTCTGGGGAATACCAGTTCTAGGGAAAACTTTCTGTTGTTTTTTCAGGATCATTCAGACTCAGTGCTTGGGGCTTTCTAATTATAAGTTTGTGAGAAATTTGTCAACATTTGTGTTAAAATGGTGAAAAAAATAGTAATAAGGGCACAGTATTCAATTTTATTCTTCAAGTCTTCAAACATACTTAATTCTAAAGTGAAAAACTTGCATTGCAATATTATATGATATAACTATATCTCTGTGCTTATCAAATTTAATGGCTGCAAATGAATTCACTTATCTGAATATTAAAGCAATCAACCATTTTATAAATGTCTAGCTTTCACATAAAAGAGGAGAGAATGTTAACTGGCAGAGTAAATAGTAATCTTTCCCCCTTGGTCTTATGCTAGGATTAATTGTGAGAGGTCTCATGTCAAGGAAAGCAAGGAAAGCAAGGTTGCTTCATGCTACCAGCTCAGATCTTCAGTTAATGCATTCTTTCAGAAAACATTATGAACCTGGAAATCTTAATTTCCAGATTCTTATGTGAAATGTATGGTGAACAGACACTGCAATGGAGCATTAGCAGTCCCTGCTCTTTCTGCATCAAATAGCATGTAAAATTCAGAGTATTTTAAGTGCACAGGAGCATTTTCTGTTGATTCAGTTGACATAATTCTTTTGATGAATAAAGGTTAATTTGTCTAAGCTCAAACCTTACAAGAAATTTGCTGCCACATGTTTCTAGTTCTTCAAACAAATCTGAGTAGAAGAGGCATAATGTGGTGGAAAAGGGACAAGGAACAATGGATAACGGAATTTATTATTCATATTTCAAAATAAACATATTTAACTGTAATGTCAGTCACGTGACACTGTTCCATGTGCAAAAGTAGAAGTACAATAAAAGTATCTGTGCAAAGTAGTTAAATTTAGCCTATGCTAAGATACTCTTAGTCACCTCCTAAATTATTTTCATTGCTATTAGGCAAAGATGTGGTCTTAATCTCCTTTTATGATTTTAAATCACTTTTGGATTTAGCAAAATGTAGCTGTTGTTCTGCCACTAATTCTTTGCTCTCTCAAAATTTATTCTCAGAGTAGGAGACAGAAATAATCCTATCTAAGAGCTTATTTTCCCCCTAAATTTTAGGGGTCTAAGAGAAGCAGTCACCCTAGGTGAAGTGTCAAAGTTCCCTGTCTAGCTAGCAAACAGAGGCAAATGCTTTTCAAGGCCCCCAGAGGAAGGCCTACTCTTACAGAAATAATGGCTGCTACTGTTGAGGGATACTGGAAGTGGTGTCTCAATTTAGTATTTCATGTGGGCAGATTGCTAGTCAAGAGATTCAACCATTCCTCATATCTGCATTCTCCTAAAATGACCAATGCTAAGCTTAGAGTTGGAATGAAAGCCTCATAAAGGGTTTCTAAAGAATTATAAAATTATTTCAGGCCGCACACAGAGTGATCAATTGGCAGATAAATGGGGACTAGAAAGCAAAGTTTGCAAGCACACAAAAAATGAACTATAATCTGTATCAAAGCAAATGCTAACTTCCTTGTCAAAAGTGTCCTTTCTGTTTCTGCTAGATTAACTGTTTTCTTTTGTTCCCAATCAGATTGTGAGATAAGTGGTACCAACCCATATCCTGTGTATTGGCTACCAATCAACCACCTGTCTATATCCACACTTCCCACCTAAAATGTCTAATTAATTTGTGTGTAAGGAGACAAGATTATCTATTCACAGAACAGCCCAGAAGGTGGTTTTCTTGCATACTTAAAGCAGTTTTACATAGATACAAAAATAACAGGTTTGTTTCCACCAGCTCATTAGGCAGAACCACACACGAGATTCACTCACTGATGAAGAAGAGGTTGGAGACACAGTGGCATATGCTGATCTCAAATATTACCTGGAGTCATAAGGCATCTCAAGAAATCATAGCAATGAAAGGTCCACATGTTGCTTAAATACCACTGTATATAAGGGATTGTCTTTCATGTTTACTTACTTAATGCTAGCATATTTTAGTTATACAAAGTTTGTATACATAAATGCTGTTTAAAATGCCAGCACAAGAAGTAATATATTGTGATTTACCACTCCATGGGGAACAATTAATTATGCCCATGTATACCTGATTAAGTGCACTTTGTTTCATAGAGCTGGATTTTTGCCTGAACTCCTCATTGCCTCACAGAGACTGAAATGTCCAAAGTTTTATTGAAGAGGAGTATACCAAACAGATTTATTAAGGCTACACAGATTTTTTTTATTGCAGTCTGAACTGATTCCTGCCAGCAGTGTGAGTATGGGACTTCTTCTGAACTGCTCAGTGGTATCAGATGATTTATCCACATCAGAAGAAATAAGTGACTTTGGTTTAAACTTTTCTGTTCTATTTCTACATACACACAGTTTCTGTGGTGCTGCTTGTTTATTTTTATGTGACTTCTGAGATGAACTCTGAAAAACTTAATGACTATACTGCCCAAGCTTGGCTATGATTTTGACTGATGCCTTGTATTGGTAAATATCTGGATGTTATACAGTTATATGATGGGATTGCTTACAGTAGAAGAGGATTGGATTCAGTGACTCTTTTCTTCAGATATTCATCCAATATTTATACCATTCAATCACATCATTGCTTATTGCTAAAGATGAAAACAACCTGAGAAGAGACCAACCTCAGATCTATTTCTATTAAGTGATCTGATCTATAAGCTTGAGAAATATGGTCTTTTATTTCTTTGATCTACTTTTTTTTCTTTTATTCTAATCAGAAGGAAACAGCTTCAGTAGAAGTAGTGCAGGGAAACCTGTCTCTCCTTTACCACTTAGTCTGTAAACTATGGTTTGAGGCACTTTTGGAAGGCATAAGATGGGGATTTGAATGTCTCAGGAAAAACAGGTGATAAAACTTCTATCTTTCAATCCCTGATCCTAACTTCTATGAAAAGGTGCAGCAACTCCTATTCATGTTACTGATGCCACAGGGGTTTAAGTAAATCTTACTTTGGCATGCAAAGTTCAGAGTGTTGCCACTCATAAGAGTGTGATTTTCAGACCCAAAATGGTCCTAAGAGTGAGAGATCAGCTGAGCAGCCAGCCCATGCAGGACTGAAATGCTTCTGGGTATTTGCAGAAACAGAATTTAAGTACTAAGGGAACTTGAATGAAATTTTATTAAGTTCTTGGATTGTGCACAATCTTGCTTAAATCTATGATGTGGATGTAGCCAAGTGATTTGCTCATTGTGGTGCAAGAACTTTTGTATAAATCTGATGAATTAACTGAGGGGGTGTTTACGCTTCTTTATGACCATACTTTATGACTGCCTAAAGTAGCAATTTCTCTTTTTGTGCCAGGAAAACCATTTAACCATCCCACCATGAGGATGTGATGGCACCTGTGATCAGCCATCAGAGCAGCAATTTCCAGTCAAATCTGACAGGGAAAAAGATTACTTAAAATTATTTATACTTAAAGAATGCAAAAGCCATTATTTATACTTAAAGAATGCAAAAGCCATTGTTTATATCTCTGAAATTGGTTATACAAACAAACAAAATTCTATAAAAAACCAAAGATCATCACCTCTTGAATGTTTTAAACTGTGAGTGACAGAAGAGTGCAAGAACCTCCCTGATACTCAGGAGTTTTTGCTGCTAAGACCAGTTCAGTTATTAGATTGGAGATGGTACATGCAGCAGAGGAGGGGAAGCAATGCGTAGTACTGCATGGGCCAACATGGCTCTGCCAGTTCTCTGTTCACCGTTTGATAGGAGCATGAGCCATTTTTGGCAGGGTATCACTACCTTTTTCATACCATCATACCAGGCTACATGTTTTGATGCATGAGTGTGGAACCATGTTTAAAAAAGCAACATTGTACAGTGTGGCCAATGTTACTGAAAGATCCATGTTAGCCATTTAACGCATGCATTTTCATTTGTGTTCAACTTTAAGTCTGCATAGCCTTTGCCATCTTTTCCATTCAAAAGGATAGCTTTGGTTGTTGGGTTTTATGTATTTATTTATTTATTTCATTTCTATTAAAGATTAAAACAGAAAATGTTACTAGCCTTAAAAGAAATCAGATTGCCAAGTGTTTAAAGGGGTGGGTTTTTTTTTAAAAAGGAATTTTTCTCTACTTGCTTTCTTGTGGTGGAGACAACAACCAGTTTACTAACATTGAAACACAGATCACTCTCAGCAGCAAATGATTGTTTTTGCTTTCCAATCAACTCTACATAAATATCAAACCTATATTTTAACGGAACAGCCTTGTGGAGCATTATTTTCTTTTTAATGCTTATTTAGCCTATGGATAGAAGATACATTCTGTTTTACCAGGAGACTTTGATGCTTATATTATTCTTTCTAGAAGACTGATATTTCACTGATGATATAATATTCCCTTTCAAAATGGAATCACTGCTATTCTAGCCATGAAATTACTGTAAGAGTGCATGTTTATTAATTTTAACTAGAAATATGCTGGCAGAATTTGCTAAAAGTTCCACACAATGAAGGTAGTTTATTCTGTTCATATGTAGATGTAGAAACAGATGTTAGTGTATAAATGATATGCTAATTTATTAGTTACATTTTTTCCACATAGTTTTCAATTAATATGTAAAGCATTGCATAAAGGGGTGAAAGTTTTTCAGTCATTTCATTTTCATCTGAGTCATCAATATTGGCCTGATGGTCCAGGTGTTGGTTTTCATTTCCCTTTGTGCTTTCCATAGACTTTTTGCCTTCAAGTAAACATGACCATTTTCCGAGGTAATCAGTTTTCATCCCATGCTAGAGGAGAACTAAAATAGGCGCTGCTTGCAAAGGGTACCGGTATGTTTCTTTATAAAGTATGCATCATCCAGAAAATTTTGCCCTGAGATATATCTGTACTACACCATTCGATTAAAGAACAATTTCCATCCCAATGTTTTTATTTTTTAACATTTTACAAAAACCTGATGAAGGACGTCCCTATTAGTCTTTATTGTGCCACCTTTTAAGCCTCAAACAATTTTCTCAGTTAAGAATTCCTTTTCTCTTTTGTAAGGTTCACCTTCCTTTTTTAAATAGAATAAATAGCTGTTTGCACAGCTCACAATTTTTTATCATGCCCCTGTTACTTATTAATTACCTTTTCTACATTGACAAGTGATTTAATTATAAAGTTTTGAAATATTTTCTGACTTCTACCTATAATAAAACTGATCTGTGAATGCATAAGTTCTTATCACAGTGTCAAGTACTCTGTTTTCTACCTGAAATAGTCTGTGATGAGTTTTATAAAGTGACCCTTTCGTGTCATGTGCTATGTGTTTTGGGATAACAAATTCACATTTACTTTTACTCTTACTACTCAATTGTTTTCATTGTCATTTTTTATGTTTTACAATGATGTATGACTTCTAAAAGAGGATTAACATGGCACAGTTTTACCCAGGGATTTATTGTTGACACAACTGTTGGTATATAAATGTCTAATTACTTGATCAGCTAGCAGAAAATAAGAGTTGGAAATGTGTTCCTTAGATGCAATGCTCAACAAAGGACATCATTTGTATAGTAGGTTTCTTGTGTTTAGCTCATGTCTTCCCTAATAAATGTGATCATGGTCAGCAGTTGTTCACAGCTTTGTTTAACTCTAACTTTTCTTTCTGTTTTAGTCACCCTCCATTTAATTCAACAAAGGACCAATAATAAAAGTAAGAGATGCTTCTATTTAGATATACATTAAATGGAATTTTGACTTTTTCACTTCAGGATCCTCAAAATAAAGGTGTCTTTTTGTTATATTTTTTATATATATATATTTTATATATATATATATATATATATATAATTTCCAGGGTAACTAGGTTTGGATCCTTACTGTTAATAAAGCAGATATACTATCTAGCACTGATGATATTGTCATACTGCTCAGAAAGTGAGTCTAAGATGGACAATCTGTGAGTCAAGTGTGAGCTGCATATCATTGTATTTTGATTGTTATAAAAAAATTATATTTAGAGAATCCCTAAAAGTACCTAGTACTCTTTGGAAGAAAAAGCCATACTTTTCCCCAGTCTTTCCCATTTGCTCCAGATTGTTGGTGTATAGAAATGTAGTCTTTTTCTTCTCTTGATTCTGTTTGTAGGACAAGATTTCAAGATGTACACAAAAGAAATAAAGAAAACAACATAAGAAGAAGCAGAAGCAAACCGGGATGCCAAAGGCTTAGGCTTAATAATAGTGTGCCCTTCTGTACTCAGCATGTAGACTAGTTAAGGATATTCTGGACCAAAAAAGATTATTCTGTCCTTCTCCAGACTACACATATTCCTCATTAAGTTCAGTCAAAGCTACCCAAAAGTATTTGGACTTCAAATGCAATTATTAAGTCTGAAATTTTCATAACCCACAACACCTTGTGATCATAATATAAGGCTGTAAAACAGGCTAACCATCCAGAACAGCTTAGCCTAGGGTGTAACCTGTGATGCTGGGGAAAGAGTACCACAACACAGGAAGACAGAGTGAATCTCTCCCTGGTATACCTTCCTCATTTCTGGAAATACTGTCTTTGGCCCTGTGTATTTGTCTAACAAACAAATCATTGCTTACAGTTTTTCTGGACAGAAGAGTCTACCTGCAGTATTAATAGTAAAGTTGAACTTGTGCTAAAGTCACACTCTTTCCCCTCTGCAAGGATTCGTTTCTGAGTGTCTTTTGCAATTAGGTAGCTAGTGCAAATTTCTAAAATTTATATCTCTTCCTGAGTTCCTTTCCTGTAGACAGTTTTCTGTAATCAGCTTCTCTGCATTGTTTCCTCTTAAAATCCTCTAAGGGCTCCTCAGTTCTACTGTCACAGAGATTACTATCTTTATAGATGCATTAAGCATGCAGCAGTTGATTGACGGTGTAATCCACATTTTTATGTGATTAGGTGGCACTGTTCATGAGTACATCTTTCATACAGAGATCAGTGATAAATCTTACATTTTCAATCTTGATATTTAGCCTGGGAAACTGACTCTGCTTTTTCTGTACTTGAGGATACATTTTTAAACTTGTTTCAAGTTTTGAGGAAATCTTGTTAATCACTTTGGGCTCCTCTCTAAGTATTGTCATAAGAGGATTTTGGATTTCAGGATTTTGCTTTATTTGTTATGGTAACTATGATGTATAAAAAGTGAATAGTCATTTGCATTCCAATTGCTATTTAAAAGAAATCCTGCTTTACTCATTGCAGTGGGACAAATCTAATCAGACTGTGAATATATCCTTGCCTGTAACGAGCAAGGTGAATCACTGTCCTCACGTGTTAGTTCCAGGGATGAATGGAAAGCAGCCCTGAAGAAAGGGATCTGGGGGTGCTGGTCAACAGCAGGCTCAGTATGAGTCGGCAGCGTGCCCTGGCAGCCAAGGGGGCAAATCACATCCTGGGGGGCATCAAACACGGCATAACCAGCTGGTCAGAAGAGATGACTGTCCCAATGTATTTAGGGTTGGTGCAGCCTCACCCTGAGTACTGTGTGTAGTTGTGGACCGCACAATTTAAGAAGGATGTGAAGGTCCTTGAATGCTTCCAGAGGAGGGCAACAAAGCTGGCGAAAGTGCTGGAAGGCATGTCCTATGGGGAATGGCTAAGGGCTGTGGGGTTGTCTAGTCTGGAGAAAAGGAGGCTGAGAGGTGACCTCATGGCTCTCTACAGCTTCCTGAGGAGGGGACGTGGAGAGGGAGGTACTCAGCTCTTCTGCCCGGGATCCAGTGATAGAACATGTGGGAATGTTCAAAGCTGCATCAGGTGAGGTTCAGACTTGACATTAGGAAACATTTCTTTACTGAGAGGGTGGTTCAACACTTGAACAGGCTTCCTAGAGAGATGGTCAATGCCCCAAACATGCTTTAACTTCTGGTCAGCCCTGAAGTGCGCAGGTAGCTGGACTAAATGATTGTTGTAGGTCCCTTCCAACTGAAATCTATTCTGTTCTGTTCTGTTCTGTTCTGTTGTGCTCTATTCTATTCTATTCTATTCTAGTTGTGGGGGTTTTGTTTTGTTTTGTTTTGTTTTTTTCTTTAGGGAAACTACTGGCTCAGGTAGGGAGTAAATGCAGACGTTATAGTCTGAAGTTTAAACTGAGTGAAGTAAGGCTAGGTATGAAAGAACCAGATAACATGCATATGTATCTAAAGGTGTAGATTTTCCTGCAACTGAGGAATAGTTTTTATATATATATATAAACCTGAAAAAAAATTAAATATAAACCTGAAAAAGTAAATATGTGTCTCAACAAAGTTCAATCCATACTTGCACTAACCCTTGTGATATCTGTCATCACTTGCTTTACATAGATGCAAATGTTTCTACAGCATGCTCGGTTATGGCTGATTTAAGTCCAATTAAGCCTTTTTGTAACATACCTTTCCGATCAGATTTTACACAGGTATTCTCGAATAAAATCGTGTAAATTGGAAGCTTCACACAGCCAACTGGAGAAAATTGGAATGATTTTTGCACTGCTGACCTTGCTGCTTCCATTATGCATTAAAGAGTGTCAAAAGTTTAGGAGTATTCTAAATGTAAATGTCAAAACTAGTGCAGGCATTTTAGGTGAGTTATTCTTATTCTAATATTTCTAACAGTTTCTGAAGCCATGTTGTTGTTCAGACAGGGGAAAGATACCAGAACTGTGTGAATTATAGCAAAGCAATGTCATTAATCAGTCTCTTTCAAGCTTGACACATGATATTACTGATTAGACAATCATTTTGCAATGCCTTTATGCAGTTTTTTTTTGAAACAGTAACATATTACAGTGGCATTGATTTTCAGGTGGGGTTTTTCAGTCGTTTAGGTCAGGTACCCTGTTTCTTGCTGTATCCAGTTCCTTATGGTTCAAAGAAAGGTGAAATACTAAAATTTACATAGCTCTGGTATCTCTTTCCTGTCTGAACAACAACACTACACTGTGAAGAAGACTGAGCAGGAACAGCTGCATCAGAATTAGCAGAAAAGAATCAGGTTTTTAAAAGCAGTGCAAATTCTTGAATGAAAGGGAAGGCTCTGCTTTGGAGTCAGTGCTGCTTTCCTTAAAGCAGTGGCAATGCAATGACAGTAGAATAATATCCAGAAGACAAGCATTTCACTGATTTTTTTCTGATAAAATAATATAGTAAAGAGAGAGATTACTTTTTATATACAGATGTGGCAGCACATGAGCTTTAGGAGTTTAAGTGGCTATAAACATAGCTTAGACCAAGTGAAATCTCTAAGCTTTCCAATTATGCAAACACTGTTGCATGCCTGATAGTTATACTTAATTTCTCAAAGAAATTCTTGATATTCATTACTTTGACCACTCAGTAATTTCTTTCATTTCTTTTTTTATATTAGGATATTAATAGAGTAGCATGCATCCTGAGGTCAGGATGTATTGTACAAAAACATGCAAAAAGATGTCACCATAAACCAGTTTTTAGAATTACCATGGCAGCAACAGGCTCAGAGCCTAAAAGACAAAATCCAATGTTGCAAGTTGTATACACACGCTTAATTTTACTCAGAAATCTTTATTTAAATCATGGAGTTTTCTACTTGAGTAAAAGCTGTATATATTTTCTGTAAAGCTATGTCTCTACTATGGCATGTTTTAAACACCAGTAGGCAACTCAGCCCTGCACAGCCACTCGCTAACTCCCTGCAGTGGGATGGGGGAGAGAATCTGAAGGGTAAAAGTGAGAAAACTCATGGGTTGAGGTAAATACAATTTAACAGGTAAAGTAAAAGCCATGCATGCAAGTGAAGCAAAATATGGAATTCATCTTCTACTTCCCACTGACAGGCAGGTGTTCAGCTATCTCTGTGAAAACAGGGCTCCATCATGTGTAAAGAGTTATTTGGGAAGACAAATCCTGTAACTCCAAATGTCCCCCATTCTTTCTTTTTCTCCTAGCTTTTATTGCTAGGCATGACATCATACGGTATGGAATGTCAGCTGTCCCAGCTGTGTGCCCTCCCAACTCCTTGTGCACCCCCAGCCTTCTCACTGGCGGGTGGTGTGAGGGGCAGAAAAAGCCTTGGCTCTGTTTAAGCACTGCTTAGCAACAGTTAAAACTTCAGTGTATTATCAACACTGTTTTGCTCATAAATCCAAAGTATAGCCCTATACAAATTACTATGAAGAAAATTAACCCTATCCCAGCCAAACCCAGCCCATACTAGTAAATTAAACAATGCCAGGCAATGTTGCTGGAGCTAACATGTAGACCCATCCTCTATATTGTTATGTGTCCTCCAGTTGTCTACACTGTTATATTGCTAGAAATACCTTGAGTATCCTTTTAATGTAAGCTAAATAAACAATTCCTGGCATCCAAACGTAACCTTGGAGAAACATTTCTTGGGTCCAAAGATCAATTGCCAGCAGACAGTTTGAATGCTTTTATGGTCTATGATCATTTATAGCAGATGCAAGCTATTCTGCATCATTTATCCTCCAGGCCAGGGAAAGGACCCAGGAGCTGTTCAGTTCACCAGCACAGAAATATGTGATCTTGTGAATATATGAAATGCAAACTGCTAATGAATGAGGAAGACTTAATTTAAAGGGTGCCTTGTTGCTGTGATTTGTGTATTCTGTGTGTTGTCAGTCACCTTCCTGAGGCTAAAGAGTAAATCATAGCTGCAGTACAGATTTCTAAAATGGTTCAGTCTGAACCATCATTTCTGGAGCTGGACAAAACCTGAACTTTCTGTATAGTGTCAGGAACCACTTAAGGTGCTTCTTAAAGATTGTAAATTCAATTTAACTTTATTATGACTCTGCATTGCTAAAGATGTTTCAAGAAAGTCAGATCGCATATCACCTGTAAGTTTGAAATGAAATCAGGCTGAAACTAGTTTAATGTTCTCAGGTTCTTGCCATCAGTGTTTCTTGATGGGTTCTAGAAGTGTGTATGACAATATGCAACCATTTTATTGCTGTTAGTTTACTGTTTAGTTTATGGTTCTTCAAGCAACATTGACTCACACATCTCTAAATTTTACTTGTGTCCAGTGCTAGTATCCTAACAGTTAGTGTAGTTTTATTAGAGACAGTCAAAACAGTGCATCGGTGTCCCAGGTTATGCTAATATAAAGCTATTTCCTCTTTTTATCCTTAAAAGGTCTTTCTCAGAAAATCTTTTACAGTCAAATATTTTTCAAGGATTACACCCAGCTCCTCAGATAAAATTACCTTAGACCAACTGACTAACAAAAAGCCAGTATCAAGAGTTTCTCTGATGACACTATGTAAAACCAGCATATGCATAGCATCTGTACAACTGAAAATCACTTTTGGAGAAACTCACTTTCCATAGCAATGTCTCAGGGGTCCTGAGAAATGGGACTGGCACTGCATCCTGTATTTGAGGTCAGTGAATGTGGTTCTGTGTCAACCAAAGGTCTTATTTTGGAGCTACACATCTGTTAGAGGAGACAAAAAGCAATTTGGAGGACTAGAGCTTTGTCTGTTTGTCTGGCTTCCTTAGGTCCTAGGACACCTGAGGATTTCAAGAGTAAATCCATTTTCCCTATTAAAAAATGTGATGGAAATATTTTTAATAACTGATGAAGATTCTCTTTTACATACTGCATGTTTTACTGTGCAGGGAATTGCTCACAGTGGGGTGGGATCAAAAGAAAGCCTGTTCATGTCTAAGCAGTGGGAAGATAATAGTGATGTGAATGAACAAGAACAACCCTCTCATAAATAAGTAGAGTTCACACTCTCAGGCTGTTAATATGACTTTACATATAGGTTACAGTGTCTATGGTCAGGAGAGCTGGCTGTAAGGCTTTTCAAACTTAAATTGTAATTTCTCTGGCTGGTGTTATTTTATGACAGCATGCTATTTTAACAAGGCCCACTGGATTCATTGGAATGACACTTGCTTTGAAGGCTGGGCATATCACAATATTTTACAGCAAAAGAGTCAGTAAATTACAGCACTCTGATTTAAACTTCATTCTTCTCCTAAAGCAGATGAGCATTAGTACCCTCTATATTCATTCTTTTTCTCAGCTGCACAATTTGCCAAGGGTCTTGAGGAATTAGCCATAGTAACTCAAAGCTCTTTCTTAGTATTCAGCAAACCAGTTGCTCCCTACATAAAGCTCCTCTTTCTTCATTTTTGAGTTCAGTACATGATTTCTTAGACTTACTTATTTGCATTTAATTTCCAAAATATTCCATTTGCAATTTGCAAATATTCCAAAAATAATTTTTCTCACCTCCTCCAGAGTTGTTAGAGTTACCCTTTCATACAATTTCTAATTTTATTGCAGCACATTTGCTAATTGTCTTTATGTCAGTGGCTGCATGTTTAGTTTCAGCAATTGCTATGTCTTTCCAAAATACTTCACAACAATAATTCAAAATACATGAGTCAAAGTGTGTGTTTTCCCAAGTGCGTCGTTATTATTAACTGAATTCTTCCACGCTGATGTATCTTTACCTCAAGGATTGCATATAAGCTTAGGGGAGCAGTTCTGCCTCTGAACTGTTCATCCACGGGAATATTTATGAATCTGAACAGAGCAGTATTGAGACTTTCTAAGGTCAAATTATTTTTGCATCTTCCTTGTATGGTAAGGCACTGGGGCACTTTTTCCATAGTATTATTTCTAACTTTATTTCATTTTCATTCCCTCACCACAGTTGAGTAACAATTACTTTGCTTTACTTTTTTCTGTCTCTGTTCCTGTGATGTCATTAAAAACTGTGCAAGGAGACTGTAAAAGGCCACCATTCCCATACAGAGACCAGAAGGAATAAACATCTGTTCTTGCCATTTCTACAAGTGCTGAAATTTCCTGGATGGTTATTTTCAGTATTTCTTTTCTACTGCACTTTGCTTTAAACTCAGATCTTTCACCATGCTTTTATGATTGGCCACATTTTTGTTTCTGGCATTCTGCTTTATTCAAAAAGCTATTTTCTTTCAAATGATGCACTGAGTGACGCTAAAATGCCTGTAGCCTCTTTTTCCTCAATAGCTCTGTGAATAGCTTACATCTTAAGCCTGTCATCCTGATTACCACATTTTTGCTACATAACATCTGAGACAAAGCTGATCAATAGAATAATGGTTACTGCGCTGCAGTCTGCGAGGCGGATTTGCAGCTTGGCCTCCATAAGGTTGTCATCATCAATAGCAAGGGAATGGTTGCACAGCTGATTTGCAGCAGTTCTCAACGTGTGTTAATTAAATCTGTAATATAGCTGCTAGGCAGCCAGATTTGCAGCCCTCCTGGACAGCGTTCATGTAGTCGTTCAAAATATTGTAATTAAAAGCGAGAAGCAGCAACTAACACATATATACAAAATTAACATGATTCCACATTCTCTTTTTAGGTTAAGCAAGCCATTTGAATGCCAAACTACTGTTCCAAAATCCTCTCTTCTTGTCTTATTCTGTGTAGTTCTGTCTGGTGTTTGACAGTCAGGTTTCAAGGGGCCGATTCCATAAATCTATTCCCATATCAGTCATCCTCACAAATAATCACACTGGAGTTACCATTTTCCAGATTGACCTTCAACAGTAACTTATAAGAAAAAAACAAAAACAAAAACTAAACAAAAGTAACAAAATTGTTTCACATAGATTTTATTTTTAAAATGCCTATGAAACACCTGAATCAGAAACACCTATAAATCTAGTTTGGAACAGAATCAGAAGAGGAGATTTCTATAATTGCATTTTAACATAAATCTTAAATCCCTTTGGCTACATCTAAACCATTATTTGTGAGTGTGCTTTGTTATTACTTCTCTGTGAAGGATAATTTATTATTTGTTCAAATAAGGATATTTGGCTAAGTCTGTACCCATGTGTGTTATGACTGATAGCCAAACCATAAATATGAATCACAAAGAACAGAAAACTTCAGAAACAACTGAACCCAGTAAGTAGCAGTGCTAAGGAACAGTGGTTTTCTAGGATGTTTGAGACAGAGTTCAGGTTATGCAGTAACCCTTTCTCTGGAAAGCTTTGCACATACTCTAGCTAGTCAGTGACGTGTGTGTTTGGATGGATTAAGATCCAAAAGTAGATTTTCCCAGGACTGATAGAAAAAGTGGGGCACAATACCTCAAAGTTTTGTAATACTGCTCATTCTTTAGAACACAGGTTTGGTGACAATTGGCCATCTCTGGCTGGTATCCCAGTTTCTGAGTTTTAGTCTGCTTTATCTTTGAATGAATGGCATTACTAGGGGCTGGGATCTCTCACTCTGCGTAAGTAACATCATTGCACTGGGAAGTGTAAATGAAATCACAGAATGGCCAAGGTTGGAAGGGACCTCTGGAGATCATCTAGTCCAACCCTCTCTAAAGCAGTGTCCCCTAGAGCAGGTTGCACAGAATTGTATCCAGGTGGGTTTTGAAGGCCTCCAGAGAAGGAGACCCCACAGCCTCTCTGGGCAGCCTGTGCCAGGGCTCTGTCACCCTCACAGTACAGAAGTTCTTCCTCATATTCAGGTGGAACTGCCTGTGTTGCAGTTTGTGCCCGTTGCCCCTTGTCCTGTCGCTGGGCATCACTAAAAAGAGCCCGGCCCCATCCTCTTGGCACTCGCCCTTCAGACATCTGCAGGCATTGGTAAGATCCCCTCTCAGTCTTCTCTTCTCCAGGCTGAACAGGCCCAGCTCTCTCAGCCTTCCCTCATAAGACAGATGTTCTAGTCCACTCATCATCTTCATAGCCCTCCGCTAGACCCTTTCCAGTAGTTCCCCTTTGCTTTTTTCAGAAGACACCACCAGCTCCGAAAGCCACTTAAGCAACTTGAACACCTTCTGGAAAGCCATATGCTACTTCTCTCTCCCTTTGGTACCTTGCTGAGGCAGTAGCAGCATTAATCAAAGATGAGGACAAATCATCATACCTTAGCCTCTTCTTACATTGTCCATCGCACACTGGGGAGAACTTGAAGATAGTTTTATCTCTATTCTGTAAAAAGGTTGAGAAGAAGGGTAGTTGCTAAGGCACAGTACTCTCAAACTGAGATGAGGCTGGTCACCTCTGGGCTCTGCAGTGCAATAAAGCCAACTATAAAATTACTATGGTCCCATCTTAGATCCTGATAGCATCAGCATTTGGTACTGATATTGTGTGTTGCTGCCAGTTTGCTAATGCAAATAACACATTTAATCATGCTGCTACTGCTGTTAAGTGCTACTGCCCATCACCACTCTGCAACTACCATGAGTCTAGGACTACAGGAGAGGAACGTCCTACCTGAAACCCCTAGGGTAAGTGACACTGGAACAGAAATCAACAGCCCTGATCAGGACAGGAGTATATATGTCTGTTGTGCAGATATTAAAGCAGCTGTGGGTCTTAGTGTGAACACCAGTGTTGCCTTTAGTAGCACATCACAGACAGAGGTTAAGACTTACTTTAGAGGCAACCTCGAGAGGAAAGCAACAGAGAGATCATTCTTTTAACTGCATATGACTTTTGACAGAAGCAAACCTTAAAAAGTGAGAGAGTTCAACATAAAAGCTTTGCAATAGCTTGTCAAGGATTAGGATGAGCAGAAACAAAAGTAGGTGTCTGCCTCACCAGTTACCTTACAGAGCTTATGCCTAAAAAATGTGGCTATCGTGTCTTACATGCCTGAATGGAAACATTGCATACTGCCACTGAGGATCCTCAGATTATTATTCTGATATTCATAAAACCTTTTGGTTGTCTCTCTGCAAGAAAGCAAATCAGGAAACAGATATTGCATATATTGCACTGTATAAACAGGCTCAACAGTCAGAATTCTTGAATAGTGTTATCCCTACTGAATAATTAAACTAATGCTAGCAATAATTTGTGAGAAAGCAATAATCCTAAATTTGTTTACAAAAAGCATTTGTTAATCAATTGGAACAACAAACAAACCGCTGGATACCATAAAGAGGCTAAATCTGTGTGTAATCTGTTTGTCATTAATAATGTTATTTTCTTTAGTTGTTTAGTTATATGTGCTAAACTATTAAACTTTACATACATTGTTACAATGTGCTTATATCTATGCTTACCATGAAGAGGATCCTTATTTTTAAGCTAGACATACAAACCAAGAAGAAATTAAGCTAGGTATTGCATGGTACTTCAACTTCTAGTATTATTGCAACAGTATTTATAAGACATAAATAACTCCATAATTGCTAGATTTTATGGCTCACATTCTATCTTATAACAGTTACGCTATTACAGAGTAATTATATGAATTATTTGTGCACCACAAAAACAAACTTTCTTGTATTTTGGCATTACATAATGTGCAGACTCTAACAGTCTTTTTACTGTGTTAAACCATGCTGGTTTATTGAAATGGCTCAGATCTAATACTTATTCTTCATCACAACAAAAGGATATAGACATAGATATAGATAATCTATAGCTATAGATTACATAGAGATTTAGATAAATATAAATACCTATAATATATCTATCAACTCACCAGTCTATGTGAAGCTTTAACCTCTAGAATTCTGAGCTGCAGGCTCACACAGTGTCTGAAATAATTTGAAAATAAAAGGGATTTCCTTTCTCTAGTAAGGTATAATGACTCCAGTGACGCGTGTCCCTTTGAAATGGTTTTGCAAAAACTGTTAAAAAGGCAACCTAAAATTTTCATCTTAACAATTGAGAGTCATTTGCTTTTGTTTTATTCCCAGAAGTTTTGTTTCACTGCTCTCCTCCCTCTGCATTATGCTAGCACAAGTTATTTGTGTAGTTGCTCTGTGAAAGGTTGCTGAAAAACAACTCAGAAGAATGAAATTAGTTATTTCTTGGGATTTGTTTGCTTATTTAATTCTTTGGCACAACTAGAAAAGTACCTGTTCAAATATAACACAGGAATTGGACAGGGAGGATGAGGAAACAGGTGACTGGGGAAGGACAGGAGGAGTGGTCATTGTTTAAGC
Source organism: Falco naumanni (assembly GCF_017639655.2). Classification (NCBI taxonomy): domain Eukaryota; kingdom Metazoa; phylum Chordata; class Aves; order Falconiformes; family Falconidae; genus Falco; species Falco naumanni. The sequence goes on from NC_054059.1 coordinate 30,347,662, forward strand.
CATCTCTGATAGCTGAAGAAATGCATCTGTAGTTCTGAATGCTCTGATTGAGCACATATCTCTTGCTTCTCAGACTTCTCTAATTATGTTCTATGTAACTCTCCCCTCCTATGTTCTGAGCTTTGGGTTAGGATCTTAGGCACATCATAAAGTCCCACTGCACCACAATGCATCTGCGTGATCCAGCTCCATACACAGGGATGTAAACGTGTGCAGGGCACAGCCCTTCAGTGCCAAGGATGTTCCACATGGATGCAGTGACGTCTGAGTGCTGGCATTTTGAGGCTTGAGAAATTGTACCACAGACTTTTCCCCATCCTTTCATACTATAGACCCAAATTAAGGAGTTGGAAAACTTCAGGAAAAGAAATGTCTATAAAGTTTTTCACCTCTTGATAATGACTTTAAGACTCACCTAGGAAAGCAGTAACCAGAAGTTATTACTGTTCATGAGTTCTCTGAGGGCCTGTGTGAAACAAGTTAGTGTTGAGCCCTGTTCCCGGTGGACAACCTTAATCACTACTGTTCTGTGCTTGTAAACTTTCCAGCAAGAACATGAAAATCTAAATAAAAATTAGGAGATAGTGGAGGGGCATTTGAACTAAAATCTCATGGTGAAGACTCATATATCTTCTGAACAGGATTATTTTTTTAATTAAACTACAAAGGCAGTGACTTTTCTGTTGACTCTTAGGTCATGAAGAGACATTTTTGCCTATTTCTCTCTAGCAGAATGGTTTATCTCTTCAATACTGATCTGAGGGACCATTTTGAGGGCTGAGAGTGTAATTGAGGTTCTGAGCCCATTCAAGCCTCTGTCTTTGGGGACAGGGGTATAATTTTCTCTCCTTCTTTCCTCCCCTATCCCCCAGTTGCTTACAGAAGCTTATACCCATTTCTTTCTTCTACTAATGCAGTTTCTAGCTCATTTTGAACATTGCTTTTGCTTTTAGAGTGCATTGTCTCTTGAACTCCATCAGTACTCATGGTCCTTTCAGCTTCTTTCTGATTTTGAGGTAATTTTTGCCTTTCCAGTGGGTGATGATACAAACTGTCTCTATGCCCTTCAAAATGTTATACACTTTAATTATCTTAATTCTTCACAACATCAATAAATCTAAATTTTCTACCCTCTCTTCAAACAGTAGTTATAACTTGCAAGATACTTCCTCAGTCTTTTCTCTCTATTTGGACAATTTCCAGGTATTTGGTTCACTTACTTTAACAAGGTGCCCAGATTTATGTACAATACTACAGGTAAGGTCTCATTAGTTTTGATACAGTGCCAACATCTAAAATGATCTCTTCAGATATGTGTTTTTCTCCTGTATCTTTGCTGAAGTCCTTTCTGGTATTCCATTTACTGTTTTAATTGCTGCCAAATTTGGAGCTAATAGTTTTACAAATTACATCATCAATCTTGCTGACATTGGCAGATCCAAAAATGGTACAACAAGCCGGACGCAACCCATTCCTGACAATTTTATCCATGCAGATCAGTTCTGTTTTGTACTGACAAGAGACTTGCTTTGCACATACACCATAACCAGTGCTGTCTAGTGTTTTCAAATGTCCAGTGTCCTGGACTGACAGGTGTATGGAAAATCACTAGACATTATCTTGAAATATAATTATAGTAGTCTTCTGGCAAAAGTGATCTTCACTAACCGATTTGTTTGCTCTCCACTGAATGTTTTTTTGTTTTTTTTTTTGACAAAATGCTAAAATTTTTCAATAGGTCTGACTATCCTTAAGACAGTAGAAGAGGGAACTTATATGGCCATGTAAAAGCTACTGAGAATTGAATTTCATCACATTCTCTATTGGATGTTTGATTGTTTGAAAGAACCACAGCTGTATGATATCAGAGGATTTTACACCTCTTAATGAAAATTAAGTTTTAGGAGAAAAGGAGCTTTTAAAACCCAATCAAACCTGAGAAGTCAGACTTGCCCGTAAAGGCCACTAAAAATCATAAGAACATTTTCAAATACAATTTGCTTTTTAAGTCACTTAGTGGGTTCTTATGCTTTAAATCACATAAGAGGTTCCTCAAAATTGATTTTATTTTTCCACAGAAATGCTTCGGTTTTCATTGACTTACTCTGACTGCACCATAATAGGTGTGACGTGCTTCCATGCTTTCTGCTTCTGAATGTAGGTTCACAAATGGCATGTATCCGTTATGTATCACATGTACCTTTCAGCATGGAGCTACTCATAAATAGAGGATCTGTCCCCTTTTTCTTACCGCACAACATATCCTTTATTTAAAAATAATAATAATTAAAAAATCTCTTTATTAATTTCTTTTTTTTTTTTAATCTTCAGATGCAGAGTGCACTTTTAGGTTTAGATATTGTATTTGTATGTATAAACTTGGGTATTTTAACTTACTAAAACAATAGATTCACCAAAACTTCCTAGCCTAAAACCTAAATCATTCAAATAATTCCTGATAACCTAAGCTTTCAGGTCTGTTGCTGTTTGTATCCACTGAAAGTGTCCCTGGAATCTATCTGCATTCTGTGCTATCTGAATGTGCCATCTAATTCTTAAGGGACTTCTTAAAGTTAACTCAAATAGTTGTCATAAAAAATAACTTGATATTTAAATTCTTAGAGAGTATTGATTATTAACCACCTTATTTCTGGCTTTCAAATGAGCTGTTATTTATGTCTACAAATGTTTCCTCTTTGAAACCACATCAAAGAAGTTAAAGATAATATATGCAAATATCTGCATTCTTCCCAACTTCAGATACCTCAAAGGTGGTGGCACTATCAGTGCACTGAATTAGTATGCTTCTCTGGACAAGATGCAATAAAGCTATAAAGCTGAAATTCCTTCATTTCAATATATTGGAAAGGAACTTTTTTTTTTTTTTTAGTTACTACTTTAACACAACTTTTAATTTCCTATAACTCTGAAACTTTTCTTCATCTTCCAGGTTGGAAAGTTGACTTGTTTTGTTGAATACTAATGTGGACTGTACTGTGCTCAGCATGTTTACACTTTGATAATGTAATGCCATGTTATGCTTAAGGGTTTTTTTCACTTGATATATTTTTTTTATATTTTAGACATATAATATATCCATTCAGTTGTGACTTGAGTTGGATTGATGCAATATTCTGGGGCTACAAGTGTTCAAAATATTGCTTAATAATACTGTTATAAATACCTTGGTAAATATCTACTAATTGCAGAAAGGCTAAGTGTTATGATAATGTTTTATAAGTCTAGGGATGAGTACTGGCTCCAGTGTTTTACTCAGTCAAACTCCAGGCACTCGTTTGCAATTGTCTGATGGCAGGAAACAAAAGCTTACAGAATTCTGCAGCTGAAAACTAATTATGAACCAACTTAAAGATAAAAAAATAAAGATATAATATTGACTTTAAAACCTCATAGATTAATGTATATTGGAAATATAAAAGCAATTGCTGAATTCCTTGGTAAAGAATAAATTAAATATACCAGCATCTGTTATTTAATCAATTTAAGGTGAGCTTAGGGGTGTATAGAGAAAGATGGCTACAGAGATTGTGGAATGATTGAGCCTTAGGAACAAGAGTCTTCTAAAACTTTGGATAATTCAAGATGCAATACCAATGCATTATATGTGAATAGCAGTATTGACAGCTGTATGCATATGCCCACTGTCTTGCCAAATTTAAAGGGAATATAATGGAAGTTTTGCATTTCACCCTAAGAAAGAGAAAAAAAAGCATGTATTACATTAGCAATAGATTGTAACAGTGTGGAGAGGGATTTGTTTTTTTGGTAAACGTTTAGCCTATAGTAAACTGAACATTTGCAATATGTACTGTGAAACATAAGAAAGAGATGCCAAAATATGCCAGGTAGCATGCAGAGATCTGCAAATTTCTTTTATTATTTCATTCTGCTGGCAAAATGGCAGGTACCTCAGAGATGTATCATTTTACTCCTTTCTGACTGGTGTTTCTCATTCATCACATTATAAAGCTCTGCAGTTGTGTCCCTTCTGACACTAGAAAACTGATTAAACCAGCTGGTTTATGGTTTCTACTGGCTGTAGCTGAGTATACTCTGTTCTGTAGCATATGGCATTTCAGGGCAGTGTGTTTGCACAGAGCTTGGGAAATAGAGTTGGGTTCATGGTGTGTTCATTTGCTGAAGCATGTATTTGTCCTTGCTTCTAAACTGACTGGCTGTGAAAGTCTTGTTTAAGGCTTGTGTTTACAATGATTTTCTGTACTGTTTACTATAGTTATTTTGCATCGTGGTGGTTCTTTGCTGACATCCATGACTTCCAGCTCTTCTGCTAAAGTAGGCTAGTACTGGATAACCCTCAGATCCCACCTGTTCTAGCATTTCATATTTCTGCCATGAGAAAGATCAATATAACCTAGATGTCTTTCTGTTCTGTAGACCCTCCCCATGTCCTAAAGAACAGGTAAAAAAAATATTTTAGTGAGGTGTTTTTTCTTAGTTTGACAGTAAAATTAGGCTTATGTCATAGACTTTCTCCCTTGTTTAACTCTTCTTACTTATTTCTACAACATAACCTTTTCTATCATGATTTATTTATTAAATACTGTTATTTTTGTCATATTTGATTTCCTTTAGTTTCTGTGCTAATGAGGACTCTTTGTTACTTGATATCTTACAAGGCTATTGCTATATTTAGTGCAGGCAATTTTCTTATTAATCCAGATCACATTTCTCATCTGCATTTCAAGTATATCCAGGTTGTTGAGTCATTCTTTACTTTTACGTCTATACTTTTAAATTTGGAGTAATCTCTCTTTTTTCCCTATATGTAGAAGAAATTCTAACTCATTTTGCTACTAGGACTACAAATAGCAGTATATCACTCATATATTTCATTGTATATTGAATTATGACTAGTTCATTAAATCATTTTATATCTCTTATTTTTCTTCTGTATATATATTTTATAATACAACCATACTTTTCCCTTGGGTTATTTTGCCTTACAGTGAATTCCTACCATGACATATTCTACAACTTATATACATATACCTTCACTTTTGAATAATCATCCAGGACCCTTCACTTGTGGTTTCTCTAGGGGTTCTTTTCTTACTGATTTATGTTTTTTGAACAATAAAGCTGTTACCTCGTTCTTTTTTCTCCTAAACAATCCTTTTTATAAGATGATATATTCTTCAACATTTGTCTGTATTGATTTTCATTTCCCCATTATATTTCCATTAAACCCTTTTGCATTCCACTTCTATTCACAACTTTGGTTTTAACAATTACTTAGCCGTGCCATGATCATTTTATGAGACTGGATGGAATTGCTTTTGTCTGGGAGTGCAAACTTAGGTCTCAGCTGCAGGCTTAAATGTCCACCAGCTGCAAAATTCATATGGGTAACATAACTCCACTAGGTGTTCCTCACAGAATTATCTTTTACTTGTTTCAAAATTAAGTTTGCATCATTGATTGAATTTGGACAACTGATTTTCCAGCTCTGAATACCCTCTAATAGCAGACACACCATGCAGTGGCCCAAAAACACCTCTGCCATTTTCTAGCCACTCACAGTTACGCTGCTGCCCTTCCTTACAGGGAACAGAAAATTGTTCTGAGAAACTGAAAATAACTGTTGAATCGATTCCTTTTGAAAATTTTAACAGGCAGACAAAATAGTAGATCTCCTTGAAACTCCCTATACTTGCCCTTGCAAATGGATTTGCAAAATCTTGGCTTCTGTATCTGAGGGAAGAAATGTACCTTCTGCAATGTATTTTTGAGATTTTTCAAGTTCTCCTTCTTAAAGTTTTCCCCCATTGAACCCAAACATTTATTTGCATTTACATCTTTGTTTTGGGTGGTTTGGGTGATATGTAAGTTTTCTTCCTTACCAGAAGTACATATATGTTTTTATAAATAACCTGCTTTTCACATAAGTATTTCCATGATCTGATGAGGTCAGTGAAATGTTATTTTAAAAAGCTTAGGTTTTTTAGAATGAATTGGTTCATTGATTTTACTGAAAAAGAAAGCCACTGTTGTCTAACAAGGCTGAAGAAAGTTAATCTTTGTGATTGGATAGGAGTTAACAGTTGCCCTTTCTTCACAGTTTATATCTTTGTACAGAAAAGAGATGTTATGCTGTTCACCAGCAAAGAAGATGAAATGACTTTCCTTGAAGCCAGAAAAGATATCAGAGAGATTATCGCATACCTGTTAGCTTTTCTACCAGCCTCATTTTTCTTTTCAGCAATAGGATGTGAGTACTTTCTGAGAGAGAACAATAATCGTCAATAATGGATTACAATTCTGCAGGCTGATGGTCCAGTTCTTTGAACAAAATGGTTGAAATTCTTTTTCCTAATGACTAAGTCACTCTTACTACCTTGTAGGCAAAACTATTATTTGATTCATGTGACTAAGAATAGCCAACAGAATTAGCCTTTAGGAGTTGTTCCACTGCTATTACTCATTCAGGTGGTCATGCTGACTTCAAAGGCACTACAGAGCAATATGCATTATTCAGTAAGGTCTGAAAGACTGAGCCTTTAAACTTCCTTTAAACTTTAAACTTACTGCAACACACCAAAGAGTTTTTTGAAAGATACTTTAATTATAAGATTGAGCAGAAGTGTCTGTATTAGACGTCTGATTCCAAAATAGCACTGCGGTAGACAAGAATTAAGCACAGTGCTGTTATCTGTCTTACGAGCAGAAAAATATAAAGTGAATTGCCCAAAGCAGGATAGGTGACCAGCTTTGGAGGACAAATTATAACAAAGAAATCACCACTTCACATTTCTACATTAAATGCAAAAACATGTAAGTTTGTTAAATTTTTTTTATCTTTGTTTTTAGCATATATGTATGATCTGAAGATTGATTTAAGATTTTCCAATGAATTCAGCTAAAAATTGCAATCACTGTTACCTCCATCTCCCCTTTCAATTTTCTTTTCAGTCATAGCTTTTATATTCTGAGAGAAAATTAATTTATATTGTGGCTAAATATTGAATTTTTTAACAGTGAACTCCTTAGAAATTTTGTGATAAATTCTCCTGAAATTTTGCAGAGGAAAACATGTACTCTAATCTGGACTATTTCTCTTTAGAGAACCTGTTAGAAAAAAGATTTTGGCACTACTATGTTCTGAATAATCTTTCTCATTCTTGTTTTGTAAAAAATATTTTTAATTGAATTTTAATTTTGGAATCAATATTAATGATCATTAATTATTAGAATAATACTTGTTTATTCTTGTAAAAAAATTGGCAGCAGTTTATCAATATGTTGAAGGAATTCTGAATTTTATTTTATTCATCTAAGAAAATGAGCTTGCTAAGTATTAGTTGGTTGGTTTTTGAGATATAGACAGAGGTGTAAATACTGCCATGTCACTTAGCTTTCAATAAAATACTTCTGTGTTTGAAATGTGATACTCACATGTGTGCATCAGCATCTGACTTTTACAGTGATCCATTGAGAGTTTTGCTTTCGTCTACTTTGGCTAGGACAAAAGAAGGATCTCTGCCAAGTAGAACTATGGCACCATCCTCTGTGATCAAACCAGCTGTGCTCTGTTTCCAGCCAAAGAGCAGATCACTTTCAGTGAATCCTAGCTCTTTCTAGCTTCTAATTTACTGAATAAATTCACACTATGAAAGCTTCACTAACAATATCAACAACCAAAGACTTTATGCAGACACATATTTACTTCTTTCCAATATTAGTACCTGTGACCTAGCAGTAGTGCAAAATACTTTCCTCTTTTTCTGGATGTATTTAATAGAATTTTATGCAATTTAAAGTAATTGTTATTATTATATTCTGTAAATAATATGTATATTTTCTTGCATAAAGGTTAAGTACAATAGTGTTCTTATTTTTACCTGTTTTGTAGTGCCTTTGGGTCAAGTTCAGACCTGATGTAAGAGTGCAGCACAGCTCTGACATACTCTCTTATGCTTATAGCAGTGAGTGGCTCTTTCCATAATACATCACAGTCTCATTTTGCACTGCTTGTGGTGATGTTTGGTATCAAATTGATCAAATGCCCGGTCCCCAGTTGAAAGCTATAAGACTACATAGGCTCTGCATTGGAGAAAATGTTGTTTGCTCAATTCCATCTCTATCTGTTGGAGCATTCAGCAGGAGAGCTAACTAAATGACAGTTCTTTTCAGCTGAAATGGGCTCAGAAACTAGTGTAAATTGAATGTTTGCTTCTATCAGATAGCCTTTCATTGCTCTGCATTCTCCATGTTTACATGTAGGGGAATCCAAAAGCAAAACATTTCTACTATCTTCTATCCACCGCTGCATTCTAGGCTTACATGGTTTTGATTTGGTAGAATAAATTCTGAGTCTGAAAAAAAAATAAATTGTGTTCTACCTTAGAGCAGTTCTGAGTTCAACTTGTGCTTGGTTCTTCTTGTCTTTTCATTCAACTATCCAATGATTTGTTGTTTATTCAGTGGTGAGGTGTCTCTGCAATGACAGGTCACAGTTCATTCTGAAGCAATGTTCCTACATAATGTGTGCTCTTTATTTCCCACTGAATAAGTGTATGATTACACCCAGAATACATTAAAATAAGAAATTCTATTTCACCTTATGAAGGCTGTAAGGAACCATATGTTATCCTGTCACCTAGAAACTAAGGAGAGTTTGAAGAGCAGACCATACACTACATCATAGCAAAAGTTAGTATGCTACAGATGTACACTACAGATTTTTGAACCAGATGCTGGCAGGGTTTTTAAACAAGTGAAGATAATTCAGAGCAAATTCCTACATTTTTCCTGCTTCACCAATACATCTGAACTGCACCAAATGCAATGTGGGCAACATCACAGTAAGAAAAATTATAAGAAGGATTACTATTGATAATCAAATCATTTATTATTAATAAACCAATTAGGCTAAAGGGGATAACAAGAGGTTTTAAAAATAAATGAGGAGATTATAGGAATGTGTCTGAAGAGGAAATAAAATTTTTAAATAAACAGGTTTTCATCTGTCAAATAAGTATTAATTCTTCAAAATAGTTAGCTGTTGCTCATATCTATTACACAGTCTGGAACCACAGCACATTTCACTGTATTTCCTATACAATCTGTTCACTGAGTTTTTCTTCTGTTATGTCCTGGATAACTCAGTCGACATCAATAAAGACAATTTAACTTGAATTTGCTTGATAAGATACATGTTATCAGGCTTTTGCATTTATTGACAAAATATGAAAATAGGCTGTTGACTCAATTTATTAACAGTTAATTTCCATGTTCATCTTGGAGTGATTGTCTATATAAGTGCTTCATTTGCACAAAGGTTTCAGATCAGTAACGTCTATTGATGCTGTGGAATAGAATAATCAGGATTGGATTAATCTTGCCTAATACAAGATTTCTGCAACTGTGTATCCATGCGATCTAACCCTGTCACCCTACATTCTCTTTTTAGTCAATGGAGAGAATCATGCACTTTTATGGAATGCTGTATGTGACCTGTTTTCAGCATCTTTGGTAAGGTAAGAATTATTTCATGTCTCAAGTTCCATTGTCAATATTTACTAAAGATGTACTGTTTATAGAGCAAACTGATTCAGATGTAATCATTCTCTTTGTGGCTATCTACACTTGATGGGAAGAATTCCATCAAAGAAATTAGCAGCTTTGTCACTGTCTCAGTCAGGGGAGATACTCCCTTTTCTAAAGAGTACTTAATTGCTCTTTTTAAAGAATTGCGTATAGTCTACTGATCCTGACACGCCACCAGGCAAAGATCTGTGAAAGTATTAATTCCATCCAGTAAGAGGTGATGAGGTTTTGGCTTCTAAAACAGCCAGGACCCTCGAAAAAATACTGTCTGGTCAGAGTGTTCTGTGTTGTTGCCATATAACCTTCATCACAGATATTAGCTGCTACATACAGAAGTGCCAAAGCTAAAAGAAACCTAGTCTTTATCCACCTCTCCTGCAATAAATTCTTATAAATGGGCAAAGAAAGAGTATCCCATCTACTTCTGTCAGATTCACTAGTCATTCAACTGAGTGAAAAAAGAACAGTTCAATGTCCTATCATAAAGATGCTTAAGAACTGATCCAATTTAATAACTCTCACTACCTGAAAGTAAAGGGTCTGTTCTAAGTTCCTTACCTCAGCTCTGCCTTTTATCATATTAATCTTAGAAAACTCTCTAAAAGAGGGATAAATCTTCATCTAAACATCTTCCTCTTTTTCTACTGATTAAAGACAGAATATGAATGTCCTGGCTTTGGCTGGGATAAAGTTAATTTTCTTCTTAGTAGCTGGTACAATACTGTAGTTTGGATTTAGTATGAGAATAATGTTCAAAACACATTGATGTTTTAGTTCTTGATAAGTAGGGCTTGCTCTAAATCAAGGACTTCTAAATCAACTTTCCCATGCTCTGCCAACAAGGATGTACACAAGAAGCCGGGAGGGTACATTGTGAAGGCAGCTGACCCGAACTGGCCAAAGGGATATTCCATACCACAGAGCATCATTCTCAGTATATAAACTGGGGGGAGTTGGCCTGGAGGGACCAATGGCTGCTCAGGGACTGGCTGGGCATTGGTTAGTGGGTGGTGAGCAACTGTACTGTGCATCACTCCGTTGTTTTTTTTCCCTTTCCTTAAAATTGATGTTGTTGTCGTTGTTGTTATTATTATTGTTGTTGTTATTATTATATTTTAGTTTATTTCAATTATTAAATTGTTCTTATCTCAATCCACAAATTTTACCTTTTTCCAATTCTTCTTCCCATCCCACCAGGCATGACAGTGAAGGGAGTGAGTGGCTGCATGGTATTTAGTTACTGTCTGGGGTTTAACCATGACAACGAACTGCGTACTTAACTGTTATGATGTGAGAGGTAAGTGCATATATTCCAGCCAAACAGTATTGTTCTGGGATTTGTCAGATGTGAGTTGCAATAAATGGTCCATCCTGATACTCAGGAAAATGAATAAACCTATGAAAAAACTTTCTTAGCTAAATAGGGGCTTAACATTGCAGTTCCAATACAAAGACAAAGCCACAGGAACAGGAACAGGCTGCAAAGGAGGAATTTCAAAATACTGTTTAGGCATGGGAAAGTGTTGCCGGGAAAGCCAGAGATCTGATACTTGCAGTTTGAGTTGTGTCAGGGACAAGAGCTTCTATTACTACATTAGCAGCCAAATGCTGAACAAAGAAAATATGAGCCTGTTGCTGAATGGAACAGGTGATACAGTGAAGATGAATGCTGCCTAATACCAGTGATCTGGAGGAGGTGGTGCAGTGTGGTCTCATCAGGTCTGCAGATGACTACATGTTGGAATTAAGACCTGCTGAGATCCCTCCAAACCTGGATGATCCTGTCATCATATAATCAAGTTTTTCATAGTAAGGTAGTTCCTATAATGTCTCCTTGGTAATAGTTCTCTAAACTGTTCAATGAGATGAAAAAAAATCATCAAAAAAAGGTTAAATATGAGTGAAGACTGGATTTTGCTATTGCTTCCATTAGTAAATATCTATGCCTCTGAGGAATAAATAGGACTCTGTCTTTGACTGCCTTTCATTTTAAATGTCTGTAAAAAAAAGATCAGTTTTGACCCTGGTGTCAAGATCTGCTTCAATTCCAGAGTGGGTTTTTCCTTACTTGTTAGCTTTCCAATATAGTTCAGAATTTTTTTCCATTCACTCAGCTGTTTTGTGCCCCAAGTACTGTGATCCTTCATCACTGGCCTGCTCCTCTCATGCAAGTCTTCATATAAGTCTAAACAGATGACAGTTTACAGGGGCATGGATGTAGCGCTGGAAGGAAGTTTAGTGATGAGCTGATGTACTGATGAAATTAGAAGGAGATGATAAAAGATAGATGTCACTTCTGCTATGCTTACTCATGAGATAACTTTAGGAAACTACTGGCAACAGTTAAGAATAAGGTGAAGGGCCTTATCTCACGCACACTGTACCAACAGTACAGTGTTTATCTTTGAAGCAAGCACCAAGGAAGCAAGCACCACGATATAACATTCTAATTTTAATAATGTATCCCATGTGCTTGTTTTACTTATTTTAAAAGTAGGGTAAGTCTAATTCCAATTTCCCAAATTGTCAATGAATGGTAATCAGTGAGATTATGAGTCTGAAAATTTACATATTTATAGGAAAAGTGTTGGTGATTAACTTGGAGAGCCTTTTTTTATTGATTGTATACTTCTGTCTTTTAACAATGACATTAAACAATACAGGCAGTATTTTAAAGCAAATGCTTGTCAAAAGTGAGGGCTTGATAGTTTTTGTGTCACAAACCATATATAACCAGAAGTCAGACAGAAGTTAATAGGAAGAGTTTGATTTTCAGAGGTACAGACCTTCAGCAACTGTGTCTAAAGCCAATGAAAACTACACTTTCCACCTTTCAGAATCAGACAGTATATATTTAACAGATTGGAAAACCTCTAAAGTAGTTTAACTTCACTCTACTTCTTAGCATCTATATAAGGGATTAACACAATCTTAATATCACATTTTCTAAGGACTTCACAGCCATTAATCACATTTATTAATCTTTATAGCACCCCTGAGAAGTATGAAAATGCTGCTATGCCTGCATTAAAGATAGTGAACTGAGACACACAGAGACCAAATTCCAATGTTACAGTAAAGATCAGTAGTCGAAAAAGGAACTGATCCTATGCTATACAAACGTGAGGCTAACATTTTCTCCAGTACTACTTCCCCATATGATGAGTTGTTTCCTTCATATTCTTCTGATTACTTGAAACTGCAAAAGTGTTCATAAATGAAGACACATCAGAGTATCACTGCAACACTTCTTAACTTTCAGATTTTCAGGATCCCAACTAAACAGTCTTCTGGTATGTGCTTTGAGCCTCATATTCTCTTATATTAGGCTTGCATTATGTCTTGATAAATTTATTTTTTCTGTTAGCTAATTCACCTCAGTTTTAACACAGCGTTTTGCTTTCTTATTGGTGGTCCGTATGCCACTGATGTTTAATAAACTTGCATGTGTTTTAATCTTACTACTTCCTGATTTTTCTCTGTCTTGTTAAAGGTTAGGCAGAGATAGGCAAAGGTAAGACCTAAGACATAGGTTTGGATTGTAGATTAAGAGTCTAAAATTGTCTTTTAGCCTGGATTGTAGACTAACAGTGCCTTATTAAACTAAAAAGAACCAAAACCCTCAAGAAGTGCAATTCCTTGCACTTACAGCCTCATTCTATATCTCTACTTTTTTCCAATAGCAGTTACAGTGGATCTGGTACATCCTTATAACTAATTTAGATATGTTTCATATTTTCCATGCTTTTGCTTTTTCTGTGTTAACTCCTTCCTCTGTAATTGTGTGTCATAGGAAATAGTGTATAAAGTTTTCTGAAAATTTTAACATTTAACTGAGAAACAGGAAGTAGGGGAGAATGGCTGTTACCCAGGACCTGTTACCAATAGCTGTTACGCAGCACCCTTCTACCTTTTTTCAGCTCCCCATATTTTAGCATCAGTTTCAACTTTCACATAATTCCACCTACACATTTGAAGAAAACCACTCTCCTTTCTAGCCTTGTTTTTCATGCTGCCCACTTTGTTCTGTTCTTTCATTACTATCTACCCTCCCTTTTCATTATGTTCTTTGAGGTTCCATTCCATTTCTATGAATCCTGCTGCCTCTTCCCCTCAGCCACGTGCTTTATCCACATTATGTGACTCAATAGGAGCCGTGCAGCAATTGATTGGTAGCCAGTCAATAGTTCAGCAATTGGCAGGGAACTGCTTAGCACCAAATCATTGATTTCCTTCCCACTGATACCTTCACAGCTGGTTACCTTTTTGTGTACATTACAGATAAAAGGAGATAAAAAATGGAAACTAAGTATATCTACATGTATATTACATATAGATAAAATATCATGTATTCATATGTTTAACAACTTTCTTTTCCAAGGAAAAAGCAGATAAAAATTTGTTTTGGAGCCATGATCACATCCAACAAAGCAGAACACAAATCACCAGGAAGGAACACATCAGATAATGAACTCCATTAACTCTAATATTGAAAAAGGTTGTAAATTTCTTTTGGCACTGTTGTTCAGCAAACTCTGAAGAACTTAAATAATGACTTTGAATAAATTCCATTAATTCTGCTATTTTTAATTTTTTTTGAGGTTTAGAATAGGAAAAACTCAAATAAACTTCTCCAATTCCATATATATGGCTGGTATAATCTGCATGATACCATCTACTTTGATCTTTGATTTAGAAGTCTTTTAAAGCCATATCTTTCAGAAGTCTAAAACATTAAGTTTACCCCCAGAGTTAAAAAAAAAAAAGTAATTAAATATCAGTAACTAGGCCTCTGAACTACTGAAAAATCTGGCCTTGTCTCAATGCATAAGTGATAGAGATCTGGAACTGATTAGAAAAATCTCTTGGTAGCGAAAACAAAACAAAACAAAACAAAACATCTAAGAATGTTATTCCCCATCCCGTTTTCTGTAGACTTTTAGGTGGAATTTAGGCATTTAAACCTATGGCTTAAGCTTTGGGCATATTTTTTGTTTAAATTAGATTACATGAGATGAGAAGAATACCTGACTATTGTGGCGACCTTTTACAATGGAGTGACTGCATTGGTAGATACAGAAAGAGCAAGTGATGCCATCTACCATTATCTCTAAAAGGCCTTTAGCATGGTCTCACACAACATCCTTGTCTTTAAATTGGAAAGATACAGATTTGATGGATGAACTATTCAAGTCTGAAGAGTTGCAGTTAATGGTTCAGTGTCCAAATGGACATCAGTAACAAGTGGTATCCCTCAGAGGTCCATATTGGGACCGATCTTTATTAATGATGTAGACAGTGGGACTGAACGCACCTTCTGCAAGTTTGTAGACGACACGAAGCTGAGTAGTGCAATTGATATACTTGAGGGAATGGACAACATCCAAAGTGGTCTTGGCAGGCTGGAGAAGTGGACCCATGCAACCCTCATGAAGTTGAACACCTCCAGCTGCAAGGTCCTGCACCTGGGTCAGGGCAATCACCAGTAACAGTATAGGTTGGGTGATTAATGTATTGAGAGCATCACTGCAGAGACAGACTTGGGGATGCTGGCAGATGAAAAATTGGACATGAGCTGGCAACACGCATTTGCAGCCTAGAAAGCCAAACATATTGTGGGCTACATCAAAAGAAGTATGACTAGCAGGTCAAAGGAGGTGATTGTTCCATTCTATTCTGCTCTGGTGAGACCCCATCTGGAGTACTGCATCCAGCTCTGGGGTCCCCATTACAAAACCAACATGGACCTGTTCGAGCAGGCTCAGAGGAGGGCCATGAAAATAAATGGAGAGCTATGAAGACAGGCTGAGAGAGTTGGCGTTGGTCAACGTGGAGAAAAGAAGGCTTCTGGGAAGACTTCTTAGCAGCCTTTCAATACTTAAAGGAGGCTTATAGGAAAGATAGAAACTTTTTACCAGGGCCTGTAGTGATCAGACAAGGAGCAATGGTTTTAGACTGAAAGAAGGTAGATTTAGATTAGATATTAGGAAGAAATTCTTCACTGTGAGGGTGGTGAGGCACTGGAGCAGGCTGCCCAGAGAAGCTGTGGATGCTCCATCCCTGGAAGTGTCCAAGGCCAGGCTGGATGGGGCTTTGAGTAACCTGGTCTGGTGCAAGATGTCCCTGCCCATGGCAGGGGGGCAGGAACTAGGTGATCTTTAATGTCCCTTCCAACCCAAACCATTCCATGTTTCTATGTTTCTGTATGGAAAGCTACTAAAAACTAAACCATGACTTTTAAATACTCAAAAATGCACCATCTTTCACATACAGCTTTGGGGTCTTTTTTTGGTTTTTTGTTGTTGTTGGTTTTTTTTCCCCAGTTCTGCACTCCTTCTTACATTTTTTGCTTGGGTAACCATTTAGACCTATGAGACAGTATTGTACTTGCTAGTAACATGGTACAGGCTTTTCACCTCATTTACAGGGCCTCAAAACAGAAGCTTGTTAGGCTTATCTTGTCTCCACTGGTTTTGACCTCCGTGAAGCTATGTTTTGTTCAATTTAGCTGTGGCAGAAGTTTTTCAAAGAGACCAGGTGGCTATGACTACCTGGTTTTAGTTTCATTTATCTCTACATGGTGTCACCATAATGTCACTATAATGAAGTAGTGTAAAGAAATACAGGTCTGATATGATAACAGGGGCACTGAGAAGTGGAGATCCAGGAGGTGACTTAGAAGAGTACAGGCATGAAATGGTAAGAGAGAACACAGGCTTATTACTGGCAACCCCTTAGCTATAAGCTACTTGCTAACTGTCAATTAAGGAAATAGACACCTGGAGCTAGACAAAACTAGTTTTAGGGGTAAGAAAGAAAACAAAGAAATAATATCTGACATACAGGAAAAGGACCAAGTATATTAAATTCTGATGTAATATGGGGCTGCAGACCAATGAGGAGCAAACAAAGGTATACAAGCATGCTAGCAAACATTTAAAAATGACAAGTGGATCTAAACATGAAGTGAAGAAATTGTCAACAACATATTACTCCCAGCAAAGGACTGCAGATGCTGATGCCCTGCTGTGATACCTCCTATCAGCTTTGCCAGAAAAAAAGGACTTCAGGACCCATAAAAGCAGTGGAAGGGTGAACACAACATCTGGAAGACAGGTAGGAAATAAGTCTGTGTATAAGAATTCTAATTGTATTATTACTGTTAATGAAACTTCTTATATACACAAACTTTCTTTTTCTGTTATAATTAGATCTGGACTAATAAATATGCTTGGATTTGACTGTTAAGATTTCACTTATGCCAGCAATAAATTATTGTCTTAACATATATAGTGTTTCCTCTACCCATAAACAAGTGTTTGAGAATAAGGTTTTGGTTTTATTCTTGTTAACACTATCAAACAAAGCTCCTTTTTCAGTTTCACCAAAGCAAAACTAAAATGACTGAGGCTGGAGTTGGCTCCAAATCTTTCTGCCTGTCCAAAAAAATCAATTAAATTGTTGGCATGGTAAAAACAGCTAACAAATAGTGATTAAAATTATTTCTAGGAGCCTGTGGAAAGCCTGTTTTTATTGCAGGCTAACATATTTATCTCTATACACATACAGACCTACCTACCTACATATCTGTAGAAATGTATCTTTCATTTCTCTTAGTATCACTTGCAGGGTCCTCAAACTATGGCCCATGGGCTGGATACGGCCCCCCAGGGCCCTCAATCCGGCCCCCGGTATTTACAGAATCCCCCCCGCTGGGGGTTGGGGGGGATGGAAACCAAGCAGCCGCAGATGACCGCCTGCCACTTCATCCGTGTGCCGGCCTCCTGGTTAAAAAGTTTGAGAACCCCTGATTTAAAGCTATCATTAGAGAGAAAATTAGAAAAAAACCCACACCAAACAAACAAACAAAAAAACTTACAGAACCTCAAAACCCAAAACTGCATCAATTTAAGTTACATACTACAGTTAATGTCACTGATCTTATTTTCAGTGAAGAAAAAAGAGCAACAGCTTTGGCCATGAGGCATTTGATCAGTTAATTAAATAATTCTTGAAGACATCTGACTGTGTCATCTTATTGGTGTCAGAAAACAAGATCTCACTAGTGCTTGACCTCAGAAGAACTTCTGTGTGAATCTGAGTACATTTTTGGCCACTTATGTGCTCATTTTTCAGACCTTACTTATGGACAGCAGTACAAGTAGGGTTTATATTGATGATTCCTACCACTCAGGGGGTAGGAACTAATGTTCACCTGGTTCATGAACAGGCATCTGAATGCTGCTGCAAAATGCACAGGGTGCTAAACATGGTGCTGAGAATGGCTTTATTATCATAACGTGCCATTATGCATAGCCATCACATCCTACTGAGATTCATCTAGAGTGTACCAGGAAGACTTCATTAGTGAAGCACTGTCCCAACGTGTTTTAGAGATCAAGATTAAAAGTAAAATCTCTTGTCAGGTAGTAGAGTCCTGTGTGTTTAGCAATGCTGAAGATATGCCTTTCTCCACAAACCTACCTCTGACTCTTTACTCCTTGTGTATTCTGTAAGTGTGATTTGTCTTTTACAGAGGCAGCACACTTGCATTTGAAAAACACTGTATTTTTATTTATTATCTAGATTACACTTATCTTCCACTATTCTTGTAGGTTTTTTGTATATTTCCAAAAAAGAATTGTTATGATTCGGATTATTTTTTTTCCATATAACTCATCCTTAGATGATTAAATTTATTTGGCAATTGAAATACTGGTGACAAACTATTAAAGAATTAGTTTCAAGGGCTATCGTGTTCTCAGTACAATTCTACTTCATAAGACTTTGATCTGTAATATCGCAAGAATAAAACTATTTGACTTCTGTTTCCTCATCCCGAATGTTAAAATACTTTTTAGAATCTTTCCTTTACAATGTTTCTATTGTCTTCCCCCCCTCCACCCCCCACCACTTTCTTTTTTCTTGAAAGGCAATTACCACTCTTCTTAATGTGGGTGCATCAATTTTAGCTCTTTGAAGTGAACAGTAAGCAAGATTTAATGATGTATTGAAGCTGAGGAAATCCACTGATGAAATACTGGCAATTCTGTATCTAAGTATTTTTTAGTTGAATGATGAAAGTCTATTTAACAACAGTGACTCTAAGTAAAAATTTACATAGAAGTTATAAAATTTATTTTTATTTTATCTTTATTTTTATTTTTACAGCTTTCCTCAGCATCCGATACTAATTCCAGGAACAGTATGATGGACTTGCTGAACTTTAGTCTTATCTACATTGGCCATCCTTATTTTTCAAATGACATATTTTCATATTACATGCATACACATTTGCAACTATATAAACCTCACTCAAGCCTGTGCTAAGATCCTGTGCATTTTGATTTTTTTTCCCCAGGCAATCTACTTTTATGCCTGGATGATGCTGTTTAAAAATCAAGATATGGTCTGTTTCTGATATTCCCCTTAATTGTCACCAATCATGGATGTTTCAAGAAATGTGAAGATAATAAAGTACAGAGCTCATAGAACTGTAGAATCATTTAAGCTAGAAAAGAACTCTGAGATCATGAAGTCCAACTGTCATCTCGTGCTTCTTACATTAAAAAATGTGTTCTCCTTTTCTACTCCGCTAACAGTATCTCATTTTGAGGCTTCAGCTTTTCAAACTCTTATTTTGCAAATCTACTGTTCTTTTATATGTCACCTGTAGATTGGGTGGGATTTTTTTCATATCCATGTGCCTTGATGTAATGTCAATTTCTTTTTTAAAATACTTTTTAGGATTGAGATATTTTTCTGTAGTATCTTGACTATTATAAAACTAGAATTTCCCTTCTGTTCTGTTTCTTTCCTCAACTTCTCCCATTTCTAGGATATCACACAGTTACACTCTTTGTTTCATGCCTTCTTTTTTCAAGTCTATCACAATCACATTACTTCTTTTACCTTTTTGTACTAATGCAATTTAATGCCCTCCACATTTCAAAATTATTGTAATGTATAGCTCTGATGACCCAAATCAATCATGGTGATGAGTACTAAGCTGTTCCAACTTTCAGGAAGAAAACCTTTCTCACAAAAATAACTCGGCTATTTGCTAAAGCCATGTGTCTCCCTTTGTTTTCTAAGTGAGTCCTTTAAACTGAAGGACTCAGGGGGTGGGGTCCAAGTGGCAATGCTCACACCATTGCATCCAACCAAGGAGTAAGCTAAGCCAACCAGAGCAGTGATAAATGTTCCCTTGCTGCCTTCCAAGATGAGAACCAGAAGGCCAACCACCTCAAGGGTGCGTGGCTATGGTGAACCATCTTGCACCCCTCCTGGGAAACCTGCATGCTCCATTTACCTCTCTGAAATGCCCGTACACCAACACACGCAGCACGGGGAATAAACAGGAAGAACGACAGATCTGTGTGCGGTCACAGGGCCATGACCTCACTGCCCTTACAAATACACGGTGGGAGAGCTGGCATGGCTGGAATGCTGTCAGGGATGGCTCTGTACTTTTTAGGAAAGACAGGCCAGCAAGGTGAGGTGGTGGAGTTGTTCTTTATGGGAGGGGGCAACAGGAATGTCTTGAGCTCTCCCTTGGAGTGAATGCAGAAGAAGTCAAAAGCTTATGCATAAAGATTAAGGGGCAGGCCAACACCTGTCGTGTTTTTTTTGCTACAGGCCACCTGATCAGGCAGAGGAAGTCAAAGAGGCCTACAGACAATTGGAAGGAACACCATGATCACAGGCCCTGGTTCCAAAGGGGGACTTCAACCTCCCTGATACGTGCTGGAAAGGCAGCACAGCTAGGAACACACAGTCCAGAAGGATCCTGCAAAGCATTGGTGATAACTTTTTTATGCAGATGGTGGAAGTGTCAATGAGGCAAGGTGTGCTGCTGGACTTTGTACTAACAAAAAAAGAACCACAACCCTGAGAGCTGGGCCTGTTTACCCTGCAGAAAACTGAAAGGGGATCTTATCAATGTCTAAAAATACCTTAAGGGTGAGTGTCAAGAAGATGGGGCTGGGCTATTTTCAGTGGTGCCCCGTGACAGGACAAGGGGCAACGAGCACAAACTGCAACACAGGCAGTTCCACCTGAATATGATTAAAAGCTTCTTTCCTTTGAGGGTGACAGAGCGCTGGCACAGGCTGCCCAGAGAGGCTGTGGGGTCTCCTTCCCTGGAGACATTTGAAACCCGCCTAGATGTGATCCTGTGCGGCCTGCTCTCGGGACACTGCTTTAGCAGGGCGTTGGACTAGATGATCTCTGGAGGTCACATCCAATGCCAACCATTCTGTGATTCTGTGGTTTGTAAGTAATTAGAAGGTGATTGCACTTGTTGACCACATCATTTCCACATAGCAAAAAATTATTCTTTGCTAGAATTAATAGATTGTAGTGTCTACCTAGACACATGGTAAAATCTAATAATATTAGGAAAGAATAAATTATTTTGAACAATTTCCTTGATTTTTTTCTTTCTCTTTTTTTTTTTTTTTTTTTGGTTTGTTTTTTTTGTTATTGGTGGTGTTTTTTTCCTTCAGAGCTCTTTAAAAAAGAAAATGTTTCAGGTAATATTGTACATCCACAGAGCCTACTGTCTGGCATAAAACAGCATCAAAGGGCTTAAAATAAATAAACAAACAAACAAACTGTTGCCTGATTATTCAGTCTCCAAAATTTATTTTGGGCCTACATTTTGCAAATACAAGATATTCAAACTAGTGATCCATGCATTCAAAGGAGAACCATGTTCTAGCTACCAAAGCCTTGTACTGAATCCAATATAACAGGAAAAGTGCTGTAAACCCCATGTACAAACTTTAATACAGAAATAATGTTTCAAGACATCTAAATATTGATTTATAGTCTCCTCTGTTTCAAACACCTTTTTTCCTTTTATTCTTTTGTCAGTCTTCTCCCCTACTGAACCACTATTTGCTATATTTTATTTCTCTAAATCTTTGCTGATTTGACTTTTAGTGTTAGGCTTTAATTATTCCTGAACTGAAGGTTCCTTTAATCAGTATCATTTGTACAATTTCCAAGTTGTTCTATCTTTTCAACAGACCAATATATCAAACTGGAACAGAAAATGATCTTGGGAAAACATATGAAATAAGATAATGATTAGACTTTACAATAATTCCATTGAGAATGTTTCTATTTGCCTTAGTAAACTTGTCTTTTTTAAAACCTAGCTATAGGCATTTGAAAAGTAAAATTCCTCAGGCATAATTTGTCTTGGCTCAGTCTTTTTCAGTTACATATTATATAGGGGTTTTAGCATGAAGAGAAGGATGCAGAAGAAGAACAATGCTTCTCGGACATTAGCTACTTCAATAACAACAGCAACAACAACAATGATTATGATGACAATAATAGTAGTAAGTAGTAGCAGTAGTAGTAGTAGTAGTAGTAATACTTTCTATGTGATTGTCTCTGCTAACAGTGGTAACCTCTACCCACCTGAGCCTTCTGGTCTCTGGTCTCAGAGGTTCACCTGCATGTGGGATACCAGTGGAAGAGGGGGCTCTCAATCCTCTAAGGCACCACCACAGGTGTATAAGACACTGAGCCACAGACTGATTCAGATGCTCAGCCAGAGCTGCTTTGTTAATAGCTTAATAATAGGTCTGGGTTTTTTGGGGTTTTTTTTGAGTGTGCTAATAGATTTTTTCTGGCATACATTACGTTGCAGAAAGTATGAAGAAAAAAAAAAAAAAGACAAGTTGCTAATTTATGGAACAGGGGACTGGCTTTTAGACTCTCAGTGTCTTTCAGATTCACAATCCAATTATTAATTAAAGCTCAAAGACTTTTGGCTGGGTTTTCACTGTAACTACTGCCAGAAAAGTAGTCCTTGGTGAACAGTAATAAAGAGAGATTACTTTGGACCTCATTACTGCGTGATGAGATTTCTGTTAGTTTTGATAATGGATTACTGCTTTGTTTACAAATGGACATTCACTATCCCACAACAGCCCTGATGATGTTACATAGAAACAAAACATTCTTAGGTTTTTAAGTTATTATCAAAACTAACAAAATTTGAATTATGTGTATAGTTCATACCAGTGGTAAAGTAGTGAGAATGAACTCACAAGAAGTTGATGAACACTGGACCACAGTCAGGTCCTGTTCTGACACCATTTATCCGTGAGTAATCCAGGCAAAAATAAAATGAGACAACCTAATTTAGAGAAGCTTTAAAATACATATTTCAGTGTAGGGAAAATATAATGAATAATAAGTTCCAGAATAGCCAAAAGAATGTCACTGCCCGGAGGCAGGAAACAGAAATAAAGTAACTTGGAGTGTACAGGGTACTGATACAGTTTTTCAAGAGCAGAAGCAAATCACCATGCAAAACTTAACCTTGATTCTGGTTCTTCCACACCTCACATGGACACTGAAGTGAATGTTCTGGGCCATTCTGGGCATCTGTCAATTTATTTGGGGCTTTTTTCATTATTTTTTAAAGATCTAGGTTTAATTCTACAGAAAAATAAATGTCAGCACTTGAACATGAATCTCAAAGTGGAGTTCTCACCTATTTCAGCCTGTTACAAAAACTGTACCATTTAGGCTGAGTAATCCTCAAGTATGATTCTACATCAGCTAAAAGTAATTCATTAAGATGTCACTAAAAATGGCACAGAGCTTATGGACAAAATCACTGACTGCTCTTTTTGCTAAGACATCCCGGGTATCAGGATGAAAACAATTACTGGAAGACACAGAGCACTTTTGGCATCCCTAAACGGAAAGTAGACACTTCCTTCAAGTGTATATCATAAAAAGGCTTATTTTCCTCTGCTATAAGCAAAAATTATTCTCACAGATAGTATTTTTTTTCCACATAGAAAATTAAATTTTTCTTAAAATAAACTGAAGACTACCAATATATAAACATTTTCTTCATGTAATCTAAAAAGCCATCCTTTTCATTTCAAATGTGCAAAGTTTGGTTTTCATTAGCTATACACATGCAGGAGGAAGAAGTCAGGGTTTTTCCTATACTAATTATATTTTTAAAGACATAAATTGAATAATACAAATTCTAGATGGAAACAGATAGTTGTACTCATTACTCAAGACCAAAAATTCCAAATGCATGAAAGCTGCATGCCTAAACTTATTCTCAAAGCTATACAACCACCTGAGTTCCAACTGATCCATAAGCACAGGATCTAGGAAATACTGGTTTCAATATAAGAAATTAGGCATTTATAAGGAAAAAAAATAATCTACCAAAGTACCCATTCTCTGTGTCAATACTACACTGTTTCTGTTCATGGTACGGAAGTAGAGCATACCTCCTATCTGCAGATAAGAGGATTGTGTATTGTTTTTATGAAGGTGCCTTACCTTTGTCCACTGTCATTTATCTGAGTCGGATATTCTATGTAAAGTTATATTTACCAAGGAACAACAAAGAGTCTGAAGGGAGGTGTTTTTATCTGAGGTATTTGTCTCTCTCTTTCAGGTTTAGGTTCAAGACAGAATATGACCTCCAAAGTTTTAGATAATTGACTCCTATCTTAGTATTACACTATGAGATAAAAATCAAAGGATAAAATGCAACTATTAAATGCATTTACAGAAGAAATTATATTGGGCACATAATACTGAAATAATATTTATAACATCTTTCATTAACTTAACAAATAAACCAGAAATAATGATTATTATAGATGACAGTAAAATCATTCAGGGATGGTTTTGAAAGTTGCTCTTGTTCCCAAAGATATCCTGAAAGTAAACAATTTTTTTTGTAATTCAATATTAAACTTTAGATATACCATGTATCTGAACAAAACAAGCACTCATGTGCAAGGGGATCATTAATCACAGGCCAAGCTTTACTCAGAAGTTCTGTCAGTCTTTACATGCCTCAGAATTGCTGCCTAATCTCTATGTGTCTCCCTTATTTAATAAAAGTGAAAAGTAGTTGTGATGTGCATCTGTTAAAATATAGTGAAACTTATGAAAACAAATTTTTAAAAGTTGTTTTTTTTTTTCAATAGAGAAAGACCCAGAAAAAATAGCACAGCATAGCATAATTTACATTAGCTTAGCATAGCACAGTGTGGAATAGAGTAAGATTTTTACATAAATCCAGTTGGATCTGAAACAGAGGAAATAATCATAGACTCACAGAATTATTTAGGTTGGAAAAGACCTCTGAGATCATGCAAATCCAGCTGTTAACCCAGGAGTGCCACGTCCATTCACCAAGCCATGTCACCAAGCACATGCTGTAACACTGTTACACATAATGTAAAAAGACCCTGTTAATCAATAATATGTCTAGAAAAAAACCCATTCTTTTTAGAGACATATTTATCAGAAAACCATTACTTGTCATGTTTCTGCTAAGAGATGGCAGCTTACATGTGCCTGATGAGGCATGTGTGGGGCCAGGAGTAATGGCGATCACTCCCACTCCCACAGAGGGCAACATGGGGAGCAGTAGCGACCAGGAGCGCTGGGACCAGAGTAGGCAAACAGGGCATGGTGTGTCAGCCAGGGCATGGCACAGCAGTCTGCTCAGCGGGTCACGCGGGAGGGCTGGAAAGACTTGAAGTTCGTGTAACTCAGCAACCAGGCATTGTTCTGTGACCATCTGCACAGGAGAAGGGCACTCATCCTGCCTGACCCTCACAGTAGAATGGCGGGCACTTGTCTGAGAGCAAAGGCTCCAGCTCCAGCTGGGGGGTTGGCACCATCTACCCCAGCAGTGGCCAATGCCCCCACCCAGATGGGGCTGCTGATGGGAGAGGCTGCAGCGCAGGCCTCAGGCTGCGGGACGTGCCCAGGCCTTTCCCCCAGGATGGACACAGGCTGCAGATCTGCCAGCAAAAGGTGTGCCCAGGTGGAGGAGCTTCAGCAGGTGGCTGAGCTGCAGGAGGCAGTGAGAAGGCTGAGTAGCATCAGGGAGGCTGAGAAGCACTTAAAAATGTAGTCTGTAGTGGACTTGCAGCCCACGGCCCAACAGCCAAAACCTCCCCCACCAGTGCACACAGAAGGGAGGGGGCCAATAATGCAGAAGAATGGAAGCTTGCAATGGCAAGGATGTGCAGGAAGACAAGACTTCCCCCAAAGCCTGAGATGCCCCTGCAGGACTGCTTCTCTGCTCTGCTCCCATCCTTCTCACGCCTTTTGTAAGTGGAGGTGTTGTATGGAAGAGTAGCTTTAAATGGAAGCTCAAATGTAGAGCTGTAACTCTGAACTGTAATTCATATGAGGGTTTGGGTTTTAAAATATTTTGGGGGGAAGGTATTGATGTCCTTTCATTTTTCTAAGTGTTTCTTACATTTTTCATGGCAAGCAGGAATCTCTAATTTAACAGTTTGTCTAGTAAAAAGCTAATGTTTTTGTTCAGCCTTCGT
The DNA here is from genome assembly GCF_017639655.2 of Falco naumanni. Taxonomy (NCBI): domain Eukaryota; kingdom Metazoa; phylum Chordata; class Aves; order Falconiformes; family Falconidae; genus Falco; species Falco naumanni. Next base: position 30,373,608 of record NC_054059.1, read on the forward strand.
CCCTTTAATAACCATGTTTGGCCAGCACACAAGCTGTCCCAGCACCACAGTTTGAGGACAAGTTTTAAAAGAAATTCAACACAAACTTGTTTAATATCATGAAGAAAATCTGCACATTAATTAGTTTACGAATGTAGTTCTCCCAACTACTGCTTTGTTGCTTTAACTTTATGTATTTAAAAAATACAACTCCTCACTCAAACACTTCTTTTTTGTAGTCACTAGAAAGTATTCAAAGTAAAGATCATGGCTTGAAACTCTTCATTCTGTTATTCTTTATAAAGTAAAACTACCCATGCTTAGCACAGAATTTAAGATCAAATTCATGCCAACTTTGTTGTTTAAAAAGAAAGTGAAATACAGAATCGCTGAACTAAGAAAACCCCACAAAATGAACAAAAATGACAATTTTTTCTCAGTATTTTTTAGATTATATCCTGTGCCAAAACACAAGGAAAACAATGAATTATAAAGACAATAATGATGAAATCTGATATTGTAAATTTCTTTAGGAAGCATAAATTAGAGATGAACTCAGGAACCTTGAAATAACAGCTACAAGCACAGCAGAACATCTAGGTCCCAGGGATATTCTGTGTCTTGCGCTAATACCTGCTTACAAGTGATTTTTGTCCTTGTGGCAAATACTGGATTGTGAACTTTGTGTCCTAATCAGAATGCAAGTGTGATACATTAGTTTTGTTATATACATGGGTTCTTTTGGTTTATAATGGCATATTTAGCTTCCTGATGACACTAAAAGATGGTAATGAAATAACAACAACATGACTTCCTGATGTGGTAGAAGGGATATGCTAGAAACATACAAAATATATGGCTAATAAGAGGCAAACAAACTTTTAAAGCTGTAGACCACTTCCAGATTGCTGGAAGTAATACACTGGAAACAAATGAAAAGATATCTGCCCATAAGACTCAATAAGAAGTCATGAATGGAAATAATATATGAAATCACATCAATCTATGCAATCCATATAAGAGGAAGGTTAACAGAGAACTTACTGTTGGTAATCGAAATAGAAGATGCAAAATTCTTCCACATATTAAAGGGAGATTTCTATGTTAAACTTCAAAAATTTAGTTTCTTAATGTACTGGAGGAAAAAACCCATCAAGATTACTTGTATTCTAAATTCAGGAGTCTAATTAACCTAGTTCCCTGAGGAAAATAAGATTTAGATGGCATGAGTCTGGAAGTGTTGGTTCCTCAAACTCCAACCTAAGCTGCCTAATTACATAATTATCTCAATTATTTTATTTTTTTAAAAGCTCCCCAGGCACCTGAGCTGCAGCATTAACCATTAAATTACAGTGTATGGTACATATGAGTCAATGACTTGTGCCCATAATTGGACTTAGGTGCTAAATGGTCTAAATCCATGCTATTAAAGTCTCTCAACCTTTGAAACAGAGTAACTATTCAAAAAATGGTTATTAGAAATAGGAATTGGCCCAAGTCACAACTGTATTAGGGACAATTCTAACAACTGAATACTTCAGATGATTGAATCACGGTGCTGGGAATGGTCACTGCCACTTTGTAATTTACTAGTACAGATGTAGCCTAAATTCATGCCTCTAGGTAGAATCCTAGCAGCACCAACATGCTCACTGTCAGAAAGTTGATACTACCTGTGGAGCAGCAGTTCTCAGAGCACAAATATAATTTAAACCTCATCAAAATAGAGAAATAACCCATTGGTGAGTGCTTTAACTTAGGTTTGGGGAAATATAGCTTCTAACACCTATTTTAATTCATCTGGGCTGAGATTAGAGCTGATACTTCCTACCACAGTGGCTTGATCTGCAGGTTACTTGAAGTCAGGGAACTATCAGCATCTCTTTTTGAAGTATGCAATCCTATGTAATAAAAAACAAGTTTATTAAGGTTTTTTCAATATTAGTAAGTTTTCAATCTCAGTCTTCCAAATACATGTTTTATTTATTAGGGTTCTTGTTCATTCCAGTTTCTCATGTGTATTTTTTTTTACTCCAGCAGAGACTGGATTACTTTATACTGTTAGAATACACTAAATGAAAAGGACTGGGAAAGTTGTAACTCAATAAATTATAGCTCACTGGTCAAGGGTGATGCAGAGGGTGAAAGACAGACGTTGATATTGGGTGTATCAGGGAACAGAATGCTGGTCACCCAGCTGATTACCTCTAACTGGGAAAGGCGCTACTTATAATGGTGGAAGCTCCCTTACTTCCCCTCAGGTTTTGACTAATCTGGTTGAAGTATTCTAAAACCAAAAACCAGGCTTACAATTAGAGTTCTGAAGTGAAACAAAACATCTAATTCTCCCACAGGAACTCTGATTTACATTTGTTATTTCACTGGCACCTTCCACTTTCCAGTTTTGGTGGCTTCTCACTTACTTTGTGAGATGCTGAACTTCCCTTATACATCATATAAAGAGCAAGTAGTGATGAGGATTTGCAGTGCTGATCCAGTCTCATTTGAACCTAGGCAGGTTCTTTTAAGCCTGATGACCTAGAAAAGTCTATGCGTTGTATTAGTTTGGTTATAAACCAAAAAGTAAGTGAATCATCCATGTTTATTTCTTTGCAAGAAAGAAAAAAAAAAACCAACCCTGTTTAAAATTATGATGCTAATAATTAGAAATTGCTAGAAATTAAAAATGCTAAAAATTAGAAAGTGTATGAAAAACATTGTTCAAATACTCTATAAATTCCAGAAGCAAACATTTTACAAGATTATTAGAGGCAACCTTTAATTTTTGTAAATACATATACTTTGTGTTTTCACAAAGCTAATAAAAATGGACCGTGCTCCATGACTCTGACTCCTCTGTGCTATGACAAAAAATAATAATTGTATTTTCCATTCTTTAATTTCAGTGTTGTTTTAATAAACACACAGAAATATGACCAGAGTTATTAAGCATATTAAGATTTCTTATTTTGATGGTTTTTTTCCTGGCAAACTTAATCTCAAAGGCAGAATGTTAATTATTTACCTAATGACATAACTTTCTTCAGTAAAGCAGGTCATGCACAAGGCTGGAATATCTAAGCTATAAAGAAGGAAATTTTTCCTTGATTTAATCCAGTGTGGTCCAACTTGCATCAGCTGGAGTTGTTTGAAAAAGAGCTGTGGAGTAACTAAAATGGTCTTATATTGTAGAATATTGCATGCAATAAAGTGAAACAGTTTAAATACTTTTATTAATGCATCTTTATTAGTAAGTTTGGGACAGGGAAGAGTATCTGGTTCTTTTTTTTCAGAAGATGTAAGATTCAGATATACACACACTCCAAAAAATATCTGAAGTTATGTTAATTTGGCAGCACTTGCTGTAGCTGTGATGATTTATGTGAAACAATCATATAACTGAGTCTGAATATACTTACAAGGACTGTGGAGAGAGCTTACGACTTTTAACAGACTAGCTCACAGTTAGAAAAAATAAGACAATTTTTCAGGCATACAGACCTCCCTCTTGAAATAAATAGTTATTAAAATGAGGATAATTCACTCTTAAAGCCCACAGGCATGCAAATGAAATCTGCAGATGAATATTCAATATTACTTTAAATCCCTTTTACTTGTTTTCCATTTGAATTGTCCATTTGAGTTCTCCAGCTTCACAGATATTTGTGCTTTTGTTGGTCATGTACACCTGTGGTCTGAACTAACAAAACATCAGTCAGTCTGATTGATGGACTAAATAAATTCGGAACAGTTTATAGAGCCTGAGAACAGTGAAAGAGTGGGTGTTAAGATGTGCAATTAAAGACAAGAGGGATATCAACTACATTATATGCAACTGAATATAGTAGTTGGTTTGTTGTGTTTTGTTTTTTTTTTTTTTTTAATTTTCTGTAAGGGAAGGTGTTTTAAATGCTGATGACTTTCATTTTCTGCAAATTAATATTGGACAAATATATTAAGTCATCCTCTGGATCTTTGGTATATTTATGTGTATTTAGAATTTGCTGATCAGATTACACATTTTAGTGATTTTGGAGAGACTTATTTCATAGTATGCTGATTCTTTTTTACATGCTTTACTAAATGAGTGTTAAAATTCATTTTAGAACCTGGGTATTTAATTAGTTTTGTCTTTCTGTATGCACTAATCAAGGAAGACCATACTTCTATGGTTTTGCTATAAACTAAACTCCCTGTAGATAGGTTTCTGCAGTCAAGACCATTGCAGTGTTCATGAAGTTATTAATGTTTTCTAAGAGTTCCTAAACTGCCATCCAGAACCTAACAAGGTACAGACATGAAATGAAAATAGAAGTATTTTATGCAATTATGTAACCAACAAAAAACAAACTGAAAAATGTGTTTAGTCTGGGGTAAAGATAAAGGATATACTGAAGCAGACCAAGAATTAGTGCAGAGTCCCTACAACATAAATTACTGAAAGTTTGACTGATGTAAGTTGTTACTAGGTCAACTGTTAAGTAAAAGACTAATTTGTTCTTCATAGATAGTATTTCATTGGTCCCAGAAGAAATATCCAGCTAAAACCATTCTCAGCAGTTACTCAACATACTCTATGAATATGTGAGTGGAAAATACCTATATTCTGTTGTAAGTACTTGAGGCATAAAATTTGCTGTTCTGAACCACATGTGAATTAGAAGCCCATAGCTGCATAAAATGGATGATGTGAATATCTGTTTCAGCAGATTGTAAGAGTTTCAGTTTTGCAGTCAAATACCAATATGAATACTAACTCTAAATAAGCTTGTTAAATACCACATTAAATTTTCAAAGACTCTATGGCAATAAAATGTGTTTTCAGAATATCTCCAAATATGAAAAGGACTGATCTTAGAATGGGCCTGATTATCAGAAAGTGTGACATATCCAGCCTTTATTGAAAATAAAACTCTCTAAATGATTAGCAGGATAAGCATCCAGAAAATTAAGCTTCTAAAATAATAATTTTTAAAAATAGAAAGGAGGAATGTTTACTTCCTTGAAAAATCACATAAAGTAAGAAAGAAGAAACTATACTAGAAAGAATTAAGTAAATAGAAAATAGCATTGAGTGACATAATGCTAATTTCTAGTTCTTCTAAATGTTGTTTGGTATTGCAGATTATGGTACTGTATTTCAAGATGACTGATATTTAAATCATAAGCTTTTGGGAGAGCAGTTTTGTGCAGAATTTCTATTCTGAAAAAATCTCTAAATGTATTGTAATATAGGACACCATAATGGCAAACACGGAGTCAGTAGCTATGACAAACAAGGTGAACAGAAATTTGGGTATATAAATGCACCAATTAAATACATTTTTAAATAAAATTAATTAGGTATTATGTATTTTCTTGCTGTGTATAAAAATACACAAACATGTCTAAAACCCCATGGTTTTTTATATATATACACATATAACCCATATATGCATAACCTGTTACATAAAGTGTTTGCCCCTAAGAAGTAGTGTGTTTTCAGGAGATAAAAATTAGCTAGATTCCTAATGCATTATCTCAATGTTTTCAGGTATTCCCAGTAGAAAGAAGAGGGAGGCTTAGATAACACAGCAAAAGCTGATAAACGTATCTAATAAGGTCTATTTTAAGGCTGACTGCTTAATGTATCCAGATCCTTTCCAAAGTCTTTATATTTATTACATTTGCAACACTGGAGATTGCAATATTACTCTTAAAATCTGTTTGGTTTATCATAGTCAACAGAAAATCTTGCTTTTCTGTTTCTTTACAGTTTTTTATATTGGTAGCATTTCGCATTGCGGCTAAGGACACCTGGAAGGGTACCTACCTTCAGACTAAGTCATCAGGATCGTTTCAGTAATTCACTGTTCTGCCCCCTCCCAAACATCCAAGAAAAGAAAAAAGGATGGCTTATTCAACCTGGTCTAAACATCACTAATGAGAGCTATTTACATAGCCAGACTGACAGGCATCCCAGAGGAGGAGGCAACAAAGGCTGAACACTCCCTGCAGTGTGTTCTGGTTCAATAAGTGCACTCCAAACTAATGGGAAAGTGAGATGTTGATCTTCATGTGCGCTGTGGTTATGGCTGTCCCTGAGACTGAAGTGCTCCTGGAAGCTGAGGGATTTAGAGGCACTTTGTCCTTTTCAGCAGGTCTCGTTCTGCAGAGGTACTGTAAGTAGCTTGCTAATTTTCCTGGTGTGGGCATTAACATTCTCTTCTACTTTCATGTGTTTTCTCTGTAATTCAGCCTTTCTGTTCTGCTGATCACCCTGATAATTCTTTTCTTCTTCAAGTGCAGATTCATTGGTAATAAATAATGAAAAATGTATAGCAATTCGTATGAGTTCTCACCAGCAACTTATGCAGCTGTATTACTACTTGCATACTGTGCCTGAAGAGATCTTTTGTAAAACATGTCATGTGATACACGATTAAGCTTGCCTTTTTTGCTTTGGTATCATTCTGGAGATGACGTCATTGTATGGCTGATAGTTAATTAGAGGACTTTCTCCTTTTCAAAGAAAGGTAGAGAGGCAGGTACAAGAAATAATTCAACACAGGAATTAGTTGTTATTGTCTTGTGACAACATTTCTGCCATTTTAAATGTAAAAGGTATTAGGCTACTTTTAATAAAGCTGTCAGGATGGGGTTTGTTTTAGCTAAATTTAGATGTCTGGGTGTAACTTTTGAGCCAATTTATCTCATCTGTTGATGATCCTTTCTTCCTTATTTCAAAAGGTGTATCACACTGCTTCCCAAGGGAACACAGGGTAATGTGTGAAGATACTACATACACAGTCAGATGACTCCACTGTAAAACAACTTTTTCAAAAGAACGTGAAAGACTTGAGAACCTAAATTCGAATTATTTTCAGTGACACTGTGGTGGGTTGACCCTGGCTGAATGCCAGGTGCCCATCAAAGCTGTGCTATCACTCCCATCCTCAAACAGACAGGGGAGAGAAAATATGACAAAAGGCTCGTGGGTCGAAATCAGGACAGGGACATCACTCAGCAGTTACTGTCATGGGCAAAAGAGATTCAACGTGAGGAATGTTAGTGTAATTTATCAACATTCAAGTCAGAAAAACACCTTCCTGCCACACCTCCCTTCTTCCCAGGCTTAACTTAATTCCTGATTTCTCTACCACCTTTTCCCAAGTGGCACTGGGGGACAGGGAATGGTGATTATGGTTGGTTCATCATATGTTGTTTCTACCGCTCTTCCTCCTTGCATTCTTACTCTGCTCCAGCACGGGTCCCTCCCACGGGAGACAGCCCTCTATGGACTTCTCCACCGTGGGCCTTCCTACGGGCTGCGGTTCCCCACGCCCGGCCCCGCCGTGGGTCCCCCCCGCGGGGCGCAGCCCCTCAGCCCCGGCCGGCCCCGGCGCGGGTCCCCGCGGGGGCACCGGCCCTGCCCGCAGCCCGGCCCCGGCCCGGGCTCCTCTCCCCGCGGGGCCGCGGGCCCTGCCCGGAGCTGCTCCAGCGCGGGCTGCCCGCGGGTCACAGCCTCCCTCGGGCACCCCCTGCCCCGGCGTGGGGCCCTGCCGGGCTGCGGGGGGGGGAGCTGCCCCCCGGGGGCTCCGTGGGCTGGGGGCACAGCCTGCCCCGCCGGGGGCTGCGCCGCGGGCTGGGGGGAGCCTCTGCCGCGGCGCCTGGAGCCCCCCCGGCCTCCTCCTGCCCTGGCCTGGGGGGCTGCAGAGGCGTTTCATATTCTAAAAGTTGTGTAGATTTTTTTTTTCCCCTTCTGAAATCTGCTGTCCCAGGGGCGCTGCCACCGTCACTGACGGGCTGGGCCTTGGCCAGCGGCGGGGCCATCCTGCAGCCGGCTGGCGCTGGCTCCATCATCATGGGGGAAGCTTCTGGCATCATCTCACAGAAGCAACCCCGGTAGCCCCACGGCTACCAAACCTTGCTGTGCAAACCCACTACAGGCATCTATGGCCAGCCCACCCTGCAGGTTCAAATAAAGCTTTTTGTGCACTACTCTGAGAATTGGGAGCACTGTCAGATGTGAAGCAAAGATCCCTAACATATAGTCCAGTATTCACACCACAGAGCAATAACATGTTGTAGAAATGTGGTACGGTACATCAAGAAGTAGTATTGTTATGTTTGAATAAACAATTTGCACAGGTTATGTATCTTGTGTCCTGCAGTGTTTGATCTCCATGGAAGAACATTACACAATATGGTATATTCACCTCAGGAGGGCATGCTGTGTTAAACCATGTTGCATTTTATGGTACAGACACCTCATTATATCAGGCATAATTTCAATGACAAATTTCAGAGTTAGAATTAAGAACATAAATAGAAGTTAAATCCAGCAGAGAGTTAAGCACCTCAAGAAGGTTTTTCATTCTGTCCAAATGTAGATGTCTAAAATAGGTGTGATGAATTGCCATCTGTCTCTTTTTACTCAGAGCAGATGACTAGTTCAAACTACGTGCCAGACTGTTACATAAACAAAGATACATTAAATCAGTTTCAGGAAGAGCTTAAGCTTTTGGTATCAAAATTCTCCATACGTTTAAGCTTCAGCTTCTAGACATGTTGAAAAGGGGCTCAGTCTTGATTGCACCTAACTTACACATTATCAGAATCTGCAAACTAGGCAACCCTTTTCTCATTTCAACTGACGGGCTCATGAGGATAGAATTGGAGAGAAAGCGCTATGTGAAAGGCACTGAAAGACTCGTTTGGGATGCTGTACATCACTGTTATTGAAATTCTGAAACATTTATTTACTTGGTGTCCTCCCTAAATAGCCATCTCATTTCAATAGGCAGCTCCTCAGAAATCAGACTAAGCTTTCTTTCTTTTTCATGAGGTTAGACAGACTGGTAAGATCAATGTGGAATAATAGAATTGCCTGATTTTTCTATCCAAAAATATCCCCAGACCAGAAAAATGCCTAGAGAAATTCCTACCATTTGTTAACTCTCACTATCACCATCAGCTAAAGAAAGCTTCATGCATCATGGATTAGGAAACCCAGGAGCACTAGTGAGTAACAAAAATCCTCTGTGAAACTTATCTATTAGCTTTCAGGCTATAAAAGAGGGGGGGGGGGGGGGGGGGGCGGGGGGAGGGAAATGCCTGGAAGGTTTTTTCACTTACTCAGTTCTTAAAAGGGCAAGACTCTGAAGCCCATCATAAGATTCATCTTACTGTAGACACTATGCTACAATTCCATCTACCTTGTGACGCTTCAAAGACTACTACTTCATCTTACAGGCATGCATACAAAGACACCTACAATATAGACAAACGCATCTAAGCTGCCTACCCTTTATGGGAGCTGAAAATAATGGATACAATTGCTCTCTCTCATTTTAAATATAAACTTTAGGGTGAGATAAATGACACTTTCACAGTGTCTATGTATGTCTATTATCTGTAAAGAGAGCTTGTTTCATTATACACATCTGCGTGTTATCTGATGAATCCCATAACCAGTGTAGGAAGCCAATTTATAAAAAATACATTTTTTTTTTATTTTTAGTACCTGAAGAGTTTAAACTAGAATTTTGTCCTTGTACTAAACTGCTTTTAACTGCTGTGGGCATCCCTTGCACAAACACATTTGTTAGAAGTGCTATTACAAGCATCATTTTAGTACTAAAATTTTTAGTTGATTGTTTGCTACAAGGCATGGGTAGTCTCCTATATAAGCTGTTGCCTAAGGAAAAGTTGGCACTGCTGATTCAGATATAACATCTGTGAAGTAGCATCACACCATTTTTTTGTTCTGTGAAAGGTGTCGTCTTCAAGATGAAACAGAAAACTGTAGCATTGATCATACCGGTACTAAAAATCTAGTCACGCTTGTATTAGCTACCTAGCTAAGGCATGACAGGCAGTGTCAGTCCTGCTAACAAACTGATGGAAGGTTACCTGCCCCAAACATTGTCATTCGAAGCAGCTGCTACAGAGGTCACAGAATCATAGAACTTCTGGTTGTAAGGGATTGCTGCAGGTCATGCAGTTCAGCTCCCACTTGAAGCAGGACTGTTGCCAATAATAGATCAGGTCACCTGTAGCTTTATCCCACTAAGCCTTAAATAGCACTAAGATGGAAGTTTTCTTTCAGTTGTTCTAGTAAACCTGCTGCAGTACTGCATTACCTTCCTAATTATGACAATTTTCCTAAATGTCTAATCTAAACTATCCAATCCACAATTTGTTCTTATTCACCTTGTTTTTACCATCATTTATTTACTGAGCAGAGATTGACTTTCATGTAACTGCCTTTCAGGTAACTGCAGCTCACTTTTTGAGCCTTCCCCAGGCTGCAAGCTCACCCTTTAGCAACCCTGTTCTCAGACAGAACAAGCCCAGCTCTGTCAATGGCTGTTTTTATTTCCAAGACTGAGAATAATGGTCCAAGTGATGGAGATTAATGAGATCATAAGGCTGGAAGTGACCTCATTTAGCTTGTCCATTCTGCCCCAAGTAAGATCAATTGCATCTATACCATTCTTGACATATTATTTCTCTAATCTAAACATTTCCAGTGATGGAGGCTCTCTAGCTTCCCTGGCTTGGACACAAACTGAGATTTCTACTAGATTTTTTTTAGAGAAAGCCAAATTTGGTACATTCCTGGGTGCAGGGTACTTTCTCCTGTCACAGCTCCACAGTTGCAGGGCTGCTGCGTTTTCATGCCCCCTGGTCCAGCCAGCAGCAAGGATGTGCACATCCTCTCCATAGGCATGCACGCTACAAATGGCAGATACAGCAGTCCACAAGCGTAGCACACAGAAATGCACCCATGCTGCCACCCATATAAGCACAGTGAACACCACCAATGGCTTGATCCTATTCATCCCCTCCTGCAGATCAGGTTTAAACCTTGCTAGTGGAATACACACGCACACACACACATAAACACACATGGGCTTTTTCTTGTAGCTGGTCTTAGATATTCAGTCCATCCAGCTGCTGGCTCCCAGACCCTGGTATCCCCTAACTGCTGTGACACAGAGTTGGCACCTCTCAGGCATCAGCTTCCCACTTCAGGAGGATGTCGCATAGACCTTTTCTCCCAGTACTCAGCTTGTTTGTCTTTAAGTTCTCTAACATGTATACACAGACCCTCACACAGGAAATGCTTCCACACCAAAAACAGTTAGAAAAAAGTTTTAATAAATATAGAACAGACTGCAGTGATCAGATGCAGGGCTTCCCAGATGATCATACTGACCAGTCACTTGGTTATAGGCAATTACCCCCTCTTACCACCTTTTTTTCCTCTATTTTTCCTCACCGATTCACCCTGAGACCTCACTTTCCCGTTTTTGGTTCTTCCTCTAAACATATTTCACATGACTTTTATACAATCTGAACATTTTCTTCCGACTGCATTCCAAGAGAAGTCCTACACCTCTTTAAGCAATAACTCGTTTAGTTTTGCTGGTCTTCCACAGAGATTGTTTTCTTGACAATATTGGTGGGTTTCACAGCAAGGGCAGTGATATAATTATTCTTTTCCAATGTTTTTTTTAGTAGCTCCTGATTAGGTTACTATAGTTTCTCCACCTGTCATTGTCCTTTGATCCTTGCCAGGTCTTTGTGCTTACTGTGATTAGCCTTTACTCACATAACCGAAGAGAATTCACAATACATGGAGAGGCATGCAAACAATACCATGAAAGACATCACAGTGAACTGCTGTCAGTACAAAAAATGATGATGAATGATGCACTGAACAGTTTTGCATTTGCTTTAGGTGGCATACTTAGAAAATATTTTATCCCCAAAGTATCATTCATGAATTGGAAAATAGAAGTGAAATATCGTGATGAAAAAAGAGAAAAAATAAATTGAACAAAACCCAAATCCAATGGGCATTTCAGCCACTGTATGACATTTGAAGACGCATAAAACATTTTAAGAGAAATATTTCCAAAATTAGTGTTAAAAATATTTCCAAAATTTGTCCTAAAATATACATAATTATACAGAAAAAAGACTGTAAGACTCAACTGAATTTACTCCCAGCTGAATAATAAGCTGAAGATCATAAAAACAGTGCTTTGTTTTCACATTCAGATAGCTTTCACTCTTATACAAACCTAAACTTGCTAACCAAATGATTTAATTGCTTTAATCCTTACTCTTGCCTTCATTCTACTTTTCTTAATGTGCTTTGTTGTTGGTTTTGTGGTGATCATTTAGGCTTCTTGCATTCCATGCAAATGATTATATTGGAACCTCTCCAGGGCATAGAAACTTGCATTTTCTGCAGAGCATTCACCAGATATTTGAGTGCATTTTGGCATTGTTTTAAGTAAAACTAGATGTAAGTACTCAGGCATAAATTCACTAGGTTCTTTTATAAACTAATACTAGAAATAACATTTTAAAAACAAAAAATGGTATCCTGTTCTTATTGTTCAAGATTATTTTTCAATCGGAGCACAGAGAGTGCAGAGGAAAATGAGTCAGGGGAGAATATTCTGAAATGGAACTCCATTTAGAGGATTCAGCAATAAACTCAAGGGTTTGTTGTGTTGTTGTTTTTTTTATTATTATTTAGATATGGCAGACTCAATTAGCATCTCATTAGCAATAAGCTGTATAAATAGGCATGTTCAGCAAAGAGGGAAAAAAGTCAATAGTCTGCTGGCAGCCACTCAGTATCCCAAAACCAAGCTTTCAACACATACAGGAGCTCTAATTAGAAGCTTGTCCATGTGCATGCATCACTCATTAACTGCCTCTTTACTGAAAGGGAATAATGAATTGAGCCCTTTAATCTGACATTAATAAATTGCCACCATTTTGGGAGGTATTTGAATGTAAAATGGTGATGTTCATTATCAAAATTATGTTTGATGAGTTGAGTTTGTTCTGGCTCATTGAGAAGGATAATTTTCATACTGTTAGGGCTCCTTCCAAAAAAATGAGTTTAAATGCTTATGGCTTCCCCCACAGAACTTTAAGTGAGAGTCTGAATATGTGAAGACCAACACTATAAACTACAGATGCATAGATGATGATGTAATGACATGTTTCTTGCGTCTTCTGGTTACATGTGCAAAAGTAATTGAACATGACTTGAAGGTATGCCTTAGGAAATAAACCACTCATCTACCATGTATAACATTTCTTCTGTAGAACCCAAGTCTATCAGAAGGAATTCAGCTCCATATATATGCAAAATACATGACAAACATTTTGGGCCTCCTAGGCAAACCATCTGTCCCTTGTTCTGAGTCAGTTTCCTCTTTTACTAGGTTTTATTCCAGCTATATTTCATCTTTTGTATGAACCAAATAGACAAACTGTAATATAACGCTTCATACTACAGGAGAAGACACCAGTCTCTGGATCTTGAGCCACAGGTTGATCACCAAACAAGAGTCAAAATTTGGCTTCTCGGAGCCGTCTCATGCCACTAGTGAGGCTGTGCAAAGACTGATAGGTGATCTGGTCCCCTTTCTGGTACAAAGGGAGTCTGATCCCATAGTGCAGTGGAAGACACAGAAACCTTTACAAATTTCCATTTCTGAAATGCTCTCAGAAACTCTTCCCTTTGGCTCTTATGTGATGGATATTCTTTGTGTCCTTAGCTATCCATACAACTACCTTCATGTGCGGGCTGACATGGCTGATTAGTGACCTTTGCACCAGAGGATTAAAACTGATAAAAAGCAAGTTAATAAAGCAGAACTGTTGTGGTGGTATACATAAAAAAGCAGATAACTCTCCAGGCCAGGAAGTATAAAGGTAAATTCTATACTGCCCACGTTAGAAGCAAGTAAACTGTATTAATCTGTGACTGTAACACAGCTGTAAAAATGTACTTACCAAAACTCTGCAAAAGCAAATATGGCTTTTTGCCAAAGCAGATCTACCCAACAGGCAAAGTCAACTCTATTATGGGGAAGTATCATAATGTTATGTTTCTATATTCAAAAGTCATATAAAAAAAACCCCATACTGTCATGCCTTAACAAGCAAAATAAATTTAACAGTCTTGGAAAAATATTGTGAGGACAAAATAAGAGAAGGCTGCTTATCCACCTTTTCTTGCATTTCTCAGTGAACCACCAATTCATTAGAATGGACTAAATAACACATGCAGGTATGATTATTGGAAACCATGTTTCTAATATCCTGAACTCAACAGGCTTTTACCAATTTATCTTATACAATTCTTTCCCATTTTTTAACATCTTTTCCAAAGAAGTAACATTATATTAATTGTCTATATTTTTAACAACATTTCCAGTCTCTGTGAAAAATTGAATAACTGCCTATAATATTGTATTCTATACAAAGACTTGTTTTCCTCCTTTTCCTCCACGTGACAGTGTTTATTATATATCAGGGGTATCAAAGAGCTGTTTCTCTATATCAGTTTATGTTGTATGAAGTATATTCTTATCTCCATAACACCAGAGCAGGCAGTTTTTCTAGGCCAAATGTTTCTCCCATAAATTCATTTTGCATACAGTTTCCGCAGAGGACATTTTACAGAAATTTTGCCTCTGTAGATATAAAGACAGGCTTTTTTTTAGGGATCAGGTATTTCTGGATTGGATAGAAAAGAAACAGTATATACCCTTTACATTATTTTCTCCAGCTATCATAAAGCTATTGGATGGTCAATGTATATTTAATTATATAAAACTGAATTTATTGAATTAGGTGACCCAGAAGACAGGCTTTGAAGTACAAACTGGGAAAGAAGCAAGTCTGCCACATTTTTCGTACCAGCTCACATCAACTCCAGGTTTTTTTCAGCCTGACTTTGATATAAAGACTATAAGCTTCTTGTAGCAGGACAGTGTAAAACAATGAACCTCACATTCTGTGGAGCTTCAATTGCATTAATCTTGATGTAAACACTAAATATGTTTAGTTTATCAGAATGATCGATTAACATGGAGAAGATATTCAGGGAATTTATCTCTAAATTCATCAAGTGTTTTTGTGTAATTTAACATGAGGTACTGGGTAGAAACTCGTAGAAACTTTATGTGGAAATTAAATAAAAATTGTACTTGGCTTCTCTTTTACCTGAGTCAGCTAAAATCCCCTCTCAGAAATATTTTGTCCTTGGATTTTCAAGGTGGAAGAGGAGAAAAGGCTGTAGACCTAACTTCACAATAAGTCAATATTCTTAATTAAAATCTATTTCACTAATAGTCTGTCTAATCCTTGGAAGCACTTTATCTCACTAAAGACACCAGCAGACATGTGACAGAGGATTAAAATCAGACAACTGAAGCAGCTACAATCACCAGTCACTCTCCCACCTTGCTCTTCTGATTGATGCTGCCACTCTGAGTAGAATGCCTGATGTCTTGGGAAGGAAGTTTCTAACCCAGCATGTTAAGGAAGAAATAAGTTTCTAACCTAACATACTAAATTGAACTAATCCTACTTTCTGCTTATGAGAGTGAAAACTTTATCAATGCAAGACCTGCTACACAAATAACTTGGACATCTGTATCTTTGGTTAATAATGGTATCTTTGAGTGAATGACAGAGATGGCTTGTTAACAAATTTAGCTGATTTCCATCTGCTACCACGTTTTTAGATCTCTGAATGAAACACAATGCTGGTGAAGCATTGTCCTTGTACAAGCCCACTCAGAAAAGTATCTTTTTTGTTGTACATATTCTGGCATTAGACACCTTCTGATTGAGGAATCTTGTATTGCTAGTTCTGACTACTGAATCCTAACTAAATATGGAAATTTATTCACTAATTTCCTATCCAAGATCCTGTAAAAATGTAAAGATACAGATATTAATATAATTTCAGCTATAAAAAACAATGACTTATCTTGTTGTGACCTGACAACTGTCTTTTCATCATCTGATGCCAGATCCAAATCCCAGCAAATTTTCCTTTTGTATCAGAAGTTGTATTAGACAAACACGGATATGTCCTTTGTGGGTGACTATACATAGTTTTTTAGATGAATTATAGTGATGTTTCTGTTTAATGCTGTCCTGGTTTTGTTGGAGGTAGAAGTAATTTTCTTCTTAGTAGTTGGTACAGTGCTGTGGTTTGGATTTAGTATGAGAATAATGTTGATAACACACTGATGTTTTAGTTGTTGCTAAGTAGAACTTACTCGAAGTCCAGGACTTTTTCAGTTTCCCGTGCTATGCCAACAAGGAGGTACACAAGAAGCTGGGAGGGAGCACACCCAGAACAGCTGACCGAAACTAACCAAAGGGATATTCCATACCATAGAGCGTCATGCTCAGTATATAAACTGGGGGGAGATGGCTGGGAGCCACCAATTGCTGCTCAGCAACTGGCTGGGCATTGGCCAGCAGGTGGTGACCAATTGTACTATGCATCACTTGCATTTTTTCCCTTAGTTTTACTCCTCTTTCCCTCTCCTCTTCATTACAAGTATTGTTATTGTTGTCGTTGTTTGTTGTTGTTGTTATTATTACTACTACTACGGTGACTTTTTTCAAATATTAAATTGTTTTTATCTCAACCCACAGTTTTACCTTTTTCCGATTCTCCTTCCCATCCCACAGCAGGGTGGGGAGGGGTGTCAGCAAGTGGCTGCATGGTACTTAGTGGCTGGCTGGGGCTAAACCAACACAAATCACTTCAAATTTCTGATGTACCACATCAAAATTAAATTGCCTCTGCTGGAGAACTCATCAGGCAAAATCCAGCTTCTACAGTGTGGATGTCTGTATGTAAGCTTGTCATTTCACTTCCTTTATGGACAATTAAGAGAAATGAGCATTTCTATGAGTGCCTGCTATTTATTGCACCTGATAATTTATTTACAACCTAAGGTAGACAATAGGATAGATTAAATGAAAGAACTCCAGAAGTGCTTATTTGTCTTCATGAGTAATAAACGACTAGGATGACAAGTTGAGATGTAGTCATTTATATTAGAAAGCTCGGTAGAAGAATCCTGCCCTGTTGATAAAGTTCTGTCAGTTTTAATGTCACCTAGCAGTTGAGGTTTCCTCTAGGAAGTCAGCACCTCCTTAAGGCACTTCATGTCAGAGATCACTGATGCTTCTGTTAGGGGCAGGATAAATTGTTAAACTAGCATCTGAAAGCCACCATTTATTACTGTTACCATGAGGGTATCTAGACAAACAACTGAACAAACACATAATTTCAATTTCAGGTGGTTGTTAAGGGAGACAAATCTTCTTTGTTCAGACTTTAATGTTACTTTTCCATGCTTCATAATCATTGCCTATTTGAAAGCCATTTCCATGATTCTTCTGTAGTGCTTCAAGACTTTATACAAACTATCATAAACAGACTTACTATATGAAGGTTGTTTCTAGCTTTCCTGCACTCTTTGTTTGCATCTAACCATACTGTTTTCAAGTGTTGTTTCTATGAAGTTCTTCAGAATTACTTCTGTTACTTTCCTACATTTGATGAATAATGAACACCAATATCTTCCAGTATTTCCAAAGTTAAAATTAATTTTATTTAGTTTTTCAACTATAAGTGAAATGGCAATTGCAGAATGTAAAATATCCAGCTTTGCATCTGTAATTGAATTTATATGAGTCTTCACATTGAAGAAGTAACAAAGGGTCATGCCAAAAAAACATGTTCAGACAGGAAAAAAAAATCAAAATGCAACAGAACTTAATTTGGTCTTTAAATGGTGAAAATGGTAGGAAAAAATTGCACCTTACTAGGAATAAAAGTATAAGAGCTGAGTTAAACTTCTAAAAAAGTTTCCTTATTATAAATTTAATTGTGCTGGGTTTAGGGTGTAGTTTTGGGTTTTTATTTTTTTAAATATATCTGTAGTTCAGCATTTTGAGTTCAGAAAAGCAACTGGTTTTTGTAATAGGTTTTGCTGCAGAAGAGAAGAAACATATTTAGCCTACTACCTTAGATGATGTTGACCATCTTACAATGCTCAGTAAATCTCTTCAGTTTATGCAAATTATCTTCTTTATGATGAAAGACTTTTCTCAAAGAAAAAGATATTACATTAATTTATATAATATAAAATTTTTAAGCTCCCTCTCCAGGTCTGTAGTCACAGTATTTATACCCATTTCCTACATGACACAGAGATAGTTCAGCAGCTTTATAATAATTCCACCAAAATTTTACTTTTTTAGTTCCTTCATAATTTTAGGAGGCAAGCTTTTAAGCCTTCTCCAAAAGCTAGTCAAACAAATATTAGCTACATTGTGACTGGTCAGTGAACAATTTTAGGTTACTTTTGGACACAAGTGGACAGTCAGTCTCATTGCTCTGAATGATGGGGTTTAAAGCACACATTTTTGAAGAATATCCATGTAGCGTATCAGACCTAATTGTGCTTGCAGAATTAGGAGGAGTTTGGAAAGCTTTATAGGCAATACAGAGCTACAATATGGAGACTCAGCAAACATCCATTACAGATAATGTCATACACCTTCATAACGCATCATCTATCTCCATACAATATTAAGAGAGTGTGCAATGTAAAATTTAAAGCTGAAGATAAGAGATTTATGGAAAACAATGGCAAAATACAGGTCTGAAAGGAAGTATCCTCTAGATGTCTTCTCAAATCACTTAGCAGTTTGGTGTTTGTCCAAATTGAGCTTCAGTCAGCACATTTGTACTTACTTGATTCTCTTCTCAATATTGGCTAAGCGACTGAATTCTACAATCAAACAAACAAGGGACAAATGGTATATGGATGCAACAGTAAATTACACAGTATGAAAAACTGGACTACAGACTCACAGACTGGTCAAGGCTGGAAGGGACCTCCAGAGGTCATTTAGTCCAACCCCCTGCTAAAGCAGGTTCACCTACAGCAGGTTGCACAGGATCGCATCCAGGCAGGTTTTGAATGTCTCCAGGGAAGGAGGCTCTGCAACCACTCTGGGCAGCCTGATCAGGAAGAGGAAGTCAATGAGGCCTTCTACAGACAGCTGGAGGGAGCCTTATGATCACAGGCTCTGGTTCTCATGAGGGAACTAAACCACCCTGATGCTAGAAAGACAACACAGGTAGGCACACACAGTCCAGAGGTTCCTGCAGAGCACTGATGATAACTTTTTGATGCAAATGGTGGAAGCATCAATGAGGCAAGGTGTGCTGCTGGACCTTGTACTGACAAAAAAAGAAGGACTGACCACAACCCTGAGAGCTCTGCTATTCAACCAGTTCTCAATCCACCTCACTGCCCAGTCATATAACCCACACTTTCTGAGTGAGCTTACACCTATGCAGGTGTTATGGGTGACAATGTCAAAAACCTTGCTGAAGTCAAGGTAGACAACATTCACTGCTCTCCCCTCATCCACCCAGCCCATTCCATCATAGAAGGCTGGCAGATTGGTCAAGCATGATTCCCCCTCAGTGAATCCATGTTGGCTACTCCTGATAACCTTTTTTCCTGCATATGCTTAGAGATGACATCCAGAATGAGCTGTTCTGTTGCCTTTCCAGGGATGGAGGTGAGGCTGAAAGGCCTGTAGCTTCCTTAGTTCTCCTTCTTAATCTTTGTGAAGACTAAAGTGATATTGGCTTTCTCCTAGTCCTCAGGCACCTCTCCTGTTCTCCATGTCCTTTCAAAGATCATGGAGATTGGCTTAGCAATAACATCTGCAGCTCCTTCAGAACTCAGGTGTGCATCCCATAGGGGCCCATGGATTTCTGGCTGTCAAGTTTGCTTAAGTGTTCTCTAACATGATCCTTCTTGACTAAGAAAAAGGCTTCCTTTTTTACGGACTTCCTCTCTTACCTCCAGGGTCTGGGAAATCAGAGGGTTGGCCAACTAGTACCTATACTGTTACTTTGTTGGTGAGGTCCCTGGCATGGGTTTGGCTGAGGTGAAGT
This sequence comes from Falco naumanni, assembly GCF_017639655.2. Lineage (NCBI taxonomy): Eukaryota > Metazoa > Chordata > Aves > Falconiformes > Falconidae > Falco > Falco naumanni. The sequence goes on from NC_054059.1 coordinate 30,393,403, forward strand.
AGAACTATAGAGACAGTTCCCAGACCCAGTTTGAGAGTTAATATGGTTGATTAGGCAGGGATTATTCCATAAGAGTGGCTTGGATGCACTGCCTTGTTTTGGCTAGTGAGAGTGTTTAATAATGGGGACTGATGCCAAAACGGCACAGAGTAACTGCTCAGAGACTAAATTTGTCTTTAAGCAGCAAAGGTATTTATTTCGTGCAACATTGGGGAGCTAGCCGGTTCACATCGGACAAACTAGCTCCTAGCTCCCAAGTTTTCAGTGAAAAGTTAGGTATTTTATACAGGTTTCCTTGAGAGGTTACACAACATCTTTACATACATACTCATTTGATTTTGACACCCAATCATTCCATTCATAATAGGTGGGATCTAGGTGGAATAAACCTTTCAATTTTCTTTCTTCAACGATTTCCTGACTTAATGGTCTTCTTATCTCCTTCAGGTGCCCAGTTATCTTTTCTAATTATTCAGAGCACATTCCTTTACTTTAACATTGTCAGTGGTACATTCCTTTAACATCGGTGGAACCTTTTCTTATTCAGAGTACTTTTCTAATTATTCAGAGTACATTCCTTTCTCAACACAAGCAAAGCATCATGCAGAGCATTGTACCAAACTCATCCTGACTAATTATTTTTTTTTTAAGACCTTGTTCTGTTTCAGGATATTGCCAAATTATGTCAGTCGGGATGCACAAACCCTGTCTTGCTTCATTTCGCTAATGTATATCACCTTTATGAAAGATGTGGTTTGAAGGGTTAATGACTTTAATCTTCTGAGTCAATCCAAAGAAGAACCAGCAAAGTGCTGGTGAAAGTTGGGGTTACTTAATTTTTTGCATTTTCTGTTTAACTTTCACAATGTATACTTCTTTAAGAACTAGATGCACCCAGGAGAAGAGGATATAAATGAAGATATAATTATAGTCTATAACAAATATTTAAGGAATGGGGTGCTTTGCTTACTAACAGTGGCTCCTGGACTATTTATTTAAAATAAGCATAAACAATGGGGCTGAAAATTATGATGTAACAAAAAGGAGTGTCCCAACCACTTGATAACTAACAATCCCTTACTAAAATGTCTTCTCTGTGCTTCCACTCTTCAGTCATCTGATGCATATATCAGTATCCTGGTCGTAAAATTGTTAAAGATCCCTGGTCCTTCCTGGTAAACTGAATTTACATAGACGCAGACACATATGAAACTCAGGCTGAGGTGGAGGTAAGTCAGCCTGTGACAAATACTACATTAGGTTGAAAGAGGACAAAGCTTGGCTGGGAAAGCATGTAAATGTGCCATTCTCTCTCACCCCAGGAGCAGTTTGGCTCTCCTGGGGCAATCCAGGCTTGATGGAACTGTCTTTTTGAATGTTGAAGAAGAGCTATGAAGCTCCTGATGCAGGAGAGAGACAGAGCCTGTAGTGCAATCATCTTGCCCTCAGGCAGGTTACCAGCATTGCAATCCAGGACTAAAAAAGGGAGGGGTCAAGGAAGGAAAAGCTGTCTGAGGCCTAGAAAAGGCGTATGCTTTGAGAATTCAGGATCCATTTTGCCAAAATCAAATATGGATATGCTGCCAGTGGGCCTCATGTACAAAGGATGCGCAGCTTGGTATTCTGCAGATTTCCACTGGCTGGATTACCACTGTGCTACATGAATGGTAAAAATGTTTTCCATCTGATTCCTGGCTAAACAGGGAAGGATCAGACACAGCTCTTGCAGTTCTGAAATATTTTACTTGATACTATAAATTGATTCTATTCTTTTAAAAATTAATGAAAGGACAGTGTTTAGTCAGTCCCTCTGACACCCAGTATTTTTTTTTTTTTTTTCATATTTTACCATTCAGACTGGTTTAATCAAATGGGAAGTATAGTCAATCCTATTTCTTATTGTGCCTTTGTAACCAGGCCTTTCACGCTGACAGTGTAAAAACACACCCACCCCACCCCCACACACCCCCCCCCACCACCACCCCCCACCACCACCCCCGCCATCTCCCTAGACAGCTTACACTGAACAATGTGAAAGTTAGTGACTGAATTCCAAATAAATTAAAAAAAAAACCCAGATTTCACTTAGAGGGAATGATATTGCAATATAAGACTAGAAATAGATGAACTCACTGGGAGAATTATCTTTACACCATTAAACCAGCATAAATTTTATTGTAGCTGTGGCAGTTTTACACATTAAAGAGAAAAAACTATATAGTTTGAACATTTCAAACTATGAAGAAAACACTTTTTGAAAAAGGGCAATCAGGTAAAGTTCAAACAATTTTCAATATCATAGAAAAGATGTCTTTAATGCATTATTTAAGTACTAGCTAGGCAACAATTTTTTATGAGGTGTCCGTTGAAATATATTCAACTGTAGGAATGACAATGCTTTAGGAAAACTTAGAAAGACTGTGAGAAGTGAAGAAAAGGCGACTTTGTGTGAAGAGCTCAATACAGTCAAGTAATATACTCCTCAGTCTCATTTCTAAAGAGACTCATCTTTCTTAGAAGTTGTCTGTTGTCCTTCAGGTCCAGAATTCAAAGATATTTTTAAGTCAAAACAAATGGGGGAGTGTTTTTGTGAAAAAAAGCAAAAAGAATAACTGCTACGCATTGCAAGGAGCAACATTTTAGACTATTTTTTAAACTTATCTATTGAACTCCTCAGAAAAATCTTGTATTTTCTACCTGGAGGCTAGGAGTCATTACACTAACTTTAGCAAACTAAAAGCTAGAAAAAGAATTTATGCTAGCGGTCTTGGATCTCTTCAAAGCTAATGAAGACATAAAACTGGAGAACTACACATCCGGAGTTATGATGGAATTAATTTCCTTTTTAAGGTGTCAGTATTTATCTTTTGGATAAGATATCTTTCCTTCTCCTATACTTTTGCAGCTCTAGTGATTTCAGTGCGTTATTACTCAATGGTATTAAAGAGTTCATAATAACAGAAATTGTACTTGTAAACCATTTTTATAATTAAAACTCTGCAAAGTAAAATTTTCCATCACAGACATTAAAAAGGTATATTGCACAAACATGTATGTGCCATTTAGCTGGAAAATACATGTTATGCCGTCTTTAGTATCTACTTAGCTGGCTTTGTGCACATAAATTTGTTTTGGGATTACACATATAAATAATAACTGTTTAGAAGAATGGTTTACAGCATCTTTGTGCATTTTTCATACCTTAATTGATAGCTAATCTTGTTTTAGAAAGAACAATAATAAAACAATAACTTTAAGTCCAATGTATTTTATCTTTTCCTGAGTATAACCAGTTGCCATTATGTTAAATTGGGCAGGAGGGAAAGGTATATAGTACATAAACATGGTAAATGGCTATGCAAACTTCTTAAACCAAATTAATTCATAGGTAATATAATATTAGCCTTAAAATCATCTTGTTCAATGTTAAGAAGTTCAAGCAATCCCATACAAAATAAGTTTATGTGCTTTATAGAAAGAAAATAGACTGTAGACTTAATGCTTTTATCTCTTCAGACAGTAGTTATTAGGAAAGTATTTTGTATTACTCTCATTATTTCAAAGAAACAGCGAAACCATGTGGTTAAACAAACAACCTTTCCATGCCAAAAGAAGATGCTGCTTTTTGGCTTATTTAACTTTCCCAGTAGTTAGAAATTTTTTTTTGACAGTTTTGAGAACGGTTTGATATAAGCAACAATTGTTCCCAAATGGCACTCTAAAAAATTCTTATATTTTGCACAGTTAAAATGCAGTTATTTTTCTTTAAGACTTTCTTAATTTAAAAAAAAAAAAGTAACAAAATAATTAAGTGTTATTATGTCTGAATCTTCCCATATCAGTTCCCACACAGTTATACTGAAGTTTTGGTGTTTCAACAGTTTTTGATAGCTATCCTCAGAAAGCCTTGCTAAAGTAATGAAATACAAATGCACTTGTTTTATTAAGATGTAAAGAAAAAGTTACTTCCTGAAGCTATATAGGAAGTTTTTGATAGAAAATGACTTAAGTACAAGCTCTTTGTCAGTGTCATCACCATAGTGTCATAACGTGTTTAAAACTTTACCTTCAGTTTTTCTTGTAAGATTTTCACTTTTCAGACCGTTCCTACATGCGTGCTGTTAAAAACACAATCCTTAAAGATTTAGAATTTTTATTTTATTGGAACTCTCTGTCATGTGGTTCTGGTTTTAAATTATGCTCCAGAAACTCAAGGAGTAATAAGGTCCAGGAGTAGAAGTAAAATTTTAGAAGTAGTAATCTTCTTCAAAGAATTTACAAGAGTTCTTGGTGACCGAAACATGTAACTTACAAGAAAAGGGAGACCCCAGGCCTTTGTATACCACATATGCAGTTCACTAAAAAGGAGGTGGATGAAAAGCAGTTTCAGGAATAATGTGTACTTTCTGAAAAATATTTGGCAAAAGTTTATTTGGAGCACAGAAACATAAACTGAAACTGCAACCCATGCTGAACCATCAGGAATTAGACATTTAAAGAGAAAATCTAGACTACCCCTGAACACTTACCCCTTGGTTCCCAAAGTTTACAATGATTACAATGATTAGTTTACAGATAACTAAAGAACGGTATGAGCAAATAAGGATATTTAAATGTCTGCACGCAAGTGACTTTCACAGATTCAGAAAGAAAAAAACCCAACAAAACCACCACCACAAAAAAACCCAAACAAACAAAAAGGCAGTTTTAGGGAAAGTACACCTCATCCTAAAATAAATGTAAAAAATATGTCAGCTAAACTATAGTTCAGACACTCCATTTAATGTATGTTTCTATAAAGAGCTCCTAACTTAACTATGATGTGCACTAGAAAGTGGGTCTCAGCTGCAGACTAAGAAGCTCAGCTTTGTGTATCTGCACGGAGGTATGCTATGTTTTCCACTCAGCAACAAAGATCTCATTAGTACAGTGAATGGAGCTTGGAAAATAGTTCATCTTATTCTAAAGCAGACTATGGCAGAGTAATTAATTTGTTTAAAAGGAATTATTTAGTGCTTCTTAAGATGCTGTTAGTTTTCCAGGATATTCGCATAGGGCTTACAGATGTAACAAAGAAATCATAGCAGGCCAAAAGCTCTAGGGATGTCAGTCAGAGATAACGTTAGGTGTCCAAGATTGATTGAAATTACACTAAATGCTTATGTTTAGGAAACTAAATCATATTACTAACAGAGAACAGCTGAATATCCGTTCCAGAACATGACTGACTTTTGATTCAAAGTTTAATTCTGTTGTTAATCCAAAGACATAAAATGTCACTTGATGTCCTACAGCTCCTGGCTTCCATCTGCCTCTCCAACAAAGTATCCACATCCCATAGGTCTTGAGGTGTATCTGTCAGTCCTGTATAGACTCACAGGTTACTTAGCACTAGATAAGTTACATATAAACATCTCTGTTTGGGTGCCTTTTGAACTGAATCCCACCATAGACATCTGAAGTTTGCTGAGATGATCTACACTGTCCTTAATGTGTCCTTCCTTCTTTGTTCCGCTCAATTCTGAAGTATCAAATTGTCAGAACAAATCTAGATAAAACATCTGAGCTATCTGAATGTAATTAACTCTAAAGTTTACAGAGATCAATGTCTCGCTTTCAGATGAGAGTACATAAGGAGACTGAATAAAAGAGAGTTTTTCAACTTTATTTGAATAGGCTTAATTTCAGTAATCTATCATGTGCCTTTCCCATAACTCCTCTTTTGAATGGGTGTCTCAATATGAATCTGCTTATATTTTTTTCTAAGAAAAATTATCAAGACTCACTATGATTTATAGGTTATAAAACTGACCTATGCTCACTTTATTTAATTAGTTCTGTCCTGTAACACATTTTAAAGATGTATTTTAAATATTTAGGGGTACATTTTTAGACTTTCATTTTATTTTAATGCAAATTTATGGTCCAGCTGAAGGGAGATTCATTCCATTTCAGCTCATGAAAATCTACAAATACATGTCTAATTTGAATCATGCCTTTAAATCTCATTATTTTTAATAGCATTTATGCATACTTGTGTGCTTCTGGATGTCATTTCAAAGTGTAATTTCTACTGGACACACAAAAATAATCTCCTAATGTCTCTCCTCTTTCAAGTTTATATTCTCTTGTGTGAGCATTTTCATTGAAAAAAAAATTACAGATGAATAATTTTATTGGTTTGATATGAATGATTTCGGCTTAAGGCCTTAGACTAAATTGCAAGTGCAGATTCAAAAAAGTGATTGGTACAGATTTGAAGCCACAACTGGAAACTCTTGAATACATAGGAATTTTGAATTGTACCAAGAATTCAGGGTGTGAGGACACACAGACCATGGATGAACTGCATCCTCACACTGTTCATGCTGCCTGTACTATTGTAGGAAGGCATCTGATACACACTGCTGCATTCAGTACTACCATCTTCCAGACAGCTAAACCAGCCTTAGAACAGTTTTATGCTGGAAGAGCTGTGGAAAGATGCCACAGCATAGTCCACAATTGTATCATAATCCCTAGTCTTTTTTATTTGTTGGGTTTGTTTATGTTTTTTCCCTAATAAAATAAGGGAATGTAGAGATCTGTGTGGTCTAAATTGTGTATGACAAAATATGGTGCCTAAGATATGATGCCTGCATTTATTGCTGTTAAGAGTTTGTGTTATATTTACTCAAAAATAGTTTCATGATTAATTCAAAACATCTCTGATGTCATACTTATTTACCTAGAAAATAGTGGACATCTGGCCTTCATGTTCACCTATCATTTTCTGATACACATATCTCAATATAAGTTATTTTTCCTAAGTCCACCCTCAGGAGAACCTGTCAATGTAAAGCAGATCCCAAAACTGTGTGCTGTTTGCAAAACAACATCCATCCTTTGTCCTGTGGGTCTGGCAATTTTTGTTCACTCTTTACTAATATTTTAGGTTGCCTTTGTGATCTATTCAGAATTGAATTGACCTCATTTCCCCAGAGGAGAAACCACAACATATGTTAAATACATTGTGAGTAATTTTTAAACTCTTTAGTAGAGCATGGCTGCATTCACTGAACTAATCGTGAAAATGTGAGGTTTTCCTCTTTTATTGTTGGATGTTTAAATTCTAGACAACCCAGCCTACACATAATCACCTTAGGCTCCCTTTAAAATCAATGGGGGAATAAAAGCGGCTGGAAAGGTGATTCATGTGACCTTGTCCAAATCCTTATTTTGGAAAGATATAAATCTTCCTTTGGAAGTGCCAATTTCTCTCAATTAACCGTTAAAAAAAAAAAAAAAAAAAAAAAAAAAAAAAGAAAATTAGTGTGATTAGCTCACAGGCATATGTCTACTTTCAGTCATGCCATTCCCAGTATAGCTGTCTAGTGCAATTTATTTTTTTATTCATCCTTTTCCCTTTAGTATTCAATGGTTCACACTTTTTTTTTTGCTGTGACTTACAACTAAATTAAAAAAAAAATACTGCAAAAAGGATTCCACAGGCACAGGGAATAATATATCAAAAAATGGCAAAGGGCCCTACTGTCCTGTCAGACAGACCATTTAACCCATATGGACTTAATTTTTGCAGTACGTGAAAAGGAATTATATACTTGCACAGTAAATAAACATTCTTAATCCTTTAGTAGGTTTATGACAAAATAGTCAATTTTAAAATGAATAATGTATATTCATTCTTTTTATTAAGTAAGAAGAATTGTGCAGCCTCTCTATTGAGCTTTGGGCTGCCTGTTGCATTACTGCATGCTCCTTCTTATAGAGCTCATATATTCCAGTTTTCCTCTTCATTGTTGTTGTTAATGAAAAAAAGTGTGTTCCACCTACATATTCTATACATTCCACATTCCTTTTACACACTTTTACATGTTAGTAGTACATTAACATCTGCCTTCAACAGGAATGGCATAACACGCGCAAGGTAGAATGGTACTTGTATATTATCTCCACTTCACATTAAGGAAGACAAAGCCATAAATATAATTGTAGATGTCCTAGACTTACATTTAAGCCAAGTTCCCCTGTCCAAGCTGTCACTCCAGAAAAAGACAAGAACATGCAAATATTCCAGACTCCAGAGAAACACTACCCAGGGTGTTGTGAGAAAGGGCCCACGATGGGAGGACCCAGGCTGATGAGACACGTAGGTCTGCATGCCACCCCTGAGAGCCTAGGGGCTTCAGCAGCAGGAGTTACTGCGGAGACAAGCGGCAAGTAAGGAGGCAGCATCCACGTCCCATTGCAGCGTCTCCGAGTCATTCATCCCTGAAGTAATTTAATAAGTGTTCCATTAAGAAAAAGTGGATGCCCATGATTCTGTGCTGCAAGGTATAACACACAAAGCTTCAAACAAGGCTCATAATGATTTTTTGGTCTCTCTGCAGTACTATAATCTTTCATACATGCTTTATTTTATATGAGAGAAGCCAAGGAGGGAAAAAGTTCTTTTTGTAAGAGTGGTGCAGCAGATATTTTTTATGAAACTTGTATTTTATCTGGCAGGGATTGCATCTTTAAAACAAAAGTGTCACAGACACCAATCATTCTGAAACGTTATTAAAAATCTCTGGGTTTGTTCTCAATTGTGCCTCTGAGGTTTCATTTGAGCTTTGAAACTTTATCTAGTGATACCTTTTTCAGGACATTTTGATTGTCAAAGGAATACATGGAAGATTTTATTTGATTTGATTTATCATTTATTTTTATAAGTGTTCATTTTGTATGGTTTTATTAGTAATTCACGTCCAAGAGTAATGCATAGATATACTGAAATTATCCAAGCTTTTATCCATTTAAAATCAATACTTTTATTTTTACTTCAGGTTGTTTTAAGAACCCTTATTAGCTTTGCTGATGAATTAGTGCAAAATATTTATCTCCTGTCACCATGATGAAGAAAGGAACCCCCTACTTTTAAACATGAGCTGATTCATTCCCTCCTCCTCTCATTAAGTAATACATCTTTTATTAGTATAAATAAAAAATCAGAGGAAGTCCAAACTCACATAAGACTGTTGTTTCTCTTCTTCCCACCCTTAATACATTCACAAAACACCTATAAAAAGGTAAGAAATTGCCCTTGGAAACTGCATGTTATAATTTTTTAGATAAATTTGTGGCTGTATGAATGATAGTTTTGACAAACTGTCTTCTGCATTATGCACAATACTATACCTTTATGAATTCTCTCTTCATTTATTTCTTGAGCTGGGTGTCCTCAGCATTACAAATGTGCATTAGTACCATCTTGAAATGCAGCAGAAGCTACGGGTAAGAAAAGAATTTATGAAAAACTATTTTAAAAAAATAGTAAAAAATACCCCACCTTAAACTTGATTTTCAAGTAAGGAAACAGGAGAAATAGGGGGTTTCCTTGCACCAGGAAGTCTTTGTATAGTCCAGTAAAGACCAACAACCTGAAAACCATCAAGTCTTCTTTTTTCAAGTTGATGGCTGCATCCAAACTGACTACTGTCAAGCCATTGGATGGGGGAGTGCTACTTGGACTGGCCAAGTGCCTGCCAAGGACCAGACTCACAATTTTAATTGTCCAGCTGATGCAATCCCACTGCCTGGAGACCTGCCTTAGCACTGTGTAGTTTCCTAATATGTGAGTAGCCAAAATGTCTCTCTGTACTTCCACAAGAGGAACAATAATTTGTATCTATTAGAGAAATTCCTTTCCAAAACCCAGCCGCCTAGTCTCTTGTGACAATTTGCAGGTTAGCAGCTATCCAACTAGGTATTGGTTGGAAATTATCTCTAGACTGGGTTTCAAAAGTGTATCTCAGAATATGTGACTCAGAGATGCCACCATATGCTACCTGATTCAGTTAAAATCCATCTCAATTATGCCTCCTTCAGCCATGTTTACTTGGTCCCCAAAATGACTAGACAGGCTTAATCATAACTCACGACGTGGGGCTGGAGGTGCAGGGTGTGTTCTGGGGGGTTTTTTTTTTTTTTTTGGTTTTGTTTCTCATTTGTTTGTTTTATGAATATGAACATCCTGTGTCTTCCTGGACCCCAGACAAACTCTCTCTGTCTATATATATATATCTGTGTGTTTTGCAAATCCCATTTATAAAGAGTACTAGACAATTCTAATGCATACTCTCACCCTTGAATATGTGTGGACCCCCTACACCCAGAGCCAGCTGTCTGTACCTCTAATGCAGGGACAATTCTCTTGCTCCATTAGTAGCTGTTAAACTGTCACACATTACAAGCCTGGCACAATGCATTAAGGGGAACTGAGGCCAATTATGTTCTTACCCTGGATTTGGAATTGCAGCAATTTGGGTGCTGCCTGGTGAGCAGTGGGGTTCTTCCTGCCATGGTGGAGGTCAGACAAAGGTGGGTAAGATTGGTCATCCCTTCCCATGCATCTAAGCCTCGTAATGTCATCATGCAGTAACTCTTACCTTTAGAGGGAAGAAGAATAAATAGAATAAATAATTTTTAAGTTGCAGTGCTTAAATGTGGTGTATCATAGAATGTGAAAATGTCAACCTGAAACCCTGGAGATTGATAATAACATGACGTTTATAGTATGGGCCATTACACCCATCACAGAAATCCAGCTAGAGGTGACTCAGAGTAATAATCATGCTGTGTTTGTTTCACTGTTGTGATGGACAAACCAAACATTTCTTCACTGTGGTTCTATACCTCTATAGCGAAAGGACTTTTTCTTATTGAATTTAAGCCAGTCAAAAACTTTTTTTAATACAAAAAAATAGAAATGTTTTTTTTTAAATTAGTAAAATTAGAGGTCATTTATAAAAATGGGTTTTTAAAAGATTTTTATCTTATAAAAATATAACAAATGTTTATATTGTTTCCTTGAATCTTATTTTGAGATCTTTTCCATGTTCTCTGTCCTGTAGTCCACATCCACCATTACATTGTTTTTGAAGATAGTCTGTGAAATGGATTGGGAAAGTCCTTCAAAAGCTGTTTGCCTTCACTTTGAAATGACACACATCTATACTGAATTGTGTAGGACAGTGTACTCTTCAGAAGCTCACATCATATGCAATTAACACTGGACTGCATAGTCTTGTAGAAAAGCTATGGTAAAGAACAGTATACTTCATACCCTTGAAATGGCTTTTTCCTTCTTTAGTTTCTTTAACTCAGGTTGTGTATCTCAAACACATAAATTCGTGATTAAAGTTTACAAAGTCTAAACTACTGGATGCATTTTAAGTGCTTAAATAGCACTGAGAGCTATGAATTTTTAAGAAAGCTTTCTTAGATAAATCTTTCTGACACAAACTTCAAGATGGTAAGAAATACAGAGATGAACATACTATGTATGATGTCTATAAAAAACACAGTAACTTACTGAGAATTGTAAAGATGGTAAGACCATTTACACAGTTAATTCATTTTCTGGTATGTAATTTATAAATTAAGATATGCCTGAAACAGTTAAACTTAAAACAGTTCATAATGCCCGGTTTGTTGTCCAGGAAGGGAGGACTTAGATGAAATTTTATTTAAGTTGATTTACTGAGAGAGCAGTAGACTATATTGACAGCTTTTTAAACCTGACATGTTTAAATAGCATTTAATTTGCATTCTCATAAACAGCCAGTGTCAGTCAAAACTAGAATATAGTCAGTCTCCTTAAATGGAAAGGAAGAATATGGAGTTGAGGCAAACATCCTAGAAAATGTTCAGACATTTCATTTGTACTCAGTAATGACTTGTTAACCTCCAGGTTTATTTGGGGACTTTCTGAAAGACAATAATACGGAAATGAAAAACTTTTGAGTTGGTTCCTTGCCTTTGCTCAGATAAAGCTTTTTGTTTTTATTGGAAGCCTGTCTCAAGTTTAAAGTAGATTCAAAGGTTTGTAACAAACAGTTATTTTATTTCCACAGAGATAACAAGTCCAAATAAAGTGGTGTGCACCTAAAAACTCTTTGGATGACGGCAAAGTCTGGAAATGACAGAAGCTTGGCTGTATTTTCTACACACATGAGTCAGTTTGAAGGAGTAGTATTGTCAAGTGTCATGAAAAAGGTTTGCTAGCCTTATAATAGTGCTAGTGGAAACTAGCCAGGTGGTGGAAGAAAAGCCAAGAATTTAAAAGAATGGTATATTATTACAATTTACTGAGTATTCATACACAAATATATATATATAGTGTGTATACATATACAGATATGTATGTAAGATACTTTCTTGTGAACTCTGCAGAATTTATTTCTGTTCTCTCATTTACTCAGTGTTGTGGTTTAAACTCACTCACTGCACTCCCCACCTAGTGGGATGGGGAGGAGAATCAGGAAAAAGGTAACATTTGTAGGTTGAGATAAGGATAGTTAAATAGGTAAAACAAAAATCACGCACATAAAAAAGACAAGCTAAGGAATTAATTCACTTCTCACCGGCAGGCAGCTGTTCAGCCATCCCCAGGAAAGCTGGGCTCCATCATATGCGATGGTTACTTGGGAAGATAAAAGCCATCTCTCTGAACATCCTCCCCTAGCTTATATACCGAGCCTGATGTTCTGTGGTATAGGATATCACTTTGTCTGGTTTAGGTCAGCTGTCCTGGCTTTGCTCCCTCCTAGCTTCTTGTGCACCTGCTGTCTGGCAGAACATGGAAAACTTGGAGAGTCTTTGATTTAGAGTAAGCATTACTTAGCACCAACCAAAACATCAATGTGTTAACAACTTTATTCTCATAGTAAACCCAAACCGCAGCACTGTACCAGCTACTGAGAAGAAAATTAACTATTTCAGCCAAAACCAAGACACTCAGAGATATAAAAAAAGCTAAATTTCAATGATCAGATGGCATATAAGGTGAATTCATTGGGTGTGTTGGTCAACAGTCAGCTGAAATATGAGCCAGCAGTGTGCCCAAGTGGCCAATAAGGTCAAGAGCATCCTGGCTTATGTCAGAAATAGTGTGGCCAGCAGGGCTAGGGAAGTGATTGTACCTTTATGCTGGTGGAGCTGCACCTTACATCCTGTGTTCAGGTTTGTGCCCCTCACTACAAGAAAGACATTGAGGTGCTGGAGCATGTACAAAGGAGGGCAATGAAGCTGGAGAAGGGTCAAGAGCAAAAATCTTGTGAGGAGTGGCTGAGGGAACTGGGATTGTTTAGGCTGGAGAAAAGGAAGCTGAGGAGAGACCTTATCGGTCTCTACAACTGCCTGAAAGAAGGTGGTAGCAAGGTGAGTGTCAGTCTTTTCTCCCAAGTAGCAAGTGATAGGACCAGAGGAAACACCCTCAAATTGCACCAGGGAGGTTTAGATTGGGTATTAGGGAAAAATGTCTTCCTCAAAAGGGTTGTCTAGTGTTGTAACTGGCTGCCCAGGGAACTGGGTGAGTCAACATCCTGGAGACATTTTAAAAGACATATAGATGTGGTGCTTAGGGACATGAGCTCTTGTGGGGACCTTGGCTGGAATTCCAAGGTTTTACTAATTGACTGCATGTTGCTCATCCCCCAGGAGCATATATGGAGTCTGACTTCCATGATGGAATGTCATTTCCCACATGAAAATAAATCTTTTGTGGATCAAGTTATATGTTGTAGCTGTACATTTATAATTATATAACGCAAAAGGTACTGTTTGGTATGTGGCTGTGCAGAGCCAGGGGCTGATAAGGAGCCCCCTGTGTGCTGGAGAAATAGTGGGACTCCATAAACAAGTAATACTCATGAGCCAGCTTCTCTCTCTGATCTCTCTACTTTCATTCATTTTGAATTTGACTGTTATGAATGCATCTGTACTACCGTGTCATGGCCCAGCAGCCCATACCACCACAATATTTGCTTGCTGCTGACCTTACTGTATTCATGGAGAAACATAGATGAGAAGGAGGATGGAGGAGGGGACGGCACTACCAGCACACTAAGTTTTTCCCTGTGTGCAGTAGGTATAAGGATAAACACAAGTAGTTTGTGAAATCTCTTTTACTCACAGTCTCATTAAGGTACTTTGGGAAAACTTGCAGCGACCAGACAGGTCCTAATCAATAGGAAACTGATCTTGTGGACACACACTTAGCCAGGGTCACCAGTCATCATGTCTGTGAAACATTCTGTGTGATAAAGACTCTCCTTTACTGATCTTCTGTTTCATTTCCTTCTAGTTACTTTCATTTTCAAGGTGCTGTTTAGTTCTGTTATCCTTTATTGTAACATCCACCAGAAAAAAAAATAAATATGGAGAAGTTCCCAGCTGCCAAGGAAATGGACTGTTGTAACTAGCCAAACTAGCTGTTTTCACAAACATACCATAAAAAAACACCAGGGGAGACTACCTGAATGACAAAAACAACTGTGAAAGAAGAGGTGAATGAGGAGAACCTATGACAAAGGGGCATCAAAACTGAGTTATCTGCAGAAATTGAGTGACTAATGCTTGTCCACTATTTCACCTAAAACACTACCACAGGCATCAGAAGAAAAATGAAACAGTTTTAGAAAAATCCCAAATGTTTTATTACCCAGAACATAATTAAAGTGTAGAAATCACTGCCACAGGGTCCTGTGGATTCCACAAGTTTAAACAGCTTGTATTTAAAAAATAATTAGGAAAGGAGGAGCCCAGAAAGTTCTGTTCAAATTTCAGTGCAAGCTCTGGTTCAGGAGGTCCCTTTTAGATGCAGATTGTACAAAAGGAGGAAATGTATATTTGGAACGTGTAGGGAAATTATCACTTGCCATATGCTATTTTAACTAATTACTTCCTATTAATCATGGGTAACGGATGTTGGTCTCATCTGTTGCTGTATCTCAGCACATACATTCCTATACTCTCTTGTTACCCAGGAAATGTCACCCTCCCACATGCAGGTGAAGCTCAGCGTTCTGTAGCCTCAGCTCACTCAAAGGCCATTCCCAGATCCCACTGAAATCTATTTGAATATTCTAGATATCTAGATATTTCCCCTCCCCAACTTCTCACTAAATGTGAGGTTAAAGGAAAGTTCTCTTCGGTGCTGACAGTCTAAGCCATTTGAAGCAGGTGAAAGTTCATTAACAGGTAAACACAATGAAAAGGGCAAGGGGGGTGGAAATCCTGAAAAAACTGAGATTACAAGGTGGCAGTCTAGCATCTCTATATGGTAACACATGGTGCTAACAGACATCATGGAGCAAAATTAATTTCAAGTGTTCAAAAAGAAACTGATGCTACTTCCCATTTGATCTGGTTTGATACATTTTGAGTCTACATTTTACTTTTAATCTTTCTTTGCCTCAAAGCTGCATTCCTTAATTTGGAAGGGAAAAAAAAAAAAGAATACTCTTCTGGCCCACTCAGAAAGTCTGTACCTTAAACAAGTTTGCAGTAGAAAAAACTTCTGATTAAATGAGTTTCAGGATTTATAATTACGGCATAAGGAGTGCTTGCATACTGTTGGATATGGTACTGAAAGTTAAGTTCAAACCTGGGTAAAATGGCTTTCAGACTGGAATAAGTAAGAGAAGGTCAAAGCATAGGAAAGCTTTAATGGGTCCAATTCAGTTCCTGGACAAGATTGTGTGTCTGTCAACAGTCGTAAATGCATGTAGATTATGCCTGCTTGTTGGCAAATATAGACAATATTTTTTCCTTTATCTATTCAATTGGAAAATGTGGTATACAGTAAAGGCCGATTTTCAGCATAATGTAGGAACCATGTAGCTCAATCTCTTCCTTTTCCCTGATAACAATAACAATTTAAACATTAGTACCTTATAAAGAATACTGAACTGTAAATCTTAAATCAGAAACTATATTTTGTGTCCTACTAAACCAGTTGTGTTTCGTTTGCTTTTTTCGTCTTTAGGGTATATTGAAAATTTAGTTTTAAGATAAAAATATCAGCTCTGTAAATATATGGTTGAAATGCTAAAAAGTATATGATTCTTTAAAAATTATATCTGAATGTACTTTACAAACACCAAATGAACAACGTTTGAAAATAAATTACTGTAATCAAATTATTTTTACAGAACTGAAGGTGTTACATGGAATTTACTTTTTTTACCTCAGCATAACAGACTGTCATGCTATTTTTATTCAACTGAAGTCAGTAAATTAAAGCTCTGACAAAATTCCGAGTCCTGTAAAGGGGAACATCAGAACTATCCTGTTTCCAGATTAGCAAGAAAAGCCCTGGATATGTAAGTCATTTGCTCTCCTTTTCTTAACTATCAGGATAATATTCCTTCTTGTATTTTTTGTACTTAACCAATAACTTTTTTTAGAAACTGTCCTAAGTGTGTGTATATGTTGCCTAACTAAGCATGTTTTATTCTCTTGTGCCAACCTGCATGACTGGGCCAGCTTGATTTGATTCAAATAGTTTCCCGTCTTTTAATGAATGGAGATTTAATTAATAAAGCAATTTGTCTAGTATCAGCATTGGATAGACAGGATGGAGGTCAGAAGACCATTAAAAGAAGTTACCTCAGAGTTGTTATACTTGTAACACGTAAAAAAATCACATATTTTGGATATATGTCCCTCTATCGGAATCTATCAAGGCAGATATATTTTGCAGCTTGTGCCTTTTAATGAATTTTTTTTGCAAACTCTCAATTTTAGGGTGAAATACAGTCAAATGATTCCAGAGGCTAGTAAGTAAAACTTCAAGTGAAGTTTCTGAAACACATACTGGGATACTATAACACAAATTTTGGTACATTACAGGAATGAAATGGAACTACAATAAGAAACTGTAAAAGTCATTAGGAAATCAGTCCTTCCTGCACCTAAAATCAGAAAAACAATGATAAATATGCCTGATTTTTGGTATCATTGGCACAGTATATATCAATATACCTTGATTAACAAAGACAAACTGCTTTATTATTTACCTACTAAGGTAAGTCATACCTTCTGAGTTAGCTGTTTGCTATGCTAAATGCATAAGCCATTCAGTAATCCAATTAATTCAACTGATTTAAGAGAAGCAAGATTTTTGATCTAAGGTGGTAGGATATCTCTAAAAATGTGACAATGTTATAGTATGGAATCTATACA
Source organism: Falco naumanni (assembly GCF_017639655.2). Taxonomy (NCBI): domain Eukaryota; kingdom Metazoa; phylum Chordata; class Aves; order Falconiformes; family Falconidae; genus Falco; species Falco naumanni. The sequence continues at coordinate 30,410,413 of NC_054059.1, forward strand.
GCTCAATGAGACTGGTCTAGCAGGTCATAATTCTCACAGGATAACCAGAAGAAACAATTTCACTATTTCAATTAAAAGGATTGATAGGGCCTACAGACAACCCCAGAGCCAGTAACTTTATCAAGTGATTGAATACATTTCACGAAATCAATATACCATCGTCTCGCCATAGTGTAATGAATTATCCTGAAGTTTTTCAGAAATATATTAATGTTGACAGAATGGACTTTTGAACTGTAAACAGGATTATTTTTTTTTCATATAGTTGCTCTAAAGCAGATATCTAGACCTGATTATAATGTGATTGGAGTTGTTATTGGAGTTATTGCATTACTTGTAGAAAAAGTGTGGTTTAAACCTAGTTAACTGTGATTTTTTACTAAAGAAATTGAGAGCAGAAGGTTTTGAATTGATGTACTCAAAAATGGCTAATGGAAATCTACCAAAGATGTATCTTTTAAAAGCACGGTGTTGCTCATTACAGAGTGAGTGGCGTAGAAAGGTATATGAGAGAGGTTTATGAACTAACAAATGCTCTACAATCTATAAACAGGTGCTCTTATATTATACTGCAAGAACAAAGACATGTCCAATGAAATTGATACACAACAAACACAACAATGCTAGAAGACAATAGATTACATAAAATGCACATCAATCCTGTAGAAAGCAATACCACAATTACTGTTCAGGCCAAGACTTTAACCATGTTCAAAACAAGACTAGGAGATGTTTGCAGGGGTAATGAAAACTTCTAGTACCTATCACAGAATTAAAAGATGCCACAATTCTCATGTTTCATGACAGAAATGAGCTCATTCAAGATTCTTTGGCTAAAACTCCAGTTGCTCTTCAGACATGCTCCCACTGGTTCTGAAGAGGCAAAGATTTTATGTGTATATATTCAATAACTGGGATTGTGATACCTGCTACTGAAAATCTGTTATTGAACAATTTAAAAAATAACATCATATAGATGAAATTACATGAAACATTAATATGAATGATCTTTTCACATTCTCCACACATTTAAAATACTAATTCCTTAGCAATCCGCCTTTACTTTGCTTTGTAAGGAGCACTAACTTGCAATGCCTGAATAAATACTTCTTGGCAATATGAACATATGAGATTGTGAACAAATTTGTTCCTTTTAAAAAGTAAATCAAAGCATAAGATAAAAGAATTAGTGAGATGAAACTAAACAAACACACATATGAATGAAGAAGCCCCAGAGAACATCAACTATATCATTGTAATGAGCAGCTTGTTAATCTGGAGTCAGTTCTTTGCTATCAGCAAAACCTTGCCACTTGGGCATTGCCAGCGTTGATTAAAAGGCAATGCATACATATTTCTGAATCAGAACAGATAGGTAATCATCCTCAATGAGGCAAGATGGAAAATAGGAACACCAGTTTCTGAGAATGTTGATGGTTCTCTTCTTCTCTTATTCCTGCTAATAAGATTAGTGAGACATTTCCAAATGTTTTAGAGAGGCCTTTGTGGAACAAAAGTCAGAAAAGAAAAATAATCTCCAGTCCCCCAAATGACCAGTCTGATGCTAAAAACACATGCGGAGTAAGGGGCTTACATATGAACCCTACATGTCCTGTTATTTGGGGTTTTTCACTTGAAGAGAAATTCTACTTTGGATGTAAAGAACCATCCTGATGAAATTTTCTCTGAATCCAATCCACTTTCACAAAATATGTTGGTTAAAGTTAACTGAGAATTTTATGAGTAATAGCCATGTAGGCCTCTTTTTCTTGTATTTTATTTCTTTTTGAATCATCTCTGATCTTAATGATCCTTTGCCACAAATGAAGCTTGAAATAAATATGAACATAAAATACCTAGTTCATGATCTTTGCAAATTGTCACATTGTCACAAGAATATGTATTAACCATAATCACTGAAGCATAAGTTTTGCATGGATTATAAAGTTTATATATTTCACAGGAGACATTGCTGTTACTCATCCCAGTTTTATATCAGTTTTATACAGGTTCAAGTCCATTGACCTTACTGGAATTTCTCCAAGTTTACACCAATACAAATGAGAGCAAGCAAGACTGAAAAACAATAATAACTATTCTTTTTGCAGTTAAGCAAAACATTTTCTTTCAATAATGTGTTTCAAATATTATTTTTTCTGAGAAATTTCTGCACCTTAAGGGAATCTCACACTACAGAACAGCTTTGTTATACTACTACTGTGCTGAAATTTTTTCCAAATAATTTAACATTTATCAAAAGAACAGTTATTTAGAGCATATATTATTTTGAAGTATTCTATGTAATACTACTGTAAAAATTTTAAAATAAAACTGTAGGTACAAGATTAAATTTTTAATTTTTAAAATATAATTGAGAAATACTTCAAATGAGAGACATTTCTATTCAGGGTAGGCAGTTAACTGTGTCTTGCACTATGTCTCTATGTAATGTTTTAAAGTTATTCCTAGTTGATTGCACGTAAGAGAGAGAAAAAGGAGATGGAGAACTTCAAATAAGCAGTCCCAACAGCTGGGATTTACAGGTACTCGTTATTCTTTTTATAGTATTTGGATATTTAATATGTGAGTGACTGTGATTTCTTTTTCATAAATATATTGATCAGTGCCAAGGGCATAACTTTAATTTTGAAAAAGTGTGATAATCTTGATGTATTGATTAGATCAAAGTCTTGAATAAAGGTAGTTAATGAGGGAGTAATAGTTTTTTATGTTGGAAGTGAAGTATATCAGTGCTTTCTGAATTATTCTAGTGACTTTTTAGATAAGCTTCTACCTCAATGATTCTTTCTTGATTTTGCAGGATTCCCAAGTACAAATCAGATGTGGTAAGTTTTGTGTTTGGAGTAGTACTACTATAGATTATGTAACCTATAATTGAAAATAGATAATATCTGAATAGAAATATTTCAGAGTTCTCTCATTCCTTGTGAAAGGGATGACTGAATGCTTGAGCAGTTATTTCAGGGTTTTCCTCTCCCTTAATCTCTTAGGCTGTGCCAGCTGTAGTAAATTACACTGCTCTAGGTCAATGACTCATGCTATGAATTATATTCCCTGTTATGTGAAATTGTTAAAATGGTGCCTGGTTCAGTTTTGGCTTGAGACATCCAAAATTCATTCACAAAATCCTCACACACAACTTTGAAGTTAGCACTGGCCAGGTGCTGTGCACCGTAGGCAGTGAGTATGCAGTTGCCCTGTATTGGAGGATTAGGGGACGTTCTGGACTATAGATCTGAACAAACCATGCTCATGTGTGTTCAAACCTGAGGTGACCTCAGGAGAAGAGAATAAAACCTAGTTTATAAGCAGATATTTAGCTGCAAGGCCCACACCCTTCTGGAGAAGATCATAACCCATATCCCAACCGCAGCAGTGCCATAGGCTTCCCTGAGGAAATGTGTTCTTGTGCATACTGTATGTTGATTCCTCCTGTTGGGAAAGGTGATAAAAATTTCTATGTCCTAGGAATAAAATTAAGTCATGTAAATAACAGCAAAATTGCAAAAGCACAGAGATACAAATTCAGTACAATTACTGAATGACCATTATCAGTCTCCTTCTGTTAGACTTTTAAAGACAATTCCTTAATTGCATTATAGTCATTATTTTGGTAAATTATTTACATTGGCTTGTACAGTCACTCTTAGATAAACAGTTATATGTGATCATTTCAGATTCCCTCATAACTAGCTCTGTTAGCACCTTTGCTTCCGTTCTCAATGAGGTTGTAGCCTGAGTGACTGAAAACTAAACCTCCTGTTTTATCCCCTGCAGGACAAATTTAGATAGGCAGAATACAAGTATGCTAATCCAAATTCGGTCCAGACAGCAGAGCTAACATTAGTTTTCCTGGTGGAATTTTTGCCTCTGTAACAGTGCAGTAATCTTTCATTAGATAGTCTGTTAATATCTACATCTTTAGCATGGAGCATGGACGTGTGCTGAAGCATAGTACAAGTGTTTCAAAAGGAAAAATAACTACATTAGAAACACCCTTAATAGTCTCAGTGGAACAGATTCCCAGGAGAGAATCATTAAAATTGCCCCATCTAAAAATATGTATTAAAAAATGCAACGACTCAAAATGTTGAGATACATTATTAAACACTATCACACAAATGAATAATTTACAATTAATAACCAAATGGTATAATTAAAGAGCATTAATAGTTCAATTTGCTTTATCATTCTTTTCCTTCCTCAATCCTTTAAGGACTGACTAATGGCTTTATCCTCCTGTAACAATTTTCTGTCTGCTAGTAAGGGATTTAGAAGCCTGAATATTTCCATACCTGATTTCCTTCAAGTTTTCCTTTGCTTCCAAGATAGACTGTTCAGCTCCACGGACTGTTACGTTCTTCATTTTCAGGTTCAAATATGAGTTAGCTTCAGCATTTTGGATGTGGTACTCTGCTGTTTTTGAAGTAATCTGGTTTTTAATGGGTTTCAATTAGAAAATTACGTCCACTTAAAATTAAGCTACTCACAAAAAAAAACCCCATACATTTTTTGGATTGGTCCTTCTGTACTTAGGTTTTTCTCCTTGTGTTCCACAGTTCGCTATCATGAATTGTCACTATATAAACTTCAACATCAAAAAACTTGTCTCTTCAATTTCCTCCCAGTTTTTGCTCTCTTGATCTTCCCTGTTGCAACATATTAACCCCCTGGCGTTATTTTTGAATGAACTATTTCCCTGGAATAGGTGCTAGTTTGGTGATAGTTCACTCCTGGCACTGTTTCTAAGGGTGATATGGAAGTTCTCATACCCCGAGTGATGCCATTCACCTATATATTTTACAACACTATCCCAGCAAATCTTGTGCATTGCTTCCAATCACACACTCTTATGATTTTTCCTAACACATCTAACTTGGATCATTTTTACTGTAGTATAAAAATGTCATTCTGTTAGTTTGACAGCTCACACATGATCTCAAGTCTTGGACCTGAAAAATCAGAAAAACCAGTCATTATTTCTTTTGGTCTCAAGGTGGTCATATATTATATATAAAAACAGTGAAAAAATATGGAAAAAAAATACAATTACACTTGCTGGATTGTACTGTTAAGGATAATTGCCCAAGTGATGCAAATGATCATGCGCATACTGCTCGAGGCAAGCACCCTTTAAACCAGGCAGCTGGAGCTCATGTGTCAGCGCACTTGACCTGACTCTGAGCTATATTATAATCATTATTTCAAAGCACAGAGATTCTTGACCTTTTCTGTCCTTTAGTCCAGATCTTTGTGGCTTTGTTTTAATGGTGATAGTCTTATCTATGACCGAACTGTCATTCTTCTACCTATTGACATTTAGTAGGAGAACTTGGCAAAGGTAAGCTATGTGGTGTCTACTAGCTTTTTCCTTGCAGGAGTGCCCATTCTGGAGAGAAACGAAAGGAAGGGCTCTCAACACTCCCTGTGAGTTTAGCTCTTTGCACTGTTTGAACTTCAACAGTTAGCTGAAGTCACTCATAAAATCTGACTTGGGCACAACCTTGAGTTTTATTTGCAGATTTAAAGGCATAGTTTTAAGTATGAATTGAATAAAAGAAAGCTAACAGGAGTACGATTTTTGACAGAGCATAAATAATATTCTATTCTAGGTCCCTAGATACTAATATTTGTAGATATTACTGGTTCTCAGAGCCTTCATATAATAAAGAAGAAAGAAATAAGAAAGAAATACTGCTACAAGGTTGCAATACTGTTTGTCTCCTATGAGATTTACATCCATAAATATGCATTCTATAATTAATTTTCAAAGTAGTTCCATCAGAAAAGCCATGAAAAAAAAATTTGGGATCTGACTAGAGGCTACTTTTAAAGCAGTTACACCTGTGGTGAAAGAAAGCAGAAGTAAAATACTGTTAGTAGCAGAAACCAGAACAAAGCGAGTACTGTGGAGTTTTCTTTGGTGGACAGTGTTATAGTACTTGCATACTTGGATATGATAAAAGATAGCTTCTTGGCCTTATACCACCAAGCCAAAAGTATTGCCTGCAGCATACTGTCTGTTCATATATATATGTATATGTATATTCTAAATGGCTGTTAGGTTCACAGAAATGTATTTTTGACCAGTTACCCTGTCTTTATCTTGTGGGGAAAATTTGTTATTATGATAGTAACCAGAAAATTAATATGATATTGTAAGATAATTATATATTTAAAAAATTTTGAACTCTATGAAAAATACCTTTTTAAACATTCTAATGCAGATATCAGTAAATTAGTTACATCTAACACAACAATTATCCTTGCTAATCAGTAACTGCTAATTAACCTATTCAAAGTGACATGAACTGTTTAAACATCGCTAGAATGTTAAAGTTTAAAAGTCTAACTCAAAACCTCTCCTGCTGTTTTACTGTGCTTGCAAAATGTGTGACTTGCCCAGCAATAACTATGTTGTGATTGAAAAGTACAATGAAAAATATCTACATAATAATGTTAAACCAATTACATTTACATACTATTTATTTTGTTTTTCAGATTCATAGAAAATTAAAAACTTACATGGTAAACTCGATTTAAAAGCTTGCCAGGAGATGCCAGAAAGAGACCCTAAACTACCTCTAACCTCAGACCTGAAGTGATGTGGAAGGTATCTTACTGGTTTCGTCTGCACAGGGCCAAGACATGGGTTTGACCACTGTCTGATGTAAATACCCTGCATATATTAGCGTGCCCCTTGGCATGGCTTTGGCCAGATCAGTTGGTGCTCCCCAGGCTAGTTCAGGACACAGCATGTGCTAGAGATCATTCCCACTGGACACTTTGGAGAAGGTCCTTCCATACTGGGGAGAAAAGATGATTTTGCCACTATGGAAGCAAACCATGCCATTCCACATCACTCATCCCCTGGGCCAGTGCCAAGATAGAGGTTGTTATATACCAGGCTACATACATTTTAGAGATATAGGTGAAAAGACTGCTTTTCTAAGGCAGTCAACTGCAGACTCACCTAGAACCATTCTGTAGTAAATAGCAACAAGCTCTATTAATTTACAGTTGGCGCTTTTGAGCAGGAGAAACCAGAAGTCAAGTCCTTCTTACCCTCTGGCTTCCTTGTCATACAGCACATATCTCTTTCTGTCTTGACCCCTTTCAACATACTCACTGAAACCCCCTTGCTCCTGCAGAAAATCTTGATGGTAGCTCCTAGCAATAAAAGAACTCCTAAGAGAAGGAATGGTTGCATAGTTATATTTTTATAGAGTCCTGACATTAGTTTGAAGCACGTTTGGTCCATACACAGCCTTGGACAACTTCCTTACCAAATTTCCTATTTTGTGGGACTTTGTCAACACTTTCTGTTATTTTATTCTTTGCTGTTGGGGTTTTTTTCCTGATGCATATCAACCTGTTCAAAAGGTATCACCCCCTGAACTAGGGAAAATGCTATTAAATTCTAAGGGTCTACCTCAAGATTATGTCAGTTACAAGTTGAAAAACCTTTTTGTTATATAAGCAAAACTATTGCACATGGGCCCTTATGTGACAGTTGATGAAGGTGCTTAACCATCACCAGCACAGAGTGGCCAGAAAAAACAGTGACCAGTATTTAAAAAAAAAAAACAGTTGTAAAGAACTGACATCCACAAAAGGATTTAGGAGACTAAAGTGCAATTTGGGCAGATATACATGCCAAAGTTAAAGTTTAAAGACTTCAGAAGTACGGCATCCCACAGATGTCCACATTTTCACAAAGTAAGTTTGTTAGCACAACAGTTCTGTTTGTACAAGGACTCAGAACTGTCATCACCTAAACCAAATATCTTGGAATTTACATGTAAATCCAATGAAGATCTTGAAGTTAATTTTTTCTCTGTTGATTTGAAGTGCCAATATTTTGCATGCAAGTAGACAACACCTAAAACACAAGCAGCCCTGCATTCTATAGAAACCTTGAATCAGACCTACTTCATATCATTCCATTAAAAAGCAGTGAGAATAATATTCACCAAAGATGTGGAAAAACCTCAGTTCAGTGTTCCCTCATTAGCTTTCCATCTTCCAGCAGAAAATGTTTCAAGATGGACATTTCCAATAGAAGCTGTTCTTCAGTACAGGACTTCGAGATTCACTCACGCAGAAAGAAACAACTATCCTGTAAGCAAGCAGTTAACTCACGGAAAGAGGGACACTTGAATTTCAGGTTTTGCTCTCAGGATTGCTAATTTATTTTATACTTTAAATACTAATTGCACATATTTATTGTTCTTTGCTGTTTGGGTCAGAGGGAAAAAAAAAAAAAAAGATTGAGTGTGTGATACTCATTTCCCTTCAGTCAAGGATTAGGCATCTGAGCTGTAAGGGCATCAGGGGTGTATAATTATAGTTTAATTATACATTTACATTATATACATGTATAATTATAGATTTACTACAATCACAACAGTACCTTAATTACAGATCCGAGATGGTAACATTCATTCTATGCTTGTTATGAGGTATCTAAATCAATTCACACACACATGCACACAGACATAAAATAGATGTATAGAGATATATAAATATATAAAAGTATGAAGGTATAATTCTTAAAAGTTCCCCTCAAGTTCAATGTAATATGCATGTTGAATGCCTTTGCATTTCTCAATGGGTGAAGGGCTGAGTCTCAAGGAGTGGGGTTATCAGCCCAGGCTCCATCATCAGCTTTCTGTGATGGTCCTGCTAACTTCACGAAGATGTGAGTTTTCAAGCTCTGAGAGGCATCCCACTCAGAGGGAGATGCTGGCTGCAGCCTGCTGTGGTCAAGTAGAGTTCAAAGGGCCTCACTTAGGACTGTTGTTTGTAGGGTTGGAGATGATTTGCTTTAGTCAACAATAAATTTCCATCCTGAACACCATCTAAGTTGGTAATTACTGGAATTTTCAAAATTCCAGTGATGGTGGTACCATAACACTTGGGTTACAATTCAGGAAAGGAATGTTCCTGATATGGTCAGTACCATTTCCCACCACAGCTGTGCGAGAGTTGCTGGTACAGTCAAGGGACACTTAACTGCCCATCTCATTACACAGAGGCCAAGGCCTAACAGAGATTTCTGAGATCATAGAGTGGCGCTGGGGAAGGTATGAGATGCACTACCACAAACAGAAAATCTGAAAGATAAACTTAGACTCTATGCTTAATCTTTAGTTAATTAAAATTAGATGAGTCACATGCATTGCATCTGAATAGATAGTACTGACAGACAAATCAGAAATTTACTGTTTTATGTTCTCTCTAAATCTGTCAAAAACACCCATGAGTTGTACTAGTGTAAAATATGAATGCCTGTGTTCAAACACAGGATATTTTGTACTGAGAAAAATTCCTTTGGAATGTGCAGTGTGACTTTCCTGCCTTGACTCTCACAGAAGCTGATGTGTCTTCCTTTTAAAGCCCCAGATCTCAAGCTATCTGGGTGCATAAATATCTATTTTTCCTTAGAAGGAAGTAATAGCTTTCATGAATTCAGTGAACATCTCAAATTGACATAATGTAATCCTATAAATATGTAATCCAAAACCTTCTTTTTTTTTTTTTTTTTTTTTTGCTGTCCCATTAGTGTGTGGATCTGACTCTTTACTTTTGAGCATTAAGGATTAAAAATATTTATACCATTTTAACTGAACTTTTCTAATATTTCTGTTCTGTTGATTGCCTCTGAACTGTTGTGAAGTCCTACATTTGTCAGTAGGTTATAAACCAAAATGAAGAACAAAATCAGCAAGAACAGACAGTAGAGTAGAGAGGTTATTTATATATATATATATATATATATATACTCACACACTGCAAGAAAAATGACAGATTACCCTCTATCTTTGTTACTACTTATCTTGTCTAATTGTTAGAATACTTGATTTTACTATAAGGACAGATGGAAAGACAAAGTACAGCAAGGTTAGTGAGAAGTACAAACATAAAGAGCTTTGGCACCAAAGTGAAGCTGGTTCTGCAGTGCATTGTATATCACCTGTATATGTTCTGTGTGCAGTGTATATAATCTTTAAATATGTGTGTCATATTCAAGCAGCACTTCACTGGAATTGAAAACCACCCAAACAAATACTCTGCATTGAATCAATATGTAATTTTCTTGGTTAGTGATGTATGCAGGCAGAATTTCTGTTAAACGTGAAAGGATTCCTGTTGGGTTCAAAAAGTGCTGTCAGAATTGTTCAGGCTTTGATCGCCAGTGATCAGAGAAGCTAGCAGTGTCAAACCCCATCTGGAACTGGTTGTTCCACCATCAGTGAATCAACCAGTTATTGAAGGAAGCAGTGCTCATTCTGTAATAGATTGAATTATATAAAAATTTATGAGTTTTCAAGTGTTAAAGTGGAATTATCTATACACAGTGGGAATAGTCTTACATTATAGTAATGGTCTTATATTGTAAAAAAACAAGTACATGATACGGAATAAAGACTATACTTTCAAAGAGAACAAAATACCACAACAATGTAATGATAATTTGAAACAAAAATAATGCCAAAAAAAAAAAAAAAAGTCTTAAAATAATGTCTTCATGCTTTTATCTGTCTTCCCCCCCCAGCTTTTTTCTAATTGTTTGCACTTACTCAAATAAGAAAGGCTTGGTAAGATCTTATTAGTATTCTCTGCTGCCTACACTTCAGGAGGCATATCTTCCATTTAAAAAGAGAAAAAAGTGCTCATGTAGTAATCAAAGTTGGGCAGTGCACATTCTTTGTGAAAAATATGTACCCTTTATGTGAAAAATATGTACCCCTTTGCATATCCTGTGGAGGTTTCACAAACCTAACTACATACAAACATTTGGTACAGTTAAAGTCAAATGACAGTATATGTGTTCTACACTACATAAGAAAACAAATGAAGAGTGAAAAAAAACCCAACCCAAACCAAAATCTTTTTTCCAGGGATCAGCTATTTGCCCTCTGCAAAAAACCCTGGTTCCTCAATGTTATCTTCTACAGTTTTTGTGTTCCTGATGTCTTTCCATCTTCTTTCTTTAAAAAAAGTATTTTAAAAATAATATACAAGCATCACCATTTTCCTCCAGTTTCTTACCTTTGCTTTGTCCCCTTTAATTCTTTCACTCCGGCTTAGCTGAAGCCAAAGGTAGGAAGTCTTTCAGCTGCTTAGGAGAAATTAATGCCATGATAGACTGATTGGCAGGTCAAAAGAAACCCCAGATAACTTTTGCATCTGTCTTATTTTTGTGGTGAAGGTGTTAATTTACATCCTGTCTCCCAGCCATCAACCACACTTCATGAAACCTAATTTTTCATAGAAATTTACTGTCCTTGAGACCTTAACCCACCTGTCAAAGCTGAAAATGCCCAGTGAGATCAAAAGTTATTAAAGGAAATGGACAGATGTAAAGAGAAACAGATGGACAAAAAGACAGAGCTATTATGTAAGCCTTACTCACTTAGAAAATTAAATTAAAGGTCCAGTATGGGATTAGCTAGCTATTTTGAACAGGTATATAGTACCATTTACATTCCATAAAATGTTTATGGCACTTTTAAACAATCTAACTGCAACTTACTATCTATCATTAAATCTGGAACAGGACATCTTCCTAATAAATAGTATGTTTAAACATGATATTATAGTGCTAAGCAATTATTATTTGGGTCTAACAAAATTAAAGTAGTAATCATCTTTCCTTAACTGTTTTAGTAGAGCTATTTTGCAATTCCCAGTAGGAGACCCAGCTTGGTTGTCTCATCTTACCTACATGAAAAAATTACTTCACTCCATCAGTCTATGTCTCATGGCTTATACTTAGGAAAAGTGGAACTGAAACTCACAGTGACATCCAAATTGAGCCCTGCAGTTATAGTACATGCACTTACAAAAGTAACTTATTAAGGGGAGAGTGCACATTCTAGCTAATACAAAGACATGACTGACAAGGAATAAATCTTAAGGGTGGGGTTTGTGGTTTGTTTTTTTTCCTATGGCTCTGGCTTGCAAGCATAGACATCATTGTAGCCATTTAGCTTCATTTTTTTTCACCTCTTCAAAGCGTCAAATACTCTATCAATTAGGAACAGTAGCAGGAACAATGGACACTGTCAAAATCTTGGACTAATGATTTTGGGAAGGAGTGAAAAGGAAGTGTGTGTTTCTGAAAGAAATCTTTGCCTATGTTTTAAAATACATAAAATGTATTATATGTGTTATATAGTAGAAATTCTAAATAAAATGTAAAAGAGACTAAATTCTCCCAGTAACTCCTTTGGAAGTTTGTTTTGGGGAACGTCATCTTGATTATACTTCACTTATCTCACTTTTCAAGTTTAAGCAATAATTTTCTTGCAATTATTCCCAAACACTATAGCCCTCCCCACCACCCACACCACCCACCCCCCACACCACCCCACTCGCCAGGCTTGTTTAAAATAAACCTCAACTGCATTGCAGTCACCTGTAGTAAAGGACTATATTACGAGATTGCAAACCAGAACACTGTGTGGGAATGTCATCTTATATGGTGCCAACACTATCACTGTCTTTCATCTAATTTATTGGAAAATCATTTTTTGCCACTTCTAAACAACAACTAACCCTCTTTTTTTGCCTTTATAATATCAAAAGAAAACTTGCATATTAGACGAGACCAGAACTAGGACAATTTAGTTCAGAGAGGTCAGTGGAAGCCAGTTATAATATAGAAACTCCTCCAAGACTGCTGGCTTTGCCTGGCTTGAACCAATTGGGTTGGATTGAGTGGAAGTTTCTGCCAATTTCTCGAGCTTGCCACTACTGATTTAACAAAAAAATCATTACTGTTTGCTATTCACACTGTGTTAAGGTATAACATTTGAAGATTTTGCATGTCTACCTCATTGGGGGAAAGAAGAAAAGGTCTAATTATTGTTTAGTTAAATCTAATTGGTATTCCTACGTGTAGGTATTGACATTAAAAACTGGTGAATACAAGTACATAAATTAAGAAAATTTAAAATTTAGTTTTAAAATCATAGTATATGAAACAACTTGGAAAAATGACATCAGATTGTGTACGTGCAATTAAAAAGTTTAGGGACCACAAAAGTCTGCTTTTCAGGCTTTTATTGCAGTAACATGCATTGAATGTTTTTCCTTTCTTTAACTAGAAGAGATCTCACCTGTATTAGCAAAGGCCAATAAAAGCTACTTTTATTGTGAGTGAAGAGACACTGCTGCCTCACATCATTAGAAACAATTTCTAGGCTCCCAGAAGACACAGCTTAATTGATAAAACATTAGTGTGATAGAGAGCATTTGTCAAAAGTTAGACTTGTGAACTTACTAGAACTTAATGAAAATAAGCTGAAGTTCTTTGTAAAAGCTACTGCTTCTTTAAAAAGTTCTATTTTTCCCAGCTATTTTTAACCTGTTATCTGTAGCATTTTTGTATTTTATGATGGAAAATACCATTTTTTCTTTTTTTTTTTTTTTTTTTTTTTTTTTTTAGTTTGATTGTTTTTGAATCCAGTGGTGCATGTAATTTAACTTCTCATTATAAATAATCTCTTGGTAGTTCTCTCTGGTCTGCTAATGAAATGTTACTATGGATCTGATTTGGTTCTAACTTACTTCTGTAGCAATTTTCTCAAAAGCTATTGCTCCTCTGTATATCATAACAGTTTTCAGGATTCTGCTATGTTCTTCTCACCTAGTTTGATTCACCTTTAGTGAAGTAAGGCCCCATGGCTGCGCTTGCTGCAGTGACTGAAGACCAAACCATACTTTTCCACAAATAGCTGTCAGTGAGGAGCTATAAATTACAGAATCATAAAATCATAGAAATATCCAGAGAAGGGAATATCGATGGAGGAAATATCCAAAGTTCATGGAGGCTAGTGTTGTCCAAAGCTCATAACTATCCTGACAGGTGTATATTTAATCTTCCATTCAGAAATAAGTATGGGAAGATATTCCACCCAGCCCATTGTGTATCATTTCAGGGTGTAGTTACTCCTGTAGTAAGCAGGATTTTTCTAATAATCAATATAAATATTTGTTGAAAATTAAATTCTAGACTTCAAATATTCATAAAAATAATTTTAAAATTGAAACACTAATATATCAGTAGTCTTTTCCTTTCCAGCCCGAACAAAACTAGTTCCTTACCTCCCACTCTAGACTATGTTTTCTCAACTTCTTATCATTATTGTTCTACTATTCTTTCACCAATTTCTCTACACTATTTTTTAAAAGTGAGAAATCCTTCTATACTTCAGTTGAAGACTCGCTAAACTAAACAGAGAAGAATAATTCCTCTGCCTAATGAGTAAGATTCACATTCCAAAATGATATTTTATTTTTTGAAAAGTGACTTTATTTCCATGTTGCAATGTGGTAGAAAGTTTGTTTTCATGGTTTGTTTTTTTTATAGGATCTCAGGGGGAGGCCCTGCCATACTCCTGCCTAGCTAGGTGTTTACTGCCTTGTATTTTCACTCTTTTTCACCTCATATATGTCTGTTTGTTACACTCTTTATTTAATCCTGAACCTATCTGGAATCAAAACATCATTTCAAAGTGGAAGAAAGTGCCAGATTTTAAAGAAGAGGTTTTCAACTAGTGGGTAACTTGATTAATTCCGTTATATTTTTGTTTACTTACAATAATGCCTGCTGAAATTGTGTTAAAAGCTTTTTAGAGTCAAGAAACATTAATTACCTTTACTGTTTTCCTTTTCCACTAGATCAGGTGTTCTGTGAGGGCAAGAAATTAAGCTGGTTTCACATAATAATCTACATCTACATACATCCATGGTGTCTTTTTTTTCATAATCAGCTCTACATTACCTAGCTTCTTGTAAACAGTCTGTTTAAAGATTACCCCTATGATTTTTCTAAGAATCAGTCACAATACTTGGTTCCTCATTTCTTACTTCTTCCCTTATCCTGTTTTGAGCGATGCATCCTGGGCTGTCCCCCTTCTGTGTTGCATGGGATAGTTCCAATTTGCTACTAAGTTTTTAAATATAATTCTTAATGCTTTAGTAATTTATGTAATTACCTTTTAAAGTAGTGTGGGGTGAACATCATATGTTTATTAGATTTAACTTTGTTTTAACCAGTCCCCTTCTGTTTGCCATGTACTCCTGTGTCTTTGTTAGGACAGAGGACCTGTCATTCAGAAAGTATTAGAATCTTATTTAAAGGTTAAAAATTTTCATCCTTAGGTGTGAATCTCCTAATATGCTGAAATTGAACTTCATTTTAACAATAGACTAAATACATAAGATTAAGAATCTATTGCACATATTTTTCTAAATACTCAGTATCTAGTTTTCCTGAGATGATTTTCATAAAAAAGTAAATATACCATTGTAAATTAAATGAATGACATCTATAGATAAATAAGAAAACTGTAACAAAGTGCACTAGAAAATAAATTGTTGGCTTTGTTATTGTTTTGTTTTGTTTTGTTTTGTTTTAAGTAAAGCAACAAACTTTAGCTAAAAAAAGTTAGGTTTATTGTTTTTACATAGTAAGAGTTTTGTAGTGAGTGGACTCCAGTGATGGCCTCTGTGGGAAAAGACCAGGAGCTGCCCCCATGTCAGAGAGAGCCTGTTCCAGCCAGATTCAAAATAGACCCACCGCTGGCCAAAACTGAGACCATCAGTTACACTGGTGGTAATCTATGATAACATGTGTAAGAAAGAGTAAAAAAATGGTGAGAGAGAGAGGTGAGAGAAAATGTGAACGAAGCAACCCTGCAGAAACCAAGGTCAATGAGGAAGGAGGGGGAGGAGGTGCTCCAGCTGCTGGACCAGAGATTTCCCTATAGCTGGCCCATGGTGACACAGGTTGTCCCCCTGTAGCTCATGGAGGACCACACCAGAGCAGTTATAGATACTGCAGCCTGTGGAGGACCCTGTGCTGGAGCTGGTGGATACCCTGTGGAGAGCCCGTGCTGGAGCAAGCTTCTGGGAGAAGCTGCAGCCCGTGGAAAGGAGCCCACACAGGAGCATGTGGTGGTAATTGGTGAGAGATTTCCCTGTATTTATCTCAACCCATGAGCTTTCTTTCATCTTATTTTCTCCCCCTGCCTTGCTGAGGAGGGAAAGAGACAGAGCAGCATGGTGGGTGCCTGGTAGCCACCACGATAGCCCTTAAATGAAAGTTACTGAAATTCTGCACCACATAGGTGAATCCTTAGATCAGTTCTTCATTCAGTTCACTAGAAAACACACCTTTCAAGCCACCCAATCAAAATATTATCAAAATAAATTTGTTTTGGTGCATAAGACATTTTACAATTTTACACAATTTTAATTGAAATCATAATACATGATAACTAGCATCTGGTTGTTGTAAAACAAGTGAAAACCAATCATTCTGACATGAGAGGGTTATGTGCAGGGGTTTAAAAATAATAGCTATTGTTTAGAATAGCTGCTTGCCTGGTCTTGCTCCATTTGGAATAAAAATAGAAGACAAAAGTAGAATGATATGACACATATTTTAGCTAGTTACCAAGAGACATCATCTTCAGGAGAGACCTTAAGTTTACTGACGGAAGCATTCCAAAGAGCTAGCTTAGACCAGTTATCATTTTTAAAACTGGTAACATTGTCAGGAACAAGTGGTTTAGGTTAAGTCACTGAAGAAAGCACAAAATGTAGGTGAAATATATCTCACTTGAGGCTTTTGCAGAAACAGTTTGAGGGACTTCACCTACTGGTTTCTTTCAATGGCAATCTGTTTAAAAAAATCTTGAAAATCTTGAATCTTTTTCCATTTCTCTGCTGTCTCTCTTAAAGAAGATTTAAAATGAATTAGAATTTAAAATGATGGAAGAATATTTCACAGTCTAGTAGTTTAAGTATCAAGGAGGAAGTGAAAAGAAATGAAGAAAGATTCATCATTTTAAAGCTCAAAGGAAAAATTAGTCACGTAGTCTGACATCCCATGCAATAAACCTTCATCATTTATACCTGTACTGTGCCCCCAAATTTGTTTGACCAAACATGGTGCTCTGTGAAGAGTTCTGATTATGAAGACTTCAATTCACCATTCCAGTAGGCAGTTTGTTCCAATGATTAAGATGTCTGAAATTCTTTAGTGTGTGCAGTGACTGTGCAGATTATACCATCAGAAAATATAGCTACTCTTCTGAAACAAAACTTGATTATTTGATTTATATTACCATCTTGGAACCATGTACAAGAAAAAGAAGAGATGGCAGAGGATAAAGGTAAATATTGTGGGAATACAAAGAAACAGCAAGTAGGATTCATTTGCTATTGATAAGGCGTATTAAAGTTTGATCTCTAAAACTTGGATAGTTCTTTCCTAAAGTAATTAATGTAAGTATAAAAGAAAGATATAAAACACATGAGATTGTCTCGTTTCTGGAAGTACCTGTTTATCTACAATTGCTACACAGGAAGCTCAGTCAGAATTTATAAACTTTATATGACCAAAATTAGAAGACAATAATATTTATCAGCAAAAATTTATCATTTACATAGAATAACAACAATAATAAAACATCACTGGTTTCAACACTTCAGCATAGTGATGATTGTTACAAGATCATCATTTCATTGTATAAAGCACTGCACTGATACACATACAGGACAACTGGGTGATCAGGCTCAGCCAGCATGGGTTTAAGAAAGGCAGGTCCTGCTGAACAAGCCTGATCTCTTTCTATGACAAGGTGACCAGTTTAGCAGATGAGGGAAAAGCTGTGGATGTTGTCTACCTGGACCTTAGTAAAGCCTTTCACCCTGTCTCCCACAACATCCTCCTGGCTGCTCATGGGTTGGATGGGTGTGCTCTATGCTGGATTAAAAGCTGGCTGGATGCAGAGCCCAAAGAGTGGTGGTGGATGGAGTTACATCCCACTGGCAGTCAATCACTATTGGTGTTCCCCAGGGCTCAGTGTTGGGGCCAGTCCTGTTTAGTATCTTTATCGATGATCTGGATGAGGGGATTGAGTGCACCCTCAGTAAGTTTGCAGATGACACCAAGCTGGGCAGGAGTGTTGATTTGTTTAAGGGTAGGAAGGCTCTGCAGTGGGATCTGGACAGGCTGGATTGATGGGATGAGGCCAAATGGGTGGCATGAGGTTCAAAAAGGCTAAGCGCTGGGTTCTGCCCTTGGGTCACAACAGCCCCATTCAAAGCTACAGGCTTGGGGAAGAGCCGCTGGAAAACTGCCTGGTAGGAAAGGACCTGGGGGTGCTGGTTGAACATGAGCCAGCAGTGTGCCCAGGTGGCCAAGAAAGCCAACAGCACCCTGGCTTGTGTCAGACACAGTGTGGCCAGCAGGACCAGGGCAGTGACCGTCCCCCTGTACTGGGAACCGGTGAGGCTCCACCTCAAATCTTGTGTTCAGCTTTGGGCCCCTCACTTCAAAAGGGACTTTGAGGTGCTGGAGCGTGTCCAGAGATGGGTAACGGGGCTGGTGAAGGGTCTGGAGCACAAGTCTAATGAGGAGCAGCTGAGGGGCTGGGGTTGTTCAGCCTGGAAGAAATTGGGGTCAGGGGGGACCTTATCGCTCTCTACAACTTCTACAACTACCTGAAAGGAGATTGTAGCATGAAGGGTGTCAGTCTCTTCTCCCAAGTAACAAATCAAATTGTACCAGGGGAGGTTTAAATTGGATATTAGGAAAAATGTCTTCATCGAACATGTTACCAAGCATGGGAGCAGGCTGCCCAGGGAAGTAGATGATTCACTGGAAGTATTTAAGACATGCAGCTGTGGCACTCAGGGACATGGTTTAGTGGTGGACTTGCCAGTGCTACGTTAATGGTTGGATTCTTGAAAGTCTTTTCTAACTTAAATGATTCCATGATTATATAAATTTGAAAATCCTTACTTCACTGGGAATTTTTACTAAGTACAAAGAGTGTGTAAAAACCCCAAAACTTCAAATTTATATCCTGTAGTGTCTAGAAGAACAGGATTTTTTTTATTTTTTGCTTTTTCATGAAACTTTTAAAATGAATTCAAAGTTCTAAGTGAGAAATATGAGTGGAGATCAGGCTTTAAAAAAAAAAAAAAATTAAACCACTGTGAAGCCACTCTCTTTTTAAACTTCAGAATCACATTCCAGAAGTACAAAGTTCCTGTGATCCAACAAGGCTCTGCAAATGTTCAGTCTTGTAATACAGGACGATTTAACATGGAAATAGCAGTACAGACTTGCATACCTTATAGCCTCATCAAGGTTTTCTACTGTATAACATTTCTATGATCATTTTCATCAGAAAGGACTAAGGCTTCAAACTGCACAGATTACTTCAGACTATGAAAGGAACCCTACTGAAAAAAAAAAAAAAGCTCCCCAAAAGAAAGCCACAAATAAAAAAAAACCACCACAAACTCTTCAAGTTTAGCTCCAGAATAATGACTCAATTTGTAATACTTTAAATCACTTCATGGATGTAATCAACACTAAGCAAATGAAAAGGAGAGGGTCTGTCATGCTCAGTAAGATGATTGGCTTACCAGCTAAACAATATTTGGTCACTGCACTTTACAAGAGATGAGATTCTCTTCATTATTACTTGAATTATAGGCACCCATACGTACTACTTATACCAAAAGCTACATTATAGTCATTTTATTTTAATCACCTTTTCTTCCCTTTTATTGCTTCCTTTTTATTACACAAGCTGCCAAGCAATAAAATATATTTTCATCTCATTTTTATGTCTTTTACAAAATTCCCTTACTGACCTCAGTGGAATTTTTGTCTAAGACATGAATAAAATCAAGGTAATGACTTTCATTTGCCTTGTTCTTTAGGCTTCTGAACTGAGGGTGAACATATCAAGCTTAAGTCAATTTGGGTATATTTTTAGGTCAACTGAAACCAAACACCTTATAAACTCAGAAGAAATGGCCATAACTAATTTTTATCATTTGAAGGAAATTTCTTCTCTGAGGTTCAGATGGACAGTAATTTAAGATTTGCTTATCAATCCTTAATTTTCTGCTAAATTACAGCACTGCATTCAAACAACAATAAACATTTATGCAATAACCCATACTAAATAAATCATCCTGTGAAGTATTTCACTTAACTGTTCTTAAAAGAAAGTGTTTCTGTTCTGTATAACCTAAATTCTAGAAAATATTTTCACTGACATTAGTATATTGTATCATCCATTTTGACTTGCTTGCCCAAAATTTTTTGTCCATTAGGTTATGCCAGTTACTGATGATGTAGTACAATCTCATGTAATTCTACTACTTGGAAGAACAGAAGTTGTTCTTCTTGATCATAGAAATAATCAAGTGAAAATTAGTTTCCTATGCATAGCTTCTTGTCTTGCTCTGTCAATATCTCAGTCTAAAATTTACCTTTTCTGTTCTAGGCTTCTCACAAGGTTCTATACCAGTGCTAGCTGACATTTGGACAATCTGGACTGTTTTCATTTTACTGAGCTTTCTGCTCATCTGTGTTCTAGTTGTCCCCAGAGACAAATCATAGAATCATAGAATGGTTTGAGTTGGAAAGGACCTTAAAGACCATCTATTTCTAGCCTCCCTGCCATGAGAGGCAGGGCATTCTACTGTATGAAGGGTAGATGAGAATGTCCATTATACCATCTTTATTTGAGGTTTTGGGCATGAATTCTGGCAGTTCAAGACAACCTTGTAACAGTTTCAAATCAAATATTTCATGTCCCTGCCATGGGCAGGGACACCTTCCACTAGACCAGGTTGCTCAGAGCCCCATCCAGCCTGGCCTTGAATGTTTCCAGGGATGGGGCATCCACAGCTTCTCCGGGCAACCTGTGCCAGTGCCTCACCACCCTCATAGTAAAGAATTTCTTCCTAATATCTAATCTAAATACACCCTCTTTCAGTTTAAAACTACTACCCCTTGTCCTACCACTACATACCCTTGTAAAAAGTCTGTCCTCATCTTTCTTATCAACCCCTTTTAAGTACTAAAGGGCTGCAATAAGGTCTCCCTGGAGCCTTTTCTTCTCAAGGCTGAACCCCAACTTTCTCAGCCTGTCTTCATAGGAGGAGTGTTCCAACCCTCTGGTTGTCTTCATAGCCCTCCTCTGGACTCTCTTTAGCAGGCCCATATTCTTTCTATGTTGGGGGCCTCAGAGCTGAATGCAGTACTCTAGTGAGGTCTCATGAGAGCGGAGTAGAGAGGGAGAATCTCCTCCTTCAACCTGCTGCTCACGCTTCTTTTGATGCTGCTCAGGATTTGGTTAAACCTTTTCAGACTACCATTCATCTGAATTGTATTTTGGAGTCTCTTTTTGGATAGGATGAATCTCACTAGTGTGCGCATTTTTTTACCCACTGCATTTGAAGGAATTGTCGGGTGAGTAACTCAAATGTCAACCTTAACACTAGAGACTGACATTGTCAGATGAAACCCACTCCTTGTCTCCCTGTTTCCCCCTGTGAGCTCCCTTCCCCAGACATTCTTGCTGCCAGTCTGCAGACACTCCGGGAATTTCTCTGAAACTGGAACTGAAGTTCAACCCCAGAACTGGAGTTACCATCAGATCCAGCTGGGAGGCTCTGGCCATGGGTGAATGAAGGGCATGCACAGATGCAGGGGTGAAGGCCAGAGCTGTAACACAGCAGCCCCCAGCTGGAGGATGGCTCTGGTGGGCATGTCACTCCCCTGGTTCACACAGCTCTTCCCACTTCATCCTGGCCCCAGCTGTGCAGCAGCACTGCATCTCCAGCCTGGGGCACAGGCAGCCAGATCCCCGTGGGGCTGTGTTCTGAGTCAGGGCCCCACACCTTTCACGGAGGAACTCTTAAGTCTGTGGTTTGTCTTTGGTGAATTTAATCCCTCCAGCTCAACTTCTGTTAGGGATCTAATGAGCTCTCACCACTGTTATTGCTTCTTTTCACTGTTGTTTCTAGTAGCTAGCAATATACACTGTATACCTACCTAACAAACAATGCATAAAAAAATGGTTTTTTTCCTAATAGTAACACTGCAATTTTAGTTTTCAGTTTTCAAAGTTGCTTTTTATTCTTCCCAGTTTAAACTTTTCCATATATGTTCCCTGAAGGTTTTTGCTCCTCCATTTCACTACTATTTAGGAAAAACAGAAATACCATATTGTATGATGCTGTCTTTGTAGAAGAACAATTAACCCTGTCAGTAGTACAAATGGAAATGTTACCGGTGGACTATATATATGAAAACATCACAAGGATAATGCCTTGCAATGTCAGCTCTTACGCCTCAGTGACAAAGCACTCTAATAACAGTTATCTACAGAGATGCGTTCTACACTCCAGTGAGTTAACAAATTCTAACCCACAGACCCTAAAATAGAAGAATAAGAGAAACTATTTTATCCATCTGTTGAACTCTTTTCAGCTGCTTCTAGTAACTCTTCATTTGCTTTGAAGCAACTATTCCCAGTGCATCTGGTGGAAATAACACATCAGCAAATATTACTATTTTGTTTCTGTTAATAGAAGCTAAATAAGCATTCTGAGGAGTATCCAGGGTATATTTTTTCCCAAGTTAAGAGTAGATTATATTAAAACCTTTTAAGGAGTTAAATTAATGTCAGTATTGATATTTCCTCAACTTACATCTTTGCTTTAAATTAACACAAATCTAGAAATAATTAGTAGATGCAGTGTGACTCAACTAGCAAACTCATATTCAGTAATGAGTGTAGATAAGGAAATATCTGTTTATTAATTATGTTATAAATCAAATAAGTCTTCAGTGAAGCAAGTTACAAAAGTTGTTTTAAAGAAATGGAATAACAAAATGATAATCAACATAGAAAGCACATATTGAATGTTAT
The DNA here is from genome assembly GCF_017639655.2 of Falco naumanni. NCBI lineage: Eukaryota > Metazoa > Chordata > Aves > Falconiformes > Falconidae > Falco > Falco naumanni. Next base: position 30,433,200 of record NC_054059.1, read on the forward strand.
TGTATACCAAAAATTCTGAAAGTTTTTGTGCCACATGATATAAGGATTTGAACATCCTGCTTTTCACTTTCTAAAAGAAATGTCAGGATGTTAAAAACTGTAAAAGGTGCAAAAAGAGCTTTGAAGGATAAACCTGCTACAGTGAGCATCATGATGACCTCTACCAACAAAGCTTATCAAATAATTGAGAGGTAACTTCATAACAATATAAAAATATCCTCACACAGAAAGAACACTGAATACTGGAACAGGGCTATAAAATCTATGAAGAAAGAGGAAATAAGTACTGGAAGCTTAAACAGAGTATGTTTAAATATCGAGGTAAGGCAAAATTTTTCAAAAACAAGAATAATAAATAATTGCAATAAAATACGAAGAAAAGTGTTAGATTTGCACATACTTTGATGCCCTGAGAAATGGATGTATTTCCAAAAAGATATGCTCTAGACAAATAAAGGCAAATTCTATAGCCTGTAATATATAGAAGAGGTCAGACAGAATTACTGAGTGTTCCGTATTGTCCTTTTACTTTCTGAATCTGTTTTACAGTCTTGGTGAATATGGCCCTGCAAGGTGCAGACATCTATTTATGAATCCAGTTGCAGGAACAGGAACTATAGAAAATGCAGAAATGAGAGAAAGAATAGTGAATAATAAGACGGCTATGGTATTTGCTTACTTCAGTTTGCCATGCGTAAGTAAACAAGGTGACAGCGTCAAGTAACATCACTTACACATGCCTGACCATACTTTTATCCTAATGTATATTTACTATGATGCATTTAATTGCATTATTGTCTGTTTGTTTTTACAAGAGTACTGCCTCATTCACTGTGCACAGAAAATTGTGAATGAAGTAGCTGAGCCAGATTTAATTTAAACCTAACTATTTAATGGGTTGTTCTCTGCCTTGTGCATAGTTTATCAGCAAATCTGCATGCAGAGTACTTAAAGTTGTTCTCAGTAATATATCTGGGTTTCTAAAGTGTCTTTCTTATTAATCAGATTTACCTCATATTTTTATTATGGGAAATGCAAATGCAATTTGGACAAAAATTGATTATGGATCCAAAAGATTATTTTGGACTCATATAAAGTGAGTCTTTTTCTCACATATTTTGCTTCTTATTCAAATTATCCAGTCAATTAGGTAGGGTCTTGTGGATTTATTATTTTTTTAAAATCATATGCATAAAGAGATTTTGAAAACAAGTACAAGGGATTTAACTGAAACTGTTGAATTGTCCTTATCCCATAAGGCTGCAAAAAAAAATACAATACTGAAATTTAGGGGGAAAGTTTAGAAATGTCTGCTGATTGGCTGAACATATACATGATAGTTGTCCTAAATATTGAGGAAGAGAGAGTAAAGTACCAATGATGAAAAACAAGAAGACGACTGGGAATATCTCACATGGATTTGTCATAGGCAAACCACGTCTGACCAAATTAATAGCCTTCTGTGACAAGATGACTGGCTTTGGAATGAAAACAGAGGATGCTGTTTACTTTGACTTGATGGAGCAGTATGGTTTGGATAGGTGAACTATACAATAGATGGTTGTTGCAGTGCACTGCAAAGTCTCTAGTGACTAGCAATGAACAGAATTCCTCAGGAGCTGATAAGCTGGTAGTAAGAGTTAGTGCCTTTATTAATGAGATGAACAAGGTGATGAAATGTACCCACAGAAAATTTTTGGACAGTAAAACTTGTGACCTGTTGGATATGGTGGCAGAAATGGTCATTATTTAACTGGACCCTGACAGTCTGTAGAAATAGTTTGAGAGTAATTTAAATTTCAGCAAAGACAAATGTGGAATTCAGCTCTGGGGATGGAACAATCCCAAGCTTCTGCATGGGCCAAGCACAAACCAAATACAAAGTAGCTTTGCAGCTTTGTCCAGCTGGACAAGGTGAACAGGATTTGGAAATGTCCCTTTGGGGTGAAGGCAGCCAGCCTCAGAATCAGCAAGAGTGTAGTGAGCAGGGTAAGAAGAGAAATGATACTTCCCCTCTGGTCAGCACTTATGAGACCACATCTGGAAAGCTGAGTCTAGGTTCAGGTTCCCCAGTAAAGACAGAGGCTGACAAACTGGGGTGAGATCAGTGGAGTTACAAAGGTAAATGGGGGCCTGCAGCACATAATGTGTGGCTGAGAGAATTGCATTTAACTAGTCTTAAAAAGAAGACTGGGAGAGGAGGATCTTATTGCTTGCCTTCAGTTACCCAGTGATAGGTTGTAGAGAAAACAGAGCTGGACTCTTCCCTGAGGTGCACTGAAAAGGTAAGAGGCAACAAGCGCAAGATGCAGCAAAAGAAATTCTGATTAGATGTAGCAAAAAACAATTTTCGTAGTGAGGGAAGTAAAACACTGGAGCAGATTGCCCAGAGAGGCTGAGGAATCTCCAGCACTGGAGATTTTGAAAACCCAGCTGGAGAACAGTATCTACTACTGATCTAGTAGGTCTTGGTTTGAGGGGGGATTGAACTGGATGGTCTCCAGAGATCCCTTCCAAACTGAATTATTCTGTGATTCTGTATTACTCAGTACCTTGGAATATAGTCTTCAAGTACAGATCTTCAAGAAACATTGTACTATTTTTTTTAAAAAAAACCACACAGTATAAAGAGGATCAAAAAGAACAAATCTTAAAGGATTACCTTTCCGAAGTTTAGCCAGAGACTAAGTAACAAGCTTACTTTTCAAGCATTTAGTGAAGGGCATTTTTAAATTTTATTAAAATTTTGGCTCAAAGTTAGGAAAAATGGCTGGGTTAGAGTATTTTACTTCTGTTCAGGAAGTAAGGCTTCATATGTATGCTTTGCAAGTGAACAGAAAACAGCTTTGTTTTTAATTGAAAGAATATTATTCATGCTGTATTTGGTATTTGGCCATTTCTGACAGGTGGGAGGAATCCAGCTTTTGCAACACCTTTCTTTCCTTACTGAATACAGAGAGCACCCAGCCCCTTGGCTAGCAGTTGATGCTACTCGGTGAAACTAATTTAGGTCTTACTCTCCAAATGTCATGTATTCTCTTAAACCCACAACAATCTATTTCATTCATACTTCCACTCTATACTGTTGCAGCAGCTGTGAAACTATACTGCTTTAGTCTCTGATAATCTAGTTTTGAATTAATACCCTGCAGAAGAACAAATTCAGAATCTCTATAGACCAAGGGATTAAATAACCTGGTAAAATGAAGGGAGAAAAGCATAAGAAAAGCCTTGGAATGTATCATTGCTAACAGGACACATTTCTAGTTTAATAGCTTATTCTGCAGATACCTATTTGAGGATGGTAACCACATATTGTGTTTGTTGTTAATAACAGTGCTGAGATTCAAATCACTCACAACTCATCTGTTTTTATTTTCAACTCATTGAAAATTCCTAAGCAGATCATGATTTTGTTTTTTCTTGTGTTTGCTATTACACTTTTGCTGCCTGATTCCTTTACAACAAAGCCTGTTCAGAATACATACACCTCAAGAAAATTAGGAAACTCCTTCAGTAAAAGGAATTCACCCAAATTTGTCAACAGAAAAAACATTCTAAATTCTTCTTTATTAATGTTTGAAGCTACTCATAAAAAGCTAAACAAGCATGCACAATATGTAAACTAGTATTGGATATGACTTAAAGGAAAGAAAATTAGAAAAAAACAGTGTCTACCTGCAACAAGGAGCAAATTTTGCATAAGAAGAAACCAGGAAAGAGGTTTTGAACTGTGAAATTAACTCTGGTTCTCTGTTTCTTCTGGAGTTTTTTGGTGTTTTTTTTGTTTTTGTTTTTTTTTTTTTTTTTTTTAATTGTACATCAGTTCTTTCCTAAGGAAGTCTATTTATATACAAAAACATATCAGTCTCCTTACTTTTGCTTCTTAACAGATTAAAAACAGAAGTCTTTGAATATTTATTAAGCACATGTATCATGTCCTGTCCTCCCACATGATCTGTAAAACTTGAGTTCTGATACTGACTTACTTTGAAACCTAAGATTTGAAACAAAGGTAACTATGATAGTCCTATAAATAAAAAAAGATTAAAAATAGACTGGCTGAGCTCTTACAAAAGCGTCAGCTTTCCATGGTCTAAATTCTTGCATAGGAATAGTTCTCTTCACTCTAACTGATAAGGATGAAGAAGGCTGTGTAATTCTGCAATATGCTCCATCATCATAACTAATGCCTTTTGACCAACAGTAAGGTCATACGCTTCTTCAAAGATCCTACATATGCAGCCTGTGTTGCTGTAAGAAACAAGTGCTATTAGGAATAGTAATTGTATTTGCTATGTGTATGGGCTGAGTCACCTGGCCTATTTCTTCCATGAATCTGTTTCTCTTCTCTCTCTTCCTTTCCTCTTGCTTTTTCTTTAAGAGGAAATAGAAATGCTATGCTGTCAAAGAGGTTCAGAAGTGGGAACACATTGCTGTTCTGACATAATTCTGTCTGATGGTGTATGAGGTTTGGATATGAATATAGAATTCCAAGAATCAGCTAAAGAATGAAACAAGAGTGTTTCCTTCTGTGTAAATATTTACTGCTTGCTGCTTTTTCATATTATTTTGTTAAGAAAGTAATAAAAAAGGGAGTTGTTCCATCTGCTGAGCTGCAGCCAGCAAGCTTCCCACAGAAAACCTCAGAACTTCATTTCATTAGTGCTAAACGGTGGTGACGCTTCCACCCCTGCTTCCACAAAGCCCCGTTTCTTCCACAAGAGAAGATACTTTCTGATGCTTCACTATATCATAGAATGATTGAGGCTGAAGGGACCTCTGGAGGTAATCTGCTCCAACCCCTGTCTCAAGCAGAGCTATCTAGAACTGGTTACCCAGGAGTACGTCCAAATGATTTTTCAGTATCTCCAAGGTGGGAGACCCTGGCTCTGTCTTCTTCACTCCTTCCCTTCAAGTATTTATAGACATTGATGAGATCCTCTATGTACCTTCTCTTCTTCAGGCTACAGTCGCAGCTCTCTCAGCCTTTCCTCATATGTGAGGTGCTCCTGTCCCTTAATCATTCTGTGGCCCTTCACTGAACACCCTCCGGTACCTCTTGTACTGGACACAGTACTACAGGTGTGACCTCACCAGGGCTGAGTAAGAGAGGAAGGATCAACCCCCTCCACCACCAGCAGCACTCCTAATGCAGCCCAGGATACCATCAGTCTTTTTTGCAAGGATGCAGTGCTGGCTCCAGTTGAAATTGGCATCCAGCAAGACCCCAAGCCTTCTTCTGGAGGACTGGGTGGACCTTCCAGCTGAGCGGCCACCAGCATAAACTGGTGCATGAGGTTGTTCTTCCCCAGGAGCAGGACTTTGCACTTTCCCTTTCTGAACTTCATTAGGCTCCTGTCAGCCCATTTCTCCAGCCTGTTGAGGTCCCTCTGAATGGCAGCATGACCATACCAGCCACTCCTCCCAGTTTTCTGTCACCTGCAAACTTGCTGAAGGTACACTCTGCCCTATTATCCAGATTGTCAATGGAGATCTTAAACAGTACTGAACGCAGTTCTGACCCCTGGGGTGCACTGCTTCTATTCTGCAATCAAAACCAGTGCTCAAGTATTTCTGCTTTGGTAATTTTGCTCTTATTTAAAAATCTCACTAATGAATTAGGACTAAGGTGATATCCTGGTTTCAGCTGGGATAGACTTAATTTTCTTCTTGGTAGCTGGTGCAGTGCTGTGTTTTGGATTTGGTGTGGGAACAGTGTTGGTAGCACACTGATGGCTTTGGTTGTGGCTGGGCATTTTTTATACCAAGTCAAGGACTTTTCGATTTCTCAGGTTTTGCCAGCGAGAGGGCTGGAGGGGCACGGGAAACTGGGAGGGGACACAGCCAGGACAGGTGACCCAAACTAGCCAAAGGGATATTCCATACCATGGGACGTCATGTTGAGTGTATAGACTGGCAGGGGAGGTTGGTTGGGGCCAGCCAATCACTGCTTGGGGACTGGCTGGGCATCAGTCAGCGAGCAACTTTGTGCATCACTTGTTCCGTTTTCTCCCTTCCCTTTGGATTTCATTCCTCTCCCGTTCTCCCTCCTGTCCATTATAACTGTTGTTGTTATTATTATTATTACTATTGGTTTTGGTTTATTTTATTTCAATTATGAAAATTTTCTTATCTCAACCCTCGTGTTTTACATTTTGTTTCTGATTCTCCTCCTGATGCCTTTGGGGGGGGAGGTGGAGTAAGTGAGCAGCTGTGTAGCACTTAGTTACCAGCTGGGGTTAAACCACAACAGGGGGGAAAGTCCTTTTTATTAAAAATGAGGAATCTAACCATTTCCAAAACTAATCTTCACCATGATCTTTTTAAAATGCCTGGCTTTGGTTTTTAATTTTTTAATCTGTTATCTCCGAAAACATATACACACACACATAGAGGACACTGAAAGCCTTCAAAAATCCCATTCTGAGACACATACTAGGAAGGGAAAATCTGAACCAGGTGATTTAGTTTGGAAAATTGAATAAAAACTCAGAAAATAAATTTTTGATTGGTAGTAATGGATAATGTAATACCATGTGGTGCTGTCAGATATTATGCTTTACTTAACTTTTGGGAAACTTTAGAGTAATCTCTTAAACTGCAACTGTCTGGAGAGAAAGAAGATTGTCAATTTACAATCTGTGATTTAAACAGAGATGTTACATCAAGTTTAATCATTTATATTCAGCCTGCATTGATTTATGCAGTTTGAATGGAGAGAATATTTCTAATGCAAATAAAATGTGATGACTAGTAATGTAAGAGTGGGAATTCTCTGAACTGCTGTTGAACTCTGTCATGGCTCAGAAAAAGTGGACATTATACTTACTGCACATGGTAGTGTCAGTAAAGTAATAAATATTAAATCTGCCCCTACAGGGAATGAGGAGAAGTTTTATTAACATGAGCTAAGTACCTGGGGTTATTCAAGAGTTTTCTTATCAACTTTGAAAAGCAGAATTAAAATTAAAGTTGACATAGAAGTACTGACTAAATTAAAGAAAGCTTTCCCTGCTGAAGAAATTTCTGAATACTGGCAAACTAGATTTTTTAAGTAATACAGCAAATTCGTAAGAACAGCTAAAGGACACCTCTTTACAATTAAACTAACATGACTAAAGATGATGTAAATAGTGACAAACCCCGCAAAAATTGTCTGCAGAGGAAAGGTGGATGCACACCGTCAAAGATGGAATTGCAACAAAAACTTGCTTTATAATATGTGATATGTTACATTTTCTTGAACCAAAAAAAACATCAGTGAACTGATGCAACTCACAGAAGAAAACTCACAAGACCTAGTTTCCTAACACTTCTGTCAGCTGGAAATTTATAATTTTCTGCACAGGCACAAAGTAACTACTTCAGACTGTGAAACTATCAATTAAATTTAGAAATTTTTGCACTTTATTCATCATTACCAGTATTAGCTTTTTACTTATCACATCTGCTGATCACACAATAAAGTATATACACATTGCAGCACATTTTTTTAAGTGAGAGTCTAATCATTTCATATAATGTTAAAACATATGCCTAAAGAGGGAAGATAAATCGATGAATTTTTATATAAAGATTTTAGAGATGTTTTGAAATGCATAATGAAAATCAGTATTCTTTTTCATTTTGAAATAGAAATAAAGCCTCAGATGCTGCAAATGCTAACAAACAAAATTTTAACTGAATTCCAGATTTGAAGACCTAGTGATAACTTGGTTGTTTTGTGTGTCTTAGCTTTGTCATTTCCTTGCCATTTTATTCCCCCTTGTCTTTTAATTAACTACAGGAAAGCTTTTCTGTAAGAGGCATGTATGTATACAATTGATTGAGTGGCCTTGATATTTGTGAAATCTTGCACCAACACCCTTGACTCTCAAACCTTAGTAGGCATTAAATTCTGCAAGCAAGCACTCAAAATGTAGTTTTTTGAGGTTGCCTTGTATTTCTTCCCATTTATTACTCTATTTTATTCTCTGAGGTTTCTGAAGTTGGATGCTTTATCACCTCTGTGCCTTTATTTTTGTCTCTTGACACTTCTGGTTTCTCCTATTCTTTTGAATGCATCCAAAGCTTATCTTCCATGTTATGCATGCTACAAAAAAAAAAAAAAAAAAAAAAAAGGGGGGGGGGGGGACGACGACACCCGAGCCAAGGTTTGTCAAAATATATTTTTGGACCCTCAGCAAAATGGCAGCCCATCAGAACTTCTCACCAATATCTTTGGAAGTTGGAACAGATCGGTTTATATTAAACAAAGCACTAACTGATAATAAGAACTTTTTAATTATTATTATTAAACAAGTCTGACAAGATAAATCATACCTACAGCCTAAGTCAAATGGCTTCATTTTTGCTTTCAGGTTACACGCTGATGTTACTTGAGAAAATATTTTCATTCTCTAATGTCTGTGGAAAACAATCTTTTGACAGTCTTAAACTCACCTCATAAAAATATTTTAAAATAGAAAAGGATATACCCTCCATGACAAAAACAAAATTAAAGTTATGGCAAAATGGCACAGAGGTTTTAATCCAACCATACTGCCTTCAGTTATGGTGCAGGGGACCATAGCCCGAACTTAATGTGTTTGTTTATCTATATCTGTCTCTCACTACATGTATGAATGCATGGCTACACAAGTTCCAGAGGTGGAAGATAGTTCAGCAATGTATCCTTGTATTGTAGGAATCTATTGTAGGAAACAAGGTTTCCTAGTAGTTTTATGCCTTGGTCTCTATTGTCTGCCTGGAGATGACAGTCTCTGTGAGTTCTTCACAGTCACCTCAGGGGAGGGCATTTATAACTTCATGGTGAGTTATTTAGGCTATTTTTTTTTTTAACACACCCATTGTTTTGAGTCTTGAAGTTTATTTATTCATTCCCAATATTTTTTTCTTCTACTATTTGTTGTATGTCTTTGAACTAACTCATGAATTTCAAGCACTGTGTTTGTCACCAGCGGTGGTAGATTTCTTCAAAGCACAGCCACAGTGAGCTGCCTGTAATGTATAAAAGAAACATTTTGCCACTCAGCTTTGTGTTTAACCCACATGCCCAAGGAGATTGCCTGATGTGATGACATGCCACTGACACTTGAAGAGAGATGGAGCCCTCTTGATCATTATGCATATTTTTTCTTTTTATCTTGACAGATTTAGGCAGTTTCAGAGGACAACATAACTCTTCATCCATAACTGAGATTTCTAAGGGTTTGGTATTTCAGCAAAGATATAGACTGGTGGGGGTGCTGACTTGATTATATTTGCCTTGATTACAAAATGATGAAAAGGCAATCCTCTATCAGAACAAAGGCGTAGTCTGTCAGAGTCCAAGCAACACAGCTTTTTTGATGTGTTTCTATTTACACCATTTGCAGAGGAAATACTTGTAGATCTTTAGCAAAGTAGGTATTGACACCCAGTCAAGGACTTTTCAGCATCTCATGCTGCCCTGTCAGCAAGGAGGCTGGGAGTGCACAAGAAGCTGGGAGGGGACGCTACCCTAACTGGCCAAAGGAATATTCCATACCATATGACATCATACTGAACAAAAATAGTGTTGGGGAGTTGGGTGTGGGGTGGCAGATGCTGCTGAGGGACTGGCTGGGTATTGGTCAGCAGGTGGTGAGTAATTGCATTGTACATCACTTGTTTTGTATATAATTTTATTATTTTTTATTATTTAATAATAATTATTATTATATTAGTATTTCCCCTTCCCTTTCTGTCCTATTAAACTGTCCTTATCTTAACCCACGGGTTTTACCTTTTTTCTGATTCTTTCCCTCATCCCAGTGAGTGGGCAGTGAGCGAACAGCTGTGCAGTGTTTAGCAGCCTGCTGGGTTAAACCAAAACATACACAGATGGAAGCACATCATATATGCAGCCAGATCAACTCCCACCTCTCCAAAAAGCCCCACCCAAAATGCACTTTCTCCAGCAATATATTTCTATACAATATGCCCTATCATATGTACATAAAACATATGGTGCATTTCATAGAATAGTCCCAGGGAAGTTACCTTTTAATTACCTGACATCCCCCTAGCCCTTGTATTATTAAAAACAAAACAAAACAAAACAAACAAACAAAAAAACCAAACCACAACCAACCAACCAACCAAGCAAGGAAAAAAACCCCATCAAACAAAAAAATGCAAAATTTGTACAAAAAGTATTGATTAAACTCTATGACTGGATTTATTAATTTATTTATTTATTAAGTGAATACTGTTTTCTTCCAAGTTCATCCTGCCTGTGATTCTGAACTGACCTATTTTCTCTAAGTTGTGACACTTTTATGACATGCCATGGCTCACAGTACTACAGTATCACTTGCAAAAAATGATGTTCATCCCTTGGGTAGATTGATTTTTGGTCTTGGCAGTAAGTCTGATAAAGACTGATTGCAAGACTCTTTTTGAACATTGGGGGTTACAGGCACGACAATTCAGAAGGTCAAAGGTATCTGACCTGGTCTTTGTCTAATATGTTTTCATTGTGTACCACAATCTTTTATTTTTATCTTTGTCAAAAGCTTTGCAATTCTTATTTCATTGTCAAAGTAAATGTCATTAATAGAAATAGAGTAGAATAATATTTTTCTTTTATGTATATGCTCATTATAGTTGTCTACAATACACTTGACAGTTGAAGGATGATATATTGATTTCTTCTCTAATTTCAACTGTAAAACTGCAAAGGCAGCTGGCTGGCTAAGCATTTGCAGATTCAAGATGGGCTACCTCTATGGAAAAAATGGATTTTCTTTTTTTCTCTGATGGGATTATTGTTCAAACAAAGTTAGTAACATGCTACAGCAGCATTTCGAAATTTTCAACACTACTGTACATCACTGTCTAGATTAAAACTAATTGTATTAAGACAAAACCCCGTTGTTTTATATTCAGGCTTGGATACAACTCACAAAATTGTGTATGCATTTTCTTTACTTTCCTGAGGATAAGATGACTTTATTAAAGAGTGCATTACAACAATGTCTTTGAAATAATTATTAGGCTTTACAGAAGGAGCATACAATTTTAATTCTTAACTTCAGCAGAGTGGTTGTAGGACAGAACATTTTGGGCTCTGTTTTGGGTTCTAAAACAATTTTGCCATATGGATTTTGTCAAAAGTCTTGAATTAGGATGCATCATACCTAAACGTAGCCCTAAAAACTTAGTTCTGTAATACAAACTCCCTTTCTAGTCCAAGGGGAGACACCTGTATTCTGGACAGTAGTTCATACAGTCTTGGGTACAGGAAAAATGCTAAATAGATTACATAAGTCTGCTGTAGTAAGCATGGTTACTATCAGTATTGCAGCCTACTTTTCATGGATCCTGACATTGATCCAAGGAATAAAATAGTGCTCTTCTTTCTGTCGATCTCCAAATAACCTGTAGATAAGCAGTAACTTGATAACTGGTTGTGTTAACTGATTATCTTTCTTTGTAGGATGCACTGGCCAGGGAAAAAGATAATGTATCCATATCTCCTCTGACCTTTACATTCTGAACTCTTAATACTTCTATTTTGGAAAAAAGGAATTCTACCTGCTACAATACCAACTGCTACAATTCAGGGCCAAGGACTGGTGTCAAAAAAACAGCAGTCTTAGATTAAGCAGAATCCAAACTGTAACAGCTGAAAACTACTGAAAATTACTTTTGATTGTGCTAGCCTAGGCTGGATTCAAATGCATTCCCAATAGAACAGGAAATCATAGGTGAACTTTACTCTTCTAGTTTCTGAGAAGCATTGGTATTTCCCATAATAAATATGGTTCTTTTTGCAAAAACACAAGTTTGTATCAGTTAATGCATTGAAAAGGCATTGCCATGGGGAATCAGAAGATGATAGTAGGTGTGCAGAAATCCTTACAGATATGGTACTTATTAGCAGTTTGTTTCTTATAGGAGAGACTAAAGGATGTAAGCCATAATCTTCATTAGAGATGTCACATGCATTTATAAGCTTAGCATCTCTTGTTCCATTTAGAATATTACTAGATATTGAACCAAGATTTATTTGGTGATCATGCTCATACACATACATACATTTTGTTGAAAACAGGATGGCATAAGTTAGTATTTCTTAGATCTGTGCATTTATATACAATTATCATGTCCTTGCCCCTATTTCAGCCAGTCTCACTCTAAGAATAATCCAGAATATATACTCTATATTTCAAAGAAGGCAGCAGTCCTCTTAGACACATATAAATATGTGGCTTCAGTTGCAAGAACAATTGTGTCTTAGGTACAGTTTTTTCAAATAATATCATACCAAGAAACTCTGTTGTATCTATGTTATCACTATGACTGCAAGGGTCTTGCTGTTAGCTATATTTCAGAGGTAAATTTGCAATAATCCCCAAGTTTGTCTCTGTTCTGTATCAGATTTTGAAATGAGCATTGTTATAGTGGAAGAAAATCAGAAATTTACTCTCTTAACTACTGCTAATTAAACAAAAAACCTCAAATTATCAAACTTTTATCTGATGAAGGCTTCTGTCTTGAAAAAATTATTGGCTGTATTAGGTTCTGTTTCCCCTCAAAGCAATCCAGGTCCCTTATCATGCCTGGATGACAGGTTTTCATCTGTGGCAAGCCTGTCATTTTATAATTGTCAGGTTGAAGTTGTTTTCACTGTGAATATTTTCTCATCCATCTGGTCAGTGTTGTCCCATGTGCCATTTCTTGCTCTCCAGAGGCCTTGTAGCAGAGAACCAGCAGTAGATGGGACCCAATTAGCCTGGAAGGCTTCATAATGTCTTTTTTTATTCTGAACTGTGTTCTATTCAAATTAAGGTTGTTTGGGTTGGTGGTTTTTTATCTGTTTAGGTCTCAGCCAAACACTGGACTCAGTTTTAACATACTGATCAGTATCTCCCAGGTCCATTTCCTTTTCCAGGTGAAGACAATGCACACAGGCAAGTTGCAAGCTGAAAATGGAGCTCAGTTGTCAACTGAAATTATTTTTAGATCACTCCCCTGATGTTGCCATATATCTTTGTGCCTGTGTGTTTTGCTTTCCTCTTCCTTTCTTCTCATATGAATATTTACAGAAGATTCTTATAGGAACTTTAACATACTTCATAAAGTAAAACTTGAATTAGAGAGAAAAATAATGTTGTTTTGATCACCTCAATAAAGACACTGACTTTGAACCAGAGAATTTAAACCTCTTCATTTAGATACTGCTGTTTTATCCTAAAACCAAAAGGCTACTGTAAGTCACTCTCCACACTGGAATTGGTGATTTTAAAGCAGACCTCTTACACTCTTGACAACATGCAATAAAACCCATCAAATGGTACTGTAACCATGCAGAAACAGATCATTTTTAAAGTCTTGCAAAACAACTGAAAATAAAAACAGACTTTGAAAATCTCTTTCCTTGGAAAGTTACTTTTTTTCAGTCATAAGCTATGTGTAACAGCTTCTGAGCGTGAGTCAGATATCACAGACTTCTCAAAAGCAATAGACTGCACCAAAAGGTGGTGTGGTTTATTTCTAGTTGATATTTGACATATTTATGAACCCAAGCAAAGGCCTTAATTGTTCTGGTCCTCACCATACTTCTGACTATCAAAAAGCTTAATTTAAAGCTCTCCTCACAAATTCACATCACTATGCCAGAGAGAACATTACACTGTGAAGGATGTTATGGGTAGCTTCCAAATTCCTTAGACCCCTAGACCTGGGAATTCTTCCTTCCTGGGTGCTGGAGTCCCACTGATACTCCTTTTAAGAGAAGGAATTTTCCCACTCAGAACCAGCTGTAGCTATGAAAGAAGCAAGAGACCTCTACAATTACCTTCCTGTTATGTGACCCAAAATACATTTGTTGCACTGTGTAGTGCAAATAGGGGTATTATAAACCCCTTTTCCAGTAATAAATGTATTTCTGTTATTACCATTCATACGTTCTATTATATTTATAAATTACAATGTCAAAAGGAATATTGCTATAATCCAAGCCGGTTTCTTTTAATAGTCAATAACAATCAATAAGATCCCCTGGGAAACAGCCCTCAGGGACAAGAGATCAGAACAGAGCTGGCAAATCTTTAAGGATGCTTTCCATATAGCAGAAGAGCTGTCAGTCCCCAGGTGTAAGAAATAAGGAAAGGAAAGCAAGAGATCAGCATGGCTTAGTCGAGACCTGCTGATCAAACTAAAGGGCACGAAGTAAATGCGCAGGCAGTGAAAGCAGGGACAGGTATCCTGGGAAGAGTATAGAGATGCTGCCCAGTTGTGTAGGGATGAGTCAGGAATACCTAGGCACAGCTGAAGCTGAACTTGGCAAGGGATGCAAAGGATAATACTAAAGGCTGCTACAGGTATGTCAGACAGAAAAGGAAGGTCCAAGAAAGTGTACCTCCCCTGGTGAGCAACACTAGCAAACTGGTAACAACCAACAAGGAGAAGCCTGTGGTACTCAGCAAATCTTTTGCCTCAGTCTTCACTGGCAGCCTCTCTTCCCACACCTCTTGAGTGAATGGACCGCAAGATGGGGACCGAGGGACCAAAGTCCCTCCCACTGTAAGAGAAGATTGGGTCTGTGGTCACCTGAGGAACCTGAACATACATGTCTATGGGAACTGACAAGATACATCCCAAAGTCCTGAGGGAACTGGCTGATGCAGTTTCCAAGCCACTCTCCATAATATTATAAAAGTCATGTCAGTCAGGTGTAGTCCCTGGTGACTGGAAAAAGGGAAACACTGCACTCATTTTGAAAAAGGGTAGAAATGAGGACCCTAGGAACTACCAACCTGTCAGCCTTACCTCTGTGCCTGTGAAGATCATGGAAAAGATCCTCCTAGAAGCTATGAAGAGGCACATGGATGACAGGGAGGTGATTCAAAACAGCCAGCATGGCTTCACGAAAGGCAAGTCCTGCCTGACCAGCATGGTAGCCTTCGGTGATGGTGTGATGACATCAGTGGACAATGGAAGAGCTATGAATATTGTCTATCTGGATTCTGTAAGGCCTTTGACATGGTCCCCCACAACAGCTTTCTTTCTAAATTAGAGAGATATGGTTTTGATGGGTAGACTTTTTGGTGGGTGAGGAATTGTTTGGATGTTCACATCCGGATGATAATGGACAATGGCTCAATGTTCAGATGAAGATTAGTGGCAAGTGGTGTCCCTCAGGGGTCCATATTGGGACCAGTATTGTTTAATAACTTTGTCAATGACATAGACAGTGGGATTGATTGAACCCTCAGCAAATTTGCAGACAACATCAAGCTGGATGGTGTGGTTGACAGGCATGAGGGACAGGATCACATTCATAGGCACCTGGACAAGCTCAAGACGTGGGCCCATGTGTACCTCATGAGGTTCAACAAGGCAAAGGGCAAGGCCCTGCACCTGGGTCAGGACAACCCCTGGTATCTCTACAGGCTGGGGGATGAAGGGGTTGAGAGCAGCCCTGCAGAGAAGGACTTGAGGGTATTGGTCGATGAAAAGCTGGACGTGAGTCAGCAGTGTGCACTTGCAGCTCAGAAAGCCAACTGTGTTCTGGGCTGCGTCAAAAGAAGCATGGCCAGCAGGTCAAGGGAGGTGATTCTGCCCCTCTGCTCTGCTCTGGTGAGACCCCACCTGCAGCACTGTGGCCAGCTCTGGGGTCCTCAGCACAGGAAAGGACGTGGACCTGTTGAAGCAGCTCCAGAGGAGGCCACAGAGATGATCAGAGGCATGGAACACCCTTTCTGTGAGGAAAGGCTGAGAGAGTTGGGATTCTTCATCCTGGAGAAGAGAAGGCTCTGCAGAGACCTTATTGCAGCCTTTCAGTACTTAAAGGGGGCTTATAACAAAGATGGGGACAAACATTTTAGCAGGGCCTGTTGTGATAGGACAAGGGGTAGTGGTTTTAAACTAAAAGAGGTTAGATTCATGCTAGATATGAGGAAAAAAATTTGCACAATGAGGCTGGTGAAACACTGGAAGATGTTGCCCAGAGAGATGGTAGATGCCCCGTCCCTGGAAACATTCAAGGTCAGGTCGTACAGGGCTCTGAGCAACCTGATCTACTGGAAGATGTCCCTGATCATGGCAAAGGGGGTGGACTAGACAATCTTTAAAGGTCCCTTTCAACCCAGCTATTCTATGCTTCTACAATTTTATGACAGAGATTATAGAATTTCCATGCATTCATTCTCAGCTGAAGTGGATTGTGTCATTTTGCTAAAAAGGCAGAGAACTAAATAATAATGCTACTACTAGTGGTGGAGTAACTGTTCTGGCTTGTAAACTGTTTAAGTGGTCACTTACTTTCAGTTGAACCTTAAATTTAAATTAGAAATTATGATTAAAATTTTTTGCCTTTGGATCCTAACATCTTTTCCTCATAGACAGGAAAGCTCACACCGCTACAAAGATGATTCAGCTAAGGGCAAAGAAAAATTCTTACGTATACTTAATACATCCTCTGGTAGCCTATACCCAGCCCCAGACTTCCAGTTTGGAAAAGTAGCCTACCCTGCTGAAAAGTGCATTTTTAAAAATCTTGTCAGACTCCATCTACAAACCTAGTAATTGATGTAGTTGGGGTTGAACAGATATAATCAACTAGAGCTTGTTTTTGGAGCAAAAACTTAGGAAATAATTCAGCTGATGGACACCAGGAGACAAAAATCAAATCAGCACACATAAAGTCTGTTAGCACAGCAGGGCTAAAAAAGTTTTAAAAATTTGTTCTTGTTACTAGGCAGATAAGAGTTGAAGAGTAGTTGATTAATAAGGTGACAGTCACTTTCCAGATTATAATGACACTCTAACCAGTATCGCAACACTGATTTCCCAAGGAGATTTTAATGCATCTGAAACCTCCAGGTGTTTCCGATCTGAAAAGGACTTAAAAAAAAAAAAAATAAAAAAGAAAGTATTTTAATCACTATTTAGTCATTTGGTAAGATCAGATACTCAAAACAAAAAAAAATCCCCTTCTAGCTATACTGTTCTCTATGACAATATGTCCTGAAATGCTTTGTTTCTGCATTAATAGTTTACATAACAATATTTTTGCATCTATCAGTCTAATTTTAAAGGGCTATAAAGTGTGGATTTTGCTTTCCTGCTGTTTTCATATTATCTAGATAAAGGTTTTGATTGATTTGAATGGCCAAAGTATCTAGGTGGTTATGATTATAAATTTATTATTTTTTTCCCCCCATTCTATAGCTTATCTCAGATTCTATGGCTTCTTGGGACAAAGATCTGACATTGGTGTAATGCCTGAATGCTTAGCAGCACATAACAGCAGTCCAAGCTGAGGTACAATGTACCAATTCACAACAACAAAAGTAAGCTTTTAATACACCCATGAAGCCTTAGCCCATACCCTACAGCACTTTTCTGTGTGTTTTGAATGGCTCATGAGAAGTCTAAAATACTCATATTTGTGGACTTCAGTAATGCAAATGGACTTCAAGTAGTTTGAACTGGAATTGTTCCTAAAGCTGACAGAAAGAGTAACTGATGTCTGACCTCATGAAGTATTTTACTAACGTATTTTAATTTATTTCCTAAATTAATTTTAAAGCGGTATACAAATTGTTAGGATCTTTACGTTTTAGTTTTGCAGACACTCTTCTCCCAAAGATGAACGTCCTCCCTTTCACCTTTTCTTATACGTGAACCTGATCAGGCCTAAAAATAAAAATATGTATACTCAAACTTTTCATTTGCATTTAAATTAAATCATTAAAATATGGAGAAACTCATTATGGGCATTGAAAGCAAGAAAGGAACATTTTTTAGGGTCTGCAAAATCAAACATTAAAATAATAAAACATAACTTAAAAGAGCGAGAGGGTTATTTCACAGCAACCTATTTAGTTCAGTAGTTGTAAGAAGAACAGAGACTCAGTTGAGATAAAATAAACAAAAATTTCTTGATTAGGTGAGCCTGCAAGAATAAATGTTTCTCCATTTTATTACTGAGGACAGAAAGACCATAATAATTGTATTCAAAATTTGGAGAGATAACTTTAAAGGTTCTGAGATAGCCCATCCTCAGAATGAGTTTAATTTCTGCTGTCCTTAATGACATTTTGAAAATACAGAAGTTCGTTATATGTTTCACCTGCAAATCTGTGATGAGTAGGAGGAATGTGACATTTTCACCTTTAGCTAACTGATGAAACAGAAGTTTGTGAGTCAGAAAGGTCTACAGGGGTTTTAATATTAGAATTTAATCTGTCTTGCAGAGAGGAAAGAAAAAAAAAAGCAAAAAAAAAAGCAAGCAGCCTCCATTGGCATGATATTGGGAATATCTTCAGATGCATAAGCTATATTTGAGACTTATAATTCTCTTTTTATACTTTAAACATTGCATTTTAAATGTGGGCAAAATTAACTACTGTTATCTCTATATCGAAGTAGAGTCCTTAGGCACACTAGTAAAATTCTTGTACCTAGTATTTAACCAAATTTGAGAGCCCTTCCTTAATTTAAATAAATACCCTTGTACAAAGAGATGACAATTCTTTCACACATCAGTTTTCAAATCCATCCTTTAATGGGTAATGCAATGCCTGCCTCATAAATCAGATGATTAAATTTTTTGTAAAAGAAAGGGTCTTTCACTGACTATTAATGAAGAAGAGAGAAAATATATGGTATAAGGAGCAGAAAGCTTGCTACAGAAATGCCAAAGGCTCCAAGTTTGGAGAGAGAAATCCCAGACCTCCATTTTGGGACCATCAGCATGTCGAGAGATTGATAATGGAGTCAAGAAGGTTTGTTTGAACTAGGGAGAACAAGCTGAAACATGTACAAATGTTTTCAACTGCCATGTGCTCCTGAAGATCTATGAATCCAGTTGTCCATAGAACTGATGCTTTGAGGGAAAGTCCACTTAATCTACTGCTAAGCTGTGAAAAGGCTCGAGAGTTTAGAGTAACCAAGACATGAGGACAATATTTCTGTGAACAGTATTAGTCTAAAGCATGTGTGGTTCAGAGTCTGACGCACTGCTCTTACTCTTGTCACACAAACTTTGCAATCACATGTCCTAGTACCAGAGAACCCACGAAAAACAGTCAAGCAAGTGGCAAGGAGCTTCAGCTCTAAAATATCTGGATGTCAGACACTCTATAACGTTGTAGTAAAAGCAGTGATCTTATTAAGTTTTCTACTGAGAATTTAATCTTGCTTTTTCAGAAGTCAATTTAAAATCTCATTAATTGCTGAGAGAGCTTATTTAGTACTGAAATTATTTTGTGCAACTTGTATTTTTATGTCATCTCTCCATACTTTGTTTAAAGGAATCCTAAAATTCTGTTAAGTGCTTAAATACACAAATCGTCTTGAAACCTGATAATCTTCCATCACATATATATATATATAAAATTACTTTTCAGTAGAGTTATTTTCTATCAGGTCTTTTTGCAGAGGACTACTGTTTTACTTAAAGCATCATGCTAAAAATTTCTCATTTTTGGTTCCATGTTTTTATACTTAGTTATGATTTGATGGTATTTAGGAGGATGGTACAAAATTCTTAGCTTGACTCACTCTTTATCAGTTTTATTACTTTTTATCAAACTCACTCTTGTCAATCTGTCTCTCAGACTTGCTTTATATATCCTGAAGGATTCATGTTTATCACATTCTGCCTATGACACCTACTTGGTATTTAGCAATAAAAGGTTCCATTGTCAGTTGCTTATAGCTTTTCCAATAATTTAACTCTCCAGGTAGATATTCTTTACACTTGCCTCAAAATTAATATCTTTAGGAAAAAAAAAATGGATTTGTTCCCAAGTAGGTCTGTTTGGCATGCCAATCATTTGGAAAAACCCTAACATTTGGTGATAAACAATGTATCATAACTCACAGGGAGAATAAGAAGATTCATTTGTATATTGTTGTACTCTCTAAGAATGTCAATCAGTGCCAAAAGCATTTAAAGAACTGTAAAAATATAATTAAATTTATCAGTCTTGGATTATGTCTACAAAATGTAGCCACAGCCCCAGAAATCCCACAGATGAGGAATGAGTACAAGCAGTCTTCATCCTGAGAAGTCTGAAGTGGTATATGCAACCTTTTATTTTAATGTCATATGTTTCTGTGAATGTACATGTTTGTGTGTGTCAAATATAAATATCAGGAAATCCACTACTTTGAAGCAGGGCAAACTAGAATGGATTTCTAGTGAAACACAATTTGCATGCACTTTACCCTGCAAGATGTGTCTTCCTCCTGTGCCTGTCATGAGTTGAGACAGTAATGGGATACTATCTTGTACCAGATGGCACTGCTCAATGTTTAAGAGTATAGCTAAGCAAAGCTTGGAAAAAAAGTCTGATCTAGTTTTAGTGTTGCTGTTCTGGGTACTGACCATAGTTTAGCCAGAACAGTGAAGACTGATATGCTTTCCTGAGGCACTTCTACATTTACTGTGTGAACATACATTGGAATTTGAATTTTTATTACTCTTTTAATGTTTCTGGTATTGTTCATTTGGCATCTTGTTCTTTTTCTGTTGTTGTTCTCTTGACGTCTTGATCTTTTCTTCTAGAAAACATCAGCAATTTATTTTATTCATGCACACAATATCAGTCAAAATAATTTATTACAGATGATGCTAAAGTGATATGGTTTGTGCACAACCAGAGAAGCCTCCATCCCTAATTCAACCAAGTATAAATGCTTGCCGGACTACAGTTCCTTTTTTTTATCAGTTTAGGCTCTGTGTAGATACTAATCAGTGGTACTGCTCTTTGTCTAACATAACTTGAATCACCACTTAGGATGCTCTGTTTGAGAAAAGCTTGAAATAAGAAAAAGTTGAAAAAGAGAGAGTAGCATGGTTTGTAAATTACTTCACTATCAAACTAGGTACTTCAGGAAAATAAGGAATATAGGGAAGCATAAATGTTAGCAAGAATTTTAAGAAGGTGAAGTGCTTGTTAATTGTAAGTTTTTAGAGTTATGAAAGATTCTCCAGAAATAATATAGTCATCCAGAAGTAATATTTTTCATGGGACAGTATCTCTATTGCCTTTACATGACAAGGTTTTGGTAGTGAGGAGCTGCAGTGGTGGCTTCTGTGAGAAGATACCAAAAGCCATCTCATATTGGACAGAGCCAGTTCCAGCTGGTTGACAGATTGACCTGCTGCTGGCCAAAGCTGAGCCAGTCAACGGCATTGGTAGTGCTTCTGTGATAAAAAATTTAAGAAGGGGGGAAAATACCCTGCACAACTGCAGCCAGAGAGAGGAGTGAGAAAAATGACTCTGCAAACACCAAGGTCAGTGAAGAAGGAGGAGGTGCTCCAGGCACCAGAGAAGAGATTCTCCTGCAGCCTATGATGAAGACCAGCCATGGTGAGGCAGGTTGTCCCCCTGCAGCCCACGGAGAAGTCCACACAGGGAGCAGGTGGATGTATCCTGAAGGAAGCTGTGACCCCATGAAAAGCACAAATGGGAACAGGCTCGTGGCAGGGCCTGTGGCCCCATGGAGAGGAGCCCAGGCTGAAGCAGGTTTGCTGGCAGGGCCTGTGACCCCACAGGGGGACCCATGCTGGAGCAGTCTGTTTCTGGACTGCACTCGTGGAAATGACCCACACTGGAGGAGTTTGTGAAGAACTGCAGCCCATGGGAAGGACCCATGTTGGAGAAGGTTGTGAAGGACTGCCTCCTGTGGTAGGAACCCATATGCTGGAGCATGAGAAGAACATGAGAAGGAAGGAGCAGCAGAGACAACATATTATGAACTGATCACAACTCCCATTCCCTGTCCCCCTGTGCTGCTTTGTGGAAGGAGGTAGAGAAGTTAAAAGTGAAGTTGAGACCAGGGAGAAGGGAGGGGTGGAGGGAAGGTGGTTTTATACCTTTGTTTAATAGATTTGTTCTTATTTCTTGTTATCTTTGATTGGTAACAAATTTTCATTTTGCCAAGCTGAGTTTGTTTTGCCCATGATGGTAATTGCTAAGTGATCTCCCTCTCCTTTATCTTGACGCACAAACCTTTCAACAGGCTTTTCTACCCTGTACAGTTGAGGAGGGAGTGTAATAGAGCAGCTTGGTGGGCACCTGGCGACCAGCAAAGGTCAACCCACCACACTTTCTCTCTCTGTATCTTCCCTATATTGGAGATTAAAGGAGGAGTTCTCTCATTTGACACTCCTAAACTCCAAGGGAGCATAAACCCTAAAGGGACACTTAAAACAGAATAAAGGTGTGAAGTGTTGTCTTAGTATTTTAATTGCTTCTTTAAAAGCAAGTATCAGTGGTTTTACAAAATCAATTGCCTCCCTTTTGGACACATTTCTCATCTGTTCTATCTTCAAATGATGTGAACATCACACCTGATTCCTAGGGGTTGTAATTTCCATTCCCTTGTTTATTTCAGTTTCAAACGTTCACTGCCTACAGAACTGAAAGTGGGGAGGAGGAACAGGGGATACGGGAATGAGGTGGAAAAAAGAGAAAAAATGATTACTTGATTTTTCAAAGCACTTAGCATAACATAGAATCATAGAATCATTTAGGTTGGAAAAGCCCTTTAAGATCATTGAGTCCAACCATTAACCCCGCACTGCCAAGTCTACCATAAACCATGTCCCTAAGCACCACATCTACATGTAAATGTACACATCAACACATCTACACCTTTTCAAAGTATGGCTTATTTAATTAAAAACTAAACACTTAGGAGCACCACATCTACATACAAATGTACACATCACATCTACACAATTTCATAGTTTCAAAGTAATGCTCATTTAATTAGAAACTGTGAATGCTTAGTGTGCCTATCTATGAGACCATTGATTCCTGGACCATGTACCCAAAAAGGAGACTAAAATGTACTAAAATGTCAATCATCAACTACAGATGAAATTATGGACGTCTTGCTTCTTTGCACTGCTTCCCAATGCCTTCATGCTAGGCTTACTTAATATTACCTATGTCTTCTATGCTGAATCAATGAAATTTCAGGCTGCCAAACTGTCTACCTCAGTGAAATACATGGACCAAATAATTGGTAATACTCCTCTAAGACCTATCCTGTGTTTATTCATTGGTGGAAAAAATATAAACCTAAAATCTTTAGCAGCTCCATGGCTGCTTGCATGACAGAACATCAAATATTGTTAAACAAAGTTAAAAAGTGTCAACCTTCAGCACCACAAGACCCAAGGAAGATTTTATAGCAGTGCCCCAAGCCATATAATAAAAGCAAATTTGCCTTTTAATAAAATCAAAGCTACCTTCAACGCAAATGTTCATGACAGCATAGGTTCCCAAAGTCCAGCCTCTGGCTTTTTCACTTTCTCTTACTATAGTCCTGCCTTTTAACAGTGTTATATTCTTTTCCTAGCCATCCTTCCCCGGGCCAGGAAACCCAGATCCTGGAATAGACCAGGCATGGAAGCAAGCACACCACACAGCAGGAGCTCCAGCTTCACCAAGGAGCCAGCTCCGACACAATAGCTGCACTGTGTTAGCCGTCCACATGCAGGGGCTTACTTTACCATTAATTCTGTGGTTTCCTATCCTTTCAGTAAAGAAAAGTAAAAGCTTCTGATGTCTTCAGGCATGTGGTAATGTAATGTTTTAACCCCAGCCAGCAACTAAGCACCACGCAGCCACTCACTCTCCCCTCTCCCCCACCTCCCGGTGGGATGGGGAGAAGTATTGGAAAAAGGTAAAAATCATGGGTTGAGATAGGAACAATTTAATAATGGAACTAAAATAAAATAAATAATTATAATAATAACAAAAATTGTAATGAAAAGGAGAGAGGAATAAAACCCAAAGGGAAAAAAAACCCCAGCAAACAAGTGATGCACAGTACAACTGTTCACTACCCACTGACCAGTGCCCAGCCAGTCCCTGAGCAGCGATCGTTGCGCCCCAGCCAACTCGCCCCGGTTTATATACTGAGCATGACACTCTATGGTATGGAATATCCCTTTGGCTAGTTCAGGTCAGCTGCCTTGGCTCTGCTCCCTCCCAGCTTCTTGTGCACATGCTTCTGCAAATGCTAAACATGGGAAGCTGAAAATTCCTTGATTCAGAGTAAGCGCCACCTAGCAACAACTAAAATATCAGTGTGTTATGAACATTATTCTCATACTAAATAAAACCCACAGCACTGCACTGTCTACTAAGAAGAAAATTAACTCTATCCCAGCTGAAACTAGGACAGTTAACTAGATGAAGAGGAGGAATAAATATACTAAGACCCCAAGGTCTATAGCAGTTTTTTGGGTTGTGCTAGTTCTAGCTAAAAGTATAGCTATAGAATATAAATATATTTATATAAATATAAATATATAGAATATAAAAAATATTCCTATAGAAGTAGGATGACCTACTAAAAAATTTAGAGGATCTACTTAAGTCGACTGAGGTCTGCTATTAAACAATCTACTGTAGATGATCTTGCCAAGACAGGTTGTGCAGTCCCCAGCCCTTAAGGTTTTAAGACTAGATCGGATTATACCCTGAGCCGCCTGCTCTAACCTCATAGACAGCCATGCTCTGAGCAGGAGGTTGGGCTAGAGACCTCCTGAGGTCCTTTCTGACCTGATATAGTCTCTGATTTTATGGTTCTAAAAAGAAAGTACGATCAATTGTGAGAGACCGATTAAAAGATCAAGCTAAATTTATTTTTCTCAGGACTACAGAAGCTAGTCAACTAAGTGTCTGTCTGCCTACCTTTCCCAATATGCTGTGGTTAGCTGAAATTGCCTTTTTTTACAATACTCCAAGTACTGTCACATTTAGTAGTTTTTGGACTGCAAGTAGAAGAGCCATAGCAACCAGACTTCAATACATTTTGAAGCAATTAACCTGTAAGAACATTTCCTACTGCTGAGTTCTGTGGTCAGAACTAACAGAGATAACCATAAAAAGCACACAACAGGCAAGGTGAATGATCCATGTGCAGTTCCCAATGTTATCTTAATTTTAAATGGGATTTTTTCCTGTCTTATGAAGTAGTACCATTTAAAAAGCATTGCCTTTCTTGAAATCACTCAGGTATGCTTGGACCCTCCTTGTGTTAAAACTCCAATAAATCAAAATGGAGAAAAACGATGTCCAGTTTGTGTTATTCTTTATTTAACAATGAGGTGTTGGTTAACCAATTGTTTAATTTCAGGTATTTAGAGGGAAGTAATTTCCTTCAGTACAAATTCTAAAAATCAAGTCATTAAAAGGCTGGCAGTTTTGCCTCTATTCAATTTGTAAAACATTTCTTTGGCCATGAACATTGGCTTTTCTTTCACTTTTACATTACCAGAGATCAATGTCACTGTAACCAACAATAAATGGCCAATATAATTTATTCTTATCTGCTAAGAGGTCCTTCAGCTTCATTTCTTTTGCTCATCCACTGCAATTACTCCACACCACAGCATGTTAAGACAGATCTTTTTTCTCTGTGCCACTTGAACAGGACTGAAAGGAGGCACAAATGTGCAGTCTTTATTTCCCATAAGCAGGTACAGCTGGTTTGTATTTTTTTCTCCTCAGTGGTGGAGTCACATAAACACTTATGCTAGTCACCATAACACTTTAAGAGGTTGGAGAAAAATGTAGAATTAAACATAGACAATAGGGTTTTTGTTTTGTTTTGTTTTGTTTTTAATTTATATATGTATTTACTATTCTCCAAACAGTAAATTTCCCCCTTTTCTCAGGGAAAAATAGAAGTAGGCAGCTTTCCTTTCCCAAAAGCAGTTCCCTCCTGCTACTAATTTTGCTGCATCTGTCCTGATTCCTTAGTAAGTCTCATACAGTATACCTGCTTTCACAATCTGACTTTTTAATGTCTAGGTACTCCCCTGTAAGTCTAAGACACTCATTTGTGTTCCACGCACTTTTTTTTTTTCACTTACCTATACTTGCAATAGCTTTTCAGAATCACCTCTTTCCCTTAAGAATAGCTCACTGAAGATACAAGATTCTTAATGATGATTTATGGTTCCCTTTCAAAATCTTATCAACCAGTCTTCTGTGATCTCATTTCACAGAGCTGCTGCAATCCTCATGACCTTGCAAGTGTTTGTTTTCTCCTTCCAAAGAGGCGTTTTCTTCAGCACTAGCCACCCCCATTGTAAGCTTGATTGAATTTACTATGGAAAATAGATTAGAGAAAGAAATCCTGAACCTCTGCCACAGTCTGGATGACCACCCTTTCCCCTTCCCCTTCCCCTTGTCCTTCCCCCTCTCCTTTCCCTTCCCGTTCCAGTGTAGAGGTGTATTTTCTGTATGTTCTGACCAGCCTACAGGAATGGGTGGCAGTTCCTTTTGCTGATCCATGGTCTGTTGACCATGATGTCAGTATTAGTGTATGGGTGGCCCTGTGTTCTTTCAGTTCTGAGTTTTAGCTCTCTTCTGATGACTGCATGCAATAGGCACGTGCTGTGTACCATTCTGATCCAGAGGACAACTGCTTTACAGAACATGTGAAAAATATAAGATATAATGTGGTAAATTCTGGAGTAAATATTCTTTCTCTCTGACTTAGGCTACTGTCAAAAAAAGACCATTTCACTCTGTCTCAAGGAAAAAAATACCAGAACAAAACAAACAAAAATGAATAAACAAAAAACTAACCGCTGACAAAAAAACAATGCAGTCTGTGATATTGAAGCTACAATATGGTTGAAATACAGTTAGTCTATTAACACCAAACTACAAAATAGAAGGTGAGAAAATAGAGCAAAAAACTCCACAGATGGGGAAAGTTACCAGCTTGGCTTCAGAGCTTGAGGCGAAGTCAGTGAGGCCAAGCATCAATTTTGCGACACTGGCACTTCCTTGATGAGAAAAACTATTTAATGTGTGCCTGTGCTTTCAGGTAGTAAAGTGTATTGATACGTTTTTTATCTTTTAACTACAGAGCCTCATGTAAAAAGTACATAAGAAATGCAAAAATTATTGCATTTATCTATTTTTGTATTATCTGTTTCAGGATTTATTTTTTTTATGTATTCTGAAATATTTGTACTATGGGGTGAGGCAGCTAGAAATTTAGGTCTTCCTTAAATTTCCCTGGAAGCAGGTAGTGTGGAAGATTCAGGGAGTGAAATACTTTACCAGCTGCAGAAAAATGGATTGAATTTATGAGACTGACTGTGTATACATCCCTTGGTTCATACTGTGTGCTCTTTTAACATATTTTTTAAAAAATAAATTTTAATTTTTTTCTTTAGGTAAGTATTATGGTAATAGTATTACTTAATGTCTGATCCTTAAAACTGTCATGGTTTTCTGTGCTTCCATGACTTTTATTGAAACCACAAACTGTTTCTAATGGTTAAGTCTTCTCATTTATTATTATGTTTCCTACAGAATAATTCCATTTTTTTTAGAGCTTCGGCAGTACTGAACTTAAAACAATAATACGCATATATTTTTTAATGGTGGATGAAAGTATTTTGTTAATATTTTAAAATCTTTTTCTAAACACAGTTTATAGAGGCTATTGAACATGAAAAGAACATAATATTCCTATAGCTTGATAAAAATAAAGAGCAGAAAAATGACCTGACAGGATACATACCCTGATGAGACTGACCGTGGTCGAATCTCACACACATCGGCAAACTCCAGTAAGGACATATCATATACAGCTTAATTGTGCCATTTAAAATGTTCTCAAAGCATGTCAAATACCATGTGTAGCAAATCTTCGCTATGAACAACCAGGCCAAATGTGGCCCTACTGCAACTTTGTGAGGTTGTACTTGGAGATTGCTGTACAAGCAGTACAAGAAAACTAGGTTAGAAATTATTCTAACTTCTGAGTAACCAAAGACTCAGTAAGCTTGTGAATTTTATAGATATTTTGCACTGATATTAAACGGGGTATAGAGAAGCAAAATTCAGTGATTCTGTGTTGTTAGGAACTGAACACAATCATGTTCTAATCTGAAGTACTTTATTTCAGTGATTTTGTAGATACTAGGTTCCCCAGTGATCACAAATCCTTTTCAAGCACAGGCAAGCATTTCATACAATTTACATAAGAATGATTTAAAGATAACAAATAACATTCATTAGTGATTCCTAAAGCCTCCTTTCTCACACTGCCCTGGAGCAACTCCTACTGCTTTTTCCCCCCATCTCTGCATGTCCGGTGCAACATTAAAAACAACAGCATTCTAGTGCTAGCACTTAATAATTATTAAAAGAATTATGCTCCTGGGAAACTCATGCAGACTTTTATGACTAGTTCCAGTAGAATCAGAATATGAATCCTTGGCACCTCTGAAATAATACAGAACTCTAGTGGAGTATACAATTTGCATACGCAGTCTCTGTGTGTTTATACAGAAATGAATGTATATGTCAATACAAAGTGAAAAGATATGAGATTATATAAAAATCCATGTACCAT
Organism: Falco naumanni; assembly: GCF_017639655.2. Classification (NCBI taxonomy): domain Eukaryota; kingdom Metazoa; phylum Chordata; class Aves; order Falconiformes; family Falconidae; genus Falco; species Falco naumanni. The sequence goes on from NC_054059.1 coordinate 30,461,592, forward strand.
TAACACTGGTGATAAACTGCAGAATGAGATGCTAACACTTCTGGCATTGCTGTTAGCTCTCTGAACACCTGAATTAATTTGTAGTAGCTTCCATTCTCTTAATATTGGTATAATATTCCCAAAATGGTGCACTCTGGGACAACAGGAAAAATTCCTGTGACATTTATATTTCTATATCTTAAGAAATTAGTAATATTATTTCATTTTATAAATTTGATTCTTAAGGTTCTATCGAGAAATATTCCAGACTGACATTTAAGTAGTGCTAAAGGATTGTTTTCAAAGAATTCACTAAGTCTACTAACTTAATGCTACAACTGCTAAAGCATCTGCATTCTGATTAATAATTTCAAAAGCTTTCTATCCAGCATTGTCAGTACACAACTTCCCATACAGTCTTAAGAAAGGACTGTGACATATATGAAATTCAACTAGGTGATTTTAATACAGCTCTCAAATCCATTTATAATTAAATCCTACATTCTGTTATTTGATCTTTGTAATTTTGTAATGAGTAGTAGTTGCAGATTTGACTTGTTATGATCTTGTAAATGTAAGTACACAGAAATTTACAATCCACAGAACAGGAAAGATCAGATCACAGTCTGAAGAGAATCTGGAGTTTGTCTTCTAGACAGGTGGCTTTGACTTAGCATCTTGTCTCTCTACCACAATACTTATGCACACTTTCCCTAAGATCAAAAAGAATAAGATGCAAGAACTAGTGTGTTTTCAAGGTGTAATGCTAATACCAGACTACTTTGGTTGCTTTCCAATATGTAAAGTCAGCTGTGCTGGATAAGAAAACCTTATTCTGCTGAATTAATTACAAATCTAGAAAGTTTTCTTCCTAGATATACCACAAAATTTATTACTGTCATTCCAATGATTTTAATGGGCAGAAATTGCAAGGTTCAACAGTATATTACATATGCAAGTTTTGATAATGTGTAATAATAGGTCCTATTAGAAGCAAAAAGTGAAGAGGGATGGAAAACCTTGCTCAGAAAATGAATGCAAAATGACTTGACCGAAACAAAGTTTAAAATCAGCATAAAAGATCTATAAATAAATTGTAGAAAAGCAAAATTATTTAAGTGTTTTTATTATTGGTTTTTGCACCAATGTTCCCATGAAAAATGTCTTCAGTGAGGTTCCTTCACCACAGGGTTCTGGTTCTTTCACCACTCTGTTAGAGAGGATTCCTAGGAAAAGTCTGAGGAAATTTCAGTATCAGTACAAAGTGTTCTTAAAAGAAAAGAAAATGAAGGAATAATAAAATATCGGGATGGGATGGTAACCTTCCACAAGTTCTAAAGGAACTCAGATATGAAACTGCTGAAAAATTAGTATGTTATCCATCCATCCAACTTGTCTAGATTTAGAAGAACAAATTTTTGTAAGAGCAGCACCAGTTTTACAAAGCACTCCACTAGTGGTCCAGAAATTACCAGATGATAGTTCTGACACATAAACCATGCAGATTTGTGGAAGCAGTACATGGAAATCTATTAGTCAATACATGGATAAATATAGGAAAAGTCAACACAGCTTTTGCACTAGGATATTATATCCTGCAGAGTATTAGAATAATTTGAAATAATGAATCAGGATTTGAACCAAAGAACTGCATCTAGTGCATAATACTTTGATTCAGAAAACAGGTTTGTACAAGATACATTAAGAAAATTCTTAATGAAAATGCTTAGGGGATTTAATTAATCACAAATTAATTAAGAAATAATTAAAATACAGGAGTCAAGGAGTAGGAAATCATCAGTTCTCACAATGGAAGTAATCTATTTTCAAGGATCCTGCAAGGATGATTTTTTCTAGAACCAAAGAAACTATTCAGAAATAATCTAGGAAAACGGGGAGGATAAAAGTTCTGTGTGATGTAATGTACATCTGAATATGTGTAAGTGGTGCTGTTAGTAAAGAGTTGCAGAAGAACTTCATGGTACTGAGAGTCATTTAGATCTGTATTGAGCTATCTGAAAGGTAAATGCTTTATAAAAGTTGTTCTAGTCCCAGTAGAAAGACCTTCACTTGTACTAATGGGTGATATATCTCACCCGCTTTGGGTAGGTTTTTTTAGTGCAAGAACCATTATCCTCTGAAAATGTCATACAGTTTCATTCGCTGTTGAAGGACTTTAGACATGAAGAATCTAGTGAACGAGTCCTGTGAGTAGTGGCTGAGGGAACTGGGATTGTTTAGCCTGGAGAAAAGGAGGCTCAGAGGAGACCTTATTGCTCTCTACAACTACCTGAAAGGAGATTGTAGCAAGGTGGGGGTCCATCTCTTCTGTCAAGGAACAAGTGACAGGACAAAAGGAAATGTCCTCAAGTTGACCAGAGGAGGTTTAGATTGGATATTGGGAATAATTTCTTCACTGAAAGGATTGTCAAACATCAGAACAGGCTGCCTAGGGAAGTGTTGGAGTCACCATCGCTGCAGGTCTTTAAAAGAGGTATAGATGTCATGCTAAGGGACATGGTTTAGTGATGAATTCGTCAGTGCGTGGTTAATGGCTTGATTCTGTGGTCTTAAAGGTTTTTTTCCAGCTTAAATAATTCTATGATTCTGTGTAACTCAGGCAAAGTGTCTAATGTGTAACATTAATGTCCCTGTGTAGACAGATTATCAGAGTGGACACAAATATTGTTCCTAGAAGATTATATTTATTTATCTCGCACCCAAGTTCTACAGTGCATACAAAGGTGTTAAAATCTAACATATGAGCTAATAATAAAGTTCAATGTCTTAAGGATTTTTTGAGTTGTCATCTGCAAATTCATTTGTTCTTTGTAGTGTGCTGGTTTTGGCTGGAATAGAGCTAATTTTATTCATAGTAGCTAGTATGGGGCTCATACGTTGAATTTGTGCTGGGAGCAGTGTTGATAACACAGGGTTGTTTTAGTTATTGCTAAGCAGTGATTAAACAGCCAAGATCTTTTCTGCTTCTCACAGCACCTCACCAGTCAGTAAGCTGGGGGTGCACAAAAAGCATGTAAAGCTGGGGGAAGAAGAAAGGGGGGGATGTTTGGAGTGATGGCATTCGCCTTCCCAAGTCACTATTACGTGTGATGGAGCCCTGCTTTCCTGGGCATGGCTGAACACCTGCCTGCTCGTGGGAAGTGGTGAACAAATTCCTTGTTTCAATTTGCTTGTGTGTGTGGCTTTTGCTTTGTCTATTAAAGTGCCATTATCTCAATCCATGAGTTTTCTCAATTTTTACCCTTCCAAATCTCTCCCCCATCCCACTGGGGGGCAGCGAGCAAACAGGTAGGTGAGGCTTAGTTTCCAGCTAGGATCAGTAAAAGGATTTAATTTTAAAATCTCAGATTTTACTTTCTTTCATATTGTAGTATTCCAAAGCAATATCAAGGGACTTAAAAATGCATTTTTTATTGAGGGAAAAAGAAAAGGAATTTCTTCTTAGGTTGGATTGAAAATAAATCCATCTCTCAAGAAATGAAAAGTAAGTGACAATGATAAGAAAATATTCAAAATTGGATCCAAAATAATAAACTTTAATTATTAATTCCATAACTTTCTTCAGTCCTGAACTTGTTGTTTCCAGCTATACATTTTCCTGTTTATTATTAATTTATCTTTAATGAAAAGTAATATCTGTATGTTTAGAACCATCAGTCTCAATTTTTAAATTTAATTTATGCTACTCTGTTTAAATTAGGGACTGTGTATTTTTCTGAACATACTAATTAGATTCCCCACATCCTTAATACTTTGAACTATGTTAATGTAAACTATTTTTTTTTTAACATTTTAGTTTCAATTACAGTATTGACAATAATGTTGTTTGTTTTTCTCAGCAACCTCTGAATTCCAAAACAAACCTGGACACCTATCTGTGTTTACATAGCTCTCTTGGTCATGGTGCCTAAACATCTCCGAGTTTGACTGCAATTATCCTCCTGACACCTTGCCACGTACGAGAAAGTGACTGTATTTCCTTAAGTATTTTAGAAATAATTAAGTGTTTTAGAAATATTTCAAAATACTAAACAGCAATAACAATCTAGAAAAGTATTAACCTATGGCTTATCTAATATAGATACCCAGCGGTTGTTAAGAGCACAGAAGTCAGCTTCTGGTTCTGTATAAATGGAATAGATGCAGTCACCCCTGTGAAACACTGCTGTCCACATTTTACTGATTTGGAAGAGCTATAAACAGGAGCTAAGCAAATAGGGATAAATCATAGAAGAATCCTGCTATGAAGCCAAGCCACTTGTCTTAACCTTTGGCTATGGATTTAAGCATGGGATTTACTTGCCTTTAACCAGTACCTCTATGCTGCTGTCTGTTTTTTCTGAAACTGATGGCAATCTATGTTCACAGTAACTTTTATGTGTAAGTTACATCTGCAGAAGTACTTCTTACTAACAAAAAAAAATAAATCAACAAACCCGCAAAAAACCCAAACAAAACCAACAAGACAAAGGTTGTCATAATATAGGGTTTAATAACCTATAGAAATAAGCAAGGAATTAATTTCTTTGCTTTTGCACATGTGTAAAATAACAAGTTCAAAAAGTTTCCTATCAAACAATATACAGCTATCTTAACTTCTAATAAATTGCATATTTTTTTTAATTTCTCCATTCTTTTCATCTTTCTAGATCAAATAGTTAACTCACGTCTCAGGGGACAATCAAACCTCTATTTTACATTTATTTTGAAGACTCACAACTGCATTTTTAGGTCCCAGATATATCACTGGATTTATTCGCAGGTGTACATAAATAAATCTGATAGCAGGAGTGGATTCATGCACAACAGAGTGGTTAGGCAGCACAGATCATGAGCAAGTTACATACTTATAGTCACTCCAACAGTATTAGGATTCCAGTTAAAAAGGATTCAAAGGTCATTTTGTTGCATTTTATTCCATAGTTTTTCTATCTCATCTCTCATTTCTTTCTTAACGAAAATGTAGAACAGCAATGTCACACTGCACATTTCAGATGTCAGGTGAAAAATAACAAAAGGCATAACTACATGTCATTGTTTAACCCCAGCTGGCAGCTAAGCACCACACAGCCACTCGCTCACCCCTCCTTGATGGGACAGGGAAGAAAACTGGAAGTGTAAAAGTGAGAAAACTCACAGGCTGAGATAAAAAAAAATTAATAATTGATAAAATAAAAAAATAATAATGTTGTAAGTAAAATTAAAATAACAGAGAGAGAGAAATAAAACCCAAGAAAGACAAGTGATACAAATGAAAACAGTTGCTTACCACTGCTCAACTGATGCCCAGCCAGTTCCCAAGCAGTGGCCCCCCTGCCAACCTCTTTCCCCCTAGTTTTATTGCTGAGTATGATATCATATGGTATGGAATACCCCCCTGGTCAGTTGGGATCAACCGTCCCAGCTATGTCCCCTCTCAACTTCTTGTGCACCCCCAGTCTCCTCGCTGGTGGGGTGGGGTGAGGAGCAGAAAAGGCCTGGGCTCTGTGCAAGCTTTGCTCAGCAGTAACATAAACATCCCTGTGTTACCAGCACTGTTTCCAGTATAAATTCAAAACATAGCCCCATATTAGCTGTTATGAAGAAAATTAACCCTATTGCAGCCCAAACCAGCACAGGTACAAACTTAATTTATGGATGAAGTATAGTTACTTTTCTTAAGGAAAACTGTGGTTGTGTGCTTACAGCAGATCAGAGGTTTTTGCTATTAAATATACTATGAAAAAGAGCAGGGGATTTGAAACAGGACATCCGATACCATTCCAAGGGCAAGACTTACGAGGAGTGGCTGATGTCACTTGGTTTGTTCTGCTTGGAGAAGAGAAGGCTGAGGGGTGACCTCATGGCAGTCTACAACTTACTCAGGGTGGGTGGTGGACAGGGAGGTGCTGGTCTCTCGCTGGTGACCAGCGCTGGAGATGAGGAAATGGAATGAAGCTGCATCAAAGAAAGTTCAGCATGGACATAGGAAAAGGTTCTTCACTGAGAAAGTGATTAGTAATTGGAACAGGTTCCCCAGGGAAGTGATAATGGCACCAAACCTACCAGAGTTCAAGGAGCATCTGGATAATACTCTTAGTCATATGGTTTAGTTTTAGGTAGTCCTGCAAGGAGCAGGGAGTTGGACCCAATGGTCCTTATGGGTCCCTTCCAACTTGATATATTCTATGATTCTATCACTGGTCTTTGAATTTGAGTGTGCAGATGTGTTTCTCTTTGCTTAGTTTTCAGAAGGATCCATCTTGGTTTCCTAAGGACAGGGAAAAATAGATATCAGAACTCAAACAATTCTTATTTACCTGCAAATTCATATACGTCCTTTAAATCTATATGTAGGGCTGCCACTCACACTCTGGGTTTGGAAAAGCAGAATTCTTTAGTGACAAAATAAGTGGCTGATTTTTTTGACATAATTCAGTTCTGTAGAAATTCTTGAGCTAATCATAGAAGCAGTAGATAGAGCTGACATATTCATTCTCCGTGTTCCTCTCTACACTTGCTGGTTAAGTTCAGAGATCAGTGCCAGGTCCTGATTTCCTGACTACCTGCTCAGCTCTTGTCAAGGTGAACATGTAACAACAGACATCACAGAGAAGAGTGCACCAGATCCAGTTCTTTCTGTACTTTGTAATACCTTCCTACCCTAACCTAACAAGCTCTGCATCTTCAAATGCCCTTGCACACTCTCACAAAACACCTTGTGGCTTTGATATCCTTAACTTCATTCCCTAAAAAGTGACTTAAATGGGCAGCTATTTCTTTGTACACTTTATTTTGGACTGGAGGGATTCAACTTGAACAGTGTGTTTTTCTCACTCTTTCCTCTTCTCACTCACTGTAAGGGTCAGATGTGTCTTCCTGATGCACATGCTGTGTTAGTATAACCTAAAGGACTAGCAAGAAGGGGAAAATGAAGCTCAGTTCAGCATCACTGTTTTCAATACCAAAGCTCACTTATTTACGACCAGCTATTTCTGCACAACACTGCACTGCTAAAATACAGCAGTGGGCTGACAGAAATATTAGATGAAGCCATAATGATGCAAAGCATTTTAGCATTCCATTTGCTGAGCTAAGGACTTCAGATTATATGCTACAGTGCACTGGCATATCTTGCAAAAATCTCAGGTTTCCTTAGGTCAGTCAAACTACTACTAATTCAGATACAAACGGTATTTCTTGAAAAAGCTGAACTATGCTTATGCAGAGATAGTAGTTCTGTTTTTCCTAATAACTCACCAGAGAAATCCAGACTTTGTTACTTTTCCTCATTGATGACATTTTAAACCCAATTTTGTTATATTTTAGAGAGCCCTCTAGATCTATTAAACTTATTCATGAGCTACTTCTGCACACACTATTTCTTCCACTACACTAAAGTAGGTTGTGCATATTTTCATTTCATATCTGTTTGTGTATCTTTAGATGATAGCCATAAACTTATGGCTACAGTGTATGCAACTGATCTAAAAATAAACAACCCCCCCAAAAAAATCCTACACAGCTGCCTTGAACGTATCTCAGGTAGAAATAATTGTCTTACTCAGATCAAAACAAATTCACCTTTCTTTCTAGAATGATTAACAGGTTTTTTTTCTTTTTATATTGCCAATAACGTGACTGGTTCTATAATTATTTTTTGTATGTAAAAGCATAAAACATTCAATACATCATATTATGGAGGTATGTGAAAAGCAAAGGCTTAGAATTCTTTATTCCATCTAAAAATGCAATCAGCAATAACGAATAGTAATGATAAGGAAAAAATAATTTGAGTCTTATTTGAAACAAGAAGAAAAAAATAAAATCAGAAACAAGAAGTAAAAAAGTCAAAACCCTGTTAGCACGTGAAGAACCAATTCTGAAGGGGAAAAAAATAGTCTCAGTGCAACACTGAATGTTACTAAAGTGAGAGCCACCAACACACATACTTAACTGTTCATAATCACCTTCTCTGAATATAACTTTTGGTTTAGTCTTAAAAAAGTATCAGGCAGAACTTTACATAATAATCCTATCTCCAAAAGATTCCTTTAGGAAATATTAATAGATGTTGCAGTACTCTTCACCGTTATTACAGAAGCTGTCTTTTTCAGAGTAGAAACAACGAGCTGCATAATGCAGTCACAGAAACACAGGCTTGAAAGTGTCTTCCGGAGTGACTGGCCCTAGATCACTGCTCAGAGGTGTAACGAGATGGGTGTACACCAGGTCTGACAGAATGCCATTGTCTGCTATTGGCTGAATACGTTTATTTTAAATATGGTCTAAAGTTCTGAATTACAGTTTCCCTAAGTAATGTGCTTAACTATGATTTCCTAATCTATATCAAGTATATTTTGAATTAATTTAGACTCATTATTAATATTAAATATTTTATTAATATGCATGTCTACCTTTGGAAGATATAATGAACTATTTTCTCTATCTGTTTCGAAAGAAGCTTTTTCATATTTTTGAAGATTATAATTGTATTCTTAAATCATTTCCCCAGTCCTTCATGGGCTGTCTTCTAAATCCATTTTAGCAAGAGACCAATCTTCATTGCACATAATGGATACTATCAGTTTTAACCACCTTGCAGGCAGTTTGTATGTGCATAACTCATTTGGGCGAAAAAATCATCCCTCTCCAAAGTGTTGATAATCTAGTTAAGAGACCAGATAATGCTCTGTTTGTTCTGGTCATAGCTTCACACAGGCAACCCTGGCTTTTTGATAGGAATTTCTTAAAGAAGCCAAATTCCCAAGCTCTGTTGTTGCTGCTGCCTTGGAACAGGAATTGCAAGTGTGCAATGCAGCAAGATGACCAAACAGCTCCAAAAAGGCTGAAGGAAAAAAGGAAATGTAGCTTTAGTACCAAATAATTCATTATCACTCCTTCATAAGAGACACACATTAAACAGAAACATCAAACTTTTATTTTCTCACTAGAAACATCGAATTTTGACCTTGTCATTCCATCTTGGGGCAAAAATTTAGCTAGCTATTCAAGTGACTTTTCCATCCTCTCTACTAGTAAGACAAATTGTCAAAAATGGACTATTTCTGTAATTCCTATGCACTACTGTTATAACATCTGCTTTTGCTTTACATAACAGGTGATTAAAAAAAAGGTAATTATTTGAGTAAAGGCATTTCAAGTGTGTAGTTGCTGGAATTCCTTGTTTATCTGCACATCACTGTCAGATATTTCACCAGAATTTCATTGTGAATTGTTCACAAAGAACATGCAGAAGTATCTGCTAACAGAATCATAGAGTGATTTGGGTTGGAAGGACTTTAATAATCATCTAGGTTCCAGCCCCACTGCCAGGGGCAGGGACACCTTCCACCAGGGCTCAAAGCCCCATCCAGCCTGGACTTGAACACTTCCAGGGGTGGGGCATCCATGACTCTTCTAGGCAACCTGTTCCACTGTCTCACCATCTTCACAGTAAAGAGCTTCTTCCTAACACCTTACCTAAACCTTCCCTCTTTCAGCTTAAAGCCATTCCCCCTTGCCCTATCACAACATGCCTTTACAGAAAATCCCTCTCCAGCTTTCTTGTAGGCCCCCTTTAGGTACTGGAAGGCTGCTACAAGGTCTCCCCAGAGCCTCCACTTCTCCAGGCTGAACAACCCCAACTCTCTCAGCCTGTCTTCATAGGAGAGGTGCTCCAGCCGTCTGATCATCTTTGTGGCCCTCCTCTGGACTCGCTCCAACAGGTTCATGTCCTTCTTTTGTTGGGAGCCCCAAAGATGATCACAATAATCCAGGTGGGGTCTCATGAGACCTGAGAAGAGGGGGAGAATCACCTCCCTTGACCTGCTAGTCATGCTTTTTTTCATGCAGCCCAAGATATGGTTGGCCTTTTGGGCTGCAAGTGCATATTGCTGGGCCACATTGAGCTTCTTGCCCATCAACATCCCCAAGTCCTTCTCCTCAGGGCTGCTCTCAATCCACTCTGCACCCAGCCTGTATTTTTGCCCGGGATTGCCCTGACCCACATGCAGGACCTTGGACTTGGCCTTGTTGAACTTCATGAGTTTTGCACTGGTCCACCTCTCAAGCCTGTCAAGGTCCCTCTGGATGGCATCCCTGCCCTCCAGTGTGTCGACTGCACCACACAGCTTGGTGTTGGAGGAAAACTTGCTGAGAGTCCATGTTGCTGACAAAGATGTTGAATAGCACTGGTCCCAATACCAACCCCTGAGGAACTACACTCGTCACTGGTGTCTATTTGGACATCGAGCCATTGACTGCAACTCTGAGTACGACCAACCAGCCAATTCCTTTATCCACCAAATAGTCCATTCATCAAATTCATGTCTCTCCAGTTTAAAGACAAGAATGTCATGCAGGAGAGTATAAATACTTTGCACAAGTCTAGGTAGATGTCACCAGTATTTCTTCCCTCATGCACCAATACTGTAATCCCATCATAGAAGGTCGCCAGATTTGTCAGGCATTTGTCCTCTCAGTTAACTACATTTCTTTGTAATAAAATATTACTAATAAATACTAATAACTAATAAAATCTGCATCCTTTAAGCTGTATTAGTCAAAGATAACTTTTTTTAATTGCAAGAATTCATTCCTTTTATCTATATATTGTAATCCAAAATTGCTAAATAGACTTTATGTAGATGCATTTAGCTATTAGTCCCAATAACTGTTGTTCCATTTGCTTCATAGTTGTAAAGTACACAAAGATTGTTAAGGGCATTACATTCTCAACCAAACAAATATATCCATTGACTGCCTTTCAAGGTGCCTATAGATTTTCTTTTTCAAGCAATTACACATGAATTGATTTATAATTAAATTAAAAAATATTGTTGTTTTAAAAAGTTAAATAACTGCAACACATTAACAGATGCCTAGAGAAAAGCAGCAAGTATTCCAGAAGACTTTTGGACCATAACTTTATGGTTATGTTAATTCCTCACATTATAAACCATGACAGGGTACTTCTAGAAGAAAGAGGGGTTTATTTGGTAAAATGCTGAATTCTGTATTTAGACAAAATATTGTGATTGCAAATATATAGACCAGGGGTCCTCAAACTACGGCCCGCGGGCCAGATACGGCCCCCCAGGGTCCTCAATCCAGCCCCCGGTATTTACAGACCCCCCCGCCGGGGGTTGGGGGGGGGAAACCAAGCAGCCCCAGATGACTGCTTGCCACTGCATCCGTGTGCCGGCCCCCTGGTTAAAAAGTTCGAGGACCCCTGATATAGACCAACAGATTGAATGCTTTCTAATAATATCAATCTTAGTTACTGAATATTTTAAATGTAGATATGTGTGCATATATATATATTTCAAGTGCATATATATCTGTATAGGCATACAAACTGACATTTGCTGTTATACTACAGTTCAGTAGTTTTAAAACATCTAATTAAAGGCTTCTACATCTATCTGGATCAAACCTTTGCTGTGAAGTTACATTCAAGTTCACATTAATTCATTTCCTTTTTACTTCTCCACAGGTCTGTTCAAACACCTGCTGAATTCTGTGGGATATACCATCTGTTAAAATGAACCAAGCCTTCCCTCGACAGCAAAACTCTCCTAATATCCACTTGTAAACAACCAAGTTCACATTAAAAGGCTTCCTCAGACTATATTCCAGGGGATGTTCAAGGACTTGGACCACATCTACATTAGTAAAGAAAAAAGCCAGGCACAAGGCTAAGGACTGGTATGTGATTTTCCTAATCACTGAACAGCCTGATCAAAACATGGTTGGGTTTTGGCTTGAGTAAACAAACTCCCTCCCACCCTACGCCTAGTCATCATTATTGTTAGCCAACAGCCTTTCCCAATAAGCAGCTTGAATAGGACTGCGTGGTTTTACAGAAGAGTGGGTAGATTAGCTGCATTAGCACAAACCCTGTACTTGGAAACTCTGTGTACTGTTGTTTCCCAAAGTGGATTTAGCAAAGAAATACTTAGACATCTTCCATACCATGGTTTTGGGCTCCAGCGTTCACTTTGCCCACAAAGTCTCAATTATGTCTGCGCTGCAACCAATACTGTGGACAGAGAACACAAGGAGGGTCCTGGCCCTCAGCCTGCCCAGCCTCCAGATCTTCTCGTTACTTGGTGATGGAAGTATTGCCAAGGCTTCCTCTGTTGACTTCAATGGATTTTTTATGTGACCCCCAAATTCTCAGAATCTTACAGAACTGCTGTCAAAGTGGGGTGAAAACATTTCCAAAACAAGACAGAAAACTCCTAGAGTCCACTGCATTTGTTTTGCTTTCAGTGTTTAAAAGCTGTTTGTTTTGGAGTTAAAAACCAAACCCCCATTCATTTACTCTACCTCAAGCTGTTAAGCTATTTTACTTGAAATATAGGTACTTATGCATAATGGAAGATATATCAGTGACATTAAAAGCAACAAGGGGATAATTATGATTATTCAAACTAGTAAAAAACCCCAAACAATTAGTATAAATTTTAAATTAGTACATTTGTAACCAAGACTTATTTGTTCACTTTTGGTCATGTAACATTTCTTTTTAAAATAACTGTAAGATCTAGCCCATTTTAACCTTAGAAATTCCTAGTGCCTACCAGCAGGTAAATATTTAATTCTATTGTTACCACTTGATTGGGAGCAATTAGCACACCACAAAATCGTAAGCCTGAAAATCACATTGCAGCCTGGGTTACATAGTGTTTCTTTATGGCTATCTACACAGCCAAAGTGAAATGATCCTAACTGGTACAGGTGATAAATACTCCCATTTCTTTTAGTGCATTTTGGGAGAGCAACCTTTTCTTCAGAATTATAGATTTTTGTAACATTTCCTGTCCTCATATTTGCTGTAAAGTTATAATTAAACTGTATCTTCATTTCAACTGTGACAGACAATCAATTATGAGTGCTTCCATCTGTGGCCTCTAATTTAGAAGTGTCTTGACATTATATGAATTTTTGACTTTGATTTTGATTCATAATAGATTTTCTGTGCCTCAAAATCCCTTGCTGCCATTTGTATCCCATTCCTCACAAGGACATAGTAACTTACAAGAGTGCCACCAGGAGAATCAGCAAGGCTAACTTTTATGCTGAATACAATTCTAACTCAGACACAATCTGACATCATGATAGATGAATCACAGGTTTTTTTGCATTTGATGGTGTCTGATTAAATGAAATGTCTGATCCAAACCTGCTTTGATCTGGATAACCAAGGCCTTACTATTTAGCTGAAAATCCACCCATTTTCCTATAGATCCATTTGGCATACATGTAAGACTTGCAGGAATTCACATTCAGAACCTGTAATTTGCTTGAAAATACTTCAGTAATTGATGGAAGGAATGGATTTGTAATTATTATTCAGAGCTGAGTGCTCAGCCAGTTTTATCTGATTCTGAATAATGAGAAATGTTCTTCCTTTTGCATTTTGAAAACTTTATCTTCCACATTCCACTACTGGAGAAAATAAGTCATGCAATAAAATCAGTTCACCATACTGTAGAATGATTAAAGTCCAGCCAGTGTCTCTCTAGAAAGTGGGAAAAAAAATCTATTTCTTTAGGAGCACAGGCATCTAGAGCTACACAGATCTCTCTAGTTTGGTTACTATCTAGTAAGTATCTATATAATATACTTATATTACAGATAATTATTTTTATGCTGAGTGCCCATATTGCCAATCCAATGATGCTATCAAGTTTCTTTCCTTTCCTACTTCAAATATTTTATTTTTCATGTGACAACATTATACTACTGCCATGATCTTATGGAATAGTGCTTCATTAATCATTCTGTTCTAACGTTACTTGTCTGGTTTTTATCTTGCCATTTACTCACTGCTGTATCTTATAAAATTTTGCCTTGTAAACGGTTTTGTATGCACGTTATCACATCTATTAGAGTTTCCTTCTAAGGCACCTTACTCATCCAGCATTCCTAATGCATTTACTTCTCATCTTGTGATGTAAGATTAATGACAGATTGTGTTGTACATGAATTATAAAGACTTTGAGTATATGCAGCACACAAAAAGCCAGACTGAATCACATGAAACTACACATAATCTGTTTCAAACAATATCCTGGATATTTTTCACAGCAAAGCTGAAAGCAAACATGCTGGAAGCAAGTGTTATAAGTGAAAGGACTGGATGTGCTAACATTTATTTGTGTATTGTTTATTTAGTAGCCAGCTTGTTGCCTGTTTCTTTTTCTGTATGCATGATCTGTGAAGATAGTCCAATGAAAATGAAAAAATGGAAATCCTATTTACCTATACACCATCTCACCTACCATTTTGTAGAATAAGTGAGCCATTTACACTAAAGCAGTGAAAACTGTGACAAAAAAGATATTTCTATGAGCATTCACCTCTTAAAAATCTGTAGACAGTATTCACCTGAAATGCATTACTAAAGACAATATTCATTTGAAATGTATCACTAAATATTATCACATTTTGTATTGCCTAGAAACTCCCCAGATGAAGCTGGACTGAGCTCTGCCCTAACCAGAAATATTATAGGGATGGGTTTGGCTTATTAAATTTGATGTTTGAGCTCTTTTCACCTTGCAATCGTAACCTTGTGCATTTCTTCATTCAAGAGGGCTTGTATTGGATAGCTCTTTAAGTGAAACTGAAATATCTTTTTTTTTTCCCAGTATACTGCCATTTGAATAGCAATTGATGCAGGAAATTTTGGCGCATGGCTGAGGCAGTCTGTTGGTCAAAAACATTTTAGAGTTTTTTTTTCCCACCTTCTCCCATGCAGGAGATGGACTTCTGCGTCCAAGTATTCATTGTAGGAAGGGAAGAGATAAAAGCTATGGTGAGGCTGGTCATGCAGTTCTCAAGAGAATGGGTGGAAAAGCAGGTGCTAGGCCATGCAGAAATTAGGTGTGTTTTCTGATTAAACCACACTAAGATGTGTCTATGATTGTCCCTGTTGCTGAAATAAGGAAGCAAGTCTGATGAGAAGACATAACTCTTGAAGTGATAAACTCCTTAGCATACATTAAAAAGTAAATAATAAAATATTAAGAAATCCCAGTAATAGGTAAATTCAATATGAATGAAATTAAAAATATTTCCTATGTAATTAATGTTAGTGTTATTGCTGCATTTGTTATTTTAGGATTTTTAAATTTACACACAATATTTTAGGCTGACACTGGAGGTAAAATTGACAGATATTGCTTTCATACTTTTAAAAATATTTTTAGTAACTAGTCACTGAAACAGCAACTTGGCAATGTAGATGCATCATTTACTGTGTTCTTGAAGTCTCTTTTGAAGACTGTCAAACAAGAAATTATCACCTTTCTTTGTTTTGGATATGTATTTGGAGTTCAAGCTTATTAAGATTTCCATTTCCTTTTTTAAAAGAAAACAGACTCATTCTAACACCCTTTCCAGCCATCAAAGTCTTCACCTATTTCTATTCATTGGCCCAGATTAAAGCCTCAGGCAGGTCCATTAGCTTCAGTGGAACTCCCCAATTTATGTTTATACAATTTGCTGCTGGAACAGTTCTAATTGTCTATGTTCTAAATTAATCTTCATTATTTCTGAATAAAAAGGGGAGAGGAATAGGATCAGGCACAGCATGACCCCTCTGCCTCTAACCCAGGACACGTGCCTGCACTACAGCTATGTTGGCTCCCCTATCCCACTCACTTTCAGTGTTTTCTTTCCATTGTATATGTATTCATAGCTGCCCTGTGTTCTTCAGTTTTCTCAGCATGACTCTCTCCTCTTCAGCATCTGACACTTATATCTGACACATTCTCCTTCACATGCATGTGCATCATTTCTCACATGTGGTATCACAACCTAATCTCAAAAGCTAGATTTATTTTTCCTGTCACATTTATGGAATTAATTGGGGGGGTATAATTCTATGTTCATACTGCTTCACGAGTAACAGAGTAACTTTGTTGACTGAAATGGAGTTTTTCCTGGGTCATACTAATGTAAATACACTTAATAAATTTTTGATCTTCTCCACTAAACTCCTTACTTGATCTGTATGAACAAAATCATACTGTTATGAATTTCAAATGTTATATGTTTAGATACACTATCAACAAAATCATAGTGCTAAGATTTTTTTCAAAATCAGAGAGTTAAAGACTAGATATAACTATGCAGCTCTGTAATTTTACAAATTATATTCAATGGTAGTTGATGACAGGACCTTTTTCCTGCTCCGTTTGAAAATTCTTTCCTACCATTTTATTTTTCCTGCCTTCTGCCTTTTTCTTTGGGCATCTTATATTTACATGTGTCTTTCTTTGCTGTTCACAGTATGTACAGTAGATGCAGTAGATATTTCAGCTGTACTGTAAATGTCATGTATTAAGACATATCATAATATGTACCTTACCCACTTGTTATAAATTGTAAATAAATAACTGAACTTCTAAGCATGCCCCCCAGTTCCTATTTACCTCATTGTAATCTGGCTATATTTGGTTTCTGCAGAGTACCTTGCCTGCTACCTGTCTGGGGTTCTAACACTGCCTAGGAATTCATTAATAAAAAAACTTAAGGTAACGCTTCCTGACCTTTCAGCTAATTCAGTAATTGAATGCTCTTTAATATTTCCAAATACAATTTTCAGACCATTTTGTGACATTTTAAATCATAATGCCAAATTATATGTTTAACTGATAATGCAAACATAGTTGATAAACTAAAGGTGACCCAAAGAGGCTGAAAGATAACAATCACTATATTAGCCTGTTGCCCTAAGGGTCACTTTAGGCATTTTGAATGGGTTGCTAATTAGGCCATCAAGAGTGCAGGGATTCACTTGTAAGACTTCAAGGCTAAAGACCTTCTGGATGATAGACACATTTTTGGCTACCTCAGGAAATAAAAATGTTAACCATTTTCAAGGATTTTGAATTGCAGTTGACAGGATCTGAAAAAAAAGGTGACCCTTGTCATAGTTAATTTACCTGTTAGTCGTGCAAATGCTTATGAATGGAAAGAGTGACACTCTTCACTAATACTGATGCGTTTATGGCTACTCAGTGTGTGAATATGTGTAGGGCTTTCACAGGAAGACTGAGAACACAAAAGCTTGAGGAAGGGTTTGAAACCCTGCAAGCTTGTCTGTTTTTCCAGTTGACATTTGGCCTAAACCCCCCATACTTAGCTCTTCCTTCAAACAATGCTTCAGTTCAAGAATATAATTGCTTACAGGTATCAAACAAATGTGGACAATAGTATACTTCTTGCTTTACAATCACTTTGACTTTCCTAAGGTATGCCAGATAATGGGCTTTACCCTATTCCAATGCTTCTCACAATATATATTTTTAAAACTCTTGAAAAACATCAAAGAAAACACTATCTACAAGGAAAAGAAACCTCTTAACATTTTTTTTGTGTTAAACATAAAGAAGGTTATATGATTCTTTTTCTTTCTCCCTCTTCCCAGATATCACTTTGTGATTGCTATCAAGGTCCTAGAAGATACCTACATGAAATCTCCCAGTTTTCTCTTTTTATTCCTTATTAGATCTCTCCTGGTATTATTTTTTTTTATTCTATCAAACATTTCCAGATTATAAACAATGCTTATATATAAGATGCCTATAATTTTTAAGCCACAGTTTGGGTCCTCTGACTCTCCACTTCTCTGATGTCAAATAGTTAAGTATGTCAAACAGTTGTCAAAACAGTTAAAACAGTAACATATTGAATAAATACTAAAATCCACATAAAATGTACACTAACAACCAGGCATAGATGTTCTGCAACCCAACCCAAAACGACTACCCATTATGCTACTCAGTGTAACAGAACTACAGCTGAATGGAGTGAGACTTCTCTACAACTTAATAAGAATTGTTTGCTGTCAGCACATTGGGGTTGATATCCCAAAAAGGACCAAAAGAAACTCAAATTCTGGCATCCACTTTTTAAGTGATGCTTTATAAAAAAAAAAAAAAAAAAAAAAAAGCACATCGTTTTCAGGATGTGCTTTGTCAGAATGACTAGCATCTGTCAATTTTCATACAAATGTCATAGAGAGAACAAACTTGGGATTGTGATTTCTGAATAGGAAGAGACATGTCTTTGCAGCTTGAAATTGGACGTTTAGGTCTGAGAGTGAGGCAGAATTTGAGACACAGTGACCCCTTCATGAACATGATTAATTTGATCTAACTTAGAGCTAATTAATTAAACTCCTAACATTAAATGAAATAATACAGACCTTTATTTGCTGCTCCTAGGAGCAGCTGACCCAAGCTAACAGCTCACTGTTTTGGCACCTCACCTCCTTTTGGCAGCTCAAATTTGAAATTCTAGCAACTCCCTTTGGCTGAAGATTTCAGTTCCATTCTAACTGAAAAGGCAGCTGCTCACATTTTTTCCTGGTTTCTTTCCGTCTGGCCATGTAAGTTTAACTGGCTCACTTGAGGGGTCTAGAAAAACGAATGGGCGCAGCTAAGAGCAGAGGAGAGAAATGGATGGAACAAGAGGGTATGACCTCATTTTGATAACAGTAAGTTGTTGGATTTGTTTGCCATGAAGAAGGTTTAAATCTCCACACCCAACAGCTGTATTTCCTCTGCAGATTTGCAGAAGCAGAATGTAACACATTTATAGCACTCTGGAGGCTAAGTCTTATTGTTCAAGAAGGAATAATTGCAAAGAAAACAATCTACTTTCTCTCTTTGTTCTTCACCCTTCCTTTTAAAAATACAATAAAAATATATACAAAAAAAACTAATAGAAAGATAGATCACAGTGGGGTTTTTTTACTGTAGCTGCTTATAACTTTGGATTATGTTTCAAATATCTTTTAGAATCAAGTGAAATGCCAGTGATGTAGAAGTTCAACAACCCAGTGATATATTAGCAAAGTCTCTCATTTCAAGCATGCCAGCTTGATGCCAGACATGCACAAGCCCTTTGTTGGAGCTAGAAGGGCTACTCTGTAACACTCGTGAAAGAGCGCAAAGCTATGAACCTGCCCCTCATCACCAGGGTCTGAAGATACATATTTGGTGCGTTTCAGTCATTACTGGTACAGGCATATACTATTTTAATCTAGTTAACACAGGCAGAAAACGTTTAAAGTGAAGATACATAGTAGGAGATTAGGAGAAATATCTATGGTAGCACCTCAGATAGAATCTTTACTTTTATAGGATCACTCTCATGCTTTTAACATACTGTAGTTTATTTAAAGATTCTGTGGGGTTTCCAGTCCCCAAATGCCCCAGTTATAACTGCTCTGTAGACACAGGCTTAGTTGAAAATGAGCTGCACTTGTCCAAATTGTCTTTGTTTCTCTATAAACTAGGGAGTATGAGATTAATCATACAAATGATCAACACCATTCATTTAGAAACATACAAAGGAAAATTAAATGCCCTCTAAAAAAAATTAAAACCTGCTTCATTTCAAAGGATCTACTGAACTTAATTTTTGAACCAGTATAGAAAAGAAAGTTATACACCACTTTTTGTCATTGTATAATTCTGTAATGGTAATGTACAATAAAGTGTGCTATTTGAATTAGCTGACCCCATTGATGGATGGTACACATTTATTGTGCAAATGTTCAAACACATACACACACATATATATTTTTTATTTTCCAAAATACTGCATATATATGGTATCTAAAAAACTCAGGTAGAACAGAATCCTCTTTTCATAAGTTACAAGAACAGAAAAGTTATGTTCCTTGCCCTAAGCAGTTAATTTATCATTTTTATTCCATTGGCCGGAGATACAGTTCTGGCTTGATAGACTAGATTTATATCTGGAAATCCAATGAAGTTTAGGCCATAGATCACAATTTTAAGTATCAATGGGATAAAACATAGTTTTATTGTTATTTTTAAGACTTCTATCCAAAATCACAGAATGGTTGATGTGGTTGGGACCTCTGGAGGCTATCTAGTCAAACTCCCTCGCTTACGCAGGGCCACCTACAGCTGGTGGCCCAGGACTGTGTCCTGGTGGCTTTTGAATATCTTCAAGGTTGGAGATTCCACCACTTTTCTGAGCAACCTGTGTCAGTGCTTGGCCACCCTCACAGTGAAAAAGTGTTTCCTGAAGTTCAGATGGCATCTCCTGCATTTCAGATTGTGCCCATTGCCTCTGGTCCTGTCACTGGGCACCACTGAAAAGACCCTGGCTTCATCTTCTTTGCATTCTCACTTCACGTATTTATACACATGGATAAGATCTCGCTGAGCCTTCTCTTCGTCACCCTTCACTGGAGTGTCTCCAGCATATCCATACCTCTCTCGTACTGGAGAGTCCAGAACTGGAACCAGTACTCCAGGTCCGGCCTCACCAGTGCTGAGTAGAAGTGAAGATCACCTCTGTCAATCTGCTGGCAAAACCTCATTCAGCCCAGGACACCATTGCCCTTCTCTGCTGCAAGGGCACATTGCTGGCTTAAGTTCAAGACAAAATCTGACACAGTAAAAAGCCCGGATAATTTCCTATATTCACGTGATGTAAAGAAATTAAGGAAACTTTTTTAAAGGATGAGATTTATCACAGAAGTCTTACTATAAACTTCTTTAACACAAGTATATGCGTGAGCAAGGGGTCCTAGTGAACAGATGAGAGAACTAATACAGATTTTATGTTTTAAAAAATATTTTTCCACTTTACCTTCATATAACTTTCATCTTCCAGTTGTCTCTGAATTCCTTTGCTCCCTTTGTTGAGCTGATGGATATTTTGGGCTTTTTGCTTTGTAGTGCTTTGTTTCTATGACTTTGCTAATAGTTAAGATTTTATTTCTCAAAAAGAGTAATTGAATACCTGAAAAAAACAAGAAGTAATTATAACTTTCACTGGAATACTTATTGCCAGCACTTGACATCTCTTGGCAGGTTGGGAGAAGAGAATATTTATTTGGAATACATTATGGAAAAGACATTACTTTTTCTCTATTTAACCTCATTAGTCCTAGTTATATGTCACTTATTATGTACAGGATGTTATTAAGGCTCTTAAAAATAGGATTTAAGTGAAATTAAAAAACGTAGGTCCAAACCTGTTATTGTTAAAACACACACTCAACTGTCATCTAACTCTCTGTGTACATTGCATTCTTAAACTGCAGGTTTGCAGGTATATAGAGTTGTGCCTTTGAGATTGTGCAGAGCTTCAGCCCTTGCCAGGCTAAGCAGTGCTGTGCCTTGCCCACTCGTAACACAGTCGACGCTTTCATTCTCTTCACCTACTGGTACACATTTTCTGACAATAAACAGCAAGTTATAATCAGAAAAGTTGGCTTTGTTTTTTGGGTTTTATTTTTTTAAAGCTGGTGGTGATGGTGTAACAACAATACTCATTCACTTTCAGGTCTACTCCCTGCCTAAGGGGATTTGATCCCATTTTCCCCATGGAAATACTGTAAGGATATTCATGGCAGCTAGCTAGGAAAGGGACTACAAGGAATGGCTCAAAACTACATAATTTTTTACAAGGGGTTAGAAGGACCTGAACCACTACTGCACAGAAACTTAATGAGGGCATTTGAGATGTTGACCTTTTGTTTCTCCCTACCTGAATTGGTTTTGGCACTAGGGAGCTCTTCGAAGAAGTGGGAGAAGTGTTCAAATGAGCTAAAAAATACTATTTCAAGCCAAGTGCCCTGATCTTACATTACAAAGAAGACAAAAGTGCCAACATCTCTACTCTGAGAAACAGGATATTATAATCTGCAACACTGCAGTGTTTAGGTTATAACCAAAAAGAAAAGAATAAATGCTACATAATGTCCTGGAAGAGACACTACTGAAATCTTTTAGAAAAATGTTCCAGGCAACTCTTTGAGTGAGGCTCCAGAAAAAAGATAATTGAACACCTAGCATAGTTACTCACATAGTGTTATTTCATGTTTCTTCCCTTCCAATTTGTGATTTTTTACCAAGAAAATAATATATCTGCATTTGTACAAGGAACACATTTGTTAAAGATTATAGTTAAAAGCCATTTCAAAATGGCTATACATCAGAAGTTAGCACATAATGGTATCAGAGACCATCTTCCTATTTCATTCATAGTAAAAGAATTCATTCCAGAAATATGCTATCTATTGGTCAGTGCTGACTTCTTTCCCCCCTCTCTCTGTTTTGTGCGTGTGCATGCAAGAAGCATGGGAATATCTGAAAGCATTGCCTTTTCTGCAACAAGCGCCAAATAAGATTAAAAGCAATTTCAAAAGGGAAAATGTTGAAACAATTTATGCATATCTAATACTTTAGTATCAGACTCTCTAACTTGTCATAACTAAAATTAATCTCTCAAGATATTTTAACTGTTGTCTTCCACCTGTAGTACTCTGTCTCCATTTCAGCCCCTTATACCTCTCCTAATTCCATCCTGACTTTCTCAGGTATTTTGACTTCCCAGAAATCACACACACAGGAAACAGAAACACATTACACTTGCCAAGATTTTTTTTTAATCAAATCTTTTCCACTCCATGTTTCAGACTAAAGCAACACAGATTTCCCTATAATTCTGTCTTGGAAAATGCTTCTTATGTGTTTTCTGTTTGTGCAGAAAATATAAAAGCCAGTCTGAATTTTGAAAAGTTATTCTTTCTCACAGTGTGTATGCCTGAAAGAATCATAATGTACTTGATGAAGTAGCATAAAATATCTTTACTCTTGGCAACTCACAGATTCTCTGAATGAGTTCATTTTGTGCCAGGTTCAAAATATATGAAGCTGTAAAGAGTTACAATGAAAGGAAGGTGATGACTTTCCAGGTAAAATCACATTTACTAACATACAAAAAAGGACTTCAGGGCCGTTTATTCAATAGACATAGTCTCAAATTTCACCTATAAGAATAAATCTTGCTCAGTTTGATTACATGGGAGTTACCTCTGTTCTCAGTGATTTTATCTGAGTCAGTAAGTAATCCAGTTAACTTCAGTGGATCCACTCAAATGAGACGTGTACAGGACTCAGAGGTAACTGTTGGAAATGCTTTTAAATTAATGTCAATTTGCTGACTTTAGCTGCTCTACTGAGAGCAACGATTGTGACATACAGGCATGCTGACAAAAACTGCTCCTTATTTTTGTTCTTAAGTTATCTGACAGGAAAGAGGGATGAATACCTCTCTGTCATATGACAGGAGGTGTAGTCAGTCAACTGCAGCATTTCCTGCTGTAATTACTGTCGTGGTACCATGCAGCCGCTTTCTCCCTCCCCACCACCTGGAGGGGTGGGGAGGAGAATCAAAAAGGAATGTAAAACTCAAGTGTTGAGATAAGAACAATTTAATAATTTAAACAGAATAAAAAGGTAAGAACAACAACAATAACAATAACAACAACAACAGTTATAATGGAAAGGGGGGGAAAAGGATAAAATCCAAAGGAAAAGGGAGAAAGGAAAAGAAGTGATGCACAGTACAACTGCTCACTACCCACTGGCCAATGCCCAGACAGTCCCTGAGCAACAATCCCCTGGCCCCAGCTAATTCCCCAAGTTTATATACGAAGCATGACATCCTATGGTATGGAATACCTCTTTGGCTGATTCAGGTCAGCTGTCCTGGCTGTGTCCCCTCCCAGTCTCTTGTGCCCCTCCAGCCCTCTGGCTGGAAAGGCCCAAGAAACTGAAAAGTCCTTGACTTGGTATAAACATTACACAGCAACAACTAAAAACATCAGCGCATTATCAACATTGTTCTCACATCAGAGCTAAAACACAGCACCACACTAGCTACTAAGAAGAAAATTAACTCCATCCCAGGCGAAACCAGGATAGTATCCACTCCTTATTCCATACCATTTACATCATGCTACATTTTCCAATACATCATCACCTCTCCTGTCCTTCATATAAATACACAGATATCATTCCCTTAGTCTATGGACCATCCCTCTGATGTCCATTGAGTTCATTTAGTCCATGATGTTGGGCTCCATCTGTTATAACGGTCTTTCTGGGCAGGGAGGATGGTAGGAGGTGTTGGACTGTTCCATTTTGAAGCAAGTTCTACTCCTATTACAGCTGCGCCAATGTGGTTTCACTAAAGTCAGTCTTCATTGGTGTGGCAGTTGAAGAGAAAAAAGGTTCAAATCATCAAATCTAAAATAGTAGAGACAGGTGCCACAAGATATCCAGTCTCTCTGTGGGCGTGGGTTCAAATTCTACCGTTGTCACCAATGACATATACATTATGTAACAATTAACAACACTCAGTTTATTGGCTGTTTTCACCAAAAATCAAATCCCCTTGAGGCACACACTGAACTCCCCCATCTTCCCATATTACCCACCAAGTGCTCCCAGGCCCCTGAGGAAAAGCAATCCCATGAATGGGTTTGCCTTTGCCTGAGACAGCAATGACCCAGTCTGTTTTCCCAAGCGTTATCTGTGAGGTGCACTACAGGCACTTTATCCCCCTCTACAGTACGCAAAAGCACTGACTGGGCAGGACCAGCTCAGGTAGCAGATCCTCTGGTATTAACCAACCAGGTATCCTTTGCTAGATGTTTATCCCAATGTTTGAAAGTTCCACCACCCCTTGCTTTCAGTGTAGTCTTTTAACAGTCTGTTATATTATTCAATTTTCCCAGAGGCTGGTGCATGACAGGGAATGTGACATACCCACCCAATACCATGCTCTTTGGCCCAAGTGTCTATGAGACTGTTTCGGAAATGAGTTCTGTTGTCTGATTCAGTTCTTTCTGGGGTGCCATGTCGCCTCAAGACCTGTCTTTCAAGGCCCAGGACAGTGTTTTGGGTGGTGGCATGGGGCACAGGTTATGTTTCCAGCCATCTGGTGGTTGCTTCCACCACTGTAAGCACATGGCGCTTGTCTTGGTGGGTCTGCGGGAGTGTGATATAGTCAATCTGCCAAGCCCCACCATATTTATATTTCAGCCATTGTCCTCCATACCACAGAGGCTTTAACTGCTTGGCTTGCTTAATCACAGTGCATGTTTCACATTTATGAATTACCTGTGCAATAGTGTCTATGGTTAAGTCCACCCCTCAGTCTCGGGCCCATCTATACGTTGCATCTCTTCCTTGATGACCTGAAGTGTCACAGGCCCACCCAGCTATAAATAATTTCTGTTGCCAATCCAAATCTACTTGAGCCACTTCAATCTTGGCTGCCTGATCTACCTGCTGGTTGTTTAAATGTTCCTCAGTGGCCTGACTCTTTGGTACATAGGCATCTACATCACGTACCTTTACAATCAGGTTCTCCAACTGAGCGGCAACATCTTGCCATAATGCAGCAGCCCAGATGGGTTTACCTCTGCATTGCCAATTACTCTGCTTCTGTTGCCATAACCACTCCCACAGGGCATTTGCAACCATCCATGAGTCACTATAGAGGTAAAGGATTGGCCACCTTTCTCATTCAGCAACATCTAAAGCCAGCTGGATTGCTTGCTTTCATTTCTGCAAACTGGCTCGATTCACATTCTCCTTCAGCAGTTTCTGCAACTTGTCATAGGGGACTCCATACAGCCACCTTCTACCTGTGATGCTTTCCTACAATATGGCAGTAACCATCAGCAAACAAGGCATATTGCTTCTCACGTTCTGGCAGTTCATTATACAATGGGGCTGCTTCAGCATGTGTCACTTCTTCCTCTGATGACATCCCAAAATCTTCACCTTCTGGTCAATCCATAATAATTTCCAAAATTCCTGGATGATTGGGATTTCCTATCCAGGCTCGTTGTGTAATCAGCGCAATCCACTTACTTCATGTAGCATCAGTTGCATGATCTGTAGAAGAAACCCTCCCTTTACACATCCAGCCCAGCACTGGTAACTGGGGCACCAAGAGGAGCTGTGCTTCAGTACCAATCACTTCCAAAGAGTCTTGAACCCCTTCATAAGCTGCCAATGTCTCTTTTTCAGCTGGACTATAGCAGGCCTCAGGTCCTCTATATCCCTGACTCCAAAAGCCCAAAGGTAATCTTCAAGTTTCCCCTGGTGCTTTCTACCAGGGGCTCCAGGTTGGGTCATTCTCCTTGGCTGCAGTGTAGAGCACATTGTTTATATCTTGCCCAGTCTGAACCCATCCAAGACCTACTGCTTGAACTACCTCCTGTTTAATTTGTTCAAAAGCTTGTCATTGTTCAGGACCCCATTTAAAATCATTCTTCTTTTGGGTCACATGATAAAGAGGGCTTACAATTATACTATAGTTTGGAATGTTCATTCTCCAAAAGCCAACAACACCTAAGAAAGCCTGAGTTTATTTCTTATTAGTTGGTGGAGACATAGCTGTTACATTGTTGATCACAACCACTTCACAATGTCCATCTTGCCATTTTATTCCCAAAACCTGGATCTCCTGTGCAGGTCCCTTGACTTTACTTTGGTTTATGGCAAAACTGGATTTCAGAAGGATGTGGATAATTTTCTCCCCTTTCTCAAAAACTTCTTCTGCTGTATTGCCCCATACAATGATGTCATCAATGTACTGCAGATATTCTGGAGCTCCACCCTGTTCTAGTGCAGCCTGGATCAGTCCATGGCAGACAGTAGGGCTGTGTTTCCACCCCTGGGGCAGTTGATTCCAGGTGTATTGGACACCCCTCCAAGTGAAGGCAAACTGTGGCCTGCACTCTGCAGCCAAAGGCATCAAGAAAAACACATTTGCAGTATCAGTATGGCATACCACTGGGCTGCCTTTGATTCCAGTTCATATTGAAATTTTAGCATGTCTGGTACAGCAGCACTCAATGGTGGCATGACTTCATTCAGGCCACAACAATCCACTGTTAGTCTCCATTCTCCATTAGATTTTTGCACTGGCCATATGGGACTATTAAAGGGTGAACAGGTTCTGCTGATCACTCCTTGGCTCTCTAGTTGGTGAATCAGCTCCTGGATGGGAATGAGGGAGTCTCGCTTGGTGCAGTATTGTCTCCAGTGCACTGCGGTAGTAGCAACAGGCACCTGCTGTTCTTTGACTTTCGGTAATCCCACCACAGGCAGGTCTTCTGAAAGACCAGGCAAAGCAGAAAGCTGCTTAATTTCCCTTGTTTCAAAGGCAGCTATACCAAAAGCCCACCGATATCCTTTCAGATCCTTGAAATAACCTCTCCTAAGATAGCCAAGGATACATGGAGTTTCTGGGCCAATCACAATGGGATGTTTTTGCCACTCATTCCCAGTCAAGCTTGTTCCAGTCTCCAATACAGTTAGCTGTTGCGATCACCCTGTCACTCCAGAAATATTAATGGGTTCTGCCCCTTCATAGCTTGATGGCATTAAAGTACACTGTGCACCTGTATCTACTAGAGCTTTATATTCCTGTGGGTCCAATGTGCAAGGCCATCAGATCCACACAGTCCAATAAACCTGGTTATTCCTGTCCTCCAGCTGGCTGGAGGCAGTAATCCTGGTCTAGGGACTCCCCACTAGGATGGCAAGCGGTGTGAAATGGATGTAGTGTGGAGTGGTTTCACCCACTTATGTCTTGCCAGAATGGATTAGAATTCTTTTTCATAGTAATGAGAGTAAAGGCAGCCCTAACACTCTGTCTGGGAAACTGTCCTCTGGAGACTGCTGCAGCAACCTTCCTGGAAGAATCCTTATTTGTGGCTGTTTTCCTTGTAGTTCACACAGTCGTGTCTCCAGAACTGAGGCAGTTTTTTATCCCACCTCCTCATGTCCTCTCCATAGTCTCACACAGATAAAACCATAAAGTACCTCATAGTGTGTATTTTCTATATTCTCCCCTCCAAACAGAAGGGCATCTACAGTTGAGACCTGAGATGTGAGCCTGTATTAGTGGAGAGTAGGACATGTTCTTGACAAGCCGCTGGACCAGTCTCTCTACAGCTGAAATGATGGAGGTAAAGACACTATCTTCATAGTCTCTGAGATGATGAAACACTTCATCCACTGTTTGTTGGTGGTACAGCGTCTGACCAACCCATTACTCCCAATGGGTTGGCATATGCTGATGGTGCGCTCTGTACCAATTTCCACCACGTGGGTCATGTGCATCAGACTTCATCAGGATCTATGGGTGACTGTGGATCACTGAGATTATAATAGATCATCTCTTTCACAGCTAATTCCTTCAAGTACTGAATACCCTTCTCTACTACAGTCCACTTGGTTGGGTGGCACGTAATATCCTCCTTGTAGGGATAATGTTCCTTCATGCTTGACAGAAGTAGTTTCCAGAGGCTGATGATTTGCACTCCTTTTCCAATTGCCCTGTAAATGCCCCCTTCTTTAGCAAGTGATGCCAGATGCTTGGCTTCCCTACCCTCCAACTCTATACTATTAGACCCATTATCCCAGCATCAAAGCAACCAGGTCCTTGACTTAGTATAAACATTATCTAGTAACAACTAACATCATCAGTGTGTTATCAACATTGTTCTCAGAGCCAAAACACAGCACTGTACTAGCTACTAAGAAGAAAGTTAACTCCATCCCATCCGAAACCAGGACAGTTACCTACAGTGATGTTTTTTTCTTTGTATTCTTTAAAGACTTTCCAGTGGTGTGGTAGACATGAGAGTGGAAAACGTGAAATCATTGTAGTAATACAGATCTCAGTCATGACCTCCCTCTTTCCTTTGTCTGAAATATACACTGTTAGAAAGATTAAGAGGTTTGATTGATTTTTCATTATTTTTTTTCCAGGCAGCCCAAAACATTCATTTCAACAATGTGTTTCAAATCAACTGTGAAATAAATGATAACTGTATTTTATTTAAATAACTTTTCTCTGTCATAAATGGGATCATTATTTTAAATCATTTAGCTCTAGAGGGGCATAATTTTGTGAGTATTAAATATGCAGATAATCTTACTTATGTACATTCTGTAAGAGATTACCTTTCAATGAGGCATTAAAGAAGTAATAAGGCCATAAAAGGCATTTAGCAACCTTGTTGAGATGGTGTCCTAGTGGCTTTCTCTCTTCCAGTAGCTGTCTTGACTCAGGGAAGCTAGGCAGCTGTGCACTCCCCAGCAAAACCTGACCTGTCAGACTTTTGATTTCCATAGTAACGATGGTACTTCCATTTAAAAGTAAACATTCCAGTTGAAATGAGGAGCAGGAATGAAGACTGGTTTACAAATGACTGCTTAAAGTGATAGGAGCTAATATTTAGGAGCCAATTAAATTTTACAAATTTAATTTTCAGTTGAAATGTTTTTCACATTCCATCACTTTTACCTGAAGAGGCCATAAAACCATTGTTCCACAAGAGTGTTGTCCTCTTCATTAACACTGTCTGAACTCTCTACAAATCACCTATCTGACCATTCCAGGTTTAGTTCCTGCCTTTTTGTAGTATTACAGAATAGTCCAGGTGGGAAGTAACCTCAAAAGATCATCTGATCGAGCCTTTTGTTGGAAAGAGAGCACAGATATGACCAGATATGGCCAAAAAGAAACCTCTCCCCGTGTAACTTGTACCTGTTGCCCCTTGTTTTCTCCATGTGGCTCCTTGTGAAGAAAAAGCCTCCATCCTCTTTGTAGCCACCTTCTTAGTACTGGAATACTGCCATGAAGTCCCTTCTGAGCTTTATTTTTGCCAGGGTGACCAGACTTAACTGCTTCAGTCTTTCTCCATAGGCAAGCTCTCCAGCCCTTTGATCACCTTCATGGCCCTCCTCTGGACTCTCTCCCAGCTACCTGTATCTTTTTTGAACTGTGCTGTCCAGAACTGGACACAACGCTCCAGGGGCAGCCTGACAAGTGTTGAGTACAGCAGGGTGATAATGTCTTTATCTTTGCTAGTAATGTCCCTGTGGATACAACCCAGGATTCATTTGCCTTTGTTGCTGCAGTAGCGCACTGCTGACTCATGTTCAGCTTGTTGTCCACCAGGACCTCAGGTCCCTTTGATCAATGCTGCTACCCAGTTGTACAGATCCTAGTCTGTCCTGGACTCTGTGGTTATTTTGTCCCAGGCGCAGGACTTTGCACTTCTTTTTGTTAAACTTCATACTGTTCCTGCTAGCTCACTCTTCCAGCATCTCCAGGTCTTTCTGTAAGATGTCTCTCCCTTTTGACATGCCCAGCTCACCACGCACTTTGGTGTCATAAGCAAACTTCATGAGGGTGATTTCAATCCCATCATCCAGTATATTTATGAAGAAGCTGGATAGTGTGGGGCCTAGTATCAATCCCTGGGGGATCTTGTGACAGGCTGCCAACCTGACTAAAACCAATTGACCATTACTCTGAGTCTGGCCTGTTAGCTATATTCCTACCCATCTCACTGACTCTTTTCTTAGTTAATTTCCCCCACCCCCCATTCTGCAAATCAAGTGATCAAAGGTTCAGTCTTATCTTCTAGTCTTATCTTTCAATGAAGATGGCTTTCCAAGACAGGTCTGGAATTAAAACATGAAAGGTTGCTGTGTCCAAGTGTCTTTCACCTACTGTCAGCTGGAGGGTCAGTGTTTCTTTCTACTTTTCTAACACTGCAGTGGTGATACTGAAAATAAAAAACAATCAAAAAAAAAGCAAAAGAAAGAAGAGATGGCAAGGATTGTAAATAGGATACAGGAGAGCTCAGAGTTTCAGAGCTGCCTAAGGACCAAGGACATTCTTTTTCACAACAACTATGATAGAAGAGTGTTTGACTTTGTTATATTTTCTTTATGTTATATAATATTGTACCAATATTTTTCTTAAATCTAGTTGAAAAATTTCTTAACTGGGCTAAAATAACAGTCATGTTAATTATACTTAATGGCTTCTAAACTAATAAACTTTGTTATATGCTAATGATTTTAAGGTTTATATTTGGCTTATACTTTTCAGTACATAAGTTAAAGAACAGTTTAGCAATAAAACTCTCCTAATTCTACACTGTTTCTCCTGGTTCAGTGGCACAACAGTGGAAGAAAACAGCACAAATGAAAAACACAAACTTTGGTATGAGGCTATGTCAGAGAGGTCAAAGCAAAATGAAAATTCTTTGCATGCTGCCCCTGTTCTGATAAACCCTCAGAGGAGACTGAGGGTGTAACTCACAAGGGAGAAATAGAGCCCACCAACACAATAAATTCAAAAAGCCCAGGTCTGCACATCTGTGAAGTCACTGGAACTGTGTATAAATATTTCTTATAATTGAGGAGACTATAGAGGAAAAATATTGTTGATCCAAGCCATCCTATGCAATTTCTGTTTGAAAAGGACAATGTGCATCCCCTGGTTCCAGCTAAAACCTTTCATTTATGCTCAACTTTTTTCACCAAGGAAATAATTTTGACATATGGGACTAGTACTTTTTGGGGTACCCTTCTTGTTTCACTTCTGAAAACAACCTTTCTTTCTATGTGATATGACCCTTTGAAAGCTTTATGATGAAAGTGAATGTGAATTACTGTATAAAATATTACAGAGAGAAGAGTAATTTTCTGTGGGCAACTTTGGCCACAACCAAAAACAAATGCCCTGCTAGAATGAAGATAAAAGCTTTTGTGGTGGCTGAACATGCAAAAAATAACATCTGTGAGTCCCAGCTGTGGAAGCTCCCTCTACAAAAATTTAGGAAAGGAAATGTGTTGATCTGCTCTGCATGCTGGTCAACACCATATATGGCTGTCCCTTCCAGCAAATTTCTGATCTGTGGACTGTGCTACAGCTCCACAACTCTTTCCAATCAAGAACAGCCCTTCTAAGAGATACCTGAAGTCACAAGTATCTACTATTCCTGCTGCTGTTAGTACTACTACTACCACTGTGTTTCTGTTTATTTGGCTACTGCATTTTCTGTTCTCTAAAGGTGAAATGTAGCTTGGTTTTACAGCAATGCCCTTGTCTGTAAATGTGTCCTTTTAGACCTCTGCAAGGAAATTTATCTCTGTATATGTCTATACTCTTTAAAAGAGGAATTGGATTGCATTTGTCTCCTGTTATAAGAATCACAATGGCTATGTTTTCTGAAGATCTGGCTTTTTTCTTTCTGTGCCCCTATCCTTCATCTATGTAAAGAGATTGTTCCTGCTTCACAAGCATCCTGTGAGAAAAAATAAATTAAAATATTGGTCTTGTGACAACAGGGCTCTAGGTAACTAGAGACAATAAGAAAAAAAGAAATCTGAGAATTATAATGAAGTGTACTTTTGGTTTTAGTAATTCATCTGGCCTTCAATAGGACATATATTTTGCTTACAACATATATTTGAAAAAAATAGCAAAGCTTTTTGCACAGAAACACCATCATCACAGATGTAAATATCTACAAAGATACAAAGACAAAACCAGCCAAATAAATAAGCAATGGCTAATGTTTTAGATCCAAATGGAACATGGTATTCCTCAACACTAAAATGGAAGTGTAAGTGCCATTCCCACAGCATGGGAAGACTGTGTTTGTTTGTTTCCACTTCACAGTTCCCTAAGGACACTTTGCTCTGCCAGTATAATTAGGATGACATTTGGAGCTGCTGTATGTCAATGCAAGAGTAAGCGACACTGTGCAGCTTGACAAGAGATTATGATGTCAAGTCAATTGCTGCTGCAATATCAATATTTATTCCCTTACTCATTGTGTCTTAGTTTCTTGTTTCTCTTTTTCTATTATGCATAGAATAATATCTAAAAACTATCTTGGTTTTGCAACATACTTCTTATTGCTGTAGACATCCTTGGTTTTTCCCTGTTAATTTTGATCTTAAATAATTTCCCTTCTCAGGTGAATTGTATTTAACCCTTTCACCAGTGCAATTACTTTCATAAGGAATTCTCAATTGATCTAATACAACATTTCTGAGTTCTGTATCTTAATTTATAAAAGAGTGATCTCAGAACTATAATGATATTTTTTGACTTTTAATTGCTTCACTACTGGTGAATACAATGGACACATACAATGGATATGTATGGTGAAGAGAATGGATAAATATAATGGATATATATTCACCATTAGTGAAGCAATTAAAACTCAAATAATATTATTATTATTCAGACACAGAACTCACCGAAAATGTTGTATTAGATCTATTGAGGTACAGGGCTTGCCTTTAAATAGTCAATACTTGCTAGTATTATCTGAGATTCCTGAAAGGGTTTTTTTTTTTGTGAAAAGAAAGAGAGATCTGTGGTTAACAGCTCATCCATGCTTTCTTCTTACAGTGTATTAGAAAAAAAATTACCCTGGAGTTAGATCATCAGGTATATCCTAATGAAAGTTCCAGAACTGTTTCAGTGGAATAACGTAATAGCAAAACACAGCAACACAGATGCTGGAGTTCAGAGCCAACAATGAAAAAAATACATTTATCAGATATTAGTTTAGCCTAATTAATATTATTTTATATTTGCCTTTTTATTGATTTTATTGTAGAAAACATAAGTATAATTGTGTTTAGCAATGCATTTTTATCTAAGAGAATGTTTCACTTTCTTAGAGATATGTATCGTTCTCTTTATAAGCAGACCTCATACTGAAGCATGGTATCATTGATAGAATTATTTTTTTAAATGGATCAGAAAAACAGACCCCAATTTAAGGGTCTGTTGAGCTTTCACGCATTAGCACTTCTTTCAGAATTATGTTTATTTCTCTGTAACACACCAAGAACTGTTTTTATATATGATCTGGTTAACTGATCACATCACGAGATGGCAGTGTCCCTTCTAGCCTTTATTTGTGTTTCTACACATCTCCAAGACATTTAATAGTGACTCATAATTGTTCAACTTCTATTAACCATGAGCATGCATAATATAAATATCACATTCATTTATTTTCACTAATAAACAGAAGGTAAGTATCAATGAAAATAATGATGGTTTCCTCTGTTTACTCTAAGTGGTTTACAGGTATTTACTGTTGCCCTATTTTAAAGTAAGCTTTATGTCTAATGTACTCTATCACTATGATGTAGTCAACTTGTGACATATGTTTTCTTTCTGAATTGCTAAATTTCCTGAAATGAACTCTTCTAATTTCATGTTTACCTTGTTATGTTTTTTAGTTTTACTGCCACGTATCAGCATGGGGCTTCAGATAATTACTGAAAACCGTAACTTTTTCATAATAGGTTTTTAATGCATAAAAAACAGAAAGGGAAGGGGCAGGGAGATAAAGTATGGTGGAGCCCTTAAGAGTTATAGCCTTCCACTACACTATGATCTATTGTAAAGCAACTGATGCTAGCAGAGTCTCAGACAGGTATATAAAAATGCAACCTAGTGAGGCTAGGTTGTCCTGTTATGTTCATTAGAAAGGGACACCTTCTTCCAGAAGATAAGTGGAATATTTATGGATAGCCTTGAAAGCAGCTCAATTTAGGCTTGTAAAGACTGGGGAGCCAGAATATGCTGACTGTCTACAATGCCTCTGGCAAGACGGGCATTTCCATAGGCTCATTGTGCACTGGGACAGCAATTCACTTATTCATGATA
The DNA here is from genome assembly GCF_017639655.2 of Falco naumanni. NCBI lineage: Eukaryota > Metazoa > Chordata > Aves > Falconiformes > Falconidae > Falco > Falco naumanni. The sequence continues at coordinate 30,495,951 of NC_054059.1, forward strand.
GCCTTGGGCAATCGAGCTCACCCATTTTAGCTTACTTGCTTATGATGTGTCCTGTAAACCTGTGAAGACACCTGTCTTTCTCTATTAGCAGTTTTATTAAACGCATTATCAAATATCTAAAAACTAGTCATAAAGAAAATTAATTTAAATTAAACTCCTTTCCATTGATTAAAAATTATTATGGAGGAAGCTTAGACTAGGTTTGAGCTAAGTTTTATGAGTACTTCCCTAAATAACCCCAGCAATTTTAAATTCTTTTGTAAGTATGTGGTAGCAACTGTGTATCTGTTTCTTTACAAAAGGAGAACATCTGATATTCATGATTTGTTCAAGTTCCACCAGAGAAGGGACACAACAAAAGCAATTCTGAGTTACTGCTTGTCTCCTATGAAGACAGGCTGAGGAAGTTGGGGTTGTTCAGCCTGGAGAAGTGGAAGCTCCAGGGAGACCTTATAACAGCCTTCCAGTACCTAAAGGGGGGTGGGGGTGGGTGGAAATCTTCTCAACTCCAGGTGTTTGGTCCATCTGTTAGCATCCCAGGAAAGTCAAGACCCTTGTGCCCAACCAGTCTGTCAGCATCCTGTAACAGGGATCCTTCACTGGACAGTCCCACTGGATCAGAGGGCAATTTGACTGCCGTGTTCAGGGAAACACGTCAATAGCATCAGGGGGACCCCTTGGTGGGTCTTCCCACTTTGTTTAAATGTGTTACCCACTGCTGGCAACTGTTAGCACCCACAAAGGACTCACACTAACAGTTTATGGAATAACACTCTTTATTATAAAATCATGACAAGTTAAGAATCATGATTGCTGGTGATAGGGACTGTCTGCAAAAACAAGCTAGAAATCATAGACTACCAAACTATATACAACCAAAACCTTAATTACCAATGACAGCTAGAATGAGTTATTTAGCATGCATGTCAAATTTCTTACCCAACAGGCATCCCTATGGGGGAGAAGACAGGTTCAGCCCGTTGACTGATCCCAGAAGTTACAACGGAGTCTTCCCTAACTTCTCCCCTCATTCATTCACTTTTTATACTTTTCTTTATTCTCAGGTGGAGCTTGAGTGACTCTACTCATACATTCTTTCATTACTGATTGGTGTAAACTTCTCTTGCTTTCATTTAAAGACATAGTTGATAAGAAATAGAAAGTGCATGCTTGGTGAGGGGTGGTCATACCTTGGAGGTGGGGGGTAACTTTGGGATGGAGGTGTGTGTTAGTATTATAACAATATTATAATGAGCAAAGTTCATCTAAGGAGAATAGGTTCACCACAGTTGTTGGCCCAGCAATAGACATTTCCTCATATATTTTCCATTTGACAGCTGCTATGCAGTTTATCAGCTGTATGGTACCATCAAAAGCCCAATCCTGCAGGGAGTACAGCAGAGCCTGGCTGCAGTATCTCCACTCTGCTCCACCCTCCACTGCTCCTCTAGGATTGCAGGTTGTGTTGCCTAGGGAACCATGGTAGAGTAGATTCCCTGCATGCCAACCATCCGAAAGTGGCAACTGTGTATTTTGCTAAAAAGACTGTTAAAATACTACAACTTCTATTAGGTCTATAATTTTCCCCTCTAAACAATTTTCCCACAGGGGCATACAATAAAGCTGTAGAGGGACTTTCTATAAGGGCATGTTGTGTTAAAACAAGGGGTAATGGCTTTAAGGTGAAAGAGGGAAGATTTAGGTTAGGTGTTAGGAAGAAATTCTTTACTGTGAGGGTGGTAAGACAGTGGAACAGGTTTCCCAAAGGAACTGTGGATGCCCCACCCCTGGAAGTGTTCAAGTCCAGGCTGGATGGGGCTTTGAGCCCTGGTGGAAGGTGTCCCTCTCTGTGGCAGTGGGGCTGGAATTAGATGATCATTAAGGCCCCTTCCAACACAAACCTATTAGTCTATATTTTACTATTTATGTTATAAAATTAAACACCAATATAACTTATCAAAATAAGTCTTGCCCTTTCTTCCTTCTCTAATTGCAACTGAATCTGCATAGGAGTCAAATTAATGAATTTCTGTTTCTTTTTTTTGTGTGTGTTATAAGAAAAATATCCTACAGATTGATTTAGCACAATAACTCTAAAAAAACCCACAACTAAAATCAGGGATCATTATTGCATCATTTATATTACCAGTCACCTATTAGAGGAGCATTTATGCACTATTAATAATGGAGGAGTGAAATGTTTTTCACACGCATTGATAGAATTAATTTACTTCTGAGGTGCTTTCAGCTACTATTTCTGTAACTGACAATAGAGTCTTAAGAGCATTAAAACCTTTTTTCTAGGATTGACAAATAACCCATTAAACCAACCCACATTTCTGCTCTTACCTTTTGTTAATGTCGAGTACTCCTACCTTTTGAACACTGGTGTTGACAATTATTTTACAGGGACAAAACCAAATTTTCCCTTTTAATGGAAGCAGTGGGTTCAATTCTACCTGCAGGCTGGAAGGGCACCAGGGAAAGAATGGATTTTCATAATATTCTTGTAACAAGTGAGGCAAAAGTATACACAAATAGCGTTTTAAAACTTTCTTTAAAACCAAAGGATAAGTGACTGCATGAAGATTTTGCTCTTAGCTCTTTTAACCATCTTTTTTCCTTTCTTTGATTGTCCAATACTTTAGAATCTCTCTGAGCATGTGCTGCTGCATCTTTTATTCCTTTAGGTTTATTAGATGCTATTTTCATGAGCATCAACTCCTAATCTGTTGCAGAGGCCTATAAACTGTCAAGCACTTCCCTACTAATGCCTTTCCCTATGGCTCTGACAAAAGGATTTTTTTGCTTATTAATTTATTTTATTCTTACCTACGTAACATTGTGTTGACTTGAGAGCTGATGAACAAACACATTATAGAAGCCGTTTGCACAGGGGCTGTGTGGGAAGTGTGGAGCATTTCATATTACTGAAAAGCTGGCAAGGTGGCCTGATTTCTACCACCTAGGAAGAGATAAAGAAAGCTTTGGGGCAAATAAAGACTAATTTGAATGCAGACTTATTTTATTTTTTTTCTAGGAGTGTGTTGGGTCTTTTTTTTTTTTTTTTTTTTGGTTTATGTTTTAGTTTATGATGTGGGAGTATCATGGTACAAAATCTTACTATGCTACTCAGTCTCTGGCCACAACACAAAGAGACATCTATCGTGGAAAAGTCCGAAGCCAAATACAAGATAGTAAGAGAAAGATTATCTCAGTCAGAAATACAAAAAGCAAAAGGAAATTATAAGGTTGAGTATTAAGAACAATATGCTTATTTCAGTTTAATAGAATCTTTGGGTGTTTTGGGACAGAGAAGTCTGTTTTGCAGACTGAAGCTCCCAAATGCAGTAAATCATAGATTACATTTCAACTTGTGTGACTACCTGTTACTATTTTAATAAGTAAGACTTTGTCAGAACATTCTCATAACTCCTCTGAGGAGTGATTTTCCTGTATATAGCACTCTGTGTTTCTCTTTCCAGCAAAGGGATTATGTTGAGATAAATCTGTTTAGCCCATACAGGAGTCTACGATGCCTGAGCTACAGGTGTTTCCTCCACATATACTTTTATTAATTCTCCAAAAGAACAAAAGGCTCTTTTGATACTTTGTGCTGTAACTTTTCTTTTTAATTACTTCATTAGAAGCAAGCAGCACAATATGGCAGCACAAAACACAAAGAGGCAGATAAAATTATAAAGCATTTGATCATGAACGTTCACAAAACAGACCATATTTTCACATAAAAATATGTAGGCCTTATGTTGCATTTATCCCTTCACTTACAGAAGAGATGGCTACACTTCTGCATGTTATTCCACCAATGAATTCAGAATATTTAAATGTCAGGCTCATTTGCCACTTTAGGTGATCCATTTTCCTAAGCAGAGAATGATAAATCTGTTGATAAAAGCTAGTTTTGAAAGTAAGTGAAAGGAACTTCACTCACAAGCACATGCTTGTTGATCCAATGTCACAGCACTTTTACTCTGTATAAAAACTGGTAACGGAACTAAGCATTGTGTTATCAGAAAAGTTCAGGTTTAGAGGCAAGTTACTTTCTTACACAATTGTTGAATAAGCATTGCAGTTAAAAAAAACCTGACTAAAGGCCATATCCTTCTCATTCACTGACGTAAACCAAGAGTAATTGTTATTTCAAAAAGTACTCCAGAAAAAAAGAGTTTTCTGATCTTATCTGTATAAAAGCAATAACCTTAGCTCTGGGGGAGAAGAATGACCAAGTGGGCCTTGTGTTGATTTTTGCAGAGCATCATACTGTTTCACTGCTCAATGTGCTTGGGGAAAGTCACGGGATACTTGCGATGTGTTCTGGTTTGTCTCCATCCTCCAGAACATGCATTCTATCACTACAGAAAAGAATCCTAAACAGACGAAAGAATCACAGAGTATTTAATCAGTTATGTTAGCAAAAAAAAATAATTGTTTTCCTCTTGTAAATGTATGCAATACAATAATTTTGTCCTGAAAACACAGGCAATCTGTTCCAGGATCACAGCATTCTCCATTTTGCCTTGGACAGAATAATCCCAGGCATATTTTCAAGTTTACTGTCAAACAATGTATGTACTCGAATTTTCATCATGTTTTAAGAAAACCATCATATTTTTCAAAACCAGCAGGAATTAATTAGGCAGCACCACTGTACTAGCAACTAAAGTGGAAGTAGAAAAATGTCAAATTCCTTGATCAGAACCTGAATGATCTTTTCTTCTTTTTTGTGCTTTGTCAAACAATTACGTATTTTCTTCTTCTGTGATTTTTTTCATCTAAAGTTCAATGTGGAACAGAGTAAGATGTTCAGGCATTTTACACAGTCTTTTCTTAGCTCTAATAAATTTCTAGTTCTAAACATGGAAGCTAACTTGTGAGGGCAGTTTGTATTTATTTAAGTAGTCTTACAGTTTTGGTGAAGCATTACTATAGTAGTATGTTGAAGTATTGACCAAACTGTCTGTTCTGCCACAACTGGATGAGTAGATTCTAGTTTTACTTCAGTTCCTCTGCCTTGATTTACTCAAGACCATGAACTGTAACCGTCATGAAATGGAAGATTCATCCCAGAAGTGAATTTAATTCACCTGAATGTTTTTGATTGCTAACATGGCAGACAATGTATCTGTTATTCCACAGGTTCAGGCCATGTCTCAGAAAAACAGGCAAAGCCCAACAACCTTCAAGAAGCCTAGTGTGTTGTGGGAGACCATACTGCCAGCTGGCTGTCTCAAGGCTTGTTCCCCACCGGTGGCACAGAGCTCAGTCAACAGACAAAGAGCAAGCAGTCACCTGAAACCAGGTACCGGCCAGGGCCAAGGCTCGGCCCCACTGTTTTGGGCGCCACGTCCCTGACAGGAACGACGCCTCAGCCCGCCCAGGCACGCGCAGCCCGCCACAAAGGCGCACACGACAACCGCGCGCGCCCCGCCTCGGCACGCCGGCTCCGAGGGGCGCGCGCGGACGGGCGGCACGCGCCGTTGTCAGGGAAACGGGCTCCCCGACAGAGCGCGCCATCGGGCGGCACGGCGCGGACCGAGCCCCGGCCCGCCGCCCGGCGAGGGAACCGTGGGCCGCCGGCGGGTCCCGTTCCGCGCTGTCTCTTGCAGCTCTGTCCCGACGGCTGCTGCCTTTCCTTCTGTTCAGTCCTTCCTTCCCTCTCCATTCGCCGTTTTGTTCGGAACACTGTACCGATAAACCTTCCTGATTGGCGACGTTGGACGCCGTTTAGCGTCTTCCTCTCGCTCGGGGCGTCACATCGATTCCCCCCGGCTGGGGCTGTCCCGGCCCGGGACACTGCATTGGCGGCAGGGGCCGGGCAGCCGGCAGGGCGCGCAGCGCCTTGCACCGGCGGGGGATTGCGTGTGCGCTGCCCCGCGGGGGGGCGGGTAGCACAGAGGAGTGCGCGCCCTGCCCCCAGCGGAGCGCGGAATTTGCCCGCTTTGACTCTCGTGTGCCCCTCAGGGACGTGGGGCGTGCGGTTTGTGGAAAGTAGCGAGTGCCCCCCCTGAGGCACCCACCCCCCGCCTTTCGATACGAGTGACCGGGAGGGGCCCCGAGGCCGAGGCCGGGGTGTGCTGCACAGCTGCTTGGCGGGACACGGGGCTTGCCCAGGCGCAGGTGGGGCACGGGGACACTGGTGTGACCGGCCAAATCGGTGCTCTACAAAGGGATTCAAGGCTTCAGCCTGGAAAAGGAAAAACAATTATTTGTGCTGTATTGGGTGCCAGCCTAGTCACTGCTGTGGAAGACAGAGAAGAGCTGCGCAGGGCAGAATCCCAGATCTACAGTCTTTAAAGATCTGGTCCAGCCCTTGCAAGGGCAAGTAGAGAACTTAAAGGGACAACTAAAAGAGGAGGGGACCCAGGCAAATCATTTACAATTTGCTTTGAAAGAGCAACTCCTCGCAGTCCAGGACAGTTCACCACTCTCTGAAAAAAATATTGAATATCCAAATAATGAATTGCATTATCAAAATGAAAACTGGACAAACTGGATGTCCCCCCTGTTCTCTACAACCCTTGGTCAAGACTGAGTTTAAATATGTGGATGATGAGGTTGAATTTCCTCAAATTACTACTAAAGAAACTCCATATTCCGCTATTGAATTGGCTCAATTGAAAAAAAGTTTGTCCGTATTCCTGAGGAGTGAGAGCCAGACTATTTTTGGAGAGTGTCATTGTCTGGGGGTGGGGGCGGTGGCAGATACTGTCAAGCAAAAAGGAAGCCAAGGCCTATTGGGGGCCGGCAGTGTTCTAACCACTGGCAACTATCATGTACCCTGGTCCCTGACCCCGAGAGCAGCCTGTTGGGCTGGGGGTCTTAACCCTTTAGGAAGGGGGGATCCCCTTGCTGTTATTGACCAACTGGTAGAAAACACGCAGAAGGCAGCATGTCTACAAATGATGTATGACCAGGAGCTTAGACCTAAGCAGGAATCCCCAATGATAATACCAGTTGACCCAGATTGAATGACTCCTCTCATAAGGGGCCTCCCTGACCCCTTAAAAGCTATTGGTATTCAATTACAGGGGAAAATACAGGCAATGTCCCAGGTGAAGGGGCTGTTGCCACATTAGAAAGGATAGTGACCCCTAATTGCAAACCCCAGGAGAAGAAAATGTGGACTTGGGAAAAAGTTGGTCACAAATTAATAGAGTTTGGATGAAAATATGGCCCTGTCACTACTCCATGTACCAAAATGGACCCAAAAAGTGTAAGGTGCACAGAATTGAAACCTTCCCCACACCCAGCTAACAATAAAAGCATGTCTCCTGTAGCATCACAGAGTGGGAGAGAGAGAGGACACAGACTTAAGGGTCTGTGGACCATGGGGTGGTGGAAAGATATTCCCCAAGATCTTAGGAATGGGTTACTGACTGACAAACTGGAGAAGCTGGTGTTAGGATGACCTGAAAGTCCACCAGTTAGGAATGAGAGCCCAATTCCTAACCCTTACCGAAATGCCCCCTTACCAAAGCCAACCGCATCCCCTAGGCCAACGGGAAACTGATGCCTTCATCCCCTTCTAGTGAGCAGGGGAGCAAAGGGTGGGTATATATTAGGCAGCTCACTGAAAATCACCGAGGTGGTCTATTAATTACTCATTCTGTGGAACCTAAGTTGGTACCAGTAATGTTCCTGGTAGATACTGGAGCTCAGATTTCAGCTATTAAAACTGAAGATGCGGCACAAAGCAGCATAACAGCTTTGTCTAAGCAGCGTATATTTGTTGCAGATGCTCTTGGTAACATTCAAATGCAAACATTGGCTGCTGCTGGTTTGCGATTACCCGGCGAGGATACAGCCACTCCAGTAATGATGGTTGTGGGGCCATTCCCGCTTAACCTTTTAGGACTTAACATTCTGAAAGGGTGATAAGGGCAGGAATTGGACATTTTATAGATACACAGCTCTTAAAGGCTGCGTCTTTGCTCCCTCCCTCCCTCCTGATGAATGCCAAACCCTCCATTACCCTTAGGGGCATAGGAAGCTCTAACTGGAGGAGCTAAAGGAACAGGGAATTGCAGTGCCAGCCCACTCTCCTTTTAACTCCCCAGTATGGCCTGTTTGTAAGCCAAATGGAAAATGGAGAAAAACTGTAGACTATCAAAGGCTTAATGCTCACTCAGGCCCATTAACACTCTGGGTATAACATCAACTCTCCCCAGCTTGGACTTTCCCAAACCAGAACATATATACAAGCCATCCTGATGGTAAACCTATTAAAAATTACTTTTGTTGATATTCACATGCAGCAAAGCCGGTCTGATGCCTGAGACAAACTAGAAGAAGAGACACCAGAGTGATCAGCAAATCAGATCACCTGCCTGAAAAGAGAAGACAGAAAAAGAGCCTGAGAAGGCATAGAAATACTGTTACCAAGTACAGACAAAGAGGTTAAGGAAAAAAATTGCATTGACAGTATTGATACTAGAATATATATAAGCTTTCCATTAATATATTTAGGCTGGAAATTAGAAGAAAGATTATATTTACCAGAGAAATTAGGTTCTGAAAGAGTATTTCAATAGAAAAACTGCTGACAAAAAGCAAATTGGTTAAATATAGAACCTGTAACACTTTGGAAATAAATCCATAACACTTTGGAAAGGAGTTACTGTGATATGGTGTTCTTCAGTACAGGGTAGAAAACCCAAAGAAGGACAGGTAATTGTGCAAAAAGTAGGACTGATTAACAGAAGGAAAAGAAAAATGTCACAGTTAAAGCAACATGGTGGGGTTTGTTCATGGATTTTTTCCAATGGCCTATTTAATAAACTGGTATTTTTTTTCACTGGTATTGTGCAAGGATTGGGTAGATGGAATGATGGAAGATGTGTGAGGAGCAATTAGTAATGTAAAATATGAGTTTGGAGAAGAGCTTGGAAGGAAAAATCCTTAATATTCTTCATATTTCATTTATGTTGTAATAAATTTCTTGTTAATTGTTGAATATATAGATAATTATAGAACTATAAATAAACTGCTGAGATGTTGAAATGTAGTGTTGGATTGCACAAGATGCAAATATTTTGCTAAGTCTTTTTCAGAACCCAAGACATTTAAAAATCTGTGTACCTGAGATACTCAAAGGAAAGTCTGAAATATGAGAACTGTCAGGAAATAATTCTCTTAGCCTTAATGAATAAAAAACAAAATTTCTGAAAATGCAATAATTTCTGACATCTCTAACATCTAGACAAAAGTCTTTTCTTGTTGCTGTTGTCACTGACAGTATCAGCTAAGAATATCAAACTAGCCTACTGTTTGATTTTCCTGCAGCATTTGTCTGACAACTTGTTTATTTCGTATAATCTTTTTTTCACCCTGAAGTATTGATGTTGATGAAAAACTAATTTTGGTCTAGTAGGTGATGCAAGAGCATAGTTATCAATTACATTTATAACATTATTTGCCTTTGACATTATGGCTGCTATTGGAACTGCCCCTTTAACCCACAGGGGCTAATTAGCATTTGCTACTTCATTGAAGCTGATAATGGAACCCAATGGCCAGAAGATAACTGGAGGGTCATTTTTAATAATCTTGTTTGTCATGACACTTCTTTTCATGTGCTGGGTAATTTGCTTACTCAGCTAGTTGCCTTGGAAGATTTAATGCCATTTTCTCTTTGTTGAAAGAAGTATTCCTATTCTCAGCATAAAATTAGCAAAATATTTTAAAAGGTAGCAATTAATGATCATACATTAATTTTCAGTATTTAGATCTAGGTGAATTAAAACAGAGGAAAATAATCCATATTATAATGTAGTCAAGAAATTATTATTATATTCCAAAGTATTTGAACAGAACCTTAACTAATAATTTCTACAGGAATAAAGTACCTCTGAGTTCATTAAGTCCCTGAATAAATAAAGGACACTTCTGACATTTCATGTACAGAATATTGCCATCTCCTAGTCTATAGGCAAATAAGAAATTGTGACCTGAGATTTTTTATACAAATTTATATTCCTTGTGTTAATCTAACCCCATATCATTTCTATCACATTTATTTTTCTTCCCCAGTACTTGTAAGTTTTTGTCCTTTTGACAGCAAGGAGTGAAATTTATTCCAGTATAATGGAGTTTCAGCTGGGTGCACCTCTAGGTGCTACTGAAAAACAGCCAGCAGTATTAAGAGAAATTGATTTATGTAGCATAATTAATATACATCTATAATGAGCATGTTGTAATTACGCACTATTAGGTCAGCATTGAGTTCAGAAGCATGGCATTTTCAGAGGACAGAGGACCATCAGGGAGAATATTTGCTGAAAGTTATGATTTTTTGTTTCTTTTTAAAGCTGTTTCTACAGATCAGTTTTAATGTTTTTTCTTCTCCTTTTGCAATTGGTTTTGCAGTAAATGAAACCCTGCAGCCTTATTGCATGCATACTGCAATTTTTAGGACTATATAATCTGTCTTAATAGGGCAAAAGACTTGTCAGACTAGTTAGGTATAGCAGGTTCTGAACATCTACTAACAAGCTTCCCTGCAGCTGGCAGTTAAGACCCTATAGTGAGACATAGATCCCAGAAAACAGTGGTGGTGAAATCTGTGAGGGGAGCCAGAGTAGAATCAAGAAATGTCTTCACTGAAGCACTGGTGATTTTGATCAACTAAGGATCTTACTTACCATGTTTACTGGGTCAAATCCAGCAGTACCACATTTTCTGAGGAAGGAACTACTTGGAAGAGAAACAAATGCACTCTAAGAATGTTACAAACCAGCCTCCACTTTTGCATTCTGCAAGTGTTTCTGGTTATCAAATCTTGGAATGGTTTGGAAAAGAAAGGAGACATATAGAAAGGAAAGTTACATGTTTCATAATAGAATTATATTTTGTGTTAGTAGTTTCTCTCCGTTTAAGAAAAAAAAGGCCATTAAAAGTATTCAGCATTGCTTTGTGTGTTAGTTTTACATATAGAATTACTGATGGTTTTGATTCAAAGAAGTGATGAGTAAAAAACTAATCTGCGGGTTTCTGCCAGTGGGCCTAAACACAGTTCAGTCAGTTTGGGTGAGTCAGTTTAGTCAGTACAGTTTAGCTTTCCTTTAAAACTTAAAGGAAGATGGAGGGTCCTCTTCGCTCCCCCCCGCCCCCCCCCCCCCCCCCCCCCCCCCCCCTTTGTCTTAAAGTACATGCTACTTTGTGAAAACTTATTGCCTGCCACTTTCAAAAGGACCTTTTCCCCTGACAGGTAAAAATGATGGGAAAGGCAGTGAGGTAGCTGGTCATCAATTAAATGGAAGGTTACAACGGCCTCAAAGGCTCAGAAGGACTTGCAAGCTAAATGAAACACAGAAAGACAAAATAATATAGCCATATAACTAGTGACCTTATAGTACATGTTCACAGCAGAGCTAGATGATCTCATGCCTAGTTACCATCAACACAGAAAATGGGGACTTCTGTCTATGCCACTGTCCCCTGTTTGTAGCTTCTATGTGCTGAGGTAGATATTTGGTGAGCAAGTGCTGGGAGCTAAGATAGGAGAAAGATTTTAACTACATTTTTTCTGCAGGCTTAGTCTTCAGCCATTGTAGTGGCACTGTGAAAATACCAATGAGAATGGGAGGCTGAGGGACAAGTGATTAGGAGAGACTGGATCAAGTTCAGAAGTGGTGTCAATTAAGCCCTTTTTTTCTTGTTGAATATGCTTAGAGTCTTCACACTCATAAAGATATCACAAAGACTATACATTTTAACACAGGAAAGACTCTAATCCAAACCAGGAGTCAGATAAGGAAGGCAGTGTTTCGTGTGCATGCAGGCGTTTATGCATACATGCATACTGTATTTTCCTTGTGAATAACTAAACAACATTAACGGCTTTTTTGTTTGTTTGTTTTTACCCCTCAGTTTGTAATAGATAATGGAAAGCTCTTACTGTGTCTGAAGACTGCACGATGTAGAGTCTTTGTTTCTATTTATTTCAAAAAGGTAATAAAATTAGTATTCAGCATAAAGTGTGCCCTGGCTTGGACAACCATAACTCTCATAAAGAAGGCACAAGAGACATATATTTCATGAAGTAGTTGTATGATGAAGCTCTATATCTCCTTCTACATACATGAGCAGAATGAGGGCACTTTCTTCTGCTTCAGATAGGTCTGAGGAGTTCAGAGCAAGCCCTCAGTCTTTGTGCTTGCAAGAAGCACGGGAACAGTGGCATACCAGAAGACAAAGCTGTGGAAGTTCAGAAATGTAATATGATTATATGAGTGGGTCTGAAGTGCTGAACCTTTTGAAATTTATCTGTCTAGAAAACATAAATCTTCACCTTAATTGCCAAGTCCTCTTGAGCACACTGGTACATTGTTAGAACAACAGAAAATCAGCAAAGCAAAAATACATCTTGAGAGAGAATAATAGAAGTGAGAATGTTAAAACTTTTTGTCTATGTGTTATTTCATTTGTACAATACAATGCTACAAGAGAGACTGAATCAGCCTGTAATTCTCTGTGCTTAAGATTTGTATGCAGCACTTGAAACTACTACTTCATTTGTCAAGTTTCACCATTAAATCCTGAATATTTTTAAACTGTAGAAAACTGCAGAGTTTACCTATTAAATTGAAAATGTGGGTAAAGTGTGTGTGAGATCATAACAATTCTTTTACTCCAAAGTTTTGAACAGACTAGAAAAAATTGAAGATATCTTAAATATCTCTAAATTAGGTTTCACGAGGCATGAAAAAGCAGCTAGCTCCGAAAGAGTGACACAAAGAAAAGAAGTTGTAAATTTAAGCTCCTGTACATTCAGGCAATCTTCCTCATAGCAGAATATTTAGTTCTAGAACAGTTTTTGATGGACTAATAATAAGTAATACGTGAGAAATCAGACAATTCCAGTCATATAAGACACAGTGATTTATTGCCAGAACAAATCAAAAACACTAGTACATACTAAGTAGTGCATCTGGGATGAATTGCTTCCTGCTCACAACACTGCTGGACAGGCCTCCTGTTGCAAGAGAAGGGGGGTTTCTGTGACCAGAATGGTGGTGCATGAATTTTTGCTTGTGCATCAGAAAGAAGGAGCACAAGCACCTTGCTTGTGCTCAACCTCTGTCTTGACCAGGACTTTGATTCCAAATTATGGTATTACTTACATCCAATTAACTACAAAAAAAATGTCGTTGTGGGAGAAATGAAATAAAATTGGTTTCTGTTTGGTTTCTAACTTGTTTGTTGTGAAACTGCATCACAGTGTATTGTCCTCATCCATATCTTTGTTTTACGTAGTCTTGTACATGTTTTTCCCCCAGCATCATACCTAAACAAGGATCTGAGTGAATTTTCAGCTTTTTCTGTTGAAAAGGGAGGGATGTAAAAGACAAACATATACATCACAGCACCTACACACAAAAAAAATTGACATTATTTGGTTATTACCTTGCAATTTTAACCAACAATACACATAACTTTTTCCTGTCAGTGACAAGAGATCTATGCTTTTTTCTGCACAGCTTCAGCAGGAGTGACAGGGGAGGCAGCATGGTAACAGACCAAGCTCTAGCCCATGAGTAGAGAGTATCATTTTGTGCAGTGGGCAGTGTGGACCTGAGTTCTGTGAGGAGGAACACACCAATCCCACCACTTCAGCTTCCCAAGTTTACAGTCCTGCCACAAGGACTTTTTTAAGGGGTCAAACAGATGCATCAGCACTGCCTCAGTTGAAAGCACCTGTCAGGACACAAAGGCTTCTACCAGAGCTATGTGTTGAATCTGTGCTCACATACAATTACTCTTTATTTTTTTTTTAATATAATAGAAAGTAAGTGAGAGCTATATTACTGGAATCTAGAATAACTTAAAAATTTTTGAGGATGACATCACAGACACTGAATAAATACTGCCACTAGAGCTGCATTTTGTGGAGGAATTTTTTGTGTTTAGACATCAGCATTCTGTCTCACTTTTGTTTCAGGTGCAACTCTGTGGACACAATGCTCTATGAGTGACCTCTGAGCTAGTGCTGAAAGAGCTGGTATGCTTTGTGGTAAAGCATCCTGGAAACTCAAGATTTCTCAAGCAATAAAATAATATTGTCACTTGACTGCATTCAGTGGAACATTTTTGAAGGTGCAGTTAGGAGTAATGTGCCAAGCCCTCTTCAAAGGAAATGACAGCTAGAGTCTTGAAGTAGCAAAACTCCCTTTAAGTTGGGTATATGTTGATATTGTTTTGCTCTGTATCATTGCAGTTCACTGCATTGGCAGACTTTATGGAAGTAGTGCGACAGGGTGCTCTAACACTTAGAGGACAATTATAACTGTCCATATGGCATAGCTGAAGTTTATTAATGTGCTTCTGCTTAAAATAAGCATATTCAATTACTCCAGAGAACAGTCAAGCAATAAAGGATCTGTGCAAAACTTTTATTGCAAAACTGTATCAAATCAGTCTCATCTGGTGTAGAATGGTGCACATCCAAACTGGAGTACAACTCCAATGTAATGTGCTGTGACAGAAGTTGATTCTGGTTGTGTTTGAGGACTATGCTGCTGAATATTCACCTCATATATATTTCACCTTCATATACATTTCCTGGATCGTTTGCCATTAACATCTGTACTTCTCCTTTTCTCCACGGCATTGCTATACATAGAAATACATAATACTGGGTCTACTTTAATAACCCACAGCTAAACTCTAATCCAATTTACACTGGTTTACATTTGAAATAATGCTTGTGTTGCCCTTACTAGATAGCTTATTCCTTAGTAAATAAAACCCTGAACTTGTAAGTGTTCACAGAAGAAACTAACCTTATTAAATAGACACATATTTAATTTTTCATTTAAACTGTGTATATCAGCATCTTTCAAGAGTTCCTCCATCACACACTTGTTTTTATTTTTAGTCTGCTATGTACATTTGGCACAATAAGGTCACTCTTTGCTCTGCAGTGTTAAGCAAATCTTCATATTCTTCATTGTAATAAATTTTCTTAACTGCACTATACATCAGTCCAAGGGAAGATTCAGCAGCAAATGTTTTTGCTTGTACTGAGTCCCTCTTATAAATACTTTGGATATTGCCAGAAATCTTTCAGGATTGTTCCCTTATAAATACTTAAGAGAATGATTCAGCTCCTTTGGAAATCAGCAGCAGGTTTTAAAAAAAAAAAAACCAAAAAACCAACCCCAAAACCAAAAAATATAAAAACAAAACAAAACAACCCCGAAACCACAATGTTATTGATTATTGGTTTAAAAACATAGATTAATGGGGAAATGTCCCTGTAGCTCACCAAGGATGGTCTGTACTAGTATCTACAGAGAGCATGGGCACAGGTGTGTTATCTCAGTTCTGATAAATTGTTATGGGCAGAGCCAACAGGCATGGGCCAGCTGCCACTCTGGCTGGCTGTTCCCAATTTTGATTTGGAGTCAGCCATGAGCTAAGGGACCTCAGCCAACAAGCAGTTTGGATGTCAGCAAACTCTTTTGGGTACCAGGGTGCTTAGCTCTAGACATGGTCTACCATACCAGCTAGTCCAAAAGCAAGAGAAGGGTTGCTGGGCTCTTATAGTTGTCCGCAAAAATGTGTCTTTAGCACGTGGGAAGGTAACAACCAATCAACCATACTGTAGTTGGTGTATGGAAGTCCTAAAGTCCCTTTAGAATACATTTTTTTCTTGTCTGTGTTTTAACTATAATAAGTGGGTCAGTTAACTGGTTATTGCAGGAGGGTCTTGGTCACATGCCATGGACAGATTCCAAAAGGAAAATATTCTTTTAACATTCATGTAAAAAGGAAGTTAAAATACAAGAGCTTGTCTCTCCAAAATTGATTTAATTTCTTTTTAATGTTCTTGAAAAGTTGCCAAGATTTAAATTGAGCTTCTAAATTCAATTTTGGTTTGCAGAATATGGTATTAACAATGCAATCCCATGGAAAGAGAAAAAAAAATGTTTAGGGCCTGTTCATTAATAAAAAATGTTCCAAGCTATGTTTGCTCTGTGCAAATTTAAAATACCGTTCATGGAAATACTCTAGTATTTTTTCTACTCATCTATTGTATCACAATTATGCTAAATTTAAGATACTAGGATTTAAAATACAGATAAATACTTCTAACTCAGTACAGAAGATTTCTGCAAAAAGACTATGTTTCCAATAATCCAATAATTATTTCAGAATTACAGGCTTTGTGCTCAGAAACACCATTGCACAAGGGGGTATCCTTTGCTTACAAATTCTGGGGAGTCACCCCTGCCATTAGGCTAATGAGGCTGAGGGATATTAGCTTTTCTATGCTCTCTTCCCTGCTGTGTCCACCTTCCTATCCTACAGTCCCATCACCATAACATAAGGGAAGGAGCACCATGCCACAGCAAAGCTGTGGTTTATCTTACTAGTAGCTGCACTAATTACAAGCTATACCTAATTGAAGGACCCCCACTATGTGGAAGAGCTCTTTGCACATTTTACTCTTTATTTGTAAAACCTGTCACTTTGTGGCTTGCAAATTTTGCCTATTATCCCATTTAGGGCTTTGGTGGACTTTGGAGTAATGGTGAAGGGGAAGAGGTGTGAGATTTCTCCCACAGAAAAGCTCTGAACAATCAACATTTGCAATACATTTGGGAACATGGCATTTTCAGAACTGGAAAGGAGATTGCTTATATATCCTGAGGGAACGCACCTGGAGAATTTAAAAGCATTTTTAACTCTACTCTGAAATTCAGTATGTCCACACTATGAAGCTCTAGGGAATGATTTAATTACCTTGTATGTAAGATTTGATTCATTGTACCGTTTCTTGGATTTTAAAAATAGCTTCTGTAGGCAAATAATTAAAGCAGCTGTTCGCTTTCCACTGTTGTTTCTACAGCAAGTTTGTTTGTACAGCAAGTGTTTTCCGACATCCGTTCCATAGCTGTGATCATCTGGACTAGGATAGAGCCCTATTAACATGGGCCATAGTTCCAATCTCAGTGACTGAGTTTATGTGAGATATGTGAGGACACGGGTGGAGGGCAAGGAGGGATAATGCAGTTGGGATGTGTCCTTGGAAAAATGTGCAGCATGGCTGAGGTGTGCACAAATACCAGTGTTTGGAAAATCATTCTAGGGCCCATTGTACAGACTTAACATGATGAGACATTACACTTTTATATAAACCAGTCAGGAGTGGGTGACTACCACCTTTTCTAGTTTTCAGGACATATTGGAGAAAAAGTTCATGACACATTGCCAGAAACTAAAGACTTAATCGTACTATGTACCATCACAATCTTCAGCTTTATTGAATTCAGAAGTAGCTATTACCCCTTATGAGACAACCCTTTCAGTTAATCAAAGGAAGTTTCCTGTTGAAGAAAACAAAAAGAGAATGAAATATCCATATTGAAGAAACTGCAAGGGATCCTAGGCAAAAACATCTTCCTGAGCTTCAATTATATCTTCTGTTTTGTAGATACTCCTTCAATGGTTATGTGCACTAAAGCCAAAGCAAAAGTATTTAGAAAGTTAAAATGAAAAACTTTTCCCCATATTAGAAAATGTATTCCTGTGGAAAATATTTTTAGGGCAAAGTAACATGTAGTAGCAAAAAAAAAAAAAAAGAAAATGCTTCAAACTTTCCAGTTTGAATATGGGTGGAAAATTTCTGTAATAAAAAATGCTGACAAGAGCAGCTAAGAAAATCATGTTGCTTCCTTCCACAGATATGCTAAGAATAATTGGATGAATAAACTTATTTGCTAAATCTAATAAAACCATGAAAATCAGATGACAATTTTCTGTGGAATAGGAAAATGGTATTGTTGATCAGTGGCAATAATTTTCCTGAATTTTTTTGTTTAGTTTGGTACGTTTTTCTCTAAGCCTATTTAAAATCAATATTAAAGCTATTTAAAAACAATACTGTAAGAAGGTTTTTAATGTGAAGGGGAATTATTTCTTCATCTTCTTTTCAGAAAAGTATAAAAATATTTGCTTAAACTAAAAAGACAAAACAAAACAGGAAAATAAAAAAAAAGAGCACACAACAAAAGGGTTAAAACTTCATTAAAACTGAGATCATACATGGAAAATTAAAGCCCAGAACAGTGATAGTTTTTAAGAGTTATATATAGTTTAAAGTTCAATACTGAAAAAGATCTTTATATGGAAGTGGTTATATGACCATAGTTCAACACTATTGCTATATATATAAAGTCATCTGTGACATTAACATTTACTTTTGAATTAGTATGCTTGGAAAACATACAACATAATTAATTCAATATTTTGTTAGAAACCATACTTTTGGGAATTTTCTGAATACAGAATTCACAGCTATGAGATAATCAGGTCAGAACAGGGTCAATTTGCTATATATGTCTAATCCTAAAAGCAAAGTATCTGAAAGAAAAAGTGAAAGCAAAAGGAAGAAACAAACCAAGAAGCAACTTAGGGGATAAAACACCCTCAAAATTCTAACCTAAATTAAGATTATAAAGATGATAAAACTCTTTATAGGGCCAGAATTTCTCCTATATTTTTTCAACTATTGGTGAATATTTTAAGGCCTGAATTTTCAGAAGAACACTGCCATTACTGAAACACCAAACTAAGCAACTAGATTATCAGAAGATCTCGGGAGGTGATATGAAGCTGAGATTTTTTGGAAATATTCCAGTCCTCCTTTCACTAATTCTATGTCAAATTAGTAGCCTTAGGCTTAATACACATGAACTTCACAGCAGGCTTTCCACTGACTTTAAAGAGCACCAGATCATCTCTTACAACAGCAATCACTACCGGTGGTTGATTGTGTCAAACATTAAATGTGTTGAGTTGATCATTAAAATATAATATGTTACAGAGTGAAAATATTTTGTCACTCTTTATGTTGGCAAACTATTTGGTGTGAAATGTGTTACAGTATTTCTGTGTAATCAGATGGGCTTAACAGACAGATGCCTGCCATTCTTAGGCTTTTTTCTTTTTCAGGAGCTACTAGGACAACAGAAGACAACCAGCTCTTACCTCTTGATAAAACACTGTAGAGTTTGACTGCACCATTGTAGCTATATAATGGTAAACTCAGTAGTGCCAAGACGTTCACCGGCCTTGAAATCAGTGAACAGCGTCTGCTTGTTCTAGTACTGTTAACCTCCAAAATGCCTTAGCTACATACAAACTGCCTACAGAAATGGCACCTGGCCTGTGCTAACTCCTGAGCATGCCTGGGAGTTTTGGAGGCATCACAGATTTGCATGAACCAAAACAGTGTCAGAGTCTGTTAAAAGAATTTAACAGTGTGGATAACTGTGTTGCAGTTCTGGACCCATTCACCATTTACCAGCACAGATATAGCCAATATATCTCAATATACCTGTACATACAGAACAATAGTCTCTTAATGGCACTGGACTGAAACAGGATATCCTAGGTCATATGATTTTTACTTCTTTTTCCCTTTTCAGCCACTAGTCTTGTATTCCCTGCCCTTTTCTTTGTCTCTCTTACAACCTTCACAAGCCTGGACAGGCAGTTGTTTTTCTTTGAAAATATTTTTTTCTATTTCCTTGCTTTCCCTGACATTTTTATGAAAGCTAGTCACAACACTTTTCTTAATGCAGTATTTTCCCCTCATTAACCTCATTCATTAACCTCTGAAGGGCCTCTCTCTCCTCCTGAATAACTGTGCAGCTAACAGGCTGCATGCAGATAGTGGCTGAGGTGCTCTAGGTCATTCCTAACATTTTGTCAGGTAAAGCACACTCTCTTTCCAAATCCAATGAGTCCTTTCTAAGAAAAGATTATAAAAACAGAGGAGCAGACAGCAGATGTCATTGCTTTTCTTATGAATTGTTCTCAGTATATCCATACCAATGTGATTTAGGGGTCAGCATGCCCCACAAGTTTGTCCCTCTCCCTGAGCACTATGAACCACTGTGACAAATCACTTGATGCAAATTTCAGATCAATAGCAGCATATGCCGCATCATTAAAACTGATCAACATATTTCATTTTTAAACAAAATTTATTGAAATCAACCTGTTTTCCAGTTACCCATAAAGTTAATTTCTTCTCTTTTGTAGCTCAAAACACCTGGACTTAATTTTGTCCTAGATGTAGGTGTTAATAATACACTTAAGCATCTGTTGTAAAATGTAAACATCCTTTAGTTTGGATGCTTTCTCAGCAAAACCAGATCTTTTGGAAAAAAAAATACTCACAACCCCCCTTAAAAAATATAAACTTTTGAAGTTAATAAATCTTTGGACCATTTAGGGAACACTTAGGGCTCACACTTAATGCTTACACCACTTTCCAGACCACTTTGTAGCAAAGCACATCAAATATCCATTTGATTTGGTGAAGATGATAAGGTTTAAGTAAAGTTTTAACTATTCACTGAATAAAGAAGAAAAGGAGGATGGGCTTCTTGTGTTGCTGGACTCCAGAAAGAGAAGACTAAACAAGAAAAGAGAACCTACATATTTTTATATCACTTTATACACTTAATATATTTATTCTTTGTGTATATGTATATACATACAGAATCACCGTATTTTCTATATGTACAGAAGGTGTTCTATAAATGTGTAAATATATATACATATATTCATATATATAGTCTAAACAGACTGCTCACAAACATTCATAACTCAACATATAGAAAGAATATACATATGTGAAAGGACAGGCATAGATACATAAACTTACAAGTGCATATCTTCATTTTGCTATTGTTTTTGATGATTCATTATTACACTTGACTTAGTTCCAGCCTTCACACACATCAGAGAATGGTAACTGCATGTAACTGACACATCTATACATCTAACCACCTATCTGCCTTCCCTAGTTCTTTGTAATGACTATGGTCATTAATCAGTTCACTCATACTGCAGTTAACAAGTAGGGAACAAGAAAATGGAACACCCAAGTAGTCTGCCATAACCAAAATAAAAAACCCTGCAAATCACTTACATGGTAGACAGAATCTTTTATTTTTTTAATAGTTTCCCTGAATCCACAATGATTATTCAAAGCAGTAACTTTTTTGAGGGGGGTGGTAAGGTGGGAGGGGAGTTACTTAAAGTCAGTAGGAGGGGAAACACCCACTACTGACCCCGTTCAGACTGAATTTAAATGTTCTGGTGAAGTCTTTGTCTTCAGAATAAAATAGGTTTTGTCACTCACTGTGTCATAATCCACTCTCCTATCTGCTCCTGCATACTGCAGCCACATGTTTCTCTCCCAGCGCAGCAAATTGCAGAGCACTATGTTTTTTCCAGGATCAACCACTGACTTAAATTCCCCATAATCACACATTTTGGTGAGATGTATTATAAAATAGTTTTATCTTAATTCAGTATGAGAAAGGATGCCTTTACAAGCCGACTTTCAAATTGTTAATATTTTTAGCCTAGAAATAACAAGACAAATGTGTTCTTGTTTCCAGAAAAATGGCTTTTTTCATTTTATTACAAATGAGATCTTTTCAGACTTTCTAGTTTAATAATAGATTTGTTCCAGACATTGTTGCAGACCTTTAAAAACACAAAAGACATTTAAAAACATGTAAAAAGTAAACTGAGAAAAATCTTTATTGATAAATATATACAAACCTTATACCAAAACTAGACATTATTTAATATCCTTCAGGAGAACTAAGTTTGTGTGTCAAGGGAAAAAAAAAAGTCACAAAAGTCTTGAATTTGCCCCTATCTCTAATGTGTAAAACTATAGTACTCTGAGCTGTGGCAAGATTTTTTTTCCTTGTTATTTTGGGTTTTTTTCTTGCTTGAAACAAGATCTGTATCTCATAATGCAACATGTATTTCTGAAGATTGCTATTCTAGATGCAATAATTTTTTTTCTGAGAAGAAGTTAGAAAATAAAACCTTCATCATTGAATACTCGTGTTAAATTGTATTCTGTTTCTTTTCAAACTTTTGCTTCCTTCTGCTGTTCTGGACAGATTTTAAAATTCTCTCGTTACTCTGTGCACTTTTATAGTACATAATATTTCATTTGCTTTTCACTAAGAAAGATCCAGTGCCTCTTGCTGATTTCATTTTACCGTTAAATTGAATTTAACATTAATGTTTCACTCTTTAAAACATCACTCTTATTTATTATAATTAAAACAAGAATATTTGGCATGCTCAAGCCATTTACAAAATTTATAGGTACATATACAGAACACATCTAATTAGAAGGAGGTTGTACTTAATCTCTAAGAGGTTCGAAAAACATGCCCTAATATTCTGTTCATGAGGATTTTCTGTTAACATCGGTCCCTCCTGATACACTAGTATAAATTTATATTTGTAGTTGTAAGTTGTATTATTTATAAAATTGTCTTTGGTCCAATAAATAACATTTTATACACTCAGACACTTCATAAGACACAATATGCAATATAAGTCTAGAGAAATCTGAGAAAAAACTACAGCACACAGATTTCCTGACCTAGAAACTGGTTAAGCATCTATTTTTACAGTGAAAAGGGAAAATGTTTAGTTGGTTTTCTTGCAAATTGGTGAAGGAAGTATGATCCTGTTTACACAGACACCCATGGCAAGAGTCTTGCCTGTCCATAGCAGAGCAACACAACTCGAAGGATTAGAAAGTCTGATCTTGATGTTGCATGAATTCAGACAAAATCCTCTCTTTGCCAAATGAGAGGACTTGGTGTGTTAAAGGTGGCCTCTTAGGTATGACAGAGTCAGAAGCAAAATGAAGTCACTTCTGCAGATGTGAAAATCAGAGAGTTTGGGTCTACACGGCAGCTCCATGAATCTTCAATCTCTTCCTTGTATGGAAGTGAAGATCAAGACCTCAGCAGTGGTGCCTTGAAACACAGTCATTATAAAGTGGATTTGTAATGGCTCATTTCTTTGACTAAAAACTTAGCCAACTAAATTTTCTGATGCAATAACTCTACAAGCCATAATTTAATTCCACATTCCACAGATCATTCCAAACAATTTTTGTCATTATTTATGTTATATCTTGTGATGTCATTTGGAGGGGAAAAAGTAATAATGTGTCTCATTTTGCTACAGATTAATTGGAATATTAAGGTAGGATTCTGCTGCGATGGAGAGACGGGATGCTGTTAATACAAGCAAATGTCCATTTATTGTAGACAATAACAAGTTTATACATGTTTTCAGAAGCTGCGTGCTTTAAACAGATTGGTTCTTTAAGCTAAGCATTACATACTAGGCAATCCCTGATTGGTGGTTAACTACAAACAAAGGACACTTTAAGTAAGTGTTTACAGTCATCAATTAACAGCAAGGTGTTACCTCTCCTTGGCCCATCCATTCCTCACTCCCCTATCCTCTCTTGGCATGACTCATCCTGTTAATTGCTATCTATTCACACTCCTTGTCCTCCCAGCGTTCGTGACCTACAAGCTCCAGCACATTCCCCTCAGCTAACTGATTGCCACTTATGGTCCTGATTTCCAGGCCGCTCCTGCATTATTCATCTCATTTTCCATAATAATCTAAAAGTTTGACTTACATTGGCTGTTAAAGATTTCTCTGCAACCATGGAAAGACTTGGGCGTGAGAGTTGGATGCTTAGACAGGTGGGATGACTTCTGAGGAAATGCCTCATTCTCTTTCTTGACTGGGGAGAGTTTATGACTGTTGTGGTTTAATCCCAGCTGGTAACTAAGTACCACACAGGTGCTCACTCACTCCCCCCTCACCCATAGGGATGGGAGGAGAATCAGAAAGGAATGTAAAACTCAAGGGTTGAGATAAGAACAATTTAATAGGTAAAGCAAAAGCCACGCACACAAGCAAAGGAAAACAAGGAATTCATTCACCACTTCCCATGGGCGGGCAGGTGTTCAGCCATCCCCAGGAAGGCCAGGCTCCATCATGTGTAACAGTTACTCGGGGAGACAAACACCATAATGCTGTATGTCGTACACCCCATGCACCCCCAACCTCTCCTTCTTCTTCCCCCAGCTTATATGCTCAGCATGATGTCATATGGTATGGAATATCCCTTTGGCTAGCTTGGGTCACCTGTCCTGGCTGTGTCCCCTCCCAGTTTCCCGTGCCCTTCCAGCCCTCTGGCTGGCGAAACCTGAGAAACTGAAAAGTCCTTGACTTGGTATAAACATCACCCAGCAACAACTAAAACCATCAGTGTGCTGTCAACATTGTTCTCACACCAAATCCAAAACACAGCACTGCACCAGCTGCTAAGAAGAAAATTAACTCTATCCCAGCTGAAATCAGAACAATGACTAAACTCATTTTCAGGTAAGGTCATGCCTGATGGATCTCATCTATAGGGAAAGAGAATTTGCAGCTGAAAGGACCAGCAATATAAATGACATAATATATCACATCTTCTTGTCCTTAGAGCAATTGACACAGTATCCCAACCAGGATTAAGGGTGTTTAAATATTTTTAGGAAGGTGTTCACAGAGCATAGTGTTCAGTTAGGAAAAAAGAAAAAGTACTTAGGTGTCCCCTGAGTTTTATGATTATTGTTATTGCTACCAATGAAATATATGCATCAGACAATTTAATTAAATTATACATTTAAGAAATATATACACAGACAATTAAAAGAACTGTCCATTAAAGTAATCTGACAAGGAAGATATACAAATAAAACAAGATGCTTTATAAAAATTTTGAGATTCAGAGTACATCCAAAGCTGAAAAACATAGACCTAGGGAGCAAGTGCCACACTTGCAAGAGTAAATTGGTCATTACATTCCATCCTGCTGGTCTTCTTGTTTGGATAATACATTACAGCCATTTTTTTGTTTGTTGCATAGGAATGCAGTATAGAAAATCAGGGAGTTGAATCCTGATCTTTTTAATATTTGCTGTGTAACCTTGAGTTTGACTATTTGATATAAAACTTATTTCTCAGTCTACATGAAGAGTGTTCAATTATGTATCTGTATTACTAATGCATTTTGAAGCTCCATTGCATAGTGCACATCAAACATAGAGATACTTAGCTGAAAGAATATATAAACACACAAATACGGTTTTTATTATTAATACTCTCTAGTTGGCAAATTCTCTATTAGGGCTGCAGTCTAGAACATAACATTTAACAGCTGTTTAAGCATCAGTTATCTGCTTGGCATCAGGGGCTGCTTTCTTTTTCAGTAGCACTTTGCAAACTTTATGACTCCCTTCTGTCATTTCCTGAAACAAAATGCTTGCTGACACAGACCACTTTTTCATGTACTTAAGTACACTGTAGATTTTCAGGGTATTTATGTCAAGTCTCAAATCTTCAGCTTTATGGCCCATTCCTTAAGAGCTCTGTTCTCTTTCCTGCTCTTTCCTGCTATATGCCATTTCTGGTTTGATTGGTTTATTTTCCATAGGATGTTTGCAGAGATTGGCAAGTCTTGTAAAATATGCCTCATGGCTGTCAATTTTAACAGACAGTAATAGCAGTTTGGGGTTAAAAAATTATCTTGGATTTCAAGTAGTCCATACGCTGTCTGAGAGGTCACCAAGGGGTAGCAATGACATGCTGAAGAAGCTTCCAGGAGAATGCTTGGGCACCTTTCTTCATCATGACATCTCAGGGGAGCTGTAAGGTGTCTTTTTAATTAGTCACTAAATGATAGAAACAAATTTAGCCCTAAAATAAATATTGAATTCAATGCAACTAGATCTGGAAATTAAAGCAGTCTGACAGATCTCATTCCTATTAACAAGTTTTTGCTCTGTTCTTTAGGTGATGTCAGTTATAATGGAGTTTGTGGTTGGGTCAGTGATCAGGCAAAAATGTGACAGGTGTTTAGAAGCTGGGCATGTCTGTTACATTCAGAGGAAGAATCACAGACCTAGGAATGACCATGAGGAGGTCTCTCAGGTTAGGCTTTGATGGCCTTTGCTGACACCTATGGCTCTGGGGAGCAAAAAAAGAACCAGGACTTGAGTTTCTGAGTCCAGGGTAAATGAGTACAAGGACCCGCAGAGAAACTAAAGCGGTTCAGACTCAGACTGGGAGAACAGACTGCCTGCAATGGTCTCAAGACAAAGGCTGATGGCCAAAGCTGAATAAAAAAGGAAGACAGTGAAATACCTCAGCACTGACTTGGCTATGGGATGCAGCCATGAAAGAAAGCTCTAAAGAAATGATGATGTATGGCAGTGATGTTACACTCCTGATTATTTAGGAATTTGAACAGGGCAAGATCTACCCAGAGATCTGATATTATTTGCTAAGCCAGCTACTGTGGTTGGAAAAAAAAGACAAATTTTCATCTGGAAACCCCCCCATCCCCTTATGACAAGCAGATGCCACCTGCCAGGGAGCTTCAGGGCAGGGTGCTGGGCAGGAGCAGGGTGTGGAGAGCCAAAGCCACCCCAGCCCCCAGTACCGGCCCCCAGCCCCACAGGGGAAGTGAAACAAGCTCAGGTTGGTGGACCAAAGTCAGACACAGCTCAGCAAGGGCAGACCCCCATGCTGTGGTGCAAGCCCAAGGCCCAGTAGGGACATCATGGCAGCAGGCAGGAGAGAAGCATGGCCAGGCACAGTGGTGAGGGCTGGAACCAAAATGCTGTCATGTGGCTGAGGGCATGGCCCTGTATGCCAAACCTTGGGTGTGCTGGCATTGGGGTCACTGTCTGGGCACAACATGCTTACACAAGTGATTCCATTTAAAGGATTAGTCATTTATCAATAGAAAATTACGCCTTAAAAAACTCAGCCACTGATCTCTTACTGTTAGAGAGAGCTACAAAAGCCTTGGGAAGGTGAGCCTGAGAACTCAAACACATCCCACCTGTGGATGCCATATCATGGGCTTCACAAAGTTACGGTTTTGTGCCATCGTAATCTTTTTCTCACATTTTATCATTCTACCTCTTAATGCCCATATGCTCTGCATCCTGTCCTGTGCTGTGTGCCAAAAATGTCCTGCTCTCTTTGTCATAGAAAATAACCACCACATCTCTTCCTTTATTTAAATCTCCCCACCTCAAGTGTGCAACCTACTTTTTTCACTCAATAGTCTAACTGGTAGACTTCATAAAAGTATCAATATCTGGCATTTAGGTCTGAAGGTTGTGGATTTTCTTTCAGACTTCAAGAAATGCTTTTTGTGCCAGAAAAATCACCCTTTTTTGTTGCTCAGTAAAGTATTTCCTTTACCCACAAATCTTGTCTTACTTATGGTTATGGAAAAACTCAATTAGGTTTAAATTTGAATCTTAGTTTCTTTTAATAATTTTAATAACCTTAATTTTCTTTTAATAACTGCATATCAGCAGGGATAGCATAGAACCTTGGATGAGGTTCCCAGGAAGAAGAAAGGGAGGCAGCATCCAGGCTGGCTGCCAGATGGCATGAGCTCCATTTTAGAGAGTCCTTTTTTTGGGTGCCTTGTCTTACAATAAGTTTACGCGCTAAGGCATTTCTGGCTACTGTTCCTGTGTTTGAATCATGTAGCCAGTCTTTTGACGGAGCTTTTATACAGTAGTTGATCTGCATAGATTACATTAGTGTCTCCTCCTGTAGTCTAGAGTATATTAATGAACTCATTAATTGCTTCTGAGAGATAGGTAAAGTTAAGTTATTCCAGTTAAACTTTGTGAGATTTTTCAAGGAGGAAAAGGCCACAAAATTGAATCCACGGTTGTGGACATATTTGCAGTGCTTCCATGAGAAAACAGCTACTGTGCAAATAACATCACTGCCATCGGCAGCAAATATGTCTTATTAGGAGCATCAGCAGGTTTTGCACTACATTTCTGACTATTAATGTTAGACACACAATAAAATGGATGCTATTTGACTTTCATATATGTTTGACATGACCTCAATAAAATAACCTTAGACAATTAAGGTGTCATCTAAGAGGAATGTGGCAAATAGAAGAAATATCTAAGGAATAATCTGATACTATGTTTGAATTTATTCAGTGAGAAAGAAAGAAAGACTAATTTTTAGTTTTCTTCTTTTGTCATAGTTAATTTCTTTTCTCTCCCAGTGTTCAGGTGAGTTTTCATTTATGTATACTCTTAGGTAAAAAGTAAAATAAGAAAAAAAGATGGACAGTATGTGGTCATAAATTCATTTACTTTTGAATCCAAATTGAGTCAGACTCCTCACTGTAAATTCTATTTTGATACTCAACAAATTTTTGATTCAAAGTAGAGAGCTGATAACACTGAAAGCCGTTGTGTCGTGACTCAAAAAGAAGTTGAGAGTGCCCAGGGGCTCACTGGATCATTGTTCTAAGCAGAGCTGAAGTACAATAGAAAAAGTTATTTAAAACAATAATACTTATCATCTAATGAACTCTTAGATAGTTTGATCAAGGCACTGATCAAAAGCAAAAGGGAAGTTAAATGAAAGGAAGCATGCAAGAACAACTCAGACAATGGAAAGAAAGAGAGTGAAAATAAAGAAAATACCCTCTGGGTTTTTGAACATTGTAGTGCCTGAATGGAGGAATCTGACTGAGCAAATGCGTACTCTGTTCTGCAGTGAGGATGCATACTGCAGTAAAACTAGGGCTTAGGCAATCCTTAGCAATGCCTTAGGCAACCTCCAAGCAATGATACTGTCCTCATAATTATTCAGGTAAAAAAGAAAGTTCTAAGCGAGGCATGAACAGTCAGAAATATGATTAGCAAAGAACATAAAACTGTATGCAGTAATTTCCAGGAGTGCAAAAAGGGTACAACAAAGACAATTTAGAAAAGGCGAAGGGAGGGGAAGAACAGAGAAATACAATATTCTGTTCCCTTTCAAGTCAGTAATTAAGCAATACTGAGAAAAAGCAGTTAATTAAAAGAAAGCATTAAGATTCCCCATTTGTCCTAATGCAGATAATCAGTAACCTTTTCAGCAGTAAGTACTAGAATAACGAAGAAACTGACTACAGAACCAGACGGTTTGATGGATAAGAAATTGGTTGCATGGTCACATCCAAAGGGTAGTGGTCAATGGCTCAATGTCCAGATGGAGATCAATGACAAGTGGTCCGTATTGGGACCAGTACCATTTAATGTCTTCATCAATGACATAGACAGTTGGATCAAGTGCACCCTCAGCAACTTTGCAGATGACACCAAGCTGAGTGGTACAGTTGACAGACCTGAGGGATGCCATCCAGAAACACCTACACAAGCTCAAGACGTGGGCCCATGTGTACCTCATGAGGTTCAACAAGGCCAAGTGCAAGGCCCTGCACCTGGGTCAGGGCAACCTCTGGTATCAATGCAGGCTGGGAGATAAAGGGGTTGAGAGCAGCCCTGCAGAGAAGGTCTTGGAGATACTGGTGGATGAAAGGCTGGACATGAGCAGGTAATGTACACCTACAAGTGTACAACAAGGCAACCATATCCTGGGCTGCATCAAAAGAAGCATAGACAGCAGGTTGAGGCAGGTGATTCTGCCCCTCTAGTCCATCTGGTGGGACCCCACTTTTCCTCTGTGTTTACCGAGATTATCAGATTTTGCCTTTTCAAGAATAGAGTTTCCAATTATTTTATTGTTTGAAGGAAGAAGCTATTATTTTTTTCAATTTAGTGTCTTTTTAATATTGAAGTACAAGATTATATGGTATGACTAATATATTTCTATATATTATATAGGAACATAGAAATGACTGAGCTGTGTATGACCAATGGCCAGGTGTGTCAGCTTTTGGAAGAAGTATCAAATGATCTTTTTTCTAACGTGCGTCTCAGCCTCTAGTAACACAGGTTGCAAGGTCTGTTCCAGTCATGATGAAAAAGCAATGCTAAGTTGGAAAACTGCTCTTAAGATGGAAAACTGCTGCTTCTTCATTGAATTTAGTCCATTAATCTTTGTTTTACTTTTTTTCCTGAAATTCAATCAGTGAAGTGGTCAGATGGTGAAAATGTTTGGGTGGTACTCAAGTTAGTTATATTTTAGTTCTATCTTATTTTCTTGCTAAAGAAAAAAACTCCATCTTCCCAAGACTGGCTGAATTCAGAATGTCATTCTTTCATCAATTCAGTGCCCTGGTAAGCTGGGCTTTGAAATAATATTTCACCCTATTAATATAAAATTTATTAATTGATACATGTTACATGACTGATTTCCTCTTTTTTAGTAGCCAAAAATAATCAGTTGATATCTAAAACCTAAGGGTTTTATCTTCCCACCCACCCACCCCCTTTTACACAGCATTGCTGAGATCTCTCATTTTCCCAACCAGACTTAAAAGGAATTAAATCTCAGTTATAAATGCATTCTGAAACAACTGATTTCTACTAAAAAGACTATTTTAGTCCTTTAATTTCTTTTTAAACATAGTTTTTAAGGATAGTTTTAAAATTTGAAAAATTATTAATCTGTCTTCTCTTATTAAGAGATGCAAATTAACTAAATCTCCAGTGTGTGTGATTTTTCTAGTCATGTTGTTTCTTACATTAGTACTCATGTTTGATATCAAAATATCTTGACAATATCAGAAGTGAGGCATATAACAATTACATTAATTTATATAAAGCTTATTTTGAAACAATATTTAGAAATGATTGCCAGAAAATGGCTTATCTGACTCTGAGAACTAAGCAGATGTTTTTAATAGTTAGACACTGGAAAAAAGTAGATTACAACTTCCCAAAAACTTTTTTAGTCCTTATGTTTCTTAAACTTTCAACCTCTAGGACTTTTGAACATTTTTAAAAGATAGCTATCCTCAATAGAAAAAAAAAGAACCAACAAGACAACACCACTTTTCTGGCATTTTTAAGGTTTAGAAAAGTGGGATTCTTTTTCCTTGCAAATGAAAGTAAGAGAAAGGAAACTGGTTTTAGAGTATATTTTTATGACTCTGACAAAACACCTCTGGATTCCTTCCTATTCCTGAGCAAAACACATTCACAGTTTCAAAGACATAACTCCTTAAAATCAATATTTTATAACATGTTGCTTGAGCTGTAGTGCACCCTTTAACAAAAGACATTTTATAGAAATCTAAAGCATTCTCAGTTTGAATAAAATAATTGCGTTGCATATTACTTTTTGAGCCAATCTCTTCAGATTTGCAATCTGACATTTATAGGGCTTACTCTTGCTTTGAAAATCACCTATTCAATATTTTATTCAAAGTCAAGTTTACAGTAACTAACATTTAGGCACATCCTTAAAAAAAAAATGTTGAGAGTAATGTTATAAAATTTAAATGCAAAAATTTGCTGTGTTTCAGATTCTCTGTAAACCTTATAAAAATTGAGTTCAGCAAAATGTTGATCACTTAGAACTTCCCTCAGTTTGAATACTTTGTATACTTACACCTAAAAATAAAATAAAATTATATGTTATCACTTTAAGCACAACAAAAATAATCCACAATATCACCTAGAATACATAAACAAGAGGTGCAGAAACAGAGTAAGTAAAGAGATTTTTCATGAGCATATTGATTTAGGTTTGTACTTTCCTTCTTTCTTGAGCCCAAAAACGTCTTGCATTCAATTATTTTAAATGGATATTTCACCTCCTAGCCTGGGGGGATAAAGCCATGAGGACATGATGCTCTGCAGTTTCATTCTCTTTTGTGTCTTTGGTTGTTGGAACCGACATTCCCCCAGTGTCATAGTCTAAAGGGGTGGTGTAAAATCAGGAGGGTCTTTTATCTTCTGGCAACTGAGAAGAGCCTAGTTGCAATAGCATGAACTTGTAAGAATACATATTCTGATAAATGATTGAACCACTGGTATCTGTGCCTTATCACACAGTGGCTGTGACCTGTAAAGGATGTCTTATGTTTCGTTTTCTGTAAGAAGTCAAAATGATTTCTTCCGTGTGAAGATGAATGAGTTGCTCAAGTGGAAAAAGTGATTCACAGACTGTAAGGACAAGACATCCTATTTATAGTCTGAGACTGCAATGACTTCTTGGGTAATCTTTACAAACTCCTTAGACACAGTAGAGAATTGGCTACCAAGGTACAAGAGAGACAAAACTGCAGAGGAGGCTGGAGAGAAAAGCATGTTTTTGTAGGGATTATATTTGATTAGATGACTGCAGGAGCTGTCATATATTGTAAAATCAGTCCTGTGGCAAAACCAGTATCCTGTGATCCATAGCTTCCAAGTTGTTTTTCATTAGCTGTATGCCTGAGCACACTTGAGTGTCTTAGTTGTTAGACCCTATATGAGGTAGACTTGATGGCTCCTGCAAAGCTTGCTCATCTTAACTAGGACACTTGTTACACTAGAACACTTATGCCAACCATATTCCTCTGTTTTCTCTCCACTGGTTTCCTGATTGCTCAGTTCCTCTTGCTTGCCTATTCATTGTTTGCTTGTACTGTTTCTTTACAATATGATCATATCTAAACCCATTGATCAGTAGTAATACCCTAACAGCACTGCTGTGACTTTTCTTCCTCCATCTCTGCATTCTGTTCCTAGTGCTGACACAAAGATTTGTACAGTCAGCAGTTAGAATATATACAAATACCTGCCATTAAAATCTAAGACCTGGATTTTTAAGGTCTCTGAGTACCTGAATATGCAGTTAGACATTTAGGCATCTTTTGAAAATGCTACTAGATTCTTATTTTCATCTTTCTGAGATTAACCATGTTTCATAACCCAGCCCTTAGTCTCTTACTATTCAAAGGTTAAGCTTTAGCTTTTGACTCTTCTGTTATTCCTATCTAGAGCCCTGTGGCAACAGGAGTGTTTGCCAATACCTGTACAATGTACTGTATGTAAAATTCATGTGCAGAGAATTATTTTATTTTATTTATTATTTTATTTTATATTCCAAAGGTTTTCAACTACCTTTATTTTATAGCTGTAGCAATGTTGTTAAACATTGCTTAAATCACCCATTCATGGTACATTACGTTGTACTGGAGCCTGTCAAATGCTGGAGTCTATCACAATAAATCTTATGTCACATTACACTGAACTGTGTCATCTAGGGACTAGAGTGTAATGTGAATGTCAAATTGTCATCTATGGTTACACTTCCTAAGGGAAGTAGTGGAAGCCCCATTGTTAGAATAATTTAAAATGAGACTGGGCAAACCACTAGAAAATTATACAGTGGGGAATAATCTCACTTTGGCAGGAAGAAAGAAATGGTAGGGGTTTTTTTTTTCTGACTTCAACTTTTCCTAACCTATGAGACATGACATGGTAGGTTTTGTTTTGTGTGTATGTTCCATGCTGTTTAATAGACCTGTATTGTCCAGTAGTTTTTCCTTCTTATGCAGTGTCATGTAGAGACATCACTACAAATTTACACAATTTATGGTTCCAAACATCTTTTGTTGTTCTAAAAGGGATGATTATCAAAGGCTAAAATGGAGTCATTGATGTTTGTCTTATTTCTCCTATTGCTGACATTTTTTAGCTATTGAGGCTTAACTATAAAATCAAGCAAATAAGTCTTGTGAAGAGGAAGAGGCTAAAATATCAGGTATTTTGAACCTTATATGTAAGTATTCTCTTTTGCAATAATATTTTATTAAAATTCAAATTATATACAGCATGCAAATGCTGGAAAAATGAATACGTGATACAAAACCCCAGTTTTTACTATTCTGTCATTATTAAATACAGCTGCTAAACACAAAGACAAAAATGCCAACATAAAAGTCAGAAAATAAATACGTAAATTTTCAAAGTGTATCTCTCTATAAATACACATTATATATGATGCATATATACACACAACACATAATTATATGTGTATATAATATATATGCATAAGACAACTTCATAGATGTAATGCATGCAAGTATATAAATTTGAATTATTAATAGTATGTAGTATATGTATAAAATGTAAAAAAGTTCCAGGCAGTATGAAATTATCTTATTTTACTTCAGGAACATTCTCATAACATGGTAAGTGCAAAGACTTCTAGGGCAGGTAATCAACTGCTTCATAGATATGTTAAAGGTTACTGGTTCAAGCACAGTCTTGATTTCTCAGGTTGCAAGTACTCACTGGTCTCACTAATTCAACATGCTTGCAGATTATTGTAGAATTGTGTCTTGGATGAGGCAAACTGTGTTGCTGCCCAAAACATCAGACTGCAAGAAATGGAGAGGATGTCCCAGATAAGGGATAGCCATGCAGTTGGTCTCCACTTTCTGTTGAGTAATTGAATATAAGAAGCTCAGTTGTTCTTTCTACTGATGTCTCTAAGGTTTGGGGTGTGCAAGACAGTAACTAATTTTATGGGAAGTATTCTCCCACCAGCAGCAGTTGTGGTCACTTCTATCTGCAGCATGGCACAGCAAAACTGCCCATTTCACTAAACACTCATCTCGCCCTCAGGTGGTGACTTGGAATCTATACTGCGCTTGGTCAGATGAACTGTCTCTGTGATTTTGACTTAAAGGTATTTTATATTAATATGATTAATTTCTTGCTGCAACAAGATGCATTGATAAGACTACACAACCTCTCTGGGCAAACTATTCCAATGCTTAGTCACCCGCGTAGTAAAAAGGCATTTCCTGATGTTCAGATAGAACCTCCCATGTTTCAGTTTGTGCCCATTGCGTCTGGTCCTGTCATTGGGGACCACTGAAAAGACCCTGTCTTGCTAATCTTTGCACCCTCCCTTCAGATATTTATATACCTTAGGATTTCCCCCAAGCCTTATCTTCTTTAAAGCTTCCAAAAGTCCCTTCCTATTTGTTTCCATTGCAGTCAGTGTATGAAAAACTCATGAAGAAAATTTTCTCTTCTGCTGTGCTATTGTCAGGAAGATTTTAAGTGAACAGAGATAGTTTTGTTAACTGTGAAGTACGGAATTGTGCTGCAGACACAGGAATGAGTGCAGGATAAAGGAAAGTGTTGAAAGTCTATTGACCTTTGCAATTGCCAGAAACAATATTTTGGGGACAGTTGCAATGAATAAACCCATTCATCATATTGATTCAACCAAATCTCAAAGACAGAATTCACGCTCTAATCCCAGAGGTACAAAACCTACAATCTCCTAATATGAACGCAGCTATATTACATGAAGAAAATAATAGTTCTTTAACTCCTTCTTTAACTTTTTTTTTTTTAACTCAGTGTGTCAAAGCATACAAGAACATAAACACTTCTTTCATTCTTGCATTCACAATGTGATGATTTTTCCACAAATTGTCAAAAGGTTTATCCTGTATCATCATCTATGAGTAGAGGACATTATCCTGCTGCTGCTTACTTAATCAAAATGAAATATTTCTCCTCCTGTCAGTATCTAGTTCAGAATCTAATGAAAAGATTAATATTTTTGATTATATTTTCCTGTTACACCATGTTTTCTTCAGATAAGTGACTGAGTCCTCAGAAGCATGATGTGGTTAGATTAAAGCAAGTTTCATTTGGAAGTGGAAAACTTTTGAATGATTTGGAATTATCCAGTTAGCCTCTTCTGATGAAGGATAAATATGATTGCTATTTAGGTACATACATGGCATGCCTAATTACTGAACGTGCCTGTATGAGAATATTTCAGGATTGTAACCAAGCTTACCATTCAGAGACAAATAAAGAAATAATGAAAAACCAAACCAAACCAAAACAAAAAACTATGCAGCATCAGTTGAGAAAAGGACATTACATTCTTCAGTTTGAATTAAAAGGAAAGAGCTGATAGGGAACAAATTCACAAAAGCATAACCTGCCTGGAGATTCTATGGCAATTGATTAAGCTCTGTAGGGAGTGAAATACAGTATTGACCCATAAAACAGAATTTCTGTCTAGAGTGAGTAAACAAGTTCAATACTGGAAAAAAGCAGTGAAGGCCAACTGGCTTTTTAACTTAGCACCTAAAAACTTACAATTAAAATTATTTCAGCTTTTGCTGCATCCTTCTGCAGATTTAGCATGTACATGTTTCTACAGGGAAAAAAAGTACCTACCGTAAGCAGTGAACTGGCATAAAATTAAGCAGAGGCAAGAACTGGCCAGCTCCATGTTAACTGACAATAGCACTCCATACACAAAAGACCAGGTTTGGTTTATGTTGTCAAGTCAAAAAGCAAAAAGGAAAATTAATAAAAATTAAATGTTTGTAATGGTTGTTTATTGTCAGAAAACTGAATCCTGGTATTCACTTACAATGACTGATTGCTTGGTACTTAAGCCAGTGCTATTGAACTTACGGGAATTTCACTGGAACTTAATGGAGTGTTATCATTTGCTAACATTCATACCAAATAACTCTGCTGTCACCATAAGCCTCACTCCTCATCAAAGTTTATCTGGATCATTTCTTTTCTTGATGTCAAGATTCAAATTTTTTAAGTCACTATAAGCAAAGAAATTTATCTAAAGTTATTAGTAACTCTTGCTAAATGTACTGTTCCACATAACTTGTTACTTATAAAAAACCTATTATGCCAAATTTTCACAGAATGCAGTAATAAGAACATAAAACTTTTCAAAACTCTATGCAAATTCTGTTTGAAAGGAATTAGTTTAATCTTCTTTAATAGTTTTTTGAAGGTTTTGTTTTCCCTAGAAAAATAACTAAACCTAGTTTCACATGGCTGTTCACACCCTCACAATGCATTAAATCTTCTTTACATTGGCTTTTTGCAGGAAAAAAGATGTACCTTTGGATGTGAAATGCATAATGACATTCTGGATAGACAGGAATTTAAGCATATGCCTTACTTTCAGCACCAGACTCATCCTATTAATTTCAACCTCTTTGGAAAGACTCCTGGAAAATGTTAATGCTGTGTCAACTGCAAAGACGTGGTTGTCTTTGTTCCTTATCTTTTGAAATGGTCTAAATTATTTCATCTAAGATATATCTACCTGCTAACAATTTTTAGATATTAGTACTGATTATTATTGGTAGTGAATACAATTATGCTTTCCATTCCTCATATCAGTGAACTGTAAGTGTGTATTAGCAGTCATCATGTTCATTACACAGGGATTGAGGCATCCTAAGTTCAAAACAGTTGTTAACAGCTACCTACAGACAAATGGGAATGCAATTGAATAAAATCTGTGTGTGGAGGCCCAGCTCAACAGCCTGTCCTGTCTCTGAGACCACACTACGCATCAGACCCTTGAAGTAATATTCCTAGAAATCCATCACAGCTGCTTTTTCAGCCCGAAAGATTTCATATGGTTCCCACTTACAGAATGATTAACTGTGGAGATTAATAATGCTCAGGAGCAAAAGCTTACTCTCCAAAATAAAGGTTAGGGTTATACGCCCTGTGGTTTAACTCCAGTAGGCCCCTCAGCCCCACACAGCCACTTGCTCACTCCCTGCCCCCAGCAGGATCAGGAAGACACTCAGAAGGGTAAAACTGAGGAAACTCATGGGTTGAGATAAAGACAGTTTAGTAGGTAAATTAAAAGCTGTGCACACAAGCAAAGCAAAGTAAGAAATTAATTCACCACTTCCCACTGGCTGGCAGATGTTCAGCCATCTCTAGGAAAGCAGGGCTCCGTCACGCCTAACGGTGACTTGGGAAGACAAACGCCATCACTCCAGACTTCCTCCCTTCTTTCTTATTCCTCCAGCTTTACATGCTGAGCATGATGTGATATGGTATGGAATATCCCTTTGTTCAGCTGGGGTGGGCTGTGTCCCGTGTGCCCCCAGCCTGCTTGCTGGTGGGGTGGGCAGAGCAGAGGTGGCCTTGGCACTGTGCCAGCGCTGTGCAGCAGTGACTGAAACACCTCTGTGTTGTCAACACTGTTTTCAGCACAAAACAAACCCAAAACACAGAACCGTAAGAGCTACTATGAAGAAAATTAAGTTTATCCCAGCCAAAACTAGTACATTCTGTAACATGACAGAGAGCAAAGCCATCTGTGACCCAACAGGTGACAGCAAAAGTGTTAAAAGTGCCTTTTTTAGTGCAGTCAGAAGAAAATGCTTACTGAAATGTTTTTACAATTTCCGTATTGGATAGCTAAGTCTTTTCATTTAATTCAGTGTATTGTAAGGAATAGTGAGGAATTTTAATAAGTTCTGAAAATAAAAAAGGGGAATAGCTATTCAAAACTTTGTGGATGAACTGACGTGTATATTTTGCTTTTAAGGCAGGCCGACAGCCTGAAATACAGGTACAAACTCTCTCCCCATCAGAAAACCTGGACTGATTACGAAAAGCCAAAATGTAGTTTGGTGCAACAGGATATAAAAGATAAATCCCTGCCACTTAGATAGTTATTGAACCCATCATCAGTATTTTTTGAAGCAGGAAGGTGTGATAAACTTTTCCACTTTCTTATCGTTCAGCTAAGTTTCATGTTCAACTTCCTCAGAGATTAAAGGATTAAAATTCATGTTATGAGTGTACAGTCCCTTTACACCATGAAGTGCTACCATTGTTCCTTTGCTTTCCACTGTAATTCTCATGGCTTTTTAGGCATAGTGCTCTGCAAAAAAGCAGGAGGTGTAAAGAACCAGCAGGGAGCAGAATACAACCAGCAGAAGGGTCTGTGCATGGTGAGATTTCACTGGATACCCTTTGAAATAGGTAAATAATTAAAAAACAAACAAACAAAAAACCAAACACAAAAACAACAAAAACCCCACAACAAACTAATTCGGAAGGTTGTGGTTTTCTGCATTAAATTAGGGGGTTTTGTCTAACATTTTTGAAGCCAGTCAGGTACTGTTATATTTTTAATTTGCTTCGTACTCCCTATTTTAATGCTTTTACAGCTACAATTGCACAATAAAGCTTTCTGAGGAATCCTCTTAATTCATCTTATTATTCTCTACTACCAAATACCTAGTTCTTATTGCAGCATGCATACAAATGTGACATTAGTACAAAATAATGAAGGCCTATATTCTTACTTGCTATGAAATAAAACAGCTTCTCTGTTGCAAGTGGGGTATGTGTACTTGTTTTTTTCCTTTTTAAAAGAAAAAAAACTTCTTAAAAGATTATACACACACACACACACTGATCTGTAGAACTGTGTAATTTAGAAGGGCCAAACATCTATCAAAGTGGAACTGAACATTATTTTTATTCTGTCTATTACAGTTTAAGTTCACTGTTATTCTGTATCAATAGAATGATTTTTCATATGTGGAAGAGAAGTTAATACAGTTTCAATATATGTATAACAGTACAGCCAGCCCTCATTTATTTTCTGGAAGGTGTTGCCTGAATTTTGTAGAGATGCAGACAAAACAGGGCAATACAATGAGTTCTATATACTATATCTATAATAAACAACGGTGTCCACCAGTGCTTTATTGAATATGATGATAAAACTTTAATTCTGCACATTTATCATGTTGACTCTTGTCCATTTTTTGTAGAAATTGTCATTTCACAATCTTTAGTGCATTTTACATATCACTATCCTTGTAAAGTAGAAAATTACTAATGCCTTTATGAGAAGCTAAGTTTTAGGAAGTATTTAAGTGTATTTAGACAGCTGCAGATGCGAAGAAAGCTACACAGATTTTTCAGACGTGCTTCATGTTTATGCTGTATGTTTAACCTTAGCAATAAAAAGGTAAGGGTTAGTGGCATTCACCTGATTAATTTTAACAGTAAAAAGTAGATGTCTAATTCTGAACTAGTCACTTACATAGTCAAAGCAGAAAAATAGGCACCTGCAGGTGGTAATTCATTTGAGCTACTTTTATTTTGTATTTTTGAGAACTTGTCTTTTGGTGGTACTTATTCTTCATTAATAATGAAAGTAGCCCACAGGGCTAGATCAGATTTAAAGATGGTGGGCACCTAAGTGTTGGTCTGGTTGTTCTTCTACATAATTTCATTCCCTTTTCATTCAATGAGAGACAGAATTTTACATATGACAATTAATTCCAGATATCTCTTCTAGGAGGAGACTCTGTCACTCTTTGGTCTCTATATAGTGATGCTGGATAATTAGCTTAAGCTAAATGATATTTTTTTAACTACTAAAATTAGGTTATATTAATTCTGTCTAAAGCTACTTATCTATAAAGTATTTGCAGGGTTGCGGCTTAGTTATACTGATACGGAGACAGTGAAAATCACACTTCTGCACTGTCAAAAGCTCTGTATTAAGACGTGTTCCTTTGAAATTGTTTTCTCCTACTAATAAAGGAGAAAATACCACATCGACTTCACCCTTTCTACCTGACAAGGTTTCACTCTACTGCTTGCTGAAACACTGGTAAAGACAACAAGGATTTTCCAACCAACATGCTTAAAATGAGGCTCAAGTTCATAATGAAGTCTTTAAATATTTCAATTAAAAAAAAAAAAAAAAAAAGAAAGAAAAGAAAAAAGAACACATCTCTCAGGGATGTCAATGAGAGTCTCTAGTCTTTCTTTGAAGATAAAACTACTTGGCTTGCTCATAAATAATTTATGGCCTCTGCAGTGAAATCTAAAAAAGTTACCCGTTGCTTCAGGAACACAGTGCAACAGTCAGTGTGATTTAGTGTATTAGATCATTTTTTCAGCCTTGAAAATGGAAATGTTTCTTCTTATTTGTAAGTAAAAACACTGAACATGTGCAACTCATTTGGCTTTTAGAACAGCGCCTCTAAACAGTAATATCTCTCCTGAGGTGGCAGAATTTAGTTTTACACGTGACTCTTGAGGATGTGGCTGTGCTGGAAGTCACCTTTGCACCAAAATATGCACAAGCCTTAAGACTAGACATAACTAGACTGTCAATAATGCACCGTTTTTCTCTTCAGATCTTTTAAATCCTCCAGTTAAAAGACTTGTATTCAGAGACCCTACAGGACAGATTTGAACCAATTGCTGAATTTCTTACCTGCTCTTCTCCTGTCAAATACTTCTTACTTGCTATTTGTAAATGAGCTCTTCAAAATAAAGACAACAGTATTATTTGTATTTATACTATTCATCATTTTTTTTTCTGTGAATTTGTCTAATCTCCTTTTGTCTACTATCTAGTCTGTCTGTCATCTAGCCTCTTTTTTTTCATTCTAAACCTGTCAGTGTTATTTTCATGTGAAATCACCTAGGTTTTATATCATGAGATGTGAGTAATCATATCTATTCACTTTCTCTGTGCCACTCATAATTTTAAAATCCTTTATAGAATCTTGGTGTTCTTTTTTCAAGGTTATAGAGTCCCAGTCTATTTACTCATTCATCATACTGCAGCTATTCCATTACTTTGACCATCCTTGTTGCCCTTTTCTGTCTTTCTGATTCTAGTGCACTTTTTAGGTAGAAGGTCCAGATAGATTCTGAAACTATGCAAGAGGCATGCAAACAATAGATTCATACAAAATTGCATTGTTTCTTTTTCCTTCCTAGTCAATAATGACATTTATTGTCAATTTTCTTTTTCTTTTTTTTTTTTTTTTTTTTTTACTCTATGGAATGCTAACACAATGTTTTGATACATTTTAAGCAGAAATATCACTAACCCATAAATCAAACAAAAACCACTATAATATTATCTATAAATTAGAGACTGCCAGCTGTGCAGAAGAGATTAAACTGGACCACAATGCACATGTAAACATTTTATATCATTGTCCCAGACTGCTTTTATAGCTAATTAAAAAAATAGACTTTGCTGGGGCATGATTGATCTCACCTACTTAGATGTGGACTTTATGATAACAAGAATCCTGCCGAGGCTAGATACATTTCACACTGTAAAGGTAGTACAGTCAGTCTGGACAGTCAGCTCTTAAGTAGACATCTGCTCTACTTAAACACATCTGGTAACAAATCTCACTGCAAAATTCAGCACTGGAAATGTACTTTTGATTTTGTTTTGGTGTTGGGTTTTTTCCCCTGAAGTTTCTGGTTTGTTTCTCTTGGGGCTTACACCCTCACTTAACCGAATTTCTGCAAAGCTAGACTAAATTATTGATTTTTGTAATTAATAATCCAGAACAATTTTGTATTATTTTTTGTTGGGAAAGTATCATGGTATTATATGTATGTTTGCTTGTTTATCCATAATTTCTGAGAAAAAGCAGAAAAATGTAGAATACTGGCAGAAGCACAAGAAAAAATAGTTCAGATTTCCTATGACATTTATAACACATTATGGTCACATAAAGTAGAAGAAATATTTTTAAAAGAAAAACTCAAAGGCTAAAAAGAAAATAATTAAATGTTAAAGTATTTTTAAATTATGCAGCTTACTTTCTTCCCATTATAAGGCTTATATCCTGTAAAGACACTTGATGGAAATCAGCTCTGTCTGTCCCTAAATATAATACAGCTTCCAGTTTACAAAGCTCATTAGTAATACACAGGACACAGGAAAGTGTTAACCTTGGACCTAAAATTCCATTCATATAGAATCGTATGAAGTAGAGAAAATGCTCTGTGTCAAATATTTTAATTAATTTGTATTGTGGACCCTATCTCTCTTGAACATAAACACATTCGACAACTTTGATTAAGGATTTTCTGTGTGCAAATGCCAGCTTTCAGTTTCCTTTATTCTTCATGTGTGCTGTGTTTGGAGGTCAGACAAGAGAATTTAGCACTCAAGTGAAATCATCACTGTTGCACTGGCAGCTGGAAGGATGTGACAAAGTGCAGTGACATTTACAAATCCTTTGATTGCCAGGGATGATTAGATGCCCTGGTTAGTCAGAGGAGTGTTTATTGTTTCTTTGTAGCAACCCTAAGAGTCAGTCATCAGATTGTATGTGCTCAGTAGAAAAGCGTACAATAAAGGTGAAATACCCAGTCCAGAAATATTACAAATGAAATCTAGGGCACTAACTTGCTCAGCCTGCTTTAAACCATAAGCAGAGCTTGGAATATCAAAGTGATGATGAAACTGCAAAGTATGTACCAATTTTCTAGAAATTTGGTTTATCAAACGCCACTCAAAGGAGATCAAACCGCATGGATTAATAGTAAAGCTTTGTTTCAAGTTCAGCTACTTGTATAGGATTTATCTCTCCACAGCTTAGCCACTTGAGGTGAGGTGAGGTGTCTAACCTACACCAGTGATCTAGGCTTCTTCCACAGTGATTGTTTACTCCCTGCAAAGCCAGTGCCCTTCCATTGCCCCGCTCCAGTTGTACAGCATACCCCACTACTTTTCCATGACCCTAATGAGGCTACCACTCTGCAGTTTCATATGGATTTCTGATTCTTCCTGTTTGTCTCCCTTTCTTCTTTCTTTCATGTGCAGGCTCTTGACATGTACCCCCAGTCATGCTGCTTTCTCAGGAGAAATGTGGGAGAATACTCCATCACACTGTATTTCACTGTCCTCCTTGCCGCTGTTCTCTGCTTTGGTCTTTAAACTCCATCCCTCAGTGCTTTTCCATTAAAGTCATCCCCACTAGATCTGTAAGTCTGTTGGTGGTAAAGATGCTGCTACCTCATTTTTGTCAAATGGATCCTGTCTTACCCCAGGAATCCTTGTTTCTTAAATAGGTCTTTGTGGTCATGAAAGTCTATACCCTGCCTGACACATCAGCTACACAATACCATGGTGACCTACCAGGTACATCTGCTTTTACTTGACCTTTCACTGGCAGGCCCAGGGAATACTCAAGCTAGGCTTCCAGGCCCTTCATCTTGGCCCCTGGAACCCTGCGGTCACTCCTGGCACACACAGGGTCTCTCTGGACAGTATTATTGGAGCCCATATGGACGAGCATCAAGGGGTAATAGTTGGTGGGCTGGGTGCCTCTTGGAAGTCTCTCCAAAACACCAGATCACAGCCTCTGGCAGGTAAATTTGGCAAGTTAGCTTTGCAGGTGAATGCTTCAGCTGGCTGAAAAAGGGAGGTTCTATTCGCAACCACCTATTACCTTCACCTGGTGGTACTGTTTCCAGCCCACAAATCCTGTCCAGCTGACCTAGATGCCTCCTGGGCACGGTTTGTTTATCTTTTCTAGTTACCATGGTTCTGTACCTTGTCAGTGACACCTGCAAGTGGAGAAATAATTTTCCTGCCACTGGAAGACACAAGCTTCCATCTTCCACTGTCTTGGGAGTCTCCATAATGCCCTCCACCCACTCAAGCATATCCTCTGGCTGTCCCTCATTCTGTGCAACATGAGCTTGCACAGCTCTCCCCTACCCCCAGAGCCTCTGCAAATAAGCCGAAGATCCCCCAATCATCGTCCTTGATGCTACACAGTCTGCTCATCACAACTTGCAGCCTAATAGCTCCACAATTTGTGTGCATGCTCCACAGATAAAGCCACAAAAACCTCCACCCTCCAGAGCTCTACCAAGTCTAAGGTCTCTGACTGACAAGGACAGCCAATCCTACTGGCACTGGGGATCACTCCGCAATGCTGCCACCACCACCATGCTGTGTCCTGCAGTCCTGTAAAGCCCTGAGCTCAAGGCCTCCACGCTGCTCCCTTCCACATCAACTGCCAAATCCCAATTTACCCATTCTGAGCACTAATTAAACATGAAATTATTAAGCAGGTGTTGGTTAAATAGCAAACTGACACAAGCCTTCTCTGAATCATGCTCAAGCTCCCAGTTTATATCCTCAAAACAATTTTCTTACTTGGATGAAAGTTATTTTTTAAAGTATTTGCACCTTTGGAATAAAGACCATGCTTAGCTGTACTAGCATCTTGGAATTTTCTGCTTGTCTACAAGGAATACGTTATCTTATGGCTGACCTGAGGGTTTCAAAGTGTATGATGTTCATCTCAAACTGCAAAATATAGAAGGCATATTCCTCCTACCTCAAAAGTGAAATTAGTGTATAATATATGACATACGACAGCAGAAATAGTATTTGTATTAAAATGTATGAGTATATTACTTCAAATGTTAAAATTATACACTTTCTTGTACGTGTTTCTCCATCTGATGAAAGAATTACAAGTGTCAATCATATTCATAAATGCATAAATAGAACCTAGTTTCTAAGACAGAAAGGATGCAGTTCAACTGTTTCAATTTTCCTTAGAATTAGAAAGGTTTTCTGTTTT
Source organism: Falco naumanni (assembly GCF_017639655.2). Lineage (NCBI taxonomy): Eukaryota > Metazoa > Chordata > Aves > Falconiformes > Falconidae > Falco > Falco naumanni. Next base: position 30,540,817 of record NC_054059.1, read on the forward strand.
TTCAAAACATTACAAGCTGCTTCTATGTTGTGGAACTGGGTGGCACCATCTGCCTCCTGCATGAAGTTCTTCTTATTATTTTGCACTCATGGGCATTTTACAATAGCAGGTCTGCAATTAGATAATGATTAGTGAGTTGTCCATTTTTGTAGAAAGCAATGCACCAATTGCACCTCTGTCCAGATGTTTTGTGCAGATGGTATACTGTTTTCTAGGGGGCATAAATAAGAATCTTCTGTCCAAGGGCATCTGTATGCATGACTTGAGGAATGGGATTAGTCTCCTCTACCTTTCCATAACTAGTTCTGAAAACTATTTTGAATTTTTCTTCCCCACATGACTTTAGTTCTTACAGAAACTGTTAGAATGAAGATGCTCAAAATTCTTGATGGCCTGAGACTATCTTCCTAAAATTTAACATTTTCCATGAATGATTTCCTCAAAGTAATATGAAAATAAAGAATGAAGAAAGAAAAGAGAAAAGAAGAGGTAAGGCAAGGCAAGGCAAGGCAAAGAAGGGCAAGGCAAGAAAAGGCAAGAAAAGGAAAGAAAAAAGAAAAAAAAGAAAAGAAAAAAGAAAGGAAAAGAAAATAAAATAAAAGAAAAGAAAAAAGAAAAACCACAGACCAAGAACCTGAAGAATAAAAGAAATCTGTCAAATTAATATGACTCATCCTTCTGAGAGTTGAGCTTCTATGACTGTACTGTGTCATGTATTTTTGTGTTGGTATTTGACCACAGATTGGGCCCTAATGAATCTACTCCATATATATATATATATTTATTCATCAGTTACAACATAAATACTTTAACCAAGTATTAAACGCTAATGTAATCCTATGACTATGTTGTTGAATTATTTGGTATAGGGTTATATTTCTTTTTAAATGCATCAGCACAGGTCACAGTTCATATGAATGTCAGGTACATTATAAAATGTACAGTTAACTCTATTCTTATTTATGGCTAAGGGATGCGGTTAAATTAAATCTTGCCCACAATGGAGAACTAAGATTTTGCAGTGTAACTAAATCCCAGTTTATGTAACTGGAGGCCTTGTAGGTATTGTCACAATGTAGAAATTGGCTGGTGACCAGAGGAGGAAATGAAACATCTCTAGAATCAGGACAACAGGTCTGATTGATTGAATGATTGAACATTTAGGAATAAATCAAAGAATTACTTTAGATAGAAGACAATGAGATACAAATAACTATGTTTAAGGTTCTAACACTGAAAAGAAAGATTTGTCTCACTCTGTCATGTGCTGGTATCGTATGACAAATGTATTACATGACAAAAATACAAAACATTGAAATCTATGTCACATATTACAGAAGAAAGAGATGGGAGGGTCTGGAATTAGCTTAGCCAAAAATAGTAATTTTAATCAGTCCACTGTGAATGGAAGACTAAATGCAAATCAAATGGACCTGTCTCAGGCTGCATCAGGTTGAGTCCAAAAAGGATTACACCTCAAAGTACTCCTTTAACCTGACACTTAGTCTTTGAGCTACAAAAGGCCTAAGTGCCCAGAGATACATTTCCACACATGTTCAAATCACAAACATGTTAGGAGAAATTAAAAACTCAAAATTTTGCTTGCACTGCAGCCCTGCGGGCATTTGTACCTTTCTTGAAAGGAGAAGCCAATGAGATGAACATTTTCAGAGCAATGGTGGACTCATGTCAGAACAAAGCAGATGGAACAATGCTAATGTAGTTATGAATATAATGCCCTTAGCTGAATAGAAGGGTGTAAAAATCAAGAGATTTTCTTGAACTCTACCTTCATACCTCTGTAAGAACCCCTGTTATTGTACTTGAGCTGCTGGTTCTGGGACAGCGTGGGCACTCTGTGTGCTCAAGAGGACCACAATGTGGCATTTCTTCTATGTTGATAGGCTGCTTGAATTCAATCTGAGTTTAGTCAATATACATATGTATGGCCAGTAGTGTTAGGCACTCTCCCTGTATGATGTTGCTTGCATGACAAAACCACTGGTGTGCATCAATGAGATTGATCGTTGGAGGTGCATTGGGTACTGGAGCCTCTCCATACGCAGGCAATCGCCCCCTTGAGCACTGTCCAGATCACAGCAAGCAGCTGAGTTTTCCTATCTACAGGAGTAGAAGCTCCGATGTCCCTGAACTGGCACAGAGAAGGATCCCTCAAGCAAGCAATGTGGTGGAGGGTTACAGCAAATTGTCAGTAGCCTGAAATCTTCACTAGGTTTCACTAGAAAACTAGAAGACATTATTTCCCTCTCTTTGCCAAATGCATGGTGCTGATGATTTCTTCCTCCTCAATCTGGGGTACATTTGGTTTTGGCTTTAGATATACTCTTATCAAAGTTTGTTCCAGTGCTTCCCCACCCCCATCCCACCCTTTAAAGGATCCCAACAGTTTGCAGTTCCTTTTTGTTATCTCTAAAACTGATTTTACCTGATCAGTACAAAATTGTGCTCCTGTAGTGACCATTGATTCACGACTGTAATCTGTGATGCCATCCTATGTCTGCTTTCTTTGGCGTCACATTATATTTTGGAGTAAAAGATGGTTCAAATGGAATAATTACTTGTTCTCCCTATAAATTAAAGTTAAAATAAATTTAGGCAACACACACAATTAAAATGAACTAAAATTAATTCACCCCAAGACAAGACATAAATGTCCTGGCCAATTTAACTGAGCAATTAAAGATCAGTTAAAAATCTCTGGTCTTTCTGGACTTACTGCAAAACTATATTTACTGGACTATCAGTGGTGAGGATGCTATTACATTACTGTAAAAATAATACATTTATTTTGTTACTTTAAATTCCTTACCTTGAGAAAAACTCCACTATCACATTGAAGGCTGGATCATTTTATTGAAAGTATATAAAAGTAATTTTAGGTGTTATAAATGTCTTGGCCAGAAATTAAAGGCAAATCTACTATCTCTGCATTTTAAACTTTTCTTTATGTTTTCCTTTTTCCCTTGCTATATGCTATGAACAGCAGATGGGATTTCAGGTGAATCAGACTGACTGATTACCTATACAGAGAAAATTATTAAATTTGCTTTATATTTCTATTAATATACAATGATTGCATGTATTGCTAACCACACAGAAATTGAGAAAAGCCATCAATTTACAGTGCACATCTGTCAGAGTTTCTTAACAAGGGTTAAAATGTATTACATACTACAGATATAAAGAAAGATGCAATAGGTGATTATAAAATTTGATCATTACTTATATACTGACCTGCTTCAGACTCTTTCTTAACAAAAGAAAAACTTATGAAGGGAAGTGTTACTAGTACACTGATTTAGACATTATCAATGAACATAAATTTAATGATAGCCATTTTTTCTGTAAGCCTTTACTTTATATAATTTTAGAAGTTACTTCTAACTTCCTTTAACTTACAGTTGATTGAGTAATGATATGATTTTTAATTTGATCCCAGTTATCCGTTGTCAAGCAGTTTATGTAGCTCTTCATAAGAGTTTAAAAATGTTATATATGAAAACATTATTTTGTACTGACCTGGATGGGTGTATAAACTGAGTCATGGCACAAAACACAAAAATGTCTTTTAATTTGACATGTATTGCATGTTTTTTTCTTGATCCTCCTAGAAGTCCTTCTATATTTTTATAGCACTCAAGCTGTTACTCGTGTTTTGGAAATAATACTTGTGATTTATCACCTGTCCAGTAGGATTTACCAATTAGTTTGTCCTTTTGCTCTTTGCTATTGGGAAATAATCCATGCTAATTAAAATAATACTTTCAAAGGTAACATGATTAGTCAAATACCAAAACACTATGTTAATTAAATAATATTGTGAATTTATCAGTATGATAGGCCCCACCTTGGAATAGGGCATTAAATTAATTCATCCTCTGTCACTCTGCTATATTTATACTCAATTGATCTGTATTGTATATCATGGAAACTTAATAGATCTATATCAGGGATTATTATTTTGATCAAAGAGGTTTACTTTCAATTGTGGAAGAGCATATACTTCTAAAAGTCAGACGATAGAATCTTAACTTAGGAGACTGGTCATAATTAACAAAAAATTGGATCAAAATTTAAGTGGGACAGCATAAATATCACGATATTAAAAGACAAATGCAATGCAATTCCTTTATTGGAAAGACAGAAGAAAAGAAAGTCCTACAGTGTCTGAATTTAATTGAAACTTTGAAAACAATGTACATTTCAGCCTTTCTAGCTTTTTACGCTTACTTAGATCTTTTATTTTGAAACATCTGAGAAGGTGCAATGATGTAAATGTTCGAAGCCATTTCTTTCCAATTTAAGTACAAAGGGTCAGATAACCTATAATTTTGCCACTTTCTTTGAAAGAGTTATCTCTTAAGAGACATAATCTGCACCAATATAAAAGAAAAAAAAACAAAACAAAACAAAACAAAGCATACAACAGTGATAAGAGAAGTACTTTTTCCTTTTTCTTTTCCTCTTTTTTTTTTTTTTTTTTTTTTTTTACTTCTTTTTAAATCAGAAGCACAAGTCTTAAAATAGTTAAGGTGTAAATTGCAGATGAAGGGTTTTTGCATAAAGACAGAATGACGTTCTATTGTTTTATTTCTCTGCTTAAAAAAATAATTGTTTCAGTGAAGCATCTTGAACTTCCTTGACCTTTTTGCACTTTCCCACTTAATGACAGCTTCTTTCTAATACTGTTAGCCTTACAATAATCTCTTCTTGTCAATCCTTATGGTAGACTTGGATGAGCTAGGTTCTGTTAGTGTCTGAGCTATAAAAGCCCTTGTCATATAAAGCCACAATTGTACATCTTAAGTTTGTATTCAGACAGTTAAAACACCAGCTGCTCACTGCTGGAGGCAATATATAGTTTATTTCTCTTTCAATCATGATTCCCAGCATTTCTAAGGAAGGCAGCCTGAGGAATGATAGCCATTAATATAAATCTGAAGTCAGAGAAGAGATTAACACAGAAAATTTCCATGCTTGTGCCAGCAAACATTGACAAACCCCTGTGATTTAAAATACCTCCCTGACAGTTTTGATTATAATTAAATCAGAGACATATGGGAGGCAAATAACTGAATGTCATTTGAGCTGTCTGAGTAGCAAAGAGAAGTTTTAGAAGCAAAGAAACAGGGAACTTGTTTCTTATTAAATGTCACTTCTCTCGTTTGTTCCCTGTTCTTTGCTTTGGTAACTGATCCAGCAGTGAAACCAATATTCTATTGCTAATATTTTCCTGATGTAAAAAATATAGAAATTTTGACTGCTTACAAAAGGTTTAGCATTTTCTTAGTAGTCCAGAATTATAGTCATTTATATTTTCTGGGAAGACACTCAGGACTTCAGAGAAAACAGGACCTGCTTACCAGGCTGGAACACTTCTGGACTGCTTGCTTGATCAGCAGTTTCCTGAAAACAGTTTGTTACAGATGTATATAACAGCAAGGATATGGTCTGATTGCATTTGTTTATAAAGTGTCATTATTGATTCAGTTCTGAGGAGATTTAAAGTATGTAGCAATGAATAAGACAGTTGTGTTGATGAGTATAAAGATTAAAAGGAAAGAATCAATATCTCTTTTTAAAACTTTGAAGTGTTTATATAATCTGTTATTTTTATTTTCTAGACTACCTTTTATAATGCTGTACATGAACCATATGAGCTTCAGGTGAATTATTTTGCTTCCAGTGAGCTTTTTCCAGTACTTTGAAATGCACAGGTTAACCCTAAGCTATGTTTATCAGTGGCCTCAATAGCTACTTAAGATATACAGTAGCTTGAAATTACCCTTGAAATTACCTAATCTTCATTTTTACAAGACTCTAACAACTAAAATTAAATCCCTGACCTTGCCAATAACATAGAAAATCACTCATATATATATATATGTATGTATATGTATATATATGTATATATATGTGCATATATATATGTATATATGTAGTATATATAGTTAAAATGTGATGCTTGTTACTTCCCTCAAAAATATTTGAGATGATGAATTTTTGGACTCTAATGTCTTACCGATGTGTTTTCTCAAATGTCACACATCTACAGTTCTATTTGTTAATTTATCTGGCAAATGTAATGCAAAAATACTGACATAAACAAGAAGGATCAGTTGAAACTTAAAATTTAGAAATAAAATAATGTAATTGTATCTTTAAATTCTTTCAATTAAACACACTGCTAGAATAACCGCGAAGGAAATTTTAAAAGGTAGAAGGAAAAATGGAAAACTGCAGCTAGATAAAGATAATGCAAGAAGAGTCATGGCTGTCTAGGTGATTTGCTTTGGGCACGCAGATTATTTGCCTCCACAAATTCAGGACAATAGATTTCTTAACACTCTTTCAATGATTGTCTATTTTTAGTCTTTGTTACTTAACCATAAATAAAAAGGACCCCTGGAAAATTATTATAAAAAATTAAGAAACTGATATTATGGAAGAAGATTAAAAGTAGATTGAATAGTAACAGTCTGTGTAAGAGGCCACTGAGAGGAAGGGAAACCTGGATCAGATGAGAGTAGTCAGTGCAATGGTGAAAGCTTTCTGAAGAGCATGAATACAACAGTCAGAATAACGGTTTAGGGGAAGAAGTAGACAGAACCACTTGATTAATGGTAAGTAATTCAGAGATGGAACGTTTAGACTGAATTTTAAGACAGGGCATGTCCAGGGAAAAGAAGTTTCATTTATGTTAAGAAGGTAATCTTGAGTCTAGATTCCCCTTTGAGTACAATTGTAGTCTAAAAGCTGGTACTTTCATATTTAGATCACTTTTATTTTAAAGTCATACTTAAAAGTATGCTTAGAAATGCTTTTCTGATGTCCATTCATTGATATGAGTGAAGCTAAAAACCAAATCTTTGCTTCCATGTGGGAGGTTAAATTGCTGGATTAGGGAGTGTCTAGCTGAGACCAACCAGTTAGCATAAATTAGCTTTGCAATAGCTACTGCATGCTTTTACCCGTATGTAAAAAAGGGATCAATAACCTTGAAGTAAGTGTAGAGCAAGAGCAGACAAATTGGAAGTTGTCACAGAGTGCATGACAAGTTTAAACTCATACTCTAGCTCAGTATGAAACAATGTGACATATATCCATACTGTTGTATTACTATCACCAGGTCTAGTCCTTACTATTCTTTCAAAATGTCTTTCAATATGCAGCCCATACTGATAAGATCTAATAGAACCATAGCTAACTAATTTAACTTATCTGAAAAAAAAGTAACTTCTGCTTCCTAATCTTCTTCACTCTTATTATCTGAAATTGTTTTTTTAAACAGCATTGTATCAGTTTATTCTAATCCTATTTTCACCATAGTAAAACTAGTTTGCACTGTCCATTATATTCTGCTATGCTTAGCTTTTGCTTTCTGTGTACTACCCACTTAATTTCTATCATCCATATATCCAGCACATCCAGACACATCATCCAACAATTGTATATTGACCCAAACCATTACTGTAATTACAATGTAAAGCACATTGCAGCATGCATTTTTCTCAGTTTTTTTCCTAATTAATATTTTACTGAAATAAGTCAAAATTAAGAGTATGTCAATTATAAAAAGAAGTTTTATCAGACTGCAAACATACATAGCTCTAAACATGAATAAGCAGACTATTGACCTATTTTGGTACAGCTGTTTTTACTGGCAGGAATAAACCATAAACATTTCTGTTGGTTTTGCAGTTTTGAAGGTTGGCATTCTGATGATTCTCTCTAATATTATTAAGGCTGGCCTCAAATCATATGGCACAAATCAGGAGAAGCCATGCTTTTTTAACTTGTATATGCATAGATATTAGCATAATGTAAAAACTACTATTGGAACCAAAGCTTTTTACCTGCTGTGAACATATATTACCTGCAGCAATTTAGTCTCTTTGGTTTAGATTTTGCTCTTATATACGCTACTGCTACTCTTTCTAGCTGCTGTTCACAATTGACCTATTTAGTCTTCATCCAGAAACTGCTTATTCTCTGTGCACCGGAGATGTATCGACTTCAGAGAAGATGAGGTTAATACCAAAGGATTCTTAAGCATAAAAGAAAATTAAAAAAAAAATATATATATATATATGTATAAAAAAATTAAAAAAGATACCGGATGATTTCTTAACAATTTAGAAGTTGGGTATAATTTGACAACTGATCATAATCTTAGTAGCAGAATAAAGGATCATCAGGTGATGAAAATGTGACTCCCAAAATTAACTTAAGTACTTAACATGGGCTTCAAAAAGGCAACTCTAATGATAACTTTTTTTCTGACAGTGATTACTGAATATGAGCAAATAATTAAATCATCCCTGATATCCCCTGTTGATTTCTGGTGCTATATATAGAGTGAAAGCATGGAACTGTGGAGGACACTGGCTCAGAATGTAATGCTGGAAAAAAAGCTCTTTACTTCTTCACCCAGGACAATATATTAAGGTTAGCACTGAGAGCAAGGAATGCATCTTGTATGAAAAATTGTTTCCTCCTCTTTAGACCATAAAAGATTGTATGTAAGCATGGGTGAAGGCTCTGGAACTCACATTCCCCAGTGCAACCAGGTTGCTGTAGAGGGACTGGAGACAGGACCCTTCTGTTGTTTCTTGCACAAAATAAGGATGAATCAAAAAAGTAAATTGTGATTTATTTTGGCCTTTTCTCTGTTCCTGAAGATATGAACTTTGGTATCAGTCTGTTGTAGGTTGAAAGGAGAGTAGAATTTATAGCACAACAGTGGCTTCAACTGCATGATTTATGGAAAGGACTAACAATTTTTTGCTGGAAATACCATCTTTTTCTTTTTCAGAATTCTGCAAGGACTTCTAGCAAGTGCAGACTGTGCCTATGTTTTAAAATTCTTCTGAAATACAGGACTGGGGTTTCATTTTGCCGGGGAACTTTTACTGTACCACATGAGGTGAATTAAACACACATTTATGCTTAAATGTGAAAAAAGAAAATCATGAACAATGTATTGGACAGAGTCCTACCACCATAAACAGTTCTACCAAGACTCTGCAAACATGCCTCACAAGCTGATTCCTCATATACGCTTGCACGAGCACCAGCCCTGTGAGTGCTGGCATGGGGTGCCTAAGCCCAGCCTTGGGTTCATTCCCCAGCCCAGCTCTGCTGCCCAAAGGTGGCCTGTGAGCACTTCTATACCAGAATGGCTACTAGATGATGCTGTGGCTGTTTCTTTTCTCATCACCAAGGGAACTTTTGTTGCCTTACCAGGACCCTTTCTGTCTCTGGCCTTCCTGCTGCCAGCCAGTTTAATCCTTTCAGTAACTGGACCTTCTTGCCTTCCATGCCAGATCATTCCTTGGTCACAAATTACCACCGCTAAGAAGTTAGAATTTGAATTTTCCCTTCGGTTTCCAACAGGAGTCTGATGATGGGAACTAGGAAGATATGGCAATGCTGAGAGCCACGTGTGGAGTCCTGGAAGAAACAGGATTAAGTGGAAGGTGGAAAAGGTGTGTAATGCATGAATGAATGAGCTGGGACTCTCAGAGAAGTTGATGGCTACTAAGGATGTGGGCTGAAAGCTGTTTGAAAGACTTTTAGGCTCCTCTGCGTGATTCTGTGTAGAGGATAGTATTCTTCCAACTTGTCATCCTCCCCAGATAGTACTGTGATTGCCACCTATTCCTCTCCTTCCATCTCCTTTGTTTCTTTTCTAGTTTTCACCTATATTGTTTTGATATTTTTTATATTTTACATATTTTGAATATTTTACATATTGAAGACTTGCTGTATTTTAGTGACTTAGTGTACTGGTTTTGGCTGGGATAGAGTTAATTTTCGTCATAGTATCTTGTGTAGTTTGGGTTTATGACCAAAACAGTGTTGATAACACAGGGAAACTTTAACTGCTGCTGAGCACTGCTTACACAGTCTCAAGGTCTCTTGTGTTTCTCACACTGCCCTACCAGTGAATAGGCTGGGGGTGCACAAGAATTTGGGAGGGGACACAGCTGAGACAGCTGACCAAAGGGAAATTTCATACCATATGATGTCATGCTCAGAATGTAAAGCTGGGAGAAGAAGGAAGGGGGGAGCATTCGAAGTGATTGTGTTTGTCTTCCACAAGTCACCATTACGTATGATGGAGCCCTGCTTTCCTGGGGATGGCTGAACACCTGCCTGCCCATGGGAACCAGTGAATGAATTCCTTGTTTTGCTTTGTTTGCATATAGCTTTTGCTTCACCTATTAAACTGTCTTTATCTCAACACATGTGTTTTCTCCCTTTTACGCTCCTGTTTCTCTCCCCTATCGCACCAGGGAGGAGTGAACAAGCAAGTGTGGGGCTGAGATGCCAATCAGGGTTAAACCACAACACTCAGTAGAATATGTAGAGACCTGAGAAGAAATGGCATACATAAAAAAGTAGCTGCTTTGCACAGGACCTTTTAAGCTCACAAAGCAATAATTTAAAGTGGTTTCTCAGTGCTTTGCACTGGGCACTTGCTGTTTGGATTGGAAGTCAAATACAGATAGCAAAGAATTCTTAATAGAGAATTCTTAAAAAAAATATATTTATGGTATTAGAAAAGGCAATAATGTTCTCGAACATTATAAAGCCTTGACTATCTTGCTGCACGTCAGCTTCCCACAGCAGTGCTTTATAAATCCCCTGTCCCCGAAATTCTTTAGAAAAGCCTATAAATGGAACATCCATGGGGTCCAACTCTCTTATTCCTTCCTTACTACAACACAGTTAAATCTCCATTTTTTACCTTCCAATCCTGATCAGCATGTTCCTCAAGTATAGAGGCAAGTCTAAGTGGATTGCACTACCTAACAGACATTTTAAGAACAAAGTTTGGTCAAAAGTGAGAGGATAGGGTAAGATTTATTTCTGTTTTCCAAAAGTTTTGTTACCTAGTGCAGGCAGATCTCGTCACACTAATTTCATCTTCTTTTATTCACTGTTTGATCCCCATATAGCGATCACTGTTATGTATTATATACAACAAACCGGGTAATGCAGAGAATTATGATATGATGATTTCAGGATGCAGTTAAAACATGCACATTTTTCTTATGAATACTGAGATACAGTAACAAAAACATACCAAGTTTTCCTGTCTGGACTGAAAAATCAGGTATCAGCTGACTCTTCCAGATTAATTTATTAGATTAATTACTTTAAGACTAACACTTTCCCTACAGCTTCCTGTGCAGATCAGGAGCATTAGTACCAATATCCAAAAATCTTAATTTGTCTTGCTATTTTTGATATTCAAAGTATAATGCTGGATCGTAATGTCTGTTGCTGGACTCTTGGTTGGTTAATAAAGGCCAGGACAACATCAAGTCTGAAATACTGCCTCTTAGTTGGGACTGATTCATTTTTACTGAAAACAATGGCACTCCATGCTTAAAGTGCAAGTTACATCTTGAGCATGGATGCTTATTGCTGATCCCTTCAGCTTTTCTATTGCTGCAGTCAACATGGAAGCTAAATAAAATTATTAGCTTCATTCCTTGTGGGATCTTCAAGATGCTTAGAAATCCTTAGACACAGGAACAGACATGATTTCTATAGAACTTCAGCTCACCACTTACAAGACATAATTGGGTATCAGGTACAGAATCCTGGAAGTTTTTTTGTGGTCTCAGAGCACTTTAGTAGGTACACTGCAAATGTACCCATGTAGCTTATATGGCAAAACATAATGTTCTCAACACTGCTTCAAAACCATTTTCCTTATCAAATTATGCACCCCATAATGTATGGATGTTGTGGTTTAACCCCAGCTGGCAACTAAACACCACCCAGATGCTCACTTACTGCCCCCACAGTGGGATGGGGAAGAGAATCGTAAGAGTAAAAGTGAGAAAACTTGTGGGTTGAAGTAAAGACAGTTTAATAAGTGAAGCAAAAGCCACACATGCAAGCAAATCAAACCAAGGAATTCATTCACCACTTCCCACTGGCAGGCAGGTGTTCAGCCAGCCCCAGGAAAGCCGGGCTCCCTCACACATAATGGTGACTTGTGGCAGACAAACACAATCACTCCAAATGTCCCCCCTTTCCTTCTTCTTCCTCCAACATTATACTGCTGAGCATGTCACCAGATGTTATAGAATATCACTTTGGTCAGCTGGGATCAGCTGTCCCAGCTGTGTCCCCTCCCAGCTTCTTGTGCACCCCCAGCCTCCTCGCTGGTGGGGTGGGGTGAGGAGTAGATAAGGCCTTGATGCTGTGTAAGCACTGCTCAGCATTAAGAAAATCATCTCAGTATTATCAGCACTGTTTTCAGCACAAACCCAAAACACAGCCTCATACCAGCTAGTATGAAGAAAAGTAACTCTATCCCAGCCAAAACCAGCACAATGGGAAAAGGTGTGATATAATGTATAAGACAAACGTGGAGTTTCTTAATGTCTGTACTAAAAGTAACATGCAATTATAGGGATTATTTTGACATATCCCACAGTTCACAAGCGTTGTTTATGACAGATGCAATTTGTGATGGTATGTTTTTGCTAGCTGACAGTATTTGACTACGTCAATATTAAACTCTTTTGGTTTCTGAAACAGAATGGTTTTGATCAAGCTGACTGTTGTGAATGACCCCTGGACTGGGCTAATGCGCAAACTATGCGTAAGAATCTTGGTAAATGGTGACCATTCTAACAATTTGAGAACATAGATTTCCAGTGCCTGGTCTATTGCCCTAGCACTTTTTGCTTTACTAGCAGAATCGTAAGCTTTGAGTGTCCCTGACTGGCTTTTTTGCTCCTGCTTTATCTCTTAAAAATTCTATACCAGCTGTAAGCTGTATGTGGCACAATGCACCAAAAGGGATCAACTTTATGGGCTCTCGTTAAGCTGCTCTAATGCACAGCAGAATCACCATGGTTTCACTGTCTGTAAAGCCTCATAGTAAAGAGTACATTTTGAGCCTTGAATGCAATGTACAGTTCTGCATTCTTTAATGTTCTGAACCAGAAAATCATTCAAGTAGTTATACATTTCCTGTTTATGGAGAAGTTTAAGACAAGTCAAAACTGGGTCCTTTTCAAAGAAAACTGAATGGGATTTGAAGTGTGAGCTGTGCCAAATGCATATTGATGAAATATTTCATTTTGAGAACAAGAGGGAAGAAATTTAATTTTTGTTTTGGTTTTGTATCTTCATATTAATTTTTTCTTATCTTTTTCAGCTAATTCTATTTTTTTTTAAAAAAGGGATATTGTTCATATATCGTTTTATATATTTGTGATAGAATAAGGTGAAAACACTAACAGTGAATCTTCTTCAGTTTGAAAGAATCCTGAGATGAATTTTTTATAGTATTATATTTACCAGAAGTCTTTCAAAGTATTATCCAGCTGTTTATAATCCAAATATTTTTAGATAAATTTCCTGCTTGAAGCTGAGCCTAATTTGTATGGGAGAAAGGTATTGCAACTTTTTTGTAACCTATTTGTACCTTTTACAAAGGTAAAAATAAAGCTGGAAAAATATATCAAACTTTTGGTCCTACAAGCTTTTCTTCATGGTTGTCCAGATAATTTTTATTATTTCCATCTTCTGAACTGTTCATAAATTCACTGGACAAGGCTTTGAGCAATGTGTTCTTGGCTTTCAGAGTTCACTTCCAACCTAAAAGCCATAATGATTCCATGAGAAAATAGACTAAAGTTTTCCTTTTCTTATCTATCTCCTTTCATATCCAGTGGGGATGGAGGTTGCCAGTCTATAATTCATAGCCATATATACTTTTTCATCAGTTGGCCAGAAAAATTTCTCTAACATCCTTACTGTTTACCCTTCAAATTAGCAAAAGGACTGGGGTTAGAAGCAGTGAGGCTGGTATGACTTCAAGCATGCTTTGAACTTCTGGACATACTGAGGCAATTGCTGACCTGCAGAGAGGCCAGGCCAAGTCATGCCACACATGCCTCAGCCACGGTCCAGGCTTCTCAAGTACTTTTGGAACAATATCCTTTCATTATCTACTGATACGTAAGGTGATCTCTGGGTCTTTCCAATAGCGACCTCTTGTTGTGTTTTACACAAGTAAATGAGCTACGTGAGCAGCCTGAATCCAGACCTCTGTAGAGGATATACTCATTGGGCTAAATTCAACCTGCCCTTTTCTTCCTTAATTCCTCACCACTTACAGTGACTCATCTTCAGCAGAAGATGCCCTCCTCATAATATCCTTAACCTGGATGCCTACTCCATTTGAAATTCCTGTATCTGGAGAAGCCGAGTATCCCGCCTGCCACTTCCTCAGAAAAATCTTCTGACCAGTATGTTCTTGTACAGAAAGTGGATAGTAATATTAATGACATTGAACCCTGGAGAAGTCTTGCTGTTAGTTGTCATATGAACTTGTAGGTTTCTGGTTAAATGGAATATTGATGCCTCCAGCTTCCTTTCAGGGAAAAGAATAGATAGCACTAGGAAATTTAAAATCTAAGTAATTTTCTCAAACTGAGATGCTCTCTAAGTTAGGAATTTATGGATAGAGGTATCCAGCTTTTTTGTACTCATTCCCAGCTCTATCATTACCTCCTGCATAGAGGACAGGTACTTTTTATATATTTTTAGACACGTTCAAGGAACAATTAAAAAGCAAACAAACAAACAAAAACCAAAAAACAAAAGAAACCCACAAAAACACCAACCCCAAACCACCACACCTGAAGTGAAGACCAGAACAGAAAATAGTTTGTCCTAAATTCCTCCAAAGGTGGTCACAGTCTTCATGCTTCTAGAAGCAGGAGGGTATAAATGGCTCCCTTGTGTCCCTTCTGAGAAAAGCTGGAAGCTGGGACTCAGACCTTTGTTATTAGGCATCTGTTCCATTCAGTTGATTTTTTTTCACTAGGATGACCTCAGAAAATTATTTCATTGACTGCCTTAGGGGGTCTGCCACACTGCCACTTCAATCAAATATATGCTTTAAAGGGAACATATGCAGTGACAAACCAAAAGACAAAATTACCCATGATAACTGAGAAGAAGCTTTCATGAAACATCATGAAATCATTAAAAGGCGATTATTTTGAATATGTAAATAAATAATGGATCCATAGTGGAAGGTGCTGAAATTTAAACTGCAATAACTTAATAGGAGTGAAGTGTTGTCTTTTTTTTCTAGACCCAAATGTGCAATTCATATTTCTAGGAAAAAATATTTCTGAGGAGCCTTCAGCATTTTCACTGTATTGCAGAGAAGAAATATGTATGTCAGTTTCTAATACTTGAATTTGGTGAGGACACATTCTGATCGTTCCGATGTATATTTAACACTTAATACATTGGTGGAATTTTCATGCATGCATAATGAAGCTGCCCAAGTATTAATATTTATGGGCTACCCATATATCCAGAGATAAAGAAAATTACAGGTCAGAAATCATCATTTGACTCAATGGTTATCCAGCTTGACATTGTGATTAATGGAATTTACACAAAGGGGTGGTTCATTGCTGCTTCTGATAAATCCTATTATGTTCACTTGTCACTAGCCACGTATTGAAATAAATGGCTGATGATGTACAATTCAGATAGGGAATGTGTGATCAAAGAGAACTAGCTGAGAAAGTAAAGAAAATAACTTTTGAGTAGATATACCCTAAACCCCCTATTATCAGAATAGTTATATAGTCTGCATATATAACTAAATAAAACTATTAAATTCATATGGGATGGCAAAAAAGATATAAATATTAAGATCACAAGATAAAACTCCTACACTCTTAGTTTTCTATGTTCTAAAGTGAAGATATGGGCTACTGAACAGGAAGAGAGGAATGTCATTCATAGACAGAAGGCTTTTGCAGAGGACCTTCTATGATTCCTGTCAGGGCATCATTTCTTCTCTGTGTTGATTACAATACAGAGCTGAAATACATGACCTACCTTTAAATAGATATTCCTCTTTGCAGGCTAGTAATCTATAGGATATAGCAACTTCTGATGAAAGAAACAGGTCATGGACAAGGATAAAGAAAGAAATAACAGGAACCAAAGACAAAAAAAAAGGCTTTCACTTTGTGAGAATAGTCAGGTTAGTTGGTTAGTTAGTAAAACAATTAATAAAAGAATTGTTCCTAATACAGTTATCGACGTGGATGATGCTGCTGTCTGTGTGTAAAGGCTAGAAGGTGGCAGTAGCTGTTGAAAAGGGGTTCGCTCTTGTTCCCTGTCTTTGTTTAACACCAGCCAGTAACTAATTACCATGCAGTGGCTCACTCACACCCACCCCTCCTGCAGTGGCATGGGGAGGAGAAATGGAAAAAAGTAAACCCCATGAGTTGAGAGAAGAACAATTTAAGAATTAAAATAATAATATAATATAACATAACATAACATAACATAACATAATATAATGTAATGTAATATAATATAATATAACATAACAATATAATGTAATATAACATAACATAATATAATATAATATAATATAATATAATATAATATAGTATAGTATAGTATAATATAATATAATATAATATAATATAATATAATATAATATATTTAATAATGGTAATAATTGTAATAATAATCGTAATGAAAAGGACAACAACAAAAAAAGAGAGAAAAATAAAACCCAAGACAGACAAGTGATGCACAATACACTTGCTCACCACTCACTGACCAGTGCCCAGCCAGTCCCTGAGCAGTGATCAGGGGGTCCCAGTCATCCCCCAAGTTTATATACTGAGCATGATGTTCTATGGTATGGAGTATCCCTTTGGCTAGTTTGAGTTGGCCGTCCTTGCTATGTTGCCTCACGGCTTCTTGTGCACCTGCACAGAAGACAGGTCATGGTAGATTAACATGTTATCCCTGTTTTATAAGCATGGCATAAGTCATAATTCTTTATAAGCATGGCATAAGTCTGCTTCTATTTCTGTAAACCATTTGCTGCACAGTTATGAGGAGGCAATTAGTCAGAGTTAAGTAGACTGTATTTCTTACATATATTCCTGTTTTGTTGTGTGCTGAGAAGCCATTGCTGGCAATCACTGCTGGAAAGAAAGGCCTGTGTAGTCTAGTCAAATACAGGGTCACTGTTTCACATCAGTGGTAAGGAGTTGTGAAAAGGCAAACTAGGTGGTACTAGAGAAACATTTTCTGTAAAGATACCATTTCAGAAGATCCTGACAGTATAGAATTCTTCATGTAATTCTGAATTTGTGTTTTCACATTATTAATTATTATTGACGCATTACACTGTAGGCACAACCCACTGGTGGCAAGTCACTTTGGACCTAGTTACCAAAATCACATTGAGATGGAAAGTACTGACAACTGCAACAGCCACAGTGCTGCTCCACGTGTTGTATGTTGAGTCAATGTTAAATCCTGAGATAAAGGTCTTACACAGAAATCTGAAGCAAGGGAGGGTGCTTCTTGATCAAAGTAAAAGGACAGAGTCCCAGCTTGCAAAAAATGAAGTGGCAGATATTCCTTGAGAGGAGGACAAAAAAAGGCTGGAAAAATGCTATAAGCCTGTGATGAGATCTACCAAAGCTTAAATGTGCTATAATAGAATGGGTGTAAGTATTGGAACAAAATTAAAATGTCACATGCTTTTTGAGCAAACTTAATCTGACAGTCAGAAGTTATACAAGGCAAATATTTTGTCTCTTAGCATCCTAATATACTTAAGAGTATCTCTTGTTAAACATAACCTATCTTAAAGTGTTACCATCTTGTGCTGCTGCTTTCTTGGAAGATAGTAAAAGCTATGTACTCAATGTGTCTAACAAAAATACTGCCTGGAAGGATATCAGAGACATCTGGTAACATACCAGTAGGGCATATAGGGAAAAGGGGGAAAAACCCACATGCACCATGAATCAATGATGCCAAAACCTGTAGATTCTACCTAGGCATGATGATTTCAGGCTATAAATGACAAGATTTCTATCCAGCAGTGGGGTTTTGTGACAACATTTTACATGTTTTGGAAAGTTATAAACTCAGCTATTTTTACAAATAATTTGTTTCTAAAAAGGATCACTTGGCCTGTTTGTCATAGTAAAGACACAGATCTGGAGGTTGCATTGTATACCTTTTCATTAAAAATTATTCCTGTCACAATATCAGACTGCAGTTATATATTATATAAAAATGTGCTTTATCTACTTTTTCAGTAATTTAGCTTTTAATACAATTATATGTATAATTGCTTTGATTCTTTGAAGGTAAAGAAACTCTTCTAGCAGGCTTTCATCTCTATTTCATATGTAGTCATTGCATGAATTATGCAGAAGCAATTTTTTTGGTGTGATATCATGACAAAAATTAGTTCATTCAACTGTAGTAACAACACAGTGCTGGCAGTCAGTAATTTCATGAGAGCCTTTTATTGCTATCAGAGGAAAGAGAAATGGACAATCAGTACCCTAAGGGAAATATATGAGTGCTATAATTCAGTTCCTAAGTGACCTGGCAATTAATAACCAATAATGATGAGGGCCAAAGGGCAAAGGCATAAGATACGCTGTAAATGATTTCAGGAGCAAGACTGTGTGAGAAAGGGGACAATTCTCAACAATCTTATAGGCCAATACAGAATTATTTAATATTCCTGCATCTGTAGATCAATTTTGCTGTATGAAAGAAAAGAAGATAGTCGTCATCCTTTTATGATGATTAAATGATTAAATAAATAATGTTAAATAATTTTTCACAGCTGAAGCATGCAAGCTCAGCAGTTTGAGCAAAGTAAGGTTCTCTAATACCTACATTTGTGCAAAGCATTGCATGCCTTAGTGATAGTGCTATGAAGTACGATATATTATCATACATTTTTATAGGTGGTAAAGGAAAAAAGGGAAGAAAAAATCTCTGTGAGAATGCGAGTAAAGAATAGTGTAGAAAAATAGAATATTAAGGAGGGATAATTTGAGCTAATACTGGGAAATCGAGTGTTCCTACTTAACTGTGCTTTACTGTTATCCCTGGATTTTTTTTTCTTTTCCTATTACTTTTTAAGCTATATCTTAAATATGTAATCATGAGATACAAGACTGTGTCATTACTGGGCTCAGCCTGGCACCAAGATATTCAGATAAAGCTTTAGATGAAAATCGATGATGATACAGATGGAAAATGTGTGGAAATGTGGTCTCCTGAATTTCTTTAAAAATCATGGACATCTCAAGTAACCACGTTTCTGTGTGCACATATACAGAGCTGCATGTGCATTAAGGTATAGAACAAGGATTTGGTTAAAGCACCTTTTTTATTGGAATGCTTCTTTACATTTTTTTATTTAAAACACTATTCAAATAGCATGGTCAAGCTGCTTATACATGGGAAAACAGACAAAGGAAATACAGAATTTTAAAAAGCCATGTTCACAAAAATGTACATAGAATCATAGAACCATAGAATCATTTGGTTTGGAAAAGACCTTTGAGATCATCATGTCCAACCATTAATCCAAGACTGCCAAGTGCATCACTAAACCATGTCCCTAAGCACTATATCTATGCATTTTTTCAAAACCTCCAGGGATGGTGATTCCACCATCTCTCTGGGCAGCCTATTCCAATGCTCCACCAGCATTTCAATGTTGTTTTTTTTCCCAAGATCCAATCTAAACCTCTCCTGGCATAACTTGAGGCCCTTTCCTCTTATCTTATCACTATTTATCTAGGAAAAGAGACCTACCCCCACCTCCTTACAAGCTCCTTTCAGGTAATTGTAGAGAGCGATAAGGTCCTCCCTAAGCCTCTTTTTCTCCAGGCTAAACAACACCGGTTCCCTCAGCCATTCTCCATAAGACTTGTTCCCTAGACTCTTCTCCAGCCCCATTGCCCGTCTCTGGACACTCTCCAGCACCTCTACATCCCTGTTGCAGTGGGGGGCCCAAAACTAAACACAGTATTCAAGGTGCAGCCTCACCAGTGCCGAGTACAGGGAGATGATCACCTCCCTTGTCCTGCTGGCCACACTGTCTCTGACACAAGCCAGGATGCTGTTGGCCTTCTTGGCCACCTGGGCACACTGCTGGCTCATGTTGAGCTGGCCCTCAACCAGCACCCCCAGGTACTTTTCCTAAAGGCAGCTTTCTAGCCACTCTTCACCAAGCCTGTAGCTTTAAATGGGGTCGTCACCCAGCAGAAGTACCCAGCACTAAGCCCTGTTCAACTTCCTAGAACTGGCCTCAGACCATCAGTCCAGCCTGTCCAGATCCATCTGTGGAGCCTTTCTACCCCCAAGCAGAGCAATGCTCTCCCCAACTGGGCGTCCTCTGTAACTACTGAGGGTGCACTCAATCTCCTCATCCAGATCATTGATAAAGATATCAAACAGAACTGGCCCCAGTACTGAGCCCTGGGGAACACCACTTGTGACTGGCCACCAGCTGGATGTAATTCCATTTATTACCACTCATTGGGCTTGGCCAGCCAGCCAGCTTTTTACCCAGTGTAGAGTGCGCGCATCCAGGCCATAAGCAGACAGTTTCTGCAGGAGAATGCTGTGAGAAACAGTGTCAAAGGCTTTACTAAGGTCCAGGTAAACAACATCCACAGCCTTTCCCTCATCCACTAAGTGGGTCACCTTGTCACAGAAGATCAGGTTTGTCAAGCAAGACCTGCCTTGCATAAACCCATGCTGGCTGGGTCTGATTCCCCAGTTGTCCTGCACGTGCTGCATGATGGCTCTCAGGACGATCTGCTCCATAACCTTCCCCAGCACCGAGTTCAGGCTGACAGGCCTGTAGTTCCCTGGATCCTCCTTCCTGCCCTTCTTGTAGATGGGTATCACATTGGCTAACCTCCAGTCTGCTGGGACCTCCCCAGTTAGCCAGGACTGCTGATAAATGATGGAGAGCAGCTAGCAAGCTCCTTTGCCAGCTCCCTCAGCACCCTCAGGTGGATCCCATCCAGCCCCATAGACTTGTGCACGTCTAAGTGGAGCAGCAGGTCAGTAACTGTTTCCTCCTGGACTGTGGGGACTGCATTCCGCTCCTCCTCATCCCTGTCTTCTAGATCAGGGGGCTGAGTACCCAGAGGGAAGCTGTTCTTGCTATAAAGACTGAGACAAAGAAGGCATTAAGTACCTCAGCCTTCTCCTCATGTTCTGTGGCAATGTTCCCCACTGTATCCAACAAAGAATTCAGATTATCCTTGGCCCTCCTTTTGTTGCTAATGTATTTGTAAAAACATTTTTTGTTACCTGCTATGGCAGTGGCCAGCCTGAGTTCTAGCTGTGCTTTCACCTCTTTAATATTCACGCTGCATAACCTCTCAACATCCTTATAGTCCTCCAGAGCTGCCTGCCCCTTCTTCCAAAGGTGGTAAACTCTCCTTTTTTCCCTGAGTTCCAGTCAAAGCTCTCTGTTCAGCCAGGCCAGTCTTCTTCCCCAGTGGCTCATCTTTCAGCACATGGGGCTGCTCTTCTGTGCCTTTAAGACTACCTTCTTGAAGAATATCCAGCCTTCCTGGACCCCTTTGCCATTCAGAACTGTCTCCCAAGGGACTCTGTCAACCAGGCTCTTAAACAGGCCAAAGTTGGCCCTCCAGAATTCCAAGGCAGTGGTTCTGCTGACTCCCCTCCTTACTTCTCGGACAATTAAAAACTCTATCCTCTTGTGATTGCTGTGCCCAAGATGTCCTCCAACCAGCACTTCCCCCACCAGTCCTTCCGTGTTTGCAAACAGCAGGTCCAGAGGGCATCTTCCCTGGCTGCCTCACTGACCACCTGTGTCAGACAGTTCTCTTCCACGCACTCCAGGAACCTGCTACACTGTTTCCTCTCCGCTGTGTTGTATTTCCAGAGGACATCTGGTAGGTTCAAGTCCCCCATGAGAACAAGGGCTAGTGATTGTGAGACTTCTCCCAGCTGCTTGCAGAATGTTTCACCTGTCTCTTTATCCTGGTTGTGTGGTCTATAGCAGACTTCCACCAGGATCTTCCCTTGTTGGCCATCCCCCTGATTCTTACCCATAAACACTCAACCCAGTTGTCACCATCATTCAGCTCTGGGCAGGTAAAACACTCCCTGACATACAAAGCCACCCCACTGCCCCTCCTTCCTTGTCTGTCCCTTCGGAAGGGTTTGTAGCCATCCATTGCAGCAAACCAGTCATGTGAGTTATCCCATCATGCTTCTGTGATGGTGATTATGTCATAGTCCTCCTGCTGTATGATGGCTTCCACCTCCTCTTCTTCAAGAAAGTAGACTTTTGTCTAGTTCAGGGATATGCATGACAGATTGCCATGGAAGATTACCCTGGAGGGCAAAGGGGACTAAGAGAGCTGGTTGGTCTTCAGGAATGACCTTCTTAGAGCCAAAAACAGGAACAGCACATATTTAAGCACACAGGGGTCAAATAAGGGTGACAAAACACCAAAACAAATGAACAGGAAAACTGATGGACTAAAAGATAGGTGGAAAATTGCTGGATTGCTGAGCTGAAAAGGTTGTGATCAGCTGTACAAACTCCATCATGCAGTCTGCAATCAGCACTGCTTAATGCCATTTGGAGAGTGAGATGGATAATACTCTCAGCAAGTTCACAGATGATCCAAAACTGTGGGTGACACACAAGAGGGCAGGGTTGCTATTCAGTATGACCTGATCAGGCTGAAAATGACCTAACAGGAATTTCATGTAATTCAACAAAGGCAAGTGAGAAGTCCAGCAACAGGAAGGGGATGTTGCCATGACCCAGTACAGGCTGGGGGCAGCCGGCAAGAAAGCAAAGAAAAACTTGGGGGTCCTGGTAGGGAACAAGTTGATCATGAATCAGCAATGTGCTATTGAAGCAAGGACCAAGCACATTCTGGGCTGTATTAGCAACTGGAAAACATGGATATACATGTGGCAGTTAGAGAATCAGATTGCTGTTTTGGGAGTGTTTAGAAGACTTAAAAATCAGGTCAATTTTAAACTTCAAAACCAACCTTTAAATCTGAACTTTACTCAATTTGTTAACAATACATTCTATGCTTCTGGTTAGTTCTTATATATTAATAGTCAATATTATTAAATGTACAAAACTGTCAATCTTTAACGCTTATATCCTGCTGAGTGTATGTACAATACCTTGAAGCTGATGCCACACAATTAGCATTGATGACTATGGTCAAGGTGATCCTTGTCAATGAAGAAGAGTGCTTTTATCTTTTCTGCTTATCTTTGATGTTTTTGTATTATTTTGCTGTAATACCCCTCTCAGAAATAATGAAGGGATCTTACCTGCCTCTGATACTGCCTGTCTTGTTTTCAGTTTTGTCAGTCATCTTTTCTTTTTGTATTCCTTCCTATTTGCAGTCCTTTGTGCTTATTGTGTCCTTTGCCTAACAACTTTATGTTACTTGGACACCTCCTGCATGCAGCTACACATATCTTTCTTTTCTCCTTTGGTGGTCATATTGCTCACATACATCACACCTGCCTATGTCATCACTGGGTTTCAAAATAGCTATGTACTATTGTTGGTTACTTTACATTAATACGCTTATACTGAGTTTCAAGGCAAACGAGTATTCATTATATTCTGCAGGTATTTCTAAGTGTCCCATGACTTTCTTTTAGCTACACAAGCCTGTAGTCAGCATTCTGAGAGGAGTGATTCTTTTTCAGCCAGAAGCTGGGAGACTGCATCGTGATTGCTGTGTCCAGTTCAGGACTCTCCAGGACAAAAAGACCTTGACACACTAAAGCAAATCCATTGAAGGGTGACTAGAACAGATAAGGGGCTGGAGCACATGACATACCTGGAAAGGCTGAGAAAACTTTTGTTCAACTTTTAGAAGAGAAGGCTGAAAGGAAATATTGTAGCTATGTGTCTGTCTAATGAGAGAGGATAGAGAAGATGGAGCCATTTTCTTCCAGGAAGTGAAAACATGAGAGTTATCATGCACAAGGTGAAACATCGGGTATTCTGAGTAGATATCAAGATAAAAAATTACAAGGGTACTCAGACATTGAAACCATTTTCCCAGAGAGGTTGTAGAATTGTCATCCTTAGAGATTTCCAAAGTTCAGCTAGACAAGGCCTTGGGCAACCTTATCTATGTGAACCTACTTTGAACAGGAAATTCAACTAGATGACCCATGGAGGTCCCTTCCAACCTAAATTACTCTTTGATTTTTAAAGCAGGTGGATAATTGTTAATTGCTTTTGAGCTTTTAAACCAGTAATGTATATGTGGTGCCACAGAGGAGCTCCTAATACTTGCTGCAGCCATATTGGAGCCAATGTGAGGACACGCATCTGTCTATTCACATAGCTGTATACTCCAAAATTGCAGTACATTTATCAATCTTCCCATACTATTACTGTAGTGACAGTGACTTAGCTGAATAGGAAACGAGTTTATTTTTCCACACAAGATAACAACAAATAGGTTAGAAGTCATAAGGTTAATCTTCTCACACTAGGAAATGCTTCTGCTTTGATATCAACACAATCTGGGGATATATATAAAGCAGAGAAAAAAACCCAACAAAACAACCAAAAACAAAAGAAAAAAAAAAAAGCAAGCAATTCCTTTTCATAACAATTACTTTTGTGACACACGACTTGAAAATTTCCCAGACTTACTTTTTTTTACATGGATTCTAAGAAAGAGAAGTTTTTCATGATGGTCAGGAGCATTAAGAACTGAAGGTTGATTTCTTTTGATTAATATCCTCACATCAAATACTAACTTACTGTAACATCACCACTGCCACCCCATGGCTGCTAGACATCCTCATCTCCATTTCAACGCGTAATTCTCCCTTATATTCATTTTGCCACACAGCAGGCTACCTATAGAGTCTCCATTATCTCCTGTCTTCTCCAGTGTTATTCATTACCCCAACTTAAGAAAAAAAAAAAAGAAAAAAAAATGCAGATGATTGAACACTGCCCAGTGAAGTTCTGGAGTCTCCATCCATAGAGATTTTCAAAACCCAACAGGAAATGTTTCTGAGCAACTTGCTTGAGTTGACCCTTCTTTGAGCAGGGGTAATGGACTAATCTCCAGAGGTCCTTTCTGGTTCCATATGTTTTGTGATTCTGTAAAATCTGCCTCAAATATTTTGCACACTTGCATAAAGATTATCATGCTGTGGCAGGTTCAGAGCTCCTTCGGGGAGAGAACGTGGGACAGAAAGGTAGGAAAAGTAGACATGTTTTTTTCTTCATGACCTTCTTTCACATCTCTGTAGTCACCAATTTCCACAAAAATTTATATTGCCAAGACTATATATAAAGCTAGCCTATGACTGGCTAGCTGGTTCAAGATTATTACATTACAAAGAAGAATCAGGCAGAAAAACTAATTACAAAAGCCTTTCTGTAGTAAACTGAATGAGGAGAACTTCAAATAACCACTGCTTCCCCTGTCTGCAGTGCCTTCCCTTTAAATCAGGACTTAAATTTTATGATTAATAAAAAATATGTTTATTTTATTCTGTAACTCTCTTTTCTCGGAGACGATGTAGCAGGAAAGAGACGTCCATTCACAGTAAAAAGAAAAAAATCGAACTGAAACATAGCCAGGAAAGGATCAGGTGGAATTAGTCTGAGAAGTCTGGCCAAAGGGGGCAATTAATACATTATTTATTCAGATTTTCATTAGCACTCAACATAAGTCATAGGCTTCACTCACAATAGTTCCTTTATATTGTTGGTAAACTTGGATATGGTGGTTTACAAACAAAATGTGAATATTGCTGAATATTTTTTCTCTGCGACTACAGTCTTATTGCACATTGACAAACCACAATGCTGACAGAAGCTTTAGGTTAGATAGTTCTGGTGTTTTAAATCAGCAAATGTAGGCCTTGATAGTTTCTTCATCTATAGCTGTTCTTTCTGCATTGTATGCCTTTGTCTATTCAGGTAAAAATTTTCAGAGCTTTTGGAACTATACAAAATGAGTAGAGAATAACCTCAGTGTCCTTTCCATTCGTGTTCTCAATATAAAATCAGGTTGCAATTCTACATCTGTGTGTGAATAATTGTTGTGGCATAATAGAAGCTCTGTTTGCCTACAGGGCACAGCACTACTAACATTTAATTCATTACTTTGTAAAACACTTTTTAACAACCAATGTCTGAAAAGCCACATGAACAATTTAATTTTATTATTGTGAATGTAAAAGAAGAATAGGCAATTCCAGGTATATTAGCTCTCTTCCATATTCTTGTCATTGCAGAAATTTAGAAGTACCTGATTAAATTAACAGGACAGAAATCAAATGCTAATTGAGAATAGCAACAACTTTTCTAAAGAGTAAAATTAATGATAATAGAACTCAAACCTTGCTCATTCTCAAAGCATTGCCCACATTGAAAAAGTTCCAACTACTGCTCTTGAGGTCAGATGCCCTGGCTGTCCACATGGATTTTCCTTAATCTTCCTCCTATGGTGTCTTGAGAACATGCCAAGTAGCACTTCAAGGGGAGAAATCTCAGACACATCTGGGCCCTTACACATGTTTTCAGGCATTCCTATACTCCATCTTGGTGATGGTCACATTTGAACCACATATTTTATCAGTTTCATGTGTCATCCATGAGAAATCTCATACTCTTTCCTCCGGAGTATTTAATTTTATCATCACAAGACTGTTATCACTTAAAAAATAGTTCACTGACTGAATGTTCCATCAAAGTTATAGAACAAGGATCAGAGAAGCACTGAGTCAAAATAAATAGAAGAATGATGCTGTGAGGTGTTTCCAAAAGACCTTAGCAGGAAGGGCATTATAGCTTGTGATTATTCTCAACCACACCCAGAAGGAAATCATGTGGACTTTATCATGTGAACTACTGAGAAACAAAAAATATTTTGAACTCTCATGCCAAGGTCACTTCTGAGAAGAAATTAAATACCTGGCACATCCTATGAATGTCTCTTCTTGGTAGGGACACATGACCAGTTCAGCAGGGAACTATGCCAAGCAGCAGTTTTAGCATGGTTACTTCTCTGCCTGTTCACCAGTGATGTCCTGCTTCATCATCAACATGCATTGGACCTGGAACCATTCAAATCACCCTATAGAACTTTTCATGAATCACTAAGGAGTTAGGACTCATTCAGTCAACAGTGGCTACTAGCTACAAGCAGGTCACTGCCTACCAAATAAAACATGCAATAGCTGGGACTTCTCCCATTCAGATGACACATGGAATTACCCAGCCTGTGCTGAGGCTCACAGGACCCCAGGAACTTTTACCCTCATCATCTGAGAAATAGGGGCAGATATCTGGTTAGGTTACTTCTGGATCACTCACTGTTAGGGTAGTGGGAAGAAACAATGGGATTCAGATTAATACTGAAAGAGAGCTATGGAAAACAGCACTAATGACCAAAGAGAAGCAGGTACTAAGATGGTCTCCATTTCTGCAATCAGGCCCAGACAAAAACTTCACACTAACATCGTCATTCAATTTGGGGCATTGACTGAAAGTTTCAGGATTTTTGTATAACAGTTTCCAGCACAAAGACACATACTGACTTCAGGCCACACAAGCAAGCTGAATTTGCCTTAAAACTACGTGTGAGAGAGCACATCATGCTGCTCTAGTTAAGCATGCTATGTAAGCAAGCTCAACAAGGAATGGTAAGTAAGACATGAGTAAGTCTTTCCACAGACTTGCTGTTCTAGAGATTCATGAGGAGGACACCATCTCCTGGAATAGTATCAGTCAATGTCAGATGGCATGTACGGGATCACATAGAGATGATTTTTCATTTCTGTTTATGTTTTGCATTTCATCTTTAGGAGGGTAGTTTAAAGACTTTAGAAAGACTGTAGCAAATAAATAAATAATCTGTAACGGCCATACGAGCTAATAGTCCAAAGCTGAGCCTGAAGACTTGGAGTTGTAGGGCCTAGCTTTTGTTTATCCTTTTTTTTCAGTCACATGACAGCTACAGCAGCATTCTTGTTTTTCAGCTGTCTTGAAAGGAGTAGGTCAGAGTATGTCCTGTGTTTGTTCTTGCTTTTCCTGAGTACTGTCAAGACCACAGGCTCAGGAGAACTTCTGAGTCCCTTTTATCTTTAAAATTTCAAAGGATTCCAAACAGTGTCAGTAAAGAGGAATGTCTCATTTCTTAACATTTTGGAATAGACCTGCAAACATACAAAAAGCATATGCCAGAAAGAAGGTATAGATGTTTTGAGATACACACCATCCAAGCAGTGTGTGGCAGGCTCCACAGATACCAGCATGCTGCTGTCCTTCAAGAGTTTAACGGATTTGCTTTTCCAGTCTCAAACTCTTTGGTTATGGCCTCCTTTTCTCCTCAACCTTCTTCAGATATGCAAGTTGCAGGTTTTTGCAGCATACTGCCATGTAGTTTCTTGGTGCGGTACAGATGACTGTATGACATACCTGGCTGGATGCCAGTGCCCACCAAAGCCTCTCCATCACTCCCCCTCCTCAGTTGGACCCGGGAGAGAAAATGTAATGAAAGGTTTATCGGTCAAGATGAGGACCAGGAAAGATCATTTGCACACTACAGGCAAAACAGACACAACTTAGGGAAAATTAATTTAATTTATTACCAATCAAATCAGAGTGAGATAATGAAAAGTAAAAACAAACCTTGAAAAAACGTTCCCTCCCCCCGCCCCTTCTTCCTGAGCTCAGCTTCACTCTTCTCTACCTGCTTCCACCAAGCAACACAGGAGGGAGAGGAATGGGGGGGGTGGGTGGGGGTGGGGGGTTGTGGTCAGTTCAAAACGTGTTGTTTCGGCCACTTGTTCCTCCTCAAGGGGAGACTCCTCACAGCCTGCCCTGCCCCAGCCTGAGGCCCTGCCGGGCTGCGGTTCCCCACGCCCGGCCCCGCCGTGGGTCCCCCCGCGGGGCGCAGCCCCTCAGGCCCGGCCGGCCCCGGCGCGGGTCCCCGCGGGGGCACCGGCCCTGCCCGCAGCCCGGCCCCGGCCCGGGCTCCTCTCCCCGCGGGGCCGCGGGCCCTGCCCGGAGCTGCTCCAGCGCGGGCTGCCCGCGGGTCACAGCCTCCCTCGGGCACCCCCTGCCCCGGCGTGGGGCCCTGCCGGGCTGCGGGGGGGGAGCTGCCCCCCGGGGGCTCCGTGGGCTGGGGGCACAGCCTGCCCCGCCGGGGGCTGCGCCGCGGGCTGGGGGGAGCCTCTGCCGCGGCGCCTGGAGCACCTCCTCTTCCTTCTTCTTCTTCACTGAACTTGGTGTCTGCAGAGACGTTTCTCTCATATATTCTCATTCCTCTCCCGCCCACTGCAATTGCTATTGCATGGCTTTTTTCTTCTTAATTATGCTATCCCAGAGGCGCTACCACTGTTGCTGATGGGTTTGGCCTTGGCCAGCGGTGGATCCGTCCTGCAGTCAGCTGACATTGGCTTCACTGGACACGGAGAAAGCATCTGGCATCATCTCACAGAAGCCACCCCTGTAGCCCCTTCCCCCCCCCAAAAAAAACCCCAAAAAACCAACAAACCTTGCCATGCAAACCCAATACAATGTATTTTGAGAAAAATGCCTAATTTTTGCCGGGATGTGGTGAAATTAACACAGGAACTGGTGGCAATAAACATGAAGATGGAAAAGAGCAGTCAAAGGGTACAGAACTTGTTCATTGCACAACACCAGCCTTCTATGGTTGTGACCTATCACTGTCATCAGATTATACAATTATTTTGCATTGAATCAACTGGGCACTGAAAATATGTCAATTATAACTGCATAATACTAACCTAAATGTTAGATAATTATTCTGAAAAACATGGAGGCGAATGAACATTAAACCATCAGAACAGTCCTTCCTGTAAGGTCCAGCACTGATCTCTCCCTACATGATAATGTGATATATGTGCTAATAATTGCTTTGCAGCTTCTGATCACTGCACTGTATTGTTAGCTAACCACTGGGATTGCACTTGGATGGAAAAAAACCCACCCCATGTACTGAATGAATATAATAGACTGTTCTGTGCTTAAATTATATTTATTTGGCTGCACCCAGCAAGATAAAATGCTTAATCTAAAAAAACTAATAATCACAAAACAGAAATTCATCACTGTAACTCATTTCTGTGGTACATGTTACAAATTAAAAAATAAACACTAGAGGAAACTATAGATAAATAATCCCAGAGGCTTTTAAACTCTTCAAAATGGATCATAATTTAACAGTTGAACCACTGTAATATTACTTTATTGATGGATTGTGCTCACAAGTTGTGACTGTACAGATAAATCATATTTTTTAAAAAATCAAAAGCAAATGATGGGAATATTTTTTTAATAGTGCTATTGAAATTCAATTCTTAAGCTTCATAAATTTGTGTTTGCCTTTATCAGGAAAAAATGTCACACTAGAATTAAACAGTGACTACTTATATTTAATTGATGCAGGAGCTCATCCTTCTTTCATTAAAATTAGAAGCAGAATTTTATATACTTAATAATAAAAGCATTTTTTCCATTGGATGGAAACATGCTTCATTTAAAATAAGATAGAGATTTTAGAATACAAAGATTCTAGAATCATAGATTCATAGAATCATTTCAGTGTAAAAAGACTTAAGATCATGAAATCCAGCTATTAACCTAAGCACTGCCAAGTCCACCACTAAACAATGTCCCTAAGCACTGCATTTACACATCTTTTAAATACCTCCAGGGATGGTGACTCAACCACTTCCCTGGGCAGTCTGTTCCAATGCTTGATGACAATTTCAGTAAAGAAATGTTTCCTAATATCCAATCTAAACCTCGCCTGGTGCAACTCAAGGACATTTCTTCTTGTCCTATACCTTGTTACCTGGGAAAAGAGACTGACACCCTCCTTGATACAACCTCCTTTCAGGTAGCTGTAGAGAGTGGTAAGATCTCCCCTGAGCCTCCTTTTCTCCAGGCTAAACAACCCCAGTTTCCTCAGCTGCTCCCCATAGGACTTGTGCTCTAGAGCCTTCACTCTGCTGCCCGTCTCTGGACATGCTCCAGTACCTCCAAGTCCTTGTTGCAGTGGGGGGCCCAAAACTAAACACAGTATTCAAGGTGCAGCCTCACCAGTGCCGAGTACAGGGAGATGATCACCTCCCTTGTCCTGCTGGCCACACTGTCTCTGACACAAGCCAGGATGCTGTTGGCCTTCTTGGCCACCTGGGCACACTGCTGGCTTGTATTTATCTGGTATATCATTTACTGGTGAGAAAAAACATGGATGATTCTATAAATAGAGATACAAAGAACATGAATACTGAGTTCAAAGTGAATTACTCACTTATGTAGACTCTCATATTGATGAATAAAATAATCTTTACTTTCTGAATTAAACTAGTGTGGTCTCAGAGTACATTACATTTGAAGACTCCTTTCCCAGATCCAATCTATTTGTCTTGGGCATTCTCTTGCAGCCAAACTGCAAGAAGGACCATGCAGCAGGTATACGATGACATTATTGTCTGTTTGTAGTCAGTGATATTCAGCTTCCTGATGAAATCTAAAATGTCTATTGATCTAATAAACTTATTTGGCAATTTTGGTAAATCTTAAAAAATTTCCCACTCTGGCAGTATTGGTGTCTGTATAACTGGTCCAAAAATAGGAAGTAATATCACTTTTCAAATTACGTTTTCTTTATGAGATCTGAATTCTTTTTTTATCCACTGCAAACATTGTCAATTTGCTCAATGCACTCCTTTGACCTCCAAATCAGGATATCCACGAAGTACAATGGTATAAACATAAGCTTCAGAGGTCCTTTGAAGTTTCCTTTCTCCTTGCAAAAAAGTGAAAAAACCAACCTTTTTCCACTCGGTCTTTACATAAAATAATGTGGGACAGAGTTAGACCATGAAAAGAACAAGGATAGCTACAAATTTAATAGTTGTACTGGTTAGTATCATTTAGGGCCAAACCTACAAACATTGCCACCCTTGATGTTTCATGTGGGAATAGCTATGTTAGCTTTGATACTGTGAATCATGAATTAGGAATAAAAAAGTGCTTAAATAGTCACAGTCTGCAATTGTTTTGTTATGGAGTTTCTAAACTCAAAGAAGGACCTTGCTGATGGTGATAAGCAGAAAAGTACCACAGCAATCACAAAAAATCTGATTTAATGTAATTTACAGCTCACTGGGGAGACTCAGAATAGATGGTCAAGCAGGAATTCAAAAGAATTAAAGCTATGTTGTATCTAAGCCTATTACACCTGGCACATTCTGAACTGGATGTGAAAAAGCTGTGAATCTTACCTTTGGATGCATTACTAGCATGTAAATAGACAATTAAAACATCCACAAGCATTTAGCAGTTTTCAGATATATAAGCAGTCAGTGAAATATCAACCAAGATCTTTTCACATCATGGAAGACAATGTAATATCAAATGATCAGGCACTCAGATTTTTTTGCCAGCAATAACCAATAAATCAAACTTCAGAAAATCTCCGTTTCAAGTTGGCATGCTAGCAGTAGTTTAAAAATTATCATACCTGTAAAGGATGGGTATGAATCTTCATTCTGCTTTCAGTTCTACTTCTGTGTTTTCCATTAGACAGTTACTGGATTAAAAAAAAAGCCCAAAACAAAACCCCACAACAAATTTAATCCAGGAAAGGAATATATCTCACTCTTGATGTTTTTTCTTAAAACTCTTCCTCATTAAAATAATTATAAAAAAGCAAGTTTCTGCCTTTCTTTAAAACAGAAAAAAGTGATGCAGATGTTTTCCATTCATGATTATAACTATCTATAGGTAGAAAATCTGTTCGCATTTTTTTAAAACGACATGCTCAGAAATTATTTCACACTAGCAGAATTAAAAAAAGAAGTAAAAATCTGAGCCTTTCAGCTTTACTAGGAATATTTTATGTATATAATCTTGAATAACATAACCATCACAGGTGAATTTAAATACGTGGAGCATGTATGTGTCTGAACATTATTTGAAGCTAGCAAGTATTCATGCCCTTTTCTTTGAACTCCACAGAGATTTAAGTTAACTCCAAAAATAATGCTATGAGAACTATTTCAGGAAATGAATACCTGGATGTGAATCCAAGGAGTAATGAGTAGCGTGTTGGCAGTAAACCTTTGCTATGTAACATATTCAAAATACATTTTTCTTCAATTTCATCTTAGTAGCAAAATATGCTGTATTTCTTTAAAGTGATAGTGAGAATACTGTAGATCATTATCAAGGACATTATAGCCTTCTGTGTTCAAATCATCTGTGTATATGAATGCTATTTAAAGAGTTGGAAATGCCAGGATATAATTTGTTTAGTTATCATTTACTGAAATGGTGAATTTCTCACCTGAAAAAGCCCAATTATAACCAACTGGTCATATTCCCCATCTGCTCCCAAACAAGTTGACAAGCTAAGGAGGCTTATACCTAAAGCGCTCCATCAGAATAGAATACTTTTATACAATCGATTACAATAATCCTGATTTAGGATAGAGATCAAAGTCTGTCTTTTACTTGGACTTTCCTTATCATGTATTGTGAATCAGTTAAAAGCAACTGTAAGAAAATGGAGTTTCAATCATTTCTCCAAAATTAATCATAGTCCACATAGCTGTGTTTCTAAACTGTGATTGGAAATTGACCTATATGGAAATTTGGTGTGAAAGATATAAATTTGTCTTTTAGTGTTTTATATATAATTTGAAAAAAACAATTAAAATTAACTTTTTTTTCCATTACTAGATGTAATTAATTATGAATAACACTGTATTTTAAATCAGAAAATGAATTTTTAGATTACTTTTTTCCCAATTCTTTTTTGACCTTAAATATGACAGGAAAACAAAAATAATAATAATTACAAAAACAAAAATCATCATAATTACTTCATATGAAACCTAGGTTTCTAGCTATGTGTATACTTAGATATTAATATATTTACATTGAATCTAGGCATTTATTTTTACTGAAATACAGTATTATTTACAAGTCTTTTGATTCAATAAAGTCAGATGGATAGGGGGTTTTACATCTGTTCATTACTGTCTATTATTTATATCTTGATCCAATTATTAATACTTTTGCTATGTCAAAATGTATGTACATTAACTGAACTGTAATGTAGCTGAATTACTCTGCTGGAAATGCTTAGGCCAGGCTGAAAATTCTTACTGGCCCATATAATTTCACTCATATAAGAAAAAAAAACTGAGGCAAGTGAGGGTTTGGAAAATTGTAGGCTGTGAGTTTTGTTGCGAGAGGTTAGAGTTTTTTAGAAAATTAAATGTAAAATGATTGAATATAGAACCAGGGATATATAAGTTTGAATCATTGATAGTTGTTGAAAGCTTTAAGCCCAAAAATATCATCAGTGATTCTTTCATCCACAGTTACAGTGATCCTGCAAGAAAAGTTCATATATGCCATACATTTTTGCTGTAATACCTCAAACTCTTCCTGTTGAATTAGTATTTTTTTCTCACCAGAAAATCCACTTTCAGTTTATATAGTTGGGGTTTTGTGCTTTTATATTAAAAGTGAATAGGTATATTGGTCCACAATCCACCACTTCACTAATTGTCTCCTTCAAGCTTCATGAGTTTGATGCCCTCAAAAAACAAATCCAAATAATCATGTAAAAATAAAATAAAACAACAGTACTTGGCCTATAAGCTTACTGAAAGATACATGTGTTTCATGTCTGACATAAAGCTTAGTTTCAGGAATCTAGATTTTACATAAAAATATCTATTCAGTTATATCAGGGGTCCTCAAACTTTTTAACCAGGGGGCCGGCACGCGGATGAAGTGGCAGGCAGTCATCTGCGGCTGCTTGGTTTCCCCCCCAGCCCCCCGTGGGGGGGTTCTGTAAATACCGGGGGCTGGATTGAGGACCCTGGGGGGCCGTATCCAGCCTGCGGGCCGTAGTTTGAGGACCCCTGGGTTGTATGAACATTTAAATGTTTAGACTTCTTATTTTCAGGTGCAAACCAAACAAAATTCATACTATCTCTAAATGCATTGAAATAAAAACAAACCAAGTAATTTATTTATTCTTTTTAGGTATACTTTTAAAACTGATCTCATGACTGTCATGATATTTGAATGGCCAAGAAATACAGCCTCAGGATTTGAGATTTATTTCAGGCACCAGTCATGGAAGACTACCCTATTATGAGTTGGGAATAGAGAGATCTGTTTCTCACAAACTGATTTAATTAAGAATCAGATTTGAAAATTAAAACTGTTAAGAATAGGCACTGCTTTACTAAAATGAGAGTGACTATGCCAAAGAAATTAAGTAATGTTACTATGGGAATAATTAGAGAACAACTGCGATAAACTTATTGAGAACTAATCAGTGTTCCTGAAAATCTTTTCAGACTGACTGAATTGAATGATTCTGTGGTTTATATTTTTGCTTTATTACAGCTGTATGGAGAATAATTTAATTTTGGAGGATTTTAATTCTCTTCTATCCTCTTGTTGTTACTGCTTCATACTGAAATGAGGCAAGTGAAACCATTTGAAACACTTTTTTGCAAAATAAAGTTTGCCCAAAGGATCAGGTTTTTAATCAGGATTTACTCAACTGAAAAATACAACCTGAGATTTCATGGATTTTCATTAGACACTCTTCCACAAATGTTTTGGTTTTGACACAACCCTTAAAAACAGATTTTTAAAGAATGTACCCCATATTCAATCTTTTCATTTTCTGTTGGCAGAGTAGTCCCTGATCATTTTCTGGTGTGAAAAATGACAATGAACCAAAGAAGAAATAATTTTTTAAGAAGAAAGATTCTGAACAGAGAAATTAGTATGTTTAACAATATTCTGAGATTTTTCCCACAAGAATCATAAAGAATTTAAATCCAAATCTCCAAATAATTTTCATTAACTCAAAATTTCATTTTTCAGCAGACAGTATTTTCACCTGCAAGGCTTCATCAGGCTCTAGCTACCCGAGGATCTAGTTGCTGCCTCACTAAATTTTGTTGATCCACCCTTTAATTGCAGTGGCTCCATCTTCCACATTTTTCCTGCTCTTTGTTTATGCTTCCACCAACAGAACATATGCCTTTAGCATGTCCAGAAAAGCTGGAGATGTTTGATAGTGATAAAGAAAGGCTAAGTCTCTGTCTTGATGGGGAGAGAATAGTGACTGCTTCTATTTTCATGTTTATTTAAAAAAAAAAGAAAAAGGAAAAAAAAAAAAAAAAGAAGCCAGACAGCCAATGATATGGCCTTTCAGTTTAACTGAGAAGATGGCAAGCATATCACAGTCAGGAATAGAGAGAGGGGAAAGAAAGGGTGGCTGCATAAATAAGGATTTTAGCAGTTTCTATACGTATGGGTTCACATTGAGTGGGCAGTCGTAACAACACATAGGAATAATAGATTTCATAGCTAAGCAACATCTAGCCTTTCTGTTGAGCTCATAAGGCTGTTGTTGACTTGAAGGGTTATTCACATTTTTTCATAAATTAATCTACTAGATTATGCCAGTGTGACTGCAGACTCAGTTCCATTGCTGCTGCTTCAGTACCTCTGCCACTCCATCCTTTTGCAGTTTGCATGTCACTACTTTTATAAGAGAGGTCACTGCATGTCCAGCAGCTCCCCAGTAACCTCTCCTGTTAGGACAACGGAAGCCTGACAGACTCATGCTCTAGACTGATGTCAGTGCATCAATAGGACACCTGTTGTTACCAAATCCAAACCAGTAACTGTAGCTAACAAGCCTCTCTATCCCCTACATTTTAAACCATAAATTGTTCCAAATGAATTTAATCTGTTTTTATATCCATTTTGCATTGTGCATTTTGTGTTTAATAGAGCCTTCCATGGTTCATTGCTCACTGTAGAACTGTAATCACATTTTTTTGGCCCCTCAGAGTAAGGTAGTATCAGTGACACAAAGACCAGAGCTGGAAATACAAACTGCAGAGCTGCCAAAAGGAGTTTTTGGATACCAAAGGCTGCAAGGCTGGGATTTAAAACACAGCTGAACCTGAATTCCCAGCTACAGGCAGAAGCTTCAAGCCAGTGGCTGCCAGAGCTTCACTGTGAGATTTCAGTGACATCAGGGACAAAAAGGAAATGTGGAAAAAGAAAAATTATAGGGACATTTTTAATGTCTTGCATCTGCTATCTATGAAATTTTCCAGTGCAGGCAAACACCTGTCAAAAATTTACATAACACATTCAGCCAGGATATCCCCTGTGATTTTGCACTTCTGGTTCATGCAGATGAGTGAACTAGCCTCAGCTGGCACAGGTAGTAGCTGTGGCTTTACTTGGAGTTCTGCTTCCATTTTTTTTTATGTGTTCCTTTTTGCTTTTGCAAATACCAAACAAGAATTAGATTCCAAGTAAAGAAGAGTGATTTAAGTCCATTCCTCCATGAAAAACTTATTCCTTGGCCATCTGGCATCTCCTTAGGTGGTAACTGAAGATGTTCTGGTGATAGATGAGGTTGCATTTGTGAACTTTATGAGCCATGGTAATAAGAATATAAGTGCTCTACCAAGTAACAATGGCACAATGGCTCCATTAATCTTGTCTAGCCCAGCACCATGAATATATGGATATGTTTGCTCATACTCTAGAAAGGAGATGTGAACTGGGCCCCCATGTGTTTTGCAAGGCTGTCTAGCAGTGGTGGCAGCTATCCACAGACACAAAAAATGTCCTGTACAGTGGTAGAATACCACCCCTTTTAGTTGCTGAAGCATGCCTGTTGGGGAATCTGGATATGTAGATAAGGTGTGTCATCAGTGTTGTCAACACAGCTGGGAGATTCACTTGGGCAAACCCTGCTATGATATCACATACCACTACTGAAAGATAACATGGGTCAGGAATAGGAGACGTTACTTTCCAAATTTAGTCAGTCCTTGAACTAACCATCAGCAGAGCAATGGAAGTTGAGCACTGCAAGCTTCCAAATGCACCATTTAAGTCTTCTTGACATCTGCTGTTATTCCTATAC
Organism: Falco naumanni; assembly: GCF_017639655.2. NCBI lineage: Eukaryota > Metazoa > Chordata > Aves > Falconiformes > Falconidae > Falco > Falco naumanni. The sequence goes on from NC_054059.1 coordinate 30,578,742, forward strand.
CGGTCATTTTCCATTTTCTCATTCACAGAACATAATATATTTTATCCTGCAGTTTTTCTTCTGCTTGCAGTTCCCCTACATTTTGCACAGTGACCTTATGCCATGAGGAATCATCATTCTAATAAACCAGACACTATAGAAAAAGGATAGCAGTTCACTTTCATTTTCACTTTTTTTTCCCCCTTTTTAACAAGTACCGGCCAGCCAGCTGGGGCTACTGTAAATTAATCTGTATCTCTGTGCCCATGGCACTGAACAGATAAGTTCAGGCATGGTGCAGAGATTCTTCTTAACAGCAATGCCACTGGTTGATGTTGCTACGGCTGCTGACATGGTTGTCCAGGGCAGAAGATAAAAACATTGTATTGCCATTACTGTGCTGCAATGCAGCTGTGGATCAGTCCTGCTTTGGGTAGAGCACTCATTTTATAGGGGTTGATCAGTGAATCACAGCAACCAAAGGACACTCTCAAAATGGTGATATAAAATGTCTGTAATACCAAATTCCACTGGACAAACAAGAACAGCTGAATACAATAGACTGAGAGATGCAAGGCAACATATCTGTGGTGCACACTCATAAAATGGACTCCTCTACCTTCTTGCGAGTCCATTGGTTCCTACTTGTAGCACTGTCACATACCCATTCTGTTTACAGTCTCAGTTTTCCACAAATTGATGATCTATAGTGCATATATCCAGTATGACTTATCATCAGACCAAAGCTTTGTTCTCTACCATATATTTTCAGACTTCTCTGGTAGTGAACATAACTCCTTCCACCCTTCTATTGTTTCCTTTTATGTACCTTCATGGGGGGTTCTTGATTTGTATTTCAGTTATTGAGTGTCTAACCTTTTTAATAAATATGCAGCATATTTATGACTGACTTTGTTCTTCTGGTAAAACAGAACTTCTGTAAATTAAGCTTTGGGGTTTTGTATTTTAGTAAGTCTGTTTTCTGAGATACATTTTCATGTCCATCAAGATTTAATAGGATTCAAAATTCTGTTTCAAAAAAGTAAAAAGGGTCATAGTTTATATATAAATGTCTTCAAGGTCTCAAAATACTAATTTAAACTTTGAGTAGTTCTGAAATTTTTAAAGCTCACTTTTAAACTTAATTGATCATTAACAAAATTATTCTCCTTTCTTCTTAATAATCTTAGGAGAGGTGGGTCTTCTGAAGTTTTTGAATAGGTCACATATTCCCAGGTAACTAATTCCTCAGTGAATATAAATTCTCTGTTCTAGGTTTTTCTATTAGTTACCTTTCTGGTAACGTCAAGGGACATTATTATATTGTGCAATCATCCTTAGTAGTAATTTGAGAAATGTGTTTGAATAGTGTTAATATACAGACAAAGGTTGAATTACACAATATTTTTTAACAATACAAAAAGACATATTCATGGAACCATCTGTTAATATTGTAAAGCTTTGGGTAGTTGCATTTGTCATCTGAAAAATTCAGAAGGCTAACAAAAGATATTGACTTTTATAAATAAAGTTTGTAGTTAGATACCGTTAAATATTTAAGTTGAACTTCAGTTTGTATATAGAGACATTTTTATGTACGTGAAGTTGCATCTAATGTGAGCTAAGTAGCTGAACTCAGATAATAGTTTATGGAGGTCTGACGAATGAGGTCCATATAGACTTAAAAGCATTTCAACTAATCATAAAATAGAAGCCTGAAGTGGAGTTTATTGCTTGTAGATATTTTATGCAGTATAATATGCCATGCAGCACATGAAACATTGTATGGGACTGGCAGATGTTACAAGGGTTAGATAGATATGACATGGGACTATAGGAGACCAATGCCTATCAGGAGTGGTAGGTAGAAGTTAGGAAGGATACTCTAGTGCATCATGTGTGATACTAAATGCCTAAGCTCAGTCAGATGATTCACCAGAACATCTCATTTTCTAAACTGAGCAACCAAAACCATACTATGTCTCCAAGCAACAGGGAAAGTGAGGATGGAGCTATGTAGTTGTGGAGATTGTGGTCTTTATGATAAAGACTATGGAAGTTATGTTAGGCTGTCATATGGATGGATTACAGCCTCCAGGTAAATAATTTTTGGACATGACATTATTGTAAATATTTCTTAAAATTCATTCATGGCACAGTGAGGTGCATTGTCTAATACCAACTTAGTATTATGATATCAGATTGAATATCATGAGTATAAGAATACTAACAGCTAGATTTGTACCAACGTTTAAGGACTATATCCTGTTGCTCCGTACCTCATTGCCTCTATACCTCTCATATTCTTTAGAATAGAAGAACATAACATGACATGACAGAACATGACATGACAGGACAGGACAGGACAGAACAGAACAGAACAGAACAAAACAGGATAGAATAGAACAGAACAGAATAGAATAGAATAGAAAAGAGTTGAATTGAAACTGAATTGAAACAGAACATAATATTTCAGATGGAAGGGACCTACAATCGTCTCGATCAACTTTGTTCACTATCCCTCAGAGCTACCACCTCCCACAAACTTTCCCTGTATTCCTCTGTATTCAAAGGTTGTTTTGTGTATTCTTCTGAGACAGCCCTTCTAAGATAGGTTAATGCTTCATTGTAGCATTGGAAAGATGAAGTTACACTCAAATTAGTAAGATGTAAAGGCCTGAACCCCTTTTGATGCTTACACACATGTTTATTAGAGCCAACCCAGGAGTGTTTTGAGTGGAAATATTTCACCCAGAATCTGATATCTGGTCTCTCTAGTCCCTCCTGAATGTCTTGTGCTTAGCTTACAAGACGTTTGCCACAAATCCTATCCACTCTTGGATCAATTAATGTCAGAACCCTTTAGAAATGACCCCAACACTCCCATACAGGTGAGACTAAAGGCTGCACCAAGTGGTGTGATCCGAACACAAGTGAATGCTCTACTAAAGGTGGCCATAGAATGATATAATCATAGAATAGTTTGGGTTGGAAGGGACCTTTAAAGATTGTCTAGTCCAAACCCCCTGCAATGAGCAGGGACATCTTCAATGAGATAAGGCTGCTGAGTCCTGTCCAACCTGACCTTGAATGTTTCCAGGGATGGGGCATCTACCATCTCTCTGGGCAACATCTTCCAGTGTTTCACCACCCTCATTGTGCAATTTTTTTCCTCATATCTAGCATGAATCTAACCTCTTTTAGTTTAAAACCACTACCCCTTGTCCTATCACAACAGGCCCTGCTAAAATGTTCGTCCCCATCTTTGTTATAAGCTGCCTTTAAGTACTGAAAGGCTGCAATAAGGTCTCCCCAGAGCCTTCTCTTCTCCAGGATGAAGAATCCCAACTCTCTCAGCCTTTCCTCACAGAAGGGGTGTTCCATGCCTCTGATCATTTCTGTGGCCTCCTCTGGAGCTGCTTCAACAGGTCCACGTCCTTTCCTGTGCTGAGGCCCCCAGAGCTGGCCACAGTGCTGCAGGTGGGGTCTCACCAGAGCAGAGCAGAGGGGCAGAATCACCTCCCTTGACCTGCTGGCCATGCTTCTATTGATGAAGCCCAGAATGCAGTTGGCTTTCTGAGCTGCAAGTGCACACTGCTGACTCACGTCCAGCTTTTCATCGACCAATACCCTCAAGTCCTTCTCTGCAGGGCTGCTCTCAATCCCTTCATCCCCCAGCCTGTAGAGATACCAGGGGTTGTCCTGACCCAGGTGCAGGGCCTTGCACTTTGCCTTGTTGAACCTCATGAGGTACTCATGGGCCCACTTCTTGAGCTTGTCCAGGTGCCTCTTGATGACATCCTGTCCCTCAGGTATGTAAACTGCACTACTGTGCTTCATGTCATCTACAAACTTGCCAAGGGTTCAATCAATCCCACTGTCTATATCATTGATGAAGATATTGAGCAGTACTGGACCCCTGAGGGACACCACTCATCACTGACATCCATCTGGTCAATAGCATTGATTACACCTGAGTTTTCCCTCTCTGTGGGTGGTTGCATGGCTCTTTTGGCACTGAGGTTACCCCAAATCACTGGACAGTTATGGAGGTAACCTAGGACTAAATGATTCAACAGATTTCCACAATAAATGTAGAGGTACTTTCACATCTCACACAAACATGGGTAAACTGTACATCAATATGTACAATTGTAATAGAATTACTTTTGGGATTTTGCAAAAAATATTAATATGTATGATACTGGTTTTTCTACCGAAGAAGTATTTAATCTTTAAAAGTCTTGGCTATATATGAGTATGGAGTATCAGAGTGGATCTTTTCACTTTATCTTTTCTTTAACTACTTTTAAATACATGCTGTTGTTCATAGAACTGCTAGTGAAGTTATGTACAATATTGACAAAAAAACAACCAAAACCAAGCAAACAAAAGATTTTCTTCTTTTTAGCAGGCTTTTGGACTGTATTTTTGGGTGGTATTTTTCCACTTAAAATGTAGATGCAGATCAGAAAAGACCTAAAGCTTGTCTAACTTTAAATATTTGACCCCATGAAGTGGTGTACTTGGTCACCAAAAGCTGAAATGTTTCAGTCTTTCTCCATTATCTTGTAGCTTCAGTGGGTGCCTGCACTGGTTTAAAATGGACACATAATATTTTGGGTATATTTTAGTGCAAGTTCTATTAAAGCATATATTAACCAAGAGCATGTTTTTGGGGGGTTTGTTTTGTTGTTTGTTTTTTTAAATCCAGGGTGCACATTACTCTATACACTTTTAGGTTAGGGGTTTTTCCATCAGAATGGGTGTCATTCCTACAAGTGTGTTTAATGCTGTCTGGATGGGCGTCAGTTTCAGTCTCTAAAAGATGCAGTTGTGTTGGTGCAGTGCCTGACCTGAAGAGGATACTAATCTGGACAGTTTGCTCATACCTAACGGCATCTGTCCACACAGCAGTACAAAGATGTGTGAGAACTCCTCTAGTCTTGCTAATTCCTAGCGGACCCAGCAGGATGATTGTATGTATGTTCATTGTCTTCGAGGGTAGTACTGAGCTGATAATTGTTGTATTTATATTTTCCCTAAATAGCAAATTCTGACTTTAGGGCCTATTATTAAGTCTGAGGAAATTTAAATGAGGATATTAGAAGTTTGGAATAAGTGAGCTATGAGACCCTCAGGACCTCCACAGTTGCTCTCAGAAAGCTAATCCTATACAGCATTAAATTGCTTTGCCATCCTTGAGGACTTCTATGCTTTCTATTTCAAGTGAGCTAATTCACCATCATTGTCTGAATACACAGACTTGCTACAGCACTGTGATTTAGCATATCTGTCTCATTAACAGAAATGAGCAGTTTTTCCTTCAGTCTCCGTAGAAATATCAGTGTCTGTGTTAAAATATTAAAATGGATTTTTATTACATTTTTAAAATCTAAAATAAATTTAGGACATGTAAACGACTGCCTTTTTAATTATTTTTTTTACAATATGGCATTCTTTCAAGCTTTCTTTGCTAGGTATAATGTTTTCAATGATTGTTTTGTTTTAAAGGGAAATGCATAGATCTTGATCTGAGAACAGCCCTTAAAAAATTAGTTCATTTCTTGTTTTGTTTCCTTCATAAATCAAACAAAAATATTTCAGCATTGTTTAAAAAGTATTTATATATGAATGTTAACATAATAAAAATATTATTTAGAGATATTCATGTGATAAGCATGCAAATTATGCTAATGATAGTTTCTGTAATACAAAAATGTAAACATGTAATCCCAATCACCCTGTCTTGGTTTGTCAAGCAAGTCCCATCCTAAAGATTCCTTTATATGGAACTACTTCTTAAAGTTTTGGTGAGATCTTTTTCCATGTGGGAAGACTGCTTGTTTAAAGGTCTTCACCAGTGTCTGTTTATCTGATCCTAAAAAAAATTTTTTAAGCAAAATTATCTACATATTGATCAGAATTCATTAATATTTCAACAGTAGTCAAAATCATACTTTTACTTAATTCATTATTTTTCTTTAAAATAATCAGAACTCTTTTCAAAGTGTAGATACTATGTTGGAAACTTTCCTTAGTGTTTGAACTGGGGGTGGTGACCTTGGTAATGCTTAGCCTAGTACTTAATGTTTTTATTTCACATTTTTAAGCAGGATTCAAAGAGGATCCAGAGAGATATAGATAGCTAAGTTAATCTTATATATATGTGTCAGGTAAATGCAAATAAGTATAATAAAAAAGAGAGTAAGTGAGTCAATCGATAAATATTATATATATATATATACACACACATATATATACATACATATATAATGGGCAAGCCTCAGCAATTTAGATTACGGACACAGCTGCAAAGACAGCTGTTTACTTGGATGTCTAACAGACATCTAGCAAAGGTGCTCACCAAAAGCTTTTAAAGAAACACAAGTGCTGCGAGACAAGAAGGAAGGTCTTCTTGTACACTGGTGACTCATTCAGAAATGAAGTGTGGGAATAAATGAAAGATCAGCTTTCTTCGTAGAGGAAGGAGTCTCAGAGGGATCGGTGTCAGACATTTTGTTATCTAACATTCGTAAGTAATGTTGAACAAGGGTTAAATGAGCAACAGGTCAGAGATAATGCTAAATAATCTGTGATAGGAAACCCACTACTCTGCATCCATGTTTTCATACTATTTAACATTTCACCTATGTAATTGGCTATAATGTCAAAAGAATCCAACATTTTTATACAGTTTAAAACCAGTCAGTATTTTTCACATAAATATAAGTTTTGACTGAACCTTTTCTCTAAAGTGAAACTTTAATCAGAAAAATCAGTATTGGTTTCTCTTTTCTATTTTTCACAAAAATGTGCTGCATGTCTTCTGTGGATTACTTGTAAATACATTAAGATTAATGAAATGCTACAGCTGACTAAATAAACAAATAAAACCAATTTCATTTGGCATCACAGCAGATGTTCCACTTAGTTAAAAAAAAAATAAGCCTTGACGGAATAGCTAATAGTGATGTTGCTAGGACCTGTGATATGGAAAACTCAAGTTCAAAAAGGTATCAAACAGAGAATATTTGTGCGACTCTCAATACTTGACTTCAATAAATAACTCGAGCTGTGTTCAGTGATACGAGTAGGGGCACACTGAATCTCCCTTCAGCTGGATAAAGATTCTTGACTTCATTTCTGTTGACCAGAAACTACCTAATGAAAGGTTGAATGAAACAAATATAGTTCTTTTAAAATAAATAAATAAAATTTAATGTAAGAAACCAGCAATTCAAAAGAAAAGTAAAAAAAAAATTAGAAAAAAATCAGCTATAGCTTTATTTCTAGAAAATCTAATCAAGATGATAAGTGAAAATATCTGAAAATTATTTACAAAGTAATTTTAAAATAATTTAAAGCAGATCAAGCAAAAGCTAAGATGAAATTTAAGCAATGGTTTTGTTTTTATTTCCACAAAATGACATCCTTTGCTTCTTACTGTTTATTTGCTGAATATTTTTCTGAAATTTTCACAGTATACCTCACAACTACTGTTGACTTTAGAAAGGTATCTATCCTTGGAACTATTTGGAAAATATTTGCAGTTGGATGTAGTTTTATAAAACTAAAGCTTTCTAAATAATAATCAAAAGGTCCTGAATTAGAGGTAGTTTAACAGTCTTTGATTTAGTATTTGCATTTTACAAATGGAGAATTATAGATGCACAGGAAAATTCAAGGCTCAGGACTGCTCCTTTTGGATGAACTGAAACTTATGCTTAGTCCCATGATATAAGTTTTGAGTTAGTTTTTAGTTTGTGAACTTTGTTACTGACAAAGCCTACAGATTTTACCAAAGGGGCATGGGGGTGGGGGTGTGTGGGGTGGGGGTGTGTGGGGTGGGGGTGTGTGGAGATGGTGTTTGCCCTTGGAGTGACTTTCTGTACTCTGAAAATATATTTAATGTATCCTTCATAATATTTTTGCTTATCTCACCTTTCTTTTTTGAGTGAAAGTTTTAATGCACTGGCCTTGCATCTCTATAGTTCAACAACAGCAAGGTAGAGTGCCAACAAAGGTTAATAATGGCAACAGCCTAATGATCCATAATCCATGAAATTGATGCAAAACTTTTATTTCAGTGAAAGATCTATTAGACCTTCACTGATGTCATACATTTGATGATTCAATAACAAAACGCTGATCATAACATCACAGCCTAATTAGGTAATTGATTCACATTTGCCTGACTCACATCACTAGAGGTTATCATTAGGTAAATTAATTGATAAGCTTCAAATAATGTTTTAATTTTCAGATTCTTATCTTCAGGAGTAATGTGAGCAACACTACTGAAACAGCTGAATTCTGAACAAACGTACTATAACCATATATCCTGTTTTTTTCTTAACATTTAAATCATCACCAGCAGTGACTTGAGGGCATTGCACTTGACTGGCACTCAGCAAATTTAATTTGCAAGTTTGATAAATAGTGTGATGACTCAGGAATTCTAAGTTTTAATCCTAGTTTTGACACCCTCTTTAGACACTTGTCCATTTAAGTGATCCATTTAAGTGACTCTTGAAGTTTCAATTTCTATAGAAAGGGACTTATAGCAAAATTTACACATCTCATAGACTTAATTAAGTAATGCTGGCAATCATCTTGAAGATAAAAGGAATTATTTAAGTATTTTAATGTAACAAAATTCAATTTTAGACAATAAAGTAACTTTTTGTCCAATCGGGACTTTTTACTGAATAACTCATTATGTTTGGCAGCCGATTCTTGTGTATGCCTCAGGTTGGACAGCTAGTTCACATTTTAAGATTTTAGGACTAAATTTTCAGAACAGGAAATTAGATACAGGACTTTCATTAGCATAAACATAGAATGTATTTTTACAAATAGGCTTTGTATCTAGAAATTCATACATTCTGGATTTTCAATGTAATGTATTACAGTGAACCATTCAACACTTGCATAATCAATTTAGTTTGAACTTGTAAACAACACAGGGCAAAGACTATGAAGGGAAAAATTGAGAAAGGAGGAAAAAAACAATTGGATTGTTAACTCAGCCGAAATAGAGAGCTGAAATCCTGAGCTCCAGCTGATGTAAATGGAATGCTTTTTAGTTATTGCAATTACATTTATGAGCAACAAGAGGAGCAGAAAGAATTGTGCTTATTATTTTGGCTGTATTTTGATCAGCTTTGTCAGGGTGCCTGAAGGACAGCTGGGAGCTGGGAGCAGGAGCTGGGAGCCACTGGGGGCTCCCCAGGGCAGCAGGGCAGAGACGTGCAGCCAGGGCACGTTCCACCACCCCAGCAGGGAGCAGGGAGAAGGTTCATTGCCTGGGACCTGCTGGTACCACTCTTGCTAGTACTGCAGATTTGGTTGACTGCCTTTGCTAGAGGGGTGAGTTGCTGCCCCATGTTCAACCTGTAGTGTCTTAGAACTTCCAGGTCCTGTTCTGCAGAGCTGTTTTCTGTCCAGCTGGAGCTCAGCCTTTGTGTGGGGTTACCCCATCCCAGGTGCAGCACTTTGCATTTGCCTTTACTGAACTTCATAGTGTTTCTGTCTGCTCATTCTCCAGTTTGTCAAGATACCACATCTGTGCTTTTCAGTGTAGCCTCCTTCACCAAATTAGTGTCATCTATGAACATGCTAATACTTCATTTAGTTTCAGTTCATTACCCAGGCCATTATTAAAGTGTTAAACCTCAGTTGCAGTGTCAACTCCTGAGGAACACCACTTGTGAGCAGCTAAAAGTTACAAGTCAGACTTCATGTCACTAATCACAACCATTTGAACCCTGAGGTCCAGTTTTCCTGACAACTGATAGTCTGTCCATCCATCTAGTATCAGACTTTGTCAGTAAGCAGAATACATCTGTAACAGGATAACCAGTCTGTATGTCCATGATAACCATGCTCTGTTTGCAAGCTCTACACATTCTTAACTAAGAAACGGGTTTGAAATACAAGAACAACATGATGATGGTATACCAAACATACACAGTTGTATTTAATCTTTATGTGATTGTGTATAACAAATGTGCCACTGCCTTCTGTAATAACTGTAGTATCTGCCTTTTCTTTGTTCACATCAGAATATAAAGATAACCAATGACAATGTTGTGTGTGGTCAACCTATATGTGAACTCAAAATACAGCTGGAACAATTAAAAAGCTAAAAATTTGCTCAGAGCTATTAAATATAAAACATGGCTTTTGGCTCAGGAAGTTCCTGAAACATAAACTGGGGGAAAGTAGTATTTCACGCTTACTCTTGTCCTTTTCTATTTGAACATATATCTAATCACTGTAGAATAGATAGACCATCACTCTGGCTTTGTAAGGCCATTGTGATTTTTGTTTGGTTGGTTGGTTTTGTTTCCCACAGGCTCTTGCTTTCTCCTATACGCTTCCACAAAGCTGAATGGAAGTTGATGGTCTGTGTCATTCTTTGTATCTTTACTTCTCAGGGGTTTGCTCATAACCTTTAGAATTCTTAAGACATACTTTTTGCCTTATGTTTCTCCTTTTGCATCAAGGTGTTTAGCTGCATAGTCATACAAATCTTAAGTATTTTTAGAAACATTTGCAAGCTAATTGCTATGATAGGCATGAATAAAAAGAAGGAAAAGAAAAAAAAAGCTTAGAAAATCACTTTTAGCCATTCAGTATTCTACCTGGCTTAAAACTAGTCATTTTTGCCCCCTAATTAACTGAACTAATGAAATTTGAAAAAGCACAGATTTAGCACTTCATTTTAGTTGTTTTTCTAATTCATCCCTTACACTGTGTCAGTAATCCTTAATGCTGGTTTTATTTTCAGTTCAATTATTTTTTTCTCATAAAAGTTTACATTGTTTAAATGGTGCAAATAAGTTAATAGATTTTATGAGCAAAACCCATTAATAGATCAAATAACCGGATATCCTCGTTTATGTAATACACATAGCTTACTACAATTAGTCTTACTTTGGGACATGTAGCTTCTTTGGCACTACCACATTTCCCTGAAAGGCATCAAGCACTGATGCAAAGATTTCAAAGGAATAATCTACCACATTTTGGAGGATCATGTGTTTCAATACTATCTATTTTCTGAATATGTGCCTTTTGTCAAATATTGGTTGCCTTCATATTCCTGTTACTCCTTCATATGCCTGATGGTCTAATAATTTTGATACATAATAATAAACATTTGTGTAGGGCAACACAGCATTTGCAGAATGACATGCTTTCTATCCAGAAGTGCTTCCTCAAACAATGCAGCCAGAAAAAACAAAGCTAAGAATTCTACTTTATATTTTTCTGTTGAAAGACAAACCAGGGATGGAAGCAGCTCTAGTATCAGTGTGTATAAAGGAATAACTACTACAATCTCATACTCATACCACTTGTGTTGTTTGCGCACAGCATAGTTTCTGAATCCCACACCTGGCAAAGACAATGCTACTTGAAACCCAGGACTTATACCGTGAGGACTGGTGTAACAATGTCTAATCTTTGCAATATTTCTCTGTACAAGATAAAAAATTACAAAGGCCACCTTAGCTGCCACGGGAAGAAGCTTGCAACACCTTCCCCTGCTATTGGCTGTCTTTGTTACAAACACCCCTGATGCTGTGCTGGCAGTATATGCAGTTTGGTGTCTCCCAGAGACTGAGAAAAGCTGCTGTGCTGCACTGGGACTAAAAGTGATGCCAGTTCTGCAGCCATAATTGCATGGGATGGTTTTCATTCCTCAGCTACTTTATTCAAGTTCCTTGCTGTTACAGATTGCATGGTTAGAAACCATTTGTGAGCACATTGAAATGCTCCCATTGTCTCCAGAAATTTCAATATTTGACATTGTGTTTTGGGGAAATAAATCCTAGGTTGTTCCTGGCAATTTCTTGCCATGTCATGTTTATGACAGAAAGTTTTGTTTGGTCCAAATTAGCTAAGACAAATGACAAATGTTTCAGCCTTTTGGTCGTCCTGCAGTTTAAGTTCAAACTGAAGAACTCACAAAAATGTGAGTTGGGCAGCCATTCAAGGACTTTGATGTTATAACACATAATCTTTATCCCTTACTTGTGTTAATTACTGTAGCATTGTGACAAGGTGAACATGAACCAGCAATGCATCATTGTGGTAATTAAGACCAATGGTGTCCTGAGCTGCATCAGGAAAAGCATTCCCAACAGGTCAAGGTTGGTCATCCTTCCCCTCTACACAGCACTGGTGAGGCCACAACTGGAACGCTGGTTCCAGTTCTGAGTTTCCCAATATAAGAAAGGTATGAACTTACTGGAGCAAGTCCAGTGAAGGGGCACAAAAATTATTATGTGACTGAAGCATCTTTTATATGAGGAGAGGCTGAAAGAGCTGGTGAAAAGATGGCTCAAGGGGGAATCTCAACAATACTTGATGGGAAGAGAAGATAGAGCCAGATTCTTTTCAATGGTGCCCAGTGACAAGACAGGAGGCACTGGGCACAAATTAACATGAAATTCCATCTGAACATAGGAAAACAGTTTTTTATGGTGAGGGCAGTCAACCGCTGGAACAGGTTGCCCAGAGAATCTGTGGAGTCTCCATTTCTGAAAAAATTAAAAATCTGACTCAACTTTGTCCTAGGCAACCTGGTTTAGCTCACCCTGTTTCAAGCAGAAGGTTTGGACTAGTTTATCTCAGGAAGTCCTTTTCAGCCTAACAATTCTGTGATTCTGTGGTCTATATTAAGTGCTCAGTGAGATGAATTTTGAAATATTCATATCTCTATTGACATTGTTGCTTGATAACCTTCCTTTATTCCTAGTGCTTTTGTTCTGATGACTGAAACTGTTGACCAGTGTCTGTGGGAAAAAAAATTCTTTATGAATTCCTTACTTTCTTGCTTGAGGAGATTCCTTACTTGATTTCCTTATTACTCAGATCCATCCATCTCTGTTTGTTCAGACTTGTTCCTTGCCTTTTCCTTCCAATCTCCAATTTGCATCACCATAGCATGCTTTTGATAACGCTTGGCCCTCTGTTGGGAGTTCATAATATGTGAATATACATATATATATATATATATATATATATATATATATATATATATGTATATTCACTTCATCATTAAGTGTCATGTGTTCACAGACTGTCCAGAGTCTCCTGGAGTCTATGTTATGTAAATATTATACCAAATATTATAACTTGCATGGTATACCGGTTCCATCTTTCTATTTCTTTCTCAAAACTATTCATCATTATAAAGCAAGATTACAATATTTTTATTTTATTAATTTATTCTAATTCAACTTAAGCGCACTTTTTGCCTCATAATGTGATTTTAAAAAAATAAACAGCAATATTCCAAACTTAAAGTCAGGTCAAACAGAAGCAGAAGTTTTTTGTCTTGGTGATATTCATATCTGGAACAGAGAAAAGTAGTTCTCTCAACTGCAGGAAGTACTTCTTGAAATGTTACAGCTGAATTCTGCCTGAATTCAAGCAGAGGCTACATTGCTATAGTGGTTACTTCTTAGCTTAAAATCCATGACTCTATGGAGACTTCCACTGCAGCCAGTTTAAAAAGCAAAAAAACCCTGCTGAAATATCAAACTCTGAAACAACAGAACTGATTTTTCTTAAAATTACTACAGTGAATTCCTGAAGTTTCTTTATATAGTCTTGCTATCACTTTTTGTGCTAGAATATTTGATACATAACCCTGCTGAAAGTCACGAATATTTAGAAGTCACAGCATATGTCACTAAGTTTCTAGCTTCTTAAACAGCATATTTTCAGCTTGATTAATTGGGCACAGAAGGAAAGATTTTTCAAATATCATTTGTAGAAGAGTCACAAGATGACTGCCTGGTAAGACACTCCAGTGAAGCTTACTTCTGTTCAATGAATCTGAAGACATCTAAAATAATCTGAGCAGATGTTTTGGAATATTTATTTAGGTCTTAATGTCCAGACGTAGTCATGAACTTTGATGGATGCACATTAGAATTACCAAAACACATGTATCTTTCAAATTTCTTACAAGATTAAAAAAATTCTTTTTTTTATTTAGCTTAGAACATTGAGAAAGCTTAACCATATTCAAAATCACAATTACAGAAGCATTAACAAACCTCTCAAACATGCCATGAAGTCATAAAAGCAGGAGAAGCACTTATTGTGTATTATTAATGGGGTTCTCCAGGTTAAACTAATCATAGTCATACACTGTATTATACTACCTAAAGTTCTCAAATTGCCCACAAGTAATTTAATATACTTGAATCACATGTCTACAAAGACTTTCAACATCCATGTGTTAAATTTGCATTTTCTTCATTGAATATGAGGTTATACAGGGCAATATGGTAGAAATATATACCTTACAACAAAATCTTCCTTTGGAATTTCAAGTAGATACAGACCAGAGATAGCATATCACCTCTGTGCTTTAGATGATGGTGCTGCAACAGGGCAAAAGTACTCAGATCTCTGATGAAACATTCATGTCAAAAGACTTGTTCAAACCTTACAGGCACTGACTCACAACAACAGCAGTTATGATCAGCTCTTGCTGTATCTTGCAGGATAGAACAGAAGAGATTCTTCCTCTGAGTAGAACTTTCTTATCATTTTACAGCATACCAAGGGAAAGTATTAGTTGTTATTGGCACTCAGTCATTCAGCCTGTGACTTTGGCAATATTTCATTAAGAAGCAGACATTTAATTAGGTAAAAAGAGTTCATGTTAAAAAATTTCCTTTAGTTTAAGAATATTTTAATAACTATACAGTTAATGATGTATATTCTAAAGCTTATCTCCATTAGACCTACCAAGAAAAAATGTAGAAGACAGAATCATTCAGGTTGGAAGGCACCTCTTGAGATCATCTGGTTCAACCCTATATTTCAAGGCATCTATTAATGTAGCAGCCACATTAATGTTCCTATCTTTCTCCTTGGATCTGTACAGCTCCAATTCTTTCACCCCATTTTCTTAATTTTCATTATTAGGGCTGTCTAGTCCACCAATATTCTCAGCTCATAATCTATTATCACCCAACATCATCTACCTTTTTACTTTGATATCATCCCTCACATATGAAATACAATCCTTATGTCGGCCTTTAATGTCCACTTGTCTCCATTTAAACCGTTCTCAAAGATCTGTAATGCATATGAGAAAATTATACAGCAAATTTTAGACAGGTGAATAAATGTATGCAATATACTCTTTCTTCTTACTCTGATTATGGAATTCAGAGGTGAAAAAACATAGTGCCACTATGCTGCAAAGAAAACCAAGCTCCCTTTTTGTTTTTTCACCTATTTTTCACAAGTATTTCTTGTGGGCATCCTGTTGGATTCCTGCTTTTAAACAGCATTAATTCCTTGATAAGGAAATGAGAGGAACATGAGATGAACATTCAATTCCTGTGGCAGCTGCTTACACAAGGTAGAAGTCCACAAACTTTCTTGTTTGTGAATATTGCTAAAGAATAAGAAGTGCAGTGTATTTCTAGCCAATAAAATATGATCAATAATTTGTGCTAAAATGGGAGGTTATGTTGCACCTATTCTACAAAAATGGAATTAGTTTTTTTTCCTCTTGAAATGAATTTTATGCCCAGTTAGCACATGACTGGTTGATACAGGAAATAATAATGCTTTCCTTTAGTTTTGTATGCTGTTAAATTGATAAGGAAGCTTCAAGACTTCCTTGAGGGAGTTGCTCAAGGGCACTAATTCTGTCTTAGAACATGATACTTAATTCTCTGTTTAAAATACAATTTTCACTAAAGGAACATTTTGGTTTTTATACATTAATAGAAGATCTGATACAAATGACACAGGTAAACAGTAACATATTTGATTATCTGTAGTATAGTTTATTCTGAAGTGGGCCTCACACTAGAAGAAAATACATAAAATCCAGTCACTTTGAGTGGAATTCATCTGACAAAAGGTAAATGTATACATTTTAGGTAGTCATCTGAGGTTTTCATTACCTCAGAAAGAAACAGGCACTTCCTAAAATTGATCTCATACTAATATAGATATCTAAAATGGACCAGAAAAAAACTGCACTGGAATTGTTGCTTGTTTCTTCATATTTTTACCAAAGATAACTAGGTCAGATATAGATGAGATGTTATCTAAATTAGGTTAGGTTAATCTGCTCTACGAGATTCTTTCCTGATCAAAACTAGCTGCAAATCCATGATAATTGTCCATGCTTCATATGGTTTCTCTATTCATTTTAAGGCTCATGAAACAGTATAACTTTAGCAATAACATAATCTTTAAATTCAACTCATGAATTCTCGTGCTGGAATTTGACTTACTTGCTAGTGAAATAAAACAGACACTGAGGCTATGCTTACCCTGCTAAAATAAAAGTACAGCTTGAGCATTGGCTCACACTCCATATGGCTGAAAATGTGCTTTTTGTCACTGTTCTAACATGTGCCAGCACTTCCCTGGACAGAAACTGCACAACAGTAGTTAGGAACTGTTCCCAATAGGTATTTTGGATGTGTCAGCATTTAGTATGGTGAAGAAGCATGTTTAGGCTTTAAGCATGAGCAAAGTTATATCAGTTAGGCACAAAGCCAAAGAACGATTCCTACTCTGCTTCATTTGCTCATACAGATGTAGCCTTACATGGGGTCAGGCTAAAAGCCAGTTCCCCTAAATTAATAGCAGCTTTATTACTGCTTCGTCAAAGTCAGGGTTTTCCTTTTATCCTTTTGTCACAAATATGTGCAAATCTCAGCTTCTGTGAGAATTGCATAGTGAAGACCAAAGGGGTTCTCTAATTCTACATATTGAAACAGGGGGAGCTTCTCTTTTCTTACACATTCAGCTCGTTTAAAACAGTTTGTGTAATGCCAGTAACATGCAAATATAACAACTGCAGAGAAGCCTTTCCCGTGCTTTCTCTTTCATTAAGTATATAGGTAATTGTAATTTTTGTTTTTCTCAAGTTTAAGAAAAAAAAAGACTGAAAGCAGATATGTTTGGAAGTATTAAGAAGAGGGCAGATCTTACCTTTATTAGAGAATGTGTTTTTATTATATCAGCACTCAAGTAATTTTCATTACATGGGAAAAAGCCCAATAGATTCAAATGCTCTTTCTACACATTCACTATAAAGAATTATAGAAAATTTGTGTTGTGTTTAACAAACACAGACTAGCAAGCGTATCAGTTTCAAAACCCTTTAGCTGGGTGAAGTTTTGGCATCTGTAGGACTGATTAGGATTTTATGGATGTTTTTAAATCCCTTACATTCAAAAATAAAGTGCATCTTTAAAGAGTAACTGCTTAAAATCTCAGCTTTCTAGAAAACAAAAAGCTTCAGAAGAGCTAAATTTTATCTTTTAGTCCTGAGTTCAGTGAATAACATCTCCTTTGCTCCCTCCTGCACCTTTGACCAAGTAATTCAGGTTCAAGTTCATTATCTTTAGGTCACATTATCACAATAGGTCAAGAACTGCTTCCATACTGAAGTCTGAATATGGCTTTCTAATACCTTTGCTAAGCATTCACACAGCTCTAACCATCCCACAGTAAAGCAGAACTAAAGCTTAGAGAGTGCAGCAAGGACTTACAAAAGATCTTAAAGAGAAGAAACTCCACATGATCTACTTGGAATTAGTGAATGGATTTTTAAAAATTCATGTGGATGTAGCATTAATATTTAAGTACTAAAGATACAATTGTAAGTAATTCTGAGAGCTAAAATGAACTGGATACTGTCACAAGTGAAAAAAGCTTTGATATTACTGGTCATAACTAGAACCAGTGAGTAAAAAAAACAACAAACAAATCAATAAATGGCATGTCAAATGCAAATATACTGTGGAATTGTAGGATTTTTGGGAAAAGGAATGTGAAGCCAGCTCAGAATAAAATCTCCAATAGAAAGATATGCCAGTTTAGCCAACCAGCTTTAGCAAAGAGCTTGGCAGAGCCAAGGGTTCTGGTCAACGTGCAAATTACAAAGTCCGTTAGCAGTGGGTTTCTTACTAGCCAGTCAGTTACATCTTGCAGAATGAGTCTTCAAGCATTTATCTGCAATGCTTAGAAGGAAGAATTAGACTGTTATTAGGAATTTTGGTTTGAGGGCTATACCTTGGAGGTCCTGCTCAGATATTCAAGTTTCTAAAGTATATATAGCTGGCAAGTTTTTTAACACACATGGTATTGAACCTAATGATTAAGTAAATCATAGTAAAATAAAATTAAATTACTAAAAATAAACTAAACTGTATGTTGTCTAGCAACCAGTAATCACAAGATATAATAAATAAAACGAAGATATATTGTGAAAGTATTAGAGAAATTATTGTCTCAAATGAAGTAGTTGGAGAAAATGTATAAATCTATAATAAATATATATACAGACTTATTCCATAAAATCATAATAGGACTAGTAAAAATCCTGTTAATAACTGCACTTGGTCTATCCCTGAGAAGAGGTAACATACTGTTTCATAAAGTATTCTTTCCTTTTGGTTTGTGTTTTGCAAAGCAGCATTATAATTCTCTTATCACATGGGAATTACTGAAGCGGACTGCAGGCCACTAGTGAGTAAGAAGCAGACAGCAAGGAAAATGCTATACCATATACAGTCAAGATAAACATTTAAAATTGTATGAACTGGACAATTTACATAACAGAGTCATGTAGGAGTTGGCTGAGGCAATTATTGGTTGATTGTTGGGGTTTTCTTCCCCAGTTTTTAATCATAGGGAGAAAAAAAATCCAAATGTTTCTCAGTGTTAAAAGTTAGCAGGACAACCAGGTAATTTAAGGCCACATAGTCTGGTTTGAGTCCCAGCCAAAATAATGAAAAAAAATGCTATAAGATTTAATTAGCAAAGAATTAAAGGATTAAATTAAAGCTAATACCAATCAATCATCATAGTTTTGCAGAAAATAGGTCTTGTTAAACAAGCTTGATTCCCTTCTTTCATATTATACATATACTTGATAATGATAACTGCACTGATGAAATACCTTCCCATAAAGTATTTGTGACAAAGTACTGTATATTATTTGGAATACAGATTAGCAGTATTTGAAATCACTAATGTAAACATTAAACAGAATATAAACCAGATGATATCTCAGGAAGTTGATGATAGTTGAAATACATATTCTAATGTGGGTTTCTACTGACATCCCACAGGCATGGTAACTTCCAACATTGTTCAATGTTTAATCAATGAACCAGAAGTAAACATAAAATCACTGCCAGTAAAATGTGCAGATGAAAAGACTGAATGAATGATAAATGATGAGGAGATATGAGTCTTGGAGCACTGAGCCAGTTCAAACAAAAAGAATTTAATAATCAAATTCCAGATCCTACATCTGTGAACAAGAAATGTAGACCATACTAACAGACTGAGAAACTAACTAGTAAAGAAGAGCCATAATAATATGTGCGGCCATAATAAAACATAAGTAATAACATGTAAGAACTGTGCTAAAGAGGAGAATTAGCATGACTCTTGGATGTCTGAACAGTAGAGTACACAAGAAAAGTCTTTTTCTTCCCCCTGGATATGCCATCAGAGTCCTGAAACACTGTCTGCACTCTTCTTGTCATATTTATTAATAGACATTAAAATATTAGAAATATTGAAAGGGACAAATATTATGTCACAAAAGCACACACGGTTTGTAGGTAATGCTGCAGAAGAATTAAGAACACTCTTTGTTTATCTTAGTGGAAATAAGACTGGAAGGTGACTGGGTTACAGTGACTGTCTTCACAGAGAGAAAATACTAGTACTGACAGGGTCCTGAATTGCACAGAGTAAAGCATACCAAGAACCAGTAAAGCTGGGCCTTATTCAGTCTGGAGATCAAATACATCACTTTTAAAAGTAAGGGCTATCCTTCTAAAAGGCTAGTGATCAGTCTCTTACTGTCTTCATGCATATCTTCATATCAGACCAGGCCACAGGTTTTGCCAAAGGAAGTCAATATGGAGAATGAAGTAGCTTGGAATAGGCAAAATATTAGACTAGATAATCTAAGATTACCGTCTTGTCTCAAAAATCTATGAATTTCTTACAGAAATGCACTCTGCTAACTGTGGCTTCTAATAATGAAACTGCATTTTTGCATGTATGTCTTTAGCTTAGAGGCATTTATTTTCTACAGTTACTTGATCACTGCATAGTACATTTTAAGCATTCATTCTCACAGAGGGTTTTAAGTACAATGGAAATGTATTTAAAGCTTGCTTCATTCTTGGCCTTATTTTGAGGTCAGATACTGTAGAAGCAGCCTCTACAAATTAAATTCCTCTAATTTGTATGGAAAGGTAAGAACAGAAAAACTTGTAGCATTTATCCCAGACCACAAGATCAGCCAAACTATGTGGAAAAGGAGGAGTAATTGCTTTTTTTTAGTAAGATGTCAAATCTTTTAAAACAACAAACACTCATAGGAGGTCTATTCATTTTTCCATACAGAGGCTATTAGCACAGATAGTTTCCATTAGTATCAACAAAATAAGCATGTAAACCTTCCACATACTGTATTTATGGGATTATAAACTTCTCTGTTGGTTTTGCATGCAATGATAGCTTTTTTTCTTTCAGAATTTCTTTTGTTGGTGCACGAGAGGGATTTTGGATGTTCTTATAAAGCACAGCAGAGCTCTTTATCTCATTTTAAATTATGTTGGTTAGGGAATTAGCACACATCTCAGACTTGTTGCTAATGTAGGTGAAATACAGACACAACTCATATTTAAAAGGAGGAATATATCTCTCATTCTATTCTACTTTTACAATAATGCATTTAATTTTGCTTTTTTTTTCCTCATTTTTTTCCATCTGAAACTCAAAAAGATCTGTCGGTGGTGGCCTGCTACCCCTTTGCCAGAACAAACTCATGTCCCCATTGAGGTTTTATGATTTTCATCTATTAAACAGATGCAGTGTTAACAGACAAGACTACTTCACTGTTACTAATCACTGAGGCAATTTAGGTAACTGCTCTAGTTACTAGTATCTGTCTGTCAACTGGTAACTACCCATTTACCTTATTTTGAGATGTGCTGGTACTGACCTCTGTTCATTTCTACCTAGTGTACCTTCAGTGTATTTTGGGAAGTTCTGTTGAGGCACTCGTGTCTAGAACTAACGACCTGGTATTTTGATCCTATAAGGATTTTAGATTTCATTATCTTGTCATGAAAGCTGTGAGAATTAACACAGCACAGAAGAGATTTAATTCTTTGCTCCCCAGAAGCTGAGACTTGTGTAATGGACATGGTGTTAAAAGCTAGAAGAATTTTTGTGGGTTTTTGTTTTGGTTTGGTTTGGTTTGGTTTGTTTGTTTTTGTTTGTTTGTTTGTTTGTTTGTTTTTTTATTATCTGAACACCTCAAAAGAGAGGGCTAGAAAATTTAGGGATCAAAGAACCCACTAGTTCATGTGGAAATAGCTTCAACTCTCAGCTGCAAAGCAAACCTTAATGACTATAGTGCCATGTGAGGTGTTCAGCAGTTTGTGAGATTTAAATGCTGAAAGACAGTGAATAATACAGGATTTCCCCCAAGGAATCACAATTAAAGAATAACATATAATACTTTTTTGTTGTAAAATCTCAGCACCCGGCGTTTGGAGATATGATTCCCAAAAATTTCAAATAGATGTGCAAGGAATTTTCTGATACTAGGGCATGGACCTGATGAACAAAAATCCATGTGAAGTTGTTAGTGAACAGCTCAGCTGATCTCTTTTTATCTGTCTTCATGAATTCTGATACTTCTAAACATCAGCCCATAGGGTTAATCAGCAAAGCTTTCATAAATACTAGACTAGACTAGACTAGACTAGACTAGAATAGAATAGAATAGAATAGGAGTAATTGAGTTCAAAGTGACCTACAATTAACTAGACCAATTGCCTGATCACTTCAAGGCTGACCAAAAGTTAAAGCGTATCATTACAGGCATTATCCAAATGCCTCAAACATTGAGAGGCATGGGTCATTGACCACGTTAGCTTTAATTTCAGTATAAGAATTTTTTTTTACAGTGAAAGTAGTAATTCACTGGAATAACCATGGTAGAGCCTCCATCACTGGAGGTTTTCAAGATATGATTGGACAGGGTGCTAGATTAACAGGCAGATGACAGGCAGGTCTCCTAGTTAAGAATCCAGTCATCCTATCCTCTTTATAAAAGAAATGTAGCATAGCTAAGTTTCAAATTCCTCTTTTGGATGCTCAAAGATACATAGAATCAATATGGTCTCAAAGCACACAGAAAACAGTAAAGGAAAGATACTGGAGGGTTACTTTTTTCCCATATGTTTCAATGCTTCATATAATTTTAAAGCCAGTTGCTCATTATTAATGAATAAAACATACAGAAGTTCTGTAAATATCTAAATATATAGAATAGCTGAAGTTTAATAAACTTATTTTTTGTTAAAGGAGCAACATATATTTTTAGGCTAAATGTCATAATTTTTATTTTTATATCTCATTTGATATTTGGATGTCTTGTTAATAATAAAGACAGGTGCTGTTCTGGGCAAGGTTCAGCTGACAGGGTCCTCTGTCTTAACATTTCCACATTATTATCATATCATAACACGTTTCTATATGTGTAAGCTGTCATAGTTTAAAGAAATGTAAATGTCTACCAAGTGGGTACCAGCAGGCTGTGATGGTAATGATGGGGCTAAGAAAATTAAAATGGGTACATTTGAATGAACACATACAGTACTTTTTTCCAAGGGGTCTTGTAAAGTTAATAAACATTTATATACTCTGTTCTTTTTTTCAGCATTCATACGTCTTCTTCCATTGAATAACTGATACCTCAAAGAGCAAACAAAATTAAGTCTCATTATGTCAAACACTGTTTTCCTAAAGAAATATACACAATGATAATCTACCTTTCTGTTTTATTGTTAAAATAATGCTCTTTGTACTAACACCTTAAACACTTATTCTTGCCCACCTCAGATGCTGCAACAAACCTGTGTGCACTCTACTGTATTTTCACTTAAGCTGATCCTGGTCTTGAGGGCCTTGAAATGTATTCTTGACTCACACTGTTTAGTTTGAAGTGTAATTAAATGAGATACGGTTCCAGCATGTTGACTGTTAATTAATATTGTATATCAATAATTTTATATTTCAGAATAATGGAGACATATTACATATTGACTAAAGTAGTCATTAACACTGAATGGGGTTTTTTTGTGCTGAGAAAAATATTTCATAATAAAGAATGAAATATACAAATGACACACTATGCATTGTAAGAGCTGCACCTATTAAAAGTCAATGTATGGCTCCACCTGAGGAAGTGTAGTGTCCAAGAAGTGCCTGTTTGAGAAAAGGAGAAAGACAGGGAGGATTAAGAAGATTTTAATTTTATTTTTTTCCATTGCATCTGTATATTTGTCTCTAAGATGCCAAGAGCAAAACTTCCAGAAAATAAAATGTCCTTTTGTACTCTACAGAAAATGGTAAGCCTGGCTTTTCCACTCACTGGGTTAGCAAAGGACTCTTGTTTTTATCATGGAGGTATATTGTCTTTACTTTCCACTGCCTGGCTATTGCTTGGTTTCCCTTTTCTGTGTTTGAATGTCTTCTGTTCCTGCTGCTAAGTGTAGCGGACTGGCTGTATAAAGAAAGAAAACAGGGCACAGGAGAAATAATATTTCCTTTTACTTGACTCATTGTTTTGAAATATGTATTTGCTTTATGACATGTTGATCAAATGTTAATTCTGATATTATTTCTATACCAACATGGGCATCAGGAAACGGTTCACGAAGAGAAAAGAAAAGGTAACAGGAAATTTTTCCCAAAGTTAATCCAATATAAACTGGTTTGCATAGGAAAATTGTGCTTGATCAGCAGCCATATTCTGTTGCAGTGATAACCAACTTCTAACAGCCTTTTGATCATAGCAAACCTTGTCCTCCCAGCAGAATATTCTTCACCATTGCTGTGTTTCATAATCAAAATAGCTTAGTGATCAAAGGGAGCCATTTTCATTTCTGACATACAGAAGTATTTACTGTTAATGTAGGAAGAAGCAGTTATTGCTGCACATTTTTTTCCTTCTTTGTACTTTGAGCAGAAAAGAAGGGGTTATTTTTTGTCTAACACATTTTCTAGGGGACAGTACCAACATGACTATCACTTTCTGCTAGAAACAGACTGAAAGCATGCAGTCTGCATAAGCAATAATAGCTGTGTTCCAAGTACTGTATTTCTTGCTAAACTCACCTTACTTGACACCTTCGGTGTCAGATGGAAAAACTGCTAGATATTTTGATCTCACATGTTGCTTCATTGTTACAAACACTGGGGTCTCAACTCTTCCATCTTTCATCTTCATTTTCTGTTTGTGTTTTCTGGATAGCGAATACAAGATGACAACCATTCTAAAGAGTGTTTGCTGGCTTGACACCCATTTTGACTGCTTAATGAAAGCTTGAAATACTCTCACAAAAATGCATCAAAGTTAAAATTTTCATTGAAAAGGATCACTCAAGATGTATAAACTAGATGGTTGGCAGTAAGTTTTGATTAAAAGTAAGATGATGTAAAGAGCAAAAGAAACGGTAGGCTGCCTATCAGACAATTTATACTTAAAATAGAGTTTAAAGCTAGGATTTACTCCCAGATGAAATGTTTCAAGAATCATTGCATGACTAAGTTAAAGCAAATCATGCAAAGCACTAACTGTAGAAAACAATTTTGCAAATTAATTTTAATTTCTAATTTCCAGGCTAAGAATATCCATGATAGCAGCAAATCCTATGTGGTGAAAGTGGCAATTCCATTATGTTCTTCTAATGGATCATCATTTCTATCATTCTCTGGAGAGGACTTAACAAACACGGGAGTCTGTCCTGAAACCATAAAAGGGTATTTTTACTGCCTAGGATATCTGTCCATAATGGACCTAGAAAAAGTCAGAAACACTAAAAGGTAGAACTGCCATTATCTTCAGCCCTGATCAATCCAGATCAGTGGACGTAAACCAATTTGACATTAAATGTTATAGAAATAAAAATATTCCTATTATTTTTCATCTTCAGACAGTAAGATAGACAGCAGACAAGCTCTTTTGCTCTTGTAGGTCATGCTACTGTAACCTTACGAGATTTTGCTCTTGCCTGGAGAGTATTCCTGCTAAAAGTTTTTGTTTGGCTATTTCTGATTACTGCAAAAAAATCTCTAAAATTTAGAAATTTCAAAGACTGAAGGGGAATTGGACACCTTGAAATCTTTAAATTTTCCTACAGCACAAACTATTCCAAGGAATTCAGTTAGCTTCTGGCCCTTGCTTATCCCAACCATCTTCACAAACTCAGAACTACATGAACTCTAATGAATGACATTCTGTAGAATTCCTTGGAAGAATAAAGGGCTCTTAAAAACACAAGCAACTCTTCACACACACAAGAAGGATGGATACAAAGTCACAGGGGAAATTGAACTGATTTGTGCTGTTTTCAAATTTTAATTAAAATAATTTAAAATTTATTTTCTAATATTTTTATGTATTGGATATTTTACTATGGAGAAAAAGCAGATCTTACTCATTTGTCTTGTGGTTTTATTTTCTGCTGCAAAATCCTATGATAATTGTGCAGAAAAGAAATCAAAGAAAAAGCAGATCATGCTGATTAAGATCTAAAAATCAACAGTATCAGAGTTTCCTAACTACACTTGCCCACCTACATGTGAGATAGGTCTTATGTTTTACCTTTGTGCTACGTTATGTAAAGCACGTTTCCTTTTGGCATAGATTCCACTAAACCAAATAAACCAGATTTTCTCTTACAATATCTTGGTTCATGGTGGTAAATTTTACTGATTTATTATTATTATTATTTTGAATATTGAGATCCAGAATAGCTCACAGAGTCCTGTACAACAGTCTTAAAACTTCTGATCTCTCCTGGCAACATCCAAATATAATAGATTACACAAATACATTTAATTTAGTACATCTAGATCTTTCTCCCTTCCTGTTATTTCTAGCTGAGTCTCCCAGTTTACAACAGGTGTTCTTTCCTAATATTTCCTGTATTGATGATCATCTTATTTGTTCTATTATTTCATGCCATTTTTGTTAATTCATTACTAACAGTATCCCAATTCTTCTTTGATGGTATAGACATAAGTGAGTCCTAGATATGCCCACTTCTAGGTTAGATCTGATTCAGATTTATCTGACAGGTTCACACACCACAGATAATGAAACTAATTAAGCTGCTATGGAAGCCACATATGCTTTGAAGCATCATAGGTTCTATCTAATCAAAAGCTATTTTTGTTCTCTGAAGTTAGCTTTAAGGTAGCCTGATACTAAGCTTAAGATCAAGTGTGGAAAGAAGGATTATGTGTCTACTCTTAATACAGCAGAACAATCAATTATCCAGCTGCAAGTGAATGCAGAACTACTCAAATTCGTAAAAGTCAAACTTAATATATTCAAATGTGACTTTTCTGCTTCAACCAGTTGGAAATGTAGCTCTCAAAGAGATGCAGATAAATCTTGCTTAGCATTATTCAAAAAGTGTTTCATTATTGTGAATCTCCTTTTACTTTTGTATAGAGGAAACAGAAATTCTCTGCAGGAGACAGAAATAGTTGAATAGGAAATAGTTACATGGCCTCCTAGGACATATTTATGGTTTTAGTTAATAGTAGGGGATAGATGTAGAAAGATCATCAGGTTTGCCATCAAATTAATTTCAATGAGTTGTTGTTGTTCCAGGTTTTTATTGGGAAAAGTGTTTTACCGGGAAAAAGTAGTTACCAGACTTAAGCCTTCTTCGCTTAAGACATTTTAGGGAAACAGAAATCATCAGGCTTGGGATGATTATCAGTTCCCAAAAGAGAAATATCCACTACCTGTTTCTTCCCGCTAGGATGCTAGAAACCCCAGAGTAATAGTTATAGAATAGTTCTGCTAATCCAGAAGATTTTCACTCCCATAGTTCAATTCAGGCTGTCCTGGAGGTAAGGATTTTTAAGCATACTGTAACTCTTTAAGTGAGGGTTTTTTTTTTAATATTTAATATGGAAATTAATATTTTCTCTTTTTGTTCAGATTTACTGTGTTTAGTGTGTTATTTTCTTCCCCCATGCTCACCCCCCTCCCCCTGGCAAACTAAGCTTCCTTCCATCAAGTATAGTAAGTACTAATGGTTCCATTGCAGAATACCAAAAAAACCAGAAATGTCTTCTTGCCCAGTTGTCAACTATCTGTTGCATTTGAGAAGCCACGCTGGGCCCAGCAGATTGATGTATTATAGTATTTTCAAGACATCTGCATATCATTGACACCTGTGGGCATCTCAGTTGGCACTAAACACTAAACACCTATACATGGATAACTGAATTGAACGCTGGACTCTCAACATAGTCTGTGGAGACTAGTCAGCTGAATCATTTTCTAGGCTGTTTTAACAGCCCTGGTTAAATTATGCTCAATTCCAGTGGGAAAAGACAATCCTTGTGGGTTTGTGGACTCTCTAAGCCTTCAGCTTGAGCTGAATCCTGCCCTCACAGAGGCAGTAACTCAGTTGGCTAGGCTAGCCATGGACACCTGTTGCCACTGAGACATTTTCAGCCATTGTGTCTGTCCCTCAGGTGCTTCTGAAGGCAGTGCTGGCCTCCTGTAGTTTGTGCCATAATGTTGAATAGAGCCTTTCATCAGAGAACATACTTCTTTCAGGTGTTCTTTAAGGTTGCCAGAGCACTGGCGCAGGCTTCCCAGAGAGGCTGTGGAGTCTCCTTCACTGGAGACATTCAAAACCCGCCTGGATGCCACTCTGTGCAACCTGCTCTAGGGGAACCTGCTTTAGAAGGGGTTTAGACTAGATGGCCTCCAGATGTGCCTTCCAACCCTGACTGAAGGGATAATTTTGTGATTCTGTGAGTATTCATGCTGATCATGCTGACTTTATCCCACGAGTTTATCCCACCATACTGAGAAAACTTCCATTCTTTCAATTATCACTAGCGTAATCGGATCTGGACACTTTTTGCACTGCCTCTGCACTTTCTGCATAGAAGTGTTTTTCTGCCTTCAGATGACACCATGGCATGTTTTTTTCAGAGCCCAAGGAGAACAGCTGAAGAAAATATAGGATGGTAGGAATTCAACTGTTTTAACGCTCAGAAATACCCTGGAAAGAATGATGAAGCCTCTTTACCTATATTATAGCAAGTTTTCATTGATTCATCTAACTAGAGGGTAAAAACTTACCAAGCCTCTTTGGTGACCAGTTTACAGAACTATATTTGCTGATGGTAGAAAAATACCCTCTTAGAGCTTTAATAAGGGACTATGGTTGAAACTCTTCCACTAAAATTTTCTGGGGTTTTCTCCATTCATTAAACAGGTTAACTGATACTTTACAAATACATTGCATGAATTCATTGCAGCAGCCCTATTGCCACCAGAGTAATTTGAAATAAATGAAATCAAACATACATTGCACTCTATAATACATTATTGCAAAATGATACTTAAACATTTATGATCTTGGGGCTGGAGGTCAGGGCAAGAGCATGACAGTTCAGTATTACAGTATGTTTGTATCCAGAGTGGTATTAAAAGTAACTTAAAGCAGAAGAATTATTCTGGGTTTGTATAATTTAGGACATGAAGTTCACTATTCACTTTTTACCTCCAGGCTTATTTTGCAAAAGGTATAAGCATATAAGTGGATCTAAAGAGAATGGGACAAAATTAATACATCTGTGATCCTGCAGTTTTTAGCTTAGAATACATGCGTATTTCCAGAGAAATATCAGTAGAGTGAGAAACTACAGAATTTTATAACTACAGTCTTACTGATTTTATGCTTTAATTTCTTTTAGGTTTTCAGGCAGAAAGTGAAGACATTTATTTTTGCAAGTCTGCATAAGCTCAGATGTCGTCATTCTGGGTCATTGAGAATATGAAATAAAAGAGGCAAATGTTGTTTTATGATCTTCCTGTCATGTAAATATGAATCTGCTCTTGTCCATGGTCACTTAAAAATGTCTAAGTGTATGCTGCTAAAAACTACTTGCCTTGTAGTCAGAAATGGAACTTGTCTAAAATGTAAATTTAACTCCTGTGAAGAACGATTTTCTGATTCAAGTTCTGAATTATGACATTCAAAGGCAACTTGATGGTAATTCCTGTGCTGATCAAATATGTGCAGTGAAACATTTCACCCAGACTTTCTAAGGTCACCTCAGTATTTTTTCCCTTCACAAACATAAAGTTGTTTTTGAATTCATAATGAAATTAAGAGATACATAAATATTTTTGACATGTATAAATTTGACCAGTTGTTCTTATCTGTTAGTGAAAAAAAAAATTCTGCAAGCAGAATTTAAAAAGATATTTTACATGTAATGAATTTGTTTGTCTTTTCAGCATCATACTTCTAAGAACAAACATATAGTCATAAATTCTGGCAATATTCATGTACATAGAGCTCTGCTGATTTCACATTTTTGATCTGACGAAAAATTACAGATAACATATCCATCTACAAGTGACTGTTTATTTTACTATATTGTCTAAAATTCTAAAATAAGTAATCTGCATTCAAAATATCCAATCTATTAAATAAACAATTGTGTAACATACTGATGAAAAAATGAGGGCAGAAGTTTTTTGAAACAAGGCATTCAGAAATACTACAAAAACTATTAATCAGAAATATTTATTTTGATTTAAAAAAAAAAAAAAAAAAAAAAAAGGCTTAAACAGTCAACTGGTAAATGCTCTGTAGCAATGCTTGTTACTTCTGCTGGTAGTACAATGTTATGTGGTATCATGCTGACCACAGGGAACATACTTCCTGTCCTGTCATGTGGTTCACTGGTAGTTTGGTTGAACAAGGGGATTTCAATTTTATGGACACTTCATTTTTTCTCTGTTTAATTCAATACACCTGACACTGTTTACAGTGTCTGGGAATAGAGCCTCCACCTCTACTGTGGTGAAAACTTAATGAAACCATGACTGTATATAGTTGATACACCTTGAAAATGTTGTAACCCATTGTTTGAGTTGTATGCTACAGGAACTGTTATAACAGGAAAGCCTTGCCACAGGCATGCAAGGGGCAAGTGGAGGAGCTGACATTGCAGTGATATACTCTACGGCCTGGTCCAAAGGCACAAGAGATGGTGATGCTAATGGATATACCTTTACAGTGTTCTAACTCATTATTTGAATGGAATGTTATAGGAAGTACCATAGCACCAGACATCTGAACCAATGCAGGATGAGCCTCATGAGAAACAGAGCAAATGCAACAACGCCCTGACCTGAGCTGGCTTTGCTGCCCAGTGACTCCAGACAGCACACTGCCCTTGTTGTTCTGGGCAACCACCGTAAGAGATAGAACCCATGTCCTGGCATAAATGAACTCAATAGAAAATTTCTAGGCATTTTCCGGACATTTTACAAGGGTGGTCAATAGGCTAAGGGAATGGTAGGCTAATGATGATGTGTTGGAATAGTGTGGGACCTGAGCATGACACAATTGGTATAGAATAAAACATGGGGCTTGTACTGATTTTGGCTAGGAAGGAGGTAATTTTCTTCGTAGTAGCTCATATGATGTTGTATTTTGGATTTGTGAACAAAACAGTATTGATAGCACACCAGTGTTGTAACTGTTGCTGAGCACTGCTTACACAGTGTCAAGGTGTTCCCTGTTTCTCACCCTACCCCACCAGCGAGTAGGCTGGAGGCGCACAAGAAAGGGGAAAGATATACAGCTGGATATCCCAGACCATATGATGTCATGCTCATCAATAAAAGCTGGAGGAAGAAGAAAGAAGGGAGGACGTTTGGAGTCATGGTGTTTCTCTTCCCAAGTAACCATTATGTGTGGCAAAGTCCTGTTTTCCTGGATATGGCTGAATACCTGCCTGCTGATGGGAAGTAGCAAATGAATTCCTTATTTTTGTTTGCTTGCATGAATTTTTTCCTTTACCTATTAAACTGTCTTTATCTCAATCCACGAGTTTTCTCAATTTAACCCTTGTGATTCCCTCCCTCATTGCACCAGGGGGGAGTGAGCAAATGGCTGAGTGGTGCTGAGCTTCCTACTGTGGTTAATCTACAATATATGTGAAATTTTTAAAGGAAGACTTTTTTCCCCTTTGTTCTCTTCCTCTTTCCTATTCAATACTATCTCATTGATCAAATCCACCCTTAAGATCCACTTTATCTGTGAAGGACACAGAACTCAGCTGACCAAAAATTGCTCTGTTGCACCACTGACCTGAGTTGTCCTAATCGTACGCTTGAATGGTGGAGAAGGTAGATACATAAAACATTCATGTGTTTTTCTGTCTTTCAGGTTATGAACTGCTTATGACAGGCGGTTTGTTGTGGTTGCAGCAGCATCTATTACATGGTAAATACTGCAACCTGTATAGTGAATACAGAATTTGAATTATTAGCTTTTTCCTTCTCAGACCGTATTCTGAAGAAAAGTCACGTAAAGCCTTTTCAGCCATAATAAATGAAACTTTGTGAGCTGCAAAAAGTGTTATAACATCAGGCAGAGAAAAATTCAAGGATTTCCTTGAGTCGCAAAGGAAGATTTTAATTCTTTAATCTGCTTTTTACTATTCAAGCAAAGCCAATTGAACCATCTGGAATAACTCCAGAGGTACAGTGACCCTGAGTACTTGTGGGACTGGGACACCAAGTTTGCAAAAAGCAATGAAGAAAACCTTCCCTTTTTTGGCACTAAGCAGAATTTGCTGTTTTATTCTATAGCAAATTTTGTTTTTGCAACACGGGTGCAAAACCTTCTTGTTTTCACTTAGTGGAACTTTGTGTTTACTTTGTGTTTGTATAGCTAAATGTAAAAAAAAAAAGGAGGTGGCAGGAAGAAGTGGAGATGCCAACTCCCTGTCTTCCTAAATATCATATACTAATTATAGCTATCTAATACCAACAGTGAATAATAGCAGCCTACACTAAGACTTCAGTTGCCTCCATACATGTAACAGCATGAAGAACTTCATGTTCAGAGATTACCCTGTGCATGTATGTGTATTCATGACTAATGAAATTAGAGCTGTGGAAGGCACAGGTAGGGATTGTAGATTTATTACTGACCAAGACAGATTTATGGATTTCTAACACCATTGTATCCTGTGGGAAACTAGTCCTAGTTTAATAGATGTCAAAGAACAGTAAGTGCAGGAATAAAGCTCTGTTGCGCAAAGTTTGCTGTTTAAAGTGCATTTATTTGAACCTTAACAATAATGTAAGCATATCAAAATATGCAATTCAACCTTAATTGACTTATTTTTGTTAGAATTTGCTGGGCAAATACTTCATCAGCATTATAAAAGACAGTCAATTATAGGCATTGGTTTAAAATAAAACTGTCAGGACCACTTCATAGTATTATTTATTTTCAATTTTTTGTAAGACAATATTAGGAGATTGAGGTTAGAATTACCTACAATACTACTCCTGCAAATGCTGGAATTTTCTAGGGCAGAGAGTTCTGTATTGCTCTCTGGATCATTACAATCTCCTTTTACAGCTGCTATCACATCTAGATGGTCTGACTGTGTGACTTCACCTGTGTTAAGAGCACAGATTCCTTGAACTTACTGTGTAATCTACAGAGGGAGACATATTACCTCCCTAAGGAAGACCAGATCCCAGAGATTTTGTCATTTAGAGATTTTTCTCTGCATAAGCTCTGTTCTTCGCTTTTGACTGTCTAAATTTAGGTGGAATCTATGCTAGATTCTTTTTGAGGCTCCTCCAGACATGTCATTTCCCCCCCACTTCTTTCACACTTTACAAATTCAGGGTATTATTGTTCAGTTCAGACATTGTTACAACCTGTTTCAGAATCTAGTCAACCAAGAGACTGGTTCAAGTTAACACCGAGCTTACGTAGAGAATGAACCAATGAGTCTGCTCTGCATTTCCTCCAAATGAAGAGATTTTGCTTACTGTGTATCATTGATTTAATTTCATTCCTTCTGTTTTTAACTTTGTTTTCTATTATTGCTATAAGATTTTAATAAAAACCAAAACATTTGCAAGCAAGATCCTTCCTCCCCAATCTTATGAAGTTGCCTCAAGAAACTGAAGAAGATTCAAATCAGTTTGATCTATTCCTGTACACAGTAGACACAGTAGATGACCTCTGGTGTAAATGACTTAAGTTCTAATAGGGCTGATATTGTCAGCAGTAATGTCCCAAAAAAAATCTGAGGAAAAAATTGTCTCAAAATCACTATTTCATTAATGGCCTCTAAATATAAAACTGCATCTTAGATTGACCATTGGTACAATTGAAAACCAGCAAAGGACAAGAAACACAACCTTTGAATATACTCATAATCTACCCTTTTATAAGGTTTGAAAAATTCTGTCTAAAGAGCATCCTGACTTTCTTGATGTGCTGAGAATGTATTACCTTGCAAGAAGAGTAACAAAAATAGGGAATACTGAAATAATATGAGTAGGCTGAGTTAGATTATGTAATATGAATTTGTTCTTTTGCTCTTTTTTCTTTCTTTTTATACTCACTGATTTCCTGTGCAGCATTTCTGTGTTTTGTGTGACTGGTCATAGTAAGTCTGGACATATGACTCTCCTAAATGCAGTAATATGAATTTCAAAATGATTCTACAACACTTTATTTGTTCTGGTTTCATTATGAGAACAGTGTATATATCATGACTTTGTGTTAGGTAGTCTTATTTTGCTGAGGAAAACTGGCAACATGTTAGAAATATATTTTCTATGGTGAAAAAATACTCAGCATTTACTAAAACACTTGACAGCTTATTATGACAAATCACAACAAAACACAGATGCTTACTCAATTTAGAGCCATTTCACAACTTTTTGGTTATGTGATTATTAAACAGTCACATCAAATAGTTGTTTAATTATTATGAAAAATCTGCGTATCAACCTACTATTTCAGCCAATGCAAATGCAAATACAAGTAATGGAATTAAATCCAAAAAAATGACATGATATTTAGATCTTTTACATTGCTTATCTGAACTTTAATGTATTTTCAAAAATAAACACTGACATTGGTATTTCTCTTTGAAAGGTTTGCTGGCTATTATTGAACTCTATTCAATCTTTCTTCTGTTTTTTAATAAAAATATGGGCTGGAGACAGGAAACTATGAAATTTGCAGAAAAATCAGCCATGAGAGCAAAATAATTACTTATTTGGCTGCAAGCTTTTGTAGCTGGATTCTCTGATCTAATTGGAACAAGCTCTTTCCTTATTATGAGGTAAAAAACAGGAAGAAATTGTTTGCACTTCGAAGTTCTAATGACAGGCACTCAAATATGAAAGTGTTGACCTTTACTCTATGAATGGAATTAGGAGACTCAAATTGCTGTGACTTTCTCTTAGCACTATCATAATTGAACGTGTTGAAAAATGGTTCTCCTATGTCTTAAAAGACACATAAGAGGACTTCTTCCACTAAATAAAACTGACTCATTATTATAAAAAATAAAAAGATCAGAAAGTCAAGAGTAAGCTTTAACAGCCTTAAATAAAATAGAGGGCAGCAATAAAATGGAAAAGGTTCAGGTCTTATCTAAGGACAGCCCTTAACCATCTGTCTCCACTAGTGCAGAAGAAATTCAGCATATCCCTATAACCCTGCTCTTTGTGCCTAACATTTTCAATAGGTGTTTCATTGTTCCAGTTGAAAACAACATAATGAAATGACATGATTATGGCCCATGATAACACAAGTACTGCAGCAAGTATCAATAAAAAGGTTAAACTTAAAAAAAGGAAATATTCTCACAGGCTGAGGCAGAAATTCAATGAGCTCTCTAAATAATTAGGTCCCATTAAAAATTCCTTTTCATAGTTTATGACCTCTTTTGTAGATCATATGAGGTTATGCAGTTGAAGATGGTTTAAAATGGATGAAGAGAAAGAACCATACAAATTCTCAATTCAAAGTGATTCTGACTGTAAGCCAGGTACAAAGTATACTCAGTGGCATAGCAAAAAGATTGAATACTGAGTCACGTTAGTATCATGCAATATCAATTACTGGCACAAATAATTTCTGTTTACACAGAAACTTCAGAGTGGCTAGCTCAAATATAAAAGTCTATCATAAATATCTGCATTAAGTCAGGTGAATTATTGTTCATCTGACAGTTAGTCAACCAGTAGAGGATGCTCAGTTCCTGGTAGGATAAGGCCTATCAACTTAATACATTATTTTTAATGGCAGTGGGAATTTGTTAAACACCGACAAACTCATGGTTTGGAGTTTGTTCATTAAGGTTGTGTGGGGTTTTAGGGTTAAACATCAACAAACTCATGGTTTGGAGTTTGTTCATTAAGGTTGTGTGGGGTTTTAGGGTTAAACACCAACAAACTCATGGTTTGGAGTTTGTTCATTAAGGTTGTGTGAGGTTTTAGGGTTTGTTTTAGCAGACATCACAGGGAATGTAAATTTTATACTTTATAGTGGAAGAAATTAGTTGTCTTCTATATTTCAATTTTTTTTCTCTCATTCATTGTTCTTCTATCTACTTTTTTCATTTTCCCGCATAAAAATCATATGTATTTACTTTCAGCTCTATGTCTTGGACTTCATGCATTGCCTTCTATAAGGCACAAACCCCCCCAAAAAAGTTAACACTAGCAAAATACCAAGAAAAAATAACTTGGATGGAAGAAAGATACTGAGAACAGTCTGTCTTTATTGCAAGTGTAGTAACATGACTAATCATCAGACAAATTTTAAAATATTCTAATATTTAAATAGAGTGTAGACAAATTTCCAGGTTTAAGGGGTGATAATATCTGTGAAGTTTGTAGGATTATTTGGAATAATGGAGCTTTTTAAGTTTCTCCAGTGTACCACAATAATGAAGTGAAAAACTGTTGTCCAAACAACACTAGTAATGCTGTGTTTTACTGTTAATAATTGCTGTGCTGTCTGCCAAATTATAGGGTCACAGAGATATGCAAGCTGAATGGACCATCAGAATCTGAATACTTTACAAAAAGCAATAATACAAAGTACAGATTCTCTTATTTACCATTTGGAAATGCAAGCACAGATAAATCAAAACTTTAACAGTTATTACCTCTTCCTCACTCTACATTTCTTAATCTCTGAAAGCTATTTGCTGAGAACAGACTGCACTCAAACTCTGCAACCCTTATTTATTGCAATTATCTTTTAAACATCTTTGTGTAAGGACTGACTTCCATCCCTAAGTGGAAATAAGGATGAGGGTTGGCTCAATATAGAAGCTTAATAGCTTAATATAGAAAATTCCAGTATTTTGATGCCACTATATAGTTCAACAGATTATAGGCATAAGATTTCATGAAAGACAGCATAGAAAAAAGATGTAATCTTACCTTCTGCCATTTTCAAAACCTTTCTAAGCAATAGTTATAAAAGCAAAATTTTAATTATATTTTCTGTTTAAACAAGGGAAATGCAGAAAGAAACACAAAGACAAAAACATTCTATAGTCTCAATATTTAAGAGCACTGGAACCTTAAGAATAGAATTAAAATTTATAAAGCCAAAGAATTTAAGGTTTAATGACCTGACTGATATGGATGTCATACAACAGGGAAAAAGTTTCATAAGGGGTTATATTTCTGTTAATGGAATTCAGGAACGCTAGAGGAAGAGTGCTCATACAGAAGAAACACCACTGTGAGGGAATTTTTTGGATGTTCACTAAACTATCCAAATTTCAGAGATTCTCCTTAAGCCTGTGCTTTGCAATTTGATTTAAATGTCAAATATAGTTCCAATTGCAGGCACATTACTACATTTAGTAATGGCAGGAAATCATTAATTACATATATCGGAGGAAGCTGACACCAGACACAAATATATATTTCCATGTTTCATAAGTAAAATGGCAAGAATGAAAGTGGCAGTGCTTCATTGTCTAAAGAGATTCAATGTGTAAAACAGAAACGGTAATTTATCTTGGGAACACAAAGCAAGAGATGATATAACAGAAAACACTTGTGAGAATTATTTGCTTTCTAACATACTATCTCGTAGTTTTTTAAAAAAAAATACATAAAATCACTTTTGAACAAAACAAAAGCTACAGTACTCATGTAAAAAACAAAAATATGATAGTAAGAATTTATTTCTATTGATTATTATAACTGGAGAATTTATTTTATTTTTAAAAGATGACGATTAACAGTAAGAATGGCTTCTGTAAAATGTGTTTATTCTGACTTTAACTACTTTTGGTTTTTAAAAAAATATTTTTTTTTCTTGGTAAAACACTCAGATTTTATTTTGGCAGAATCTAATCAACTTTTTTTGGGTCAAGTACGTCTGCTTGACCTGGATTTTATAACACAGGACAGCCAAAACCTTCTTTGCGCCTTCGAACCAGGTAATTATAAATATACGGTAATTGAGATGAAAGACTCTAGAAGAAAAAGTAGAGGTAGCAGCAATATGGTTAGCAAGTCCCTTTCTGCAAAGCATAGACCATGAAGATGCCACTCTCAGAAGGCACTGGAGGTAAAAAGTAATTTTACTGTAATGCTGAGCCATCTTCAAGTAAAACATCTGGACAATTTCAAATCAATATTTTTTATTGGTTAATGTTCTGGGAAAGGTTTCTGCATTTTGGCATTATTTATTCCAGTTCTGAACCAAAACTAGTGGGGAAATTCTGGAGTTTTCAAAGGCTAAGTGTTTTGAAATTTATTTATTTTCCTTATAGTATAAATTTTCATGCAATGTATTAAATTCATATAAATGCTGTGGTAAGCGGGAGTGTTATCTAAGTACAGTCAGTTAGGCAGAGTTTGTCTTTCAGACAAGGAAGTAGGAAAAAGATGGTTAGAATGGATTAAGAAATTTAAAGGCTAAGAAAGTTTATGGATTATTTGGTTGATGTTTAATGAGCTTCATATGATTTCAGATCTGAAATCAAAGTCTCTTGTAAACTGAAACATGGATATCTGTTCTTTTCAAATTTCTTAGGCGATATCTGAATAAGCTAGCTTTTATCATACTGTTTCATAAACTTTGAGTGTCTCCATTTGACTTGTCTGTTGTTTTGGCTCCTCAATACTTGTGAGAACTCAATTTATGAGAATTTTCAATTATGCCAGTGACTTTAATATCACTGTGAACATCGTACCATTTCTGTGTTCATACTGGGAATAATGATCCCAGTAAAGATGCATCTGAACTGAAGTAAATGGAGAAAATGCGCATGGTGAATTTTCACCATCATTACGCAGATCATTCCTGTTTCTACTGGGTAGAAAATTAATATCCATATCCCCTCAGTTCTGTGTAGTTTCTTGCCATTATCTTGTATAGCAGATCCACAAAAGTTGTATTAAAATATCTTGCAAGAATCTTTTATCTATTTATTTCTTATCTATTTATCTATTTCTTCCATTCTAACCAGATTCTCAAATGTTCTTTTCCTCCTTTTTCTAACTGCTTACATCAGCCTTAGAAAAAATGCAATTCACATACACAAAAAAAAAAAAACCAAACAACCCCCCCCCCCCCCCCAAAAAAAAAAAGCCCAAAAAAAGAAAAGAGAAAAGACTTAGAACAACTTAATTCTGATGTCCATACAGTTAAATTCTCTGAATTCAATATTGTATACTATAATATAGTATACCAGCTGTGGTGGTAAATAGTGATATTGCATCAAGATTAATTTCTTGTTTCAGTTTCTCCATTATAGTTTATTTAAGCTCTCATAGTTTCTAAGATGTTATATTTTGACCTTCTCTTTCATTCTTAAACATCCTAAGTCATAATTCTAGAACACATAAATATTTATGACATTCTGCTCTTCAAGAGACTATATGCTTTTGAAGATAAATCAATTGAATTAATTTAAATGGCTATGACCTTTTATTTAGGATAAAGGAATCACAGATTCTTCACAAAAGGCCATATTTTAAAGATATTTCAGAGAAAACACACAGGCATGTCTGTGTTTATGTGCATGTATGCATATACATATGAACATGCATACACACATGCATATTTGTAGATGTATATATGTATACATACATACAATTATTGCTAAACCACATAATAACTCACTGTGTATGTTCCTCAAGGCAAGATAAATTAACAAAGTTCCTGTGTTAGTTTCTTTTTAGAATTTAACTACTGTTATAGTTTTGGGATGTCAGGTATATTTTCGAGCTCTGATCTCCTTGTCTGGGATCTATTTTGTGCTGCAGGTTGCTTTAGTCATCCTTCCTGAAATTCCAGGTGCATGCACTTAAACACACCCTTTCAGAGTTATACCTATGGAAAGATTGCTTACCTCTTACCAATTAAATCCTTTCAGGAATAAAACAACAGGAAGGAAAAGAACAGAGGTTTGGTGAAGGAATACATTAATCACAATGAGTATAAGAATAAGATTAAGCAGTTTGTCTGGAAAATGATCTTTTATACGCAAAATTAATCAATTAGAAGGTACTACCTCTCTCCCTAAACACCTTCCCTTGTCTATATTTGCAGACTATGGTGGATAGAACACCACAAGTAGAATGAGAAGAGTCCTTCGCTGCATGGTAGCTCTGTGAAAATAAGTTTATTATGAAATAATTTCTGAAACATCCCGTGTTCCAACATGTACCTCTTATCTTACTTTCAGCTGCTCCTTATGGAGCAAATAAAGTAATTTACAGTGAGTTACACACATATTGTGGTTCAACCCCAGCTGGCAACTAAGTACCATGAGAATCAGAAAAAGGTAAAAAACATGGGTTGGGATAAGAACAGTTTAATAATTTAAATAAAGTAAAATAATTAATAGTAACAATAATGAAAAGGAAAGAGCAAGAGAAATAAACACCCCAAAAAAGACAAGTGATGCACAAGACAACTGCTTACCACATGCTGACTGATGCCTAGCCAGTCCCCAAGCAGCAGTTGGCCGGCCCCAGCCAACTCCCCCTATTTTGTATACTGAGCATGACATTCTATGGAATGGAACATGGAATATCCCTTTGGTTAGTACGGGTCAGCTGTCCTGGCTCTGCTCCCTCCCAGCTTCTTGTGTACCCACTCACTGGCAGAGCATGGGGAACTGAAAAGTCTTTGACTTAGAGCAAACCCTGCTTAGCAACAGCTAAAACATCAGTGTGTTATCAACATTATTCTCATAGTAAATCCAGAGTCTTAAGACCAAGAGATTATTTTTTAACCCTTTTTCAACTCAGCACACTGCTAAAAGCGCCTATTTTCCTGTGGAAAGTATTGTCAAATACTCCTGTCAAATCCTCTTCCAGTGTCCATAAGGTGCCTTCCCCATTGCTGCACTGTCAAGACATGTGTCTCTTTACTTCTATCTTACCCCAAGAAGTATGTCAGATCTTCTTGTTTTTCCAATTTATTTTTAATATTTTTCACTTCTTATTATGTGAAAATCAGCTGAAAGTTTTCCACCTTTCGTTGTCATTGTTCATGTTTTGTTACTGGTGGTCTTTTTTATGTAATGAAGGAAATGAGAAAATAATTAGTCAAGACCTTATTTTGCAACATTCCTACATGTGTCTTGGAGGTCTGGTTACTTATTAGAAGTTACTCTCTTTCTAGAGAACTGCTTTAGAGATCTGCCAAGGAAACTACTTGTTCTTGACAAGTGTAAAGTTAGGTGAAAAACTGGTTAAGCAAAAAAATGGATTTATAAGTTCTAGAGATGTTTCATTGTTAAGATTTCATGCAGGAAAGGTAAGTCATTGATGTGTAGGCAGGAAAGAAAGTAATGAAAATCATTCCTTCTTTTTTCCACCCATATGGTTGTCTTAGTCTCATCACAACCTGCAGCTGTGTGAACTGATTGGATTTAATTTTGTAGGAAACCGATACCCTAAACATCATTTTTGTTGAGAATCAGACTTTGAAATGTATCTGAAATTTCTGAAAAATTTCCAACTGGTAACACAAAAACATTCTTTTTATAGAATGGGAAACAGTGCATTAAAAGCATTCATATTTATATATTCTGTTCAACTCATATTATTATACTAATCCTAGATGAGTCAATATGTTCAAGTATAGTGGTAGCATTTTATGCTATCAAAGCAAAATCTCTAAACAGTATGTTTTGACAGTTCACAGTTATGATATTTTTTTTAATCAGTACACTTGTGCTTTTCATAAAGATGTCAACAAACTGCGGTTGTAAGGTATTTGTTTTAATATATTTTTCTCTAGTTCTAGAATGTTCCAGCAATCTTACATTATTAAATATACCTTCTGGGTCAAATCTGGCTGGACAATTTTCTAAACATATATATATAACCAGTGTTACGTATGTGAGACTGTTCTTCAGTTGACTAGATTTACCTTTTTTTTTTAAAAAAAAAAAATCACAATAAGCTTTTTTTTTTTTTTGAGGACACAGAAACCTTTATATTACATTATCTACTTTCTTTTTTTATGTTTGAATAACAAACGTGCTGACACAAACAGTTCCTTAAAAGTCTTCCATAGAAGACTGGAGAAAAGTTAAATTTTGAAATGCTTCTGTTTCCAAGCTATATCTTGTTCAGCATGATTTTCCTCCCAGACAAAATTTAAGAAATTGTAATAAATTTTAATACAATTCTGAGATGTATTTCTTCATAAAGCTTATATTAACCTTCCCTCATTAATTATTTTGTGCTTTGAAGGACCATGGTCTGTAGAAGCATAGGCTGATATAAACAAAACCTTTTCTGAGCTTTTAGTTTTCCAGTGTGCCAAGGCTTTTCTGGGACATATAATTCAGATCTTTGTGGATGATGTTCTAGACAGCTCTGTTTTACTTAAAGGCAAATTCCAGTCAGGCGAAATCCTTAGATAGCTTTTAGGCAATTTTAATTTTATGAATCTTAATTGGTCCATGGAGGGAAGAGAGAAAACAAAGATGAAGAATATCCTACCTCAATCACGAAGTTTTGAATTTTACTGCTTCCTATTCACAAGCCTTATGGTAATTTATAATCTTGGGGATATGGGGATCCAGATGCAACACAACAAAAAGGATGCAGTAGTACACAGTACCATTTATATGATGGTATGTCTGGAATGGAACTTGTACCACAGGCTTTGAAGGTTAAGATAATTATTGTAAAACAAGTTTGAAGGTCAGTTAACTCCCAGAAACCTGTGGTGATATTGAGGGCTTAGTTTAACATCTTCACTAGCACTCAGAATGATAGTATGGAAACTCTTGTCCACAGATTTACACACCATTACAAACTGGAGGAGCATTTGATGAGCTGGACTGCAGAGCTACCATTCTGAAGGACCCTGGCAAGCTGGAAAAATGGAGTGACAGAATCAATGAAATTCAGGAAAGGCATATGTGAAGTTTAGCCCCTGGGGTGACAAGACCTATGAAACAGTATGGGGTCAGGTTAATAGAATAGAAAAATGTTTTTCAGGAAAGGATCTGTAAGTCCTGAGCATGAGTATTGGGACCAGGACTATTAAATCAAATCCACCCTCAGCAAGTTTTCAGATGACACCAAGTTGATTGGTGCAACTGATAGGCCTGAGGGACAGGATGCCATCAAGAGGGACCTGAACAAGCTCAAGAAGTGGGCCCATGAGTACCTCATGAGGTTCAACAAGGCAAAGTGCAAGGCCCTGCACCTGGGTCAGGACAACCCCTGGTATCTCTACAGGCTGGGGGATGAAGGGATTGAGAGCAGCCCTGCAGAGAAGGACTTGAGGGTATTGGTCGATGAAAAGCTGGACGTGAGTCAGCAGTGTGCACTTGCAGCTCAGAAAGCCAACTGTGTTCTGGGCTGCGTCAAAAGAAGCATGGCCAGCAGGTCAAGGGAGGTGATTCTGCCCCTCTGCTCTGCTCTGGTGAGACCCCACCTGCAGCACTGTGGCCAGCTCTGGGGTCCTCAGCACAGGAAAGGACATGGACCTGTTGAAGCAGCTCCAGAGGAAGCCACAGAAATGATCAGAGGCACGGAACACCCCTTCTGTGAGGAAAGGCTGAGAGAGTTGGGATTCTTCATCCTGGAGAAGAGAAGGCTCTGCAGAGACCTTATTGCAGCCTTTCAGTACTTAAAGGGGGCTTATAACAAAGATGGGGACAAACATTTTAGCAGGGCCTGTTGTGATAGGACAAGGGGTAGTGGTTTTAAACTAAAAGAGGTTAGATTCATGCTAGATATGAGGAAAAAAAATTGCACAATGAGGGTGGTGAAACACTGGAAGATGTTGCCCAGAGAGATGGTAGATGCCCCATCCCTGGAAACATTCAAGGTCAGGTTGGACAGGACTCAGCAGCCTTATCTCATTGAAGATGTCCCTGCTCATTGCAGGGGGTTTGGGCTAGATGACCTTTAAAGGTCCCTTCCAACCCAAACTGTTCTATGATTCTATGTGTGAGCAACATGTCATTGCAGCAGTGAAGGCCAATACACAGGGCTGCAATATGAAGAATAGGCAGCGTATCCACCTTCTTTTCAGAAGTGAACAGCAGGACATGCCACAGATACAAGTTGCAATGATGGAAATTCTGATTGTCTAGATGTAAGGAAGAAATTTTTCATAGTGAGGGTGATCACTGGAACAGTTTGTACAAAGAAGTCTTTGAATATCTGACACTGGGAAACCTCATGCAACTTTGAAGTTCATCCTGGTTTAGTAGAAGTAGAATGAGATGACCTCCAAAGTTTTCCTCTGACCTAAATTATGCTGTGCATCTGTGGGGAAGATTATTTGTATCATTATCTATTTATGAGTATTGAGTGATGGTTCCTAAAGGTACCAGGAAAAGTTTGTCAGTAAAACATAAACTGCCTCTAGTACTTAAAAGGCCAAAGGCCTGTTTATAGGCTGGGGAATTAATCTTGAAGACCTGAATGCAAGTCTTTCAGTATATGCTTTTCAAGGACTAGGCCACTACATTCCAGGGTTTTCTAAGGAATGTAGTTGTTACCAAAATCCTTTCCCACTGGTCAGTCCTTTCTGTTTTCCAATATTATATTTCACATACAACTGAAAA
The DNA here is from genome assembly GCF_017639655.2 of Falco naumanni. NCBI lineage: Eukaryota > Metazoa > Chordata > Aves > Falconiformes > Falconidae > Falco > Falco naumanni. The sequence continues at coordinate 30,622,749 of NC_054059.1, forward strand.
TTAAATGATCACACTGAAGATATCTGAAAAGTTTCAAAACCTGCGCAGTACAAATCTGGCCTACATAATTAATTATGTATAATTAGTGTGCTGACATCACATTTACAAATTTTGCTTCAGTGTTAGGGAACTTGTTAAAAGGCAAAATTTTGTTGGTAACATTGCCCTTTGAATATGATTTTAGTAAATGAGTAATCTTAAAAGTAATCTAATTGTGTATAGCAAAGAAAATTGTTATTCTTCTTTCTTTTTATTTTTTTTTTAATAGTTATGGGATCAGCATCACCTATACCCATATTCAGAATATAAAATTAATTTTCATGGAACTTTGTGGTCTTTTTGTTCTTAATCTTTCCAGAAACATGATAAATAAAGCATATGAGCTTGTAAGAATGAATGATATGAATGTGCAGTAAAAAGGGAACAGGAAATAATTCTGCTCAGGATATTAAGAATATATATAGCATACATATGAAATAGACAGATCTCTAAAATCGTTATTTTACATTAAATGAATGCCAAATCAGGGTTAGAACCATGCCTATTATAAAATGTACATCACATTTATACACACACATAAAGAAAGGATCTTTTTAGCTAATTATATCTTTTCCAATATTTAATTATCTCAGTAAAAACATCCATACTGATCATAAAACTCAGTCTGAATAGCATTGGAAAATTTCAGCAGTTTTGCCATGGCTTTTTCAGCAAAGTACAGTAGGGAAAACATATTTCTCAGTGTTAAAAAAGATTTAGTGGCCCTTCGTCTGGTACAGATCCTGAAGTCTGGCTGGAATATTGTGAGGACCTTTCTATTTCCTTTTTCCATGAAGAACTGGGCACCACTGGCCATATCACAAACTGTGGGGAGACCACAGTTCTTGTATCTCCTTGACAGGGGCTGAGCAGTGAAGTTCCTTATAGATGCTGTTCCTGACATCACAAGACTTTTCTTCCAAATGTGGCTCTGGGATGTGACACACTGGGCTGGGCAGTCAATTGGAACTGATTGAAAAAAACCAGTAATCCTCTTGCAGGTCCTAAAAAACAGAGAGGGCAGGGATAAGAGCAAATATGGCAAAAAAATTAGATAGTCTGGAGAGCTGCCGTCAGAGGAAGGTGGGCGAGGAGAAACTTAGAACAGATTTACAACTATTAAATGGTTAAAAATATTTAGGACTAGGAGCCAGGCGGATATCAGCGAAACCTGACTGGGAGGGTAGGCTAAGCAAACTGATGTGTGGTTATTGCTCCTGAGGAGCTAGCTTAAACATGAAAAATATTAGGAATACAGACACACACTGCCAATGGCATAGGAAAAACCCTTGTATATCAGAAAAATAGGCTGATGAGGATAAGTCCTCTAAGCCATGTATCCTACCATAATCTTGAAATGATTCTGAGAATTTTATCAGCTACAGCTCTTTGTGTTTGGCTTTGAAAATTGCCTCTGATGTATTTTAACTCCTTACATGCCAGTTTACACAGAGGATAATAATCTCATCTTGCCACTAAAGGTAGATGTCATTATGATAGAACCCTGTTTTTTCAATTCCCTTTTGAAAATAATAACAAAATTTTAAAAAATAATTATTTCATTAAGTCAGGTAACATTGCCACTAAAAACATATGAGACAATTACAACATCATAATGTGCAAATAATAGGATTTAGTTAAGAGCAACCATATAGAACTAATTCCAGCATTTTCTATTTTTTCTAAATTTTATCTACTTACATATTTATTGTGGCGTTCTAGTTGATAAACATGGCAGATAAATGTACATTTATATAGATAAATGGAGAGAGAAAGAAAACAGAAGGGAACAAGCGAGTAACAATGCTACTATTTTGGTTTGCCTGGAAAATGATTTGGTGAGCAGTACCACAATCTTATATAACCTTCTGCAGCAGCTTAAAAGAAACAAGGTATTTTCTATTATTTGTACAATTCATACCTTTGAAAAAAATATATACTGCAGCCTAGGCAACTCAAACATACTGTAATCTAGGCTGCTGCTAGCAGCAGAATGAACACTCAGAACTTACAGCTTTGCCACCCGATACGAAAATATCTAAATAAATAAAATCCATTCCCAATTGTACCCTCAGCTCACAAACATATTTTCTTTCCTCCTAAGCCTGTCAATATAAGTTATTTGGTGGAACAATTTATCTGAACTGGAAACAGACTTACCTGCCCGTTGAAAACAACATTTCTTTCTCAACCTATTTATCCAAATTAAACTCTCAATCTGTGACTGTCATGGTGAACTGATAACTGCACACTGATGTATATTATTCAGTTTTAAATAAATGTGTCTCTCTTCAGTACCTGCTTCTGGGAGTTGTAGCAGCACTTCTGTTTACTTTTCAGCTGATTAACCTCAGATTTTTCAGGATCTTTCTAGTCTTAGTCTTAGTTACACTTTCTTAGCTAGGAGCTTTCAACAATATAGTTTAATGTCTTAATTATTATTAGTGTCACCTGGTCTTTACATGGCTGTATCCAGATATCTTACATCTTGCTTTGTAAGAATGAGAATCTGAAAGCATGGGCATTAACAGGAGGCCAAAGATGGACAAGGGGCAGAAATAAATTTAATCTGGGGTTTTTTTTCACCTATGAGGAGTTACTCAGTTATATGGTTATGTATTAAAGAGCATAAAAATCATTTCCCCGACATATTTTTAGAGTTTATTTCCCAAAATGGACCCTTATCTACTTCTTAGTAAGTGATATCGTCTTGTTGGAGGACTAAAAGCCCACCTTACATATAACTGATATTAAAATAAAAATACACTTGTTTTGTGGTTGTTTTTTTTTTCATGAGCATAAGTCTTTAGGTATCATGTCTTAAAAATTCTCTGGACCAACAAGGAAGTTTCTTTAAAGAAGTCTGTGGAGACTTTCATATAATCACAACAAATATTACTGGATAGTATGAGAAAAGACATTTAAAAATTATACAGTCTACATTTCAAAAACTTCAGGAAATATTATTTCCCCTTAAAAGATTGATCTTCCTACAGTTCTAAAGAGAGGTAAAGCTCTCACTTCCCTGGATTCAGGGAAAAGTGAAGAATGTTTCATATATTCAGACATACAGCAGACCAGGTCCTGAATTAGTGTAAGGCATTAACAAATTAAAAATTTCTTCGAGCAACATTGTTGAATATTTGCTTCAAATTGATTCTTTTTCATATGCTAGGACTGAGAAGGAACTAAACCACCACAACCAGCTTCTTTATAACTTCCTTTTTTGAAAATATTATATTTTAAACATTCTTTAAATTATTTCATATTTTTACTTGCAGTAGTATGGATTAATGTACCCAGTTTACTTCTTTTAATTTATTCTTAGGCTGAATGTTTGAGAGGTACCTACTGAGGAGAGGAAAAATGGCAGATTATAGTCAGGAAGTGCAGCATCTGAAGTGCTAAGAAAATGCCAGATTATTACCTATTTCTCATTCAAAAGGCCACTAGTGGTGACTTCTTGATTGTGCTAATGAGGCCCTACAGCATCATTTCCAGTTACTTTTCTTTAGAAGGAATAACATGACAGCAGAAGCCAAATACTGAATAGTATTTAGTTCCAATATTTTCTTTATTTTTTTCTGTATACAAGAGAGAAATAATGACTACATTGATTTTTTTCATAATAAAAAGAATAAAGCCCAAAATACCTATATTAGTAAGTAAGTTATATGGTTATAGCTGGCAGCCATGAAAGCACAGCTGTAGCATATCAAGTATATCATGTACTTGATAACACTCAACAGGTGTATACTGCTAGTATATATTGCCTAAATGTGGACGTTTGAAAAAAGTCTCTCACTTTCTACAACTCTTTGTGAATGAGCCATTAGCATACTTGCTGTGTATCCTTGTTCTCAACAGTCATCTGTCAAACAAGTAGCTAGTTGTATGTGAAGAGAACAAAGCAAAATAAACCCAACAAAACAAGAGCAGCAACCACTGCAGCAACAAGCTCTAGTTAACCTACAAAGAGAAAAAACACATTTTAACATTTTTGGGAGAAACTGTTACTTTCAAACACTATAGACAATTTTTGCATAGAGAAAACTATTAATAACTTCTCTGACAATATACACTGACCTCATTACATTTTCTATTCTAGCATATCATTTGGCTCTTCCGTGCTTAGAGTTAGGCTTTAATTCTGGAAAAGCAACTTACAGCACAGTACTTTTGCAGACCTCTACAGAAATGTTTCTGAGCATGTTCTGAAAGCACTTTAGGCAATTTCAGAAACTGGTAGATATATAGTACTGAGAAAATGAAGTTGGTGATATTTTTAAAAATTGGCATCACTTCATTAAATAGAACTGTAGTATAAAATGGCTTGATTCAAGTTTAAATCTGCACTATGAACCTCAGAGTTCAGAACAGATTGTTCAGAATTAAATTTGAAAAAAAAAAATATATGCAAGATTTTATTTTAACATCTAGGTTTTCATCTTTCCTCTGAAACCTTGAGATACATAAATTTGCGTGTATTTTTTACATGAAAGTTGAAACAACGTATGATATCTTTTCATTCTGACTATTGTGACTAAGGATACTAAGAATATTGTGACTAAGACTCAAAATCTGAAAGATCACTGCAGTGAGTACAAGCAAAATCTTATCAGTAAAGAATCCTTACTGGCTTCCATGAAGTTGGGTTTTATCATATGACTCCATCTCTTGTAAGCCATACCTTGGGGGAAAAAAACACCGCAACAGACAAACAAAAAGCCCAACTCAAAATTACATTTGGTCGGATGGAGTGTACTTGAAGGATTTGCTTATCTTTATTCAAGGCCATGAAACCATAAAAATTTCATCTGCCAAGAAATTAAGTTAATTTCAGTAGCTGAAAGAATATACGATATGATGAAATTCCTTGTACGTGTTGTTCATTTTAGGCACTCTCTACTTTGATTTTTCTAAACATGTACTTAGTGACCTTCACATCTGTTAGAAGGGCACTTTGTCGGGCAGCCATTCCTTGCCTGTCTTTCCATCATTTTTGGAGGTCGATTTCATCACGTGGTATCAGCATGGGGAACCCACTCCAGATGAAGAAGAATGTCTTTAGTGTCCTGGACTTGAATTCTGCCTATACTCCCTGCATTTGGAAGTAATAACATTTACAATGCTTTATTGTAGACACCTTCACTTTACCCAAAGGCTGTCAAAATCAATGATAATCTTTTCGTGCATTTCATTGGACTTGTGCTGGTTCCTGGGAGAAGCAGTTGCCAGTGTATGTACAGCTGGGGTCTCCCTGCCATTGACTTCTCCTTTTTGATAGCCCTTCTAGCTTGGATGTCTCGCTCCTCACTTATCTCTTCCCATTGTTCCTCCACTCTTTTCTACTGCCTCCTCATTTCATTCCCATCTCTCTGTGTCTGTCCCACAGCCCCTAAAGAATTGTCCCTAGGTTCCAGTCAGACCCAAGTCCATTCTCTTCTAATCCCTGCCACACGCTCCTCAAACCTCCAGGCTACTCCAGACTTCTACCTACCGCTCACAGCTTACTGGAATGCATGTGTCCTCCTTGGACTTCTCTTCCTTTTTTTTTTTTTTTTTTTTTTTGCTTTTCTCTTTTAGTGTCACACACTACCATCTCTGTCCCATTATTTTTTTTTTTTTTACTCCAGCTTTGGAAAAGAGGCTATATTACTACACAATCTCGCTTCACAGCTAATATATAAATACATAGAATTGTAACTGTGTTATTCAGTACTTTAGCTGGTGGCAAAGGCATATCAACTGCTTGTCTCACAGCCCTAGAGTAAAAGGAGTTTTTGCAGATACGTCACTTCTTCTCTGTGGGATTATTTTATTCATTTGGGTAACTGTGGAAAGAACTTTATTCCAAATACTGGCAAAATCCTCCAAAATATTAGCTATATTGGGGGGTGGGGGGTGGGGGGTGGGGGGTGGGGAAGGAGGAAGAAGCATTACCTTGGGACTAAATTCTTGATTCCCAGAATAACCTAGCTGTTATGCAAGTATGAAAGGAGCAGAAACACAGCTGAGGCTAGTAGGACAATGTAGCAGTACTATGTTTCCTTGAACTGTAATGTTTTACTTCCCATGGACTGCTCAGTGAGATTCAAGAGACTGGTTCAGGAGAGAAAAGACCTGGTCAGTCAGTTGAAAGAATATGGAAACTGGCTTTTTCCGAAATGCAAAAAAAGACATTATTTCTTACTATGAGCTGAAATTTTTCCTCATTTTGCTTTTGAATTGGATTTTCCTGTGGAATTCATTCACATAAATATTGCAATAATAACAGCAAAATACAGCCAATTATATACCACTATCTTCTTGTGTTAATAAATAATCTGCTTCTTGAAAGAGTGTCCTTTTGTTTTGGAAAAGCATGGTTTAGACTCTGCAGCTGTATTGTGCTCTGAGCATTGCATCTGACTGTTGTGGCTGAATTTTAACACTATGTCTCTAAATTTTCCTGGTCTATTGTAAAAGAGCTGAATACAGACTATTGCAGAAAATTTTAACTTTCAGCTACACAATAAACACAAAGATCTATTATTTCTAAATCTTATGTAATGGAGTTGTGAGGTATAACGTGGGAAGCCCTGTAAAAGCCTAGTAACATTGCCTTACTGTGCTTGAACTTAATTATAAGCCCTCAGTTTTCATAAATAGAAGATAATGAAAAGCTATGGCAGTTGTCTCACTGTCAGCAATTCAGCTTCTTCAAGGCTTGGCAATGAATTGCCTGCACAGAAGTTTTTGACGAAGGTCACATAATTTGTTATCTAGAAGGTGAACACAAGCTCTGTGACTGTAAGGAAAAGGAAGCAGACCTATGCTTGAACCCCAGCAGAAAAATCTAAGCAACTTTTTTTTTTTTCCATAATAATAAGATAAATTGGAAAATAAAATGTGGAAACCCTCCAGTTCTGAACCTGTGCACACTGACTGCTGTGAATTGCAGATTTCATGCGCAGTGTTGTATTGCTTGAACAGGCAAACTACGTTTGAAATCAACAGAGGAAGAAGCAGGACTGAAATGCTTGGTTTGCTTTTTGAGCTGTCTACTCCCACCTTTTACATTTTCCTCAGAGTAAAACAAAAGCACTCAAACACAATCCCTAGAACTTTAAACTGCATTTATTTCCAAATATTTCTTCATCCATTCTTTGTTCTTAGAAACAGGCTAACAAGCAGATAGAAAATGTGAGTTATTATGCTACTGTCAATTTTCACTAAGACCTTTGCTGAACATGATGGCTTATCTATTATTCTTCATTGGTGCTTATTGCCAAGATAACTTGCTGCTTGTAAAATTCAGCAAACATTGACCAGGATTTCTTGGTCCATTAAAGGCACTTTGCTCCTGACACAAATTTGGAAACAGCATGAAAGTGATATAAGTGGGTTTTCCTAAACAAGACAACTCTCTAGAAACCTGTTAGCAGAGCCTTTCTCTGCCTAGACTAGCTGTACTTTACAGACCACAGTACAATACAGATGTTCCCATATTTTTTAAAGCTAGATCTTTCTCTATAAGACACTGAAGCTAACTTAGCATTCACAAATACACTTTTTCCTTCTTCCATGACCACTCATGAAATTTCTTGGGTTTATACCTTGTTCTATATTAAAATTAATTTATTCTGAATAAGATTATTACCCCACTTATAAATAGACATGTAAATAAATAAGATTGGAAAAGTATATATAGTATGTCGATACATAATATAGTTTTATATATAATATATATAATTTTATAATAAAACACATTGTTATTTATATAGTAATGTATATAAACTTAAGATGCTACAAGTCCTGTTAGCAATTTTGTGCCCCTTAAGAACAGCAAGATACAAACATTTAGCCATATTTATTCTAATGCATTTCATAAATTCTAAAAAATAGCATACCTCATATTTTCCTTACTGAAAGCTGTTTTTACTTTAATTTAAAATATAGATCAAATAAGCTATCCCATAATGGCTTATAAATATTCTGTTGTTGAACCTTTCAGTGAAAAGAAGTATTTAAATGAGGGCATGTATGGGAATGAGAAGCACTAACATATTAAAAGATTAGAACTATAAAAATGAAATAAATATGAACTGAATTGGCAGTGACATTTTCATAATAAATAATAATCTCCAGGTTCCATGTCATCACGTCAAGACTCTTATTCAGTGGGAAAGCAACACACATGCTAATTATGATTGGGGGAATAATGCAGATATTACTTTTATGCTTACCAAATCCAGTGAGAGTTTTTTTGATACAAGAAGAGAAGAAGATCTGTTGCATGCTATTTGGTAAAAAAGAAGCATGAAAGTCATAAATGTTCCTTTGGGTTTTCTTTTTTTCCTTTATTATGGCCAGCTCACTTTTTCCCAGCTCACTTTGAAGCCATGGGAAACTCAGCATTATATGAACAAAAATGCCAATAGATTTGCTTGCCTGTTCTAGCACAATATTTTACTAGGAAAAAATTTTAAAAATGAAGGGGAAAAAAAAGAAGTCTCATTCATGCACTTAGCCTAGCCAATCTAGAATATCTCCAGAAAAATTAAAAGAGTTATTCTACCCCTTGTTCTTTTTTTCAGCATCTCTCAAGCCAAATTGTACATGGGTTGATTAAAGATTAAAAAAAAAAAAAAAAAAAAAAAGTCTGTGTTTTCATTAGTCTAATTGTTATCTTTTTTTTTTTTTTTTTTTCACCTGGCAACATCAGTGTCCTTCCAATGGGTGAACTTCAAGATTCCTTGAAGAAATTATATTTTTAAGCAAACATATTAAAAACCCAATAGTTCCAGGACTGTTGCTTTGCATTCTGAGACATTGCCCGCCAGCAGCTCTCAAAGGCAGATCAAACGATCCTTTGATGGAGACTACAACAGAGGACAACTGTAAAAGAGTAAACTGAAATTTTATGGGTATTTGTTTTTTCCTAAAGTAGGAGATGTATTAATATTGATGTCTTAATTTGCACTGAATATGTAATCTTTGCATGTTCTATAGTCCCCTTTGTTATTAAAATGTCTGGGGAAAAAAGGACAAGACAGGGTTTCAATCCTTCTAATGAAGAATACTTGTTATGAACATCAGCCTGATTGTATTAAAGAAATATCTTACCATTGAAAAATATATATATTCTCATTATTTCTTAATTTTTTAGTTATTGATTCCAATAAAGATGTATATATACCATTTCATCAACATGATGTCTAAAAGATGAAAATGTTCTCTGAATTTTCTTTAGGTGAAGAACAGTAACTAAATGTGACAGCTTTAAAATTAGAAAAATATCTGTAGAATCTCTACTGTTACAGTTTGTTTTCACATGCCTCTTAGAACAGCCTTTTTAAAACCTCTCTTGCAGCTGAACACTGAACTGCAACTCTGCTGCATTTAGTGTCACTGATACCTAAAATGACTGAACAATTGAAGCTCTGATCAAGACATTATCTTTCACCATACAAATCATAACGCATGTGGTCATTTCAGTAATCCTCTGTCATCATTCTGAACTACCCAGCTGACTCAGGGTCACCTCTCGTGCACTGGGACCCTGAGGTCCTCTACTGCAAACCCTTCTTAATGTCTTCTGTGCAGTCAGTATGTTATGACAATTGAATATTTATGATTCTTCAGTTTATATTCTTATTTTCTGATTATATGTTACTGGTTTTCTTTGAAATACTTTTTAATGTGTAATTTAAATGCATAATTTCTGTCATTAGGAAAAATACCATCCACAGTTTTAAACACAACTAAGGATATGCTTATATGTATGAAACGAGTGAGAAATTTTCAAAGACATTTATCAAAGGAAAGTAGTATCTGTGTTCACCAAATTGTCTATGATCTTACTTCAATTTCCATAATTAACTCAGTATCTTGAAATATTGTCTGCATTTTTCTGAAGATAATTTTAATTCAGTGCCTGATCTGAAGTATATTCACTGACTGCCTTCAGTGAGCTCACATTTTGTTCAAGAAATAAGTGAACATATAGCCAAATATAGCATATATGAATATAACATATATGAATATTTAGAATGTGTGATTAAATCAAGAAGAAATATACCTATGCATGCTAGGTACATATATATATATATATATATATGGGAAAATATAATTGAACTACAAATAAACTTTAGGACTAATTTGTTTTATTTATGAGTGTATGCATCTATCTCTCTGCCTATCACTAGTTTAGGAGGAAACCGAGTCTGATTTCCACTTTAGTATCAGATCTCTAGTACAAATTCCCTTGCAGTCTTAATTGCTCTGCAGATTCTGAAATGGTTTTTCAATCCCAGCATTTCTTCTTTAAAGTAATAACATGATGAATTATCTTTCATATCTGGAAAAAAACCCATTTTCCTCATTGTGTTCAGTCTCCCTTAAGATTGCAACTATGTCCAATGATTACTATTACTACTGTAAAGTAAAAAATTACCATTAAAATTATAAACCAGTTTTTAAGAGAAAAAAAGAAAAAAATATTCATATATTTCCCTCATTTTTATTATGGACATTTTGAAAAGAAGTTAGTAACATAATAATATTATTAGCGTAATTTTAAAAATCCTGTTATTTAACTGCTTGTTAATATACCATTAACAACTCTACATTTCACAAACTAGAGGGAACGCTTATGACTCTTAAATTTTGGGAGGTTTTACAATTTTTATTATTTTGTTACAATTTAGAGAGAATAATTTCTCTTGCTAAGTTTGACATGAAAAGAAAAATATTTTTCAGAAGCAGTGCTGTAAATGACAAGTTGTTCTGAATCAAACATGCATTATTGGACATTCTTTCTTTTCCCAAATGGAATAGAAATCTGAAGAAAAACATGTCAGTTATTTTCACCTCTGATTTAGATCAGATTATTGAAAACATGTTTGAATCTAGAAGTAGTATGATAATAGATAATAAATAAACCCAACTATTTTATTATTTTTCTAAGAGGATCCTGTCATGAATGTGTGCTTTAGGTTAAGGTGGTTATAGAATCACCATCAAAGTATGAGTGAAATAGTTTTAATTTTCATTAATTCTTTCCCGCTTAGGTAACATATTGGATAAAAGCCATTAACTGGTTCCCAGTGCCACTAAAGAAGATCATAACGGGTGCTCTAGTTTATGTTGCCAAGTTTATTTTGTTAGAATTTCAGCATCTATGCTGTTAAACACTCCTAGCCCTGCTCGAAGGATACCAGTCACATCTCTCCCTGATCACTTTGGAGAGGTAAGGGGTTTCTCCATGCAAACACACTAACTGCCCTGTATAAGCTGTTTTCAGGAATGATGAGCAAGTAGGTTGAATTGTAAAGATATCAACCTATATTGATAGCTCCACTCGTTTAAGAGATCATGATGTGTTAAACAACATTTGCTGTTGCCCCAGCAGCGACAAGTTTTATAGATGTGAGGAGACCAGGTGAATCTGGTTGTTCAATGTCAGTCTTGAATTGAAAACCTAGGCTAGGCAAGAGCTGGGGTCTGTCCAAAGACACATTATCTGTGCTGGATGGGATATAGTAAAGTTATACCAGCGTTCATGTTCGAAAGAACAGGTATGTATACTCTGTGTTCCTTCAATATAGTTTACAACTTTTTTTAAGGCTGCTGTCATACATTTACTGTGATTTTCAACTCTGCATCCTACTGAAATGGTGTCTTATTTGGGTCCCTTTAAAGACAGAATTTGTTGATTGTTACTTTCATTTTTAACAATTCATTCCTACCTGCAAAAGGTCATGTTATTATGCAGTGCTACGGCAGATAGATTTAGACCAGTTGTGGGTACGTCAAGAAGCATGTGTTCTTCAGCCCATGAACATCCCAACATGCACAAATTCCACATTTCCTGTTCAATAATAATAAAATCAAACAATAGTTCTACACCACAATTATTGACCGAGAGGGAAAATGTAATGTAGTGTAAAAGTGAAATTGTACCAGCAATCTGGTTCTGGTATCTTATAGCAAGATTTCTCTTTTTTTTCTTGTTTAGAAAAAAATTTGGTGGGGTTTTCATTTTTTCCCCATTGATTGCCCAGCATCTTATTTTTATGTCTTCCCCTGGTGTGGCTTGAAGTGATGGCATTTGATGGATGTTATTACTATTGTGGAATACCCCAATTCCTTTTTCATAGTGTCTCCCATCTCCATTCATCCTTTAGATATGCTTCCATGTATAACCTGTGCTTCTTTACCTGTGTGAGCTCATTTTGATGTAGCCATCCCCTCAACTGATACCACTCCGGATTTAAAGAATTCCCTATTTTTATCTTCCTCATTTTGGTCGATTCATCCACCTTTTGATCCCGATTTGTAGCTGGCTCATTGTCTTTGGCATGAGCTTTCATCCATCCCATCTTGAATGGTGTTTTCCTCGCTATATCTAGTAATTGCCAATCTTCAGTTCTCCAAACTGGACATCTGTTTACCTCCCAGTTCAGGGACTCCCACTGACAGAGCCATTGCGTAGCACCACCTCACACAAAGTAGGAGTCTACATATATAATTTCTGCTCCATTCTATGCTGTCAAAAAAACCTGCCCTTAATTTTCCTTACAATTTCACATTCTGAGGAAGTGAGACTGTAAAAGTGCAGCAAGGGCAGCATGTGCAATTGTGGATGAGCGTTTATACCCTTGTGGGAATTTGTTAAAAGTATATTAAATACCTTCCCAAGTAAAGGCAAATGTCTGATGTTACAACCTGTATTTCTGGTTTAACTGGATAGATCACTCCATCCCATTTCTTGTCCATGATTATAGTGTCATACATTAATGTTGCCCAGCTGGTGAGTTCTCTGTGTGCTAAGGCTTTGCTGTCCCTCAGGGCCACTAGGGTGGTAAAGTGTGTGTCTCTTAATTTCATGCCACTTTGCAATAAGGGTTGAGCACTGCAGAGCCTCAACTAACAGTTTTAGCATATCATGATTTACAATTGCCAATTGCATTGGGTTTCCATGGCAAGGTTTTGGTAATGGAGGGGCTACAGGGGTGGCTTCTGTGAAAAGCTGCTAGAAGCTTCCTCCAAGATAAACAGCCACTGGCCAAGGCCCAGCCTATCAGTGATGGAGATAGCACCTTTGGGACAATATAGTTAAGAGGAGGGGAAAAAGTATAAACAACAAATTGCAGCCAGGACAGAGGAGTGAGGACATGTGAGAGCCGCAGCCCTGCAGCCCCCAGGGCAGGGCAGGAGGAGGCCGGGGGGCTCCAGGCGCCGCGGCAGAGGCTCCCCCCAGCCCGCGGCGCAGCCCCCGGCGGGGCAGGCTGTGCCCCCAGCCCACGGAGCCCCCGGGGGGCAGCTCCCCCCCCGCAGCCCGGCAGGGCCCCACGCCGGGGCAGGGGGTGCCCGAGGGAGGCTGTGACCCGCGGGCAGCCCGCGCTGGAGCAGCTCCGGGCAGGGCCCGCGGCCCCGCGGGGAGAGGAGCCCGGGCCGGGGCCGGGCTGCGGGCAGGGCCGGTGCCCCCGCGGGGACCCGCGCCGGGGCCGGCCGGGCCTGAGGGGCTGCGCCCCGCGGGGGGACCCACGGCGGGGCCGGGCGTGGGGAACTGCAGCCCGTGGGAAGGGGCCACACTGGAGAAGTTCATGGGGGACACTGGAGCCAGGGAAGAGTGTGAAGAGCCCTCCTCCTGAGGGGGAAGATGGGGCAGAGACAGCATGTGATGAGCTGCCTGCAACCCCCATTCCTCATCCACCTGTGCTGCTGGGGAGCAGGAGGTAGAAAAGTCAGAAGAGCTAAAGCCCAGGAAGAAGGGAGGCGTAGGGGTAAGGTATTTTAAAAAATTGTTATTATTTCTCATTATTCTACTCTAGTTTAATTTATTAACATTAAAATCAATCTCCCCAAGTCAAGTCTGCTTTGCTCTGACAGTAAATGCTGAGTGATCTCTCCCAGTCTTTATCTGGACTCAGGAGTTCTTTGTTACATTTTTTCTTCCCTGTCCACTTGAGGAGGGGAGTGATGGAGCAGCTTTAGTGGGCACCTGGTGGACAGCCAAGGTCAAACCACCACATGAATATAGGAGCATCAACAGAAGGGTGCTCATGCATTGCATAGATACAGGCAGCTTTTGTAATAACTGTGGAGAGCTTCTTCAAAGTTTTTATGGGTACTGAGTGGTTCTTCTCCTCTCTCCAATGTATCTATTCCACCAGCCCAGTATACCACCTTCCTTGTTACTGAGTGGGGATCCTTTGGGGGTTCAAGGCCAGCATTTGAAAATCAGGACCCTAAAATCCATTGGCTTCATCTCCATTTAGTAAGATTCTATCTCCTCTGGTTAAACATAGATAAATATTCAATTTCAGTTTTGTCTGGTTTACGACCATATCGCAGCACTCTCCAAAAGACTGCAACAAGGTCTTTTACCATCTCATACCAACATACTCTTCATACCAGTCCCTCTGCTGCCTTCTAGTCTCTCCTCATCCAGGGCATGTGTTCCTTCAATCTGCTTCTTCCTCCTCTCCCTTCATTGGCTCTCAACCCCTTACCAGAACCAGCCACAGCTGCACCTTGTCTACATCAGCCAACCCACCGCCCCTGAAGCCAGCCCACAGCTGTATATTATCAATGTTAATTAACCCAGCTTCATTCCTCTATGCGACCATAGTGGCTCTTACAAATTAGCCATCTGAATCAGATTGAATAGGGTTTTTTGGCTATGATCTCCTGCTTCAGCCCAAAATCTGGTGTATTTATAATGCATCTGGCTTTATATTCAGGGGGGCTGAGGAAGAGAAATACTTCTGTCAGGTTCACTATCACTGGGATCACCCCATATATTTCCATTCTTCAGGGGATAGAATTAATTTCCTAATTTTTATGATGTCAGGGTGCTGGGGAGCCCACATAAGCATAATTTCAACCTTTTCTTCTGATTTCTTTTCCTTTTTTTCTTCCTCTAACTTTCTGCAGCTGCTCAGATTTCAAAGCCATTCATAATTCAGCTGCCTTTCTGCCTTCTATTTCCTCTCTCAGATCTTGTTTCTCTCTATTGTTATACTTCACATCCTCACAAGTGGCTTCTAGACAGGTGCCTAACATTTTGCAGATAATTCCTTTTCTTTTTCCATCTTTTGTGTTGCCTCTGGCTGACTTTAATTGTTCCTCTACAACTTTCCAGTCATGCCACTTATCACGAGCCCATTCTTCTGAGAATTTATGATTTGGATTTCTTCTATGTTTTTGTAAGTCATTGGTGATACTTGCCATCCTAACAGCTGTGCCAATTTGTCACGAATGAGTGGTTTAGATTAAGTCAGTTAAAGAATCACCATCATAGGTATGAGTGAAATGGTTTTAATAGGAATTTGTGGGAGTGCGACCACAAAGTTCGGTGGAAAAGTTCACTCTATTGCTTACTACATAGATAAATCACATGGAGAAGAATCAAATTTAAAATTAAGCTGGAATGATCTATACAGAGATTAAAAATATAACAAGGAAACCCTCCTGTTGAGTCACAAAGCTGAGTGGATCCCACTTGCTTTCTAAACTCCTGAGAGAGTTTAGGTGCAGCTACATCCAATCTTAGTCACAGACGTGGACAATGGTTTATATCTAAAGCAATATAAGGAATATTCACAGTCTAAGGCTGACCATAGGATGTTAGCAGTACTTAATCATTGACTAATTTATCATTTATAACGTGAATCAAATGGGATTTACTACAATTACAACAGTAACTTAATTATGGATCCAAGATGGTAATACTTACACTATACTTATTATGAGGTACCTAAATCAAGTCACACACAGACATAAAGGAGTAGATGTATAGAAAGATATGTGCAAAGGTATACATGTTAAAAGTTCTCGAGTTCAGTGAGATACTCACATTGAGTGCCTTTGCATTTCTCAATGGGCAAAGGGTTGAGCCTCAAGAAGAAGGAAAATAAGCCCAGACCCTGTCATCATCTTTCAGTAACAGCCCCCCTGGTATCGCAAACTTAGGAGTTCATGAGCTCTGAAAGGCATCCTACTCAGAGGGAGATGCTGGTTGCAGCTTGCTGTGGTCCAGGAGAGCTGAAAAGGCCTCGCTTATGACTGCTGTTTATAGGTTCAGAGATACTGGTTTTAGTCATCAGTAATTTTCTGTCATGGTCACAATCTGAGTCTTGCTAAGTTCATAAATTAAACATTTTTCTGTTGGGAGTAAATAGAAACATGTCATCTAGGCATTAATGTTTGATAAAGCAATACAGAAATATCTCTTCCTTTGTTATTAGGTTTAAATGCAGAACACATTGGCTATGTTGGAGATGTATAGTTTATGTGAAACAGTTTGACACACATGGGTATTACAAAATCGTCATCGCAAAGAAGCTCTGGTCCTGCTGTCTCTTCTATAATGAATCTTTCTATTTTAGGAAAGACTTCTTATTTAAATAGAAATTACTAGGGTAATGCCTCCCTGGAACAGTTTATCTCCATCCTTGGAAGTTTTCAGAACTTTGCTAGAGAAAACGCAGACTGACTTTACCTAGTGCTAGCAATAATTCCTAGTGAGAGGCTGGTCTGAAGAACTTCCAGGACTCCTTTCTGACTAACATTCCTGTGCCTCCCCAACTGAACTTCCCGATAACAGCATTCTCACATGGACATGACTGTTTCATACCAACAGAGGGAATACAAACCAAAATGTTTTATGTATTATTTAGTGGAACCAAAACCAATAGATTTCCAGATGTGTCAGTTTCAAACTTTTGAATAATTTCATTTTAACATGAAGATTTACTGTGAAGAACTGTGGAAACCTCCCTTTTCAGAGAGATTTTAAAATAAGTTTGTATAACAAACATATAAGAAAAGAGAATTATTGAGAACCTTTCAGTTTCCAGCCTAATCATAGATCATGTTACAAGATAGGGAATACTGATTGATCTGGACATGTGGAGGAGTCAGACAAGGAAGAGAGGAGCTGGGGATCTCCAGAAGATCTAGGACAGCAGTTGCCTCAGTATCTTGCTACTATGAGATAAACACAGTACATGTGCTGACATGCTATCTAGCCAACCACCAAGATCACCAGGTCAGCTATTGCAAACATGTTTTTATCATTTATATATGAAAGACCACTGGAATTAAAATTTTAAAAAATCACCACCACCACCACAAAACCCAAACCTGTTTGTGGATATCAAGTTTTCATTGCAATGTCATGAGTGTGATTCTGTGCTGTGAGAAGAAAAATCCTCTTACCTTTAGCAACGCAGCAGAGTGCTAGGTCCTTCACATTCATTAGTTTTCTTATAAGTGAAATAGATATGTTGTCTAGCAATTGTTCAAAAGGAAGAACAGCTCATCAGGTGTTTGAACTGTATCTGATCAGTTTATGTAGCGAGTCCATGCCAGCTAGCTGCAACTGGCTCTTGCAAGCAGATGTAAAAGAGACTATCCAGCAGAAAGTCCATGAGTCAGAGCTCTGATGGCAGCAAAAATATAAATAGTGTGGGCAGATGTGTTAATGATTTAGTAGGTTACACTGCTGCCTTAGATTGTAATAAAACTCTGATCTAGAACACATTGAATCCTATGTTGCCCAAGATATTTTTCTTAGAGCAAAGCTAGGGTCAGATGTTGTTGGATATAAGATAGTACAAACTGAAATATTTCATAATTCCTTATATTTCCTTGTTGAATCCAAGTGGCGGTATAAAGTGATCTAACACAAAGAGCTTGTGAGATAGAAGACTATTTAGACCAGCAGGAAGTGTCAGTGTTTCATGAAGACTTAGGATGCCTTGAGGAAAACTGTAAATCTTGCGCATTTTCCAGGATGGTTTTATTAATCTTAACCAAAGAATATTGCATATTCTTTTTTAAAATTAGCTAAAAATAACTTAGAATGAATGCACAGTTTAGTTGGACAACTTTATAATGCCAGTAACACTTAAAATTATTTCAGTTTGTTACAGAAATTGCTATTTTTGTAAAAGCAATTACAGGAATGATTTGTAAAATCAAAATGCATATAGTATGAAGAGGTAATTGAAGCAATTGTTTATTATTTTTTAATTTTGTGGATATATCAGTTGAAAAAACAAACTCAGCAAATTTGTAATTGAATTTCTATTTGCTTTTTTTTTAATCCTGCAATGAATGTATAACAAGAATATACAAAACATGCTTTGCTATTTGCCTTGCCTTGCTTTGTTTCTCCTTGCCTCGCCTTTCTCCTCTCCTTTCTCCTTTCCTTTCTCCTCTCCTCTTTCTCCTCTCCTTTCTCCCCTTTCTCCACAAAAACAGATTAACATGTAACTTCAAAATGTATTTTAACAAAGATAGAAAGTAAGTTCCAGGTTGCTCTAGGCAAAATTACAAGAAAAACGTTTAGAACAGTTTTTTCTTTCTTCCCTTTTCCCAAGAAATTAGAAGTTAAAGAGATAAAATTGGAGCACATTTTCAAAGAAAAATACTCATATTTCATCCTTAATTATTACCCTTTAAAATGCTTCCAGTTTTTAAACATTACCCAATTCTTATAAGTAAAAACAGAAATCCTTTCATGCATTTCTGTTTCTTTCTTCTGGCATATGGTCTCCCCTTCATAATCTGAAACTTACCTGCAGTGCCTTGCTTCCCCGCGTGCCTGTCATCACAGCAATTTCTATGCTGTTTTGCCTGTAACACTTTCTGATGCACTGTCACTTGAGGTTACCCTTCTCTCCACCTTGTCTGTGGGGTCCCTGACCCTGCATCCATGTTTAGACTCAATCATAGTAGAGTTTTGATTTCATGAATATTTTAATAATTTAAACATCTGTTCTAAATGCAGCAGAAAACCGTTTTCTCCAAATGTGACTAGAATAGTAGTTGCAAACAACAGAAGAGTAAAATGCACTTTCCTGGTGTAGACAAATGTATGTTTGTACAAACTGGATTGTCACTTTGATCTATTTTAGATCAGGTTCTTCATCAGCCTCATCACAGAAAAAACCCCAAAACTGTCAGGGGGCCTTCATAAACACTCATTTTTTAAAGTGATAATTATCTCCCTTCAGTTTCTCAGTAATCTTAACTTTCAGTTCACACATGCACCTTAAAGACAATAACCATCAAATTAGAGTTAGATTATATAAAGCTTTGAAATTTGTTATTGATTTTACTAGGTTCAGTTTTGACAAGTAATGTGAAAATTGTAACAGGAAGTCACAGTTTGATTTAAGCAGAAACTAAGAATTAGTTATAGAATTTACTGTCTCGACTAAAAATGTTACTGTATTTAAGTACCAGTAACTGGACAGGGACCTCAAGGATTGAAGACAGCAACTAAAGCAAGTGCAGGTGTATGACTGAGTGTGAACACTCATGAAGTTCAAACCAGACTAGCTGGTAAGTGACATTGTTTGTAGAGGAATGAAGGCAGTGGGTTGATTAGCATTGATAATATGCAGTTGTGGTGTTGCCTCGAAGGCAGTGGGTTGATTGACATGGATGATGTGCAGTTGTAGCTTGTTTCCTGCTAAGTAGTTAAATAGCCCTGAGGAGTGTGGGATATCAGATGGTTGGGTAGAGGAGGAATAATATGGTCTGACCTCTGGAGGAATGAGCTGCAGCACAGACAGTAGAATCTGACTGATAGTAAAAGCCTTGTTGCAGCCTACTAGTTTGTTTGTGTTGCAACATTTGGTGCCCCATGTGAGGCTGAGTTGGACTCTGACTGCAGCAATGGCTTAGGAGGCAGGGGTTTGTGAAACCATGGGAGGAGCTGGAGAGGTCAAAGGGACCACAGGTTTCCCATCTAGCTTGGGGCAGGGGCCAGGGGAAGGGAGGAAGGGATGCAGGGATGTGATGGTGGTGTATTTGTGAGCAAGACAGTGTGTATCAGAAATTGGAGCAGGACTGCAGATTCAGAGTTTATATGTCTGTGTGCCAGCAACTGGGGAGACTGGGATCCAGGGGCCAACCACTGGGCAGAGTGTCTGAGCCCAGCTACTGGAGCAATGTGTATTTTATGTATACATACATATGCATGTTATTTTTTCTCTCACCAATGGGCCAGCCAGAGAGGGGAGCAGGATGTTGCTGTTTGTGATGTCTGTGTGTTTTTCTGTGCAGCCAGACATGTATATATTTTATGCATTGTATATATGTGTGCTCTGTGTGTGTGTGACTAGTGGTAATACATGCTTCTCAGTCTTTCTACAGGTTGGACCTGGGCACACAGAGCTACAGCATTCTCACCTCTCTCAGGCTGCTGGATTCAACACTCTCTCAACAGATACCAGCACCCAGGCTGACTCAGAAGTAGGGAAGGACTGAGAGCAAATTAATTTTTTATGCGTATCTTCAGCTTTTATCATCCCTCTTCTTGGAATCTGGACTATAGCAGACTAATTGTACTTCTTGATAAATTTTCCTGTCCTGCCACTTTTCATTCTGCTTTCAGGCCATCTGTCATGGAATTGTGTGTTAGTTAAATTCCGTGAAAAACTTGATATCCTTTCATTCAATTCTGTAATATCAAGCCACATCTGAAAAGGCCATCCAGAGTTAGACAGCAATATAATTAATTTGTGTTAGTATATGCAACAGTATTATAACATATTATCTCTCCACTTTTATAGTCTGTCATGTCCCTAACACCAAAAGCTAACCTTTTGCTGTAATTGTTATTTACTTTTTCTGTTCCAACATACTAGAATAGTATCACACAGTCCTGAATAATTGCCTCCACAGCATGGACCAACTATTTGGTCACACATTACAGCAAAAAGGCAGATGGTGTTCCTTTCAACCCATCCTGCAAAAAATTCCAACCTTTCTTTAACCACAGACTGAGTCAGGAATGAACTGCCAAAGTAAAAACTGTAATGGATTCCAGCTGACCCATGACAGCTGAATGCATGCTCTTAAGTTATAGGAACCATTAGGTTAGTTTGTCTTAGTGTCTAGATGAAGTCACAGCTCATCACTTTCGCGTTGAGGGCATGCACACAGCCAGTTCTCAAGGCTCAGCTGATGGGTAGTATGGTATCACTTCCTGGTAACTCCTTCACATACCCTGACTGACAGTTGCAGTTTAGGTGGCAAGCTCCATGTAAAAGAAATGCTCTGTTCTCTTTAATACAAAACCACTTCGTAGTCTAAGTAAAGTCCCTCATGTTTCCTACACCATATACAATTTCCAAAAAGTCTTTGTTATACTGAGATAATTGATATGAAAATAAGAATGTTCTTATTTATTTGAAAAGCTACTTTAGTTTCAGCGTTTATCCTGTGACAAGGACAAACTGGGAGATAAATGAAAACTTCAGTTTCCCCACACTGCACATATAGTGACAGGAAAGATTTCCAGGACAAACTACAGTATGCCTGTTTTTCCCCATCAGTGTCACTGCTGATCACAAATGTTTGTCCTGAGGTTGACAGTTATCCCACAAGTTCTTTTAAGTACCACAGCTCATGCCAGAATGAAGAAAGACACAGGGGATGGACAGGCTACCACAGGGGAGGAGGATGTGGAAGGGACCAATGCGCATGTATTTTTTCACACCAGTGACCAACTGTATTTACCTTTTTTCTGTTGATTGACATAAAAAACCCCACAACAACAAAATAAAAAGAAAAAGCCAAGCAGTTGATTCAACCCAAATGATAATGAATACACATTTGCTATGAAGAAACATAATTTTGTAGGTGTATGATGCTAGCCAATCAGCTGTAGTGTTGCTGACTGTGAGGACAGTTAAACTACATGTTGTTACTAGGCAGATTTGAGTCACTTAGTATCCTCTATTACTAATTACTCAATTAGTAACGCCAGAGCTAGAAATTCAGGAGAAAACTAAAATGTTAGGAAGAGAGGGAAAGTATGTTAATTATGACACTGGTCCAACTAAATTACTTTCTGCTTGTAAATATTGCAGAGACACTGGCTCTGGTGGTGATTGTACTCTTTGCAAGGATTTTGGAACAGTCACAGCATGAAAGCATAGCATAGTAAACAATAAAAAACCCTAAGAAATAAGAAAAAAATAGTCTCATGGCTGTCTGGCTGGGTTGTGAAATTTTTAAGGCACACAATGTCTTGGAGGTGATACATGGTACATTGATGGCAACTCCATGTTACCTTCACAGAATCGCTAAATAGTGGAGTTTTAAAGGCGCTTCTGGACATCACCTAGTCCAGGAACCCTGCTCAAATCAGGGTCAGCTACAGCAGGTTGCCCGGGACCTTGACCACTTAGGTTTTGAATACTTCCAAGGATGGAGGCTCCACAACATCTGTAAGCAACCTGTTGCAGTCGTGAGCACCCTCATAGGAAAAAAAAAATGTTTAAGTGGAAATACCACAGTATGTCCATGTCTCTTTTGTACTGGAGAGCCCATAACTGCATCCAACACTCTGGATGTGATCTCACCAGTGCTGAGTAGAGGGGAAGGATCATTTCCCTCAACCTGCTGGTAACACTTTCCCATGGGCCTGTATATGGTCAGCTCATTTCAGTGTTCCCTATCCTAATCTGCCTTCAGTGAGGGTATGTCTTCCACCAGACCTTCTCACTGGTATCAAGGGCCTGGGAGGCAAATCTTAGCAGTACGAGGAAGTCATCAATTACCTCAGTCTTCTCTGTGTCCTTTTCACCAAGTTCCCTGACAGATTTAGTACCACATCCACATTTTTCCTAGTTTTCCTTTTGTTGCTGATAAACCCATGGAAGTCCTCCTTGTTGCCCTTCATATACCTCAGGAGATTAAACTCCTGGTGGACTTTGTCTTTCCTATCCTCATCCCTGTATGACCAGACGCTGTCCTTAATTGCTACTGGGTGACTTGACCTTGCTTTCACTTCTTATATGTGTCTTTTTTGTGAGTTTTGTCAAGAGCTCCTTGTTCATCCATGCAGGCTTCCTGCTGCCTTTGCTTTGTCTTCTGTGTTTCAGAATTGTTCACTCTTGAATTTGGAGGAGATGATCCATTAAAATCAACCAGCTTTCCTGTACCCATGTCCAGGACTGTATGTCATGGGCCTCTTCCAAAGAGATCCCTGAACTGGTCCAAATCTGGTCTCCTGAAAATCAGGGTTGTGATCATGCTATTTGCATCTTTGCCTTTTCTCAGTATCCTCAATACCACATCTCATGCTGTAAGGAAACAGCCAATAATCAGATAGCAGGGTGCTCTAAAGTGTCAAGTCATCACTTCTGCCTTACAGGTTAACATCTGAGATACATAAGAGGATAAAGCCCCTGAATTTTCCCATTCAGACAAATCTAGACTACTGTCGTGGTACTTCAGTGATGTTTGTGATGATTTCTAGTCCTCTATTGAGGAGTGACAGATGACAGTAGAACTTGGATTGTATATGTGCATTGTCTAGATACTGCCACAGTAACAAATAAAAATATTACCAGGAATGCATCATAAGGTCTATCCTTGAGGAAGACCACTTGAGGTGTTTCACTTCTACAACCTCATAACAATTTCATTTCTCTCTATACATTATCTTCATTTGCTCCACAATCCATTTTATAATCTTTTTCTCCAGTTCAGTATTTCCCACATGGTTTGATGTAGTCATTTGCGTGTGATATTACAGTCCGTTATATGGGATGGAAAATGAAATTATGATAGTATTTTTTGGCCTGAACTTCTTTGAATGTCTACTTTTACACAAAACCTGAATTTGTGCTGTCACCTAGGAATACAGTTTTCCCAGAACATAGTAAAGTTGACCCAAAGCTCATTAAAATCACTGCAAAAATGCCATCTGCCTTCAGGCCCCTACTGAACAATGAAGTATTCTAGACTATAAAGCTCCTAAAAATGTGTAAAATAAAGATTTAGCATATAAGGACTGAAATCTTCATTAAATCTCTGCAGAAATGCTACTATTGGGCATATAAAAATTCAACCAGTCTTAAAATATGCTCACTAGTAACTATGTAAGAAAAATAAAAGTAGTATTTATATATTTCAAATGTGGCCAGCAGACTTGAAGTAGTAGACATATATTATTCATAACTTTAGCACCCTTTGTATAAAATTATGCCTGAGAATCATTCAGAGCCTGATCGGGAAATCCAGGATTTGCTGATCTATGTAGGAACCACAGGTAGCACAAACCATAAGGTAGAAAAGAATCCAGTCCAGATTGCTGTCTTTGCATAGATGGCTGAAAGGTCTATAAAAATCTCCAAATTATTCCTCCATTTTAGCACAGAGTTCCAGTAACCTTTTATATGGAAATGATGTAGCTTGCCCACACAAGAAGTAAACTAATTCTGAAAGAATAAAAAAAAACACATTTAGCTCTCTTTATGGTCCATCTGCAATCCAGTAGGTGTATTATCCCTTTCTCTCTCATTTTTATACAACCCTAATTCTACAGTTTGTAGCGTATTTCCTTGTTTCATTTGACAAGACTGAAGAAAATATTTATGTGTTATTTTTATAATGATATTTTGAGGCAAAGTATTACATGTGACTACACACATTAACATGACTGTTTTCATGACATTTTTCCCATAGTCTCCCATACAAAAATTTCCTTTTTAGTAGCTACCAATCTGGGACCTCTGTCCAAATTTCACATCATAAGGTCTTGGCATACAAGTATTTCAGTATGAACCAGAGCTCAGAAGTTTCTTGAGACTGTGGTGGGTTGACCCTGGTGCCCACCAAAGCTGCTCTGTCACTGCCCTCCTCAGCTGGGCAGGGGAGAGAAAATAGAAAAGCTCCTTGGTTGAGGTAAGGACAGGGAGAGACTGCTCAGCAATTACTGTCATGGGCAAACAGACTCGACTTGGGGAAATTTGGTTAATTTATTACCATTAAAATCAGAGTAGGATAATGAGAAATAAACCCCAAATCTTAATACACCTTCCCCCTACCCCTCCTTTCTTCCCGGCTCAACCTCCCCCCTGGTTTTCTCTCCCTCCTCCCGGCCGCGGCGCAGGGCGGGCCCGGGGCTGGGTCAGTCCCTGCCGCGCTGTCCCTGCCGCTCCTGCCCCTCCGGGGGAGGCTCCTCACAGCCCGCCCTGCCCCAGCGCGGGGCCCTGCCAGGGCAGGGGGCCCTCCACGGGCTGCCCCAGCCTGGGGCCCTGCCGGGCTGCGGTTCCCCACGCCCGGCCCCGCCGTGGGTCCCCCCGCGGGGCGCAGCCCCTCAGGCCCGGCCGGCCCCGGCGCGGGTCCCCGCGGGGGCACCGGCCCTGCCCGCAGCCCGGCCCCGGCCCGGGCTCCTCTCCCCGCGGGGCCGCGGGCCCTGCCCGGAGCTGCTCCAGCGCGGGCTGCCCGCGGGTCACAGCCTCCCTCGGGCACCCCCTGCCCCGGCGTGGGGCCCTGCCGGGCTGCGGGGGGGGAGCTGCCCCCCGGGGGCTCCGTGGGCTGGGGGCACAGCCTGCCCCGCCGGGGGCTGCGCCGCGGGCTGGGGGGAGCCTCTGCCGCGGCGCCTGGAGCCCCCCCCCGGCCTCCTCCAGCCCTGGCCTGGGGGCTGCAGGGCTGCGGCTCTCAGTCCCACTTCTCTCTCAGGTTGCAGCTACAGAGTTTTTTATGTCCCAATCTTAAATATGGCGTTACAGAGGCACTACCACTGTCACTGACAGCCTTGGCCATGTCCAGCAGTGGGTCCATCTTGGAGCCGGCTGGCATTGGCTCCATTGGATACAGGAGAAGCGTCTGGCATCACCTAACAAAAGCCACCCATGTAGGCCCCCTGCTACTATAACCTTGCCATGCAAACCAAATACAGAGATGTAAATTGATTAAGGCTGCAATTCTCTGTCCTTTGGTATTCTAGAAATTTCAGTTGTCAAGCATGTTGAAAGGAAAAAGATATGAATTTAAACCAACTTTAAGCACCTTTCTTTTGAAAGGGAAATCTTGAACCCATTTGGAAGCAAACAGTATTTTGGCTGCCATTTCTTCTCTAGAAATGATACTTCCCTGGTACATGTTAGCATTGTAAAGTCTTTTATATGGAATCTTGTTCTATACAATGCTAGACAACAATGAATTCCATTCATGACTATGGTCTAATAAATACACTGACTTCATGTCATGAAATAGGTGGCACACTTCACTCTTAGGTGAGAGAGAAGTAGCAATATGTTTATTGCTATAAAACAGCAATTTAACAAAGTTTGATAGTAAATGCGACAGTTGTTTAACAAGATCCGAAGGCAAGGTACACTTATTTACTGCATGGGTAAGAGGGCAGGGTGAAACAAAGCTGTCAGGAAGACCCTGCCGTTGAGCCATGAGGTTCAGAAAGCACCCCCTTGCATTCTAAACTCCTCCTCAGAGGGGAGATTAGGTGAGGCTAGATCCAGACTTAATCTTGGACCTAATCAACGGTTTATATCTAAAGGATTAAATGCGATCAATCCTTTATACCACTTAATAAGATTTAAAACTTTAGCATGCTATTAATCACTTACCAAGAATCTGTTGCGGCAAGGAATATCTCAGCCTCAATGAGTCACCTTGAGAGGTGCTCCTACTCAAAGAGAGATCCTTGTGTGCAGCCCACTGCCATGAGAGCTCAGTGGACTCTGGGCTGTCCACTATTTATGGAGTAAAATGATTGACTCATAGTCGTACTTGCATAGTTTCTTTCAGGCTTGGCTTGAGTCAGACCTTGACCGGCACTGTGGTTAGGTGGGTGCAGTGTTCAAATTAGCCCTTGGCTATTGTGTCCTTATCTGTCTCACCCGAATCCACTTTGAGTCAGATGGGGCCATCACTACCAGACACATAAGTTACAAGGGCCACTGATTATTGTTATCATTTGAGCATTGTTATAGAAATAAATCTCAAGATGTGGAGGGGGGGAGCACATCGTCACACTTAATCAATGGTAATGGTTACTGAAAATCATTGTGTTTTTACCTAAATAATTAAGACAAAAATTGATTCCCTATTAAACCAGAAAGGTGGGGTTTTTTATATTTATGTCCCTAAAAAATTGCTGTACTTGATACATTTACCAACCTTTCTGTAGCAGCATGTCCTTATCTGAGTGGAAGGCCCATAACTATATTTCATTTTAATATATGCAGTAACAAAGATTTCTAAAAATCGTAAGACTTTGGATGTTTGGTGCCTATTCTTACGTTTAACATAAAAGTCAAATCATGCATGTTAGACAAGTGCTGGCACATATACTTTCAAAAAATTGTGTATTTATAGTTTCATGTGCCCAGTTTAGGTATCTTCTAATGCGATGAAGTTGCAGGCTGACACTGGTTTTCTGTGACAGTATTGACTGCAACTTTTACTCCAAAAGAAAATTTCAAATGGTCATTTTATAAGCTGATTTTCAAACTCTGAATTAAGAACTACTGAGTTATCTAAGTTTAATAAAAATGATATGAAACATAAAGGTCAGGGATGACGTTATCTTTGCAGCATTGTATTGATTTGAGCTTATAGAGATAAGCTATAATGTTATTTATTAAAGATTTAATAAACCACTAGCTACCAATGGGCCTGTAAATATCTAGAAGGAAAAAAAAAGTCTTTGCTAAGAGTCAGAAAATAACTGAATTTGCTTTTCTAAACAAATAAGCAAGCAAATAGAGAAAGAAGGAAACCCTTCCTAAATTATGCACTAAAATATCCTTTGAGATATGTTTAATTTCATTCTGATAATGACTTTCATGCAATGTATTTCATTCTTTGAATGAAATATTAGGAACCTGCTAGGTATTGATGGGGTTTTTTTGAGATTGTACTGTGCTGAGAACTCAGAACTGGTTCTTTCAAAAATATTTTCTGGTGTTTTCCATGGGTTTAAGAGACAGATATTGATACCTTTACCTGCATGGATTTACTCCTCTTCCCATAATTACTCCAACTGACATTAAAAGCATTATAGAGTATGACAATTTATGATGTAAGGCCTTAAACGGTATCATTAGAACTGTGAATATGCAATGTAACAAAAATGTCCCAACATATTACAAGAGAAAAACTCTAGCACTAACCTTGCATCTAAAGTTCCATCATGAAATAAAAACTAGCCTGTACCAATTTATTTTCTTTGTTAACTAAATGATTTAAGGTCTTTCTCAATTAGTTCAATACATCAGCAAGTAGAAAAGCACTATATGTTTAAGCTTATGTCATAAAAAAGAATTATGTGGCAAGATCACATTTGGGTTTTTTTGAGTCCTCAATGTAACTCACAGCAAGATTATCCAGTAGTGCCCCTCAGAATGCATCCCAAATGAAGCTCACATTTATTTCTTGTTCCATAATAAAATTCCGAAACAATTTTACATTTTATTAAAAAACCTTAAAAATGTAAAATCTTATAACTTTTTCCTGCATTCACTTATATAAGGCCACAACTAAAAGAATTTACAGATTCAAATATTTGGTTTAAAAAAAAAAAATCCCAGAAAAGTAATTTGTTCACTTAAATGGCATAGAGTCTTACCCTTAACAAACTTACCAAATGGAAAATTACAATTGCAACCACCACATCTTCAGAGGGTAAAAGAGAAAAGGAAGGTGGCTACAAAAGCAGCTGTTTGTAGATAAGTTTTGCTTGCAGAAGGTAGTATTTGTGAAAATATGGGTTGCATGGTTGTTCAGTAATGTTATTTTTGCCCTATCATATTCTGCAGCTGGAAGTATCAAAAGTTTTCTGATTCCTGACCTCAAAAGGGATAGTTCAATATTCAGATTACATTTAATAGAAAAATAAAATTGAGAACGCCTTAATCTACCCCATTGGTCACTAGAATAATTTTAGTTGTAACAGTCTTTGATTTTCAGAGGAATTTCTGGTCACTTTGATGAGAAAATTATTAATAACTTGGTAAGGCCAGGCTTTTTTTTTTTCTGTTTTATTATGTAGGACTGGGTGCAAACAGTGAGAAGTCTTACCTGGGAAACTTAATATTTTTGTATTTGTTAGTTTTTGAGATAATTTTGGTAAAACATTACTGAAATCACCATTAAGACATCAATGAGAACTTACATATGTGTGAGTGTGTGTGTGTGTGCATGTGTTTCTCTGTGTGTGTGAACAGCTTACTTTTCACATAAAATTTATGGTAATGGGAAGTGCTGTAAAGACCCAATGCACTCAGGAGGAATCTGAGTCATGCAGTCACTTAGGTTAGAAGATATCTCAGTGGCTTTCTAGTCCAGCCACCAGCTCAAAACAGGGTGAACACTGAATTCAGACCAGTTGCTCAGGGTTTTGTCCGACTGAAATTTGAGGATATCAAGGGACCAAGACTATATAATTTATATAGTGCAACTCGTTCCAATGCTTGATTATTCTTATAGTAAATCCTCATGCATTCCAATTTATGACCAGTTCTAATTTTTTTGCTGTACACCTCAGTAAAGAACTTTGTTCTGTTTTCTTGGCAACCTCCTCTGCGATTTTAAAATATTGCTATTTAGGTCCTCTTCAAGACTTCCCTTTTCTAGGCCAAGCAATCCTAGCTTCCTCAGTCTCTTTTCTGATCTGTGCCATTAAAGAACACATAGTCTTTCATGAGGTTAAGTGCACCTTAGCTTTGCTCTAATTACACGACAAGCTCAGAAAAAATTTGTACAGCTCCAAAACGTTTCATAAACAAGTGTTCTCCACAGTTGCCCCCTAAAGACTCGACCTATGGTCCAGAGAAGAGTTTTACACATCAATTAAAAAACCAAAGGAATGTTTTTCGGTTTTTTTCTGAGTTCTTGAACTTTGACTATGAACCAAATATCGGGTCTTTTGTCAAACTGCTTTTGGTAGAATTTAAAGTAGCTAAGGTGTATATGAATAGACACATGAGTAAATAGAAAAAAAACACTTCCTTTTTTTTTAACAAAAGCAGGATGGGGAAAGAAAAAAGTAAAACAACAGAAATGTTTCATGCATTTTAAAAATTAAGCATAAGTATAAGCTTCTAACCAAGTGTGATAATCTCTTGATATGGAAAACATTCTTTCCAAACCTATCAGATTTACCAAATGAGAAGCTTGGTCACCGAAAATCTTAATGCTGGTGCATGTGACAGTATGGCAAATAAGATAATCTATTTCTTTGAACATAAAAGATTTTAAAAGTCTTTTGTATAAAAAAATTGCAAGTCCACTATTAGTGATTGAGGAGCCAGTAAGGAGAGGTGCTCTGCTGAACCTCATGCTCATTAACAAAGAAGGCATCACTGGGAAGCTGAAGGCAAAGGCAGCATTCACTGCAGGGACAACGAGGTAGTGGAGTTCAGGATCCTGAGAGGAAAGTGTGGCAGAAAGCAGAATCACAATCCTGGACTTCAGGAGAGCAGAGACTCTTCAGGGATCTGCTTGAAGGAATCCCATGGGATAAGGGATTCTTATATATCCGTTATAACCTGGTGGGGAAAGGGGCCCAAGGGAAGTTGGTTGTTATTCAACTATAACCTTTTCGAGCTCCACCTTGAGTCCACCTCAGTAAGAGGAAGTCAGGCAAAAATACCAAGAGGCTTACATGATGAACAAGGACAAAACACAAACACAAAAAGGAAGTGTACAAAAGGTGGAAACAGGGACAGTTAACCTGGAAGAAATATACAGGTACTGTCTGAACATGCAGTGGTGTAGTTAGGAAAGCCAGTGATATCGAAAGATTAATAAAATAAAATGTATTATTAGAGGTTTGACCTTAAGACAATTAGAACAAATGAGTTGTTAATGGTTCAAGATACAAGCATTTTTGTATGTCCTGCTAAGCGCTTTGTTAAGCACCAGCAATTTCTTTGTTTAAATGAGGATTGTACCACCACCAAATGAATGAACTGATTAGAAGTTTACCAAAAGAAGCACTAACTAGGGGAAAGGTAAATCTGGCATGGGGAGGTTGTAACCACTGGCTGACTCATTGACCACTGACTCAAGAAACCCTACAGATCCAAAAAGAATTTGAGCCTGAGCATGCAAACTAATTACCATGAGAAGCGAGAGAATTACTTGGCAAACAAG
This sequence comes from Falco naumanni, assembly GCF_017639655.2. Taxonomy (NCBI): domain Eukaryota; kingdom Metazoa; phylum Chordata; class Aves; order Falconiformes; family Falconidae; genus Falco; species Falco naumanni. The sequence goes on from NC_054059.1 coordinate 30,653,712, forward strand.
AAACTGAGTATTAATTTAACAAAGGAATTATGTAACTTGTACTCAATGAAGGCTGATGTCTTTGGTTGCTGAACTGTATAAATAGTGTAAAGTTTTGATAATCAGAGAGCTAGGCATTTGTGGGTTACCATCTAGCTCCCTACTTCATGCGAACCAGATTAAAGGAATAGAAGTACCTCGACTTGGTGTGTGAATTGGTGCTGTGCATGGGACAACACCAAGACCCAACTGACCCAACTGGAATTGAATCTAGTGAGGAATATCAAAGGCAACAAGAAGGGTTGCTGTAAGTATGTAAGTAGCAAAAGGAAGACTAGGGAAAATGCAGGCCTACTGCTGAATGAGACAGGGAACCTACTTCACATTATTTACTAGCAAGACCAGCCTTAAGGAACCCAAGGTCCCAAAGATCAAATGGAAAATGTGGAAAAAGGAAGACATATCTTGGTGGAAGAGGATCAAATTAGACAATACTTAAGCTAACTGGACTTCCATAAGTCCATTGATCCTGGTGTGATGTACCCTCTAGTGCTGAGGGAGCTGGGTAATATTACTGAAAGGCCACTCTTGATTGTCTTTGAAAGGTCATGGCAACTGGGAGAGGTGCCCAAAGACTGGAGGAATGTGAATGAATGTCTTGTAGAAGGGCAAGAAGTTGGATCTGAGAAAATACAGGCTGGCCAGCCCCACTTCAATCTCTGGTTTGGTGATGGAACAACTGATCCTGGAACTGTTTCCAGTCCCATGAACAAGAAGAAAGTGGTCAGAAGTAGTCAGCATGGATTCACTAGGAAGAAGTCATGCTTTACCAATTTGATTGATAAACTCTGCTGAAGTCACCAGCCTGGTAGGTGAGGACAAAACACTCTGTATTGTCTTCCTGGGCTTCAATAAGGCCTTTGACACTGTTTCCCATAAGACACTCATAGATAAGTTGTTGATGCATGAGGTGGTTGAGCAGACAGTGAGGTCAACTGAAAACTGGCTGAATGGCTAGGACCAGAGGCTGGTGATCAGTGCCATGAAGTCTAGTTGGAGGCCAGCAACTAGTGGTATACTCCAGGGGTCTGTACTCATCCAGTGTATTCATCCAGTCCTGTTCTACATCTTCATTAGTGACCTGGATGATGGGTCAGAGTGTATCCTCAGCAAGTTTGCAGAAGACACAAAATGAGGGGGAGTGGCTGATTTGCCAGAGGGTTGTGCTGCCATCAAGAGGGACCACAACAGGCTGGAGAGATGGGCCAACACAAACCTCACATAGTTAAACAAGGAGAAATGCAAAAGCCTGCAGCTGGGGAGGAAAAACCCCATGCATGAATATGTGCAGGGGGCCACCCAATGGGAAAGGAACTCAGCAGAAAAGGACCTATAGGTCCTGGTAGATACCAATTCAAACATGAGACAGTAAAATGTGCCCTTGCAGCAAAGAAAGTGAATGGTATCATCAGCAGCATTAAACAAATTATTCCCAGCAGGTTGAGGAAGGTGATCCTTCACCTTTACTCAGCATCGGTGAGGCCGTACTTGGAGCATTGGGTCCAATTCCAGGCTCCTCAGTACGAGAGAGATGTGGACATACTGAAGAGAGTCCAGTGAAATGCCACAAAGATGATTAAGGGACTGGAGCATTTATCCTATGAGGAGAGGCTAAGAGAGTTGGAACTCTTCAGCCTGAGAAGAGAAGGCTCAGGGGTGATCTTATCAAGGTGCACAAATATTTTAATAGAAAGAGTAAAGAAGACCAAAGCAGACTCTTTTCAGTGCCCAGGGACAAGGCAAGAGGTAATGGGCACAAAATTAAACACAGGAGATACTGTCTGAACATCAGAAAACACTTTTTTTTTACTCTGAGGGTAATTGAGCACTGGCACAGGATGCCCAGTGAGTTAGTGGAGTCTCCCACCTTTGTGATGCTCAGAAGCCATCTGGACACAGTCCTAGGTAGCTGGCTCTAGGTGACTCTGCTTGAGAAGGGGGATTAGATAGGAGGTCCCTTCCTCCAGAGACTGACCTCAACTATTCTCTGATTCTGTGATTCCACGATTCTGTGATTACTCGATCATATGCTTAAGTATAAATAAAATTAGATATGGAAGTTTGATAAGGAATATAAAATTAATTTTCAGTAAATTTACCATATCTTAATTCATCTTTTGAGAGAAAAACTGAGGGTTGAGAATAAAGACTTGCCCTAAATTGTATATATTCTCCTACAATAATCTCTACAATTGTGTTTTCTTTCTTCTAATTGAAATTTTAATTATTGGTAAGTACTTGAAAAAATATAATGGATCATATTTTGAAGAAATTTTTGCAAGCATGACTTCTTTTAACATTCTCAAACCTCAGCTAGCCTTTCAGGTTTAATGGTGCATTTTACCTCATCTATCCATTGGCTATCTGCTGACTCTTGCATGACAGGAAAGTGAATGAACCGTTTTTTATCTAACCTCACACTTTCAATTTCTTCCTCCAAATACAGTACTTATGACTGTGTGATGAGATAGAACTTCAGATAATTTCATTGACTCTCATTAGGGATGCCAGACCTTTTTTGTTTTGTTTTGTTATGTATCATAGAAAAATCTATATTGTACTAGACTTCGTAGTAGTAAACCCTTCCCAGACCCTAACATAAAAATATTATAGCTTAATTTCCTGTCCTCTATAAGTATCACATTTGTTTTTTTACTTAATATAGCATACTTATCAGAAAGTATGTAATTTCAGAACTGAATATAAAAATCAGTACTCAAGTTAAGCATTATTTAATATTATCTCTGTATACACTCCTGAAGCTTATCAGTTCTTTCTCCAGTCAGAGAATAGCTAATGATACAACATTTATAAAGCCTAAAAATATTGTGAAATTCTAAATATTACTTTTGGCCTCAAGCAGAAATGGAAAAGGTCGTGTGACCTCCTAATCATTCAGGATTATGCACTGTTCACATAGTTTCATTAACCTTTACTTTCTTTGTTAATAGATGAAATGCATATATTCAAACCCTATCAAGTGCCTTTTCTGATCAATATTTGGCTATAACAGATCATTTTTCATATTTCTACTGGGAAGCAGATCACAGCTTGCAAAGAACATGATAGTAGTTTATAATGTCAAGATCTGGTAGACTGAATAATTTATGAAGATGTTTTCCATTTTGTGTCCATTGTGACTTTTTAAAATTCAAAGCAGGAGTTTCCTGTAGGCATAATCTGATTTAAATAGACTTCTGGAATTCAGATCTCTAGAATGGGCTATCTGTCTGTTTTCCTTTCTGATTGCTTAAAACCAAGGCTCTGCACTGTTGGCATTTGTTATTCCTTTAACTTAGTAAATTAACTTTGACACAGTTCAAGCCTCTGTTCTCCTAACAGTGCTGAAATTTACGTAATTTTAGACATTTCTCAGTTAGTTGTTTTACTTAATCCTAGCATAGGCTAAATGGTTCTTTATTACCAAACTGTGACCATTTATGGGTGATATGCAACAAACAGATTGGTTACCAGGATTTTGAAATGTCATTTGCAACTTACATGGATGAGTACTGATTGTTTTGATTAATGGGCTGGATTTGTCTGTATTTGATTTACTTGTACAAATGAGTTTTGCATATGAACTTGATAAAACCACTATTGCATGCATGCTGTGATAGGTCTTCAGACTTTGTCTTTTACTTTGCTTGAAGCTTGTAACATTCCCTTGGCATGTAAAAAGGTAAGTAACGGGATTGACGATGTCACTTGACAATGAGTAGAAAGTTTGTGACAGCTGTCAGGATTCCCCCAGTAGAGATAGTAGTGCTTACATCTGCTGTACGCAGTTCTGCAGCTGTAGAACATTTAGGTCTAGAGTGAAATCTTGTCAGATTAATTCATTTTACACAAGAGAGTGGCAATTCTGTACCTTGGAGAAAGGAATCATTCTCATTAGATTTTCTTTCACAAGGGAGTTGTCTTTTTAAAAAGATTTCATCCATGATTAATTCATCTAGGTCCCTTTCTGAAGGGACCTTTTCTGAAACCTTCACCCCACAAGAAAGTCTTCACATCAAAGTAAAACTTACCCTCACCCTGCCTACCACTCACGTTTCGGCTTCATGCTGAACTGATCTTAGGACCAATGTTCAACAAATGACATGAAAAAATATTTGAGCATTAAAGAAATAAGGAAGCAGATATTATCAACATTCTAGTTGTTGAAAGATAAGGCATCATGACAGGCTAGAGAGATAGGTAGGTAGGTAGGTAGGTAGGTAGGTAGGTAGGTAGGTAGGTAGATAGATAGATAGATAGATAGATAGATAGATAGATAGATAGATAGATAGATAGATAGATAGATAGATAGATAGATAGATAGATAGATGAGAAATTAAGGTCTTTTAGCATACACTTGAAACAATTATGCAGTATGTAGTACATACCACACTTACAGTAACATGTCAGATGAGCCCTGGAAGATGAAGGTTGGGAAGGAAATGTGAATCTTAATGTTCTTTTCCCCAAAGTGGCAAATCAAGTGTGAAATGATATTTTCCACATTGGTGATCTAAAGTATAATTTACAAGGAAAGTAGACTGTATGTGCCTGAGCTTCATATGCCCTCCCAACTATGTATCAAAATGTTCTCATAATATCTCTGCTAATTAAGTAATTACAAAGAGAGTTATCTGTGCTTATTGATTTTGATAAGATTCAAGATGACAGATTGATAGATTGATACATGTACTGGTGACTCAAAATCTACTCACCATATTTAGCAAAGTCTGTACTGGGTTTAGAAAGAGTAATATGAATAAACCATATAGCACCACATAACATGAAGAATTACATTGTGTTCCATTTCAACAGAGACATAGAGCGGATATAAAATCAGAATGTTCAGGCAATTCTGAGCAGAATGCCAAAATTAGAGGAATGATATATTAATACCAAAGTTCTATGGTACAATGAACAAATTATGAAAAAGTAAGAAATTTTAAGAAAGCTAAAGCCAAGTCAAGTCTAAACTCTCAAGATCTGTGCCAAAGTGACCAAATGGCAGACTACATGATAGATTCCTATGATGCAGGAGTCTGATATTACAGAGGGAAGAAATGAAATAAGTAGTAAATGGAAAGATTATCTAAAAATTACTTTTGACAAATATTGAAAGTGGTTTTGTGATAGATACATTTACTTATTCATCCATTTGTAATTAATGAAGTATTACATTGGCAGGGGGTGGGGAGTGGGGGTGGGGAATGGAACAAACCAACATCTAATGGAAAAGTTATGGCAACAGTGCTGCCATAAAAGCAGTGCTGCTTGAAGTACTAGGGATTAGATTTATATGAATGATTGCATTTCAGTATTTATATTCTCAAAACAAGTAAAAACCAAAATGAAACGTAGACAGAAAGACAGATATATAATAAATTTTGCAGAACAGAGCACTATACAGGAGACAACAGGTGAATTAACGTTTTTCAGAATATTAAAAAAAGTCGCCAGCCCCTTGTGGTGGGCTGACCCTGGCTAAAAGCTAAACCCTCACCCAGTTTCTCACTCATTCTTCCCCTCCTGGACAGGGGAGACAGTCAGAAAAGCAAAAGCAAGAAAACCTGTGAGTCAAGGTAGAGTATCATAAAAGTGAATCAAAAATGTATGCACAGGCAAAGCAAAATGAAAAATTTATTCAATACTTCTATCTACAGGCAGATGTTTAACTACTTCATGGAAAGCAGGGCTTCATCATGCATAACAGTTACTTGGGAACACTGATGTCCTAAATCTGAACATCCTTGCTTCCTCCTTCATCCCGTAGCAGACCAGCAGGTCAAAGGAGGTGATTCTTCCCCACTACTCTGCTCTGGTGAGACCCCACCTGGATTACTGTGTTCATCTCTGGGGCTCACAACATAAGAAGGACATGCACCTGTTGGAACAGGTCCAGAGGAGGGCCATGAAGGTGACCACAGGGCTGGAGCACCTCTTGCAAAGGATCTCACCTCCTAGGTGGAACTGGAAAGGTCTTTGAACATCAAAGGAAATTCTCAGTACTTTGCAGGATGAACCCCTAGGGATTATATCATGATTCCTGGAATGGTGTATATATGTCTGTCTTCTTTTCTCTGTTTGAGACACTACTTTGAAAACAATTTCTATAGTTTTTATTGTAGGGGATGAAATTACATGTTAATAGCCAAAGTGGTGTATAACTAAAGGGCAAAGAACAGCATTCTAGAGGAGCAAACCTCAAAATCTTACCAATTTTTATGACAGTTTGTTTGGAACTACATTTCATTACTAAATGGGGATGGGGGGAGAGAAAGAGATTTATTTAAAAAAAAAAAAAAAAAAAAAAAAAAAAACCAAAAGACAAAGCCACAAAAAAACCCCAAACAACTAGTTGAAAGGAGAATCTGTGGATTTTTTTATTCCATTTTTATAAGTTACATTATTGCCTTCACTCCCATATGGATATATCCACTGATTTATTAATCTGGAATGTACTGAATCAAGACAAAAACTAAATGAGTGAGTTACACCAAGGTCAGCTACATTTTGAAATTCAATTTCTCTCAGCTAGTGAAAATTTTGATGATACAAGGGCTTGAAGATCTCATTGATTAAGAATGGCTGCACAGATTGGTAGGAGCAGATACAAAAATTTGGAGGAGGTTTCAGGTATGGAGTTGGTTAAGAACAGTATTTTCAAGCATCCAGTGCTTCTGACTTCTTGATTTTCTGTCTTCACCTGAATCACTGTTAACTATCATGTATTCAAGGACACTCTCTGTTCCATTTTGGGCTATACTTCAAGAAAGCACAAGAAAAGCCACTGAGTCTCAGCTGAGAGCTGCAACCATCGTCACAGAACAATATATTGAGGCTCCCTAAGTTGTAAACCTGTTGTATCAGGAAGTAGATGGTCTATCAGAGTTTCAAGGCAATGTTGTTCAGTTGAGTTCACCTTCATAAGTGATACAAACTAGGAGTTCAACTTTGCCTTAACAGGTTCATCTAGGAGGCAGCAACTTTGCTATTCTGTATTTTGAGAATGCCTCCAGGCCATATTAGAAAAAAATCAAACAGAGTTGGCATGTGGGAACCATGATGCATGGCTTCTGTCAGCTTTCATTGTGGTGTCTGAGCAGGTTGCCACTTCCAGCTGTGCAAACAGTGACCTCTTCAGCCACTAAAGTTAATTCTGACAAGAACTGTGCATCAGAGGCCTGAAATGCCATACTTCATAGTTCATTATACTAACACAAAATGAAACAGATGGTAATTTAGAGTAATATACCACACAGTGGACTTTAACAGCTCACGAATGAGTAGGTCATCCGTTATACACTGATCTGCACAAAACTTTATTTGTATGAGATGAAAGTTTTCATTGCTTTTTGAATAACATAAGAACATCTATGTGCTTTGACTATAACATAACCTGTTAAAAAAACCCAACCCAACAAACAAAACTACCCCAGTTGCCCTAGGTTAATTTACATGACAGTAACTGTGGGAAATAAACCAATCAACATTTTCAGGAGTGATGATTTTTTGTATCTTCATCTTGGGCACCTAGCTTGGAAATAAACAAACAACAGTTCTTAAAAGTAGCAAAAATTAATTCTGGAGAAGCAAAGATTATAACCCTTGATACAATTCTTGAACATGTTTGTTAAGTGTTCTTTGTCAAAAAGATCTTCCATCCTTGGAAGTGTCATTAAGGTGGTTAGGAAAGACACAACATAACTCCTTATGTCATAGTTCAAACCACTGCTTGCAGCTACACATCTTTCATTAACAGACCAGTTAGCCTTTCTAGTTTGTGGTGCAAGTAGCTGTGTCATGTGCATACTGTACATAGATCTCACTAAATTTTGGCCATGCTGAAACCTGCAGGTATTCTGCCACATTTTCATACTTCTATCTTAAGCTAAATGGTATGAAAGTCCTTTTGGGCTGTTGTTATCTGGAGTCTAGTCCTAATCATACTTAATTAAAGAATATCTGTTCTAACTTTAAATTTGAGATTATTTTATGCCCTGGAAGATGTTTTCTGAGGTAACATGAGTGCAGCTATAAGAAGGTAGCAGTGATCTGATGAATGGCAGAATCATGAGTAACTTCATTAGCTATTCCTTCCTTCTGAAGGAGCAGGAATTCTCCATTTTATTGTTGTGCCACTTCTGGCATTTATTCTTTGACTGTTCGAGTCTCCTTCAGATAATACAGAAGCTATAATGAATTTTCTGTCAAGGGAATTAAAAAATCTATTTAAAGTGCTCTGGGTAAGGATGAATTACTGCTGCCATAAGGATAGCTGCCAGTAAAAACAGTCCCCCCAGAAACCCAACCAAAATAAAAAGAAGTCCTTGTTGCCATGTGCAGAAAATTTCTATTTTAGCATCTGGCATTTCATGATGCTCGTGTATTTTAAATAATTAACAAGTACTTTTAAAGGCAACAGCCTTTGCTGATATGCTTCTGCTGCTTGAATTTCAGAGACATGTCTGTGTATACATGAGGTTGGGAAAGTATTGATACTTCCAATTGTATTACTTGTTATATGTCATAGCATTTCTTCTTTCTGACAGACTGCTAGGAGGTTTCAATGCTCTGAATCTTATTAGGGAATGATTTGTCACCCTAGTCTGTTGATACTAAACGTGGCACAATGAGTTCTGGTTGGTAGAGATGGTCTGGAGAAAGACTGCAGTATTTTGTGTAAACATAACATTTCCTTCAAAGGACAAGATGTCAGAAATCTAAAATAGAAAACTAAAGATATGTTACTTTGGATCAGACCAGTAGTGGTCTGCCTAGTCCTCAAACTCCAAATAGATCCTTTTTCCTTTTCAGCAACTGATCAGCAAAACTTGTTTCCCTAGTGACAAATAAAATTTACAGGATTTCCTACAGCTCATAGAACTGACAAAAAATCCTGATGTTTGTTTTCAAGAGCAGTGTTAGATTTCAATGTAAACCTACAGCACTTGGGAGATACATAACTTTCTTATTCCGTGCTTGAGCAGAAAACATTCATCTTCAGAATCATCAGCAGTTTGTTAATAGACATGGTCCCAGCTGACAGAAAGGATGTCAAGAGAATGTAAGTTAACATGAATGGTTTTGATTGTGGGTTTTGGTTTTTTTTTCATGTTAGATTACTTTAATAACATTTGCATTTTTATAAAACCTGGTTTAAAATCTGCTTTTCTAATAGCTGCCTTGGTTATTTCTCTATCAGTATTTTAGGGAGTTATGTGACTCCCTTAAACAGTTATGTGTACTTTTCACAATTCAGGTTACTCATCCTCATAATCTCATCTGCAAATATTGAAATTTAGACAAAACTCTGTGTTTCCAGCAGAAAGTGATTTGAAGTTCCTGTGCTACCACATTCCTCCTGTGGAATAGCAATTTCTACAATAAACAGACAGCTCTATTCTACAGCAAGGAGCAGAGCTAAACAAGTGAAATGATGCTCCATTTTCTGATAGGTCAACCAGCTGCTGAATCAAGAACCTGAACAAAGCAGAATCTTTCTCCTTGTTTTGGTGGTTATGGGTATAAGTCATAAAAATAGCTGAGCATAAAATATTAACAATTTTACTTTCTACCTTAATTAAAAAAAAAAAGTTATATGTGAAGCAATTTTATACATTATTTTTCTCTTCTTCTAAATCATAGATATCTTGACCTGTTAACCATGGTTCATTATTAAACCATTAATAATGATGTCTTTTGTATCTAACATGGGTTTTGAAGACACAAGGCAATAATTTTATATAGTTCACTTAGACATGTTTTTTACCACAACAAAAAAGAATCATAACAGACTTCTTTACTATATTTTTCCTTTTCTTTTTTTCGCCGCAGTTATGCAAATGATAAGTGCAACAGCTACAATATTCAAGATTAAAACAATCATCTTTTTCTTTTCAAACATATGTTGAATTTTCATTACTGTATAATTTGTTATTGAAGATTATCTTTCTTTCTAAGAAATTTCTTTTAGACTAACTTCATGGTTTTCATTGCTTTCACTAGACACCACAGAATAGAAATTTATTCAAAAAATACACAAATTTCTAGAAAGCTACTGTAAGTTACACTTGCAACCCTTTGGGGTTTTCCTGCTACTTTTGCTAATCAGATCCATTCAGGCTGTGATACTTGAGATGATAAACTAAATTAATTCAAATGTTCAAAGTAGTTTTACTCTTTTCTTTCAAGATATTGAAATTATGTTAAATTCTGATTCTTGCAAAGATTAATTGTGTGCATTATTGATTAGGCAGAAAAAAATCTGGAAAGCATGAGACATGCATAATTGTGACAACCTTATTAACATCACTGGCTTTTGTGTCGATGCTTTTCATTTTCTTTATCCATTTCTCTCACCCTAACATTTTTTCTTTATATGGAGGAAAGGATTTCTCAAATGAAAGACATGCCTATAGACAAATAATTCTGTAGTGTTAAGTTATGCCAGTACTCATGTCTCTGATGCTTTGCTCCTGGAAGACTTCCAGTTGCAGAGCAGCAAACAAAGCAATAGTCAAGGGATCGCAGATCAGCAGGAGGGCACCTTAAGAGCAACATAAAGGTGTTCCAACCACTCCAGCCAGCAAGTCAGCTTCATCAGGAGCCCAACTTAAACGCCTCTGTGCAACCACACGTAGCATGGGAAATAAACAAGAGGAGTTAAGAGACATACACATGCCTGCCAGGCTATGATCTTATTGGCATCACAGAGATGTGGTGGGATGGGTCCTATGACTGGAGTGCTGGGATGGAGGATACAAACTGTTTAGGAAGGGCAGGCAGGGGAGATGAGGGACAGGTGTCACCCTCTATGTCAATGACCAGCTGGAGTGCATGGAGCTCTGATGTCATCTACCTGGACTTGTGCAAAGCATATGACACTATCCTGCATGACATCCTTGTCTCTGAACTGATGAAACATGGATTTGACAGATGAAGCACTCGGTGGATAAGGAATTGCTAGATGGTCACACTCAAAGTGTTAAAGACAATGGCTCAGTGTCCAAGTGGAGACCAGTGATGAGTGGCGTTCCTCAGGTGTTGGCACTAGGACTGGTGTTAACAGCTTTGTTAGTGACATGGACACTGGGATTGAGTTTACCCTCAGAAAGTTTGCTGATGACACCAAGCAGTGTGGTGTGGTTAACATGCTGGAGGGAAGGGATGCCATCCAGAGGGACCTTGACAGGCCCGTACAAACCTCGTGAAGTTCAGCAAGGCTAAATGCAAGGTCTTGCCTATGGGTCAGGGCAATCCCAAGCACAAATACAGGCTGGGCAGAGAATGGATGGAGAACAGGCCTGAGGAGGAGGATGTTGGGGTGCTGGTGGATGAGAAGCTTGACCTGGTTCAGCAATATGTGCTTGCGGCCCAGAAAGCCAACCATATCCTGGGCTGCACCAAAAGAAATATGACCAACAGGTTAAGGGAGGTGATCCCCTCTGTCTACTTAGTCTCATGAAACCCCACTGGGTCATTGTGTTCATCTCTGGGGCCTGCAACATAAGAAGGACATGGACCTGTTGGAGCAGGTCCAGAGGAGGGCCATGAAGATGATCACAGGGCTGAGGCATCTCTCCTATGAAGACAGGTTGAGAGAGTTGGGGTTGTTCAGCTTAGAGAAGGCTCCAGGGGGGCCTTATAGCAGCCTTCCAGTACATAAAGGGGGCCTACAGGAAAGCTGGAGAGGGACTTCTTACAAGGGCATGTCATGACAGGACAAGGGATAATGGCTTTAATCTGGAAGAGGGTAGTTTAGATTAGATATTAGAAAGAAATTTTTTACTGTGAGGGTGGTGAGACACTGGGACAGGTTGCCCAGAGAAGCTGTGGATGCCCCATCCCTGGAAGAGTTCGAGTCCAGGCTGGATGGGGCTTGAGGCAACCTGATCTAGTGGAAGGTGTCCCTGCCCATGGCAGGGTGTTGAAACTAGATCATGCCTAAGGTTCTTTCCAACTGAAACCATTCTATGATTCAACAGATTTGATACTTAAGCTATACGTTCAGACTGAGAAAACAAACTTTCTTCTAAACTCTTTCCTAAATGCAATCTGTCTGGGTGATAGAGTGATGTGGACCCATACACCAGTGGCTGAAAGTGAGTAACAAGGCATCTATTTATAACCGTGGTCTCTATCAAGGAGCAATGAGTGCAGGTTTCTTTGTAGGGAAAGGTCAGCAGTAGTCAGAAGTCATGGCAAGACAGGCAGGGGCAGCGGCCTCATGGACAACTATAGTGCAGTGGTGTAATGCCTGAGAATGAAGGTTCAGTGATTGTAACCAGTGTCAGCCAACAGTCTAATGATTACTGGACAAGTCCAAACTGCCAAGGGAGATCTGAGTTCAGGTCAGGATATCAGCCCCACTGATCATGGTCATGATTCAGGCTAATAGGATCCATGGCTAGGCACAGGCATAACTGCACTGCTGCTGCAGTGTAGTTCAGGCAGGCGCTAAATTCCAGATTCAAAGCAGCTCTGTCATGGGTGGAGTGTCACACTTCACTTGTATGCCATCCTGCCAACTACACTAAGCTCCCAAGAAAAACGAGAATGCGGAGGGGGGTTGGCAGAGTTGTTAGGGAAAAGGCTCTGCTGAGCCTTCTTCCAGCCTTTTCTCAAGCTGCTTCAAAGCTGTCAAGTTTTCCCCTACAGTGCTCTCTTATTAGCAAACTGGCCTGGAGTGCAAAGAACTCAGTTCCTAGAGGGGAGTACTCTGGACCCTAAAAATCTCTATCCCCTGAAAGCCTGAAAACTTTCAGTTGGCAGTAATATGGCACTGTGCCAGATTTCTGTCTTCTGGTAGTCCTAGAAACAGTGAGATAAACCATTTTGTTGTCAAAGACTAACAATATAGATAGTTTCTGAAATGCTTTGTTACAGATTCAACATTAAGTTGTTGAAATGATATGGTCTTTTTTGGAGTTAAGTAAAAAGATCACAGTGCAAACATTTGCTAAGTGGAAAGGTAGTCAAAACCTGAATTCTCAGGTGTAAAGGAATGACTTAAAAGAAAATCTTAAACTTGCATTTCACTCTGTAGAAAGAGTTGTAATGAAAATGGTTAATTGGTTTCATTTTTGCAGATAAATACTACCCAACCCAAATGATTCCAAATTAAGCAATAGAAAAACAACTGACGATGAAGAAACACTACCTTGACCATGATAAACAAACTATACCACTTTCCTGAATTTAATGAACAGCACTGTAGATCTGAAAGTAGGAGATACTACAGGCCAAATAAAATTATAAAATTTTACATGTTTTCATTTTTATATTCATTTGCTGATAATTAGTCAGATTGGCATATATATGTTGTTTCTATTTTAGATGTTCCTGCTTGTAAAACTGTCTTTAATTAATATCATTAAAACATTTCTGTTTTGAAAAATCTTGTAGAATTGTATGGTACTTAGTTCACTGAAGACTGTTAAGCTTGGGCTGCAGAAACAGGGCCAAAACTATAGTTAGCAGCTTCCTATAAGCATCAGTTCTTCATGATTCAACACAAGCACTGTTGAGGGATGCTCACTTTTCTGTTTATTGTAGTAATGGAAATTGTCTACGTGTCTGTTTATATGAGGATAGTTTAATATGGTGGGTTTCTCAAAGCTAGGATTCAAATGAGTACCCATTATATGGGCACTGCAGTGAGATTAAAACAACACTCCAGAACCCAGCAAATTGACTTCAGATGCTCTGGATACAGAAGGTGCATCAACCAAACTTGATAGAAATGTCACTGCTTATTTTTTCAGTACACCCATAATTCCTGTAAGGAGCAGCCAGTACCATATTTCACTAGAACCTTTCACTTCATCACTTTGAATATTTATACAGATTCGTATTGAGGCATTATCTCTTCACAGCAAAAAGAAAGCTAGTAGGAAATAATATTCGAAAGAGTGCTGCTACTGGTACAGTTTAAGTTTTACTTAAGGGTCTGGTAGAAAGCATAAACTCACCTAAATATATGTTTGAATAATTTAAAACTGTATCTTTCTGGTTTAGTCTTAATTATAGCCTTCCTCTGGCAGTTACCCCACTAGAATGATGGAGGTATTAAAGTACTAATCACATTAAGTGTGGCTATCAGAAAAAGGTGAGGACTTCCCTCTGGAATACCCATCTCCTTAGATAAACATATGAAGGACTTAAAATGCAGTTTTCCAGTAGACAGCAATGACTCATGGAGAGCTATTGCAGGCTTGACTCTCCCCTGCTCTACCCTCAGATGATTAATTAGTATCTAATAATGGTAGTGCATGTCATGAATGACTACTTGGGGACTTTGATAGGTTAATTATTGGTTCATGGCACCATAATCTTTCTGGAAGAAAACATTGTGATCTACTATGTCAGTAAAGATGAAAGAAGAAAAAAATGTATGCCGCTCATCATAGACCTTAACGTAATATACTTTTTGCAACAACAGTGTTTCATGGCTTGATAAATATCCCTGAAAATGTCTTGAAAAATCCTTTCAAAGTTTTTTTTCAGAATGTTTTATTGTGTTTGGGTCATGAGAAGCAACAGTAAAGATGATGCTCCTTATAAATACTGAGATTTTCTTAATACAGCTTGCACTTCTTAATATGCTTCAAATCACTAGAATTCATTGGAGAATTAGTGTTTTCCTTGAAGTAATTATATCCATGCCACAAAATCATCTTCTTTATTAAAAAAAATAGTTTTTTTCTTGCACAGAATATGGAATGTGAATGAATCTCTCCTTTATTTTCATATTTTCCTTTTTTTGTTGTTTTTACAATCCCTTGCAGAAGTAGGAAAAATATGATTTTGTGTTTCTACACTGTGCAGCAGACATATTCATTATATGAAACTGCTTCACTTTGGTTCACGACAAACATTTTTTGTTTGCAAATTTGTTGATGATACATTACACGACTGGCACACTAAATTATGAACAGCTCTATCTCTTTGGGCTGGGGAATCCCTGCTTATGGTGTACAGAATGACTCTTTAGAACATGCAATACAGAATCTGTCTAACTATGTTGATGCATGAGGTTTAACTTTGTTTACATCGTATGGTTATGCCATCTGCACTGGGCAGCTCTGGGCTGATAGTTCCAGCACTTGATACTTTCTTGCAATACTGCTGGCCCTGAGCTATGAGCTCAGCTACACTGACTGCTTTTCTTGGGGAAAATGGGTGAGCCAGAAAATAACATTTTTCTTTTTCTTTTTCTTTTTTTTTTTTTTTTTTTAATACAGTTTAAGCAGCTTTGAGAATTTTGCCAACTCAAAGCTATCTTGAATAACAATGTCTTGAGGCTATCATGTATGCTGGTCTTTGTACAAGGTACTTTGTACATTATAAGACTTCATTGTCTTACAGGGGCAATAAAACCAAGGAAACTTCAGAAAGTGCAATAAGTGTTTGTAATTGTGTAAATTTTAACATAAATTAAATCATATCAGATAGTAACTATCCAAGACACATTTTTCTTCTGTAAACTGCAATACACCAAAAAAAAAAAATAACAATGGCAAAGACTATGAAATGACATAAGTAAAATCTTCAGAAAGCTGCAGAAAACTCTTTTCATAATTATGGCATAGAAATAAACTCCATTATTACTCTATCTGCATACCTCAGATTATAAAATCTTTTGAGAAGTCTTATACACATGGGAGACATATAGTTTAAACATTAGAAAAGGGATAAACACTTAATATTTGATAAAATCCCTGAAGGTGAATACCTTGAACACAGCTCTTATTAAAATTTTATTAGAAGTTCAAATACTGGTCTGAATTCCTCAAAATTATTTTAACTTTTCAAATATGGAAGGGTATATTCCATATTTGGAATTGTATTTCTATTGAGCTAAGAAGAATGGATTACAAAAGAACAACCAATGAGATAAAAAATCAAGGAGAGATTTTTGTAAGGCAGTATATTCATCTGACAACATGAATCTAATTCCAAACTGCTGTTCTGTCTGACTTGTGGCTAGGGAGTTGGGTGTTTGGTGGTCTTGGTGGTTTTTTTTGGGGGGGGGGAGGGGGAAGAAAGAAAAATCATGTAACATTTCTCTGATAAGTCATCATATAAATAAAACCTGTAACTTTTAACAACAGGTTTTGTGGGACACTCTAAAGATGTATATCAAAACCATTGCATAATATGTTTCTTTACCATAATAATATAGTAGGAAGTGAAGTAGCATGGATAAAGACCCAAGGGTACACAGACATTCCCTTTCCTGTCTTCTTATCCACTGGAAGATAATGGAGTACTGAATACACTGAAATAATAAAAATTTAAATTCTCCCTAGCCCTCTACACAGAGTGTCAGCCTGGCTCTGCAGCTTTTACTTCTTTTTTTTGGTAAGTTATCAGGAAAATGGGTAGTCCTAGCTGACAGTAAAGGTGTAATGGGTAAATTAGCATTTTCTGATGGAAAACTCTTCAATTGGAAATGACATTTGACCAGCTTTTCATTAAGACTGCCTTAATTCCATGCCTGCTCACTGTATAGTAAAATTGATTTTACCTATTCAATAACCTACCTGCAGTCAAAAGCCAATTAGAGTGTACTGTATTCTTCTTTTTTTTTTTTTTTTTTTTTTTTTTTTTCAGATTGTGAATCTTACTATGAATCACTGAGGATATTGGCTAAGTGAGGGACAAACTATTATGAAGTGGTTTTCAGAAAGTAAGACCCACAGAGACTTAAACTGAAAATTCATTTTGGTACAACAATTGAAAAGACAATAACCTTTTTTAATTTTCTATAGAAAAGTGTATTTACCTTTCAGTGATGACTGACACCCTCATGCAGAACCCATGTTGTTTTTGTCTTAGATATCTATGTCTTGAAATATGTGACAGGTTCAGCGTTCCGTTTTCTAACTGTTGCATTGAAGAAAATGTGAACAAGTCTACATTCAGTAACAAAAGTGCTGGGCTGCTTAACTAAATTCTTACCATTGTTACTAAGTCCGCTGTGCTTAGTGGGATGCAGCTCAGGAATTCTGAACATGCAGAGTTGGCAATGCTGAGTAATGCATTTATCTTCCAGATCTAACACCTAGAAAACGTTTCAAATATTCAGAGCAGGGATGTTCAGTCAGTTTTACAGACCTTTGAACCTCCAAGTAGAGAAAAGGAAATCAGTAAGTGACCCTCAGAGATTTCCATTATTAAAAAAAAATCCTGCTAGTACATGAGTGTTAGATTGAGAATCCATCCTTCTCAGTTCCCAACCAAAATGAGGTTTTGTTGGTAAGTGGGGAGCACTCTGTGCTGCTGTGTAGTCTTGCTTTAGTAAAGGTATGATCATACAGCTCAAAATCCTTTGAAACTTTTACCCATGCCAGGTGTACACCAGGATTTTCAGGGAGCTGATAGATTTTTATTTATTAGGAAGGAAAAACACATTTCATTACGCCTTGGGGGTAAAAGAACATTTCAAAGACAGAAGTCTTCCCAGAGAAATTAATCTTCTGTATGATTGCAATGTATTATAGTTTATAAGCTACTAAACACAAATATGGGAAATAACTGATTGCCCATCTTCCTGAGTGCCACCTGCTGCTACATGTGAATGGAAAATGACAGTTACAGAAATTATTTTTCAGTGGTGAATGAAACACGGAGGTAACATTTTAAAGATAGGTCTTTAAGAGGTAGTCTCATCATGAAAGCTACTACAAAGTCCTTATTCTTTCATCAAAGTGTTTTAACTTACATTGAGGTACTGAAAGACTGGTTGCCCAGAGATATGGGAACTACTAGGAGAATGAGACAAAGGGTATATCCTTTCTGTTGTCTCAAATAAAAGATTGGATCCATAAGGCTCTGCCATGCTGAGTTTAAGTTTTTAATGTTAAACCACCTACTGAAATTGCTACTCCTTTAGAAGACATGAAGAACAAGCACTGAATACTGAAAATGATGTTTGCATATACAAGCAGGGTGAGTTACACAGCTGCACTTTAGCCAGCAAGGAATTTGTAGAGAGGAGTGTGTTTCCAAAACTTCCCCAGACCTTCTTGGATCATCCTCACCTGGGGAATCAAATCTCCCAAACATGTCACCTGGTTACCATCTAGATTGTGATGGATGTCTATGTTGAAAGGGTCCTTGCAACAGCATCTTTAACTGGATACAGTGAGACTGCCAAAAGCACTGTTTTTTTTTGATTCTAGCTGCCCCAGAGTCCCATATGAAAACTTGATTAATGCAAATCTATCACTAGTGATTTTCTTAAGCTACCTAGAAAACATCCTCTAGCTATCCTTTCTATGTACAAAATACTGTCCTATATCCATTTCTTGATCTGCAGGAAAAAAATCTACTATTTACCAGTATTTATATTGTTTGGCTGAGTTTGGGGGAGTCTCTGGGATAGTTATACTCTCCATCCAGGATGTTAAGTAACACATAAACCTACATATAGTCTCTATCAATAGTCTAGGGAGCAGGAGCTGCCTGGGGAAATCCAAGGCACCATGGAAATAGTCACCAGGAGAGCTTCTGTAACAGTTAATTAAATGCTTTGTTGTGAAAGCACTAAAGGGTGAATCAATCACCTCATCCCAAATGGATCTGTTGTCTCCTATCAGTCCATTGTCTCATCCTTGCCAAGACTAGCCAGTAAGTCCCTGGGTCAGCTGAGGAAATAATTTAATTTCACTACATGAGCACAGCCCTAATGCCCATCTACACTTTATTAAATATAGGATGAAACTGAATTCATCCTTATATCTTATTTATAAATTCTTGCCACAGTACCCACCTGCAGAATCAACCAAGTCAGAACCCGCCACTCACAAGGTGCAGTTGTTTTCACTGTGAGATGAGAGCCCTTGATTGTCAGCTCTTGCGCTCTGATCTGGTAGAGGTTTGTATAGTTCACTTGATCTTGGTACATGTAGCTGACTTCTTATTTACTTCAATAGTTTCTGTTTTTTATTTTTTCACAGCAGCCAGGAATGTACCTTATGTTTCAGGGGGATGAGGGGTTATACATTATAAACCTTATTTCTAATACACATGATGGAGTTGTGGTTTATTTGCATAATGCTACCATTGGTAATACATTGAGGACAAAGTGGTGCTGTGCTGTGCCAATTTTATAGCTTTAATCAGTGCAGATACCTTGTCCTCCTAAGTACTTTTACTATTGCCACAATGCTGTACCACTATGGTGTTTACTCTTCACTCTAGCTGATTGTTTCCCTGCTGACGTGCTTGGGCAGCGCAGGCCTTGGGACAAATAACTGTTCAGCATAGTGGTGACAGAACTTGGTATTTCTGTCCAGAAATACTTATAAACAAACAAAGGTTATATTGTTTTACTGCTGTGATTCTCATTTTCATCATAACTTCAATGTTTTTCAGCATCAAGCTGAACTGGCTACAGAAGAATATTTAAAAAATAGCTAAGATAAGATGCTGGGAACTCTCTAGGTCCTTTGTCATTCATACTTTTTCTTAAGCTAATAATATTACATAGCATTGCATATAATTATGTATTAAATAACATGTAAAAATAAAACTGTTATATAGAACTTTTTTCTTGTGTGGTACTCCTCTGTTCCTCATTAGCAATTTTAATATTTTCCAGGTCCTGTGGGGCTGAGGTTGTTATTCATCAGTGTTTGGAGATGCCTGTTTATACATTGTGATAATTAATACCACCTGAAGAGAAAACTTCTGAGAAAATTCCATGGATTTATAGTGCTAGATATAGTGGCTAGAAGTGAAAATATTATATCTTTCACAGAGGATGGAACTATGCAATTTCTGAAACAACATTCCGTGTTGTACACTACAGGAGTGTACATGGGGAAATACAATCTTACCATATAAATTAGTAATACAGTGTAATGTATGTACAGAACAAGCTAAACTAATAGCTGGTCAACATACCCATGGTGAGCTGGCCTAGGCTAACCACCAAGTTCCCACACAGTTGTTTGCTCACTTCACCCAGCCTCACCAGGATAGGGGAGAAAACAGGAAGAACAGGAGTGAGAAAGCTAGTGGTTTGAAATAATGGCAGGTGAATCACTTAGCAAGTGCTATTGTGGACAAAAAGATTCAGCTTGGGGAATTTAACTAAATTTAATGCAGATTAGCATAAAAAAATAATTATAAATTCCACTATTGGGAAACAGAGAACCACAAACATGTAAAATTACCTATCCTCCCCCTTTCCCAGGCTCACTTCATTCCGGACAGCTCTCCTCCCCACCTTGCTAATTGTGATGGGTTACACTCAGTCCTTCTAATGAAGCAATGGATGGCACAGGGGGATGAGGTGAGGACATAGAGGTTTTTCTTTGCTACTTCTTCTTTCTGTTTTATTTCCTATGCCCCTGTATGGGTCTTCTATGTGCTACAGTTCCTTCAGGAACATTCCTGCTCTGCTGTGGAGCATGACCTTGTTATTCCTTCATTTCCTTTGTTGTTCCCTCCTCCTCTCTCCACTGCCTCATTCTCTCCATGTTTCCTCCCGTCATATTCTTCTGCCCTTTCACAAAGGCACCACAGACTTTGTGGACTGGTTCAACTGTGTCCTGCAGTGGGTCTCTTGTAGAGTCAGGTGGAACCAGCTGTGTCTAGCATGGTGCAGCCCCTGGCCTCTTCTCTCAGAAGCCGCTCCTGAGACCCTCTGCTACCAAACCTTTGCCATTTACACCCAATGCAACAGCAGATTCCGAAAGGAAACATCTTTCAAAGCAAGTAGGAATGAAAGGGCAAAACATGAGCAAATTAATGGAAGGGAACTACTGCATGGAAATTATTTTTTCTTCTTTTTTTCCAGATTATTCTTCACCACTCTTCAAACAGTCCTACGTTCCAATAAAGATCTAAACAAGATCTAATTTCTGATCAAATCTAATTTCTGATTTTATACTTTAGTACCTTTCTTCTGATAATTAAGGGCTCTAATAACATTGGGGTACACTCCTGATCTGAACAATCAGTTTATAAAGAGTGGTATCTGGAGAATAATATCAAATGATAAAATAAAGTCATTACCACTAATGTAAGCACTTCACAAAATTGCGGTGCCCACAAGGGAGTTGTGTTCTTCTTTTAATGGCAAATGACATCAAAACCTTATAGCTTTATTACATATGTGGAGGTAGCAATTCTTTTTTTTTTTTTTTTCCAATAGCAGAGTGCAGGTGGGGAGAGGATAGAGAGATGTGCTTTGCAAAGCAGAAAACCTGGTTTCAGATCTGTGGTACTTCCTGCAGATCGGTTTGTCACCGAGACCACAGAGGGCAAAATCTTTGGATTCTGCTATCAGCATGTGGGAGAGTTTACTCTGAACTCTTTAGTCTTTATCTTTTAACACATGTTGGCAAAATAGTCAAAAGATCCAATGGAGAGAAAGTTAGTGACTTTTGTTCCATTGGATGCCAAAATTTGGGATGACTGAATTCTGCCAAAAAGCTACTTATAGTACTAACATGCACATCAGAAAATGGGCATTGTGAGCATTGCCTATTGCTGTCAGTTTTCTGGAGGATTCTATTTCATTCTTTTTAAAGGTGTGGGTGAAGAAAGTAAGGATAAATATTAAATTGTAAAGTGTAGAGATGTAAGGGTTTGAGACCCTATGCAAAATATTCAGGGAGTCTATCAGAAATGCTTGCAGTCAATATATAGAAGTTAAATTTCTTGCATGCTTTGATGATTTTTAAGTCTTACCTCATATATGGGCTATGAAAATATACTTGAAATTGAAAAGACTACTGTTATACAACTAGATTTCTGCTTCAACATTTCTATTTCTGTTAGCTCTCAAAAAATGAAATTCAATATAGCAGGAATCATTTTAGTAAAACCTTGAAAGCCCAAATATGTGAAGTTTGGGAAACTGGATTTTCCTTATCATACGTGTAAAGAATAGACTGTGCATGATGTTGGATAACTGATTTAGGTGTGAAATTGATCTGCCTGGTTACATTTGGCTGGTAAGTAAAGAACCAGAATGATATATTTGGGAACTTTCTGTACTTGATTGAGAAGAAGAACCTCATATCTTAATATGAAATGGTGATAGATGTGCGCACATTAATAACCTTTTGAATACTTTCATTTCATTAGTTGGAAAGATTAAAGAAAACACATTTTCTCCCATTTGTAGTTAAGTTACACTGAAATCAACAGAAAGCAGAGAGAAAAATATATTTGCTCATTCTGTGAAATAGGCTTCATTCTGCAGGACAGAACAAATATAGCCAAAATGTCATAGCAAAGAGTGAAATTAATAATAGTACGATGGAATTAAGCAGCAGTTATGTTTAAAAGCAAACATGTCATGTTCTCTTGATTTGAAAAAAGATGATGTTTCTCTTGTGGTAGCTGTAAACTTCAGTCTGATCCCCAACGTGAATAATTTTCTGCCCTTTATATAGTTATGTAGTCTGTAATTTGATTCTATGTTTTTTTGGCTGATGATCAAAACAGCTAAGACCCAGCTTTTAAACGGCTTTATGGTCTCTGCAGTATATGGGACAGTACAACCCAGTATTTACTCAGAGAATGAATAAATGTGATTGTGAATTTGGGTTTAAACATGTTGAACAGCAAGATGCTATTTTTTCTTTTTGTTAGAGTATGCAATTAAAGTCTTATGGTTGAGATTTATGGTTTTCATAAGTCCAGAAAGAACAATAAAATAAATTCTGAATGAGATTTAAGGTTTTGTATATCAGAGGTTGTCATCCTACATTAAATCTAGTAATCCTAGCTATTCACTCTACTTATTTTTGGCACTTGAGATGGATTTAGGCATACTCTTAACACAACCTCTTGGACATTTCTGGTTATTTAACAGAATATAAGCACATTTGCATATCTGAATATTAACAGTACTAACAGGATAAAGTGGAAGGTAAGTATTTAGCAATATGTTGGCTGAGTAGCTGAAACAAGTATATTGCAGAGGAATAATACCATGTTTGACAGAAATTACTGTAACCATTATCTCTTTCATTGGAAAAAAACTGTCAGAGGAAATACTAGCAGTCACTAAAAAATGGCCTATTGGCTTGAATATAATTACCTGTATAAAAAAGGAAAAAGAAAAAATAAAAAATGAAAAAAAGAGGGCATGGTCAAATTGTTGTCTATCCTGAAGAGGACTTACTCTTTGAATCCCCATAGGTATTATTACACAGATATATCATAATTACGTATTGATATTATTATATTATTAGTCAGTAAATTTGGATAGGTTTTGGTTGGGGTTTTTTGTTGGGGTTTTTTTGTTTGTTTTTTTCAGGAATAAAACTTCAAATAGGCCTTTCTTGTAAGTTTTGTGTTTATTCCTCCTGTGTTGTTTCTGGCTGTCCAGCTCTACATGGGCAAGTATCAATCCATGCTTCAAAATTTCCTAATTACCCCAGTTGAGGAGAAAAGATAATGGACAAATAAGGGTTTTTTAACTTAAGAACTTTACCTTATAAGTTACCTTTTTAGGGTCAAGTATCTTCTGTCCACATTTTCTAGCACAATGCTAAGACTGTAGTTGAAACAGTTAAGTCAGCAACCCACCTGCCCTTACTACCTCAATGGATATTATTGGCATCTTCAGAAAATAACTGAATCATTCATCTCTTTCTATTACCTACAGAGATGTTTGTTGCTGTTTTAAGCATAACAAGAGCATTGACCTCAGTCTTTGTGAAATCAAGTTGACAAAGAGTATGGCCAATATATTATTTGCACTTAATATTAACACAATGGAAGGGATAACTGAGAAGGATATGACCTCAGATTGTCAGCAGCTGATCCAATCTTCCATATTACACAGAAAAAAATATCATAAAAGTAAAAAAACCTAAACCTGATCTAGGGTCAGAAATCAATTTTCATATTTAGTGATCTAAATGACTAAGTTTTTACTGAATTTTTAAGAGAACAGATCCTTCAAGTCTCACAGTTCTCTTATATCTTACCCATCACCCTTGTATCCATGATCAATCTGAGCTTCTAAAGAAGCTGGGAAGTAAAAAGGAACACATCAAGCTAGCTAAGTGTAGGCTTTAGCAGCATTCACTGTTGAAATTAACTCTAGTAACTATTATCTAATCTTTATATAGGAAAATTTCCAAGTGCTAACCTACTGCAGTAAAAGCCCAAAGAAGAAAACACAGAATTCATAACAACCACAAGAGATGTCTTGAATTGATAAATGGATGAAAATCCTTTAAACTCTGTAATCATAAATGGTAGCTGTTTATGTACAAGGCTGATGAGTGGACTTAAAGATAGTTTATGCCTTTTCACATAGTCCAGACTAATTTTCGTATTTCAGTTATTTCATTAGTCTTGCAAAACTGCTCAAAAAAAAAAAAAAAAGTATTTTGACTGGAGCTAATTATATTGAGTTTGCTTCTGCCTGATCTCACTGACCTCACTTCTACCTATGAATTAGTAGTTAATGAGGTAAGATTTTTTAATTATGTTTATTTTATCTGAAATCATGGAACTAGTTCTTATATTTATATTTATATTGATGTTGATGTTGTGACTGATACTAGCAGGCATTTACCCAGTGACTAGTTATTGATGCAGCATTAGGTAATCAGAACAGCTAAATATTAGAGGGCAGTCTTGACTGATCCCAGCAAGAAAAAAAAGATCTGAACGTAGAGTACACTGAGGGCATCTTCCAACTTTCCTGGTTTAGGCTATCCAGAAATTTCTGCTTATCCTCTTCTTTCATCACCTGATCTTTGTTTCTGTCTCCAAATTGCTGTTCAACATCAGGTTCCTAACCCTTTTTCCAGGAGTTTCCATAAGAAGTTCAGCTGGTTGAGTCAAAGGTCAACTTCCTTGCTTTTAAGAGCTGTTTTGAAGACAGCTGGAATTCCCCTCTTGTTCTTGGAAGTTAATTTTATGCCAAGGCTCTGCTACTGCCCCTCTGCTGCAGTTATGTCTGCACCTGGTTATACCTCCTCAGTTCTGATGTTTTCCCACTGGTTAGCTTGATCTTGGACGTGTCATCATGATGGACTAGCACCACACTAAGGCTGACCTTGATCATTGCCTACACACTGAATCCTGTCTCTAACTTTCTAAGCCAACAGCGTAGCTCCTTGCTAGTGACAGCATTGCTCATGGCTGTGATTAATTAAAAGCAGCTCCCAAGAAAAGGAGGGGCAGCCTTAATTTCTAACTTTATTCGTGACAGCTCCTACCAGTGAAGGAGTTCATCTAGATTCAGCTTGGATTCAGCCAGATGAACACCTAGAAGGTGAGATGTGCTCAGGGCCCTGACACACTAATGTTACTGCTTTCCTACCTGTGATTCTGACCATGTTTTCATACACTATGTCATTTGTAGGCCTATAAAAATAAGTGAAAATAGAATTTTATTTATTTATTTTTACAGGGTGAGGTTTTAAGTGACACTAGGACAGTTTGCTCTTGTTCTGTTTATAAAGACAGCAATCTTAGCTCATTTCCACCTGAAAAACTGTCAGTTGTATAACCTGTTCCTATAGGGTTATTATGTACATCTGTCCATACATAAGCATATTTGGGCATGCTAAAAGGTATTCCTGAAATGTAAATACCCAACTGATTTCCACAAATAAAAACAGAAGTGCTAGGGAAAGTTCTTTGATAATTTGGCCTAGAGCCTACATAATAAATAAACAATGTTGATTCGTTTTGCCAAGAAAGGCCTTGTTCTGAGGAGTCTTCTGGGCCCAAAAAAGCTAAGAAAAATTAAGTGCTTATCAATTGTTATAACATTGAACAACTAATGTGGTTTGGGGTTTCATGTCCTATTACTGCTGGTGATGTTATTGTGACAATCCCATTTAATTTGATTGTAGAAATAAAATTAATAATAAGGAAGTTAAAACACTTAGAAAAACAAAGTTGTTAATACTGCACATTCCAAGAGTCACAGTTCTTTTTGTTTGTTTTTTTGGGTTGGTTTTTTTTTTGGCTATATAATGTTCTAAAAAAATGTTCATCATGATCTTCTTGATGATAAGATCTGTTGACTACTTCTTCCTATTCAGGGAAAAACATTATATTTTAAACATCACAAAGAGTCAACAACAATTGTGCAATAGAAAGAGAAAGAATAATGAAGATTTGCAAGCTTTCTGTTGTTGGTGTTGGACAATCTCATTGCTGGAGAAGCACAGAGCAGCATCTGGTCTTTTAATCAGATAAAAGATGTGGTCATCTTGTGGCAGTAAAGTGCATCAGATGCTTCTGTAAATGTTTGGTGACTTACTGGTTTCCACTACCGAGAATTTTCTTGATTAGGTCATGCAAACTTACCTGACAAAAAATAAGAGAGAAAAAAAGACATACAAAAGTAAAGTCATCTGGAGCCAATTATTTATGTATCATGATTTGTCCAAACCCAAGTTGAGGAAAGTAAGATGACCCTAGGATTATGATGACCCATACTGTCATTGCAAAAGACAGGAGTAACATCTGAATGCCACAAGAATGTCCTAGCATGGCAGAATTGTTATTCATGCTGTTTATGAAGTGCCTTCCTCTTTGCTTTAAAATTAGCAATCGAAGTATGTCCTAAATCCTTTTCTTTTTTCCTTCCAGAACTTCTTATTTGGCCCTGTAGCCAAACAAGATGACAACTATTTTATTTTTTTTTTTAATCCTGACTAGGACTCTCAAAAACCTCAAGTTCAACCATCAGACAGCTTTTATACACTGATTAAGATTATTAAAAAAAAAAAAAAAAATGGCTTGTTATTGTCTTGTCCTGATGCCCTTACTGAAAGGCTGCTATAGAGCCTCAATGCTTTATTATTTTAGAAGCTTCCTCTAATATCTAGTTTAAATGTACAATGGCCAGTAATTTATCCTTTAAGCTCAGATTGTGTTTCTTCCTTTCCTTTTTTTCTCCTTATTTAATAACCATATCTTTTGAATATATAAGACAAAAGCTTTTGCCTTCTTTGTTAATACAAGTTTTTTATTCAGCTGTGATACCAACTTTTCTTGGTCCACAGACATGTACAGGACAAATACTCTTTTTACTTTTTTTATTTTATTTATCATATGGGTAAGATCTGACCAAGAATTTTCAAGGTAAAATTCTCAGTTTTCTGCTTTCCTGGTGTCCTGTGCTACAAGCTGTAACTGGTATGCTACAAGCTGTAACTGGTATGCTACAAGCTGTAACTGGTATGCTACTCTATAAATTCTGAGATAACATTTACCTTTTTCATTACTGGATTATTTGGAAGTTTACAAACTATCATAAGGTGATGGAAACCCAGAATCTTTTTACACTAGTCAGTTCCAATTAATAAGCTTGTAGCACAGGTTCTTATTAATCCCCAAGGGCATGATCTTGCCCTCTATAATTTATCTGATTTTCTATTACTCTGATAATCACATTTATGCAGCTCTTCATGCATGATATCTTAATATTCTTCCAAATGAATTCCATACTTACATTATAAACAACTTCATGAGCTACTGCAGGCTAATCTGAATTACTGTTACCTTTAGGAACTCAGGAGTTTGATTTTTGATTGATTGTGGCACAAACAAGAAATGGAATAAAGAACCACTAAAACAAAGAAGAAATCATTGGAAATTCTTTTTTGAACAATAAAGGATATTATTCTAAAATAGAGATAAATTTATTACCATTTGCAGCTGACCACTGAAGGACTTAGCTCTTCCCACTGTGAACTGGAACATGATAAATTTTGGATTCTTGTGGCAGATGTGCTTATTGTGAGATTAAGCAACCTTTTAATCAAAGCATTTCAATAAAAAGTTTTCAACAGTGCCCTGAACTATGGAACATGCATAATGTAATGGCAGGATGAGGAATCTAAAATAATGACTAAGCTTTGAAGAAAAGGAAAGTATGCTAACCCAGACTGTGTTTGACCTAATTGAAAGCCAAGAGGTCAGAGATGAAATGGAACCACTTCCACTGCAGATATTTAAAATTACATTATTTATTTATTAAATTTGTTAATTATTGAGTCTTTTCGTATGCAATATCTTGCAACACCTTTCATGTACAAAGCTAAATATACTGATGGTCTCTTAAAAGAATTGCTAATTTGGTAATTGTATGCTGAGACTTTATGGTGAGAGAATGAAATGTAGTTTTACTAAGTGATTTGTGATTCCCATTAGTGCTTCTTAATGATAGCTGTTTAACTTTTTAATTTAATATTGTGTGATTTCTTTAATCACAAGACAATTGATTATTAGCTTATAAACTCATACAAAAAGTTAAATTAAGTATATTAATACTTCAAATATAAATACTTTAAAAAAATACAAACAATAAATTGGAATACTCATCCAAACCAAGTTAAATGAATTGAAGTTTGCTAATCTGAACATGTCAATACTTTAATTAAAATGGGTTAAAATTCAGTTTTATTAGCAAATATACTACCAAGTATGCTATTCATGGTTTTACTGCAAAAAATATTTGATAGAAGACAAAACAAAACCCTGATAATTTTGACATAGGCATTGTATTTATCATGGCATAATAATAATAAAAAAATAATCCCTATGATACCTAAATATACACAACACATGTTTCATGCAGAAATTCTTAATAAGTTACAATTTCAAGTGATGTTGGCTTTATCAGAAAACTGTCTAGAAGGATCTAAATTCCCAAATAAGAAATTTATCTTTGGTTTTGACTTGTTTTAGGGATTTCTTTCCTTATTCTTTGACAGTAGATACAATGTACATAGTAGCATTTAAATGTTTGTTTATATTAGGCTGCTGTTCAAGATAGATGATACAGATATCCATTGTTTAGTGCTAGTTTTGTGATTCACCTGATAAAATATTATGGTCTATTTCATTGTCTGTCTCTTCTAAAATTTCAAGTTCTATGTAATTTTCTTTCTTGTACTGATCCCTTATTCTATCATCTGTTACCACATAGCAACTCATCTTTTCTTATCGAAGGCAGTCGTTAACACCTTACCTGGACAACAAAACCTGAATCTTCACATATACAATTAATATTACCGTTCAGTTTCATTGTTCATTCCAAAACCATGCAAAAGAGTCTTAAAGTCTCAGAAAAGTTTATTCCAGATTGCAAAAAAGGTTCAGGCTTATATTAATTATAAATTATATTAATATCCTTCTAATCCTCCTAATATTTTATTTGATATCCCCACTATCTACATGCAATCTTTTATTTCAGGAAAGTTAATCAGAAAACAAACAAATTAAATCAACTGTAAGCAAGTCTTTAAACCTTTACCCTTTCTTAAGGTTTCTGAGGTTTCCTTGATGCATTGCCAGATGGAGTTTGTGGGTTTATGCAAAGTTTTTTCCAAGCAGTTCCTTAAGAAGAACTTAAAAGGAGTTGTCCAGAACAGTATTGCATTTATTTTAAAGCAGCTTTTTTTCCAAAATTGCAGTTGCAGTGAAGAATAAAATGGTCCTTAAACATGATTATGAAAATTGAAGAATCAATCCATTCATATATTTTTTAAATAAATTACTTTTCCCTGGTTTATGAAGGCATGACATTTGTTTCACATACTTTAAAACAGTAAGGTCTCCATCTATAGAAACCACAGCAAAAAATTCCTTATCATATTTTAGAACATTTTGCCTTTTTGACACATTCTCTTCATATAAGTCTTGGCTGGCATCCACACATGAATAATGAACATGGAGTTAGGCTCCAGATCATTGCTCACTAGGGAGTGTTTGGATTTAAATTTGAACTTCGACCTTCAGATGGTGATACTGCCACTTAAGCAGCACAAAGAGGAGCCTTAACTCTTTGAAACATGTTCTGAAAACTTCAGAGTTTAACTTCTGATTTTATTTTAGTCAGCTCTGCTTTGCCTAACAGTATGCCCAGGGGATAGTCTGAGAATTATCTGAAAGAGGTTGCAGTGGTTAGGTTTTGTTCTGCCACTTTTGAAACCTAGTCTGGATTCTCCTAGTGATTCAGAAGTACATGAAATAAGACTGAATTATAAGCATCTGTTACATGTTGTTATAAATGGTCCTAAGCATGTGGAAAGCTTTAAGACTTTTGATTATCTTTATATTCAAATATCTATCAGTGTACAGATTATGAAGTGGATACTATTAATGGTTATTTCAAACATAGTCTTCTATGTAGCAAGAATTCCTTCCATTCCCTGCTCTTTCTAAGACACTAAAGGAAATGTTCTTTAGGCACATTGTCTCCTCCTGAAGAACATCACATAGAGAGGAGCTAGAAAAGAAAGAGAGGTGCATCTACCATTTTACATAAATATCCAGAATGACATGTAAGCTCTCTGAAGTCTTGTATCCAAAATGTCAGGACTATTCACAGCTATTTAATATCTGAGAAGAGATTCCTGTCTTTAGTATATTTGTGTGTGTGTGTGTGTGTGTATGTACAAAAGCAAATGCTTAACATGATCATAAAACTTACCTATGCCATCTTGTTCA
The DNA here is from genome assembly GCF_017639655.2 of Falco naumanni. Classification (NCBI taxonomy): domain Eukaryota; kingdom Metazoa; phylum Chordata; class Aves; order Falconiformes; family Falconidae; genus Falco; species Falco naumanni. Next base: position 30,684,210 of record NC_054059.1, read on the forward strand.
TACAGAATATAGCAGGTACCCAGGATCATCTGAGAATTAAGAACATAAAAATAAGTAGGGTTTGGAATAGAAAATGAACATACATCCACACAGGGAATTTTCTTTGAATAATTGAATTATCAAGCAGGGTAAAAAAGTTACACTGAAGTAAATAAATTGTAAAGCACAAAGAGCAAACACAAATTATAATTTGTTATAGCAGCTAGTCAATCATACAGAAATATATGCATGGAAATAGTTAAATAATTTATTTCCTGAGTGAATCAAATCTGGTAGGTTATTATAATTTGACACATCTTTAGTTTGAATATGTATCAGTTGAACTCATATGGGCATGAATCACTTGTGTAGATTACATTTAAATCAGTGTTCTGTTTTAACAAAAATCTTATTTGTGCACATAACTAGCATTCTGCTTGGAAAAGGTATCTGATGAATGACCTTCACTGAATTGCTTTATAGAACTTTTCAGAACTTTGAACTGCTGTATTGCCTTTCAACTGCATTGTAATATTATGATTACCTGTATCTTATTTTAATTCAGTTTTATATTGATGAGTATGACATATTAATATCTCTACAAATGCATTCAATATTTTCATCTTCTTAATAGATGAAAAAATTAATTCATTTATTGCTTAAAAAAAAATGTTAGTCCATCAGTCTATAAATAAGAGTGCTGAACATCTTTTTCTTGTTTTTCTTATGTTTTAATGTAAATGATAGTCAATGCACAAAAGCTTTCTTGGGTGTGAACCCACAAAAATCTCAGGAATCATGCCAAGACAAAGGTTAGAGACCAACATAGTAATAAAAAGTGACACAAATTTAAAATATAGTCTTTAATGAAATTGTTAATTTAAGATTGTTCCATCTCATTTTTCTGCCTCTCTGGTTTTTTGCCTTTTGTTTGAATTGACTTCAGGTTCAGTTCTTTAATACTGATTTCACTTTCAGATTCAAAGACATAGTTAAAAGGATTCAAGAAATGACTGATCTTCTGCCATAGCCTCATTTCTAGGAACTCCCAGCTACAGTTCCATGAAGCACTGCTGCAGCATAATGCAAGCACACTAAGGAAAGGAAGATTGTGTACTTGCTTTTGAAAGTTGGCAAATAAACTCTGTAAACACATGAAAGAGAACATAAGCACTGGGAAGAGAGCTAATGCACATGGAATCCTTAAAAAAAGGTAAAATCTCAATTAGAAATTTATATTGCAATCATTGTCCAATGGTAAACTTTTTTGTTTGTGTGTGTATTTACATACTGCAGGAATTAATTACTCTTGGGACTGAGGAAGACAACAAATGCATTAAGGTGAGGTGGTAGTAAAAGAACTTATTAGTTGCTAAACTGAGAATTAAAGATTTCTATAGGGTTGTTCAATACTTGAAGCATTTTAAATAGAAGTATAATTTAAAGATTTCCAAAATTGCTCACGCACAATGGAAACTATCTAAAGACAAAAAATTATTTTTTCTTATTGATCAAGCTGTATTGAATAAAAGCATAATTAATGTGTAATACAATGTCCTAAAGGAATGTCTCAGCTGAGTTCCAAACTGGGATTTAAATAAATGCTAATGCTAGAATTCTACAGTCAGTGCTCATCAAATCCTTATTATAATATCAGCAGCTTTGAATGATACATTCTGTTAATAGCTAGCTTTAAGTTATAACTTTATTAGTTTTCAAACTTAGAGCCTTTTGTAGAGTGCAACTGACACCACAAATGAGTCACAATGGTCTTCCAATTTGTATATACTTATGATGTTTATATTTACATTGCAGAAATATTTATGTGTAAAATTTGTATTTTGCTGAATATTTTAGATAAGCTTCACATCAATTTCACCTGTTTTCTGTTCTTTGTTTCTCATGCGTGATAATTTCTCTCATCTGAATAACTAAAATTTCTGAGCAACAAAACTATTAACAGGAAATGACAGTACACTTAACATTTTTAAGGGCTATACTTTGATGTTAAAATTTCTTATATGCTTATATTCAAAAAATAGCACTCAGGATTTATCTAATTATTAAAACAATACAGTTTAATAGGTTTCAGGAGTATGCACTCAGTAACATTCATACTTGCATTATCTGACAACTATATGTTCCACATTCCCACCAGTTTTACAGTGTAGGTAGTGAAGGAGACTAGACTAGTCTTTTACCAGCCCTGGAATAACATTGGTATTACACAATGGCAATCTAAAAAGATGACATGTTAAGAAATGTTAGGACATTCCATATTCCTTACTACACAGCTTCTTAAGACCTACATAGCTTTATCTATTTCAATCATTACATCTTTGCCGTTTTGTTAATCAATGTAGTCCTAGGCAATAATTCATGTCCCACACATTCATCCAATTATTAAAAACACCTGCAATTCTGAGTAGATTGAAATGTCTCTTTTCAGTACCATCACCAAACTAAAATTTTCCCCTAAGATATTATTTTTTCCTTACAGCAAGGTTTATGTCAGTGTCATGACTACAGATAGCACTTTGAGAATTGCTTTTTCTTTATAGAAAAGCTGACTAGATCATGGAGCGTAGGAGACTAAAAATGTTACTAAGCTTAATAAATCTCAAAAGCAAAAATATTTTTCTTTAATGGCTCAGTGATGTTAACTGCTATTGTGGTGACATCGAATCTTTTACTCAATAAAGAAAATGACGTTACTAATAGTGTTAATTTGGGCCTCCTCTTAGAACAAATCTTTAAGCATCATCATGATAAAAAATAATCCTCAAGATGAGAAGCTGAATATTGACTATTTTTCTAAAGAGTGATCAAAAATATTTCATCTCTCTTCATTCACAGTTTTGCTATGTGGTTACATTAGCTGGATGTAGATGTACAGAAGTAATGAGGTTAGTTGCCTTCTAACCTTTCTTACCAGGTAGAGAGTGTGGCAGAAAAAGGGGCAAAGATCATGCAATCAGAGTCACTAACAAGCTGAGAAAGTAATTTTGGAGTAATATAATGTTATCAGGAATATTTTATTATCAGCCTGTTCCAGAGTACTGGTCCACCCTGAATGTAGCCGTTTATCTGATCATGTTTAAGAAGCTAAGAAAAGAAATCCAAAAGAACATATCAAACCAACAGTGAGTTTAGGGGTGCTGAATGAAGGACAATACTCTCTCCTTACCTCTGAGGACAACAAACCGAAGCAATGAAAACTGGAACTTGATAATAGTCTGCTGCCAGCACTGCGATGTCCTGAAATCCTGTCCTCTCCAGGGCCCTGCATCAGATAACCAGAAAGAGTGTGCGAGGACAGGATCATGGGGTCCCATTTCCCATGCATTAATGCACCTACATTTTTCAACAGTTAGTTCTGGCAATGGTGTGTACTTGCTGATACTTTAATAGCCATATTACCTCACTGTAGAATACAGTTCTCACAAATTATATGTGTTCAAGTTTTGGGGTTTCCAGTTTTTTCCAACATAAAGTGGCTCTGAGGCTAAATCTCTTATAATTAAAGACAAAGTCTGCCAAAACTTCTAGTCATTGGATTTCGGTGTATTTACCAGCAAATTTGAAAATCCTCTACCAGATATTTTTCTTAATTATCTATTCCTGATTAACAAGTCATCTATTGTCATTTTTTAAATAGAGTCTCTTTAAGACTTATATTGTGGTTACACTTTCCACTTACAATGTGTCAACTGATATATGTGTCTTTCCAGCTCCCCTTACCCACAAATGTAACATTTACCTTTCTTCTTTTGGAATGGGTGCTTTCACTCATATTTTTTTACAGAATCCTGGCTGTCTGCGTATTAAGGATGCATATTATCTGTTCCCCAAGGCATAAGTGTCTAATGTTCTTTTAGATATCTAAAGTATTTGGGGCAGCTATGTGTTACAGGAGAAATACAGCACCCGTGATAGACCTGTGAGCTTCTGCATTGGCAGCTGGAAACCATAGGCACTAGATATATACTTTTAGGCAACCTAATTGCACTCTCAGTAATTAATCTTGAAGAACTGTAATTTCCTCTTAACTTTATAAATGTGGATTGAGGTTCACAATCAGTGTTTCTGGAATTTGTTTGAAGTTTTGGTGAGTATGATCTGTTGTTAGTTCCAAATCAGTCCAAACAAGGAAAATGTTTTGTATGAATTGCAATTTCATTCTTTATTTTGCTTAATTGAGGACATTCTGATGTATATATTAATGTATTTCATGTAAGAACTTCATTTTTCTGTGGTGTTTTCTTTCTCCCCACGGTTCTCAAATTTCTTGTGGATTCAGCCTAGTCATATCTCTGATTGATAGGCAGGTCTTAGGTAAATTGACTTGCAAGGGCAAAGCAGGTTAAAAGAGATCTGAGCTCTTCCCTAGGCTTTTTGAGCGTAGAGTAAGGTCAGTCATTGCTTTGAAGAGTTACAAGTAAGCTAGTGGGAAGCTGTGGAAGTAAAGAGATGCTATCTTTTTAGATGCTTGGCAGCTTTGTGGTCTTGTTCTTTCCTACTTTCCTTTTATCAAAAAGGTCTGTTACTAGCCAATTGGTTGAATCTGTCTCTAGCTGTAGTTGTATAATGCTGGGACTAGGTTACCTGGATATACCATAAACTGGGACATACCAGATAACAGGTGTCATCCTTGATATCCTCATTGCTGTCTGTATAAGGAATAATATTGCTATGACAGTGGTAATTAGGACTGATCAATATTTTATCAGCATTTCAATGTAACTCATTCAAATTTTGGCAATGACAGTGTTGTAGATATACTATTAGCACATATTCTTCTACCAAAAACATATTGTTAAAAAGAATCATTCTCCATACATTTGGCAGTTGTCAGATCATCCCTACTTCTCAAAATTGTAAGACAGACAATATGGAGAAGAAATTGGCAACTCTAGAGAAGAAAGCTCACTCTGGAAAGAGTTTGAGTTGCAATTTTGGCCCTGAAGAAACCATATACATAGGTATACTACTGTAATCCCCAAGAGTAGGTAGTTTATAACAGTCTTGGCAAAACAGTTCTAAGTGTGCTGTTGTTATGTGAAACAGTTATAATATTAATACCAGATCATAATCCTTCACTGACTTTGACATGTTTATCATATTCAGCTATTCTGTTGTTCACCCTGTAAAATGTCTGATGGATTACAGTAAGAAATGAAGCTCATACATCAAGATCTAATTGAATACAAGGTTTGATATTACATTAACATAAAAACTTGAAGCATACAAAACAGCCTTCTTGGTATTTGCACCATTTTTTGAAAATCAGTGCATCTTCCTTAAATGAAACCAACTCAGAACCTGTGTTTTATAATAATAACTCCACACTTGAGGAGAAGAAGCAAACATACAAAGACGAAAAAAAAACAACAACCAAAACCATTTGAAGTAGTTATTCCAAAGAAAAGAATCAGATCAAAATTTGAGTGATTAGGAAGGGACTCTTTTTCTTTCCTTTAACTTATCACTTTAAAGTGAATTTGGCTTGTCGTAAACTTTTAGTAAATGAACGACAATCCTACTGTCACTAGAAAGACATGGAATTTGGAAGATGGAAGAAATACATAGAGTTCTTATGTTTCAGCAGAAATTATCAAATATGCATACAGTAAATAACCCTATGACTAAAATTTTGTGTGTTAAATCCTTTGGTTGGAGATAAACTTGATGTTACAGCAGAAATGACATCTTGACTGATATTAAAGACATAATTTACTGCCAGTGATTTTGCAGTTTTTGCAAACATACAGTTTCTGTTAATAAAAGGTGATAATTTCATGAATATTGCCAAAAATGAACCAAAAACTGAACTGAAAGAATATTACAGTTAAGGACCTTTTGGAAAGATAAGAAAGACTAGAAATTAACCTGATGATTCTCTCTTCCTTCTCTGGTGTAAGCTTTTCATTGTTTTAGGGTTCTTGTGTTGTGTTACACACATAGACACCACCCCCATCCCCACCCCCAAAAAACCCATCCACCCAACCAACCAAAAAAACATTGAACCCAGTCTATAAGTCTGCTATTGCTTTCCTGGAGAAACTGTTTTACAACCCATCTCACACAGGGAACTCCCTCTTTTTTGTATTATTTGTATATATTTATTTGTATAACCTGAACTTAAATGTCCTGTTTCTTGATTATATGGTCTTTAGTTTTAATAATTCTTCTTCCTCAGTAGGTATACTCCTTTCAAATACTGTAAAACTCTCACTGTTCCTAAGCCTATATTTACCATTTGCTCAAGGGCATATTTATATGTTTTCATGGAACAGATTCTTTAATTTTTTATAAATTGTTTTGTTCTTCTCTGAGCTTTTTCTAATTTATTTAACTTTATGGTTGGCAGGTCAGGTTCTGGTTTTAAACTACCTATAACTAGACACTTTATGATAACTCTGCCTACCTCCATCATTATGGAGACACAATAAAGAGTGCCTTCTACTGATCTACCTGTGGAGGGATTATGGTCCGTCAGGCTAGGAAAGTCAGAGGGTCCAAATCTGATGCAAGTCATATCATTCTATCACTCATTATGCTCATCTATAGTATGATCTATAGAAAGTTCGTAATGGATCTTTCCTATGATAAAAGTGTAGGAACCAGAACAATGCATGAATAGGGAAGCATGAACAGGAGTCAGGAGAAGGACCCAGGGCTGACACTTCAGTAAGTCATAGTGGTGGTCGTCACTGAACAGAAAGAGCACAGGGCCCCATGGCAGAGTTATTACTTATTTACCCGAGTACTGAATTTCCTTTTTAAGTGCCTCTGTCTCTGCATGGCTAGGGGTTACCTAGGGCACCTGTTTTAAGTTGTTTCATCACGTGGGAAGGCAAAGTAGAAAGTTTGTCAATAGCAAGAGGTGCTTATTAAGTAGATTTTAATTATTTGATTTTCCACTCAATTTTAAAGAAATAACTTTCATTGTCAAAGTGTAAATGCTTGCCAGGGAGTAAAAAGACAAAAATTATTTTAAAATTTCTGTTTAGAATTGCCCCAGTACACTGAAAAATAAATGAATGATACCCCCTATTAACTCTAAAAATTGTTAGGTCTAACATATATCCTCTCCAAATACTAATAAGTCATGATGGAGTACTCTAGATTTACCCAAATCCACACTAAGTTATATACAGAGTGGCACCAAAAGTACATGGAAAAATCTGAAATTTAATTTATCTACAATAGTTAGCATCACTTATATTATGACTGAGGCCAAGAAATAAGTTGTTCAGTCTTGTGAAACTGGTTTAAGACAGAAGATATTTTCAAATCACTGCACTTATTTTTAAGCTACTGCTGCAACTTCCTATGTTAGGTTTTTTCAGTTTATCTATACAGTCATCTCTGAAGTGTGGTACTAAAGAAAGTTTAATGCATAGAAGTCCAGAAAAGCAAGAAATCCAGCATTAAAAGTTTCATGACTTTTGCAGCAGCTGTGCATATTTACTTTCAGTTTAAGAAAAAAAAGGGCCATTTAAAAAAAGGTGCTTTGTATTTTGTGTACTATAGGACACATTCTGCTCTTTGCCAACAACCAGTATGATCTACAACATATTGAAGCCTACCACCAGGCATTCATGGAGCAGAATTTGCCCAAGTTTTTAGTTTAACAGCGTAACAACATTACATACAATAATAATCAGTAGGAAAACTTATGATGCAATGGAAAACCATTCCATCCTTTTTGCAGAAGAGAATATTTGCATGCTTTCTGTTACAATGAGCAAAATTGATATTCCTGTCGTCACAACAGAATACAAACTGATTTTAAATATTAGATCCTAAAAATCATAAAAAAAAATATACAGTTCATAAAACTTAAGGCCAGTTATGAAATAAATAGTGCATTGAGTGCATAAATAGTGTATTAGGTATATGCTCTTGCACTTTATCTAATACTAAAGTTTAAAAAACAATCTCTTAGGAGTCAATTACCCTGTTATCTTGCCTCCTGTGTTTCAACTTCTTCATAAAAGAGGGAAATTAATCTTTACCCTATGACTTCATTGCACCAAGCAGGATCTTATTTTCTCACTATTTTTTACTCACAGTTATTGAATAACTGTACTGGAAAGTAAAGCCATATCCTGAAATTTATCAGGATAATCACTGATAAGTTACATTAAAAAACCATGAAGATATAAGTACAGAATATTTATTCAGACTGATTTTGTTAAAAATATACATTTCCAAATTTATTATCCCTATCTATAACTGTGAAAAAGCTGGACCAGATAGAACTTTGAAAAACCTGTTACAACACAAGCGGCATTTTTTAAAATAGAATAATAGAAGATTAATCAGAAAAAAAACATAGAGAAGCAATAAATCAACATTTTTCTCAAAACCAAAATCAGTTGAATGTAATCAGTTCCTTACTGTTGCTTGTCCAGCATCTTCCTGAAAGTTTCCAGGGAAGGAGTTTCCACTATATTCACAGGTGATGTAGTGCAGAGCTCCCAGTGTGTTTATGGTATTTATAATGTCATTATGGTTAGGTCTTCTTCCAATCAGCTCATCCCATTTCCTCTGGAATTTGCCACTGAACTCAGAGAACAGCAAGTTTCTAACTTGTTCTAACTTTTCTGAAAACTGTGACCATGTGTCCCTTAAGAATATTTTATTCTTAGGTTCAATAACCTTATTTCTCTCAACCTTTCCTGATAGGTTAGTTTCCCTATTCTTCTGGTAATTTTTGCCACTGTTCTCTGATATAGATCCTCTTATATTATATTTTTCTTTGTCTAAGCCTTGTTAAAAATATGACATTCTTATTTAAACTCATCAATATGATGATGGTTTTCCTCACACTAGTATGACAATCAGATGCTGAATCATCTTCAAATTGCAATTGTAAAGACACTTGTACTGGTTTTGGCTGGGATAGAGTTAAATTTTGTCATAGTATCCATTATGGGCCCATGTTTTGGATTTGTACTGAAAATAGTGTTGATAATACAAGGGTGGTTTAGTTACGGCTGGACAGTGCTTGCACAGCATCAAGGCCTTTTCTGCTCCTCACACCACCCCACCAGCAACTAGGTTGAGGCACACAGAAAGCTGGGAGGGGACACAGCTGAGACAGCTGACCCCGACTGGCCTAAGCGCTATTCTATACCATATGGTATCATGCTCAGCAATAAAACTGAGGGGAAGGTTGAGGGTGGGGGGAGGGGAGGTGCTGCTTGGGGACTTACTGGGCATCGGTCAGCTGGGAGTGAGCAGCTGTTTTCATTTGCATCACTTGTCTTTCTTGGGTTTTATTTTTGTCTCTGGGTGGTTCACCCCCCACCCCCCAGCCCCTCTTTTCCATACTTTTTTTTTATTATTATCATTATTATTATTATTATTATTATTATTATTATTATTATTATTATTATTATTATTATTATTATTATTATTACTACATCATCATCTATCTATCTATTTATTTATTTATTTACTTACTTATTTTTAATTTTTAAACTGTCTTTATCCCAGCCCACAAGTTTCTTTCTCAGTTTTACCTTTCTGATTCTCCCCCAATCCTACCATGGGAGTGGGGAGTAAGTGTCTGAGTGTTGTGTAATTGCCAGCAGAGGTTAAACCACAACACTACACTTCCTCATCCTCATTCCTCAATAAAGAATATATTTAATGAAATAGGTTTTTTTTTCAGGTTTCTTTTAATTTTCTAAATTATTTGAAAAACTTTTAAACACAATACCTTCATCACCACCAAAATTATTATGTCAACTCATGAAGTGTGACTTCTAGGTCAAGATAGTGATGAAAACATTTCAAAATCAGACAGCTTCAAGCTGAGTTTAGCTAGATGGCATCCAAAAGGTAAACCAATCTCTCTTAGATAGATAGATAGGCAGACAGACAGACAGACAGACAGACAGACAGACAGACAGACAGACAGACAGACAGACATAAAGAAAGAAAGAAAGAAAGAAAGAAAGAAAGAAAGAAAGAAAGAAAGAAAGAAAGAAAGAAAGAAAGAAAGAAAGAAAGAAAGAAAGGTATAAAATAGGTTTTGTGATGAAGATAGACTAAACGTAAGTCACCAAAAAAACCCACCCAAACAAACTGAAAAAAGAACAAGAGTAAAGACTGTCAGATATTATGGACCAATATTGTGATTTAACCCAGCAGGCAGCTAAACACCACACAGTGGTTTGCTCACTCCCCCCTCAACGGGATGGGGGAGACGATAAAAAAAAAAGGTAAAACCAATGGGTTGAGACAAAGACAGTTTAATAGGACAGAAAAGGAAGGGGAAATAATTACAATTATAAAACAATATATAAAACAAGTGATGCACAATATAATTGCTCACCACCTGCTGACTGATGCCCAGCCAGTCCCTGAGAAGCAGCCACCACCAGTCAACTCCCCTCCAGTATTTTTGTTCAGCATGATGCCATATGGTGTGGAATATCCCTTTGGCCAGTTGGGGTCAGCTGTCCCGGCTGTGTCCCCTCCCAACTTCTAGTACACCCCCAGCCTCCTTGGTGGCAGGGCAGTATGAGAAGCTGAAAAGTCCTTGACTATAATAAAGTGCAGTGCAGCAACTAACACATCAGTGTGTTATCAACATTATTCTCATCCTACATCCAAAGTGCAGCACTGTACCAGCTACTAGGAAGAAAATTAACTCTATCCCAGCTGAAACCAAGACAACAAAGTAAGTCTACCATAAAGTAGAAAATCCACTCTCTTACAAAATTAACTATGAGTAGAATTTGGTGGCTCTGCATTTAGATGTCCACATTGATTTTTTGAGGTGGCGATAGTGTCTTTTAATACTACACAGTTTAAAAGTAGATTAGAATTCCCTGTGTTCTGCCTTGTTAAAAAAGTTACAGATTAATCTATGTCATTCTCCTTTCATGTCTTTTCTGCCTTTCACACACCTGTGTGTTCTGGCATGGTTTACAGCAGAATCTCACTGCATTCTAAAGTGTAAATGAACACATCATAAAAAGTAAGCATAATTTATTGCAGATCATACTGAGTTTGTTTAGGGTGCAATTCATCCCTGTGTAAAGGGCAATACTGCCAAAGTCAAGCAGTCAAACATCTTGACAGCTTTCCCTCCCTTCTTCCCTGCAAAAAATGAGACTGATTTAAATCATGGCACTAAAAATGAGCCCTTTAACTTGTGAGCCTTCAGGAAGCAATGACATTTTGCTGATTATTTCAGGTTGATCTCCAAGTCTGTGTTTCTGTAAATGTAAAAAAGTGAGCTTCTGACTGCTCAGAATGGACAAGTGCTGTCTCAGCTGCCTTTTTCTATCCCTATCCCTAGCTTCTTATGACCCTTTATGCCTTTCATATTTTTAATTGTTCTGACAATTTAATCTCTGCTTTCCCTTAGGTTTTTTTTTTTGTACATTCAATGTATTTTCTTGTTTTTCACATACCACTCCATCTTCTGCATCCCTTCAATATCTCTGATCTATTCTTTATTTTTGTACTATCTGTACCCTGCTATTTCTTTAAAATTTGTCTGATACAGAATAAGAAAGAATGTAACAGTCTCTTGCCTGCCTCACTGGCAGGAAAAAAAAATTAATAAAACAACCAGAAAAACTCCAAACACAAACCTGGAAGAGGGTAGTCTTTCCCAAGCAGTGTATACCTTTCAAATACAAATCAAGGCATCTTGACAGAGATCAGCTATGGATCTATGGTATGCAACTGTGTCAATACTCATTTCAAGAAAAGTGAAACTTAGGAGCTTAATGGAAATTGAGGCTTTTGGCAAAAATGAGCTCATGATCCTAGCATTTCTGTAAAAGCTATCCCAACGTTAAAATCAACATCTCTGGTAAGTCTCAAATTATTATTTTTTTTTTTTCTGGCATTACTAGTTTTCTCCAGGCTTGTTTTAATTAGTAAAGATTTTCTTCATATCCATGCAAGCTGGAAACTACTAAAATGAGAATTCAGATACCCAAAGTTAGTGTTATTCCAGCATCACAGGCATTAAAGAAATTCCTTCAAGCTGTGCAAAATTCATAATCAAATCTCTCAGTGGACACACACTATGCTCTTCATTTGAATTGTTCCACTGACACAGGAATGAAATACACACTTTGAAACAATTCATGATCATTTAATAGGTATTATTTAACAGGTTAATAATTCTTTATATAAATTTTAAAGTGCACTTTCAGAAATACCTGTATTAGTTGTTTGTGTCCCCTTTTCTAAAATACAATATTATTTAGTAGGAGAATGAGACAGGTCAAGACTCAAATGCACCAAGGGTAAGAGGTTTTCACTTTATCCTACAAAACATAGGGAAGAAAGTACTGTCACTATGGATTTTGTAAACAAAACTCTTCTGTGATATCTCATATGGTGAGACATTAAATTTGTGTTTGAACAAGATGAGCTATCATTACCAGAGGAATTGCATTGGCATCAAAACATAAAGTTTGGATCAACGGTACTGCAAAAGCATAATATTGTAGTGTTTCTAAGAAGATGCACAAACAGTACAAACTTTAAAATAGAAATATATATCGCTATATTTAAAAAAAAAAAAAAAAACAACAACACACAAACAACAAAACCAAAACAAAACACAAACCCAAACTAAAAACCACAGGAAAAAAGAATTAGATTGTTTGTCTTAAATTGAGTGTCAAAGCAGTTCCAAAGTGACCCTCTTTCACCTTCCCCCAAGCCTAAGCATTCAAACCCATCATCTTTTATAATGTATGTAATCAACAGTAATATGACAAGACTGAATAGAGAAAAAAGGGTGAAAGTCAGACTTTAAGTAACGCCTATTGCTTTCTCTATTTTGTTGAACTTCCTTTCAGCTGCCTGAAACTCCTCTCAGATTTATATTCTGGACATTAGTTCTCTTTTATGCCACTTACTAGTGGCCCTCCTTTCCCTTAGCCTTTTCCTGGCTTTATAGCTCTGTGTGTGTGTGTGTATTTATACGTGTATATGTAATTATATCCTCTGTTAGAATCCTAACTTTAACTTTGTGAAATGATTTATACATCTGGTAAATTGACAAATTCAGATGAGAGGTAATTAAAAATTGGGAGAAAACCTGGATTATGTATGTTCAATATTATGAACTAAATAATCTTCAGGAAAGAATGCTACATTATGAGTGTCGGAGAGGCCGAAAGGAGGCACAGCGTATTAGTTTAACAGTTGGGACTACCTAGGGTTTGCTTATTTTAAAATCACATTTTTCAACTCATTCAAAACTATACTCAAGGAAGAGATCCTTCAGGATAGTTCATACAAGACAGATACCTACTGCCTCTAAAATCTAAACCCCATTATCTGTTTATGTGAATATCAAGTACAGAAATGTACATGGATGATTCAGAGCTACAGTCTAGAATCAGATATGGTATAGATTCATGTTTCTGATTTAAAATCAGAGCATATATTAGAACCTTTCAGTGCATTTTCTCATCTTTTGGGACAAAGTTCCAATCTAATGAATAAAAGAGATTTAATTATATTTTCCACAGTTAATATAAGCCAATGAAAACTGTTGAGGGGGAAATTCTGGGAATCCACTAAGTGGAATCTCAAAATGAGCTTGCTTTTTCATCTTTAATATTTTTTCTTGCATTACATTGGAACACAATAAGTCATTCTTTTGTTTTGTATCCAGTAGGTAGACTTGTACCACTAATTTGAAAAAATGTATAGAGAGCAATAAACATGCTCCCACTTTCCTGGGGACAATTACACAATCTGTTCTACAAAGTACAAGACATATTTTGGGTGTGGATGGTACAGACCAAAGTGTCAGCAAAGGTCTGCTTTTGTGTGCATTCATAGGATGAAAAACAGAGTAATGTATTCTTAAACACAATAAATTTTTGTCTGCACTTGACAATGATGTATAGAGAACTTTTTATGAAGAAACAGTTGTGAGTGAGCAAGATGGAAGCTTCAGTTCTAATACATGCTGCTACTTGGATGAGAAAAAATTGTATTTGCTGTTTATGATAAAGCAGCTGACAGCCCTACAAACACAACACAGTTTAAAAGTGAAATATATAAAACATGATAACCTTAAATTACATTTGTACATGAGATGAGACAAGATCCCTATTGGAACTATGTTTCTTATATAAAAACATGCATCTCTCTCAGACAGGCTGATTTTTTTCTGAATACTGAAAAGGTGAAGAAAGAGAAATCTATTGAACATTCCCTTAAGCATCTATAATCCATTTTTTACTCTTGTTTGCTTCCTTGCACTTATTGTCTGTATAAGTTTGCTAGGATTTTTTTCTTTGGTATTTTTAAGCTCTGCACACTTGAATGCTTAGAAAACCTAAAAGGGCAAAATCACCCATGGCTACTGACATAAACAGCTTAATTCTCACTTAGACTTTTATGTAAATGAGGGTTAGAGTAAAGCCTTCTGAAGTCAGTCAGTTTTCAGTTTTGTAAGAAGATCATAAGACAGTAACCTAGCTCACTATTTTGTTTTTAAGGGGATTTATGTCTCCCTTGTGAAGATTTTTTTTTTTTTAAACTTTAACCTCTGGCAACCAAAAAGTGCTAAGTGATAGACCTCCAGTCTCCCTCGATTGGGCCAGCCTAAGTGAGTAGCCACAACTATAAAGAAGAGGATGCTGTTCACAGCAAATGTGATGTGCCTTAAAGTGGCTCAGCAAATTAAAAGGAAGCCACTGAAGAAACGATACCACAAATTTCCAAAGCAGAGAGGAAAGTGGAAATTTTTACAGCTTTTCCTGGAGGAGGGGGAGCATGATAGAAATTTCTTCATAAGACTCTTCTCCTTTATAGATGGAAAGTTTAGGTACTTAAAACTGAGAGAAATAAAACATAATGAGGAAATTAATGTCTGAAAATTGTCCTGCTAGGGGAAAACTTCAGCACTTTACTGACTGAATATTTTATATTGACTTTTTAATATTTATATTATCCTGATTACATTTTGAGGCATTGCTGGACAGATCTGTATTTTTGGTTGAATGTATTTCATATTCTTTGTGAGCTGTTAGTGAGTCCAGGAAAAAGAAGGAAGATTTGACTATAAACACTTTTTCCACTTTCAAAGATATGGGAAGAAGCTGATAAATGGTACATACCCATAGGATCATGCTGTAACATGAAGTGGGCTCCTACCAGCTCACACTTCCTTTAATGAATTGGCAAGATGTTATATAGGTCCAGGAAGAGAAAAAGTCACTGATGAATTAGCATACACTCTCACACAAAAGGAACCTCCTCAACTCTGCTTTTATTACAGTTTCCTAAGCCAAGAGCAAATTAAGAGAAGACAGAAATTACTGTTCTCTGCCAGTTACCCCAAATAATGTATAGAAGCCTTGAGTTTCAACAAATACAGCTGAAGGCTAGGGATTTCAAAAGTCTGAACTTCCAACATCTTAATAAAAATCATTAGAGAAGAAATTCTCTCTTGTAGTGAAAGAAGGCTGTGAAGTGGACTTGATAGTTACATTTTCTGCTTGATCTGCTGGCTGTCCAGCAACGCAGATAAAGCTTGGAGACCGGTAGAGCTGACCCTCATTCTGCCAGGACTCAGAGTACATTGCAGAGAGCTGGGTTTGGGGGTGCAATTATGATATTTGGTGCAAACTAGAGAATGATCAGAGAAAAGAAAGAAAGAAAATGGAACAGAGCTTGCCTTATTTCAGAAGGTCTAGAAAATAAATGTATAGGAAATCAAGTGGTTAAATCTGTTTTTCACACAATAATTTATTGATTTGAAATTTACATAATCTCCTGTAATGTATTTTCCAGAAGTATCAGGTCAAGTGATTCAAGGGGCTTAAGCAAAAAGAGTGACTCTGTCAAGCTCCACATTCTGAGTGATTCTACCATGTTACAGTGATATAAAAAATCCCACCAACATTCCTAATGTGACAATGCTGTCATGAACTGCAAATCAAGGATTACATGCAGGAAGCCAGATCCTCGTCTTAGTTTCAGTGAAGTGTAACTTCTATAGAGTTATTCTAGATTTATAGTGGCTTAATCAAGATAAGATTCTGGTCTGGTGCAGCCTAGAATTAATCATATGCTGGTTTTGGTGCTCTAATAGGTGTGTTAGCACATCTGGGAGGAGAGGATTTCTCATCTTGTTGCCACACCCCAGTTCAGCTGCTGCTATGAAGATACTTTCCTGTAACACAGTTAACCAGTGAGCTCTGGTCAGAGACTCGGAATGTTTTATGTTTTCTTGGCAGCCTCTAATTGCAAAATACCGAGGATTCCCTGTTGCAGTAAGCTTTAGCTGGGGAGCACGCCGCACTTGCATTTTCAACTCTTAGACCTTGTCAGCATTATAACTGTCTTTGGGAAGGGAAAAACTATCCACGACGACCAGGCATTTTGGAACACTCAGCAGGTGAAATAAGTTCCTAAACTGGGTGTTAAGACAACTCTTTCTTTTCATGGTCTGTATCTCTCTCACTCCTGCCTCCTCCCTCCCAAGGGGACAACACAGTCTTCTGTTTTAGTTCTGCAGACAGCTTTGATGAAAGCCTCGCTATGCTTTTAGAGACATTCTATTTAGTACAGGTCCAGCTGAAATAGACCGTGTTTAACACAGCAACTCAGGAATACTATCACATCTACCCACCCATCCAATGAAAAGAAAGCAATCAATAATAACTATTTCATGGGACCTTCAGTAAGCGTGAGGAAAAAACTGTGGGAGTAATGCAGCGTGGGAGTAATGTGGTATGGGAGTAATATAGTAAACCAGTGAAGGAAAACAATAAAAATGTGTAAGGATCAGCTTGCTTGCCAATAACTTCTGACAGGAATACAGTTATGATAATAGGATCATGAAAGCACTTCTGTACATGCCTGCATTAGTTTTCTTTTGTGTTTGAACATGAACTAGCTAAGGACAAGGGAATAAAATGATCATAAAATTAGTTTTTATTTTTAGTAGCATTTGCGTTATGCATGTCTTTTACTGATGCAAATACACTTTGCACTGATTCACATTATCTGTATTCTGTGTATTTCTTTTCTTCTTTTCTTCCATGTCTAGTTTCATCTTACACATTTTAACTTTACCAGAACAATAATAGGTTTTAAGTAACCTTTTTCTTTTGTACATTCTGATTAATTCCCTCTTTGCATTTTGCCTTCCCAGAATCTTTCACACACTGATGACAGTCTGTCACTCTTGAGTTTCTTTTTAGTAATCTTCAAGATTTGGATTTTGTACGTTAAAATTACAAGATTTTCCAGCTTCCAAATTTTCTCCTGTTATGCAAGGGAGTTTGAAGTATTGCATAAATCCAGTAAATAGATTTCAGTGTCATAGAGTTGTCATCTTCAAATCACCTATATAACTGTAGAAAGGTTATGAAACACAGTTATCTTAATAACTCCGGGGTATTTTTCCAATGGAGATTACAAAGTCTAAAGTAACAATTTGTACTTTGTCATGGGGGGGTTATATGAAATCAAAATACATTAATGTACACAAAATAGGCTGAAAACTCTTCAAGGCAAGGGTCCTGTATCACTTTCTAGTTTTGAGGTGTTTTGATAAACAGAAGCCATAAATAAGTCCAAGCATACGTTCATGTGCTTTGTGGATAAATGTCCATGTGTGGTTTTGTCATCATAAGCTAGTTTTACAAAAAGATGATATTACCTTGCCCAGGAATGATGAACTCTCTGCCTCACTTCTATCTGCTTCTGTGCCTGTGTATAACTGTCAAAATCCTGATGGTATTCATCCATTCAATATAGACTATTGCATACTGTAATGCCCTTGAGAAGTCTTTTCAAGAGGATAAGAAAATGACATTTACCTGGCTGCCTTATTTTAGTGTCTAAGAGGTTTAAGCAATTTCATCACCCTGCAAAAAATGAAGGAGGAAAACAACAAAAAGGACTGTGCTCCATATAGTATCATTTGATGGATTATGCTTAACTAATACTGCATGTGGTCATATGTTCAGTTGGCATCTCTCTTCCTCCTACTGTGACTTTTCTCCTTACGATAAAGTGTTCAGATGTCTGAACTGTTGGAAGTCATAATGTAAGATTGTGTATCTATAATGCATTTTATAATATAGCTGGTTTAAATATTTACTGGTGTTAGGATCTTCTTTACCTTCTTGTATGTACCCAAACCTATAAACGAGTATAATACAAATATAAAGATTATGGTTATATTTGTCAAAAAAGGTCAGGAGAACTTGATAGGTACTGGAATCTGATTATTTGTAATATTAAATTTTTCAAAATGTGTCTGGTGCTATCTTGGTACAGGCCAACAAGTACTTTCCTAAGCAGTTCCTGAGTACAGTATGAGAGTTATCATGAAGAAGGAACTTGATGCAGCTGCTCCCCTTTGAAGAATGAGAGCTGTAGGTTATATATGCAGGCCTTTCCATACCATTTGACCTCAGTGCAAGCAACAGACTGAGCACATCTAGTATACCTGTAGCTACACTCCTTTTCTGACCCAAAAACATACTGAAATATTTCCAGGAAAAAAAGAAGAGCTCCAACACGTGGAACTGGACATGCTGCTTCAGAGTACTAGAAGTCTGATGCTTACTTAGGCAAGTGGCAATTAGTATCGTGAATCTAAATACATGTGAAAATGTGGAGTTTGGTCTTCATTTTCAATGTGTTAACTAATCTGTTTGGAGAAACAAAGGGGAATACGCTGTGTTTTCAAGCACTGACTCTCTGATTTATTAAAAGGGTAATATTCATTCCTAACTTCAGAAGTTAATTTGTTCAAGATGATAAATATTACTGAGTAACAGATATCCTCTTAATTTCATTCAGCTATGAGATCTTGAGGACAACAAATTTTTAGCTTTTTCCTGGCACTGCATAGGTAATACCTGATGCAACTTCCTAATCATCATATTGCTATGAATAAATCCTGGGCACTGTGCTACTTAGATGTCCTTGAATAAAGTGAGTTAATGAAGTTGGCAGGCTGTTTCAAAGAGGAAAACAAAATAAACAGAAACTCCCGATCCCCCCCACCCCCTAAAAAAAATGTTCCAAAGACATTCCAAAGACAAAAGACCCTAGCAATCTCAGACCATTCCTTTTAAATCTTAATTCCCACTTGTGTATCTAGCTAAGCATAACTATATAAATCTTAACAAGAAAAAAGTCTGACAAGGTGAAACTTCAGCTTGACTGTTTTATTCATGTTACTCCTGATTCTTCACCTCACTGCACCAGTTTTGCTTTGCTTTGACTCTTGACAAGAGTTCAGTCACACTGGCATGGAACCACTCTAATGAGGTAGATGATTATGCCAACAAGATTCTTAAAAAAGAATCTCTTAAGTAAGTTAAGCACTTTAATTAGAGGATGCTGGAGTTTTAGTTACCCAGGCAACATCACCTAATACTTTTGAAAGTGTTTTATGATAGCCTGTCATTTTATGGACCCCACAGGACTCATGATAACTTCAGTGCAGTGAGTAGGTAGCAACCCAGAACTGACACTAATACCTCCTTTTTACTACATCTTTTTAAGGTGATCCCACTATATTTACTGATATTCATTGAAATACTGTACAATATAAGTAGTTATTCTGCTTCTTGGAATTCCATGACTTCCTGCCATGTCAGTTACAATTACCTTCTCTGATGTAGGACAACATTTCACAAATAAGTACAAGCCCTGAACCAATAATTTATTCTGTGGTTCTGGTTGTACAGCACATAGACCTGCTGGCATCCAGCCACATGATAATAAGGGCTGTTATCTTTACTAGGTACCCACACTCACTTTTACATCAGTTATAGATGTGGATGCTTACCACTATGGACAATAAGCATTGTTGTGTAAGACACCAAAAATGAGAATTAAATCATTGCCAAAAATTAGTGACAAGATGCTTGTCATGTAACTTCATAAGAATATCATAAAAAAAACCTGTAGCAGAGGCAGAAATTGGACTGATCTTTTTTTTATTTTATTTTATTTTTGGTGATATTCACTTAATTCAGGAGATTTAATCTGTTGCTTCTGCAGTTTTGTTTTATTCTCTATGTAACTCCCAATACCTAGAGAAAATGAAGTGTTCTACCTTCCACTAACACCATTTATGATTCATCTTTACTTCTTTACTCTAAGCCCATTCCTCAGCATGCTGAATAAGTCATGAGTGTTTTGGCTTAAAGGGAGCATAAACATCATGTATTATAATGCTTATGAGAAAAGGAGCTGTGTTAAATGTTGGCATCTCCCTAATGTTGTGGTTTAACCCCAGCTGGCAACTAAGCCCCACACAGACACTTCCTCACTCCCCTCAGCTGCACAGTAGGATGGGGAAGACAATCAGAAGAGTAAAAGAGAAAAATTGTGCATTGAGGTAAGACAATTTAGTAAGTAAAAAAAAATCCATGCACACCAGCAAAGCAAACCAAGGAATTCATTCACCACTTCCCATCGGCAGGCAGGTGTCCAGCCATCTCCAGGAAAGCAGGGCTCCGTCACGTGTAACAGTGGCTTGGGAAGGCAAATACCACCACTCCAAAAGTCTGCCCCATTCCTTCTTCTTTCCCCAGCTTTAGATGCTATGCAAGGCATCATATGGTATGGAATATCCCTTTGGTCAGTTGTGGTCAGCTGTCCCAGCTGTGTCCCCTCCCAGCTTCTTATGCACCCCCAGCCTCCTCGCTGGTGGGGTGGTGTGAGGGGCAGAAAAAGCCTTGATGCTGTGTAAGCAACGCTCAGCAACAACATCAATGTGTCATCAACATTGTTCTCGTACAAAATCCAAAACACAGTACCCTACCAGCTACTATGAAGAAAATTAACTCTATCCCAGCAAAAAAACAAGACAACAATTTTCAACCATCATAGTCTATATAGATATTTGTAGTTAAAGAAATCAAACATTAATTTTATTTGTTATAGTGAGCTGAGAGAAAAGGTAGACACAAACTGGTTTGTACAGCTTTGGTATAATCCTGCAAACCTTATGTAAGGGTTTTGGGTTTTGGTGGGGTTTTTTGCTTGTCTTTTTGTTTTTTGTTTTTTTTTTTTTAAAATGAATGCTTCTTCCCTTTGTTACTTTGGAATCTTGGATCTCAGATAGATGACCTTACCTATGGACCACAGAAAATCTCTTTCATAACATTCTCTCTTGCTAAACTTGTATCTGTTTCTCTCAAATTTGTAATTATTTTACTCTGAAAAAAACCTAATCCAAGAATATGAAATAAAGCTTTTGTTAAACAATTCTGTAAAAATGTATTGTTAGTCATAAACCTGCTTTCCCTGTGTAAAAAATAATAATAAATAAATAAAAATGGTTTATTCTTATTTTAAATATTTCTGGGGAGAAACATGACAGTAAAACTTGTGAGATGGTCCTTTAGAGAAGTGAGAATAATAAATTTTTGGTTCCTACGATTGTTTGCACAAAACTGACTGTCAGTAAAAATTATTTTTTCCCCCAAATGATATTTGATAGAATGTACCTGAGATTTCAGTTTATCTTCATATATTTTCTTCAAAATACAGATATTTCCCATTTTTCATTAAGTTCATCATGGTGTTGCTGTCATACTTGGGGGATGACCAAGAGATCATGCTTTATTTTAAATTACAACAACCATGTAATTCCAGTACCATCCTTCTTCTGCAGCTGAATTTCTCAAATGAAGTTACCATAACTCACTGCACAGCATGCCGAATAAAACTCCTTAAATGGAGAACAAGGATGTCTACACCTTAGAAAGCTTCTACATCAGACGTTCATGTGTCTGTGAAACTGCTAGAATGATGATAAAATGTCTTGCAGAAGCCACTTAAGTTCTAAAGCTCAAAGTGGAAAAACCTGGTGTAGTTCTAGATACCTCCCACCCTGAGTAATTGTGTTTTTTAAGCAGCAAGATATGACAGAGGATGCAGCAGTGCTGATTAAGGGACACCTTGGGTGTGTAGTGAGGCATGAAGTGAAGCTGATGCAAACAAGAAATACATTAATCACAACACATTCAGAATCTCAAAGCATCTAATTGTGGCTCTGTAATGAATAGGCCTTACATATAAAAATATATATTGTTTATGCTTATTTTTAGTGCTGTCTTGTACTAAAGTTTTATGGCCTTTTTTTCCCTTTAAAATGAGAATTATAAAAGCAATTTGGAAGCTGTTTAATAGTCTGGAGAATAGCCACTTACATTGCTAGAGGCTGAAGTCTTCAAGGGCTTTCAAAAATGTATTTAAATATATATATATATATAAGTTCTAGAATATGTTTTTTATTTACTTTCAATTAAAAGAAAAGAAGACTCCTCTACTTATGAGATCTTGCTTTAAGAAAAGGATAAAGTTGGCTATATAAAGTTGGCTGGTAAAACAGCATTAGGAACCTGCCTTTCACTTTCATCACCTTGACTGCTCTTTCTTTTTACTTGCCTATAACTTTGTGTCTTACTAGTAAGTTGTATGTCAACTGATTGTCATGCCTCTGCTTAATGAAAATCGTTATATATATATATATATATATCTTACCAACAGGAGAAGAATACAAATGATCCTCAATCAGCCAATTTTAATATCTTAAGCTTTTAGTCAAACTCTGGGAACATCATTATGCTTTAAGACATACTGGACATTTTTTAAACACTTATCAATTAAACTCTAAATAAGAGCCCCCTGTGCACCTTCTCATGCTCAATTCATGTAAATATGTATACTGTTATCTTCACAGTAGGGATGAAACTGTCGACCCCTAAAACCTAACTACAGTTACAGACCTCAGAAAAGGTAAAGGGTCTTTAAATGAAATCTATCCGGTTCCTGAATGATTCAGGAAATACTGAAAAATCAGGTGAACAATTTCCCAAGGAACAGAGTATTCAAAGGCCAAAGTCTGTACAATGGCTCATGACATCTTCATTCTAAAAAAGTGCTTCATGACTTGCAGATGTAATGCTTAAAAGTGCAGCTGGTGACACACATATGTTTTAAGTAATAACGTCCACAGCTCCACATATTGTCCCCTTACATTCAGCTCATGACATTTTCTGGTATTTTCCTTCTTATAACTGTGTCATACAAAATGTATTTACTTTATTCCTGTTCCTTAGCAATGAACTATGGGATTTGAAAAGATCCAAAAGAAGCTTATGTTTATAACTGATAGCACATCTGTGTCGTTTATATGTCCCTGTGTGTATCACCAAGGTTGTAAGTCAATACAGAGTTCTCACGAGAAATTGCAGTAGATCTTGCTAAGGTCACAAAGATCACCACTATGGCAAGGCATTAATGCTGTGTTAGAAGAATATATCAGGATTCTTTTATTGTAGTGCTGATACAATTTTGGTTTGACCCATCTTGGCCCTTGGCTGTACAAATCTTTTTACAGATACTATTTTCTCATTCTCTTTTCACTTAATGCCAGTGTTTATTTATTCATTTTTATATTATCTGCCTTAAAGATAAATGCTCCAAGGGAACTTAGAAATTCCCTACTAGCTCTTCAATAAAGAGTAATTTTCTGTCAGTGCATAGCTCAGTTAACTTTTTTGTCTTGGAATCCATTTTATAAAATACAGTTAAGTAATTTATTTCATTTTAAGTGGGGTAGAACAAGGTTCACCAGAAAAAATATATCAATCACAGAAAACTCTGAAACAAATTCTCTGTTTATAATGCAACTTTGTCTAGCTGCATTCAAAATTTTCATGATTTTCTTAGAATTGTATGTCAGTTGCCTTCTTTTAGTGCTGTTGATTCAGTTCACCCAGAGTCACTGTAGTTTCTGACTCCAATAAACTTAACCAAAATAACTACGGATTTTTTTAAAATTTATTACCTTGTTAAAATTTTAGGATCTTTTCCTGTTACATTTTCTCTAATTATTTTCTTATCCTATTCTTTTTTATTGTACCATAGAATATGTAGGTTTGAACAGAACTGAAGACACTCTTAGAAAAATTCTGCTTGCATTTACTTATGATGCTTCAATGGACCCAGCAATCTGCAAGAGGAAAAGCTGTTTTACAGACTTGTGATAAAATCGTTTAGTGAGCTTTGGTCCTGTCCTAGCTCATGCATTCTGTGATAAAATGAGGCCTGTGGTCCATCTGAGAGTTCATGGGCTCCTGTAGGGTAGATTATCAAATTATGCAAAGGTACCCTAAGTGTAAATATCTTACAATAGTCATGTTTTTCTTTTCAAGTTAATATTTTCACTGTAGCATTACATTTTTGACCCAGAATAAATTCAGGGATTTTGTTGACTTTTTAAATGTTTTTTAAAAGGAATCACAACATAAAACTTCTGAAGAGATAATGAACATTAATAAATGAACATGGACACGTTCATCAGCTTCCATTTTGTTTCTAATCTGAGGAAAAAAAAGTTTTAAATTATATTATTAGTAAACATCAATATTACATAGATTACATACACCTCTAGAAAATAAACTATTTCAATACAGAAAACTGTTTTGTCACATAAGGGTAAGAGTAATGGAGATTTTTCAAAACTTTCCTTTGAGAAACTCAACATATTTGTTTTAAGTAAACAACAATGGACTACTAACTGCAAACAGTTTCATTTAATGATGATTTCATAGGTGGGCAATCTCTGTATGGATTTAAAATGAGGATTTGATTTTGAACATAAAAAAAGAGACATAGAGACATCCAGTTCCACAAACAATTCTTGAATTAATAGTGCTTAGATATAATGTCCATCTTAACCTTTTAATGTCTGCTTCTGGGAGGTTATCTCACATTTAAAGGATTCCAGCTGTAAATCTGCAATCTAGTCAGATAGTCCTTTTGTAGCTGGACTAGGTTTTCATTTCAAAATCTGAATCTTTTGTATTTTCTCTTCTTCATCATCTCTTTTCATTTACTAATGCAAATCATCTGAAGTAGGGGACCAGACCTCTGATCTGGTGCAGTATTCTTTTGCTGGAGGAAGCATGATGAATTTCTGCAATAGAGCTTTGATATGCATGTTGGTTCTCTACTTAGCTCCTAGTAACTGCTGATACCTAGTTATGCTTTTTTGACCACTTTCAAGCACTGCAAAAATGTTTTGATGGAACTACTTATATGTCTAAGAACTTTTTTGTTATAGCTACTTCAAGACTTTTAATTTGTAATTAAAGATAGGGGGTTTATTCATGTACATCAGAGGTCCTCAAACTATGGCCTGTGGGCTGGATACGGCCCCCCAGGGTCCTCAATCCGGCCCCCGGTATTTACAGAACCCCCCACTGAGGGCTGGGGGGTGAAACCAAGCAGCCGCAGATGACTGCCTGCCACTTCATCTGCGCGCTGCCCCCCTGGTTAAAAAGTTTGAGGACCCCTGATGTACATCAATGACATTTGTTGATGCTGAATTTAACATGATTTTATCTTTACAAATGTGAATTGGATAGTTATTTTGGCAAATTTTGTCATGAGTTTCCATTTATTATGACTTTATTAGTATTTTCAAGAGCAAAAGTCTTAAAATAGGTCCCTGTAGGTCTCTACTGGTGATGTCCCTACACTGTGAAAGCTGCCTAATTATACCTATCCTTGATTTGCTATCTTCTAACCAGTAATTAACTTGCAAGATGAACGATTTCCCCCCTTTATGCTTTTTTTTCTTTAAAGCATTTAATTGAATAATATTGTCAAGTACGCTTAAGAATGCTAATTAGACTTTTTTGACTCCATCTCTCTTGTCCTCACATTTTTTGACTCCTTTAAAATGTTTTATGTTCAGTCTTTCTTTTATAAGAACCATGCTAACTTTTCCATAATATTATTGTTAATCCTTAGGACCGCAAATCTCATTCTTTCATTTTGTATTACTTTGATTTGTCTTTCTGGTTAACATTCAACTGGTCCTCCTTCAAGTGTTTTGAAAAAGAAAATAAAAAGTCACCCTCCTCCTCCCCTCCAAACAAACCAGAAGAAACACATATGTTACCCTTCATTCTATGGTCCTAGGGCGGTTATAAATGAGAAGTTATTACTGCATTCAATTTTGACAGTTTAGCTATTTCATACTCAAGTTCCTTTACAGCTCTTGGGGGAATACCAACTGGTTGTATCAATTTGTTACTTTTCATTTTGTTGAGTTGTGCTGAAACCTCTTCTGTTCACATTTCACTTTCAGACAGGCTCTGATGAGCCTGCTTGGCTCATCAACAACACACTGTTCTGGTGTTGGAATGCCTAAGATCTCCAGCAATAGACCCAGATGTGAAAGAAAAAAACTACTTTTCTTTCTACTCCTAAATTTTTAGGCATTTCTTTCACTTTTTCATGGTTTATCAACACTACAGACTCCCTGGCAGGCAATTTTCTGCTAAATTTTTTTCCTCAAAGTATTCCTCACTTTTCTGGGGGAGTACAGAGGTGGGTGGGAGGTCTGTCTTGTGTTATTGGGCTTTTTACATTTAATTTTCCAGGGTTAATGTTCTTTTGTGTTTTCCTCATGTGGACATGGCATGTTTCTGAAGGATATTTTCTTACTTCAAATGGCTTTTTGTATTCTTTCACTTTATTTTTTTTAAGTCTTTTCACAGCTGTCCCTCATTTCTCTGGGCATCTAAACAATCTCCATACATGCAAGAATTCTACCCTTTATCAAGCTTGGCAATTCCTTAACTGAAAGGAAGGTCTTTCCTATGTGGAAATGTGTTTAGGAGAACAATGGATGCAGTTCCCTTTTGTGGTGCCCTTTTTTCTTTTGGGTAGATCAATGAGCTTAGGTGATTGTTTCAAACTGAATACATAACTTTTAGATGAACTGCAGACAACTAAGGACTGAATAAATGCTTTTGATCTTTAAGATTTCTTTTAATATAATACTCTGTTTTAGGATACATGCTGCTCATGATCAGTGCTGGAGCTCAAACAGGTGTTGCTCTGTTCCAGACACATGCTCCAAGTACAGATCTACCCATTTACAAAAAAAAAAAAAAAAAACAAAAAAAAAAAAAAAAAAAAAAAAAAACCACAAAACCCCCCCACAAAAAAACCCAAAAAACATATTGCAATATTTTAAATTCAAAACTTCCATCAGGTTCCCTGTCACATTGTCATTCCTGCAGAAAAACAAACAAGATACCCTGCATGTTATTGATGAGACATTGTAGTTATAGGATAAATGGTAATTTGGAGAAAGGCTTAAGTGTGCCTCAGAGAGAAAGGAAGCCTACAGGCCTGAGCCAGAAATCTGAGAGGTTGGATACCACCTGAAGTCTAAGTCAAATAGCTTTACTTAATCTGTAAAATTACAATAAATTGTATGTACCAACAAAACCCCACATAAATGCAACTACAGTCAATCCATCTTTTCTGTGGGCAGCACAGATGTACTTGAGCAGAAAGTCAGGCTCCACAGTGATTCCATCACAAAAATCATCTTTCCTGTCTATCTCTACAACAGTAGTACAAGATGGAAATGAAAAGATTATTAAGAAAGTGCGCATGTGGTGGGAGGGAGGGAGAAGAGGGAGGAAGGCAGGCATCTTTTAAATGCTGTGATGGGGATTCACAGCATTAACAGCAGGAGCTGAATCCATTATGCGGTGGATCAACCTTAATAAAATTCATTTACACATTAACAATTAATTGATGTGAGTATAGATTGGCCCTTTCCCAGGTCAATCTTGCCTTTTAGTGAATCGGGACAGTGAGAATTTAATGGCATTTCTACTTCACATCTACAGCTTTGAGGTTGTTGAATCTGAATTCTACAATTTCCATAACAGCAACTGCATCTATTTGCATGCTAAAAGCTAGTGAGCCTGATGCTGACAAAGGCTGTTGAAGACAGAAAAAATTCCCTACATGCTAAATAACAGAAGTTTTATTTTTTGATTGAATAAATCAGTCCTAATACATCTTATTCTGCCTTCAGAAAGGTTGAATAGGAGAAAAAAAGTTGATCCAAAATAAACTTCAGTCATGTTTATAAGTACAGTGGTTGTTTATTGTCACTTATTTAAACCAGGACAAGCAAAAGCTATTCAATCATAAACTTGTCATTTATAAATCACCTTCTGCAGGTGAAAAGCAAAGAACATACAAGTGACCCTTCAAGCCTCAGGAAGATTTAGATCCATCTCCTGGGGAATATCACATATGAATGACACCATCAAGTGATATTATTTCTCCCCTGTGAAGGTATAAATGAGGAGGTAGAAAGGCATAGATTTCCATTTTCAGTGAAAAGGTTCATGGTCAGATCAAAAATCACAAAGACTTCCAAGGTGGAAGCTGGATACTACAACGCTACAAAGAAATCAAGGGATGTCAACTTAATTCTACCTCTGTCGCAAGCTTTCTTACTCTGGACTGTGACCTAGGCTGGATCTGTATGGTCTGTAGAAGAAGATGGGATAAAAGTCGTGCTTCCTGACCCTGGTTTGTGTTTTCATGTTACTGACAAAATAGCATGTCCAGTTGATTTGTAAGGTGGCAATATAACATCCCTCATGAACACCTTTGTTCAGGTGTTATCTTACTGTGTGGATATGCACAGCCCACAGTACACACCAGTTATCCATTACCTAGTACACAATAGATAGCTAGGATTGGCACGTGACCAACTTCCCTGTTCACATGCTCACCATCATCCTCCATTGCTTTAAACTGGCTTCAAGCACTTGTGTTGTCACCTGTTTGTTTGTAAGGGGCTTTTAGGGGTGTATAACTTTTCATGAAGGTCAGTATTTTACAGTGTTTGTTTCTGTAAGAGTGAGCAAAGGTACAAGAGCTAGGATGCACACAATCAAACCACAGGTCACAGACAAGTGACCACTCAGGCCACGGTTTACTGTAGAACCGTTCCATAAACAAACTTGTCTACCTTCTCTGGTCAGCCTCAATAGTGTAGGACATACCCAGCCAGCCCACAGTGACAGTGAGTCACACACTTGGACTTTTTCCTCTGCCATGCTTTAGAATTAATGCATAGGGGGGTTATTATAAAGACTTTGTATTCAAACCCTGAGGTTTTAAATATGTAAATGCAAAAATAAATCTGAGGCTTTCCAGTGGACATTATATTTTGCCCATAGGCTTAATAGTCATTAATTCCTAGTTTATAATTCAGAAGTAATATTTTTTACCCAGTTTACTATGATGTTTGGAAAAATGTTTTCTTTAGCATGTCTGAAGAGCTTCAGTTTCACAATGCTCAAATCCATAGAAGAACCTGTTTAGATTTCCATGTTATCAGGAATCTATTAATACCATGAATGTGTGGGTGGGGTTATAACCTTTATTTAAACAATACAGAAGTAGCTGTACTCCTTTATTGATCACTACACTGTACTTAAATCTTTAGAGATATATTTCAGTTATGCTGTGAGACAATGCCAGCCCCAGATGAAATCTGTTCCTTTCAAGCCATAGGAGCATAGTTACTTTTTGTAACAATTCTATGGTTGATATAAACATTTTGACAGAAAATATTTGCTGGTGAATACAGTATAAATCTACCTGAGAATAAATGTACTGTGACTTGGAACATAAGATAAAATTTTCTTTGCATAGAGGCAAAATGAAGTGATGACAGAGTTCACAAAACCTATTGTCCTCCTAAAATTGCAATTTGACCTTGCTTTTCAATAGAAGTCTTTCAAAAAGTTAAACTTGACAGTGCAAGAAATTTCACAGTCTTTTGTCTGTAAACTGGCAATTGCAATACAACAATGCCCAAATTCTTCTTTAGCGTTCTGTATGTGAGAATACTAAAAAGAGACCCCTGGGCCACCAGGCCATAATACTCAGAGTAGCAACATAAAATTGCAGATTTTAAGTGAATGGTTATTGGAATCCAGATTTCCTGCTTAGTACACTAAGTATTGTACTGAAATACCATAAATCTAGGCTTACTCTCTCTTTTTGGGCTACAGAGGTTCTCACTATTTAATGCAAATGAAATATTTCCCAGGAGAGTGATAGGGCAAAACCTTTATGGTTTGGGCACTTCCCTGGGAAAGTATAGACTAGAGTCTTCTTGCACAAAGGAAATAAATATATTCATTTTCCTATGGATATGGACTTTTCTCGAGTTGGGAAGGCTGTTGAAACCTTTCAGTTGGTAGATATATGAAAGTCACCATCACCTCTACCTGTTTCCCCAGATAATGCAATAACTCCAGTTTAGTGGCTCCAAATGTTTTAGAAAACAGGATTTAAATACTTTTCCTTGGAGAAGATCCAAGGCTATGAGTGAATAGAGAGAGAGAGACATCTGAGTACTAGAAACAAGAACTAAGGAATGCTCTTTTATATTGGATTTTGTGTTGTCTGCCTCACACATCTTCTTGTTAAAAATGCAAATCCATTATGAAAAGTTTAATATGTTTCATACATTATACAGGAAGTGTAGCTATCTATTTCAGGGCAGATTACTTTCTTGAGTTACAAGTAGATCTGCATTTTATCTACTCTCAGGACTTGTTACATTTAAAACTTTAATTTTAATTATCAAGCCTTCCATATATCGTGTACTTGGGTATCTGCAATGGCATCACCTTTTTTGGTCTCATGGTGGAGAGTGTCTACCATGCTTGGTGACAGCTCTGAGTCATTCCTTGTAGGAAAGGCCTTTCAAGCAAATTTCCCTATTAGGAAGCTCATTGTCTTACCTCCACCTGCAATGCTACACAACATCCTGATTCCCAGTCACCCAGCTCAATTGGTTCACGTTTTGAAGATGTTTTAAGAAGTTGCATTTTACATACTTTTAGCTATGTAGGAAGAAGGCTGAACCTATCTGACCAGTGCACAAAACCAGTCCTCAGTACGGAGGAGGTGGGGATAGCACTCCAGACCTCACTGAATCAGATTGACAAACTTGAATGTCAGCTAGGACTTTTGAAAATATGTCCACATTAGCCAACATCTGTCCACGTGGAAGACAATACCAAAACCTCTTGCACTAATTTACGTGGTTAAAGAGGTGTGTTACTGCTATGCACTTTTCAGAATGTCTTCCTAAGGCTTAAGCCTTCCATTCATGAGGCTGGTAAAAAGAGCCAGCACGTGTGCTGGTTTTGGGTGGGGTAGTGTTAATTATCTTCTCAACAGATAGTATGGGGCTGTTCTTTGGATTTGTGCTGGAAACAGTCTTGATAACACAGGGATGTTTTAGTTATTGCTGATCTGAGGAGCACTTACACAGAGTCAGAGCCTTTTCTGCTTCTCACCCCACCCCACCAATGAGTAAGTTTGGGGTGCACAGAAACTTGGGACAGCTGACCCCAGCTGACCAGAGGTTATTCCATACCACATGATGTCATGCTTAGCATGTAAAGCTGGAAGAAGAAAGTGGGGAATATTTGGAGTGATGGCGTTTGACTTCCCAAGGCACTGTTGCATGTGATGGAGCCCTGCTTTCCTGGGTGAATGGCTGAACACCTACCTGCCTGCTAGTGGGAAGTAGTGAATGAATTCCTTGTTTTGCTTTGCTTGTGTGCATGTGGCTTTTGCTTTACTTATTAAACTGTCTTTGTCTCAACCCATGAGTTTTCTCACTTTTACTCTTCTGTTTCTCTCCCTGTCCCACAGGGGGAGAGTCAGCGAGTGGCTGTGTGGTGCTTAGTTGCTGGCTGGGGTTAAACCACAACAGCATGGTAGCAGGGATCTCCCACTGTTTGTGTGAGTTGCTTGTAAAATGGAGTACAAAAAATATGGACCAAGGATATTACAGGTATATTTAGCCTCTGTATTGCAACAGCCTATCAAAGTAGTATAAATAAAAGACAGTGTTTCCATACATTTCTAAGAGCTCCTTATGCCATTTAGATTGTATTCACATAGAGCAAGAACTTAGTATTGTAAATTAAATCACTGAACTATTGCATGTTAATACACGTACACCTCACAGCAAGGTCATTCTATATATATCCTGTGGCAACCTCAGGAAGCAACAAGTAAGCTGAATAGATTATATTATAGAACAATTATGCTTAAATTAAATCATAAAATACAGGCTATGACAATCAAGCAGAATCCAGCAAAAGGTAAGAAATCTGAAGCATGGGCATAAGTCTACTTCCATCTCAGAGTATCATACCTGTGTTGTATAAAACACATAGAGTCAAATCCTCACTTGGTTTCAGTTGGTATGAATCCTAGAACTGAAAAGATCTGTGCCAACGCAGACCAGTGAACTGTATCCACATGTATAGTAAAATAATTTACTGTAAGGAGACTATTGAACTACTTGGACCTCATAAAAGAGAAGAGAGAAAGTAAAATAGTCTCAAAGAAATGAGCAAGCCTTGGCAAGGGAAGTAAAAATGGAATTAAAACTTGAACACAGAATATTAAAGCAAACATAGAAAACAAAACCAAACCAAAACAAACAAACAAACAAAGAAAAACACAAACCCCCAATAAAATCAGAGAGGTTTGAGTGATCTATTTCAGGATTCCAAAAGGTTAAGTGAGGGAGAGCCAGTATTGTACACAGGCTAGTAGATTTCAGTGTATTAATTAAGGATCTGTAAAAAATTGTGCTTCGGAGACAGCCTGCTGATTATACATTTAATTGCTTGAGTCTAATCTGTAGTGAGATTACGAGGAGTTCTAAAGCCACAGAACAATGCACAGGACATTTTATAACTTCAAAGAAACACAAATTGGGCAGAAGTTATTGAGTTACTTAAGCAAACCTGGGGAAGCCTCTGAAACTGTAAGCCCTCTGATAATTTCCTGAAGTAATTTAGAAAAAGTCAACAAAATAAAGGATGAATAATGGTTTGCAGAGAAACAATGCAATCAACTAACAACAAAAAAACCAAACAAAAACAAAACAGCTAAAAATCAAAGCTCTGAAAAAGCTTCTCCAGCATCCTAAGGGAGCATAGTTCGTTCCAGTGTTCTCCAGAACACTGTTTCACTAAGTGGTATATATTAGAACAGGTTACTCCTGGCTATATTTTGAGACCGCATCTGTGACCATTCTTATCCCCATTCTACATATCAAATTCTCTAAGTCCAAAATTGGTCTTCTGAGTTGCTTGATGAGTACTGTTTTTCACAGGTTATAACACTATAGGAGAAGAAGGTGCATGGACTTTAATAAATACTTAATAAGCAAAGTCATAATTTGATGTGTTTTGGTGCTATTGCTTTTAAAAAATATTATTTATTTATTTATTTATTTATTTAAGGTATTAACGGGTCAGGATGCTAACTGGGTGTGTCACTGACCATGCTACCACTGTAGCTCTTCCCACAGATCTACTCTCAACAGCTTCATATTAGGACTTTTAAAAATGTGTGAATAAGTCTTTTCTGTTATATTTCTGTTGTCCCTTCACTCTTTAGCATGTGTCAATATTTAGATCAGGTCACTGTAACACGTAGGTGTAACTGTTCCATACAGCAACCTACTTCAAGACACACTGAAACATCAGGCAGTCTGCAGTCATAGCAGCATCCAGGCAGATTCTGAGATCGACAGTTTTACGCAGAGATTGATTGCTCTGACATTTTTGATCCAGATGCTGCTCAACCTTTGCTGTTGACTTTCAAATGAGGTGAATGAGGGCTTGAATGTCCTTTTTCGGTTTTTAATTTTTTGAAACTTTTTGTTTTTCCCCTTTTACAGAATTAAAAACAGCCAAAGAGATGTTTTAGAAAGTTGAGGCAGGGGAGGTGGCTTTGTAGGTTTATTGTTTTGATTTGTTCTTTTAATGAATTCTGGGCTGAAACCATATATGCCAAGGTTTAGCTTGAAGCAAACTTTTTTTTAAAATGGTTGAGTTATAAACTCCCACAGGAAGGGTTATAACAGAAACACTGACAGGCATTTAACTATAACAGTAGTAGCAAGACTGTTATAATAATTGGATTTGGGGTGGAATGCAAAGCTAAATTTACAGATTCTTTCTGCCTTGGGGGAGCCATTCATTTCTGTCTGAAACAGCTAAGGCAAAACTTAACATCAGCATAGGAAAAAGACACTAGAGAAATGAATGGTTTCATCTCTATTAGCTCCAAGAAAACAATCGTTACTTGATAGATTTAGTGATGCCTGAAATATTGGAACCTACATCTGGGAATCATTACAAAAAGAATAAATTGATTTATATTGACTGTCTTAATTTGTTGCTTTAAGTGAAAATGTAAAAGTTGATACCTGACACGAGCATTTTTTCATTGGATAGTTCACTGGAGTGTTAAATTAAACAAAAACACCCAAATAAAACTGAGGAAATAAAGGTGGAAGCAATTAAGAGCTTATCCTGCAGATCTTTCTTCTGAGGGTCCTGTGGTTTAATTCAATTAAAAAAACAACACCTCTTTTTTTTTTTTTTTTTTTTTTTTGGTATTGCTAAGGTTGTAAGCTCTTGATAACATCTTAATGTTTATGCAAGTAAATGAAATTGCTTAATTCTGTCAGATAAATAAATAAGATAAAGTCATCAACAAATCACACCCAGCGGCAGTATCAGTATTACCTGTGGTAACACAGAAACCTTGCAGAAGGACCTTCACATCTCAGGACATTTTTTAGTATTACATCCTTAACAAGCCTCTAGTGCTTGTACGTAACCAGTTGTCTCTTAAAAATACCCATTACGCTGCCTCATCAATAGCTCTCCTTTAGCTGATAAAGTTTAATTTGTATTTGAAGTAGAAAAACATGCCAGGTCAGATCTGAAATTAGACTCAGTGGACTTAATTGCTCCACACATCTAAGCAGCTTGCACTATGATTTCTATCAAAAAATGACCATCAATTGACAGGGGAGAATTTTATTATTTTATTAAATCCATACTTTACATGACCTAGATGATGACGTTCAATTATCAGTTAGAACCAACAATAGCATTTCTTTTAAGGTTTATCAAGCATCATTGAAAACTAGGCTTGAGCAGCAGCACTTGCTGAGGTAAAACTGAAGTAGAATTTATATTTAAGGATGCCTGCATCAGAAAGCGTTTGTAATGACTTTGCATTTTTTAAGTGTGTTTGGGCAGAGGAATGGTTTTAATGACTTAATGCCAGTACAGTTAGTGTAATTGTTGTGAGCTGAAACTTTACTCCTGATAAATTACGAAGGCATAATCTCCCCTTCTGAGTGCTTTCAGAAGTAAACTAAAAAGTTTATCTTCAGAATTATTTCTAAACTCGGCTATAAAGGTGACTGTTGGAGCACTGTACTCTGCCCTTGTCTTAGTTCTGTAAAACCTTGTTTTCTAAAGCAGTCTTTGCATTTGAAATGATTTTTCCTGGCATCCTAAGGATATAATCAGTGTAATGACTGTGTAGTTACCTGTTATCATCCCCACAATGCTCTTTACAAGTGAGTACTACCTTGTACCTTGGGACTGAATCGCTGCAGATAATGCACAGTAATTCGTTAGACAAATGTTGCTACAGGAAACCTAACTACAGAATTTGTTATATGGAACTCTCCAACAGCAAACTGCTGACGTAGTTGGTTAACGAGAAGCACACCTGAAGTTATGTCTATAGCCTACTTAAATACTGAATGCAGGAGGAAAAAAAAAAAAATAAAGAAAATTGCCAAAAGTTGAATTAAGTCTGACTGTTCATTTAATAGGATACTGAACATGGAAATAGATCTAAAAATCTTACTGAGAATTCTTTCTTTTTTTAATATTGCAGGTTTTATTTTCCTCTGCTTTTCCAGGGTAAGTATTCTACAAAACAAAAAAAAAATTCCTGTTAGCAAGTTTTCCACTAAAAATAGTGGAATATGTTTCTATATTTAATCTCTTTCATTTTACTAATGTTCTCAGTATTTGCTATGACTCTTTCTTGTCTTGACTGTGTAACAGTGTCTTATTCTCTGACACTGCTATGATTTTCATGCTGGGTTCTCTTTTATGCACAGGCTAACTCCTCTTGCAGCTGCTTTCACTGTTCTCAGAAACCGTAATGGGAATCAGGAGTATGTAGACACTTTTTATTGCTATTTTTGTTGTTTCTTTGGTTGGGGTTTGTTTAGGGTTTTGTTTGTTTGTTTGTTTGTTTTAATGTTAGTTTGTTTTTGCAAAATAGTAATACTCAACTTCTCATTTATAGCACTGTTAACCAATAACCTGGGCTTTTCACTAGGGAACGTGCAGCAAGACCAGTTCTACAAGAGGAATATGTTGGTTTACAAGAAGAAAACTGAATCATTTTTCTACAATAGTTAATCTGCTATCATTTGACTTGTTCAAAATACTTTTATTCCAGAGCAATTTCTTAGTGGTTACTTGCCTTTTTGAATGGCACCTTTCAGTTTATTTTGGAATGAAAGTCCCCACAGAGAGACAAAATATGGAACAGCCATTGAAAAATACTTATTCCAAAATAGTATCTAATTGTCCTGCATGTTCCTCTTCAGTTTCTTGACTTTCTTTACCTAAAAGCAAATTGCACTGGGTGGAAGCTTTAGGAAGATAGGATATTTATTCATTAATAGTTTTTGTCCCATTTTGTTTGTTTGATGGAGCAGTAAACTCTACACCGTACAGTTTAATGACATACTTAGTAGAAAGTGACATTGTCTCAAACCTTCTCACTGGCTAATTGAGTGTCCTTAGCTTAATCTGCCTTTCTAGCCAGTTTTCCATTTATGGAAGAAACAATATTGTATTAGGGTATCTTTCTGCCTACAGTATCTTGTGCTGGTAGTAAATGTTCCCACAGTGATTTGATGATGCAAAATGTCTTCTTTTTTTTTTTTTTTTTCTCTATTGAAAAGCTTTAACTAACGTCATATTATGATATTATTTTTTATACCATATCTCAAGGTTTTTAATATCAGCTTCTTTTCTACCCATGAGATCTACCCATGAAGATGCATTGTCCCTTATAAACTGTTTTTTTCAGTTGTGCCTTTGTCAAGGCACTTTAAGATTCCTTTCCCTACTACTAAATTGTGTTGTTTCTGATTATATCTTATTCACAATTTACTTTCACTTCCAAATCATGATGTCTTGAATTTTAATGCTGTGACTCTCTCGCTTCCTAGGAACACATTTACTAGCATGCAAACCTCAAATTGCTCAGAATTGCTGAAATTTTCATGTAAGTCTCACATCTAATGTTTTCCTACTTGAAGTCTGTAGTATCACGCTGCAGAATTAGCCACTAGGTATATAAGAACATATAGACAGCTGTGTATGTTAAACTGCAGGACTGTCAAGCCCAGTAATTGAGACAGGATGTGCATAACAAAACTATGAGGATGTACTGACAGGCTTTCAAATACGTATTCACATGGTAATTTATGCAGAAGAGGCATCCACTTACAAAGTCTTACAAGTAAAAGAAGGAGGGGTTCATTCCTGACTACACAACTTTGAATATACACGCAGTACTCATACCGAGCACTTAGATGCCTGCACTACTTCTGTAATAATAGAGGAAGAAAGTCCTCTTCAGAGGGGGATTATTGTGTTAAATTCACCCTAGGACCAGTCATGAAAAGCACTTCAGGGATGGTGGTATACCTTCTAATGATGACATTCCTAGATCAGGTACCTCAGGTTAGTGCTTAAAGTAAGATAGTTCTTTCCTTGGATGATTAGATAATCATCGTGGTAGGAGTCCAGAGGGTCTATGGTGCTCATGGCTAGCCAAGAGCCCGAGGTTCAGAAAAATTCAATGTCCTCTGTACTTGAACACGAAACAGAGAGCAAACCTCCTGAAGAATAAATGATTTGAAATTCTCAGAGCAAAGCCCCTGTGGATTGGGTTTACCTGTCTGCAGAGTGCACATGATGGAGGCGTCCTACAAGAAACTGTGTGGTGTGTTCAGCTCCTCACAGAAAAAAAGCAGCTCATTTAAAAGGGGGAAGGGAGTACAGGAAGACGGGGAAAAAAATGAAGAACCATGATTCTGAGTGTCCTGGATGTTTGGGTTGCTTGGATTAGAATGTATAGATTTTATTTTTCTGCATAATAATGGAATATAAGATGATTCAAGCTCTTTTAAACCCTCCAAGCAATTTTTTAATGTTCTCTTATATCCTTTTTACACAGTGTTGTTTTCTGTATGTTATCTTTAACATGAAATTTAGTGATTCAATGTAGAAGAGCACATTCATGAAGCCAGTTGATCTCTTGAGTCTGGGCATGTGGATCTGATTTGAACAAAGATAAATGGTCTCATTTTATTACAGGAACTTGTCATTAATAACACTAGGTATGTCATGTACATTACAGCAGGTTCAGTGCATTTGGTCCCTTTGACATTTTACGAAACAGTGGTAATGAAATTTGTGAGCTGCACACAGCTTTGTCTAAGAGAAAACAACACTTCAGATTATTTACAAAATTTTATTTAAAATTTCAAATAAATAAATACTCTATTTTTTGGAGTTGTTACAGATTCCATTAAGGAACTGAGAAGAAACTTTCTTAAAACTATATAGCACTTCATATAATACTATAACTTCTGCAGATAGTCCATACTAAAAAGTTTATTTCTATACAATAAAGAGATTCATTGCAATCATTTGAAGGTATGTAATAATTAGTAATATGGACTTTGTGAAGCATCTGAGTAAGATCATACATTTTAATCTACAGTGTTTCTTCATTTTTCCTTCATATAAAAGCAGTCATGTTCAAATTTCTTAATTTGCAGCTTCTCTGAGATTTAAGCATTATAAGCTTTGGTATTTTCTTTTTTGTAGCTAAGTTCTCAACTTTGGTAAAACACAATATCAATAACTTAAATAATAGTAGTAGTAGTAGTAGTAGCAGCAGTAAAAGTAGTCCTTCAGCTTCTCCGTTCTTTGAAAAATAGAACAGTAATTTGTAATTAAATAAAAAATCAATTAAAATTTAAAAAATCAAGTAACATTAGACTAAGCTAGTGAAAGAATGAGGAAAAGAATGCCTTTAACATAAATTTAGGATGTAGGAGTCTAGTTTTTTTACAGACTTCTCCAGCTGACTGAATGACAATACTGGAAAACATGCTATAGCACTTATCCATAGGAAAAGGAAAATAGTACCAGTTCATCAGTCATGACTGCTATAATTATTTGTTATTTAATATTGTAAATTTCTTTTAGACTTAAAAGTGTTAAGTATTGGTGAAGAATTTTCAGGCTTACAAGAAAGCTTGACTGCTCATTTCATAAAAAAATGCAACAAGGTATTGTCATGGCAATAGCTGCATCATCACAGATCATGGATTAATTTTACTTCCACTGCCACTTCAACCAACTGAGAATGATTGGCTGGTGGGAGAGAAAAACTGCTTAAATTTTAACAGCAAAAAGAAACAGCAAAATGCAGAAACGGAAATACATACATTGGCGAAAGTAAGTATATTTCAGTTAAAGTATATTGTGTGGATTTGGAAAGTTTTCTCTGTCAGAAAATCTTCACTTAATAGACTGAAGAGCAGTCAGGGTTTGCAGAAATGTCTCTAATGGGAACTGATATTTGAAAGCAAAGGCTAGTGGGACTGATTACTTTTCTCATTGGGCAGCATCTCTAACTAAGTCAGATGTTGTCATATAACATTTCACAAAATCTGTCAAACTGAAGGATATAATCTGCAAACATACCATGAAATTAGCATAGATACATGCAGAATTGGATTCAACAAGCATTTTCATATACTAATTGACAAAAAGCAGTGCCACTGCAGCACACAACTTCATATGCAATTACTATTATTGGAACAAGTGAAAATGATCTGAACTACAGTTTCCTCCTCATGGTTTGATGTCAAGCTCTACCCAAACCAATGTCTCCAGTAAACAGAGTTTTGTCTTTTTAGTACTGTGCAGTATACCCTTTAGCAGCATCTTCCCCTTTTCAAAGCAAAAGGTTAAGTGAGATCCTTTCCCTGCATAGCTCTGGGGGGCTGTGCAGAAAAACAGTAAAAATGTTTTTCAGGAGGGAGCATGGAATGAGCCCAGTGTGGCAGCACACAGACCCCGGTGTGTTAGGCTCAGTACTTCACAGTGAAGTAGCGACAGAGGACACACCACCCTGAAGCCAAAGCTGCCTCCTCCAGGCTCTTTCTGCAGGTAATGGGGAAAGGCGTCCTCTTCCAGCGGTGGCTGAGGGCTCCTGGATCAGGGGCTGCTCTGAAGATGTTCTGCACTGAATAAGTAATTAAATACTCAAAGGCAGTGAGGGAGAGAAGGGGAAAGGCTGCCTACAGCCAAAACAAACATTTAATTTTTTCAAGCAGACTGGCATTGCTTTAGCGGGCAAGGTGAAGAGAGCCCCCATGATGAGCTCTTCTATAGCACTCTGGGCACTTTTTCGTAAGAAGACCTGAGTTTCTAAGTCAAGAAAAGGAGGAAATCCTGCTGCCTTTTTATAAACCATGTGAATACTTAGCAAAGTGGATTTTGTTTGTGTGTGTGACAGGCAACAGTGTGCCCATCTGGGAATTTATGTAGCTAACTTGCTGGCACTAGTACTTCTGTTGTCAGCAAGGTACCAAACATCCAGAAACTCTGGACTAATGAACAAATATCTCTTTTTTTATGTGCTATATTTGATGTGCTTGCCAAACATACAAATAGTATATATCTGGGAAAACAAAAATATAGCAGCCCATCTTCAATGACTTCTTGAGTCCCTTCAGCTTCAGCTCTCCTTAAATGTCTTCAGATTTGGTACAAGATGTTGACAGTTGAAGCCAGGGCTAGTAATCAGGTTATTGTTGATAGCTGGTATTTGATTGTTGGTATTTGACAGATTGTTGACAGTTACCGTTTATCAGACTAGCACATTTTGTGCACATGTAACTTCAGCAAAGCTCCTATCTCTAGCTGAGCCTTATACAAGCTTTCTGGGAGAGGTAGCTCTTTGTTTGGTTTCAAATTTTATTCCCTTTATTATGTGAAGCATACTATTCTTGCTAAACTAACAATAAACAGACAATACACTACATAGTCTCCATTATCAGGTTGTCCAATGAAGCATGACATTCAGTTTCCTTGCAATTGTTTTTTTAGCATTACTCTTACTGAATAGCCACCAATGTTTAAACATTTGTAACATTATCCAGCTTTCCCCTGTTTCTCCTAATTTATCCACCTTCTGTAGCACAGAATGGTAAAATTTAACATGCACTGCACAAGCAACCGTCTCTTGCAGTTTGCTATGAAATTAGACTTTTTTGTTTTGTTCCCTGTTAATGTTCTTGTTGAGAAAAATGAAAAGGCGCTAAGGCAAAACATCCTCCTCAATAACAACCCAAAGCATGTGTGGGTTGCTTTTATAGAAGCTATCCCATAAGATATTTTATTCACTGGGGAGGGAATGAATGGACAGTGAAAGGTCAATCCCTACTGCTTCACATACCAATATTCTGCCTAATGTGTGCAAAGACATATATGAAAGGGAAAGCAATTATCATTTATCAGAGTAACATTTCAGATTATAACAGTTATCATAAAATAATTAAACGCTCTGTTTACTCTGATCAGTCACTGTGCTGATGGTATTCTACCATGATGAAATCAGTGGTTTTAAAGAACAAGATTTTCAAATGTAGGTAACATTTACAAAACATGAGCACAAACTGTGCTGTAGTTCAAAAAGTGTCCCCCTGTGTAAAGAAAAAAGATGCAGGATAGTACCTACCTATATTAGCAGTAGTAGGGAAACAGGATAATTAAAAGATAACTAGGAAGATAATTAAATGATAACAGAGACTAACCTGATGTGCTTTAGGCTAAGTGCAATAATTAATCTTGATACATGGTGTATAATAACGGCTTTCCAATATACTCTCCTATACTAGTTTGCTATTTAGAAATCACAGTTCTTTGTGCAGGAAATAATTGGACTAAAGTGAAATGTTCTTGTTACACTAGCGTAGTTAGTTCTTCTGTGAAAGGTGCATTTTAGAGAGCGGGGGGAAGAACTGAACAAGCCAATTAGCTATGGAATTTCTGAGG
Organism: Falco naumanni; assembly: GCF_017639655.2. Classification (NCBI taxonomy): domain Eukaryota; kingdom Metazoa; phylum Chordata; class Aves; order Falconiformes; family Falconidae; genus Falco; species Falco naumanni. The sequence goes on from NC_054059.1 coordinate 30,726,104, forward strand.
CTTGCAAATATATAGGAACCCTTCAAGCTTCCCTGCTTTTGGCTTTCAGGGACATTAATGCAAGATGCTGGCTGGTCTGGAAACCAAGTTTCTGCACAGAGGCAAAGGTTCATTGAACTGCATGGCTACTTTAGCGCTATTTTGAACATTTCTTGGGAGGAACACATCCATATATATCAAAGTATCAAAATGTGGACCTTGGGGCACTTTGCTTGTTTATTTAAAGTGGTTTTAATATTCATAATCAAAACCCGTAGACAGGATAAACTGAGTGAAACTCCACCAGTTTGTACCAATGGGTGATGTAGTTATATCTGTCCATCTTTGGCTTGTCTGGCTACATGTATATTACCGACTTTTGCAAGCTGCAGTGATTCACATCTACCACTTTGCCGTCTATACCGTAGTTATCGTAGAAACCAAAGAGAAGACTCAGTGAGCACCCTGCACAGGGGGGATGGAGAATGCAGGGCTCTTTCTGGATCCCAATCAGAAATGCACAACAGCAAAGAATGTGATAAAGTTGCTTTAACAATAAGACAGAAATAGGAAGAAATATAAATAGCAAGTAAATCTTCCATCCTTTCAGAAGGCAGGAACCCCACTTTTGTGCAGCATCAATGACCCCGGGTGAATTCCCACTGTTTGCTGTAACAGATCCCAGCTGCGGAGAGGTTCAGTCTTCCTCCCATACTGTGGTGACTTTTCTCCTGTGTAGTAAACAAAACCATTTGTCTTCTGACAGGGCAGGATGAAGTCCACCAGAGTGCAGCACTGACCAGCCTGAGGCATGCTAGCACCTTCCTTTAGTGTTGCTTGCTAGAGGGTTAATTATACAGCAGCTACTTGTGCTAAGAGTAATTAACGCTTCTCAAGCCTCAGGTACAAGGCCCAGTACAGCAGATGGGGCTTGCCCAAGACCACTAACTCCTCCAGATCTTTACCCCAAGGAACCCACTACAGAGGGCTGGTTGGCTAGTGCAATACTGGGTAGGACTGATACACGTATTACAGATTACTTACCTTAACAAGCTGCAGAAGGCTCTTTGACAAAGCAGTATTAGGTATAAAGCTAAAAACCTGACATTTGTGTGAGCAGCCTGTGTTCATATATCATTAAAATATTTCTCTGAACTAGTGAACTTCGGGGGGGAAATGTATTTGAAAAAAAAGATCACTTGCTATACATTCTTTTGTTTTCAGAACTTATAGTCTTTTTTTTAAATCTTCAAAAATGTATTTGAGAAGAGGAGGAGTGGGTGGAGGAATGTAAGTAAAGAAGTAAAGATACATTTTTGCATGCATTTTTATTGTTTTTCTCTGCTTAGTAACCAGGGTCAGAAATAATCCTTCCAGGCTATCATCTTCAAAAGTATCTCTATCATATGTGATGATGTGCCTTATGGACATCTGGCCCTGAGTTTCTAGTTCTGCACCTCATGGATATAAAAACATTTAAGCTTATGAAACTTCTGCTTATGCAAAACAGAAATGCTTCAGGAAACTGTCCATTTCTATGTCTTCTGTTTTGCTGAATTCCATTTGTGGAATTTTAGGATCCATGACCTTGCCCAGCTCTAATCCTGATCAATTTGCAGTTACAATGTGATTCCTGTGATTTTAAGATGAAAAAAATTACTTAATCTGCCTGGTTTTCTCAAACACAGAAGAAAATTACTGAGACCATGTTATATGAGAAATTGTTGTGAAATCTATTGGTTGTAGAGATTAAGTATGAAATCCAGTAACTTTTGCTTTGATTTTTGTTTATTCTCTAGTAGAAGAAGTCAGATTCTGGTAAGAACTGCAAATACAAATTTTGTCATACCTAGGGGAAAAAAAAAGAAAAAGTCATCTTCTCATTAAACTGAAAGTGAGAAACTGCAGAAATCTTCTGAAAAGCTTGTTTTGTAATCCTCCAGGTCAAACTAGCGAGCTCAGTAAGGGTCTGAGTTAAATCTTGAAGCCATCTGGCATTGGCTTATTGCTAAGATTTCACGGAGTTGGTTTGGACAGTGTTTTTTTGGTAGAGTTCAATATGGGTCTTCTTGAGAAAATGCAGCATGTTTGCAAATCCTGTCACACTGAGCGGGAGATGAAGATGTCTGACACGTGAGGTAGAACACAGAGTTACCAAGACCATGTTACCTATTGCATAATTAGATGGAGCAGTGTTTTAACAGGACTTACAGCTACTAGTTATTCACAAGGGAACAACATCAGATTAGAATATATTTAGAAAAGTGAGTCACATTTCACAGGGGAGAAAAGCAACTTGCCATTTCTGCTGCAGAAATGTCCTTTTTATTCCAGTAATAAAAAAGCAGTGAGAATGATTCTGAAGTTTCCAGAATAGGAAGGAAAAAAAATATAAGCAGCAATTCATTCTCCAGACCAAAGAGGTAATTGTATGTATCTTTAAAATAACAGCTACAAAAAATTCCAACAAAAGCAAGGGTAACAAGCTAATGGAAGAAGAACTGCTTAACAATGGGTGTGCTACTATTAAACTTTCTTGATAATCCAGTGAAATTCAGATAAATGGAAATATACTGATATCACTCAGGGGTGAGTCCTGCTGTTTTGAGGTAGACCTGTAACATGGCTCTCTTGATAATCTGTTCATCACTGTGTTTTATATGATACATTTTATTAGTTTTAAGTTTATAATAGGTAAGCATAGTCCTCTTCAGTTGGATTACTTTACCAATAATTGTTCCTCTGGCTGTGAGCTTTTCCTAACAGCTTGCTTTCTTTCCCCATTCCAGATGACAAACTCCCTTTCACCTGGCACTTGATAGCACTCCACCTGCCCTGGCTATGACAGCTTACTAAGAAGTGCGTCTAAATGCCTCTAGTCTGTCTATATAAATATTGCAGAAGAAGTTTTTGCAAAGGTAGTTTATTTGTGAGTGCCCCATCCCTGGAACTGTTCAAAATTAGGTGAATGGAGCTTCAAGCAACCTGATCTAGTGAAAGATGTCCCTGCTCGTAGAATGATAGAATTGTAGAACCATAGAATCATTTAATTTGGAAAAGAACTTTAACATCACTGAGTCATGGCAGGGTTTGGTGGACTATATGATCTTTAAAGAGCCCTTCCAACGCAAACCATTCTATGATTCTACGATTTATCTTCTATATCTAGAAAAGAAGCAAACTTGCTGCCTATCAAAATTACTTGAGTCCATTATAAGCCCTATAGCTTAAAATAAAACTCATACATTTTCTCCCAGCATACAATTATGTTCTTGATTACAAAGCTGGAAGCAATGCCACCAAAGTAAAGCATAAAATAGCAAAATTTAATCATAGGTCATACTCGACAAGGATCTTAGTGGCTCCTGTATCTGACCTAGATTGGGAGTATTTTGATTTAGTCCGTGCAGAGATGCACTTACGTAGCAAAAGCTATTTTTGCTCCCTTTTGTAACAGAACCTTACAGCTCCATGTACACTTCCTGTCCATGAAAATTCCATCAGACTAGAAGGAATAGCCAAAATCAGACTTCTAAGACAGTCACACATGTTTGTTTTGTGAAAGACTGAACATGGACATGTTGCCTGGCAAACCTCTTCTCCCAAGATTACACCTAAACTAGCCAAAAACTGTACTTTTTTTTTTTTTTTTTTTTTGTACACTGCTACATACATTAGAAAATGTGACAATTGTGATTTCCAAGGCCACAGAGGAAGTTCTACATTCTTAATCTGTCATTAAAAGTAGAAAAGCTTTTTTTTCCTGAGTCAGCAGAAAATTTCTTATGCATCTGATGGGCTAAAATAAAAGAGGAAGATGGGAGAAGACAATTGAACCTGGAAAGACTCCTAACACTCACTCTTGCAGAATATGTCATCCAACAGTCAGTTTCTAGAAGTCTTCATCAAAAACATCCTTACATATTTTGAGAATTATTTGTACCTCCCCGGTTAGATATTTGCATTGAGCACTCTTCATTCAAGTCAAAGATCCAGACTATCTACACCAATAGGAAAGGAAGTATCCTGACTCTACACAGCAGAAATGCTCATCAACATATTGTAAGAAATGGCCATGATGTACAAATTGTACTTGAGATATACAGTGAAAGCCTATTGGAGCAGATATTGACATGGAAATTTTTCTTAGGTTGAAGAGTAAACCCTTATCATTAAGTGAGATGCTTTTCATTTTTAATTTCTGTATTCCTCAGTGCCACTTTACAGATGAAGAACTGATAGTTCTTCAGTTTAAAAAGATCTTATAGAGATAAATACAACAGATGTGATTTGTACATGCAACAGCATTTATTGCTTGCATTATTGCATCATGAAGGAGCATGGAAGGAGTCATCAGCTAGAAAAACAGAATTAGATCTGGTAGGAATCTTTTAGGTTTTTTTAGATTATATTATCTCACTTGTCTTTATAATATTATGAAACAATTTCTTGTTTCCTTATGATTCCATTTACAATTATCCTTCAAACAATGAATGAAGAATTCATTTAGAATAAGGCTTGTGATAAAATCCAAATGATGAAACCTTATTTGATAAACTATTAAACACAGACTTGATGACTGATTTGCAGATTTGTGGCTCTGTATATTTGTTAATTAATTAACATTTGTTTAATGTTTTGAACATGACGAACACCCTGAAAGCACTAAGCACAATTAGTCACCCTTTTACAGACTTTAGTTCAAAAATTAGATCAGATGGATTAGAAGAGAAATAATCTAAGTACATGGATTTTAAAATGACGGTTGGATTACATTACTGCAGGGATAAGAAGCAATTCCTGCTGTTAAAAGTAAATTTATGGATGGCAGAGGAAAAATGAGGGACAGTGTTAAGGATGCTGTGTGAATAACATTGCCATGTACAAACAGGACACCTACTGTACCGGGTTTGCACGGCAGGATTTTGGTAGCCGAGGGGCTACAGGGTTGGCTTCTGCAAGAAGCTGCTAGAACCATCCCCACTGCCCAACAGAGCCAGTGCCAGCCGGCTCCAAGACAAAAACAGCCGCTGGCCAAGGCCAAGCCCATCAGCGAAGGTGGCAGCACCTCTGGGATAACATAGTTAACAAGGGGAAAAGAAAAAAAAACAAACCTGCTCAACTGCAGTGGAGAGAGCAATGAGCCGCGGGGACCCGCACCGGGGCCGGCCGGGCCTGAGGGGCTGCGCCCCGCGGGGGGACCCACGGCGGGGCCGGGCGTGGGGAACCGCAGCCCGGCAGGGCCCCAGGCTGGGGCAGCCCGTGGAGGGCCCCCTGCCCTGGCAGGGCCCCGCGCTGGGGCAGGGCGGGCTGTGAGGAGCCTCCCCCGGAGGGGCAGGAGCGGCAGGGACAGCGCGGCAGGGACTGACCCAGCCCCGGGCCCGCCCTGCGCCGCGGCCGGGAGGAGGGAGAGAAAACCAGGGGGGAGGTTGAGCCGGGAAGAAAGGAGGGGTAGGGGGAAGGTGGTTTAAGATTTGGGGTTTATTTCTCATTATCCTACTTTGATTTGAATGGTAACAAATTAACCAAATTTCCCCAAGTCGAGTCTGTTTGCCCATGACACTAATTGCTGAGCAGTCTCTCCCTGTCCTTACCTCAACCAAGGAGCTTTTCTTTCTATTTTCTCTCCCCTGCCCAGCTGAGGAGGGGCAGTGATAAAGCGGCTTTGGTGGGCACCTGGCATCCAGCCAGGGTCAATTTGCCATACCTACATTTCCATATTATGTGACATGACAACATCTATAAGGTCGTGCAGCTCTTTGTTGCCACATCAGCAATTGCTTTCACTACTCTCATACTCTCTATTCTGTCACTGATCATGCTTCTCTCAGTTTTGATTCCTACTTCTACGTATTCGCCAACTCAGAACAATCAGTGAACTTTGATATATCTAAGAATAAACACCAGGATCCTTGAGCTTAACCTCCTGCATCCCCAGTTTTCTTGCAGCAATCACACGTGATATAGTTGAACTGGACTTCCTTCTTCCTTTCTGAAGACATGATTGTGGTGAAGAATATATCTCTATCCTGTCCTATTCTCAATGGGATACTTCCTTAATCTTATAAATCCTGTCTAGAAGAAAAGAAGAAAAAAAAAGTCAGCCAGATTATCAGATGAGATAATTGCAGTTATCTCATCCTGGTACCAAGTAAAATGCAGCTACAAATAATAAATAGGTTTATTTTCCTGTGAGTGTTAAACAAGAGTTTCTCCAACATCATTGTGAAAATTATGTGAGAGGAAGGCCATGTTCTCGATGTTACCCAGGGTAGACAGTGTTATAGCAAAAACCAAAATCTAAATCTATACCTTTTATCTAAATGTAAACCATCCTTCTCTGTCAGAAAGAAGAGAAAGAAGCATGTATAAAGAATTGAAGAGAAAAAGACAAATGCCCCAAATCCCCAAGACAACTTATGTGATTTTGGTTTATTTTCCTGATTACTGAAACTGACTTATTAATGTTTAAAATTGCCCTGATAATGTCTGCAAGCAGTTCACCAGCTTTTTAAATAATGTATCTTGATATTTGACTAGAGCCATATCTCTTATTTCTATTTAACGAATCTGGATTATTTTTTCTTCATGGTGATGCCATGGCTGAAAGTGCTATATTGGCTGATCAGCCAAAAATTGAGTTAAATATTGCTTGCCGTTCTAAACAATTCATGAATTAATGAATGGTGTCTTGTGTCTTGCTACTTGTAATCTCCCAGGTGATCGGATTCAGTACTCTCATGCAAGCTTTAATCATCCTTGCCAAAATTAGATATTTATTTATTTTGATGGAAAAATGTTGAATCAAGACATCAAAACCTTCACTTTTCTGGGCAGCCCCTAAGAGTCACTATACACTAAATACTGCTTTACATATGGTATCAAACAGCAAATTTTTATATAAATATAAATCAATCCAGCTCTTTTACTAGCCCCTAGTACATGATGTTGATAATCTGACGATTGTCTAGTAATTTTAAAAAAGGATGAAAGGGTATCCCACAAGGACACCCCACCATGCTCAAAGATTATCACAGCTCATCAAAACATTTCTTGAGAGCCGTCTTGTATTTGCAAATTAGAATTATCTGAGAGTTAGGTAGGCACTGCTAAACTACCACACACCCACGATTATGAAGATTTTCTATTAAGTGCTTCTGAGTGGGCAGCAAGAAACAGGAAAAACAATATAATACACTCTTCCTGTATTCTTTTTAAAACTGATGCCAAAACGGCACAGAGTAACTGCTCAGAGATGAATTTTGTCTTTAAGCAGCAAAGGTATTTATTTTGTGCAACATTGGGGAGCTAGCCGATTCGCAACAGACAAACTAGCTCCCAAGTTTTCAGTGAAAAGTCGTCCTTCAGTTTCCTTTTCCTCCTTATTTGGTAATCTCTTGGCTGGATGTCAGACTTGTGTAGCATCCCCTTCGATAGTTAACAGTCATTTTGAAACTCCTTTGTTCTCCTGTCCCCTAGATCCAGGTCCCAATATTTACCTTTTAAACCCTCTATCGACACGAATTGCTGGACCATTTCTTAAATGAGGGTTTGTACAAACTCACCCCAACACTACCAGTTTCATAAGGTCCTTGACTCCCCACCCCCTGCTTCAGGTCCTGTATTAGTGCAAGTTTTTATTTTACAATGTGCTTCATTCTGGTTGCTCCACAGGAGGAACCACAACCTGAGCTCTTTTTTTTTTTTTACAAAACATAGCAATCATATATTACACAAAAATTTCAACGAGAACATCTTTCTAGTTTAGGCCTCAGTTTTTCCCTATCCTTTTCTAAAGCCATAATCAAAGGATCCGGTGGTGTTAATCCCACAATCCTTCTGCCCCACAAACATATCTGCACACATTACTTCATCCCACTTTTGTTCTCTGATTTAAAGAACAAAGTCAAAATTTCTTAGTGACTGAGTATCCTTTATTGGCAGCGCTGGATGCACGGGGGATCCTTCCGCCTAACGTGCATGCCTAAAGTAACTAACTATCTTATATTTATACCGTAAAACAATGACTATTCAATTAACGCCTATACATAGTCATTACCTAAACCCACCTACTCTCGCTTCGTATGTTAATTAGCTTATCAGTCTTTTGTGCTTGCGCAAATTCTTCCAAGAATTGTGGGCAGGGGTCCTCGGGACACGGGTGGTGGTCTTTGGGAGGAAGGCAGTAGGTCTTCCTCATGGTGTACTTTTCACCTTTTGCTAGAAAATGCTGAGCTGGCTGAGTTGGCCAGTTTTAACCAATTCTCGCTTTATCTGTCTTTCCCCCACTGGGGTGTTTTAGCTTAAGTTTCAACATAACAGAAGGACAACAAATAACAGGATGTTAGCTTAGGTTTCAACAAAAGGTAGACGGATAACAGGATGTCAACAGACACAGAAGGTCTACGGATAACAGGATAGCATTACAAGATGTTGACAAACACAATACACATGAGGATATCACATATCTTATATTCATTACATTTTAACTACAAGATTTATTCTGTCCTAAAGTGAATTCATACAATATCATTCTATGGAGAAACAGCACAAGCTGTAAAATTGTGTTGTAATTAAGACTTCCTTCGGGTGGCCATCTTTCACCATCACCTAATGTATACGGAGGCCACCAATTCTGACAATATTTTAAAAATATCTTTTTGTTCAGATTTCCACCGGGAATTCTGCCAAACTCTTTCCAATGCTTCAAAATACATCCCAAGGGTGTTTTGGTATTTATTTCTTTGCTCAGTCTGCCCCTATCTTCCTAATAAGTCTGATATTTGTCTACAGTGTATTAGTTATTACTGGAGGCACTGTACTTATCTCAGAACATACACCACAGTTCAAGACCTCTATTTAGCCTTATTTCTTGGTCTCTATCTTAGACACTTGCCACCCTTTGCTCGATTATACAGACAGCACCTATGACACTAAGGGCAGAGGCTAGTTCGTGCTTTTTCCAAATGATGTTAGTTCTAAAGTTTTGTCCAGTCTCCCGCTCTAATTTCTAATTATGCATTCCACCACTTCATATGTTGATTTTTCAATCGCTTCGTGGTCTCTGGCCGGCCCCCTTGCGGGGAACACGGGCACACAGATTGGGACTGGGGCTCCCCACTCGCTTTGCAATTACACCGCATCTTTCACACACCCCACATTCCCCAGGCAGCCCTCAGTCACACAGGCAGTGTGTTACAAGGTACCATGCACTCTACATACAGCTCTAGGAACGCTGACAGTTCGCGTTATCACACAAAGGTACGTGTACATTTCAATGAACAATTGCCAAAAAACAAATTCTATTTACTTTTTTTTTTCCTGGCCCTAAGCAGCATGTTAAGTTTTCAGCTATTCGCCTATAATTACCAGAATATTTTTTCTTTTTTCTTTTTTCTTTTTTTTTTTTTTTTTACACACAATTCATATCTCTAATTTTGAACATGTAACAAGACAACACATAAAACAAACAAGACACAAGAGCACTATTTCAGTTGTTACGTTCTAGGAATTCCCCAAATCTTGAGACACCCTAAAGGACGTTTTTAGCTTCCCAAATCTTAAGACAATCAAATATTCAAACCAAAGAATAAATATAAATACCTATTATGTTGTGCAGAAGTCCTTGTCCACCTGTGTGAGAAGCCGAGGGGTAAGGGATTCTCACCGACAGAAGATCCTGCCCAGTACCCCAAGCACCGGTGGAGTTCTGTGCCTGGCTCGCCAAATTGATGCAAAAACGGCACAGAGTAACTGCTCAGAGATGAATTTTGTCTTTAAGCAGCAAAGGTATTTATTTCGTGCAACATTGGGGAGCTAGCCGATTCACAACAGACAAACTAGCTCCCAAGTTTTCAGTGAAAAGTTAGGTATTTTATACAGGTTTCATGAGAGGTTACACAACATCTTTACACACATACTCATTTGATTTTGACACCTAATCATTCCATTCACAATAGGTGGGATCTAGGTGGAGTAGACTTTTCAGTCTTCTTTGTTCAACGATTTCCTGACTTGATGGTCTCCCTAGCTCCTTCAGGTGCCCACCTTATCTTGTCTAATTTATTCAGAGTACATTCCTTTCTCAACACAGAGCATCACCCAGAGCATTGTACCAAACTCATCCTGACTAATCTTTTTAAGACCTTGTTCTGTTTCAAAACCTGGAAATAATTGCTTTGATTTTAACAGCTGTTTCTCTTGACTTAGTTTCTTCTAGCAAACGTGGCATCAGTGGTTGACATATTGCTGAAGTATGTCTCTAACTCAGCATCAGCCTGCAAGTACTGCTTTTACCCAGCACAGACAGCTGGCCTTCCCCTTTCTCAGCACAGCCTGTTCATTTCAAGATGTCTAGAGACGAAGCTGATGGTGGGAGGCAATCTCAGTTAACTGAAAACAGCTTATGGTAACAAAACTGTCCCACTGAAACAGCCCTTGAAATTGTCTCAGTTTTAGCAATCTTTTTATTTATTTTATTAAACTTCATCAGAATAAACAGAAAATAAGCCTGCTACATTAGGTTGGTCTGATGTAACTCACATTGAATTGCTGTAACATTAGACCTTGCAAACAATATACATCAGTAACTGTCAGTAACTGTTGCAAGACAGAGTTCTCCACAGAAAATGAGATGTGCTCTTAGGAACAGTAGAAGTTAGCAATTTCCTACTGCTGTTCAGCTGGTGCTAATGGCACAAAGGAAACAAGGAAAACAGGACAACAAAGAAAAAAAAACTATTTACTAGAGCCAGTTCTACTCCCAGTATCATGCTAATGCTACAGTTTATTTGTCTTGCTGTAGTTAGTATCTTTCTGTCAAGTTAGTTGCCTTATGTATGACATTGTATCATCATGTACACAGTACTTCATGGATGGAAAATGCTGCCTTGTCTGATGCAGTAGCATAATTTAGAATGATTTTGCAAAACTGTAAGTGATTCTACAGTGTAGTAGGTATCAAGTAAATCTCCTGCTGTCCTCTTTCCCTTATCTTGAAAGTCTGTTGTACCTGAATAGATTGCACAAGGGTTAGCTGATCCTTTAAGAGAGCTCTTGGAGACAGTTTAGGATTGACATAGTTGAAGAATACATATATGAATACATACCTAAAAAAAAAAAAAAAAAAAAAAAAAGTAAATTACTGTTTAATTCATAAAAGAAGAATATTAATATCTCAGATAAGAATAAAATGTAAATATTTACTTTCTCTGTAGACTTGGAGTTTGAAATATTCATGTAAGAATCTTATTTCTGAACATATTTAAATAAATTAACATTTTGAAACACACAAAACTATCAAAAAAATAATGAAAATATATCATAACAGGCAGATGTACCACTCAAATGGAAATACTGTTGTTCATAGTTTTTAATTTGGAGGAAGAAGTCCTAGCAGAGAAAGAAGTTACATATAGTTAGTATAATCAGAAAGGGAAATCTTATTCCAGCATCAGATCAGATAACTCCTGATGGCTGAAGATGTGTATTTAGAACTTTGAGGCTGAGCTATAGACCACCTAACTTGTGTAACTTATTTGTGCCTAAATTGCAACTAGTAAAGAACCAGTAAAAGCATTCTTCAAATTCAACTCCTCCCATATAGTAAAAGGAGAGAAATAAATTACTCTAGATTTTTGTATTACAGTAAATATTAATATTAAGCAGGTGGGATATCATTACAAAGCCTTCAAAGACAATTATCTCTATTGCTAAAACAGGCATCCAAATGAAGAGGGATTTTTCAAGGTAAAATGTATACAGAGTGAAGTCCAAGGAAGAATACAAGAGGGCAGTGGTGAGGAATGTAAAAATATTTATTTCTGCCTGTAGTATGTATGATCAGTATCTTTCATTCCTTTTGCAATGGAAGGGAGATGACATTTGCATTTTGCCTCTTCTTCCCCCACTACGGACACTGTCAGCCTAAGGGAAGACTGAAAAGAAGCAGAACATTGCACAGTGGTAGCAGATACCTTGGGTTGCCCTCTTACATTTTCCAAATAAATGACTGCATAAACCAACACAATTAAACACTCCAGTGCCAGGAGGGCAGAGGAAAACTCATAAGTACTTATCTTTTCTCCTTTTTTTCTGGGTTGGTTAGTTCTGAAACAATGGGGAAAAGTGGGTAGTGCAAAGGCAAGCTCATGACTGGGCTGAGGCCATTTGTATGATGTTCAACATGACCAAATGCTGTGTCCTGCACCCAGGCTGTGACCCGCGGGTGGCCGGCGCAGCCCCCCGGCGGGGCAGGCTGTGCCCCCAGCCCACGGAGCCCCCGGGGGGCAGCTCCCCCCCCGCAGCCCGGCAGGGCCCCACGCCGGGGCAGGGGGTGCCCGAGGGAGGCTGTGACCCGCGGGCAGCCCGCGCTGGAGCAGCTCCGGGCCCGCCCTGCGCCGCGGCCGGGAGGAGGGAGAGAAAACCAGGGGGGAGGTTGGGCCCGGGAAGAAAGGAGGGGTAGGGGGAAGGTGGTTTAAGATTTGGGGTTTATTTCTCATTATCCTACTCTGATTTTAATGTTAATAAATTGCCAAATTTCCCCAAGTCGAGTCTGTTTTGCCTGTGACGGTAATTTTTTAATGATCTCTCCCTGTCCTTACTCAACCAAGGAGCTTTTCTTCCTATTTTCTCTCCCCTGCCCAGCTGAGGAGGGGCAGTGATAAAGCGGCTTTGGTGGGCACCTGGCATCCAGCCAGGGTCAACCCACCACAAGGATAGGACAAGAGAAAATGGCCTCAAGTTGTGCCAGGGCAGGTTTAGATTGGATATTAGCAAATATTCCTTCACTGAAAGCATTTAAACAGGCTGCCCAAGCAAGTGGTTGAGTCACCATACATGGAGTTTTTTAAAAGATTTGTGGATGTGGTGCTTAGGAACATGATTTAGTGTTAGATTTGTCAGTGTAAGGTTAACAGTTTGTCTCAATAATCTTAAAGGTCTTTTCCAGCTTTAATGCTTATATGATTCTATGAATAATAAAATATATTGTCCCTCTGTGATGGTTTGGTACACAACTAGACATAACTGGATGCTTTCTGTGATCAGTTTGCAGTATAAGTGAAGTGTAGCAGATGTAGTACAGAAGGGGGTCTGGGACTGCACCTGGCCACTTGGAATGGGCCAAGAAACACATTTTGAAACAAGCATTCTTAAAGCTAACTGCTAGAACTGGAGAGCAGTGACGCAGACACATGAGGAATTTTGCATGTAAGTACAGAAAGATGTGGCATGTTATAAAGAACTGCTCTTTTTAAAGAATTATGATTTGAGACAAAAGACCATGATGACTTTGGAAAATGATGAGAATTGAAAGGAAAATTCAATGAACAGGTAAAAGAGGAAGTCAGGTAGAACAAACAAACCGGAGGTTAGTCAAGATGTCCAGAATCAATTTGTTGCCTCACAGCTCCCTGTCCTCCCTTTTAAACTTGTTAGCCAAGCATGCAGTCCAAATTCCTGGATCCTGATTGATGTTGCTGAGAATGGAGACAGCCCATCTGGAAAAACAGCACTTCAGGAGTGCCAGAAGAAAAGCTGGACAATTGCTTGAGTATCCTGGAGATCTATCTCATGCTGGCCAACAACAGCTGGGATAAAGCAGTTCTCCAGCTCTGTGGTGCTGTATGCTCATGACAATTCACAGAACTATACCACAGCCTGTAAAGAAAGAACAAGAGATGATCCATCAAAAGAGATGGGGAACAAGAAATATCTCTTGCACTGGAGATTTTTCATGATGGAAATGCACTTTGGCTTGCTATGCTGGACTGCAAAGCAACATCTCAATGCCAAGAACTGGGAATGTAAACACACCTGCAGAGTTGTGCATGGGAGGGAGCAGATGACCACCAGAGATGCCTTCCAACTCATATGATTTGATAAGAAGAGTGTATGGGCAGCTACTAAGGTTCTCCAACCTGAAAGTGATCCAAAAGGAAGCAGGGCTACGTTTTTTCTAGTCAGAATGCCTATGCAGAAAAAAATATACTTTCTGGGGTAAAGGTGAAAGGATGATCAATGTTGATAGATAAAATTATGAAGAAATTAGTTCTATTTGAAGATCTAACATGTGATGAAGTTGCTATCAAAAACTGATAGAAGAGAATGAAACATAACCTGAGCAATGGCTCATTAAGGAAAGAGAATAAATGCATTCTGAAGTACAAGATACCGAAGAGCAGGTGATGACCACCATATCTTTTAATAAGAACACAGGTGGCTCAAATAGTGTGGTAATAACTCTCTCCTGTGCTCATGTTTCTAAAACTGTTCATCTTTGGAGGATATAGAAACCACAGTCTTAAACTAGGAACTAATCAATACAGTCTTTGGGTCACTGATTAGAAAAAACAAACAAACAAAAACCCCAGTAGTTCTTCAACAGTTACTGGTGGAACTTAGAGAGTGAAAGCAGAACAGATGTAAAGTCATGATAACCCATGGATAAGATAACTGTAGGCATAGAAGGTTTAGCCTTCCAGTTAAAGAACCAAAGTGGTAGTAGGCATCTGGAGATAGATTGTTCCTGTGCAAGGCATAGTCTTAAAGAGTAATCAGTTATTCCCCAAGGCTATTGAACAGAAAAGAAGATACAGAGAGTCCACAGATGGAAAAGCAGATTGCTTGGGGTTGACAAAAGACATTACACTCTTGCAACATACTGAGAATTTGCCTGCAGATGGGCAAGACCCTGGGGAGAATGTATGTTAAACTATCCCTTTGATGGAGTTCACAGTTCATTAATCTGTGACTTGGTTGTGACTTGCATCTTAGTTGATGTCATGAGAGAAAAACATATGAGCAGAAGCTCACTGTGTTGTGGATTATAGAGAATTTCCTGCTTCAAAAAGCAGGACTAGTGTTATTGCACGAGTACTCTAAATTTAGGCTGAAGACACTCTGTGTCTAGCAAAAGGCAGACAGAAAATTTGGGATAAACATTCCAAAAAGAAGAGCCTTTATTAAGATAGTAACAATACCTTTGAAAATCAGTAGTTCTCTAAATAAGAATTAGTGTAAGACCTATGTGTTGACTGTTCCTGAATTAATGAATTCCTATGGGAAAATTTAGCAAGAAAACTGACCATGAAAATGGAACTAGCCCCACAGATCTAATGAAGTTCGGTATAGACTAGTACATTGTTGTCATTATTAGAAATGCTAAAAGGGTGTGGGGTGGGGGGTGTGTTTACCACATTTTACATTTCAGATATTAAATTTAACTTGCATTAAAATAAACCTTAATGTCTGAAATCTTACTTGGACCAGATTTTGTGAAATTCTGATCTTAGCATGTTTTCAAAAGATGCCCTAATGTAGTTTCTAATACATAGCCAAAATGCATAGGTATCCAAGGTTTGCAAAGGACTAATAAGAAAAAATTTTAGTCTCAAAATGTCTGAGGAACAGGCTGGGTTTGATCATACTGAAAACTAACATAACAAAAGTCAAAAGATTATGTAACAGTTTTTTTTAAATCATTAGAGAAGTCAAAATTGTTCTGCACTGGTCAGCAAAAGAAAAAAAGGAAAACTTCATCTGTGAGGAATTAGCAGATCTAGTTCAGATGTTTCCCACCCCCTAAAATGAAGATGTTTATTTAACCTTCATCAGGTTTCTGTGGACTTTTTTTCTTTTTCCACTAAATAATACCACAGGAAGTGAAGCTTGGGTCAATGACCTATCTGCTTGTCTTTTTTTGAAAGTTAATAGTCTTCTGACCAGTGGGATATTTCCAGTGCTCCAAGATTTAATAAAAATAAGGGACAGTAGGCCAGAAAACTCCCCAGCTAACTAATTTGGTAATATTGTTTGCAATGTAGCCAAACCTGCTGATTTAAAAAATGTTTATACCTAGTAGATATTGTTTAACATCCTCCACTGTTACTAATGATCTGGAAAGTGCTTCATCGTGCTTGTATGTTCTAATCAATCATCCTGTTATCTCTTAAATACAGAAAAAAAAATATGTCGAACACTTCTGGCTTTTGTGCTTTATTTTTAGCCATCTATATCCATCTACTAATGGATCCAAACTGTTCTTAATTTTTTTAAATTAATAAACAAATAGCAACAATTCTTATTGCCATTAAGTTCATTAGCCATGAATTTCTTTCTTTGTTTACTTACCTTCCCTTACCAACATATTAAAATCCTTAACTTTGAATTTACATGTTGCTGAACACATGTCCTTGTCTTCCATTCATAAAATACCGTGATTTCTTATTGATGCTTTTGCTTAATGAAATATTATCTAATGTCATCTTCTCTCTTGATTATGGGATTTTAGCAGTTAAGGCATTCAATAAACTCTTTTAACTGCAAATTCTAATTCATATATTTTCTCTCTTCCTTGGTTGAATGATCTCAAGATTTATGAAATCTTCCATTTTCAAGCAGTGGGCACATATTTACTACTGATAAGGATCTTTCTTTGTTTGCCCATTTCAAACACAAGTAGGTCAGGATCACTGGTTCCTAGGCAACATTAAACTGACCTGTCAAGCCATTAATGTACCTTGACCTCTTATAATGAGATCATAAGGAGATATCTGGTGGCAGAACTAGCCAACTTAGGAACATATCAGTTCCCATTCAGCATGATAAAAACAAGTAATGTTAAATTAAACTTGTAGCCAATTTACCTTTGTCTATACATGTGTACACTTCTTGGGCAGAGAAAAGTAATGGGGTGCAACAGGGAAGGCAATTCTTTGATTTTTTTTTCCCCTCAAAAAACCCATATTCAGTAATAAATGGTTATGATTTTTTATTAATAATATTGACATATGTAAGCCTATAAAGGTAACCGCAGAAAGGGTGTTCTCATTACCAGTTTAAAAGTTCCAGCTTTTACTGAATTAAAATACAACACTTCATAGTCATGATACTGATGACTCTTAAGTATATGGTCTTGAGGCAATGCCATCATGGATTGGCTGATAGCTCCTGGCAGACTACTAATGTTATTATAACGTATTCAGATTAGAATGTAACATTTTACATATATATGTATAAAATAGTGATATAGGTAGGTGCAGTGCATAACACCTCCAGAAACTTCCTAGATACCATGAGCATCTCTCTGTGCTTCATCTCCTCCAGTTCAATTATTTCCTTTGCCGTACTTCAAGTTGTCTAGGTAGAAGGCTCTTCAGGGCAGAGTCTGTCTCCTGTGTTTATGTACTCCCAAATATAATGGATCCTGATTCTCTGTGTCTCTAGGCTCTGTGATAATACTAATAATTAACTGATTCACTTGATTTACAATAGAGATGGTTTTGAGCTACATAACATGGATTCTGTTTTAATTAGTTTCTTGGACTGAAGTAATCATCAGAACAGTTTACTTTTTTCCCGTTCTCTCCTGCGTGCCAAAGTTTGGGATAGTTAGATGCCAAGTTTTCAGCAAAACTAATATCTGATTGTTATAATAGACTAATTGCAGGGATACAATATGTTAGAATTGATTTAAGCCAAGTCTTGTTTATTTTACAAAAAAGCTCACAACATTTGTTAAGGCTTTTTAAGGGAAGCTATTATACTGTCTTTATATCAGTAAGTCATCACCAAGTATTTGTGTACACATGCTGATTTTTAAATTCCACTTAATAACTAGGATGTCTTTTTGATATAAAGTGCAATTTTGAAGTCCAAAGGATTATTTTATTTTCCAGTTTATTAGTCATTGTTCTCCTTTGATCTAAGACATGCAAAGTAATGGAGTTGTTTGGTTTGTTTTTTTTTAAATCTGGCCCTCTGATTTGTGACTTAAGACTGATAGTTGCAAATCTAAGAATAGTTTTTAGATGAAGTGCTGTCTTTTCATGGCGTAATAATGTATTCCCTTGGCCTGGCACATATGCCTTCTTCCATGCATTCTGAAGCTTAATAGACTCCTACTTTGTTTCTCTGTTGGGCGTATTTCCCCCTAGCCATAATAAAGTATTTAAACTTTGAATAAAGCTCCAAATATGAAAAACCTGGTCTTGCGGACAGTAACTTAGGCATAAGTGGGCATGCAGTGAGAGAACAACAATTAATGGCTTTAAACTGAAGGAGGGTAGATCTAGATTAGATATTAGGAAGAAATTCTTTGTTGTGAGGCACTGGAACAAGTTGTCCAGAGAAGCTGTGGATGCCCCATCCCATCCCTGGAAGTGTTCAAGGCCAGGCTGGATGGGGCTTTGAGCAATGTGGTCTAGTGGAAGGTGTCCCTGCCCATGGCAGGGGGGTTGGAACCAGATCATCTTTTAGGTCCCTTCCAGTCTAAACCGTTCTATGATTCTGTAATTCTATGATCTGAATATATGTGCCAACAGCAACAGAACTGTTTTCCAGAGTAAGGACTAATCAGCATACGTAATTGTTCCACTGTTGGCTCAGAACTATGCAGCAAGTTGGTGAGACAGAAAATTTCTAGCAGTTCAACTGCAGATGACTAAAAACATAACTTTTTTTTTTTTTCCAGAACATCTGACTATAACAGTTTGTCCAACTGTAAAGTTCCAGAAAAGGTTTTTGGTCAGATTACATCATTAACAGACTGTGCTGGTTTTGGCTGGGATAGTGTTAATTTTCCTCATAGCAGCTAGTATGGGGCTATTTGGATTTGTGCTGGAAACAGTCTTGATAACACAGGGATGTTTTCGTTATTGCTGAGCAGCGCTTACACAGCGTCAAGGCCTTTTCTGCTCCTCACACCACACCACCAGCAAGGAGACTGGGGCTGCACAAGAAACAGGGACAGCTGACCCCAACTGAACAAAGGGATATTCCATACCATGTGATGTCACGCTCAGCATCTAAAGCTGGAGGAAGAAGAAGGAAGTGGGGGATGTTTGGAGTGATGGCATTTGTCTGCCCAAATAACTGTTACATGTGGTGGAGCCCTGCTTTCCTGGAGGTGGTGGAACACCTGCAAGCTGTCAATGGAAGTGGTTAATAAATTCCTTGGTTTGTTTTGCTTGTGTGCATAGCTTTTGCTTTATCTATTAAACTGTCTTCATCTTAACCCACTAGTTTTCTCACTTTTACTCTTCTGATTCTCTCCCCCATCCAACACGAGGAGGGCAGGGAGAAAAGAGCTCTAAGGTGCTTAGTTGCTGGCTAGAGTTAAACCATGACACAAACTACAAATTCTGACAAGCTTTACTGCAAAGTCGAGTCAGATAATGCAAAATTGTAGCAGCAGTTCCAGATACCTGATAGACAGAGCCCTCTGGGGGTGTTGCTGATTTCAGGGGGTGAAAGGAAAGATACTATATCAGATAATACCGCTGTCTCTTGTTTCTTCCTGTTGAATTTTATTAAAAGAAACATAAATATTTTTTCTAATATTACTTTCCTAGCTAAATAATTGATGTAATTTCCTTTAGGCAACGATAAGAACAAGATGGAGTTGATGAGCTCAGGGAACAATCTTCCTTTTAAAATATGACCCTTTCCATTGATGTTGTATTATCTTTGCAGTATAGATGGAGAAACACACAGTTGTAAAGTCTGAAATACTTTACCAGCCCTACAAGAGGCTCACCATCTAAGTAGTTTGTACAATTTCAAGGATGTTATTATAACTAGACACCTTATTGAAAACTCAATTACTTCAACAGAAATAATTTCTTTTTCGACCTTTTCAAGAGGTATACTGTTCCTGCAACATCTGCACACGCAATAATATATTTAGAAAGTGCTCATGCATTTTGAGCAAGGTTTGATTAAAGCTGCTGGAATAATAAATGCCTTTGTGTAAAAATTCAGTCTGAATTCTAGTTTATAAAGTCCTTCTATGGCAATGTAATAGCTGCCAGTATGGAGAATGCCACAGCTGGAGGTGAATCAGCAGCAGTCTGCAGCATGTACACAGGCTTCTGAATCACTCAAAGAGAGACGGCAACACAGTGAAAAAAAAAAAAAAGAAGAAAAAAAAATTAGGAGAAAATGCAACATCCTTACTTTACAAATGAGGTCTTGCTTAAGGATCTGGAGGAATGATATATACCATCTTGACAGAAATCCTCCAGGTAATGCAGTATGATTGCAGCACATGACTGAGAACAAGAACTGCTTTAATAGATCTCTCTGGAGTAAAAATCTTCACTTTAAGACCCAGACCTCTGTTCAAGTTTGGAAGGAGTGAAAAAGCATCTTGAATTGTCCTGTGCAGGAAATGTTACACTTCTAAGCAGATGACAAAATACTTTCTGTGACATGTGGCATGAATGTGTGACTCCCAGTGAATCCACCAAGCCTCACAACAGTATGTGTGACATTATTATGAGAATGTATGTTTCTTGATACTATCTGGCTCAAAGTCTTTTACAAAATGAGCAATGCTACAGAACAGCATCATTGAACAAAGTGCTTTGTGCTCTCCTGCCCTCCCCCTCTTTCTTCTGGTGCCTATGCTCTTTGATGACTACAAGCCCTAGGCATCAGCAAATTGTGGGCCTTGTCTAAAGCCAAATGAGGTCGTTAAAATATTTAACATTGGCCTCAGCCATCTCTGGATGCACACTGTAAATGCAGATGTGACCTGGCCCTTCCTGATTAACAGACTTGACACATTTTCCTACTTACCAGGAACATTTTGGATCATTAGGTATATTCTCTCTCTGTTTCTTTCTCTTTCTTTCTGACCTATTTGTAGATAGACTTCTGCACTCTTTCTCTCTATGTACTACACAGTTTAATTATGTCTAGTTACCAAGTTAGCGAGTTCCTAATTAACATCCAAATGTGTGTTGAACTAACTGCTGCATTTTATTAGCTATGATTTTCAGAGTTATCTCAGGAAAATAGTAAAAAAAAGAGTGAGTGCTCTTCATAGCCAAATTCAGTCACAGCCTATCTCAGATCAATTTTACCCTCAGTTTTTCCTCCCTATTTTTACCTTTATACCCTTTTGCACACTCACTGACCAAATGATTCTATTCTAGACTATGACCAGCTGCGAGGATTTCAATAAGCAATTTTCTCTAAGTGCTTTCTTCTGTGGCTTCTGCACCTTTCCTATACAGCTTGCGATCTTTCATATTGAAACAGAAGGTTTGTGATCATTTTGGCTAACAAAAGCACAAATAGCAAATCAGACCTCATTTTGACTTGTGTGTGTGCTTGGTGTGGGAGATTCATGTATTCAGAAAGCTCTGTACAAGTTCCTACTTCATCCTTATTTGGGGGTAACTCCCTGTATAAATTCACAGCTGAACTAGGGCACGTGTGTATTCAAAATAACTCTGCAGTGGAGGACTGTACAAGGATAATGTCACTGTCCAGTGTAAAACTCGTCATCTCCACTGACTGCAGTGTAGCTATGACAAGGTAGAGCAGCAGAGAATTTCAGCCATGGGACAGGTTTCTACTCCAGGTTCTGGAGTGCTTGTGACAGTGGTATGGCATATTTGACCATACTATGTATAAAGACTAACACTCAAAGAAATATGAACCAGGATTGTTTTGTAGTAGTCTTAGAATACTACTAAGAAAAGGCAAAAGTATACCTTTAAAATTGCCTGACATTATTACTGCCAACAATTGAATTTCCACTATAGAAATTTATGTGCTTGAAGAATTCTCATTTGCATAATTTCATTACCATCTAGAAATTCTAGTAATTGACCAAGTGTTAGTAAGAAAGTTAAACCAAAATATATTCTTCTTCCAGCCCAGCAAGTGTTTGCAATTTTATCCTAATCATGACCCCAAATACAGGCTTTACTTATGTGGAATTTTAATATTTACAATCTTTAATGCTTTTAAAATGGTGTATATTTGGAAATTTGGTCCATAAAATGTGGATCCTGCACCTTTTTTCTTCATTACAATTATGACACTAAATTTCTCCTTTTTGTGCTGCTCTTTCTGAAGTCATTTGCACTACTGAAAATGAGGCTAAGGCGTTTCATGTGAATAAGAGCATTATCCATCAGATTCTTAACTGATGTTAAGAAACTGGATTCTTAACTTGTTCAGATACTGGGTAGAAACTGACTTGTATAAATGATTAACTGACCGATGGGGGTGACACTAATATCATTTTTCAAACCTAGTATATTATTTTATACTATTTTTTGAAAATTTTAAGGCTGCAACACTGATGAAAAGCAGAGCAGAACCCAAATTAACTTTCTTGTTTTGTACTTCAATGTTCTGATTCTTCCCAAAGGTGTTTCCCTCTGAAGTAGACACAAGATACAACATTAGTTGCTTCACTCATAGTTTTCAAATTGCTTTGAAATTGGGGCTTTTCTTGGAACTATTTGAACCTAAAAGTATTCTATTCAAGCACATACTTCTGCAGATGCAGATTTACTGGAGGTAAGGGAGAAAGAGCTGTGCAGGATGGGGGTATTTACCTCCAAGTCCAGCTGGTCCAAACTATGTTGCCATGTGTGGAACTTCCATCCATACTATTGTGAAGGCAGGTATTAATTGGTCACTAGGGAGGCAAACAAATCAAAATTGTTCATGCTGTTACACATGATTTGCTGAATCAGGAACTTTAGCAGCAAGCTAAGCAAAATAAGCTTGTGGAAATGTGGGAAGCCAGAAATCAATGAACCCTGTGTATGGGGCATAAATGTTTTTGTAGTTAGTATAATAATGCCTTGCAATAAAACACGAGGCTGAGGTATTTTTTATTCTACCATCATGTGCTGCCACCTGGCAGACATTACCATGTTTATCCTAACCAGCTGAACACTTCTGAAGGCGGTGAACGCAGACCTACTTTTCAAGTCAAGGGCTGCTTCCTTTTACAGGTGCGCTGACAAGACTGAAACATCTCAGAGGATGCAGAAAAAGGATTTGTTGCAGGTTACTGTTCTTTGAAAAGGCACAACACAAACTGTTTCCTCAAGTGTGCTTAAAAGGCCAGTGTCAAATCAGAAACTGAGTCAGATTCTCTGAGTGCAGTTGCACCATTTTTATATACTGATGCATTTACAGTCCTAATTTCACACACCTTTTCTTTGAATCTAGGAAGACAGAGTCTTTAAGTTGAAATCTGTGTTTGTGGGGATCGTTGTGCATGATGTTGTGATTTTTCTTCCGTTTGTCTTCTTCCTCTCTTCATCAGTGAAGGAAAAACAAAACATCTGACAACTAGCAAACAGAGAAAGTGACTGTTACGTTTCAAATATGTACAGCCAAATATTTGCAGATTTGTCTTCTGAGAAGGTCTCATGACAGCTATGAAGCAAAACTCCTTGTCACCATTCACTTTTCATGCCCTTTCTGACTTGTGTTTTGTGGGAAGAAGAAAGAAGAGAAATGGGAAGTCTTGTGCAAGTTTCTGTAATGTGCTGAATTTTTATGAGATGGCAGTTATGGCCAGCCTCAAGAGCTCTCCCAAAATCCTGTCTTCAACACTAAACCCCTGGCCTATTCTTGCTCACTTGTGTTTCTGAAATATCCTGAAATATCCAGGAACATCCATGTCTGCATCCTCTTGTTTGAGCTAAACAAGGATTTTTTTTTCAAGAATTTTGAAACATCTAAAATTTTATAGAAATATACTATAAAATAGTTGCAAAGTAAGAACAGTGTTAACAGGGACATATGCTTAGGTAATTCATAATATTGCACCTATTTTTTCTTCAAAAAAACTCATATCCAGTCTACAGTATTCAAACAACAGGTGATTTTCGTTTCTGTGGCTTAAATAATGCAACAAAAAAGCCCTTGTCTATTTTTATTTTCATACAGGAAAAGTTTAATGAGATGTTTAAGGTTTGTACTTTCTGGATCAAATAGTTTTTACTAAGAGTGCCTTAATTTTTTTTTTCTCCAAGGGTACTGAGGGAGCTGGCGGAGGAATCCACCAAGCCACTCTCCATCATTTATCAACAGTCCTGGCAAACTGGAGAGGTCCCAGAAGGCTGGAGGTTAGCCACTGTGACATCCATCTACAAGAAGGGCAGGAAGGAGGATCCAGGGAACTACAGGCCTGTCAGCCTGACCTCAGCACCGGGGAAGGTTATGGAGCAGAGTGTCCTGAGCCATCATGCAGTATGTGCAGGAAAACTATGGGGTCAGGCTGAGCCAGCATGGGTTTATGAGACTGGTCCTGCTTGACAAACCTACACCTCCTCCTGTGAGAAGATGATTGGCCTAGGGGTTTAGGGAAAGGCTGTGGCTGTTGTCTACCTGGACCTTAGCAAAGCCTTTGACACCATCTCCCACAGCATTCTCTTGCACAAACTGGATGATCATGGCTTGGATGTGTGTATTCTACACAGGGTTAAAAGCTGACTGAACGGATGGACATGCCCAAACAGTGGTAGTAAATGGAGTTACATCCAGCTGGTGGCTGGTCACAAGTGGTGTTCCCCAGGGCTCATCATTGGGGCCAGTTCTGTTTAGTATCTTTACCAACAATCTGGATGAGGGGATTGAGTGCACCCGCAGTAAGTTTGCAGATGACACCAAGTTGGGGGAGAGTGTTGATATGATTGAGTGTAGAAAAGCTCCACAGAGGGATCTGGACAGGCTGGACCAATGGGCTGAGGCCAGTGTACGAGGTACAAGAAGTACTGGGTCCTGCACTTGAGTCACAACACCACCACACGATGCTACAGTTTTGGGGAAGACTGGTGGAAGGATTCCTGGCAGAAAAGGACCTGGGGGTGCTGGCTGACAGCCAGCTGAACAGGAGCCAACAGTGTGCCCAGGTGGCCAAGGCAGCCAATAACATCCTGGCTTGTGTCCAAAACAGTGTGGCCAGCAAGGCTAGGGAAGTGATTGTCTCCCTGTACTCAGCACTGGTGACGCTGCACCTTGAATCCTGTGTTCAGTTTTGGGTCACCCACTTCAAAAGGGATGTAGAGGTGCTGCAGCATGTCCAGAGAAGGGCAGCAAAGCTGCTGAAGGGTCTAGAGCACCAATCTGATGAGGAGCAGCTGAGGGAACTGGGGTTGTTTAATCTGGAGAGGAGGAGATTTGGGGGGATCTTATTGCTCTCAACTACCTGAAAAGAAGTTGTAGGCAGGTGCGGGGTAGGTCTCTTCTCCCAGATGACTAATAACACGACAAGAGGAAGCAGGCTTATATTACACCAGGGGAGTTTTAGGCTAGGTATCAGGAAAAATTTCTTCACTGAAAGTATGGTGAAGCATCGGACCAGGCTGCCCAAGGAGGTGGTAGAATCACCACCTGGAGGTGTTTAAAAAACACATAATGCGGTGCTTAGAGGCATGGTTCAGTGATAGACTTGGCACGCCGGGGTTAATGGTTGGACTTGACGATCTCAAAGGTCTTTTCCAACCTAAATGATTCTATGGTTCTATGAAATAAGAAATTCGTGGTTGTGCTGGGCTGAAGTATTCTCAACTGTAATGATTAAGCTGAGCCACTGCAATTCACTAGTTCATAAAGAACATGGCATTAACTGTCTTTTACTGCTGAGGTGATTGAAACTCTTCAGGCCCAGTCCTGGCTGCCAGGATTAGTTTTGTATTTTGCCAGTTGATTAGATAAGGTGAAACACAAAGGCAATGTGGGTTCCAGGGGCTGCAGGTCAGGTTACTGTATATACTACAGCCGCTTTCTGGGCAGCACAGATACCTGTTTGCATTCTGATACTTTCTGCATGTGTACTCATTTTTCTTTCTAAAGCTTCCCCCTCAAGATGAGGAGAACCTTGATTCTGTTCTGTGTGCTGGTTTTTGCTGGGATGGAGTTAGTTTTCTTCATAGTAGCTAGTACAGGGCTATGTTTTGGATTTGTGCTGAAACCGGTCTTGATAACACAGGGATGCTTTAGTTATTGCTGAGCAGCGCTTACACAGAGGCTTTTTCTGCTCCTCACACCACCCCACCAGCGAGGAGGCTGGGGGTGCATAAGAAGCTGGGAGGGGAAACAGCCAGGACAGCTGACCCTGACTGACCAGAGGGATATTCCATACCATATGGCATCATGCTCAGCATCTAAAGCTGAGGGAAGAAGAAAAAAGGTGGTAGACGTTTGGAGTGATGGCATTTGCCTTCCCAAGTCACCATGACTCATGATGGAGCCCAGCTTTCCTGGGGATGGCTGAACACCTGCCTGCTGATGGGAAGTAGTGAATGAATTCCTTGTTGTAGTTTTCTTGCTTGCACAGGTTTTGTTTTACTTATTAAACTGTCTTTATCTCAACACATGAATTTTGTCTTTTACTCTTCTGATTCCCTCCCCCATCCCACACAGGGAGAGGAGTGAGCGAGCAGCTGCACAGTGCTTAGTTGCTGGCTGGGGTTAAACCATGACAGTGCTTTTTGGTGCCCCGCATGGGGCTCGAAGGGTTTGAGATAACAACAGATCTGATTGGAATGTGCTAGATCAAATTTATACCTAATATTGCTGTTTAGTTATTAATTGGCAGGCTCCTGTGCTTGCCATAGGGCTTGCTTGCCTTACTGTATATTACAGTCTAGTGCTCATTAGTGGCTCCTTTTTGCTTTCACTGCTGGCTGTGCTACTTATCATCTTACTGTGCTATGCCCAGGAGCATTCTGATAACAGCAATTGTGATGTGTGTGGGCTGGCACATGGCCAGGGCATCGCTGCTGTTTCTGTGCTACTGTACTGGACAGGCTGGAACTCCAGTATGAACTTGAGTTGAAGGGACTGTGACCTGTGGATGACTCCATGCAGAAGCAGGACACTCCAAAGCATCTGTGGGTAAGCCTACACCAGAGCAGGTACAGCCCTGGAAGGACTGCAGCCATGGGTAAGGCCATGTTGCAGCAGGTGTATCTCTGAAGGCATTGTGGCCCATGGAGAAGGCCATGCTGGAACAAGTACTTCTCAGAGCAACGGTGGCATGGATAAGTCTATACCACAGCAGGTACATCCCTGGAGAGGCTGTGGCTCATAGATGAGGCTCCACTTGGAGCAGGTACACCCCTAAGGGACTGCAGTCTGTGGATAAATCCAAGCCAGAGCAGGGGCAAGGGCAGGAGTTCATTGCAATGTTAAACCCTATAACCTCGCCCAAAGGGAACAGGGGTAGAGTTTGTAATGGAAGTATCTTTAAACTGTTATAACCCATGATTTGACTTGTGTATTATAGGAATTAACTATAGTAGGAATCACCCACAGCAGTGGAGGGCAAGCCTTACAAGAAGCAGTGCAAGTGCAACAGTGACCCGACCTGTGCTGCTTTCAGTAAAACATAAGCATTTATTTCTCTTCAGGCATAGAGACAAACCTAAAGATGTTAGCAAGATCCTCTCAGGTGCTCAATTATTATGCATGGGCTTATAGTTTTCTTTGTACTGCCACAGTCTTGATGACCAGTTTGATGTGCACAGTGACTGAGAAAAACAGCATTTTGTCATTTTTTGTGCACTGGACAAAAAGACAGCCTCGTTGAACTGAATTTTTAACAGTACATGCTTGCTTGTTTTGATTTGCATTGGACAGGAGCTACAGTTTAAATGCATCCCTGCAGAATTTACCATTAAACTTGCTCAATATTCTCCCACTTACCTGAACCTCAGTGGTGACAGAAAATTATTGTCTCACCTTCCAGCACTATGCTCTAGTACTTCTGATAGTCATTGTAATCTCTACCACTCGATCATATCTGAAGTTGGCAAACTCATAGCAGGGCAATTCAGAATAGCAGGACGAGGCTGAAGTTTCTTGTTTATCCCTGAAGCTACTGTAATTCAGGGAGAGTTTACTGACATCTGTGAGACCAGAGGGAGCCTTTTCCAACCTCAGGTGACCCAGCGCTCTGCAGCACGTAGCAGCCCTCTGTAGTATCCATACTGAAGTATGTGTTTTAGGGAGAAAATTACCATTGCAAAATTCTGGTAATTTAGAGACCTTTAAGCAGAACATCAACCCTCACAAGGCTGAATTTCACCCTTTGGAGCGTTACTATCTTCCAGCATGTGCAGAGCACTATTGGATACATTGCTCAGTGTCTTTTATTGGAAGTGTCTCTTCCTTGGAGAAGCTCATTTATTACTTTGGCTGAACCTGCTTTATTGTTATAAAATTGTATTTACTTAATGTGAACCAGTAAAGAGAACCACAACTTAGATGATATTAAATATTGGGAATTAGAGCCCAAGGGATTAATTCTACCAAAATTCTGTACTGAAAGGTAAAACCTTCCTCTCGGAGACCATACTTGAGCCATGCATTTTGGGGAGTGTATTGCAGAATGAAATATGTTCCTCATGCTTGCAACAGAAAAGCAGTCTTCTGAACTTCCTCTGAAAGTTTGAAAAGATTTTATGTATGTTCAAGAAAAGGTAAAAATTGGAGCATTATGAAAGGATTATCTCTTCAGCTGTGACTAAATGGCTGCTTCCATTTTCTGTCAACTTCATTAGAAGTCATGAGTCAGAGCCACCCATCTGGTTTGCATTGTTTTCGTGACATAAAACATCTGCAAAACTGGCTGAACTGGTGCTATTCCATGAATTATTTTTGATTAATTCAACCAGTGGTACCAAAAGTTGCTTTAGGTAAAAACAGAACTATTTTACTGATTAGTAAAATAAATATGTTAGTTGTTTAGCCCTTCGTAAATGAAAAAATACCCTACTTCCTTGTTTTTCCGTAACCCGAATTTACCTCATTCCAATGACACATAAAAAGAAAACAGCATATATTTCTGATGAATTCCAGTACCAAGGTGCATTAATGGTATCCTAATGAGCATAAAAAAACTTATAATTATATTTGATTGTTAATTATTTTCTTCTCTTATATTTAAGACTATTCTCCTCTTTTCTTTGCATCTGATTAAAATAATATATTTTATTTTTTTAATCTTCTGCCTTTAAAGACTTTCATGAGGAGGATGACAATATTATCACAATTAAAATGAAATGTTCAAGCAGAGCTGTCTCAATCCAGATCTTTGAGCGGAGCTGTGTAAAGGTAGTCGCTTTAATTGAACTAATGAATTCAGCCTTCAGTACCCCATGCAGATATTCTTTTACTTTAGCAGCTATATTAAAGGTTTTCTATTAAAAATTACATTAAATCAGGAAATTTATTTGTCTGCATATTCTGAAATGTGCATGTTGATTTCTCCAATTATGTATCTGACTTTTTATTATGCTTTGTAATATTTGCAGGACCATGGAAAAAGCATTGAAAATCTTAAAGATTTCTATTCTTTGGTTAGAGAAAGAAATGTTCTTGCAGGTAAAATAATCTATTTATTCTTTGCACTAAATTGTATTATTATTTTTGTCTTCTTCGCATGCTCCCTACTGGTGTTGCGCTAAACACCACTTTGCTGGTAAGGTTCACAGAATGGCCAAAGGCTGAGGGCAGATTCAGCTGCTATTAAATCTGACATGATTTGGACTGTGGCTGAGATGAGCTTTTTCTTTTTAGAGTTTGATATAACTAATTTTTTAGTCAGCCTTTCCCTTAAGGTCCAATTCAAATATACACTGAAGTCCATCAAAAGACAGACATTGTCTTCAGCTCAGGATCAGGCCCTCAAGGGCACACTATACATGTTTATAGCCTGGGCACAGCAGCTGTATACTTTTTTCTTTGAAGAAATAGAGGGTTTCAACTTTCAGAAGAGGCATCTAAGACTGATATTCAATACTACCATATTTTAAAATACTACCATCTTTTTTTAAAAAAGAAGTGATTTTTTAAAAATTGTGGACAATTAAATTTTTACCCCATCTTTGTTAAAAAACAGCTGATCTCATAAATACAATTGTTTTCACTAGGAAACTTGGTTCTTTTGGTGATCTGAAATATCGTTCTCTGTGAAGGAAGTTGTAGTCTACATTCACAGGTTTTTCCAGATAAGCTTTTTATATAGATATTCACATCATTTATATTTATAAATGGAACTATTTAAATGAATTCATTTGTTGAAGGAAAGAACGAGTAAAAATCTTGCAAAACATTAAATGTGTAAGTTTCTGAGTACTTTTTTTTAATGTTGGTAGTAAATACCCATTAATTCACAGGAAGGTGAATTAATTTATGTGTAATTTATCTAGCTGATACGTTGCTACACAGGGATTTTATTTTAATTTATTTTGTATTCCATGCTACCGAGAGGCTACAAATAATGTAAATCCTACATTTTCCAAGAGCAATACAATGAACACCAGGAACCACAAGGCAACAAAAAAGCCCTGAATTAAGAATCATCCAGTTGAAATAAAGGGATTATTTATTTATTTTTTTAAAATGTGGAGTTAGTAAATTTCTGCTGTGATGTATGGGAATTAACTGCACCAAAATTACTGTAATTCACATTCTAAAAATAGCATTATAGAAATGTCTTGTTTCATTTCTTCACCCACCATTGTGTAGAAGTATATACCTCCCCTGCAAGCTACCTGATTCCCTCTATGTATAAAGAGGCATGCCTTACATATTGGGTTAGGTATGTGAAGAAGATATTCTAAATTTGGTCTTTAATAACAGTCATAGAGAAAAGATTTTTTTTTTTTTAATTCAGTGTGATTTAATTCAATGTGATTACAATATAATGTGGACATATTTTTTTTTAAAAAAAGCTATTTATAAAAGAACATGAAAGGAAAAAAAAAGAACCATGTTAAAGCTTTAAGTAAGCGCTTAAAATTTTAGGAGAAAAATTACAAATTAAATTATTAATCCAGTTTTATTATAATATTTATTATGTGTTTCTGAACTACTTTACCTCAATCTGACTGAATATAATTCATATTATAACCTCTTGTTTTGTGATATGTGCACTTGTGTTTAACTACTTAAGACAATATTATTCATTTTGTTCCATTCCCTTTATTTGCCCCTCCAGTCATATCTGTGTTTCACATAAAGCTGTGAATTTATTTCCATAGGATCTTCCAAGATGAACAGAGTATTATCCCCATTACACTAAATGAGGTATGTTGCCCCTGATAGATAAAATTCAAGAGTGTCCAGAAATTCTAGGTGTCCAGTATAAGAAATGCAGGATCTGATTTTGCAGTGTTTATACTGCATTTTATACATTCAAAGCACAATCTCAATTGACAACATTTGCACTTCTATAATTCAGACCCTACAGTCTCAAGTTAGGCACCTAGAAAATGAGAAACATGTAGTTGGTACTCTCCTCTGAAAAACTGAGTTTCAGTGACTTAACTACAGTCAGATAATTATATTCCTGTGCAAGTGCTCTGCTGTCTTGGTCACCAAGTAACTGCTATAACTAGAAGACCCTTCTTTCTTTTTATGCAGTCTTTCAAAGGTGGAAAATTTAGATCCACTTATGCATCATATCAAGTAATATAAAATAGCTATTGGCACCTGTGAGTTGTCATCCTTTGTGAAATTCAGTATGCCAGGCAGATGAGATAGATACACACTTACCTAATGGATTTCACAGGTATTTGCTTACAGGGGAAGGCAATCTCTGTGCTAAAGGTGGACAAAACCTCTTGGGAATTACGAAGGGTTCTAAGGAGGATTCTGTGAGAACTGAATTACTTTCAAATTTAAGCAGATTTTCCTGGGGACTTAAAGACATTCTATTACTTCAATTTGTCAGTCACAACATGTTTTATTTAAAAAGAACCAACAAGCTTGTTTGATATGTTAGTAGAATATGTTTGTTTCATGGTCTTATTCTTCGAAACAGCTGTGCTGCTTAGGCTATCTGTTTGGGGAAGAAAGAGCTTTTATTGTTTTTAGTAGATTGAGATAACATGCATTGCAGATGTCAATCAGGTTATTTTTTGTTAAACTATAACCAACTACAAATGCCTAAAGACCTAAATTTTTTGCACCCTAATGGCAAGGTAATGCTAATGTGTCCCTGTCACGTTAGAAAGTTGGATGACTCTCAGCACTGTTAGCAGAGATGACTGATGGTGCGCAGCTTTCTGGCACCATGGTAGGCTGGCTTTAGCTCATTTAGTTATTAGGGACACCTTGATTACAGATACAGGTAGCGGCTTACAAGGTTTCTGCTTCTGTAATTTCTAGTGTTTTCCTAGCTAGTAAGTACGGAGTGGAGAAAGAAATTTCAAAGGTAATACAGTTCTTTCCTAAAAGTTGTAAAAGCAAACCTAGGGCAGTGGAATGAGGCCATATGCATAATGATTTTATTTTAGTTTAGATCTTCTTGCTAGTCCCGATATCCAGTCAAAGGAATCAAATCTCAGTATGGAAGCTTATCCTGCATTCATTGTGGAATTTAGGGGGAAAAGTACTTCTGACAGAGCTATTCTTCATATTTTAATTAATAATAGAAGGCAACAGAGCATCTGAGAGATTTTGAATCTACAAATAAAAAATGATGCATATTCAGCCACTGAAGTCATCTGAAGAAATAATTGACTGCAAACTTAAAACATCAGGTGTCTCACAGCTTTATTTTAGATGAATAACATCAGGAAAAATAAATAGCGTTATCATTTTATCTTTTATTTCTCCTGCTTTATTCCATTTTAGGCACTGAAAACTCAAGTATCCTGCATTTCAGATACATTTTCTCAGAATGCAATGGTGTACTGGAGTCTAATGAGACTATGCTACTCTAGGACTGAAAATAAATAGGACTTTACTGTTACTTTCTATGTGCTGCCATTTCATTGTCAGACTATGGTCATCTTATTGGGAGTAGAGTACCAGCAATAGTCAATATCAAACTAAATTTCTGGGCTAGTAATATCACTTTTTTTTAATGTAGTACCTTAAAATATTACGATCCTAAGCTTGATTTAAACATTGTAGTGTAATGTAGTATACATATTTCATAATAATAGCCACTATCTACTGAAACGAAGTCTGGTGGAATACTCTTGTGGCTTCTGTGAAGAATCAGAAAGTAGGTCTTCTGGTTTGAAAAACAGAAGAAATAGAAATATTGCAGGTGAGCTGTAGTAAAAATACTGCAAGGGTTTTCATGAAGCAGATGTCCTTACTTGCCAACATCTTCACAATCAGATGAAGTTTTAATTTTAGAAGAGATCTCCTTTTCAATATTCTTGAATAAATAGAGAGCTTTATGTCTGCTAATTTTTTTTGGCTCTAATTAGTTACAGAACAAAATTCTTTGTCAATCCTGCTGACACCTGTACTAAATTTCTCTTCTGGCTTTGAACGTACTTTTAGGTATAAATCAAAACATTAATGATGATTTTTACAGCCTTGTGTAGTCTGAGATTTGGGGGTTTAAAAGTTCATTGTCAATGTTTTTGCTATCAATTGCTAAACTGGAAAGTGTGGACTAGCATGCGCTTAAATACTGGCATAGCTTTAGTATGCTGATAATGCTAGAATTATTTGTTATTAATTACCTCTCTAGTATAGCCATATATATATAGTATATGTATGTCATTCAAACAGTAACAACAACAACAAAGACATGCAAAGGCAGTGATACTGAAAAAAAACCAACCACAAACCCCAGGTTTTTCTACAGCACTTTTCACTTAGAAAAGCAATGTAAACTGTTGTTTAAGAGCTGTTATCTTGCTATAAACTCTCCCCATTTAGAGATTTTGTTGGTATAGTCACGCTGGCAACCCATTTCTTGTCTAGACAGGCTTTCTTAGCTCTGGAATCTGACAACCTAGGTAAATCATGTGTTAATAACTGAGCGTAATTCTATTCGAGTCATGAGATTCACTTACCCTCATCTTGGCTCCCAATATTCAGTGGTAAGGACTTATAGACACAGCCCCATGACTTAAAGATTCACTTGCACTGTGAGACTTTGAGTGATGCACTACAGCTCAGGTGTTCAGTGGTTTGCTTGTTTTATTATTTTCCTATGGTCTTACTACTGCCCTGTAATGAAAAAATGTGCATATAAGAGTAAGTTTATGGTTCTGTATTTATCAGCTTTATCTACATATGTTCTACCTGCTTCTGTCTGTTTTTTCGTATTCATTATGATGAATGCCTTGCACAAATCAGAAATTTCTAGTGTCTCTACTTCATTCTGCAAGACCAAAGAGACACTTTAGGATTCAAATAATTAGTAAATTCAAACCTCATAAATGGGCACATTTTTATTTTTACACAATGCATACTTAGCTTCCTAGATTTTACCCACCAGAGTATGTTGCTGAGGCTAAAACCTATCCTGTGCAGGATCCAGTCAACCACTGACTTTTGCATAGCTAGCCTAAATACCTGGAGTGATTTTAATACAACTTTGTAAAGGAAAGTTTGTGGAGAAATTCTCATTTTTGCTCTCTTCTGATTACTCTGAATCCAGAAGAGGTTTTCCCCGCTAAATATTATCCCGTCCCAGTGCAGCTTCTTGAACTTTCTGTTTCATATCTGCCATGGACCCACCATTAAGAAGACACAAGAGTTGTGAGCAAGAGTATGTGAATGGTGATGCATGCTGACTCCAAAACACTAGCAGAGCTGTGCTAGCGAGCACGCAGATGGCCTGGCAGCAAGCATTAAGGCTGTTCACAGTAGAGAAAGGTGTTTTGTGCATGGGGTTGAAGATCAGGATAGTGTGGGAACTAACAGGGGATACTGTGGAGGAGGATGAGGTTATCAACAGTATCAACAATGGACACTGTGGGGATGATTAGGCTGGAAGGACATGAAAGCTGAAGCTTAGGACAGCAGTGGCACAGGAAGGAGATGCATTGCATGGATATCCTGGCCCATTTCAAAAAGTAGGAAATATTATTACTAGCTACTCTGTTGGAAATACAACAAAAGGAAGAACAAAACATTGCCCACTGCCGACAGCTGGCCAATTTTTGCCATTTGAATGACTCAGTACTGTGTGTCCTGTGTCCAGGCAGGGAGCAGGAGCAACATCCACCTATGTTCAATGGAGGATTTATAGAGCTGTGATTTCCTTCCCTGTACTAGTGATGTGCCTCAACAAAAGCTTTTTCTCCTAATCTTTTTTACTGTGCTTTGTACAATGTCTGGATGAGGATAGATTGGTCACTGGCAGCAAATGGAGTTGTGACATTACTTCTCTGCACGCTGATTACATGCCAGCTTTTACTCACTTTTTTCACTTAATGCTACGAAAATATTGGAATTATCTTAATCTTAATGTACTATAAGACCATATGAAGTAACTGCCCTTTCCAAACTGTTCTGAGTCAGAAGTGGTCTATGATCCTAAGTGATCCTACCATCCTAAGTCTTAGGATCCTACCAACAGCTACATATGGTGCTGTTGTTTTCAAATGAATGTCATTTCTAGAATTTCTAGAATTAACAGGCTCCTTTTAACAACATATTCTGCTATTAGATATAACAATACTACTTAATACAGAGTTGTTTGAGCAAGCAAGCACCCAGTTAATGGAGCACATGCACTGTCAGAAGTGGGATGGAGACAGAAGTTTGTGTGATGCTGACTGGCCTACATTTTTGCATAGAAAACAGTAAAAAGAGTAGTCTATTAATTTGGCTAAGGGCTATATAAACCTAATTAGAAATGTTCAGTCCCACAAGGGTACAAAACTGTAGCTGGAAACAACTATTTAAATATTCATTTTTACCCCTAGAAAAAGGAGAAAAAGACATCTAGTTTTGCAAAAGCCTTCACACAAGAAAAAAGATGATCATAAAATTATTAATTAGTGATCTGTGAATATTTCACCATATCCTGCAAAGTTAAACTCAGACTCACAGTACAGCATTGAATTCATACTCACTGCTTTATTATGACTGAGTTTAACTTTATGAATTACATGTAACATAAGCAATGCTTAATTTATGAAGGAAAGATACTGTCACTTTAATTATTGTAGGGGTTGTTTTTCCTTCTGTGCAATAGTAACTTTGATATGTCAAAATAGCTATCCATAAATTGATTAATTTTGTCTTCATTTAAATTATTTCTTTACAAGTGTTGAAATAACCATGCCTAATTTTCCTTTTCCTTTTTTTCAGTTTCTCTTTTGTGATGCAAACTGAGCTGAGGAACTGGAAAACAAAGTGCATTTCCAAACCTTTTCTATTTGCTAACAGCATTTTTTTTTCTCTGATGATATTAACAAATAATATAGACAGGCATGTTATTTGACATTGAATGCTGTCAGGCAAAACTGAGTAGCAGCTGCCAGACTTATGTCTTGTACTAGTTAATAATCATATAGTGTAAATCAGCCACTAGAGTTAAAAAATGCAGCTAGAAATAATCTTGATTTTGGTTTAATAGTTCTATGAGTGTGTTCACAGCATTTAATGTAATTCACTATTAAATTGTTCACAATCATCAGTGTGTTTTCCCCCTTCTTTCTTTTCCTTCCAGGGTGTTTACTCTTTCTGTAATGACTTAAAAGTAAAAGATGTCTCTCCATTTGTCTTTCTCGAATAATCCCAAGACAGTTTGAATTCATGGTTTAGCTCAGGAGTTTTCTCTCTAAACTCTCAGTTCAAATCTGACCTCAGGCTTCATGCAGCTCACTTAACTGTAGGAACAATGACCACAGGAGGTAAACAGTTTTTAATGATACTGTTCCCAGTGCTGCTACCATTAGGGGCACCATCCTTAGGTTGCAGTAATGCGAGTGATTTTGTTAAATGCTATATTTTCCATAGGTCATGCCATCCAAAAGAGGAGTAAAAGGAATAATATTTCCTTGGTCATCATTTTACTGTTATAGACCACAAACCAGAAGACAGTCAGATCTTCTAGTTTTGTTGTTTGTTTGTTTGTTTTTTTAATGCATTGGTGTTATTTCTTCTTGGTGCTGGCATTTTGTACACCAAAACATCCCAGGGGTATTAAGAAACTTTCTACATGATGAAATTTTCTTTTATTATTATTTTCTTCATGATCATCATCATCATCATCATCATCATCATAATCAATTATAGTTTGCAGATGTTAGAGAACTCTTTTGTCAAAACCTGTGTCCTTAAAGGGGTCTTTCTTTCCTATCATGACATGTATTGCTTTTCATTTGTATTGTCTGGATTCAGAAAGGATTAAACATGGTTCCAGTTTGTGCATAATAACAAAGTGGTCTCAGAACTTTTTAAAATCACTTACTGACATTTTCCTTTATGTTTCTGGTCCACTTGCTAGCTGAATTAGAAGTGCAGGATTACACACACTTAAATCAGAACACACTTGAAATTGATGTTTATATTTTAAGAGGGTTTTTTTTTTTGAGTAAACTACTTTCTTCCAAGTGGAATCTTTCCTTCTTTAGAGTGATTTCCTGCAGATTTTTGTTTGCAGTAGTTTCCTCAGACCATTTCAGAGACAGTCCTAAGAAGGAACAGGCTATATAACCTCACTGGTAGCCTCAGCAATGCCAGGGCACAAGTACGAATATGGGAACTGGGCTGTCTATAGATGTTTGTTATGATTTTGGCTTAGGTCAGCCAGCACTTTAGCTAATAGCTCCATGCAAGGGTCAGGAGTTAGAGAGGTCAGGTAACTTCTCCAGCTTATGATTTAAATGCTAGCACTTTCTTTTAGAGGTTAAAATACCCTTTTTGTTTGCCACAAGTCCAGGCATCCTCCAGTTTACCATTGCAGCTATAGCCCTTTTCTATCAGATACACAAATGCCTGGTTGAGGGGTTTTTTTGACCCTTTCAGGCATGGAAACTGGGTACTGATTTACTTGCAATTTATTAATATCAGTAGAACATCATAAAATGATGTGCCCTAAAATGGCTCCAGTCCATCAACTATCCTTTGAAAACACAGTTGTCTATTTTATGCTTCTATACCCATGTTTTTCAAGGAGGGCTGAGTCATTCTGTAACACCCTGGATAAGCTTAAACCACCTACTCTCTGAGTAGCTCTGCTGAAGCCCAAAGGGCAGCTACTTTGTTGTACATTGCAAATTGCAGCATGGACCAGAACACATCCTCCTCTGCCTGGGCGATTACAGGTGTATGTGGATGTATTGAAAACATTATCTCTTAATAAATGATTCCAAAATATTTATACAACTGAAGAATTGCTAGATTCTTTTTTGGGTTTTTTGTGTTTGTTGGGTTTTTTTGTTTGTTTGTTTCTCTGCTCTCCATAGTGAATTCAAAATGTCAATGCTCAGTGTAAAAATAGAGGAATGATTAGTACTACTAGCAAAAGCATAATGAGAACAAGGTATTCAATACAGCAGAGAGGTTTTGGGTATGCAGCATCTTTGATAACCCAGCCATAAAAAGGAAAACAGGGCTCTGATTACTGTAGCAACTATTTGAAGAAAGAAGTTCCCCTGCGGAATTTCACTTTGGCTTTAAACATAGCACTAACCTTGCACATTCAGCAGAATTCACCTTTACAAAGCCGCAACCATGCTTTCTACTTCCAGGAAATAATGTACTGAAGTGTTCTTATGGACATGGCAATCAATTAGAAGAATCCATTCCCAGGGAATATATATTTTTATATATAAAAGCTACCAAGTTGCTCCTTTGCTGCTCCTTTGTAAGAGTGTTTCATTGGTTGCACTCTGCTTCAGATACTATGACAGGCTGTATTTTTGTGGTTTTCAGTGGGTCTGCTTTTTTATGTACTTCACTTGCTTGTGGTGCTCAAGCAGAATGTCACTGCAAAAGAGTGCATTTTCAACTAAAGAACTTTGGTCATTAAATTTTACAGATAATCCCACAACACAGAACTTAAGTGTAATGAAAACCATTTGACTGCAGACATTTGGTGGCAATATTCATATTAGACATGGACAGCAAATTAGGCCTGCTGTGTTACATGCATTGTCCCGCTAGTGTGAGGCACATTAACTGAATTCAGCTCTGCAGTCAACAGATTTCTTTTCTCCTTTGAAATTTATAACTCACTGGTGGGCAACAGAAACAGCAGGAAGCAGAAGGACAAATGGAGAAAGAATCTAATAATTATGCACGATACGTTTTGAATGCTTGTTACGTATGATCATTTGGTCATTTTGAATTTTAGAACTCAACGATAAATTTTGTGGGTTTTTAGAACAACAAAAAAAGATTAGAATTGGGTTATACTTAAAAAATACACATATTAATTATGATGTTCAGAAAAATGTAAATACTTACATCTATTTAAAAAACATTGCCACTAATGACAGAACTAAACAACTATGTTAAAATAGCGTTAAAGCAGCAAACCATTTCACTAAATGGCAGAAAATTATTGTTTGCTTTTCATAATTAACTTAAAATAGAAATAACTAAAATTCAGACTTTTCTTGTTCAGTTATCTTGTTTAATCAGTGTTGGGGCCTGCAGTGTAAGAAGGACATGGACCTGTTGGAGTGAGTCCAGAGGAGGGCCATGAAGATGATCACAGGGCTGGAGCATCTCTCCTATGAAGACAGGCTGAGAGAGTTGGGGTTGTTCAGCCTGGAGAAGTGGAGGCTCTGGGGAGACCTTATAGCAGCCTGTCAGTGCCTAAAGGGGACCTGCAAGAAAGCTGGAGAAGGGAATTTTTACAAAGGCATGTTGTGATAGGACTTTAAACAGAAAGGGCAGATTTAGGTCAGATACAAGGAATAACTTCTACACCATGAAGGTGGTGAGACACTGGAACAGGTTGCCCAGAGAAGCTGTGGATGCCCCATCCCTGGCAGTGTTCAAGGCCAGGCTGGATGGGGCTCTGAGCAACCTGGTCTAGTGGAAGGTGTCCCTGTCCATGGTAGGGGGTTGGAACTAGATTACTTTTAAGGCCCCTTCCAGCCCAAACCATTCTGTGATTCTATGGATTTAGGATAATTATATTTAGTAAGAAATAAAATTACATCTCAGAAATTTCCAACAGAATGGCTCAGTTATATATTTTCAAAATAATATATTTTAAATGTTTATAATTTCTGCTGATTAAATTTTCATACCAGAATAAAACTCACGTTTCCTTACATGAAACAGTCAGTCAGTCTCCTATGGCAAAAGTTATGTCCTTTCACAACGAATTGCTGTTTCTCATTGCTGCTACTCCAGTAGTTTCAAACCAGGCTTTCTTTTCAACAGCAGTGTAAATCCTTATTCATCTTCTTTGAAATGCTCAAAAATTAACTGATACTTCCACAAAACCTCAGATGGTGACTCAGACAGTATCCTCTCATATTAATTACTGGGCAAAGCTGCGAGCAGTCAAAAAGAGGTATTCATTAGGAAAAGGGATAGGAAGCTTAGCTGTAATACCAGCTAGTTTTCAAAACTGCTTTGAAGAAGTCCATTGTGACCTTTACACCAATCTCCATCCTAAGGGTATTATCCTATTAATGGTTCTTTCGTACTCCACTAACCCATCCCTCTTACAGTATAAGTATCATGTAAACCAGAGTACAAACCCTTTGCAATACAGGCCTACCCTATGTATTTGTACACTACTCAGCGTCTGGGACTCATGTCTGGTTGGGACCTAACAGCTAGTCCAGCAGTAGCTGTCAATGTGTTTCGATAAATCACACATTAAGGTTTATTCAGTTATAAGATTACAGACAGGAATTGTGCTACACTGTACTTTTGAGGTCAGTTTGCCCATGTAACAGTTCTCCTAAACCAGGTTTCCTCTTTCCTCAATGTGTTTTTTCCTTTCTATCTATACCTTTCCTGTTGTAAAACCCACAGCCTACCATCCTTCATAGACAAGATTCGATAACTGACATGCTTTAACAGATACTCAGAGATTAGTATTTTCATTCATTTCATGTATTTGGTTGCTTTTCAGTGAACAAATAAATACAAATAATTTTCAAGCCTGGCTACCTATACTATAAAACTAGATATTAAGGCGGGGCAATTTGTGTAACATATCTAGAATGTTAAAATGTTCACCTTAAAATAAAATCCTGATTTATAGGCATACTTTCAAAAGGGAAACCTTTTCCATCTATCAGATTCTGGAGAGATGTTTAGATCCACAGATAAAAAAGCAAGATCTTTCTTTGTCTAATTTCTTTCATGTGTGCTACTTTACAGCATTTAATTATTTAAGCCAGGAGTCCTCAAACTACGGCCCATGGGCTGGATACGGCCCCCCAGGGCCCTCAATCCGGCCCCCGGTATTTACAGAACCCCCCGCCGGGGGCTGGGGGGGGGGAAACCAAGCAGCCGCAGATGGCTGCCTGCCACTGCATCCGCGCCGGCCCCCTGGTTAAAAAGTTTGAGGACCCCTGATTTAAGCACTGAAGGATCCTTTCACCATTCAGTTTGTGGAATGGATGGTTGTCACAGAAAGAACCAGGGAGAGGGAAAAGCACGAGTCTATGTGGATCTACCAATTTACTATAGAAATTGAACAAAATTTGATTCTCATTCCACAGAAATTGTATAATATTGCTGATTGGTGAGGTAAATGCCACTAAATTAAGGAATTATTAATCAGAGATTTTGAGATACTAAGTATTAATATGAAACCTATTTTGTTACAGTGTCTTCACAGATGCTACGTTACTCAAGATACATGATCATTTGCATGGCCACTTTGGTTCTTGAAAATTTTCAAGTTCTCTATAGAAGTGAATATGATGCAATTCAACACGCAGCAGAAACCTTGTGGTGTTCCATCAACAAATGGGGGAGGGAGAATCACCTTGGTGATTCAAGATGCATTCTTAAAAAACAGATCTTTGCTAACTTCTTTTCCACCTTGGCTTCACCTGTTGTGAAACGTAGACAATTCTATCTGACTTCCCATATCAACACAGACATACTTCATAAATACACTTGAAGTACAGGTCTGTCAAAGCAATATATTACTTCAGGTCTCACAGTATGAACTATAAATAGTATGGAATTTCAGCACATGAAACACAGCATTACACAGTGCCAATATTGATCTTAAATCTTACTGTTTGTTTAAGCTTTTTTAAGGTATGATTTTGATGATCTTGTTGATGTTACTTTAGTGATTTAACTACAGTTGTGAAAATAAATACACTTTTGAGCTACTATCACTATTTCCAGCATAGAATGACAGTGTCATTTTTCCTCTGAAGCCAAGGTGTAGTTGGTTGTCCTCAGTTGAGGTACTAGAGACAATTACAGTGAATGAAAATACATGAATGTTCTCAGTCTGTTTTCAAAAGCGACTTTAGTGGTGACATCAAGCAGATGACATGCTGAGATCATTTGATCTATATTAGGTTTTAGTGGCTTGAGAGCAGGGCAAAGCACCTGATGGCAGAGATAGCTAGCACTAACAGCAATTATGTGACTGAGCTAATTATTTTATCAGCTCAACATGAAAGATTTTTTCTCCTCTTGATGTCACACTGCTCCATGACAGGAAAACTAAGTTCAGTCAAAACCCCATCTGTGTTCAGAGCATTATGCACTTCCTCCAGGTTGGTTACATCCTGCTGAGCATGATGAATGGCTTCAAAGTATTCAGAAATTAAGTAAGTTATGTATGTCTTAAACTTGGGAATGATCTGCTTTTTCATTGCGTCCAGGTTACGCAGATTTCTATTTAAAGAAAAGGTGTTGCTTTTCTAAGGTGAAACTAAAAAATACTCAATTGCCTTTCTTATTTAAAAATCAGCTAGACTGCTGCAGCACCAGAGCATATTAAATCACCCAGCTGTGATCTAATTCCTAGCATCTCTCAGGTGAAATAAGAAAAAACAATTCCTCCTGTGGCTTAGGATTTAAACAAGTAGCATTGACAAAGGAAGTACTATCCCCCTTCCTTCTTATCCCATCTGTTAATGAGGGGCTGAAATAGAGGAAATATGCCTATACCAAGAACAGCAATCCAGCTCTATCAGCAGGATGTCTATGCAGATAAATTAGCCTAGAAGGAGTACCACACAAATGTCAATAAATTGCCTGCAGGCACTTGGACTAGCATCCCTGTGCTGTATACATGTACTAGCAAATTAGGTAGCACAAGGGACTAGCCACTGTCAGAAAAATCCTTAATTGTTTCTGCCTCAGGTTGAATCTTCCAAACAATTCATTGGCACAGAGACGGACTAGAAGTTAGCTTCAGAGATAGAAAATGGGCTCTGGCACTGTTTATTTTACTATCATAGGCATATTTGCAGAAACCTGTTTAATAATAGACTGAGTATCCATGAGAATAAAACAGGAATGGAGTCCCTTGTTTCCTATTTCTGGGAGTACTTTTTTAGCTG
The DNA here is from genome assembly GCF_017639655.2 of Falco naumanni. Taxonomy (NCBI): domain Eukaryota; kingdom Metazoa; phylum Chordata; class Aves; order Falconiformes; family Falconidae; genus Falco; species Falco naumanni. The sequence goes on from NC_054059.1 coordinate 30,769,075, forward strand.
TAAAACTGGACAAACCTCTTTTCTTCCTGGTGGCTGTTATCTTGTAATGTCTTCTGCTAAAAAAGGAGAGTTTATGATTTAATACCAGCAATCATGGATATTGCTGTAGTTGCAAATTCTGTTCTGTCAGGTTATGAAAACTCATTTTAGAAATGCTTTGAAGAAACTCATGTTATTGAGTAATATCAAGAAAATAACCTTACCCACAGCAGTGTTGTCAGGCTTGACATTGGATGTGAAACCAACAGAGGTCAGGAAGTCAGAACTCAATTCACTTAGCTATAAGCAAATTAATTTCAACCACTTTGACACAGCATGATGGGTCTAGAGGTTCATCTGCTCTTGAAAACTTCTCAACCTATGCATTTTGATGCCTCATACATTCAGTCAGACTCACTGGAGAATAAAGCAACTCTTACCTTTCTTATAACGTGAACCACAGAGGGCCACATCATCAAGGGCTAACAAAATGGCACAAGTTACTGAAAGTCCCGATATTTTTCCTTCTCTTTGGCTAAAGAAGTTATGAATTCAAGCATTTAATCTCTACCTGAGGGCTTGTCCTTGATAATTCTGAGATCTATGAAAGCTCCTATGGCAGATTTCTCTCATGTGTCATCCCAGAGTTTAGTTGTGACTACCCTGCTTTCAGTGATCGCTTTTTAAAAAAATGATTGCAGATGTAAAGGAAAGACTTTTCATCACATAGAAAGAAGGACTGAAAAGATATTCATACATTGCAGTAGAGACATACGTAAAGGTGTAGGAATAATAAGTGAAACAGTAAACTCAAAGACTTTTGTTTACCCTTTTAAAAGTTAAAGTAAATTGATAGGAACAGATTTACCACCGATGACAAGACATCTGTTTTTCACAGTGGAAATCTGTTTAACTGGTAAAACTCATTGCTGTAATATGTTACTGAGTTCAACAGCTTAGTAAGTTTTAAAAGAACTAACAATTTACATGGATAATGGGAACACCCGCTGTTATATTAAATAGAAAATAATGATTTTGTTCATAATGGGAATAAATCTTCATGGTTTTATACAGAAATATATCATTAGCTGACAAGTATTAAGAAACAATTTTCAAACAGACCAGTTATTTTAAGAGAAATGTTCATATAACTGGAATTTTGGTTTGCTGGTGAATAAAAAAAAATAAATAAAGGAACCCATGTGTATATCTGCAATGAGTTAAACCTGGAAAATAACTGAATGATTGGTGAAATGAGAATAAATTGTGGTGTGTATCAAATAAAACACCCAGGTTTAGTTGTAATAAAGTTTAAAATGAAACTAACTGTTTAGGAATATTTAAAATAAAATAATAATTTCAATATATATATACAAGCATCAACTGGTAAAGACCTGTCTCTGAGACTTCTGAGAATGCCTCAAGTGCAGGTTGTTGGTTTCTTCCTGAGACACAAGGCTGGCTCTTGGCACATATGTCTGTCTGATGGCACACAGGCTTTTCAGGGCTGATGCAACTTCAAGGCAACCCAGGAGGCAGTTGAGGGATAGGTGGTGGGATCAGTCATGACTACCTGCAGAAGCTACTTTTTCAGAGCAATGTAGGCTGTAAAACCTGCTAGCTACTGGGTAGTACCCTCCTTCAGCTGTTTTTTGGGGAGGATGGTTGGGGAGTGTGTGTTTCTGGGTTTTTAAAGTAAATTTTTAATACTTTTTTCACCTGTGGTTTGCCCAGTTGTTTTTTTTTTTAGTCTCTCTCACTAAAAATGTTCTTTGCATAGAATAATTAAGCACACTTCAGGTCAGAGACAAAGAAATTATTGTAAACTTGGTGTCTCTTGTGTGTGTGTTTATGCATATTTTATTGTTTATGCCAGTAGAAAATCTCAATTAAGAAAAAAATCCTAGTTCTAAAACTTTTGCCAATACCATTCATCCCTATTTCACTGTCTTCTCTACCAATATTTTTTTTTATGTCAGATATGGATTAAAACACATTCTCATGGGTAAAAAGAAAAATAGTTCCACGTGTGTTACTCTAAAAGACTCCAGAGATGAACATTTGCCCAAGTTACATGTTAGTAACCCAGAAATACATGTTCTAGGTAATGCTTTATGTCACTTCAAATTAAGTACCTTAAGCAGATCAGTGAAACATATTCTTAAAATCCCTATTCATCTCCATAGTTTACAGAACTTAGATAGAGTTACTTTAGAAAACCATAGAAAGAGACACCTGATTTACAGGTGTCTGCAGTGCAATTACATGACAGTGACCCTACACATTCCCCTTGTAATCTGTCTGGTATTTATTGTCCTCGCTGCTAAGTAACTATCACGTATTCCAACACAAGTCTAGTTCTGATTTTTTTAAGGTACCTTCAACCTCCACCATACATTCTTCACAGATTTGTCTGCATAAGAAGGCTGCAATGTACAACATTAATTTAATAGAATTCTAGCACCTTTCTTGTGTCTACAGGTCATGGAACAAAGAGTAAATCTTTGACAGTCATTTCAGCTGACACAATTTTTAGAGAGGATATTCTGCCCAACTATAGTATGACTGGTCACCTGTAACCAGCGTCCATCAGTAAAAACTTATTTCCTGAATCCTTAATTTTCTGTACTTGCCCTGGAAGAACACAGTACAATCTGAGGACCAGGGTTTACACCACTGAAGATAACTGCCTTTATGAACCCAGAGCTCAGTAAGGAATAGCATCATATTGCTGCTAAAGATTATGGACTAAAAGCAACCTCTTTATTGAAAACGTTCAGTAATTTCTCCAAGTATACATGTATTTTTTGACAACTCTTTAATTTTTTTCTTTCCTTTTTCTTTGATCATCATAGAAGCTGTGTGATTCAAGAGAAAGGTTATTAAACTCTCCATATGAACATAAACCTGCAAAAAATCAAGTTTGTTTTTCTGGCATCTCTGAACCTTCTTGAGTTTGACATTCACATTTAATCATAGCCATCAAATAAATTAAATGTTATTGTGTTGCTTCTTTTTATAATTATTATTTTTTAAATATCAAAGCAGGTTCTACATTTTTTGCTCTAACTTATTTTTAGAGAAATTATATTGAACTTCAAAAGTATGAAAATATATGTCCATCTCATCATTAGATTATTTCTCAAGAAGCAGCTCAATTTTCTTTAAAAAGGTGAACAAACCCAGCTCATTAGCATTTTGATGAAATTAAGAGGAGATGTCTAAGAACCTGATTGTATTCTGATGCAAAATAACCACACCAAAGAAGCAAAAACATGTTTGAGGGAGAATTAGAAGAGATTCAGAAATCCAGAAGTTGCACTGGAAAGGGTCTCCATTGTGCAAGATGTACCAAACATCTTTTTGATAAATTATTTTATAATTAGTTTTTAGACTTGAAGTCAGAATAAACTAAAAGACAAAACAAAACAAAATAAGAAACAACCCCAAACCTCCACAGCTATTACATATCCCGCTTTTGAAATAAAGTACTTGCAGTAAATTATTATAAAATAAAAAATGCTTCAACTAGTCCCCAGTTCAGCAATGCATATATACACAGTTCAAATGATATAATCAGGAAATCACATTATGAGAAATGCTTAGATTTTATTCTATATAAAGATAAACAACAGTGTGCATGTGTTTTGTTTGTTTATTTGTCTGTTGACTTTTAAAGGTGGTTTATTTTCATGGGTGAACTAAGAAGTGAAACAAAACATTATGGGTCATCAACTTTTCTTTTTAGGTATTTTTCTAGGGTGTGGGGTTTTTTTTCAAGCAGGAGAAATGAGGGAAGTTTTAGGTATGCGTTACCACTTCAAAACTTAGAAATTCATTATTTCTTTTGCCGCAATGATAATCTTCAGCCTATTGTTTAAGAAATTCTTCAGAGATGCTCAGAAGCAAGTAATGCTCCTTACCTTTTAGAAATCAAGCCTCATCTGCTTATGATTCTAGCCTGAGCTGGCTTGTTTTCACATTTCCAAACACTTTTATTTCTTATAATTCAACTTGGATTCAACAGTAACTTCAGGCAACCCGAAGATACATTTGTTTCAGAAAATAGACATTGCAAAATATTTGTTCAGACACAATGCTGAGCCCTCAGGGTTCAAATGGCACTGAAGACAAGGCAAGAAACATAGGCAACATTAGTAAATCACTTCTGCTACGTGAGAGGAGCATCCAAATGTATATGAATGGCTGCCATATAGGTCTATATAGAGATGTAATGATCTTATTGGCCTGTTATAATTTAGAACTATGTCTATCCTCACTAATGGCAACAGAAGCTTAACTCTTTTCAGAGTGGTATTTTATAAATTCCCTTTTTACAATGAAACTATAAATGTATATGCCAGCTGGCATATTTTAGCTGACATAAAGGTATGTGTGGCACTATTTGAACACCTCCTTTCAGATTCAAAACTTTTTTTTTTCCTCCTGCGCTGAACCATGGTTTTTTGGCTTTTAAATGGCAACCACTAGAGAACATTGGCTGACTGGGCAGCCAGAAGTTCTGATTTATTTCAGAGTGTTCCCCTTAACTGTGCATGGTGATTTAACCGCAGCTGCAACAAAGTCTCACACAGCTGCTCACTCACTCACCCTGGTGGGATGGTGGAGAAAATTGGAAGAGTAAAAGCGGGTTGAGATAAAGACAGTTTAATAAGTAAAGCAAAAGCCATGCACACAAGCAAAACAAAACAAGAAATTCATTAACCACTTCCATCAACAGCTTGTAGGTGTTCCGCCATCTCCAGGAAAGCAGGGCTCCATCATGCGTAACGGTGACATTCCCCACTTCCTTCTTCTTCCCCCAGCTTTATATGCTGAGCAGGGCATCATATGGTATGGAATATCCCTCTGGTCAGTTGTGGTCAGCTGTCCTGGCTGTGCCCCCTCCCACCTTCTCATGCACCCCCAGCCTCCTCACCGGTGGGGTGGTGTGAAGAGCAGAAAAGGCCTTGATGCTGTGTAAGCACTGCTCAGAGATAACTAAAACATTCCTGTGTTACTAAGTTTTCGGCACAGATCCAAACTAGCCCTGTACTAGCTACCATGAAGAAAATTAACTCTATCCAAGCCAAAAGCAGCACACTGCGGCACTTGTTTAGAAATACTTTTTCAAAAGGTTCTCCTTTCAATGTATTTTTTTAAATCTTTTAATCAGAGACTGCCAGTTTTCATATTCAAAGAAATCTGGTCTGACTGAAGATTTATATACTGATAATAAGACACATACATTCAAAAATGTATGTGTTCTGCACTGATTTTAAACATAGCTAACAAACCAATCTGATCATGGCTGACTCAGGTTCCTCCAGGAAAAAAAAATAAATTTGCAAGATTTAGTTGCCTCAGAATTCGTATGTACAAAATAATGTTTATAATAAATACAGGAAAAATAATGATCGCTCTTTCAGGATACCAGAAGCAAAATCCACAGAATGAAATAAAACCAAGAAAGAATAGCTTCTGAAGGTGTGTAACGAAATGTTACAAATAGAGGATTACAATAAAAAGCTAACGGACATAAATCTAGGAGGAATCAATTCTCCTTTCCAATCATATTCAACCTTAATAACAGAGGTTTAATAAGCTCATACCTTTCTGCCAATTTCAGAAGACTGCTGCTGATCAATAGCATTTATTTTAAAGAAGATGGCAAAGCAAGGGAGAGATGCTGGTGACTGGAGACACATTTTTTCTCAGAAGGCAGCTGAATAATACTATAATGCTGTGTGAAACACAGAAGCTATATGCTAGATACTCATCATTTCTGATCATCACTCATAAAGCTTTCATTTGCAATTTTTTACTGTTTCGTTTATTTTCTTATTTGGCACCTTAAAGAACACAGGTTAGCTCCACCTGTTTGGAACAGCATATTTTCTTGATTTTTGGGTAGCAGATATTTCCACAGTATTTGCCTCAGAGAAGAAGAAATTATCACTAGTACATGAGATGTGGAGAGAGGAGCCTGGACACAGTACACTACAGAGCACATTCCCTACTGTGAAAAGTCTTTTGCCTTAAATCCAGACGGAGACTCTGCAGGTCTTTTTTATTCCTAGCTTTCAGAAGTGACTTTATACTGCTTCTGTTCTGCTATTCCATTCCTCCAGATCTCTGTTTATGTGCCAAATCCTCTGCCTTTAAATGAATATTTCTTGATATTTTTTTTTAAAAGAAAGGCTTTCCTTTAAAACATTCATTATTATTATTTATTTCTCTGATTATGCTTCAAAAACTTTCTAGTCTAAATAGAGAAATAATTTTATGAGCTTCATCTGCTACTGTCCAGCCAGTTCCCATGGCTTTTGGCTTAGAGTTTTCTTTTTTCATGATCCAGTATTTCCTTTGTTTCTCTTCCCAGCACAAAATTGTACCATTACTCATTATTAGCTCATGGAATTCACGGCTGTACCTGTAAATAAAAGAGGGCAGGGAGTGATCCTTGGCAGAGGTGACTGTTCCATGGCATTAAAATCCCTTGCCCTCTAAACTAGGTGGCCATTCCCCACCTGCTTATTAAAAGTGTTGCTGGCCTAGGAGAGTGGGTGAGTGCTCCTTGAAACTGGGCCAAAATGAGGTAAGGGACCTTCATGAATGATCCAGTTCTGGGGCCCAGGCCTGGACACTGTTCAGGTTAGAGCCTTCTGTTCACATCAGAATGGTGTTAGGGTTTGGGTTTTGGGGTTGTGGTTGTTTTATTTGGGATTGGGTTTGGGGGTGGTGTGGTGGTGTTAATGCTAACTTGCTTGCTTTTTTTTAATCTCTCTTGACGTTTTCAGGAAAGGTGGAAGACGTGGGCTCCCCAGTGAGTCTCCCAAGTGTTTTCATAATTGGCTTGTTTCTACCTAACTTTCTTCAGCCAACGAACTTTACCTCCCACTTTTTTTTTTTTTTTTTTTTTTTTTTTTTTTTTTTTTGCATCTGCTGCAATGGTCCAAGTGTTCTAGCTTGTTGATCTGACTAAAACTCTAAACCAAAAAAATTATGTCTGGAGTTGTTAAAGGATTGATCAGAAATTACATCTGGGTAAGAGCAGGAGCCTGTCGCCACTTTCTGCCTTTCCTGGGAAATAGATCATGCTGCCACCTCTGCTTTTTCAGGGATTCCAGCTAAAGAAAAAGGAAAGCACAGATCAAAATAAAGATTATAAATGCCTTAAATTATGGTGGTTCTTGTGTGCAGGACTAGGATTCACTCGGTGATTTTCTATAACGTGTTGCCTAATACCTGGGCATTCCCATGTGTACATAGGATTTTGCACTGCCTACAGCCTCCAAAATGTGCAGACACTGGCACACATGTTGTGTCCAGGGCTGGCCAAACACAACACACCTTAGACTCAAGACAACCTAACAGATACTGATTTTAAGCTCATATACTTTGTCTTTCAAAGACCGTATTAGTCTGAGCTGACAATGCTAGTGCTGATATAGGTGTCCTAAACTGGAGCTCGCTCACATCCTGACTACTGAGGAGCTCAGATTTGCCTGTGCTTGTTTATGTTGTCATATAGCTTTCAGCCATTAGCCCCAGGATGCCCCCAGCCAGTAGCTGGCTCCAAGAGGTCTGAGTTAATGGCATGTATGCCCAAAACAATGCTTGGAAGCAATCAGGGCCTTGGATTAAAAACCTGCAAAATCCTGATACTTAGTAGTGACTAAACAGAACCTGCTGAAATGCTAACTACAAAGCCATTCCTCCCGTTTTGAGGAACTTTGCCTATTTGAGTGCATCTGACTATATGCCTGATTCATACAGGTATCTGCTGGATGTTCAACGCTCTTCTCTGGTAGTTGCCTATTCTTCCTAACTCCATACAAGAACAGTTTTGGTGCTTGTTTGTCTATACAGTATTTCCACAGTTGCAGCATGGTGGTTTGATTACTGCGACATAAAGTTTCAGCAAAGAATACAGTTTAGAGATTTGTAGAGAAAAAACAAGAAATAAAACAAAATAACTTGATTCTAAAGACTAAAGGCAGTTGGATCTGCTAAAGTGTGTAGTAAGAAGCAGATTGTGTGACTCATAGAGGAGAGTTAAGTGGTAAAAAATAACAGTATGATCATTCAGGTATTTTCTTAAAAATATTTGGTGTAGGAATGAGAAACAATGCATACAAAAAAAACCTAATAAGAAATCTTTTGTTGTAAATACTGGAGAGATTGAAGGTGTGGAAAGTGCTCCTCTTTTCTGTGACACTGCTGTTCATTACAGGTAAAAACCATTTGCCATGTGTGCAAAGTGCAACACACATGGAACACTTTTTCTTTGATAGGCACGAGGCAAATTCGAATGAAGCTAAACTGAAATGCATGGATGAGTGGATATGCAAAAATGTCATGTTTTCTTTTGAAGGCAGTTGCATACAGTAACACTGGAAGTATCTTTTTGAAAAATATCTAAACATTTTCATTGACTTGATGTCTCAGTAAACCAATTTTCATACCTTTATACATTGTATATCTTTCAAGCTTTAGAACAGTCTAATGTGTGCCTTTAACACTGTCTCCCACATTATTATTATACCCATCTAGTCCAGATAAATGGACAACTAGGTGCATAAAAAACTGGTCAGATGTTTAGGTTTCAAGAGTAGTGGTGAACAAGTCATATGCTATTTGGAGTCCAGTAACCAGTGGGTTCTACAGGGGTCTATCCTGGACCTGTGCAGCTTAAGCAATGCCCTATGCAGGTATCATCAACTTTGCATATGATGCAAAATTGGAGGGCTGACTTGATAGACTGGAGAGCAGGGCTGCCCTACTGAGGGACCTACACAGGATGGAAAAATGGACTGACAGGAGCTTCATAAAATTCAGCAAAGACAAACAGAAAGTCCTTTGCCTGGGAAAGAGGAATCCTTTGCAACAGTACAGGCTAGGGACTAACTGGCTGGGGAGCAACTCTGCTGAAAAACTGGTATAGCAAGCTGCACAGGAGCCACCAGTGCACCCTGACAGGCAGGGGCGGCATCAGCATCCTGTGCTGTATGAACAGCAGCACAGCGAGGAGACTGAGGGAGGTGACTACTTCTCCCTACTCAGCACTCAGCATAATATTATGTTACATTTTGGGTTCCCCAGAAGACATAGACAAACTGGAGTGAGTTGTTCAGCAGACAGCCACCAAGATGGCCAGGGAGCAAAGCAAAGCAAGGAGAGACTGATGAACAGGGTCTTGTTCAGCCTGAGAAAAGAGAGCTTCTAGGGGGCCTAAGAACTGCCTGCTAGTACTTTCAGAGATGTAATGGAGGAGATGGAGCTAGGCTGTTCACAGTGGTGTATGGTCGAAGAAGAGGCAAAGGACATAAATTGAAACAAGGAAAGCTCGTAGCAGGTATGAGTTAAACCCTTTCTTCCTAAGAGGACGGTCAAGCAATAGACTGCTTGTCCATTTATCATGTTGTTCAGAGAGACTGTGTGGTTCCTGTCCTTGAAATTTTTCAAGACTTAATGGATAAGGCCCTGAGCAAACTGGTCTGACTAGGTTTTGAGCAAAAGCTTGGACTGGAGACTCCCTGAGGTATTTTGCAACATAAATGATCATATATATCTGTATGTGGTTTAAAATTCTTATTTAAAACACTTAGGACTGTTTTGCAGGCACTGCCTTATATGCATATGTTTAACTTTTTGTGTTTCGTTGCTCAAATTTTTTTTTATTCCTTTCTTGTTTATTAAGTCCCAACATGGCAGCCTTGATTGACTGTATAAAGAAGGACTTGACAACTGCTACCATTGCTTCATAACACCTTCATTTCAAGAATCTAAATTTATCCTGAAAAAGAATTAAATCCAAACACAGAAGGTGTTATAATACTGGATTCTCATATGGGGTAGAGCACTCCTACTTATTAATACCCAGGCCAAAATATTCTTTTTTCAAACTTTCCAGGCATAACTTGTGTTTAAAATTATGTGCCTACATTTATACTCTTGAAGACATCTCAGGTTGTATCAACTATATTTTGTTATATTAAGTAGAAAAGCTGAATGATTTGGGAACATTAGTGACAGTTATACAGAGTAAATGGATCTGGTATATTTTTCCATATAAGCCTGTATTTCCAAAGCACTGTACTGAGAAACTATATTACCTGAGATGACATAAGAGTCTAAGGAATACACTCATGCAACTTTTCTGAACTTTAGAAAGCATTCCAGAAGAGATGCAGCATCTGAACATGATTCACTGTGATCAAGTAAGTTTGGAAGAGGCACCTGATTCACAAAGTATGACTGGAGAAATTTATAAACAGAGATTTCTTTCCCTTAAGACTGAAGAAAGATGCTTTGGTATGATACCTGCTTTCCTACTTAAGGCAAAGTAACTTCCTGCCACTCTGTGTTCATACTGCGAACTCCAAGTCAACAGTCAACTGTATTTATACAAGTTGCATAACATACATTATAACTTATTGGTTAAGCGATTCAGCAATGTGTTTATATCCTGTCTTTTTCTAGTTTAGTAGGCACAAGAACATTTAGTAATTATTGCTATTTAAAGATTAGTTGCTGATGGATGATGATGGCATTTTCGTAAATTGCTTCTTTACAGTAGAGTGATGGTGTTAGTTGTTTGTTCCTTGGCAATATAGGGCTTCTTTGCATTAGAAGTGTGGAGCGTATTAACTGTTCTGGAAAGACTGTGTAGCTGCCCCAGTGTGAGTATGGATGCAGTTATATTTATCAGATGATGATTAATACAGGCACAGCTATTTCCATAAAGGATACACTATTTATAAGCCACTTCAGTATCAGTGGAACTGCACCCATGCTACTTTTGCATCCCAGTTATTCTTGCTAATGCTGGGATGTGGGATCTTGGAATCACATGACAACTCAGGTTGGAAGAGTTTGGAAGAGCTCTCTGGCCTAATGTCATGTTCAAAGCAGGGCCAGCTGTAAGTCAGACCCGGTTGCTTAAAGCTTAGTCTAGTTGGATCTTGAAAATTTCCAAGGATGGAGACAGCAACATTTTGGGAAATATGTTCCACTGATTGACTGTCTTAGTTCCTTGTGGAAACACTCTCTCTCCACCGCCATCCACCCCGCCCTCCATGCTCCTCCCTCTCTTCTCTCCCACATTTCCTTCCTTCCTTCCTTCCTTGCTTGCTTGCTTGCTTGCTTGCTTCCTTCCTTCCTTCCTTCCCTCCCTCCTGCCCTCTCTCTCTTCTTCAAGTAGGTGACCCCTGCTTATCATCTCTTTTCATGGTACTTACTAACCCCTTCCTCTACTTTCCAGCAAGTTTCTTTATCAATTACTGTCTCCTGATAATCTGTCACTGCTACATCTTCATCATGTTTTTTTGTGTATAATGATACCAACACAGCCATGCTTCTTTTATCCATCAGACATATTATGTATTTTGACTTTCAAATTATTGCGTTCATTTAAAAATCTGTCACTTCTGTGAAAATTTGAAGACACAGCATTGTGAACACTTCTCAATACTGAAATTATTTTTCCTTTGCTTCCTGCTTTTCCACTTAGATTTTCGAGATTTTAATCTCTGTGGTCAAATCTTGTCATAGATAGTACTTGAAATAATACTGCAAACATTCCTTAACCATATGTGGGCTGCACACAACCTGCATTCCCATTTCAAAAAGTTTAAATAAGGAAAGCAGCTCCGCTCCATAGCTGTAGCGAACTCAGGGTCCTGTGATACTCACAGTCAAGTTCACTCCATTATCCTGAACATCTAATTATCTAGTGGCACCCCAACCCACCAAACTTCACTAAATTAAATATATCATTAGATTATTCTTTCTACATTATCCTTTTCTGCAGATATTTTTACTGCTAACTCTTTTATTTTATTTCAGAGATCTTTCAGGTGAAATAGCAGGATAAACACTAGTTAATTGAGAACTATGATTTTCACTGCAACAGGGTACATGTTTCTAAAAAAATGACAAACTGTAATGGGAGAATTAAATTAAGTTTAATGCTTTCAGAGCTCAAGCACTGTGATTCTGTCATCTCTTGCAGTGGCTCAGGCATATTTTTGGCCTGAGACAACAAGCATGCTTCCAGGGAACGCATGGGCATGTTTCTGGAGGTACCAGAAGTGGGGCTACAGGAGTGGCTTCTGTGAGAAGCTGACAGAAGCTTCTGTGTCCGATGGAGCCAATGCCAGATGGCTGCAAGCCGGACCTGCCGCTGGCCAAGGCCAAGCCCATTAATGACTGTGGTAGTGCCTCTGGGATAACATAGTTAAGAAGGGGAAAAAACTGCTGTAGAACAGCAGCCGGAGAGAGAAGTGAGAATGTATGAGAGCAACAACTGTGCAGACCCCCAGGTCAATGAAGAAGGAGGAGCAGGAGGTGCTCCAGGCACTGAAGCAGAGAAGCCCCTGCAGCCCATGGTGAGGCCCATGGTGAGGCAGGCTGTCCCTCTGAGTTTTTGGCAGACTGATTAACTCTGCCTGGTGACCTACTAGTACATGTGGAAGCATCTTCTTTAGAAAACAGTAATAAAGTCTGTGCTGGCTGAAGTTGAAAAACACCCCTAATTACATTGACACTCAGAAGGTTACCCCAGTGTAAACTGGCCAGGAATGTGACTCAAATTCACATTTCAAGGTGATTTCGATTTGGCATTTCTATGTGCCAGATGATATTTTAGGCTCAACTGGTTTAATCAGGTCTTTCATAAGAACTGTCAATACATTATGCCACCTTAGACATTTTTTATATTAAAAAGCAATATGCTTTTCTTATTTTAATGCCGCACGTAGGCATTCTTCTCCTACACTCATGAGTGAGTAACTCCTGTTACATTCTGTAGAAGTTACTTTTCCCCTGGAAGTGGAAAACAGGATCCTCTCTGTATCAGACCTCATAGCCAAGTTCCAAGTTGCTATTGGTAGTTGAGGTCAATAAGGAGCGTGTCAGAGGACACAAAGGACTTGTACTTTCCAAGTTGGGAACATAGAAATTACCGCAAATGTAGAATTCATTAGTGCCACCTATTTGTGAGACTGTAAAACTGCAGATAATCCCTGCAAAATTGTGTTAAATTAGTAAGAAAATAATTATGTCTACCTCTGCCTACTGAGGTGAAAGAAAGCTAGACATATAGGACAAATCTCAGACTCGATGGCATTTCCTTCTGTTCTATATTTACACAGTTGCAATGTATGAATATGTTGTTCAAAGTACAACATATTTATTATACAATATACACATATGTAAGTGGAAAATAGGTATATTTATGTAATTTATATCATATATATTTATAGAAGTATACAACATTTACACCTACAGCTCTAGATACATTTCTTCATTTGCAGAAACCCCAATGCAAGAAAGCCAAAGACGGGACAAGGCACTGAAGTTACGGGAATGTATTCACATAGAAATAAACAAGGATTTCCAAGGACAGTTATACACTAAAGAAAGAGTTGGAAAAGTGTTTCTGAAAATACATCTTTTTTCTTCTTTTTTACCTGTTCTCCAATAGTATTAGAAGTGGAAGGATTAGGCAAAATGTCATGGGTAAAAAAAAATCCAAGAAAGATCCTCTGAATATTCTTAATCCCCTTGCCTCACCCCACTGTTGAAGCAGTGGATATTGCTGATACTGATGGGTACTTTTTGTTTTGCTGGTTCAAGTCAAACTGTCTGGAGAGGTTTGTGGTTCAGTTATCCTCATTTCATTCTGAAATGAGACACCATATTCTTCAGCTCTCTACAGAGAGCTAGAGCTTTGAATGACAGGAGGGAGGTTTATCATTAATACATGATAAATTCATGTTGACATATGGCTTTAAACTTCAGAGGGACATCTGTAGCCTGAGGTATAAGAGCAAGAAGCATACTTGTTATGTAAGTATTTGTACGCATGAAGATTTTCTAAATATGTTTGACTGACTGTAAACAGACATAGATTTTCAAAAAACAGATAAACAAAGGATAGGTTATCGAAATATTGTTAATTATAAGTTAATTAATTTGCTATCATTGACTTCCTTATGAGATTGACAGTTTAATTTGAAAACTTGTACAGGCATGTGTTGTGAAAGTCCTCTGGCTGGCAATATGCATGCATTAGCACAAGTAATGAAAAAATAAAAAAAACTATGTAAAAAGGGAAGATGCTTTTTGGGAAAAAAAAATAAAGAGCAACCAAAAAAAAAAGTTAACTGTAATTTCAAGCATCTTTCCATCCAGTCAAATGATTCCTGTAATATACAGCATGAACAGAACAGCACAGATTTTGAGTCCATATAGAAAATTGTTCACAGTTCACATGTTGATCCTAAGACAATGATAATACCACGTACAGGGAAATTGAAACAGAATTTTTAAAAAATAAGTTGTTGAGAACTTTGAAAGTCTTTCCTGTCAGAAATTCTCCTAATTTTGCCATAATCATGACATTAGACTATTACTAAAAAAAATCAACAGTATTTTAAAAAGTATTCAAAATTCAGACATGTAGCAAAGCAAATAAAATTCAAGTATTTGAGATACATAAATTTGTTTTGAATTTTCTACCATAAATATTGTGCTTACTATAAACTTGCATAAACAGACCTCAGTAAAGAGATTAAAAATTGCTCGTGCTTCTTTTGTTCACGTATCTGCAAATGCATTTAGTCTTTCAAATATTTTTTTTTAATTCAGTCATTTTGCTGTCTTTACAAATACATTTGACTGAGTGCCTTATTGTTTCAAGTATAAGTTATGTTCTTCAGTTTAGTTGGCTGCAATTGTGCTATTTTAGATCCATGACTGACTGAACATGGTATCTGATCTCAGGTTTAAAATTCTGACTGAAAAACAGGGTAAGGCTTTTTTAATGAAGTCTACAAACTTTTAAAACTAGGTTTTTTTAATAACCACGTAACTAAGCTCAGTGAGATGGCTGTCCATGAAAAGCAAACAGAAAATGGTGGCAAATATTCCAGAAAAAAATAATTTTTAAAATCTTATGATGATCTAAACATTATTAATCAAACTTAATATTCATCAGTTCAACATACACTGTGAAGGTAAACATTGATGGGCCTGTGTAGAATTAGAATGTTGCTGGTAGTTCTGTATGCTAGCAATAATGCCAAGGTATTTGATGGGAGAAAACTAAATCAGATCAGTATACTTTAAAACTTACCTAGTATGTATCCTACTGGAGTTGAAAAGTCAGAGGTTAGAAAAAACACAAAATTATTCTGTTTATCTTATATGTACTTGATGTTCATGACATAAACAAAATATTTTTTTTCTCAAGACCCCTGACTCATTCAGTGCGTAGGTTTGATGATGCTCATTTAGCAACAGCTGTGCAAAGAATGTGTTTCTTTTCATTGTTATCTATGTGGTTCCATGTTTTATTATTACATGCTAATCAAGCCCTCTTTTGAAGAAAGGATGCATACTCATGTCTTTAAAATACGTCTCTAGTTTTCAGCCTCCATAACTCATCAGAAATCATTTGAAATATTCATGTCCCCCATCTTTAAATGCCCTTTAAATACCAGCTAATTATTCATATCTTTTGATATGTATTTGGATATTTAATTTATGTGTCTTAGTGTGAATTCAACCCCTAATGAGGTGTACTTCAGCAGGAATGTTAGATTTTTTGTTATTCTGTTTCCTTCTATTTAGTTGATTGGCTATGTAAGAAAAAAAATTACTGACAGGATGTTTTTTTCAGAAAACATAGGGGTGGGGTTTTTTTGTTTCTTTTGTTTCCAGATAGAAGGTTATTACAATGAAGATGTTAAAAAGCTATTGTCCCTACAACTACACTTTAAAGAATACATTGATGTCTCTGAAAACAATAAATTGTTAACCCATCAATATACAAATTGTAGCATTATATTGAATGATCAAACACATAGCTGCTTTCAGCTGTAAAGAAATAATAACAATAGGATGACCTACAGTAACCATGTTAGTTAAGAATCCAAGGCCTGGCATGGGATAAGAATTTGTCTCTTCTAGCACAGAAGTAAGACTGCTTAGACATAAACTCGTTTTAAACTCTCATAATTACCTTCCTGCTTTTTAGAATCTCTTTCACCCCTAAAGTGTGTACCTATTAGAAATTCCAAGGATCTTTAGAATCTGCTCACTACCTTTTATTAGTATTATTGGCACACTACGAATGAACAGAGAGCCTGAAACAGGAGAAATCAAGCAACAGGTAAATGTGTAGTGTAAGTTGCTCAATGTGCTGTGATCCAATGAGATGCCTCAGTTCAAGTTGATCCATACTTGAATTGCCCCTGAAGACCAAAATATAGTGTGGCTGTGGCAGTTCATCAGTGGCCCACCTCCATCTGAAGTAGCCCTAATCCGTCACTCCGGAATGTAACAATCATTGGAGATGGTGTATTTTCCAATGAGTTGTATGTCTGAAACATTTATAGATGCTTTTTTTTTAAAGAATGAAATGCTGCATAAATTTGATGTTCCAATGATGTTCCTACATCTGATGTAGATTCAGAAAAATATTTTTTCATTTTTGAAACTTGAGATACACTGACATCATCTTTATATTTATTTATGTATTTGCTTACTTATGTACATTTACATAAAATAGAAGTCTGACAACTCACTCGTTTTCCTTGCAGAAATTTTTGAAACTGGCAGTTATTTAATGAATATTTTTTTTTGTACTTTTAAGAAGCTGCTCAGCTTCAGACTAGAATGCAGTTGGCTTTCATAGTTTCTTTCTAACTTGATTAAACAGTTCTTAGAGTACTGGTCTGCTCTGGGAACCTCTGTGTATAAAAATGCCATATAACTGTCAGTTACTTTTTTGTCAAATTAATTGATACAGTATTTGTTTTGTACTTAAAATTCAATTTATTTTTTTTATTACTCTACCTTAGGAAGCAAAGCATAGCATGAACCAAAAGCAATATAATAAAGTCAATTAAATGTATTTTTTTAAGACTCTGAAGTGCTATAATCAAATTGCAGATATAAAGGCGAAGTTACAAAAGGGGCCATTATACTGCAATGCCTTCTGCTACATCTATTACAGAGTAGTTCAAGATTTGCTGAAACAAACTAAATGCACACTTCCTTCGCAAGTGTAAAGCTTTTCCACAGCCAAACCCAGAATTATTTCCAGAACTTGTATGTTTTGCAGAAACCAGAAATCCTCTGCAAAGAAAAGATATCTCTGTTCCATATTGCTTGTCTTTTTAGAAGTATGTTTTACTAAGTGTATAGTCAAGGTTTCAGACTGAATACTAAGAATACTAAGGTACAGGAGGAGGATGATACCACAGTGCCTGTGAACTCTATGATGTATCTTTTGTATGAATACACCACTATAATCTTTAACTTCAGGCGAGTCTGTAGGAAGGTGATAGCAGTACATATATTATTATTTTGTAAGCAGATTTTTGTGATTATTCCAGTCTAGTATTCTGTTCTGCCAAGCCTTTTCTCAATAAATAATTGGTCACTACAGAAGCTGTTTAGGTGACACATGATATAAAAATCAACCCATCAGTCTTTTACCTGTTAGACATTCATGAATAAATCACCCACTCATGCAAACTTCAAAGAAAGCAGCTGTCTAATCTGTGATTTAATCTGCTGTCAATCATACAGAAAAATCTTTGCAATGTCACACAGTAAAGCAGAAACTTCAAAGACATGCTGATTGCCAAGAACTGCAAAAGAGATTTTTTCTTCCTATGCCTTGAAAAACAGTTTTAGAAAAAAAAGCCAAAGTTTGGTGGGGTTTTTTTGGTTGGTTTTTTTTTGTGTGGTTTTGTTTTTTGTTTTTGTTTTGTTTTTTTTTTTTTCTTTGCTTTGGGTACAGTCAGGATTTTGGTATCAAAACACAAAGTTTCTGCATTCAGTTGTAGAAATAATTATATGTAAAGAAACCAGTGCCCAAATGCTGGCGAAGTCTACTATGGCTTGGATGGGTGTACTCTACACTGGGTAAAAGTCTGGCTGGATGGCTCAGCCCAAAGAGTGGTGGTGGATGGAGCTATTTCCAGCTGGCGGCGGGTCATAAGTGGTGTTCCCCAGCACTCAGCATGGGGGGCAGTTCTGTTTAATATCTTTATCAATGATCTGGATGAGGGGATTGAGTGCACCCTCTGCAAGTTTGCAGATGACAGCAAGTTGGGAGTGTTGATCTGCTTGAGGGCAGAAAGGCTCTGCAGAGGGATCTGAACAGGCTGGACGGACAGGCTGAGGCCAATTCTAGGAAATTCAACAAGGAGAAGTGCCAGCTCCTCCACCTGGGTCACAACAACCCCAGGCAACACTACAGGCTTGGGGAAGAGTGGCTGGGAAGCTGCCTGGTGGGAGAGGACCTGGGGGTGTTGATTGACGGCCAGCTGAACATGAGCCAGCAGTGTGCCCATGTGGCCAAGAAGGCCAACGACATCCTGGCTTGTATCTGAAACAGTGTGGCCAGCAGGACAAGGGAAGGGATTCTCCCCCTGTACTCGGCACTGGTGAGGTCACACCTTAAATCCTGTGTTCAGTTTTGGGCCCCTCATGCAAGAAAGACGTTGAGGTGCTGGAGCATGTCCAGAGAAGGGCAATGAAGCTAGTGAAGGGTCTAGAGCACAAGTATTAGGAGGAGCAGCTGAAGGAACTGGGGTTGTTTAGCCTGGAGAGTATGAGGCTCAGGGGAGGACATTATTGCTCTCTACAACTACCTGAAAGAAGGTTGTAGGGAGGTGGGGGTAGGTCTCTTCTCCTAGATAACAAGTGATAAGACAAGATGAAACAGCCTCAGGTTGTGTCAGGGAGTTTTAGATTGATATTAGGAAAAATTTCTTCATTGAAAGAGTTGTCAAGCACTGGAACAGGATGCCCAGGGAGGTGGTAGAGTCACCACCCCTGGAGGTGTTTAAAAAACACGTAGATGTGGTGCTTAGGGACATGGTTTAGTGGTGGACTTGGTAGACCTGGTCCTGAATGGTTAGACCTGATGTCATGGTTTAACCCCAGCTAGCAACCAAGCACCACACAGCTGCTTGTTCACTCCTCCTCACCCAGAGGGACGGGGAGGAGAATCGGAAAGGAGTGTAAAACTCAAGGGTTGAGATAAGAACAATTCGACAGGTAAAGCAAAAGTTGTGCATGCAAGCCAAACAAAACAAGGAATTCATTCACCACTTCCCATGGGCAGGCAGGTGTTCAGCCATCCCCAGGAAAGCCGGGTTCCATCATGCATACCGGTTACACAGGAAGGCAATCACCATAATGTTGGATTTTCCCCCCTTCTTTCTTCTTCCCCAGTTTATACACTCAGCATGACGTCATATGGTATGGAATACTTCTTTGGCTAGTTCAGATCACCTGTCCTGGCTGTGTCCCTTCCCAATTTCCTGTGCCCCTCCAGCCCTCCCACTGGCAGGGCCCAAGAAACTGAAAAGTCCTTGATTTAGTACAAACATCACCCAGTAACAACTAAAAGCACTGGTGTCCTATCAACATTGTTCTCACATCACAACCAAAAACAGCACTGTAGTAGCTACTAAGAAGAAAACTAACTCCATCCTAGCTGAAACTAGGACATCTGATGATCTCAAAGATCTTTTTGAACCTAAATGATTCTATGATTTTTCTGAGAGGGGACCAGATAAAGAGTAGGACATAAAGTGACAGCTTTGGCACCAAAGTAGTCTGGGCCACTGGAAAGAAGGGCACTGGAACAAACTCAGAAGGTTTTTGGTATTAGGAACGGTTAGCTAGAGCAGTTGCATCCTGGTTTGTTCAACTGTAGAGCTTTAAGTTCACCATGATAATTTAAAAAAGGATAATACACAAAAACTATATGCAGGCCCAGTGCTTATCTAGAACTGCTGAGGATGGTCACAATTTTAAAAAGTCCTATGCAGATTTACTACAAAGATTTCATTTGGCTTCTAGTTGCCAACAGGCAAAGTTTTTCATATAATCCATGCTACAGGTCTTCTTCAGTCACAGTACAGTAGAGGTCGAAAACAAGTTGACTTTGATATTTATTAGTGATACAAATAATCTGGAGAATTCAGCTAGATTTAAAAGACATTAAATGGTAAATATAAAATCTGCCAGATTCTGTCCGGATCCTTTTTTTCCAATTTGGAAATCAAACAACAAGCACTAACCAAAAGATCATTCTTGGTTTATGGTAACTGTGATAGATGTATTGGCTTGAAACACAGTACATTTTTTACTGCTTGAAGGATATTTGAAATAGATGATCTTTTGCGTCAGTCATGAACTCATGTAGGCTGTAATCAAGAGGATTGTATCATAGAATACTTGAGGAATCTGAAATATATAAAGCAAACATACAGTAGTTGGGTATAAAGTTTCTGTTGTGCCTAGAACAAATACAATTTGAAATGCTTCTTGAGCAAGACTCAGGGAGTGTGTAGCAGCAGCAAAAGCACGTCCAAATCATTAAAAGGCAAGCCTTTATTCAGTGACAGATTTGCACAGGTGAGAACTGCCAGGTCAGTCTCTTCAAGACAGTGAGTTTAATCATAAGCTGCTTTTGACCTACATATAGGAAGCATTTTTAGAATGAAGTGCAGTAAGGAATATATGCACAATAAGTATAGGAATCTGATATTCAGTTTAGGTAAATTGAAGACACTAGTTTGCATCTATTAGTATCAGTTGAGACCTGAGAATAAGTTTATTTGATGGCCCAAGTAAAATGTCATACAGAACAATCATGTTTTACATGAAATTTACTGAAACAGTGAAGGAAGTTCATCCCTACATCAGAGGGATCAGATTTTACCAGGGATGTCTCTTTTTCATTTTCAATGAAAAATAAAAAGTCCATTATTTTTTTTTTCTGGATGAGAGAAGCAACATTTCCTTTCTACCTCCGGTTGGAATGATTCTCTTCAAACTGACGAGAAAAATAAAAAAATGTTTCCATGACTTATAATGGTTAAATACCTGAAAATACATTCATGATTTTGCTTCTTGTTACCAGTGCAGAAGAAAAGCTATTTAGGAAGAAGGAAACAAATAAAACAGTTAAATGCTGTATTACATTTTGTGACTCCATGCTGAAATAGCTGTGACATTAACCAGACAAAATATCTGTATTATTCCATAATGCCATTTAAATTAACAACTTGCTTCTGTAGCATGACTTCATTTTGATCCCTTACTTCATTGTGAGACAGAATGAAAAATTGTGTTAATGAGAAAAGATGCACACAGCTTTTTATAACTGAAATTTATCAAAACATTATTTGAATTTGTGACCTTTTTTCTGACATGCTGGAGGGCAATACTGCATCTCATTCTACAGAGCAAATACTTTTGGAGTTTAGTCTCTGCCATTCAGAAATCTTGCATAAAGGATTTTAGAATTTGGAGCTAACTGTGAACCTCTTGGAAATTGTCTTTAGATAGATGATCATATTTATGTCAAAATATTGAAGCTTTGCATGACATTCAAAAGGTGTTTCCACAAAGCAGTAAAATTTAAAAAAAAAAAAAAAGAAAAACTTGAAATATGTTTTCTTTATTAACTTTGACCCAATCTACACAAACTTAGATATCATCAGAAAGTAAAAAAGAAGCTGGTGGACTTAACAGTCATACACCTTTTTTAAACACATAAACATTAAGACTAGTACTTTAGGCAGCACAATATTTATTCCTCACTGATTAAATCTTCAGACCCTGTAGAAGTTTGGAGTTAATAAATCTCTTTTTTAAAAAAATACACATTGTTTTCATGTAGATAATGGAATAAGTATTTGAAATGCAAAAAGATTTACTCTGAAGGTCCTCATGCATTTGCAATATGAAAATAGTGAGTACAGAGGACTGTGTATTTGAAGAGTGTAATTGCAGTCAGAGCAGCCTGCATGGCTGTCATTGGTATTCTGGTCTACATCTACATCTTTGATGCACTCTTTCTGTATCATATATATGCAGGCTGACTTCAGCAGGCTGCCCGTTCCTCTCAGAGTGTCTTCAAGGCATCTTTAATCTTTGACCTCAGAGACAGACAGCTGGTCAAGACAGGATCTTGGCTGAATTTTTATTTTATGAAACAGAGTAAAATATGTCAGGGTGCAGCACAGGCCAGTAGCTTCCTGGGTCCAGGAGCAACAGGAGCTCCCCAGGGATGTCAGAGCAGATTTTGTCAGCCATGACCCATCCCACTGCCCCAGTTAGCTCCAGGGCAGCTGGGTGGCAGTTGGGTACAGCTCCAGCTCTGGGTATCAGGCACCTCCGTGGGGACAGGGACAGACTGAGGCCAGGCAGGATGTCAGCCCTGGGGCTGGGCCTGGCTCACTGGTAGATAATATGTTCTCATATGATCAGAAATATCTAGCAAATATATTTAGACAGGGAACAAGCAGAGCCAAGAGCTGACAGCTCATCTTCAGTACTCTTTTGCAGAGTGGTATAGACATAGCCATGGTGCTCACTGGTGCTGCTAAAATCTAGCTGTGTCCTCAGTGGCATTAGTCATTCAGTGTCTTTCATCGAATTACGTTGGTTTGAGGGAAGTGAATGATTATGTGGGCAAGGAGAAGAGGGAGAATTAGGAATATCTTCAAGCTGTACATGACAATTGGTAAGAAAATGTCTTCAAAACTGCTGAACTGAATCTTCCAGGTTAAAACCAAAATGTCTATGGTGGTGTCTTCTCTCCTCAAGAGTGAAGGCAGTCCCCATGGCTGTCATGTCAGTGGTGCACAAGAAACTGCTAGAGGTTTCCTATCTTCACATTTGTAATTTGTAACCCAGAATAAATCCTCAGGATAGCCAGTAACTTTTACAAATTTTAAATCTGTGCAATCAAAATGGTAGTGCATGGGTCGTTTCCATGGATGATGGTCAGAATCATCTTAGAAGAGACATAAATGGACATAATCAAAATTCTGGGCTGACAGCAGCTTCCATGGAATTAAAGTACTTCATAAATTCCTGGTTAAATGCAATGAGCAGTAGCATGCTTAAAAGATGTGTTCTTTTCCAGAAGATTTTGGGTTCTGTTTGAGAGCTTGAGCAATTGTTTAAAAACAATTCATATTAGAGGACAGCTTCCTCTTCTTTCCCTCAAAGAATAAGTGAAGCATATTTACCAATCAAAGCTGAAATCATGATACATAAATAAGTTTATAGCCAAAGGAAAAACTTACACTAATAAAACCACCTGGCAGAAATTAAACTGCCTGTTTTCCTCACATCATAGTTACAATCTTTAGTCATATTACTATTCTTAGCTTGCTTCCTATAATCCAGAGATTGTACATTGGATTTATGACTGGTAATCAGTCTTTAGTTTTAATTATCACTCTATTCTTAAGAAAATATACATTCAAAATAACAAAACATGCCATGAAACATCTGTAAACTAGCACTTTCAGATTTTGTTTCCATATATTTTGTGGACTTTTCTCTGTTGCCTAATTCTTGTTTTTTTCCAGAACTCTTCTCACAAACTGAAATCAGAAATTTCCTTTCAGACCTGATTGTTAAGTACTTTCCAGATTTAGTATTAAAATATGCCCAAAATCTCACCTTTTACTCTTCCAAAAGAACATGGGAATTTTTAAATCTGATGATCATTTGAAGTATATTTCCTTTGATACCATCTTTAATTCCTTTTTTCTTCGCCCAAAACTATCATTTTTTAGGCTGTTTAGTATGATTACATATCATTGTTAACCTTATCACGGAACAAAATGTAAATGCATTGTTCAAAAATATTCATAAACAGTTGCCCAGTTATGAAACAGTTTTTCAAGTAAGATAACACAAAGAGCTTTAACCTTCCACAACATTTATATTTAATGACATAAATGAAAGACGATGACATCAAAACTTCAAAGCAGCAAAGATGATGTATTTCCAATCATGCTGTCATAGTGAGATCTACAAACAGCATACTAGTACCTAAAGAACTGCTTTTTCATTTACTGAAGTTGAAGCATGGCCTCATCTCAAATAATATCTAATTCTACTAGTACTTCAAATCCACAAAAGACCATTAAAGTACCATGACAAATATATGTGATATTTTGGCAAATTGATCCCTTAACACCAGACAGTTATATTATTGTTTGCTCTTTGTCTCAGAATGCCCATCCAAATTTAAGATACTAGGACATTAATATGGTTACCCATCTCATATGATGCTGTATCAAAAAGACTGTGTACACAACATAATGCTAAATGTAATTTAATTACTTCAGGTCAAGACTATAAGTAAAAACTGCTCTCTGTCTTGCCAGTAGTTGGTGCTGCAGGTTGGCTGAAACTGCTTCATGTGATTTGACCAAGATTTTGAATTTACTTCATTTCACATAGGTATCTCAAGTTATGTTGTCTAAGGCCAATATAGGTTGTATTAGATTGCCATGGTTTTAGTCTATGTGGAGAAATAGGTACTTTCAGATACCAATTCAAGTTCCCTTAATATAGTGGAGTAGAATAATTGAATTGACCCCCAAAAGTGTTTTGATCTGCTCATTGTTAGTAAAGAAGCAGAGTATACAACCTGACATTAGATGCCCAATGTATAGATGTCTGAAACTAGGAAAGATTGAAACAACCTTTAAAAAAAGCAAGAAACTTGAGAACATTCCTAAATAATGTTGTGATCGTTATATATCTTAAAAAAAAAAAAGGAGTGAGTGCCATGTAAATTCTTTAATATGCTCCATTTTCTATTTTTAACCTGTCTTTTGTTGGGTTGAAGCTCAGTTAGTCTGTTTCTTGTCCATGAATTGATTTCTGCACAGCATTTTATTACCTCTGTGGTCAAGTGGCCATAATTGACAAAATAGTCACTCTGAATCTGTATTACTATCTTAAGTGTGAACATAATGGAAAAGGCTGATAGTATAAATTGGTCAGAATATCCACAGGACTGGGCACAGGATCCTACTTAACACTAAAGACAATTTCATACAAAATTACATCTATTTTTCATCTAATGGCTTTCTTGTTCTGTGATTCTTCTCAAAATATATAAAATACACATATAAAATCTGACAGGCTGAAATGGCATGCTTTTCCATAACACAGAAATTCCATATTGGGCTGTATAAGAAGAGTGTATTTTGTTAGGTAATCCAGCTTCATTATTCAGTACTGCATTAACTTCTGTTTAGTTTTGGCTTTCTGTGTCAATAAAGATTGGGATTAATAGAATATACTACAGAAAAAAGATCAGAGGTCTGGAGCACATGAGCAATGAGGAAAACTGAAAGCTTTAATTTTATTATTATTTTTTTCTCAATTTAAAGATGTCAGGAAGGGGGGGATGTCCCATAAAATAGGATAGGGAGTGGGGAAGTCATAGTCCTCAAATACACATTAGAAGTGTTCCAAATTGTGTATTCCTAGACCCTTATGCTCTTGACAGTTTGGACAAGAAGAAACTGCGTTAAGCTAATTTAGAAAAGAGTAATTCATGTATGGGGAAAACACTTTTACTAACAAGGCTGGTGGTAGGTTGAATTAGGACATTATGGGAACCTCAGAAAATGGGCATCTTAAAGAAAAGTCTAATCAACTGTCTATTAATAATGAAATATATATATAGCGTATGATACTTATGCCTAAAGATGGACTAGATAATATGCTACAGGTCTTTCCTTATCCTATGATTCTGTCATTCTATGTAATTTAAATATTATAACTTCATATAGGAAACTTATATTTAAATACATAACATAACCTACTAAACATATTCTAATTCTTTCCGAGGTTTTGCAGGTCAGTTAAAATTATCTCTAGTAAAGAACCTACAACAAATCTTGCTCTAAGAAAATGCTTTTATCATTATGGACTGAGTTTGGTCAATTTAATAAATATGAAACAAAGAAAAAGGTGTAAATAAATCATAAGGATTTGCACATAGCGTAAGATGCTGCTCAGTGTAATAATAGCAGAACTAGGCTTTACTCTCAGAGCTTTTCCAGTGGTACCAGCTTTAGAGAACTTTTGTTTGCAGCTAAAGCAACTATTCATAGGAATTTCTTTTCAAATTTGATCTTACATGATTTCAAATAGTTTTAAGAATGGTTATGTAATTTTGAGGAAGAGTCAATAGAACAAAGGTCTGCTTTAAAATGGACTTCACTCTGAAGGTGCTTGGAAAAAATGCGTAAAGATGTGTAAGAATTTAGAAATAATATTAAAAATAAAATTATCATTTTTCTATTTAATTTCAAATGTATAAATGATGTATGAACCTTGACAAAGTCTTAAGGAAATCACTAATGGACACATAAATGCATGAAGGTCAATTAGAGGATATGTTCTTCCCAGACAAATGTTAATAATGTGGTATGTCTAAGGGATAACACTGGTCAGTTGGCAGCCAAATTGTTTCTGATGAAGTAGTTGACTTTTCTTACACCACTATTTACAATGTAGTCTAATTACATGTAATCTGTTCATGGACTGTCATCAGGTGATTATTTTTCAGCACTGGGTTTTTTTTTGTTTTTTCTTCTGTAACTTCCAAGAAGCTCATACATTGTTTTATCTAATCTGACCAGCACTTGACTAGATTTCCTGTTGCTAACCTTTCATGAATGCTAACTATTGTCCTGAAAAGAATCCAAATAAAAATATATGTAACACTTTTTTATAATAGTCATGTACAAAGAAAACAATGTGGTACAGGTCCTGCAACAGAAGTATTTGAGCGTACATCAAAATTGTATACAGATAAAATAAGACTCGATCACACAGAATTATTTTTGTCACAGAAAGAAAACATTCAGTGCATTTCAACACTCTACCTTGCCAAATGTGTCATCCATCAGATGTTGTTTGTGCATACGCTATAAAATCAGTCTCCCATTTGTTAATAAAAGAGGTCTCAGACACCACAGTACAGTGTAAGGACTGAAACAGAATCATATAAAGAGACAGTCAGATAATTACCTGTGAAGTGCAGGCATACACAAACAGCAAAGTGAGTAGCTTTTATTAATGAAAGTTCTGTGCTTATGACAGCAGCTGTACTCACTGCACTCAGCATGAAATATTTTCTCAGACAATGACCAAAATGAATGTCTAAAGTTAAGTGTAAAATGAAGGCAAGGACACTTCTACTGGGTACTGTGTTAGCCGTAAATCCTGTATGTCTTCAGTGTTTTGTCTACCAGAAATGGTTTGTCAGTGTTTAATAATCCACAGTAGATTTCTATTCCATGAACTTTTCCAGTCTCCTTATGAAATTTGTAACCTTTCAGCAAGCACAGCACTCAAAGACAATGATTTCCACAGCATTATGTTGAAAACTACTAATGCATCCTATACCACCCAAAACTTGCATTAAATCACAAGAAAGGTCAGTGTTTAGTTTGGAAAACTGAGTCTTACTGTAGTTTGGCTGCTATTCAAACCAGTTTTCAATATAATCTTAGACCTAGAGTTATTTCAATAAAATTATAGGCTGTGCTCTGAAATTATGACATTGAGAACAGTTTGGAATGCAAAATAAACAAGTGCTTCAAATATAATAGCTGTCACATGTAAAACACTGAAATTGTGTATCTTTTCATTTGTGTCTTGATAGTGTACCTCTGTGCAGCAGCTTTATTGTTCTATAACAGATATTTAGGGTGTAGAAACACCTAAGGTTGTGAAAACATAGGAAAATGGTCTGTCACACAGTAAGATTTATAGAAACATACCATTTTGAAACCATGTGGAATGTAATATATCAATAGCTTTATCCTTTGTCTGCACTAACTACAATTATGTAGTGAAAAGAAGCCTCTTTCACATATGGCATATATGACAGGAGACAGCATCAACATTTTGTAGTATAGCATTTAATGTCTTGTAGTATAGCAAAGTAACTGATCTGCTTACTTTCCAGAATGCCCTCATTTGACACCTCCAAAATATTAGATGAAAGTCAGTTTGGAAGCCTTTGAGGTCAGCTAGCTACTCTACAGAAAAATTAGGATTTCCCATTATAATCCTTTCTCTGATATTCTCTCACACACAGCTCTTTAAAAATACCTTTGATGGAAGTGAATTTCGCATGTTAACTACTTCCTTGGTTTGCTCATACTGTTGCCTGAAGGGTTCTATCTTAATTTTTTATTCAAGTCACTTTTTAAATCCCCAAAGATATTAATGGTGCAAGATGAAGCACTAAAAGCCTTACTCTTTAAAGTTATTTCCTAAAATATAACCCAAATATTCCTGTACAGTGTCTTCAATTTCCTGATTTTTTCTGAAATGTCACTATGTAGTGGGCCTCATTGTGCTCAGTTTATATTCCTCAGAGCATTAATAGTCCGTGTTGATGGTAGAAGAGACACTACAGTAAATAAAGTTCTAATAACCCCTGTAACTCTCACGCTTTACCTCTGAGGTATTTGTAAGTAGTCATATCACTCTTTATAGTCTTTCCTTCAAGCAGTAGCATAGTATATTAAATTGTCTTAATCTCTTCTTGCATGTCACAGCCTCTAACACTTCTTTCTGGATTATTTTTTTTAAGTTTATAAAATGTTCTTTCTATATTGAGTATATTCACAGAAGACTCATAATGCAGTACCAGCAACAGGCTACAGCTTACTAGAATTTAAAAATGTTCCTATGCTCATCCTCATTTAAATTCACTGAAGAAAGACAGTAACACTTTGTGGAGCAACACACTGGAAGTCAAGTCTTACCTGCTAGCCACAAGTGCCTGTGATTCTTTTCTGTTTTTCCTGTACAGAGAGTTCTTTGACAGGGCAGAGCTACAAAATTAGGCAATCATTCTTCCTGGCATCCACCCACTGGGTTTTTACATAAGATCCATCTAAACCCATTCTTGTGCACAAAGGTATTTTTTTTCTCCTGAAAATGGCTATGCTTGCCCCTGAAAAGCATGCAAAACACAAACATGATCTACATATCTACATCCTTTTTTTTTTTTCCTTTTTCCAGTTTGTTGAAGATATTTAGGAGTCCAAAACTTGATTTCTGGGACCATTACAAGCCTGTCAAAAAATAACGTTAATAACAAGAAAGACACAATTATCCCTACAAATTCTGTCCTTTTGCTTACAGTATTACTGTGACACTGGATGGAGTGGTTTAGAATTTGGCAGATACCAAAAGCAGTATTGCACTTGAAAAGAACTGAGGCAAGCAAATAATCCCCAGGGATACTGAGAAAACAGTCAGGGGAAAAAAAAAAAAAAAAAAAAAAACAACCAAAAAAAAAAACAGAGAAAAAGAAATCTCGAGCAGCTCCCCTCCATGAGGCAACTTCCAGGCAACTGCAACGTTGTTTAACTTGTGTGATCTGCTGACATCACTGCTCAAAATAATACAGCTGCAGGTTAAGAGCTAACCTACACAGTGCTTTGTCACCTACTAGATATGAAATTTGCCAGCACTTGCTTGCATCAGTGCTCAGTAATTTCTGATGCATCCGTCAGAAGGATGCAGGTCAGTATTGAGTCCTAACACTTTCTTTGTAATTGTGGTCTTCCCTATAAACAAGCTATCTTTCAGATGCCTAGACAATATAATTTCAACTTGTCCATAGATTTTCTAGCACAAAGGAACAGAAAGGCTTACAGGACTTTGTCGATTGTAGTAACTAAAAGTCATATGTCAACTGAGAAACTGAATCTTACTATGGAAGTGCGTATAGAAATTTGAGTATTTTAATAGAAACTTTTGATAAGGTCAACACTAGAATTGCACTATGACCCTGTACAGCAGCTGATAAGACAAATTTAGTTTGCTAGTCATGCTCCACACATGTATAGTTTTCTACTTTACACATATTATAGTTCTTTTCTTGAATAATTCCTGATTTTAGTTGCCTGAGTTTCCTGAGTACATGAGAATATGATTACGTTACTTATCTTTCTTAAAAATTAGCATTAAAGGTAATTGATGCCATTCTTTATGATAGTGTATGTGTTTGGCTATGACTGTTTGTGTGGAACTTTCAAAGAAGCATTTATAGGTGCAACAAGGCAGAAAACAACCAGTGAAATGAAAGCTTTACTCTGAACAAACAAGTTTCTATTTTTTTCATGGCTAGTTCATAAACAGAAAATGTTATATTATTCCTAAAAATTGCTAGACAGTGCCAATACTTTTCTTATGCTATTCTGTTTACTAATTTACTTCTCACTTCAAAGATTATTAGTGATTCAGAAGTGATGCCCATCTTGTATTAGTTGGTTTTGCCACATTCATTTAACCATGAAATAACAGTCTAGTTGTTTCCATCAGTACTGATAATTCATTTA
This sequence comes from Falco naumanni, assembly GCF_017639655.2. NCBI lineage: Eukaryota > Metazoa > Chordata > Aves > Falconiformes > Falconidae > Falco > Falco naumanni. The sequence goes on from NC_054059.1 coordinate 30,799,287, forward strand.
AATAGATTTTCGACCCTATTATTCACTGGTTTTAGCAGCTTAATGTCAACAATGCATTAAGTCAGTATGAAACTCTATGGTTTTCCTAATGCTCTCATTTGCTTCCTGCATGTATTACCACATGCTTTGATTGCTGCCTGGATGGTCTATTGGGATCTTTTTTCCTTTTTCTATTTTTCTATTCTGTACTATACTGTATGGGATCCACTGTCGTGTTTCAATTCTTTGATTAACCGTCTCTCTAGTTCTCACACATTCTTGCTCTGTTGCATACTCTTAATGGATTGCTTTACTTTTCTGCCTTCATTATGATATTGTCCACTCTGAATTTATCTATTTATTCCTTAACATCTCTGCCCATGGGACTTAGGCCATTTATAAAGATTAAAATAATGGAAGTACATACACAGTTCAATGAAAGTATTGTAAACACATCAGCCAGAGTGACTGTCTAGTATTTGCCCCATAATGCTTTACGGATTTGGCCTCCCATCCTACACATTCTCTGTACAGCTACAGAAGCTTCTGCATTTCTAATTATTTATCTTTTTAAAGGCTGGGTAGAGAGAATAATAGTCAAGAAGCATCCAATCTTCTGCCCCTCCTGTCTTTCCCATGTTAATCCTGTTATGCTTCTATCCTCCAGGGGAGGAGGACAATTTGTCTTTAAAAGTAAACTGCTCACTGCACAGAACTTCTTCCTCCAACTACATTACAGACTTTTTCTAGCCTTATTTACTGATTAAGAAGAACAAAATAACAATATATTAGGGTCGAGATTTTGCTTTTCTTTTCATGCTGTTAGAGATCCATGTCCTACTTACTGCTGCCTAACTTCTAAGTCAGTATACTTATTCCTAGTTGTTCAGAATAATCACAAAATTCCCAAGCCCATAGCTGTTTCTATTACTCATAAAATGTATTTCCAGTCATCTTTTTCTACTCCTTAAAGTAGAAAATCAGAGTTATTACTACCCCTCTGCCCCATACCTAGCTGCTTCTCTTTTTGTTAATGCTTTTTCAGCATAAAATTTAGTAACTAAACTCTCTCATGAATGGTATCTCATTTTGTGATTTTTAAACATTTCAAATATTGTATGTATTGCCAATGCTTTGCAGTGGGTTTTGGTTTGGGATTTTCTTTTAGGTCTAGGATGGGGGAGTTTCCCCCTTTTTTTCTATAACTTGATAGTTTGGGGCTTTTAATTTATCTTAACCTTGTCCAAAAAGATTCAGTATTCACTGTTGCATTCCTTACACAGCTGTATCTGATTATATATGTAATACACATTTGGTATCGACTTCAAACTAATTCTTTCCAAGCTTCTCTTTCATATTTATACCAAATATACAATACTAATGTTCTTGTTAGAGAATATATTGTTCCTGTAACACCTATAAAATCATGCTTTCTTCTCATAGAAACATTTCTTGCGTTCTTTGTAACTGTGTTCCTAGCAGCACTTATGTATATTTACTCTCAGCTTTGATTAGAATCCAAGAAGTTAAGTATTTCCTCATGTTTTAAAATTTACATGAAAATGTAAAATTCTTTGTCAGTCAAAGCTGATTTCTAGGGTGATCTTATGCCACACACAATGGTTTTGTAGACCAAGAATCACAAATTACATAAGCTGGAACCATAGATGCAATTTCTTCTGTGAGCACCAATTACTTTTAGTGGCGTGTAGTCAGAAAGCAACTTTTCATACAAGTTCCTAAAAGCCAGAGTTGGATCAATAGGAAAATTGCATAGGGTCGATGTTCACCTCATGCTTTGCTCCAATTACGGAAGCAGCTAAAGTTCACTGGTATTTAACAGATCTAGTTTTGGCATGGTTACATCTCAGAAATGCCACTCTCTTCTACAGGCAAGCCTACTTTGTCTCCAACATCTAAGGCTTTTATAAGGAGATAAAAATGGATAAAATGAGATAAGTTAATCTGCCAAAGTAATAAAGCTGAAAACTCACTAGAGCACTAGTAAAAGTAAGTTGTTCTATACTGTGGCACCTATTCTAAATGACTGAATCAAGGAAAACTTTATCACACTTTGAAACTCCAGCCATTCAAAGAAGAGCCAGCCTGTTTATACACGACTGCCATTACATGACTGTCCTCTTTCATGACTTGAACATCATGTCTTAATTCACTTTTTCTTTTAAAAGAAAAAAAATCTCACTTCTATTTATAAATAGAATATACAGCTACATGGGTCTCTGAGCAATGGGATGGAAAAGGAAGAAACAGTGAAAATCTGAATGGGAATAGTTTTTCTAACCTTCATTAATTCATATTTTTTTAATGTAAAAAGGGATGAAGATTGTGTTTTGTGAAATACTGTCCATACAAACATGATAAAATGGACCTGGTTTCAGTTCTCTGCTGCTTCTGCTTAAGGCTGTCCTTCATTATGGACACACTCTGACCACATGAACTTTTTGGGCTAGGTTAATTGAATTGGTACATTTCTAAAATATTTATTTAAAAAAATGGAGCATTTACTAGGGAAAATGATAGGTCTTTAAGATCAACAGGGTTACAAATTTAGCTTATGACTAAATCCTGTAACAATAGAATGAACAGTCATAGTCAGCTGTGAATGTGAAGGTTATCTGGATTTAAATTTTTCATCTGGATAGAAGTTGTTTTGTATATAGAAGCTGGTACATATACAGTTTTTGTAGATCTAACATCTTTATGTGTGAGTTAAAAATAACTAGTATAAAAATGGATGTGGAAACATAAGGCATTATAATAACTGAATAAGTACTTATTACAAATAATTGAAAACAATTGTTTAATTAAAAGTATTTTTTTTAAAAAAAACTTTTTTCTTTTCAGTAATATTTGTTCCTTTTCTACACAAATGGCCAAACAAGATCATTGGCAAGAATGATCTGGATTCAAACATGAGTGTTCATGGTTAAGGCAACATTTTAATTCAACCTAATGAGAAGCCTGAGCAATATGCCTATGGTCTGTCCAGCTAGGAAGAAGCACCTCCTCTCCCCAGGATGGAAAGTAAAACATGATGTGTGTTCCGTATAGCTTACTTCAGACACATGCATAGCTGAAGTTGAAGCAAACATCTGTCATTGCCAGTACAGGAGGAATTGCATGGTGATGCTCTTCAGATTCTTATTATTCCTGGGTCTTGGAGAAAACCCAGTAGCTCTCCTCTAATGAAGTTCTTTGAAGAAAACCTCTGAGATCATTTCCTTCTAACATTATCATTTAGATTGAACGATGGAGACAAAGGAAACATTCTTAAAAAAATGAAATAATTGGTCAACCTGGGGGAGAAAAAAAAAAAAAAAAAGGTTTATTTTAAATATCATTTAAGGATTCAGGAGGATTATTCTAAAGGACTATTGATGTTTAGCTCGCTATTTCTGTTGTCTCTTTCAGGCTGTGTAAGTAATTTCAGTTAATCCTAATTATAAAGTAAACTTTGATCTGTAAAGGCTTGTAGAATTGGTTTGGTTCTCAACAAGCTCAAAGTCAACACCATTTCTATGATGAGTTAAAATGATAAGAAGGCACATACTGAGACAATGAAATGTTCCTGTTCAGATAACACGCAGATAGTTAATCTAGGACTATGGACAAGCTTTGAGAGTTGTGAATCAGGAAATCAAAGCCCTGAAAGACCATGTTTGGATAGGGTATATGATCCAAAATTATTTCAGATTGCAGACCTTCAAGACTTGCAAAACAACATAGCTCTGGGAGACTATCAGAAAGCTACTCAAATAAAAATGAAAACTCGGTTTAGTTTTTCAAATGAAAATTTTGAATCCCGTAGTCATCATAAAAACATAAGGCAATATTTTCTGTGGCTGTCTTAGTCTTACAGTGTGGTACAGAAAATATTTTTTAAATATTTGAATTAAAGAATTCTGGATTAAGGAATGTACTTATTTTTCAGCAAAAACTAACAACAGCTGGAGAAGCTACACATGCCTATTCTCCTGTCACTTTTATAAATTGCCTTTGAAATAATTTAAAGCTGGTACATATTTCTACAGAAGTTCTCACTAAATTGCCTTTGGGTCAAACTGTTACACTAACTTAATCTCATTTTTTAGTGAGAATATCCATACATTTAAAGCTGAAATATCATGAAGAGAAATACTAGTCCCAGATTTAGTGTGCACAGCAATATCCAAACTTCTCCTTGGCATCCAGGAAAGGATTGGAAGATCTACTGAGATACACATTTATTTATACTCTTCATAAGTTCACCATATAAAAAAGGCATATATAATTTATGCCTACAATGTTTAAGAAGGATTTCATCTTGGGTTTTTTGTCTGATAGCTAAAACGAAGACTGAATAAATTTTTTCTTTGATCCAAAGGTATTCACTGTAGAAAATCAAAATAGAATCATTAGATATGGTGTCAATAAACAATTTATGATAGATAGCACTATTTATTTATATGACTCAGAGAGACTATTTTATAATGATTACAAATAATTTGATTACAAAATTTGTTTGGAAAGATTTTTTTATATATTTATCAATATTGATATTGATATATACTTCTCCACATATATATATGTCTATATATATAATTTGCATTTATATAAATTATTTAAACTCTAAACAAGCGAGTATCTCATTAGTTTAGTTATTTTTAGAATAAAACTCATAGCTCTTGGAAATAAATGTCATGTAGCACAGTATATGAAGCATATTTCAATGCATTACTTTTAGAGATAAGAACATATATAAGGTGATAAGAACTCACTTCCTTGATCAGACAAATTGATAGAACCCAGACTACATTTTTGACAGTGGCCAGTAGCAGAAGAATAGGGCAAATATGGAGTGATACACCTGAAGTACCCAGTTTCTGAAAAACTGAGGTTTAGGTAGAGAATAACATTTTTCTTCCTCTTATTAAATTTAATAACCCTTAAGAACTTTAGCACCATAAACTGGCATAATCACTTTTAAAAATTCAATTATACTTTTGGTATCTACAGCATTCCAACAATGAGTTTGATTATAACAATATTTATCATATAAAAAGGTATTTTCTTTTGTGCATTTTAAACCAAAGTGTTTACTTGTTGATGTTCCTACCAAAACAGCTAATCTTCATGTGGGTTACTAACTGTGGACACAGTAAAGGGACTTGGGACTGATGCAGACACTTCAGCATATTTTATTTGATAGATAAGTTCAGGTATAATGTCAAGGAATTTAAGTCTACTGGGGTTACACGTGCCAATGTCTTCATAAATGCATGTATTGAACTCTTCCTGCCTCTTCCTTCTGTTCATAGAAAGCGATAATAATGATTGTTTTCCACATCCCCTGCTGGAAGTAAGTATGAAGCAGGAATTAACCTTGTCGCAAGAAAATATTGAATAGCTTAGTTATAAGGGGTGGGGGGGTGGGGGGAATCATACAAAGTTCTACAGGAACTATACAAGCTGGACTAGGTAAGATGTGGAATGTTTTCCCTGAGGTCCACAAGAGGATGGCAGGCAAACAGCGAAGAGGCATTTTTATGGCACACCTATGTCAGAGCACAGAGATTGGCTCAGTCACCTCATAGGGCCCCTTTTCAACCCATATACCTGTTTCACAATGTCTCTTTAATAAGCTGAAGTTCTTCTTTTTCATGCTCTTTAAAAATCAGCAGTAAAGGGGTTTTGATAGTGCACTTTGATATTCCAGGAACCCAGTGAGATGCCTACAGAAATGCAAAAGAATTCTGTATTGAATTAGTAGGGGTTATCTATAACATGTTTTACAACTGCATAATTAGAACCCTGATGTGTGTTCACTCAGCATGGAATAAACAATACTAATGTCAAATACCTCAGCACAAGAGTAGAATTAGTACTTAGTACAAAATGAAATGGGGGCAAATGTAAATAAAAATGCAGTTTCCAAGTTGCTGTTGATTTACTACTATAAAATTGGAGTGTCCTTGCACATCCACCCTGAATTGTATCTTTGAAGGTGAAGATCAATCAGAAAGTGCTGCTCAGTCAGGTTGCACAAGGTAAACATGGCATATAGATATCACGGAGATGCATAAATGAAAACTTTTAGATTGCATGAAAGTAAAGACTTGTAAAACAAGTAATTTCTTTCACGTTTTATTCTACTTCATTAATATTAGTTTGATTCTAAATGTGCATTTGTTTTAGAATTGAATGTGAGCAGTGATAAACCCCTTATCATATATATGCAATGATCATAATCATATTTAAGCTATTAGGTAGGATTATTTTTTTTCATCTGCTTTAGATAACAATCTGTACTTCTTAATACTTAGTCAATGGTCATACAGCCTTACTGCAAATACCTTACCATTCTTTATCCACTCTATAAGTGCTTAAATGTACTGTTGTAGTAAATGTTCCTCCTACTTAAACCGAATAAAGGGTGACATTCCTGGTTCAGGAAAGCAGCTCCACATACGCTTTCCCTTAAACACACCCCCAGGTTCTTTGTTGGTTTTCACTCTTTTTTTTTTTTTGGGCAGTGTGATTACAGTCCATAGATACACACATACTCTTAGGCCTTCACATATTTCTGGTTTAAAAAAAAATAATCTGGCCCTTGCCAGTTTCTAAATTAAGAAACTGAAAGCTTTACTCAATATATTTCACAATTATACATCTTCAAGTATCCATACATCACAAAACAGTAGTCCACAAAAAAACCTGTTTCTCTTGATCAATAATTCACACTTCTGCATCTTCAATAAGAAATTCAACACTAAAGCAGTTGCTAATGCTGAGGCTACACCTTTTTATAATATGCTGGTAGCTTTCTTTTTAGAGAAAGCCTAAGTGATAAAAACAATCAGTTATTGTTAGGTGAGAAATTGTCCAACTCCCACCTTCACCCAGCTCAGGTAAAAGTGAGACAGAGCCTTCTGGGTGGTTATTTATACACGCACCCAAAGGAGAGGTGACAAAGACTATTAGTTGGGTGCATTTTATTTAGATCATGCTTGACTAATTCAGATACTTTTAACACTAAGGCCACCCAACCCATTATGATGGTCCCTGACACTGGCAGTTTCATACAATCACCTAAAAGTGTTTTACAGACGCAGGCCTGAGCTGTCTTACATTGTCTTTGGCAGAGCAAAATTTTTAACTGCTGTTAATTTAACTAATATTTTATGAAACTCGCAAGTAAAATGTATGGTTTAGTTACAAGTGAAAATGCGCAATTGCCTCTAAGCTAAAGTCATGCATGTCAAAAAAATAAGCATTTTGAAAGTTGAATGGCAATTGTTAAAATTAGCATATTAGTAACAGAGCAAAAACGTTTTCCATATGAAAAGAGAAGTACGGTAAAATCACATTAATCTTTAAACGATCTTTTAAGAGTACATATTTAAAAATCTTAATTGCAGGATGTGTAACTAGCTATTTAAGAAGCAGAGATATTTTGTGACAGACAAACATCACAATACAAGTAAACTGGAGCGGGAGCAAACTACTTTTCTGTATGATAAGTAAGTTTAAAGCAAGCTTATTCACCTGTTTCTGTAATTATAGATGTTAAGATCAGTTCACTGATGAGGCCTAAGTTCTGTTGGTAGAAAGCCCACACAGCTTCCATCATAACTTTGATATTAAGCTATTGCTGACACCCCATATGACATGCAAGCTAGGATGAAAACTGACATTTTTTTCTCCTGCCTCCACACCTGTTTAGCCTTAAAATGGAATTCAAGTACTTAGTGGGTTTTAAATCCCTTGAGTCAGAAAGTTCATAAAATGAAGAAATTTATTTTAAGCTACAAGAAAAAGATTTAAATATAAAAAGAAAACCAGTATAAATTTTCAACTTACTGCCTAAAGATTTAAATGTATGCATTTATGTCCCAGCCATGTGAACTATAACTGCACTCATAAATCCCTAATCAGTACCACCTCACATGTCTGATAGCATAATTGAATGACTGAACACACTGAACATGAGCCTTTTTTCTTTCTTTTTTTTTTTTTTTTTTTTTTTTCCCCCTGTACTGGTGAAGTTATTACTTCTCATCATGAAGGACTGGACTTTGTATCATATAAAACAAGAATTTCTAAAAAAATTTTAAAATCCCCACCTCATATCAGATGGTTTTTAGCCTTTTCGTATTCTCTACAGACCATAATCACTTTGTGCCTCTGACTTGTGGGACACTGGGGATTGCCTTGGTTTCAACGGCTTAGTGTTTTACCTTAGTGAAACTCCTGCACTGCGAATACTTGCTGGAGTAGAACAAGCCTGTTTTCCTTTTACATCAACCCTGCAAGTCAGTGCCATAGATGAGGTGACTTTGCTCTTGGAGTACTGGAAGGGCTTAAAAATTAGGAAAAGAAGCATGTATTTAGGGGTCTACAAGCATCCAAAATAGCCTTAGGAATGATCAGTACAGTCAAATGGGTGCAGTTAAAGTGGAGGAATTTCTGGCTTTGATTTATGAGTCATTTTTAGTGCAAAATAACCATTTTTCTCTTTCCAAACTGAGCAATTCCATGGGACTGTTTTCTCTTATCTCTTCCCCCCCTCTCTTCTGCCATGATCTGCTTCACGGAAGCAATGAGGCCATAGACAATGCAGATGCAAAGACCATGCAAGAAAACACAGTCCATGTATAATATAACCTCTGATGTAAGTACATGTTGTTCCTCTTCTTTCAAAAGAGTAAGGGGCATTATCTAACACATTAGTGGTGCAATCCCTTACTATCCTCACTGTATAGAAAGCACACCGATTTATACTGTTGGGTGGGAAAGTTAATTTAAGCTATAACTAGTTTAACTATATGATAAAGCAAAGCTCAGTAGGATTAGTGGAAAGACTCTAAGGGTCTGAGCATATGTATTGAATGCATGACTTTGCAAAAAGCATCAACCAAATTTATGAAACACTGCATTAGAGAACAGCAGAGAAAAATTAGCGGCTAATGATCATTTTTCAGTCTTAGTTAAGGCATATGTTTTTTTCTAGTATCGCATTCTCCAATCTGTCTGGTAGCCTGACTTGCCTGGCCACAAAAAATAAATTAGTACTTTTTTTCTTCCTTTACTTTATGCTAATGTAACACACATACTTCTTAATGATAAATGCAGCAATATTTTAATAGCATATGAAGAGAAGAAGAGCCAGACTATTAAGAGGAAGTTAAATTCAGATGGAGTCTGATAATATAACTAAACCCTGTAACTAAGCCCCAAATCTAAGGACCACAAAGAAACTAATTTCTTCTTCTGGTAGTTTGACACTGGCTGGTGCCAAGTGCCCACCAAAGCCGCTCTGTCACTGCCCCCCTCAGCTGGGCAGGGGGGAGAAGATCCCACAAAAAGCTCATGGGTCAAGGCAACGCCAGGGAGAGATGGCTCAGCAATTACTGTCACGGGCAAACAGACTCAACATGGGGAAATTAGTTCATTACCATTCAAATTAGAGTAGGATGATGAGAAATAAAACCAAATCTTAAACCACCTTCCCCCTACCCCTCCTTTCTTCCCGGCTCAACCTCCCCCCTGGTTTTCTCTCCCTCCTCCCGGCCGCGGCGCAGGGCGGGCCCGGGGCTGGGTCAGTCCCTGCCGCGCTGTCCCTGCCGCTCCTGCCCCTCCGGGGGAGGCTCCTCACAGCCCGCCCTGCCCCAGCGCGGGGCCCTGCCAGGGCAGGGGGCCCTCCACGGGCTGCCCCAGCCTGGGGCCCTGCCGGGCTGCGGGTCCCCACGCCCGGCCCCGCCGTGGGTCCCCCCGCGGGGGCACCGGCCCTGCCCGCAGCCCGGCCCCGGCCCGGGCTCCTCTCCCCGCGGGGCCGCGGGCCCTGCCCGGAGCTGCTCCAGCGCGGGCTGCCCGCGGGTCACAGCCTCCCTCGGGCATCCCCCTTCTCCTCCATGGGCTGCAGGTGGCAAACTGCTCCACCGTGGACCTCCATGGGCTGGGGACACAGCCTGCCCCGCCGGTGGCTGCACCACGGGCTGGAGGGCACCTCCTTGTTCACAGAACTGCGTGTGTGCAAAGTTTTTCTTTTCACATACTTAACTTCTCTCTCTGGCTGTAATCTGCTGCACAGGTTTTTTCCCCTTCTGAAATCTGCTGTCCCAGGGGCGCTGCCACCGTCACTGACGGGCTGGGCCTTGGCCAGCGGCGGGTCCCTCTCGGAGCCGGCTGGCGCTGGCTGTCGGACATGGGGGCAGCTCCTGCCGGCTTCTCACAGAAGTAGCCCCGTGGCCCCCCAGCTATCAAAACACAAACCGAGTACGTTTCCATATTCACTTTGTGCAAGTTTCACCCTTTCATCTACTGTGAAGAAACAATTATTCCATGTAAATAATATCATCCAGATATGTTTGCAAGCGAAGTTAAGGCTGAAAAGAAATGTGACTACAACATCCCGGTAATGTTGTATTACCGAAAAACTAAATATTTTAAGTCTAGAATGTAATCTGTTAAGACTATAGAATCTTTTTTAACCTACAAATTTTATATTTATTAAAAATATATTTTAACCTCCATGGTTTAAGTACAAAGCAGAGGTAAAGCTTTAAATTGGTTTAACTTCATTTGTATAGCTTAGCGTATTAAGATATTAACCACAAGACTCAAACTTGTAAAAGTAATTACAATGCTGTAACATACTCATTTGTATGTTCTCCCTGCTTTATGTTTCTTGGGACAGCATGAGAAGATAGAGCTGTGCAGCCAAAGCACATGGGTTCAGAATTTGTTTCATTGGAACAAAACAAGTAACTAGGTAAATATCCTGGATTCTCCCTATCATTAACTTGACAGAATAAATCTGTCTCCTGCACCCTTGTTTCAGTGTAAGCAAGTAGACACATTTATATACTAATTTGCCTTTTCTGTCTACATTCACAGTTCATTAGATTTCTTGTAATCAGAAAGGTTAGGAAGTAAGTGCTTAATATTCTTCACAATATTTTAATCCTGGTTTCACAGAAGTAAGGAGCAATTGCTTCGTTCAAATATCTGTCATATTCCATTTATCAAAATTAGGTCACTTAAGCAGCTTTCAGGAAAGATGATGACTACCAACAGTATGATGAAACAGGGACTAAATGGTCAACTAAGTGGTTGCTTTTGGCTTTGATGCTCTAAAGGTTTGGGAAAATGGAGCTCTTCATTTTATTTTTTTAAAATTAACTTCTGTATTATAATGTTGTTCTATGATATAAACAAAAATAATATTCTGCATCTGCAGAACAATAGTAATTACAAAATATCTATTCCAGTTTGGCCTAGGACTATTTCAGCAGTATTTACCTCTACAGCTATATGACCTAAAAGTGTGATTTATTCCATCATTAAGATCATTAGAACTTCACAGTTTTAAGCAGCTGCCCTTTATTTCTAAATCAAATAACCTAACAGAAATTAGGTATGTGTGACAGGTAGCACAGAACCTGTGATCTAGTTTTAGTGACTGTTACAACCTGAATCAGGGCAATCTGTCTCTATAGTACCTAAATTATCAATCTTATGCACAATTCTACGGACTAGACTTGTGAGTTACCAGTATATTAAACAGCATCAGGCTGTAAACAAGTCAGTGGGGTGAAACCTAAATGCTGTAATGCTGAATTTTCAGAAAAGTCCTTGGTATAGTTTTTGGCCTGGGCCAGTTGCTTCCTAAAAACAATTTCTGGGAATGGTTCAGCAGTTAGCAGAAACATGCTGGATACAGGCTAAGATAATTTATAGTATGGATGTAATCAAATTCTGCCAGTTGGACTCAGAACTGGAGAAAATCTCTGGCATTGCTCATTTTCATACAAACATAGCTGTGAATAAATATTAATCGTCCCTTTTTTCTTTACTTTTCAGAACTGAAAGAAGAAAAGAAAATATTTAAAGTGTATTCTTGGAACAGTGGTACTGTGATTTTAAAGGCAGGTCTTAGGCAATGTCTAAAAATGCTGAGAACTGAATTGGTATGAATTGCAGGAAATCAGAAATTACCCTTCTGCACAAAATATACCTGCTATTATATGAGATGGTAAAATGGAAAGTTTCCCTGAAAACACTTTCATTTAACTATTACCCCATGACATGCTTGTTGTATCTTTGTAATAGGGGCTATTGGAGCCCTTATTTTGTGGTAATGCATTGAAAAATGTAAACTGCTTAATTGCTCTCCCCTGCTGTCTTTTCCAGTTTTCATAACATCTTGAGACTTCTAAAATTCTAAAACCATCCTCCTCATGTATGCTTATTTAAGCAACACACTTTTATTGTAAGTAAGCAGAACTTAATATTGAACATGAAGAAATAGATATTTTTTTTCCTTTTTTCCTTTTTTTCCTATTTTAATCCCCAGATAGTTTTTTATCAGCTATGCAGCAGCATATCAATGTAGCTTCCACTGGGGAAAAACAGCATTTAATCATCAGTGATTGCTAGAGGCAATGCTAGATGACATTTTGCATCTCATAGTATTTTATTTCTGTAACAGATATCAGGTCCAGTCCATAGCCAAACCCACAAATCTGGTTTGACCCCTCATTGAGGTTAATCAGATGCTCTGAGAGAAAGAGGACTGGAAATAACTGAAACCTTGTGATAGAACATGGTAAGGACAGGGCTGCTGTCTCTATTTTAAATCTGAGGCACAGAGTAAAGGACATGTCAGGCTTTGACAAAACAGGGAAGAGAAATAAATTAATACATGAGTAAGTAAGATGAACAGTAACAGCCAAAACACTTGATGTGTAAATCAGCATCTTGGGCTACTTAAAAATGGGAGTTTCTGGGTTTTATTTTCAGTTGTGCCACCTGCAGTACACAGAGAAACAACTTGGAATGACTCTTACACTGCTGATAACTTAGGCTGGTAGTAAACTGTGCACATTGGTTTCCGTCAAATCGCTTTCAGGCAAAAGCAACTGCACATCATGGGAAGCAGAGGACTGCTGTCTGGCTCTCTGGATCAACCTTATTTATAGGTTCCCCAGAGTATAAATAATAAACAATCATAGTAAAACACTTACACAGAAATCCTTTGATCCACTTGATTCTTCTGTAAGGGGAAGATTTTACAGCATATCTTGAAGTGCAGAAGGTTAGAAATGGGGACATAACAAAGTCCTTTTCTCCACAATCTTTAATCAGAACAACTGACAGATTAGTGACATTTAACCTTAAATTTGTTATTTTCCTAATGCTGAGCTGGACTTTGTTTTCTTTCTCTTACAATGTCCTATTAAACTGTTACTGTATAAAGCAATGATTACAAAAGAAAAGAAAGTAATGACTTTTTGAAAGACATCTTTCAAAATGGTTTCACTCCCACTGAATTCAGAAAATGCTTTCCTCTGAGAAGATCTGAACAATGCTGTAGGCTGATGCAATTTGTTTAAAGTTACTGAGTATCCAAAACAGTTCCTTGACTAGAAGGATGGGCTTTAGTCTCCCCTCTCCCTTCACACTGTACGTACAATAGAGCCCTTTTCTCTTCACCCTTGATCCACCCTTTGGGAGATCTTTTTTTTTCTTTTTTCTTTTTTTTTCTGCTGTATGATTTATCTGATGCCTCCCTCTGTGCTCTCCTCACACCACATACAAATCCAATACTGACAAGCCAGCACAGTTTAAATTATTCACGCTTCAGTGTACGTGAGCTGCAGTGCAACAATCAGCCGAGCAATCATTCCACTCATTGGTCTTTTCTGAAATTATTGACGAAAAATTGCAAGAAGAGGAAAACTAGAATCCTGTGTTGCTAATGAAAGCCTGAGTCTAAGTAAAATAATTTCCATATAAGCAAAAGAACCAAAAAAATCCTTAGCAAGAATTAGAACACATGTATAAATACATAAACTAAAAAAAAACAAAAACCAACATTGAAAGTCTGTGGAACAGCTATTTAGACCCATTTTGCACATCTGATATGATAGCATATGCTCACAAGAAAATCTTAAAAATCTCCTTTGTTTTCTTAACAAATTACAAGATCACCATAGCAAGATCATTTAATTGACTTTTAGTTTACATGTTAGAGGTAAAAACAAGTTAGTAGAGGATTTAAAGAGGTTAGGAAGCATTTTTCTCTATTCTACCAAAACAGTTTGTCTGACCTAAAACATGACACTGAAAGCCAGGTTCATGCATCACAACATTTAGTATTGTGGGTCAATACACAAATGAGTTATGTTGTGATACTGGAAAAAAACACAGATTTTATGTTTGCATTTTGTAGAAAACAGAGGTATCATTAAAATTCATCTCCTTCTAAAATGAAATCTGCCTACCTTTTTTCTTGGTTTGTGTAAACAGAGAGAAATTTATCTGGGACATACAGTAGTACTGCCAGGCCAGAGGAGGACGGCAGAGTAAGCAACATTCCTTCAGAAGAAAAAGTCTTGGAAAAAAACAATTTGAAAAAGAGGTTGCTCTTTTGGCCTGGATCCACATTAAATGTCTTTGATCCAGTCATCCTCAGCTTATAGCAATAGGAATCATGTAGCTTATAGTGTGTAGTTATGCTAGTATATATGCCAAGTCCTGGGCACAGGCTCAAGCGTGAGGTCCCTGCAGCTCTCCATGGTACTTAAATACAGATACCCCACTACAGTTCAGCCATGCCAATTAGCGTTCTCTAACCTATATAGTCCCCTTATAATGTCCCAGAAAGCTTTGCACCCTGAGACACTCCAGTGTGCCCTGAGACTACACACGAGGCCATGTAAATTCCCTACTGTGCTATGCTGCAACACTCTTCTCAATTTGTTTCTGACATTGTATTGGGTTTGCATGGCAAGGTTTTGGTAGTAGGGGGGTTTACAGGGGTGGCTTCTGTGGGAAGCTGCTAGAAGCTTCCTCCATGTCTGACAGAGCCAATGCCAGCCAGCTCTGAGATGGACCCACCGCTGGCCAAGACCGAGCCCATCAGCAATGGTGGTAGCACCTCTGGGATAATGTATTTAAGAAGGGGAAAACACCCCCCTGTGCAACTGACAGATCTAATAAGCTCACATCAGCAGACAAATAAAGCTGGGTGCTGACTCAGCCTGCTGTAGTTTGTGGCTGAAGTGAAGCAGGTGAGTTGTAGCAAGTTACACAGGCAGTTTGGTTAGTGGGGTGAAGAAGGTAACTGAAAGATTTGAGGTAGGTTACTAGAATGGCCAAATAATTGTAGGTCTTGAAAACTTATTGAATAGTAAAAATAGCGTTTAAAACTGAAAAAAAGTATCATTTCAGCTAAAAAGAAAAATTTTACGGAATGTTTATTTTTCAAATAAATAAAATTCAAGACAATTGAAGACATCTGAACTGTAAAGGTATTTTTCAATTAGAAATTGTCAGAGCAAATGTTTTGGTTCTGGTAAAAGATTATTTTTCTCTGGGTTGTTGCATCAGTTCCTTTTCTTACATATCAGAGTATCTAACAGTATAATGAATTCAATGCAAGGTCACAGATGGTTTCAAACAAAAGTTGTGTTGGGGGATAAAAAAAAATCTTGCTGTTGATTTTTTTTGCGCAAACCTTGCTATGATCTAAAAGACTCTAATTGAAGGCAAGCAATTTTGTCTGACAGCCCAGGCAACACAAAGGGGAGAATAAAGTTACTTACATAACAGTAAAGCAGATCTTTTCACTGAGTATGCTGCTTATTGCAAAGCCAGGACCTATAGTAACCCTAACCTTGCACAAAGCAACTCTATTTTGTGATTTCAGGTAACATATGTTAAAAGATATGTCTGACAGGCAAGATTTGAACAGGGAATCTTCTAGTATATGCAGTTTCTCAGAGCAACGTTCTTTGCACTTTGGTAGGTCTGTGTATATGTCATTGCTACTTTTCATTAATAGCTCTTGAAACTTCATATCATTCCTATATTGATGCTTGTCTTCTTTTTTTCCTCCTTTTTCCTAGCAGAAAGAGAAAGTTTTTCTTTTCCCCCCTCCTTCCATTTCTCCCAAATTTTAGCATTTTTTAGCTTTTTTTTTCCTTTTTTTTTTTTTTTTTTTTTTTTTCAAGAAAGCCATTGGCAAGAAAACCTATGTTTATGGCTTCAGGGTTACAGCTTGAAGTTAAAGGTATCACAGCTAGTCATAAACAGTTATATGGGCTTAATTGCCCCAGTCATTTTAAAAGCTGAAGTCTAGTCCTTTTAGAAGAGATGTACAGTTTTAGTAGCTTCTTTCTGTGTCTCAGGATTACAAGGAAGTGGCAGCTGCTGATTGCCTTACCTACCTCTTCAAAGAGTAAAATGCCACATTGAGCACCTGGTTGGGTTCTTCAAGCATCACGAAATCTTACATCTTACAGAATGCTCAGCCCAACTAGACAGAAAAGGATATTGGACTGTTAACAATTCACTTCTCCCCTTTCTAACTCTACATTAGATCAGCCGGTCTCCCTGACAGCCTTTTAGAAGCAGAAGAGATCAAAGTCACACAAATATGTACAAAGTATTTTAAAGTAACAAGCTATTCACAAATTATCATGCAGCATTGACAGAAAATGGTGATTCAGTTGGTGTGAAATTATACTGCTTTCAAGAACTTTCATTCACTACTGGGTTATTTCTGGAATCAGGAGGGAAGGAGGGGGGATGAGAAGGTTATTTTCAAGCAGTTTGACTTGCTGCCTTTAAGAAAAACAATGGTAGTGACTGTATGACTGGCTTTCATGTGAACAAAATAAGATTTGGAAATGGTCCTGTTCAGGATTAGACTCCATGCTACATTCCATGCTAGGTGGAATGCCAGAAGTCTAATCTGAGTACTACCCCAGTTTTCCCTGAAGACCAGATATCAAGTACCAGACACAAGTCTGAATACTCCTTTATGTGTGGACATAGGGAAGCATGAATCATATTTTCTGGAGTCTGAGAGCACAAGTTGAGTTGTTATGGTGACACAGCCAAAGCATTTTGTATTTTCCCAATAGGTATTAGCACTTCTAACTGAGGCATTGTTTAGAAACAGAAGGAAATACTTCTGATCCATATGTTTGGAGTTAACAAATACATCCCTGGAACCTCTCACTTGGTCACATGTCACTTCTCCCAGGAATCTCTCTCATGAGAATAGAGCTTGCTTCAAAAGAACCAGGTCAGGTACTGGAAGCAGTATGGCCTTGGCAATATTGAGCTCCTCTTAGCCTGAAAAATCAGTTTCTCTGCTGCAAATAGTGAAGTTAATTCATTTAAACTTAGCTCTATACTGCTGACTGGAAAGCATAATTGATTGCCAGCTGTGCTAGATGCCAACAGTAGCTATTCTAAGTTGGTTCTGATATTTTTCCCTGGGCCTAACTGTTTCCATTTCAGAGGAAGTAGGTGCTCTAAACCATCTGGTGAGAGAGTCTGATATTGGTGATTTAAATTCTTCTCTTAGGCGCCCACAAATGTTGCTGAGTTGAGGTGCTCTGGGTTTTATAAGAGAAAATCCATGTTCCTATGAAACTTTTTGTAAATGCATCAGATTATTGTACAATTATCATTAGGTATTTATTGCTTATGTTACCATTCACACTATTCCAGGCTTTTTCCAAGCTGTCCCTATCTGAAGAGCATTATTCCTTTATAAGAAAATCAGAGGCAGGGAAGTCAATGCTGTTGCAGTCAGGATGCATCTGACCCGTTTCTTACTATGCCTGTTACCATCATGAATCCCTTTCAGTTCTGCTAAACAAGAGACTGGAAAAATCTATTTTCTCGAACTACTCAGTAAAGCATGGGAAATCATCCTTCTGTCTCGATTGTCTGAGGCATCTCAGTAGCATGAGACTCATTTAGAGGAGGCAATATCCCAAAATGGGGTATGTTGCATAAGGGAAATGAATGCAAGTTGAAAAGATTCAACACTAGGTGCTTAATCTGATCACAATTTCTCTACCTTGCTATCTATGGAGAAGTAGTGTAAGGTCGCTTTGAAACCAGTTCTGTTGATGCTTGAATCAGTCCCTGACATACTTCATATATGTATAAAATCTCAGGATATGTTGCAAATAAGCTGAGACAGGTAGGATGAATGAGTTGAGACTCACCAAACAAGTCACCTAAAAATTAAGTTTCCTGTCTAAATAATCATGTAAGTTATCTGTTTCTAATCTTTGCATAGCAAGAACTTAGAAGATTATTGAGACCATGTTAGACTGAGGCAGCTCCAGAGGTCGTTTCCCCCTACTCATCCTAGACAACTACTTAGCTCTCCTCCTGTCTATTTTATACATAGTCTTAAGAATTATCCTCAGGAATAACTAGGCTAGGAGTTTCTGTTTCCCGTAGGGGAAACAGAGCCAAGGCATGAGATTTGCCTCCTGTTACGTACTTGAAGTTCATAGTGCTATCTATCCCTCATACACATGCCTCAAAGGCATGCAAATATTCAGTATTTTCCTACATATTTATCAGATAATTTTACATTGGATCTGGTGCAATTTACATTTGAATTTACAGGTGAGGTGAATAAAAGCTATGAGTCTTAACAGGAAACAATTTTCATGCAATTATGAAGTTCCTCATAGCAATTTTGTTTTATTTCTATAGCTATCTATAGAATGGTCATTATCATGTGATTCATGACAAAAATAATTTCAACAATGTAAACTTTTTTTTTTCTCCAAACCATGCCATTGATAATTGCTTTTTGCATTAGAAACTGATATCCTTTATTGTATTTTTGTGTCTATATGTATGTGTGTATTTGTGTGTGTGAGCACACGTGTCCAACAGAAAAATGTTGTTCAAACAAGGTTGCCTTTCATTGTAACTGTAACATGTCATCTTGAAAACACTAACCATTTGATATTTATGAGAAAGTTCTATCTTTGCATCCTTTTGGAAAGTATTCTACTTGTAATGGAAGGTATTGTACTGGCATCACTTGTAAAGACGCTACATCTTGTCTTCTGCTTTTGCGTTTTTATCTATCCATATTGACTCATTCCTGGTCAGCTCAGAAATGGAATTCCATTTTGACCTGGAGGGCAATTTTTGTGTAAAACTGATTGCACAACAGTCTTCTAACAGTGGAAAAATACATATGGATATGTAGCTAACGTAGAAAACATTAGCTTTCTAATATATATATATATTTTTTTTTATAAAAATAGGGAAATATATATTTTTGCAGAATTTTCATACATTTTAATAAAAAACCCAAATACATTAGTACTAAAAATTGTAATTAAAAAGAAATCCTAATAGATTAATACTAAGAATTCACAGTTCCCAAAGTAAAATCTAAACCCTGTTAATTTTAACTTTGATATAAGAAGAATTTTATGCAGCAGTTACATGGAGAAACAGCAAGAATGAAGTAGCTGAGAAAGTGTTCTAATTTTGAAGGAAAACAACAGAGATAACGTTGTGTCAACACAGACTGACTTTCAGCTTTCAGACTGTATTAAATTGTGCTATCTTTCATAAGTGTTATCTTTCACCTTTAGTAAAAAAGCCCACTACCCAGTCTCAGAGAACATATCAGAATTTGGCTTGTGTTCTACTGAAAGCTTATAAGCAAATAAAGCATTTCTGTTCAGCACATATTCCTCTATTGACAAAAATTTGATAAAAAGTACAACTATCATATGCTGTTACTCTTGTAACACTCTTGATTTTAGATCCTCATATCTTTTTACAATGGAGAAATTAAAATTGAAGTAATTAATAGTTAATTTTCATGACAGATCACTTAATTGTACTCTTTCCTTACCAAATCACAAAAAGATGAGATTTCTTAACATAAATTATAAACAAAAAAAGCATTAAAAGAACTGCATTCAAACCCATGAAAACATGAAAAATGAAAATTAAAGACCTGACTTCAAACCTCTAGGCACAAGAGGGAGCATGTTAAAGAACAAAACTGGACCCTGGCTGTGCCTAGATTGTAAGCTTTACTTATGTTATGGTTTAAGCTACACTTAATATACTTATATCAGATGGTTGATGCATTTTTTTTTGCATTTGAGGGTGGAGATTTTTTGGTTAGACTAGGATTTGTCTGTTTCCCTCTGTGCTTGTTAATATTGATTATTTAGCAACGCTATTAGGTAGGGTAGACTCAAAATGGATTTGATTATATTAACACACAATTAAAACAATTATTCTGTCTAGAACTGAAAAACAAATTCATAACAGAATGAAAAACAGACTAAACAAAACCAGCAGAAAAATCATTCTGGAATTTCAATAATATACCACTCAGCAATTACATAATTATTTTAAGAGTTTGATCTCTTCAATTAAAATCTTTTCATATTATTGCCTATTCAGGGCAAGTGTAATGTATGTTTATTATTCCTTGTCTGCTTCACTATTACAAACAAGCAGTATTGTACACCAAAGGATTTCCCATTGATTTCAGTTAGCCTACTTACAAAGTAATACCTGTTCATATTAGTACAGATATTTATATTGAATAATTATGATCTACATTTTAAATCTGAAAACTATCCCTGTTACTGTTGATGGTCTACATTGCCACATGGAGATTTTGGATTTATGTCTCTCAATTTTTATTGTATGTAATATTGGATTAATTTCATAGTGTATTATAAAAGGAATTTTGGATATGCACAGTGTTTCCCCTTGGCTTTTCTGTTTCTTACAAGGTATTTCCATACCCTCCCCTAGAGTAGCCACTGTGGACTGACACGTTTCTCCCCTTTCAAACCATGTTTTCTCTTGAAGAGTGACCACATGTAGACAACCAGTCCTGCTGGCCCACATGGGGTTCTTCAAGCCTTTGCCCAATAGATCCTATTGTTTCACTGGTCGGGTTTATATCCATGTGGCAAAACACCCTCCCCAACTTGGAAAGCAGGTTTGGGTGCAAGAAGATAAACACCTTATTTTTATGCAACTGCAGACCAGAACTAGGACTTTTAGAGTCAGTTGCCACCCTGTACAGACCCATTCACATAATGTCCTTCCTTTTGGTAATCACGTTATACATTATCACAAACCCAGGCTGCTTGCTACCTGCCAGTAAGTTGTTTTGAGCAGGCAAATATACAATGGGTACACCAGCTACAGAGGATTTGTTGCAGATCCTGACAAAGGCTGTATCAACCATATAATCAAGATCACAGGGAATGTCACCCAAAGAGGAAGAATTCATAGGATTCCTGTGTCATATAAGCTCTGGGACATGGTTTCTGTGATCATATAGATTGCTAAGGCCAGCATTCAACTATTTTTCAGGCTCTCCTAAACCAGCACAGGTGAACTATGGATACCAGCAAGAACATGAGCCTGGGTTTAAACATCTTGAAGTTATTACATTGGGAACAGACATCTATCTTCTCCCTTTTTAGTGAACATCACCATTAAAAGACATGGATATCATGGACAGCTGGATGTCAACAGTAAAAAAAAAAAGCCTACTTGTCATTGGTCTTCACTTGGACATCGAGCTATTGACTGCAACTCTTTGAGTGTGACCATCCAGCCAATTCCTTATCTACCGAGTAGTCAGTTCATCCATCAGATCCATGTCTCTCCAGTTTAGAGACAAGGATGTCATGCAAGACAGTGCACAAGTGCAGGTAGATGACATCAGTTGCCCCTCATCCACCAATTCTGTAACCCTGTCATAGGAGGCCACCAAATTTGCCAGGCACCACAAATATATGCATTCTGTGAAACTCTGTTAGGTCCCTCCCTAGCAATCTGCATGCATTCAGACTGTGTACTTAGCCTATGCTAACCCCCTGAATAACACCTGGGAAACAATTTGGAGAGTGTTAGTCTGCCAAGGTGAAAAACTGACTAGGGACTATTGCAACAATCGAATAAGGAGCATAAGCAACTGAGTTCAAGTGCCAGCGTAAGAGGAATATTACTGCAATTCTAGCCTGGGTAAGATCTGCAGATAATGCTATTGTAGCCCATATGGTTAATGATGCTGTGATCATCTGTTGAGCAAAGTAAAGAAAGGAAACCAGAATACAGTGGAGAAGGTGAAGGAGGGAGAAAGGATGGGAGCTGCCTCTTATGGAAAAAGCAAATGTTTATTCTGCTGAGCCATTACTGTTGCTTATTTGCTTTTTGCTCTCCCAGTTGGCTGTAAGGGAAAAACAGAAAAGTGCAGCCTGCACGTGAACGGTATTCAGTAACAGCTGAAGTCAAGGTTAAAACATTGCGGTGAGGCCAATGGTGCTTTGGGAGACCTGAAACTGATGAGCATCTTTGGGAACAGAGGAAAAACAGGAGTTGATGAGAGAGATCCTGAAAATCTAAGTAAGCAATGAAGATGGAACAGACTTTAGGACTGAGAGGCTAAGATAGGTGTTTGAGACACAGTCAGAAGGCTTGTTTAGGAAAAAAGAGGAAAATTAAGATTTCAGCATTGTAAACAGATCTGTAAATAGAAAATTCCCAACTGTTTTCCTACCAGTAATACTCTACACAGGCAGATTGACCAGCCTGGTAATCTCCACACTTTCAACACAGATGAGAGAAGGTTCAGCTGGGTGTCTGGATGATACTTTGAGGACAGGTAAGGGGAAAACTGTATTTTCATTAGTCTGATCCTCCTCTTCTTGTTTTAGGAGATTTGGGGGGATTTTTGAAGCAAAACAAAGCAAAACAAAACAAACACATTATATTTTATGTTCAGGAAAAAAAAAAACATACTCAAAACCAATAAGATTATTTTCATTGCTGGCAAATGTTTGTATATAAAACCAGGGGAATAGTGAAACAGTCAAATCAATTTGAAATGCTTGGCTGCAAAAGTTATTTTCAAGCTAGATATGCAAGAACTCAATCCCTAATCTCCTGACAAGCTCTCTCCTGACATGTGCAAGAATATTTTTTCATCAACATAGAAAGCTTCCACTGAAATCCTTGGAAGATCTGGATCCAAACAGTAAAGGAAAATTGTAATGTATACACTGAACGTAGTCTTAAATGGGTCCTCACAAGTCCTCATATGCAGTCAAATAAAGGCTGTATAGTTTTATATCTGTGTATGCTCAAATGAAGCTGTCTTTATGCCTAGTTCACTGCCCAGATAGGATCAAATTATGCAGCTTTTTCAATACAACTAACTCTATCTGCAGTCCAAACGAGGATAGTGCAAAACAGTTCTGGTCCCAAAGTAAATGTGTTAGAAGTGCAGGAATATGCCTACAGGCTAGTAAGCCACCTGAGGGGCAGAATGCATTAACACTCTGCATAGTCATGTCATGTCAATGCATGTGAATTTATCTAAATGGTATCAGCACCAGAGTTGTCTTATGCCCCAGTGTTCTGGGGCACAGGGGAACTAACCTATGACTGTCAGCACTTAACAGTTTAAACAAACTGCATAGGATTTATCTCATCTATTTTGGACACCTAAAAGATTATTTTGGTCAGTGGAGAGAAATAGGTAATTCCCAAAGATGATTCAACACACATATTCAGGAGCCTAAGGTAATTAGTTTGAACTGTAAGAGCTAATGCTTAGCTACCTAAATTAGATTAAGCTGTGTACGTAACTGCAAATATCTTTTGAATATAAAAGAGTTTCTTGCCCTTTTAATGGCTACACTTGCATCTGAAAAGTCAGTGCTATTTCTTTCTGAGGGAATAATCACTGAACATGTACTGTAATGAATTTTTAATATGGATGAATAAATTGAGGGGGGGGAAATGAAGAAGAGCTTTAGAAGTATCCCATAGTACATAATATTATTTTCTAGAGTAGTAGTCTACAGGGTGAGAATGTGGCTCAGGTCATATAGTACCTGGTTTCTTTCAGGAAGACTGCCAATATACCATGGTGACAATTACGGTGATTATTCCTGAACATATTCTTTGGGAAGTGCACCTCATTTCCTGGGAACTGAAGTTAGGCTGGGAAATAATTTTATTTCTCCATCAGATTGAAAGAACTGTTACGAACACCCCAAGATACCTTTAAATTTATGATCTACCAGTAAAACCGTAGTGAATGGACCTTGTGCAAATGGAAGAACAGAAAAATTTAATTATGGACTTTGAAAATGAAAAATTCTGTGAGGGAATGGTGCAAATCTGTGTATCCTTGATAACCCGAAACAAGGAATATCTGGCTTCTATAAGGCTGTTCAGGTGCACTCAAAATGCACTTCATGTTACTGAAATCAGACAGGAGGGTTCCACAGGGTAGAATAAGGACAGACATTACTGAAAATACACATTAACCTACACTGTTTGATCCCATCTGTTTAAGAGAAAATGTGCTGGTTTTGCATCCTTCACAGGAGAATATTGGCTTTGATACTCCAACTTCTCTTGTATAAATAGTATGTTCATGTAATAGTTATAAATGTAACTATTTATAATGATGACATGATTTTGGTAGAGAAATGTCAATGGCTGTTGCTTGTGACAAAAAAAAGTAAAATTGCGTATCAAGTCAATGTGACAAGCAGTATCACGAATGGCACTTGTGGTAAAAAGATGTACTGAAGTAACCTTTTAAGGCTGTGCATTGTAGATTGGACATTTAGTTCCCCTTAACATTAACAGAAATTACATGCTTAAGCTACCACAAATGCTGTTGAGATTCCTTTTTTGTGTTATAAAGCAAAAGCCATCGATTTTCACCAGAAAATAAACTTTCACAGTCAAAGGGGTAGATGCAGAACATACTCCTATATTGTCAACAGTCACAGATTGTGAGGACCAAAACAGTCACAGCTTAACTGAAAGGGAAAACTAGCTTTTTGAAGCATGGCTATAACACCTTTTCCTTATAGTTTACTACCATTTACAATTTAGTTAATGATGTAGCTAAATTTCCAGACTTCAAGAAACATCCAAGTCCTCACCAGGCCTTTTTCAGTTCTTTAGATATAGGTATGGACTAAATAGTAAAACCTAATAGCATAGCAGTGATAAATTATGAAGCCTTCTTTATTGATAACCGGCCTCCCAAATGAAGCTTGTTGCTTGAAAACAACCTAAAAAGTGCAGTATAACTAGAAATCACTTATCAAAGCAATAGTGCATAAGATGTATATCTTACAGTTCCTTTTTCAAATGGATTTTGTAATGTTTTTTATCATAGAGATATCTGAGGATATAACAAAATTCTGAAGTATACATATCTGGGTATAGCTATCTTCAGTTTGCAGTGACTTGGGGCAGGCACTTTTTTTTTTTGAGATGGAAACAAGTGGGTTTTGTTTGGTTTATTTTTCTTTTCATACTGGAGAAAATACATCATCAAAGACTTTATCTGTGACATTCCCCATCACTGTAATATCTATGCCCTTAATAATCTGCTAGAAACTCCTGACTTCAGCAACACTATTATCCCCATTTTTCATTGAAGGAAATCTGAACAGTATCTGCTTTCTCTGGGGAGCATAGGAAGTCTGTCAGAGATACCCATGAGCATAGATCAAGGTCTTCCACTTTAGCCTGGTGGCATTTAGACTCACAGTCATTTTCCTTCCCCCCCTGGCAGTTTCCCAGATTTGTGGACAATTTGGTGATGCAGCTTTGGCTCCTGCAAATGAACTGCACTGTTGTGACTGACAGCTTCATTGATAGCCTCCTAATCTAAAGGAAGAGAGTGATGGGTGCTGCACGCTGGCATGATATGTTCTCAGAAGCCTGTATTGATCCTTCTGCCTAAGTGTACAACTGTATTTTCAGGTGCCTTTGCTATGTGGTGTCATTGTTTAGTTGTTAGTTGTTCTTTGGTCCTATAAACCAACTATATAATATATAAAAGGTGCAATCCTGCAACTCCCACCCCAGGTGGATAAGCAATTTGCACATTCAAGAAAAGAACAATTAGGAGACAAAAACTGCGGTGCCACACAAAACACTGTTTCTTCTATGCCTTAGTTGTTACTTTATTTGATGATTACTTTATACAACTTTATGGTTACAACTCTGACACGACATTGGCACAGCAATATCAGAAACGTTGTAGACTTGAGGATCTGTAGTTGATTCTTATCCCTACTTTTTTGCTTTTAAACCTAGTCATTCACAGTTCATACCATACCATACCACACCATACCATCACAATAGTTCACACCATTAATAAAAGTGTCATGTGAGTTGCTCTGATACATTAATGTCTAGATTTATACGCAAAACAAGAAAAAGAGTTAAGCTTGTTCAGTGTATGCCTCTGAAATGAGCAAACCAAAGTCACAATCTCTGAATATGATCTTCCCATTGTACAGCATGACAACAGTAACAACAACAACAAAAGCCTAAAAATGTACATAATGCTATTTAGCAGTAATTAAAGATATTTTTTTCATTCCATAATTTTGTGGTTTTCCAGTAATTCAGGTAGTAGTCTCTCCTCAGCCAGAAATGTGTCTGCACAAAATACAGTCTGAGGGCACAGTAAGTATAATAAATGTACCACAAATTATAGATATCTCCTGGTTCAGTGATGATATATATTAACAACAACCACTTCTTAATTTAACACTTCCCATTGAGATATTATATCATTCAGTCTTGCTTCTTATAGTTAATATTGTCACAACATGACAGAGTAAACCTGAGTGACAGGAATAAATCTGTCTTCCTAACAGTCCTTGCATCATTCTGTAGCCCCATCCCCTTTGTTCTGTGCATATATGACAGGAGAGAAGTCCATGGGTTGAGTAGGAAATGCGATGCTTCATTTTATCTCCATTCCTAGTAAAATTCCCTTGTTACACAGGTCTAAGCTGTCTGTTGGCCATGCCTTGTCTAGCTCAGTTCAATTAAACTATAATTTTGCACATTTTTCAAATCTGGGTTAAAGATTCTGTTATTCCCACATGATAAATTGCCATTTTTTAAATAGCATAACCTCAGCAACGCAGTTTGAGTCACACCATGTCTAACAATAAAGCCTTAGACTCCCCATGTAATTCAAAAAATTGCCAATTTCACCCTTCATTTTCCATCTGCTCTAGTCTGTAGATTTTATGCTTCTTGTCCATCATGCTTTCTGCAAAATTATTTTGGATCAAACTATTAATAATCACACTATTAAAAATGTCCCTTGATGTAAAAAGTATAACCCTTTAGTCACGTTCTAATGCTTTTGACTTTGTCTTCCTCTAGATCAGTAGTTTCCATCTTTTTCCATGTTAGAGACTGAAGAAGTTTGAAACCCTCCTTGTTTAAGTGTAAACAATTGAAATTTGATTCTGATACCACCCTGTATCCACAAGGGGACATGCAAGATGCCTGAAAATACATGTTCTAGACTATCTTTTTATGTTGAAAAGTTTAGAGAGCCGAGCTAGGCATCCCTGCACTTTCCCCTCCTCTCTCTTCTGCCAGTAATCCTGGATAACAAAATGATAAGGAGTTCAGTTTTTAAGCTAAAAGTACATTTACACTGTCAAAGAACTTAGTTCCTTGATTTCTTCTCAGAAACCCATTCATCTAATTGTCTATTCAGTCTCAGACTCTCTTCTGGAGTGTACCAACGAGCCCTTCCTGAGATGAAACTTAGGTGTACTTCAGAGGATAATTCAACCCAGGGCCATTCCCAATTGTCAGTTTGATTACCTCTCTTACTATTTCACTGACTTTTGCACCTTCAAATGGTCATGTATGCCTTTGTGCCTTCCTGGAGCATGCGTCAGCTGATCTTAGTTTCCAACTATAAAAACAGCCCTCACAGGATTTCAGACATTTTGAAATGAAGAAAATATATAAGCTAATATTTGTTCCTCACACACCAAGAGGTACAACATATAGCCCAAAGGACACCTTGGCCTTCTGTGTTAAAATGATTGCCTCCATCAGTGAGGAAGGTGCAGTGGATGTTGATTACTTTGATTCCAGCAATGTTTTTGACAGTCATAGCATCAATGAGGATACTTTTGACCATAGTATTGTTGCAGCCAAACTGAAGAGAGCTGGCCTGGATGGGTGACCTACAAGGTGTGTTGAAAACTGGCTGATCACAGAGCTCAAAGTGCTGTGATCATTAGGAAAAAGTCTAATTTGCAACTGATTACCAATGAGATACCTTAAGGGCGATGCTAGGGCCAATACTGTTTAATAACTTCACAAATGACCCAGTTTGCAGAGGACACAAAATTGATGTGATGTGGAAGGTCATCAATACACTGGAGGCTGGACTGCCATTCAGAGACTGTGACAAACTGCTAAAATGTACTGTCAGTAACCTCACCAAGCTCAGCAAGTGAAAATGCAGAGTCCTGTACCTGTGATGAAATAAAACCAATGAACAGTAGAGGCTGCTGGTCAACAGGCCAGAAAGCTGGTTCAGTTTTGTAGAAATGGAACCGGGAGTCCTGCTGAAGAAGATGAACTAGAATCAAGTGTTACCCTGCAGCAAAAAAGGCAGACTGCATACAAGCCTGTGGCTGATCCCTCCTTTCTGTTCACACTTGTGGGATGACATTTGGATACTGTGCCCAGTTATATCCCAATACAATAAAGAAAAACACAGAAGTGGGTCCAGGGGAGGGCCACCAAGGTTGTCAGGGAATTTAAGTACATAATGTACAAGGAGAAGATGAGAGAGGTAGGTTTGCTTAACCTTAAAAAGAGATAGCTAAAGGGAGGTATTATGGCTGTTGGGAGCTATGTAATGGGAAGATATGGAGAAGATGGAGCCAGACTCCATCTGGAGAAGGACAGAGAAAGAATGAGTGGCATCTGTTAAAAATGCAACAAGAGAAATTCCATTAAGATTTATTTTTCACCACAAGGGTAGACAAACACTGCAACAGGTTGCCCAGGGAGGCTGTGAACTCTCCACCTTTGGATACTGTTGAAAATTGAATGGGCAAGGCCCTGTGTAATCTAATCTAGGTTGGTAGTACTTTGAGGAGGGGTAAAACATGACCTCCAGAGGTGACTTCCAACCTAAATTATTCTATGAATCTAAATGCTGCACAGTGATCCATGCGCAGTGATCCACTGTACCAGACAATCAACTTTAGTTGTAAACATGTTTATTTTTTACATGTAAACCACTCTGGAACTGATCTGGCATGCATGAATTAATCCTGAAGGTGAAGGCATCTTCCGGTAACAAAGCGGTGTGAGACTCTGTGTGGGACTACCAGGGAGACAAGACAGTCTGCGGGGTTGGTGAGGGAAAGAGTGATGAAGATCACACAACCAGAACTGAGTTAGAAAGTGAAAAATATGGGAACTGCTGGGCCTTTGCAGTCATCAGTGAAAGTGACATAAGGAGGAAATTAGAGCTTTTTAAAATCAGTATATTGGCTTGTATTTTCTTCCAGATTAAATGTGATAAACTGCTTTGCAAGATATCCCTATTAAAGTCACAATTTGAACTCAGACTATAAAGGTTTGTAGAGGAGAGAAAATAATGTCTGAGATAGAATTATGGTAGTATTTATGTATTGGAATTAAGATGTGTGTCTAATTCCTTTTATTCTTACAGACATGTTTGGAAGGATTATGTATTTATTTCAGAGAACAGAAACAAGACTCAAATAGGCCCCTTAGGTGCTTCCAATTTAGATTTCATGATATCTAAAATTAGCCTCATGGGTGGTTCAATGAATACAGTCAGACATCCAGGCTCTCTAAAAGGTACATGATGAAAGAGGCATTCTGCAAACAGCACAAAACAGTCCACTGGCACCCAGACTACGTGAGTTAGGTGCTTATGCTAGATACATACAGGAGGTCCATAGCTGGATTTCCCTTCTGATCGAAGATATCTCACATGGCATGACTCATTTGTTGAAACTGGTAAGAACTTCTAAGGGGATTTTGGCTGCTTCTTATGAAGTGTTGCAGAGGGGTATAGTGCTCTCTCAGGAAGAAGATGCGTTGGATTATTATGTAGTTTTTATCTAACATTACGTCTAATGGGTTTTTCAGCTGCTCAAGCAGGATTTTTCAGGATTTTTTTCAAAAAAAATGCCAGAATTCCATTAAAATTAAGTTAAATGACATTAGAAATACATTTTATATTATGCCTTATTTTTAATACCTTTCTTTACTAAAAGTTTTAATTGGCAACAGAAGAAGGAATTGCTGTGATTATTGTACCTTCCTTTACAACACAGGGCATAGAATTTCAGCTACTAAGTCTTATACCAATAATTTCTGGCTGAACTATGTAATTTCTTTAAAAAAGAAAAAGCAAGGCTTGAAATTTCTCAGCACATCCTCAGTATTATGAAATGCTCCTATTATAACTTACAGATTTGATTTGCCCAATGTCTGTTTTCTGATAGTAGACATTCTTGACCTTTGGTAGGGTTTTTTTTGCTGGGAAAGTGGATCTAAGTTTATTCTTCATTACTAAAAATATTATTAATATTCTTCATTTTTTAACACAGGTATTTGAAGTTGCAGACCTCTATTGGGAATGGTTGCACCTTTCCATTCTTTCTCACCTTGCAGTCCTGGGTTTATGCTAGTGAATTCCAGGTCACTGTAACTTAATTGTCCAATATGGAAATATTAGCATGTTTCCTGTTAAGTTTTTTGCCTGGGTCATCTAGTGCTTTCTCAGACAAGTCCTTCAAGTAATTTGAAATTTAGCATAGGTCAGGGACATCTTCCAATTGATTTGACTATCAGCAAATACCCAGATGGAATGCAACCATACTGTATTTTTGACCTTAAGAGAGCTTAGTAGCATTGATTTAACAGATACTGGTCTTATAGCCAGAAAATGTATACCTACAAATTTAGCCCTCCATGTAGTTAGCAGGTTGGGAAAAAACACCAACAATAAACCAAAACCACACCACAAAACAAACACAAACAAACAAATCTCCCTCCAAGGTAATTATCCATACTGTACAGTACCTCTCTTCCTTGTCTAAATAATTATGATGGATAATTGTAGTTAAATACATGAGCTAAATTGCAGACCTACCCTCACATAAATGCATGCTGGAAAAGTTTAACAGAGGCAGAATAGGATAAAAGCTGAATTACACCATCTGCACTGTCACAATTAGGACTGACTGTTTGGTCCTCATGAAAACTCTGGACTTACAGTAGTCCCTCATACATCAATTTTATTATATTTTAAGCTGCTGAATTGCCAGCCTTGCAAATAGGACATATTTCAAGTAATTCTCCCGGTGGGATTTCAGCACTGCATCCAGGAGTCCAAGAGGCCTTCAGACTCCCTTTAGGCTTCACCTAAATAACAGCAAGATCAGCCATTCCGTGGCTACACAGTACAATCTAGCTGTTACGAATTTTGTGTATGAGCCAATAAATATATTCAATCTGCAATTAATTTGTGACTAGCTTCAGTCCATGAAGCAAAACCTCATGTAGTATCCAAGGTCTTTGTATTACTATGACTTGGAATTGAAAGTTTGAGAAAGCAGAGAAATGCTTTTAATCAGCAAGCTTTCACATATTTTTTGAATACATGGTAACAATGTCAGACCCCCAAATGTACCGAACAGGATAGAGTTTGACAAATGTTAATGCTTTTTATATATTCAAATGCTTAATTCACAAATGAGCAATATTGATTGAGAGTGTTTCTTTAATGACAATGCCAGGCAGCAGAGTTGAGGTGACATGTAAATTGTCCTTCCTTCACTTGATCTGAAAATGGATTTTGCTATTATGAAGCATTGTTTCTATTCAGTAGGCAGTTCACAGCTGAATGCATTAAGAACTGAGTTATCACAGAACAATGGTGACATCAACATGTTTCACATTTGTAAGATTGTACATTTAAGCTTTTTTTCTGAATAAATTGTATTAATTTAATATATTTCACAAATGGTCTAACTTTGAAAGATTAATATAGTCAGTAATTTTAAGATCTAGGTTAACTGAAAGATTTTTGATGTTAAAATTACAGAAATGACCTTTGCTTTCATAGACCTCAACTTTTGGGTACTTAGTATAAAGTACAGCAGGTATATAATAGGTGGAATTCAATTTGGCTGTCTTGCTTCTAATAGTTCTACCAATTGATTGGTATTCTTCCCATTTTTCTGTTTATTGCTGTCTTAATTTTCTGGAAGGGTTTTTTTGTGTGTGGGGGGGTTTTTTTGGGTTTTTAATCTAAGATTGAGAACCATACTATGCAATTTCTTGTACAGAGTTAATTTTCATGTCAGAAACAAAATTATGGATCAATTAACTCACAATCACAAGCTCTAAGCACAAGAAAATGCTTCCTCTAATAGGCAGAACAATACTTATTAACACATATGTTTCTGTCTCTGCCTATTTTTGGAAGATTTTCTTAGTGAAAGATGTAACTTGCTATAAGAATTGGCAGTCTGTTGGCAAAATACTTTGCACCCCTATTTAAAATGTACTAAAAATACTGAAGTATGAACTGCATATGCCACGTGAAAACTTAAACACATTTCTCTTTGGTGACTTTCCAAGGCCCAAACTTTAATTTGTAATATCTAATCTAAATCTTAAAACTAAGGTCATTTTTTGCATAAGTTAAACAAAATTCCAAACAAATTAAAGGAAAAGAATGTTGCCTTATCAAATATTGCCCCTTTCTGAAGACCTAACACATCTCAATAAAGGCAATTTTGAACAATGTCTTAGGTTCCAATGTTTTATCTCCTTCTATAGTTACAGGCTTAGGCCACTGATAATTATATTATGCTAACCTCAATATGTGTCAGTTTTACCATCTGTAAATTGAGTACAAATCCTGCCATACCTTTGCAGAGGGAAAGGTAGTTTCTGGGAAACTTATCACAGCATGAATTTATAAAATTTAATCAGTTTCACAATCTGTTACAATCCATTTCTCCTAAGTGACGAGCTAGTCCACACAATGGTGAACACTAGCTGGTATTAGCTTCCCAAATTACTTACATTTAGCACTATGTGATCACTAAAATTTTGAGGTCAAATGAATTAGTAAAGCAACCGGACTTTCCTTACTTGGTTTCCTAGTGAGTTAAAAGATGAAAACGTACTTATATTAATCTCATATTATTTATATGCAAACGAAAAGAAAGAGGTACAGATACCCAATGCTGCCTTTGTCTTGGTCTTCACTGTCAAAGTCTGCTTTCAGCTTTGTCAGGCTGAAGTGGTCAAAAACTGAAATAGGCTTCCCAGAAAAGCAGAAGAACATCCATTCTTGGAGATATTTAAAACAAGGCCAAAAGAACCTATTCTAACTTTAACATCAGTCCTGCTTGGAGCAAGGGTTTGGAATAGTTCTGCTTCCTTTGGAGAAACCCACATCAGCAGTGTTAAAGGCTGAGGTAGTAACACAGGAAGGCAAGGACAAAACGTTCCTTTGGAAACAGTCTGTAGACATGAACAGCCAAAAATCCTGATGAATTGTCCTTATTTTCAACATAATTACCCTCAGGGTTAGAGTCATATCCATAATGTACACCAAACTAACAAGCACCAACCAGAGGACCAAGAGAGTCAGGTAACAATAAATGCAAGAAAGGGGATGATCCAGAAGAAAAAGGCCAATATGGTAAAAAGTGAAGATGCAAGTTGAAGAGGTTAAAAAGAAGAGAGGGGAATTGACAGACAGAAAGGGAAAGGAATATGAAAGTGCAAATAGATGATAAATAATAGTGCCCAGCTAGAAAAGAATATAAAGCGTTGAATTGAAACTGCTTACTGTTATCACCTTTGCATTCTAATCTTTGTAGCTGCAGAACTTGGAATTACTTTACATTTCCCTACTGTCTATTATCATCACTCTTTTTTAATCCACTCTCTGCCTGCCTATCTTATTACCTTTTCATTCAAAAATGTGGCCTTTGACTGGCTGAACTGGCTTTGTCTCACTTAACGTGATCTTCTACTTTCTTTTTCATCTTTTTCCATGAATCATATATGTCAGTATATATCACCGTATATAAGAAAGTATATATAGCTATTGGGGCTTACCATTACCTGTCCATTCTAAATGTAGTATGCATATTTCAGAATCTGAAGTATCTGAGATACCATTATCAGTACTATCTTGATCCTTAATGGTATTCACAGAATATACATGACATGAGATTTAGGGTGTTACTGTTCAAATAGCTGAAACATTACAAATTCTATCATGCACGACACGAATTTTCTTTACCTTGGTCTCTTTTTGTTTTGGTAGTTGAAATGTACCAAACACATTCCCTGGATTTATCTCTACTTGAGACTTAATCGCATTATAGGGAGATTTACTTTCCTGGTGCGTTTACTGCTAATCTCAGATTATCACATGCATAGAAATAAAAGAAAGAGAAATTAGGTTGTGTACCTATCATCTGAGTAATATCTGTCACATAGGAAGCCATATATCAGTCTGATTAATATAATAGCTGGCATCCTGACCTCAAAGGTATTTATTTAGTATGCGTAACCATAAACTTTTACTTGCAAGAGCAAAGCTCATTAAAAGTATGTTTAAAGACTCAAATCCTACTTAAGAAGAGAATTACAGTATGACTGATACTAGAAGACAGAGATAAATACTAAAATGTGTTTATAACTCCAGAGATTCAGTGTTGTGCACTTGTTATTGCCATGTTTCTTCTTGGCTCCAGCTAACAAAGTCCCTTTCAAGAGCAGAATGGATGCCTTTCACTTACTGGGGTACAATACATATAAACCACATGCACACTTTTAAACTAAATAATGTACTTGCTGTCTCACACTTAGGCCAGGCCTTGAACCAGCTCTCACTTAGTACCAAAGGACTGGCTGGATAAATGCCCAGTGGCCCCTGTCCTAACCATGGTAGGGACTGTCTGAATAATTTAACATTCTAGATGTGTGTATTCCACTGCCCATGCAGATCTCCACTTTAGTTTACTAATAGATCTAATATACAGATTATACTTGAGTGTCTATAGCTACTGTTTTAACAACAAATTGGGACATTATGACCAAATGTGCATTTTTCTATCTGAATTAGTTGTCCAGATTCCCTGAGTTTCTCATAGTGAACCAAGAAATAAGAATTTCTGGGTGTTGTTTATGTCATCTGGAAAGAGACATCTGATGTGATAGATAGATTGGGTTCTAAAATGCTTTCATTGACTATGAAGGGAGATGAAGCTGGTTGTCAGAGATGTCAAAGTGTACGCAGCAGATTCCAAACTTCAATAAAATTAATCCCATTCTGGCTACTTATAGGTGATACCACACACATTTCATCTTATTCAGAGTTGAAAGAAATTGCATAAGGTCATGAACATTTGTTGCTAATTCTGGGAAGTTTGAGGTAAAAGCTTTGCTTATTTACATTGTTTAATGCCTTGCTGAATTTAGGTAAGCTGTCTCTTGGAAATAAATCAGTGTGAAAGGTATCATTTTATTCTATCACATGTGATGGTATGAAAGAAATGGCAACAAATTAGGAAAAGGCAGTGCTGTATTTTAAGAGGTGCTTGTCAGCGATCTGTAAGGTGCATCTCTTCTAGTCCTGTTGACTGAGGTATACCACATTGACAGTGGCATGTCACTGTCAAAAGGGTAGTTTATGGTCTCACCTCACATTTCAGTGAATACAGTTCTGCAGCCTCTAACTGCTGTAACTATACCAACAAAATGTTTCTATAGAGATTTGTTGATTATATTCCCAAATGTTATATCAACAGCACTTAAATAAACTTCAGAGTGAAAAACAGTTATATTTGGTATGCATAGGTATATTCACTAAATGTCCATACCGTATATTGACAATCACAGAGCCTTTTTCCTCAAATTCTCTTTTACTCTCAGGAAAGAGATGGATAGGAAGCCTACACTGGATTGCACGGGCAAAATTAGGATCACAGGAAATGAAATCCTTCTCTCATATTAAATGGATTATGAAAAATGGGCATAGGACTCAATGAATCAGAAACAGATTTTGTCCACATTTTGCTCATATCAGTCTTCCAAGTTAAAACAAAAAAGCAGTGCAGAGACAAGGTGAACATAACATAAGTAATTTCAAATGTTATTTTCCAGCTGCTTATGGAGAAATAAAATTCAGCCCAAAAAAAGCAGTTATTGTAGCTCAAATTTTTAACATAGAAAAAGAACAGAAAGAGGAAAAGCACAGAGTGAAAGAGAAGTGAGGGGATGGCAATATTACAGTTTTCAGAGCAACTATAGTGAGATGCCTTTTTTGTATTTGTAATTTGATGCAGTCTTTAATTACAGGTTCATACAGTACTTTTTTTCTTTACTGTTGCTGTCAGTGCAGAGAATGGCAACTGTCCATGTAATGAGCAACTGTTTGATAGCTGTTTTCTTGCTTATGCTGAATGAGTGGTTCAACACATTACTTACTGCATGTTATTTAAACCCTGTTCTGAATGCAGAGTTACTAATTTCCCGTGGCTTTTCTTCTGGTACTCATCTGAGTGCTCGGCTTAGAGCAATAACTTTAATTCCACA
Organism: Falco naumanni; assembly: GCF_017639655.2. Taxonomy (NCBI): domain Eukaryota; kingdom Metazoa; phylum Chordata; class Aves; order Falconiformes; family Falconidae; genus Falco; species Falco naumanni. The sequence continues at coordinate 30,835,581 of NC_054059.1, forward strand.
ACCATCTGATGAAATTATCATCCCCATTTTACAGATTGAGAACTGAGGCACACAGATACAAACATCCAAAGTGCCCACTAATTTTCTCATTCAATCAGAGACACATAGAAGCTGATTTTGTGGAGTACTAAGAATTACACAGCAGGTTAGATGTTCAAAGCCTGCTGCAACATTTTGCTGCTTTCCTCCCAAGACCTTCTCACCCCATCTCATGGTCTCCTGCCTCACTCACTGTATACCTGACATCTTCTGCAGCAAATGATTTTGGACAGCCTATGACAGTGATAAGAAGGGTTTTTTTGTAACTGTGCAGTCCCAATCTATTCCCTGAGGTGTGTCCTTCCTCCACCTTGAATGAAGCAATGCTCAGTGAAAAAAAAAAAAAAAAAGCGCTATTAATTATGTAACTATATCAAAAAGCCTAGGCACTAGAAAGACAAATTAATATAGTACTGCCATTTCTTTGAGTGCTTTATGGGTAGCTCTCCTGAGTGAACTATTATGGTTTTAGGAAAAAAAAGGGAACAGGAACACCACCACCACCACCCCCCAAAAAAAAGAAAAAAAACCCCAACAAACCCAACAAACAAACAACAGAAAAAGTTGCTTTCTTTTCCTAGTGAAAAAAAAGCAGGCTGCTACAAAGACCTGTAGATTATTTTAGCCCAAATGATTCAAGCTTGGCAAAATTGTCAGTAACTGAAATGGAGTCTCACATTTAGCAATCTTGAAATTCAATTTAATCTAATTTAAAGTTTTAGAACTGCATTTGGTATTTTGGCATATTAGATGTAGCCATTTCATATGGAGTGATACTTACTGAGACAGGCAAATCATCATTACAAACTAAGAATGCGAACAACTGTTCCTTTGCATCTAGTTAAAACAAACATGTCTAATGGCTACACTAATGGTGATTTAAATGGTAAATATAATTAAATATTGTATCTTATGTATATTTTGATGAAAGTATTCTAAACAGTGCATATTTTCATAATGGGAGAGATGAATATTTATTTTTTGTCACCAAGAATTTGGATTACAAAATCACAGAAATCAGTAGAAAAAACAAGCTTCTGTGCTTAATTTTTCATTCTTATTTACCTTAGAGTTTCGTGACATATGAACATGGCGTTTTCAATCTTGCTTCTTTTTTTCCCCCGATATTAAATCAGGAAGCTGGCAAATGTGCAAAGCAAATTCATGAATTTTAAACACGAGATAGACCAGGGCTTAGCTAAGGTGTTGGCCTTTTCATTGTTTGAAATTCATCAGGTATCTTCCAGTGCAGTTTTAGGCAGGAGGATCATAGGGATTATCTAACTCTAGAGAACGTTAATAATGCAGAGGAATTTTCAGCGTTTAACAGCAATGTTAGCTTCAGTGTTTGAGACCATTAAGGAGAAATATTTCAAATACATGTTAAAATACTGATGATTGTCACAGCAAATAAACACATTTTCAAGGATGAAAGAAGTAAAAGGAAATATCATAGGCAACAGAAACCTCTTTATATTAAAACCTACTACACTAAAAAGCAGGTGTGAGTTTGGGTAGAATTCAACACCAGTAATTCAGAAACCTGACGTGGCATGCAGTCTTACAAAACTCCTGTCTTAAAGGTGAGTTGTGTCTGATGATCCATTCTCCCTGTCATATACTTTATGGATGGAAAGAGATGCTCCTAAAGACATTCAGGAGGGAGATCTGCCATACCATTTTGTGTTTGTTCCCTTCTATGTCAGATATCTCTGTACATAGGCAACAAGAAAAGCTTCTATAGGTATGTCAGTAAAACAAAGGAATACTAAGGAAAACATGGACCATCTGAGGAAGGAAATGGGAGACCTGGTTACCCAGGATATGGAGAAGGCTGAAGTAAGTACTCATTGACTTTTTTGTCTTGGTCTTCGCCAACAAGTGCTCTCCAGCCACACCACCCAAGTCGCAGAAGGCAAAGGCAGGGACTGGGGGAATGAAGAACCACCTGCTGTAGGAGAAGATAAGGTTCAAGAACATCCAAGGAACCTGAGGGTGCACAATTCCATGAGACCAGATGACATGCACCTGTGGGTCCTGAGGGAAATGGGTGGATGAAGTGTATAAGCCACTATCCATCATATTTGAGAAGTTGTGGCAGTCCAGTGAACGTCCCACTGATTAGAAAAGGGGAAACGTAACTCCCATTTTTAAAAAAGGAAATAAGAAAGACCCAGAAAATTACTGGCTGGTTAATCTCACCTCTGTGCTCGCAAGATCATGGAACAGATCACCCTGGAAACTATGCTAAGGCACATGGAAAATGAGGTAATTGGTGACAGCCAACAGGGCTTTACTAAGGGCAAGTCATGCCTGAAAAATTGGGTGGCCTCCTGTGATGGGGTTAGAGCATTGGTGGATGAGGGAAGAGCAACTGATGTCATCTGTCTGGACTTGTGCAAAGCATTTGACAATGTCCTGCATGATATCCTTGTCTCTAAACTGGAGAGACATGGATTTGATGGATGGACTGACTACTCAGTAGATAAGGAATTGGCTGGATGGTCACACTCAAAGAGTTGCAGTCAATAGCTTGATGGCCAAGTGGAGACCAATGATGAGTGGTGTTCCTCAGGGTTTGGTATTGGGACCAGCGCTGTTTGACATCTGTCAGTGACATGGACGCTGGGATTGAGCGAACGCTTAGCAAGTTTGCCAACAACACCAAGCTGTTTGGTAAGATCAACACACTGGAGGGAAGGGATGCCATCCAAAGGGACCTTGACAGGCTTGAGAGGTGGGCCTGTGCAAACCTCATGTTCAACAAGGCCAAGTGCAAGGTCCTGTATATGGGTCAGGGTAATCCCAAGCACAAATACAACCTGAGTGGAGAATGGATTGAGAGCAGCCCTGACTTTGAGGAAGGACTTGGGGGTGCTGGTGGACAAGAAGCTCAACATGACCCAGCAATGTGCTTGCAGCCCAGAAAACCAACCACATCTTGGGCTGCATCAAAAGAAGTGTGAACAGCAGTTCAAGGGAAGTGATTTTCCCTCTCTGCTCTGCTCTGGTAAGACCACATGAGTACTGTGTCCAGCTCTGGGGCCCCCAGCATAAGAAGCACATGGACCTGTTGGAATGAGTCCAGAGGAGGGCCATAAAGATGATCAGAGGGCTGGAGCACCTCTCCTGTGAAGACAGGCTGAGAGAATGGGGCTGCTCAGCCTGGAGAAGAGAAGGCTCCAGGCAGACCTTATAGCAGCCTTCTAGTACCTAAAGGGGGCCTACAGGAAAGTTAGAGAGGGACGTTTTACAAGGGCAGGTACTGATAGGACAAGGAGGAATGGCTTTAAACTGAAAGAGGGTAGATTTAGGTTAGATATTAGGAAGAAATGCTTTACTGTGAGGATGGTGAGACACTGGAACAGGTTGTCCAGAGAAGCTGTGGATGCCCCATCCCTGGAAGTGTTCAAGGCCAGGTCAGATGGAGCTTCAAGCAATGTGGTCTAGTGGAAGGTGTCCCTACCCATGGCAGAGGAGTTGAAGCTACATGATCACTAAGGTCCTTTCCAATCCAAACCATTCTAGGATTCTAATTTAAATATACATCCAATCCTTCTTGTGGAGAGTAATGGGAACCAATAGGAGATATTAGGTTCTTCCACATATTTGGGATATTTAAGAATGGAATTTTTGGCCTCTTAGTAAGTTCCAGATGAAATAATAATAGTAATAGAACTGTTTACCCAACAGCAGACTTAGACTGCCGAAGACAAAATCCATATCATGCACAATCCAGTCATGAAGTATGTGTGACAGAGCACTTTGTAGCCCTTCCCTTGAAAAAGGATCTCTGTGAAAACAGCCATCCCATTAAGATGTAGCCTAGAGCTGGGCTCTCTCTCTTCCCTGGGAAGTGGTATGGCTGGTTGGTAACTACTCAAAGGATGACCTCTAGCACAAGACAAGTAATGGAAGTTTTACTTAAAAGGGTTTTTTAAGCCTAGTAAATGCCACTTAATCAATGAAGGCGCCTATGAGGTTTAGCAGTGATGTGCAGCAGGTAGACTACATTATTTTCTGGACCTTGAGTGGGTTTTGCAACTCTAACTCACAATCTGGTCAGTGTTCAAGAGACATCACATTTTTTTGCAATTAGAAACACTTATTAATAGCCAAATGGAGTTGGATAAATAATGAGCAAGATTATGAAATATAGTCAAAATTACAAAGGACTGACCCAAAAAGAGTTCCAAAAAACATACATAAAGAGGTATTTTGATATTTACAACTCCTTAGTGCTTCCTTTCAGCCTTCCCAGTAATTGTTTTCACTTTGCCCTAGCTCATGGAGATGTAGTGTAAAATAGCTAGTATTTAATTTCTTAAATTTCTTGCATCCTGGAGTTAAGGACGTTAACAGCCAGAAACTCAGCTGCGGTTATGTATGGGCCTCAACTGGCTGCCTAGGTCAGGAGGGGAGACAGAGAAAAGTCATGGGGGAAGTTTCATTAGCTGGAAAGGAAATTGGACAATTGGAGGTATTCTGTAAGAAAAGTTAGAAAGAAGGCATTAAAGCTTATTAGAAGAGCAGTTATATTCTGAATTTTAGAAAGGCTGGTGTACCTGGAGGAGCAGGGTAGGTTCCAGCGAAAAGAAGGTGCACTCCTCCCCTCTTTACACCCCTGTGTGTGCACTGTTGCTGGTATTCCCCTGTGGCAATGAAAAATACTGAAAAAGTGAAACTGCTAACTGCATATTCAGCCCCTGGGAATGATTGTTCCATAGAGCAGAGTTCCTTTAGGAATTAAACCCTCGTAGCTCCATGCTGTAGAAAATGACTCTCAGAAGTTTAGAATTTTCTGGAAACCTGCCTTCCACCCACTGTTTATGATACTGTGAAAATGCTGAGGAGGTGTTCATTTAAAACTGATATGTCTGTGAGCTCTTATTTGGCATGCTGCAGTGCTGAAGCAAATTCATTCATAGATATTAAATACACTGAGATAAGGAATAGATGAGGTGCACTGTATGCCATATTAATCATATGGAAAAGACACTATTAAGGCAAGAGAGATGTTTAGAGAGGTGGTACGAGGCTGGCCCAACACTGTAAGGGGGAAGAAAATACAAATTAAGGTTTAGGAAACACCACACTTAGCACGACTAATCTGGGCAAAAGTGAAAGTTCATGCACTTTTGGAAATTCTATTCCAGTGTGTCCGTGCATATGTTTACATTCAAATAAAAAGAATTTTTATCACAGTGGTGGGGGGGTGGGAATCAATAATTAGAATTGAGCTCTTTCCTATTCCTGAAGGAATTTTTGTATTTTGTAGATACCAGCCATACACTTTATGTAATACAAATCAGTGTAAGTAAACATTCATTCTGAATTCCTTGGGACATTTCAACTCCTTTGTGTAGTTCATATGCTAATGAAAAAAAGCCCTAGTCCTCTGCAGCTGACAAAAATGAGCCCATGTTGTAAGTTAAAAGACAAAATGGAAGTGTATTAGAATAAATGCATTTCTACTCTGAAGTTATTTAGATGACACTTAGCAGAATTCCAGCAGGATGGTCATTACAGGTGTCAACAGTGTCAGAGGATGAAGCTATGCTCCACCTTTCCTTTATATCTTTAATCTGTAGGAGTTTTCCCCCACACAATCTGTGCTGTAGTTAAAAAAAGCAGTATGTTCTCACATGTAATAGTTTGAGCAGACAGTTGTTTATTGAGCTACGCAGCTTTTCTACAAAAAGAGTCCAAGGCATGAACTGAAATTTTTCAAAACATGAAAATATCTAAAAAAATATTTCTTCTAATTTCCCCCCCACCCCCCTTTCTTGCTGGAGCTACCCTTCTTACAGAAGGCGCTCCCTTTCTTACAGACGGTGCTCCCTTTCTTACAAAGCGTTCATCCTTGGTGCTAAGTTCAGCACTAGGAGCTTAGGAGTGAAATGCAACATGTCTAAAACTCTTGGTGTGTGTTTGGCTTACTACATAGGCCAACAACTCTTCTAGTGTCAGGACACACTCAGAAAACCATGCTTCCCTGAAACGGAAGAGAGAAAGGAATTTTTAAAAGAATCTCACTTGCTGGGTCTACTAAACAATGAGCTCTGAAGCCCTCTTATGTGGCTAGGTTAGCAGCTATCTTTTTTATTAGTTTATGTCTTTACCTCATTTAGCTGCAGATATTGCTAAGTCCATCCCAACAGCAAAGCATTTCCAATGAATTCTCACAGATATATGGAGCTCTTAAAGACACTGAATTTTCTTCTTCTGAAGTCTGCTAGGAGAGCCTGGCATCTGCTTTGGTATTGATGCCATCATTTGCCATCCCTTAGGCACTGGCTGGATTAGGACAAAATATCTTTCACTAGAAATGAAAAAAAATCAGTAACTAGCTTGTTTTCCACACATTGTTCTCCAAGTGTTGTGGGAAAATCTTGCTGTGGGAGGCCTGTCTACAAAGATTGAACCGTGTCAGCCACTGAGCTGTGAAGTCAATGAAAGGTCTATTGATAAACTAATAGAAACCATTTGAAAGAAAGGAATATATTGTTGATTTTGAATAGTAATTTATCAAGCGCATTATGTACTCATTTTAATATGTCAGACTGTATTATCTTAAATGTGAAATGCTTAGTTTTCTTGACATGGGGGTTATAAGATTAAAGAATGGATTTCATTGAAAATCCTTTTTTCTGATTGTATAGCTATTAGTATTGTGAATGATTTTTTACTTGCTCCAGTTTTGTAGCTTTATAAAGCATTGCTTTTGTATGCACTCCCACACATATACCCACATGCATAGCCAAGGCTGACCCTTGTAGCTATGAATATTTGGCATGGAGATGTTTTATGACTGCATGATTCATTTTTTATAAACTGGAAAGTTCATTTTAGATAAACCTCTAAGTTACAAATTTAATATATTTATTCTCATTCTCCAGAGAATTAAAATTAATAAATTTAAAATTTGTCTTAATTTTTTTCCTCCCATGGGAAAAATTAAATGTGAAATGAATACAAAAAATAAAATTTGCAAAAACCAACCACTGAAAACTGGAAGAGCTAAACCCAAGTCATACTTACATCCCACTTACTGGGGAAAAATATAACTGGATCTATGCTAGATGTACATATGTACAGTTAGTAATACATAATTGCCTCTATATGCATGTATATATACCTACGTGTATACCCAATTGTTCAGGTACTTATGTATATATACATGACTGTTATGTGTGTTTGAGTATTTTACACTGCTATACCCATAAGGATGCAGTCTAGGCCTCAGAAAGTGGCTGAAGTACAGAATTCTGAAACGTGAGAGGGTATTGCAGCAAAGCATTACTGTGTGCTCACTCTATTCTTTTAATCTTTTACTAAGCATTAGCTTCCAGCTGTTCTCAAACACAGGATACTGGTAGATATTGAGTCAGACTCTGCACTGCTGTTCTTACATTCTCATGTAAATAATTCTACTTTTAATACCTCAAAGTAAGATCCTGTCTCATAGTAATAGATACGTATTATTCAGTGCCTGGGCTCTCCAAGGGGTGTTTCAACAAGGGATGAACATCTCATAGTGGTGCCTTATACTTCCATTTTTGAAAACCAGACCCTTGCTTATGTAGGTCTTCAAACAAGGAAATTCTCTCATCCTTCATGGCTTTAATCACTATGTGATATTGATTCAGCCATGCATCAGCTGTAGTTAAAAGTTATTTCATGCAACTATAAGACATGCCCTTTCTTTCCCATGGATGTCCTTGCCACAGGAACATATTCCCAAATGATCATGACATGTATTATTCTTCTTACAAAATGGGCTTTCAGCGAGACATCTTTCATGTTCCCTGGCTTCAGATGAATATTGCTTTGACAGTTTGTCCATAACAAGCTCACCATTTGTTTGTTATTTTGACTGCTTACGAGATTGCTTGTTGGCCTGAGATTGACATTGTTCATTATTTAAAATAGTTAATTCTGTATCTCTCAGACAATTCAACATAATTAAGTGCCACCTTTCCAGATTGCCATCTACCTTTTTTTTTTTTTCCTTTCTTTCCTCCTCTGTTCGTTAAAACTACTGTGGTGTTCTCTACGTTCGGTTCCTGCTTGGGTTAAGAATTTCCAAAAATTCTCTTAATAGGAATGTAATTGTTTATCTGAATAGTGTAGATAACCTTATAAAGATGTCTCCTCCAGCTGAGTCATTCTGAGCTGGAGGGCCCTTTATACACGCAGAATCACAGAATCACGGAATGGTCAAGGTTGGAAGGTACCTCTGGAGATCATCCAGTCCAACCCCCTGCTAAAGCAGGTTCCCCTAGAGCAGGTTCCACAGGATCACATCCAGGTGGGTTTTGAATGTCTGCAGAGCAGGAGACTCCACAGCCTCTCTGGGCAGCCTGTGCCAGGGCTCTGTCACCCTCAAAGGAAATAAGCTTTTCGTCTTGTTCGGATGGAACTCCCTGTGTTGCAGTTTGTGCCCGTTGCCCCTTGTCCTGTCGCTGGGGACCACTGAAAAGAGCCCGGCCCCATCCTCTTGGCACTCAGCCTTAAGATATTGCTAAGGTCCCCTCTCAGTCTTCTCTGCTTCAGGCTAAACAGGCCCAGCTCTCTCAGCCTTTCCCAGTGCGCTCATCATCTTTGTAGCCCTATGCTAGGCCCTCTCCAGTTGCTCTCTCTCTTGAACTGGGGAGCCCAGAACTGGACACAGCACTCCATGCAGCCCTATACATACATACACATTACACTAGATGCAGCCTCACCAGGGCAGAGTAGAAGGGCAGATAACCTCCCTCATGCTGCTGGCCACGCTCCTAATGCACCCCAGGATCCCAGTGACCTTCTTGGCCACCAGGGCACACTGCTGGCTCATGGGCAACTTGCTGTCCACCAGCACTCCCAGGCTCTTCCCCACAGAGCTGCCTCCCAGCAAGTCAGCCCCAGCCTGTGCTGGTGTGTGGGGTCATTCCCCCCCAGTGCAGGACCCTCCACTTGCCTTTGCTGAACTCCATGAGGTCCCTCTCCGCCCAGCTCCCCAGCCTGCCCAGGTCTCGCTGAATGGCAGCGCAGCCTGCTGGGGTCTCAACCACTCCTCCCAGTTCTGTATCACCAGCAAACATGCTGAGGGGACACTCCGTCCCTTCATCCAGGGCACTGATGAGTAAGTTGAACAAAACTGGATCAGGACTGACGCTCAGGGAACACCGCTGGCTACAGACCTGCAGCCGGACCCTGCACCGCTGATCACAACCCTCTGAGCTCTGCCATTCAGCCAGTTCTCAGTCCACTTCCCTGTCCACTCATCCAACCCACACTTCCCGAGCTTACCTATGGGGATGTTATGGGAGACAGACCTTTATCAGAGACACACAGAGATCTTTTCTGTTTCAGCAAGATGATTAGCTAAAACTAAACATTTTCCAGTTGTTTATTTAGATTATCCATCACTAAAAAGTTTACATATATGTATATATACATACTTATATATATACACACACAAATAAATATATAATTTTGTGTGCATGAAACTGTTATGAAGTTATAGACTCTGCAGTAGTAATTTCTCTATAAAGATTCATAAACATTCTGGTTCACTAAGATGAATAAGATTTAGAGTAGAACTTAAAAACTTTTATACACAAGACTTCATCCTCTGTGACTAAATTCAAGCTCTGTGTTAGAAACCATATACACTTATTAGTATGCAATACACTTTGTTCCTTTCTTTTTAAGCCTGCACTAACATGGCTATGCTGTGTTCATTCAGTGCTGCAAATACTTCTTATTTAATAAACAGACATTTTAAATTTAACTTGCATATTCTTAAAAGCTAGCAAAATGAGTGGTAATTACCATGTAGATTTACAGACATTAGTGGAAGACTTTTGTCTCCAACTCCTGCTGATATACACTAATCAGAAAAAAGGAGAACCAATATTGTTAGCAATAGTCTTGAATTCTATGTGGATACAACGAATAACAACATCACTGGGTCTTCTATGCTAAGCTTGAATAGCATGTTGCACTGGTACAGGTAGCAATCCTTAGGTTAAAAATAGGAGATACTTTTATAAGAACCTTGCTGGATTGGTCTTTCTGTCTTCAATACTTCAGAATTAGTAGACCAATACTCAGCTCCATGCTAGCTAGTCATTATTGTGTCAAAGATTAAGACTGAATTTTCTATTTTACTGCAGAATCACAAAATCACAAAGAATAGCTGGGGTTGGAAGAGAGTTCCGAAGATCGTTTAATCCAGCTCAAAGCTGGAGCTGTGAATTAGCCAGATTTTGATATTATGAAGACCATGTTAATTTTGTGTTAGCATGCAGTCACCTGAATAAGGTGAATACCTCACAAAAATGTAAGTACATTATTTAAATTCTGTTGGTTTTATTATTCATGCTTGTTGTCTTTCATAAGCCCAGGTTGGCCTATCTTCCTTTCATTTTATGTGCATTACATGTTCATTTTATTTTTCTTGGGAGTTCAAGCAAACCAATATAACCAATTTATACTTACATGTATACTCCATTTTCCTATTTTAAATACTGTTGTAGATTTTTTTTGCTTCATAGTGATGTGAACTTAGTGCAATTCAAATTAACTTTCAGGGTTAATTTTTCAACTTGGCTGACTGAAAAATGCTGATTTTCAAAGGTGCCATTTACATATGCAGATGAAGATTTAGTGTCAGTTCTAAACGGGGCTGTGGTCTTCCCACCAGTACCACCTAGAGCAGTATGCGGGTTTTAAATCCTGTGACACACTTCTATAGCTCTGACTTGCCATGCAAACTTGAGGCAGCATCATCACTAGGGAAACTGAGGAACTAGAAAGGTAATATAGAACCACAGTATCTTATTTTTACCTCATCTTATTGTCAGGTTAGAGACGCATAATGTTCCCTCTTCCCTAACAGTAATATCCATAAAATACTTTGAAGAAAGAAAAATAACAGACTTTGGATCCAGCAGCAAGCTTTCCCATTAAAAAAAAAAAAAAAAAAAAAGAGAGAGAGAACAGGGAAGTTTCCCTGTTTTGTAATTTCTGCTGGTTTTGAGTTATATATTGTTACTTTTTCTTGTATTTGCCAGAAGATTAAGAAATTAATTCTTTAAGAAGGTGTTCCTGCTTATTTTCTCATATCAGATTGATACAGAACAAATTAAAATAGCCAGCCTCGCTGGCGTCTGAAAGTACATATAGATACTACTGACAGAAAGTTTCTAATCTTTGTTAGGTTGAAGGAATACAAAGTCTCTCAGCTGTGGTTTCTGGGTCATACCTAGCTTAGTTCCACAGTGACCTTAAATCATTATCACCTGGCAGGTGTCTTGCAACCTATGGGAAACCAGTTTGTTTTCAAACTCCATCTCCTATAAGATGCTAGATTTCTTATGTATCTATAGTCTGCATGCAAGGCTTGTCAGCTAAGCAGACAGGTTGAGAACGGAATGAGTATGGACACTGAACAGCATCTTTGCTCTGTTAGAAATGGCTTCTTCACAGCAGAGATGAAACGTGGTGATGGTAGCTACAGATAAAAAGCTTACTGAAAACTTAGACAGTCTTTTTCCTTGGGATAGGCGGGAGAGGCAGGTTTCTAGTGCTGTCATTAAACATCACCCTGAAAATGTCACTGTATGAAGGAATGCAAATTCAAGGCTTGAGGGGAGAAGGGAGAACTAATGGCCTTTCTATTTGTTTTATACCCATTTTGAAAATGTGAGGGAACTGCTTCAGAATTAAATTGCCCCATCCTAAAAAAGCTAATAATCACCAACTGCTATTGAAGCACTTAATTCTAATTAATTCTTCATTAACACTCAATTAAGATGCGACTCCACATATACCCAATAGGAAGAAATAAATGAGACGAACAATTGATATTCTGGGCTACTGTATAGGCTTTTTTCCATGAAGCTGTGTTCAGCATCAAGTGTCTCATCTGGGCATGTCAGAAATCACCTCAAAGTTCTCTCTGTCTTGATCAGGATAGATTTTTCTAATGTTTTTGAAGAAAATGTTATCCCAAATCAGCATACTCTTACTTTATGAAAGAATCAGATACTTTAAAATCCACTTTAAACTCCGCAGTGTTATGAATTTAGGTTGATAATGAATTACCCTCTAAATTGCAGGGATACTATATGAATTTCTGTTCATTGTGTTTTGTGTATGGATGGAAACTCAAGTGCTTTTTGAGAATAAGCACTGAAGTTACATTGTTAGTTTAATGAACCTTCACTTCTGATATAGTGTGTTATTGTCTGTACATGTCTTTACATATTGCTAGCTCCAGTGATTTTACTGTGGGTCCCACAATGTACGGTGTCTTAAATCAAGCCACAGCCACTGGAATCAAATCAGCTTTTACTTGTTAAAGTAAGTTTCTGTCCCTCATGCTGGCAAACAAGAGTTTGTAAACCAGCGAAATATAAAAACAGGAATCACCAGTAGGGGTGGGGGCGGGGTGGTGGTGGTGGGGTGGGGAGGTAACAGGAGGTGTCATTGTTTTCATAATTTTTAAATCAATCCCATGTCTCTGTTTGGTTTTTTACGAGGAAGCATGCCATGGTACATTTGGGTTGGTAATATTTTTCTAACATCTGCACTGAAATAATATTTATACATATTTTTTGCTTTAGTTTTTCTTTTATTCAGTGTTAACCATGGCTTTAGAACTCATGAATGTCACTTGATTCCATTTTACATTGGTTCAAAGAGTATTCTTGTATTCTGAATTCAACTTCTCAAAAATCATGAAGTCTGAAGTTTTGATATTGCTTGAATTCTTGTGGCTCCATCACTGTCTCATAAGAAACAGATTATAATGGTGCTACATGAATCATATCTATGGATACACGATTGTACATGTCCTAATACATGATACAGATACATCACTGTCAAATTATAGATCATATTACATATATATATATGAATATGTATATGAAGGTTTACATATGTATAACCTATATCAAACTACCTTGATAGCTGTGGAGACATACACACACCTTATCAACATCACATATTATCAAATGCTTGATAACTATTAGAACATGGGTGAATAAAATCAATCTCATGCTCAGGAATATCAACATTAAACATTTATTCTGTGATATATACTGTACATGGAGTCTCAGAGATGTGATGCATGCAAATAAAACAGAAAGACCTTCTCAGTTTCTTCATTGTTTTCTTGTCATTGTCCACCACGACTCTATATACCCCCTGTTTTAAATACTCTACTAGCATTTAATAGAAATAGACCTTCTCACAACAATTCCACTAATAAGTACAAATTTTCTAACTAAATGGACCTTTCCAACAAGCTGGAACCACATTATACAAGGATTATTAATCAATTGAGTCTGTTGTGATGAGATAATTAATACAAGGAAAAGTACTTGATAAAAAGGTTGGATTTTAAATTTTTAATGATGTATCATGAATTAGCTAACAGAATTTAATGAGGAGCTCAGCTTCCTACTGTCCATATTTCCTGATGAAAAAATTAACAGTCCAAAGGTTTTCAGTGGCTGTTAGGAACATCTAAATGTACAATTTCCTGGTCTTAATTTGAAGCATAACAGAACATTTTCATGGGGTGTCAAACATGGAAATATATTAACTCTCTCACTAGATATAAGCTTATATTTTAAAAAATAATGATAATCTATCAGATGGTACATTTCTCACAGCTGCAGAAACTTTAAGTCCTATAGATTCCTCCTTTTCCTCATAACCATTTGAAACACATTTACTTATGAATCGCTACATGTGAGTTCCAGTGGTTTGATTTACCTACACTGGTGCAGACCTGGAGAATGATGTGAATTGGGGTTTCTGTCTGCCTTTCCACTAAGCAACTCCTCTGACAGCAGCCTGGACTTGATGGAGTAATTGGCCAATCCTACAGCTGCAACTGAAACACCTGCCAAAAGTCCAGGGCAAATGGAAAGGTCTCTAAGATCTCTTAATTCTCAAAGAACTATGAATTTTGCACTTTGGTGTATTAAGGTGTATGCTTACTATGCTTTCATTCTGTCTGAACTATTTACCTCTTCAGATATATTAAGATATCAATTTTTCTCATAAATTAATATAAATTTTGGAAGCTATAACAAATATTTATTTCTCTAACATTTTACTTTGTAGGGTATATGCTTATGACAATGAATAATGTCATTTCTTTTAGTTCATGGTCTGCTGTTATCGCTATTTTAGAATGGAACAGTTGAGTCAACTACTTTATAAGCATAGCATAGTATCATTTGGGTTTTTTGGTTTCTTTTTTTTTTCTTTTACCCAGTAAAACTTTATAATTCAAAGTCTTGTCTATGTAGCAGAAAAAAATCATGACCCGGTACAGGCTGAAAGTCCTGGTAGACAGTGAAGTGAAAGGATTAGATACTTTTTCTGAGGTCTTACCTGATGTGCAGACCAGACTGTAGGGGCATTTCAGTGTCAGGTGTGTTCAGGAGGCACAGCATGCCCATTTTAAATGCATCCTTCCCAAACTACAGTGCTGTCTCTATGCTTGCATAGGTTATTTCTGAATGTTACAGCTCGGCTTTAGTCAAAGGTATTGACCTGGGTGAATTAATGATAAGCAGGCAGAGGAGACATGTGCCCACATGGATAGAAAGATTTATAGCCTCTGCAAAGCCTCTAGGTCATATCAGCAATAAATTTCATTTCTGATGTTGTTCTCCGTGGTGCATTGGAACTTGTAGATTATTAAAGTGCACACCTTTATTGACATGATAGTACGGCAATAATATTGCATTTCTATATGTAAATTATGGCACATATTGACCATGTGATCAAACTCATCATGTCAGATTGCCCTTCCCAAACAGACGGTAAAAACATATTTTAATGCAGTATAAGACTATCACTAATGTCAGCATAAAATGATCAGATAGTCTGTGTTGCCAAACACAGGGAAAGAAAAAAAGGGAAAAGTAGGCCTTTGGGAACTGCCATCTACTTAGAGTTGCTCAAGGAAAAGCACATGTATGAGTTATGACACCTGTTCTCCCTTCTTCCCCAAGCACTGTTTCTGACAGCATAAAGTTGCCTTTAAAGTTCATTTCCCCAGGAGGAGTGATAGGAAACACCCGAGACCCAACAAAGTGAAAAAACAATCAAACCAGTTGCACTTGTCTTCCTCTCACCAGCAGCCCTGTAGCAGAGTCCTGGCGGCTGCTTTCCAGTGGTCCATCAGCAGACAAAGTATTTTTGGGAACCAGTTTGTGGTCTTCATGAACAAAAGCAGGTCCGTTTCTAGGTATCACCTTTCTGAAGTCCCTCTGCTTTGCACATCGTGCTCATTTTGTAGGCACTGCATAACTGATCCAATCTTGCAGGGGAGCAAAAAGGCCTCCTTCCCTGCTAAACATAGGGAATGCAGCTTCCACAGCCGGACAGCCTGTGAATCACTGATCTGTATCACTCAGAGGTTTTATGCTTTAGACCCACTAATTACATGTAGTACAAAATAATAATTTACTTTTCCTTGACACCTAGCTTGGACAGTTTAGGGGGAACCTGACAGATCCTTTCTGGATCTTCCACAGCCAGTGGAGCTACTTTTTGTATTGCCTCTGCAGTGCTCCAAACTTTGCAGTGAACATGATGCCTGTCCTCTGAGTCAGAAGCATACTCCTGTCGGGGCTTGCACTACAGAAACATGGTCTGTGCCAATGTATTTACTAAGTTGTCTGGGCATCAGTAATCATGCTGTAACCATATCATTTTGACCTATCATCCTCATCCAACACCCAAGTGAAGTTTCCCGATTACAGGGACCATAAGAACTCCTAGAAGGCTCCATTCTAGTATATACTCTTAATCAAAACAAATGTCATCAAAAAAACATAAAAGTAAAAAGATGATTTAAATTCTTTGGTAACATGCCAGAGTCAGGTAAAATTTCTATGCTAATTTCTTAGTCTTCACCTAAGACAGGTAGTTATCATAGCAGCTACTACTTTTCTCATGAATGATATTGTGCATCTAATATTCCAAATACCTTCAGTTCTTGTTAACGTCAGGAGAAATCTAAGATTGAAGTGAGCTTACTTTGAGATTCATTTGGCAGTACAAAATCCTAGTGTGGGTGTTTGGCAAGGGGGAGTGGGGGGATGCAGGTGTTGGTAGTGTTGGGGTTTTTTTTCCTAAATCCCCTGTGTATTTTTAAAATAAGATTTAAAATTAAGAAAAATGGGAAGAAAAATTTTTGGAGATAGTAAGAATGTCTCAGGTCACTTAGGCATAGGGAAAATCTGGAGCAGATTTCATTCGCAGTTTTATTTTGTTACTTAAAATTACTAGAAATACAGCAAAATCAAGTTTGTAGGGAACTTGGTCTCGACTCAATTTCAGTGAAAACAATAAAAATCAAACCTATTGATTGAAGCAGGTTTGAATAATACATTATTTTCATTTAAAACTGTTGATTGACAGTAACCTATGCTATCACTACCAAATGCGTCTCTATCTTTTCAAAATGAAAGCTGAGCTACATGTCTTAACAGGAATCTTGACAAATAACATACAGTTAGCTGTTGCTTAACATAGAGCAACCATGCCCTTGTCCATCACTAATCTGCCTTTGCAATGTTGCGTAACTGCACCTGGGAAAACAGAAGAGCACCAGGCACACCCAGGAAAGAAATGAAAACCCAGTAAGCAAATTAGCTTCTGCTGATCATTGCATAAGAAAAAATTTAGAAAGCATAATTATTTTAAGTCATCAAAGGAAATCTCTGGAACTCTGCTCCCTTAGTAGGGAGAGGGAAATGGAGGAAAAACATTATATAAAAAAAACCCACCCAAACCTAAAAAATGTGGAAGCCTACCTGTATTTAATTCTTCACTTAATGGCATAAATAACACTGGGGTACACAAACATACTGTAGACCACTGTGTCCCAATGTGACAGACCCACAAGGAGCTTGATGAATTTCAGAGAACTGTGCAGGTGCCTTGAACTTCCCAAGACGGAAGGACTAAACTGGTGGCAGGCTCGTACAGACCAGCTGAGGAGTGGCTCTGTCTCTGCTGCCTATTGCCTCAGGCCCTCTGCAGTCAGAAACTGCAGGGTTAGGAGCATCCTGAAAGCTAAGAAGGAGCTGCCACTGGAGCCAACTTTTTGGTGGTCAGCTCAACTTCTGCCTGTGAGGCTGTGGACAGTAGGCTCAGAATTTGGGAAATTTTCAAACAAGGTGTATATGTCCCTGAGATAATAAGAAAATACACACTTTTCATACTTCTCAGAAAAATTCTTGATTTGAGAGTAGGAAATATAGTTAATATAATACAGTGACTATCCACGGTTCCTGATCTAACTTAGCTTCTAACTTTAAGTGAGCCTCCATAAAGCTTGGAAGCTACCTTAGTATTCTCTGGTTCAGATCCTTTAATTTAAGTCAACCAGAGAAATTTATCCAGGAAAATGAAAAACTCACCTAGAAGTGAATTTAAGTGAAAGACTTCTAAGTAACTGCAGGCATTTACAGAACAGGTGTTGTCATCTGAACTAGTGGTCTAGGCTCCCCTAACAGTGAAGAAAAATAAGTATTTCTACTTGCTATTCATTATTGCTTAACGTAGATTAATAAAACAGACGTGAGAAACTATTCTCAGTGTCTGTTTCTCCCCATACACTACACTATGCCACGAGGCTAAGGCTGCTTCTGTAAGTGCAGATGTTTCTGTAAACGTCTAACATTAGGTGATAATGAGATCCATCTCTGATGAACTAGGCTTAGTTTGCTGTCCATTTACTTTGTTATGTAGACCGTGTGCATTGCTTAGAGTTGTTCACTTAATTTTTTTTTATGACATGTTAAAATATAACGTGTTTCAGAACTCTGTATCTTATTCTGAAAAACAGTGAAAAGAAGAATCATTACACTCATTTTAGCCATCTTGCATTACTTCAGGTAGAGAGAACACTTTCATGACCACTTGGTGTTCACAGTGCAAGGCATAGCTATCATGCTCACTTTTTAGCTGTGCCACCCTCCTGTTTGATTTACATAAGTATTAAAAACTAAAAAATTAAGACCTTTAAATCGTATTAATAGTTACAGTATTACTGAAAGAAAATAGAAAACAAAAAACCCTGCACTTTTCCATGTATCTAAGACAGTCGTAGCTAATTCAAAAAGTCAATATTGTCTGAATATTGTGGGGTTCTTTTCTGAAGATTTATCCACCAACAAGCAATATCATTTCCCAATTAAGCTTTTCACGCCCAAACATCCAGCTCTAGAAAAACCATGAAAGAGGTTTAATAAGGCAAGTTGGCATGCAGTCTTTGGCACTGCTATTACAAATTTTGTAGTATATTTAAAAAGTTGGAAATTGCTTTGTTATTTCATTTTTTTTTTCTTTTTTGTATCTTTAAGATGAGTTTTTGACAGACATATTAACATTTCCTTTGTTCATATTTAAGTGCTGAATTATCTTTAATTGCCATGAACATTCTCCCTGCATGAAAGAAGAATTAATAAACCACTACTGTCAACTTTTGCATGCATATGTTCTGCTTACACATGAGCTATCAAAGACCAAGAAGAGGAAAAATTTACTGTAAGTAAATTAATATAAATGGACCCAAGAGCATTTTAGAATATAGAATGGAATGCAAGTTAAGAAAAAATATTCATTCTCCTCTTGGGCTTTTCAGAATTTTCAACCTCTTTCATCATATGTCTAAGGAAAATAAACAAATTTAAGCTTCCTACTCATTGGACATGATCAGATATACTTTGGGACAGAAACTGTTTTTCAACCTGGGTACTCTGCAGGGGGCGGCAGGGAAGATCATCTTACGAATCTACTTCTGTTACGAGCAAAATATTTTACATAAAATTTCTCTTGATCTACCAGAAAACACTTTTTTAATGCCAATATACATATTATTCAAATACTAATTACATACTATTATAATATTACAGGTTAATATATCTGTTCTAACATCAGGGCATATGCAATCCAGGAGGTTCCTGGAGTGTATTGATAACTTCCTTCTCCAAGTGATAGAGGAGCCAACAAGGAGAGGTGTTATGCTGGAACTTGTTCTCACTGACATGGAGGAGATGGTGGAGAATGTGAAGCTCAAAGGTAGCTCGGGCTGCAGTGACCATGAAATGGTGGAGTTCAAGATCTTTAGGGCAGTGAGGAGTGCAAGCAGCAGGCTCACTACCCTGTCCTTCAGGAGAGCAGGCTTTGGCCTCTTCAGGGATCTGCTTGGTAGAGTACCATGGGATAGAGCCATGGAGGGAAGAGGGGCCTAGGAAAGCTGGTTGGTATTCAAAGATCACCTGCTCCAAGCTCAGGTGTGTGCATCCTAACAAAGAGGAAGTTGGGAAAAAATGGCAGGAGGCCTGCATGGATGAAGAAGGAGCTCCTGGACAGACTCAAACACAGAAAGGAAGCCTACAGAGCACAGAAGCAAGGACAAGTAGCCTGGGAGGGATACAGAAAAATTGTCTGAGCAGCCAGGGACCAAGTCAGGAAATCTAAAGCCCTGATAGAATTAAATCTGGCCAGGGATGTCAAGGGAAACAACAACAACAACAAAACCTTCTACAGGTACACGGCTAATAAAAAGAGGACTAGTGAAAACATGGGCCATCAGTGGACAAAACGGGAGACCTTTTTACCTGGGACGTGAAGGCGGCTGAGGTACTCAATGACTTTTTTGCCTTGGTCCTCACTGGTGAGTGCTCCAGCCACACTGCCCAAGTCACAGAAGGGCAAGGACCAGGAGTATGAACTGTCTATTTTAGGAGAATATCAGGTTCAAGATCATCTAAGGAATCTGAAGGTGCACAATTCCATGGGACCTGATGAGATGCATCTGCAGGCTGCTTTGTGCAACCTGGTCTAGTGGAAGGTGTCCCAGCCCCATGGCAGGGACATTGGAAATAGATGATCATTAAGGTCCCTTCCAACCCAAACCATTCTATGATTCTGTGATTATACAAATACTAGTTACATGTTACAGGTCTAACCATTCCATGTGAGGAGGTCCTCAAATGAAAGTTGTGTGAAAATACAAAATACAAAACTGATTACAGGATAGCCTGGCTGTATTGAACTGCTTGGATTGCCTGACAGGAATAATACATCACTTTTGAAAGTTGCCTGAAAGAACAAATTTTAGCCCTTGTAAACCCAAATTCAAACTCATTCCTTACTTCAAGACACAGCATAAGTCATACTGCAAGCAGCCACTCTTCTGCATCTGCATGTAGAAGGATTCAGTAGCCACACACTGCACAGGCTGGGAAGTGGAACAACATATGAAATAGGTACAAAGTCTATTTTTAATGTACCAGTATCAAATTAACTTTGGTAATAGTTTTCACATTATATCTATTATTTTGAGTCCCTACAATCCATGTAACTCTTAGTTTTTGCTGGATGTTATAATCTTCCTTAAGTCCTCATGCATGATTTTTGTTCTTAAAAAATTTGTCAGAAATTGTAATTTTAAGAGAAAGGAAAGTATTTATCAATTTAGTTAAATTACACCAAATAATTTCACCTGAGAAATTCAAAATTTTAGAATTAAAAGTTACCTTTTAATGAAAGAGTTTTCCCCAAAACCTTGTTATGCTGATGTGGTGATGAGTTCCCTCCTAATCCTGACTTTTGTTTCCATGATAATGCTCAAGTGATAACCACATAGCTGGACCGTGGCCTTCCAGAACATCTTCAAGGCACCCATGTAAATTACTCAAAGATATGCTTCATTCCCCCCTGATAAGCCCCTAGACAGAAAGCTGACTGAGGTATATCTTGAACATTTTCTGTCAGATCTTCCTCTGCTGTTTAGTCCCCTTTTCCAAGGCTGTTACTGTCTTTGCTCTGCAGTGTAGTCTTGCAGCGTGCTGGTTAGCAACTGGGAAAGTCCCTCTGACTCACCACTTTCCTGCACAGCAGAAAGGTGACCTCAAGGACTATACTTATATGACTGGATAAAACAGAGGGACGACAGAGATGGGTAATGAATTATTGTAATCCATATTAATTGTCAGCATTCTCACTAGTACAGCTTTGGTTCTGTCACCTATCATGCCCCTAGGCAACCCCAGACACATTTAGGAGGGATGGCTGCACAGGCAAGGGACTTTTCCCAGCGGGTGAAAGCCATCCTGCTTGAACTGGGAGATGGTGTCATCTTACAGATTTTATATATATATATATACACACACACACACACATATATATACACATATACACATACGTGTTTATATATATTTATACACATATGCATATACACCTGTGCTCTGATACTTGCCCTCTGAGCCCAGCACAGGCTTTAGCCTGTCTAGTTCAACAACCCAGACTGAGAGGTTAAGTACTTTCTGTCTCAGAAAACTAAATGTGCTTTTAGACTCATACACGGTCAAAGCCAATGCAAGTTCCAGTCTTTGGGATGTATTTAAGGAGCAAGGGGAAAAAGTTTCCTAACAAATACAAGATAAATTGGTTTTGTTCTGGATCACTTTGTTCCTCTTGTTACACTGAAGCCTCTCTCCCTTGTCCCATTATAGATGAAAAATATTAACTCTTGAACAATATTCATTTTAGCTTTATTTAGCACTCTTTTTCCAAGTCCCAGTCCCCTACCAAGATTTTCTATTCAAGATTTTTATCATGATTGCCATAGGAGCACAAGAGGGCTCTAGGCAGAAAAAGAATGGATATATCCATTCAACTCAAAATGAAACCTGTTAGTTTTACATATTTAAATATATTTTTTATAATTTATAATAATAATTTGAAATATCAACATATTTAAAATAATTAGAACAGAAACTTGCATTAAATATAGTCACTTCTGAGAATGGAAGACAAGGAAATACAAAATATTACCACTGCAGTCTGGGAAACAGGGTATTCTGTAGTTTGGTTCTGCTTGCCTGTGTGTGTTTTCACGTTTCGCTTTATTTTGCATTATTATTTAGATTTGCATTTCCCTGCATCCCTTGTCTTCACTGACTTTTCATTTATTTCCAGTTTTCTCTGAACATGTACATTGTCTCCCTTGCCAGAATCTCTCAATTTCTTTGAATCACTGTTATATTAAACAATGTAATTGATTAGTTTAGTTCTCCAAAGCATTTTGTCATATGTCATGGATAAAAAATATCAGCAAGACAAAAAAAATCCACAAAAACCAACAACAAAACCCAAACAACAAAAAGCAGCAAACCCATAGTCAATCATTACTTTAGAGTAGTTACAATAGTCTGCACAATAACTCAATAACTTCAAGACATTAGCAAGGATACAATTTTTGATCCCAGTTTAGAACTCTTATTAAGCTCAAAGAGAATCATCAATCAGGATTAGGAAAGCGGAGTCTTTGAAACACATTGTTTTCTTCCTGAGGCATATAGTGATGTGCACTAATTAACTTTTTACTGTATTATTTGTCAGGTTATCAGTTATTTATGACAACATCAGCATTGATAATCTTCTAAAGTATAGGTCACCATTAGTTAATTATGCTTGATCAACTCTAGGATTAATTTCTACATAGCAAAACAAAGCCTTCACAGTGGATGCACAGACATCTTTGAGCTATAAGTAAATATGGATACTTGGGTATCACCAGACCAGGTATGGTGATTTTGGAAGATATCCCCCCTGGGCTAGAGATACACCAAATTCACAGCAAACACCTCCTTCATAGTTCTGTGTTTTTAATGAAATTATTCTACTTATGATTTAGTCTGTTTAGGTTCTTCAGCCGTCTTCCGTATTGCAGCCTAACTGGTCTTGCTGCTAATTTTATTAATGTTGCTACTATCAATAAAATTGATCAAAGCTCAGCTTGTAAATTCTTCTGGAGATATTCCAAGCTAAAATGTGTCCTAAATTTGGCTAAAGTAATTCAGCTAGGCTCCTAACACACATGCACATGAACACACACACCCATGCATGCAACATACACACAGTCAATCATCCACAATGACCCACTATGAGTCAAAAAATATATACTCTTCAATGCCTGTTTTGTTTCTTTCATTCCAAGAGTTTATTCCATTTGGGTTTCTCTTTATTCTTCAGTTCTCGTGAACTCAGAAACTTAAATTTGTTCATATTCTGGGTTGCTTGCCAAAAGAGGTAGGCATATTAAGTGTGCCTTTCTGTAAAAGCACCTACACCCATCAGCCAGGTGAGTCAGCAGCCCAGCTCTGCAGCTCTGGGTGATATACACAGACCTGATGTGGTGTAACACTGCTGGTCTACTGAGCATTGCACCTCCAAACGGAGCAGAAAAATAATGAACCTTTTTTCTCTCACAAACTGGAGCTAAAGACCAAAGAAGAACATAATGATAAAACAAAAACTTTCAGTCTAAGCACTGTAAAGAGTCAGAAAAAAGAATGAATGCTGAGACAGAGGAAGTACTCTAAACTTCAAACAAACATGTATGTTAATTCTGGCTCTGCTAACACAAACCAATCCCAGAGGCAGACACCAACTCCAGTGCAGCCCGTAATACCAGTTATACAATCCTGGATTACCACTGCTTCTGCATAGAGTGCATGGAGTTTACTACAACATCTTGCTCTGTCTTTGTTGCGCTGTGCTCCAACTGTTCTAGTAGCATCATTATCATTATTAGTTCTAACATTCCCTAAACATTTTCGCTGCCTCATATATTTTATGACTCTTGCAGTGAATATATTCCATTATGATTAGTAAACCAGACATATTTAGGGAAGTATTTATGGATTAAATTCTATTAAAATTTTAAGAAGAGAATACTTCTAACAGTGTTTGTTTATTGTATGAGAAATACCAGCCACAACAACAAAACCAAGAAGAGCAGATTGCACAGATCCAGCTGCCTCATACTTATATTTCTTATTAAAACTTCGATAATATCTTTGCTGAATTCCAGTTTAAATGCACATAAACAAAGTTGAATGCATGTACACACACTGGAAACAGTGGCGCTACAGTCATTTACACCATTTCAGCATTTGTCTCACATTATGTTAACACGTCTCCTAGTGTTTTTCAGTCCCGACTTGGAATAGCAGGTGTTGTTCCATGAATCATGAATTACACCCAATTACATTTGTTTTCTGTTGTGAAGTATTTTTTACTGAGGAGTATAATAAGAGTAAGTGTAAATGAAACCTTAATAGACAATAATCTCAGGTAGAAAGGCTTGAGTCAGAAGTACCTTCACTGAAACTAAAACAGAACTGATTTCAATTGCCTTGTAATGTAAGTTATATCTTTCCAAAGTGGAACGTGGACACTTTATACTCATTTAGTACTGTTCTGTGAAATAGGTTCATAACAGGGCAGGTCTAGCACAGTCTTTCTATACTGCCTGTTGTGGGTTAACCCTGGTGGGCAGTTAAGCACCACACAGCCACTTGCTCACTTTCCCAACTCCCAGTGGGATTGGGAACAAGGAAAGGAAGAATAAAAGCAAGAAAACCTGGAGGCCAAGATTAAAAAAAAAAAAAAAAAAAAAAAGTTTAATAGGTGAAGGATAAGTGGAAGAAGAGAAGAAAACAGCAAAATCCCAAGTGTTGCAAAGGCATCACGTACCACCTTCCATGGATAGAGGAACGTTCAGCCAGTTCTCAAGCAAAAGGTGGCTAACCTCCATAAAAAAACCCCCTCTTTTCTTTTTTCTGCTGAGCATGATGTTATATGGTAAGGAATATCTCTTTGGTTAGTTGGGGTCATCTGCCCGGTTGTGTGCCCTCGCACCCTAGTGTGCATCCCCCACTCTATCCTTTGGGGTGGGGCCCAGTGAGAACCAGAGAGGCCTTGATGCTGTGCAAACATGGGTCAGCAAAAACTAGAAGATTAGTGTGTTATCAGTACCGATTTGGCCACAAATATAAAACATGGCACCATATGAGCTCCTATGAAGAAAATTAACTCTCTTCTAGCCGGACCCAGTACAACTACCTTATTATAAATTGGAATAATTATTCTGATGTCATTGAATTTAACCTGGAATTATAATAACTGGTGACTGCAATAAGAGTCTAGTTTACACACTTCAGTGTTTATCTCTGTGTTGTTTGAAACTGTGTTGCTTAAACTATGTTATTTAAAAATATCGTGTATTCTCTCTTCTCAGTTTAAACTACTATTAGCAAGTTTGTAATCAAATATAGAAGAATTACCACTTTCATAAGTGTTCCAAATAATCTTGCACTTTTTCTGGAAAAAGAAGTCAAATATTCATGGTGATATATGATGTGTATACAGCAAATGAAACATATTGCACACTTTAATTTTTGTATGAGCTAGCATAGCTAAAGAAAACCCACCAATCCTTGTGGCTTTAGTTGAATGCATCTGTTCACTAAGAGTATAATTTAAGTTATTTTTCATTATATTTTTGGACCACAGAACACATTTTAGAGTTCTGTACTGTGCTCGGAGTCACCAGTGACTGGTCTTCTCTGGAGGGCAATCTGGGCACATGGGCCCAACTCAGCTGACTTCACAGACTGTAGGACAAGAGCCACACTGAGAAAAGGGACTACACTGCTGACATAGGCTCTTCTAATTTCTAGCTATGAACACAAATAGGAGATGCAACTGAACTGAACATTGGTAAACAGAAAAATGGACCCAGAACCTTAGAGGGGTTGTTATAATTGCTGTGGGCAGAGTGCTTTGAGCACATGGCAATCCTGCTTCCAGATCCTAACTGGGTTGAGTGGAAAGGGGTTCACAAGGGCTCTACCTTACATCCCCGTACTTCCAGCTTCAGTTACACAGGATCAACTGCATTGCCTTTACACCTACAGCAGTATCACATCTCTGTCTCCGTGGAATGCCAGTGGGAGAAGTCCTGAAGCACTGTTGCAAATGAAACTTAGATTACAAATTGCTTACAGATTTTAGGAAACATTAACCCTTGCAATAATCGTCGTTTCTAATAGAAGAAAAAAGGTCAGCTATAAAGGCGCTACATTACCTTACATAGAATGACACTACCTTTTCCCAGATGATGGTTCAGGCCCAAAATACTCCTTCAATATTAATTCTCTGTTTAAGTGGACTATTGTTGCTGGTTCCCAGCTTGAATGGAAGCTTGATGTCCATGAGATGATTTTGCTAACTGTGATCAGCACTGTAGAAGCCCTATGGGTTCCCTTTTTATTGTAGTTATATAGAAATACTACAGCCAGGCTTTCACAATTACATGCTGCTCCTTTTTCTTTAACCAGTTTGTGCAGATGTGATTCTGTCCACAGAATAAATAAAACCATCAAAAGAATATGATACACATTTTAATTCAAAGTGGAACAGTATTTGTAATTGGCTTCCCATTTACCCAACAAACAAAAAACCTCAGCTCCCAAAACAGCAGTCTTTCCACTAGCCGTTCACAATCCCTTATTCCCCTTCCTCCTGTCTCTCTCTGTCAGTCACAAGCACACATAACCGTACCGGTCACATTTCAAAACACATTCTCTAATTGGTCCCATTAACCATCATCAGTGAGACATTTAATTGCTGCTTCTGCAGTTCATCAACATGTTGGAATTGTGTTTCATTTAATCTATGTCAAACCCCTACGGAAAGTCCAGTTACTACACTTCACTTTTCTGTTTATTTTGCAGTGCAGTATGTGTTATCATGTGCTGCATGCTGAGAAATCTCAGGTTATGAAGCACACAACAAAAATCATTGCTTAAAAGCTTTTGGTGATTGCTCATGCCTCAGTCCTAATGCATCAATGAAATCTTTGGAAGAAAATTACAATGTATGGAGATTTTAGAAAATCCACATTGTTTATTTGCATATTAAATGTAGAAAATCTCACACGTTATTATTTCTATTGAAGCCAGAAATCTCTCATACTGTGCAGAAAAAGGTAAGGCAGTGTTACAGGGATTAATAATGCATCTGAATCTTTTGGTAAAATTAAAATAAGTAACATAAAAATAGCATGAAAGCTGAGATATCAAACCACAAAAGCATGGGCATTCTGTATTCAGACTGTCATTTCACTTTTATTACAGATCTTTTGTCCTAGGTGTTGTAACAAAGAGCTATGCAAATCCAAAGCACTTTTTAAGCAAATTCTTGCCCCCTTTATGGGAAAAAAAAAATAAATCTCTATATATAGATACAGATAATTCACAAGAAATGTATTAAATACCCAATCACATACCAGTAACTTAGTGGTGCAGGAAGGTAGCAGTATAATGTACTATTGAAGCTCCCTAACAATTCATATTACAAATCCCTGTTTTACTAGCTTATAATTTTGCAAAATATTAATGATGTGGGCTGAAATTTTCTATGACAGATGCCTGCCTGAGGCTGATTCTTTGGTGGGCAACATTTATTCAAACAACTCAACCAATTGGGGGAATTGAATTAGGGGAAAATTAACATAAAGAAGTGTTAGCTACCTCATTTTATAAAACCAAACAATGCTTTGAAGCCCAGACATCACAACTGCAGTCAGAGTGCTTTATACCACCTCAAAAATATGTATATATAGAGAAATTTGACTAGTTCTAAACACTTGAAAATAAAATTACAAACCCTTGTTTACTTACTTTGGTAAAAAGCTTGCTAGAACTTGTTTTGACCTAACAAAGTTCTCAGTGCTGTGCACGGAATTGCACATGTTCTAGGCCTCAGAGTGACAGAGGATGCTGCACATCGCTTGACCATGTATGTGTCATCCCAAGTGAATGAATGAACACACTTTATCATAGAATGGTTTGCGTTGGAAGGGACATCAACAATGTTTCCTGCACATCACAGATCTGCAAAACATTTGCTATAGCTTGCCCATGGCTAAGGGGGAAAGCCTGGATGAGGATGATCTTAACCAGAAACCAAACTAAAAGGCAAGGAGCCAGATTCTCCTGTGTGGTTAATGAATATCCTACCAGCAAAAAGAAGTTCAGAGAGATTAGTGTCAAAAGTATGCACTAAATTTAGTCATCTAATCTGAAATACAAACCCCCTTCTTTATTTCTGGAATGCTGAGTATCATAAAGCTTACTAATATTAGGTCTCTCCCACAGAACAATACAGTAGCAGGTTCATTTTTAGGGGATAGACCACTCCTGGTAAGGAGATGCCACATTATTACTAAGGTAAGTAACAGTGCAGCATCCAGCATGCTTGATGACCAAGGGATCTATTTCGGTGAGAGAGTAATGGAGAAAAATTAAGTCAGCAACAAAATGAATGCTGATGAATGGGGATGATAACCTGGCAAAAATTGACAACGAAAACTGAAATACTTCAGTTTTGTGTCACTCCTACCAGGCAAGCCTGCTCCTAGCTTATACCAGCATGGTTTGGAAAGAATGACTGGGTAGCAACAGGCAAGGGATTACTTAGAAAAACTGGATTATTCAATCTATAGAGCCTGGAAAGATATCCAGGTTGTAGAAGCATTGGCTGATGTAATTATAAAGCTGTTTACTATGAAAAGCCATGGCAATGAGGCAATGACAGATCAGTCCCATATTTAAGAAGGGTAAGAAGAACAATTCAGGGAACTATCAGGTGAACACATTAAGTGCAGTCCTTAGTGGGATTGATGATATATATCCTCCTAGCATCCATTTACAACTACACAAAGACAAGCAGGCAATCAAGAACAGTCATCACAGATTTACAAGGCAAATCGTATCTGACCAACCTGATTGTCTTCTATGACAAAATTACTAACCTTCACTCCACTAAGGCATTTGGCAATGTCTTCTACCACATTCTTGAGGCTGAGGAAGTGTGGTAGGATAAACAGTCTTCTAATTGGACTGAAAACTGGCTGCACCATGGGGCTCCAAGGTGTTATTCAATGGCTTGAGGTCCAAAGGTTTGTAATGAAACAAGTACTCTAGGGTTTGAAAGCAGTGAGAGTGCAGTTCAATATCTTCTCCTGGATGATGAGGTAGAATGCTCCCTCAGAAAATTTTCTGAAGAAGTGTTTGACACACCAGCTGAAGCTCTAAGGGCCTTGAAAAAACCTTAAGACTGGGCCCACAGAAGCTTTGTGAAGCTCAAGAGGGAGAAATGCTAAGTTCTGCATGTGGGCCAGAGCAACCTCGTGCAGCAGTACTGGCTGAGTGGCATCTCCCTAAAAGGACCTGAGGGTTACAGTGGGTGTCAAGCTGAAGATGAGCAGAAGTGCATTGCCAACACAAATAAAATAAAGTGCATATTGTACTATGCTAGTAGAAGTAAGGCCAGCACTCAGCATGTCACTCTACACAGCATTAATAAGGCTGCAACTGGAGTACCATTAATAAGGCTGTGACTGGAGTACCATGTCCAGTTTTGGGCTCCAGAGCTCAACATGAGTATTGGGAAACTGGAAAAGGTACCTAAAAAAGCAACCACACTGTTCAGCAGCCTAAAGCATATGGCCTACAAGAAATGGAGGGACCTGTAAGTGTTTCATCTGGCAAAGAGGCAGCTAACAGACAATCCAAAAGCAGCCTGCCTGCAGAAGGGCAGTTACAAAGATGACATAGCCAAACTTCTTTGTAGTGGCAGACAATTTAACAAGAAGCAGCTGTGACAAGTTGCATCTTGAGACATTCAGACCGGGCATTATGAAAAACTTTCTCATTATACAGATAGCACAGCACTGGAGCAGTCTGCAAAGCAGTGAAATCTCAGTCCGTTCTAAGACAGTTAGAAAAAGCCACAGCTGATGTAATCCAGAATTGATATTAGCCTCACATTGAGCAAGAGGTCCATTAGGTAGACTACTAGATATCCCTTCCAACTACTACTTCTGTGAGTCTAGAGCAGAAGAAAAACCCTGCAGCTAAACCTTAGCCCTTTCAAATAGTGTACATCAGGAAATCTGAATTGCCTAAGAATATGAATACAGCTGGACAACCATTACTAATAATTTCCATGTATACATATTCCATTCTTAAAAGCTCTTACATTAATTACTTTCACAACTCTTTTTCCACCCCATTTCCGCAAATGAATTTTACCAGGAGAAAGATTCAATTAATTCTAACTATTGGACATCAGCTATGGCAAGTAGATTTTTCCTCTGTAGAGGACCATCTACTACTTAAATCTAATTCAAACCCTCCCTGCAGTTTGTCTTCTCTTGAGGGTCTTTCAGTTTATATGGATGGACTGCTCTGTCAACAAGAGATTTATCGATACAGAGTTCTGCTAATATGAAAGAATTTGTAAATATAATCACCATGGCGATAAGTAAGTTGCAGTGATTTACAAGACTTGCAGATTCCAAAATTTTAAGGTCAGAAATAGGGATGTGGGAAATAACCTGACAATGTAACAGTTTCACAGAAAAAAAGTGTAGTTAATAATTTAAATGTGAATCAACAATGCCACTCTGTTGCAAAGAGGCATAGACTGCAACAAAAGGTATAAATAGACAGACAGCCCGTAAACAATTCCTGTGTTCTACTCCGCTCTGTTAAAGTCTCAGCTGGGCTTCTTTTTCCAATTTTGGGCACCGCAGTTTGTGAAAGATGTAAAATTGAAGAGAGCTCAGTAGAATAATAAGAACAACTGGGATTTTAGAAAACATAACTGGAGAGAAGAAACTTGAATGAATTATGATCCTTTAACCTAAAAAAAGAGAGAAGACTAAAAGGGGAATTTCTTCAAATATATAAAAGACTGCAAGTAGGATAGAAGGAATAAATTATTCTCCATGACCTAAGAGACAGAACAAGAAATGATGGGTTTAAACTGCAACAAAATTGAAATTAGGATTAGAATATTAGAAAACAGTAATACAATGGTAAGAATAGTGAAGTACTGAAACAGAGCTTCTGGGATATTATGGACTCCTGAACTGTGGACACCTTCAAAACAATGTATGTGAGCTACAAGTACTCACGGAGGTATTGCTGAGGAAGCATGCAGATTAGAAAATGAATCTATGAAAGTGGGTTTTTTTATTTTTTCTTTGACTATATGAAACTAAAGATTTTATTTGACTGTTCTATGAAATACACTCAGTTTTTAATGTTAGATATTGCAAGCATTGTATTACTACCTGTATTTTTTTTCCCTAACGGTTAATTTTCTTTTGAAAAATATAGTGTTTGGTTTCTCCTTTGGATTTGTTTGGGTTTATCTTTCTTCCAGCTATCTGGTACTGATGGGATTTTATCCTGAAACCACAAAAATTTCCACTATTTCATTTACACAGAGGACTTAAGAAAGAAATTTGTGTGCCCCAACATTTTCATACCATAAGTATTTTTTAAAGGTTCTACTTATGAGCAAAAGTAATAATCAAGAAATTTAATATGAAATAAGAAAAAACTTCTGTTTGTGGAAATTATTCAACAAAATATTTTTTTCCTGATCAATATATTTGATGAAATAGTTATTTTTTCATAAGCTATTTGCAAAAAAAGGGGGGGGGGGGGGGGGGGGGAGGACAGGACAAAAAAAACCCACAACCCAATGTCTCAAATAAATGATTCACTAAGAATCACGAGCCCAGTTACAGCTGAGATGAGCGTATGCAACTTACACCATTTTCAGTCTAATTTAGTACAGTTGTTTCTTTGCAGATTCCTCTTTATTAGCTTCATCTATTTTTGTAATCCTCAACTAGCCACATAATAATGCTTAATCGTATTTGGTGAGGGAAGGTTATTAAAACCCAGTTCTCCTGTACAGGTGACTGCAAGGAATTATCTGTTTCTGGTTTTGGAAAAGCATTTAATGTGTCCATACCACATATAACTGTAGTCATAAGCCCAGCTCACATGCTATTGATGGTTTACTAGAACAGCTACATTTATTTTTGGCAAATACTCTGTGTACCAAGAAATATATTATTCAGTCATCAAAAATATTTTGAAGTCCAAGTTAAATTCAGCAAAACATTTCAGTCCAAAAATATTCAGCATTTTCTAAGATTCTAATTATTTTGCTTTGACATTAGCATTTAACCTTTCTAATTAAAGAAGAAAAATACCCTCATAGCTTAAAAAAAATAATACCACTTTCCACTTACTTATGTTTTATATTTAATTATCTTCCTCTTTTTTTCAAATAAAAAAAGTGCATGTTTGAAAGATCCCACTCTTCAGGTCAAAACATTTGACTTTTAGAAAATTTCTTTCACAGGTTAAGTTTTTCTTCAGAGTGTTTTTTTCAATGTTAGTTTTGAATGCAGCACGACTCATAAGCAGCTCTCTTTAACTGAGCTAAAAGAATCACTGGCCATATCAGGGCTCTATAACTGTGAATTTCATCATATTCTGGACATGGGGTTACCATATCAACCTCAGGTGAGCATCTCCCTATGAAATGGTTACAGAAGAACAATCTCTACAAGCTTATTCCAGGGGTAAGAGTCTTCAAAGGCCTTTTCCATTAGCAATCCTCACATAATCTGAAAACACAACACAGGGGCTGCCTGGACTATGCTTTCACATCCAGAATTTTATCCATGTTTTGGATTATTACCCCTAAAACTTGACGACATCCAAAATAATATAATTCTTACAGCACTGTACATGAAACAACAGTGATGGTCTATGGAACAGGTAAGCGAAATGAAGTGTGTGTGCAGTTATATTATTTAAATTAATTTCTGTTTGACAGTACCTCTTTATCCCATGTTTGTTGCATTGCACTTAGATGTCCCCTGCAGAGATGTATTAACATCATTTCCTTCATTAACAGTGTTAAATTGTCTCCCCAGACCAGCACTGACATTGTAGCACTACTGCCTTTCATGTCCTAAATTACCATCTCACATTGCCACAGATATTATTTTTTTGCCTTGTAAGGCACAGATATGTTCCCAATATTATTTAGCACCTAACTCTTCTAGTAGAAGTTTGTATCCCAGTAAAGGTTTGAACAGTCCCCAAAAGAAACAGACTTGTGAGAATTACTGTGAACGAATAGACAGCCCTTGTCCTATATAACTGCTATCAGGCAACACTGAAGGTAAACTGAGGTGAAAGCAGTATGAATATTCTCATTTACATAGGGGAAGGTAAGCAGTGCAGAGATTAAAGGATACAGCAAATAATGGATTTAAACAGCTAAAGCAGGATTTGGAGAAAATTGAGAT
This sequence comes from Falco naumanni, assembly GCF_017639655.2. Taxonomy (NCBI): domain Eukaryota; kingdom Metazoa; phylum Chordata; class Aves; order Falconiformes; family Falconidae; genus Falco; species Falco naumanni. The sequence continues at coordinate 30,868,690 of NC_054059.1, forward strand.
GTTTAGGTAGAAAACTGTAATCTGAAAAGCAAAGCGACAGCTGCTGCCTAAACTTGGAGGCACTTAAACCCAAGAGAGACCGTAGATGTGAGTTTACAAGAGGTTAGTGTTTCTCACTACAGGCATGCCTGAAGTTTCCCCGAATGTAAGCAGCACAGCACCTACCAACAGTGACCCACCATGAACTCACACTAAATCCTTTGGGGTCCTCCCTGGGGATCTGTGCTGCACTCTGCAACACTGACCATCTGCCACAGGCCTGAGCACCACACAAAATCATGAGTTTTTAAGACACACCTGCCACACATAGTGATGCACTTGACCACCCATTTCGTAATCAGCAGTCAAATCAGAAAACGGTTGTCAGGAAAGTAAGATCCAGTTATTTTTTTCTGTTTTGTAAGAAAGAACGAAGCACCTGTTTTTGGAGGAACATTGTCATCTCAAGGCTGTTTCCACTTTTATATTAATTAGTCTTTGAACTTTGGGAACAGAAACAAGAACCCAGGTTTCTTTGCCTTTAGGTGAGTACTCTAATCACTTAGTTAAAAGTTTTGTTCATGTTTCCTTGAATTATTTTCTTAACAAGGGCAACAAGACAATGCGATGACTGGAGAATAGCCATATAGCCTGCAGTGTACCTTAACTAGTAGGTAGACTTAAACTCAGTGACAGAGATTTAAAGCATTGTGGCTACATAGAAACTGAACCCAGATTTTTCACACCTAAGGTAAGTAACATGTCCGTCTCTTAAAACAGACGTGCTTTTCTAGTTCTTTCACTTTAAATAACAATCGATGGCACCAGCCTAGCTGTCAGAGCATGACCAGGGTCACTAAGAGACTTTGTAGCACAACTGAGAATAAAACAAACAGGTGTAAAACCAATCTTGTCTCAAATCGGATTATTTTTTTCTTTCCTTTTCAATACAATTTTTTCTCTACCAAAATCACATTAATTTCTTCTTTTTTTTAGGGGGGAGAAGAAAGTTAAGGTAAAGTACCATCATTCCTTATGCAACCTATCCTGAGTATATTCAAGTCATGCTGCATCTTCTAACTTAGTCATAAACATGAATATTGTATGGCTTTTTACTTCCGTTAGTATTGAAGGAACACCACAGCTAAATATAATGAGCTGGAAGCTACACCCATTTATGCATTATACATGAAGCAGTTGGTTAAAGTTTAGTACACTACATCTCTAAAGAAAAACTTGTGCAAACAATAGGTTTGTATGGACATAATCACACACAAAAAAAGCAAGAAGGTAAGAGGGTTAACCTGTGAGTCTAATTTGGTCAGCTGGACTTATAGCTGGAAGAATGATATACATGAATAGACGCTACTTGTATTTGAAACCCAAGGTTGAGTTTAGAGGCTGGAAAAATGTTGTTTGGAAATTATTACTGGAAATAGTATTGAATGTACTTGTTGGATACAAAGGAAATTTCGTGCATGTATCTCGTGACAGTCTCTTCTGTATTATAGGCAGGATGATGCTGGCCTGGCAGTAAAATTGATATGAATTTTGAATTACATAGGTCTCCAGGATAGGGATCTGTGTTTGAAAAAGAAAAATAGAGGCTAACTTCAAAAGGTATTTATGTATAGCAAGGTATGATTCCCCTACTGAATCTAGTTCTGTAACTCAGTCAAAAGGGTTCAGCTAACATCATAAACCATGAGAGTGAAGCTCGAACAGTTTATGAATAGTAACTGTCACACAGATTGAATTTCTTCTTTGCTATTCAGTCAAGAGGTATTTGTTATTGCTTACAATATTTAGAAAGTCATTTTGGAGTTGAAGTATTGAAAGCCTCAGAGATAAAAATATTTAATAAAATATTAACTAGCTTAATAGAAGCATTGGGTGCTCATTTTATTTAAACATTTAATTTTCATGGGAGTCCTTCAGGGCAGCAGAAATACCATACATTTTATTAAAAATGAGCAGAATTATAATAGAATGCAGTTACAGAACAATAACTTAATAAAGGATGCCAAAGCACATATGAAAAAGGAAAGGGCCAAGCAAATAACCCTTTTATAATACATGCAGGCAAATTTTATGTTGCCAACAGCTTTTCAATTAAAAAAAGTATGCGTGTGGACAAACTTTCACGTTTGAAAGGGGGAATGCAAGAAAACTTCATGTCTTTCATGTCTTTTACTGGAGAAACCATTTTGCTGTTCCTCTTTCAGGAGCTTGGAAAACTGCTAATAATAAGACAATAATAGTAAAGTAAACAACATGTTCTTAGATACATATTTATTATGTATTTCTCATTAGGTCATTTAGGGACAGAGTTAACACATCATTAGTGGAAAGTCATACACTGAAAATGTCATTTTTGTGAAGAACCACTACTTTACTCCTTATGGACAGATATTTCTAAAAAGGTTTCCAATTTACAAAACTGATTAGGAAAGCACTACCTGCACTTGTAAAATGCTAGTTGAAGAAAGACATCAAAAAGTTGATTTGCTATGTGACAGGTAGTCCACTTAATAAGACTACATTAGAAAAAAATATAATTCTTTTTCTGTCAGTTTTTTTCCAAAGCTGCATTGTTTCTGGAGATATTTTTTTCCCTGTTCAAATGCAATGATCTAATTTTTTAATTTAGATTTATTTGTAGCTAGAGCTAGAGGAGACTATGGGAATTTTCCTACTATGCTGCCATTATCATCCTCCTTTTCAGAAGGAAGAATGCAACCACCTTTATTAAACCCATGTCAAAATCATATATTCAGAAGGGACCAATATTCGTGTCTGTTTCGGTGTCAGAGTACCAGTTACGGAGTGCCAACACCTTTAAAAAAGATGCTTTGCATCTGGCACATATTCAACACCTTGTTACAGCAGTGCTGTAAATTTAAACTCACCCTGTAACTACATGATCACAAGATCAGCTATACAAGAAGTTGAAGGAGTAGGTATTTGGGGTTAAAGTTCACTATCAATTGGAATCCTCTTATTCATGATTAAATATAGTGTGAAACTGCATCTTTACTGAAAAACCCACACAGAAACCCTGAATAAAAATTCTATAGAACCTACTTGAACCAATGCATGATTGAATTAGCAAATTTAAGAACAAGCTTACTTTACCGAAATCTTTCACATAGCCACTGAAAAACAGATTCTGGGGCCACAGTCACTTGGTTAGGCTCACCACAAGGTTAGAATATATTTTTGTTTTATTTCCTAAAAGACAGAAAAAAGGAAAATGAGATTCATGTAGCTGGTATGAACGTTTACGTTATGTTCATGAACTAAGCAACAGCCTGCATAAGTGTAAATATTCTGCTATGAATAAGCACATTTTCCTTATTTGACTGTGGTCATGTCTGCTTACAGGATTTTGTTGTTGTTGTTTTGTTTCTTCTGTCTCTATATGAAAATGGTGGCATGTCAGAGCATTTTGAAATGTCCCAAGTAATATTGAGAATGAGATAATCCTGGAAATACAAGGATCAAGAAATAACATTCACTTAATTGATCTAACTTTATGCTTATCAATACCCAGTTCTTCAGAAGTTCATAAAGCATATTGTTGTAATCCTGGGGAAGGCTTCTTGCATATCACAGTAGGTAATTTAAGATTAACTCTCACCACCACCATCCCCCGAAAAGAAAAGAAAAAAAAGCCTATGTACTCAGTTTCCATTTAGTGTGGAGAGACAGACATCTAAATGAAAATCTAGTCCCTCAGCTATTTTTCTTTCATACTCCAGTGAATGAATATCATGCTACTGTCAGGGCCCTGAGTGGACCGGCCAGATCTACAAGCTCTTCCCCCGCCTCCTCGGGGTTTCTGCCTGTGTGCAAGATGAGCTCTGATAAGATGAACCTCAGATAAGATGTCTGGGAGAAAAGCAAAGTTAATGACGAAAAGCTGACTTGGGAGCTACGCTGAAGCTCTGGCCCATGCCTAGGCTAGGCTGCCTGCACTGGGATGGCCTTGCATGGCTGCCCTGATCTGGCTGGGCCTCAGCTGGGCCCATCCTCCCACCCCTGCACTTCTCCCTTTGCCAGGGCCCTGGGGGGCTGCACTGGAGGGTCAAGGCACCCCCAGCTCCCCACACTGCCCCAGCTGGCACCCTGCCCTGCTGCTCCCTGGAAGCTAAAACATGGTAAGACTTGCCCTTTGGGATCCTGTCTACGTAACAGTCTTCCAAAGATAAGCGTTTAAAAGGAAGGTAGCTTCTTCCCAACTCTCCTCAAAGTCTTTTCTACTACAATTGTTTGTATTACTTGATCAAGAAGCAGAAATTAAGTATGGAGTCTTTACAAGCATTATCTGACAAAAAATGCACTTGGTCATACTTCACCTTTCTTTCCGGAGCTAGGTTAAGTCTAAACAGCTGGCTATACAGTGCCAGGTCACACATCCAAGGACCAGCACAGTATTATTCATATTATAAATTGGTAACATGGCCTTTTGAAAAGCTTTGGCACAAGCCAGTGTGGTGGGTTGACCTTGGCTAGATGCCAGGTGCCCACCAAGCTGCTCCATCACTCCCCTCCTCAGCAGAACAGGAAGGGGGGGAGAAAATAAGGTGGAAAAAAACCCCAACCTTGTACATCAAGATAAAGGCAGTTTAATGAAGTAACACCAAAAGTCACGCGCACAGAAGTGAAGGAAAACAAAAGATGTTATTCTCTACTTCCAATCTACAGGTCATGTTTAGCTATCTCCCAGGAAGCAGGGCTTCAGTACGCATAGTGGGTGCTCTGGAAGATTCATTGTAAATAATGAATGCCCCCCCTTCCTTCTCTTTTCTCTTAGCTTTTATATCTAAGCAGACATCATATGGTATAGAATATCTCACTAGTCACTTTGGGTCAGCTGTCCTGGCTATGTCCCCTCCCAAGATCTGCCCACCTACCTACTGGTGAGGTGGGGGGAAGGTTGGAGAGACAGCCTTGATGCTGTGAGAGCGCTGCTCAGCAACAACTGAACACCAGTGTGTTATCCCCACCTTTCTAGCTGCCAGAGCAAGCACACCACTGTGAGGGTGGCTACAGGACTCAGCCAGACCCAACACAGCCAGCCACTATTCTTCCATACGGGTTAGGGATTAAAAGGGATTAGGAATAATTCCTAATAAGCAGTTTGGATGCAGCCACCCAGTTTTGGAGTTCAGAGAGTTCAGCTGGACAATTATCATTGTACCATACCTGAAGGCCAGAGAACAGCCCTTGGCCAATTTTACTTACAAGTGACCCTGTGAATGCAAGAATCATGAAGCTACTAGAAGCCAGCAGAAGAGCAGAAAAGAGGTAAAGGGCAGAACTGTGGCCACAATTATCTTCTTGAGTGAGTTTTAACATTTTATATTTCACCATCACTGGATAAAAATGACAGAAGCTGTCCAAAGCTCAAGGATCAAAATCTCAGGACTCTTCCAGACCAGCAAAATATAGAAACTGTACTTAGTTATGTAGTGTGCCTGCTGCTATAGGGCTAGCAAGGCACATGTTTACCCAAAATATCCCAGATCTGGGCATTATGGCCTTGCCTTGTTATGTGCACAATATGTATGCAAAGCTGTTTGCCAGTCTTGAGCAACTCTACCATCTACACCAGTTGTGGTCTAGATCACAGGTTTCTCAAAGGACTAACTTTCTATGTCTCTGAAGCCTTAGGTACGCTGAGGCTGTAATGAAGGTATAGCCACAGAAGAAGTACACATGGAGTATGCTGCCTGAGAGAATTTCAGGTGAAGAAGATCCTTCCTGGTACCCTTTACATCTAGGTGCCTATGAGCAGATCAGGTTGCAATCTGAAATAGATGTGAGTTTCTGGGCATCTGAGATTCATCATTAACAGAATTGCCATACACAGATTTCTACAATCTGGAGAAATTTTATAATACATAGGAAAATTCCCACCCTTATTATGACTTTTTTATCTCTGGTTGTTTATCAAAACATGCATTCCTAACTTCTTCTGCACAAATGTTCTCCACTCATTCAAACCAACAGAGGTTTCACCTCCCCTTTTAGCAACAGGGGTCCAAGGCTGCAAAGCTCAGCTCAAGGCAAGATTATAAGGACATTTCAAAAACAAGGTTTGAAAAATAACCTACTGGGTATCTATTTTGTTGCATATTTTAAGAGTTTTCACTGTATTAAATTAAACATAAATGCAGCAGTGACAAAATGCCATGGATGGCAAAAGGCACAAAAGGAAAAAAATAGCAATGGAAAAATGTAAGTTCACTCCCTCAGAGTATACCAGGACAGGTCCAGAGATGATGTTATCAGGTTTCTTTCCTATGCTCAGAATGAGGAAAAGATTGTTAGGGTTAGTAACACAGCAAATTCCCATGTCCTGGTGCAAGCAGAGGTTATGACCCTGGTTAATGAGGCTGAAGCTGGTCAATGGGAGTGTGAACAGTGACACTTGCACTGCCAGTGCCATGGTCTGGGAGTAGCCAAGCCTGCACTCACTGACTTGCTAAATAAGCCCCCATGAGCTCCCAGAAGTAAAACATCTACAGGAGATGATAAATGTATTAATCAAAATAGCTCAGGCAAAACAAGCATCTCTGGTAGGCCATGTCAATACAGTTCTGTGGACACCGTGTAGTGCTTCTGTAACATCCCCTAACATCAACAGAAGCCTTCAAACTGAGAGGTTTATTTCAAGCAGTTGATTTACATAATCTCTATCATTTTTCTGTAGTGTCCTTTAACCACAGCTATATGTAAGTACACTTAGAAGTTTGGGAGTTTTTTGGTTTGTTTGATGGGTTTTTTTAATGCACCTTCTCGACCCTTCATGATTTAAAACTGGGACTGAAGAGAAACTGAGGAGCAAAGTCCTTCTTGAGGGATGGAGGTAGAGCATGAAGCACTGATGAGACAGAGCGTGCAGCCAAGAGAGATGAAATGAGAAAATGGGTGTTGGAGGTGTGCTGAATAGAGGTCGTGGAGAGATACAGATTGTAAGGCATTGTAAGTGCTTTAGCAAGAGACAGAAATACCTTCCCTCATTGAGCAGACTTGGAAAAGCATGGAAGACACAAAGAAAATGGTGACAATTTGGCAGGAGATAATCCACCTAGTTAGAAGCACAGAGCCTTTCTTAGACCCAGACTCCTTCCTTCTATACCTGCAGTTTAATGAAGCGGTCTGTTCTCCGCTACTTTGCATGGAAAAGATGAAATAATGTTTTGTTTGTTTAGAACTATCTAAAAATTACTCCATGTAGCCTTGATGATTGGCAAATGTGGGAAGTGTGAACTGTGTGAGTGCAACCTAAAAAGATGCAGACTTTGAACAGGAAAAAATGTAAAGTGTTTAGGAAACATAAATTGTTGATGAAGGCCTACAGAAAATGGCCTTCAACTTGGACTGGCTTTAACAATGAAGCACATTAACAGTTATTTCTAAAAAATCAGAATATTTATACATTATTTTACAGCCTTAACTCTAAACCTATTAAGAGTGTTTTCATAATTTAATTTAAAAAGTTGCTGTTTGTGGAGGTCATGCCATAAAAGAACATACAATTTCTGACAATCATTAGAAAAGCATTTACACAATTCCAGAGATTCATAACATCCATCTGTTATGCTTAGCCCTGTGAAACTTTGAAATGCATATATTAGAATAGAATCCTTCTTTATATTCCTTTTTTTCCAAATTCACTTTCTAGTTCTACAGACCCTGAATGCTACATCCTTAACTGCTGCAAATCAGCTTAATTCCTGTGAGTCTCGGGCTGTAGCCCCTGGGTTTATGAGACATGGGAAGTCTGTAACCATCAACAGATTAGTCTAATTGCCACAGTGAAAAATAACTGATGTCAGTCTTTGAATGTCGTATCACTAAACACAGACTTTTTTCTTTGCTATTTATGATGTGATGTCTTTACATATGTTAAAAAAATAATGAGAACAAAAAAATGCTGTTCTAGAAAGACAGCTGTATAAATGTTTGAACGGAAAAAGAAACGGGTCATTCAAAGTAAACACGTCTGTCTAAGAAACTCAGTATTTGACCCATATGAACTTAGGTATACAACTCCTACCCTGAGAAACTGAAATTCACCGTGTTTATTTAAGGATGTATGTGCCTCTATCATGAGAATAAAGCAGTGGCATTATTGCTTTCTGTTAATTAAACCTGAAGACTGCAAAAAGGCCAGCAGTGAAGCGAGATATTATCCACAAACACTGAAAGCAGAAATACGTATGTCTCGATGACAAAACTATTTCCACTGTGAAGACAGCGGTAAATTTACTTCTAGATAAAAATGGTACTTTAATATGATTCACATATGTACCAAAGAATGTCATTAGATTTTTTTTTCATGAAATGTCTTAAAATATTTGAATTCTCACTTCTCAGAAGTCCGCATGATTAGATCGCAAGACTAGGAACTTGGAAGTACCAGGATAAAATCCCATCAATTGACACTGCCTCACAGAAAAATGGTGGTCAAATGAGTTAATCAGTTCTGAGTTTCATTTCCATAATGTGCAAAATTAGGTGTAAACGTGCACATTAGTATTAAGTACTATATTGGTATTAACTACTATGGCTGGTAGGTTTTAAATTTTGTACATTTTAGGAAGGAACTGATAGCTACTGTCAGGCAGCGTCTCTTTTTACTTAAGTCATAGCACATCTTCTAGTCACCGCTGAGGCCAACCCATGGCCGCTGCTTCAACCAGATGTAGAAAGCCACACACAGCCACCTCGCCCGACGGCAGCCACCCAACATTCCAACGTCCCATCCAGGCAAGACAGGCAGCTCCTCAAGGCAGCTCACGCCTCCCCCAGGCGGGCCAGCAGCAGGCGGGAGGAGCAGGCCCTGGGAATGCTGGTCTCTTCTGGCCACGGGGAAACCCGGCGGGTCAGCTCAGGCCGCACGGGCACAACCTGCGGTTGCGAAGTTGGGTGCGGGGCATCCCTCCCCCGGCCTGGGCGGATGGAGCAGCTCTCGGACACGCACAACCCTCCCATTGAAGCCGGAGCGCGTTTCTTCGATGGAAATTACTCCCCTCTCCTCCCCCTTTGTCGTTCTTTTCGGTGGAGGGGTCACTCAGCAGCGGCATACCCCGGTGGGCACGCTCGTTAATCCCCCTTCCCCCGGGGAAGCCCCGCCTCCCCACACCGAACGGCCGGCGCGCCGCAGCCCCGGGGGCGCCCGGAGGCGGCGGGGCCCTGCGCGGCGGAGGCGGCGGCGGGGCCCGGCCGGGCAGTGACGCCGTGGAGCCCCGCCGCCGCCGCCGCCACCGGCGGGCGCAGCGCGGCGCGGCCAATGAGCGGGGCCGGGGCGGGCTCGGGAGCGGCGCCGCCGGTACTTAGGCTCGCCGGAGGGGCCGGGCAGCCCACAGCGGAGCGGGGCGGCGCGGGCGGAAGAGCGAGGCGCGCAGCGGGCGGACGGAGCTCACTTCTCTTCAGCGCCCATGGGGACAGGACGACTTTAAAGGAGTTTGGGGGGGTTCTGGCGCTGGGCGACCACGGGTACGGAGCGGGGCGAGAGGGACCCCTTGCGGGGGGGTGCCCATCGCCTGCTCTTTGCCCTGCATCTGGCGGGGTCCCGGCCGGGCTGCGGAGGTGGGCGGGCAGGGGGGGCTGCCGGCTCCGAGTCCGTGTGCTCCTCCGGCCGCCCTCCTGCACGCAGCGCTGCCCAGCGCGGCTCCGCTCGGCTGACCGGAGGGAAGGGCTCGGGACCCTCCGGGCCAGACCCTCCCCGCGCCCCGGGAGCCCTCGCCCCTCGCGGAGCGGAGGCTCCCGGAGCAACTCCGTCCCCGTGCGCAGAGCCGGCAGGGAGCCGCCTTCTCCCGCGGAGGGGGCAGCCGGGCGCCCCGGAACCGTGGGGTTGGGGCAGCCCCGTGCGGCGCGGCCCGGCGAGCGCTGGGGAGACGGGGCTCGGCTCGGCGCCGCCCCGCCCCGCACCCCGAGGGCAGGGGAAGGATCCGCGCTGGGAGTTTCTGCCTTGCACGCGGGGGAGGGAGGGAGGGATGGGGGCTTAGGGCGGAATCGCAGAAATCTTTTGTATGTGCCTTGATATTTTTTGTTCTTTCTTTCCTTCCTTCCCTACGTTTGTACTCTCCTTCTCTCTGTCCCTGCCCACCCCACCCTTCCTTCAGATCCGGCGATTCCTGCCCTCGCCTCGCCCTGTCATTGATGGGAAATCAACTGGATCGCATCACCCACCTGAATTACAGCGAGCTGCCGACCGGGGACCCCTCGGGGATTGAGAAAGACGAGCTGCGCGTCGGGGTGGCTTACTTCTTTTCGGATGAGGAGGAGGACCTGGACGAGCGAGGCCAGCCAGACAAGTACAGCGTGAAGGGCTCCGGCAGCCCTGGCCAGGAGACGCCCACCCACCACCTCCACCACCAGCTGGTGCTGAACGAGACCCAGTTCTCTGCTTTCCGCGGCCAGGAATGCATCTTCTCCAAGGTCAGCAGCGGCCCCCAGGCTGGGGACCTCAGCGTCTACTCGGTGTCAGCCCTGCCTGCCCTCTGCAAGCCCGGGGACCTGCTGGAGCTGCTCTACCTGGGGCCGTCGGAGCACCCACCGCCGCACTGGGCGGTGTACGTGGGCAGCGGGCAGATCATCCACCTGCACCAGGGGCAGATCCGCCAGGACAGCTTGTACGAGGCGGCCGCGGGCAACGTGGGCCGGGTGGTGAATAGCTGGTACCGCTTTCGCCCGCTGGTGGCTGAGCTGGTGGTGCAAAACGCCTGCGGGCACCTGGGCTTAAAAAGCGACGAGATCTGCTGGACGAACTCCGAGAGCTTCGCCGCCTGGTGCCGCTTCGGGAAAAGGGAGTTTAAAGCCGGGGGGGAGCTGCAGGCTGCTGCCGGCACCCAGCATCAGCAGCAATACTATCTCAAGATCCACTTGGCAGAGAACAAGGTGCACACGGTGAGGTTCCACAGCCTGGAGGATCTAATACGTGAGAAGCGCAGAATCGATGCCAGTGGCAAACTGAGGGTGATCAAAGACCTGGCAATAGTGGATGAGAAAGAATAGGCAGTAGCAGGGGTAAATGGTTATCTTCCTTCTGCCCTGCCCGGGGAGACCAGTCTGCCACAGAGACAGGAGGCTGCACCAGCTTTCCATGGGACACTACTGGAAGCAGGATCCATGGCAACATTCCAAAAAACCAGCATCCTTTACACCCATAGCCAGTATTTTGTTTGGCTTTTAATAGCATTAAAGTTGAAAGAGCGAGAGAGAGGAAGAAAAGAGGGGGGAGGTGCAGGAAGGCTGTTCTCAGAGTATGTGGGCAAAGTCTCCTGTGGATCGATGTTGATCATTCTAGCAACATGCCAATAAAATTTCAAATTGAAATTTTTTTTTTAAAAAAAATGTACTTCATGGCTTTAATCCATGATCAGTTTTAAACATCTGGGGCCATGGATGTGGATCTAGCTAATATTTCCCTTGCAGCCAACCAAAAGCTTCAATCATACTTTGTGAACTGGGAGGGGAAAGAGGGGTGTGGGAGGGTGGTGGGGGTGGTGGTAAATGCCTCTTTGTTTTGTTTCTCAACATTGTTGCTTCAGCCTTTAGCTGCAGCCCAAATTTTGTCCCAGCCAAGTCTGGAAAGATACTAACAGGGAAAAATGCTTTCCCATTTCTGGTTGAAATCTATCACATTTAAAATATTTGTCTTTGCTTTCTGTTTGCAGCTTTCTGCTAAATGTCATCATAATGCATAAGCTCTTTCCACCTCTTCCTTCCTCCCACTCACCCTGCCTTTTTTCTTTTGGACAAAAGTTGGTAAGCAGCTGTTTTCCTGAAACTAAATCCATTGATTAAAGGAAGTGGTGTATTTTGGAGAACAGTATACTCAGTGTTGCTCCTCAAGAGACCCAGCCTCTAGTATCTCGTGCTTGAGCTGTGGATTTGTATTGCTGTAGTGATTCTCACTGCACCACTGCTTCAATACCTCTTCATGCACAGGTCAACAGGAACTTGCAAGAAACAAATAGGTTTGAATTCTGCATGTTGCTTCTTTGAAACAGCAATTTATTGCATAGTTACAATTCCACTTGAAAATAGATGTAATGTAGCCAAGCTCATCTTGCATTTCAAATTCCAAGCAATGAAAAATCCTGTTCAGTCTAAGTTTAGAAATCCACAGCTGCATTTAAAAGATGCCTTTTAATGTGATGTGAGCAACGCTTTGTTTGTATTTCAGATTCTATTCAGTCATTGCTTAATTCTAAGTTTTGAAGTGAAAGATCAGAGTATTAAATATATATTTAAAAAATTAAGTATATTGGGGCATTTCTAGAGCTGTCTATTTTTAATTATTATTCTGAGCTGCATACGACTTGTAATAAGCATTTTGTCTTTGCATGTTTCAGTACTGGAAAGAAAATGCATTTGTTTTTTGTCCCTTCTTCCCACATCAATGTCAGATGGCAGAACAGAAGTAATACCCCTCTTCTGTATATACAATACACTCCACCCCTATCAATGTACTGTGTCCTGGCTCCTTTTTGTATTAAACAATGTCACAAGCAACCTTGTTGCAACAGTAATTTCATTTCTACGGAAGTGCTTGCCTCCCATAGCTGAAGCTGTGAGGGTGGAGTGTACTTCATTGTAATAAAAGTATCAGCACAAATATCTTTAAATAAAAATGACCCCAAAAAAATAAAACAAACCCCCAAAACTTCACCCCTTGAATGAAGGTCATCTAACTGACTTTGGTTTTGCTGATACATTTGGCAAAGTTATGTGGTAATAGGCAATGTTACTTTTTATCTACTCCCTTAAAGTACTTTAATTAGTACAATATAGGGTAAAGATGTGAAAAATGTGAATTATTACTGTTAAATTCCTGCTGAAATAGTCTCAAATCACAACATACCTTTTAATGTGTAATATTTTAGCTTTATATTGACAATAGTTGCTGTCTGATGATAGCTTTCTCTGTAATGTGAACAGTTACCTACATAGTATTTGTGTATCTTAATTATTTTACTGCATTAGATCTCCCAAATTGTCTGTTAGAACTAATTTCCATTTATCACTTGGTGGGAGCACTGTGGGATTGTAGAAAGGCACTGGCTTTACACCTGGGGCACTTACAAAAAAAAATTAAGACTTAAGTGGTAGAAGAAGGAAGGCTATGCAAAAGTAATTTATTTGAATTTCCCCTTATTAAAAATATGCATTAGCAAACTGAGGTTGTAAGAGGCAGGGAGAATTATGTGAAAGGGGAATAAAAAATGTTTATGAAGACAGGAAGAATGAAGTAGAGTCACGTTATTTTTGATTTCTGGAATGCTTTTTCTTCAAACTGCTCTTAGATTAACATTATAGGATTAAAGAGAGGATCCCTGCACAAACAGCATTACACGTTCTCACTAGTGAGAATTTAAAAGATGGACTGGTTTAAACTTCCAAATACTCCATCACTCAGCCACTTTAATACTGCTGGGTGGGGTTTTTTGTAATTATTTACTAACCTGGTTCATAAATGTGGCAATTTTCCTTGTTTTAGCTAGCTAGATGTAGAACGGTATTTTGTGGTATATAAAGGAAGTTATAGGAACTCATCTGTGCTAGTTTATTAAAGTTCTGTCAGAAGTCTTTGGCATCGCTCCAAATTTGTACAGATAAAGGTAATGACAAAATTAAGGCCTTAGTCCTTTGCATAAGATCTGGAGAAATGTATTGGAAAATAATCAGAGATGGTATTAACCTAGGATATATTATTGCCATGACTGTGTTCAAGTAGCAGTCTGTTATTAATAACAAAGATACCTGTACAGACTCTTTTGGTTTTTTCTTTCACTAGATTTCAGTCCAGAGTTACTGACAGCAATCTGGGCCTGATTCATAGTCCATTGCAGTTAATGGAGAGGCTGTCACTGACTTCAGTGAGCTTTGGATCAAATTTTATTGTTTAGGAGCTGGTTAAAATTTGTGGACCTTGAGAAGAAGTAAGATTTAAGATGGCATTTCAGAGACCAGTAGGGCCACCTACCTGAGGTGGGAGACAGTGGAAACAGGCAATACTGTGAAAATAAGGGAAGAAAACAGACTAGTTCTGAAACAAGCGGTATTAATTTGAGATGACAATAGGGTAACAGTGAAAAAGACCAAGTGAGAAGTGGGTATAAAAAGTTGTTTGGTACCTTGAAACAAGAAATGGAAGGCAGGGGAGCAGTCGGCTGCAGGAAAGGCACTGATGTGAATGACTGACAGGTAAAAAATGTAATTGATGATACTCATCTTTCAGGATCAGTGACCTGCCTGAGTTAACATTTCCATTTCCAGCAGTAAAGATATTGACAAATTATATTATATCTGTGGAATCTGTTTACATTCTTCAGTCTAGCTACCTAGGGTAAATATTTATCTCTCATTCATTGCTGTTGAAGTACTGACTTGTAATAGGGCTGCAATGTTAGGTTACTTTGCGCATCTTCCTTTTGTGTCACATTTCAAGCTTTCTGTTAGCTATTTGGGTAGCAGTTTTATAGACTTTTTTGCTTGGACACAATTTTCTTTGTCTTTTCAAAATGCAAGCTTTTGAATTGCTTTGAGGCTAACATTCTATTAAAAATTCAGTTCATGTTCTCTTGAAACATGGAGAGCCTTTGTGAAATGTTTTACTGTTATGACCAAAATGTTTACTGGTTACTGGCTGCACATACAGGTAGAGGACTGTAAGGATGGGTAGCAAAACAGGTTTTGTTACTGTCAAATTTTGTCTGCATCTCCATCTTATGTTTCCAGGTTACTTTGTTTTCATTTGTTTGGATTTTTTTCCCCTCTCAAGTCATTATGGTTGTATAAAATGAAAAAAAAAAAAAAAAAAAGAAGGGAGGGAGGGGGGAAGAAAAAACCCTACCCTTGTAGCGTAGTTTTTAGTGCAATATGCTATTGATCCATATGTGGATTTCCGATTAAAAGCAGGGTGTAACAAGATACGGCCTTCAGGGTGTGACAAGAAATGGCCCTTGGTCTGCGCTGGAATGTGCGCAGTCTTCATTATCCTGCATCATTTCATTTTAGTGTCTTTCATATTCAGGTAAGTGATGTGCAAAAATTGGTTGGAGTTTATAGGTCTATTTATGCAATGTGTTGAACATCTATAACTCCAACCAATGTTTGCTGGAGCTGGAGGAATGCTGGATCTCACTTGAGATGTGCAGCGTTTTGTGGGATCAGGTACATCAGCCCACTTGGTTCCCAACCCTCTGTCTGCAGCTACAGAGGAAGCAGTGGGCTGGGATAGCTACTGCTAGTTTTAATATTTAGTTACTTTCTATGAAAGATTTCTACTAGAGTAGCTTAACAGTGTTCTGTCCATAATTATGCTTGGCTGTGACTAAAATTTGTATGTGTTGTTGCTTATGCTGTGCAAACAGTGTGTTTTCTGCTTTATAACGCAGGAGAAAGATGAAAGTCCCAGTCCCGAAGAATTAATCCAGTAATATGTAAGGAGGTATGATTGGGCTACTATGCTGAGGACAGTTTCACTGCAGAATTAGGGTCTAAAGGATAATAATGTATGACTAGAGTGTGATCAAGTGCTGCTGTTAGTTCATGAGTGTCAGTGTTTCCATGGCAAGTCTGGAATTTATTTACTTACTTTATTATTATGAAATATTTAACTTCTCTGTACTTTGAGTTCAAATTTGACATGTAAAACTGCCCTTTGCTCGTGGATCCTCAGACACAATGTTAGTTTCATCTGTCAGATTTTTTACAGTTTTATTGTAAAGAAAATTAATGAACACTGGGATCAGATACTTTACTGAACTGCTTGTAAATCAAAAAGAGGGTAGATGTTAGGCTGGAATAAGGCAATGAACTAAGAACCTTCTGTCACTTGGCATATCAGTGGATTTACTCCAGATTATATAGATACAATCTGTATAGATATAAACTATCAGTACTGTATTTTTTTAAAGTGGTTGTGTTGCTCTCTGTTACCTCTTTTGCAAGATAGTATTATCTTGTCTAAATAATACAAATCCCCTGTGAAGTTCTATTTTTTGCATATTGAAATGCCACTATGCCATTGAAATCAAGTTACTTTAACCATATTTATCTTTGAGAAGTAAACTAGAATTTGTCTTACAGAATTTATAATTGGGCAGCTAGTAATAGCTAGCAATAGGCACTTTTCGTTTCTTAATTTTAAATATTTTGCATGAAGCACAAACATGCAGCTAGATATGTCTAGAGGAATCATAGAACTTCCATTAGCAGAGGCCATTCATATTGAGATTATTCTTTTATGAGGTGACACTTTTTCTCTCTCTCTCTTTTTTTTTTTTTTTTTTTTTTTTTTTTTGTCTTTTTAATCTTTATTTTGGGGCATTTCTGATTCTGAAGATGATCCATGTATGTAAAACTGCTTGCCTCAAGTGTTTGCAGGATCAGGATCTTTTAAAATAAAAGAAGACCCATACCCTTCGTGGGGCATTTGCTTTGGGTTAAAATCAAGGAGCAGGACAAGCCAAGACCTGATCATCAACCTCCTATAGAATTCAATGGAAAGCTCATGTGTGTGATGTCTACCATTAGGGCCTTAATTGCATATTCTTACTTGTACATATAGTAGTCATCTATGCAAATTGGCATTTTCCTAGATAAAGTGGGTTAATGCTTTTCAAACATCCCTTTGACTTTCTCTTGTGTGGTTGTGTGGGTATATGTGTTGGGCAGAAATGGAAAACTGGAGTTCAGTATACGGGCTTGAGCTTCTGAAATGCTGTAGAACCAGTATCTCCAGGTATTTTGACAGGAACTCAGGTGGAATTTGGAACTAATGTGGGTACAACAGAAAAGGGTGGGAGAGTTTGCAGTTTAACTTCAGACTGTTTAAGGAAGATGTTCAGAACTAAGCATGAAATTTTATTCTTTCTCCAAGGTGCATGAGGGTGAGTAACTGTGCACTCCTCATACATAAAACCATTCACACTTTGGAGATCCATGCTACTGCCTAGGCAATATAGGGTGAGTAAAATATGCAGTGTCTCATCAGCCTTAAGTAGCAAATAATTTTTCACAGTTTAAACACTATTTGGATATAGAGTGGCATTGACAATCTATTTTGAAAAGTCATATTTTTAAGCTCATAAGCTAAGCAGCATAATGCTTATAAATGGGAGACCTCAAAAATCCTTTTTGGTAATTCCTATATGGTAGAGATAAGAGCATGTTCCCAGTTTGTGTAAATAAAAGAATAACACGGATTCAAGAAAATGATCATGGGGTAGAATTTGCAGATATATGAAACAATCAAACCCCAGATTTACTTCTGACATGACCCTATCACTCTGCAGGTAAATAAATGGCAAAGATCTAATAGTGTCAGTAAATACAAACTGCTGCATTGTTACACTTCTTCACAAGAAAGTACTTTATGCCACAGAAGGAATATTCCTTGTATGTTATTCAGTATGAGTAATCATATCACAATCTGGTCTTAAAACAGATCTTTTTTCCATATGTTCCTATTGTTTCCATATGCCCTTTCAGTCAGCTGAAAGCAATATAATAACTGAGCCTGAAATATACAGTCATTGTTTGTAAATATTTAAGCAGAAATTTATACGCATATTGATATATAAGTAATAGATATACTTGTACATACATGCATACTGTGTGTGTATATGTTATACATATGCACAAGAAATCTTGACTATTTTGTTAGTATTGGTAATAAATGGCAGTCATTTCAGTATGTGTATTATCTGTGCAACAGATACCTAGGACTTCACTAACAGGATTTTAACACTATTCAAATATTTGTTCTTTAGGGTATGCCATGGTCTTCTGACACCAAAAGAAGTGAGTTAAATATGTGGGTTTTGACATATTGCTACTTACTGGAGGAAAAATATCAAGGAGCACTACACTTTGCAATAATGAAGTACCCTTTTAGAATGAACTATGCTGCTACTGACTTGTGTATTTATAAATAAAATAATGCTCCAGTGAAGTATCCATCCATCTTTCTCTTTGGCATATTTTAATGGATAGTGCCACAAAGTTGTTGTTTTTTTTTTTTCATAATTTGAATGTTTTTCCACTCACACTGTAATATTATGGAAGCATAACACTGAAATTGGCTGTGTTCTGTTGTTCAGACATGCTCAATCATTGTATAGTTGTTCCTAAGTAAAGAGGCAACTGGCATTGCTATTTCTTGACTTTTCTCATCTTATCTTTCCTTGAACTGGTATGTTTATTTCAAAAGCTAAATGGTGGGACTTTGAAAAGCACTTATTATTGATTTGACTCTCCCCATTGAACTTGGTGGTGAACTTTCACCAGAATTATTTGCACCACGGTTAGGCTAACACTGACTGCTTTTAGAAATCTTACCTAATGGATACAGAGTGCAAATCTGCTCTGTAAAAACCTGTGAGTGCTTTGAGAGGACTGGATTGCTAAGAGTTGTACTTCTAAGTTCTTGACAGATGAAATTTCATTTCAAGAGCTATAACAATAGCCCAGTTATTGTGTCCTCACCCATTAAGTGTTTGTCTCACGTGATAAAAAGACTATGGATCTTTTCACCTATCCAAAATTCCTTCTCATCAAATCACCTGTGGGCTTTATACCTTTTCCATGGGGACATGAAACAAGCCCATCACTGAAAATCACTGTTACAAAGACTGACAGAACTGAATCCTTGCTCAGGGAATACTGTCATTTCCAGAGGCTGTGGAATACAAAGTATTCCCTCACATATCCTGCTAAAGTTATTTAATAAAATAATTTTATTTAAATAAATAAAATGTATCGCTGCTGAAAGTAGATCCAGTATAACAAATCACAGACCACCCTAACATTGCTGGTAATCAGGACATCTGACTGAGCATCAGGAGCAGTTACTTTTAAGAAACAGATTGCATGTTAAGCTACGTCTTCATTGAGCAAAGGTACCTTAGATGAATGTAAGGACCTGTTAATGTTTGTCACAGAACTATATGATGCAGCTCTGTTTATTTGCTAATGTGACACAGCCGTACTTTAGCTTTAAATTCAAACCTTGTTATATGATATGTCTGCTTACCTGACAAGCTTTCTGGATTGGTATTTGCAGCCTATGCTGATTTTATACCATTGATTCTTCAGTTAGATATAATCAAAAGTCATTAATATTGAAAAGTTCACTTTAATTGACCCATCGACTCATTTTAATTATGGCAATATAAAAGAGTGTTAGGTGCTAGACCCCTACACAAGGGGTCAGTTACTACACAGATTCATCCTGGCACTAATAGTGCCTGGGTCCCATTAGCTCATAGCTAAGGGCTGTAAAAGAGTTCCTATGTCTTTATCTCTCTTTCAAGTTGGAGGAATAGGGAACAAAGATTGGCAGAAGAAAAAGGTTCTAGAAGAATGTAATGTTCAGCAGAATTCTTCAGCTGTTCTTTTATATTTATACTTTGTATACAAATAAATTCAGAAACATGCAGATAAAACTTTCACTGATAGGAGCACCAATTATAGAAATGATACCCTTTATATTTTGGCATGCTAGAAGCTTACATATGTATGCTGAATAAAGGGGGTAATCTTTTGCTTTTCCATTTCACAGCATGCTAGTAACTTTTCTTAATCTGCAGGAACCCAAAGTTGAGTTCACTGTTTGCTGATAATGTACCCCAAGTGCAATAGAAATGTCAAATGTTTGCATACTGCAAGTGATATCAGTACTAAAAACCTATCTTCATTTTCATTCTCCTGAAATCCTTAACCTCATGCATACCTTTGAGCTTGTAATGACTTTCCTAAGAATAATGTCTAAGATAACATGAATGGAAATAAATCAGGAACGTAAAATGTCAGAGGAAGAATTTGTTTCATGTTCAGCTACAGTCATATATTTCTTATTTCCTTGAAACAGGAATAAGATTTGTATTGATATTTAGGGAGCCTTTCAGTTTGCAAAATCCATAGACCTTTTTTCAATATCTAGGTGTGCTTTACTAAAACAAACAATGCTAAGGAAAAGGAAAATGTACCGTTTGGGGTTTGATAGAGTTGTGTTGGCAACTATAAGCTAGTTTCAAACTGAGGAGCTCAATAACACAAAACACTTTGGTTTGTATCAGTTTTATTCATAACGGTTAGTTTGTTACAATTATGACTAGGTATGTGTGGTGCCTCATCTACTCAGTGCTTCACTGAAGACTTCTCAAACTGGTTATTTTTTCCAAACAATGTCTAACTTCTGCCATCTGAAAATGAAGCCCCCAAGCAGACTCCAGTCAGAAACTGAATGCTGAAGACAGCTTAAGTGGAGCTTGGAAAATATTACTTACATATTTTAAAAAGATTTCATAACTGTAAAATAAATCTTACAAAACATAGAATTCAATATTGTATCTACTAAACATTAAGTATATTAGAATTTTTAAACATCAGGTTAGCACTAGTGTATTACATGTAAAAAAGATAGCTGCTAAGCAGTTTATCTTAAAAATGAACCCACTATATCTTGAATGCAAGATGTAGAGGTTGAAAAGGTATTCCTTAAATCTGATTTATGAGCCAATCTACCCCTTCTTGGTGAGGTTTCCATTATCATTCAAATAAATGTGTCTGTGTACATGAATCCTTGTTGGATCTCTGTTATTACTTGTGAGTATTTGTGTGTGAGGATGGCTCTGTGTGATCACAGATAACTGCTACGAGAATACTGGTGTCTATTATCTGTACAATGAGTGTGATCATTAACTGTTAGACAGGAAGAAGGCAATAGAAAAATCAATGCAACCCTGGTCAGAGGAAAAATCAGCTAGGGGTGATAGTAACAGGAATGATCCTTCTGCAAATGACATTTCATCCAGTGGGGGGAATGCATAAATGAATTATGCAAATGCCACAGGGAACAGAGATAAAAATCAATTCTAGGACTTACCAGACACACAAAATGGTGTGTTGGTGATGCCACAGTGGAATGCATAATGGTCCTCGCACTAGGGCCTCTAGCATTATACCAGCCTGACAAATGGTCGTCAATGAAATGATATTTAGAAATGTCGGTGCAATTTCCATGGTGTCAGCATCATAGTGTAAGTATAAAATGTGCAATATAGCCAATCAGACTAGGTGCTTAGCTTTTTTGGTTAGCTGAGAAGCATCCCATTTACTCTGAGACCTTGGTGAAATGCAGAGTTTTGTTACATAAGGATCTGATTCATCTGATTTCAATTATCAATACAAACTTAGGCTTTCTCAGTACTTAATGGGAATGGAGGGTCAAAGCTACATCATTCTCTGAAGATGCCTGCATCTCCGTTGGCTACAGGAGATGTCTAGCATAGTAATGCTCTTAGTTTACATGCTGTAGTTAAGTGAGACAAAAACAGACTGAAAGGCTCTGATTTCCCCCCTCCTCCAACTCTTTCACCTAAAAGCTGTACGCAAAAGTTACTCATCTAAAGAGTAGAAAGAGCCATGTTTTCAGAGGAGAACTCATCCTATCTCAACACACACTTCAAATGCATTTCACTCTTCTTGTTTAGTGTTTACACAACTAGGATTAATTGACTGCTGGAGTAGCTAACAAAAATGAGATTAACTGAGAAAAAAATGTGCTGAAATTGCATGCTTTCTTCTCTCCCAGACTAATAAAGCTTGGTTTACTGAGTTGGAGAACGCTGCGTGATGCAAACATAATGACAGTCTTAGACAGACTGTAGATAACTAATAAACACTGATATTTAACAAATAAGCAATTACACAGAAATTATGTCATAACTGTAAACAATATATTAATTAAAGTTAAAAACAACTTTTTAAAATGTCTCTTGAATCATTTGCCCAACTCTTTATTGCACACAGAGGAAAACCTGCTGCCCTCTAGTAAGTTTACAGAACTCAATTATTTTAAGGATTTCCCAGGACCTGATTGTGAGAGCATCTGGACATCTTACAATAAATTAAAAACAAATATTAATTACACAACTCTCCATTCAGATGGCTCAATGCACTTTAGCTGCCTTTTATTTGTCTCACAAAGGACCAACATACTGACATGTTAGTTAATTGAATGCTTGATTGAACAAGTAAACCTTACACCACACTACAGCCTGCCAAATTTGAATTCTGGTGGCCTGCCAGAGGAATAGATTTCCAGTGTGGGAACCCACCACTGATATCTTAGAAAATGTTAATCTGATAGCTTTTTTTAGGAGATCTGGAACTGATTTTAAATTTTATTAGGGGAAATATTATGAGAGGTGTTCTAATGTAAAGCTGGTTTCCATACCACTCGAAGTTTTAAATATTGTTAATGAAATCTTCAGGTTTGTCTGAACAAAAAATAATTATCAGCACATATTTATGATTTCATGTTTTATTCTAGTTATAGCAGATTATTTTTAAAGAAGAACAGATACATTCTGTATTTGCTGAAAATTCTCAGGTGATTATTGATGTTAGTCTTACCTTAACCTGCATACCTGCAGACAAGCAGAAAAGACATGAGTAACTAATATAGATTACATTTAAAAGCATGTCTTGTGTTAATGAGAAAAATAAGCATTATGAAATTATGAATCCTTACACAGTAATGGATCCTTTAGGATATCAGCTGGGTAACCATACCAATAAAGGCTTTAATACTTACTATGCTCTGTATTTCTGTAGGTGACAGGATGTCCAGTCAGTCAGAGATATATTCACTTGTCTTCATCAAAACTCATTTAGTTAGTGTTTTTGATGGTCAGTACAGTGATAACACAGCAGACTGCATTTCAGGAGGATGAAGTGCAAGAAAAGAATGTAAACATTTGTGATGGAGTTAACATATTTTAAGATTAACAGCTCAGCTTAGCTGTTATTCAAAACAATGCCAAAAAAATGGCTTGAAAGTGATGAAGGAGATTGTAACAGAGCTCTAAGAAATCTCAAAATAAATTCTGAAGTTGAGGTCCTGATGTTAAGCTAATGTTAGATGAAGGAAGGTGGAATTAAAACAGAGCTAAAAGCAGGAAGAAGACCAGAGTTTGATACACTTAATAGCACTGTAATTTCTCAAGTGCTTAATTGCTGTATTTTGTTCATATGTTCAAGGACTCCTTCATTAACCAGATTCTTGTTTAAGTCTTTTGCAAGCAGAGAAGGGAGTTTGCTCTCCTGTAGCATATAGTGTAGCACACTTTCTAACATTATCTCTAAAGTTTAAAGAGTTCATGCAAACCCCACAATCTCCTCTGCTTTACTCCTGTGATGTGGATTATTGAAACGTAGTCTGTGGCTCCATAAGGGTATGTTGGCACACAGTATGGATGTTCTGTGAAATCTATTGATGTATAGCCTAAAGATTTGCTTTTTTTGAGGATTGTACATGGTTATTCAAGCGTTTCCATTCTTATGGTCCAAAATCAGTTCACTAGCTGGGGACTTGTCATTGAAAAGTGTTATAAGAAGCCCATCTTTCAGGGCTTGAAACTGCCAGTTCCTATTAGTGGCGACATTGAACTTATTTCCCCATTTGTGCCTAGTATCTTGAACTAATTGCCTTCCTGTCCTCGAGCTTCAAAGTTAGTATAGCTGTTGCTTTTCTTCAAAGGAAAGATGATCTTATATGTTTTGATGGTAATGCCATTTCATATTTCATCAATGCAAATCTCTTTGACAAGACTGGTGACCTGTGGGTGAGTGCTTTGATTCAGACAGCAGGTGGTAGACCAGTTGTCCCCCTTGTCGTGTTCTTAGATCAGCACATTCCACTCACAAAAGTGGAGATAAAGGCCACAAACTTTCAAAGACTTATTTTCACTTTCTAAAATCACAGAAACACTTAGTCGCATCTCTTTGGCTTTTCTAAAGCAGAAAACCTGTTATTTCCCAGGTACCTTGTTCTTGGTCTGACAGTTCTTTATGATGCTTGCAGTCCTACCTTTTCTCACAGTCAGACAGCTTTGGAATCCAGTGAAATGCAACGAAAACTGCCTGAATGGTTGCAGAAATAATTTTTATGTGGACGGTAATTCCTTTCCTCTTTTGTCCATGAGCATTCCATCTTATCTCCCCTGTCCAGTCACCCGTGGCCTAATTCTGGAGTGATAGAAGATATTCCTAATGCAAAATTGTTGTCACTGTGCAGGAAATCACAGAAAATTCCGAGTCATTGGGAAAAAAAAAAAGAAAAAGGATTATTTTCTTGCATTTACTGTTAAAGCATCATCCTGGAAGACAAAATTTCTGTATTCCTTCTGGACCTGTTTCAAGTGCTGTTCAATACATATAAATAAGCAGCAATTGAATAAAATACATGAACATCATCTGGAGCTGTGATCAGAACCCAAGACTGCCTGTAGAAGCTGGAAGAGTTCAAGCCAAAGTCCATCAAAGTCAATAGATACCTTCTGATTCGTTTCAAAGGGTTTTGAATGAGGACCAGACTTGCTTCTGAAGCTCTCTCTAGACTCAATTTGTCCATGGCTATAGTCTGTCTGTAGCTGCCACAGCACAGAATATGAAAGAAACTACTTGAAATGGGGAAGACATTGAAATGCTAATGTTGTGCAATTCTCTAGTATCAAAGGTGAATTTATGTAATAAAGAATTCCAGCTACCTTTCTACAGGTTCTTTTCTTGACCTCTTGATTTCCAAATATTGAATGTTAGGTCCTAGCTGACAAATTTTACAATTCAAGACAAAGACAGGAAGCACTTGGATGTCCTTATTTCACAGTTCATTTATACTTTTTAAAGTTTGCTGTGATGGTATAAGCTCTGATTGATCAGGTGCCATAAATCACTTTATCAAATGCCATCAAATAATGACATTTCCTACCTAGAAAGACAGATTCCCAGATTAAAAAATGAGACGCGGAAATCTTCAGTGCTCCCTCAGTGAATTTCACACTTGACTGAAAATTATCTAATGAAAATGGCTGCCTGAGAAATTCCAACACCACTTTGTGGTCCCTGCTTACATTATTCCTCATGAAGCAGAAAAAGTAGATCAGAGATAAAGCAGGAAATGAAAGTGAAATATCATTTACAGTAATATAGTTGGCAACAGGTCTTTATTCTAAGGCTTGACCTTTACTAATTTTTTTCATTACTGGAAGAATTTCCAAATACTTTTAAATAATTCCATCTTGAAATAAAATGTGATAATATCTATCTTTGGAAAATGCATTATAGTTAACATTTGTTTTATTCAATTGAACTAATTATTCATTCATTCACTCATTATGAGTGCATTTTAGAAGAAGTTTTGAAAATGCATATGACAATTTAAATACTTCTTAAATCTTCATCGCTTTCATGAAAACACTTTTTCAGTTGTACAGAGTAGATATAATTAGTTTTATTTCCTTCTTGCATTTGAGGATTAGAACGTTTTAAGAGAGAACAGAAATAAATCTTTCTTCTCCTACTTCCAGATATCACACTAAACTTCTGCTGGTCAACCAATTCTCTTTTCATAATGTCTTCTGAAAATATGGCCATCTCTAGAGCTGGACAAATGATGGTTTTGGTTCACTGGTGATTTTAGTCATCATATAAAAAACTAAGCTAGGTAAGTATCCACTTCACTTGCTTTTCAGATTTGTCCCATTTACACCATCAGACATAAGCAGCAACTAATGACAGAGTTACCTGTATTTGGATTTTAGGGCATGTTGGATTTTTTTATACCACATGACAGTAATTTACATTGAGAAGGATTGTAAGCATCCAAAAAAGAATAAACATATACTGTGGACGTGCTAGTTCCTGGACTGTCCATAAACAGATAGAAGTACTCCTACCAAAATTTTGTTTCTTCAGCTGCCTATTGCCACCCAATTTATTAGATAACAGTGAACAGCCTCCTACTCACAGCACAGCAGGTCTGCTTAAGATTCTGAAGACTAAATAGAAGCCACACCATCTGGTTTTCAATTCAGCAGAAAGCATCAGCTCAGACTGCATCTTGGAATTTATTCTAAGTCCTTGTCCACTAGTTCTCTTCAGAGGGCTGTATAATCTACCTGGTCAGCTCACTGGTCTTCTCAAACTCTAAACTGCTGCAGATGTCAGTTCTACACTCAACCTCACAATTCGTGATTCAGAATGACCTTCATCAAAACATCACTCAGTTGTGGAAGGCCGAATTAGAGTTGAATATTTTGCTTCTATTCACCTGCATTCAAGCCCCTATAATTATAAACCATGCTACCTCTCTACTTGGGTGAAGAGGGAGGCAGGAGGGAGAGGAGTGGGAAGCAGAGTAACTGTAACTTTTATGCTACACCAACTTCCTAAAGCTTTTGTGGTAGAAGTAGAGGAATAACAATACCAACTTTCATTAAGAGACAAAAATTGCTGAAGGAATGAATTGAAATTATATGGAGCTCAGGAACAAAATAATATCAATGGAATGACCACCAGACAACATTCCCTACCATTTTTCATGTAATGATATCAACACTGCAGTCTCACCTTTGCCTGTTAGGTTGGTCAAGGTTGCTTATTTTCTCCTTTTGTGTATGTCTATGATTCTTTAAGTCTTGGGAGACTCTTGGAGATAAAAAACCCCAAACCAACCAATCAAACAAGGGGTTCAGCTGTAAAAATATGTATGCTTTCATTTTGTCCTGACCTCTGGGTAGATTGTCCCCCACTGTCTTAGCATACCAAACTACTGATATCAACAACAAATGAAAAACACACCAAAACAAACCAAAACCAAAACAAAAAAACCCTGGCATCCATTTTTGTTTTCCAGGGATCTACGTATTTTCCTGCTAAATTTTAATAGATCAGAGAGTCCTCTAGTGGCCAAACAAAGGAATTTTGAATACATTTTCTATTCAGAAGGCCTGGCCTGGCCTCAGCTCTCATGGGCTGTCTCAGACACTGACAGCAAGCAGATGGAATCAGGCTGCAGTGGGTGATATGGTCATTAGGATAAAATCAGAAGAAAGCTAAAATCTGTCCTCTCCTGAAGAAATAAAAGTGTGCTCACTCGTGGCCATTTTGTCATTAAAGTCAGCTAAAAATTTCAGCATGCCTATATCAGTCCTGAGAGATAGTGTTAGCTTGACCATAGAGAATATCCATGATTAGGTGACACCAATGGCTTAATCTAACTTTTGTGTATCCTTGTAAGTGAAAGGCAGATACTATTCAGGGCAGGGAAATAAAAGTCTCAAGAATTTATGTTTTCAGTTTCCCTCTGTGGTTACACAAATCAAATCAACAAAAATCACTAAGCAGACCCCAAGGTTAGTTTTTGTGCTTTATTGTATTGTATTCCCTAGATTGGGCTTCGTCTCCCTTTGATCCATGAACTGTTGAGTTTCTAAATTGAATTTACAATTTGAAACCTTAAAACCCAAATTTTTTATTATTTACATTTAATTCGGAAAACATTTTTGTCTTACTAGATCAATCCATGTGTTTTTCTAACTCACTAACCCATCTTTTTACAGTGACAACACCAGAGGCTGTAAAAGAATATGTAGATATTTATCTTTTTCTCTCATTTTAAAAAAGGCACAACATCCTTTCCACAACATTTATTATAATTGATTATAATTCTGAACAGTCTGGAGAACTTACAAATGTCTGCTTCCTCTTTGTTTTCAGTTAAGTTCTTGTCTCAGGATTTGCTGTGTTTTGGTATCCTACCTCTATTTTTCATGTAAAAACAATCCTTGTTCTATGATACAGCAAGAAGTTCCCAATCTACTTTCAGGATGTTACTAATGATTTTCTATCCTTAGCTTTTTCACCATGTAGGAATGGGAAACATACTGTGTTTTTATTATGAGCTTTTGTAGGTATTTTTGTGACTGTTTTCTGAGTCCTGCCATTTTACTAATGCATTTCTTGACACTGCTAGACACCTGAGACAAGACTCCAAATATTCTGTATTAATTTGCATCATGGTTTTGTATAAAGACATTGTAAAGCTCCCTGTGTAGACTGTGGTATTTTTTTATACATGTTAACATCTTCCTTGCTTAAATTTTCTTGCTTAAACAGTTCTTAAATTTTTAAGATAATTATTAAGATTCTTTCCTAGTTTTATTTTTCTCCCACAGATTATAAAGAAGATTGGCAGGCCTTTTACATTGTCTGACAAATTTAGGGCCAGTAGGAAGATGACAGATGAAGTGGTTTGAAGAAGTAACTTACACAGTTGCTCTAAGCAAATTGTTTCTTTATTCTCAGAGTCCAAGTGTCAGATCATGTTATAAAACATTGTACTGAAGAACTCAGCAAAATACAGATGAAATTTCAAATTAGTTCCACAGAAGGTTATTTTTTCTCCCACAGCAGTTTAAAATGTTTTGAAGTTCCATTTTCAGAGGAAAGCAATAAATAAATTGCAGGTTTTCAATTATTAAAGGTTTAAAGAAGCTGTTAGGCCTTAATCCAAAATGGCTGCAATAACTCAGTGTTACAGACAAATTAAAATTGTCACAAACCATGATTCGCATAGCAAATTTCCTGCATTAATTTGAAACATATTCTGCGATCACCTGCATAATATTCAACCAGGTCTACTGCAAAACCATCTGAAAAGTCAGTTTTTCATTTGCAAAACACTACATGCAGTATTTTAATGTCTGCTGTCATTTCTTCCCATGTTTCCTTCTTCCCAGGACTGCACCCAAAACTTTGGCTTGCTGCTTCTTTTGATCTAGCTTGTGCTTCAACAAGTTCACAGAGGCCAAAGAGCTTTTGTTTTCCTCTTTCAAAGTGCTCACCCAGTGCCTCAGAGACAGAGGCCCTCTGGTGCTCTGAGGGAACTGGCTGGCTATGAGAAAAAAGTATTAGATGTTTTGAGCTATCGTTAGGCAGGTTTGCTAAGAAAGATGGAGCAAAGTTGCTACTGCACTGCTCCTCTAACAGTGACGAATTATACTGACTGGCACAATGAGGTGTTCAGGATGTTGCCAAAGCACAAAAATCATAATCTTGGCCAGTGCTCCTTGTGTGAGTTTACCAAAACAAAAAACAAAAAACCAAGCCCAAAACTGTGTTGGTGAGGAAGTAACATAGAGTTGGTGTTTTGTTCTTTCCTCCTTTTCCTGTCATCTTGTCTTTCCCCTGAGATCCCTCTCCAGATGTCCATACAGGATACCTTCAGCAATTCCACCACCAGGAATGAACACACAGCTGTAATTAAATTCAGCTTTCTTTGTCAGATAGAGTTAGAGATGTGATGTCAAATAAGGAGCGGATAAGACCACCTGCTTGCTTGCTTCAGCCTGGGTGGTAAAAAGTGGCTATGACCCATTGTGCCCAGATAAGAAGTACAGAACCACTTTTTCATTACATTAATGGACCCCCAGAAAACCACAAGCTCTGCACAGATTTCTGAAGTTAGATTCCAAACACAAAAGACAAATCCTGCAAATATTCCAGAGAGGACAATCCACACTGTACAATTCCAGTCCCAGAAAAAGCCCTAAATAAATAACACGTTATGATCTTTATGGACCACACTGATAAAACTTGTCATTCAATTTAACCTTTGAAACACCCTCCCTGTCTCTCTCCCAGATTCAATTTGTGAGTTCGGCAGGGACTATCATTATTGAACAACAAGTGTTTCTCAGAAAAAAGCCAACATAGCTTGGAGAATAATCAGCCTTTTCAGTTTTCTCTCACTAAAGCACCCTTGTAAATTTACTTGAACTCTGATGAGAAAAAGACAGCTGCATTCAAGAGAAGTAAGGCAGCGTGAGTCACAAGGAGCATTTATTCCCTGAAAGCAAGACAGAAGGTAGTTCTTTTACTTTACCATCAGTAGGGGTCCAAAATAATGTTGGTGCTGGCAAGGACCTAACTGCCTGCTAAAAAAACTTCAGGGGAGAATAATCTAGTCTTGCCTTAGACATGAAAACATTAACATTTCAGAAGTAGCATCGCTGTGTGATTTCAGTCTAAAAATGATTTCAAGGAGAGCACTAGTGTCAAACAGCTGGTATGGATAGACAAGTGGCTTATAAGTGTTTCTAAAGCTTGCTTTTTGTTATTCTTTTTCCTCTTTTAGATTCTTAGGGAAATATATTCTTTGTGTCCATTTATAGCATCTAATGTGTAATTATCCCTAACTGAGTGGCAATTGAGTCCTAAGCACACACAAAAATTATTAAAGAAATAAATAAAATCCCAGTTTTCTAAAGAGGAAATTGACAGCAGAAGAATGATGTGAAATTCAGTCATTAGGGAAGTAAATAGATGTGGGGCTACATTTTCTAAAGATTTGTTGTGATCAGCAGTATCCACAATTACATAGTAAGTTTTTTCATAAAGTGCTAATGGCGATGCTAATGGCTAGAGAACTGAAGGAGCTCAGCCTACAATATGCAAAAGCCGACAACTTAGTAGGAGTGATGCTGTCAGAAAATGACTAAAAAGCTGCTAGGAGAGCATGTGAGCTGCTTTACACACAGTCTGAACATCAGTAAAATGTGACGTTCCTGTCTCCAGTCATTGAATCTGGTGTAGGTAAAATGTCTCGCTTTCAGCAAAGGAATTAACTTTTCTTTTCACTGAAATTAAAGAATGACCCAGGCTATGGAAGTCTGCAATGTTCAACATTGACTCACTTTAATATTTCATTCATCCATCTGTGCTCAGAGAAATGCCCATTTTGGGAGTCATACAGTTCTTGCTTTTCCAGGTGGGTGTCAACTTTGATCTGCTACTAAAGTATGTAGAGGACTGAACAGCTTAGAAGAGAAGTTTCCAGAGGTTTCTAAGTCATAAAGTAAGAATTAAGCAGAAAGAGTATTTGGTACAGACTTTTACTATTTGGCCTATGAAGATGTTAAATACTAGTTGCAGAACTGTGGAGAAACTATAAAATCTAGATCTTCTGCAAATCTGTATGGAATCAGCAAGATCATCCTTCTCAGTCTGTTGGGAGAAGGCAGACCAGTGGGTGAAAGCCACAAACATCTAGACCTGCAGAAAGTAGCTTCCATTTGCCACCACACAGTGGTTCTGAATGCTCCAAGATCCATGGCTTTCAGATACCTGAGTCTTCGTCTCGGTTGCCAGGAGAGTTTCTGCTTCTCACATGACAATAATTCAACAGACATGACCCAGTTCAAACCCTCCAGGACTTTGCAATAGCTTAGGCAGTCCAGTAGGGAATGATTTCTTAGGGTTTTTCCTTCCAGACTTTAATTATGTCTGCAGGATTTAAGGGGGAAACAATTACATGGAGAGTTATATGTCTGATCAACAATTCCTGTTAGTGTCTGACTGGAGAGTGCTGTTTTAGTTTTAATTTTGAAAAATTTGTTTATTGTCAAAACTCTTTCCAATTCAGGTAGTTTTTATTAATGTCCTTCTTCTTCTATGCATTTATGAAGATTTAGTATCATTACTGCATGTTCAGAAAGAATCCTCTCTGTGTAACTTACATAATAAAAACATAAAATTTCAGTGGAAGGGAAGAGATAAATAGCCAATATTTTAGAAGTTTGAATATGGAAAGTATCATCATAAAAACAACGGCTTCTAGTGACAGGCAAAGCAACATGCACATTGCCTATTTAAATCAAATGAGAGCTCTAAGGCTCTTCTGCAAACTCCCTATTTTTCTGCATGAATCCTGTGGATGTTTTTAGCCTTTCTAACTTTGGGATGCACCAATTCTGTTTTTCAGTGAAATGGCATTTTAATCTACAGAGAAGACTGCTCTAGCCTTTTTCTATTTTTTCTGAAACTAGTTGAATTTATGTGTAAACTACTTTCTGTCATTTTTGTTAGGAGGAGGAAGATAAATCTATCAAGATTTTGGTGAACTGGTGTTTATGATTATACATGATTAGTATTTACAGAACGTTTTTTCAAAGGAATTCCATTTGTTTATGGTTTTCATCTGCCACTAGAAGTGTGTAAATGACTATGTCTTGCTCCATTGTTGTCACTCAGCTAAGATGCCACTTAAGTCAGTCTTTAGCCCCAGAAAGGCTTATGATCTTGCTCATAAAGTTGTGAGAAAACCAGCAGCATTTTAAACAGCTAAAACATTTTCATAAATCTTTTTACAACCACATGAATTCTTTTGGTTTTGCTATAATGTGTATATTGCATACATGCATTTTTCTATCTTTAGCTTTGAAATATTTTTGTATCAAGTAATACAGAGCATGATATTATGGGGTGTGTAAAAAAAATCCAAGAACTCTATGCAGGCATAATGTCTTCTTAAAGGGACTAAAAATTTAAAGTAGAGGACAGCTCTGAGATTGCAGTCCCTCCACGATTTGTCACTCCTATTCATTTCAGTTGAATCAGGCACTACGCAGTTTCTTAATAGACAAATAGACAAAGCAAACAACTTTCCATAATAAAACTGCACAGGCTGTATGACTGTATAATGCAATCATGCACATTTCTTCTTAAAACTATGTGATTTTGTTCTGTTGATTAGAAATAAAGATACTCCTAGCAGTGGAACTCAAAATGTAAAAATTGCACAATTCACTACTCATGTTTCGAGCCAACTGTTTTTTCTTTTTCTTTCTGTGGTTATTTAACACACAAAATGCTCAAGCCCAGCTGGTAAACTTACTTGGGAGTCCTTTTTCCTGCTGAAAAATAATTATGCATAACTATCTTTGATACTTCCTATCTTCCAGCAAAGAAGATGAAAAGTATTTGCAAATACTCTCTTCTATCTACCTAGAGTGTCTGCTCAGGTATACTTTTTTTTAATCAGAAGCTCATGGGAAGTAATGGTCTGCACCTGCACTATTAAAATTAAATCAGTTTTGCTAGTGATGTCAAAGAAATTAGGATTTAAAGTGTAGCTAATTCTCTTGCCACTCTTCATTGCCTACAGTCAGGGGAATAATTCAGATACCTAAGCATCATTGTGCACAGCTATTTCAAATGTTGTAGGGTACCTGAGGCATCAGGCCAGAGTTGCCAGACATAACAAAAAAGCTAAGCGAAAAATACACTCCATTTTGGAGTGATGGCTGGAAGCCAGGTGGAAACGGTATCTCAAACGGCACTGAACATCCATGTTTCGGAACCTGATACTCATTGCATGTGGGAAGGACCATCACCCAAAGGAGGGGCTGATGTCTAGAATTTATCCCTTCCACTAGAACAGGCAAATAAAATAGTGAGATGAACACTTTTACTTGTTTCTCTCCATTGGCTGTAAAGGTAGCTTAGCTGACTATTTTTGGTTAGACATTTTATTTTACATACCGGAAGCTGAATGGTGCCTTACTGGAAATCAGAGAAAATAATTTAAGTGCGTCTGCCATTTTTTCAGCTTTTCAGATAAAAACTTCTCTTTTTCAGACAATTTTTCAGAAAACTTTCAGAAAAACTTTCAGAAAAAAACAGCTTTTCAGATAAAAAGCTTGTCTGCCATTTACAAAGAGCTAAGCCTCCAGCAAAAATGAATAAGGTTTTAGAGTGTAAATATGTGAACAAAATGTTTAGGTTGAAATTATGCGAAGTAAATCAGATCTGAGCAGTCAGAGCAACTGCAACGTACTAGTGAGTTATTCACAGATGACATGAGTGTTACAGCACCCAGCTATGGAGGGTTGGTTTTTTATCTCAGGCTGTTGTATTTAATGTTCTTAGCTCCTGAGGTTCCTGGCTTAGTACCTGCCATATCAAATAAGAGTTCAGCTGTCACACAAAAGCTTACAAACATAAAGCAGAGAAAGTAAACCTGAGTTAATTAATGATATAGGAGGATAAAAATTCCTGTGCTAATGTGCTTTATGGTAATTTCCTTCCCAAAAGGACTATACGAAGCTCTATGCACCCTGTTTTGTGAATGAAAGAATAATTCAAGTAGGAGTTTTAAAGAATTCACATCTCAAAATTTACAAATTAGTCCTCTCTTTTAGAATATTTTTACCTTCACTGATGGAAAGTTAAACTACATCCACCAGTAGGCATACTGACTAGCCATAAAAAAAATAGCCATTGAGAAAGATATTACTCACCATATGATTTTTTGCCTTACCTTTAATTTCTGCTTCTGCTAATTGATCAGAAGGGAAATGACATGTCAGTATTTATTCCTAACAAAATGGCAAGCAAAGGATCACTGTTTTTGTAAGGCCCTTGGCATCTACCTGAATGAATTGTATGCCATGTTTTGCAAGTTTCTCTTAACTTTTTGTTGGAGATAGGTGAAAATAGAAAAGTGTACATAAAAGAACATACAAAGATAACAGGAATCTTATGGAAGAAAATGTGGGGCTTTTTTTACCTTGAAGGCTGCAGTTCAGGGTTATTCACATTAGGGATCTTCCCAACAGGTCTATTTTTGGAATAATTTTGGAAGCTATTTATTAATAGAGAGGAAGAACAGGAAAGAAACTAGTTTGTCTTGAAGGAGAATAAAAGCCTGAGCTACTGCAGGAAAGTCCAAATAAAACACGTATTTCATGCAGACACCATTGTGAGGAACAGCAGATCTTGTCAAACAGTCATCATGGTCTTGATGCACAATGCCTCTACTGTCAGCTGGGTCAGAAGCCTGCTCCAGCAAGTGTAAATGAATCTATTTCTCCTGCCTTAATCATCTAGATACAGAGAGAAGTCTTCAAAAAAAGGATCATTTATCCCTCCCCTAATTTTCTCTTTCTAACGACCTGAAACCTTTATTATCATTCATTGCCTCCATTATGCTAGTATTCACAAATAGCACGTCGTCATTCTGTGCTGACACAAACCATGAAGCATGAGGAAGAATCCTAAGGAATTTACAGTCTCATTTCAGACAAGAAGCAATAGGCTGCTGTATAGCTGACCAACATCGGTCTTTGGCAGTCCTTGAATGGAGGATTACAGGTCATAACACTAAGAAGGAGAGCAAGGCAACATACAGAAAAACCCAAAAGAGCAGCTGCAAGTGGGCAAAATAGTGCTGGCAATGAGCTATGTTTTTGAATTATGTACATATGAATTATGTACATATTTGAATATGTATTATGAAAATGAATGGAGTCAACGTCCTCATGTCTATCTTTTTTACAGTTAGATACTGGCCCTGGAAAGCAGTACATTGTTCTCTCTCGTATTACCTTTCATTCTTTCTTTCTTTTTTTTTTTTTTTTTTTTTTTTTTGTCTTTCCCTGTTGTCTGTCTCCCTCTTTTTTTTCTCTTTTTTTTTTTTTTTTTAATGTTCATCTGTAGCTGGTTGCTAATAAATTAAATTCATTTCTCTATGAATGCCTTCCAATTAGTGATAAATGACACCACACATTTGCTGCTTGTTTGTTGAACAGCTGCCACTCCTAAATCTGTAGGTTGTAGGTATCTGGAAAAATGCCATGTTTGTATTCTGCACAGTAATGGGTTTGATTTTGTATTAAAATTATGGTTTTGAGAAGCATTGCAATTCTCTGTTTATGGTCATTCACTGCCAACTTCTGACACCAACCACTTACTTTAATTTTATTTTTAAGAGATGACGTGACAGAAATAACAAGACAATAAATCACAATTACACTGCCTGAGTAATCATCAGGAATGTTGATTACATCACAGTGATAGCAGCCTCATCCTTATTTACTGAGATATGTTATCCATCCATACTCAAAATTATATTCTTTTAATTTCTTGTATAAAATAAAATATGATTATTTAAGGCCTTTTAGAGAATGAGCTGTTGTTGAGAGAGAGGATAATAGAAGTTCTTGGGTTTGAAGTTAAATAAAAAAAAAAAACAAAATTCTGCAACTGGATAGTGTTGAAATTTCTTAACCTAAATAAGAAGAAACTCACTACTGTAAAGGTCCTTTTGGAATCCATTTTACTTTGCTTTGTACACATAATCTACATATATATGGTTATAAATGCATTATAATTCACATACACAATGGCTTTAGTATAGTTGGAGTACATCCTTTTAATTTGCAGCTTATGATTGAGCAGTAAGTAGAGATTTGTCTTTCTCTTAGCTATTTTTCTTCAAATTAATTTTCCTTCCTTTATTAAACAAAGACGTAAATGAATTCCATAGTTTGAAAATTTTGACTTGACACTGTCAGTACTACATTTCAAAGATCGAGGCTGCGATCACTCAGGCCTCAAAGCCAGGTTATGAAGCATTGCTGAAAGATTTCAAAGTGTTTGCTTCCTGCTTTTACTAGATGAGTCTGAGGTCAGCAGCAACTGTATTTTTATACATTGTTATTGTGCAAAAAATACACAGAAACTTTACTTTTGATTACATTAATAACATATACAGCTGTCTGAATCCAACATTTAGTCTTTATAAAAATAACACATAAGTCTTTATGCATTAGACAATATCCTTGATTACCCTGAACAAAGAGAAAGTTACTTCTGCTGGGTTGATCCAAAGCACTTGATCTACTCCTACTACTCCTGTCTACTAATTACTTTAAAGATGACAGTTTTGTAATACATTGTAGGGCACTGATGTTAAATGCGTGAATTAGGGTCTGATATTAATTTTTAAAAAAATAATCAAAAAATAAATGCAAAATCACAATAAGTTAGAGGCAGAACTATTTTGAGATGCAATCTGCCAATGACTTAGAATTTAGTAACAACAGATTTCAAAAAAAATATGAAGCCTGGTTACAGAGCCTGTAGCACAAACAGGGGATCAAGAATAGAAAAAGCATTCATTAGACCTTTTGGTAAAATTAAATATCTAGACATTTTTAGATCAGTATACACTACAAACAGCTAGGGGAATTTGACAGACTGGAGTTTGTTTATATGGCGGCAGAAGTAAGTAACTGCCTGCAAATGAAATGTCAGTAGTAAAGCTGGATTCAGAACCAATTAATAAAATGAAGAGAATCAAATTTCAAGGACCATATGGAATCACTCAGAAGTTCTAAATTAACTTAATTATGATTAAATACTTCATATTTATACATGTAAAGCACTAATGATGATAGGTAACTATTACTTGCTGGTAGCTGGATTTGGTCATAGAGTAAGAAAATGACCTTTAGGAAAAGGTTTGAGGGATGATGCATGGTTAGACAGTTGGACAAGTATGAAAAGATACATGGATAAATATGACATATAAAGCTCAATATCAATAACGAAACACTTTTTTTACAGAGGAAAGGTGTGACTCACAGACCTGTTAGGTTTCTGTGAAGAAGTGAAATAGCTCACAAATATGGGTGATCCATTCAGCTTGCATATGCAAAGCTCTTAAACGCTTTTCACAATATTCTTGTCAGAAGGCTCTTAAAAAATTAATTATCATTAGTAAGAAAGAAGTTTCACTTATGCATTAGTAACTAATTAAAACAAGAACATAAGTTCAAACCTAAAAAAACCCAACAGCCTATAGTTAAAAAGAAAGTTAGTTACTGGAATTAAGACACAGGTTCAGTGCATCAGTAAGAATAATTCAGTTAAGGACATGAACAGGTGACAAAGTTTGCTGATGATACACAGTAATTCAAGGAAGTCAATGCTAACACTGATTACACAGTTACAGAAGTGAATCGCTAATAAAATATATAAAAGATTCAGTGGTGACAAATGCAAAGTAATAAGCATGGGAAAAACTGTATAAAATGATAGGTTCCAAATGAGCTGTTATCACTTAGAGGACAAATTTTTGGAGTCATTGTAGGTATTTCTAAGGAAACACTTGCTTAACAGAAGTCAAAAAGGAAATATAAAGTCTATAAATTATTAGCAAATTGAGAGCAAAACAAAAAACTTGGTATTTCCACTGTGTACAGCTGCATCCTGAACCCTGTATACAATGTTTCTTAAAGCACAGACCGGCACTGAAAAACTACCAAGACAAAACAAACAAACAAAAAAACCAGGAACCAGTATGTAGAATTATTTCAGAGTCTATTAGTGGTCTGGATTAAAAATCCAGTTCAGCAGCTACCTAAAACACTACTGCTAGGAGCTGGAGAGTATACTGGGCAAGGATCAGGCTGCCTTCAGTATTTCTTCTAATTTTTCTTTCATTTTTTTTCTGTGGGGTCATTAGCAAAGTCAAGGGGAAAAGAGTGAGGGATTCATATAAAGACTGATCAAAAGCACAGAAAGTTACCATTTACAAGGAGTCATGTTTAAGAGGGAGTCCATCTTTCTGCTCTGACATTACAGATAGCCTGGGAGGAGTCTTGTCCTAACTGAGGCAAGTAAGTCAAGTTTTCCAAAGTTAGGCAGCATGGTGAAATCCCTTTTCCTTTCTTTGTATCAAATATGAACTTGTTAGCAAAAACTTTTATCATTTTAATTAAGGAAAACTGATTTTTTTTCTTTCCTAGTTCAAAAATGAACAAAATATATGATCTTAGGTTTTCCAGAATAGTTCATGTATGCAGTGAAGGGATAAATTCCTTATACATTATAAGGACCTATTCCTGAATAAACTGGAGCTACTTTATACTAGTAACACACAGGAACATCTTAGCAATAAATGAATTGAAGGGTGACAGGCATCTGCTCACTGTACTTCAGAGCAAAAGGTCACCATAAGAATATTACTTCAGTTCTCCTCTTATTCAATAAAAAGCTCTAATGGGAGTTGCACTGGGTCCAAAATAGAAATATTATTACAGTGGGGGGCATTATTTCATTGGAGTGATGAAAGCCAAATATTTGCAAAAACTACTTCAAGTATCTCCATTTGGTGGAAAATAAAATCTTTTAGCACAGAAATAAGGTAATCATCAGCTGGCTAATATTCATGTAAGCAGTTTGCCTGAGCTCTGCCAAAACAGATGTTCAGGTGACGCAAACCACTAAAGGTTCATTGACTATAATAATGTATACTAATACACGACTAAAAAAACTTACCATCTTCCAATGCAAGGTTTGAATTAAAATGTTAGGCTTTTTTCCTCCGCAGATCAGTGGTTTATCTAAATTTTTCTTGGAGACCTGTGGGATGTCTGTGTATCTACCTACCAAGCAAGGACAGCCATATGAATACTGAAAAAGAAATTTGCTTTTAAACATTGGCTTGATCTGGAGAACAAGCATCTTGAAATTATGATCTGCCAAGAAAAATATTCCAAATCTTCTGGACTGGCCAGAAAAATTGAAAGCAAAACATAGAAGCCTAGTGTATAGTACAGATTGGTTAAATAATCAGGAGAGCTTGTTACTGGCACGGAACTGTGCAACTTAGTGAGGTAAATGAAACACAGTCATTTGGGAAAACAGTGTGTATCTAAAGGTTAGAGAAAAGATTCCAGGGGTTAACTGCCAGACTGTTTGAAGATAAGGCGTTTTATAACACATACCATTCTGGATGTAAGTGTTTGAGTAGTTGACACAACAAAAAATTATTTCTGACAGTTATTCCTGGAATGAAGGGGAAAAAAACAGTGTGTTTCTGTGACATTCGGTATGGCATAAGGTCATGTTGCATTAATTGTACCACTCAAGCTGACACGGTGTGTCATGATGAGCATGGTATAAAGTCAGGGTCCTCACTGCTATGCTGTTCATCTGCTTGTACCTGAAAAAAACCACGTCAAGAACAAAAACAGTATTTCCTGTAAAAATTATAGATAATCTCAATTAAAATGGAGCATGACACAGTGGCAGTGTGAAATTTTGCAGCAAAGGGCAAAACCATACCAGTCACACAGTGACTTCTCTAATCTGTTTTGTTCTCCAGACATGCAAAACTCAATTTTAGTGAACAAAGCTTTAGCTTCTGTAAGGCAATGCAATCACACTGGGAATCAAACCCAGTACTAAGCTGCAGCAATGTAAGCAACCAGATACCTACAGACAAACCAGCTGGTACCTGTCACCCACCAGCCTTACAACACTGATTTCACATAGTTGAAGGTGAAATCAGAAAGTCTGGTAAATCAGAAAGTGCACAGGTAGTCAAAGAGAGTATTTCCACCTAGCAGCAGCTACTGACAGAACAACTGGAATCCTTAGGGTTTTCCTTCCTTACAGCTCTCTGCCCGCTACCAGGATGTTTTATCGCTCTTCTGCCCCTTCCTTTACCTATGGCAGCTCTTCATCTTTGAGGTGGCAAAATTGAGTTTTGCTGACCTGGCTTTGAAAACTTAAAGCAGCTTTTCTGAGAGTTACTAGAAAAGTAGGGCTGTTCTCAGGAAACACAGCACGGCTAGACTGGCTTGTCTCTCTGTTACCTGGTGTGCCTTGGTGTAATTTCATTGATTTTCACAATGCATGAGCTGTGCCTTCTGAGGGTGGCTCAGGCAGAGCTCAGCCACTTCTCATCTGCTTTGGCAACAGCTAGATGGCCATTGAGAACCTTTGTTAGTGAAACCATGTGATTACGCTAGCCACAGCACGTGCTGACCCTGGCTTAGCAGATGTTTATATGGGTAGAAAAGAGTTACAGCTATGGTTCACTCAGGTACCTTCAGTAATTTAAAAGTTAGACTTCTAGTTCAGGTCATTTAGCTTTCCACTATAGTGTTGCAGCTGTTGACCAACTCATAAATTCAAATCACAATTGTAATCTCCAAACACCTGTCTGAGGACATTTATTAAACCTTGCCTGGTAGCTTCTCTCTTGGTTTTCAAATATAAGTAGTTCTGCATTTTGCTAGATAAGAAGTGGATGCTGCTATGTTTCTACACAGAGTTCCTCAGTCTGCTTAGCAGGATTTGTGATTAGCACAGAATTTCACCTCTCGTGCCAGTTTCCCTCAGACCTTCTCTTTCTCCCTCAAGTCCAGTAGTCTAATAGTAGAAACATCAGACAGCAATGCTTTCTTAAGCTTTGGCAGGAAGCCTATGTGCATTTTCACCAGAGTTCAGATCACTATCTGTCTTTCATTGCAAGAAATCCACGAACTAAATCTCTGAAGAAATAGCAAAGTTCCTCATTCCCTACATCCAAAGGAAAGCCAAAGATTGTGAGGCTTTCAAATGTAACTCCAGCATCTCAGCTTTACATCAGAAATGGTTCCAGCCCACTGGAGGAGAAAAGAGTAATATAGTCATCTTGAACATTTCTTTATATATGTTAAATTATTTTCTCAGTCCCAGCGGGTCTCTTCAGGAAAATTAAGTGTTAGGGAAAAAGAGATTAACTTTTAAAATCTATTTTACTAGAAATAATCACAGTTAATTAATTTGTGCTGATGTGCAAAATCAGCTGAAAAACATCAGTTAAATTACATCAATTATTTTACTTCCATGTTATATATACACCATATCACTTTGGCAGTCAGTCAGGGAAATAGAAGGATTTGAGGATCTAAACTACTGGAAGCTATGTAGCAATATTTATAGGTAGATCTGGCTACAAAGCAGAAAATCTGCTTCATTAAAAAAATCACATTGTGAAATGTGTTTTTGTTCTGCAAATGTTGAAAGATTTTTTCCTAAGAGAAAACATTTAAGAAAAAGGATAGATTTCAGAACAGATAGTATTTATAGATTTCACACTAGGATTAGTAGGCATCATCCTGAATCCCTAGTTTGTCCAGCTGATGATATAGCTACACAGTAGAGTTACCAAAGCAAGTTTTGACATTAACAGTCTTCTTCTATTAGCATGGAAATCTGCATGACCTGGAGTATCTAGACTATTTGGAACTCTGCACCTACAGCTTAATTATTCTGTTGTCTAAGCAGGCA
Organism: Falco naumanni; assembly: GCF_017639655.2. Lineage (NCBI taxonomy): Eukaryota > Metazoa > Chordata > Aves > Falconiformes > Falconidae > Falco > Falco naumanni. The sequence goes on from NC_054059.1 coordinate 30,910,231, forward strand.
CAAACACTGAAACATCCAGTTACAGTCTATAGGGTCAATCTACCCTCTGTCTTGGAATTTAAACCTGGATTTTGACATTTCAGATTAGACTTTTAACCACATGGAGATTGTTTTATTCTGAAGTTGATGCCAGGAATCTTTACTAGATGCTAGCAGTGTTTTTTATTAAGTGTTACTGAAGAGATAGTAATCAGAAACAGAAAGATAAACAGCACCCTTCATCTTTAGGTCAGATTCTCTGTGCTGCAGAGCACTGGAAGACTATGGTTATACCACTACAAAGAAAAAAAATGGATCACAACCTGAACAGCTTGAAATACTACTTTTCTCAGTTTTGAGGTCTAGACTGTCTTGCTTACTTCATTCCTAACTTCCTTCTTTTTTTTATGAGAGATGAATTAAGGTATACAAATGTAGATTAAGATAATAAACACAAATGTATAGTAGTTTGAGGATTAGGCAGTCAATATGTTTGAAGGCAGAGCTGCCATTCAAAGAGTCCTAGACAGGCTGGAGGAACGGATTAATTAAATTAATCAAGTCCTGCACCTGGGAAGGAGGAAACTCTTGTAATGATAAAGGCTGGGGATGGAATGGCTGGGGAGCAGCTCTGCTGCAAAGATGGACAGCAGAGTAAACACGAGACAGCAGCACCTCCTAGAGTCAACAGGGCATGGTCATTGGATGGTTGGAAGTCTGAAGCACTGCCCCATGAAAGGGGCTGGGGAAAGAGGGCTTGTTCAGTCTGGAGAAGAGATGACTTTCAGAGTACCTAAGAGCAACATGCCAATATCTATGAGGAGGTCATCAAGAAGACAGAGCTTCATAGCTGTGTATGGTGGAATGGTGAATGATAACATCATACACTGAATCAGGAGAGATTCCATTTGGAGATAAGAAAAAAACTTTACCTCATGAGGGTAGTCTGAACAGTGGAACAGGTTATCCAAAGAATCTGCAGATTCTCTGTCCTCAGAAGTTTTGAAAACCTCACTGGGTAAAGCCCTGAGCATCTTGGTCTGAAATCAATGCTGAAGTGGTTTGAGCAGAATGGATTAGATTATCTTCTGATGTCCATTCCAAAAGGGATGATTGGGCCAGATCCCACATCTCTGACTATTCTGTTAAGAATACAGATTAATATGGCCTTCTTTAAATAGATAGGCAAAGCATTCCTTTTGCTGGACTGTGAACATCCAACTTATTTAACAGGGAAGTGCATCAAAACTGTAGTGCAAACAGAATGACAAATGTGCAATGTTTAGGAATGCACTTTTAGCCACTTGCCCAAGGACAGCATTTGTAACTTCAAAGGTAAATTGGATGGGATTAATCTACCCAAATATTAATGCCTACATGCAGTACAGATGATGTCAGATGTCTACTAAAGATCTGACCAAGTTACCTTATAGTCAATGAAAAAAAAAAAAAAAAAAAAGCAATGTTAGGTACAATTCAGTATTTTCTGAAGTGGATGTGCAAAGCAGGTCTGATGAATCAGGTCCTAAAAATTATTATTTCTTTCCCCTGATCATCAAGTGGATTTAAAGTGATTAGTTCAGCTGTGGAAGTTTACATGCTGCACATCAGAAATTAAGTGTGATGAAACCCAGCCATTGTATCTAACTCATTTCCTCCAGGAAATCACAGTAACACTCCCAAACTATCAAAACAAAGCATGGTACTGAAGATGTGAACAAAAGAACTCCCCACCCTGAGAACTGAAGAATCCAGTTGCATGAAATATAGACTTCTCTTAATCTTCCTAGTAGGGTAGATCAGAGTTTATGTTTTGCATGGCAATTTAGTATTTTCTGTTAGAAGGAAGAAAAAGCTGAGTAAAGTGGGATATATAAATTTAATTATGTCTCTTTTCGCTAAGTGTATACGAAATCAGACATCCTCTACCTAGGCTTTACATCCAGTCTGTCTGATACTTTTCTTAGAATCAACACCTGATAAAGTAAGGTTGGCTGTAATAAAAGGAACATGTTGTGTAGAAAATGTGGTCTTACTATTTTACAGTATCTTACTGTATACAATACTTGCCAGGCCTGAAAGAACTGTAGTTTCAGAGTATCCTCAGTCTAAGTGGGCTTAAATTTATTGCTTCTGCTTCCTAAGTAAGTACTTTACCACTTAAGTTCTAGCATTTCTAGGTCATACTATTCACTAAAAAATATCCAGCTCAGATAACAAGGCTGCAAGGTCCGTGATCTTCCTGAAAGAGACCAGGCATCAAAACCACTGAAAGGAGTCGTATGCTTAAAAGCAAATGGTTGTCAACAAAATGTGTGTCCCTAGAATGTGCTTTTTATACTAATTTGTTGCTGGATGAAAAGAATAAAAGTAAACAAAAACAGTTGCAAGAACAGTGATCAAAATAGTAAACAGGTGTCATGGATGGAGTGACTCACCACTTATAAGAGGGAAGTAGCAATATGTTTATTGATATGAAACACCAATTTAACAAATTTTGATATTAAACGCAACAGTAGTTTAACAAGATTCAGTGGCAAGGTACACTTTGATTATTTACTGCACAGAGGACAGGCTCAGACAAAGCTGTCAGGGAGACCCTTCTGCTGAGCCATGAGGTTCAGAAAGGACCCCTTTGCATCTAAACTCTTCCTCAGGGGGACATTAAGTGTAGCTAGATCCAGACTTAGTCTCAGAATTGGTCAACGGTTTATATCTAAAAGATTATATGTGCACAATCAATACCACTTAGCTAAGATCTCAAAGTTAGTTTCTTTCAGGCTTAGCTTAAGTGGGGCCTTGACCAGCACTGTTAGTGGGCACGTTTTTCAAATAAGCCCTTTGCTATTGTGTCCTTATCTGTCTCTCCAGAATCTACTTTGAGTAGGGTACAGCCATCATGACCCAGCTATATCCATCAGGACCACCCCAGGTGGTTATCACCGGAGCATTGTCGAGGAAACAAAGGCCAGAAGGTGGGGGTTGGGATTGGTGGGGGGGGGGGGGGGGGGGGGGGGGGGCACACCTCCACACTGGGTAACTGCAAACAGTGTCTTCCATATATCCTGTGCACTTAACTATATCAACTTCAAATATAAATCAGTTGTGAAAATGTTATGTGACAGCTCTCCAATAACATAGCACTAAGAAAACTCTTCTGAGTTCAAAAATAACTTTTTGAATTAAATGGATTTAATTCTTTCCAGGCCAAACATCTCTTTCTTCCTGGTTAAATACGTGATGCAACAAGCTCTTATGGAATCCATCACTGGCCTCTTGTCTCTTGTATTGTTTCTAACAGTCACATTCAAGATCATGACAAAGACCACAAAAGTTTCAATGCTCCTACAAAACTGTCTTCTTCGACCTGGACTGCCATGGAAATTAAATTGATACCTGCATTTCCAAATCAGGGCCCTTCTACGTATCTTTTCATATCTGTAGTCAAGAATCAAGGGAAACTATGGACCATCCAGAAAAGCAAAGATTATGTATTTACCTATATGGACAGTGTGGGAAAATACGTGATGACATTGTAAGCAGAACTTACATCTCCTCATCCTCATTTCAGGCAGGATTTAATATAACATAGTTCAATGGTTTCTTAATATTGTCATGCCCGCGTGCCTTCATTAAAACACAATTTAGTATGAAAAAAAACCCCCAAACTAAACTACTCATCACAATCACTCAGTTTGAGTCATGTGTTTGTTTTGGAGGGTTTTGCTATTTTCTTAATCTTTGTATTAGTGTTCTCAATCCTTTATGTTTTCCAAAGTATGAAGGTTTTTTTGGAGAAGTTTCAGTAAAATGATTGTTTTGGGGAGATAAAAGTAAGAAAATACAATTTATCCATTAATGTGGCAATGGAAGAAAATAACAGCGACCTTTTTTTGAACTGGTGTACAGTCAAGAATCACAGTTTGAAAGATGTTATTCTGTACAGAATAACTCTCAACAATTATCTGTGAATGACCTTTTCCTGACAGACACTGGTTTACATTTTGTTTTAATTTGGTTTGGGTTTTTTTTTTTTTTGTTTTGTTTTTTGTGTTGTTTTTTTTTATTATTTTGGGTTTTTTTTCTTAATGAGGAATGAGCATTTGCAAATTTAATCATGAAATGTGCTCCATATTTTTCATTAAACTACATAAGGGCTTGATCCCAATGACTTGAGAGATAACTGAGTGCTTGTAGAATAGTTCCATATCCTTTCAGTCAGTCAGCTTGCTATAACTTCTGCGTTGACCTGACACTAAAAGATTTCAGGAAAAGGATTCCCTATAATGGGTTGAAGACAGATTCTATTTTGGTGGAAAAGGATTCCCTATAATGGGTTGAAGACAGATTCTATTTTGGTATCTCTAAATCCAAACATGAAGCAGGAAGGACATCACATATATTTTAGGTAGACCATCACATTCAAAACAGGCATTAATTTAGTTTATTTTTGCAAATCTAAAATACCTTAATTCTTAACTAGTCAGTTTTGGGTGGGTTTTTTTTTGCTTACTAAGAGAAGATTATCCAGAAAGCACATCAGGATTTTACTGAAAAACTTTTAATTCAACATTACGTGGACTTTAAGGAAGATCCATCCCCCAGAAAATATCTATTCCTGAAAAATAAATAGAATATAGAATTTGATGGCAATGGGTTTGCTCACAGGAATACACACCCTGACAGCGTGCTAGAGTTTGCAATATCAAAGTCTAAAGTTACGTATACAAATTCAGCCCCATTCCTGGTTTTCTATGTACTGTGTAACATCCTGATTAACTATTTCAGCAGTTCTTTTCTCTCCTCTCCACCCTATCTTTCCCAATGGGACTATCTAAAACACCAGTCATATTAGTGCTTGAGATTCCACTTTTCCCTTTTTCTATTTCGTGTAGTACTATTTTTAGTTATTAAGCACAAGAAAATTGTCTCATATTCATTAAGTAGGTTTTGGCTGTACGGGGTTTTTTCAGATTTTTTTTCACAAAAGTTTCCCAGGTAGTTTTCAGTTGGGTTGTAATGGGGCTAAGGAGATGAAGTAGTAAGTTTAAAACAGATATTGATTTATTGTCAAGATATGCTGTACATGCTTTGTAAAAACATTATTTAATCTGTTTCTCTAGTTCAGAAATCATGTATTTTGTATACATTCAGTTAAAGTATATAATCAACTTCTGCTGTACTTTAGTCATTAATGACCCCCTGAACGTGACCAGTTTTATCCCTTTAATTTGCAGTGACTATGTTTTTTAAATCCTTCTCACACCAGACTTTGCTGTGTTGCCGTTCATAAACTCCCCTTCTGCTCTTTGTTTCTTCTACCTCAAAAAGCAAAGCACAGGGGCACGAGCAGTTGCATGAAGGGAACCAGAAGTATGGAGTCCTCATAGAATCATTAGAATCATTTTGGTTGGAAAAGACCTCTGAGATCATCAAGTCCAGCCATTAACACAGGACTGCTACAGTTCAAAACTGAATGTAATATATTTTGTTTAATTTAGTCAAAGAAGATCATTACTTCAAAAACACTTTCATCAGATTCCATCTAAATTGCTCTCATATACATATTCCAGTGATTGTTACTTAAAATTAGTTACAGTTGTGGTAGTCTACAGCTAATACATTGAAAAATAACAGAGAAAACTGTCTGTCTGTCTTGCTGAAAGTTGAGATATAGTATGTGCCTTATTGGTCAGGGACAAAATCGCCATACCAAGGATTATGTGTAGGTGGTACAGACCTTTAGTCTGACTGCTTGTTTAAAGAACAAACCCTTCTGCAGGCTGTTACAGTCAATATAGGGCAGAGTAGGTGTCCAAGAAACACAGTTCTGGACCTGTGGGAAGTCAGTCCTGCGCATTTCTGCTTGAACTTGCAACTCAGGTGAGTCTCAATTGGATATATTTATACATTTATTGTTTGTTTATTGATTTTTCACCCTTCTTTTACAGATTCTTATTAACTGCATGTCACATTCATCTTTCTACTCAGATTGCCTGGCCCTTCCTCTGGAGGGTATTTTTGTTATCTTCTTTTGAGTGTTTCCAATATTTGCTCCAGAGTTTTGACATTCTTGGGAGGAAAGTGATACTGATATTTTCTAATTTTAAAATTAGTGAATTAAGCAGCTTCTTTTTAATGGACTTCCGCAATGGTGTTGTGCTGGTTTTGGCTAGGGTAGAGTAAATTTTCTTCATAGTAGCTAGTATGGGGCTGTGTTTTGGATTTGTGCTGGAAACAGTGTGATAATACAGGGATGTTTTAGTTATTGCTGAGCAGCGCTTACATGGAGCCAAGGCCTTTGCTGCTTCTCACACCACTCACCGGCAAGGAGGCTGGGGGTGCACAAGGGGTTGGGAGGGGAAACAGCTGGGACAGCTGACCCTGACTGACCAAAAGGAATAGTCCATACCGTGTGATGTTGTGATCAGCATCTAAAGCTGGGGAAAGAAGAAGGAAGGAGGGGATGTTTGGAGTGATGGTGTTTGTCTTCCCAAGTCACTGTTAGACATGATGGAGCCCGGCTTACCTGGAGATGGCCAAACACCCACCTGCCCATGGGAAGTGGTGAATGAATTCCTTGTTTTGCTTTCTTTTTGTACACAGCTTTTTGCTTCACCTATCAAACTGTCTTTATCTCAACCCACAAGTTTTCTCACTTTTACTCTTCCAACTCTCTCCCATTCCGCTGCGTGGGGGAGTGAGCAAGCAGCTTCATGGGGCTTAGTTTCTGGCTGGGGTTAAACCATGACAGTGTGAGAACCTAAAAATCAGAGTGGAGCTTTGGAAGGTGTATGGTGACCCCAAGAAGCTGGGGAGAGGGCAATATGTTAGACCAGAAGAGGGCCATCTTGTCTAGACTGTGCTTCTGCCAAGAAAGGTTGGACCAGGTGATCCTTGAAGTCCCTTCCAACCTGGTATTCTATGATTTCTTTAACTCCTGACACTTGCAGGCAGGGGTTAGAGGTTAAAGTCTAAAAAAACCCAACCAAACCAAAACCCAACTAATTTTTATTAACCCCTGTACTCTTTCATTCATCTTTGCTGCAGGATCACTCACATCCTGAAGCGTTGTGACACATCCTTTTCTTGCAGCTTCCAAAACTCAATCATGACAAGGGTTTCCAAACAAAGCTACTGAGATGAGTATTGCTAGCTTCCTTAAAAGGCCATTAATAAAGCAGCTGAAAAAGCTGCAATGATAAGTTATGCAAATTATGCCTTATGACTAGAAGAAAAATGCCAGAAAATGAGAGCTAAATCCTCTCCCCCCACTCTTCACTTCCCAAGCATACAAACAAGGAACAAGGTGCTTAACAGCAATATCCATTTTATGCAGTGAAATTTTGTTCTTACTCCCACCTAACTGGTAATTTCTGGAAAGGGGAAAAGTCAGAAGGATTATCCAGTTCACAGCACAGTATGTCCGACAAATAAAACACCAAAGATACATTTGCTGGTAATAGATCACACTGTAAAACTTGCAATATACCACTACTCAGTGATTTTGGACCTAAAACTTCATTAATCATTCATGAACCTGTGCACTGCTAAAGGGAGTAACAGAGTCTATAATCTTCAGGAAGTGCGTGTGGAAAAATCCCTTTTTTTCTGGAATAAATCAAAATGTCTTTAACCCCTAAGTTGCTTATGCTTTGTAGCTCTTTTCCAGTATGACAGGCAATGAATTTTTGAAGAGGGAACCTGCTACTAGATTTCAGAGACCTCCTCACATTGTTTTAAACTCTGCCTTTGCCCTGTAACTTCAAGACAGCTCATTTTCCCCATGGGTAAATTAAGAATAATAATAGTGGGGGGTATTCATGGGTGTATTTATAAGATTTAGTTATAGCACTGTTGAGACCTGTAGTCTTAGCCCTTATGCAGCACAGATCCTTCATTTTCAACCAGTTATGTTTTTATTCTCAGCCATATACTTTGTTTTTGACTAACACTGATTTTCCATAAATGTTTTCATCTGGAGACACTGTAACAAGCCTACTATTTCTCTTAATGATTTGTTCCAGTGGCTGTAAACATGTTTTTGTCTTATCTAAGTGTACCCGTTTTCAGCAATTAGCCATTGGAATATGTTCTTTCTTCTCCATAAGACTGCATGTCAAGGAGGTTAGCAGTAATTAGCATGTCTTCTCCCTACTTTGGTACTTAGGGTTACAGCTACAGGAGAGCTGAGGCACTCCGTTGTCCATTCAGGTATCCAATCCAACACTCAAATGAGCTTAGATGTCTGGCGCCTTTGGCCTCACATATAGCGTCAGCTGATATTCTGGCCCCGAGTTGCATGCAAGCTATTGAATTCTTTTCTCCCTGCCCGAAATAAAGTAGCTTTTTCTGTATTGCCTACTGGAGCCTTGCCTGGCTAATGCTAACCTCAATTAGGCATTGCTTGGGAGAGTGCTCTTTGGCCTGAGCCAACGCCATAATAGAGAACATGCTAGCAATTATTCACTGCAGACTGCTGCTGGCCAGTCGACAAAGCCAGACCTGCTTCAGTTCAGCGTGTTACTACAAGCTGATGTTACTACATCATGCTACTACAAGCTGATGTAGCCCTCATTCCTATGAATAACATTTCTAAGTGCTTACATTACCAGTGGCGGGTGTCCTGAGCTTTATCTTCTCCATCATATTCAAGTCCCAACAGGGACTAATAGCATTGTTCGAGATACGTGTAAAACCTCAGCAGTTAGTCATCCTGGCACAACACACAGCTGTTTACATGCCTAACAGCAGTGTAGCATATAATCATGAAAGGCTTACCTGGAGAGCAGATATCTGTGCACCTACTGAATATGGTTGGTACACAAACAAAAATTAGTTCCATATTATGTTTACAAAAAAAAGGAGTGTGTTTTCTGTTTTTTCTCACAAGTACGCAATACACATATAATACATGCAAAAGGGCAAATCCTGTCCATATCTCAGGGATGCAGCCATCATAGGCTTGGGGTATGACTATAGGGAGTGAATGGATGCTGTATACTAAGAGATGAAAATAGCACTTTCAAAAATTTCTGGAAGATGAAACAATATCTGTAGGAATACCTTAAATCTGCAAATGCTTCACAGAGATTTGGCTTCCCTGCTTCCTTGAAACAACATCATATGCACCAACTATTCCAATAATAAATAGAAATCTGGTTTATGCTAGCTAGATTGTTAAATAAACCCAGACACCTGTTTGCCAGTTATAAAAGTGTGCTTCTGCTGTAATGTTATCCATCTGTACTATACGCCACATTGCAGTTGTGTTACCTAAAATGAGGTAGAATGAGTCCATTAGAAAAATCCTACGTCACGGTTTATAAAATATTCTTATTAGGTGCACCTTATGTTTGCACCCTTTTTTTTCCTCTTCCCCGCTCCCCCCCCCCCCCCCTTCATCCAGGTTCATGGGCTTTTCTTTTTATATAGAAAAATTAACTTCAAGCTAATTTAAGTCAAGCGCATATTAAATACTACCGAGGGCAAAATGGCGTAGAGCTTTTTCAGGCCCTGTTCACATGAGGTTATACACCAATTCCTTTATGTATGGCTTCAGGAGAAATGGAGAGAGGTAGAAAAGGAGTGTGTGCTGGTTTTGGCTAGGGTAGAGTAAATTTTCTTCATAGTAGCTAGTATGGGGCTGTGTTTTGGATTTGTGCTGGAAACAGTGTGATAATACAGGGATGTTTTAGTTATTGCTGAGCAGCGCTTACACGGAGCCAAGGCCTTTGCTGCTTCTCACACCACTCACCGGCAAGGAGGCTGGGGGTGCACAAGGGGTTGGGAGGGGAAACAGCTGGGACAGCTGACCCTGACTGACCAAAAGGAATAGTCCATACCGTGTGATGTTGTGATCAGCATCTAAAGCTGGGGAAAGAAGAAGGAAGGAGGGGATGTTTGGAGTGATGGTGTTTGTCTTCCCAAGTCACTGTTAGACATGATGGAGCCTGGCTTACCTGGAGATGGCCGAACACCCGCCTGCCCATGGGAAGTGGTGAATGAATTCCTTGTTTTGCTTTCTTTTTGTACACAGCTTTTTGCTTCACCTATCAAACTGTCTTTATCTCAACCCACAAGTTTTCTCACTTTTACACTTCCAATTCTCTCCCCCATTCCGCTGCATGGGGGAGTGAGCAAGCAGCTTCATGGGGCTTAGTTTCTGGCTGGGGTTAAACCATGACAGTGTGAGAACCTAAAAATCAGAGTGGAGCTTTGGAAGGTGTATGGTGACCCCAAGAAGCTGGGGAGAGGGCAAAATTTTAGTTAGACCTGAAGAGGACTGTACTGCTTTTGGCTGTGATACAGTTAATTTTCTTCATAGTATCCTGTATGGTGCTATGTTTTGGATTTGTGATGAAGAGTCAACAGTTAAATGGACAAAGGCAATTGAACCCATAACAGGCTATCACTGCTAGGAGGGGTATGAGGTCTAGGATCATGTCTATGGTGGGGAGAAATGGCCTTGATTTCACTGCCTTTTTTCCCTTAGGGCCAGACTAGTGGGTGGGTAGCACCCAGTCATAATGCTCTACTCAGAGATGCCAGCAGTCAAGGCAGCAGAGGCAGAACACCCAACCCAGGAGTTTCATCCTCTCAGTGACAAGGGTGACCAGGTGGGCCATGTTTTGGAGAAAGCTCATGAAGAGCTCCTATGTCTCACTGAAGCCTCAAATGGGGAGTAAAGCTGGGAAAGGTATGAAGGAACATGTGAGGAAACATCATATTATGCAAACAAAAGGGTGGTATTGGGAAAGGGAAATATTTCAGAAACCAGCATTAATTGTCATTAATGTATTTGCACTGCTTTTAAATCTCTTACTGCTCATAAGTATACCTCTTTTGGTGAGATGTTTTGCAAAATCAGACAGCTAGATTTCAAAACAAATAGTTAAGAGAGGTTAAAATCCTTTCCTCTCTCTATTCGCTATTCACATTCTTGAGGCACAGCACACATGCTTCTCGAGACTGAATTGTGTAACCTTAAAAGAGATGCTATTTTTAAAAGAAGGCACTGAATGACATGTTGAATGTAAACACTCTGACCAAGGTCTTGACACAAAAGCAATAAAACAAATCCAATAAAACAAACCCTTTTTCCTGCTCTACTGCATATGTCTATGCGAAAACACAATTGCCATGGATTTACTACAGTCCATCCAGGGAGAAAAAAACAATTCTCACAGAGTGATGGCCAAGTGAAAATGTTTGTACTTAGTGCTAATGTTGCACTGTTCATTAAAAAAAGAGAAAAGCAAAATTAGGGGTTTTTTTATTCCTAATTTTCAGAAGAGGATTTTGTTGGCATCCCTTTCCCTAATTGTCCCCTTAACTATATTATTTTGATGATGACAATTTGCATGTACTGTTTTGAGAAATAATCTTATCTAGTCATTATGTGAAATATCAAAGTACAGTCAAAATCATGCTAGCTCAAGTTTCAAAAATCAAAGATCAAGTACTGAGTAGCCATAATAAGTAAATAATGACAAATCCACAGGATGAAAAAAAGGAACTGTTGAGTCCTTTGTAAAATATACACCATACATTTATAGGTGTGTATATATATATATTATATATCTAATTCCATTCATGATTTATTTATGGCAAAACTGAAATCTGCCTGTGGTATTTCAACAGGCAAAAAATGTGACCAAATAGGTCAACTGAATTATTAAGTGAGCATTCTTAACTTAGACTAACTAATTAATGATGTAGTATTTAATATGAGATAATAATTAAATAGCTAAATATGGTGGATATTCTTGTACACTTCCCTGTTCCAACCAGTGTTGCCATCACACAACAGAAATTAAATAGATGGATTTTCACTATTAATTATATCTGCAGTGGAATAAAACTTTAATGCAATAAAGTTATACAAGACAAATTCAAATCTCAGTAATCTAAAGAGGATAGTCAGTGTACTAACACTCAATATTGCAATTCTGGAAACTTACCTGTATTCCTGTAGTCCTGGAATTAGCCATTGTTGGGTGCCTGCATTTTCTGCCTAATGAATGGAGAGTTAGAGACCTGAAACAGGAATTCACAGTAGCTACCACAATGTGGGTAGGTAGTCGTTAGGAGCTATTGAAGAAAGCAGTATGAGACAATCTAAAATTGGTTCCACCTAGTCCTAGGTTAAACACCTATGAGAAAGTGGGTCAGAATATGAAACTGTAGCAGCAGATTCACACATTTAAAGGGCATAGCTAAAGGAAGAGGCTGCGGCGCTTTTTGCCTAAAAGCAGCAAGTTAGGCATTCCCCCCTCCTCCCCCCCCCACCTCCTGCCAGCTGCATTTTCTGCAATTCACCCAAGGTGTCTCAAAATTCAGTGAGGTGGATCTAGAGATTATTTTTCTGTGTTGTATCAAGGCATCTTCACATTGTATTTAAGACTAAGTATTCTACTAGATTCCAGCCCATCTAAATATTAAACACAACGTATTCAAATCTCATACTCATGCTGGGTCTCGTAATGAGGTGAATAATGCCATTGAAACACAGCTTATAAAAAAGCTACTTTTATGAACATGGATTTGCAGCATCTGGCTTTCAAACTTGCAGTTACCTCTTATTTTCATCATAATTACGTTTAAAGTCTTTATGAAAGGTAATGACCTGTAATCAAGACCAGTTATTTGTTAAAAGGAAATCTAAATTTCTATTAATAACTTCTCAAAGCTATGAAGACTTCAGACTAACCTTGTAGGGGCAGAACTGGAAAGATGGGTTATCTAGATTGTCAGGTGGACTGGAGTAAGGACAGAAGTGACCACTACAAAGGAAGTAAAAGTGCAGACAGACTGTGTGATCTAATGTGCACTTTTCATCTTTCATGGGTTATTTCTTGGGTCAACACCACATACCAAACTCTATTACAATATTCAGAACACAGTCCCACCAACAAAGTGATTAAATAGTATAGCCTCTCAAGCCAGGCTTTATACTCCCCTCCCATGCAGGCACGGAGTATGGAAGGGTTCCCCTCCTGCTCCCCTCTGGCTCACCGGAGGCTGACAAGCCTGTGGTCCTACAGCCTCTGGGGTTATAAGTTCCCTGTATTGCCGAACTGCCTGGCAACTTGGATACAAGCAAAAGGCAACTAAGGGTGTGTTGGAAGATGCTGTCATAACAAAAACACACAGCGCTGAGCTGTATCTAAATGGTTATACTGTGGGTGGGAAAAGAGGTGAGATGATGGATTGTCTGCTGTCAACCCATTCTTCTAATTCTGTTTTTCCTCTGCCTCTTCCCCTGCCCTGGTCTGCTTCTCAGGATCAGCTCCTATTAGGAGCTTCCTACGTCGGAAGAAAGGTTGGAAAACAGAGACTTGGCACTGCTTCTACACGACAGATAGGGTCAGACAGCCATATGGAAGAGCAGAGGAGGAATGTGCTCACAGCTCTCACTATTTCCATCAACTCTTTTCCCCTTCCTCCCTATTCCTAGCTTCCTCAGGCTCTCCTTGTTGATTCCTACTACCCACTCCCTAACTGAAAGCTGTGGCCAATGTTCAATCGCACGCTTAGTTCTCAGCATGAAACTCACATTTTCTGCCTAACAATCAAGTAAGTACATTTTTGCTAAGGATGTAAAATGAAGTAACAATTCTACCCCATTGGATGTCAGCATCTCATCTAATTGTAATTACTCTTTTCATTACCCACAAAATGTTCTTCTTTCCAGATAAAAATACCTAGCTTGTCTGAAGCTGTTACATGTATGGATCTCTGACAGTATTAAAAAAAATCCACAGATGAAAAAAAGGAACTGTTGAGTCCTTTGTAAAAATTCTCCAATAGCTTATTTATTCCCTAAGTAGTTGTCCACCAGCGTGTTTCCATACTCCTCTCTGTTCCTGGAGGAAAATAAGAAATTATATAATGTTGAGATTTTATTCCATCTTCACTTCTGTATTTTATGCTGTTGTAATTACCAGATGAGCTAAGAGGTAGAACTGTGAAAATTCTCTGTCTAATCCATTCTATTCAAATATGAATAATGTCAAGCTGAGAAATGTTCACTTTAATAATTTTGCCAGCCAAATCACTTTCCCAGTGTTGCCATCTCTTTATACTCCAAAACACAGTTTAAATAAAACAAATGCAATACCCTAATTTGTCCTCCAAGGTGAACAAACACAGTTAGTGTGTTACAGCTGATATTCCTGCCTTAGTTATAAAACAACTGCCATCTTTTCATTGAGAAGTGTCCCATTAATTAAAAATAAGCATCACTCTGCTGCATCCTGTAGACATATGTATATTGCCTAAACCTGTTCTCTGCACCACTAGCACAATTTTAATGTACCACAAGATCCACTGAGCATCTTTCTTGCAGCTCATCAGCATGATGTTGTCAAAAAAAATATGTTTAGGTTTTAGAAAAAAAACAAGGTAATAAAACTAGTGTATAGTGATAAAGAAGGACAACATTTCAAAGCAAGCCACAAAAGACAAAGTCAAAGCAGCAGCTGCACCTCACTGGTGATGAGCCCAAGAAGAGTAAAGCACATCTGTTAGTTGCTGTTCCTTTTTTGGCAGGCTTAATGTAAAGCCCTCGGTTGGTAATTTTTAAATACAGCCGAAGCTGTCAGGCTAAAAGATAATTAAATTACTGACAATGTTTTTCACTGCTGTTTTGTTTTGAAAAAGCCAGTGTGGTAGTGTTTGGGGTTTTTCATTTTCTTTTCTCTGGGAGAGCAAGAAGAATGTATTGCTGGTTTGCTAAATGATCACTCATGCAATTAGTCAGCTAAGTATTAAGATACTGCTTAAGATACCCTCCACTACCCAGTGTGAAGGATTTAAAAAAATGGAAGATTTGGGCTCAGAGAGGAGAATGAAGCAAATCTGCAACACCTTTCCTCTGCATAGAACAATGATGTCAATATTTCAAATAAAGTTTTGCTCTTCTCATTCTTAGCTGTAGTAGGTCCCTTTTAACCGTGGGTAAGGCACACTTCATAGTGGATTTTCTGTTCAAATAGGTTTCCATATGAAAATCTGAGTCACCCTGAGGTGCCCAGAAGTAGCTCCCCTCTTGTATTCATGGTGTTGGGGAGTAGGAGATTACCATTCCTCCGAGGCACTATATGAGAAAAGAGCTACTCAGGGGACCCAGAGAGTAGTGGATAGATATCCTGAGATCCACAGGTGTGAATCAACTCTACCTGCTCCTTGCTTAACAAGGACAGTGAATCTTGCCCTTGTGAGTTTTCTCAGGCAGGTAAGCATCTGGCCCATCCCACGCCCTTCAGCGATTTGCTGAGTGCTCAGAGTGTGATATGGAAAAGCATACTTCCCAGGCACTCACTAGGAAGTCACGTAAGGGTACACTTGTGTTATCTATGTTAAGTGGCCACCTAGGCATTTAAACTATGATAGTGCTTAAAGGCAAAGAGTTATGGGCAATTTAGATGCCTACTATTTAATGCTGCCTGACATTTGTAGTCACTGAGAAGTCATGATACGTAACATATCAAATGGGGCTATGTGTATATTACATACATTAAACCATGCCTGGGAATCTTCCTGAGCTCCAGCACGTTATCATCTACACTTATTAACAAGTTAATTTACGAAAAGTACTTTTAGTTATAACTTCATGCCTCTAAAACCATCTGTAGATCTTTTATGTCTGTAAAGAAGCATAATCAGAAATAAAAATAGCTTTCCAGTTTATACAAATTTCATAGTTACTTTTAACTGGAATATTGGATCACAGATTTTATTTACATTGCCAGTAGCAGTAGCCCATCTTGAATTGTGCATAAAACCTATATGACAGGATCCAGACTAAACAGACACACGCACAGATGCACGCACCCCATCTCATCTCTTCTACACTAAAACTCATAAATATACTGAAGTAAAATTACAATGGAAAATAAACTATTTTCTCAGTTCCTTGGGAGGATGGCTCTTTTAATGATTATCAGTGATATAATTTATGTGTCGTTGTTGTGAGGAAAGTTAATTTTCAAGAAAATATTTTTTTCTAGCAACACAATTTCATGATAAAATGCTTCATAAATTCATACTAAACTAATGGATACTTTTGATAAAGACAAATGAGAGAAAGCACTGGAGAAAATCAAAGTATTTTGCTCCTACGGTTTCAAAATTAAAATCTGGGGCAAGTTCCTTTAAATGTATAAGGTTCTATTTTAGAGTTGAACAAAAATATCAAGAAGAATACATTTTCTTGTCTGTCGTCAAATGCTGTTGGGTTTTGTTCGTTTATTTTTCCTTTGTTTTGGTTTGATTTGTTTTGCAACGGAGTGATTCCTAGAGGGAAAGGTTGTTTGGACAAAAAAAAATTATTAAAAAAATATTTATAGTTATAACCAGTTGGAATTTTAAATGTGCAAAATTTATTAATTCTGTCAATAAAGCAAAATATTATTTGCACAGCAGTGGTCCTGAACCTATAATTTTTTCTGCATAGACAAATATCTTTAGTTCTAGTTATGGAATGATATTTTTCAGGGTTTTTCTGCTTGTTTGCATTTTTATTGCTATTGTTTTGTATTTGGTAATCAGTAATTTGATTTTTAAAAAATATAAACTAGAAAATAGAAATTAATACTATAGTTTGAATACATCTATTTCTGCCATTTTTAATTACTGTAACTCAACTTATACTATTCTCTTTTTGAAAAAATATCTTTATGTTGATTCTGAGGTTTTTGGAATGAAAAAAGAAAAATAAAGAAACTGCAGGTGAATATTTAGTGCAAATTAAAGTGCAGGCTGGAGTTGTAATGGAGATGTAGCTGCATATAGATTAAATGGCAGGGGAAATGTTTGGGACCTTTTTTCTCTTTAGGGAAGAAGCTATAAGTTGCTCACAAAATTGCACATTTTCTACTTAGTAAGAAAAAAAAAAAGGGTCTCGTCAGCTTCAGTGGAAGCTGGATCGCACCTGAAATTGCTTTCATATGGGTGTATTTCCTGAAACAGAGCTTTAAACATTAAACAATAATGATTCAATGCTGAGGAAACATCAGTTCATTTCTGTTGAAACAGATTTCTTCAACAAGTAATTCATTCTCCACAGACTGTGATTCAAGTTAGATTTTGAGAAAGAAACAAGTGGTAGCAACATAAACTATTTACAGAATAAGTAGTCAAGTGAGCGTGAATGCAATAGTGTTGGAGGCTATGACTTGACAAATTATTATCTTGTATCACCAAACCAACTGTCTTAGCTCTGCTGCCTAGCATTAAAAAGGAGCGATTTAATGTCAAGCTTCTGATGCCTGTAGGGAACCCAGTATGGAAGGAAAGAACATGTGGCAAACCCCACATTCACGAGTGAGGGACAGCAGCCAGGAACTGAGACAGGGTGACCAGTTGCTGGTGAGCAGGATGTCTCACCAGGAGGAGTGCAAGCTCGTGTTTGGTTCCTTGGTTAAATGATATCTAAGGGATCATCAGTGGGGAGGATGGGCAGAGAGAAACTAGGCAGTTACTGTGTCAGCTGGTGCAGAAGGGGTCCAGAGGCACTGCTGGAGGCTGTGAGGCTGCCAGACTCGGTACAGCAGTGGTGACAACATGTGGCAAGACATTGTGCCTTACCTGATGTGACCAACTCTGATGCACCAGGACCTTCAGACCAGATTGAGCTACAGTGGCAGGACAATTCCATCCATTTTGTGGTCTACAGGTTGTGCCCGGGCTCCCTTCTTTGATAGAAGCTGGGGATGACAGTGACCATCCTGCAGCATCTATGGAGTTGCTAAGCAGAGAGGAGACCAGACAAAGAAACAAAGAGGAAGAAGCATGGCAACTTAACAGGATCTTTGTGAAAACTCTGCAGGGGCAAGAATGCAAGTCCTTCAATGCACAGAAGGAGGGATCCCCTGAGACAACACTTGAGCAGAGTGAAGGTACGGTCTGCTTTGACGTTGGGGACAGAAGCTTGTGACTTCCAGAGACAAGAATATTTGTTCTCCACCTGCATTTAGTTGGAGAATAGTACAAAACCCCATGCAGAACGCAAAAAAAGCATCTGAGCTGTCCACATTGATCGACAGATTCACACCAGTGCCAATAACAGAACACACCACGTAATGGGAATGTAGTACTGCCTTCCGCACACAATGGGATCGTTTCTCTGCACATCAGACCTGTTGTTTCCAGGGGCTCACTGTTTGTCTGCAACCAAGGACATCATGGGGAGAGTACTGTGGCTCTTCCAACCCCCAGATTTCTACCTTTTGTTCACCTGCTGGTACACCAATGATTCTGCCTAGGAAGACCATGAGTGAATCCAATGGACCCCAGGGTCTATGTTGGAAGAAACAGGAGCCCAGGTACAGTTCTTCCCCATCCTCCTAGTCAAGCAGATTGACTGGGGCATGAGCAGATACATACTGCAGATCAATACCTGACCACACAGCTGTTTTCACCAGCAAGCCTTTAGCTACTATGATCAGAGACCAAATGCTGGTGAGAGACAAGATTTACCTGACAAAGTAGGCCAGGACCATCTTTGCCAGCAAGCTTGCCCAGGCTTTTGGAAAGCTTTAAATTAGGTTTTTCAGGGAATGGTAGCCAAAACCCAATGAAAACTAGAGAAGAAGGGAGTGTAGGAGAATCCCAGATGATGCAAGGCAAAGGAGGAAGCTTTCACAGTTTCCTAGAGAAAGAGAGAAAATAGGGCGTCCACTTTAGCTACCTGTAAGCAAATGAACGCAGCCTGGGAAAAACACGTGAAAAGAACTGGAAGTCCATGTGCAGGCACAGATCTGACATCAGTGAGATTATACAGATGGGGGGGGAGGGATAGTTTGTATGGCTAAAATGTTCCCATGGATGAGAATTTTAGGAAAAGATAAGCAGGGAAATCAGGTGAATGGGGGTGCCCCCTATGAAAAGGAATGGTTTAAATACATGGAGATCTGCTATTGAATGGGAGAAGGACTGCTAAAGATTTTTAGGAGGAGAATGGTAAGGAAGATATCATGGTGGGCATCTGCTTCAGACCACAGGTGATGTGCTCTGCTGGAGCTATAACCTGCAGATAAAGACCTGGTTGGAGTGTGATAGTCAATGACACTTTTGTTAGCAGTGACTGTTAGATGGAGGTTCCAGATCCTGAAAGAAGGCAAGCTGTAGAACTTGAACTTTAGGAAAGCAGGCTTTCTTTCTGTGAGGGATCTGATTGACAGGATCCCATGTAAAGTTGCCCTGAGGAAGACCAGGAGAGCCAGTCGTTCTTCAGGGGCAGTCTCCTGATAGCACAAGAATGGCCTGTTTCAATTGCAGAATGTAGAATAGAAAGTAGACTGAGCTCAAATACAAACAAGAAGTATTTGGAAAGTGAAAGTGAGGGGGGGTTATCTGGTCAAAGCTGGAGAGGGATATCAAGTGCAACACAAAAGCTACCTACAGTTATATCAGCAGCAAAACCATCAAGGAAAATGCCTACTTAACACTTGCTCCTGAGTGCATTGGGTAACATAGTGACAAAGAACAGAAAACACTGACAGGTATTTTGCCTCAGTCTTTCCAGACTCTCATGACTATTAGCAAAGTTCAGTGGAAAAGGATACTACTCATGCTAGAGGAAAATTGAGTTAGGGACTAGTTACTTAAATTGAACAAAAGAACAAGTCCATAGGCCCAGACAGGATGCATCCAAGGGTGATGCATTAAGGTACTATCCTCTGTTATCTCTCAGAGATTGTGTAGATCAAAGAAAACCCCTGATGACTGGAAAAAAATTCCTTCTCGGCGCACCAACAAGCTGGTTGTGCTCCTTAAAGCACAGCACTTCCAAGAATGGGGAGGAGATTGCACAGTAGAGAGTAAATTAAGTGTACAGACTGAAAAGAAGTGGTGGCCTTTCATAGCATCCACTCCTGTAAAGCTTTTAGACTTCGAGTTACTTGTAACAAAAAATTCTGTATTTTAGTTTCCAAAGCAATTTTGTTACATCTTCTACTATATCCATTAATGATAATGTGGATTTTACATTTCACGCAAGCACTTACTCTGCTGATGCTTCCTTCTGCTGAAAGCACCCACGTTTAGGCTCCCACTCCTCAAATCATGACCTGGGTAGTTTCAAGTCTGTCATAGCTACCCAGGATTTTGTGCCACCCCTTCTGAAAGACTGAAGAGATCAGCCAGCTGATCTGTATAGTTGAAGATCTGTGTTCCTTAGCTTTCCCCCTATCATTAACGCAGTAGAATAAACGTCACATTTTGGTGATAAATAGTGGTCATGGATCATTGATACCATGTTGCATGCCCTACCTTATTGCTTGCATTGGTTTTGCTGTGCTCCAGGCCTCCAGTGACCGTAAAGGTTATGTGGGATGGGGTTTGTCTGATCATAATTACCATGAAATGCTTCTTCATAAAATTGTTTGAGCCCAGGTGACTATGTCTAAATAATGTTAGAAGCTGTAATGGGAGCCTTGCAGAAGATACTGTGTTTGAAGAGTTAATGACTGAGCAGGTTAGGTCTGCTCTGTTGGACCTTCTTAGGGTTTGAGAAGCCGGTATGCTAGCATGAGTATCTGCTGCATGGGAACCTGCTGGAGTGCCCCATGCTGGGTTGTGTTGCACACATGTGGGTATTGCGACAGAGGTAACAGTCCAACCCATCAATAAACTTTCTCTTGGCTGAACAGTTTACTAATATAATCTGTAATTTAAAATATCTTTGAGAAAGGTGAACTGTATGTGGATCATGGGCTGAAATGTAGTGGTCCTGTTGGAGACCGCTCTAGATCAAGGAGTGAGTGATCCACCAAGTTAACCTGAGCAGGACCAGGTCTGTGCCGTGCTGCGCTGTGGTGCATATACAACATGACCTTCAGGCTGCCCTGTGCTGCACAAATCCCTAAGACACTGGACAAACTCGGACAACTCATTGCCACAGAGGTGACTGCAGGCAGCTCCCACTCGGCACCTGCAACTCTGCCACTTCAGTGGCCTTGCCTTTAAAAGTGCAGCAAGAAGTTCTCATGCAAGCGCCCTTCATGAACAGAGTTGTTTTCCTGTAAGAAAACGGTATAAGAGCTTGAAGGACCGGGAAAGGGGAACGTCTGCCCCAGAAGGCATCTGCGCAGTGTGCTGTGGGAAAATCCATCTGGGGTTCATCCAACACTGCAGGGTGTCCAGCACTTGAAGGACAGAAGATTTACTTGCTATCTGTGTCCCTTCTTTCAGTCTATCTTATTAAAACAGCTATTTTATTAAGTCATTTAATGTTGGGCCTTTCTTACTGAGATCCAGAAACTACCCTCACCTCCTTCCCTGGTGCAGAACAAAAACCTACTTAAAAAATGCAGATTTCTGTCCGATCAAGCATGGAACTGGTTTATATCTTTACTGTTTTCCATTGATTGCTCCATGAACTTGGCTCTATAAAAGAAGTCAAGACAGAGACTCAGTTCTGCTTAGGTCCCCATTATTCAAAACTAGCAAATCTCCAGAATGACATCAAAATTTTGCATTAAATCTTTTCAGAAATATGGGTGAACAGTATGGAAAAAACACACTCACCTGCAGGTAGAAAAGAAAGGAACTCTGTAGATCTATTTCAGATACAGCTGAGCTGGCTGCACTGCTCCTCTGCCACTAGGTATTGAACTTCTCAGATATGAGGAGCTCACTGTTGCTCCAGATACTGGCTCCTCCTCAGATATCTCCTCATCACTCTTTAACGTATGGATCAAAAAGGCCTGATAAACCCTTAATGAAGTCTGCTTTGGGTAACCCAACTCATTACAATTGAAGCATGTTAGGAGGTACTAGCTCTTTGCCCCAAAAGAAGTTTGGTTACATGTGGAGTAACTTCTTACACAGTGCTGTTGTGGGAAATATCAATAAGGGGTGGATTAATTTTTGTTTCAGACAGCTCAGACTTATACACAGGTTACAGACCCATATTCTCAGACACATGCTTGTCCCAGGTAAGGTTAATCATTCAATCAAGCCACCTATATCTGAAACAGCATTGCTCCAGGTTTCTCCTGCAGGCAGCACAGTAAAAAAGTATCTTCAGAGGGATGTTATCTTACCCAAGATCTGAATTGCCTTTTTGGATATAATATATTTCTCTCTCGACTATAGCAGGAGTCAGGGATATATAGACTTCTCATTTATATGCACTAAGTGTAAAGATAAACTTTTAAAGATAAACTGTTTAAAGATAGGGAGGTAAATCTGATCACCTGGAGCAGATCCCACTACATGAGGTATGTGGGATTAAAATTCCAGAGCCCTAAGCAAGAAACAGCATCCTTCCTTCCTGGCCTTCTTAGGAACAATTCTGTCAATTTGTTTTTATGCACAGGTCGTGCTGAGTCTTTCTCACAGTGTTTGATTCCTTCAGAAATATCTTGCCACAGTTATTCACTGCCCATGTGCAGCATCATGTGATGGTGCTTGTGATAATTGCTAAACAGCTAGTTACATGGAGAATTTTAGGAATGCCTGACTTCCAAGTGTCATTTCAGTGTCTTTTATTTCAGTAATTATTTCTCAGTAATCGTTTATCTATGTTAGAACAAACAATTAGAATTGTGGAACATTATGTTGTATCTCACTGTCTACACTTACTGGAAGTTTAAAAGATAAGAATAATTATTAACAATAAACAATAAATCAAGTTGGTTATAAAAAGCTAGATATGCCCATTCTTGTGAATCTCTCAAGGAACAAAACACTGTGGTAGGAACTTGAGATCTGGGATACTGCTGGTTTTGTGCTGCACTATCTCAGGCTCCTGGTTTAGTGCTCTATTCTAATATTAAGGAACTTCATCATCCCTGTTGAAATCGACAGTCAAATATCTATTTTTTTTTTTTTTTTACCTACAAGATCAAAAGCAGAGATAGTATAATTTTGATAATGTTCCAACAGTGCTCACATAAAACATATGCATCACAGCTCACCCAGGTTTCATCTCATTCACTCTTGGAGCAGCCTGTCCAAGAGACTGATGGAAGGGCGGTGCTGTTAAGTGTTATCTCCATTGGCTGCCTGCCTGGTTGGCTAGGAAGGAACCAGGAGCCTCAGGTTCCCTCACAGCTCCTCAAGAGTGTAATCTCACAGGCATCTTTGTCTCCAGACCTGTCATTTGGGCTGCTTCAGGAGGGGGCACGACCACCACCCACGGGGCTGAGGTGATAGGTGTTTGAACTGTCCCATAATCAAGGTAAAAACTACCTTTTTTCTAGTGAGTTTTGGGGTCTGAGGTTTGTTCTCCAAATAGCAACTAAACTAAATGTTTAATCATTAGAAGCCTTAAAAAAGAATTACCTCTCTACTCACTCTTCTAGGTCTTATTATAGAACGTGTTTTTTAGAGGGTGGAAAACAGCTTTGGCTAATTCCTAAGTCTCATTTAGGATATGATGCTCTGTGCTCTGCTGTTCTCCCCTCCCCAATGCATCATTTTCCTCCCAGCTTATTCTTTCTCTTTCTTATTCTTTTTCTTTCTGATTCCTGCCTAATAGCCTGGCTCAGACTGCCAAATAAATTTTATTTCTTCTCCTACTGCTGGGAATGTATGACTAGAAGAGCAAACAAAAAGCAATGACTTAAATAGATTGACACTGGAAGAAGTTTTCTTAGCAGCCAGTCTGAGGCCTGGAACTTATGCTGTGTCAGTAATATCCATCAGTAAAGTCCAAATAAAAGAAAACCATTTCCATTTTCTGTCTCAGATGCAGTTTGTCCTAGCATTTTAGTTAAGATCACCCTGCTTTCTTTTAAAGGGAAAGTTCAACAATAGATTGAGATTGTCTAACCTGGCTTTGTCTTCATTCTATGAAAAAGAGAGTCAATGTGAAATGAAGACTACCAAATAAAAGAAGTACTTTGTCTTGCTAGAGGGAAAGTGAATAATACAGTCACACCCCACTCCCTCAAAAAAAAAAAAAAAAAAAAAAAAAAAAAAAAAAAAAGGCTTTGCTCACCTCTTCTAACTACAAGTACTTAACCTGTTTTCTTTCGTCCCTCACTCCACCCACATTTAATGGAAGATTTAAATAATGTGTGTAGCTGTTACAGTGGATGTTTCCACCATGTCTTAACATGATATCCTTAACTAAACATCACATTTTAATACTATAACAAAGAGTAAGGGTATTGTTAATCTTTTATCTCAAAAATCTCTTTTATGAATGTAACAGGAATAAGAGAGTTCCTGAAATTCTCTGAGTAGGCATGTAAAAAAATATAAAATCACAGCTGAGTACTTTCAGTAGTACTTAACAGTATAAATATGTTCATCTGTGGACATAGAAGGAAAAGGAAGTATTTGAGGTGAACTTATAGAGTGGAACTTTGTTCAACAAGGGCTATAAAAATGTATATTTTGCCCTTTCATGTGTTACTGAATTGTGATACCGATTTTAAATAGACCTTCAGTAGGATTAAATGTAATATGTGAAGTAGCAGTGAAAAAAATCTAACATCAGACAGGTCTTGATGAGGAACTGTTGCATGTAAATTAATAGCATAATTAGCTAAATGATCAAACTCTGAAATCTCAAACCCAGAATAAGAACCTTATAAGAAAAACCTTATAAGAAATTAATATATTCTACATCACTAAGGAATTAGATTGACCTTGTCTCAAGCTTTTACAGTTTCATACTATTTCAGTACATAATTAACTGAAGAAAAAGTATTAATGAAAGTCATGTTTGTGACTAATATCAGTATGGCTGTGTAAAATTTCTCTTATAATCTATGAGCCTTGGGAATAATAAAGTATTAAAAGTGAATATTTTACAATAGAACAAGATGGAAAGTTACACATCTGTGCCAGCTCAGAAGCTTTAAAAACATATTTTTTTTCTTAATAAATGTCACATTGATATTTTATGGTTCCTATGGAGTACATGGCTTATAGGGATCAGCTTAAGTGAATTTGCATTGCCATGGTACCCATCACGGAATGAACACAGTGCAACACAGAGCTTAATCTCCTTTGCTGGAACTGCACAGAAGACTTTTAGGCAGCTTTAATGGTAGCTTAGTTCTAAAGCTACACAAATCAGTGGGGTTTAATGACACTTCTAGAACCATAAGAATGGAATTTTATACAATCAGAACCTTACATCATAAATAATTCTCCCATGTAATCACTTGGTTTATTTTTATCCATTTTGCTCTCCCCTGGTCCATGGTAGTCAGGTTGGTCAAGCATGAGTTATCTTTGCTAAATCCATGCTGCCTCTTCTCAGTCACCTTCTTCTCCATCGAATGACCAAAAACAGCTTCCAAGAGGATTTTCTCTGTGATAGTCTGAGGAACTGAGCTGAGAATCTGAGGCCAAAAGTTTTCTGGAGTATCCTTCTGGCCTTTTATAAAGATGGCTACAACATTCACATTTCTCCAGTCACTGGGGTACTCCCCTAGACTCCACAACCCTTAAAAGATGGTAGAGAATGGCCTTGCAAGGCCATTTCCAATTGTCTGAGCACCTTCAGGTGCAGCCCATCAGGTTCTATGAACTGAAATGCGTCAAGTTCCGTCACGTAATCCCTGGCTCAGTCCTTACCCTCTTCTTTTCCCTGAACCATGCTTTCAAGCACAGAGACCTGGAAGAATGAAGCAATGAAGATTGAAGAAGCTAAGAATGCCTTATCTGTGTCCGCTGCCACCAAAATACCTACCCCATTCAGCAAAGGACAGATATTTTCCTTGTCCAGCCCTTATGGTCTTAAGTAGGAATTTACCACCATCATATGACAGTAAGATTTGGATGCATCTGGCTAAATGAGGATAGCCACATGTGTCATGCAGGCAACAGCCAATGCAGAAAAACAGGCACTTTATGATGCAAACCAACTCATAGACCAGCAGACCCCAGAAGAGTCTATTTCTTTCCATTCCCTTTAAAATTCCATCTCACCCCACTCCCTGAGGTGACTAATTGGTGACTATTGAATCTTGCAACCAGCCCTCCTAAAAAAAGGGTTGTCAAGGAGGGAAAGAAACACTACACAGCAGACAGCTGCCTGAAAATAAACTAAGACTAATTACGAACTGCAGTAAAGCCCTGTGCATGTCCTGCAACAGAACTGGAAGCTGAAGTGTGTCCTTTCTCCCCGCACACTCAGCCTGGCTTGTATCTCACATGGCTCCATTCCCAGAAAGACCCATTTGTTATCAAGCCCCATTTTTTGCTTAATCTTTCTAATTCTAGATCAATTGAATACTTCTAGTTCCCCTTTTGGCTTACGCTGCTTATCCCTTCATTCAGCTGCCCATTTGCC
Source organism: Falco naumanni (assembly GCF_017639655.2). Classification (NCBI taxonomy): domain Eukaryota; kingdom Metazoa; phylum Chordata; class Aves; order Falconiformes; family Falconidae; genus Falco; species Falco naumanni. The sequence continues at coordinate 30,936,473 of NC_054059.1, forward strand.
AACAAATGTGTATCTTCTCCTGATTGATTCTGTTACTGTTGCCTCTTGGTACCTTCCGGGAGGGATAGATTACATCTCATAGTAAAAGACAATTAATAAAGTATGTTTTTAAATTCGCCACCATTTCTAGGGGAGTAATTGGGGTACATTTGGAGGAAATAGTGATTCACGTGGTCTGATTCTACTTAGCCTATCCCTGATGTGATTTTCATTATAATTAAAAGATGAAGTGTAGGCATTTAAAAAGGCCTTTTATTTAGAGTGATGTAAAGAAGAAAAGACCCCGAATCATCTCTGCTCTACTACTCAGTCTGTAAAACTACTTGACAGTAATGAAGCTACGTGATGTATGCGAGCTTCAGTTTGGCCTAGCAAACTGTAGGTTCACCACGAAGAAAAGATTTCTTTATAAACGAGGTCAGGAAGCCCTCAAAGATCAAACATTGATTCTTTTGCTTTTTAACTGATGTTATGCATAGAAGCAGCCTCATAATCCAGTTGGAAATGAAAGGCAGGAGGATGCAATACATAATAATTCACAGAATCAGTTGTCTTTCCATGCTTTTGCTATTATGAGAAGAGTTTCTTGTTACATACCATCTGCCAGCTGTATGAACACATGTAATGGCACACACAGATACAATCCAATGATGACAACAAAACCTAGAACCGAAGACCTGTGAAACTTTTTAATAGATCAGTTTTAGGCTCTTCCCTCAGATATTATGCATAATAAAGCATATGACTTTTCCAGTCATCCAAATAGTTTCATTTCTCTTCTTTCCAGGTTTACTTATGTTGTAAGATATTCAATAATTCCAAGGGAAGTTAATTTTATACTTCATTTAACTCATAAAACTAATTCATATAAATGAGAATCAGACCTCATTCACTCATAGAACTTTACACCTACACTGAAAAGTGAAATGAAAACAATAATCTTGTTAATATTTCTTTACAGGTGATTCAATATGCTGTGCATTTCTCATCAACTTTTATTACGCTTTAGTGTCCTGAGAACATTGTATGTCTAGCAGAGTTTTTAATCAGGCAGCAGTTCTTTGCAACAATACCAAATTTCCATTAGGCTTCCTCTTTGAATTGGTGGAGTACACATATTTAATGCCTTCTTCATCACACTTTGGTTTCTTTTTGCTGGAGTCAAATCAAGTCATTGCAGTGACGAAGGTACTAAATACTTGGAAACAAATTTATTTCATACATGAATAAGACAGTGTTCCTTTTACTTTAACAAGCTTGCACCAACCAAAGGCAACAGTAAATTTTTCTTTTTCTTTTCCTCTAGGTTTCTATTTTTATGTTTGCAGTTGTCATTTCTATGGTAGTTAAAAATCCTTTTTCAGGCTCTTCCATGATGAAGGCACTGCTAATGTGACTTTATAAAAGATACATGCTTAGCCAGCCTCAGGCATGATCTGCTGGCATTTGGGGAAGTATTTTCACTCTATAGATCTGGGCATCTGCAGGATGCATACAGCATGAACAGCCTCTACAGCATTTTGGCATTACCAGTTAGGGACAAATGGGTTGCTCTAGAAAGAAATTCAGAGACTATATGAGTCTCTTGTGTATCTTAGAGATGGAGACATTAATGAGAGGTGCAAGGTTATTTAGCAGTTGGGCAGTTTTGGATTCCCATTCTTATCTGTTTGTTTCTCATAGTATAGCCTTGCACTCAAAAGCTATTATTGCTTATGGCAGGATTCAGAAACATGTTTTCTGCTTACAGTCTAGTAGCAAGGAAATAGAAAAACCCACACCAATGTCTGTAAGTGTGAGGAACTAATGGAAGTTCTAAGTCTGATACTGCCTGAGTTATGAACTGATACACAGTGCTTCAAAGCTGTGATCCCAAGCTTTTTGTTGGTGTATACAGGAATAATCTCTGGCTGCAGGGGTCCTTAAGCAGAGCAAAGTGCTAAGAGGAAAGTATCTGATAAATCAGGATAGTGTAGTTTTAAGTTCTGGTATCTCATTACCTGTCATGGCTCTTAGAATTCAAGCCAGACCTGGGGAGCTAAAAGATATTAGATCTCAAAATTAATCCTGTGTTCTTGTCTTCATTCTACATCAGTAAGTGTTGCCTTCTGCTGCTGCTATTACAGTAAGTAAATTAAACAGGTTTTTCCTTCCTGCCACTGATAAGCAGAGGCCTGGGTGTGGACTAGAGGGTGCACTGAGTCCTAGTCTTTGGTAGAAACTACAGAAAAAGAGAAAAGTATGTGCATACAACAGAGTAGCTTCTCTATTAGCACATTAACAAGATATCTGGGGTGCAGCAGAACTTTAGTTTATTTCTGTACCCACGTGCCCCTTGTGCCTCTGAAAATTTTTAGCCAAGTTGCTTTCAGCCCAAAAGCTATGTATTCCACTTTTGTCACCTCTGTCAGCATTGCTTCTGGTTTCAATCACACGTCTTGGGAGGTCCTCTGCCACCAAGATGACAATGATGTGTTGATTAATTGCCCTGTCTCTGGTCCACATGGAGGAGGTACTTAAAGATGTCAGCTTGTTTTCCTTCTGCTATCCTTCTATTGCTGTTTTTTCTTACCTTGTTCATAGTGACATAGCTCTTCTACTATTTTTGTTTAATTACAGTCACAGAATTCTACATTCCTAGTGTAACTGTTAATTAACAAATTCCTCTGACTATTTAACAGATTAAAAGTGTCTATTCAGACTCCTACTGACGTCTCTTTTCCTCTCTCTTTCCCTTTTTTCTTGAGGTGTGAAAAAACCTTCCCCTCCTTATAGACCCTTATGGCTGGCTAAAATAAATGCCAAACTGATTTAATTCACAATTCTACTTAGATCCCTAATTAACTGATGTTAGTATTCTGTAGTACCTGATGTTTATCATATCTAAATATTGCATCCTCAAAAGCTAAACACTATTACATTAAAACAGTAATAGTAAGGCATAAATTCTTACAAACATTGAGACTTTGGAAACAAGAACAAACCCACACCCTCTTCTTTCTGTCCAGAATGAGTTTAACAGAAGCAGTGACTGTGTTAGCTTCCTCTATTGCCGACAACTGTGATTACATCTGAGTCAGATGGACTATGCTTCAAGGAAATAAGGTATTTTAAGCTCTCTGCTGAAAACTACAACTAAAGTGCAAAATATAGAAACAGTGAGGTAAAAAACCTTACACCTTAAAAATATGCTCAGGATAACAACTGCCTCCTGATTACCCTTCACCCTGAACTTGAAAATAACCACATAGTTTTCCTGAAGCTCACTGTATTTTTGCAGAATTTTCTCTCATTATTTCACCACTGGAGTTTCCCTTATTATGTCATGAAAGACTGGTTCTCTGAATCTGAACTTTGACATTTTGATGTCAATGTACTTTCAACCAACCTTGAAGAATTGGGGAGCTGCGTCACCACTAAATACAATCACAGAGCCACACAAAATGTCAAATTGTTCCATTTGCACTATGACTGTAGCACTACAATTTTTCTTTAAAAGTTAAATATATGGAAAATGTAGTCTGGAGTCTTTGATAACTGATCCTGTAAAAGAAGCAGTATAGGGGAAAAAAAGGTGATTTCATGTTAAGATTGCCTTACAAAAGGAATTATGGGTTCTATGTTGCACCCTTAATTTTAGGTTCTTTGAACGGCTTAAGTCAACGCTTCTGGCTCAGGAAACTGCTTAGAATACAAGGCTAGAGGATTAACTTCTCACCCTCATAAACTTAAAAGGAAGATCTGCCTTCCTCCTAGGATTTTCAGAGTGGGGCATATCTCATCTGCTTTAGAAGGCTGCAATGGAGGTAGTAGAGTAAATTACAGAGGAAGGCATTTCATGAAACTAATAAAAAAATTTGTTTTAGAATAATAACATTCACCCTGTTACACAGCCATTTATTTATCATTGACTGTAAAGATATCCTTGAATAATTTATTCCTATGTAAATGCCTGCACTGTAGATATATCTGTTTGGAAAGATGTATCTGATCCAGACTGTCAACCAGACTTGTACCATCTAAATTGTACAATTGTTTTCTATGTAATAATGAAATAAGAAAAAGCCTCCCTGGGTAGCAGAAGAGTTTAGTTCAAGTCTTTGCTGCAGTTAATTTTTCTTTTCTTATGCAAAATGAAATACCCATAGAAAAAAAGACTGAAAAATTCTCATTGCACAAAACTAACTACTTGCCTGGTAGCAAATTAGGACCCTTGTGAAGACTTATGCAGGAGAAAGAAGCAAGCTGAGGTCCTTAGTTCAAACCAGACATTGCAGGGAGAAGGGCAAGATGTTTCACAAAGTCTCCAGTACCTTCATGCTGGACTATGGATGCTCACAACACACTTTGTCACCTTCAAAATCATAGCCTGCTCTCTGTGTAAAGTAACATTTGGAAGTGGTGCTCTGAGGCAACACCTGAGATACCATCAAGAGCTCTCTATAAGGTATCTAGATTTATTTCTGCACTTGCACAGTGGTAGACATTCACATGACCTGAAGGGGGAAATTTTTACTTAAACAGTAGTGCCATCTCACAATGTCATAAGTTATCATTCCCGGGCTCCAGCTGCCTTTCGGGGTGTGTGTATGTGTGTGTGTGTGTATAATCTTTCATAGATCCTACACCAGATTCATCATCTTAATGGAGATATCTCAGGTGAACTCAAATGTCATTAGATTTATTATTTTTTTCCTGTGTTCGACCCTATGACCTTAGTTTAGGGAACCAGATCAAACCCAAACAGTGCAACCCAGTAAACCACACAATTTTCCACACGTAATTGTCACCATACATAGCAGGCATTTAAGTCTCCATTACAATCAATGCAGATCTAGTCAGTGGAGCCTAGGCAGTGATTCAGCTTAAAATATTTGACTTAATGACCTGTCAGGTTAGGTGTTTTTCATCGTAGTGGTTAGCTGTCCAAATGAGGATATCTAATGAGCGTCTGCAGTGTGGAGAAGAGAGAAGGTCAGAAGCTGATAGAAGGAGATGCTTCCTCATTGCTCATCTCTTCTGCCTCTAGAGAACAGCATGGAACAAGAGTGATTTTAAAAGTTCCCTGTTGTCAGGGGCTTAGACAAGCCAGGAAGCCTATGATGCAGGGGTGCAGGTGGGTTTTAGCAGCCTTCTCTGGTTGGAGGAAGGAAAGATTGAAGTAGTTCAGGTGCTGCTTTAATCTATATTATTTTCTTAGTCTGACCTCCAAAAGAACAAATCTGAGGAATCTTTTTGTGTGTTTGTGTGTGCATCCTCTTTTAGCATAGCAATCTCTCTATGTTACCTTCCTGAGAATAGAGGATTCATTCCCAGTTATTCTCAACATCACCTTGAACAGTACTGAAAGGAATAGTTTGTTTAACTTTCTTCATTTGTTTCTGATGAAAACAGTGTAGGTAATTGCACAGTCTTTGTGTATGTCTGTTTATCCCTCTGGTAACTTTTGAACCTGCTGTCTAATTTCAATAAAGACTAGAGCTCCCACTGAGCATCCCCTAGAAACAGTAAAATGGGTAAAAGAGAAATCAGGGTTTAAAATTTGTAAGTTTCCTCCCAATAATTCATGATTCTGTTTGTAGAATAGACTATTGAAAATCAAATATGGCCTCTTGATTTCTGTCTAAATTCTCTGTAAGAAAGGCACAGATAACAGAAAATATTAGTATCATTTTATTTAAAGATCAATTGACTAAGAGACATGAACCCATAGGAAATGAAGTTATAGTTATTTATAATTGAATATGATTGCAACCAAAAAGCAAGTGATTTGCCTTCTAATTGTAATGATTGCAAACATTAATGTAAATAAACTGTTTATATAAGAAGTAGGTACAAAGAAAATTTACAGTTTTAGAGAGTATTATTCATTGAATTCTTTCAACAGTAGACATCCAATGTGCTTTGCTGAGAATCAGTTCCAGTTTCCATTAATGCATTTACAGGATTTTAAGGTGGACTTCTCCATTTCAGGGGAACTGATTTCCTTAAGATTTTCAAAGGCAGAAGAATTTCACACTTCTCTGAATGCCACTTGACTGCAAGTAAAAATGTTAACAGCTTGTGAGGGTGCTAATTAGAGCATCATAAAATTTATTTGGCTTCTTTGAAACTAACTTAACCAGAAGATGAAACTCAATCTGTTATGAAAAGCTGAAGATTTTACTTCTATCTTCATGTCTAAGCAAGGAATCTTAAAAGTCAAATTTCAGTTTTAGTTCATATAATGCCACTTTTTATGTTACATATCTTTTTATCATATTCTTGTATACTTCCAGGTTCCAAAGTCACTTATCACTGGCAGATCTGTTAGGTTTGTACTGGAAAATATATATTCCTGTCCACTTTTTCCTCATTTAGCTCTTCTTGACACAAGACACGTAAGACTACAAACATGTACCCACACCCAATTAACAAAATTAACACAAGACATCCATTGTGAACAGACATAAATACGTACATAAATGTCCACATCAATGAGACCCAAATAATTATGACTTGGCTTTTGTAGCTGTATATACACATTCATATGGGGAAACAACCTGTTACTTATTTTTGAGCGATGTGTTATTCATATATTTTCTGTTTATGTGTTTGTCTATACAATGCCTTAAAGACAGAGTTTGAGATACAACAACTTTGCTTTCTCAATGAGAAAGAGTTGAAGTTTGAACCAAGGAAGTAGCTATGCCTAAATTTGAGGTATCTAATCAGAGATGATTAAGAGTATTTCATAGCCTGTTGATGGAATTACCGAAGATGTCAAAAGCCTTGGAGAAAAGATGCCGCCTGCTTAATTTCGGCCACTGAAGTTTGCAGACAGGATCTTCCTCTGGAGTCCTTCACAGCTATCCACCTCTTTTTCTAGGCCTTTATATACCTGTGGGGTCACATACACATGGCATAGGTACTCCCACAGATATCACCTGCTCTCTCAATGCAGGTTCAAGTCTAAGTTAGATAAACTGGGATTCAACATCCCTGATCCAGACATGGCAGCAAGTGAATCTTTATGAAAAGAAGTTTGATGGAAAATGAAATTTTCATGTTATTTTTCAGAAACAGTTTTACATATCAGGCTTCCTTTTCAGCATCTACATGGCACGGCTAAGGTATCCTAGCATTCAGCTCACCACAGCTCCCACTGGAATTGCCGTATTTTGGGGGTTTGAACATCTGGATGACTTTTCTTTAAGGTAAAAATTCAGTTTAGGTCAACATTCCTTAAATGGGACCCAAGATCTTCTGAAAACCTGATAGCAATTGCCCATGTCAATTGCTTTGAAATCTGCATCTTAATATTTGGAAACTCTTAAAAGTTCATCTTGTTCTTCTTATTGCTTACTTTCTCTAGGAAAAAGATTGATGTTTGATTTCAGCCTGCCTCACGTAATTTTAACTGTTTGATGAAACAGCATTCCTGAGGTAGGTAGGTAGGTAGGTAGGTAGGTAGGTAGGTAGGTAGGTAGATAAAAACCCATCTTCCCTGTGTAGCCAACAGAGCCGAGTAAATTCTTTTAAAATTATCTGTTATTTATTTCACTTTAAAAAAATGAGAAAAATAAAAAAAGCCACATTTTTGAAAGCTTTGAGTAACTCATAAACTGAAAAGCATTACTATTTGCAGGGATCTTTTCATCTACATTGTCTGTATCAGGATGGGAGTTGGAAGTATCTTTTGAACATTTGGGGGGGGGTTCCTCAAGAATTATTCAGACTGTATTCAATTACACAGGGAAATGCTCAAAAGCAATTAGAAGGACTTGTAGAAGACATTTTAAAGATTTCCATTAATTTATCTAACAAGCTGGTAATTTGCTTATTTTTAATACACGTGCATTGGAAGTGACAATGGCAACTGGGGATTGTTTTAAATGTCAAATTGCTTTATTTTTGTATCAAATTTATCATTCATGTTTTTATGGTCAGAAGGTATAGTACATGTGTGAAGGGGCTGTCTTCTCAATACACATAAATACCAAAATATTAGTTTCATTTTTATGATGTATTCACCATGCTAATTTATATAGCACAAAAACCTAACCTGCATTTTGTAAAAATTTTTGTTACTTTACCTGATAAAAGAAAGTGTAAGTCCCTTTTTGAAGAAACACTGAGAGGGTGTCATGCAAATGTCACACAAACTTTGTTTTAATGACCATTTCTACTTACACATCAGATTTAAAAACTGAACACTTTTCCTACAACACTGATTTTACTTCAGATAGTATATGGATAATTTGGTCTACTTGAATACTTCTTAAAATACTTCTACTGACACATCTGAAATAGAAACATGAAAGATATTCCAAAAAGGATTATCCATCATATAAGAAAAAGAATTGCTTTTGCTTCCACAAGAATCAAGTGCTATTATCTTACCTCCACAGCAATACCAAAGCAAGCATTAGCATTGCCTATGGAAATTGTGACTTGGGCCCTAAAAATGCAGAGATCTTTTTAGCACATGTGTTTTCTTTTAATTGCCACTTAATTTTTTCATGTTCATATTTTCAAGCTTTCTGCAAGAGCCAGAAAGGATAAAATGTGTCTTTATTTTAAGAAGGCTTGAATATGAGGAAAAGATTGCAGAAGCTAGGTCTTTAAGAACACCAAATATTCTGAGTCTTGAACACACAGAAGTTGCATACATTAAGCTACACAAAATGCTTGAATCAGGAACTCGTGGGAAGATAGCATTCAGGAGGTCTAACCAGGGCACATTTAATCAAAACTGACTGTGCAAGAGAAAGTGTGAAATTGGCCAGATGTAAAGTGCTTCAAATACACAAAGCCAACAGAATGAATTCTCTCTAGCTCCTTCAGCTACTACTGATAGCTACGCTATCTTCAGAAAAGGTTATGATTATGAAGTTATTCCCTAGTTATAGATATATTTAAAATTATTTGTAAATATCTATCAATACAAATGGATTTCTACGCTTGTATATGCTATTCTCATGGTTTATATACATCACGATAAACTACATTAAATGACATATCTGTATATTTACACACAAACATACAGCCTAAGGCAAGAATATGCATTAATTAGAAAACTAAAATAATTTCTAGAAACTTTCCATCTTCCCAACAGACTTCTAAGGCTTAAAATGCACACACTATGTTATGAAAGAGTGAATGCTTACTGTAGAAAGCAACAATAGCATCGCTGCAAGTTATTTACACAAGAAAGATTGTTCTAGGAATCATGTGCAAATGATCTTTTAGCACAAAGAGACTCAACTAGAAGTGAAGTAGCATAAGTGGATTTTTGCTGACAATTAATTTTTTTTCTGGTCTTATAGTGTTACTATCCCTTTTTCCCCAGTTGTCAAAGGCAACAGAAACACTTGCTCTTCAGCAATGATAATAAATTGTCAGAACAATATGTGAATCACACCTGAATTTCTTGATTTATAAACTTATTTACCAGTCTTTAAAGAGGAAAAATATTTTTTTACATTGCTCTATTTTGAAAGTTTTCATCTTTTTTTTTGGCAGAACAGTTATTTCCTGCACCCTTGGAACAAGTTTTTCCTGTATCATTGCAGACAGCTGATGTTGTCTTGGTCAACATTTTCACTTAAAAATATACTCTTTTGTGTCTTTGAAAAGCAGTTCCATTATAGAACCAATTATCTCTTTTCCTTCTTACATCAGGTCCTTGTGCTATATGGTGGTTGTCACAGAAATGCATTTTATGATGAAGAACTTGTAATCTGGAACGCTGCTGTTTTCATTGGTAACTGTAATCTTTTTTTTTTTTAATGTTGCAAGTATGAAAGTTTCCTGCAGCAATACACATACTTCTCTACTCTAGGCGTATAAATGGCCCTTGGAAAATACAGTTGCACTCACTTCCAGTAGTATAAAAGAGTTGTGGCATCATTTGACTTTGCTTGCATTACAAGGAGGGAGAGCTTTTCTCCAAATCTCTGCAAGCTCTTCAAAAGAAATCCATATGTGTATACAATAAAGCAGTAATGGTATTATGTTACCTTTGTGTGTACCCCTGAGCTAAAAAAGAGTGGTTTGGCAGTCAAGTTATAGTAAAAGCTCAAGAGTGGAGTACCAGATAAAACATGACCAATGGAGTGACTAATAAGGAACAGGCTACAAGACCAAACAGCAATAGATGTGTGTTTCCCTTTTACGATATTAAAATAAGGTACACATGCACATGCACACACAGAGAGGATGCCAGAGTAATTAGTTCTGCATTCCCAATTCTGAAGTAGATGCCAGCGCATCTGTATGATTTCTTATGATCTTATGTACAGTCAAAGGATGTCACCACTTACGCTTGCAGTCATGGGAAGCTGCAATAGTCTTTCACAAAATCCTACTCAAGTTATACTCCAAAAGAGGTTTTATGCAGCTCTAAAGGTTGCATCTGTAATTTTTTTTTTCTCTTTTTTGTGACCAGTAGTCAACATTTGTGTGTATGTTTGGAATATTTGGGGGTATAGCTAGCACAGTATAAACATTCATTACCCATACCCTAAGGTTATTAATTATTTAATTATAAGGATATATTAGCGTATTGGAAAAATATAGATATGGTCAGAATGTTTTGGTAACTCCTAGTTATTGGAATCTATTACTTACAGGAAATGATCATGTAAGACTGTAAATAATACCCATTCTAAACTGTGGTACTATTCATTCTTCAGTATTTACAGCTGAACAATGTAAAACCTTCCTCCTTGTTGCTCCTACCCTAGTGCTCTTGCATACTCCTTGAGACATATTTTCCCTTAACACTTTTAATTAGTATTGCAAGTACCTTGAAACTGTAACAAAGTCAGCAGAGTGATGCAGCATTGTAGTTCCACTGTAAAGAACAGGGTTTATGTGTAATCATAGAGGAGGTATTTCAGAAGAAATCAAGTTTCATAAAAAAAAAAAAAAAAAAAAAGAAAGTAGAAATGATCATTTAAGGATTTTCTTTACTTAAAGAAAAAGATTCCTGTGACCTTTTCAAAACCATTACCATTGGAAATAAGTCTCTAACTTAATCGATGCACCTGGCAATATTAGTCAAATAATCCTTTTTTCCCATTTGTTTAACAAACTGAGGATTAAGCAAGGTGACCTGCTATCCTTAAGCAGGTATTGTTCTCCTGCAGGGGCTAATCAACAAGGGAAAAAAAAAAAAAAAAAAAAAAAAAAAGAAAAGAAAAAAAAAAGGAAAAGAAAAAGCCCCAAACCCTACACACAGAACATGCTATTATTATCTAGTTAACAGTTATTATCTACTTAATAAGATATTTCCACTGCATTCCTATTGTCTCTGTCCTTGCATGTGGCTTTTTTCATCACTGCAGAAACTCTGCAAGTATAAGCCTGCCTGAATATCTTGCTTCATCCTTCCTCAAACACATAAAAAAAATCGTTGATCTACTGACCTTTTTTTTTTAAAAAGGCAATTTATATCATCTAGTTGAATGTCTTCATTAACACTTGAAAAAAAGGTAAAATCTGAAATCTAGAAAAAGTTCCCCGTATTTTATTTCCAGCCACTCTACTTCTTGTAAACTGTAAGTATGTTCAAGCTGATAAATAATTGCTTTTAGCTCTCTCCAAACTATGCAACTCCAGTTACCTATAGAAGCATTTTAGCCTTAGTTAAGCTGGGTTATTCTGTGACCTGGACTCATTCAGATAGGAAGTTCAATTGAGCATATTGAAATTCCACGTGAATCTTAAGTACACGCAAGGCTAACAATGACAAAATCTAGACATCTGATGATTGCATCTGTGATCTGAGGACAAAAAACTTAAAGCAGGTCAATATATTATTCTTATTTTTACAAGAGTCTGGTTAATGTCTAATGATAAGCTCATGTTCATAACTTTTAGACATCATTTAAAAGCAGTATGTTTTTGATTAGGAGGTAACTTGCCCTCACTTAGGGCTTAAAACTATGGCATGACAGTGTACACTGTGCATTTTGGTTATTCAATATTATCAAGGATTGTTAATTATATCTTCCTCCATTTCCTTATTTTCATGATGTGTTCCTTTCAGAATCTACTTTTCTTCCTCCTTTAAATAAATCTTTTTAAAAAAATTAAGAAACCAGTTCAGTTGATGTTTTTTTGTTTGGGTTTTTTCTCGGTTTTTTTTGTTGTTTTTTTTTTTTTTTTTAATTCATACTCTATTCATTTGTGGTTTGTTTTTTTTTTTAAAAAAAAAAAAAGTCCTTATTTTCTAACTTGGGCTTTCTCCCATTTATCTTTATGGATCTCTGGATAAATCTTTGGCAATTTCATGTCTTTTTTCAAAACTTTGTGTGAATATTTTGCTTTGAAAGTATCCTAGGGATAAACAGGTAGTTACAATGCCAAAATAAATTGTTAAGTAATTAATGTCTGATGCCTCTTTCAATTACATTCTTTTGGGAGGATATATAAGTAATCCAAATTCTCTCACTTTAATATTGATTATATGATCCTGCAATGGGAATGTCATGAATATGTAAGGTTTTGAGGTTTGTGTTTTTTTTTTTAAATTATTCTATTCAAGGGGAGAGCCATTCTAATGAGTAATGTAGTACTTTGTGCAGGTACCTCAGTTCCCTAGCAGGAGAATAGTAAAGGAGCCAGAACAGCCAGGACAATTGTGTTGTAATAGATTTCAGCACTCAAATTCTAGTAGCTTATCAAGGTATATTAAAAAAAAATGCTTAAAATTCCCTGAGGTGCAGGAATGCTTGCCTGTGCACACATATCAGCTAGAATAAGACTCTTCTACCCTTCACACACTTCAGGAGTGAACTCCATCAAATAGCATGGCTTTTCCCAGTTGCTGATCCCCGACATTTCAGTGATGGGTCATCAGTTCATCAGCTTGCTTAACTGCAGTTAGTTTTGAATGCTTTGAAAGCAGAGTTTAGTTTTTATTGCTATTTGCAGCTAGACCAATTTTCTGAAATGTTGATTTTTAACTCATCTAAATAGATGAATGTCTGTCTTCAAGGTAAGTGATACTTGATTCATAGTTCTGTACAGTGTCATTTCCTTGAAAGGAACTGCAAGAAATGGGAACATCAAGGATAATTGCTTTGCAATGGGCTTCAGCTCTCAGCTCCACTCTTTTTCAAGATTCAAGAGTAACGATTAAGGCTCAAGGGTATAGGAAAGGAAAGCCACCACCTACCAGTCAAATAACAGAAAACCTCTTCTCCTCTTTCTCACACTTCAAGTAACCTCTAACATATGTGTGGGTTGTGTACTGCAAGCATTTGGATCAAAAGCTACCCCTGTGTAGAGCCAGGGATGGATCAAGATTTAATTTGTTACAGCAGTTCTTTGATAAAGCAAATGGAATAAATAAAACTGTAAGGCTGGAAATAGGGCTTTTTTAATTGCTCCAGCAGTCTTCCAGAAGAAGGTTGATCTTGGTCAAGTTATTAATGTAGTTAAATACCATATAGCACCTATAATTAATTAGTAATCTCATACTGCATTTTCCTTCAAACTCAGCCTACTGGTAGGAGGTAGACAGCACTGCCATATGCAGGTCTAAGTGCTCACTTTTTGTGCATAATACAGTAGGACTGCTGTTCTCTCCCTTGCATCCTATTTGCTTGACGAGCCTTTAGGAGAAAAGATCCTTCAATGATTAACTAACAAGCTCCAGTGCTAAAAGCAGCACAGATTGCAGTTTGCACTGCTTTAGCTTATCAAGGGTAGAGTAGACTACCTCTATCGCAATTATATCTCAGGGCAAAGTGATACTGCTTTGAACATACTGTAAAACGTGTCACTGATATGGACTTGTAATATTGATAATCTGTTAAACTGGCAGTAATCGTAGACCTGTATTGACAGTGCCTAATGTCAAGCTTTTGTCTGAGATGCCTCTCCCCACCCTAACCCACAAGAAGGAATAAGGAAAAAAATATGCAAACGGTATTTTAATTTAACATTAAATTTCCCTGTAGCCCTAACAGTCCATCTTCTACTTTATCCATATATCAAAATAGCAATGAAATTTAACTATGAATAATAATTTAAAAAATAACTGATTTGCTTTGAAAACATACTCCATAATTCATAGGAGGGGAAAATAATTAAACATAGTTACCATATATATATGTGGTTAACAAAATGAAGTAAATATGTATATTTTAGGCAAAATAATTTGATGCATTCAGAGTAAATTTTCACAGGAAGAAAAAAATTTCCAAAGAAATCCATGCAAATCTGCATCTGAGTATTAAAATTTTAAACCTAAAAATACAAAAGAGTATTTGCACACAATTCACTGATTGGCATAAAAGCTGCACAATTCAACAGAAATGCTGTAGTAGAATTATTGGATAGAGGTTTTCCGGTTTAAAAGCCTGAGTACAAAACAAATGACTAGCATGCTGTGCTTACATTCAGGTAATAGACAAAAATGTTCGCTCACTCAGGGGTTCCCACTCCAACCGACTGCAGAGCTAGCTGGTGATCATGACTCTCCTCCACTTGTGCAGCATCTGCTTTGTTCTTTTCCATAATGACATGATTTAACTGACATGTTCAAATAAACTTTGTTTGCTCTTTGCCCACTCAGTGTTAGGAAGCCTAACCTTACTTTTGCCTTCTGGAGGTGCATAGTTCCTTGTGCCAGCCACAAAACCTCCTGGGTTATTACTGGTGTAAGGGCTGGCACCATAAGGGCTGAGAAGACCTTAAAATATTACCTCCGTTCACACCTGCTTAAAGCCTGATAAAGGGTTAAATAAGTCTTTAATAAGAATATGTTAAGACAACTACTTGAGGTGTGCATCAAGCTATCGTTCCACTCATCAGGCAATTAACACTGAAGTTCTGAAGTGCTGATATGCAAACCCCAGGAACAATATCTTTCCTAGCTGCCCTCATGGTCAGTAAGAGGAGTCTGAGGATTGCATACTGAGTCCACAAGTAATAGCACCTCATACTTTTTTTCAGTACTCTGTGAATGTTATTTTCTTCTGGATATTAATGTTTTATTTAATTAATGTTCTGTTTTCTGAATGTCTGTATAGAAAGCTGATGTTCAAGATTAATGAAAATGGTCCACGAAGAGTGTTAAAGAATCAGTAGAGTGCCTTTCCATCTTCACTCAGGGATTATCAATGATTGCTATGTAGAACCACAGTCAGTAGAAACCATGCTACAAAAATGACTGTCTTTTAAACATTTAAACAACTGTCTTGTGATATGGCGTTAAGTCCTGAAGATTCCCTTCCCATAGTAAAGGCCACTGTAATTTTCTAACAGGTGCAACATTTATGAAATTGAATGTTTTGGGTACAACAATGCACTGCTCAGATTTGGCCCCAGTGGATAATTTTGTAGCTGTGGATACTCTGCAGTTTCATACTCTTGGAAATTGGCTGTTAAACTCTGGCCAGCTAGTTGGTTGTACTGAGCTGTGGAACTGTACATCTTCAAAAGGAAAGCTACAAGATCTATGATCTACTGAGCTATGGAACTGTAGGCCAACAGAGCCACCCTAGTGGGAGAAAGGAAGCAATATTAATTTTGTAAATTACTTTATTTCTACAACAAAACTAATCTCAAGAGAGCTGTCAGAACTGCGTTCGTGCTGTCAAGGTGTTCAGATGGATTCAAGTAATCCTGAACTCCTCTGCAGCCGTTCACACAAAGTAGTACGAAGACAGAATTCAGAGCATAGCTGCACAATAATAAATGTCATGGAAAATACAAAAAGCTAAAGCACGGTGGGAAGATAAAAAAAGACAGCGAGAATCAGAGAGGTTATTATGAGAGAAACAGTCTAAAGAAGACAAATAGCTTTCTGCAAACAGTTGCACTAATATGAAGAGGGCAGGACTCAATTATTCATATTAACTACAGTAAAAACTAAAGGACAAATACAGCATAGAAATGTTTGGCTGTAAGTAAAATAAAAGGAAAAATATTTTGAAAAAAACCTCAAAATATTAAAATTAGCACTAAAAAGAAGATTACAATGATATAAAAATCTATTCTAGGGATTTTTTTAGCATTTTGGTTTTTTTGGTTTGTGGTTTTGTTTTTTGGTTTTTTTTCCCTTATCATGGAAAGAGTAAAAAGAGTTAAAACCAGTACTTTCATTAGAGAAAGAGACTTGATAGCCATTACAGTAATTTTTCTGATCTAATAGCTTGCATGGTAAATTCAGGGCGCAGCTGAAAAAAATGGTATTTGTAATATCATAGAATTCAGGGACCTATGACAAAATGAAAATAATGTCAGTCAATTTGAATCATTCTGTGCTAGCCATGTGCACTTTTAAAATGTTACAATATCTAGATTATGTACTTGAAATAGGCAGCTAGATTACAGTCTGCATCATTCTTCACTGTCTTTGAGGCAAGTAGATCACTATTATTGTGAGAACATAAGAATAGTCACACTGGCTCAGAGGAAAGATTAATCTCATAATAGGCAGAGGCACATAGAAAGAATGCCTAACCTGCAGTTTCAGTAAAATTCAGCACCGTTTTCTTGAAGTGGTGGTTGTATTTACATCTCTATGTTTAATACCCCATGTATGCAGAAGATTGTTTTAAAACCATCTCTTCTAGAAACTGCTAACTGTCCTAAACTTCCTCTTCTCGTAAGAAGTTTCTCTGATCATGACCTACAGAATCTGAGTCTGAGGTCCATTTTGTTTTGTGGGGTTTTAAAGATACATTGCCATCATTCTGCTATTGTTTCTCTTCTTTAGTAGCATGAACACTATCATTTCATGATCACTTTCACATAAATTGCCTTCCCCAGTTTCCAATTTTCAGTCATTGAGACTTAGTCAAAATCAAATAAGAATCAAATCTAAAATAACTGAACTTCATTATCAATTTAATGAAGATATTTGCCTTACTATTTCTGCACTTTACAAGAACTTTGGAAGTGTCTCTTTTAAAAAATACATGATCTGTTGTAAAGTTTCTCCAAGAGACAATCAAGTAGTGAAAGTTTATTGTTATTACCAATCCCACCTGCTGATATTAATATTGTGTTCAAAGAAAAACATGATCTACCTACTAGTGCAAAGATCTAGGACAGTCTTCTCCCACAGCGTCCCTGAGTTCCTTTCCTTTTTTATTTCACTCAGCAAATCTCACTGTGCTTCCTTT
This sequence comes from Falco naumanni, assembly GCF_017639655.2. Lineage (NCBI taxonomy): Eukaryota > Metazoa > Chordata > Aves > Falconiformes > Falconidae > Falco > Falco naumanni. The sequence continues at coordinate 30,953,599 of NC_054059.1, forward strand.
CTCATTTCTCTGGACTGCTCTATGCAGAGTGTTTTCTTCTTGACATCTTTCCTGATCAGGCTTTGTACTAATATTCCAGTCCTGACCTTATCTCGCTGGACCTAAGTGATGGCAGAAGGCTGTTTTGTTTGTGTTTGTTTTGTGTATACTAACATTAAGATTTCTCTTTGTTTCCTGTAACAATGCACAGATAACTAAGATTTCAAAAAGATATGTTGCTATGTCCCCTTGTATCTCTTTGATAATCTTGGAGCTGTTCTATTCTTTTTCTGTGAGATTTCAATCTGTGTGCCAAACCTTTTTCATCTCCTTCCCCTTCCCCTTCCCCTTCCCCTTCCCCTTCCTCTTTCCTTCTTTTTCTTTTTCTAACATGGCTTTTTTAACACTCTTCCTCACCGGTTCTCTACCCACACTTCAAACTGATTCATAAGTCAGTGACCTTCTCCTACCTCAGCAGATAAAGCACCATGTTTCCTGGCACTAATCTTTCATGGAATATCATGCAGTGCAATATATGAAAGAATTATCAAGGAAATATGAGGGGAAACTGATTCTGGAGGATCCTTGAGAATTTCTTTTCGTAAGGGAAAGTAGAGTCACTCAAAAAGTTAGTTTTACTGTTGAGTACGTGAATGCAACCTCCTCGCCTTTTCTAAAAGCTCATTTGTGACCAAAAAGTGAAACTTTCCTATTAGTTCTTCAGGTTTTCTTAGCTGACCTTCAAAAAGTTCTGTTCAGGAACTGTATCAAGGTTTTTAAATTAATAACAATCTGGAAAAGACCCCCGCTTCATAAAAAACATGCAAAAAATAAATGAGTATGAAGTTGCTCTGTGCTTCTGCTGGTCATTTCAATAAACAGCAGTATTTGTCTCAGGAACTGTGAAAGCCTGTACTAAATGTTACATAAAACAGTTTACCAGAAAGTTATGAATAAGCTAAATAGTTATGAGCTGCTGAAATTTGGTGGAACTGTGAAAAATCCATTCAGTTTTTAAACTTATCTTTGCACTTCATATGGAATAGCCTACATTAAAAATGAACACTGGAAAACAGAGGAACCAATAAAACGACAATGTTCCTGGTGTTAATGTAAGAAAGCAAGAAGTAAATCTCTCCCGTAAGGAGAGGAATTTTGAAATTGAGAGAAGTAGCTTCTGTCAGACTGTGAAATAGCTGCCACCATCCTGAAGAGGACAGAACAATAATGTGGAGTTGTGTGGGCCATTACACAAATAAAGGGCACAAAAAACGCACAACAAACTCCCAGGAAGACCCCAAGCACAGCTGTAATGTTCTGCACACTATATGTATGTAACACATACTCTGAAAGCTACGGGTTATGAAACATTTTATTCCCTGATTTGGGAGATTACTAAGACTCTAGTAGTGCACAACCTAGCATCATTATGGTGATAATGGCAGCAGTTTTATGTATCCGTCCAGATCTTCCTCTTTAATTTGTTATATCCCTGGAGAGTTAATGCTCAGCAGGGTTGAGGAATACACACAGACTTTACACCAAGAACTCAAAACCATAAATAGGCAGCCTATTTTAAACAAGAAAGTGGAGCTTGATTTCCAGCAGTCCTTTACTTTAGTTCCATGTACTTGTGGGTAGTGATTGAATTCTAAATAAATCAGAAAAATCTAACTCATTATCATCTCAAGATTAAGACCTATTCAGTGACATTTAGATTCACTTTTTCCCACAATCTCAAAAGAGTGTGGAAAAAGGCTTTTTCTAGTCATAATATTAATGAATCAGTTTTGGTCAGATTCTCAAATAATTAAACATGAAAAATACATTTTTGCAATCTGTACAAAATATATTTATTTAAGAAAAATATTTCCAAAACACACCCAAGTTGTCATGTTCTAAATCTAATAGGGTGAAATCTTCAGAAAGCTGGAAATTTTATGACATACAAAAATTATTTTAACTTTTCAGGCAGTTCTTTCTAGTATTATTTTTGACATGATAAAGAATAGAGAAAATACGAGATAAGACATTTTTTTAGAGAAAGAGTTGGGAAAAAAGTCATGCAACACACAGTGTAGACAAAAGTAAATGCTACTATTACATCTCTTACTTAAGGAACTCATTCTTTCCTTTCACACCAGATCTGTGCAAAGAATACACTGCTCAGCTACTTACTCTAATGAATACTACCTCCATGAATCTGACATCAGCCGTCGAGCAGCCATGCAAAGAAACAATGAAAAAAGTAAGCTCTGTCTCCTGGAAAATGCTAGACAGCTCTGGGTCATTCTGCAACTACACTATAGACTACAAATCCAGGGTTTCTTCTTACAGAAAGCAAAACATACGAGGAACGCTGAAAAAGAGAAGGAGACACTGATGGATTTTCAGGTACACTTTCAGTTTCTATACCTATGTTTACACTTCACATGGAATAGCTCCACTGGAGAACTGGAAGCAGCCAGAATGCTCACCCAGAAATAAGTATTTAGAAGTGCTCCAGACCCACCACTTCACAGTACGTGCCAGGGAGCTGAGTCTAAGGTGTCAGCTGGGCTCTGAGACTCCATTAAGGCAAAAAAGAAAGAAAATAACAAAGGTGACCTTTTTGCCCCTGGCCATGTTTGGCCGTGATTGTGCTCCAACCCCCACCCAGTATTTCTATCCAAAGGATAACTCCACTAAAGATGTACAAAAGCCCACTGTGTCTTCTAGTTCAGCCTGTAAACTGGAACAAGGTCAGTCTGTTCAAGTGTTCATGCAAAGGTCCTGGAGAGAACAAGCCTTGTTATTATCAAATCCTTTGAACAACCAGTGCCAGGCTGTTGTGATTTAACCCCAGCTGATAAATAAGTGCCACACAGCTGCTCGCTCATACCCCTCTCACGCAGGGGGGTGGGGAAGAGAATTGGCAAGGAATGCAAAACTTGATGATTGAGGTAAGAACAGTTTAAAAATTGAAATAAAAATGAAAGAACAATAAGAATAACAATAACAGTTATATTGAAAAGGAGGGAGAAAGGGAGAGGAAGGAAATACAAAGGGAAGGGAGAAAAGAGACCAAGTGATGCACAACACAACTGCTCACCACCTGCTGACCGATGCCCAGCCAGTCCCCGAGCAATGATCAGCAGCCCCGGCCAACTCCTCCCAGTTTGTATACCGAGCATGATGTCCCATGGTATGGAAAATCCCTTTGGCTAGTTGGGGTCAGCTGTCATGGCTGTGTCCCCTCCCAGTTTCCTGTACCTCTTCAGATCCTCCTGCCGGCAAGGCCTGAGAAACCAAAAAGTCCCTGACCCAGTACAAACACTACCCAGCAACAACCAACATCAGTGTGCTATCAATACTGTTCCCACACCAAATCCAAAACAGCACTGCACTAGCCACCAAGAAGAAAATTAACTCTACTCCAGCTGAAACCAGGACACAAGCAAAAGGGATGCAACATGTAAATTGCTTTGACAACAAAGACTTTTTCTCAGCAGCATGTCCCTTTCCACCCTGTAGTCATGACTATGAAAGGCAACGAAAGGTGCAAGATAAGTTGAAGACTCCAGCTTTCTTTGCCCGTTTCAGCAGCTGAGGAATTGTTAATTCTAGGGCAATCCTGACCAGGGAAATGAAACAGTAGCTTCAGCAGACTCGGGAATATGAGCCAGTTGCCTGCTTGAAAAAACACCCAAGCAAAGAAGAAAGGGATTTGGGGAGATCAAGGAAAGCTCAAGGCAGATTAGCAGCCTGTGAAGCTAGTAGTCCCTTACAGATTAACATGCTTCTGTGTCTCCTGGGCCCCATGCCTTTTATCAGACAACTACAAGTTCAGTACATTGCTCCAAGCATCAGGGATGCAAGTGCATTTTGCAGGGCTTCTTTCTCTAAAAAATGATTCTCCACACACACAAACCACAATTCTTGGCAGCAACCTGTATATTTTCAAAACATTCCTCTGCACAGCACCCTCTTCAAAACATCAAGGCTATACTACAGCAACTGCTACATAGAGGCTTTCTGAATAGGCTGGTAACCCACAGCCTTGAGGTTCAGCTGCCCATGCAAAAGTTCAGTTTTGTGAATCATAGCTGTGTGATACCGGCTTGATTTTACAAAGAGATCAGTTACTTGAGCTGTAAGACAGTAGTAAAAACATAGAAAGAATGTTGAGAGACTAATGGCTGTCAACTCAAGGATTCAAAATACTTTCAGGAAAAGATATAAAACACTAGGACAGAAAAGAATAGTGAATCAGAAAAAAAGAAGTTCAGGGAGGAATTGTCCAAGCAAAACTGGAGATTGACTCTGCTTTAACCGGCTGATGCTTGCCAGCTAACATGGACTCATTAGGTGGCTGAGTGGGAGTGGGGAATGTATTAATACTTAGATCAGTAAGACAACAATCCTTTTGAACTATTATTAACAGAGAAAACTTGCCATGCACTTGCAAGTTACATGAATCCTGCTTGTAAAGACTTTTTGTACATGGTGAAAGATGCACAAACAAAAGTGGCTGGGTAGAAGGAAGCTCACAGACCTGTGCATGAATAAGTAAACTAGTAGGCAAAGGACACTGTTTCAGCAGGACCGTTCTTCCCTGCCTGGCTGAGAGGGCTGCTGGCTGCATTCAGTAGTAATTACAGGGAGAACAGAGAAATTTATTCTCAATATGAAGTCAGTGCCCAGCCAGCGCTTCTTCCTCCTCACTGCAAAGGAGGTTCACTGCAGGATGCTCTCCAGACCCAACCCAGTATCCCAAAAGTTCTCCCTGTAACCTGCTGCTGTGGTACACACCCACTGTCAATTGACTTCTGATGTGGACTCCACAAAGAGGGAGTATTCAGTGCAAGGCCAAGAAATGGCTATTTGTGTAGGCTACATATAGCATAGTGCTGTCTTCAAAACAATATTGTTGACTTGGCCATCCTCTTCCAAGGTGAAGGCATGGCTCAGAAGGCACCTCTCATGTTTAAGCATTGTAAATACTGAATAACTCCACAGAGTCCCACACATACTTGCATGGGCCATGTGCTTGTGCTAAGATTGGCATCATCCCAGGCTCAAACATGACTACTTCAATAGTCTTTAATAGCAAGACCGGTTGTTCTGTGGGTACTCAGCCCCCTTAGCTGGAAGACAGGGATGGAGAGCAGAATGAAGCCCCCATAATCCAAGGGGAAATGGTCAGCGACCTGACTTAGACACACAGAAGTCTATGGGCCAGATGGGATCCATCCAAGGGTAGTGAGGGAGTTGATGGAAGAGCTCACCAAGCCGCTCTCCATCTTATATTAAGTGTCCTGTCTGGAGCATAAGTCATATGAGGAACAGCTGAGACAACTGGGGTTGTTTAGCCTGGAGAACAGGAGGCTCAGGGGAGACGTTATCTCTCTACAACTATATGAAAGGAGGTTTATACACAAGTGAGTGTCATTCTCTTCTGCCAAGAAACAAGTCATAGGACAAGAAGGAACAGCCTCAGTTTGTGCCAGGGGAGGGTTAGACTGGATATTAGTAAAAAAAATTTTCTGCAAAAGGGTTGTCAGGCATTGGAACAGGCTGCCCAGGGAAGCGCATGAGTCACCATCCTGGAGGTATTTAAAAGATGTGTAGATGTGGTACTTAGGGATGTGGTTTAGTGGTGGGCTTGGCAGTGCTACATTGATGGTTGGACTTCATGATTGTAAAATCTTTTCCAACCCCCAAAAATCTATTATTCTACTTGTTAGCTATATTCACATCACCTGTGAAACCCAATCTTGGTTTGTCCAGCAATATTATAGAATAATAACAGAAAATTATAGAAAAATAACAGAAATGTGTGGTTGGAGATACTGCCAGTGAAAGTCACTTTGTTAGGAGTTCATGAGGTTTTATAATCATCTGGGCTGCTGGACTACCTTACGTGTTCATGTTCTTCAGTGTAGCCTTTCCCAGAATCTAAGTAGGTTTTTCTGTGATGGAGAAGGTTTTTCTCCTGACAGCTCTGGTCAGCTTAGCACATAAGAGGGAGAAAATCCTAACTGGACTGCAGAGTTCATGCAGGACAAATATAAGCTAAACAGAAACAAGATAAAGTTGACCACTGGGGGTTGCTTATTCATTTAACAGAACTGAAGTTCTATTTATAAACAGGGCCTCTGCTTGTTTGATCTTACAAATAATTTCATAACCTCTGAATAACAGATTTGCATGCAGTCAGTTAATTTATAAACTTCTGCACTGAAATAGCTTTTTTATAATTTTTATACAGCACTTAGCAAAATGAGATGTTAATTTCTGCTATGGTTTTTGATGTTTTCCTGAATTCCAAATCCTTTCTATTAATGTTGTATAGTATATACTTACTCGCCTATTGTAAAAGTCAAGCATAGAAGGGTTCCAGGGAAAAATGTCTTATACAGTCTTTATATACATGTATAAGTATGCAAAATAAGATAATCTCTCTAGAGGGCACCTAAGCATGCAACTTGTGGAAGTGTTGAACCAGTTATCTTTAGTACAAACAAGGGCATGAAGTGGGATAATTGTTTATCGAACACTTGCATTCAAGATTTACCCTGTTTTGCTTTTTAAAAGAATGTTATTATTTACAGTAACACTTGCTCAAAATGAATGCAAGTGTAACATTGCAAATAAAAAGCCAAAAAAAATTTCAATTGTTAAAATGTACCCAGAAAGCTCTCATTTCCAAACCATTCATCTCTCTGTTGCTGAAGGCGATGTTTTTGAGGCAGTGATGAATGATGCACAATGATAACTGAAGAAAATACTGAATCAGGTGCAGGGAATTAAAGACACCCTGTAATGACAGTCCTGCAACAAATGTCTGTCCAAGCCAATAAGCCTGGGGCTTGTTCTGATTACAGACTGAGAAGTACTAAGTTTATGGGGACTGTACACTTTCAGACACTTATTTTGTATCATTTACAAACCTGATCTTTATAGTCATCAGCCTCAACTTTTCAGTTCATGTTTGAGAGTTTTTGCTTTCTCTATGTAATTCTACATTTTTTCCTCTTCTGTTCAGACCTGACAATGTGCTTTTCACTTGCATACAGCCATCAGAGGCCTCCAGGCACACCTGAATCCTTAAGACAACCAGGGGGTCAGGTTGGAGGACTGCTCGCTTTACAGGCATTATGTTTGGTACTCCCATTTGGGAGCTTGAAGAGCTGAGTCTTGTCAGTACAGACTATCAGCTGGCACAGCATTCCTGCTAGGTGTACCTGAGCATACTGTTACCCATCTCCCTTGCATTCCCCCCTGTGACCAGGTTCACTGATATAATGCATCATGTCTTAAAATAGAAAATTGAAAGCAAAAAGCAAAAGACATCAAACTTTAGACATGTAGAATTTACTTACCAGATTTGAAGCCAGTCACTCTAAGCTCCCTTTGTAGAGATTGTGGAGGTACCTCTCCAGAAAAAAATTAATCTCATGTATCTAAAGTATCTGAGATATTTGGCTCCAATGCTATGAAGATTAGCATAAAAAGTGACAGTTAGAGACACTTCCAAAGATGGTACCACTGTCTGCTTTTAATATAACAGCGCAGTGTCCCCTTTTTCCAAACCCCAGCTCCTCACTCCAGAAGCAAAATATCAGAGTAATCTCCAATTTGAATCATCTGTGAATCTTTCAGCTGAAGGATGTGCACCTCCCATTTTACAAATCTAAAGTAGTCAAAGGTGAGGAAGAGGGTGACCTATACCTTGTATGCTAAAGTTGGGCTATTATGCAGCTGACAGCATCAGAAGATGAAGGTGGAGAAAAAGCAAACTACAACACAGCTGTTGTTTGAGTTTTAGGCATGCAGCCCTAATCTAACACTTAGGATGGCTGAACTCTAGAAAACATTGCCATCAATATCTTTTTATACTTGATGATGATGTCTTAGACAAAATGTAGGCAAGGACAATGTCAGAATGCAAAGTCCAAGGGTTCCAACCTCAAAGGTTAGGTACCAGCTCTCAATCTGGAGGTCCCGAACATCTCCCTGCTGCATGACAGAGCAAAGTGCTGCGCTCAGTCACAGTTGGATTGTGGCAAAACTGTATGGACATTGCCTCCAGAGAAACCTTTTTCCCTGTGATGACTTGGTCGGGACTGCTCTAGTTGGCTGGTAGGTGATCCCATGACTGTGTAAACAAATGCAAATCAAGATGAAAGTCCTTGAATTTAATATGATTATTAAATCAGATTTCAGAAGATTTGAAAGACTCTTTTTCTTGTTTCTTATTGACTAAGGCACACAAGGATTTAGCATCCTATTTTAAATCCCAACATACAAATGAAACTTTCTTCCACATGCATACCAGAGTTGGATGAGAAAATCTTCTCCCAGCACTAAGGACCTACGTTGCAGCATTGTAGTGCTAATGCTTATGGTTTATTCAAGAACTAATCTTATAAAAATGTTCTTAATAAAATACAAAATTTAGAAAGTTAACAAGTGATGGAACCTACAAAACCTCATTAAATCTGAAACCTGAATCATCTGCCTGGCCAATTGTGTAGCCAAAACTGCATGTACAGGATAAGATTCTTGAAAAATGCATTCTAAAACAGTTACTATCATTGAAGAAGGTAAAGTGAAGTACAGTGAATTCAGTTAGCTCCATCTTACCATGTTGCAGCAAAAGTATCTAAGCAACATTTCACGCATTTTACAGAAACAGAAACTAGTCCTTAGGGAAACGACTCCTCAAGGTATCAGGACAAACCAGCAGATGGATCAAGAGCTGACATGACCATGGCATTATGTTCCCATCAGTCAGGGGCAAAAATTTTGCAAATTTCAATGAAGAGAGAACTTCATCCCGAAAACCATTACTCTCAAATAAAAAAGCATACATTTTCTGTTACTATTAGTATGTTATTTGATTTTTAAAACCCATATTTTTCAGTTTGTACTTTCAGATATAAAATCATAATGAATGATTTTGACTCAATATGAACAGCCAAGGAAGCAGTTTTTCTTGTATATAATTTTAATATATTGGTCGGCAAGTTCTGTCATTAATGCTGAAAAGAGATAAGCTTAGGATTTCATCCTCACATAAAGGCAGCATTGTACTCTTCCACTAGCATGTACAGGAAGTTAATAGGAAACTAGTAATGTATTTCATTTGCGCTAGCCCTGTTGTAAATTAAAAAGTATAACGTAAATAAAAACAGTACCAAAGGTAAGAGAGCAAATTGCACATTATTCCATTGAGGAAAGCAAAGACCAAAGTTCACTCATTTCCTTTTCTTTTCCTGACTACCCAGAGAAAGACAGTAGAGCTTCAAAATATAAGTTATAAATTCTTCAGCATAAAGCAATGGGTCCCAAACAGTGAGAATACAGGAAAACTCAGTAGCGAACTGCTGTAGGAAACTCAGCATGACTACAAAGACTGGGGAAAGATATTCCACTAATAAGTAATCCCCTTTCCAGCCAACAACAATGCTTGCAACACTGAAAAGATAGTTAATAATTTTACCTATAGCTGTATTGAGAGTGCATTTATTTGCAAAGTGAACACTGAGCAGATAATGTAAGAAATTACAAAGCCTTTGGAACAGAAATAATATACTGTGACGAGCTTTGCTCCAGATTGCCTGTCCTTTTTTTTTCCTTCAAATATCAAATATTTCCACTTTAGAGCATTTTATATTTACTTATAAATCATTTGACCATCCTCTGGTGTCACATGCCGATCCAAGACTGGAGTGAGGTTCTGCTTGTATTCTTGGAAACAGAATTAAGACTCAAAATAGAGTCAAGAGCCAAGGAATGTTATTTGCCAGACAACAGGTTTGCAAATGTGAAGGAGAGGGCAAAAGATAAAGAAAGAAAGGAAAGAAAGAAGGAAAGAATGAGAATTCACAGCAATAGTTACCACACCAGATCTGCAGCATCCTGACAGTCTGATTCCTTTCCAAGTCCGGTGGGGGAACATTCCATTGGATGTTGGTTGGTTCCGTTCTTTTATAAGGTTGTCATGAGCTGTTCTGCTTAACAACATCTTCCACCTGGCAGTGGTGTGCACGCCCAATGCCGATGGTGGTCCTCAGGGGTCTCCGGGCCCCTCTATCCCCCCAGCCCAGGGCTGGGCGCATGCACAGGGGTTTGGTTAAGTTTCTCAGGATTAGCTCCCCCCATTGCTCCATGGTGTCAGTTGGTGGGTTTGCTACCTTAACAATGCTGAGATAAACCTCTTCTGCGGCAGCGGTCTTGGCTCTCTGCCATAACAATGTTGAGATAAACATTTGCTATGGTGATGGTGTGAGTTTCCTGCCATAGTAATGTTGAGGCAAACACCTGCTGTGGCGATGGTGGCTCTCACCGATGCAGTCTCTTATACCTGGTTTAATTAAAACCCAGAGGGAAATAAGTGTGGAAGTTTTCCTGTGGTTCATACCCACTGTTTGAAATATTTCATATGGTGGCTCACTGCAGGTTTTTAGCACTTTCGTGAGTGTTAGTAGAGCAAATAAACCAGTCAAATGTCTTTTTTACATTTATGGAGTGATGAGTACTGTGGAATTATCTATATGAAATTCACCCATGCAATTTTGACTGGACATTTGATGTTTCATGCCACATTGTTATAAAAATGCCTAATTTCTACCTCCTACCTGTAAAGTTATCCACTTGACTATAAGAGCATTACAACGTAAATTGAGGAACATTTTTTTGCCCCACTTCACATGCAATCTGCACACTCAGGCACCAGAGTGCTTTGAAATTAATAGTTCAATTAATGCCACATTTCACAAAGTTATCATAATAATAAATCAACACGCACATACCATATCAGTTTTTAGTCCAATCATTTAGACAATTTTACAGAAACTGATAAAGATGACATTGACTTAAACTGCACTAACACTGATACAATGCGTGCTGAAGTGGTCGTTAAAAGCAGGTTTGGTTTTTCTGTGTTGGTGGAGAGTGTGAGAGGTTGTAGTCTTTCTGGTAGTAGTGTGAGGAATGCTAAAAGTGTTTGGTAGTATGCTACATATCTGAATAATTAATTCTGCTAAAAACGGTACAGTATTCAATGAAATAAAATGTGTTTTGATCTGATTCCAACAATTTCTTTAGACACAGGTAAAGGAAAGACTGACAAAATAAGAATCTGCACAGGGGGCTGGGACCACACTGAAAAGAAGGCAGGGAATTTATTTAAAAATAGAACAGAATGATAACAAGGAGGAAACTGAAAGTTTTCAAGAATAAAGGGAGGTCCATAAAACAGTATTTATCTACAACCAACCATATGAAATTAATTGAATGAGGTGCATCAGTTGAACGGGAGCACATCACACATATCTCTATAAATACTATACTCATACTAAGAGTTCTTTATGGCTGTGGCATAGGACTCGACGTGCCATGCACAGATTATTACAGAATTATTAAAGAACTGGTACTGACGATAATCAAAGAACTAATACAGATGTCCTAACATTAAGCCTAATGGGCTTCTGATCAACTTCCTAATTTATGTGTGTTTTGACATTGTCAGTGACTACCAACTCTAAAGAAGGAGAATCTTTTTCATTTTTACTTTTACATCAGCAATGGGATAGTTAGAATCAACATCAATAAACCACCAGCCTGTGGGTGATGCTTAACTACCTGGACTGATAGATATGTCCCTATAATTTAGTAGTTTCATGCTGAATTGATACTCCCTGAAGCACTCCAGCTGGTACCTTTAACTTTTTAAGTTACAAAATGCTTTACCTTGAATCTCCTTTTTTAGAATAAAAACTAGCTGAAGGGATAAGGAATAGCTTGCAAAGAGCTGTGAAAATAAAGAGTTGCACACCATTGTCAAAAGACTGAGATCGTTATGAGTTGCTAACTGTTAACACTTCTTTCCAGTATGATTTTTCAAAAATTGTTTGCGAGGCTTCTGTTAACTGGAGATTAAATTATTTTGGTTTTTGGACAGTTGTTTCATGCACAAATGTCTAAATAGCTGTTTTGTTCTTGTTGTGATACAACATGAGGTAATTAACACGGTGTACTGCATGAAATGACTGGTTTGGAAAATTATAACCAGTTAAGATTTTGATAGAAAAACTACAACTGGATTTTTGCAAGCTCTTCTGGCACTTCCAGATTTTCCAATAATTTCACTGCTCTGTCTGCAGTTTCATTCAGAAGTAGGAATAAAGATGCCAATGAAATGACTTAGTTTTTACAGAAATATTCATGAAAGGCAAACTGGAATATTATTTTATATTTGACATCTAGAAATTCGTTTCTACACCTACAAAAATACTGGTCTCATAAAAGTAAGAACACCTCTAGCTGTAAAATTTAATAGGTAGATGCTATGCAAGATGTAAAACCCACTGGGGGATGTCTGGATTTTAGTAAACGCTACCAAATTATATAATATATCTTTAAGACAGCCAGAAAGGGAACATCTCAGGTTTGATATTAAGACTGTTCAGAAAGACATGCATTTAAAAAACAAACAAACAACCTATTTGTGGGGTGACAAGAGATAGGTAATATTGTTCTGAAATACTTGCATAAATTGTGGGTTTTAATTTGTAGGACAATATACTCTACCTAAGTGATGTAAGTAGTAAATGTCTTCTTCAGCTCTATATTAATGTTTTTCAGCCACTGGGGTTTGACACTGACCTTAAATTGACTTGTTTCTGGCAAGGTAAGAAATTCTTTTTGAATCACATACAGCTTATTTCTGCTGTCCTTTAAATCACTGGTAATTTTGTACTCAACATCAGCATAAAGAGCTTTGCCACTGTTGCTACGGGAATGTCATGCTTCTCTTAATTACACTGTTCCCCCATAATCGCTGACTTACATACATCCCTCAGCAATGCATTTGTACTTTTTTGCATGCACAGTCATGACAACATGCATACAGTTAAAAAAAGGCATAAAATACATGCTGAATGTCAAAATGCCAAATCTGTTCCAGTAAGGCCATCAGAACCAAAAAAGATGCACTGAAAAGATTTACCCTATTTTCAAGCCAAAACTACTCCTGTGGAGTCATCTAGAAATAAAAAAAAAAACAACAACAGTAATCTGAAAGCATATCTCCTGAAGCAGTGGAAAAGGGAGGACTTCCACAGAGCCTTGTAACAAAGCTGATTTCTTGTCATCCTTCAGAGATCGTATTTTTTTTTCCCATTTTTTATCCTCTTAGACTGCATAGTAAATGGAGTGTCTGTGGATAGTCAGTCCAAACACATTTTCAGCAAATTAAGTTTATATCTTATTCATACAACATTCAGAGAATTTTACAAGCGTTATTGATTAACCCTCCAAATACACCTTGAGACACATTAGAACCTTCCCATCAATTTTAGAACTGGGTAAATCAAGCCAACAGTTAAATGGCTCACCCTAGGTCTGGCAGTAGGGCGGTGTCAGGAACAAATGAGAATTACAGTTCCAGTTTGAGATTATAATAGTCTGCAAATTACTGTCATGCAATTTTGTTTCATATGTGCCCTTAATTGTACTATCCATAAAGGGATTTGGAGACAAGTGATAAAAATACATTTGAGTGCAAAGACTCTAGACACTTACTAATGTAAAATGTTTTATAGTAGGCAAATCAAACTTAAAAGCCGCCACTTATAGTCACATTCATTTAGGTTTTGAGGATCCTCCTTCCCTATTGAGAATGCTTAGAGAGTAGCTGTTTCCATTATTTTCCCATACATCTATAATCATGTCACTACTTTCTATGGCTGTCTCACTCCCAGAGGTCTTCCTAACCACCTTTAAATGATTTGGATGCGGTTTCTCACACATTAATATTAATACTTAACTGTGAACATCAAATTCTTTAATTGCTTTCATTCTGAATACTTGATGTGTCTGAGTAAACATCCCTTACTTAAAGCTGTAGCTCCATTAGTATTGATAATTATAGTACACTCCACAAATAAATCCTTGATTTTAATATACTTAAATACTGCAAGATATGAGTAACTAATTATTTTATAGGCATGGAAAGTGGGGAGAAACATAAGGAGAAAATATGAATAAACAGAGATGAACTGGGGAATGGTTGGGCTGTAAAATGCAAGTTTCTTTTAGAGGTCAGAGTACACATTATCTTTTTTAAATTTACCTTTTCCTCTTACATTTCTTTGGCTTGAAATCTCTCTAGCACGACTTCTGGGAAGTAGCCAGAATTTTCTTTCTGAAGTGCAAGCCTAACTGAAATCCATTTCTTTATCATTTTCCATTAGAGTAGCTCTATTTCTTTTATGGCTTTCCAAACCCTGCACTGCAAACTACACAGCCTTGCAAAAGTCATTGCTCCTTCAGCAAATGCCTCCCTTTTAAAGTCACCTCCATCAGCTTTTTCAGAAGTAAATTCTTAGACAGGAGCCAGGATGCCTTTACCTCCCTGCTCTTTTAACTCTGCTGTGCACAGCATATGAATTGTGGGCCATGCAATGGGGAGGGCAGAAGCACCACTTCTGGCTCATCCCCACCGTGGCTGCCTTCTGCACCACTGCTTTCCTGATCCTGAATGTAATTTATGTGGATTTTTCTATGCCCGTTCAGTCTAACCAGCCTTATTTCCAATAAACCCCAAATCCGAGGAGAAAATTAGGCATCTAAATCACACTGCAGATTTTTCACCTTTGAAGAAGATCTGAGGAGCATTTTAAAAATCAGCCTCCTTCCGTGCACTTAGTACAGTCATTCAGTGGTCAAAGCTCTCACAGCCTTGGGAATATCCAATTTAAAATCTTGCCTCTGCCACCTCCCCACAATGCTAACCATGGTGTGAACAATGTGGTGTACAAATGCCCTTTTCCCACTATTCTTCATTTCTGATTTTACATTTTTTTCAATGATACCTCACGTTCAGATTTCTGCCACCATGATACATACTCCTTTCATCTCTGGGAAAAGGCTCCTTCCAGTACTTTAATTACTGCTATTTTGAGATATTCCCAACATGACCAGATTACGCTCCCGACAGTCGGTAGCTAAGCTTTGGCATTAGCAGATCTAGCCAGGTCAGCCACAAGAAGTTTCAGTCTGCAAATTATTATTATTAGATCAGTGAGTTTTGAGTAAACTATCCTGAATCGTGACAAAATACATGCTACTGCAACTGTCTAAACTCATTTTCCCAGAAAAGATTGTGTGGGAATCTTTCTGAAAACAGCCTTCTCTCAAGACTTCTGCAACGATAGCTCAGTCATTAGAGCCCCTCTTAGGCGGTGGGAGATCTAGCTTGAAATATTTACATGGAGACAAGTATCAAATATAATTTTCCAGATAAAATGACGCATTTCACTTACAGATGTGCAAGATTAAATGAGTGCCATGGAATTATGATTCTAAATATATTTTACAGTAATAAATGATAGTCACAAACATATAGAATTTGTGTATCCTTCAAAGTGGCATGAGCGGTAAGTCACATTCTCCCTTCTGAAGAATTTATACTCTGACAGAAAACACACATCTGCAGAACAAAACAAAGGATGACTGATTACGTGAAATTAAGTCTGTGGTTTGATAATTATTGGCCTTTTCCTGCAAAGTTTCAAATGCCTCTCAAGAAATCAATGGGAATGGAGATCACTCAGGGATTTCTTACTGCCATTTAGGAACCACACCTAAAAAAAAGTGACAGGAGAGAGTTCTGTTTTTTAATGAAGCCAATCCCTTTCTGGATTTTGAAATCAGATGTGTCCCAGGCAAAAGGCAGCTCTTAAATATAAACTGGTTCCCTTTTAATCATCTATCTTGTGTGATGCTAACTTTGTACTTACAAATGTATCTTCTTTCTATATGTTTTTCTATTAACCTTCTCTCCATATGCTGTTGTATTGACCTAGCTATTCTTGCATCTCTGTAGCGAACACACTGAATAGATTCTCTGTAGGGAAGAAAAAGAAAAGAAATGTTGCCTTATATTTCAAAGCGCTTCTATAATTTCTCTAAGGCCATATTATGGAGAAATACAAAACTTGTGATGAGACCCAAGTTATCCAGAGCTAACAGACACTAGCAAGAAATCTTTCTGCAAGTACATTTCTAAACAAAAAGAAGAGAGAAAAGTTTGATCTCTAAAAGACTAAAGTGTTTAACAGGGTTTTTTAATTTTTTTTTATCCTTTTCATATGTCTTCATTTCATATAATGCTTATAATTATATAGCCAAAAGCATTATTTTATGTAATAATGTAGTCAGATAAAAGGCTATGAATTCAATCTAGTTAAAGGAAGGTACAGTTAGAAAGCTGGTTTAGTTTAGAAAGCTCTTTTTATCTTTTGATACAGATAGTTACAAAACAGTTTAACAAAATCTCAGATCTGTTGACATACTTTCAGCACTCCTGAACAATATGAGATACACTGGAAGACTGGAAAAAGCAAATGTGATGCCTATCAAAAGAGAAAAGGATCATTATAGACCAGTTGTCTTCTACTTACAGAAAAACAATGTAAAAGGTTGTCAAACTATTCCTAATTACCTATAAGATAGCATGGAAATAAGTAATAACCTACATAGACTTTCAAGACCAACTTGACAATCAGTCTAAGGTATTTCTGCAACGTGGTAGCTAGTCCTGTGAACATGGGAAAGAAAAAGTGTGTATCATTTATCCTGACTGCTGTATGATTTCTTGGCAGTGTCTCCGATGTCCTTCTCATAAGAAACTTGACCAAATAAATGTAGCTGAGATGAAACACTCATATATTTTTAAAGAAGGATGATTGAAAAAACATTCTTAGAGTGTAGTTATTAGTGACTGGCTATCAAAATGGAAAGGCTTGCTGAATACAGTCCTTGAGGAATCTGTCCTAGGCCCTGGATATGGAACTATTCAATATTTTAATTAATAAAATGGATGATAAAATAGAGAAAATTACATCCTTATGCCAAGCTTACAGGCATGTTTGAAGACAAATTTAAGGTTTGGACTGACCTTTAGAAATTGAAGACATACCGATATAGAAATAGGATGCTATCTAAGTATACACATATATATACATACATACATATATATATATATATATAAAACTTATGGGCACAAATGCAGTACACAAAACTGGTGATTAGGGAGCAGTGTTACAAGGTATGGGAGTCGCTGGGGTCCCAAGGTGAGAATGAGTCAACAAGGTCATACAATTGCAAGAAGGATGGACATACCTGCACTCATGAAGACTAAAGCTCAGAGAATACATGAAGTAATCCCTGTGCTTATGCCTTGGTTGGAATACTTCACACAATTTTTGAGAATCAAATTTCAAGAAAGCTGTCATCTAATTGAAGAGCATCTAGAGGAGAACAAAGAGACCATCACAATCCAACAATAATTTTATCAATGTGAACAACGTAGCTGGAAATTTTCCATGCTACTTTTGCCAAATGCTGACATTTTGGTTAATTTCACCAATTTTTTGTATACACAATAGTATTTTTATATTATTATATAACAGCTCTTCCCACTATTGCACAAGAACAGAACTAGACTGCAGATGAAGCAGAACTATGCAGTAAAGGGAGACTTACTCATACAGTGCTGCACCATTTACTAACAGAAGTTGGACATGTATAGTATTTCGGTAAAGGAAAGCAATGGTTTTATGAAAAAAGGAAGGTAACTGTTGCTTTGGGGAATTGAGTTCTGGCTATGTAATGGAAAAAAATCAATGTACTCAAACATTTCACAGGTGGTCATTAATTGCATGTTCCTCATTTCCTGTGTTTTTAATTAAAGGCTGTGATTTTTGGTTTGAATGTTTTAAGCTGCAACTGAAATTATAGGAGCTATGCTATATTTAAACAGACTGCTATATGATGCAACATATGCTGATATAAATCAGATCTAGATATTCAAAATTGGCATCCAAAAACAATGGATGTTTCTGTCTGTCACGACACTGTGTCCAGATTCCCCATATGTCAAATAAGAAAAAAAATTATTTGTATTAAGAAGCTGTTGGGGGAAAAAAAATAAAAATTAGTGTTTGTGAGGTACTTGCATAGTATAGCAAGGACTGCTACAGAAAACCTTTGGTAACATTATCACTTCTGCCTTCGGTGCAGAAAAGATAACATGGGACCACATCAATATCTATTCATTAGCTGTGCAATAAATAAGACCGAGCCCTGGAGGAAGGCTATGCTCTAACGTGCACACAAAGGTCCAAAAGTGCAAGCAACCTTCACAATAACATTTTATGACATTATATTGCACAGCCAAACTCTCTAAAGCTTTTAACATGGCTTTTTATATTTAACAAATATGTATATAAGCAGAAAGTACCAAACAGGATTATGGTAATTACAGAATTATCAAAATAATAATGATTCTGTAGTGTATGCATAAACCAAAAAGGCCCTATATTGCATTCAATTTTATTTCACCTGTTTTCATATGACAGTGTTGGTTTTTTCCAAGCAATACTTTGGATATCTGTGAGGTTATTCCTGTTAGTGAGGTAAACACACCAGCACTCCAGAGATTTAATTCAAAACCTGAAGAAAACTGAGATTGGGATAAATCAAGCACTCTCCAATCTGAACCTATTGCTCTCAATTTTGGAGAGAACGTTCTAAGAGGAAACAAAATACCCAAGGAAAGGAATGTCTGTTGTCATGCACTCAGGAATATAAAATTAACACCAGGATAAGAGCAAATATGGATAAATTTGATGCTGCAGTTTATGGTTTAAAGGTACCTGTAAAGGAGTCCTGCAAATCTAGGTTTTTTTTCATAGACTGTTTAATATCTTTACATTTGAAAGCCCTTATACAGGAATATTCACGGACTTAGAAGGATGCTTGGATGCTATAACCCAAAGAACTGAAAGAGAGAGATGTTTACACGGTCAGTTTATCCAGTGCAATGCTAATTCTGGGTGTGATCCAGATTGTAATAGGTACTTAAACATGTTCAGCAGTGGAGGAGAGACTTCTATAAATCATTGTCTTGGTCTTACTTGTGTAAATCATGCTTAATTTTAGTTGCATGATCATTTTGGTCTTCCTCAAAGTACTGTCATAGGCATCAAGTCTTATAACCATTATTTCCTCAGGTAAATTTACATATACAGAGATCTGGATTCAATCAGCTGCTATGTGAACATGTCCAACATGATCTAGCACTTGTAATTCAACTACAACACCACTCTATTTTAACTATAGAAATAAACCATAAAATAGAGAAAAGGGCTGTGTGGGTATGGGTGTAGGTGTCATGGATTATATAAAGATTTCTTTTTGATAAGCTTTCTATCAGAGAATTTGTCAACCTCCTTTTACAGTCTCAAAAAAAAAATTAAAATCCTGTTTGCCTAAAAGACACTATTTTTACTCTGCAGAAGTTTTCTGTTTCAGCTGATATTCTTTTTATTTCTAGAATAAATAAAACAAGCTATATCTGGATGTGGAAGATAATAGTTTTCTGATTAATCTTCAACTACTAAGATATTATTTCCAAGACCCTTTGACGTGGTTTTTATGACAAAGTTTTATCTTGACCCTCTTCCACAGTGATGTCTTTCATTTAAATTCAGTAGTCATACATACAGTCATACCCCAGTGTCTTGATATATGTCTATATGTTTTAAAAGTATCAAAGAGGTGAGACCAGGATGGGGGAGGAGGGGTGGGGGGGTGGGGCGGAGATGACATTAGGATTTCTTTTAATCATCTTTGTCTCTTCAAATGACCCAAGAATAGTAGAGAGGGCATAGCTCAAAGAGCCAGATTGTGAATCCATGTGGCTGCATTTTAAGTTAGATACTTGTTTTCACCATAACTTGAAACAGAAGAGGAACAAGTTCACAATATTACTATGTACCTACATTGAGACACAGGGAGACAAAAGAAAGAAAATCTGTGGAGCACTGATACTGCTCTAAAGGCTCCACTCCCTAAAAATCTCTGACAGCACAAATGGGTGCTGCCCTGGGTGTCACATATACTAGCCCATTCCTTCCACATTCACCCCCAAAGTGACCCAGAGATAGAGAACTGGAAATATAGCATAAGTCCCCATCACCAAAATACCTTACCTTGCAATATTAAATTTAAGAATACACAAAAGCTACTGTCAAAAGAAAGCTCAGTATGCATTTCATTCACAGAATTTTATCAAACTAGTGACAGTGCATTGGCAGTTCCACCTGGTTTATAGTAAATAATTTATAACAATTGCATCATCAAGCATTTTTTTTGCTTAAAAATTACCAAAAGTGTGCATTAGATAGATCATATATGTGACATATATATGATCTAAATATACATGTGTGTATACATGTATATATACCTGAGCATTTTAAACAAGAAAATTAGTATATTGTTTCTTGGGATGTCATTAAAAATATTAATTCAGATTTAGAAAATAGTGTTAACAAAATGAAAAATCTCTTCTAATGTCTTATTTTTAACTGATGTGGAAATTAAGTGGCTTTTTGGTGTGCTGTTATGTTACAAATTGTTGGATAACTCTGGTTGTCAATGATATACATCTCTTATTCAAGAAAGTATCTATAAATAGTCTTTAGTCCCTTTAGTTCTTTTAATTTCCATAAAAATCCATCCTAGTTCAAATTTGAAGACCAAATAATTAAATTACAAAATAATTGAAGATACCTTTAAGTAAAAATACCTTTCTTATAAGTCTCACAATAGTATCTTTTTGCGTTGAAACAGCTGAACAAACAAAATGAGACCATTAATATACAGCCAACATTCTCTTTCTAAAATGCCTTGTTTTCCAAAATAGCTTTCTGTTATCATCATGCTGTATATAGTGAGATGTACAATTGATTTCACAGGTGTTTACATTAAAAAAAACATTATTGGGCTTTGGAACTGACAGGGTGCCCAAAATACTGTTTGTGCATTTCTGTGATCTATTATTAATAATTCTTAATAGAATAATTGTAGATACTATATGTAGGTTTGTTAATTTTCTGGTTTTTATCATATGCAACAAAGCTTGCTCTGCCAACAAAATACAATTTCAGCTCAGAAGAGGAGAGTTGTATCTCCTGGTCTTTCAACCCTAGTCCTTTGCCTGTTGTAGAATCATAGAACTGTAGAAATATTTAGGCTGGAAAAGAACTTTAAGATCCTCAGGTCCAACTGGTAATTCAGGACTGCCAAGTCCACCACTAAACAATTCCCCTAAGGAACACATATACGTGTTTTTTAAACACTTCCAGGGATGGTGATTCCGTCACCTCCTTAGGCAGCCTGTTCCAATGCTTGACAACCCTTTTGCAAAAGAATTTTTTCCTAATATCCAAGCTAAAACCTGACACAAATTGAGGCCATTTCCTCTTGTCCTATTGCTTGTTAATTGGCAGAAAAGACCAACACCCACTGGTCTGCAACCTCCTTTCAAGTAGTTGCAGAAAGTAATAAGGTCTGCCCTGAGCTTCATTTTCCTCAGACTAAACAACTTCAGATGTCTCAGCCGCTCCTCATATGACTTGCTTTCCAGACCCTTCACCAGCTTCTTTGCTCTTCTTTGGACACACTGCAGCACCGCTACATCCCTCTTGAAGTGAGGGGCCCAAAACCGAACATAGGATTTGAGGTTCAGCCTCACCATTGCCAAGTACAAGGGGATAAGCCCCTCCCCAGTCTGCTGGCCACACTAATTCTGATATAAGCCAGGATGCTGTTGGCCTTCTTGACCATCTGGGCAGACTGCTGGCTCATATTCAGCTGGCTGTTGACCAACACTGCCAGGTTCTTTTCCTCCAGGCAGCTTTCCAGCCATTCTTTCCCAAGCCTGTAACGTGTGGGGTTGTTGTGACCCAAGTGCAACATCCGGCACTTCTTGTTGAACGTCATACAGATGGCTTTGGCCCATTGGTCCAGCCTGTCCAGATCCCTCTGCAGAGCCTTCTGGCCCTCAGGCAGATCAACACTGCCCCCGATTTTATGTCGTCTGTAAACTACTAAGGACCAGGTAGATAACATACATAGCTTTCCCCTCATCCACTAAGCAGGTCATCTTGTTGTAGAAGGAGATCAGGTTTGTCAAGCAGGACCTGCTTTTCATAAGCCCGTGCTGGCTGAGCCTTATCCCCTGGTTGTCCTGCACATGCTGCATGATGGTGCTCAGGCTGACCTGCTCCATAACCTTCCCTGGCACCGAGGTCAGGCTGACAGGCCTGTAGTTTGCTGGATCCTCCTTCCTGCCCTTCTTGTAGATGGGCACCACATTGGCTAACATCCAGCCTTCTGGGATCTCTCCAGTTTGCCAGGAATGTTGGCAAATGATGGACAGTGGCTTGGTGAGATCTTCCACCAGCTCCTGCAGTACCCTCAGGTGATCCCATCCACTCCCATAGACTTGTGTGTAAGTGGAGCAGCAGGTCATTCACCGTTTCCTCCTGGACTGTGGGGACTGCATGCTGCTCCTCATCCCTGTCTTCCAGCTCCTGAGTACCCAGAGGGAAGCTGATCTTGCTATTAAAGACTGAGTCAAAGAAAGCATTAAGTACCTCAGCCTTTTCTTCATCCTTTGTGGCAGTGTTCCCCCCACATCCAATAAAGGATGCAAATTACCCTTGGCCCTCCTTTTGTTTCTAATGCATTTGTAAAAACAATTTTTGTTCTCTTTTATGGCAGTGGCCACCTTTGTAGCAGCACTCTTCAAACTATCAAGCTGCAACAAGGTCTTTTGCCATCTCATACCAGCACACTTTTCATGCTAGTCCCTCTGCGTGTAAGGAAGTCCAGGAACCTCCTACACTGTTTCCTCTCCACTGTGTTGTATTTCCAGTGGGCATCTGGTAGGTTTAAGTCCGCCTTGAGAACAAGCGCTAGTGATTGTGAGACTTCTCCCAGCTGCTTGTAGAATGTTTCATCTGCCTCTTCATCCTGGTTGGGTGGTCTATAATAGAATCCCATGAGGATATCCACCTTGTTGTCCTTCCCCCTGATCCTTACCCATAAACATTTGCCCTTGTTACCGTCATCAACTTTAAACATTCAAAACACTCCCTAACTCCCTGTCTTCCTGTAGTTCAAACACAGAAATTTCATCCCTGCTCTCAATCAAACACAGTGTGTTGGCCACCACCATGCCATGGCATGATCTCGAACAGAGCTAATTGGCTAAAATCACTCCAACTTGTTAATGTACTTGGCTAAATACACAGGAACTTACAGCTTCTTATTCAAAAGAAAATTATCTTAGTTTAGTTTTTCTGCATTCACTCTATTCTTAATGTGTTATTTTTTCCACCAATTTATCTCTTTCTATATGAAAACATTTGAGGTAACCCAGTTATGTCATCTTCACTACCTTCCAGTAGTGGCCATCTTCATAAATCTTCAAGACTACTCATAGCAGAGAATTCTACTCATGTATGAGTAAGGATGGCAAAATCTGGTTCACTATCATTAGAGAAGTTTCAGGTGGAAGACTGTAGACTTCTGAATTACCTTTCCTATTTAATGAGGAAAATGAAGCAGACTATGCATTTCAAATTGAACTGCATTAGTTTAGAATCCATTTTTTCCTTTTTGTATTTTTAATTTTAAAGAAATTACCTCATTTCTAATTCTGAGTTGATTTATATGGTACGTAATGTTCTAAGTCTAAGTTATTGGAAACTATAGTCAGTAATGGAAAAAAAAATAATGAAGTTAATATCCAATTAGTTTAAGTTAAACAGAAGTTGCAGACCAAAAAATACTTTATTAAGAATGGTGAGGAATTATCAAAATGGCTTAGAAAAGCACAAAGCTAAACTACTACTTTGAAGAACTTAGAGAATATATTTCTACATGTTATATCGTAATAATGTGTTCTGAATAAAATGGGATTTCAAACTTAGGAAAACAGAGATGGAAGGCTGAGCGTTAAAGGTGTGAAAAATGTAGCAGGCCTACAATAACAGAAAAAACAAAGAAAAGAGACTGGTTTAGGAAATAGAGGAACTGAATCTGATACTCATCTCTCAGTTGAAATTGGACTGTATCTATGTGGTAGAGTTGGGATTCAACTTAGGAACAAAATATTGAAATTTAGGGCTTTTTCCATTGCCACTGAATAAATATCTATTGTCATTTAAGCCACAGAGGTTTGTTGCCCTGGAGTGTGCAAGAGGTTTGCGCAGACCTAGTACATATGATATAACTGTCATAGGAGAAATGAATCCTTGTGGATCTGCAGCTAAAAGCTGTACAAAAGATTTTATCTTAAATGGTGTAGATGTCTATGTAGGGACAATTGAGTGTATATTAGATATCAGCTTTAAGCTGAGTTCAAGCTTGTAGATGTCTATTGTCCACCATGGACTTAGTCATCCAACATTTCTGTAAACACTTGCATGCAGGCACCTATCACTCAGATCAGTGAGTCCTTTGAAATATAATAATACCCCCCAAAATCCCTAGGGGGCTGGCAGATATGACAAAAAAAAAAGCAGTGGGAGACTCCTGACCTTTTCCACAACAGCAGGATACCAGGAAGCACTTCCTACAATATGACAAACAGCACTCAACACTTGATTAAAAAACTGAATGATGCCCCCGCTGTTTAGCAGGTTTTCATTCAATTTCAGCAGGATTATCTCTATGAGCTTGTCATCCAGTACTAAGGAATTTTGTATAGTCCTTTTTCCTGCAACTGCTCTTAGTTTGCAGAATTTATAAACCATGTTCCATAATAACTTCTAAAGCATATATTGCTTTCCCTTTCTTCTATATGCTCTGTGTGCTACTTCTGTGAGTTTCATAATTCAGTTTTCCTAGAGAAAAGAATATTGACAATCAAATAGTTTTAATATATGTTTTGGGAAAATAACAATTAATCTTAAATTCCTCAATCTTTCAGCATTAATAAATACTGATAATTACCCCAAAGTGTCTAAAATAAGTACTAGTCCGTAGCTCAGAACAAATTATTTACAAAAAACACATATACAAAAATAATGTGAGGGTTTTTTTCTTCTCTTTGATCAGCTTTCCCTATATAATTAAAGGCAAACTTGAAACCCTGGAGAATAGAAAAATCTGTATTTTTAGCATTCATAGGAAATAGAAAAGAGATGAATCATTGATTAACATTAAAAAGAGCTATCCAAATCTGTTATTATAATCAGAAAACAGAACTGATTCGCCTACTTCATTTGAACCTCTTGGGTTCAGATAATGCTAAGTCTTTGGCTTTTAATACAACAGTAACAGCAGGAGTCCTTTTATTGGGGAAATATCAAAACTGATGTAGCCTCTGATTTCTAATGGCAATTACTGTTGTTACAAAAATAATATTTACATTATGGAAAATATTGCACTATTCAATTTGCATGGTTGAAAATGACTCGTATTAACATATTTTAAGAAACTATGATTAATTACAGCATTTCAGTTGAAATTATGATCATTTGCATTTGAGAGGGCGTATTATCCATAGAAAGGTCGGTAAGTTCTTAAACGTTACTTTCAGTTGTAAGGAAGTGCCTTAGTATTTGAAATAGGGACAAATGAGATCACTGGATGCCTTGTTGGATAAATGTATGTAAATTAAATCCATTTTCTCATACTGTATACGTGGACTGAACTACATTAGATACACAACATACAGTCATTCTGACTTCTAAGCAACAAGTAGTCACTTTAAATAAAAAGTGAAGCAATTCTTTTCTCCAGATCTACCAGGGTTGCAATAAAACTTCCCACTAAGCAGCTGCTTGCTTTTTTTGCTTCCCCCCCCCCCCCCCCCCCCCCCCCCCCCCCCGCTTCTTTTCTCCCTTTATAAGATATCTAGGCAAAAGACTGAAATTCATATTCATGACATGGATAGAGGAGAAAGCTTTTCAACTTTTTTCAGGTGATTAATTTAGTTTTACAGCAAGTTCAGAACCACTGCAGATGTATCTTACAGTATTCCCTAGGTGCAGGGAAATCAAAATGATCTGGTAAAAAAATTAGAGGCAGTGTAACTTCAGAACAAACGTTTACAGACGGTGGCTCTGGAAGGAATTTCAAGACATTATCTAGTTCATCCTCTTCAAGGTAAGACCCATATATTGTTTTTCATAGATATTTAACTAACCTGTTCTCTAAGACCTCTGATAAATGAGACTATTTTAGGATTGTCATTTCATTATTCCCAGGGCAATCCCCAGACACAAACTGGTTCCTCTTGTGAATGAAGTTAGAACTCTGTTTCCTGTATTTAGTTTGATACTTTGAGATCTGGACTTGCAAGTAAATCATTAAAAGAAACATATGAAGATTAAGGAAATTCAGGAGTTAAATTCTGGCAAATTATATGTCCTACATCAGAAATTCTTCTGGCAGCAGATGGAATTTGCAATAAAAGTTGGATTTCTCTATTCTACCTTCTCAATAGAATGAGATGAAGAATATTCTATGCTGGTGTTGAAAAATAACTGGAATGAAATAGTTGACAAGTAAGAACAACCTACAGGCCCCTCCCATTTCTCACTACACTGGGCAGCTTTTAGAGCTTTCTTATGTAAATGTAAATAGGACCATTCAAGACCTGTTATTTGAAAACTGTCCTGCTTGCTCACCTCTGCATTCAATCCCTTCATTCATCACAGGGTTTATGCATATGTAAATATCTCAACAGAGACAGGCTCTCAAAATTTAATTTCTCCTTTTAAAATTACCCATCCATAAAACAGAGGGAGGCAAAGTCTTCAGTGAGCTACAGAACTGACTGCATATAGCTCATGTAAATTAAATTTGTACCTCTTTTGCAGAAAGCAAACCTATGTAACGTTCCTTGTACTGGACAGGTTTTCTGTATGCTTCATAATTTAGTAGTAGTGGCACAAATTAGATCTATAGAAAAGTTTTTAAATTCTATAGCAATTACTTTAGAAGACTAGAGAGTCATCCTGAGAATCAGATTCTTTCTAAACACGTTTTAAACCACACTGAGAAAGCTGTAACAGAAATTTCTCATATGTATCCTACTTTATATATATGTAATCATCATCAGTTGAGTAAGAGGCATTTGAAAGAAAAGCCAAACTTCAAATAGAAGTTACTTGGATTCTTAATGCTCTCTAACTCCTGTTTATGTCTGCTTATGTCTACCAATATTAAGTTTGATTTCAATCCATAGAATTTATCCTGTATCAATGGATAAATGTTGGTCTAAATATTTACAAGATTCTAACATTAGGGATTGAAATAATAATACTTGCAATTTTTTTAACCAATTCAAATTATAAATAAATTTAGTACTATTATTAAAACAGACATAAAGGTTAACATTGTTTCTCATGAAACAACAAAATAATAATGAAACACTACTTATTTTGCATAGTAACAGTTTTAGACAACCTCTCATTTTGTTCATCTTACATATTTGGAGCTTATCTATTTATAGTACACTTAAAGTGCATGGACTCTTACTATCTAAAACATCATTAAATTAAGAAATAAGTAGTTACAAATCACTTATACTAATGTTAATATATTTTTATTTATACTTTATATATATTATAAAATTTACTTTATATTATATATATAAAAGCATATTTATACTAATGATAATATTTATATATGCTAAAATTATAATTATGAAATTACCTAAGCTAGATTGAAGTACAAAGGTATGGCCAAAAGTGAAGATTGATATCTGAGTTAAAAATATTTGCAGAGTGGGAAATGCAGTGGCTCTGAAAAATGATCCTGCAAAAAATTAAGAATGATGGTTGATAGTCAGCTGAAAACTATATGTCAGTGTGGCCAAGTATGTAGGCCAAAGCACAAAAGAAGTTGCAAGTAGGGTATCAAAAGTAAAAATCATTCTCAAAGTACATGACTCATAAGGAAGACCAAGGAATTGTTTAACACCTGGGAAAAAAAACCAAGATTGCCTAATTTTCATTAAATTTTATAAATTACCACTGTGCCAGCATGTAACTCCTGTCTAAAAAAGATATCTCAATGGGATCCTCAGAAGGATTACAGACCAGTGAGTCTGACTTCCATCCCTGGTGAGATGACAGACTCGGTAATAAAGAATAAACCAGTGAGAAAATGCATAAACTCAATTTGGTGGGAAAGAGTCATTAAGGCCTCTCTAAAGGGCCTCATTAGCATTCTGGAGTGTTATGAGGATGTCAGTGAACAATGGATAAAGGGTATCCTGTGGACAAAGATAAAAAAAGGAAAAAGAAAACTTCAGTCAAGAAATATAAGTTGTCATGGGGTTGGAAGAAAGGCCCTTTTATAGACTGAAATCTGGTGAAAGGGCAGAAAGCATAGGCTAGGTTCCAGTGGACACTTTTTGGGATGGGGCAGTCATCTGTGAGTCCTACAAGGACAGCTTTTGAGGCCAGTTCTACACACCTTTCTATCAATGATCTGAAAAAAGGAGTAATCGATGAATATCCAAGTTTTACGATAACACTAAGGTTTTTAAGTATTCAGATGTCATGCCTTGGTTTAGGAACTCCAAAAGGACTTCATAAAAAGAACTGAATGGTCAAAAAGGTGGCAGATGAGGTTCAGCGTGAATAAAGGCAAAGTAATGCATGGGAAAATGATATATGCCATGCATATGTAAAACTGCACTTGTAACTGACAGTTACGAAGCAAGAAAGAGATCTTGAGGTCATCATTGATTTCAAAGATTTATCATCATCATCTTAATGTGCAGCAGCAGCTAAAAAAGGCAATAAAAAGCACTCAGCAGGAAGAATAGTATGAGCAAGGCAGAGGTCATCATTTTGCTGCTACCTGAAAACTTGATGGCCCCACACCTTAAACAGTGAGGTGATTCTGCACCACTACTTCACACTGGTGATACTCCTCCTGGAGTACTGTACCAAACCCTCTAGTCCTCAGTTCAGCAAAGAAATGGACCTGTTGGAGCAGGTCCAGAGGAGGGCCACAAAAATAATCAAAGGGATGGAACACCTCCCCTATGAGGAAAGGCTGAGAGTTTGGGTTGTTCAGCCTGGAGTAGCCTCTGGGGAGACCTTATTGTAGCCCTTCAGTACTTTAAGGGGGCTTATCAGAAAATTTGGGACAGACTTTTTAGAAGAACCGGTTGCAATAAGACAAGGTGTAATAGGTTTAAATTAAAATAGAGTAGATTCAGATTAGATATTAGGAAGAAATTCTTTACTGTAGGGGTGGTAAGACTGGAACAAGTTGCCCAGAGAAGCTGTGGATGCCCCATTCCTGGAAACATTCAAGGTCAGGTTGGATGCAGCTCTAAGCAACCTGGTCTAGTGGAAGGAGCCCCTGCCCATGGCAGGGGGGTTGGAACTAGATGATCTTTAAGGCTCCTTTCAACCCAAACCATTCTGTGATTCTATGACTGTACAGTTCTGGTGCCCACATCTCAAGATGTGATGAGATTACAGCAAATACAGAAAAGGGCTATTACAATGTGGGAAGAAGAGGCAAGGCAGGAAGGGGAGGGGCAAGGCATGGGGAGGGGAGGGGAGGGGAGGGGAGGAGGAGGAGGAGGAGGAGAGGAGAGGAGAGGAGAGGAGAGGAGAGGAGAGGAGAGGAGAGGAGAGGAGAGGAGAGGAGAGGAGAGGAGAGGAGAGGAGAGGAGAGGAGAGGAGAGGAGAGGAGAGGAGAGGAGAGGAGAGGAGAGGAGAGGAGAGGAGAGGAGAGGAGAGGAGAGGAGAGGAGAGGAGAGGAGAGGAGAGGAGAGGAGAGGAGAGGAGAGGAGAGGAGAGGAGAGGAGAGGAGAGGAGAGGAGAGGAGAGGAGAGGAGAGGAGAGGAGAGGAGAGGAGAGGAGAGGAGAGGAGAGGAGAGGAGAGGAGAGGAGAGGAGAGGAGAGGAGAGGAGAGGAGAGGAGAGGAGAGGAGAGGAGAGGAGTAAAAGGGAAAGATTCTGAGAAAGGTTTTAAAATCAAGAATCTGAAGTTTAAGCTGAATGCACAGCTGTTGTTCACTGAATCATGCAATACTAGAAGAAAAAGAAACCCAGAAAAACTAGCAGGAGATCAGTTTAAATGAGTTAAATACATCACACAGCAAACAGTGAATGGGAATCAGATGTTGTGTGTATAAAGTCAGATTTTGTGGATGCTGGCAAGAGTAGAAGCTTCAAGAAGAGATTAGCAAAATTCATAAACTGTGAGTGGATTCTTAGGTCTAAAAGTGGATAGATAGTACCTACTTATATCCCATTAAAAGTATGCATTTATACAACTTCATAGACAAATTCATAGGTTTAAAAGTGGATGTTAAGAGGAGAAGGTAAGATGGTACCCTCTTACATCCTAATAGAGCAGTTCTAGATGCTGTGTCAGTTTCAGCAAAGGGACCACAAAAAGCAGGTGGAGTTTGCAGTATGCTCCAAGTAAATCTTGTTATTGCCAATGTTGCCACATAATGCTGAGCTAGATAGACCACTGGTTTGATCTATGACATAAACCTTTATGCTCTTTTTTAAATGACCTCAGTCATTCTTTCTTCATGTTTCAGGTAACATGCACGGCTTGGATCTGTTCATCAATTATACCACTGTGGATGAGAGCTGAGGCAGAACAACTGCTTTTGAAGCCTGTGCTGCAATCACTATAAATATCAGCCTTGACCTTTATAATAGTGTTTAGCCTTTGCATTCTAGCCTGCAAAGCATGAGTTGGTCAGTCAGTATAAATCCTTACACAGGAAAGAAAACCTTGGTAATGGCGTCACCAAGCTGGCAGGATGTAGCTGAAACTAGATGAAATCTGTCTAGGTAAAAAGAAACAATATTTAACACCTGTTGCCATTAGTCATTGGAACAAGAGCTGTGGAAAGTTCACCGGCTCTTCTTATTGTTGAATATCTGTTCCGCTGCAGAACACTTATTTACAAGGATATTATAATACACTGTGTTATAAAGCAGAGCAGATCATTCTAGCATTCTCCAGGATCTACAACCTCTGAATGTGTAAAATGGCTAGAATTCATGATATTCTTTGAAATGTGTTAATAAACACAGGTACCTATCAGACAATAGTGTACATACATATACAGTCAGTATGAGATTTCCCTTTAGAGATATTAGTAACTGTTTAAATTTTTTTGGCAAATGAAAGTGTATTCAAATTGTAACTACCTCATAAGATCATTAAAATACACAAGTGTTGTGGGTTAACCCTGGTAGACAGCTCAGCCCCACACAGCCACTCGCTACCTTCCCCCCAGTGGGATGGGGGAGAGAACTGGAAGGCTAAAATTGAGAAAACTCAAGGGCTGAGGTAAAGACAGATTAATAGGTAAAGCAGAAAGCCAGGCATGCAAACAAAGTAAAACAAGGAATTCACTTACCACTTTCCATGAGCAGGCAGGTGTTCAGCCATCCCCAGGAAAGCTGGGCTCCATCACACTCAACAGTGACTTTGGAAATCAAATTCCATAACTCCA
The DNA here is from genome assembly GCF_017639655.2 of Falco naumanni. Taxonomy (NCBI): domain Eukaryota; kingdom Metazoa; phylum Chordata; class Aves; order Falconiformes; family Falconidae; genus Falco; species Falco naumanni. The sequence goes on from NC_054059.1 coordinate 30,984,946, forward strand.
AACATCCTCTCTTCCTCTTTCTTCCCCCAGCTTCTATTGCTAGAGCACGGTATCTTATGGTATGGAATATCCCTTGGGTCAGTTGGGGTCAGATGTCCCAGCTGCATCCCCTCCCAGCTTCTTGTGCACCCCCAGCCTCCTCGCTGGTGGGGTGGGATGAGGAGCAGAACGCCTTGATGCCTTGTAACCACTATTTAGCAATAGTTAAAACTTGGGTGTGTTATCAACACTGTTTTGGTCACAAACTCAAAACAGCACCATCTGGGTTACTATGAAGAAAATTAATTCTATACCAGCCAAAACCAGTACAATAAGGAACTGTTTCTATCATAAATAATCTATAATCTAGGCAGAAATTAATACCATTGAGCTTTGTGTGAGGAAAAATATAGTTGGAACAAACAGTAAAATAAAAATAACAGTGTGCAAATAAGACAGAAAACATAAATGTCAATGTTTTCTTTTCCTTTTAATGACCAGTAATGAAGCAAGATAATAGCCAAATATGGCTCAGCAAGAGCATAACAGAAAAAAAAATTTTAAAATCGTACTTTACTTTCCAAAACTGACCTTTCACTGAAGACAATATTGACATTAATGAACAGAATTGTGGAAGAGTAGGGTTTTTTCTATTTTTCATTTTCTTCTAAATGCTTTTTTCCTCAAAACTTCTTTTTTTTCTTTTTATCTTTTTTTTTTTTTTTTTTGTAATTAGTTTTCCTCGGGATAGATATATCAAGAAAAAGTGATTTTATGAAAAAAATCTCAAGTGCTATGTGTCAACATGTTCAGCTGTTTCTCTTATTGCACTCATGCAGTCTCCTTAATTGCCAATTTTGCACAAAAAAGGGACATTTGCACATACACACTTCATGATAGATTTTGCAGTTATCTTTTTGAAATGCATTACAGCCTGATTTAAAATTCAGTGAAGTCAATGGGAGACTTTCCATTGGATTTCTTTGAGATGATCAGACACAAAGAAGGAGGCCAGGTGAAATTTCTTCCTGTATAATTTAGATGAATATTTGTGTTGTCTCTCCAGTACTTCACATGTATTTCTGACAGTGTTAAAGGCCCAAAGTGCTCCCTATCTTCTAAATGCTTCATCAGACCTACTCAACCTAGAATTACCCAAAACAGTGTCCTTTGGTTAAGTCAGTGTAAGAAATTACTTATCTAATACTCATCTCTGCTTGTCTGCAATACTTAAAGCAGTTCAGATAGATCATATAATAGAAATACCTTATTCTTTTCACCAAATTAAAAAATAGTTTAAAAAGATTTAACAGATTTAAGGTTAGCTAAAAAGGTTCCATTCTTTCCTTCTCTTTTGTATCATATGATGAATTCCTGACTTCTCAGCTCTCAAATCCAGATTGGGCTGCCCCCACTATGATAAACAAGCACACATTCCCTTCTTATTCACACCTAAAATATTAAGGTAATAAATGTCTTGGGCATCCCCACACGTAAACGTAAAATTAAACAGTAAAAAGTTTCAGGCCTTCAGTTCTGATGTTTTCTGGATTCTCATAGCATAGCTGCTGGAAACATTACCAAGAAGGTGAACAGTGAACAAACATCTTATTTAACAGCTGTTTTTAAATACTGGAGACGAAAGCAAAAGACACTGTTTTTTCCCTTAGTATTGGTATCACCTCAGCTGAGGCAGATGATGTCCCCTAAGTTACAGGAGCTCAGCTCTGTCCCAACAACACTATACCACCTGAGCTTCCCCCTTACTCCCCAGATCTTCATATTGCCTGTCCCTGGCTCCGAGTTCAACACGAATTTCATTTCATATGGTTTGTTGATCTGATTGTCAATTTTGATCTAAATGGGTGTGTGGCCTTGTAAATCCTGCTTTTACCTCTTCTGTTATAGTCTGTGGATCTTAACTGCTCTCACTGCTTTATGAGGTTGCACTCTAACTTCTGCAGGCAAATCAACATCAGACAGACTTTGGTGATAAATTATTTGGTTGCTGCTGGATGGCCTGGACTTGTCATTTACAGACTCTAGATTGTAAAAGTTATATCGAAATCAGCAGTGCATAAAATCCTTGAAGATTTGTATGAAGAAACTATGTGACTCGTCTCACTAACAAATGTATTAAAATTTTCAACAACTGTTTTGAAAATGTTACTGTATCAGCAGGCCACCAATACTAAAATACTGTAAATTTGTTGCTTGGAAAAAAATCTTTAGCAATAAACCCAGTCAATCAATATTTATCCGCAAGTAAAATTAAAATTAAGTTCAAACTTTGATAAGGTCTGATCTCTCTCTTCCTTATTCTTTAACCACGGTAATAAAAAAATCAGTTGGGTTGTGCTCTTCTGTCTCCGGATGAAAGTTACTTTCAAGGATATAAAGAAAAAATCCAATAGGCTTTTGTGAAAACTGTTATCGTACAGAAGAGCACCAAATACCAGGCACAAAGTGACTTCAGGGTATATTTACATGACAGACTGCTGTACCAGGCAGAAATACCCAAGCCAGAATAGAACAGCCAACTCAGGTGACAAAAAGGAGGGGGAAACTTTGAATTCCCATCTGTTCTCTCTGCATTTCATTACTAGCTCCTCGAGTTTCCTGTTTTCACATGCACTTGGGGAGACAGTTTCAAGGGTCTGGAATGACTTTATCAGTGGCTTCATTAACTCAAGATCTATTCAAGTTATTTGTTTACTTTCATACCTTCATTTTGAAAGTAATTTTCCTCTTCAAGTTTTCATTTAAGTGTGTTCCCTGTCTGCACATAACATCTATGGGTCAACATCCTCAATACCGGATCTTCAGATGGTGCAAATCAGTGTAGTCTGACTGCTGAACCTCCCAGAAGTATGACAAAACAGTAGAGTAAGATTCAGGAACAACTTCATGAAAATTACAACTATGAGCTAAATACTAATCCAAAATGGACATACATTATGCTCTGCATTTATTTGCACTTGAAATCTTGTATGAACAACTCATCTCCTTTGATTTCAGCCTAAAATGGTGGAAAAGTGGTCAGAACAGCTCTTCCCTTTCATATGTTTTATATTAAAACAACCTGTCAGCAACAATTCAGGTTGAGGAATTAAAAAAAAAAAAAAATAAAAAAAAATAAAATAAAGTTAGATAAAATCTTGAGAAAAATATTCTCAAAATTCTTTTTAACATTTTCAGCAGTGCATTCAGTGAGAATGTACTAAGGAACCACACTTAGAAATATTTTTTCATCAAAACAAATCATCAGTAGATGATCTTCTGAGCTTACCTCAGGGAGTAAAAATGTTTCAAATTAATCGTCTATTATATAGCACAAATTCCATAATACCACCTACAGAAAAGACTGGTTTGAGAGTGACATTGTTCTTGGTAGATATAATTTTAAGCTAATCATCTTATGTTTTGAACTATGAAAATCTGTAATTCCTTCTTGCATTCTAAAAATTAGTATGTTTAAGTAACAGTGCCAAAGCTTATAATGCGCCACTTCAGGAGATATACAGATCTTGATTAAAAAAAAAAAAAAAAAAAAAAGCTATGCATAACCTGAAGGTAAAAATATTGAAACAAATCATTGATTATGTTCTCCGTTTCTGCTCTTAGAGGCTTTGGCTAAATGTTATTCCAAATTATTGCTAAGATCACATAGGAGAATAATTAAGCCATTAATAACAACCTAAAGAAAGAATGTCACCATATTATTTCATACAAGCTAAAACCCTAATGACATGTCATTTCAATGTAATTTTATCTATTTGATTTCTATGTACAATTAAATTTTGAGCCACATTCATTTGTCTCCACCTAACAACCACCCCACAAGCACAAGATCCATTGCAACCCTAAAACATTTATGTTCCACTCAGCTGTGCTGACACTTCCAGGATGGCACATCCTAGGATGAGCTAGATCATAGCACTGTTTGGGACAAAGGGAAAACTGTGCAACCAGTTTCTATGTTAAAGACAAAGTGATGTAAGTATGTCTCAGCACTGAAGACAGTGCATTAAATTGTCCAGGTGGCTTTAAAGATATAGGAAAGCATATTTCCCTACTATTCAGTTCAAACAGCATGAAAGGATGTGTGCATGAATGATGAAACATCTTCTTGCTGGGTATGTTTTTTGCTTGTTAAACTTTCATTTTCTACACTTTAGGTTTAATGGAATCAACATCTAAAATACTTCAGCCTCTTCAGTAACAGCTCTTTTCAACAAAGTATTTTTTAATTTCAGTCATAATAGAGCAATAGTACAGATACAATCTGTGTGTTTGCAACCTCTTTTGTTTTTTGGAACCATCTTTATTCAAGTCAGTTGCATTATGTATTAAATGGTTAATTTAATTTGTTGCATGGGAGTTCTCAACCTTCAGTTCAGCTTAGGGTGGTTGCTTTGCCTATTGACTATTGTTCTGCTACGTTGAATTAAAGACATCTTGAGTGACTGTTCTTGTACTAATGTTTCCAGCTTCTCCTTTAGGGTCTCAGTAATTATTGTTTTGTAATTTAACAGAATGGAGTTGTGCACAACAGATAGAGAGAACCCAAACAAATAAAAGGCACTTTAAAATACATTTTGATTAACCATTGAGAGCTTAGTATTTAGTACTCATATTTTCAAGTCACAAAATCTAAAATTCTGTCCTTTTCCAACCCACTTGCTGAATAAAATGAATCATCTGAAGTAAGCTTCACAATAACCTCTACAGTAAGTGCAGATCAATCTGACTTGTTGATAACTTAGGATCTGAATAGTGCAGATGCTGCAATTTAAATTTAAGATCAATATCCTCAAGACAAGGCTAAAATATTAATATATAGCATGCCAGTGAATCCTGAAATCTTTATACTTCAAAAATAGGAGGGAACTTAATTTAACAGAGGGTACAAATATCCCTTTTTATACACTTGTATTGTTAAATTGGTTGTACCATTCTTGGGTTTGTAGTAAATTCTCCAAGGACATGGTCTTTCAGTGGCTGTGAAAGACTAGGTAGACAAGTCTTTAAATCTCATTACAGTTTGTTGTAGCCCTCAATAGCTAATATGTTTTTTCATGAACTGCTCCTCTGAGAAATCTCATTATAAAGCTCTCCCTTCAATAATCCAGCTACCCTACCATTTGGATGCTTGTGCTTTATTACAAAGTTGTGACATAATGCTGAATTCTTTGGGAGTTTGTCAAGGTATATTGAAATAGAAAACTTTCATATATATATTTATGTATATTTAAACTAGGAATAAACAAGGTATGAAATATGTATTCCACTTTAAAAAGTACGAATACCCTTTGGAAGTAATCAGTCAATTATTGATTTACCCAATGAGGTAATGTTGTGCTATTCCACTTTGTCCTTCTGCAGTCTCCCAGGTTTGTCAAAATGGTACAACCATTACGTGTTACATCCATACAGTCACCGCTTGATTAAGAAATGAAGCCAGTCTATTGCAAGAGTAGATTTAAGTGAGAAGGCAGGCAATATTGCCCACAGCCTTCCTCACCAACTGTGGGTTGAGCAAAACAGTGCATCTTGAGGGAGAGAGAGGATGTGCTTATGTCATAAGCTACAACAAGAGGTTGCAATACGTCACCAAAATTGGAGCCAGACCAGCCCTAAGGTGAAGCTGGGGCCCCAGCCACCATCATTCCCTTGGGTCCACATTACAAAAGTTAGGAACACAGAGACTTTAAGGTTGCATGAGAAGTATTGACATATGAGTTCAGAGTGACTTTGCCCCAGCTAAACACAGAATTCAAAGTTCTTGGAAGCCGTGGCCTGTACCCAAGTTAAATCTGGAAGAGGCAATGCGCATCCAGAAGTCAAATTCACTGCTGGCCTTCATAGTTCAGGTGTAATGCAGAGAGCTGAACATAGTCAGACTGCTTCAATATCAGAAGCTATATTTGCATTGTTCACTGTGTAAATATATGTGCCCAGAGAGAGCTGGAACACAGATCAGAAAATAGCCTACTTCTTTTCAATTCCTATCCTTCATTTTGCTAAAATATTTTTGTGATTTATAATGGCTTCACAAAATTTAATGGAAGTATGCAAAAAAATGCACTAAACATCATTAAAGTCACACCTTGCAAGTTGCAATGAAAGTATATAGGTGAAACTCATCAAAAAAATATTTGTTTTCCTAAAGCTGATTACTTCAGATTCATGGTTGATTACTATTTCAACAAAATAAATGGAACAATTAGAGAACACTATTGCTGGACGCTGATAAAAAGAGAAGCTGAACAAACAACAAATCAAAATGATTCCATAAAGTGCAATATCCTCATACATTTGCTGGTCTAGTAATGCAAACATCATTGAAATTCATGCCAAAAAAATTTGGATGGCTTATGCACTACAAAGAAAAATGAAAAGCAAACAGAATAAATTGCAAACTCTTAAGAACGATAAAAAGCTGCTATCAGGTAAATGAAACAAGTTGATACACCATTAAATGTACTTTACAAACTCATTTGTGTCATAATACCAATGTAGCTGGCTGTGCTCCAGGACCTGGGGAAGCAGGCACGTTGCCACAAGTGGGTTTTTTTCTACAAACAATACATCCTGTCACCTCTCTGAATCATAATCTATCAGCATCTTTTTTTCTGAGCTTTGACTGTGATATTTAAGTATTCACTTGGTACGGTCACAGCCCACTATAAGGATGAATGTTACCTCATTTGGAAGGATTTCAGTGGAGGGCGTACATATATTTCTATGGGGAAACCAGTTAACTGAATTCTGCTAGGTCAGACAGTGGCAGATCCTTTTATAGCTGAACCTGCTCAAACAATTCTACACGCTATCTCCATCTATAATCACCACAGAATATACAGGTTAAGACTGGCAACATTACTCAAACCTAAAGACACACCCTGAGGACTAATTTTTAACACCAAATGTATTAGAATTTTTAAAGCCCTGATCTTCTGAATCTATCAGCATGATGGGTATTCAGGAGTGTTGTGAATAAGGTAAGATGTAAAGACCCTATCACAGCTCAAAGAGGCCAATACAAACCAATTATTTCTCTAGCTGTAACTAAGGGACCAATTAGCGGTAGCTGACATAGAATACTGCAGCCCAGCTAAAAAAGGAGTAAGAGCCAGAGGGGTCAGGGTCTATTTCAGAAAAGGGCTTCAGATAATATATGCAGGGGTTTTTTTTTAAAAAAAAGAGTATGATAGAAGACACAAAAGTAAGTGATATCTATTAGGAGACAAAGGTAGGAGCAACCCAGGGAAGAAGAAAGAGCAGACCATTTTAAGTTACTGACTCCTTTGCCTCTTATCTACAGGGGAAGAAAAACTGGCCTTTAAATGTAAAGGACAAGTGTCAGCCTTCTGTATTTGGAAGGGCCAAAGTATGGGAATCAGGCCCAGCAACCATTAGGCTTTGTTTGTATTTTCTATTACTGGTTTGTTTTCCATGTTTCTCTACTGTTTGAACTGGCTGGGATAACTCTAGTGTGTCTCTTCAAAAGAAAGTGAAAATGGATCATGCTTCTGCACCTTTGAAATGCTGCCTCTGTAATCTACTATGACACTGACTAACTGAGTTGAATGATTTAAAACTTTCATAAGGTTAAGATTGCACAAAGAAGCAATGAGCAGAGAAAAGTCCTCTCCCCAAATGGTGATGTCGGTAAATTTGCTATATTCAGTTCCATTTTGTTGTTAACATAGTATTTCAATCACATTTCAAAAGGGATAATTGGAGGCTTTTTTAAAATATGTTTAATATGCATCTTTAGAGTAAGGACCATTCCTCCTCTTCGAATTTCCTATAAGAAAACTCTTAAGGGACTATCTTTCTACTTTTCTATGCGAGTGAAAAAAAAAAAAATCCTGAATTGATCTGTTCATATAATCTCCTCATCTATTTATTCTTTGGGATCTCTTTGAAATCAGTACAGCAAATCTGAAGTGAAGAAACCCACAAGAATCCCTTTCCCTGTTGCTAGGTTATTTCAAGAACTGAAGTCAGCTTATTTAAAGGCAATTAAAAGTCCACTAAAACACTGTATGTGTCTTTACTGGGCAGACACATCTCTTAAAATTTACTTCCTTGCTTTGGCATTTCTGTTGGGATAGGTTAAAAAGTGCTAACTGTTATAAGAATACCTGTGTGTTTAGTTATAGATCCTACACATAATCTGAAATTATCTATTAAGTTTTGTAATATAAAAATAAAGTTTTGGAAAGCAAAACTAGCTGCTCTATTTTACACTGATGACATTAAGGTATTATGTTTCTAATACAAAGTTGTCAAAAGCCAATGTCAGGAATATACTTACTAGCAACCCTTAAAATCATGAGATTTTCTAAACCCAAAAACTTTTCCTATAATGTTAGCTTTTACTTTATTTATTTCTGCCTCTCCAGTTTTTCTAGCAGTTCGTCATCTGTCGCATTGTGCACCACATTGTAGAATAGATACAAAAACACCAACATCAATAGAAATCTAAGGGATTAATTATTACACTCAAATATCATTGGTCACTCTTCATTTTTATCACCTAGTCATACTCACATCAATATCTGTTTGCAGAGCAACCTGACAAAATAGAAGGGATAATAAGATAGCCTCTTAATTTATGTTTGTGTGTATAATGGAGATGATTGCATGTATATATTGAGATAGCAAGTGCAGGAAAAAAATGCAGTATCTCAGTCTTTGATGGTACATAAAATTACCTTTACTAAGTGGACAAAAAGTACAAAATGGCCACTAAAAATCTAATGGTAACTTCTGTTCTCAGGTACACCAATCCCACTACTCTTTCATGACTATAAACACAGTGAAGACCTTAACGTAAAAATTCTGCTGTTCTTGAGCTGATAAAACAAACTGGTCATTCCTGTTGATTATGCAAGTAGTCACCATCACTGACTTCAAACTTTAACAGAATTAAGCTAACTACTTCTCATGCAGTTTGATGAAAATGCATGTTTCCCCCTGAAGTTGATTGTGGACATCAAGGGCTTTTTTTTCTAATTAACATTTTCAATGTAGTTTCAATTAAAGAAAGGTCTGAGAGGTGTGTGATGTCATGCATACGTGTACCTGATTCGCTTAGTGTTTGATACCAATATTAAAAACTTCTATAAAACTGTGGGGAAAGTCTGTTCAACTTGTGTGTATATGTGTGTGTGTGCATGTCTGTGTACATGCTTACTTCTCTATCTTGCTATGTGTCTTTTATGCCTTTTAAAATATTGGCTCGATGTACAGTCCTTGATAATAATGTATACTTGAAATGACTGAAAATAGAGCTTGCCATTGGAGCAACTCTATTAAACATTTTAATTCTGACTGTGAAGTCACATTATTCATAATACAGTAGTACAGTAATTTTATCCATTTGGTATTGCAATTATTAGCGTTGTATTTAAAGACATCAATCATATATAAGACTTCTTCACCATGCAGTGGAGTCATATATTGTCAATTTTATGAAAATAAAGGGAAGTTATGTCTCATGCTGTCAAAAATAGGAAAGTATTATTTTTCTGTAATAAATTTCCTCTGGAGAAATCTTGTAAGATACTCATCTTAATTACACTAGTATTTTAGTAATGCTGTAAGAGTAAGATAATGATGAGTGTATGAGTCATGCTGAAAAGACCTCCTGTCTAAATTAAAGATGATTATTTTTAATTTACTTAAAGTGTATTTCCCAAACTTTTAAACTACAAAAAGCATCTGTGTACATAATATTCTGCCTAAGGCTGAGTGAATTTGCCAGAATGCATTTTACTGTAGAAAATAAGTTTTTGGGGATGTACACCAATACAGATTCATCCAAATAGTAACATATTTATTCAGCTGTTCTGATAAATGGAACTCCATTTGGAAACACCATTAGGGGATTTGGAGATGACAAAATTAACTGTGAAGCTAAAGAAGACACTGACTTATCTTTCACATCTGCAATCCATAACCTTATCAAAAAAGAAGACCGTAAAACAACCCCAGAACACAAAGGACTGGATATGAAGGGTAACATCCAATTTGATAGTCAGCTATACGCAAGTGTCCATATTTAGATGTTTAACATTTTGCTAGGTTACTTCAAATAAATGTAGTCAGTTCAGTTAGCAGTCTAAACATGTAATTAGTTTACCAGCTTTTAGCATCTGGTGTCATTTCAGATATCATAAGATAAGAAAGTTATGTGCATGCAACTCTCAGGTAAGACATAAAACCTACAGGAAACTGATGCCCTTCTCAAGTGTCAGATGCCCCCCAGATGGCGTAAGTTGTCTACGTATGGACAAGTGAGTCAAGCCTATAGCAACTGCTCCTGTGCATTAGCCCCAATTTAGGCAATGTAATCAGTGGATGTTAAAAATATTAGTTATGATATGAAGAAACTCAGTACCTATGTAATTTTTTCAGGGATGCTTTCTTAGAAATCAGTATAAAGTGTACATATTACATTATATTCCATGCTAATCTCAACTGTGAAACCGTGGTGGTTTAACCTTGGCAAACAGCCAAGAGCTCACCCAGCTGCTCACTCGCTCATCTTCCTCAAAAGGGCAGGGAAAGAAAATAGGATGAGAAAGCTCATGGGGTGAGATAAAGACAGGAAGATTACTTACTAATTACTGTTGCAGGCAAAACAGACTCAGCTTGGAGAAAATTAATGTATAGTCAATTTAAAAAAATGTGGATTGTAAGAAACAAATGCAAACATAAAACCAGCACCTTTCCTCCCCCAATTTCAAAGCTCAACTTCATCTTCTTCAGTCCCAACTCCTCTACCTTCTGCCCTGAAAAGCGCAGGGGGGAAGTGGGAAGGAGGACTAAGGTCAGTCCATAATGGCTCCTCTCTGCCACTGCCTTCACACTTCCTCCTGCTCCAGCACTGGCTTTCCCATGGGCTGCAGTTCTGTTAAAAAACACACTGCTTCAGTGTGTGTTCTCCAAAGGCTGCTGCTCCCTCAGGAAATATTCATCTGCTCTTGTGTGGCTCCTCCATAGGCTACAGTAGATAACTGCTCCAGGAAGCACCCTGAAGCACCTCCTCTTCCTCCTCTGACCTTGGTGTTCCCTCTGATGTTTGTTTCCTCTATTTTTGTTTCCCTCCTCTTCTGCCTGTGAATCACTTCTTGTCCTCTTAAATATGTTTTCACAGAGATGCCACCAGCTTTGGTGATGGGCTCAGCTGTGTCCTATGGTGGGACCACTGTAGTGTTGGCTGGAACCGGACAGAACCAGCTGTATCAACCATGGGGTAGGCCCCAACCTCTTCCCACAGAAGCCACCCCTGCAACTGCCCCACTGCCAACGTCTTGACACCTGTATGCAATACACAAGCCAAATGAAACAGGGGCGGGGGGGGGGGGGGGGGGGGGACCCAAAAACAAACACAAAAAAAAAAAGAACCAAAAGAAACCCCCATAAATCTGTTATTTGCATCCAAATAGTCCCTCTTTAAGTTGAATTCAGCAGTGAATCTGCCCAAAAGACATAATGAGAATGGAATTTAATCAGCTAGGCAGTCATTCCCATGCTGTTCAGAAGTCTCCCTTTCATGTTCTCGCAAATGGTGATGGGAAAAGCTCAGATCTTCCTCAGGTGATAGGAGATCTTTGCAAGTAACATTGTATAAGCTCATCCAATTGTAAAAAAGTCAGAAATGGATTCTTACCTTTGTATTTGTCCATGTCTAGTTTTCCCATCATCTCCTGCATGCCACAGCTTCTGCCCTTTACTTATATATTAGAATGACAGCAGATCATTACAAAGACTCTTTCATTTCTTACCAGTAAAATTATTAAAACACCTATTTGTTTCCAATGTAATAGAGAGGTTCAAACACACAGGTAGATGCTTGATCTTATCCACTTGCAGATCCTTTCAGCTGAAGTCACCTGGCAGGTAGCAATAGTAAGAGCATGCCAGGTTTGCTTTGTAATTATGGAAAGAATTAAGAGTTTCCAGAAGCTGATTTACCCCATCCTCAAACAAGAATGTAAAACAGATTGTGTGAACTGCATTCTGGAAGTGACCAAGCTAGACTGGCAGCTAAACCAAGCTGCCTAAATAAGGCATCTAGCACTGTTTGGAATACCCCAGTGTATCCCACTTAGCTTCCAGATGCTCTTCCAGAAAGGCATGAGCATCCCAAGGACTCTTTTCATATTTGCCATACCTATGTGGATGTCTTACATACGCTATGATGATACACAAAATGCACTGACTGCCCCCAGTCTGTGGTCAATGACTACAAATCATTCTTCACCAAAAGATGAATAGGTTCCAAAAATTTTATCAACCTGATTTTTCCTGTCCATAATTGGAGTGTAGACAATCAGCATTCATGTCAATATTTATATGCCAACACCTTAATTTAGGTTTTCTAATGTACAGCTGAATCTCGCTCCTAAAACTGGTGAGAGGAATTCCCTTCTAAGGTTACCGGTGCACTAAAAAATTAAGCAATGCATAGATGTACTTGTGGTAACAGGAATATTATTACTCGCGCTGTTAGGTTTTTAGAATGGCAGGCAAGGCCAAATCTCCTAAACTATTTCTGGCCTTGATTTAATAGTTAGCATAGGACAGATATCATTCCCAGTAAGCCGTTTGGATGTGATCGCTCTGTCCTGAAGTCTAAAATATTTTATTAGTATGGATGTGGCCACGCTGTGCTAGCTGGCATAAAAGGCAGAGAACAGACTCTGGCACTGTTTATACTTTGAAAGATACAGTCAGAAGATGCTGCAATTAGTCAGCTACAGTTCTCCCTAGTGAAGAAGCTATTTACAGCTAGTTAGTTAAATGCAAGAAAACACGAAAGCATGTCTCTCTGAATTAGCCACACACTCCTACAACCACACAGAGGACAGCATTGGCAGCATCTACCCATGAATATAGAGAAGTCATGCTTAGGTTGCCCAAACCTCACATGTACACTCTTCTCTATGTGCTATGTATAAAATAAACCAGCATCCCTGGACCACAGTCCATTTTACTGTACCCATCATCTTCTCAGCTTCACCTTACATTGAGACATCTACTTCACATTGAGTCATCCACTTACAATAGCTTTCCAAGAGGAAAAAATACAGATTCATAGAACGGTTTGGGTTGGAAGGGACCTTAAAGATCATCTAGTTCCACCTCCCCTGCCATGGGCAGGGACACTTTCCACTAGATCACGTTGGGCAGTTCAGTCAGGCTCCTTGGGATAAGTAGATCTGTTGGCTCTGTCTCCTGACTTCTATGGGCAGAAAAGTGCTAGCACCATGTTGGTATCATTCCAGGGACTATTTTTTTCATGTTTCTTTTCTACATCTCTGTGCAAAGTAACAAAATAGAAAAAGTAGCTACTATTTTTGCATGCTGAGGGTGTAATAAATTATTAAAACATAAAGCTATTCAGCAGAAAATATATGCTGTGCTTTCCCTTAATAAAATTTGGGAAATGCTCACTTTTTAATGCTGTTTATATGCAACGTTCTTCTGTCTTAAAATGTCTCATATTTTGTAAACTGTGCTTTAGAAGTCTCTAGAGAGATGATTATGAAATATTGATTGTCTTTTTCTTGACTTTTCCCACTCCCCAAACCCTCTTCACCACCTGCAGTACTTCTGATTTATATTTTTTTATTATTTTGACAAATTAAAACCACTTTGTACTGTGAAGTAACTAGTAACAAGGGAGAATTTTATACCCACATACATAAGAAAGAAAAACAAACAAGCATGAAGCACATATATTTCTATTACTGTTAGATGAGCTAACTTTTCAAGCTCTGGACTCTAGCCTTGCCTTTGAATTTATGGGCTGAATTCAGAACACTTAGTCCTTGATTCTGCAGACACTTGAGGGAATACCCAGCTTTAAGCTTATGAGCAATTATATGGAAGTCATATGTTAATAAGTCAGTATAGGGTTAAGTGTTTATAGGATCTTTGACTGTTAAACTGACCTAAAAGCAACATTCTTGTGATTTACTTCAGTCATCCTAAGTTTGATTTTGGAGTGCCTTCAGCTTACTCCATGCCTTTTCTACCTAGACACAATTATGATCCATAAATTTAACTAGTAATTATGTATTCTAGATTACTGAAATTCACGGCAGTTAACATCTCGGGTTAAAGCTATGAAACTTTCCCTATAGATGAAACCTAACAGATAAATGCGTAAGAGCAGGCAGACTTCCAAAAACCTACAGGACAGGAAACTTACATGTCCTGTAAATTGTGTCTGCAAAACTGCAACTGCAAAATTATGAGTGCATGGCTCATGAAGGCTAGAAGAAAAAATTTGCTTAATAAGTCTGTATCAAAATGTTGTGTTGCTGACTAGGAAACTGATACAGACTGCTTCTACCCTGGTTTAACTTGAACCTTTATCTTAAGGTGTCTTTAAGAGAGACTGCATCTACCAGTTCCATGTGGAATCTTTCCTAGTAATGCCCTTCAATGTAAGGTGGTTGACTCCCATCTGCCAAAAGGGTAAATCTTATCCAAAATCTACAGATCATGAAAAAGCATGCCAAAGCCTGGAAGAAAAGTTTTATATTTATATAAGAAATCACTTTAGTATTCTATAATTATTATCAAATAGAAAAATCCAATACATTCATTAAAAATATAATAACTTGAAGTATTTAAAAAAGGAACAAATTATCAAAAATTAAGTAGAAAGTCAATACCTAACAATATCTAACAAGAGCTGGTGCCTTTTTAATGTCATGGACAGTGAGAATCTATGAATATTTCATGATCTATCTTTCTACTTAAAGTTTAAAAAAATATAGGTCCATAAGAAGGATATGGACATTTTCCAATGTTCCACTTCAACACAAAGGATATTCCCATTTTATGCTTGCCTGTTACATTTGCATTCCAAATTGCACTGTTGCAGTAAGAGGCAAACTAGCAGGTTGGTGACCCTTAACATTTTCATTCAGTAACTAAGTGAAAATTAAAAAAAATACAGTGTACCTTAAAATGGTCTTTTAAATTGTAACAGCAACACAGTCATGTATCACTGCTAATGCAGAATAAGGGAAATTTTTAAAGCTGAGTGCTTATCCTTAATACATGCTGTAAATTAAGTTCCCTTTTCATATCTACCCACAACGACATTTCTGCAGTACAGCAGAAATAACTCAGAAAATAGATGATAGGACTAGCGATTACGTCAGACTAACCAGTAGCATTAGAAACAAGGTCACTTATGATGCAGTAGTTATCACACACTGTTAATTCTTGACAATATATTGCTGGTGATTAATTAATGTCTTACATGATATTGTCTTACATGTTGGTGTATATTGCTGGGGTCAGCATACAAAATATTTACCAATTATTGCTAAGAGGTACTTTAAAACTTTATAATTTGAACTAAAGATTTTTAGTGAGCTGAACCCTGTCTCATTGCTGTCACTAGCTCAAACAATCGCTTTTAGTGGTCCTGATTCTTACCCATGGGAGCTCAGAGCCATCCAAATACCTTCCACCTATGCAACTGCTGTTTGAAGTGAATTAAACACCAATCCTGGTTAACTACTGAAGACACATTTTATTTTTAGAATTGACCTAAAGTCTTCTAAGCATTATGAAAATTATAGCTATGGCGATAAAGAGCATAGCTCTTTGGATTTTTGCCCTACAGGTGATGCTACTGAATAGCTTTGACATTCAGTAAAGATTTGCAGGTACTTGCTTATCTAGTGCTACTTTATGTCATTGCTCTTATTATAGATATCTTCTTTTCTAGTGTTTTACTCCCTCTAGTTTTAAATGTCACAACGTCTGAATGGGGAGCTGATGTTATTTCTTTGCATGGGCTGAGAAGCAGACCTGTTAACTATTTCACTCCCTGTTCACTATCTATTTACAGCCACACTCAGTAAGTCAATATCTAGGTTTCTTTTGGGAGATAGATCCCTTTTCCCTTCAAAAAGAAACCGGAAAAGCAGTTGATGAATTACATTGTTTTAGAGGCTAACCTCTACAGATCATGTATAGGAGGTAACACTGAATTTATCTTCTTTTAACCAGTACTATTCTTTAGCACTCATTTATCAGACATTGCATGCATACACAACACCCATGCCTCCATGGCATGCTCTGTGAAACACATCATGCACCTTTGTTGTGATGATATAATACATTTTTGTGGCAGACTATAGAGCAGTCCTCTCATTTTTCTTTGAAATTTAACAAATATGTTTAAAAATTTCTTGGAACCAGAGAAATGGCTTCTGCAAAGGTCACAAAAATGAATGAATGAGTGAATGAATGAATGAATGAACGAACAAGTAAACACACAAACAAATAAACAAATCACACTCCTGGCTTGGCTCAAATCTTCACATGGGAATCTGCATTCAATAGTAGTATTATGTTCCCAGTAAGGTGGCACTTTTGAGGCTGCGGTATGTATACCACAGAGGTAAATATTGAAATTTTAAGCTTAAAATTTCATAAGCAATCAGGCTGGTTGTAGTATAATGTCTTACAGTAAGAGAGTAATGGCATAGACTTGACGTTATACAAAGGTACAAAAGCCACTGTGATTCTCAGAGCATGCAGTCTTTTTCTCAGAGATCCTGGTCATTCCCTGGGTGCACACTCCACAGACATCCTGCTGTGAATCCTTGGCTTGACTAAAACATACGTGTCATCCTTCATTGCCTGTATATGTCCATGTGACACAGCCCAGGAGCTGTGGAATAGTAACTCCTGCAATTATAAAGACCGGCACTGAACTCTCAGGCTGATGTCCATTGATGTGGAAAAAAAATTCTATAATTTATTCTAATGATAAATTATTTGAATACATTAGAATTAGAGGAAGAAATATAACAATTCAGCTATCTTGTGCACACTGCTGAAAAATATGTTCCGTTTAAGGCACTAGGAATTCAGGTGGCAAGTGTTGTCCAGTTGCCTAAAAATTGGCATATACTACAGTTTCAGATGCCTTAATGTCCACTTTCCTGTCCACTTGATGGGTCTTTTTTAGGTCTTTTGCCGCTGCTACTAGACTCATTGGGATGTTTCAGGTACTCTTAAGAGTCCCAGATGACACTGCACACCTTTATATAAGAAAATAGAGCCGTAGAAGTTGAGGCACGTGACTAGAAAAGCCTGCCTCTCCATCAGTTGCACAGGGAAGGGCTATCCATGTAGTTTACACATATTTTTCTTTGCACAATAGAAGTACCTAGTAACTAGAGTAAAAACACAAGAACCAAAAAGGTCCTATTCAAGAAGTTATATTCCAGTGAAACACATGCTGGCTGATGAGTGTTAAAGTAAGACAGGACTAATTAGGATGAGAGGCAATGATACTGCATTAGGAGCTGTATAGCTGTGAAGCATGTTTTTAAAAATTCATGAAAAAAAGAAGATCAGTTAAGAAGCTTAATGGTCACTAGGAACATCAGTAATACCTTTTTACGAACAGAATAAAACCTATTATTGCTAATATTTAAAGCTTATATTACAGTTTTATAAGGTAATGGTGGAAATCCACATGACATCTTAAAACACCACAAAAGGAAGACTATTTACCATAAAAAAGTACTAAAAGCCACCCTGATCTCTAGCTTAGCTTTCAATCTTAAACTTTTACATTAAACTTTTCCTTGGGATCATCATTTTACAACTTCTTTTTCTTGGTGACAAAATGAGACAACTAAGCACCATTTTTAGAGCTACATATCTCAAATAATGTTTAGCAGATATTGATTACTAATTTGTCCTATAAAATTTAATTTAAAGACTGCTACATGAAATAAAACATAATAATCATAACTATGTGGGGTTTTTTGGGGGGACGGGTGACAGGAGGCGAGGATGACAACAAAGGTATATTACACACACACAAAAACCCAGCGTAAAACACAGAAATCTGAATTACTCTTTAGTAATACTCACCAAATGAAAAGGTAAAAAGCACAGACTTCCAGAGTTGATTTCATATTAAGTAGTTAGGATTTACAGTCTTACATCATGCATGACTGTTTAAAAGATTTTACCCTTTTTCCAAATATTTGCTGGGGTTTTTAGTAGCTGGCTTATTAAGAAGTTATCTCACCTATACCACCCAAAGGACTTAAAAAGGCATTCACTTTGAGTCAGAGTGGACAGAAAGAAGTGAAAATCTTTTAAAAAATTGAAAACATTTTAAATTCAACCATCTTGTCTTCTGGGACTTTGTTCTTGCAATTTTTCATTATTTTGATACAATTTATTATGATACAAACTCCCTTTTAGATATAAATTTACTGCAGAAATCTGTTTTTTAAACACTTCAAAAAAAGACTGAACTCTGAGTTACATTAACTCGTTCATCTTTTACATTATAATAGTTTCTTCTTCTATTCTGGGTTTGTCTATGGCCTGTGTATACAGGAGCAGTCCTGGCATCTAAATAAATTTCCATTGCATTCTGAATCATTTGTTTTCACTACTGTTTTCGTGTGTCTCTAGCTCTTTGTTGTTAATGAGATCAAGCTGGATTTCTACTGAGACTGTGACAGTAGTACCATCAGCTTTTAATCTGTCAAGTCCCCATGAAACCTCCTTCAACTGCTTTTGTAACTTTATAGGTCTTTTGTAGTGTTGCTTTTTATATAAAAAGTTTTGATCAAATTCCATCTCATGCTCCATCCAGCTGTAACATGCATGCAGTCATTGTATAGAAATATGGAGGACCATACTCCACAGAGCTGACACACACGCTGGGTTTGACCCTTTATCTGACAGCTAAAGAAAATGCCATTCAGAAACTGGAATAGAAGTCAGCCTCAGTCAAACAGACAGGCATGTTGGCATTGTTGTGAATTTTACTACCTTCTTAGCAAGCTTGAAATGTTGTGACAAATGATAAGCATGTTTAGAATGACTGAAAATACACCTCTGCATAAAAATATTTCTGCATTGGGGCTGTTTTCTTGACAAAACTGTCTTTAACAGTCCCCCTGTCAACTCCTTGCAAGATTTGCCCATCTGTTTGTGCCTGTGCCAGGCTACAAACACTCAGGTTACACACATACTGGTATAAAGACAACCTTCTGGAAGCAATGGAAAGAGTCTGTAAGGGTTTGCATAGAAATATAAGGTCTTTAAGAAACATAATGTCAAAAAAGCCCTGGATTATTTTGAGAGTTATTTTGGGCCTTCTTTCAAGACACATAGCTTAAAAACAGTACTTTTGTGTAAATCCAGAAAAAAAAAAAAAAAAAAAAAAAAAAAAGCATTTATAAAATTGACTAGACTTCTAGGACACCTTTGATTCCAGTCATACCCTTTCCCTCTTTACCCCCTTGCCAAGGAATGGCATGCAAGACCAAAATATTGAAGTCCCTTCTACCTCTTGATTGATGAAGAATGTCTGTTGCTGCTTGGATAACCCAATACCTCCTCTAAAGAAGAAGCTATCTAGATTAAAACTAACATTAAGATTAGTAAAATAGTGTGAATTAGCCAAGGTATCATTAGAAAGATAAAGTGAGCAAAAAATTATGAGAAGGGTTTAGACTGTACAGGCCTCAGGGAGCAGGCTTCATTTGCAATTTAATAAGAGTATAGACAGTCCCTGAGGACACAATGGAGAAAGACACCGAGGATTTAACCCTATCCAGTTGTCTCTTTTCAAATACCAAGTTGCATCATAGACAAACAGGTGGAAGGAAAAGAACAATCAAGGAACATGTGCTGAAGAAGGTCCTTTTTGTGTGCTCAGAATCTCCGAAGAGATGCTCTTAAGAAGTTGGTTTCCTTCTAGACAGGGAAGTAAAAGAAAAAAGAAAGAACTCTCCACAGAAAAGAAACAATCTCCCATTCCAGCCAGACAGGAAAGCACTTCTCAGCAAGTATGGGTCAACGCTATTTGTGTAGCTAGGCATGAAGCTACTGAGCTGGCAAGCAAGACTAACTGTAGTCCAGCGTCATAGCAACAGATGCCTCACAGGCACTACAACAGTTGGAACTCTCTGAAGGCATGAGACAAATGGAGGTTCTCCTTGCATATTCAACTGTCAAAAGCATATGCCTGTTGAGATGGGACACCTGGGAACCTTGTTACACACAGATCTCTGGGGGCTACAAGGGCAACATGGCTAACAATGACAGAAGTGCCTGTAGGCGTAGTGTGAGATTCATGACATCCATAACCTTCCCCTAACCTCTGGACATTGCAGACAGAGCACGGCTTTCCTATAGACAGCTTCAGAGAAGGACAGCATAAGGATTCACAGGGCAGTCTCATTGTGGGTCTGGCTTATGAAGGGCATCTTCCAAGGATGCCTCCATTAGTAATGTGAAGATTGCAAATGCTTTCCTACTTTTCTATTCTTAAATCCCTACAGTATTACTGAGCAGTAACAGGTGGGGGGGGGGGGGGGCAAATGACACACGGGGCAGGAACGATTTCTTCGTACACTGTAGATCATGAACCTTGACTTATTTGAATTTTTAACACACATCTTGTAAACTTTCAGGGTTTTACATGCTACACAAGTATGTCAATGAAAGGTAATGATGGAACACAACTCAAGAGTACTGCAAAGCACTAACCACAAGCATTATTTTCTGTGAAACTAGACGCATATTTAAGTAGCAGGGGTAATGAACATGCTAGGAAGATATTTATAATGTAATCAAATTTACCACCTTTAAGTACTCTGGCATGAATTCCAGAAGCTATTATGCTCACTAGGAATCAGACCAGGAGGAACTTTCCTTATATACAATTAAATTCAGCCTGAGAATCAAAATTAAAATGTGAATATTGTCCCTATTGTTCCTTACGGGCAGCAAGCTATATCATATAATCACCTCATATAGTTATGTGTGATGAGTGGGCTGTAGAACAGCAAAGCTCTGGCCTAAGCTTACAACAGAATTGGAAGGAATTCATTATTGTTTCAAATCCAAAGAGCAGAGGCAGAATGAAATAAATCACCAACACATACCTTCCTGTGCATGAACACCTTGGTTTCCTCCCAAAATCAATACAAACACATTTTAGTTCAAACAAATAGGAAGGAATCACTACCAGGAGCATTCAATCTTAAAGAATTTGATTTGGTTTTTTTTACATAAACCTTATTTTTAACCAACAGCATTAAATCTTAAAGAATTTGATTATTTTTTTTTTTTACATAAACCTTATTTTTAACAGGTCTTGTTTTAATTTCTTCAGTTTTAGAGCATTACCACAATGTGACTCAGTTTTAGATAATGAAAGGATACTGCATTTTCCCATTGCAGCACTTTGACCCCTATTTCTAAAACCTTTAGATGTTAAGTTTTCAGCAAACTGTTATCCCACCTATTTTATCTCTTTGTGCATGTGTGTAACTGTCAAATTCTTAATTTCACTGAAATCCTTAACTCCAAAAGAGACACATTTTATCAAAACACACCTTCAGAATACATCATCATTAAAAACATAGTTGAAGACCTGACTTTTACAGTTAAGAAGAAAATGATACAATATTTTTTTATGGCTTTGCAAGTCAACAATTTCAAAGTTAGGAAATATGCTTTCTAATATCTAATTTACTTGATTCAGTATGTTCTAATGCCAGATCACAGACTAACAAACTACACAGTAGTGTTCTGGGATAAATCTCAAGTTCTCCTCATGAAGCCAGTACACCTTCTATAAATAATGGTAAATTTAGGACACATCTGGGATGTCTGCCTGAGGAAAGATGAAGGAAAGACAGGTTCAAGTAGCTTATTCAGAAGATAGATAATTCCAAACACTTCTGTACAATTAACTGGTTTTGGTTTTGAGAGCTGCCAAAAGCTGGCCATTAGCCAGTGATGCACCTTGGAAGCAAACGAGGCCAACAGCATCCTGGGCAGCATGAAGAAAAACATTGCCAACAGGTCAAGGGAGGTGATCCTTCCTCTCTGCTCTGCACTGGTGTTGTGTTAAAAAAGACGGAGTAATTTGGCAGAAAGTAAACCCCCTTGCTTTCTAACTCTCCTCACTGGAATGGGAGGTTATGCGTGGCTAGGTTTAAATTCTGAGTGATATCCAATTTGCCACTACCCGTCCAGTTGTGTTTAATATGTAAATTAAACTACCACAATTCTGGATACACTAATAGCAGTCTGCACCTTCAGTCCAGTCATGCTCATGAACTAGCACAACCAGGCTCTAGGGTTCAGTGACAACTGGCTACTTAAACAGTGCAGTTTTATTCATGCAACAGATATGTAGGGGTTTTGGATTGCCGGTGATAGTGACTATCTGCAAGAAAGCACATGCAAATATGATGTTATTAAGTATAAAACACGTGAAAAGGTTATAAATAATATAGCCTGGCTATAAATGTTAGGGAGTAACTTTCTAGAGAGATATCTAAGATTCCCAAGAAAAGCGCTTAGTCTAAATCTCACCCAAGGTATCCCAAGGGGGGGAGAAGCAAGGCTCAGCCCGTCGGCCAATCCCAGTAGTCAGAGGCAGTCTGAGATGGAGTTCCCCTTGACTCGTTCATGGTGATATATTTTCCTCCAAAAAATTCCCCATTTCCCTGGCTATTTTATATCCTTTCTACCTTCAAGGTGGAGTTTGAGTGACTGTAGTCATACATACCTTTTATCACGACTGGTGTAAATTTCTCTCACTTCACGTTTAAAGGTATATTTTACAAAAATCAAGAACACAGGCTCAGAGGAGTGGTCGCACCTCAGAGGTGGGTAGCCTTCGGGATGGAGCTGTGTTTTGGTATTAAAATGACATTAAAATGAGCAAAGTTCTCTAAAAGGGTAGCACTCTGGCAAGGTGTCGAAAGACTGTTGGCTCAGAGGACCAGATGGGCTGCTTATCAGTTCTCAGAGGACCATTTCTTCCCATTTATCATCATTGAGCATGGTCACAGAGTCTCCACTCCACTCCACCCTCTATGGTATGTTGCAGGGAGTTGCTGTGTCAGTGGATTCCTCGCATGTCTGCTGCAGCTGTGTCCCATCCTCAGAGATCTTTGATTTTATACTTTTCCTTTATAGGTGAATAATGCTGTGTTTTCCATAGAAACCTTAATTTTCTGATGCAAACATTAATTTTTCTAATAATTCCACAACTGGTGATGCCACTTCTGGAGTACTGGGTCTAGTTCTGGTCTCCCCCATACAGGAGAGACATGGAGATACTGGAAAGACTCCACTGAAGGGTCACAAATATGATTAAGGGTCTGGAGCATCTCTCCTCTGAGAAAAAGTTGAGAGAGCTGGGACTCTTTATCCTGGAGAAGAGAAGACTCTGGGGGCACCTAATTAATGTATATGAATACCTGAAGGGAGGGTGAAAGGAGGACCAAGCCAGACTCTTCTCAGTGGTGCCCAGAGAAAGAACAAGAGGCAATGACCACAAGCAGAAATACAGGAAATTCCATTTAAATGTAAGGAACACACCCCCCCCACACCCCCCCCACGCCCCCCCCCCCCCCCCCCCCCCCCCCCCAAGAATTATGGAGTCTCTGTCCTTGGAGATATTAAAAATTTTGTTTGACACAGACCTGCATGAACCTGCTCTGGCTCAGCGTGCTCTGGCCAGGGATGTGGAGTAGACAAGTCTCTAAAGGTCCCTGCCAGCCTCAACTATTCTGCAATTCTAATAAATTAAACTTAAATCACATAAGCTGGCCTCTTAAATAGAAGGTCCCTGGGATAGGAAGCCACTTTAGACAGTATCTAAGCATCTGGTTTAATGACTTACTTCATTTTACACACAGATTTGTTACAGTTTTTTTCATAGTGTTAAGATATTACCTCTTTTCCTTGAGTATCCTTCCCATATATTATATGGCGTGTCAATTCAGTCTAGAGCACAGCCTCTTCAACCCTGAAGCTGAACATAAGTATCAGCAATACTGTATGGCTCTGTTTCAACAGGTTTGATTGTGATCAACTGGTATGACGTTGTATGGGAACTATAATGAGAAATAAGAAGTTTCACACCTTAGGGTGGAGACAGCCAGTAAACTGCCTGCCATTAGGAGAATAATTTACTTTTAGTTCTTGAAAGATTGCCTTGCTATGTTTTATGCTGAACTTTGCAATACTGTATCAGGTATTGAGGAAAATTATCACAAGCATGATGAATGAAAATTAACATGTCTAATGCCTTTCAGGTGATACTGAGAAAAGTTACAGTATCAGGGTTTTTTAAAACATCAGTGGAATGGCTATGGCAAGGAAGCTCCACCTTCATTTTGTTCTAAAACTCTGGTATTAATAATACATCTGCAGACTTCATCAGTTTTCTAGTTCTGCTGGCCCACTCTTAAAGAAGCACTCAGAGACAACAGTGAAGCCAGCAGTCTGATGAACGCTTTCCTTTTTTTTTCTGCCAATGGGGGTTACAGTTCTTTTATATGGACTCTGAGATGACTGGGTATTCACATCTCCTGCATGATAACATCAGGCTAGGTATTTGGCAGTGGAGTGTAAAACCACAACAATCTCTTCTGGATTTTTTAGACACGTACATTCAGTGCAGTGAAAAGTGAAACTCTTGCCCATCAGAGACATACCTGAGAGGAGTGAGAAAGCCAGGATAATGCTATTCCTCCCATACAGTTGAGCCCATTCTGCAAGCCAGTACTCTTGACAGTTGTATTGAAAGGTGCATGTTGCTTGTCCAGGGCTAACTTTATGATGTCCACCTGTTCAAGCAGTAAGTATAAGTGAGCAACACTCATGCAAGAGAGAAAAAAAAAAAAAAATCAAAAAAAACAAACCAAGCATTCTTTAAAAGATATTTATAAAACTAGAGAATAAAAAAACCCCACATATTTTATTCATACCTTATGCTCTCTTTCTTCAGCTGAGTAAATGTTGAACTTCAGTGTAGTGTTGTCTGTTACTGCCACATGTCTGAGTTTTGTGTCATCACAAACATTGTGTCAGAAGAGCTGATTTACTGCCAGAGTACGTATCTGATGAATGCCAGGAGATGTTTGCATTTACTTACTGTTATATCAAATTATCTTCCAAAATACTATTCTAGACACATCAATTTATAAAGGAACTATTTATGTAAACTTCATTTTATAAAGTAGAACTGATGAGTAAGGTGGTTTGCCCAAAAATACATTTTGAGATCTAGTTGGCTTTTTTAAAAAATTCTTGATTGGAAAAATGGTAATGGTATATCGGAATAGCATGTGAGATGGCTAATTGCACTAAGACCATATTTCAGCTAAAAACAGTGGTATGTCATATTGTCTTGTGTTCAAGCCATTTAGCTAATAATATCTTTCAATAATACATTTTTAAAGAACATAGAAATTGCAATAGCTTCCATATGTATCATACATCCCCGTAAAGAGAAAAACAACATAATGCTGAAATGTAATGCTGGCAAAACTGTCAAGATGTAACTTTGGGGTCATAAAACCAAACGATTCTAACGCTAGAATAATTTGTATTTCTTAGACTGTGGCATCTATTTGAGAAAAACCATGCTACAGTAGCTCCCTGTGTCAGTTCATAGGATACAGACTATATTCAATGCACCAGAAAGAAGTAGTGAAATACATTGATTGACCATTTCAGTAATCTATGTCTACATAACACAGCCATTACACATTTTATTTCTAAGAGGTTTTTTTTAATTATGATTATTATATTTGCATTCTTCTGTTCTGGCTCTGAAGATGAGTTGATGCACAGCAGATAGCTTGGTGAGGCTGTGACACAAACTTTTACAACAAATCACTATTTACTCAAAAAGGCTCAGTGGACAGAGTTGTGTAAATAAAAATGTCCAGGCCCCTGCTGTTCACACCAGGTTGTGCTGATGTCTTTCTAGGAGCAAGCTGATCCTCTCCTGCTGCTCAGGAAAACGTCTTTCCCAGCACAGTTCAGAAAATTTCCTTGTATAGAACAAAGTGCTACAGACAGTGTGTTTAGGAAGTGTTAAAAGCTAGCGCAGCATGAGGCTTGGTTGGTTTTCCTTCAGCTAGAAAGAACATTGGATATTCCACTGGTGGCTGGTTAATATATCTTTTGTTAGCTACCCTTGGGGACTAGAAGTGTAATACTTGACTTCAATATTTATGATTGCCACTTTCTTGTTCTGTTAGTTTGTGATAAGACCTGAGCCCATGTTCTTTCTCTGTAATATATTTGAGGTAATTTGCACATGAAAGAGCTGTAAACTGTCCCGTATTTGTTATGCAGTAAAAGTGTGCAATGCAAATGTATCATATATTGAAATATTTTCAGAAACACAGAACTTTTAAAAGACCTGTAAGTGCCCTGTCTATATCTGTGGATTTCTTGAATTCCAGGTGAGTTTAGGCTAACTCTAAAGACAGAAGAAAATCGATCATAATCATGGAAATTATATCCACCTACTAATTACAAAACTGAATCTCTGCTGATCTTCAAGTGTTTTTAACTTTGATTTAATGTCTTAATTTAATTCACCATTTCTTTAGAAAAAGAGAACATTCACATCATTATCTTTATCGGTAACACCTCTTAACATTTAATAATCACCATTCAGATACCCAAGGACATCACAAATCATATCTGCCACTGAGATGCAGTCACTCTGCCATGACGTTCCTCAGTAACCTATAGTCATGCTGCATTGCAAAGAAATATTTCATTTCACTCAAAACTTAGGGAAGTGTAATATAACTGAAAGTCAGGGCTGAGTACTATCTGTCCAAAACTGAGTGGCAAAGACAATCTGTTGAAAATAATCCCCTAGACTAAATCCTCTCACATTTGACCCAGGTTGGCTCCATGGAACAGTTTACAACATGAATTCTTGGGCAGATCTATAGGTACAGTGGAGGGGACACTAAGATGGAGAATAAGGGCAGAACAAGTGGCATAGAAAAGGAAGGCAGGAATTTTCTAATTGGCTTTGTCACTGAATATGTCACTTTCTATAATGATGGCCAAGATTGTCCTCAATTTTGCCAGTCATTTATAAGCCTGGCTGTTCTTAATGTCCCACCCTAAAGCCTCAGCCTTGAGAGCGTGACACACACCCCAGGCATGTCTATTCTTTGACTGTAGGAAGCTATAATCTTATGCCACATTTGAATCTTATGAAAAATTAAATATTTCTAAACTCTCTTTGATCAGGACATTGTGTTAAGTGTGGTATAAAGGCTACATCTATACTAGAAAATAATATTGTCTGGGGAATGCTTCCTAGTCATTAGGCAAGATGATATAGTGCATCTTGCATCCATATAGCTAAACTCTTTTGGTCACTAAAACAGGGTGGTTACATCTATACTGCACACAGGGAAGTTCTGTGGCCAATGGTGATTCCCCATCTCTGGTAATTGTCCAGGAAGCACTTGCTAACTCAGGCAAAACCCATAGCAGGGAACAGCCTAAGAATTTATCAGCTAGGGCCATTATAAAACAATGTCTGAGCCTATGCTCTGACTGTTTATTTTAAAAGCGTAGATGTAACGACCTGGCTTGATCTCCCATCTCAGAGTTCTCTTACTGCCAGTGAACTGCTAAATTCCATTATTGCTCTTTCCTCATTCAGCTCCAGATCAACATAGTTGTATAGGACAGAGGCAAAGCTCGCCACTAACTTCATTTCACTGCTCTGCCTTCCTTTTATCTCCATAAGAGCCCCAGTGGAGCACAAAAAAAACAGTTTTCAAGAACCTGAAGTTGGATTCATTTTCTGATTTGTGATCAGGGAGGGAAAGGGAGCTCTAGGACTCCTTGCAGGGTGGGTGGGAGCAAACGCAGGAACCAGCTGTGGAAGGTGGATAATATTCACTGAGTAGGGGAAACTTCACAGATACTTTCCCCGAAAAATTAGCTGAAGTAGAACGTACATGATTTTTCCTTTACATTTCTCTGAGAAACTCTGAGTCCCCAAACACCAAAAATACCTTTCATTGAAGGGAGGGGAGAAAGAGGGGGGAAAAAAGTAAATTTTTTTTTTGAAAGCTAGGTTTTTATTAGAGTTTTAGTCAGTGATCTGGATTTTCAGAAATCAGCCTGTTAAACAATGTCTTATAAATGTTAGGTGATCCAATGCCTGGATCTCTGAAGCAGAGGTTAGCAAAGGCATGGGATACTTCTGTTAGCTGGGTGCTCATCCAACTCATAGTGGATTGCTCCAACATTTTCTCTGCTCTTACAGTGGTTCAGTTTAGCAAATCTAGCTACAATTGTTGTTTTTTTTAAAAAAAAAGTCTTCACTGAGCACAAAAAAAGAGAAGTTTTCTCACTCTTTCATCAGGTTTTGTAGACTTGATCCCATTGATCCCATTTAGAGGATATTCATAAGAATGATAAATGACTTTTTTTTCCCCCCAGAAAACAACTCCTATAAATTTCAGTTTCTTCTTTCTACAAATGAAGGTGCTAGACCTTCCTTAAATATGTTTGCAATAGTTTTTTATTATATACAAAAACAGTATTTCTCTATATTCTATTGTTAGGAAATGAAAGAATTGATTTTTGTTGAAGCAAGTAAGCAGGAAATGAACTTTAGGCAGTCATTTGGCAAGCAAATTTTTAGCCCCTATGGTTATGCTTTGTCAAAATTACAGGCCTTTGAAAACAAGTTCTTATAATAGAAAGTGTCAGTCAACCTTAATAATAGATAGACTTAATAACTCTGCCTATAATGTAAAAGATTGTAAAAGGAAGAAAAGAGCAAAAGAAAGAAAAACAAGGTTTTAAAAATAATGTCAACTCAGATCTGAGAAACATTTTGAAATTCACACAGGATCTGTTTAGCCTCTGGGCAAAAACTAATAGTAGAAAAAAATTACTCTTTCATCTCTGTAACACTATGAACTACATTTTTAGACTAACAGAAATGGATGGCTCCCAAGGGGATGTAAAATGTGCTTTTGAGCCTCTCATTTTTGAGAAGGGAGGTTAAAAAGCAGAAGAGATCCACAATGACTTCAAGATGTTTTACCTTGGTATCTATAACAATATTTAATATTTCCCAAACATTTTTCATATTCTACTTGCTACGTCATACAAATAATATCCAAGATGTATTAACAACACCGAGAATGTGGTAAGCCATAGAAACTGAAACATATTTCCTTTTTAGAAAAAGCCTTCAGCTGGCGCAAAAGAAGATTAGATAATTTTGGAAATTATGTACTATCACCCTCCAAGCTATCTTTTCAGCTGATCAGTAGCCCTTAGTGTCTGAAATTCTTAATCTGAAATGGTATAATATTTTGGTGAAAAAGTAATATGCAAATATTTTTGGAGGTTGAACTTTTTCATTTACTGTTAGCTGAAGAAGTTCTTAGAGACTAACAACCTTGCTTAGGAAACTGAAATTCAGATCAAGGGGCTAAACATACATACTTTGGCTAAGACACTTCCACAATTATAATGTGTCATGAATGGAGAGAAACTATTTTGTGCAGCCTGGGAAGGTACAATTAACAGTAATCAGAGATCTGAAAACAGAGGAAAATCAGACAACTTCAGATGAGAAGTTAACAGTAATATCCAGTAAATTGTGGATCGGAAATTGAGGGCAATCCTATCACTAGGTCCTTTATTCATAAAATGAGCAAAATACTGTAAATCTTCCTGCAGATGAAAGTTACACACTGTATGATTCTCTTTGGATTTTAGAAGGGCTCAGAACAATGCAAATACCTGTGAATGTTAAATGCACCTAAATGTGTAGTTCATTTCATAGATATCCCCCAAAATGATAAGCTTTACTTCAGTAAAAGGGATTTAGATCAGCCATTTCAGGGGTAATGATACTGTACAAGGAGTAGGTTGCCAATGTAGTATACAGCAACAACTTCTTTAAAAAGGTGGGGGGGGGTTGTTTTGGTTGGGTTTTGGTTGTGGTTTTTTTTGTTGTTGTTGCTGGTTTTGTTTTTGTTTTTTTTGTTGTTGTTGTTATAAGTAGCTTAGGCAAATATCTGGTAGGAAAAACTTAGCTGTGGTTGATTCTGCCTGGATACAGATCAACTATATGACCTTGATGATTTTTTCAAGAGTAATCAACGATTACGTAACTATATAATTCACAATACCAGTTGCACTAAGAACATACAGATGTGACAAAGTTGCACCTTTTACTTTGGTGTTCTATAAATAATTCTCTTGAACAGCTGAGTTGTGAGAGTGACAGGAGAGGAACATGGTAAAAGGTGAAAGGCAAGCTGGAACTTCTGTCTGATTGTGCTGGCAAAATACAGTACTGGGTCATATCACACAAGAAGAAGAAAAGAAGTAACAATGGTATAAACCACTTAAGTGGGAGAAATTGAGTCAGTAAGAAGGGAAAGCAGCTACTAAAAGAATATGTGTATAAGTATTGCAACAATATCAGTGACAAAAATCAGCAAGTGGAAATAAAATAAATATAATGATATCAAACAATAGTAGATATTTAAAATACCTAGAATGTAGTGCTGAATTCCTGAAGTATTAGTTTCCTTCTGTAGCTCTGAGTTTGTGGCCTACATAAAATCATAGAATGGTTTGTGTCAGAAAAGACCTTTAAAGGTCATCTAGTTCTAACTCCCTGCCACACGCAGGGACACTTTCCACTAGACCAAGTTGCTCAAAGCCACCTCCAGCCTGGCCTTGAACTCTTCCAGGGACAGGGCATACACAGCTTCTCTGGGTAACCTATTTTGGTGTCTCACCATCCTCATTGTAAAAGATGTCTTCCTTATATCCACTCTAAATCTACCCTTTTTCACTTTAAAACCATCGCCCTTTGTCATTTCACTACAGGTCTTGGTAAAAGGTCTCTCCCAATCTTTCATATAGGCCCCCTTTAAATACTGAAAGGCTTCAACAAGGTCTCCCTGGAGCCTTTTCTTCTCCAAGCTGAACACCCCAACTCTCTCAGCCTTTCCTCACAGAAGAGCTGTTCCAGCCCTCTGGATCATTTTTGTGGCCCTCCTCTGGACCCGCTCCAAGAGGTCCATGTCTTTCCTGAGCTGGATGCATTACTACAGATGGGGTCACATGAGAGTGGATAGAGGAGCAGAATCACTTCCTTTGTCCTGCTGGCTACACTTCCTTTGATGCAGCCCAGGACACAACTGGTTTTCTGGGCTGTGAGAACGGGTTGCTGCCTCATGTCCAATTTTTCATCCACCAGTACTCCCACATCCTTCTCCACAGGCCTGATCTCTCAGTCCACTCATCTTCCCTGTCTGTATTGATACTGGGGATTGCCCCAAGCCAGGTGCAGGACCTTGCACTTAGTTTTGTTGAACTTCATGGGGTTTTCATGGGCCTGATGAGGTCAGCGTGGACCACTGCTTCATGTTTGGTAAGTACATTGTTTGATAAGTATTGTGTCCTGGGCAGTAAAGAGTCATATATAATCAACTGGCCTTCTGGATAAATAACTGTCTAAAAGGTTCAACATATAAACTGTAGGGAATCCATTTGAAATTGGACACACAAATTAACTTCATGGAAGACAAATAAATGGATTAAAACTGTTCAAGTGTTGTCGTGAAAGGATGGATACTAGACAAACCAGTGATATGGAGTTAGTAATGAACACAAGGAGAGGAGATAGTAATGAAAGAGGGGAAATGAAGAAAAGGACTGTAGTGAGATAGAAAATTAGATCACTCATTTTGAAACAAACAAACAAAAAAGTGTTCTGGGATTTCTAATGCCCTAATCAGGTATGAAATGTCATCCAATTACTCTAAGGAAACTGAGAAACTGCACAGTCAATTTGCTGGTGTAAACATCAGTGCAGATTTTGTTAGCAGAAATCATGACTGACTGCTCAAGGACAGCAAATAGAACATATAGCCTACCTCCTTTCCAGCTTATGAATTTACAAGATTCTGAGTATGAAAGGTGAGAAGAGAAATGAAAGAAGGCATCTTTTAATATATAACATATCCCTGTCTCTGAAGCAGGTGAGTTCTGAAAGTGATTAGATTTAAAAAAAAAAAAAAAACCAACAACCAAACCAAACCAAAAAAAACCAAAACCAAACCACCCAACAGCACACAAAAAAAATCACCAAAAAACCCAAACCCAACCCAACAAATTCAAGATGTAGTAAAGTAAGCAGAACAGCAATGCTGGTTTGTAATGGAATTTCAGCAGTCGTTTATCACTCAAAATATGTTAGTACACTTCTGCTGCGCTATTACACTTCAGTTGCTGTAATGGGTTTATAATCACTCAGGGGGTGCAGAGGGGAAGAGAGGAAAATTTAAACAAAAGTGACAATCTAAAAAAGCCTCTTTTGTTCCTATTCAGTACAGGAAAAAGAAAAGAAGAAAAAAGGGAAAAATATATGGAGAGAAGTAATAACCTTCTTATAATCATTGCATCACAGTCAACCCACAACCCTGATTAGCTTGTCCAACATCAGGACAACAGGAGATACAAGGAATTTCTTATCACCCAAAAATATCACCCAAGAATTTCAGGCATTTTATCTCAAGCCCTACGGAGTTGCTAACCTGGGCCTCACATAATAAAGCAGTCACAAGTCACATATATGAAGAAACATGGCCCCTGTTACCTGCTCCTCAGTCACACACTGATTCATCACATGATTCTGAATAGAGAACTAAATGAAGCTATTTATACTATTCTCAAACACAGTTTATCACAAATGAAACCCATCTGATCTTCCCATTTCCCACATCTGTTTGCTTGAGGCTCTGTAGAGGTACCAGCTTGATTTATGACTACACGGTGCAGTTTTGTTGCAAATTCTTGTTTATTAGTACTGTCTTCATAAGACTACAAAAAAAAAAGTCACCTTTATAAAATAATATCCTTTGAGTCATGTAGCTCCCACCTTTGCATACTCTCAAAATAAATGATTAAAAAATTTACTTTTATTTTCCTTTGAAATAAAAAAAAAAATCCAATTTGTTAATTTTGAATTTTCTTACTGGAAATTGCAGGGTTTTGTGGGGATGTATACTGACTCACTAACAGAACTCTTAATCCAAAGTAATCATTAGCCACAAGAGTTTAAGGAAAAAGAAAAGAAAAAACACCAGAGTTTAAATTTCAAACAAAAATATAGGTGGGGAACATACTGCCTTTGGAAGTACCTCCATGGTAACATAAGGGGTTGAAACGAATGGATGAAGTCAAAATACTTCCAACCTCTCATAACTTCGTTACAGAGTATAGGGATCTGACAAGATTTAGGTGAATTACAATCTTCTAGCAGTCTGTTGAAACCTTTTTTCTCTCTTTCTTAAAAAAGTAGCTAGAGAGCTGAAACATTACTCAATTTTTTACAGAGAAGGTGCTCAGTCTCTATTCAAAACACATAAGTGGCTGGTGATTTAGTCCCTTCCTGTTTCCCATGTGTACACCGTTAAGAACCTCCACAATGAGGTAACTCAGTAGCCAGGAAATTATGACGATTGTTGCCAATAGTCACAGGATTAAGCCAGTCTATAAAGGTTCTATTCCTCACTTATGTTCATACCAAAATTTCACACCATAATGCAGAATTTATATTCACTGTTGCTGAGTCAGCTGCACTTCTCCGTTACAGGAGGTAAATAGTTTTTGTATCTCTCAGTTCATCTCAGATGTAAGGGGCTGAATTATAGCCAAAGTTTTCAGTTCAGTGAAATAGTCTCTTAATCTTTTTGGTACTGTGCCTTATTACCCTTTTTGATGAGAAACTGGCATCTATCTTTCTGAATGATAATCAATAAATTGATAATTTAAGTGAATGCACCTAATCTCTTACAGCGAAGTCAGTTCACTTGAAATTAACATACAGCACCGTACCAGGCTGCACAATGCCCTCATCCAGTCTTGGCAAGTTGTGAGCAGGTGGAAAGTTAAGTTATTGACAGCATCTTAGAATTAATTTAGTTTTCTCAGGTAGAAACTATTGGGCTTTATTGTAGTAGTACCTTTCAGAAGCTCATGTGACCAATGAAAATAAGATGCTTTCTGTAAAAGTTATGCTGTGAGACTTCTCCTTGCCAGGCTGCCTGTCTCCAAAGTCAGAGATAGAGCATATACCAGGAAAAGGCAGGAGGAGTACCATGATTACCTTGCATAGCAAAGCGTAGATTTCCACGGGGATACTTAAGGCAGTAGGTTTTAATGTGTCTCTAAAAAGAAAACATTTCTGATGGATGAAGCCTGTCTGTGTGAGAAGCAGAAACATACATATGAATTAATGAAAGACACACTATACCTGCGAGACAAAACTTATGCTGGTGGTGAAACTGCTCTTCTGCCATCACAGATATCAGAATTCTGTGAAGCAGAGACTCAGTCACTGCTGACTTTGGTCCCTGACCCATTTGCCCTTGCTGCATGACCAAGGTGCATGACTTCTACTCTTACATACTCATTCTAAGAGAGGTAGGTTACAATATTTACTATACTTTCTGTGGGTTTTAAAGATGGTAAATACGTTAGATTACCTGTGGAGATTATCAATAGAGATTCACTGAAGTAAGAATAAAGTGTATCTTGTCAATGTCAACATTTTCAAAGACGTTTTTAGATCTGGACGTGATCCCATCCAATTACACCATGCATAAAACAAGGGGAAAAATATACACATCTCTGTATTTTTAAACAAAAAAAATTACCCTTATAAACCAATTAATCTTTCAATCAACACACTGATACTTTTAAATGTAGACTGCTGTTAACTGAAAAGAGCAAACGGTGGGAAATATTCCAATACGAGTGAAATGGAACAACACTACCTTTGGTATCATTGGGTATTTTACCTGACTACCTTAATGAAGTTCATACCTATTCCTTATATTGCAGTCTCATACTGTAGAAAGGAATTGGTGTTATAGAATCATAGAACATCTTCATTTTTCCCTTTATGGAGATAACACCTACCCATTCCCACTTTCTATCGGCTTTGCTTTTACTGCACAAATCATTTGAGATCGGAGAAACAGCCAAGCTTTGCAGCTATAGCTGGACGTTTTGTTACCAAATGCTCCTTTCATTATCTTGACATCTATTTCCACAACCTGCTCATTTCAGTACCATGAATTAATAGCTTCCTTTCCTAGGGCAGCTGTGATGATGACAAATTTGGCTAGCTGAATTTCCCACAACTGGCTCACCCCTCTCACCACCTCTGGCTATGGTCCAGGCCAGTGAAAACTCTACCAATGTGCAATGAACAAGCAGAAATCAGAGTGCCTTTCTGGACCAGTGCTTGCAACTTTGCAAAATTGATTTGTACTGCAATATCTTGAAAACCAAACAGCAACATATTATACCAATCCCTGAAAAACATTTGATTTCAGTTGGAGTTAATTCATTTTAATATTGAGTAGGTGGTATATGTTAAAGAAGGAACTAAACCAAAGAATAAATAGCTCCATAAATACTTACCATTAAAAACAGTCTTTGTTTCACATCACTTCCAAAGTTCCTCTAATTAGCCTCTGATTTGTAAGTCAAGAAGGAAAAAAAAAAATACGCACCTTGTCAGCTTTTACTGCACCAAGAATGCTTCTGATGGGAATGTAGAGAGTGCTGGTCTAAAATTATTCTTTACTTATAAATCAAGTGAAAGTACATTATTGGCACTTCTTTTATCCTACTACAAGCTTATTTCAGGTCACCTTAAGCAATATCTTTCAGGCCTGATGAGAGTATCACACTGCTTTTCATACTTGAATAACCACTGAATTCAGAGAGTTCTTTCTGATGTACACCCATGTAACTGAGCACAAGAGCAGGCAGCTGTTCTTTCCCAGGAGACTAAATTTAACACTCCAATTCAGGAAAAAACTATTGCAAGGCAAGTAAAGACCCTGCAATGTCTTGGTGTTAATGTGCTATATCCCCTCCATGTTAATTGTACCAGAACAATCTCAGCTGCTGCAAACAATTTTAATCTCAAGATTTCACCTGCGTTATACCGTTCTCACTAGCTGAAGATCCAGTTAATCATTCTATAGTGCAGTATGCAGCACACCAGAAGGTATATAATCAATTCTTTACATAATTAAATGGGGGAAAAATATATTAATGGTGTATTACGGATGCAGTGTTATGCAAAAAAGACAGCATATTTTAAATGATAATCCCTCAAACCATTTTAACTCAGCTGCTTAGTACAAATATATTAAAACATTAAAGCTGATATCATGTGCTACAAAACAGAATGCAGCATATGTGCCAGAGGATTGAGACATCATCACAGTGGGAACTATATATATTAATTTGCTGATTTTGGTGAAAACAAAGGCTAACCCTTGGCACTATTTTCCTTTATTTATTTATTTATTTATTTATTTTTATTGTACCTTTAAAGTTTTACTATAATTATTTTACTAGGAAAAAAATTGTCTGTTGACCACATACTTCATCTCCAGCTCTTGAGAGAAATTTCTTCATACATATTTCTTGAGAGAAATAATTCATACAATATGAACATGGAGGACAATTCACAGATCAGCAACTCATCGAATACTGGAATACAATTCTAGGCAGAAAAGTCAGTCATACTGCCTTCTTCAAGCCAAGGTCCTACAAACAGCATAATTTAATTCTTAAAGAAAAGTGGTACTAAATGTTTTGTTTCTAAATTTTTATTAGTCTCTAAGACAGCCAAAGTTGGGGAATGTTTTTGCCAAAATAAAAGCAGTTAGAATTTAATTTCTGCAGGTTTCAGAAAATATTTGTAGTGCACAGTAGATTATTCTAATTTATCCAAGTCCCACTTCCACTGAAGAATACAGGTAAATATTTATGAATCAACATGATATAAAGTTATGTGGTTGCCATTTATGGTGAAGAAAATGGCAACAAGAGGTGCTTTTTTATTGTGGAAAGCAATAAACATGGAAACTTATAAAAAAACTATTTGTGTTTGCTTGCAGAATAAACTCCCACAGAACTAGCACTATATAAACTTTCAGATATCTTTTATCCAAAGTAGCTTGAAGCAAAGATAAACAACCTCTTATAAGTTAAAAAAAGAATTGATTCAGTTCAGCAAAGTGATGGATGATATAGGGCTATAAGGTAACTAATTATTAACAGTAACATTAAACAAGTAGTTAAAAAAGATTAATCTTCAAGTCAGCTTACAATAAGCACAGATAACTCATTAGATTACTGTATTTTTTTGAGCCAGAATAACAGGAATGATGCACAATTCTCATTAAGGAGGATGTTATTTCCTCTCTGCATGAAAACTTTTGACTTTTTTTTTGTTTGAACATCATGTTTGATATGCACAAAAAAGGCTGTGAGCAGATGGATCTTAATTGGACAAGAAACTAGCATTTACAGTTAAACATGAATTACTAATTACTTTTCTTTTTCAAGATTAACCTTTTTTGTGTTGCTCTGTAGGACTGTGATTTCCAACTAGAATCATCCTTTTGTCATTTTGATGAGATATTGATTCAGTGTTTATTCAACATAATTTGTTTTTAAATGTTAAAGGAAATCCACATATTACTATAAAATCTTTCAACAGTCCACTGAAACGTATGCTTTGCACATGGAACAAAATACAGCTTTGAAAATTTGTTGTCTTCTGAAATGCTGCATTTGTTTTGAACCATAAAATACTTTAAAAATATCATTGTGATACTATTTTTAGAAAACTTTAAAGTTGTAAAGGAAAACCTCTCATAAAATCATCTAGATATGGAAACTGTCCTAAAAAACCCAGTATGTCTTCCTTTTAAGAGAAAAAAAAGCAACAATGTAATTCCATTAACAGGAAGGATGGATTGCAACTATTTTTCCTTATCTCAAAATTCAAATATAGTACTATGACAACAGGCTATGTCTATGACGCTGACCTATTTCTTGATGTTCACAAAAAAAATTTTCAGTAGTATCCTTCTGCTAAGTTGACACATTACAATACATTTATCCAGTATTTCAGACCCTTACACAAAGTATTTGGCCATTTTTCTTCTTTGTATATTTTCAAATCAACTCTCATCTTCTTCTTTTTTTTTAACCAAGCAACGTAAAGTCCTGCCTGAATTCCAGAACTCTAGGAAATAGTTCCTATCAGACAACTCTTTATTGGATAGGTTTTAATTAATTCTTTTTTGAGTCAAAATAAAATTATTTACAGAAAAGTATTTCTCTCCAGATGTGTGACCTGGGAAATTAAATTTATTTCTTGGCTACATGGACCCTCTCCAGCTATGCTTCAAATCTATTCTCAGAAGTGCCTCTCTTTTAATATGCCCCTGATTTTAGCCGTAACCTCTAGGTCAGGCTGAGAAATATATCAGTCAAGAGGAATAAGCATAAATAAGTCATGTGCATGTCATTAAGTTTGCTATGTACAGCACATGGCACAGTTAAAATCTAGCAGGCCAGATCTGAGGGCCTACATTCTACTTCTGTGTCTTGAGCCCGTTATCTAGACAACTAGCAATTTCATTACATTTCTAAACTGAAAATAACATGACTCATTTTTCAAGGTAAACCTGCATGCACAGCCTTACTTAACATTTCATATTGGAACAGTTAGAACCCAAAGAACAAAAACCATTAAATTAGATGGTGCCATTATACAGAGATAATGTCTTCTACTACCCTTTACCCGGT
Organism: Falco naumanni; assembly: GCF_017639655.2. Lineage (NCBI taxonomy): Eukaryota > Metazoa > Chordata > Aves > Falconiformes > Falconidae > Falco > Falco naumanni. The sequence continues at coordinate 31,023,493 of NC_054059.1, forward strand.
GGAGTACAACCGTTGCTGTACTACAGTTTCAATCTTACAGGTCAGGAAAGCATTCTTTGGGCTTGACTCAGAGCATCCAAGAAACTGGATCAATCTTATATGTAGGACATAAAAGAGCATAAGAAAGGTTATAGAAGAAAAAGCAAAGGCCCCTTTAGCCTAGTCTCTTGTGGCCAATAGACAAGATCAATGAAAGTGAACCAGTCTCTAGCAGTTAAGAGCTCATGAACTTCCCAAATCTGATTTCAACTTTTATAACATATAATCCCATGTTTTTCTCTTCTTTGAACCTCAGCTAGCTTTTACCACCCAGAATATCCTCTGTAAGCATCTCATCTTGACTACATATTGTACAAAGCAATTACTTCTTGTTTATTTCAGATGAGATAAAAAATATTCCTTCCTATTCACCTTCCCCATGCCACTGACCACTCCACAGATTTCTGCAGTACACCCCTCCTAATTAGTCTTTCTTTCATGGGAGCCTTCATAAAGAAGGCTATAACTTTGATCACCTTGATAACTTTCTCAGCACCCTTCCCAACTCTACCTTTTTGACATGGAGGACCCAAACAGCACATACCATTCAGGATGTGCACCACTAGTGCATTATATTTTCCTTCTCTTTTTTTTTTTTTTTTCCTTAATAATTTGTAATTTATTTTTTATAATTACTGGGCATTGAGATGTCATTTTAATATTACAAAACTAGAATCCCTTTCCTGTATTTTAGTACTTGGAATTGGATGGTCAGTTCAAAGCCCACCTCTATGTAAATAAGTTGTTCTTCCATGCCTCAGTTTCTGACCTATTTATCCCTCAGCAGTGAGAGATCCTTCTCAGGTTCTTCGCTGTCAGCTTCCATCTAAACAACTTGATAATCAGAATAACTGATTACCGGCAGCTAATATTGTCAGCACACCATAGACACACCATAGATCCCCATAAAAATGCATGAAGTGCTTTCCCTTTAGAGTAGAGACCAAATATTCCCACAATTTGCTCTGTGTCTTACAAATGTTATTTATGGAAAGACCATCTTTCCTTTCTCACACCAGCTTTAGTAACAAACTTAGGTAAAGGCAATGCCTTTTAGAAACCTGGATATATAATCTGCATATCCATTAATTATGCTTATTCATTAATTCAAAGAACTCCATAGATTCATAATAGATTGCTTCCCAATTCCTTTATCCCTGTGTCCAGTAACTCTATTCTGGCTAATTTATTTGATAAAAATTACCCTGTATACAGTAGTTTGAATTTTTTCTGGTAACATTTTTGGAAATTGGCATCATATCTGCCACTTTTTATATCGCTCATAGTGAGGTAAATTTAAGCAAGAGTTTACATACCATTGTCTGACAATTCATCTAGTTCATACTTTACTTTCATTACAGACTTCCTCTAGTTCATACATCCATTACAGACCTTTAGACCTTTTAGGCTGTTACTGTTTATTGTTTTCATTTGCTTTACAGCATCTTTTACCAACATTTCGACCTTAGAAAAATCTCCAAAATCACTTTGCATGAAAAAAAGTTCCATCATATGCTCTTCCCTTGCTCCTTCCCACTGAAAACAGGTGTAAAAATTAGTTTTTCTGCCAGGGCTTTATCTTTTCAAAGCACACTTTATATACATTGATCTTTTTTGGCCCCAAGGACTCCGTGGCTTCCCCTAATCCTAACATGTTTGGAAAAAAAAATACTTTTAGACCGTCTGCATAGTTTTTCACAAACCTATTTTGATTGCCTTGTTAAAGTTTTTATTTCATTTAATTGGCTAGATCTATTTTAAGATCTATTTTCCTCATTGAATAGAGCTTCAGCTTTCTTAAGGATGTTTTTTAGCTTTAGAAATCTCTCTTGCCTTAGTGTTAGGTCATGGCAAGGATATTTCTGTGTTCTTCCTAGGATTTACCTCAACATTTAACTGTGAGGTTTTCATTTGGTTTTTTTTTTTCCTGCTTTTTCTTTCTAAGAATCTATTATTCTCTATTATTTGCATTGATTTTCAATCTGTTTAAAAATACTAATATGGTTTCATTATGGCATAACAGTCTACATGTGACTTGCAAATATATATCTTTCTAGCTGTTCCTTCTAACATTTGTTTAACATGATTTGCTAATTTAAGGCACTGTCCTTCTTAAAACTAAGCATTAACACATAGGGTGGGTGGACTCAGTTCCTTTTTCTGGAATTTATGTACTGTATGTATTATGTATGTACTAAATATATTATGACCAATACATAGTATTTTAATAACAGACAGATTTGTAACCAAACTGTATATAGTGCTCAAAACCAGTTCTTTTGTGGGCTACTGTGAGCTGTTCCATTAACAGTTCATTTATGAGATTTTCAAATTTAAAATCAGTAATTTGACATTTATCCAATGCTATATGGTGGCCTTAAGAATGGTTCTGGGAATATTTCAGAGATCACTGCCAAGACAGTTCTTCACCTACCTCGGTTCTTCCGGCTGAATCAACCTTCTTTCGTTCCCTCCGTGACTAATAACCACATAAACCATGACCTTATCCAAACTGTGCTGATGTCATAGGACATTTCTTCCTCCCTGTAGCACTGGGGCTGCTGTCCCAGAAGTGGAAATGATCAGGGACACCTTGAAGGTATCTTTGATCAAACTTGTTGCTGTTTAGAGATCTTCCACATCTGCTACTGCAGCTTTCAGGGTTTAGCTTCATCTGCTGCATCTTCCTAGGCAGTGCTTCACCTCTGAGCCCTTTGGGATGTACCTCCCATGTACTGACATATACTTTGTTCATGTCACCTGGCATACAGGGAAATCTCTGGTGGAAAAGGATTGAATGCTCAGCATTGAATATGGCGTTGTGTTAGGGCTGAGAGGAAACATGAAAAAAGCACCAAGTGTTGAACTTACCAGTTATGCACCGAAATTTACTATGTCTACTGTGCACTTTAAGTGCTATCTTGGATCTTTTCTCGTGTGAAAACTTATTTTGTGTCCTACTTACTGTAAGCATGTTCAGATTAAGATAAAGATTCCATACAATTTCAGAAAGAAAAGTTAATTTATGCTGCAGTTAGTTGTGCATTTGGGCATGTTAAAGCATAGTGTGACTATCTCATATGGCATCTGGCTTTGTAAGCATTTAGCATATCCAGATGGACTTTTCAAGAAAGATTCTGGTATCAACTGTCATAAGGACAAAAGGGAATTGTAGAAAATCTGCACTAGACAGCTTCTAAATATGGGATAGAAATAAGTATACTGACCCCTTGAGATCATTCCTAATGCATGTTTAAGAGGGATATAATGCTATGAATCATTTCTGAGACTGGACCAGATTTCAGGAAGGGTGAGTTTCAGGAAACGTAAGCAAGTTTCTGCAAAGTAATTTCCATTCCCATCCTCACCCCAGTCAAGCTCATCACAGATAAAATAAGATTGAGATTATGCTTTGCTGTTAGCAGGTCAGGTTACCCCACAACTCCAAATTTTTGACTCTTAATTTACTTTCAAACATTTATGGTGATTTTTACATCAGTTTTTTATTCTCTTTTATCTAGTGGCTTCCATGTCTCCATGACTTTTGAAGATGGGCTTAGGAAGACTCCATATACTGGCATTTTAACTAGAGCTTACCAAAGAGTGAGATTTCCTTCTATTATGTTTTTGGAAAACATTGATATCCTGAATTGAGACACACAAAAAAAAAAAAAAAAAAGGAAAAAAAAAAAAAGAGGAGCTTAAATTTTCTAAATCTGTTATGGTCAATGTTTGTTAAAGCCTTTACCTTAGCTGCTTCTTTTTCCATTATTTTCTGTGAATTGCAAGAGAACAGGCTGAGGAGAATGTCTTAACTTCTACACGTAAGAAATAATTGCTCTAAGATGTAAGTGTTTAAATACATTAGGAAACTACTTCTCCTAACATTTATTGTGATATTTGATCAATTTGCGTGTGTACCATTGAAATCATTCACTATTGCTGCTCTATTAGTTTTCACTCTTTTAAATGTCTCACAACATGTTATTCGCCATTTGCTCTGATTATGAGGTCAACAGTACAAATTATCACATTTTCTATGCTCTCCTGAAGGTTTAGTTCCATATGTCCATCTTTATTACCCACATCCTTTCTCTTAGGAATAGTTTACAGCTAGATCACAATGTACCATTGATTCTTCTCTTTCAGCTGTATTTCTGTAACATGTATTTCACACGGCCAAGTTTTCTCATGTGACCAGCCTTCCTTTTAAAAATTTCCCTTTGAGCCTCATTCACGCAACACATGCTCCACTAAATTTGGCTCCCATTACTCATGATCACCCACTTGGCAGTTTAAGTCTTTCACTGGTTTTACATGCACACTATATCCTAGTACTTTTTTATTTCTCTGCTATGGAAGTAAAAGCAGATGTTGCGTATCCTGATTAATTGTTTTCAGAACAGATTTAATCAATGTCAGAAACTCTTACAGGTCTCCTTTACAGTTCCTTTCCAAGGTAGAAGCACTACAGAATTTAGCAGACCATGAACTAATGTTTAAAACAGCAACTATACACCTAAATAACAGATTAGTTTGCTTCACTAAATACAGAACAGCATTCTGTTTTTCAGTGTCCATTTCCAGGTGTAACAGAAGTTATGATATTTTAAAGGAAATTAATCACCTAAAATTCAAAAAAAAAAAAAAAAAAAAAAAAAGAAATCAACTTTGATTTCTAATGAGGTCTGTGTCTGTAATTGCCAGCACAAGGAAAAAAAAAAGAAAAAAAAAGGAGATAACCTGCTGACAGATTCAAAGCACATCTTGGAACATTTAAAAGCAAGGACTGTTCAATACCTACTGTATAATGCCAAGTATTATTATGCCTAATTAGGATCCTAGAAACTCGCTGATCATACTTCTACAGTCTGATTTCCTTTTTTCCCTCTGTGCTGATTACACATCTATTTCTATTCATTTTCTATTTTTTTAAAGCTGAAAACTATTACCACCTTCTGAATTTAGCGTTCTCATTTCACTTTACAATTATTGCTTTATCCTGATATCTGGCTTATTTTCTTCATTTCTTTTTACCTTCTGTGAATGCAGTTTGTTGGGCTTTAACTGTTCTAACAGAGCTCACCATTTGATTTCTTTTATTTCTCTGGCTCAGCTACACCTGCTTCTTTTTATGGTATTTTACTGCTCAGAAAGATGGCAGATTGACAGCCTTGAAAGTGGAAGTCCCATTTATATGTTTACAGGATTGAAGCAAGCTGGAGCAGCAAAAGATTTTATCAAGGTATTCCAGCTTCCTTGGAAAGGCCACTGATAAGGTATTTAGTCCAAATTCTCTTTTCTGAGTCTTCTCAGGAGGTTGCTAGTTGTAAAGGGATTTTGTTTTCTAAATGGATCACTGCCTACTGGACTTAGATAAATTGGCAATTTCTGCCTTAGGAACACAGAAGTTCTCTCTTAGGCCAGAAAACATCTATCAATTGCCTGGTTACAACTCTTGCATTCCATTATCAATTCACAGTACCTGTTCACCCTCCACAACAACAACCAAGAGCTTCACAGTATGTTCCAATGCAACTCCAGTGATGTGACGAAGTGCTTTCATTACTATTTAACAGATAAGTAAATAAGGTAAAAGAGATTAAAAATGAAACTTCATACAGCATTTAGGCACCAGAACTTATACAGCTAAATACATGTATTTGATGATCTGTGTTTAAACAAGTTGCTCAAGTCTGCACAGACAGGCTATCAAACAGAACAAAGTGTTTAAGCCAGCTATATCCACCATTATGCCAAGTCCTAAATGACTAAGGATTTTCTCTTCTTTTTTTTTTTTTTTTTTTTTTCATGTAGGTCCAAGCCACTGTGTATAAAGATAAATTTTGTATCCTCAAGTGAAGAAGAAGGGCACTTTATTAGAAACAATCTCTGGAGTAATTTTCTGAAATCACTGTCTTGTTTGAATTACAGAAGTTTGAAATATTTGGTCAACTGCATGAAAGTTGTCACAGCTTATGACATTTTTAATTACCATAATTTCCCTCATAAGAAAATCATAATTGGCATCGGGTTTTATCTTAACAGATGGAGGAGTCATGAGATCTTAACATTAGCCCCACATTACTCCACGTCGTGTGACTGAACAGGGAGACTGGTACTTAAAAAATGCTAAATAAACCTGCAGCCCATTCATAAAGAAGATCTGATCATATCTGCTTTCTATTGTCAAGCACAATACTCTCAGATATAAAGAAACTGTCAACTTTTCTGATGACTGGATTAGTATATCAGTGTTTTGTATGTTTAAGAATGACAGAAAGGCTATGAACATGGTAGTCACAGGTGAGACAATGAAAGGTACGAAAAGGAGAGTTAGAAATAATTGAAGTAGCCCAAATGGAATTTGTGATTTTCCTTTACTGTGATACAAAGTTTAAACTGAGAGCTAAACTCTTTCTAGTTGGTCAGGATAGCCCAGGATAGCCCAAGCATAACAAGTATTCCTTGCTCTCAAGTTCCTATTGTATGAAAAAAAATGTGAAAAAATAACAGTGCTTCTCTAGACGAATCACATAATATCATCACTTCAGATCCAAAATTGCATGGATAAGGCACTTCTGAATCAGAACCTTTGCATTTAGAACTCGTCCAATACCACAACCACTGATCAGTTTTGCATGGAGCACCTAGAATCAACCTTATTAGGAACCAATAGCCCTTGGCTAAATTAAATGAGAGGCAGTCCCCCAGCTCAGCTGCTACTAGTTAACAGATCAGCTTTCAATTGGGGAGGATAAATCTTGATGTGCTGTTATGGTTTGCATGGAATAAACAATACAAGTTCTGAAATTGGTGTTGAAATGTTTCTTTCTTAGTAAATAATAAAGAAGTCTTTTGATTGTTTCACCTGTTCTATTATTTAAGTTACATGAAAGCTTCAAATTTCATAGGGTACACTTGTAACTAGAGATGAAAGATTCTAGCCAGCCACATACTCAGTGTTCCATTGCTTTAACATCTAAAGGCACATAATCATCATCCTTTCACTGTGAATATCAGCAACTCTGGAGCACAAAGTACAGTGTGCTGCTTTCTGACGTGCTGAGGGAACTAAATATCTATAAGCATTGTTGCCATTTGTGAGTCAAAATTCAAGATAGAATATACTGTGGAATAAATACGAACTGTTCCCCATGATGGACTTACTGATTGCCTTCTTTTGATTTGACTGTACCTCAAAAAAAGACAAGTTTTAAAATCATGTAATGACACTATTGATTAGATTAATTTTAACTAAATTTCATTGTCCACTATATAGAAGTCTAAATTTGAAGTGACTGTCTAGATTCCTTTTACAGTCAGTGGAAAGAGGCACATTTATTCATAATTCATTTACTACCTTTCAAATTTCTGTCTGAGAATAAGATGAATGTTTGAACTGCGTGTTTTGCTGCCCACATTTGTGTATTTAACCCTCTGCTTTACATATAAATATACTGATAGGTTCCACACAAAGACATGGGGGGAGGGGGGGAGGGGAACAAGAGCAGGACAGAGTTCCAGAATGTGTCTTTAGAGAAAGTAAAGTGATCTCAAGCTGGTCATAGCACCTGTCTATGACAGGAATTTCATTAGCAAGTGAAAAATTTAAAGCCATAGTTCATCACAGCTGCACCTACCTAGGAACATCCCCTACCTGTAGAACTTTGTTTTACAACACTTCACTAAAAGAAGAAATTAAAATCTGAAAGCAAAATACATGCACAGTCCTTCATCAGTTTATGTGCCTTTGAATCTTCCATGAATTGTGAATCAGATTTTAAAGTAATACAAACAAAAGTTAGGGAAATGTACTTTTAATTAACTTTTTCTTTGTACTATCAATAAAAAAAAAAACAAACCAAACAGTAACTGCTGATTATTGCCACACCTCAAACAAGATTTGTGAGTGATACTACTCCACAACTGGCAAATGCATATCTTTTAATGCACTAAATCAAAGAATCACAGAATCACATAGAATGGTCAGGGTTGGAAGGGACCCCTGGACATCATCTAGTCCAACCTTTTGCTAAAGCAGGTTCAACTAGAGCAGGTTGCACAGGATCATGTCCAGGTAACTTCTGAATATCTCCAGAGAGGGAGACCCCACGGCCTCTCTGAGCAGCCTGTGCCAGGGCTCTGGCACCCTCACAGTACAGAAGTTTTTCCTCACATTCAGATGCAACTCCCTGTGTTGCAGTCTGTGCCCGTTGCCCCTTGTCCTGTCGCTGGGCACCACTGAGAAAGAGCCTGGCCCCGTCCTCTTGGCACTCGCCCTTAACCAACTTATATGCATTGGTAAGATCCCCTCTCAGTCTTCTCCAGGCTACACAGGCCCAGCTCTCTCAGCCTTCCCTCATCAGGGAGATGCTCCAGTCCACTCATCATCTTTGTAGCCCTCTGCTGGGCCCTCTCCAGTAGTTCCCTGTCTCTCTTGAACTGGGCAGCTCAGAAGTGGGCACAGCGCTCCAGATGCAGCCTCAGCAGGGCAAAGAAGGGAGGAAGATACCTCCCTCATCCTGCTGGCCATGCTCCTCCTAACACACCCCAAGGATCCCTTTGGCCTTTTTGGCCACAAGGGCACACTGCTGCTTTCCCTAGTCATCCTTTTCTTGCTGATGTACTTGAAGAAGGCCTCTAAATATAGATGTAATTCTAAATAGACCTCACCCTTACTCATCACTTCCCTGCACGTTCTGACAACGTCCCTATATTCCTCCCAAGTAGCCTGTCCCTTTTTCCACATCTCATAAACTTCCTTCTTCACTTTGAGTTTTGCCAGAAGCTCCTTGCTTATTCATGCTGTTCTCCTGTCCCCTTTGTTGGATTTCTTACTCATGGGGATGCACCGATCTAGAGCTTGGAGGAAACGATGCTTGAATATTAGCCAGGTCTCTTGGAGATTCTTCCATACAGGTCCTTGAAGAGGCCAAAGTTTGCTCTCCTGAAGCCCAGGCTTGCAATCCTACTTATTGCCCTACTTTCTCTAGCACAGGACCCTGAACTCCACCACCTCATGGTCACTGCAGCCAAGGCTCCCCCAACCTTCACATCCCCAACCAGTCCTTCTTTGTTTGTGAGTACAAAGTCTAGGAGTGCACCTTGCCTCACTGGCTCCTCCAACACCTGCATCAAAACATTATCATCAATGCTCTGCAGGAATCTGCTGGACTGTGTGTGCCTACCTGTGTTGTCTTTCTGGCAGATATCAAGGTGGCCGAAGTCCTCCATGAAAATCAGGATCTTTGTTCTTGAGGCTCTCTCCAGCTGTCTGTAGGAGGCTTCATCAACTTCCTCTTACTGATCAGGTGGCCTGTAGCAAACACCCATAACAAAGTGTCACCCATGTTAGCCTGTCCCTTAATCTTTACCCATAAGCTTTTGACTTGTTCTTTATCCACCCCTAGGCAGTGCTTGGTACATTCCAGTGGCTCTGTCCCAGAAGGAGCAACTCACCTTGCTGGCCTGTCTTTCCTAAAAAGTACGTAGCCATCCTTGACAGTATTCCAGTCATGGGAGCTTAAATGCCACTTCAATATTTCTTGGCATTATAGAACAATCTGCTTTCAGCTTTCCCAGACAAAAAAAAAAAACAACAAACCTCTCCCTCATTGGAACCCTCTCCTTTTGTCTATACAAGAAACTCCATGCAAATCAAGGCAATTAATCCTGTACAGAGATAGCAAAAGAAAAGCTGTATTTAAAGAAATAAAGCTGAAATAAAATTTTTTAAATTTAATTAATTTCCACCAGTTTTTAAGGAATTCAAGGGCCTTGCATCAGTCTGTACTTAAGAATATGTTTATCTTGAGTGAGATACCTTCCTGTTTCTAAGGACTAAAATGTTACTTTGTTCTGCTGGAAACTTAAAGCTGGTGTTTACACAAAAAGTTCATAGTGAAAGCAAAACTGGATCTTAATTGTTTGGTGCTTTCTTGTCTTTTCAGAATAGTTTTGCAACTTTTTTTTAATAGTCTAGCTATGCTGTAGTTGAGGATTTCATAGACCTAGATAGTTATTTAGATGTATTTCAATAACAGCTACAATGTAGGTGTGACCTTAACACTGTGAACCTGTAGCAAAGGTGAAATCAGAGATGGATCTAATATTTTGTCAAAAGAGTTCTGAATAATAATCATAACAAAGAGCAACTACCTGGGACAGCCTCACTGAACCTTTTGGGGGTTATAAGTCTCTACCTCTAAGAAACAATTGCAGGTGTAGCTGTAGCTGCAATTTGAATGGTTGTGCTGTATTTTTTGGAATAAAAGTTTAATTCTTCAGATTCACTTGGTCACTAACATTACTAATATCCCAGAAGTAAAAATCTTAATATTAAAAATAAATCTTAAAAATCACATCTTATCTTTTTTTCTTGAAGAGATGTAATCACTTACATTCAGTATTTCTGTGGTGTTCTTATTCCAAAACATTTGATTTACTACTAGCAAAACCTTTCCGATGTTAAAGAATACATAGCTCCATTGTTTACAAAAGTTGATATGAAACATGACAATGAACCACAATATTTAAGCTATCCCTTTCTGTAACAAAATGTAATTGTAGCCTGCCTTTGTTGAAAGCACTGAGGAGCATCAGGAGCTGTTGGTAATCACTACCTCCTGCTGTGGAAATAATGTCACAGTGCTACCGGCAGTAGTATAAGTCAACAGTTTAACTCCTTTTTTTTTTTATATATAGTTTGTGAAAAGCACAAACATATCAGAACATCTGTGACTGAATTAGAGGTAGGTTCAGCAGGAGGAAAACAGTTAATGTGGCAGAATGGTTCATAATGGTTTGAGAAGCCCTTTTCTTGCCATATGAAGCTCTACTTTGGCCACTTGTTCTAGCACTTCCCATCATGCAGAATTAGCCCTGAGAAATAAAAAGAAACAATAAAACTATGAAACTTAAAAACACAACACATTATGAGGTACATTTTTCGAAATTACTAATTTTGAGAATATCTAACACTGATACTACAAAGATTTTAGTGTTCTGTACTCAGAACTGGGAATGAGATTTTAGATAGGTGAGGACTTTTCTGTATCTAACAAATCTTGTTTTTACCAAGATGGACTATTGATAGAATTGTGATGATGAAAGCATTCAGAAAAACCTTAGTGAGTTTTATTCATCTTATTCAATGTATTGACTCTCTTTTCCCTTTGGATGCTTTTCTTTTTCCTTCAAATAGCAAGTACTTGCTCTTTACTTCCAAGGACTCCTTGAAGGCTTGCAAGTAGGTAAGAACCACTTTCAGCTAAAGACTCCTTATGCTGATACAGTGAGGTAAAAGGGAGAAAATGGCTATAAGGTTGAGGAAGGAGCAGAAGCAGGGATTCAAGGCGCAGTTTTATTAACTTCAAAAAAAAACACTCTTTGCTGAACCTTCCTGAAGGATGTTCTTTTGTTGAACCATCCTTGCTGATGTCACTAATTGCTGGCAGAGGGCTCCTGTGATTTTGAGTCATCCCTGTAAAACTCTTTGCTGATATATTTTTGTTCAGTAACTGTTCAATGTAAATACACTGTAAGAGAACAGTGACTGCAAAGCTAGGATCCGGGCTCTCAGCTAAGTGCTCTGAGCTCTAGGCTAGAATCGTGTTCTTTTTATTTGTTCTTCACCTTCATGACTTGCATGCTTCATTGCATGCTATTGTCATAGTTTAACCCTACCCAGTAACTAAGTACTACTCAGCTGCTCACTTGCTCCCCTCACCCTGGTGGGATGGGAGGAAAATCAGAAAAAAGTAGAACTCGTAGATTAAAATAAGGAAGTTTAGTAATTAAAATTTTGTAGTAGTAGTAGCAGTAATAACAACAACAACAATCATAATAATGATGATGATGAAGAGGACAGGGAGGGAGGAATAAACCCAAGCGAAAAAACCCACAAGTGATGCACAATACAATTGTTCATGACCCACTGACCAGTGCCCAGCCAGTCCCTGAGCAGTGATCAGCAGCTCCCAGCCAACTCCCCCCAGTTTATATACTGAGCATGACATTCTATGGTATGGAATATCCATTTGGCTAGATCAGGTCAGCTGTCTTGGTTCTGCTTCCTCTCCATCTTCTTGAGCACCTGGTCACTGGCAGAACACAGAAAATTTGAAAAGACTTTGATTTACAGTAAGCCCTACTTAGCAACAACTAAAACATCAGTGTGTTATAAACATTATTCTCATACTAATCCAAAACACAACACTGTACCAGCTACTAAGAAGCAAACTCTATCCTAGCACCAGGACAGTAATAAAGACTCAATAGGAAGAGCTATCATAAAAGGCACTGTAGTAAAAGACCCTGTAGTTGTAACAGTGTCCCAACAATTAAAAGCTGGGGGATCAGCCTTTCCTTGGATGCATTCCCCAGGTAAGGACAGCCTGCAACTCTGCTCCCCCAGGCTCGCTCTGCAACAAGATGTCTAAGTCCAAAAAGGTAAATAACACAATCAGCACCTGCTGTCACAGAAAAAGCCATCAAAGTAATCTGATACCTATTCCCAGATGAGACCTTTACTCTTTGGCTCCTGAGTGAATGGCAGTGTTTAATTTGCAGTGTTATTCAGAGCAGAGCCAGATCTCTGACAGATTCCTGCATTCAGAGGTAACAGCTGGTTATAGCAATATTTCTGTACACCATGTTAGCTTTCTAAATCACCTATGGAAAACATATTTCTCACTATCAACTAGATAATAAGCCTACCTATTTCAGTGGGTAGAGATTGCCCTGTCAAAGTGACTATTGACTGTCTTAACAGGCAACCTGAATCTCATCCTAGAAATGAAAGTTTACAGACTATCCATATGAATTCAAACAAGACTAAAATTACACTACTCAAATAGCAGAAAGAAAAAAACAAGATCTAACTAGAATACTCATTAAGTAACTTTTCCATTACAGTTTTCTATGCCAGGGGCCTGAGCACCCAAGGGTTTGACTGCCTGGGCTCAGGATCATCCTCAGTGGTGCAGCTGTGCAGCCTTGAATCAGAGAGCTGTGTAGAAAGAACTGTGTAAGAAACCACTCTGACAAGCAAGCCACTGCTCCTCTCAGCAGGAGCTGCACTTAAGCTCAAGCCCTTGCCTTTGCTCCTGCTGTCATGGCCATGCCTGGCTGTGTCCCTCACTGATCTGGACTGAACCTCAAGCCAGTGTCTTGACTTCCTGGCTTGATCTCAGATGTTCCTTGTTCACTGTGGATGTGCCTAATGGTCTGGACTTGGATGACCCTGGTTACTCACACCAGATCCACTTTGTTTTTCTTGTTTAGAATTTGTGGGACTGTGACCGTGTGGCTTTTGCCCTGTCTGCTTTGCCATGGCTCTTGTCTCCCAGCTCATCTTCCATTGTGGAGTAACTGTGGCACACAGACACTTCATCTTCTGTCAATAAAAACAGAAGTCAGATCATACTGTTAAAGCTGCTGTCACTCAGCAATGATTTAGTGCAGGGCATTGTGTCTGAAGCTAATGATGGAACCCAAGAAAATTCTTTAGCCAGTGTGGGGCACATTACCACCCTTCTCAGCACAATGAACTGTAACAACATTGCTCCCTTTAACCTTCTACTACCACCTGAAGACTTCAGGCTTTTTTTCAGTCAGGTGTGTTTGGAAAATCCGGATATCTCAGCAACCACACTCTCTCATCCTTCTACGACACAGTGAGAGAACCTTTTTCTTTGGGATATAACTGATGCCCAAATATTGAACCAAAGCTCCAATTCAGAGAAGGAATTTAAACATATATAACCTAAGGCATATCTGCTGTCCCCAAAAGGCAATTGGACTACTGAAATGGTTCAAATTTATGCGTAAAGCTTAAGCACCTTTTTAACCATAAACAAAATAGGAAAGATAAAGTGTTCATACTCAAGTTTTCTCAGCTGTGGAATAAGCTGCCAGAAGAGATTTGATAATTTAAAATCTGACAGCTTTTAGAGTGCTCTACTACCTCCTTTTCTAAGTTTCTGTTATATTACTCGAATGGCAACAGAAGAAAGGTAAATTGTCAGAAGCAAAGAAAGGAAAAAAGCCTGTTAAACAGACCTAGCTGTTAAATAGCTACTACAGGAATAGCAATTGTAAAATAGAAAATTGATAAGTAATAACAGGAAAGAAATAAATCTCTATTTGATGATGCCTCTTTCAACTGCTAATACTTTGCAGAAACAGCTAGATTCAGCCTGCCTTTCACAAAGGTCCTGTAGAACATATAGGTACACAGCATCCTGCTGAGGTCTCTCTGTAAAGTGAGGGAGTTGCAAGGGTGGAATGATTAAAAATGTGACATGCAGCTCCTAATTTCAAAACTTTTTAAATAATTAAAATGTTTTCCATCAAGGCAGGAAGTAATAGTTTCCTATTTACTTTACACATTAGCCTGTAGCTAACCAAAGAAAATTATTACACCATATCACAACCATATCACTCAGGTAAATTTGTGTTTATGTTAATACTTAACATAAGACTATTATTACAGTGAGTCTGCATTAGCAACTTCATTACTACCACAAACAAGATAATAAAAGGGAACAGCACAAAATTAGTTACAGAAACTCTTAAGAAATAAAACACTTTAATTGCAATGTCTTCTGGACACTAAAGCATATAAATAGCATATGTAATGCTGGATTTTCCCAGTCAGCTCTGTCATAGCCTTAGGAGCCTGCAGTCAACTAATTGCAAATGACCAGGTTTCTGCCCCCACCCCTCTAAAAATGACAGCTGCTGTTGATTCTTAGCTGAAGCATCAAAATGCTGCAAAGCACAACTACAGAGATTCATCAAGTCTTGCATAAATAGAGTGAAATTCAGACAACTGGTATATCACATTGTCTCCCCCACACACAGGCCTGCATTTCATTCACTTGAAGTGCTGAGCTATGACCTCTCTTCTGTTTATGATCCTGCAAGATCAGAACACGGGATTTCCCTCACTGTGAGTGAGAAATCCGAAAGGTTTGACTGTGTGCCTAGGAACCATCAAAAAAAGGTAAGAGAACTAACAGTAAACAAAACACAGTCTTTGGAAGAGTGTGGTCTGTTTGAACTAGCAAAATTTCCTGAATACCAGAAAAGTTTAGAGAAAAAAACCTACAAAAATCATAAACACCTGAACAAAGAAGTAGGGCACTAAGAACTAAGCAGCTTGACCATTTCACTTTTCTAACTATAGTCCTCTCATTTTATTAAAGTGCAGTAATAAGTCCTATAGCTAGTCATTCAGGCACCAGAAAGCAAATTATTCACCAGTGTATCCCTGTCATCCATGGTACTGAATCTGCAGGGAAGAGGAAAATTGTTCAGAGTTCATTCAAAATGCAGTGGAGAGAAACACAGTTCAAGGATTTTTGTAAATGAGCTAGAAGAATGGTGTGGACTGTAGACTCCCTTTTTAAACATCACATAGGAGTGAACTTGAAAATATATTCCACTTTGGTTTTAAGAGGTACAGTTTCACACAGGTAAAACATTAGAAAAAATCATTAACAGCTATTGCTTTGAAGGCAGCTTGGAAATAAATTGGCAAGTAACCATGTCTGAGTTACCCACAGAGCTGAAACAGAACTGTGTACCTGATAGTATACCACTCAGGTGTAGAAGACAGAGGACCAAAGGTCATGAGACACTTCAAAGACTTAATAGACATATTGATACGGAAAAATGTAGGACATTCAAAATGTACTATATTGGTCAAAAAGGACCATAAAACTGAGAAAACTAAAAATTACATAATCTTATGTCTATTATATGTGGAAGTCATGGTCACCAATAGGAACACGTTAGCATATACCAGCAAAGATTGCTTTTTAATTCACAATTATCATTCACATTATCTTGGTATTAAAGAACTAACCAAGAGTAGTGAATAGCAGCCTTCCTCCCTGTGGGGTGCGATATACAGTATGTGGTATCTCTAGTGATACAGTTTTAATGGCGTCTAGTTTAATTAAGTCTGGCACATGTGTATTCATATTCTGCTTAGTTGTTTTCCACTGTATATTTACACAGTCACCTGTGAAATAAAATCATGCTGTTCAACCATTCACTACAGTTTGCCAAAGGTAGGAGAGTGTCATGAAGCCAATAGGCTTGTAGGAAGCGTCAATAACGATGATTAGAAGGGACAACTTGTGTCAAAGGACAACCTCTGTCATAACACTATGTTCAGCACATGCATGGTCATCCTGCAGGAACATAGTTACAGTGTCAGTACAATGGATAACAAGCAAGCAGAATATGAATGCACATATGCCTGAATTGATTAAAACTGATGCAATTAGAACTATATCGCTGGAGATACCCCAAGCATTCATCTGGGACATTCTTATAATTCAGATTCACCAGGATAAGTGGATTAGTTTCATTGTAGCCACCAGTTTTAAAGTAACTTATTTTTGGACCGGTTTCACCCTGCCTTTAAGTGGTCTAGATATCTCACAGGTCATTCTTTGAACACAAGGTTCAGTGCTTCCCCATCTCCCCAGTTCAGTGATGGCATTTCATGTTTTAGGCTACTACGTGACTTCTCTCCCTCTCCAAGACCCATGTGAATCTGGAATCAGGGAGATGATAGAAAATGATACCACAGTTAGGCAATGCAACACTTCAACAGTCCAATGCTGGAAGGAAACTGAAGCCCTATTCTCCAGTTACCACACATGGGGAACATGCCCATGTCTTTTAATATGTTTGCACCTGTTACATAGTCCAGCATATAAAATCCAGCAGACAGGACTTTAGATTATGGAGAAATGTACTGTTCTTAAGTTTTACCTCCTGTTTGTCAGCAGCAGTGGTATAAATGAACTATGAATGTGTAGATGGGACACTAGGGAGAGTCTGCATAGCTCTATGAATTCAAGACCAATTACAGAAATTACTATAGCCAAATGAAATGGCTATTTCTATACTACCCATTTACATAGGAAATGCACTTTTCTGAGTCATCTAAAATCTGGAACTCTTCTGGTGCTATATCTTCAAAGTAATAGATTTGATAAAAATAGTATTTTTAAATCTCCATAACAAGATAAAGAAATCAATGGTCAAGCAGGAAGGTTTATCCTTCTTCAATAGCCTTTTAATACATATACTGTGTTAAGTTTACCATTAACTTAATGCACACAGATCTTGATTAAAAATGGATAGTTCACTTTGAATACTGAGGAATTAAATAACATGTTTAATTATCTTTTTCCTAGTGAATTAAGTTTCTATTATGGGCTATAATGCATTCTTCCTTTAAACAGTTTTTTAAATAAAGTAGACACAGAATAACAGATACTTCTAAATTCTTTACTTCCTACCCCTTGGTTTCCTGAGTAAGATGTCAGGCCACCGTGATAATGACAATTCATTACACAAGTCTAAGGCATCACTCTCAGCTTCATCATTCTTCAGAACGTTGAACTTCAAACCAAGCCTGCAGTGTTGGAGCCTCAACAGCCCTTCCTCTTCAGTGTCATAATCTTTAATAGGAAAAGGACTTTTTTAATGAATGAAATCATGCAGGCCATCAGTTCAAAATTTAAATAAAGAATATTGTAGTAGAGAGATTAATGTGGCAAAAGAGGCCTTTTTGTTGTAGCGGTGAATCAAGGATTTCAATGAACAGCAGAGTCATGTAGCTTATTCATCGCTTAGTAACCTTCCCATTTTATTCCTGTAGAAGATGTTTTTATATCTTCTACCCAGAGGGCAGGTTTTGCCCTTAAAGCTATTAATGTTGACTCAAATCTATGGATTCTTCCTACATAACTTTAATCAGATTATAGTATTAGATTTATCTGCTTGTTGTTTTCACATTATTTCCTAAGTAACAATTTCAAAACAAAAGAAAAATATTTTTAATGCATACATTCAGGTCACACATTGAGCTAAAACCATATGATATAAATAACCAGATAAATTTTGAGAAAAGCATAGTCAATGCCAACCTTGCCATCTTCAGCAACTCCTCACTACTGTTTTAGAGTTACAGTCTAAAATTCACATAACTTGAATTTTTCCTTTAGATACTTCTGTCACCTCAGATTGCCAGAAAATATTTAAGAACACAGTTTTCCTTTGAATACATAAACAGAATCATTTGGGGCTCCATCCAGTTGTTAAAGTCAATAGAACATGTTGATCAGGATTTAGAAAGGATTTTCTGTTTTTCTTTTCTTAGAGTGAAAGGTATACATTAAGATGTAGTCTTAATGGATTCAGCTGCTACTTTACATTTAGTCTTAATGGAACTAGCTGTTATTTTATCAAGGTACACGTTCTTGCTCTTGGCAAAGGAAAAGCATTTAATTGTAACAAACTAACTGTGGCTAAAATTCTGTCTCTTCCAGTGGAAATCAGTTGTGATTTCAGTAATAGGATTTACTGAAATTCTAATTTATGTACTCACCATCTGTCTTGGTGAAACACAGGAAAGCTGTGAGTAGGTACTCACTCCTTGTACTCCCAGTTACTCCAGGAGGGCACAACTCCCTCCCCTGACTCCCTGAAGTAAAGGCTTACCCAGCCTTTACAACCTTATCCTGCAATAGTTGAGGAGGAACAGCAGATACAGTGAGCAGGAATAGATGAAAGCTAACAGAGAAAGTCTATGTTTGCAGCAACTGTGGGCAGTCATACAGCATGTTACCTTTTGTAAAGTATGGTCACAGGGCTTCATGCTTTGAGCGGCCAAAAGGAAATCATGGCAGACACCAAACGTTACCAAGTTAGTAAAGTGAGTAGAGAAGCAGACTCAAAATATTGTCAGACAGGTAGAAAGCCAAGATGATAAGAGTAGACTTGCAACTTAAATTTTTCCCACTTGAGAACTTGGTGTTCCTGAATGAGAAACACCAATCCAGTCTGATATTCTGCCTCCAGATACATATCCTTACAACTGCCCTAGTGCCCCCATGCGCTTATATAGCCATGCAGTGAGTCAGCTCAGTGAATGCCTCCATATGAAAACACATTTCAGGAAAATACATTATACTTTTCTAGGTGAATCCCTTTCTCAGTTTCAGTTCAGTTGTATTCCATGTGCTACCAATATAAGTGTTGTGAATGTGCAGCTCCAGTTAAGAGCAAAAAAGTACCATCTCATCAGCAGTGACCTGCAATAATATTGGCCTGAAATGATCAGGGAACTTCATCTTATGCACACACACTTCTACCTTTCTGCTTGCCTTGGCTGCATGGTCTCAGCCTCTGCCTTGCATAAGTGACGTGGGTGTGGTAAGTAAAACTGACAGTCTTCTACCACCAGAAGATAGGTTTTATTTTTCCATCATGCTCTTTCTGTGATTCGTGTCATGTCATCTCTGAAACTCCTCTGGTGCTTCTCAGCACTTTCTATGGTGTAAACTCACTTACTAAACCCAAGAGAAATAAAAGAAAACAAAAAAATAAAAACTTCCACTGTGAGCTTAAAGGAGCTCCAGAATAAGTAGAAGGAAAGTGAGACTGGGGTAAAGGAAGAGATAAGAAGTGACAACTCTCTCTTTCAAGAGCAGATTCAGCCTATCAAACTGACTTAGCCATTTGTGATCTCATCTGAAAGACTCCTTTCCTACCACCCCCACTAACAGAGTACTATCTGCCTTTGAACATGTGTAGGTCTGTGAATACTAAATGTCATAGCAATGTAAGATCTGTAGCATACAATTCTGCTAGAAAACTGTTCCACACAAGTGAAATCTGAATGAAATCTATTGTTAACATTTCATCAGCACTTACCTTTCTCTTAAAGGATTTCATTTTTCTATGTGTCCTGGGATGTGCTTACTAAAGTGAGAATACTTTTTTACACAAAGCCTCTACTTTCTGAAGAAATAGTCATTCTGACTTCAGCATCAAAACAACTTTCAGAAATTTCAACCCCCTTCACTTCCCTGCACCACTTATGTGATTTACCACCTCTTCAGTTGGGCTAACATAGCAGTTTGTCTGGCTGCACTGGTGAACCAGAAGACTGAAATAACCTAGATTAAAAGTAGCCCTCTGAACCAAAGGACCATTTTTAGTTCAGGCTTATGCTCTCATCTGCTTCTACTACAGGTTTGTAAAGAGTTGTCTCAGCATAACCGAGGAGGCCGAGAATTGTGTGGAGTTGGAGAATTTCTTAGGATGGCTTCACTCCCTAAGTCAGTGTATTATTTAAAGTCCAGGGGTAGATTTCATCATAATTAAATATGTCTGCAATAGAGCTGAGATTGAAACTTCTGAATTGAGGTATCTTCATGTACGTATCTACATGGGTACTAGGTATATAAACTTTGGGGCAGTTAATGGAGAGAAAGTCCATGCACAGAGTGATTCAGCTGACTTCAGCCAGAAGAGATACCCTAAGGCATCTATATCCATTGGATATTTATGTTTAGGCAACTGAAGTGAACTCTAGGAGCCTACCTCAGGGTGAACTACATTGGCATCTAGCTCTATTAATTGTGTTAAGTAGCCCTTCATTGGCTAAATGGGAGCTTAGACAGCTACCATGTATGTGGAGACCAATGCTGCAGATACACATTTAAATTCTGTAATATTAAACTGAATCCTAAAACTTTATGTTCTGACAGTAGGTCTTAGACTCTGTGCCCACTCGTTGGTATCTCCTACTATTTGAGACCTCTTATGGTGTCCAGGCTGCCTGGGACTGGTAGGCATGAAATTTGACCTGTGGCCTGATGTCCTTCAGAAATGTCAGACAGGATATTTGGATAGCATTATACATCAGTCTTCAGAAGCAAGACCTAAGCCCTGAATTATGGGTAGACATGTCTCAGATGTTCACAGACATGTATCTAACAGCACAGCCACTGTGTGCAGTCTTCCATTCCGTGTCATCTCTTAATTCTCCCAGGAGGACCCAATGTGGATTTCCCTGCTGAATGGAGCTTTAGCCAAGTTTCAGTCTCTCACAGAACTGATTTCCCCATGACCCCAAAGCCAGCTATGCTGACAGAAGTGATGTGATGATACACTGAGGCACTCAGCAGCTGGACAAGTAGGGGACAGAAGTGAAGACAGCAGAAACTTAAGCCACTATTACACCAGAAAAAAAAATCCTGAAAACAAGAAAATTTTCTACATATTTAATAAAATCAAAGAAAAATAACATAATATCCTGAGAATCTGTAATACATGAACAGCATGCTTCACTGCCAAACAGTCCAACCAGTTAAGGTTTCTTGCTTTCTAACTTATTGATTAGGCATGTGAATACTTAACTAATGCTTATGGAATGTAAAATTACATTTAAAATTGTATGTGATCTTTCCTTTTCACTTTATATATTAATTTGTTCAAAAAAGAAATATTCAAGAGGATGGTAAATAATTAAAAGTATATTCTGTTTCTAATGCCCTGAAAAATATGTGCTTCAGTAAGGCATCCTGAAATATAAGTTAGAAATTAATTTTAATCAAAATATTTCACTGTAGCTTATATATAACGTTCTTGTGAAAATTACTTGTCCATTCTATGACAGGATATTATAAAAATTATTTTCTCTTCAATATACATTCAGTTAAAAGCCCTGCAAAACTATTTCTCACATAGTCAGCATGAATGAAAAATGAAGATGAAAACCTGAAACAATCTATAGTTTGACTAATGTGGTTGGTTTTCCACATAATTTTTGGAGTAGAATATGGTGCGCTGTAGAGGAACAAGTCTTTCAACTTTTGCCTTCAGATTCAATGTCACCAAAATGGAAAATCCAAGTTTCTGTATATTTTGATTGATTTTGCATTAATTGGAAAACATCTTTTTTAATACTTATTTCAAAGTTTGTGCTTAAAACCCACTTTGAATTTTAAAGTAGGTTGATTTTTCTAAGTGTACAATTTCTAATAACACAAATCATCTTGGAAAGAGAGTCTTCAACCATTTTAACAGAGCTAAGGAAATCAGAGCACAATATTAATCTTTCATTTAAAGACAGAATAATGAGTTCTTAAATGTTAAAAAAATATATATTTTTTTTTAAAGCATCTTGAGGTATACGGTTTCTATAAGCAGGAATAGGGTATGTCTTTCTTTTGAATAATTTCATCTCAAACTTTTGGTCTGGAAAAAAAGGCAAGGGGGGCTGAGCTTTTTGGGAGATGGAGGAGCTGTTATTTATTTGTCGAGTATTTTAGATGTGACTCAGACAGTAAAAACTTTACAGTTATATTGCCATTATGCCTAACCTAGAGATTCCTTTAAAAGGCAGCTGAATTTTGCAGTGGTAGCAATGGTGATTTGGGGTCAAGGGAGTGAAAAGATTGCAAGGTCAATGGCACTGAGCTACAAAGTGGGATGCCAGGATTTGGAGAATGTATGAAAAGTGATTGAAAGGGCTTTTGAGAAGGGTTTTATTTGTTTACTATTCAGTGGCATTAAATGCATAAGGACAAGGAATGGGACAGTCTGCAGACTAAAATGTTTGACTGGATGAGTATATTTGAAAAGGAATAGGGCTGCAAGGTTCCAGTAAGGTCTTTCTGCAGAAGCCTGGATATGGAGGCCTCTCTTTTTTGCCTCTCCTCCCTCTCCATTCCAGCCCTTCTTAGTCATGCTTATCCTTCCCCACCTTTTTAGGGTACAAAGTCTTTATCTCAATTTTTCTTCTGCTAAGTGCTTAACATGTCCTCATGAAGGCCACCTATTTTCTACCCATGACTCTCCACAAGCAGTACTTCCTCTTACTCCTCCTTTTCCAATCCCTCCTACCCTCTCCTTTGAATTTATATTTGGATTGAATTCAGCCACATGGAATGAAAAAAAAAAAAAGCCATCTAGTCATAGATACCCTGATACTTCCTGGTTCCCGACCTCCCTACAGAGTGTGCGAATGAGATCAGATGTGTGTATACTGTGCAGGGGAGCATGAGAGAAGATCTGTTTAAGACAGAATGATGGGTACTGTATAGACATTGGCTTGAGTCTTAAAAACAGTCTGAATTAAAAAATAACCATTCTGCACCCAAGCTAATGACTTCCTATTTCAGGCTCATTTAACAGCAGCCTGAGAGCTCTGTCCTGCAGTGCAGAGTTGCCCATAGATGTCTATGAGTGAAAAACACAAAAAATAGCATAAACAGAACTTTGTCTCACAAGATGACAGAAATGCTTGGAAACTTCTGTGCATTCATCCCCACAAAACATCACCTACCTCAATGTGGCTATGACAGATTCTTTCCTCAGGTCTTTTACAGGCATAGATGCAGACACTGGGCACTATTTGTCTTCATGTACTTATTCTGGCATTTCTGTTGTATGTAGAACACAAGCATGGTTTTTCACAATGCTTCTACCTTCCTGACCCAAAGGCACTTTCTTTGGTAGAGTCTGCAAAGTGGGAAATAAATCCAAAGCATAATTAGCCCTATACGACCCAAATTATAAACTATTAGCTATTTTTCTGTAGCAACATCTTATCTCTTCTATCAAACTTAATTTTTCTTTGCAAAACTTGAGGAAGCAGGGTGGGATTTGAAACAGTTCTCAAGGGAACAGGGAAGAAGGGGTGTCTTTGGACAGAAAATGATTGTTGAAGAACCCTGTATAAAGAACAGACAGAAAGGCCTGCAGTTCTTTGGACAAAACTGTTCATGACACATTTATGGTACAAATCTTTCTCTGTGACACTACCCACTATCACTTCTCACAGACATCACCAATTTCTATTGTGCACACAGTCTGAAAAGGTCCTAATCCCTTTGCCTTAGAAGCCTCTCTGGACACCTATTGCTCTCAGCAGTTAAGCATAGGCTTTGTTGGCTCTTAGAGGTATTCAGTAGGATGCACTGTGCAGTAAGACTCCTGGGAAGAAAGCTTGTGTGCATATCACACTTGAAAGCCTATTACTGTACACTGAATTCCTTGTTATGTGCTTTGTGAGAAAGGATGCTGTGAGATCTCATATCAGGTGAAGCTGTACAGGCAAAATACAAAGGAGAACTGATTGGTGAATTCTGTCTGATGATAGCAATGTTCACTAGATTTGGGGATAAACCATAAGAGAAGGACTCATTTGGCTAAATGACACCATAAATTACCAACATCTAAGCTAGTTATTCTATACTTTCTTGGCAGCCAGTGTTGAATAACGGTCATTTCTAGAACATAATCCATTGCATTGTAAAGTAGATATTTAGGATGTCTGCTACAACTAAGACAAATGGCATCCTGACATACTAGGAGTTAATGTTATCTTAGACTTGGCTTTGGTTACAAGGAAAGAAATTTCAAAAGAGCTTGTTAAAGAAAAATAACCTTAGAAGCAGTCATCACAAATTTAAATTAAATAGTCTGTAATTAAGGCACTCTGTTTCAAGAGGGATGTCTTTCAGCTATTTACTAAATTCAGTGTAACTGAAAAATAAAGGACAAGAACACAATGAAAACTTGAAACTTCCTTTAAGGTGCTGTGAAATTTCTAAAATTGCAAGGAAACACTGCATAAAAGGACTTCAAACTGTCTGTCCGGTGTTCCAGAAATAATATAGGGAATAAACATAAAGCCAAGAAGTTAAAGAACTGGGGATTCAACAGGAAAATTTTTTTTTTTTCTGAAAAGTGAAAAAAAAAAGATAATAAAATAATTCAATTATTATTTATTATTTAAAAAATTCAACTTATTTCAGCTCTTATAAAATGAATCAAAACAAATAGTAAAAGGTTATTCACTAAGAAGCACAAAAGGGAACACAGCAAGTGGATTCAAATATTAAGAAGTGAAAACAGTCATGATTTAAAATAATGTAGGTATGATCTACTAAACAGGTGCCTGATGTGCGTCAGTTTTCAATTTGGCTTATAATATTGGCTATGGAGGAGAAGACAGAACAGCTACATGCAGTGAAAGATAGTAACTTAAACTAAAGGAATATGAAATTTTATAATGAAAGAATAAAAAAATTGTGGAAGGGCAGTCATGACTGGAGCTATATGCTCACATTTCTCCACTGTTTAGAAAAGACAGAAATAAAACTCAAAAGCAGGAACTGCAAAGTGTAGACAAGGAAGGAAATTTTATTTTTAAAGAAAAGCTTTAGAAGTAGCATGGATTCATCAATATTTATATGCATAAAATTACTTTGTGTGGTGGGGGAAATGATGACTTGTTTTGGTAAATCTGGTTTTATAATGTCAGTACAGAGAACAATAAAATTTACCTGAAAATATGGTAAACTATATCCTCCAGGGTATAAGCAGGAAAACAGTAATGGTAGGGATGTACCTATAAGTCACAGTCACAACTGTAATTACCAATTTGGTACCCAGACTTTGTCCATGTGCCCAGACTGAATACCCACTCCCATGTTTCAGCTCCTTTTTTTTTTCCCCTTTATTCTGTCCCCTTTTAATCCTTCCCATCCACTCTTCCTGGTCAGCAACAACAGCAACTGCATTTTAAATACAACTGCTTAATCCATATTGTTGGCCTGATGATAGCCACCAAATTTCTCCACCAAATAAAACCGAACAAACAAAAGGGAAATTGGAGTTGATCTATTCATGTGCTGCCTGAAAGTTTTCACCCTTGACTTCCACCATGCAGTAAGGTGTTTGGAAACCAGCTTGGTGGCTGAACTGAGCTGAGCTACAATGATCATCTAGTCCAACTGCTTGACCAGTCCAGGCCTGAGCAGAAGTTAAAGCATGTTATTAAGAGCATTGTCCAAAAGTCTCTTGAAAACTGGCATGTTTGGAGCATTGAACACCTCAATAGGAAGTCTGTTCCACTGTTTGACCATCCTTTGGGCAAAGAAAGGCTTCCTAATGTCCAGTCTAAACGTCCCCTAATGCAGCTTTGAACCATTCCCACGAGTCCAGTCACTGGATCCCAGGCAGAAGAGCTGAGCACCTCCCTCTCCACGTCCCCTCCTCAGGAAGCTGTAGAGAGCCATGAGGTCACCCCTCAGCCTCCTTTTCTCCAGACTAGACAACCCCACAGTCCTTAGCCATTCCCCATAGGACATGCCTTCCAGCCCTTTCGCCAGCTTTGTTGCCCTCCTCTGGAAGCATTCAAGGACCTTCACATCCTTCTTAAACTGTGGGGCCCAGATGCAGTACTCAAGGTGCGTAACTGTGTTAACTGAACTTGAGATGCTTTCTCTGAGTACCCTGGTTCTTTCATTGTTTACTGAAGGTGAAAGGCACCACAAAAGAGCCTTTGCATTCTTTTCTCCTTCCATGGAGAGAGATGTTTCAGCCGGCTGCCTAAAGATATGTGGAATGAATCCAGCCCAAGTGGCTTGTCTGAGTAAACTGGAACTACGTAATTCTCACAAGGAATTACACAAAACAGAAACTCAGACTGATTTCCTAAGTTACAGTCTCATAAGGATGAGAATGGTAGTTACTTATAAACCAGTCTTAATTTTTTTTTCAGAAAGTCCCTTTGATTTTTGTGTATAGAATTAAAATATGGAAACTATTTACCAAATTGACATCTGTGGAAAATGAGTTTACATATTTTTCACTCATTTATTTTATTCTGGAAAAGTAAGCTATACTTGTTTTAAGCTAATATTAAAAAAAATAAACCTGGCTTTCTTGGAATTTTACATGCAACTTCTCAATAAACCCTGTAGTAAATGAAAAGAAAAAAAAAATAGCTGATGCTTGCATACCAGGGAACAAAATTTATACAATAAAAATTTCTTTCCATGGTAAACTACACAGGAATACTCAGTACGACCCACCTGAACCAACTGGACTCCTGAGTGTAATAGTAGTCTCTTGTCAGTGGAAGCTACTATGAGTTCAGTCAGAGAATTGCACTGAGGGATGGAAATTCAGATGAGTAACAGCTTCCCCAGAACAATGTAGTCCTGACATGAGTTTTTAGTGGCTTAAAGTTTGTGGAGCCCTACAGCACACCGCAGCAGGAAGGTGCTTAGCATTACAAGGTTGTAGCCAGGAAAAGGACTGCATACACTTCTGAGGAAAGGGAAAATCAGTCTCTTCATCCTGACATCCTGATCGGTAACCTAGCATTTTCCTAGGATCCTCCAAAGGCATCATGCACTTGTAGGTACTAAAGCCTGCCAGAGATGAACTGAGAACTGAGGCTGAGCCCTCCATTTTCCTTGGAAATACTTGTTTCATCCTCTTGAACTCAGTGCTGTGTACTGAGTCCTAGCCTTTTCTCCTCATCTTGTTAGTGATTAAAAAAATAAAATAAATAAGCTTGTAGCTTCCTGGTTTCATTCATTTTGAAGGCCCTCTGGAACCTTCTCCAGTTTCTTTTACTTACCATCAGAAAAGAAGGATTCTTGCTTTAGTCATGACAGCAAACATGACAGCTACCCCTAAGTTTTGGGGGTCTGCATTTGAGAGCTACAGCTGAAGCTTTTCACTGAATAGGCTCTGACTGGAAAATCTGGCTTAAACAAAAAATATACCTGGGAAGAATTAGTGAGGTAGGAAAGGAGAAAAGCCATATATGCTTTATCAAAACTACATTTTCACAGCAGCCAAACTTTGTAAGGTTTCCACAAAAGGTTGAAAAATAATAATCAGATATTCTTCCCATGAGGTGTTGACTATTCTGTAACTCGAAGGAGATCCACTAGAAGAAAATGAGCCCTAATGAGGAACGTTAAAGGGAAAGGAAACAGAAAAGTATGGAAGCTGAGTCATTTTTGTAATAATTGGATATGTTCATTTCGGATAAGACTGTTGTGAAACTAAGCTTTTCTGTTAGCTACTTTTGCATGTACTGCCTTGTAAACAGGATAAATGATGCACAATAAACATAACAGCCTCATATAAACCTTCCCAAAATTTATCTCTAACATCCTTACCCTTTTCTAGGTAGGGACAGATATTTAGTACTTGCTAATTGAAATTCATTCTGTCAATAAACCTTTATTGCTAATTTTTAATTTACACTGAATATATAATACTTTCAAGTTGGCAGTCCTCATCAGTGGGAGATATTTCACAGAGACTAAATCTAATCTAAACGACATAATGCTATTCATTTAATTTCAATTATTATTAACGCTTACTTAATCCATCTGCTATGTCCTTTATCCATTGTATTTGATGAATTCATTCAGAAATGGCTGTCTGAAGTGGTCTAAGCAGACAATGAATCAGAAAAGAACTCTTGTCCTATACCTACAAGTCTCTCAAACTAAGTGGGTAAAGCAAGTAATTATTAATTAACTGTAAATGGAACCCATTTTCCCAGTTCCCTATCTTTGGGTAGAATTAGTAGATACTTAGGAAATCGTAATCTCTAACCTTTGCAATAATTAAAATTTCTAGGAAATCCCAATTTTGTCCAAGGAAATAGTCCAATAAATAAAACAGGTACTTAATTGTTTGATCTCAGGTGTTTAAATTTATTGTAAGTATAACTTGGATGCAGCAAAATTGAAAAAAAAAATCAAAATCATCTGTTCAATCCCTCCAACAAAAATATATGCATTAGTAGATCCCATTATCATTATGGTATTAATATCTCCTGCCAACAGATAGAAAGGCCCATTAAATACACAATAGTGTGGTAGTAAACCACATTTAGTACCACCAAGTAGGATCTTGCTGAAAATTATTCTCACACAGTGATTTCTTCACTCTGAAGGGATGTAAACTAATGTACAGTGCAATGCATTCACTTAATGAAAGAAAAATTAATTGTCCAGCAATGCTGTCATTCTCTTATTCTTTCAGGTCTAAACTACCTGACATGCAGGTGTGAGCTACCCTCTTTTTTCATTCCTTGAATCAAAGATGTTCACACTCAGCAAATTATGTTTTAGAAAGAAAAAAAAGAAAAAAAAACAAAAGGCCAACCTAAACCAACCAACTAACCAACAAACAAAAAGACTTCATCCAACTACACCCCTCCCCCCTAAAAAAACCAACAGCAAAACAAAACAAACAAAACACCAAACCTAAACCAAAAACTGTAACAAACCAAACATGAATTATGACTGCAAAATTATCCCTTGGTAATAATGCCAGTATAAAACCTAATAAACTGTTTATTTGGATCTAACTTTACCACTTCTATAGGATGAAAATTCACTTTCCTACCTATAAATGTCACTTTGTAATCAACTTCTTGGTACTTTCTTTCACTGCTTAGAAACACTGAGTAACTCTTAGGCTACTTAGCTTACCTAAGTACATCAATCCACACTATTACTCTGTTCTATTGGAATGAGATTATTTTGTTTTAAATTCCCCTAGGACAGAAGCTTCTCATTACCTCACAGTGATTACCTGGATACTACCAGAGTATGCTAAAAGTGTAGAACTGATTCACAAAGAATGTGGGTTTGCTTCTTCCTGAGGCCATGCAAGCTAGTTTAGCAGTATGAGTTTTTTAAGGTGAAGGTCCCCGAATACCAAGGGGGGACCATCCCAATCAGTTGTTCAAAGAATGCAAATTTCTAAGCCATGGCCTAAGATCTCAGAACCTTTCCAGTTTTTGTGTAATACAAATCGATGGTCTAAACATCTCGAGGGGGTTGTCCTAACATTCATACCCATTTTTGGCTCTGCTGATGGAGAATAAGTAGTAGAATAAGTACAGTGGGAAACTGGACAGAACCACTGATAATTCTGTAGGCAGAAATTTAAGCAGCTCAGAAGCTGCTGCAACAATCAGGTAACAGGCTAGAAATGTGGCAGAAAACTATTTAAATATCTTCAGAGTATAATGATCAGTACTATGACACACCTGAGCATCTTGACTATGATGGATAAAAATGCTTACAGCAGTAGCAGTTGAGGAAGCACAGAACACTGCTGTATTCAAGTTTTTTTAAAAGCAAAGTCAGGAGAAACTTAGTTTTGCAAAGTTGAAACAATCAGAGAGATTTCTTCTAAATACTATACAAATAAGTTCACTATATAAAATAAATATTGATTATTACATCATTAATTGCTAATTGTGATGGTAATTCCAAACAATATAAAAATTATGACTGTATTATGAAGCATTGGGAAAATATAGAGATGCTACTTGTCCCAGATCTTTCCCAGTCCAAGACTGACTCCAGAAAATGAATGAGAAAGGAGTGAAAAATGACAGAAAATCAAGATAACAGCAGAAGCAGTACTTCTTATTTTTAAAATATGTATTATTACTGTGGTCTTGATAATATTAGGTATCCTACAGTCTAAATGGCTTTAGCTATTGTGTATATATTATAAATAAATATGTATTTATTATAAATAAATAAGACAGGATTAATCTTTGAACACTGAAATCTAAGAGGAATAATATTACATGTTGTAAGCCACTTAGTCAGTTGCCCAGAACCATGTCAAGATAACCTTTGAATACTTCCAAGGACTGAGACTCCACCAGTTCCCTGGGCAACCTGTTCCAGTCCTCTGCCACCCCCACAGTGAAAAAATGTTTCCTGATGTTCAGACAGCACCTCCCATGTTTCAGTTTGCGCCCATTGCCTCTGGTCCCGCCACTGGGCACCACTGAGAAAAGCTTGCCTCAGAAAGGATTATAGACATTCTTAAAGCTGAAAAAATATAAATAGCCTCCAGGGTAAAATCACAATGCACTCAAAACCAGAACCTTTCTAGCCAGAAAAGAGCTTTTCACAGATTCTTCATATTATATGTATCATCTGAGAAGAAAAATGCATGTCGTTACAGCAGTGCTTCAGGCCATTTCAGAGTAGAATCAGAGAAGGAGCCATTCTTCTATTAACTATAGAATAAAATGGCTATTATCAAGAGTCATGGAGATTTTAGTCTTTGTTAAATGAGCTTGAAATTTATGTAAAGTGCTAGAAATGAACAAGAACGGAGAAATAACTTTTTAATTATTACAGAACAAAATATAACAATAGAGTTGTAACAATATAGTTCTCCACTTTGATTCACCAAGATGACTCATTTTAATAATGGAGAGATTTATTTTAGGGCCTAAAGTGTAGTTCAGTCTGCATGCCCATGCAGCTCTAGCTTAGATTATTCATTACTCATTATTGTAATGTTTGAGAACCTTTCTTTTGCATATGTCAGAAGGGTTGTTAATTGTAATGGCAATGTGATGTTGTGAACACCTGCACATTGGGCCAAGCCACAATTTATCTCTCAGGGATCATCATCAAAACAGTCTGATAATAATACCTTACAGGCATCAGCAATGGAGACAACAGAATTATTTTTAAATGTGAAGTCACAGAAATAATATACGTAGGATTAAAAGGTAGTTTTTGAAAAGCTAACATTTCTCACATTCAGAAAAAGAACAGCTAACAAACAATAGAACACCAAAATTCTATTCATTATGAGCTATGAGCAAGTATGGTTTGATGATAAAATAAGTACTATTCTTTGTTGCTTTTACATGCCATATTCACTAATTTTCACAGACTTTCAGGGAGCAAGTGTGACGTTACAGATATATATGATTCAAAAGAATGATTTTATAATGTAACCCTAATTCATGTATTAGTCAAGAGAATAAAGTATGCTCCATGAAGAACATTGTGCAGAGTTTTCAATCTAGGCAAAGAAGTCCTGGGTTTTTTTCTGTGTATCATTGAGTCTGGAATCACTTTTTAGGCTTGAATGCCTTTGAAATGGTAGATGCAAACTACACGCACATTAAAAAGTCTTGAGGAGAATAAGTCTGCTAAAGAAGATCCTTTTGATATGTTACAGAAGTAAAGCATCAACAACAGATACTATAGGAAAAGTCAGTGTTCACACTGACTTAAATTACTGTAGAAGTGACAGTAAAGTAAAACAAAATTTTTCTATGTTGAATCTTAGTGTGAGAAAAAGAAATGAGACTCCAAACACCATTTTGAATATGGTTCACAGCACTTCTCTGAACTTTATGATACTAAAATCAGAAGATATGACAGGAAAAAAAATATTGGAAGCAAATCTTAATGCATTGAAAGAGGTGCTGCAAAAAGACCTAAAAAAAGCCATGAGAGTGTCTGTGCAGAAGAGCTTTAGCTGATCTATCATAATACATAACTTGTATATAGGGCAGAGAAAATGTCCCCATGAATGCACCTACATATGTAAGAGAGAAGCAGAAATATTTGTTACCCTTAAAATAAAGTCTTTATTATATTTAAATTATCATTTTACTGCTAGTTTTCTTATAGATATGAACTATATGAATGAATTGTTATTCATTTCTAATGGGTCATAAGTGGAAATCAACATAAAGGATAAAATACAATAATTATAGGGTGAGTTTTAATTTGCTAGTATGTTTAGAAACTTAGTATATGTTGCTAACAATTCTCTGCCACAGTGAGATAGCAGAAATCCATCAAAATGCAGCACTTCAAAACAAGCCAGCCACATATAAGTGGGGCTTTTGTAGACATACAACTCCTCCAAGTCCTTAATGGTATATGTAGATGATATCATTCGGTGCCAAATATTTTTCATAGATTCTGGAATCACAGGAACTGGAACTCATTATCTTTGCGTATTAAAATGTACACTGAAACAGTTAGATCCCCACATCAATTAGATAATAAATTGCCAAAAATATATAGCTAAGATATCTTTAAAAACTTAAGCTATTTGTGATTTTGAAAACTCAACCCACATGTAATTAGCTCAGTAAAATCAAAGTTCAGACTCAAACCTCATAGCTTCTGCCTTTTCTTCTTCAACCAACAGTAAAATATCTGTTTCAAAATTTATCATATTTAAGAACCCCTACTGACTATCAGAGGAGGTAACAATGTGTAATTCCCAGCAAAGAGTTTTGCTTTCCACATCTCAGCTATCTGAAGGAAAGACAATCTAGGTTGTATAATTAGGAGCGCAGACACGATGGAATCATAACAAAGCATACGAGCATTTGTTTGGTAACGATTGATGAGAGGAGTTATACTACAAGAGTACCACTCTTTCTCAGGATGAATTGCCTTTTCTTTCACAAGCATTTATTTTTTTAATCTATTGTGATATCAAAATGTAATATCATTCATCTGAATGGCCTCATTTAAAATAAGGTGCATGTTATCTATCCTGGGAATAAACAAGCTAAATTTAGGTTGAAAGGCCAGGGAGAGGTAAATGCAGGTAATGGAAAACTGTATTCTGCTCAGATGACAATTTTTTTCTAAATCTGTTTTTTATTGTTGTCAACAACAAAGACAGACTTAAAGGGACTTCTTTGATTCAATACCTAGTTTTGTTAAATAGGGCTTAGGGTTATTATTGATATTTTTATAAAAATCCAGTATGTGTTATCCTGAAAAAAATATAGTTATGAAATCTCTAAAGAAAGAGAAAATGTATCTCTAAATGATCTGCTCAGTCATAGTGTTGAAGCTGAGTATTCTGTACTGATAAAAGTAGAGAATCATAAAAGAAGCAGGCCCAGAAGAAGTAGCAATGGATTTAAAACCTCACTCACTTGTTAAATTCTCTGACCCATGTTATTCAGGTCAGAAAACATGCTTTCAAAAGTGTACCAAATTGAAGTTAGAAACCAAATCCAGGGCATCTGAATTTTGTTACTCTCTGGTCAGTGCAGAAACTTTATGCTCTTAACAACAACTAAGAAAAAGAAAACTTAAGAAACATTCTTGACCAAGGAACAGTCTTCTTTGGGATTCCACTTCACTTGCCAGAAATGAAAGTAGAATAAAATATTTAAAATGCAGAGACTGAAATAGCAACTGCCTTTTGAAATTGGCTGTTATAAGTACATACAGATACTACAGTCAGCAGATGTACCTCTTGATTCAAAACAGCAGTGCTTAAACTTAGAAGTAATTTAAAATCCACAAAACCTCACTTTCATTCTCAAACAATTCAATAGAAAGAAGATAAAGTGCAAAACATATCCCATCAAAGCTTCTTTAAGGTCCATAAATAAGACTACTAGGGTCCTAAAATAATACTATTTTCTAAAGTAACAAATTAAGCATCTAAAATTTAAGTGACTGAGCAAAAAGGGGACAGTGAAGGTCATTTTCCTAAGGCACAGTTTGAAAATCAGTATGCAGTGAATGGAGAGCAGCATATATCTTTGGCCATTTCTTGTGTACCTACCTATGAGGATTGCCACCACTCTGGACTGATCTGAGGGGCCATGAAGAAACACCTGGTGTATTCATACACCTGGAAGTATTACAGTGAAATAGTGAAAGTTCTCATGACAGATTTAGGATACTGAAATTTTCTAAACAACTAATACAGTGCTAGCAGGAAGAAAAAAAAGAAAAAGAAAAAAACTAAACTGCCCTCCTCAAAAAATACTAGACTAAATCATAATTTTTGATAGGCCTTAGCCTAGGGAGGAAAGAAGAAGCTAGAATATACTCATTTACATAAAGCTTTTGTACAGTGTAAAAGAGAGAGCTCCAAGCTTGCACCCAGGCAATCATGGAATCATAGAATGGTTTGGTTTGAAAGGAACATTAATGATCACCTAGTTCCAACACCCTGCCATGGGCAGGGACGCCTTCCACTTGATCAGGTTGCTCAAAGCCCCATCCAGCCTGGCCTTGAACACTTCCAGGAATGGGGCATCCACAGCTTCTCTGAGCAACCCGTTCCACTGTCTCACCACCCTCACAGTAAAGAATTTCTTCCTAATACCTAATCTAAATCCACCCTCTTTCAGTTTAAAGCCATTATCCCATTGTCCTATCATGACATGCCCTTGTAAAAAGTCCCTCTCCAGCTTTCTTGTAGGCCCTCTTTAGGTACTGGAAGGCTGCTTTTCTTCTCCAGGCTGAACAAGCCCAACTCTCTCAGCCTGTCTCCATAGGAGAGGTGCTCCAGCCCTCTGATCATCTCCCTGGCCCTCCTCTAGACTTGTTCCAACAGGCCCACGTTCTTATATTGAGGGCCCCAGAGCTGGACACAGTACTCTTGGTTGGGTCTCACCAGAGCAGAGTAAAAGGGAAGA
Organism: Falco naumanni; assembly: GCF_017639655.2. Classification (NCBI taxonomy): domain Eukaryota; kingdom Metazoa; phylum Chordata; class Aves; order Falconiformes; family Falconidae; genus Falco; species Falco naumanni. The sequence goes on from NC_054059.1 coordinate 31,058,423, forward strand.
ATCACTTCCCTTGAATTGCTGTTCATACTTCTTTTGATGCAGCTCAGGATATGGTTGGCTTTCTGGGCTGCAAGCACACATTGCCAAGCCATGTCAACCTTCTCATCCACCATCATCCCAAAGTTGTTCTCCTTAGGACTGCTCTCTATCCATTCTCCACCCAGCTTGTATTTGTGCTTGGGATTGCCCTGACCCACGCACAGGACCTTGCACTCGGCCTTGTTGAACTTCATGAAGTTCGCATAGACCCACCTCTCAAGCCTATCAAGGTCCCTCTGGATGGCATCTCTTCCCTCCAGCATGTTGACTGCACCACACAGCTTGGTATTGTTGGCACACTTGCTGAAGGTGCACTTAATCCCAGTGTCTATGCTGCCAAGAAAGATATCAAACAGCGCTGGTCCCAGTACCAACCCCTGACAAATGCCACTTGTACTGGTGCCCACTTAAACAGCAAGCCATTGACAACTCTTTGAGTGAAACCATCCAGCCAATTCCTTACCCACTGAGCAGTCTATCCAACAAATCCATGTCTTTCCAATTTAGAGACAAGGATGTCATTCAGGACAGTGTCAAATGCTTTGCACAAATCCATGTACACGATATCAGAGGTGAGACTGACTGGCCTGTAGTTCCCTGAGTTTTCCTTATTTCACTTTTTAAAAAGAGGGATTATGTTTCCCCTTTTCCAATCAGTGGGTACTTCACCAAACTGCCAAGACTTCTCAGATATGACAGGGAGTGGCTTATTCACTTCATCCACCCATTTCCCTCAGGACCCGCAGATGCATCTCATCAGGCCCCATGGAATCATGCACCTTCAGGTTCCTTAGATGGTCTCGAACCTGATCTTCTCCTACAATAGGCAGTTCACTCTCCCCAGTCCCTGCCTTTGCCTTCTGTGACTTGGGCAGTGTGGCTGGAGCACTCACCAGTGAAGACCAAGGCAAAAATGTCATTGTGTACCTCAGCCTTATCCATATCCTGAGTAACCAGGTCTCCTGTTTCCTTCCAGAGAGGGCCCACAGTTTCCCTAGTCTTCCTTTTATCACTGATGTACCTATAGAAGCTTTTCTTGTTGCCCTTGACATGCCTGGCCAGATTTAATTCTATCAGGGCTTTAGCTTTCCTAACGTGGCCCCTGGCTGCTCAGATAATGTCTCTGCATTCCTCCCAGGCTACCTGACCTTGCTTCAACTCTGTAGGCTTCTTTTTTTTTTTTTTTTTTGAGTTTGTCCAGGAGCTCCTTGTTCATCCATGCAGGCCTCTTGGCTTTTTTGTCTGACTTCCTCTTTGTTGGGATACATCACTCCTGAGTTCAGAGGAGGTGATCCTTGAGTATCAAACAGCTTTCCTGGGCCCCTCTTCCTTCCAGGGTTCTATCCATGGTACTCTACCAAGCAGTTCCCTGAAGAAGCCAAAGCCTGCTCTCCTGAAGTCCAGGGTAGTGAGCCTGCTGTGTGCCCTCCTTGCTGTCTTAAGGATCTTGAGCTCCACCATTTCATGGTTACTGCAGCCTTAAGCTTCACATTCCCCACCATCCCCTCCATGTCAGTGAGAACAAGGTCCAGCATAACACCTCTCCTTGTTGCTCCTCTATCACTTGGAGAAGGAAGGTTTCATCAACACATTCCAGGAACCTTCTGGATTGCTTATGCCCTACTGCATTGCCCCTCCAACAGATATCAGGCTGGTTGAAATCCCCCCTGAGGATCAGGGCTTGTGAATGTGAGGTTGTTCCTGTTTGTCTATCAAGGACCTCATCTGCTCAGTCTTCTTGGTCAGGCAACCTGTAGCAAACCTCCATTATAATGTCATCTGTCCCTGCCCTCCCATTAATCCTGATCCATAAACTCTCAGTCAGCTCCTTATCCATTCCCAGGTGAATCTCCATGCAGTCCAGCTGGTCACTGACATAGAGAGAAACACCTACTCCTTATCTCCCCTACCTGTCCTTCCTAAAGAGCCTGTATCCTTCCATTCCAACACTCTAGTCATTGGACCCGTCCCACCACATCTCTGTGATACCAGTAATATCATAGCCCTGCAGGCATGTGCACATCTCTAACTCCTTCTATTTATTCCCCATGCTATGTGTGGTTGCACAGAGGCATTTAAATTGGGCCCCTGATGAAGCTGACTTACTGGATGGAGTGGCTGGAATTCCTTTGTGCTGCTCTTCAGGTGCTCTCCTGATGTTCTGCAATTCCTCTCCAGGCTCTGGGCATCTCTTGCTGGCTCTGGCATCAAACTGGCACAAGTGGGATGAATTGAGATTCACCTCCCTCTACAACATTGGTTTAAAGCCCTCTTCAACAGCTTGGCAAGCCTACGACCAAAGATGCTCTTCCTCTTTTCTGACGGACCCCATCAAGCCTCCAGGTTTCTCAAAGCAAGTTCCATAGCCTAAGTAGCCAAACTCCTGGCTGGGGCACCAGTCCTGTAACCATTCATTGATTTGCTAGATTCAGCTGGCCCTTTGAAACCCCTTCGCTTTGAGCAGGAGGATTAATGAAAAAACTACCCGCACTCTGGAGTTCCTTACCACTGCCCCCAGGGCCCTGTAATCCTTCCTGATACTCCTCAGTTGGCTCCTGGCTATATCACTGGTGGCCAAAAGAAAACAAGAGCAGTGGATGAGTGGACTGTACAAGGCTTGGCAGTCTTGGTTGACATCCCTGATACTTGGAATCATAGAATCATAGAATGGTTCATGTTGGAAGGGACCTTAAAGATCATCTAGCTGATAGATACGAGCCCCTGGTAAGCAGCACACTTCTCTAAAGAGTGTGTCATATCAGCAAATAGGTGCCTTTGTACGTCTCAGAAGAAAATAGCCTACTACTGTCATCCATTGCCTTTTCTTAGTTGCTCTGGTTGTTACATGGGGAGCAGAGTGGGCTGCCTTACTCAGCTCCAGCACCATTCCTGGTGTGATGGGTCTTTGCTCTGCAGTCTGCAGAGCAGAGAAGCAGTCCTGCAAGGGCACCTCGGGCTTTGGGGGAAGTCTTGTCTTCCTGCACATCCTTGCCATTGCAAGCTTCCATTCTTCTGCATTATTGGCCCCCTCCCTTCTGTGTGCACTGGTGGGGGAGGGTTTGGTTGCTGGGCTGTGGGCTGCAAGTCCACTGCAGACTGCACTTTTAAGTGGCTACCTGACTGCTTCTCAGCCTCCCTGATGCTACTCAGCCTTCTCACTGCCTCCTGCAGCTCAGCCACCTGCTGAAGCTCCTCCACCTGGGCACACCTTTTGCTGGCAGATCTGCAGCCTGTGTCCATCCTGGGGGAAAGGCCTGGGCACGTCCCGCAGCCTGAGGCCTGCGCTGCAGCCTCTCCCATCAGCAGCCCCATCTGGGTGGGGGCATTGGCCAGTGCTGGGGTAGATGGTGCCAACCCCCCAGCTGGAGCTGGAGCCTTTGCTCTCAGACAAGTGCCCGCCATTCTACTGTGAGGGTCAGGCAGGATGAGTGCCCTTCTCCTGTGCAGATGGTCACAGAATGGTGCCCAGTTGCTGGGTTACACGAACTTCAAATCTCTCCACTCGGCCATTGGAACACCCCTCCCTCGAAGAGGTGCCCTCCCGATCCAACCGCCGCACCATGCCCTGGTCACAGCACACACACCCAGGGCTGTCCTTTGTGGGGTTGGGGTGGCCACCATTACTCCAGGACCTGTCTACACCTCTGCAGCCATTTTCCTGAGAGCTGCTGGCTCTGGGCAGGTCTCGGCGCTCCCCTGGGGTTTCCCTGGCTCAGGAACCACCCCGTGCGCCTCAACCACCCCCTGTGCTGCGGAACGCGCCTGCAACCAGAGCTGACGGCCTTGGCTCATTGACAGCTGTGCTGGCTGAAGGAGAAGGTCAGATCCAAAGCTGTACATGTTAAACAGTAAGGCTGGCCCAGCCATACCTAAGGGTGAGCTAGGCAGGAGCTGTTAGCAATGAAGATGAGTAAATGGGCTTGATCAGCAGTTAATGTCAAAGGCTGCTGAATCAATTGGACACTCCCACACTGAGGGCTTGCATTGCCTCTGACAGGCATGGGGTAAGAATGCAACCCCATACCTAGGGAGAGATAGGAAGATGTAGCAGCTCTTGATGATCCTGTGCTAAGTGAAATTTCCAAGGTAATGACTCCCTGAAAGCTCCCTTTTGATACCAGAAGCAGCTATCTAGCACCCCTACTCAGCCTGGGATTAACAGTGATCTATTATTCGCTGCTGGCACTGACCCATCATTTTTTAACTTAAGAGCCCTTTTTTGTTAAAGGGGCTAAAAGTCTAAAAAGACTCCATAAGAATCACAGAAAGTTTTTCAAATGAGTATGAAGTCTGCATGTAGCAAAAGGGGAGCAAGAGAGAGAGACACACAAAGAAAAGAAAGGAAGGAAAGTACACAGGTCCAAACCCCACACCAGGGGCCTTGACCCTACTTACCAAACATTGAGTCCTCACCTTACTCATTCAAGAAAGTAAAGCTCTCGCTTTCCCACCCACATCCTCTCACACTCTTCCTTTTGTTTTCCTTAATGTACTCAGAGACTTCTATCTTTAGTCAGTCATCCCATCCTGCTGTAAATTTCCTTAAATCAACACTGAAAAATCTTTCAGAATCCAAGGCATGTCTTTGTCGAAGGAATTACCGGGATATAGTCTCTGTTTAATGAAATTGAAAATTTCTATGTGAGTAAAGACTGACTAAAGATATGAATCTTGGCTCATAGTAGAAATCCTGTTATATCAACAACTATTTTAAGGATAACTTAAACCCAAATATGTACGATAATACCTCCTGTTAGGGATGGAACACCTCTCCTATGAAGACAGACTGAGAGAGTTGGGGTTGTTCAGCCTGGAGAAGGCTTCAGGGAAACTTATTGCTGCCTTTCAGTACTTAACAGGGACTTGTGAGAAAGATGGGGACAAACATTTTAGCAGGACCTGTTGTGATAGGACAGGACGTAATGGTTTTAAACTTCCTCACATATATCAGGTGTATAGTTCATAGGGTTTGGTAGAAGGGTTGCAGGGTGCCCTGTGTGGGCCAAGGCCATTAACTGCCCTGTGTCAGCCACAGTCTGTTTCAGTCAGTTCTGAAATGGATGAAAACAACCCAACATCCACCAAAGCTTAAAGCAAAGAGAGGAGCATGTGCCTCTGCTGAGTGGTAGCTGCGAGGGTAAGACACACGTGAGGAGGCAATGAGGGACTGGATAAAGACACATGGATGGGGACATTGTTGGGTGTATAGCTGGAGATGTGCTCTTAGACGAAGGGGCTCCAAGGAAGAGTAGGGGCACCCTTCAGAGACTACAGCCATGGGTGACCCATTGCCAGGGCAGAGACAATCCTAAGGGACAGTGGCCTGTGGGGGACATATGGCTGGGCATGGACGCCACCACGTGTTTCCTTTGGAAAGATATTTTGGAAAAGTGGTGACATTATAGCATAACAATAATATCAGCATAACTGAGAGTGTCTCTTTCCACATCCCTTTGGTCATTCCCACTGTGAAGATTTTTTCAAACATTACCAAGCTGCCTGTCATCTCATGGGTATTAAACTCCACACACACAAAGGAGAGAATCTCACAGCTTTTAAGAGATCATATAGTTCAATATAGTATGTCTGTATCAATATGACTTACTCCCGCTGGTAGGTGTTAAACACATCTATACTAGTAAACTAGATAGTGCCAAGACAGGTTCTCAGGCACTGAGGCAATCCAACACAGCACTGATTACATATTTATTATTAAGGTGTCAGCTTCCAAAAGAGGGTGTTGGCAATGAACACTCATTCACTCTGACTTCAAAACCACACCCAAAATTTGATTGACAAAAGCCAGGAGTAAGTCATCATAACAATTTAATAATGTAGATGATGAAGGTCCAGCGTTCAACTTTGGATCCTGACATCATTTACTGTATTGGTATAGTGATAGCCACTGAGCTCTCCCAGACACCAGTGTGCTTTTGAGATGGTAGAAAGGATATGAGTTTTAGCAGCATGGAAAGTGTAAACTTTGGATAATGTGAGATGAAACCAAAAGAATGTCAACCTTCTGTATGCCCCATGCAAACCATTTTTTTTCTCTCTGAATGTTTTCTGGGACAATTTCTGGCATGCTTAGGGTTTCATTCAGTGACTGAACAGTCCTTTGACAAGCTTGATGGCTGAAATTCCCTTATCTGGCAAAATAAACAGAGCTGAAAAAGAAATATTACAAGATGAACATTCCTGAAGGAAGCAGCAAAACCTATGAACTTAGAGTAGAATATTCTGTTACAAGAGCTGATGCAAGACTTTTTTAAGACAACTTTGCTGAGTTGACAAGTTTAGATAATTTGCTTTTGGATAATATACAATTAATATTACTGGAGCTCAAGCTGTAGGGAGTTCTCCTGTTAGATGCAATATAAAGTATTTTAAATGGATTATATTTGGACTAAGTGAAATGAAACATTCTAGCTTAAGAATCTAATTTGCTTTACACCTGTGCATTTATAGACATACTGGCAAAATCAGACCAATATAACTGTGAAATATGATCAGATCATATTGTGTTGAAATATGATTTGTAGGTGAAATCAGCTGGAATTAGAAATAATAATAGGAATCTCTGGAGATGTCATATTCAGCACAGTCTTTAAAAGACTGGTGTTAGAATATTGCAGATTTTTGATGTGCAGGTGTATGTAATCTCCAAGAATCCTCTCAGTTGCATACCAACCTTCCACTTACTTTATCTCACCACTTAAAAGCTCTTCTTTTGATTATACATGAAGGCATTTTCAATGTATTCGGAATGGCATTTTACTTACCCCTGACTTTTGTGAGAGGGCATAATATAGTTCCAAATTATTGGCTGAAGATTGTTTGACTCCCAGTTGCCTGAGAGTCTGGAGGAAAGAGGGAAGACAGGTTAACAGCTGTGTCCTTCTATCTAATAGATGTCTTTCATTCTAGAAAAGTAGGTGGAAGTTGTTTGCTTATGCAAGATCTTTGAGAAACCTGTCTCATTTCAAGGCAGGGACAAAATGAGAAAGCAAATGAACTTTTAAGATTGTGAGTAATTGACTTGAGATCTTAGAAAGTTAATACTTTGCCAAGAGTTTATATACAAAATCTATTTAAGGAATGTGTGAAGAAGACAAAAGAAATAAAACCCACATAAAACAATACTTAGCAACAAAAGTCAGATTTACCTAAACCAGGAGTTATCCCTTCTCACTCAAATCATCATCTAGGACATACAGAAGCTTCCAAGGGCCATTTTATACAACATACATTAAGCACCTATGCTAGAATTATGAATGTGTTTTGTATCTATCCCTCCACAGTGCTAGACAGAGGCTTTGTTGATCTCTTTCCACACACTAGAAAGGTGTATCAAATGTGTCGGGTGTGTTAAACTAATTCTATGTTTTAGATGTCAAGATTGGTGAGATGATTTACCCAAATCCTTGGTGATCAAGTGAAAACATGAGACATCCACAACAATTTAAACGATAGATGGCACTTGAATAGAGGATAATGAGTACATTCAACTATTTAAATAGAAAGTTACACTCAAGTGCAAATATGCTTTTATTCTGGTTCCTTTTACACTGTTGTTATATACCAGGAATTGCTTCTAAAAAATGGGCATAATTTAATACTAAAGTTCACAACAATTTCCATATCAAGCTGTGGTGGGTTGACCCTGGCTGGATGCCAGGTGCCCACCAAAGTTGCTCTATCACTCCCCTCCTCAACTGGACAGGGGAGAGACAACATAACAAAGCTCATGGGTCAAAATAAGGACAGGAAGATCACTTGGCAGTCACTGGCATAAGCAAAACAGACTCAACTTGGGAAAATTAGTTTAACTTATTACCATTCAAATCAGAGTAGTATAATAAGAAATAAAAGCAAAACTTAAAACACCTTCCCTCCGCACCTCCCTTCTTCACTCCCAAATTCTCTCCCTCCTCCCCCTCAGCAGTGGGGCCAGGGCTGTGGTCAGCTCAGGCACCCCCTGCCCATGCCGCTGGGGGCTGCGCCGCGGGCTGGGGGGAGCCTCTGCCACGGCACCTGAAGCCCCCCGGCCTCCTCCTGCCCTGGCCTGGGGGCTGCAGGGCTGCAGCTCTCACATACTCTTGCTCCTCTGGGTTTTTCCCCCTTTTTAAGCCCCCCCATCTCACTGGCGCTACCGCTTACACTGATGGGCTTGGCCTTGGCCAGCGGTGGGTCCATCTCAGAGCTGGCTGGCATTGGCTCTGTCAGACATGGAGGAAGGTCATAGCAGCTTCCTACAGAAGCCACCCCTGCAGTCCCACCGCTACCAAAGCCTTGCCATGCAAGCCCAATACACAGTCATGTAACAGTTTTCAAGTGTGTTATTTCTTAATCATAAACCCTTCAGATGAGACACAAAGTTTGTAAACCTAAGGGATTTAGTACAACAAATAACTAAGAATAAGGGTTCAGCAACTCAAACTTACTATTTTTGATTCTTTTCATGTAGGAGGCTACATAAAAGTTTTCTATCATATACTTTATTCCATCTATAAATGGAATGAGGAAACAAAGTTGTGAGTGCACGGTTTATCAGTCCAAACAAGAACAACAAACAGTAGTAAATGCCAATATCTGTTTCAGCTTTATCTACATATTTATGCTGTACTAGGACCCTTCCAAAAGTGTTACCACTTTTCTGTATTTTAGAGGTATAAACAGAATTATAAAAAGGACAAAATACAGGAAAAGAAGTTATTGTTTCCAGAGCTTAAATCTGTAGCATACTGACCTTACCATCTGAAAATATCTATCTTGTAACCACGGGGGCTGCTGAATGGAAATCAGAGGCTAGAACTCATAGCTAGTCACTCACTAGGAAACATTTCACAGCAGGTAATATTCTGTGATACAGTTTCAGCTTAATAGAAATAAAATATACTACCCACAGGATAAATCAGTTTCTTGAAGGTCATCCTATTGTACCTTTATAAAACAAAATTAAAAAACTACCCCAAATTAAAACCACACAAACACACAAAACCAACAGACCTTAATAGGTCAGATTTTGTGCATGCACAAAGACCTCATTCTATGACATGCTCAATTTCTTTGGAGAGGTAGCAAGCCTCATTCATTTGTAGGCACAGCAGCAACTCCCTGCAAGCTGGTTCCCTTAGAAAATTTAGTAAATCAAGCTTTTAAACAATTATTCTAGTGGAAATTTAAATTTACACCCACATAAAAGATAGCAGAATTTATTTGTAACCAGAGGACTCAAATACAAAGACAGGGGATAGTAAAATAGGAAAATAGCTTAAGATAGAGTGGTGGGTGATATGAGACATTTGAAAATAATAACAGCAACAACAGTCTACAAGTCATGTGGTTATCTGTTTTTCTTTCATAGTAAAGCCCTTTCACAATGTTCTAAAATTTTTAAAAGTGTTGCAATTGAGTTCATTTTTCATTTAAATTCACCCCAGGCCATTAACCTCATTTATCCTTTATTGTTAATGTACCACCATGAAAATATTCATATTTCAGGTTTAGCCTCAAGAATGTGCACAGGAAACTGCATCAGTCTCTCACAAGTCATAACATGAGGTTGCTGGTATGATTCAATTTTTTAAATGGCTTCAGACCAAAAAATTTTCAAGCTAAATCTTAAGTTAGGCCACCTGCTTTTAAGCAATGGCATGTGGTGGTACTATAACTCTTGAGATCATTTTGCTACTTTCTTATGGTCTTTGGGAAATGTTAATTGTTGGATATTCTGCAAATCTCACTTTTGAGTGTACTGTAAGACTATTCTAACTCAGCTGGCCTTCTTAAGAAGCAGTACAGCAGGGAAAGTTTGGGAATACTTGCAAAGACTTCTTGCTGCAGTGCTGTATTTTTCTTGCATCTCCAGTGAGCTGGGGAGAAAACAAAAAAAATACCTGTTGTTATTCATCTTGCAGCTATGGAATAACAGTTTGAAAACTGTAAAGTTAATTTTCTGATCACCAATTTTGTTCTGCTAACATTGCAATTTAACTGTCAAATTAAACAATGGAGAATCAAGTAAAGAAGAGTGATTTCTGTACAGCTAAAATTTTCTTGGGAAAAGATTCTCTTCTCACACACAGTATTTCTGAAATAAGTGTAAAATAATATTTTGAAGCTCAAAGAGAATGTAGTACAAAAGTCATAGGGAATAAAGAATCATACACAGGACTATAAAAATTAAGATCTGGGAGGGACTGCAAGAGATAATGTACCCCAGTTATCTGCACTGAAGCAGGACTAAACAGAGCTAGGTCATTTCTTCACCTAGACAGACTAGTCTTCACCTAGTAGTAAGAATTTCCAGACAGGGGATTGCAGTGTCTCTGTTCTTCTGTAGTGTTTGACTACCTGTGTAATAAGAAATCTTTTCACACTATTCAGACCAAATCTCTGAGGCAAATTAAACATTCTTTATCGCTCTGTTGCAACAGACAAGGAGACCAGCTTTTTATGTAAGATACTTACTACATCTTTCTCTTCTCTTCCTTAAACTAAGCGAGTCCAAGTCTTTCACTGTTTTCTCATGCAGTCATATTTTCTAAACTTATTGTCTTTTTTGCCTTTTTAGTCTTTTCACATCGCATATCTTTTAAAGTATGATATGCAAAAGTGAGTATATAACTTTTGTTGAGATCCTTGGAAAACACTTTTCAGGAATGTTAATTCCAGTCAGTTGCCACTGAGAGTGACTGAAAAGCGAACTATCATTCTTGAGATCATTTTGAGATCTTGAGACTTATAACTAAGGTCTAAATTTGTTACAGAGGAAACAGAAAAAGATGATTATTAAATTGAACTAGAACTGTTAAATTTTATTTAACAAAATTTAAATTTATTTTTAATTGTTTTAAACATTTTATTTAAAATTTATTGTGATTTAATTAACAGTATAATAAAATAGAAACAAAAGCATATACCCTATTATTATAGCTCATGTGTGCCATGGTTTAAACCCATCTGGCAACCAAACCCCACACAGATGCTTGCTCATTCCCCCCACAGTGGGATGGGGGAGAGGTTTGGAAGAGTAAAAGTGAGAAAACTCATGGATGAGATAAAGACAGTTTGATAAGCAAAGTAAAAGCCACACACACAAGTGAAGCAAAACAAGGAATTAATTCACCACTTCCCATTGGCAGGCAGGTGTTCAGCCATCCCCAGGAAAGCAGGGCTCTGTTACACATAATGGTTACTCGGGAAGACAAGCACCATAAGGCCAAATGTGTCCCCCTCCGTCTTCCTCCCCGTTTATATATACTCAGCATGACATCATACGGTATGATATCCCTTTGGCTGGTTCAGGTCAGCTGTCCTGGCTGTGTCCCCTCCTAATTTCTTGTGCCCCTCCAGCCCTCTCACTGGCAAGGCCTGAGAAACTGAAAAGTCCTTGACTTAGTGTAAACATTGCCCAGCAACAGCCAAAGCCATCAGTGTGCTATCAACTGTTCTCACACCAAATCCAAAACACAGCACTGCACCAGCTACTAAGAAGAAAATTAACCCTGCCTCAGCTGAAACCAGGACAACATGTATATCAATGTTCGTATGTTTTTCAGTAACATACTGTAAGCCTATTTGCTGAAGGACTTTTTTATTATGTGCATACTCTAAGATGGTGGTCCATCCTTCTACCTTAATTCAACTTCCAGGACACACTTTGTTAATTTTGAAAGTTTACCATCTCTTTTATTAGAATTCCTCCTGCAGCATCTATGAACACCCTAGTGTGAACAGAAATGGCACAATCATACAAATTTCTTTCGCTCATAAATTTCTTTTTTCCCCATGGACACATTACTAGTATATTTCATAGCACTGAATGGTTAACTGGACAATTAGGATTTCTTAGTGTTCATTTGAAAGCCTAAAAGAAAAGCAAACAAACAAACAAACAACAAAAACAGTAGCAAAAAAAGCCCCATGACCATAACCATAGCTATGACTTTCATTTGTCTGAACAGAGACTGTGAACCTGTCATTAATCTATTTAATTAAATTAGATTGAACCTCCTTTGTTATAACTCATCCCTCTAGTTAGCTGCTGACAAGCACTGTGTGGGTTCCATGTCCATCTACAGGTGCGGTGGTTTGTCTGTCTGTCTGCTTTTTCCTCTGTCAGGCTTTTTTCCTAGCCAACCATAGTAATTTTTTAGCCTAATAGCTAATTTTAGTGAAATCTGAGAGATGCCCAGAGGTGTCAGTGATAACCACTGCCTGAAAATGGGCAACTGATTAAAAAAAGATAAATCCAAATTATAGTTCTCCATCCTCCCTATGGCTAAGGCTGCAATGTGAAAGTAATTACTTAATTATGCACAGGAGAAATCAAACAGGAGAGAACTACAGGAAACTAACCTGTAACTGGTGGGACATAGAAAATTTTACACAGCTTTAGGTGTGTTTACAGAAATATGTTGGATGATTTGGGAAAAAAGGTAAATTTCTAAAACAGTCTTTTTCAAGGTAAGGCCACAGGTGAAACAGCTTGTAGAAACTAGATGCCTGAATCCTGCTTTAGGTATGCAAAAGTTTTTCTGACTCTGGTGCTTCCTTTACCCTGTGTTCAGGTATCTACGGTTTCCAGCCCTTGCTTTGTTGAAGCAAAGTCATAGTGAAGGACTCACAAATCTCTATCAAAAATTGCTATGTGGCATGATCAAACCACTGTGTCAATCTCATCACTAGCATTTAAGCATTGTTTAAAATGTACGTACTTAGTGGCTTGAAGGAAAAATGTGTTACGCTGAGTCAAGCCAAGACTTCAGAAAGCTTGAAGTTCATATTTAGTTTGTATCAATAAATGGCACAAAAGTTAAAAGCACCAAAGACATGGATAATGCTAGTGTGGTGGGGTGAAAGGAAATCGTGGTGCAACATTCAACTTCTGAAAATATCTAAGATATCTAATAAGAAAGCAAGGGAAACACTCAGATTTCTCTAAAGTCTCTGAACTTCTCTAAACCTGATTAAAAATGAGGTACCTGTTACTCAAAGTACAAATTAGAACATACACGGTTGAGGCCCATGTGTGGTCAGTGGAGGAAGTTTGGTGTCTGAAAACTGAAGGCCTAAACTCCCTCTCACCTGTATATGGGAATAAGCAAATTAACACGCCTGGACACCAACTGAGCAGCATCCTAGATTCACCCCACATGTGAGCACCAGGCCATGCTTCACAATAATCACTCCCTTCCACCTGAGATTCAAAATGTTGGGTGCTCTTTTAGGTTTTGTCACTCGCTCACCTTTTGACTGCGGTATTTACTCGTGTTCAGATATCCTGCCCATCATTAGCTAATCTGGCAGGCAGCACTTTGCAATAAACGCTCCTGGGCTCTGCTCAGTCACAGGTGGAACTTGGGATCCATGATGATATGCTAGCTCTTTCTCTTTTTTCAGGTGCCTTCAAAAGTGTTGCCACTTGAGAACAGGCCGTCTGAATCACTGAAATTTGTGTACCTAAAACCTCAATTTAGGTCACCTGAATTTTCCCATAGAAGTCTCATTTTAACAATTTCTGAAGTCTTGTTCAGATCACATATTGTAACAATACATTCCTTCAGACTAGGTAGTCCAGGATAAACAAAGTCAAACTTTAAGGTGATTTTTTTCAGTTTTCTGAATTCACAAGAACTGGTAAGTTGTGTCCAATAACTACTGATTACTTCAGGCAGTAAATGCAAAACAATCAATACTAAAGAGAGATACTTTGGGGCCCATAAATACAGCCTTTAGAAAGAGACAGAGCCTGAGAACAAAAAGATGTTGTTAACTTCTATTCATCTAGCTTTGAAGTCTGTAATTATCCTTCTCCCAAAGGCTTTATTTTATAACTTACTTCACAAATCCTGGAAAGAATTTGAAAAACAGATGAAATAACATTAATCTGTTTCAAACTGTGAGAGCAATTCAATTTGCTCAAAAGTGTGTCTGCATGCATGCATATTTGAATATGTATGCTCTTAGTGACTGGTATCATGCCCTGATTCTGTTTTAATTTTATCCCAAAAACATGGTTCTGGCATGAAAAAGCCTGGTTATAAGGATGACGTTGAATAGGCATTCAAATAGGCATCCAAATACTTTCAGACCTTCACTGCCTAACTGGGGCATATACTGAGACAGACATCTATTTTTAAAAGCAAAACAAAATAGTGCAGAAAAACAAACAAACAAACAAATACCCTCTTTCCAGGTGGATAAATACCTTAGTGGTTGAGGAAGCTGAACAGAATACATCCAATTCCCTTACCTCTGTGATCCAGGCTGGAAATGTAAATCTCATATCAGATCCGTCAGGGCAAGGCACCCTGAGCCTCTGCTGTGCTCCTTTTCCCTTGGCTTCACACTGTCACTGAGAAGTGCAGATCTACAGAGGAAGTTTCAAGGAAATGGGCATGTTCCCATGGAAAGCTTCGCTTTTTTTGGCAAGTCACCAAAGCCTCTTCACCAAAAAGTAAGTTTTAACGAAGACTCTGAACAGGACACTACAAGCCTCTTTCTTTCATTTATGTCAGACCTATAACACAGAAACCTATAGACTGCTTCTCACATATTAAAAGACTTCAGTGCTCGTCATACAGGAATGATCAGGCTTCAGGAACTTTTGTACACTTTGCATCAGGCTGTATGTGATTTATAAACATTAAATATGAAGTCATGTTTTACCTGAAGAGAGAGGCAACTGCAATTTAATTTATTTTTGTTTAATATCTTCTTAATTTCTTTGCTCTTCGGCCAATAAAATAAAGCTTGGTTGTAATCCAACCTTTCAGTCCTTTTTTCCTCTTTCCTACTTCTTTTTTGCTTCAGTGTATTGATTGTGGAGTATGCTGAATAATAACAATCAGTACCCTACTCTCTTGTACACAGATTACCTCTACAGTCATTTTCTTTCCACAGAACCTCCTATCTGTTATGGTGGAGGTTTATAATAATATCACTTCCAATCCAATAGAACCTGCTGCTTTTCAGAATGTCATGTAAAAGAGGACCTCAGCATTAGCTTATCTCTGCACAACGTGGTATGCAGTTATCACTAATTCTAGAATTGAAAACTTCACTTGTATCAAGTCACAACAAAAGAACTCAGAATATTTTTCTTAACTTGCAGTGAAGAGCAGGTATTGCCATTAAACTGGCAGTTAAAAAACCAATGGCTTTTCCCTAGATTGCTGGAGAGAAGGCAAAATATATTTTCTGTCATTGGAGATAGCCAGTAGTCATAAAAGTTCACACATCCAGATCTGTTAAGAGGTGTGTGTAGCTTGGGGAATTGAAACAGCTGATTTTCAAATCGTATTACTAGGCTTATAAGTCCTTCCATGAAGAAGCAGGCACCTATGGATGTAGGCTGCAAGATTTTTCACATTACTGGAGAATATGACTCCATATTTAGAAAGCAGTTCATTTCTTATGGTTGCTCTAATTTTGAATGGGTTCTGCATGGTGGCTCCAGTCAAGTTATATTAGCTTAATAAAGAAACCAAGTTACCCAAGTTAAATGGATTAATATTTAGCATAAAAAGTCAACAAAGTTGAATTTGATCAGTTCAATACAAATGTTCTCAGGCCATTCCCACCCACCGCCTCTTTGCTAAAAATCCATAGGGAAAAGTTTTATATAAGGGTTGGGTCTTTTTTAATCTGGGTAATGGTTTGTCTTACTTGTATGAGAAAAGTGACAACCTGGTTATACATTCAATTGTAGAGGAAAAAAACAGGAAGTCTCTCTCCTTCTGTTATACAGACCCTTTGCTGTGCTGCCTCTTCAGCTATCAACTGTTGCCAGAAAATATTCTCTTTTAATAGGTTCCACAACACAGAGGTGTGTTCTGAGACAGTCTTTGAGAGTTTTAAGAATTTGAGAGTTTTCTTTACTATCTTCCTGTTCATGGTAAAATATGCACAGGATGGAAGCGTGTAGGACACTGCTATCAGCGTTTCTTGCAGGATACGCAGCTTTCCTGTTCATGCTGCAGTCTGCTAAATGACAATACTCTGAACACCATCTGCCCTCTTGATACATAACTGAACTGTATCATAGAACCAAGCAAAACCAGAACCAGAAGAAAATTATGTCAGTTCCGTCCCTTCTTGCCTGGAAGATTACCTGTAGTAACCTAACTAGTGATATGTTTTCTTAGGCTGTTAGTAACATCTTCCAGCAACAGGGATCCTACAATCTTCTCCAGCAGTATGTTCCAACTGCTCACTTATTCGTGCAAGTAGAAAGGGTTTTTTTAATCTTTAAACTGCTTCTCCTTTGTTGAAATATGATCTCATTACTTCTTGTACTATGCTTGGTAATTATGAAGACCACTTCATCCTTTTTCTGTCTGCTGCCAACTTTTTTGCACTTGAAGTCCATTACCATTATTCTTTCATGCCTGCCTTCTCTAGGTAACACAGCTGTAATAGGTCACATCTCCTAGAGCTTTGAATATTCATATTGTTCTCTGGTTTTTATCCAAGTGGTCTATAGTCTCTAAATGAATGTTCCTATGTTTCAAGTTTTCTTTTAAATTTTAGTCTCAAGAGACATTAAAAAACACTCAGAAGCCTGAACTGTTGTTCCCAGGGCCTAATTAGTTTAGCTGTGATTAATCTGTGATAAAACATGATTTTTATTTATATCCACAATGTTTCACTCCCATCGTAACATGCAAACAATAAAGTTTGGGGATATTAATCCCTAAAAAGTATTCCTAACAGCATTTTTCTATGGACAGCAATGTCTGAATTTTTTAAGTCTCTCATGTTAATGGATGTAAATTACTGTAACGGATGTGACAGAGTAAATGTTCACTTGTTCCGGAGAAAAGTAAAAAACCTATGCTGTTCTCATGCTTGCAGCCACCTGGCTGAAGCTCTCCAGATTATTTATTTGTGTTTATTTAGACATTTACACCTGATATTTTTTCTGAATAACAAACTTTTTATAGTCCTCCAACAGTTACACTCTTTTCTTCATTCCTAGTATTTTAGAGACTGCTATTAAAAAAAGTAGAACTGTGCATGATGTAATGTTTGTCAATCAGTCATGATGATAAACATTAAAGGATAAACTTACAGCATCCCAATCAGCTGAAAATAGTTCTGCATCTAGAAAAATAATGCTTCATAAAATAACTTTATTATTAAATCAAACCATGACTAAATCATTTTTGAAATAATTTATGACAATTTTCATTTAGGTTGTAAGTTACAATAAGCTAAGAGAGTAATGATTTTAGCTAAGTGTTAATAAAGATGCTATTGTTCAATAATAAATTATTATTTATTGTTTTAAGATAATTGATTTGCTGTAATAAAATAATATTTTTAAATTATCTATTAAAATTTATTTTAAAATTATTCATTACAATTAAAAAAATAAAATAAAAACCCAAACTGCTGTAAATAAAAGGAAATTAATTTTCCTATGTGACTTAGCAATAGTTATACATAACATGGGGAATTAAAATTTAATTCACAGAAGTATTCATTAAAAGTTTGTACTGTGCAACTGCCACTCTGAAGAAGCTCTGGTAGCATCTATAAACTTGTTATGCATAATCTATTAGCATAAAACTACTTCAGCTTCAAGGTCACAGTTTTATGTGGCAGGATTGTAAGACCAGAGGCAAAGTCAATATCATTGTTTTTTTCCATCACACTGAAAACAAAAAAGAAAAGTTTGACAGTTGAAAAATATATCTGGGTTTTGTCTTTTGAAAAATAGGTTTAACAGTTCTTCAGCAATAATATTGCATTCATTTAAAAAAACCCTGATTTAGTAATATTTTGTTCTGATTACATGAACTAAACCTGTTTCTATGGTGTTGAAACTATACCTTTACTAATGGCTGCAGGACTTTTTGATGCAAGATTACCAACAGGAATATACTATAGTCTGAGAACTTGTTACCATTTATATAGTTAATGCAGAATGACTTCAAAACATTTCTGTGGGTACCCTCCTGGAAGTCCAAACCCAGGGAATTAGTGAAGTCATGCTTTTACTTTCCCAAAATATAAAATAAATGAGACTGATAATTTAGACACAGCCAAAGAAATCTAAATACAGTCAACCCAGATACCTTTAACTCTTTCTTGCAGAAACTGATGGAAATTTTATTTGCTTGAACACTTTTTTTTGTTTTGTTTTGTTTTTTAGCCTGAACTGCGTATGAAAAAAAAGTTGCTTTAAGTAAGGCAAGATTTCACACATTATTTTCTGCTATATTTGTATTCTTTCTTGCAGGCAAAGTTCTATTTTACTATAGATATTAATATAATGTAAAACAAGAAGAGAAATTAAATGCTTTAGCTTTTATTCAGATGGATTTGTAGGGAAGGTGCTTGGCAGTGGAATGTTTTGGTAAAGTTACACTACTCAAGAGAGTAATAAAGTATGTTATAATCTTCCTATCATTTGACTGTGTAGACTATAATTTTCTGAGGATGAACTACAGGTGGGGAGGCTTTCTAATACTATGGCTGTCAAAGCTTTTCTTTTTCTTTTTTTGACTTTACAGAACCTATGGGGGTTGTGTAAATGCAGCCATAAGATAGTAAAAAGGGCTTTTTATTAGAAATACAGCATTTAAAGAACTCTGCAGAGAGCTGATTGTGGCATCATTCCTGTTGCAATTTGTGAAAAATGTACAGCGTGTTACCGAACTGGTGCTCTCTGTTATATTAAGCTACCTCCCAATTTCACCAGGTCACTGCGGGATGGATTAGCATAGCACATATTTTTTATACCATGCTTCAGCTTCTGGCACACAGTGGGGGTTTTCAGTGCACCTGTCTTAAGACAACTATATTACTTATTTATTGGAAGGGGCAAACCTTGGCAGTGAATAGCTGTACCTGGTAACACCTACTCCAGCGTTCCCTCTGGTAAGATCCAAGCATGCATGGTGAGAGGGTGTGTGTACCCAGCAAGCAGTAATTCTTCAGAATACATTCGCAGACACCAGGGAATTGGGAAACAGTAACCCCTTGAATTGGAGACAGACATTCCATATCTAATTGACTCTGATGGATTTTTCTTTTTTTGTACTCCTTTGGGCATTAAAATGTGTTGAAAAGGCTATGCACTTTGGAAACTGTAAATAATTTAGAACTTTTGAAAGACTACAATTTTTTTTAACATGGATAATGTTTTGGCTTACAGCTCCTTTTCTTTCTCTAGGAGGAAATTTCTCTAATGTATTCTTTCTTCTTATTTAATTTTAAAGTTTTTTGGTCTCTCTGGTAAGTGTTTGTTACTTGTGCCTTTTCCCTGGAGATTTACCGCAAAAGGAAAATCTTCCAGTTGAAGAACTGGGAGAGGAAAATAGAAAAAAAAAGAAAAAAATCTTCTTAAAAAGTCCTTTTGACTTATTTGTGAGTAGCTGTCATTAAATTTAATAGGGAGCTATTCAACCCATCCCAAAATATCTCTGTCTATGAACTTGCACTTTGCAAATCATATTCATTGTCATCAGTCAAACATCGCAGACCCAGGACAAACAATACAACCTAAGGCAGTCAGACATCATTAGCAAAATTTGCAAAATGAATCCATGCAGCACTTTTAAAATGGAGGATTTATGAGAGATCAAAGCATGAACACCATAGTGCCAAGATGGGCCCTGTGCCTTTTGGAGCTGCACTCTAGCATCACACTGCACTGCACATTTTTAACTCTTTTTCCTCACCAAATAGTCAGAACAATGTAATGAACAGTAGTAACATTTCCAACCCTACTACCAGTTGTAGTAGGAGCAGTGCTGGCTGGCACTGCTCCATATTAATTGTTTTCACTTTTCAGTCCCTGTACCTAAGTTAAAGCTTTATATTCTAAAGGCTGGTCTGCCATAGAATCCAAAGGACTGACTAGTGAAGTTAGCTACATCTAGCTGTCTTTATCTTAGCTAGCTCAGGTACTGATCACAGTGTAACAGCAGCAATACAGATGTTAGATTGTACAGCCTTTTTTGAATCAGTAGCACGACTGTTATTGACGTGTGGGATTCATAGTATAGCTACATCTACATGAACTTAAGTCCCTGAGTTGCACTGCAGAGGACAAGTGTGAGAGGGATCAATTAAGATTAATCAGTTTAACCCATACCTATTTTGAAAGCAGCAATTTTTCCTGAACATAATATTATGAGGTCTGTCATTATTTTTTCGTAGGTTTGTAATTACTCCTACCTGTCTTAGTCTATCAATCAGGCTATTTTAAAGTGAAGGTCGCCCCAATGCACAATACTATCCTGATTCCTTCCACTTCTCTCAAAAGTGTAACTGAAAGGACCAAATGTCCCGGGTTTTTTCTCAGCTCAGAACACCTGACACGGACACCTCATAAACACCCATAGATAGAACTAAGCACAAACTAAAACACAGGAGGTTCCCTCTGAACATCAAGAAACATTTTTTTCACTGTGAGGGTGACCAAGCGCTGGCACACTTTGCCCCGGGAGGTAGTGGATTCTCCCTCCTTGGACATATTCAAAAACCATCTGGACAGTCCTGGGCAACTGGCTCTAGGTGGCCCTGCTTGAGCAGGGGTTTGGGCAAGATGACCTCCAGAGGTCCCTTCTGACCTCAACTATTCTGTCATTATGTGACTGGGAAATCCTTCATCTTCCACCACAAACATTTATTTTTTTTTTAACCTTCTGATATCTACATCAGCTGGCTCAAACTGTGCTTTCTCAGAAGTTGAGCTGTACTTCAGCTGCCACTCAGCCATCAGAAACATAATATATGCCACAAAATGGGAACTGCTAAGGAAACCTTGTATGTAAGCTAGCCCCATTACCACCCCTCATCAGGATCTTCAAAACAGTGCTTTTCCTGGGAAAAGCACAAGCAGAAAGACCACTTGCATCCTATCACTGTTAGCACATTCCATTTAGGAGACCACAGTCTAGTCTTCATCTTCATGTAAGAACTGGGGCTTTACAAGCTGCTGATAGATAGGTAATGGGACTTGCCTAGTTTGCCATGGAGAAAAATTACACAATCTGTTCAAGATTCAGTAGCTTTTCCAGTATCTGTGCTGTGGATTACTACTTATATCACTGAGGACCCCAGGACCACTGTGTACCATATTAATCACTAAAATGCACAACCACAGACTGAATTAATAACTGTACTTTTTTTTTTTTCTTTCCCCTTCAGGCTCACTTTGTTTCCAGATGGAATAAGGAATGTTAGATGATACTGGATTCAGATGCCAGCTTTCACTTTGCCACAAAAAGACAGTTGTGATAAATCAAATTTTCTATTGTTGAAAGAAAGAGGTGTTCCAAGTAGGCACCCTTTTGGATAATAGTACATATTCTCTTATTAAAAGCATTTCTGAAGCAAATTTTATAGGGATCTATTATTTTTTTTAATCAAGTCCAACATTTCTATATCCATACATTTTGAAACTGTGTCATATATGTGCGCAGATTCCCTGTAATTTATTCAGGTTCGTTAAAGTTTAATAGGTAATAGAGATACAAATACTCTAAATCTTGATAAACAGTCTAAATAATAGTGAATTTATATGTACTATGCAGGATCTCCTTTCCTAAGGTGCATTAATGTTTTAAAGCTCTCTGAAATTATAAAATGGGACGGAAAGAACAAACAGGTTAATAAAAATTATGCAAAATGACACTAGATGGAATTTACTGCTCTGCTCCAGTCCTCAGAATTTTTTACCATTGCTGAGCAAGTACATGAGCTTTAATGGTGAGCAAATTAAATGACAGTTTAAATCTTTATATATGTGGGTGTGCATGTGGTGATATCGATGATTTCTTTTCACAGCAGTGACTCATCTCATCTGCTTCTTTGAAAGACAACTGTGACAAATGGACCAACACCATGCTTCTGAACTGCAGCACTATTTACCTTCATTCCTTGCATACCAGAGGGATCCTCTGGACTGCTCTCAGGCACTGAGCCCTCGTGGCTAATCAGGTTCTATGCCATACCTGGATGAAAGCCATCATTTTTTTCTTCATATTTTTCCTGCAACATATCTCTAAAAACCTGCTGTTAAGATAACCATCTCCAATCAAAACACGAATAAAATCACGAGCTTCCTCTAAGGTTAAAAATAACAAGCTTCTCTCTAACAGAAGACTCTGTGTGTCTACTAGCATTTATCAAAGACATATAAATAAAATTCATATATTGAACATAATGCTTAAATGCTGTCAGAAATTTCTGAAGCCAATGAGGATCTCTGTCCCACTTAAAGGATCCTTAGCAGAAATCCCAAAACTTCATCTGCAACGTTTGGAAAGGTGCTCCAAATAGCAGCACAGATATGTTCAGTTCCTTTTCATGCTCTGCTGCTCAGGGTACTGAGAATTGTAGGACTGCAAGCAATAAAATCACTTTAATTCTCTAAGACTTGTTAGCATGCCTGAAAGTACACAGTTTGTTTATATGTAGGAAAATTGTACTATCTATTAAAAACAAAAGCATAAATACTAAATGTTAGTGAAGGGATTCAGTAAAGGTCAACAATCATACACTGAATTTACATATTGAATACAAGATATTTTTCTGCATGCACAGCCAGCTATGCAGCAACAGATCATCAATTTGTGGCTTGTGCAGGCTTTCCTAGAGAAAGAGAAGCACAGAGTATGCAGTCCCTGAAGCAATATTTCTCTGGTTTACTATGATGATGATAGACTTCTGCAATATTGTAGTGTTTCCTTTCATCTTAATTAGGGAAGCCACACAAAACTCTAAAGAGACTGGTTAACTACTTTGGGTCCCAGAAAGGGCCAAGTGAGATGCCCTAAGCCACATAGAGAGTTGCGGAATCAAGAGCTGAGCCAAAGAGGTGAGATGTCAAGTGACAGTTGCCTGCTGTCACCTTTTCTGTAGCCTTTCTGTAAAGAAAGCCAATCACAGAAAAACTGTCCTGCTTTTCAGAGATACTAACCAACTGCACTATTTATCAGCTTCATGAGAGACAAGCCTTGAAGGAGAAAAAAAATAACACTAAAAAAACCCACAAATCAAGTATGTTTAATTTTTTATGTTCAATACAAAAATAGGAAGCCTTTAGGGCTATTAGCCAACTTCACTTGACAACAGGTTTTAAGACCTCCAAAAAAATCTCAAAACTATTGATTTTCTGTGTGAAAGTGGAAGATTCTGCTGCAACAAAAGAAAAAAAAATATCCCACACTAATTTAAATTTTAAGAAGAGATTTCAAGTAACTAAACAAACTACCTGGCCTTTTCAGACTGCTTCAATACCAAAGTATATCTAGCTTTATCTGCTTGACATGTCTGTTTTCATTCAGGCTATTTTCTTTCATGGCTTAGAGGGAGCAATATACTATTGTCACTTGGGTTTCTCTGATTCTTTCAAATTATACGTTACGGTTGCGTTAAGCTGGAAATGTGGCCAAAATCCATTTCCCAGATTTATTTACATTCAACATAATTCAAAAAAGTAAACTAAAAGAAGTTATTTATGTCATTAAAGAAATGCCTTAAAAGTATAATCATGTGGGAATTTATACTAAATCCACTCTTGGACATACCTAGAAATGTAAAGTCAAGATTTTGTAATCATTTTTATTCTGTACTCTTGAAGAAATTATACCTTGCTACAGTGAAAATAAACATGATCTATAATATAAAATCAGCAGCATTATTTTTTCTTCTTTGTTTTTAAACACCAAATTCTAATTTTTTGTTCTGATTTCAGTCTGAAAGATTTCAGTAGAAGAAAGTAGTAAGAACTGTCAGGTACAGAAAAGGTATTTTAATTATTAAATCTTATCTAATCAGAATACCAAGGAAGAAAGACAAGAAAATGTTTCAGTGTGATGTTTCTGTCATGATCATGAGGGTGTAATTACTGTGCTTCAGTACTGAAACAACTGCAAGTCATTTTGCGGTACGTCTTGCCTTGTGACTTTTCACAAGTGCATATAGATCATAGATTATAGAATATTTTATTCCTGTATATAACGTTCACATTAAGGCTTCTAACTGAAAGCCATGTTCTGACATGATACATGTGTGAAGTGCAGTTCTGCAGTTACACTGCTCTAGCTTGGATCTCAGAAGACTTTAATTTGCTGTCTAACACAAACTTGATCTGTGTTCTTCAATCCACCATATACCTCTTTTCCTCCACCTTCTAGCTATTGCTCAGTATGCCAGTCTGGCTTTTAGGTACAACTTATATCAGGTGAGATTTTTCTTATCTATTAGGAATCTAAAATTAAAGTGAACACACTTTTGAGAAAAATCAAGCAGCATTCCAGTTGGGTTTTGAATATCTCCAAGGACAGAGACTCCACAGCCTCCCTGGACAACCTGTGCCAGGGTTTTATCACCTGTTTTACTTGCCTTTGAAACAAATTACTTGAAGTGACTCTTCAGGTCCTTTAAGCAGAAGGAACACAACAAAATTTGCTTGGATTTTTTGTCTAGACGTCAAATGTCTAAAGATTAATAAGGTGAAGCCTGCCCAAAGCTGCCAGGGGCAGTCAAATAGGTTGGTAGAGGAATAACCTCCTGACAGAGTAAATGATATAATTCAAGCCCTTACTCTTAATAAAGGATTTGAACTTGTATTTCCACATTTGAATTATTTAATGACTAGACTATTAGACTACTTGAAGCAGTGAAGCAGTAGTGCTCTCCCTCCCAATGCTTCAGATACCCAGAGAAAGGAAGAGAAAATAGAAACTGTCCTGAGTTAGGCCACTCTTTAGTCGTCATACCAAACTCATCCTGCATCATTCCCTTCTCAATGGTTACAGTAGCTGTCCTCAAAGCTGGCTACCAAAAATATGCATCTGTCATGACCTGTTCTCTCTGAGTATAATAGGAAAAATGGGCTTCTTTGAGTTTGAGGCTCAGAACTTCATGGAGAGGTACATAAGAAGTAAGCACAGCATTTTGGACCTTGTTTCTATATCTACGTGTGAACTGCACACAGTTTGTTTGGGTTTTTTTATAACATCTATGTACATACTACTGTACTATTGTGTTAGAAATTATAAGGACAAAGAAATGTGCCACAAGCTGGAAGCAGTAAGCAATGAGGTCTGAGGCTATCCTCAGTTCCTAGGGGAATTAATTTTATAGTTTGGGGCTGGAGTCTCCTCAGCTTAATTCCCCACCTCCCGTTCTGCAGCTCAGTGCTCCATGTCCCTTTCCCTATTCTCTTGCTCAGTGGCATGGTGCTCAAAGGCAGTTAAATAGTTAGAAGACTCCCATGGATGCTTCTGTCCACAAGGCACCAGCCACTTTCTGACACAAGCAACAAAATCACTACTTAACTAGTTAGAGCTAAAGAGCCTTAGAGGAATACATAGGGGGGTTTTGTATATGCAGTGGTGTAAACATAGAATCTCTCTTAGTGTTATTGGAATGGACATATTGTTCCTGCTTCGGGAATTATTAGAGATGCTGTGAGCACAAGTAATTAATGTGATCCATTTATAAAACCCAAGGAACCTTTTTCATTACTGTTGAGACCTCTGTTGAATCCTCTCTTAATTATGCTATACAGTGGTCAGTATTAAGAAGCCAATATGGGCTAAAATTTATTATGGATGAATATTTGAATATAATACTGTTTTTCCCTCTGCTGAACACAGCTCCAATTTAAGCAATGTTTACTCATGTGCTCAACTTGAAAGCACAAGATTAAATCAACAGCTTCTGGGTGTTACTGAGGTTATTGATGTAAGGACCCTTTGCTTCTTTTATAGACTAGTAGGGTTGTCAAATAATGGAAGGCTGTGTAATGGAAACACATGTCCTGTGGGCATATTTATAGGCCATTTTCTTATTTAAATGTCACTTGATATGGTGCGGTAACATTTACCATAAATACTATAGCCATTAATTACAATGGACATTACACAGAAACATCAGCAAAAACAGACTGTAAATGTAGTAAAATGCTTACTCATATTCACTGCACAAAACCAAACTTGGCCAGCAGATCAAGGGAGCTGAGCCCCTTCTACTACATCCACTTCTGAGGTCCCCAGTACATAAAAGACATGGACCTGTTGGAGCAGTATTACCACAGAATCACATAGAATGGTCAGGGTTGGAAGGAACCTCTGGAGATCATCTAGTCCAACCCCTGCTAAAGCAGGTTCAACTAGAGCAGGTTGCACAGGATCATGTCCAGGTAACTTCTGAATATCTCCAGAGAGGGAGACCCCACAGCCTCTCTGGGCAGCCTGTGCCAGGGCTCTGGCACCCTCCCAGTACAGAAGTTCTTCCTCACATTCAGATGCAACTCCCTGTGTTGCAGTCTGTGCCCGTTGCCCCTTGTCCTGTCGCTGGGCACCACTGAGAAAGAGCCTGGCCCCATCCTCTTGGCACTCACCCTTAACCAACTTATATGCATTGGTAAGATCCCCTCTCAGTCTTCTCCAGGCTACACAGGCCCAGCTCTCTCAGCCTTCCCTCATCAGGGAGATGCTCCAGTCCACTCATCATCTTTGTAGCCCTCTGCTGGGCCCTCTCCAGCAGTCCCCTGTCTCTCTTGAACTGGGGAGCTCAGAAGTGGACACAGCACTCCAGATGCAGCCTCAGCAGGGCAAAGAAGGGAGGAAGATACCTCCCTCATCCTGCTGGCCATGCTCCTCCTAACACACCGCAAGGATCCCTTTGGCCTTTTAGGCCACAAGGGCACACTGCTGCCTCATGGGCAACTTGCTGTCCACCAGAACTCCCAGGTCCTTTGCCAGAGAACTATTCTCCAGCAGGCCAGCCTCTAGTGTCTACTGGTGCATGGGGGTGTTCCTCCGTAGGTGCAGGATCTTAGCACTTGCCTTTCTTGAATTTCATTGAGTTCCACTTTACCCAACTCTCCAGCCTGCCCAGGTCTCACTGATTGGCAGCGCAGCCTTCTGGGGTATCAGAATGCTGAGGTTCATGGTTCAGTTTTTAGACTTAACTTTCCCACTTTGGTTAAAAGGATGTAGATCAATTGTATTGAGAGCAAAAGTCATGTTCAACCAGCACTGGAGGAATGAGGTCAACATTCTACTAACCTATAAAAGACAACAGTATATACAACCTGAGCATAGACACGCTACCAATTTAAGAGCAGGATTAAGCCTTAACTGCAAGCTTGTCTGTTTGTCTGTCTTTCACTTTCATAACAAGCCCTACCGTTTAAAATCCTTTTCAAAAAAACAAGGCTAATGGAAAGTTAACCATCTAAGAAGTAAGCATCTTCTGTACTGCTTCCTCGTTGACATATGTAACAATAAATAAGACAAAACAGAAAAATTGGATGATATACAACTCCATACTCCCAAACCTATTGTTTAAAAGCACAGGAAAATACCTGAACTGTATTGAATATCAGAACACCTGAGCTACTTCAGACAGAGGAGAGTCCACACCAAACTCAGGGTCTCTGGAGCAAGAAACCTAAACTCCACTATGGAGTCTCATTAAAGCAGTAGGAAAAGAAATTGAAAATTGAAGCTGCTGAATGAAAGACAGCAGTCCATTTAAATACTACTTCTTAGTCTTCCAAGATTCTGTCCCTCTTGTTAGGTGAAAAAAACCCAACAACCCACCCCTCTAAGGCATGAAAAACTGCAGAGAGAACTCCAACAAAATAGAAAAGTGACAAGATTAACTAGCAACGAGTCTGGATATTTAGAAACTCTTTGATCAGATCAATAGCTTGGGGTAGGTGATTCATTGTCCTATACATAGAATTATTGTAGAAACATTTCTCAGCCTGTTGTGCTGTACTATCTTTTTTTTTTTTCTCTTTTTTTGTTTGGGTTTTTTTTCAGAAAAACTCCATTTGAGAAGACTTTTTATGTTAGTGCTCAAAGCCTCGAAGAACTCTAAGTAGAACAGAGAGGGTGTGTGAAAACCAGCTGAACAGTTTTCTAAGTAATTTTATTCCCAAATTGCTTGGTTTGGCCTAAGTTTTCAGCCATCTATTTTCATCCTGAAAGCAGCTCATCTTCAATGCTGGTGGCAAAATTGTTACAAAGAGGAATTTGCTTAGTGTGCCTAATGTTGAGAGCACCTAATGTTCTGAAAAATTAATTTGGAAAACTTCCCAGATTGCACATCTGCCCCTAAAATGTGCAAATAATGGACTGAATAAGAGAAGGGACGATTAAGTGAACACTTGCTCTCCTTTGCTTTCCCTAACCTAAACCTGTGTGGTACCTCTGGGTGACCTTTTTCTTAAACACCTCCTCACAGAACCGTGGCCACTAGCTTACAACAGCAAAACATCTATCTGACATGCAGATGTATGGATGTGATACTGTAAATCAGCTGGCTATATGAGCACCATATGTCAGCAGCTGGAAAGAAGGTGCCATTGGAAGAAAAGTCACACCATGATTAATTAGTAACACAAGAAGTTTTTTCTTGCTGCTGCTCTTTCTTTTCATTCTTTTGTGTTAGAGCCTCTCATCTTGCCTTCATAATGCATAAACTTCCCCATGAGGCTCTAAACATTCTTGAAATTTGAGTGGATCACAGACTCACAGCATTTACAGATGAACAGGATTCTCAGATCCTCACCACCTATTCCTGCTTTATGAGGCTGTTTCACAGAATGTATTTTCTTGACCTCCATCTACTTAACGGTATGACCGAGGAAGTCAGGCCTCAGCTATTTGCCTTCTGGGACAATCCCAAAGCATAATATATTCCGCTGTCAGAAAACAGTTTCCTGATAATGAATCTAAACATTCCAAGTTTTATATTTCTGTCATTCGCCTTTACAGCAGACATCAGATGAAATTACTTATTTTATCTTTTGTGTTCAAATCTAGACATAGAAATGTAGATAATTAATTTCAAACAGATCTGTAGAGGACAAGCATATCCAGTCCTTGTTCTAGATCTACCTAATTATCAAAGCTATTGAAACCATAGCTGTTTACGCCTCACTTCCAATCGCAAATTGATGTTCCTACTTGCTGATCTCCTTTGCTACCACTGCTTACAACCAGTGAGGGTGAAAACCTGCATTCTGGATCTCTGTCTCAAGTGGGTATTTACTAATTTATTTTACATTTCAGTCAGAAGATTCAGACTGGGGAATGAAGAAGTATTGATTTTTAAAGATATGTTAGTACCTCTGATGTGAATTGTGATGTGAATTTGTGAGTGGATTGAACCTGATGTCCAAAACATTTCTTTTTAAGTATAAAAAACTGAGCAAATTTTTTATTAAAATAAAACTTCCTTGGAAATTTCACAACATCCACTTTGTGAAGAACAGCACCCATCAAAGATGGTGTCCTCCCCCCGCTACATGTTACCATTTTAGTGTGCTACTATCCTGGTGGAAAAGACAGTGTAAGTACAGCCTAATCCAACAAAGTCACCCAGGTCAGTATAAACAGACAGTGTGGCAAATTTGGAGAGCTCAAACAGTCCTTCCATCAACAGACATAAGGGGCCAGTCATCTCTAGCCAGCAAGCAATGCCCCAGGGCAAAAACCTTTTCAGCCCTTATACTTCAATCTAGAATGGGATGTCTGAACTTGACCTTGATGTCTATGTGCTCTACAGATGTTTCCTGGAGCTTAGGCACTACAGTTTCAAATGTTTTGTCTGTTTTGTACATTATCCAGTTCAGAGTTTCATGCCCTGAACTGGGCTTTCACTATAGCTATAGAAGCTCTACTGGTATGACAGTAAGTACTCGAAAAGTTGAAACATGGTGCATTGTAGCAGAGTATAGGCATGGGATGGAGACTCCATAACTATAACTTCCCCACGGTCAGCTACGGAAATGCAGAGCTGGGCAAAACTGTTTTGAAAGTAATAGGTAGAGCAAAGAGCAAGGGTCTTGCCTGCGTAAAACACAGTACACAGTAAATTTGGGTGTAATATGGACTTGCATTAGAGCAGGGAGATATCAGAACTGCTTGGTTTTCTGGAAACTGGAGTATATAGGAGAGAAGAGAAAGACCTGAGGCATGGATATGCTGGAGGGGCTATGGTGTAAAAGGTAGACTTTGTATGAATGAAGACAGAAAGGACTGTACCTGCTAGAAATATTTCCCACAGAAATCTGCAAAGGAAATCAATTTATACGGGCAGGTTTATGCAGCTTAACATAACTTTATTCTGTTCATATGTTATGTCATAGTCTTTAATTTACTGTGCTAAACCAATAATGATAACATCATCTTTGGTGTCATACATGAAGAAAATTTATTATTTTGATTTCTACCTTTGACACAGGTGAATGCAATCTATAAAAAACAAAGTGCATCATAATCTGATCAGATAGTCTGATTCCTAAATGCAAGTTGATATTATTCTCTCTTATGCTTAAAAATCAAGAAGTAATTCAGATATGCAACTAAATTTAAGAACACACTCACATCTTTAAGTATCTTTATCATTAATACAACAAAAATAAATGCTCAAATATTTAAGTAAAATAAAAACTTACGTTCAAAGGAAATGGGTACCTAATGGATATTTACAGTTTCTACAAACTCTCCTTGAACAGTTTACAGGCTGAATATTTTCTTCTGCCTACCTACTGTGTCCATTGTACAATGTACATAGCAGATGGGCACATATTTATTTGTACATGCTAAAATGGATGCCCTAGTATTACTGATTTTCCTTCCTGGAAAAAATGGTTAAAATATTTTACCTGACCATGAAGTTCAGTTAATGGCATGTGTCACCTTGTTTTACATGGAAGGTAAACAGAGCAGAAACGCATAGTGCACTGAAGGGAGGGGTAAAATGGATTTTGGATGCTAGTATGATCTCCATTAAATTGTCTGCAATAACTGACAGTCTTTAGCCTCTAGCCTACACTCATTCTGTTTTGAAAGTAAGAAATACGTCTGTTATCTGATATTTTTTTTTAATGGGATCACTATCCACAGCCCCAGTACATTGAACATTAACTGACAATTATTGCAAGGTATTAGTACATTTTCCTTTTAACAGGAAATATTAAAAAACTACACAGAACAAAATTATTTTTAAGGTAAGCACTAAGCAGAATTCACTTCTGAAATATTTCACTGCAAGCAAACCTAGTGGCAGAAAAAGTCAGTGTAAGATGAATAAAGAAAGATGTTTTTCTCTTACCTTCTAATTTGCTCCCAGGCCATTTTGCTCTTATGGGATTTTTGATGGTGCTGTTCTTAGCAAAATCTATCATACCTGAAGGACAAAAACACAGACAGATGTTTGTATGTAGATTTGGCAAATACCTGCAACCAGATTTTATCTTAAGCTTGTTCTACTAGTTCAACTGTGTAATTTAACTCAGTGCCTGGCATTGAATTCCTCCTCTTCACGCAACAACCCCAAAACTGTTCTCTTTACAAGAAAGGAGATGTTGACTCCTTTCAGATAAGATATTAAGGCCAAAATCAGTTTATATTTGCTAAATACAGTGTTGTTACAAGTGAATGGTACTCCCAATTGTACTTATAAAACAAAACATCAATTATAATAATTATAATAACTGCTACTACTTTAAATTTAGAGATATACATTCTCTAATGTAAGACAAGCTGTTATGACTAACTACTCAGACAATCATTATTGTGCACACAGTAATTTTCCCACAATATACTCACTAGATTTTTAAATAAACTTTTTTTTCATGCAGCAGCTAGAGACTTAGGAAAGTAAGTAAAAATATCTGAAGTAAGAAGCTTCTAGTTACATGGTATCTATTTATCTATCTATATGTATACACACACACACACACAAATATGAATAAATAAAGCATTTTTTGTAATAGAATGTGGAACGTTTTGGAGGTATTTCCTAGGAATCAGGCAGTTTCACATGCCAAACTAAGATATAAGCCAAAACAAGACTAGAGCCATAACCAGAGTGCTGTACAGTGAACTACTGTGTGCAATCAGGTGAATACCCATTGTGATACACATGAACACATGCCCAAATGATAGGGATTCATCAACACTGTGCACGAAGTCTAAGTGTCAAAACAAAAAAATTAAGGCAGCGTTTGCAGTCTGTTTTCACATCAGCTGTTTTTTGAGCCATAGGTAGTTCATTAGCTAGTTTGACCTTCTTTTAAGCATATTATAAGTTTTACTTGCATTTAGAAAGTTTATCTTTAAGTTTCTTCATAAATTTTAAAATGGAAGGATTTTTAAGGCCAGATTTAAATATATTGACCATGGTAAAATGACCATTTGCAGTTAAAACTTGGGATATGGTTCAGCTTTACTGTACAGTCTCAATCTGTACAAAGTGGTGCACTGTGGTTGGCTGAGCCTGTGAAGGACAGGAAAGAAAAGGCTAACCCATGGAGTTTGTCTCATCTCTTGAAGGGTCTTTAGGGATACTTCTCTGCAGATTCCTTGAGACAACATTGTCCCCACCTTTTCTCCTATCATTTCTGTAGCTATCAACAATACTCTTACCTTCATCACCTTTCTCAATAGTCCTTCCTGCTCATATTTACATAGTGTTGGAAACAGCATCCAGCATAGTTACATCCTTTAGCTACTAAAATAATATAAACACTATAATCTAAATAAATAAATAAAAAGAACCCATTCTCTAAACCCAGAAGAAATAAGCAGAAGAGAAATATAGAAAGTATACAGTTTCTGCCACTGAAATATCAAGTCCTGTGCCAAGGCAACTGCAATAAATATATTTGAAGTTCTTCTGTAAAAACATTTATGTTACTTGGATTTAACAAAAATAGCTCCTTCACTGAAAAATTCTGTCAGCATTATCCAGACTTTTAATAATGGTGTCTATGAAAGCATTATCTGAATTTTTACCTTTGGTCACTATCTTCATTTTTGTTCTTCCTTCCCCACAGAACGTCACTTTGATCCATTTGGTTATTTAAAAAAATTCCTAAAGTGTTCCATAAAAAAGCATAAAATACTCCCATTTAAATATAAATATTTTTTTCTCAAACTTTGAAGAAGCTTGTCTAACTGGAACAACTTAATTTATAAATTTGCTCACCTTTAGCTACTCCTTTATCTTTTCTGGACTTCTTTTTTGTGATGTATTGGCATGCTCAAATGTAATGTATTCATTCTTGCATTCTTCCAGTCACAAACATGCTGATGGCACTTACATCCTAGTTATGAAGGTTGGCTCCTCAAGTAGCTGGTGTTCAGCCCAGCAATGAAGCCTGGCCATCATTCTGTCGCATCAATAACAGAATTTTAATCAATCACTGTCTCCTATAATCAGCACTGCTCCATGCCAGAGCCCTTTTGTTTGACAGGAGTTTTAAATATGTCATACATCTGGCATCAAAACAAATACTCCTAAGAAGGAGCTTGTTTTCATATTGAGTCTGTCAGTGGCTCTAGCAGTTTACCTTACTGGTGTATCTTTAGAATCACTATTCATTACACTACCTCTCTTAAAGGGTGCACTGAGCTTACATCTTGTAACAAAAATAAATGAAAACACTCATTATGCTGACTTAACACTATAATAAACCTACCCCGCAGCCAGTCCAAAGACTTAAATATGTCTCCAAGCCACTTGTCATCTCGAAAGTGAGTTTGTTACCCAGTATGCAAAAGCAAAGAAAAAGTCTAAGATACTGGTTTTAAAATAAAGTTGAGCAAGTTCAGGTGCTAGGTGAACTAGCACGCTTTGGCAGTTTCCACAATCAGATTTATACACAATTACATGAATATTAATTTGTTAACTTTCAACCCTCTAACACTGTTTGGATAGTAATTAACATAATGGTTACACAAACTTCTTGGTTAACTATGCATGCTCAATGCATAGAGGAAGGGTCTTTGTGGGCTGGGGTAGCTGGTGTAATTTTTTTTTAATGATTTTTAGTATTATGAAGGTAAGTTCACTTAAGGACACACCTTTGGCTACCCGTTCAACAAGTATCAGATCTATCTTGATTGCAAGAGTCTTGTGGTGCCAACTTTCCAGGATGTAACTGTTCTTCAAAGGCGCTTTGTCCTAAGCAGAAATTACTTCAGTTAATCATCCTTGATAGTTCTTTGCACAGGACATCCTGAGTCAAAATAATATGTGCATTCTGCCTCTTGAAGAATATGTGCAGGTTGTGCAATAAAACCACATGTCCATATAGTATTTGCTAGTTAGCTTATACGTTCTGGTTACAAAATTTGATAACAGAATTGTATGAGTATAGAATAGCGATTTCCTTTTGCTGTTATAGTATTCATTATATCCTCTAGGTACGGCTAGTTTGGGAAAAAAAAAAGAAGTCTGCCCTGTAGGTTTCTTTGATAAATAGGAACTAATGATAACAAGATCCCTAATGGAAAATACAGACCACTGGCCAAAAGCAATAATAAAAAAATAATAAAAAAAAATCAGTTAATGCACTATTAGTCAGTAGCAATAGATGTGTTAGGGTGCTAGAATATTCACACAGTACTTGAAAAAACCTGCTTTGCAATAGCCGTAATGTTTCTTGTTCAGCAGCCAACACACCCTGAGTATTTTATGTGCAATTATCATAAAATAATGCACCAGAATTGACCAACTGTTTGAAATATTCTTAGACACAGATTTACAACTGAAGTTAATTCATTAAAGATTTTTTAATAAGTTGATTTCTAAACCATAGCTCTGTGATTAGTTTGTAATTATTAATAGAGAACATATTAGGACAAAATGTGTTTCTTAATTCTTTTTTTTTTAATTTACATTTCCACTCTCTGGAAATATTTACGTCCAATTTCCACTTCTGGAACCAATCCTGCTGTGAAATTGCAGCCTTCTGAAGCATTTGGCAACTCCAAAACCTAGCTATGAAATTTTGCTCATCATTACATTTTTCTCTTTTCCAATTTTACACTTAATTATAGACCATTAAATCAGTCTCCTGTAAATGTATAAGATTGTCAGTCTTATGCAGAGCAGTTCTTTATTTACCATCATTGACAGAAAGTTGGAACACTCAGAATGAATTCCTTTATACATTTATTTGTCATACTGCTTACTGTAGAAAACACAAAAATCCCTAAAATAGCTTTACAGTCACAATGTTTGGCAGTAATACTTAATCCAAATTTGCGAAGTCACCCATATTTGATGCAGGTTTTCTTCAGTTCCATATAAAGCACTTTTCTTCCCCCTCTCTTCACACCTCTACCCCCCATCTTTTCAACATAAAACAATCTCTAGGTTCATTTTAATACGTTGTGGGGGTTTTCCTTTTTTTCCTTTTTATTTTCCCCAGAAATCTCTCAGATCACTGAGCCTGGGAGCTATGTTTCACAGCTAGAACTACAACCGTTACTGTGGTTTCAGTCAAGATGAAAAAGAAATGGATGAGAAACAGAAACAGAAGAACAAGATAGGAAAAATTTGCCTGTTTGCTGTGCCTATTAAAATACAGAAAAGAGACTTTAAAATTGCTATTCTCTCTAATGTTCCAATAATTCTCAGGCAAACATTTTACACATGACTCTTTCTTCTAAACTTCATTGTAACCCAGAGATAATGCAGAGAGTCAGCCTGGCAGGCATACTGGGAGCATACTAAATCACACAAATAGCACTAAATCCATCAAGCAGCACAGCACCTTGCCATTACCTTTCAGAAACAATATAGAGAGGTACCTATTTTCGTGGGTAATCCATTCATCAGCATGAGGGAATTCAAATCTATGTCTCCCGATTTCCCAGGGGAAAGAGGGTCTATACCAGTGAGCTAGCGTGTACTCTGAACAGAAGTGCCTTTCCTCGTCCTATTTAAGTGGTACCAGGATGCCAATAACACATGAACTATCGTATCAGCTTAATCTTTTAAATCTAGTGACTAGGTTATTCAACTATAGACCAGGGCAAGATATTTGTGCTGGAGTTCCAGCTACTGCATCTTTTTATGATGAGACACTGATTGGATAAAGCACAGAAATAATGGTTAAGGGACAGAAATCTAGTTCTGCAATAATTAACTGTATCTATTTTTTATTTTAGGTTTGGTTGTTTGGTTTTTTTTTAAAGAGAGAGAAGCTGATCTTATTTCAGTGTCTCAATCAAAATCCACCCATTTATCTCTACAGGAATATACTGGCAAGATTAAAGATTTGAACCCAAGTTCAAGAATGTTTCTGAATATATGCTTAGTTTTGAGCGGAGTAGTATCCCTGAAGATTATGGTGGTTAAAGTTAATACATACTAAAATGCAGCAAACACAACATATGCCTTACCTACATTGGTAATCAGATTCCCTGATTTTAAGAGAGAAAAGCAAATCTTTCTTTGGTCTTATTTCTATTAACCCAGCCACTGCAGTATCCAACAAGCGCAGTAAAGTGGACTGGCTCACATCTTGGCTATCATCAGTGGGACAGGTACTGTGCCTAGATCACCACTATAGACCTAGCACGTGCAATACCACTTGTAACACAGGAGGTAGACAGTGACACAATATATGAACATGATCGGAAGTCATATGATTCACCAGAAGCATCACTGCAGTTACAGGGATTTTTTATGTACTAATAAGCAAAGACAAAAAAACCAGCTTAAACTTCCAGGGCCAACTTCCGATCATATTAACTACATCAGGACCAAGGGAAAAGGGAATTACTTTTTCTTATGAATTGTGGAGACTATTGAGAGAATGTACATCTAAACCTCACGGAAGACTTTCACAGAGTAGTGGTTCAGTTAATGATGCAGAATATATGAATTAAAAATGACACATTGTAATGGGACAGTAATGGCCTCGCTGCATATTGTGCATGATACAGGATAGGTAGAATCAGTCACTTGAATCACACTCTTGCCTCCACTGTGCTGAGAAAGCACAATATCAATGGCTAAGGAGCGTGAATGGTAGGGTAACTGTGGAATAAAATGAAAGGAAAAAAAAATTAAACAGGAAATACAGTGGCTGAGTTTTGGGTTTTTTTCACCGTTACCAGACCATGGGACTAGAAAGATGACCCTTCAGCAGTGATGGTTACACTTCTGTTAAGGAGGTGGTGCTGCTTCTAGTGACTTAAAGGAAGAATTCGCACAAAGCATATCCCAATCGAGATTGCTAGCATTTCAATAACTCAGAAAATTACAGTATCGGATAGTATTGAACAGTCGTTTTCACTAAGTGCTGGGTGGTGCTCAAAACAATTGTTAAGGCACCATACCTAGGTCCTTACATTCTCTAGTAAAAATGGAGATACTTTATATAACAGATCACAACAAAAGACAACTCTTTTTCATTGTCTTGTATTTCACATATCCATTTTTTTTTGTCCTTTTTTTAAAAAAAAATATATTATTTTGTCATACAGGAAGCAATTTGTCTCTATTTTAAATAATTTTTCAAGAGGTCATTTGAGAGGAGCTGCTTAATTGGTGTTTCCTGCTGTTGTTTCTTTTCTTCTATTTATGACATTATCAAACCCTTGCTTCCCACAACTGTAGGCTGTAGCTGAATTAACTGCCCAACATTATCATTAGTTGCTCAAAAGAGTACCTATATATCACTGTTTATAAAATTCTCAGGCAATTAAGCCAGTTAGTCTTCTTCAGTGCTGGTTTTTTATATTACATTTTAATGAAAAATAATCCTGTGTTACCAGTTTTCAATTGGGAATAAAGTTCTCATAAAATTAAAAAATATTTCTTCCATAACAACAAACTCTTTTAATGTTACACAATGGAACATAAATCAATAAATTTCAAGGTACAGTATTGCATATTCTAAGAAAAATAAGAAACTAAATATTTCATCCTGACAATTTCCATTCTATTGTCTTGTTGTTTATTTCTGAGAAAATGACACCCAGTACTTTATTTTCCAATAAGACATTATCATATATTCTTATAACGATTATCAAAGAAACATACCGTACTGCCTCAAAAGTGCAGGCATTGACAATCTTGCTTGCAAGGAACCAGGCTGAAAGATTCTGTTCTCAGATACACAGAAAGCATTTCCTGTGATATTGAGCAAGTTTTCTGCCTTCGTATTTCATTTGCAAGAAAGAAATTCCTTTACTTCATTTTCACATTCTACTTTGTCTACACAGTGCTACCCAGCTTGTGTAATAAATATAAGTCCTCCATCTACTTTTCGGTTCCTCTCAGTGATCGGAGAGGTTTATTGGCCAATAAAGAGAAGAAATACTTAATATATAATACTTTAATCTTTTAAAGGTCCCACCAGAGTATATCTTGCAGATATACATTCATAAATGTGTCTGTGTGTATATATATATATACAAAAATAAAATCAAAACTAATTTAATTCCTATTATCACCATCATCACTGCTGATTACCGCAGTAATTCTAACAACAGTTTCTCAGAATATCTAATTTTCATGAAAAAGAATTGTCATCCCTCAAATGGGAGTTTCAAATATAAGCAGGAATCCACTGTTGTAGCGTTTATGTAAACCCAGAAGCAGTAACAAGCTAAAAACCATGTAATTTTTAGAGAGAGTAGAGACATAACCCCAACAAGCACTTGTGAAGTTCATGATAGATTACAGCCATCAAAACTAGAGCTGGTATTTTAACTTCAAGAGAACCAGTTTTAAAAGTGAGGGAACATATGTGATGGTCTGTGAATTACATCTTATCGAATATGTGAGCATGATTAAAGTAATCATTAAAAGTAGAATTATTTGTAAATAAACATGGTGTAACAGGAACCAACCAGCCTTGCTTCTTAAATGAAAAATCCTGCTTCTTTGATAAATCATGATTTTAATAGATATCAAAAAAGATAGAGGGGGAATTGCTTGAACTTTCATTTATTACTTCTTTGAACTTTCAGTTAATTATTGGCTATACTTCTCATTGTTAAAGAAAATGAATAGGTTAAGAATTCTTATGTGGAATCCTTATGTGGAATTGTTTCCAGGACTGAAAGAAAGTGCCAGAAAAGCCTAGTCAAATATTAACAGTGAGAGGAGGAGATAACAAGGTTCCATATTAGCACCAATGCCATATTTAATACTTGCCTGAAAACTGCAACTTGTCCTCTGTCTTTCCTCTCCAATTTATAGTACTGATAAAATGTTCACCTGCTGAACAATGGTGAGGTTGGTTGGTTGTCCTTTATTTGAGGAAGAGCTTTTGCACCTAAATTAATGGACTAATTTTAAGAAAAAACACAATTATTGAATCTTTGCACAGTTTACGATATCTTAAGCTTCTCTATGGAGGATTTTTTTTTTATCTTTCCTAAGATGAGTACAAGCAAATGCTACTTTTCTTCAGGTTCAGAGAAAATATTTACAGA
Source organism: Falco naumanni (assembly GCF_017639655.2). Lineage (NCBI taxonomy): Eukaryota > Metazoa > Chordata > Aves > Falconiformes > Falconidae > Falco > Falco naumanni. Next base: position 31,097,704 of record NC_054059.1, read on the forward strand.
TAATGTCTAATCTTGTTTCACAAATACTGTTTGAAATAAAGATAATTTTCTTTAGCATTTATTTTCCCAGGAAATACTATGTTCACTCCCTTATCTTCCCCTTCCCACCACCTCTCCCCAAAAGAATTTTAGAAATACTAAAGCACCGTTCTAATGTAGGAACAGCGGATCTGCAAAGTATAAAATGAAACATCATAGCATTTCTTTGAGAAATAGACTATTTGGTGTAAAGAAAGGGACAAGTATTTCACAAAAAAAAAAAAAAAAAAAAAAAAAAAAAAAATCACAAGTATAACGTTCCTAGCTCTTTTTATCCCTAGCAAGTATATTTTTACAGAGGAACTGGATAGCTATCTATCAGTGTATCATGCTATTTCAAAGTACTTTAAAGTACAACATTCACTAGTTTTCTAAATAACTAAATATAACCTGTGCTATTAAATACATGTTCTTTCTGCCTTACTTCTACTGTGTTTTATTTTCTCAGAGGTCTGAGAAAACCAAAGAAGTTTACAGATGCCTGAGTCCTGAGCTGCAATGTTAAATGATTCCTACTATTTTTTCCTAATATATCAGTCCCGTAATATGTCCCCGGGGAAGTTGCAGAGTGGCATTCAATCCATAGTAAGCAGTTGCTTGTGATGTGGCTCCTAGTAGCTAAAAAATTTTGTAATGTCTTTGGAAGATAAACCAAGAACAAAACATTACAGCCATAAAAACTCCAGGTTAAAGAAACCCTAAATCAACAAACAAACAACAAAAAACCTCATAAACCAAAACTTGGGGAGAAAGAGCTAATGGATACTAGAATTGTTATATGCTTTTTTGAACATGATTGATGGCACATGCAACTATGAGGACTTGGTGTCTTCAGAAAAATACCTTCTTAGGAGAAAAATTCTCCAGTTTCTGCCTAGCGTGACATAACTCTACATATCCTTTTAGCTTAGATCGGAAGTGAGCTTTTTCAAGCTTATCTCCAATTTGTCCCCACTTATTTGTTCAGGCAGACTTCAGGCTTCAGAGATGAAACAAAACTGGAAGGTGCATTTCAGGAATGCTGACTCTGCTCCTGTCACTAAGAGGCATACAGTCCCTGGGTCAGATGAGAGCTCAGCAAAACTGATGTCCCCAAAGAGGGGACTGAGTACTTAGCACCTGATGTTTCATTGACCAGGTCCTTTCCTGTACTCACCAGCCAGTCTTCTGCCCGCTTTACAGTCCATACACAAATATGGCTTTAAAAATAGGAGACCACACCAAAAGCACTTCATCAGAAATCAGTGATATTAGTCAGGTAAATTTGTCTATAGTGAAGATATGCTGGCCATTCCCAAACATCCTCTTGAATCATCAGGGACTTCCTCTGATCCCTACAGCAATAAACCAAAAAAACCCCCCACCAAAACATATTAAAATGGTAAAATATATCAACTGGTTCCATTAAGGAGGTATAGAAACTGTAAATTACAGTGTCTGAGCAGGTACAACTATATTCAGAATACCCTGGTAGAAACATCTGGAAACATCTGGAAGGAAACTGAAGGGGTACAAGAAATTAACTGTGAACAGGAAAGGAGAATGGACTCCTTCTAGCCAAAGGAAAAGTTATCCACATTTTTCAATAGAGGAAATTTGTTAACATTTTCCTAGAAAGCCCTTAATAGGAAAGTCACCAACAATAAAGCTCCATAATTAACGAAGACAAGAGTGGTTCATAATGATCCTCTTTGTAATGCTGGCGTTCTGGTGACATTAGATTCTACATAAATAATCTTAGCACTGTACAAATGAGCACCAGGAAGAAACAGCGTATGTGGGACTATAATCAGACTTCAGAGACTGGGCTGCAGTTAAGGACTGCATAGAAAGAGACCAAATAGACAAACGGAGATTCTATTCAAGGTCAAGATATCTACCTGGGGGAATGATGTATGGCCAAAGCATTAAGCAGCCATTATATTTGAAGAATATCTAATCAACACAGTCAGTGGTGCTTAAGGAGTACCTGGCTGATCAGAAGCTGGGTATGTGCTGGCAGACGAGCTGGTGGCTCCCAGGCCGGGGGGTGAGCTGCTGTGAGGGGGCACTGGTGCAGTACTGCTGTGCGGCACTAGCTCAGCCTTATTTAAAAAAAAAATTGTTGTAAATGTGTGAGAAAGTATGAAGTGCAACTCTACAAGACAGGATATGTGAAAACACGGAGGGTAATTGCTGAGATGATAAAAGCTGTTCTAGAATCCATGTGGAAAAGTACTGATGTGAAAAGGGAATAAATTCCTAGGGGAATAAAAAAGGCAGAGAAGAGGAAGGCAACCCAGCAGCATCAACCAGCCTGTTCAAAGGAGCAAAGCAGACCCAGCTCTCCCCATGTGGCTGAAAACTTCCCAACCAGCAAAGACCTGCTGGGTGCTTTGGGTGGCAAGCATGCTAAGTCTGGTACACCATGAGTCTCCCCTACATGTTGCCCATGTTAGTGAATAAATAACAGCTTTTATTCCTGTATATGTTCTGCTTGCAAAGTGATTTTGGCATGGTAGAAGGCACCCAGACACCAGTAACACAGCGAGGGAAGGTTACCAGCCCAGTGACTAAAAGTGGGTCTTAAATATTCTGCACTTGTCAGCCCCTAAGCAAGACTGAGTTGCCTCAGCATGGGCATGTTTTCATTTTAAGACATGTATGTTACCCAGCCTGGGCTCCAGCTGCTAGTTCAGAGAGGTGACTGCATTTGTTTTTTAGTGTGGTAGGACATACCTTTCTCTCCTGATGCCTCAGTACAACCTCTTAAACTAGCAGGTGCAAACTAGCCTGCTCTGGAAGTGGGCTGTTATCATTTCACAAAGTAACAAAATAGTAAATCTATAAAAACGCTGTTTTGCACCCTCATATCATAATTATCTTCTGCCTCTCCTTCTCCCTGGCTGCTCTTTCTCAAAATAAACTCTGTTATTGGCTGTTTCAGATAAGCGGGTAACTGTGTTGTCCTTTACCCTTTTTCCAGTGGAAAGGGACCATACAAAGGTATGGCCCTCTCTCTAAGTGTTTGTAAACAAAAAGATCTACCCTTTTTTACATTCTTCTCATGAAAGCTTATTTTCTCATTTCCTATGCTTGTGCGTCATAATACAGTAAAGCAGGGGACAACCCTGGAAGTTTTCTTCTCCTATTTAAGAAACTAATCCGTGCCTTTACTAGCACCATTCCTGGCCTTTGCCTGCTTGCTATAACCTACTAAAGATGCAAAAGTAAAAGTTCATTTTGAGAGTAATTTATGTTACATTATTGCATTATTACATTGTTATGTACATATATCACAATATATTATGTTACATTATTACATTATATCATAATGTAATTGTAAATTAGTAATAATGTAAATTTTTCTGTAAGCATCCATATATTGTCTGGATCTGATGCCACAGAAAGTGAAATCAGAGGTAAACTCAGTTTCATTTCCCATTTTTTGCAGTAACTTCCTTTAAGGAAACATCTTCCAGAGGACTGAAGGCAGGGCTAAGCTTGCTGCATTTATCATATAGATTAACAGTCCTCACCACAACCACCACCCTACTTTTTTGTAGACACCTGCTAGTCTTTCAGGACATTACACTGTCGTTGCCTATGAAATTATTGGAAAATGCAATGATTTACTGTGATAACATCACCTTTGCATTTAGATTTTCATAAATTGTGAAAACTAAAGGTTTCCAGAGGTTGAAGACTTACACACTTAAGTGATGCATGCATTTGCTTAAAAAGCAAAACAAAGCAACATGTCTTCCATGGTTTTCTATCTGTTGCTCAAATTTAAGAGGTCTGTTTCAGACTGCTAAAATTAGAAACATTGTTAAGTGTGAGCAAAATTTTTTTACAAAATTATCAAAGACTCACACATATTCAGGAATTTCTGGCATTTTCTGAGTAGGTCAGACTGAGATCAGAAATCAGGAAAGCATTTCTTTGGCTGGGATCTAAGCCAAATAAGTATAGTACTTTCTTAGGTCTGATTAGGTTTCTACTGACAGCAGAACTATTACTGGCAGCCAAAAAAATGGTAGTTTCCTTTAAACTGTCTGCCCCCAAAATAGACCCAATTATTATAATAAAAAGAAAGTTAAAGGATCGATCCATTAAATAAGTTTGGCTCATGAGCAGGGTCTCCAGCTAAGTAATTCTGAATTGGCATTTATAGAAGTATATTAGTAAATTGATTTGCTTGAGAAGCAAGCAGGAAGATGGTTCTGAGGATAATACTATAACTATATATAAAATGATTGCTAGCAGCATCTAATGTGAAGAAAGAGCAGAATTAGGAGGAACAAGGTTACCTTATTCGTTGCCAGCATCTAAGTTCAAGATGACTGCATTTCGGATAAAGTATAGGTCAATAAAAAAGCAGTCAGAAAAAGAAGTTTCTGATTTGAAACTGTTTGAAGCAACTTCACCTTAAAAAACAGGTATGAAGGAGCACACTGTAAAAGTCTGAGTAATTGCATGAAGAGGAATTTGAACAGGTAGTTAACAGTTATTATTGATTATATGGTTTGCAAAAATAAACCAGCCTAAAAAAAAAATAAATAAAAAATCAGTCCTTGAAAAGCAGAAACCAGCACATCGTGTAATGACAAGATAATGCCTTAAACAGGTTAAGTTAGATGAAATACAGCAAGACCGCTGACAAAATTTTATTTCTGTTCAGTTCATTTTTCTATATATGGCTAGGAAAACAGTGAGCTGAATCTCGTTAAGGTTCCCAACTGAGCCACTCTTCAAAAGTATCCTTAAACATTCGCTTAGCTTCATACACATCCACAGATTTCATTATTTTTGCATGACTTAAGCACGTGCTTAGGAGTCTGAATAGTGATTGCTTTAAATATGGGCTGTGTTTGGCTAAATTGGACTGTAAATATACCTGGTGCTTTCCCTGGTGGGAAACAGAAAACTTGGCGAGATTGTTAATTAAGGTCTAAGTTAATCTAGTCATCTATGTTTCCTCACCAATGAGGAGATGTTTGCTCTCCAGAGGTAATTTTTTTTATTCTGCACAGAGCTGTTGCATCTGGATGACAAGTTTAGACAGGTATGCACATTTAGATGGCTCCCATGGAGACAGCACAGAGCCAAGCCTGCTTTAAACGGGATGCCTCAAGGTCCAGCAGGAGAGTGGCAATACCCACATCGCCAATGTCTCTGCTTCTCCTGATTCTTCAGAATGACTTCCATCTCCTTGCATACACCAAAACCCAAGCAGAACAACACCAACCATTTCAAAAATACATATTCTTATTTGCTTTTTTAAATAAAGACTGATTTTCTGAAGTATTTTTTAAAGAGAGGGCACCAGGTAGCAGTTCATGACTGGAAAGAAGCTGGAAAGAAGCAATGATCAAGGCATCTGAATGCAAAAAAGGAGCAAGAGCTGGGATTCTTCTACATCCTCAGCAGGCTGTCTGCTCTGTCTGCTATTTTTTGTGGAACCCAGTCTGAAACATAATTTTTCTTCCCATCTGTTGTTCAGGAAACCAAACAGTTCAATCCAGGTGTGGATTACAGTGCTGAGAGAAGCAACCTAAAAGTTTGCCACAGCAGTACCTGGGTGAAACGGCAGTGTTGCACAGGCGAAGCAGTTGTGACAGTGGCAGAGCCCAGGACCAGCGAGTAGCAGACTGTCTCACAGAAAATACTAATTCTGTATCTTTTGGTTGAATCCTGAATTAGATAAATGTCAAAACCTACCATATAGTTTTTCAGAACAGAGGGTCAGATAAAAAAAAATCAAGATTAGAAAATCAGGATTTTGTGAAAGCATATAAACTGTGCTCACAGTGAGAAAGGCATGCCCTCCCCTCTACTCAGAGCTGGTGATGCCAAACCTGGAATACTGTGTCCAGTCGTGGGCTCCCCAATATAAGAGAGACATGGACATACTGGGGAGAGTCCAGTGAAGGGCTGATATAGTGATTAATGGACTGGAGCATCTCTCCTGTGAGGAAAGGTTGACAGAACTGGGACTGTTTGTTCAGCCTAGGGAAGAGAAGGCTCAGCAGGGGTCTCATCAATGTATATAAATACCTGAAGAGAGGATGGAAAGATGATGGAGCCAGGCTCTTTTCAGTGGTGCTCAGTGACAAGCCCAGAGGCAATGGGCACAAACTGAAACACAGGAGGGTCCATCCGAACATCAGGAAACACTTTTTCACTGTGAAGGTTACCAAGTGCTGGCACAGTTTGCCCCAGGAGGTGGTGGAATCTCCCTCCTTGGATATATTCAAAAGCCATCTGGGCAACTGGCTCTAGGTGGCCCTGCTTGAACAGCCGGAGGTGGGCAGGATGCCCTCCAGAGGTCCCTTCCAACCTTAATCATTCTGTGATTCAAGGATTCCATCTTTCGCATGGTTTGTAAGTTAAAGAGCTCACGGTTGTCCGGGGTCTCAGTAGTGACCTCAGCTATACCTGCACTAGTAAACAAAATGTGCAATGGTCTGTTTGTTCATCCTGAGACCAGGCAGTGCAGTTTAGTTCATTCTATACAGCTCAACTCCCTTCCTTCTAAAATAAGACTGTTTCATCCACACTACCTTTTAGGAATAGTCCCTAACATTAACTCAAAACATGGCATTGTTCAGGCTAGTGCCAATCAGCAAAAAAAAAAAAAAAAAAAAGTGCCAAGGAGACCACTAATGATTAAACAACGTGACAAATCTGGCCAATGATGGGATAATGTCCTGGCCTTGTTCAGCTTAATGGTATAGCTGTAGCATTTATGAGAAATAAAGGAATACATAAAATATAGTTTTAATTTCACTGTATTAATATTTAGCATTAATTTCCCTAGCAACACCAGTTTAGGCTCCAAAGCCTCTAATGATGTCCTGGGTTTGGTGCCTACCCAATATTTCCATTTATTATGTAAGATTGTTGGCTTCCTACTCTGTTTTTGGTGTGAGAAGCCTCCAATACAATCAAGGAAAATTAGAAAAAATGTATGTTTTTTGTCATTATAGTAACCAGATTTGCATCTCTAAATGCACATAGGGCAGAAAGCTCTTGAGTTTTATGTTACTTTTATGGATATTTTTTTTTCCATACAGTATATTTAAGGATTTAAAAGCTTTCTGTTGTGCTTTTAAGGCCCACTATTAAAAATTGAAAATACTATTAATAAAGCTTTAACTACTTTTGCTTGAATTTTATATACATTTATACCATCAAAGCCTGAATAGTTTGTTTTATGGGAAGATGTATGTATTTCAATAAACACACCAAAAAAGCCCATTTATGAGCATGACAAAATAAATTATGCATCACTGATTAAAGGGAAATACATATTATAATTAGGTATGAGCAATATCAGAAATGCCAGGCAAAGAATAAAGACAGAAAGCCTTTAGTTTAAGGCAGAGATTTGTAATTCTCACATCCACCAATGGAAATTAGTCAGCTCAACTTTATGTTTTAGCCTGTAAATGTGTTGCCATTCTTCGCTTTCCATCTGGCTGCACTGCTATGAAGTTTAAAGATCTATGTTCTTATGATATTAGTTATGGTTTTGACAAACCTAGTCTCTTGTTCTCAATGCCAAGCAGTGAGAATTTGAGTTCTTCAAATACTACAATACATGGATTAATACATCTTCTTAAAGTATAAATTTAAATGTACAATTCTTGCTTTGTAATACGGACAATGTAGGATACAAAAATATAATTTAAAATATTTTTATTATCTTTCAGTTCAGGTAGTCTCTTAGACTGATGCATCATTGTTTGAAGTGCCTCTTGTTTGAAGTGCCTCTGTTTTTCTAGGAACTAATGTACTACGTCAGCCTTTTCTCAGACACAGCAGTGTTGTTCAAGACAACAATCATGCTAATGAGAAAGGACATCCACTCCAGCCATTAGGGATCATTTCATTGTTATTTCTTTTGTTGCACCCTGATTAATTTATGTAAGTTGAACAAATGAGTTATAGTTTGGCTTTTGTGTGAGCAGTTATTTGTATGTGAAACAATACAGGGTAGCTACAAATTGTTCTTTTTAGCAACTACTTGTCACATTTTACAGGTTTTAGCCTTTAAGCCAGGTAAGAACCTAAAATTACAATTAATAGATCTTACCCTGCAATTCCTGTTCAGCTCCAAGCCTCCATTTCCCCCTTCTTCCTCTGTCTTCAGTTGGTTCAGCACAAATTGTGACTTTGCAAGGAATATAAAATTTCATCCTATTTGTACAGTCTACATATATTTGAAAATATGGAGCCATAGTCCAAGGTACAGATCACTGGAGCGGAAAGCTGGATTCTCATCCTAGCCTTGTCTTGACAGTTTGTGAAATCTGTGTAGGATTCACTGCAGTTTATTTTCTGCAGGTATAAAAGGAAGAAGAATAACACATTATTTTCTCAAGTGCTTTTGGGATTTAGAAATGTGAAATGGAATGTTAGACTGTGACATCCACAAAAATATTCTTGATGTTTCTCTAATCACTGTAGATACACTTAATAGGGAGTTACTTGTTATGAACGTGTATCAACAGACCAGAAACACCTCATACTATACAACTATAACTTAACAAAGCAAATAATATTTTATTCTGGTAAATTTTGAAGCCATTAAAAATTGGGGTTATCTTAAAGTTGGAACTCTTCTACTAACCAGAAAGTTTGGAGTTCTTTAGTCATTAATAGAAATGAAAAAACATTTTCTTTCTAGAGTTTAGTTCACTGATGTTTTCATTCTGGCACAGATTTTCTGTTTACACATCAGACAACTGCAGGCTGGTAGGCATTGTAAGTCACCTTGCTCATCCTAGCGTGTTCATTACACAGATAATTATCTCAAATGCTCATGTCAGACTCCAGATCTGTTATTTTTAAAAATGTAGGAAAAGAAACGTAGTACACCTGAAAAATTCACTCCCCAGTCTAGGCTCTGTGTAGCTCATACAGTCCTTCTAATTCTCCTAAGCTATGGCAGCTGGCATTTAGATAGGCCATCTTTCCAAAATAATATTTCAAAGTTCCTAAAGTGGGAGTTGATTCTTCTCCCGTTGTGAGAAACTCCAAGAAAGCCCATTCCAACACTCATCTGTGCTTTTTTTCTACATCACATCTCTCTCACTGGATCACTCCATTCTCTGGATGTTCTCCACACTGTGGCTGCCCCAGGAAAGACCAGGTATCTACCTAGAGTGTGGGTAGGGACAAAAACAGCTCTGGTTAGTCACCAGCTCCTCCGTCCACCCTCTGCCACGGTGAGATGACAAGATATCAGACATTACATCTCTTTTTGTGGTGTAACCAGTCCAGGCTCACTGGTTAGGAGAAAACACGTTTGGGGCAAGACTGTGTGAGGCTGCAGGAACTAGGGGAATTTCTGGCAGCAGGGCTGCAGAGGAGCTGTAGGTAGGAGCAAAGTGTCGGTCCTTTCCAAACCAGGGCTGGACATGTTACATGTTACAGAGAAAGTTGGGGGGGGAGAGCAGAAAAATAATGTACTCTGTGAAAAATACAGGGAAATATTGGAAATTAGACTGTGAAATTTGTAAGGCGAGTGTCCTGCATTGAGGCCAGTGCCAGCTTTGCCAGAGGTCAGTTCTGGAAGGGAACAGGGAGCAGTGGATGTCACTCCAGAGGCGGCTGGATGTCAGCACAACAGCAGTGCTGGGGGTCCAGGGAGCAGCAGCAGCAGCTGGGGGTATGACCCAGGAGGTAACGTAAAAAGGGGGCCCAACAACAACATCTGAGAACAATAACTCCTAGAGATGCTAAGTTATAGCTGAAGCTACCCTCTCAGAAAGATTAATTAATATACATTACAAATTATTCATTTAGCCCTGAATTTAATCAGTAACCTTTTATTTTGCCACAATGTAGATACAATAGTGTCTCAATTCTATTATGAAGTCACGTTCTTAGAAGTAGTCCTAAACAAAGTAGACTGGATATTTGGGAACATCAGTGGGTAAATGTTTGCAGATATTTTAAGATACAAGTCTTTACAGCTGACACTCATTTAAAAAAATATATTTCAGTTTTGAAAGAAATAAAAACATCAAAGAAAGTCTAGATTTCATATACATGCAAATGGTTTGCAAATAGGTTTTCCTGTATGTCTTGTTTAAAGTTTGTTAGGTACCAAGATGGCATTTTTAAGACATAAAGCTTCCTCTCTGTCATATAATCAAATCTTTATCTCCTCCTCCTTCTGGCTTAAAATGGGAAGTCATAGCTCCTGTTTATAAGATCATAAAGGCAGTTACATGACAAAAATTGCAGCCACTAGTAATGATACTGTTTGTTATGAAATTGTAAAACATTCAAGAATGTGTGGAATTGACTTTAAATAAATCTCGTCAAAAGAATAAATTTTCAATGCACAAAGCCCATAGCATGCGGGACAATGCAGTTGTGCTCTTCTAATCAAAGGCACTTCATGTCAAATTAATCTTCTCTTAAAAAGATTAATAACTCTCCCTGCTGTACCTCATCATATTTTCCAAACAGCTTAGTAAAAAAAGAGGCAGGGGGGGAGAGAAAAAAAAAAAAAAAAAAAAAAAAAAGAAGAAAGAAAAAGAGAAAGAACAAGGCTAACCAACTACTCTCATGAAAATTAATTATTATAAAAACTGAATGAAACACCCATTGGGACACAAGATGGATATAGTATGAGGAGATTAATGGGACATGAACCCTTTCACTCTGAAATCTCTGTTTCAAAGCTGGACCATCTCAAAATCAATGAAAAATTTTTATTAAAAACACCTGATTATTTATGTCAATAGAGTTGGAGCCTCAGTTCCTTCCCTAACAGAATTGTAACTCATAACATGTAGAAAATGTGTGAAAAATCAGGTGGAATTCTCTCTCTCATCCAAAAGCACATGTCATAGCTTTCTAAACTTGTTTTTTAAACAGATCCTCTTCCTCCATCAGTAGCTTACTGTGTTTGCTTTCATTCTTTCACATAGTTTTAGGTGAGGTGTGTCAAACCCAAAGCTAGATCGCTTATTAGACACATAAATATTTATCTTATGATTCACACAAAGCACCCAATTGCTTCTTCATGCTGTTCTTTTACACTGTATGTAAGACAGAAGAAAAAAAATCAAGCCCCAGAGCCATACAAACTAAAGGCAAAGAAATACAAGACATAAGTATGGTGAAGACTTTCTGTATCCCAGGCGCACTATGCAGCTTTGTTTACTGGGAATAGGGTAAATAAGCAAAGAAGCAGGACAGAGAAATATGTTTCACTTCGGGGAACAGCTACTCAAGAAGTCACAGAGAAGTCTAAAATGCCTGTCAAAGGTAACCCATAAATACATTGTACAATAATATGTCCCCTGTATAGACTTCTTACTGTACACAGTTACCTTTTTGCTTGTGAGCGTATACTAGTTTACATATCTAAAACTAATGTTAACAAAAATCAGTTCTTTGGGTTCTCAAGTGAGTAAAAAGCAAATGTCAGATTTGTATTAGCCCTCACAATCTCAGTTCTTTCCTTTTGCATTTCTGTTGTGTTTTTCATCGGGTGAGGCAGGCATTCTGTGGGGAAAAAAAAACTTGAGTGCATATTTAGAGTCATTATACATATACACAGAGCTTCTGTGCTTTGAAACTGGAAAATGGCCAAATAGATACATTCTTTTCTAAATTTTTATTATTTGACTTTACAACTTACACATCTTCAATCTGTGGCAAGGAGGTTATTATTAACCTAAGGGGAGGATGTGGTTCTGGCTCCAAGTATAATTAGTTGAACCTGATCCAGTTTCAAGGAGTTTCTGCAATGATGGACATTTCCATACAACCTTCAGAAAAGAAGCTGGAGCTGTAAACAAACTTCAGGATCAGATTCAAGGTGGCAGACTGGCCTGCCTGGTTTTCACCTTGTCCCCTCCAAACTCAGTCCATGCCAGCTGTTCTGAGAAGTCTCGGGCAGTATTTTTGTTACCATTGCTTTTGCAATGGTGTATTTCAGACTTACAAATATTCTCTTTCCTTCACTATTGTTTCATTAGACTGCTAAACATTTCCTAGGAAATGTAACTGAGGATGGAAACACCAGTTTTTAAAGATGCATAATGGAAAGCAAAGCAATGTAAGTGTGTATGACAAAAGGTATAGAATAAAGCTTGAGAGCTTTCTCCCTTACAAATGTAAAAAGTTCAAATAATTACTCAACAGATGAAAGGTTCTAAAAAGTCACCAAAATATATGTAGGAAATCTAAATATAAATGTACAGAAATCTAATGTAAATTGTTAAATAAAAAAATATTAAATAATAAATATTAAATTTCCTTGTTTCTGCTCTAAAGATTCAAATTAGATTAAACTTTTAAAAAGAGTTCAATTTCATTATGAAACTCGGGTTGTCTGCCTCACATGATGATTGCCTGGAGTGAGGTGCTGAGTATACGGATATGTAAAGGCATAGAAGAGAACCAGGACTGAGAGTCTTCATCCAAGGGGGCATGGCGGTGAGAGTGGGTGGGCAACATCTTTCTTCATGATAAAAAAGAAAAACATAAAAAAAAGAAAACATACTAAAACCAACCCCGTTATATTTAACAAAAAAAACACACATCTTGTAACCTATGTTTAATCCAAGTAGGGAGAAAAATAGTGTTATTCATAGTCTCGGTTGCAATAGCTAACGGCAGTGTCCTGTACTGGAAACAAGGTCTGTAGCAAAGCTGAGGATCAGTGCAAAGAGCTAATAAGGATGTATCCATCAGCTCATGCAAATGTTACCTCATGTAAAATGTTCTACAAAATGTGTGTTGACTCTTTTAACAGATAGATCCTTCGTATCCGTTCAAATGTATGCCATGTATATTTTTTTAAATTTTGACCTGTATTTCTTCCAACCTGCATTCTTCACATTTCATTTTATTTACTCCCTGTGCTAGTGAAGCAGTAACAACTTTCTTAAATCAAAAAATACTAACAGAAACATTTACTTTCTCTGAAGATAATGCTAAGCCATGGGTTATTTCCAGCCTACAAGGAACTGATAAAAAAACACCGTATTAGGGAAGATAGCAGAATACAAGCAATGACCCTGAAATTTAAAGTGCTGGAAGAGACTGGTAACAAGTCAACCACCCGCTACCTTGTATGCAATAAATGAGCATTTTCAGAACGCAGCTTGTTATTCAGCTAATGTGAATCATTGGCTTGGACCAAGAAATAGATTCCAATTAGGAACTATCACAGGGGATTTTACAGTCACTCTGCGATTTGTTTTTTAATATTACTCATAAAAAACAAGGATTAAAAAAAAATCTTAGACATTTTTGAAGAATGGCATACACCAACTACTGCTATCTTGTCTTTTCTGTGGGCAAATATGGAGTGAAATTTGGCCAATGCCGAAAGTTATGTTCAGTCAGTAATGAAACCATGCAGTTCACACATACTCAACAAATATTCAAGTTATGCTTCCCACGGAAAACACAATCCACCCAGTTCACAGACTTCAGTAAAAATGGTGCAAAAATGAACCTCAGAAAACTATTCTAAGCTAACAGCCCTCAGATGTTTTCTCTTATTAAAGATATTCACTGGCTGGGAATATACAATGTTCCCAGGAGATTTGTTCCATTACTACATCATGTTTACAGTTCAGATATTATTCGAAACATGTAAACAGAATTTTTCTTGCTTTAACTCAAACAGATTACTTCTTGTCTTATCTGCCTTGAACCTCTAGGAAAGGTCACTCCTTTACAACAAAATTGTTGTAATATTGTTAAATAACTCTGGCCAGTACTCATGTCCTTATTAAATATCTTTTAAGTACAGTAAGCATTCATAGTCTCAGTCATTTTTTCATACGTCATGCTGTCTCAGCCATCTCCTGTTGGTCTGTATCTTTCCTGAAGTTCATTCAGGACCCAGAAGAGACTGCAGCATTCCCCTGAAAGGCTTTCCAGTACTAGGCAATGCATTCATATCACTTTACAGATCCATACCTGTAGTCATTTGTTCCCACCAAATTACAGTACCTTGTGTTGTCTTGAAGAGCTTTGTATTATTTTCATATCGTACCTTGAATCTGTTAAGACCTTCTGAATTCTAATCCTTCCTCCAAAATAATTCAATTCTCTCCTGGTTTCAGGTAGTCTGAAAGAGCAATAATTCAAGTGATTAATCAAAGTTTTTAATAACACAAGATTCATAAGCCTTACAGTTCCATTTTGAAAAAAAGATCAGTGAAAACTGCTCTCTCTGTATAACCACTTTTACACCCATGATACAGTATTTTGTCAAGAACATGTCTCAATAGCTTGTTTATAAGATGAGTGAAGCAGGGCCAAAAGCCTTTCTGAAGCTAGAATATACAATGTCTACAATTTGTTTCTGTAGAGGGATCTCTTAACTTCTGGAATTATCAAGGAAATTGAAGTATCTGGTTTATAATCCCCATCTCCTTTTCCCTTTCCCACCTCTTCAAAGATGCACACTGTATTTGCCTGGTTTTAGCCTTCTGGCATTGTGTATATCTTTCAGAAATTACCAATGAGAACTTTTCTGAAATTGCCTCACAGTGCTTTACAAATCCAAAGATGAAAGAGTTCTCCAAGGTCCTAATTATTTTGTTCTGGCCAAATAAGAAATTACACTTTAAGAAAAAGTTAACCCCCAGTTGTATATCACTACATTCCAGGACAGATGGGCTTAATTTCTACTTTGTGACAGTTAAGTACTGATGAGAACAGCATGTCAGGACCACAGTGGCTCATACAGAGCTCTCCACTTGCAATTTGGGCTACGCAGAATATATGATGGAAGACAGGAAAAAAAATACATTAAATGAAATGTTGCATTCATAAAATTGTATCCTGTTCTATTCCAAACCTGATAGCAGAACTAAATAAGCACATTTAAAAGCATGTTGTTTAATTTTCAACACTTTCAGTTTCTGTTCATCTGAGTCATTGACTTTGCTCTGTAAAACAAGTAGTAACATGATCACACAGGAGTTAATGAAGCTGGGTTTGTCTAGATTCATGCCTGCTGTTGACTGATGCCATGATTGCATCTTTTCTAAAAATAGGGAATACTTAAAAGGGCTGTCTCGTGTGAATTCTCTGCTACACACCACCAAAGAAGTCCACACTGCAGCCTCTGCAGCGAACAAGATTCTTTGGCATTTTTTCTTCCTCCTGACCATAGTTTTCACATTATTTTTATGACTTCAGGAACTCTTTTCCTCCTAAAAGTTTGAATCAGATCATCTTGCTCTCAGTAGGTAAAAAGAGAACCCAGAGAAAGTGAATCAATCCTTCAATAAAACATTTTAAGTCAGGTGAGGAGATCCCACCTTTAGCATATAACAGACCGGGATATTTTAATATTTTTTTCTGAAACATCCTTAGTTTTTCTCCCTTAATCATCACATGTAGTTTAATAAGAAAACTCTTCCTGAAACAAAACTTGAAGATAGCTAAAAAGTAAAAACATCGCATCCTAGTAGAGATTTTTTTCCTCACCCTAGTTTTTACCTTCAGCTTCAGGAAACACAGAGAGAGAAAGAAAAGACATGGATAACTGAGGACTCATCAGCTCAAAATCCTCAAACTAAATTTGATCAGTTCCTTCTGTGAGTTAATAACATGGACTATAGGAAATACCTGGACAAAAGTTTTGCAGACAGAGGTAACCCTAGAATAACAGGCAGTTAGGCAGCACAGTAAGACAAGACATTCAGCAGATTTTTCTTAGCGAGTACAAGAGTTAGAAATGCAAGACAGAGGGTTAGAAAATCAGCCAGCGCTCACAAACATTTGCAATATATCATGTGCAGAAGGAAAACTCAGATTTCTGTTCACGGGAAATAGCATCTTCACTTATTATTCCACAGACAGAAAATCAGCAGAAAAGTATGTGCATAATCAAAATAGGGAACTGACATGGAATCCACTTTTTGCTGAGTTTAAAAAAAGAAAAAAAAAAAAATCACAAGTAAGTAGTGAAACACAGAATCTGTGCTACCTACAAGACAAATCTAAAGTGGTTGTGGGTTATCATTGCTGATTGGACCTTCTTACCAAAACATCCCAATTTTAAAAATATCTTATTCTTTTTAACTGGTTAATGAAACAGCCTTTTGATATTTAAGAAAATAATTCTTGTAAGGGTTTGTCTTCAGCTAACAGTTATTTTGCAGCAATTTGGGATGTGATTTTTACAGCAGTCGCTACACTGCACTGCTTCCTTCTGCAAACATATCTGATGCCTGAAAGTCTTTTTATGAAACACATTTGTTTACTTTAAAAGTGGAGGAAGCTAGCTTACGTTTAGTGTGGAGTGAGAAGGTACACATAGACAAGGAAATAAAAAAATTAAGCCTACCTTCTCATGCCCTGAGGATAGCAGGGTAGAGGTGACCTTGTTCCCACCCAAATGAGGGGGCCATGCACAGACTGTCAGTGGGAATCACCCATCACCTCTGTAAACAGCTATATTGTCACCACATGCACGGTGTTTGCAACACTTCTGATTGACACTGGCCAAAAACATAGTAGGGACCATGATAACAGTTTACGAGTATGATCACACACCAGTGCTCAAGGTCTGTCCCCTGATCATGCTTAGTTTACTGCTACAGAGCCAGGCAGAGCCTGATGGGGAGTAAATGCTGACTAGCTGGATACTGTGATTGCATAGCCTACCTTACTGCACACTAATTTCTTTTTTAAATACAACTCAGCAAGGGAAAGAAGACAAAATTATATTTTACAGGAGTTAAGTAACACTAGTGAATTTTCTGATGGAGAATCTATGATAAAATTTACTAATGATAGAGAACAAAATCTGAGGGTTATATTCAAAACTGACAAAGCCTGAAATCAAAACCTGGCTCTGATATGTCTTTGTTCTGAGTAGGTCTGAAGGCTTTAATAATTTACTCA
The DNA here is from genome assembly GCF_017639655.2 of Falco naumanni. NCBI lineage: Eukaryota > Metazoa > Chordata > Aves > Falconiformes > Falconidae > Falco > Falco naumanni. The sequence continues at coordinate 31,114,630 of NC_054059.1, forward strand.
TGTCAAATGGCTTCATTAATATTTTAGCTCAAAGATGGGTAGGCATGTAGAAAGTAACATTAAAACCATGGGTTATTTTTTCTTTATTTCCTCTTTAGTCATGTTTTACAGCTGTAAATATTGATAGATACCTATTACATTTTATATTTCTATCCTGACTGGCATACTAGAGGAAATTTAATGACATCATCTACATGCTCTGTCATATAAACAACTGCCTATCTGGTTACTTTTTAAATGTGACTGCTTAAATCTTTGTTTCTGCACACATGCACAGACACAGGATTGATGTTTCCTTATCACGCACATATTAACTTTCTTTATATGCAATATCAACAGAAATTCTACAAATTCCTTAACATCTGAAATAAGACGCATCTATTCTTTAGCTTAATTATAATCTAGGGAAAGGTATGTTTTTTCTCAAAAGGTAATTTAAAAACAAAAACATTCATAAGAGCTAATTAGTGTTGTGTCACTGATTTCCATCTCTTTGTTCAGATAGACACACAATTCCCAACAACAGGCACTGTGCATCAGCCTCTGCAGGACTGGCTTTCCATCACACAGACAGCTATGCAACGGAGCTAGATCTACTTTTCTTTTCTTTTCTTTTTTCCCCAAATCTAATTCAGAAATGTACATGTTGTCCTGTTTATTAAGAGTATGATGAAAGTGGTCACATTGAACTTAAATGTACCTGTTAGCTGAAGGTAAACTAAAGATAACTTTAAAAATGCTAGAAATTTTTCATTTCTGCAGACAGGCTGGTAACAGGTTGTTTTGGGAAGCAGAGGGTTGCTGCGTTTTTTTGGGGAGGTGGCTTCCCCCCCCCCCCCAAAATACAAAGGAGAAAGAGAAATTATACTGAACAAATAAAATTACTAAATCTTTCTATAAACTTTTATGTATTTAATCCTTAAACTAAGACTGAATCAATGTAATTTTTCCCTACATAACGTCTTAAAATGAAAAGGAAGTATTTGTGGTGAGATGGGTGTGATCATCCACTTTAGACACACCTATTTCAGGAAATAAAAGGGTGAGGGCATGGGCTCACGCACTGGCATGCAATTGTCCATAGCGTTTGACTTGTAGCGAGCTCCATGTCACTAGTGACAGGTTACCCCCCTCCCCCAATGCCTGGGCAGATTTTGGGGGTTTTGAGGGTGTGAGAGAATCCAGCTGGAGGGATATGATCTGTGCCATGCCAGCTGGCCTCAGGCCAGAGGGCAGCCCCCATATCATTTCACTAGTCAGTCTGGCTATAGCTCTTGGTTTATAGAGGAAAACACGTGAAAAAATACAATCAGTAGGATTTCTCCATGTTTCTTGGGGCACAGAAAAGGCTTGATGTCCTTAATGGAGGTAAAGAAACCTAGAACTATACCTAAGAGAAGCTTCTTTGGTGAAGTTGGGACCATCAAGCCATGTGCTGTGTTAGACCACAGCACACAACTGAAATTTTCCTTTTAGATTGTCACATCCCACGTACATTATGCCAAGAGCAGTTTGTCTTTCTGTTTACTTCACACTCAGGAAATAGCTATGAAACTATTTAGTCTTAAATCACTTGAGTGTTACCTTGAAAGTTTCTTTCCTGACATAGTCTGACAAATCCAAAGAAATTCAAATGTTCATACTACCACAGAAAGCATGGAGAGGACAAAGTCTTTCTTCTGAACCACTGAACTCAGAGAGATACAAAGGCAATTTGCTGTATTCTATAAAGACGACAAGACATTACCATAGCAGCAATGCTGTACAACTACTATCACTTCAAAAAGCAAAAGAATAGCTCATCTACCCATGAACAAATTATTAAAACAACGTTCATAATTGCAAAGTGAGAAAGAGATTGCCATTTGAAGGAGAAAGTCCTACTGAGCACAAGAGCTTTGCAGCACACCTGGGCTGGCAGGATGAGCCTCTGGTCCCTGGCAGTCACCAGGCACACAGCATCATCCTGCAGCCACATGCAGATGAGCAGATGACATGACAAAGTCTGCAGCTTCTGGAGAGAGGCAAAAGCTCAGCAAAAGCACATAGGAGCCATATCCATGGGACCAGGACTTGTGAATGATCTTTTACTTCTCTTCTGAGCTACATGGAGGTGCTTGGCAGTACAAACTTCAAATACATTCCTTACAGAAACTACAAAGTGTGGTGCTACCCATCTAGTGAAAAACTGTAATGTTGACTGGCCAGGAAGAAAGTCAAATAGCATTTTATGCCTTCGGTGGCACTTTCACTTACTGCAGCAGGAAGAGGGAGGCACATATCCCATTTTAGTCATAATATTTGGATTATAACATGCTATACTGCCTGAAGATCTATATTTCTTAGATTTGGCAGAATCATAATTTTGAAGTCACATATTTAAAGAATGTCAATGCTATACTCTTTGTATTTATATTTAAAATTACCTGACTGTATTTGAAAGCACTTCTCATTTGCTATAGAATGTCCTAAAAAAAGTGAAACCATCTGGTTCTGAAATCAAGTATACATCTATTTTATGATTCTATGTGACAAGAACAAAACACTTTTATTTTTCTCCATTTAATCTTTTTTCCTGGCATTGTTCCCCAGCTCTCTTCCTCCTCCTCACATTCTCCCACCTTCAGTTTTTGTAAGATCAGTTTTCAGGCCCATGTATTCTCTAGCTAGTTAGCCATCCACTTTTCACCTTTCACATCCTCATTTGTTTATTAATCTAGGAACTCATCTCCCATGTACCAAAACTTGTGCTTGCAGCCCAGAAAGCCAACCATATCATGGGCTGCATCAAAAGAAGTATGAACAGCAGGTCAAGGGACATGATTCTCCCCTTTTTACTCTGCTCTGGTGAGACCCAACCAGGATTACTGTGTCCAGCTCTGGGGCCCTCAATATAAGAACATGGGCCTGTTGGAACAAGTCTAGAGGAGGGCCAGGGAGATGATCAGAGGGCTGGAGCACCTCTCCTATGGAGACAGGCTGAGAGAGTTGGGGTTGTTCAGCCTGGAGAAGAGAAGGCTACAGGAAGACCTTACTGGGGCCTTTCAGTAAGGGGGGCTTATAAGGAAGATGTGACTGACTTTTTGCAAGAGCATGTTGCAACAGGACAAGGGGGAAATGGCTTTAAACTGAAAGAAGGTAGATTTAGATGAGATATTAGGAAGAAATCCTTTACTGTGAGTGTGTCGAGGCACTGGAACAGGTTGCCCAGAGAAGCTGTGGATGCCCCATCCCTGGAAGTGTTCAAGACCTGGTTGGATGGGGCTCTGAGCAACCTGGTCTAGTGGAAGGTGTCCCTACCCATGGCAGGGGGTTGGAACTAGGTGATCTTTAAGGTTCCTTTCAACCCAAACCATTCTATGATTGTATGAAAACAACGGACAGTCTGAGCACTTCTTTAGCAAGGTGTCTCCATTGGTTACCTCTCTGTTGCATTCCTTCTTTGGAGAGGAAAGTACAGGACCAGGCAAGACAACTTCATTCAGCAAAGGAGGTGGCAAAAATGAGTCAGGAGACATCAATGGGCTGGAAATCAAGAAAAAGCCTTTGACAAATGCAGTCAAAATGTGTGTTAGAACAGGCTATTAGTCCGGCTCTGAGGTAATTTTGAAGTCCCATAACAGTAAAACCCCCCAAATCCTAGGTTATATATCCTTCTAGTATGCATTCTGACATTCCTGAGTAACCCTAAATCAGAGATCAAAATATATCTTAAGCCATCTCATCCACAGCTGAAATTTAAAGCAATGTTTTTCACAATGAAAGTGGCTGAGCGCTAGAATATGATTCTCCCATAGGCTGTGGAATCATTGTTTCTGGAAATACTCGTATCTCATCTGGAGAAGGCTCCAAACAAGCTGACCCAGTTTTGGGATTGGCTCTGCCTAGAGCAGTGGGGTTGAACTAGATGACCTCTGAAGGTGTCCTCGAACCTAAATTATAATTATTTTATACCTGAGAGGTGGTTAGGGAAATGACCATAGGAATGTCTTTATTCTTCTGTTTCTGCCTGGAGACAAGGCAAGGAAGATTGAATGAATATTGCAAGGTTGTGGATTCCAAGCATCCAGCTTCTAAAATGGATTGAGGAATACTTGTCCTTCATCTGCCAAGAGGCAGGACAATACTTAACATGAAACATTGGAGCATGGAAGTGTCTTTGTTCCTGGAACAGCAGTAAACCCAAACCAGAAACCCCAAACAATTACTTCTATCATGGATGGCTTTAGCCCCTGAGGACTACAGCAATTTGATGCCTTTCTGTCTGAGATGGAACACACAAACTCTGAAGAGCCCAAACCAAGTTAAATGCAACAGCTCTTACCAAAACACACACTTAATTTAACACGGACCTATTTTCATAGCAGATAAAGACCAAATCAACAATGGTGTGAACAACTGAAGCTGTCTGAACTGTAGCTGTACTATTTTGAGCATTTAGTTGTTGAAACCAACCTGTGGAGTAGGTCAGATCAATTGTTTTATTTACTTATTTGACAGTGCATATAGGATTGTCAATTATAAAAGAGAAAACTATCTGCTTTTCCAAAGAGTTTTGGTCTTGCTCTTATGAATTTTCATTTGTGGAACCCTATATTCAAACATTCCTTGAGAAAAAAAGATACTGAAATGAAGTATGCTAACTCTGAAATGTCACCTTAGAAATTAGATTATCAGAGCCTGCTTATTGAGATATGTTTTGTGAGCATGGTTTATGCTGACAATTTTAAATTACAGGGTGCAGCTGACTGAAATTAGCTAATACAATTTATAAATGCAGACCACAGAAAAGAAATAACTTGTTTCAGCTCCAAAATGCATTTTATTCTACCTTAATTAGGAGAATATGTAAGGCAAATGTGAAGAAAATAGTTTCCAGTTTACTATAAATAGTAAAACCAGTGGTTTGTAAGATCAGCCTTTAAAACAAGAAATGGACAATTTGAGAGTATTGTTTATTTTTAAATACATATGTTTTTATATGTATCATGCAAATTCTCTGAAATTAGAAAAGTCTGTTCATTTTTAACTGCTTGAGCAGCAGAAAAAAGGGCTAAATTAAGGGCAATGTACATGACATGAGCAGGAATTACTTTTTTACAGTTTAATATTGGTCTTCCAGGCAAATAATAATCCTCACAGAAAAAAAAAAAAAAAAAAAAAAAAAAGTCTAGTGGATTATTTCTCAGCAAGTAGCAAAAGTCTTGCAGAGAAAACAAATACTAGATCCTCTTAAATACTAGTAAATTACATTGTTTATGGGATGATTGCCTTCTTCACTGACGTAAGAGTCTTTGAAAGGAGAGAACATGAGCAATATGAGCTAACAAATCAGGCTATACATGCAGAGTATGCAAAAGATTTACATCCTCTGTGATGGGAGGAAGAAGAACAAATTTCATATATACTAACTTGCAAATTACACCCAGTCCTTGTCATGACAGTTGTAATAGATTCAACCTCCATCAACATATCTGTGATCAGAAGGAGATCTATGTATGCTAATAAAATAAGGCAGATGCTGGCTAGAAAGAGCAGATTACGTTCTAGAAGCAACATTAAGTTAGACTATATCATACTTTCAATTTCTTTCCTATTTCACTATAGCCCATACAGATGAATACTATTAAACTGGGTTTGATTCCTTAAAGTCTCATGAGAGTGGGAATTGCACTGTGCTTGAGCCAAATTCTTTTACTGCTGAAGGCTTTCTTAATAGCAGACATTTTATTTTATTTTAGTTCAAACAAATACAAAAAGGGGGCTCAACATGGATATCCTAGTTTCATGAAGAAAATTCTTCCTTGTGTTTTTAAAGAAAAAGAAAGCAATGCTAAATAGAGTCTTGTTCCACTGGGGCAGGAGCAGCGTTTTTGTTTTGGAACCATTCCTTTCCTTTTCTGTTGCCTGAATTGACTCCTGGAAAATTTCATCCAAGGTGCATTTATTTTCTGTTCTTTTAGTCAAATTGGTTAGCCTTAATATCCTATAGCAAAAGTGTCCTGAAAATGTGCAGAACTAATGATACCTACTGTTGATTGCTAAACACAAAATTTAGCAGCATCTTCCATTTAAAATTTTTAATTTCCAGGGTTTTGTTCAGAATTTTTCTGACAGGCTCCATGTTTAGTTAGCATCTCTGAAAGCTTCTGAAGAACAAGATGATCTAACCGGCTTGTTAGCTTATGATGAAAATAGAGTTCTGATGTACATTCAGAAAAAAAGGACAACACAGCCCATGCCTCAGAATTTACAGACTAAACGAACTTAGCCAGCATAACCTCTCATATGAAAGGCCCCAATATTCTAGGAGAGAAAACCATCTCAATGGCTTTGACAGAAGTCCTCTGTCCTCTACCTACAGAGGACAGCACTCTACAGTGCACACACAAGAGGACAGGGTTATGATTTGAGCACAGGTGCAGTGATCTGCAAAGTAACACTCTGAACCACTTTTTGAGGGAGCTCTTACCACCCTGATGCAGCAGCTGTTGAGACCTCAGACTGTGCTGGGAGCTGGGAAAGGCTGTGCCTCCAGCCTGGGAAGGAGAGCAGCATTCCCTTTCTTCAGCCTGGCGTAGGTGGTACGTACTGTTAAAACAGTAAAATAGATCTCCCAAAATAAAAAGATCTATGACACAAAATCAAGTCTTTGAAGACAAGAAACGGCAGTGATCCTGAATTGCCACAGTCAGGCATCGCTATTTCAAACCATGCTGCCTGGAAACCAGGAGCCCTGCCCTTCCTCCAGTCAGCTGAGTCGCCTTGACTGGTTTAGTTCGCTTTGTCCTGACACTGCCAGAAGTGAGAAGCAGGCAAGCCGAGGTTCACCAGAGAAAAATGAATAAACGTGAAGAGACATAGATTCTGGAATCATGCAGCTCTTTCCACCAGAGTTCATACTGAAAATGTTACGTTGTGCTGGTATTACCAATGGCTTTGTGACCTCCTTTGGAGAAGTGCTTGTGGTTTGGTTATGGTGTTTTGGGGCCAGAGGCAACTGGAAACCTATGGCCAAAGAAAGGATAAACCATAACTGTTCTATAGCATTTCTAAGTTGTCTTCAGCAGGTATTTTTTTCATTGAATATAATTTTTTGTTCAAAGCAATAGCAAGGACCAATATCCAGCATGTGTGCACACATCTCACTGACAAAGGAAACCCAAAGCCCTGAAGCCCAAAACTTTTCCAGTCATGTAGAAGCTAAGACAGTAAAATGATTTTTTTAAAAATAAAACTACAAGCAATGCCCATAGCTACTAATTAATTACTATAGGAAGATAACAGCCATGAGAATAAGGAAGGATTCCAATTATCCTAGATTATCATAGCAGAAATAACAATCTCAGAAGTAATACAGAGCATACTAGATTAAAAATGATGTTGCCTACTTACCATTTTTATCAAGAAATGCAAGGTGTATGGCATTCCCCCACAGCCAGACATTATTAGAAGCCTGCTAAATTATAAAAAACCTCCAGAATTCATACCTTCTCCCTCTGACTTAAAGAAAATGCATATCATGACTTCCAGGGCAAGTGGTAAGGCTGCTCCTCTTCCTCCAGGGACACTGGGAGGAAAGCTGACGAGGTGCCAGAGTGAACAGAGCAGAAGAAAGTTAATTCTGCACATGCTGAGACTTTCCAATGCCAATACATGCTCTTATACATTTCAAAAATGCACCTGGGTCTGCTTTAAAACACAGTAAAAGCAGAACCAAAGCCAGACAGCAGCAATGCCTGAATGAAGCAAGCATGTGACACATGGAGCCCTGAGAAACAGGTATTCCAGAGCTGAGATGTATTGTAGAAAATTGTGCTTTTGGCTGGGAGAAGATGAGGAAGAAGTGCAGCTTGCTGGGGCTCTGCAGCGCCTCTCTGGAAGTATGGAGTTTGCTCGCATTGCTTTGTGCTCACAGTTTTCAAAATTCATTTTTTCACACACAATGCAGTCCATAGCTGTTACATGAGTGGATATATTTGTCATCATGTCTGCTGAGCACAGTTGAATGTGCCGTTCTCCATTATCTTGTCATCTTCAAATAGGTTCAGGTCAACTAACACAATCGCAACTTATAGTTTTGTGTGTGAAGACAAAAGCATAATCTAAGACCAACAAACTGAAAAAAACCAAGAATAAGGAATTTTCATTTTCATTTTCAAACAGTTTTGGCAGCCTTGAATCATTAGTTCTGCCCTATGATGACATAAAAGAAAAAATAAAAAATTAAAAAACCTCACATGCTTGGGAAAGTGCATGAATATATAGTCAGAGATTGTACCCAGCCCCAAGGTCACATCTTCCCTGCTTCCCATCCAGAGAAATGAAGATGTATTGACAGAGGCTGAACATATTCAACCATCTGGAGAACGTCAACAACATTCCTCTGCAGTATGCTTTTATAGCAGTTGCAGACTTCTGTCGTAATCATCTGTCCCATTTTTTTCTTTGTTTATATCTTTACGTTCAACATTAAAGTTAGAAATAAACCTACCAAATTTACCTTTGAAACAGGTAAGCCTAGGGCATAGCTTCCATTGCCCATGGCTCATTAACATAGCCTCACATTATCAGCAATTTTGGGTTTATTCTTTGATATTATCCTTGCTACAACAAGAACAGAACCAAAACAGAAAAAAGCCTTGCAATAGATACATGAGATGAGAAGAGAGCCACTATTCTGCTATCGTATTGATTCCTTCAGAATGAAATCTTTACCAATACGTGTGCATAAGCTATCATAAAGAACTATTTTAATGCAAGGTTACCTAGTGCAACACAGGTTTCAGTTTGTGGGAGTCCTGCTGTCATAGAATGATGCCATTATTTGCAGTATAAATTGTTTACATCTGAAGTGCTCAGCAGGAAATATTTCAGATTCATGGCTAGTTAACATTTGGGGAAAACACCTGCTATATTTTCCAGTTTTTCTGGCAATGTTCCTTTATTTTAGTAATTTATGACAATATTTCAGGTTTAAGATTTTTACCTTTTCTTCTCCACCTGATTCAGCTATGAGGATATAGCTCTGCTGCATTTTACAGATTAAGTGGAACCTGTTTCATTCTAAAAAAGTACAAAATCTTCCCAGGAGGTCCCAGTGGAACATGCTCTGAAAATAAAACCCCTCCACAATATTAAGACTGTGTGTTTAACAGATCAAAATTCAGTTTAGGCAACCAGGTAAAGGGAAACTGCAATTATAACAGTCTCCTTGAATACTGGCTCCAATTAAAAACAAAAGCAAACTAGTGGCTTAAATTTTTATATCCCTTCATCATTGGTATTGATTTGATATGCTAACCTACCTAATATCTGTAGCAAGAGCAAGTTTGTAGGAAAAGAACATTTAAGAAAGCAAGTTTTTTTCAAGAAAAAAGAAGAGAGAGAAAATATCTAGGAAGATTCAAAATTTTTGTCATAGTAACAATAAAAAGTTCACCACTGCATGCAGAATCCTTAAAAACAGGTTTTTTTCAGAAATTTGAAGTTCAAGAATTATGAAAAGAAATTATGGAAATTTTACCCATTTGCAAATTGAAATTAACTGCAAAGTGGAATTAATTTGTTAAAGTATTTAATAAGTATATTTTCAAGTCTATCCTAAGCAAAAGCTTAAAGATGAAGCATAAATAATTACAATAAACATACTTAGCTCTTACAGTAATTCTCATCCAAAGTTCTTAAAGTATTTGAAAAGATGCTTTTTAACAACTTCAGTTACCAAGCAATTTACCAGAACCAAGACCTTGAATTTAATTTGCTTGAGTCTAAATAATGCCTACGTAGATATGCTATCACATATTTGATATATACTATATTGTCTACTATTGATCCACAAAATTGCATATAGTAGTTTTACCAGGGAGCCAATATTATTGTTATTAATTATATGGAACACAACAGCACTAGACAAGCCGAGGGGAGGAGGACACCAACTGCTTTTCCTTCCAAACTCTCACCTCCCCTGATGCTGCATCTTAACACCAGCTCCTCTGTCATTTTTCAAATACTGCCAAAAATAATTTCTTTAGCGTGGAAAGTTTTTGCTTGAATCCAAATAAAATCATAATAGTCATACTAACTGGCTTTACTGAAATTCTTTTCATACAGAAAAAGGACATTTTACTTCATTTTCAGGAGGCTTATACAGATTTGGTTAAGCACATATGCAATGGATAATATAATTTCCTTCCAGCCACAGAGTAAGGTTCCAAAAGCAAAATCCTCATGTTTTTCTCTCTTATTTTTCTTTAATGCTTCTAAGATTTTTAAAAGCATAAAACTAGTTTTGAAGGTATTGTGAAGACATTTTTCACCTCAGAAATGAACAAATGGCACACATGAGTAACAAAAATCCAACACAGAACTGGCTACCATTAGAGGTTAAAACACTGATTTATAATTATGTAAATAATTATATAATTGTCAGATAAATAATTATCTATTCCAGCAGGTCTATATCCCTCCTCTGCCCAAATTCCATCCATTTCCTAGATCTGCTTCAAGCAGCAGAGCACAGCACTATGATCAGGTTAAAATGCTCTGCTGAGGGTTTGGTACATTACCGAAGGAACTGCACCACGCAGAAACGATCCAAGCGGTTGCACGCTCAGTCTGCAAGGGAGTCTGGCCAACCTGGAGTAGGAGCTGGCCAATTCAATACCTATCTGACCCTGGGCAAGAACGTATGTGCCTGCAGATATGACTGTGATGGCGTTGCCCCTGGCAGCCGTAGAATAGATGAAAGGTGTCATCAAGAGGGCAGAAACTAGATTGTACATACCTAGGTTTCACCACCAAATCACAGAACAGTTAAAGTTAGAAGGGACCTCTGGAGGTCATTTTGTCCACCTCTCCCTGCTCAAGCAGGACCACCTAAAGACAGTTGGCCAGGACTGTGTCCAGATGGTTTTTTAATATATCCAAGCAGGGAGAATCCTCTACCTCCCTGGGCAACCTTGGTGGTGCTTGGTCACCCTCACTGTGAAAAAGTGTTTCCTAATGTTTGGATGGACCCTCCTGTGTTCCAGTTTGTGCACATTGCCTCTTTTTCTCTCACTGGGCACTACTGAAAAGAGACTGGCTCCATCATCTTTGCACTTTTACTTTGGGTCTTCATGCACATGGAGAAGATCCCCCTGAACCTTCTCTGTCACCCTTCATTGGAGTCTTTCCATTATGTCCTTATCTCTGGTACTGGGGAGCCCATAACTGGACACAGTGCTTCAGGTGTGGCCTTATCAGCACTGAGTAGAGGGGAAGGATCATCTCCCTCTGCCTGCTGGCAGCACTCCTCCTAATGTAGCCCAGGACACCATTTACTTTCTTTGCTGTAAGAGCGTGTTGCTGGCTCACGTTCAACCTGGTGTCTACCAGGACCCCCAAGTCCTTTTCTGCCAAGTTGCTATCCAGATGGTCAGCTTCCATGCTGACATACAGCAAGTGGCAACAATTCCCAATTCTCATTTCTAGGAGCTCCCACTTAAAAATAAATAAACAGAAAAAGAGGCGATTATCTGTACATGCTGTCTTCTGAATTGCATAAACAGGTATTTAAATACTTAGGAAGGTAAAGGAGAGAAAATGACAACACAACACCACAGCAAACCGGAAATCCAAAATAATTCAAGAGGCAAAGATAATTAATCACACAATATTGACCATTTCAGACCAAATCCACCTTCCATTCCTGGTAACGTGTACTGACATAACATGGATTTCCCCAACTCAGTTGGTTACCCTAAAGAGGATGGCCCTGTGAAATTTACCCCAGCCTAAATACTCATGATGTTGATGCTTGGTAAGAGGCCCAAGCCAGAAGTGTTCAAGGCTTCAGACCCTGATGCAGACGGGCCCGCTGCAGTGCTCTGCCAGCCAGCTTGCTCCGCAGCCATCCTGGTTTCAGTCTGCTGGGCCTCCTCTCACAGAAGCCCAGCAACAATTTTAATTCTTTTAGAAAGCACAAAATTACCTACAAGATTCACACAGTGAATGCCACAAAAAGGAGCTCTCTAGATAGGCTCCTCCTCTTTGTTTTGAAACAATCTTTATCTTTCTTGCCTGCGTACCCTTCCCTCCAAGGCTCCTGCCTGGCTCAGCAGGCACATCTATGTAAACTAGACGGATTTTAAAAGCTTTTCCCAATGTGTTTATAACTATTGCAGCTCTCTCACGTTTAGAACACAGCTTTCTTTAACAGAAATAGACCCAAATATTATAAAGCAGACATGAAAATCAAACTGGTCATATCTTTTCACTCCCATCCAGGTGCTTCTAATCCCTGTACCTCTGCCCCTGCAGAGGTCTCAGGAGCAGAGGAAAGGCAGCACTCCTGCTCTGTCAGGTTTCAGAGCAGGTGAATCATTTAATCTCCTTGCAGTTACATCTTTCTTCTTTCTCTTGTCTGCTTAACCTCTGGATCAATGATTGCTTTTTGTGACTTACAAGAGACACGTTACACAATATGACTGGACCTCAAACACCTGAAAGTGTAGGAAGGAGGTAGGGCTTTCATTATTCCTCCCTGCTCACTTTCTCAGGGATGATTTACGATGCTTACAACTCTCCTCTCCTGTGACAGTCAGAGTTTTTCCTTCAGAACAGTCTTACTGGATGACTGCAGGGTCACAGCTGCGAAAAGCAAAATAGGATTCAGACTCAAGGGACAGAAAAGCCTTTTCTAAATAGCCTGCCAGTATGGGGGGTCTCCACGGCCAGACATAATGGCATTAGTTTGGTGCTACAGGATTCCTGCAGTATCAATGTAAAGGGCTATTTCTATTAAATATTAACAAATGCATTTCTTCACGTTATGGTGGTAATAGTCTTTTCTGTGTCTTAGCTCACATCCCAAAGTAAATCTTATATTCTGGACCACTCTCAGTTATAAAACTGCAATAACAGACTGATTTTAGTAAGCAGTGAAATCTCTAAATGGAAACAAGTATGTAAATAAATCACATGAGCACAGGTAATATAACCTGAAAGCGTGATTTTTTTTTATTTCAGCTGATAAAATCATAGCAAGTAGACAAAATAATTCAAAAAGTAGCTTTGAAACTCGTCCATATAAATTAAGACAGGAGAGAGATTGTGCTTGAACAATTGACACCTTCTACCTGACTTTACATGTCAGCAACAGTACCAGGTAGTGTAAAATGACATCCTCATGCCTACATCTACATCTACACACAGGAAGGCACCAAGTCTAACATGACTTCAAATTAGATTTAGGATCTAGTGGAAAGAATTTTGGAGATCAGCTCATCTGACAAGATGTTACTGGTTACTCCTTGCATTTACTGCAGAAACTTGTATCTGAGTTTTACTAAAGGCTTGTCACCTGAGAGAAAGAAGACATATTAAAAGGTTAAAGAAATCACCTCTTTCTAAATATTTGTTCAAGTGGTTAATTATGCTTACTGCTAAAAATGAAATCTGCGTGACTAAGCCAAACCCTCTTAAGTATTGATATTTCTAAACTTCTCTGCAAAAATAAAACCTCTTTAGAACTCCCTGTCCTGTACTTAGAAGTCTTATACCCAACAACAAAATCACTTCACAGTCTTCTTTTACAGAGCCTTCAGCTGCTTAAGCCTCTCAACATAAGACATTTTTCACGGTTATGAATCAGTTCTATGGTCTCACAGATTTTACTGTATTTGTGAAGACTTAAGTGACAAATCCATTGACTCAGCAATACTAGATGAAAATTACCTTCTTATCCTACTCGCTGCTATCCTTACCCAACACCCAAGGATCAAGTCAGCCTTTTCCACCACAGTACATTGCACTCAGAGGTCCTGCCAATATGCTAACAAACTGCTTTCTAAGAACATCGTCTTTCAATGTGACCTAATAGGTGGGTTTTAGCTCCAGGTTGTAAAACCCAAACATGGCTCTCTACATAGAGATTTATATATGCAAGCTAGAATCATGATTCAGTTCAGGATGCCAGCACACAGATGTGCAAAACAGCACTAGGAATTTGATTCAGCAAATATCACATTTACTGAGATACTTGTCAGATTCTCAAAAGACTTTTAAAATTTGAGACAACTTTTTGAAATGCTTTTGTCTGGAAAGAGAAATGCAGCACTGGATTTACCAAAAAAAGTCCCTCTAAACAAACAACTGATGATAGAGAAGACCTGCATTTAAAACTTCTTTTAAAGATATTATTCATAATAGTCTGTGGTAAAACATTCTTCACAGCCTAGAGGAAGGCATTGATTCTACTAGGTGACTCCAGCAGCCAGAGTAATGTCACAGCTCCACTGTTAGATGACGGTCAGGGAGAAGCTCTTGTTTTGTGAATCAAACCCTTCATTTCAATTGTTGCTTTTAGATATGCCTGAGGAATACTGGAAGCACTTCATCTAGCGAAAAAGTGGACATTTTATGTGACAAAACGTACTATCAGAAACTTGAAAAATTGAAGACATCTAAATATGTTTCAAGTCTGATACAGCTATAGTAAATATATATTCTATGCCACTGCTGCCTTGCTTGACTTTATTGCATGTAATTGACTCCTTAGCCCTGGAAAGAGGAACGTCCAGCCAGATGATTCTCTGTTTAACTTACGCAGACGTAAGCAGACTGAGTTTGTTTAACACTTACTTTGTCTCCTTTCATGCTGCTATTTTAAGACACTTGTGGCTGTCCCAGATAGTTCCTGGATGACAGAGTTAGTGCCCTCAAGGGAAGATGAACAATTCCAATTTTACAACCATCTTTGGCTGAAGCACCATACCAGGGCACTGCTGCTTTTTTTTCTCTTTTTTTTTTTTTCATTTTTTTTTCTTTTCAGAAACAAGACTTTTAGTTTTAAATCATTCACATAACTGCTGGCTTGGCTCCATGATTCTCTTTTCTTCACCTTCTTTGATTTATGAGAAAGAACAGGTCACCAAGAGGATCCCAGGATATTCCTTTTGCAGATCCCTGAAGTCATGTAATTAGTTCCAGCATAAGATAAGAGCTTACAAAGGTCCCTTGCAACATTTAATTTGCACTACACAAAGACAAATGTGCAATACAATAGTAAATCAGATTCTTGCTGCATACTTTCCCACTGGGTTCTCTTTATAGGGAACAGACTTTCTCTTCGTTCTCTTTCAAGAGAATCTTTACTCAAATATGTCTGTGCCTGGTCCACCTCACAGAAATATCAGGGAGAGATTTTAGGCAGACAACAGTAGTTTGGAATGGTGTCAAAGGTTTGGGGTTTTTTATTATTATGTGTGTATTGTGCATTCAAAATATGGACAGTGCAAATTTTCCTCATATACCACTTGTGGTAAAGTAATGCTGACCTCTTACTGAAGAGCAATGTGCTTAGTGGTAATTAAATCCATTTTAAATCTTGAGGCCCAAATTAAGTGACTGGTTCTTATCATACTTTAAATGGCCCCATTCCCATCCTGAGTGTGCTGAGGGTGTTATTGCACCCTGCTCCTTTTGACTTTGTTTATCAGCCAAGCACATTGGGTGCTATCACTAGTAAATACAAACAAGGAGTAAATGGTACATGTGCAGTGTGCCTCTCCAATTGCAATTTTTTTTCTTCTGCAAAAGAATCCTTGGGACTGGCTTCCCTTCTCTGTCTATCCTGCCTACCTTGTTCCTGGTGGCACAGACACCAGCAGATAACATATTTGTGCATAAAGCCAGCAGAATGGACCTTCAGGTTCTGCTGGGTCCTCCCATCACAGCCGCAGTAAGGTAATTAATAAGATGACCCTACAAGCCTGTCTTATGTGGTAGAACTAAAGTGGAGCTTTTGGGCAGCACAGCCTCATTTACCTGTAGCTTATACTTCATTTTAGAAGTAGTCTGATTCTCTTAGGCCTTTCTGAACTGGTAAATTTAAACTGCTGACAGCAAAAGTAATCTCTATATGTAGATTAAACCCAATTGTTTGTAAAGTTCAACTCCATTTCCTAGCTCCATTTTCCACACTGTAAGCATTCCTGCAGATCTACATTTCGTTGCACAGATGGTCTCTCCAAAAACCACAACAAAATCTACTCATTGTTATACATTTCTGGTGCCAAGACATACAGAAGGTTTATATGCCACTATGGAAAGGTAAGACTGAAGTAAGGCCATTTCTCAAGTAATAAAATAATCTTTTATTTCATCTTCTCTTTCACAAGGGTAGCTGTTACCCTGAATCTCAGTAGGTGTTCAATGGACAATAAAAAGGGTCTTTCTTTCTAGAAGCATCAGCACTTTAACTAGTTTGTTAAACTAAACACGTTTCTCACAACCATTCTTGACTCCCCTAACAACCTGTCCAAGTTAATGTAAATCACAGCCACAGCAATCTGATGAGAAATATAGCTGCTAGCTTTGCATTCTGAAGAGCTGAGACAGGTTATTCCCCTGCATGGGACATAGCCCTGTGCTCAGGGACAGGCAGGCTCTAGTCTCAGATATTAAAAGCTTTGGTTATAAGAGCACTCTGGTTAAGACAGCACCTACTTTTATAAACCTAACCCTCTATGTCCTGCCTAATGCAGCACTCCTATCTATTGGGCCACATGAGTTGTCCCAGTAAGTCTGAAGGGGCTTCATTAATGTGAACAAACTTCTGTTATAACCAAGACTGGGGAGAGGTTTAAGAGAGAATTTTCTGTGCTCTCATAGCTAAGTCGTGGAAATCTCTTCTTTACCAGGACAACCTCCGTGAGCGTGGACGTTTCGCTATGCAGCTATTCTCTTCAATAGTATTAGCACCCG
Organism: Falco naumanni; assembly: GCF_017639655.2. NCBI lineage: Eukaryota > Metazoa > Chordata > Aves > Falconiformes > Falconidae > Falco > Falco naumanni. The sequence continues at coordinate 31,131,379 of NC_054059.1, forward strand.
TGCTGGAAGCTTTTGAAAGTGCTTACCGTCAGGGGTGCAGAGCCAGACTATCCGTTGTGCTGAGGTGCCAGACAGACCAGAGAGAAAAGCTGGAGTGTCACTTCAGGGTGACAGATAGCTATGGCCAACTGAAGTCACTGCCTCCTTACCCCTATGTGCACGCACATTGCTAGCCAGCCTCTCAGCACCTCCTTCCTATTTCATCAAACCAATGAAACCAGTTAACTTGTAACTGATTTTGTTTCTCTCACATCACACATAAGGTTCTACAACTATTCCACACTGCTCAGCAAGTTCCCGGGACTTTTTCTGTTTTATTTAGTTTGGTTTGCTGGTTTTGTCAGGGCCTGACTGTGGCAAGACCCATCAGCACACTGGCCATGCAATGTCTCCATATTGTGTGAAGCATGCACACAGCATACAGAGCATCATTCTCCCCTTGGCAGGTAAGTCTACAGCATAATTTAAAAAAACCAAAAAACAAACAAACAACAACAAAAAAAACCCAAAAAAAACCCACAAAAAACTTTGTAGTACAGTTGTAGTACAGGTGAGTTCAGAACACAGGCACAGACATGGTTGCATCAAATAGTCGCAAATATCCTGGAAGATGCCAGTGGCCTTTTTAGCTGCTTTCATCTGTAACAATGTCAGCACCAAAGTACTTTTTGCCACGTTTTTCTATGCTTCTACTCATGCATATTAAAAAATAAATAAATCTGTAAAATATGTTCATATAAATCAGTAATGTGACTATCTCAGAGCCTACTTTGTCAGCTTAAAATTATTTCTCTCATTTTCAGCAGAAGGCCCGAATACTGCAAGCACCATCAATATGATCCCTTTTTATTTTACAATACAAATTCACAAGTAAGAAGCCAAATGCTGAACTGCAGATTCTTTGCCACACAAATTCTAATTGCTCCTCCCTGGAAGAGGTAATTCTTTCACCACCAACAGCAGGCTGACATTGCAGGACACAGCAGAGGAGAAGGTGGTGTTTATGGATGGTTGATCCACACCCATCTTCTGTGACTCTTTTCCAATCTGATGGCAGACAAAAAAACAACCAACCAAATTAAAAAATCCCCACCCCACCCCCTCCCCCCGGCAATATCTGGTAATCTAATTATTATGGGTTTTGAGGATTCAAAAGGGCATATTCAATACACGTATTCTTTTTTTCTTGCAAGCGCTTAACTTTTGAATCCTGTATTTACCACATTTTGTGGAGTTGCTCAGATAGATGAATCATCGTACTCCACATAGGAATACATACACAAATCACTACTCTGGACAGTTAGTAAGGAGTTCAGTTTGGCCTCAGAAAGTTTCACTACCATTAACTAAACTGTTTTCAATACAGTCAGTACTGTTCTGTACTGGGGCAGAAACAGAGGTAATACACTACGACATGCGGACTTCTTCTTTCTAAAGCAAGAATTAGAATTAATTTTAGAATAATTAATTAGTGACCTGTCCAGGTCTTGTGTCCACTCTACTGGACAATTCTTTAAAGAAAAAAAAAAAAAAAAAGCTGAAGCAGAGAATGTTCTAGTGGATGCAAGCTGATACTCTTTAGCTCTATTGCCAGAGGGGAAGCAAATCACACACTATATCTTTCTAAAACAAAATTAAATTCAGTGAATAAATGACTCAAAAAGCAGCCAGATAGATCTTCCAGTCAGAATAGCCACAGCTCTGACACTGCACAAAATGGAGCTCACAGGAATATCAAGGTAATCCTAGGAAACACAGATCCAGCAAGGTGTATCTGTGCCTTAAAAAATTGCACTTTCTCTCCCCTGGCCTGTGATTACTCCTCCTTGGGCAACAGCCAGCCATTGCAAACTGCAGAGCAATGTGCACCCTCTACATCACGCTGTGCTCACATCCTCAGCTTTGGCGACAGCTGTCCAACCTGACTGATGTGTTCTGTTTTCAGGAAAAACTACACACTAAACCTAACGAGACACTCACCTTTGCAGCAGATGCCTCCCACCTGAGATCACTGGCAGGCTTACAGAGGACACTGCAGTAGTCTCAGCACTCCAAGAAAACTGTGACTTGTACTTATGCACCAACCATAATTCTGTCCTAAGCGTATATATATGTACATATACAAAACACAGAATAAAGATTTCCCATCAATCAAATACCTCAGTTGCACACCCAAGACCTAGAAAACTCCTATATTGGCCATGTTTTGTAGTCTGTTTTCAGGTTTTCTTTTTTAAACTCCTCTGCACAGGAAAGTTCATAGGACATCTTTAGTAAGACTTGTTCAGAACATTTTGTTTCTGTTGGGTTACACAGATATACCCAAGGATTCACTTGAAGAAGCTGTGACTACAAAACTGTGTCTGTGGGGGTGAGAAACACACATCCAAACCCATGAAAAGACACGGTTATTCTGTGCTTGAGGCGCTGAATCTTTTTACAGGTCATCAGGCAACATGGGAGGAGAATCAAGTCTGGCTTGCAGATCTCAGGTTGGTTTGTAGGTTAGAAGAGAGCAGCAACATTTGTTTCGATTTGCTTAGTGAAAATTTCTGAATTGGAAACTGGAGAGACATTTGCCCTTGCGCAACTTTACAGCACCTGTAAAAATTGAGTGATGATGCAGCTGTTAACACCACTTAAATTTTAGCCGGTTCCAGCCTTTTGTTTCAATGTTTGTAGGAATACAGAAATATGTTACTATAAATAGTAACTAACAACACACTGAATGTTCAGAAACACCAGAGCTTATCTCTGCAGAAGTCAATGGTAGCAAAGGGGTTGTTTGGGGTTTTTTTTCAACTGAAAGCCTAAGGCATGATGAATATAAAATGAAATGCATCAGCAATATTAAAGAAAAATTTGTAAAGATTTTATCTGACCTAATTTTATTTTTTTTTAAATCACTTTACTGTGTTAAAAGCCATTAAGAACCTCACTAAAAAGATGAAGGGAAAAAAAACTTAATTGATCATTATATCATCATTCTAATGTGAAGAAAAGCAAATAAAAAAATACCAACTTTACTAAAACTTACCTTCACTTTAAGAATGATGGAAACTGATCCTTTAGTCTCCTTCGTCTTTTTTGCTAGAGTAGACAGAATTCCATTTCTTAATGTAAAATACAAATTAAATCAGTCTATTTTGTAGTTTATAAGGAAAAAAAATAATCTACAAATTCATATATATATACAAAATCAGGAAACTGGACTTCTGCCCTATCCAAAATAATTTCATGGAGCTACATTGAAGACAACTTTTAAACACAAAAAAACAAACAAAAAACCAAACCAAAATTGTAACAAAACTGTTTGTATCATTGATTATATCAATTTGAATAATTCTTATTGATAGAAAAGGAACTGAAATAATCTTTTCTGTAATCTTGAAATAAAGCTTAGATTACTTTTTAAACTATTTTAAAAAATCATTTGAAAAAGTCATCAAAACAACCATTTTCAATTAAAAGGTATTATTTCAATGGATTAGTATTTTATGACGAGCTAAAAACGTGGTTCCGCTAGCTAGCTTGATCTGGCACCTGTCTAGAGTTCAAAAACCTTATACTAGGCCTTCTTAAAATTTCCATTTTCCCAGACAGTTCTTCTCTGTTGCTTTCCCTTATAACTTGATTCTTCAAAGTCTGACACCAGGGGTTTTATGGTGTGAGGGTTTTTTTTCCTTTTTGCTTGACTGGCAAAAATATTCTTTTGCTAAAACCTACCTTTCATGTTACTGGTACTTCAAATTGAGTGTGCAATTATATCTTTGTTTAAGTAACATAATTTTATAAATATCATTTTGAGATATTACAAAATAGTTACAAATAAACAGAATAGGTTATTTGTATTTTTCATAGTGTCACCATTTATTTTGCATTTTGTTTTGTGGGAATAATAAAACAAATATGAAGCCATTCCTCTTACAATAATACTTTTATGAGCAATAACACAACAGGTGTTAATCCACTCAACTTTTACCCGTAGAAGCTAGGTATGACCTAAGTAAGAGAAGATTGATTTTCTCCTTGGTCATTTCTCTTCATTAGACATTCAGATACCGTTGTGTTGAGGGGCATAAAACCAAGACAGATTTGCAGGCAGAGAGATCAGTGTATTATTTTGATACAATCTCTGCTCAAGACCCCATCTCAGTAATAAGGACTTTACTTTCAGGGACATGATGGAAGTATTTTTCTGAAGGTCCTTAAGAGATTTCACAGCCCAGCTTCTACTTGTCAACAGTAAGTTGTTTAAACCTTTTATTTAAAGGAATGTAGTTATTTTTCAGGTTTCCTGAAAGACAGAAGAAGAACCAGAGAAATCTGAATGTGCTTAGATCATAAGAAATAATTGGATTGAGTATGAGTTATCAACTTAAGCATGTAATTCCAAAGATAACAAGAAAGCACAGCTAATGAGATGAGATTACTAAACAGTCATAGCTGGTTTATGTTCTCATCCCAGGCAAAGGGACTGGACTTGCAACAAGACAGGCAGTTTCAGAGTAATTAAACGTTTGTGATATCAGCTCTGAGGTTGCCTCTCCAAACCCACAGCATTTGTACGAGCATCCAGCAAACCGCTAATAAGAATCGGGAATGAAACAGCTGGGGGCTGCAGAATCATGTTGCCATGGAAACCACTGCAGGTGTGTGGACCAAGGAATAATAAACCCCAGATTTTTAGAGTTTTAAAAAAAAAAAGAGCAAGACAGAAAGGAAAAGAAGACAGAGTGAAATAAATAACACAAACCAAGGGCATCGCAAACACTTTTGCAAGGAGGACAGAATAGTATTGTTAGATGTGATCTGTCAGAAAGAACATTGCAGGGGACAAAGGGATTGAGCTGAAAGATAACTCAGTGTATAAGTACACCAGAAAAAGGAAGAAGAAAACAGAACTAAACGAAAGAAAAATATAAACACCAGAGGGCACTGAAACAGAAATAAAATCTATTACAGGTCACTGAGTTCAGAAGAAACAACAGAAGAAAAAGAACAGTTCAGAAATTGATGTGGGAATCAGGACCTCTTGGATTGCCTAACATAGTTCGAATTCTCTTGTGCCAAAAATCATTTGAACATCAAGTCTCCCACTCACATAACACATGGACCAGCCTTTCCCAGAATAAGAGCTTGTTCATCTATGTACAGCACAATGTAAGCCTGATGGATCTGATTTTCAAAGGTATTTAGAGTCCTGAAACTGTAACTGGTGGGATTTGCTCAGCTCTCGAACAGGCTGAGCACTTTATTCCCATTCATGTCAGTGGAACTGAAGTACCTCATGCCCACCTTGTCTGTCTGAGAACTATTGACACCCTAAATTTTCTCTATGGTCCAGTGAGGGGGATGGTAGCTCTAAGATGAATTGAACCAACCAAGATTTGAATTGGTTTTTCTCTGTGAAGTGACTCTATAGAATGCACTATCAATGGCATTTTTATTGAGACTATATTTATCTATGCAGCTTCCTATTTGTAGAGTTCATAAGTAAAAGGAAGAATGCTCTCCAGAGATGTTGTAGTGTGATCTCACTCCAGGCTCATGATACTCATGCAAAAGAAGAGAATTTCCAGAAGATCCTGACATTTGCAATCCCACACACAGTGATGGCTTCTCCACAGAATGGCCACTTACTGATCTGCAATACATTTACCTTCACAGAGCAAGGAGAGATAGATTATAGAAGTGGAAGATCAAGAACACTGATGACAAGATTTGTGATACTAGAAAGCCTTGTGGTGATTTTTCTGATTGGGGTGGGTGGGTGGGTGTGGGTTGGGGAAAGCAGTTTCATAAAGCACCTTAAGAGGAAACCCAGGGACAAGACAACACTTATGGTATACAGTCAAGCCCACAACCCAGAGAATGGCAAAAGAGAGGTTCTGAAGACAAAATGCAATTTACTACATGGGGCGCTAAAGACCATGAACTCTGTGACAGCATCCCCTGATCTTACCCCTTAGTGGAAATTCAGACAGAAGGCAAAATCATAATGCACAGCTGAATAATTAGATGAGATCATAAAACCTGTGAACCTTCAAGTAAAAAACACAACAGAGAATGGCAAAACTCACGCATGAAAATATTTTTGCCAGGCTTGAACAAAGAGAGTACCCTTTAAACAGCACCTGAAAATTGGGAAACTGGATGAGGTATATACATACAACTACACAGAGATTAGAAAACTTCAAACAGCAAATCAAAACACAACAACGGCAACAAAAAAATCCAAATAAAAACCAACAACAACAACAAATCTACACCAAAACCACAGCTAGTATTAGCCAGCATGCTTGGTTTTCACACATACATTCACTTAATCAGCATATTCAACAAATACAACCTCCTCTCCCTCAAAGCCATTATGAAGTGATTAATCTCAAAAGGGACACCACATAAAAATAAGAAAAATTGTTATTTTCAGATTACAAATGAAATCCAAAAAATTAGAATTTTGCAGCTACAATAGAGATTGTTTAAATGCACCATCCCAAAGGCTGAAAAGATAACCAGCTGTTCCTCAAATAGAAACTAAGACCAGATGGCTGACAGTGATGAAGCACAAGGTTAGGGAAGCTGCTAGAAATAAGATGGTGTTTTGAGTCATGTTCAAAAGACGAAGTAGAAAAGAACAAACCGGGGGAAAAAAAAATTAAGGTAAGCAAAAATCATTGAGAAAAATGTGTTGCTTAAGGCATAAAAACAAACAGTAATTACTTTTTCAAATAAGTAGAAAGCCAGTAGAAAGCCTGATCAGAGTGTCTCTAGGACTAGTAGACGATCAAGGTGTAAAAGAAGTACTCAGAAAAGACACAGCCATAGCAGAAAAGCTAAACCTGTTCCTTGAACTTCCTTGTAACTGTGCTTATCATGAAAGAAATCAGGGAGGAGACAGAGGTTTGAAGGAACAACAGACCAGTAAGGCTAGTGTTTGTAGCACACAAATCGCACAACTGAAACTGCTAAAAATAATGTAGTTAACAGACATACAGATAAATATCAAGTATTGGGAAAGATTACAGTATTTGAAAAAATGCCAGAATTTCACTCACGTTGTTAAACTGAATTACAATCTTGGATTGTTTCTTCTTCTCTGTGGAAAGACAGGATGATTTCTTCATTCGTAGATATCTACACAGTAGGTGTCTAATGTTGGGTGCCAGAAATATTCCATGAAGAGACGTCATGCCTCACAAATCTGTTAAAAGTTCTTCGCAAGAGTCAAAACGTATACGGACACAGAGATTTGGCTGATGTAATAAATTTCAGATTCCTGGGGGGGGGGGGGGGGGGGGGGGGGGGGGGGAGGAAGTTATAAGAAAGGAAATTGTCTCATCAATTATCTAGCAAAAAGGGAGGGTAATAAAAATAATAAAAATTAGAAAACAAAGGTCATGAGTAGGTGGTCAGTTATCTCAATATAGGGGTTGATCTTTTCAGTCTAGGAACTTAGGCTAGAATCTTTAGTGCACCCTGAGTGATCTAGGCAAGATCATAACAACACAGCAGAATTTTCAGAGTACCAAAATCTTGAATGTGAAAAGCTGCAGGGGAATCTTGTATTACTGAGCAACTGGTGATATAATGGCAAGTAAAACGGAGTTGTGAGAAATATGAACCAAGGTTCCATTCACAATGGTGGACTGTGAATTAGATATTACTAATCAGGAAGAAGATCCCATTAGGGAACAAAAGAAACGGCAATTTGCTTCAACAAAACTGACCAAAAAAAAAAAAAAAAAGGAAATCAGAGATAATCCAAGTGCAGAGCTGCAAATTTCTATGTGTAACAGAAGCAAAAAGAAGATTGGTGTGGTAGTGAAGAGGAAAAAGGGAGCAAAACCAAGCAAGAGACATAATAGACAATTACTTTTATAAAACAAAACCCCCAATATATATAGCACTCATTGGCAAAGGAAGGTAAATAACAGATGATGAGAAGAACTGAAATATTCAGTGCTGTCCTGGGTTTTGGCTGGAATAGAATTCGTTTCCTTCTAGTAGCTAGTACAGTGCCGTGTTTTTAAATTTAGTATGAAAATAGTGTTGACAACACACTGATGGTTTTAGTTGTTGCTAAGCAGTACTTACTTTCAGTCAAGGACTTTTCAGTTTCCCATGCTCTGACAGTGAGCAGTGCACAAGACACCAGGAGGAAGCAGGGCCAGAACAGCTGACCCAAACTAGCCAAAGGGATATTCCATCCCTAGAACATCATGCTCAGTATATAAACTGGGGGGAGTTGGCTGGGAGCTGCTGACTACTGTACAGGGACTGGCTGGGCACTGGTCAGCAGGTGCTGAGCAATTGTGTTGTGCATCACTTGTCTTTTGGGGGGTGTTTCTCTCTCTCTTTTTGTTGTCTCCCTTTTCCTTACAATTTTTTAATTATTATTGTTGTTGTTATATTATATTTCAACTATTCTTATCTCAACCCATGGGTTTTACCTTATTTCCAATTTTCCTCCCCATTGCAGCAGTGAGGGGAGTGAGTGAGCAGCTGCACGGTACTTAGTTGCTGTCTGGGGTTAAACCACGCAACTGGCTTTTTGCTCCAATTATCCTAAGGAAAATTACTCAGCACAATTAGCGTTTGTAACTGGCAATAACAAAACAAGCAAAACAATAAAAGACTTTGTTAAAGGTAAGTGAGATACAGTCAAGACAGAGAAACCTCATAAAAATTAACACTATGGATTTAAGAAACAAGCCAAAGCAACCTCCAAATTATTAACGAATGTCTTCAAGAGCTTAAGGGAGGTAAGAGATGTACCAGAGTAAAAAAAGTACCTACCTTTAAACAGAAAGAAGTACAAATACATCACTGACTAGGGAACTGAAAATCACACTCTGACACCTGAAAGTAAGCATGGAAAATATGAGACAATTGTTTTGTAAGATAGTAATTATATTAACATGACAAGAAATGTAAAAGTTGATTGTCTAAGAAACATGGTGTCATACCAATCAAATTTACTTCCCTGACAGGGTGTGGTGGGTTGACCATGGATGGACACCATGTGCCCACCAAAGCCACTATTAGCAGTCCCCTCCTCAGCTGGACAGAGGAGAGAAAATAGAATAAGAGGCTCGTAGGCTGAGATAAGGACAGGGAGCGATCACTCGCCAATTACTGTCATGGGAAAAACAGACTCGACTTGGGGAAATTTGGTTAATCTATCACCAATCAAATCAGAGTCAGATAATGAGAAATAAGCCCCAATCTTAAAACACCTTCCCCCCTACCCCTCCCTTCTTCCTAGGCTCAACTTCACACCTGACTTTCTCTCCCTCCTCCCCACCAGCAGGGAGTGGCGAAAGGGGGCTGCGGTCCCTGCTTCCCCTTTCAAGGGGAGGCTCCTCACAGCCCGCCCTGCCCCAGCGCGGGGCCCTGCCAGGGCAGGGGGCCCTCCACGGGCTGCCCCAGCCTGGGGCCCTGCCGGGCTGCGGTTCCCCACGCTCGGCCCCCGCCGTGGGTCCCCCCCGCGGGGCGCAGCCCCCTCAGGCCCGGCCGGCCCCGGCGCGGGTCCCCCGCGGGGGCACCGGCCCTGCCCGCAGCCCGGCCCCGGCCCGGGCTCCTCTCCCCGCGGGGCCGCGGGCCCTGCCCGGAGCTGCTCCAGCGCGGGCTGCCCGCGGGTCACAGCCTCCCTCGGGCACCCCCTGCCCCGGCGTGGGGCCCTGCCGGGCTGCGGGGGGGGAGCTGCCCCCCGGGGGCTCCGTGGGCTGGGGGCACAGCCTGCCCCGCCGGGGGCTGCGCCGCGGGCTGGGGGGAGCCTCTGCCGCGGCGCCTGGAGCCCCCCGGCCTCCTCCTGCCCTGGCCCGGGGGCTGCAGGGCTGCGGCTCTCACATGTTCTCACTCCTCTTTCTCGCTGCCGCTGCACAGGTTTTTTCCCCTTCTGAAATCTGCTGTCCCAGGGGCGCTGCCACCGTCACTGACGGGCTGGGCCTTGGCCAGCGGCGGGGCCATCCTGCAGCCGGCTGGCGCTGGCTCCATCATCATGGGGAAAGTTTCTGGCAGCTTCTCACAGAAGCAGCCCCGTGGCCCCCGGTATCAAAAGGTTGCCACACAATACACGGGGCTATCAGAGCAGCGGGAAGTAATTTAACATACACATTCTGTCTTTAGTAAAGCTTCTGGTATCTGGCATTTACATAGAAAAATTAAGAATATGTTATTTAGGTGAAGTTAATATTTAATGCCTACACAACCAATTGAAAATAATAAGAAAACAACATGTTCATAGAACAGTTATTAATAGTCACTTTTAGCCTGGAAAGGTGGGAGATGAAATGGAGGATCTGTCATGGGGTTTGAATTATATTCTGAATTTCCAGTAATAATATGGTTGATAGAGCAGAAACAATTTGTAGATGCTGCAAATGCCTTAAAGACTCTCAAGGACATGGTTAAAGCTTCTTATCAAAGAAATAACATGAAATTTAACCAATAAGATGGTATGCCTGAGAAAGACGAATTAAAGGTGTAAACACAAAAAATGAGAATAACTGTTTAGACAGCACCACTACAGAAACGTAGCTGGGGTTACAGTAAACCACAAACAAAATGAGTTGAGAACATGAGTACAGAGAAAAGTAATTCTGGAATTAAAGGTAGAGGAGCATTGCAGGAAGGCCTTGAAAAGTAGCTATTCCTTTCTGCGAAGTATTGACAAGACAGTAATTATGGTACAATATTTCAAATAAAATATGACAAATTAAGGAGAAACCAAAAGGAGGTGTTCTAAAAAGTAAGGAGTGGGTGTGGGTGTAGAAAAAACAAAGAATTATATTTGTATGAATTACAGAAGATTTTTTAAAAGCCTTCCAAGGTATAAAAGGTCAGAATAATGGAGGCCACACTGAGGTATTCTCCAAGATGCTAACAGCAAGTTTGAGAAAGGGATATTTTTCTGTTACACTTATAGGAAAATTAAACAAAACAAAGCTTTTCAGCCTGATGACAGTTAGGTACTAGGACTAATTATCTGTGGAGAGTACCTAGCATGGCTTCTAATTTGGCCTCTATTATTGTCAAATCACTCCCTGAAGCAGAGTGGCAGGGTAAATACACAGTAATGCAGAGCCCAGTTTCCGTCTGTTGTCGCTGGATTGACTTTCTCAGTGTTGAAGATTTTTTAACTGTTTTCTCTGGGTAACAACTGGGATGAAAAAGGATTGATTTCTGCAGGGAATTTATTTGTACTATATGTTTGCAATTGTTTATTTACAAGAGACTGTAAGAGATATTTTAAAAATAATGAATGTTAAGGGCAAGGATTGGGTACTTACTAAATGCATCAGACTTTGAGTTCTTCCCATGTTAACTCTGAAAATAGCACAGAAGCAGAGTGGTAGTGGATACAGTGCGCCACTTCCTCCAGAGTTAAAAAGGGCATTGTTTTTCCAAGGGTTTGGGTGCTAGAGAACAGATTTCATTACCTCAACTAAGCATTTTGCACAATTGCATCAAATAAGATACCAGAATATCCATGAAAATTTGGATTTGAAGTCAGAGAAAATAGTATCGTAAAGTCTAGGTGTAGCTATGAGGAAAAGGCTCATTTAGCAGAGACAGATGCATCTTGGAGCTCATGATGCATGAGGATAAAGCGATACTTGACAAAACTTAGACCGAGCTAGAATTTTTTAAAGGTATTAAATAGGAAAAGCTTTTTCCCACATTTGTCAAAAAAAAAACCCCACCAAGCCTTTTCACTGGAAATTGGGCTACAGAGTTTCTAGAATGTTGTTGATGATGAATATGGGGTGGGAAGGTAGGATAACTAACAGGATTACAGAAATGGAAATGTACATCAAGCAAGGCAAAACCCCAGGGGAATCCCTGCCCACAGGACAAGGGGCTTCACATTCTGCACTGCAGAAATGTTACAGGACTATAATGTGGACTTGTACGCTCAATATCAAGGGGTTTTAAGATATGTCCCCTATGCAAATTTATTCCCTGTTAGGGATGAAATTTTATATTGTGTCTACAAAAAGATAATTGGCAAACAAAAATCAGGTATGTCTATTTTGACTTCCATAGTATACAGGACTTTATAATATTTTATAATGGTGCACAAGCTGACACTGGATGCCCTTTCTGTTTGCATTTTGGGAAACCAACCAGTTTGGAAGCCATCTAATCATAGTATTGTGGGGCTAAGCTTGAAAAGACATTAACCAATAAACCACATCAGTAGCCCAAAGGAAAAATCTAAACCTAAGGCATGGGCTGATCCTCAGTCAACTCACCTCCAGCATTGGCCCAGTTGAAAAATCTCAGGAGAGAAATCTCAAGGAAGTCAACACATTCCTTTGAAAGACCCCTGGAGCTCCACTATAACGGGAGCTCTAGGCTGTGTCTCTCTCCAGACCCCACTCTTGACCACCATCATACCCAAGGGCCTGGCTGAGGACCATGCATCCTCAGGTCATTCAAACGAACAAGTTCTCCAGGAATAACTCTGCCTGCTGCCTACCTCTTCTCCAGGCAGCTTCTCCTTGGCTACCCTCCAGGTGCAACTCCAGGCTCAAGATAAGAGAGGGAAATGGGTCTTTTCAGTGCTGCGCTGCTGGGCTACGCATTTTGGGACCAAGCCTCTCTCCTTCTAGCTCAGGCTCAGCTCTCTGCCTAGGACCATTTAGACCTGTGACTTTAGTTTTACACAAATCACCAGATCTAGGTGGAAAAGGAGAAGTCAGGACAGTGTTTTGTCAACCTCTACCTATCCACAGGAACAGCAGATACTATGTCCACCCTTTTATGAGAACAAGCTTTAACTCATCTTTTCACTGGTAGCCTATATACAGAAGGTTGGACAAGCCCTATCACTCCTAACAGGTTAAGAAAAAGCACCGTATGGAGTCAGTTCCAGGCCAGATGGAAATCATTGCCAAATCGAAGCACAGAGCTAATACATCTGTGTAACATCATCTGATTATTGGCAGATAGATTATTTCACAGTATTCTCCCAGGCCAAGTCATAAACGATTCACAAACATGCTTTAGGATACAAGCCATCAATTCATAACACTGGGGTCTGAAGCTCTTTTCATTGTATTCTAAACATCTGTAAAGGAGATTTTTGCTGCTATACACAGGGACATCTATGGAAATAACATATCACAGATTCTGATGCACTTCTATCACCAGCTTGTCTTCCTCTTGCAGAAAAATCAAAAGAGGTTTAGCTAAAGTAATCCAGGAGCAAAACAATACCATGTATTGGGCTTTAAAATCCTCTTAGCCAAATTAATGGATTAATTAAAAATACTAGAAGCACAGAAAAGTAACAGGTCTTCGTAAGCAATCTGGAAATTAAAACTCATATATAAAAATTGCCACTGGAATATGTGAAATAAGAAAAATCAGCAAAAATCTCAGGCTGTCTACAAGTAACTCAAAAGGAAAATCAGGCAATATTCACTCATTTTCCCATCACAAATGGCTGGAATAGCTCTGAAAAGAGCAACCTTCTTCTGTTCTTTCAGGCCCATAATGTTTGAAACCATGAGATGCTATGGTTAAACATCAAAGGAGAAGAACTGGGATAGGCACCCATAAATGAAGTAAAAATAACATCAATAAGGTATCCTATAGAGTCACTGGAAAGACAGAACGCAATTCAGGTCTTGGTTGGTTCAGTCCATCTTAGAGCTACGTATCTTCTGACTGTAGGATTAAGTCACTCCTAAGAGGATGTTTCTTTGAGTACAAAAATATGTTAATAAACTTACAGTTACAGTTTTGACACAAAGACTGTGGCTCACTTCAGATTGCTTAATTTTTGGTAATGTCAGAAGCTGCAACTGTACAACAGTGGGGCTACAGGAGTAGTAACAACTGCTAAAATTCTCCAGGCCAATAAAGAAGAATCTTGGCATGCTGCAAAAGAACAAGCAACCACAAAGTCCTCCTTCATCTGCCCCAACGTTCACTTCTTATAGTTCACCATGCAAACCAGTAACTGCAAAGAACAAGTAAGGGAAATTTAATCCTGTAAGCTCAAACTTACAAATGTATTAAGCAATGCAAACTGATCTACAGCTCTTAGAAGCTGGAAAAGCTGCCAGCTCCAAGAACTGAAAGCTAACACTCTTGACATCAAACAACCCTGAAATGTTATTTTCCACAGCAATGCTAAATACTAGTCTTTAATAGAGGGGAGAGCTTTCAGGCCTAGGGTTAAGCCAGTCTTATCAGGAAAGTAGGGCTTTGGGGCTTTGAGATGTTGGCTGTCAACCACCACGTCCCACACATGGTTGTGTGACACTTCTCAGTAATCTTCAGTAGCAGCTTGGTAAACACTGGAGGTTGTGTTATTCAAACTCGACTTAGGGATGCCAAAAATTGCACCACGCCTTTCCCCACAGTTACGACGCTGCTTTGTCTATGGATATTCCTCTGGTTAACCTTTGTAGATTTGAAATTTGATGGATTGTAGAGGTGGTTTAGTATTACAAAATTCAGCTTGCTGATTTCTGTTCTGCAAATTTAATCCTTAATTATTGAACTGTGATTAAAACCAGAAGCTGAAACTAGCAGCTGCAATAAGTAACATGGTAATGAAAGATCTTCCCAAGGAAGTTAGTTGTTGGTACCAGCTGGTTTTCTTTTTGGGACAGATTACATCCATAGGACAATAGATCAGACTGGTACTGCAAGCAAGGAAGAATATTTAATCCATGCTGTCTGAGGCCTCTCCCAACAACACTGACCAACATTAAATCCTTGCTAAAAATCTCAAATGCTACAATATGCTGTGAAAAACAAAGAAGAAAGATGCAGAACATTGCCAGTGTCTTCAGTCACAGAAATAGCAGAGGACTTAAAGAGAGGTGATTCTGCTCCGCATTTTGTTCCACTGTCAATAATTCTAAGGACCTTGAGGCTTTTGCAATAGGTGTTGGATACACTGAGATCAGTGAGCAGCTGAGCGAACAAGGAAACACTTCAGAAAGTGCTCCCTGCCTTTCAGGGCTGAAGTTCAACAGGCTGAGCCACAGCTACACATACTTTGTTATGTATATAAGGAATTAATAGCTAATTAAACTCCCTAGAGGTCTAATTAAAAATGGTGGCTTGTAGTTCTCTTCATTCATTTACCATTACTCATTGCTCATTTCTAGCAAGATACACTACTTTCATTCCTCTCCAAAGATCATCAGACTCCTGAAGTGTATGTGTTAAATATTTTAGAAAATCCCACAATTAGTCTGAGCTGTTTGGTGTGATCATGCTAGCTGTTTTCCCATCATCATGAACAAGAAAAAAAAAATCATCAAAAAACAATTAACCACACCACTTAAATATTTACCTAGGATTTTCCTTCATCTGGAGAACTATCAAGTCATTACAGAGATACAGATTATACCTGGATATGAAGCCAACATCAACCCAAAACTTAAAACTTTAAATCTTGAACCATCTCAACCTGGACCTTACTTTATATGGGAAGCTACATCTCACAATCACTTTTAGTTTTTCATCCACTTGTGTCCAGCAAAGAGTTTAAGTGCCAAAGACTGGAAAAAAAAAAAGTCACATCTTGGGAACATATTTGTTACAGAAAAGCTGTAGCAGTTATAGTGCCAAAGTCCAAAATGGCCTAGGCTAGTTTTTGCTCCGCTTTTCTCTGCAATGTCTTTAACAGAAATAACTATTAAAGCAGCACTGTGACAAACACTCATTAAGTGCTTAAATGAATTGAAGAGGTGACAAAAGAAACACTCCCAGGACTGGGTCTTAAATTGCACTATCATTCCTTTTCCAAGATTATACAGGATACTGCCTATATATATAGTTTACATACATACTACTGAAATTTGCATTCAGATACCGTTGTGTCTTTTTTCTTCTATAGCCAGAACCAGTGCAGATGGTACTACCAGATTAATTAAAATCACCCCCCGGTTCCATTCGCAGTTTGTGTTCTGTATTGTTCTCCCATTTAGAGAAAACTCCTTCTGCTTATTTGTTTTCAAGCATTACTTTTTCTTTTTAAACAGAATACATCTGCTTTGCTCGTTAGAATAAATATTTTACATGCACATTATGTGGATAAAGATTCTCAGCAGAAAAAGGCTGTCATGCAGTTTTATGTATCTGGGTTGCAAAGGACATTGGACTATAAATCAGAGCCCTGTGTGACGCTGGTTTCCCTGTCACCTGCAAGCAAAGGGAAGCCTAGGAAGGTAGGCTAAGAGGACATCCAGTGACAGGGTGTCAGCACAGCTTGGTAGAAGATGCTGATTTCAGAGGGAGAACACCACACGTTAAAGCAGACAATTCAGTTTTAATGGTAATCACATATTATTTTTTTATTTTAAAGTCTATATACACTGGTTTTTGCCATTAAGACTTATTTCCTTCAGAGAGTACAATTAATTAATTGTTTCCTTCTTTTGCCTTATAAATAGTGCACCAGGTCCAGTATTTTATTACCTCTGTGCCTTGAGAAAAGAGACTGACTTGCACCAACTGCTATCAGGAAACATTTCAGCATTTCGTATCTTCAGAAGAATGAATCACATTTAATACGCAGCTTTGCCAGAGCTAGGCATGCTAGCCAGTGACTAAATCACGTATTTCAGCTTCTACAGCTATTTTCAACAACAACCGCATATAAATTGATTATACGTTGTATTGGGTTTGCGTAGCAAGGTTGGGTGGTGGGGGCTGCCGGGTTGGCTTCTGTGAGATGACGCCAGAAGCTTCCCCCATGATGATGGAGCCAGCGCCAGCCGGCTGCAGGATGGCCCCGCCGCTGGCCAAGGCCCAGCCCGTCAGTGACGGTGGCAGCGCCCCTGGGGTGACACGGCCAAGAAGGGGAGAAAGTCGGTGCACAACGGCAACTGCAGCCAGGGCAGAGGAGTGAGAGTACCTGAGAGAAACGCCTCTGCAGCCCCAGGGCAGGGCAGGAGGCGGCCGGGGGGCTCCAGGCGCCGCGGCAGAGGCTCCCCCCAGCCCGCGGCGCAGCCCCCGGCGGGGCAGGCTGTGCCCCCAGCCCACGGAGCCCCCGGGGGGCAGCTCCCCCCCCGCAGCCCGGCAGGGCCCCACGCCGGGGCAGGGGGTGCCCGAGGGGGGCTGTGACCCCGTGGGAAGGAGCCACGCTGGGGCAGCGTGTGGAGAACTGCAGCCCATGGGCAGGACTCACGTTGCAGAAGCCCATGAAGGACTGTCTCCCGTGGGAGGGACCCCAGGCTGGGGCAGGGGCCGAGTGCGGACTGACCACAGCCCCATTCCTCCTCCCCTTGAGCTGCAGGTGGAGAGGAGGGAGAGAAAATCAGGACTGAAGTTGAGCCCAGGAAGAAGGGAGGGGTAGGGGGAAGGTGTTCTTAAGATTTAGTTTTTATTTTTCATTACTCTCCTCAGATTTGAATGGTAATAATTAAAATAATTTCTCCAGGTCGAGCCTGCTTTTTCCGTGACAGTGATTGCTGAGCAATCTTTCCCTGTCCTTATCTCAGCCCACGAGCCTCTCTTATTTTCTCTCTGCCGTCCAGCTGAGGGGGGGGGTGATGGAACAGCTTTGGTGGGCACCTGCTGTCCATCCAGGGTCAACCCATCACATATATAAAAAATTTCCACTGTCATGTATCTGGTATTTATAAACAATACAGGAAGCTGGGGTTTGGAAATGACACAGCTGTGCAACAGGGAAGCTGTTGGGGTGTCTGCCATCCACCCCCAGGCAGCTTCAGAAAGCGCAGTCTCTGACAAGTTTGTCAGATCTAGCAATGACTGAGCTGGACATAACCTCAGACTTTATCTTGTTTGCACACCTTAGTTTACCCTATGAAGGTTCAGTCAACATGATAAAATACCCTGCTTTGTTCAAATAGCATAGTTATTAGCATGAGCACCATGCCATCCCCTTTGTTAGCCAATCCCAAAGCAAGTGAAAAAAAGAGGACAGATGAAATGTATTACTATAAGAAAAAAATCAAAGTAAATAAGATTTTCATATTTCTGATTGTCATGGTAGTCAGAGAGGTTGGGAGAGGGGTGTGGGGTTTTTTTTCTCTGTGAAGTCTTGTCTGCTTTAATTACCTACTGAAAATACTGCTTGTAGTTAAAAACCACCTTTCCCAAGCACTGTGGAAGGGTGAGACTGTCCTTGTGTGGCTCAAGTCTTCTGCCCTACGATGGGATGCTCATTCAGTTTGGAAACTCAGTACTCCATCTCCACCTAGTGCAACAGAGCATCACTGAGGGTGAATATACGAAAGCTTAAGGCACTGAGCTCTTGTGGAGAATGCAACCATGTCAGCAGATGATTCAACCAAGCTAAAAAGGGCCTGTTTCTGACCACCTGTAGGACCTTTATGTAAAAGCAGAAGAATAGATACGTGCCTTATCTTCAGCAAAATGAGCTAGCTGTTTTCAAGTGCAGGCAGTTGCTAAAGAGACTCAAGTTTACTATTTTCTGTGTCTACAAAAGGGGACCAATAGTAAAGGTGTCCAAGAGTGCTGATGAAGACAAGTTTTTGAGTAAGAATGAGAACTGGATGAAAAACTGTTGAAAGTACTGAAATGTACTGTCTGGGTGATCAACGGGTAAATGGACTTCAGTCTGTAACTACAGTAATGTATGAGAAAAATAATCTTAAAATAAAAGTTAAAAAAACATATAAAGTAATGTAACATCCAATGACTGCTACCAACGTGGAAAGAAAGCTCAGGGTCAAGCCAAATAATCCCATGCAAACACTATCTCAAGTGCTTGGTAACAGTTAAACAATCAAACTGAAAAACAGTTTTATGCCACTAGGTGAACCTTTGGGTGTATCCACAACACCTGATACAAGGCATGGCTCTGCTCCACCTTTTAATAACTCAAACAATATACTGAAAAAGATACGGAAATAAATCAAAAAAGCAAAGATTATGGAGAAATAACTAAGTACACTAGGACTCAACAGGTTGGAAAAGACACAGCTAACACTGAGTATATTAGAAGTCCACAAAAACTGGGAGGGTGGACAGTGATTTATTTTTTTCATTTTTTTTTTTTCTGATATAAGAAGTAGGGACATAATTTGAAACAAACAAAAACCAAAACATAAATAATGAAGGTGGCTCTACTGATAGACAAGTTTATGTCAAGGTGGACATTCAGATCAAACTAAACAATCTTGGAAGCGAGACGAGTCTCAGGGCTTTACTGAAAACGTGCACTCTTTTAAAACATATTGGAATTTAGGAACCTGAAAATCTTTAAGTTGGAAACGTGGCAGGCATGGTGGGCAATGCTACAATAATAAATCCATTCCAGAGGTGGAACACTTCTAGTTCTGTGTTCATTCTCTTCCTTCAGAATCTCTCAGTCTATCATCAATCAGTACAATAAACCACCAAGGTGTTAGATGTTACTTGCTGTGTGTTTTGCAGTGAAATACAACCCTAGCAACATCCTTGCTTTGGCCCCCTTTTTCACTTCCTTCAATTACTGTGGCCGTTTCAGTGTTGCCCTGCCCTTGAAGTGCTCTCCAGCTAGAGAGCCTTCTTGTTTGGTACTCACCTGCTGACAGACGAACACTGGTTAAATCCTCAGTTTCTACGTGGTCTGCTGTAATCCTGTGCTTCTGCATAAGCAACACACTCTTTTGGAGAACTGCCTGGGTGGTAACCCACCATTGTTGTCAGGAGCAAACAGCCCAAGGTTTCACCCAGCATCCCCTGATTTGTGAGTAACAGAGGCACAGTCACTGTCTGCATACTGTTTGATTAAATCTGACCTTGCACAGAATACTTGCCCAGAAAGGAAAGTAGAGGTAAATAAAACAAACTTGAAAAATGGCTTGTTTTTGCAAGCATAGAAATTCTTACCCCTGTGATGAAGGCATCCATATTCTATGGCCATCCTCTTGAAAAGTCTTTTCACAGTGCAGAATGTCACAAACAATAAATCACAGGAAGAATCATTACACAAGGAAAATATCTGAATTATATGTAGCCACCCCACCCATTGAATTGCACTGTTTTGTTTATAAATGCATCTACTCTGCATCTGTTGCAATGACATACTGTCTCCACTTACAATTTCCAGCGAAGAACTTGTGAGTTATGATCTTTCTTCCCTGAGCTCTGGTTCTACTTAGCCAAAAAAAGGTGACATTTTGGTGCTTTGCTGTATATACCACACAGCAAAAATCTCCTCAAAGATACAAACACTATCAGTGTTCTTCACGCAAAAGAGGATTAATTGCTCTAGGAAGCCTTGCTCTTTGAGACACAACCAAACTCTTTATTCACCTGCTTTTGGAAGCACAAGCATCTCCAGAGCATGTATGTGTTTTAGATTTTCTATAAAAAAAAATAATAATAAAAAAAAGTCAGCTGTATTCTGAACAGATCCCAAATGCAAATTGAGCAGACAAAAGTGAACTGCTCAGCATCTTAAGTACTATTAATAATACCAAGGTGAGTTTCTTAAATATAAAAACCCCCCAAAACCAAAAACCCCTCAACCACCCCCCTGCTGAAGACCACCTCCCAAAATAAAATCCAAACCCAACAAAAAAGCATTCGCTAGCATATCTTGATCACTCCTAGAGCCAAAATATTATTATGCAACACAAAAGATATGAAAAGGCTGGCACCGAAATACAGATATCCTTGTTATGTGCCTCTTCCTTCACTGCCCCCCCCCCCCCCCCCCCCCCCCCCCCCCCCCCCCCCCCCCCTCCCCCCTTATTTGGAACATACACTGATATAGGCTGATTGTTTTGGATGTATAAACTAAGTGTGTTCCTTACAGATGGAAGTTTTGAATACAGAATAAATCGGTAGTAGTCCTGGCTGCAAGGAAAACATTTATCATGGATTTGTAATGCCAGCAAAACAGAAAGTGGACAGAAGATCAATAACACTCATTAGAGCTTTATCTATAGCTCAGCTCTAAAGTGACACTAAACACAAACTTTTCATGATCCTGAATGAGAATGGTAAGAAAATCTAGCACTGAACTTACTAACCTCAGAACATAACATGCAGACAGACCAAAATGCTCCATTTATGAGGTACAGAAATGTCTTCTACAGAGTAATCCATTTTCTCACTGGAGGTATGCCTTGTGGTTTGCCTGCATCTACCGATTTCCAGTTACATTGCCTTTTTAAAATTTTTTCCTTTCTTTTCTCTGCAGTTCCAATATATTTTGCTTTACTAGTCAGGGCCTCTTGGGACTGCTAACATAACAGAACAGAATTAAGACATATAGCTGAATGATATAAATTTGATTTATATTTGTCAGATACATGGATGAGATAACCTTCTGTAAAATACTGAAGGACAGCTGGGACCACCAAGTACAAAAAAATAAGTTAACAATCTGAAGAATTAAAGCATTCTTAAAAATCTTGCTAAGAGTCCTATGTAAGGTGGGAAGTAACACTAACATCTGAATAATTTTCAGTGTCAGTAAAAGCTGGTAAAACAAAGCAGATCCCAAGTCAAAGACAATGCTAGTAAGAGTCAGTTTTAGTGCCAGAAATGTCATCACCCATTTCTAAATGCTGACATCTAGGAAAGAATTCAGTAATACAAATGGGCAATGAAATAGCTACTTCAAGCATTTAACCTCTTCTTCTTCCATCTCTATGGTTTAGGCTGACATTTAGGAAAAAAGGAAGATTTTAGACACTACTATCTCAATAACAGTCAGCTTTTTACTATATTGCATAATGAAGGGGCTGGCTATTCCAAACAGCACAAAGCTCAGATAAGTGTTGTTACTCAAGCACAGACCAACTGCACCTGAACTGGATCCCTCTGTTGCCAAATTTTGACTGTTACCAGTGTTAATGGAATCCATCACCAACCTCCGTATTGCAGGCATGGCACAGCCAGCTGAATCGTCTATGAACTGCACTACAATTGTTTTGTGTGTTCTTCCTCTGGGTTTTGTTTGTTTTGAGGAGGGAAGGCTGTGGGGGGACGCAATACCTACAAGAAGATTATCAAAACGATGGAACCAGGCTCTTCACAGCGTGCATGGTGGGAGGATGAGACACAATTGGCAGAAGATTAAGATAGGTTCAAACAAGAGGATAAATGTCAAAAAGTTTTTCAACATGGGGACAGCCAAGCAGTGGGTCATTCACCCTTGGTGGTTTTCAAGTCCCAGCTGAATACAGTTCTGAGCAATCTGCTCCAACAATAAATGAATGCCACCTTGAGGAGGAGGTTAGATTACATTACCTCTAGAGATTGCTTCCAACAAGTATCTTACGGATATTACACATAATGTTTCTGTACATTATTACATCAACATCAGATCTGAACACTAGATTAGGCAAAACATTTACAGACTATTTTTAATAACAAATTCCTGTAAACACATGGTAACATCAAACCCTTCTGGTAATGCAGTGTAATAAACAGACAGTCCCCTTGTTAAAAAAACCCCAACAACTCTGAAAACAATCAGAAACACGTTGCCTTATTAAGACAGACAGACATTTGGAAATAAACACACACTTAGGGAATTTTTCAGAACTCAGGAAAAATGTAAGTAAAATACTTTGAAAGTGTATTCACAAAAGGTATCAACAAGTGCTTAGGATCTGAGATGGCGCTTCCCAAATTGTGGAGAGAAAAGCCTCAAAGACTAGAACTGTCTTCAAGCACAGAAAAATTCAGCTTGTCCTTATGACTAAGCATTGCTAAGGAGAGGCAGGAATTACAGAAGAAGGGGCCATATAAAGAAAACGTTTAGCTGTCTAAAAGAAGGAAAGAAAAAAGTCCACAATGAATGTAAAATATTTTATTTATTGCAAACAAAAGCTGGATAGCAACATTGCACAATACCAAATTTTAAGCTTTTGAAATTCTCAGAAATTATTCTTCGTTGTGATTTCTTTTTTGCTCCATATATCTTTATAGTTATATTTTTACATTAGCTTTACATTATGACAAGAGTAAATTACAGAAATTAAGACAAAGTCTATATAATCTGCCAGCTTACTAATGTTTCATTTATATGTCAGTGTGTAACCATTTAACACTTCGATCTGAAAGGATTACCAGATTCAATGCTTTGCTAGTCATAAGAGAATGATACGATCCACACCAATAATTTTTTTAAACTATTAAAAGTATATGGGAATTCACTGTGTCCTTATTTCAGCTGCGACAGAGAAACCAGAACACACCGCAAGTGTGCTGTTCTTATTTTGTACAAAACATAGGTAATAACTAACTATGTTACTTCACTAGAACAACAATTTCTCCCTTTTGTGTAAGATCTCCAGCAAAAAGGCAGACAAATGCATAAATCCAGCATTTTTAGATCCAATGCTGAATAGCCTGGAGGGCAGTAGTGAAAGTCCTGAGTGCTGGATGAGTCCCTCGATGAGACATCAAGAGGGACCCGGCCTCTGCATTGAACCCTGCTTCTTTAAGTTGTTTTGCTATTTCCTCTACATCCCAGCCTCCCTCTCCGTGGTTAGCCAGTAAGTGGTCAATAAGGCGAGGATAGAAAGCAGTAGATATGCACTTCACCACTAATTTGGCATTGAGGAGCAAGGTAAGTATTTCAGCATCGCAATTGGAATCATCAACCTATGAAGAAAGAAAAATCTAAAGTAATTAAAAATTACCAGATACATCCATCAACCAGAACATGTCATGACTGTTCTAACTGCACAGCACGACCTTGAAAGAGAGATGAGTATTCCACACGGATTAACAACAGGGATACGTGCTTTGCATATGTTGGAAAATGTAAAGGTATGTCTTTAATAGTTTCTGTCACAATAATGTAAATATTTGACCTGCATAAAATCAGGCAATAAGGATGCTTAGCAACCTGGCTAGGATTTAAAGAACAGCTTTATAGACTTTTCACAAGTTCTTAGCCCCAGTGCAGAACAGACTACGCCACTTACCTCCACATCAAGAATGACACTCTGAGGAAAGTCAGAGCACAGCGTATTAATTTTTCATCACCTTATATTAATACAATATGTTACATACCACATATTAATATGATAGGCAACATTTGCAGACCCAGCGAGATTTCCCAGAGTTTCAGCATTCACAGAAAGAATGAGATTTTCAGAAGAATACAACTTTTAGAAGGAAACATTCATAGAAGATGTAGAGTACAGAGCTGCTTCCTCTGTGAGACACCCTGGATGCCTCAGAAAAATGCGGTTACTTGAGAGCAAGTATCCTCTTGAAAGTCTTGTCTATAGCCTTACAAATAACACTACAGAATACTTCAAATTCTATTTCTGTTGATCTTGACATGTCTTTCCTGGGTTCCCTGAAATGCAGTGTTGTTTTAATCAGCTTAGGTGACTTACCACTTCAAGAAGTGCAATAAAAAAAATATACTGGCCAAAGGAGGGATAGATAATAGTTTTCAATGACTATATCCTATCAAGTTAGAAATAAATTAATCAAATTATGCTACATTCACAAAACAACCTCTCAGTTAAAAAAAAAAAAAATAATCTGTCTGATTAGCTTCTGGTTTTATTTTCTGTAAAACTGATGTATTATCTTACATGGTTGGTACCAGCAAGTAATGAAGACTCTCTGATCCAGTGATTTGGTACCCTTGAAGACCAATTAAACTGCCACACAGGACTACAGAATGTGGCTAGATTTGGAGCTAAGACTTGACAGTTGAAATTAAGCAATTTTTTACCTAATTAGCATCACAACATTTTTAACCCTGATTCGTTTCAGGACAGCATTTAAAGTTTCCTTGTCTCTCTGTTTTAGTTCAAAGTGAAACAGTGCAGAGCTTTGCTTTCCCATAATCATGTGCAATGCGCTCCATCCACCCCTTGCCCTGCTGCACGCTGCAACAAGCACTCCTTATAACCCCATTCTCTGTCCCACAAAGTTTCCACACCCATTTCTTAGTAACATGTAACAGTGTCAGTTTGCACTTGTGGGGTGGGTTTTGTAATTATTTTCCAGATAGATCAAACAGAACTACAATCTATTAGTCTAGAAAACCAAATGTCCTGGTAAAAACAAACAAACAAACCCAACCAACCAAACAACCAAAACAACTCTTACCTACTCAAGACACAACACTGTGGGATATCAAGCACGCCATTTAACATGGATCATCTACTGCGGGAGACTACTCCCTCCCATTTTCCTATACAGGTCGTCAAACCAGAAACAGGATGTTCAAAGCATGTATCAGCAAAAGTACATGATTTTCTCTTGAATGCATGGAATTCCAAGACTCCCAAGATTTGGCATCTTATTTGGAGGAATCACCATTACATTTCCATGTAGAAGAACACAGAGTTCATGAGGAAATACCAGGTAGCTCCTTGCACTGAAGTGGATAAGAAATTTGCAGCTAGCTTCAGGGGAAAGAACTTCCTCTGAAGTAACAACAAATTCTTTTAGAAGAAGGATCTTTTTTGCACATAAACATTAGTTTAAACACCCAATTAAGACAACTACTAAAAAGCAATGTTACCATTCCTGTGTTAAAAAGCTGCTGCTTCTGGGCAGACAGCAGAGGTAGGATCTTATCAATGAGTCACTGATCTGCCTGCATATGAAAAGCCCTTGCTATCCCCAGACCCTAACTAAGCCTTAAAACACTGGTTCCACCAAAGTTTATCGCTGATCCCAGAAACACTGTTCCAGCAATATAGGATGCAGCTGACTGCAGTTTAAGCAAGTCTCAGAGGTGCAAGTGTCTTCCACACAAATTAACACACAAGCACTTTCCATATTGTGTGAACATGTGAATAAACGATAAACCACAATAATGACAAACTCAGAGTATATATGATGAAGAAAAATCATTATGCCCATCTAGACTTCCATGCTAAGGGTGCTAAATTTTTCATTGGTGTAAAATGTGTTACTTCTGGAAGGCTTAAATGGGAGCAGCTTTAGTTTTTCATATCCATTTCTCCTTCAGTAGGATTTGACAGTGCAGATTTAGCATGATGCCCGCACACAATGCACACGTGTACAAGTAAAAGAACTAATGGAGTTAATTACACTGAGGAGAGGAACTCCAAACTTTTTTTCCTTTGACTTACATATCTCTTTGGGTTTTGGCTGAAATCTACTTTCAAGATGTAAGCATTCATGCAGTATCTCTGTTGACTAGCTCACTCCTTTAGACTGTGATGATCAATACCCTTCCCTGCTAGAGACATACATATTCATCTAGAAAGTGAGATGGTATAGAAACAGATTATTGCAACAGATGTACTCATTTCTACTGAAGCAGCGCTACAGCACTCTGCTTCAAATAAGGCCTGTGCATTTTATCAAATGTCTCTTTCATGCAGAATTTATAAATGGATCTGCATGTACAGATGGAAAACCACGTCTCAGAGCAAGGTTTCTGTCAACAGAAGTGAGGACCCACTTACGCTCTTTCTCCACGAGTCCTCAACTCTTTCTGCACATCTTCAGCAGGATGGGAAGAAGCCTCATCCCAGACTGCTAAGTGCTGCTTTTAGAGAGGGTGGGGGATTCAAGCTGTTCCCCTGCACAACCTGTACTGACCCCTGCGCTGATTGCTGTATTTCTGAATCAGAATGGCAGTTTGTGTTTTACACTGAACTTGGTGCTCTCAGTGCATAATTAGTAAGGGTTAAGCATGCCTGCCTGGGGCTTTGCCATCAGCACACTAATATTATGAACTGCAAATAGGCTCAGGCTTGAGGCGTCAGCTCTACCAAGGCAGCAGGTCCCCTGGGCGTGCAGAGACAGGGAGCCTGCAGGTTTTAAGAAAGCCTGTGTGTGAAATAGGTCGGTGAAGATCTGTTTTGCTACAGGTGGCACCTCTTCTGATGTACTCGGAAGAGGAACTTAAGACATGTAAAAGGCTTCACTTATAAATCACTGAGGCCTCCACAAATCCATGTGATCATGAATGCATATCAGCATCCAGTGTTCTTTCTGGTTGCTAATACAGCCTACACGGCCAATGTACTTATACTTGCTATGATGCAGCATATCTTGCGGGGGCCGGGGGGGAACCCCTCCTCCTACAGTGAGAAATTCAGATAAGCAAGAGCAGGTCAGGTGTTATCTTTTGCTTAACTAAGAGGCAAGTCAGGGTCTGGGCAATTCCCCATCAGCATTGTTTGTGCAGGGATCTAGAGATTCTGCTATTAGCAAACAGACAGGATTACATCCATAATTTATGGATTATAAAATCCATTCATTAAGAAATATGGATACTAATGGGAAGATAAGAGCTGCTGCTGATGTAACAGCAGAAAAGAACTGAACCTGCTACTTCCCTAAATATTAGCTCTCTGCTACTACTGGAGATAATGCTTTTTATTTATTTTCTTATTGGAGTCTACAGCTATAGGACAGATAAATATGGGGAGAGAAGAAAACAGAGTGATTATAAATAAAGTCTAGAAAAAACAAACTAAAGAAAGATATTTCACCATAATTACTGTTAGCTTACATTAGCTTATATACACATAATTCAACAAGATTTCTTTTAAAAGGTAAGCCACATCAAGTGAGTAGCCACAAATGGCATAAGACACTGGAGAACACTGGAAATTCCATTATTTCACATTCTTTATGATTTTTCATATTAAATTTTTCAATAAATCATGTTGCAAAGGTGGTATCAGTACTTCATCATCTAAAGTATAGTATGCAAATGGAGCTAAGGTATTGTTTTAGATTAACTAAAAAAAAAAATCTAGTTCTAATTTCTATTAAAGCCTTGACTGAAGAAGTATTTTCACTGATTATATTAAGCCCCATTAGTAAGCTGTTTTAACAGTACAACTACCAACAGGTAACAGAATATTTACTTGCTCTGTCAGAAGTATAAAAATCACTTTTGAAGATAACCCAGTGAACAGACAACACTGAAACCCTTCCCAAAACCAATCTGACTCTTAAGAGCAAACTGAGCCCTATTGGCAGTAATAAACTTATTTAAGGAAACCAATTTTTAAAATTATTCACACACCACAGAGTAAGTATAGTTATTTCTGTTACCCAAAAAAGACAAGTGACAGTTTATAAAAAGATACGCAATAAAAAGAGAGGTCTGCAATTCCAAAAAAGCTTACACAAAAATCTTGGTTGTTTTATTACAGGCAAAAGCTATACAATTCTTAGTATCAGCACTTCAGCATCATCCTTAACTGTAAACATCCATAAAGCTGTCAGCAACATACAACAAATGGCTAACTAATACATCGTATCAGCAAGCCAGTGCTGTATTTTTCTCACAGCCATGTTTGTGAGCTGTGTTTGCATTATGTCAGGGAATCAATGGCTATGTTTTCCCTTTGCCAGATGTTATTTGTCCTTTTCCTGTTTAATGTAAGCAGAAATGGGCTTCCTATGAAAAATTCATTAAGAATTCTACAAAGAACATTAACAGGCCGAATACTGTTTTTAAAACGCAAAAAGTATGCATACAAAATTATACTGGAGAAACAACATTGACACAGCTAAGCAATATATGCACTTTTAGTACAACACCAACTAATGTAATCGTAAGAGATGCATATACAACATGGAGTAAGAGATACTTTTCCAAACAATGGAAGAACAGCTTCTAAATTTAGCATGGCACTCTTCTGTACTAGTTGCTTTTCTAACATTGGCAGTGGAATGTTACATTCAAGGTACTGGCTAAGCTCTTTGCCCAATGTAATGAAGTCGATAGGTAAATTTTCATTGACTTAGGATGAAGCATTAGACCAAAGCTAAAAGTTTTGAAACTTCTAAGTTATTTAGCAGTCTTACAGAACTATGCACTCAAATTAGTCATGAACTTAAAAGGAAAAATTAGAACAGCTTATCAAGCTGTCTCCTGCATAAGGCAGCCAAAAAGAAAATTATTTACGCCTGCACAGGTGTACAAAGTGTTTTATGTTAGTAAAAAGATAATATGGTTCCTGGTCCCAAAACTCCAATATAAAGTAACCAACCTAGGGTGTACAAAACCAAAAGTTGTAGCATATTAGAACAAAAAGGGCAGTTACGAGAGCAATACAATTAGTAACCATTCAGAAAGTGCTACTACGCAGAATTATGCTTTAAAATTAGTTAAATATAATGTACTTGGACACAAATTCCCACTGGCAAGCTTCAGAGCGAGTCACACAGCAGCTTCCACCATAACAAAAAAGTCAATTTTGAAAGGTTAACAAGAACATGTAAGTGAGAAAGTGCATACATCCATCAGATCTCTGCTTGCTTTTCAGTGAGAACTTCTTGTTTAAAAACAGTTACAAAAAAAGCCTTGTTTTGCAGACACAATCTGAAATTGCAGGTGGTAAAAGAAAACTATCAAAAAAATTCAGAGATTATTATATTGGTGATTAATATTTATAAAATTATGTTCTGCATAAAATTTGTGGTTTATTTATATAAAGAAAAGGGAACAGGCATATCTTCATAAAAACCTGTGGTTCTTTACTGAAAATGCCAAACTGAACTAGGAAATACTCCAAGTTCATATTGGATGCCAACTATGGCATTGGAAATTTCATACAAGCAGATACGTATTATGTATGATACACCCTGCCATCTTCCATGCTACCATTTTAAATGTTCATAGAGAACAGGTTCAAAAAGCTGGTACTTCATCTATTTTGGTAACCAAGTCCTTTGGAAGGAAAAATAGCAGTGTCTGAGATGGAGCCTGTGCTTCCAGATCTGTTGCTTCTCTGGCTGGTCCTCACTGCTGTGTTCTAGAAAGGAGAGAAATCCTTTCTCAAAGTATTCAATGGATACAAAAAGATAAAGATTCTGGAATACAATGTGTGGCATAATAAGGAGACACAGCACATAAGCAGGAATAAATGAGGAGGACAGACTTAAGGGAGAATCCAGGGTAAGAGCAGGATGCAGAATTATCTTTTCTAGGCAACAGAAGATGGTGTGAAAGTAGGGAATAGGATTGCACCATTTGTTGCAACCAAGGAATCTGAAAAATTTTTATCATTCATACAACTAGAGCAGAGGGCCTGCCCTAGAAGGCTTATGCAGAAATAGGGGCATGTTTGCCGCTTTTGTGCATCTTGGAAAAGAGTTACAATTTCAATCTGAATTCCTACAATTCACAATTTAAAAGCTTTTGTGTTTGGGGGTGCTTATTTTTAAAAGATATACACAGTTCCATTTTTGTTCCCATATGGGCAGTTTCATTTTGAAGTAGCAGATGGGAAATTTATGACAAATTGTTATTTTATCTTGAAATACGCAACCAAGAGCTCCTTAAGATATGGTGCAGCTGGGAAATATTAGAGATGAGGTTTTTTTACTTAGATATTATAATTCTGGAAATGTTCAATGCAGTTAATTTAGCCAGACAAGAAAGCCATTCCCTTTCATATAAAGGTCTCAGACAATACCTCCCTTCTCTTTTGTTGTGGTAGAATGCCAGATCATAAGCCATAGCTAACATACACTCTAAGGAAGTCAAGTTGTACACGCACAAGTTCAATTAAGAGCTTCAAGAAGTTTTAAACCCAGCTCAGTTTTCAGAAGATAAGATAAAAGATAATATAATGCTTTTGTCTAGGAGACTAGCTTTTATCTTTTTAGTTATTCCTTCTTAATTGAAAAGTTAATATGGGAGGGGAGTAATGTAACTTTATATAACAAATGAAAACTACAGTCATGTCTGTTAGTTCTTGTCCAAAGAAAACAAGATAGCCTTTAGGTGGTTTTTTTCCCCAGAAACTTTGCTACAGTATCAAACAAAACCTGTTTAGAATTGCATGAAAGTCCCCAAACATACCATCTTGCATTTCAACTTTTCCACAACAGAACCCATGATGTAACAGCTCTCCACGTGTATATAAACTGCCACGTTTGTCAGAAACAAACTCATCTGCTGTACTATTATCACTTTAAAAAAACCCAAAGTGCTAAAATATTAACACAGAGATAACAATCTACTTTATATAACGGAATAATTTCTGCTCTACCACACTGACTCAAAATACCGTATTAGATAATTTAAAGGAAGTACTATGAGTTTTAATCACCTCAAATATATATAAAAGATCTTAGTAGCCCTGTGTTACTACTCACCGTGGAGACAATAGCTGTGGAAACTTTTTATAATGATAAGGGTCTCAATAGTCTCTGCTTACTGTATGAAGATAAAAGAGCCAATTTATTACCTCGAACTCTGAAAGGTGGTTAATTCAACTGCTCATACCTTAGCAACAGCTGTTATCTGCTCCAGTGCCACAGCGTGAAGATCTTGATCTTTGCTTTCTACCAGCAGTTTCAGGGACGGCAGCAGAAGGGACTGGTTAAGCAGCAGTGAACATAATTCTTTTATACACTGAAAATAAAAATAAACTCATTTGGTGAGTACCTCTGGAGATACTAACACCATCATTCACACTAAAATTTATGAAAATTCTATGTCAAATGCAAAATGAGAACCAAACTTCTACAACAAATTAACTCCCTGTTGGAAATAACTCTTCAGAAACTTGAAAGGACAAATCTAAAACAAAGTGGAATGCAGGGTTATAAGTGCAACATTTGTTATATTAAGACAAGGCAGGTACTGAATCACCATTACAACCCAGAGTTTTACTGTAAGAACAACACTGCAATCACAGCTTTCTGTGGGACTAATATATTTATGCTTACTGGAATACTGCAAAGCTCAGGAAGAAACTTAAACAGACACCTGTGATATTTCTGTAACTCAATTATGCAAGGAAATAACAGTATATACCAGAGTTCAATCTTTCGAAATTTTATGCTGTTTTTATACATGATTAAAGGTTAGCAAATTCAATTTTCTTTATTCATCTGATTTGTCATGGTTTATAATATAGCGCTAATTTAGCATCATAAATCTTCTACAAAAAGAAACTGACCAGAGAAATGTCTTTTAATAAACAAACAAACAAAGTCCCACAACAAACCTACTGTGCATTTCCAAATCTTTAACCTGGCCTTCAGTTAAAACAAATAAACGAAACATCCTACATGTAACTTGTGGGCTGGAGTTTGTTGTTTTTTTGGTTTTTTTTCCCTCAGCATTGCAGTGATTTATTCATTTATACATAAAAAAGTACTTCAACTAACAAAAACTGTTATAAATCAAATTATAACTTCCATTTCCCTTTTTGCCATTTCCAAGACTTTAGGTCATTTGTCACAACTGCTTTCCAATGAGGCTCATCAGAGGTGTCCCATGGTCCAGGACAAATTACATTAAATGCTTTAGATATTGTATGGTGATCACCTTGAAAATGGTTTCCAACTCTTAGAGGTGCGCTCTGTTTCACTCCAACATTTAGAGAGCAATTGTCAAAGGAGGTCATCCGCTAAATATTAAGCTGAGAGTATGCAAGTCACGTATTTTTTTTATACCTTTTTATAGTTTAATGACAAGAGTAACGATGTGATGACCAAGACGCAACCACACCTTCAGCAGCATAGTTTTAGTAGCTGTGCACCTGAAAGCCTAAAAATTATTTGAAGATGAGGAGACATTAAATGCTTTGACTGCAGAGATACCTGGCCTTGCTTGGCACAGGGAGCTCCCTCTTCACGTTGATCAGTCTTTTCTAAATTTATACCTACAAGAAACACTGCCTAAAAGGCTATATCCTATCACACTGAGCTCTGAGTCACTGAGGCAAGGCTTGTTCTCTTACCCAAACTTGTTCCTTTAAACTTGTATTGTGTACCACTACTAATTGCTGATGTTTTTAGTGAGATACGATACAGGATCACGGAACAAAAAGGTTAAATTAGCATTAAGCTCTGATTGATCAGTCACATGCTTATTAAAACTTCTGATAATTTAATATTCCATTGTATTTGAGCAGTACACTACCATTCCAGCAAACTTACTGAATGGTAGAGATTCATTCTGTGTCTCTCTTTCTTGAAAATGTGTATCCACAGCAAAAAATGCAACTTATGTTCAGAAAAATAAATTCTGAGAGTCATAAGATATATAACCTCAGAAAACAGAAATTTTACCATGCTTGCTAACTTATTCTGTCTGAAAGCCTTTCAAAACTAACTGGAGAAGCAGTAACATATGAAATAAGTCATAACTATAAAAAGGCTCTCTAAAAGAACCCCAAATCATATTTTGGGATTGTAGGAGGAAGAAAAGGAAACCACACAAATTTTAAAATGTAACTAGGTACTGTACATTTTTAAAGCAAGAAGGCAGGGAAAGAAAAGATACAGATGTTGCATCAGTTTGCTGTCTCAATGAGCTGCTTTAAAAAAAAAGAAAAATCAGATCTCTCAGCAAGCAAATGCAATAATACAGACATTAACATTGCTATTTTCAAAGCAACAGCATTTAACTCCTATGATATGCCTGCATTTTGTTTTCTTCTTAGATGCTTCATAATATACTCTAGTACTGGTTACATGTTCTAATGGGGTTGTTCTAACAATCTGCCTTGCTCACCACAGAGGCATAAAAGGTCTCCACATAAGGAAACACATGCTTAGCTATCCAGTTAACTTCTGTTTATCTTAGAACAATTATATTTTGAAGCCAAAGGTCGTTAGATTTCATGTAGGTACCACTCAGATGACTTGAGTAACTTTGTGCCTGATGATAACATGTCTAGCAAACATATCCAGTCTTACCTACAAAAATATTTCAGTATAGAGAATCCATAATCTCTCTTGAAGGAGAAATAACACATTCCAAAAGTTATTTTTACTTACTGTCAAAATATCATGTCTTATCCTAAAATTTCAAATGGTATAAATTAAATTCAATTGGTTCTTGTTACACCTTTCTTTGTAAAACAAGATTTTTAGTAGCTTGTGTTCTATCTAAAAATATCTGCAGAGTACAATCAATAACCTCTCAATCTCTGGTAAGATAATGCACTGCACTCCTCCTTCAGTCTTCAAGATATTTTCATCTGTGCACTAATTTTTGCAGGTTCTCTCTTTTGCCCCTCATTTTTCTATGCCCTCTTGAAATGCAGCTATACTAACAGGGTATTTTATTTTAATGCCAGTCTCGCTAGTGGTTTATGGAGAAGGCTACTTCTTATCCACTCTTCTTCACTTGATATCTCGTAAGGTAAGGCTGCACTTCCTCTGTTTTGCTTATGACACTACTTTGTGATTCATGACATACTCATGTTTTTTTAAAAATATTAACGAAAAGCCAAGAAAAGCAAAATGCTAAATACCTTTTTTGCTTTAATTCTTATTAAAACATCAGACAAACGAACAGCTAACAGTTGACTATAATAGTAACGGGTGAGAGTACAGCACTGAAAATTCAGCCTACAAAAAAAAATCACCCCCAAACACCTAAAGAAATAATAAATCAAGTAAAGCGATATCACCCTCCAGACAGGTTATAAAAGACTGGAAAAGAGAAATACAGTCTGTCTTTCAAGCAGGCACACAAGGGGAAAAGATATTGTAGACCTATCAGATACTCCCCGTTCATGAAAGCCATCAAAACATAAAATGAAAAACTAACCAAAAAAAGTGTATGGAAGTATGTTCCCACAGGGCCCTGCAACAGGTTCTACAGTTAGGAATAAGGCCATCACTATGGCACATTTTGACTTTAGCAAGACTTTGAAAACGTCACATGAAACACTCACTGTGCTCTGCACCAGGGAAATAAGGTGTAGGATAATGTGGTCCAGCATGCAAAATCTTGGAGTGGCTTCAATCTCTTTTTCCACAGGAAGGGAGTGGACAACTTGCCAAGCACTGAATACTGAACACTACAACTAACTCCTCGTATCTCTGCCAGAAATGACTGCACTGCTGCTCTGGACAGAAATTGGAAATCCAGCCCTAGGCAGCAAGCCACCACCCACAGCGCTTCTCAGAGCAACACAAGTGGCTTTCTTTTCTGCAATAAGCACTCAAAAGCCTTTGAGTGTCTGCCCGCCTGCAGTGAGAGGCTGTGCTAAGAGAGGGCATGATCTTACCTGCGAGAGGGACAGGGAAGTCCCAATTCAAAATCTGGAATACCACGATTTAGCTGAAACCTTTCTAAGATAACTTTTCTGTCTAGGTAGGTGGCTACCAATGGTTCACTGTGACACCAGTGAGGCATATTAAGTGGATTTCATAGAAATCTGTTTTGGGTCCAGTATTCAGTATTTTCATGGATGGCTTGAAGGGCTGGATAATGAGTAGTACAAACAGCATTGTGTCTGGAGAGGCTCAAAGCAGACTGAAGGGCAGCATTTAAATTCAAAATTATCTGAACAAAATGAACAGGGACAACTGTGAACAAAGAAAAATATATAATGTAAACTCATAGATAAAAACAGGAACTAGATACATAAATAGAAACAAGGAGACCAATTGGCTGCTACGTTATTCTCAGAGATAAGCATCCTATGGCTACTAGGACCACAGGGTGACTACAGATAAGAGACTAGATGCATTCTCCCATTGAGGTGTTTATGTTAACTGGCATATGACGCATAGTTTGATAGAAAAACATGAGATATTCAGGAGTCACACTTTAACAGTTGCTGGGGGGAGAAGGATTTGCCCCTTTCTAAGGAGATTAATCAGACAGTCCAAACACATGTGCCTTCCAAGCAAATAAAACAATGCTTCTTTCAATTAAGAGGAATGGAAAAAACTATCCACTGAATAGTGTAAATAAAATAAAAACAAACAAAAACCCACACACACAGACAAAAAACAAACCACACACACAGATACAAAGATTAAAGCTACGCAGCTCTCCAAAAGACATTAAAAAAAAGAACTTGGCTATAAAAAAATTAGGAAGACCAGCAGGAAGTAGAATAAAGGAAGAGAGAAACCTTTTTGGTTACATACAAAGAAACAGTTTTCCTTACTTCTAGACCATCATGACTTGAAGTTAAATGTTTTTTCCATCACAACCTTTGGACTTCAGAATGGCATATGTTATTCACGGTGATAAATTGATATCTCTGTTTTTAGAATACCATCATTCTAGGTCTTTCTTAATCAGTGTATTTATTGAAATGTGAAGTAATCTAAACAGGTTAATTGTCAGTAATCAGATTTTCATCTTATTCAGCCATGTGGTTTCAGCTCTCCAATTTGTGCACTTAAGTAATGCAGCCGTGCATACAAATAAGTTACTTAAATTTATCCATGTCGTTCCCCCTCTTCCCAAGTAGAGATTGAAAGCAATCAACCTTGTTTGTAGATAACTGTACAATTACACACTTTAGAGCAACTCCTCCTGTTGCTGTACAGCAATCTGTTCAGAGAAAAGGTATATTTTACATTGGTAAAGGTAGTTTATGCTTGAGGACCAGAACACCCTCATACTGTACCTGTATATTCACACCTACATGGAAGGCTCCTCCAACACCCTGTACCATTAAAAAAGGAAGGGACCTCCAAACAAAGCTGCCAACCAATACCAAAACTGTCTGCAAACAGGGACTTACGGAGTTCAAGAAAAAGTTTACTCAATGAAGTGAGCAAATCATGACCTATTCTTGAGCAGAACTCTTGGTGAACTGACTTGCTGTATGACAGTGACTCTCAGTGGGATCTGTCTTCCTGGATCATTGAGCTGAGGTAGAAAATTCTACTTTCACAAAGTTTGACTGCTCCTGGGCACAAGTAAGACCATGAGTTTACAAGCTATGATGCACCATTCAATACCTTATAAAAAAAAGCTACATATAATTACACCATTCCCAGGGATAGAGACCTGCCTTCCACCAAAAACTTTTGGTGGGATGAACTAATTAATTTATGTATTTACCATTTCAGCTTACTGACACTTTCCAGAATCACATTTTACATAGATTTTGAACTTGACTCAAATCAGTCTGTTGGACTATTTAAAAAACCCACATCCCCACCTGTCTGTATTTTAAACAGAATGTGTTGTTTCTATTCTGCTTCTGGTCTTAACATCAGCTGTTTTCCCAGCAGAGTGTGATTGCGTTAAGATAAAGGATTAATCAGCCTTCTAAAAATATGCACGACTACTCTGAAGTTGTGCGAAGTTTATTAAGCATTTCTCCAATCTGTCTTCATTAATATACAATGTTTATGTACAAAATGCTTCAATAATTTTATACTTAAAAGATGCTTGTCTTGAAGTATGCATACATAGTTAAGGAAGATAGAACACCATGATTATTACAAAGCAATTACTTGTTATTATTATGTTTTTTCAATTTCCAACACATTTTGCAAGGATTCCTCACTAAACCTTTACGCATTTATTAGTAGAGAAAATTACCGATAATTTAATTAACAGCTTTCGCCACACTGACTTCAATAACAATACACTACTAAAGACTTTCTACAAGTATGTCAAAGAATAATTTATACTGGAACAGACCTCTAAAGGACAGCTAATCCAACCAGCCTTCAATCAAAGCAAGTCCAACAAGATCCAATTGCCTGTGACATAATCCAGTCAAGTTCTGAATACATGCAAGATGGAAACTCCATGTCTCTTCTAGGCATCCACCTGCTCTAATGTTTCAAAATTTTAATGACGACAAACATTTTCCTTATATGTAATGTGAGTTTTTGGTGATGTAACTTATCTCTATTGCCTCTTGTCCTAGCACTGAACATCTCTGAGAAGAAGCTAGCTCCATCTCCTCTGCATGTTTCCTCATCTGCATATTTAAAGACAGCAATATGATCTCCCTCAGCCACCTCTTCTTAAAACAGAATGAACCCAGCATTCTCAGCCTCTTTGCATTTTTTGTGCTCCAGCCCCGTAATCATCTTGCTAGCTCTCTACCAAACTTGATCGAGTATGGCAACATCCTTCTTGTAGCTGGGACCCCAAAACAGGACTCGTATCCATGACACCCAGAGTTAAAACTTACCTTGACAGGGAGCATGTGCTTTGTTTCATACAAAGAACGGCAGATTTTCAAAATTTCGTTTCCTGTGTTCTCCTTTTCCTCAGGTGGGCATCTCTGTAGCATAACAGTCCCCAGCTTCACCCAGGGATTATCATTTGTGCACAATCTGCCCAGAAAAATCAGAGATGTAAATAGAATATAAATATACATACACTCCTCCACCATTTTCTGTAAGTTTTTTTTCTTTTTTTAGCATATGTGAGTTAAAGAGAGAGGAAAAAGTTTTGAGACAAGTTACCACCATGATGCCATCATTCTTTCAATGCAGCAAAGAAGCTTTAAGTGTTTTTGAGTTATGACATGCTGTTACAATCCCTGAGGAATCACACACCAAATAAATATTGATCAGACTGGAATAACATAGGAACAGCTCCTCCTGGCTTCACACCAGCTGATTTCCCAAGCAGAATGGTATCAAGGGAGGGGTGACAGGAATCCAGAATTCCTAATTTTGTTTGCTTTGATCACATTCCAACAGCATCTGTTTCTCAAGTATCTGTCTCTTGCTTCTCAGTGGAGAAAATATTTCCAAGATTCAAATTCTAATTTTCAGGTCCGACAAGTACAAACAAAAATAAACTTTTTATATAGCCCATCCAAACAGGGTAGGAGAGTGGAAGTACATGCATCTGTTGTTCTTGTCCGCTACTAGGTATGGACACAGATACATTTGTTTCACATATTTAAAACGTTCTTTTCATTCCACACAGAACTTTATGCCATGTCACTGTTACACAGTCAGTCTTAAACAGACAGCAGACAGTAGATACAAGTACATTTTATCACGCATGAAGGCAAAGGCAATGTTTCTTGGCCTACAGCCCCTGTTTGCTAGATCATGGAGCTGCTTGCCTACTTTTGATAGGGATAGGTGTACTTGCTAGGACTGGATGCACTGACAGAACTGGGTAGCAGACCAGGGCTTTTAAATGACAACGTGAAATTTAACACTGGAATACATCCACACTGCCATTTTCCTAATGTGAATTAAGGTAATGCATTTGAATTCCTTTCTACAATGAGCTAAAATCATGCACAATCCCAGCTTAGACTGTGATTATATTAAGCCACAGTAACACAAACACTATGTTCATCTGTGCATAAACTTAAGAAGGCACAAAAGGTAGTTTAAAAATCACTCCACCAATCTCTTTGGCCATTAATCAGCATCCCAAAGATATGGAAAACTTTTCATTTTAGCTTGAAGGAAAAAGAAAAAAAAATAATCACAGCAAGACCAAATCTGGCAGGTTGGTCTTACAATTTAGAGTAAATTAAGATACTCAGCTAGCACATACAGGAAGGAGCAGTAAAATGCTGTCAAAGCACTGCTTTTCAAAGATCATTCAAAAAGCAGCAATCATTGAAAGTAACACATTAATATCGCTGTAAATTGAGTCCATAAATAGAGTCTGTTGGATTGACATATACTAAGGAATAGGTCTGACAACTCTGGAGAGGACAACCACCAGTATCTACTATTTCATGTATAAAAGCTATCTCCTCCTCATCTTCCACTTCCACAATGTACGTAAAGGAATAAAACCAGCTCCACATGAAGCTGACGTTATATCCTATTGTGAAAACCATACAGAGATGCTAGGAGTGGGTAACTTTGAATGCAAATTAAATATAAGTCATTGTCTGTATTCATTCTGACAACTTAATTGAGCCTTTCCATCAGTCACAGTCACTGAGCACAGAGCTGCCACAAATCAGGCTGGGAACAGCAGAGCTCTTCCTCTCCTTTCCCTCCAACCTGATGGGTCAAACCCAAAGATGCCAGCTTATTCAACAAGCAGAACATGATACACTTAATCTGTGAACCCCTAGAAACTTCAGAAGAAAAAAATGCCTGCAACTCCTTCGTTAGCAGGAACTATCAATTTAGCCAGTGCCATGTGATCCATCTCTTGCTTAAAGGCATAAACAGTCATAATGAATTTCCATTTTTATAGCTGCTGCCTCCAGAGTACATTAAGAAAACCTGTAAGAATTTCCCATTAGAAAAAGAAAACAACAACAAAATCACACTACTAAACACAGAAGTCAGAAATAACCAGAAAGATGGAAGGCAATCAAGGCTTGCCACATGCAGGTTTATTTCAGTAAAGTATCAGATATATACATTACATCAATAAAGCTTTTCTCCACACAATTCCTTACAACTATTTCAAATACTTGTGTGATCTATTAACAAATACCCATTATCTTCTGTATCTAAATAAAAACAATATTCAGTTACCAAAGATTTGACACCTACAGGTAAAATTTAGTTTTCTTCTCTCCTGAATTTTACCTTAGTTCAACTATGGTTAAAAAAAAAAGAAAAAAAAGGCTTTTTTTCAACATGAAAAAAAGTAATTATTTAAAAAACTCAGCATGAACACATTAATTTTTTTTTTGCCCAGAACCAAAACAGGGGAATTTTGAATTAAGTTTAAAAAAGAAGAGTGAACTAAGCTATTGAGTCCCTAAAAGCAGGTCTTTTTTAATTCCAAAAAAAGCTAGCCTTTTTTAATTCCAAAACACCTTATCAATACTTAATATTAAAAAATGCCTTTTGAATGTAGGTAGGCAGCAAGTTCCAAAGAACTGCAGAGCTTCAGGTAGTGTCAATAACTTTTTAAAAAAATATCTTCATGAAATGCTTAAAATGACATCTGACTATGAGACACCTAGGCAGAAAAGCATCGATGCATAACAAGAGTGTGAAAATAAAATTTTAAAAGTAAATTGGTTTGAGTGCTGACTGAAACATCCAAGCTACCTCTTTGTTTCCTCACAGTCATCATGGCATATTATGCTATGAAGAAAAACAAATTTGCAGGTGAATAATGAGTTTTATTATAGCTGGAGTGTTTTAAAACACATGAACTCAAAAAACCTCCGAAACATTAAAAAGCACAGAGGTCATAAGAATTCTTTAAGAAATAAAAGTCTACTAAAAAAGAAAAAATCCCAAACTTAAGTTCTTTTACTTCTTCATTTTGAGCCTTCACAGAATGTAAATTGTAAGTTTTCTAGCTTTACATTCCAGTATATGTATTAGATATTTACGGTTAGATTGAAACCCAAAATTCTAAGTATTCAGATGACTCAGTCCCCAGTTCTTGCACATATCATGCCATTGTTGCTAACTGACTGAAGCAGAGAAGGAAAAAGTAAGTAAAGATTAAACAAAAATCTTAATACGTATGACTAAACAACTGGCTTATCTGCTCATAGTTTTCCCCTTTGCTCAAGGATTTCTTAATACAACATCTTTTAAAATGAGACTGTGGAAAAGTACTTCCTGCTCCTCACTCCAAGCCAGCCAGCAAGGTAGGTTTTTCAGGAACACAACTTCAGGAACATAGCTGTAAAAAACCCTAGGCTGGTAAGCGTAATTGAATGCTGTTAACATGGAAATACACAACAGAAGCAGAAGAAGGAAGAATGACCAATGTAAGAAGAGAAGAGCCCAGAGCAGACCTTAGACCCTAAAGGAGTTATGATACAGGTGATGTAAATATTTTGCACAAATTTTCAGACTGCACAGATCTTGGAGCTAAGAGGTATCCCACCCCTGAAATCTAATCCATTGTTAGTTGTGAAAACAAATCACATTTAATCATTCATTTGTTTTCTCTTCTTCAATTGAGGAAGTCAGCATGAAGGAACAGAACACCAAGTGGGAGATAAAATTAAATATTTTTTAATTTCCTCTGTAGCAGTAGACAAGAACTACCTATATATAAGAAGTGTTCTCCTTTCACAAAATCTTTAGTCTTTCTGTTCGACATAAGGAAAAAGAATTTTGCTAATTGCAGTAATATTTCACTTGACAATCTGTTCCATAAGTTTAACGCTTCATTATTTTTTTAACCTCAAACACTACCTTAAAGTTTGACAGTTCCCACACACTGTGAGACATACAATTTTTCATTACAATTAAAACAAAACTAGAAAGAAAAGTTGGAATATGAATTTCTGACAGATCAAACAGCAGTCCTCATACTACTTAATGTACAGAAAAAAAATCTTTAGCTGTTAAAAGCATCACGAAGAATTTAAGATTTATGCTCATCCAGAAACTGCAAACAAACTACGGGCTTGAAGGTGAAAAACCCTTACAGATCACCTTCTATATGGAGCAGTTCTCTACACTACACAAAAGAGTTACTTAAGACTTAACTTTTCTGACATATCAATGCACATAACTTTGGGGAGTGTAGCCCTCAGGTAAAAACAGTCTATAATTCAATTACTTTGGAGTATTGATATAAGCATAATTTAATGTCTCCAACATAATGACCATCAGATATAACATGGCACATTGTACTAGACAGCAAAAAAATTATTATTGCTCTCCTTGAAAGATATGTGACTTTTACCTCAGAAGATTAAATGAATGCTTTTATCTTAGAAGTAATTATGTTATAGAATATAACAACTAACATTTTTTTACTTCTAAATTTGTTCAAAGTCACAGAAAAAAACCCAAAGAACTGGTAAATAATAATGTAGTTAAGATGTTCCAAATTAACATCTTCAACAAATACCCATTCTAATGGGTACAATGCTGAAGTTCTAATTATTTTAATTTAAAATTCTTGAGATGGTCTTTATTCTTTACTTTTGAATACTCCATTTATAGACAGAAAGAACAGATAGTGGATCCAGAAAAGAGAAGCACCATTGCTTGGTACCATTACCCTCACAGACCTCTTGCAGACTGACTGGCACAGCTATCTGAACACTAATTTCCAAACGTTTTTCTGCATTCTCCAAATGTAACTTGGAACGGAAAAAACAGTCACAAATTTCTATTCCTTTTTATGGATTTTGTACATACTGACAAAAATAAGAGCAAAATAAATACTTTAAACTAAAATGTTCAGGCAATAAAATCGTTTTCTGTCTCTTCCATGAAACATACTACATATGTATAGATAGTTTTTACAAGAAACTGTTCCAATTCAATTCTGCTTTAATGAAACCATTTATTCTACCTAGTGTGACCCTTTCCAAAGCTCATATTCCTCTTCATCATACTTGAATTAATTGACTGAAAACTAGATGATATTATCAAGAAAGAAGACTCCACAGAAATCATTTAGATTGGAAAAGACCTTTAGGATAATGACCCCAAGTGTTAACCCAAATGCCATGTCCATCTTAAGTGCCACATCTACACATCTTTTGAATACCTCCAGGACAGTGACTCAACCACTTCCCTGGGCAGCCTGTTGCAATGCTTGACTACTCTTTCTGGGAAGAAATGTTTCCTAACGTCCAATCTAAACCTCCCCTGGCGCAACTTGAGGCCATTTCCTCTTGTCCTGCCACTTGCTCCTTGGGACATGAGTCTGACACCCACCTCACTGCAACCTCCTTTCAGGTAGTTGTAGAAAGCAATAAGGTCCTCCCCAAGCCTCCTTTTCTCCAGGCTAAAAACCCCAGTTCCCTGAGTTGCTCCTCATGAGACTTGTGCTCCAGACCCTTCACCAGCTTCATTGCCCGTCTCCGGACTTGCTCCAGAGCACCTCTACATCCCTCTTGCAGTGAGAAGCCCAAAGCTGAACACAGTGTGCGAGGTGCACCTCACCAGTGCCAAGTACAGGGGGACAGTCACTTGCCTAGTCCTGCTGGCCACACTGTTTCTGACATAAGCCAGGATGCTGTTGGCCTTCTGGGCCACCTGGGCACATTGACAGCTCATGTTCATCTGGCCGTCAACCAGCACTCCCAGGTACTTTTCCTCCAGGCAGCTTTCCAGCCTCTCTGCCCCAGCCTGTAGCACTGCGTGGGGCTGGTGTGACCCAAGTGCCGGACCTGGCACTGAGCCCGGTTGAATCTCATACCATTGGCCTCAGCCCATCAGTCCAGCCTGTCCAGATCCCTCTGCAGAGCCTTCCTACTCTCAAGCAGACCAACACTTCCACCCAGCTTCATGTCATCTGCAAACGTACTGAGGGTGCACTCAATCCCCTTCTCCACATCACTGATAAAGCTATTAAACAGAACTGGCCCCAATACTGAGCCCTGGGGAACACCACTTGTGACCAGCCACCAACTGTATTTAACTCCATTCTCCACCACTCTTTGGGCTCAGCCACCCGGACAGTTTTTCACCTAGTTCAGAGTACACCCATCCAGGCCATGACCAGCCAAGTTTCTCCAGGAAAATGCAGTGGGAAATGGTGTCAAAGGCTTTACTAAGGTCCAGGTAGACAACATCCACAGCTTTTCCCTCATCCACTGAGCGCGTCAGCTTGTCATAGAAGGAAATCAGGTTTGTCAAGCAGGACCTGCCATTCCTAACCCCATGCTGACTGGGCCTGATCCCTCACTTGTTCTGTATGTGCCACGTGATGGCACTCAAGATTGTCTGCTCCATAACATTAGCTAGCACTGAGGGCAGGCTGACAGGTCTGTAGTTCCCCAGATCCTCCTTCTAAGCCCTTCTTGTAGATGGGCATCACATTTACTAACCTTAACTCAAAACCTTCAAACTCTTATTATATGTTTTGAAGAAATGCTCACCCATTGCTCATATCCATCGGCGGCCAAGCTTGAAGCAGTAAAACCAAGTGCTGAAACTCTGATGGACTGTGACTAGACTCCAGAAGTTCCAGGAAGAGATCATACCTCTTTTCTTCATTTTCAATATCTTTTATCTCTACCTGGAAAAAAAAAAAAAAAAAAAAAAAACAAACAACAACACCCAACAAAACACTCTAATGATTTTTTGTTGGTGGTTTTTTTTTAAGATATCAATTATTTAAAAGCAATTAGCAAACTATCTGTAAGGACATCACTGTTTAAAAACAATGTAGAAACACAGTGAACGTAATTTCCCCAGAAACAGTT
This sequence comes from Falco naumanni, assembly GCF_017639655.2. NCBI lineage: Eukaryota > Metazoa > Chordata > Aves > Falconiformes > Falconidae > Falco > Falco naumanni. The sequence continues at coordinate 31,176,087 of NC_054059.1, forward strand.
TCTTGCCTTGCTTTTCAATTACATACAAATAAAGCAGAAGAGTACACAAGTGATGGGGAATGACTTAGGTGTACGTTCCTAAAACAATATACCCCACACAAGTACATTCATTGATTAGTTCGGAGGATCTTATGTCTGTGATTCTTCAAACAACCAAAAATTCCTTAAGTTTCCTCTTCTAAACATACAGACATATACACACACATATTTTTAAAGAATGAGTATGTCTAGTGCTTCCCTTTCTCACCTGAGAAAATTCAAGTTTTATCTGAATTTACAGCACCTAATCTTTTCTCCCATAGGGAAGAGCCCTGAAAGAGGATTCTAAATTAATTTACTCAGCAAAGAACACTTGCTGACAAGCACTGTAATATTTCTCTGTATAGGTGTTTGAACCTAAGAAAAACAAAAACCCATACCCCATCAGCCAGCCACCAGACAACTTGTCTCAGAAAAAGTGTCCATCTAAGTTTAAAAGCTGCAGCTTCTGCCAGAACTTGAAATCAATTCAGTTGATGACAGGTTCTTTTAAAGATAATTATTGCTTGCAGTCTGCATGGTAAAAAAGTGCAAGGTAAAAGGTCTGACTGTTGAAGGAAGGTTGCTATAAATGAGAAACAACTTGCTACTAAATGAGAAGCAGCTTCTGCTTAACAGTTTGGCTATCACACTAGGAGGGCTTTCACAAATGGAATAGGTAATCACTGTTTATTTGACATACAAAAGTGCTTGGGAGTTTAAAAATAATCTGTTACAATAACAAGGTAGCTTACTCTGTGTTATTAACACATTCTAACGCTGAAATGCTCTTTCAAAGTTTGAAAAGTTCCAGAATATCATACACTTCAGTTTCATCTTATAATTCTGCTGAAGATACACAGCATTAACTGTTAACTTTTCTGTTTCAGTCCAAGAAGTTCTAAGACATCAAACACAGACAAAGTTTTCCTCACTTCTGTGGCTACTCTGAAAGATTACAGATCACATTCCCATCTTTTGAAAGTAACTCTGATACATCAAGGCCAAATTTTTCAAAAGAGGTTGGAAAACAAAGATTACTGATGCATTTACTGAGTTGCCTACATAATTTGTGACTTCAAAATATTTAGCGTTGAAAAACTGTTTGCTTCTGTCTCCAGAGTACATCTGAAAGGACTGTATACTAAAACATTTTAGATAGTGAAGAAATGTTTCTGAGATCTGTCCATTTAAAATACTTTCCTGTTCTGCAAATGTCACACAGCAGATATCTGTTACCCACTTGCAATAACCCTACATTCCATCTATACTTGTTAATACAAAACATTGCAATCCTCAATATTTAAATCACAAGGCTGAACAGAGAAGGGAGAACAAGAAAGGGTAAAAGGGACATAAGATATGTTAACCTCTAGGGACCAAAAACATTTTGCAATTTAGCAAATGATGTACTATATAGACGAGAGAAGCCCTCTGATTACTTCATCTGTCCCCAAACTCCTTTTTCAGGCAACTAGCTCTTTAAATATTTAAACCAAGTAACTAGCATTCTGGATAGTCCATTGAGTATATTTTAGTATATCTGCATAAACAGCATGTTACTTCAAAACACAGGCTAAATCAGATCTAATAATAATCATAAAAATGGCAAGAAATGGCGCAGACAATATTAATAGATGAGAAAAGCTGTCACAGAAATTAAGCTATTAGTAGCAGAAGGTAGATGAGAGTAGAGGTAGATCAGACATCCTATTCAACATAAATTGAATTCCAGTAATTCTGCCTAATAATGCATCTATACAGACTTGGGTTCACTTTTTTTTTTAATGAGGTTAATTAATCTAACATTAGAATCTTGCATTTTGGACAGCTGGATCCTTGCAACATGATTGCTCATAACAAAACACATTAATATGTTTGAAGTAAATTGGAAGAATTAACCTTTTATTCTCAAACATGGGGTGCATTTCTGCAATACTTCTTTCTATAATAGCCTTTTTTCAAGTCACCTACAATTCCCACTAAAAGTAATAAAGTGAACTTTCTACAATATTAATTACTTACAGTTTTTAAAGTAAACTATTGAAAACTCAGGGGGTTTTATGTTTTTTTAAATAGACTTCACTTCCACCTACTGTGAAATAGTTGAGATTATAAAGCTGCAACATAGTGTGTAAGTATGCATGCTTTTAAGAGTGCATGTGGTGATCTAAAATTGCAACTCTAAAGATAGAGGAAACGGAAGTTTAATGACTTCATAGAATCATAAAATCCTTTAGGGTGGAAAAGACCTTTAAGATCAGTGGGTCCAGCTGTAGGCCTAGTACTGCCAAGTCCACCACTAAACCATGTCCTTAAATGCCACATCTACGTCTTTTAAATACCTCCAGGGGTGGGTAACTCAACCACTTCCCTGGGCAGCCTGTTCACATGCTTGACAACCCTTTCCAGGAAGAAATGTGTCCCAATATCCAATCTAAACCTCCCATGGAAAAACTTCAGGCTGTTTCCTCTTGTCCTATCGCTTATTACCTCAGAGTAATAAGCTACAACAAAACAATACACATAGGAATGAGTTCTTTAAAATTTATATTTACTACACTTATATATGTGTGTGTGGGTATGTATGTGTGTGTGTATATATACACACATGCATACACAGAGAACATGTTTTCCTCTGTATTGTCTCTTTCTGAGGCTGAGGGAGAGCATGGTGAGGAAGCAGCCACCTCTCACAGCAGAAACAGATCACACTGTGTTAAAAGGTAGAAATTTCATCTTAACAGAGGTAAAAGCTAGCTGAGATGAAGTTGCCAAGGCTAGTCAAGCCTACTGTTAGCTGTAACAACACAGCAAAAAGATTAAAAATTCTACTTTTAATTGAACATTCTTTGTAGTGACTCTGAATGATCGATTCAGATGACAATGTTGTAGAAATGCTGTGCCTTGTTGCAGGCATTACAAGTATGATCATATCTAAACCCATGGTAATGGGATAATACTAGTTCAGCTCCCCCCCCCCCCCCCCTTTTTAAAAAAAAAAACAAAACCAAAACCCGAAAACATCCCTCTAAACCACTCAAAGATTAATCATGCAAAGAAAACTTGCCATGAACTGCTCGGAGCCCTGATAGCACAAGTGCCTGTAAAGAAGAATCTGTCACTAAACAGAATAATAAGGCCCATATCCAGGCAGTGAGGAGTACGCTTGAACTTCAGATGATCCCAAAGGAATATGAAAAAAAAAGAGAAAAAAGAAAAGAAACAAGGAAAAAGAAAGCAAGGACTTTTAGTCTTTACAACAGATTTTCTCCATTCTGTCTTGATTTTCCCTAGTTTCATGACTTCTCTTTGGCACCAGAACACAGCTGCCTTCATGCTTTTCATTAAAATAAAAGGCTGCATAAATATTTACCACAATGGGAAAGCCAATTAGGCAAATTAATTTCAGAAATTATACTTATGATAGATTATAAAACAAAATACAAATTAACTAAAATCAAACCTTATGTTAAACTGTTAAAATACATGATTTCATTATCAAGGGACTACATATGTTTAAAATCAAGAATATGCAACATCTGCATATGCTCATGTTCCTTAAAAAAATATTCAGAAAATTCACAAAGCAACATACAGGCTACACAAACAGCACTGAGTGTTCCTTAAAACTACATTTCATACTACTAGCTGTCTGAACCCATACAAACTCCACTTAATATGTTCTCCTCATGAGCACTTGGCTTTTACATCTTTTACTAGTTTCTTCTGTTACTAGGTACCAGTGGTTAGCGTGGCTCTTAAAAGAGTTCTGACTCATCCCATATTATGTCTGCTTAATAATGACAAAAATTAGTCCACCTTTCTCAAATATTGATTAAGACAGAAAATTAACCACAGTTCTGAATGGGAATGCAGACTGCAGCTACAGGCTGTGGCAGCTATGGCATGCCAGAAGTCAAAAGTCAGATTTTATTTTTATCTAAGATATATTATTTTGAGTGTCATTGAGCATGGCCACACAATATACTTCATTGAATTACATGATTTTAGACATCAAACCAGCTATTTTTCCTCAAGTAGTTATGGCCTGCTTACCAGTTGCAGAGACTTGACATGGTGTATGTTCAATCAATCATTTTTACAGGGACAGTCTTGAACTGCTGTGTTGAAAAAATTATTGCTGGAGTTCAGTTATTTATCAAAAAATTGGCCAAAATATCTCTGACATCATTTTGCTAGTAAGAAGTTACTTCATACAAGATTCCCACAAGTTTTTTTAAAACATTTGGTTGTATATACAAAACGTGAAGTATACTGCAAGGGTGCTATTACTGCTAAAGTATAAATAAAAAGAAGGATCTGGCAGTTGGTTGAGATACTTGTAGTCTCTTCAATAGTACATTGTCCGAGCACTAACATACCCTTCATCTGACTTTGGCCATCCTGAGCAACCTTGAAAGGCATTTTCTCTATATCCATATAAAACCCCAAGCTGTTCTGCCTGATGATAGAAACTTTAGAACACTTACACAGTTCTCTTCTATCACAGATTAAATCCTATTATATGCCCAAGACGTTGAAACCAACATGCTTTATCCACTTCCAACGCACAAAGATCTGACTCATCATCTTGTTCTGTAGTTCTGTTATCGCTTTATAGATACTCGTTGCATATGACACACAAGAGTCCAAAGTCCCTCAAAAATTTGTTCTGCACCTTTTAAAAATCTAGAATTTTATAAAAAATATAACATGATACACTTGAAGAATGATAAGGTTAAATAAAGCCGTGGACATCATACAGGACTGATAACGAAAACCTTTGGTATGGCAGTATGCAAGATCAGTTGTTTAGTTCCGTACGTTATCTCACCCTTGAAATTGAAGTTAGTTTAAAATCAGTATTTACAGCAACCATGGAATACTGCTGTATCTAAATTGTGTCCCTGAGGCATAGATAGCCACTATATAATGTTCTCCTGATCCTAAAGGATGGAGACATCTGATAAGAGCTGTAAATGCTTTATTGCTAAAGCTACATAATTTGAAAATCTGGTGCTGACCAACTTGGCTGATAACTTCAAGAGTTTTGTTTAAAAAATGGACACGCCAGTAAAGAGATTCAGCCAACCCAATCCTGTCCTTCCTCTGATTTAAAATACAAAAGATTACCTATTTAGATATGAGAATGGTGAGCAGGAAAACTAACAAAGACAGACCTCTACCTCCGCCTGCACAATGAAATCTGTTTCGCAAATTATGTCTTTACTGCCTGTGACATGGCAAGGCCATTGTTTTCATCAACAGATTTTGTTCACTACTAATGTTTTATGGAAGTAATTGATAAGGGTGTTTGTAACCAAAGAATTGAGATGTAGAAATCAGAGAAATCTTTTCCTTCATTGTAATTGTTTTGTTACTGAGAAAAGCTATATCCGTGCTTAAAAGCAGCTCTCTATATTATAAAGGCAGAGACAGTTGTTTTCAAGAGCTGCAACCAAAAACCTACTGATTTACATGATTATAAAATTCATTTTATTACATCCACCAGATTGTAAATGTAAATATTTCAAAATATGTTCATGTTCATCACTGCAGCATAAATTTGAATTAATATCGCATTGAAAATAGAAACACTAAGCAGGCATTTGAGTAGTCCCTTATTGCTACGATACATTTTCAGTTTGTCAGGACTCCCTTGTAAAATGCACTACATTGTTATTTATCTCCCTCCCACCCAAGTTCTCGTGGTAGAGAATTCATCTATGCTGCATTTTAAAATAATAGGCAGATCTGACATGAAAGATTTTATTCAGTTTCAAGATAGGGAATGCTGATGCTAAAACCTGCTTCCACACATTATACAGGGCTTAACATGGGTTACAAACGATGACTGAAAGACTTATAACAACTTGATTGAATCTCTCTAATTGACATCTTGGTGTGCCGTTCATGGTAAAAAAAATACAAGAGTCTTGCCTTAAGGAATCTACAATCTAATTAGGTAAATCAGCAAAGACAATACTGCCCTTCCTACACGAACAGGCCAGTCAGGGTCAGTCACTGAAGAAACTGTTCCTCACAATTTTGTGGTCAACCTGTAGTCTGTTGTTCCCTATTCTGCTGGTATCTGTGCAGCTACTGAAACGTCTGCATGAACATAAGTTACTGAAGCCTACTTCAAGTACAAGGCTGCAAAGTTAAAAGCTTGTTACAAAAGACATACAAAATTACAGACTAACAAATAGGTATTTAGAGGTTATTTACTCCCAATATGAACATAAATGTGAAAAATCACCAGTAAAACCAAGTAGCTACTGACCCTGCCAAAGATAAGATTAGGAGTTTTTGAAGGCTATTATTTATTTCATTCTCTTCAAACTGCTTCAAGATGCTCAACTTCCTATCAACTTTGATGTTAGACCCATTATATACTTGTGAAACAAAGCAAAACTGTAAGCACATATTGAGACATCTTATTCAAGACCTTTACATCCCAGAGCAGCAGTAAACCCTTTTTTAAGGCAAAACCATAAGTGCTGTACTCCCCAATACACTGTCAGCACCCCATTACTTCTAAAGCAGGGTTTCTTTAAAAAGAAAACTTTTAAGTTATAATTGAGAGGAAAATCTGCAAAGACACGCAACAGGGTCAGGCAGGGGAGAGTAGTGAAAGGCCTGGAAAAACGAACCACCGTGTCATTCAGCCACCTATCTACCAGTATATGGGCAAGTGCACACAGAAAGAAAAGTCAAGAGTAACCACGAGAGCACAGCTGCAAGGTTAGGTATGGACAGTTTGAGATACCTGGTTAAAGGCAGGTCAGGAGGAGACCGTGCATACAGGCAGACAGAAGAGGTTAAAAACCAGTGAACTAATCTGTTTTGTCAGGCATACACTGGAAACTGGAGATCCCAAGAAAGAAGAAAAGTGGGGAATTACTACTCTTTCTCCTCACTTTTTCTCCCTCGCTATATTTATAGTCTCATTCTCCAAAGTTTAATAAGAGATTTTAGTGCTGGAAGAAGACATTATTGCAATCTGTTCTGATAATCTACATATCTCTGTGCATAATTTTACCCAATACTTTTTCATTAAAATTGTAACTTCTGTTTAGAGCTAGAACGCTTCCTAATAGACGTAGTCTTTTGACTTAAGTAAACAAGTTTAAGGTGTCACCAAGTTCAGTACCTTTCTGGCAAATTATTCCTACCTATCAATCAAAAAGTAAATCTTCATTATTTGATTTTATTAAGATTTCACTTACTTGATCTTGTCACAGTAACACCTGAATTTACAGCTTGTCTACACAGAATTGTTTCCAATTCTTATTCCTAATTTAACCTCCTCTGACCACCCACAGATGAGGGCTATATCGAAGTTTCATATATACTTTTCCTTTTCCAACTCTTCTTCCACATCTGATTTTTTGGCTACTGTTGAACACAGAATACCAAGCTGGATTGGACCTTGATCTGAATTAGCATTGACATTTTTATATACTCAAACACTACTTAAAATTTACATTATGAAAACATACTGGGACCACAATATTTCATTATATGCAGTTTCCAAGTGGAATTGGGGGACTAGAGGGACTCAAGTAAGCTTAAAATTTTCCATATGTGAAACATGTACTCTCACAAGGTAGCTGAATAGGAGTCAAGGGGTCAAGCTAAACTTGCTTCTCAAAGACATATTTTAAAGACTTCATCTCAAACTTAGTATCTCCTTGAAGTTCTTTCCCCAGTTTTTATAGAAAATTGGAAGTTTAAACAATAACGTGATGTACTACCTTTCACTCTGTGTCCTAGCACTATATTGCTATGAACAGAGTTAAAAGCAATTAAGAATAGTTTAAAGAACACATTCATGCAGCACTAGGTTTTATATACTTTAAATATTCACAATGTTTTAGAATTAAATTCAAAAGATTTCCTAGAAAAAGGAATACTGCCAAATGACTATGATGAGACACTGACAAACTGCTGCTTTACTGATCATTAAATCTCAGTACTGCGCTTCCTATTTTTGGAAAGCCTTTTTTTGTAAAGCTGATAAGAAATTTTACTTTTAGGAAAAATCACAGAAAGCTGTGGTTTAGATTAAAAGTGTTAGTTTATTCACACCACTGCTGGATAAGAAAAGTGCAATTTGAGGACTGCATACATACAAGTAAATTGTAAACCTTCAAGTTCAAAGATTTCTTGTGCACTAAATTCCATAACAAAAGAGAAAAAATGTATGCCAATGTGTCATTCGAGATGTCCATCTTTCCTTTAGCACAGATGACTTTTACTTTCTCAGAAATGTATTCCAAACATATTCACCCACCCACCCCCCTCCCCCCCATGGCAGAGGAACCTGCCAGTTCTAAATGAGACTTTTTCATCTTACTTTCTCCATCTGCCCGAATTTACATGTGGATAATCCTACTCTCAAACCATTTTAGAACTTGGTAAATGGAAACTTAAATGGTAGTAAGTCACAGCTGAGACATGGCAACTTTTAAAAAACTGTTCTACTGGTCTCACAAATGCTCCCATACAATGATGGCCGTTAGTTCTATTATATGAAAAGACACCGTAGGAAAAAACACGATCTGGTTTGCAGCCTACCAATGCTGCAGATTAAACTCCCTTGCTTGAAAGATGCCTTTATGAAGGTATGCTTATGGATTTATCCCAGTTAATAAAAAGCAACAGCTTTGTTAAGGAATATTCACTTTTAAAAAAACACCAACAACACACCAAAACCCCACCACATTCAAAGTACTGTTGATTTACATTACTAGGCGGGATATAAGCTGAGACAGTGATGTAAAGGCTGTCTCACATCACCCCTTCATTTGAGTTTAAGACCAACAAGGAGACAGCAGTTCATGGTGGAACATAGTCCAAGTTCTCAACTCACAAAGAGAACACGGGCTGATATGTTCTAGACTTCGGAAAAAACAGCCACTGCCTGGCAGACCAGAAGGAAGAGTCTGCTATCAAAACAACAATCTTAGAGCAACCAATACAAAATTAAAACTGAAGTCAAGGGTTTTGCATTACAAATTCAGTGTTCACAACCCACAGCTTCTACCCAAAAGGAGAGATCACTCTGATGCCAGGCTTTCTTGCACTTTCCCCAAAGCTGGACTTCACAAATTAAAAATTACCGTGAATATGAGTGCCGACCATATATAAATGCCTGCTGCACACAGATACTAAAGGGATGTGCATAATCTCACAGGTCAAATCCTACTCAAACTGAAGCCAGTGAACAGGATAAGCAAGTTAAGGGATTCAAGTTTAGAAACAAATCAACCAGAAGCCTACTGGTGATGAATTAAACAAAGGTTCAGCCACATCTTGAGTTGCCTGTCTTGCAGAAATACCCAATAACTTTTTTCTTCGGAACCGATTTATGTATTGTTTAACTCCTTATCTGCTTGATAGGTAGCTCAGTAACACTAAGAAATGCATGTAGATTCAATAAACACAAACACGTTGCCTAATGCACAAAAATGCGTAACTCGTGTGGAAAATAAAATCCATTCATTTGTATTCTGCAGGAGACTATGCCCTAATCTGCAAACACATTTTAGTACAGAAAAAAACCTCTGAAGACTGTATATAGATATTGATAGAGAGATAAGGGCAAATGAAAAAATTATGCTTTTGAAAGATTTATGTATCTAGCCAGCTAGAACTGAAAGAGACAGGATTAACATACATGTAATTTACGAAGGATATTGATGAGGTGTCAGTTAATAGGTAACAATTTGGATCTATGTAAACCATGCCTAAAACTAACATCTGTGCAACAATGGGGACTTAAAAACATGTAAGTCATTTTACTTGTATGCGCCAGCTACTATTCACTGTTTCATATTTCATATCTATGTATAATATAGATACTTCACACTTAGAACAGAAAAGACTGTTGGAAGATGCAGACTGGAAATGACAATATTTTAATCCTTAAATATTACTTCTAACTTTAAGCTGTGAAATTAGTGTCAGCCATTTCCCTCCATACCTTATGCAAGTGGCTCTTCATTTTACCTTTTCTGATCATCACTACCATCAAGCAGCAGTGCATACACAAGCTCCCAGTATTGAGGTGAATGTAGAATTGTCTTGGTAATAAAAGTCTGCAATTTTGCTAACTGAGGGAAAATGATTTTAAAAGCTGTTTTTCATGTAAATGAAAATTTGTCAAAAGACAATCTTTCCAAAATTACATCCTGCAGATACGACTAAACTGACAAGGTAAAAGATGTATTTTTAGAAAGAACAACTCAGAATATACTAATATACTCTTTTAGGAACAATGAGTTGTTGATGTGGACTCCAGTTTTAAATAGTATTTCAGTACTACTATTTTCAGGGGAAAAAAAAAGAAAAGAGAAATTTTTATGAAAAGTTCCTCCAGTGTTTATCCATATTTATGACCTATGCCAGGAGCACTTAAAGTACCAGGTAGATGGATCCCACAGAATAATTTAAGCTGTAAAAAATGAAATAAACGAGAAGCTCTATTGCAGCCATAAAAATAATCAAAGGTAGGCAGCATCATGCAATGGCATTACGTAAGCACTGCAGTTGGTGGTTTTCTTCTTAATTTGATGTAGTGAGAATCCCAGTCACAGCCATCATAGATGAGTCCTTATGTAATAATAGCAATAATATGGAAAACCCCCTCACACTCTCAATCAACATGACCTATCAGAAATCACTATGAAGAACTACTTTAAGAATACTGAGAGGGCTCCTCAGATATGCACAGTTTACAGACCTCTGAATAGGAAGCATCAGCTTGCAAGATGGTTGATGGAACAAGGTAAGACTTTTTTTAAAAAAAAAGGATATCAACTGAATGTCACAGTTATTAATAAAAAATATTGAGATATTAACAAAATAATGCCTAAACCCACTCCACATTTTTACAATTTATTTATTTATTTAAAGGCTTTTAACAACATTCCTGACTAGAAAACTCTTAAGACCTTTATCTGCTAACAGGAACAAAACCAAAAAGCACAAACAAAAAACCCTGGTTATAATCAAATGATAAAGGTAAAAAGTTGAATTTATCAGCATTTTATGACTGCTTCTTTGCTTATATAAATTAAATGATGGTTTTGGAGCACTGCAAGCATAGAACAGATAATACTGCACACAAATAAGCTACATTATGTTTGTCAAGGACACTGTAAAAAGAAACCTCTGATCGACCTAGAAAAAAAGAAAATTCTAGGATTAGTAAATATGATGGCAAATAAAATGTAACAATGGTAAAGTCTTCACGTTTTAAGCTATGCTACATTAGTCTCACCAAGTCAAAACAAGATCCTGAGCCTCACTGAATGAAAGTCAGAGACCTCTGGTTAAAATACAGCTGAAGTCAAGAGAGCAATCAAGGTGTTGGGAATGCACAAGCATAGACTGTTCATTTCCACACAAACATCACATTCATTTCTCTCATTACCTCCTTTCAGGAGGTATACTGCATATCACAGTGGGCTCCAAGATAGAGGGGAGAATACTTAGAGAGGCAGAAAACACTGTGGATGAGGTAACGTGACTAGAATTGTTTGCTTAAACTGACTAAACCACAGAATAAGGAAAAAAGTGATGAAGTACATAGAACAGAGCAGGGACTTTGATTTTCTGGCTTCTACTATCCTATAAAACATAGAACGCCACCACATACCAAATCACATAAAGAGGTTAAAAATATAAATCCTTCTGTAAAGTTTTGGCACGTTTGGCATTCAATGCTGTATGGTGTACCAATGCCACAAATGTAGCAAGACACACTCAAGGCTGAATCACAGTTCATATAGTTTCTTTGCAACATAATAATAGAACTTGGAATACATCTCTGATGAGCTCTTAATTTCTCTGAAACTGAAATAAAAGCAGAATATGCAAAGTCTAAACCACAGTCCACTTATACCTTTAGTACAAAAGGCCTAATACAGAAGTGACTTATCCTCCATGAATCCACTCCAGAGCGCTATCTTCCTCTGAAGCCACTACTGCTAGTCACAGAATACCACAGTACCCAGGGCTCACATTCAAAACCATCATGTTCATTCAGGCTCTGCTGCTTTCCTCTCCACTTTGTCTTATCTATTTTACTTGTGTAGTTAATGAAAAATATTTCATTTGCATCTTAAAGTATTTAATTAATCATACACACTACAATTTATGTTCCCAGCAAAAATACAATTCACGTGTTCTCATACGGATAAATTGCATCTTCAAGGAACGGAAATTAGTGTTTTAAAATATTAATTAAAACTGAAATTAAATTTCTTAAACTTAATTTTTATGCATTACTAGCAGAGACACAATGTCTCTAGAATTATAAACAACATCGTAACAAATTTACTCAAAGTTGATAGAACCATAAATCTTTCTTCTAATTAAGCATTTTTCACAAATTAAAGATGGCTGAGGATTAAACAGATACAGCTCCTTCACATGTATTTTACCAGATCAAGCTAAATACGGGTCATTGTTACTCAGTAAATGACTTCAGCAAAATTGACTTGGGAATTGTTAAATTTCACTGCGCTTTCCAAGCCCTTAGGTTTAAATCTCTCTGACACAAGCAGAGGCAATGGGAAAAAGTTGAAAATCACTGGATATTGACTTATTCCCGTTGAAACCTTCCTTTATGAAGTCATATGAAGATACACATTTTTCATATACTGGGGGAAGAGGAACAAAAGAGCAATGGAGGCTTGACAGCCATACCCAAGTTGTCAGAAACTCATTATGTTAATTGTAGACATTACTAAGGTTGCTAAGACACATAAATCTCGCATATGGCATACATAGATTGCCTATATGAAGGAAGGGTAAATGTACATATGACGTACACAACACATACAAATTAATCTGGCAAATTTTCAAAGCTAAACTTTACAAAGAAAAAAAAAAAAACAGATACAATAAGAAAGGTGCTTAAAGTTACAGTCTTAAATTTGTATTAGATATCCCTTCCAGTTTTCAAAAACACTTAGCCCTCAGCAGCTCTGTATACCCCAAGATAATGAAAAAACCGTAACATAACAACATGAGGGGAAAGGCTAAATGAGATTAGCTTCTCTAAATGACAAAGCTATTTGCATGTAAGTAGCATGCAACTAGCAATTACATTTTGCATTTGCATATAATAAACAATCCTTTTAAGATCAGAAGCTTCAGAAATACTAACTTTTTACCTTTAACTAACCCCTGGTTTACCTACAAAATCTTTACCAGTGCCGCTGTAACTTCCTTGGGCAAAACTCTAACTCTTATTACTGTAACTTATATCTGCAAGTGGTCACTGAACTGAACTACTACATACACACACATAACCTGTTAGTTGATACCTTACTTACACCAGTGCTGTGAGACATTACAGACGATATTTTTATATATTATGTGAAAACAAATGGATTTCCTATCTTAGATGAACAAAGCTAAAATTTGAGATGAACATTCTATATCATGTTTTTCTCCCTCCCCAACATTTTTGTAATATATAACTAAGTCAGTATTTTGACCCATATTTTTCATGCACCAATTAACTAGAAAATTACAGAACCTGAAGAGCTCAGATAAAACTCATCAAAGGGATTAAAACAACACATGCCTCCTTCCTCCAGTAGCGTGGGATGCTACTGGAATGTGAATTAAAGACTCTCAAGCCTTTGAAAAATGAGGATCCCTGAATTTTTAATTTTGTTAACTAATCATTAGAGAACTGGAAATTGCTGTGTTTCTGACTGTTTGATAGGTAGCTGCTTCTATAAAGTACATTTTTAATTTTGTAAGAGCTGGCCTGTTTCCCAGTAGTACATTGATTTGTGGGACCACTACTTACAGCACCTACAGCATAATTAAATATTAAGTCCCTCCTTGATGTATGCAAAGTCTGACTAAGAGGATTACTAGACACACTGAGGGTGGCTTTCACACATTTTCTGGTAATTGAACACTGCAATATCATTAAACTTATCTTTACTCAATAAAATTCCACATTCATCCTTTATAATATCTGTTGTCGCTTTCTATGCCAAGGAATGGTAAAGGAAAAGAGGGAAACCCTCAAAGCATGTAAAAAATCCCAAGCAAGTAAGGATAAAACAACCTGGAAGTAAGATAAGGGATAAATTTTTGAAATATTTGCAATTTAAAGCTCATAAAAAAAAAAAAAAAAAACAACCAACACCCAAACCCAACAACCTTTAAATACATTCCTCTACAATCTAAAACCAGCATTCAATCCACCCCCACCCCCCCTCTTTTTTTTTTCTTTTAAAATGTGGTTGGTTTTTTGTTGGTTTTTTTTTTTTTTACTACTTTGCTGGAGGAGAAAAAAATGACCAAATTAATAAAGATGTAGTGACACTAGAGAAATTGATACCTACAGACAAGGCAGACTGACACAGCGGTCTGAGCACGTGTTTGAAAGATGTAATGCCTTATGTTTACCTTCTGACCCTGCTTCACACAGGATTACACAGCAAGCTGATCGGACTTCTAAATTGTGCTTCAACATCCCCTTCTGTAGAACGGGGTTGCTTTTGAAGCACCTGAAGCATTAACTTGCATGAAAAACTTGCTTAATTAATGCTTTGCCAAAAGCTCATATACAAATCTCTCTCTTCACTTTTCAGCAGTCATGCAGCCACTGAATTCTGCAGGGTTCTTGTTTTACTAACATACCATGAAGGATTGTGAAATGTAGTTTTCAATATGCTATTTTCCCTGTTTGTTAATTCACAAAATAAGCAAAACTAATCATCAAATAAGGTCATCACTTGCTTTTTCTAATACCAACTTGTACACCAGCATTTGACATCAGCTGACTTTCAAAGAGAAAAAGAAAAAAAGAATAGTCTTAGTAGTGGGTCACTCATTTGTTTTCTTGGACATTCATGAAGAACTCTGAATTTCAATGACTGGTACCTAATGGACAAACCAATATGACTCTCCTGACTAAATCACACATTAGTTACCTAGCACAAAATATTCAATGAAAATAAAGGGTTCTGATCTAACACATTTAGCTTGAACTGACATGAAAAACAGAATAATTTTTAAATGTGTTCCAACAGGACACTGCATTCTGTAGCAGGAATTGGGGTGAAAAATCAATGATTTTTATGAATGTACTATAAGTACAGCTTTCACTATTGCTAAGCATGAAAACTATTTCTGAACTTAGCTAAATAATAAATAGTATACACAGAGAATTTTATATTACAATATAGTATAGACATTTTTATACAATCAGGTCTGAAAGGTTTGAGCTTATCTAGCATAGTACTTAAGCTTTTTACTACATGGCTTCTTGCACTACTTGCTTACTCATCAGAAAAAAAGTAAAGCGTTGAAGCAATCAGCAACTCTGTGTTATGAGCAAATGGACTTCTGCTTATAGTCAGTACAAACTTCTTCCCTCACAAGAAACAGGTATGTTTTCCTGCCTGAAACTAGGAGTATTCTAAAAATCCACCACTTCAAGAGAGAGAAATTATTAGCTGACTATATGAAGGGACCAAAACAAGCTGGAAGATTGCACCAACAAGAATCACACCAGATTTAGCAACCATGCTGCACCTGGGACAGCACAGGTGGGGACAGCCAGGCTGGGCAGCAGCTCTGCTGAGAGGACCCTGGGGGTCCTGGAGGGCAGTAAGCAACACATCAGCCAGAAGCATATGTCATGCATTCAAGTAATTCCTAAAACATCATGAGACAAAAGCAAATGGATGTGAGTTTCATGTTGAAAAGTTACACGCATTTTGACTTACCAAATTACAGGAGAAAATAAAAGTGATCTTATCTTAACGTATTTTTCAAACAACTATAAGGAGTCTCACAAGCTTTCTGTCAAATACAGGTTCTTTTTCTGTCTTCTACAGACATGGCTGAAAGCTATTATCTACTTGTAACTTTTTTCTTTTAGACCTGAAATGCTTTTGGATTGGAAAGCAGGTCACAAGCAACACAAATATTGACAAAGGATTGAACTGAAGACAAAGAATCCAATCATAGACAGACACCTGAAGAGCAGTTGGAGAGTTAACTGCTGGTATTACTGTGAATGCAAGAGAAAAAGTAATTTCTAAAGCAAGCCAGAGATAAGCATTTTATTTTACTTTTAAGATTTTTATTAGGATTATTCCCTTGGATGATCTTAGCACAGTGAGTCACGACTGAAATACTGCTTTTGTTCTATATGAATATAAAACGGTTTTATGCATAGCTTTTTGAGGAAGTATTAAAAATATTATATTTTAGTTCTATAAGGTTGGCATTGGGGGAGAGGAGGCCTATAGGAAATGGATGAAAAGTAACTCTGCTTCTGAACACTTCTACAAGCAGCAAGTGATACTTAAATGATTTCAAAATGGCACAAGCTTCAAAGACAAGACTATACCTTCCTGTCTTCCTGTTAAGCCTTTAGTATATTTTCATAGTACTTAGAAATGTAGAACATCTAAAAATATGTATGTTGATATTAAGCACTTCACCAAAATGAGTCATGAAATCAAGCAGTTAAAATATTAATGAATAACCAGAGCCTTTTTTGCACATATGGAATTTTTAATATACTACTTGACAAATTCAAGCATTTTCGCTCCTGAGAACATTCACTAGATGATCCTTATTAGTCTTAGATAAACTTCTACACATACTTAAAAAAATGAAAGACATTTTGTCACCCTTTGATTCAGAAAGAAAGCTAACCTGTTATAGTCTTTAAAACATGAACTAGAAGCACTCTTTCTTAGCTGGAAACAAACAGCTAAGAGTAACTTCTTTCATGAACAATTTGACCTTGTTTTTTTCTTGACTTTACACCACAAAAAGACTTAAAACTATCACTTGGGCAGTTAAAGGTATGAGCTGGTTTTAAGCAACTATCTTTCAGTTATGTGCTGTCTCTTGGGTGACAACAGCAGACTATGACTGAATGCATTCCCTATCAATCAAGCCTTTCCATTGAGAAAGTCCTTAAGGTTCCTACTACACGTTAATGGAATAATACTTAAAGACCACAGAAAAAAGAGACAGTGGTCAGTAACTGTCATTCTAATTCTGACTATAATGTCACATAAAGAAGGAAGGTAAAACAGACAGAATAAATGGTCAGAAAAGAAAGATCATACAAAAACTGCAAAGTCAGTGCTTGGACCTTCCATTGCAGGAAAATCATTAGTGTTTAATCAAGTTTGGTATTATGTACTTCTGATCCCAAAGAAAAGCTGAGATGTCCATTAACTCTACAGAACTTCAAAGAATCATAATGTATTAGAAACCTGACTCAAAAGGAAGGCAGGATTAGTTCCCATACCAACATCATGTATCACAATCATAAATTGCAAACCACCATTTCATCATATAATCCTTGCATAAAAACAGTCTTAAGCTAACATTTATAGCAATCAATATTAATACCTTTGTTTCAGGCCAGCAAGCTCTGAGAACAGCTTGTGTCCTGAAGTACACAAGTAGCTTGCTATCCTCATCACTGAGATGGAAGGCTTGCTCCAAAATTTGCAATACTCTGATGCGAGGCTTCACTGCTAAAGAGTCATCACCACAGAATGGTCTCAACCACTCCAGGAGGTCATCTGAAGAAACTACTTTCTCCCTGTAATTAAACAATACTGTGTTAAACAGTCCTTGGTAATCCTAATGAGAGTACTGCACGTATTTTCAAAGCTGTTAACAAGTACATTCAATGCATAACAAATACGTAACACTAGAAATGAAAGAGCTCACTTCTGTGAGACTGCAGAGAAACTAGCCTTTGTAAATCAGGTGCCTAAAGCTCAGTTGTGTAAGAACTTTTTTTGAACTTCAAATAACCATGTAATACCATAGAAATCCATCTATACAGTTACATATTCTCCCATATCTACCTTGCCTGCCAACTGTATCGTTGTGCTGGATTTCTGCACCTGAAAATGCAAGCCTTTTTATAGTGTCTGATCCTGATCAATGCCTGTACTTCCATGCCATATGACTTTACGGAAAACCACCTTGACTGCCTGCATTTTAAGTATGACATTTTAATATGTGATGCTTATTCATATTGCCATATATTTTCTTTCTTGCCTTACAAGTCCCTTCTTTAAACACCACATACACAAATTAGTTTCTCCTGATTGTAACTCTAGTAATTTCTTATTCTTTTTCTGGGCCATCTCTAGCCAGCTTGATTTTTATATGTTATAGTATGATGATTAAAAATGCCCATAATCCCTAGAAAGGGAAAAAAAAAAAGAAAAAAAAGCGCTGTTAAAATAAGGTTTTGAGGTTTTCTGACTTGGCTAATTAGAAAAATTAGAAAAACTCTTAATTAAATAATCTGATTCAAAAAGTATATTATATTGAATACATTCTAACTGTGTGAAAGCATTTACAGTTCAGATTACCATGAACTCACAAACCAGCTAGCAGCTGCAGACAGAATCATCTGTTCTGAACTTACAGTCTATAAACTAGCATGTAACAAATCAGTAAATGCTATTCTGCTATCTTTCAGTATTATTTTAAACTAAAGCTATTTTTTTTTCTTAAAAAACATTTCAAGAAAGTGGTTCCAGGTGGAGTGTGATTTATAACTAATGTTCCCTTATTTGTCTTAACAAGACAGATGGGAAAGTAGTATCAGACAGAAAACACCAATTTAACCTGTCTTACAGCCCTGAAATAATAAACATTGACAGCTTAGGTTTTCATATTACATGGATTTCAATTTTACTTAGGCTTTATATTGTCTGCTTGATTCTGTTAGCTCAGAACTTCAGCTAAATTAGACATGCCTCTGCTGAACAGGTGGCATTCAAACTGTAAATTAAAAGCTTGGGAATTAAGAGGACCTGCTGGAATATTTCAGTTTTGTAGAGCTCTACATTTGATGTTTATATATGTTTTCCTGAGGGAAAGATTTATATTTTTTAAATGTAATAGGTGAGATTTAAGTCAATAAATAAGAACAAGTATTTAAATGAATGTAAGCTATCCCTTATAATCACAATGACTTTCACTCCAGCTTACTGTTTCAGCAGTTAAACGTTGATGAAGTACACAAATAAACTCCAGAAAATTAATCTCAGAATAAAATAGTACTGACTCTCTGGTTCTACCTTAAATATTGCAAATGAGATTTACTGTAGATTTTGACATCAATTCAGTCTACTTCAGTATCTAATATTTAACTAATTTAATGTCAGTGGAGAAGCCTCCACACAATAGTGTAATTGTTTTTTGTGGCTAGCAGAGAGTATAGGGTTTTATTATTATTATTATCATCATACATGAGTTTATATGTCTGGAAAGAAAACTGTGTTGTTTTGTTGTGCTTTTTTTTTATTCTTTCTTGTCTTTAGTAGAAATGCAATGGAAAATGTCAGTGAGACATACAGACCATTATGTGACTCGAAATCAGAACACGGCCAAAACATGAGGGGGGAGGGGGGGGGGGAATATGCAGTGAAGCATCATACAGCATTTGTGGAATTGTTTCTGCACTATACCTTACAAATACTGACAAATTTACCTATCTAAATTCAGATATCTGAAAGTGAGTAATTATTATTTGTAATTTTACCTTCTAAACTAAAACAGAAGCAGTAAAGTACTCCTGGTAGATACACAGTCTGCAATAGTCACAGCAGAAGAAACATTTTCTCAAATCACCGTAATACATGCTTATCTAAATTTTATGTTCGTTGACTTAATGATCAAATAAAGGCTTCTGTCAGGGCTCATATTTTGAACGTGACGACAGACTGTTCCAGAATAAAGCCTCAGAAAATTAACTGCAATCCCATTATATATAACCATGAAGAAAAAATCATCCATATTCAGTATTGTACCTTCACTGCTTTCATGAGAAGTATCTTTCAAAGTCTTAACCAAAGAATCCATACAGGAAGTTCTTACCCTTTCTCCACACTTGCATGCACTGCAGAAATGATGCCTTCCAGGGTTCCAAGTGGATCTGTCACTGATATAGATGAGTCACTGTTTCCACTGTTATGGGAAGACATAAAATTACCATTAAAATGGTCCTTGATATTGTATCCAATTCTACCCACTTCTAGGATTTACATGATTTGTTCAATAATTACAGCACTTTCCCTACTTAAGTGGTACCTTTATTTTTATGTCAAAGTAATGTGAGGAGCACCAAGAGCGGGAAAGAGAATTACTAAAAATACTTAAGTGAAACTTGAAAGAAAAAAGAATAACTAAAATGGAGCACTTCTAACACAGATGAGGTCAGCAAAATATACACATGTAGGCTTGTTAACTTAAAGATCTCATCAATATTGACTAAACAGATTAAAGGTTACACATAAATGTCACCGGCTTTCCTTTTCAAGTATCACTATTGGTTTAAACCAACTTGACTGTAACCTGAGTCAACAGAATCCTATCTGCTGATTCATCTGATGTCTTCCCCCCCATCCTCAGGTTTTATTTTTAGTTGGATCAACCAGGTTCATGATTACCAGAACAACAAAATTAAGAAGCATGGAGTACATGGTCAGGAACAGCATGTGGGAAAGGGAAGGGTCAAATCACCCATGAAATGGCATCCACTATGCATGTGTAGGAATGGAAAAAATGTGAATTATGCTGCCTATCACACATTCCAGTTACAATAAAGTGTTCTGCAGGTCAAAAAGTAGTAAATACTGGAAAAAAAACATTCTGGTAGGAAAAATAGTTTCACTCATAATGCAATGAAGTAACATTTTCTGCTAAGATTTTCAGCAAAACAAACCTAAGATATGACTGGGTGCTGAAAGAAGGAGGGATTTTGCACTGGTACTCCAGTGAAGCACACAGTGTCTCTCCATGGAAACCACTGCAGTGGCAGATGCATGGATGAACTACAAAAACAACAGGTTTGCCCCTCTAGAGTTTGTCAATGCTGCATTAAAGAAAGAAAGGCAAAAAAAAAAAAAAAAGAAAAGAAAAGAAAGAAAGAAAGAAAAAGTTCCAAAGTTAGTTTACTAAAGGTGACTCAAAAACCCAGGGATGAAGCGTATTTTCTCTACAGTTCATCAGTATATCAAAACTCTCCTGCTACTAAAAATGTCAGCCTCTTCCTATATCTCTTAATAAGAATGAATACATGCCCGGACTACCCTGACCGCTCTGTCTAAAGCCAAAAATACACTGCACAGCTGACAGGAATGTGTAAAAACAACTGCAATTACACAACTTTTTTGTCAAGTTACGAGAGTATTTATAATTCTGTCATTTATTACTTCAGTAAGATAAATAGATTGCCTAAAAGATTATTATACTCTATGGCATAGAGACCTGAATTTTTCTAAACTTTAACACCTTCCTGCATTCAGAACTTCTAACTTTTCTGGGTTTATTTTTATCTTAAATAGGAAACCAGCACTTCTGTGAACAACACTAGATTTAAGACCGTGTGACTCCACTCAGAACAGATGAAAGATCTGTTGCATGACGAAACCTTAGTATATTCATTTTACATTTAAACTGCACTCATAAGTTTGAAGTAGGAGTAGAAAGTTCATAACACCTCCTTTTTCTCAAAAAATACTGTTATATATGAATATGATAGTATTGCCATTCTTAATACCAATACTATCATATGGCAGCTAAATAAATTTTAAAGGGCTGAAGTTTAAATCTAAGTGTTTTCCTAAACATCTTCAGAATATTTGGAAACAAGCGAGTTATAATTTATAGTACAGAAATATCCAGTATTTTAGACTCCTGAAAAGCCATGTGTGTCCAAAAGATAAAAATCTATTTTCACCATGCACATAAAAAAAAGAAAGAAAAAAAAAAAAGTGTATTTTTCACAGAAAAGGAAACTCAACAGATCTGAATGCACTGGGGGGGTGGGGGGTGGGGGGGTGGGGAATGAATTACATTTTTCATTAAGATTACCAATACTGCAGGAGTGTGAAAATGGTAGAAAGAACAGCAGTATTAAAGTAATCATTTTACACAAGCAGTACACAAGCAGCTACTTGCATTAGGAGATGGTTTCAAACATGTTTTAAAATAAAACAAACTAAGAAAGTTTAAAATATGTTCCCAGACTGAAGACAGATATAAGCTTCTTCATCAACATTCTATTTACAGGACAGATTTAAAATTTCCTGTATTATTATGCTTTTTGTGGGTTTTTTTCAATTAAGTTTGTAATAAAAAGACATCTATAAAGGGCAATAACGACATCTTCAAAGAAAACTGGAATACGTACAAAGCTTGCATACTAAGAAGAGAATCATGATTGAAACAGAAAAGAATAGGACACTTGCTGCCCTCTAGTACTTAAAGGGGGCTTGTAGAAAGATGGGGACAAACATTTTAGCAGGACAAGGGGTAGATCGAACTCGGGTTGGACAGGGCTCTGAGTAACCTGAGCTAGCTGAAGATGTCCCGGCTCACTGCAGGGGGGCTGGACTAGGTGACCTTCAAAGGTCTCTTTCAACCCAAACTATTCTATGATTCTGTGGACTACAGAAGTGGAGATCTTACAGCTCTACTTACCCTAAATTATCTTTAGTATACATTAAGCAACTTCCATATCAAAGAGACTGCCCAGCAATACTTTTACTTTGGATATTGAGAGTTTTGGACCTACTCTTCAAAACGCCTTCATATCTCTCATTAGAAATGAAAGCCATTAGCTCCTATCACAATCAGGCTCTGAACATCTCAAGAACACTCAAGTCAAAAGAAACGTATGTAAAATTAATGGACGTTTCTGAAAACAGAAAACCACTGTTTCAGACAATACATCTGTGAAACCAGTTTTCAAGTACAATACATATATGAACATTTACAGAAAGCTTTGATTTTGTTATACACAGGCAGGTACTATTCTACTAAGCAGGGGGAAAGCATAAAAAAGGTGAACACTAAGCAGTAAGTTACAGTTCTCTAGAACAAGAAATCATTTTTGAAAGAAATGTGCGAAGATTGAAAGCTAGCACTCTTTTTTAAGCTTAGTATTGCCTTTACTGCCTAATGGTTAGAGAAACCAAAACGAAATTACAGCTCACGAGACAAATAATCATGTCAAGTTTCTACAGACTGTTGCCTTGTTCTTTTCTTAATAATTAATGATTAGAAATAAGCAGCTACTAACAGAAACAAATATAATTAAGGAAGGATTAGTCTTCCACACAGATTATATGCTATTTTATGCATGTTCTAAGCAACAGAACAGGGTTCAGTGTTCACTTCAAAACTCCTAGGTATGAGTCTGGTGTAATTACACTGATAAAGGCTTATTTTGATTTCAGTTCAGCTTCAGAAAAAGTGATGCATATTTAATCAAGTTCCTCAAACACAATAAAGTACAAAGAATGCTTGAAAGGAGAATAAATTAACTTCAACTAAATCTTTTAACCTAATTACAGTATCATTGAAAATACTTGATATAATCTTATTTCTCCAGCCTTATTTTCCTCTTTCCGTGTTTCCTGTAAATCTCAGGAAAATAAGAAAATAAAGTATCATTGGTATGAATGTTCAAAGCTGGGGAAAAAACTCATAATGCCAAATGATCATTTCAATCAGAAATATTATTCAATTATGATATCCAAGTTACAAAATTAATCTGTATGACCCCTGCTCAAGTGAGATGAGATAGTAAAAAAAAAATGGCCTTTTTCCTTTGAAGTTAGCTACGCAGTCTAATAAAAGCTGGTTTTACCACCGTCATGAAACACTGGCCATTAAACAAGAACTCAATATTTCACCAAACCATTCTTGCTCGCTGCCTGGTGAATACTTCCAAAATTCCAAGAAATGCTACATCCAGGTGAACACCTAAGATAAGGCATTTAGGAGCTGCAAATGAAGGAGGTCATAATTTCAACAGATGATCTGTCTTCCCTGACTAACAAACCATGAACTAGGTCATGGATCATGGAAAGTCTCTAGTGTGTCATGTGAGTAATCTCGGGTAATGGATTAAATTGAATCTTAAATAAGTCTAATCAGACTACCATCGTTACCAAAAACTTTTGGGTTTTTTTCACAAGTGCATGATTTCTACTGAAGAGGCAACCGATTTTTATTTATAGTAGCCGTTTCCATAGACAAACAAGGAAGTGCCCCATACAATATATGTATAAGTATGCAGATGTGCTCTGCTGGAGAGATTTTATACATACCACTGCAAGAGCTTCTACTTTGAATTTCATATGCCAGAATTAGAGAGTCAAGGAGATGAAATTAGTTAACAGAGCTAGACAATACTGCTCCTGAAATCACAATATAAGTACATAATATTAGGCAAATAATTGTATTTTTTATTTAACAAGAAGTCTGGTTCTGAGAAGGTGTCAGAATCTAAGCCTGTGATACTGTATGCTGTTGAAAAATGAAGCCAAAACCTAACTTTTCTAATCTTTCATAAAAGCAATACTTCCTAGAAGGTTCTTCTGCAATAGTCAGTAAATATACTAGTAACAAAAGATGTTTTACTGTGGTTGAAGGGGGATTATAGTTATGAAACTGAAAGAAAAGATGCATATTTTCAATCACAGAAGCGGTGGATTGACGCTTGACTTTCAGGGGAAGCACTGACGCTACCATGATTTTTCACATCCATACAGGACTGTTTCACTTATAGATACAATACCTTAAGTCACATTCCCTGTCACCATAGCTACGGAAAATCCAAGGTCAGTGTTATAACCTTACAACTGCTACTGTGAAGGTTAATTGTCAAAGAAGGAATTTTCCAACTCTATTTCTTTCAAAACTATTGTATAAAACAGCCACATTGTATAACATATCAAAGCTCTAATACACAAACCTGAAGAGTTTTCCCTTGAAATGTTTCATTTATTGAACAGTATTTTGTAATTCCAGGTACGCATACAAGACTACTTCTTTAATTACCATTTTTGCCTATTAACCTTGACATGCAAGTACTGGGCAAAATGTAGTTAATAAGTTTTCATTTGTATTATGTTCTAGCCTGAAAGCTAACATCTGAGCATACAATAGACATGCATCCAGCTTTATTCACAGCAACCACATTAATACCAGCAGGCTTAAGAGATGCCAAGCAACAACCTTTCTTTTAATAGCCCCCTGTGTTTAGAGTGTTGCAACTTTATAATATTATCCTCTTACTGAAATTCATAATAGAGAGGATATTATTTCAAGTATTTTCTTTTTTACTTCATGCTCTATCATTGTAGTAGAAAACTTTCCACAGGTTAGTATCTGTTCATTTAGCATAGATGACATGAAAGGATCTTCCCCTTCCCCACAAAGGAAAAACAAAATCAAACAACAAACAAAAAACCCCAACCAAACAACAAAACCACGCAACCACATTAGGTCACATCACACCCCAAATGATTTTATCTGAAGCCTTCAACTACTTCTCCCATCTTTGCCATTACAGTTTTCTCTACCAGGGAGACAGACATTCCCTTCTTTAGTGGAGAGTGCTGCATAGGAGTAATTGGTCATCATTTTAGCCCCAGAACTTTAAATCAACTTGCCAACATTCCAGGTTTGCAATGCATATAAAGAACAAATATTTCAGTTCACAGGAAAATGTTGTTAAGCAGCAGAGTAGAAAGGAGAATTTTCATAGGTTTATCATACTCTGCATGTTAATGAGACTCATTATAGTTGAAATAACTCGACTCTGTGAGCTTTATATCCAGATGCATCACACTGTTATATTTCAGTCAGAAACAGCACAACGGTGATTATCTAAAGGCAAATTATTTTTCATCAGATGCACAAACCCAGACAAGACAGTATTACTTATGGTTCTTTACAAAAGCTCTACAATCATTGAGGATACTACGAATAAGCAACCGAGTGACAGGATAAATCCATTTTCTGCCAAATAAGACTGCAGACGCTTTGACAGGCTGCCTTCTTTTCATTTGTGGCACTTCAGTCTGCTGTAATATATACATAGATGCTGAAGAAAAGGTAGAGCCATAGATTATTTTCCATGCTAGACTTGTTTCTCTATTTCTGGTATGTGCATTCAGGTCACCCGGCCCACATAATTTTTCTGCATGCATAAGAGCAAGATAAATTCCCAAAATTTTGTCTATCTAAACTAGTCTTAGAAGTGATAAAGTGTCTAGCAGCCATCTAACAACAGAATACTCTTTCACACTTGTTGCATGCCTCTTTGGATCAGAAATACCTCAGAAGAGAGTTTTGTATGAATAGTTAAATGAGAACTATCTGTTCATTAATGACACAAAATCATCTCTTCCCCTCCCACCCAAAGGAGGGGGTGGGGGGTGGGGAAGAAGAGGGGGAAGAAAATATTTCTACTGAAACTACTAGGCTACAAATACAGTGCCATTTCATCTGGAATATTCAGTACATCAAAGACCCAGCCCAGAAGAGGCAACAGGTGGCAGTCAGCAATACTAAATCCATGAGAGCTTCCTCAAATGAGAAGAAAAAAAAATCCCTGATGAATTCATTTCATCTGACTGCAGAAGAAAAAAGCCAAAATAAATACTTCTGTGCTGTTCTGAAGGAGAAAGAGCATCAAGGACAGAAAGACTCTTAAGAGCTCATTGATACTCTGTCAACAAGGGCAGGGGAGGGAGAAAAGAAAGAAAAATCTTGGGTTCCCTTCATCCTGGGAACACAAATACTGACAGGGATATAGATGTAAAAGCCCAGAACTTCATTCTCTGCTTGCCGTCTTGAGCATTTCACATCTCAGCTCTAGTCCAACAGCAATGGCAACCAAGTGTGCTCTTTGGTTAAGCTGTTCCAACAGAGAACAACAAGCCAGACGCACAGATTCCACTGCACTAAGTATGGGTCAGAATGCTACTTCCTTGGTAGGAAAGAGGACACATTGCACTTACCCGACTACCAAATTTTGTGGACTTCCACATATCCTAAATCTTGTTAAAGAACAATGGCACCTTCACAGACTCATTCAACCTGAACAAATCATCTTCAATGTACAGTTGCCTTTCAGTGTACAGCTGGATTGTCATTTGAGCCCCCAGACCACATCCCCTGTCACTTCACCACCCTAATAAATATCTTCAGTTTTGCTGTGGCAGGAAAAAGGTTGAAACTTAAAGGACAGTCTCACATGCCAAAGGAATTTTACAATCCCTATGACTACAAAAGCAGTCAAATCTCTTACCAAATCTTAACAGAGGGTGCTACAAATGACAAGCTGAGCTAGAACTGACAACAAACAAAATCAAGGAAAAGCACCTTATTTCACTGAGAGGCTTTTCAGTGTGCTTAGCTTTCCCTCACCTGTGTCCATATCCTCACCGTGTCTGAGAACTGTTAAAAATATTTCTGTATGGATGCGTTCAGTATTCCCAGAGATGACTACATTCTCCCAAATGCCAGACAAACTAAACAGTTTCAGCCTTAAACTTATGAAGAATAAGCCATGTCTCATCTGGGCTGTAAGACATGGAAGTGCAGAGGCTGCAGCTAACCAAACAGGCAGGACTTCAATGCAGGACTCCTCCCTTGCCCAAGACATGACTAGTACTGGAGAAACTCACTGACTACAGTAGTTTTAGACTGTTTCTCACAAGCATTACAACTACGATTTGGAAGCAAGACTATAAAGAATATATACAACTAGAAGATCATCATATTCAAGTTAACTAAGACTTTAAGCTCGCTGTTAACAAGATTGAGTTGGTCAGCATCAACTGCATTTCATGTCCCTTTGTATCACCCAGGTCTCGCCTGGATCTCAACAGAGTTATTCAGGGATGTGTACATATAAACTGTGCGGAAGCTAGTTATTCTGCATCTTCTGTTCTCCTAGGGTGTCTCTCCATAATTTTAAAATATAAGGTGACGCAGGTTGCTGGGGCTGCATGAACAGGCTGGGTATTTGGTTTGTGTCATGCCATGAAAAAGACAATTGCTGAGGTTTGGGACTGTGAATCCCAGAAAAAGATGGAGATAAAGCCTTGTTTCTTGTACAGCATGTGGGATTGCTCATAATAGCATGTGGGATTGCTCATAATAGCGTGGCATTAATAATAGCAAGAAACAGCAACAATGGCAACAGTGAAACAGTTGAACAAAACAATCCCCTTCCTCACATTAGAAACCTATTTCTCTCCAAGAACTTTGCAGATCTGGGGTTTTTAAGGGTATCATTGTTGCTTTTAAGTGCTGTAGGGAACAAAGCACTCATGCTTGCTTTTTAATTTGGAGATATGGTATGACACAAAGGGAGATGGAAGAGGAAGAGTAAAAACTCTATGAAGCATTCTTTATGAGAACAAAGAAGGACAATGTATAGCCTATATTTTAATGACAGATAAACATGTTTTTGAAAAACTTGCAAATAAAAACCAACCAACCAACGCAGCCCCAAAAACAGGTCCCAAAAATACCCCAAAAAGTTATTCCAAGGATGGAAACTGTACTTCTTCCTGTAGGACTAGCTGTGTTCTAACTGCCATTGCTAGCCCTCTGCTGCCCAAATACCTGCATTAGGTACGCACCATTTCCAACAAACATTCCTTTTGACTCTGTTTAAGAGCAAAGAATTATGTGCAATTCTAAATCTGTCAAAAATTAACAAGTGCACGCACATGTAATGGAACATTATTATTAAGCCAAAAATTTTAACTAAAAAACACCCTCCAGTGAGTAGGATGAGTTCTGTAGCTTGCTTTGTTCAGATTGCCCAGGCTTCCCAAACTCAGAAAAATAAAACTGTCTTATCTGAATATGAAGTTATAGGTAAACATGAGCATAAATGATCCAAGAACTCACTTCCTGTTACCACCCAATTTTCTGCAAAATCCAGACATTCAAAGCAAACAAAGTACTAAAAAAAAAAAAAAAAAAAAAAAAAAATCAACCAACCAACAATATCCAAACCAATTAAAAAAACCCCAACAAAACAAAACAAAAAAAACCCCACAAAACAAAGCCTAAAAGAAAGCTTTTTTACCTTGATTAGGGCAATGTACTTACCTCAATATACATACAATTTTTTTAATAGCACATTGGACAATATCTTTGGGAGAAAGACCTACATCTCCAACAGCCACTTGTAACAACTGTTGTATCATGTCCAGGGGCTGACCATCTATACACATAGCTACTGCTTGGTCATGGATTTTTTCTTTCTTTGACCTTGACAAATCATATAAATAACCATACTTCTGTAGTGTATCCTGTGAACAGATAATTTTTAAACACAAATCAGCGTACTCTTTATTTACAGGGCTGTATCATTCAGAGTCTTTCTTTCTACCAAGACTGAACATACGCTATGAAAAAGTCAAGACTGATGGAATTTTCAAAAACCAAGTCAACAAAACCAAAGATACAAATCATTAATAAAATGCGATAGACTATTTATGTCCGTCACTGCTAGTCATGGGAACACTCCAAACAAGCATTTGATCAGTAATCATTACCTGTTCGCTGTTTTTCAAGTAAGCAATAAAACTATGAGTGAGGGTTTCCAGATGAGCAAGAGATTGTTGCAAGTGATCAAGAGTTTCTTCATAAGCAACTGATGGATTTTCAGCATCTTCCATGTTCTCAGCAGGTTTTTTTCTTGATTTCTCATAAAGATGTTTGACTGCCTTAATAGCCTTCTTCGTCACTTCTATCCTGGCTTCAACTGGCAGCTGAAAGAGATTACTCAAATATTTAATCATTCATCATCTGTACACTACTATTTGTATTACAGCACGACCTAGAGGTTAGGTGGTTCCACTACTCTACAGCACGGCATACAACTAAATAAAGTATTTTATGAGAAACAACTTTATTTCTTATTAGTCATTTATTTAAAAATTATCAGTATTCCATTACATTCTTCTGTTGTCCTTTTTATTGATGTTGAATCTGGCTCATTTTAAGCCATTTGAAACTTCTTTTCCCTAATAATGTTTAGGATTTTTGTAGACAGCCTTACAATCTTTGGTTTTTAATTCTGCATTGAGAGATATCTGAGGATCATTTTACAAGATTAACTGAAAATATCAAATGGCAAAAATTAACTTCATTTTATCAGGTTTAGGTCACTGTTTAAAACATATCCCTAAGATCACAATTGTAAGCAAAAACCCAATAGATGGTACACAAGTTTTAAATCAACCTATTTATATTACATGCTATACAAAACAGCAAGTTACTATTTTGAAAGACCCATACAACTAGATGTATCTAGCCACTAAACTTAAACAAGGAAGATTAGGGTTTAACATTGTATTTCTCAAAGAGTTTGAATTTTTACATGGAGTCATCATACATTCACTGAATGCCATTTTCCCCTACCCCTCCATCTAGCATGAAAGTGTTATTCCAGTGTGTCAGAATGGAATTTATGACTTCAGAACAGAGCCTGGGCAATGATCACAGACTCCCAAGCTTCCAGAAACCAAGAGTATGTTGGAAAAAGATATAGATGGAAATACTCTTTATATAGACAGTACTTGCAGCAAACTGTTATGCTTTTAAGTCAGGAAAGACACAGCATCAGCTTAAGTCCAAGTCTAAAACGCTATTTTAAAAAACAACGTATAATTTACTAGTTTATAACTTCCAAGTACATTTTGAAGGATGCTTGCAATATACTTTCTAATGGGTGAGGGTCTTCTCTGCCTAAACCCACAGCATTAGGTACTTTTACCATCAGGTGTTTAGTTACTGGAATACTGGACAAAGACATGCAATTTCAATCCTCAACTTGAAACACACAACAAATAGTAAACAAAGCTTAAATCTGTATGACCACTGAATAGGAAAGAGGCTGAATTACTACAGAAAGAGGAAAATTAAACCGTTATAGTATTGTTCATAAAAAAATCAAATTGATGTTTATATCGTGAATTAAACAATCTACTTGTAAAGCCACAGAAAACTTAATAAGGATTAGTTAGCGGAAAGTTTTATAGCTTATAGACTTTCCCACTCCCTCCTCCCTAGAAACACACAGTGAAAGAAGTATGGTTTACTCCTGTTTTTATGTACTGCTGCTGTAAACCACAATAATGGTCTACTGGACATTTTTAATGATGAAAGCAAAATGGGTGGACATTATTGTAAGAGCTCAGAAAACTTGCCAGTGTAGCAAGGTAAACACAAAGGGTACTTTACCATTGGGTTGCAAACGCAACTCAGTTCCATTCCCACCAAAAGTAATTAACTACCATTTTGTTACTTTGAACAAGGTCTCAATATCAGGTTTTACACTAAGCAAAGGGGATATTCCTCATATCACATTAAAATTTAATGACCACAGATGGATCTATATATCCATTTTGTAAACATGATAAAAGATGAAAACTGCTACATATTTCGTTTTTCTCCTTCTACTGTACATTGTAATGTTCAAAATGCAATTAAGAGAGATGCAAAAGGCAAACAATTTAAGTATTCCATCTAACTGTTGTATCCTAGAGAACAGTGTGAATATACTGCCAGTTTAGAAGTCATGTGCTTATGGCATCATACAGAATAAAGCATTAATAAACAAAAAAACAGGCTTTTTCCAAGACACTTTTAACTTTGCATTCATATTTGCACAGTGCCAAAATGCAGCACTACAAACATGCTATTTCTCTGGTTATTGTATTCTAAAACATGAATGGTTATCCTGCATACTTCTAGTCAGTTTTAGTAATGAGATCTGGTAGCATACCCAGTGATTTAAAAAAAAAAAAAATGTAGCTTAGGGGCTAGTTCAATCTTTGCTTGCATGTGAAGTGAAGATTTATTTTTAAAAAGCTTTTAGAGTTTAAAAAGCTTTTTAAATCTATAGGCTGTAATGTGTAATGAAAAATCCTAAAAACCAGTTTTCTTTCATTTTCAAATCAATGAACATCACATACTATTTCAGCTCAACAGATTTCACTCCTCAGGGTAAAAACTCATCTCAAACCCATTTCCTTCTGAATATGTATTTCTTAATAAAGTATTGTACAAGTAACATTCACTTGCACATGAAGATATTGACCCTGCCACTCTTATTGCTAGTGATCAGCATGCAACTTTGAATGCTCTCCTTTTTAATGCCACAGGAACCTGGATCCCAGCAACGCTGAAACACTGAATCGTTGAAGTTGGAAGGGACTTCTGGAGAGCTTTTGGCCCAACCCCCCTGCTCAAACAGGGCCACCTACAGCCAGCTGCCTAGTACCATATCCAGGTGGCTTCTGAGTGTCTCCAACATGGGAGACTCTACGACCTCTCTGCACAACCTGTGCCTGTGATCGGTTCCTCTCATAATGAAAAATGATTCCTGATGTTCAGATCAAACAGTTTGGTTCAGTTCCTATCTCTGCCACTAAAACCCAGCTCTACATATTGCACCAACCAAATGTCACCTATCCACAAGCCAATCAGATACAATAAAACGGAAAGCAAATTATGTTAATTCAGAAGCAGGTTACACAGTTACGAAGTAACAAAATCTGGTTCTCAATTCCTACAGGGGGTGAGAAAAAGAAGAGCAAAACCAAGAAAACTTGTGGATCAAGATAAAAATAGTTTAATACATGGAGAGGGTGGCAGAGAGAATGAACAAACTAAACCTAAGTGATGCAAAGGCAATCAATCACTCACCACCTCTCACAATGAGACCAATGCCTAGCCAATATACAAGCAGTAACCATCTTAAAAGACATTGTCCAACTCCGTTCATTACTGCTGAGCGTGACATTATGTAACACAGAACACAGCTTTGGCCAGCCCAGGTCAGCTGTTCTCCTTATGTCCCCTCCCCACTTTTTGCCTACCTGCAGCCTACTCAGGGCTGGGGTGTTGAGAAAAAGATAAAGCCTTGACACTGTGCAAGCAGTGCTCATCAGTAGCCAAAACACTGGTGTGTTATCAGTGCTTTCAGCCACAAATCCAAAGCACAGCCCCATACAGGCTGCTATGAAGAAAGCTAACTCCATCCCTGCCAGAGCCAGCACAGTTCATCTGGAGAATCACTGTGAAAGCTCTAACACCTGTAAGGAATCAGTTAAAGACATTATTCATGAAGTCTCCTGTTTCGCAGTCTTGAAGTAGATTTAATTAAAATAACTATATTAATGGCAAGGCACAATAAAGTATCTTAAAATGTATTGATATTAGAAAAAGAGGTACTGTCAATACCCCTGAAGAAAACAAGGACAGACAAGACAAATCAACTGAACTGGAGCACAGAGATAAAAAGTGACAGAAAGAAGCCAAGTAAATCTAAAGGTAATGTCTGAATGCAGTCATACTATGCAAGAACACTACTAACGCATTTCTTGTACATCTTCAGGCAATGTCATGTCCTGTCTTTTTCCGTAGCATTTTACACAGAGTTAAGCAGTCAGCCAGACAAAACATACTGAACATTACTTTGAGCTTTTTTTTTTTTTTTTTCAAATTGAGCTTTGTATACAATTATTTAAAATAGCATTCAAAGTCATTAACATAGAAAAAAAAATGTAGGTTAATATCCAGTTGTAAGAGGTTCCCATTCCGCAGCCATTTAGTGTGTGGTCAAAACACAGACATTGTATTCCTGCTTAAGCATGAAGAAAGTGGTCAAAAAAGCATTATTGACTCAGAGAAAATAAGAGTCAACCTTTAAATTATAAACACTGAGTTGCAAGCAGAGTTCCTCCTTTGCATCAGAACTTGAAGTTATAAAGGATGGAATAGTAAACTTACAATGTCATTAGCTATAGTTTGAATGAACAGGGCTGAGTCTACAGAAGACTGCAGGGAAGAACCTGCGTAAGGAAAAATTCCACTTCTCTCTATAGATGACACCACTGATTTTTATTCTACTTTTTCTGTCTAAAGCTGTAGTCTTTTCTTCTCAACCAACATATTGTGCCCATCCCCATTTGTAGTGGGTGTTCAATAATGAAAACACAGTGATTGAAAAAAATAATTGTATTCAGTTGTGGTTTTGTTTTTTGGTTTTGTTGTGTTGGGCTTTTTTTTCAGAGAACTGTTAGTCAACAAACATCAGGACAATGACCTACGAGCTCTGAAGCAGATGGTTCTTTGAAGACATAACTATCTAGAACAATAAACAAAATGCTGGCAACAAAGGAATAGAAAAGAAAAAAAAAAACAAATTACCTATAATGCTTTACTCAGATCACACAAAAGGGAATAAACACGAAATAACCAAGATAAAGAAGCTGGTATGATCATTACTATAATTAAGAATCTATGAAGTCAGCACTAGTTAAAAGCAAACGGAGCTGCTGAAAGAAAAGCAGACAGACTCAGAATACAAGCAGTAGTTACACTGAATATTTGGAATATATCCCTTTTAGGGAGAAATCTGCTCCATACATGCAAATAGTTTAAGCTTACCACTATGGAGGTAGACTGAATTATTATTTAGTCAGAAAAACCAAAACAGTTATTGAGAATTAAAAGCATTTCTGAGTAGAGGTGCCACAGTCAGGAACTCTCTTCACTGGTTGCAGCAGTGAGCTGCTGTGGTCAAAAGATCAATATTTCAGTCCTTCAATGTGTGAAGAGGGTACTGATGAAGAGCAAAGGACTTCACCTGTTTCATTCACTGCAAATACAACCAGAATACTGCATCAATCTCTACCTTCTTTAACTAGAGACAGATGCTGATATACTGGATCCAAGGAAGCGTTGTCATAATAATGGAAGAGCTAGGGAAAAAAGAAAAGGGAACAACCCACACCTCACAAAAACCAAACACACACACAACAAGAGGGGGAAATTAAAAAAAAAAAAAGCAGAAAACTTTCCACGGTCAATGCATTCAGTTTATCAAAGTCAAGTGGCCTCTGCTGAATATCTGACCATGAAAGCAAACTTTGATGACTACCTCTTTAGTATAGCAGACAAAAGATCTATAGGTGGAATTTCAAAACTGGATAAATACAGGTTAGCATCTCTGCTCACACAGTTCCCACCACCCACTTTCACCACTTCTCTCAGCACTTAAGGCTGGTAAACTGAATCTCATCTTCCAGGTAGTAACTCATTTCTACTGATTGCAAGAAACATGGGGGAAAAGAATCTTTGAGCTCTTAGAGCTAAGAGCACCTAAAACCTCGTCACACCCTAAGCTACCAGTCAGCATAACAATATTAGTTGCCCTTTCACAAATGCAAACTCCTCATCCATTTCTCCAATTCAGACATTCTTGCAAGAGGGTCCAAGTGTAAGCCCAGTATGTTCCTGTCTTTCTCAGTAAGAACGAGAAGTTGCAGGAGTCAGCACTTAGCGCCTGTGTTTTCATTCCCTTTTGCACAATTACACATTCTGCTCCCAGGTTCTCTGCCATATCAAGGGACTCACACAAGTAGAAGCAGCGTCTTATTACTTTGCTGGCCCATCACCTACCTCTACTTACTACTGTTGATATATTCAAAGAGTGGGCGATATTCTGATGTCTGCTTCCTAAACTGCCACATGGTACCAGCAGCAATGGTACCCTTGAAGTTCAACTCATATAGCCTACACTGCTACACAGCCTACCTCCCATTACCCCTTATCACTCAAGACTTTTACTGATTGTTTCTGACAAGGAGGAGCTTTTAGATGCAGGTGCTGTTCCACAAGGGTAACGATGGAGTGCTATCTCATCACCTCCCTAGACTACACTCTCTCTTTCTCTCCTTTCCCCCTTCCCCTTTTGAAATTTTGAGGAGGTAGGAGAGGCTGGGTGGTGTGTGTGCAGCAGTTTCTTTTTTTGTGTGTGTGGTTTTGTTTTGAGTTTTTTTGTTGCAAAGGGGGAAGGAGCTAATTCATCTTTCACCACTACTAAAAATCCTACTTAACACTACTTCACCTTAAGCTCCCTGTCAAGGTCCACTGAAGAACTCTGGAAATTTTCTGTGTACAAGAAAACTCTGCTGTCTCAAAGACAGCACAGATTATTTCATGATATTGACCATGGGCTTTCTGCAGTCCTTTACATATATTAACTATCAGAACTTCCATGAAATACAGGAATGTGCACCTGTTATGGGAATGGTAAACTGATATAATAAAGTGCTTGTCCACAGAACTAGGCTGGGAAAAAACTGCTGAATTAGAGATTAAGAACAATCACATCACCAGTGCAGCCTCAAAACAGGATAAAACTAAGTAAAAGGTACAAGCCAAAAGGCAGCTTTTACATATGAAGAATTTTTCGGATCAAAGTTAGAGGAAAGAGATGTCTGAAAAACAAGTTTTCAGGTTCTGTAACAATAATTTTTCATGGTACACTTCCACTTGAAAATTGGATGGGATCCTGAGACAAAACTTGTTGCAAGCTAGTTAAACAGCTGTTTCTTTCCCAAACTCAGTGCAAGGGACACACTAAATCAACTGACCAACTGTTTCAAATACTTCTTGAGCATCTTTCATGCCCAAAAAGCCAACAGATTCCTGCTACAAAGTTCTGCTTGGGCACCAGCCACTATAATCCTGCCATCAATGTTTCCTTCCTGCTACTCCTACTCATCTTAAGAGACAAGAGAAACTGTATTAGAATCCTGAACAGAAATAAACAAAGGAAAAATAAACAATGTTTTTCAAAACAGAGCCCAGTGGAGGCTATCCACCCTCTCCCTGCACCGTTCATCTGGAATCTTGAAGTACTAAAGATACATTAACAGCAAGAGTTTCAAGTACTCACTAGCAGCAATCACAAGCAAAGACAGTATTTTCTTCTCATTAGACAAAAGTGATCCCCTGGCTATCTCAGTCCATGGTCAGGTCTGGCAAGTGGTATATCAGGGTAAGTGTCAAGTCTT
The DNA here is from genome assembly GCF_017639655.2 of Falco naumanni. Classification (NCBI taxonomy): domain Eukaryota; kingdom Metazoa; phylum Chordata; class Aves; order Falconiformes; family Falconidae; genus Falco; species Falco naumanni. The sequence continues at coordinate 31,212,842 of NC_054059.1, forward strand.
TCCTGATAAGCATGAAACACTTAGTCCTAACATATGATAAAAAATATAAAAACACCTAAACAAGACAGTAGTTCCGCTGAACAGGCTTTAGAGAGAGACAGCTGATGGAATAGTGATAAAAGGTGTCTAGCATGACAGACAGATCAAAGCATAAATTCTGTGCTAACAAAGCTTTTTGTTTTCCCAGGATTTCAATAAATTGTACATTTTTTTCAACCAACTTTTGATATATACAGGTTAGACGGGTTCTAATAAATTTATACAAATATAATGAGAACACTAAAACAATATCCAACGAGGGAATAAATTGAAATTCACTTTATTAAACGTGGTGAATAAAGATCTCTAGAAAATGAGCACAAGCTCGAATAGAGAAGATAAAGACACAAAAAAACCCACAAAATATCCTCTTTACCATCTTTTCATTTCAGATGAAGTTAGTAAATACATCTCAGGATCTTTCAATAAGGAAATATCTAAGAAATCTTATCTCTTTTTTTTTTTGTGCTTGGCAGTACAGATACATAAGAACTCATGGGTAAAACTTTATGTTAGAAATATCCTTATAAGTAGGTTTCACTGGGCAAAAAACCTGCAGGCAGATCTGGTAATATAAGTTACAGACACATAAGCACATTCTTACAATAATGGGCCTTCAGCCAGATGGAGATTATGACAGAGTTTATAATTTCTATTATTATAATGCCTAGAAATCATATGCGCTGGCCCAGAATGCTTCTCTGTGGAGCATCCTATTCAGAATGCAGAAACCTGGTACTAAACACAGGCATGTGGCACCGTGAATTTTAGGGTGAGCACAAATGAAGTAAATATAACCACCCTGATATCTGTTGGACAGGCAACACAGTAGGGCATAGGTAATCCAGAAGATTCTTGGAATGTCTTGATGATAGCTTCCTTTTCCAAGTGATAGAGGAGCCAACAAGGAGAGGTGCTATGCTGGACCTTGTTCTCATTGACATGGAAAGGCTGGGGGGAAATGTGAAGCTCAAGGGCAGCCTTGGTTGCAGTGACCATGGTAGAGTTCAAGATCCTTAGGGCAGCAAGGAGGGCACGCAGCAGGCTCACTACCCTGTCCTTCAGGAGAGCAGGCTTTGGCCTCTTCAGGGATCTGCTTGGTAGAGTACCATGGGATAGAGCCATGGAGGGAGGAGGGGCCCAGGAAAGCTGGTTGGTATTCAAAGATCACCTGCTCCAAGCTCAGGTGTGTGCATCCTAACAAAGAGGAGGTTGGGTGAAAATACCAAGAGGCCTGCATGGATGAAGAAGGAGCTCCTGCACAAACACAAAAAGGAAGCCTACAGAGAGTGGAAGCAAGGACAGGTAGCCTGGGAGGAATGCAGAGACATTATCTGAGCAGCCAGGGGCCATGTTAGAAAAGCTGAAGCCCTGATAAAATTAAATCTGGCCAGGCATGTCAAGGGCAACAAGAAAAGCTTCTATAGGTACATCAGTGATAAAAGGAAGACTAGGGAAACTGTGGGCCCTCTCTGGAAGGAAACAGGAGACCTGGATAAGGCTGAGGTACACAATGACATTTTTGCCTTGGTCCTCACTGGTGAGTGCTCCAGCCACACTGCCCAAGTTGCAGAAGGCTTGATAACCAAGTGGAGAGTGATGATGGGTAGCATTCCTCACGGGTCAGTACTGGGACTGGTGCTCTTTGACATCTTTGTCAGCAATATGGACAGTGGGATCAAGGGCACTCTGAGCAAGTCTGTGGTGCAGTCCATACACCGGAGTGAAGGGATACCATCCAGAGGGACACTGACAGGATTGAGGTGGGCCCATGGAAACCCCATGAAGTCCAACAAGGCCAAGTGCAAGGTGTGGCACATGGGCGGGGCAATTCCCAGCACAAATAGAGTCTGGGTGGAGAATGGCTTGCGAGCAGCCCTAAGGAGAAGGACTTGGGGGTGCTGGTGGACAAGAAGCTCAATATGACCCAGCAAAGTGCGCTTGCAGCCCAGAAAGCCAGCCATATCCCGGGCCATATCAAAAGAAGCATGACCAGCAGGTCAAGGGAAGTGATTCTTCCCCTCATCTCCACTCCCATGAGACCCCACCTGGAGTACCACATTCAGCTCTGGGGTCCCCAACATGAGAAGGACATGGGCCTGTTGGAGCAAGTCCAGAGGAGGGCCAGAGAAGATGATCACAGGGCTGGAGCACCTCTTCTTATAGTGGCCTTTCAATACTTAAAGGGGGCCTGCAAGAAAACTGGAAAGGGACTTCTTACAAGGGCAGGTATTGATAGGACAAGCGGGAATTTAAACTTTTAAACTGAAAGAGGGTAGATTTAGTTTAGATATTGGGAAGAAATTCTTTACCATGAGGGTGGTGAGGCACTGGAACAAGTTGCCCAGAGAAGCTGTGGATGCCCCATCCCTGGCAGTGTTCAAGGCCAGGCTGGATGGGGCTCTGAGCGACCTGGTCCGGTGGAAGGTGTCCCTGCCCACGGAAGGCGGTTGGAACTAGGTGTAAGGTCCCTTCCAAACCAAACCATTCTGTGATTCTTTCAAATACACAGGAAGAATACCTTACTCTCTGCTGAACCAGAATACAGGGACTTTGTGGTTACATCAAGAACTCTCTTATCCACAGAGTTAACTCCTCTAACTGAACAAAAATGTGGTTTTATACTGGCAGTCATAAAAAGAAGAGGTAGGCAGATAAAGGTAGATTTATGAATTTATTTTTTAAAACTGTAAAATGAAAAATCTCCTGAGACTTTCTTCTTTATACTACATTGAACTGTACCTCAGCTGAGGCCTGTAATTCTTCAAATATGCCTGCTTACCTTTGTGACAGCTTTTGAAGAAAATGTGATTTCATCGATAAGAGTGACAATATCATCTGGATCAAGTCTATCGAAGTACTTTGAACACATATCATATGCATGTAGCCACTCATCCATGGTTTCTGGTGTTTTTTTAATGAGATTGTGATCGCCATTCCAAAAAAGTTTTTGTAACCAGACAGCATAAATAGAGCTTGGTGACAGCATGCTGCCATCTTTTTTAGGAATTTTGGGAGCCAGTTTGGAAATAGACAAGACATTTTGACTTGTAAGGACAGACTCCAGTGTTTCCAGTGGGTTTTCATTTTCATCTGTTAGTTTTTTATAATTAAGACCTATTGACAGGACAAGAAAGAGGCAAAGTACAAGTTATTCATCATTAAATCTACTCAAACTCTACATTTATCTGTAAAACAATCAGTACTAAACCAATAGCTGCAGAACTAGAAAGACTACTCCATTTCCTTTTACAATCACACATACTGACAGACTGGGAAGGAAGACAGATCTGTATAAACTGCATACATATAGCACTGGGATTTTATGATGTCCTGATGGTGTGTGAAAACTCTCAATCCCGGGAACACATTTTAACATTGCATATCAACACAAACTAAAAAAGCAGATTCTCAAAGAAATAAGAATACATATATAGTATATAGAATCACAGTACTATTTTTTTTTTTTTTTAATATAAAGCCTGGAAAGCCTTATGCACCTAATGACATAAGTCTTCATTAATTAAAAAAGATGTATTCTGATCATGTAACAATTGGTACTTATTATCTATCTTAACAAAAATGCAAGGCACTGACCACAAGTAAATTAAGTAAGGGCAACTAGAGAGAGGACACTTAGATCCATTTACATTAGTATCTCTATAACAGAAGAATCTGTTACTACTTTGGTTTCTACAGGAACAAACCTCTTGCAAGTTATCCTAGCAACAATACTATTTTATTCTCTATATCTATAATTCCTAAGAGAACTGACTTCTGCTGCCATCTTTTCTTTCATATATTTAGGGCTTGCAACCTCTACAAACACTTTAATGTTGCTCCTTGATGACTACCTGTAAACTATCTTGAACACTGAGAAGTTTAATTAAGGGTATAATAGAATAGATTTAACTATTTAATAGATTTAAAAGTGACTAATTTGTGTCTGGTATATAGTTCTAGGACTTTTTTTTTTAAAAAAAGCAACATTTAAAAATAGGTTTCAAGGCAAACAGTAACTTCTTGACAATTTTGTCTTTGACAAGTATCATATTACTTGAGTGTTTAAACATATCAATAAGAACTGAAGGTAACCCTTCTTCTCACAAAAACATTATTGCCTTTTTTTTCTGCAATACATGAATTTAGGCATAATCTCTCCAAATTCTGCAGTAACGCTAGTGTCTGATACAGATGAGATTCCAGTATTGAACAATTAATTCATCCACAGAGCAAATAATCCCATACAGTGTGTATTTTACGTTCTGAAACTGGATTTGGAGTTATTCAACTGATATTCAAGATACTGCTAATATGTGACTAACAAACAAACTGAAATGAGTATTCACAATTTCAGAGTGCTTTCTAGCTGATCACTTTTATAGGCACAGTCTGATAATGTAGGAAGACAAATAATGTAGATCTCCAAAAGCAGATGTTAATATCAAGGATAACATGCAAAGTAAAATTACCCTCTTTAAAACAAACAAATGCTTACAGTTCCTAATACATTATGCAATTCAGACTTTTGAAAGGTAAACTGTTAAGTTCTTGTGAAATCCATGTTAAAATTGCAGTGTTAAAAATCATGCTCTATGCGGTCTGTATTTTTTTTCTTTAAAAATTCATTGTGAACCACTACCAATAATATTGATCTGCACCAACAGAAATCTGCTTTCACATATTTTTTGTTTGTTGTGACTGAGTAAATTAAATTTCCAGTAATACAAAGAGAAGGAATTTACTCCTATAAAGGTATGACTAACCTACTAAATTACTTGTATTCATCTGACATGCTCACTTTATTATTTTTTTTAAATCTGGAAGGTATAAATTAAATAAACAATCATGTCAACACTCACATAACGGAACAATAAATATAGCTAAAAGGAAAAGAAACAGGAATTCTCCTACCTGGTGCAACTGCTTTGAATTTTTTCAGGAGTCGGATATGAGTTTCAGGTTTAACAGCATGCTTCACCACTTCTGCGCAACCACAATTTTCAAGGAGTGTAAAATAATAAAGCAACCGCTGGTGATCTCTGCCTTCAATACTTGGGTAAACATATTTAACCATGTGTTCACATAAGGCTTCAGGACTGTTTTTCAAAGTTTCAAATAGACCAAGACTTTGTGCTCTTTCTTCTATTTCCAGTGTTGATAACCTGTGTTTAGAAATAATTTTGGCTTTAAAGGCTTGGATGTGCCATGAAAAACTCTTCAGCTGCGCACTTGGGAGATAGGACAATACTTTCCTTTGTTTAAGGTTCAACTTTGTAAGACATTTTGAAAGAGTAAGTATTCATTCATAAATACTTAGACAGCTGTCCATAAACAAAATCTAAGGAGTTCTTGTATTTCCTGATATTGATATCTGTTAACTTGGACTTACAAATTAAGGGTCGTGAACACTGAAGTAGAATTCAAAGCAGCATTTAGCTTAGAGAAGTGTAGCTATATGTAAAAGTAGACATATGCCCACAGTATTTGTACAGGAAGCCTTTTTTTTTTTAAAAAAAAAAAAAAAGTTACACAACATCCAACCCACACACTCACCCACCCCCCAAAACCCCCTAAACACCCACCAAAAAAAACCCAAAAAAAACCAAAACCCAACAATCTGCAGCTGAATGATGACAGAAAATCCAACTGCTCAGTTAGTTCCCCAAACTATTACATTCTGTTTTCTGTAGTTGATAAGCAACGCTGTATGCCTTGATAGATATATTATCACTGAAAATTGGCTCTTGCCCACTAGTTAATCTATGTGACACTATTACGCATGCTTAGCATATATCATTTGACAGTTTTATCAAGTTGCTTCTCAAACTGTTATCCGTGAAAGCTTATGAAAATATCAGCAAGTCTTGAGTTGACCTCAGCCAAGCTCACTGCTTCAGGAAATTTTTTTCCTGACCCTTTTGAAAAGAATACATTAGCTCTTTCACAGCATGAATTCAGACACCTCCAGCTGACTACATAAAAGATAGCTGAATGCAATCACTCCTTTTTTTCCCCAGCTGCAAGAAAAATATGTGCATATCAAAAAAGTCTCATCTTAAAGTTTACACTTTTCTCAACCGAAAGTTTTACCTAAAATTTGAGGAAAGAAGGAACCTACAAATGACCATCACCTTGACACTCCCCAGAGTCCAATAATATGCCACATTAGGTAGTACATTTCATTTGGAAATCTGATGTCTTCTAATCCCATTTGATTTTCTTCTACCTTAAAACTGATTAAATTAGAATTTTTACATCAATGTTTCCTGAGTATAAATGCCACATATAAGTTAGTGTTTCTCTGATACCTTTTTCATTCCTAAAGATTATTTTCCTACAGCAAATACTACAAACACAACTTTCTCTCAGTTTAAAAATTACTCATTGATTTCTGAGAGAGACTAAGTTATTTCTAGTTATTTTTACATCTAGAACCTACCCAGTTAGGTTGTCAACCTTAGAAGCATTATTTTCATTCTCTAAATTCTTGTTATTTTTTTAAGTGTTCTACCATATTAATGGCAATAAATACGATATTAATGGAGATAAAGTATCATTCACTCCTAGTATCAGACAAAACAGACACTTGGGCCTGATGTATTTCAAGAGTGTGATCTGAACATATTCTTCTGTCCACACCCAAAGTTCAAGCTAAAGGCTGGATGGACATTAAATTACACCAACAGGATCTACAGAGGTTTCCCATTTGTTTTTGGGGCAGAGGTGATGATAGATAGAAGCCTTCATTATGCTGTTCAGAAAGATTCTAGAATAACAGATTGTGTGACAGGCATATAAAATTTTCTGTTGCTTAAATCATAAAATGCGTTTTATAGATTTTGGGGAATTAAATGTGCTAAGATTCTTCAAAAGAACCAATTAAATTCCCATAGAATTAAAAAAATTCTAAACAATTCTAAACATAACAAAAACATGTGATGTGTGTTTGTCATCAAGCAATCTAATAAATAGTTAATACAAACTATGTAAGTGCTTCTTTTGAGCTTCTCCCTATTCAAAGTGGCATACAAAAAGACTGCATATTTTGTTAAACAGATTAAGTCTTATAATAAACTTCTTTCTAGTTTAGAATGAATGAATAACAAGGAATGCATTATTAATGCCACAATCCCAAGATTAAAACATATTGTAATGGCCATATGCTGTCAATCAACTTTAAAATGGAATTATGATAAAACAAAAACATGTTCAGCAGCATATTATGCTATTATACATCAATTTTTAAGATTTTTTTTTTTAATTTCATAAGGGAAAAGGTTGTCACTTTGTACTTCAGCGATTTCAGAATTCTATGAATACTAACTCATGGAGGACAAGAACAAAGAAGATGACAGAAAACTGTTACAAAATACCTTAGGTAACATTTCAGACCCAGACAAGTCAGCTGGCTCTTTCACATTTACCCCAGTGTTGTCATGTTTATATCCTGACTATGTATTTTGTTTAAATAATTTAGCAGCATCAAAATTTAGAGGGTATGACTTCTCTGTTTTCTGGAGGAAGCAAAGAAAATCTCAGAATGCTACTTCATCTTCTCAGATCTTGCACCAACATCTATCAGGCTTTAGGTTTTATGCCTTATGTTTTATAAAATGTTGTAATGCTTTTTAATTAATAGTTAATGTTAAGAGAGGTACAAATACTGCTGCCAGCTAAAGCTACTTTCACAATTCAAAATCTGAAACAAACTAGGCTAATTTGATCATGGCTGTCGGAACAGTAGATAAAAGCTGCTGTATTACACAGGGGGCTCTACATCACTGTCATCTGAATGCACTATTCAAGCAAGTAGCTTAGTCTTCCACTGAATGGGTTTATTCATCTTTCAGTGGGCAAAAAGTACTTGTCTGACTGACAAGATGTCAAAGGTAAAAAAAAAAAAAAAAAACAAAAAAAAAACCGAACAATAAGACAAGATCCTGGAACCAACTCTGGAATAGAAACAAAAAGCATCCCTCCCCATCATGACCCCAACATGCCAGGTCTGGTCTGCCATAATCTTGTAGGCTAGAACAGTTCCAAAGAAATACCGTAAAAAAATTGCTTCTACAAAAAAACTGAAACTGAGAATAGATGAATGATGGGAATGGTAAGCTCCAACACATTTATTTCCCTTTGCTATTATGCAGAAGGGATGTCAATAAATAGGAACACTTTTTTTTTATTATTGCCCAAAAATGAATAATTATATAGAAACTATCAAGCTTCAGGACATATTCCAAGGGACTGTAAAAATAACTACAACATAAGTTACTATCAGAAGAGAGCACGAAGCATTCAAAGCCATGGAAACCTAAACACTGAAACAGAAGTCACAAGTACAGTGAGACACATCTGGACTTTCATCCTTGCTTTTAACACCTATTTTCATGGCTGGTCACAAAAGCATCACATGTAAAAGACAAAAATTCCCAACTGTCACAACACAAGAAATATGAAAACATAAACCAAATTCTACCCTCAATATACTTCAATTCTTTCACAGGTTAGCACATATTTCTGTGTAAGAGAATTGCATGTGTATTTGCAGGGGAGACAACTTACCCACTGTCAGTGAATAAAAATTCCAGATGGGTCATATAAACTTCCCAAAGTGGAACATTGTATCGCTGAGCCAAAGAAATAGCAATCTTGTAGACATTTTCTTCAAGTGTTCTTACAGAGGAGAGATGTGAAAGAAAAGAAGAAAAAGTTACACTAAGACCCTACACACGACATGAAAATAAATATTTACATTAGAAAAGTAATGGCTTCTTTTTAATTATTTTTTTTTCATAAACTAAGAAACTGGAATCACTGTTAAATAAAAATACACAAACTGTGCCTTCTTGCATTTTTTTTTTTTACACTCGTTAGTACATTGGGGGGATTAAAAGAAAAGAAAAAAAACCAAAACTGGAAACTACAGAGATCCTCCAAAGACAGGTACGTACTCCACATAACACTTTGGATCTCTATAACAGTGTCTTGCCTGACCTTTGTGCTAAACCTAAAACCTCAGTTTTCAATTACAAAGCAACACTAGTTGTTATGTATCACAGTTACCATTTGATTTAGTTGCAACACCTACAGTGTTTTAGCACAACTGGTATGTAGATTCTCAAAGCTCTCCCTAAGAAGATCACAGAAACACTCAGTATTTGCAGACTAAAAGAAGGTGTGAAGATGTCCAGCTCTACTCTGTACATGTCTGATTTTCTGTCATTGTATAACCATTTAACAAAGCAATAGATGGAGAATCTGTTAAGTGATCAAATCCTGAAATGAACTTCATATACATTTTTATTATAAGTTAGTATAGCTCAAACAGACATGTGGGTTTTGGTTTTAGGCTGATATAGGAGCAATGCTGCTAAGGCTGATGCTGGGGTTTGGAGGTTTTGTTTTTATTTTTCTTCTTCCGGATAATTCCAAGAACAATACTATGTGGAATTAGATCCTAAAATACCTGACATAGGCAATTTTTTAAAAAAAATATTTAATGTGAATACTGCTGGTTTAGATTCTTTAATTAAAAAGCCATGCGTAACTAAGGTAAAAAGCCTTTACACAACACAAACTACTACAAAATACTGTTGCAACAGTCTGTAAATTAGTTTACAAGACTATATTAATACAAGACCCATGTTAATTCCATAAACTTGAACAACCTTACCATATTTTGTTTAACAACTTTCTTAGATTCTTTACATTGTTTTCAACAATCCAGGGGCGAGAGACTTTATTCTAATGTTTTAGTAAATTTTTCTACACAATCATCATGATCCATGTATAATAATAAAGGTAAAGTAGAAAAAAATTACAGATTAGAGACCATATCCTCCCAGGGTTTTTTTGTCATTTACCAGCACAGATGTATGCTATATCTTGATCTATGCTAAACAAGGCTTACAGGTGGAGTCAATGACTTTCTCACAACCCTAGGTAAACAGCAGACACATCCATACACCTTAATTCTGATTTTTAGATGCTCAATCCAACATATCATTATATTCCACTATGATGGTTACTACAGATATTGTAAAATTAAAATAGGATAAATGATGCCGAGTAGAAAAGCAAAATGTCAGGAGATAATATAATGCTGAAAAATCTTTACAACCAGCTATCAGAAGTCTTTGTATTACAACTATTGCTTTGATAGTTAAACCTCAACCCCAAAACAAAAAACAAAAACAAACCACCCAAAAAAGCAAAAAATCCACAACCCTCTTGTAATAACTTAGTTACAACAACCCCTAAAAAAATATTAGCACCATACACTGCATAACACGTATGCAAAGTAAAGGAGACAGAACACAAGCATCAAAATTGAAAGAAAGAAATATATTTGAGGACAAATAAAAGTCTTCATTGAAATACATTTCAGAAGAAAAATGAAAAAAAAAATAAAAGAAAAAGAAAGAAATCCCACACACTGTCCTGTCTCTTCTGTTCCGATGGCCATAGCACCATCCCTCTCACTTTCCAACACAGCAAGCCTTCCTGTACCCAACCTCTTAAAATTAGAATCAATACTTCAATGCAAACAGAACACTTTTTAACCCATCAAGCAATGATGTATGTATAAGAGGATGATGATGATCTATTTGTTAAAAAAAAATACTCAATAAGTCACCCAATATTTTAGACGCAAATGCTCTATTCTTTTTTTTATATTAGTAAGTACCATGACAACACTACATTGTAAACTCGAGAGTAGTAGCCACAGTTTGTGCAGGTTGCCATTCAGTACATAAAAGCAGATCTTTTTTTAACCAGGGATACACAACATCTGTTGTCAAATCATAACATGTAAACTTAAATTCCTTTGCATTTTCCAGAAATCATTTGATGTACATCAAACACGGGTCAACAAGTGGATTACTAGTTATAATGAAGGTGAAGATAGATGCAAGAACAGCACAGCAAGTATGCCACTAAGGAGAAGATAACAGGATATTTGGAAGAATGGTACGCTGCAGGTGATGAGGTTAACAGCAGTATTCTGCAGGCTAGTCCACAACAGTGACCTCAGTACTTCCACTAATTAAAAAAAATAATAATGAAAAAGTACAATATATACAGAATATCCTGACAGAAATAAAAGATGATCTCTAGGAATGATCTAATAATCCTCTGCTTAAAAATTAAATGCTACAACTTCTGAAATTAAAACAAGCAGTTCTAAAATGAACAGTAGAGCTACTGGAGAGAATCTAGTGAAGGGCCATGAAGACAACGAAGGTACTGGAACATCTCTTCTGTGAGGAAAGGGTGAGACAGCTGGGACTGTTCAGCCTAGAGAAGAGAAATCTCAAGGGGGTCTCGTCAATGTATGCAAATACCTTCTGGGACAGTGCAGGGGGGAGGGGCCAGGCTCTTCTTAGTGGTACCCAGAGGCAATGGGCACAAACTGAAGCACAGGAGCTTCCATGTGATCAGGGAACACTTTTCACCATGAGGGTGACTGAACACTGGAACAAATTGCCCAGGGAGACTACGGAGTCTCCATGCTTGGAGATATTAATAAACGACCCAGATGTGGTCCTTGGCAGCTCTAGATCTTAGGTGGCCCTGCTTGAGCGGGGGGGCTGAGCAAGATGATCTCTAGAGGTCCCTTCCAATCGTAACCATCCTGTGACCGATTCAGCGAAAGAGGAAGATTATATGAATGCTTAGTTGCACAACAACTCAGTCAATCATACAAACCAGGAGTAGCTCTTGGAGCTAGTGGGATCCATTCCCCCCTAACACCTTATTAGACACGATTAAAATCCTGTCTTTCTGTCTTAGGAGTGGCATGCAGTGGCAGCACAAAGCAGTAAAAGATTAAGGAAACAACACTGTACAAATGAAGAACAGTAAAAGGTATTCATTATTAAGATAACACTGACAAGACAAAACCAAGCACTTGTTACACAAGGAAAAGCTGAAAAAATGGCCATTACCTGTAAAAGACCTTTTAACTACACTCTCCCCACACCCCTTTCCATGTCCAGCCCTAACTGCCTGTCTCTGTGAGCCTGAGGCCTGCCAAAGAAATCCCCACTGAGGGCTCCGGGGCAGGCACCGTTTGGATGTACTTACTGTGTGGTGTTGTACCAAGGCTGGTATGAAAACTAAGTCAGAAGCAGTTCTTGTGGATGGCTCTTAGCCACCCTGTCTGTGTGGTAGCATGAATTTCTGAAGCATCAAAAAATATGCCTGTGCAGTAGCATTCAGCTGGGATTTTGCTGGCTACCTTCAAGCTCATAGAAATAAGCATTTGGCAGCTCAGAGCAATTTTTTTTTTTTTTTTTCCTATCTTGTTCTCTAACATTTCTTTTGTATCATACATGTGCATGGGCTTTCTCACAATTGCTGTCTTCAACTTTTTCTGTTGACATCAATCAGCTACAAAGCATTATAACCACCACTGGATTCCATCATAACAAGGGGAAAATAAGATCCACTTTTCCAGTTGCCTGTCCTCAAAAACGTTTAAGAAAAAAATGCAACTTAGAGAAGTGAAATGAAGATTTGAGCCAAGGGCTTTTAGTTTCCTCTACTATTTGCAGCAGGAAAATGAGATGGTGGAAAACACTACAGCTGTTTGTTAAGTCCTGCAGCAGCAAGAGAAAAGGCACTGTCTGCACTGACAGCAGAGCAGAACAAAAGCATAAACAATGGTTCAGAAGCTAATATTGCTGGTAAGAGCTGAAGTACATTTAAATTTGCTTTATACAGGACCTTCTAGTTTAGTCTTCTGGAAGTGGACTTCGTTCATATGTACCAGAACCATTCTGAGAACCCAAGAAACACAAGCTGTTATGAAATTGAGATAGCTTGGTAATTGCACAATTTTTCTAAAAATATAGAAGTATTTCAGATCAGTGACATAAGACAAGGAAGACATTTGTATTAAATCATTAAAATCAACTTCTGATTTCAGCATTTTAAGAGAAGTGATGAAGGGCTGAAGACCTCAGAGCAGGTGAATAAAAACAAACAAACAAAACTGCCCAAAAGCTGGCTGCAAGTAAAAGAATAATTTAGAAACCTTGTTACACCATAGCTGGCCTCAAGATACATGGGACTTCAGCTGACTACTCAAGAATTCCCATTCGATCTCATTCTAGTTTAATTCCTTTCCAGATATGTTCTGGCTCTATTTTGCCCAAATAAATTGTTAACTGCTTGAGATCTAACGTTGATTAAGTCTGTGAGGCACCCAGATATTTAAATATTTGATAAATAATGCATAATAAACTCTTAATGATAATACATCAAATATGGAAGATAAGATTGATGACTGTTTGTTAAGTAGTTTTAGCAAATTGTTCGCTCTAGTACAAAGCTGTTTTGTAAATAAGATACCATCTCTTCCAGGTGCTGTTTCTACAAACAGCACTTCATAAAAGATTAAAACATGAGCCACTCAATGATAGTTCAAAAATAAGAAAAAAAGTATGCTACACAATTATATTCAATTTGCACATTGTTTTCATTTAAAAATGCAGATTAAGAATCAACTGAGAAGATGAAAACAAGGAAGCTGCAAGCTGAACAAGTAATTAACTGGATCTTTGCAGCTGCCTTATACGGAACTACCACTCTCATCCACATCTCGTCAAGCCTTACTTCTACTCACTCTTTCATATTGTGTTTCGATCTCTACTTACTATAAGGAATTTCCTTTTCACGTTTAATTTATTTTTATGAAAGACAGTATGTAAAGGACTCTGGGATGAGAATGTTAGTAAGCATGCTGCATCCAAAAAAAAAAAATCTGCAATAATAGAAAGATTTTTGTATTGAAGTAATACATGTAGGTGTTACCTAATTATACTGATGTAGGTAATCATCAAGATGTAACATTTACCTAGTGACATAGTACTGATATGGTATGTGCTCAGTGAACAATATATATAAAACAGGTAACTCCAATGGAAACTTTAAAAGATGCTTCAAGCTATTTTTATGAATAAGTGCCAATATTATGCAGGTATAGCTTCTACAGATGCAAAGCAGAAGCTTAATGTTCAAAACCTGAGGTTATACTATTGTTTTTATTCAGCATTTCATATCAATGTTTTTTACTAACAGATTTCCACTGGAATTATAGCCATGAGAAGCTAGATAGGTAGAAGATTGTAAACATCTAAATATTCCCTTCAAAAGCTTTATGTACGGAGTAATTTATAATTAGATTAAATTTTATATTAAAAGCCTCTTGTTGCACAAAACTCTTTCTTTGACAGTACAGCAGCTATTAAACTGAACTGCCTTAAAAACATACAGAGTTCAAGGTTATTCATGACTTGTTCACAGCTTAAAGCACCTGCATACAGACATTAAAGGTATTTTTAAAATGAAAAGACAGTACTATCCTATATCTTGCTTTTTTTTCTATTCTGGATAACTAAAAGGTGAGATAAAAGCATTCTAAATATCACAACACATGCAGTGAAGGCTTCAGTACTTCCAAATGAATACAGGGGGAAAATATTGTAATATACAGTAGCTTTAAATAAATTCTTAAAAATAAAATACAGTTTCTTCACTTTTTTTTTTTTTTTAAACTATAGTTCAGTACAAAATGTGATGCTTAGACATACCCTAATGGATTTTTAGGACAGGTTTACAGGAGATAGATGAGATCAGACCTCCACCTATGCTCTGATTTCATTTATTCCTGATTAACTTTAATATTAGTAGTTAATAAACAAAGAGTTATAGCTTCCATTTAAAATTATCGATTCACTTCTTTGAGCAACATTTCATTTAAGTGGAGTAGTTGAATAGAAAACGCTCCACTTGTAGCAGCGTTACAGTGTAAATATCTAAAGCAACTGGTAACTTATCCCTTCTAAAGGTCAGCAATACTTTCAATTTATTTTCCTGATTTAAAGCTTAAAGTATTTCCATTTTTAAAAAAGGAAAATAAACATAATAGATATTACTTACTCTGCCAATCCCAGTATTGTTTCTCTCTTGTACTGTCCATCTGCTGTAAATCTCTGCACATCTACTCCTTTGCCAAGTTCTTGCAGAATCTGAGCCTGAGTGAAATCCAGCAGTCGTTCATTGTAGTAATGCAGCTGATTTATTAAAGTTATGATTTCTTCATGCCAGTCTGTATAGCCACACTGAGTAACATGCTTTGTGACCATCTGAATCAACTCTTTTGGATCAGCCTGTGAAAATAATTGACAACAAACTAAAAAAAGCCCTGTAAATTTCTGCAAAAAATGTATCATTTTATAATTGATCCCTGTGTTCAGAATTGAAATATTGTTTCCATTTCTGAGAATTTTTAAGTACAAGAGAACTCCCAATTTTTCTGTAAGGGCTATTCACTGTAGCATCACAATTTATCCTTTTGGAATGTTTTAGCTTGTTCCATATGCTACAAAAATTTAAACCCACCTAACCAAATTAATAGTAACAAGTTCTTCACTATGACTGAATTAATTTGTTTTTAAACCCCTCATTTTTATTAACTTTGAACTAGGCAAAGTTCACTGGTAAAAAACTGATTGGTAAAATGCTTCAAGAAATCAAAGAAAACTCATCAACTCTATCTTCAATCCAAACATTACAATTAAGTTTACTCTAAAATAGAGCCTCTACTTCAAAAATAAGAATAGAAGCAATATTGCAAACTTGGTTTTCTTGTTACTGAATTTCTGATATACTTCTATCATACATATTTGAAAAAAGGAATAGTTTAGTATTTTAAGTGTCAAGCACCGATACTTGCAAAGAATGAGAAGCGCTGCAGGATCTGCATTACACGAGGCATTGTCTACACTCTGAAACCTTCAAATAATTAAATATTGACCATCCATGAATTAGGACAACCTTTGTTTTCAAAATACCTTCATCACAAATAAAACTTACTTTGCTGGATTAGAAGTTATACATCAAGTGCATATTTAATCAACCACTATGTTCTGCAACCAGAAACACATGTAGCAAAGCAACAGTTCAGAACACGAAACAAATACAGTCTGCATGTTTGAAATGAAAAAAGAACACATGTATTGTAGAGAGTTCTCAATTATCTTAAGATCTGGACTGTGACTATGTCTAGGTGCTTCCACTTGAACGCAGTTGTGTGCGATATGCCATCACTCAGCACATTGATTTCTCTCTTCCATGAAAAACGAGGCCACCAGCAGCACAATGACATAAGGAAGCACCGTGATTTCTACATAACATCCACTGAAGGAGGAGTGCCACCAAAAATGTCACCGAAAAATACCTGGGGATGCCAACTGTAGTTGAACTACTTTCTAAAAGACCTGATTTAACCGATCTCAAAAATGCTGAGTGTACTGGACAAACATACTTTTGTTTTTATTACAGAATAATTCTGCTAAATTAGAAGCTAATCTTATGAATGTTAACTAGAGTACACAGCAGGATAAAACATGCACCAAATGTTTGAACCCTAAGGCATGCTTGAATTTTTCTATGACTTGCTGGTCATTCTAAATTGATTTTTCTTCTTTTTTTCTTTTCAGGCCTTAGCTGACAGGCTGCTCACCAAGTCATATTAAATGCTACAGGGCATCCTTTTTCCTCTCCACATGATATTTTTCTGAAGCCCTCTAAACATCACAAACTCATCGATTTTATAAACATCATCAGCAGTTCTTTCAAGGTTGCTTAGAAGATTGGTAACAGTATAATAAAACCTCAAAAAAGAGATAGGCAAGCATAGCAGTGCCTCTACAATACAATTATATCAGCCGGAAACCAATCCACTGCTTATTATGTATCTTGGTATCTCATTTTAGGTGATACATTAGAAAACCGCATGGAGGCAGGGAAACTCAGAGCAAGATGAGGAAAACTGTTTAACATAATTGCCTAAATCCTCTGTACAGTCCACTGAGAAAGGCAGGTTCCTCTGACAACCTGTAAGGGTAAATTTGCCCTTTTGCTAAATTTTCCCCTCTCTCCATTAAGAAGAGTAGAATTCAGCATTAGCACTCTTCTTCCAGTGCACAGCCCACCCGATTGTTCATAAAGTACATAATTTTGAAAGTATTTTCAAACAAATAGACCAAAACTCTTCATTGACAAATGGTTTCTGAAGATGAAATGATAACATTTTCAATAAGATTCCTAAACAGCACGTAATTTTTCACCATTAGGCAGCATTAAACTTGAGTATTTACAACAACAACTTAAAAGTAATAATAATTACT
Organism: Falco naumanni; assembly: GCF_017639655.2. Lineage (NCBI taxonomy): Eukaryota > Metazoa > Chordata > Aves > Falconiformes > Falconidae > Falco > Falco naumanni. The sequence continues at coordinate 31,230,085 of NC_054059.1, forward strand.
AAGACAGATTAAAACCATTTTGGTTTTGGTCCACTGTTGTCTTCAATATACTGGGCAATCTTCACCTTTAAATGTGAAATACCTTTTTTAAAAAAATCCCACTGTACTTCCAATCATGTTGTCAGCCCTCTCAAATGACATCTCTCACTGTTGTCAATCTTTATTCCCCATTTGTTACATTCCCTGTGTGCAATGTTGCATGCTGCCTGCTTAACCATTTTCCTGTTAATACTTTTGCCAAATAATACCTACAAAGATGCAGTTGTAAGTGTGCAGTTCCTCCAGAACTTCTCTCTATCAAATTGGTCAGTATTGTTTCATGGTTTCTGTTATTCTAATCTCTTCTACCTCTTGTTTCACTACCAGGTTATAATAAAAATAAAAAACCTGGATCAAGGACCACTGTGTGATACAGTAGTACCACGACAAATAATAATGACAACTGTTACAGGGAGGAAAAGAGAAGGAAGTGGAAGATAATCTGATGTATATGCTGCTTGAAGGATGAATGTGATCCTTGGCTGTACCTATGAGGAACAACAAACAAAAACATTACACTGATGACCGTCATGAAGAGAGCCAATTCCCACTACTAGGTTCTTCTATGGGTGTTGAAGTTCTGAAATATGTTATAAAAGGAACGGCTCTGAAAAGCATCACAAAAAATATCTGAAAGATTTAAGAAACACAGCAATATACAATATCTTCAGAAATAATGTTTTAGGGTCTATTGAGCTTATTAACAGAGAACAATAGAATCATAACCTGTATGAACACCCATGTATGTATATACATACATATGTAAGGTAAAAAAGCAAAAACTCTTCAATGTTGGAGATTAAAAATATGAGATATAATAGCTATATATGTTATCAGATATACATTCAGAATTAAGAAAACACGATTTCTTGGTGTTGTTTTTTTTTATTTTTATTGCAAGCAGTTGCCAGGGATTGCATTGAACTCTTCACTACCAAAAATCTTTCAGTCAAATGCTATCCTCTTTTATCCCTTACTTATGCTCCAAACTATCAGAGCATGTGAAATCTATAATTAGTTTAGAAAAATTCCACAGCCTGCTTCATGCAAGAGCCTATACTTATATCTGACGTGAGACATTCTAGGTTTTTTTTTGATTTATAGAAAACAATTTTTCTCAAGTTGCAGTTGTTTGCAAAACTCATTTACTGGAATGACACACAGTTTTCCTTCCCTCAGATTTGTAATCCTTCTATAGATTTAAAATGTTTTCTTAAAATAACAGTGCTGTTTGTGCAGATATAACTTGCGCAGAATCAAGCATTCAACACAAGCTCAAGGGAAAAAATATTAAAAACTAAAGAGTTTGGTATCAAGCTGTGTAGAACTTGTATTTCATAACTTTCAGTATTCATTCTTTAACATCTTCACATTTTTAATAATTTTTTTAAAAGATAAACACAAATATTTCTACACCCATTAGATACCTAGTTCAATTAGACATGATGCTTGTTCTAACACACACTAATAAAGTTGGTTATAGCTCTATTGCCAGTATTCAAAAAAGTCATAATAGTTTTTAACGGAAAAGACCATAATAAATAGTTAGTAATAGTAGCTGGCCATAAAGAAAATCAGCAAAATCAGTAAAGGTTGATTCTTAGTGCAGCATTCACAGGGTTTACAAATTCTTTGACTTTCTTAAAATTGTAACAGGTACTTAGAAAAAAATAAATTTCTACAGCAGTCTCTGTAAACACAAATGGACTTTGACAAGACCAATAAAACCTCATGTTCAACTTGTATTCTTTCTAATGTTATCTACCAAATAAACCCACCAAAAATACCCCAGACTGCTACTACACCATTATCTCTGTTGGCTTTTCAGAATCCTTCAGACAGCTAGAAATCATGCCTAGGTGTTCAACCCCCCGGCTTTGCCAGACACATCTCCTCTAGTGCTTTTGGGCAGACATCTAAACATGGCTTCCCCTCCTTGATCATTCAGGAAGGGTACTGTACATATGAACACAGCAACAAACATCGCACAAGTGTCCAGAGGAGCCACAAGAGCTGACCTGAATGTATTACGCCCTTGTGAGCCTCCCTGGCATTGCCAGGGAAATCCCTCATGAACTACCTGCCAAAGCATTTTACTCATCTACTCGACTAGCACTTTGTTTTGTGCTGTAACATAACAACAGTGTTGTGTTGTCTTCGGGAATTGGGGAGGGGGGGGGGGGGGTGGAGAGAGTAAAGAAATAAACATCCATTGCTTCAACATAAAGTTAATTTAATTTCATGCTATTAGATGTCATTTACCTAGCACAAGTTAGTGTCAATATTGTACCACCAGGTATTACCAGTAAGCCTCTGCTGGGGATCAGGGTCTACCTGACTAGATGTGTTAAAGCTGTATTTCTCTTTGACCATCCTCTGGGAGTCACACCTGTAAAGCACTTCAGAATCTGTATGTCACTGCGATATTACAAAAGCAACACTGGTTTTAGAGAGAAAATGTTTTCATCTTGGAATTTCTTCACCCCGATCTCTAAAATAATTTCAATTTTATTATCTCCCACCCCACACCCCGCCTAATACGCTATTTCTTTTTTCTTTCAAATCTCTTTAAAAGACTTAATTCAGCCATACACATGGAGGGCGGGGGGGGGAAGGAATCTGAGTCAGTTTTTTCTCCTGTTCCTCTCCTGCTCAGAAAGTGGCAACCATTTTACAGCTATGGTAAGACAGATAAATAATAAAAAGCTCTACTCTAAACATGTCATTGAGATAATATTAGAACATTGAAAGGCTATTTATTTAGCTTGTTTACTTCTTTTAAGACCAAGAATCTTCCCAACTGCTCTAAAAAGGAATATAAGAATATTATTATTTTGGTTTGTTTTTAATGGACATTTTCAGACTGTAATACAGAATTGACTAGGAACACTGATGTGAAAAACTGCTTAGATCGAGGTTAATCCACTTACAATCACCCAAGTACCTAACTGATGTGGTGGACCTTTCTGGATTGAAGCTGCAACAGTAATCTTTTGGTAATGGTTAAAAGCTGCAGCCACAGTGAGCCATTGGAATATGAATGGGAAGGCAGAAGACATGTTGTGTCCAGACCCTGTAACACCAGATTTGTTCTAAACCATTTTAAGTGATCCTAAGAAAGAGATCATGCTACAGAGGGAGATATGTACACCAAGCAAAACCCTAATGATTAGCAAAACTAGGAGATGACAGCACATGGACAAAGCAAGAGATACCAGGGAGCAGCACGTAAAATCCTGTTGCAAACAGCTGCACTTTGATCACTACCCTGCCACATCCAGCGCTTCCAAGGGAACCAAATTACACCTCTGGAAAGCACTAACATTCCAGGGAGAAAAGGACAGCTCTCCCTAATCCTTGTAGCAACTGCCACAGTGGTGCCTGTATCAAGAGATTCAATGTGCTATAAATCTGATGGAGAGAGAGGCAAGAAAACAAGGAATGAAGAAAAACACAGAGGGGACACTTTTCCAAACACACCAAAGCAGGAAAAAAGATTTAGAGGAGAGAGATTTGCTAAATCTTAACAGTTCACTCAAGAAATGAAATCTGAACATGCCTGTTCACTCAAGAAGTAAACCCCATTCCTCCATAGGATTAATTAAATCAGTGACACTTGTCCTCAACCGAGTCTTCTTGTCACACTGTGTCAAGAGTACATTAACATAGACACAGCACCATATGAATCTGGGGTGGCCTACCTTTCAGGTCACAGCTGCCTCATGTCTGATCTGCTCAAAGCAAAAGATAAACTGTATGGTTGAGATGGATTACCAGAACATCTCAGAAATAAAACCTGTACTGTCACATCACTCAAGTGCAAGGATACTTCAATGTTTTTGTTCTTCCACTGCTGCAGCTACACATATTGTTGGGTAACAACACCGATTTCTTCAGGATCAGCCTTCACAACCGTTTTTTAAATGGGTACAGGAAGCAGAAAATCCCATCACCTACCAGTGAAACCACATCAAGTCAGCACAGGAGGATACCTACTAGAATACCTTTTATAAGCTGCAAGATGCATCACAATGAAGGTGTACAAACTAACCAAAAAAAAATGAAGTAGAGATGAGCTGTGTAATAAATCCTCAATTATCAAACCTAAAGGAAGGTCTTACATATTCAGACAATATTAAAACAATTCTCTATTTCAGATTCATAAACTTAAATGATCCATCAGAAGTTTTTGTAACATACTCTAATGTCAAAGGTATATTTAAGTATGATTATTTTAAAGTCTGTTCGTACTCTCTAAAATTGTTTGTCACCGCAGTACTGTACATGGCTGATGCAAACAAGCAAATTCATACTGTACTCAAAAAGGTAGATCTGGATTTTGTAGATCCAGGAATGCAGCCGTGGACTCTAGCTCCCTAACTTCCCTTCTCATCTTCACCACAGATTTCATCCAGATTTCTCTTTATTCCAAGAGCTGAAACTGGTTGTTTTAAAACTTCATTCTAGATGAGTGGCTGCACAAAACAAACGCTCCTGGACCACAGTTTAAATTCCAGTACAATTACCTCTCACTTGAAGTGACCAAGTTTAAAACACTCTCAAACATATATATTACACAAACACAATTTAAAATGTTATACAAAATGCAGATTACACAGGTGACTGAGGGCTTCACAGTCCTAGCCCTCTTAGCAGTTTAAAGTTAGTACTAACTTTAAGGGATTAGTTGAATTTCTGGGGAAATTAGTGGAAAGCCAGTATGTACATTTGTAGTGAAATTAAAATAAACTAATTCACCTCAAAAAAACCCAGCCAAAACCAAAAGAATTGGTTAATTATGAGGGGAACACAAAAATACAGATAAACAGTTTGTAATAAGCATTCACAATTTCAGTGAAATTGAAACTAATTAATTTCCAAGGTCCTGCTTTTTTCCACTATCAGGCAATAGGGACCTGCCATAACAATTCAAACTGCAAACATATGATCATAAATGACATTACATGCAAATGTGCTTTGTTGCTTTATGAACAGAAGTACATTGAGAATGCAAAATCTATAAAAGGCTGAAAAATTATAATATTGCAAAACTAGAGTCTACAAAGAACAAACCATCTCTTTGGCTATTTTGTTTGTTTCTTTTTTTTAATAAAAGGAATGCTGTATGTTTTGAATAAGCAATGCTGCAATGTAATGGTTGAAAAGTGAAACACTTGGAATAGGAAGACAGCATACACCACTGCCATTTCAAGATCATTACATTGGAAATTAATTGAATCTTATAAGGGCAAAGGGTTGCCCAAGATGCTGGCATGATTAAAGATATGACCCAAGTAGAAACCCAGAAGTATTTTCTGCCAACAAAGGCTCCAGATGAGATTGAATAAGAAACAACTGAGAATTAAGCTGTTAGTTTTGAATTACGAATCAGATGTTGCCAGCACACAATCTTAAAATAATATTTCCTGCTGGTTTTATTTCTGCTTCAAAAATTACACTGAAGATGGTATTAGAATTGGGCTAAGCAGTGTACAGCATCTATTACACAAACCCATGGTTTTTTAACTATTTGCCCCACAAACTGTAGCACAATCATTGCCTAGAATTATCAGAATACTCAAAACCAAGGATAAAATGTAGTTAAATTTAGTTTCATCTATGTATCTTGCTTTAATGACAAACAGGCACCCATCATACAATTAAATCATATAGTCAGCCAGGATATCTGCAGTATTATAGACTACTGAATGTTAATATCTGCATGTTAATCTAAAAATTGCCTTGTATTCTTACTAAAGATATTTTAAGGTAGAACTAACAAATGAAACTTGGTTACAGAAATAACACATGATCTTTTAATAGCCAGCATCATAAGAAAAAATAACAGAATTACTTTAAGCCCAAATAAAACCACCAGGTTAAATCAATATAATTTCCAATACAGAAACCAGTATTCCTGCAGGGGAGGGTGGGAAGCAAGAGGCTGCTGTTAAGTAATAAAACAAAAATAATTTGAAGTGTTGTCCAAGCAGTTGTTTCTACAGTTATGTTAAATGACTTGTGCCTAAAGAGTTGAAGAAATTGCTCTAGTGCTCTGTTTCAAATGCTTTTTTGCTTTGTTTTTAATCAGCTAGTCCAGCAAGAGTGAGAAATAGTTTGTCCAAAGATAAAATGTTTTCACTGTTTCTTTTCTACCTTGTGTTCTCTTACAGACTCTCTGTTATTGAGTAAGATATTGTCAACTCAGGTTTAGGTAGAAAAATCTCTTCTCATTATTTCACCTGACAGCTGTTTTAGTGGAACTAACAGATGATACATAAAAGTTTAAATGTCAGCTGAAAGACCACCTCTAAAAATACAAAATTACTACATGGTTTTGAGTGAATTGGCTACTAAATCCATGGTACATAATTAATTTCCCATTTGCATTCAGCATTAGTCTCAATAAATAATGTCCCCATTTAGGTAATTATCTTAACCTTCTACCTCCTTCTTCTCTAAAAAACTAATAATTGTGCTTTCTTTTTGAATAAATTATGTTATTGTATACTCTTTCAGAATATGCCTTTTAATTTGATCTATATAACAGCAGCTGTAGTCATATACAGACTCTGGGACAAGTACACGTTCCTACTATAAAACTTCAGTACGATATGATACAGTTTTAGCTGAAGTACGATACTGTATCCTTTTAGTTTGTACCGTTAGTTGGCTGGATATATGCAAATATTTCTATACTTTACTGTTTTAAAGCCTGAAAACTAAATATTCCATGAGCTGTAAGACATAATTTTCCCTTCCCTAACAGTTATTAAAATACCAGAAGTCAAATACTTTTTCATCGTAATCCACAAGCACTGCTAGCACTTGTGATCAGAAGCATGATTTTCTCAGTGACCAGCTTCTCTAATGGTGGTGTACATTTGCATGGATAGCTTTTTAGGCTAAATTTATAAAGGCCAATCTAGCATTTATCCTCAATTTTGCAAGATAAAAACAAACAAAACAAAACCCACACATACAAACCACCAAAAAAATTGCCACCACCAAACAGCCAAACCACTGAAACTCGAAGAGACAGAGGAGCCAGCTCTCTCACTTGATGGGAATTTGGCTTTGTCTGAAAAGTTACCTACATTGCCAAATTTCGTTTAATTTTTTTTCTGTTTTATGATTAATAGAAAATTTCAGTTGGGCTGCTTATAATTAATGATGCTCACTGACTGGAGAAAACAGTTGCAAAAGCACAAAAAGGCAAATAAATAAAAGACAAAGCCAATTGACTAGGGCAAGACTGCTTCAAAAAGCTGTTGATCACCTTTATATTGTTTCCCAGAGAGGAACTAAACCCTTTGCAAAAATGAAAGCATTAGTACTTACCCCAGTTACCACCCTTGCATGATCAGCCACAAATATGTCTCCAGAGGAACACAGCCAAGCTAGACCTCAAACCTCTGCTGAAATGGAAGCCTGGTTTGAAGATTCTCTTTTCTAAAAGAGTATTTCTGAATAGCTGGCTCAAGAACAACACTCACTCTGCTTTCAGAAGTAGGATTTAACAGAATAGCTTATATAACCCTTGAGAAAAAAGTAAGCAACACTGTAAACATCTCTTTTTCTTAAGCACAATTCATTTTGAAGAAATTAAAAAAAAAAGGGGGGGGGGGGAGAGAAGGGGGAATGTCCCAACTATTTAAAAATAGCTCTCTTCTGAGTCACCTAAATATCATTTGGTCCCAAGTAAGAGTGGCAATGCTTCTTAGTGTTGTGTACTTAAAACAAATAGGAGGATCTGTGAAGCACTGGCTTATCTGTATCAGACAAGCCTCAAACACAGCTGTCACAACCTGACTGCAATGTCACTAACTGCTGGATTACTATTTCAGAGATCATACTGAAAGACGTTCAAAGGTCCACAATGACTGCTAGTTCAGGAGAGCTTACCTGAACTTCAAGATTTCAAACATAATAGTGTTTAGTGAGCTCACAATTTTTGTTAGATCAGATACTCATTCATTAAAAAAAAAAAAAAGTGTTTATTTGCTGAGACATCACTAAGGAGTAAACAAATCAATGAGGAAAAGATACAAAATGTGACAGGCCAAAGAGGAAATTCAAAGGGCCTAAAAAGTACCTGGAAAATGTCTTACAAAGAACAGGAAAGCTGACAGCAAAAAGTTCTGAAAAGTTACTCAAAATCAGGAAGCAGCTAAAGAAGTGGCAGGATCACCTGGTGAAAAGGTGTCAAAGGGGCCCTCATGGATAAGTCCATAGCAGATGAAATGAATAAGCACTTTGTGTCAGCCCTCACTGCTGAAGATGTGAGGGACAGAGCTCAAAAGATACAAGAGTTAGAGACAAGTTAGAAGAAAATGTATCTGAAGTGTCAGGCCAATTAGGTAAGTGATGTACTTGCACACCACCAGGACCAGATGGCGTTCACCCCTCTGTTCCCAAGGAACACCAATGAGAAATTATGTTAAATGGCAGGCTAAGGTGCATCAACGAATGTTCTAAAAAAACACTGTGCCAGAGTGCAAAAGTCCCATCTGAAAAATGGAACTCAAGAGGATCACAGATCAGCAAGTCAGATTTCCATCCCTGGCGAGATGGCAGACTGTAACAAAGAATAAGACCACTGAGCACATGCATTAACAGAGCTTGGTGGGAAAGAGTCAGCATGGCCTGTGTAAACAGAACTTAACTTTGTTAGGTTGCTGCAGGACTATGAGAGTGTCAAGGAGCACATGGATGAAGGGAATCCTGTGGCAAAATATATACAGATCTTCCAAAACTATTTGACAAGTTTCCTCACCAAAGTCCACTCAGGAAACTTAGGTTGCCTGGGGATAGAACAAAGGTATTTTTATGAACTGAAACCTGGTAAAAGGAGAGGTAAAAGCTTAGTGATCACTTTCCAGGTAGGGGAGAGTCAGCAGCAAGTCCTCTAGGGGCAAGTTTTGAGACCACTTTTACTCATCAATGACTTGGAGAAGGGATAAGCAATAAATATGTAAGTTTTCTGATGATCCTAAGCTCTTTGAATTATTAAAATGTCATATCAATACTACAGTGTTTGGTCTACCTTAGCGTTTTTAATAAAGAACCCCACCCCACCCACTCTCTCCCCCCAAAAAAAAACCCCAAACAACCCCACAAAACACCACCAAAGAAAACTTCTCCCAAGTTCTTAGTCTGCCAGTTCATGTCTCATTCACGGTGCCTTCCCCTACTGCCCTCTATCTCCCTGTTTCTCCTCTCCACCACAGACTCCATGCATATGCGGGAAGGTCAACGGGAGAGAGACTAGTGCAGTGTAGATTCAAGGAGTTACACTCTCATCTTTTCAAGTTTTGGGGCAGACATGCACTGGATTTAGATGCATATACCAAATGAGATAAGACGTTATTTCTGCCCCCTCAAATATTAATGAGTAATTGTATCTGAACACGTACAAGCAAGCAGCCTCGTATATAAAAAAATAGGAAGTGCCAGGCATAAAGAGCAATGTGACAAGAAAGTGAAGCAACCTAAAGACCAGCAAAGAAACTTCAACTTGAAGCAGAACATACAACATAAAATTCAAACAGGGAAGCAAAGGGCAGAAATTACACTGCCAAAGGAAATTTGCGAGTTCTCAGCATCACTAACCAAAGAGAAAGAAGGGTCAAAGAGGAGGCAAGGGCTTGAATCATGAATTAAAATAGTAATACAATTAAAGAAGGTCATGTTTTAAGTCCATCATAAGCCAACCTAAAAGAGCACTCTACCATTTTACCATCTACAACAGACTGTGCTAGCCATTGCACTTATGGATGAAGAGCTGAATGTTCAGACAGAATGAAACAAGACTGACTGACATAGTTTGTTAGTTTTCTGCATCAGTGTTAATACTCCAGTAAACTTCATGAACACACACCCAATTTCAGAATAAAAATGTATATACTGTTTCTAGTGAGTTAAGTTTATAAGTTAGGAATATGACAGGATATTATTATTAAACACAAACCAATATGCAACCATTTAACAAGCATTTGATTTCCAATGTGCGATTACTTCGTGTATAGAATTAACTTCTAGCTGCATATATTGCCAGTTGCAATGCACAAAAGGGCAGTAATCATTTTCTTGAATGAAAACAACAGGTAAGGGAATAAAATATAAACCTAAGAATTTTCTGCTAATGGCAACATTCCTCCTCTGCTATTAACTGCAAAATTCCCATTCCCCTCTGCAACTTAACAGTATCTGTTAGAACTGTTGCTTGATGCTCCAAGAAAAAGCTCATCCCCCAGCTAAAGTCAGTAAAATAATCCTCTCCAAAACCACAGAAACACCTCAGCATTAGATTATTAGCATGGGGACAGGAACATAAAGTACTAATTAGCCTTAGGGTAATTAAAGTTTTTCACTCCTTTCTAGAGTGAAATCCTCCAGATATATTTATCCTGCTCACTTATCAGATCACTGGAATAGGACAAATGAGAAAAGCTTTAACAGCAAAAATTATCCAGCAAATTTCTTGCTCATCTGTATGACTTTTCTTCTTCTTCATCAAGACATGGAAGTAGTGAGCAGTGAATCAGTGGTAGTGGGAAGACAGCCTTGATGCTGTGCAAGCAAAGTTCAGCACCAGCCAAAACACCAGCGTGTTATCAACGCTGCACAGTGCCATAGGGGCTGCTATGAAGAAAGTTAACCCCACCTCTGCCAGAGGCAGTACAGACCTAAACCAAAAATAAATATAGCTTCTCTAAAGGTCATGTGCCTCCTTACACCAATGCTTTCCACAGCCAGTCCATTTCTGGAAATTTTGTTCTGTTCTGTCTGGCATTATTCTTAGACCTTTACCTATGGTTTCATTTGTAGAGATCTAACATCTTACTCAGGAGAAGAAACTGATACAGGTCAGATGCCCTAAACTATAACTATTATGTTCATATTATTATAACAACTAAAATTCAAAATTGTCTTGAGTACAAAACTGAAGCAGCGCTTTACACCTAAATCCTTTTTTTTCTCCTTAAAGCAAAGTAATAACTTGATTATCAAGCTGATTTCCTTTTGGACATCAACAGTACAAAAAAGTTAATCAGAATTTTTGGCAATTTATGATTCTTTTTTGATGTGCAGATATTAGCTGTAGGTATTTCACATTGCAGTTTAAAAAAAAAAACATAATCAAGCCTTCACGCAACAGACCCAATCATTCCTTCAAAATGTCTTTCTTGACTAATGACCAAGTCCTAAATGTCTATCTTAGCCAGCTGAAAGGGAACTCTCCCCCACTACTCCCCATTATCCTTATAACACAACTGTCATTTTCATTCTGAGAACGTATCTCTCATTATGCCAGATGTACTCATTTACTGTTTTGAAAGATTTACACAGTATTATTTTAAAGTAAACAAAGGAAATGTAGACTTTTTCCATGCCTCTTTACAGCTTCTTATAAATTCAGCTAGAGTTTTCAGGCAGGGTACTTGATTCAGCCGATTGGAGAAATCACACTGTGACTCAGATGCTGCTAAACAGAAATAAATGCTCTATTATCTCGAGGATCCACCTTCTAAGCATGTGGCTGAAGTGCCAGATTTAAATCTTTACTGAATATGTAAAGGTTTGGGGTGGGGGTGTGGAGAAGGATTGGTTACACACTCTCACCCAAAAACCACACTCAATTATCTTCTAAGAACAATGCACAGCTTTGAATGATACATTTAAAATGGCCTAGGTACACATTTCTGCTTTACGGAACAGTTTTAAGATAAAGGTGAAGCAAGACACTAGTGGCAAGAGCTGGAAGACAATCTACTATGTAATGACGTATACAGTTGAGTTTATCATATTCATAAAAGTATGTACCATAAAAGATTAAGAGCAATGGTTTTTTAACCCCCACAGAGCTCTTTGGAAACACAAAACCAAAAACCATGGCTAGATCTATTTCCATGAACAGCATCTGGTATGGCATTGAGGACAGCAACTTGTAAGTAGAGCCATTCTTTATTACCAGCATTTAAGTGTACATTTACTCAAATGGCTGTTTTGCAGTATAAACTAAGCATTTAAGTCTGGGTTGGTTGGTGGGGGGGTTTTGTGGGGTTGGGGGGGGGGATGTTTTGTGGTTTTTTTGTTTGGTTGATTGGGTTTTGGTTTTGGGGGTTTGTTGGGGTTTTTTTGGGGGGTGGGGGGAGAGTCTTACTGGGCATTCAGGTTTTCCCCCCTCCCCCCCCCCCTTTCTTGGTGTGCTCTTCATTCAGGATCTTCTCATACAGTTGTTTTCAAAAGCTACTGTTTTGCAAATAGTACTTAAACATAGCACATTCTTTTTAGCAAACTTAGAATCCACTGCTTATCACAGTTGCATACAGTATTTTACCAAGATGGAACAAAAGATTTAGCCAAAGACTGTATCAGTAAGAGATAAACTACATGGTGCTACTGATAAGACTTTGGTTATTAAACAGCAGTTGGAGCAGAAACAATCCATCTTTACCATCCTTGCTCTTATGACTTCCTCTTTCAAAAGGATTCACAGCTCTTTCTATAAAATAAGACTGTTTCAAAATGCTAAACTAAAAAAAAAATATATTTTTTTCCCCATCAAAGGTGTCTTGCAGCAGGTGGACGTCAGCTCAGGGAAAGCTACTTAACAAACATGAATTAATTCCTCACAACCAACATATTTTGCAAGCCCCCCAAATTTCAGTTGTGAGCTAAGTTTTCCCTTAGCGTCTAAACAGAAGATGGAAAGAATGCAAATCTCAGCAGGAACATGAAAGGCGGCCTACTTGCAGAACTGGGCAAATACCAAAACAGGCTTTCCTCTGTAAATCAGCAGTCATTCTGAACACAGGGAAAAAAAAACAAAATCTGCTCTCATGCCACAGTGGTGATTAGTGATTCATCTTTGCTGAAAACCAAGCAGTCCGGAGAGCTTGTGCGCAGAAAAAAAGAATCGGTGTAAATTCAGAAAGGCTCTTGGAGTGGCAAAGAAGAGTTTTTACTCTAGTATCTTGGCAGAAATGGCAAATGCTGCCATGTTAAATCTTTGTATGTCACCTCTTCAATTTAGTTCCAAGTTTACCGTGTAACTGCTTTAATGACAGGCAACGAATAAGAGGGAAAGCTGTGCCTTTTCAAAAAGAGACACTTGTCAAAGGAAATCAACCAATTCATCAATGAATGAGGATGAATTCTCAAAACACCATATATAAACTGAAATACAAAATAGCACACCTCACGGAAGGCTACAGAAACTTTTTGCATAGCACCATTCTTGCTGAAATGGACACTTGACTCTTCCAGGAAGTATTATATTGTATCAGTATTGCAAGATAGCAGCACAGGTTATGCTCATTATTGCTCAGTTTTTATAAGCTACTTTGAAGACTGACAGTGCTATTACCTACAAATGACACTTGACACTGTGCTTCAAAAACTCCTCCACAAATTGTGAAGTACTTGTCTGTTTACAGCACTGTAGAAGCATAATTACGTGTAACTTAAAAGACTTCTCACAGTGTAAGTCAGATCAGCTCCTTAACAGGCTTAACTCATGTACTGGTTTTTCAGAATAGCTTTAATGCTGTACATTAATGAATATGGTTTTAAAAAGAAAGAGTACTAACCCTGTAGAGAGGGTGGCATTTGTCCTTGAAACATGGTACCAAACGAGCATAGATCTGCAGGCTATAGTAATAACTTGCCAGCTGGAGAGATAACGCAGAATGTAATTGCTTTTCAAAGCATTTGTTGGCATCTACCACCTAGGAGAAAGAAAGCATTAATTTAGATGAAAGATTTAATAAGCATACAACATTAAGTGCACAAACTTTCTAAAAAGCTACTTGCTGTGACTTAGAAATAGCTGTGACTACGTTTTTCTGGCACAGAAGTAAATCAGTAACATACACAAACACACAAAGATAATTTTATATTACAATGTTTCTCACACTCTTGCACAAACACCTAACCAAAATGCTCTTCCAATTACAGTTTTGCTGCTTCTATACCACAAACTAATTATCCACCTTTCTGAGCTACGTTAGAACTGTCAGTCAGGTGGCCAGACAACTATTTTAAGTAAGAAAATGTGTCTTTTTGCCAGTGCCATGTTCACAAGCCAGTCCAACAGCATTTGTTCAGAGTTCCCTTTAAATGTACCAGCCCAATCTATCAAAAAGTGTATTTAAATGAATTCAAAGAATCAAGATTTTAAAACCCTAAGGAAATGACTTTTTTTTTTTTTTAATGGAATTTTGAAATGCTATGAATAGTCTTTCCTGGCAAAAAAACAGAAACAAAATCACTATCAACATACCTGTGGCAGTGCAAGCAAATAGGCAAGAGACAAGGCCGTATCATTTGGTAAAGCATCGCTTGCCAGTTGTAGCAAAACTGCAACATATAAGGAGCAGAAAAAAGCTTTGATTCATCAAATGAAATTTTTTCAGTGTAACCCTATTTTATTAGATACCAGCTTGAAAAGCTCTACATACTTAATTAAACACTTATAGTGCAATCCAGGAACAGGTAATATGTAATTAAACTGAAGCACAGCTTTACCTTGACTTCCAGGCAAAGCATTTGATGCATTAACCAAACAATGAGATTGTGCAGTAACAGATGCTAAGCAAAGCCATAAAGTTATCACCTGTACCAATTTATGATAGGTAAATATTTTGTTTGTAAAATCAATGCAGTTATGTTTTAAATGTTCAAAGATAATAACCAGAGGAACGGTACAAAAAGTCCTCTCTTCAAACCTGAGCTCTAATTCACACAACAAACCACATCAAAAACTTGTCTTAAAAAAAAAATGAAAAAAAACCCAAACCACAGAACCAAACCTGCAAGTGTCATACGAATTTTAAATAAGATCAGTGGAACACCAAAACCAGGTCCTGCCATTTACCGCAAACATAAGCACGAGCACAATGACATAGCAGAAATTAATGCATGGAAGAATAATTATTCTGATTATAAAAATATATATTTCTGGTAAAACTGGCAGAAAAAGTACCTGCTTTTCCTACATTATAGATGCCAAACTTGTGGGTTTTTTTGTTTAAAAAGCCCCACTATAACTTACATTCCACAAATAGAAGTGATACACAGACACAATGTAAACCCCCAGAATTTGTTAATTAGTAACAGGATCTCTCTCTCAGCACTTCTGTACTGAAGTCAAGCATCACCCTGTTGCTACCAGGGTTCCAACAAACAATTACAGAATAATGATTCTCATGACACACTTAATATTCAGGTTTTGGGGTAAAAAAAAGTCTAAATTATTAGTTCCAGGGACAACTTCAAAAAAATCTTATGAACCCTGGACCAGAAATTGAATAAGGAATTTAAATATATTGCAAGAATAATATTATGGTTCCATTTTTTTATAGATCGTATTTTTTATGATTATTCTAATCTGTACAAGCTACCTTCCAGCAATTTAGCTTTATTTTTAAGGACGTCTCAAATACCTATATTCCCACACTACACAAACTACTCTTGAGGGAATGCTGGCAAGAGATCTGATTACTTTATATACAGAGCCCCCCAGTGAATTCTTTGTTCCAAAGAATGATTTATAAAAGGCCTGAATGGCCAATTATAATTTTCAGATTATCATTAATTTGCCATCAGCCTGAAGTGGATTTACATGCTGGCCCTCAGCCAGAAACAAAACCCAAATTTCTATATGACAGGTCATCACAGAGGCTGTCTACATGGCAATATGTCAGTTACTGCAAATACAAGCCTGTCCAACAGCACCTATGCTCATGCTTCTAACTTTTACCAAGAGTTTCTTGCTCCTGATAGCTTGTTTCTGCTACATTCAAAATAACCTGTATACCGTCCTAAAAAAGGTAATAGGACTCTAGAAATACCTAATATTAAAATCTTGATGAATTAGTTTGCAAAATTGGTATTTCCTACTCTGAGCACAAGTGAAGTTACTTTATATATTCCTATAACCACCTCTAGTTGAACAGAAAAAAATGGGGAAAGGGAAAGAAGAATCTGGGCTCCAACTCCTTCTCCATTTCTCTGCAAAATTAGCAGTTGCAAAGCCTTGGGAATGATGAACTGTGGGCTCTCTTCCAGCTTAACATCCTTAACATGGTAACAGCCACAGTAGCAAAACTATAACTTCACCTTTCAGGTAGCAATCCTGACAGAGAACATAGCACCAGTACAAGCCAGAAAACAATGTTATTCATACTCTTGCATTAAGCTCAACACAAAGACACCCCTGTTGCCAGAATGCAGTTAAGACCTGCCTCCACTGTCATCCCGAGATTAAAAAAAAAAAATCCCCTGTACTAATTAAAAAAATATAAGTGTTCTGTGTGTTTGTGTGCAGATGTGTTAATATATCCATACACAGATGCCTACTTTATGTACACACAAACACACGTGTATACACAAAGATCAACTTCAGTTTTCTGTTTCTCAGTGAAGCCCTACGGGAATTCTCTGATGTCTAACAGGGCTGAGTTCGAATCACAGGCTATGGTCACTAGCAGGATGCCATTCTGTCCTTTCATACATCTTCACAAAATTTACAGGAACTTAGTATCATTTCAGACCACTGCAAAATTTGAAATTTGCCCAAGGGATTAAACATTACAGGGTTGGTAAACCAGGAAGGACAAGCACTGACAAACAAAGAGCCAGTGCTGCTGTCTCACAAGCAATATTTCCTTAGGAAAACACTAAAAAAAAAGTTTAATTTTAAAAGTAATTTTTATTTCCTGTGCAGGTCTCTATGCCACAAGACTGTTTGGAAGGCAAAGTAGGAAAGAAAATTATAATTTCTGATAACTGGAATTTATCAATCCCTAGAAAGTTTCAGCTCTTTCCTTTTTTTTTCTCTCTCTAAAAAAAACCACAAAAACTGCTTCAAGCTTTCAATTCTTCATTTAGCATGTGATAAAATCTCACTAAACTTAAAAAGTATGTATTTCAGTGAAACAGTCATATCTGTAACCAATTACAAAATCATGGAAAACATTAAGCTATTCTTTGCTCTAAAACTCCTGAGGACTGATAGGTTATGGCCAAGTGTCCTGGGTTTACTGTGAGTTTAGTACCTACTCCGGTTGCAATGAAATGCAGTGTTTGTAGTAACTTTCTATTCAAATTTCATCTTCAACCTCCCCATTCAAATCCCTAAGCCCTACAGAAAAAGACAACCACAACAAAACAGGGATGCACAACACTGCCTCGGTCACACTAAGACTGTATGTGTAAGAATGCTGCCTACTGACTACCCAGAAGTGTCATACGGGACTGCAGAGTACAGAATAAATACACCTCTGTTTTCCAGAGGAAAACACGGAAATCTCAATTCCCTAACACAGTTGGAGGGACTTGTAAGCGAAATTCAGACTGACTATAGAATAAGAGTGTTAGAAGAGAACAGAAGTATTAACATTGCAAAAGCAGTTGTCTGCACACTTAGGAGGAGGAAGATAGAGGCTCAAAGACTAAAGCTGGAATCTACAATTTCTTCTTCAAGCACAAGTCCCCAAAACTGAGATTTACACCTCAAAGGCAGCCACTGAATTGTAAACCAGTTCCAATTACTCAAGCTGGAGCAGGAAGTATTACCAAAGATCTGCCAACTAACATCAGCTGTCCTAAGCAAGCAACGAATGCTTTTTAATCCTTGCCTCCCCCTCCTTTAAGACACAGCAATCACAGCTAGAAGCCTATGGGCTTTCTACATGCAAGAAAAGAGATCATAAGTACTGATTTGAAACTACTTTCGCATTAAGAGAGTATGAAAGGAACAAAATGTGAACACATCCCCATTTATGCAAGCTGTTGCTGACCTTTTCCAATTCATGTTATTCTATCACAACTGTACAGGTTATCTGTAGAAATACCATATATGTCAAACTACTGAATCGTATACTTGTAAGACAAATATGTTGGTTTTCACTAAACAACTCAAATAAAACTGTGGCTAATGAAGAAAGTCTCACTTGAAACTTTTCTCATATTGCAAGTGATTTAATATACTGATTTTTCATGGCAGAACTTACCACAGAGTAAAATAATACAGTTTTCTTCCTTCAAGAGACACTAACAGCATGTAAATATTTAAACAGTTCATTCCTTAAACCAGCAGGAGATAGCCAAAATGAAAGACAAACAATCATAGGTAGTTTTTGTGTGGTTTGTTGTTTTTTAAAAAGTGAAACTGTTTCAGTTAACAAACCGTTAAGTATAACCTATAAAAATGTAGAAATTTCAGAAGAAGTTCTGATGATTCCAGAAGCTGCAGTTATGCATTAATTAGGAAATAAAATACTGTAACAACCCTGCAATACTGAAAGCTGTATACACAATGGCACACAATTTCAACAAGTGAATACACAGGCATACATACAAATAACATTAACACTGGGTTGCCAATTTTCATTTAAATATCTACACATGGTAGTATTCAGGAAACTTACAAAACCTTCCCCCCCACACAACATCTGTATTTTTGTCAGCCCCCAAACACCAGTTTCTGCTCATTTAAAGCCAACTTTCAAGTTTCAGATTGTAGTCTTTACTGAGGTACTTTAAACATACCACTTCTCTTGAAAACTCTGCAGATACTTCTATCAAGACTACTTAGGAACTTCAGATGTTAAACTGGATACCAATTCATACAAAACGCCTAGACAATACTTCAGATCATTGTGTGCAACTCTCCATATTTAAAGCCATCCACAGATTCTCATGTGTTTACTATATATAGTAAATACAGGAATGAATATAAATGTACCCATACCTTCTGTAGTTGGAAGTAGGTCTTTCCCTTCACTCTTTGTTTCTGTCAGTTTCTCTGTTCTCAGCAATACTTCCGCAAAGCTTTCTGAAGAATTGTTCTGGTATGTGCCATAGCTGATTTCAGACTAGAAGTAAAATAAAGGTAACTGACACACGTGCACTATACCCTGAAGTTCTATTTGGCTCACCTGAATTGGATGCAATTATCTGCCTTAGTTCCTGCATTTGCTTTCCTTTCTGTTTATTTTTCGATTTTTTCCTACTATTGCACAAAATTTCAAGTCACACAAATAATCCAAAATCCGTATTTTTACTTAATTATAACATCTCAACAAAAACTAACACTTCAGAACTCTAACAGAAACTTACTTCTGCAACATATGGATCAGCAATCAGAGACTCGTAAAATGGATGACAGCCTTGTTTTTCCACAATGGCATTTTCTTCAGGCCCACTTTTTAACACATCTCCAAATTCTTGGCCCTGGGAAAAATAAGCATAGTTGAACCTAGTTGTAAAAGAGCTCATTAAAGAGTCTGTAACTGCTGCTCAGAAGGGAAACAGCTGTAAATGAAAATATAGTTTAATTCAGTGGGGAGTAAGATAGGTATCATCTTACATATACCAATGCTGAACGAGGTCCAGTATCCTTAAAGGAAAGAGAATCATGTTTAGAAGTACTATCAGAAAAACTAGTATCATGAACACTATAGAAAATCCACTGAGATAGAGAAGGTAGAAAAGAGAAACTGAAAAGGAACGGCTTTCAATATAAAAAAAGAGCATTTAAAGATCGGGCTTTGCTGTGCTTCCTTCCTCAAAGTTTCGAAGTTCTGCCAAATTTCAACTATGCCTTCCCACGCTATGCTAAGAAAGCAGGATGAAACAGATTAGAAAACAAGAAAAAGAAACAGCTTTAGACCCCTTCTTTAATTGGGGTTTGCTTGCAAACAATCCCATCATGTCTCTAGTTCATTTATTGATTTGAGGTCTTCAGGTAGCAGATACTACAAAACAGCCTAGCTTTTATACTAATGTATCATTGAATGTGTAAACGCTCAGAGACACATCAGCAATCCCTTACATGTAACGGTCGAAGATAAGTTAACGATCTCTTCCACCACTGTCCATCACTGACAGCATGCAGCATGGCTTTTGTAGTCATAGTTGTGTTAGACAACACCTTCATGGTTTTTGAAGTCGTCCAGTACAACAAATCAGCAGACTGGCTAGAGGTGGTGTTGGTTTCATCCTGTGAGCATATCCAACACACAATGGCAAGTGTTAGACTCATGCTTTAATTAGGCTAATGATCTAAAGGCAAATGCATTAGAGTTCTATGCATAATACTAAGATACTATGTTAGTAACATACTTTAATGATCATTAATTTAAGCAGCAGCTGTCAAAGACAAACAAAAAACAAGTTAAAAGTGGTTTAGGAGTTTCAATCTGAAGTTACCAGCATGACCAACAGAACATTTTGCCCCTTTTTCAGTTATAATCTCCTGTTTCCACAGACAACAGCTGGTTTTAATTCCAAAGTTTATAATGGTAATGTTTTACATAATTGTTGAATGCTTCTGTTAAAATAATGATGTCTCTACAAATGAGCAGATTGAGCATGCTAAAATTAATTTTCAGTAATTCAAGAAAGCTGATAGTAGACACAATTTTGTATTTGTACAGAGGCAGCATTAATTAAGTTGAATTCTCAGTAGGGAAAATGAGAAGAGATGTAAACATTCATCTCCAGACCAAGTGAAAAAGAATCATCAAGATTTGAAATTCTGTAGTCAGCATTTAGAAGATACCAGATACAGCAAACCTAAAAGACTGCAAAAAAGAACAGAGACCCCAGCCTACCCCCAGTTGCAAACTGCTTCTGTAATACATGCACATACATGTCTACACATGATCCTGCAAAACGTTTTCACTCAGTAAACTCACATGTAAGTCAATTCTTAAAAGCAGAACACGTTCCAAAAATGGAGCTTTGGCTATCAGCTTTACCTCATGTAAAGCATTTAAATAATACCCAGAACACTCATGTTGGTTGATCTGTGTTATTTCTGTCCTGAAAGGTTTAGCATTAATTGCATGCTTTACAAGGCTTGCACGTTACACATGAATATATAATTAGTATGCTAATGTAAACACACTGTCTTCAGCAGTAGAAAAAAATAAGTATTTTCCTCCATACAGCAAAGTTCAAGAGCTTTATATCCAATGGTTCTCACCAACAACCCTATTATTCATCTCCCCACACACTGAAGTGTATTCAAATAGAAAATTTCTACATGTATAACTAAATATGAGGTATTAGTTTACAACATACTAATTCATGACAAAATTCCAGCCTCCAGCCCAAAAAGGTGTCTTTACACTTCAGTGAATTACGTCCCCTACCATAAGCTCAGCGACAAAACACGTTAGCTTCAGTAAGGCAGAATTTCACTGCAGACAAACTTATATTTAGTACCTTTTACTGTAGTATGCAGTAAATCACAGCCTCAAGCTGACCACTGAAGTAGCAGGTTCATCTTAAATCCTTCTTTCCATTAAGGCTTCAGCATTTTTTCAGTCCTTTCTGAAACTACATTCTGCATTTCACGAATGTACCACTAATGAACTGACTGGCTAAACTGGAAATTTCAGCTTTTACTTGACCAAATAAAGAAAATTAATGCCAATTACAACATGCCAGTATTTTTACTCCTCTGAAAAGTTAAAAGCAACCGAAAATCATAGGTCTGGTGGCTTGGGGTGTGGGAGAGAATTTCCTGTTTGTATGTTAAGTAAACCACTCTTGTTACTTCGTACAAAAGATTATTGTCATTTATTTTAAATGTTGTATACAGAATACTAAGTTTTCTCTCTGCCTCCCTTTTCAAGTAGATGCTGCAGGACACTGAAAATTTTTCATGGGGAAAAAAAATAAACCAAAACTAAACCAAACAGAACCAGGAAAAAAAAAAAGTACCGCTCAAGTTCTCAACTGCATTCGAGCAAAACTTGAAGCATTCAAGGCCAGGCTGGATGGGTCTTTGAACAACCTGGTCTAGTGGAAGGTGTCCCTGCCCATGGCAGGGGCGGTGGAAACAGATGAACTTTAAGGTCCCTTCCAACCCAAACGATTCTATAAAAATAAATTTTCTTAAAATAAACCTCCTTCAGTAGTGTGAAAACTAATGGACTAATTTGTATGCTAGTGTGTATGTTTCTATAGCTCTGCTGCTATCAGATAAACTCTACTGATCTTCTCTAAAAACAATTTCAACTTTAACAAGTAATTACAGTCTTCTCTGCACAAATAAGAATTCTGTTTTCTAAAAAGCCATTCCTCTGTGTACCTGGAACAGCAACATTTAAAGGCTATAACTTTTTGCTATCCTGAATCAATCTCTCATAAAATAAATTATTTCCTAAAGATTGTTTGAGATCCTATCTTAAGACAACTTGCATCCTTTAATTGTATTGTCAGGAGGAATTTAGTTTGGACGTCTTGAGAGCTGTTTCGAGGAAATTATCATTTCTTCCTGGTATCTTTTATAAAACTAAGTACATCAGGTTAAAAACAAAATAATAATAGCAGGTTAAAATTTTGAATGAATCTAAATCAGTGTAAAAAAAAGTCAGTCAACAAATTCTGAATTATCAAGATACTCTAAAATAACAGGTAAAATATTTTTATATCTATACGTATTTTCATACATACACATATATATAATTCCAACCAGTCCAATGCAACGACAAATAACAAAGCCACCTACATTTTAAATAAACATGGAAGACAGAGTAACAAATCAGAACACCTGTAATACGGATTATTTTTTTTTCTTTTACAATTACAAAACAACAATTACTGAAGGTGCAAGGATTAAAGCATGCAAAAACCATACACTGTATACACCTTACTGCATAATGTCTCAACGCGTAAGACTATAAAGGAAACAAAGCAAAGTGGAACAGATTCTGTTCATAAGACAGAACATCAAGTATTAGTTTTCCTTTTTCTTTTTCCCTTTTTGATACTTCCATTGGAAAATAGGATTTTGAAATAGTTTCTTTTACATACATATTAATGTTTAACCTACATTTATGTTTTATGCCTGGGAGGGGTTTGGTTTGGGGGTTTTTGGGGGTGTGTGTGTTTTTTTCTTTTTGTAAGGTATGTTACAGCTGATGAACCGGTCTAATTGAAAACTCCACTCCTGCAAAGATAAACCAGACCCTAGATGAGAGACTATCGAAAAGATTCAGCTCAAGATGACAATACTAAAATTCAGGTGACACTGGATGTCTAAGCTCTTATTAGGACTTTAACGTCACTAGAACCAAAAAAGTAACCCAGCCTTAAGCATACACAATGCATTTGATTCAGCTGCTTAAACGTAGGCTTTGATGACTGAGATATATGGCAGTAATAAAGATACCTGCTTAACACACTTGTAGATCTGACAGAGGACGTAGACTTTTTGGATCAGTAGCTAAAGGAGGAGGATAACTTGGGCTATCTCAAATTGCTGATATCTATGATTAAGTAACTGCAACAAGCACCTAATGGCTGATTAGCTGCATTATTCTCTATGCATCATATACTGGACCTCCACTGACTACAACAGGAGCTTAAATAGTGCATGTATAGAGTTCCACGTTTAGATTTTTCTCCTCTGCACAAGAGTTCTGTGACACTGTTAATGAACACTATTTCTTCAGGAATTACAGCTACCTCTTCCCACGAGAAGAATTTTAAGTTACTTATTACAGAATTAAAACCAGTACATTTACTAAACCACAAAACACAGTTCCAGTTAATCTCAAAATAAATAAAATTAAAAAACAAAACAAAACCCACCAAACAAACCCAAAGCATAACTATTTCAAACAGCAGCTGGAGCATTATTTTTGCCCTGAGGCTCCAAAGACTCCAGGTTGAAGAGTTCCCAGTGCGTGCCGCAAACACAACATTCCCTAAGCATTTCTAACCAGCAATGATAAAAATGCATGACATACCAATTTAATGTATACAAATGTTTAAAAGATCCTGTCTTTCCCCAGACCTAGTGCTTGGGAAAAAATGCAAAAGCAAAGAAGATGCTAATACTCTGTTAATTGGGAATTTTCTTTTCTTTAAGCAACATTTAAGAAAATCATTCCTATAACTTTAAGATACTCTCCTCTAGAAACTATGTCTGCTCTCCTATCAAAAGAGTTTGTTTTCAAGGGAATGTGAGACCCTAGATTTCTCTTCTGCTGATGTGCCATGTTACAGTAATTAAGTTTTCACATTCAGATATGTAAAAGATAAATATTTTTCTTAGATGTAATGCATGTTTTAACTATTCTGCACATTTAACAAAGTCAGAGATCACAAGGCAATCGAAGGTTATTGTTTCCACTGTTTAGACACAACACAGCATTTCATGATTAAGCATTAGATTTTAATCAGATGTTAGCTATAATATGCTGAAATGCTTTTCATTATCAAGACCTTAATTTTCTTACTGAGATATTTTGAGAAGCGTAGATTAGTTGTCAATGCATTTGTCACATACAACAAAAAGAAAAAAGGGTGCAGATTGGGGAAACTTAGCATTTTGCTTAAAAATAGTCTGCTATGTGAGAATCATTGTAGCTTCCAAAAGATAATTCCTCCAATGGATCCCACTAGTTCAATCAACGGTGACAAGCTGACACTAAGCTAATGAAGTACATTCTTGTGCAAATAGGTTAGCTCCTACAGAATAATTAAGTGCATCTTTATCATAGCAATCAGGAATTTCCTTCGAAGTAGAACCACCAAAAACTTGGAGAAAAATTATACTGAAGGCAATATGACAGCAGTATTAAATGACACATTTCTATGCAATCTGTGGAGTTATAAAGCCAGCTGCTATTAAGATTTCTGGAAGTTTAATGGGAAAAAAGTTTTTAGAGGAAAAACTTAAAAAAAATGAAATTAGTTTAGACATTTCTAGAGAGGAGTTCAAGAGAAGAATGATTGACAAGTATGGCGAGCTGGTGATGTAAGTTACTATAATGAAAAAAAAAAGGTAGCAGCAACTAATGAGTCAATACTAGATGAAGGTAAGAAGAGTAGAAAAAAAGTCACTAAAGCTTTGGAAGGGAAAACTGATATACTTACAGATAGGTATTTTTAATGCAACAGAGAAAGGGATGCCCAAACACATGTATGACAGAAGACGCTTAGTCAAGTCAAGATAAGAAAAATTACACTTAGAGCACTAATTTGAAAAGGTATCAACAACTACGAAAGAAAAACATTTGTCAAATCCTCGAAAAAATGATACTCTAAGTTAATCAGGACATAAGTGAAAAAGAAAGGAGAAAAAGAAAGGGAAAAAGTCTTACAGTTTTTTCTTTGAAGGAATTGAAATTCTGTACAAGACAATGAAAGTGAAGCACGAGGAATTAGCTGAAGTGGAACTATGGGGATTGCAGACACGGGATTCGGTTAAGTCAGAGAAACTGAGTTATTAAATATATTGCTTTTCTAACATTTCAGATGTCTGTAACAAAGGAAGGGTTATACACTGACTAAATTCTGGGCCCTTTCCCCCTGTGTCATTGCAAGAAATGAAAGAAGCTATAAATCCCTACTAAGTTAACTGGGAGAGAACAAAAAGACAGAATTAGCAAATATACAGAACTCATTTCATAGTCTAACAGTCTGAAATACGACATGCCAAGAAACTGTATTAAACAGAAAGAAATAAAAAACTCAATGCAGCAACATACAAACTTGTCAGGTCAACTGCTTACCTAATTCCAATTCTAAACAGTCAACCAACCACAACTAAGGGCGGGGAAAAAAAAAATATCGAACAAATTTCCGAATGTGAATTCTTTAGCATAATGAAAATTGCTTCAGATATCCAAACTGAATGGATAATAAATTTAATTATTGAGTTTACTCAACTCTGATAAACCTCTGAATAAGTTTCTGAATCATTTTTATGCAAGTCTAATTGTTCTGTCACAACACAGTAAATAGCACTACAGCATATGAAAGGTGATGCATGACAGTTTGTTATATACATTAAAACTCTGTAAACACATGCATCCACATCAGAAAGTTGAACAATTTTAACATCTACTTAATAATCTTCCCCTCAGAAAGATTCATTTACCAATTTCCAGAAAATATTAAGCACTCCTGCCAGCGAAACAGACCTGTTCTTCATAGCAATGACTCTAGCAGTTAAGGTGTTTAGCTCTTTTCCCCTGAATACTGTTTTCAGCGGTATTTTGCTTTCTTGCCTATTTATTTTTTATATATGCAAACATGTATATGCATGTTTACATACACATATATGTATACAATGTATGTATGCCTATACATATATAAAACATACACAAAACAGAGGCATAGAAGTTCTCTTACCACTCCAACAACATGAAGGAGAGGTGTGGGTTTTTAAGCCACATGATGTTAAGTACACTAAAAGGCAAAGACTAGTGTGTTTCATCTACACTGTCATTGGTAAAAATTACCCAAGGGTATAGTGACATTAAGGTGACTGCAGCTCAAGATACTCTTCTAAAAACGCCAGACTATGCAACATGAACCACCTTCTTTCTTTCTTTCTTTCTCTCTCTGTTCTTTCCTGTATGTCTTTAAGGCTTTTACCACCCTTCTCCCCACCCAAGATCTGTTCATTATCTACAGAAAACCTTAATTAAACAGAAAAGAATAAAATTAAACTTAGAATTTCATAAATAGGTAATTACATCTTCTTTAAAGAGAGAAATATACTTGCAATTGTACATGTACAAACTTAAAACAATAAACATGAAAAGTGGAAAGAATAATAGCAGCCTATTTTCCTGCTGCCCTGCCTCTATTTCCCACAAAACACTCTATATTTCTCCTGATCTTACACATAGAAATAGTTTCAGATGCAATATATGGAAGTTATAAAATGGCAAAGAAGACACAAACTTCATGATACACAGAACAAAAGGGAAAAGTAAGTTTAATTCAAGGCATTTTTTTATTAAATTTTAGCTTAGGCTTATTTTCAAGTGTTTTGCTTCGCAACTGGGACAGGTCAAAAATCAAATCAACATTAATGTATATTATCATGTTAATTTTTTTGGCACTTTCCTCTTCTGCCTCTGGGTTTGTGGTGGTTTTTTTTCCTGTGGTGCTAAGACTGCGTAGGAAGAGGCAATAAAAAAATTGCACCAGACTAACTATAAAGACATAAACAAAACCTTGAACTTACAACAATCTAAGAACAGAAAATAGTAGATTTCTTTTATGTTGTGCATTTTATCTAGTAAACAGGTAGATATTGCTAAAAAAATCAAATCCAGCTCTTCATAATGCAGAACAAAATAATTATTACTCCAAAAACTCTCTTTAAAGCTTACCTCTGTATCCTTACTGATCAGTGAAGACGGTCCTGAGGCATATACATTCTCACCTCCTTCTGAAGGAAGGAACTGGTAATTCACAGCCTGATAAAGAATCTATAAACACAAAATAATCTCTTACCAGTCAAATAACAAAATGTAAGAAGTATGACTGATGTCGTAGGAAATGCAAGAAATTCTGATGTAAAAGCTTCCATGACAGAAAAACAAGGGTGTGGGAGAAGACAGGGAGAAGAACACATAGGTATCTTTGGCATCCCCTCACTGTTGTAGCCCCAGACAAAACCACCTTCCCTTCTCTGTGATTTTTGTGCAATATTTTTCACATAATGTAAGATATTTTAAAAAAAATTATATGCACCCTGCTATACTATGATAACTAAAGAACTTACATGAAAAACAGCCATTATCTGAACTGTGCCTCTGTGGAGCTGCCAAGCAAGTGTTACACAAGATTGTAGTTTTGTGGGCAAAAGACACAGTCGTTCAATATCATATAGTTAGCATGACTTTCTGATAAGGTTTTTCAGCATATATCTATCTACCTACATACAGAGACAGAACATGTAGGACAATTAATGGACAGACCTGAAAAGCTTATGCTTATTTTATGGACAAAGTAATTGCAGAAGAAACTGAGCAAACATGCTTTGACAGAAATCATTACTTAGGTTTGGCTTCTTGGGGCAAATATTACATGAATCATCACTGCACTTTTGCTACAAATGATACTGCACTAACAAAGAAACCTGAGCAAGATTCAGCCTCAAGTTTTGTGAATGGAGAAGACAGAGGATCTTTTCTGTTGGAGAAGTGGGATGCAAGAGGGTAATAACTAGTGGCTGAGCAGCTGCACTTCATTACAACTACCAGGACATGAAGCCTTTAGAAGGAATGAGACAGCAACATAGAAGCAGTGAATTGACAGAAAGTATAACTAATTTTCATTTATACATTGTCAAAAGTTTGTCTGACTTCAAATTCTAATGCTAGGTATAGGCACATAAGGGGGGAAACAAGTTTTTATTTCTATATTGTACAGATATCAGTTCCGCAATAATTCCACTTGTGTTTAAGCTCATAATTACACTTACCTCTCAAATTTGAGTGCTTTCATGATAAAAATAAAACATTAAATAGGTTGCAGGAGATAGACTTTTATTTCAAATTCTTTGTAGCATTTTATTCTGATGTTACCCTGTCCCTGAAGCAGTACAGACTGCCTTCATATGTTGCCTGTATTTCTCATACACATTACTACAAAGGCAATTTTGTAAGGAAAAAGGGTATGCATTTGCAGGTGCCTTAGACTACATAAGTACTGTACTCATTGCTCCCTTCTCCCCCGTTGTTCAAACACAGAATTCAAACCCTCTAAAACAGACCTATCTTTGTGTAATACAAACATGAACATTGTGAATTCTTAGACTACTAATACAATTATGAAATCTTAAACAAGTAATAGTATGTAGGCCAAGCTGTAATTACGCTGAACAGAAATTGAACGTTTTGACAACCTAAATTACCACACTGCAGTTTCAAATAAAAGTTTTCAGAAGGTTTGCTATGTCACTTGGCATAAGTTGTATTTAAATGCCACAATTATGCATTCTCACATACATACTATGATCAGCTGAACACCTGAGATGTGATTCTATTAAGTCATCAGTCATTGCAGAGTTAATATGGCTCAAACATAAAGCCTATTGTAGTTGTTGAAACCATTACATGGCTGAAATGAGTGGGAAAAGAATTTCATTGTATATTGGGTAGAGATCATGAAAACGTTTGAATAAACATTTAATAGACATTTACATGGGCATTTAATGAAGTTGCATCAGAAAGTGTAAACACTTGGAAAACACAGAAAAAATTATTTAACCGCATTTGGAAATAAAACATTTAAATGAGGCAATAAATAAAGAAAATAAAAGTACTAAAGGCAGAGAATACAATTGCACTTCTACTGGAGAAGCCAACTAAACATATAAAAATGCTCATAAAGAGACTTCATTTGTTGAAATGTAACACTGAAAGAAGAAAAACAGAGTAGAACAATTATAAACTTGTAGGGGGCTGGAATTTAAGGGAACAAACTTCAAAATGAGCACAAGTCTCCTTTACTTCGGTAAGCACTGACCTTGCATGAAAATAGTTTCAGGAACACCCACCTGGGTCTGCAATGAACTGCTCACTCCCAACAACGCCTCTATGGAACTTGGGGGACAGTGTGT
This sequence comes from Falco naumanni, assembly GCF_017639655.2. Taxonomy (NCBI): domain Eukaryota; kingdom Metazoa; phylum Chordata; class Aves; order Falconiformes; family Falconidae; genus Falco; species Falco naumanni. The sequence continues at coordinate 31,259,519 of NC_054059.1, forward strand.
CAGAGCAAAAGCCATGAGCTCCTGACGCATACCTAAATCATGGTAGCCTTCTGATTGCCCAAGCTGACTGCATACTTCCCAGCTCTTAGAATAACCTACAAGGGAATACAAAACATACTTCTGAGGTTGGTAAGCTTCACAAGTGATAGGAAGATGCTGCATAACTCTTACTGGATGAGATAAAGGAGGGCATGTGGCATTCGTCCTGACACTTTACATCCCCTAAGGAAAGAACCATAAAGGCTCCATAAATCAGAGATGTAACTCAATGTTAGACTGACCAAATACATAGAAGATTAATTATTATCATATTGTAGATATCAGTACAACAGGCATCTGTAAGCCTACACACCGCAGTAAGAAAAACAGCATGATATTGAACACCTTACTGGAGTGGCTGTAAATTTAAAAAAAAAAAAAAAAAAGTACAATGTATCACTTGCTATATTAAAAGAATCTCAATTCATCGCAAATTTCCCCCTTCAATCCCAAGGCAAAAAAAAGAGCCAAAGAAACAAATCCCATCTTCTTTAGTACCTTGACACATATATTTCATTTATCTCCACTCATCCCCAGACAAATACAAATTACATAAATAGCACAAGTATTTTAAGAGTTCTGAAAGAATGGTAGACATCTAAAAAGTTGTACATTCCTGCTAGCTGCAGTCACATATTTTTATCTGCTTGAGATGGGTACAGTGTAGAAAGAATAAAAATTGTGGTTCCCAGAGGAATATAGAAAAGCTTCCTAAAGTTACTGAACTATTAGACATGTAACCATCTTCTCACATACAGTATTTGCTGTATACAGCATCCATTCCACGGAGATGCCAGTTGACTTCCACAAACAAAGCATAACTAATTTTTGAATGAAATGGACCAATCTGAAGTGCAATACTTCACAGTAAGCAAAGAGTCAGAACTCTGATTACCACCACCATCATCATCCCATGCAACCCCCATTTATTCACTTCACCTGTGGCCATGAGCTCCTGGCAATGCATACTAGCTGCTTTGTAATCCTGGAAACTGAGAGCTTGTTCCACTAAAAGGATTAAAACTTGGCCTTTTCTCTCAATCTGATCATCTCCTGTAAGAAAAATTCAACATTTTTATTAGCTAACTGGAATTAATGGTCAACTTAAACTTGATGTTTTATGTCTTAGGAAAACTATATGCCACAACATGAAAAGCACATCTTGAAATTGAAGCAGAAACAAAATTATCTGCTTTTTCCTGAAAGAAACAATAAAAACAGTATAAAACACTGGCATCATAACTGGCTTAAAAAAAAAGAAAATTACACAGCATGTTATGTCTAGGTAAAAAAAAAAAAAAAACCAACAAAATAAACCACCTCACAAAAACAAAACAAAAAAAACCCCATGAAACAACCACATAAAACCCAAACAACAATTTTGAAAACTGTATTTATGTGATGGCCAAGATACCTTAAATGCCGATTTTTGATATGTAAGTGACATAAATCAAAACACTGACATAGGAAAAAAACTTCTGTGAACCATAAGAAAAGAAAAAATTGGAAAATTTTAATTGTTTTCGTACAGCATACAAAGCCCTGGATTAAATTCCCACTTCACAGCCAAATGTGATCCAAATCATGAGATATGGAAGACAGAGGTATTTTAAAAACCCTACTCTCATAAATTGAGCAAGTACATCAAACTATTTTTTCACGCCATACACACATCTTGGTCACCAGATCTTCTGGACAACACCTCTTTCCTCAGTTATGAGTTAAAAGTTACACTTCAGATTTCATTTATCTCTTCTGACTAGAGTTTCATCAAGAATCTTTGTAGGAAAATGTCCTGACCTTAATTTTAATACATAAGCATTCACAGATGAAAAATTAATCAGACAACTCACCCCTTTTTCAAAGCTAGTTGTAGTTAATACAAATAACATTTACACCTGCAACCCTTTACCAGGCATCTATTTTATTAAAACTTTTTCCAATTTACAGTGAACACATGAGACAAAGTTATTTACTGACACCAGCTGGTCCAGTCTTGTGCTCAAAATAGCATATATGTCTATGCACTGTATGACAAGGTGACTAAACACAGGAAAAATCATCTCATGCTATTAATTTTAATTGAGGAAAGAAGGATGACAAAAAGCTAATAAAAAAGAGTGGATTTTTTCAATGCAAGCTTCTTGCTCATGTTTCTCCCCTATTATTAAAAGTGATTTTACACAGTCACTGGTGTTACAGTCATTTGAAAAGGACACTGGTTTATGAAACTGTATTACTGTAACTTGGGAAATCAAATATTTCAGAAGGTTAAACAGATCCAGTTCAGAAAACCATTTAAAGAGTACATGTTCTTAAATTACATAGCTGTTATTTTTAACTCTACTTTGCAGGTCCATCAGCGCAGGCAAAGTAAATTTCTTTTTAAAGCTTTCTCAAAAGAAAAGATGTAGCAGTTGCACTAGAATGACATTTGGGGAAGTGAAGTTACCCTAATTACTCAACTCAGTCTAAATTCCCCTAATCCTTGCATGTCATGACTAACTCAGCTGGGAGAACAGGTTGGCTTCCTATCATTTTATCTTTCGGCTTCTTGTACAATGTACTGCCAACACATGATGTTGCAAATTAATCACATCCAAGGCTCTTCTGTTGCAAAAATTTGCCCTCTGGAACCTGGGAACTTCTCATTCGGGCAAAAGCAATTACAGATGACAAAGAGTCACTTCCAACTACACAACTTAAATGTGAACTGTCATTTTGATAAGCAAGAGATCTGTACTTGCCACTCACCTTCTGATGCCCACTTTGTCCTGACAGCTTTACTACTTTACACAGAGATTTGACTAAGTAGCAGACACAAATAAAAAGCAAGAGAAGTACTTTTGTTGCTCAGATTTTAGCTAAACAAAATAATTACTGCTATTTATCACTACTTAAAAATCAGTGGAATTGGAGGGAAGAGGAACACTTGGAGCAAGGAATGGTTTTCTTCTTAACTATGCTTGAGCAGTTGCATGCTAACAGGTCCCCCAACCCCAATGTTTTAGCAAATTATTTTTGATGCAGTAGGATACATCTCCACATGTTTTACAAAAGCACAAACATAAAATATAAGGATCATTTCCCTTTCCATCCATGGCTGTACTTGCTCATTTTATCTCCACTGTTCACTCATTTAAATTTCCATTATCTTGACACATGCTGTTATGCCACAGAAAAACCATCAGCTCTGACATGACGAGTGAATCCCCTTCAATGCACAGCCCGTCTTTTTTATGCAGCTTTTGTTGCCTCAGCAGTACAGTCACTTAAAATACTACCTGCTGCAGTTTAGTCTTGGTCATATTCTATTGAAACATGAAAAAATTCATTGCTACAGCTTTGCAATGACTCATTTGAAAGTATTTTTAATAATAAAGTCTTCTAAAAGTCAAAGTTTTGAATTCTAAATTGTTCCCCTTGCCATTCTGACAGACATCCAAGATATAAAACCAAGAAAGGTTCAATAACAAAAACTACCAAAATGGTGACCTTATTATATTACATAGTAATTCTGCATTAAGCCTTAATGTCAATGTCTGACATCCAGACTTAAACAAATCAAGTTCAGAAACCAGAAAGGATATCTTAGTTATTTTATTCCCCTTTTATTATCTGTGAAAGTTTGCATGTGTTCAGCTCCTTTGGATGATTGCCTCTTTACATCGTAAGATTTACATTGTAAGGGTTACTCCACCCAGTAAGATTAACAATAAGATATGGAAACAACTTCAGAGACTTATGATGTTTAACATTCAGATAGGAATTGATACAAGCAGATATGAATGACATCACACCTAAAAGGAAGTTGTAGCAAGGTGGGGGTCTGTCCCTTTTCCCAAGTAATAAATGATAAGAAGAAAGGAAACGGCCTCAAGCTGTACAAGGGAAGGTTTAGATTGGACATTAGGAATTACTTTTTTTCCCTGAAAGGGTGGTCAAGCATTGGAACAGGCTGCCAAGGGAAGTGGTTGAGTCACCTCCCCTGGAGGTATTTAAAAGAAGTGTACATGTGGCACTTAGGGACATGGTTTAGTGGTGTGTCTTAACCTTAAGTGCTAGGTTAACAGTTGGGCTTGATGATCTTCAGGGTCTTTTCCAATCTAAATGATCTCATAATACTATTACAAATTATAAGAAGAAAAATACAGACGCTCAGAAATAACAGGAAATAGTTTTTCTTCAGAAATAAAGGATATTCAAAAGCTGAAACATTGAAACACTTTCAATAAGATGAATACTACTTCTGAGTGGATGAAACAACATTCTCTTGAGTGAAACCAGGTCATAAAAACTTAAAAAGTCACATAGTATCAAACTTGGATGTATAATTCAGAAATTCCATGTCACCTGCATTTAGGATGTTAGAAACCATCTGCATGGTTACTTCCACATGCATTAAGCAATAAAGTCAGTGCTGAGGAAGGTAGATTTCAACAATAAGCTTTGACTTACTGTGAGGAATATGAGTAAAGCTTAAAGTTACTAGAATTAACTTACGGATATTAAAATTAAGTGAATTACCACAAAAAGTTGTAAAAAAAGAAAACAATGAACAGAAAACATTTCTAGAGAGCCTGACTCAAGAAATACAGGAAACTCACTAGATATGCACAGTAACAGTAGAAAAAATGCTCTTAGTTTCTGATACATAATCATTTTCTTACTTTTTTTGCTCCTCCTATTTTGTAAGCAAGCAATTGCATTAAGTGAATTGTTTCACACCCTTTCGTAACAGAGTGTGAATTAAGTGATGATCACAAGACATAGAACAGCTCCAGCTCCCTGAGCAGATGCAGATTTTCCAGCTGTCATGCTGAGCACATTCCCCCTCACTCACTTTGCCAATCTATGAAATTGGGAAAACACTTGTGTGCTTACTTCACAGAGGTTTACAGAGACTTGAGGCTTAAGTAGAGTTCACTCTCATTAATCAAATACTTTAAAGCAATTAATAAACTAGGTGATATATCATTACCTAAGCAACATTTTAGCTTTGATAAGTATGAATATACATTCTATTACTCACTTTCAACCTTGCTCTGTAAACAACCTATATTCAGAGAACACAGCTCCTAAAGCTCCTTAGGGATGACCATGTGCAGTCTACCCTTGTATGCACAGCAAATGCATTCTTTCAGAATTGAAATTAAAATATATACGCTCATAGTATTTTATAGGCTATATATTATATACAGTATAACATCGCATATACTATATACATACACATATGTATAGAGTTTATATAGGTATGGATAGGTGTAGCAAGCAGGTCTTTCACAATCAGTAACTGTATGGGCTGGGGTGGCAGGGAAAGCAAAGAGGGGGAAGAGCTACAACAAATTCCATCAGTCAGCAGATAAAGCAGAAGAAAGCACTCTACTGGTAGATACACACAGTGGTTCAGGAATGGAAGGGACTGCAAGTTTGAGCATGCATAACCAATACTGGCAAGTATGTTCCACAAAACAAAATTAGAACTTCTTTCACAGCAAAGGTGGCTCATAAATCAGGATAATTGTACAAGTAGTGAAAACCAATTAGGGACAAAACCCAATTCTTTCTTCCAGTTGTGTTTTATCTAATTCTTCATTAAGCAAGTCCATAAAGTTCAATCCCTAGATTCTTTTTCAATATCCAGACTCATCCCAATATATCTCCATAAAACCATTCCCTTTCATCATAAGCTGTTAGAAATCAACTTACCCTTTCTCAGTAGTTTTAAACCTCCTAACAAAGACCATCTGTGCTATAACTGCAAAGAAGATTTTCCTTTTCTAATATTCAGTTTAAAATAACATATACATATTCACAAATCTTTTAATCTGCATGTGTGAGATGCCTCTTCAGCTACAAACTGATTTGTGGAATAATATTAGTGTTTCTTAACGTTCTTATGGCTACCAAGTTCTAAAATAACTCTTCATCATATTAATAATTGTAATTAACCAACTCAACTTACTGAGCCAACACGTAAAGAAATGCCATTTCTAAATGTCTTGTTTCAGTATCTTTTTAAACCTACTATCAAATTTTACAAGACTCTTCATTTACAGACTATGATTAAGGCTATGCCAGCATTCCACTTTTTTACAGGTATTATTAACCTGGATAATAATATCATACACAACTTTAAATTCAGTGTACGGTTGCCTATTCTACCACTCACTGGAAGTATATACAGCAGTAATTGAGGACTAAAGCGTAAAGCTCTACAGACTTTCTTTAATTTGTTGGGAAAAGCATCTGCATACATGACTTAAAAGAGCAAAGGTAATTAGGCTTCCTTTGTATGCTTTTGGAAACCCTTCTGAATACTCATCAATGGAATGTAATGTCAGGCACAAAAATATCTGCAGTAATAGTGGTAGGCTGTTTATAGCTTTCAAGTCCAGAAAAGCTAAAAAATACTAAAGCAATAGTTTCTTAAAAATAAAGAAACCTGTTTTCCATATCTCATCCCCTACAACAAATAAGTTTAGATAAAATTCACAACTACGGCATTCTCTCAATTAACCCGTATGTTGCTCACAAATGAATATCCTGTAAAGAAAATATTTCTCTATAAGCAATATGACTAGTCAGCTGTCAGTGACAGTGAAATGGTTTATAATCACAAAAGCTTAAAAATACTTAAAAAAAAAACAAACCAAAACCAAACAACTCGCCCACAAAAAAACCCCACCACATCTACCACCAGACAAAGTCACTACAGGAAATGTTTTATTGCCATCTTTTCCTTTCAAATAAATGTTTTTCAGTAACCAAAAGATAACTGTGAAAGTGACAGAGTTAGGTATTTATTTAGTATACAAGACAAGAAAGCAAGTGTCAAAGCAGTATATTCTTTACCAAGATTCCCTCTTGAAATAGACCTTTACTACTAAAATACCATATTTACCACAGCAATAACCATTAGCATTATTCCTGAGGTTAACCATTAAAGTCAGAGCACTCAATACTCTTAGAGTAAATATGTAATTTGTAGCTGTCCTGGTTTTGGCTGTGATAGAGCTGTCACCCATACAAGTGAGCTGCAATAGAGAAAGGTAGCCGGTACTTCAGGGCATTAGCTGTGAAAGAGATGATTTATTATTACCAGGACAATCCACGGTCACCCACGCATCCCAATGAAGTTCTATGCCTATGACGTATGTGGCAGAAATTGATACAGAGCACACCATCATCATATGCCAATTCAGTGGCAACAATGGGTTGTAAACACAACACACCAATGATGGATGAAGTGATTTCGCCATCTGCAGAACTACGAAAACAGTACCTCTGCTTCCATCATCTCCAGCACCCACTCCTCCATCATCTACCTCTATAATGTCCATCATCCACTCTCCACCTGTATGGACCCGCATCTCAGCCAGTAGGTGCCTTTCTGTTTGGAGGGGAGAATATAGGAGATACACACCACAGGGTACCCTGCAGTTACACCTGCAGGACCACAGCAAGGACATGAAGAGGTGGGATGGAAAGCCTAACTCAACCCTGTAGACACAGATGCATAATTACAATGAAAAACAATCACAAATGGGGAGATTTCCAGAAAGGTTGCTGCTCCAGTCTCCAGAGGACAGTTTCCCAGACAAAGTGATAGGGCTGCCTTTATTCTCTATCCTGTGAAAAGGAATTCTAATCCCTTCTGGCAAGACACAAGTGAGGGGAACCACTGCATGCTACATCCACTTTGCACCACTTGTCGTCCTGGTGGGGGATCCTATGACCAGGATTAGGGGGGGCCCTGCCTCCAGCCAGGAGGATGACAGGGATAACTGGGTTTACGGGACTGTGTAGATCCAATAGTCTGACACATTGAACTCAGAGGAATATAAAGCTCTAGTAGATCCAGGTGCACAGCGTACTCTAATGCCATCAAGCTATGAAGGGGCAGAACCCATTAGTATTTCTGGAGTGACAGGGGGATCGCAACAGCTAACTGTATTGGAGGCTGAAATAAGCTTAACTGGGAATGAGTGGCAAAAACATCCCATTGTGATTGGCCCAGAAGCTCCATGTATCCTCTGCATAGACTGTCTTAGGAGAGGGTATTTCAAGGATCTGAAAGGGTATCAGTAGGCTTTTGGTATAGTTGCCTTGGAAACAGAGGAAATTAAGCAGCTTTCTGCTTTGCCTAGTCTTTCAGAAGACCTATCTGTGGTGGGGTTACTGAAAGTCAAAGAACAACAGGTGCCAACTGCTACTACAACAATGCACCAGCAGCAACACCATACCAACCAAGACTCCCTGATTCCCATCCACAAGCTGATTCACCAACCAGAGAACCAAGGAGTCATCAGCAAGACCCATTCACCATTTAATAGCCCCATATGGCCCGCATGAAAGCTTAACGGGAATGGAGATTAACAGTGGACTATCATGGCCTGAATGAAGTCATGGTGTCGCTGAGTGGTGCTGTACCAGACATGCTAGAACTTCAATATGAACTGGAATCAAAAGGTAGCTAGGTGGCATGCCACCACTGATAATTATAAACGCATTTTTCTCAATCCCTTTGGCTGCAGAGTGCAGGCCACTCATCTTTCAGTCTCCGGAGATGGGAGCCATGAGTTTGTTCTCTGTTCAAAGGTACACACCAAGGCACTGTAGATGCTGATCTATAACTAACGCACTAGGATAACACTACTGGACAAAATAGTTTGTATTGTTAAGCTTCACAGAATCACTGTGGATTTGCTCTTCCTTCTCTCATACAAAAAGAATCACACAGTTTCAAAAGAAAGTAAAACAAAAATCAGCAGCATTAGCCTAAAGAACCCAGATTATTTAGAAGAAAAACTGACAGATTTTAACTTAATGCAGGTAGAAGCAGAGAGGAGAGGGAAGCAGCTGTACAGCAATCTTGTCTTATGAACTGATCCGAAGAAACTTTTTTTTTTCCCAAAAAGTCTTGCAAACAAGGAAAAATAAAGTTAATGCCTGTCACTCTAGTTTTTCTGTAGAACAGAAGATTACATGTGAAATGAACAAATATATAGATTGGATCCAGCTAACTAACATGGTACCATACCATCCCCTCCCCTCTGTCATCTTTCATGTAGCAGTGCTATGTAACAGGAACACTGAGCTTATCACAGTCACAATGCCATTTCCAGTGCTGTCTTTCCATAGGACATGGGTATTTTGGAAGGTCAACAACCTAATTTTTATACCTCTATTCATAACCTCATCCAATCCCTTTGGATAGCCCCCTCCTATATATATTTAATACTATGAAAAAAAATTGCCAATACTAAGCTTCCTGAAAACATAAGAAGAAAATTGTTAAATGATTTAACAAATACAGAGAGAAAGGAATTAGTCAGCCATGCAACAGTGACAAAGCTGGAATGCATTGATTTTTATATACCACGGTGCATGAAATACAAATCTGTATTTTATATTTCTGTATTCTATTGCTACATCAATAAAAATAGCAGTATTGTATTTGCAGTTGCACCGATGAAGTATTTTTCAAAAATCGAAAGCTCTGTCAGACACTTTAGGTAGGCCATCTAGAAAATGAAGATAAAAGAAAAAAATCATCTAACATACTTAGGATTTGATCCTTGAAGACGTTCAGCTTCTCAAATGAATAGTCAAGCTAACACATTATTTGTAGTGTACAAAGGAGACACACAAAGCTGAAGTTTATGCATTATAGATGACTTTCTTGTCTCTAACTTAAATGGGACTATTATTAAATCAAACTACATTACTTGACAGAGACAATAAGATTTACTGGAATTTTAGTATTATCAGTTAACTGTAAGACAAACTATTCTCAGTCACAAGTCCTCCAACCTGAAATACGCTTTTACTAAAAATCCAGATTAGACAAAGCTGGTTTTTTTTATTTTACATATCTGTGGAACATCAGAACAGCTGACAGTATCAGCTGTTTTACAGATAAAATATTTCATTCATCTAAAATTATTTCATTCCTCCCCAATGACTGGTCTACCACATAATTTTTTGGTGACATCCTCAAGCACACATTCTAACGATAAACTCAAATGTCACGAAGTATAACACAAATGCATGTTGCATTGCAATTCAGTGTCTTATTAGCACAGCTTACCTGCAACCCTTAGCAAATTTGCAAGTCCCAAGAGCTTAGCAGATTGTTTATAGTTTGTTGGCATCTGAGCAAGACAGTCCTTGATGAGACTAAGTCGATCTGAACATAAACGCACTGTTGAAAGAAGAGCTGGTGTTAGAGACTTCATAAATGAACCTTACTGCTGTATTACCGGTTAAACAATGCAGGCACAGAAAGAGTACTAGGGAATATAAAAATGCAAACACAATCTGAAAACTAGCTGAAAGTTACTTACATACAGATCCTCAATTATACCGATAAACAGAAAGTTAAAACAACACTATAATATACCCAGCCCCAATCACTAGCAAGTCGTCAGGCTAGAAAGGGAGGAATAAAAGGGACCCAAATGAAAATTTATTTTTGTTTCAGGTTTTCAGACTCAATGCTTTAAAGTTCATATGACTAACCACATGCCTTTATACAATTATCTTTTTAAAATATAATTTTTGCAACGTTATCAGAAAGGCTGCTAAAACAGACATTAACTTTCATTCGGAACGTTGTAAATAACTAATATTTCATGCTACATTTTATTGTAGGGTGGACAGGATATATCATACAGACTGAAGGAACTGTCACAGGCAAAATCTTCAGCTGTTTTAATTTACATAAATATTCCTGAGCGAGTGGAGGGAAAGCCTGCAAATCACCATATCCTGTCAACCATATCCTGAGAAGCTTATAATTAGTACTGTGTTTCAAAAAAGATTTTATCAAGAATTAAACAATTACATTAATTATATAAAGTAATACCATGAACCAATTGCAGTGCTCTTTTTAGATAGTGGGTGACTAACTTCAGGCTGCTGCTTTAAAAAGGTAGCATTTTCATACCATTCAAGTTTCAAAACACAGAAGAACAGCATGCAGATCTTCCACTTAACACTTAGTAAGACATTAATGATTGCATGAGGGATAAGCTCCATGTGCTATTGCACAGTTTAAAACATATCTTATTAGGCCTCAATAAGTGCTATGCAGCACCTGCATAATGAAAACTCTATTAGTAAGTTCTAGAAATTAAGACTAAAACAAATTAAGAATGGGGAAGCAGGAAAGGGTTACACTTTTGGTTTCACTTTTAATATTTTATCACACATATATTAGTATACAGCAGTAAAATGTTTTCATTCACTGATTAAGTAAGATTTTTTTGTAATATTTAACATAATTGAAAGTAATCTGATATAATACCATGGGTTAAATACTCTCATTAAAGAAGGAGTTCTCTTCACCCTTTATGTTAATAAGGAGTGTCCAAACCAGATTTTATTAAAATACATCATAATTATAGTTCACAACCTTAACTTCTGAGTTTGCTAAAAATGCAAGGGGGGGAAGCTCTACAGAATACTAAACATAAAAGACTTGCTAATTCTTATTGTGGGAATAACTGATCCTTAATGTTATTTTAATTACATTCTATCAAAGTAACTGACCATTTAAAGGCTTTCATTAAAACTTTAAAACATAATTTTAATCTTATTAATTAGATTTACATGAAAGATACTGAGGAACGGATAAGTCAGGATCATTAATGAAATTACAGGCATGATTTCACATATTCTAATTAATCTAGATCAGTTGTACTACACATGGCAACATAATATCGCATTAACATTACATTATTTACAATAAAAATCATGTGCACACTGCAAAAGATGAAGAAAATATGTTTACTTTTCTACAGGCTGAACAAACTGACTAAAAAATAATTCTCCTCTAGATATCAATATTGCAAGATACAGAAACCAGACTTATTCTCAGCCCAGAAACGGTAAGATTTCCGAATATAACATATGGAGCATCAGCTTACTTTGAAGGAATACTAGGGAAACAAAAGAGTAGTTTGTTGTTTTCTTTTTGTTAAGTAACAAAAACTATTTAGAACATTCACTTCATTTCCACAGACCCACAAGTGCTTCCCATAAATCCCAGTATTCCTCTGCACAATGCCACAAGTAAAACATCAGCATGTTTCATTGGTACTCTGTGCTCAGCCAGTTTTTTAGAGTGCTCCCAATACCCATGTTCATGCAGTTTCACATAGTTGCCCACACACGATACATTAAAGCTTTACTGAAGGCCAAGTAGTTGAGCTGTCTTGTACTTCTTTCACTTAGAAAAGTGGAGGGTTTTGTTAAGTGTATTGGGTTTGTGTGGCAAGGTTTTGGCAGTGGGGAGACTACAGGTGTGGCTTCCGCGAGAAGCTGCCAGAAGCTTCCCCTTTGTCCAACAGAGCCAATGCCAGTTACCACTGAGCCCATCAGAGATGCTGGTAGCCCGTGTGGGATAACCTATTTCAGAAGAGGAGAAAGTTGGTGCACAACAGCAACTGCAGCCAGGGCAGAGGAGTAAGAACACGTGAGAGCCGCAGCCCTGCAGCCCCCAGGGCAGGGCAGGAGGAGGCCGGGGGGGCTCCAGGCGCCGCGGCAGAGGCTCCCCCCAGCCCGCGGCGCAGCCCCCGGCGGGGCAGGCTGTGCCCCCAGCCCACGGAGCCCCCGGGGGGCAGCTCCCCCCCCGCAGCCCGGCAGGGCCCCACGCCGGGGCAGGGGGTGCCCGAGGGAGGCTGTGACCCGCGGGCAGCCCGCGCTGGAGCAGCTCCGGGCAGGGCCCGCGGCCCCGCGGGGAGAGGAGCCCGGGCCGGGGCCGGGCTGCGGGCAGGGCCGGTGCCCCCGCGGGGACCCGCGCCGGGGCCGGCCGGGCCTGAGGGGCTGCGCCCCGCGGGGGGACCCACGGCGGGGCCGGCTGGGTGTGAGGGACTGACCGCAGCCCCCTGCACTGGGGACCGTAGAAGGGAAATAAAATCAGGGGTGAAGCTGAGCTTGGGAAGAAGGGATGGGTAGGGGGAAAGTGTTTTAAGATTTGGTTTTATTTCTTATTACCCTACTCTGATTTTTGATTGGTAATAAACCAATTTCCCCAAGTCAAGTCTGTTTTGTCCATGATGGTAACTGGCGGTGATCCCCCTGCCCTTATCCCCACCCACGAGCCTCTCACTGCATTTTCTCTCCCCTGCCCAGCCTAGGAGGGCACTGACACAGCGGCTTTGATGGGCACCTGGCATCCAGCCAGGGTCAACCTCCACATAAAGCAGTGAACTAACTTTGTTTGGCACAATCTATAAGCAATAAATTACACTACAATACAGTCTATTTTTCCCTTTATCTCATTGTCCGTATTATCCTTTCTTTCCAACTTTTGTCCAACAACTTCCCATACCACTGGAGTCAGAGCTCCAAAACATTATTTAAAGTTTTAAACAAGTCATCAGAAGAAACACCTTGTGAAAGCTCATTTCTCTTGTCATTGGGTTTTACATACCTCAGAATGAAACAGCCCAGTGCAGACATGAGAACTGCCTACACGTGAAGTACCTCTCTCCCCACCCATTACTTTAAAGCTCATCAGCAAATGAGCAAGGACAGATTATTTTGCAAATAAAAGGTGAGTTCAAACTATTTCTGCTGAAGTTACCAGGAACTTCAGATGCTCAGTAGTCTATTAAGAAGTTCTGCTAAAAAAGTCCCAAAACACAGACTCCAAATGCAGACATCTTTCTCATCTCACGTCAACAGAAGAATGTTTTTTTAAGAAAAACCCAATTTTTTGGTATGTGTCTGTAAGCTGTTTGGAAGCAGAAAAGGGACCTTTTTTTTACCCATGTAACATGAGTTTAACCATGTAACACTCATGCAATAGTAAACTATATTTCATGCATATTTATGCCCGTGATTCAAGTAATCACATAAAGAATGAAAATATGCAGTACCTTGTAATGGTAGTACTTTCACACCAAATTCTTCAAGGTAGCCAAGAGCACGAATGAGATCTAGCTCCTCCTGAATAGCACTTGGACAGTCTACAATAAGCTGTAGACAGCACCTAAAAAGGAAGGAAACAATTTTTTCTAAAAATTGTTAAATAAATTTGAAGTTAAATTTGTGGGAAAAGTTCAACTGTGAGTATGAAAAAACCCACCAAAACCCAACAGTGATTTACTGTGCTTATGGAACATCAAAATACTCACTAGTGCTGTAACACACACTGTAAGTGTCTGGCACTGTGTCTCTGTCATGGCTGGCTAAACTTTTTTATGAAATTCTATTCTTGGATTGCCACAATCTTCTTCACCTAGTTATGGTAAGAACATCACCTAAACCCTACTGAAATTAGACCTGCAATGAATTTAACAAAAGACATCGTAATATAAATGAATATGTAATTATTTAGGGAAGTATTTCTTGTATCACTACTGTATTTTGGTGTTGCTACATAGTAGATAAAGACTGATTTGAATCCACTAAGATAAAAACGAAATTCTGCAAAATCTTGATTGGAAGTGAGATGTTAGAGCTACTGTCAAAAATTCAGTTTCCTTAACTAGGTTCAGCAAATGAAACAAAGCTGATTAAAAAAGAAAACTATCAAAACTGCTCTGAAGATGTATATATGCAACTATTAATAAAATGTTACTTTAAGTAAACTTTTTAAAAATTATGTTTTATAACTATTACATTAACATAATCAGATTTTACATATTTTAAAATAAAACTTGTATTCTGGTACAGCATATTCATAAGCAGTTTTATTAATAGATATTTTCAAAATATGCAAAATACTTCCACATGCAAAATAGCCTCAGTGTTTTAAAATGGCTTAATTCATCATACACATTAAACATATTTTGTTTGTGCAATTTGTTGTATGGTTTTTATCTCTACATGTTAAATAAGAAATAGCTATGTTTGCATAAAAAATAAAGTTGTATGGTAACTACATTCCCATCTGAACCTGTCACATTTTTCAGGAGCACTGACAAACATTTTCAGGTAAAGTGGAAATTAAAACAGGAGCAGAAGGAAAACGAACTTGCTAAAGAGAAGAAAAATATGTTCTGCCTGAAACAACTCCTACAGCAAGACTACTAGGAGACCTAAACTCTGTGATAAACACTCAGGGAGGTAAGTTAAGTTACCATGAAACAACTGATTGGTAACAAGTCAGAGAAGGACCAAAACAGCTTACTAAACAGAAGTAAACACATGGTCATACATTCATAGCAAGTATTTGAGCTATTATTTTGAAATATGACCATAAAAACAGAGATAAAAGTTAATGACAGCAAACTTCTAAAATACTAAAAACAGTGATACTTTGTATTTCCAGAGTCTTCTAATGGAAAAGACTCTCAGTCAAAGACTGGTGGGGGAAGGGGTGGGGGCAGAATTAGAAAATAAACCTTAATTTTATAATGACATTAAATCACCTTTTCATAGCAATTATAGAATGGGTTGAAAGGACCCTTTAAAGATCACCCAGTCCAATACTCCCTGCAATGAGCAGAGACAACTTCCACTAGACCAGGTTGCTCAGAGGCCCACCCAATCTGACAACTTGAATGCTTCCATGGATGAGGCATCTACCACCTCTCTGGGAAACCTGTTGCAGTGCCCTCACTACCCTCACTGTAAAAAATTTCTTCCTCGTATCTAGTTTAAATCTACGTTCTTTTAGTTTAAAACCATTACCCCTTGTCCTGCCACTAAACACTCTTGTAAAAAGCTTGTGTCCATCTTCTTGTAAGATCCATTTAGCTACTGAAAGGCTGCTATAAGGTCTCCTGATGCCTTCTCCAGGCTGAACAACCCCAGCTCTCTCAGTCTGTCTTCACAGGAGAGGTGCTCCAGCCCTCTGATTATTTTTGTGGCCCTCCTCTGGACTTGCTCCTACAGGTCCGTGTCCTTCTTGTGTTGGGGGCCTCAGAGTTGAATGCAGTGCTCCCAGTGGGGTCTCACAAGAGCAGAGAGGGAGAACCACGTCCCTTGACCTGCTGTCACAGTTCTTTTGGTGTAGCCCAGGATACAACCGGCTTTCTGGGCTGCAAGCACACATCGCTGGCTCACATCCAGCTTTTCATCCACCAGTACCCCCACATCCTCTGCAGGACTGCTCTCAATCCATTAATCACCAGTCTGTATTGATACTTGGGGTTGCCCAGACCCAGGTGCTGGACTTTACGCTTGTCCTTGTTGAAACTCATGAGGTTCACAGGGGCCTACTTCTTGAGCTTGTCCAGGTCCCTCTGGATGGCATCCCACCCCTCAGGCCTGTCAACTGTACCACTCAGTCCAGTGTCATTGGCAAACCTGCCGAGGGGGCACTCAATCCCAGCGTCTATGTCATTGATGAAAATATTAAACAGTACTGGTCCCACTACGGATCCCCGAGGAACACCACTTGTCACAGATCTCCATCTGGACATTGAGCCGTTGAATGCTACTATCTGGATGTGGCCACCCACCAAACAGTCCACCCATTTAATCCATATCTCTCCAATTTAGAGAGAAGGATGTTGGGAGAGGGGGGGAACCATGTCAAAGGCTTTACAGAAGTCCACACAGACTGCATCTGTGGCTCTTCCCTTGACCACTGATGTAGTCACTCCATCGCAGAAGGCTACTAGGTTGGTCAGGCAGGACTTAACCCTTGGTGAAATCATGCTTCCTATCTCAAATCACTTCCCTGTCCTCAATGTGCCTCAGCATAGCTTCTAGGAGGATCTGCCCCACAACCTTCCCAGGCACAAAGGTGAGGTTACATTGCATTACAGTGCCACATGCAACAGCAAAGGACTAGACTGCTGACCCAAAAGGTCTGTTCCAAATAACCATGCATTTTGTTCCTGCTGCTCCAAAATGAAACAAAAAACCAACCAACCTCTCTGCGTCCTAACTTAGCCCAGAGGTGGGCTTCTCTCCTACACATCAAGGAAATCCCACAACTACAGTATCCTCTCCCCATACAAGCAGCTAACACATAAACTTTAACGATGGCCATTATATGCACACAGATAAAATTCAGTTGTAATTTGGATACTGTAACAGTCTATGCATGTTTCATTGTGATCACAACTTTTTTACAGACTATCTAGTTGTCCTGGTATCCAAAATGTTAGAAAGCCTCAACTAATTTAAACATCTATATATTTATATATTCATATATTTTAAAATAAAGTAAAAGCCAGTGACTCTTGGGCCTTTTCAGCCTCTAAAGCAAGCATATACCTAGAACACTTATAAGCAATAATGATAGTCAATAAATTGCGCTTTCAATAAAAAGGTAGAAAGAGAGCTAGCATTTTTACTCCTGTGAAAGTGACCATCCTTCAACATTGACCTGAGGTAATAATGCCTTTACTAAAAAAGCAAACAACAAAATCCCACACAAATAAAGAAAGAAACCTTCATCCTCATCACATGTATTTATGAGAAAAACAAGCTGTGAGTGATTAGGGAGGAAAAAACCCAATGCTTTCTCAGTCATTGTCCAATTAAGTTATGGAGAATATAACTGTTACTCAAGGCAAAATGCAAAAGTATTCTTCCCTTAATCTCTAACAAAAAATATATGATTTGTCAATCCATAAAGCTTACAATATTTTATTGAGGAAAACTTAATTTGAAAAACAATAATTACTTACAAATAGGTTGACTGTATTGCTGTAGTCAGTACTCAAAAAAAACCCCACAAACTGGTAATGTGTAGTACATACCATTATGTGTCAAGATGAATTTGTATCTTGAAGGGAAGAAAAATAAGTAAACTTTTTTCTTGTAATTAGTAGGTCAGTATACTCACATTAAGTGAAAGTAGTACTTTATAAAGATGACATGTCTTCCATTGTAATTGAAACAAATATTTTTGTTTGGTTATGGGATTTTCTTTTGGTTTTTTGGTGTTTGAGTTGTGGTTTTGGGTTTCTTTAGGTTTGTTTGGTTGGGTGGGTTTTTTTTATTTTTGTTCTTTTTTTTGTGTTTGTGGGGATTTTGGGGGTTTTTTTTGGTTTGTTTCTGTTTTTAATAAGTGCCTTAAGGAAAATTTATTTGGATTAACACATAACAATACCCATGGAAAAGCAAATTCTTAGAATAAAAGGAAAAGGCTGGAAATACTAAGACATGCTTCTATTTTAAATATTTAGGGTAAGCCAAGGAATCAATCTTCTACATAGGTAATACCAAACTATTTTACCTATCTGCATCTAATCTGTAAAAGAAAATACTTCCATGTCTAAATTTATACAAGAATGAACATTCACACTGCAACCTTTGAGGTTGCTCTATGGCTGAACTGCATTGTGAAGAATTGTCTTACTTCTTCATGCAACAAAGAGAGACAGATAGCCTCAAATGAACTCTCAGAATTGGGAAAGACCAAAATAATAAAAGTAATGAAAGAATCAGCAAATTGCTATTTTCTGTTGTGGTAGTAACCGGGGGCCACAATTGTGTTCAATGTCATAACGTGGAAAGGGTCCAAGTAACACGAGTGAAAACCTTCTTATCCACAGAGAAAGGCTTGCACATTTCTTCTTGTTCTTCAACCTGAATTCTGTAATAGATCACTCCGTCAACCAGGAACTGCAATGGTGAACACACACACAAAGCAAGGGGTGGGGGAACCACAAAAAAAAAAAACCAAACCCAAAAAAACAACACACCAGAAAAGTTTTGCAGAAGCCGAAAGTATTGTTTTGACTTACCATATAATTTTACAAGAAAAGAAATAAACTCACCTAAAATTCACCCCCTCTTACAGGGAAACAAAATTCAAGTTTCAATTAAAAGAGCAATATGTATTTATGTATATCGTAATTGTAAATATACCTGGCCAAATCCATACAGCTATCTGTCAAGCTCGTTGAAGAATTGAAATATTCTCTGCCAGCAGCCAAAACTAGTTCAATACTTTTTGCATAGTTGACTCGGTACTGTGGCTTCCCTTTTGATGCACTTGGTAGATCCACTGACCAAATACTGCAATGCATCATTTGCCCAGCCAAGTGGATATTGTCTATACTGCTTGAGCATAAAAGACTTTCTGTGAATATCTAAAAGAAAGAACAATAATTCAACAATCTGCAGGAGCAGCTTCAAAGAAGCTTATCTGTGTTCTATGGAACAACCCCTTTGATTAAAACAAGCAGAAAATAGAACTTTTATCAAGAAGAGGATTTCCAAAGGTAGTTGTGGCAGTGGGAGATTGTGGCCTCTGATTCAAATAGCCCCACTGAATGATGGCAAAACCCCACTTGAGGAGCACGCGTAGTTAGCAAAAAACATCAGTGGTGCTATCTGAGGATGTACACTGTACACTAGTTTCCATTAGAACTGAGAAACTTGTAACCAATCCTGTACGTGAATGAAAATGAATATGCAGTACACTATGAAGGTAAAAAAATTAAAGTAAAGCTAAAACTAACTAATAGCTAATTATTTCTACTTCCGGGGGGAACAGGATGGGAGGGGGGGGGGAGGATGCGGCAACGAACAACCAACACCAACTTACTGACTGCCTTTTTTACAGTGTGATTTCGAGGAAATTATTTATACCTGCATTCTGAGGTGTTAATAGGATGTACAAATCTGAAAAGGCAGTTCGGTATTAAGACCTTAAAACCAAGAATATATGTGAAAAAATGCTGTGTCCCTGAAGAAAGTAAAATATTTAGAACTCAGCAAATAAGAGGGTTTTTAAGTTTTAATCAAGACTATCTTCAAAGAATGCATACCAATATGCATACCAGCACCTGCCACAAAACACCTAACAATTACTTTCAGGTCAAAGTTTTGCCCACTTTAAGATGCTCAAAATAATCTCAATTTCTTACAAAAATAAATTTACTTTTTTTTAAAACACAGCCGGTATTGTCCTAATGAAGAGCAATATATGCATTTAATAATTTCAGAAAATATCACAGCTGCAACAATATGGCCTTTATAAAAAGTTTTAAATTTCTTAACAAATTAAATAGAGTCAATGAGTCATAGTCAAGCCCCAGTTGAAGGGACCTCAAAAGGTAATCTGGTCAGAACTTTCATGGGAAAGGGGGCATAAATGAAATTATCTAGCACCCTGCCCAACTGCATCTGGAAACTAAAGCATTTATTCACTAGAAAGAACCTCTCCAAATCATCTTATACTCCGGGAAAGGAACATAGTTAGTGCTTCTTAAAAAGCATCATACAATTGGATCATATTCCATTTCACAATACATTAATCCTCAAGGAACAGTGAAAGATGCAAAGTATGATAGCTGACTCTTTTTTCCTTAAAGATCACATACATACATCTTACCCCTCTCAAAATGTATGGACATTAAGTCCTTCAGGAGGACAGGATTCACTTTGCATGCAAGCAGAATACAGTAAGCATCACGCTAAAAAAAAAATCCCCATAAAACCTCACATATGATTGCAAATCCTTAATGCCTCAATTTATCAATTTTCTAATTATCAAAGCATAATTGGATACAACGGCACTACATTTTAAAGGATTTGCAGCATTCCTACATGAATTTTTCAAAACTCTTTGTTGTGGTGGGGTTTTTTAATCATATAGTATAGAGGTTAAAAAATAATTTAGTATTAATAAAAATATTAAAATAAAAAAAAACAAATGCTATTATTTTCAGAATTCTCTAGTACTGTAATTTTTTTAAATGCACTTAAAAAAAAAATCCAAGTACCATAAGCCACAGCCTATCACAAAAGCATGACCATTAAATACAGTGCAGTTCTCTTTGAGCAACACTAAACTGTAGAACTACAGAAAAATCATGACTTTTTTTTCCATACAGGTTGAATAGCATTGCTTTTTCAGTTCAGGGTTTTTTTTCTAATTTGCTTTCAAAACTTCTCCCAAGAGCTAATCAGATTGTTAGCCATAAGCAATTAAATCTGCCAACTGCAGTAAAACACCTTAAACTTTTAAAAGATGTGACTATTTAAATACCAATTATAGTGGATACGGCACATCCTATAAAAAACTGCAGCCTGTTGAAGTGAAAATGCAGATAAATGACACATGCCACAGCAAATTCTACATTAGTCTAATAAAAGCCCTTTGAAATATTAATCACATACGTTTTGGATTTATGTACATGCAAGTTTGGTAGGTTTTTTCCTTCAATGAAATTAGATTTTTTTACCTCACATTATTTTACCTCAATTACAAGCAGTAGAAAGTCCATAATCCTATAATAACCTTGGATAATGTTATCAAACCAGAACCTCATGTTTAAAAAACATGCTTGCCTAAAGATAACACTTAGCTAAAAGATTGTTTATTTTCATTAGTTTTAAGAGTTTAATACTAAACACATTTGTACATACAATTATAAAGTCTCAGGAAGTTGACTTAATCTAAAGAAAGTTTAAATCTAGAAAAAATTTCCTGTATATTTATTAGAGGAGCTTTCTATGAAATGAATTAACACAGGAAGTTTCTGATTTGAATGAAAATACTGTAAAAAAGCCAGCAGACAACTAAGTAACACAACACATGAAAATGTATTTAGATTTGTGAGCAACAATATGAAATGAGGATTTGTAGCTTACTTGGGACATAAATCAGGAAGAAAAAATAAAACTCACCTCATAGCAAGTATCTGAATGTAAGCATGTATATACTTTCTGCTGCATGTCTAACATATCCTGGAGCAATTCCTTCCAGTGTGTCTCACTGACAGATGGTTGCCTACAAACATTTTTAAAATTAAATATTCTCTTCCTCAACAGACTTAAAGAAAAGATGTAGATGCACTGCAGTTCTATCACCAAAAATATGAATTTTCACAAACAGTATTTAAATCTTTAATTGGACTTTTAACGAGAAGTGATTTAAAGACAGAATGCTTTTAATATTAATTAACATTTAAACAGTGTCCGTGGGATAAAATTGATGATAACAGTGTAGTACCCAAAGTGTTTTTTCTGTGGAATAACACAGAGATTTAAGCAATCTTTATCAAAATCCCTCAAGTAGGTTTTGCTAATTTCCAGCAGTACATCAAAAAGCTGGACGTGCTAACTTCATACTGATCCAAGAACAGCTGGGTAAAAAGTTTTTAACAGCAACAAAGAGAATCATTAAAGTGCTGTTCATTATAAGCAATCTTAAAGAACTAATCAATTGCATGCAAGCACAGAAGAATACAGCTGCAAGTTTATTTTGTTCCTTAAACTGGAATGGTATTCAGATTCTTAACCCTCTGATTCCACACATCTGTTTACTCACAAAGCTTCCTTTACAACCTCATGTGCTCTATCAAAACTTTTCATAGAGTTTTTACTACTAAGGTTTTTTGACATTATCTTGAGCCTTTCCAATTAAAAGACTTTAAGGTACACAGACTAGTCCAGCTAATAGCGATTTTCTCATGTGGCATTAGCTTTTGTTTTGGCAAAGCAAAGGGTCTCCACAAAATAATTTAAAAAATAAATCAACATTTTTCCTACAAAGATAACTTGATCTTTCTAAAGCAATGTTTTTACAAGTCTTAAAGCTTTCAGTACGTCCAAGCGAAATGCTACTCTACCATCACCAATACACTGTTGTGCACATTTACTTTAAATAAGAGAAATACATAACTAAGAGAAAGAAAAAGAAAAAAAACAACAAACCACAGTGAGCTGTATAATAATTCGTCTACAGTTGGAAGACAAATTAAATGTAGTCGTTCTTAAATAGAAAATTTGAAAAATTATACTGGAAATATAAGAAGAATCAATACATACAATCAATAAATTGCCCTATTACAAGAGCTCCTAAGAAAACACATCAAAAACCAGAAACTATTATTTTACAAATCCTACACTTTCAATAAAATTTCATAGGTCTTAAAGAACTTCATTTACAATACGTTAACTTCTACTATTCATGATCTTACAGTATTTTGCAGCCAGTACACCTTTTAGGCAATACATAAACATATTGAGATAGGTTTAAAGCAAGACAGTTCTTTGAATGTGGAGATTGCAGCCAGAACACTAATCATGTTAATCATCAGTTTAAGAAATGAGTTTTATGTGCACCGTGTTTAGTTTGTACACTACAGCTCCCTACTGCAAAACAGGCAGGGACGCTCCCTGACAATAAGTACTGTTACCTTACTGTCCTTTCCCCCTTATCTCCCATTCCCCTTTGAATACTAACTTGCGACCTGTGTGCCTTGTCAGCCTAACCATCAGCTTCCGTGCCTCCTCTGCATTGTCTTTTGTGTCTTTCACAAAGGAAACAGGTTTCTGAAGTTCATGTTTCTCCAACAGCTCTGACACACTGTAAATAAATAGTCAACATTTTTGAATCCTGCACAGTTGTACAACTACCTCTACCTTAGCGGTTTTAAAGCCGTCTCAGACAATGTACTGCAAACGCAAACAGTCTCTATAAAGTCTATAGAAGTATGGATTAGCCAGAGTAACA
The DNA here is from genome assembly GCF_017639655.2 of Falco naumanni. Classification (NCBI taxonomy): domain Eukaryota; kingdom Metazoa; phylum Chordata; class Aves; order Falconiformes; family Falconidae; genus Falco; species Falco naumanni. The sequence goes on from NC_054059.1 coordinate 31,282,944, forward strand.
GTATTTATTAAATAAATTTAAAAAAAAATTTTAAAAAGCTATAGGGTAAATGCATATCACCAACAAGTTTTCCCTTATTCAAAGCATTACAGAGTATCATGACCAAAACAAATCTCCAGGGTAACCTTCCTCTCCTTTATAAAACAAAAACCAACCAACCAACCAAAAAAAACCACAAACAAACACAACCAAAATTACTTGTATTCCAAGGAAAATACCCATGCAGTTTTACAATATTCAAAAAGATAAAACCATTCAAAATTTCATAATTTATGACCACAAAAAAACTTACATATTATCTTGTTGACAGCATTAAAACCAAGGAAAATATTCTTGCTACTTTCTTGTCATAAAAATATTCTTGGCTATGCCTAATGACTTCTGTAAGAATACATTATTTTCACAAAATTAAATACCTAAGGATTTGTTCCAGTTCATCTACTTTATCATGAAGAGTGTTTGTTTTATCTGTCTCAAGCCTGCAAAAAAATATACAATTAACATTATATATATATATATACACACACACTACTTGTAATTTCTTCATGTAATCCCTATTACATAGACGTACAGATAAGCAGTTTGAAACATTCCTTGATGAAAATCAAATATATGTTCACTTGAAAGAATAAAACTGTTGGCTTCCTGCTGGAAGGATAGCTAAAATTGAGGGGTCCCTCGGTCTCCAAAGAACAGAACTTTTCCTTCTTCCTAGGCTTTTCTCAGGCTCTCTCCTTCCTACATGTAAAAGATACTGGGGAGAATAGCTTACATCCCTTCCTCATGCTTTCACTTTCTCAAGAATTACTTATCCTTCATATAGATCTTCCATACTGAGACCTCTCTCATAGGGCCATACTGCTGATTATAGCTAAGTGTGAGACACCACTAACAGTAAGTCATCCAACAAGACAGCACTAACAGCCAGTCTCAACTCACCAGGCTATAAAAGCCTAAGATTCTAATACAGAAGCCTTGGTCTAGGCTGCTACTTTAAATCCTGTTTTGTTGCGTTATCTGGTAGAGTGCATATACAGCACAAGCACACACAGACGCACACACACACGGCAACTCACACCAGGACAGAAAATTCCAGTAACATCATCTCTCCTTTTGTGACTTAACAACTACTTCTGAAGCATTACTTCACAACTGTATTTAACATACCTAAAATATTTACAAATAGCTAGCTGAAAATGTTTACCCATATCCTCTTTGTGGAAGGCATTCCAAAATATCGTAACAGAGCGCGAGCTGGTCATCTCGTTCACAACTATAAATACATTCCAATGCTGTAATCATAAGCTGGTCTTGATCAGAAATAATTTTTGGCTGACACTAACAAGAAAAGAAAGCACATTATTTTTAGTTTTCTGTTTCTAATTCAACAGTCAAGTTTCTTCTGGATATATAAAGATATGTATTCCAAGTAAATGAATTGTCTTTAGTTGTAAGTAGAACATCTCCTGCTAACAACTGAGTGAAGTACCTGTTGAAGTTACAACATGAAACATGATTTGGCTGGTTTCCTACACTGCACATGCTTGAAAGAACAGTAGTACGCCATTATACCCTTCTTGAATTTGAGAGATGGAGAGGGTGCAGGGCAGAGGAAGGCAACTGCTGCAAACATTTGTCACATTTATTTAATATGTACAACAGTAACAATACACATAAAATAGCTGTAGTTTTGCTTCACTGACTATTTTCTGTCTATACACTTAGAATGTTCAGTAGTATGCAAAAATGTGCTTATGTGACCTGGAATAATTATTCAAAATGTAGAAGCAGCATGAAATACTCACAAATTAACTTCAACACTTATTCATTGAACTCTTGGGTCCATCCTAATGGCCCCCATTTTATTCTTTACATTTGTTATGGAAAGACAGGGGCGGGGGCAGCAGGGGAGTGGAATAACTTTAAGTGCACTGCTAGTAACTTTTTCTTCCTCAGGCGAAATCAGATAAAATTGGAAACTCTTCCTTATCCATTTTTTAAAAAGTAAAAATACCAGGGATTTACTTTAAACACATCACCAGAAAATTACTTCAAGAAGAATCTTTACAATAATTTTTGTTCTACTAGGTCAAGATGATATTTACATTAGTTTGACAATCTTATCAAGGACAGTTGATGCATTATAACTTATGCTGCAATATTTTTTAATTAAATGTTTTAGAAAACATAACAAATACTTGGTCCAAAAAGAAGGGAAATATCAGAGAAACAATCAGATTTAGAAGATTAACTAACCCTATTTATGAATTCACCTGTTCAATACAGAAATTTCTTAATAAACCAGTAGAATCATCAAGGCTCTACACTTACAGCAGGTTTTGAATTCTGAAATATCTTCAGAGGTAGCCTCAGGTCTTCCTTTGCCAAGGTTACTAAATATTCTTTTAAAAGTGAATTTGCAAGACCGGGGGACTGATTTTCACAGCGGTGGAGAAAAGGGATCATCCACTGGTAAACATTATTCACATATTTCTCATCAGAGGACTGGAAAGCACAATGAATTAGAAAACAAAAAAGAACAAATTCAGTTTCATTGTCCAAAACAAACAAGAAAACAAAAAAAACCCCAAACCCAAAGTATTTTGATCATTACAACTGCAACAGCATCTTCACCTATCACAAACAACAGCTGAAGCATGACATTCACCACTGCTGCACAGATCACCGCATCATAAAACACTGAAATAATCCATCATCTTTCTGCTGCCCAATGGCTTGGGGAAAGCAAGCAGTACAGAAGTAAAGCCCACTGCATGAGGAAAGCCTAGTTGTCTTCCTCCTACAATTTCATAACGAGTGAAAGCTCAGCTTGCGTTCATGTCAGAGTAGCATTACTTTCAGCATGCAAGAATGCAAGACAGAAAAATGAATGACGAGTGGTTACATAAATCCTAGCAAAAATTTGAAAGTTCTGAGCATTATCTTCTCATACTTAAATATTTATTATTTGACTGAATTTCAGAGCCCTGTTCAATCTCTAGGTGTTTTTCAAACTTTCCAAGAGGTTGAAATGCCATGCGCAGGCTGAACGCAGGGAAGACAAAAACCACATATATGCTGCAGAGGCAAATATTAAGATTTTTTGCTAATATTTAAAGACACCAAAAAATATCCAAGGAAAAAATTCAGTGTTGTTGCATCTGCAGCACCATTGACAGTGACACTAAAGATCCTTTAGAAAGGGTCAATGAAGAAGCAATTCACAGCTTTCAAAAGACTAGATTCATTACTGTTTAGTCCTGTGCCTAGGATAAAGAACAGGTCTTTAAGAAAACTAAGACATTTTAACTTTTGTTAAAAACAGATAAAAAGCCCTCCACTACAACAAAAAAGCAACAACATAAGTGTTGAATTCAAAATGAAGTTTCACCAGAAAAATGTCAGCCACAAACAGTATCTTTACATAGGATCTAGGATAACCTGAATTACTGGAAATCAAGGTATACTTACTGCTTTATTCACAACACTTACATTCCTCATCAACAGTCTCAGCTTTTCAATGTCTTTCATCTCCAGAAGTTCCTTCAAAGTTAAGGTTCGATCACCATCAGTCTCATAAACTATTGTCTCAAGAGTGATCAGATTGTCACAAAGCACCTGCAGACCAGGAATATTCCTCTCCATGCCAAGACGAACAAGAGACAGAGCACAGTCCACCTGAAAAATAATTAAAAACTCTGCTGTACAACTGTTTGCTAAAAATCAACTTCAAGTCTGATCTGTGTCCTGTTTCTGTGTCTATTTTCTTTCCGTTTTTGTTTAATAGGCAATTCTAAGTTCCTAGAAGTTTTTGTAGACTATATTCCTACATGGATTGCTCTTCTCAGCTTTATAAAGTCCAAATATAGTTTTTAATCTTAGTGGATGACATCATTATAGGCTTTTGACCCAGATGCATCTCACTAATGCATGTAAATTAGGAGAATACTATTCCTTCTGGAGACCACGCACACAGATACATCAACTCATCTCACTGCACAGAATATAAAGGAATGCTTTAAACTAAGATAATCAGTTAACTGACTGGAGTTATGAAAACCTCTGCATGCAACATGACTTTTCTAGCTGACCATGAATTAATAATTTTAATTATTGCATTTCACTTCACAGAGAACAGTGACAGTTTTTTCCCTGGTGACCAAAAATGCCTCTATATAGAAGATTCTATTTCAATTTCAGAGAATGCAAGATTGGCTGTAAGTATGCAGTGAGGCAGACATAGGTCTGGAAGAGAAGAACACAATTTCATTTATATGTTAGTAAAATAACTGATCCTTGGAAGTTACTTTTATTTCCATACCTACTGATAGGCTGTTAAGATCACAGCAAACTATGATGAAAGAGACTTGGAGGACTATAAACTTCAAGAATAAAAGAACTCCTCCATCAGAACTAACTCATAGTTCCAGCCAACCTCCTTTCCATGCAGGTAAATTAGCTTGTGAAGCAATAAAATACCAGAGCACATCAGTGGTGAGCTCTCTTCTTACTTGCAATGCTTGTCTTTACCACACAGATCTTCAAACATTTTGAAAAATATGAAGAAAATAAAAGCAAAAATAAGCTGCATGCTAGTCCCACAGACACACAAATAACCTACCAGAAAGCAATGATGACAGTACTACATATTGGCATACGACAGTGACACATGTGACTGTCACTTATCGATACATATGACACTGTATCATACAACAGATAAAACCATGTTTCTCAATACCTTGTGCACCAAATTCCCTCCCTTGGTTACAAACATAAAATGTAATGGTGAATATTTTCCATGGACTACAGAAGTGCTACGATCTGCTGTGGTGAGCCAAGTGAAAGGCTTACTAGCTTCTTGGTCATTCCTACAGATCAATTATTTGGCTAAGTAAACTTTGGGGCAAACATTAAAAAAAGAAAACAACAACAAACCAAGTACTTCAAAAGCCATAACGAAGATTGACACAGCGTATGTCACCAAGCAAAAAGCAGCCCATTAACACACGATTCTGCTGAAGAAGGCTGGTCAGCCTGAGTCAGCCATCACTATTTCCTCACTGCTATTCTCACCTGCATTGCAAATTTTTCAATTTCCTGTGCTCTGCTCAAATACCAATCGGTAACAAGATTAACTGAAAGGTCAGTAGTCCTGTACTTCAGTAACTCATGTTGCATTTCATACAGAAATTCGCCTTCATCTTGTAAAGTTGGTTCAACAATTATCCTTAAAAAAAAAAAAAAAAAAAAAGAGTCAGCATATGTTTAAGTGTAGATTTGTTTGTATTTTTTCACATCAGTCTTTTCCTATATTTTTCTGGTCATTCTGAAAGAAAATGATACAATCGACCTACCACTACACCAATTATTTCATGAGATTCAAATGCCAATCACAGCAAATATTCATTTTTGTCAGCAAAGCGACAAGTAAGAGTTTCAAAACATGATGCAGATCACGAAAGAAAGAATCCTCTCTACTAAAGACAAACCTCTGCTTCCCATCTGTTCCTCACACAGCAAGAGGCAGTTTTGTGATCCTGCTGTGATAACGTTACAGCTGACAAATAAGGGGGCAGGAGAAAATAAATAAGTAATTCAGGAATTCCAGCAGTAACCTCCCTCCCCCGGCTCCCATGCATTTACAAGAGGCATGCATCACACAATCAATCCAAACATAATGCTTTAATATTAAAGAGTATTTGCTCAGTCAGTCTCACTAAGAAAGCTTAAAACACAAGTCAGCGTGTACAAAATTAAGAAGTGAGTCCTACTGGGCATTTCCCACATTTTAAAATTAATAAGTAAATTCCTTATTTGAAACACACATAAATATAGAAAAAACTTTTTGCTATTTCTACATACTTACCTGCATTCTGCTTTTTCACACCAATCTTCTTCACGATGTTTCTGCTCATTCCAAGGAAGAATTTTCAATGTCCCCTGTTTGTAACTGGTATAACAGAAAAAAAGCTTTACACGATTTTTGGGATTGTAGGTTTTTTCTTGGTTTTTTTTTTTTTTTTTTTTTTTACTGTGATGGCATTCAATTAATGGAATACAAAGCACACATGCTCATTATGAATTCACTGAAATACTTGTATCATTCAACTACAGTATCAATTCTTTAAAAGATTTATCACTTTTTAATGCAGCTTTACAAGTGTGATTTTACCTGTATATTACCTGTACAAACACATATTCTACCTGTATCATTAAAGATCCACTAAAAAAATTAATTTTCTTACTGGCCATACCTTAAAAAAAAAATTAAAAAAGGAAAATCTCCACTATATGCTTTAAGAACATTTACAACTTCACAGTAAGTAATCTGAATTCATATGCTGTCATGGAAGAATGAAATAAGTAAAAACTTGTGATCTTCACAGCATAAAAAAATACAATTCTTCACATTTTAGCACAAATCCTTGTACTGAAACGAAACAAGATATGCCCTGCTGTACTAATCTTCTCAATTAAGTTTAATGTGGTTTTCTGACTACAAACTTCGACAGTGAAACACTCTCTAAATATTGATGTTGAAGGGGGTGGGGGGGGAAATCCATTTAAGATACAGATTAGAACACTATGGGCTACTAATACAATGATTAGTTATGACTCGCTGCTGTAGCCTAGTTGTTTAAGCAGCATAAAACCCAAGAAAACCATGTCAAGCTATACAAACTAAGGAGGAAAAGTCATATAGGTTATGGCATTTGTAGAAATAAGAAACAAACCACGTACAAAGTAAAGACATTAAAGTTCCAGGATACCGTAGCAATAAGCTATTTTAAGTCTCATTCATTTTCTCCTAACCCTGATAATAAACACCAATAGTACATGGACAATTCCTATTTATAAGTTAGCAACTGACATGATCTCCACATCTCTTGAAGGGCAGCACTGTAACTCAACAGCTTAATAAGAAACAAAACTCCAACAAACAAATCAATTGCACAATGTAGTAAGAGTCAAAACAACAAACTAAGAATTAGTTACTACATTTCATTTAGCAACAGCCATTAAACACATTTAACAAAAACAGACATATCCATGATAACTGCCCCACACTGTACACATACACGTTTCTGCCTGGAGGTCACCCACCCTTTCTTTCCCCCTTAAATGCACTAACAAATACCCTGTGTTTTATCACATTAATTCCTACTCTCCAAAATGAAACACACAGTAGAAATCCAGCAATAAATTGGCAGAGACAGATTTGCAGGCTATAAGACTCAAAAGAAAGGAGGGGAGAAGATGGAAGACTGCTAAATCCTGAGTTTCAGCTATAGTAACATCTGTGTTCAATTCCAATTCAGTTGGACAGAATGTTCCACAATTATCTTTATAATTAGGCACCACGTATTAACATCACTGAAAATAATTAATAAATAAACTACAAATTAAAATTTATGATATAAGCCACCAGAAATAAAGTTACTTCCAGATTCTGGAAAGATTCATCATCAGCCCATGTATTCTGGGGATGGGGGGAGGGGGGCTATTCTGTAAGTCTTAAATAACATAATTTATCAATTAATTTTAAATATTATTATTTAAAACTGGGCTAAATAACTAAGTAAATAAGGTCACATTTCACATGTCAAACATAAGAATGTTGTTATTGAAGACCTAGTCTGCAGTGAAAAAGTCCTCTCTATCAGTTGAAATGTCAAATAACAGAAAAGGCAAAGTGTGATTAACACTCCCTTCCAAAATATAAAATCAAGACAGCAAAACCAGGTCTTTACATAATCAATAACACTCTCCTTTCCTATGTTCTATTACACATAAAAGAAAACTGGACAAAATTGTGTTGCCCAATACAATTTCTTTTCATAGCAAAATTACTCTGTTCACTTCCCAGTAGGCTTAATAAGGTATTTCAAGAGGGGATTGGCTGGTTGGTTACTTTATTTGGGGAAGGTCTTTTTGTTTTATTTTCTTAATCTTAACACACCTTCTTACTGGGGTGGAGCAGACACTCAAGACCTTTTACACAGCAAGGACAGTCAAGGGTTTCGTTTAGAAGCTGTTTCAAATAACATCTACAAAATTGTAGCAGAAGAGTAACATTAAGACAGGAGATTTTCAGGTAACAACTCCAATTTCCTGTTACAGATAGCTTTTTCCCCCAAATGTTAGCTACACATACTAATGCCTTAACTAGTGTTCTGCTTCCAAGAACTGTAACATTTAAGATTTTGTTATTTTACAGTTTAGAGGGGTTTTTTAAAAGAATTATTTAATATACAGTATTAAAATAAAAAGAAAAAATCTCTACTACAGTATAGGCCTGTAAGACTTCACTACATCAAATAATTTCAACAACCTTTTATTCATAAACATTGGGGTAAAAAGAGATTCAGTCACTGGCAAGGACCAGTTGACAGTGGAAGCTCTCAGAGGAGCCTAAGGGCTTGAGCAGTTTCAGAAGCTGAAGAATCACAAAGGCACGGTGAGAGGAGCACTCACACCACATCTTGCCCTGCCCTTGGTCTCCTTCCCATAGCTCCACTAAGAACAGCATGAATAACCTGGGTAACCTGTAAAACAAAAGTTAACCCCTCTCTGTCAGTCTCTCTCATGCATCTCATAAGACAACACATTGGTTGAGTCACATCCATGGAGGTATGTTAAAGATGTGTAGATGTGGACCTTAGCGACATGGTTTAGTGGTGGACTTGGCATTGCTACATTAACAGTTGGACTCCATGATCTTAAGGGTCTTTTCCAACCTAAATGATTCTATTAAAGAGAACACAGACTGTGCCCCTACCCCTCTTCCAAACATTGGCTTTTGCATGAGTCTCTGAAACACCTAACTGACGGAGAAGCAATAGGGGAGAGACACGTGACAAGTTAATAATTATATCAAGATCCATTACAAAATCGCAGCAAGTACCATTTATTGTATTTACTCTGAAAGCAAATTCCTGTTCCAAGTAGTCAGTTACAGACTGTTCACAGCTCTGTAAAGTAAGAGCATCCCATTTGAATAAGTCTTCTCATATAATCTCAGAGCCTGAGGAGAAACTTTTGGGAAAGCTGCTTTGGTTTAGATGCTCCTTCACTGGTTGTTTTTGTTGTTATTGAGAGAAAGAAGTCATGCAAAAGAGTAAGGAAAGAGGTACAGATATTTAATGGATATTTACCCTTCAAAATTTTCCTCTTTTGGCTAACAAAGTATTAAAACAGAAAATCACTAGAAATAAGCCAAGACAGCTGAAGTTCACAGCACAAATTTAAAGCCACCCATGCATGAATATAGGATCTGAATGACAAGGCACCAAAACATTCCAGAACTCACACACACTCTCCTAATGCTAGTATCGCTCAGTATGAGACCTGAAGGGGAAAACAAACAAAACAACAACACCACCAAAAGGAAAAAAAAATGTCTACTGATATAAATCTGTACTGTACTGCCAAATACTACATTGAATATGTTCTTAATTAAGCTGCCACATCCTACATACTTGCCATAAACGTGGCAAAGTTACATTGTGGAATTACAGCTCCAGCTCAGAAATTGTTTCTGAACACGTTCAGTAGCACAAAAGGCTCATAATTAAGGTTGGCAAAACTTGCGAATTTTCTTAACTGACCTGAAAATCAGGATGAATGTTTCTTCCCTCCAGTTATTCTTAACATCATTAACTCAATTTCCTGACTCTGATAAACAATTATTAGAGACTGAACAATTTATCTTCTATGCAAGCAAGAATTATCCATCCACCCTAAAATCAAAAGTTATGTAGTTATTGTGTTATTAACTCTTCTTTTTGCAAACTGATGCAGTCACCTATCTGGCCCTTCTCCCCAGCTCATTTCAGAAAATAATATGTGTTTCCTTCTCCCCATCTAAAAGCAGGTATTCTCTTCCCTATTCCTGTAACAGAAAAAACACCTGAGTTTGTCTTTAAACTTAACTGCTTTAATATTTTTTTAAATACATTTTTAAATAGAATCCTTTCCATTTAAACATGTCATGGATTAAGAACAAACTCCATTCAAAATAACTTCTCCAAAACCACACTATGGCTTATACCCTTGACTAAAATTCAAAGTGTATTGCTTAAAAAAATGCTTGCTGAGAAAGATTTCACTCAATTTGAGTTCCCAGGCCTTGCTCTGTTTGACTTTGCTTCCCACTTGCCCCTCACCTCCAAAATCTATCAAGTAAGGAAGCAATGCCCAACTGCCTCCCCCTGCCTATGTTACTCAGCGAGGCACGGCAGAAAAAAAGTTGGAAAGTTGAGAAAAAATGTGAATGACCAAAGGCAAGAATTGTGTGAACATCCCTTCTGTGAAATCCAGAGCAGACTGAAGAATTCTAGAAGGAAGAAAACAACAAATATGCTAAGATTGATACCAAAGTTGTTCATTTTTTCATTCCACTCAAATAGGAAATGACATTTCACTGTTTTTACTTCCTACAACACTGTAAGCACTGATGAGACTAGCAGGACCTCATTTAAAATAAACAACAGCAGATAAGCGTTTTACACCATATGCAGCTAAGCTGTTAACTTGTCATTAACATGTTGATGCATGATATAAAACACTGTGTATTTGGGTTCAAAAATAGAAAGAATTCTTGGAATAAATGTCATGAAAGTCTACTATGTCTAGAAAATACCTAGTTCAGGAATATTTGTACCACGCATTATAGACATTTGTGAAACTTCAGGTAAACACTGCGATGTGCCTGTCTGTACCTGTTTCTTCCCTTAGCAACTGCTGCTGGCCATTTGCCTTACGGCCAAATCTACCAAGGCCAATCTCATGTTTCAGCACAGGATTTTGCTGGAATGAAACCTACAGTTGTCCCAACACATCAATTCAAGAAGTACTATAAGCATACTTCACAAGTTTTTCATAAAAGCTTATTAACAGACCAGCACAAAATACTGAAGAGAAGACTTTACAGTTCATGGGAAAGAACTGTCATGCAGTGCAATCTTGACTGGAGAATGTCTACTCCATCTTTTTTCCCCTTCTCACAGCAGAAAAGGTCAGAGTTAAATACTTTAACTCAGGTGTATGGATAAGCAAAAAAAAAAATCTTTTAAAAGTATTTTCTGCTCTAGTTTGGTTTGATTTGACATTTTAAAAGTATTGAGGTTCACCACAGGAAAAAGTTGAGAGGAATTTTAGATTTTAAGCTCTCACCAAGAGTCAAGCAGCACTCAGTAACAACCTTCTCTAAATGCTTAAAGAAAACAACACAATTAAAAGATAACTGCAAAAATCTTTCTTCCTAGTAGAAGTCAGCAATTATGGAAAGCCAGTCTTAACAGATACATTTCTTGCTACATTCACACAAAAAAAAGGAGAAACCATACCACTCAGAGCTGACTGCTAACTTCATTCACATTCTCAACAATGCTAAAAAAATTATTTACTGCCTTCTGCCCCCTAAGTGACTGCATCCAAGTGTCCTTAGTTTCTCTCCTCATTCTGAAGAGTTTAGAAAAACTCTTTGTATTTGAATTCAAATGCAAGGGCTGGAATAAACCGGTCTCGATATCAGCAAAGGAAGGATGGGAGATCCCTGTACCCAAGTCCTTTATAAAGGCAAAGAAATTATTAAAATGTTGTATTGATCTTAAAGTGCATAAAATAGCTTTTATCTTAACTGGTACATGCTTTAGCACAGGTGGGGGGGGGTCATCAAATTTCTGTTATCAGTAACTCCAGTGACTTGTGCAGAAATAGGAGAACAACAAAACTTTGGAGGACTATTAAAATGGAAGCAAGTCAGTCGAGAAAAAAATTCAGGCATCAAAGCACCATTGCAGTCTGCAAACTCAAAAACATAAATGCAGATGCGACTGAGAAGATATACAGACATGAAGACATATTTAAAAGAGGTAGGGCTTCCATTTCTCTACCATGCTTTTGTTCACAACACACATGCAGCAAATCCAGCTGAACTGGGGCACATCAGAACTACCATGTATGCCCTACACAATACGTAAGCCTAACTGGGCTGAAAGTAGTGAATTTAGCATGCACAGGTAGCTTGCCATATGTGCAATGTATACTTTATGCGACTGCATCCAGAATTCATTAGTCCCTCTGCTTGTGCTATGCAACTTTGCTGCTTTGTTCTCGAAACTGAAATTCCACAGAGGTCAGAGACATGTGCAGGTTAAGTCTGCATTACTATGCAGTGGTTGCCCACCCTAAATTCCAGATACGGGGATAGATCACTGTGGCACTAAGGCAGATCGTTTCTTCTAATTGGAAAAGGCGGCCATCAGCTGTGCCGCACTGTAAGTCTACACTTTTTTTTCCCCGAGCCACTGCTTTTCCCCCACCCTTTGCCCTTACCTTTTCTTTTCCACAGTAGAATAAATATGATTGGAGCCCAGTAAATTGACAGATTACAGAGGTATTCAGCTCTGTTCCTTCAAAGGAGCTGACTTTTCCAGTATTGCTCTTTTCACTATTGTTTACATTGGCTTGGCAATTCTTCCCATTCTTTTCTTTGACAAAAGAGGTCCATTTCTTTGGTAGTTTCTGTATCCTACCAACTGCATTAATTCAAACCTGCAAATTATTTTTCTCTCCAAGGAGAGGCGTTCAAAACAGGAAGGTCTAATTCAGTTTTAAGGTCAGAGTCCAATTCTATTACCAACAGCAACTGTGCAGGTTTTCTTCCTTCAAGCATTTCATACAGCAGGCCTGTCTCTCCAAGACTCATCTGGTTGAGGATTAGAATTTTATTTTTTTAAAATCTTTTCCCTTGTTAACTTGTGCACATCAAATCCGGGCTCCAAGCAAAATGCAATTCTCCAACACATTTATGAAACAATGTATTTTTGCTAAAAGACATGCACATTTTTTAGAGTAGGTTTGGGTTTTTCTCTAAAAATATTTTGGGAGTTGATGAATCTTTACTTTTTTTTTAAATCACGTCTTACTGTCTGAAAAATAATATTATAAACACTAATTCTGCATTTGAAAGCTCGTGTTACATATTGGAATAGTTCTGAACATAACATTTAAGTTAAGACAATTAGTATTGATCTGTTAGAGGCTAGAAAGCTATATACGAAATATATTGTAGGATAAAAATAAGGTAGTGTTCCATCAAATGGTTTTCACTCAAAATGTTTTTGAAGAATGTGCTTGACTCCAATTTTATTACATTTTTTTAAATTATCTCAAATTTATGTTTTGCGATAAGAGGGATATAAAATCCTGAACCATCAAATATTCTTTTCCTACTGCTGACTCTTGTCCACTTAACAGAATTTATGATTTCCCTATTTTACTGTAGGTACATTGTAAGTTATTTTAGACTTCACATTCAGATTAGCACTTTCATAATCCCACTACAAATAGATACGGAGGTATTAAAAGTAGGCTATATTTAATATATATAGTTGTATAAATGCAGGATATGTAAGGGAAGTTTTTAAAAATCTTTTTTAATTTAGTCCAGAAACTCTTTTGTCCACAGTCTGTATCTTCTCAGACAGCAACTAGGAAACCAAAGCCAGTTTCTGTTGCTTTGGAATTCTTATGGCTCTGAAACAGTTTTATTACATCACAATTACTGTATTTCATCCTCAGTTACAGAATAAGAAATGCACCCCGGATATGTACTCTTGCAAAGCTATGACATGTACTGCATTTTTTGTATTGCATGAAAACATGCTTTTCTACCATTATAGTAGTTTAGCAATGAATTAGTAAATGCAACTATATAACTGATTACATATAATTTTTATGTTTCCAATTATCCAATATACTACACAATACAGTAGTGGTAGGCAGAAAGAGAAGCTCTTAATTTTCTAGGAATATCCACAGGTCACATGACAAATTCATCAAGACAGAAGTACAGCTGGTGCCTAAACCAGTGTGACAAAAACACCACACACTTTGAGAAAACTGTTACACAGAAAAGGCATCCTGCTTGTGAGTACCACAGCTAATCACTCTTCACAACTGCTGTGCACGTAATGACAGGTCTTTTGAAGCAACTCTGCCACCAGAGGAAAAAAGTTACGTCTGATCTTACATAAACAAATCAAGCTATGTTTTAATGATGTAGTAAACCTTTAACAGAATTTGGGGAAAGAGGAACATTTTTCCCCTAAAAAAACCCTAGACTGAATAATCTAAACATCAGAAAAATCAACCAACACTACATAACTGCCATTTAGAAGCTTGCTGTGGATTTTTTCTTGATGATACAATTAAAGTTGTGAGGCAGCAAGAGCTTTCACAAAATCAAAATGGGCTATTTCAAAGACACAGTTAAACTCTGAGTAAGATCAAAGCTGTCTGCCAACACATACTGAAAATACTCCTTCACAACTGTTCATTTATAAAGGATAATGATGTTCATAGAAGAAAATTTGTTCTAAACCCTGTAAAAAGGTGACAAACAAATACAATGGGAGCGATACACTTTCATGAGAAGACGGGACAGCAAGCCAAGGTACAGTTCAGGACTATGCAGGCAAGACACACATGGTAGATGAAGACAGGACAAGTCAGCATGAACAACTCAAAAAGATAAAGAAAATCCCTTTCATGCTCTGTGGATAAACAGTACAGGCAGAGTTTAGCTCATATGCTATAAAAAGTTATGTGAAGGCTGCTACTGGCCTGCCTGAAACCTCCATGTTGAACACACACAGAGCTCTCAGCCTTCAAGTGCTCCGGTCCCCAATCACTTTGGTGGCCCTCTGGCGACGTGGCTCCAGTATACCAACGTCCTTCCTGAACTGAGGTCCAGTATTCTAGCTGCAGCTGAATGAGTGCGGTAGTCCAATTGCTCTGTCTCCTGGCTATGCTTCTGTTCATGCAGCACAACATGCTGCTGCCCTTCCCTGTTGGCTGATGTCCTGCTTCTGCCCTCCAGGACATCCAGGTCCTTTTCAGCAGAATACTTCCCAGTCAGTCAGTCTCCATCCTTTATTGTTGCAAGAGTTTCTTCAGTTGCAGGAACAGGACTTTGCATTTATCCTTGAACTCCCCAAGGCTTTTGCTGGCCCATGCATCCAGCCTGTCTAGGTCCCTCTGAATGACAGCTCAACTCCAGCATTGCAGCTCCTGTGAAAGTTCCCTCCTTCCTTGGTTACAGCTCATGCTCTCCCTGGCTCCCTTACAGCTTCAAATTCTCAACAGAAAAGAAGTGAATGTAAAACTACGCCCTTCTTACTTATTTCACTGTAGCACTACACACATTAACTCAAAACAAAAAAAAATAAAACAACCAACCCCTGACCACGGGATTAATTCTTTTAACATGATCTACAAAAGCAGTTCAGCTTCAGAAGAGAAAACTAATATGAAAAAGTGAGTACCATATATTAGACAGTTCTGCAGACATTCAGTCATCAAACCAATTCACATACATATATACTAAGAAGAGATGAACTCTAAGAGCTTTAGTGCAACTGCAGTGCCACAGGCAATAACTAAAAACCTAGTTCAGGAGAAGATATCATTATGGAAAGGCAAAGTTAACTGCTTATGAACCTCTTAGTTTAATTGTGTAGTATTTACCTATTCATAGGTGAGAGCCAATTATGTGGAAATTTTCAGGTTTTACAAACTTCACTAAGTTTTTAGAAGATACTTCTACTCCCACCCTAGTTCATTAGGCAAATGGAGTTCATCCACAACTCTCCAGTGAAAATTCACTTTAAGCTACAACTGAAAATCAGTATTTGAGAAAGTTAGGGAGTGAAAAAGTAGAAACATATAAGAAGTTGCTATTGTAAGAGGAAAGACTTTTACTACTAGAGTAATGTGCAATATAGCAGACTTATGGCTGTTGAGGGAACCATACATATGAATTTCCCAACTTCTGTGAGTTTAAAATGTGAGCGGTAATGTTGCAATATAGCAGTTAAATGTAGTAAAAAGGATAAGAAAATTAAAAGGGAAAAAAAAAAAAAAAGCAGTAGTTATATTTATAATGGTGGTTCAGCGTTATTTTCCTCTGAGATCACCTTTAAAAAAACCTCAGGGCACCAGTCTTACCTATAGACTATGAATGCTAGCTGTAGCTATTGAAATAGAGATAAGAAAGAGCTGTCATCTCCTAATACCTACACTTTTACCACCTTCACTCTAGTTGTACAGACTTCATCTGTTAAGACATCTGATGGACATTTGAGAAGTAGCATGAATCCCAATGACTAAGACAGCAGAGACTTAGAAGCCATCATTATAAAAGTAGCCAAGAAGTAGTATGAAAAGAAAACATTACAATTGCAATTCTGCAGAAACAGATTACTGACAGTCCATCACAATACCAATTTGAAGCTGACAGGCATGTAGAGCCACCAATGCGTCTTAGTATTTCTTCTCAATTCCAGGAGCAGTTGAGCTTATATAACCTGCAGTCCTTTCCAAGAGTCTTATGTATACATAAATCGTCTGCTCAGATATTACATAACTCCTCCTGAACAGTTCTGAGAGCAACCCCTAAAGATGCTAAGCTACAAAACCTGTGCCAAAAATGAGCAATGAAAGGCTATCTACAACTTCAGACTTTCTGTAAGCTGATATGGGGGGAAAAATACGTATTTCCAAACAACTTGGCCCAGAACATGGCGGGCGGAGGGGAGGGAGAAATTCTTCTACCTTTTTTTCCCCTCATTTATTATGCCAACTCTTCCTTGATGGGTAAGACCTTAAAACTTTTGTGACACTGGCCTCTAAATGCCATCCTAATGTAAATTACATGTGCCAGTAACAAGAAAACAACTGCTTTATGCCTATGGAATGCAGTAGCAAAATAAGCCTTTCTTTCACTAGGTACTTACAATTTACTAGCTGCAGCTGAAGTCAAGGCTCCAAATGAAAGGAAATAGTATTTATAATGCAACTTTTACAAAACCTCTTTATTATAGGGGAATGAAATTCTTCAGACATAGCACTTCTGTGCGCATTCACATTGGTAGTGCTGCACAACAAGCAACTGTGTCTCAATGTTTTTGCCTTGGCAATAGCTAGAGGTGGCTATTTGTCCCACCTCGCCTGTTCCGTGCACAAACAAGGCAGCACCTGCTATACAACCTCAAGTTCTTCTTCAGCCAGATTCCCCTGCAGATGGGGGAAACTATGAAAGCACAGAGCAGTGTGGTGAATTTCCATAAAGACAGGTGTCACCTCAGAGAGCTCCAGCTGGGAACCAACCCTGTCAGTGTTTAAAGTGCTCCATATACACAGACACAAGATGGTCAGTTCCCAACAGTATTCATCGTACACATACACAGGGCCATATAAGAAAACCTAGAAGATGCACTACTGGGTTTTTTTTCCCTCCACCAAAATCTTTTCTGCCTCCAGAGCTGCACACTGCTCAGCAAGATGTCTGCCCTGCAGAAGGCTGAGCAGCGAAAGCATCAGCAAGGCACAAACAAGGTGTTCTTTAAGCATGGCTACCAGGGCAGGCTGCACTCAACGTGGGCATTATCATGCAGTTGGTCCACGTTAGTGGTCTCATCACATGCACCACAGCAACCAATTACCCTATTGGAATATCTTCATACAGAGAATTACGGCCTTGAATTTTCAGAAAAACAATGATCTAAAAGAAATCACAAGAGAGATTGCTCTTTTTTTGCAGCTGAAAATAGGAAATCCTCCTGATATCCACACAGTATTTCATAACTGCAACAGTGTGACATTTAAGGAGGAATACGAGACTAAGTCATTTCCTCAGAACCCTTTACAAGATTTTTCTAGAGTCAGAGTTCATGAGGATAGACTGGATCATTCTCACCCCTTATCCCAAGACCACTGTAATGACAAGCTGCATAAACTGAACAGTCACGTGTAGTGTTGCCAACATTTTTTTTAACCAATTGGGATTTGTATTTTTGTAATGTCTTCCTTTTGTTCAGAAGTTTATCAATTACAGTTAGCACTCGCACTTTTTTTAATATTATGTGGGAATGAACCAGTTTCATAAGTTGTATCATAACCTTGGTCCATCAGTTAATGTAATGCAAATTATGTCTACATACTGTGTTCTATAGAGAAGTAAACTAGATAGCACACATTTAAACTGGATGTCACAAAAACTATGTATCTACAGAATGCCAGTAACTCTATTCATACTAATAACCCACTTTTAAAAAAAAAAATGCTAGCACTAAAAGGCCCAATAAACTCACTTTAAAAAGACCAAGACCTTCAATTCTCTTTGATTCACATAAAACAACTGCCAGAAACTGAAGCTGTTTGGACTGGGGGAAAGGCTCATGCAATTAAAAAAAATAAAAATTAAAATCATTAAGAAAATGTACAAAGTAAGAACTTAAGTCTATTAAGTATTAAGTCTCATTAATACTTTCATCAAAACATATTTAATCATTACATTAGTAAAATAGTTTTAGGGAGTGTATTTAGCAATACTGTGTGAATAATCCCTGTAACAGGGAACCAGTTTTAGAAAAAGGTTAGATCAGTATTCAGTATGCAGGATTTGCGTATATAGGATTTGCTCTCACCCCCTTCAGAAAGAAAGTGACCATGTTTATGAACATCAACAAAATTATAACCACATTTAAGATGACCCTTCTTCCCACCCTCTCACATTATAGATCTTCTCAAAACAAAAGAGAAAGTTGTGAATAAGTTTTACTAATTTTCTAAACACTGCAATAATTTCTTTCATGGTCCTAACTGTTACCTTAAATAAAATGTTCAAACAAGAGTTTTCACATCCTAACTAAATAACTACATGTGTTCCTAATACTACCCACACAATAAAAAGGGCACTGGTAAGTACTGGATATTGTAAAACAAAGACTAATTTCTGCTCAGAAAGAACAAAGGTGGTAAGCATTATAAGCTAGAAAAAAATGTCGGGGGAATAACCTGATGAATGAAAAACCCCTCTGCTACATGGAGAATTATCTATATGGGACTGTTAAAACTTTCAAGTGAAAAACTTAACTATAATGCTGGAAGACTACAAAAAAATTATCTATTATCTATTCCAAAAACTATCCCTCTGCAGTAAGGCTTCAAAGTCCTATTGTAAAATAGTGCCCAGTTCTTCATGGGCACTGAACAATATGCTTCAAAACTAATTTCATATTCAAAGTGTTTAAAATAAATATTCTAGAAGGAAAAAAAATATTTTAATTAATACACAGAACATAAGTATGATGTTCAAGGAAGACTCTTCCAAAAATTTATATGAAATTGACAGTAAGCTAAAATCTTATGCTGAAATGAATGAATAGGAAAGTCTCGATTTAAAGCTTTTCATAATTCTACCTTAGCAAGCTGCATAAGAATCAGTAACAAGGAGATTAATGATTCTGAAGTTACTGACTGTTTAAGTATTAAATTACATACCAAAACAAATCCAGGAAAACGTAATTGCTTCCAGGGAGCTAAACACTTGTATTATTAATTTCCTAACATTGGCTGTTATTACAAATCAATCACAGATTTGTACTTAGACCTCTGAAAATCCAGGCCATTGTAGGTCAGAAGAGGCCATGCTTCCTCTTTAGCATAATGGAGACAAGAACATTTAAAGTCCTTACTTTTCTGATATTAACCCAAAAGAGACCAAAAAGCTTCCAAGAATGGCATAAAGTAAAGCAGAAAATGAAGACTAGTCAAGTACACAAAGACAAAGCTGCTCTCTTGATTCCATGTAATAACCAACAGCCGGTTGCCATATATAAAAACTAATTATGTATTAACCTAAAAGTCTCCTTTTTTTGTAGTTAATATCCATTGAGGCATCCTTACCAAGCTTCAGGCAACAAGAAAGCATATTCATGTGGTGAAGTAGTCTCTGGAAAATTGGACAGAATTGCCTGTCTGTGTGGAAGTAAAGCTGATCCATGGAAAGTGAACAGAATTTCCAGGGCTCTGACATTGCTTTCCTAAAGAATAAAACATGTTGAAGAACTAGCTTAAGACTGGTTTAAACTGAAAATGAGCAAAAAAATGTAAACTTACGTCATGCAAAAAACATTTAATTTTAAAATTTTCTGTAGCAATAAAGAAAATTATTAGCTCAGGCTCATCACATTTATTACTTACTATCAGAAAAATACCTCCCACTGACATTTAACCAAGTTCAAAGCGGGGGGGGGGGGGGGGGGGGGGGGGGGGGGGGCGGGGAATACACTTAAATGCAAACAGCAATACCAAAACATAATTACGTTCTAACAAAATAAATATTAATACCCGAGCATAAGTTCTTGCTGAAAGTACAATATTCTGACTTCTGAACTTCTTGAAGAATTCGCTATCATAGTGCTGTTCAGCTGCATGTGGCCCTCCAAGGATTTCCTTTAAAAAAAAACCACACACAAAAAACATGCAACTTTAAAAAAAAAATGGGTTTTATGCAAGATTTACAAAAGCATCAAAAAAACTTACACATTACTTCATCTTAGGATGAGTAAGTATGAGATATATGTGGAAAGGCATGCTGGTTTTTATTTGTTTCAGTATGAAAAAAACAGATGCATTTTTGATTGACAAGCTAAGACAATTCTCCACTTTACCTTAATAGGAGTTTAGACAACATTAGTTACAAAGAGATGTGGTAAAAATCATTATATGACTAGTGCCAACTTCAAAATTAAAATTAACAAAATAAGCAAAATACAGTCTGACATTGCAAAAACTTTCACTTTGGTAAGGTCACGGAAGAAGAAGATTTATCACAGAATCCAAACAGAACTTACTGATTAGACTGACAGAGATAAATAATAGCGATCCTGCAACAACTCCATATGGCATTTTGCATAACTTAATTCCCTGCAGACACAGCATGTTCAAAGCAGGCTTCGGCCCAGCTATACCTCTCAACCCTAGAAGCTGGCCATTTGCAACAGTAAAGCAAAAGAATCTCAGTAAGCTTGAACAGAAAACAGCTTACTTCTGCCAAGTGAGATTGTTGCATTTCAAGACAAATATAAACATAAATACTACAATATATGATAGAAAAGTAACAGGAATACCTATGGAACGAGAACTCAAAAGAACTGTAGCCAGTTGCCAAGTTTCCTTACCTCATAGGTTTCAAGGCGATCAAGGTAAGTTAACAGCTTCAGCCTGCTACGGCAGAGTTCTTTTTGTTCCAATGTCAGCCTGTGTTCAGAAGAGGAATTTTCATGCTTGCAATTGATATTGTACATCATATGAAGGCAAGGATTAAACAATTAATGACTTTGTGCACTGGAATATATCAAGAAATTAAGTAAACCAAGAACTTTGACACAATAATAGTGCCAATTATATTTGAAACCACTTTCCTATTAGGAATAACATACATAAGAGTAATTACATTCTTGCAACTCTGTAGTTATAATAAACCTCTAATTCTGAATAAAGCATGGCCTAATGTTTCATTTACCTTGAGAAGTTTACTGATAATAGCAGTTCTTGACGCTTCTTGGCCTCTTTTTCCTTTCTTGCATCCATTTCTTCATCTGGTGACAAAAAGTCTTCATAGGGAATGTCAATGTCCACCTCCCCTGGTAAGATAAATCTGCAAGACAAACCCAACAACATCATCAATGTTGATAAAAAACCAACAACATAAACTAATTTTTTATAAAACTTATTAACACAGCTTTCCATTTATTTCTTAACCAAAATCCAAACCTTTTACAGAAAAAGATAATTCTGACTTTTGCTGTTGTAGAGCAGCAGGCACTCATCACAAGTCAAGAGGCCATCATCTCTTATTTCCATCCCCTCCCTAAAACAAACCAAAATACCAAACCACCAACCACACAGCTATGATGGTTGATAAATTTCTAAATTCCACCACTAGCACTGGGATTGACAGCAGCTCTACAGCATACAATATTAATAGCTGACTGCACAAAGAACAGCCTCATCTCTTTCTAACACCAACAAATGAATACTGAAGAGAATTGTCTCTGCATGTGTTTCCCCACTGACCCACCGTGTTTTGCTTTGTTCCCCTCCCCACCTGAACAACAGAAGATCATTACAATTAAGACATACAACAAAATGCATTTATAGGGATAGCTGCAGCTCCCAGAAGAGGCAACACAAACAGATTGTGTGTTTTCTTCATCATAGAGAACTTCATATGTCAAAGGCCATCCAGAGAAGAGGGAAAATGCAGTACAAAACCTTTTACAAACATAAAATGAGAACAGGTACCTTATGGACATCTTTAAACTAGTTTGATTCAAAACATTACTTTTCTTAAGGTCCTGCAAAAGCATCTTAACATTTTCATTAGTGGTTGATATAAAAAAAAAAAAATTACCAAATTATCAGAAAAGACTTCACACACCATTCTTTAAAAAGAAAAAAGAAAACAAAACAAAAATACTCTTCCCAAACCTGCCACCATCTTCTCCTTTTCCTATGGCCACAAGAGCCTCTAAGTCTGTGCCTTTCAAGCCATACTGAAGCAGCTTCTTAGCAGCATCCACATTCTCTGGAACTCTTTCCAAACACTCATGAAGAACCCACGTGCGCTTCTTGATTTTGCTCTGTCCAAGAAAAGAGCATAGACACAATATTATATGTTTTAATCCTCCAAAGCAATGACATTGGAAATGTTAAAATCTTCTAGAGCGTTTCTTCCACTTAAGAGAATGCCAAATTAATCTGATGACTGACAATGCAAACCAGCAAAAGAGGTGAGAACGCAGGAAACATAATTCCCTCAGAGTATATGTGGCAGAAAAGGGCACAGAAATGCCAAATGATTTAGCAGAACTTTCACAACAACTGGAATAGAAGTTATTATTTTTATTCCTTCAATAGTATCCCTTCCCCTTAAACCAAATAAAAAGTGATGTTTTGGGGCTAAAATTCAGTTTTTATAAACCAAGTGTATTCCCCAATAGCACTACAGTCATTTTTAATTCCAACCTCTTCACATGCCGATAGGATTCTGTGACAGAAAAAAAAACCCACCACGGTCACGGAGTATTATTGGTCTTCTCAGCTTATCTTCAATTGAGATTACATAGCACATGGAGAACGGCTATTTGTAAAAATCTTATTTTGACATTAAATCAACGCTTGACTTGAAAAAACAAAAATTAGATTATATTTCTCTTGAAGACTTTACCTTATAGCACCATTAGAAGCACCATTAGGTTGTACAGTTTTGACAACACTTCACTGAGTTTAAAGTCTTTCTTTCAAGCCAAAAAAACCCACATTCGATTCTACTGAAAAGCTTCAGTTACAGGTAGCAGTTCACTGTAAATTTTCTTATTCAGATTTTGCTATACAGCTACTGATACCAACTTCACCTTTCCATTTCATTTTCTAAAATATTTACAAGTCATTTAGGTGTTTTATGTTTATATTTAATACTATTCATTTGCCAGGCAACAATCTACTGCTGCATGTAGGGGAGAGATTATACTAGAAAAAGCATGCTGCTGTTAATGAAAATTAGAAGATACTCCAAAGGAAAGATTTCCAGTTATGTCCAAATTCTCTAGATCAGGCCTTCAGTTAAATTAACAAGACCACTCTCTTCCACATAACATGAAATTAAATTTGCAAGACAGCTCTCCACATTGCCACCAATTTATGTTGCATAAATTAGAACACACTTGAGAATTCAATTTCTGTAAAGATAATGCAGACATTCCAGTAAGAAAGCCTAGAAGTCACAAAAAACAAACCCACCAGATAGTCCTGAATTGAAGCAACGTTAACAGCTGACTTCCTCCACTGTCTTTGATACACAAGATCAGAATCAAGGCCATATGCTTGAGCCAAAGACAAAGCTTCCCCGTATTCTTCATTATCAATCTAAAAAGCAAACACATGCAAATGAAAGTCATCCAATTTCCATATTAAGCAATCAAATATTAATTCTGTGTGCTGAAACAGGTAGAGGAATAATTACTGTGAGTATGCTTAAGCAGGTAGGAAAGAGAATGGCTCAAGATACAGACGAGTAAAACTCAGATCTGAGGGACACCTCTAGAAAATCAGAGATTTTGCCTCAAGAAAAAGAAAGAAGTTATTTAGGTAACTAGTATGACATCGACACTCTGTGGAAACTAACAGCTATGAAGTGAGCTGGTTTACCATCAGAACAATTGAAATGGCCTAGACAAAGTGCTCTCTAGAGTAGTCCTAAAAATCAAGTATCTGTTCAGTACAAGAGTCACAGGCCTGATTTGTATGTAAGCCTGAAAAAACATGCAAGTACCAGTTAACCCATTCCTCAGCCAGTAACAAGCTGAACTAATTTCATTCAATCTATTTGCCAGGTCTGTCATTATTTGTAAACATTCACACGAGTACACTTCCAAGTCTGGCCAAGATGATACAGTGTCTCCTCAGTGACCTGCAAACATCATCTCATTTGAATTACTGTATTGCTGGTTTTAAACAATGATCCCTTCAATTAGGTAACACATTATACCGTCAACTAAGAGACTTAGCAATATGCGTCCAAAATACTCCTGTTAACATAGCAAGAATTGAAAGGGGTGGGTGGGGTGGAAATCTTTCTAAATAAAGCTGATTAAGAGATAGGACCCTTCCTTCTACACTTACTTTTCTCTGGTACAGTTCCTCTGGAGTCGTGGATCTCAAACTGACAAGGCGGAAATTCTTTGTAATAGTACGTGGACGTTTCCGTGGAGGAGCAAATCGTTCCATTTCTGTCACAAAGTACAGACCTTGCTTTAGGTAACTGAAGTATCTGTCCTTAGCAGAAGTTTCGTCATCTGAGTCAGATTCATCTTCTCCCTCATCTTCATCACCAGGCCTGCTCTCCAAGCGTAATCTTTTTGGAACAAGTTTTATCTCACACTGCACAGAAAACACGAATATGAAATGTCCACCTAGTAAACCTCAACTATTTGGTGAGAATTGAGTATATCTTCACACCCAGTCCTCCAAATTTCAGAATCAACATCCTCTCTCCTCTTCTCCTTTTAACCCTTTATTTCTCAGCTTGCTTAACACACTCCACAAACTCTGTGTGTCTCCTGGATCTGAGGCTTCATCTCTTACCTTCTGAAGCAAGAGTTGAAGGCTTCTTAATAGCAACCTGCTATTATGCTAAGTGTCCTGCACCACCCCAGACAGGCAGAACCATGGGGACTTCTTCATACACTGTTACATAGCTTACTGCAGCGTACTCACAGCTATACAACTTGTAGCTATTCAATGCAAGGTTTTCTGTTGAATGCAAATATAATCTCAGACCACATCCTTAGGCTGTACTGGCTGTCTCCTATTTCCAGTATAAAACTTTCCAAAAACACACATGCAAGCTTTGATACATATTGAGATACTCTGATAAATACTAAACTTTTAAGACGTTTAAGGCCTATTTCAGTGTAAGCCTTCAGGTAGAGTGATTTTCTTAGTTTCAAAGAAAATTCCTGGTTAGCTTCATTATGTTCTACCCCTTCCTGGAATCCTACTAAAGATGAACAAAAAATACCTCTTATGTGGCGGCTTTGCCTTAATTTAAATGCGTTCCTCATTTCTTTTAAATATACTCCCTCTGTAAGAGGCATTTGTTTCAAAATGGGAGGGGGAGGCTTGCAGTATTCTTCAAAAGCACTAGCATACAAAGCAGTGAAAACTGTCAACACTGTTTCCTGCAACAAGATTCCTCTCAGACTCAGCTTTCTACGAGTTTTACTTCTACCCTCCAGAGGTTATTTGACAATCAAATCTTTATTAAGACAGTTAAGTTGCAGCAAGTTCGGAATTTCACTGCAATACCTATCTGGAGATAAGGAAACAGAATCGCTTATTCTGTTAGTAATAACAACTTCATTTTTTAACCACACCACACACACAACACCCTTAGAACTACATACACAAAAGCAGATTGTTCTACTGCATTCCAAAAAAAGGTATCTGCTTGTGCACATTCCCCACCTCCAGGCTTAGAAATCCTCCATCATGAGCTGAAGTGACCTGAGGAGAACTCTCAAACCATTCACTTGACTTTCCCAGCAAGTTTCTCAATGTCTTGACCGATGACACAGTCAACGCACCAGAGCAGCGAGCCAGGATGACACAATTATCTGCCCACCAATTTATATCTATCAGCGGGTAATAGGATTCTTTGTCTAAAACAAATAAACAAATAACTTTAAACATCAGATAAGAACAGAAGTGACTTCAATTACTAAGAGATTTCACCTGATGGCCTAATTTAACAGACGTTGATTATTGTTTATGCATCCTTGGTTCACCAAGTTTGCATTTTAGATTAATTATGTTTTACTAAATCAGTTTTGCATTAAAGAAACCTGTTGAGAAGGGGAAAAAAATCACTTCATTGTGGATGCAATTATTTTCTAATATTATTTGGAGAAAGAATTCACAGTAAACAGATTTACTTGCACAAAATACAATAAATTTTAGGTATTTGATAAAGATCTACTTCAATACTTCCCAGGCCATCCTTGACCAAGTCCCCCTGGCAATAAAGATATAGTATTGATGAAAATCAGAAAAAGTTACGCTGCTTTTGAGGACAAGTGACAACTATCAACAAGACCTCTCAAACAACCTACAAGATGAGGTTAAGAAGACTAAACCAACAAAACAAATAAAAATTGCCACGACTGATGATGGAAGCTGTGTCATTTCTAAGACTGTCTTGATTATGGTAACTGGATGTTGGGAGAAAACATTCACCAGAAAGTTAACTCAATTTGTTCACTACAGTGTCATTTCCCACATCTCTGATGAAAACAGATCTTTCCCCAAACAGCACTGAGAAACAGATCAGCTTAGCACCTTTCTGCCACTTCAGTGCTTAGTCAGCAGCCTACCCACAAAGGTCAACTGAATTAACCCAAAGACAGAATCACCAAGAAAAACAGCACAAAGAAACAGAGATCTTTTAATAATATAGATGCATACAAGCAGTAATGAATGGATCATGGAATAGCTATTGTTCTCTGCACTCTTCCAAGAGCCATGCAATAACCAGGTGATTAATGCCTGCATGTGGTGGCCTGAATTTTGGGAAAAGAACAGAGACTGACATGAGGCAAATGCAGCTGGAGGACACAAAGGCCTTTTCCTTTAGAATTTTAAATGTAAACCTTTACATTACATTAGCGTTCAAGATTTATTAGACATTCATAGGATAAAGGTAAAGGACAGTTTAGGTTTTAGACTGTTGGCTCTAATAATGCATTACCTACAATATTATGATGTAGTGGTTTCTGATACAAGCAGAGACATCTGCTGAAATTTCAGCATTCTAGAGAGTCATAATCACATGATTAATAATAAATGAAGTCCTGTACTAACTGGAATATCATCTTTATTTATGGTTATGGCTGCAAAAGTATTCCTAGGAGAGGATTTTAAATAATACCTATTGTGACACTCATTTATCTATGCCATGCTACAAATTCAAATTATACATACAATTTTGGCAGCTATTCTAATTGAGATTTAATTAAGTCATTTCAGGCCTTCGTATATTTGTGTAAATATTTTTAATTACACAATGGTATAAAATAATGATCTAACAGTACCACATACCTTTTATTTTCTTTCTTTTTTCAGTAGAGAGTTTCCAGTCTGGGTTGAGCTCGTCATAACCTGGCTATACAAAAAAACAAACAAACAAACAAAAAACCACCAACAGAAAAAAACACAACACAGACAAAAAAGAATTACATGCAAGTAAAAGAGACCATCTGTGTTACGAAGATTACTTACTGTATTGCTGACCAACTAACTTTTCAATGAAAATGCTCCCCATAAATTCAAACTTTTCTTCAACATAAAATGTACAGCTGCTATAGTGACATTGTACTTTTCTCCAGACAGTTAAATTAAAAAAAGTCATAGCAAAACAGACTTCTACATTCCTAAAACTCCGTATTATAAAACAAGAGTACCATCAGACCTGGCCTAGTCAGCATTAAACAGTAATCACACCCTAAAGATTTCTGAAATAAAGGCTCTCCAGCAATCAGAAGCCTACCAAGCATTTATTTTTCATGTCTATACATAAGACTACAAGCATATAGAAGTATCTCCAAGTCCTTCTGTTTGGGCTGTGTAAACATTCCTGAGTACCAGCCTAGTACAGTGCTGTAAGTGTTCACTCTGGTTATCTTCGTAACTATAAAGCCCCTTTGACTAGTGCAGGAAGAGAAGCAACATTACTTAATGATGCGCTGCAACATTTAGAATTAGCAAGCTGTTGCTGTGTTGCCTTTTTAAAACTTTTAGTAATATCAGAAACACGGGAACTACACAAATACAGATGACAGTAATCCTGCCCCTAAGTGCAATGCAATGGAAATACAGGTAGATTATACAGCTGACAACTGAAGCAGGCTTGGGTCAAGCGGAAGGTCATTTGCCGATTTAATTTTTTAGTAGAAAGAGAAGGGTCTACTAATTAAAACTAAACATGAAGCCACTTTTAAGTTATTCTATCAAATATGTGTGGGTGACAATAGGAAACACGCACATCATGAAAATATCCGTTATACTTGGACACCAGTCTCACCTATAAAAATCATTCTACAGTCAAATAGTTAAGTACTGTTTTATGTCACCCTCGCTAAATGATAGTGTCCTGAAAACTGCTTCAGAATACATATTATCATTAAAACAAACAAACAAACAAAAAAAAGCACTGTAAGCACCCTTAGGCAAAACCTGTATTCTCACAACAATCTTAAGTTTACGTTAAGAATACATACAGATAGATAGATATGCATACATACACACAGTACAGCACTTTTGCCAGCACCGGAGCAGAATCTTTAGTTGGTTGGGTTTTGTTTTTTTAAAAGCACTTTCCCTAAATAAGCTTAGAATTACATTTCTGTGGTGGACTGATGCCAGCTAAGCACTGCACAGCCGCTCACTCACTCTTCTGCCCAGTGGGACAACACAGGGAGAGCAAAAGCAAAAATAGTCATGGGTCAAGACAAAGACAGTTTCATAAGCAAAAGCAAGCCAGAAAAAAATTAAAATAAAAACAAGTGACACCAAAAGCAGTCCAATGCCCACCCAGTCTCAGAGCCATATGTACCCACCAAAACCTCCCTCTGCTCTGTTTTTATTTCTGATCATGACATTATATGGCATGGAATATCCCTTCCATCAGTCAAGGTCAGCTGTTCAGGCTGTGTCCCTTCCCAGGTTGTTGCACACCCCCAGAGTACTCACTGGGGGACAACAGTGACAAACAGAGAAGGCCCTGAAGCTGTGCAAGCACTGTTGAGCAACAGCTAAAACACTGATACGTTATTAAAACTGTTTTGGTCATAAATCCAAAACCCAGCACCATACAGGCTGCAATGAAGAAAATTAACTCCAACTCAGCAAGACCCAGAATAGTTTCACAGTCAATACAGCCTAACCAGATCTGACTGCTTACCTCTAAGAACCAAAACTTAAGCTACACAACACCACAGCCATGTTTCCAAGTCAGTAGTCCCGCTCTTGCAGTCAGACTCAAAAGATAACAGCACACCAGTAGTGTTTAGGATGGCAACACACCACATGATCTCTAAAAGTATTCATTGACTTGAAATTCCCTATAGTCAAAGTTTTTAGCCTATCTTTTTTGCCATTTTTCTTGAAAATGTTCATTTAACCTCATAGTCATCATGATACCAAAGGACATCTTCCTTCATTTTGTCCTCTTCCTCATTATAGGAGCCTGTGCCTATATGCAATGTCAAAAAAGTGTTTTGTTGCAGACCTTATAGTAACCACTGCACCATGTGCAGAGAGCAGAGAAATCCAATAGCATGGGGAAAAGCTGTCCATTGTTTCATATGATTGCATAAATCTTAAGAATTTAAAACATCTACAAAAATAGAAGAAATATTTTTGTATTGGAATTTCTAAAGGAGTCAGTACACTGTCCAAAGGTTTACCCTGCAGAAGGAAATTATTAAGAAGTTCAGGAACTGCAAATGTTTAATGCTAATATAATGTGGATTTATTGATCAGTATATGCACTAAAGCACACCTGTTTACATTAAGTAGCAAATGTTTCATTCTATTATCATTTTCTAAGAAGAAGCACACTTCTGTACAACAAAACCATCTTGAGATCAATACTGTATAGCAAATATTAGTAGTAATTTCTGCCATATATGTCTAGTGAACAAAGATCCTGTTTGACAGGTTACCCTGTTTGGACTTGATGTCGGTTCATGTCTTGTAGGTTTAGAACATAACACACAGCACTTCAAGTGAAAAGCCTTTCTATATCTATTAGCCAATGAATTAATAGGAGTAAACCCAGAATACTTCACATACCTTTGTACATCATTTCAGCTTTGTCACTTTTCAAAAATGCAGATATATTTTCCTTATTAGAATATAAAGTTATTTTTACCCAGAGAGTGTATTAGTTATCTGGAAATTTCTTTGAAAACTAGTTAGTTTTCAATTCCCAATGTTCAAATTCACACTAGTCATGTAAAAGTTTGCCAGTATCTGGGCAATTCCTATCTTAAGTTCCCCTACTTAGTTTTGCAAATAATTTCTGTAGAAAGCATGTGAGTTACTAATACCAATCTGATGAACAACCTGTTCTGGAGCATTATCTGGCAGAAGGCAAGGTAAATTTTAATGGAGGAATAGATGAACACATTAGATATCCAGCAGAATTTGGTTTGAACCATTCAAGCAAAGTTACCTGTGTTGGCCTCCACTTATATTTTAAAACAGCATTTCAGTCTAACTGTTACCCACTTGGCACCAAAATGCCTCGTGAAAAACTGGTTCTTTTTCTTAATTTTTCAAGTTTAAGCCTTATGGTTAAAAAATAGAAAGATTATTTTAAAAGAAAATGTAGGGCTCTTGAAAAATATGGAGTTGACTGGAAAGACAGCCAGCAGCTAAAGCACAGTTATCTGAACTACTTTCACATTCTAGGAAAACACATCTCTAGAGGATTACGCCATATAATGCATGTTTCTAAGTATCTACATCCTTCTTACCTGATCAGTTTGGTCCCATTCTCCTTGTTGTCTGA
Organism: Falco naumanni; assembly: GCF_017639655.2. Lineage (NCBI taxonomy): Eukaryota > Metazoa > Chordata > Aves > Falconiformes > Falconidae > Falco > Falco naumanni. Next base: position 31,313,929 of record NC_054059.1, read on the forward strand.
GAGATGGAATAGACCAGATCGTCAGTTTTCCTGAGAAATGAATAGCTGCCAGAAGAGCTCCATCAGGAGAAAGATTCATCTTGAAAACTCCATCCTGCCAAATATTATGTCAAAGTAAAAAATAATAAAAAAAAAAAAAAAAATCAACAAACAAACAAGCAAATAACAAAAAAAACCAAACAAAAAAACCCTCTCCACATGCATCAAGGAATACCTCCCTCCCCCCCAAAAAAAAACTTCCCCAAACTATTTAACAACCTGTATAAAGGAAGAACACTACCGTAACACAAAAAACTCTTTAGGAATGTGAACTTTTCTATCTCATTGTTATACAGCAAATAAAAACTGAAAGCGTATCATTTCTAGTTGCACAGACAGCAATGCAGAGCTACTTGGAGGAAAAACCACAGGCTGTCCTCCGTTCACAGAAAACATTCAGCAGCCTCAGTTTGTTACCAAAAAACAGTTAGTACAACAGCTTTTTCCTCCCTGGGAACAAGCTTTTGCATGAGCATTATTACCACAAAAAAAGAAATTAAAGAGATACACACACTAAGAGATCTTGGAGGAACACATTTCATTTCATGACACTGATTTGGAATTTAAGAATCTCTCGGGTAACAATAGACTAAGCAGCAATATAGCAAACTTCAGATTAAGGCCATACAGATGAAGTAATTCAACATCTCTAAATACACTTCATCAAGGATACCAAAATTCTCCTGGATTACGTTTTCCTTCACTTTTGGATATTTTAAGATGCAAAACATACTTCTAACAAAGTATTTCCTCAAGGACTCACTAGCTCCCACATAATGACAACTGGATCTATACACTATTTCCACAAGACTAGCTTCTAAGTATACATTCAAATCATGAAGTCAAACCTAGTGCCACTGGCAAAGCATAACAATTTCTGAAAAAACAATTCCTATTTGTTCCCCCCAGTCCAAACTGAATTCTGAGTATTTAGAAAGATTGTTACATTCTCAGTCTAGTCTTTGCTGAAAGACAATAGGATGTAGATTCCAAAACTCAGTGTGTTTATAAAATCCCATTTTGTCAGTTCCTAATAAGGACCCATCCTACAGTAATATTAGAACTGTTCAAGTCTGCAGCTAATCAATTAAGCCAGCACTTCCCCTCTTGGAAAACACCCCCTAAATGAAGTACAGGAAAGTTACTAGATGCCCATACAATTAAGAAGTTTTAATGGCATTTCTACAGGACATTAGTGACGGTTATCAGCTGAAGATAACAATATTCTTTTAGGGGATGTTTGTTTGTTTGGGTATGGGGTTGGTTTTTTTTGTTATTTTTATTTTATTTCTTAGGCTATTTAAAGATCTAACTATGCCACAGAACAAGTGACAATCAAGTAATCTGCTCACTGTTGTTCAGTGGTTTGCAGCTATTGAGAACACTGCTTAAATCCAAGCTTAAAGTATGTTCTTAATTGAAAAGGAGAGTATTATTAAGTTTTTTAAAGACAATTAAGAATTATCTGTATTAGAAAAATTTCGTAAGTATTCTTTGATTATATTCTTAAGCAGCTAGAGTACTGCAATCTCTACTGTAGTTTGCCAAGGAATTGTACCTGCCAACTAATGGCAATTCTCTCTTTACAAATCAATTTGCATGCACAGAAGACAAAGAACAAGACTGTTAAAGAGCTTAGAAACATATAATTAAAATATATAACCCATTCAGATAAATGATCAGTGGTATATATCACTGATCTTAAAGAGTTTACTCAGTAGTTGGTAATAATTCTCTTGCTGTTAAATTTAGATGTTGGGTGGCCATTAACACATCCAGATTCACCACTTGAGCACTGTTATCTAGAAATTAATCAGTTCTTTGGCAAAGCAGGCAATGCTGCCTTAGTAAACAGCTTGTCAACTTTATGGAACTGCAGAACAAGATACTGTAAACCTCAGCAGGTTGGCACTTCACATTTTTTAAGTGTCATTTAAGTTAGCAACACTAAGAATCAAATCCCAATATAGCTAGTTCTAATATACAAGTCCTCCAGCTGCTGTTCCTGTCATATGTCAACACTTGCCAATTTCCCACTAAGAATATAAACTACCTCACATGTTTGTATCATTTTCTCTGAAATCAGAGTAAAACATTCAAGGATGAATAACAATCTCTGCTTCTCTTTGTAAATTTAGTACCAGCAAGTGCAATGAAGTTTAGTACAGCTACACTCAGTACTAATCTTCCAGTAAAAAAGTTTACTTCAGCCTTCTCTTGTATTTTCAGTGAAGGAAATAAAACCTCTACCCATTCCACCCTCAAGAGAGATTCGGAAAGATTTGTTTTCCCCTTCCAATCAAGCATGTAATTTCTTCTTTTAACCAGTCACCTAAACATCCTAAAAATCAATTAAGGTCATTTCAAAGTCCATGTAACTTCAGACCAGCCATTTTTCCTCTCTGGAGGACACAGGAGGGTGGTATACAGATTCTTTACTGTTCTTTCCTTGCAAAACAAAAGAAGGCAAAACATTTATTTTTTTTTTACAAGCAGGGAAAGGGGGACAAAACAAGGCATCAAACCAAAGCTGCACGCGCCTAGTAGACAAGAGATAGGAGAAGGTGGGTGCAGTACTGCACAGGTAGCTCCTCAGTCATATAGAAGAAAGCCACAAGCACTGTGTGCAAAGCCTTAGAAATATAAAAAGCACACACCTGCACCTCAGGATGACAATATTTCACACTCACTCATTCAGAGGAAAGGAGAATATAAGACCCATACCCAGGCTTTGTTAAGAACAAATAGATTCTGATCAGCAATTTCATTAGGTTCGCATGCATCTTGGTAGCAGAAATTTGACCCACAACAAACCTCTGAAGCTACTTAGCAAAATATTTCAATAGTATCTCATAACAGACTGTAAAATTCAAGTCTTTGTGTCTGCCCTATTTAAGCCATCAATCATTAGTTTGAATCCACTCATTTTTTCTTCCCAGCACTGTATGAGAATTTTGGGTTGTAAGGTAAGGGATTTTTATTTTGCCTTCTAGTTGAAGTGGGGTAGTGAAAAAGGCTGAGGTTTGTTCCTCTTATTTCTCTCTTGGGCACGTATTTGAGAAACATCATCACAATTCACTCTCCTCTTGTAGAATATGTAACACATCTAACATGCTATTATCATTACATTCATGAACAAATAACTAGGAGGCTTTTTATACCTTCCTTTCTGAAAAAAGTTTACATTTAATATTGAACTCTACATCTCTAGACCTGTTCCTGTCAGTATGCTGAAAATACAAGATTCAAGCTTCAGCAGATGAATTAACTGGATTTTTTTAAAAAGCCAAATAAATGGCAAGCTACTCCATTTACTGCTAAAAGCTTATTATTTTTGATAAGAATTAAGATTTCTATAATACGTAAGTTGCATAAATTAAAAACTAGTTTCAATCAGTCTCTCAGGCAATTGTGTTAGTAAAAAACATTTCTGAGGTAGACCTAGACTTTAATACCTGTTCTGTTCCTCGCCTGCTGTAAAATTTTAAATTCATAATCCTTAATAATCCTCTTCTCTGTGCCTGTAAACAACAGAAACACATCACACAATGAGAGACAATCTCATACATTTTTTTATGTACCAAAACCAAAGTCATATCTAAAGTACTAAAACAACTCTGCAGGTTTCTTTAAACTTCCTTAATACAGCCTACTTCAAAATAATGCAAGGATAGTAAACCCCAGTTTGTATAACTTTGCCCATTTCATCAGGTATGCATCATGCCACAGAAAAGCACTACCCATGTGCAGTGAAATTAACAGCTCACTTTTAATACTAAGCAATTCCTATATAAGAGCAAATATTGGAATTTATCTCAGTATACTGTAGATTGATTGCACTTTATCCACACAGCAGCTGTTACCAAATAAAACATTTACTTATACTAGAAGCAAAAGATGTCAAGAGTCAGACTTAAACAGAAACATTTATTTCAGGCGCGCTGCCTTTTGTTATGAAGTAACAAAAAGACAAAAATAACTGGAGTTTTTTCCAGCAAAGACATGTAACATATCCCAGTAAACAACAAAGGAGATTGTTTATTTCCACACTACAATTTTTGTTGTGTCTTGTTTTAGTTTGTTTGTTTGTTTTTTAAACCACAAGTGATAATCAAGAACTTAAAAGTTCAAATCATACTACAGGAAAAGCAAAGATAGACTGATGCTGAGAGGGAAGATATAACTTACTACAAGTTCACATGGTAGCTTACAAAACAATAAAATATTGCCTTAAATTCTTCTTTCAAAAAGAGATTAATATTGAACTTCCAATTAGATAATTCTATTGGTGGCAATATTCATCCAGTAAAACAAGGAAACATACTTACTGTTCTAACATCATCTTCATAACTAGTGACCTGTTTATAATGGGGAGAGCCTGACAGAACTCTCCAAGCAGATATCCCACAACCAGTTGCTTTAGATACTCCATCTTCATCCGTTTCACAGCCTCCTACAAGGAGAAGTCTGTAAAATACAAAGACATATTATGGTTTTATATACTGCCACATAAATGGGGGGGGGGGGGGGGGGGGGTAATTGTCTTAAGACAAAACTAGAGCAGTTTGCTTGCAGTAACAAAAAGACTGATACCCAACAGCCCCAATAAGCTTTGTCTGTGAATAAACACCCTGAAGTTTAAAAAGACTTAAATATTACCTGAGTAACACTTGGTGGGTTTTTTTTTGTTATTTTGTTATTTGCTTTCCAAATAGGGCCCAATTCCCAACATTTAAAATAAAATACGTCTGGCTACAAATTTGAGCTTTTCCTCTACCCACAAGGAATGCTAACAATTACAGCTTAAGCTTATGAAAAGCTGTGGTCATTCTGTTTAACTATTAGGTTTCCATTTATTCAGATGTAGTACTAAAGCTATTTCTCTTTTATTGAAGAATTTAACGCATCAAGGTTTTCCAATTTTCTTTTCTAAAGCCACCCTACTGATTATAAATGTGCATGCAATAGTTTTGTTACATGCAGTAGATGACATTTTAAGAACTTTGAGGGAAGCCTTACGATCATTGCTAATTACCACTAAAATGTATCAAAATATTTTCCCTTGAAACTCACTTTATTAGCAAGAAGTTTTATATTTTACTGATAACTGCTCTGACAAAAACTAACAGGTCTGTTTGGAAGCATCATTTCAGTGAACAACCCATCAAAAAGTAAAGTATCTGCAAAAAAGGCACAGATTGGAAGAGCCAGGAGTTCAGCCCTGAGAACACTCCTTTATCAATTTTCAATCTCTGCATTACTCTTGAGATGCTCTGCCACCTAGTGGCTGACAGTCATATAGCTCTCAGCTGCGATCTGAGCGTATTCCAAAGCATTATCTGCAAAAGTCAACTGAAAGAAAAAAGAAATCAACTGAAAGAAAAAAGAAGAAAAAAGGGGAAAAATAAATCCTTCCCCATTTAATACCCTTTAACAGGTCAGCAAAACATATTTAACATTCCCAGGTTTCAAGCTATTCAGAAATATACAGCAAGATGATTTATACCATGGATGCTCACAGTCTGTTCAGGTTCTTAAAGAGTTTTAGTTATTTTGTAATGTAAAGAGTTGCCTAAGCCAGCAAAACAGGAATCACTTTCACTATTTTTCTCAAAAACAGCAATAGGAGACTCTCAGTATACCATAATTAACAGGAGAATAGGTAATTTTACGTTGTTCTTATGATCAGAAAGTAAAGCATAGCACAGCTAAGAGTTATTATTTCTCTCTTAAGGTGGTGGTCTTTAACTTTAGAACATGTAAATTGCCCTGGCTGTGCATCCATGACACAGTGGTTTCTTCTTCCTTCTTCCAAGAAAAACTATCATATTATTTAAGGAACAAATGGATTCCTATGAAAGTCAAGGAAATCTACCATGAGTAGCGCAGATCATATTTCAGACTCCTTAAAACTGGTAACCTGACCAGCAAACGTGCTTCTTGAGTAATTAGCATACATTTTTTGTAGTAGTAACACAGGAGAAAAGCAGACAAAACTCACCTATCATAGCTTTCCTGTAGATACTTAACAAAGCAACTGGGTTATGAAGATAAGAACCATTAGCAAAACATGGCATTAGACACAGCAGCAAGGGAGAACTGTACTTCAGCATTATGGAGATTGCAGAAGCAGCTTCATCATAAAAGCTACTTGTTAAATAGAGAATACTACTACTGTTGCTCAGTAAGCACAGCAGTCCCATTGTTAAAATACCAAAGAATTCCTACAGCGAACACATCTTTCCTGAACGAGCTAGTAATATGACTGCATTAAGCCTCTTACGTGACAAACTTCAGATCTTAAATGAACCCAAGTTGCTCTACATTTTAACAGTTTCCAACCAACACAACTGTTTGGTTTTCATCTGGTGGCTTATTCTGGTCAACTAGTTGGGCAATTCAACTAAGTATCTGGACAGGAACTCAGAGGAACATACAAAGAGACCACTTTAACACAAAATACTAGTAACGGCACTTTGTTCTGGAAGTCATACCAAGCACAAGCTTGATCTGAGGATATCTCTGGTACCAGGACTCAAAAAGAAACTACTGGGGTTGGTTAAAAGTAACAATGAAATTACGAATAATGATGAAATAATGAATATTATATGATAATAGTGAAAAGGCAGACATTGAAAACCAGAGTATTTAAGTAATTCCATATTCAAGCAACTGAGGAAATTAAATCAGATACAATAAGCAGGGCAACAAAGCAAGTTTAATTTCATTCAACTTTGGGACGACAGCAGATCCTATAAACTACTTGAACAGTTTGCTATTCTTTGATGAAGAAAGTGACTTTCACCAAGGAAGGCTTGGAAAGAACATCAGTCCTTCAGGAACATGGAAAAACACAAGGTACAGCCACCAATAAACAACGTAGTTCTCAGAACTACACAAAATATTTTAATACCAAATTTTCTGCTGCTTTACTGGGGGAAAAACACATTTGGGAAGAGAAAAATTTCACATATTAAGTGTCATCCAATTAATAATCCATGCTGCTAACAATCCAATTAAATATCCCTTCTGCATATCTTTTTATTTTCTTTCTCCCTGACCTTTTCCTGCAACTTTCCTCTGCCTACAATTGTTCCATCAGAGAAGCTTGACATGCTGCCACTAATCAAAGAAGAAAAGAGCTGCCCCCAACTTGTACAAAAGCCATTGTTTAGATGTGCTATCATTCTTCTGACGAACTTCAGTTAAAACAAAACCAAAAAAAAGTAGTGAGTTTTCAAGTATCTTGCAGCACATACCACATATAAAAAAACCAAACCAACCCAAAAAACCCCAAATTTTCAGCACAGACATAGCGCACCACATGAAGTTCCTTGTAATAGCACCAATAGGGTTTAGGGCAAAATACTTTATCTACCCTGTTGTAGGGGTATGATCCAGTTTATGTCCAATTGCAAACAATGCAGTTTACGTCCATTTTAGCTAGCCCAGAATAAAAACGTTTGGGTACCCAAACATCTGAGCACACAGTCCAATATCATGAAAACATATCTTAAAACATGGGAAGATATTGGCAAGATCAATGTCACACAGATCATTACGCATAAAGTGATCAATGTCCTAACATTTTTTTAGCATAGAAAATGAGTTTGATGTGTCTCTTTTGCAGGCTTTCTTGGGGAAAGCTTTAAAAAAAAATAAAAACCAAAAATCAGTAAACAAGAACTGCATGAATTTGCCACAGCACAGCTGGCACAATCCTTTGGAATATTAATTTCTCTATAGTCCTGTCCATCCATGGGCACATGAATTCTCCCATAAGCTTCAACTTCCACTGAAATTTTTAATTCACTGGCATGTTGCAACAGCAGCAGTGACAAACTCAATTACAATTGACCGAACTGTGCCAGGGGTGACTGTGAGACAAATAGTAGCACAAAGACAAAGAGAAGAACTGTCAATAATAGTGACAGCAAGAGCTCCAAAACTGCCTAAACTAGCTCTCAAAAACTCCATCAAGATAAATCTTTTCAAAGAAATTTCAGAAAAATTGTCACATACAGTGCAATGTATTTATAATTCAGAAATATTTTTTAGGATAAATGAAAACCAATGACAGCTGGAATGAAGATGTCATATCAGTTTAGATACACACAAAACACACAACCTCAAGACAAAAAGCCTTCTCTCAGGACTGCAGAGAAATTCATCAGGGCAGCACGTACTCAAAAATTTAAAAAGCTTTTCAGAGAGCAAAATACAACAGCAGGGACAGAAACTATTAAGATGAATAACAACACTGACATCAAAAGAAAATGAAAGGTACTCCTGAGAGCCTCAGCAAAGATCTGGCCTTGTTTACCAATTATTTTTTCAGGACTAGACAGGAGATGACTCCAAAATAACAAGTTGACAGGTAGACTGGAAACGGCAACAGGAGAGGGTTTTTTTTCCCCCCATTTACTTTTTTTTTTTTTAAGTTAGTCTCAGTCTGAAGAAACAGATACCATGCCAACAACTTTTTTTTTTTTGTCTCAGTAATTTAAAAAACTACTTTTCCTGGCCAAATACTTGGGTTCTTAAATCCCATTGTATCAGCTGTAGTTTTATGCCACTCCAGATAGGTCACAAAGCCACTTTAATATATGACACTTAATAGTAACTCTGTAAATAAAACTTTCCTTTCTATCATGCTGCTATGGAAATCAAGGTCAACGCAACATCCTTCAGTACTTAAAGTGTTAAAAACCTAAATAATTTTTCTTCTTGCATGTATTCTCTACACATGCCACAGCTAGCAAGCAGCAGTTTGTGCAGCAATTTCTGGGCTCCACTTCTAGATCTGCTTAGTCTTCTACATACTCCTGGAATCATCGCAGGACTCCTGGGAAGCCTTTGAGGAACTTCACAAGGCCTGCCATTGCCAGGAAGAGCTACCTAACAAGCTCTAGGTTTTAACAAGGTCGGCCAACTGTTTCTGATCAAAGGGTGCTTTGAGCTTTTGTTCCAGCTGACTCCTGATCAGTAAGTGTTAGGAACCCTTTCAACAAGTCCTAGAAAAAGACCTATGTAAGTGCCAGACCTAGAGCACAGCCAAGTATTTTGTGCAGTGGTTTGCAGAAAATCATGGCTAGAAACTCTGAACATGTTCTCTGCAATTGTGGTGAAGCACCACCAGGCTCAGTCCCAGCACCCAACTGGAGCAGCTACCCTCACACATCAGACCATCCTCCTAGGAGAGGATACAGATGTGCAAGTGCTTGGACTGCAGGTATATGGCTGCAAGCAACCTGTTCTAGTGGTCCCTGCTATGAAGGGGAATGGATTAGATTACCTCCAGAAGTTCTTCCAGTCTCAAAAAAATGGCTGCCCTTGCAATACCTCAAGTGTACTTCATTTCAAAGGTTTCTACAAAGTTGGGCTGAAAATAGCTAGTATAATTAATGCTGGCCTCAAGAACAGCAAGTTCAACGGAGACACCCAAGAAAAACTTGGGACTTCTACACAATTCTTCATTCATCAGCTTTGTTACAACAAGCAAATTCCAACTGATTCTAAAACCTTTTATCTCCTATAGTCATCACAAATTTTAGGCTCTAGTAACAAACATTTTTTGTAACAATGGCAGATAACCCTGAAGTAAGACATTCAGCTCCAGATTAAGATACTCAAAATAAACTGGTGTTGAACCTTCTGTTAGTGCCTACAAAGAGCTCACAGAGGCAGACAAAATTTTAAGTTTTGTTAACTACAGTGCACCATAAATTCCATCATAGGTGAAGTCCAGATTAGATGAAAACACCAACATTAATTTAGGCATCTAAATTAAGGTATATAACACTTTTCAAGAGCAGTGAAACTCATTATTAGACTTTTTCCCAACGCTATTGTTTCAAGTTTTCTTACAGACTCTGATACATGCCCTACTGACATATTCTCTTTGCAATTATCATTAATTAATTAATCACAAAATTAAGCATATTAAGTTCTTTAGTGCTATTTTATTGCACTGTAATAGGTAACGAGCAAATATATGGCAATATAGAGAGCAGTAAGTCAAGGCTCACAGTGGAGATAGACCAGTATAACTTCACGATTTGAAACTAAATGAAATGCAAGACAATGTAAGTTCACCTTTGTCACTTTGTCATAAGTGATCAAGGTTCAAATTACTGAAAGTGAAAACTTCAAAGAGTTCATATGTATTCACAATTTCCTTGAATATACAATATAAGGAAACTGCCTCCCTTCAACTCCTGGGATTTTTCTGGATAATGACAATTTCAGCAAAAGACTCTGCTCATGAATTTAGATTCTTTACTGTCAGATAGAAGTCTTCTACCACAGAGTAAGTTCAAAACAGAATAAACCTGCCTACATGAAGGGCAAAACATCAGTTCTTTCTACTTTCCATCCACTTGTACATTCTTTCAAGTACCAATTTTTCAACTTTACTAAGCTGCACTAAAGTGGCTGCACTTAGCAGGAGATACTACAATCACAGGGGACTCTACCCAACTTTCTGTTTTCATGGAATGCATCATGGTATTTCCTGGTAAAAACAAGTAATTCCTGAATGTGTATGCGACACATCACGCAAACTTACTATTTCAGCAGCAGATATAATCACGTTTTCATGTAAGGAAAGGGCATTTCTGTCCCTAACAAATATGGAATATAGAAAACAACAACACCACCACGCCAACCATAAGCTTCCATAAAAATATAACTTTAATTACTAACATTCTGAATAAGCTATTCTAAGCACAAAGCCAGCATTTTCTCCTGCTTTTACTTCACACTAATACAAAGTTCTAAAAACATTAACCTAATATCTTTTAAGAGTAGTAGGAAAACCAAAGCTATTACTTCTCTTGGAGGTGAGAGGAAATCAGGAAAACAAGAAACTTTTTCCTCTTTCCTCTCTCCTCTTTTAAAACTCTAAGGCAAGAAGCATACACAAAGCAATATCCATATTATCTGGCTGACAACTACAGCAGCTAATTTTCTGTATATTTTCTTGTTAAACTCTTATAATGGATGAACCTATTAACAGTTCTGACATCATTTACTCAGAAATGCACCAAAAATGAAAGGCAAGCCCATCCATCTATTGTAATTGTCAGAATAATTATTTGACTATACTTTGAATATTAATCGATATTCTTTGCAACACTCATTGTTAAAATCAATCTACTTCCTAATATTACAAGCAGAAAAGATAACTTTGGAAACAAGTCTCAAAAACCATTAGCCCTGGTCTGCTCAAATAAAAGGATGAGTAGGTTCTGTTGTCTGGTCAGATAGCACTACCAAAGCTCCATAACCCACACCTATTACCTCAAAACTCTGTATTTTGTATACTGAATATTAATTATGTGGAATTAAGAGATATGAACTAGGTAGAAAGAAAAAAAAAACACTCAAAATTAATCTCTCAAAGTAACAAGCTAGAAGAACACTGCTTCTCACGAATTACTTTTTTTCTAAGATAAACAGGACAGCTCACTTAGCATTGAAGAATGAGATAAAGTTTTTAAACAGCGAATTTTTTCTGGTATTCTATAGCCAAGCCTAATTTCTGTTTAAAACAATGCAGTGATACAACATAGTGCACGACTAGTTCAGTTCTAGAAGATCTAATAGAAGACATATCTAGAAGGAAGTTTAGTCCCTGCAACTGAAAAGAAGTAGAAAAATAATTTGCCGAGTTTATCTTGCAATAGAACAAGTAGATATTAAAAAGGCAGGCACATATTTAACATAATTGGCCAACCAGAACCTATTCTACCTACATCTGGTTCAAGAGCAGGCAGTCAACTAGTCCACCTTTCAAGTATGTTATCTGTACCCAATACATTACTAATAGAAAAAAAAAAATGCATCACAAGACAACTCCAAATACCAAATCCTGACAGTTCCAGTCAGAACACTAGGGAAAATGGGCTGCCCAACAAATCCAGCAGTCAAATCCAGACACGGAAAAAAAACCCAACCAACCTATACACCAGCCTTTACCCCCCATCAAATTCAAAACCATCTTCTGAAGCTACTCCTGACATCCTAAAAAATGCTGCTTATGCAAGGTACTTGAACAGAAAAGGACATTACTAATGCAATAATGAAAATCAAGTTGAGTGAGATCACCAACCAGGGCTTCCTCCATAGGTAAGATACATGACTTGTTATTACTAATTCACTAAATACCAATTGTAAAATAGATTATTTTTTTCTCTCCCTCCTTATCCAACACACTTCAATATTTATTTTGCCACTTCTGTTCATCATTTCCATTTTGTTGGCAGGTAGCGAACAGAACACTTACCTGTGACCAGGATGGTAAATGACAGTAGTTATTCCATGGGCATAATGGCTGCTAAAGCTGAAACTATGACTTTCTTGAAAGCCTTGATTTGTTCCAACACTAAGTATGGGAAGAAGAATAACATACTATTTCAGATTTATTTTCTTTATAATGTGTGGAAAGAATTTCTTTGAAATTCACTGTGCCTCCTCAAAGGAAGTCAAAATGCATGCTTACCTTACAAGGTAACTTCTCAGTTCTCCACGATAATTAACAACAAGCAGTTCAGCTGACCATTGGGCACTTGCTTTATATTCTAGAAAAATCAGTCCAGCAATAGCATAACTCAAATCTCCTGGAAAACTTGCTGTCTTTACCCAAAAATGCAGAGACACATTGAAAGAGAAAGGGATTTAGGGAAAAAGAAAAAAAAATATTAAATGCCAAAAGAACTAGGAATTTATTATATTGTATAAAAACATATTAAAAAAATAAAATTTCAGTTTGTATTACTAACAAAATACACTTCCTTTTACCTTCAATTTAAATAAATATTATTATTATAAAGTCTGCAAAGACAATATATTAAGGAAATACACTTGAGCTACCTTCCCAAATTAATTACAAATTAATACAATCTTTGAATATGCAAAATAAAATATATTATGTGGAACAAGCCAATAGCAACTAACTATTCTCATACCAAGAAAACAAAATCCTCATATTGCTCCATCAGCAATATTTCTTGACATATAAGTGATTCTGCATATAAAATGCAGATTTGTAATAGTACTACAAATTTTAATGATATATGCACACATGGTAATTAGGTCATTCTATACTTCCACAATCTGATGTACCTGCAGATCTGCCACAATTCTAACAAAAAGAAAGATGAAGATTCTGCCTAGATACAACAGCGCAAAGAATACACTTTGTGAGTGCTACAAGACTTCAGTTTAACTATAATATAGCCATCATATGATAAACACTTCACTGTAGTACATTTGTGAAAGGTATTCATACTGTAAGCCTTTGTACCAAAATAAGCCATGATTAAAAAAGGCTTAAGAGTGGAAACTACCCTTTATCCTTACAAAAAGTTCTCCTACATTCATATTAAATATAAGAGAGCACCTACCGGTGAAATGACCAAAAGCTCGCTACCCATTAGATCAAACACCCTCACTGTTCCAGTGCTTTCAGCATAAGCAAGCAACGTACAATCATGACTCCATGCCACCCTCCTCCACTGAGGGTTAGGATCCTTTGGCACTATGAAAAAGGAAGAAAGTTATTAAAAAGCTGAATATAAATATAGTCCTTTAAACAGAACAAAGTCAACTGCATCAAAAAATGCAGGGCGCTTACCATCATTACAAGCTTATTTCAGAGAAGAAAAAAGAAAAACCCCACACCACCGCCAACACCTGCTGCATCTCCCAAACCCATTAATTTTAACTACCATTTCATTTCAGATTCAGCTTTTATATGTTAATCATTATGAGAAGAAGAGGGGGAGGGAGGGTAATGGAGCTAGTCACAAAGCAAAATCAAGAGATTCTTGCCAGTGCTTTTAAGAAGTTACAACATTTTCTTTAACGTAAACCAACACCACCTTGACATTTTCCAACTATGGATCCAAAGTCATCTTTTGCAGACCTGCAGAAAAAGACTCCGATGGATTTAAATAAGAAAAAATAAAACCACTATTCAATTTTCCAGAATAAACAGAACACTATAAAAATACTCCAAGTGCAAAATTCAAAGGCCTGCATGCATTTAAGTACTTGTTCAAAGAGGCACAGTAGCCTTCACCCTTAGGCAGCTGCAGTAAATAACAATAGCATTTTAGAAAACATCCTCCCAACACATAAATAGTAATATCCTTCATTTAGGATGTTCAAAACAGGACAGCAGCATTTCAGAACTTCAGTATGTAACTTCAGAAAAAAAAAAAAACTAGTCTGTATTCTCTATGCTACAATTTTAGAAACAATGCAAGAATATACTTAATACACTTGAAACACAAGATTTATTTTACAGTCTATAAGCTGACATTTATGGTGTTCACACCACTTCTGATTGAACAATTTTCATACACTTGCTTCTTTTACATATAAATAGAAGGTCTGACCTTCTAGCAAATGGATTTTTGTGAAACAAGTAAACACACTCAATCAAGATCCATTCTACAGCTAAATGTGTTCTTGAGCGGGCAAAGGAGAGCTTGTTGTTAGGGAGCAGAAGAAAAAGGGAAAGCATCAGCCTTTACGGCAATCCACATAACTTGTAAAATAAGGTGAAGTATTATACATGCCAGCTTCTCTACAGAGAAGCAGAATACTAGCTCCTTGCCCCATTTATTAGGAGATAATTTCTAGGGGGAACAGAAAAGCAAAGGTTAGAACGACCATGATTTGGGGTTAGTTGATTTGGGGTTAGTACTTTAAAGCATCTTCATTAATTTTGCAAAAAGAGATACACAGGTAGACGTTTATATAAAGCTATGTAACATTTATAATTAGGGGGGGGGTTGAGAGAGGTTTTGTTGTGGTGGTTTTTTTAAATAGGAAACAGCCAAGGACTAAGAAGAAACAGAAGGTTTCTGCTTTCTAAGTGATAATATGTTTTATGATTATTCCATAGACTACGTTCACAATATATAGCATTAAAAAAAAACCACACACCAGGAAAATCTTTTAAAGTATGATTAGTACATGAATAGAAACAGTGTCTTAGAACTCCACAACTGTAGTCATGAAGTTGTAGATAATACTAAGTTACCTGATTTCTACACATTGGTCTTGAACAACTGCCAACAATTTACCATTACTGAAAGAGAAAAATACAGGTGTGAAAGTTCATTTGAAGTCCAGTCCAGTCCTTACAAAATGTGCATTAGAGCTCTTTTTAACTTTTCTGTAAGGTTAGATATAAAAAAAAAAAAAATCAGCACTATAATAAGGTTCCTCTCATATCACCGAAATGTATCTGCCACTCTTTTTTAGCGGCACTAAGAAAACAGAAAAAATGTCTAAAAGCTTGCCGCAGGGAATTTCAGAATCAGATGTTGCTTATGGATAATTTTATAACATAAATATTTAAACCTATGTATTGCGTTTTCTGGAATAAACAACTACCACACTTCAGTAAGTTACATTGCCTCCTTAGGAGCAGACCTCCAGTCTTTGTACCTGACATGCCACATTGCAACTGGCATGCTGTGCATCAAAAGAGATCGTCACTCCCCTCAAAGAATCACCTTCTCAACAGCACAGAGCTCTTGCTGAACCAATGATCATATTCAGTAATAATATATAATAAACTAAAACATGTCTTCATGTCATTTAACTATTTTTCTGTATATATCTATGCTTATTTTTAAAAGCCAGTGATCTCACTGATGCTGATCAAGTTACTGCAGAACAGCTGGTTCTAGCCTTGGAACTCACTTCTCTATACATAAAATAGCAGATAAGTCTTGAGGGCAATTTAAAAACAATTTATATTATGTATCCTGCTGATTTAGAGATCTTTAACTGATCACTTGAGTTTGTCAACTACTGCACTGCAAGCCACTTGGCTCAGAAGTTAGAGGGACATTCAGACCTGAGTGAGAGATGCATTAAATGAAGGAAAGCAGCATAGAAGTCCCCACAGAGCAGACTGACTTTTCTTTCCCAAGGCTACCTGTGAAAGCCTCCAGTATTTCTCCTGACCAAAAAGAATAACACTATCTTAGCACAGTATTAACTCAGCATTGCTACCAATGGGGATGGTGGGGGGAGGAGAGGAAACATTAATGTCTTCACTCCTGCCAAAAATGAAAAAGCATGTAGGCTGGTTACCTTGCAAGTACTAGGTGCCAGTTGATCTGCTTATTAACTAGACGAACCAGTCCAGTGGGCAGAGAAAACTTTGCAGGGCTGAAATAACAAAAACATTAGACTAAATCAGAACATACCCCTAACAAAAGCAGTACCTGAGATACACATGCCAGATGACTTAGCTTTAAGGCAACCATCAATCACCTGGAAGGTTTTAGTAACTGATCATGAATCAACACTGCACCCTACCAACGAAAAAGGCTAACAACACTCTTGTTTATATTAACAGTACAAAGCCAGATATTAAGGGAATTGACTATTTACTCACCACACTATACTCTGGTCAGCAGCCAGCTGTGTGTGTATGTGTCCATTACAAGAAGAACACCAATAAACTGGAGGGCCAACAACATGCTCAGGGGGACCCGAGCACTCTCCCTACTGAGGGAATTGTACTTGTTTACAATGGCGAAGAGAAAGCTTCGGGGGACTAAACAGCAGCTCTCTGATATCTAGGAGGTTATCATGAAGATGGAAGCCACTGAAGTGTGTGATGGGAGCACAAGAAGCTGTGATTAACCCTCTGGTGGGCTTAGCAGTGTTAGATTAATGGTTGAACTTGATGATCCTAGAGGTCCTTTCCAACCTAAATAATTCTATGATCCTAAAACAGAGGATGTTCCAAGCTGACATAAGGAAGAGAATTCTCCACCATGAAGACTAGCCAGGCACTGCAACAGGCTGCAGAGAGAGTCTTTGCGATCTCTGTCCTCTAAGGTTTTCAAGACCTAGCTGGACAGAGCCCTAAGAAACCTAGTCTGAATTCAATGTTCTCCCTGCTTTTAGCAGGACTTTAAACTAGAGGCCTCCTGAGCTCCCTCACAACACTTTTATTAAATACATTAAAATAGCAAATAGAATAAATCTTAAAAGTTAAAAATCAGACTTTAAATATGACTACTGGGGGGAGGGGGGGTGGGAAGAAAAATAAGTTAATTCTTTCTGCAACTGAATCCTTACAGCTAGGTTGGTATGATGTTATACAGCCCATAAACACCCCACCCCATCCCCAAGAAAAAAGGAGAGGGAGGAGGCACAAAATAAAGTATGACACCAACAACATAGAAAACAGCACTGTCTGTTGAAATCAAGTATAGTACTGCTTCACAAGGATCACATTAAGTGTCCCTTTCCCTATATATCCCAAAGCCAACAGAATACCCCTAGAAAGGGAGAACTGGTATCTTCAAACCTGCCAAGTCTACCAACAGAGTAGTATAACCATAGAGCTGAAAATTCTCCAAGAGCACCGTATTTACCCCAATATGTTTGAGACCATTTAAGTGCCTTTTGAATCAGAAGTTAAATTTATAAATGGCATGAATGTTGCTCAACTAGTTATCCAGCTTTTTGGATGACAGTTGACATTGTCGCAGGGAAAAAAAAATATCTGAATTATTACTCAAAGGAAGCAAATTCTGCCATGCCATCATACCTATCACTGAGGCCTAAGGAGGAAAAAAAGAGAAAAAAAAAACAAACTAGCTTCACTTGCAACATGTCACCTGGGAGTGGGAAGGCCAAATACATGTTTTGAGAAAGATGCTGTTCCAATTGCAAGTTTACTTAGGCTTCTGATAAAAGTAAAAAGCCAACTTAAACTTATTCTAAGAGAATATTCTAAGCATTGCTTGGACAATACTCTAAACAAGTGTTCAAGTTTACTGTATTCAAAATAACTTTTCATCAAATCAAAAAGCTATAAAAATATTACCAAATAAAAAGATTCAGCACTATTTTCAAACCTACCTGTACCAGACATACTGAAGCAGAAACAATGCAGGACCTACAATGGAAATAAAGCAAAAATTTCATTTCTAGCAGTTTTACAACACTCTCCAGTTCACTGTACACAGAATCTCAGAAATCTCACAAAAGAAAAAGGTATTAACAGAAAAACCCTCTATCTTTGACTAATGAATTCTTACATTAGAGTAAATATAAATGGCAGATTAAAAGAATATTGCTACACTTTTCTGGAAATTCTAAGAGAAATTCCTACTGTGTGAAAATGCAATTCAGTTACTGCATAAACCAAGTGTTGAATATAATCTGAATTTAAAGCTTCCTTAACAAATAGCCCAATGCAAGAGCTGGTAGAGAAAAAAAGCTCGACATTTTGCAAAAAGCAACACAGCTTCTAAACTTCTTAGATGTAAGGTTTAGAAGTTTTTCCCAAGCTAACAGAGACAAGAAAGCTCACCAAAATAACAATATCAATAATCAGAAAACGTCTTCCTGAAAGCACATCCTGCACTCTATTTCCATTACACCAGCCACCCTAAAGTACAGAAATTGTAAATTTTGCAAGCAATCCACACACCATTCTTACCAGTCACAAACATAAGAACAAGTCATATTTACCTGTAATTGCTCTACTGATGATAAATGATGCACCATGTTTTCTGTTGCCTCTTGGCTGCAATTACAACAATAATGGTCAAACACTATGTTACACATTTTAACTTAAATACAACATTCCTACGCATATTCACTGACTAAATTTAAAGTTGTTTGCTAGCCTGCAAGTTCCTTATGTATTTTCTATTACTCACAACTTCATATAGTGAGTAATTTAACTGCATAAGCTAGAACACGCTATAGAACCAGATCTTTTAAAGTGCCAAAATGCAATAAACCAAACATACTACATACTGTCTATTGATTCAGCTTTGCCTTGACCTTTGGGAAGTAACAATAGATAATGATTTCTGATGATGTTCTCCTGTGAGGTATTATAAATCATTCTTTCTATGCCAAACAAATACCAGATTGATCTGTAATGTCCAGAAGTCAAAGCAATTGGTGTTCAATGTATTACACTAATATGTAACTGCTAAGCTACATAATAAAGACTGTCCATTAAAGTTTCAGAAATATTAAGAAAAGCAAAGAACTTCTGAAGAAAAATTCATTTTATGTCAATCTGTACTAGGTAACACAGCCACTCAGATCAGCACCTCTACTCTGTATCATCTCACATAGCCCTTCTAGCACTCCTGCTCTACTTAAGACAGAGGTGAACAACTACACTCACTATATAAATGAAAGCACTCTCCAACAACAGAAAAAAAGAAATAGAAAACATAGCATGTATATTCTTACCTATATAAAAGGGCAAAATTATTTGCCAATAAAAAAAGTAAGAAAAAGGGATTAAACTGAGAAGACAATAAAGATGAGCAGTAAGGAAGGCATCACACACAAATCTTCAAAATAAGCAGTCATGCTTATACTTTTCTAGTGAAAATATTAGAGCACCATAAACTGAGCATTAGAGTACGTAATGAATGAATTTCCTCCTCCCTTCAGTATAGAATACATACAGCAGATCATTACTTGTTAACTGAAATATTCAGACCTCTGAACCCAATTTATAGAACAGCAACATTCCAGAGTATATCTATATTTAAAAAAAAAAAAAAAAAAATATGTGGACTCCTGGTTTTGGCTGGAACAGAATTAGTTTTCTTCTTAGTAGCTGGTACAGTGCTGTGTTTTGGATTTAGTCTGAGAATAGTGTTGACAGCAATAACAAAAACACCCATGTGTTAAGCAGTACTTACTCTCAGTCAAGGACTTTTCAGTTTCCCATGTGCTGCCAGCGAGCAGGTAAACAAGAAGCCAAGAGGCAGCAGGGCCAGGACAGCCGACCCAAACTAGCCAAAGGGATATTCCATACCATAGAACATTATGCTCAGTATATAAACTGAGGGGAGTTGGCCAGGAGCTGCTGACTACTGTACAGGGACTGGCTGGGCATTGGTCAGTGAGTGGTGAGCAGTTGTGTTATGCATCTCTTTTTCTTCTGGGGTTTGCTGCTCTCTCTCTCTCCCTCTCCCTCTCCTCTTCATTACAATTATTATTGCTATTGTTGCTATTATTATTATTTCAATTAATAAACTGTTCTTACCTCAAGCCACACTTTTTACCTTTTTCTAATCCTCCTCCCTATCCCGGAGGGGGAAGGGGAGAGTGAGCAAGCAGCCATCTGATACTTAGTTGCCAGCTAGGGTTAAACCACAACAGCTCCCAAATTTAAGTTACTGAAGTAAAGATTAGAAGTTCTATATGCAAAGTTTGCAGTACAGAAACAGCCTTTCAAGTAATCAGGCTGTCGTCTCAGAACATGTAAGAAGCCAACACAGCTGTACTAATAGATAGCGTTCCAATTCAGGTTGATCAACCAGGCAATAACCAGGCATTACAGTAAAATAAGTGAGAGTATAAATTATTTCTTACAGCTATCATAATACCCCAGGGAAAGCTGCAATTTCTTAGGGAGGTTAACAGCAGCGCCTCTTAATCCAAAACCTTTAACAAAAGTTCTCAGCAAAAATATTTCCAAAAATGACTTATACCTACTTAATTTTTTTTTAAATATTGTTAGGGTCCACTCCTGAGCCTAAACTACAGGCTCCTATTCTACAAGTTAAACCCTTCACAAAGCTGATTTACTATTACACTCTGAAGACCTGAATTTTATTTTTCATCATTTATTCCTAGCACCTCAGCAACAGCAGTAGCTACTAGATCTGCTGTATTTCTTTTTTAATTCATTCCCATTAGGGAAAACAACTTCAAAGTCTCCTTCACTAGAGCATACCAGTAATAAAACCTAACTAACTTCCTCGCTGATAAGACACCCACTTAGTTTGCACACACAGCAAGGTCATAGGGGGCAGGGGGTGTTGCAGAAATCTCAGAATATGAGATGGCAATGAAAAATGCTTACAGAATCAAGTGATACATTTGATACATTTCAGAAGACAGACAGTACTTGTCTACTGGAGAAAAGTTCAGCCTGCCTGTATTTCCACAAATGATTCCTTAAGTCCTCCCCCTGCAACCACTGCCTCCTTCACTATTTTCATTGATCAACTACTGTCTTGATTCCTTTTATTCTCATTATATGTTTCAGGGTTCCCAAACAGTATATTAGATACAATCACATCACTACGTTGAACACAGACTGCTTGATTTCCACACCACTCTTGTCTGGCCTTGTTAGTTCCTTGCATGTGTCCTTTACAAATAACTGTTATTTCCACCCACCCCACCACCTAAAAAAAAAAAAAAAAAAAAAAAAAAAAACAAACAAACAACAACAATCAAACAAACAAAACCCATAAAACCTTATTGGGAAATACAATACAGGTGAATAAGAATACTAACAAGAACTAAAAGTAAAGCTAATTTGGGGTTCCAACTTAAGAAATCCATGCCAGTTTTATCAGTGTCTTGAATTTAACCTGACTTTACATGTTCATCACAGGGCTCATCCTCCAACAGACATAATTACAGTTGTTAAGTGCTCAGCACTGTGCAATTAAAAATGCATCATCCCAAATGAGATAATAGAAAATTAAAACAAAGTCAATAGAGCCCTGTGAAAAGTCTGTTCTAAGGCCTTGTTTTGTATCCTAGGTGACTGTGTAGGAAGACACTTAATTCATTTCCCATTGCAGCAGTCAACTTCCTTTTTCCCTTCCTGCTGTTCCTCACCTCAACCATTCCAAACCATTCAGTTCTACAAGAAGTAATGCAGGGAGTGTTCTGTGACTTCTTCTGAAAAGTGTGACTAAACCAGGATTTAAAGAGACACGTTCCAAAAGGAAAGTCACAATCACCTAAATAATGTCATTGCTAAAGCAACCTTAAGGTAAAACCAGAATCATACTGAGAAAATAATTTGTTTGCCTATTATGTCTGTGTAAAATCAATTTCCCACTAAAATTGTAAAAAGAGTATCAGAAGTGACCTTGGCTACTGACAGTTCTCAGGAATGTAAATCCAAACAAATTACATAGCATAACATTTTCAGCCTTCCTATTTCTGCCATTGAAGATGGGAATTATCTTGAAAATAAAGTAAATGGGCAAGAAATACAAAGTTTAAAATACCCTGTACCATTTACTGAAGTTCACAAGCAGAATTCTACAATGCATAGAAATTCTATCAGAGCAGATGAGGATCCCAAGACTGTGGTTCCACAATTACTTTATATCAGCATACCCACGCGCTGCCACTGAAGGGAGGTCTCACACTTCACTCAGCTTTGACTGAAACATTATTCACCCCACTTGGTACATGAGCACTAGGATGACCACTTAAGAAAAGGAAACGAAACAACATGATTGTTTCTCAGACTAATTGGTTTTTAATCAACTAACCATACAACTTCCATACTAATGGCAGCTGAAGAGAAGGGATACTTGTCAGAAGTGTGCCCCCTTTACATAGCTGGTAGAACCAGTCTCGTGCCAGCACACCGAAGTCCTCCTCACAGTTTACAGACATATAAATTGCTTTCTTATGTTGCTAGAAACAAACACAATTTACCATCTCTCAGAAGCCAGTTAAATAAAAATAGGTGTATCTGTCTACTCACCTATCTGAATAATCTATAAAGTTAGCAATTGGTTACACCACAGTAATATTTTCCAAACACCCATACCTGTTACTGCAACTGAGGACTTACAGATCAAGCGAAACAAACAAAATCACTTTCTGATAAACAAAAACATATTTTTATGAGAATGGCTTTAGTAATTATAATAGGTACATTCTTCCACCTGTAATTTTTTACATCTTCTCTGTTCAGATGTTCTCATAAAGCATAAAACTTTGTTAAAATACATCCATAAAGTACTTTTAGTGGGAAATGCATTAACAGCAGCAGTGGACTTGCAAGTTCCTACAAGAAAACCATATTGCTTGCATATTCCATGTCCAAATCAGACAAGAGGAGACACAGAGGCAGCTAGTTCAGCGTATCACAGGATAAAAGACCAAAAAGCAAAGATGAAAGAGCTTTTTAGCTTTTCCACTGACCCATAAAGAAGAGCAGACAGAAGCAAACAAAAATTTTAATACAAGAATGAGATTTTCTCATCTTTTCAGCTTTGGCATCAGTTTGTGTGCCTTGTGGATACACTGTGATACAGTTCTCCCTTTTAACCCACTTGTGAAAACACAGGTGAAACCACTGCGATGCACAGGTCTCGAGATTGATGTGGTTCTCCTCATGCAAACTAAGCTCAGTACAGACCTCGCTTGCACCAGGACAGCTTCCACTGCTCTCAGCACAGCTCTTTGCTGGAGATGAGACCCCTCACGGCTTCCCTCCCGTCAGCTGAACAGCAAAACCTGACACACACTGCTCACGGGCCACGAGCAGGAAAGGCTCGGAGGCATCTCGGGCGGCAGAGGCGAGGGTGACAACGCGGGAACCAAGCGACACGAGACCACGACAGGGGCAGGATGACCGCACGGAGCCCCTTCAGTGCTTGCCTCTGCTGCGCTCCCCGCTCCTGTGCCCATCAGGAACGGAACGGGCAGCCCGGCGAGCCTCCCCGGGGCTACGGCCCAGCCCCGCGGCCCCCAGGGCGGGCGGCCTCCCCCCGCCACAGCCGCCACCCCCGCCCGCGCCTACGTGGCCGGTCACCTCACCCGCAGCCCGGCCACGCCGCGGCGACACACACCTGCACCTCCGTCTCCGGAGGCCACTCGGTGTTAACCAGCAGGTCGTACAGGATATTGCCCTTCCCGTCCTCCTCCTCGACGGCACCGAACATCCCCTCCTCTCTCGGCACCGCTTCGCCCCGCTCCCCGCCGGCAGCGGCCATGCTGGCCTGCTCCCCGCCCTCCCAGCGCCGCAGCAGCGACGGCGCCCGGCGGAGGCCAAACTAGTAACGCCCGGCAGCTGCCTGGGCCCGGCGGCCGTTAACTCTTTCGGCGGCGGCGCCACGCCCCGCTTCTCGCCTCGCCTCGCCGCGGGGCCAGAGTCCGGTGCCTTCCCCGCCCGAGCGGGTGCGGAGCGCTGAGATGGCAGCTGCTGCGGGGGAAGCTCGAAGCGGAGGGCCGGGCAGCGAGGCCATGGAAGCCCTTCCCGCCTCAGCCGCCGCTCTGAGGGCCGGCAGCTCGGCAGACCTCAACCTCCCCTCTAATACTTTTATTGTAGAAAACTATGCAAACATGAATTACACCCATGAAATGCAAAGGTGACAGTGTTGTATGCAAATATAATGCAGGTTCTCATTGCAGACACACACTTCGTGTTTAAAACATAAGTTACCGTGGGTGTAAGCTATATTATCTATATGTTCTCCTGCCTTTGCTGCCTGCATGAAGCCGTGGCCACAGGGCTCCGCACGACAGACTCGAGCTTTGATTTGCGGGGGGGGGAAACCACACCAGGCATTCAGAAGGGATAAAATCGTGAGCCTGCGCGCACCCTAAAAACCCGCAAACAGACGAAAAATAATTCCTTCTTCGACGCTGTCCTTGGTGCAGCCGCTGCCGAGCCGTGCCCGCGCCTGTGGCTGCGCCCGGCGGGAGCACGGACCGGCCGCGGCCGGAACGCACGGCACGGCACCCGCGCCGCCCGCCTCCCACCCGGCGCCATAAAGCCGCGGACGCGCCTTGCGCTTGCGCTCTCGGGGCCGTGGTTGGTGCTTCCGGGTGCCAAGATGGCGGCGTTTTCGGGTACGTGGTCTTGGCTCGGGTGGGGGCCGTCGGCTGTGTCGCCGGCAGCAGAGCACTGGGAGGGAGGTTTCTCGCCTCAGGCCTTTGCCGGCGCCTTGTGGGGATGGCGGCTCCCGGTCTCCCTGCGGTGGACGAGCCCTGCTAGCGCCGTACGCAGCCCCTCGGGCCTGCCCCCCGTGCGGGCATCCTCTAACGTGTGTATCGCGTAGCAGGCTTAAGGTCGAGAGGCCTGTGGGGGTGTAGGTGCTCTGCGCGGTTCCTTGGGCTTTTGCAGGCCTTCGAAAGGGGTTATCAAAATGGATTTGCTGGTTTTGGTGCGTATGTGGTATGCAGGTATCCGGCAAACGGGGCTGCTTGAAAGTCAAGACTCGTTCTTTGGGCTGACTGGTTGCTGTAACAGGAGGCTCATGAATATTCTGTGTATTGCAGTGGATGATAACGTCGAGTAGCTCTGTTCTGTGATGTGGTCTGAACTATGTGTGTAAACTGTAATCTACGGTGAAGGAGACAGCATTGCTGTCGTCCCACCCCCCACACCCCCCCCACACCCCCCCGTACATACATGTACACGCAGGTGACCAGTCAGTGTTAGGGATTAGGGTACTGTAAAGTTTCAAAGTATATGAGGGTTTTAATTTGTTTCTTTTAACTGAAGCATCCTCTGTAGATTTAGACATGAGTTTATTTGCTAGACAGTAGCATAAATTTGGTTGTAGTTGAGGAAAATGTTGTAGTTACATTGTTTGATTAAACCCTTCTACTGTATATTGACTAAAACTATGTGAACTGGAAGGATAATTAGTAATCTAGGGATTTGTATATAATTTGCAAACAGTAGCTATTTTTATTATTATGAAAAAAGCTTTTTGCTTATGTGGATTGTCTAATTTTGTAGATAGGTTCATAGGCTGACCCTTGAAAATACTAAAGCTTTCTGAAATCATGTTAATCATGTTTCTTACAACATTTGTGCTATAGTAAATAGAAGAATAATTTTTGGCTACATAGATATAGATCCATATATGTCAGCCTGGCTCTGTGTGTGTAGGATATGTGAAACTCAGCATGTGACAGTGTAAAGGCTAGCAGGTGAAAGATCCCTTTAGAAAGGTATGTATTTGTACTTAAATTGTTCTAGAGTAACCCTATGCGCTTGAGAAGATAATCAGCAGCTAAACTGCTATTTTGGTGGTATAATACCATTTTTTGGGTTGGTTAAGTCTGCTTTCTTCCCCCTTTCCTCTTGCCCTTATTGAGTAACTGCAGGCCTCTTCCCCTCCCCTGCTTTTTTTTTTAAGTAGAATTTGTTGATCAACATACTAATGTTATTACATGGGTTCATGTTTAACTTGTCTGAGGCATGACTATCAGACCTTGATAGGAGCTTGCCGGAAGGGGTATCCAAGGAAAAAACCTTTCAAAGTTAGTTGTGGTTAGTAACTGTTTGAAAATCAAAGTATTGTCTAGTTAATATACATGCTCAAAGTGTGCAAGGCAAGATTTAGTGAAAAGAAATCTAAGTGTTACAAATTTGAGTCTTTATAGGGTACAGGTTTTTTCTTTTTTTGAAAACTGTTCCCATCACAACTGTAGAGAGAGTCAGGATATTTGTGATTTAACAAAGCTTTCTTTGTTGTTTGCATGAGCAAACGTGTTTACTTAAATGTGCAAAACCAGTTTCCTTAAATATGCAAAGATAAGTGCCTTGTCCTTGAAATGTTACTCCATTCCCAGTCCTTTTGTTTTGCTGCTATGTCAGCACCTGCCCTTATGCCTAGTATATGCCTGACTTTGGGCTGTAAGTGGGGACAACTGTTGGAACTGTATGTGGGGAAGGGAGAATGTGTTTTTATCACGAGTTCCATAGAGAAGGTTGCGTGTCCTGTTGCCAAAAAAAGTGCTTTTTTTATTTTTCTCTGTAGTTGGAAGTCTTGATGCTTGGGAATCATTTGGGCTACATTGAAGTAAATAACGCTGCTTGTTCCTTTTTTCTTGTTTTACAGAAATGGGTGTTATGCCTGAGATAGCTCAAGCAGTGGAGGAGATGGACTGGCTGTAAGTAGGAAGGCATTTGAGCCTTGCAAAATCTGATTTGCCTTTAAGCGATACATGACATGCTTCTTAAAATACCTTTGCTGTCACATTAAAACAAAGCAGATGAGTTTTCCTTTAACTGTCATTGCAACTCCATGCACCACTTCCTAGCATGAATGACTGAAGAACACTTATTGTATAACATATAAACTTGGACAAGCAAAGCATGACTGCTAATACTTCAGTGTTATTTTTTTGACAAAAGCCTCCGTGCTTCTGATTTGTTTATTAATGTATTGTGGGATTACTGGATGTAAAACACTGTCACGTAGCTTATGCTAGTTTATTAAATGTTTTCCAAACTGTGATCTGAATTTATATTCTTCAGAGTTGATGCTTGTGTATCAGTGTTCTACAAAAGCTGTTCTTGGTGTAATTACTTGTTTGGCTAAAATATTTCTCTTCAGAGCTTGTTTTGAATTGTTATTCAGAATGTTGTCAGTATAGACAATCTTATTGCATGTAGTTCTTTTCTCATATGCATGGTATTAATTAGCTGTGATTGTCTGAAAACACTGGTTGCATTTAGCTATCTTTACTTTCTTTTCCAGTATTGAATAGCAATCTTCTAAATGATGGCTGTATAAGTGGCTTTAAAAGTGAAACTCACATGAAAGGAAAACAGAATATATAATTAATCTGGGTTTTTTATACTTTAGCATAGTGATGAGATGTAGTCCTCTTGTCAGTGTACAACTGAATCCACTGCATCCCCTAGTCACATCCTGTCAAGGTGTCTCCTGTTCCAAGCTTTCCTTGTAAAGGGAGTCCTTTTCCTTAGCTGCAAGCCAGAAAGTGGCCTGCATTAATGCATAAAGCCATTTACTTGTTATTTCCCATATTGCAGGTGACCATGGTCTTTGTGAGTTCCTATGTAAGCAAAAACCGTTTTTTCTACTGATAACGCTGGTTTGTGTAATGTGTTCTTTGCTGTAGTCTTCCTACAGATATCCAAGCAGAATCCATCCCACTGATCCTGGGAGGTGGTGATGTACTTATGGTAGGTATGCAGGATAGTCCTATTCCTAGAAAGCCTATGTCTTTTAATTGTTGTTTGTGCAATAGATTTCCTTCTTTCCAGAAGGATCCATAGTTAGACTAGGTCTCCAGCCCTTCTTCAGTAGAAGGTATAATCTTCAGCTAAAAACCTGTTTTGTCCAGCTGTTGTTGCAGATGGGATTAATTCTCATCAGGCTTTATTTTCTGACTACTTGACAGGCACTGCCTTATGAATGACAGCTATCTGATTTAATCTACTATTCTTTTTGTTGTAAATACCTGGCACAGATCTGCATAGAACATGACTGATGCTGCCTAAGCAAATACTTTGGTATTGATAACCTTGAAGATACCAAATTAGTATGGCTTGTTCATCGTGCCTTTTGCAGCTCTGTGTTCTTGATTCTGTAACCGAAGTAACGCTTCCTATAATCTTGTGTAGTGCCTCTAGAGATCAGACAGACATAGATTTTTCTAGTGGGCCTTGGAAGTTTCTGGGGTTTTGTTTTTTGTTTTTCTTGTTAAGTCTGTTGTAAAGGTTTTCCCTGTTTGTGTTTGCATTTAATTTGTGTGAAGTAATGGCATTACTCTATAATGTTTTCCTGTATTATACAGAAGTAAAATTAAAATTAGTTTATTAAAATAGAACAGTAGAACATTCCTTACAGTGGAAGTTGCAGCTCTGGTTAAACTCTTAAATTTTTCTTCCTATAGGCTGCTGAAACAGGGAGTGGAAAAACTGGTGTAAGTAATCAAATTCAAATTAACAGGAAGTAAGTTTTTAAGTGGTGAGAGGTGGCTTGTGTGTATGCATACATACAGGGAGAATGTGTATAGGTTTGTATATGTGTTTAAGCAATATTATTAATCGCCTTTACAAGCATATGTGTAGGCACATTGGAAAGTGTTTCTGGCCCTGGATATTGCACCTGAAAACAAGACTGACTGTATATCTGGAAGTATCTGTATAATACAAGCTGTGGAATGAAAATAACTTTCCCTTTTAGGCTTTTAGCATTCCAGTTATCCAGATCGTTTATGAAACGCTGAAGGACCAGATGGAAGGCAAGAAAGGGAAAGCAACTATTAAAACTGGTGGGGCAGGTAAGTTAATAAGTGTCACACTCCTCAAGTTTCGAACTTAAATCATACAGATTCAGTCAACTCCCAAAGTGAAGTTAACTAGATAAGTGTTTTTTCCTTCATTTGGAATAATGTATGTGGAATATCATCACCCCAGATCTTATAAACCAGTGAATGTAAACTTACTGGTGGAATCATCGAAAGAACTGGGGCATGTTTGATACTGCAGTCTCTCAGTAATGCTTGTTATCTTCATGTTAAAGCTAGCTGATCTGTAGAAGAATGAAGCTGGGTTAATTATCATTGATAATATACAGTGGTGGGTTGGTGTCAGGGGTGGTGGGTTTGTTGATGTAGATAGGGTGCAGCTGTGGCTAGTTCTGTTAAGAGGTTGGGCAGCCAATGAAGAGAGCAGCCAAGGAAGAGAGAGGAGGAAAAAGCAGAGAGAAGAGGGAGAGAGTGCACCCAGGATGAGGAGAGCTTAGGAGAAAGCAGCAGAGGGACTGGCATGAAGAGTGTGTTGGTATGAGATGGTAAAAGACCTTGTTGCAGCTTGATAGTTTGGAGAGTGCTGCGACACTGATCCACACAACACTTTTCAGTGTTATTCTGAAAGCCATACTGGTTTAGTGCTTTGCAAGATGTGAAATGGTAGTAGTGTCCCGCTTGAAGGAATTAAAAAAAAAATAATAATCTTCAGTTGTAGGGATGAATGAGACATCAGCAGTGACACCCCACAGTTGATTTAGGCCTCTTAAGTAAGCTTGAGCAAAAAGCTCTTCTAGACTCAAACTTTTGTGTGGCTGGAGTAGCACTGCAGTATGTCTTTCAATTCGATGCTGCATAAAGCTGTTGCTGTTCCTTTTGACACTTGGCTAGATGCAGAGGCCGAATAACAACATCTTGAATTGCTGCAGATTTGAACTAGTAAACATTGAACTCAGCAGGAAATGCACAGGGCCAGAACCCACTGATGAAAAATGGATTATAATGATGACAATATCCTCACAGTATTTGAGGATCTGTTGTACATTTGTTTAAATAAGCTTGCAACTTGAAAGCTAGTAACAATGTCCAGTCCATGGTACTTACAGATTGAGATTTATGTAAGTGACAGTAGCTGCAGAAACGACACTCTGAAGATGTTGCAGAAGTTCTCATCTTTCAGCTTTGTTGTAACTACTGCTACAGTAGTGGTGAACAGTAAACTTTAAAAGGAAAAAAAACCCCAACCTCTTTGAAAGAATGTAATGTAAATACGCTCAGTTAATCCTAATAGAAATGGTGTCTAGTTTAACAAAAAAATCCTTATATTGTGAAACATCTTGACTTACTGCGATATGTTGTAGGGCATATGAAAATAAGTCAGAGATTTTATGTGCTGTATGTGCATATATCTTGGCTCTTCAGTAACTATACTTTGATAATCTGAAAAATATCTTAATGTAAACTTGGAACAGAAATAGCAAATACATTTCAAATGTGTTGCTCTTGATGTAGTTTTGGATATTTTCTAGCTGATTTTAATTGTGATTATGTGGAACTCTAGCTTATTTTGTATATGTCTTCATTGTTGTATTTTTAAGTAACTTTATCTGTGTGCTCCGTAACAAAATAATCTAAACCTTTCATAGAATACTTTTGTATTATGCATCTGTGTCCCTCCAAGTTGGATGCTGTCGTTTTGACCTTGTATGAATTGTATTGGAACAAAGCCGTCTCACCAGGCAGGGAAGCCAAACACTGTAGAGCCAGTGTGAACTTCTAATTTGAGTTTTCCAGTCTTACCTTCCTGGTTTAATGCTTGTTTCTTTTGCTGTGTTTCAAACTTAGTGCTCAATAAATGGCAAATGAACCCCTATGATAGAGGATCAGCTTTTGGTGAGTTGTCTTAATGTTTGCTTGGTGAAAAAAAATTAGAAGAAAGTATCCTTGAAAATTTATTTTAAAAGCAGTTAAGCAATTTCTTTAACTAAAACTATCTTGTCATTTTCAGCAATTGGATCAGATGGTTTGTGTTGTCAAAGCAGAGAGGTAAAAGAATGGCATGGATGCAGAGCAACTAGAGGCGTGACTAAAGGTAGGTACAAAATTCTGTATTTTGGAGACTTCTAGAAAAGTTTCAACTGAAATGTCTGCTTGTCACCCATTGTTGTAGATGGTTGCATTTGAAACTTCTTATCCATCTGAGCAAATGTGCAGTTACTCACTTTGCTAGCTGAAGGCTTTGGAATGACAAATACCTCTGGTTTGTTCTCCTTGTGTTGTAAATTACCTTTTACTTGATAGGGGATTGAGATAGAGGAGACAGAATCATAACTAGTATTCACTAGAACATATTTTATCAAGGTGTCATCAATAGGAAATAGCTACTGACATAGTACTTCAAGTTGTTTACTTGCACACTTGACACAGATACATGCATGCACAGATTTCATGGTTATGTGGTTGGAGCAACAGCTGAGAGGCCAACCCCCAAGTTTTCACTTGGAAGCAGAGTCATATTGAGATAATCCAGTGGTTCTAGGTGGATGTTCAGAGAGACCCTCAGTCTCATTTGGTCAGGTGCACAAATAATCCTGTAGTCTGTGTGTACTTAGCAGCTGTTGTTGGATGTGGTTCAAGTTCCATAACCAGTTGTTGATGTTAGTGCATACTGGTGGTCTTGTATGTAAGTTTATTCGGCAGACCCCTGGTGCTGTGAGTTTATCAGTTCTTGTGGATTTAATAGAACCAGGGGCTTCTCTAGCTTCTTTTGGAGCTTTTTACACACTCTCTCTCAGCATGTACTACTTCTGTCTTTTGCCTGCTGTTCTCTGTTAATGTTTGTTACATACATAGGTACCTATAGAACCTTTTCACACTAACACAATAGGGGATTTTGACACTTTCAGCAGGGGTGTTGGTGTTAGACTTCATGGCCCTGGAAGTAGCCAAACTGAACCACCTTGATGAAACTGAAACTTAGGTGTTGCTTAGACCCTTTCTTTCTCTCTTAAAGGTAAATACTACTATGAAGTTTCCTGTCATGACCAAGGCTTGTGCAGAGTCGGTTGGTCAACTATGCAGGCTTCACTAGATTTGGGTGAGTTTACTTCAAAAGAAGAATCCCATAAAGAATTTTCATGTTTGCATGGAATGGCTGGAGTTGTGCCCTACTCTGGCAGAGAATGGGCTCTTGGTGAAGGATAGCAATATTGGGGAGCTTAAAACTTCTTGTTCAAATGCGCTTCCTGTAAAAGGAAATAAGTTTAGGTGGTGGCAATGTTTGTCTTTTCTGACTTTCCCCTTTTATTTCAGTTTTTTAATTGACATTTTAATTTCTTTAATGAAGATAACTGGAGACTAGTAAAATCAATATTTTTATAGCAGTACATTTATTGATTTAACATACATCAAAGCTAGAAGTCTTCAGCACTGTGTATTACTATTTTACATGGTAGAGTTAGAGGCTTCAATTGGGATACAAAGAGGAAAAAACATAACCTGTCAACAAAAAGGTGAAAAGCTATACTTTTTGTCTTTAGGCACTGATAAATTTGGCTTTGGCTTTGGTGGCACTGGTAAGAAATCTCACAACAAGCAATTTGACAGCTACGGTGAGGTAAGCTTGAATTGCTTATTGGTAGAAACATTAGAAGTTTTGCATGTTGATTCTGTGCTGTAACAATCAACTGTCTTTCATAGTAGTACTAACTTTTAAGGGAAGATCACTGGGCAAAAGCACCATGAAACATTGAAGCATTTTTTTGATAAAAGCGTTTTTAACAGATTTAACAAAAGCAGTTATCAACTTGAGGCTTATGATTGTGGCTTGAGTGCAAATATGTTGACTCTTATTTAGAAGATAAACCTTTTTTGTGTATTATGGTTAGAGGCTGACTGATCACTTGGATTTATTTCTTGACTTATGTCAGTCTTAGCTTGGATTTGGCGTCTAAGTGAGGATGTCATATCCTGTTTATTAGTAGTTAAAACTGAAGTAATCTCAAAACCTTCTAGCATTTAAGTCTGTGTTTTGACATAGTAATAAATGTAGTTATTCACACCCTTTTGCTGGCTATTGAGTTGTGTTTGCTATTAGACTGTTACATTAATGTGTGCTTCTGAAACTGTCTTTCAGGAATACCTGTGGTGGGTTTTGTGTAGCATGCCAGTCAAAAGTTTAGATGTTTAAGCATATTTTATATAAAATATGAATAATATAGCAGAAACTCTGGTATCTTTGTGGTATTAATGAACTTTCAATGCCTTAAAACCTGCAACTTCTATGACTGTTTTGTAGCTTTTTCTATAGTAGTGACTTCTAAGCTGTTGAATTAGAAGCAGAATGTTTTGAATACCTTCATAATGAACAGATTTCAAGATACTTAATGACTTACATAGGTACTGCATGCATGTTATGTATACTTTCTCCAAGACTTAGTCTTTTTATATAGTCAGAATACAGGTTTCTGTTACTGTGCTTGGTGCTTCAAGCTTAGATATGCATTGGCTAATACATGCATGATTTATGCCCTTTTCCATAATGCATAATACTTCCAGGTAAATTACTTAAATTTATCATTGTCAAAGTGCGTGGTTTTAAAGTAAATTTAAAGCAGCAATAAATGCTTAAATATCTAAGATAAATTGGGCAGCTTACAGAAGATTTGTAGTAAAATAAAAATACACATGTTATTTACAGTGGTATTACTGGAATAAATTGAACTTGCTTCTTAAAAAAATCAGCATTTAGTAGGGAGAAGTGGGAAAACTGTAAAAGTTGACAGAATATAAGCACCAAGTTTCTTAATACACTGAAGGTAACATTTCTTAGCTTCACAAACTTCTTTTTCTTATAGGAATTCACTATGCATGATACAATTGGATGTTATCTAGACCTAGACAAAGGACAAATAAAATTTTCCAAAAATGGTAAGTTTTATTCACTACTTTTGAATTTTATTGGGCTGCTTGTACTGGAGGAGGGGCAGGGAGGGGAATGCAACACACCTGCAAAGTCTGACTGAACTAACCCTGCTTTCAGGGAAGGACCTTGGCCTTGCATTTGAAATTCCACCACACGTAAGGAACCAAGCGCTTTTTGCAGCTTGTGTACTGAAGGTAAGTTAGGAATATCACAGATGGTGTAAGGTCACAAAAATGGTTCTAGTTTTGGTAGCTACTTATGTATAAAATTTCAGAGCCACCTACAATTGCTGTAGTTGTGCTTGTACACTATCTGCTTTTGATCTACTATTATTTCACTCCTGGAGAGGTCACCAGTGTGTTAGCTTTGAGTACTGTTCAAGTTAAATACCAAATGTTTAAATTCAAATTGAAATACTTCCATGCTATTCTAACCTTACATTTATAACTAATTGGTAATACCATTGCTACCTTGCCTGTATTAAACTCTGATATACTGTGATTAAACAGATAGAAGCAAATAAATTGTAAGTGCCAAAATTCCTGTTTTCCTTTATTTTCAACTCTAACATTACAGTTGGGTAGCAGTATGTCTTTCTGGAGTTAGTATATCTGGGATGATCTCTTTACCAAGTAAAGGTTTTAGCAGAATGTTCTCTTGGTCAGAGAAATGTACAAGTCAAAAGTGGGTTTTTTACTAAATTGTTTTGTCATTGAAAATGAATGGAGCATAGAAGTTCAAAAAATGTTTCCTTGATTATGTAAACCTGGGGATATTTCTGATGTAGAAGAAAAGAGTTTTAAGAGCTAGAACCATGTACAAAATGGCTGGCAGGTTTTAGGTAAGTTAGGAAGGGAAACGTGTAAGATGGGAGAAAATGTTGCCTTTCCTTCCTGGTCTAGATGCTTTCTCATGGGGAAATTAATCATGGAAGTGTTTCTCACTTCATGGGATCTCTTGAATCTGTATGACACAACTTTTTTTGAAATCTAGAATGCTGAACTGAAATTCAATTTTGGTGAAGAAGACTTCAAGTTTCCACCAAAAGATGGCTATATTGGTCTTTGCAAGGCTCCTGATGGCAGTATTGTAAAATCACAACACTCGGGTAGGTTATATATTTACACTTTTCTCAGTTCTGTATTCAGATTGTGTTACAGAGTATCTTTTGATCACTTTAATTGCTTCATTACTGCTGCATTCAAGGTCTTACAATTAGGTTACTGGTAGAAATATTAGTGCTTTTAAAAAGTATTCCAAATCTTCTTCTTCATCTTAAACCACAAATAATCTAACACTTTTGAGTTTAGAAATGCAGCAGATAAAGAGAAGTTAGCAAAGTTACTGAAGTGTCATCTTACAAGTAACTGTATGTTTAAGCTCTGCAATAGAACTAATCATGCTGCATGGCCAGTATACCCACTATCATTGCAAGATTCACTTGTAATCTCTGAATATAAATCTGAAGGTATTCATAATTGAGTGAGCAGTAACATGATCATTTAATGGAGCATTTAGAATCATTAGGGTTTAGACTATTAGTAGAAAATCCAGGTTTGTTTCTAGTAAAAAAATTCTGGGATAGGACTAAATTTGTCTTAAATGGCATGTGTTTCTCGCTTAGGAAATGCACAAGTGGTTCAAACACAGAACCTTCCAAATGCTCCAAAAGCATTGATTGTAGAACCATCAAGAGAGCTGGCAGAACAAACTTTGAACAATGTGAAGCAGTTCAAAAAATATGTTGATAATCCCAAATTAAGGTAACAGTGGATTGATTATAATTGTATTTATGGTATTGTTCATGGACATGAATTTGTGGGGGGATGTGGAGTGTTCCACTCTGTAGCAAAGTGGACCTTACTCTGCAGTGCTACTGATAATAGCCTCAGTAATACTTGCTACCAACCAACCTTCTGGCTTTTCAGCTATAATCAGACCAGATGTGTTTTGTCTATGTAGTGCATCTTTCTGGTATGACAAATTATTTG
Source organism: Falco naumanni (assembly GCF_017639655.2). NCBI lineage: Eukaryota > Metazoa > Chordata > Aves > Falconiformes > Falconidae > Falco > Falco naumanni. The sequence goes on from NC_054059.1 coordinate 31,349,689, forward strand.
GGTTTTTCTGCACTTTATCAAAGGTGTATGTAACTTGATTAAAAACATTGTGTTCTGCTTATTGCCCTTCTTTTCTGAGCCATCTTCCTGTGGCCCCCCCACCTCCCCCTGCCCTGGTTTTATTTATTTTTCATCTCCAACAAAGTTACATACAAGGTGTGTTCAGTTTATAGTAGTGTGCTTGCAAGACAGCTGTTGTGGTGATTAGCATGGAGGTGCAATTCTGAAATGCATCCTCTACAAGCTGCTTTGGTCTAAAGTTGTTTCTCTTCTGACTGTGATTATAAAACTTAAATGAACGTCTCCATATTTTAAACTGTAGTCAATTTACAAGAGTATTTTGCCAAAATTGCAAGGGAGTAGCAATGGGGAGAGGCAAGCTATCATGTAAGATTCATTTGGTTATCTGCTCTTTACATTTCTAGCTTTCAAGGAACAGATTGTTTTTTAAAATGAAGTCAAGGAGTTAAGGTGTTTAATACAACTCTGATAGACTAGTCAAATTCAAATACAATTTGGTAACAGAACTTTTATGTCTTAAATTAAAATATAATACACTAATATGAATGGACAAACTTAAAAAAAAAACCCTGCTCTTTTGTTCTTAAAAATACTGTTCAGATCTGGTAATAGTCAATTACTAATAAAAGAATCAGTTTTCAGCCAGATGTTTAATCTATCTTCTGAATATGATAAATAAACAAGTATCAAAATACGTTGATGTAATTTCAGGGAACTGTTGATTATTGGTGGGGTTGCTGCAAGAGATCAACTCTCTGTACTGGAACAAGGAGTAAGTTTGTGTTAATGTGACTTAATAGTTTGGATTCTGAGTAACTCATAATGTTGCCAGAGAATAGTAATGGTGCTTCTTGTAATTCCTGTAAACCTAATGAAAAGAAATTGTGCAGTTGATGGCAAGCTCATGTTGCACTGAGCTAGCACTTGTTGCTTTATTTCCATGGCAATTGTCAACACAAATGCTTATAGTACTTGGTCAAATTCTATTGAAGCCTGAGTAGATCTGAAAATTTTAAAATAAAGTTGTGATTTTTGCCATTTTTGCTTAACCAACAAGACTGAGATAGTTTTCCTCTTAACTTCTGCTCCATGTCTGTGTGAACAAAACTGGCCTGCTATTATCAGGGTCGACCTACACCATGAACCAGTCTTACATAGAAGGAGCCAGTCTAGCTTCAGCAGCATGGGATGTATAATCAAATCATTCATGCTGTAGGGATAGCATAGTCTTTTTTTTAATTATTATGATTTTATTTAAGAGTTGCTTTTGGAAATGAGACTCCATCACAACTGATAAATTTTCCAGTGGCTCTAGCCGCAAAAAATGCAGATGTTTTTCTCCTAAGCAGGCTTGAACTGGAAGATTGCTAAACTTTCATGTGAATGCTAAATTCATGACAGTTAACCCTTCCATCTGGCAAAATCTTAAGTTATTTCTATAGCTGATAGACTTGATATGTATACTTTCACAGTAAGAAAAGTTGAATTTATTTTATACCCATTTAAAAACAGATCTGTTTGTTGGCTTCAGATAACAAGGTTTAACACAGCTTGGGAAGTGGGGGAGGGGAGAAGGCACAGCACTTCTCAAAATAAGGGAAGGTTTTTTACATGGGGCAGATTCTTCTAATGAAAAAGTCCCAGAATAGAAATGCAGGTTGCCCAGAGAGGTGTTGATTTGTCTGTCCTTGAAGATACTGAAAATTTTATTGGGCGACTACCCAAAGTAACTTGGGAACTGTTCTTCATTTGCATGTGATGGTGGGAGTGGAGGCCACATGACTCTAAGAGATTCTTCCAACCAAAATTGCTCTAGGATTCTATGAAGTTGTAATAAATAAAAGATAGGGCATCATACTGATAATTGTATCATAATCTTTAATTTAGATAAAGCTGGTAATGCCTCTAGTTAGTTATGGGACCAGTTCATACTCTTTGTGTTTCACAGGTGGATATTGTCGTTGGAACTCCTGGAAGACTGGATGACCTGGTCTCAACAGGAAAGCTTAATTTGTCTCAAGTCAGATTCCTGGTTCTGGATGAAGCTGTACGTAGAGAACTAAGTGATACTTAAGTTCTGTTCTTAAATGCAGTGTGTCATTCACTAAAAGAGTAAAGTGAAGCATCATTGTTCTATAGCATTTGGTACTTCAGTGGAACAGCAACTAGCTACCTGTGGGGGCTATTCCAGGTTTATCTTGTTTTGTAATCATAGCAATCTACATATTTTTCCCCTTATAGCCTCGCTTGTAAAGCTGTTTGAGTTATTTCTGATTCAGAAATGTATTTCAGGCTGTAGTCATAAGGTTGTAAAGTCTGTTTCTGTCACTGTACAGGGAACTTGAAAGGACAAAACCAAGATAAGTGTGTTTTATTATCCTGCTGCATTGTCTTGAAGGCAATGACTGTTGTAGTCAATATGCTGTGAAATGAGTGCCTCTAATCAGTTATAGTACAACTGAATATTCACAAAGATGGAATGCCTTGGGTTATTAGCTAGGAGAAGCTGCTGAGACAGATGTTCAGTTTCTTGTGAAGCACAGCAGATGTACTTCGGAATATTCCAGATGTTTACTTTTTTCTCCTTAGTAGTAATATCTCAGCCTGACATTGACCTGTCCAGCTAATCAAAAGAGAACTTCTGAGACTACAAGTGTATTGCTTATTTAACTTAAGTGTATAGACAGAGAAATGACAACTAAAAATTGCAGCTTTATTTCTTTTATTCCCATGTAGGATGGCCTTCTCCTCCAGGGTTATTCAGATTTCATAAATAGGATCCACAGTCAAATTCCTCAAATAACTTCAGATGGGAAGAGACTTCAGGTATAAAATTTGTTCGTGGTTTTGGGGTTTTTTTTGTGATGGGTTTAGGTTTTGGGTTTTTTTGTTTGGGGTGGGTGTATGTTGTTGGGGTTTTTTTGTGGTGTGCACTGCTTTCAATTGTTGACTGTTACATGGCACGGAGCTTGCTGCTTTGAAGTAGTTTGTTATACCTCATGTTCAAAACTAATGCTTGTTCATTAGGTTCAGTAATGGCTTGTGAATATGTATTAGCATCGTAGATCTTGAAGCCAAGTGTTTAGCAGTATTTGAGTTACTTAGATGTAAATGTATCTGAAAAATGAGTGACTACATACATTATGATTTCTAATGCTCTAGTAGTTTTGATTCATGTGCTCTTAGTAATTCTGCTTTCTTCCTCCTAAATGATTGGGGTGTTGTAAGAGAAGAATTCAAGTTACTCATCAGCTGGGTCATTCCTGTGATGAGGAAAGCTGGTCAGGGACACTTTCTGTTGTGCTACATTATGGTATTCAACTACATAACTTGCTTCCAGCTCTAGTCTGACCTTTCATGCTGGGAGAATCTGATCTTCAGTGGTATCTACATGGCTTTTTTCTTCTTAGGTGATCGTGTGCTCTGCAACACTACATTCTTTTGATGTGAAAAAACTATCTGAAAAGATCATGCATTTTCCCACCTGGGTTGATTTGAAAGGAGAAGATTCTGTCCCTGAAACTGTACACCATGTAGTTGTGCTTGTAAATCCAAAAGCTGACAAACTCTGGGAAAGGCTTGGCAAGAATCATATCAGAGTAAGTGGTCTCTAAGTGAAAACTGTTTGCCCATGTGTACTTATTAGGCTCCAGTTCTGAAGAGTAAATGTTGTAGGACCTTTGTCAGCTGTTGACATAACTTAGTATCCGAAATGGCTTGTTCCATTGTAGTCAGCATTATGATATTGGTGATGTTCTAACACAGTTTCTGAACAGCACGTTCTTACAGACATGATTAAGGAAAATCTTGTTAAAATAACATTCCAATCTGTACTGGAGAACAATGACACTGCACTGCTTTTTCACTCATTTCACAGCTAATGAATCTGTGGCCTAACTGCAGTTAGCACCTGTGTTTTCCAATTGATCAGGAAGAAGTAAACCTTCCAATATAGATCATTCTGTTGAGTGTTTTTTGTCTCTGAGATGAGCTATTTTTAGAGGAATGGACTTAATCTTAGGCTATATTTGAGACTAGTTTAATTTCTACATTAACCTGACACCTATTCATGTGAGAAAGTGGTGGTTGTTACTGAAGTCCTTAGGTTTTGAGTTCTGAATAACCTGGGACTGTTTCTTTCTCAGCAACTCTTACGCAGTTACAATCGATAGGTTTTTCTTAACCACTTGTTTTCTCTGGAACCTCCCTTTGTCAGGTCTGTTAGGGCCTTTTCCCTAAATCTTAGCATTAATTTATTTTTCTTGGGTTTTGTATCTGATTCAGCCTCGCATAGGGAGAAAAGATAAGGAGCAACACTGTATATGATTTAGCCATGCTTATAGTACATTTTTTCATGTTTGGTGGTATGGCTTTTAATTCATCACTTTGTTCAAAGGTGGTTTCTATTCAGTGTCTACATAAATAATTTTATTGTCCTTTGTTTATGAAAATTCTGTGTGCTTAAACTCAAGACTTTTCTTCAGCTAAAGGTAGATTAGCTTATCTGGTGGGAGAACAGAATGCTGAGATGACTTTTAAATTTAATTTCTTGCTAATTATAACTTAATGGAGTTCAGTGTTTCCTTTGAAGTATGGACTGACTTTGGGGGCGGTTATTTGTTTGTGTTTTTTCCTAGACTGATGAAGTACATGCAAAAGATAATACACGACCTGGCGCTAACACTCCAGGTAATCAGCAACACTAGTTAAATAATAGCTTGTGAAGTAATCCTTTGTAAATGTTATAAAGTAAAGCTAAATTATACTAGATATCAGCCTTGAGTCTTGTTCCTCCAAATTTTTATTTCTACACTTTAGTAGTTGTGAAATGTGTTTCTGTAATAAGGGAGGAGAGAAAAGTACTTGAATATTCATTTTTGTGGGTATGTAAACAACAGGCGTTTGGTGTGCATAAGTAAACCTGAAACTCCTGAGGAGTCTTGTCCTTTCTGTATTATACTACCTTGGAGCAGGGGAACGTGGGAGTGTGTGTGGGGGGAAATTGCAAGTCTAGCTCACTTTCTTTGCTAATAAAATTTTATTAGTCTACTGAAAGGCTAGAGAAAACTTCAAATGTATGCCATTCAAAGGCTCTTCATACTCATAAACAATTTGACTGAAGTAACTTTTTTACTTTTACTTAGAAATGTGGTCTGAAGCTATTAAAATTCTAAAAGGAGAATACACCGTTCGGGCAATCAAAGAACACAAGATGGACCAAGCCATTATTTTCTGTAGGACTAAAATAGACTGTGATAATATGGAGCAGTACTTCATCCAACAGGGCGGAGGTAATATTTTTCACAAAATAGGAAAGTGAGCAGAATGTTATTTCAAAGCCAAGATGTTATGGTAGAGGGCACTGGTATTTGGACTCCACACAAATAAAATTGTGCTTAAGTTTTTTGACATACTGACTGGGCGTAAAATTCAGGGTTGGGTAACAGGCAGCTGCAGGGATGCCCTGTGTGGGAGGAGGCAATGAACTGCATTGTACCTGTTCCAGCCAGCTTTGAAATGACTGGAAAAAATCCATCATGCACCAAAATTTGAACCAATGAGAGCAGTATATGTTTCTGCTTAACTGTTTATATGAAAGTAGTAGTTGCTATGGGCAGGAGACATGGGAAGAAGTGTGTGTACATACAAAAGTAAGTACATAAGGAGAAACTTGAGAGAAAACACAGGGGCACTGAAAGGAGATGTGTGGGGAGAAAGGTGAAGACACACGTCTGGAGAAACAAGGGAAGCTTAGATTAGGGAAGGAGTAAGGAGACATGCCTGCATAGACCTCCGGGGGGGGGAAGGTATTTTTTTAATTGTTTTGTTTTTCTCCAATGCTTCTGTCAGTAATTAGAAATCTGTATTAATTGGTAATAAATTAGGTGAAATTGCCCTTACTCAAGACTTCTGCTCACAAAATGTACTTTTTTCCAGTTCTGTATGGTGTTGTGTCATAACTTATACATGAAGTTATTAATGCATAACAACTCTTTCAGGCCCTGATAGGAAGGGACATCAGTTCTCATGTGTCTGTCTGCATGGTGATAGAAAGCCTCAAGAAAGAAAGCAAAACCTGGAAAGATTTAAGGTGATGCAGCAGATTCCTGAAGCTTTTTTCCTCACTTCCTGATACCTGAAATCATATGTTAATTTGTGTTGCTAGTTCTCCATTTAAAGAAAACTGTGGTCAATTGACCTATGACCCACTTCCTAAAATTGGGAGGCACAAGTGGAAATCTGTACTGTCAGTCAATATGACCTTTGAGTTGTCACTGACAGGATTGTTGAGCTTACTTTTAAGTAAAACCTGTATTTAAGCTACATATCAGATTACATTGTTTTTTAGTCTTTGGCTTTTGAATATTAGAAAAAGTTATTTAAATATTAGACAGTTTGATTTTAAGCCGTTCATTGATTTATACTTGCCTTAGGCTGTTGGGGAAAGAAATAAGGATGTAAATCGATCAAGCTGTTAATGTTCAAAAAGCACTGTTGCACTGTGGAAGAGCTTTAAAATGTACAGAAACATTTCCAAGGTGAAGTAAATGCAAATGACTACTGTTTCATTGCCTGGAATTTAGCTTGGCTTATTTAGCACAACAGTTCTTTACAAATATGTTTTTTGTAGAGAGGAGATGTCCGTTTCTTGATCTGCACGGATGTTGCTGCTAGAGGAATTGATATTCATGGTGTTCCATATGGTAAGACTTATCTTAAGCTAAGCTATTGAATTGCGTACGGCTTCAATGCATTTGCAGTTCTGTCAACTAGTTAAGACGGGTATATGCAACTCTTTAAAATGAAGCTTTAAGTCATATGTTAAAGGCTTGAACTAGGCAACTTTTAATTTGATTGTTCAACATACCTTCTCAAATTCTCGATGGTGTTCTGCATTGTTGGGGATTCTTTGTTTGTTTTTCCACTCTTGTTAAAAAGTAATCATAGAGAAAGCAGTTTTATAGTGCAGGCCTTCAGTGTAGGTATTGCAGTTAATGACACCTGTAACTGCTGTAGTAGAACATATAAGTATGTACATGGGCTAAGGAGAAGCATTGCAGCAATCAAAATCACTTATTTTAGGTATCTAGTCTGTGACCTTAGCTCATGTATCTTGTATTCTCTGTGGATTGTGTGTATCTTAGTTATCAACGTCACACTCCCTGATGAAAAACAGAACTATGTTCATCGAATTGGGAGAGTAGGCAGAGCTGAGAGGTATGTATGTGTTCAGACTAATCACCATGTTTTCTGAATTTTTGTTGTTGTTTTGTAACTTGGCAATAGTTACTGAAATACATTTTTCTCTCTCCCTTCTCCCCTAATACTTCAGGATGGGTTTGGCAATCTCTCTTGTAGCAAAAGAAAAAGAAAAGGTAATTACACTCCAAAGCAAAATTGAACAGAATTTATTTTTACTCTTCTATCCACAGCTGATTGGAAAACTGCTTGTTTGTTCTTGTTTAATTGAAAGGGAACTTAAATAGCATGAAAAAGAATTCAGACATCTATAGTTAATCAAAATGAATGTACTCAACTATTTCACAAAGTTTAGAAGTTTTCCTTTATTTTTAGGTTTGGTATCATGTATGCAGTAGTCGTGGAAAAGGGTGTTACAATACTAGACTGAAGGAAGAAGGAGGTTGTACCATATGGTACAATGAGATGCAGGTAAATGTTTTGCTTAACCAGAATATTCCAATTCCTCTAGAAGACTGGGATATAGTTCTTGTTTTAGCAGCGTAATTGAAATACAAAACCTCCTGATTCCATTTGAAGAAGAAATTAGAAAGTGATACTTACATCTCTGATTATGAAAGCTTATTTTAATACTTCCAGTCAATTCTGTCACTGTCGGCTTCTCTATAATATTTTAATCAAATGCTTTTAAGAGTTACAGGATGTAAGTTACACATTTTTGTTTAGGTGGTTTGTTGCAAAACTAACTTAAAACTGTTGTTCCTCTAACCTGGAAATAGTGTGTCACAAGTACATTTTTATTGGGATTTGTATGTTAGGTATGAATGCTTGTTAAATTCACAGTGCTTCCCTTCTTTCTACATTAAAGAGGGGCGAATGATAGGTCATCCATGGCAAAATAAGCTTGGACTGTGAGCTCTTCAAAATAAAGTAGCCCCACTTACATAAGTAGGATAGTATGTAAAATAAAGGTTTCTAGGTAGGGTAAAAACGTACTGAAATTGGAAATGAACTTGTATAGTCCATTTGAGGAAAAAAATGTTAGTCTATGGTGTCTGTGACAGAGTTGTTGTGTGTACAACTCCTGTTGAAACTACTTGAATGTGACTATTCGGAACACTAGTCTGACTGAAGTCTTGGACCATAGGAGTACTTTGTGACTTTGTTTTTTGGTGTTTTTCTTAAGTTGCTGGGAGAGATTGAAGAACACTTAAACTGCACTATTGCCCAAGTTGAACCAGACATAAAAGTACCGGTAGATGATTTTGATGGGAAAGTTACATATGGGCAGAAGAGAGCTCTGGGTGGTAAGTATTGAACTACCCTTGAGTTACCTTGTTATGCAACACTCAGTTTCTTGGTTGTCTGCTGTGTAACTACAGAATGATAGATTAAAAAAAACTGCTAGTTCTTTGCTGTCTTCTGCCTTTGTTACATGAAGTCCATGGGTTGCAAGCAACCAAAGGGCATGTATGCCTGTGGCTTTTTTGTTTGTGCTTTGTGTTTAACAGGTTAATGAAGTTACTTTAACTTTCTGAATGACTGGTTGAGCATTATTATTTCTGCTGAAAAATGGCTTTGAATACATCATTTAGATTGGGTCTCTTTTGGCAGGTGGACTGTATAAGGGCCATGTGGATATTCTGGCTCCTACAGTACAAGAGTTGGCTGCCCTTGAAAAGGAAGCGCAGACATCTTTCTTGCATCTTGGCTATCTTCCTAACCAGCTGTTCAGAACATTCTGATTGTGCCACACTTGAGACGAGGCTTGAGTTAATAAATGCTCTGCCCTGCAAATACAAAAATCCCATACTGCCTCTGAGTAGCAGTAGTTAGAAAAGGATTAAAACTAAATGTACTTCTTGCATGATGAAGAGTGTGTTGAAGATTAACTGTTAGTTGTTGAATTGATAAAATACAACAAGTCAAAGATGAAATGGTTTCTTTTGCTTTTCTTTTGCCTTGCTTTGAGGATTAATTTGCGGAATTGTTCTTTGCATAGCTTTTTGAGTCATTGAAAATATAAGTTAAGCAAATCTGGAAGGAGAATGTGATTCTTCGTAGAATATATGTTAAAATGATTTAATTAGCTGTGTACTGAAACTTTCGGTGCTGGGCTTTCTAAAGATGCATCCATATTCAGACAGCTATTTATATTTAAGATACTGAAGAAGAAGAAAAAAACTTCCTGAAGTATCTGATGCTTTTGGTTGTCCTAAAAACTTAAATCAAGTTGATAACTGTTTTGATTCCATAATACTAGACTCCTCAAAGTTAATGTCTTAAATTTCTAAAATTGCTCTTGTGGCAAGAATTCTACAATACTCTGACTTTATAGGAAAGTAACACACTAGTATTGAAGCAGTTCATAAATCTTTGGGAAAAGCTTTTTCATGCAGTATAGGTTGAAGTATGCCTCTTGTGCACCTTTCAGGCAGGTTGAATTTGTTCAGATGAATCTACTTTATAGTCTGATCGGAATTTTTTTTAGCTTCCTTTTTTTCCTTGAGTGACTCCTTTAATGATACTTAGATCTATTTCAATGACTTTGCCTGCAGATTGTCACCTAAAAATATCAAAGATCACTGGGAATGCGTGACAACCCAGAAAGTAACCTTTTGCGTTGCTCATGAAGACTTCCAGTCACCAAGCGTTCAGTCCTCTTGCAGAGGACACTGAAAACCAGATTAAACTCAAACTGAGCAAAAAAACCTTTTTTGTAGTTACCTGGAGAGGATAAACTGAGATTCCTAGCTATTATAATAAAATACACGGATTTCTCAGAGTTAAACAAATGTGAATATTAAACTTACTGTGACTGTGCGGTGTTACCTGATCCTGAACTGGTAATCATAGAATCCTTCCTTTTAACACCTTTTGTATACTTTTAAAATGGTGTGGAGGGTAGGCCATGTGGGATGCCTTTCATTAGAACTTGGAAAGAGAAGTTCTACTATTTGTTTTATTGGTCTCCTCTTGTCAAGATGAGTAATGAAATCTATTGATGGTAAGTCCTTCTTTTTTGGCAATAACTTATTTCAGTGCCTTAAAATTGGTTTGGGTACAGGGAAAACAGATCATGCATGTTTGCAAATTGAAGCTGAGAGTAAAAACAGTTTCATCAGTTTAAAGTGGAAATATTATACATTTAAGTGGGAATCATTTTTAAATCTGGGGAACAATGGTGGGTAGATAGAATCAAACTGTTACCAGCATTTATCTTTTTGTTAGTGTAACATTTATTCTAAATCTGCCACATGTTCAAAGTCATGATACCTTTCAAGATTAACTATTGGGCATCCAAACTTCAGTGAGTGATAGCAAATAAAGACTATTTATCAGGGCTTTACTCCTGCAGACAAAAGTTGCTTTAGGGATATAAGCTTAAGCATGCTGCTACTTAAAATTTGTATTTCCTTGGTGTTGTAGGAGCTGAAATTACTAAAACAGCCTGATGTATAGTTGTTTTGAGGGGGGTTTGGCTGATGTGCCTTCAAATGCTGCAACATGAGGGAGGTACAGGGGGAAAGTTTATGGCTGAGCAACTCCGAGTTGGCTCAGATGTCAAGAGCTTAACTGTCCTGTGCTAAACAACAGAAAATCCCATCAGCCCTAGAGTAATCTAAGGAAAATATTTAGGTGAGATGGCACATAAACTGCTTGGGACTGGTTTTAGGGATTTGGTCTGGGGTCTTTATATATTACTGTCAGTTACTGCTAGAGAGAGCAGCTTTCTGGAAAGCATCACATTTCTTCAGAAAGCCAGTAAGGTTATTTGGGGAAAAAAAAAAAAAAACACAAAGGAAACCCCTTAAAGTAAAAGGAATTATACCAAATTAAGCCCTGAAAATTGTCCCTGGATGTTCACTGTCTCCTACTATTTTCATTTCAGAACACACATGCCTTTACAGCTAGTAATAGCTAGTGGTAAGCTGTATGTAACTAGATAGGCATGATTCCAATTAAAAGTTTTATCTGCCTTTCTTGAATCAAACACTGATTTGCTTTCACATCCACAGTCAAGATTTCACACTGGAATTTAAAGTCAACAGATGCGTAAGAGTAGAATTTCTTAGGATCGGGTGTTGTGATCTTGTCATTGGGAATGTTCCAAATGATATGCAAAACAAAATTTCTCGTTGAAATGAAGTATGCAGTTGTGTCTCTATACATACATACACAGAACAGCCTGCATTTATATATATGTATACGACATGGATGTGACTGGGGGGGCGTGTGTGGATGTTGCGTTTTGCTAGTCTTTGTTAGCTGACTAACCATTGCCTGCCTCGTGGTGGTGCTGATGTTTCACATGTGGCTGGAAAGGCCGTTGGGGTAGCAGCCTTACGGCTTCCAACTGGGTCAATTATATTTTCCCTAATTTTTTTTCCTCTCCTTAGAAACAAACAAACTCCTAAACAAAAAAGAACTTAGAGCTGTTAGAACTGTTTGTGTGGAGTACAAACTCACAATGAAGGGCCCTTGCTTCACTGGCTGACTTCTTGTCGAAGCTTGAATAAACACGCAGTTTAAGCTGTTAGGATGGTTAATCCACTAACTTCTGTTTTAAATGGCTTGTTCCTTGTCTGGATACAGCGCTAATTCTTGCTACTGTACATGTCAAAACTGTGTTTATTTTTCTTCTCGGTGTTGATTTCTAGGGCTGGCTAACTGAAAACAGTGGGGGGGGGGGGGGGGGGAGCATTCATAAATAAGTGCCCTCGGCAGTGTTTGTTGCAATTCGCTGGCTACAGATCTCTGTAAGCAAATGCCATATAGGCATGGCATGCTTGCTGCACTTTGACCAAAAGGGGAAATATGGGAAGTTCAAGAAGATCTTAAGTAATATTAAGAAAATAAGAGCTCCTGTTTTAAACTCTCTTCCCTAAGTTATATTTTAATAATAGCAGTATAGTTAGGACAGGGCAAGATTTTTGTTCAGCTGCTTGAGTTTGCTTATTGGAGCACCCTTGTTCAATAGCTTTGTATTTTCAACTAAGTTGCTTTAGTACAGTGTCTTGAGAGAATTCGCATACTTATTGGATGATTAACTATTCATTTGAGTATTTATAACTACTGGTAGTAATCTGTCTTTGTTTTCCTTTACACTTCTATAAAGGTTCCTTTTATGGAAGGGAAAAGGATACAGATGGTGTTTGCCACTCAGTGTCCAAACTGCTGAGCTGGGGCCCCCTTTTAGAATACTCCAAAGGCAGGAGTTCACTGGTCTCTTACGGTTTAAGTATGGTTCTGTTTTGCTACTGTGAAAGCAGGCAAAATTGCTGCTGGCAAGACAAACCTACACTCCAGTCTTCTCATGTTTATGGAATCACACATACAAATAAATGTGCCTGGTCTATTTGAAGAGGTAATTGGCCTGTGGTCACTACCATATGTGAATGTCCGTGTAATGCAATAAGCTGGGCTCCTGCTTAAGCTAGTTAGCAAAATAACTGCATCTCAAGTAGATTAGATAAACGTAAGAAAGGGGAAAAATGGGATGGTGAGTTCAAAGGGTGATCTTTCCCAAGGAGTGTGTACCCTTCTGCCTTGCACCTTTCGGAGATAAGGAAAAGTATAAAAGCTAGGGACACTTAAACCCTTTATAATTGCAATTACAGCAATGCTTGCCAAGAGAGAAAATGAAGATATGCAAAGGGTGAGGGAGGGAAAACCTATGGCTTGTGTGAGGAATCCTCTAAAGAATAGTTCTTTGACAAATTGCTTGAAAGCAGAGCTGCTAATAGTTGCAGATACTAACCCATTCTGTGAATGACGAGCAAGCTCTTAATCACTTAAGATATTTTCAAAAAACACTTTGCATCCTGCAGTGCTGTTCTTAGTTTCTTACTAATGTGGGTGGATCCACAGATAAACTGTGGTAAAGGGATGCAGTAATCTGCTGAATGTCAGCTGAAACTGTCAAGAACTTCAATAATTTCTTTGCAGCAACGATATATTAAAGGCTTTTTCATGATACTCCGCACATAGCCTTTCATGTTTGTTACTATTGGAGAACATAAAAAGTACATTCATGAAGCGTATCCGGTGTCAGTTGAGCACTGCTGCTTACTGGAGTGTCTAAGGCGTGGAGGAGAATATTCCTCTTGTCCCAAAGGGATTTGCCTGATCTAATATTTGGCAGAAAAATTAAAAGGACAAACAGCTAACAGATACATGGAGAACAGGTTGCTGGAATTCAGTTGTTTCTAGTTAACGCTGAGCTAAATAGCATCATGGGTGACAGGGCATGCTGCCACTCGAAAAAGATGCAGGTCTCCTGCCTGTAGGTGCCACATTGCACATGCCAGTGCTGTACAGAAAATTCAGGTAGCCTGCAGAATCAAGAGCTTGTGTTTAGATGACTTGAACCATCCTATGTATATAAGGTTAATTTAAAAATTGTAACACATATGGAAATGCCATAGTACTCCTATTTAATAAACTGTTGCTGCTGCAGTCTTGCTTTCTTTGCTGCCTTTTGAAAGCACTGAAATGTTGCAGAATTGTCCAGCGGTGACTTTCTTCAACTTGCCAATTTTCGTGATACCATCCAAATCAGCCATTGAGTTTTGTGAATCAATTATGCCATCCTTCTGTAGATCTGTTTTTGAGAACTAGCATCCTTTTAACCAGAGCTATGACTGTGTTGGAATTAGTTCAATTGACTTGTATGAGTTATGAAAAATAACAGAAAGGATAACAAAACATAGAAGTTAGTCACAATGACAACAAAAGCAATTTGAATATATCTGGTGTATTATCAGTATTATGTATGGCTATCTGTTATTTAGGTTTTAAGCAACATGTTCTATTGTAATTTTGTGATATTTTTTGGTTACAGAATTTAGTTTCTCTGAACAATAGTGGTATTTTTAAATTAAGTGCTTCAAAATAGGAAGCAGAGAATTTATTAGCATACAGTAGTATTCAACTACGCTTTAAGCAGCTCTGTACCAAATGCCATAATGGGTTTGAGCATGGTTTGGTTCTTTTTTTATTGAGGTTTAACCTTTTTTGAAGAAATTCTTCAATTGCTCTTCACTCCTTACAATGAGAATTTTAAACAGTGTTTGGCCGAAATGGTTAAAAAGTAGTAAGCTTTGCAAAGAAGTCTATTTACCTGGGAGCACTAATCTTTGGTGGTATTTTTAATGTCCTAAACCAATGAGAACAGAACTTTAAATTCAGTAAAAAAAAATTAATGGTCTGAAGTCATCTGAAGTTTTGTCAGCAGCCCAAACTCTGGTTAGCAGTTTTGCCAGCAGCCATTGTTGCCAGATGGTGCTTTTATACTAAGTGACTTCATTTAGTCCAAGTTTTTAAAACACAGTTAATTCTTAGTGCATGGTAAATACACCTAATTTTTCTGTATTTTCTTACTAAGCTTTAACTTTTCTGGTATGTCCATACATACAAACAACTTCTGATGGCTTAAAAACAGTCTTTATAGCAAAATGAAGAAAAAGTTTGTTGTTAACCTTTCCATATTGAACTTGTCTCTTTTCAGTATAATGCCAGTGGTATCAGAGGCTTCCTCCATGTATTTTATTTACCTCATTTAATTGTGTAGGTAACTTATGTAAATGCTATGCTCCAGGATGCAGTCTCCTTAATAAAGCAGGAAATCCCTGGGAAACTGTCCAAGTAAACACTACACAGGCTACTGAAACAAGCAGAAATACAGGTCTGTATATGAAATGTTTTCATCAAACTTACATAATACTCCCTTAAAAGTTGTTGTTTGGTGTTTTTTGTGGTTTTTTTTGTCTGAGAAGACATCCAATAAAGTGACCTTTCTACTTGTCAGACCATGCATGTATCCAGTTGCCTCTCCTGTTACCCTACTGATGAAAAATGAGTTAACTTCTCTACCAACAGAACTGTTTGCGTTGTGATTGTCAGTTTGCAGCTCTTGGAAATGAACCAGGGGCTGGGGAGAAAACGTGTTGGGGTAAGATAGATTAAAAAAAAATGTGAGCTCCCTAAAATTAAAGAAGGAATGCAAATCAAATCCTGTCTGAGACCTAAACTGCTAGTTTGGAAATAATCTCCTGAATGTTTCCATAAGTGACATGATTTGTAATTAAATGTGTGATGCCCAAATGAGCTGTAGTTTTAAGGTTATGAGCTTCAGATATCAGTGTCTTACAATCTTAAATGTATCTAGTAATCTTGGCTATGCAAATCAGTATGCAACAAGTGCAAATTGTCTCTGTCCTGCTATTGTCTAGAGCAAACTAATGTTGTTTGATACGCCATAAGGAAAAATCCTCTCACTGAAGCATCTGTATCTCAGTAAGATGTCAGTCTGTGCAGCTCATTCACAAATCCCAACCTCAGCTATGTTCTGGTTCAGATTAAGTTTGTACTGAACAAAATACGGTGTAACAAAAGCAAGCAGGAAGCAATTCCACCCCCTAACTGAGGCCATTCCAGTTCTTGTAAGTACTTAGTAAGAAGCTTAATGAATTGCAAACTCAGGTAGAACTTGTGGGATGTTATTCTTTCTCCTTTTATATAGTGATGCTCGGTTGTTCAGAGCATTACATCCAAAAGCCATGCTTTCTCAGGCCATATTTACCAAACTCAAGTGTCTAACTCATTTATTTGAAGAAGAAATCCCCAACTTCTGGACTATTTCCTGCATTAAACTAATTAACCTTCATTGAGAAATTAGGTCTTGCAGAGGTGGTTATGTTTCCTAAGACAGCAGCTGCAGCACTCCCAACTAGTGTTTGATGCAGAACAAGAAACTTTAAAAGAAAGAGTTTATTTCCAAAGGTGCTGCTGCTACAAAAAGCAATTTCCAGTATTATACGTGCTCCTTGCTTATCTTACCTGTGTAGTGAGAAGCTTTTTTGTTATATCGGCAGCAAGCACTCGTGTTTGCCAGGTAGACTTTAAAAGGATTTATTCTGCAAAGTTTTTGTAGCAAAAGGTATTATTTGTGTATTATTTTGTGGAACCAGTATCACAAATTGGCTTCAGTTTTAGTAATTAGTCTGCTCCTTTAAGGGGAGAAAAAAATCCTGGGGTGGGGGGAGGACAGGACAACAGTGGGCCAGGGCAGCCCCGCTACAGCTCAGTCTAGTGCCATGATGTGAAATAGTTTTTTTCCCTGGAGTGCTGTTTGTGCAGTCCCTGTGGTATATGTAAGCACTCCCTTTTCCTCTAATGTGTGCCTATGGAGTTCTGCTATTTTAACATTCCCTTTGGATAACGGGCCGTGCTGTTGGCTCACCCGTGCGTGCCAGGTGCTGTGCTCTGCTCTCCCGTTCCTGTGGCGCAAGGGGTGTATGCAGAGGAGGGAAGATGCCTGGGCACTAAGGACAGCATTCCTCCAAGGAAACTTGCTGATGTGAGACCTAATAATGAGGGGGGGATTTAAGAGCAGCAGATGCAAATAATTCTGGATTTGATGGGAGCAGAGAAATTGGGGAATCACGTGGACAGTCTATTTACTTTATTCTAAAACTTTTGTATTGCCACTGTGGTAGCGCTTTACTGCAGCAAAGTAATACCTTCTGACACCGGTCAGGAATGGCTCATTTTCCTTGCTGTCTCTCCCAGGAGGGAATTATATGAGCTTTTAGGCTCAAAAACATTATTTTAAAGGAACAAGCAGGGTGGTTGAGGTAGACAAGTAGTGAGCGTAATGAAGAAAGGAAGGAATTTAAGGTGATCCTGGGTTTCTCTGAGCAGCCACTCTATCCACCACAAAATCAATTTCCTATGCCAGTAGAAATTATATTGTGTGAGAGAAATTTCTGTTCTGTCCAAAGGAGAGAGAAGTTTTAGTGCCAAACAAACTGTCCTTTAGCTACACTGGTTTCTTTGAGAAACCAAGGAGTAGATCAAGATATCTTTTCATGGAGTGCTTCACCTAACAAATGAGATCATTATGGTCAAATGAACTGTGTAGCTGAGCAAACACACTGAACTTTGAATTTGTTGGAAGTGAGCGTAAAGAGATTTTTGTGCCCTGAGAGGTAATTCCTTGAATGGTGGCAAAGATGTATAATCATTGCTAAATTTACCAGCATAATTTTAGTCCTGTAGTCAATTACAGTTGATAACACTACTTGTGCACACTGACAAGAACTTATGGGAATAGCTAAATTGCGGGGTTAGCTGGCTGTGTGTGGCTGCAGCCAGTGGAAGTTGCACTGTGTTTGGAAGACTCGCTAAATTCTCTCTCGTGCTGAGGAGTGGTCTACCACGCAGCCAAGTATTGTGATGTATGTTTTCTCTTCTGGCAAAGGTCAGATTTGCACAATCTGTACATTGTAAAGGTCTAGAGAAAGGTTGTGAGGTTGATCTACTTATTTATTCATTTATTTATTATTTTCTTCTGCAAATCACTTGTGTTCCTAAGTTTGGTAGTAAACACAAGTAGTATGAGATGTTATTTTGAAAGATTTTCACACTTTAATTTTTTTGAAATCTTATGATTTTTTTTTAACGGATGACTGCTGTTGGTAAATTTTTAGATTTTTTTTTTTTTTTTACCCCCTGTTCCTTTCTTCTTTGACCAGGGCTTAATTATAACATGCAGGTGTCGTGAGGTGCATGTGTAAGTACCACAGAAAAGAATATTTTCAAGGTCAAACTCCAAATAAAATTTTTGAGAAAAACTTTGATTCATAAGGTGCTTTAGCCGTGAACTGAAGTTCATTAACAGGTCAAGTGTTGAAGCAGAGATCAAAACAAGAAGCTTCAGGCAACTGCATTCAGAACCTGATTGCTTTAGACTCATGTTTTTGATGGTACTACCGTTTTAGTAAATATTATTACTGACACTTACTGTTTTCCATACTTTCACAGAATCATAGATTCATAGAACGGTTTGCGTTGGAAAGGACGTTGAAGATCACCTAGTTCTACCCCCTCTGCCATGGGCAGGGACACCTTCCACTCGACCAGGTTGCTCCAAGCCCCATCCAGCCTGGCGTTGAACACTGCCAGGGATGGGGCATCCACAGCTTCTCTGGGCAACCTGTGCCAGTGCCACACCACCCTTGCAGTGAAGAATTTCTTCCTTGTATCTACCCTCTTTCATTTTAGAGCCATTCCCCCTTGTCCTATCAGTACCTGCCCTTTGTAAAAAGTCCTCCAGCTTTCCCTTTTTCCTTGATCTCTGGTTCATAAGAAATATCTGAGGGCAGAGTGAGCAAGTGGTGTTTTGTGGTGTATCCAAACTGACAGATTAGGAACAGGAGATCAGCCTGGATGGATCCAAACCAGATTCATCGTGCTTCATGCTGGACAAAAAAAATTTCCTAGGCAGGTGGGGTGAAGTTGAAGGAATGGTGATTTTTTTATTAACTAAGTGCTCATTGTTATGTCCTCATAAGGAGTAGGAGGATGTAGCATGTTTGTATTGTCACTGACTCCCAGATAGATGATGTGCTTGGCTGCGGCCATCTGTCAGCTGGGAATGGCATTGCAGCTTATTCATGAGAGGGAGCCACATGAAGAATTATAGCCACCGCTCTTCTCTAGGCACCATTTTCTGCTGTTGCACTTGATTTGACTCTTAATTATACCAATATATATTTGCAAATGTTTTCAAAATGGCAAATTTCAAAAATTGTCTTTGAACAGTTTGGTTGGCCTTATTACCTTGCTGCCATTTTATTTGAGCTAAATGATTCCTTATTTAAGGAACTGTAGCCAAACAAAACCCTACTCCTGCTGACTTGCTGAAAGAGAGCAGTAAAGCAACATGACTGTCGGCATGCAGCTGCATTTCTACGTAAGCACTGGAGAAAAACTCTGAAATAAGTATTCAAAAATGTACTTCAAAGAGTGGAACGTGGTCTGGGTGACCATTTAAAAGTCTTTGTGTACCTTTGCCCCTTGTAGATGGGTGGTACTAGTTTCATGGAGGTACCCCAAAAGGACTGTGTAGTACAGGTGGCTTGTGGTGTTCTTTTTTCTACCAATACAGGTGATGCTTTTAAAGATGGTAATGACAATTAATTTTAAATGTTTTTGCCTTTAGGAGTGCGTTTTAGTGGAAGGCTTAAGTTGCAGAAGTCTAGAAGATACTAATATACTGATAACAAAACGTGGACATTATTTAACTTAAAATGTTTTCTGTGTTGCTAAACGGCTATCTAGAAAGCTTTATTTTGTAACATACACTGCAGCTTTTTGAAACAGAAAAGGCCAAACTCGGAATTAAAAAAACTAAATTCTAGCATTAAAAAAAGGAAAATCACTCCTGCAAGCAATACTCTTCAATGATCTCCATCCTGAAATTTAATTTGCAAAGGTGATACTAGGACCATACATCCATCATGTTTCTATGTTAAGCTCCTACAAAGTTCAAACTCAATGAGGGATTTTCCCTATCTAAATTTGGTCTCTATATGAAATGTGAGTTCATAGAAT
Source organism: Falco naumanni (assembly GCF_017639655.2). Lineage (NCBI taxonomy): Eukaryota > Metazoa > Chordata > Aves > Falconiformes > Falconidae > Falco > Falco naumanni. The sequence continues at coordinate 31,369,309 of NC_054059.1, forward strand.
ACAGAAAAATTCAATTTATAGATGTTATTCCTTTTGTATGTCAAAGAAGCTATTACTTTCATATGCTCTTATGCTTCTCACAATGTAGGATAATGATGCTGTATATATTAAAACTTAAATATTTTATATATGAAATAAAAAACCACATCTAAATAAAGTTAAGGGTTGGACTAAAATGTGAAAGCAAAGAAACTTAAAGCTCAGGTAGGAAATTCAGGTCTATTTGGTATTCTTCAAGATTTTCAAGACCACTGTTGAGTGCTACTGGCTCTGCTGCCTTTTCTAAGCTTGTGTTGACCTAGGAAGAACCCTATATAAGTTCCATTTGTGAAGTTTGATTTCTTCTTAACAGAAAAGTGAAAATAGATATTTAAAATTTTCATTTTGATAGTTACAGGAAGCTGCCTATGGGATATGAGTATATTTATAAAATAAGGCAAAAGTATAGAACTTGGTGTTAATGTGCATTTATTTTACTATGTGCTGCATATTTTTAAATTGTATGTCTATTGGAGAAGACAATGTTCAAACCTCTGTTAAAAAGACATGGGTTCATTTTATTTATTTTCTTTGCTTCCAAGTACAGTTCTGAATTAACTACAAGGTAAGAATTACACCCATGACAGAGCATACGAGATTCTGGGCTAGATCCAGGACAGCAGTGAAGTGCCATTTACTTTTTAAGTTCGTGATGTCCTGAAAAATATTTTTCAGATGCAAAGTCCAAGGTTGTCTCATCTCTGCAAATACTTTCCTTACCAAATTGCAAGGTCTCTAGAAGCTTGAAGTCTTCTTCCAGAAAACAACTGAAAGTGGATCTATAGGACCAGTGGATAAGCTGGAGACTATCCAGGGCATATTCAAGAGCCAGAAACAAAATATTTCTCCTTTCTCTGTCTAAATTGCTTGCAGATGCTCTTCAAGAATATCCTTATCAGCTCTTCTCTGAGAACTATGTTCCACATCACACGTAGTAATATACTTTGCTTTCTCTTCAAAAAGTGGCATCACCAGCGATGGCTTTTGCCCTGCAGATGAGTCTTTAGAGCGTTAGCCAAGATACAGGCGAATGAAAAGCGCATCCTCCCTTCCATATAGAAGGCTTAAAATCCTTAACTCTATCCCAAAAGACGACACCACCTAATCGGCTTTAGGCTAGTTTTGCATGAGAACATGTTCACCTTCCAGCACAACAGTGCAGAACAGAGTTCAAGATTCGTTGATCTGGGGGAGAGGCCAGAGAGGAAAGGAAGAACACTGCAAACAATGTTACTCTATTTTTGGGGAGTTTAGGTAATTCTAGTCTAACATTTCCAGCTTAAGCTCATAGAAATGGGAGCCTGTTAAATCTTCATCTGGACTAGAAAGCCCTCTGTTGTTCAGTTTTGTTCCTTAAAAAATGAGGGAGTAATAATTAATAAAAAATAAGTTCCTTTAATAATAAGGGACTTCAAGAAGGAAAGAATATGGTATGATTGTCTGTCTTTGCCATAAATTATTTAACTGAGCTCTCAACTACCTCAAAAAGATCTAAATTTTCTAATCCTCACATCATTCTTGTGACTTCTACTCAAGCTAATTTCCCAGGATGGTTCTCTATCTCTGGGTACCAGCACTGGGCAGTACCCCAAATTGAGCAGCACTATTTCCAAGCACAGAGTTAATGCAACAACCTCCCTTCCTATTTGAACATACTCTTCCTGTACCCAGTGATTGTATTTGCCCTTTGAAGTAGGGAATCGTGATGGAAACTGGAGCTCAGCTGAGAAGTCACTGACACTTTCTCTCTCCCCCGTCTCCCCCCCCCCCCCCCCCCCCCCTTTCTTTTTTCTTCCAGAGACTGTTTTAGGTTGTAGCCTAGAAGTAGTGATTATTCTTAGAGGTACTACCATGTATGTGACTATGTGTAGGATCAAAGTACTTGTTTACGGTTAGGTTATGAGGTGGTTTCTACCACTTCGTCATTCTCTTCATGAGTTAGTGACTGATAGGTTTATATACATATGTGAATCAGATATATATTTAAAGAGAAAGTAGTTTTTTCAGATTTTTGATAAAAATTACTTGTAGGGACCCAAAAAATACCCTATGTTCTCAGTGATGCATGTCCATTTGTAGTTATGTTCAGAGACCGAACAGTCGCATAGTTTCACTGATATATGCTATGCTGTATTTGTGTCACCAGAGTTTCTTAGTTCATAAATAAATCAGTCGGAGTGCCAAATCGGTGCCTTAAAGAGGTATAAATATATGAATTCTCCCTTATTGCCTTTTTATCCAAACTGGTAATTTCATCATAAAAGATACTAGTTTAGCTTGAAGCAAATCCTTGTTGATTGGCATTAATTATATTGCCCTCCTTTAATTTATTAATCGAGTTCTGTATCAGACAGCTATTTTGCTTAGGATCAATGTCAGTGTGACAGGCCTATAATTACCTGGGTCCTCTTATTTGCCCTTTTAAAATATTGGCACAACATTCAGCTCTCTGTAATGTCTCTAGTGTTCCACAGCTGAAAACTGTATTGAAAATGCGATGGCCCAAACAGGTCCTTTACAAGCTGTCTCTGAAACCTTTAAATATAAGTTATTTATACTTAAATGTTTGCTTTTAGGCGCTACTTTTTATATTTTTCTGAGCTACTGTTAAAATAGTATTTTGTCATCATCAGCTGAACATGCTAGGAGAATTTTTTCATTAATGTATTTTGGAAATAGCTGGGAAATGTTTCTGCCTTTTCACCACTGTTATTAACTTTTTTCTGTTGGGGATCTTTCTTAATCTTTTGATAAGGGTTTTCTGATTCCCAGTCTTGTTTCCTTACAGGATCCAGCAAAACCCTGCTCCTGTGTTTGACAACCATTTGTCATGGAAATCACTGTAACATCCCAGGCTGAGCTCTAGAGCCGCAGTGTCAGAGGGCAAGAGTGAAAAAGGATGAAGTTTTGATGTAAACATTGTATTTACAGTGTTATAGGCTCACCTGGATGCCACAAATAAGGCTTAAGTCTTCGCATGGTTTCAGCATCAGATAACATGCAAAGTGTAAGATAACGATCCCTAACAGAGCTGAAAAGGGGGCACAAAGAGCCCAATGACACAAGAGGTTTAGTCAGTGTATTGGGGGGGGGGGGGGGGGGGGGGACACGTTTGACAGCCTGCCCTGAAGCATTGTAGAAGCCTTGTAGCACTGTTTTAAGATCAATGTAACCCTGGAACTCTTAGACCCATTGACGTCTGTCAAACTTGATGTTCATTTGCTGAATAAGAGAAATAAAATATCCGAAAAGCAAATATTTCAGTCAAATTCTCCAGGATAAAAGAACCTCTTTAAAACTGAGTAATGAGCAATAAACGTGACAGAGGGGATGCCGCATGGGCTCGCGGCCTCAGTGCTCTGAACAGCTCCATTGTCAACTGTAGCCATTTCTCTTCATGTCATTTCTGGTGCACCAGAGCTGCAGGTCTCCTTGCCAGTGGGGTCCTGCAATGCATAAACACTATCAAGCTGCTGCTCAGTAGTGGTAAAATCAGGGAAGGCTTCTCGTGCTGCCGCTGTGGCTGATGGCCTGGAAAAGGAATGCTTTTGAAATTGGCTGCAGTGTTTGCTGCTTCACTTGATCATTTCCATCTCTGCATCAATCCCTGCTTCAACACAGTGTGAGGTGGCTGTGGATGAAGGTGAAAGCAAACAAAACAAGAAAAGCAAAGTCCTAGATTATCTTTTATATAAAATGGATGCTATCTATTTTGAGTTCAAAAGGAAAAGCCTGTGTTGAGTGCACCTAGCTTCAGACAGAAGATTATGCACATCCTTTTTCTGTTTGTTGCGGTAATTTTCTCTTTGGCTACATCTGCCCAGCTGGATTAACAGCTTTTTTCAGTCTTTTCCCTGTCTCTTTTTGTTGAGACTGTGGAGTCACATTCAGTTAAAGGTAAACCTAAGAAGCCAACATCCTATTGCTCAACATCTAATAGTAATCTTGTATAAACCACTATAAAATGTGAGGTTTTAACAAGGTAACGCAAGGTTCAGGTTTTACCAGAAATACATACCATAGGGTATCTGACTTTGGTAACTTCATAATGAAAATAATCCCCATTATGTCATGACAACATACTTTCTGTTTTCTAAGGGGCTAGAACCAAAGTCTGCTAAAGCTAGGAGAGTTCAGACGAGGCATTTCTTACTCTAGCAATAAAATCTCCAAAGACGTGATACTTACATAGCTTCTTTTCATGTTAGTCATTATAGAAAGCACAATTTTAATACAGGAAACAAACAAACAAATATTGCTTAGACAGTGTTTTTCATGAAGTCAGAGAAAGACCCTATGAGAGAAAATACACCCCTTTTATGAAACTGTTACAATCACTTTTTAAGATTTTAAATTCCCAGTACTTGCATGCCTTTTAATCTACACAAATCTGCAAAAGGTGTGTAAGTTAAATATAGAAATCGGAGATTGCAACCTTTTTCTTTCCACGTCTTCTAACACAGGAATAAAATTACTTTCACTGAAAATTAAAAGAACTTACATCTTGTCATTCTGCGTCCTACCAACAGACAAAGCCTCTTGTCCTGGATAATGTGCTCGTCTAGAACAGAGTCAGCCCCAAGTACAAAGAGTTTTGATGTAACTAGAAGAAAACAGGTAATATGTAAGACAGATAAAAATCAGAGCATCAGTGGTGGCACATTAGCAGTGTTAATGGCAGCAGGGCATTCTAGCTGTTGCTGCTGACATTGTGGAATTTATCACCATGGAAAATAAAAGGAAAATTCAAAGTATCATAAAGAGTATATGGATGTATAGGATGTCTGTATATGGGTAATAAACATACACACAGGGATTTGATGGTTAACAATAATGAAAGCATTGTGATGGATACAAACTTTTGTTTTCTATTGAAGTACATGATTCTCTAGTTTCATCATACAAGGCAGTAGCTGTGCTCATATTCTTGCCGTCATGGAAAGGAGAGTACTCATTTTGGGAAGCTGATGATAGGACTGTTGTATGTTTCTTGCAAAGGCTTAAAAGAGAAAGGTAACAAAAGGTAAAGGAAATACAGGAAACGATTCAGCAGGAAAAGCATCTGACTACCAGTAAAATTCTGTATACAGTTAAGGTTGCTGCTTTTTGTGCATGAAGCTCTACATCTAGTCTTCCCCTCCAGCAGTCTGTCTCTCTTGTGTATCACCACATTTGCAAATGCCAGTAAGACTTGAATTGTAACCTTAATATGAAAGAGAGTAAACTTCCAAACCTTTGTACTAAATAGTGTGCTATCATTTAAGTATCAGGGCATGTTACAGAGCATGTCTGTTTTTCTAGATACCTGGGGGTGGGGGGTGGGGTATGGGTTGGACAGAGTTTGAGATACAGTAGGCTATTGCTATTCAGTAATAACAGATAAATATTTAAACATTCAAAGATTGACAGCTTGTATAGAAGGTAGCATCAGGACCTTTGTGTTCTGTTATCGAAATAAATATTAATAACCATTACCTAATTTTTCCATCTTGTTGTCATAGTTACTACTAATAAACCCACACAGTTCCTCTGTTAACTATTTCCATGTATTTCCCCCAATACTTACCTATTTTTTTTCCCAAGTTCTTGAGTCCAGTGAGAAACTAGCAATTTTCATGTGCTTTCATCATTTTATTAACCATGGAACTATGGTGAGCACTTCTCTGGTTTGAAACCAGCCATTTAGTTTCTAAGGATATCATGAAATAGTGAACTTAATCCTTTCATTAGTAGTATATCCCTGTTCTGTAGACCACAGAGACACAGTGTGCTGTGCTCGCATGGACCCACCACTGCAATTCTGATTATTCTTTTCCAAAACTGTATGCTGCTAGTCTCAAAATTTCAAGTTGGTAACAATAATAGTCATATTCTTCTATGATTCTGACTTTGTTTTATAACAGTATCAAGCATTGGACGTGATCAGATTCCTCCCCCTGCCTCTGAGCAGGTAATACTAAGCAGAGGCCCATTGATCTGTTATATTTGAAAAGTACAACTGCTTGGCCTGCATTCCTTATCTCATTAAACTGGATGTTAATATCCAAGTTTTCATGGCTTAGGGTTGGATATTTAATGTTCTTTTTGATTACTGATGTACTTTATGCTGCCAGAATTCACATACTGTGATCAGCATTTTTGAATGGCTTCAATTGTAACACTCAATACTGTTTTCTACACTGGCTAAAAAAAAAAAAAAAAAAAAAAAAATCAAGGAAATAAGAAGCAAATTCTCTCTAACAGCATGATTGGTGTTTCCTGAACTGGGAAATAATGATACCAATTAACAGGGTTTTTTTTCCTTTTCTTCCCACTTTAAAGTATCCAAATGCACAAGCAGGAGTCATGCCAGGTTAACGGATCGGCTGTTAATGAAACCTATGTGTGAAGACCCTCCCTAATCTACTCAACCCTCCAGAGATCAAACAGAGAGTTAACAGAGCAGAGCAGGTTCTGTGTGATGGATGTGTGTGTATAAATCACTTCCTCAAAGCTAAATTGTTCCAATTCACTCAGTGGCAACAAACTGCAAAGATTCTCACAGGCTTGTAACACTCCCTCCTCCTCCTCCTCAGCAAGGATTACTGGCTGAGAGTTAGAAAACTCCTGGGAATCCAGGTAATATAGTAACAGGGTAGAAAGCAGCAAGTCTGGTAGGGAATAAAAGCAAGCATGTAAAAGAAATAATCACGATTTTTGACTTCTGGTGAACATCTTGTTGGCCCTGAGAGAATCCATACTGTTGCTTCAACTTTTAGTGTTGTGCTGGTAGCTTTGCTTAGATGTTCTTAAGGAAGATAATGTTAAAAGTGACCTAATGGCAAAAGAAGAATAAGTCATGATTCTTTAAGGAATGACTTATGCAATTATGCAATAAAATTCACCTGTGAACCACAAGCTCCACAGGGACACTTCTGGCAACTGCTACCCACAATTCATGTTTTTTCTGGTTTTCTTTTCTTTGTTCTTTTTTTTTTTTTTTTTTTTTTTTTTTCTAATAAGATAGACTTTTGGGTGACATGAAGAGCAGTTACTCACTAATGTCTCTCATGTTCTTACCTCCTCAGATATCCTTTAAGGAACTAATCTTAGAGCTCCTACAGAAGAAAAGTTCACTGCTTGCAGATTGCACTAAGACCAAAACAGTCTCATATGATTTGAGAGAGAAATTCTGCTCTTCATTATTATCTTGCTGGCTTCAGTAGGACCTATTAATAAAACCAATTGCATTCAAGGAAAATTTTAAATGACTGCACAAATAAAAATCAATTAAATGTTTTTATATATTCTTTGTTTCCCACTTAAAATTATTCTTCACATGTTTATTATTTGTGTCTTTCCCTCTGCTTTTTTACCCTACTGTGTTACTATTACACACGTTTTCTTTCTTTTCCTAATGTTCCACTCCAATTATTTTTAGCTTTCTCCATGCTCAAGGAAAAGGCTCCTTACAGAGAACAATCTGCTGATCGCTGCTTCTTATTGAAGCATTGATATTCATGGATAGTTGTCCATTAGGAGTTTCCCCTGAATACATGTTAATAGAGTAAAGGAAGGTTGAGTGGGTCATGAGTGTAAGTAAGTGAAGGGCTAGTTTTAGAAAGGAAAAAAAAAATGTGAAAGGCTCAGACTATTGCCCCTGCTCTGTATTTTAAGTTTATTATTTATACTGAAGACAATAAAGCTGAATATGCACATTTCAAGACCATGGTCTTAGATCCAAATATGTTAAATTCCATCTTTGTCCAGAGACAGAATGTTTGTATATGAGGTTAATAGAGAGAAAGTTTCTTGACTAGTAAAATAAAAGGCATTAACAATGGGGAAAAAAATCCCAAATAGGTAATTATTAGGATAAAATAAGTATTTTCAAAGCATTAAACTTAGGTCATTCCAGCCTACTATACTGGTGGAGGTGAAATTAATTTCACTTCACTATAGATGACTACAACTTGGCCACCTTTAATTTGCTTTTTACAGATAATCTTACATGTGCCTATGGCATGATTTATCACACTCTATAGCTGATGTCTTTGGATTAAAATGAATCACAACTCTTTTTTTTTCCTTTGGTTGTGTAGAGCATGTGATTAACTAAAATACTGACATCTATATAAGTACAATATAGACATCTACAGATGTCCATATTAATATAGAGGTTTATATATTTGGTCAGACAAATCCTACCCAAAGCAATATATTCAGCAGACCCACCTTTTTTCCCTAACACACCCACCGCCCACCACCCCACCACCCCTTGCAAATTTCTAAAGACATTTGAAGTATAAGGTTTCAGAGTGGTATGTACAAGCAGACAAGTTTTGAGACTTCAACAAAATATTACTTGTAACAGCTGAGCTTAGCAACAAAAAAGCCCCAGTTCTGTTTTTATAATGGACATACTGACAAATCCTCTGTGTTATAATAAGCATATGGATGAATATAATAAATTACAACTGAAATCCAACCAATGTCACTTCCTTCCCTATGCCATGGAAAACATAATTGTGCCTTTGTATGAGACAAGAATTGGTTTGGCTCAATTTATTCTGTGGGTAAATCTAAATCTTTAATCAAATCCCTGCTTAGTCTTAACGCCAACTTCTGCATCTAACTTTGAAGATTTCATTCCAGAGGTTCAGACAAATCAGTCTGGAGGGCCATGTACTTCTCACACTTGATCAGCTGGGTCATCTGTATCCAGGGGAAAGGGGGGTGATGGTGGTAAGTCAAACAACAGTGCAAAATAATTGCTTTTTCTCTTTTTATATAGAAAAAAGGAATTTTGTTGAAATGGCTGTCTTCAAAAGGCTATTTTGCAAAACAGAAATACACTTAAAAGCATATAATCTTTAGCTGGAGGCCAGACTGAGTATGTTTCTGATTATGCTGGTGACCCTCACCCTAAAATCCCTTTGTAGAAATGCCTTTATTCTAGACAACATACTGCCTAGCAAATGATCTAACAGATTTCACAGCACATAAATTAAGACCTAATAAATTATTTCAAATTCAGACTCCCTAATTACAGAATCAGTGAAGCATTCCATTTACAATTGCAATTATCTAAACAATTAATAAATACAACTAAAACGAGGCATCACAGAGAAATATTTGATAGCTATTTATTACAAAAAAGACAGGCTAAAACTTTAAGCACTGACTAAAACTGGTAAGGACTGGCTAAAACCTATTATTCATGGTTGGGTCTAGATACCAGAATAGGAACATTTTATTATGTTAGCTTAGCTGAATGTAAATGCTCAGACATTAACCTCTGTTACTGATTAATTTTTATACTTGTTTAGAAATGTTCAATTTTTCTACTGCTTTTACAGATTAGTAGTGTACTCACTTTAGTAGGAAAGATTTCTGAAATACAGAATATATATTATATATTAAATATATAATTCCAATGTATTTCTTGGAATTTATAGATATGGAAAGAACAAGTAATTGCACAATTAGGATATGTACTTTGTTGTGAATATGGCTGTATGTGGATGGCTCCAACACACGTCAATGTAAGAGATATACATCTATATTCTGTCCTGTCCCGTGTAAATCTAATACTTGGAATGCATATCACCTATAAAATATAGAATATCTCACCCTTTGCACATAATGGTGTTCCTATAATGCCCTCCTTTTGTCTACTTTTTACCCTACGCCAGTAGCAGAGATCAAATGGAGAAAAAAACTAAGGAAAATGTCAGTTGCTGCTAACAATTAATTTCAGATATAGGGATATCTGCAATGAGAAAATTAAGACAGGCTATCAAGAAATGATAAAGGAATCTATATTGCATGTAGGTGTAAGGTGCTTCTGTCCCGGTACTTTGTATCATCTCAGGCACTGCTAGTGAACAATAATAGCCCTGCTGCCCCAGAACTCTGTCTCCGCGATTTCTTAGGATTTCATCGCATCCGATGCAGTGGGACTTCATTTATTTCTGCACTATCAGAACAAAATACGTGACGATGTTGAAATGTAGTACTGAGCCTGTGAGAAAGGTCCCCACGGCTCACCCATGACCCCAGGCAGCAGAAGGCTGTTCATCAGAGAAGGAACATGAATGCTGCCGTCTTCTCAATGACCATGTCAAAATAGGGGGTAGTGGAAACAAGGACATAAACTGCTTTTGTCTGTTGGCTCAGACACATGTAGGTGTCTTCTGAGTCAGATAATGCATTAATTTGAGAAGACAGTGGGACCTCAGAAACTGTGGGGCTAGTTGGTTTGCTGCCAGACACAGTGAGGGCTTGTATCAGAGTGCTTAGGAGCTTTCAAGACTTCTGTGACTTCTGTTCAAATAATGGCTTCAAGCTCTGTGAGGGAACCACTGAAATCATAATCTAGTGGCTCTGAATTACTCCTTAGGATAAAGTTTTTCAATTTTGTTATTTTTTCTTGGCTGAGGGGAAACGTCAGTTCTTTCCAGGAGCTGTGGCTTAAGTCTGAGATGACATGTTGGGCCTGTGAGTCAACTATGAGCTTGTTGAAATGTCAGGGTCTAGTCAAGGAACTGGGACTGGTGAGGAAAGTTCTGGTTTCCTTTGCAATTGCTGCATGTAGGGCTAAAGGAGCTCTTGCCGCTGGTTTTTCCTGGATTCTTGGGATTTTCTGAAGTCGGGGACTTGTGGTAGAAGAGTGATGAAATAATCCATTCAGCTGACTGAAATAGCAAAAATTCACCTCTGTTTTAAATTGAAGGTGGTCTAGCAGAGTAATCTTCCATATCTCATATACAGCATTCTTGTTTTGTAAAGTCTGTATGTTTTTGTAGGCACAGATTGATCCATACAAAGCTTGAAATAACAAATTGTCTTTGTACTATAGCATATTAAATTTTGCACATTCATCCTTGACATGTTCCCTGTGCTAAGCCCTCTTGCTATGTACCAATCACATCTGAAATATTCCATAGGAATTTAAGAAATCTCATGCTGTTCAGACTAATGGCCAACATGACCTCATACTCTGCTTCTGACAGTGGCAATAGGACACTGAACATCAACTCTGTCCACCTATCTTCTCTTCATCAGCCACCCCAGATTCCCTCCCTCACACTTTTCTTCTGTAACAGTAGGTGGTAGGTTTTTCTCACCAGCAGATTTAACATTCCTTGTTACAAGGGCAGAAGTTCTACAGGGCTTTTATTGGAAAAGGACTTAGAAATGTGAACTTTACAGCATACCTTTCAGATGGAAGAGAAACCTTCCACTGAATTAACAGCAGTGCAATAGCAAATCCTAATCCTACCATCTCTTTCTAGAGTCAAATCCTGTGATCCTGAGTTAAAGCTTCATCCTGGAGTGTGTGGAAGTTTAGCCACAGTAATAATAGAGTAGTTCTGAGGTTTGTCCCTTTGTAAAGTAACTTGTAGCTTTTCGTGTATTGCTGTAATATGTTACTTTCCCTCTTTACTCAGCCTACACTGGAAGGCATTTATGTATTTTACAGAATGCCAAGAAAACAATCACAAATCATCTGTTGGCAATTGGATTATACAATCTCCTAAAGCTGGTTAGATTTTCTTTGCCAAATATATTCTACTCCTTTTAATCCGGCTTGCTAGGAAAAAAAAACAATCAAGCTGCTATACATGTTGCCTTTTCATTTTAATTGCTGGCATTTTATAAAGAATGCACACAGGTCCTAATTTGCACAAAGATCTTACTGTACATTCATTTGCAATATCAAATTCCATGTCTTGCTGGAAATTATATTTGCAATAATGCTTTGTGTCACAAAACTGCAGTGTACTATTTATTTTACAGCCTTAATCTTATTACATTCAGTTCTTGAACTTGGTTTTAGCACGCTGAAACAGCAAGAGAAGCATTCATGCTAAAAGTCAAGGAGAATCATGGCTGTTAGGCAGGGATGATACGCTGCTCTTCAAGTCATAAGTAGAAGATGGACACACTCATGAGCTGCACCTGAGGAAAGGGAACAAACCACTCATTGTTGATTGAATCCAAAAAGGCTTTCTTGAATAAACTAGTATGAGTAGGGACAGCAGCTGTTCAGCACCTCTGAAAGTGGATTCTTCCAAATCTCTAGTTTGAATGAAGTATGGAGGCACCAAAGAATTGGTTGCCAAATCCATCAGTCTGGATGTTTAGGAGCAATTTATGCTGTGTCCATCAATGGAGAGCTGAAACGGGTAGAGTTGCAACATAAACTTCTCATCTGGGAGTCAGCAATTTCTCTGGAAGTCTGATTAGTGCTATTTTAATTGATGATAATTTGTAAAAAGGTAACAAAGATGCGATGGCTTTCATTCTTCTTAGAAAACTATGTTGAGTGGTGCACATTATTAGTGGCTCTTTCATACCAATTAAAAGCTTAAGACTGGTTCCTGCTACAGCATCTACTCATTTCCTCCTAGAAGCATAATGTGGTTTTCAGCAAATACTCAGAAAGGCTGTAAAATAAAAGAAAATCAAAATAATTCTCAAGAGACTCTTCTGCCTGAATTACTAAGCAGTCTGGTACAGTGTTTGAGTAAGAAAATGGAACAATGACCCTAAAGCCAAACTCCTGATCTCAGCTCCTCTGAATTTTCTGTGTTACAGAATCTTTGCTTGAATTTTGCATCTCAGTTTCATTTCAGCAACCTGTGCTATGAACCAGATGCTGTCTCTGAATTCAAAGCATTGGTAAGGAAGGTGAAGGGAACTATTTTTGAACATGCCTAATCAAGCACGTGAACAGACTAAGGTATAAAATGCAGACGTACATTTGTTTTGAAAAGTAACAGCTAAATCTGCTTGCCACTCTTGTGTAATAATGTAATTGAACAGTAAAGTTTGCCCATTAAAAACCAACACCTACACTGGAAAACTTGTATGTCCTTAGATTGACTGTGCCTCTAACCGCCTGCAACTGATGCAGTGTGGTTTCTTGTTTTAAAATGGCATTTGAAGACATGATTATAATTTTGATTTTAAGAATCCAATCGGACATTCCTCACACATCTGAAACACCCAGCAAAAACAGCAAGAGTTTTGTATTTGCAAGGAATGCAGCAAGAAAGACCGCGTAGCTGCTGCTCTTCTTCTTCTTTTTTTTTTTTTTAAATGTTTAAAATGTGTACTAATAGGGTTGCTTTTCCCTCAGCTGACTTCGTGGTTTATATGTATTATTTTTTTTTCACCTAAGGCATCTGTACCAGAATAATAAGAATGCTCAGATAAATACATTCTCTGCATTAACTTCACTGTCCCTAACAGAGTTAAGAGAGTTAAACAAGGAAGAAAATTGAGTATGGATTTACTTTGTAATCAGACATCAACTGATGTAACTGCAGAAAACAAAAGCAATCCTAAAAACCTAAAACCTACCAGAAATATCTAACATACAATTTGATCTTCTGCTTATGCTATTTTGCTTCAGTTCACAGTAAAGTAACATTTCTCCTTCACAAGCACCTGCTGTGTATCGCTGCAAATGATTACGTATAGCAGCACAGGTGCCTTGAGAAAAGGCCAATATACTGTTCAGAACATACAAACAACTGTATTTGAATTTATGAGTATCATAATTCCTTCTGAAAAATGTGAACTGTTTAAACAAATAATCCTTTCATAAGTGTTTATTCTAGAAAACCATATTTTTTTTCCCAGAAAATTACACACAGCAATGGCTGATGACACTAGTGATTTGTGAACCATGACATTCCAAGAAATGAGAGCTTTGAGCTTTTGTAGAGAAACTGGAAAAAAAAGAGGCTCTGGTACCCAACTAGAAAGTGCTTGTGAAAACAATCTGAAAAGAAAATAAACAAATACCTACTGCAAGGCATAGTTTAAGGTTAACCTCAAACTCATTTAGACTGTTGCACGTGATGTTTGCCTCCAGTCACTCTTTTGTCAAGACACCAAGAATAGTTTCGTATCTACATCTGGACACTCGAGTAGCTTAGTACCTCAGAAGTGCTGTGCATAATATCTATCAAGAAAGAGGTTTTCCTGCAGCCCCCTGTGCTGCTGGGAGCCCCCATCCCAGTGGAATGAGTGTGCAAACCTGCTGCAGACTGGAGCGTTGGCTGGGACACATCACAGCCAGGCCCTGTGAAAAGAAAAGGAATTTGCTCAACCCACTTGGGTTCCCCAGAGCCCTGTCTGTGGGAGCATTAGGTTTATTGCTGTTAGTTTGCCTCACAGTTGTCTCGTGAAGGAAAATAACCTTTGCTTTTGAGAAAGAAAAGAGATAGTGAGTGATCAACCTAAGAATATTCCTTCAAAACCCCATAGGCATGCCACTGTCTGTTGCTGCCCCTCCTCATGTCTTGGTGCTCGCTGCAGGGGTACAATTTGCTAACCTGACTTAGACATCATAGTTCGAAGTACAGTGAACAGGAGGAAAAAGATCAGTTTGAACATCCAGCACATCAAACTGGACAGAGTCTTGTGAAATAGCTGTTCTGCTGGCAGTGGAATTATTGACAACTGAAGGCATCCAAGAAATGTAAAAAAAGAGGGATGCCTGTGAAGTTTGGTGTTTCATCTTGGGCTTAGGTAGTACCTGCAGCCGTGACTTGGATGTCTCCGAAGGTTAAATTTGGAAAAAAACAAAGTAAGTCTTAAGATAAGACATCTCTTAGAGTGCAGGCAGATATTCTATACATATTTTAGGGCACAGCCAGGGGAAGCAGAGCTGCATGGCTTCCACACAAGAGCTTAGTGACTATAGAGCTTGCAGAGCATCTGAGATGACTGGCTCTTTACATCTTAAGGAACCGCGGAGATGCAAGAGGTGGGTTAGCGCTGCAAGCAAATGATTAGGTTACTTTGCTGAGGGAAGAAAGATTAAGAAAGTTTTGGGGTTCCAGTGATTCCCTTAGTATTCCTGCTTTTGTCCAATGCTTGCTTAATGTGGAAAATATAGACAGCTAAGGTACCTTGCAAGTTCCTGTGGAATTAAGTGGTTATGTGAAACCTGCTGTTTTCAGGTTTCACAGTCTGTGCCTGAAAGAGAGTGGCTGTAGGGTACATCTGGCTCCAGCTTCTGTGCCTAATCACAAGACCTTCCTAACAGTTCTGTATGGGATATTTAGCTTGTAGAGATACTACCAGTGGTTTCAGGCATGGTTGTAATAATCTACAGACAACTCCCAAACTAAATGCACTAGCATGTCCATGTTTTGCTCAGCTGTTTGTCCCAGCAGGGCTTTCCTGGGCTGCTAGCCCTAGCCCTGTGTGAAGGCAGCAGGGCTACTTCTGCTGGTTGTTTCCATGGCTTGAGATAATCAGGGGATTCTGCTGCATCAGCTTGCTGTAAGCATTGTCTGTGGGAGAGGGAGGGAGGGAGAAGAGCGGAGATTCAGTACTCTTACCCACCAGGCTCTCATGAGACTTCATGGAAACACAATCTGCTGTTCCACGCTCCAGGCAAGTTTCATGACACCTTTAGAAGTTCATGATACAGATGGTTACCTCTGGGCTACCCACAGTGACTCTTTTTATGGTCCACAGACACAGGCATTTCCAGCCAGCATCACTTTCTAATCTCTGGGTGAATCACACCCTATTTTATTACCTGACTAGCTCAGGTGAAAATGTCTATGTTTGGCCAGTGGGTTCCCACCCTTTTGTGCCTAGTTGAAGTGACAACTTCAAATGACTACTGAGCAAAGGACTGCTGAGCAAATGACTGCTATCACCCCGTGCGCATTTGGAGGGAGAGGTGATAAAAAGAAGGCATTGTATGCCCTTTTCTCTCCATCAACACCCTCAGATGCTACATGTATGCTCAGGATCATTTGAAAACAGTAAAGGCTGTGTTGTGCTCCCAGCCAGGTATTAGCACGATCCACATCATTACATTTGCAACTATTATGAAAACTATATGAAAAATATGCAGAATACCTTTTTTGTTTAGAAGCTTTGATGCCATCTGCATCTTTTAAACTCCTGATACTCACTGATCACCCTTCACAGCTCTGGCTTGTTCTGTATCCAGTTCCAGGGTCTTTTTGTGTGCATCAAGAATCATGATGGCTAGAAAGGTGGCAAATGTTGCCAAAAAATAAAATTGGAGGCAAAATCAATGAAGAGCTTTCTGAGACATCTTCTCTGAATGGCTCCAAAATTTTCTCTAAATGTGTTATTCTGTTCTGTAGTATTGAAATAACTTTAAAATGCAAATAAATATCTTGTCCAATATCATCTGGTGTCTGTCATGCTCCTGGTGTACGCATATGTGTAAAATATTTAAATGGTTCTGGAGTGTCATTAGTTAAAACATTCACTTGATTTCTATATTTACCTGTTTCTGTTTGGGTGCAGTGCAATACTGATGCCATCAGTTAATACAGAAAGTCAGATCAGCAGCTGGATAAGAGTTCATCACAAGTAATGGCACTGTTTAAAAAATGACCCTTATAATCTACATAGATTGTGTGCTTTGATATATTTTTTATTGCAAAACCAAATAATTTTCCCTTGGCATTTGTTAAACAATAGATTAATCCTAATGTAAAATGACCACAGGGCAACTATTTATATATTGTCAGTCTTTAAAACCACGTAACTAATGATTACAACTGCAACTTTATACTGACCTTTTCCTTTTTTTCAGATAAAACCATCATAATTACATAATTTGAAGCACTTTCTTTAAATTGCAGCTTGTTACCTATCTTCTGCAATAACATGTTTTTAAATTATAATAAATTAGTGCTTTTAAATCTGATGTTCTCCACTCTGCTAGCAACAGGGCTCCATACTAGATGTCAGTGGCATTCCGTGTAGGCACAAGAATCTCCACTAATGAACCTGAAGCAGATGAGGGTCATCATTAATGTTTGACTGTGTATTTACAGACGGCAGTTTGATGGGGAGTATGGGCAAAAGTAATAGATCTCCCACCTTGCTTCCTTAACCATAAACACTGCTTGAGAACAAGTGGCGTGTGTTTGGGTATACATTTAGAGAGATTTCAGTCAAGCTAATGACCAAATATCACTGAATTTCCATAAGCACGTGACAGTTAAAAATGTTTTTCTTCTTTTTTTTTTTTTCCCCCTGCATAATACTTTATTTAAACCTGATGCAACACAAATTGGATCACAAGCATGCCACTCGCTGGCAGCAGGAAAGGAGTATCTTCCACAGGCTGGTAAATTAGAGGCAAATTCATGGGAATTCTGCAGGCGAGAGGGAGGGCACTGAGCAGCCACCCCAGTGAGGAGACACCTGATTATAAAATTGCCACACTGCCATCTCAAATATATATCCACACCACTTTGTTTCAAAGGGCAGGGATTTAAGCAGGGAATCAGCCCGCTGACTTCAGCTGGCTTTAGATCTGTGCCACCTCTTTGCTGCAAATCCATGAAACCGCTATGAGCAGCTTTAAAATGTATTGCCAGATATCCCATTCTGCATCTTGCAGAAGGGCAATTATTTGACAAAGCAATTGTCAGTTTAGTATTACTTCTGTGAAACACAGTTCTCCTAAGCTTTGGTGCCCTTTATTATCTGTTTTATAACATTTTTGTAATAAGGGTGGTGCAAAAATATTCACTGGAACTGCTGCTAAGGCTACTGGCAGTATGCCACTTCTAAAGACACTAGAAGATTTGTATTTTTTTCCTACTGAATATTATTGCTTCTGAAATTAGACCTTATTTATGCTGGATAAAATGAAGCATGCCACAGAGTGCAGGGCTGGACAACAAGGTGATAAATGTGCTGGAATCCCACCTACATTTTATTTTTCATGGTGGGTGCCAGCAGCCAAGTCGGGTGGCGGAGGGCAGTGTCGGTGCAGACAGTGGCACAGGCAGTTCACAAATAAATGCCGTTGGTTTCGTGTGGTGGTGGTGAGCACCGAGCTGGGGGTGAGGGGGGAGAACATGACTGTGTGTGTTCACGGGGTTGGAAGGGCCATCATGTTTCACAGATTCCCAACAACAAATTCTGACAAGTGAAAAATGTTTGATTTTAAAAAGTCGCACAGCTCGCCTTTTTTAAACACTTTCAGTATTTATTTAACCTAGTAAATAGGTTTATTAGCAAGGTTCCATTCTTTGTAGTTTAGGTAATGGATTTACCATATGTTTATGCTTTAAGGACTTGTGTAAGACTGCTAACACCTATTTCTTCACCTCCTGTCTCAGGGGTTAAGACCTTGGTATGTTGCCAGTTTACTGCTGTGGTCCCTTCCCCTTGTATAATTACAGTCATTCCCAGAGTGAAGGAAATTCCCTGAGCTTTTGCTATAACTAGCTACAATGTTTCACTACAAAAAGGCACTTCTTTAAAAGAAGAAAAGTAATAAAACTTTCACATTATTAACTTTTTCCCTTTTAAAAGAGGCTGAAAAATGCCATTGTACCACATTAAAGGCCTTTACGTAAGACTCACCATTGGCTAATGAGCCTTGTTGTACAATCTACCACATGCAACTGCCTTCAAGTGCTGCTTTTAACTTAACCTTGATGTAGTGCCAGGAATGTGCAAAGGATATACTTTGATGGTGGGGGCAGGCTACTCCCCCCCCCCCCCCCATTTTCATATTGATACACTTCAAAATATCTTTAAGATTTAAATTTTACTGTCGTTTAAGAGAGCAACTACTCTATATCCCATAAAGGAGCAATGGGTAATTATCTGTCCTATAGAAATAAGCAAGTAGATCGGTTATTTAGAATAGAAACAATAAGAAGTTTTTGATACTTTCTACTTGTGCAGAGACTTTCTTCCTGCAGGTACAAGGCACTTCATAAGCATCCTCACAACTCCCCTGTGAAGCAAGTATCATAATCTCTGCTTTATCATTAATAAAACTAGTTCAGTGACTTTCCAGAAGATGACACAGAATATCAGTATCAGAAACAGGATCTGAAGAATTTTTACTGGCAGATCCCTCTTTGATTATGAGTCATTTCCTCCCATCATTGGAGTGAATTATTTGGTAGCAGTACTGCTGGAATTTGTTTAAATTTCATGTTATGGCCAGATGCATGCTCCATTGAAACACCTATTTGATTTCTATAATAGTATTTATAACACAGGTGATGTTCTGAAGATATTTTGGAGGCACTTACCTGACATTACTTTTTCCTTGAATAAATTGACTATGATGTTGAAAATGAATCCTAAGCTTTCCATGAAGATTATTTATAGAAATGTTAATTTTCTTGAGCTTTATAGAGTTGATTGACTTTATTTTTTGCCTGCTATTTCCTTGATTGCATACGCAGAACATACAGGAACTTTTATCTAAATGTTTTAATATTCCATCATTTAAGAATTTTGTGAAGGAAGAGTGTCTAATATTCCTGAAACAAGACATGAAAGGTCATTCACAAAGAGTATATTCAAGGGTGAAATGGATGACAGACAGCATGAGAAAATGAATAGTAAGGGGCCAACAATAAGTTTACTATATGCACCCCAAAAGTCAGAACAAAAGATATTCTTTTGACATGAATATGAAAAGCTTGGAAAATTTTCATGAGACAGCTCACAATCTGGTGGAAGTGGAAACTGAAATTCCTTTTAATTTCTGCCATGCTTTCTACATCCATTGTGCATGCCAAGCAATTTGCCACTTTCTTTAGATTTGAACACAAAGAATCTGAAGTGATATTTTGCATAGGTGAAATCTTAACAGGAGCAAAACCAGACCATGTCATAGCTTCTGAAAATACCAACCTAAGTGTAAAAAAATAATGAAAAAAAATCTGGGAAGCTGTGGGGTTGCCTAGAACATTCAATCAGGATCTTCTGTGAGAGTAGTTTATGAATTTTCAATTTAACAGGACAGGATCACTGATAGAATTACTAAAACTGAACATGAATTGCCTCCTTCAAGTAAAGACTGAACTAAATCTTTCAAAAGTAAAGGTTATTAAAAATGAGGCTTCCTTCCATTCCAACCTCTTCAAAGTCAGGAAGGAAAGTATTTTCCAGATGCCGGCTTCTGACACAGTGGAAGGAGAACTGGTGCTCAGTTTTGGAAATTACCAGGTGTCATGACTGCAGTAACACAGTTGAATCAAAGTAAAGTGAAAAACAAAAAATTACAAAATGGCATTTGTATCTTTTTATTTTCCATTTTGTTACTGCATGTTAACCACTCACTGTCATTTTTCTTTTAGCTTTTGTCTATCTAATTCTCTCCCTCTTCTTCTAGAATAGCCTTCTAAAGGAGAAAATTTCCAAATTTAGGTTTAATTTCTTCTTTTAAATATTGCTACTAATTATGACCAATTTTGACCACTTCACAATATGAATGACAGACTAGAACTGGTTGAGATAGGTTAAGTTTTTTTTTCTTCAAAAACATACATTTAGTGGTTTTAATTTCTTAATTTGAGAAGAAATAGCAAGTTTTGAAGGTATTTATAGAATGACTTCTGAAAGATTTAAGGACAAGAGGAAATGCAGTCAAGTTGTGCCAGGGGAGGTTTAGACTGGATCTTAGAAAACGTTTCTTCCCTGAAAGGGCGGTCAAGCATTGGAACAGCTGCCCAGGGAAGTGGTTGTGTCACCATCCCTGGAGGTATTTAAAAGATGTGTAGATGTGCTGCTCAGGGACATGGTTTAGTGGTGAACTTGGCAGTGCTGGGTTAATGGTTGGACTCGATGATCTTAAGGGTCTTTTCCAACCTAAACAATTCTATGATTCTATGCCTTTTCAATGAAAATCCTGTGGTTATGGTTTTATACCCTGGTCAATCAAACATTTTGCTTCCCTTTAAGAAGAAAAAATTATGAAAAAAAGACACACATTTAAGAAAAAGGGTCAGTTTTTCAGTAAAGCTGTGGTTTATTTCATATTTTGAAAGAAAAGAGAAAAAACCTCAGCTTTAAAATATCAAAAAACCCTGCTATATGATACCTTGAGACTTAAAATGTAGATTCTCTGATCAATGGATAATGACAGTAGATGTGTAAGTTAAGATGATGGTAGAGGCATGAGAGAAGCACATACAGGTTGGAGGGAGAGGTGGAGGGGTAAAGATAAAAAAACAAGAAGTGTGAGACTCAGATGGGAAAGGACTTTAAAAGTGTAAAATAAACAGTTTCCCTGACCAATTTGTCTTCACCCTGCATCGAACTTCTTATAGTTATTGTAAACACCTGGACATTTTGGATAATTACAGAAAAGAGTTATGCTGAAACCAAACAACTTGATGTTATTAGAAGCAGAAACCCTTAGAAGACAGAAATATATATATGTTAGAGAACACAGCACTGTTATTTCCTAAAAAATTACTTGTGTGCGTATTAAATGTGATTTTTGATGGGGGTTTGAATAATCCATATGAGCTCTGCCTGTGTTGCATGCATTCTGCTTAAACAGACAGAATAGTTTTATTTTCTCTGTTAGTCCCCCCAAGTGGTATTAAATCCATGTAACATTCTTCCTTGCACCATGTTTGCTAATTAACTCTTCAAGCACTGGCATGTGTTAAAGATTAGTCAAACATGATTTGTTTTGTTAATATCTTTATGGAGAAAGGATTAGAGATTTCCATGTAATCACATGATCTTTTTGAATCAGAATTTCATGTCATTCAATTTATTATATACTTAAAATAAAGATATTTTCTTACTGGCTGAGGAATTCTGGGATTTTCCAGAATCCTGTGATTTTTATGAACTTCAGTTAAATAATAGGATTGTTGATCTTGCTTTACAAGGCACAGTGTTGCAGTCAGAAACTGCTGGTCTTGCTTTGCAAGAAAAACAAATGGAGAAATAGCTGCTATTCTTCCTTCCACCTAAGCAAACAGAAACCTCCACTGAAGTGCAACCAGACAGTTTATTTGAGCTGTAGGCATGTGGGGATAAGTGGTTGGATATGCATGGGAAGAATTCTTTAAAGTGGTCAGCCAATTACTATTTCTGTGAGGGGGAAAAAAAAAAAAGTATTTAGTTCCTATCTAATAGCTTACATGGATATTATCCTCCAGCCAACCAGACTTGTGAATTTATGGGTTAAGAACACTTTAACAAAATCTAGATCCTCTGATATTTTGGCTTACCGGTGTTTGTAGGAGTGGCTCTAACTCCACAGCTTGCTGCAGCTCTCAGTTCATGATTAAGGCCTTGAAGCTATGTTGCTCTGAACATGTTGAAGCTGTTTCATTGAAGAACCATGATATAATAAATAAATTGCCTGGAAAGCATGTTGCTGCTAAATGGATGGAAACTCTGGACACTAGTGAACAATTACCAGCAGCCTTTTTTTTTTTTTTTTTTTTGTTAGAGATCACTGTCCTTTTATAAGGACTGTCAGGCTGAAAAGATGGAGAAAAGGTAAGAAGGAACTTGGATATTAAATAATCTTCTGGATTTCAGCTTCCAAAGTTAGTTACTTGTTTCAATAAAACAATTTTCTTTTCTCTGTAATTTTTTAACTTATAAATTCTCCTTCCATGGTTCTATTAAAACAAGACATTAAAAATGATGCAACTTTATGTTCTGCATTGGTACACTGCTTTATAAGTGTAATCCTGAACTGCACTATACTATGTATGGAGTGCATCTGTGGTGCACTGAATGGTAACTGTGACTGAAAATGGTAAAGTGAAAAACTGGAAATCAGCTGAAGCCTCTGGTACTAAACATCACAATAGGTAGTGTAGGAGGACATTGAAAAGAATTGAAATTAGGAGAGACTTCTGGAGATCAAGGTCAAGCTCTCTGCTCAAAACAAGGTCAATTAGAGCAGTTTGCTGAGAGCCCTGTCCAGTTGGCTCCTGAATAGCTCCAAGAACTGAGATTTCATAACCTCTTTCAACAAGCTGTTCCAGTGTTTGACCACCCGCATAGTAAAAATGTTTTTTCTCATGTTTAAACATAAATAACACAGTTTGTGCCCACTGTTGCTTGTCCTTTCACCGAGCACCTCTCAGGAGAGTTTGGCTCCTTCTTCTTACTACCTCCATCAAGTATTCATACACCTCAATGAGCTTTCTCTTCTCCAGGCTCAACAGTCCTAGCTCTCTCAGACTTTACTCATAGGAGAGATGCTCCAGTCCCTTAATCATCTTAGTGGCCCTTCACTGGACTCTCTCCATTATGTTCATGTCTCTCTTGCATTGGGAAGCTCTGAACTGGACTCAGCATTCCAGATGTGTCTCACCAGTGTGGAGCAGAGGGGAAGGATTACTTCCTTCAACCTGCTGCTGATGCTTTTCCTCATGCAGCCCAGGATGCTCTTGGGCTTCTTTGCTGCAAGGGCACATTGCTGGCTCATGTCCAACTTACTGTCCACCAGGAGCCGCAGGTCCTTCTCTGCAAACTTGCTTTCCATCCAGTCAGCCCCCAGTTTGGTGAATGAGATTATCCTTCCCCAGGTAGAGGACTCAGGACTTCCCTTTGTTGACCTTCATTATATTCCTGTTTTCCCATTTCTCCAGCCTGCTGGGATACACATGGTGTTATCAGCCACTTGTCCCAGTTCTGTATAATCTGCAAACTCTGTCCCAAAACTCCAAGTCAATAACGAGGATATTAAACAATATTGACCCCAGCATTGTCCCCTGGGGCTCACCACTGGTGACTGGCCCCCAGTTCAGCATTGCACTACAGATCACAACCTTAAACAATATTAGAAACACACACTGTAAAGACCAAGTTTGAAAGGAAGTACAATGGGCATAGAGAAAAAAAAAAAGATGAAAGATGACTTTAAAATGCCAGCCATCCTGTCTGCAATGACAGTCTGATGCTGAAATATTTTGACAGTATCCTAAAAGTGTGTTCACAATCTATAGGCAATCACAGAAATCTTTGGAGTTAATGGGTGTGCTTACCACATTAGGTGGGAATAAATCGTAGAACAATTAAATATGCATTAGACTGTAAGGGAAGTTGTGATTGGGAAAAAACTGAGGACAGAAGAGCTGACCTTGATTGCTTCAGTGGCCTGGACATGCATTGGTGGAGTTGTGCATGACCACATGTGAGAGAGGATGTGACCAGAGCCATGTGCCGCAGGAGAAGATGACAGTGAACCTAGGACTATGAGGGATCCAAGAATTAAATAGTTTTTTTCTTGGGGAAAAGCAGGCAGAAGGGAGCATGACTATCAAGAAAGCAATTGTGGTTTTTTGAATGATTAAATTTTATAATGCTAATTGTTCCTGTTGTATTCAAGGATTCAGGAATGCTCTATTTTTCTACAAATAAGTTTGCAACCAAGATTATGATCTCATCTTAAATAAAAATGGCAACTGTATGCTGACTTGCAGTGGAGATTTTTCACTGTCACTGTGTTGTACAGACTGACTGATAGAATGAAGTCCTCACTAAATGAAGTGTAAACATGCACATTCCCTTATCACAGAATCACAGAATCACAGAATCACAGAAGGGTTGGGGTTGGAAGGGACCTCTGGAGATCATCTAGTCCAACCCACTGCTAAGGCTTCATTTTACCAAGAAGTTCCTTGGTCTTATCAATGCGTTGCAGTTATATCCCTAGGATTGGTTCATCTGGAAAGAAATAAAGGAAAATCAGTGCAACAATGAATGTCTGGTGTCTTCTAAAACCAATGTGCACTCATCTCTTTACACTACCTTATACAAAATCCCAGTAGAGGCGGAGTGAATATTGTACAGAAAGGGGCTCATGAACTGGAATTTAACTCACTGTCTTTGGTAATTTTGCCAGTTGCTTGCAATGTCAAGGGCCACCCCTATCCAGAACAGAGGGATGGCATCATCTTTCCAGTCAATCAGATATACTTTACATAATCTCGCTGGATTTTGCCTCCTCCAGTCCTGACATTCTCTATGTTTCGGCACAAGTAAGGGTCATTCACTGCTGGCAGAAAGTCACCAAGGTCTCAGAGGAAAAAGAGGTTCAGCCTATACGCTCAAAACTGAAACAGCACAGAGGCAGGCAGGACCTATCTTTCATAGTGTGTTTTTCAACTAAGGAAAAACTACTGAGAGCTACTGAATATCCACCAGTCCTTAGGGCCCTTGGGGATGAGAATCCACATGAAAAACTATCATTGCAATGTCGGCAGTGTTGGGGTTACTTCAATAATTCATATCCTTATACTCTGTATCCTGTTATAAATACTAAAAAAATCCATTTAATCCAGTGTTTACCTTTTGCTTTAATTTTTTTCCTTTTGTCATCATTTTGAGGATTAATGCTCACACAGTTGTCTTGTGTGCACAAGCTCCCCAGATTTTCTATTATACACAAGGATAACTTGTTTACACAGAGTTTTCCCATTCACTTTTACACCATGTCAGCAGACTGAATTGTGATCTCTTGGCTTATGCCAGCAGAATGGGAATTTAATTACCAGACAAAAGGTAAAGGTGCATAATTTTGATCCTCTTTACTTTTGGGGCCACCAAGGAGGATGAAAAAGATTCCACACACCTTTTTGGTGAGCTAGACTCCTAAGATGTGATTTTGCAGATAATGACAGTAGTAGCTCACACAGCACATTTGTAGCTATGTTTAAGAGCTGTGTAAAGCAGTTTGAGCTGTTACACAACACCAAATGCTCTCCTCAACCAACAGTTTCTCCTGTCATAATCCAAGCCTTTCAGGTTCTTGCAGTAAGGGTAGAAAGGACTGTGGCTAGGGAGGGATCGATGCAGCAGGGATTGCTCTCTTATGTGCTGAAGATAAATTAGCCAGAGAAATTATATCCTCTTGGGTTTTGTTGTTTAAATCTCAGACCTTGCAACTGTTGTCAGCCAAGTTACCGTGGGTTTTGTGTATCTCAATTCACCGGAGAGCAATGTTCAGTATTAGGCATTCAGCCCATCTCCTGCCTTTCCCCATAGATCTCCCTTCCACAGAGCACTTTGTGCTCTATGTGATATAAGTCTAATTTCTGTCTTGGTACTTTAGGCCCACGTTGGGTGCCAAAAAAGTCTGGTGGGTTGACCTTGGCTGGATGCCAGGTGTCTACCAAGCCACTCTATCACTCCCCTCCTCAGCAGAATAGGGTGGGGGAGAAAATAAGATAGAAAAGACCTCTTTTGGGTCAAGATAAAGGCAGTTTAATGAAGCAATAGCAAAAGTCATGGAAATGAAGGAAAACAAAAGATGTTATTCTCTCCTTCCATCAGCAGGTGATGTTTGGCCACATCCCGGGAAGCAGGGCTTCAGTACGCACAGCAGTTGCTCCAGAAGACAAACATTGTAAGGAATGAATGCTACCAACCCTCCCAACCCTCCACACTCCCCCAGCTTTTATATCTGAGCAGACATCATATGGTACCGAGTATCCCACTGGTCACTTTGGGTCAGCTGCCCTGGCTCTGTTCGCTACCAAGACCTTGCCCACCTACTGGTGAGGTGGGGGGAAGGTTGGAGAGACAGCCTTGATGCTGTGAGAGCGCTGCTCAGCAACAACTGAACACCAGTGTGTTATCCCCACCTTTCTAGCTGCCAGAGCAAGCACAGCACTGTGAGGGTGGCTGCGAGGCTCAGTCAGACCCAGTACACTTACAATATCAGATAGCAGCAGAGGTTCATGATGATAAAACAGTTTTTGAGATCTTGAACACTGTGACTCCAGGCAGCACACTGAAGAGCTTAGTGCAAAGCATGCTTGAGAAATTTTGAAATTCTGTTCAAAAATGGATTTTTGAGGAAGGCTGGTTTGCAAAATCTAGTCCTGCCTTACATAATGGGTACATAATGGATCTTGTAGCTGAGTCCTATTTCTTCTTTGTAATCTTACAAGTCTCAAACTCTGTTTTATATGAAAGTGCAGTCCTATAAAGCAGATGGTGGGAGACAGAAGTAGTGCATGGGAATTTTGAAAGGGATTGTACTTCAGGGGGTCATACCGCTCTCAGCTCACTGAGGGTTTTGAAATCATCCTGTAGGTATAATATTAATAGTAAGCATTGTTCATATAGATTTTGATGTTCCACTTTATGCTTTCTAGCTATTGTGCTACTTAAAGCATTATGGGTGAGCAGTAGTTTGAAATACTTCAAATAACAGCTATTTCACACCATTTTCAACTGACAGTCAAAGAAAACTGTCTTGCAAAAGTATCCTGGCAACAGGGCTTATAGCTTCAGTGTAATTCTTGTACGTGTATTAGCATGCTGTGGAATATCACTGTGTTCAGAGAGAAGAGCTGCAAATATATTTTTTATCCTGAAGTGGCAGTTTTCCTGAACTATAGCAGTAATGATTAACCAACCATTCAAACCAGGGTATTTGTGTGAAAAGGCAATAAAAGTCAAATAAAATAAGGTTGCATAAGCATTTTGTAAGACTTTACCATTATTTGAGTTAAAAAGCTCTCCCTATTTTAGATTCAACAATCCTCAGCCACGGGGCTGTACCCACCCTGTTCAGGTATTCATACGATGCCACAGGTCTTTAAAATGCCTAAGAGCGGTTTAGAAGTGCTTATAGGAAACATTCAGCAGTGAAACCTGCAACTTTGTGAGGGAGGTGGTAATTTTCACAGAGCCTTTCCATTTGGAAAGAATAATAGTTAGAGCCCAACCGAGAGCTTATTTAGTCACAGGCAAAGTAAACAGTAGCCTACAGTGACAGACTGCCTGAGATGGCAGATGAGGACAGGCAGTGTATTGCTTGAATAGGCAGTCTGCCTCCTACCTGCACAGCCTTCTGCTCTTTCCGTGCTCTCACCAAGCAAGGGATCATGTTTTTGCAGCAACAAGAGAGAAGCTGTGGGAGTAGGAAGCTTAAATTGCCTGGGTTCTTCCCAGCTTTCTGGCCTGGCCCAGCTCCTTCCCCTCCAAAGCACCTTGTCCTCATTTCTGCAGTCAAAATGTCCATTTTGTGTACACTGTCAGGAAGCCTTGAAACCAAGGGAGAAAGTGCCCCAAATGACCCCAAGTATGAAATCAGTTCCAAAAAGCAGAGTGCCAGGGAATGCCATGGGTCTGATAAGGACTCTACTGATTTTTAAGTAAAAGAGGTTCAACTGCAATGGCAGTAGGTAGAGATATGAAGCATAAAAGGACATTGGATAGAGCCAAGCATCTCTTAAATGTTTGTGTAGGCAGCCAAACTTCAGTGGGCCCAAATTTGTGACATAATTCAGAAGAGAAGAGGAGGAAGAGAAAAAGGGACATGATTTGCGACTGCTGTAGCTATATGAAATACTTGAAATAGAATCTCTACAAGTGTTGAACCAAACAATTTTGTGTGTGTGTGTGTGTGTATACGGTTCCAGTAGAATCAATCCCATGTCAAGTACAATCTACACTTGCCCCTTACTTCAGCCATGATAGCTATCACCTGTTTTCATATACCTAACATAAAATCAATATAAACATCGTATCATATATGCTGGCTAATTCAGCAGGGAGGTGATTCTGTGATGACGCACGATTCAAGCTGAATTTGTACTGCAGGTGATTTGGAAGGACTTGGATCCAGTATTAATACATGTAGGACTACACAGACTACACAGTCAGAAAAATTGAGCTATGTGAGCTAGTTGATTAAAACCTGAGATTTCTGGGGCAGGGTGAGCGAACTTGAATAGCATGAATAGTCCATGAAGTGCTTCATTGGTTTAACTTACCAATCAAAAACTCGCTTCCTACCTACACAGAGGTATGTGATAATAGCAGCTTCTCTGTACTTTTGTATCTGTAGCTACAACAGATGTTATGATAAGGCAGATTATGGACTGTGGAAAAGCTCAGAAAGTTTAGTTAAGCTTTTAGTTTTTGACTGACATTCTGTGTGGCTTGAGTGTATCTCTGAATATCTCTTCTTCCTCAGTAAAATTGGGA
This sequence comes from Falco naumanni, assembly GCF_017639655.2. Lineage (NCBI taxonomy): Eukaryota > Metazoa > Chordata > Aves > Falconiformes > Falconidae > Falco > Falco naumanni. Next base: position 31,398,091 of record NC_054059.1, read on the forward strand.
TAATTATATATCGTGTATGAAACATTTGAACATGAAGGTATCTAGGATTGTATAGATATGCAGAGAGCACCAGAAGTGGGTATGTTCTTTGCATCTTCACCCAATGTAAGAATAACAGAATTTACTGAGCAAAAAATAATTCATATAGGGCTAATTGACAGCTGATGGTGCAACCAACATGATGAAAACTCTGAGTCTCATCATTAATTAACCCTGAGCATTTTATTGGTAATGAACATGTAAAGTTTCAGATGAGGCAAATACTTCCTAGCTCTCAAAAATGTCTCTAAGTGCAGTTGGTTAAAAAGTTCTTCTCACTCTGCCCTGTAACAATATGTAAGTCTGAGTAGCTGCAGCACAGTACTGCAGGTGGTGATGGTATTGCGGTGGCAGATGAACTTCTTCCTACTGAACTAGATTCTCAGGTGAAAAAGACCTTTTGATAACTTGAGGCTTTTGGAGTTCTACGTCCCACTGCATTTTGGCAGGATTATTGTATGTGAGAAGTGCCTGAAGAAGAAACAGATAGTAAAGAGGAGACTATGCTGGCTTTTTGTATTGATTCACCAGGTATTTCTACACTGCAGCTGCTAATGAGAAATGGAAATAATACTATAGGCTTGAGGACCTAATGTCAGTGGTCTTTAAGGTGTCTCATACTGTAGAGCAGTAGCATTAATTTCATATATCATAGCAGCTTGTTTTAGCCACATGTTTACTTGTTTTAATTAAAAAAAATGTTACAGATTTCCATTTACATAAAAATTAAGATTATTAAAATCAGTTCTGTCTAGATCAATCTAATGTTAAAAACAGAAACAAAAGACAATGGAGGGCAAAAAAGGATAGTCAACAGGATTTAGGTATACAAGTACACATTCATATTTTTGAAAATATTTTTCCTGTTTTCTCTACCAGTAAAGAACTAATGTAGATAATAGTCTTAATGACATAAGGAAAGCAGTGCTTAGCAAGCTGAGCAATGCTACTGCCACCCCCCATCCACCTGTCCTGTTACTGTGATGACACAGTGAAAAAGGACAAAACAAGCTGTCAACAAAGAGAAGTATTCCCACTAAACACCTGAAACATCCTTTATGGAACACAGAGACAGATGAAAGAGGGAGACAGGTAAGGAAGAAAGCTAGGAAGAGAGCTTTGCGGAAATCCTGCTTAAAATAGGATGGAGTGTGTGCGAACAAAGGATGAGAGGGCAAGACTGAAAATGAGAACTGTCATCAGCAGGTCACCTTGCTGCGAGACCTTTCCTGTTCTAAAGACAACCACAGGACATTTCCTGAGGGCAAAAGGAGCAAAATATTGAAAGGCAATTATAGCTGTTTTAAGTGGACAGAGCTCCTCCGGGCCTACACAAATTACATCCTCAAGTCTGTAGAGGAAGCAGTGAGGGAAGGAATAAGAAAAACCTTGGCAAGAGTTTTGAAATCCTGCCAAGGATGGCAGTGACCCCAGAGAAAGGGACAGATGGCTAACTCGGTTCCTGACACTAAGAAATTAGTAGAAGCAACATGCCCATAAAGTTGACTTCTGCTATGGGGAAGATTTTGAGATGATCAGCAACATTTTTAAATCATTTTAATCATTGTGTACATATTCTTATGCTTCCTAGAAAACAGAATGGACTACATGATCTCTTGGCATCTTCTGAAGTCTTGCATTTTTAATTTCTCTCATTTAAAATAACTTGGCAATGTCAGCTGTATTGTGAGAAGAAAATTAATTTTAAAATAATGAGAATTTTCCTTCACACTACTAGAGATACAGACCTATAAAACAACTCCATTAAGGGGGAAAAAAATCTGAAAAACAAAGACGATATGAAATATGTGAGTTATCATGTTGTATACAGCAAAGACAAGATGATAGTATATTTGAAATCATTCAGATGGACTCTGAAGCGTGGTGGGAGGGTGGAGGCAGAGAAGACAGCAGTCTAACATTTTCTACACTTTCCCCTATTAGCTGTTGCTTCCTTTGTGTTTCTGTTTTGAAACACATCTAACAAAGTACTTAACTCTTACAGAAATTATTACTCCCTCAGACCTAGCTGAAAACACAGCTTAGTTTATATTCTGGTATTTAGTATCACTAAACTGAATAATGCTCAGGACAAGGGTAGGAGAAATTTGTGAAAGCCTCTTCTTGTCAAAGGAATTGTTCTCAAGTATCAATTAAGATTCCATTCACTTCATGAAATGAAATATTCCATTCATTGCACCTGACAAATCATCCTGCAAAAACTGCATCTGAAAATTGTGTTTGATCACTTTATCTCATGCTTCCTTTCTGAGGAAAGAAGAAATGGACTTTAAAAAGAAAGACTAGCAGGTAAAGATGTAGTATAAAAACCCTCAACTTTTATTGACTGGACAAACATGAACGCTACGATAACGCTAAACTCACAAATTATTACATTTCCCAAAATACCTTTACATGTACATTCTCTCAATTCAGTTATGGACAATTGATTTTCAGTAATTATTTTTGAAAGGCTAGTAGTAATGATCTCATAAAGATGAGGAAGCAGGCAAACATATTGAATTTTATCCTCCTGCATTACTATACAGGGCAGTTAGTTACTCCTAATAAGCAGAAGACAATGAAAGTTCTTTGCGGGAGAGAAAGTGATACCTCACACTGGGATTTTTTTAACATATTTTCTCTTTTTCTGACATCATGTCATAGCAATATTGTTGCATATGTTCATTTCCAGATCTTTTTTTACTTTGCTAAGGGGAAAAAAACCTGCTAAACTTACCTTCTTTCCTAGACAATGCCCTATCTTCACTGAGAAAACTGCAGAATATTGTTTCTACCAAGTAAAGAGTTAGAATAATGTTCCTTTGCAGGAGCAAACTGCCTACTGAGGTAGAAACAGTAAATTCAAAACTTCTCAGACTAAGAAGAACAGAATCTGGCCCTTGTGCTTCCTCTTGTCTGAATACTATAATCACCTTTTTGTTACAGAAAAACTGAGTAGCAACACCTCTTCTGGTCCTGTTTTAAAGGGTAAGCTATAGCTCTGATCAGCTACTTAGATGGTATCTGGTATTTCTCCAGAGAGAATCCTGGTCTTTGGTTTCAGATACATCAAGAGGTCTCTAGGAGTTGGCCTAAAAAGCTCAAAGCAGGTTGGAATTTCAGATACTGAGATTTCTAAGTAGCTTCTTTCTCAGTGTGTGAGGTTTATGAGGTGTGTGACTCCTCTCAGTCATCATACAAAGAAGGGATCTAGTCCTGTGTCCTTAATATAACAAATTAGATGAGGCAATATCTACTTTATATCATTCTAAGTTTCTTTTATTTGAATTACATTTTAGCTGTAGAAAGAAGTACATTAAATCATCTATGAACAAAAGCTCTATGAAGCTGTTGGATCATTAATGAGATAATCAGTACTCTGGGCTTTGCCATACTCCAGGCTTTGTAATTCTGACAGCAGTGTATGTCCATCAGTCTTCCTTGTAACTGTTTTCTAACTATAGAAATAGCAGGGGCCTTTTATTTCTTTCCCTTCTCATGTTTCCATCTTTGTAAGATTTTTGCTTGCTTCACTGCATTTATTTATGCATAGAGTCTAACTGTTCGGCAATAAAATTACCTACTGCAAATAACAATAATAAAAAAAAAAAATCCCAGAAAAAAACTGTTGAAATCTTAGTGGAATCACTGGTGCAAAGTTGGTCCACTAACATCAATTCTCCCTTGAAAATAAGCAAAGGTTGAATGCAAGTAATTCATCATTCAGATTCTTTATCTGGTGCTTGCAACCTTGAGATCATTTGCCTGTTCCTGACTAGACAGAATTCAAATCCAATTTGTAACAATAAACTATGACTTTGAATGGATCAATCACAATTGGTTCTCTTTGTTACTTTAATTGAACTACCCTGTAATTACTGAAGTATTTATTTTTAATTATCAGTTCTTATTTGTTCTGAATGACTGTATTGGACTTCATTCCTCCAAGAACAATTTAGATATATAATATGGAAACCTCAGTAGGTTCCGTTGTGGAAAAATAATAATGAATTTACAAAGTGAATAAAGGATAATGATCATCCCAGAGATATAGCTGTTAAAATATCTGGGAAAATTAGATTTCCAAAGTAAAGCATTACTTTTCACCCTTTAATAAAAGTGTCACTATCACACCATGAATATTCCTAATGGTATTAATCCACCAAGGCTCTCCCTCAGCTTTCCCTGTCCTTCTGAGCTTAGACAGATAAACACACTGTTCTATTCCTAACCTGACATCAAAGCTGTTATTCCTCTGAGTATATAGGTCAGCAACTATTCCAGAAGTCAGTCAGTTAGCTATTTCATGGAAGTTCCCCTAACATTTTTACTGTTAGTCGAACGAAAAGAGAGAAACAGTCTGCTTGGGCACTGCAGTAAAATTCCAAGGTAGTATGAGCTCAGCTAAATTTACAGTATGAGAAACTTGTCTTGGCTTTTACCACATCTCAGATTATGTTCCTGACCAACCACTTCCAAAGCAAAGAAAGAAGTCTGTCTAGAAGAAACAACCTTTCCCAAAGGTGGATGTAGTGATATGCGTACCTCCTCCACCTCCACTTTTGTGGAAAGCCCTGTCACCAGACAGATTAATTAATTCACAGAATCACAGAACTGTCAAGGTTGGAAGTGACCTCTGGAGATCATCTTATCCACACTCCTGCTAAAGCAGGCTCAGCTACAGCAGGTTGTGCAGGATCACATCCAGGCGGGTTTTCAATGTCTCCAGAGCAGGAGACTCCACAGCCTCTCTGGGCAGCCTGTGCTGGCGCTCTGTCACCCTCAAAGGAAAGAAGTTTTTCTTCGTATTCTGAGGAAGCAGATCTCTTTCTGGTAAAGCTGCACACCAGGAAAACATTTCTTGACAGTCATGGTAATAAGTTGGCAATGATAAGGCTCTGAAGGCATTTGATTCACTGTCACTAAAGGTCTCCAAGAGTAGATGTACAAAGAATGAGAGGCAAACATGGATACAAACCCTTTCCTGCAGAGGGCAGAGAGATGATCCAAGTTCATCAGGTCTTTTCCATTGCTATTATGTATAATTAATTCAGGAAAATAATTTTCCTCCCCTCTGCAGCTAATTTGTTTTCTGGAGGCCCTGTGTTTCCCTTTCTCTCACTTAGTTCATTAACTGTTTGCTTTCCTTTCCCTACACACACATTTGAATTCCATCAATGCTAATGGAAAATACATGTGCAGGGGTTAATAAACATCTAAATATTTGGATTCTGCTAATGCTCCTCCCTGGGGCATAACAGTAAAAACGTTATAGGAAAATATATTTGTGCAGAAGCATCAGGAGCACAGAAAGAGCAAATTTGACATGTCTCCTTTTTCCTACAGCAGTGAGATAAAGAAGCAGTAGAAAGCGTCTTTTTGTTCTTTTTAGACAAATCTGTTCACATAAAAAGAAACTGAAATTTTAGTATTACTCCAGCAACTGTGTTTGATGAACATAGCTTAGTTCTGCCTAGGAGGGATAGACGTGGCATCGGTGCATTTGTTACCTTCCTTGGAGGGAAAGGCTCTTCATTAGAAGCCTGGCAGAACTAGCACGCAGAAAGATGTGGATGCAAGCACCTTACTGAGACAACTAAACTAAGATCATGGCCACTTTTTGCTTTGTCTGTCATCAGTGATGAACAAGACAATCATGACTTCAGGGCGACTGAGGTCACAGGTGAGATGAATCCTGTTTGAGGGGCAGGTGTCCTAAAAGCTATTAACAAATGTATAGTTTGTTGTTTCTCTGTATAGCATAATTCTGCTACTGTACCACAACTTAAATAGTAACACTAATATTTCAGGTTTTGACCCTGGTTTTCTACTTTTATTGCACTAGGACTGGAGAGATCATCTATGTCAGCAAGTCCAGACCTTAACAACTACAAGAAACCATGCATGAGATGGCTTATTCTGTATGCCTCTGCAAACCCCTTGCCAGCACCCTATTGTAGATGCCAAAAATCTGCAGTATGAGAGCAAAAGCTGCAATGACAAAATGGCACAGAAAGCGGAGACTGAGTGGAAACTGCCACTTACTGAGAAGGTGCTGGGACTCATTAAACCCTTTAGATGATCCTAGGTAGGAAATCATGACCTGCAGAGAAGGGATAAACAAGCACACAGCTGTCCTTTCTAATTATCACCCAAGGAATCAAATACCCAGCCAAATCTGGTGATCTGAGTATGTAAGCAAGTTACACAAATTTTCCTGTACAACTTAACCACTGGAGAGAATGCAATGCTCCAGGGACACCAGAGCAACCTGCCTAGCTCTATCTGATCTTCTGCATCTTGGGAGACAGTGAATATGTCCTTACACCCCTCATCACTATCTCTGAAGCCAAATCAGGTGATCAGCAGAGCCCAGAAGTATGGAAATAGGAGAGTATAAATAAAGTGACAGCAAGCCAATCTGTTTTCAGACTCCTGTGCATACAGCAAAAACCAGATAGCCCAGGTCTCATTAGGGGAGCCAACCCAAAGGCAGATGCTTTCTTGCCCTGTGGGTTGCTTGGGAAAAGGGGTTGTACATGTGTCAGGGGAGTGAAGGGGATTTGTCGGGGCAGGGAGGCATATGGTGGTGTTCTGCCACACTTATCTCCCAGTAGGGTGGTGGCCATTAAGGAGCCTACACAGCTCTGATCCATCTGGCAGCTGCTCCTGAGCGCCCTTGGGCCCTCCAGTCCACACCGAGCGTGGGAGAGCTGCCCCAAGCTGGCACCGCCATCCCACTGCCTCCACTGGCCGCCCTCGGGCAGGGAGAGGAGGAGAGCCCAGTCCTCCATCCCTCATCTTGTACAGCGGAGCAGGAATAATTATTTTTTTTAGGAATCTCACAGGACTGCATTTTTTTTTGCTGGGGAAATTCAAACTGGCATGAATGCAAAGATTCGTAGCAGCATGCAGCACATTTGTTTTGTATCCACCGAAGCCTCTGGGGTACCCGGCTGAGTGAGGCATAAGCGCTTTTCTTTAAATCCGGGGATCTCTTACAAGGCGAAAGCTCTAACTACTAATACGCCTGTCTCCCCCAGGGCTACCTACTGGCAGCAAAACTGTAAAAACAAGGTAACTTTTCACTCCCTTTTATCATTTCCCTAACCCCACCCTCCTACAAACCAGCCAGTGGGGAGAGGAAAGTCCTGACACTCCTTTTCCTGAAGGGACAAAACCAGTAGGAAATAGCTGAACAACTTTGTGTCCCTCTGGTGACTGTAATTCCCCAGAACACACTGTTGTTATAGTGATGATTAGCAACCTACAAATATTCACATTTCACATTTTTATTTTTTATTAAATTTGTAGGTAGTTTTTCCCCTTTAGGAATGTGAGAGATCTGTGAGATTGGGAACAAACTGACTGAAAATTACAGAATGCTTTTATCAGCAAGAACATTCAGACAGCTACAGAAATGATAAACAGCTTTGTGGACAACATTATTTAAATCCCTTCGGCAGTGTACCATCCCTTCTGAAGAAAGGTTGCAAGATTTCTTGAGTACACTAAAATACTACTGCAACTATCATTACTGTTATGAACTTGCATGCTTTCAAACATTCTCAGTGGCATTCCACATAATCTAAGACATAGTCAACATTAAGAAAATGATAAATACTAGTGAATGCAATTCCAAAGTGAGAAAAAAGTCGGGGGGAAAGAGTGTATCTGAATGTTAATGGTCAGGCTCCTAATGATGAAAACAGAGTAATTGCCAGTTTCTCTCTAGTGGTCTCTTCAGTCTGTGTTTTAAACAATGATATACTTTAAAAAACGAAGCAATAGGTTGACAGTGCTCACCTAGAAACTGTGCCTTGTTTTCTTGAAATAAAAGTTCACTATTTTATGGGGTGAGAACTAGAGGCAAACAAGAAGTCTGTATACAAGCTACTTGACTCAGTACATTCATAACGGCTGAAGATATAGAGGGTTGTTTATTTCTCCTGAAAAAATTCACTCCTAAAGCAAGCAAATTAGAAACCCTTTTCATCAGTATTTTCTAGTAAAAAACCACCACCTGTTCCACATTCATCCCTTAGTTTTTTTTACAATGTCACTTTTTGGTTGTGCAAAAAGGAATTAAGGGGTTAGGAGAAGACTGGCAAAAGTTAAATAAAAGTTAGATAAAATGGGTAGCTTTTACATAGAAAACAAGATCTTGTCAAAATATTTCCCTTTTCCCCCAAATCATTTCTATGACAAGTTTTGAGCCTTCCTAGTTGTAACACATACATAATGGCAAACTGCTTGTGCCTGTGTTGTTCTTGTTGGTTAGTGTAATTCTTTCTGGCTTTCAGCAGGCATAATCTCCTTTAATTGTGAGCCTTCCTTAATCAAGACTATTCTTGAAACTGTCATTTAAAATAAGTCATTAATTGTTTTCCACCCCCCATTAAATATAATAGGAAGCTATACCATTAATTCTGTCACTGCTAAATCCCCACACTGCCAGATGCTGAAGCAGAATGGGACTATGGATTACAAAACATATGGATTTATTTACACTAGGTAACTTCTTCATTAAAATATCTTAACACAGTCATTACAGAGACTTCTTTCCCAAGCCCCTGCTGTCACACTCAGCTCTGCTCAGGAACACACACCACATCTGCTTTTCACATATGCTCTCCAGCCCCAGTCCACCCACATGGGCCCCATTCGCAGCAGTACGTGCCCCTCCTCCCGAGCCTCAGATGCAAACACACAATGGGGCTGTAGCACTAACAGAAGTACGGTGGGTTTAAGTTGGCCTTAGCTGGCTTGGAGAATATGCCTAGACTGTCCCTGTTCCAGCATAGCTGGTCTTCAGCAATAGATTCTCCAGCTCCTGCCAACTATGCAGGGCCTTCTGTGATAGCAGCGCTCCTCAGAAGCAATGGAGTTTACCCAGTATAAAACTGCTGAGGCAGATTTTTCACTGGTGATCCCACGACTAGGGGTTTCTAACACATTAAAGAAAAATTTAAAAAGCAATCCCACACCTTCCTCTCTCCTTTCCTTTAAGCCACAAGTCCTTGAATTAGACTCATGTTAAACAGAGTCCCTTGCTACTGGGGAGTGAGGAAAGAGAAAGACCTTGAGTGAACTACCTGTTTCTCTTTGCTTGAAAACTGTTCAGACATCTTTCTGAGCAGTGTAAGAAAGATGCCTACTGGAACAGATAGGTGGATTATTCTGAAGCTTTCAGTTTGTGTTTGCTTGCATAAGTCAGGTTTTCTAGCTGCAAGAGCAGGTGTGCACTTCCCTTCCCCATGTAGTTTGTTCTAATTCTGCAAATAGATAACCAGCAAAAAGTGGAAACTATCCATAAAATGTAGACTCTTTGTTTCCTACCTGTCTCCTCTTTCCTTAGTTACAGACTGTCTTTTCCCTATGGACAGCATGCTTTTGCCTGACTTTCTAATTCTCCACCCCTTCAGTGATTTTTTTTTTCTTACTGGGTTATCATCTTTGAGCCAAAAATGTGTGACCTCTTTTTTTATTAGCAGAAAATACATATTCTAACAAAGGTCTTTTGAAACTGCCTCCATAGCAACCAAGGATTCTTTATAAAAGAGGATGTTTAAGATCTCCTCATTGCTTAACAATGTATTGCAAACCACAGTCCTCATTCTAATGAACTACATTTACAGTGCACACTTCACCCCCACATTAAAATGCTAAAGAAGCAAAGTAATGCCCTCTAAAATTAGTAAGTATGTAATTAAGGCTTTTTAGTGAGGCATTCAATTTTTTTTCTCCCCACCTTTACTCTCTCCTCAGTGGCACCATGTTCTTAGTACCAGTCCCATCTTTATATCTGAACTATCAGCATGAATTCCCTCTCCTTAGTGTACCTTTCTTGAATCCCTTCAGTCCAGCCTTTCTCATAGGGTCAGCATACACCCATTCTTGCTTTCTGTTAATGAACTCTCCACCTAAGCTCAATCAGCTGCAAGCCATCTCTCACCTAGTTCCCAGCCCTGCCTGGGATTCAAGCCAGGTCCTATTCCTTTCTCCTCTCCACTCCCAGTCTAACTGAGATGTTGCCCTTCATCTAACTGCTTTTATAGCTCCTTGTTTGGTCTTAATTTTCTCTGTCTCACCCACCACTCCTTGAATCTTGCTCCCATTTTCCGCCTTCTTTTGTCTGGCTTCATAAGGTCTTTTGCCTTCCTATGTCTTCTTTGTCCACTCAATTCCAATTGTCCAGATGGAAAATTATTCTAGCCTAATTGCTCCTAACCTGGGTTCTGTCTTCCCCCATTGCTCTATTTATCAAATTGTCCCATTTGCTCTAACAGACTCTCCACTCTGGCCTCTTTTCACTTAAGCAGTTCAGTTCTGGTTTATAAATTAAGTTCACTATTGCTTGAAATATTGGAACTTTCTTATTAAATTTTTATCATTTATAGTATCACCAGCATGGATTCCAGTATGGTTTTATCTACAAATGTCTGGTAGATGGCAGCTCCTTCCTTACTATCTAATAAATAGAAAACTTATTTATTTTACATTCAAAATCTATCAGGGCAGGAAGAAGACAGGGGAATTAGCAACAATCAGCCATCAGTGGAACTACCTTCCAAATACAGGCGTTACAGGCAAGTATTTATAAACTTCAACAATGTGGATATTTCTGCTCTTTCCAATCCCCGCGCTCCTCTGATGTGGACCACTAAGGCTTACTTTGAGAATTTTGGGGGAACTGGGGAAGTCTTCTTTTTATGTACTCCTTTTACCACATCTTGGCAGATATTGGCACTGAACATACATATACATAGTGATGGTGGGCTTCAACTGGGAACGCTTAAGAGAATCAAACGGGGCTTAAGCAAGAAAGTAGGTATTAATTATGTGTGCCTTTACAAACCCTACCAACATGATGAAATAAGTGGAAGTGATACTAATGAATTATTGCAAAATAAATGTACTTTATATACATCAAAACAAAGCTTTGCAGAACACCCAGGTAATATCAAGAAATTGCAAACAGTAGCTGTGTCCAAAAATACTGACTGAGAATTACAATTAACATCTAACACAGACCAGATGTTAGCCCACAAGAACATTGGACATATTAACATCAATAGGCTTCCGCATGGAACAGTAACCATTTTTCATGAACAACAAAGTTGTCACTGAGCTGTGCTTATGGTGCTAACTGATACTTCCACGTTGGGCCTTCTTCATAGGGGGTTAAAGCAGGATACAGGATACAACAGATTTCCAGAGGAAATTAATTAATTCAAACCATTTACAGCATGTTGACGAGGTTAGGTTTACAATGTGGTCACTCAGTTTAGATAAAAACACACACAGGTTTGGCTAATCCTAGGATTTAGGAAGGGAGAGAGGAAAAACAGGAATTAAAGACCTTCTAATGCCAACAGTATTCTTTTTAAAAAAAATATTATTATTTTTTAAATTTTATTTTCTCATAACAAATAAACACATTGTTCTCCATGCCCACATAGTTGAATATTATCAAGTTTTACGGTAGCTTTTGCAAATTTTCTTGAGGACACTTGGCTCAAAATGTCCCAAATCATACTGTGAGGAAATAACAGGTAATTATGTGGGTCCAAAAATATATTGATCTTCACATTTTGAAGAATATAATCTTTGAATAATTCTTCCTGCTTTTGACTTCTTAAGCAAATTTCAATAGAGACAATCTCATGTCATATGTAAAGTCATTTCAGATGATGGAAAGAAGATAACACTAGCCGTACCATCATGTGGCTTTTTTCATATCAAGATAGCTAACGAGAGTGCTATAAGAGTGGAAGCAGGTTTTCCTTTTTAGTATCTTAGACATCTGTCACAGAGATGTTTTGTCTTTTTTTTGATGGCAGAAACAGAAATTATCAGCATTCCCTGAATGCTACATGCTTCCTGAACCAGCCATCAGTTCCTCTAGAAAAGAAATTACATGTACAAGTAGGTGCCCATTCAGCTGTTGGATTCTGTGAGATGCCTTTAGTACATCTCCTCTCAGTCCGGTATTACACATACCTAGTATATCACCTGAGCAGTAGCTACAAAGCGACACTGGCACAGTTAAAAACTATTGTTCCTTCTCTCATTTTGTCTGAGAGAGCTTTGGACTGGACTTACTCACAGTAACAAAGCTTTAAAGTTTTTTTCCTCTCCATCTATTTTCCTCACATGATATTTATTTTTGTTTTATACCAACTGTATATCTATGCATCCATATAGCTGAATTGTTTTCCATTACTTTGGCACTTAAACAAATATAAATAGTCTAATAATTACTAAAGATTTTAGACACCATGTTCAAACTGGAGAAATGGACTTTTGGGTGAGGGAAAATTCATGAATGAGGAATTTTTTCAAGTGTCAAGTAAAATCTGTTAAGAAGTAATGTTTTGTGACAAATTCTCAACTCTTCATCTCCCAGCCAAACCAGAGATTTCTTTTTTCTCTGAAATCACTTCCTATAATTCTGCTGCCGGGATACATGGAGCAAGGAACTGATCCACCTTGAGGACCAGTGCCATCATTTTGGCATGAAACCTAGAAACTGGTGATCTTACATGAATGCATAGCAGCTGAGTCATGAAAAATAAAACCAAAAAACAGGCCACTGTTTGTAAAACTCCATTCATTGATTCTGTAATGAGATTTAGGGACCAGGATGTGCAGTATACCAGTCTGGATGGATATAATACAATCACTGGCTGCCAGATCTAATTAGAAGAAACATGGTTCCCTGGGAAGCTATAGGGGATGGAAAAGAAAAAAGGAAAGGAGTTTTTGAAGCTGACTACAGCTGGTTGGTCTTTAGAGCCTGATGGTGTCTATTTAAGGCAGAGGGTCTACCTCCACGCAGTGTCCTCTTGCAATCTGATACCAGCGTGCTGTCTTGAGAGGGAGTGAATAATAATTCCAGTAGCAAAGGAGCAAGAGGCCATGAGATGCAGTGCAGAAGTCCAAAGAGGAAATGAAAGATGGAATGATTTATAATTGGGTCCTGAAAGTGCTGAAGTGATCTATGTGATTACTGGATTTGACATCCCGTGTGGTATATACCCTGCCAGTACTCTAAGTCCAAGATGGTATGGAAAGCTTGCTGAGACTCATCTGCCCAGTGGCTACTCCTTCATGCTGCTACTCATCCATTAGGAACTTATGATAGTGCCAGAAATAATACTGAATAGATGAGTTGTCATCACCTGCTTCTGGGAAGGAGGGTGAAAGAGCTGAACTCAAATGATATTTTGGTTAGACCTTCTGGGAGAGGGTAAAAGTCTGGGGAAAGCACAGATGTATCCTGAAGATGAAGCCACTGCTGAACGTATAGTGTCGTTGGGAGGGTTTCAGTCTTACGTCTGACTCGTGATGAATGGGGAGAGTGATGAAGCTACTATTACATGGCAGTTACCATACTTGAGTATTTTAGCAGTGGTCATATCCAGTCTGGAAGAGAAGAATGTATTTAGTTTGGGACTAAAGGGTCTGTCCTGGATTAGAAACCATGTGAACTTTTGGTGATAATTAGAAGGAAAGAATAATGTAATTTTATTAAAGTTGTAAATGACACAAACTGAGAGAGTTTTAAGTACACTGTAGAAGAAAATTTAAGTTTAAAATTATCTCAGAAAATAGGGGAATCATAAAATTATTCAAGTTGAAAAGAATTTAAGAAGGTGACTGTCCAGCCTCTGGCTTATTGCACAGCTAACTATAACATTCAATCAAGCAGCTCAGGGGCTTTTAAAATCTATATAGAGAAAAAAGATGCAGTTCTACAAGGACACACAAAATTCTTCTCTGCAAATACAAACTGAAAAATGTCTGGCTAAACAAAAAAATCTGAGAGTTACTGTGGCTCTCAAGCTGGTCAAGAATTTTAAGATTTTCTGAAAAAAGTAAATAAGAGTGTTATCTCTAATTCGGCTGAAATATTTGCTGTATTTGGCACTAGTAAGGTGTCAGCTGGAGTATTAATGTCTGATTTTGTGTACAGTCCAAGAGGGGTGTGGACCAACTGAATAATGTATTGTGATTACAACAAGGATTTCTAGTTTGCACAAGGGAGATTAGATCAGGTGACAGGGAAAACCTCCTAATGGAAAGGTTAGTATAAAACTGGAATGTATTGCCTGGACAGGTTGTGAAGTTTCCGTCACTGGAGGTTATTAAAAAACAAGTTGGACAAGAACCTTTCAGGAATGACACAGAAATATTTTATCTTATCTTTGTGCATAGGAAGGCCTGTTAAAGTCTCCTGCAGGCCTCCTCCTATCTGTAATTTCTGAATTTTTAATTCATATTTGGTGAAGAATTATACTCTGTGACACTGCATTGTTTAGATGTATCCCTTGGAGACAACAACCAAGTTATTTCTTTCTGATCTGGATACAGTTGCTGCTCATATGTGGATGGGTGGATAATCCGAAATATTTCAGCTCACCACCCCTTACTTTAGAAGATACAAAGTGCTTGTGTGAACAACTCTGCAAGCAAATTAATGTGAGGGTAAGAACTTCTGCAAAAGATGCAGTAATCACCAGCTGGATGTCGGCTAGTATATGGCAACCTTTCTTATGGGCATACCTGTTTGAGTAGTACACACCTGTACACGCTCTTCATGATTGCTTGCAGCTTTTATGTACACTTCAACACACTGGTAAAAGTAATTTGATATCCTGTAATGAGAAAGTACTCACCCTTTTCCAAAAGTGAGCACTTTTTGCTTCAGTGAAAATCAATCATCAGTAAAGTATTGTAACATTCAATGCATAAGAACTAGAATTATATCTGAAATACACAAAAAATGCAGCACACTTTCTCAGGTTAACAAGACAAAGTAAAGCTTTTCTTTCTGGAATCTGGAATCCTGGATTCTTTGTCTTGCTTACTTTGCTTTAAACAAACTTTGAAGACATGATGCTTCCCAGTGGCATGGCACTTTGAGAGCTGGGAATTCAGAGTTCTCTTCTAGGGGCAGTGGTTGACTTAATCTGGGATTTGTGCCAAGTGACATAATATCTTTTTGCCTTTTCCACAGCTTTTAAATCTTCAGTGCACTTTATTCTTTCAGAGAAAGAACGATAGGAGTTATCTGAGAAAGCAGATGTCAAATATGCTGCTTTCCTGCTCAAATGCAGCAGTAAGCACCACTGCTTACTAAAATCCTAATTTTAGTGCCATCCACCACCTCCACTGCTAGCCCAGTCTTCTAGATTACTACTGAAACAATGTCATTTTTTCAGCACCTTGTCCTCAGTGAGATGAATATAAGTGAAATTCGTATCCCTTTCACTGATTTCAGCTTGTTCACCATTTAGGTTCTGTGACCTAAAGCCAACTGTATGTATAGACTGAAATGGAGAATCTTACTTGGAGAAACAAAGCATAACAAAAGAAAAGAAAAAAAAGAGAAAATCGGTGTAGGAGGCAGTGATACCAATGAGGCTGTTCTAATACATATGACTAATTACTATTTTTATTGATACTATTATATTATCTTCATTGCTATTGAAGTTGTTAATAACACTTCATGGCTATTACTCTTAACACCTGTGACCAGACCTGCAAAGCATACTATCTGACAGTAGCAATGAAAGAACCTTTACTTATGTTTTATTAAAGTGACTGTTTGTTAAAAGACACTCTTAAAATGGTTTCTACAGTAATAAATGACTGACATGGGTTTCCTGAGTTTGTTAATTTTTGTAAAAAGTAACTTTGATCTTCATTAAACTTAAATAAGCAAAACAATGTTGACAAAAATTATCTTAAACAAAACACATAAAATCAATTACATGACATACTGCAGATGTTTAAAAATTGAAACATAGCATATTCAACTTTAAAGAGATTGAGTACTACTTTTCTCAGAAACAAAGATGGAACACTGTCATCCAGTGAATAAAACTGTTTCAATAAATAGAAATATGGGCCAAGACAAAAAGCAAACAAAACCAACCTAAGCATCTCTCCCTTCTCTTTTTTATTATGCTGAAATGTAAATATGAAGAAGCTGCACTCAACATCCAAGCCCACTATAGCCCAACTATAAATGTACTTTTACTGTTACAATGGAATGTTACAAATGAAAAATTATGTTAAAGTATATTAACAGACTTTCGGAATAACAGTGACCAATGAGCACATGCATTTAATATATTGAAAGTAAACATATTACTAGTGTTCATACTTATAACAGTTTTCTGAAATTAACAAGCATTGTTCTGAAATGAACATGAATGGGCAGCATGCCTTTTACCCGTGCCTTCTGTGTCTTTGGGCATAAGGCTGGGAAAAGTTAGTGGGTCATAAAGCCCTGTTCCCTGTTGTTATAGGCAACTGAAACCTGTTTATAAATGCTGCAAGACTCATTATCAAATGGGCTAAGATTTCTCACTTGATTCTACTTGAAAGCTGTTCCTGATATTCGAAATCTTCTAGCTTCCAGTTTAAAAATATTAATGACCATTTTGCACCTTTTTATTACTGTGCCAATAGTATCCTTTAGCTTAATAACTCTTTTTTTTTTCCTTGATGGTTTTCACCATATGTGCTTACAGATATTTATTATTTTTTGTATATATTGTCTCCAATTTTATTTTACAGATCTGTATAAAGGTTATTTTCTGAGTTTGTTCTAGTTTAAATTCACAGTTCTTGAACATGGACTGGATCCAGTATTTCACAGGAGAATTTTCTAGCACCTTATATAATGGCATCAACACATCTCTATTTCTATCACTTCGCCTGAAGCGCACTAGGATTATTTTTGCCTGCTTATAGTCACATGACACTACTTGATTGAATAAGGATATTCAGGTCTTTTTTGCCTTCTGCTATTTAAAGTTATTGAAAACTTATTTTATAGAAGAAGCCTTTTTAAAACATAGCTTTTGATGATAAAATTATATCCCACCTCTTGTTCTTCTCTGGGCCTTCCGAGGTGACTGACAAAAATTTCAGAGGTGATGGATGGACATGAAGTGATGGCCCTTGCTCATATGCCTGAGGTAATCCAAGCAATCAACATGCCCTCAGTGTTGGAGGTTCTTTTGGTAACTGAGCTGACCCATGTGACACAGATTTTCTCCTTGTTGTGTCATAAAGAACCACATCATACAAAAATCTGTGGGTTTCACACAAACTATTTCTATATAGAATAAATAAAATTAGCCACAGAATGGAACCCTGAGAAACTATGTTTCAAATCATTTCATCCCAAAAGTTTTATCCAGTACTTCTTTCTTTTCTGGCCAGTCCAGCTTTATCCACCTTCAATTCTTCTAACAATGTCTGTGTTCCATTCACCCATTATAATTTCAAGTATTACACGGTACAAAAGGTTTGTTTCCTCATTTTAGACAGATTCTGAAAACGGGGGGTGTGGGGGGGTGTGGGGGGTGTTGCCTGAGTACAAGGGTAATTGTTTGAGATCTGGTGTGGGAGATGTAGCAGCTAGTTTTAGTTATCTAGGATGTAGACATTTATGTCTCAGCTAGTCATCTTTACTCCCTTCATAGTCACTGGGATGAAATTGGCACACTCACTGTGTTTAATCTCAGTGTAAATGAGACTTTAAAATAGACCAGATGAGTCATACACTTACATCCCTCCAATTACAAGCTCAAAGATAATAACTAGATCAGGTGTAGATGTCTCTGTTTTATGTTTAAAGCTAGTGGAAATAACTCTTACTGTACACGTTTAGGATATCTCAGTCATCTAATCTGAATGGTCTCCTAAATTAATCCAGAACAATTCTTTAAATATAGTTTTATAATACCGGTTAATGGTGCTATTGGAGACAAAGATTACAAAAAAAAATCCTGGAGAAATTCAAGGTCATCATGGACTACATAGTTATTTCCACAATTAATTCTATCCTTGGTTTAAAGGTAGAATACCCTGACCTTGCACACAACTCAACTGAGTTAGTTGAATATATTCAACTAACATATTAATAATATATAGTTTTATATCTGTAATTATATAAAACAAGAGTATTAGCTGATATTTCCAAATCAATGAAGATGAAAGAGATGAAGACAGACCCTCACTCATAAATGAATTTTGTAAATCTCCTGAAACTGACAGATTTACATTAACACAAAATGGGTGCAGCAGATCAGATTAGCTATTCTGTTGATAATAGCATGTTACGTGATAATTATCAAGTAATTTATTATCAGGTTGTACCATGTAGTTACAAGTAAATGAGAGGAACTTTGGGAATTATGAATAACAATTAAGGATTTGTATACAATAAAGCTGTGGTTTTTCAAAGGTTGTAGAATGAATTTGATAATAAATAATTGCAAATTGGATTTTTAAAATATATCAAATTAAGCTAAGACCTTCTTAGATACTGATTTCACAGGTTTTAGAACTTGATCTGGCTGACGTTCTGGAGATAAATTTTTGCAATGTTCTTACAGGATGACAAGACAATACAGAAAACAGACTGAAAGAGATATACACAAGACTGCACATATACCTGTGTGTATGGAGCATGGGAGTCTTATACAATATGTTCCATGATACTTGCAGGAACTAGTTGGTAGCTGATCCATTTTTCAACCATTATTGAAATGGCTGGTAGAATGAATTTGATAATAAATAATTGCAAATTGGATTTTTAAAATATATCAAATTAAGCTAAGACCTTCTTAGATACTGATTTCACAGGTTTTAGAACTTGATCTGGCTGACGTTCTGGAGATAAATTTTTGCAATGTTCTTACAGGATGACAAGACAATACAGAAAACAGACTGAAAGAGATATACACAAGACTGCACATATACCTGTGTGTATGGAGCATGGGAGTCTTATACAATATGTTCCATGATACTTGCAGGAACTAGTTGGTAGCTGATCCATTTTTCAACCATTATTGAAATGGCTGATACTGTATTCACTAGTGGTCCATCTGTTCTGGATTTCTGTGTTCTAGGAAAATGGTCTTTTCCAATTCTCATAACATTTTTCAGCTTTGTGAGCTAATCATACCTATCTTTTTGTGCTGAAGCAATGAATAAATTTTTTATTATAATTTTTATTTCTCTTCCCTTGAATTTTCCAGAAGTAAAGTGGGTAAAGGTCTTAAAGTGGTCTTTGCATGGGAAGCTTTTAATGGCAGAAATATTTTACCTGTTTGACACTGTGCACCTGTTATGAAACGGCATAATATTCTGCCTCATTTTTTGTTAAAGAGGAACTGCTTTTTGGAACAGTATAACTAGTGTTGCTTTCTTTTATACCAGTACAGAAAAATGCCATGTACATAGATTAAATGAGTGTTACCCATTCCCGGCCACTGAACAGAGAGATGATCTTTTCCTGACTTTAGAATTTTGCATCTGCAACCCGGCTTTTGCTTTGAAGCAGGAAAAAAAAAAAACAAAAACAAAAACAAAAACAAAAACCCTAAGAAACAGTTAAAAAGAAAATAACAGTTTCCAGCCCTTGCTCACTAATAAGTATACAAAGTTACAAGAAGCAAATAAAACCCCTTCTTCAAACAGACTTTTAAATGCAAATTTTAAATTCTAAACTCTCTTCTAATTTGGGAATCAGTGCCATCCCAGCTGGTGGGAAGAAGGATTTAGGCATCGCTGGAATGTTGAAGATGAAACTCTCCAGACATGCTACTGTCAGGTAGATTAGTATTTGACCTGAAACCGTCACAATGCTCATTTCGCTTCCTGCAAATCCCGTAGTATCAGTAACTATGCTGAGATAGGTTAACCGGAGATGTCAGTGGCTAATCTATTGAAGTGAAAGGTCTCTGGCAAGAAAAAATAAGGCCCACCCCCCACGCCCCACCCCTGCCCCCCCTTTCAAAGCAGCTAGTGTATTTTGCCTGGAAAACAAATTTAGAGAAGAAAATTAAATAATTTAACTTGAAAATAGATCTTGATAGCTACCTCAGAGTGAGCATGGAAAACTTAAACATCGTCAGAAATATAATGAACCCTGGGCTTCCTTAGCATTTACTGCTTCACAAGAGTTTGCTCAGGAAACATACCAGAAACACCAACATTTGTTCAACCCTGATAGAAAATTCAGGCTCTGTTTAACTCAGAGGGGAAAAAGACTGTGGGCTGCATATGCCCTGTTTCTTCTTCTATAGAGTAGAACTATACTACATTGAGAGGTTTGATTTTTTTTTTTTTTTTTTCTTTTCTGCATCATGCATTTGTCACATTCTCAAGCGGTATTGTTTCATAAGGCCAAAATTCAACATCATATGTAGATATGCCTTATATTTCATTCCACATTATGAAATATCTAAAATGTATAAAGGATGCCACATTAAGAGACTCATATTATGGTTGTACTTTTTAAAGACACTTCTGTGCAGCCTTCTTGGACTAAGGAAGTTACACTTTTACATCTTATAAAGTGTTTTGTATAGTCACAGTAGGCTAACAATGAATGTAGGATCTAAATTAATGTAATAATAGTCAATCTCTTCCTGCAGTATGTAGTGTAATTTATTAGACATGGTGGAATGGTCTTTTTCTCCAGGAAGACATATTTGACCCTGTTTTTCAAAATGAAAGTTAAACTCTAACAAAGGTGATATATTAAAATAAATTCAGTTTGCCAACAAAGTGGCCATTCTGGATTTAATTCTATTTTTGTCACTTTTTAAATTAGGCTATTCAATTAAACAGAACAGAGAACAGCAACGCCAAATAGGACATGTTGATAACTGAAAGCTAGTCTAAAATACACTTTTGGTAGTCTGCATTAAGTACTTCATTGTAATGCTTTAGCACTTTGTTCATTGAAAAGTTATAGTCTTTTCACCAGGTCTTGCAGCCATTTTACAACAATGGCCCTATATTTGATATATACATATATCCATAGATATGAGACCCAGAAACTACATCTACTAAAAGCGGTCAACTAAAGAGCTCTAAGGACCATTCTCTGGGCTGAGGCCAGCTGGCATATTCTGGTCATGTGCATAGTGTTGAACTCTCTCTGCTTTTAGAGTAGGGAAGCTTCATCGAAAACACTTATCAGGAGTGATCCTTACCATGTGGTAACCCCAAACTGTGCCTGGGAATCATTTGGAAGAGTTCCAGCTGACCAAAACTATGTGAGGGACTATTCTAGCAATAAAGATAGTACAGATGACTGAGTCCCAGTGCCTGTGCCTATGCTCTGACACTGCTTAGTGGGGAAATGTAGCTAAAAGATACTTGCGAGAACAACTTTCAAATCTAACAGAGATTTCATTTTGAGATTTTCAGACTTTCAACAGGGGTGAGAAAGAAACTTTCTCTGTGGTGAGAGCTGTGACTCTCCATAAGTAATTTCAGCAATTCAGGAACAAAATAACATCTGCTATTGTGTAAAGATTTCTTAAAATGTAGCTGATATGTCAGCACATGTTACAGCTGCCCCTAAGAACTGCTGCGTGACATTCCATGTAGTGGAGCAGATACAAAGATTTATTTGAGGAGTAAGATCTTAAATATTTTCTTGTTATGATGAAGTGGGCCATCCAATGTATATCCTCCAAACAGGTTATAATGATGAGTAAACGGTATATAGGCTTTATTGCAGCCTTTTGCACAAGGGCAAGAATTGCTTGCACAAACATTTAAAAAAAAAAAAAAAAGGAACAGAATTTCCTGTATGCAAAGCAATGATCCCTCATTTCTTCTGATAAAAGTCCAAAAGGCTAGAGTCGACTGATTATGATTAAAACTGGTCAGCTGCAGGGGCAAAGTCAACAGCTATCAACCACTAGAACACATCTAACTCTTAAAAACTGTCAGATGAGGAAAAAGGAGTCTAGTTAGCTTGAACTGAATAAAGAGTGAGATGATGAGGAACTTGGGAGCTTGCAGCACCTCCTCCTAGAGCAGTTGGTTTGTTGTTTGTCCTCAGGTTCAAGTGACATGGTAGTGGCCACTGCAGATGGGCAGTTGCTCCCTCTTCTCTCTCCTCTATGTCACTCCTATCTAGATCTGTGCCTGCCTCCACTTTTGCCTAAAATGCATGCCACCACTTTTATTCAAATTAAATAAAAGGATTCAGGCCCACGCATTTTCCTTCATTGACTGACAGAGAATTAAATATTCACTGGTGGGAATAGTCCTGTTCTGACATGTGCAACAAAAGAGGTCTGACTTTGTCTAATGTGCAACTTTACAGGAGAGGAATATGGAATAATGGCATCCAACAAGTGGTACACTTCATTATTTTGGACACAAGAAGTATAAGACTGAATGAAAATATCATAGTAAATATTCCTGATTTGGCAAGGGGGCAAACATGGAACTTCAGTAGCAGGCTTTCTATTTACCATCCATGATTGAATTTAAATTGTTTTCTGAATTTTTCAACATTGGGTGCTTAAATATAAATATCTTATAAATACTGTTGTCCCCCAGAAGAAGATATCACAATCCCCCTTTGACTCCATCACATGTATAATATCAATCCCTAGTTTTTAAGCTTCCTTGGATTTATGTTTGTTGAGTATGCCAACATTCTGCAGAAACATCAAATTTAAGTGAAATAAAAAAATATTGGAAATAATTTAATATTTTATCTGCAGAACGGTAGTGCAGATGAAACCAATGCAGTCAAACAGAATTCTTAATGTCAGTCTTTCTCTTTGCATATATTGCAAGCACATAGAAATGATGGTACTGGGACATGGGAAATACTACAACCAGGCAAGGCAAGTTATGTACCTAATTCAGCAATACACTCCCCCAAACCTCAGCATATCAAAGAAACTACTGAGTAGTTCAGTGTAAGATAATCTGTCTCCTTATAGGAGTCCCATAGTTCTTAATGTGTTTAAATAGGGAAGTAAAAGATTTCAAATCATATGTGCACACTGCCATCTTCTCATTTATGCTTTAGTCTAGACTACATCAAATAAAATGAGGTGTTATTACCATGATATAAAGCACTGTCTGATGTCCACATAAAATTAAAGTTATTGTCAGCCCTGTCCCTAATAAGTGGAAGTCTGTGTTGTATATCTTACCCTAGGATTAGATTCTTTGCTGGACAAAGGCTTTTAGGTATGGAAAATACAATATACTCAAATCTCCTAAATGTGGCTGGGAGACAAAAAATGTGTAGAGGATTATCATGAGAGGCACTAGCTTTAGATGCAGAGTGAACTCCAGTTACAAGGTTGTTGTTTAGCACCTTTCATGAAAAACAGATTTATAAAAAACTGCATTAAAGGCATCAGGCATATAAAAATATCTGAGGCCTTATAGCAAAAATTCCCAACAGCCTCAGCAATCACGCCTGAAATTCTGTAATAAAATTTTGGTAATTATTCACTTAAAAATGTGTCTGGAACAGATCCATTCTAAGATTCATATTTCAAAAGAAAAAGGAATCAAATTTTAAAATAAAGTATAATAAATTTAACATAACATAGGCAAGAGAAGATGAAAAGCCTGGATTTAAAAGTCATACATTGGCCAAAAATGATATCAGAAATCTCCATAACAGTTTATTTTTGCAGAGAAAATTATTTTCAGACTTTGTTTATTGATTTCCACAGACAAAAGGTGTCAAAAAACTTAGATAGAAAGATACCAGATTGATGTCTGGGGTGGGGGAAAAATCAGAGTCTTCTGAATTGCTGCCCAAAAAAATTGCTAAAAGATGTCAAATTGGTCCCAAAACTAAAAACACAGCCTTTCAGCTACTGCTCCACAAGTTTTACATGTGCCATATTGGCCAGGAAACAAAACACAGTTTCTCAGCTGTTGCTCCAGTTCTCCATACTGAGCACATAAAAATGAAGTGTAAAAAATATTTTTATTTTTCAGAATCAGCAGAGCTAAATCAGTGCAAATGAGGAAAAAACACTTGGGATTGAAAGTGTAAAGACCTGGAAGAAAGTGGGCACACTGGTAGGAACATTCCTATGGAAGCATACGTTCCATTGTAGACTGCGTATGGTGAAGATTATTTCAAAACTTTGAGCAGTGGACATTCCTGTTGGACTTGGGAACCAAGGCAGTTGATAGAACTAGAAAGGTCAGAGCAATTCAGAAGAGAAGAGCGAAGACACTCAAGCAGAAAAATGTTCCAGATTGAAATGAGCTGTGCCACTGTGAGAATGGGGGAGATGAGGAGGGTGTGCTCTGGTTCCTGCCACTATCACTCCAGACCCTTTCTCCCAGGCTCAGCATTTTCAGAAGAGATGCAAATTTAGAAGGAAACATAAATAAAGCATAAAGAAAGACACTGGACTTTATAGAATGGCCTAATTGAACTCCTGGGAAGAACCACTGTTCCCTGTGCAACCTCACCCTGTGTTTTCATGAACACCTGTGTGGCAGGCAAGGCTCTCATTCAGTTCTTCCTCTCAGATATTTCCCTCCCTTCTTCCCAACTCCAGGAATCATAACTCTATATGCTTTTCTTTGTATTGGCCGAGACACTTTTTGAACTCTTCCATAAACAGTTCTATTTCATAGTTCAATGGAAAATTATCCATCTATTTCTGGTTGGTTTGTAGTGGTGCTTTTTTTTTCAGTAGGTTGTTTGGGGTTTTTTGTAGGTTGGTGACTTGCCTCAGCTCAAAACCGGCACCAAATGGGAGTGTGTGGCCAGGACCAGCCAGAAGAGGTGGAAGCGAGACAGAAGCCTGAACCTCTTGTTTACTGCAACTCTTGAAGCCACAGCCTCAGTACTTAGCAGTGACACTGACATAACAGGTTTCAGTTCAAATAAATGTTTATGTTTCCAGACAGAGGAAACACTGACAGTAGGTTCATGTACTAGCTTGCAGTCCACTTCATATAAGTATCACCTAAAGGGTGAACTATGATAACTTGCTTTTCCAGTGAGAGTTTTGAGCTATTAACTTCTGCTTAGTTTACTTATAGACTGATCTCCAAAAGCATCAAATAAGAAGTTTAGTAACAAAAAGTTGGAATGTGAATTTAAAGCCTAATCTGTACTGAATGTCAAAAAGAACCCTGCATTTTATAGAAAAAAAAATCATTACAAATAGGTTATGTTATGTATGCTAACTTGTATGTTATCACGGGACATTAGTATATAAAAAATAAATGTTCTTGCAGGATATTGATATTGATTGCTGTTCAGCAACAATAAACCTCTCTTGGATACCATGGTCCAAGTAAAATGAAGTAAAATTGTCAGAAGATTTAGCATGTTTTGCTACAGAATAAGAAAACCTTTTGTGTATGTACATAACAAGTATGAAAAGTCCAAACTTTGACTGTTTTCCAAATGTATCAAGTGATATTACCTCTCTTGACAAACCTTGCTTAAATATTCTGGCCTTCCCAAAATATGGCCTAAATGTTCTTCCTCATTTTGAGGCAATCCTCAGTGATGTGATGAAGAACAGAACTATGCTGTGTGCCTCAACGAGTAATTAATTTTAGAGGCACTAAGATGAGGAGGCACATTAAAATTATTCATAGTATTACTTTGAAGTCTCTTTGGCTTGATGGACAAACAGTAAGAGGTGAGCTTCCCTCTGCTTTTTAGTTGGGACATCACTTGTTTTAAGGAAGAGATGATGGAGGCATTGCAATGAACTAGCAATCTTGGAAATACATTTACTGGACAATGAAAGACATCTCATCAGATTAGGTGGAATTTAAATGTATTACTCTGCTGTGTTCGAGACTCAATGCGTTCTTCCCAACCTCCATTTTAAACATAACATAAGTATAGGAATATCAGCTAAGGCCCCAGGGAATAGTAAACTATAGAGGAGAGATTAATTGGTGTCAAGTAGGGACTAGTAAAGGATCAGCTGATGCTAGAAGAATTAGGCTGCAGGAAACATTTTATAGTTGTCTTTCCCACTGAAAGCATGGTATTGTTGTTCAACAGTCTAGTGCCTTTCCTTCTGTCAGCCTCTGTGAAGCTTTTAGCTGAGGAAGAAAGTGGATAATTAGCATTCCATTTGGACGCCTGCAGACCAGCAGTCTAGAATATTAAATAGCTTTGCAAAACTGGGTTCGTTTGAATCAATTCACATTTCTTTATCTAAGGTGTCTGAAATGCAGGTTTATATATTCCTTTTTTTTAAAAAAAAAAAAAAAAAAAAAGCTTTGCTCATAACCTCACATCTGCTTTTGACGTTTGAAACTAATCCCCTTGATATTTGACAAAATTCCTAAAGTGGAGGTGTGGAGGGAGGAGATGATAAAAGTGCTTCTGCACATGTTATAACAAGTATCCCATGTCACTTCAGATCTCTGAGCACTGTGCTGAAGGTATAGAAATACAGGATATTAGTAACTGTGGTGGTTTAACCCCAGTGTGGGCTCAGTCCCACGCAGCCGCCTGATCACTCCCCCACCAGTGGGATGAGGGAGAGAACTGGAAGGGTAAAAGGGAGAAAAGTCATGGGTTGAGATAAAGACAGTTTAACAGGTAGAGCAAAAGTTGTGAATGCCAGCAGTGCAAAACAAGGAATTAATCCACTGCTGCTGCTTTCCCTCCTGAGGTGCATGCATGTGTGGAAGGCGCGATGGCGACCTGGGCGGCTGCCTGGGGGGCAGGTGAGAAGCACCTCTCCATGACTCTCTGGCCTGTCCATCCAAGCTTTGGAGGTATCAGCTGCAGCAGGACCAGGTGGGTGGCCAAGTCCTCCGCAGTGGTGGCTTACTACAGAAATTACTTTGATCTACAAAATATACCCAAACCTTCGCTCCTGACAAGCACTCAAAATGTTGATTCTTATTCTCTCCCTTTCTATTGCTTTATACAGCTGGGATTTCCTTTCCTGGTCGTGATTTTACCTCTGGATCTTGGAGCCTGTGCAGGCACCTCTCACCCTTCCTTTTGTCAAGGCCCTGAGGGCACCGCTATCCCTTGCTATCCCTCACCAGGCACCCCAGGGTTCACTACACCTGCCGACAGCCCAGAACCCCGTGTCAGCCCCTGCCCCAGCAGTGCCGCAGCAGGGCTGATCTCCAGCCCTCCACAGCCCGGCCGGGGCCCTGCCGAGCCAGACCCACAGGTGGCCCCACATCCCAGTCCACCCTCGTCACCAGTGAGGTGCCCAGTGCCCAGGGCTGGAGCTGGGCAGGGGCGGGTGATGAAACGTCATGAAATATATCCTCCTGAGAGCCATGTCCAGGCACAGGAAGGACGAGAAACCTGGGAAGAGCGGGCATAGATTTACAAATCATGCCTGACCAGTTTAATTGGCTTCTCTAATGAGACAGATGGCTCTGTAGATGAGGGGAGAGAAACAGGTATTTCCCATGGCTATGAGTGTAAGATACAATCAGGGTGTTTGGACTTGTGAGTACATAGAAAATTACCTGGATGACCAGTCTCAAGGGATATTGATGAGTGCTATGAAGTCCAAGTGGCAGCCAGTTTCCTCAGGGGTCAATACTGAGAACAACACTTTTAAACATCTTCATTAGGGACCTGGGTGATGGGAAGGAGTGTGCCCTTAGTGAGATCAGTGATGTGGGAGGAACAGTCAATATTCTGCAGAGTAGAGATACAATTTGGTGGGACTGCAGAAGCTGGAGAAGTGGAATGACACAAACCTTGTGAAGTTCAACCAAGGTAACTGCAAAGTCCTGCATTTGGGATAGAGTAACCCCATGCAGCAGTGCAGGCTGGGAACCAGTTGACTGGAAAGTAACTTTGAAGAAAAAGATGTGAGTGAGCACTGCACCCTATTCAGTAGTTGTGAAAAGGTGTCTGGAGTGCTGTGACAATTATTTGCCATTAAAGTAGTCAAAGATTTCAATTGTTCAGTATGGATGTTTATGTCTAAGCTAGTCAACCTGTGTCCCTTGTATAGAAAAAAAAAAAGAAAAGAAGTATTTTTAAAACGTGCTTCAGCTGACATGTTAGGGACATCTAATTGGAGGGGAATTAAATTGTGCTATAAGAAGTGTCTTTCTCCGCTAATAATGAAGGAGTCTAGAAAGCAGTAGACATCTAGGGCACAGAAGTGGGTATTTGATCAGGTGCTTCCTGACAGAAAACAACTTCTCCGCATGTATGATACATGGCTGTGGTTTGAATAGTCTGAGCTATGGCCCTGCGGTACTTGTGAAATGGCTGGTATCTGCCTTGTCCAACCCATCAGCAGCTGGTCTTCCCTAGGCTTCCTGAATCTAGCTCTTCTGCCTCTGCTTTGACTCACTGAGACTACTAACTTTAAATGACTCTTAAAATTTCCCTCTACAGTCACTGGACTTTAGAATTTATCACAAATATCCTGCACTCGATTTTTAAGACAAACACTGAAATCCATCTACTTTCTCCAGCTCTTAGAGAAGGACAGAGGCTAGTGTTAGAGGGAAAGGGTGGGGTCTTTTTTGTTGTTTAGCTTCTATCTGGAAATTCTTAGCATTTTTAGATGAGCTGAAAGGAATTGTGTATTATAATAATTTTTTACAAAAATACTGCCACAAGTGCCTACAGCCATGGACCTGCCTTTTCCAGTCATCTTTTATATATAAATTAAAATAAATAAAGACAAATAAGTTTAAAAAGGGAAGTAAGAAGCTAAAGGGTCTGTCTCATTCCAGGTTAGCAAACAGACTTTACGCTGTCTAGACTAGTAGAAAATGTATATTTACCTTTCCTTTTTCCTGCTCTAACATCCATGTTTGGAGAGGGACATCCTGACTTCTTTTTTCCCCTAAGTGAAATATGAAAACACTACACAGATCTTTTTGAAAGAGGCTAGAAACAGGCTTTTTATCACTCAGAGCTCCCGAAAGGACCATTTGAGCTTAGCCTTCCTGTCCAGAGAGGAAACAGCCATGTCTGTGACTCGACTGGCCTCTGATTTCCAATAATTTTCCAGTGGTAAACTATGATTCAGTTTCCATTTATAAAGTGAAATGAGTGCTTAAATAATCAACAGTAAAGAGCCAGAAGTAGGAAATGAGCCATCCTTCAAAACAATCCTGCTCTGTTTAGTTTGGACTTCATTCCATTGTTAAAGGATTTCCTTATGTGCAAGGTGTTAGAGATTGGCAAGTTGAAGCCATTCTAGGCACAATTGTTTCATTTTATACTGTGTGTGAATATACGATAACTACTGGTATAACGTTAAAAGACATCTGCTACAGATGCTAGCTCTTCCAGTGCTTTACAGAAGGACTAGTGTCAGGGGCAGTGGAAGGACATTACCAATCAACATAAATAGAGCATCTCTTAAATTGTTCTATTTTTCCTTAAGTGCAAAAGCAGCCTGGCTTATTCAGCTTCATTCAACTGAGGGCAAATTTGAAAGTTACTGCTTACTGGATGATATAACCTCAGCAAATATCATCATCTACTGATTTGTCAACTGTAAGCATAGATAAGACTCAATAAGGTGATATGAATGCTGGAAACTCTGTCTCTGAAGGATACTCAGCACTTTAGGTGGTTTAGGTAGAATGGAAACACATCCTTTGGGATTAGAGTCAGACATCCAGTCACAGTCAGGGGGAGGGACGGGGCAAGAAAAGTACACTTAGACCCATTACCTAAAAGCTGGTTTATCATGTTCCCTGAGGAGTAACTTTGCTACCTCTTCTCAGCAATCTATATGGACAAAAGATAGTTGTTGACTGCTGAATGAAATGGCTGCTAGAAAAATTCTACACACTGATAGCATTGAGTTTGCTTCCTTATCCCCCCACTCTCCCACTCAGTCTTATTTATACATCAACACAATTTAGTGGTGAGTGCAAAGCAAAATCTTGGATCTGGAAACCTCCAAACTGAGAATCTGAACTGGGACAGAAATTCAAATTTATAAGCTACCTCATAATTCTTTAAAATTCAAAACAATAATTTCTATCTGATCTCCCCCAGATTACCGAATTGCCCCAAATGTGAAGTGTTGCCGACTTGATAAGCAAGGGTCAGAAAACAATGGATTTGCCCTAATAATCATTCAAAGTGGATTTTGTTTGGTCTTTTGGGGGGTTGTTCTATTTTGGTTTTTAATGAATATTGCCTTTTTTCTTTTTCGTTTCTGGTTTCTAGGTAATTTGCATTGCTTATTTCACAGTTTCAGGCTATTCACCCTCTAAGTTGTCTGAAACATTTTTTTTTTAAAAAAAAAGGATTTAAATTCTTCTACTTTCTTTTGATTTTATCAGCTGGAGTTTTAAGAAAAATAACAAATATTCTGACAGTTTGGCAAGTCTAAATTGGAAATGGAGTTTTGACATTCAGCCTCATTTTTCCAGTATTTGTTCCACAAACTTATTTTGTAAAGCCAATACTACTTTACATCATAGCCTGAAACCTGGATGGAAGACAAGCTGAATGTTTTATAAAGCTGTCCATATAGAAAATACAGATATGAAAAGAGAGTCCTTTCCAGTCACACTGAAAATTAATTTCTAAGGTGTCCCATCTTTTAAAATATGTATCCCATGTGTCACTTCATTGAAAGAATGTTCACTAATTATGATTTATTCAGGAGAATTAGCAGAAGAAGTCTGTCCTTCACAGACATGGGTGGACTATGTTGTATCAAACAAATTTCTGTCCAGGTGGACAGAATATTTGAGATAATTTCTGAACTTCTTCCCAATCTACTTGGCCATGGATTCACACTGTAAACAGTGATGTTCAGAGTGTTCATTAAGTTCAGTTGTCTATTTCTCCTCTAGACTGTTCTTTACCTTCATTTACAATAAGAAACTTTCCATCGAGAAGAGCTCTCTTAATTTGATTGGCTGTGTCAGGCTACTTTTCTGTGCTTTTTCTTTTTTGGCAAAAGTTTTTCGAGCTTGTTCTTTAACTGTCATTTGCCTTCTCCTGTATTTTAAATCTATCATGCTTCATGACAGACAGACTTGTAATTTGGACTCTAATCATTTCTGATTCTCATGTTTTGACAGACACAGACTTGTCTTTCTGCACCTCCTTCCACACTTCCCCCCTTTATTCTGCATTTGCTTGTGGCACACAATACTCTTTACTTAACCCTTTACTTTTAATCTTCTACTTTTATAGAACACATATAAGTAGATATGTTTTAAATTATGAGCATGTTAGAGAGACTTCCAGAAATTACTCTGTTGAACTAAAAATGGTGGTGTTTGAAACTATGTACAGGCATATTTATTTCAAGCTCTAAGGTTCCAACTGACTCAGTTTGGAAGGGTTTTAACTAGAGATGATTTAGTTATCTAAAGCCCTTCTTTCTCTCTTTTTACCGTATTTTGATATTAAATTCATTTTCTTAAAAAGTGTCTTCTACATCTGTAAATCTTCTTATGAACACAACATCATTTCCTTGAGAACAGAGGGATTTGAGTTAGAATCCAGTTGTTTAGTTCCACCTACAAATAACAAGACCAAACCAGCTGCACTGGAGCTATAAGGCTGCCTGTTGCTGGGAAAGTGAGGTGCCCTTCCATGGGAGAAACCACGTGAGGACTGTTGTCTCTGTTTCTAGGGGAAAGCCCATGATATAACATCAGCTGTGCTTTTTTGAAGAAGTGAGAAGATGATGATGCTTGGATTCAGAGACATTTTGCTCTGTGCCAGTGCTCAAAATCATTATAATATTCTTGCTACATCATAGCTGTGACTTTATGGAAATCATCCCATTGGCAGCTTGTGCTTGGAACAGTGACTGCCTATCACATCTAGCCTAGGAAAAGGAGAAGATATTCTAAGTATCCTGTCCTTATCCTTCCTATCAGGACAGTCCACATAAAGTGATGTTTCAAATGAGATAAATACTGTTACCTTGTGTTTTTACTATTTTCTGCACCTTTTTATGACTCAATATATATTTTAAATATGCACATACATAAACATATATACACACACACATACAAATGACTGCATGACACCTTAACTAAATTTGCATATCTAACTAATCCAATAGCTTTCTACAATGAGATAACTGGCTTAGAAAATGAGGAGAGAGCAGTGGAAATTGCTCACCTTAACTTCAGTAAGACTTCTGTCTTTCAGAAGAGCCTCATAAACAAACTAATAAAGAAGGACTAGGTAAGAGGAGAGTGAGGCAGGCTGAAAACTGTCTGACATGCCAGGCTCAAAAGCTGTGATCAGTGGCACAACACACAGCTGGAGGCCACTCACCAGTGGTGTGCCCTGGGGGATGATACTGGGGCCAATATGTTTAACATCTTCATTAATGACCTGGATGATGGGGCAGAGTGCATCATCAGCAAGTTTGCAGATGATGTAAAACTGGGAGGAATGCTTGATAGATTCAAATGGGTGTGCTGCCATTAAGGCAGCATTGACAGGCTTGAGAAACGCTCTGACAGGAATCTCGTGAAGTTCAACAAAGGGAAACGCAAAGTCCTGTATCTGGGGAGGAATCACTCTATATACCAGGTTAGGCTGGGGGCTGTCCAACTGGAAAGCAAGTTTGCAGAGAAGGACCTTGAGGTCCTGGTGGACAAGAAAATGAGTGTGAGCCAACAATATGCTCTTGCAGCAATCTGGGCTGCCGACAGCGCCCTGGGATGCATGAGGGAAGCATGTCAGGCAGGTAATCTTTCCCCTGTGCTCTGCACTGGTGAGACACATCAGGACTGCTGCAGTTCTGGGCTCCCCAGGAGAAGGCAGACATGGACTTACTAGAGCAAGTTCAGAGCAGGATCGCAAAGGTGATGGACTGGAGTGTCTTTCATATGAGGAGAGGCTGACAGAGCTGGGACTGTTCAGAATGGAGAAGAGAAGACTCAAGGGGATCCTATGACTGTGTGTAACGGCCTGATGGGAGGGTATAAAGAAGATGGAGCCAGGCTTTGAGATAATTGAAATACACCAAATTCTATTTAAACACAAGAAAAAAAAATCCTATAAGGGTGGTCAGACACTACTAACAGATGGCTCAGCAAAGTAGTGGAGTCTTAATCCGTGGAGATATCAAAAACATGACCATACACAGTCTTGGGTAACCTGCTCTAGGTCACCTTGCTTTGAACATGGGGATCAGACTGGACAACATCCAGAGGTCACAGAATCATAGAATGGTCAGGGTTGGAAGGGACCTCTGGACATCATCTAGTCCAACCTTTTGCTAAAGCAGATTCATCTAAAACAGGTTGTGCAGGATCACATCCAGGCAGGTTTTGAATGTCTCCAGAGCAGGAGACTCCACAGCCTCCCTGGGCAGCCTGTGCTGGTGCTCTGTCACCCTCAAAAGAAATAAGTTCTTCCTTCCTCATATTCAGATGGAAATTTCTGTGTTGTACTTTGTGCCTGTTGCCCCTTGTCCTGTCACTGGGCACCACTGAAAAAAGCCTGGCACCATCCTCTAGGCACTCGCCCTTCAGACATCTGTAGTCAGTCTTCTCTTCTCCAGGCTAAACAGGCCCACCTCTCTCAGCTTTTCCTCATCAGGGAGATGCTCCAGTCACCTAATCTTCTTCATAGCCCTCCCTGCTGGACCCTCTCCAGTAGTTCCGTCTCTCTTGAACTGGGGAGCCCAGCACTGGACACAGAACTCCAGTTCTCACATATTTTGGCCACACCAGGGCAAAATAAAGGGGGAAGATAACCTTCCTCATCCTGCTGGCCACAATCCTCCTAATGCACCCCAGGGTCCCACTGACCTTCTCGGCCACCAGGGCACACTGCTGGCTCATGGGCAACTTGCTGTCCACCAGAACTTCCAGGTCCTTCTCTGAAGAGCTGCAGGTCAACCCGGTTGAGGTCCCTTCTGACCTCAACTATTTTGTGGTTCTGACTCTTACTTCTGTCTCACTTTACCACATCTTTCTTAAGGACTGGTTCTACAAACAAAGTTAGGCAATCTCTGCAAGGCCTCTTCACATGTGCACAGTTTAGTAATGTACAAAATATTCTGGGAACATTGGGGCTTGATCCTGGAGTTACAAAAATCTTTCTGTTTTTTATCTATACAACTGAAGTGGTGTGAAGACCTCCTCCTGCCCTTGCAAACTTGAAATAAAGTATTTTGGAAACATACTGTCTAACTTGTAGAGACCGACTGAAATTGTTCCCTTTTCCCGAGGCTGTTCATCATCTTTTTGCATTATAATTTTTCCAGGTTGAGTTTAGAAATCAGCATTGCAGAGTACATTGTGTACAAGGAAGACAAGGTTGAGCAGAGACAATATTAGAGTGAAAAAAGAACAAAATTATTGAGTTGATATACTCTTTGCAGAAGAATAGTGAACAGGAAGAAGTAATTTCATTGTCCCTTCATGAGGCACACTAACTGAAGCTTACAGAAAAGTATAGTACATCAGAACTACAATGGCCTGTTTGGCATGTCAGTTCAAGGGAAAAGAGATAACAGCATAAGATACAGCAGGGAATATGCATCTTGCCAAAACATTCTGAAGAAGGAAGAGAAGAAGGAAAAAACCTAAGTTGTCACTACCTTCAAGGGAGACAAATTCTTATCATGACCTTCAGGGTCTGTCTATAATATTGCCCATATCAAGGTAATCCTCTTATATTGTTCCTTGTTGGCAGCAAGACAAATGTTAGCAAGTGTACATATGGGAAGAAAAGCCCCCCCCCTTTTTTTTTTCTATTCCAATAAATGCTTTAATGGCTATATAAACCTAATATGGCATATCTGTCTCTGATGACAAAGGAGGTATATATATCCAGTCATATCAACTCTTGACACTTTGCAGATAAAATCTAAAGTAATAGAAGAATATTTAGCAGATTCTCAACACTATGTCTGAACTGGACACGGGAATAATGCCTGGCATCCAGGTCTGGATGGACATCTTGTCTGTCTCAGTTAAATCCAAAGCAATTCTGTTGAAGGGGAGACATCGAGAGTCTTGGCCTGAGCCACCAAACCTCAGGTGGTAACATGGCATATACCTGTACTGCAGCCTAGATGTCACTAGAAAGTCTCCAGTATTTTTATTTTCTATGGGAACATGATTTTCTTTGAGAAAGAAGGCTTTTGTTTTTCATTGTAGCAATTTCCTTTTTTTTATTAGCTGTTAGAGATTTAAGGATAGGTGGGGGCTGGGAGTATGACTCAGTAGTACTGTGTTTCCCTGCTTGTAACCTGCAAGCTTTCTGTAAAAAGATCTGCAGGTTATCAGCAGGGCAGGTTATTTACATGGGAAAGTATTATGAGGGGAAGCTTTCTGCAAAACTCCTTCTCCTTCTGTAACTAGCCTGCTTTTTGCACGAACTTCAGACCTAGATGGAGGCTATGGACAGTGAGTTTCTTTTTCGTAGTAACCCATGGATTTGCAGACTGGAATTTGAAAAATCACTCAATCTCAGTACTCATGTCCCTGTTTCTCCACTGTCTTTCCCATTTTATCTGAGGGGATGGAAGCATGATATGAAATGCAAGCAGGTTATCTGGGTGTTAGCTACATTCTTAGATGCGTAAAAGGTATGTTGACCATGTTTAGCCAGGCACAATTCTGATGAAACATATTTGGTCATTTCTCAGGCTTTGCCTTTTCTTCATAGGATACTAGGTTTGCATGCAAGTTATGTATACATGTTTACAGCACAAACATTATATACAAGTATTTTGAGTCTAATTGTCCCTGCCAGTCTAACATAATGCCTCTCTAGAATAACTTCAACAATTAAATTCTTGTCAGTGAAAAGCTGCACAAATCTTTGATTCCTAGATCTCAGGACAAACTATTGAAGCTCAGAGGACATAATCCTTACAGTGCTTCCTCCAGATATGATCATCTTCATAAAGCTTGAGGTAGAGCATTGGCTATAGGAAGGAAAATTTTGGAGTAGCCTCCTTAAGGCAAGTATGACACTACAGTTGCTTCAGTTGAAGAAGGAGCAGCTAGGTATATTTTTCACACTTGTAAAAAGCTAGTTTAATAAGAAATTAATAATTTTCTGTTTTCATCCAGCTCATGGTACATTAAACATTTCAAGTCTTTAGTTTTGTTCTTTCTTGTTTTGTCATTCTTTCAATTTAATTTTAAAATAATAAAAAAATCAATTTCAGATAAAGACTTTCTGTTCTCTTTCTGCCTGTAAAGAAATGTAACAATAGATGCCATGAAATTGCTATAATTAAATAATGAGCAACTGGTAAAGTATGGGACAGTAAGAAGACTAGTTTCTGGCATTTTCTTGAGGAAATGCACTTCTCATCTTGGCATTTAGGAGGTCCAGATTCTTTTTAAATTGTTCCATTTTTCTTTTACCTTTTTCTTTTTTCCTCTTTTCTCATTTAGTGTAACACTTAGAGACCAGCTGCCAAATATACATGATGGATTAAATCTATTCTGGAGAATGTGCTGTTATAGTTACTTGCTTTACTGGTCATTCTTATTTTAGTATTTTGCATGCAGTATTTTAAACAACATCTGTCTTACCCAAGAACATAATTCGGAAACCATGTAACAACCTTTGTAGCAGTTGGCCGCATTCCCAGTTTGAGTTCCTCAAAATGCTGGGCTGTTGGGCTGCAGATGAAAGGAAAGCAAAAGCAACAAGATGGTTTAAAAAGCAGTCTACTCTCAAGTGCAGCAATGTAACAAAGGCACTTAGTGCTTCAGATCTGCTCTTTTTCTGTTTCCTTTAATACCTGGTGGCTTATGTGACTAAACAATTTTTTTACGCCATGATCCACCTGTTAGCTTGATGGAGCCAGTGCTGATACTAAAGCTAGATTATGTTTTGCTTTGTGTTGTATTTTAAATTTTATTTTCAAAGCGGTAGCACCAAGTCAAGACCTTTGAAAATCTGGACAGATAGTCATAGTTTAGCTGGCATATCTGACCTCTTTGACACTTTTTCTCCCAGTGTCTCATTGTTGTAATGGCTGCTCCCCACTGGTAGTGACAAAGAACAAGCCATGGGGTAAATGCATGTTTTCTGGACAGTGTTATTATCCCAGGGGAAAGCACAATGGGAATTTGAGCAAGCAGGAGTGACATTTCAGTCCATTGACTCTTTCATGTAAGGAGTGGTGGTTTCTTAGTTAGGACAGTTTATCTGGCTCAAAAATGCATAAGCAGTGAAAATATCCTCTTCATCTGAGGAAGATTCAAAATGTGTTATAAAATGCAGAATATTTTCCTTGAAACAGCAGAAATTATTGAAGATATGATACATGGTGTCTTCTTTCAGTGAAAGTTAAATAAATAGAGAAGATCGATAGAAATAGATCTTTAAGGACTTTCTGTAGGTATCATGGTGATCAGCATGTGACAATACTTAAAGAAAGAGAATCCAGGCTTGGAAGAAGTGCATAAGTATGGCCCTCTGCTTTAGGAAAACTAGAGACTAAGAGCAGGCATTTGTGTAGAACATCTGTCCTTGGAAAAACACTTTTGCTGATTTAGGAAAGGAAAGCAGAACAGTTTGTTTATGATTCATGCAATGTTATATACACTTATAATGAATGAAGAGCTGATTAAGAGGCAGATTGATAATGTGGGACATGCTGGAAACAGAGGACATACACAAAGTCAGTTAATTAAGAATGCTCTTTGCTGGGTAAAAAGACTGGCTGGATGGCTGGCCACAAAGAGTGGTAGTGAATGCATTAAATACAGTTGGTGGCCAGTCACAAGTGGTGTTCCCCAGAGCTCAGCACTGGGGCCAGTCCTGTTTGACATCTTTATCGATGAACTGGACAAGGGGATTGAGTGCACTCTCAGCAAATTTGCAGACAACACCAAGCTGAGGGGTGTGTTGGTCTGCTTGGGAGTAGGAAGGCTCTGCAGAGGGATCTGGACAGGCTGGACTGATGGGCTAAGGCCAATGATGAGATTCAATCAAGCTCAGTGCCAGGTCCTTCTCTTGGGTCACAACAACCCCATGCAGTGCTACAGGCCTGGGGAAGAGCAGCTGGGAAGCTGCCTGGCAGAGAAGGACCTGGGGGTGTTGATCGACAGCCGGCTGAATATGAGCTGTCAGTGTGCCCAGGTGACCAAGAAGGCCAACATCATCCTGGCTTGTATCAGAAAAAGTGTGGCCAGCAGGACTAGGGAAGGGATTGTCCCCCTGTACTCGGCACTGGTGAGGCTGCATGTTGAATCCTGTGTTCAGGTTTGGGCCTCTCGCTACAAGACAGACATTGAGGTGCTGAAGCGTGTCCAAAGAAGAGCAATGAAGCTGGTGAAGGGATTGGAGCACTTGTTCTGTGAGGAGTGGCTGAGGGAAATGGGGTGGTTTAGCCTGGAGAAAAGGAGGCTCAGGGGAGACCTTGTCACTCTCTACAAGTACCTGAAAGGAGGTTGTAGCCAGGTGGGGATCGGTCTCTTCTCCCAAGGAGCAAGCAATAGGACAAGAGGAAATGGCATCAAATTGCATGGGGGGAAGGTTTAGGTTGGATCTTAGGAAACATTTCTTCCCTGAAAGGGTTGTCAAGCATTGGAACAGGCTGCCCGGGGAAGTGGTTGTGTCACCATCCCTGGAGGTATTTAAAGGACATGTAGCTGTTGCACTTAGGGACGCGGTTTAGTGGTGGACTTGGCAGTGCTACTTTAACAGTTGGACTCAATGATATTAAAGGTCTTTTCCAACCTAAACAATTCTATGATTCTACTCTTTTGCTGGTAATTAGACTAAGAATGGTTAGGACTATGCTAAGTGTTTTAGAGGTCTAAGTATTACGTATGTATTATGCCTGAATGCGTCTCAGTTCAGCTTTGATAAACAAAGCATGTGGATATTTGCTTAACTTTAAGCACACATACTCTCAAAATGGGGCATACATATTTAAAGCTAAACATATGCTTAAGTGTTTAACTAGATCAGGATCCAAGCACTTAGTTTAAGGCTATGGTATTGGTTACCTCTTCTTTCCACATGGGTTAAAGTTCTTTATTGATGATTGAAAGGAAAACATGGAATAAATCAAACAATCTTTCATCAAACATTTTCTCCAAAAAAATCTTAAAAGAACCTAGAGAATAATGCAAATGTGTACTCTGCTGCAAATATGTGT
Source organism: Falco naumanni (assembly GCF_017639655.2). Classification (NCBI taxonomy): domain Eukaryota; kingdom Metazoa; phylum Chordata; class Aves; order Falconiformes; family Falconidae; genus Falco; species Falco naumanni. Next base: position 31,437,021 of record NC_054059.1, read on the forward strand.
TTCTAATACAAAAGAATACCCTGTCTACACATCGCATTTGCTATTGAATAATGCTGTACTTACACTGCATTTTTCCACATTTCCCTTCAACCCTTCCTGTTGTACTAAGTAATATTCTTGGCACTAACAGCCTAGATAAAGGATGTTGCTTCTGATGTGTAATCAGAACAGTGTAATTCATCATTTAGCACTTCATTTACATTCACACTGCATAGCTTATTATCAGCTGCAACAAAGTATGTCTGTAAACCAAAATTATATAATGCTGTATAACAAAAACTGTCTGTTTATTTTGATTGTACATTTTTACCATATAGCTTCTTCCTTTCAACTTATTTAACTAACTTCTAGAAAGACTTCCAGATACATGAAATGTTTGACAATTTTAACTTGGGTATTTTATTTTCTGTGGAATTTATTTGCTGATGTTCTCATAGTACTTTACAAATGCTAATTGATTTGCTTTCAGATCCAGGTGAGTCAAATAGAAATTCTCTCTAGTTCTTATGAGACACAGAGAATAAGAAACTGTAAATTATGCTGAGCTCAATCCCAGGTGTTGAGGCATTGCTGAGCCATCATTGCACAACCTAAAGTCTCCGGATACTTGAAGCCTGCTAGCCAGCCACACTTTCATTTTTCAGTGTTTGCTAGGAACTTTGCAGCTGTAAATACCTCTCCCATCCCATACTTTTAATAACAGGGACTCCTGAAATAAGGTATCAAAGAATGGAGCAGAATGTAGCATTTCTGGGTATTTTTGATTGGTGTTGGTTTGGTTTGATTTTTGTGTTTTGGGATTTGGGCACAAAATTGTTTTTATTTTATTCTTAAAAAAAACCCAAAAGTTTTAAATTGATTACAATTTCAGAACAATACCCACTTGTTTGGGTAGTATCAACATTTTATAAATTCTTTTTTCTATATATTCTTTAATAATTTTATGGGTTTTTTTGACCAAGCCTTTAATCATAGATATAAAAGCAGAGAAAAAAAAATATTTCTCAGACAATAAGAACTGATTATATTTAGATACAGAAAAGAAGGATAAAAACTTTCAACTTAACAGCAATAAAATCTTTTCCCTTTTAGAAGTGAACTTTTTTCTACTTTGTGCTCAAAGAGTTCACAGCTCTATTTTCATTTTGGAACATTCTTTTTTCAGAGAAGATTAGTTTACTCCATTTCAGGATCCTAACTGAATGTTTGAAACATTCATATTGTTTATAAAAGAATAAATGATGTTTGTAAATAAATAAATAGATAATACATTTTCATGAATAATATTGTTTCATTCATCTAACCTTGTTTAACTTCCTGTAGATTAAAGACTGCTAAATGTGTTCTTGTTGACAGTGTCTATGAAGTGCAAATGAAGTTACAATGTACCTGCTTACAAAAGACTGATCAAAACTATTTCATATCTGTTAAAACTTCATCTTTTGTTATTAAGAACATATTTACATTTCAAAAATTATTGTAATACATTTTTTCTTCATATTATTTTAAAATTATGTTTGACAAATGGTGGTAACTTCTTTCAAAATTTGGAATTCATGAATGGTGTTTTTATTTGAAATCTTAGGGGAAAAATTGAAACCCAAAATAACAGAAGAGTGTGGTCTATAGATTACTGCAGAGAGAAGATTTATGGAAACATTGCATTTTTTCAGCTACTATAAATAAACATTTAACACTGGATTGAGATGGAGAATTGTGTGGATATTGTATTAGAAACACAATATATGCTAATTTCAACTGTCCTTTGCCATAACAGTGAATTTGTTTGTAAATTATAAAAATCATCTTCCTTCAGAACATTTAGAAATTCAAGCAGTTAACCTAATTTATTTTTTTTTGGTTGCAACTTATATTAACTTGTTGTAGACTACTAATAGAACAAAAAGGCCTACACATGGGATTTTATCCCAGGCTTAAATTTCTTGAATACTTTCTGAATTTGACAAGAAAGCAAAACATATACAGGAATAACTACTTTTAAGAATGATGTAACATAAAACCTTTAGGTGAAAGCTTTCTCTTTTATTCAGCTGTCTTTCTATTTAAAGTTAGTTTAGCTATTTATATGGCTGCTTTCTAGACCTGTAGGTCTGTAAGTTGGAAAATGAAATTGGGATATTTATGTTAATACATCTTGCAGCAAAATAACTAAGCATGACTTAAATAATGGGTAATAGAAATTGGAGATCATTTTTTTTCTGTAGAACAGTAAGAAGTGTATAATATTGGCTTAAAATATGAGAAAGCTGTAAACAAACAAAGGAAGATCAAAGAGGAAAAGTAGAAACAGCTGTGCAGATGAAAGTGTTATTTCAGATGGAAAGCTCTTGCAAGTGGAATATAGCTGTTGTTACAGAATAACTAAAATGGTATTTGCTAGCTTTCCATACATATTTGAAGAGTAGACACCAAAGAGAATGCTAAATACTAAGAATATCCAAAGAGAATAACATTCATAGTGGAAATAGAAAAAAAGGCAAATCTTGGATGAATTTTGAAAAAGACTATTCTGATAGAAAAGGTTAATTGGTTATAAAGTGACAAGGTAACCTTGCAGTGCTGCACTTTTATGATAGATTCTTACAGAGTAATTCAAGTAAATGATACTTCCTGCCTCTCATCATGTGATAGAGCATCACTTTATTTAACAGAATTAATAAACAAGAAATACAAGAAATTTTGAGTCATGTGAGACACATGGTCAGTCATATGTTGTGGTGTGTAGATAACATCTGGGTCAGACATACTGATATGAATGTATTCTACCTTTGTGTGACCAGATTTTCATCTATGATCTGATATGGAAAACCATGAAGAAAAATACTTCCATGACAGAGGAGACTACAGTGATTCACTGGGAATCAAGAAATAGGCCATTGCCTGTGTGAATTGCTGGAAGCATGCTGTACATCTGTAAGGTATGTGGAGGACAGTCTGGTTTCACTTGGTTCATTTAAACCCATACTTGAAAATAATTGTTGGAATAATCTTACCAGACTTGTTAAGCTAATAGATCATGTTTATCCTAATTTTAATGATTCTGTGGAAAACAAAAGCAATTTGCGTTACTTGTTTCTTTCATAAAAGGTACTGAACTATTATACCAGTTTGGTTACAGAACACATGTTCAATTAACTTCATGCTTATGCCTAAATTTTACATAGTAGCACTCAGAGGAAGTTGTTTCAAATGACAGTATCCCTTTAAAGCTGAAGGCAGTAACTTTCAATAATTATCTACTATAATAGATGAAGAATAGATGAAATCTACCACATAAATGAAGGTAACTGGGTTTCAGGAAGCTTGACTTTTTTTCTGTTGACTTAGCTGTTAATTATTCCATCAATGATGAGGGATTAATTAGACACTGCATTTGTTTTTCTGTTACAATGCCTTACAGTGGCCACTAAAATGTTTCAATTGCTCTAAACGGCTATATGTGTATGCTGGAATGTTATTCCAGCAGTTGTAATACATCAGGTATTTTCTATAGTGAATACAGAAGAATATAAAGAAATGCTCCAGATTAAATGCATGCATTTCAAAGCTTGAACAATGTACTATTAGAAAACAAAACCTGTTCTTGAATCTAACCAACGTGAACTCAGACTAATATTTTAGGCAACTCTGAGCTGAGATGTCAAAACTATAGAAGTTAATCTAACTAATGTGAACGCAGACTAATATTTTAGGCAAATCTGAGTTGAGATGTCAAAATTATAGAAATTCCATTTTGGTGCTAGAACTTAAATTTTATGACCCACAAAAGCTGAAGCAGAGGAAAACCTTTAAGATCTTCTGATCACTTATGTTTCTTGCTCTTCCTTAACAGCCAGCTGCTTGGTCTCAGAACTAGCAACTGTGAGTTGTTAGAAATTAGAATTTGTAACTTAGATTGGAAGTGTAAAACCTTTGGAAAAGATCAGATATCCTGCATTATCTACAGGATATTATATATCTCCATCCTGCAGGATTCCCTGCCACTAACAAAATTACTACATAATCTTGTTTATTAATGAGTTATTTAGATCACAGTTTCTGCTTAACTGCATCTGTGACACTGCTAAAGATGATGTCCTTGTTATTGCCAATTATAAAAGTATATCCCTCATACACTTAGTAGTTTAACATGCCCAAATTAATGCACGTTAACTTTAATAGTTACACTGAATTTTAATTACTGTATTCAAAGTTATGTTCCCCCTCCCCCCCCCCCCCCAAAGCTATGATTGCCGGCCAAGAGTTAAGAGCAAAGATTCCGCTTCCTCTAATGTCAAAAGCTATAATCAAAGGAAACAGAACAGTATCAATCTACTTTTCCTGATGGAGATTAAGAGACTGGGAAATACAGCAACATAGCTTGCTTCAGTTTCAAGATTATAATCTTGTTGGAGAAATGAATTGCTAGGAAGAGCTTTTTACCTCTAGACGGGTGACTGAAACATAACCAGGGTCAACAGAGCCAAAAGTCATGACTGATCAAGTGAGCTTTTCTCTGAGAAAAGCCTCAGCTGAGACAGCTTTTGTGGAGAAATCTATCTGGAAAATTATTTGTACTTTCCACCTCCAGACCTTATCATCATTGGAGAAGACAGCAGAAGAACTCTCTGAGAAGATGGACAGCGTTTCTCTTAATGGGTTATCTCTGATATCTTCGGTGGTGGTTTTATGAGACAAACTAATACAATGATCCACAGGAAATTATACCTCTGCTGCTTACGATATACTTCTTTAGGTTCTAATCTATGATTATTTTTGTCACAAAAACATTCGTAAGAGAATTTCAGATCTTTTAGTCAAATTGTTAGTGCAGTCTGCACACTCCTCTGAGGCACATAGAAAAGGAACCACGCTTGCAGAAAGATTTTTTCTCACATTGGCATCAATGGAAAAGTCATGCCTACACCCCCCACCTCAGCATGTTTGCAAAAACACTTCAGCATCTTCCTTCAAGCCTTTCCCTCGTTTCTGCAGCAGCAGTCTTGACTGCAAAAGCTGCTGGTGATCTGTAATGGCTCTATATGTCTCACAGTGACCAGATCTAACTGGGAATTATTTTCTTCTCAATTATGCACTGTAGTGTCCATTAACTTATTCTAAGATTGTAAAGACTCTACTTGTACACACGTAGGATAAGTGAGATGACACAATGTATGTGGTACAAGAAGGTAAATAACCATGATAATACCATGGTACAGCTTGGAGACAGATTGAAGTTAATGAGTGTTATTTCTAGTCATTTGAGACTCTTAGAGTGCAATTCATCTATCTCTGCTAGTTGTCTACATAAGGATGAGATGCACTGCAGGCAAGTACATTTTGTCAGATAAATCCTTGCTGACATGCTTTTCTGTTTACTTAAACAATTTTAACAGAGACAAGATATTATAAGTCCTTTTAAACTTCCAAAACTCTGGTATGCAAGACATGCACCAGGTCTTAGAAAGATGATGAGCCTCCAGCTGCATGATGAACTGGTTTGTGTGATCGGCATACACAGATATGCCATAGCATGTGGTCCAAGGCAGAGTATTCCAGCTACATGATGAGGGAAAGTGCTTGATGCAAGTCTGCTTACAGGAAGTGTGCTCATTGTTTGTCACATCCTTTTGGATACTCTGCTGCTGCTTTCCTCCTGCTCCAGAAGTTCATGTGACCAAGCTGTGGTGGTCATGTCAAGTCTTGGAGCAGGACAGAAGCACTATTACTGCACTGTACAGCTCTTTCAGGGTAGAAGAAAGCATTCACCCAGGCAAAGAAAACAAATTTCATACCCAGTACCTGGGACTTGGCTAATTCGCAATAGTCTGTATTGATTGGGTCACTGTGAGTCCACTGCTCCCCTGCAGTTTGCATCATGACATAGGAAAATTCACCCATGGCCATTACGCCCAGCCAAGGAAAAGAGGCTGTGGACAAGGAAGTCCTGCCTTGTCTTGACCACCTTAACAGCTCCTTCAGGCTGTTAGCAACTGACGCAAGTTAAAACAAACCATCACAGCTGTGCCAAGAGCTTGTTTGCACCTGAAGATCTGCCACAGTACTGTATCCAGAACACCAGTCATGGCATGGTTTTGTGCATGTGGCTTACATGCAGAGCTTAGCATCTTCCCTCTTCATTGACAGCTTCTTATCTCAAAAATAAAATGAGCTTGAATCAAAGAGTGGGTAGGTAACATCTAAAGATTGCCTCAAAAATTCAAGAATATTGCTTCCCCCACATGAGATTTCTATAGTTACTCCCTTTTATAGTCTAAATAGCTGTTTCTAGTTTATATTGTACGGAGAATATAAACACTCTGCCTAGTTCTTACTATTCCATGTATGCCATTTCTCCTGAATACTCTTCAGGAAAGCAAGTACCACTTTTTCTACCTCTATCAAAAGATTGTATCTTCCTGTTTTGTATTGGGTTTGGTTGGTTGGTTGGTTTGTTTGTTTTTCTTGTATTGTTAACATGCATCTAATTTGTGATTTTGTTTCCAAGTGTTCCATACTGTTTATCTTTTTATCATGAAGAAACCTTACCAAGTTTCCAAAAGCAGTCATACCATTTGTAACTGTCTAACATTTGTAACAGTCAAGCCACTTTTCCTCCTCAAAACACCAACGTGTCTGAATTGTTAAAAACTATAATAAAATTCGTAACATGGATATTTTCTTTCTGTCCTTGCATTCTAGTATCTGGATTTTTAGGATTCCTTTTCACTAACTTACCCATAGCAAAAAAAACAGAACTTGTTTTGTTGTTTGTTTCATAAATAATGAAAAATGAAGTTCCCTAATATTCATTTTGCTTTGTGAACAGAAACAATAAGTAAAGCACACATTATTTCAAGACTGATGTTAGAATCCTGAAGATGCAGAGTACTGTTGTCACTTTACTATTTGTAGTTTGTATTTTTTACCATAAACAGTATATCTCTGATCTCTCAGTTTTATAGCCCTATCCATAACCTCAGAATAATATTTTCCAGACACACAGAACAGCCGTATACAATACAGTTATCAACATTTTTTTTTCAGATTGACGAAAATGAAAACAAAACAAAAATGTATTTTATAAAATGTTACAAATAGTACCTCTCCTGTCTATGATAAAAGAACGTAAAGGTACAGAACACAGAAAAGAAAGACATAACATTGACAAAGACAATCCTTCACACTTACTATAATCCAGTATATTTGTTCCTATATTATTACTTCTGTGAAGACTTTAACATTCTTTTGATATGTTATACATCTCACACATTTTTTGTAAAGTAGGATAACATTGTAGCTGATTTCAAATTTTGTATTAAATACACCATTGAGAAGTAAAACACAGCCCTTTAGAAACAACGCCTTTTAAGCATAGCTGTCCCTATCATAGGGACTGATATGGAAGTAAAGAAAATTAACTTCAAAAATTGAATTCTATATATAGGATTCATTTTTATGCCTGCCTTTCTGTTGGCAAGTTGTGGTCATAACAGGCTTAAGAACTCCAGCAGGATATTTTTTTTTTCCTTCCAAAGCGTTTGGAGCACTATCTATTTGTAGGTATCATATATTACCTCTGTGTGGGGCCTGCAGATGAAATCTATTCCAGGAGTAGTCCTTGTTGGTAGATTTCCAGAAAGCCATCTGTTCCCAATGGGGCATCTTGTCTGCCTTCCCTAGCAATTAGAAAGCAGCAGATGATGATGCAAGGCATAAAAAGGAAGAAGGACATGAAAGAATAGAAAAATATATTAAAAAATCTTGTTTGTTTGAAGAAATTCAATAGTAAACTGTTAAAAACATAGAGGCTGTAACTACCTGAACAAAAGGATTTTTTTTGCAAACTCTGTAATACAACACATTTCCTTAACACACACACTCCCCACCAGTCATCACTGTTTGGTCAAGTTGCTCACTGCCATAAGTTTCTGATGAATCAAAATGAAAAAAATAGATACGTGTATTGCACTTTATGGAGAAAACAATGGCTGTTACACAAGTGTTTCCTCATGACAGAAAGACATTTGTATTTATCACCAGAAGAATATATTTCATTTTGGAGTTTCAGTCCTTTTGACTCTGTGAGACTAATACAGTTATGCTTTAACTGAAAAATAAGGGAATTAATTATAATGCTAACATATATATGATTCTAATCAGTAGCTTGTGACAGGTGACTGTGGATAACAGTCTGAAAACATAACTTATGATACAAAAATACCGATTTTGTGTATGTATATATAGGGACACAAAAGGAGAAACTTTTGAATTACTTTTTACCTCTGAAAGATACAGATGTGATCTAATCCTGATCACTTGGGATCCCCCTACACTGAGCAGCCAGAAATTAACATCTCCAGAAAGTTTCAGTCATGTTGTGTTAATGTTTTTCTTAGCAGGAATGAATTTTTTCTAGAAGTGCCTACAGCTTAAGGGAGCCAGGATAACTAGCTGAGACTATACAACTTGCATTTAGGCAGTTATCATTAGATAAATTGAATATTTTCCCAATTTATTTAAAAAATAATTTTAACATTTAATATTGTTAATTCTTTTTACTTTTCTGAAAATTAAATTTTAAATGTAAAGGAAAGTCTTAAAGAAAAAAAAAAATCTGGTATTTCAACTTTACACATAATCTTACCTCAGGACTGTAATACAGAAGGGAATGATTCTAAGTAAAAATGACATTCAATCACCTCTGTGTAGAGTTCGTTCATTCCTGATTGTTTTACCCATGGAAACTGATGATATCAGCATTTTTAATATGATGGATTTTCTGGTATTCATAAATGGCAAAGTTAGACAGACCTGTAGGGGAGATAAGAACGATTTATTTATCCTTGTGAATACATTTGCCGTAACTAGTCATAGGAATTACCATCATTATTGTTCAGTTAAAACTAGTAATTTTGAAAGTAAGACATGCAACACAAAGGACATGCTGACTTAAATCTATATCACTTCTGCTAAACTCTGGTAGAAGTGTATGCTGCACCTGCATTAGAGATTAATTAAATATTATCAATATTATAGTTGATAAATATCACTGTAAAATAATGTATTTTTTTCCTCCTGAAGTAAAAAAAATCTTGTTTTATTTATCAAAGAAATTACTTGTAATTTTACCCAGAACCAGGAAATGAATATGTATATGCACCTTTATTTGTATATATGTTGGAAAGAAAGAAGCTGAAAATGACAGAATAAGCTCTCGCTGCAGGACTGCGCAGAATCTATATAGAATAGTGGCAATCTTTCAGTCCTTGGAAACACTTGGATGTGGCATGGTTCATCAGCTGGCAGGTTGTCATTCTGCATGTGGGCCAGCAAGTGGAGAGCACTCTTCTTCAGTGAGTTTTAAAGGTATTTGCTCACAGCAGAGGAATGCAGAAGCATAGGAATCCAAAGTTTCTGCTTAGTCCCATTGCTTCAGTGCCTTTTCATTTCCTTCAAACTGTATTTACACCAGTCCTAAGCTACTTATCTTCTCTCCTCATAATTCCAGTCATATTCTCCCTAGCATTTCTTTTAAGTCCTGTTTTTTCCCCCTCTACTCAGTCTTTTTATCTCTTAGTGCCACACTTCTCACTCACCTCCCGATTCATGGTTCATTTTGCCCTTCTCACGTCCTTTCTGTACCACTAAGGCCATTCCAGTGCTTTCTCTCTCCTCCAAAGGCTTTTCACATCCTCCGCCTTTCAGCCAGCCTGCTTCTCCCCTCATCAGTCCAAGCTGCTCTGAGTTTCCGAAGATAGATTTATTTCTGTTGGCCTCTCATCAGTACTGTGTGTTTGGGACACAGGAGGATAGTCTTGGAGATGGGCAACAGGCATCATCTCATTGACCAAGCAATGAAAAAAAATATTAATGATGAGCAAAAGCATGCTAGATCAGCAGAACATTAATTGGAAGTGCAAAGAAAGTATTGCTTCTGGGAACTGCAGTCTGATAGTCCACAGTCAGTTTAAGACTCAGTAAGGAAAATGAAATCTAGAAAGAATTGAAATATTCCCCTATTGAAGCAAGAGGTCTGGGTAATAAGATGGTGATGTCTGGATAATAAAATAATTATTGCAAGGATTTCAAAAACATTGTGAAATATCAACATTAAATATACTCAATTGCACTAAAAAATATAATTTCTTCAGATAGGCCAGAAATAAAGTTGAAAGGAGTGGATTGGCATGCTATCTCAGTGAAGCAGTATAGCTAAAAAAGGACTCACAGACATTCAATTTGGATCAAAATTGCTTAAAGTTTCTCTAAAACAGGTTCTCTAGAACCTGCTGTAGATTCCAGGATCAGAATTGGATATGGATATAGAAATGTCTTGAAATTGTTACAGTGATTAATACTACTGGGAATTGTGTCATTGTGGGAAAACTTCCCAGTTATAAGATGACTAACAAATGAGTAATTTCTCAACAATTCAACTAACTCAAAAACTTGAGTAACTAATCTTGGTAGAACACAGTTATTCCTGGATGTATTAGTAGACAGTTTTACATCTTACTGGCTCATGACTGTATAGGGAAAAATCTATTTTTGAATCCACTTTGGTAAACCAAGGATGTTATAGAAGACCTGGCCACAGAAAATAACTTGAACTAAGTGACACCAAGATTATTCCAATTAAAATACATTGAGAAATAAATAGAAAATAGCTCAAGGTTCCTATCTGAGAGGACAAATATGAGAAATTAAGAGACCTAACTAGTGAAGTCAACGGGTGTGCATAAAGTAGGAACTTAAATGTGAAGCTGACTGAGATTTCTTTCAGTCAGATTGGTCTTAACTATCAGGAATTTTTCAGGATAGAAGGAATTTTAAATAAGACTAAAAACCAACAGGGAAGGCTCCATTTATAATTGAATGAATAATCACATGAGAAGTACTTAGGAATAAGACGACTCTATAAGGAGTGGAAAAATTCTGAAAGCTACATCTTGGAGGACAGGAAATTTAAGAATAAAGTCCAAAACTCTTGCCAGAAGTCTAATTCAGCTTGTCATTGCAAAGGAAGTTAAAACAAATAATACAAAGCTTCTCAGCCATATGAACAGAAAGAAGTAAACTTTGCATTAAATGGAGAAAGAAACAAAGTTCAAATTCATATACAGATTTTTTTCCCCTCAGTTTTTAGTCCAAGGTGATTGATTGATATAAAGGTATAGTAATGCAGATGATCAGGCTACATGGATTGTCCTGCTTGTAGCAGAGTGGATACTTCCAGTACAGATAAGGAAGCCATAATATCCTTGCGTAAGGCACTGATATGATTTAATCCAGAAAGCACTAATCTCTCATGTTTGATAGGGAGCAAAAGCAGAAGATGATGACTCAGGAGATAGAAAGCCTATTTTAAAGAAATCAGTGAAGGCTTTGTATTTATTTTCAAAAAAAAAGGAAGACTGAAAGCATCAAAGGGACACTGGGAATCCCAAGTCTTCTATCTTTACATAGCACTAGCTATTTTCCTTCTTTCTTGCTCTATTCAACCCGAGATTCTTGCATACATGTCTACTATACAAAGGGAGTTGAAGAAGGATGAGAGGACTGATGTGTGTTTGTGCCCAGGATATGGCATCATCTAGTGGTTGATGCATGAACCTGAAGCATAAACTCTGTCCTCAAGACTGCAGAGTGCCCCATACTCAGTTTGTTTGCACCCTGGGTGGGTAATTTGTCAACTAGTCTATGTGAAAGGTACCATCAAACTGGATTGTGACAGGTCTGTAGGTGTGACACAGGTGCACCTGAGTGGGACATGCCCTTCTGGTCATGTAAATGTGAGAACGTAACTTACTGTGGCATCTATATAAGGGAAAACAAGAACCAATCAGCTCTGATAAAAAACACTTCAAAATGGGGTTTGTCCAGCTGTCTATAGATTGGGGTCTATGTATTTGATTGGGATCTATCGAATTGGAAAATATATTGAAAAGGTTTCTAGGGAATGATTGTGCACTGTTATTTTTAAGAGAAGAACTAGGGGTGTCTGGGACCTTTAAAACGAACAAAAGAAGTACTTTTCATTACTGTACTTAGTTACTTTGTGGAATTCATCACTACAGGATGCTGTGGAAGCTAAAATTATCTCTGGATTCACAAAGGACTGAACAGATTCATAGCAGGGGGTTACTAATCCCAGCAGTCTGTATGCTGCTTCCAACTCAAAATTCTGGTTGCTAGATACTGAGAAATATTTGAAAAGCAAGATCAGCCAATATTACATCTTATATTCCCTCTCTACATACCCTCTCTCTCTCTCTGCATCTTTTCATCTTGTCAGAAGGAAGATGTTGTCTGTATCTTTTTCTTTGGACCAGTGTGATGCTTCTAGGTTTTTATACTTTGGTAGGTTAAACAGTGTGAAGAAAGAAAAAGTACAAAGCCAAGGGTTAACTGATTCTACAAGAAGTGAGCATGACTTGTCACAAAGTATATTTAGGCAGGGTAAAAGGAGAAAACTGAAGAGTGAACAGAGGAATGAGGTTCTAGGGAGCCTTTCAGAGTGGAATAGTGGGAGGCAATTTCTAAATTTTATTCAAAATGAAGAAGTAAAGTATTTATGAATAGTCTGTTAACATGTTTGCCTGCGATGGTGGAGATTCACCACAAGGTTTCTTCTAGTCCTGTGTCCTAAACAGAAACCTGAACTGCTTGAGGCTCATCACCAATTGAAATACAGACCTGAATGCACAAAGCTGAGTTCAGTTGCTCTAGGTTCCATCTTTGAAGCTGCATTAACACTTAATGGTTAAAAGAAAGATTGTAAAACTGGAGAGAAGCTGAGATGGCTAAGTCATAACTATTTTTGTGATGCATTATTACCAAGAAACAGGAAGATATTTATGGTGCATAAAGGTTTCACTCATCTTTCGCATGAGTTTTGCAAACCAGTTCACACTAAGGGGAAAAAATTTTGTCCTTCACCGTGTCTTAGCAGCAACAGGATGATAGTAGTACTACTGCGAGCAAATGTGTCCTATCTTGTGTTTCATCATCACATTAATTCGTAAACTTTTTATGGGTAAATACGTGCGGTAAGCTCCTAACTCATAAGACTAAAGCTTTTAAGCCTGAAGTATGTATGAAGTCAGTATGACTCCGTTTTCTTGATTCAGAGCTTATAAGAATAGCAAGTTGAGTTATCCTAAGTGATCATAAAAATAAAAACACCCAGGAAACAGCCTAATAACCCTTTTCCAGTCTCGGCTGCGACGGTTAAGGAGTTCTTCGCGAAATGTCAGTGCTGCAGAAGCAGATTGCTGTGGCCTGGTGCCCATTCAGCTGAGTTTACAATGTGTCAGGATGTTCAACTGTGTGAGAAAAGAGCAGGAGTGATTCAATATGATCGTATGATATTTTGTCCTGGTGTGGTTTTTGTATACACATATACACACACCCTGGAGGAGGCAGAAGAACTGTGAAGTAGATACAACATCGGAGCGATTGCATTTCAGCCGGAGGACCACATGCTCTGTGAGTCACTCTGCACAGCACTGATGGGCTGGATATTGTGCCCCAGGAATAGGGTAACATCTCTGCTCTGTGTGTGTATATGACAGACAAAACATCTTGCCTTAGATCCCTTTTAAAAAGTTATTAGGGTTTTTTTGACATTTTAAACTACTGCCAGTTAAACAGTGAATTATTTTGGTCCCAGTCTAATTTTTTAAAGAAGTCTTTGGTGACAAATTCTGTTAAGAAAAATAAACCCAAACTTGCATCCTATCTATTCACCTGGAATATCTGACACTATCATAAAGCTATGGGTCTGTATGTGTACAGTAGTGGTAATTACAAGGAAATAATGCATTGGTATGAAACAAGAATAATCCTACCTCATTTATCTAACATTACTTCACAAACCCTCAGAATATTCAATGCAAGAGTTTCACAGTGGTTTCTCAAATTTAATTATTAATTAATGCAAAGACTGTCTTGGGAAACTCCCATTTTTACATTCCTGTGGTAACTTTAGCAGTGACTTAAATGGAACTATAAGAACAAGAAAAAAAATCAACATTTTCTTAGCTGCCAAAAAAAAAAGTCTCATAATAGTTAATAATGCTGTTTCCTAATTTCTTGTCTTCCCCCATCTTTCTTCCTTTCTTCCCCTTCTCTTGTTTCTCTGCCTCTCAATTTCCTTCCTGTTTCCCTCAAAACATCCTATTTCCTATTCCTTTTTCACATGTATGCATGTTTCCCTGTTACATGGTTCCCAGTGCTCACACTCCCCCATACTCCAGAAACACCCTGCCTATCTGCCTCATCACTGGCACCCAGTGACTTCACGCATTTCCCTTCAGCCCCTGTGCACTGGGTCTCAGTGTCGATGCTGTGTCTGTTTCACCAGGGTGACTTCAGTTCCTGCCCCTTTCTCTTTTGTAGAGTTGTACCTCCTCAGTACCAAACTCCTCCTGGGAAACATGGCTTACTTCTTCCTCTCTAAGAAATTAAATGCACTGTACTCTTTGCCTCAGTTTACATTATGGTATACAATATTTGTATTGCTATTAGTACAGCTTAGTGTCCTGTTTCTGTGTAGCTGCTACAAGCAACGAAAACCAGGAGTCATTTCATGATGGAGAGGCACAGCATTGTTAAAAACTCATCCATAGCCATATCACTGATACATGCAAGATAATATTTTCCTGTGGTTGCTTCTTCATTGTTGCCATATGCAAAGCCATCAAAAATATCCCTCCAGCTCTCTGCTGTCTCGCCTAAGCGGGTTAACTTCTTGTATCTTTCTTTCATGTGGATTGGGCCTTCTTTTCTGACAACCTTGAAAATGAGAGGTCTTTGTCCTCTTCTTTCGGCCCTCTGAAGTGAAAGCCAATCTTAGATAAGATAGTAAGTTGTCTGTATTTTAAATATTTCCATCAAGCCTTCATTGTGAGTAACAACTTGGTCTTGAGAAAAATGGAAATTGTTAAAGACTGAAAATAAACTTTTCCTATTAAAACAAACAAGTTTTTCTGAAATTCTTTAAAATTCTAGCATAAAACCACAGCATGGCAGTTTTTTTTCACAAGAATATCAAAATTGTTCCTTTTCCGTTAAATTATGGCTAATATTCTACACATAACTGTGTGTTTTTCAATATTTTCAATTTTCAAGCACAGACATTTCTTTTTATACACTGTTCACCTGTTTCACCTTGTTTTCAGAATACCTTGAATGCAACTACCCAAATAATTTCTCTTTCAGGTAAGTTTCTTAATGCCAAAACACTGACAGAATAAATGAGAAACAAGAAAAGAATACTGCAATAAAGTAACAGAGACCTACCAAGCAGCCTGCAGTCTAACCCTGCATCACTTCATTCTGTTACTCTGATCTCCCAATACATCTTGTCACAACTGTCTCCAGCAGCTCAAGTTTCCATGAACTTTTCACAGGGACCGTAGCCAGGTTCAGAGGGCCAGCCTTGCACTTATTCTGCAGTGCAATGCATGAGCCCATTTCTGCCATTGTTATTACTTTCCAGTTCTTCTCTGAAAGTGTCAGATGTCACCTAAAACAGGGGCTAGTGCTATCAGAGGATTTGTCAGCTAACTTCAGATTTTGTACCATACTGACTTAGTATGGTACATTAGACATTCATACAGTCTAGCTACCGTTTAACAGGGAAAAATATGCCACTGCAAAATTCAGTCCAAATGCCTGATAGATTGAGACGCCGATTTCTAGCTGTTGACTCAGAAAGGAGCATAAGCCTACTGAGGTTAGGTAGGAGAAGTCCAGGTCTTGGATCACAAGTAATATTTGGGAATCCATGCCATGTGTACTTTGGCGCCTTGTGGAGAAGACTTCTTTGCTTCTTTTTTGCTATGGTTTATTTCTAATGGTTTAAATGTTCTTTCTGGTGGACAGTACTGACAGATCAAATGTGATTCGTGTCGGCTATTCTCTCCTTTCTACAGTGGATGACTAAGCACCATATGTCAGCACAAAGTACAGGCTCCTTTAGTCTTCTGCCACTGATTAAATGTGAAATTTGAGTTAAAAGCTACTAGGCTGGCACACTAACTGGATCCTGCTGAAAGTTACTGCCTCCTAATTGACAGAATTTTTCTTTTCATTATTACGTTTGACTCTCTTAGGTAGAATCAAGTTGCTACTAAACTTGTTTCACAAACATGGAATTATTTTGGCTTAAATGGAGTTAACTTCTACACAGCTATGTGGTTTATATTTTTTTTTATATTTACAGCAATTACATTAAAAGTAACTTCGTGTGTGTATGTGTTGGGAAGAGGGGGGAGGATTTCACAGGTCTGTGAGGGTCCTTTGGTGGCTCTAAGGTTCTTATTTCTACATTTGACCTACAACCGGAAGAGCTACACATAGCTTTATTAAAAAATCTACATTCTTAGGGTTTTAGAATTCTTAGAAAAACACCAAAGTCATGGTCATGCATTGAGAACCACAGAAATCTATCACAGTCATCCTCTCTGAGCTCCTGCAGAAGAGAAACCACAGATCTCCATTCAATCATTTCTGCATCAAGCCCATGTCTTCTGTCTGAGGGGCAGCACAGTTTCCACAGAAGTATTAAAATATTGCTTGGCCACTGTGGGACAAAATAAAATTGTAAGTATTGACAATGCTGAATCCAGTATTCATCAACTATTCCATAGCATTTGTGGGAGTGATGGGGTTGGCAAATCAGATGCAGTCTCTCTGGAGCTCCAGAACATTAACCTCATAATAAACCATCTGCTCTCTGTATGACAAACTGCAATGCAGCTCATTGTCCATACTTACGAATGATAAATAATAATAATAATAATGATAATAATAATAGATCTGTTTCTATAGTGCTTCCAGCAGATAGTAGTTGATCATGCTTACTGAATCCAGGAAAGGAATGCCAAAAGGAAAACAAATGAATCTAACCAGCTGTGGAGCTATTTTTGAAAAGCTGAGGAATTCAGCTGGTTGCTTTCTATTGCCTTTAAAGGTGCTACAGCAATATCTCAAAGTCTGCCACACAGCCTTCATATGAAAAGGGATTTAGTTTTGCTTTTTAAATGTTCAAGGGAACTGCGGGACCCCAGTGGCTCACAGAATACTTGTGCATGTGAAAGAAGCACATAAACACTGCTTGATGTCTACTGTCTGAAATCCAAGGCCCCTCTGTCCGTCACTTCTTGCACTGAAAAGTGTCAGAGAGCCCACCCAAATGTCACAGCTCCAAGGCCCACTGAAGCCTGCACGCGTGCCCTGCAATGAATGCAGCATCATAGCTCCAAGGCTGTTTTGTGCCTCAGCTCTTATATGGATGTGAACGCAGCATCACAAGTCCAAGGCCGCTTTCTGCCAAAACTCTTACACTGCAGTTCAAAAGCAGTTACAAGGCCCTTGCTTCTGCCAGGGCGATTTAAATGCAGATGATTGAAACTTAGGATGGGTGCGATTTTGATGTCTTGCTGAAACATGCTGTAAAACCAGTCTGCAGAAAAAGGAGAAATGCCATAAAAACTGTTTTGCTGTATAAGTGAGACTTGGCAGGTCTTCTTCAGCTCCTCCAGCAGCCTTTTTTTCCTCCTTTTTTTCCTCTGGCAGTGAGCCTTAAAAAGACCTCAAAGACGTTTATATGCTGACCAAAGAAACTCTTTCTATAAACAAGCAAAGAAGGGTTTATATTAAATGTATGTTGTTTATCATTGCCATTGTTGCAGTATATTAAGATAACAGGCGAGACAGAACATTGACAGCTCCTAAAGCCACTGAATAAACCTAAGCCTGCACGTAGCTTTCTGCCTGGGGCTCCTTAAAGCTACTGCCTTGGTTTTCCTCCTGCTTATGCTTGTTGATTTCTATCAAAATGAGTTAGAAAGCAACTCATCATGCCTATATAATTCCATGCACACTTCCTCTCACCTCCAAACGGGAAGGTCAGTTTCTGGACAAACTTTGTTTCTACAGCTTTGAAAGAGTCTGTTGTGTTTCATTTTGTTCAGAGTGGTGTAATTATCAGTAATTATTGGGAAATGAGCAGGAGTCAGAGGCAATTCCAAAGCCACCCAGAATAAACTGCGCATTGTTGCAGTGTTGTAGCATGGCTGTTTTACAGAATTAACATTCTGAAATAGTTGGAAGTGACAGTTTCCTTTTCAGGGAGGGAAGAGGGTAAGGAGCTATGATGCTGCTTTAAGGTTAATCTTTACATTCAGGAAGAAGTTGGAGCTGGAGAACACACAGGCATGGAACAGAACCCTGTGTAGCCCATTTTTCCTTTGAAGTGAATCTTCTTGGGTAGGTACTGTGTCCAAAGAAAGACTTCAAATGTCAGAACAGGTAAAAAAAAAAAAAATTGTATAAGGCTTGTGTAAGGCAATCAATGAGATTTCCATAATAAATAAATGTCATGTTGCATGAGTTCAGTCAACTGTGAAATAATGAGGACTGTAAAGCAGAGAACTTGATGGGTCACTGATTGCTAATGGACTACACATTCTTGTAGGTCATAGGTTCATTGCCAGGCTATGTTTAAAGGTTTCTGCTTTACCCCACCTCCCCCTCCTCCCCCCCCCCCCCCATACTATATACTCCCCCAAACTACTGCTTAATCGCAAAACAAAAGTTGCTTCATGATCTGAATCCAGACACTAGTGTCCAATCCAGACTGTGATGGATAACGATTGTGAGGCCTCAAGGCAGAGTAATACTTCTCAGAATCTTTGGCAAAACTGGATTGTTCTGTCATGAGCACCTATCCCAGGTGAGCAGTACCCCCCTGATGGCAGGGGCTGAACAGCTCTGTAGAAGCTGTACTCCTGGAAGGGGATGTCTGTAGAAAGTTGTACCCGTTTCTTCCTTCAATACTATTTTCCCACTGTTTTCTCAAGACTGATGCTGGGTACTGAGACCTGACTGAATAATTTAATTCCATGATGGCAGATGGAAATGAGGCAGGACAGATATTTAGATCCAATATCAGAGTGTCACCATGGAGAAGCTGGCTACGTTACTGTTACTGGAACGACAGTACGAACTTCTGATTTCCAAATGCAAGGCTTGTACCTCCCATCTACCCATACAAAACCACACAGATGACAGAGAACAGGAAGATGCAAATGTGCAAAGTACAGCAGTACATACCCAGATGTGCATAAAACTCCATGAATGCCACAGGCTACAGGAGGCTGATACAGAGCAGCACAGCATTCATTGACTTGTGCACCAGATGCCCAGGCTGGAATGAAGAGAGAGCAGAAGGGCAGAGGTGAGGAACAAATGACAAGGAAGAAACTGTTCTGCATTAATCTATAGCAATATCAGCTGTACAGACTGTGCAACCGCCTAAAGCAAGCTTTTACATACAGCAGTGCTCCTAGGGTTTGGTGCACAAGAAATGATACAGAAAGGTTTAAGATGCCTCTGAGTCTGGAGCACATTTTTGCTGTTCTCATACTGTTAGGTATCCATAAAATCAGCTGCCTGGTCTACACTAATTCCAATTGTAGTTGAGGCTGTTTCCTGATATAAATGTATATATCTGAATTAAAGTTTATTTTGCTTAAGAAGCTTATGCATTTAAATTCAAAGCCTATTTGGTCATACTCACGACTGCTGCAGTGTTCTGTGGATAAACAGAAGATCCATAATTGAAAAAGAGTCCATTAGAGGTGCAGAGAGGAAGCGAAGGGCGTGAATTTGGTGATTATGAAGGTGAATGATTAATAGCTTGTATTAGTGCCAGACATAACACAGACACTGCCCTAACTAGGCAGGTCTGCTAATATTTAAAAATTATATCTTGCATCCTTTCTACTCCAATCTTGAGCCATTCTAGCTCTGGAAACAGACACCAGTGCTAAATCGTTAGTGGTTTTGTAATGAGAACAAGAAGAGAGAAGAATACCTTAATGAATGTTTGTCCTTGGGATTACAGAGGCAAAAGCCTGTAGAGATAGGACTCCACTTCCATTTGCAGCATTTATTTTTCTCTTTTGAATGGACGCTAGATAGAATTGTGTGACAGTACATCCTACTGACCCTGTAAATAGCCAGAAAACAACACAACACGTATAAATACCAATTTTTCTTGTCATGTGTGCCAGCTCCTTTTACCAACACAATTTTTTTAATTGAAACTTTATATGTATTTATTACTTGAAGTACAGAAGGGCTTCCTTGAGTTTTTTTTGACTTCACTGTAAAATACATTTCTCATTTCTCAGTTGCTCTGCCCTGCTTTCTCCATTCAAAATACAATTGCTGAAAGCAGCCAAATCTTGCACTAAAGGTTGAAATTTGCTTCCATAATGTCTTCTATCTTACTAAGCAACTGGATATGATGCACGTACTGAATGTTTTACTGGGAATATTCTGTAGAAGGATGCTTGGTTTTGCCCAAAAATATAATTCCACTTTAGCAAAGTTGATTTATTTATTTTTTCGTAAAATGAGCTCATAAAGCAGGAGTTACCTGGTGTAAGCATATGTAAGTTGATTGCATCAATATACTGACAGCATTGGTCATACTATTTCTCCTAAACAGCTGTTCAGCTCAAGAGAAATACAGCTATTTCTTTTAGCTGAAAATATGTCAAAATGCTGTTTTGGAAAGAAACTTTTGACATTCAGCTTTACTGTCTGTAACATTAGTGTCAATGTTCTTGTCAAAAGTTCCCCTATAAATCTGAGCTGTGAGACCTTGAGCAACTTGTGAATAGGATAAAATACAATGTAGAACAAATTTATAACAGTGCAGTCATATTTACTTTTTGAGCAGCATTTTAAATGCAGATATCCTTCCAGATACACAAGTTAAGGGGGATGGAAGAACCCAGGACTTTGTGTGAAAAGCCATTTTTCTGCTCTGTTCCAGAAGTGTTTACTCATTTCCTGTTAGACTTTGGTAGATCACATGTGCTTTGTTTCCCCATCAAAAAAAAAAAAGAAAAGAAAAAGAAAAAGAAAATAAAAACCAACCACCACCACCACCCCCCCAAAAAAAAAAAAAAAAAAATTTAAAGGGTCTCCAGTCTATTTAAATGTCTGGACATTTAATATATTTGCAGTTGCAACTACATGATCACAAATCTTTTTTAAAAAAACTGTATTGGTCTTCCAGAAAGGTTTTTAAATAAGAAAAATTAGATGATCATGAACCAAATTGAGAGATTTCTGTCTCTGGGATATTAAAGTGTGAATAATCAGGTTTTTTTTCTGAGTTTCTCTGAGCTACAATTAGGAACATGTGACTACGTTAACCCTTTCAGTGGCCAAGTCTACTTTCATCTACAGGTTTTGGAATTGCATACACCTAGAAGCTGTGACAGAATTTGGCTGTGATATTTACTAAACCATCTCCTAAATCTCCATGAGCAACGATAAATAGAAACAGGAAAGTTTTATTAGTTACAATATCTTTCCTGAAGCTATTGTCTTCCAGAGTGGTATTATGTGAACAAATTTTTAAATATCTGGCTAGACAGATAGGCAGGTATTTGACTTTAAGTACAAAAGCTTACCATTCATGGGCCAGAAATATTTTCTCCCATGTGAATAAGAAAGTATTGCTTACCCCTTTTGGCAGCAAGATCACAGGAATGGTGGTCTTCTGTCAAAAGCTTTTCCTTCAGGGCATACTCCCAGGATTGTGATGTGGCAATAATTTTCTAATTGCTACTAACTGCTCCTTAAGGGCTGGATTGTAATGGAAGCCTTTGTTTTTTCTTTAACGTGAATCAGCTGAATCAGAACTTTAATTCCTAGTGGGGAGTTTAAAACCAGGATTTCAGATTTAAAGACTTTTTTCCTGGAAACCTTCGGTCTGAAATGCTTATGTGTTTAAAATGAAAGGAGGCTGCTAAAAACGTTTTCAACTTCTTAACATTCCTGTTACAAACCACATATACAATAAATTATTAGAAATTAATTATGCTTACAACAAACTTTTAGCTTGAAGCAAACAGTTCCATAATTATCTGTACCAGGGTTTTCTATGTTGTCCTCCAAAACACCTGTTACTGGATACTGCCCAAGGAGATGGCATTAAGGACTGCAGATCTGACCCTGTATGCAATTCACAGAACTGCTGACAAGTTGGTTAGGAGTGGCAGCTGGAGGTCTGCTCCAGCCTTCCTTTCTTTCTCTCACAGAAGAACTAATAACCATGCTGAGTAAGGCTGGCCTTGGATTTGTCCAGCTGAGTCCTGAACTCTAAAAGCAGAGAAACTACCTCTCTTGATAACCTGTTCCCTTGCTGCCATACTCTTGAAGTGAGTAAGTTTTCCTAACGCACAGCCTGACCCTCCCAAACTGCTGCATGTGTACCTTGTGTCTTCTTTTACCATTGAATCAGAGTCATAGAATCGTTTAGGTTGGAAAAGACCTTTACTATCATTGAGTCCAACTGTTAAAGTAGCACTGCCAAGTCCACCACTAAACCATGTCCCTAAGTGCAACAGCTACATGTCCTTTAAATACCTCCAGGGATGGTGACACAACCACTTCCCCGGGCAGCCTGTTCCAATGCTTGACAACCCTTTCAGAGAAGAAATATTTCCTAGGATCCAACCTAAACCTTCCCCGGTGCAACTTGATGCCATTTCCTCTTGTTCTATTGCTTGTTCCCTGGGAGAAGAGACCGATCCCCACCTGGCTACAACCTCCTTTCAGGTAGCTGTAGAGAGTGACAAGGTCTCCCCTGAGCCTCCTTTTCTCCAGGCTAAACCACCCCATTTCCCTCAGCCACTCTTCATAGAACAAGTGCTCCAAACCCTTCACCAGCTTCATTGGTCTTCTTTGGACACGCTTCAGCACCTCAATGTCTGTCTTGTAGCGAGAGGCCCAAACCTGAACACAGGATTCAACATGCAGCCTCACCAGTGCCGAGTACAGGGGGACAATCCCTTCCCTAGTCCTGCTGGCCACACTTTTTCTGATACAAGCCAGCATGCTACTAAGAAAAGTTTGGGCTCATCACATTTGCAGCTCCAGACTGCAGGCTTGGGCTAGATTCCCTCAGCTTCCACTTTTGGCAGACTGTAGGAGCCAAGATTATTCAAGGTTTGCTCACAGGCCCGCTACCATATAGTAGCTATCTGTTGGTCCATGTCTTTTCTCAACAGCATTTTTGAACTAGGTGTCCTGAAACCAAGCACAGCATTCCAAGTGCAGCCTCAGCATTAGCAGGCAGAGTGGGATACTAACTTTCCTTGACTGACTAGCTCAGCATAGCCAGCCAATGTGTGCTTGCAGCCCAGAAAGCCAACCAGATCCCGGGCCACATCAAAAGAAGCATGACCAGCAGGTCAAGGGAGGTGATTCTTCCCATCTGCTCTGCTTTCATAAGACCCCACCTGGACTACCACATTCAGCTCTGGGGCCTCCAACAGAAGAAGGACATGGACCTGTTGGAATGAGGCCAGAGGAGGGCCATGAAGATCATCAGAGGGCTGGAGCACCTCGCTTATGAAGACAGTCTGAGAGAGTTGGGGTTGTTCAGTCTGGAGAAGAAAAGGCTTCTTATAGCAGCCTTCCAATACCTAAAGGGGGCCTACAAGAAAGCTGGAGAGGGACTTCTTACAAGGGCAGGTACTGACAGGACAAGGGGGAATGGCTTTAAGCTGAAAGAGGGCAGGTTTAGATTGGACGTAAGGAAGAAATTCTTTACTGTGAGGGTGGTGAGGCACTGGCACAGGTTGCCCAGAGAAGCTGTGGATGCCCCATCAGTGGAAGATAAAATTACCTTTCAAAGGTAATAATTTTAAATCTGTTTCCATTTACTGTGAGACAGTGAGTAATTTTGACTCAAAACTAGTTTTGATGGGACCAGTAGGAACATTGTTAGAAATTCTTATAACCAAAATAAGAGTATTTTAGTGTTTTCACCTCCACTTTTTTCTCTCATGGAATTCATGGTTGTAATTAGCTAAAAGCAATTTCTAAATAATCAACACAATTATAATTAGTAACACAATTAACAATTGCGTTGATTTCCAGTATTCATATATCATGTTAAGAGGTAGCTAGCATGCTTTTTATGATCATATTAATGTGAATATTCGTGTTTCATTTTGTAATCTAATGATTACATTCTCGCTGAAAAAAATTATTGCAATATTAAATAAAATGGTCAGTTTTTTCAACATTGTGTTGCATGCTCAGATCCAGTGTACAGTAAAGCACAGCAAGACCTTTCAAAAGTAAAGTTTTCTGTTGATAAAACCAGGAACATTAAAATAAACACTTAACATGTATTGTTGACTTCATTTTACAGTATTTGACATACACTTGTAATAACAGTACAATCATCAAGGTTGAGTTACTATTTCCATAAACTATGTATTTTAGCAGCCCTGTACTTTTATCATTGCATGGATATGGTGTTTACAGCTTTATTTTGAAATGTTTTCTCATCAGGAAGTTTTGGTAGTATTGGAAGAGCTTTTACAGTGGAAAGTATAAAGGACTTGCAATAGCTAGCAAGCATGACATCATGAAAAAGCAATGAACGTTAGGAATATTCCTGTTCTAATCCAGGCCACACATCCTGCTGCCCTGGAAGACAGCCAAGCTCAACATCCTTTTAGGGTTACAGGGCAGGCTGTGGCCTTTCACAGTTTGCTTTAGTAATCTCTGCATGTGGAATATTCACTGGCAGGCATTACAATAAAATCTAAAATTACTCCATCAGAGAGCTGTTGTTCCACCCTTCCTGCATTCTTCCCTGACAGTGAAAATGCCCAAAAAGAGCTCTATTGCATTTCATAGATTTCTCTGAAAGACTGTGTACAGAGATGATGGGGGTGTTTTGCACATAGGTTCAACAGCACTTTCCACTTGAGAAAAAAATATTTAGACTGCTTAAAAATATGTTATGTTAATGTTCTTATTAGTTCCATTTCATGAACTGATTATGGTTTAATTCTACAGTCTTTTCTCTGTATTTTCATTGAATGTTTCAGATGACCAGAGGAAAAATGATCAGACCTTTCTTTTACACAGCATGGCTGTCACATCGACTGTACAGACAGCTCTCCGGGCCCAGGCACTCTGCCACACTAAATCCCTTTACACCATCCCTTTGGGGAAAAAGTGAACTGAAAGCTGCAGCAAAATAAGCTAAAGATTCCCAGAGCAGTGGTGTTACTTAGCTGACAAAAAATTAGCATAACTGGTTTCAGGACACTGCTTTTTTTATTCCCAGTTAATGTCCTCAGCAGCGTTCATAGGGGATACTCATACTGACAGCACCTAATTTAGATGATGAAGTAAGATCATAATGGCAACATATAGACTTTAATTCATATGTAAATTTTAGGTGCTTAAAGATTAACTTCGGGAAATGTATCTTTTTCTCTGACCAACTCTTGGAGAGAGACACATGTCTCTGCAGCCCTCACAAGACCTTGTCTCCCTAGATACAGATAGTAGCTATTGTTTGGCTTTCTCTATGACTGCAAGAGGAATGTATGCATCTGCTTTAAAAGTATTCACTACAGACCTAATATTCAGGTGTATTATAGATGCTCCAGCCAAGTGACTTCATAGTACCTCTTTTTTTGCTAGGCTTCCTAAAACACCAGTGAACTGAAATAGCTTCCTTCAGAAAGCAGCCAAATTTGACTTGTGTTTGGAATCCTCCAATAGTATTCATCATGGTCCAGTGAAAAATGTGGGAATTCAAGAGAATGAGGCTACTTTACAAAATGCGAGTTTAGGGGAAAGCCTGGATTAAGAAGTTCCTAACCTTCATGCCATAATCCTGCACTAGCTGAGCCAACATTTACTGCTTTGATTTACAAAGTCATGCAGCAATTGAACAGGTGAAATTATCCAGGCTGAATATAACTACTCCCCCTTTTTTAACAGAATGCCCTGTGATCTATTTTACACCACGGTTTCACAAAGTGTTGGGTCACCACAGCTCAGGAGGTGATGGAGTGCAGCACAGCTTTTTAAGCTGTCTTTGCTTTCAAAATGAGAATCTCCTGAAATTACACCCAGAGGTACATAAATTAGATGTCTAACATAAAACAGCCAAATGAAATCCCTCAGTTACTACACTTTCATTTGGTTCTATGGAGTAATTAGTAATTATGCTTAGACCAAAATATGTTACAGGATGTCAGGCAGAAAAGCAACATTTCACACTCAGAATTTTTTAGTAAGTGCTTAGTTGCAAAGCCCAATACATATGTTGGAAAAACTGTACAGCTTTTTTACATCAAAATCGGTCACTATAAACTGAACAATTGTCTGGAAGAAAATACGTTATTCAGGTAGGTAGTCATAGTGAGAAAGACAGCAGGAACTGAAATCTCCCTCGGTGATTTATAATAAATAGCAGTGCTTACCAGTCAAGACAATCCCAGAGAGACAGGGTGAGGGAAACGCAGACACTGAAATGTATCATTACAGTGGTAATCACATCAATTCTTTGTCTTATTGGTTTGTAACTGTTATTCTGTATAAAAGGAAAGGACATATAGTACAAAAGCAGTCCTGGATTTTGTCTATGGCTACCATTTTAGTGCCAAATCTGTCTGTTTGCTTGGCTGCAGAATATGACATTAAAAAAACTATGGCAAAAGTTTGTGGGAGTCTGTACCTTCTTTACATCATGATATAATGTTCTCTGATATTCACTGTCAGAAACCTTGAGAAGTCTAGTGTCTGGGAATGAAGCATTACAACTCTTCACTTCTTTGTCTCCTTTATGTCTGACCAGCATTAGCTACTTCTGGAAGATTCACATCTTCCTTGACAAGGCATTTCTTACTGCTGGAACTGTCCCCTGTGCCCTGATGATCCCCTTACAACATTGATCAAAGTAACATGAGCTTGGGAAAGGTACCAGGAAATCCAGACACTATTACCATTAGGAGAAACTGTGAGGCTAAATTAATCGTCTATCACCATTGCTAGCTGTACTCTTGAAGGTAAAATTAGGGCTTCGCTGTGCTAGCTACCATGAAGCTGGGTGAAAACCCCTGACTATGTGCACCCAAGTAAGCCCAGCTGCATACCCACACCTTCATACCAAACTCCAGCACTGGGAACATTGCCGTACTTACTGCTTTTTCACAAATTCAGGTCTTTCCCACTGTGACTGCAACCTGAGGATCTTGAAGGAGACCAGGCATGTAGGTATGAGAGAAATGGTCTACTTTCATTGTTTTCTGAAGCCCTTCTTATATATCCACAAATGCTGTTAAGAGTCCCTGTGAAGGCTCCCCACAACCCCAAGTGACACGGGAGCAGAGCTCAGTGAGCATTTTGGCTAGGTGCCCCTGCCTGGAGCACACTTTGTTGCAGGAAATCATAAGTAAAAACAGTGAGGTATGCAAGCAGGGGAAAGTCTGCTAGAAGTGTTAAAGTACAAACATTCCTCAGGCTGTATGACCATAAACCATTCCCTGCATTACATTACAACTCCACTGTTCTCTCTTCCTCTTATGTTCTTCATTTCTCTCCTTCCTTGTCCCTCTCAGCTCTGACTTCAAATGACAGCATTTTGTAGGACAACATTTGGTTTTCCACACTCTCCACAGTGCTGCATGACTCCAGAGACCATGGACTACATTCACATTAATAAATTATAATTACCAGGCCCATTCTATGGACCTCTGACCAACAGCTACAGTCTGGCAACATCCATATAAATTAGCTCTCTTGGCCTTTGAAACCAGGGGGCTATATCCCAACCATCTGTTGGGATTGATCCCTCACCTGTGCAAACTCATGTGTACCAACTCTACGAAATACACACGAGTGCTGATTTGGGTCAAAACCTTGCAAGTGATCATTCAAACATTTCAATAGTTCAAATGATCACAATTCAGCACTTGCACTTATGCCCAAGAAGTCCTTGATTTACCAGTACGTATGCATTATAAAGCATACATCAATAACCATATTTATAGGACCAAGGTATGTTTGAGGTGGTCAGCTGGCAGGCCAGGGCACTTGGACTTTGCTTTTAGTGCAGTTGACTTAGGTTTACCATGAACCAGCCTGTCTCTTGCTGTATTGGTCCCAGTCCTTGAAAAGGCATCTCTCAAGTATGGGCTGAACTGCCAGATTGGATCCATGTAACTGAGATGTAATCCATTGACTTCAGATGCATGTAGTTTTGGTGTGGCTGTGTGTGTTAGGATATTGACCAGTCTGAAGACAAATCCAGAATGGTAGTTAAGTATAGATAATGACAGCCATTTTTCCTGAGGAAGAAACTCCTTGGAGGTTATGATTGTGAAGCCTTTCTAATGCCAGCTGGATGGTCATTAATTGGTATAAGCTAAGGCTGCTAAACATCCCCCCGCATCTTTGCAGCTCCTGGAGAACTATGATGCTGACCTTAAAAGAGATTGTTAATTCTTTTACAGAAAGATTCAAGTTATTACACAATACTCACTTTGTGCATGAAAAGGTGAGCCTACTATTGCTAGTCCAAACATACCCCGTGGACTACAATGAGCGTTTGGTTACAGCCTTTGCTTTCTCAGCCAGCTCTCCCGGTGCTGCAGGCAGTTATGCCATGGTAACTAACGAGCCAACATGAATAATTCCTAAGCATTTAGCCATCATACAGTTGTTGTAGTGGTGTTCCAGTGCTGGATACTGAGTCTACATGCTTCTCTTGCTGATGGTTCATGAAACCACTGCTAAATCTCTTTCTCCAGTTCCTCTCCATCAGGTAGTACCAGCGTTTTGGAGCATATCTAGCCAACAGGATCAGAGTGAATACTGAGGGAATTGCAGCAAACGAAGGTTGCTGAAATAAGTGTTTGGGAGCCCATAATCTTGATATGGTGCGGGTGAGTTACCTGTATCAGAAGAACCAAGCTAGATAAGATTTGCAGGAGGACTGGCATCCCCTGAGCAACCTGATGTGCAATGTGAATAGAACAAGGCCATGCTGTTCCCCATGTGAAACAAACTGGGAGCTCTGATCCAAAGTATCATGAAGCAACACATGGAATTGTTTTAATATAACTTAGAGCTACAACAAAAAGACAGTGGAAGTATCCATAGTTCAGTTATCTATAAGTTTCATATTTGACGGTATGCATGGGACAAAGCCCCAATAAAAAGGGCTGTGTTTTAGGAATGTAATGAAGAAATTTCCCTGAAATACTGCACTTCAGAGGAAGTCTGCTCCTCTTTTCCTTGTGTGATATTTCCTGGAGAAGGCATGTCTGCTCTGCTTGGTATTGCACTTAGTGATTTAGCCACATGGAAACCCACACCTGATCTTTATTTAACTGAGAATAGTGGCACTTATTCCTTGTATACTTTGGAAATGTACAGAAATCTTATATATAAAGTTTAGAGATTTAGCATTATTTCTGAATTCTCCAAGTATTTGATCTCTTCAATTAAAGAAAAAAAAAATACCACTTTGGCCTCCAACAGTCTACAAAATTTTTATTAAACCAGATTCCCTCCTTGCTGGTATCCCATCAGGAATTTTGAATGAGGACCTTTGTGAAACTCTGATGTCTGGTAATACTGTGTTTCTTCCTCTGTATTTAAACCCCACTAGTGCTTAGACAAATTAATAGGTGTTTATAACTTTGGCAATTTTTTCATTAGCATTACTTTCTTAAGCTCTTGGGAAATTTGTTAGAATGTTCTCTTGTTTTATGTCTCTATTAGTTTCATGGAGGACTTGGGCAAATTAGAGAAAGGATTCATGCCTTCTCTCCTATGGCAGCTCTTGCAGGTTCCATGCAGTGTCACTCACAAAGTACTCCTGCAGATATTTGTACCATAAATGTCTGTGGAAAAAGAGAGGAAAACTCCTGGGTCACTGCTTCATGTGGCACAGAAATGGGAAGTAAATGGTCTTGGCATGGGCTGTGTTGGGTTTTTTGAGCAGCTCCTTTGTAAGGTGAGACAGAAGATACAATCTTTGTCATAATACATGACTGAACATTGGAAATTTGTGTTGTCAACAATGTCAGCTCATCAGGAGCTTCCATAACTTTCCTGCAGGAAGAATTAATCTACAGATTAGTGTAGATTGCAAATAGTTACTCATTCCTTCTCTGTTTTTACTTACTGATTAGACTTTCTCTTCTGAGATACACAGAGTTGTGTGGTTAGTGTGCTAGTTGGTCGGTATTTCAGGGATTGTGCTAGAATGCATCTGTGATCACTATAAAATCACATATCCAAGAACTACATGTTGAGGTGAGGGAGAGCTTATTGGAATTAGAGCTTGGAGAAGTTTTGTTCCTGCACTGATAGGTTTGCGTGGTTTTAGAACAAACCAATATTCTAGTGTCATGGTTTAACCCAGCCAGCAACTAAGCACCATACAGCCACTCACTCACTCGCCCCACTTCAGGACGGGTGAGAGAATCAGAAGAGTATAAGGGAGAAAACTTGTGGGTTGAGATAAAGACAGTTCAGTCCATAAAGCAAAAGCCACACATGCAAGCAAGACAAAAGAAGGAATTCAGTCACCATTTCCCATCGGCAGGCAGGTGTTCAGCCATCTCCAGGACAGCAGGGCTCCATCACTCATAATGGTTACTTGGGAAGACAAATGTGATAACTCCAAATGTCTTCCTGCCTCCTTCTTCCCCCAGGTTTAGATGCTGAGCATGTCATAGAGTCATAGAATAATTTGGGTCAGAAGGGACCATAAAGATCATGTAGTTCCAACCACCCTGCCATGGGCAGGAACACCTTCCACTAGACCAGGTTGCTCAAAGCCCCATCCAACCTGGCCTTGAACACTTCCAGGAACAGGGCATCCAGAAATTCTTGGGCCACCTCTTCCATGGTGAAAAATTTCTTCCTTATATCTCATCTAAATGTACCCTCTTTTAGTTTAAAGCCATTCCCCATTGTCCTATCACTACCTGCCCGTGTAACAAGTTGCTCTACAGCTTTCTTGTAGGCCCCCTTGTACATACTGGAAGGCTCCTATAAGGTCTCCCTGGAGTCTTTTCTTCTCCAGACTGAACAACCCCAACTCTCTTAGCCTCTTCATAGGAGAGGTGCTCCAGTGGTCATATGGTAAGGATATGGTCCTATCATATAGAATATCCCTTTGGTCCGTTGGGGTCAGCTGTCGCAGCTGTGTCCCCTCCCAACTTCTTGTGCACCCCCAGCCTCCTCACTGGTGGCATGGGATGAGAAGCAGAAAAGGCTTTGACCCTTTATAACCACTGCTCAGCAATAATGAAAACATCTCTGTATCATCAACACTGTTTTCAGCACACGTCCAAAACACAGCCTTGTACGAGCTACTGTGAAGAAAATTAACTCTATCCCAGAAAAAAAACAGATCACCCAGCTTCTTTAGATGTCAGGAACATGGGTGGGATTTTCTCAGACCTGTTCTCTAGGTCCACTGAACCAAAAATATCTGAACAAAATAGTAATTTTCAATAGAACTGTTTTACTTGAAGAATGCCTACCAATTTTTATTCCTGCCACAGTCTGGATAGCAAGTCACCTAAACTGAACTTTTACTTTTTGCTCATTTATTACACAGCCTTGACTTTTAGAATATACATTTTTAGTCTTTTATGCCTTGTTTGCAGAACTGCTGAGTGCTCACAGCTGCTGCTCAAGTTATTGTGTTCTGAGTATATAAAACAAGTGTTGATGCAAAATAATACAAGATGGCCTAAACTGAAACTACTGGCAAAAAGTTGCAGAGGTAACACAGAATGATAAGGCAACAAAACCACTGGTGAAATTCTATGTCAGTGGATGTGAAGTGATGCAAATAGAAGAAAACCCAGAACATATATTCAAATTACACACATAAAATAAACTATTCTAAACTAATTATCACTACTTAGGAAAGAAATCTGGAAGATGTCTTCAGTGTAACTGTCTGTGATGGTCAAAAGACAGAATAGGTAATGGGAGAAAAAGAATAAAGAAAAAATACTGCTGTATCACAAACTGAACCTGAGAGTGCACCTAGATTTCAAATATTGTTTTCCCCTTTGGAGTATTTGCTCTGTATTTACCTTCTTTTTTGTAATCTTCCTCCAAATGTCCATTGTATAAATTATTACATTGAACAAGCTATTACACCAAAGGGATTTTTAGTCTGATGCAATACAATCATTTCTTAAGCTTTTTTGAAAAACTTCTGAAAACTCTGATACTTGATATATTGGACTTGGAATCCCAAGTTACTGGAAAATGTAGACATTCACATTTCCATGTCTAATGCTCACATCAGTAAAATCAGTATGAGCCCTCCTTCAGCTCACTGGGAACTGGGAACACAAACCAGAGTCTGTGCAGTAACCGTGTCTCTATTTATACAAGCAAATTAAGCAAGACTGGGACACAGACTTGCATGTTAACACACCACCAATCCTCTCATTTCATTGTTAGCAAGCTTCTTTTCATACTTTGGTCTGAGACACATAGATCTCTTGTCACAAGCGCCCAGGAGATGCTTGCAGGATAGTGAAGGTTGCATGTAGTTGCAAGATAGTGCAGGCAAGGAACTGTTTCCAAGAGACGGTATGGATGAGGTGATCCTGTTCCACAGTTAAACAGAAAGTTTAGCTACCTGGATGCAAGCTGTCCCATTCTGCTTGCTCTCAGTGTCATAAAATAGGCCATGGCCCATTTTATTTACTAGGATAAATGTAACCTATGGAGATGACTGTTGTAAGAAAGTCTAATAGATAATATATCTGTCTTCAGAGCAGTATTTGAATAATGTACTGTAAATAAAATAAATGTACATACATACACTGCAGACAGCAAATAAAATGAAATATTGAGTAGATTTAATCTGCAATTGATCATCATCTATCATGTGTAATGAGGTAGATGTCCCATGGAAAAAGAATGTAAAGATATAATTCAAGTCTATATCATAATCATCATCCCTGAAGTAGAGAGACTGAGATGTCCCAGGGAAATAATTCTACACTTTGTTATAGTTTATTTTCCACTTGAATAGCAAGACAAAATAATTTTGTGTGTGTTTTTCCTGTGTGTTTCACTCTGTAAACATGTGCATGCATGTAGTCCTATACTTACAGGATGCACCTACCCTATCAAATATTTTATACCAAGAGGAGGAATCTTTTATAGCAAAATGGTTTATGCCAAGGTTCCAGTGTACACATTACCAAGAAGAGTAGGTTGGGTTACCTCTAGTCTGGTCCTGTAGACCTAATGTTCATTACTAAGGGGAACTGCACTTCTGTAGTGCATCTTCTATTTCAGTTTCAATTGGAATAATCCCCATTCAGGTGCTCTGAAACTGCTCCATGAAGTGAGCTTGAGTAATGTACAAGAGGACAACCAAGGGATTCATGTCAAATGTACACTCCTTATTCAAACTAAAATGTTAGTATAGGTTCACCTGGAAGCAGGCATTTGTTTATATGTGTAAGTTTACACAAATCAGAAGAAAATTATCTGTACAGAGAAACTCTGTATCTGTCATTTCCTGACTCAGCACAAGGAATATATGACATTTTCTAAAGGTGACGTTTCACCATCACAAACGCAGTGATAGTGAAATACTCATTGCTCTCTGTGAACTGACTTTTCACCAGAGGGCAATGGAAAATCCAAACTGCATTCAGTATATAAATTATGTGGTTGTTTTGATGTTGTCTGAGATTCTCACAGGATAAAGTTTTGGACTTCTATCAAAATGGTAAATGAAACCCTGAGCACACTGTCCTACTGACTTTAGTATGACATAATGGACCTATAATGGAAATAAGTTTGAATTATATCACAGTCATTGTCTACATTTCAAATACATAAATAGCTGCTTCCACATCAATTCTATGCATTTTTTGCTGTGTTTTCTGAAGTGCTGTGTTTGAGATTACTAGGGATCACAGTGGGGTATTTCAGTGGATAGAAATCTCTTTCTGAACATTTGACAGTTGTGGGCGTTTGCTACAGGCCACCTGACCAGGCAGAGGAAGTTGACAAGCCCTTCCATAGAGAGCTGGAGGGAGCCTCATGGTCACAGGCCCTGGTTCTCATGGGGGACCTCAACCTCCCCGATATGTGCTGGGAAGACCACACAGGTAGGTACACACAGTCCAGAGGTTCCTGCAGAGCATTCATGATAACGTTTTGACACAGGTGGTGGAGGAGCCAAGAAGGCGAAGTGCACTGCTGGACCTTGTACTAACAAAGAAAGAAAGGTTGGCTGAGAATGTGAAGGTTGGGGGCAGCCTTGGCTGCAGTGACCATGAGGTGGTGGAATTCAGGGTCCTGCATGGAGGAAGCAGGGCAATAAGTAGGATTGCAACCCTGGACTTCAGGAGAGCAAACTTTGGCCTCTTCAAGGACCTGCGTGGAGGAATCTCCAAGAAAGGTGGCTAATATTCAAGCATCATTTCCTCCAAGCTCTAGATCGGTGCATCCCCATGAGTAAGAAATCCAATAAAGGGGACAGGAGACCTGCATGGATGAGCAAGGAGCTTCTGGCAAAACTCAAAGTGAAGAAGGAAGTTTATGGGATGTGAAAAAAGGGACAGGCCACTTGGGAGCAATATAGGGTCGTTTTCAGAACATGCAGGGAAGTGATGAGCAAGGGTAAGGTGTGTTTAGAATTACATCTGGTGAGGGGTATCAAGCACAACAAGAGGGCTTCTTCAAGTACATCAGCAAGAAAAGGATGACTAGGGAAAATGTGGACCCACTGCTGAATGAGGTGGGTGCCCTGGTGATGAAGGACACAGGGAAAGTGCAGTTACTGAATGCCTTCTTTGCTTCAGTCTTCATTGCCAAAGGCCAGCCCTCAGGAATCCCAGACCCTGGAGGCAAGAAAGGAAGTCTGGAGAAAGGAAGACTTCTGTTGGTCGAGGAGGATCAGGTTGAAGATCAGTTAAGCACACTTGACACAAATCCATTGGACCCAATGGGATGTACCCCTGAGTGCTGAGGAAGCTAGCAGATGTTAGTGCTAAGCTACTCTCCATGCTCTTTGCAAGGTCATGGAGAACAGGAGAGGTGCCTGAGGACTAGAGGAAAGCCAGCATCACTCCAGTCTTCAAAAAGGGCAAGAAGGAGGACCCAGGAAACTACAGGCTGGTCAGCCTCACCTCCATCCCTGGAAAGGTGATGGAACAGATTATCCTGGAGGCTATCTCTAAGCATGTGGAGGAAAAAGGTTATTGGGGTAGTCACCATGGATTCATCAAGAGGAAACTTGACCAAACTAGTAGCCCTCTATGATGGAATGACTGGCTGGGTAGATGAGGAGAAAGCAGTGGATGTTGTCTACCTTGACCTCACCAAGGCTTTTGACATTGTCTCTCATAACATCCCCATAGGTAAGCTCAGGCAGTGTGGGTTGGATGAGTGGACAGGGAGGTGGACTGAGAACTGGCTGAATGGCAGAGCTCAGAGGGTTGTGATCAATGGCACAGGGTCTAGTTGTAGGCCTGTAGCTTGTGATCTTCCCCAGGGGTCAGCCCTCGTCCAGTTCTGTTCAATTTATTTTTCAATTACCTGGATGCAGGGACAGAGTGTACCCTTAGCACGTATGCTGATGATACAAAGCTGGAAGGAGCAGCTGATACCCCAGAACTGCCAAATGACAGGACAAGGGGCAACAGACACAAAGTGAAACACAGAAAGTTCTATCTGAATATGAGGAAAAACTTGTTTACTTTGAGGGTGACAGAGCGCCAGCACAGGCTTCCCAGAGAGGTTGTGGAGTCTCCTACTCTAGAGATAAAACCCATGTGAACATGACTCTGCAACCTGCTCTAGGAGAACATGCTTGTAGCAGGGGGCTGGACTAGATGATCTCCAGAGGTCCCTCCCAACCCTGAACATTCTGTGATTCTATGTTTTTCTTCATTTTGATGAAGTTAATCATGTTTGCAGTAGTTTCTGTGGTGCAGTGTTTATGTGTATGTGGGCATTCTTGTCTGTATGTTTAATGTAGAGAGAAATATAAAAATCTTGATATTTTTATTAAATATAGACTTTTTAGTATATTTAGTTAAATCCTGTTTTATTGCCTAGGTAACAGATTAGAACATCTATCATTGCATTATAAGATACTTACAAATTGAATGTTAATAGCACCTATTAATTTTAATTCTAAGATCTGCATCTTGTTAGTAAATAGTGCAGAAAATTAGTTTAATGTTAAAAGGTTTTCCTTGGCATAAAATTTCATCAAGAAGTGTCTAAACCCACTTTTGTGCATCTGAGTGGACCTTGATTCTTTAATAATATAGCTGAATTTCTGCAAGAGAGGAGGATACTGACTGCCGTTATTAGTTGCCTTTCTATATTTCAAGATGAGAGATTAACAGAATCTAAAAATAGAATGTTTGCTGCAGTCATGGTAACACACATTTCAAAATTTGCAAATGTTAGCACACAATATTTTAACTAGGGAAAGATGATATCATATCAGATAAGCTCAGCACAGATTGAAAGTTAAGCCTTTTACATTTGGGCATTGTCTGTCTGTACGCAAGTTATCAACTTCTATGTAAATTCTGGAAAAGTAAAATTATAGCCCAGATCCAACACACTCATGACTACCAACAGTATTAGTATTAGTAAATAGTATAGTAATATAGTATGTATAGTATAGTATAGTAAATAGTATAGTATTTCTTTGTTAATTTGAAGTGTTTTAATTTCCATTTATTGCTATTTATTTATCCATACAGGATAAATAAATCCATGTACAGTAGCCACTGTCATTACTCACCTTAGGGCACTTGGATTAATAACATTTTGTATCAGTGCCTTAGCAGCTGACTGCAGTGACCTATCGATTCTTCTTTGGAGCTGGTTAGCTAAACTGACTGCCAGGCTTGCTTTTGCTTCCCTTTGTGTATATAATGACACTTCGGAGTGATACAGCTGGCACAGTGAAAGGAAAGTAGGCTGATGGCAGCAAGTATTGTGGGGTCGTGCTTATTTTGTCTTCAAACAGATTTCCTGCTGATGGGCTGGGAAACTTAACATTATGGCCACAAAGAGGAGACTGATTGGTACGTGTAATTATTTACTTGGGGAAAAAAAGACATGACGATTTTATCTTTCAGTCAGTAAGACATAAAATAGAAGGTGGGAAAACCAAGTTTAAATCCTTGCACCAAAGTCTGTCATAAGTGCCCAAATAGAAGAACTTAAGTAAGGCAAACTTAAAGTTTGGGCATGGCAACAAAGCACAAGCCAGCACAGCACAGAGCTGGAAGCAAATGCGATAGACTCAGGACCGGTGCTGGAATAGCGTCAGAGCAGTGCTGGATCAGGCTACAAACCCTTCAGAGAGTAATCCTGCTTGTAGCATTGACCTGGTGTGCTTGTTCAGCCTGAAAGGCCAAGACCTGGCCTGCTAACCCTGCACTCAGTGCTGGCAGAGCGACAGGCATTAGTTCAGAGATCCTTTTGTATTGTAAATACTGCCCTAAATATCCTTGGTCTGATGACTAGCACACTTTCCTCCTAAAATCTCCATTCAAATCAGGCAGAGTGGTGATTCAAAACTTGGTCTTTAGCTTCCTACCAGACAGCATACGCTAGGATGATTTAGGGAAAAGGAGCATGCAGACTCAGAGAGTTCTTGGCAAATCCTGGCTGGTTTGGGGAGGACCTGGGAAAGTTCCTTCAGGACTGCCCTGAGTGCCCCTTTGGAGTGGAGACATAGGTTCAGATGACAAGTTGATGAGTTAATTTAGGACCTCAGTGGCTATATGCATGTCTGACCACATGTGTTTCAAACGTTACAAGCATTTCTGGCATGAGTTGAAGAAGACTGATGGTCTCAGTGATGCAGAAAACGCTCAACTCCTGTTGTGAATCAAACTTGAAAATCCTCTAATGCCAAGTGCAAAAGAACTGAAACGTCATTTGAGCTGATTAGGTATTCTAACACTCTTCACTATTCATTACATATATTTGTCTTTTGAGACTTCAACACCTATTAATATTAATGACCTATAATTTCAGACGCATGGTCTGGTGTAGGAAGATCTAATTAGATACTCTGGAGGTCAGCAGTGGACCAGTATCAGGCTAGTACAATCCCAGACATATGTGATACCAGACTCATTATTAGCTAGTATGCTGTTAGTATTAGTATGTCTGCTATATCAGCCTCGTGTACTTCTTTAAACTGCCCAGACATTCCGCACCTCTGACTCTTTCCTTGCTCCTCATAAATTTCTGTCTCCTCCTCCATCCTCTGTGCTATACAGTATCCTGCTTACAGGAAAATGTATAGCTCTGGAGCCATATATCACCTTACCTAGCTGGTCCTAGCACTGCGGTGCTATCTACCCACTATCCACTAACTATCCACTATCCGCCCGCCCTCACTAACTTTGCCCCACTGGCATTTCTTAGGTTTTTTTCTCATGTCAGCTTCCAGATATGGTTGTTCAAACCTAAGTTGTGAAAATCTGTGTTCCTGTGCAGGTATTGTTTCTGAAGCATCGCCTTTACAATAGTCAGGAATTAATACTTAGTATGAATATTGTAAGACTATTGGAAATTATGTTCATTTACAGTTACAGAAGCCTCTGGAATCCATGGACAGAAAGTAGTCAACTGTTCAACTGACAATTTTGTTTAACTAATAATTTCAAGATTTATTTGCATATTTTAGTGCCTCCGGAACCCTAAATGATGTATCGCCCTCCCATAAAACCAGGATCCTTTAAAATGTGTTTGTGTGGGCACAAAGAATTACTATTTCTTAGTTTTCTGGGAGCATCTTCTGTCTGTCCATCTCCAGCCATTCTGCTGACAAGTGAATTAATCCTACAAATACGCTCCTGAACATTTTGTTGTTTTGAACAATGGGTGATAATTCCTACCTAGGAATCATGAAACTCTGAGGGCTCCTGTGATGCTATTTTTCTGAAGACACCTTCTCATCTGTGGTTCCATTCATGGTTCCTGTCTCCAAGGAGGAAAGTTTCTGAAATTACATAAACATATAGATGAATATATAGATAGGAGGTTGGCATGAATGTAGACAAATAAAATTTTTTTCAAGGGCTTATCAGTATTTTACACCCCATGCTGTAATATAAACTTGAAATTTGATAAACTCTAGAGGAAGTTCTTTTGCTGAAGAAGTGAGAATAAGGTTGGGGATAAACCCATTGCTAGTATTTTGGGAGTTGTTTATTGACTTGTCTGCTAAGGCCAGAGAAGAAAATGAAAATAAATTGTAATGTGATTATACTAATTATACCTGTACATAATTGTACAAAAGCAAAATAATTGCACTGACTTTCTTCTTGTTCTTTTGGTCTCATGGGAGCAAAGCTTTAGCATGAAGGAAAACAGAAAAACTGGTAGCACAATAAGATATTTAAATAAATATTTACTTCCAAATGATTTGCAGGTGTCAACCAATCTAACATCTGCAAGGAGGTTTGTACCGTGACCTTGCTGTTCATGGCTCCCTTCCAAAGCAGCTAATATTTTGTAATTGGATCAGCTGCTAATGCTCTAGAGTTTCATGTTTCATTAATTAGAAAACTGTTGTACACTACTATTTTGTCTCAATTACATTGTTAATATATTTCATTTACCTTGTTTACAGGACAGTGATGTTTTTACATAGCACTTTGTAGATGGGAATACATGCAAAGTGGTCAGTTTCCTTCTCCTCCTGTTTGAACAGAAAATCAACATTAAAAAAAGAGTGATAGACTTGAGGTTTTCTTCTTTTTCTTTTTCTGAAAAACTTTGCTTAAACACCCTATACTGCAGAGTAGTATCAGGTTGCTTAAATGATTAAACTCTCTTAACTATTTATACATCTTAACTATTTATACAAAAGGAATTATTAGGAAATGAAGGGAATGATTTTACAGGGGTATAGGGAAGCTGTTAAAAGCTTAGCCGATGATACTAATGTTTTGATCATATCTAGAGGTCCCAGATGAGCTGGGAGATGAAAAAAAAAAGTCCTCCTTTGAAGATTTGTATGTGGATAGAAGATAGAGATAGTATTAGATTTATTTTTGACAGGGAATAAAAGAACAGAGATATTGAAAACTGGATTTAGGAGGATGATTTGAGATACTTCTAAATTTAAGCGAGACTGACATGCGAAACTCCTTCCGTTTCCAATGCATAGCAAACAGACAGCTTTGGAGGTGTGGGATCTTAGATATAAGTCCCACAAGGTAGAGAACTTTTGAATAGACTATGTCTACCACATTTTTGAAAACTGATCTGTAGGTATGAAATAAGTACCTAGGCTATTAGGTATCTAATAGGTATGGAATTTGCTTAAGGTATCAAAATTTACCTTTTTTTTTTTTTCCTATTTAGAATTCTTAAATATTTTTATGTCATACTTCAAATATAATCAATCTACTTTTGTCTTCACTGAACTTATCCATGAGCAGGAAAATCTTTAAAGAATGGATTTTATTAAAGTTATCTTCTCCTTTAAACCCTTATCTTCCCTAATCTATAATGAGATCCTGGTCTGTCTCCACTTTAGGAATGTAATACGAAGATGGATGACCACCTGGGATGTAGTACAGTAGCCAGTAGTAAGACATTATGAAAAACATTTGGTGGATGCTAGACTGAAATATGTGCAAGAACTGCTTTGGTTCTGTTGTCTGTTCTGTCTGTCTCTGATTTTCCAAGAATTTTCTATAAGCTTGTGCTCCGCACATTGTGAGGCAAACAAATAATCCCTCAAGAAAAGAACATATTTACATCTTCATTACCCATTGCAAAGAAAGCAGAAAGACACACAGGTCTAGTTTTGGTAATGTTTTCGGTTCTTCCTTTCTAGGCAATCATACTATCAGTCTTCTTCCCAAGCTCTGGGGTTTATTTTACAAATCCTATTTACAAGATATCAATAAAAAGAGGAATTAAGATTACTCACCCAAACAAGGGAGATGATAGGATCAGCCTGCAGCTTTAATAAATATTGAATAGCTGGATGTAGAATCAGATTTAGTAGATAACACTTGTAAAATCTATCATACTATGAGAAACTGATAGAAGTCAACAGGACCTAGTTTATTCTGTTTGGAAAGCTTTGAACTGCCACAGGTAGTTCATACCACACTTCATACCTAAGAAGCACAAGTTTACACTGTATTGACAAAGTCTGTCGTCATTTCATTGAACTACCTACAGATTTGTTGCAAAAAATCCCAGATATATGTTAGCTTATTTTCATGTAGACCCTGCAATGTTGGTCATTCTGTAGCTGAAAAGTATTCTGACTTACCAGAAAGAAATACTCTTACCATAAATATCTCAAAGTTCCTCCAGTTAATTTATTAATTTGTAAGGCTTTGGAGTTATATTTACTTTAGGTTTTTTGTTTGTTTGTTTTGGTTTTACCAAGCATATGGTCAATATATGCTTCCTCTTCTGCAGCCATACCAACACTAACACTATTTCATTATCTTTCAGCCCAGATGAGGAGCATTTCTTTTTCTACCTCACCAAATTTTCAACAGATTTCAGTTCCCAAATCAGCTTCATTTGTAGTATTCTTCATAGCCTTCATGCAGACATTGGTGAAAAACTACAGAAAAAAATAATATACTCCTTAAAGCTGTTGAAGTCTGTGATCTCATCTTTCACAGGCAGAAAGTCAGCCCTTTTGTGGATGTTCTCCATAGACTTTTCACTCTGTCAGTGACACTCATATATCAGGCATACCATGAAGATCAACACTGCAGAGAGGGAGGACATCTCTTTGGTTATATGGACACAACACCAGAGTAAAAGCTGCTCTGAAAATAAGCTTTTCTTAACCAAAAACTTTCTGAGGTATTGGGAGTAGTAACGAGCCATAGTTTGGATAAAAGTAGTAACAATAAATACCCTAGATTTCTCACCAAACCTGGTTGTACTGATGTTGATAAAGATCATGCTTTGAATGTGGCCATCATTTTGGAGATTAAGGGAATGAGATATTCAAGTTACAATTCCCATCAAATAGCACAGTAGCTTTTCCCACTGTATACCTATTACCCATTTATTTTCAGTTCTTTACCTGAAATTTTAATTTCCCAGTTTTTTGAAATCTCACAGGATGTTGTAACAGTCTTGCGGCAGCCTCGTCATTCTGCTAAAATAGTCCATATCTATCTGTGGTAACAAAACATTGGTAACGGTTGAACAGAACAACTGGTGAATAAGCTGGACACGGTGGCTATCACTGGGATGTGGCTCAGCCAAGGGGCTGAAAGGATTTAAGTAGGGAATGGAGAAAATACTATTCTGTGATGTCAGATTAAGAAAATCAAGAACAGTTGACCACAATGGGGAAACTTGTCTGTAACTAGATTTCATAAGTGTTTTTACTACTGGATGGTAGGCATGTAAAGCATCCATGCCCATTCCATGAGCACCATGGTGCAGTGTTTGTACACTCCCAATGATACGCCATAGGTAAGACTACCCAGCTGCTTACTTCTTCCTGCCCTACCAGACCACTTTACATCAGTGTCCAACTTTGTCTTAATATTTACTATTTCAATCTTTCTTGTTATTAATAACAATCTTGCTCTATTTTTGTCGTTTCTTAGCATTGCAACAGTTGTTGAGACATCAAGCAAGACAAGGGACTGACTCATTATGTCAGGCAATGAAAAAGTCATCCAGTTTACCTATGATTTTGAGAGGTAACAGATTTCCTCAGGTGAACCACCAGGCCATTCACAGTATAAAACTCCTGGACATATGACACAGCCCACATTGTTGTATTCTCCACAATAAAATGTGTTACAGCTCTTTATTGTTCATGGTGTTTTGAAGCACTCTTTTTATGTAAGCTTTTGATGTGTCTTTCCGTTAGAAGTACAGTCTGCGCTAACAGAGACTAAGGAGACAAGGTGACAGTGTCTAGATACGCTCTGTTTTTATGAGATTAACTGATAATTCAGTACAGAAAAATTATACAAGCATTTGTTGATATGTGCTCATCCAGTTCTATAAGGCAAGAAAACAGAAGACAAGATTAAAAATATGAAAGATTCATCTTGTATCTTTGTCACCCTGCATGAATATTGGCTGCTGATTGTAGAAAAGAGGGAACAAAGCCAGTAGCCTACAAGCTGCAGCATACCTCAAAGCATACCTGAAATCAGTAGTCTTGAAGCGGCTCTGAACTGGGTTGGTGAGGAACAAAATTACTTCTAGCTGGACATAGAACTGGAAGGTCATAAAAATGGTGTAATTATAGCACAGTTTCAGAACTAGCTTTTTGTATGCATAACTTTATTGGATATATCTCACACGACATTATCTGAATAATGCAATAACAATAGTGGTAACAATAAAATGCTTCCTATCAGCAACAAGAATATATATAATGTTTTGCATAAAGTCTTATTGTCAGGTAAATAAAAGAAGAGGTACGCTACTGTAGAGAGTTGCAGTGAATTCTATTTATTCTCTGCAATAATATAAAAAAATATGTGGAATTAGGATATGTCAGAAGGCTGACATGAGATCAAATTATCTTCAATTAAAATTAGTTGCTTAGATTTTTTTTAAAGGAAAGGCTCAGAATGTATTAATATTACAAGGCAATCTGGAAGCTGTATATAATAAAATAATAGTAAAATACATATTTTCCTGTTTGCCAGATTTTTAACATGAAACCAAGATTATTTTACTTAACACTTTGCTTTTTCATCTCACATGCATACTTTCTGCACACAGAACATTTCAAAGCCATTGGACTGAATGGAGATCCATATGTCATAAATCTATATAATCTAGAAACTTCCAGAGGGAAGTTTAATCCTTTCATACCAAACTGCTAATTATCTGCAAATCTGAGTGTGAGGCTCGTAACTAATCCATGTCTTGTATTTGCTATCATGAGTGTCCTGATTTCACACTTCCCCAAGCCAAGCTAACAAGCATTTTCCAGAAACCTGAGCTGGAATGTAGGAATTTAGTGTGTATGTGTGAGAAAGTATCCATTATAAATAAATATTCCAAATATTGTTTGGAATAAAGGCTTCATTTTCTAAGGCGTAATAGAATATTTTTTCTCCTTTGAATGTAAAATTTTACAAGGTTTTGGAGAGATATAGAAACATTTTTCCTTTTTTTTTTTTTAACACCAACAAATTTTTATATTTCAGAGCCATTCCTGAAATTTACATTGTGCAAATAATGCAGAAAGGCCTTGTTTTCCTAAATCAAATGCCCTATCTTTGTGAGAGCTGGATACTGTCTATAGTATGTGTTGGGAGCCCTTGATTACCATATGCTATGGTAAGGTTTAAATACTGTCACGGAAACTTGGTTTAGAATTACTCTAATTAACATTGTGTTAAAAATTGTTGTGGGGAGCTACTTTAGAGCTTTTGGTAGATATAAATCGACTATGGGTTCAGGGGTTACCTGAAAAGTCTCCATACAGACAACCCCCAAATTGTGATTCATAGGTGATAAAGCACAAAGCCATCCATCCTACTATGAAACACCTCATATGTGGAAGCAGGAAATGTTTATATTTAAAGACAGCTAAAGCTGGGAGCTGTTGCAGGTACATGGCTACACTGGTTTTAAATTTGAGCTGGTGACTATACCTAATACTTTCTTTCCCAGCATGCACTAATTCTAGCTGGGAAATCTCTGCAATTGCATTCAATGGTCCAGTTATTTTTTTCTGGAATGGTTATAGCATGAGTAAGAAAGCTGTGGTGTAGATTTGCAGGCTTAAATGTATTAACACATATATCTGAATGTGAAGGGTTGAAAATGTTAGCATATTTAAAGGTAAATAAGATACCATTTGTCTTTTATAGAAGAAGCAAACTTCTCTGTCCCTCTGTCATTTTAATGTTTTCTGTTAGATTACAACATCATAGCAAAATCCCCAACATTTATGATTGGAAATACTGACTTCTTTCTC
The DNA here is from genome assembly GCF_017639655.2 of Falco naumanni. Lineage (NCBI taxonomy): Eukaryota > Metazoa > Chordata > Aves > Falconiformes > Falconidae > Falco > Falco naumanni. The sequence continues at coordinate 31,481,878 of NC_054059.1, forward strand.
CCTACATCCACCAGTGCACTTCAATATTCTAGTCTTCTCCGCAGAATAGGTACCCTGCAGAATATTCAGGCTTTAACAGAAATGAAACAAATCCCTTCCACATTATTCTGCCCTCTGCTCTCTCTCTAGTTCTCCCATACACCCTCCAATATTTTTTCTGAAGTGGGTTTAAGGAAACCACAGCCTTATCCCACTTGCATTGGTGATGAATGCCCAGAAGTCACACAGGATGACATAAGACCCAATAGCTTCTTCACGTGCCTTTCAGGAGGTCTCCTGGGGCTCCAGATAACTTATAGGTGACCAGTCTCGTATTTAACACCAGCTCCGCTCACAGAGAGGTTGACACAGTTGGTCACCAACCTAAAGAAGAAAAGCTCAACCTGTTACCAAAAATAAAGCTTTCTGTGTTTCTTGGAACCTCAGATATGTGCAAAACATGGTCACTTGATCTCTCCAAGAAAACGCACACAGGCAGGTTTTACAGGGCACTCAACCAATGTAAAATGCTCTCTGTAGCCAGAAATACTTCGAAGGTTTCTAAAGGAATGTGGACTGAACTTCTCATAATCCTTTCATAAAATAAATGGTAATTAATATTCTCCAAGACCTTATTTCTAACGTGTCACTTCTGATTGGTCAGCTTTGGAATTTGAGTCAGCCTCAGATATTAAACCCCAACAAAACACAAAAGGAAATACATCTCACTGTCTCTTTGAAAGGCCAGATGAAGAACAGGAATCACGGAATGCTATTGTGAACAAACCATACTTTGACAAACAAATTTTGCCATATTAACATACTAATTGAATGTTATCGGTTAATTTCCTCACTTGAATCTCAATGCCCACATTTTTCTTTCTCTGATCCTGATCTTGCTTCCATCAAGTTCCCTGGCAAAACTCCACTGAGGGAGACCTGGGCTGCCTGCACGTGCAGCTGAGCTGCCAGTATCAAAGCAGTTCTGTGCATGCAAGAAAGCAAAGTATAGCAGAAGGACACCAAGTGGGCAGTGAATGACAAAACTCCACTGGTTCATCGTCTTCCTTTCTAGATCTTCCTTCATCTGCATCTTCCTTTCTAAATTCCCTCAGTGATTTGGGGTTTCCTATAGCAATTTGAGGGTGTCCCATTTATGCATAAAAACTACCAAGGGAGAAAAATGCAGGGTAGATAAACAAGTGTGTGGGTTACGAATTCTATTTGTTTCTCCCCTCTTTTTGCCTCTGTCAGGAGGGTAATATAGACTGGGCTATAGCATTCAGTGAATTCAAGTGTCTTCCTACATTTAGGCTGCAGAGGAAGCCAGCTTCTAAGCTTCCAACCGCGGTTTGATCAGTATGGTGAGAAGCAACAGATGGACATTCTAACCCTTACTACAGTAAGTTTGAAGATCTGTAGTGAGAGTATTCACCTTCAAATATGTGTTTTTTAAAACTAAATTCAATCTTTTAAATGTGATTCAAATATTGTGAGCTCAGACCTAGCTTGCCCGGGGAATGTATTGTTCTGTGATACTACTGTTGTTTTCTCCATGCAGGAATCAAGCAGCTGCCTCTGAAGGCAGATTCATGGGCCAGGTTGCAACAGCTGGACCCCTCTCACCCTAGAGACGGTGGCCTGTATCTGATCAGACAGGTTTTTTTAGACACCAGAATGCACACCCTTTCCTGTGCATTTCACAACTTCATAATGCAGGATAATACCTCCCTTAATTCCCCAACTGTCTTGGCATTAGTATCAGAATTCATATACATACTGCTCTGCCTCAGGGCTGAGTCTTCTACCACATGACAGCATAAAAGGAGGCATTAAAACACTGAAGTACTTTTAAAGGTGTAGTTAGAGGGTTTTATTCAAGGTCACTTGCAAACTATGGGGCGCAGCAGTGCCTGGAAAACCTATGAAGTCCTAGGCTTGTGCCCTAATTACCAGTCCAACCTTTCTCTAGGTAGGCAGCTTGGTGAAGAACCTCTACAGATTCTTTTTTCTGCTGATATATGTTGTGATCCACAAGAAAACTTGACAAAGGCTGCTTCACAGGTACAGAAAAACTCAAAGAGGCAACATAGTTAGGTAGCAAAGCAGCACAGGGCATCAGTAGAAAAACTTAGCAGATGTCAGAAAGGCTCCTGCATCAATTACTTTATGGATAAAATACTTCTAATATCTCAGAAGCCTCCTTCCCCGATGGGTATGACTCAGATACCAAACTCGTCACAAAAGAAGAAAAAGTTTGGGTTTCATGAAGATATCTTGAATCTTCCAACCATGTTATCTATATTTGTAGAGGTTAACTGGGTGAAATGTTCTTTTACCTTAGCTTTTTATATGTGCTGGTAACTAATAGATCAGAACAGGAGAGCAACAGCTTTGGCTTTTAACTCCTTGGTTTTGGTTGAAATTGTGTCTCAATTTCAATAGTTTTGACTTTTCTGCTAATTATTTTTGCTGTTTCAGTAGAGTTAATTCTAGTATTTTTATAAGGAAAAGTCCAAACTAGCAACATAGCATATGCAGCATATATTAACCCTGACAGAGAGTTGACTGATATTTTTGGAGGGTTGTACCCCATCTTTACCCCTGCCTTTCAAATACACATTTTGCTGGTTATTCACAGCTTGCTTTGCTACTGGGTTCAACCACCAGTGTGCCAGATTGCAGTGCTTGTTAGGGAGTGCCTTTACTGCAACATCCCACTCCCATAAAGGTCAGGGGCCACATTCTCCTGGTAGGAGACCTGCCAGGAGAACTTGCTCTGTGGTCAACAACAGGTGGAAAAGATTAACCCTTTGAGACTCATGCCCCTTATCCCACCAGGGGTCATGACATCGAAGGCATGGTCTGTTGTTATCAGTGAGCAGTCAAGCTCCAGTACTAGGTTTATTAGGTACATCACAAGGCACTCTATGAAATAATATTTTCCTCTCTCTGTCTTTGTTTGGTAATTCTGTAGAGCTGATCCAGCCAAATGAGTTAGAAAAGTGCAGCTAAACTGATTAGTGACTGAAAGCCCAGTTTTTATTTATTTACCAGGGCTAAATTTATATGCCTTTTTTTATTGAATTGTCTGTGCTCTCCTGATTGTAAATTGTCTTTACTTTTTTGAAACTCCAGTAATCAAGTGGAATGAACTAGCTGAATTAAAGCAGCTCACTGAGAATATTTTACTGTGTTATAAATTCATTCAGGTATTGATCCAAATCATGATCTTTGGAACATCAGGCACAATTCTGCTTCCTTTCTGATTTCTAAAGATTGGCCGAGAGCAATGAAGTTTGGCGCCATTTTTCATGGCTTAGCTTTGTAATTTCAGTCCTTCCCATTGGGAGCTGCAGCATGGTTCATCTGAAATATCACAAAATTCAGTGCAGGGCTACATTACCATTCTTATGGGAGATCTTTCAAAACCACACTGCTACCTTCCATGCTGGCTTTCTTCCCTACCCTGCAATAACCTTCTCCTGCGTGGGAAGAGAATTTCTTTTGCCTTGCTAAGAAAGCTAATTTTCTCTTCCTCATCATATTCTTTTACTTTTCTTTCTTTTTTACAGCGAGTAAAAAATGAGTGATCCAAGCTCAAGCTCTGTTGAAAACAAGGACAAAATTCTTGACTAAAAGCTGCGTTCAGAAATGCTAGGATTTCACGCAGGAAACATAGGGATGAAGCTTGTGCTGCTCAGAAGAGCTCAGTTCAGGCTATACAGATGAACATCTCTCATTTGATAATACTTTTCTAACATGTTAGAAATTACAGGTGTGAAAACAATACAAAACCAGTGTGCTTATGGGCCTTAAGCATTATTCTCTGAGATGTCAGTATGCAACTTTTTGAATCTCAAGTCTTTGAGGACTAAATGGAGTGTCTATGCTGAGGCTTTTAACACTATGTTTCTATAGTCATTTGCAATGACGTGTTTTACAAAATCATAACTAAAGCATATGAAATAAGTAGTGTTTGGGAAAATCTTTCATTAAAACAGAAAAAACTTAATATGTATACTTTAAACCATTGGTTAGAAAGCAGGCATCCAGGACAATAGCTGTCTGTGCCAGATTTCTATGCTTCTTTTTAAAGAGCAGAAGTGCCATGTTACTAGAAATGAAAAACAAAATGATGGGAAAGCATTTTTCCAGCTGTCATCACTTTGTTCATATTACAGTACTGTGTACATAGATAGTTACAACTATTGCTTAGTTTCATTATTGTTTGTTTAGATCTTTTATATAGCAACAATGTAGAGGAAAATATTATGAAAAATAAGCAAAGGGTTTTGATATAAATCCAGATACGAACAGTGTGATTTCAGATTATGGCTGTATCCATATGATTTCCTTCTTCCAAGCAGAAAAATTCAGATTCACTAACCATACAATGAAATTATTTAGGCTTGGCCTTTAGCACTTTCTAGTGGAATACAGGTATTGCTCTAAGACATCATAATGCAATGACATTTGAAACACTCCCTTTTAATTGTTAACTGTAAACATACTTTCTTTTTCCCTTCTGCTGATACTACAGATAATTAGTTCAAACCCAAATGGCGAGACATGTCATGGAGGTAAATTGTAAGTACAAAATTTGGGCATGGCTGTCTCTGAGGTTTTTTAGGACACAAAGCTAGACAGCCAAGAAGATGAAGATAAAGTACAGAGTTTATAAATGTATGCCTATGTCATTAGCTCCAGGAGGCATGTGATTATACCAAACTATATTTTCTTTAAAAAACAAAGAAATAAACCCTTTAAGATGTTCAAGCAGGCTTGAAAATATGACAGAGATTTCTGTGCTGTGTAGGAAATCCTGGAAATAGCCCCATGCATTTCTGGGATGTGCTTCCTGATTGCACCTACACATAAATTAAGGGTAGATGGGTTTATCCTCTGACTCTGAACCCAGCTGTCAAGGAATTGCACTTGCCTCTGCCATTATCATCTTCTGCGAATGTCCTCAAGCTCTCCTTAACCATGCCCAAAGTTTTTTGAGAGATTTCCAACTGACCTGAATAAAAATGGTGATTTTCTTAACAATTTATTAGTTCAGGTGATTCAATGTTCCTGCCTAGGAATGTCACCTGCCATGATATAATTTACTAGTAGCACACTAGTCTCTAAGATCTCTGCTGTCCGACACCATTCCACAGGAAATTTTCTGTGTCTGGAATTTTTATGGGTCTATGGCAGATCCAGCACACTGTTCCATTATTGAATATATGTTTCTGGGAGAGTGGTAGAGAGTTCATCTGTGGCCATAGTAGCTCCTGAAGGAAAGGGTGTTTTAACTCTGACTGCAAACTGTGGATCCAAATCACATCTTTTGAGTGTTGTTCAAACACTGTTTCCTCTGTTATAATAAAAAAAATGCAAAGTTTCATCAAATGTTAGAGGATATTCTTAAAGGGATAGATGCATTATTCAGAACAATTACGCAGGGAAATTAATAGAAATAGGAGGTTAGTAGTGAATCATGATACCATCACAAATAGATCTGTCTTGCCTTGAAGATGCCACCTTCCACATGAGGTAACTGAGGTTTTGACTTTCACATGATCATTACTAAGAATAACATAATACTCAGATGGGAAAGAAGGTATCAAGCTCACAAAGAAAATCTTATGTGATTACTCAAATTGCTTCTGTTTTGCACCAGGAGGAAAAAAAAAAAAAAAAAGAAAAAAGAAAAGAAAAAAAGAAATAAAAGATGTATTGATTATTTTTCATGAAAGAAGAAAACAACAAAGTGGCATAAGATCTGCTCAAGAACGGCACAGGAATTGAAGCACCTCCTCAAGAAGAGTCTGTGCAACTGACTTAGATGAGGGTCAATTTCCTGATGTGAACGAGGCAAAGGAGGAAGCTATCCTTGAATTTTACACATTCCTGGAAATTTCCTTTAGAAAAGTTATTATCAACTCTTTAGTAGCTTCTATCAAGTTGTGTAGGTTAGGATCCTATTTTTAAAATATTTTTCTTCATCCATGTTATCAGCAAGTTTCATAGGAAAGAGACTAAATCAGTTTCTAAGGGCAAAATAAAAGAATTAACTAACTGTAAAAAAATTACTAACAAGCATAAAAACTATAAGCTGAAATACAGAGAAAGTCATATTCATTGGCTGAGCCATATTCAGTTCCCTTTTCAATTCATATTTAAGTTGTTAGGGAGCATCTTTACTGCAACATCCCACTCCTACAAAGGTCAGGGGCCACATTCTCCTGGTAGGAGACCTGCCAGGAGAACTTGCTCTGTGGTCAACAACAGGTGGAAAAGATTAACCCTTTGAGAGTACCTTTTGTGTCTTCTTCTCCAGAAGCAGCTGTATAACATTTTCAAAATTTGTCCACTCTAATCCAGCCACATAGCTAAAGCTGTTTCTGGACTCCCTTGCTACTGTCTTGCTTGCTACTGTGTCCATTCTTCATATTTGATCAACGCAGTTCTCTCTCTCATCTATTCCCTTAGAAGGTTGTTAGAAAGGTATTTCACACAGACTACTGCTTTGGCCATGTCGGAACTCTGACAGAGTCAGAAAGACTCTTCCTTTTCTGTTGGCTATCTTCCTTTCATGGCTACCCTTTTTCCTCTTATCTATCAAAAGGTGTGTGATTCTTTTCAGATCAGATGATGATCTCAGCCATCACCTGCTAGCTTTTGAAACAAGAAGTTCACAAGCATCGCACTCAAAGATGGATAGTTGGGAGGCAGAGGAATGTGACAGTTTTTGGGACATGCACTGCACCAGATATTTCCAGCTATCTGTTTATGTGTTAATATTGTGTGGCAAAGTAAATAATTAATTTTGCGTTTCCATGTTTGCTTTGGAGCTAGACCATTCTGCTAGAGAATTTGCTGGAGGCTTCACTAACCAGATCAGATTGTACAGACCCATGAACTGGCAAAGATCTACACTGAGTTCAGTGCCACTCTAAACAGGATAAAAGCTGCTTCCACCTGTGATCCTATTGCAAGATCTGAGTCCATATTAGAATTAATATTTCAGAATTATACATGAAACATCAGCAAATATGCTGAATGGCTCTACTTTCTACCTATAGTATGCAAAACACTTCAGAAAAAAATAATCATTCAGATTGAAATTTATTTTATGATGATAACAGTAATAAACTCATTAGAGGAATGATAAAGGAGGGAAGAGACAAAGAAATAATGATAGAAAGGAAAAGACAAGTGTTCAGAAAAGTCTATCAAAAGATGACTGTATGTCTTCTGAAAACTGGTATTTTCTCTTTGCTATTATTTTGCTGTTATTATATTTGATTAATTATTTACACTGCACTATATGTATGCATACATTTTTAAGAAGTGAGGTATTATTTACCCAGTAAGTACTATGTAAATCAACTTGCAAGATCTGTTAAATATTTATAATCTGTCTGGAAGGTTAGAAGAAGGGCAAGTTATAGGGATTGTAACTACTTACTGGCAACAACAGTATAACCAAGAACATAAACATTGCACAGGTCAAAAACACTTACTGTTTTCAAAATTTTTTGCCTTGTCCCAGATCCCAAGATTTGAAAAAATACATTCTTTAAAAACATATCTGGTACATTCCACCGGCCTACTAAATTGCAGCTTGCCTCTTACAAAGCTTTCATGGTTGAGATTTGGTCTGAATTCTTTAGCACTTCAAAGCATGATTGAAGAGGAGTGTGTCAGTAATTTACTGTCTCTTTGCATCTGTCATCTTGATTTTCCTCACCATAAAGCTTTAAATCTTGGACCTGGAAAAGGTGGAAACAAAATGCTTGTGCAGCTCTCTCCTCTTCCCGCTATCCTTGCAGAAAAGAGGGAAGAATATAAAACTCTGAACAAACAGTCCTCCTAAATAAGGACTGGTTTTTGTTTCAACATAACTCTTTCAAGAGTTAGCAGATGTTTCAAATTGGATCTTCTAAAATGCTGATAACTGTGCATATCTCAGACTCCAATCCCTTCCAGAAGTCACTTTACTTCCGAAATATTTATAAAAAGACCATATGGTGAATCTGTTCTTTGACTTGGGGGGTGGGTGTGGGTGTGAACATGACAATGCATTGATTTATAGCTGATTTTAATTTGGGGTTTTTATTGTTCACCCAATATTAAATTTCCACTAAAACTGTAGCATCCTTCACTTCTAGGCTAAAATGATACTCTTGCATTATTACTTTGAGCAATTGCTGAATTTGTTCCCATTAGAAATCTCAAAATAATAACCAGTAAGTAAACATGCATGTAAGCATGTGTAAAATACATACATTCTTACATATTTATCCTTCACTTCTCTCATTTATGGCTGTTTGCCTCCCTGCTGTTAAATTGTACCCATTTTTTATGCCTAAACTGAGAAACTGAAGTGAAGAATAGGCTGTCACTTCACCAGATTGGAGCCAATCCTTGCTTAATTACTTGAGAGGTGTTGCCATCTTCCTTGAGTCCCCTTTATGTCAGGAAGCCAAGAAAACCAATAATAAATTAAGTGTCCCAAAGGGGGAAATAGGAAGATTCTACCTAGCTAGGCTTATATCACTTTATGTATACCAAGACTGCACATACATGATGGGATGTCCTAATGCAAGTTTTGCAGGACAGAGGCCTCTGTGTTCATGGTGAGCTTCACACAATGAGCCATCGACTGAGACCTGGTCAGTGTGACACATTATAATACACAGAGAGAGGCCAATTAGGTCCGTATGTTTGAGATTCCTTTCATCTAACTTCTGTCAGATAAAAGAGCTGCTTCATAGAAGCAAAGTTCCTTTTCTAGTCAGTGGGAAGAGATAAGTATCTCCAAAGGCAAACTGTTCCACATATTTTACACACCTAATGTGGTGAGAGGAGATGAGCCATCCATCCTCTTGGGTGCTCATCTATCCTCATTGCCTCAAGAAGGAACCTTGATGGTTGGCTTGGGCGCACTCTTAGGTTGCTGAAGGAGGAAAAATTAATCCTAGTCAGTTAGAAACAAAGATAAAAGCTAGAGGTATCAGTCTGGCAGGTATACATACAGCTTAAATTGTCTGTTACGTAGGACACCACACACTAAAGGGTGCTAGGTAAAGATCAGAATGCATGGCAAACCTGGTTTTGGTAGCTGACAATATAGCACTGTCTGGCCTCAGTTGTTATGTATGTAAGATTTTAAAAATAATAGACTAATAGCTTACTCTTATATCTTGTATAAAGCTTTTTTTATAAAAACTTTCGTATCCTTTTATGAAAAATGCTAGCGTCTTGCTACACCCATCCTTTATAACAGATCTTTAATATATTCGTTAATATAAGATAGCGGTATCATCAGGAAGTTGCATTTCTCATATCTCATCAGGTTCCGTCTTGATATGGTGATACATTCAAAACACTAATTCACACAGCAGATGAATTTTGATAATGTACATGTTTCTTAGGAAAAAGTTTATGTTCAGAGTCAAGATGAAGTCAAAGTGATATCATAGTATAGTTCATGTTATCAACTATGAAAGAAAGGATTTCAACAGTGGATCTGTTTCTCAGGCATTCAGTTTGAGGAAAAGAATTAGCATTGCAGAGAGAAAAGGGAGAATAGTGACTTTTTTCTTGTACATTCATTGTCTTGAATCAGCTTATTGTCTGGGGCTGTACGTGTGTGGGAGTGCAATTCACTGGTGGTTGAATTCAGCTCTCAATTCTTTCAGCTGTGTTTTGAGGCTCTGATTTCCTATATTTCTGTAGTTTTAATAATGAGGGAGATTTTAGGACAATATGTTCTGCATTTTTCACGTTACTGAGCTTTCTTCATGTCCTCTCCATAATAACGAAACAACAACTAAAGCTCCAGTGGTGTGAAACCAATGCATATAGAAAAGTGTCAGCACTAAACAGACCAAGAGACTCCAGGAAATATATCATATTCCATATCTATATAGTGAAAAAAATGTGATATTCAGGTAGTCACTCACTTTGCAATCATTAGGGTACTTGTTTTAATAATATCCCCACCCAGTATATTTATAGTCCTGGAGGCCACATGCATTGGTCTTGTGCCTCTTTCCCTAACCACTGAATTTGCTGGCATTGCCATGAGGTCAGCCTCTTCCCTTCAGTGATACTTTTGAGTACATACATGTAGTTTTCCCTGTCTATGTGTATGGGCATGCACAAATTCATGCATACATGTAGAAATCTAAAAATAGCAGGTCACACACTGGCACATATAGTTATGGCTACCAGCTTCATTCAGTAGTTACCTGTGTTTTATGACTGAAAGAGAGGAAAATGGCAGGTAGAGGTAGTGGTGACAAGAACACTGTACAGAACTAGGAGAATCTGATAAAATCTGACAAGATCCAGATAAAAGCAAGACAAAGCAGATTCAAACTAGAAACAAGCAAGAGGTTTTGGGCTTTTTGAACCATAAGATTAATTAACGATTAGGATATTTACTGAGAAATGTGTTAAATTTCTCACTTGACTAGAGCACCCTATTAGTAAAAGTTCCAGTGATTGCTGATCTTAAAGTCTATTAATTTAAACCACAGATTTCAAATTAAAGTATTTAGGAAAAAAAATAACATTTCTTTAAAATTAAATGTGAGTGAGTAGAGGAAGTGGTGAGGCCTGATATTTGAGCAAATGTCCATAAAAGTGAGCTAGATATACAAGAAGTAAATACATCAGTAAACAAGAAAGTGATGACTGATGTATCTCAGGGTTTTGCTCCTCCTCCTTTACCTCCATTGAGAGTAAAGGTAATGCTTATGCTGTGTTCCCTGGTTTTGCACTGGCCTGCTTTCATTCTCATGGATTGTACAGTATGAAATGAGAATTTCCTGAGAGGTATAACATAATAATATAAATGCCAGAAAGCTTGCCCGCAGAAGGGTGGAGTAAGGACTTTTCCCACAGGCATGTGTATAAACATGAATTTATAAGGTAAATAGTCTGTAAGAGCTCAATTGTTATCAAAATTAGGGAAGATAGGTGTGCTTTGTGCTTCCTATAAGCACTGAAATGAGAAAGAGCCTTGGTGTTTAAATAAGAAACAGAAAATATGTGCCATTCTCTTTTCCATGCTCTTGCTTCCAGCCAGATACCTTTAATGTCTTATTAGATGAATCTGAAAAAGGGAAACAATTTAACATGGCATAGTTCTCTGGAGAGACAGTTTCAAAGGGGTCAGTGATAAATAACACATAGTATCAATAGCAGTTACTTAAAAAATGATTCATAGGTTTTAACCGGAATATGTACCTAGCCTAAAGTTATTGCCTTGCCTACCCAGCTCCTTCCATCTCATTCATAGTTGCACACATTCTGGGAACTATAGTGTAGGATATTAAGATTATGTAGCTAGGTTTATGAAAAACCTTCTAACTTCTTATAAATAAAGCCCCAAGCCCCATTCTGATGTTCAAGAACTGAACTGATTCTCTGAATATGTCCTAAATCAGCTCCTCCCTGCGGTTCCCTCTGACATACATCGGTGTGATGTGTGCCTTGGGAAAGGCCACTCACATGGCTGTAAGAATAAATTTAATTTTGGCCTACCCTGGTGTGTCCAGAAAGAAGGTATACCAGGATTGTTCTGTATAAATCACACTTTAGACAGCTCTACATTTTAATAAACCAATGATCAATGAAGAGGTAAATCATATGTTGGGAATTCTCAAGCCACAGAGATTTAGTTAAACAAACAAAAATGTGTGTGACGTGTATGTACACAAATGACTTCTAAGGAAATAATGCTTTCAGTATTGATGAGTAAGTGATTTGTTAGTTGGTGTAGTATAAAGATTGTTTAGGAAAAGGGATTATCCCTATTAACAGTGGCTCAATAATGCCAAACTGAAATTAGGCCTAGTAAATCTGTTTTCTGTTAGTAAAGTCATTATTCATCCACTGTTATAATTCCTGATTTGCTCTTCTTGAGCATCCAATCCCAATGTGTGACTTTGTTCCAAGTTTATTTTGACTTCACATGTGTCTGTTGTACCTGACGGTCTTTTCACTGTGATTTTCAGAAGCTGACATGACCAGTCACCTTACTGCCACTCATTTGTGACACAGCTTTGAAATTAGTATCTCCTGGGAAAAGCACAAACAGAAGTGCCTTTTATTACAGGAAGGCTGATGGTGCACAGGACTCAAATGGTGTCTATCATCAAGGTTGGACTTGGAAAAAATTACTCTTGTCTCATGCAAAAGGGATGGACATAGAATGGGCTGTGTAGGTGTGGGAGATGGTCCTGCTGCTGGGGGACCACAACAGTTACCACACAGGAGAGGAATGATGGCTGCAACAAATCTGGAACACCATATACTTCATGCAGACTGTGTAAAATTAGACAGGGGAGCTCAGCAAACATTTTTGCATGTCAGTAAAATTTTGAATAATAAAGAATATGAAGGCTAAGGACTTAAGAGTAGCTTTGGTCTTGTGGCGTGAACAGAACTGGGATTCTGGAAATTTATGTTCAGCTCTTGTTCCCTTTGTGGGCATCATTTAGGAGGCTGAAAGTAAGCTCTTAAACTCATTTTATACCAGTGTTTGCCAGCTATCAAATAGAGATGTGACATCTTAATGCTATGATACTTTCTAAAAATAAATTTATTAGTGAAATTACCATTTTCAGATGTGGCAGCTATAGGGGGATATAAGTATCTTTCACTATAGGGGAGAGAACATAGGAATAAACTATGTGGAATTTATCAGGGTTTTAGTTCCCTGCTTCTCAAAGCATGAGTGGTGACACTATCAAATGAACAAGTGCCTATTTCACTTGTCTTCTTTTTAAAGTGGAAAATTAAATCACAGTCACAAAGTATTCTGAAAGCACTACTTTTTTTCTAATTCATTTAAAACACTAGCTTTCTAAATCTGAAAAGTTGCAAACAACATCCTCACTTTGATTTTCTTGAAAGAATTCTGCACCATGTGTAAGCTGTTAGGCATCTGTTTTGTCCTTGTGTACATGTCAAATCATACTCCAGTTCAGTCTTGATTGTTCTATTGTGGACCGAAGCCATGTTTTGCAAAAATGCATGATGCTGAAGCTATGCTCACTTGCAGCCTTGCTGTTAATGTCACCAAAATAATTTGTATCAACTTTCTTGCTTCAGCAAACAGCTGACATTTCTTTTGGCAAAATGAACCACAATACTCCTGATCTGACATCAACGAGCTGACAACGAGTTTGTAACAGATGAGGCTGTGTATTCACTGTTCATGGCTGAAATGGGTACTGTATACCCAAACCACATGTAACATTTCTGCTTGGAATTGTAACAGAAGTTTTCATGATGTGAATAATTTTCTAGCTTTTCTATTCATGTAACAATGTGAAGCTGGCCACTTAATTCTTTTGGTATATCAGTGTTGACTTTGTTGCATATATGATGTAACTGGTCCCAGGTGGGCTTTTTCTTGGAAATTAAGATATTCTGATTAAAATTGGTATTTATTCATCAAGAGATGTTAGCTTTCCATAATTGAATAGAGAGAAGCAAATAAATTCATTTTAATTTTCTTCCCTAGAGAACAATCTGTTGTGATCTTTCCCATGTTTGGACTACTTCACTTCCATGGAAGCAGCAAAATATTTCTGTTCTCCTGCTAGGCCACTAAACAGGCTTTCATTTAAGGAAAGTTCACTTTATCTTCTGCAGTCCTCCAGGTAGAAAATACTGAAAAGTAGTGATGAAAGTACATGCTTATGCCTAGAAAGTGTATATTAAAACATTTATTTAAAAAAATTGTAATTTTTATTAGATTATTGATTTAGTTCTTACATGAGTCTAAGGGATTGTAGTAGAAAAAAATATTACTTTAACTATAGTCTGGAGAGACAAATGCATGTCACAGTTGCTCAGCTTATTGTACTTGACTTAAGTTCCATCTTACTTGTGATTCCATCAGAGCTTTGTCTGCAACCCTTGTTGATCACCAGATTTTGAGGTACCCATCTAATTTTAATTTCCTCTGCCAATATTCAGTTTACACTGCACAATGAGCATTTCATGAGGCTGCACACCATAATTTCCGTATCATGGGACCCAGCACTCACTAAAGTTTTGTTGATCTTGCTCTTTCATCTATGCAACTACACAGCATTTCCCACAAATTTCCTCAAACTCTTCATAAATTACTTAGTCATGATTGTTTCATCTTACTTGTATAATGGATCTTGTTCTAACTCTTTTCAAGTGATCTTGAGCTAGCAGGAATATATATTGCCCATCAAGAAACTATGTAGTTTATTGATAAAACTTGATAAAAGTAATGTCGCAAACAACTTTCCCATAGATGTCTTTTCTCAATAAGCAACAGGATTAATAGCTTAGGAGTAATAGCTCTACAGTGCAAGTTCTGCATATCAAGGTGATGTATACATTTGCATCAAGACCTTCCTCTTTTCTGAAAACTGAGGAAGTCAGCATCTTTTTAAAAAGTATTAACTGTCTCACATAAGCCTGGCATAACTCAGATTTGCCTAACGTCTTTTTCTGGTCTAGAGATCTAGAACTATATGAAAACTGCATCTGTGCGTTTGGCCAAAAGTAATCTGCAGCTTAACATTGTAGAACAATAAGAAAAAAAGTGTGTTGCCATCACTAGCCTTAGGATGCTGAAAATCATAAAACTAGAATGAACCAAGAGGTCACAGAAGTATTTCTCAGAGATGTTGCTAATAAGTTGGAGTTGCTCTTTGCTTTTTCTGCAAACAATAAGGATAAAACATCCAGAAAAGGGCCAGTGTGCTTCTGGAATAGTAATTGTCAGCTTTTTAATGATGCATGTAATTTGATTTTACTGCCTTGAAAAAGTATATTTTCTTTTTAAATTGCCATTTGCCACTGCTCACTTGGTAGAACTAGAGAACAGAAAATGCACATGCAAACATAAGCATTTATGTGGCCTCTAAGCTGCATTGCATGGGACTCTGAACTGCATATGATTTCATATCTTGAGTTTCTCTCAAATTCAGAGCCTCCAAGGGGTTAAGGATTGCAGTTCAAAAGGCAACTGAGGAGCCTTTGTACCAAGCATTAGAGGGCTGTCTAGTTACAGAATGTTGGGTTTAATGATTCTGCCTCCCACTTTATGGAAAATTCTCCTATTATTTTTTAATTACTATTTTTGACAGTATTCAAGCAAAAATGACCTCTGTTTTTCAGAGAACCAAGCACATAACCAAGCACACCATATGTGTGCTTGGCCACCAATTAATGACATAGCTGTATAATGGGGTAGCTGCATAAACAGGGCAGAGGGAGGAGGTCAGTTTGAGAACAAAAAAATTATCTAAAGGCTACGATCTTGTTTATGAACAGATTGATTCATGTAAATTCACTCAAAGTTGAGAATTGTTTAATGATTCTGTTATGCAAACAAATCTGCTATACACATTGTTTGCAAGCTATCAGTGTAAGTACTGAAATTCATCCTACATGGCGGTTATGTAAAGCACATGGCACAGCTTTATTACTCGGTTAGTAGATTTAGGCTACAGAAAGTTGTTTTGCTAGAATATCAAGTGACTTTTTATGATTTTACTGCCAAATAAAGTTCTTGATATAAACAAATCACTGCAACAAGCTCTAAATATTCATTAATGTGGATACTAAACATAGACTTCCTACTTTAAGATCATACTCTAAATGTAATTGAAATACAGTTTTATGGGATATTAATGATTTTTTTCAAAATGAGGATTCCATAATCGATGTCAGTGTAGTAGTAACCTGCCTCACCAGATAGATATTACCTGTTCTCAGAATTTCCAATGTAATACACTCCATGCCTTCTTTTAGTCCCGTATCTATTTAGGTCTCATGTACACTGTGTATTGCTATCAGCTGCAACAAGTTATGATTAGATTCACAGTTGCACCAGTGCAAAATTCCCCAGTTGAAATCCTGACACGTTGCACAAAGGAAATATAAGCATAGGTTTCAATAAGGACAAGAATTATAGGACTAGACCAGTTAACAGATATTAAAATTTAAACATAGGTTGCTCATTCAGGTGAGAAGAAGGAGTGAGCACAGATAACCCAAATATTGCCTGTGTCTGTATGAAATGCTAATGACACTGAGTAGTTGTTTAGCATTTGTTGCTGAAATCAAGACCAATATAGCAGTGTCAAACCATTGGGTTTACCCTGTATAGGAATTCACAGTGCTGAAATAGGTCCCCATAAGTCCTTATATGTACATAGCTATTGCCTAGTCCAATTGGCAAAATAACCCTCTTGATTCATTGAAAATGTCATGCAAGCATGAGTGTGTAAGTGCAATGAAATGTGAAGGACATCACAGACTAAATTATTATAATACCTACCTCTGTCTCTTACAGATAAACTGCTGTGCCAGTCTGACTGGCGATTATTTTATTTTGTAGTATTTGTATTTAACTTTATGTAAGGAAAGACAGAAGCAACAGAAGGATTTTCATAGAGGGAACGGCTGGGCAGATAATGAAGGCTATACAGCATTAGCAATGCTAAGAAGTCTCAAACAGTTCTTAGAGGAATGGGAGTTTCATAACAGAGTCTGAATGTGTCTCAAATATCATGCTGACGTTTGTCACCAATGAATTTCCCACACTGTGGGAGTTTTAAAGAATGACTTATTGGCTTATTGGCCTTCTCAACCCATGCATGCAAATCCGAAGAGACAGATTCACTGCATTTTTGCATATCCTTAATATTCCAAAGCCTTAGAATTCAAATATTGCTGTTTGCAGGTTGGTAGGCATACAAATGGGAGAGTGTGGGGAAGAACTGTCAGCACAATCAAAACAGAAATTACAAGACAGGTCATTGTAGTCCAGTGTGTGATGAGGAAACGCAGAATAAATAAGTCATTCAGAACCAAGTGCCTTATTCTGGTAATGAAGACATTTTAAAGGATCAAGTATGATTTTATAGTTGTGAGTTACTTGAGAGGGATTTTCATTCTGTAGTTTTTAATCAGTGGAGAGACTTGTCAGAAAGAATACCTAAAGCTGCTTGCTTTGCCATGTTTAATCTTGGATTGTCAAGAAATTTTAGTGTTGGAAAGCTCTTCTTCAAATATTTCTCTTTCCTTTATGAAAAATACTATTCCCTTTTCATGGTGAATTATCATGACCTAGTGACCTATGCTCTGAATATTATTGTAGGATGTCTACGTGGAGAGCCTTCAGCTACCAGCAGCACTGCAGCCACGCAGAGTTATCCACCAAGTTCACGTACTGTTGGTTATCCAAAGATTATTGATTTCAGAGAGCACTTCAAAGCTGCTAGTCAACTGTCAGCTGGCTGGCTTCTGTTCAGCCCACTGATCCTTTCCCTCCCTGTCTTATTCAGCAACAGCCTGAGGCCAGTTCTCTAGGCCTCTGTTTAAAAATGCCTATGTGTGGAAGAGATGAGCCTCAGTCAATAGTGGATATTAAAATTATTTCTCAGGACAGCTGAATAGAGCCTGGACTGTTTTAAATGCTTGTATCAAAATTTTTATTGAAAATGTCTGACTTTTTTCCCATGTTCTATTTTCTGATACTTTTTTATTTTTTTGTTACATACTAATTCAGAATTTTAAAACATTTCATTATTTAGAGTCATGTTTTGCTTTCTTTTCCACTCTTTTCCTCTGTCTCTCCCTTCCCAAAATTTTCCAGATTAAAAGACAGATGAATGGAAAGGCAGGAGTAAAAATTAAAAACTGACAGATATGTACTGGTTAGATTAAAAACTTCAACATTCCTTTAGTGATCAGAATGAGAGGAAAAGATGTGCTGGATAACATAATATCTATACTTCCACATAAATCATTTTACATTCAAAATAACTTTTTCAGCATAACAACTTCTTTTTGTAGGAGCCATGAAACTTTGAAATAGAAATGGCACAAATACTTGAAAATTAAATCCCAATTAAATGTTGTTTTTGATGCAGCAATGTATTTGTCATGTCTATTTAGGTCTATTACACAAAAATAAGACAATTTGCTAAGGGATATCAGGTTAATGTATTTTTACTTTTTCAGGCAAGTTTGATGCTGCTTGGCTGTGAAGTGCTGCCAGTGTTCTGTGAATTTCCAAATGAGTGTAGGAAGCATATGCTGAAAGGCTTACAGGGCAGAGAGATAGCGTCAGGGAAAGATGAACTGGTCACAGACAGCTCAGAAGATGAAAGAAAGATAGCAACATGTGGACAGCTCTCCTGGATGCTTATAAACAGATAAAGAACAAAGCAAAACATAAATCAGCGGCAATCAGGAACACAAGTTTCATTGTCCTCTCCTAGAACTGGGCATCTCAGGGACAGTCATGTCTCAACAGCTATATCACCAGTGTGCTATATCAAAAATAACCTGCTGTATGGTAATGCCATTTTATTAGTGATGCCAGTACCATTTTTCTTCATTTGATGTATTGGCCATTAATTGTAGGTGAGATTTTTCAACCTATTTAACTATGAGTTGTGAAGCTGGTTGACCTTTGACTGCTAAGTGCTGACAGGGTCCTGTGAACCCTAGAAATGATAGCATGATGTTATTTTACTGGTGAGGTGCAAACAGATAAAGAACAAAGTAGCACATAAATCAGCAGAACCAAATCACTGCATTTCCACTCCAAAAAAATTGCAGGAGGAGAAGAAAAGAGGCGAGCCATGATTACTGTGCACATTGGAAATCTGTAACACTCATAAATTTGAAATAAAAAACTTATGGCTTCAGCAACAGGGCAGGTTGTCAGTAAACACTCCAAACACCAGGCATGGGCAAAATTGTACATCAGAATTAACGTTTTTCAAGGGTAAATGCATCCAAGAAAGACTTCTTCTTGTGACACTACATGATATTTTGACATCCCATTTCTGGTGCAAGCAAGTTTCTGCAGGTTTTTTACAAGATACAGTATTTGGGAAAACTCACAGTAAACAGCACTAAACAATGGGAGAAGTCTTGGCCTGATTAATCTCTTTTTTTAATTTGATTGGGGTTTCTATACTAGTGACAAGGATTTAGAAAACCCAAGAGACCCTTGAGCCAGAGAAATGCCTGCATTCTGCTTAAGCTGCTACAAAAAGCTGTATGAGGAATTAATACTTAAGGAAAAATCTGCTTTGGTTTCAGGTGCCTAGCCGCCTTGTGGTTTCATAAATTTAAGCAAACAGTAGTCAGCTACTATTAAATAACTGTTTCTTGATCCCACACACTAGAAACAAAATGTTCAAATAGAAAAATAGGTACTATTTCCCTCATTTTACAGATGGTGAAACCAAATATGGGAATGCTCTAATGGATTAATATGAGTTACAAAGAGTATAACCTAAAAGCACCAAGGAAAATAGCAACACACTGCTAAAAGTCAGTGTAATCCTGAAGAATGGGCATGAAGGCATGTTAAAAACTGGCCTCATGGTTGTTCTTAGCACAGGGAAGTATTTCGTTTCTACTAAAACACTGATAGGATCACCATGACTGACTCAGGACCTTACTCTTCAGCCTGCCCAGGTCTGGCTGAATGGCAGCGCAGCCTTCTGGGGTATCAGCCGCTCCTCTCAGTTCTGTACTATCAGCAAAGTTGATGAGGGTGCACTCTGTGCCTTCATCCAGGTCACTGACAAATAAGTCAAACAAGACTGGACCAGCACTGACCCCCGGGAAACACCCTGGCTACAGGGCCCCAGCCCGACCCTGCATCGCTGATCACAACCCTCTGAGCTCTGCCATTCAGCCAGCTCTCAATCCACCTCATGGTCCAGCCATGTAACCCACACTTCCCGAGCTTATCCACAGGAGACAGTGTCAAAAGCCTTGCTGGGGTCTAGGCAGGCAACATCCACTGCTTTCCCCTCATCTACCCAGCCAGTCACTACATCACAGAGGGCTATTTGGTCAAGCATGAATTCCTTTAGTGACTCCACGTTGACTACTTCAATGGAACACGGCTATTCTATTATATTGTTATTGTAGAAAATGTTATTTTTTCTCAAACCTATTTTAGCCCTTAGCACATAGCCATGCCTATGTTGTAACTTGGGTCATTCATTTGTCTGGTGCCCAGGAAGAAATATGAAAATGTTCAGGCAAGTCAGGGTCACTGTTTCCAAAGCAAATTGGTTGTTCTTGCCTAAAGCTGTTTTTTGTTGTGGACTTAGCCTGGAATAAACACTTCTTACTTAGGATTTACAAACACAGCTATTTAGTGTCTTGGTTCTAAGAACTCCATGTATAAAATATACAATTCTTATGCATCAGGGAAGTGAATATTTTTTTCTTCACAGAACAAATATAAAGGTAACAGACACATTTTCTGATCTTGCAGTCACACAGGCTCTCCACTTCTTTTGGGAAGCTGAATAATGCTTAGTTTTTACTATTACTTTTTTCTTACCTTTCCTTAATACATTCTTCAGCTGTGCTTTATACGACACATCTCCAAAAGGCTTTAAGATGAATGACCAATTCAGTCATCAAATTCTGAAAGTGGAGGGGCCAGCCCCATAACATCAGGAACTGTGTATAATTAATACAAGCAATATTTTTATGAATATATTTAGCTTTTCTCAGTTTATTTTTGTGATATTTTTATTGCTAGTTTTGGAGGAACTGGACAAATATATGGGACATATATACATTTTTCCATATGTGGTTTTGGTATTGGATGTGGGTTTGTTCCACAGATTAAGAAGAGAAACCTGAGAGAAGTTGAATGGTTCATCAATCAAGATATGTATTTCCAAGAAGCCCAGATACCACACAGTTCTGCAAAAGGGAGACTATATAAATTAAGCAATCAGTTTCTGCTATTTCATTCTGTGTATAAAGATTATGACTAGCAGAAAAGTTAGACAGGGCATGCAAGACACAGGGGTAATACTAAGATTCTGATTACTTTCCTGTCTTTCAGCCTTGTAACTTTTCTGCACCTGTTGAACTATGGTGTGTTATATTTCCCACCACCTGTCAACAGCTACTGAATATGCCACCCAAGCGTTGATTCATCAATGCTTTCAGTCATACTGCTGTTGTAAGAGACAGGGGAAGAAAAGGTGGTTGGTCCACGTGGAAATAAAACCAGACTAGCTGAATGAAACTTTTTGGTCTTAATTACACTGCACGTCTTCCTTTCCTTCACTGTGAGAAAACAGCCTGCTTCTGACTGAAGTTGTGAACACATGTATGAAATATAAGTTTTTCAATTAAAATTATTAATATAACATTGCATAACACAGGTATGAAATATAAGGTTTTCATTTAAAATTATCAATATAACATTACATAACAAAGTTCCAACTTTCTTAATTAAGAACTTTCATATTGATTTATTTTTATCAGGGAAATGTTATGTGACTGGATGCTAGTACCACATTTGATGTGTTAATTTCTATTGTAACACCTTCACTTATGGGCTGGAAGGCACTGGTTACTAGATCAGTACTCAGTACTGAACACAACAAGAAACAACTTGTGGTAAAGATGGATGACAGAAAGCACAGAAATTCCCAAGATTATGGAATGCAGCATAAAAGCAGCCAGAGGAAAACAGTTGTACCCTATAAAGACATAAAGCTACAGGTGGCTTTGAGTATTCCTCTCTGATAGACAGTTTTGGAAAGCCTATCTGGGACCAAACACATCTCAGTGTTTTCCACACACTGGTATAGTTTCTTGTCTCGCCTTTGCCTTTGTCACCAAAGTTGCACAGCTCACAAGAAGGATCAGTATCAAAAGTGAGGTTCTGGGCCTTATAGGTACTGTCTTATTTACACATAAACCACAAATATACCATCATTGCACAGGATGCTGCTTTCGCTGCCCAAGCTTACTCCTCCATATGAGTTGTGACTCCCCTGCAACACTTAGAGCAAGACGAGTAACATCCATTTCCTTTCATTGCCTAACACTCCCACCCTCTCGGCTTTTTCACAGCCAGTTCTGTTTATTGTGCACAGCTCAAAATGTCAGTTTGTCACTGAAGCTCCTCCATTGTCTGGGGGCTGTTGCTCAGGCTGTGTCTAAATTCTTCAGATTTGGCATTAAAGGGAGAAATCCTGTCTGGCTCTTTCTGGTCAACAACAGTGCTCCCAGACAACAGCTGACTCAGTACCTCCGCTTCCAGGCTGTGAAGATGAGTCATTTACCCTGATGCCAAAAGTGCTTTTTGATAGTTCAGGTACTGAGTCCAGATCTTATCAAAATGGCTCTTGTCAACATTTCTACTCTTTAAAACACTACAGTTTTCTCAGAAGCACTGAAAATTGGATATTATTTTAACATATAGCCATAAATTGAAGGTTTCCTTCATTAATAAAGGAAGATTTCAAATTTTGGCTGACAAATGTGATTCCCACTTGGAGATCTGACAATAATTACAAAAATCCTTTACTCAAATGTGATACTGTTTGAAGCTAAAAAGTTAAATGGCTTACAAAAAGGAATAAAGTATGTATGATTGTAAAAATTCTGTTTTGCAAATGCACTCTATACAGATCACACAGAGAAATATTTAATATATTCATTCATTACTCATGCAAAAAAAGCAGGTAAAAAAAAATCTTGGAAATACACACATTAATTTTGGAACTTCAGCTACTCTGTAAGTAGTGAAACAAGATTCTGCATTCAATGCATATTTCCCCACAGTGTTTCAGGAATTAGTGGGCTATCTGATGCAGAACCTTGTGTGTTGGCAGCTAAATGAATGGGGAACTATTTTTCAAATGTCCTTTAAAATGGTTTTATCTATATGTCACTGATTGACCTATATAATATTTTGTTAGGCATAATCACAGAAAAGTAGCATGTGCATCCTACAAAGAAATGGGAGGGAACAGGAAAGTCCATTCATAAAGTTTTATATATTTATATACATAAATTTGTATATTTTTATACAGAGTATTAGGATTACTTCACTTGGCACAGAGATGTACCAGTGAATCAAAACAAGTGTTTAAGGAATAGTAACGAGAGTCTTTTGGAAGGTGCTCAAGGATGATGGACAGGTTATCTCTTCTTTTAGTTTCCTTAATTTTCTTCTAATACTAACTTTCCCGTGGATCATTGCTATAATTT
This sequence comes from Falco naumanni, assembly GCF_017639655.2. Lineage (NCBI taxonomy): Eukaryota > Metazoa > Chordata > Aves > Falconiformes > Falconidae > Falco > Falco naumanni. Next base: position 31,504,924 of record NC_054059.1, read on the forward strand.
ATTTAATATAATTTGTACTGCAGTAATTACTGTATTCTTTGAGATATATAAATTAATGTGAAGTATGTCTGCAGGATTACCAAAAAGTCTGAGATTTACTTTTCCATTAAAAGGAGGTTCATAGTGACCCAATGTGGTTTTCAGTCCAGTGTTCCAGCCATATGATTATCTGACCTTTCATCCACCGCCAAGGATCAATATCTGGAAAACTTCATGCTTTTTATTGTTTTAATTTTTTATTGTGAAAGACACTGTAGGGTCCAGGACAGCATGCATTTTTAGTTAGTTTACACTTGGTCAACAAACGGTTTAGTTAGTTTACAGTTAGTCAACAAGCCTTGCAGTTTTCTGCTTCATAAACCAGAGTCCCACACTTCTAAGCAGTGAAGAATAATCGTACACAAAATTTGAGATTAAAAAAAAAATGTAAAAGTAACACAGAAACCTAAAAAGAAAAGCAAAATTACCAAATATAGTATTTTGATTATGAGTTATGCCAAGTTCCATTTCAGACAGAACTGTGTCTGTGGGTACATTAGTCTGAGTTTCATGATGAGAGTGGTTTACGATGAGAAAGGATTCCTGGAAGGATGTGTTACAGCTCTCCCCGCAGCTCGGTGCTCACACCCCCATTACACACTGCCAGTGCTTAATGGGAGTACAAAGAGCCTGGGTTTCCATCTGGGCTGTCAAAGTTATCAGAACTTCCTCCTCCCCCAGTGTTTATTTTCTTCTGTCATGATATATACAATACCTCGGGTTGACCTGTGAGAGACAGTGCCTCACATTGGGTGGGTCAATAAAAACAAGTTTGACAAAGAAACCACCGAGCAATCTCATTACAGGCAAACTATTGCTAGCAATTGCAGAGATGGTAAAGTCAGAGAGGTGACAGATTTAGACAATAGAATCAGGCTTTCATCAGCAAACTCCGATCAAGTGTCTGAAGGTCCCAGATAACCTCCTTGACATCTGAGCAACAGGAGCAATATGTAAATAAAGCTTTCATCATGCAGTGAAATTAGAATAGGCAATAATTAAAACAACTTAAATGTATTAGTGAGGACAACCTATCAAAAGCTTTCCTAAAGCTATTTCTGCATGCAACAGAGAGCATCTTAGTGTCTGTGTACAGATGTCCTGACCTGATTTACGTTTACACCAAGACTTCCTTGTGCTGCTTTGTCAGGGAGAAACAGCCTGTTCATTTGGACAGAAAGGAGAGCAAGAAGACCTTAGTAAATATGAGATTTGCAATTCTCATGATTTTTTCTAGAAAAAAAAATATTACAGTTGCATTCCCAAGTATGCTTCTGAGACCTCTTCAGTGAGCCTGAGCTCACAAAACAGCTCAGGCTGGACCCATCTGCAACCTTCCCTGTTTGCCTGGGTTCCTAGTTGCTCTTCCAGAATCTCAGCAACTTCTCAGTATGTCCTGCTGCATTCTTCCAAACCTGCTAAAGGCTCCACAAACATTATTTTAAACAGTAAATAATCACAAATGACCTGCAGTATCTAAAATCATAGCAACAGCCAAGGATAGGAGAACATGTAATTAATTGCCTTTGCAGCTCATACTTAATCCTCTCTGTGCCTCAGAGATTTTCAGTCAAGCTAGAAAGTTTCAAAACTACTTTCAGAATGAGTGAGACAGCAATGGCAAGAACACAAGCTTCTTTAAAATAAAAGTTACAATCTTTGCCCCTTGCAAACCCCTATCCAAAGGTCACCTACACCAAAGCAAGGAAACAACACTGCTTCAAAACTTAATGCATTTATTTAAACTTGAACTGCAAAGTTACATGTAGCTCTGCCAGGTTATCCATTGATACCTCATTCTTTTCACAACAACCAAACTAGCAGCAATCTTGGGGACATAGCTGAGAGCTAGAGAATGATTCTACAAAAATGTCTCTACTTTTGGATCAGTTTCTCAATTGCTTTATTTCAAAAACTGTTTTAGGCTTAAATTTAGTATATTTCACACAGTTCCTTAGGAACCTTATTAGGAAAGTCCCCATAATGGATTATGTTTCTAAACCATTTTGCTAAGATTGAATATGACAGATACAGCAACAGGTATGGGAAAAGTATCTACACATAATATCCTTTGCATTGCATGGGATTGATACTAGTGCTTGTGGCCTGCTAGTGGAACTTCTTTTGCTGAGTAATAAAATTGGTTTTCACTTTACTGAGAAAAAAAAGCTGCAGCCAACCAGCTGTGCCACCACACATAAAGGAAGGTGGTGAAAGGCTGAAGTTTATTACATGTGGAGTGCCTTCAAGAGGCACACAATTTGTCCCCTTGGTTCCTTTTGACAGCATTCTCATGATAGCCATCCACAGTTTATTTTACATGCTATACATCTTTATTCCTCTCAGATCATGGACTCTGAAAGTTCCCTCCCTTCTGTTATCAGGTAGAAGATATTTGTCTTACCCCAGCCTTTTGGCCTAATGAAGACCCTTTTTTTTCCAGAAGGAAGTTTAAGAACTGAATTCATATAAGGGATTTCAAGAACATCTCTCAAAAAGATGAAACCCACTTGGTGCATTATAGGAAATAATTCATCATTCCACCTCTTGTATACAATCAATAACACTAAAAGACTGTCTTGTCATCTTATCAGGCTACATAGGTTTTAGCAGTTCCTTTATTAAGCCTGGAAAAGAAAGCAAGGAGAGAGGGATTCTTTGAACATCCAAACACAGTGTCACACTGAGTGTGATCCTGACACTGCCCAGAGAGCCTGCTATCCTTTGTTTACAGATGGATCTGTGATAACCCGACAGCTCAGATGGAAGGTCACACCAGAGGACAAGCAGGGGGTTCTTTTCCATCATCCCTGAATCTTGGCAGTGGCGGGTTTGACCACCCTCGGTATCCGGACTCTCTGTTAAATTCTGCTTTTTCTGCTGACAGAAGTATGTGGAATGTGATCAGGAGATATTTGGGCAATTTGTCTTCTATTACAAGTGAAAAGGAGAGGAAAGGGTGAATAAACCCCCAGGAACTATCTGGAGGGAATTTTATTTCTGTAGAGAAAATAATACAGCCATGAAACTTTACAATTTTTTTGACTGTTGAGATAGCTGTCCTGCAAGACTCTGTGGATATCCATGTGTGTCTGTACTAGCAGGTGTAAACAATCATTAATACCACATATGATATCAGAACTACATTAAGGGCAATGAATGTTACCCCTTTGACTTCCGCATGTCCAGGCCAACATTTCACTTGCAGTTCCCAAGTCCATGGGTGTAACTGCAAACCAGAACTAGTCTGTTGCTCCCTATTTGTGAAAGCAGGACTTGAGCAACAGGCTAGAAATTGCACCACAGCCTTGCCAGATTTGATCAAACCTTACCGTCCTCCATGGAAAGGTCACCAGAGAAGCATGCACTTCTGGTAGATCAGTGGTTCATCTTGGTTATCCTAATTCATCCTTCAGATGACAGTGACATAGCCAGTTGCCTCAGGGAAGATATAAAAACTTCTCCCAGAGAAGTTATTGAATAATTTGCCTACAAAACTTTCTTCTTCTTTCCAATACTTAGAAAGTGGCTTTTAATTTCTTGTATAATCTTTAGGGCTTGCAACCTTGTCACAATCCTAGATCCACTGATAATCCTTAGCCATTATTTAATTTTTTGAAGAATTCAAACCTTTCTTCAGTCTGGACTCCAAATATATTTTATGGATATAAGCTGCCCAGACTACTTAAATGTTTCATAGATTAAAGATTGCCTTTTTTTGCTTCTAAATTGTTAGCTAATAAATGCTTAAGTGGCACAGGGGAAAAAATGTAGTCAGTTTGTTCTAAGTCTCTTACTTACTATCTTTTGACTTACTCTCTGACATTTATCTGCAAATGTTCTCTACAGTTGTCTTTAGCACAAATCTAAAAAATACCATCTATGGTCACACCATCTTGTTCAACTACCAATAGATAGTCCCTTGACATAATTTTATCAAGTCACCATTGGTTTAAAGTTTGGCTTTTTTTCCCCTTTATCACCTTTAATTTGTCCTAGAAGCAACTTTTTCTTCAGGCTTGTTCTTTCTTTCTTCCTGCACCTAAAGAAGTAGCTGCTAAAAGAATTAATCTAGCAAGGGAAAGAATTACAGCTTGAAAATGAGTGTAAATAATAAAGGCATAGGTTAATGCTTTAGGACAGGTTTGTTAACAGCAGCAGAGAGATTTCATCACTAGCATGTTACTGTCAACATTTTTATGCAAGTAGTAGTTCACAGAGAAATTTTGATGAAAAACAAAACCTAAAACTTGTGGACAAAACCTAGATAGGGAATTTATCACATAACTGTGTGAAGGAGAAAATTCCACTAAGGGCAATATATTTTACTGGTTACAATCATATAGTTAAGTTTATGTCTGGCATAGGGAAAGAGCAACAGATTTATTAATTCTTTCATGTTCAGATGATTTTAAATAAAAGAAACAACAAAACTCCCCAAACTTTCTTCCTCAAACAAACACTTTACTACATTTAGAACTAAAGGATTTATTTTTAGATAAAAGTTTCAAATTTATTTTTAGCGAGGATAAAACTTTAGAGATTATATGAATGTCTTTCATAAGAAGAAGGAAAACATATGTTGTAGCTGGGGAACTGGGTGTTCCATCTCTGTAGTAGTTTTTTTTCTCTTGTTTCAGATAATTTTTCCTGTGTTCATATATAGTGACATGTAATAGCAGATCTAGTATGATTGACCAAGATATATATAATGAGGATAAAATAGTGTGAAAGTAACATGATATTCATGTCCTTGGCAAACATTCTATTTGGCATCATACAAGAGCCTATCCTTATCTGGTTGTTACTTAGGTGGCTTACCTGTTATACTTTTTCTTTTTTGCAGCTTGCTGTAGTTATGCAAAAAATATTTATAATTAAAGGATAATTTAAGAAAAAGATTGTGAAAGCTACATTATTGTGCATAAGTGATATAATATGTGAAAGTATAAAGTTTTATTTGTGCCAATTCTAACTGAAACTTAAGAAATAACATTTCAAACATAATTAAAAATAGAGTATTTGGTCAGCAAGGAACAAATTTGTCTGGCTTAACTTTTGGCATGTAAAACAAAGTACAGATTATTGAAATATTGTCTGACAGGCACTAGGGAGAGAAAGTAACCTCAAAATGGCAATTTAGGCCTTGCCTTTTAGATGGCTATCAGAATAGGTGAAGCTTCCACTGGAGGTATCTACCTTTCTCTACTGAAAACATCCAAATGATCTCTTAAACCAAATGCCTATCTTTTTGAAAGCAAAGATAAATGAGATTACCATTATTCCCAGTATCTCAATAAGAGCATGGTGATCTCCAGCAAGTTCACGGACAGTACAGCTATGTACCTTTCTCCCAGGAAGAAATCTGAAGAGTGCAGAGCTTCCAAATTCAGACAGCTGTCACTTAGGTACACAGCCCACTAAGAGACACCAAAGAAGCTCTTGTGAACACAGTCTTTGAAGCTCACTTCTTTATTCCGAGATGTTCATTTTACAGGTGATGCAAAGGGGGAAAATACTGTTTGAAAATATGCTCTTTGTTTGTCTAGTTTACTTACTGCCTACATTTCTCAGTATTTTGACCATCTCTGTGTGTTAGCAGATGCATAGCAGATTTTAATATAAACCTAATCAAGAACAATAATAATACCATGGGCATAATCCTAGGACACAAACATAAGTTCAAAACACCCAAGGGGTAGACAGCTGGTTGGCAACAAGGTTGCTTGTTGTCCTGGTCAATGCCACTGCACTGTCCTGTACTTCTGCAGCCTATCTGGAGCTCTTCCTTTGAGCCAGACTCTTCTACTGATAGAAACATGTGAAGTGCCTTGCACAGTGAGTCTCTGGTGATGAACGAAAGCCTCTGTACAAAACAATGATAAATGTACTGTTATCCACCCTATCCATCGTCTTAGTAATATCCCGTTCAACTCTAGTGACCACTGTTTCCCTACCAAGATGGATGTGGCACAGACAGCACTTTGAAAGGTGATTTATTCAAATACTTGCTGTCCACCCATCTCATATCCCTACACTTTCAAAAAATGTGACTTGATTGTGAATTCATTTTAATCTGTGGACCCTGGATCTAACATTTTTTATGTTAGATGTATTCTGAGTAAGCTTAATCCATTTTTTTTTTAAAAAGTTCTTAAAAAAGATAGCTGAGGGTTTGATTTGGGTAGAAATTCCACATGCTTGAAGGAGATTAATTGGGTTCAGCATAGAAAAAAAAGCAGGCAGATAGAATGAAGTGCCAGACATACAGAAAACAACTGAGTATAGCACATAAGAACATTTTTTCTGATCATTGCTTGCATTTTGTCTTACCTCTGACTGACAAACATTTAATGCCTTGAGTTTTGGATTACTACTCTAGTCATAAGGAAGCATTTTATTGTGAGAAATCTTGGGAACCTACAAAACGTTTTTCAGGCAATAGATTTGATAGTGTTTCCTCTGATAAAATGTCATTGGCTTAACCTGTCTTTCTTCTATTTAATCACTTTCAGAGGCTCATTAGACCAAAAGGAAATAAGGTTTAAAACTCAAACCACATGGCACATTCAAAGAATACAACAACAAAAAAATTACAGACTGTGTCCTTAGTAACATTGTATGGTATCTCAATAATAAAAGAGCTAAAAAGGTGTCAGAAATACCTTTTCAAATGAGAAAATGCATCTGATTTCAAGGCTATGGTTCCTATTAATCCATACATAATGGGAGTTTTCAAGGATACTTCACAAGTGATTTCTTGCCTTACAAAGATTTACACTCTACTTCATTAATAACAAGCCTCTTTCACTGGTATTCTTTTGAAATTAATATAAATCCTACAAAAACTTTCCACAATAAATAAAATCATGTATCATTCATTCTACATAGGTAAATAGGTTGGTAGATAGGCATAAAACTAATTTTACAATTTGAGAGAGCTAAGTAAAACTTAAGGGGACATGCAAGACACACCAATATAATGCATTGCTAACCTACCTTACTGCAGAACTATAGAGAAAACTAGAACACCAGTAATGTCTTAAAAAACATACCCAGGCAAAAATGTACAAAATTCAGAGGAACATTCAGATGAGTGCCCAGATTTGAGCTCATGCCTAAGCCATGCAATTTTACAGAAGTCTCCACTGTTTGGCAGTTCCTTTTTCCCTGGTTGTCCATTTTTCTCATCCATGGTTTATGGAACAGTAATGACAACTTTAAGGCATCTTGAGGCTACTCAATTATTAGAAAAAAGATCCTTAATACTTACCTGATTGCCAGAGAGCTCAAGAAGGGTGCTATTTCCTTACATACTGAGAAAACACCACGATAGCAGAAGACACTAGAATTGTCTCATTTCTAAGTCTTTGGTCTTCACTGTTCTGCTCTTCTTACCCCTTCTTTCCCTCTCCTATTGAGCTCAACCATCCTGTCAGGTTTTATCTTCACTTAATTTCTCAAGGTGGGATTTTCTTTTAGCTCTCCATTAACTATTAGGCAAGGTCCCTTTGGATGTGCCTAACTTGTAAAGTTGTTTCTCATCCACAAAAAGACCTGGCAAATCAGAGTCCAAAATGATGTCTAAGATTAACAACACATTAACCCTGCCAGTTTCTAGGTTTTTTACATTTAGACACTATAAAGAGTTAAGTGTTTTTATGCAGACTACTAGTTAAAAAGACTAGCCCTAAATGAGTTCATGCTTAGTCTGCTGTGGATGGAGGAGGATATACAATGAGTTTTGATATATTGATTTTTAACATTAAGGCCTGGATTATTGCTCTTTGTGAATCCTTTTAACAGTAAAAAAATCATGGTGTTAATTTTTTTGGTCTGAGCAGTGAGGAGAAAAATATCAGAGATCTGAGCATTGTTGCAGTCATGACAATAAGTTAAAGCTATAAGTCAAATATTTCTTTTGTTTTCAGATACAAAACTAAAATCAACCCCCAGCAGATCACATCCTCAGATGCTGATCCCCACTCCTTGGAAAGAGTTAGTGCTCTTTGCCAAGCGTCTCCCAGCCAGCTTTCCTCTGTGCCCACTCACCCAGTCCGACTTCACACGCATTCCGTGCCTTGGTTTCTTTTGCTTTTGTCTGCCAGACTCACAACTCTGTTCTAAACAATGTCTTCTTGCAGAGCTCGTTCACCCGCAGTGTGTTCACTGGATGGTGACTGATGTCTGCATTTCAGGTTTAAGATAATGGTGTTTCATGAGGGACCTTCTGTAGGATATTTCACTTATTTAAGTGGGAAAGACTGACCAGCTTGTGTAACACTTCCCTCACCGGGCAACCTTCAGAACCCTGATGATCTGACAGTTAAGGCAATAGAAAGAAGCTTTATGAAAAACAATTAAAAAAACCCTCATAAGAGATATGGGCAGACAGAGCAATGCCAGTATGCCAGTAACAGATTCACGATGTTTTCTTTTTTTTTTTTTACTTAATTAGAAAAAATCAAAATCTCTGCAAACGCGTATGTGTTTATGTGTGTGACTACATGTATAAAGGAGACAAGTATTATTCTTTTTCAAATAGGTGTTCATCTAGCTACTTTCTGTTGGCAATTTCAACAGTATCACATTTTGCAGCACAATTTAAATCATGAGAAGAATGCTCAGAATGGTTTTCAACAATGCCTTTGCTTTAAAAGACCATTAGCTAAACCCAAAAAAGATCCACTCAGCTATTGTCATAGTGTGCTCTTGAAACTATTACTTCTTCAGTATAGCTTCCAGATAGGATTTAGGAAGGTGAAAGAGGAGGCAGGCTACTTTAGCAGGATACATCACTGCTGTGTTCTGCAGGGCAGGCATCATTTAATGTAAAAGGCAAAATGTCAATAGAAACATATTGCTATGCCACATTACAGAGGAGATCTAAGAGGTTTAGTGTCCCAGAATGTTTGGTATTCCTTTTAAGCCTGCAACACCAAAAAAATGTTCTAAATCCCTCATGTTTATTTGAATCGATGTTGGCAGGATAATTACATGCTCCCTTCAAACATCCTGTTGGAAATATTAAACAGTAATTACCTTACTCAACTTGTTCCTTTTGTGAGAAGGGGAGCCACCTGACTGCCAGCTTTCGTTTGCTCTGACACAGATGCAAAGGCTCTGCTGCCTTTCTGATCTGTTCTCACACTTTCTTCCCATGAGAAAGTAAGCATTGATTGAAATGTGGTATTTTCTCCCAACTTGCGCACACAACTGCTGCTTGTTTCAGAAAGATGTCAACTAATTTGAGCAACCTCTCCAAAGGACTCTCCAAACAGAAATGTCTTTCATAAGTTTCCGGGTCAGCAGCCCTTGTAACCCAGGATGACTATTCCAGTCCTGGAGGCACTGAAATAGTTCCATATAAATAGAAACAGCTTCTGTATCACATTGTTGCCTCAAGCACAGCATTCAACACCTCGTTACACATTAAAATATCTCTCTGTGACACAACTTTACACAAAAGGGTGTCTTTGTCCATATGGTGTCTCCTTGATTTGTTGATTTTCTTTACTCTGATCCTCTCATTTACTGAAGCATTTGTATCTTCTTGTGCACTGAAGTTTTAAAGCCAGCACAAATAAGGGATGCAGAAGCCTTCTCTCCTACTTTATTTGAATGTCAGTACATGCTGAAGTACAACAGCATCAACTTCTGTAATACTGTCACCTTTTTCCCTTCCCTTCCCTTCCCTTCCCTTCCCTTCCCTTCCCTTCCCTTCCCTTCCCTTCCCTTCCCTTCCCTTCCCTTCCCTTCCCTTCCCTTCCCTTCCCTTCCCTTCCCTTCCCTCTTCCCTTCCCCTTCCCCTTCCCCTTTCCTTTCCCCTTCCCCTTCCATTTTCCATGCCTGACCCAACTAGCTGAAGGGTATTTCTCAGTTCTCTTATGCAGCAACAAAATTAATGCCATCAAATACAGAGCACCATTAATGGGTTTCATATCATCATCATCTTGTTGGACATACAAGATTTACCATGCGTGACAAACTTGTGTGGATATGCTCTCTCTCTCTCTCTCTCTGGAGGTTTTCAAAAACAGTCATATTCTCCTTGATCACACTGAACACTCAGGAAACATAGTAAGAGGAGTGTTGGCTGAAGTTGTAAGCCTTTTAGTTGTACCTAACTGTTTGGATCCTACCCACATTTTTGATTTTCTAATCTTGATCTGGAATACTGTGAACCGATTGGCCTTTATCACATGAAATCCACCAGTTCACTGATGGTCTTACAGAAATCAAAGAAATATTTCTCTTGCTTCTGTAGGGATGCATTCTTGTTCCCCTGAAAAGATTCTCCAAAAAAGCGTGCACAAGTGAATGACCACAAAGTAGACCAGTTTCCACAGACAGTTTGCAACAAAACTGTTCTTATAGAAATTAAACAGTGATTGTTTGCAGAAACAACACAAAAAAAACCCCAACAACCAACTCTGACATTTCAGAGAGTAAGCTTTTTGTTTAATTTGTACGTCAGATCTATGAAAGAGGAATTGGGCAGCTAAATGGCCAAGTCCCTCAGCAGTATATTTTAAGGTGAATCCATCTGTGAAAAACAAACAAACAAACAACCAGCCCTCAACTTTTATGTTTTCAATTAAGCTAAACAAAACCTAAACAGTTCAGATTAATCCAAAGAGATTTAAAAATTTCTTATTACAAAAAGGAAACATTAAAACCACATTCTTTCACGTCAAACAGAATGCTTAATTCACATCTAATAAAATGTTTGTGGGAAAAAAATCAGGAGAAGGGGCTGAATTTCTGAAAAAAAGTCTGCTGACCCTTCTTACCTCATCTGTGAGCAGTTAGAGCATTCACCAGGTTGTGCGACATCCTTCCATCCTGCAAACTACAAGCCTTACAGCTTCCATTCCTTTTGTTGGACATGCTACTTTTTGCATGGAACAGTAAGATGTTAGTGGGCTAGGCATCAAAGAGGTAATAATGACTCCACAGCCTGACTGGCTTTTTACAAAACAGGTCAATGCCTGTGGCTAGCACCACAAAAATGTCTGTTTCAAAGTGTAGAAATATACAGAAAGTATGAGCTGACCTTCTGAAATGGTTTCAGAATGCTTTTGTGAACTCAAATTAGGTCTTGTTTGAAAGAAAAAAGTAATGGATTATAAAGAGTAATAGAAGGACAAGAAAGAACTGGAAATGTGATGGTATTGGAGAAAGAGATGACAATGAGATTACATTACCGGGGCTATGTAAAAGGAATTTACGGCAAAAGCTCTGAATAGCACGTAGACTTTCTTACGTGCAAAAAACTTGAAAAAAGCTTTTTAAAATGGAAAATTTACCAAATTAAACAATTTAGTTTATTGTTTGTTCTAAGAGATAATCAAAGCAAATACTACTGCTGATTTAAAGAAGGATCTTGATAATTTTACTATCTATAGTATTATTTGTATTTTCATATACACTTTAAGATAATAGTGAAGATAAAACAATATTGTGCTTGTGGATTAAGCTGATTGTTAACAGACTCAAAGAGCATTTTGCTTGTGGTAATGCATCATATAATTACCTAATTATATTTTCTTTTATTCCTCTGAGACACTTGAGGTGGGATACTAATACTACTAATTTAAGGGGAAAAAATACTGCTTGCTTCTTCACACGTATAGTTCTCTTGATTCAGTGAAAGTATTTATATGACTTGTTTAAATACAGCCTTAGATCTCAAACTATTTCCTAAGGATTTCCTTTGCTTTTATCATGACTTTGGAGACACTGCCAGCATTTGGCAGAATTAGGCTGTCTGCACTTAGAGCCGTTATTCCCACTACAAGGTTTGTCTCACCTGGTATTAGAAATCTGAAATTCAGGCATCTATTCATAGTTATTTAAGCTCCTATAATCAATAGTGAAGAACAACCACTTTCGGAGAATGATGCTGCCCATCTTAAGATATGTAAGATATCTTGCCCTCTGGGCAAGCCTCATTGTTTTCCAGATGTCTCACTTAGCAGCACATAGAAACTCACTAATGGCTTCACATCAGCATGTCTCCTTAGCTGAGAGCTGTGCCAAGCGTTTGGGGGGCCAACAAAGGCAATTCTTACCATGCATTCAACAGTGTGATATACACATAAAGGCCTGCTATATGGTTAAAAGAGCATTATTCAAGTATTACTGTTGTAATTTATATAGATGATCCTTATCTCCACTTTACTGAATCACAGGCATGAATGTCAGAAGGGATCTTTGTCTCTCCTGGTTTAATCTCCCACATAAAACAGCCTAGAATTGGGGAACAGAAGGCAGGAATGAACCATTTACTTCTTTCCACAGATACAGCAACAACAGGGAACCTTGTCTGAACCAGAACAGTCCACACACCTTCCATTTCATCCTCCCCCTAACACACAAAATAGTTCAGAAACACGTGGTGAGTTTAAGACCACTTTAAGCACAAGTCTGGCTGCAAGTTGGCTATCCTGCCCGAATCACAGCACTGAGAAGGCTATCCAAACTCAAGCTGAAATCTCCAAAATCTAAATAATTCAATTTTTCCTCTAGAAGTCTCCCCAGCTTCTACTCATCCTCACTGCTAGGAAATTGCTCTTCATTTGAATTTAGCAGCATTCAGCTTCCAGCTGTTAACTTCCAGAAAGGCCGTTGTGGTTTCTCCCCTAGAAACAAAAAGCCTTTTAAGCTTAGCTTTTTTCTCTCTCCATTGTAATCAAACCAGCACTTAGTCTTCTTTTTCATGATGGGTGTGTCAATACTGACTGTAATGGAAACAGGATTGAGTTGTTAATTTCAAACCAGTCACTGAAAATATTTTTCTTATCAGCAGTTTCACTCCATCACATGCACACTTTAGCTTGTTATTGTTGGGCTGCTCACATGCTGGGCTGTGGGTTGACACTGTCTGGTTTTGTTTTGTAGAAGCGGGAAGCTCTGAAGCATTTGTTTTTGGGAAAACCATGCAAAGAATCACACAAATTTCTTAAGCAGAGAGGAAGAAATACTCAACAGAAATTAAATTTTTGGGTCTATGTATACTGCAAGCATTTTTTTTAATGTCTACGTCTGTCTTCACCTGATCCATGCCTTTCAGAATGGTGGAGCAGTATTTATCTTTGGAAATCACTAATAAAGACATATATTTAGAAATAAGCCTGTTTCACTATTTCTAAGCTTGTAGGACTGACTCTTTATGCCTAAATGTGCCTAGGTGGCACGTTAGAGATAACCGAGACCTGAAAAGAATATTTTTTTATGTCTTTTGTTGCAGTAGTGATGGATGCCTCTTTACAGAAAGGAGAGTGCAGACTGAACCAAGGAGATCTAAACTGGCGTGTATTTATGGTAGATACACAAATCACAAAGGCAAGGGAGAAGGTTGAGTTACTCTCTTGTTTAAAACACAACCAGGAGAACTAAGGATGAGATAAAATTATTTCAAAAGCAATCTCTGGAGAGTTCACCATGGAGAATAGCTGCTGAAAGACAATTTTTATCTCATGAGCTTGCTTTCTTCCTATATATGGCAGATATACGTAGAAGGAAAACTATGTCCTTCAAAGACGTCCCAGAACCTGGCTGAGTCTTTACACAGCCAAGAGGAAGACTTGTGCATCACCGCTACCTCTGACTCCAGTTACCAGATAAATGTCAGAATTTAAAATATGTTCCTTGCTAAAAAAGAGTTAATGCCTCCGGGGAAAGGAACTAGACACACATTTAGAGCTCTGGAGTTCCATTCTTTTATATTTTACACTGAGTTGGCAATTAATAAAATGCTATCTTTTCACATGTTATAACAAATCACTTTCTTCCAAGTTAAATTAAAGGTAATAATTCTATTAATGAAAATTTACAGGTGCCTAATTTAACCAGTGTGAGGATAATGACCTTAAAACACTCATGCAGAGATTTAAACAAGAGAAAATGACACTGTTGTAATACTTAATTTAATTCCAGTCTTTTCTACTGCCATACATGGTCTAAATACACTGGAACACTTTCTAACTGAATGAGTACTACAGATTTGGGTTGTTTGGTGTTGTTTTTTTTTTTCCAAGAACAGAAAATATCTCCTTTTCTTTTTCCTTTTCTTACAGAACTTGGTCCATATTTATTTTGTCAGGTGGGATGAGCACCTATTCCTACAGAATGAGAGAACAAGGTGAGGGAGTTTAACATCCTGTTGATTCAGCTCTAAGCTCACATACTGCGGTCTATAGAAACCACGTGTACAAGTCTGCAGAAAAAAAGTGTTACCTTACAAAACATATCTTCCCAGAAATTCTATAGTCTAACTTTCTTTAAAATAAATCATACAGACTAATGAGACTCACCAGCAGTATTAACGGTAGCTGCATTGAGAGCATTGTCTGAGACAGCTGTCCATCGGGCTTTGGATGGAATACACACACGGGAACAAAAATCGGTGAAGCTTTTGGCAGTTCCATGAAATGGCATTGTGCTCAAGAGCATGCATAGAAGTGCAGCATGAGCTCAGTGCATTAACCAGTATGATTAAAGAGCTACCTTCTGGAACAGTTCAATGACAACTATTTTAATGGGATAAAGCACCAAATTTTTATTTTATTTTTCTGTTTTATATTTAAAATTATTATCTAATTCCAAGGTATTTTTATTTACTTACAATGCCATCATAATAAATCCAGGCAAGACTATAGAACCTAAAGTATGAACACCTCTCTTCATTTAACTTTATTGGCAGGATTAATTGCTTGACTAATCTGATCCCTTTCTATGACAAGATGACCTGCTCAGTGAACGAGGGAAAGGTTGTGGATGTTGCCTACCCAGACTTTAGTAAAGCCTTTGACACACTGTCCCACAGCATTGTTCTAGAGAAATTGGCTGCTCATGGCTTGGACAGGTGTACTCTTTGCTGGGTAAAAAGACTGGCTGGGTGGCTGGCTACAAAGGGTGGTAGTGAATGCATTAAATACAGTTGGTGGCCAGGCAAAAGTGGTGTTCCCCAGAGCTCAGCACTGGGACCAGTTCTGTTTAATAACTTTATCAATGATCTGGACGAGGTGATTGAGTGCCCCCTCAGTAAGTTTGCAGATGACACCAAGCTGAGGGTAGGAAGGCTCTGTAGAGGGACCTGGACAGGCTGGGTTGATGGGCTGAGGCCAATTGTATAAGGCTCAACAAGGCTCAGTGCTGGGTCCTGCACTTGGGTCACAACAACCCCACACAGTGCTACAGGCTTGGGGAAGAGCAGCTGGGAAGCTGCCTGGTGGAAAAGGACCTGGGGGTGCTGGTTGATGGCCAGCTGAACATGAACCAGAAGGGTGGCCGAGAAGGCCGACATCATCCTGGCTTGTATCAGAAAAAGTGTGGCCAGCAGGACTAGGGAAGGGATTGTCCCCCTGTACTCGGCACTGGTGAGGCTGCATGTTGAATCCTGTGTTCAGGTTTGGGCCTCTCGCTACAAGACAGACATTGAGGTGCTGAAGCGTGTCCAAAGAAGACCAATGAAGCTGGTGAAGGGTCTAAAGCACTTGTTCTATGAAGAGTGGCTGAGGGAAATGGGGTGGTTTAGCCTGGAGAAAAGGAGGCTCAGGGGAGACCTTGTCACTCTCTACAACTACCTGAAAGGAGGTTGTAGCCAGGTGGGGATCGGTCTCTTCTCCCAGGGAACAAGCAATAGGACAAGAGGAAATGGCATCAAGTTGCACCAGGGGAGGTTTAGGTTGGACATTAGGAAACATTTCTTCCCTGAAAGGGTTGTCAAGCATTGGAACAGGCTGCCCGGGGAAGTATTGGAGTCACCATCCCTGGAGGTATGTTAAAGCTGTGCAGATGTGGTGCTCAGGGACATGGTTTAGTGGTGGATTTGGCAGTGCTGGGTTAATGGTTGGACTCCATGGTCTTAAGGGTCTTTTCCAACCTAAATGATTCTATGATTTTATGACATGATCAGGTGAGAAAAGATAAACAAAGGGAATACTGGAACATACAGGAGAAATGAGACATTTGCAAAAGATCCTCTTGGCCAGCTGGATGGAAAGGGAAGTAGTTTATTCTGTTCCTTTTATATCCTCAGTGGACATAAACTTATCCAAATATTCGTTATGCTTTTTCCTCTCCAAGAATACATGTTCAATGTTCCGTTTCTATGTTTGGACTGCAGGAACTGGGGTTTTAGGGTTCTATCGATCTAACCGTTATTATTTGCATGGCTGAAAGTAAATGTGTGTGTGTGTGGAAAGTCAGGCTCTAACTGGGCAATATAACATTTAATGAATATGTATATGTTGAACCTACTCACTGCTGCATATATCCTTTTATAATTGTTTTGAAAATTGGGAAGGAATCTTTTTTTAACCTTCCTTTCAGTGATAAGTGGCCACAGCCCAGCAAAATGGTGCAGATTCTGGAGTGTAATATAAAGGAAGATTAAAGGAAACTCCTTTATTTAGTTGAGGATTGGATATTTCGCTGGGTACTTGTTCCTAGAAGAAAGTAATATTCATCACAGTTTTGAAAGTTTGCTTGCCTTCCCTTCCTTATTTTTTTGTAAGGGGAAGTAGGAAAGCAAAAAATGAACGAAAATGGGAGAACATTCCCCTCCCAGTTCTAGAATCAGCCAAAACGCCTCAGGTTTGTTGACTTCTGTGACAATCCCACTAGCAAAGGCCTTCTGTGCAATGGCACTACCCCACAAATGGGGCAAAAAGAGCAGTATGTTTTTAATGTAATTTAAAGATGTCACATAGCTGTTAAATTTTGATAACAGAATAGCGGCAGACAGAAACTTTTCTTGAATACTGACATCATGGATTTTGGATTGATCTGTCCCTGGCATAGGGAACCAATAGCAAAGCACAGATCATGTAGCTGCTCTTAAAATCTAAAAAAAACCACAAAACCTTTATATACTCTATTTTTTTTCTTTAGATTTCAGAGACATGAAAAATAGATATTTTTCTTATTTCGTTAGAAGAAGTTCGTGAATTCTACAGATTCTCCCCCTTTCAGTTCAGGAATATGAAACCTGTTTACCTGTGGAAACAAGGGCTAAACAGTGCCATGGGCTGTGTGTGCCTGCTTGTCTGTTGTTCTCTTTATCTCCCATTATCCCCCAAGCATTTAAACTTTGGTGTGAATTTGAACCAAACCTGTCAGGTAAGAAGAGATCTAAAAGTTCTAAGGTTCCTGTAAAAATAATGAAAATATGTATTTGGATAGACATTTTATTAATTCCACCCCGAGGGAAAGAGGTTGGTGTGATGGTGAAAAAAATTAACTCTAAGAAAAGTTCCATTTTGAGTCTGTCCCTTATTACACATCAAAATTGTCATTTTGAGTCAAGATTTCTTTCCTTAGGCACATAGCAATGTATGAGCTCCAAATGATGCTTTTCCCACAGTTGGAAAAGACATTCTCTCCTCTTTTTCATCCCTCATTTCTTGCCTATTCCTGAGTTAATTTCACTTCTCCAATGTCCATTCAAGCATAAGGTCATGTTAAAGCTTTAGTGCAGTTCTTTCGAAGTTACTTAATCATGTGACATAAAATAACTTGAAACCAAGCTTCATTATTTTCAGTATTCAGGGAACTGTTTTATTTTGGAACCATTTCTCAGAATAAACTGCGTCAAACCATGTGATTAATTGCATTCTTTATATTCCAAGTTGTGTAAAAAACTGCATACCACCACTGCTGCAAGAGTTCTTTGAGGGGAAGAATAAATTCCCAGTTTTTGGCCTGATCATGATACTGTAAACCTGTGCAGATGGTGGGATTCATCTCACCTCACCTATTTGTAGGCACCTCTTGTACAGACATCCGCATAGAGGTAAAAAATCAGTACTTTGACACTTAAAAAACAAAATCATGGGGTGTGATTCATGTTTCTCATTTAGGAACCGAAGACCTCTTTGTTAAAATGTCTTGTCCCCTGTTCATGTCTCTGTCTCACCAACGACCAAGAAGGGAGACCAGATTCTATTCTCAGATGGGAATGTTTTACACTAGACAGTTTTACATTTAACCAAACAAGTGTCATCTCAGGGCTTCATGAGCGTAAGGCTCTGCCTTACAAATATGAAAATGAGGACTAACTGTTCTACAGCATCGCCAATTCACCTCTTTTTCCTGGCATCTGTGGAAATTCTCTGTGGATGCAGGGATTTATGCAGACAAAGGTAAAGGCATGAGCTCCTGTTTAATGTGTCTTAACATGGGGCTAGGCAGGATGTCATTGTTTCCTTCCTTTCCACCAAGATTTTGATGGAAATATTTCTCCTGCCTGAGAACATGCTGTCTCCTGCTGATACATTAATTTCCATCAGACTTGGTGTGTAGTCAGGAAAGATGATCCTGTATTAGTCACAGCTTTCAGAGGTGCTGCTAGAGCAGCTTTAAAAGCCACATTGCCGAGAGTTTGAGGGTCTAGGAAGACCCTAGGAGATATATTACTGATGACAGAGAATGTTATCACCCACCTTGGAAAACACTCGGTTCATTTTCTTAAATTCATTCACCCTTCCCTTTTGAACAGGGAAACTCGGGAATTTGCTTTTTATGCCTACAAGATCCTCATACATTAGACAAACCCATGTATTGCAAAAAGCATCTGAAGAAAGATCCTGCCCTTTAATATATATGCTAGACTTTATTTTACTCCCTAGAAGCATCATATGTTAAACTTCCATCAGAACGTAGCTATTCCAGCTTATGAACATATGAAATCACAGACCAGCTATGGTGGTTAGCTTTGGAATCTTTACATACACAAACTAGATGCTTTGCTAATTCACAGAGAAGTATTTTTGTAACTAAATACTACTGTAATAAGTCATCTGGTTCAGGTCTAGAAAGTGCAGTTGGAACTGTCAGCTAATGCTACTTAAGAGCACTTGAAGGTTCAATGGATTATTCAAAAAGGCACTGAGCAGCCTTTTCTGTAAGTGCACAGCTGACACTGTAAAAGTTAGAAATGTAATTTGAGAAGCTTTTCATTAAAGGGCTACTCAAATGTGTACTTAGGCTTCGTCCCTGGGCCCAGAGCACAGGCAGCGTTCCTGACATAACATTTAGCAATTGCTAAGGAATGGTTATTTACTCAAATAGGTCTATGAATTTCAGAATCTGCTAAAACAATGCAACTGTTCAGCCTTCAAAGCGGCTGAAAGTACATCTAGACAAGTGAATTGAGCCTGGTACCATTCCCTGGTCCTGGGACCAAATGACACAGAATGGTCTATGTCCATATGATTAAAGCTTGTTTCACTCTTAAATACTGTTGCCACATCTATCATTCTTACTGGATATGGTCTTTAGGCCTATTCAAACTCGCAGGAGATGGCTAATTTGCCCAAGCGAAATTGGATTGCTTTTAGACTCTAACAGGCTATACAACACATTTCAGTGTCCAGAAACTCAACTGTCAATGTCAAACTTACTACTACAGACATAGCCAGAAGTCCTTCTTGGGAAGACCCAGGCCAGCCTGGGCTCACTTCCTAACTGCCCATTTTCATATTTAAGGGGAGGTTTGCAACCTTCTTTATTAGTATGGATAACATCTGTGCATTTAACAACACAGTCTATGAATACAGTGAATAAATTAAGACCCAATGTGTTCGCAGTATATCAGTAATGGATAGTATGTTCCAGGGAAAAAAGAAGGCTATAGAGAGTTAATAAAAAGGAGTCTTTGTACAGCTAAATATGATGAAATAGGTTATAAGTGTTTCAGTAAAAGCTTCTAAAAGGAGTTAAATTATTAATGGAAAAAACGTTCTACTTATTTTCCTTCTTTTCTTCGGTAATAGGAGATCGATACTTAGAAAATTCTACCTTTACAAAGAGAAATTAGTAGTATATTGTTTTAGAGAAAAATTTTCTGAGGTCTTAGAAAAGGGGTTGGTTTCCTTAATTTGCTATATTATTTTCATAAAAGACAATATTATTTCGTACTATGACAGATGAAGAGAAAGAGTATTGCCAAAAGGGCAAAAGTGATCCCTAGATGTATAGTCATGGGAACAGAGAGGTTCTGCTCCGTCTGTCTATTACCTGTGCAAAGCTGCTTGACTGCTCTTTCCAGTTCTCTTGAACTTACAGTTCAAAATCAATGTTGATGAACTGTGCAGAATTCAAAGAAAACCTGAGACTGAAAGCTAAGTATTATTGTAAAAAAGCTTCAGAGAACTTTATAAATTCCGAAGGTTAAGTGATGCCTTGCTTGGACACTTCAAGTCATGGGAGGCACCGGGTTGATAATGAGTGTTGTAAAACAAAGTCTAAAAACAATACAAAGGTTTGAAGATCTTGCAGGGTACATTCAGAATAGAAATAAGTTTTTTTTCTTTAAACAATAAATAAGATAACTATAACTAAATTAATTAATTCATCAATGACAGCAGTGGAATGCCCACGACTAAAATTTCTTCACTAAGTATTGATCTGGTTTTTCTGAAGTTTCTCATCGAATCTGATCTGAGGGTGTCTTATATTGGTTCTTTCCAATTTCAGAATTCATAACTTAATGAAGAATCACTTAACAGCCAAACAAAACTCAATTATTTATTTCATTTTTTAAAAAAAAGTTCATAAGGTCCATACAGTGATGGAGTATCTGCATCTTTTGCTGAGAATGGATCTTTAAGTCTCATTTTCCTTTTATTTGTTTTCTTGCCAATCTGAATATAGCAAAAACAGATGTTAAAGGACTGGAATTTGTGTTTGATCTGAAAGCGGGCCAAAAAAATCTCCTAACAATGAAAATTACATTAATTAATATTTGCCAAAATTGTTGAACTACACTTGCTACTGTTTGACTCAATTTATTAATAACTGGCAAGCACTCTAGCAAGGTTTTCTGGCAAGAATGAAACAAAGGAAATGAGCCAGAACAAGTGTAATCAAGAAACGTAAATAAACTAGGATAAAAACACGGTATGTTTGAACCTAGTATGAAATATTGACAGTTTCTTCCTCCAGGAACTCTGCAGGTGCAGGAAGAAACTTGGAGATCTGTGTAAAAGCAAGGAAAAAGAAAGACAAGTCTTCACAGGGAAACAATGGAATTGTCTCACCCACTGTGTCAAGATCGTATCATTGCAATGGGCTCAGCTCTGTGTTTTGGCATTTAGGAGCTGTAGACTCTCCTATGTGCTTTCAATTAAAGGATTTTAAAGGACTGTAGACAGTACATGTAATACTGCAGACACTGTTTTGCAGTTATTTCATTTAAAAGTCCCTGTCATAAGACTGGGACTCACTTATTAGTGACTGTGTTTTAAAGATGAAGAGTTTTCAAGAGGGCTGGGTCCTTAGCCTGAGGCATGAACTATTGCTTTTCACCATGATTTGGTCCAGATTTACCAGGTTTTACAAATGCTCCCTGACATCTTGCTGTTGTCATACTAACCCTCACCTGCCTGAATGTTTATAAGAAACTGTAAGTTCTGCAAGTACAAAATTTCTGAATTTTTTGAAGCTCACCTGAACACACAATGAGTTTTGTAGGTTGTAGCTAGCTGTAGTAAGCTTTTTGGGTGTAGTAGTCTGCAACTCGCTTTAGTTTGTAAATTTTCCCTAGGACTGGATGATATCACTGCAGAGTCCTCCTCTGCCTATGGTTTACATCTCTCGCTCCCTTTTAATATGGGGGGCTGGTTTGTGATATGCAACCTGATAATAGCTAGCCCAAAAAGTGACTGCAAAGGGAAGGTATTAGCCCATCTGGGATTTTGTGCTTGTGATGAACTTATTAATATAAGGCCTTTTCATAAACTTACAGTTTGGAGCACTTGGGCCAGCAACAGTATGGGCTTTGATGGCACTGTCTCTGTAGATAACTCAACAAGGATCCCAAAGAGGTTTTATGGCACATGTGTCATAGGGGAACACACTGAAAAAAGGTCTGATGTTCTTTAACCTCTTCTATGCTCAGTCTGTTTATAGTGCTAAATAAAATGGACAAGGGCCCACTCCCAGTCCCTGAAGTCACCTGACATGGTATTACCCAAATTCATATTCTCACACTCTCCACCCAGCTAGGTGATCACATCTAAAGTGTCTGTTGGGACAGGCAAGACCCAAACCGAGGCACTGTCTGGAGGAATGTTTGCTGGTCTACTCCAGACTCTGCTAGAAGCTCCCTTTGTTTGGTGCGTACAGGTCAAACGTGGCCAAGCTAAAATCACCTTCAGCCCTAATATGCAGTAGATAGAGCTAATGCAGCTCTTGTAAGCATACAAGGATGACTCTAAGCCTGCCCTTCAGCCTCCAGCATGGACAGAAATTCAGTGGGTCAGAGGGACTGGTGTGAATCAGTCCACCCTCAGGGCTACTCTTCCTCTAAAATACTTCCATCTGCTTCAGTGGAGCCCCAGGAAGGATTTCACACTTCTTACATAAAAAAAATTTTGTTAGTATTCCAGCTTTGACTTTATTCTGCAGTGTTTCAAATTTTTCAAATTTCAAATACAGGTAATTTATCAAGTTCATTCTGGTTATTGGAAGGATATAGAGAAGCAGCACTGAGTGTGGACACCAGTTCAAAACTATCCCAGGCAGACAGTTGAAAAGAGGTAACAGTGTGATTCCTACATCATGTGTCTTTTGCAGCTCCTCCACCAGAAATATTTCACATGGTGCAATGAGAACCAATTTAAAAAAACCCACTGAAGCTGAAACATACACTCCACAACAGACTAATATTCAGATTAGAATTAAGGAAAGTTGGAAACTATAATCATTTAAACACAATTTATAAGCCTAATTTCCTGCATGTCACTCCCAGATAATAAATACTTTTCTTTTGGCTTGGAAAAGCTGTGGAAAAAAAAAAAAAAAGTTAATTTAGGGCTCATTAGTTTATTTTTAGTAGCTTAAGATCTGAGGGATTTGAAAACATTTCCCTTTACTAATAGAACATGCCTTCCTGTATACCAAGGATGTCCACTGACCTCACTCCCTCCTGGAAGGTGCCACTGATCCATGACAGAAATCCAGTGAGGGCTTTGAAAGCTAAATAGGAACCAGAAAAAAAGTATTATCATGCTTAGCTGATTATAACATTGGAAATAAAGTTCAACTGTAAGTTTGTGGGGAGAAGGAGTAGTGCCTGAAACAAACAAGTACTTCCCGTGTTTGCTGGAAGAAGCCAATCTTCCCTCTGCTTATATAATAAGAACATTACTCACTAATTTGCCAGTAGCTGAAAGGGATTTCTGTTTTTAGCTCTGGGTCTGTGGCAACTGTTTTGTTGTAAATGAAAATTAAATGGGAACATACAGCTAAAAAACCGTTGAGCCATAATTGAAGTGCATTAATGGTAATTACTTCTTTCTTTCACTCATCATTTTGACAGAGAAATCCATTACTCCTCCATCTCCATGTTTCCACAAATTACTCTTCCCTGTGGATGTGCAGTGACTGAAGGAAATCACGGCTTTGTTCTATACATTTTTCTTTAGCGCAGCCCTGTTCTCCCTGTACTTCTTTCCCTGGGGATACAACCGAAAATATCAATAAAATGTATAAACAGTTTACTACTTTGATAGGGATAAGAGGAAAAAGAAGGCATCAAGTATCAAAGTGAAACTGTGCATGCCAGTTATTGGCAGATGTAACATGTTTGGTATTGCTT
The DNA here is from genome assembly GCF_017639655.2 of Falco naumanni. Taxonomy (NCBI): domain Eukaryota; kingdom Metazoa; phylum Chordata; class Aves; order Falconiformes; family Falconidae; genus Falco; species Falco naumanni. The sequence goes on from NC_054059.1 coordinate 31,528,571, forward strand.
ATAGCCATACATTAATTGTGCTGATTTATTTCAAGCTGCTTGTCTTGCCAGTGAAAGACACTTCCCTGACACAGTAATTTCACTAGGTAAGAACCTTTCAAGAGTTCCATCACTTTGTGCACATTTTCATCTCTCAGTTCAAGATTTTCTTTTCAAATGTGCTTTGGCATTCAAGGAAACTAATTAACCCCACAGGTCCGAGGCACAGTCCCTTCACTTCTTGGCTGATGAACTTTTGTGGACTAGTATAAGGAAATATTTGTAAAAGATGTAGAAAAGGTCTCTATTGCTATTCAGAAATAGCTATTTTGCAAATAGAAGGAAACTGTAACTGAAGTAATTTTCCTTGCACTGTGGATGAGATGATATGAGATTAATTTTATGTGGGAACTAACCAAAACTTTTTCTTTGAGGTTGGTTTCAGGATATGAGCACTTGACATGGAGATAGTTTCACTCCTGGGGAGAGACTGAATAGGGCAGAAGCCAACAGTTACTTTCTCATTTGTATTTGAGGTTGTTGCAATAAGTTTGGTATTGAAGTAGCAGTAATATACCAACTATTTCTGAAGTCACCACATAAAGAAACAGATTAACCATAAAAGGTAATTTCTGACTATTCATTTAATTAAAATTAAACATGCATTTAAATGTTTTATTCCCTTTATTCACTTATTTAAAGATAGTGATAAAACTTTAAAAATATTAGGTTTTCTATGATAAAACCTCAGACCCTGACAGTCCATTAATTCAGTTTTTTCCAGGCCTATAGTGAAGTGCTCTGGAAGGAAGAGGTCTTCCTTTTGCCACAGATTTCCCCTTATTTTTGCAACTTTGAGCAATGACAATTCCAAAATGATAATTTGGAAGTGTTCAGATGATGTCACCACAGGTATACTCTATTTGTTTCTGTATCTACATTTTGCTCATATAGCTCCATAATTTCTCACGTGGATATTAGCTTTAGATATAAGATGGGAAACAGATACATAGACAGAAGCAAATAGAAAGAAAAAAAGTGGAGATGAGGCTTTTGGATGCCTAATTGACTGATTTTATTTCATTTCAATAGGAAATGAATTTAAGTTTGGTACAAAATTTGTTGCCTAGTTACTAAGATATAGTATATATGCCTTGCAATCAGTCTTACTTGTGTAAGAGACAAGTCTTTGACTTCTTTAGTATCAGAAACTGAAGATTTTGCAGAATCTATTTTGTTAACAATTTTCCTGTGAGACTCTACAAAGATTGGCACTATGTGTTACCGATGAAGTAATACTGACATATTTCTTAATGTTCTAGAATTGCATTGTTTCACAGGATGAAATTACTTAGCAGAATTCATTCTTTTCTAAAAATCAGTCTTCCTGTTCCACAGACATAGACTGTATTGGTACGAAGAAACAGGAACAGTGACCTGAGGTTTATCCTGGGATTCAAGGAAAAGAAAGCATATTGTAATACTAGATCATCAGAATAATGACATGGGTTAATGACTTAGTTTTTTTTGGGCTATCAACAATGTCTACAGCATGAAAAATTAGCTGCTTTCAAAAAAATCTGATCTCATGGTTGTTTCTCTGTTCTTCCAATCAACTATATCCACTTAAAAAAAAAAAATTGTAAACAATATATAACTAAAAAAAGGTTGGTCTCAATCCAATCCTGAAATGATTGGCCTGAAAAATCCCAGCAAAACAATTTTTTTACAAGAATATTAGAAGGAAAATATAAAGAAAAACAAAAGAAGAAAGACGTTGAGAAAATGTTACCTGGCTGAAATTGCAAGTAAGAATATTTCGAAGCATGGCAATGGAAGGGACCTCAGGACAGTGTCAGCTAAGACTGTCTTAATCCTGACAAACACTCCTGTGTTCAAAGATTTCTGTTGCTCACCTGGGGAAACTGTGGAGACACAATGCAGGCTGTTCCTTCAGTGTTCTACCTATTGCAAACAAGTTTCCTAATGCTGATCTTGTCACTGGATTCATCCATTACCGTTTTCTATTTCTAATGTGTATGGAGAGATGATTGTTCTCTTCTTGCTTTTTCCAGGTATGTTCCTCTCAGTCTTCTTTTCTTTAGACTAAGCAACCTCAGTACATTTACATTATTATTTTTTTTTTTAATCTTTAAGGTTTTGTTTCTAGCCTTCCTGTTAGCAGCAATAATTTAGGCAAGAAGATTATCTTAGTGCATTATGTCCTCTTTAAAGAAGAGACAACTTACTAGAATTCAACTCATTAATTGCATTAATGTTGACTCAGAGAACAGGTATACAGCATCACTTCCCTTTCCTCTTGCCTCATTTTCTTTTTAATATAGGGGTCCAGTATGGTGGGATGCTCTTTCTCTCACAATGCTTCTCTCTTTCCACAGGTAGCCTATGCATCTAGTTCAGAAGATCTAAATTTTTCACTTAGACCAGACATATGCTTTTAGTTGGTTTAACCAGTGGTGGAAACAATTCTGAATCAAAATGTGGAACATGTATCTGTCCTGGTACAAGGCTACATCATTTAACAGATTTGTGTGCCAAACCAGACTCTATCAGTAAATACCTGCTTTCACTGCAAATATGTTTAAGTGTATAAATGTGTAACTAGGTGGATGTTTCAGTTTTACCTTATCTTTGGGTCCATGATGAACATTAAGCCTGTTGTTTACATGTATCACTGTGCTCACATATACATGCACATTGCCATTGTATCCACAGCAAAAGAGCGAACTGTAAAATATGATTGGGTTTATTGGTCTTCAACTTCTCTCTTAAGGCTTGAACTCTTGGAAAGAGGGAGCTGGTTAACTGAGTGAACTCTTGGACTCTCAGACAGTTACATTGCTCTGGGGCACTGTGTGGGGTGGAATTCCAGTTTGCTGTGCACCTTCCTGGGTGAACTGGGAAGGTGCTCTTGGGCGTAAGTCCAGTGCAGGTGGTACTGCAGCACTGGGGTGCTGCTGACAAGTTAGCCCCTTTAAAATAGTATTTAGCAGTCTGTGTGCTTGATTTCCATCTGATGTTATTGGTTTCCAAAAGTTAAAGTTTATTTGCAAATCCTGAATTAAATCAAAGGAAACCAGATGCCTTAAATCTGAATCTTAGGGTAGGTTGTGTTTTGGGATTGTTTTTTTTTTTTTTTTTAAATCCTCCAAATGCTTTTCAAAATCCTTTGGTATCCAAATGTTTCTGTTCATCTGACTGCAAGCTTTTGAAGTCGGTTCTCCTAGTAAAAGTGGCAAAAGCAATGATTTGGTAGAGCTGGAGTAAACCATCATACAGTAATTCTCTCATTTCCCAAATGTACATACCGGGGAAACATACATTCCTTTCTGGTGACATATTGATTTTTTTGTTTTAAGAGAGACACATTTTTAATATTTCTCTGTATATACATTGTTATAAATAGACATGTGATTATATCATAAATTTCCTCTTTTATATTATGCCTCCTTGCCTTACACATCTTTTTCCTCACCTACTGCAGTTCCTACAGGAAATAAACTTCCTCCCACAGTCACCCACAATCCTTCTGTCCCACCAAACAATACAAGTGCAATTACATCTTTATATTAATTAAACAGAATAAATAAATAAATATGAATTGCAACTTTTTGGTTTCAGTATATTCAGTACAGACTTCTGACACTTAGTTTAGCAGGACTTATTTCCACCGTACTTCATTGTTCCAATATTTAGGTCTCTTCCTCAGCACAGGTATGTCTTGTACAACCTACTGACAAGGACACTGGAAGACTGTGAGCAAATAAGGACTGGAACTGAGCTCACAAACCACAGTTACTTTTCAAATCAGTAGAGGATCTTTTGCTGTTACCTCAAGTGCTTGTATTGCACCTTTCTGTATGGAAATGAACTACAAATGAAGGGCCTGTTTGTTTTGCAGTAGAGGGAAAGCATAAAGACTTTCTGTGGTATCTCCTACTGATTGCAAAAGAAAAACGGAAATTTATCCCCTTGTGTTGGGGTCTGCAGCGGGTCTGCAGACAAGTTAGTTGACCTCAAAGACTTAGCCGTGTACCTTTAAGACAGCCACAAATTGTCAGGTATGTAAACAGGATGTGAAGAATTGGAACTTAGAACCACAGTATACGGGCACCTACAGCAACAGCAAATAGCAAGCAAGAGGAAGGACACAAAAACCTATCAGGGTCTAACACCCGCACTGTCTAAGATACATAAATAGTTTGTATAAACAATAAAGGCCATTTTTTCTGAACCCAGCCACGCAGACATAGTGTTTCTTTTAAGTCCGCCTCGACTTGTGTCACCACACCCTTGGAAGGCAAGCTAAGGCCAGACACTGGCTTAAGGTATTATCCAGTATTTTGGGGAATATTGAAACAGGTCCTAGACTGGATTCATGTCACTTAGCTTCAACTGCCTAAACCCTACATGTTTAGCCTAAGCCTGTCATCTAGGCTCCTTCTTCTTGATAGGTCACACACCTGAGGGTAGGAAGTGAGATCAATGTAAGCTCCTGGGGACTCCAATAGGTTTGCAATTGCTGTTGAGCAATTATGCCTGCTAACTACTAAGAAGGGTCAGAAGATAATTATATCCCTCTACCAACTACCAGGGATTTACAAGGCCACCACACAGATACTCTCAGATATTTCTGTCTGACACAGTTTCAGAGGACCTGTTTGTCCAACACAGAAACCCCTTGACACAGGTGAACATCTGAGACCTAGAGTTGCTGCTTTGTTCTTTCGATGCCCAGTCCTCATACAATAATTTGGGGATTTGATTGAGCTCAATCATACAATGTAACTGCTGTTGTCTATTGATTTATACAGGTGGCTCTTGAAGACAAGGCCTGCTACTTGACTACATGCCTGTATAGGTCATTGAACTGCAAAGAAGTGTTCAGTGTCTCTGGATTCACACGCTGATCATCATTGTCTCTACCATCCCATTCACTTTTATCTACTTGTCTCCAGTTTTACATGAGGGCAACAACCTCTCAGAACAAACCTTGTCCTAGGCTGTATATTATAGGATACCTGAAGTCCAAGTCCTTGACTGAAGGTACTCTCATGTTTTTGGTATACAACCCAGCGAAATAACTATATAGAGAGTATCATAGATTTGGTAGATGGAAAGAGATGAGGTCTGTTACAAAACTCCTTCTAAAACTGCAGTGGTTAGAAATTTTGCAAGGGAACCTAAACATTTAGTGGGCTTTGCTCGGTGTGCAGCATCTCAAGTATAAGTCTGGGAGGGTAGTTAAATTGACAGTGAGTGCTAAGGAATACTTTCAAATCCATGGAAGTTTTTAAAAGTATGAGGTTAATCCTAAACAGGAGGTAAATATGTGGCAGGCTGTGAACATCATAAAACTATCTGCTTATGCAACACAAATGTCATATTGGCACATGTTTGACTGTTCAAATAAAAGAGAAGAAAATATCCCCTTCTTCACCCTCTTTATATTTAGAGTTGAAAAAAACTAAAATCCCTGGTTCATAGGAAAAATAAAATCTTGCTTCTGGCACCAAAACTGTCTTAATTATACTTTACACTTGACAACTATTTCCTTATAATCTAAACCTGTGCTGCAAATCCCATAAGCACAAGAACAAAAAATGAAGCTGATTTAATGCACTGAGTGTGTTTTGTTCCTCAGCACAAGATGAATAAAATTTAGTGTTCCTGGAGGTCAAAACCCACACATTGTAGCAGACTTCTTGTAAATCTTTTAGATAAGTTTAGGATGGCTGCTGTTATTTTTGTAACCTTCCTTTGAACCATAACTTCCTCATCAGGTACTTCATATTCTACCTCAGAGACATGAAACTCCCAAAAGCCAAGCTATTTCTTTCAACTCTTTTACAGTACAAAGCAGCCATCCAGCCATCCCTAGTGTCATGCAATACTGCTACCTTTTCCATCAGTGCTTCAGAAAGCAGAGCTTGTCCTTGTAATTTTTCATACTTAGATTGACAGAATCTACCTGGAGGAGCCACAGGCTGCAACTCATTTTGGATGAGGGTGCAGGGGCAGAGGCTGACTGGCTGCCAGCTTGGCTGTAAGTCTTGAAATAAAGCTGCGGTATCACAGTATCCATTATGTGGCTAATATAATATTCAGGGCAGAAAGCTAAGCTTTAAAAGAAGCTGAGGACTGAAGAACAGACTTTAACAAGGAGCTGAAAACCAGAAAATCAAAAAAGGACTGTCGTGGTTTAACCCCAGCTGGCAACTGAGCCCCACACAGCTCACTCTCCCTGGCAGGATGGGGGAGATAATCAAGAAAATTTGTGGGTTGAGATAAAGGCAGTTTAATAGGCAAAGCAAAAGCCACACACACAAGCAAAACAAACCAAGGAATTCATTCACCACTTTCCATCTCCAGGCAGGTGTTCAGCCATCCCCAGGAAAGCAGGGCTCCGTCATGTGTAGCAGTGACTTAAGAAGCCAAATGCCATAATTCCAAACATCCCACTCTCCCCTCCCTCCTGCCCCCCGCACCGTGATTTCCTTCTTCCCCCTGATTTTTATTGTTGAGCATGACACCATATGGTATGGAATATCCCTTTGGTCAGTTGGGGTCAGCTGTCCTGACTGTTTCCCCTCCCAACTCCTTTTGAACCCCCAGCCTCCTGGCTGGTGGGGTGAGGAGCAGCAAAGGCCTTGGCTCTGTGTAGGCACTGCTCAGCGATAACAAATATATCTCTGTATTATCAACACTGTTTTCAGCACAAATCAAAAACATAGTCCCATACAAGCTAATACGGAAAAAATTAACTCCATCCCAGCCAAAACCAGCACAGGAGCCTATTAAAACTTCATTGTAATTTTGTACGTGTAGGTTTTTTAACTAATATTTTTATGGTCTATATGAATGTGTATGTGTTTTGGGTATTTAAAAAGCTGTATAATAACTAGGTAAATATTTATAACTAGCAGCCATAAATCATCAATTTTCCTATTTTCTAGGAATTTTGTGAACCTAAGTGTATTAAAAATCATGATCTGTTTAAATACTACAGCGGTGGAGGCCACAGGGTTGTTTTATTATAATTTCATATTGAGCAGAAATCGTCATTGTATTATCACTCATAAAAATGCTACACTCTGGAAAGCTCGTTTTATTTTTATCTTTTTTTAAAAAAAAGAATTAGCATTTTTGGCTAGTCTTAATCCCTCCCCTCACAGAAACAGTTCCAGGAACATTAACCAGAACAAGTTAAACAGGTTCATTACCCTGGTCCAGAATAAAATGCCCCTTCCAGCCCCTCTAAACTCAAGTGGTTGCTCGCTCTCTCTTTCTTTCTCTTCAAAACCTGAACCTTACCCTCTTGGCTTCTTGGTATTGCTTCAGCAGTCTAGAGAGATGTGGACTCTAGACACCCAGACTGTGCATGCCACGTCTTCTGTCCTAGCTTGTCTTCTTAGAAGCTGGGAGGTAGATTTGAACCTCCTCAGGTTCAGGCAGGTGAGGCTTCCACCCCTGTTTCTAGATGAATAATCCAACACCAGGCCAATAAGGAAAAGATGAGTGTTCTTTTCTTCCTGTGGCAATATTTTGGGTAGAAGTGGCCGTTGTTGCCTTCTTCGCCTTTTGGTGAGCCCCAGGTTTTTGGGTCTTACTATGCGCTCTCAGAGCACGTGTACCAGACTGCATTCCCTGGGAGACTTGGGTGTCCTCATTTGTGTATCCCAAATGGTTTTAGGTAACTACTAGGTACCTAAACACTCATCAGATTTTGTCACATTAAAAGGTATTACTAGCTTTTAATTGTCTAATTAGATTTCTAAGTAAACATCTTAGTGCTTATGCGCTGCCTGGTCCATCAGCAGGTAGGCAGGGTTTGTTTTAAAATTCAGCATGCTCCTGGTAGAGCTGTCCCGTAGGTAAGTGATTGCTACTGGGGTCTCACCCCAGCGTTTTACACTAATTTAGAAACTCTGCTGCAGTTGCTGCCTGAGCACAGTGCACAGAAATTCTATGAATACTGCTCAGAAATGGGGATTGGCTTTGTTTAAGGTATTAACTGAAATCCAGAGCTTCTCCAGAGTTCCTAAAGAAACATAATGGTATTTTTTGGCAGAAATGACAAATGACAGTCACCTTTTTTGTTTCAAAAAGCAGGAATGTGGCTGTGATATTTTTAACATGCTGGGGTAGTAGAGTGGGGGCACATTTGTCAAAGCTACTTATTTTACAGGGTGACATTTAGCATGAACAGGTTAGCAAATGTCTTGAGTTTGTCTAAAAAGAGAAAACTTGAATTGTGACCATAAACATCCCAGCAGAGATAAAAGGAATGTTTAAAATTGGTTTCATTAAACTGCAATTATGACTTCTACTTTCTCAGTAGCTTCAGGGAGACCTTTGCAGTGCCCACCCTCCCCCCAACTCCCCCAATTCCCCCCTTCCCCCCCAAAAAAAAAAGGAATTAAAAGGACTAGTACTCTAAACTGGGAAAAGGTAAAATCTTAACAGTTATGTGGCACTGAATTTGCATCGGGTCTTGTAATTTTTAATTTATTCTTACAAATCAGTCCACAACAAGAAACTCAGACTCCAGGAATCTGCAGAAAATTCATAGAAGTAATTGTGGCTGTGTGTACAAAAATGGTTTAAGTCTTATGTGTAATACGTAGCCCTTTCCTGAACTGCCTTGGACTCAAACATATGCCTTGGTATAATAGTTTTTACTTCCAGATTGCACTGCTTACCAATAATAATTAAAGCAGCTACATCCTCTGTTTCACAACTATATCCACTCCCTCTCCCCAAAGCTGGCAAAGCCAGTTCCAAGCCTCACATCAATTCAGCAAGAAGGGGGAAACCTCCTATGACCAGCTTCATGTTCAGTTTCTTGAATACTTTCTACTGTGATACTCATTCAGAGAAGTCTATATACAAAGCAAGATTAACATTTAAATGTCAAACATATCTGGGATATACAACTGAAAACAAACCATTAATTTGCCAGAAAACTGTGTGTGTCAGCTGCTTAAATGCAACACAAACAGTCCACATAGCTGCCTTCACATTAAGCCTCCCGGATCATAGGCAGTGCTCAGTACCTTTACAAACCCCCTGCACTTCAGCAAGTTTTACCTCAAATGAACTCAGCTACAGCACAAAGAAAAGTCATCATAAACTCACACTGTACTGCCTGCTGAAGAATGATTCAAAGAACAGCTCAATCTGTTCTTAGCTGGAACAAATTGTTCAAAGAAACAGACTGGTTAAAAATTATGTGCACCATTAATGCAGAGTGCACAATTCCCCAATAAAGTGCTTTTTTTCTGTCATTCACTACATCTCTTTTACTTATGCATAAATGATAAACTCCATATTAGGCATCTAATCACCAAAGTTATGCTTGTCAAAGAATAAGTTAAATATCTGTTTTCTAAACAACATCTAAATTTCTAAAGCAAACATCTCAGATACTGAGGTTGCAAGTAACTAAAGAAAGGGACACAACGTGCTATTCTGCCTATAGGACCCCCTAAACATAGGCATATGGATTTGTATGTGTCAGAGGTTGTTTTTCTGTGTTTCAGATTATTCCAGTTCCATTTGCATTTTGAGAATTATTTTGAGAATTAGAGAAGAGGGAGTTTAAAATGGAAACATCTTGTGACTGAACAGCAGTGGCAATGAAAGTCTAGAGGTTTCTTTGGATCATTATGCTACTTATCAAGCTACATCAAGACTTTTCTATACGTATTGTTCAAGGCAGAACTGGAATTAGCAAAGCAGAGATTATATCTGAATGGCTGAACTGATGGAGGTTACCAAATACAAAGAAAGCTTTAGGAGCAAAAGAAAGTCTTAGAAGGAAAGCAGCAACAAGAAGATCTCTTGAGAAGCAAGAAAGAACAGTTAAGTTCAGCAACAAGTCATTATCACAGCTCAGTCAATATTTCTTTAAAAATAGTTTGTTGTGTTTTTTTTTTTTTTCATTTTTATTCCATAAGTAGACTAGTTTTCTGAATCTATTCTCCATTCAGAAGTATGACATGAACTGCTAATGTATAGTGGATAATTTTTCTATGTATTTCTGGAGTTATACTATCTTTACAGGCATTGTAAAGTCAATATATTATCTGAAAATTCTATAATAATGAGTTAAATTGGAGAATATGCAGGTAGAAATTGATTTGCAGAAACCTTCTTTTGTTAAGCTGTTCTGGCAGACCTATAAAAATGAGTGAGAATCCTTGAAAAAAGTCCAGTACCGCCAACTTACTCCAGCATTATTTTCTCTAATTTCAAGTGACATCATGTCTTTTCAGCCATGTTCATAAAAATATCAAATTATTAACATATGGATAGAACAGAGCCCAGACAACAGTCTTTAGCAATATTTTAATCAGGATAAACCCACCCAATTGTCAATTATTTTAGCAAGATTCCATTTTGTTTGATATGTGTTAACATAGACTATGACATTTTTTCTTTTTAAACTGCAGCTTTCACATACTGTAAGCAAACCTTACATATTGTGTTGCTTGGAAACTGATAAAAAACCCAAGTCAAACAGAATTAGAAAGAACTGTCCAGTTATACACAGAAATTACTGTTAAAATCACATGAATTGAAATCTAGCTCAGCTTTGTTTACAAATTATAGTGTGTCATTTTAACTAAGCTATGCAGCTGGTTTAACAGAATTAGTGACAAGATAAAATTATAATAACTTTGTTTACCTAAGACAGTGAAATATAGGCTACAGTTTATTGTGGTTTTAAAATAAACTTTGGTGAAACTTTTCTTTGCTAGGTAAATTTGTCTGTTTATTTCTCTGTTTTTTCTTCTCAGTTTGAGAAAAGAAGAAAAAAGTCAACATCTACAGGCCTCAGGAAGGTCTTGTGGAAGATCTAGAGGAAAATTCAACTAAGAGAAACACACTGTCTGTGGTCTCAACTTTCTTTTGGGCATGTGAACCCAACTGTAATATCCAACATAATTTAATCTCTTAATTCTAATGAAAATTGAACCAACAATTAGATAGACAATTGAAATTCTATCAGAAATTGTCTTTTCATAGAAATTTAAAAAAAACTCGAACACTTAGAAAGGGAAGGTGCTAGTTTTGCCTTTTTTCGCAAAAGAGGTCCTCTAAGGACAAAGTGTAGTGATGTTGAAATATTGAAATACTATGTTCATAATTTTTAAAATAAATATTTTGACTTTTCATTGGGAACATTTTGTTGTGAGATTTGTTATATTTTATTGAGGATACAAAAATATTGCAAATAAAAATAAAACTATACCTGAATACTCAAAATCAATATATTTTAAAGATTTTCTTTGTGTAAAATCTTGGGATTTATTCTAAGTCAGAATCAAAACAGATTCATGAATTACCATATTCATCATTAAAAAATATCTCCTCAAATCTATCTAGAAAAGATAGATGTCTGCTGAAATGTCTGCTGAAAACTCAGCAACTACTTAAGTTCCTAAAGATAACGACAGCGTGTTACTTTACATAAACTGGCTTTGGCAGCAATTATCACACAATCAACTGAAGATATTTACAGAAAGCTTCCACTCTAATACTAAATTATAAATTTTAAATAGTCAATTTTGTCTTAAAACAAATAAAAAAACAGAAAAACTGGGGGTCACAACTATGAAATCCAAGTTAGGGAAAGCATTTTTGTCAGATCCAAGTAGAAATTTGCTCATCAGATAACTGGGCAGCAGGTGTCTTATGCTATCTTGTTCTATGGCTTTGGTCAAGGTCATCACTGTATATGGAAACACTTTCTAGAAGAAGGATTCATATATAACTCTGATGTGCACAAATATTTGCATACTCTGGTAGTGATGTGTATATATACAGGTGTATATGTGTGCTTACTCTCTCAAAAATGTGCTCTCTCAAAAATGATCTACTATCCCTACATCAGCTGTGGGTTGTGATGAATCCCATGCTGTGACACCATGACTATTTGGATCTATTAGGGATGTCAAATAACCATTATACCCAAGCCAAACTCAAAGATTAAATGAGGCAATTTCATAGAAATAGACTTGGTCAGGGACATCAAGGGCAGAAAAAGCTTCTGCAGGTACACTGGTGATAAAAGGAAAACTAGGGAAAATGTAGGCCCTCTGCAGAAGGAAACAGGAGACCTAGAAGCCCAGGATATGAAGAAGGCTCAGGTATTCAATGACTTTTTCACCTTGGTATTTGCTAGCAAGTGCTTCAGCCATGCTGGCCAAGTCAGGGCCATGAAGGCAAAGGCAGGGACTGGGAGAATGAAGAACCACCTGCTGTAGGAGAAGATCAGGTTTGAGACCATCTAAGGAACCTGAAGGTGCACAAGTCCATGGGTCATACATCTCAATGCATCCACAGGTCCTGAGTGAACAGATGGATAAAGTTGCTTATCATATTTGAGAAATTGTGGCAATAAGTGAAATTTCCACTGACTGGAAAAGGGGAAACATAACCCCCATTTTTAAAAAGGGAAATAAGGAAGACCCAGGAAACTACCAGCCAGTCAGTCTCACCTCTGTGCCCAGCAAGATCATGGAGCAGATCCTCCTGGAAACTATGCCAAGGCATGTGGAAGATAAGGAAGTGAATGGTGACAGCCAACAGGGCTTCACTAAGGGCAAATCGTGCATGACAAATTGGTGGCCTTCTATGATGGGGTTACAGCATTAACAGATGAAGGAAGAGCAACTGACGTCATCTACCTGGATTTGTGGAAAGCATTTGACACTGTCCTGCATGACATCCTTGTCTCTAAATTGGACATACATGGATTTGATGGATGGACCACTCTTTGGGTAAGACTGGATGGTCGCACTCAAAGAGTTGCGGTCAATGACTCGATGTCCAAGTGGCATTCCTCAGGGGTCACTAATGGAACTGGTGCTGTTTAACATCTTTGTCAGTGATGTGGACACTGGGTTTGAGTGCATCCTCAGCAACTTTACCAGTGACACCAAGCTGTGTGGTATGGTCAACACGGAAGGAAGAGATGCCATCCAGAGGGACCTTGACAGGCTTGAGAGGTGGGACCATACAAACCTCATGAAGTTCAACAAGGCCACGTGCAAGGTCATGCACATGGGTCAAAGCAGTCCCAAGCACAAATATAATCTGTGTGGAGAATGCATTGAGAACAGCTGTGAGGAGAAAGACTTGGGTGTGTTGGTGGGTGTGAAGCACAACATGACCTAGCAATGTGCGCTTACAGCCCAGAAAGCCAATTGTATCTGGGGCTCCATCCAAAGAAGCATGACCAGCAGGTCAAGGGAAGTGATTCTCCCCCTCTTCACTCTTGTGAGACCCCACCTGGAGTACTGCATTCAGTTCTGGGGGCCCCAGCATAAGAAGGACATGTGCCTGTTGGAGTGAGCCCAGAGGGGGGCCATGAAGGTAATCAGAAGGCTGGAGCACCTCTCCTGTGAAGACAGGCTGAGAGAGTTGGGGTTGTTCAGCCTGGAGAGAAGAAGTCTCTGGGCAGACTTTATAGCACTCTTTCAGTACTTAAAGGGGGCCTAAAAGAAATAAGGGGACAAACATTTTAGGAAGGCTTGTTGTGACAGGACAAGGCATAATGGTTTTAAACCAAAAGAGGGTTATGATGAGCGTGGTGAAACACTGGAACAAGTTGCCCAGAGAGGTGGTAGAAGCCCCATCCCTGGAGTGTTCAAGGCCAGGCTGGATGGAGCTTTAAGCAATCTGGTCTAATGGAAGATGTTCCTGCCTGTGGCAAGGGAGTTGGAACTAGGTAATCTTTAAGGTCCTTTCCAACTGAAATAATTCTATGAGTCTATGTTTCCATGGTGTAATTACTGTATTAATGCTACAGTCTTCTCAGGACAACTAGAAGTCTATTCATATTTAAAGACATAAGTAATAAAGCTATGTAAATGTCACTACTGCCAGCAGTGTGAAAGCAAGGGAGTTACTGAATGCTGAACACAAAACCATAATGGCTCTGGGCAAGAGGAAGGCTTGTGACCTCTCTGCCATCACAGTGCTACGTGCACAGGAAAACCTATTCAAAGGGTTTCTGATGCAAAAAAGTAATTCTGGTGATCTTTGTGAATGTCAGTGTCATTTTGATATCTTTTAATAAGCGTAAACTCCAGTGTGACTGTTTCTGCAATTTCAATGGAAACTTCAGTGTAGAGGACTCACTTAAGGGAGAAAAATAACCTAAGGGTTTTTTATCTTCTATGCCTAAGGATGAGGAAATAAGATTGTGATCCTACTAGTGTGACCATGAACATTCCCTCTAACTTCAGTAACAGGGGCATTTGGCCTGGTGGTATGAAAATCCTCATTGTAATTACATTGTAACTAACAGATGTTACAATTTCCTGCTTGATCCTCATCTCACACCACACTGTGGTCTCTTTCCCTCTTCAGGCTTCCTGTTGTCCAGAGCCATCTGTTCCCAACAAGAGGTGATGGCACCCAGTGACAACATCACACTTAGAAATCATGTGCATCTGCACATGCCTCCACTACTATCTTCAGCAAAAATTTACACTAGTTCTTATTCCTAGAACTATTGGGCTGGGTTTTATTTTCATCTTGAAAAGCAATCTTTATAAAAGGCATCAACCTCTTGGATTTAACTTCAGTATAAAATTGCACTGTTTCCTCATGTGGGATAATTTAGAACTTTTTTCCTACCAGTTACATATTTAGGGCAGCATTTTCTTAGTGGATCTGTGGAAATGACTCAGAGGTCAATAGGAGCTATGTGCAACCAAGGATAGAATTAGTTTCCTAATGGAAAATTATAATGGGTTATTTTATTTTTCTTCCTTTAAATTTTATCATTATTAGGTTAACAAAGAGACCTCCTTTACCTTTTAAGTTCTCAGGACAAACATCTCACATTTCCTTAATGAGTTCTTAGCATTATTGGCATAACACCATTGCACAGAATAATAATTCAGAAAGAAATCTTCAATTAAGAGATCTGACTTAATATGTTTTTACTTGAGCCAGTGTTACATTTCCCTTCTACTGTTCACTTCTACTGTATGTTTATCTAGACCTACCCAGAACACCCTTGATTATTTGTACAGTAACAGAAGTCCATTTTTCCAATAAAGAAAAAAGAGGTGGAGGATAGAAGAAACCAGCTGGTAAAACTAACCATGTATGCAGGTCACTCAAAGGAGATTTCTTCGAAGTAGATCAAAGCTCTCAGTTTTATTCTGCAGATGCGTTCCTTGCACAGTACTTAAATAGAAACAAAGAAATGCAGCATGTTGCAAGACATCAACAGATAAAACAAATGAAAACTTACACAACATTTGCCCTGTACGGGGAACATGTTCCAAGACAGACTTGCTCTGCTTTGACATTTAAAGCTACAGCTAGCACTAGAAAGCGGCAAAAAAAGTCTGGAATGATTTAGGAAAGTGAAGTCCAGACCCAAGGAATAAAGATCTCCATGTGAAGACTGAAAAGAAAGAGAACACATGCTATGACCAGGGCTGAACTTTCATCCTTCAAGCCCTGAAAACCGAATTTAACCTACAAACTAAAACAATCAAGTGGGATCAGACCCCCAGCATGGTTTTACTTTCAGGATTATTTTCTATTTTTATGTGATGTGAAATGCCTAAGCAGTACACAGCACAGTATCCAGTGCTAGATTTTGCTTCTTGGATGACAGTAAGACCGCACACAGACTGAGCCTGTTCTCTTGTGTTTACCAGTTTAATTTTTGCAGAAAAGTTGCCTAACCTCAAAGACAGGGAGGATACGTTCCATCAGGACTGGGTTATAACTTTCATAATTGAAGAATTTTTGTATAAAGTGAAAAATATGACTTTGAATCCATTCAGACTAAGGAAGAAGCAGAATTCAGGTCTTCTATTCTGAGGTCAATATGCTAACTTTCAGTATTTTGTACGTATCAGCTACTCCCTGAGCAAAAGTCAATTTTGCCCATATAAATGCCCAGCTGAGATGCATAATGACCAGCAGTTTCACTCTCCAAATCTCAGCTAGATAGGGCACTCGGCTCAGGGATGCATTTAGGGAGCCAGACTTACAAATGAAGCAAAATTTTAGATATGTCGATTTAATGATGTTTCTGGCTGATTGTTGTATGCCCCCTTTTCAGGCTTTTAACTGGCTCCTCTCAGACCTATTTAGTTCTCAACTAAGTCAAGAAACTGAAAGATAATTAGTGGTGTAATTTAAAGCAAAGCACTGCGGAGATATGGTGCTCATGGGGAACACAGGTGTGCCTATGACAGAAAGGCACCTGATATACCAAACACTTCTAGTCCTCGTTCCATAATATATTGTCTTACTCCATCCCTCTCAGTAATGATGCAAACTGAAATAATTTGATGTGTTATTAAGAGCAATAATGTTACTGCACTGCTTTGTGGTAACAGAAGGGCACGGAGCCATAGCCTGGCAGGCAGGGCTAAATGCTGTACTACCAGCAGGTAGATTTACTCAGACCTGTAACAATCTAGACCTTTTGTCTGTCTGCTTGAAAATTCATTGCTATAAAATAGGACACATTTATGAATATCACTGCTTGGGGGGCCATGGAGTAAGAGATTATTTCTCAGTATTCTTTAACACTTTCTCTTTAGAATTTATTAAATTCTTTAAACTTAGTATTCTAAGAAGTTTAAATGTATTTAGTGTTCTTTAATTTCATTCATTTTGTTTTAATTCTTAGTAGCATTTTTGTGATGATTTTTGTTAATAAAAGGAATTTGCTGCCTAGCTTCATTTTCAGTTTTACAAAGCTTTATTTTAATATTTACTATCTGAGCATATTTTGGAGGCATTCTGCTGCTTGAACCTATTATTTCCCTCATGAGTCCCACATAGTATAAAAGATCTGTACTGGGGCTGCTGTTTAGTTCCATTAAGGAATCTGCCCTGGTGTTGTGCACCCCTACCTGGAGGGTATAAAACCTATGCTCAGCTTCTGAGATGTGGTGGAATGGGTCTTGGTTTGATACCCTTTGCATTTCCAGAGAAAGCATGTCTCTCCCAGCTTGCCTGGTGAAGCTGTGCTCTGATCTCCAGCATCTCTGCTCAGGCGAGCATCAGGAAGCGGGTTGTGCTGATGGGTATCACCCTGTCATCCATCTCCCAGCCTATGTGCTTGATGGTGGCTGGGATAGAGGGAAGGGATTATAATTTCTATCTGTTTAAATGTGAGGTTTCCGTGTGAGATTTCTGTGTCTTCTGTTCTCGTGTTGAATTTAGATGGCTTATACAAATTCATTATACTTTTTGCAGCATCAATAGTAAGTAACAGCAATGAAAACATTTTTCAAGAAATAGTGTTTTTTCCCTCATCACCAAACATGTCAGAAGGAGGGCTGAAGGATGGCATCTCCAGTGACTAACTTACTGCACAGGAAAAGATTTCCAGACATACCAGATGAACCTTGCTCCCTTCAACTGATTATAAAAGAAGCCTAGAGTGATCAGTCCAAACCTAGAGACATTACTTTTAATTACTTCAGTTAGGGCAGATGAATCTCATTATTTTATAAAGCAAATAGATCACAGATGATTAACTACTTCAGTGGGCTGAAAAGCAGCCTTGCAGCAACTTACAGCAACTTACGTTGCCAGTAAATTTTTTCAATTGTGATGTACCTACATATTTGTGAACTACAAGTACTAGTTTTCTCACGTGGAATTTGCAAGATGCCACCACCACAATTGATTTGATACAAGTCATAGCTTCTCCCCTTCACTTTCAAAGGTCTGAAAGAAGAAGATTTCAGAAAGCTAAAACAGAGACTAACTCCTGGGCATGTTAGCAGAACACACTGCCTGCTGTCACGCTTGGGAAAAGGCAGCGCTGTCACCATTTTTGTGCATGCACTAAACAGCAAACATCCTTGTTCTTAAAATGCGAAGGCCTACAACAACTTGTGGATTCTGACACAGCCATGGGAACATTAAAGCCAGACTGTCAGGCTTCGGCACTCCAGATGTGCTAGAACAAGTACACAGACAACAGGGAAAGGGCACACACATGTCAGGTAACTCCAGCACAGTGCTCCTTTGTCAGCACAGCCACTTGGTTTGCGTTCATACTGAAGGGGTGTGCACAGGCAACTCCATTCTGGAAGGAAACCTACGTTTATTAGGGCTGTGGAAATGTCAGACCTTTTCCTAATAGTCACACCCAAAGTACTTTACCCCCGTGTAAACAAAATGTTCGGTTAATTAGTAAGTAAAGCATTATTAGTGGGCTTGCCTGCGAAATGAAGAACAGTATCAGAATAGGACTTTCAAACGTTAAGGAAAATTAACAGTCTTTTCAGGACATGGCTTTTCACTGCAATGGTTTTTAAGATTATGTTTCAGTGAGATAAAAAAGCGGCTTGAAGAAAAACAAGCTAGTGGCTTTGAAATAGCTTAATCTTTGCATTTATGTTTTCCTAGCGGGTAAGTTAGGACTGGAAAGTCAGCTCCCTAGTTTCACATGTCAGTTTTTAGAACTTGTTGTTACAACTCTAGCAATAATTGCTCATAATTTTTGGTTGTAAAAATATGTGCTTCTAATGTTTCTAAGCTGTGAGCATCAGCTCACATTTACTGGGAGTAATGGTGATTTTGTCATGTCAGGACGCTGAGATTAATGACAGCTGATATTTAATCTTCCCCATTTATGTCTGTGAAAATAACTTGAAGCTGGAACATGCATTTCAGCTTTTAACTCACAGGAACTAGCAAAAAGCCCTGCTAGGATTATGATCTGCAACTGGTGTTTTTTTCTGTCTTCTCCTAGGACTTACCTCTGCTTTGAATAATAACTTCACACGGTTGGGTCCTTTATATAGCAAATATTTTGTAAGACATGTGTAATGTCTTTATATATGTTCCACATATGTATCTCATTAGAGTTTATAAGACCTACTGGTCTTAACAAGATTTCATAAAAGACCTGAAACAAGCGCCTCTGAACATGGAGCATGCACAGTGCTTGCTTTTTCAAGTGTTTCTGGTTCATTTTATTTGCATGGGGGGAAAAAGTAGTGTTGAGCAAATCACATCTTTGAGATCTAACTTTCCATAGAAAGCAATGGCATAGCATCTGATTTATTACTTTTCAGCAAAGGCACTAAACATACCAATATTAACCCCAAATGTTCCAAAATCAGGCATTGGGCCTCACATCCTGAGCAACCTAAAAATGATGCAACTTATTTAAAAAAGAAGCAATAATATTCAGAGTTTGTGCTCTTTGTCTTCTGTCTGAGCTTTCAAGGTCCCAAGTGGTCATATTTTCATAACCATACTGACCAGGAGAGGAGATAATCTCTTAGGCATATGATATGTGGGCTCAGTCTTGTGGTGGGGGGATCAGCTGTGCCTTCCCTTTTGTTCACCACCCCCCCACATCCCATACATTGCCATTGAAGCTAACTTTGGCTAAAAATATACTTTATTTTAACGAATGAAAGCTCTGATTGTCCTAAAATAACATGAATTCCTATCAGGATCAGGGCACCATTGTGCTAAGTGCTGTACAAACATAAGGAGATAATGGACCTGATTCATCCCTGAATTGCTCTGGTTTCCATGGATTTACAGCTGTGCAAGTCAAAGGCAAATGTGATAATGAGCATGCTGCAAGAATGCACAGCTTAGGGCAAGTTTCCTTCTGGCCTAAATCCTTTGAAATCTGTGGAATTAAGGCAACAGATGACTTGATGTATACTTTAGGGCTGCATCTACCCTACTGAACTAAACAGGACCAGACCATGGGCCCTGGTTCACCATTGCTGGTAGCTGCCCAGCATTGTCTCAAAGAACTTCAAGGGAAAGTTGAGGCTGGGAACCTGCCCAGTAGCCTAGCCTGGGTGAAAACAGATTGCTTTGCAGACTGGGATAGCTTAACAGGATGAATATGGGCAGATCATGCCTACTGGCCTCATGGGCAGAGTATCAGGTCCTGGTGCTGATTGCTTTACTGATAGACCTACAGTCTGAAAATTTTGTTCCACTTGTAGGAGCTTCTGTCCAGGTTTAACATCAGCCTATTATACAGGTTTTCCCAAAGGATAGTAGCAAACCCAAAACTAAAACCAACACATGCCCATTTCTCTTACATTTTTCCTTAAATCACGGCTTGTATCCCTTGTTCCTTTCGAAGATGTGTTTTGCACAGGACCAGAGCAGCTGCAGCCCAGCCAAAGCCAAGAGCTACACAGCTGCACAGCCGCAGTGCTGCTGCCGGACACGGTTCAGAGCATGCCGGCAGCACCAGGCAGCGCCAAGGCTGCAGGTGTGCTGCTGCTGCTGCTGGTCCTGCTGGTGGCTGGGACAGAATTAATTTGCTTCTTAGTAGCTGGTACAGTGCCGTGTTTTGGATTTGGTGTGAGAACAGTGTTGATAGCACACTGATGGGTTTTGATTCATGCTGGGTAGTGTTTGTACTAAAGTCAGGGACTTTTTAGGTTCTCAGGCCTTTGTCTGGAAAGGGAGAGGGATGTTCAACATTGTGGTATTTGTCTTCCCAAGCACCCGTTATGCATGATGGAGCCCTGCTTCCCTGGGGATGGCTGAACACCTGCCCGCCCATGGGAAGTGGTGAATGAATTCCTTGTTTTGCCTTGCTTGTGTGTAAGGCTTTTGCTTTACCTATTAAATTGTCTTTACTTCAACCCATGAGTTTTCTCACTTTGACTCTTCCAATCCTCAACCCCATCCCCCTGTGGGGGGAGTGAGCAAGCGGCTGCATGGGGCTCACTTCCTGGCTGTGGTTACACCAGGGTTACACCACGACACTGCTGTAGCTCCCCTCATAAAATCCAGGCTTAATTTGCCACGGTTTCAGGGTCTTTTGCTGTTGTTTTACCCTGCTGCCTTTTCAGCACCTGCCTATAGCCTGGTAATCACTGGCAGGTCCTTATCCTGCCCAGCTCTCATGATTTTTTGCCTTTCTTACATATTATATCCCATCTCACTGCAATCAGATCATCACATAGCATAGGCCTACAGGGCACTTACTTAAGCAGCAAAGCCCTGGCATTGGATCCAGTGATATTAAATAGTAACTCCCATTTTAACATCTATTTGTGCAGGTATCTTACTCAGCTTTCTACCTCTCCTTCTCTCTTAAAGTCCCTATGTTGTTTGGCCAAATATCTCCCATGGAATGAGTTTCTCAAGCTCAGTCTGCTGCAGGGTTCTTAAATAGCTTCACATAAGAGGTCTCGTACTTTTTCTCCATCACACAAACGGTGAATGGGAAAACACTCACCATGCACCAGAAAAAGTGTCCAACCGCTCCATGGCACTGTTCATTTTAGAGCAGGGGAAGAAGAGAAAAGGAAAGTCCTAAATGGGATTTTATTTTGACAATTCAATCATTAATATTACATTTCAGAGTTAGGATGTCTGCAAACATTTAGAATGCATTTTTAGAAAGTATTACTATTAAAAGGACAAGGTTTTTGACAATTAATGCTATTTAAATGCTTTGGGAAAATACCCTAAGTTCACTCCTATTGATCTCAGGGACTATACCATAAATAAAAGGACCAAGGGAGTAATTTCTGATAGAGGCAAATTGATATGACACAGTGCAGATCTGCATGGCTAAATGCCCCAGAAGAGGCTGGCTGAATTCAAACTGCCTGCTGTGAAGGTCTTGTTCACCTGTGCCACGTCTGGGTGCTCTCTGGGAAAGCACGAGGACAAAATTGCTTCAGAGAATATGCCAACTATTTAACAGCATGGACAATAACATGCCAGTGCTGTTTTGTTTCATTTACTAGTATAGATACAGTAGAAAGCAGAACTGATCCAACACAGGCCTTTGTGAAAACCCTTGATAGACTGGGGAGAGGCTCCCAAGTGTGAACAAGCTGGTCAGACACCGCTCGTGCTGCTCTTCCTCAGGCTGGAAAGTAGATCCTCATAGGCATATAGACTATGTCTGTAGTTTTGCTGCAGGAATTTTGTGTTGTTTCAGAAATTTAACATCCAGTTTTGCTGTTATCCCTGCTGCAGAGAGCAAAGTGCATGAATCCAGGCAGCAGGTTCATACAGCATATGAGTAAATCCTTGCCATCTAAAGGGCATGTGGAAAACACAGCCTGACAAATAAACAGATGCAAATCTATGCCATGATTTCTTTCAAAGCTCTTTGGTACCACAGCTCTACCACTACCCCCCAGAATCAACACTCACTTCCAGTTTGCCCTTCTAATGGCTTTGCTGTCAGTGTTGAGTTCCTGTTGGTTCTCAGTGGTCACAAAAAAATGCTGATGTATAGGTGGAGCTGTGCAAATTAAAGCTTTGTTTGGTTCATTTTCTGAAAGAAGAAGTAGGGGATGTGGAAGAAAAGATAGTTCAGATTGTAATAGGGCACTTAAATTTCCCTGTGGCAAAATGAAAAAATGTTGCTACAGTCAATTTGAAGTCTTCTGTTTGGTCCAAGTTGTTCTGTTTTGCTATATTATTAATTTGAAAATATTTTTCTAACAATACTTTGAAATAAAGATTCAGTGGTTGAGATTTTTTTGTTCTTTTCTCATTTTTTGAAAAAAAATTACAATATTAGATAATTGAAAATGAGCATGTGGATACAATGTATGTTGTTCAACAAACAGTTTCTGGAAAACTCTGGGTCTGATTCCAGACTTATCAGACACCTGATCTATTTTACAAGGTTATAATTGTATCGTAAGAATAGTACCAAACAGTGTGCCCCTCTTAGCACAGCTTACTGCTCAGTCCAAAGTCCAAGTACCCCGTCACGGTTTTGAATGCGATTTTCACAGCCAGTTCTTTACAACAGGTTCAGCTGCTGATAATTCAGGACCTCTTCGTGGCACTTGTATTTAATGGCCCCATACTGAAACAGTATATTCTCTTTAACTTCTTATTTGTTCAAGGTGTTCATAAAAACTGTATGTAATATGGATGAATGAAACAAACTCTTGCTCGTCCTAACTCTGGTCTAGCCTCTTCCAGTTCATCAGCTCCACTGAATCCAGATGAGTATGCCAACAGATATGAGGCTGAAGACATGCATGCATTCTACTGAAGTTAACTATTGCCTATTTATGTAATCAGTTTAACTAAAATAGTGTAAACTGTGTGGATGCTGTCATTTTGGCAACCTCAGGCTTGTTCTAATTGACTTCTAAACCAAAGAGATTTGGTTTTGAGGAAAATAAGACTTCACTGAGCTAAATTAGCCTTCAGGTCACAGCCTTCATTAAACTGATCCACCCTCGGGTTAAACAAGCTCAATATTTTAAAATACTTACGGATAGATTGAAATTATCTGCATTTACATCACAGCAAAATTCCTTTGAAATTAGTTGACTGCTAACACCCTTCATCAGAAGAAAACAGGGTTTGAAACAGGCTAGATCTACAACATCGTATGGCTATATTCTTTCTCTAGACAAGGCTGTGCAAAATCAAAGAAATCAAACAATTCTGAGAAGGCAGGAAGCAGTAACACTGAAATTTCCACAGATCTCAGGTTGAGGTAGTAGAATGGGGTTTTTTCCATGTATCCCCTGTCAATTGGGCGTATTTTTTTCTGGCCACAATCACAGAACTAGAGAGGCTATGTAGAAAAGACCCACCTTGTCTATCAGCCCTTACACTGGGTGGGCCTTGTCCTAAGCACTTTCCTCATTCATTTTGCACAATCAATAAAAAGCAGTAGCTGAACTTGATTTTCTTTGTATATTAGGATCAGTTTTATCTCTGGTGTAAAACTACTGCAACTGAGGGAGAAACTCCCTTGTCTTTTACTTAAATCACCTAAAATAAATAAAACTATACTTCTTAGGAGAAAAGAGGAAGGTGTCTAGATGACAGGCAAAACAAAGCCACAAAAGCCCACCTGTGCTTAGTTGAAAACAAACCCCAGTTAAATTAGAGCAGCACCTTGGCTGGTTTGCTACCTGCATTACTGATTTCAGTGCTTTCTGGCTGATGCCTATGGAGAAATGATGCACGTGAAGGTGAATCCATCAGCAAAAGAATCCTCTTTCTCCCGAAAGCATTTGTGAAGGGCAAAAATGTACCACTCAAATTGTGTGGGGAGTTTTTAAAGAGATTAATTTGTCCTGTAGGCCCAACACTAGTAATATTTGTTTTCCTTTATCTTAAGATTTGGCTCTATTTTTCTCAGGCACTCTACATGCACAATAGCAGGACCAGATATTAATTATTCTGGTTAGTTATCTATGGGCAACTGGCATTGGCTACCCACAGGGTCAAGTTCTCCAGCATTGCAACAGAAACGTTAGTGTAAAAATTTGCTCATGTTAGTAACTTTTGTGTACCAAAGTACTCCCATTAAGTACAGAACGAGATCACTTAAATACAGGAAATGTAAGATCTGGAGCTGTTTAACAGTATTGTATGTTCTTTTACAAATCAGACATCTAAGGACAAAAGCCAACAGTTCTTCCATGACCTGTAACAAATTATGCAATACATATTTTACACTTCCTCATGTATTTCTGAATTTGTTAAAATTAGATGCAAGAGATGGCCATTTGCTAATGTAGGACAGGTGTTG
Organism: Falco naumanni; assembly: GCF_017639655.2. Lineage (NCBI taxonomy): Eukaryota > Metazoa > Chordata > Aves > Falconiformes > Falconidae > Falco > Falco naumanni. The sequence goes on from NC_054059.1 coordinate 31,553,100, forward strand.
TGAAATGAATTATCCTTTCATGAAAGCAATGGTCTATAGTTAGATGTTTGTATAACAGAAGACTAGGCCTTTCTTAAAGGATGTGTCCGTCTTAACAAAAATAGCTATGTTTCTTTTTCTGGCAGGTACCAGCTTAACACAAACCAGATCCTCTGCTGAAGTCAGTGTATACTCGTGAGGTCCAACCTTCCTATTTACACATTATATATGATATAAGATTGTAAACAGTAAAAAGCAGGTGTTGAACTCTATGCAAATAAACCAAATATCTCAGTAGTTTGTATCTGTCTAGTCTCTTCTCCCAGTCATACGAAGTCACTGCATGTTGTATGCATGGATGAAAACCATTAGTGCTTTCAGCAAACGCTGAAGGAGAGGTTCTGTTTTTCCTTACACAATATAAATCAAGAGTAAACCCAGAGAGTCCCAACAGGTTCAGACAAGAGCAACCAGGAAGGTAAATCATCATTCAGTAACTGAAAAGGACCAAAGGATTGCTTTGACATGAGCAGAGATGATCGAATTAATTTTGGCATTTACAAGTTAATCAATGTAATTCAGCCATCCTGATCTTCCTGTAGAGTCAGTGGAGAGAAACAGATGCCTCCTGAAGGCACCTCATCTTACTGTCTCCCTCCATTGACTCTTTAGGAATGAGGATGACTGACTTAATCTACATAACTAAATTGCATGCAGCTAAATTTAGATGAGGTCAGTTGCATATTTTGTTCCTTCCCTGTAAGATGTTGAGCGCACAATTTCAAATAACGTCTTGAATGACCTGCTCTGGCTTTCTGTATGACTTACTGCACACGTCTGCAACCAGTGACACCTTTTTTTACAACCACAGATTCAGTTTGATTTACACTATCTTTCTGGAATGCCTGAAGCACTGCAAGACTAAGAATTTGCCACATCTTTATGTCTCCAATGGTTAAATTATTCTCACTGTTAAACCCCCCTTCCCAAAGCAAATCCCAAACCTTCTGTAATTTGAACTTCTTTTTAATTCAGTAGGAGTACTGAGTGCATTCAGACTTACAGAAATTTGCCCTTTGAGATTTGCTGATGATTTCTTTCTTTCAGAATATCTCATGATTTTAGTGTTCTTTAGAGCTGGCAGATATCTGTATCCCACCATGTGTGCTTAAGTACCTGCTGTAATATCTCAAAATTCCACGCGTGCCCTCATTCTGCAGTCTGATTCAGGCCTTTTCAGTTGAAGTGAAGACAATAAGGTAAAACTTACTGCTGACAGAGTGAATTCCTAGCCCCACCAAAACTCAGGAAGTTTGCTATTGTCCTTAAAGATCTTAATTTCATCTATTGTTGCTCTTTCTTTCATCTATTGTTGCTCTCCTTCCTTCCTTCCTTCCTTCCTTCCTCCCTTCCTTCCTTCCTGCCTTCCTTCCTGCCTGCCTGCCTTCCTTCCTTCCTTCCTTCCTTTCCTTCCTTCCTTCCTTCCTTCCTCCCTCCCTCCCTCCCTCCCTCCCTCCCTCCCTCCCTCCCTCCCTCCCTCCCTCCCACCCCCCCCCCCCCCCCCCCCCCTCCCTCCCCCCCCTCCCCCCCTTCCTTCCTTTCTTTTGGATTACTGTCCTATCCAGTATCTTTCTCTGTAATTCTGTAATTCTCATTTACTTCACAGAAGTAAAAGTCCTATCAAAATAATAGGTAGGTAGGGATCTCACTGAAGTCTATAAATATATTATCGAAGGATAAAGACAAATTAAGTTAAATATGAGTAATGAAGTTAACATAGACAATTTAATAGCTTGTTCTCATGTCCTGAAATCTCTCTTAGACTTCCAGGCTCAAGCATGGCCATTCCCTTCCTATGGAGAGGGAGTGAACAGTGCATCTCCTTGAATGTGGGAAGCCAGTTAATTGCTTAGCAATTGGAGAAAAGGTTCAAAGCATTTTATTATATTCCTTCTTGTTTAGATTACTCCGTGAAAAAACTGAGCTCTGTTCTTTAGGTAAACCTATGTAACTTGTGTCTCTAGACAGTATCAAAATTCTCTTTTTCTATATCTATAGCGACATATTCTAAACTAATGTATACAGCACTGATCATCTTGCAATACAAAATTCAATTATGTCAGAAATAAAACACCAGCAGTCAAACCCAAAGGGCAAAGAAAAAAATGTAATGCAAACCCAAGAAAAATCCTTAAAAATAACATAAGCAAATAAAATAAAAATAAAACTTGTAATGCTGAAACAGTTCTCCACTTGTTATAAAAGATTAAATTTGTGTCTTCCACTTGGCAATTTGCTAACTCATTTTGCTAATGATGATTAGGTCTAAGACGACTCTCAATGTTAGTGCTGAAGTTTTCTAAAGTCCTCAAGCTGGATTTTCAGCTAATTGTGCTAACTGTTGTTGAAATATGTGACAGTGTACAGTTTAGCTGTGCAAAGTTGTGGAGCAGTATTATAACCTCTGGGATACCAAGGATGCCTGTAGACTTCAGGTACAACTCTTAACTGGCTGTCCCAAGTAGTAGTAAATTTTTCACAGCTCAGTTTACACTCAGATTGGGATGTAAGGGTTTAATAATTTTCACGGGAAACAGGATAAGGCCCATAGCTCCAATTTTGATTTCACATTTGGTGTAAATGCATCTGAAACTGCTTACCTAAAGCCAGACAAGAAGCTGGTGTCAGAGTAGAAAACATGCTTCACATCTTATCAGTCCCATCACACCACCGAAAGACTTTTTAAAAACATAACACAAGACTACTTTGTCACTTCCTCAGGAGACAGATTAAACCTTTTTTATTGTTTTAAGCAAGGACTTTTCACATTCTGTTTTGCAGTGAATTGCTTCTGCCATGGAGGAGAGGTCATGCTCACCAGTGAAGAGGAAGCCAACTGTGCAGTTATGAAACACCTCTGATTCATTTCACGGCTAAAACAACCTATGATGACATTTACTGTGATGGGGCACAGCCATCATGGGCATTGCACTTAAAGTAACTCATGTTGTTTGTAAAGGAATTGCAAGCCTCTTTTTCTGCTCCTGACCCTCCTCCCAATGTTAACACGTCCATTATTTTATGGATTTTTCTCTTCTACCAGCAAAGATGAGAGGTCTCCCTTTCCACTACTTCTCACCAGACAGAAACTGAATTAAAACTGAACATTTAAAGACTCATACTCTGAATAACATCTAAATAAATGAAAGGAGGGTCAGAAATGCTACATTTAAGGGACGTGAGGTTGTCTTTATTTTTTATTCAATTAAACCTTTTTTTTTTTTTTTAAACCAAAGAAAGGTGGGCACAGTCATGTGCTTGTAATAGAACAATCCTGCAATGGCACAGAAGAGAGTAGCAGTATTACTGAAGGGTCTTTCATGTCTTTTATCCTTGGCTTGTATCACTATCTTCAAAAGAAATCCCCTCCTACTTTTCAAATCCTCCTGCTGAAGATTTGTTCCCCTGAATTAAATAGAGTGACATTTATTTACCTCGGTCGATGATTTGTTGCAAATGATAATAACAAATCAATTAGGCCATCAGTCTTTTCTTTAGCTTTAAAAAAAAACCCCGAAAACAAGCCCCAAGGGGATGTCTACACTGAAGGCATTAATGTGTTTGTGGTACAGGGAGTAATACCTCAAACACATTAGCGTAGCTACTGTGGGTGTAGCAGGCACTGCAGCTGCAGTAGCATGGCATGCAGATGGGCTGCAAAAGTCATTCTGCAAGTGTTAATGCCATGCAGCTAGACAACACTCCGTGTTTCTATAGCTGTTCGGTGATGATTAGCTAGTAGGCTTAAAACTTGCAACATATATCAGTACAAGTGTCTACATGACTTTCACAGCAGAGAACCCAAGATCTGCTGAGACACTGGTGAACTTTCTTTAAAGTAGGAAATCTTGAAATCTATTGTAAATCCAATGGTTATTACTGAAGCAACAATGAGGTTCCGAGGCAATCTGTCTCCATAAAACAATTAAAGTCAGACAGAGGAAGTCACTTTCATGTAAGCTGTTGTTCTTATTACCCACATGTAATTTCCATCTGGGTCAAGAGAGTCTGGGAGCTGCAATTGCATTCTTGCCTTGGCTGTGCCCTGCAAGGTATTGTTATAGGTCTTCTGGGTGTTTCTGAAAAGCACTGTTTAGGGTGACAGAGCATTAGGGACCATGTTTTATGGTTAGATACATGAATAGACCTCAGACTTGCAGGGTTCCAGTTTGCAATGCCTGCTTTCTGCTGGAATTTATAACTCTGCATTAGCTGGGCTACCTGACCTAACGCATGAGGCAATACAGGGGTATAAAGGCTGGCGCTCATAGTCTGTGCGGTCTAGAGTATAGCAGGCCAGAGGCTAGGTTAAAGCCACTCTTCCACCTTCCCAAAATGACATGAACTTGGCAAGAGGATTCCTTTAACTCATCTGTCCACACAGCCTGTAGTGTCTTGCTACACCTGAAGCCAGGACTTCTATGATGGAGCCTGGTCTGTGTGCATATGCACATTCCTGACCATGTCAAAAGAGTTAGGGGCAGGCTTGGTTCCAGTGTAAGGTTTTTACCTTCTTTTTATCTGGAGCTTGTCTTAAACCCATGCCTCCGAACAGCCTGAAGTGGATCTGGGCACCCAGGGGGACACTTGAGGTAAGTGAATATTCAGTCCTCAGAAGGTAGAATGCTGAGCAGGGGAAACACCATAAACATCATAGAGTCTGAGTCTCAGCACAAGAGAACTCAGTACTTTGTTCCGTGGAGAGGAATGGAGGAAGACAATTCTGTCCACATGAGATGTCCAGATGTCCATCACCTTCTGAAGCTAGGTTGGTCCAGGAAGGAATTCCTAGTAAATGATGAGCAAGAATTTAAACCCACATCTGGTATCTAGGTAGAGGTACCTTTACTTTAGGTTTAGGATATTCTGAGATAAAGATCAGCACTTTGGCTGGTGTGTCGTCCCTGTTCCCCCCTTTTACATAAAGTATTTAAGCATCCATTTAGAGCAGAATATAATACTTTGGCTTATCTCAACTGAATGTGTTAAGAGTAATTTTTCATTCTTCCATTAAAGAAATGTGATTGCTTTGATCCTTACAAAGGGGTACATGGAGTAGGTAGGTAATATTTTGTATTTGGCACTGATATGATGGCTGCTGAAATACTGTGTTCAGTTCTACTTCATGAATAATACAGAGATTCAGGATTTTCCCTGTTGAATAGCTTAAGGGAGCATTTGAAGAATAATGAAAGGATTAGAAAAAATGCCACATAGTAAGGAGCTTAACCTGATTTGCCTATCTGATAGAAGATGGAGAAGACCTGAAGTACCTGCTTGAAGGATAAAGTTTGTTCATAAAGTTCTCCAGTCTAACAGATGTAAGGACTGGAAGCCAAAGCTTGAAAAAATCTGTGTAAAATTAAATGTCCACTTCTCACTTTGAGGGTGCAAAAAAAAAAATAAAATTGCAGAGAGAAATAACAGGTTCTAAACCATCAGAATTTTTAAAATGAGGATGATGCTAAAGACAATGCTTTATTGGGTTTGAGCTAGAAATTAGTTAAGGGGTCCTATGGCTTCTATTATGTGGGGGGTTAGACCAGGTGACATGTAGGACCTCTTTCGAACCTTGTAACTATCTATGAAATGGTATCCTTGGTAGCAACATTTAATCCAACAGAGTTACAGCAAAGAATAGTTTGGCCCAAGAAGTAGGAAATTAGTTAAGCTGTGTCAGAACTAGAGAAGAGAATAATTCAAACATGCTTTTTCTTTTGGGTTGTCTGAACTCCTGTTTATCAAGCAACAACTGAGATTACTGTAGATCTGGTGGAGGTTCAGTGGCTATGAAAGACCTGGGTCAATTTGATATTGTTCGTTATGGAGAGGTAGAAGTCATCCCTGAAAAGCTCCCCAGTAACACACAGAACTATCTAGACTCAAAGTTCAGATTCTTTCACCTTGGCCACTGAGCACTGTAGCAATTCAGCATAGTTCTGTGGGACCAGAGAATAGGCGTACAGAAGCCGTTGGATGTGTCCTGCTTTGAGGGAAAATTTATCCCTTCTCTACATCTCAGATTTGGGCTATTCATTTTTAGTCACTGTTTATTTGCTCTAGTGGGTATTCATTGTTACATACTACTGAATATTCTACCTTATATTTAAGTATAATTGTATTTCAGTACATTGAGATTTCAGCTGAGGAGTAGCCCTCTATTTTTGTAATATAAAGGTCCAATTTTGCCCTGAGCAAACTCAGTAAAATATATCTCAGCAAGAAAGTTACTCTGGCCTTCTTTGCATAAGCAAGCTGTGATTGCTTATCTGATTTTGTGATTTACTGTTAGGCTCATAGAATTACAGTATAATTTGTTAGAGGGGTCTTCTGAAGGTCATGAAGTCCAATGTCCTGATCAAAGCAAGACCAGCTAGAACAGGTTGATCAGGACCTGGCTCAGTCAAGTTTTGAGCATTTCCAAGGATGGAGCCTCCACAGCCTTTCTAGACAACCCATTCCGGTGTTGAACTACCCTGAAAGAAAAAAAAAAAAAAAAAAAAAAAAAAAAAAAAAAAAAAGAACAAAACCCCCCAAACAACCCAGAAAAACCCCAAAACCCTTCCCTGGTGATTTACTGTATTTATGCACCAGATCAAGTAAAACTAGGTAGAAGTGGGGAGACAGCTTTCATCCTTGTATTAAGATGGAGTTAGATGATATTCCATAGCATCAGAATTAAACAAATTTGATTTTGAAAACACATTTCATGTTTAAAAGAACAGAAAAGATTAGCTTTGGGTCAGTTGGTGCCAATGTGATGAGAAAATTGTCTGCAACGCTTGCTATATTTTTAGCTAAAAGTTTACATATTGATTCTATAAGATAGACTTCTTTATTACTGCGGATTTGCTTTCACCCTGAAAAAAAAATCAACTGCTTCTGCAAATGCCACAGTTGCTTTTTGTTTGTTTGTTTGTTTTGTATTAATAATAAAGAGCCCCAGGCAGCAGTTCAGCATTGCAAAGCCCAGTACAAAAACTCAGCAAGAAATTCTACCCTGACACTACCTTATACCCAAATAGCTGCACTAAATCACAAGCAGGTGAAATACAAGAAATAATGTAGTTTGTTCATAATAGTTCATAATAATATCCAAGACTGAGACAGACGCAAGTCGCTATCTTGTTCTAGCCCGATCCTATGTCCATGAAGGTTGCTCAGCAGTGTCCCATGGACATCACCTCTGGCATTCAGTCTTCTGTCCCTGAACTGACATAATTTCTGCTAGTAAAAATGATAGAGAAACAGAAGCAATGCAACTAGGTCTGAGAAAGAGTAGGACATTGATTTACTTTTCATATTGCATGCTTATAATAGGAATTTTATTAAGGTTTGATAATGACCAGAGCGCTTTACTGTAATGTCTATTCAGTGGGTGGTTATAAGTGCTGGCACAGTATCCCAACACACATTTCTGTTTTATAAAAATGCAAATAAATAAAGAGGGTGTCTCTTGAGAGCTGCTTTGCATTCCTTAAAAGCTCTGGCTTAGAAAGAGGGATCATAAGGAGGTGTGAAAATTTAGCACTAAGGTCTTAATTCTGCCATCATTCCCACGACCACACCAGCTGTTCCAGGCAGTGAGAACTGCACCCTGGAGAACAGGAGCAGGATGGGAATTAATGGAGCACTGCCGCTTTGCACCAACCAAGGAGCACATCTGATGTGCCTAGCGCACTAATGGCACCACATAAATAAATAACAACGATACCATCTCCTCAGGGGAGGGGGGTGATGTGATTAAGGGTGAAATCCTGGCTTTTTACAGCCAATGCCAGATTTCTTTACATCAGCCAGGCCTGAATTTCACCATAGCGGGATTTATTTCCTGTGGACTTTCTCCTCAGTAACTGTGTGCTATTCTGAGAAAGCATCCTTGATAGTCAGAACAATGAGTGTTTACTCACTTGAAGAGATCCAGTGATTTAATGTCCCACTTTGCTACAGGGAACACAACTTTAAAGGCAGTTCTGTGGCTTTAAATTCCAGTAGCATATTTCAACAGGTTTCAAGGGGCTGAAAGCCAAATTTCCAGGAAGAAACATCATCTTTTGTCATGACAGAATTCTACCATCAGAGTCTCCAGGATAAACACACCATGAATGTGGAAAGCAGGGACTCTTAGGTGTAGTTTTGAATACAGCTGGACCTGACTCTTAAAGCTGTTCCCTCATTATAAAGAAATTATTTGTGTTTTGAATATATCCCTGCATAAATCCAGAGCAAAAATGATCCATAAAAGGTATCATACTTGAAGAAAACAACTCCTGCCACCAGGACCAGTTAAAAGAAAGTGATGGATAATCTCATACCCATCTGTCTTTCATTTCCCTACCGAATGACCTGGTTTCTGCTAAACTGACATAACTGGGAGTCTTCTGGATCTACAATGAAATGCTTTAACCACCCTGCTACCTTAATGGTGGGAGCTGAGTTCAAGAAAATATTACCAGTATTATAAATTTGAAGAAGACATAATACTAATGACTATAATATACTTACGATTCTCTTGCTTGAAATTATTGCAATATAAATTAAACTTGTGTCTTGAAGTTCCAGAGAAGTAGAAAGTTCTCTATGACTGATAAAACCCAAATTTTGCTATAGCGAGTCTCATTTGTGTGATCTATCCATCCCAGAAGCTGCAGGTATAACCTAAGGTTACCTGGGGTCCAGTTTTGGATTTGGGAAGGATCTGGTCCTAGAAGGGATTTTGAAAAGGCACAGATTTGTCTGTGGGAAGGACTTGTTTCCAGCCCTGTGGGAACATCCCCATCGGCCGCAGCTTGGTCCCCTAGCAGTGACCCAGTGTGCTGAGGCTGTGGCTAAAGGTACCAGTGGAGTTTATAGGGCTGCAAGGGCAGGACCAGAGCTGGGAACTGCAAAGCATCTGTGGCACAAACTGTCCGCTGGGAATGAAGGCAGACCTCCAAATCAGCATGGACAAAACAGTACAGCTCGCAGGAAAGAGGATCCGTGTCAAATGAACGATTACCGTGTCACTGAAAGGAAGGCTCTATTTGATTTTTTATTTTGTATACGTTGTGCTGGTCTGCTTTCCCAGGTTAATGACTACTCTAAAGAAAGATTTCCTTGTTCACATACAGTCTGAAAGAGCTGGTGACTGGAGGAAGTTCAGCTTTTTAAGGGAACCCAGAGACTTTCTGTTTTAATTTTCCCAGTTTCTAGCTGGGGGCTGAGACCAACAAAATGATTTCTCAGGAGGGACTGTATGGAGGTTGAATACTGCCCCTTTAGGTGCTGTTAACTACCTGACAATAGGGTTACATATATGAACTTACAAATATAAGTAAGAATTACTGATTTGTGACCAACCTGTAAACCATCACATATATTTCTACTGAACAATAAAAAATTTTGTAGGGTCTTAGTTTTCAATAGAAGTTAAATTTATATGTGAAAATTTTATTAAACAGTGGTACTATCTAGACAGCAATAAATCAGTGTCACATTTTTAAATGTAATTTAATATTCATAAAGAAAACCAGAAAAAAATCCTTTGATAATGATTCAAAAAAATTCTGATAGGAATTTCTTTTCTGTGGAAAGTCAAGGTTCTGATGCAACTTTCTGACTGTGTAATACCAAATTATAGATACACACAAAATTCTAAAAGCTATAATATTTTCTATGGTGTCCATATTAAAATGATGTGCAGTAAGTTATAGTGTTAAAATAGGAATATTCACAATATGTCATTGAATTTTTCAAGATAGAAGTAAGAATTAAAGCAAAATACTTCAAAGCTAATTTAGGAATAGTATGTGAAGACATGACTCTCAGATTCTTGATATTTTTTTTTCTCTGTAATAAAATATCCATTCCCCAGAACACATCTTTTTCTTAAAATCCATCTTTTTCTTAGATCTCAGTCCACACTTCTTGAATTACTTTGTTGAAAGAATTATATGTTTTAAAATGCTACGTTTCTGAGTACATCATAAAAACACATCTCCCCTGCCTAATGAAGTAGTTTTACTCAGAGCATGGAAAGTAAGCAGTAAATTTTAATGTATTAGAGTATAAGATAAGCATGGTCCTAGTTTTTGGTTCGGGGCAGCATTCTGTTTCCAACAGCAAATGCCTTAGGCATGCACTACAGTTTCCGTAAGAAGCCAATAAAATATCTGACCAAGTGGTTATTGCTGTGAAATAAATCTCATCTATGAAAAATATCTGGCTGGTCCTATTTGTATTCATAACAATACAAATAAATGTTCGCATGAATATGAAAAGTCAGAAATGTATTTTATGCAGCTTTTATTTATTCTAAAATACATACTACTCTGTGCCCTCTGAAGTGACTGAAACTGGTAGACCCCGAGGAGACTCTGTGCGTCAGGCTTGTATGCAGCTGGGCTGGAGAATTCAACACAGCTCTCTTCTTATGCTTCCACGGACAGGCCTATTTCTTTTCAGTTGTTTAAGCTTCACACCGACATCACTGATGGATAAAACTACATGGGAGTTTAACACATTTTTGTCAGACTTAGGTGGTACACTTTATAGATGTGTAAGATATTTCTTATTTCCTTTTCCTCAAAAAGTACACACTTTTAATTTTTTTTTTACATACACACACAGTTTGCATCTTTATCTTTCCTGGAAGTTAATTTCCAAGAAACACTTCAACATCAACCACAAAAATTATCATTAAGTTCAAGTGTCAGTGCCCACTTGAATAGCGGTGGACTTTGTGTCTTCAAATATAAAATACATGGTTTTCTGTAGTTTAAAAAAGACAACTGTGTACCAGCTTCCACCACCTTCTACTCAGTGCATATTCAGAAGCTCTTTTTCAGAAGCATAAAAACTTGAAACATGTATTTTAAAAAATGAAAGCATGTGTGGTGCAAAATCTGAATCTGTCACAGAAACTAGATAAATAGCTCAAATGGGCCAGATCTAGCCAATGAACGTAGTGTTTGACATCAGTGATTTATACTATTTCCCTTTCATGTTATAATAATTGTCACGAATTGAATTTATGTTGTGCCATTTCCTGTTCTAGCTGCAATCTTTGCTTCAAGAAAAAAAGGTTTCAGAACTTTAATGCCTTCAGTGTTCTTGGAAAGATAACAGTAAACAGGACTATTTTATGATTTCATTGCTTGGTTATTCATGTTCTTTCTTTCTTTAGCCTTCAGGGAGAACTAGAAGGAAAGGGCGGGACAAAGAATTGGCTTCCCATCGAAAACACAAAGAATTGGATTGTTGCTGCTGAAGGCAAAAAGTGAGCAGGGGAAAACGATGCTCCCAAAATTACTCCGTAACAGGAAACCCTATAAAGGTCTACCATCCTTCTGCTAGATCTGCATCAATTTGCAGTTTGAGCAGCAGAAGGGGCAGATGTTGGATCAAAGAGGAAACATTTACCTAAACAATGAAAAAGTACTCTCCCAGCCTCTTTATAACCAATGTATGCCAGATTGCACATAGCCATTACTCGGTAACAGAAAGGCAGAAGATTTCTATTAAGCATGGTGTTGCCTGATAGCAGCAGAAGCAAATAGTGAGCATGAGGAGAGAAATGAATGCCTGATGGGAATTCAGCCCGGAAGCCAGCAAGAGATCATTAAGAAAGTATATGTTTCATTGCAATATCTAATGTGATAATATTGTCTTTATTGACATGATGCATGCCTTTCAGCTCTAAAGTGGAGTTCCTCCTACTGAAGTGCACATTTCTGGAAATGAAATGTATTGACTCATAAAATTCAGTGATACACTGAAACAAACAGTAAACAAACTGTCCTCAACATTCTCTTGTCACCATGGCAGGAAAGAAATATCAAAGAGTGAATTTAGCCTCTGTTCCACAGATATGAATTAAAAAAGAGGCCTACCTTAGCTAAAATAATGTTTGCGATTAATAAAACCATACTGTCCCAGCAACAAATGCAGTTAATATTCATCCAAAGAGGAACTGGGCTATTGGGCCACCTGTTGCATCTAACTGTCCCCCTTCCTGGGAGGCACACATTCAAAAACGAGTCACAAGGACATCTTCAGCAGTGTGTTTAGCTAGATGGACTATTACAGACTAGGAAAGGCAGAAAGTCCCCCAGAGCCTTTCAGCAGCACATTCTGCTGCATCTCTCTCCTCCATAACGCAAGCAGGAACGGGGTGCTGAACGCTTGTGGTGGTTACGTGCTCCTCAGACTGTTGGTGGTGGGGCAGAGCCGGGGGCCACAAGGAACCTGTGCAGAAGAGCTGGAGCCAGGTGCCTGCAGGGACACCCAGGCACAACCTCTCCCCACACGGAGTGCCAGAGGACGGGAAGTTTTTTGGGGGACACACTGTTGGGAGGGCACGGGAGTGGGGTGAGCGCCCAGTCTGCTCCCACCTGCAGAGGCAAGGTGAAGCCAGAAACAACGCAAGGAGCATGAACCCCTCCAGCTCTGTTTCAACTGCTCTCATCATCCGCCTCCGCAGGGCAAAGACGTTTCTGACAAACTTCTGTCTACCATCCATTACCTGAGTGAAAGGAGAAGGAGATTTGCTGGATTTTTGGAAGGAATTTCCCAGGCAGCAGCATGTGCTGTAGCACTCACAAGCACGGATCATCCCAGGAAGCACTGGCCCCATCAGCTGCGCTCTGCAGAGCTGCTCTGCATATGGGTAGTAAATCTGATGCATTAGAAGGACTTCAGATTTACTGTGCAGTGAAGGCCATCTGCTCAGTGCACACGTGGTATGTGCAATGCATTTCAGACACGTATAGATGATCTGCCTGGAGTCACCACTTCTCTGGAATTTGGGGATATCTCAGAAAGAATTTGCTACTCCTGGACAAACATGGAACATATGGAAATTTGGGATGGATGGAAAAAGTTAAATACCATCAACAGAAAACTTCCAGATTACACTTAATATTCTGATACACTGTAATCTCTTTACCCATTTCTTTGCTCTTGACTTCTTCCAGTTTCTCTAGGAAATAGAAATCAGTGAATCAAAATCCCCACCATCTTCTACCTGAGCAAATGACAGGGGTGCTGAAAAGACCAAAGGAAATTCAGATAGCTTGGACTTTCTAACCCATCCAGCTTCAAAAAGTCCATATTGTGCCTCCGGTGTTGGATGCTGTTTTGAAGGTCTGCAATGATACAGTTTAGCCCTAAAGCTGTGGCGCTGTATTTATGTGATTGCTGTCATATCCCTTTATTATTTTCATCCAAATACTGTTTATGAGGTATCCTTAGCCTAGTTTGGAAAATACTCACAACTCCTGCTCTCACCATTCTCATGACTTTGTTTTAATCTCAGCTACATTGAGAATAATAAAAGGAGAAGTAGAGGAATTAGTCCTGGCCACCTGGCCAGATTCTGACTTCACATCCCAGATTCGTGCACTAATAAACCCAGTCACTTCTACTGGAATTACTTCAAAATTATACTGGAACAGAGTCAGGATATGAAGGCCAGAGGTTTAGAGTTCAGCTCCCACTTCAGCAGCTAAGCCAATGTCCCCTTTCTAGTAAGAGGATTCAGAAGGTGACCGGCTCTCTTCTAGGGATTGCTTTTGTCACATTTCTATGTCCAACTTGCTTGCTCTGGAGGAATATCACTGCAGAGAAAGAGTCCTTTGCTCTTACATAAAGTTAAGAACCTCCCTCAATTTTGAATGCACAGCTAAATAAAATGCCTAGGTTTTCAGGCACATCTTGTATTAACAGCTCACATTAAGGGAAATGAAATCTAGTTGTTGAATCCTTTTCCAGGCATAGTTCATTTTCATAGCTGCTTAAGACATCCATGCAGGGCAGAGCTGTAAGTGATGTGGTTTGCTCTGTTCCTCCTTCAAGCCTAAATTGGTAGTGCTTTTCTCTCAGGATGCAAAGCGGAGTTGAGAAAAGAGAAGGTATTTGGCATTATGCTCACTTGGAGTGCGGTGACTGACACCTTTTACCTGCTTTGTGTTTCCTAGTATGGACAAATAATTTGATTTTTATAAAGCTTGCAGCATAACCTCCTCATTATCACATTTGTTGAAACAGATGGGAAAGCATTTGGAAGCGCTGCTTACGAAGTGGTACTTTCTACAAAAAGAAAGTTGTACTTAAACACTGTTATTCAAGTTGTTGGGGAGGCAACAATCCCAGCTTCTCAAATCTGATGCATTTGCATTATTTATCTTTTGTTCTTCAGTTTTCTGCTTGCTGTCCACACTCCCTCCCAGCCCACCACAGCTCCGCTGGGCAGGATGTGTTTGAGATAATAATACTCACTTACTTAAGTTCCTGTATTTAACAACCCAGTCTTAATTCCCAGCACCCATTTTACAAGCTGTAGTTTACACTTTTTCTTGTGGCTTCATTTGGGCTGGATTTCCATTTTCTGAAAGATAACTGTTCAGTTGAATAACCTCTTGAGTTTTACAATTATCCCATACTGTTCTATGTTTCTTTTGCCTTCCTGCTGCTTTTCTTTTTTTACTTTATTCTTTTTTACATGCCTTCTGTGACTGTTAAGAGATATTCTAAGACTTTTAATTTTGCTTCTTTTGATTTTAAAGCTTTTTTTTTTTTTTTTTTTGAATGGGTAGGCAGCTGGTGTTCTGTGACAAGAGCAGTAATTTTCTTTCTGATGAATAGTTTATTTGAGGAAAAATGCAATTCTGGTTGTCCCAAAACTATTAACAAATTTAGGTCAAATTCATGAAATAGTTTTGACTGGAAAAACAAAAACTTTGATATGTTATATTAGCAAAACTGCTAGATAAGGAAATAGCTACCTTTCATCTGTTAGTTTTGAAGCTCTCTCAAATTTAATTCTCTGAATTTCCTCATTCGGAGGGATGCTGAATGTACATCTCAGCAGAAGGCTTTAGTAGGTATCATCTTGCACCCTGGGGCAGTGTCTCAGGCGAGTCCCCAGACCCCCTCTTGTACACAATGTATCCTTGTTGACGCAGGGCATATTTAAATACTTAATGGAAAATGAATCTGCTCCAACAGGTGGGACTAAGGAAAACCCAGATCAAAAGTAAGTACAACCAGGTGGCAGAGAGCTCCATATTGGAGGGGGAAATGTAAGGTCAAGATGCCTTGGTGACAGAAGGATTGTATCCTCTGTAGTCACCCCAGGATCATTCTATAAAAACTCCTCCTGTGACAGTTTTGAGACTTTAATCTTTGGCTTTTGCTTGCCTTTCCAGACTAAATAATTGACAAAAACAAGTTCAGTAATTATGTTAAATGTCAGATTATTCCAAGGTTGTATATTGCTTATGAACCCATTTGAGCACATTTCCCGCAGCATATAGGAACAGTTATGACTTAGCCCCTATATGATAAATGATTTTATGCATTAGTCAGTAGTCCTTGTCTGCTACAGGTTCAGACTGAAAAATACCCATATGGTCATGGACCTGCAATTCACACAATATAGTGGGTTAACATGACTTAATTTGGCCCCTGACTGACAAAGGATAACCTGTTTGGACTGCTTCGGTTCATACCTTGTGTTTTCCTGGGATTTTCAATTTCCTTAATCAGATTTTTTTAAAAATTGTTGTATCTGAAAAGGTCCTGCATCACCACCAGACAGGGCAGCATTTTTCTTTGCTCCTTACTTATCACAGAGTCATAGAACGGTTTGGGTCAGAAGGGACATTAAAGATCATCTAGTTCCAACCCCCCTGCCATGGGTGAGGACGCCTTCCACTGGACCATGTTGCTCAAAGCCCCATCCAGCCTGGCCTTGAGCACTGCCAGGGATGGGGCATCCACAGCTTCTCTGGGCAACTTGTTCTGTAGGTGAACGAAGCCAGTGGGTTGATTGACATTGATAACATGCAGCTGTGGCCTTGCCTTAAAGGCAGTGGGTTGATTGACATGGACGATGTGCAGCTGTAGCCTGCTCCTGCTAAGTGGTTAAATAGCCCTGAGAAGTACGGGGGAAAAGGCTGGATGGAGGAGGGGCAGCTTGGTCTGCTTTCTGGAGGAAGGAGAAACAGTATGGGCAGTAGAATCTGACTGATGGTAAAGCCTTTTTGTAGCTTGCTCGTTTTGCTTGCACTACAACACTGTTCTAGTGCCTTGCCACCCTCATAGTGAAGAATTTCTTCCTAATAGTTAATCTAAATCTATCCTCCTTCAGTTTAAAGCCATTGCCCCTTGGTCTATCAGTATCTGTCCCTGTAAAAAATCCTTCTCTTGTTTTCTTGCAGGCTCTCTTTAGGTGCTGGGAGGCTGTGATAAGGTCTTCCCAGAGCCTTCTCTTCTCCAGGCTGAGCAACATCAACTCTCTCAGCCTGTCTTTATAGGAGAGGTGCTTGTTAAAACTTGTTAATACCCAGACAACATCATTAGAGTTCTTACTGTTTCTAGGGTGTAAAGAGAAGCAAGCATCTTTTTCAGTACAGGACTTTAAATATCATGTTTTACCAATTAAGATATTGGTTAAGTTGTTTTTCATTCTTGATTAGGTATTACACAGTTTGGCAGGAACTTGGCATTTTCTTTTGCTGCCTAGTTCTGTGACTATTTTTTTTTCTTTATGTCAGTACTAAAATTTCACTACAGTTATCCACAGAATCATAATTGCTTTCTTGCAAAATGATAATATTATTCTTTCATTTCTTGCAAATATGTGATTATTTTTTTTAATTGCAGATCTAGCGGTGTGCTTCATTGTGGTTGAGAAAGCCCAAATATCAAATGACTGAAACCCACTGTACATTGGTTCTCCTGACTGTATCCATCCACATTATGTTCTGGAAAATGGTATGTTCTGGTTATGTTCATAGTGTGCAGATCTTGGCCCTGAGTGTCCTCTGAGTCCTGTGAAGTGATCCTATGGTTAGCGTGCATGCTTTTCCATTCAAAGGATGAGAAATAACGTGTAGCTGGAGTTCTTGCTTTCTGCTATGAAACAAGCAATTGTATTGCACACCATGGGATGTGGCATGACAGCATGCAGAGGTGTTTAAGGATGCAAGGTCTGCCTAGATAGTAGCGCATGACAGCGTAAGGTGGAAGGAGAAAACCTGAGGCATATAGCCTGCAGAGGATGGTCCCTGAAGAGCCTGATGACTAAGACTTGAAGGGCTCTCTTGAAGAGAGCTTTTGGCATGAGCCAAGCTATGCCAGCAGGTGGAACGGCAGGGAAGATGGCTTCTTCAGTGCTGGAACTTGCTCCTTGGTTACATTTTATATAGCAATAAGATACAGCACTAAGTGCTTACATAATAAATATTACTGTTCATTTTACGTCTTAGAGTTTCTAGTGTCCCTCTCCCATTACTATGTTCTTCAAAGAGGCTGAAATCGGTTGTGTTCTGGTACTGATTCTACTCATTTCTTGAAACAGCTTGAGAGTGTTTCTTTGCTCTAGGATGAAAATAACCCCAGCTGTGTTTCCAAATGTTGTTAGTTTGAGACATCAAAGAATTACTTGTCTGATGAGTTATCTAAGCACTATATGTAGATACTCAAAACTGTTTTTTGTCATTATTTTAATAGACTCTGTTGACTCTTTAATTTCCTTCTGACCTTGATTCAACAGAGGTTTAAGTACATGCCTGGAATTAAAGAGGTGGACAGACCCATTCACCTTGATGGAGCTACTGAGGGTTTAAAGGTAAGCATGAATCTTACTAAACTGGAGCCTTAATATGTTCCTTCTGGTCAGTGAAGAGCATTATAAACATGCAAACTAGCCCTGTTCTGACTTACAAACAGATAGTTCTCTCTCCAGCCTCACAATGCATGTATAAAAATAGATGATCTAGTTTACTGGTTTTGTCTATGATGTAGGTGCCAGTCTACCTTAGAACAATTTATAGTTCTGTGCTCCCTGTCTAGTCAGGAGTTTAAGTGCCTATTTTCACTTTGGGTGCAGCCATGCACTGCTGTCTCCACAGGGGCCAACCACGGAGCTGGACAATGATGGTTCAGCCTGGTAAGCACTTTGCTGAGAGCTTAGGGCAGCACCAGTTTAGGGATTGCTGCATCATGGCTGTTACGTGGCATGCACAGTGGCATTTCCCAGTCTGTTGTGTAGGGTACTTTTTCTCCACAGGCACCATGCTCCTGCACAGTGAACCTCTCCTACCATGCCCAGAGCAAACCTGGAGCCCCAGGGCAGGAACATCTTCACAGCCTTGCTCCTTACTAGAACAGAGGTACCGGCTTCAGATGGTACTGGGCCCCTCCGTTCCTGTGAAGTCCCCCCTTCTCCATTCTTACTGCAAAGACTCAGTGAGCAAGGGTAACATGTTATGGCAGCCAGTAACTCCTGTCCTCCATTAACATCAAAGCCCAGGTGCCTGGAGCACTTTGCCAAGAAGTGAAGACCTGGTTTTAGTGCCCTGCTCATCCTGAGGACGTTTTGGCCCACAGAGCTGGGGATTTACAGTACGATGTAACTAAGCAGGTATATGTCAGTCTGGGAAGTTTTTTGAATACTGGAGTTTTCAATCAAAAACTGTCAGTGAGCTGCTTTTCATAATTTTTCTCATTTGATTTTATTTAAAACTTGGTATTACAAGTTTTTAATACTTATTTAGTAATTTATAGTATTGGTTTGTCTCCAGGAAAAGACATCTTTGCCCTTTGGAGCAACATATTCTGGCATATTTTCAGTACCAAATAATAGTGAAGATAAACTGCTTAGAAATTTTCAATTACTTTTATTGCAATTTCCATTTTGCAGACAAGTAGAAATCAGAGATATTCAGGTTTCAAAAGATTCTTTTTTTTTTCCCCAAAAAAAGTTTAGAATTTCCCTTTTTTTAAGAAGCAACCCAAGCTGGGCTGAACAAATGATCCTCCTCAGCAGTGAACCCAAAGGGGGCTCAGATCCCTCCCCACGGCATGACACACTGCACTGTGCTGTCTGTGTGTAGGGCAGCCGCCGCAGCTGATCACTGCTTCAGTGATTTGTGGAGGAGAGCACCCTTTAGGATGAGAGGGTAAGGTTTACATGTGTCCTATGTACAAAAAATTTTAACAACAACTTTTCAACTTTTCCTGTGCTTTTTTTTTTTAACATCAAAGAGAATGTTCAGACCCAGGGAAGCACAATATTAACTTCTGCTTTTAATAAAAGGTAAATACAGAAACAAAATGCAAATGAAAAAAATAGTCAAATCTGCCACAAATGTTCTGAGATCTGGTAAACATTTCATTTCTGGATTGCATAAAAATACAACAGCTGACAAAGATGTTCATTATGGGAAAGACTGACTGTGGAGGGCTGAGAAAAATGTGAGGGAAAGGTTTTTATAAAGACTCCCAATCTGAAAGCCCATTGAGTAAAACAAAATAGCATGGATGACCCCACTTCAAAGTGAGCTAGATAGTGTAAGTGTATTTGTGTCCAGGTATCTGGAATTTTTCATAATTGTTAAACAGCTGGGGATTTTTCCTGTCTGGTTCGGAAATAACCCTTGCCTTCATAAGTTTTAAGTCTAAAGGGAAGAACTCCTGTCTCCCAGTCCTGAGTGGCAGTGATGTCATTCAGCATCCTCTGAAGACAGGCACGGGCGCACTGGCCCCTAGGGAAGAGGGAGGGCTGCACCATGTAATGCCTGCCTCTGGGGCTGCTCTTTATGTTCTGTTTTACTGAACCAGTTGAGCTGAGTTGTGTCCATGACAGAAGCCAAACATGCTGCTACAGAGCTAGGAATCCACGCTAGCTTGGTACCCTGCAACGCACATTACAACTGATCCAGCAAAGCAAATAAACGAGTGTGCAGATGCGTGTATGTGGGCATCAAGCAGGGGAGCAGACCCACTGCGGCTTATGGGGTAACTCGTGTGCTTAAAATGTGTGCGGAGTGTATATTTAGTGAACCAGGTCACATTCCTGTTACAGGCTAAAAATTCCAAAGTAAAATGTGTAACAAGCCTGATGTGAGAACCTATTTAAGGAAGTTTTCTCCGAGTCCTAGAGCCATCTGTGATATAAAAGTATACTGCAAAGGCTCCTTGAATAAAAGGATTCACTGGCAGGGCTTGCTGGAAATCTCAGTCAGAGATGCTTTTCATACAGCAGGCATATAGATCTTCCACACGATGAATCAAATTTACTAAGAAAGTCTGCTGCTTGGAAGTGATTTCAGGCTTGAAGAATGTCTTACTGGAGGCCTGATTTGATCCGGGGAAGGGAGCGAGGGTCACATGATGCTGGAGTAGACTTGATGTTCTTTTGGGCTGACCTCTAGAAATAATAATCGTAAGGAAGAACCAGTTCAAGGGCTGCAGGCTAGCACCACTTGGAAACTAATTAGAGCTCTGGTTGTGCACAGCACTGAAGTTTCCCTCGTAGGCTGCAGCACTGATTTAGTTGGTATGTTAATACGGAAGTCTAAATTAAATCAGGCTTGTGTCAGTGCTATCGAAGAGGCACATTTACTTAGCCCTGCAGTTTTATAAAATGCAAAGAAAGAAAACCATATGGCAGATTAGGGCAAATTGCTTTAAAATTGTGGCTGAGAGCCAAGGGAGAGAGAGGGAGCTTGAGAGAGCATTCACGTCTGTTTGAAATATGCCCACTTTCACTCTGCTGCGTTACACGCTTGCAAGTGGAAGACTCATTTCCCTGTGAGCTGAAATGTATTAAATACTCCACATCTTAAAGAAAGTAATGTGTCCAGTATTTATGGCAGTTACAACTAAAACATTTTTTTAAATTGGGATTGGATTTACTGCCGAAGACTGAATAAAAAAGCTTAGTGCAAGCCCAGGAGCATCAAGGGGGGAATGAACATGTGTAATAAGCAACACTTAGTAGACAGTCCTGGCTATTATTACTGCACGTATAGCACAACAGTGACTACAAGATTTATGCAGGAACTGAGATCATGCAGCACTGAGAATAAATATAATAATGATCCCTGCCCCAAAGAGCTTTCAATGTACTTTTATTTTCTGAGCCATGAGAAGCTGCAATAAGGAAATGAAACAGAAAGGACAATAAATAAATGGCATTTTGAAGACCTCTTTAATTTTAATAATCTAGAAAGGTGTACTAGCACTTTGTCATTCAGAATAAGGAGGAAAAATGAAAGATTGTATTTTCTTTGTAGGAATTTGGCTTTGCTCCACAGTTCCTCTAAGTCATTGCACCAGCTTTCTGTGGACACTCTACCAGTGCCTGGGACCATGATGAGGCAGGCTCCGGCAGAGCTAATACTTTGCAATACATACCAGTGAATGAGCGCTGAAATGCACAGCGATTGCATAAAGCACCTGGGTCCTTAGCAGTGCTCACTGCAGTGGCCAGGGGTGCCCTCCAGGTTGCCAGGACGGCTTTCCTCACATCACCAGGGTCCTCTGGGTGACATGGCTTCCCTTCTATCCTGCGGGAAGCTGCAGCTTCAGGGGACTGGAAATCTAGATCTGTGTAGGGCCTCTGAATTTTTTTCCGAAGCCTCATCTCCCCTAACTGCACTCAGGACTGTCCAGCCTGTGGCCAAGAAGACTATTGCACCTGCCCCTGAACTGCGAGGGTCCTCCTGTGCCTTATGGACACTATGCATGCCAGCCACCAACAGGGTTCGACTCTAGGTTTCCACCAAATTGATAAGTGGAAAGATAAATTCCTCTAGAAAAGTAATTTTCATTGATAGCGCTACAGCTTGCGCTGGGTGCCTCTGAAGAGGGACGTCAAACGAAGAAATCCCTGGGCAACTATACCCTTACCATCTAAATGCCCCACCCCTCATGTATCAGTTCAGACCAGTAGTAATATTAGGGTCTGGGGTCTTCCAGTTTTTCATTAGGTCTCTTCATTGTCTCTAACTAGGCCATTTATTTTATTATCTCTAAAGTTACAGCTTCTGTTAACGAAGGTAGCTTCCTTATCTCCTGGCTTGAACTGGCTCTGGGGCTTTCTTTTGGCTAGGTAAAAGTCCAGCATGTCTAGGTGAAAGTTCACAGCTCTTGGCCTAAGGCTTCAGCAAATCCAGTTACTAACGCTAAGCAAGTTGTGTTAAACACGTTCTGTATGTGCAGTGTACCAAATTGCACAATGTGTGCCAGCTCAGTGGGTGACTCCACCAGCTGCCATCCTACTGTCAGGACACTATGGCCAGCCCACAAGCTACCCCCAAACCAGCATCCACCTCTCTGCTTCTGAGCTTCAAAAAATCTTGATCTAACTGGTGAAAATGCTTCTGGAGGCCTCTGCCTTGTGCATGGGGCTGTGCTACACTGTGTTACCAGTGTGGGATACCCAGCAGATACTGCTCTGGTTTCCATGGTAACTCCCTGTGCACATTTATAGTCTCTCACTTAGAGCCTTCATTAGATTTAACATTCAAAGAGACATTGATTAAAACATGACATTCCTAACACACCGAAAAAAATCCATTTTGTACAAAATCCTATTATGTAGCATAGAAAAACTGGTTGATGGCCAAATTAGTTAATAGAAATTTCAGATGACATTGGAACAGGCCACAAAAGGATGAATTCATATAAAGTTAAATGTCTAAGAGAGCTTCTCACAAACTTAGTGATGCAGAGTGGAGAAATGTGGTATATGGGTGTATCAGAGATGTCTCACGTAAAGTATGTCTGCTGAATCTAAATTTAACCTGAAGTGACCTCATTTAAACCTTTCCCAGTATTAAAGGTATTAGAAAGTATCGAGGTACTATTGAACCAAGATGTTTCTTCAGTTGGGGAGGCAGCAGTAGTATCTTGAAGGACAATGGATATCTCTTTCCCCTCACTAATTCCCACCCTTCAGCCAGCTGGATCTTGCTGGAGACTGGGACTCCTGGTGATGGAAACAGCAGTGCAAAAAGGCTCTGAATTTCCTGCTATGATCCCTCCACCCCTTCAAAATCTCTATGTCCACCAGCTGTTACCCCAGGACTTCCTGCTGATCACCTATCCTACAATATAAGAACTATATTCCTTTCTCACTCCCACTTTTGGGCAAAAGATCTCCACTGATCATCTCCCTGATCCCAGACTCTGCTCCACAGCAGAACTTGGCTGGGGAAGGGGAGAAGGGCAGCAGAGACCTCACAGAGGCAACTGCCTTAGTATGGGAGGGGGACAGAGGTGTGGGTCAGAAATTCAGGGCAATCAGGTAGCACAGAATGAGGAACACAACTAGCATAAGAAGTACCACAACTGAAATAGTAACTAATAAAATGTGGGGGTTTGACACAATATGTACTTAGCACTGTTCATTCCCAGTTCAACCCCCTAATGGTACCCACTTCCATCTGCCTCCTGCTTCTGTCTTACTCTACACCTAAGTGCAGGGGAGAAATACCTGAATTTCATGGAATCGCAAAAGCAGCTCCCACCCAAGGCAATGTGTCTGCACAGCCTTTCAGGTAGAACACCATGATGGGTCGGTCTGGACACTGAGGGGTCATCTAGCCTGCTGTTCCTCAACTCTTTTTAACCCTAATTCCAGATAACCTTTTTGAAATTATGCCAAGGATCATCTAGTACAGCATTGCCATGATGGTTTTCATTTATATCCAAATAAAATTGAGCTACCCTGGGAAAAGGCTACAGTGACTTTTATTTTTCCCCATTTTGTTTTCTTGCTTGCATGCCTGAAAATATATGTGTGTGCATTTATATTTAAAAGCTTTTGAAGTTGTTTCAGAACAATTGTGAAATCATCTTGTGATGTCTTACAGATCACCAAATGGTCCACAGATCACAGCTTGAGAAACATTCATCTACATTTGATGTTTGCATCGGGAGGAGATGAATTGCACCTCAAGGCTATCTCCACACTAACAAACTAAACATGGCCAGGAAACAGTGCTGGGCACTGGGATTCAATCACCCCCACACAAAAAAAAAAGCAGTTTTACCTATCGCTTTACCAAGTAACTGCTGGGCACAGCTCAGAAGTCAACATGGGTGAGAAACTATTCCCAGCACAAACTTTGTGCATGGCCACTCTGTTCTGGAGGGTAAAAGAACCTGTAGACACAGACCTATTCAGAGTAACGCAGTCTGGGCTCATTGCAAGGGGATAAGCCTGGTAACACTAGTTTTACTCATATATATTGCAGTTGAAGTGGTAGACACTTAAATATGGTCTGATGAAATGCAGGCTGTCTGGCTGTCCTCCACCTCAGAAGGTGCCACCACATTTTATCCTCTCACCTGTCACCACAGAATCAGAGTATCTCCTAATAGCTCAGCAGGACTGATGGAGTCTCCACCAGATTTCATGGTCTTTAGGATCAAACTGTTTGGCGTAGTCTTCCCTTTAATAGGCTTAATTAAGCATTTCTGTCATGAGATTTAGGAGTAAAAAGGTGTACCAGAGAAGCTAGTATCACCTTTATGGAAATTCATTTGCTTTCATTTTAGGTCTCTAGAAATAAGCGTTACAGCCTAGGCTAATAATATAAGCTTTCACTGTACTTATGGACCATGATAGTCTCCTCCAAAGGGTAATTCCTCTCAGACAAAGTAGACGTTTGGGAGATGTAGAATTACTCTAGGGAGGATTTACAGACACTTCTCATGTTCATAAAAAGACATGAGACCAAATTTTCAGGTGAAATAAATTTCAATCATGTAGCGTACATTTCAAACAAGAATAGTGAAAAAGAGTTTCAGAAAGGAAGTGAATAACTGAAACAGAACAGAGAACAGACCATTTGGGAAGGCAATGCTATCAAGGCTAGAGTGATTTCCCCCGTATTTTGCTTTGAATTAAGCTAAAAGGTGCACAATTGTATCTCCATAGCAATGACAGATAACTTTATCTAAAAGGTCCTGAAACAATGAGTTTGAATCTTGACTGTGCTTCAGCATTCTACATAAAAAATGTGCATTTATAACCTTCTATACTTTGTGTGATTCATTCTTTCAAGCATTAGTTGTTTACAGCAAGAAGTCTATGTATCTGTTCAGTGAAGAGTGCAATAGCATTTCCAAGGTCAGTTGTTCCTCAAGGTACTACCATAAATAGCTACAAATAAATAATAACCTGTGCCTTTTTTCACTGTTTTGCCTAGTTAATGATGCAGTCGCTCCTTAACTTGAATCTTTCCTCAGAAGGATTTTCTATGATGACACAAAACACACACGGGAGGGGGAGGGAACATCAACCCAGAAAGTCCATAGTAACTCAATACTTGCTCAGTTCCATCTGCTCTCAAATCACTGTTTTGTATCTTGAATACATCCCCTGTGTTGCCTTCATTTTGTAATTGGGCAGAAAATGATATTTATCCAATTGCCAGATTAGTCCTGTGTGTAGCATGAACACAGTTCAAGAGCCCTTATCAAGATTTGGAGCAGTTTATCTCAGAGAGTTCAAATGGTTACCATTCATTATGCTGCAGCTGTATTCTCCCAGAATACAAAGGACTTGTGAGTTTCAGTACAAACCAACACATGATCTTTCTTGGTAAAGAAACCCTCACTTTCTGTTGATATTTTCCAATGGAACTGAACAAGGAAAGTAAACAGGACTTGGGCAGATGGTGGGGACAGGCTGAATGCTGCTTATTCTGCTTCAGAACATCCATCAGACTCACTGCCAGGAGCAGTCCTCAGTGCAAAAATGGTATTTCTGTGCTATTTTTCAAACATAATTTTTCAAACCTTAGAATTCTTGATCTAGCCTGCGAAAATGTCAAAACATGAGCTACACCTTGAGCCATTATAAGCCTTCTCACCCACAGCCACACTCAGTGGCTGGAGGCTGGGCTGCCTCGCCATGGAGAAGGGGAGCAGAGACCACCATGGCCAAGAACAGATGCTCCCATTAACAGGGGACAGATCCAAAGAGATCCCAAATGCCCCATTGAGTTCAGCAGGAATCGAGATTGTCCAGTATCTCAGCTGACCAGGTCCTAGGCGTGTGACACTTGCAGCCTTTATTTTGCACAGCACCCAAAAGCATTTAGCCTTGCTCCTTTCCACAGGACTGCATGCATGAGCAAACCCCGCTTAGGGCGGGAGGGTTGTGAAAATGGGCTCAGCTGTGCAGTACTGACTCGCTGTTATTGCGATGAATGTCACCGGTGGGAAATCATTGTCACAGGAGTCTGTAAGCCATGTCCCTCCATTATATCTGGTTTGAATATATTTGAATAAATTTAGGAAACAATTCATTTCAGCAGTGTACAATACAACATAGACCATAAACAATAACAATGTGCTTTTCAGACATATTAATTGTACTCGAAGACCAAACCGAAACATGAGGATTTCCAGTCCTAGCAGTGCTGAGTTCTTTCCATTTTCACAGGGCCAGCCCACGGGTATGAAGGTGATGGACATGAAGTGTTGAACCCAGCACAAAACTCTTTTCCTCCCATTTTTCTCCAAGAGCAATTGCTTGCTTTTTCTTTTTGCATTCCGCCTCTTTCTTTCATGCCTGCTGTAGGCTGTCAATGAAGTGCCTGACCTCCCTTTGAGGGTCCAGGTATACTCGGTTTCCTGTGCAGCTGGTGCCAACGCTGCTTCATGGATCACTTGACAGGGGAAATCCTGAGAGCCAGCCAGCTGGCACAGTCTTTGCTAAAACCTAAAAATGTTGTTGTCTCAAACTTTTAAGCCTCTGTCTGGAGACTCATAAATTCTATGCTCTTACCCAGGCTAAGATTGCATGCGTAACAACATGCGGCATGCTTGAGTTTGATGGCGAATGAAGGGGCGAATGCTTTCCAGGGAAGTGTGCCACAGCTGTAAAAAGCTGTGCACAATCTATTTTCATTGAAGCAACCTGGACTTACCAGTAACGTTTCAGTCTGAACTACTTTTGCATATGGTTGTTATGAGAGAAGATTTACTTTAAAAGAAAGAGATTTGGGAAAAGAAAATGTTGTTTTTCTGTTTATGTCAGCCTGTTTATTTCCTGAATTTGGCAGAATTTTCTATATAGTCAGCAGCATAGTTTCCTAAGCCATGGCAGAATTATTTTACCCTATTGTCTGTTTGAGTCTTTCACACAGAAACAGGAAAGAGAATTTTTTTTTTTTTTAGTTTTTCAAAGCTTGTGAAATACAAACAACAAATTATTGTTGTTATTCTTGTCCTTCCTCCTCTCCATCCTAAAGCTTATTACATTTTTATCGCAGTACATCTGCAGACTTTGTCTACATTTTATCCGCCATGCTGATATAGCTGTCTAGGTGAAGCTATGCTGGTATAATCCCCAATGTAAACAGCTTTGCTCTGCTTTAAGCATAGCTTTTCAATTTAACTTAAACCTCTTCTTAAGAGGCATAAACAGACCAAAAAATCCACCCTGATATTGGATTAAGACTGATCAGTTTGAGGTTTATTTGTATCCTACCCTCAAAACCTTTTGCATATAGACCAGACCATATCTGAAGCTCTTTTGAGAGAAACTGTGTAAGCTTATACCACGTTCTCTTGGCAAATATGAGCTTGCCTTTGTCCACTTCCAGGCTGAGAAGAAACTATCTGACCATACTATGTGATCTTTAGCCCAAGCTAATAAACCTTGTTAAGTCCTGGTGCTTAACTGGTTATAAGTGCAAAAGCAGATATGTGTCTTTTTGTTATTCCACTTGCAGTAGTCACAAAGAATTAATGTTGTTCACAGTATAAAGTGTAGAGATATCTGAAATATCTTTAATTATATCATAGGCTGCTATAACAACCCTATACGCATTCTTTAAAGGAACATCATCAGACCAGACAACTTATCAGCTATGGCAGAAGATCCTTATATCTATCAGTTATGTATAACTACAGCTTTTCTGACCTTGACCTACTAGAAATCATGGACAAAAAGCCACTGCATACAAGTACAGTACTGCACCTGATTTGAACTCAGTGCAAATGGGATGTTTCTGACTTCTGGGATTTGCTACGCTGAAGTGCATCTAGTAAGTCCAGCATCAAATACGACCAATCTGATGCTTTTGAAGTAGCAATGCTGTAATTCATGCTGCACAGAGCTGCTGCTGGGATGCTGGCAACTTTGGGTAACTGAGTGAAAAGTACCAGCTCTGACTTCTGCCCACTTCTCTCTCTTTGTGTGCTCAAGTGTAAATAACTATATAAGCATATAAACAGTTCTGCTGGCCAGATTCACCAGAAAACTGTGCCTATTTTGTGCTGTTCTGGAATAAAACTATATAGCATACACCCACGAAAACTGAGGTACAACTCTATTTAATGGTGTAAAAGGATCCAGAAAAAAAAGAGGAACTTTATTTGTATATGTGTGCACGCACACACACACATATATATAAAACTTGTATATTTTGTATCCTAATAAAATTAGTTCCCCATTTCTTTTTTTTCAATAACTTCTTAAGTCACCACATATTTTTCCTTTTTTTTTTTTTTTTTTTTTTTTTTACCCCCCTGAAAGTGGCAGGACATTGTTTCAGTAACTAGGTAGTAGTTAACAGCAGTCTCCTTGACAGACCTGCAAGGAATAGCTACTGACTGTTTTCTGCCTCCTGCAACCTACTTAATTACAAGTGGCTTACCTCTGGCTTTCCTTTGACATCCCCCTCAGAATGGGACAACAATTCTTGCAAGAGAAGTGGACCAGTGAAAATATTCCAGACTTTAAAGACTGCAGAAATTTTATTTCTCTTCACTCAAGCCTAGCAGAGATTTCAACACATAAGTTAAAATGTATTGAAGATCACAGCTTTTCTCCATGTGACAAAGATTGGAAATTAAAACACAAACAGTGCCTAGCTGCAAATATATACTTTCATATATATACTATACTTGAAAATCTATCTATATTTATTTCTATATAAATGTGCATGTGTATAATCTTGAATATGGGTTGTAGTCAGAGATGAAACTGGCTTTCGTAGTTGGGCTCGGAGCTGGCTAGTTAACTCCATGTGTTATGGTACCATGTTTCTATGAAAGGTCTTTTCTCTAACAGTGCTATCTTGCTAGTGTGCATACGGTTTAGCCTTGATGCCTCAGAAGAAATATGTCCTTAAGTGGATTCCTTGTCCTGTGCACAGCAGAGGAAGCATTTTTCAGTTATATCAAGGCTACTTCCTCAGCTGGGATTTAACAAAGGGGCACATCCACCCCAAGCCTGGGTGACTAACGTGATTTTCAACCCATACATTGCATTGTACGTTAAGAGAATTTTCCTTCAGAGATCTGCTCTTGCTTTCATTGATGAGAAACTTTCATTAATTTCAACAAGACTGGGTTCTGGTTTCAGTCCTGTGAGATAACTAAAATGAGGATGAAGTAGCTTACTGCTGAAATGTAATTACCATATCTATAACAAACTCTTTAGCATATGACCTGGCAAACCATATTTTGGGCCTTGAAACAAAAACAGTGATCCGTTCTTTATACGATGGATTTTAGGCATCAATGATGTGGATAGGTAACAACCTTTAATTAGTTTTCCCTTTGTTCACCTCATGTCTAACGAAGCAGCAAATTCACAGTTCAGTAGCACATGAGAGGTAATCAAAAGAAAAATAGTAATTTGTTTAACTTGTGCTCATGTCTTTTTCAGATTAAAATCTTTTATTATTGTTTGCTTTTCACTTCTTTCACAGAAAGAAGAATAGATCTGGTAGATAAAAAAGCCCCAAAACAAGTATTCATAACTGGCACCCTGTCAAAACATTCAGACTAAGAGAATCTCGTACAAAATGTTGGAACCTCTTTGATCTTCAGTTCCTGTGAGAAAAAGAAAGGGTCATTACCTTCTCCTATTATAGATCAACTGTTTGATTCCCATAAGACAACTGGTTTGTACGCCATCTCCAGAGCACAGTGACATAAAGAGGGAACATGTCTTCACATGGCCAAGTGCAAGCTCATGCTGGGGACCCAGCTGACAGAAAGTGTAGGTGTTAGGAGAAAGGAAGTCATGACTTTCTTCCTCAGAAAAGACAACTTTCCTTCATCCTGGAAATAGCCAGATGCTTTGAAGTCCCTCTCAGGATAACAGCAAGCCTACAAGAGTATTGCATATGGAATTCAAACCATTCTGGAGATTTCTTGGCATTCAGGTGGTACTAAACTGAGCTACAAACCAACTTTTTCTCTATTTTATGCTGCCCCTAACTATAGCTGTGGATTTGGATGAAGGCTTTTCACAACTTTGCACGTTCTTTCAATTACTGATTCTTACTAAATATGCCCGTGCAGCTTCTCTTTAAGAAATAAAAAGAATGTTATTTAAGATATGCTTATGTAGAGGGTATCTAGTTACCTCAATAGCTAAAACGCACATTAGTTTTCAACTTTGGGATGCTGTACTTATCCCTCTTGATGTTTGGTAAATAGCCTGCCAAACTATGTCTTTGTGTATGCAAAACCATGGTAAATCATGTTAAATCCATGGAGTCTTTATGATGGTATAACTGAAAGCAGAGTTTATTCCTTTAAACATAAGTAATAATATTAAAAGAAAAATAAAGAAAATCTCTTAGAAATTGCTTTCTAGCTCAAAATATCTATTGCAGAGTTGCTTCTTGTTCAGTAAGATCAGGTTCAGGGTGTAATGGAAATGAATGGGATAAAAGACAGAGTAGAAGGGTGGTAGTTGTTTTACAGGAGCTGCTTTCAAAGTAGTTCTTACTATGTGCATTGTGAGTACAAATTGTTGCTTTGAGACAGCTCTGCAGACTTTTAAGTGGTTGCATAGTTTTCTGAGCTCCATAGGTCTCTTTGAGCATAAATATTCTTTCTTAGGGACTAAACACATGCCTGTGCTCTTCTTGGCTCATTAGGCTTAGCTCTTGACTGGGGAAAAATACTCAGTGATGGCATCATTTAAATACTGTAGGCTGTAGAGCTTCAAAAGGAGATTTCATTCACAGTAGATGACACAGCTTTGTAACCTTTCTTATGCCCTTTTTATGGAAATGGAATGCAAGGCTGGCTTAAAATAATTAGCACTAGAAAGTGAGGGTTGATTTCCAGTTAAGAGGAATGTGTTTTCAGCCCTGCCTTTTTTTTTTCTCTTTCAGGACCTCTTAGATTCAAATTTATATTGCTATAAGTGTTATACTTAAGCTGTACTGTTTGTGTCCTTGTTTCCTGAAGCTGGACATTTTCTTTAAAAAAGATAATAAACAGAGCTGAGATTGTTAAGGACTGAAGCTTGAGAGACATGTTCCCCCACAATGTTGACTGCATTTAAGCTCTACGTATAAAAGTGTGCAACTGAATTTGAGGAAATTGCACATATATTCTCCCCTTCAATCTTCTGTCTGTGACCTTTAAAATATTCCCTCAAGACTTAATTCTCTCTGCCATGAAGGACAAGGGCTTGTAGTGTCAGTGCTATCAGGGAAATGGAGACATAAAAGCTCACTGAGTGGACAGGTGAGAACCGAAAGACCTCAGAGAGCATCCGCTGTATGGCACCCATGCGTTTGAAAACAAGCCGCTGCATGACTGGCCACTGAGTGACTCCCTTGCTGCCCAGGTCGATGGGCACGAACTCTTCATTTGCATGTGGTACCCATGGACCATCAGGAGTGTCCATTTCCTGAAATTGTGAAAGGGTATCACCACAATCAGTTTGAGCAGGCTGTTAATATCTTCAAATATTAGTTAATCTAAGAAAGAAAAGAAAAGAAAAGAAAAGAAAAGAAAAGAAAAGAAAAGAAAAGAAAAGAAAAGAAAAGAAAAGAAAAGAAAAGAAAAGAAAAGAAAAGAAAAGAAAAGAAAAGAAAAGAAAAGAAAAGAAAAGAAAAGAAAAGAAAAGAAAAGAAAAGAAAAGAAAAGAAAAGAAAAGTTTAAGATAATATATATACCTCAAAGAAAGACCCCTCTCCAACAACAGTAGTCGCTTTAGTTTGTTTTCAGGATACAATCTAACAGGAAACACTCACCACTACCACCCCCTGCCAAACACAAATTGAGCTTAATCTTCTGCTGCATTTTATGTCCTTTGTGCTGCTTTGGGGCAGGTTTTCATTGTAAGAAACTAGTGAAACAATATGTTTGTAGATAATAGTTTCCCATTGCTAAACCTGCCTGACCCATCAGCCTGGGTGTAAAGAGTGGGATGAGCAAGGCAGGATATGACAGAGCTCCTGCTGCCTTTCAGGACACAAAAAAGACACTTGAGCAGTGTAATACAAAATGCAGAGTCCACAGCTAATGTTCTCAAGTTCTCGCATCCGTTTTGCATCCCAGGTACAGTGGAACCATAACTTACCCTGTGTTGAACATAAACCCACCTTGAATAAACAAGGTCCATCTTATTTATGAAATATTTGAGGATACTCTAAGGTGAAAGTATGCCATGATGGTAAAGAGCAGAATCTGCCTCGTCCTGTACATATGCATAAATGTAAAGATAAATTGGAAGACAGTGTTGGTCTTTACCAACATCAGACTACCATATAAAGACTTATTTCTTTCTTCTGGCCAGCCAAAGAAAATCCAGTGAAGATGGGAATTGCCAATGACAGAGGGCTGCATAAGCCACTGATGAGCGCTCTTCCTGCATCCAGGTACTTCTGTGGAATGGTGGGGTTTTTTTCCATCCACAAAGCCAGCTTCAGTAATGCCTCTTCTCACCAGCCCTCCACAAGAGCAGCAGTATAGACATGAACCTAGCCCCAAATAACACTGCTAGCACCGCTTACTGTAGATAATAACAAAATCATCTCGCCTTAAACAAAGAATTACACTGGACTGATTTTCCTAGCTCGTACACCCAAACTACATACACCTTTTCCCCCTAGAACCGAGACACAATTGCTTTGAAACAGCAGTATGACCTGGAAGGGTTAGCTGTTTTATGAAACGCAACTTACTTTGTCACATCTCCAGCTCTGCAATAGGATCATCATACCAGGCACTGTCATAACAAGTAGAATTTGAAATGGGAGGTTTCTTCTAGGCCAGGTGTGTAGCTAAAGAGATGTTTGCTCTGGAGACAAACCTGAAGAGGGAAAGGGAAAAATTAAGCAGATCCATTTTCTTATGAATAAGCAATTTTAAAAGTAATTTATTAGTTAATGTAATGAAAAATTAATTTTAAAATCTGGTTGTTATTTCAACCTCTTCTACAATTAAAAAGGTAAAAATAGTAATTATATGGATATTTAATTTCTTAATTAAAAATATGCAGTTCATGCTAATCATCCATCTCTGCTTAACTCTTGATAGTGCAAGCCAGGTCTGACAGCTATCTGTAACAGAGCTGTCTTGCAGTTCCACATACACTGTTATGGAATTAGCCAAGCTCTAGAATTTCTAGACTTAAATCTCAGCAGTTAAGAGTCCCAGGCTTTACCTGAATCTACTTAGCTTCTGGATTTAAAAGGTATTAAATGGAGAAATCATAAATGTTTGGTTCCATCAATAGCATTTTTTGCTTAGAAACCTTTTGTCCTAATACTGACCTGATGTGACCGCAGCCAGCTTGCACGTTTTCATAATGTCATAAGCAGCATTTAGCACATCTAGTGACACAGGGGGTCACAATAAAAGTGCTGCCAGACCCTTTTAGAGAGCTGTCCACACACAGTGTCCTGTTAGCATGTCTCCAAAAGCAGTACGTGGTGGCAGTAACTACACCCATACCTTTTATACTGAAACACAACCTGAAAAATACTGAAAATACCAGTTTCCACAAACTAAGCTTGAAAGGAAAACCTCTTGGTGGGTTCATTTTACGAAACTGGCTCACAGCGAAAGCACATTGATCATGTGCCCCCAAACCAAGAGTGTGTTTCTCTGTAAACTCTTACCATACCAAAAGTGCATCATGCTGCACAAACACGGGGTTATGTGGTCAGCCACTAACTTCAATTAAAGAAGTTATGGAGAGGTGTGACTCTGCGTTCACAAGACAAAACCCTTCGCTTTTATCGTCACTAATGTAACAATGCAACTATCCACTTTTTAAAAAATGCAGAAAAGAAAAAAAAACACACACATTTGAGGCATCAGGAAATGATTCATCTGGTAAAATATTTAATCTCCACACATCAAAGTATTTCATGCATGCATTGCACTCCTTGTCTTCTCCAGTCATTTACACTCTGCTAAAACTGACATTTAGAAAATAGCTAACCTCTGTTATCCAGCTACAGGCACTTCACTAATCATGAAAGAAGGAAGTTCACCAAGATGGAAATTATTGAGACTGGGAGTGATACATGTGACAGGAAGTTTATTAAAGACCAAGCACAAAGTTTCCTTCATTTGGCTGCAATGCAGACCTCTTATCTGTGGTACAAATCTCACTTTTTTTCTCCCCAAATGTCACTACATTTGTATGATGTGGAGATATTTTGCCTTTTAATGTCCCAGTGACATAAGCAGGAATCTCGGGAACACAACATAAGCATGACATGAGTTTCATATTTGAAACAATTAATATTTCTTCCTTTGAGTGAGGCTCAATAGGAGCAAGAAAAGCAATAAAATGCATTCTACCCTTTTGCAACTTCACCATCTTGAAGTAGTAGTTTTACACCATGAATAACATCTCGTCCTTTCCACTGGCCACTTTTGTATTACATCATGTTTACTTGGGTAATGCAAGTAAATCCCATCTCTAGCATTATCCACACTTGCATTGGTGCTCTATGGCTTGGCATTCATTTTGAGGTGGATGCGTTTCAGTTCCTCTACAACTTGCTAACATCTTCATTTAGAAAAACTGTTTTCACTAGACTTGTCCTTTGCAGAGGCAGGTCTATCTGTCACAATAAGGTTGCCTTGACTTCATTTAGCATGAAGGGTTTAATCTTTATGGAGCTGCCAGTGCTTTAGTTCTCATGATCCAGCTTTATTATTTCTGTTCTGAATAGGAGTTTTCATCTGCAGGCTAACTGCTTCCAAATTTTTTTTTTCCTCTGAAGCATTTTTAATAGATAAAAATACTTTTTTCTATACTTGGTTTATCTTTCTACTCTTACTCTCCCTAGAATGGACTATGTACCTCAGGGTCTGCCATAAGAAACCCAGTGATATTTGTGTCACTGTTTGATTACAAAAGACTTGGAAAGCAGTGTAATAAAACAGAAAGTAAATTTAGGAAACTAAATACATTGAAGGTAATAAGAAGTAAAAAGAATAGAAGATTATTTGACACATTCAAAGCCAGGTGACTTTACAGAAAGTAATGTTGCTCTTGCAATCAGAACTATACTTTTACTTTTTTTTTTTTTTTAATTCATAATTGTCTTCATTCTCCTGTTATTTGTGAGTAAGATACATGGTAAGAAGTCTGCTAGTGATCATATGTTTAACCTTCAGTATTGTATTCTCATAGACTGAAGGATAAGAATTTGCAGACTGAGCTGCTTGACTTAAACAACGCCCCTAGTTACAGGTTATCCAGTGTGATGAGATCCTCAGTCTACTTGCTGCCTGTCTGAACACATTCCTGACTGCAGATTATTCTATGCCCTGCGTTATGGTAAAGCAGAAGAGTTACCTCATTTCCCCCTCTCTCTTTCCCTCCACAGCTGTCCTATCTATATATAAAAGTGGTGGGCAAACAATGACCCACTTGCAGTCTTCACATGTTGTGACCAGCAATGCTGGTAGAAAGAAAACCCAGAGTATGGAACCCATTGACAGAGGGCACAATTTGTTTTGTAATACAGCCAATTTGCTGTCAGCCTTTGCATTAGGAATCTGTTTATGAATATCTGGGTATAGTTGCCTGCTTGTCAGAAACTAAAAATAATTGCTTTAAGAGAGGGAACAGAATTTGCAAATATTTCTCTTTGGCATCTGCGGTCTCAGATGCTACTCTAGCCAAATGGGGACTGTCAATCACTATTTGAAAAGATCCAGAAAATAGCAGAGTTAAAACAACTCCTTGTTTTCCTTCTGAAAAGCAGTATCATAGCTGGCTAAATAAGGTCTATACTGGAGGAGAGGGGAGGGGAAGAGGGAGCATGTGGTTGTGTTGCAATATGACTCCTTACTCATCAGATGGCACCCATCATCCTCACAACCCAAGCCTTTCAGTGTGCTGGAATAAACTAATTATCTCACTGACAGCTCAGGTTTTAATCCCCATTTGTAAGCATTTGTCATGAGCCTTGGTCAGCCAGATTTTAAAGATTGCCATGAATTATATATTTCTCCCTTTTAAGACTGCCTAAATAAGGACAATTACAATGCCCTGGAATGGTTTTCAATAAACACATTTGTGCTTGCTGCTGGCAGACAGTGTAAATAGGACAAAGCTTTTAACAGTGCTGATTGTAAATTAGAGTTGTAATATTCCGTTCTTCTAGAGCTGAAGACTGTTCAATGCTCATGACAATATGCAGGGAGAGATGCTCATCGTATGCAAATCAACGGAACCACACTTTTAAAAGGGTAAGACACTGGCCCCACAGAATTTATTGACTTCAGTAGAGTGCATCCAAGTTCACATCTTCCTTCATTCTTCCAGTTTGAATATGCATTATATACACTTATTGAAGAGCAAATGAAAGCCAGGCTGCATCCCCTGTACCTCTAGGCACTTAACTGGGATGTTGTTAGGACCCTGCCTACCCTTTATCTATCCTCACCAAGGAAGCAGGGCATATTTGTTCCTCAAAGACCTGGGCAGGTGGCACAAAGAGCAGAACCAATGGATAAAGTTAAGGAAGAATTAATTTTAAGAGGGAAAAACAGCCTTGCAGTGAAATTTATGGTGAAATATCACACCTGATGGTGTGATTACTGTGTGATATTATTCAGTAGTTGTTAATATTGCACTCATTATCATGATGCAGGGCCTTTCTCAAAAAAAAATATCTCATACTGAACTAACAGCCAAAAATCCCTCATTTTTGTAGTATCTGCTTACAGGGCACTGTTCTGGAAGGACTTTATGAATCAGTGAGGCAGTGTTCGTTATGGTATGTGTATTTATATATATGTATATTTCATATATAGCTTAAGGAAATACTTTCAGGAAAAGAGCTATTTTCTCCCTTCTCCATGTTGTTTAGCAAATTAACAGCTTGAGCCAGATTCATCACTGAAATTTTGTTTATTTCAGTTGCATTAAATGGAGTTACAGCACAAAGGAATCAGCTTCGGGGCTTTACATTCTAGATCTTCCGCAGTCTTTCCAGGCAGCGTATGCTTTCCATGTGTTTTACACACATTTTTGGACACCTGGAAGGATAAACAAATAGTAGACAGAAGCTGCAGGCAGAGATAATGCACCGCATTAAGGTTGTATTAGTCATTTAGGCACTACTTCCCACAAATCAACAATACTCAGAAACAAAGGTTGTTCTGTGTTCATGCACTAAATTTGCATGACTGTTTCAGCGATGAAAGTACCGTTGCTTTTCTGGTTGCCTACTCAAGCAACCTATGTGACACTAAGCACTTTGCAAGAAAGAATATTCCAGTATATAAAAGCAGTAACAGTTAAATACAAAAGAAGCAAATGCCTTAATATTCCATTCTAACATCTTTTTCAGGTTGAAACAGGTTCTTCCTATTCACCTATTCGCTGTTGTCAAGGGTAAGTGCACTTTTCATTCAGTAGTGGGTAACATGAAGATACTTCCATGGTTTTATCCAGTCAGCTTTGATAAACAGATTGTTTTATAGTATTGCCTTCAGACCTTGAATATTATTATGATTCTTTGCTATACTGCTTCCAATTGTTCACCACCTCTTTTGCAAATGTGAACATCAAAAGTATATATACATTATTTTTTTTCTCGCGGGGAAAAGAAATGTGTGCGTAGTTACATCTAATGAGCAGGGTCACTTGCAGAGATAAAACCAATTCCTTCCCTGTGTTCCCTGGCTATCTATGCACATATCTTTCTAAAAGTTCATGTTTAACTCTATGTTAGTTATAATTTATAAATCCATATCATGCTTCTATTACATGACTCTGCCTGCGCTCCAAATCCCTTCCCCACTTTGAAGGTGCACTTCAAATTCCCTGCTCACAGGTAATTTTTTCCTTACTATTGACTACATTATTTTACTAATTTTTGTCCCATGACTGTAAGCACCATAGGGCTATTGTTGCTCAAGGCAGGACACGAGTCTTGAGGGAGACTCTAGGGTTGAAGGTGATGTTCAGATTATCATTCCACATGACAGGCAAAGATGGTAGAGATCAGGAAAAGCGGTAGCTGTGAGGACGTATTTGTTAGAAGCAGCGATGGCAGGCAGGGAAATACATGTTTCACTTCATCCATGCTGAATTTGATTTGTCAGATGAGTGTACAACAAAAGATGTCAGAGAGAGAAGGCAGGACTTTGGTTTGCACAGAAAGGCTGTATCCGCGCTAATACATAGTGCAGACCCAGGCGCAGGTTCCGTCCCTGGAACTCGTCCACCCACACTGTCAAACCTCAGTCCCTGCCAGCATTTTGACCTCACCAGTACTTTAGAAAACAGCCTGGGAACTAGCAAAGGTCAGGGACTGCTCCCAAAGGGCAACTTAGATGAGACCATCCTGATGTGAAAGGAAAGAAAATGTAACACTATGGAAGTGGCCAGACTGTGACAGTTGCCCTCAAAAAGAGAAAATGTCTAGGATTTTTGTACAGCTGTAGCCAAGTACTCATGCCTGGAGTAGACTGGTGTATTTGTGAATACAGAGGAGTCATAAGACATGTAGCAGCTGAAATGCTGAATGTCAACGAGAGTACCCAAAGATGAGATGCAGAGGGATCAGAGAAACTGAAGGAGAAAGATGAGAAAATCTTCAGAGATCTTCAGAGTACTTGGTGTTAGAAACATTTTGGCATGGGCCAGCTTCCTAAGCAGCTTCAATTTCTTTTTCTGACCATACTGTTCACCTCAGTAGTTTGCAGGGCATCCTTTATAATATTTGATGGAAATCTCATCAGCAGTGATTTTACCAACTTCTAAGACATCGATGAAAATATTGAAAAAGATGATACCTAATGCAGAAACACAGACACCTGCACGATGACTATTGACAGTTATTTTTGTGATCTGTCAGTCAGCCATCTCTTAATCTTGTATTATGCTTTATTGTTAGTGTATTGTGCTGTATTTTGAATAATAGTGTCAGGCAACATGAAGTCATTCACCCTACATGAGTCCAAATATAGTGACAAAACTGTTTTCTCAAACAATCATAATCTTGTCAAAGTATCACATCAAATTGTTTGAGAAAAACTGTTTCAGAACATGATCTTGATCAATTATGTTCCTCACCCTTCACTCTTTTTTAGCTGAATCCCATGTCAGCCCTTTGGCCCCCTCCCTCCTAGGATTTGTATCACACTACCCAGCCTGTGGTTATTCCAGTATTCTTATTTGCCTTTAATGAATAGCGATACTATACCAACACTTCAGCAGTTTCATGAAGTTGTCACATTTTTTCTGGAAGTTACAAGGAAATAACATCAAGCAAGGTATGTGAGGAACCAATTCTTTAAGAACTCTTTGACGTAAAAAAAACCCACAAAATTTTAAAAATACTACCTCCAGAAGATGTTTTTTCAAATCCTTTTTTTGTTTCCAGTTGGCTGGTGGACAGATAAAGGACTTAATCTCTCTCAAATAATACAAACTCATAGATCATCTTTCCAAATGCAGAAAATATGCATTTTTACTGAGCAATTCTGTATTTTCCTTGTCATTAATACTTTGATTATGTCCAAGGGCTTCACCATCTGAAATTCCAATTCTTACTACTTTTCATACAGATTCCGAGCATTAGTACAGAACTCTTCCACTCTTCATTTTCCTTATCTGCTTCCATCTCCTGCCTTTTGACTGTACATTGTATTTGCATTCTAGTGAGGAGATCTGATACCCTAGCTGTGACTCACAGAGCATCCTATTTTTACAGCTCTCTCCCCCACTGGAAAGTAGCCCAATGCTCTGCTAAAATAAAACTTACACTGCACAAACATAGTTTTCTGCCTCCTCCCTGTACTTGCACACTTTCCAAAGTCCCAGCAGTCTGCCATTATACTTTCTATAGATTAAAAAGCTTGACACAATCCATGGTCAAAAACACATGAAAAGTGTGGAATTAGTAGAAAGGCAAGTAAGAGATGGTTTGAAGCAAAAGACAAGACTGGCTGATCTATAGTGGTAAAGACCTTCAAACGTAAAATGGGACATTTAAACAGGGGCTCTAAGACACGTTTATTACACAATCAGATTGCATGCAGAGTACCTGAACAGCAACACATTCAATCTAATGAGGGCAAACCAGAACTACGTTGCTCTTTCATGCTTAAGCAACATGCCAGGTTAGCAGAAAATAATGAATTATTTTTTATGTTTATTTTGGTTAGTAGGGATTTTGACATTGTCCTAAATGGGAAATTGAGTAGGGTTATACCCTAATACATGGTCTCCCTCCTGGGTTCAGAGTGTTATTGCCATGACCAAGCTCTTTGAGCTTCTTGCAGCTGTAAGAAAATTGTAAAGAAGCATTTCTCCTACAGAAAAAAAGATGGCTGCTGAAGAGCAAGCAAAGAGATCGATATACATGCTATGCTAATGTTTGACTTCCCTGGTATCTGAAATAGTTCTGAAAATGTTTTCAGGAATCTGATATGAGGTGCCAGCAAAACTGGCTCTACCAGCAGTTAAGTGTTTATAATTGACAAAGGTCAGCTAGATTGCATGAGTTTCAGTGATGGAAGAATAAAACTCGACATATATATTAATAGTGTTCAAAGGTTATAGAACATTTAAAATCCATTAGCTAAAATTATCTTTCCAGATAATTTCAACAGGCATAAACAGTAAGTACATACTTCTAAGAGAATTTGTGCTTTCGGACTGTCTTAATGTTGCAAAATTTAAAAAACTGTAATAAAAAACTGTAATTGGGGGTGGGGCGGTGGGGGGTGCTGATACATTCCAGATTGTGAACTGTTGGTGGCCCTGAAGGCAAAGTTTTTTCATAAACTTCAGCATCTTTAAGACTTTTTTCTCACACACAGAAATGCTAGAGACATCAAAGCATGATATTGTAGAGGTGACAAATTTGATGTTACCTGAATTGCTAGGAAACTGTGTTATAAATGTACAAATCTTTACAAGGTATAGCTGTCTCAGCTTTACATTGCTATACTTGTTGCAAGAATTATTACAACATAAGATGATAATAAGCACTTACTAATTTAAAATCTTATCCGAACACAGTATCTTGATCCTGAAAGCTAGGTGGATGTCTCATCAGATTTCCTCTGCTTTTTGTTCTAAAATTATTGACATGAGAACAGTATATTGTGATGTGTTGAGCATCTGATCACAGGAGACTACCTAATATCAAGAGAAGCAGAAAACAGATTTTTTTCTATTTGGGGGACTTTTTTAACACTTGTACAGTGCTTAGGGCCAAGACTTAATCAGATCTGGAAAAAAAGCACTCATATTCTCTGTTAATTATGCCCATGCTACCCATCTCCATTTTCTCCCCTATGTTAGGAATACCTATGACGATCTGATCAGTTATTTTGCAGAAATGTCTGCAAAGGACCGGAATCACTCACAGCCACACAACTCTGTTTCCAACATTGGACAGCAGGGTGAGTGCAAGCGTTTGGCATGTAAACAAGACCTCTCTGTTTATACACATATTGTAAGTATTAGGTGCTAGTGACTTGTTTCTAGCAGATGTAGAACATCCGGATACTATTATATGTGGGGAAAAAAAAAGGGTTGATGGCTTACTTGGAATTCATGTTCACCCTTTTTTCTCATCTATACAGGAGAATGCAAATCTTTTGTAGCCTAGTACAGGTTGCTAACACCACTTCAAAGCCAGAAGAAAGATCATACAACTTCACAAATGCAAGAAGAGACAGCCAAGAAGGCCCACTGATCAAATACACCTCAGTTAGGCTTCATATTGTGTAGCACAGCCATACATTTCTATTCATGGTCAGAATACAAACATTGCCTTTGAATTGTGACAACAGACTTGGGCAGCCACCTGAACTTCGGAAGTGTCACCTCTGTCTTAAAAATGGCAGTTGAGTGAGATAATAAAATAATTCTTCAGACACTTTGGACACAAAATTAACTAAAACATCCAGCACTTGCACTCTCAGTCTTGTCTGATTTGGCTTGTACTCTCCACTGAGAAATAAAGGATGTTGACTAGTCTGGAAAGACACTGTTCTGAGCATCATCTCTTGAAAAACAGAAAATGGCCATTAGTAACTGAATTAAGCACAGAAAGTTTATCAAATGGCCTATATCTAGAGCCAGAGAGAAAACAAAAAGCAAGAAAGAAATAATGAAGAGACATATTTATAAAATCCTTAGAAAGTAAAACTTTTATCTTCCAGCTTCTGTTGGTCTATAATGCAGTAAGTGTCAAAATATGATTCTATTGTAACTTTATCTACATCCATCTACGTAACTGTGTAATTCAAAAATGCTATAAAAAGAAACAGGTTGCATGCCTTTTCACCATCATTTTATTTAGATGAAGCTAACCTGTTTTTACTACATTTTGTTTTAAGTGACCCTTTTTTTTTTTTTTGCCAGGGTGATCACTGCCATTAAAGTTTCAGAATAATCACCTCTGTGACTTCAGTGGCACTTTGTTGTTAAAACACAGGTAAAATCCAGGCATCTTCAACACAGAAATGCCAGCCACTTCCCCCAAAAATGTCTGCTGAGAATGTCCAGACCAATCTGTACAGTAGCTCCAACAGCAGCCAGCGAGTTCAGAATAAATGCAGGCAAGACAGCTGGAAACCAGCCAGGTGGCAGTCCTAATTTACACGTTAAGAATCAGCTCTTACATTTAATAAACCCCCATAGCTTCATGGCACTGTGCCGACACACATTAGCTGAAAGCCCACATATCCATTTTTTTCTCAGTGCTAACTCTCTTTTTCACGTCTCCTGGCTTCCAAAGAGCATATGTGGTGTCTACCAGCTTGACAGAAGTATGCCTTTTCTGTAAGTGCTGCCATACTTGTTGCAGAGCAATGCACACCATTCCCAGTGGGATCACCTGGCTACTCAACACTGTCACGTCAGCTTTCATAGGGGTACTGCCAAGCTCCACTGCTCTTTGAGAGAGCACCCATTTAGGAGCTAATGGTTCTAATCGCAAACTCACCCAAAGATTAGGCAACGAAACCTTTTTCCAGACTGGCCTCAGCCTTCCCATAATTTTATGTTCAAAAAAGGTGAAGTGCTGTAGTGAAAACAGGTATTACTGCTCAAGGTCGTAACAGACTAAATAAGCCATGGGAAATGGCACAAATAATACAATAAGATCACATGCAAAGCTGTGATTTGGATTTTTCGTGGAGGAAGAAAGCAAGACTTTAATACAATTTCTATTTTCTCCTAGAATGCTACCAGGATGCTGTTGAGATGCATCTTATACTTTCACTTGTCTGCTGTTTTCTCCTATTGCTGCTCTTAAAAAACCCACAGTCATGGAGAAAAAAGTAAACTAAATATTTTCTGAACAACTAAGGCACTGAATAATCACTTTTAAAATTATTTTCTTGGAATTTGCAAAAATCTGTCTGAAAGACTCAGAAGTGTAACAGTATAATAGTACAGCAGACTGCAGTTCATATTTTGTATGGTACCTTTTGCAGCCACACCACATTTATTTAGCTAGGTAAGAAGAAATTGAGGTTAGAAGAAAAAAGACAATTTGTTCTGTCTGTGGCAGGAAATACTAATGAAACAATTTGCCAAAAGACAATTACAGGGGTGATGCTAAGTGTCTTCTTGTTGTGAGAAAAGAGATAAGAAAACAAGAGATACATTTTATGGATTTTTTTTCTAAGCATTCTTCACATTCCTCTACCTGCCACTGGCAGTGACTTTAGTAGCTGACCAGCATTCCTTTAAGGAGCAAAGAGATGGCTGGCATTTAAAAATCTCCACCCTTCTGTGTTTGGATCAGGACCACGTTTGGTGCTGACACAGTGAGTTATACATTGAGTGGAAAGAATACAATGGTCAACAGGATAAAGGAAACAGAAAGAATGTTTTCTAATAATACCATTTCTTCTCTGAAAGGCTGTTCTTTAAGTAGTCACAATGTTTGACATCAGAAGTTGTCACGTGATGACAGTGAGCTTAGATTTAATTAAAGCCGTATGGCTCTGGGAAACGTCCCTTGCATTGATCTGCTTTCTTGGAAGAACAAAAAAAATGTGTAAGGCTGTGCCGTGCCTCACTCACAAACAGTAGGATTGTACCTTGTGACTAACCCAATCATTATGTTTACTCACAGGGTAAAATACTACCCTTCTCTCCATTAGGTGTACTGAGTAGCCATCAGATCAGACCAGACACTTTCCCTTGTTCCCTCTGCAGAGGTGCTAGACTGAAGGGCCCCTAACAGTTCATGTTCTCTATTCTAGCCGCTTACTTGTCTACAGAAAGCAAAACAGACATTCTTTTGCCTGTTCCCTTTTTTTTGCTCCTGTTTTTGTTCCTTGTGTCTCAACCTGCTCAGACACTTGATTCTTTGAGTCTGGGCTGAACTGAGCTCTGTACGGACTGTGTTGAGATTTCAGGCTTCAGACATTTAACCTAAAGCCAAGTTCTAAGGCTGTAGCACATTTCAAATGAAAAAGGAGTTTACATAAATGCAGACCAATTCAACCTACCTACAGCCTTGGTTCTAGCAGAAGACATTTATTCTACTGGTATGAGTATATATATAAGCCAGCTTATGTCCAGAGGGTGTCACATTTGCTGATCTCATGACTATGCATAAAGTAAAAAACCATTTGTGGCAGATTTG
Source organism: Falco naumanni (assembly GCF_017639655.2). Classification (NCBI taxonomy): domain Eukaryota; kingdom Metazoa; phylum Chordata; class Aves; order Falconiformes; family Falconidae; genus Falco; species Falco naumanni. The sequence continues at coordinate 31,597,787 of NC_054059.1, forward strand.
TGCTTATAAGGTCATTAACACCATCTTTAACATTTCTTTAGGTTAAGACTGAAGATGGAATAGATGAAGAATACATTATTTTGGTAGCTGGACTCACTGAGGGATGTTTTCAGGTATCTGACTCATGACCTTTATGAACCAAAGCCATACATACATACAGGTGTATGTTAAGTTAAATAGCTTATTCTCAATTATTGACTTTAATGTTGTTCATTTTTAAAATACATGTACTTATCCATCTATCCATATGACAATCATAGTTAGAAAATCACTGGCTCTTCTGCCTGTGGCACGATACCTACTCTTTACATGTCAAAGTTCAGATGAATAAGCAAACAAAAATGTCATCAAATCCTGTATGCTCTGTTGAGGAAGATGCACTAATATGGCATGTATGAGGACCTAACACTCATACTAGTATGTTTTATGTTTTTGTTTGAAAGTGAAATATTTTTTTTTAATGTTGTATTGGTTTACAACGATATGAAAAAGATCCCTTTAAAAGACAAATGATTTTAGCATCATGTAACATGAAGTTTTACAATATACCCTTGGGCTCATTCCTCTTGTGCATATTCAGAAGAAATGGAAACTATAATCAAAATAGGTTAAATAAAGGATTATGACCCCAAATATTTGTTCATTTTATGAGGAAAAGTGAATAAAAAGTCCTGAACACTATAAAATATGGATCAGTTATTCAAGTAATACTAATGAATTTGAAGAAAGCCTTTTAGTCTCCTAAGTAAACATATAATTAGTCAGGTTTTATTTACCCAGGTGATAAGAACATTTTGAAGAAACTGGTAAGGCTCTTTGGTAACTTTGACAAACCTTTCTGTCTACTGTCTGTCTGCTTTGGAAACAGCCCTTTATGTAGTGTAGGTAAAGGCACTGCATAACAGCAACTATAGCTACAGCGGTATGTGGATCAAGAGGTAACCTGGAAGGTTTTTTGATCTACCAAAATCTCACCTAAACTTGATATGCCCTGATTTAGCAATATATTATACATCTGGTCTTACAGTTCTTTTTATTGTTCACAACTTACTGTTTTCCAAGACAGGTAGATAATATGGGCTGACATGGCTATAAAGACAGAAGGAGTTTTGTAGCTCTGAAATTGAACCAAATTTCACAATAAATTGTGTAAATTCAGTTTGACTTGCCTTGTGAGATGTATGTGAGCCTTTAACTAAGTGGAGGGACACTCTGGAACACTGCACCTCTGTAACAGATCAGTGCTTTCCCAGGGTGTACAGTTCATCCCAAATGTTATCTTGCAATTAAGATGCTCTCTGAGTCAGAAGTCCATTGATCACTTGAGATTTGTGCTTTCCTGTCTTTTGTTTGTATTGGTAGTTCAAGTTGGCTAGAATAGTTTGTCTTTTCATTCTGTCATACAAAACATATTTTGGTCAGGCTGTCAGCTACATCTGGGCTTCCACAATCTTTGACAACAGAAATAATGAATATTAACATCAATTAACTCAGTCTTTTAGTACCTGTGATGTATCTACCTGTTAGTTATTTCAAACAATAAAACTAAAAATAACCCAGACGATGGATTCTATGGGACACAGCCTCTCAGGCAGCAGCAAGAGCAGGACTGTGCACAAGGGAGATGAGCCAGGAGCTGACAGTGATCACAGCACAGGTAGGGCAGTGACCACCCTGACCAGGGCACAGACCTGCAGTACCTGAGCAGGACCAGGTTGGTCACAGTGACAGGTCCCATCAGCTGTCCCAGACATGATGAGGAAATGAGTCATGTCTGGGGTCCATCCTTTCAGGAACAGCAGGAGGCAGGGCCAAAGACAGGACTGGAGGCAGGACAAACTACAGTGCAGGTCCAGGGTCCATCCAGTAAATTGGTCAGTAAGTCAGGAACAGGACTGGGCTGGGCACAGGCTGTTCTGAACATTCACTGTTCCTAAGAAAAAAACAATCATTTATGCCCTTGTGGGCAGCCTTCCTCCCCAGCTGATGCCTTTGAACCTACAAACTCCCCTTAGGACATGTCTGACTCTGTTAGCACGAGTACTCATAGCTGTGCCTATTCATGTACATTATTAATCAATCCTGTGAATGACCAAAAGACATGATCACTGTTTTTTAAAGACTTTGTACCAAGAACTTGTTCAGCACTTAATCTGACATATAAAGCTTTCAAATCAGTTCAGAACAGATCAGTATATTCAGATGCCAGATTGTGATGAGCATCTTTTCTAACCATTTACCACCAGCACAGATGCAAAACAATCACTTTCTTTCACCTGGCATGAACTTTCAAACTTAGATTCACTGTTCTTTGCAGGTTAACTTCCGCTGAAATTCTGAACCAATAGCTAGTCGCAGAAGTATTATAATACCTTGGGCCAGCTTCCTTTAATCTCAGCATCTGAGATTGCTGACATCTAGATGGAGAAATTATAACCATTTTTGCCCCCAGGGCGTGATGTCTTCAAACAGTATGACCATCTCCTGTTTTCTGGCTGGCTTTCAGTAGCCTGTTCAGGCAATCCATAATGTAACTACGTTCCAAATCCAATTTGTTCTTTAATAAAGTGTTCTACTGTTACCCATCAATATTGTATCTGGTGACTTTCTAGGGACAATAAAAACCTACAGCAAGGTCCTTGGTGCATATCAGGAAATACCTAACAGCATTCAAGTGTTCCCAGAAGTGAAACAGGACACCACAGAATCTTTAGAAACTGAAATGGAGACATGTACATCAAGGTACAAAACACAGAGAAGAATTAAAATGCTTAAGCATGACGTCTATTAGTAGATGTTTCCGATATTTAAAACAAATATGGGAATTAAAAATAATAATAGTGAGAGAGGGAGACGATGGTAAAATAAGAATAAATTTTTTCTCATTACTTCTAAATGTTTCTAAAGATAATTTATGTTCCTAGCTCACAAATTATACTTGGAAAGCTGCACTTATTTGATTCAGTAGACTGTAACTGCAAATGCAGCTGTTGAAAACTGAATTGTTTATTCCATTGCTGTGCTTTCCTGGCTGTGACCAGATGCAACCAGCTGTTAACCAGTTGCTTCTCTCCGCTCATCTCCTGGCAACATGATGATCAACAAGCCCTACAAAATGGTTGTAACTAACTAGAAATAGGAAACAGTTTAGACATTTATCTCCAATCCAATGATATAGTGATGCAGTATTTATTTAAGATAATGAATCTGTTCACAGATTGATTTTATTATTACTAAATATGTATCTAAAGTTATACTATGCTTAAAAATGAGCTTAAACACGTGCTCAACCAAGCATCTGTAAAAGAAAAACACAGGCAAAAGACAGCATGTTTTGGTGTATAGTCTTTCAGTAAATGCTTTAGGATATGACCAAAAACGTTCAAGGCATTGATTACATACCCATAGGTAATGCAATACTTGTTCCTCTGCTCTCTACCATATGGCACACAACTGAGTTTCCTTAGCCCATATTTAATATGCACACCATTTAAACACTGGATTATTATGGGTTCCTCCTAAGCTTTTCAATACCATGACAGCACCTCAGAACTTTTAAAAAGGTAATGAATTTATCTCACACCCCTTCTGTGAGTAAATATTATCATTCCCTCTTTTTATGGAATGCCAAAACAAGCAAAATATCATTAATTCTGAATGTTTTGTAGCATATGCACCCCTTTTTTTACAACATTTTACATGGCATAAGTACAGCCTCCAATTGCAGCTGTAGCACTTAGTATTTTTTCTAAGTCTAGGTCAAAAATATTGTGGCACCTTGACACTAATGAACATGAAATTCCTCCCTAATTTTGAAAATCTGCTTAAAAATCACTTGCCAAGCAGAAGAGGACTGGCATAAAATTAATTTTTTGCAGGGCATTTTCTTACTCACTTAATCCTGAGATCTTTCTTTCCCTTCCAGCAATATTCTGTCTTTTTCAACTTCTGCAATCATTCCAAGCAACATTTTGCACTTTATAACACTGATACTGGTTCTGGAGGAGGACATCCTTTGCACTGTGTAAGCCTGGGACTCCAGAGTAAAAATAGGATGTGTTGCCATCAAGATGAGACCATGACATAAACAAACAACAGCTGATTAGGAAGGCACATTTATTTTTAAATGTGACGTTTTCTTGTAAATTTGATGTTCCTTTATGATGGATTTTTGGGCATAACGAGAGATCAGATCCTCAATTATCATTCAACACTGGCAATGATATAGTTCATAGCTTGGAGGAACTGCAGTTACTACAAATAAAAGATGCAAATGCAAGCAGAACAATGGATTCTGGATCAAGTGAGGAACTTCAAAGATAATTCCATATGACTCCTCTTCAGTTTATACTTCATGGTGAGGTAATTTGCTTGTACAAATTAAACGTGGATATCATCAACCTAAGACATCTACTGTATTTATTCATGTTTTTACTGATTTATAAAAGATTTATGAACAGAAGGCCTCTTCCACAGAAATTAAAAATACGGATTTCAAAAAAAGAAACTATAGTTTTCTTTCAAGCCCGAAGTAGTTTGACTAGTAATGAAGAAGGCTGACTCTATGCAATCCTCAATGACTTCAAATCAATGAAAAAGCATATCAAATATCTTCTTCCAGAAGAAGCTCATTTAGAAGCTAGCCAAAACCCATGCATGTTCATCTAAGTGAAACTAAGAAATTAGACCTGGCATTTTCTGGATTCACACCAAGATCCAGAACTGAGTGGTGCTAGAAACAGTCTACCACAAACGCACAGGAACCAGATACTCAGTTCTCATTTTAGATCTCTTTCCAGCTTAACTTTGCCAACCATATAATCTTCCTGCCTTATTGAGAAGAAACCACCACCGTGCCTAAGTCTCCTGGTCTTCTCTGGAATGACATACCCAACCATAGTGGTAGGGAAATCTCTATCATTGCTAGAATCACATCTTTCTCTCCATGTTCCAGCATTTTAGATACAACATCAACTGAACAAATTAAACGTCAGCAACAAGTGGATAAGAAGCAACTGTAACTTTTCCTTTATAACATTTGACTACCACATTATTACCAACATAGCCCAGCACTTAAATAAAATCTGTTGCTAAGTAAAGAACAGCAGACTGAAACCAAACCACAGGAAGACAAGAGGTATAATAATAAAAATAATTTCATGTCAATGGAAAATATTTCAAAAATTTATACCTAAGTTAGAGGAATTAAATGATAATATACATGCCCAATTAAGCAATTAAATCTGCAGCATGAGTAGTGCTTGCTATCATCTCAGATTGGACAGGATAATCTTTTTTCCAGATTATTATAAGCTATCTTAGTCATTTCACTACCCATCACAAAACCCAGGCATCTTATGGGGTGGGTGTGTGTGTGTGCGCGTGCCTCTCCCCCCCCCCTTTTTCTGACAAAAAGAAACATGAGCATGGGCATCTACATTTACTATGCTCTGAACCATTACGAAGCTACCTGCACATCACATCCAGTTTTTTAAAGTTTGGAAGCTCTGACCTAGTCTCAATGATACCAAAAAAGACATCAGCACCTAGTGAACTCCAGCGAGAGAAGAACTTGCATGTTTTCAGAAGCAAGACCATCAAACTCACATACATTTTAACATTTTAAAGACTAATTTCAGAAATCTAAAGCCGACTCATGATACTTACATGTTTAGAAGCAGCAGTTGTGATGTGCTAATTCTTGTGCCACCTTTGTATCAGCAGTAGCTGCTTTCATTTAGATTCTACTTTCATCACTCATTTGCAATGAGGAAGGGGTATGCATGCCTCTGCAGACTGGTTCCTAAAGAATACAGTGTAAAGTCATGGTCTCTTTTTTTTTAACCCAAGGCAATCTATATTCAAGGCATTCAATTTCCTGGATGTATGAAATATTTTGGATTAAGGATGTGACTAGCAAATGTGCTCTTATACAGTGTATTCTCACAACAAGGACAACACTTATTTCTGTAAGAAGTTCTGTTCTGTTAGAATTTCCGTGGCAGATGGACTGAACATGGTCAAGCTCCTTTAGGAAGGAATTTCTCAGTATTCTTATACAGTACTTATTGAGCTGTCTTTATAGTATAAATATAAACGAAAATATAGATTAAAAAAAATGAATATATCATTCAACCTTACCAAAACAGGATGAATTTTCTCAGCGTAGAATTTCAGTTTCCAAACCAGCCAAAAGCCATTTTAGAGACTGTAAAATTTGCATCCCAGAACACTGCTTACTACAGTATTATGAATTCTTACAGCTCTATGGAATTTCATGATACTTTGTAATCTGCTTAAAATTCATGCTCCTGACAGCTTGTGACTATCTGAAAAATACCTGCATCAGTTTCTCAATCTCATAATTATGGCAGAAAATTCAGAAAACACACCTCAAAGAATATAACCAGAGGGCAAATAAAACCCAACCTGAACTATATTTTAATGATTTTAGGTTATCTCAGAACTATGTTGGAACTTGATTCATATTTAAATGTATGGCATTACCAACAGTGCAATTCCTCTACATGGCAGTTAAGCTAACTGCTTTCATCTCCATTCTATTTTCATTATCCAATGCCAAGGCACAATGTTATTCTTCTACATCTGGCATTTGTAAGCCTTATTGTTGGGACATACACTGCTGAAACAACTCTTCATTTTCTAAAGCAAGTGCTTTTTCTAAAGATTCAGAAGCCACATTATTAATTTCCTAATTTCTTTTTAGTATGCTCATAAAGACAGACTTCTATACGTCTGCAAATACTGATACAAGAAGAGGCCCTGAAACATGATAATGGTAGGTAATAAAATATAAAAGCAAAGCTTTGCTTTCCTGTTGCTTTGCATACACAGTAATAAAACTACTTCCCTGGTAGGATATAAAGTTAACATCTCTTTCTAAATTGCTTCAGCACTTGTGCTCACAAATGGTATGGTATTAAGCCTAAAGGAACATAAACATTATTTTATGGCATAGTATACCCTTAGTATAGGAATACTGTGCACTGTTCAAGAAAGGCCCTCTAAAACTCTTTTGAAGACTACAGTTCCCATTTGATTGATGAGTTAAGAGATCACAGTGAGCGTTGTTACACACAAAAAGTCAGAGCTGATAAGTGTACAGGACACACATTTAATCCTCAGGAGGGAAAAAGAAAAACTAATGGAGCAATACTGAAATGCAAAAGGTAAGAAGCAGCTGGCTTTAAATTAATACCTATTGAAACGGTGTAGGTGGAAACAGGCCAACTTTTAAAGCAATTTAGAGGAATCCTATTTTTACCATATCACTAATTACTGAACTTTGTAAATTAGTTCTGTACTTTTAAAAACTCCATTAGGCATATCTACTTAAGAAAAAAGTAATCATACATTAGTTCTTCAGCACAGCAAATCATACTACAGTTTTATTTCAGGGCGTGATGTCACCGTTATGAAGCTTATAAGCTATAAAGCTCTACAAGGTACTTGTGAAAAAGAGCAAGCACTCTAATAGAGAGGAATTTCAATTTGAATGTAAGAGTGCAACTATACAAGAGTGCTGTTGTTAATTATTACAGAATCACCACACAGCAATGGAACCATATTCCCTCCTGAAGTGTCTTTCTTACCCTTCTGCTGTAGGGAAGGAGGCAGGGCACGAGTTGCACAGGATGCACAAGGATGGCCATACTGAAGCAGTTCTAAATTGGTTTCCAATTTTAGCTTCAAACTATTCCAGGGGTAGCTAATGTTGCGTAACTTGCAAATCCTGCATTGTGATCTAGGAAATGAAACAACCACATTTCCTATTCAGATGAATCTCACTGATATATTTTCACATTTGCAGTCCTTTGCCTGGGAACAATCAGAATCTGAATCATGCTCCTTGCCTATGATTGCTCACCTAAACATACTGTCCTGCCAAAAACCATGCTGGCTTGCCAATGGTTTGCACGCACATTCTTCCAATATTTGAAGTAATGGCTCTTCACCCACAGAAGATGCTGGATAACGCAGTTTACCCAAACTCCAAATAATTACTGCTTCTTTGAATTGCCTTAATTCTCAGAATTTCCACCTGATATCAACATCGCTTTGTGCTATGCACTTCACTGATACGCTAAAGTTTAGGACAGTGCTGGAGAGTCTATAACCTGAATGCAGTGAAAGTGAGACACAGGAGAGGGTAATTTGATCAAGGCTGCTCAACAAAGCTCTGGCAAAATTTACAGGAAAAGCTAGATATTCTAATAGAAGGTTTTAAACATAAGAGCATTAATTATAATAAACACTTATGAAAATGAAATAAAAAAATAATAAAAAATCCCCTAACTTTGAGACACAACAAATGAAGAATAAAATATTATTATTACCATAAAAGATTACGTGTTTTCTTTCCCAGCGACAGAACCCAGAATTCTTTTAACTAATTTGTTGAGGAAATATGCCACAGTGGAATTTAGTATGACGGATTAAACTTTGCTAATACATTTTCCAGCTTTGTGTCCCCCGTTCCATTGCCCCATCTATGACCTTTCTAACTCAGGAACTACGTTATTTGTTCTACTAACAAGCACCCATCCATGCCACAGGATATCATGGTTGAACAGAAATTATTTGAAGTGCAAGCACAAAACAAAGAACACATGACATTACAAAGCATATGTGTGTATGTATGTGTACTTGCTGAATATAATCTCTGTGATTACTGCCACTTATAAAATAATAATCTAAAGTGATTTTTAGAAGATTGATCCCTCGCATTTTTACTAAGTATAACCTGTAAATCAATGCCATATACATCACAGTCCCAGTATCTTTCCTAATAAGGTGTTCCCATGCAAAGGTGCTGTGTAGGGGAAAACAGCAGCTGGGAAAATCATTTATCTTTATAAATTACTTGTATGGAAGACTCAGTATGTTGCTTTTTACCTTTGTTTCTTCTCATATGTATCTCACTATCGCAAAACAACGTACACATGACAAATGTAATGTATACACATTCTGCTTGGAGAGTGTTTTCAAGACTTTCCTTGGAACTCTTACTAATGGTCTAACCAATTCACCCCCAAGATCTGTTTGTTGGAGGATGGTGAGCTGAACATCTGATCCTGAAAAGTATCAGCAATCATCCATGCCTTCTTCAGGCTGACACACAATTGTAAGCTCCGATTTAGAGTCTAAAGGACAGAAATAGTAGCAACAGACTGGAAAATTAGTCTATGCAGCTGCATCATTAATCCCTTTATTAGATTCAAGCCTCAGGTACCAAACCAGCAAAACATGTAAGCACACAAGATAGCTAAACCCATGAGCCAGAGCAGGACAAAGCAATCTTAATGCAGATCTGCATGTGGCGACAGTTTTCCTTAAAAAAATAATCTAATCTAATTCCAACTGAAGCCTGCCCATTCTTGCTGAACTATATATGGCTTTCCCAATAATATGCACTAAGAAAGATGTATTTCTTTTCTCAGTGTCCTGTTTTCTCATCCCTTATCACTTGGTCCTGCCTTTCATTCATAAAATCCTGAAAAACCACACTCTTCAGCAAGAAGGCTGCAAATTGCCTTTGGTATCCAACAAAAGTAAGAAAATGGGTTTGTCTTACCACCATCTCTTGATCCCCCGTGGGAGCAGTCGTGTTAATTACCAAAACTTAGAGGAAATGATTCCCATTCTCACTTGTTTTAAGGCCCTTTAAGGCTGAAGCAGTGTGAGCTGACTCAGTGTAAATAAGGCTCATTAAGTTTAATGCTGATGATGTCTGGCCAGTGTTAGTGCAAGGAAAAGTTTTGCCTGCCCTTTCACTACTATTTCTCCTGTTTTCTTCCTAAAACTGAGGCAATTTTTAGCTATTTATGGACAAAGAGTGCAATCCCTGGACCGGGAAGCAAGGGGCATGAAATTGCTGCTGCCCCATCCTTTCTCATTCTTATTGCTAAGGGCGAAATATCCTGAAGAGGGGAAAAAAAATCCGCTTTTTTCCCACATCACATTTTTTTTGCATTATATCAGACAGACTGTTCTGAAAAACGGTAGAATTTCTACTGTAAAGTGTCTGTGCTAACAAGAGGTTTTTTTCATTCAAAATGTAAATGCTGGTAGTATCAACATCTGGAGGACTGTAGCCTTAGGCACCATTACAAGAAGCAAGAGATTTGGACAGGATACATTCAATCTTGCTTTAATGGTATGATGTTCTGCCAAGATAAACTTCTAAGCTTTGACATATTTTATTTTGAAAAATGTTATCGTCAGGTGTAAAGGAAATTCTTCTTCACTGAGGAGAGTTTTGTAGCAGCGTATCTGATGACATAATTACTATATGACTACATATTTCATGAACATCTTTCCTGACCTGAATAAACAAGAAGCAACATTCTTTCTGATGACAACCCCATACACCAGCAGATTTAAATAACAACAAAAGGAAAGGACTGACTCTCACTAAGGATCTGTATGGGAATTATTTCCTATCAATGTGCTGAACTTTAAATCCATTGCTCCTAATTAAAGCAAGTCAGCCACTCAAAGGCTTCTTATTCCAAGACTCTCTGCCTTCAGCCTTCAAATCTCAAGTCCTCACACCATTCCAAACCCTTCACTTTTGCCATGTCTTGCTGCCCACTTTGATTAAAAAGCAGTTGTTGCCTCCTGCTGTGACTGCTTGGATGTCATAGGTGCCAGTTTCTCTCCAAAATTGTCTTTATGCACTCTCCTGTGGACTGCTCAAAACACTTCTTGACACTGCTTAGGCTTCTCTGTCCACCTTTGTCTACTCGGTTCAGTTGCAGCTTTGATATGACTGCAGAAAACCTAGAATGAGGCTCGCCACATACCCTGCATGGGGCTCTAATGGCAGAATAAAAAGGTCACATCTGGGAAAAACGAACATATAATATAGCCTTACATGTTTACCTTTAACCACAGAGCAGACACTTCTATGAAGAGGTGGGAAAAAAGGAGGATGTGAAATTCAAGTAGAAAAATAGGAAACATACGGCTCACCCAATGCCAAAATTTCCAAAGGCAACACATAATCACAAGGTGACCTAGGTACTGCTAAATTCAGTTCTGCAACGCCTAACTGCTCGGCATCCTCAAATTAGGATGTATGCTGCTGAATACTGCTACTCTGGGGCAAACACCTGCTTCTAGAGACCTGAAACCATGAAACGACTTTTCTTAGGGCTTTGAAGCTCTCTGCGCCACACAACTTATAGTACAGGAGCATACTTCATGTGAATAATACTGTGATGATTGTGGAAAAGATCCTCAGCTGGTTTAAATCAGTACAAGTTCACTGAAATTAACCAGCTAAAAGTCAACTATGACGATGTGAATGAAAATCTTAGAATCATGTTCAAGTAGCAATGTTTTGTAGTAAATCCATCAGAAGCACTAATAAATCCCCCTTTTTTCTTGGACTAAAGAAAAATTGGACATTTCACTGATAATCACACTGCACCCCCTACAATCCTGTGTGCTCAGCAGCAGCTGTTCCTGGGATGTCATTCCAAAACCTGCTTTTCAACAACTCAGACACATAGCTTCCACTTTCTTGGGTTATCTTTGGCTCCATAATCCACATGTATCACAGATGTAAAAACTCATATCTTTTCTAACTAATTCAGTTTGTACTTTTTCACTGTAGCATTAATGTAACACAACATGAGTATTTCCCAGAAGTAGTATTTGTCATTATAACACAGCGCTCAATTCATTCACTAAACAAAAAGTTTGCAGAGCTCCTGGAAGTGGCCAGCTTCAGATAACGAGACCATTGGATTAAATATAGGTTTAGACTTCTTTTTTTAATCTTTCCCTTTATCTTCATCCAAATCCCCACTCCCTTTTGGCTGCTGTCGCTACAGCACTTCAGATTCTGGCACAGAACCAGTAAAGGAGGTATTTCAAGAGATGGTAAATCAACTTATTCAACGCTCTCCCTGGCTTCCTTTCTCAGAGGTCAAATATGTTTTCAAACCAGTAGAAGAAGTGAAAGTTCTTTCAAGTCTCACTTCTCACAAGGCAGGACAAGCAGAGGGTTTTTTTCCAATATTCACTGCTAACGACATGCAAGTCTCGGAAGAGCCTCTTTTCTTCTCTGAGCCATGGGATATGCACAAAGGCTTACTCATTACCTTTTCATATTTTCTCCAAAACGTCAGATACAGGGCTATCAGCATAATGGGACAAGGAATGTACATGTATATCACGTTTCATTATCCACCTTTATTTTTAGCTCCGATTCCCAAGCCAGCTCCAAGAAAAAATGCCAGCTTTCATGTGTATACAGGAACAGTCTCAATGATAATTTCAAGAGAACAAGCTTGCAGAAATAACAGTCTTGACATGTAGTTACTCCCTCTATATAATAATATCTCAGTTCCAAAGAGGTTGAAACATATATTTTTGTAAATATATCGAAAACTCTTGTAGTCACATTACAACTAACAAGGAAATGACTGCAATAGCACAATTCACAGACCAGATAGAAACGCCACTGCATCTCAGAAGGAGGTGCAGAAACAGAGCACATATTTTTATAACCTTGTTAAACAATGACACATCTTTCTATGTAATTGTCCTGACTTCAGTTCAAATGCAAAAGTAATACCATCAGAATAATATAGCAAAATGTGTATACAACCATCCTGACAGCTGGCCAAGCCAGACTCATCTATTTGTCGAAAGACTAATCACCACTGCAGCATTTCACTGTGGCATGCCAAATTTACCTTTCATTTTTTACAGCAGTTGCTGACCAATACTGAGCACTTATTTTCAAACATGATGATGTTCTATGAGAAGCGGTTTCAAGTGCTATTTATATGCTTTATTAACTATTTTTGAAGGTTAACATAAGATATGGGTGGAAAGGAAAGGGAAGAAAAACATAGTATCACCACTACAAGTATTTGATTGCTTGTCCAAATTAGTCTTAAAAAAGGAATTTATGAAAGTGATGCTTTAGTCAAACAGAAGCAACCACAACCAACACTGAACAGCTGGAGGTACCTCTATGGCAGGAGGTCAGATTAAATTATATAGTGAGCATTATTCATAAGGCATTATTCATCTCACCTTAAAGCAAGCATCTAAACAAAGTCAAATGGATTGTAGCAAGTGTTCTCCATTGACTAGAAAGGCAGCCTGACTACCTCAGATGTATGTGTCTTCACTGTAGCTATCCCTTAAGGTGAAATGAATTCCTGTTTCATTCCAGAATTTACTTTCTACATAGTAGAGCAATTCTACCTTCATTGCAAAGTATTTTTCCCCCCATCACATTAGTAGAAACATATTACAGAACAAAAATCTAGTAGGTTTTCACTAGCTTAATTAGCAACATTCAATTTTCCTGAGGTTCTCAAAATACAGATGTGCTAACCATCAATTACCCCTGTTTTACAAGTGAGGAAAACTGAAAGTTAACATGAAAGTTAACAAGACCTTGCCACGATCTTCTATAGGTCAAAAGGTTACACTAAAACTAGAATCAAAGCCCTGGGACACACTCTTCCATACTACATTTCCTCCTACCTTAGAATTACCATCATCTACTGTTAGTCCAGCTCTGCTGCATACTATTTCACAAATTCATAGGTGAATATGAAGATTAACAAGAAAAATAAAATACGCAGTGAACAAGATGAAATATTTATTTTCTTTTAACAGCTTAAGACAAACACCATCCCTGCTTATTACACAGTGCCTCCACATAGCACACTGCAGCATGACACAGTTGCCCAGCTGGCACCAGAACGAAACACACTACAGAAGTTTCAGAATGGTGCTGAGCCCCAGTTATTAGCCTTGTGAAGGGAAAAAAACTTACTATCCTGAGCAGTGGGCCAGGCAAATACAGTTTACGTATCTTTTAGCACTTGAGCTTTCAACAGTGCAATGTGCTTTGTAGATTTATCAGCCCGGTCTAGGTGAGACGGGGATGGTCTTCACGCTCTGCCTGCCCCATGTAGACATATACTAAATTCTCCGTGAAAGCAGCTAGCTAACTAAAATAATACTGCACATCATCCTATAAAAAACAGTACAGACAAGGATTCAAGATCTTCTTTTATTTTTTTCCCCACAATTCTGAGACAGATAAGCAGTTTTAAGCATTTACTACTGGGTTAGTTGGAGTATAAAAACTCACCTGTACACACACATACATATGTATACACCAACATAGACATAGACACATGCTTCTGTATAAATACAATACTCTTCTCTCACTGATATGTTCACCCATATTCACTTTGTTGTTACTTGTCATAAGTACATTAAACTACTACCAAAGCACAGTCTTTTCTAAATTGTTCATAGAAGAATCATTTCAGTGATATTTTTGCCAGAGTAGGCAGAAAACTAGTCCTCAACACCATGATGCACTGGAAGGAGGATGCCTTCCAACCTTGTATCTGTACTGCTATCCTGCCAAGAACAAGTCTTTACCAGTAGTCTGAAACCCTGGCACACAAATGTGACTTACTGCACTGATTAATGCTGATCTACCTGCCTGCACCCAGAACACAAGTCAAAGGAGCAGGAATGCCAGCACAGTACTAGCATGTTTGAGGCAATGATCTTGCCAAAATGCTACCTATTAAACACTCTGGAACTGATGCAATGAAATCTGTTGTTAGAAGACTTGGGTAATGTCAAGATAAAAACAAACCATAATGAATTTTCACCATTATTTCCTTCCTTTAATATAGTTTTCAGCTCTTTTGAAATAATGTAAATTTCTGTAGTCCTTTGCTTATGTGGCCCATTTATTCTAATATTATACAGAATTACATTTGTGGATATCAAAAACATTTCAGTTCTGCTAAACAGAAATTATTCTTAGCAATGAAATTATTTCACTGGAAAACAAATATATGCATTATCAGTACAGAAAACCTCTAGGTAAGCCTCAATACTGTAATGTTTCATAAATATTAGATTACTGATGAAAAAGCATTTAACACGCAAGGTCTGATCACACAAACATAGCTATGCACTACCAAACGAGGATTACAGGTTTGGATATTTCAGTTAACAATAAGACAAAGAAGTCCCTCCTATACAACAAAGAACTAGCAAACAGACCAAAATCAAGGATATACTTGTATAACAGTGAAAACAACATAAATATATGTTTTTCATTTTCCTTAGCTCAAAGTTAAATAGCAACATTTTAAAACTCTTTTAATTAAGGGGTGCAAGGACATTCTGTCTTTAACTGCTGCTTCTTCCTTGACATTCCATTACCCAAATCAAAAGTCATTAAAGACCACTAAATAATTCATTTTGATAAAAACAAAACCAAAACAAGTGAGCAGTTTTAAAGGAAAACTGTTTTGTTATGATGCTTTATAGTATCATTAAGCCAAAACTGCATGCAATTTTCTTCTCTCATTCATACCCTCTTCTGGGTGGCTACAACACTAACATGCTGTCTTGTCTCCTGTCCTGTACTGTCTTTTTTCCAACTTTGGCTACCCACAGACTGGATGCTTCTTGTTCAGGTTTTCTGTTTTCCCTGTCACTTTATAATGCCATGAAAGACAGGTTTAGAGGGAAGCTGGCAGGTCTAATCTCATAGTATGTGTTCAGATACTTAAGCAATATGTGGCAACACAAAATCTTTCAGTCACATGGACAGCCAAGGCCAAAGTTACAATGCTGATGAGCCCTAAAACATTCAAAGCAGATCACTGCAAGCAACAGGAATCCAATGTTAAATATGATCAGTACAATAAATAGTTTATTACTCAATGAAGAAAGAAAAAATCCATAAACAACCTTTGTTGTGGCACTTGCTTCTAAAACTACTTCTGCAAGTCTGTCAAGCAATTCTACAATAATTATGTACAATGATCAAAATGAGACACCTACTTCAGCCTCCTATTGATCATGGTTCAGTTCAAAGCAGTTTTCTAACTTACAGACTGTGGTTCATACGAAACCCTCTTGCATTAGCATTGAAAAACATATGAATATGTTAAACATATGAACAGATTGTAGGAGTTGCCAAAACAGATGCAAACCTGGGTCTGCCGAGTCTGGTTTCTCACCTCTAGCAACCATTTGTTTTACTGGGAGGCGAACACCTTCTCCAAGGCTTGTGTGACCACGATTTGGCATGGGGGCTGAGAGTTTCACAGAAGTCCATGAGAATCAGCCCCAGTGGCATTAAGGACACAGCCATCTCTATCTAGGAGACTATGAAAGGCATGCAGAAGAAGAAGGAAATGGTAAGACATCCCAAGAGTGTGTCATACCCCTCCATACGTTTCTGCTTACAGCCAGAGATTCATCAGTAATTTCTGTGACACATAAACAAACAAAACTTTGACAGCTGATTTACTAAAGCAGGAATGGCAATAATAATAAAACCATCAAAACTCCATAAAGGCCTTTAATGTGTCTGAAGATATGTTCATTACTGCAATAAGTGTTAAGTGTTTCCTTTGCTGTTAACAGTTTTTATGGCAAAGCTTTGAAGAACGTCCCACAGGTTATCAGTAACAGCTCTATCTGTTGCATATAAAATAAGAACAAACTAAACAATCCAGAAAACTACTTCCAAGTTGTGGCCCAGGACTAAAGCTGGAATCATGACAGGACAGATCTGTTGCTGGTCTCATCTGGCATAGTCCCAATGAAAGAAAGCCGTATCAATTGACACCAGCTGAGAATAAAGTTTGATACATCCCCTTATTCACTCAACTTAAGTCTGTATTCTCCTTTTTTTCCCCTTTTATGTTCTAGTCACCAACACCATTCTGGCCAGTCACTAATAGTCCTTAAAGGCTAATCTTCCTGTTAGCTTGCATTTAAAAATTAATCTCAGATGCAGGAAATGAAAGCCTTCCTCTCAAACATAAAGCAGATTCCAACTGAAAACTAAAGAATTCACGCTTCAAACCACTCTCCAAGGATGTCTTTCTCTATTGGTAACATTTGGAGATGTTTGAAAGGGAGCTAATGAAGACAGGTTTATGTGACTGGTTATAATTTTACCTTCACAACTGCACATTTCACATTTGTCTCAGTGAATTATCTGGTAAAATATTTCATGATAATGAATTCTTTAAAAGGCTTTGGTATCAGTGAAATATTTTGAGCTGAAGTTTCAAGAGCAGTCAGTAAAGTGAGCTTGCATAAAAATGCACAAATGGCTAATTGCTCAAAAAAAGTTAAAACATTTAAGCACATTATAAACATAAAATGTTGTGCTTCAAAACACTATATGACTGAAAATATGATGACAAAGCAGAAGGGGACAGGTAGAAGAGGAAGTGGGTAAGAACTAGGGACAAACTATCTAAGCAGCCCATTTTACAAGCTGTGTGATAATCCTAAAGATCTTCCGGTGCTCACTGCCCATTTTTTCTTGCTGTGGCAATATGAAGATTTTAACTGAACTAAGCTTTTCAGAGAATTAAACTAATTGAGATCAACAAGTCTTCCTGTTGTTTCTGAAGTGTCATTGCAGCATTACCATGGATGGCTGTGAGGAAAAAAACTTACTTGATGAAGCTGTCAGACCTCACCAGTCCTCTTCCCACCTGCCTATTTCCTGCAGCGGCTCATGAGAAGCAGGCAGCTGCCCTTCAGTGGTGTTCTCTCCATGCTTATGAACTGCAGATTATAAGGATGAGTCTCCTGGCCTTCACTGAATTAATTTTCCAAGAGTTTTTCCCCAGCTTTACCAGGCAGCAGAGTGGGTATTGACTGAACAGCCTCAAACCCTTGACTTTCAAAGAAAAACTGAAGACCTGTGATGAGATTATTTTATAAAGATGTCTAACCCTGCGAGAGGTCTACCATATTTGCTGTGGCTTAAGGACACAGTATAAATGTGCATTGTTGATATCTTCAGAATTACTGGTAGATGACAGTTACTGTTTATTTGCAGTATGGTTTTTTTGCAGCATGCAGATTAGTGTCTTGCTGTGCTGAACATGAATTGTATTCACCATTATCTTTTAAAAAAGTGAAAAAGAAGTAACCGCCGCACTGATCTACTTTTGTTAACTTTTTGCAAAACTTAAAAAATTATTCTAACAACAAATTCATCATTGCTCTGATTCCGTACCACCAGGCCATTTTTAACTCGCCTACTCACCTGTTATAGAAAAAAATATTTTGCCACTGCTGTTGTCCTGAAAATGCATGTGCCTATCAAATGTGTTCATTGTGTCACAGGTATTTATAAAAACCGGAATATAACACAAGAACAACCTCACTACTGTCATGTCACCGATGCTGTATGTCACCAAGCAGCAGACACTTCTGCAACGATTTAATTTAGGAAAGTTATACCTTCCTACTCATAAATGAATACTAGCAAGAATTATAAATGCCTGTAAGTGATTTTACAATTAGGATATATTTTCATGCAGTATGTATACATTTAGGAGGAAGTAATTACTCTAATGGGGGGGTGGGGGGGTTTACAACATTGTAGAAGTGAATTTATCCACAGATTTTATATTAATATTTCCTGTGGCAGCCTGACTAAGAGAAGTGAGGTATTTTTCTCTATGATCATTTTTTGTGCACAAAGAAAACATGTGAATGCTGAAATTTAATAAATTCAAAGTTTTTAAATTCAGGCATTTGATTTCCTCTTGGCCTAGATTCCTATGGAAAACAATAAAGCAAATTCAACAGTTATCTGTCTGTTGTTCCCTAACATAAATTTTGAAGTCACTACGCAGTTTCAACCAAACTTTACTGAGGGGGAAAGGTCTAAAAAAAATATCTTAAAACTCTTACAGTTTTCTTTAAAATTGGAAACTGGAGAGAGAAAAGAGATTCTATTAATATTTCAACCAAGAAAAGTTATAAGCTCTTTCTTAATTAGACATCAAGAATTCTCATAAAACAGAGACATCACAAACCAGGCTCTCAAAATTCCTCATTTCTATTACATTTCACTTAGTGGTCTGTCTTATCTGTAACTTTTTGAAGTTCCTCTTGTTTTGTTTTGTTTTGCTTTAAAATACAACTGTAAGATACCAAATGCTTAGATGTTTATCTAACCATATAGAGGGTTTGAAAAATCTGTTGCAAGTAGGATGTTTTCCTGAGCAACTGCTATCAGCTGCTGCCAAATCTAAAAAATACATTTCTAGTCCTTCTGGTTTTAATGAAAATCTTCCAATGCTCTCTGAGCAGTTAGAATGGAAGCTGAGGGAGAAGACTAGTACACAAACGCTGGCCTGACCAGTCACTTCTCACTTCTGAAGAAACCAGATGTACACAAAAGGCACGGAAGGAAGAAAGCTGTTTTTCTCTTCACTATCTATTGAAAGATGGTTTCTGATATATCTAGGAATAAAATATAAAGGTGCAGCATTTAGCCACAGGTACCCAGTTAAATCCAGTATCTCTTCTGTTCTTAGCAGCCAGAGTGATACTCTATTATCAGAGTATTTCTTACAGATAATATGATCATTAAATTAGTTTTAATTAAATAGAATTAATTCTCTGATTACTAGGTACTCCTTAAAATGCTTCTGAATGCGCATGTGAGATCGGCTAGTGGCCTCTGTGGAGACTGTAAGTGGAATAGCTGCAGTTTTTCACTGTCTGTGTTTGTACAACGTCTTGGCCATGTGAAACATACAAGCACTAGGTATTATGGCTGGTATTTGAGAGTTTTCACATCACAAGGTCATCTGTGAATGCAGCACTGATGACGGCACTCTTTGCAGAGGTGACATCGAATGGCTTTGAGATGTTGCGCTATTCTTTCTTCTCAATGAACGATGATGACACATTCTGCAAGAACTTGTGGTAAGCCAGTTGCTACCTCAGACTGTTACAATCAGCACACTGGGGAAATCTGCTTCAATTTCTGTATGTGACACTGGGCAAGTCCCTCACCCTGTCTCACATGAAGGAGGGTAAATGTAATACCCAATTCTACCTTCAGGGAGAGTGTCAAGAGAAATATTTTAAATTACTCATACTCAGCAGCTACACAGCGGGGATCTGTGCAACTACCTAGCAAGTTTACTGAAGGTATACAGGAATATATCTGCTGTTCTCAATCTGGCAGCTCTTCTAACTGTTATGCTAACTTTAATGGCTACCTCCAAATATTTAATCCACCTGAAAATGTTAATACTGCTATCTAATAGGTAATGTATCAGGTACTTGTTTAAGAAATAAAAAAATAAAAAATCCCAGGTCTATGAGTGTTCATACTTACACCCTTTCTAGTCCTACACTGGAAGTTTCATGTGTCATTTCTGCTGCCTGAGGCAGAACAAGATAAATCATTCCAAAACTGTCATGCTTTTTGCCAAGAGCACTCAGAAGACACACCTCCCCCCCGGTTAAGGCAACCCTTTATAAACACTTTTTAAAAGTTAACATGGAGTCACGGAAGTATATACATTACTTCTGACTAGCCAAGAAAACTCAAAAATGTACTAAACACTGTGTGCCTCTACGGGAAACAACTGCAGGCATATCAAGTAATACTGTCCTGTTTCTTTTGATCTTCTCGGCAGTTGCAGGCTGTAAGGGTGAATGAGAGGAGGTATGTGTGGCCAAAGAAATTTGCATTACACAGCCTTCCTTAATAAACCAATAACGACAAAAGGGAAAATGTTCAGTTGCCCCAAACACCAGAAACATCACAGAGTATTGTGCCCAGGTGTGTAAGTCCAAGCTCTCAGCACAGTGCTTTGTCAGGCCAAATTAAAGACCACAAGATCTACTTAGATTCTTAACACTGTATAAGCAAAAGTATCTTTTAGCCTTTTAAACACTTTCCTATAAACCTTCTTCTACTTTTACTGATAGTGAATTCTTATAATGCCTTAAAATATATTGGGACCCAGTTCCAATACCAGCACATCCTAATTGCCAACGTGTTTTTTTTAGTGAAATGATGTAATCATAAATTCACAGTAACTGCAAGTAATTTCAGGTTTCCGTTTGCCTTGAGGCTTCTTGATATATGCCATTTCAGGGACAGAAAGCATCAGAGAAAAAAAAAAAAGTAAATTGATAAAGTAACCCAAAGCAAGCTTCAGCCAAAACAGCAGAAAGATTTGTGCAGTCCTTCCAAAGCTTTGCATGTATTTTCCATGTCTTTCTCAACTGCGCAAGACAAAACAACAGATCTGGGGTTTTAACAACTATTTTTACCTGAACAGTTAGTGCTCATAAACGGCAATGTTTCTCAGCATACCGTTTGCCATTTCCTGTTTGGTTGGGGTTTTTTTGACAATGAAAGTTATTTTAAAAGATTTGTCTAAAGTGTTACCTCTTGTTAACATTTTCATCCACAGTACTACAAAAGACACCACACATCACAGCAGAACTTTCCTAGAAGTTGATAGCTTTGTTCCCCCACACACGCATACAAGGAAAATTGTAAAAGGCTCCTGAGAAAATCTGAGAATTTATAATGAATTAACAATAAATCAGGTAGCATCCTATGTCCACCTCTAAGGTATGGACATATCAGCATCTGCATATATAAAAACATCAAAGTGTGGAAGACAAAAAATCATCACTTCAAAGGAGCAAATAATATATAATTGTTTAAACTGAGGAAGGTCCTCGATTGATGAGTATAAATAAATTGTTCAAACATTTGGTGAGACACATACTAACTGTTCATGTCTCCTCACAAGCTGCAACCTGTTCAAGGCTACTGAAATGTGAGGGGAAAAAAATCCCAACCACCCACACCTTTTTTGCCCAGCCAAATCATCCAAACAGAAATTAATAAAGCTTAGTGCTTTCGTAAGACTTCACATCTTCAAAGTACTGAGCACACATTAGCTAATCAATGAATTCCCCTGTCTTGAATCCAAAGTGCATTAGAGGAATGGAGGCCAAATGACGGAAGTTCAGGCAAGCCTGACCTCAAACATCTCACCAGCTTGCTGCCTCAGGGGCTGGCTGCAACACCCCAGCAGGAGCCGGTTTTACGGTGTGCTACCCTTCCACAGCTGACTCTAGCCACCCGCTACTTCCCAGCCGAGGTATTACTCATAGTGGGGTATCCAAAAGTCACCTTCAGCTTGAATCACACTCACTCAGAAGCTCTAGTACAGAAGATGTGCCTTCCAGGTGTCATCTGTGCTCTCAGCCAGGGCCAGCCAAAGGCTCCTCAGCAAAACGGCAACCAGCTACACCGGTGCCGAGGGGAAAGGCCGGCAGGAGTGAGCTGGGGGAGTGAAGAGTCTAGCAGAAGCTCACTGCCTCGGCGGGGGCCATTTCAAAGCAGCTGTCACCCTGGGTCAGCCAACCCCACCTGCCCGGCCGCCCCAGGCAGCAGGGGCAGGCTGCCGCCATCACGCCACCCGCAGCTGCCCGGTGCCGCAGGCAGGCCTGCCCAGGGAGCCCGGCCGGCCTCGCTGCTGCACCGGACACCGGCCGGCTCCGGGAGCACAACGGGCACCCCAGCCTGTTTTCGAGGCCGCCTCTGGACACCGAAAGGTTAGTGGACCCCCAGGTTTTGGCCACTGAGGCATGACATGGAGGCGAGGGGGCCACTGAAAGGTTAGTGGAGCCCCCAAGTTCTGCCCACCGAGGTGTGACATGGAGGCAAGGCGGTATCGCCACACGGGAGAGGCAGGACCTTCCCGCACGGCCGGCCCGGAGCTCCCGGGAGGGGACGGGGTGAAAGGCCACACGGGCCGCCTCGGGCTTTATTCCCGCTCTCAGGAGAAGCCTCCCCCGCCTCAGCCGACGCTGCTCTCCCTGTCATGCCTCTCGGGGCCGCCGGTTTGGAAGACCGCGGGCTCGCCCCCAGCGTCGGGCGAGGCGGGTCAGGGAGGCGGCGCCCCGCCCGCGGCGCCCCGGCAGCCCCGCCGCCGCACACAAAGCGGCCGCCCGCCGCCACCAGCCTTCCTGCGAGCGACGCCCAAGTCCCCGCCTCAACCTGCAGCCTATGAGAGCGAAGGCGCCGCCCCGAGCGGCGGCCGGATCGGGATCGGGATCGTACCCGCCGCCGCGCACCGCCGAGGTGAGCGCCGCGCTCCCGTCCTGTCGCGTCCCGTCCCGCGGCCGGCCCCGCCGCGGCCCCCGCGTCCGCGGGGAAAGGAGGCGAGAGAGCGGTGGGTGCCCCGCCGCTGGGGGGATTGCGTGGGGGCGCCGGGCGAGCGCCGCGCCGCCGCTCCTGTCGGCCCTCCGCAAGGTGTCGCCGTCGGCAGCGGAACGGCGGGCGCGGAGGCTCCCGCCGAGTGTCCATGGCCAGTTCCGCGGGGCCGGGCCGGGCCGCGCCGCGGCGGAGAGGTGTGCGCGGGGGAGCGCGGGCCCGGCCGGCAGCCCGCCCGGGGCGGCGCGGCGTCGGCGTGCAAGCCCCGCTCGCCTAAGTGGCGGCGGCCACCTCAGATTATTACTTCTGATTTACAAAGCCCAGAGTCGCAGCGACTCCCTCGTCCAGCCACTTCCTTTATCCCTCTTTTTGCTTTTTTAATTGCCCCGGGTGTTGCCGCGGGAGATCGCGGCCGCGGGTGGCGACGTTTCCCTCGAGCTGGGGGGCCGGGGTGGCGCGGGGAGGGGGCGACACAAAGGGACAGCGGCCGCGGAGCGGTGTGGAACGGGGGGCAGCCCCCGCAGCAGCCGGGCGCCCTCCCCAGCCCGCCCCTAGCCCTTTTGCACCGGGAGCGGGACCTCATTCTGCTTGCGGAGAATAAAGAGCGAATGGTGCTTTTGGCGCCAAATGCCAGGCACCTCCCTGCTTGTATGGAAATCAGGGAGGTGGGGTTAGGCTCCTCTAGCTTTTCTCTCTTTTTTTTTTTTTTTTTTAATTTTTTTTTTTTTAATGCTCCACTCCTCGGGTGTGTCAGCTTTTTTTCTTTTCTTTCCTTTTTTTTTTTTTTTAATGCCTTTTGGCGGGGGGGTTAGTAATATCCAGCAGCTTCAAAGCCAACCAGTGACAGTCATCTGTCTGCAAGCAAAGGGTGAATGCGGAGGCTTGGGCCAGCCGCGGGGGCCGGGCGGGCTGGCGCTCAAAGTGCAACATACAAGATCATCTGCTTGCTTTTTTTTTTCTTTCTTTCTTTTTTTTTTTTTTTTCCCCCTTTCCCCCCGCCACTCCTCCCCCTTGCAACACCCACCACCATCACCAAGGAGGTAAGAAGAGGAAACTGCAGGGTCTGGGCTGCAGGACAAAAACCCAATCAAATAAATACAATTCCACATCGCATTTGAGTTGCTAAACTAGGGAGGATGGGAAGGGAAAGGAAGCGCAGGGGCATTGCAGTGCGTGAATGGGTTTTTCATTGACCAGAAGAAAATCCTGGAGGATATTTTTGTTTTGTTTCGGAGCTGTCGCTTTGAGATCGCCTGTGTTTTGTAGGTGCCTCTTTACTGCTTTGCATTTTAAACGGTTTAATGTATTTCACGAGTAGAAAAATGTACAATACTGGAAGTGATCAGGGGGCGGGGCAGGGGGAGTCCGCAGCTGAGCCGGGCTCGTTTCTTTGCATTTCATCATAAGGCTTTTAATGGATTTTTTTTATTCCCCTTTTGGTCTCCGTTTCAGCGTCAGCTGTTGTGAACCCAGCAGAACGGTTTCCTTTCGCGTTACCTTAACCGAGCTGAAGGGAGATGCTGATTGTCTTTTTTGGACTTAGGTTTTTTTGTGTTTTGTTTTGGTTTTTTTTAATGTCTGATGCAACTGAGGTCTCGGAAGAGGAATGGGGCTGTGGTTGACTGGTCGTGGCTAGTGAGTGGGGGGTCCGGCCGAGGTAAGGGCAGCAGCGTGCATTTTCCGGAGGTGAAAGGGCTGGAAAGCTGGTGTGTTTGCAGGAGGTTTTATTGCATGAAGTGGCAAAATGGGCAAAGTTATCGTCCTTGCAACCTCTCCGTTGCTCTTGTCTTAAACGGGGAAAGAGGGGGGGGGGGGGGGGAACTTCCCGTACCTTCTTGGCAATTCAGGAGGCTTTGTTGGTGGCGCCGGGGTGGTTTTAATGCATTTTTGTGCGTGAGATTATTACATAAGGTTGATAATTTGTGTTGCTGCTGGATTTCCCCTCCCCCCCCCCGCCTTGTGTTTTGTGCGGATTTCTCTGGCTCGCTTTGAGTGAATGAACTGGCGATTTGCGAAGTTGCAAAGAGCCCCTCCGCCCCCTGTTTTGCATCCTTCTCTCTCCCCTTTGCACTGCTCCGCAGATGACAAAAGGAGTAAACTTCCTTTACTTTTGCTGGCATATTAAGAGGGCTTTCTGGAGAGATTACGGTATTAAAGCATCTGTCTACAGTTACTCTGCTGTTCTGAGCGTTTGCAGCAGTTTGGGAAGAGCAGGCGAGGGCTATGTGCAGAAGCACAGAGGTGCTTTGCATCCTTGCTGTACCTTGCCGCCTGGTTTTGTGTCCTTACGGAGCGCCGGGGAAGGCGGAAAGCTTTGCATGTGGGAGCACTACCTGATCGCTTTGCTTTGAGTGTCTGAGTCGGGAGGAAAGGTGTGTGAGTGAGATCCCTTTTTCCTCAACTTTCAAAAGGCTCCCTCTTTCTTGCTATTGCTGATGAGATTTGTATTTTTTTTTTCCTTCTATTAAGAGGAAGGGAGTCGCATTCGTGTCTGTTTGTTTCTTCGTGTTTTAATTGTGGTTTGGTTTGGTTTTTTTTTTTTTTTTTGGGTTTAGTTGCAGGTCTCTTCCCCTTGGTGGAAATACCCATAAAAGCTGTCTGTAAGACCATTGCCTTCCCCCAAGGATCAACAAGAAGAGACCCGTAATGCCAGGAATGGTCAGTAAAAACCCAGACCTCGAGTTCGACTCTTTGCAGCCCTGTTTCTACCCGGACGAAGATGATTTTTATTTGTGCGGGCCGGACTCCGCTCCCCCCGGGGAGGACATCTGGAAAAAGTTTGAGCTGCTGCCCACCCCTCCCCTGTCTCCCAGCCGGGCCGGGCTTCAGGAGCACCCCCCGGGGGGGGGCCTCGGTGCCGTGGGGAGGGGCGGCCCTGGGGGGCTGCCGCCCCGCCGACCCCCTGGACTGGGCGTCCGAGCTGCTCCTGCTGCCCCCCGAGGCCGACCTGTGGGGGGGCTCGGACGGAGGGGACTTCTTCGAGACGGGCCTCGGCGTAACCAACAACCTCAACTCCATCATCATCCAGGACTGCATGTGGAGCGGCTTCTCCGCCCGCGAGAAGCTGGAGCGGGCGGTCAGCGAGAAGCTGCAGGGCAAGCCGCCCGCCGCCGCCCCGCCGCCGCCCCCGGCGGCCGCCGCCGCCAGCGGCCCCGCCGCCGCCAGCAGCCGCCCGGAGCTGGGCGGCGCCGTGCCCGAGTGCGTGGACCCGGCTGTGGTCTTCCCCTTCCCCGTCAACAAGCGGGAGGCCGCGGCGGGCCGCACCGCGGCGGCGGCGGGCGGCTGGGCACAGCGGGGCGGCCGCCCGCCGCGCCCCGCCGGGGACAGCCGGGCCAGCAGCAGCTCCGGGGACGACACCCTCAGCGACTCGGGTAAGCGCTCGCCGGCCGCAGCCGCGCCGTCTCCGGGGTGCGAGTAAGGGGAGGGGGGGCTGGCGGTGCGGCCTGCGGGCGCCGACGCCTCCGCGGGCTGCCGGGAGGCCAGGCGGGGGCGGCTGCGCCCCGATTCGGTCCCCGTCGGCGGCACCGACGTGCAGGGGCGGGCGGGGCGGGGGCGCGGGCCCGCCGGCAGGCGGCAGCAGGCGCGGCGGGCAGCGGCGGGGCCCCGCGGCCGGGGGCCCCACGGGGGCAGCAGCGGCGAGGGCAGCAGCAGGCCGTGAGAGCGGCGGGGCAGGAGCCCCGGGGGGGGGGGGGGGGGGGGGGGGGGCAGGAGCCCCGGGGGGGGGGGGGGGGCAGGAGCCCCGGCCCGTGGGGCCCCCTGCTGCTGCCCCCCCCCCCCCCCCGGGGCTTCCGTGCCTCCTGCGCCCTGTCGCTGGAGTGCCCCGTCCCAGCGGCCGTGCTGTTGGGGGGGCTGGTGGGCAGAGCAGCGCGGGCTGCCACTGGCACCCGGGGGACCAGGTTCGGCGGGGATGGAGCGTGTGCCCCCCTTAGGCGTGACCTGGGAGGGCTGCAGCAGGGTAGCGACCCCTTAGAGCCGCCCCTGGGCTTGCGCTGCCAGAACCTAAAATGCTCAGAAACACTGTGGTCTGTGCCGGCAGCGGAGTCCGCTTGGGCCGGGACGTGGTTTCACGTGTGTAGATGCGCTGGTCCGTCTGACCATCGCCATAAACTTGGTGATCCGTCCCGGGTTTCAAAGACTGCTGTCCCTTTAATGTCTGGTTTGACAGCTTTGGGTGAGGAAGCACTTCCAACAGCTGTCTTCTTGGCAGTGCACCAAGCGTCGGCTTAAAGGGTCCCCGGCTGGAGCAGCTTCACCTTCTGCCTCAGAACAAACCCAGCGATTGTTTCGTTTTCCGGCTGTTTTTCTACCAAGCAGGGGCTGTGTTGTGGCACTGTGCATGCCTTTTGTACAGCAGCTCGGCGAGTCCATTCAAAATACATACATTCTGCCTAAAACCTGATTTATCTGCTGCTGCCAATTATGTGGGTGGTAGCCCCACTTTGACTGAAGATTGAAAGTGTTTTTAAAAAAAACCCAAAACTCATTACACTTACTAAACTTACAGAAATCACTGTTCTTCAGTCATTTCATGTATGTTACATACTTTGCCAGATCTACATCTGACTGCAGATGGTGGGCACACCCTGTTCTTACCATCAGTTACGTCATTGCTGCTTTTGCTGTACATAATTTGTCAATACATACATCTGGGTTGCTGTTTGTTTGGAGTATTTTCTGTGAGAGTAACGTCTCTTTTGTTTCCCTTCTTATATTACCAAAAGATGATGAAGATGAGGAGGAAGAGGATGAAGAAGAAGAAATAGATGTTGTGACAGTGGAGAAAAGGCGCTCCTCCTCCAACAAGGCTGTTACCACCCTTACTATTACAGTGCGTCCTAAAAATACCACTTTTCCATCAGTCAGGACGCAGCAGAATGAACTGATTTTAAAGCGTTGCGCACCAATTCACCAGCAGCATAATTATGCAGCTCCTTCTCCATACATGGAGAGTGAAGAAGCTCCACCGCAGAAGAAGTTGAAAACCGAGGTGCCCCGTCCAGTAAAACCCACGATCCAACCAAAGTCTAAGAGTTCAAGTCCTCGAAACTCTGATTCAGAGGACAGTGAACGTCGACGCAACCATAATATCCTGGAGCGTCAACGGCGTAATGATCTACGGTCAAGTTTCCTCACATTAAGGGACCATGTTCCAGAACTGGTTAAAAATGAGAAAGCTGCAAAAGTTGTGATCTTGAAAAAAGCCACTGAATATGTTCATTCCCTTCAGGCAGAGGAGCAGAAGTTATTGCTAGAAAAGGAAAAATTGCAAGCCAGACAACAGCAGTTGCTAAAGAAAATAGAATACAAGCGGACTTGCTAAACTTTTTTTTGTTTTGGTTTTTTTTGGCTGACCAGGACAGTCATTGCCACTTTGCACATTTTTGATTCTTTAAAAAAAAATTGTGTTTTTTGACGTTAAGAATGTTGGTTTTACTTTCAATCCAGTCCCTGAAGTAATCGACAAACTCTATTATCCGGGTACGGAGCAAATGGATGTTCTTGCAAGGAGTTTATTGCAAGACCACCAAACAACGATGGACTGCCTTTGTTTTTCTTCTTAAGAGCTGTAGATGGTGGGGATTTTTTTTTTTTAATTGTTGTGAGCATTTGGAGCTGCTGATGACATCTAGTTGAGTTTTAAAATGTTCATTCCTAAGTTTTATGGTGCTTATGTTCTAACGGATGTTACTTTAGGGGTTGGCATTTTGTACCCCTGTGGGAATTTTCTGTAAATACCATCTACACACTTGCCTTTTGTACATGTCTTGGGTTATGAGAGGTGGCTTTTGCTACCAGTATTAGACTGGAAGTTCATACCTAAGTACTGTAATACCTCAATGTTTGAGGAGCATGTTTTTGTATACAAATATATTGTTAATCTCTGTTATGTACTGTACTAATTCTTACATTGCCTGTATACTTTAGTATGATGCTGATACATAACTAAATTTGATACTTATATTTTCGTATGAAAATGAGTTGTGAAAGTTTTGAGTAGATATTACTTTATCACTTTTTTGAACTAAGAAACTTTTGTAATGAAATTTACTATATATGCCTTTTCCTAGCCTGTTTCTTCCAGTTAATGTATTTGTTAATGTTTGGTGCATAGAACTGGGTAACTGCAAAGTTCTGTGTTTAATTACTTCCAACGATGTACATTTAGTGCTGCGTCTTATAGCACTTTGAAATACCTCATGTTTATGAAAATAAATAGCAATTACATGATGTGCCATTTACTATTTTCCTTTTAAATGCAGTTCTTTTAAATAAAATCTTTTAACTTTGCAATGTTCATGAAATACAAAACCAGGGTCCCTTATCCTGGGCACTTGAACTCTCAAACTATAGGTGACCCTATGAAAAGTCAGCTAGGCAGGGCATTTCCATTTCTGGTTAAAAAGCAATTGTAGTAAGAACAATTTCACTATTTTTATCATACTTCAGATCTCTTGTGATGTCAGGATCATCCCAGGGGACTGAACGTACCACTGTTAATGTATAGACTCCTATGTCTTGTGAAGACCTGGAATATCTACTGTATGCAGAGAACTCTGAGGGATCAGACACACTCGTATGCTTCTGCTAAGGGACTGGCCTTGGTGTGGTAGACAGGTGGAAAAGTAATACACTTCCTACAGCATAGAAAATGAAATACTTGTAGTAAAGAAAATCTTACTTGACTGCTGTTCTTATTTGCATTACAAAAGGCTTATTCTTAAAGCGGTCCGTCATTGCATAGGAGAATTAATGTTCTTGTTTGTAGCTGAAGATCCTGTTTGTCACTACTTGTGCTGTTGGTAAAATGAAAAATCCCAGGGAAGATGGCTATGAAGTGTGTGTTGAATGAAGTGTGGCTGGTGGTTGTCTAAAGAGTTCTGATTGTATTTGGTGTGACAGGAGCAAGATGTGTCTGTGAAATATGTTCAGTCATTTTGGTAAACTCCTTGAGAGCAAGAAATTGTTTATTTTCTAGTCTGTACAGGTATTTCTGACATGTCTTTCTCCACATTGAACCTGCAAATAAGGCATGGCCAGTAAGCAAGTGTTTTAAGGATCAGCTCGCAAGGAGCTAGTGTGGGACATCTGCCCTTACTTTAGCCACAAAGGATGTAGCTTGCTTGGTGATGGAGATACAGAACATCACAAATTTACCATGAAGTAATGGAGAGTAAGAGTGGTATGGGGGCAAAATTGCCACAGTAATGGATGTGCCATGTGTCCATCCCCTGCAGTAGCTTGTTGGTGTATTCATAGCCTGTGCATTCTGGGGCCGCAGCCAGCTTCTGTACCGCGAACATCGGGAGTTGTACTTAACTGGCATTTAATTTCGGTGCTGTAAATACAGATCCTCAACAGGCACAAATTGGTGTAACACGATTTAGATTCAACTGGGCCTACACAAGTTTATGCCATTTGAAGAACTGGTCTGAATAGACTTACTATCCTCTAAACCGGGACTTGAAGACCACAATCATTCCATGAATAGAATCCGTGTCTGCATTCCCTTGATATAGGCTTCATGATGCTTCTTGCACTTTCCCAGTACAGTGAGAAGACAGTAAAAGACAAAACCTAAGCAGAGACAATTGATGTGGACAAACGTAAGGGTACATTTAATTTTACTAGTTAATAACAATTTTCAAACCCCCTTTCGTTAGCAATTTTTGTTGTACTGCTGTTGTACTGTTTTCAAACAAGACACAAGTCGCATGAGTCTTCTTGAAGAAGGAAAGTTCTTCAAACATCCATTGTATTATCTATAACCTGTGCCTGCTTGACTTCCAAGAAGGGCTTCTTATAACATGAGTTTACAGTTAGACTTGGTATAACAAAAAAAAAAACCAACAACCCAAGTTACAGCTGTATACTGGCCAAATACTTTTCTAGCACATGTAAATCATATTCTGAACAAAAAATTAATCACAGAATGATCTGTCACTGTCTCTTACAGTCTAGGAATGTACTAAGGATTGAACATGCTAAATTTAACAGATTCACTTCCCTTCCCACTCCTGGAGAACATCTGGTCCAAATCCTCCACTCGGGGCAGGGCCAAATTCTAGGTCAGATCAGGTTGCTCAGGGTCATACACAGCAAAGGTTTGAATGTCTTCGAGGATGGAGATTTCACAGCCTCTTCGAAAAAAACATTTCATTTTTGGACTGTCATGACTGACACAAATTTTCCTACTGTCTATTTGGAATTTTCCCTGCCGCAACCCCTGCCCATTGTGTCCTGTCTTTTTGGTTTAACCTCCCAGGTTGGAGGCTGGCTCCACCTTCTCTGTAACATCCCTTTAGGTAGTTGAAGACAGCAATTAACTTCTTTCTCTTCTTGAGACAACCCAGTTCTGTCTTGTATTGTTGTGGTATCCAAGCAAATAAAGTCTAATAAAGGTGTCAAATACTCAGATTTGTTTGGATATTCAACACAATACCGTCTGAAAGCCTCTTTTTTCAGTGTAGGAGTCTTGGCCTGGTCCTTCTGAATTCCATTATGAAGGTCTAACCGATCACAATGGAGGTAGAATATGGCTCCTTACGGTTCAGAAATGCTCCCATATACTGTACTGTTTGCTTCTATATTCTGTACTACCAGTACTTTGGGCTTGTCTTTTTTTTTTTTTTTTTTTTTTTTTTTTTTTCTTCTTCTAAATAACTTTTGGGACTTAATAGGTTTGTTTTCATATTGTTGCTCTAGGGAGCAAGTTGTCAAGGACAAAAGTTTTTGTAAACAAAAATCTCAGTGCTAGGATGTTATTAAAGTACAATTGTTAAGTAGAAAATAGTGGGTTTTGATGATAAAAAGAATTGAGAGGTGTACAAAAGATAGCTTTTTAAAATAAAAGGTTAATAATTAATTTAGTAATCTTTTCTGAAGAACCAGTACCCGGAAGGGTATACAGAGAAGGACACATAGCCACAACAGTAACAAAAGATCCTTCTGCATGTGTGTCTAAAGTGAAGATATCTATATCCATATGATATCTTACAGACTCAAAAGGACTCTGTCAAATAATGAACTGAGGCACTATTTCTTTTTTTAATATATATGCCTACATTGGCATAACAAATGTAAACATATCTATCTGGATAATCTGTTAGAAAATGTGGCAAGTACCTAATAACTGCTTATTAAAAAGTGAGTATTGCCAATTCCTGAAGGGAAAACCGAATTAGATTGATCACAATCTTATCTGATCTGCTACAAAAATTCCCAAGTTCTTTTTCATACAAGACAGAATCTGCTGATGGAATCAGATGCTTTCCTCCCAAACTGCATATCCCAGAGGATGGTCTCCTTTCACTTGTCTGTTTATTTTCTTAAAAATGCCACTAAGAACACAAGGGACTTGAAACACCAAAATGGAATGAATCCTCCATAAACTAGTACAAGTAAAACACCAGCGGGAGAGTGTAAAAAGGTGAAATGTGTTAATGATGTCATTACCGCTAGGTCACCTGTTGCAGTGAGTGCGAAGGAAAGTGCATTTCTCAAACCCCAAGCTGCTGTTCCAGTAACTTATCACCAGATCTTGGCAGCACAGCTTGAGATTTCATGATGTGTGTAATTTGCAGAGAGCGCATTTGATCCTGGTAAGTATACTGATAACCAAACTAGAATAAAATTACTTTTAAAAGGATCTGATTCTTAAGCCTGAATGTCCAGGCTTTTGGCTGGTTTAAATCAGAAGATTTAATTTTATTTACAGTTTTAAGTTTGAAATGATGAATTTAATGACTTTTTAATGTACCATGTTATCACACTCTCAGCAAATGCTTCATGATTTATACTTGGATTCTTTTCTTCCCTTGTATCCATTTCCCCTTTCCTTTTTCCCCCTTTCCCCTTCCCCTTCCCCTGTATACCTAAACTATGTGTTGCCTCTTCTCTCAGGATCCCAAAGGCATCAAACTTAGAGAGATTTGAGGTGTCATAACAACCTCTTTAAAGTAAGCAGGGATTTCAGTAGAAACAGAAGACACGCAGCACTTCCAGAAATCTCACAGGAAAGCAATGATGCGAAATATGGAAGGGAAGTTGATTGTAGAGCCAGCAGGGTGAGTTTTTTAGCCCTGGCACTTCTGGTTACTACAGGAGCATCGAAAAGCAGAGCACCAGCTTGCCTCAGCAATTGCCTGAACTCAGAGCACTCACTCTCTGCCCAGACAAGCTTTCCCTTCGACTGGGCTGTGCTAGCTTTTGCTGCCTACCTGCTTGTGCTGACCCTGCAAGGAGACTTGGCCACAGTAAAACAGGCATTTTGCTGTTAGGTTGCATGAGGTGGTAATTTCCCCTGCCTTCAGATCTGTGATTCTCTGGCCAGATCTTACTTAGGGATTAGTTAGATATATATTTGAGCAGCAGTTGACTCAGAGAAGACAAAATGAATTACTAATCTCCGAGCTGTGAACATTCCTTTTATGTATGCTGTATGTGTAGCGATGTATACATGCTGCACGAATACAAGGCATTCCATATGTATTGATACATGAACGCTGCTAAATAAAGCCAAGTGTGTATTTTAAGAAAGTAAGTAACAAGACTGTCCACTTGGTCCTTTGAAGAAAAAGCAAAGGTATTTTATTTCCTGTATTTATGATCACGACACACCTAAATAATGTAGAAATGAAAAAAAAATGTACAAAGTAAGGACTGTTAATGGCAAGTATATTTTAACTCCAAGATGAAATGAATGGGTGTGTAGTCTTATCAGACTTAAAATTTATTGGATTTATAACTGAATTATGACCTATTTAGCGATCCCTGAACTGTTGAGTTACATTTTGTATGAGTAATCATTGTTAGGCTCCATATATACAATTAGAGCTGTTCTATTTGTAAGCTATATCATTTGCCATGGTATAGTTCTTCCATCTGACATCATTTAGATAAGTGGAGGCATTTTCATTTTACGGTAAAATAAGATTATATCTTTTTTTCTTATTCTATGATCCCGGTTTCCCAACCTCATTTGTCTGCTTTAAGTATTTACTGCCTTCTATCTGCTTTCTATCTTCTATACTACATGCATTTGGGGAGAAGAACTGTCTTCTATGTTATCTGTCTGAAGCTGAGGTTAGATTGCGTTCCTGTGAGTTGCTTTATTAATCATTATAAAATTATGACAAGAGTCCCGTTGTGTAAAAGAAGAGTGTCTAACAGCTAAATATAGTGGTTTTATATTAGAGGTAGGGTGAATTGTGTTTTCTACCTCTGTTTAGTTACGCCTTCTAATCTACAAGCATTACTGGCATTACTCAGTTTCAAGCACCTAGCTGCTTCGCTTCCTGATTCTCCTTATGTAGTCACCAGAGAGACACAGGGTCTTCCCAGAGGACAATTTAGAGCTTCTGCATCGGGGTTTTACTGGAACAGTGTACCATGGAGAAAGAGCAATTACAACGTGAAAGGGTTGATTACATGAACTACGTTAAGGGCGTCTTTATTGCTGCTAGGTATCATCAAATTACTTGATCCATATCTGATCTTACTTACCAGATGAAATTTAAAGCAATGATTTGGAGAAAACTGCAGGTTTAATAGACTTGTATCTTAGAATAAAACAGTGGATGAATGTAGGATATATAGTTAATCGGCATAGTCATATTAGTTACAATTAAATAAAATATTTTTACGGTACTTACCTCCATTTTGCTTCCTAACAACATCACAAGTAAGTATGCAGTGTTCAAAGATTTCACTTCCACATAGAACAAAGCAGTGTATGTGTGTAACAAATTAGAGTATTTTTTGGATTGATTATGGTGATTGATATTTTTACTCTCTGTATACAAGCTTTTTTCTTGTGCAATACATGGTAATTACATTTAGGCATAACTCTTTCTTCAATATGACATAGACTTAATAATAATTAAATTTTAATTAATCTTGTAATTAATTTAATATGTATTAATTAATATTGCAATTCATTATGTAGGACATGAGGGAACTATCCAATATCATATATAGAGTTCAGTGGTGGCTAGTAGCGGGGACTCCTCATAAAACGTTTTTAAAACCACTTAGATAATATCTTTCCTTTAAATTCCTAAGATAAGTCTTAAAATATCCTTGAAATAGTGTTATGAATTTGCTTTTCAGTCTATAAATTATCTCTGTCTTCTAAAATTGTCATTAGATTGGGCACTTTATTAATAATCTTTTTTGGAGCAAATGATCAGAAAGGAATGATGTTAAAGAAAGGAAATTGCACTGTCTTTGATGTTCACATCCCTGGACTCACTAACATGCTGGTGCCTTTAAGGTAGAAATTCATCTATAGGCTGTGGGGGGGGTTGTGAGATAAATGTTGGTTTGGTATGAGTAATATGGAGGAAAAAAATGAAAAAAACACCAAACGTGCAAATAAGAAAGATGTCATTATTTTCCCCACAAATGTAAAGTAACTAATCATGCAAACAAGGGGATGAAACCAGACCTAACAGCCAGTGGTGATGCTTGAGTGTATTTTTGCAGGTGTTCCATAGAAGGAATTAAGACTGAACGTTCTATAGATTCATAAAATTGTAGAATAGTTTGGGGTGGAAGGGACCTTTAAAGGTCATCTAGTTCAACCCCCCTGCAATCAGCAGGGACATCTTCAACCATGTTAGGTTGCTCAGAGCCCCATCCAACCTGACCTTGAATGTTTCCACAGATGGGGCATCTACCACCTCTCTGGGCAACCTGTTGCAGTGTCTCACCACCCCCATTGTAAAAAAATTCTTTCTTATATCTAGTCTAAATCTACTTTTTTTAGTTTAAAACCATTACCCCTTGTCTTATCATAATAAACCCTGCTAAAAAGTTTGTCCTCATCTTTCTTATAAGCCCCCTTTAGGTACTGGAAGGCTGCTATAAGGTCTTCCCCAGAGCCTTCTCTTCTCCAGGCTGAACAAGCCCAACTCTCTCAGCCCATCGTCACAAGAGAGGTGCTCAAGCCCTCTGATCACCTTTGTGGCCCTCCTCTGGACTCACTCCAACAAGTCCATGTCCCTCTTATGTGGGGGGCCCCAGAACTGGACACAGTACTCAGGCTGGGATCTCATGACAGTGGAGCAGAGGGCGAGAATCGCTTCCCTCAGCCTGCTGGCCACACTTCTTTTGATGCAGCACAGGATAAGGTTGGCTTTTTGGACTGCAAGTGCACATTGTTGAGCCATGTTGAGCTTCTCATCCACCAGCACCCTAAAGTCTTTCTCCTCAGGGCTGCTCTCAGTCCATTCTCTGCCCAGCCTATATTTGTGCTTGAGATTACCCCAACCCATGTGCAGGACCTTGCACTTGGCTTTGTTGAATTTCGTGAGATCTGCACAGGCCCATTTCTCAAGCCTGTCAAGGTCCCTCTGGACAGTATCCCTTCCCTCCACCATGTCAACTGCACCAGACAGCTTGGTGTCATCAGCAAAATGACTCTTCTAGCAAGCAGCATGTGCAATTTCCATATTTTTTGTGGGGGGAATCATACAGTCTTTCTGCCCGTCAGCTATTTCCACCTGTAATGTGGAGAGATCCACATGGTGTTAAAGTCTTAGATGCAATCAGAGCGTGTCTACAGGATTTTGCACACTGGTGAGATGGAAGTTCTCTGTCTTAGTTCAAGAATAGCATGAAGCTTTGGCTTCCACTTAGTAAGTCTATGAGCAGTTCATTGTGTTTAAAGCTTCGGCAGTATTTTGGCCTCTTTATAAGTATGATCAGTGAGAAGTTAGGATCCTCTGGAGTTAGTAGCAGTTGATAGGATTGGGGAAATCACAATTATTTAAACATAAATATAAATCTGACAGCATCTAATACTCAAACTACAAAGTCTTTTAACACCAAATAGTTTGGATAAATGTTTGTCCTGTGAAACTAAAAGTTTAGGCACCTGTACAGCATCTGTGAATTTGGTCCTAAAGCACTAGAAAATAATATTTAGATTCCTAGATCACATGCTAAAATAAGAATGGTGATATCTAACCACTTCTCCCTGAAAGCACCAATGGGTTGTTTTTTTTTAATTTATTTTTAAACAGATGTCTAGAGGCTCATGCTTGATATTCCTCCACTCAAAGAAACTGGGAACATGTTTGGTTGATCCCTCTAGAATTTATTCTTAAGTAAGAGTTAGAAAATTCTTAGTGTAACACAAAATCTAATAAGGATACAAGCATCTCCAGTTTTGTCCAGAAGCCTGGTCACCAAAAATGTACTGTAAACTGGGTTTTTGAGGTCTTTTTATTTCTTGTTTTTTCTTAAAATCATTAGTTTTGGTCAGAGTTTCCAGGCACTATTCCTGAGTCACATCCTCAATAACTATGATTGGAAACACTTCTTTAAAAGCTCTACTTCAGGTAAAACAAGCCTGGGTAAACCATGATGTGCTTCAACTCCAGTGTATTATTTCTTGCATGAGTGGAATAGGAACATAGGTGTAACAAGACAACATTGGATATACCGTAGTGCTGTGAACCCGTATATTTATGATTTTTTCCCAAACATACATTAATGCTGCTAATGAAGCTATATAACAATGTAATGTGCTTCAATGATTTCTATTATCTTCAGCCTTTAAACATCTTCATGCTGATGTGATTTATTACTTCTCCTTCCTTTTACCTCCCTCAGCTAAGCAGCTGTGCAGGAGGCAAGGGGGATTCATCTGACCAGATACCAACACTTTTTAGTCAATAAACAGGTATTTTTAGTGCACAATTAATTTAATCCTTAAATATTTAAACTAACACAGATCAATCTCACCCTAGAAGTACTCATTTTTCTGTATTGATTATAGAGAAGCCTCGGGTGACCAGATGCATGTACCAACATTGTAGATGTCTAATATGGGGTTCAGCTTAAGACACCTAAGTCTAGGTTTCTGTTTGTAGATATCTAACTGACAGCTTGATATCTAGGTGCTATTACACCCAGTGGAGTCTGGAGAGTGATTTACTATAGGTGTCTATTTTAGGATGAACTGATTTAGTTCTCTAGGTTTAGTTCACTATATTGATTAGCTCTCCATTGGCTATAAAAAGAACTCCAGGTGAACATGTGAACACCTATGCATTAATGCCTAATATCAATGCCTTAAATTACAAGTTGAGTCCTACTACTCATGTCTTCCACTCATTTTATTTCACTTATACATCTTAAAGGTTTTTCTTGAACTAGTCAAGTAATCTTAAACGCAGTTCTGTCTAGTTCATCTTTTCTGCAACACTCGTATCCTTTTGCTTTGTTCATCTATAATAGCATCACCACAACTTAACCATCTCTGGATTTCTTTTATCCTGTCACATGTCCTGCTTATGACACTGGGATCAAGTGCACCCTCAGCAGGTTTGCTGGTGACACAAAGCTGTGTGGTACAGTCAACACAATGGAAGGAAGAGATGCCATCCAGAGGGATCTTGACAGGCTTGAGAAATGGGCCTGTGCAGACCTCATGAAGTTCAACAAGGCCAAGTGCTGCTAGGTCCTGCGCATGGGTTGGGGCAATCCCAAGCACAAATACAGGCTGGGTGGAAACTGAGAGCAGCTCTGAGGAGAAAAACTTTGGAGTGTTGGTGGATGAGAAAGTCAAGGTGACCCAGCAATGTGTGCTTGCAGTCCAGAAAGCCAACAGTATCCTTGGGTGCATCAAAAGAAGTGCAGCCAGCAGGTTGAGGGAGGTGATTCTTCCCCTCTACTCTGCTCTCATGAGACCCCACATAGAGTACTGCATTCACCTCTGGAGCCTGCAACATAAGAAGGACGTGGACCTGTTGGCATGAGCCCAGAGGAGGGCCACAAAGATGATCAGAGGGATGGAGCACCTCTTGTAGAAGACAGGTTGAGAGAACTGGGGTTGTTCAGTCTGGAGAAGGCTCCAGGGAGACCTTATAGCAGCCTTTCAGTACTTAAATGGGGCTTATAAGAAAGATGGGGACAAACTTTTTAGCAGGCCTTGTTACAATAGGACAAGGGGTAATGGTTTTAAGCTGAAAGAGGGTAGATTTAGATTTAGTATTAAGAAGAAATTCTTTACTGTGAGGGTGGTGAGACACTGGAACAGGTTGCCCAGAGAAGCTGTGGATGCCCCATCCCTGGAAGTGTTCAAGGCCAGGTTGGATGGGGCTTTGAGCAATGTGGTCTAGTGGAAGGTGTCCCTGCCCATTGCAGGGGCATTGGAACTAGATGGTCTTCAAGGTCCCTTCCAACCCAAACCGTTCTATGATTCCATGGTTCTATGGCAATGAAGCATACCCTTGTGAGTGAGAAATTCTAACTAATAATGTCCTAATTAAACCCCAAAGCTTGATGATAAAAATTCAGTGCATATTTATATTTTACACTGGAACAGGGGTTCCTAAGCTTACTTAGTGCAGAACCACACTGCAATAACATCAAACCATATGCATTTTCAAGGGGATGCATTCACCTTGTTATTGCTGCTGAATGGGATGAGTGCACAGTCTGGGAGTCCTAGACAGGTGATCCAAGCCTACTCCAGAAGAAAAATCTTTGATTTTTCTATCATTGGCTGGGGAATAATGACCTAAGAAGGGGTTTTACTCATGCATTTGTTCTGGTTGCCCAGAAAACTGAGCTGGTATCAAGTAGTGTAACAACTTTGGAGTCAATGGCATTAGGACAGATTATGCCAGCTGAGGAGCTGAAGTTGAAATAAATTGAGAAACCTGATTATAACTGTGCCATTGTAGATGTGGAAAAGTGTTTGAAGTCCTTCAGTGTTTCGTTGTGACCACATGTAGATATGACTTTTAATGCCCTAAACCTCCTTAATCAAGATCTTAGTTTTAAAAATTGTTATTAAACATCCTTGCCCAAAGTATTTTTATATTTGATATACCACAAATGTTGCCTACATCTCAGCAAATATGCACTGTGATTAAAGGGTATAATCTCTCAAGAGAGGTTTATAATCATCTTAATTACCCTGGACATAATAAAAGGAGTTAAGGGATTTAATAAAAGGGCATTAAGAGATTGCCAAAGGGTTAAATATATATATTTTTATAAGAAAAATTGTAAAGCTTCTGTGGCTTTGAGGTGGGAAGGTGGGAAGGCTTAGTGGGAAAAGAGGAGGAGGTGAGCAAAAGTCAAGATGAGGATTAGTGTCAATTAAACTTCCCTTTGAACCTCCTAACCTGCATATGCAGAACCTGACACAGCTGAAAATATTTGCAATTTCCTGGGCCACACTGGACCAGAAAGGTTGGTGTACAGCTCACTGACCTACAGGAAACTGTGAGGGAGTGAAAGAAAGATACAAACTCAGCCAATTATTTCTAGCTCAGTGCTAAGATATTTTAGCATTAGTTCAGGGGAGAAGCTCTGGAATGCATAAGGGAATTTTCAGAATCAGTAGATTAATTTCTCATGCCCCAGAGATTTTCTTTGGTAGATTTTCGTTTGATATAAGGTAGATAAAAACTAAACAAATTTTCTGCCCTAATCCTCATCTTCTGTTCTTAAGTTTCAGGTTAGCATAGAATTTAGTTTATTTCTAGTCTTCTGGAATATAATAGATGTAATTACAGATGAGAAGATGAAAGTGAACCGATAATCTTCAGACAGGAAATTCTATAGCTCTTACAAAACAAGGCAAAATCCAACATACAAACATCTAGAACATTGCCTCACTTCACCCTTATCCAGAAAGATAAGGTGAAGATCCAAATGTAGATAGCTGAACATAAATCAGCATGAGTTCTCTTGCAGATTTTGTTGGCTGGAAGTAAAATGAGTTGCTTAGGTTTTCCAGCTGGGGTTAACACACATTTCTAATGTGTTTTCCACTTGCTAACATTACAGTCTTTCAGTGCTGGGCTAAATCCTTTCTCCTGGATGTGGGCATTCCTGTAAGCCTCAGGGATAGACATTCTGGACATGGAGACACAGAGGAGTGTCTTAGGGCTTATAATGCCTGTTTTCTTCTGTATAACATCCTGGATAATAACAGACTCCTTGGACAATTTCATATGACCATGTATAAGATCGACGTCTTATAACCCTTTTCCCTTCCCTCTGTCCCCAGAGACTACACCTCTGGTGTGCAGAGAAACCTGGTGCCGAAGTCAGCATTCAGAAATGAAATTTGAACATGAGACAGGGCAAGAAAGCAAATCTGTGCTCACCTTTATCATTCAAAATACCAGGAACCCTTCAAATAAATGGGCTAATGTAACATTACTTACAAAATCAAAGCCAACATCTATTCATACATACCTGTGCGTGTTTCCACTTTCTTTCTTCCCGTCTTTTTATTTATGAGTGAAGGAGACAGAAACTGGGCCAAAAACACTCAGCTCCCTCTATATTGTGTAAAATGCATGGGAATGTTCTTTAAGTCTATTCTAAGCAAGTGATAAGTTTGAGAAAGACATTTTATCTAGCATGAAGGCATGAGGATAGCTGAGTGAATATGTATGATTAGCTCATGCTCTGTTCTTTGATCAAAAGCATAATTGTTTCCTCACTTTTTTGAGATGTGCTAGAAATGCAAAACAACGATTTAAAATTTATTTTTGGCAAGCAGTGACTGGAGATGGCATGAGAAATGGAGCAGCAGGAGAACTAGTATATTTTAGATAACTGGTATGCTTAATCAAGTCTTGTAGCAGAAACAACCTAAAATGGAATTGTGAGAATTTTGAGCAGGTCCATGTAGCCACACTAGCTTTGTTCTGAATTGCATGTTGTTGTAATTCATGCAAACACTACCAAGCAAAATATATGTATTATTCTGTTAATAAATGAAACCTAGAGGTTTTTAATGCTTTTTGTTGAAAAGAGATTGATCACTGCAGTGTAATCCAAGAGGGTTGTTTCTTATTTTGGCAAAACAAACACACAAATATACAAATTAATAAATCCCTAGGCATCTACACCTGCAAAACAAAAGTGTGGGGTTTTTTTGGTTTTTTTTGTTTTTTGTAAGGAGCTTCTCGTAAATGATAAGGCCATCTCTTTTTTTCCTTTTCTTTTCTTTTTCCTTTTTTCCTTTGGCTAAGAGCTTAGGGCCTTTACAGTGAAAATAAAAACATATGGATTGTAAACCTTCTGAGGAAGGAACTGTGTTTTCCTTTGTTGTGGACAGCAGTCAGCTCTACTGAGTTTCTCTGTCTCTGAAAAGGTTTTCCGGGTCTGCCTGCATTGCAAAAACTCATAAAAATTCAGTAATATTTTTACATAGACAGGTTAAAGCAGTGGGGCTTTAAGCACTGTTAGCATTACATGTTCCATATTATCTAACTCTAGTTACATATTCTGCCTTGGTTGCTGGTTGAATCTGGGGCTGCAGTGCAGCCGTGGCTGATGCACACCTAACTGTTGGCTGACGTGGTTTCACTCTCCCTGGCAGCCAGTAGTTAAATTGGTTTAAATTGCTGTGCAACCACAACTTAAATTATCTAACCTGGGTTAGGTAACCCAAGTTAAGAACACACCTTTCTTTGTGGTGTGTTTCAGCATGACTTTCATGTTAGTTTTATGTTTCCCACTAAAACAGAGATTGGTATGGAAAGCATATATACTCAGAGGAACACTACCGAGTTCCACCAGAGATTTAGCCTTTGGCTACAACAGGCACAGCCCTAAGTCCTGAGAAAATTCCATATACTCCCTGTGACTCATTTCTGCATACCTTGCTCAGGCAAAGCTTCCACTTAACTTAATAGGATATTTTTAAAAAGGGCCAGGCTAGCAGTTACACAGGATATAGCTGTCAGATTGTCAGATCAAGAAAAGTTAGTTGGCTTTTCTTTTTTTGGAGGGGTGGGGAGGAGGTGGAGTAGGAACTACACAGTGTTTTCATAGCATAGGCAGTGGAAAATGTCCCTTTTAAAAGTACTGAGGGTTTAAAAATTGTGTGTGTAAAAATGCACGGACCTTATTTTTAAGTTTTTTCATCATTCTGGTCCTGCTTTGTATAAAGCATTTAAGCCCATGCTGTATATTAAATGCATAGGCATTACTATGAACTTAAATATAATTTCATTACATTTAAGCACATGCTTAAATGATTTGCTGGACTGAGGCCAGAATGCTTGCTGAATCAAACTGAAATACACCAATGTCTGTTCTTCCCCCTTAAACAAACAAGCACTAAATGAAATACAATAAAATAACATTCCCAGAGAAATCTTGTGCCGTAGAAAGAACTGCTGCATTGTTGTATTATTAATTTGTCTAATGTTCAGTATCTGCACTGTTCATACAAGTATAATGCAGTAGTAATTAGGTAAGCCATACCATTTTATCCTCATGTTATATTGGGCATAGTTTTGCAGAGGAAGAAAGTAAAATGAAACTAAGTAAGAAAACAAAACCTGGAAATGTAATCCAAAATTGCTTGACTAAAACTAAGTAATGATATTGCAGTCTTTACAGCAGGAATGGAACCTTGAAAAAATCTGGATTCACTTCTCTCAGTGCAGGGTGTGCAACCCAGGACTTGTAAAGTGAGACTCAACTCACAGAGCTACAGATGCTTCATCAAGGCTAGTGAGTTAATGTCTATTTCTGGTATAAACTGTAAAATGGAATAATGCTAATTATTAGATATTACAAGGGAAATGTGTTGATTTTTCAAACATGCTGAAAAATATTCCATCTGTTTTCTATTCTAAGTAAAGCCAATTCAATATATTTTGATTTTTATTGTGCTTTGTTACTAGGAGCATTACATGTAGTGTATTGACAAATGACCCGCCAGAGTAAGAGTAGAAAGACTGTAAAAGAAGGAGTAACAATTGGACAATAACAAAAAATACAAATACCTGTGAACGAACCAGTGAAGCAGCAGGAATATCTTTTACTTCACTAGATTATGAATCAGGACCTAAACCACAGCAAGCTGCTTTTTGGGGGAAGGCAGTTTTA
This sequence comes from Falco naumanni, assembly GCF_017639655.2. Lineage (NCBI taxonomy): Eukaryota > Metazoa > Chordata > Aves > Falconiformes > Falconidae > Falco > Falco naumanni. The sequence goes on from NC_054059.1 coordinate 31,641,720, forward strand.
TTATTTTTCTCCACATAAATGTGCAATGCAATGCAGGTTTTAGTAAAAATTTTTACATGTATGTCCCCATACCCAAGAAAAACAACATTTTTAGGGCCTTTCACAGTAGGCTTTAGGCCTCTAGTAAATCTGTGATGCTCCAGTGACTGCATTTGTGTTGCAAGTACTCTTCCATGGACAATCTTCCTTGATATTTCAGACTGCTAAATGTCCCACGAGGCTTTCTGCTCCCTGCTGCGCAGAGGTGGGCAGGTAAGGCAGAAGGACCAAGTGACTCATGCCAAGCTGTTGAAGAATAAGGTATTGTGGCTCCAAAGTAGAAGCTGTTGGTTCCCAATCCTGTGCCCAAACGTTCCCTCCTCCTCTCTTGTTGTCTTTCTTCCACAATTTCCTTTCAAAGAAACAAAACAGCTTTTAAAAACCTTCCCCAGACTATGACCCATCCTCAATCTTCTGCACTTAAGTTGCCAGTTTACCAGCAGTCTCTTCAGTTGCTCAGCTGAGATGTGAAACCCAGATGAAATCCATGGACCCAGCCCTGGATACAATAGTCTTGTTGTCTAGGTACAGAGAGCAGGATTGTGTCCTGACAGAAAGGTCTGTTTCATACATTTTCAGAAATGGAAGATTTTTTCATTTGTTTTGAACTTGTTAATCCTTTTTTTTTTCCTTTTGGTAATATTGTTGTTGTACTATAAATTATTAGACCTGTGGAAATTAAGGATGTAATTAAAAAAAATGAAACAGGGAAGAACCAACCAAGCCTGTCCCAGTTTCCACTGAAGCCTATTGATTTAGCTTTCGGATCTGTTAGATTACCTATGAGCTAGCAAGTGAAAGAGGCCCAAGGCACAGACATTGGCAGTGGCCTGTGATTGTCCCCACTGTTACATGGCACACAAGCTGACAGTGCCTTGACACAAACAGTAGTAAGGAACAGCTAGGGGTTAGCACAGGCCAGGGAGGACTCCCAATAAGGAGGCTGAATGTGGCCACCCTGTGCTGGAAGGTAAGGGGACTTAACTGTATCAATGCAAACATAGCTGTATGCATATGTTTAGCTGTATATGATGAACAATGTCACGGTAGTCTGACTTAATCCAGAGACAGCCCATGAAATTATTGTAATAAATATAACAAATAAATTTTCATGCCCTAATGGACAAAGGATCTTTCAGTTTCAGTCTTTCAGTTACTTTCATAGCAACCAGACCTGCCCAAATTTAGATGTCTTCTAACAAAGCTTTTGTTTTTACACCAAGTAACTTAATTAATTGCAGCTCATATTCCTGTGTGGTGCCAAGAAGAGCTTCCAAAGTTAAAGGATCTCTCCTGCTGTCCTGGCATTTGGACATTTATGGGTCCCAGTTGACGGACAGAGCCAGGTACAAAATCCAGCCTCCAGTTTTGCCTCTCAGCAACGTGTCTCACCCCTGCATTGTTCCAGGACTCTTCCTCATTCTTTTTGTTTCTCTTATGCAACAGGAATGCAGCCAGACAAGGCTGTAACATCTTACCTTCTTTCTTCCCTTTTTTTTAGAATTGGGTCTTAGATGCAAAAGGCACGTATAGTCAATGAATTACTCTCCCGATTGAAAGCTTCCCTGTGGTGACATGTGTATGGTATCTCTTAATTAGCACTCTTTCTGCACACAGTGAACTTTCTTCAGTTCAGAACATTCCTAAAAGCATTACTACATTTTATAAATCATGCTCACAATAAATATTCATTGCACATACATTATATCAAACTCAAAAGCTCTAGCTCTCATTGGGATTTTCATAGGACTGTGTATGACATGTCACCAATAGAGATGACATACCTGGTATTTGGAGAGATTTTTCCTAATTACCTCCCCCCATACATTAGGTTAGGCTCTTGTCATATTGCACAGACACATACACACATTCCTACAGAACAGAAGTAGACAATTCCATACAGTCCTTTATCATCACATAAGGGCATGTGTCCTTTATGGCACACATTTCTTTTAGTGACACTTGGTAAGTCAACATAATTATACAAGGATACGGAGTTCTGCTGGGGAACAGATTCCCAAGAGGTTTTGAGGAAAGCCTGAATGTTTCTTGGTTGTGTAATAAGAACCAATGGCTCCTAAAAATTGTAAGATATTCCACAGAAGACTTGTACAAGAGACATTGGTCCCAAAGGCCTGATTTTGTATGGAGAAAGGGCTGTGTTGTAAGAAACTGTGCTTTCTGAACGTTTTGTAGCTGATAGGGTGCAGGAGACTTGAATATATTCCAGGGAAGTTCTGCTTTTCTCTGTAAAGCTTCCCCAAAATCCAGACTTGCTGTCTGAATGGCAAGTGGGGTTTGTTGTCTGGGTGCAATGACATAGGAAAATACTTCAGCTTGGTAGGAGAACACTTCAGTAAATTAATATCGGACTTACTAGGAGAGGATGGGTTTTTTTATTTGTGTATAGAGACTGCTGCTGTAGTTTTCCAAGTTTATGCCTGTGTCTGCTCCTCTTATAAAGATTTCCTTGTTTGTGCACAGCTGTAGAGGTCTTAAAAGTGGGAGAAATTCTTCCTGCTGCAATTGCACAAGGGAGGCCGCCTTTGCTTTCCCCAGGTAAGCAACCTCAGGACAGCTCAGTTACTTGTCAAGAGGGTTTTGAGTTGCATTAAACCCATGCCTTTCTTTTTTAGTTGCCTGTGGGGAGAAGGATTACATTTGAAAGCAGAATCAAACTGAAAGCTAGAAATTTTGGTGTAAAACTGACAGAAGCCCCTCTGTCTCCCAGAGTGAGGAGGTACAAACCAAAGTCTAGTCTCTGCCACACAGACCCAGGTCTAAAATTGTGACAGGAAGGAGAAAGCCCAACAAATGTCCTTTGAAACCTAACCCCCATTATTTTAATGCTGTGCCATCCAGCCTTTACTGTTAAACCTGCCCCTCCGCCTGGGTGGCCAGGGAGGCACAATCAAAATGGAGCCCGAGCACCTGGGCGGTGAGGGGGAACATGCCTGAAGCGGCGCTGGGGGAGATAGCACAGCCTGATGCCGGTTTGCGTGCCTGTTTGTGTATTTCAGGGTGTACACTTTTATTTTGGGGGGTGGGCTGGCTGCCCTCCGGCTGGGCAGCGGGCCCTCTCCCCTCCATCGGCTGGATTTTCAGCCCATTGTTCAGCGCCGTTGCTGCGGCGACGGGAGCAGCTGCTGGATGACGGGCCTTGGCCGGCGGCCCCGGGCAGCTCGGCCGCCCCGGCCGGGCCCTGCCCGCCGCCAGCCGCTCACCCTCCCGCTGCCGCAGTGGCACGCCAGGCTGTGCGGGATAATGTTTACTAACATTGGCCACATGGCTCCCTGCGTACTGCCACTTTGCCCGAAATGTGTCAGTCCCAGTGGATTGCCAGGCACCCGGCCAACCTGCCTGCAACGTGCTGAAAAATCTGTCCGCGTGGGCCGTTGCCTACCATCCCACCAGGGATCCTTCCTCACAGGAGGAGAGGGAGGCCGCCCGCACCGCTCCGTGCACCCACCTCACGGGCTGCCACACGGCTGTGTCTATAGACACACACCTATGTACACGCGTGTGTGGTTACGGCTATGTGTATGTGCGGTTATGGCTGCCAGGCCCCGCTTCACCTGACCTTGTGGCTGTGCTGGGGTTCCCCCTGGCACAAGCTGTTTCCCCCATGTCGGGTTCAGTGCTGTCCATACTGCCGGCGGGGCTGGAGGCGGCGAGTGTCCCCACCGCCAATATTGTTTAATGTGTACTTTTACTGGCATGTTGTTTCTCTAGCAAATTTACAGCAGGAGATTACTGCTGGGGCTGACCTTTTTTCCTTCAGCCAGGGTAATGAATGTTACTATTTAAATGCTCTGCCTCCACAGCCCCTGTGCTTTAGTTTTTAAAAAGAGTAGCACAGTACCCAGAGGAAGCCTTTTGTTGCCTGGCTGTGAAACCTGAATACAAGCTCTGCCATTGGAAACTTGAGAGGCAGAAAATAACAACTGATTTATAGGGTGTAACTTAGCCTAAATCATGTCACAGAGATAGAAAATATGGACCAGATATTGAGTAAATCAGTGTAATCCCACGGAGCAATGATGTTTACACTGGCCCAGGAGCTGGCTCTCACTTCTTAAAATGCAGATGAGCACCATCCAGCAATTCCAAGGAATGGTTTATGGTATGTAAAATGGCAGGGAAGTTTCCTGGTAGGCAGAGGATAATCACTTAAATGTAATATAAACATCATCACTGGTTAAAATATGCTAAATACAGGAATGTCAGTAAAAATGCCTTGGAATCCTTAAACATACATGGCAAATTTAGGATCAGTAGATTCCTTATCCCTTATTTTATATACTCCTTCAGAGTTTGAATGGCTAACTCCAGGAACATAAGGCCTTCTAGGGTAAAATGGGTATATTAAAACAAACCCATGGAAGAGAGCAGTATCACCTAATTATCAGCAGCACATCATGGAGCTTGTCCCTAGAAAGCCTGCTTTTCACAAATAGTGTGTTGCAAATGTGTCAAAAATATAAAATAAATGGTAGAGTTAAATACAGATATTATTAAATTTCAGTCTTCCGTAAAATGTCGTATGAAAAATTCATATATCATTCATCCCATCTCTCTATCCCTAAACTGATAAAGAATTATAGTAATTTTTTTGTAACTATAATCAGTTATACCAAGAAACATTCAAAGAAAGAATCAAAAGGTTGCAGTAACATTTTTGAAAAAGTTTAGGATTTCTAGTAAGCTGTTATTAAACACTTTTGAAATGTGACAAGAATAATAGGAGATGGTTGGAAAACTGAAAACCTGGATTAATTTCCACTGCCTGTCCTGTATCCCCACCCAACTTCCTCTGTCTCTTATTGGGAAATGTGTATTGTTTTAGTTGCGGATATGAATTCAAATGGTATTTTTAAGGTAGAGTCACCTGTTTACCACCTTAGTCTTGTGGTACACAGTACTCTTCAGTGGTCAGACAGACTATTAGACAAGATGATTCATACTTTGATCAAATGCAGGGAAATTTTGATCTCAATATCCAAGGTTTTAAGATCCCACTAAAAATTCAAATTGAGCCCTTTTTTGCAATACAGTAGAATAAAGCAATGTGTGTACATTTTGCAGATGGGGGTGTCAAATCTTTAAGAGATAAATGACTTCAGTTTTAGCAGAAGGTTAATTTTTTTGTGATTTCTCCTGAATCACACAGTGGTCATAGAACCATAGAATTGTGGAGTCATTTGGGTTGGAAAGGATGTGTAAGATCATCAAGTCCAACTGTTAACCTAGCACTGCCAAGTCCACCACTAAAAACCTTGTCCCTAAGTGCGACATCTACATCTCTTTTAAATGCCTCCAGCACAGTGACTCAACCACTTCCCTGGGCAGCCTGTTCCAATGCTTGACAACCCTTTTGGGGAAGAAAGTTTTCCTAACAGCCAACCTAAGCCTCTCCTGGTGCAACTTGAGGCCATTTGATCTTGTCCTGTTGATTGTTCCCTGGGAGAAGAGATCAACACCTGCCTGGCTACAGACTCCTTTCAGGTAGTTGTGGAAAGTGGTAAGGTCTCCCCTGAGCCTTCTTTTCTCCAGGCTAAACAATCCCAATTCCCTTAGCTGCTCCTCATAAGACTTGTTCTCTAAACCTTTTACCAGCCTTATTGCCCTTCTTTGGACACATGCCAGCCACCTCAGTGTCTTTCTTGTAGTGAGGCGCCCCAAACTGAACACAGGATTCGAGGTGCAGCCTCACCTTGGAGATGGTCCCTTCCCTAGGTCTCACTAATTATGATACAAATAGTTGATTAAAATAATTGCTTAGCTACAACAAACTCTCACCGTACAGAAATACCCCAACTGACTCCTGGTGAGCCAGTATACCAACAAGCACAGGGTAGTGCTATATCAGGATATACCTCTAAACTTGGGACAGCAGAAGACTATTTAAGTATATCATTAAAATAATTCACATTTGCATTTTTAGAGCTCCAAAACGAACAGAAATATAACAAAAGAAAACAACTGATTTCATGACCAAAATATTTAATTTTAATTAATTAAATATTATTATTTAATATTCTAGTTATTGCAACAGCAGGACTATTGTTGAATGCAGTGGAACTGTTAGACACAGGTTACCAGCAATGAATGCTCCAGTATCTTAAGAAACCTCTGCAGTACCTCTAAGAAACATTAATTCCTAATGGCACAGAATTAGACAGTTTTAAGGAAATGTGGCCTTATTCTGAGATTTTCTTGTTTTGTTTTGTTTGCTTTTTGTTGTTTTGTTTAATAAATTCTGATCCCAGAAGAAGCTTAACAAATAATGATGGACGTATATGTTAAAGGAGCAGCCAGGAAGCTCTCAATATAATGTGCATGCCAGGAACATTGTCAAGTTCCCATTGACACAGGCTTTGATTCAGGACATTTACAACCTAAATAACAGAAGATCTGTGTAATTTAACAGCTTGAAAGGATTGGTGTTGAACCGGTAATATGCAAACAAATGAAGAAGCTGATAAAATTTTGGTCAGGTAAAGACAAATCCTGGAAAACATCTGGCAAATCACAAAACCCTCTGCCTTTCTAGAAAAGTATTGTTTGGTGGTTTTTTGTTTGTTTGTTTGGTTGGTTGGTTTGGTTTGGTTTTCTTTTTGCTTTTCCTTTTTTCTTTTTGGTCAAAACCTCTAAATGCTCAAATTAAAAGATTTAAGCAAAATAAATAAATAAGGAAAGTTTGCATATTTTGACTTTTCTGTTCTTTTTTTTTTTAATTGAACATTGACATTTTCAATTAAAATCTTTGTTTTCAGTAAAAAAATAATATCATGTTTTCCTACTCATCTTGTGTGAGTGTCACCAGCAGGCCTGAAACCTGTGTATGTATTCATTAGCCAAATACGAAACCAGGTTGGCTGCTGCTAACACATAGTGCTTGTAATTCTGGCATATTCATTCCCCCATTTCTGATGCATGCTCTTGACAGCTATCACAGTGCCATAGGAGCTGTGCTAACTGCCTTTGCCAGACCCCTTCATATTTTGCCTTGCCTCTGTTCCTTCTTTTTCTTATTTATTCCCTGTACCCATCCCTTCCAGATCAAAGCTTCTGGAAGAACTGGAGGGAAAAGTAGCCTACAGTTCCTCATGAAACCAAGAGGGGCATGGCCACATGTACTGGGGTATCATGCATAGCCTTACAACTTTCCTGTTCGCCATTTTGTATAAAAATTCTCAGATATGTCTGCAGTCATATTTAACACTGAATAAAAACCGGTTTATAATTTCACTGTACACCTTTACATTGTTGCTTCATTTTCAAAGTAACCTATAATTGCAGGATACAAGTGAAAATTGCTCTTGGAAAATTCAGTTTCTTCAGCAGCTGAAATCTACAGTCTCATTGTATTAGCAATGATTTGCGATGAAAGGGGAATCCCCTATATAGCACTGGGGTTTTTTTAAGAGTTAAAATCATCAATAAATGTGGTTCTGGACTAAAAAAAAAATAATCTCATTGTTAGATTAAACCTGAAAACTTTCTGCTTCCTCCCCTTCATTTCCGTCTCATCCACTAAAAACAAAATATTGAAAAAGCCAAGCATTCACTTCAACATTTTAAAAAATGCCTCAGATTTTCATTTTTAACATTTCTGTGCTAAATGTAACTAGATTTTAAAAATAAGGAAATAAAGCAAACACAAATATAAATACAAAACCAGTTTTTATAACAGAAGGAAAGCTTTCATATAACCCAAGACAGAATTTGGGAGGGAAGGTGATTCTCTTTTGTTTGTTGTGCCAGGGAAATGAACACATTTCACTCCATTCACAAGTCTGGCCACTGTACAAAAGCTCATTTTGCCCTTTTTTTTTTACTTAGGATTTTGTGCTAGGACTGGTCTCTTGACTAGAGGTTTGGATTCACTTTTGAGTTCTCCCATGAACTGTCTGAGTGACTTTGTGCAAGTGTCAATCCTGGAGTGGGGTTTGAGGCCAAGTTTGTGATCTGCCTGCATTACTTGTATGCATAAACTCCTTCAGCTCAGTTTTGGAACAATCCAGCTAACACTCCTGGCAGGCTGGTGGACTCCCACCACTTTCCATCCCTTCCTCCTGCCCATGCTTCCTGCTGTTCCTGGGATCAGCTGTGATTTGGTACAGACATGGTCACAGTCTTTTAGGTTGCTCTGTAAAATAGGTTAGTCGAACTTCTCCTATCCACTACTTTTTATCCCTTTAGGGAGGGCTGTACAGCAGAGATGTAGTATGGTGGATTACAGTGCATGCTTTCATAGCCATGATGGTCTTAATCTCTAGTTACAAAATTAAGAGTGGAAGTATGGGCTCTGGCATATCTTATTAATGAGAATACGAAATATAAGTTGCTCTGTAGACATCGGTTGGCATGGTTGGAGTGGATGTTGGGAGTGGATCTAGGGCAAATCCATCTCTAGCTTGTTACCTGTCTTCATTTCACTCCTGCCATCTTCCTCACCAGGAGCCTGAGCTCCTTTGTTTCAAAGCAGTGTTCCATGGTGTAAAAAAATTCTCTCTCTTGTCTCTCTGGTTGCTAGCATAAGCAGAAATCATGCCATGGTATCTTCATTGCTACTGCTAACTGTAATAGGTAGGCAGGAACTGTACATGAGACGTAATCATGCTTCTTCCATTTATTATGCAGCCATATCCCTCACGCTTTAGCTCTCCATGCTGTAGACTGTTGAATGCACAAGGGTGCTAAAGCTAAGGGTGTCAAGGTATTACCATCATGAACTAATTTCAGCACCCATCCAAAGTGCCGCCATATGCATAGTTAGAAAAACTATTTCCAGACTGGACTTATTTAAGCATGAACAAGTTTGGTTGTTTGACTTCGGAAGGAAGGATATGAAACATATGTAGCTTCAGACTTTAACAAGCATCTGGATAGAAAGTGTTTCTACAATGAAGTAAAAAGACATTTTGAAATATTACACAGAAAGGTGCTGAGAAAACACAATAACCTGATTTTTCAAAAAAAAATTATGCCTATATTATGAAATAAAATATTATTCCAAATGGAGACCAATATAATGTGTAAAACTGGGAGGCATTGTGTTCTTTGTGTTAATAGAAAGAAACCAGCAGAGGGAAAAAGCTTTCATGGTAATTTGTGAAAAAATGTGGGTTAACTAACCTTGAAGCAGAACCTTTTAAAAATCTTCTCTTTAATGCTGCTCCTTAGCGCAAACACTCCTTTCTGAAAAGAAAAAAAACAAACAAAAACAAACAACAAAACCCCAGAAGATGGGTTCGTAATGTTTTTGTTTTGAATGGAACCAAAACCTGCACAGCTACTTTTTAACAGTATCAGAGTAAACACTTCATACATTAAAAACAGGCTTAAAATAATTTCGATATGTGTTTGGAGCTAGAACAGTTGATCTATGCTGCTTAGAGGAGTTCGTCTGTAAAGTGAACTTTTATAACACTCATTAGAAAATAAATTGCTGCATTTCTTTTGTTCTATGCTGGAGAATAAAAATCCCCTCTTTTTATTTTTTTTTTTTCTTCTTCTGATAGGTGTTTTACATGTTGGGGGGCAGCTTTAGTGGTGTAGGAAGAGTGCTGCTAGCCTCTACAAAAATCCTTCTTTGTAGGGGCTGGATAGTCACGTAATAATATAGCCTTGGAGAGCACAATATAGAGTGAGGCTGCTGTAGGAGCAGAGCAGGCACCAGATGGTGACCTCAGTTTCACATTCTGGTTCTGTGTTCTTGCTCCAGGAGGACTTAGCTGCAATGGGCTTTTCTGCTGGAAGAGTTTATGTCCCACACCTGCACCAGCTCCAGGAGGCAAGCTGATGCAGGAAGATGGCAGCTAAAGAGACTTTTGCTCCTCTTCTACCAGAGCAAGAGAGGATTAGACATTAATATATGCCTCCTCACATATACTACAGTATTGTCAGGCAGCTGTGTAACAGATCTTGTTAGGCCTTGGTGTGCTTTTATGATCACATTGCACAATAACTAGTGAGATCTGGTTTATAGAATTGATTATCCTTGTATGGACCTTGTTAAAATATTTGTGTAATTTCTATTCCGCTCCACTCCATTCCATTCTAGTCTAGTCTAGTCTAGTCTTTCTTGTACTATGGCTATCAGTGGTGTCTGTTGCTTATTTTATTGTACCATTTTTCCTTGCACAAAACAAAAAGAGACAGTTTAATTCCCTGCCCTCCTTCAAAATCTCTTCTTGTGAGAAAGTGAATAGAAGAGGCTGTCCAAAGTAGTCTCACCAAGACAGCAAGAACCCTGGATACAACTGAGCTCACAAATTCATCTTATGAGACATCAGATCTAGTCTTGACACATGGAGGAAGGTGTATTTGATAATAACAACAACAGCAATTATCATATGTATTATAAAATTACAGAATATTATTTTTACTTTGGAAGGTAGTCAAACTGCTTCTGTGAAGCCAATTTCCCTCCTCTTCCCTTTGCCCAGAACTACTAAACCCACTATACGTGGAATTTATGTTGGTTTGGGGTGGGTTTTTTGGTTTGTGTGTGGGTGTTTTTTGCTTCTAGCATAAAACTTCCTGCAAAAACTTCTGAAGGAATATTTCTTCTTTGAAGCCAGGCATTTGAACCCCTGTTGTAAGCCTGACAGGTGAACCAAGCTTGTAAGCCCTGGGTCTTTTAAGAGAAGTTTCTTCATCAGTGTTTGAGTCTCTGGTGAATAGCTCACTGCAGCTCTGTTTATATAGACATATGGTGTGAAGAACACTAATACAGTTGTCTGTGCACAACTGTAACAAACAATCTGCTTATTGTGTATTTTTTTAGGCAACACTTCATGCTGTCTAACAGGTGGCCCCAAGTTACAATAGGCACACTGTCGGGGTAAAACAAACCCCATTTACACAAGAGCCTTGACTGGAGATAGTGACTAAGAGCCTGCAAAATCAACCTTAGAACATGATTGTTTAAAACACTGTAAATGCCATGAACGTCCAATAAATATGAGCCTTGCCTTTTACATCCTCCTGCTGCCCTCAATCTATCTCAAGGCCAGTAGGTTTAATTCCTCCCAATGAATGAACGAATGCCAAGCAACATTTTAAAATCTCTTACATAATGCAAGTCTCAAGTTTATGGATATAATGCAGTATGATCTGTGTAAAAAATGAGGATATTTTTATTTTAATTTGCTATCAAGTTTTATTGCAGGTTTTCAGTTTCTTAGCATCATGGTTTCACCTGTAATCTCAGAGTTTTCAAGTGTTGCACACTATGCATATTTAGAAGCATATTGTGGCACAAGGTTTGTTCATGTTCACTGCAAAGGGAGTAAGATGGCTCATTCAGCTTTTTCTCTAAAGGTAAACTTCTGTTGCATTCCTCATTCAATTCTCCTTTGTAATCTTTTCCAAAGGAATTTCCTCACCATTCACTGCTTTTAGTTGCTGAAATTTTCTTCTTGGATATGCAGTCCTGGAGCATTATGTTTTCACTTGTTCTGCAGGAAGCTGATGTTTATGGTTGTGGGTTTGGTTTTTTTGTTTTGTTTTGTTTTAGTTTGGTTTTGTTTTTTATTCAGCAGAATTTCCCTGGAAGATAGGGAGCTTCCCAGGACAGAACTTTAAAGTTTCTGGAGTTCTGTTATCAAGACATAATGCTTGCTTGAGCTCTCACTGATTTTACACAGCCACATGGATCAGGTCCCATGTGAAAATCACAGATGGTATTGGGATGGAAATGGACAGTCCTATCAACCCTGTGAAGCTGGAGTATAAATGATTATATTTACATAGTAAAGTGGGCAGTAATTTGCATAACATGCAGAAAAGTACTAATATTCTCAGACTGTGATTCATCTCAATTAACTTCAGTTATGTGCATATTCTAAGCAAATCTTCTAGGGTCTCCCAGCAGCTGATGGTGAGAGATGGACACCCCAGCAATTCAACTCACACCAAAGCAGATGTCTAAGATGTGAGAAATCTCTTCTGAGATGCCTATCTCCCCTTTGACAAAAGGGAATTCCAAAGTTAATAATGCCTAACTTCTTAGGGGTTACAGTAAGATGCGGCAAATCCTACCTCCAACCAGGTGTGCGAAAATTATAAGCCTTTGCCTAAGCATATTTGTGAGATGGTGTCTTCCCTCAGGAGGTGTTTTCCATGAGTTCTGCAAGGCGCTGAGTGCTTTCTGAATTACTTGAGTTCAGCAAGACTTGACAATGCTCACTATTTAATGAAAGGAATGAAGCATGTTGATGGCCTGGATCAAAAATTATTCAATTAAGATTTGGATGGGTTTCACCTTTTTGGTGAGATACTGGCTTTTAATTTATGATGATTTCAAAGGTTACTTGCCCAGATAAGTGTTCCTATTAGTTTTTCCTGCAGTTTTTTCATCCCACTCCCATCCCTTTTGCAAAGTGTGGGAGCATTTTGAAGCACAAACATATTTTCTCATCAGACAATATCTGGATGAGATTAGATAGAGCCTGAACCAAACCTCACAAAGTCAATGGAAAAATCCCAATGGTTTCAGTGGTATTTGGGTGAGGCTACTACTATGCTAATTCATCAGGATGTCTTGCTTAATTTAAAAGAAAAGGTAACTTAGACATCATGTCTGGAGCACTTCAAATAATTTGGTGGGAAAGTCTGAAGTAACCTAGCTCTGTTGGATAGTATTGTACACACACATATCTCACAGTGTTAGAATGCAGAACAAGTTAAATCTTCATTAATGATCAGCTCTTGAACTCTTATGAACTACAGATAATTTAGGAATAGAATTTTGCAGTCAAACCTAAGGGAGAAGACTTTGTTTACCTTATTATAACGACTCATTTTTTTGGGATGTTCACCATGAAGGATGGTGGATTGAAATGGAAAATGAAACCATGGAAAGGTACATTCTCAACATCATGGGTTTGTATATGTATGCTTGGATGACTGAAGAAACACGTCTCCTAGAACCTGAACAGATTTTCTAAACACCAGCATTGTTGCATGGGACAAGATGTAAGGTTCATCAAGTCCAAGATCCTATCTTCAGCATTAGCCAATATCACATGAAGATATTAAAGAGACTCTGCCCCAATATTATATCTTTTCCTGGCTTTTAACAGATTGACATTGGATTCTAAGTGTGAAACTAAATGGCCCTTCCAAAATTTTTGTTATCCTTATATATACGTAAATGAATATAGCCATATCCACGTATCTATCTATCTATCTATGTGTATATATACAGTTATACTGAGTTATCTAAAAGGGTTGTATTCAGATAATTCTTGTGAATGCCGATCTCTGATGAATAAAATACTGTTCTTTGATTTCCTTATGTCGTGAAAGGAAAAGAAATAAAAGTATTTAAAGATCAACCCTTATTCCATTCTTGTTGGTTATTTCTATACTAGTGAATTAACTGGAGCCAGAGCCCTTACTGAAACTCAATTATTTATTTTGCTGAAAAATATTCCCTGGCACAACTGTGATCAAGGCCAAGTAACAGTCTCCCAGACAATTCCTGGGCAAAGTTCAGGAGTTTGAACAAGCCAGGGACCATTCCCAATAGGTAGTTTGGATGTGGCCATCTTGTTTTGGAAACTAAGAAAGTTTAACAGCCTAGACCTGACCAGACCACATCAGCTGGTCTCTGGGCCAAGGAATGAGCCCCGGCAAGGTTGAATATATCACTAGAGATGTTGCCAGTAATTTCCTGGGCAGAGTGTGCCATAATCTGAGTGTGTCTGGTGTGAAAATTGTTTCCTTGGGTCCACACTAAAAATATTATAAGAATCAGGACCTAGGGGTTTGTTTTTTTATTTCTCCTGTGCCATTATAACTTTTTTTCTTCATAGGAACAGTAAAAATACAATCACAGCAAAAAGATGAGGACAGTTTATATAGGACAGTTTATATAAATTTACATATGTCCAGTATAAAAAAGGTACTTTCCTTTATAGTGGTATATTTCAAGTGATCTAATAATTTGGGTGCAACAGTGTTTTACTTGGAATTATTTTTTTACTATTTTAAACCTCGATCCAGCATTTAAAAACTGATTTCTGTAGTACCAGCAGCTTCCAGCCTTTAATTCAGAAAAATGAATGTGGTTTTCAGTACGGCCTCATACATTTCAGAAGAGGGGACAAGACTGAAGTGCTGACTGATCTCCACAGATGACACTGCTAGCTCTCACCTGTGGATAGGAATGAGGTTCAAATGCCTCCCCAGTCTGGTACACAAAAAAGGTGAGGGAGGTGATCAGGGGGAAAACAGAACCTTTGGATGGACCTGTGTGATCATCAAGCATTGTGTGTTGTTGAAAATGGCAATTTTAATGAGTGCCATGTGGTTTTGGTACTTTACAAGGTGATACTTTTTCTTCAATAACTACAAGTTACGGAAACCATAGGTTCATCGGATAGATCAAAGTAGAGAAGGAAGCGGGGATGCAACAGAATTGTAAGCGTCTTCTGAAAAAGTGCCAAAGTGTTGTCAACCAACATATTGAACAACTTCCCAAGAGAACTAGGAGAATTTCAGTTCCTGTATCTTTGGATAAACAAAAATTTGAAGGGACATTTTAGTACCCATTGGATGTCTTTGAGCTTGCTTTGAATTAGCACCTCACTTGAGCTTACAGTTTAAATGCTTGGTAAACTCAAGTAAGTGGCCTAGTGCCCCGTTATCCACTGGAGAGAAGCCGATGCCTTTTGAGACTTCCAAAGGAGACTGTCTGCCTGCTTTTTTATTAACTTCTAGACCATCACACTCAGATAACAATGGTGAGCACTGGTCCTTAGTGAGTACAGTTCTGTGCTCTGTAAAATCACCTTATCCTCTTGCCACTGCAAAGAAAATAAATGGAAAGAGAAATAAAACTCTTCCTTTCAGTCCTGATGCAATTTCTGACAGCTGCATAAGACAATTGTTATTGGGAGGGAGAATTAATACTAAACTGGAGAAGTTTTCAGGTGGTGTAAGCTCAATGTCTCTGCTGTATGTTTGAGGAAGAATGATGCACCTGAGGCAAATCTGAGTCTGGACATCTGCTTTACAGTAAGTTACATTCATAATAGCTCAGTCTAGCAGGGGTCACAAGCTCCTCAATTTCTAATGGTGCCTTAAGGCAGTCATTTGTAAAGCTGTTCAACTAAATTCCTTTTAAATATTACACCAAGAGGTCTTTTTACAAACATACATATGTGTGTGTATGTATATGTATATATACTGAGTTTTCTGTTTACTAGTTCTAAAATACAACAAAATAACTTTTATTCCAAAAATAATGATAAACAATTCTCTTCAGTAAGGAAGCCAGTGTCAGCAGTTACTGTCTTGTCTGCCCTGGAGGGGATTCTCTGTCTTTAAGAATGAACTGAACTGCAATAAGATCAACACTTTCTTTCTGCAGGATGGATATCTTCCTTTTATAGGCTTTATACTACTGTCTGATGTCCTTAAAAAAAGTTTTGCATTCTAAAATACATGCTTTAATATCGCTTCTTGAAAAAGTTTTATTGCCTGTACATGGGAAATCAAAGTAATTGTTCAAGGTATTGTACAATATATCTCACTCTATCAGGTAGGCTGAATCTTTGAATCTCTGCTTTTAGTCTAATTGCAAAATAACTTCATTTTTTCCTCACTTCTCAGCCCTTACTATAATTAACATAGCTGGAATATTGCCCCGGTGTTTTCAAGACCATGTCATTTTCCATATGACATGAAATTCTGAAATTTTGAAATTCTGAAATTTTGAAAGAGAAATTAACAGGTTTAACCTGTACAATTAGACCCATGTGCTTTGTGGAGGGATGGGAGTAACAGAAAGATGAGTACCGTCCCTTTGCAGTGGCTCCATCCCTGCATTTGCTGGACGTGTGTCTTCAGAAAGGTAACAAGAAACATGCAGCAACAATATTAACCACATTGAGTCCAACTGAAATATATATGGAACAAGGTTAAGTGTGTTCCTGAATGGGGGGTTTGAAGGCATCTGCACAGCCATGGAGTTTTATCACATAACATATTGGAGCATGCTCTGTACTGGCTAATACTGATAGGTATTGGACTTCCTTGTCCCTTCCAAAGGTCAGTCCAGTTAACAGTTACTGTGTCCATCTCAAGTTGTTTTGGCGTGAGTAGACTCCGTGGTTATACTATTCTAACAGCAATTGTTCCTATTCTTTTTTAGGGTGAGTGTTGTTATTCTTTCCTATGTCTGGGTACAATATCATCAGTCTATGCTTCACTTTCTCTGTTTTTCTCTTTGCATGTATTTATCTGTCTTGGGTTTTGGTGATTTTTTTGTGTGGTTTGGTGTGGTGTGGGCTTTTTTGAATGTGAATGCGTTTTCTTTGACTTGTTTTGCTGTTTTTGTCACCTAATATTTTGATCTTTTATTTTTATTTTCCCTCCCCTTTCTGTATCCCTTCTTTTTTCTCCCTGTCCTTTTTCCTGGTTTATGTGCCTTGCTCCCTTTCCATATATTTTTCCTATATCTTTGCTCTAAAAAGGCCACCTAAGGTTGCACTGCCGTGGTAGAGTCTGCCTGGCTTACTTTGGAATGAGACAATATTTTCCCTGTGCTCTGAGGTCTGTGGTTCAAACACTTTCTTTTGCCCACCTAATGGGGTGAGAACCGCTCTGTCTATAGCAGACTATTTCTCCCTTGAGTATTATGCTTCTGTGTGATCTTCTGAGAAGTCTAACACTGGACATAGTCAAAGAGAATGATAGCATTTATTAAAAATGCTTTCAAAGGCAGAAATCATGTACCACAGAAACATGCTATAAAAATTAAGCATACAGAAAAAGGCTCTTTTAAGATGCTGTTTGTAGTCCTAAAAACGTAGTTACTGAGAAAGATGGTATAAGTCATAGAAACAACCATTCTTAGAAATCGTACCTGGCCTTCTACCTTCAGGAGCTGACAGAGTTAGAAAGAGACCAAGAACAACTTCCCAGATCCTCATCCTTTCAGCTGTTTCTTTCCACAGGAATCATTCTGTCCTCAGTTTTACTGGGCCCAACATTTCTAGCCCATGCTCATTGATGTGTGCCCTCTTTTAGCATCTAGGAGTTTTATATGCTCTTCATTGATTTCTTGATTTCTTTAGTGTCTAATTTAAGGCAGAAACCTCTCCTGCCTTTAAGTATTCAGAAGTAGATGTTATTAGCCAACATTTCTCTTTCCTACCCATGCTGTGCAGCACCCTCAGCAGCAGTGTTTGATTTAATGGCTCTCCACACCCTAGAACCAGCTGCATTTTGATTGCTCTGTGTGTTATCTGACTGTTGGACACCTTGTGGTCCTTTATGATCACAGGCACTTTATCAATAACGTAGCACTCCTGTTAAACCTCCACATAAGTACACAGGAGCAAAACATAGTAAATGTTCCAGAAACATGTATTTAGCAGCAAGGCATCCATTTTTCACCCTTGTGAGAAAGGTAAAATTGTAACCTTTGTGTGTAAGAGGCTGCCTTAATACATAGCTATTTGTTGGCAATTTTTAATACAAGTTATTGCTGTACAATCTCCTCTTTTTCTCCCCTTTTCTTTTTCAAAACATTCACTAGAGTCGTGTCCCCCCCCAGCCTTTTTTTTTTGTGTGTGTTTTGTTTTTTAGGTTTTTTTTTTGTTGTTGTTGTTAAATACCTTGATAGGCTACTGGTAATCTACCACTAATCCTTTCTCCTCAGTACACGCATAAAGAAATAAAAGATGCCAGTTTGTGGCTTAGCTGCATTCAGGAAAACTTCCGTATTGCTGCCAAGAACTGCCATCTGCCACCTACAAGCGCAGGTGCCAGGGAGTCTCCTCTGCACACAAAGCATAATAATATAACACAAAGGACCAATGTGCACTAATAATTGCTAAACACACAGAAAGAGGGGCCAGAACATTTTTATGAAAGTTTACTTAGTCTGTGGAGATTTGCATACAGATGGCTAGGTCAGGGTGCTGTGTATGCCGCCTGGGCCACTGTGGGGTAGGGCTGCCTTCAAGCAGCCTTTATAAGCACACACGGCTTTTACTATAGCATAGTGTTGTGGAGAGACCTCATTCTGCACACACTGAATAGTCATTCAAGTAGCTTGCTTTGAAATGAGAAAAGACCTTGGATAGGGGGGAAAAAAAGCAAATTCTTTTCTTTGTGAAACAGAGGAGGAGTGTTGGGAAAGAGGCCAGAGGACTTAAAGAATGTGGGTTAGCAACCAGGAATTAGAGGAAAGTTTCTGTGGAGACACACAATTAGATATGTGGCATTCACCCCTCTCCTTCTAGTGGGCAACAAGAGCAAGCACATTTCAAAGGGTTCATCATCTGCATGAAACAAGGATAGGGGGAAGAAAAAGCACCCTAATTTTTAAAGTATAAAGAAAAGTGTAACTGTCTTAAAATAAAACAAACCCAAAGGTTAAGCAGCAAGAAATTTCCCTTCAACTAAGAGCATGAAGACACAAACCCTGAATTTGGTGCATTTCCTTTGCGTATTGTGAATCTGAAAGTGTACACATGTGTGTGTACATACACATATGTAGGTGCCTTCTAGTATATTTAAATACTTTAAATTTGGAAACATTGCTGTAAGAGTTTGTCATGAATTCATGGAATGCCTTTTTTTTTCTTTTTCTTTTTTTTTTCCCCTCATAAAACATCCAGGACTTACCGACCACAGAATCCAGAAAGATTCTACCTCATGCAGAACACCTATGGCAGGTGGCAATATTTAGTTACCACTATAAGCAGGTACCTTTACAAACATCACATGTGAATAGAGGGTGATTTTCAAAGCTGCTTATCTTTATGGATTTTCAAGTATAACTAACTATAAGTTTCACCTTTGAAACAGTTCACTATCCTAGGTGTGTGGTTCTGTGTTTTCCTCACTGTGCCCTGGTGATTTCATCAACACCTGTGAATCAGTTCCTGATTCTGGAAGTTGTCTGGGCTGCTCACCTGTCTCAATGAAAAAAAAAAAAAAATAATTAATCTATTCATTCTCTTCCTGTACCTTATCAAAGATTCTTGAGGAAAATATAATTATTGTAGCCACCTTATTTCATTGCATTCATTGCATAGATTGTTCTAGAGAATAGAATTACAGCTCCAAAAGATACTGCTCAGTGTGTCTGGAGGAGAAAATAACACAACCTTACATTTTCAAAACTCTGTATAGAATCACGAAGTATAGAATTTGAGCACTTTGTGATCAAAGGATTCAAAAATCTAGCAAAAGCTCTGTGAGGTAAAAATATGCAAAATGTGATTTAGAGGAAAAGAGCAACAGATAGGTTTGCCCAAGGTCACAGAGGAAGTCTAAGAGAGGTAAGAATTGAATCCCAGTCCCCTGAGTACCAAGGCAATTCTGTATCCATTATCATTCATCCTACTTTGAGAGTGCTAATTGATTTTGACTGCTTAGCATGAGCTCTTTAAAGGGGCCTGATTTTCAGGGCTGTTTTTTTCCTGCAGAATGTGGGGCTGAGGTCTGGGCCAGGATGACAAGGGCAGCAGCAGAGGCTCTTCTGGAATTTTGGTTACAGCAGGGATGGGTGCTTCCTCCCTGCCTCCTCCTGCGCTCACCTTGCGGCTACAAAGTGTGGGTTTCTTTAACCTTTACCCTGCACCGGCTTCTCCTGGGCGAAGCATAGAGCCTGGAGAGATCATTTCCTCCGTATGCTTTCAGCAGCCAGGGGACTGAGATTTGCACTGCTGCCCCTAATACCGGTTTTGACACAGGCATTGCTTCCGTTAGGCTTCTGAGAGCTAGCAGTAATGGAACCTGTAATCGAACATGGGACTGCAGGGAGCAGGGAGAAATTTTTCTGTCTCAAACATTTCGGCTCAGATATTTTATGTTACATCAAGGATTCCCTGAGACTACGCTTGGTTACTGTGTTAGCACGTCCATCCTTTGAAATCAATAAATCGTCTGTCACTTATATAAAATTGCAACTTTAAAAGGCAAAGTCAACCTGAAATATTTACATGCATTAAACCCACCATGCTTTAATTTTCTTATTTGCCTGGTGTAAGGAATTTTGTTAGACCAGCCTTCACAATACTGTGCTTTCTTAAGCCATTGTGCCTGCACAGCAAGTCATATCATCCTTTCCTGAAGCAAACCTCCATGCCTCCCCTCTCAGTACTGGAATTCCCCTTTCATGACACTTCATGTACAATTAGAGTGTAGAGGTAGATCCAGCAGATGGAGAGTAACCAAGTGGGAGGTCTCCAATAACTCAGCAGCAGTCTGCAGCTGCTCACCAGGTATGTTCTAGCAGCTGATTTAGGATCTAACACAGTGGATGCCAAGCTGGAGCCTGAGTTACACATTTAACTTGATCTTTTTTTTGAACATGTTGTTTCTTTTGTGTAGGGCTACCTTATAAAACCTGGCTAGAACAAGGGTAGGTACAACTGTAGACATCTTTTGGGGAGTCATATACTTAAGTGAGAGCATGACTATGGGTGAACACAAGAGTATCTCTTTTCTTAAACGTAGGATTTATAACATATTTCATAAGCCTTCTGGGCAAATTAGGAAAAAAATAGTTAGCAATGGATAGAATCCAGATTCCTAAATACCAAACACTGCAAAATTTCCATATAAATTATCCCTTCAGGACCTGGGTTTTGCTTTGAATGCCTTCTTGGTCTATGAGGTCTGAAATTATGCCAGTCTGAGGGTGTTCCAGCTATTTTCCATAAAGTCTGCTTTCCAAAATCTTTCAAAGCAATCACAGGATCACCAAGAATGTCCTAACCACTGTCCCCCTGAGCAGAAGGAGGACAAGGGTGAGGAAGAGTGTCCAGAAGGAGTGTCCTCCTGGGCACGCCCCCATAATGGTATACCTGAGTCACTTTGGTCTGCTGCATGTCTTCAGGAAGTATCACAGAACTAGTGTGGAAATTATTTTAAAGCAAACGTTTATCACAAGCGATTAAATGCCATAAAAATTTTAAGACTTGGCTCCCCCCAAAGTTTTATGTCACTGGTAAAATCTGGAATGAGTAGCTAAACTTGGAGGCTTAGAGTTTAGCAATTAAATTACTGAAATTGAAATGAAATTAAATGAAATCTTCTCTTCTATGCCTCTAAGTGAAACCTTGACCTCACTCAAAGCAGTAAGGTGGCCAGTGGCAGCTACAGCATTAGAATTTCTACTTCTGTGCTCAGTTCTCTTTCTCTAAAGCAGAAATAACATAACTTTCTTACTTCAGGATAGATGCATTAACATTTATGAGATACTCCTATACAGCTCAGTGCTTGCTCCCTTAGCTTCTTTGGAAAAATGCCTGCTTTCTTTTTTTTAATTTAATGTAGAAAGGTTACAGTAATTCTTAGTGTGTGTGTACACTTCCCAGTTCAGAGCACCTTTTGATGTCATCTGTTGATGTTGAATTTGGCCTAATCCTTGCAGTGGAAGCATACTGTTATACCAAATTTTCTTGGAGATGACTTGCACTGAGTTCAGAAAATACTCTAAAATTCAAAAAGATAGATATTTAAAGTAAATATACCAGCTTCTTAAAATGCAGTTAGTAGGAAATGTTTAACAAATACAGGATAAAGTTTTGTTACTCTCACTTTTCTTACTTCCTAAGGGAACTGTTACAGATAAATAATTTTCTCGAACAAAGTATGGGACATATCTAAAAAGCATTTAATATATGAGTCAAGATTTATTACATTTTCACTTCCTTTCTATTCCATAACTTTCCTCCAAATTTCCATTTTGATCTGTAAACCTGTAATTCTCAAAGACAAATTACTTGAGAAATGCCAATTTGAAATACATACTTATGATAAGTTCTCCCATCCAACTATAAAGATATTTATTTGGAAGGTATTTCTAATAAGGAGTCTTTAAAAAAAATGTCACGGGCACAGGACCACTGATAGGCACTACTTGCATGTAAGCATGTATAGAACTGGAAGCAATGGGTTCATGGAATGGATCAGTCTTTTGAACTAAATATCTAGACTGCCTCTAAATAGCAATCACTTCTAGATGAAAGGCAAAAGTACGTTGGGGTTCTAACAGTACTGGTTCAAGAATAATCCAAATATGTTATTACCATTTGATAAATCAAGCCCCTTTTCTCATATAAAAAAATTATGCTCTGCTACTTTTCAGTTACAAATATGACTTGGAAAATGCCTTTCTCTCTTGCAATAGGCAAGCACAGCTACAGTTGTCTACAAAATGTGCACAAAATATATGCTGGATAACATCTGGGAGATATGAAGATAGAGTCCTCATCTGAATTTGGCAGATTTTTTTTTCAGCCGTTGTAAAAATATAAAAATTTATTTTATCAGCCAAGTGATAGCAAAAGCATATAAAATTTGTTTAATTTTTTTTAGATATCCATGTCAAAGGGCTGCTTTGTAATTAGAAAACCAAGGATCCAGAGCCAGCTCCCTTGAACCTAGGACTTTAACGGATAGACAGGATTTTCTGAAGGAGAACAGGTCACTTGGAGATGCAGAGAGAATGAGGTTCTAGGTCATTCACAAGAATATTAGGAAATGGTATGAGGCTTCAGGGTCACAAATTGCCAGAAAACAAGAAGACAGTGGAGGAAGAACTGCAAAGCTCTCAAGTCTTTTCCTAAATGGTTTTAGGTTTTTTACATCTAAATCTGCTCCCTCTTTTCCTGGAAAACCAGTTCTAACTTCACACATCTTCCAAATTACCAAGGAGACAATGCAATACTCAGAGGTAACTGAATATATTTTTTTTAAATGCCATGGTTGCACTAATTTTATTAGTTGTGGGAGTGAGAAGGAGAACTGAAGTTTGTACTGGGGCAATTTCTTCATGTAAGGTAATTAAAATGACTCGAAAGAGACAAAGTAACATGTAAAATTTTGGTGGCCATAAGCCTGTCATTTAGGGCCACACTTCTAAATCTGTTTGCCTAAATATGGGTTAAGGTGCCTAATTCTAATAAATGGAGTTTTTAATTTTATCTTCTCACTGTCTTGCAAAAAGAGCAGATCACAAGTGGGTCCACCTCTCATACTTCTGAAGTAAAAAGGATCATAGAAGTATGACCTATTGATATGATAGGACACTACTTTCAGTTGCAAAAATGCACCTTCTTGGCCCTCCTCACTCCTGTGGTTATGGCACCATATTTGCAATCAAAACAGTGACTATTTTCTCATACATTTAAAGTATTATGGAATGAAAACAGCAAAAGAAGCCAAGCTATTTGATAAAATAAGCTAGGCAACTTCTCCTAAAGGCCGAGACAAACTTCTCTGAAGCCATTAAGCAGCTTTTCCATTGACTGCAGTGGGCACTTGATCAAGCGTTTATGTTATATGAGGCATTAGTATCATCCTTAAGAAAACACATTCCACAGATTTGTTTTCCTGTAGTGGATGCACCTTCTTTTCTCAAATTACAAAGAGCTTGTCACAAATTATTTTTTCTGCTTCATATAGACAATGTCTACCTGCAAAGGTAACTAAAAGAATAACCATGGAGAGGCCAATTTTAGGGTAATTAAAAAAAGAAAAAAAGCAACTTTGCTAATCAGCAAACCCTTTGATCTGGTTAACCCTAAAGGTCAAAATACCCTGACCCCATCAATGTTCTTGCTCTAATGTTGCCCTGCTTGGATCATTTCTCCCATTGTTTTATTCATCCCATATTAACTTCAAAACGAAGCTGCAGTGTTCCTGTGTACCTAGCAAATCTTCCTGATCTTACAGTGAGGTGAAGGCCCATTGTTTCACTCTAAATCAGTTACCATTGTGCCCATTCAGCAAAATCGTTCATTTCCCCAGTCTAATGACTACATCCTATTCAAGGCTGTAAGCATTTTGTCATTCTGACCACAGAGGCTATTTAAGCCCTTTGATCTTACCTGTTATTGCCCCACTCTTCAGCTGCTGAGCTGACAAAATAGGCACTATTCTAGCTACAAGCATAAGTGACTGTATTCCCATTTGCAAGACATAACTGAGAATGGAAGGATATGAATGTGTTGAAAGAAATGCCTCAAATCTTTAGTTTTACAGTAATGTGCATAACTTGTGGGGAGCTGGGTTTTTGAAACATGCTGCACGTTAGGCCCTGCTGAAGGAGTAATTATTTCCCCTTGATGTCAGTGAGAGTTTTAGCGTTCATTTCGGTAGGAGCAGAACTGAGCCAAATCCTTCAGTGCTTTCAGAAATGACACCCTAATTTTATAAAGCTTCTCATGAGGGTTCGTGCCTTTAAGCAGTGTTTTCCCAGGGTAAGAAGGATGAGAAGAGCCAGATGCAGTATCCCCAGCAGCCTCCAGAAACTAGAGAATTTGTGGTAGAAGTGGGCAGCTCTGCTCCCCTCCCCTCTGCACTTTGTAGCCTCCACAAGTTAACTGGAAGAGTAGTGAATACTTAGAGGAGATTTTTCTGGTGGTGGTGGATTAGAACAAGAGAACAAGGACATGTGGCGTGTAGCTCTTGAATGTATCAGGTAGGAAAAGCCTCATAAAAGACAATACAAATCTTCACCACAGTGTGCCTGTAGGCTGGCTCTTAATTAGTAAGATAACAGGAACAATCACAAACATTTAAAAATTACTATAGGATGATGTATTTTGCTGTTTGGGATGCATGGAAAAGGAAATTACTTTCCAAATATTACTGTTTAAAACCAATAATACTGTTTAAAACCGAGCTTTTTTCCCCTACAGTTGACTTTTTCCAAGCTAGATTTTTAGTTCTTCCTAGGCTGCAGCAGTTCTGTAGAAAGGTCATCATATCTCACAATTTTGTACAGGCTTCTTTCTTCCAAAGGCATGAACTCGGATCGCAGTATGGTAGTCTGAGTAAGAATAAATGAATTCCTGGTAGAAGTGAAGGTCCCTCTCCTAAAGTCAAACACATTTGTCCTTTTTGTCCTTGTAGCATAGTTTTCTGTTTAGAAAAAATTCCCCTTGCAGGTCAGGTTGGGAAAGTGGTCCTAGATGATGTGCCATTTTTCACTGTACCTTTTCTTCTTGAAGTGGAAACATACCTTTAAAAAGTGGCAATGTGAGAACTAACCAGGGCATTGCAGAATTATCAAATACCTTTGGCATTTAGCAAAGCAGAACCTGTTGATCACAAGGAAAGTACTTTTATTTCAGTAAAGCAACAGATGTATGCGTCTAGTCCAAATCTTATTTTTTTAATAAGGCAGGATGATGTTTAAAAAACAAAAATAATTTGTCTCAGAAAAAGATTCAACTGCTAGGCTTCATGTGCATGAGTCACTGGAATGTCTTGCCTAGATAGTTATTTTATCTAAAGTGCATGATCCAGAAAGTCGTTTAGTGACATAAAGGAGCAGGACTTACAATTCCTATGAAGCTCCTTAGTAGCTCATAAAAATTCATAAATTAATGCTGCCTCAATTAAAATAAAAATCTGTATTTCTAGATAATAAATAATTCCACTGGAGAAATGACAACCTGAAATGATTACCCATCTTTTGCATATTATAATGCAGGTGTCTGGGTTTTTTTGTAGAAGAAATCTCCAGAAATCAACAATACAAGAGCTACCCATGTGTTTCAGGATTTTGTAAGGTACCTCATTTCCTACTTTCTGATCAAAAGTTATATTGACATTAACTTCCACTGGAAAAAGCTTTGCTCAGTTATTATGCTTTTGAGAGGAAAGGTTTTACAATAGATACAAGTTGTAATAATAAGAAAAAGCTAATGTGACCTGTTTATTTGTTAGACAGTTAAATAATTCATGACTTTAATTAGTCCCAGAAAATATTACCAACACTGTCAGTGTAACCTGCATTGGTGCTGTGACTAAGATATTGAGAACTGGTAATCAAACCTATGATTTATGCTTAAAATTGCTTTAATTCATAGATGCTTTTATAAGAAGTGATTAATTTATGCTGGAGGACCACACAGGGGGGACCAAAGGATTTATGACCTGAGGGACCTCAATGTTCTTTTCAAAATACATTTTTAAAAGAGATCCATTTTTTAATTTTTAACATTTGCTGGCCAATAGCCCTGTACAACCATCTACCTAATACCTTTCTGGTAAACGTATTGTAAATCTTTTGTCTACCTTAATGGTGACTCTAAAGCTTGAATTAATAATGACAAGCTGTGGTCCAGAATCTTAACCCTTAGCTGTGGCTGCTAATAGCAGAATATAACAGCTTAATAGTTTCAGATGGACTGAAATAAAAGCTTCTGCATATTCTGCTTCTTATGGTAAGTACCTCAGCAAGGAATATCAGTCTGAAGTGCAGAGGAATCAAATAATATATGAACCATGCTAGAGAACATGGAAGAACAAGTTTGTAAGTCTGTTTCAGTAAGAAAATTAGACAATTGCTGTTCACTAAAACCATGGTTCCACTATGACATTTGCTTCCCTTTGGAAGCATCAGCTTGAAATCAATTTCTAAAATCTTCTCAATGGCATTCAATTACTGTTAGATACAGAAAGGTACCACAGGTTGTTATTCAAAGGCTCTTTTGGAGCTTTTTGCTACTGTCACTAATAAATCACTATAATGATTTAAAGTTTGCAGTGTGGTGGTATGCCTGAGTCAGGCAAGTACAGGACCTACCTCTGCTAGATATCCTGGAAATGTGCAGATAAACACAGCTTCCTTCCCAGAGTGACCGTGATTTGTTTTTGTCATTAATATCTTAGTACTGTTTGACGTCATACTATTTTCAAACACAATAATAAATTCATATAGCAATGGTGTGAGATTATTTAAAGTGCTTTTGGATTTAAAAGGTTGCATATACCAAATCTGTAGAGAGGAGGTGAGATTCTCAGTGATGACGCATAAAACATTTCGACAAAGCTTGTGAGGTTTTAAAGTTGCTTTGTCCAGACTGGGAAGGCCAACATAGCCCCTGGCTGGCAGGATGGTAGGATTTCAAAGATTCAGCTCTGTGGAACAGCTCTGTGACAAGCACCTATGATATTGAGAGCCACTTATCGTCTCAAAGAAAAAAAAAAGCATTTCTTTTGATGGGTTTAGAATGTCAGTTAGAAAGGGTATAAAACAATACTCAATATTAGTTCTTTTTGGGAAAAAGCTCAAAACTTGCAGCAACGTCACCAGTGGTACTGCTAAAAGGGAGCAGAATTTGTTATTTTAACTGAAACTGGAAAAAAAGCCGTATTTTATTAAAGAAAATTGGTATAACCTCCTCCTCTAAAATGAAAATGTCTCTGTGATGTGAAACTAGAAATTTTTAAAACTGAAAATTTAGCTTGCTAAGGCTGTCTTGCACAAGGTAAGTTAAGTGTTCAGAACTTGTTTAATTTTGAAATATATCCTCCATAATAATAGCCCCTTGCCAATGAAGCTGTTTCTAAGATTTGCCATATGAATATGATTACATTTATGCAAAAAGATAATCTATAAACCATGGTGCTAAAGTTTAATATACTTTTCCAGACAAAGTAATTCTGCAAGGCATTGCAGAGGGAAACCCAATTATTCTGGACTTGTTTATCACAGCCAAGAAATTCTGCAGAAAACAGCAGGAATTCTCTAGGGGCTCACAGGAAGAAACTCCCAACTCCCACCCCTCCTAACAGTTAGAAAACAGTGGGACGTGGACAAGAACAACTCTAAACGAATTGGCATAGGATTTGGTTTGATTTGGTGACTGGAAATACCTGGGAAAAAAAGACATTTTCTGTACACATGTACAATTTACAATTACCCTTTTCTTTCTGTCTGAAAGAGACTTTGAGAGATCATTATTTGGAATTTCATTGGTTTTGATAATGGTGGATTTGTGTCAAGGGGGGTAGGGATGCTAGAAATTTGTGGGCATAAAGTCAGTTCAAGTTAAGGGAAGGAACAAGTGAATAGATGATTGTTTACAAAGATCTGACATAACTGTTGTAACCTAAGCAAAACCTGCGTGGCAGAGCTGAGTAGAAGAGAAGGTAGGGACAGAGAGAGAAAGTGTACAGCTAAATAAGTTTGCTTGCAAGCAAGAAGTAGAGGAAAATGCCAGCAACCTGAAGCAGAAGACCTTTGAACACATGCCTAGATATATTAAATAATAAAACAGTCCATGAACTGATCCAACCTGGAGGCTAATCTCGGCATGACATAGCTCTTACCCATACAGCTAAACTCTCATACCCTCCACAAAATATGTTGATTGTATCAAAGTTCCCTATTGGAAATGGTCCCTGGGCCATGCTACCACCTGAACTGTGCCTCAGAGTTGGCTGGCAGAGTGCTAGTTGTCACAATCTAAACTATAGAGACAGGGTTATGGCTGTGATATAGGCTGCTGCAGACCTACACCCTGGTCTTGCTAAATTCGCTAGCGTAGGCACAGCTGGTAAGCACAGTCAATGGCTCACAGAAAATTTCAGTTAGCTCTCAAACAGGTGCTGGCCACAATTTGGGCTTTGAAATTTGATAAGCGGTTTGTAGTTTGATTCCTTGGTGCTCAAGGAAAGAAGGCTCTGCACATCGGTGCTAAAACCCAGGACTGCATTAAAGAAACACTTCACAGTGTCCCAAATTTCCTTTTGTTAGTGGAAAACTCAAAAGAACTCAACTTTTCATTAGTTATGGTGTGACGAGGGTATAATACAGAAGTGTAGATATGGTTGGATAGGAGCCATGTGGAAGTGCGGTATTCTGTGATCAGACGTGTGTGCATGCTGTACCAAACTGCAGCATTTCCATGACTTTTTGTAATGAAATTTCACATATAATTGCCATTCACTAGCTTGATGACAGCATTATTTTCCAGTTTTCTGTTCCCACTGAATATTTTTTATTTCTGATTATTTTATCTGAGAAGTGCTAACATGTATTTATCAAAGTCATTTATTTTTGCTAGTCTCTGTAGGACTTGTGCATCATTCCTCTGTGCTAACATGTACCTCCTAATGTGAAATCAATCATGAATTTATGAACATGCTGGTTTGTTTTTGTTTTTTTTTTTTGTTTGAGAGCATTAATGAAGATTTTAATGACATGGTAGCTAAGGCCAGCCCTTGCCAGGTGTCACTAAAAAGCTTCCTTCAATTGGCTGTAATTTATAATTTTCTTTTTAGTTGCACACATGAATCATATTATATATTGCACAGTTTTGTTTCAAAAGCACCAAGGAAATCTGCTTCATTTTTTTATTTCTACATATATGTATACTTCTTTCTCCTGTACAAATACAGGTTTGTCTATCTATTCTTTAAAAGAGCATCACTGAAAGACTATTTTGTCTATTCTGAAAACCAAATTAATCATAGTGGGAAAAAAACTATGTTAATTATAAACATATTTATAGCACCATTTCTTAATAAATATCTCTTGATTCTTTAGAATACCTTTCTCTCCCCTGTACATTCAAGTCAGTTTTAAAATAAATTTATGTTTTTCAATAAAAATACCATGTTAGGCAAGAACACAAGCAAAACAAATCACTGATCCTACTGTGATTTGGTTTGTCTGTAGTTTGCAGCATAGGTGCTCTGAGCGAAGCAGAAAACTGGACCAGATGCTGCTGCTGATGTGTAGGTTGAAGCAAATCTAAACCTGGATCCAACTGATGTCTCTGATATTAGATATGAAGCAAAGTTCTGCTTGGGTTGTGGAAGTCAACCCATTAAATTTCAGTGGTACTGGTTGAGCTGTACAGAACAGGCTTAGAAGGAACAAAGGAAGTGTACCTCCATCTCTGCATTGTGGGATCCACATGTTTTGGGACAAAACCTGTGCACATGCAATACTGGGTAAGCCATTTGGGAAGAATTGTCAAATTGTCTCACAGGGCCATTTCTTATTTCCATTTTCATCTACAAAAACGTATGTTAGAAGGACTTTGACACTACACTCAACTAGTCATTGGCCAGGGTCAGAAAAAGGTAAGTACCACAGCATGCTGCCTCTCAGGCAGTCACTCATCCAAGGAAAGAGCCCCTTCCTTCTTGAGGCTATTTCTAGCCTCCCTCACCTTTTTATTATGGATGGCAGCTTCAAACCACAGGTCTCTCAGTTCTAGGGCTTTTACACAGGTACAGAATTGTAAGTCAGTGTGAAGTACAACACACACTGAATGACAGCAGCAGCTCATTTAAACCAGACATTATATTATGTAGGAAGGATACAGCCAAGATGCAGAGGCAGAGGGATGAAGTCCCATTAAGATTAGCACATATCCATGTTACCTTAGTCTTGTCAGGCTAAAAGTGTGCTTAAAATAGGATAAGAATAATGTACAATAATGATCAGTTTCAATATCTTTTGTACTGAGTAAAACTTTTTATGTAAAAAAATCACATTGATATTAGTGAGACTTTTGTAAAGAGACATACCCAAACCCATTCAAAACCATTAAAACATTACCACTGATTTACTGCTTTTAATTTGAAGAGGACAAGGCACTACTCAGTGTGAAGAAGTGTGGTAAAATCCAGTTTTATACATCAGATTAAAATTTCTGCCTAAAAGCTGTAAGAAGAACAGTTCTAAAATACACTGGTGTGAGCTACTTGCCTCCACAACTACATGCACACAAATAGCCGGGTGGGCATCCTTTGCACATGGTTATGATCAAAGCTTCTCTGAATTTTTGTCAAATCATTTTTGGTTTTATTTAAACTATGTTTGTAACATATACACTGTACTAAGATGTTATATACAATCAGTGCAGTGTCTTTTGGTTTTTTTCCCCTTTATCACACATGGAACAAAATTGGTCAGTTTTGTTAATGTCATGGTATTACAGTGTTCATTGCTTGAGAACACTGAATTGGTTCAGGACGTTGGTCTTCTGACCTGCCATACAGATACAGAAATTAATAAACCCCTTCCTTCCTTCCTTCCTTCCTTCCTTCCTTCCTTCCTTCCTTCCTTCCTTCCTTCCTTCCTTCCTTCCTTCCTTCCTTCCTTCCTTCCTTCCTTCCTTCCTTCCTTCCTTCCTTCCTTCCTTCCTTCCTTCCTTCCTTCCTTCCTTCCTTCCTTCCTTCCTTCCTTCCTTCCTTCCTTCCTTCCTTCCTTCCTTCCTTCCTTCCTTCCTTCCTTCCTTCCTTCCTTCCTGCCTGCCTGCCTGCCTGCCTGCCTGCCTGCCTGCCTGCCTGCCTGCCTGCCTGCCTGCCTGCCTGCCTGCCTGCCTGCCTGCCTTCCCTCCCTCCCCCCATCTTCCTTCTTTTCTTTTCTCCCCCCTTCCATTCCCCCTTTTCTTCCTCTCTCCCCTCTTTCTCTATTCTTCTTTCATTCATCTGTTTCTTTTCTCAAACTATCTGGTTTCCAACTGTTTGTTGGTTTTATGTTTTGTTTAAAACATCCCCATCCACACTGATTCCATACAATTGCATAAAAATGTATTTTTGAATGGAAGCATCTAATATCACTATATA
Organism: Falco naumanni; assembly: GCF_017639655.2. Lineage (NCBI taxonomy): Eukaryota > Metazoa > Chordata > Aves > Falconiformes > Falconidae > Falco > Falco naumanni. The sequence continues at coordinate 31,673,124 of NC_054059.1, forward strand.
TTGTTTTAACCTTAAGCTTGGTCTGGCTGAGTGCAGCTTTTCTGACATAGTATTATAGCATTACAGCTTCAGAAACTGACTTTTGATCGAGAAGTGGCAAGAGTAATCTCGGTAAGGTGAAAGTGTTGCAAGAATTTCATGCTTTAATGGTCAATTACAGACTAATGAAATCTTATCTCCAGATATGTGAGTCATGTTGTAAGGCTCACATGTACGAAGCTTTGTCACTAATTACCATTTCACTGTTTTACGTAATTGCAGTGAATAGTATAGGCTAGGTTTACCAGAAATACTTTAATGGCTTAGTATCCCTTGGCATAATTAGCATCGTAGGTCCTTATTTCTTTGGTGCTCGCAGGCAAAACACTGTCTACTGCAGCTGTGGTAGTAAGTAGGAATGGCCATTTCTATAGGGTATACAATATGCTGAAATGAATGTGTATATTAACTCAAGTGGTTTTGTGAACAGGGTATGGGTATTGTGTGTTGCACGTGTACTTCACAATAAACTACTCCAATTCTAATTCTTAAGCTATATCATTGTGTAATGCTTAGTGTCTGGATTTCAAACATGTTTAACTCACAGACGTTTCCCCAGCAATTTACAAAGTCTTTAGCACGCCTCTCATTTTCGTCAATGCAAGACCTGATAGCACTGATGTTTGATAGAGCTAAAAGGTGTAAAACATTTTTCGTGTAGTCAGAGCCTAGGGGAAATGGAAGTAGTCACTGTAACTGTAACCTTTGAAGAAGAGCTGGTCTTTCCTGACTCAGTAATACAAACCTGATTTGTTCATTACAGATAATTCAAGGAAGCTGCTGGGAGGCAAGAGATTTAGATCTTCTGAAGACTAAGAGTGTACAAAAAGATCAAGAGTTGCCTAAAAGCTTTTGTAGCCAAAGACATGGATAAGTAATTATCCTTGTGGTGAAAGTCAGGCTACCAATCATTTGAAACTAAAGGACTGTTTACCATGTGTTTCTCTACTTATAGTTTGCCACTTACAACCTCTGTGACTGAATATCTTTAATGTTTAAAGCGTGTCCTTCAAAACTTGTCCTGAGCAGGACCAAAATACTCAACATCTGATATGGCAAAATCCTCACAGAATCAGGTTAACTTGCTGAAGTTAATAATTTTATCTTTTGCCAGTCATATTGCATGAATACTGTCAAGAGTGAAAATAGAATGTTCTATCCCAGGATATTGCCACCTGAACACAGACTTCTAATCCCCTTGTTAAACAAATGCCAGGTGATCCAACATCACTCAGAGCACTCACAGTTTACCCCTTTGTGGGTTAGGCACACAGAGCGTGGGATGGGATGAAGCAGAACACAATAAGCCTGTTTTTTAAGGCTTGTGTTTTTCTGTCCAAGGTCTGAACTCTGAGTGTGTCCGAGAACTTTGCAGACTGTATTTCACCAATATGTCAGGGAGGTAAAGAAGTATTTTATTGCAAAACTTGCAAGTGAGGCAATGGTGACTGATTTTCAGGTTTACAAGTAGCATCCAGCCATTTCATTCCCAGAGACTTCAACATGAAAAAAGACATCCTTTGTGCCAGTGAATGGATCTGCTGAAAGTTTTGCCAGATTACACAGAACACATGTAAGAGAGCCAGAAACTGGGACTTACAGCTGTTGTTTCTTACTGAAGTGTACTTTCATAAACATTGGTTATTCTAGATCAGTCTAAAGCCCTCTTTTCTTCTACAGAGACCAGAAAGGGCTGTCTTGGAATACGTTAAATAAGCAGATAGTGATATTTCCTCAGGATATTCTTCCACCCTTCATCGCTTTGATAGGAGCTTCTGAAGGCAAAAATATAGGGATTCTGTATGTGTGTGTGTGTAGTGATCATCCCTGAAAGTTGTTTTTTTCCATTCAATTCTATTTTAAAACATCATGTGATTTTTTTAACATCCATTGCACCCTGTTCAAAGGAGACACAAACATTTATAGACCACTTTAAGAAATATTTCATTTTGGTTGTTGGGACATCTAGTTGTTCTTTTGGAAGGAACAGAGTAGAAAAACTCTGACCTTCTACAACTACTCTGGACTTTCAGGACTCCATCATGTTCCCTGTTTAGTTCTCTCTTTTTCAGGTGGAAGGGCTTTAGCCCATTTAATCATTCTTTCATGTAGCCAACTTGTCTACTAAACTGTCCTGTTTCCAGAATCTGCTCTGTCTGTACCTTGTTATGTACAGTGGGTTTTCTTCCTTTTTCATCTTCTGTTTCATGAAAGGGGTATAATTTCAGCGAAAGTACGATTATATAGTGTACTAGGGGATGCTTCACAGTATTATGTAGCACAGATAACTGTATCAGTGTGAACAGCTATATTTGACCAGTGCTATGTTAATGAACTAATGTGATATGAAAGTAATGGACATAGTACATCATTAACAGTAAATGCAAATGGAGCATTAAGAGTATGACACACAATTACCGATGTGATAAGCTGTTGATTTTTCATGACTACAGCAAAGCTGTTAGCAGCTGCTTAGCTCACCTTCAGCCTCAGCTGCTCAACAGCTAGCTTTTCAAGAAGCACGAAATACAAAACCAAATGGGAAGTGCCCCTCTCTCCACCCAGATTGCTAGGGATTCCTTCTGTGAGGCGACTCTAATGTTCCCTATTCTAAAAACTAACTTGGACAATCTTGAGTGAACCATTCACAAGACTTGAATATGTCTCATTTTTCTCACTAGGGTTTTTGGGAAGAGACTAGACGGAGGCAGCAGCACTGAGTCAAGCTTTGCCAGAAGGTATGTTATGGAGGAACAGCTGCCTTTTTAAACCCCGCTTAGAAACACAGCCTCACTGGCCGCATTTGGGGCTATCATTTATCAGGATTCTCGTGGTCATATTGTCTGCTTCTGTACAGAAAATATTTGTCTTGCTAGTTCCATGAAAGACTCCAGAAGTCCTAGTTAACTGTCTGTTGAGCCTATTCTGTTATCTGTTGGTATTAAGCCTGGTGTACCCAGGACATGCCTCTTGTTGCCTAGAGATAACAGATTCACTACCCACATGTTGTGCAGAAGTGCCCATATTTCCCAGCTGATAAAAGAAATCTCCAGCTGTGTCAGCACGTTGCTCTTGTAGTGTGTCTACTACAGATCTCTGTATTTGAAAGACAATGTGGATTAAAAGTAGACTGAACACCACACTGGGTAAGATTCATTTCACTTAATTTGCAGTCTCTGGAAGAGTAGTACACACTTCTCAGCTAATCACCTTTGGGTTTTCTTGTTGGTGGAGATCTAGTGAGTACAGCCCATGATGCAGCCACTTACTTTAAGATGAACTGAATTACACTGTCTGCTACATGGTCTGTAATGACCAGCCCTTCACTGACTATGAAAGCAACCTGGAGAGAAGAGCTCAGGTATGTATTGCACATAACCACGTTTAGTGAGAGGCATTTTTGAAGTATCAATTCAGTTATTTTCCCTGCTTATAAGTAAATAACACTGAATATGCTGTTCACTTTGTCTTTCCCATCCTCCTTTCCTTTATCCAATTTGGATTACAGTGTATAAGCACTGTGGGACAGGGATGGATCCTTGCTTGTGTCCGTTTCTGAGTGGAAAAGATGGGTTTGTACCTTGGTTTTGGACCAGGACCAAGAGATCTGCAGTTGTTCCTACTGCAGCACAGACCTGTTCTATGAGGTCCAACTTATTTTTTATAGGGTCAAATATTTTTTAAGAAGTGCTTCCTTAATTAACAGGTGAGCTATACTAATGATAAAAGTTATTAAAAATAATCAAAAATGCTATGCTAAGCTATATAAGCACAGGCAAAGTAAAAAAGGCAATTAATTTGAAGAATTATGAATATATCAGGAAAAAACCCCAACCCTTTAAAAATCCCTCTACCCAAATCCTTTTTCTATTGACAATTTAAAAAAAAAAATCTTGCAACTTTGTCAGGAGGACTTGATAGAACTAACACCCAAAATTCTAAGAACAATTTCCATTTAGCAGGTCCATTTTTAGAAAGTTGTTTAAAATTTTCAGTGTCAGCATTTAGAACTGTATTTATTTTATATGAATGGAAGTGTGAATGTGTGATGCTTTTCCTTATGGAGTGAACATAACTTCTAAACCTAAGTTTCCAAAAAAGTCTTGCTTTTAAAAATGTAATTTCTTTAAATTCTTTATATTATTGCCTGTCAAGCCATTCATTTGAATGTTCACAGAAACAAAACACAAAATATGCATGAACTCATAAAAACCAAATGTCTTTAAACTTCAAATTAATTTTAAAAGTAATATTTTACAATATTTGCTTTGAACTAAAATCCTTGAGATTAAGAAATTTAAATCGCTTAACACTTAACACCTACATACTTAAATTTAGTAACTGGCAGGGAAAGTGAGAATGATTTTATCATAACTGAAAAACTAAAGTAACTTCTTTAGGTGCTTCACTAGAAGCCCAGTAGTACAATTTTAATGCTGATTCCTGAGTATCAAACCAATTTCTCAAAGTGATTTGGCCTTTTCCAGACAGAGAAACCTGTACTGCTTGTGGTCCTACAGAACAGTGGATTCTGTAGAGTATATTTAGCTGAGCATTGGCTTGGCTGAGTGTCTAGCATTATTATTATTACTGCTGTAAATGACCTTAAGGCATGGCAAAAGAGCCAGGAAAGGCTGAACTGAATGTTAATGTAATTATGAGAATGCTTAGTTTTTCAGCATGGCATTTCGAGTTTCAGAATGAAAGCATAAGCCATCTCTTAATTGATGTGGCAGGTCTCTAAAGTGGGAATTAGCCTGTGCTGTTTCCATCTATGTTGGTGTATTCATGTGAATTGTTACATGTGTTAACAGTAAACAAAAGAGTTTTTGTGGGGAAGACTGAAGTGTGGTACAGGACTGCTGCAATAAACTGCAGTCTTCCTACTGACAGATTCTGTCTTTTTTTTTTTTTTTTGTACTCTAATAAATATATCATTTTAAGGAAAGGAAAAATTTACCTGCGCTGGTAGGATTTGTTTACCTTTGACATATTTCTTCAAGTGGATGGTTTCAATGTTTTCAGAACAAGCTAAGAAGGGTATTTGTTTCCTTGGCCTATTGCTGATGGGTCGTTTGAGGCTGTATGTTATATTCTGTGGCTGAAAAAATAGTGTGATGCTTTGACTTGATTAAGTATGAGAGCTGATAGACTAATTCATGTTATGGCTGAGAGCTGGGCTAGTCATCTTAATACTGTGATTAATTGGATATTTTAACATATGCCTGAGGCCATGTTCTCTCAGTTACATGTTTGCTTTATCTACATTTACAATGCTACAATGTTTTAAGTTAAATTGTAATTTTCAACTCATTTGGTTAAACCAATGTGAAAAGACTCACATTTTAAAAAAAGTCTGAATTCCTTTTACTTAGGCTAAGCTTACAATATTTTAGTCAGTTTGGAACAGGGCTAAGCTAATACAAAATATTTGAAACAGGTGTCAAAATGCCTGATTTTAACCGGAGAAGCTGAATAAAACTGGGTGCTGTGTTTGTGCAAAAATGTGCCACAGATCCCTTTACCTGCCCCTGTCCCCTTTCCCATTCTTCTGCACCTACATGGAAGTGATAACATCCTGAGCCACATCTAGGGTAAATACATGAAGTGATTTTGTAACCTCCCTGCAAGTCACAGCCTGACCATTTCGCATATGTCGGGTCTCAAAGAGCCACTGAACCACTAAAGGTTGGAAGCTTTTGCTGTAGGAAAAAGCACATACTTTGCACTGCTGTGTCTTTCCATGGCATCGCTGTTGGCCTCTGATGGGAACAGGATGAGTGGCGAGATGAACTTTTGATTTGATGTGACATGGCCACTCTTATGCTCTACAAAGAAAAGATGACCTTCGGGCTTCACTTCCCAGGCCACAGGAGAGTGTGCAGGAAAATTATTTTTCTTGAAATGAACCATCCCTTTAAAAAATTGTCTCAGCTTGGTTGAACCCAAGTGGGAAGGAAACATGAAGAAACAGATTTCCTGAAGAGAGGCAGAGGCAGTTTCAGCCTAAGCGTGCTCTGGAGCCGCTGCTGAAGCATTGCTGACTACTGACCGATGGATCGCCTGTGGGGGCACATGGGCGTTGGGCACCTCCCTGGGGCAGGGCATGGGCCAAGGCTGGGTGGGTCATGGGCCGGTGGGCAGCGGGCAGGATCAGACCTGGTGGGGGGAGCAGGGATCAGACAGCCTGGGGGTGGATGGCCAGGGTGATGGGGATGGAATGAGGCGGGTGGCTCAGGCAAGGTGCAGGCAGAGCCTTGTCCAAAAGCTGTTCCTGAGGGAAAGTGGAGAGCCCTGAGGCTCCTGAGCAGGACTGCATGGAGGGGAGCCTCCTCTCAGGCTTCTTCCAGCTCTTTCTCAGAGAGCTTAAGTGCTGTCATCACTTCTCCAAAAGTTCTTGCCTCTCAGTGCCTGTCCTCAAGTGGCCAGCTAAGTGCTGGTGCTCAGAACCCTCGCCCCATGCCATGGAGGTGGCACTTATTTCTGAATGCTGCATGAGCTCAGCTTACTGTCCTGGCAGTCCTTGTACACCCGGAGTTTCTCCTGTACATATGCCCTGCATGACATGTGCTGCACACAGTCACAGGAGGGCTTTCGAGGGTGACGACAGCCATGGCAGGGGGAGGCACCACACAGGAGTGATGCCGTCTGTCCTGTTACGTCGGGGGGACGTCGGTGGCTGTCCCCAGGAGGAGCTGTCTCCTGTCCTTGGAGCTCTCACAGTCAGAGTGAGGGAGGATGTGATAAGTCATGTATTCAGTGCAGAGTATTAACCAGTTCACAAACCAAAATCTGGGTTGTGGAGACAGCTCATGGCCTACAAGTTACAGGCTACTATCTAAGAAAAGGAGTGTGTTTGTTTCAGGGTCATTAGAGGGACATGCCGAATTATGAAAATAAAAAAAAGAAAGAAGACACATACAACTAAGCAGAAAAGCAAAACACCTTTCTGTATCTCTACCCAGCCAAATCTCAGAGCTTCCTGAAGCTTTTTTATTCTGGACAACATGCTTGTTCCCTGGAAGTAGGAGAAACACAAATAATTAGACATTATTTAACTTCAAGGTTCTTTAAACTTTTGGGTACCAAAAAATACCTTCCGGTTTCAAGACCTTTTCATGCAGGGCATGTGAATACACACAAGCTAAGTCTATACTAGCACATTAAACAGTGCCAGTGATCAGGCCCAAGCACTGGGGCTTGCTAATCTCTGCTGTCAAGTCAGCTAACTCCCTCTGGCACAGAGGGAAACCCATGGAACAGCCTGGGAGTCAGCAGGAGCTGGAGGCCACTGCCGCTGCAGCACCTGGCAGCAGGGAGCAGCGCCACCGTGGTTCTCCCCATTCCCTGACCCACGTCACCAGAGAAAACCAAAGTGTCTGTCTGATCTGCAGTTGTCTTCTCTCCGTCTTGACCCCACAGAGCTCTTAGGCGTGGCTTCAATTTAAGTAGTTAATTACAGGTGGGATTTAACTCCATAGCTGGCCAGGCGCTCCATTGAACTAAAGCATCGATATAGTTAAATTTCTGCTTCCTCCCAACAGTCTGCCTCCTAGAAGAGAACCACATATCCCACTAGGCCAAAATACTTGGAGTAATAAAGAAGAAAATATACAAGCAAGGCAGTGCCTCATCTTTGTAGGTTAAAATACGGCAATGTTGGGAAAATATTTTTTTAATGTGTGTATATAACAATGTCATTCTAAAATCATATTAAAAAGCTTAAAATTTTAACACTGTTCATGTCCTGCATATATTGTTGATTATATTTCAAACATTTCCCATTTTCACAGACAAAGAGCTATTCCCTTTAATAAGTCTCAAAAACATATACACATGTACAGAAAAAATCCTACCACCCCAGCTCAAAAAGGTGTGATAGCTGTATACACAGAAGTCTAGATTCTGGCCCGTACACATCACAGTTTTGTTGCTCTGTGCTTCCCCTCAATTTTGGTATCATTGAAACAAATGCATCTTCTGTTTGTGAACTAGCTGCAGCGTGTCTTTCTGCCCAGATGTTTGTGTGACACTGTTAACAAAGCAATGTTATATCTGTGCTTAAATAGCCAGAATACCAATGTCTGATCAGGGGAGTTATTGTGGAATTTATTCTAACCTCTGGCTTGTGGCTTCATCCATTTTTAAGTTTAACTCAAGTTATCCATCTGATGCAAATGGCTCCAAGTTTTCTGTTCTGTAAGTGCCAGATGCTGCCATCTGAACTCAAATCTTCGCTTAATGCTATAAAAGATAGCTGTACTTTACCAGCTTCTGTTATTTAAATGAGCTGAACATGTTTTGCTGATCACTTGACTGAAACTAAAGCATTGTGAGTATGTGCGCTTTGTTGTCGGCTACTAGTGAAGGATCAAAGAGGTGGTACTGAACACTGTCACAGATTCTAATTAATTGGCACTTATTTGCTTATATCTCAAGTTAGCTTATAAGCAGTCCCCTAAATCCGAAGTAATTGGTGACATGTATTTTTTAAATGATGTAATTTTATTTTGTACTTCTTTGTATTTGCATGCTATTGTGGTTGTAAGTAACATTGATTCTAAATCTTCTAATCTAATAAAGTATCTGATCTTAAGGAAGACACTGCAAATGGATTATGAACACATTTTGTGATTGATTTATCTGTAGAAGAAATATTCCAACAGTAGCTCTTCATTTATAAGATTTACCATATTCAATCTAATGTTCAGAGTCTATATTAAAAATAAATTCAGCATCTTTCACTTGCAGCTTCAGATTCAGTCTCTTTTCAAAATCCCCAAAGCAGCAAGAGGAGCTCAGCTTTAAAAACTTGGTATAAATCTACAGTTTTCCTTTAGAAACTTGCTGAAAACACCAGCTTTAGTCATTAATAATCAGAATTGTGGCTAATTAGCAGGCAAACAGAGAGGAGTTTGGGCTTTTTTGTTAAAAGCAACAGACAGGTATTCCAATAACGTGCAGAAAATACCACCCTGGTCAATGTTAACTGTTTTCTACAAAATTTTCTTCTTCTGTCAGTCCAAGGCTGAATGGGTCAGAAGACGGAACTATAACTTCACCTTGGTTTTGGGAGTTGCTGAAGAAAGTTATTCATATAATTATGACAAGTTTGAATAGCTACTGAGGGCTGTCAGAATGGTAGACTTTTTGTTTTATTGGGGGTTTTTTTTGTTTGTTTTGGTTTGATTTTAATTTACCTCTGCATATACGTTAAGCAGCTTCTGATTAGGTTTTGTGTGAAACCTGTTTTAATAAATACAATGAAATTTCTTTGACCACCTGTCAGGAAGTAAAGTCTGAAAACAGTGACATTTAAACCTGTTAGTCTTCTATATGAATCTGTACATTTTTTGTGTATGTTTGTAGAAAGAGATAATGCATCTAATTTTCTATATAATTAACCATATAAATACAAGAAGGTGCTTAGTTTATTGGATGGACATTTAAACCACAGCAATAGACAAGAAGCAACAAAGTTTGTGACTTATTTCCCATTGGTCTACTGAAGTATAAAAGAAAGTAGTTGTCTTTCACCCAGAGTCTATTATTGCAAAACCTAGACAGAATTGCATAAAAAAAATTAGTTCCCACAAAGCTTACCGGATTACAAAAAAGTTTTCATATACCATTTCACCATGGAAAAGCTGTTGACCAGACACTTCATATAATCATTTACCTAGTGTGAACCCAATGCTGTCTTGAAGATAAGAAGCAAAACCTTGAGATTTATTTGATGGGATAAAATAGATGACAGATCTAAGGAGCCTGTGATAACTTGTGATAGGGAGCGGAGAGCAATGCAGGGGTCCAGGTGTCTGGAGTTTGTTCTGAGGTGAGAGCTTCCTGCCAACTGCGCTGCTGTCAGCTGGGAGTGTAAGAATGGTATGGCCAGCTTGGGGCTGAGATACATGTGGTAACTTGTTCCAAGGAGACCAGGAACCTTTCCAAGAGCTTTCCAAATTTATGAACTGTGGATGTGTACTCTTAACCGTAAGTTCCACATGGCAATGAACTTCAGAAACTTCCTTACCATAGGGATAAGTACCTGCATTCTCTTCAATCAGTTTAAAACATTAATGAACTGGTTTTCTCTTGGTGGCAATGGCATGGTTGTATATCGTGAAGAACAGTTGGAGAAATATGTCTGTTACTTCTTGTTAACACTTGCATTGTTGTCTTTAGTGGCTGCCTGAGGATAAACCTGAGAAAAAGACGATGATTCTGGGAATCTTTTTACCTTATGTTCACTGAGACAACAGAGAGCTTTCTGGGTTTTGAAAGTTAACATACTTAGGTAAAAAAAACTAAAGGACTGGAGTATCAACAAAGGATGTTCTCATGCTCTCATGTTATTGCTGATCAAGTACGATGTTTCTGTCTCAAATTACAAAAACAACCATTTAGCACGCTTTAAAAAATAACTAAATGGATATATGTTCAGAGATACATAATTTGTTCAAATTTGAGTTATTATTGACTGCACAATACCATAAAGTATGGGTTTAGTTACAAATGGAAATAATCTGCCATTCAGTTAGAGTCTAAAGATTAGACCTTTTGCTGTAAGGTGGAATGTATCTTTGCGGTGCATCTCATAGTTCTCTCATACTTGGGCCTGTTGTATGAACTTGCATCAAACTGTTGTGGATCACTTTAAGGTGCTGCAAAGAGCTCAGGCACAGCAATTTATTTCTTTATTTATTTTTAAAAGAAATGCATTGCGGAATTCCAGTAGGAAAAGACCAGGTCACTTGGAGTGTGAAAAGAGTAGGTTACTTCCAGTAGGAAAAGGCTAGGTCACTAACAGAAGGATCACAGTACAGGGTTGTAGATAATCTTAATGGGCAGCCAGCATGGTTTCTGCAGCATTGTTTCAGCTAGCTCTTTGTGGCCCTCACATTTATTCCCCCCATTAAGTTTAACTTACTCCTTGTGGACTCAGTCCCAGAGAATGAGAGAGAATGGCCAAAGGATGCCTGTTTTTCTTGGCAAATCTAGGCTTCATGTTTAATATTTCTTTATCGAATGTGTGCTTGAATGATGTCTTCAGCTCCCTCTGCTTGAGATTTTAACTGGCTGCAAAACAAACCTCGGAAAGAACATCCTTCCAAATAAAGTTCTATTAGATCACTTGTTCTCCCTCTTAAGATTAATTTCCTACCCAGGGACTGAGAAATAACATAAGAAATGTGCAGAGAAAGTATTCAGCAGGGAGTAATATCAGCTGGTAAATTGGGAGAATATCAGTTCTACGGAGTGGTTGTCACATCTTTTTAAACACGCTGATTAATGGGTGGATCTATTACTGAAAGCATGCATGCTTAATTTATTCAAAGAAGTTGAGTGTATGTCACCATTCACAGGGATGTTTTTCTAGCATAGCGTTTCACATTTACAATGTTATAACTACTGAGAAGACAATGGAAGAAAGAGAACTGTAACTCATAGCACAAAGCACTAAAAATATGATGTGATCTGTAAGTGATATAAACTGACATATAAGAAAATATCAGTGGTATAATTTAAATCCAATGAAAATGAAGCTGTCATCAGTATTTGGATACATATTCTTAGATTAAACATTTTCATTTGTGACACTTAGTTCCATATTCTTCTCTTCCACCCTGTTTTATGGGCAAATATGTTATTTGGTGAACAGCATGTGGAAACACTATGGAAATGGCAATTCTGTGAAATACCATTTAAGGACTGAGACACACTTTTAAACAAGGAATGGAATTCAGGTCAAGCATCACAAATGAAATGGTTATTGTAAAAGCAGTGAGAGCTAGCCATCTGCCACTGCAGCACTCAAAAGGGCTGAGATGCAGGGTCTCTGCTAAGATACTCCTATTGCAATATCAGTTAAGGCCCACAGAAGCCTCAGACAGAGACAATAATACAGCAACAGATTTTCTAAAGTGACAAATATATTACACGGTTTCAAAAAGCTGTGCTTGCCTCTGTACAGTAAAGTCAAGCAAGGAGACGAACAGCCTTTTGGTCATTTTAAAAGAAGGCAGTTTGTGCCCCTTAAGGAACTGATCCTGAATTATTTACTCGGAGGCTGATTATAGCTCCTTTTTTGGCATGAATAAGATGTTCTGTGTGTTGGTGCCATGCTGAAGATTTAAATGTCCCACACATTTGATCCAGGCTGGGGCTGTGGCAACTACTGCACAGCTGATGACAACAAAGACTGGTTTCAAGCTCATTGTCATCACCATGGTGTTACACCAGATGAATGGGTGGCATTGATTCTGATTGGCATATTCATTCACATGCATTCAAAGCTCATGAATTTTACTTAACACGTCCCTTTGCTTATTGGCTGGGATTTAATTGGAGTGATGTATTGCAGCACTGCTAGATGAAGTGGAACAGTTTCTTTTTTTTTCTTTTTTTTTCTTCTTTTTTTTTTTTTTTAGTTCCCTTTCTTCCAAACCTCCCAACTAGAGATACCACAGCATTATTTTTCACAATCACCAAGGCATTTCCATGTACGGAACCTAATTCTTGACTTTGTATTGAAGTTTGCATTTAATATTTGGAGACAGAAAAATAAATAGACATAGGGAGAACTCACACATATTTAAGTGTTGACTTTCATTACTGGGTTCACAAATCGTTTATTTAGCTTTTCCTTTACATACCAAGAAAGCAAGAGGTCTTTCTCATGCTTGTTTCTATGATTTTTTTTCCAACTTTCCCATATTTTAACATCTTTTTCAGCTGGCTGAAATGGGGAATCCGGACCTATCAGCTAGCAGAATGTTGATATCTTTCCAAAGAGTGAATAAATATGAGACTATGTGCATGCATCTAACAGATATAGTCTTGTGTATATATGAATATATGTATATACTGTTGCTGTGTATTTATCAGAAATATCTAGACACAAAAAAATCTGGAAAAATTTTAGAAGAAAAACATGTATTTTCATTGAAGAGATACCTATGTTGAATTTTTATTGCCATTTTCAACCTGGAAAAAAAACCCCTTCTGTCTGAAAATCAAATATTTATGTCAGCAAAATCAAAATGAAATATTTGGTTTGGGGTCAGATCTATCCAGGCCAATATATTTTTTTTGTTTGTTGAACAAGATCGAAGTGTTTTGTTTCAAGGTAGTTCTGTATAAACTGTGAAACATGTTGGCAGAAGCTAACTGTAGCACGGGGTCAATATAGAAAGTACCCTTTGGAAGCAATTAGTAGCATCTATGGTTCATGCTCTGAGCTACATCTGGAACTCTTGAGGCTTCCTCCGTTGTTTCTAGAGCTCAGGCAGACTTGTCTTCTTGGGCAAAAATTATCACTGTAAATAACATCTGCCTGTGTCTGCACGGGGTTTGGTATTTCTTCCCTCCCAGCCTCCTTTGCCTTCATTCTCCTGGAGGGAATCACATCAGCCAGCGCATCATTCCACAATATGTTACAGTCTTCTCTCTTGTTGGCTACAGAAGCTACACACAAGGAATTTCATGGAAATTGTTGGATGGATTGCAAACATAGTCTACAGTGCCGATACGTGAAACAGTTTACAAATTACTGCTGAGTATTATACGTGCTGTAAATGCTGTGAATATACATGAATTCCATGCATATGCTTAGTATTGTTGCTAGCATATATAATAAGTTAAACCAAAATCCCATGAAAGTTTTTAAATAATGTGGATATAAAGCTATAAATATGTCAGATAGGTGCTAGAACAACAAAGAAAAAATGATGTGATGTGGTTCTTCTTTGCCCTTAGCTTAGTTCAGCAAATGTGTAATTTCTTCACACTTATTCAAAGCAGTAAAATAATTTATGAAAAAATGAAAAAGACTGGATCAAGCACCTTTATGTATGGTTTGATGCTTTCATATATGATTAAATTTTCTACCTGGTGTGGTCAGTCTGAAATTAAATGGTATTCACTGATTGTTGCCTTCAGAAAACTGCCAGACTGTACCATTCTGACCACTCTTTCTTCTTCCCAGCTAGCTAATACACTGATGTGCTCAATAATATAATATAGCTATTAAAACCTAGCTCATGCCATACTACAGTCTGAACACCTCTGAGGCACAAGCCAGGATAGCCACAGCTAATCTAAATCAGATTTTTTTTTTCCCCCAGATTATTGCCATGGGGTTTTTTTACTGTTTCATGTGTCATGACATTTCCTGATTTATTGCTCTTCATGTATTGAATCGAACACTGTTCTTTGGAGATAATAAAATTAAGATCATGAACATCTGCCTAGCTATAAGTGGTTCTAATTTAACTATCTTTTGCTGTGAATAGAGCTGTACATACAGCATTGTCTAATTCTTAGTGATATACTAGAGGAGAAAAAAATATCACTAGCTTTTACAGAAATGCATGCATGTACCTGGGTCATGGTGAAATGAAAAATAAGATCTCTGACATTTGGTATTTCTGAATCAACAGTCCATGATTAATTTGACAGAGGATATGTCTGAAGACTATTGTATCTTCCTTTCTGCAACTTCAAGCAGCATTACATGGCCTGAATTGCATTCTGTGGAGACACCCTGAACTATGCTGGATGGACTACTGAACTGTGAGGGAGGATATGAAGCTTCACAATACCATTTTTCCTGAAAGATTTTAAGAAAATCAGAGCTAGCTACCAGTTCTAACCATTGGTATAAACATAGGCCAAACTATTGGAAATTGATGGCAGCTTTTATATTCACTTTTCAGTGTTGGATCAACTTTCTGTGGTCCAAAGCAGCCTGTAGTTGATGTAAATACCATACTGGAATGTAAAAAGCTTTTCAGAAAAAGCAAAAATGATTTTGCTCAGTGCTAAAATCCTTATTTTCTCAATCAGAGAATTTCACGTTAATTTAGAAACTGAAATAAAGGTAAAAATATTTATTTTGAGAAAATGCTGTTTTGAGAAACCTCTACTGGAAAAGTATAGACATAAGTACTCTAACTCTGAGCTGTGTGTGACGTCAGTCACAATGCATGGAAAAACATATCTCAGGTTCCAGCCATGGTGAGTCAAAGCAGATCATCGCATATACTGAGTTACCAGGTGGAGTTTCAGATCTAAAATTCAGACACCAACAGGTGTTTTTTTCTCACAGATTTCCAACGGTAACAAGACAAAACTCTGCTAACGACCTCAATGATATACATTTAGAGTTGGAGGCTGCAGGAGTAAAATTCCCCTGTAAATGAGGTGACACCAAGGTGGAATATGAGTCTGGGTACAATGTGGATCCAGACACAGCTCTGTTGGAGCTGCAGCATATGCAGAGACCAGCGTGTGATCTGCTTCTGCAGGGATTAACAGCGTGTTAGGCATATCCCCCGTGTCAAAGAAGAATGCTGCTCAGCCTTTGCTTCCTCCAAGGGGGAAATCATTATCTCGGCCCTGTTCTTTGGCTCTTTCCACAGGAAAAACAGCAGCAATCACAACCAAAACCGAGGTGAGACTTATCCCACTGGGAGGAGCAAATTTTGCAAGAAAGCTCTCTCCTTTGATGCATGTGGTAGCACCCAGAGGTGCTGCTAGTGCAGTGGTGCTCTGTGTTGTTTCATAGGCAGGCTTTTGTGCCGCTCGCACATTCCAGCCCTTCAGCAGGGCACTGCTAGCTTAGCAACATTAGTGCGCTGTCAATATTTGTCTGTCAAAATCCCACCATTAAGTGTGCTGCTTAAAGCTGGGTTTTACAGATACTAATTACTGTCCTATCCCACCTCCTCTCCTGCCCTCCCCCCGCCTCCTTCAGAGAAGGAGCCTATAAAGGAGACTCAGCAGTTCCTATCACCAGCTCTTTTAGAAAGGAGACTAAAGACCTTTGTTTGGACACAGTTGTTAGTTACGCTTATTCAAGAATTTTCAGATTTCCTAAATGAGGTATATTTCTGCGGTATTTTAGCCACTGTCATATGTCTTCTATTAAAAGTGTATAGGATATTACCTGTTCCTGTATGTTTCGTCCTTCTCTTGCCTCTCTCAATCCAATTTATCTGGCAAATTAAAGCCACTGTATGGATGACATAGAAGTTTCAGTTGGCTAGAATGAGAAAAAAAGAACAGTTTGGGTAGTAGCAGAGGCTGTAAGAAAATAGAAGGCAGTAACTCTCCAGATGTTGAAAGAAATAAAAATATGGCTACTGTAAGTAAGCATTACTAGTCAGTAAGCATTAAGTCTATCACAGCCAGCTGGACTCCTGCGAGCTGCCCCTCCTTCTTGTTCCCGTCATCAAAGTAATGTTTTAAAAATACAATGACTCTATATACCACGGAGGTTCAGAACTTGAGGGGTATTTCTATATGCAATACTGGTTTCAGTGGGAAGTAGACACTTAGCCAAGACCTGGACCACTGGCTCCCCACAGAGCTGTGCAATCATTTCTCCCAATACAAGGCAGAGGATGGAATAGGAACAGGAACAAATGGGTAGAGATGAAAGTGGCAAGAACCATCTAAATTATCTTAACTTGGCACTGCCAAAGAAGGTCTGGCATGGCCTCAGAGCTGTGCTGTCTAGGTTGTCATCTCTGTAAGCCTTTATTTCCCATAAATACTTCAGTCTGAAGCATGACACGTGGATTCCTACACTCTAGACCCCTGCACTGAGCCAGGTGGAGAACACACAGCCACCCACAAATAGAAGACAGACAGATTGAGAAGTAATTTGGACAATGAAATAGTAGGTGTTGTGGTTTAACCCCAGCCAGCAACCAAGCCCCACGCAGCCACTCACTCACTCCCCCCACAGTGGGATGGGGGAGATGATCAGAAGAGTAAAAATGAGAAAACTCATGGGTTGAGACAAAGACAGTTTAACAGGTAAAGCAAAAGCCAGGCACGCAAGCAAAGCAAAGCAAGGAATTCATTCACCACTTCCCACCGGCAGACAGGGGTTCAGCCATCCCCAGGACAGCAGGGCTCTGTTACGCATAACGGTTACTTGGGAAGACAAATGCCATAACACTGAATGTCCCCCCTGCCCCCTTCCTTCTTCTTCCCACAGCTTATATGCTCACCATGATGTTGTATGGTATGGAACATCCCTTTGGCTAGTTCTGGTCAGCTGTCCTGGCCGTGTCTCCTCCCAATTTCTTGTGCCTCTCCAGCCCTCTCACTGGCAGGGCCTGAGAAACTTTGTCACTGACCTTGTACAAATATCACCCAGCAACAACCAAAGCCATCAGTGTGCTATCAACTGTTCTCACACCAAATCCAAAACACAGCACTGCACCAGCTAGTAAGAAGAAAATTAACTCAGTCCCAGCCAAAATGAGGACACAAAGGAAGAAAGATAGTTCTGTAGTAAGTACCACATAGAATTCCCAATTAAACATGGGTTAGAAAAAACAGAAAATTGGCACGATGCAGTGAAAATGTTTCAGTGATAGCTGTCTACAGGTGAAGGAATGCAAAGGACTGATGCAGTTGCCACTACAGTAGTGTATAGTGCCTTTTGAGAAGAGCTAAGGTGTCAGAGATGTCCACACAAGGCTGCAGGTATGGCACAGGACCTATGATGGCTTATTGGAGTAGCAGCAGGAGGCTGGGTGTTACTCCTTGCGGCACCAGATGCCCGACCTCACATGACACCAGATGCCCCTATGTAGACAAAGGAGTGGAGTCTTTGGTCTCCAAAACAAAATGAACATAGATACTCTTCTAACCAATGTTGAACAGAAAGATTACATTTATGTGGTAAACTATAGGAATAAAACATATTAATTCTTTGAATAAGAGAGGACTGTTTCTCTTTGGTACACAGTAGCCTTTCATATGTATATTCACTGTAGAGACATGCACATCCTGTAAATAGTGTGGGTTTAATATAATGCTCACAAGGACATGTCTGTTGCTGAGTATGCTTTTATGCATACATATAAACATATATATATATGCACCTTTAGATATATATGCATATACAGCTAGAGATACACATATATATATATATTTCTGGGTCTAAAAGCAGTGCATACATCTCAGTGTACGTTACCCTTAAACACAGACATATTGGTGTACGAACAAGTGGATATACACATCTACATAATAAAATACATGTGTGGGGACACATCCATGCCTGCACAGACATACCTACAGTCTGTCTCTGTATGAAGAGAATGCAGCTATGGGCATCATGTTAAAGCTTTGCCAGTATATATTTTTTGTCATGGGGCTGTCACCTTCTCAGTTTATAGAAGACTGAACACTGAGCAGAATTTGAGCATAAGCCTACAGTACCAGCTTCCGTTTGACTCCAGCCTCCGTTGTGTCTGCTAATGTGGCTGGTAACAGTTGAGTTTGCGGGTGTGATAGGTGAGCTCCATCCATCATGGTTAATGTTGTGAGACAGTTGTTCCTTTTTTTGTTTCCTTATTCCCTTGAGGACATATTCTGGAGGCATGGCTGTGTTTACCCTGCAATTTTTTATATTATTTTTTTTTTTAAGTCAGTAATCGTGTTTACTTTACTTCCTTCCCCAGCACTGTTTACCAGCTTTGGTGTGCCGAGATGACTAAGTCAATATATATTAAGGAATACATAACAATGTTGTAATGAGAATTAGCGGTACTCTGAAAAGACAGAGACATTGGCTGCTGTGTTTTGAGCTGTTTAGTCTGAGGGTAATGAAGAGCTCACAGATGACCTGATTTCATTAAAGTAGGTCAGATTTGACTGAAACATAGCTATGGCTCTCTCCCAGCAGTGCAGTCTTTCTCTCTCTATCCCTGCCTCAGCCCTCCTGCCTGTCACCTCAGCATTTGCAGTCTTTCAGGGAATTACCTTAGGGTTTTGTTAGCAACTTAGCCAAATATATACTACAACACTTAACTTCCCCTGCTCCCTGTTTTCCGTCAGAAGAGTTATGATGGAAAGGATGACCGTACTTCTGTCTTTACTATAGGAAAGGTGTTGATGTGAGAGGGTGGCACACTTGATAAGGCAGCATTTATGCACCATAGAAATTTCTCTGTGAAATCCTACCTGGACAGGATACCTGCCATTTTTACTGTGAGGCAGCTGAGTCAGATTAACCCTACGTTCATACACATCATCATCTAATTTTCTGTTTGTTTGCTGTGTTTCATATCCACGAGTTTAACACTGGAGTAGACATTCTGCTTTGGTGATATTGCAGCAAAAAAACACTTTTAAAAGGTACTAAGAATGTATTTGCTAGACCTTATGCTCACAAATAAGAATGTATAAGCGGATATAAGAATTATTCACAACTTCTGATGGGATGGATGTGAGATGCTGGAAACAAAGACAGAATTAGGTATTGTCATCCCACAGGATGTCTGCTAAGAGAGTTTCCTACTAACATCAGTAGGAGTAAGGTGGTATCTATAGGCCAGATCTAAACAAAGACGTTAGGGAAGCTATTCAGACAGTGCTCAGCTTGAAAAAAAATCATGTGCTGTTAGGCAAAAAAAAAGCCAAAACAAAAAACAATATGGTATATAGAGGACACAGTCTTTTACTGAAATAGATCATGAAAACACTGGGCTGGTAAACATGTTCAGGCTTGCTGTTCAGCTGCTAAAACTACACTGATCTTCTATCATGAAATATTCTTATTACTTTTATTACTTTTATTATATAGCCTTTCTATAGTTGTATGATTCTCAGAGAGAGACACAACATCCTACTTTAGGTTACCTGTCCCTGTTTAAAAGACTATCAGGTTTTTCAAGTCAAAATATCTCTGAAAAGGTATCAGCCACAGTACACTGCCTTTCTTTTGCAGACATATAACATGTAAACCAAGTAACTGCTGAAATTTCGAAATGGGCTTTCACAAATCCCTCCTCCTCACTTCTCTTTTTTGCCCTTAATTGTTGTGATTATGCTTATCATGACTTCTAAAGCAGGTGTTTTGTTCTCCCATTTGCTTTAGGTCATTATAGTAAAATCTTTCCATTCCTGAAATCTTTTTTCCCCCCTTTAGTCCTGAGACAAACAAATTGATTGTGATTTTCAGAGGCAACTGGGGTGGTCAAGGAGTTCCCAGAGAAGTCTATAATAAGATTACTTGTGTAAGTAATCTGAGGACTGTAGGCTTTTGAAAATCCCAAGTATTCTGGCTACTTTTTGTCTTTTTAGTATTTTTTCTATTTGTTTTCCCTTTACAAAGAGTATAGTAGCTTTATACAGTTTGCACCATTACAAGTAAAACCAACTTTTATTCTAACATAGAAATATCACGTCTTGTTTAACTTAGAAAAATAGGACCTTCTGGTCATCAAGTCCTGTCTTCTGCTCTTACTAGCAACTGTACAATATTACTTTGTTCCTAAATATATCAGGTTCTATTGTCAAGCCTTCAATTTTCTGCTCTGATCCACTATTCTCTTGCATTAGAGCTCTGTTTGTACTGAAATACTTCCAAGAATCTAATTGTGTCAGATAAAAGCTATGTTTAAAATAGTCTATATGATTTGATTTAAAAGAAGCAAGCTTGCCATAGTTTCAGTAAAAGAACAAGAACAGCTATGGTTTGCTTGAGAGGTTTTATCATGTAAAGCATAGTTGTTCTTAAGGTCATTCTATGACTTGGAACTCTTTGTCTTAATACCTCCCTCTGCTCTTCTGAGAGAAGGTCTGCTTGTCTGCTTGTCTGTCTCTGCTGCAGGGGCACACCGTTATCTCTGTTTTGACACTGAGAAAGTAACACGGGAAACACCAAAACAAATTGCCTGTGAGCTATGACAGTGCAAAGGACAAGGCAACAGAAGATCAACCTTGACCCAAGAATACTAGAACAACCTCTCCTGCATAACGCCATAATGCTTGCCCAGTTTGGGATGTTTGATGATGCTAGTGGGAATTTTGGCCGCGTTGAGCTGCATGACTCCAAAGTTTGCAGGTTGTGCTACCTGGGTAATGACTTGGGTTACTCTAGGGTGAACTGTAATGTTGTTACTAACGGCAGTTGTGTTGACAGCTGTATCTGTTGTTTCCTTTCTAACTGAAAAATGCAAAAGATGTGTGCTCACTGATTTTTCTCAATACAGATTAACTGGAAGGATCTTCATTTTCAGCCATAGATTCATCTTTTATAAGCTTCAACAAAGGCATAATACTTCAGTTTACCACCTCCTTCAAATCAAAGAAGGGAGATCAAAAACCCTGTCTTGAAAAGATTATGCAACTCAATAGGACCTGATCTTGTTGTATTATTGCATCCATTACAACAGCACAGTTCAGGCAGGTGTTAGTTTCAATTAACCTGGGATTCAGGTATTCACAACATCTTGTCTGCCAATTACTCACATAATTACATGGCCCAGGACTGTAGAATAGACTCAGCCATCATGCTAGGCATGTGTGATTACTGAAGAAAAGAGGAATTCAGAGGATGTATGAGTAAAGCACAGCTCCAATGATCATGGACAAAAGTGGTCTTTAGTGAAGAAAGCTTATTTACTAGGCTCTTGCTGATCTCTTGAATGCAGGAACTGTGCCAACAGTGTTTGTGTGACACGCAGATGCCTCACAGCTGTCCGTTGTTTTTGTATTCTTATTCAGTCAGTAGGTAAAGTGAGAACTTATTTAGCATTTCTTGAGGAAGAAACTGAAAGGCATTCCAGGGAGCTAATGACACAGCCATATATGGCAAGAAATCAAAATATAAGAGTCAAGAAAACCTTAAATCCAACTTTCTCAGATGAGGATGTCAGCTGAAAAAGACAACTGCTGACATTTTGACCTGAAATATCCACTGACTTGTTCAATATGAATACCTTTTTTGTATGGCTCTGTCACTGTACTGTCAAAAATCAATCTGCCATGGGCCTCCACATAAAGATCTTTTAAGGTCAAAGGCCAAAGGTCTTTCTGAGCCATAACTGCCATGTATCTTTGTACTATTTTAAGCTATAATGCCATAAAAAATGTGAAATTACGGAGGAATCTTGTGGAAAGTAGCAAGTAAATTCATAATCTAAAATTGTATATGCTTAATTTTATACACCTAATATCATGTAAGTTTAGAGATAACATCATGAAGGAAGCAACAGAAAGGTAAACTGTTCCTTTCCACAGAACCAGACTATGTTAACCTAAAGCACTTTCCAGCAAAGTAACTATTCATTTCAGTGGAACAAATTGTGAGGAAGAATACTGCTCAGCACTGGTGGCAAAGTATCGTCCTTTATTTCATCAGGAATCTGATGTGAATATGATATAAAGCTAACATCCTTTGACAATGTTACAAGTGTACTTCTCATTCTAAAGGAGAATCTAAGCTATTATAGCCTACTTTTTACATGGGAATGTGAACAATATGCACAATAGGTTTTGTTATGGTTTTGTTTTAAATACAGGAACCTCATCAAATGTAATGCTTATTTTTAAATTTCTTCAACATTTTCTTGCTAGGTGCAAATATTTAAACAGGGAAATTCCCAAAGGGCATACATATCCACATGTTTTAATTTTTTATAAAACCCTTTGCTCCAAGTAAAATGCATGGGATATGATTAACTGCTATACTATGGCTAAGACATAATTCTGTGCCTCTCTCCATATGTATTTGTGTTTGTGTGCATATTTATTTATACAGGGAATTAAAAAAAACCCAAAAACTAAAGTATGTCATTTGTAAATATTATATTTAGGTATTTTTGTAGTTTTCTTGTAAGGGAGCGAATACGGCTTCTACTGAAATTCAGCATTATGCCACAATAAAGCAATTCAAACATATACCAGTTCTCTAGGAATTATAGTACCAAAAGCTCAGGGACATTTGTCCTACAATGCAGCCTTTTCTCGACGTCATATCCATACATCTTATATCAATCACAGAAATAATCTGTTTGACAGCTGTGCGTTTGGGGCATTGTGGTACACGAAAGTTCCAGATTACTACATGAGCTCAGAGATATTTGCTGTCATGAAAATGGGAGTTTTAATGCAGTTTGAGTGTTGTCTGTATTCAGAGATCAGGTTTAAGAAAAACAAGCAGGCCCCAAACCTATGGATATTTCTACTCTTATGTACTGTTTTAAATAACACAGTCCCTTTCTGGATGACATGTAGTTTTTCTATCATAGCACCAAGGCAAGAATTAGATAGCAAAATGAAAGCACCCAATATTATTCCTATGCTGGTAAACATATTGCTAAAGGGAGATCTACCCACCTCTCACCCAGTGGTACCGGTGAGAAGTAGCAGTCTTATGAAGGTTTCTTCTTGTCTTTTGTTTATTGCTGTTATTAACATCACCATCGAAGGTCATCTCAAGCTTCTCAGTGCTTCTGCAGAGATTTTGGAGTGTGGCCAGAGTATCCCCTTTTTGTGGGGGAGGAGGAGTCAGACAAAGGAAAAGAAACATCGTGACAGCAATGAGTCATTTGACTCAAATGATGCACAAGAGTGAGCTGCACCTTGCTTCTTCATTCCCCTAAACATTGTCTGGGATGTATAGGCAGAACATCACCTGTCAGATGTTGCAATTACTCTCCTGCGTTCTTCAGGTTTATAAAGTCTCAACTCTAACAGCATCCAATCTGGTTCAAGCCACATGTTGCAGGAAAGGTATAACCCAGCTGAACAGAGTCCAAAGAATAATAAAATGATCAAAGAATGATCCAGTCACACTTGAAAAAAGATAGAAAGAATTATAAACTAAGAAAAAACTGGAGAAATGGTTGCCTGGTACATGGCTGGACCCTACAAAGAGGAAAGGAATATGGCAAATAGAAGTACGGAGATAGTCTCCTTCTTTTGGAAGTTCTTACAAAGCACTGGAATAAGTTGCATGTCAAGGCTCTGCAGTCCCTGTTAGAGGAAGCCTATGAAGTATGTTAAGCAAACAGCTCCCCAAAAAGTAGACATGATCTTCTGGTGTAGGGAGATGGATCAAATGATCTCTGGAGGGGTTTTTCAGCTCTGTTCTCTCTGATTCCATCTTCAGGCAGGTATAAATCTACTATAGTTTAGCAGATCGTTACATCTGAT
This sequence comes from Falco naumanni, assembly GCF_017639655.2. NCBI lineage: Eukaryota > Metazoa > Chordata > Aves > Falconiformes > Falconidae > Falco > Falco naumanni. The sequence goes on from NC_054059.1 coordinate 31,697,127, forward strand.
AGCTTTTATAAGCAGCACAACTTTCAGGCTTTGGGTGAACCATTCACATCTGTCAGCATTGCAAAAGCCAAACCGTAACTGGCTCTAATTAGCAGCCTATATGGCAATTTTAGCAGTTAGGACAATTTGGCTATACAGGATGAATGATCCTTTCACCCCAGTGGGTGTTTCTTCAAGATCAGTAGAGCTGGTAAGTCAGAGCAAGGAAGCTGACAGTGCTGCTATCCATGATGTATCTTTTTTTCCCTTTGCTATACTGCAGAGGATGTGGGTCTCCGGGACTGTGCATTCAACATCTTTCACAAGCACTGCTTTCATACACAGAATAACCTACTTGTGCATTGGTGTTCTGTACTGAAAATTGTAGGGGTTTCAGCAGAGAGGATGAAGGGAGGGAGAGGAGAGGAAAGATTTATGATAAGCAGGTAGTTGGCTGCTCTTCTCCTAAGGCATGTAAATAGAGCAAAATTCTGACATCAGCACGTTTTCAAACTTAGGCACTGTTGTGAGCTCTCCTTTTAGACATGAGTATGTTTTTAGACAGGGTAGAAGGATGACCCAAGAATTCCTCTCAACCTCATGCATAAATATTTGCATCATAGGTTTCAAGAGTGGAGAAAAAGCAGCCTTACCATGCCTCCTCCTCCCCCAACTGTGTGTCTGTCTCTCTCAGTTTTCTACTATCCCAGTGGCAAAAAATACACTTTCAGCTGTGATGACTGCTTCCTATTTGTAATCCAGGCCAGTCTGTGTCTTTGCAAACTGCCAAAATTGTGAAGGATGCTGGTCTTTGCCAGACGCTCATATCTGGGGTCAGCAAAAGGCTGATCTTTTGAATTCTGTCTGCACTAAAGCCAGAAGGCATATGTGCTGTACCTGCCTGAGGGTCGCTTGAGATTGCAAGGCTGATATATTTCTGTCTGTCCTTTCAACCAACTTCTTTGTTTCCCCCACACTGGAGCTGCATAAATTCACATTGCTTTCTTTGTTATATCTGTTTCATTTAAAATACACAGGAAGCCTTGTATGGAAAGTGAGACGTTCTGGAGCTTTGGCTCTGATACCTCCTGATAAGAAAAACCCAAACAAATTCATGACAGAGCATTAAGGAGAGCTGTGAGAGGACACCATTTAGAGGACACGGACTAATCCAATGGGTTGGGATGCTGATGCAAATAGGAACTGCTTAAAGGCAAACAAAGTGAACTCACAAGTCTCTGTAAATGTGGAAAGGGAAACAGTGTATTAGTGTGTTTCATCTAAAATCACAGTGCATGTAATTTGATGAAATTAGGGGGAAAAATGAATGGTCCCCTAATTTCTACTTCCATATCCATCCCTTAAAAATCAGAAGGGTAACTGAAGTGGCATGTAAGCCCTGTGGCAACTGTCAGATAAATTACACAACAGTGAAGAAATCTCCTGAAAGTAATGCAATATCCAGCTAACCGTTTTTCCTCTTTCAGAAAAAGACCTTGAGCTGCTACAGTTGATTCTACTACAGAAATGTTACAAAATTTCTCACTGAGAAGGCAGATCTGTGTTTTTGTGCATGAATAAGCCTTTTATTTTCTAGACAGAGTGCAAATGGAGGCATAGTGAAAATTATTAAAGGGCACCAACAAGGGAATACCAGTCTTTAGGCTAATTTTTGGGTAACTATTTCTATTTATTTTTTCATTAAACAAAGTCTGCAGTTGCACAGATTGTTGTTATGAAGTCCCCAAAGTCCTATAAAGCATGGTAATGTGAGTAAGTTTTCAGAATTTAGTAAGTCTAGCTCTGGGATTTTACTATTACCTAATGTTTCCATTCTATGGTACTGTGAAAGCACTATAAATGGCACCTTTCATGAACCAGCTCTTCTGAGACCAGCAGGCTGCTTCTGCAGCATGCTGGTGGATCTTTCTTAAAACACACACAGACATATAGATACACAGACGCACATGCAGACACACACACACGCACACTTTGACCGCCCCATTATGAAAGCTTTCATAAGAAAGCAGAATTGTCCCACTCGTAGCCATTGTATCTGATGACATTCTTAATACTGGCTATTGTTTGCAGAAAGAAGCTATTGTCTAAGATTGCATATCTGCTGACCAAAGCACATGTAATAAGCATAGCTTTGGACAAACTGAGCCTAGCCCCAGGGAACAGCTTAGCGGTGAGTTTGTTTGAATGTCCTGATTCAGTGATGATCTCCAAAGAGGAAATGCTCACCATTATGTAAGGATTGCCGTTTATCTAAAGTTTGAAAAAACATCATTTGTTCCTTTGTGCCATAAAGGAGATGGGTCTCATTTAAACCAAGACATAGCATTAATGAAAAATTGTCTGAATAGGAAAACAGAGAAAGTCATCTTTCTGCGTTAGAAAAACCCAAACTCATCTACACCATCTTTTTAGTAAGGCATCAACAGAGAGCTTCAAATACAAAAGTTTTCAAGAGGGTACAAAGACATAACTTCGAAAGAGACAGAAAACCTCTTTACATTCATATATGTCATCTATACCTAGACAGTTTGGCTTTGATATTGATTAGGAAAAATCATGTGACACTCAAAATGAAAAATCCAGAAATCATGTAAAAATAACTTTAAAAACTCACTGTACAATTTTCTGTTTTTCTTGTTTTACTCAACTCTCAGCTATATTCAGTGGGCATTTTTCAGCTTCCAGTGACCAAAAAAAGGTAAATTCATAGTAGAGCAAAATGATTTATGAAATAATGAATTATTAAAGAACGATTATTCTTTTTTCTGTTTCTGAATTATTTCTGAAGTAATCCTAGTTTCTGTGAACAACACTATCCTTTTAAAGAGTGACACAAGAACGAAACAAAATATTACAGGAGCAGTTACGTGAAGGTCAAATGCTGAGATAACATGAACTTTGAGCACCTACTCAAGATGCTTTCTACATGGAAAGATTGTATTAGCCCTTGTGGAAACATCAACACAAGGGAGCTTTGGTCAACGTGACTATTCACGCTTGACCACATTAAGATTTGCATGCAGTCTTCCCAGCTGTGTACCACTGACCTGAACTCCTCATGATTTATGACTCTTACAGTGATCACTTTCAAACTTTAACTGTGATTGTTTTGTGATTTGTTCCAGATTTTTCATAAAATGTTAAGTAAAATACAGTCAAGAGCAATTCCATAGAGACTGTCTCATTTTATAACAATATTTTGAAGGATGTCTGTTATCCATTTTTAATCCATAGGTCTATGCCCCGTTAAATTTTAGTGAGCCACATTAATGTAGCATCATCTAATTAAACGTAAGGTAATTTAAAGTAGAAAGTTTGAGGAGAAAGACAGGGTTAATACAATTTTCTTCATCAATCAACCCATAATCCCATTAAAAATCTATCGCTAGTTTGACAGAATTTATTTTCTGTATATTTTCTTAGATTGACATCAAATTTATTTCCTTCCTTTAGCTCTTTGCTGAGTCCTGTATCAGCTGGACTCAATGCTTGTTTTGCCTGAGTTCAGTGTCAACCTGACAGCTTATCATTACAACAGGCTTCTTGCTATCCTTTTCAAATATTTGCATAGCATTTTATTTTCCTTACCTCCTGGAACTTCTATGGAAAAACATCAAAAAAGATCCAAGGCAGCCTTAGGTAGCACATCTGAAACTCTTGTGCATATTATTGAAATGTGATTTGGAGAAGGTTAAAAGTCATAGTTGCTGAGTAATAATTTCTTAATTTTCTATGGAAGTGTTTTATTATCACTTATGAGAAGTATGCCTGTATAGATTTTACCCAAAAAAGATGAAAATATTTGAGGAAAAAGAGTTTTTTGAGCTGTTTTAACTGCTGCTACCACCTTCCCCTGGGAAAAAAAAAAAAATCATAGTTAGGCTTCAATTTATCCTTAATGTATGTCCCCAAAATATACTCTTCTTAAAAATACATACTTTTCTATTTATCCTTCACCTTGATAAACTTTTATGTCTCTTGGTTCCTTTTTGCTTACAAATGTTTTAGTAGAAAAGGAAAACACACAAAAAGAACAAGAAGATCAATGATATGGAACCTTTCAAAATGAGAAATGACTCAGCTGGCACTCAAGCCTTGTGAACAGATGAATGAGAGGGCACACGGTGCAGGTCTACAAAATCATGTAAGAGCTGGAGAAGGTTAATAAGGAACAATCATTTTGTATCTCTTTGACCATAAACCCCAGGCAGTATCAAATAAAACTAACAACTGGCGACTGAAAACAGGGAGGGGATTCTTCATGCAGTGTATAATTGAGCCAGGGGACTTTGTGCTGTTGGATGCTTGCAATGATGAAAGTTTATATGGATTAAAAAAGTGGTAAGTTCACATGTGTCCTGGTTTCAGCTGGGATAGAGTCAATTTTTTTCTTAGTAGTTAGCACAGTGCTGTATTTTGGCTCTGATGTGAGAACAATGTCGATAGCACACTGATGGTTTTAGTTGTTGCTGGGTGATATTTGTACTAAATCAAGGACTTTTCAGTTCCTTGAGCCCTGGAAACTGGGAGGGGACACAGCCAGAACAGGTGACCCAAACTAGCCAAAGGGATATTCCATACCATATGGTGTCATATATAAACTGAGGGAAAAAGAAGGAAGTGGGGGGACATTTGGCATTATGGCGTTTGTCTTCCCGAGTAACTGTTAAGGGTCACAGAGCCCGGCTTTCCTGCGCATGGCTGAACACCTGACTGCCGGTGGGAAGTGGTGAATGAATTTCTTGCTTTGCTTTGCTTGTGTGCTCAGCTGGCTTTTGCTTTACCTGCTAAATTGTTCTTATCTCAACCCTTGAGTTTTACATTCCTTTCCGATTCTCTTCCCCATCCCTCTCGGTGATGGAAAGGGAGCAAGTGGCTGCGTGGTGCTTGGTTGCTGGCCAGGGTTAAACCATGACAACATGGAAGAAAATCCTTTCAGGGCTGTTAAATGCAAAGACACTCACACCAGCTCAGGAAGTCTTTGAAACACAAAGTACTGAAAACTGGAAGTGTATTCTAGGGATGCATTGCCACAGGCATGCCCTGTCCTGATACTCATTCCTAAGAGCATCTGCTGCTCATTGTTGTATTAAATTAGCTACCAGCCTCTTGTCTTGACCTAAGATGGCATAGCTCTTCCTATTCGCTACAATTGAACACTGCCAATGTTAACTCTCGTGTACAGCTGCTCTGCTATGTCATATGCTGTTGCTTATGTTCCTTGAGTAGCTGAATATCTTTTTGTAAACAAAACAAAACCAACACAAAAGCGAGTAAGTGCATGACAAGCAAAACGCAGCTAATCCACATGCACAAATACCTTTGCTAGCATGTGAACGAACGTGGGTATTGTTTGGAACAGCTATCTCTGTTTGGAACAGCAAAGATAGTGTGACCAAAAAGCTTAACTGCAAAAAAATAAGTATGATCAAAGATGAGCTAAACAGCTGCCATAAGCTGAAGAAAGACTCACAAACACTGCTTTTGTCCTCTCCTACTGGCTCCCAGCCATGATAACTGCACTGAAGTTGATGTGATTAATTCCGAACTACATCACTGTAACATTAAGTTTTAATCCAGTACAAAATACAGATGGGATGTTTCCCAGCTCCTTATTTACCAGGGTTTTTTTGATGATCCTTTGCTATATCATTGCTGCAGTACGTATGTGAGCATTTGGAATAGCATGGGTAGGCACTGTGATGCCCTGGCGAAATTAGAGAGTAAGGTGTCAGGCCTGAACAGCGAGAGCATTTGAGATGATTGATGGGGAGCTCCGCTCTTTGACAGATGGGTTACAGAGTTTTGCTGCATGCAGGGATTCAGTGCTTTTAGCCTCCTACCAGACTTCTGCAGCCTGGCTGAGGCATGTTGCAGGAGGTTAGATTCCTTGGGGACAATGAAGGTCATGCAAGGAAGCCTATTTCTCTCCATTGACTGCAGAGGAAGCCTCAGGTGATTAGGTTAGATATAGATATCAGATTTCTAGATGACAGTTTATTTTATTTTAACTCCCTAGAGGACTGTTCATCTCATCTTAAAATATGTACCTAAGAAAGGTCAGATGAACTGTCATGTGAAATGGCTATTTCTCTCTGCTGACCACAGAAGCAGCTTAAGGTCAATAGCTTAGACTGAGACATCTAACTTTTATATGGTTAGAGCTGGAAATGAAGAATACCATCCTTTTGTTTCATGTTGAGTGGATTAAATGCCATGACAGATATTCTCTTACTCAGTAATAAATGTAGTGTTGCATGTTTCACAAGTTGGCAAGACCTGCAAAGTCTTCATTTTAAATTAGATTTCACTCAAGATAATGTCAGTGAGCAATTAAACTATTTTCAGGAAATTCTACATTGCCCTAGGATCTTTATGACTTGATATGAAAGCAAAGGCATCCAAAGCTGGGACAAAAGAAACTATAAATACCAGATGTGTCTCTGTGTGTGTCACAGTGAGTCACTTCCAAAGGCAGAACAGAGTCCTAAGCTGTATGCAGTGTGTATAAAATGCAATTTCCCATGAATTTATGAGTTATCATGATGCACAACCCAGCATTAGGCCATTATCTTAAGAGACCAAAAGTATTTCAGAGAGTTAGTCAACACTTTTTGAGGTGAAATGCTATTCTGTCAAAATTAGAATGTTTTTAGTGATTGTGTCAATATGTACTTCTAATGGAATCACTTCAAACTGCTGTCATATTAACTTATAGACTAGCATATAGGATTTTATGGGCATTTTATTTTTAATCAAAGATCATAATTACAGTACCTTTTGGGTTAGATTTTAGGAAGGGTATTTAATCACTTTAATTCATATGTAATATTTTATATTTTACTACATTTTGTTTTGCACATCTAAAATGTAATATTAGACTGCAACACTTTAATAATTTAAAAATAGTTTATTTCAACATCATCAAAACCAAAATGTTTCATAAAGTCCCTTTGCAATTTATAAACCAATATATTTTAGTAATTTTAGGTTCTGAAAAAAATATTTTCAGATGTTAATCTTGATTCTATACCACATACCAGAGTTCAGCAGGAAATTTACTTTCCCTACGAGTCTGTTCTTTTGGCTATTTAGAGTCTCATTGACAAACTGAATTGTCAATGGAATGTATTCACTCATTTATATCAACAGTATTGTCCCTGTCTGCTTTGTTTTCCTCTGAGTCCTTATTTTTTCATCAGCAGCTTGGAAGTGAATCGTTGTCTGCTTATTTTCTAACGGAACTGTAAAGGGAAGGGCTGCTAATTGCCTCATAAAAATATTTGTCAGGAAAACATGTTTGTTTTAAAATGTACTTTTATCCATGAATGATCTCATGCCTTAAAATTTTCATCTTTGAGGCACGTCTAAATTCTCACAATGTCCAGAATGTTATACAGCCAGGCAGGCTGTAAAACCTAAAGATGGATTCAGGGTTTGTCTGTGCTGACCTTTCCTCTTCTACCCATGCCTTCTCATTTCCTGGATGTAAAATATTAATAAGGAAAAAAGATTTCAATAGTAGTTGAGAACCTTCTTAACATTTAATTAAAACATTAATTCAAGTATTAGGAAGTCTGTGAAAACAAAAAACTAGACAGACTACTCACTAAAACAGGCAGATAAGTACCTGAAGGCTGCTGGTGGGTTCTGATAGCTTCTGATAGTTTCTTTGTTTCCACGGATAAAGAAAATCACAGAATCATAGAAAGGTTTGGATTAGAAGGGACCTTTAAAGGTCATCTAGTCCAAAAACATTTGTTTAAAATTTTACAATATTTATTTGAATTCTTAGAATTTCTGATAAGGAGCAACGTTGTAAACAGCTGCATATTGAAGAGGAACCAAATTCAATGAGTCTCCATAAAATGGGTCTGTTTGCTTTCTTGATGCTTGTCTATCTCAGAGATGACTCTTTTGGAACAGATGAAGTTATAGCACAATAAAAGTTGTGTGAGTTATAAAAACACATTTGACCCACTGCTGTATGAAGAAAATGTTAATTGACCCATTGTATTACAACACTGGATATCATTGAACTAGAAGTAAGTTTCACAGAAATAGAAAGTAAAAGGTTTTAAAAGGGGCATCTCTTAATCCTTTTCCCTCTGTTCCCAAACATAGCCAAAAACATACTGTTCTATGTATACTACTCGTGTTTGGACATCCTTATTCAATGACAGTGGAGAACTAAAGGAAATTTAAGAGGTAGCTTTTCAATACAGAAACTTCTCGGAAAGGTGTGGTTGCTTATAAGGTATTTCTAGACACAGAACCCTAAGTCTGTTTCTTTTGTGAATTAAGGTCAAAATGACGGTGGAGAATGAGGACCACTATAACAGTCATGGAACTGTGGGTAGAAATGTCTCCATTTGTTATATACATGAATAAAAATGTATATATGTAAAAATGTATATTAATGTTTGTTTGGGAAAAGTAACTCTAGCTTGATGATGCTGACATTGCAAGTCAAGCTCACTGTATAACAGAGATTTACTTCCGCCTTTTTATAAAGATAGGAAAATCATTGCCTGCTGATGTGACAAAAACCTGAGTTTCATTTGTATGATTTGAGAGATAAGTAAAACTGTCTGTTGTCTCCTATTCTGCTTAATACATGGTGTTACTTTTCAAGCTAGAATAAATTTTGAAATTAAAGTGGCTCCAGTGTGGGCAGTAGTTCAGGGAGAAGCAAAACAAATGTTTTACAAATGAACTAATTTTGACTTCCATCTCAATTTTATTTTTCTTAAGTAAAAAAAAAGGAAAATCACAAAAATCCTTTGTGGACAGGAAAAAATACTTGGCAGAGAGAGAAAATTAATGTGTGTTTTACCTGGTAATCTAAACATGATTGCAGCTTGTACAAATAGCCTGGCTTTAAGCTAGCATTTATCATTGATAATAGTGTAGTCATAACGTCATTAGAAGTGCACTGTAAAATCACAGTGCTACTGGGATGCTTAACACCTATGCAGGTCTTTGGACAGGTACTTGAGTCACAGGCACATGGAGCTCTGTGCTGCTGCCAGATACACGGGTAGCCGTCTCTGCCTACTTTAAAGCTTTGAATAATACAAGTCCTGTGGATCTCAGCCTTTTTCGTATACCAATGAAGGGGCACTGCATATATTCTTTCTTCAGAGAAAATAGTGGTACAAAAAGCACAAGGAACTAAGGTTGGGAGTTGAACATGGAAGAACTCAATTTGAATATCTGAGCAATAAGTTTGGGAAAAAAATCTGCTTGAAGGTGTTTTCAGATCAAAACTGACCTGGCCTTTATATTTTAGTCAAGAACACCTTACCTGGGCTTGTTATGAAAGTGACTTAATTTAGGCACCTAGAGCTGAGTTTAGGTACCTTAGGTGTACAGGATGTAAGATTAGGTCATCTGCCAGGCATAGCAGTGGTCCAACCTGATTTTACAATTCTCTGAAAAGAAAAGCCTTTCAGATTTATTCTTTGCAGTTTATTTCATTAAGTAATTTTATTTTATCTGTAGTGGTTGCACCCAAAGTAATATTGCACAGAATTTACTATTTGTGTCAGCGGTCCAGCAAGGGTTGGCCAGGGAATGGAGATTTTTCCTACTGGAAATTGCAAGTTGCTCAATATGGAACCCTGTTTTTACTTCTGATCCCTACAAAGAAACAAAATTATTTAAAGCACAGATAGTTAAAACCCAAAAGCCTTTGACCAAAAATATGTCAGGAATGCAGTGGAATATCTCTGCGGGGTGTAACATCATGTGTTTGTGCCAACTGAAACACTGGAGAAAATACTCAGCAGTGCTGCTGCAAGACCATCACTGAGTCCTAACAAAATTTCATTTCTGGGATGAAAGAAATGGCACATTAGCATGGATGCAAGCCAGTGCTGCTTTATGTGTTTTAAACTGATATAAGTCTACATGTGAAGTCTGCATCTTTTAATTGAACAAACTGAGTTGAATTATTGTCATTTTTTTTACTGTAGGTAAGTTCTTACAAAGCAATTTTAAATTAGGCTAAAAATTGAACTTAGGATGCCTCTTGACCAAATGTAGTCATCACGGTAGTCACAGTACTTACAGTCACAGTAGTCACTAGTATTTATTTAAATAAAAATGTCTATTTTTTTAATATGTCCTCCCAGTTTCCTTGTAAATACAATTAAGACAAACTGAGTAAATTAGGGAAAATATAACTGAGGGCAAATACTGCTGTCTATTCCTGAGGGAAATAATGTGAACTTTCATCCTAAATCAGATGAGAGCCAACAATTTAGAGCACAAGGTCAAAAGCATGGAAACACATTCCCACACTGTTTTGGCTTGTACAAGTTCAAAGACCTGAGAGTAGAAGGCTTTTTTATATTCGGTCCTAGCCAGATATTTCTGGGAGATGCACCACCTTGGATGCAACCCTGTCATACCTTGCAGAGTTGGTAGCGTTCCTTGAGATCAGTTCTACTTGGAAGAATACCAAGAAAAAAACGACAGGAGGAAACAATGTCAGTGGGTCTTTTTTTTTTTTTTTTTTTTTTAACTTAGAGACATTACTGAACTGAGGTCCAAGTTACTGCTAGAGCTGTTAGGTGGTAGAGGGCACAGGATTTTTCCCAGGTGAGATGTAAAAGTAATATCGGGGTTGTTAAATAACTAGTAGTACTTTTTTTGCAAGATTAAAAGGCTTAACTACAGCACCCTAGCCAGATTCTGACTCAGCTCATTACATCATAAACTCATGAAGTTCATCCTGTAGAAAGTATTATATCCTTCCTCTCCTCAGCTGTTTGTTAAGTGTCACTGTGCCCGGGCATGCGGCTGCCGTATCCCATTATAGAGATGGTTTAAGTGATAGTTATACAAAACATGGTATTTAATAACAGCAAGGCTACTTTGGCTACTTTGTGGTTCTGGATTAACCCTGAGGGCTTTCACTTCTACTTTATACGATCCTTCATGGTTTTATTTCTTTCACTTATCCCTCTCCCTAAAGCTTTCAGCTGTTTTCTCAGTTTTATGCTCCCATCCTGCCTGCATTCCCTCCCTCATTTCCATTCTCTAGTGCTGCATCTTACTTCATTTAATACTTAGGACTCCAGCCCCCTCCAGACAGATAATTTCCAGGGAAGAATAATCTCTCTGTCTGTGTTTCAGGAAAAACTTGATAATGTGATCTCAGTGAATTCTCACTGCAAACTCAAACCCTTGAAGTTCAAAAATCCCGACTTCTAACCTCAGGTTTTGACTTTGGCAGGTCGACTTACTATTTTTGAATGAAAGATTCATTTTATTTTAACATTTCATCCCAAGTCCCTCTGGGGCATGAGCACACCTCCTTGCACTGGCCCTTGTTTCCTCATAGAAAGCTTTATAGAAAATTAGAGTTTATTACACAATTCTTTATGAAGATATGCCAGCTCTTTTTCTTTACACTCCCATCTATACTGTAGACAACTTCCTTTTGATAAAGGGCCACCCTGCCAGCAGACCTTATCTTTAGAGGCTGCACATCTTTATGGCCTCTGGAGGAAGCATTCAACCCCAAACTTCTGTGCACTGGTGTAAAGTCTGCACGTTTAAGATCCTTTTTATAATTTCTAAAACCTTTGGGTTCTTTAAAGGCAAATGGCATGAAAAAATAAGGAACTTCCAGTACCATGTTGATGCTTGCCCAAATCTCCTCTATACTCTGCGTGCACTTTGGAACCAAGTTGCCTAACCCATTTTGAGTTTTGATACAGGGTCTCAATCCAGCACGGTGTTGGATGGATTTTTATTTAAAATGGCAAAGCAGTCAGGCTGGAACTCTGTTTGAGACTGAGACCTTTCACCCAAGGGCTCACACATAGCTGATGAGGACCCATCAGTACAGCATATGGTACCTCACCTGTGTTTCCAATTGAATGCAGCAATGGTCCCTGTGTTGTATCTCTCAGATGCCCCACGTGTTTCAATGGCACTGCATGGCTGTGTGTTGCCAGCTGAATATATCCCCAGGTACCTAAAAGAGTTAGCTTTAACACAAAGAAATTTCCTGAAGTATACTACCTCGATTAATTCAGTGAAAATCCATTATAAGCCCATAGCAAGGCTAATCCAAGTGATTACAATATCAAGCATAGCTAAGTCATCATAGTCCGTCAGGAATTTTTCTTGAAGCAAGAATCAGAAGACATGGATTACAATTACAACTTTGTCAGATCCATTCTGTGTCCCAGGATGAAGCCTCTTAAAGGAGAAGCTTGCCAGGGAAGCTGCTGTCTTCTTTACTGTGTTTGAACAGCATATAGAGCAGTGGAGGTCATGGTATAAGTGGAAAAAAATAAAGGGTAAGAAATTATATGTTTTTTCAGAGGTATTACAAGTCTAAGAACATATCTTAAGTGTGCTTTTCTTATCAGAAAAAGCCAAGTAAATATGCTTCCTACAATAGTTTTATGAAGTGCTTTGACAAATGGACAGAAAAAAAATAAATTAATTTTAATGTAGGCTTCTGTTAAGCTTCTGAGATAAAGTACAATCCTTATAAGACTTTTTTATAATGCATATTTTGTGGAAATGGACCTTTTTTTCTTGTTCCTCATCAGAAATATGTAACTGTTTTAGCACAGCAGTTCCTCTAAATAGATATTACACATGCAAGTTATTTGTAATAAAATGAAAGCAACCACCTGTAAATAATCTAATTACATTGAAGTGAGTTTCTTTTTTTGAATTCACTCTGAGTTGTAAATGCCAGTCATTCTGATTCATATACCTGTCACCTAATAATCTTAATTTAAGAATGCTAAAGAATTGTTTTCTGTAACATTTTTAGTATCAGCCAAAGTAATTTACAAGAAGCAGAACTAGAAACTGGAGATTTCCTCTTTCTGCTGTAATCCTTGCATCTGTTTTAAGAGCACCGTGCTCTTCATGTTAGCTGATTAACTTGCTTCACTTAGCTTTGGGAACACTGCTGTATGCATGTAGTGTCACACAAGGTTCGGTGTGCTGATACTGTGAGTCATTTGGCATCCTCAGACAGGCGATTGGGAAATAACTCTTACTGGATCCCTAAGTGCGATCACTTCCCATCTTCTTGGGAAGCTGAGGACTTACAGGTTATGTCTTGCTACACTTCACTAACCCCTGTGAAAGCATGGGGCTAGGCAGTGCTGATTTGTGGCAGGGCCTTCCTCACGATGTTGGCCCGTGCCCAGTAGTACTCTCTCCTACAATTGCCAGGCGCAGTTTGGGGCATAGCAAAGCCTAGGAATTGGTCTCAAAAGCATCAGCTGCAGCTGCAGGTGATGAAGTTCTATGGATGCAGGTCACCACACGTGTCCCTCCTAGGATGACAGGTGACTCCCAGCCCAGCTCTTTCAACTCATGAGTTTAGACATGGACAATTTAGCTAGATTGCCCCATGAGTCAGCTTTCCTGCCCCGGCCCTGGAGCGCACTCGTCTGTGCCCCGCTTCTGTGCTGATAGGAGTCTGGGCTGCTTGTGGATCCTCTGCACATCACAGCTCTCTTCCAAGGGATGCCAAAGCCCATGTTTCATCCACTGCAGACACCTCTTGGGAAACATGACGATTTCTCCCCATTTTAACTGTGCAGGGAACTAGGGCCAGGCAGAGAGTGGGCAACATAAACTGTTCAGTTGTCTGTCAAACTTTTCATATCCTTTTAAATAGCTAAACTAGATGGTCTGAAAAGAGCCCTCTGCCTCTCTCAATCCATGTACAGAGTGAAAAAAATCTTTTTCCTTCTTGAAATACTGTGATGAAATATTTTTTTTATTGTCAGGTGTTGTTATTAGCAGAACATGTATATTTTTCAGCTACAGGCTGGTACTTTCTTGTGCCCACACACAAATACTGAGAAAAGTGAGAGAAATGTAACACATGAGAAAGAGTGGTGAAACCTGCTGTTTTAACAAGCAGGAAATGAAAACATAATGTGGTACACAACACATTAATTAATTTTATTACAACTTTATGCCAATTTTTATTAGATGTTTTTATTGGATTAGGAATTGCATTTTGAGATTATGTTAAAAATGTGATGGTGTTTGCCTATTCTCACAGTAGATGTAAAATTTAAATGGTATTATTTTAATATGTATTTCTTCTATAATTTAGCTTTTGCCATTTAGCATTTGGCAGACTCTAAAGAGTCAAGCATTTGGCATAAAATCAAGTCTAACTCTTTGCAGTCAGAGATTAATGATCTGTCTATAAAGTTTCTATACTGTATGGTTAAATCCCTTAGCATCAAGTGCTTTCACTTACTAATGTTACTTTAGCAGTTTGTAAATGACATTAACAAATAGCAGTCATTTTATGGTGGTCCTATGGCACAGCTACCTCCAGTGATGCTACCTATTCTTCTCTCTTGCAATTAAAAGAAATATTTTAATCCAAATGGCACATCTGTCAGGGAACTGTCAAAAAGAAAAGGCTAATAGGAATATCCTTTCATATGCTCTGAAAGAATCGTATCACATGTATGGATTTAGTGAGCATGCACTGTCAGTTGATGCAAGAAGAATTAGCAGTCATGCAAGAGTTTTCGTTGATTTAGACAGTGATCAAGGGAAGACTCTGTACCACAACTGTTTTCCTTTTTTTTCTTTCAGCCACAGAGAGCCTCTGTTCTCAGATGAGGTCTGTGTGTCAATTCATAAAAAGGGAAGCCATCTCTGGTGTCACTGGCTAGCATTCAGTTTTAATAAACATTTAACTGATCCAAGTCTTTACTGTTGCTAAAATACATCACAGTATATCACATTGAATACCTGATATTTGATACTTGAAACTTTTAGTTATATAAGGAATATACTAACCAATAAAAAATAATTAAATTTAGTGGTTAAAGTAAAAATTTAACATAGCTGATTTCTGCTATACAAATACAAGTTTTGTTGATGTCAACAATTTTTTTTTCTGAAGGAAATATTGACTTCTTATGCTTATTCTTTAACTTGTCTGATTAAAACTACTGTATTCTAGCCAAAGTGCAAAACAGGTGAACTGCATTTAATTTTAAGCCTCTTCGTAATGCAATTGGTAAAGGTATTCTTTGTGTCCACTTTTTATACTATTATGAATTCTTCTATGCATTCTCAAATAATCATGCACCACCTACAAAGACTCATGAGAACAGTTCATCCTCTGTTTCACTGAGCCAGTGATACCCCACAACTGTCAGGATCAAGAGCAGTGCGTGGGTCAGAAGTTAGGATGATTTCTTACAGCACCACAGGAGTGCACAAGTACACATTTGTTGGTAGGTAAGGTAAGGTAAATGTCTGTGTTTGACAGATTCTCTGCAAAATATGAATGTAACAGTATAATCCTGTTATATGGAAGAAGCAGTTCTTTTGAGGCCTGTATTAACACTATTTCACATTTTTAAAAAATTAAAAAAAATAATGCAGCATTTAAATTACTTATTACTTCTTTAACTTCTTATGCTTCATAAATATACTTTAATATTTTGGAATTTTATGGCTTGGTTATACAGTAGGCATTTTCTAACTGTCCATTTTGCTACGTCCATTTAATTTCACTGTTTTAAAGCTGAAGTTAAAGTACATGGCTAGCTTACTGCATTTTAAAACAATCTTTATGTTTCTGTGTTGGTCCTACAGGCTTACATGTAGATACACCTGCTGTTGAATTCTATTAACTTCTTTGCTGGAATATTTTTCCTTGACTTTTTACTCCTTGGTCATGCAACCACATTGTGTTTGCAGGACAACCTCATTCTCCAGGTATTTATACAAACATTTTTTTTAACAACTATTTGTGAAAAGAAACAAATTCAAAGGTCTGAAAGGTTTCTACATCATGCAGATCCAGTAAAAAAAAAAAACAAACATGGAGAGTCTTGGAAAGTGAAGATTCTATGAAAAAATACAAGTGGATTGCAGAGAACTAATGACAGTTACAGACCATGCTGCCAGAGTGAAACAATTGTTCCTCTTCGGGGGACAGACTCAGATACTGATAAATTTAATTCCACATACCTGCAGACAGATTGTGCCTAGGGCTTCACGGGGGGATGCCCTTTTATTCTGCAGGTGATACGGGTTTGGGATACAGCTGTATGAATGGAACTGCTCTCAAACAGAAAACTCAAGCATAGACATAGTAAGAACATTGGGGTGTTTGTGCAACAACAGTCTTCTCAGAAATAATCTGCTTTGTTTAAGGAAGAAATTGTTTTGGTTGGGAATTGGGATAACATTTTCATCTGTGTAAGAGATTCAGCTAAGACTAAAAGGTTATATGGTCAAAACCTGTTTGCCTAAGGGCATCTAGAATTTTCCCAGACTACCCTGCTAATAACTATGACTTTAGAAAAAAGGGAAGTTGAACAATGTCTGCAGCCTGGTAAAGTCCCAGCTCTTTAAAATTAATTGCAAAATTTCCATTGTAGTCACTGAAACCAAGATTTTAACTTCTGGATATACCAGAAAAAATGAATTTGACTGTTAAAGTGTAGCTTTCATAATGCATTTCATTTTAGATGTTATTGGACCTCACACAAACATGACTGATAGAATGGGATAGCTTTAATTAGCTGTCAGAAATACATTTCTAACATGTTTTTGAGAAAATGTGCTTTCAAGCAAGGGGTAAATTTTTGCTACATTTTTGTTGCATATGATATTTCTGCAACAGTGATTGATCTATCAATATCTAAATGGGATTTTACTCTTTTTTGAGCTACTTCATTGAAGGAATATTCTGAAGATTTTAAGTAACTTGAAATACATCTTCCTAGATCCTTGAGTTACTGAAGTCAACAGTAATTGTACTACTGATTTAACTAGGAGCAGTATATCACATTTCTTCTTTTATGCCTTCTTTCAAACAAATGCAGCAAGGCTATTCTACTCTTCTTCCTACTCTTTTGCATTAGCTTTTGTATCAAAAACCATCTGAAAGATCATTAACAGAAACAGCTCTGATCTCAATATATTTTTCCTGTGAGTATATGTAGTGAGGTGTAGTTCAGATGCTCAATTTGAAATACTAACTGTATATAAGATTTTCAAAACCATGTCTTGTTAGTTATTGGTGTTTCCTTTGAAATTACCGGGATTTTTTCCTTTGACATAATTTAGAGCAGGGTTAGGAAGAAGGCTGAGTACTTATGAAGATTACGGACTATGACTAGGTTGGCATAAGGTACAGCCCCATTCCCTTTGATGTTGATAAAAAAGTCTTTCATTACTTCAGTAAAAGTTGGTGGTTATGTCACTAAATTTATAGTCATGCTAAATTCTATAAGTATTGCAGGCTGAAGTTTTAGTGATTTGTAAGATCTAAACAAAGGATAAAATCTTGATCCCTTTTCAGTGAATAACACTTTAAAAGCAATTATATAGACTTAATTGGAATTAGTTATATGGCAATATACAGGTGGATATGAGTAAGGTTATTAGAATCTGCTCCGAAGAGGGAAAAGAAAACAATATTTATCCTGTAAAGTGTACAGAAGTACTGACTACACCAGCCAAATGACAATAACTTTCTTCCCATTAAATATATGTAGCATGACACAGAGAATGAATGGCACAAGCATGAAATTAACATTTGCAAAGTCCTGGTTTTAACCAGAAACAGTGGGCCAAATAAGCACTTAAAATGCATAATGATTACTTTACTCCTTTTAGTGCAGCTGAGAAAAGTGGCATGTACAAGTGCAGCAGTTGTGGGTTATGGCTTGTAAAAATACTATGGAATGAACACAGTAATTTGACCACTTTTACAGCTTGTTGTTGCATTATGTAAGTTCCATATAGGTAAGTTCCATGTATGTAAAATTCATATAAAATTTCCATTACACATGTTAAACTTATGAAAACATTGTCCTGTTCAAGATAATTATTATTATTATTTGCTTTTACATATGAAGTCTATTTTGGCTGCTTTGGCATTAATTAATTTAGCAGGTATACCCCATTTCTTGTACCAGTGTATGAAATATAACACTGGTTCTAATGCTCCTCTAATGATGCTTTGTATGTGAAAAACTTCTGGCTTCACTGACCTTCAGTTAGCCCTTAGATAACCTGCCATTCTTTCCTGCGATTTTCTCACCTTCTGTGATATGTAGACCAATACCTGCTCTGAGCTGAGTTGAAGGTTAGCCAACAGAAGACTTAAGAAGCCAAAATATATATATTTGATTCTTACCACAATCTGTGTACAGTCATTCAAAAGATTCTGGTGAAATGGAGAGGGATTACGCTTACACAGTAAAAAGGGAATTGAGCCACAGATAAATGGCGTTAACTGAATTTTTTGGTCAGTTGAATTGCGTAGGAGGAGAGTCAGGTTGTCTGCTACATTGCTTCCTGCTCAAGACAAGATGAATGCAGAACGCAGGTCTCTAAATGTAAGATGGAGCATTGCCTGGACTTCTGGGTGCCCACATTTACTCAGCCTTCATATTTTTGAACCCCGCATTAGCCTTTTTGCCCAATTAGCTACTCATGTTAACTATTTAGTGATTAAGAGTCAACCTAGGCTTTGCCCAAATTTCCAGAGAGGTCCAGTCTGTCATGTTTGCTCAGAACACACTCATTACACAGAAGTCACCACACATAAATATGTGTAGCTAAACGTCCATTGCCATTGTGGAAGAACTTTTGCTGGAGACCACAGGGTTAGTAATTTTCCTACTTCGTTCAGTGCAATAGCTGATTTTCTAACATACCTACCCAGAAAGTAAAACCCCTGTATTCAGGATCATCTTGACCTGAGAAGATTTAAATCAGCTACTCCCTGAACACTGCCCTTATAACCCATAGCTAAGGACTGACCGTCAAATTGTACACACATCTGTTAGCAGCCAAATATTTTATCATGTCCTGCCAGATCTTGTTGCCAATCCTATGTCTCTTGTTTCCTAAATAAATGCTTCACATACAAATAAAGTCTACTATGAAAAAAGAACTCATGGATAAGAATATTGTGTTGGCAGGTTGATAATACTGCTTTTCTGGTGGCTAATGAGTTCCATACCATTGGTCTACAGGATAATGATAATAAAGGTACTAAATTATATTTTTCTGATAACATCTCCCAGGTGCCTAGTGCACTAGGAGAGCCAGAATAGTTACACAAAACACAACAGTGAGTGGGTGGGTTTAATGGAGGGCATGGATCATCTCATAATGTCTGTAAAAGGAATCTTGCATTGGCTTTGGCTCCTTTTTAGCAAAACATGCAGTCAGATCCTATATACACAGTTTACTAACAGAACCACTGGAACCTTAATCACATGTCTTATCCCTTTGTTACATAGAAATGAAGGTGATCAGCCAAGTTCCCCTGCAAAGACACATATGCTGTGCAGGTCAAACAATTTTGGACAGTAAGAAGCAGTCACTTCACTGCCTCCCAAGTGTATTCTTGGAGTCTTGTGTTTTAAACACAGTAGCTGAAGGGGCTAGCTAAGGTTGGCTGATCATTCAGATCCCATGTAAATAACCATTTGGAATAGGAACTCCTTGACAATACAAGCAGAATTCAGTGGATTTTGTCTTTGATGAGACTATTTGCATGATCTAGTTTATCAATGTAGTGCATGTAATTCAGTTCTTAAATACTTGTATCAATTTACTATTTTAAAGCATTTTCTACTGCGTAAATTGCATAACAACATACATGTTTCTATTCCCTCCTTTTCTCATAAAAAACTGAAAATACATGCTGGTGGAAGAAATTCCAGGCATGAAGGCAAATGCAGTCTCCTGTTGGCAATAGTTATCTTGCAGAAAGATTTGTGGATGTGCTAGTTTTGAATGATTTTAACCAAGTCAGAAACTGATAGCACCGGCTAGAGCCAGGCACGATGCAGGCAGGTGCTGAACAAACTTCCCCAGCTCGGCCTCTGCCAATGCACGTCCCCCTGACCTGCAGCATTGCAGCTGTTCTCCTCTGTGCCAAGTTGTGTGGTGGTGGTTTGGGGATTTGGAAAAACACATTCTCTGCACAAATACATTCAGGTCTCCAAAGGGCAGTGAATTAACCCACTGTATCACTTCCAGTGTAATGAATTTTTAAATTCCTCTTTCTAAGCACAAAAGCCTCCTGTTTTTATGCAGGGCATAGCAATGTGTGTCCTTTTCTTGCTTCCTCTCACTGCTACATTTTGATCTTTGCAGTTTTGCTGCAATATACTGCTTTAAAAGATAAGTATACTTTTCTTATAGAAAGAATATTTTTCTTTGAGAAAGAAAATATTTTAATAATTCAGGCACAGATTCTCTACCCTTTGAAGCAGTGATGAGCTCTCTGTGGTGTCAGTGATCTAAGTTAGTGCCAACAGTGGGGGTGCTCGAAAGAAATATTTGTCTTATCTGGCTGTTAAAAAGGTAGCCATTAACTAGTTTGATATGTGATTTATAGCACTTCATATGAGTCCTGAGCAACTATATTTTGAAAGAGATCTCAGGTTTTTAAATCTAGGTTGCACTTTTCAGCGCTGATTCAACAGCAGCCTTGTAGAAGAGATGCAAGACTTTGCTCATTCCTGGCAGTGATCTACAGGATCAAAGTTGTGAATCAGTTGACGGTAAAAGGGAGGTATGATGATTTAATGAAGTATCAGAAAGTCTACTGATTCACTGATAACTATTCATATTCTTGTTCTTGATCTTTTTCAAGGACAAGGTTTTAATTTACTGTGTTTTATGCCAGAACTGAAGTGGCATCTCTGTGGGTGCGTGGTAGGTGGCTTGGGCTGTGCTGACATATGCAGTAACCGCTTACACTGAACACTCGCAGCTTTTCTGTATTTAAATACACCATGGATCACCCCACTGATGTAGATGATCTCCAGTTCCACAAATTATTTTTTTTTTTTCATTCTGGTATAAAAGAAAGATTCATTGTTTAACATTACAGTTTTTGCTTACTGCACTTTCTCACTTTCAGCTTTGAACACAACGGGTAACAATGAGATTCTGAACCACAACTTTGTTGCCATTCACCTTGCCCCTTAGAAAAGAGTTGTCAAAGAGTAGAATCATAGAATCATAGAGTCGTTGGGTTGGAAGAGACCTTAAAGATTGTCTAGTTCCATGCCCCCTGCCATGGCCAGGGACACCTTCCTCTAGACCAGGTTGCTCAAAGCCCCATCCAGCCTGGCCTTGAGCACATCCCTTGCCAGGGATGCGGTGTCCACAGCTCCTCTGGGCAACCTGTTCCAGTGTCTCAGCACCCTCGCAGTGAAGAATTTCTTCCTAATACCTAATCTAAATCTACCCTCTTCCAATTTAAAGCCATTATCCCTTGTCGGGACACTACCTGCCCTCATAAGTAAAAAGTCCGTCTCCAGCTTTCTTGTAGGCCCCCTTTAGGTACTGGAAAGTACTGGAAGGCTGATATAAGGAGTAGTGGGAAAGGGATATTTGTAAGGGTTTTGTTTATTTTCTTGAGGGTCAGGTCAAGCTGGGTCAAAAAATCACAACACTTTTCTCCTTTCCCTCCCTCAAAAGAAACCCCATTCTGCACAAACAATTTTTCCCTTTCCCTAGGAAAGAAAAATATGATTTTTTTTTCCTTGCCCATTTGTTTTCACTTCTTTGGTGAATATTGCATTTTACCATATTCAAAATCTATGGTTCCATTTTCTTCTTTTAAATTAAAGGAAAATGTTAACATTTTAAGAAAAAATAAACTTACTTAGAAAAGTGGAGACCAAGAAGGAATGCCAGGTATTTATTGTATAGAGATAATATTTTCCAACTGTGGGGGACAGGTCCATCACCAGAATAGTGAGGGATATCATAGTTATTCTCCAGAGTTTCTGGTTTTGTTAATATCTTTAGTCACTTGCTGCTTATTGATGGAAATTCTTTTCAGAAGGGGAAGTATGCTCAGTGATGTCTGATGGTGTTTGTTGAAAGCCTGAAACTGTCACTAAAGAAAGCAACAACCTGTGTATATTTTCTGTATGTAGTAACAAAAGAAGAAACTTTAAATATTGAAATTAGGCAATACTTTTATAATCTCAAAATAGGGAAATAGGAATGGTGAAAAAGAAGCAAAACTTCTGTTCCAGCCCCCAATAGAATATGGCTTTTCATTAAAAAAAAAAAAATATCAAACCCAAACAACATTTTTCTTATATTTGAAAGATATACAGCATTTTGATGAACATGGGGCATTTTCCAACAAGGAGAGGAAAGAAGCTCAGTGATACATGAAAGATCTATGAATTAAGGTGGATCAGTCTTTAAGAACTTGCTGCTGACCCTAGGAGGGATTTTTCAAAGTGGAAAAAGTTAGACCTTTCAGGTTCCCAAGGAGATGTACAAATTTCAACTGTGAGTTGTGTCACAGAGGTGAGGATATTCTTCTGCACTGGGCACATAATACAGGGGAAAACTTTGCCCTGAAAAGCTTGTGATCTAAGATGTACGACAGACATAGAGCGAGAGAAAAAGGAGAAAAATGGCTTAACCACTGGTATCCAACAAGTATGATGCCCTCCTAGTCCCGTTCAGTGCTTGGTCCCCTGAATGACTGTAATCAAGTTATCCATATGCTGGTTGATAACCATGGAGCAACTGCACTCCCTGGGATTAGCCCCTCCAGACCAGCACATTTTCTTGGTGGTGTTGGCTTGCAGTTGGCAGGACAGAGAAGCTGAACAGCTGTTGGATTCCTCCTTGTGCAGCTGCTCATATTTGGTATTTAAGGGCTTGCTATCGTGTGACTTCAGAGGGCGTGGAAGTCTTTGGAAGTGCCCCAAAGCTGGCATCCCATCCATAGCTGTGAAAAAGTTGGACAAATCTAAGCAGGTAATTAAACCTCCAAAACTATTTATTTTCCCAGTTCTGGGTCTATTTCTAGAAAGTGCTGAGTCACTGAGCATTGCATCTGAGCATATGGAATGAACTAAATTCAGTAGGCTCATTTATAATACTGGTTTACGTCTAATGTGAGCATCATGTTAGTTACAAAACCTCCAGCCAACATCACCTTATAGAGGTCTTGTATACACAAAATACTAAATAATATTTCAAATTATGTTAGCTTGCTTAGCTTACATGAACCAATGGAAAATTAACATTATTTACCTCATCTACATAAGGTGAAATAGCCCTTTAATATACCTGTACTGTTTGAAGATATTGCAGTGTTGAGTGCTTTAAATCCCCCTGCTTAAAGTAGTGGAGAATTATTTTTAATTCCTGAAAAATATTAAATCTTATTGTAAAATCTTTCAGAGAATCAAATAAAATTGTTTTCATCAACTATTAAGTAAGCACACTTTTTAAATAGTTACATTGAATATAATATAATTTGGTAATAATCTCTCTTTGATGACAGATATGTCTTAACGATAAAATATCTCAGAAACTTTTAGAAATTCAGAGAACTCTGATAGCTCAGTCAAATTCAGGAACAATAACATCCATGAAAAGCTTTTGAAAGAGAGTATTGGTCAAAACCACAGAATAACTTCCTTCCACTTTAAAACTTGCAAGGTACTTTTAAAACTTTGCCTGACCACCACTGAGGTAAAAATGGGTTTTACCATTACTTTAAGTGAAATCAGGAACAGTTTAAATGTTTTATTTACTGAAAATAAAATGAATGGTTGTAGCTTGTGTTATGCAGCAGATGTTGTGACAATGCTTGTTTGGCAAATCTGAAACAGTTTTTCAGACAACTGAGAAAGGTTTATTGTCTTATATTATAGGCTAATGTATATTGCTCCCCCAACATACTTGCCATGCAAATTAAATCTCTGTACAGCTATGAAATGCTATTAATAGTCACACATGGAACAGTTCTGGATGTACAGGCCTTCTTTCAGCATATATCAATTAGAAAAAGAGTAATTTTAGAGGCTACATGGACCACTGTCTGGCACAGATCTTCCACATTGAGGTCAGTTACAAAATTAGGGCCATCTGAAAATGTATAGACTTTACTGCCATAAAGGAAGTCAGCAGGAAAGAAAACAACGGAGAAGACATCCCTCAAAACTGGCCTTCGTCGTCTCATTCATTCTCCTGGAAATCAACGTACTAGATGAGATTAATCTCAACTTCAGCAGTCCAAATCTTGTGCAGCCAACACAAGCTAGTGTTCCTAGGTTCCTTGTTTTGTCAAACCATGAAGGAAATGGGCCTCCTCTATGTTACCTGCCTCTTCCCACTGACTGTAGGGGGAATGAAGACTAATTTAGGCTATAAACCTAACACTGAGATGGCCAAAGACAGGTGAGATAAGTCCTTCCCATTTGTATTCTGCAAACTGAAAATGTTGGAGCTACATTCGTGAGAATGTTTAACCGTTTTCCTCCTAGTTAGATCTACTGCTTACTAAAATCACTAGAAGAATTTCTACCAGTTGCCGTGAGTTCCTGTGCTGGTCCTTTATTTATGCATTCATGTACAGTTGCTAGTAATAGATTCCTTATCTGCTATACAGGAGATTATCACTGTTGCAGCTCTGTTCATGGTGAAGTGTACCTTGAACGCATAATCCAGGAACACTCTTCACGAGATGACATCAGTTGCTTCTTTAGGCAATGCAGTAAGCAGACTAAAACCATGATGTATACATACATTTCCTTGAAAAGTGGGATCAGCTAAGGTCTTACCAATGCATAGTAAACCCTTGTATGTGAAGAAATCAGTGTAGTATACTGTTACATGCTGAATAAAAACAGCCTGCCGACACTTAATAAGCTGCTTCAACTTGTGCATTAACACTGTAAAAACAGTTGATTTAGTAACACTGGACTACAAAACTTAACTTGTGAAGCATTAACTGGATATATTTTACTTTCTGTAAACCTCCACTAATCTTGCAGCAGATGAACTGGTCGCTCAGCAGTAAGCAAATAAACATGCCACTTGGGGACAAGTTATGTGAACCTATTGATGATCATGTTCTATCACTTGATGCACATATTAAGGAAAGCTATTTTAAAATAAGGATATTTTTTATTGTCAACTTGGTCACTAATTTTGCAGTCTGTTGGGTAACAGAAGTTGCGTTGTATGTGGTGAGAGACCAGAAACAATAAGAAGAGTGAAACATGAAAGCATTTTGTGAAATTAAAGACAGCCTAAGAGTTAACAGAAATTCCCAAAGCAGCAGCACATCAGAAGGAATAATAAATACAAGATAATAGAGTCACTTCCAAAGAATTCTTCTCCAATACCCAACAAACACACACATCTCTGACAAACTAAATGACAGAAAAGCAGGCAAGGAAACACAAGATGAGCAATTACAATTTAAAAATAAGCCTTGGCTTGTAAGACTTGTAATGTAATTAGCAAATAAAATACATGGCCATTAGCCAAGGTGAGTACTATAATCAGTGCGTAGGGAACACAGCATAACAGACACTGGCAATTGTGAAGCTGATAAAATACAGAATTTTCTTACCTGTTCAAATTCAGTTATTCCCTTTGATTACATGAATGGTTTCTGCTATGTGTTTTGAAAACCATCAGCTAAAAAGAAGTCTATATTACATAGTCTATCTCTTTTAAGACATATGCTTTATTTTGAGTAAACCAAAGCCTGCATTTTTGCAGGCTGGACTAGGATATTCAGAAGTTGAAGGAGCGGCTTGCAGTGGCCAGCATTGCTTTGTAACATTTGTAAAGGTTTGGCTTGTTTGTTTGTTTGTTTGTTTGTTTGTTTGTTTGTTTGTTTGTTTTCCAAAACCACAGCCATAAAATGTATGCTATTTTTTCTGCTTAGGACCAGCCCAAACCACAGAGATAATGCTGCCCTGGTATGCCTACCCGAGCTCTCCTAATGATGGAGAATGTTTCTTCAGTTAAAAGCTGTCTCCTATACACGCCGCATAATCCACTAATTATTTTTCTCTCCTTGGTGCAGGACTTTGTCTCTTGTCTTTTGCCATTCTTCACCAAGTCCCTGCAAGAAAATGAGGTTTGCTGAGACCACTAGAGCTGTGTTGCTGTATGCTATTTAGAGTGGATTGACTTGTGTTTCAGAAACTGAACAGCCAAAGGATTTAATCTCACATTCTCGGGGTACATTTCAGAGTAAAAGTGGTGAAAACATGGCATTAAAGCAGTAAAGAAGGGGACCCAATTTAGAGGCAGGAAGCCAGATGTTAATTAATAAAACCAACATAACAGGGCTGTTTGGCTTGCCGAGAACATTCTCTCAGCTGCCTGTTTGTAGGCTGTTCCCCAGTTAATCAGTTCTGCTGCATTAAATTTCTTTAAAAGAAATTTTCTTCCCTGGTTGCTTAGAGCCCTGTTGAATCAAGCTGAAAGCTCTGTGAGGGGTGGTGAGCCAGGCCAGCGAAAGTAATTTATAGAACGTTACAACTCTACTACTACCTTCAGCACAGTTCAATTTACATCTGCAAATGTCCCTGCCTGTTTCACACAATTAGGCTCATTCT
Source organism: Falco naumanni (assembly GCF_017639655.2). Taxonomy (NCBI): domain Eukaryota; kingdom Metazoa; phylum Chordata; class Aves; order Falconiformes; family Falconidae; genus Falco; species Falco naumanni. The sequence goes on from NC_054059.1 coordinate 31,723,538, forward strand.
GTGTGTAGTGCTTGCTCAGATGCCTCTGTGTCGGGAGCCGTGTGAGTTTTCACTTGTCAGGCTGAAGTGGTACAATTCCTGGAGCAAGGACACAATAGTACCGATACGATTGTGTTGCTTCTTCCTCAGCTTCTTCTGTACGTTGGGCATTATATTGCTGCAAGTGTAAGTGACTGAAGCAATATGCCTTAAAATTTTCGAGTTGCCTTTAAGTTCCTATCATTTAAATCTCACAGGAATAGATTTCACATCGTACATTACGTCAACCAGAGTAATGCATTGTTTTCAGCTGTTCACTGAAGAGAAGTCAGGACCAGCAAAGGAGACTATAAAAGTTAATTCATCAATACAATCTTTATTAAGCAATTTAAGTGGGTTATTTCTCTATTAAATATACCTTAAGTAATGCTTCTATTAGGCTAGTGTTACAGACTCCTCCAGCTGTTGTGCTAGAATAAGTGAGCATTAGTATCAAGGAGACATTCTGCCCCAAAGGTTACAGTTTTAGCGTATGTTTGTTTAAATTACAGGCTACTTGAATGTGGCAAATAATTTGTGTATTCTTTCAGAATGTCATTGATAATAATACCAGGGTACAGTAGATGGGCTATTTCCCTTCAAGCAATACTTTAAGAATTTTTTGCAGATATGTGAGTGAAATATAACCTAATGGAAAGTGATGTGTCCTGAAGTATTCAGAGGACTACAGGCAAAAATAATTTAATTGCCATTGGATAACATTCATGGGTCAGCAAAGTAAAGTGCTTCAGTTATTATATGGAATTAAAACTCCCCAATTATTCCATTTCAAAGTTAGGAGAAAGAATACCTCACAGGTGGGAAATAGAACTTGTTAAACTTTCAGACACAGGTGAGATTACAACAGAAGTGGAAACTAGGGACACATGAGTGCCCCCAGAGCAGAGGGATTTATGACACGCATCTTTCCTCTTAGGATTTCATTCTGATTATCTTGGGCAGGTCCCTGCTTGGTTCTTGGTGAACTCCAGTCTGAAGTGCTGCAGTCTCCCTGTGCGTTATTTGAGGCTTCTGCACAACCACACTTGATTCTGGACTGTGGATTTCGTAAGTTGTGCTGGGCATTTATGGGCCTTTGTGGGACTGCAGCTGGGCTGCTCACTTAGATTTTGGTTCCTGGGATGACATCATCTTTACTGGGGCAACTCAGTTGATCAGTTTTCTGATATTTTATCGGCTTGCTGCCTTTGCATAAATAAAGTTTTTCTAAAGTTGAAAAATGGCAATGATGAAGGAAACTCTGTTTACTAAAAATGGAATAAACCACATTTTCTACATGAAGCTTTACACAGGTGCTGGGAAATCAGAAATCTCAGTAGAAAGTTCTGTTCTGTGTCACACAGGGAGAAAAGGATGACAGTAAAATCCAGTGAACCTTGATTTGGGAGAGGAAAATCCTTTATTTCCTCTTTAATGATTTCAAACCCTTTGGGGAAAGTACTGTGAGGGTGGAGGAGGAGCAAAGAGGTCAACACCTTTGAGCAATAAGATAACATTTGTATGAGGGCTGGCAGGCGGTAAGAGGAGCACAAAAAAAAGTAAACAGTGATATTTATTTTAAAAAGGAAAGAAGAGTTGCAGAAATTGGTTTATTAAATAAAACAGAAGTTAAGCAGTCTTGTAGAAAGCCTGACACATGCTCCTTTGGTCAGGTTCAAGATACGGTTGCAGTGATACTTGCAGTGGTTCTGATCCAAAGTAATACAATCAAAGGAAATGCCTCCATCAACTGTAGCAAGTTTTGGATCAAACCCCTGATGAATTGTGCTGCTCACTGGCTTATAGCTGAGCTACACTAGCTGTCAAACAACCAAAAAGTCTCTCCCCTGGGTAGCCTGGCATACAACCCTTAGGTATCCTTACAAATCAACACGGGGAATGACACGTAAAGAAAGGAAAATGGGCATTTCTGATGTCAGACACCATCCATCTTCAATTAAGTTAGCTTCCGAAATGTTTCAAGTATCCAAGCTCTTTTTGAAAGCCCAATTGACCCAGAAGTCTCTAACAAAGCAATCCTTAAAACCAGCCACATAGTTAGTTTGTTTGCTTGATGGGGGGTTCTTAATGCTATAAACCCCAGTGCAGAAGTTAATAATTTCATACATTATCACTTTGAATATGCAATAGAAAACTCAAGGCAGCTGTTTGAACTTCCCTTTAAAAGAGGACAGATTGCCTTTATTGTGTGCACTACTTCATGGCTTGTTTGAGGCTAGGGCAATTATGGGATGAATGACTTCCCTTTAGCTGTTGATGTGTAGGCTTGTTGTTGTGTGTGTATTGTTTTGGGCTTTTTGTTGTTGGTTTTCTTTGTTTTGTTTTGTTTTGTTTTTAATGAAACTGGAGGCCGTGTGATAAAGGAACAAAAAGCTGACAGGTAATGATCAAAAAAGGAAATGGCCACTGCTGACTTGGCATTTTATTGTCTTGTAAATGTAGAATTAAAATAACAATTACATTTCTGTGGAGGCCATTCTTACTGGTTTACCACTCCAAGAGTGGGTGTGATTTTGTGCTTTAAACACCACAGATAAGAAGGCAGAAAGCTTGTCAAATTATGCTTCCATGCCGCCCACCCGTCCCCTTCCCCCCCCCCCCCCCCCCCCCCGAATGCAATGGTCTTTGCTATGGGACAATTTGTGAGCTAATTAAAAATGTATTCGTTTTTATTTACTTGTGCTGCCAATGGTCTCACCACCTGATTGTTCATAATTGGGTTTGGCATTTTATTTGAATGCCAAACGGCTAGTTCATGAAGACTTCACTTACTTCCTTCTAAATAACTAACTTCTTTTGTGTTGCTGGAAGTAAGGCAATGTTCTAGTTGGAAGATTATCCTAAAAGTAGAATTACAGATGCAGTAATAAGGAAATCTCTGGAACATCTAACTGGCTACTTTGGAGGGACTTTTCCATAACCTGCTCTGTATGCAGCTGCTAATTGCTGAAAAAACAGAAGCCAGAGGACCAAACCTACAACAAAGCATTGTCAACAGACAATTCTTTAAGGAAGTGGTACAATAAGAAGAAAAATATCTTTTTAATTCTAGGAGATAGACAAATATTTATATAGATAGAGCACTTCATAGCGGCTACTGTGGGTTTGCTTTTTGGTTCCTGATGAAGCTCTTTCAGGCAGCAGTAGGATTTACAGAAAATTCAAGAGTAATAGTGCCAGTAAGTATTTTATATTGGTTTGTATCTGTACTGTATGACTGCTACAGCCAAAATATAAAGGCAAGGTAGAAAATATATGCTTTGTCTTGAAACTGTGAATGTTTCATGTCATATATTACCGAGACTACATGTTGCACAGATTCTGTTTGCACATTGACCTATTTAATATAATTTTGAAAAAAAATTACCAGAAAACCAGTGATGTATGTATCATACCTGTCTAGGAGACTACACATTTAGGAAGGAAGGAAGAATTCTCTAATTCCATAATTTAAGGTTTATGACAGAAACTGAAGACAAGTTATTTACTCATTCCCGTGTTCTTCTTTACGTGATGAGCATCATACACAGAATAAAAGTACAAAATTGTGTTTCTATTAGTAAGCCACTGTGATATTGCTGAGATGCTGCCTTGCAAATGGTGCTGCCCTTCTGGCCTCCAAAGTTTCAGGGCTGTTCGTATTTGTTTAGTTCCTTAAATGACACAATACTTTCTGATCACAAAGGAAAAATCTGGTTAAGTCCGTTTCAGGCACTTTAAATCTATTTCCAAGGTTCTAGCTTGTGATTTGCTCCTCACAGACGGGAAAAGCCTTCCTTGCTGCCGCCTGTAGCAGGGAGACAAAAGGCTTCAGGCTGCTTCCAGGGCACTGGGGTGGCTCTTGCTGTCATCTCAGTACAAGTATGGCCTACTCTGAATGCATCTACTGCAGGGATGGACCCTCCCTTCCAAGCCTTTTCCTTAGGAAGCTTTTGAACTTTAAACAGTAATTTTTTTTCCAGCAAGTCACTCTACAATATTTAGCAATAGTAAGGTATTGTATTGGGTCTGCATGGCAAAACTTTGGTAGTGGGGGGGGCTACAGGGGTGGCTTCTGTGAGAAGCTGCCAAAACCATCCGCTATGTCTAACAGAGCCAGCACCAGCCGGCTCCAAGACGCACCCACCACTGGCCAAAGCTGAGCCCATCAGCAACTGTGGGATAACAGAGGAAAGGAGAAAAAAACCCCAACCCCGTGCAACGGCAACTGCAGCCAGGACAGAGGAGTGAGAACATGTGAGAGCCGCAGCCCTGCAGCCCCCAGGCCAGGGCAGGAGGAGGCCGGGGGGCTCCAGGCGCCGCGGCAGAGGCTCCCCCCAGCCCGCGGCGCAGCCCCCGGCGGGGCAGGCTGTGCCCCCAGCCCACGGAGCCCCCGGGGGGCAGCTCCCCCCCCGCAGCCCGGCAGGGCCCCACGCCGGGGCAGGGGGTGCCCGAGGGAGGCTGTGACCCGCGGGCAGCCCGCGCTGGAGCAGCTCTGGGCAGGGCCCGCGGCCCCGCGGGGAGAGGAGCCCGGGCCGGGGCCGGGCTGCGGGCAGGGCCGGTGCCCCCGCGGGGACCCGCGCCGGGGCCGGCCGGGCCTGAGGGGCTGCGCCCCGCGGGGGGACCCACGGCGGGGCCGGGCGTGGGGAACCGCAGCCCGGCAGGGCCCCAGGCTGGGGCAGCCCGTGGAGGGCCCCCTGCCCTGGCAGGGCCCCGCGCTGGGGCAGGGCGGGCTGTGAGGAGCCTCCCCCGGAGGGGCAGGAGCGGCAGGGACAGCGCGGCAGGGACTGACCCAGCCCCGGGCCCGCCCTGCGCCGCGGCCGGGAGGAGCGAGAGAAAACCAGGGGTGAGGTTGAGCCGGGAAGAAAGGAGGGGTAGGGGGAAGGTGTTTTAAGATTTGGTTTTATTTCTGATTATTAATTTATTTTCATTCTCGTACTCTGATTTGATTGGTAATAAATGAATTTCCCCAGTCAGGTCTTTTACCTGTGACTGTAATTGCTGTGCGATCTCTCCCTGCCCTTATCCCCACCCACGAGCCTCTCACTGCATTTTCTCCCCTGCCCAGCTGAGGAGGGCAGTGACAGAGCGGCTTTGGTGGGCATACAGCCAGGTCAACTCACCACAGGTATAATTTGAAATGCAAGTTTTGTAGGGTTATATGACCTGTTGTTAAACCTGTTGATGTACTTCAGAAAAAATGAACAAGGCACTCTTTTCCTTTATGCTTGATTCATGCTGACTACAACACCACAGCTACTACAGTATTATACTTACTAGCATATGGGGAACATTTCATATGTTTGTAGTGCCTTGTAAGAATTAGTAACTGCAACAAATTGTTTCTTGTAATACCCTTAGTCCCAGTTTACTGGCCTGGTTTGCAGAGGAGAGGTGATACTATGGTTCTGACACAGCTTGGTGTTGTGGTTTAACCCCAGCCAGCAACCAAGCACCCACGCAGCCGCTCACTCACTCCCCCCATACTGGGATAGGGGAGAGGACCATAAGAGTAAAAGTGAGAATACTTTGGGTTGTGGTAAAGACAGTTTAATAGGTAAAGCAAAAGCTGCACACGCAAGCAAAGCAAAACAAGGAATTCATTCACCACTTCCCATGGGCAGGCAGGTGTTCAGCCATCCCCAGGAAAGCAGGGCTCCAAGTCACCAAGTTGCGGTGACTTGGGAAGACAAACTCAATAATGCTGAATGTCTCCCCCTTCTTCCTTCTTCCCCCAGCTTACATACTGAGCATGACATTCAGTGGTATGGAACATCCCTTTGGCTGGTTCAGGTCAGCTGTCCTGCCCTTGTCTCCTCCCAGTTTCTTGGGCCCCTCCAGCCCTCTCACTGGCAGGGCCTGAGAAACTGAAAAGTCCCTGACTTAGTGTAAACATTGCCCAGCAACAGCCAAAGCCATCAGTGTGCTATCAACTGTTCTCACACTAAATCCAAAACACAGCACTGCACCAGCTAGTAAGAAGAAAATTAACTCAGTCCCAGCCAAGACCAGGACACTCAGTGAGTCAGAGGAAGTCCTAGCTGACTTGGTTTTGGTCATTGCTGCTATCATTAAATGATCAAAGTTATACCTAATAACAGTAAAGACTGCAAAGGAAAAGATAAATTTTCCTTGCAAACTTTTAATAACTCTATTCATTCTTTAATCTTCAATGTCATTGGTTTCTGGGGAGAATGCTTTTCAAATGAGCACCAAGTGCATATCATTCACTTGTGGGCTGTCTTGGCCCCAGTTCTGGCAGTCACCAATGCTGGGGACAAGTACCGTGGCTTAACTACAGTGTGGATAAATGCTTTTGATATGTGTTATCAGTGTCCAAGGCATAAGTAAAAGAAGAAAAATTAATTGTGTTCCATAATTATTCACTGTGAACCATTTTAGTGAAAATATTGACCTTTTCCTTAGGTCTATTTGTCTTGTGTTGGAGAACTCAAGTATAAAGACATGCACATGGTACCTTCCCACAAGTTTACGAGTACATACAGGTGCCCAACAATAAGTTTCCAGCTTTTATAAACTCCACTCTCACTCTTCTCACTCTAAAGCTACTGGATTCTCTCTGGACTTCCCTCTATTACTACTACCATCTAGGATCCAAGCTCCTGTACAGCTTTGTACAGACTGCCCTGAAGACCATTATGGTGAGGCTTTGATAATATCAGGTCTCATTGAAGATGCCATATTCCATTATATGTTCCAACTCTAATACATATTCAGTCTACATGCTATAGTAGGAGCACTGAGCAACCTGATGCACCTTGCCCATCTTATCTGCGAGCTGTTAGAGCTACTTAATTAATTAAAGCTACCAGTAACCTTTAATTCAATGATCTTAGGTAAATACTTTATGAAGTAAGTTACTAATCCATCACAGTGTTACATACCCTGTTGAACCTCTGACATGTTCAGTCATAGAAAATATGCTTTCAGCTCTTTGGAAATGTCATAGAAAAAGCAAACCAAAATATGTTGGAATCATTATAATTATTTTTTTTTTCAGAATTTTTTGAGCAAAGCAATGAACATAAATGTTCAGGACCATGTAGCACAGCTTCTGCTTTGGTTTTGAGTTTTCAAGAATTTCTAAATTCAACCAAAATAAATTATGTCAATTACATCAAACAAAAAGGGAAAGTATTATATTCAGAACATACAGAGAAAAAACACTTCGATCTATATATGAACATATTTTTATTTAATATAATTTACTTCTCAGTTGAACATATTTGCTGAGATTTACAAGAGTTCATGAAAGGTTTTGTTTCTTTGTATTTTCCGAAAAGTTTGGCTAAAACTGTCATGCTTTTGATCTTTATTGTTGATGTTTCCTAGCTGACCATGAAACTTGACTTCCAAAGTTTGATTTTATTTATTTATTCTACCTGTCTATCTAGTACGTAGAGTGTAAAATATATAATCAAGAATATCTTGAGCAAGTATTCCCAAAACATATATTATTTTTCTATGCTGGAGCAAAATGAGTTATTGTTAGTGTGACAATACATATGCTGAATTATTTTAAAGTTCTGCCTTTAATGCAAAGATAGTAATTAAAAAATGTTCATTAAAAACTGTAAAGAAATCTTGGAAAGAACATAAAAAGCCTTTTGAGGTTTATTTGCATAATTCATTTTTAGAACGTTAATTAACTAGAATCTGTAATTGTTCTTCCCACTTGTCTTGCAATTTCCCATGCAAATACAAATTAGGAAATGCTATTTTTACTGTACCAGAAGGATTGTGTGTATGTGAATAGCACTTAAAACCGATTGTCATATTGCAAAGTTTAATCTTCTGGACATTTCGGATACTATTTTAACTCTGCAGGACTAAATTATGTTTTGCCTGTTTGAAAAAACAGTGATGAGCACAAAATGAGCCTGACTTAAATCAGGAGGAAATTTTCCACTGGTGATGGAGGGGACTGAGATCTTACACTTGGACACCTGCAAAACACAGGAACTGCTAGTGCTGATTCCTCAGTGATTGATACAAAACAGGTGAATATACCAGGGCTGAACAATGATCTCTGATATTGGTGCAGAAAATAACCCAGTTCTCTTGGCAATGCCTTCAAGTAAACACTTCAAGGTCCCTTGGGTCCTGAGGGAAGTGGCACATGAACTGGTGAAGCCACTATCCATTATATTTGAGATGTTGTGGCAGTCTGGTGAAGTTCCCACTGACTGGAAAAGGGGAAACATAACCACCATTTTTAAAAAGGGAAATAAGGAAGATCCAGAAAACTACTGGCCAGTCAGTCTTATCTCTGTGCCCAGCAAGATCATGGAGCAGATACTCCTGGAAACATGCCAAGGCATGTGGAAAATAAGGAGATGACTGCTGACAGCCAACAGGTCTTCACTAAGGGCAAATCATGCCTGACAAATTTGGTGGCCTTCTATGACAGGGTTACAGTGTTAACAGATGAGGGAAGAGCAACTGACGTCACCTGCCTGGATTTGTGGAAAGCATTTGGCATTGTCCTGCATGACACCCTTGTCTCTAAACAGGAGAAACATGGATTTCACAGATGGAGGATAAGGAACTGGCTGCACGGTCACACTCAGAGTTGCAGTCAATGGCTTAATGTCCAGGTAGAGACCAGTAATGAATGGCATTCCTCAGGGGTCGCTATTGGGACCGGTGTTCTTCAACATCTTTGTTGGCAACATGGGCACTGGGATTGAGTGCACCCGCAGCAAGTTTGCTGATGACACCAAGCTGTGTAGTATGGGCAACACAATGGAAGGAAGAGATGCCATTCAGAGGGACCTTGATATGCTTGAGAGGTGGGTCCATGCAAACCTCATGAAATTCAACAAGGCCAAGTGCAAGGTCCTGCACATGGGTCAAGGCAATCCCAAGCACAAATACAGGCTGGGTGGAGAATGGTTTGAGAACATCCATGAGCAGGAAGACTTGGGGGTATTGGTCATTGAGAAGTTCAACATTACCTAGCAATGTGCGCTTGCAGCCCAGAAAGCCAGCCATATCATGGACTATATCAAAAGAAGCATGGCGAGCAGGTCAAGGGAGATGATTCTCCTACTCCTCCACTCTTATGAGACCCCACCTAGAGCACTGAGGCTCCCCAGCTCAAGAAGGCCACAGACCTGCTTGGGTGAGTCCAGAGGAGGGCCACAAAGATGATCAGAGGGCTGGAACATCTCTGGTATGAAGACAGGTTGAGAGACTTGGGGTTATTCAGTCTGGAGAAGAGAATTCTCCAGGGAGACCTTATAGCAGCCTTCCAGTACCTAAAGGGGGCCTACAAGAAAGCTGGGGAAGGAATTTTACAAGGGCAGGTAGTGGTAGGACAAGGAGCAATGGCTTTAAACTGAAAGAGGGTAGATTCAGATTGGATATTAGGAAGAAATTCTTTACTTGTGAGAGTGGTGAGACACTGGAACAGGTTGCCCAGAGAAGCTGTGGATGCCCCATCCCTGGAAGTGTTCAAGGCCATGTTGAGTGGGGCTTTGAGCAACGTGGTCTAGAGGAAGGTGTCCCTGCCCATGGCAGCAGGGTTGGAACTAGACAATCTTTAAGGTCTCTTCCAACCCAAACCATTCTATGTTTCTATGAAAAATCATATTTTGCCCTCTTTTTACAACTTATACAGAAAAGTCAACAATATAAGAACTTTAAGGGAGTTGCTCCTCCAATTTTTTTTGTAACTCCCCAGTAGACTTGTGGGCCTGAATATTCAGCTGTTGTAAATTGATGTAACTTTTGAAAAATGTCCTGCTGTTCTTCATTCAAAATGTGGAATGAGAAAGTGAAATCTAAACAGCTGGGGTAGATACTAATTTGAATCTTCCATTGTTTGTTTCTTATTTTTGTTGCTGGTTACCTGTATTTTCACTCCAACTCTTGGCAACTGCCTCAAATCCATCTCGCCTTGTAAAACATTCTACATGTGTTTGATCTTTATGCTTTCACTTTGACTTTTTTCTCTTCTCTGTATACTTTTTTTCCTCCTGCTCCTTCTCTGATTTGCCATAAATGTACTCTTTAGAAACTGTCAGAAAACATCTTTTGTATGTGGGTGGCTCTTCAAAAAAGTGGCATCTATGGGACACATCTTACATATAAGTGTAGGGTTAAGTGAACAACTTCATCTGTTGAGCTACAGAACTAAAATACAGTTAGTTCATTTACACTACTAAATAATTGTTACTGACAAATCTTGGAATAGGAAAAAGCTGAAGGAGGTTCGAACAATTGTTCTACTCTATCTTTTGCATGGAGGATGGACATTTGTACCGTAGCCTCAGTCCTCAAGAAGTGGTAACAACTGCCCCTCATAGAATATCTTTTGCATGGAGGATGGACATTTGTACTGTAGCCTCAGTCCTCAAGAAGTGGTAACAACTGCCCCTCATAGAAAATTTAATCTTGAATTAAAATTATTTTTTTTCTAATCTGTAATAAAGACAAATATTTGGCTCTTGCAAAATTCAAATACATATTTTTAAATTTATTCATTTTAATTTATGCCATCTTTTTCTTTCCTTTGTCTGCTATTTTTCTTTACCTGCACTTATATCCTCTTTATTTTGTACAAACTGACACTTTGCGGTCTCCCACTTTACTCTTAATTACCTAAAACCCAAGGAATTATTAGTTTTGTGCAATGAATAGTAAACCAGTGCCATACATCTGAAGATCTTTTTTGCTTGAATAAAACAATAACACCAAATAATAACATATGCTGAATAGTGCCAGCCTTTATAAAGTTGCCTTCATTCATTCATCAAACCAAGTTTATTCACTATATTCCCTATTTGATATTTGACCTACCTTGGGGTATGTTCATAGGAGTCACCTTTTAAAATGAAAACTGAGACTGAAAGAGGAGAAAACCCAGTGGTTCTGTCTTGATAACACCTACACTGCACCAT